>NC_071502.1:41650000-51480847 GCF_028408465.1 Anastrepha ludens
TTAATTATGTGAGCACAAGTGTACTTATAGGACTATGAATAAGTTCGTGCGATTTTACAACAGATGGCGTAACTTGATTATTATTCCATCGATCCACATTTCCAAACATTCATTGGAGAGCTACTGTCGTAAGGCACAAACCAAGAATGATAGAAAGAAGATTGCGCCCATCAGAGCGTACGTGACGTCACGTTTGCAGAGTTGTGCAGTATTGCCAACCATTTGCTCTTCTCAATAAATTTTTTATACCGAAAATGCGACAATTTTTAAGTTTGGTGTTTGTTTCTTTTTGTTTTTAATTTAAGGCTACCGAGACTTAAGTTGAAAAAAAACTGTATTATTATACAAAAGAAGTTTAAAAAAGGCCACTCTGAAAAGATTTTAGTGCTAATGAAAAGTTTTTTACTCTTATAAAATTTGATAATTTGAAAGTGCAAATTTAATTTTTGGCTCCATTTAAGGCTATGCAAAAATATTAAATGCCCCTCTCTCAACTCTTCTTAAGATTGAAAACCTTTTTACACATTTTAAAAAGCCTTTGAATTTATTGAATGCGAATTGAAACCATAGAGGTGTAATCGTTTCTTCCGGTCATCAATCCTTAGTGAGACATAGAGCATCAAGAGGTGTATTCATAGTAAAAATAACCAACAAAATACCAGAAAATACTAAAGAAACCATACTGACATTTTTACAAAAAGAGTACCTTATCTAGTTACATAACTTCAAATATAGCAAAAAAGTCGTTTCCTTAACAAAAGAATTTCGCTTAACAAAAAAAACTCATAAATTAAATTGTACATAAGCATAACACATTTATTTAAAAAAAACGCACATTCTACAGACAATTTGTCACGCATACAAAGTTCTTACTTAACACAATAAAAATTTCGTGTTTTATTTTCTTTAAATGGGCATTTAGTGCGTTTTTATATCCAAAGCTAGGCAACTCTGCAGTAGCGAGAGAGAGATTTGACTGCCGAAAGCAGAAGAACACCCACAACACCGGCAATCGCGGGCAATGCCACCAGATGTAAAAAAAAAAGTAAAGCTAAATAAAACTGAGTGAATTATTTAAATAATTATTAAAAAATGTATATTTTACAAAATTATAAACATGACATTTTAATTAGAACAGCTAGAAAAATGTCATGAAGAAAGAGCTAAACCTCCGAGACAAAAAATAATAAAAATAACAAAAAAAAATGCTAAATCAAGTTACGAAAATGGTAATCTGGCCATACTGGAGCTAAAATCACGTAACTAGTTGTCAAATTCACTGAGCGCAAAGTAACGGGACCACGATGGGCGCCATCTCATTATTCTTTGCATCATGGGCACAAACGTCAGTATAAGTTTTTTATTTGAAGCGTAAACAACAATATTTTTACCACACTTGAAAATGTCGAATTTCGTGCCAAATAATGTGTTTTTGCGGGGAATTCTTCTTCATTATTTTAATATGAAGAAAAAAGCAGCCGAAAGTCATCGTATCTTGGTGGAAGTTTATGGTGAGCATGCTCTATCTGAGCGAACGTGCCAGAAGTGGTTTGCACGCTTTAAAAGTGGTGATTTTGGCTTGGAAGACGAAGAACGCGAGGGTGCGCCGCCAAAGTTCATGGATACCGAATTGGAGGAATTGCTCGATCAAGATCCGGCTCAAACGCAAGAAGAGGTTGCAAAAACTTTGGGAGTTGATCAATCAACCATTTCCAAACGTTTAAAAGCCATGGGAATGATCCGAAAGGTAGGCCATTGGGAGCCGTATGAATTGAAGCCAAGAGACGTTGAACGCCGTTTTATGGCATGCGAACAACTGCTTCAACGGCACAAAAGAAAGGGTTTTTTGCATCGAATTGTGACTGGCGGTGAAAAGTGGGTCCATTACGACAATCCAAAACGTCGGGCAACGTATGAATACCCTGGCCATGCTTCAACATCGACGTCGGCGCAGAATATTCATGGCCTGAAGGTTATGCTGTGTATCTGGTGGGACCAGCTGGGTGTTGTGTATTATGAGCTACTGAAACCGAATGAAACGATTACGGGGGATGTCTACCGACGACAATTGATGCGTTTGAGCCGAGCACTGCTAGAAAAACGGCCGCAATACGCCGATAGACACGACAAAGTTATTTTGCAACATGACAATGCTCGGCCACATGTTGCACAAGCGGTCAAAACATACTTAGAAACGCTCAAATGGGATGTCCTACCCCACCCGCCGTATAGTCCAGACCTTGCGCCATCCTATTACTATCTCTTCCGATCGATGCAACATGGCCTGGCTGACCAGCACTTCCGTAATTACGATGAAGTCAAAAAATGGATCGATTCGTGGATTGCGGCAAAACCGACCGAATTTTTCACAAAGGGAATCCGTGAATTGCCAGAAAGATGGGAAAAAGTAGTAGTAAGCGATGGACAATATTTTGAATATTAAATTTGTAACCATTTTACGTCAATAAAGTTTCAAATTTCGAAAAAAAACCGCACGAACTTATTCATAGTCCTATATATTATATTAATATCGAGTATCGTAACAGCAAAACTTTCGGAGAATTCGCCTTGTGTGACGGTCCTCAAACTGATTACTCCTCGTGATGCGTAATGAAATGGATAACACACTGCTATTATTTTTGCATTAAGTGTGATTTTATTTTTATTAAATTTAAATGAGGAAATTAAGCATTTGTTTTACAATGTTTGTGTCTTATTATTTCACATTTCTAGCATATGATATTGTCGAATGATGTTTTTAATAACTTTTTATTCCATTAATAGCTCTGAAAAAATCTTGGCTTTATTCATAATGCAATAGAAAAACGGGGTAAAAATGTTTAATAAAATATGCTGCATGAACTAAAGTTTGTGCTTTCTAAAAAAAGTTATAGTCAAAACAATGCAAAAAATAAAGTACATAAATTAATTCAAAAACGAAAATATATATAAATATCTGTAAATAAAAGCTTATTTTTGCACTATAAACAGCCAAATTTGTAGAGTAACTTTTATGCTATTAAGAAAAAATTAGCCATTTCCTATTCAATGTTTTTAATATCATATAAAAATATTTGGTTTATAATACAACATACATACATTTCGGATTCTTAAAGAAATCGGTTACAAAGTGTTTCTGATTCAATTATTAAAGTCATAGCGAAATAATAGACACTTATTTATTAATCCCTTAACAGAATTTAGCAAATTATTAATCATTTTAAATTTGTCAAGTTTTTCGGTGAACGAATTTTATATTTCTAATTTTTGTATAGAATATTTATAAACGTATGCAACGTACGTCTTTATGCTTATGTACAGTAGATGGGACACGAGCGTCCACCATGATTGTGTATATGGGTGCGGAGTGGCGCAGCCAAACACCATTCATACCAAATTTTTTGTTTTGTAACGCAACGCCAAAAGTGAATTTCAATAGTTTGACCTTTTTTTACGTCCATTGGTTCCTGTAAAATTATATGATACTTAATTTGACAACACTCAAATGTATAAAGATTTCAAAAAAATATTACCGTGAACGGAAAGTACATCGGAAACCAAGAGAACATGCCTGGCGTGTGCGTTTGTGGGTTAATGCTCAGCTTAATATCCTTATAAAGCACCGTATCAAAGTAGCCCGCTATACCCGTAAGCACACAATCCAATTCCACTTCGAAGCGCAATGTTTTATAGCGACTATTATCAATTGGACTTTGAGGGTTAGGATGTACAAATTCGAACAAAGATTGTGGCAAGCCAATATTGTATATATTTTTGAGTAGCACAACAAAGCCACTCTCTGCATGTGTATGATAAGTGGCCTGCTTTTGCCGACCAAATGTCTCGTGACGCAGCACTTGACGCACACCATTAAGCAGCTTGGAAGACATTATTGGATTGATATAGGAGGTAGACTTGCAGGGAATGCTTATGCCATCGGATTTTAGTAGTTTTTGTGCACAATCCAAGCATTCTGGTGAAAGTTCATTATCACCAAATGAGCCCAATAGCTCAGAGACTAGAATATCGGCTGGTTCAGGTGGTGAGAATTCGCGCATATCCTTAGAGAATATATGCACATCTGTCGATGATTAAAGAATGTAATTTAAATTTATATAATATTAATAATGGTGTACCTTTCTTGTACCACAATTTTTTAGCAATAGCATTCAGTGTGCGTATAGCGTTGGGATTTTTCTCGATAATGTAGACGCGCACTTTACGCCCGGTGTTTTCTGCGGCATTTAGCGCTGAACGTACAAGTGGACCTCGACCTGCCCCTAACACCATTATAACGGTCTGTAGGTGATAACGTTTATTATAAGTCAACGCTTTTATTTGATGACAGAAATAAATAAAAAATACCAATTTCTTTTCCTTGTCTTTTTCAGCAACACGGTCCAAAAGTGCTTGTTCAATGGCCTCTTGATAAAGCTTATATTTGGCAGGATCCTTTTCGAAGACCTCATAAGTGTAACAATCCAAGTTATCGTACAATGGTTGCAGCGGCTCTTCCAACACATCTTCGAAACTGTAAATAAATATAAGCTGCTTACATAAATTATTTAAATATGGCCTACTCAAAGACTTACGCCAACAGTTCGTGCATGTCACTGTTAATATCCTGGAAACGCATCATATATTCGGCATAGAGTTTCAGGCTGCCGTCATGCACATCCGAAGAGATAATTATATTTATGCGTGCACGCATAAAATAAGATAAAATCTCCTGCCAAGCTTTTGGTAGCACTGGGTTTTTCTTATTTCCCTTTGTTCTTCTCTCTCTCATCGTTCGTTTGACAGTTCGCTCCTCAAATTTATTCTGCACGGCATTACAAACGGTTAGAAGAACATTTGTAATAATAGAATTTTAATAGAATTTGGACTATTATTTAGTAAAAATAGCTTTAAATCGAATCTTAATGTAATAAAGAATCTTTATAAGTGATTTTGTTACTTTTCTGTGTTTGTATTTAAGTGAAATAAGCCTCTGTAATGGGGCATTTTTTCAAGCTTATAAAAAAAAAGATGCATTTTTAACGTTAAATATTGCTTGTAATTCTTAATTTTAATTTATAAAAAGAATATAAATCAAAAGGCTGATATAGTGACTACATTTGCGTGTTATAATTTTTAAATTCGGTCCACGCACTTAGACATTATAACCAAATATATCGTGGTAGAAAAGGAAAGCTCAGCCCTATAAATTATTAATTTTCATAAAACTTATAAAACCTTACTTTAAAAGTGGCCCAATTCATTCGGAAATGGGAATAGAAAAGGTCCTCGGGAAACGACTTTATTGTTTTAAGAAACGATTTGTTTTTAGGTATTTTTCTTTTTAAAGACAAGCATTTGTACTAAACATTTTTCTCTGACTTCAATAGCCTTCTTTTTCTTAAATTTAAAGAAAATTTATCTTTTCTTTGCTCACAAATTTCGTCTAGTGTTAGATTCAGCAAAATTTCCATTTTAGTATTATACGCGTTCAAAAATGCAAACAAACGTATTTGCAAATTGTCAAAAATTGTATAAGAAGTATCAAATGTCAAACTTGCAGTGTTGCCACTGATGCTTATGCTGCAAGTCATGTTGCATTTACGAACACAGCCTTGGTTTAACTATGCTTTTGCAAGTGTTTATGTCGCGTGTACTCGTCATGAAATGATGACATTTTTTGTTTAATGGCGAGTATTTTAATATTTAAGTAAACAACTCCAAGCCTTCGCAGAAGATGTGGGCGTATTAATCTCAGGACGATCACTTGAAGCTATTTGTAATAAAATGCAGGTAGCTCTAAATAAGATTGAGCGTTGATGCGAATTGCATGGTCTTTCGGTGAGTCCTATAAAAAGTACCTTAATGCTTTTCACTAGTAGGGGACGCAATATGGAAGGCCTTTTACTACCCACTTTGAAAGGGGTAACACTGAAACTGTCTTCTGAGGTTAAATACTTAGGAGTAATCCTAGATAGTAAGCTTACCTAGAAGAAGCACATCGAGCAGAAGGTCTCTCGCACACTAAAAGTTTTCTGGTGGTGTATGAGATCTTTTGGCAAGACATGGGGTCTAAGACCGGCGATAGTACTCTGGTTGTACATCACCCTGATTAGACCAAATATTACATATGCCTCTGTAGTATGGTGGAAGGCTACAATGGTTAATTCCAGAGTAAAACCCTTAAACAGGCTACAGAGAAGTGTGTGCTTGGGTATCACAAGTGCTATGAGTACTACATCTGGCATCTGGTGGTGCTCTTAATGCCATTCTGAACTTGAAACCTCTAGGTCCTCAAATTCGAAAGGAAACGATGAGGGCGGCGTGAAGGCTCAAGTTAAACGGAGTATGGGGAAATGAAGAAAGCACTGGCCCCTGTCAGATATACCACCAGTTGTCGGAGCGGGACACTGTTCTCGAGTTCTCGATGCCAGTGGAAAATCGGGTGCCTTTCGTTAGCTTCGGTTGAAAGTACGATGTTTTGATCCCAGACAGAGATCAATGGTTAAGTTCAGAGAACCTATTAACGGGATATTAGCACACTTTCTACACCGACGGATCCAAAACCAGTGATGGTAGCGGACATGGATGGTAGTTAGACGAAGACACTAAGTACTCCTATGCCACAGGACAGATGCACACGTTATTCCTTACGAAAGTCTTTGCCATCTTGAATGTGGCATACTGGCTAATTGAGAAAAAGTGGCAGAGTAGTAGTATTGGAATTTGTAGTGATAGTGAAAGCCCTTGCTAGCCCACGGTGCTCTTCGAAGTTAGTCGGTGCATGTAAGACAAAACTGAACAGTGTTGCAAAACACAACAAAGTTAGTCTTATTTGGGTGCCTGGTCATTGTGGTATTACAGGGAACGAGTTAGCTGATAAACTGGCTAATGAAGGCTCTTCAAGTATGCCACTAGGCCCTGAACCCTTTCTAGGTGTCAATTCCGCATCGATTCAACTATGGATTGACGACTTCATGACGTCGTCTACCCATCGAGGCCGTTGCTCTGGGTTGAACTCGTGCAGAGTAGCCAACTGCTTTGTGAAAGAACCAACCAGGAAAATAGCGACCTTTCTCCTAAAACTCAGCAGAAAGGACCTGAGAGTACTGGTGGGTGTAATCACATGGCACAACGCCTGTGGTCAGCATATGGCTGCCATGGGGGTCGTCAACAGCCCGATATGCCTATCCTGTCTTGAGGAAGATGACACTGCAGAGCATTTTCTCTGTAGCTGTCCGGCGTTTTCCAGAATCAGACTTAGAATATTGGGCTGCGATGTACTGAGTATGGATAAAGTTCATACTCTCCCTCTTCCGGATCTCTTAAGATTCATCAATGAATCCAAGAGATTTGTAGAAGAGCGATCAAACTAATTCTACAACACTTCATGCTCGTACATAAAAAGTTGCTATCTGCAAATTCTGATTAAAAAGTTGACATTTTTGAGGACAATTCTTTGAAATTTTTAAAATTTCGCAAAAAAGTTAAAGTTTGGAACTTTTTTTTATAACTTTTTTTCTACAATCAACTAAATCTTTACAAAAAAATGCGAAACAAATTTTGCATGAAAAATACTGCATAGACAAAGTTATTTAATTATGTGAGCACAAGTGTACTTATAGGACTATGAATAAGTTCGTGCGGTTTTACAACAGATGGCGTAACTTGATTATTATTCCATCGATCCACATTTCCAAACATTCATTGGAGAGCTACTGTCGTAAGGCACAAACCAAGAATGATAGAAAGAAGATTGCGCCCATCAGAGCGTACGTGACGTCACGTTTGCAGAGTTGTGCAGTATTGCCAACCATTTGCTCTTCTCAATAAATTTTTTATACCGAAAATGCGACAATTTTTAAGTTTGGTGTTTGTTTCTTTTTGTTTTTAATTTAAGGCTACCGAGACTTAAGTTGAAAAAAAACTGTATTATTATACAAAAGAAGTTTAAAAAAGGCCACTCTGAAAAGATTTTAGTGCTAATGAAAAGTTTTTTACTCTTATAAAATTTGATAATTTGAAAGTGCAAATTTAATTTTTGGCTCCATTTAAGGCTATGCAAAAATATTAAATGCCCCTCTCTCAACTCTTCTTAAGATTGAAAACCTTTTTACACATTTTAAAAAGCCTTTGAATTTATTGAATGCGAATTGAAACCATAGAGGTGTAATCGTTTCTTCCGGTCATCAATCCTTAGTGAGACATAGAGCATCAAGAGGTGTATTCATAGTAAAAATAACCAACAAAATACCAGAAAATACTAAAGAAACCATAATGACATTTTTACAAAAAGAGTACCTTATCTAGTTACATAACTTCAAATATAGCAAAAAAGTCGTTTCCTTAACAAAAGAATTTCGCTTAACAAAAAAAACTCATAAATTAAATTGTACATAAGCATAACACATTTATTTAAAAAAAACGCACATTCTACAGACAATTTGTCACGCATACAAAGTTCTTACTTAACACAATAAAAATTTCGTGTTTTATTTTCTTTAAATGGGCATTTAGTGCGTTTTTATATCCAAAGCTAGGCAACTCTGCAGTAGCGAGAGAGAGATTTGACTGCCGAAAGCAGAAGAACACCCACAACACCGGCAATCGCGGGCAATGCCACCAGATGTAAAAAAAAAAGTAAAGCTAAATAAAACTGAGTGAATTATTTAAATAATTATTAAAAAATGTATATTTTACAAAATTATAAACATGACATTTTAATTAGAACAGCTAGAAAAATGTCATGAAGAAAGAGCTAAACCTCCGAGACAAAAAATAATAAAAATAACAAAAAAAAATGCTAAATCAAGTTACGAAAATGGTAATCTGGCCATACTGGAGCTAAAATCACGTAACTAGTTGTCAAATTCACTGAGCGCAAAGTAACGGGACCACGATGGGCGCCATCTCATTATTCTTTGCATCATGGGCACAAACGTCAGTATAAGTTTTTTATTTGAAGCGTAAACAACAATATTTTTACCACACTTGAAAATGTCGAATTTCGTGCCAAATAATGTGTTTTTGCGGGGAATTCTTCTTCATTATTTTAATATGAAGAAAAAAGCAGCCGAAAGTCATCGTATCTTGGTGGAAGTTTATGGTGAGCATGCTCTATCTGAGCGAACGTGCCAGAAGTGGTTTGCACGCTTTAAAAGTGGTGATTTTGGCTTGGAAGACGAAGAACGCGAGGGTGCGCCGCCAAAGTTCATGGATACCGAATTGGAGGAATTGCTCGATCAAGATCCGGCTCAAACGCAAGAAGAGGTTGCAAAAACTTTGGGAGTTGATCAATCAACCATTTCCAAACGTTTAAAAGCCATGGGAATGATCCGAAAGGTAGGCCATTGGGAGCCGTATGAATTGAAGCCAAGAGACGTTGAACGCCGTTTTATGGCATGCGAACAGCTGCTTCAACGGCACAAAAGAAAGGGTTTTTTGCATCGAATTGTGACTGGCGGTGAAAAGTGGGTCCATTACGACAATCCAAAACGTCGGGCAACGTATGAATACCCTGGCCATGCTTCAACATCGACGTCGGCGCAGAATATTCATGGCCTGAAGGTTATGCTGTGTATCTGGTGGGACCAGCTGGGTGTTGTGTATTATGAGCTACTGAAACCGAATGAAACGATTACGGGGGATGTCTACCGACGACAATTGATGCGTTTGAGCCGAGCACTGCTAGAAAAACGGCCGCAATACGCCGATAGACACGACAAAGTTATTTTGCAACATGACAATGCTCGGCCACATGTTGCACAAGCGGTCAAAACATACTTAGAAACGCTCAAATGGGATGTCCTACCCCACCCGCCGTATAGTCCAGACCTTGCGCCATCCTATTACTATCTCTTCCGATCGATGCAACATGGCCTGGCTGACCAGCACTTCCGTAATTACGATGAAGTCAAAAAATGGATCGATTCGTGGATTGCGGCAAAACCGACCGAATTTTTCACAAAGGGAATCCGTGAATTGCCAGAAAGATGGGAAAAAGTAGTAGTAAGCGATGGACAATATTTTGAATATTAAATTTGTAACCATTTTACGTCAATAAAGTTTCAAATTTCGAAAAAAAACCGCACGAACTTATTCATAGTCCTATATATTATATTAATATCGAGTATCGTAACAGCAAAACTTTCGGAGAATTCGCCTTGTGTGACGGTCCTCAAACTGATTACTCCTCGTGATGCGTAATGAAATGGATAACACACTGCTATTATTTTTGCATTAAGTGTGATTTTATTTTTATTAAATTTAAATGAGGAAATTAAGCATTTGTTTTACAATGTTTGTGTCTTATTATTTCACATTTCTAGCATATGATATTGTCGAATGATGTTTTTAATAACTTTTTATTCCATTAATAGCTCTGAAAAAATCTTGGCTTTATTCATAATGCAATAGAAAAACGGGGTAAAAATGTTTAATAAAATATGCTGCATGAACTAAAGTTTGTGCTTTCTAAAAAAAGTTATAGTCAAAACAATGCAAAAAATAAAGTACATAAATTAATTCAAAAACGAAAATATATATAAATATCTGTAAATAAAAGCTTATTTTTGCACTATAAACAGCCAAATTTGTAGAGTAACTTTTATGCTATTAAGAAAAAATTAGCCATTTCCTATTCAATGTTTTTAATATCATATAAAAATATTTGGTTTATAATACAACATACATACATTTCGGATTCTTAAAGAAATCGGTTACAAAGTGTTTCTGATTCAATTATTAAAGTCATAGCGAAATAATAGACACTTATTTATTAATCCCTTAACAGAATTTAGCAAATTATTAATCATTTTAAATTTGTCAAGTTTTTCGGTGAACGAATTTTATATTTCTAATTTTTGTATAGAATATTTATAAACGTATGCAACGTACGTCTTTATGCTTATGTACAGTAGATGGGACACGAGCGTCCACCATGATTGTGTATATGGGTGCGGAGTGGCGCAGCCAAACACCATTCATACCAAATTTTTTGTTTTGTAACGCAACGCCAAAAGTGAATTTCAATAGTTTGACCTTTTTTTACGTCCATTGGTTCCTGTAAAATTATATGATACTTAATTTGACAACACTCAAATGTATAAAGATTTCAAAAAAATATTACCGTGAACGGAAAGTACATCGGAAACCAAGAGAACATGCCTGGCGTGTGCGTTTGTGGGTTAATGCTCAGCTTAATATCCTTATAAAGCACCGTATCAAAGTAGCCCGCTATACCCGTAAGCACACAATCCAATTCCACTTCGAAGCGCAATGTTTTATAGCGACTATTATCAATTGGACTTTGAGGGTTAGGATGTACAAATTCGAACAAAGATTGTGGCAAGCCAATATTGTATATATTTTTGAGTAGCACAACAAAGCCACTCTCTGCATGTGTATGATAAGTGGCCTGCTTTTGCCGACCAAATGTCTCGTGACGCAGCACTTGACGCACACCATTAAGCAGCTTGGAAGACATTATTGGATTGATATAGGAGGTAGACTTGCAGGGAATGCTTATGCCATCGGATTTTAGTAGTTTTTGTGCACAATCCAAGCATTCTGGTGAAAGTTCATTATCACCAAATGAGCCCAATAGCTCAGAGACTAGAATATCGGCTGGTTCAGGTGGTGAGAATTCGCGCATATCCTTAGAGAATATATGCACATCTGTCGATGATTAAAGAATGTAATTTAAATTTATATAATATTAATAATGGTGTACCTTTCTTGTACCACAATTTTTTAGCAATAGCATTCAGTGTGCGTATAGCGTTGGGATTTTTCTCGATAATGTAGACGCGCACTTTACGCCCGGTGTTTTCTGCGGCATTTAGCGCTGAACGTACAAGTGGACCTCGACCTGCCCCTAACACCATTATAACGGTCTGTAGGTGATAACGTTTATTATAAGTCAACGCTTTTATTTGATGACAGAAATAAATAAAAAATACCAATTTCTTTTCCTTGTCTTTTTCAGCAACACGGTCCAAAAGTGCTTGTTCAATGGCCTCTTGATAAAGCTTATATTTGGCAGGATCCTTTTCGAAGACCTCATAAGTGTAACAATCCAAGTTATCGTACAATGGTTGCAGCGGCTCTTCCAACACATCTTCGAAACTGTAAATAAATATAAGCTGCTTACATAAATTATTTAAATATGGCCTACTCAAAGACTTACGCCAACAGTTCGTGCATGTCACTGTTAATATCCTGGAAACGCATCATATATTCGGCATAGAGTTTCAGGCTGCCGTCATGCACATCCGAAGAGATAATTATATTTATGCGTGCACGCATAAAATAAGATAAAATCTCCTGCCAAGCTTTTGGTAGCACTGGGTTTTTCTTATTTCCCTTTGTTCTTCTCTCTCTCATCGTTCGTTTGACAGTTCGCTCCTCAAATTTATTCTGCACGGCATTACAAACGGTTAGAAGAACATTTGTAATAATAGAATTTTAATAGAATTTGGACTATTATTTAGTAAAAATAGCTTTAAATCGAATCTTAATGTAATAAAGAATCTTTATAAGTGATTTTGTTACTTTTCTGTGTTTGTATTTAAGTGAAATAAGCCTCTGTAATGGGGCATTTTTTCAAGCTTATAAAAAAAAAGATGCATTTTTAACGTTAAATATTGCTTGTAATTCTTAATTTTAATTTATAAAAAGAATATAAATCAAAAGGCTGATATAGTGACTACATTTGCGTGTTATAATTTTTAAATTCGGTCCACGCACTTAGACATTATAACCAAATATATCGTGGTAGAAAAGGAAAGCTCAGCCCTATAAATTATTAATTTTCATAAAACTTATAAAACCTTACTTTAAAAGTGGCCCAATTCATTCGGAAATGGGAATAGAAAAGGTCCTCGGGAAACGACTTTATTGTTTTAAGAAACGATTTGTTTTTAGGTATTTTTCTTTTTAAAGACAAGCATTTGTACTAAACATTTTTCTCTGACTTCAATAGCCTTCTTTTTCTTAAATTTAAAGAAAATTTATCTTTTCTTTGCTCACAAATTTCGTCTAGTGTTAGATTCAGCAAAATTTCCATTTTAGTATTATACGCGTTCAAAAATGCAAACAAACGTATTTGCAAATTGTCAAAAATTGTATAAGAAGTATCAAATGTCAAACTTGCAGTGTTGCCACTGATGCTTATGCTGCAAGTCATGTTGCATTTACGAACACAGCCTTGGTTTAACTATGCTTTTGCAAGTGTTTATGTCGCGTGTACTCGTCATGAAATGATGACATTTTTTGTTTAATGGCGAGTATTTTAATATTTAAGTAAACAACTCCAAGCCTTCGCAGAAGATGTGGGCGTATTAATCTCAGGACGATCACTTGAAGCTATTTGTAATAAAATGCAGGTAGCTCTAAATAAGATTGAGCGTTGATGCGAATTGCATGGTCTTTCGGTGAGTCCTATAAAAAGTACCTTAATGCTTTTCACTAGTAGGGGACGCAATATGGAAGGCCTTTTACTACCCACTTTGAAAGGGGTAACACTGAAACTGTCTTCTGAGGTTAAATACTTAGGAGTAATCCTAGATAGTAAGCTTACCTAGAAGAAGCACATCGAGCAGAAGGTCTCTCGCACACTAAAAGTTTTCTGGTGGTGTATGAGATCTTTTGGCAAGACATGGGGTCTAAGACCGGCGATAGTACTCTGGTTGTACATCACCCTGATTAGACCAAATATTACATATGCCTCTGTAGTATGGTGGAAGGCTACAATGGTTAATTCCAGAGTAAAACCCTTAAACAGGCTACAGAGAAGTGTGTGCTTGGGTATCACAAGTGCTATGAGTACTACATCTGGCATCTGGTGGTGCTCTTAATGCCATTCTGAACTTGAAACCTCTAGGTCCTCAAATTCGAAAGGAAACGATGAGGGCGGCGTGAAGGCTCAAGTTAAACGGAGTATGGGGAAATGAAGAAAGCACTGGCCCCTGTCAGATATACCACCAGTTGTCGGAGCGGGACACTGTTCTCGAGTTCTCGATGCCAGTGGAAAATCGGGTGCCTTTCGTTAGCTTCGGTTGAAAGTACGATGTTTTGATCCCAGACAGAGATCAATGGTTAAGTTCAGAGAACCTATTAACGGGATATTAGCACACTTTCTACACCGACGGATCCAAAACCAGTGATGGTAGCGGACATGGATGGTAGTTAGACGAAGACACTAAGTACTCCTATGCCACAGGACAGATGCACACGTTATTCCTTACGAAAGTCTTTGCCATCTTGAATGTGGCATACTGGCTAATTGAGAAAAAGTGGCAGAGTAGTAGTATTGGAATTTGTAGTGATAGTGAAAGCCCTTGCTAGCCCACGGTGCTCTTCGAAGTTAGTCGGTGCATGTAAGACAAAACTGAACAGTGTTGCAAAACACAACAAAGTTAGTCTTATTTGGGTGCCTGGTCATTGTGGTATTACAGGGAACGAGTTAGCTGATAAACTGGCTAATGAAGGCTCTTCAAGTATGCCACTAGGCCCTGAACCCTTTCTAGGTGTCAATTCCGCATCGATTCAACTATGGATTGACGACTTCATGACGTCGTCTACCCATCGAGGCCGTTGCTCTGGGTTGAACTCGTGCAGAGTAGCCAACTGCTTTGTGAAAGAACCAACCAGGAAAATAGCGACCTTTCTCCTAAAACTCAGCAGAAAGGACCTGAGAGTACTGGTGGGTGTAATCACATGGCACAACGCCTGTGGTCAGCATATGGCTGCCATGGGGGTCGTCAACAGCCCGATATGCCTATCCTGTCTTGAGGAAGATGACACTGCAGAGCATTTTCTCTGTAGCTGTCCGGCGTTTTCCAGAATCAGACTTAGAATATTGGGCTGCGATGTACTGAGTATGGATAAAGTTCATACTCTCCCTCTTCCGGATCTCTTAAGATTCATCAATGAATCCAAGAGATTTGTAGAAGAGCGATCAAACTAATTCTACAACACTTCATGCTCGTACATAAAAAGTTGCTATCTGCAAATTCTGATTAAAAAGTTGACATTTTTGAGGACAATTCTTTGAAATTTTTAAAATTTCGCAAAAAAGTTAAAGTTTGGAACTTTTTTTTATAACTTTTTTTCTACAATCAACTAAATCTTTACAAAAAAATGCGAAACAAATTTTGCATGAAAAATACTGCATAGACAAAGTTATTTAATTATGTGAGCACAAGTGTACTTATAGGACTATGAATAAGTTCGTGCGGTTTTACAACAGATGGCGTAACTTGATTATTATTCCATCGATCCACATTTCCAAACATTCATTGGAGAGCTACTGTCGTAAGGCACAAACCAAGAATGATAGAAAGAAGATTGCGCCCATCAGAGCGTACGTGACGTCACGTTTGCAGAGTTGTGCAGTATTGCCAACCATTTGCTCTTCTCAATAAATTTTTTATACCGAAAATGCGACAATTTTTAAGTTTGGTGTTTGTTTCTTTTTGTTTTTAATTTAAGGCTACCGAGACTTAAGTTGAAAAAAAACTGTATTATTATACAAAAGAAGTTTAAAAAAGGCCACTCTGAAAAGATTTTAGTGCTAATGAAAAGTTTTTTACTCTTATAAAATTTGATAATTTGAAAGTGCAAATTTAATTTTTGGCTCCATTTAAGGCTATGCAAAAATATTAAATGCCCCTCTCTCAACTCTTCTTAAGATTGAAAACCTTTTTACACATTTTAAAAAGCCTTTGAATTTATTGAATGCGAATTGAAACCATAGAGGTGTAATCGTTTCTTCCGGTCATCAATCCTTAGTGAGACATAGAGCATCAAGAGGTGTATTCATAGTAAAAATAACCAACAAAATACCAGAAAATACTAAAGAAACCATAATGACATTTTTACAAAAAGAGTACCTTATCTAGTTACATAACTTCAAATATAGCAAAAAAGTCGTTTCCTTAACAAAAGAATTTCGCTTAACAAAAAAAACTCATAAATTAAATTGTACATAAGCATAACACATTTATTTAAAAAAAACGCACATTCTACAGACAATTTGTCACGCATACAAAGTTCTTACTTAACACAATAAAAATTTCGTGTTTTATTTTCTTTAAATGGGCATTTAGTGCGTTTTTATATCCAAAGCTAGGCAACTCTGCAGTAGCGAGAGAGAGATTTGACTGCCGAAAGCAGAAGAACACCCACAACACCGGCAATCGCGGGCAATGCCACCAGATGTAAAAAAAAAAGTAAAGCTAAATAAAACTGAGTGAATTATTTAAATAATTATTAAAAAATGTATATTTTACAAAATTATAAACATGACATTTTAATTAGAACAGCTAGAAAAATGTCATGAAGAAAGAGCTAAACCTCCGAGACAAAAAATAATAAAAATAACAAAAAAAAATGCTAAATCAAGTTACGAAAATGGTAATCTGGCCATACTGGAGCTAAAATCACGTACCTAGTTGTCAAATTCACTGAGCGCAAAGTAACGGGACCACGATGGGCGCCATCTCATTATTCTTTGCATCATGGGCACAAACGTCAGTATAAGTTTTTTATTTGAAGCGTAAACAACAATATTTTTACCACACTTGAAAATGTCGAATTTCGTGCCAAATAATGTGTTTTTGCGGGGAATTCTTCTTCATTATTTTAATATGAAGAAAAAAGCAGCCGAAAGTCATCGTATCTTGGTGGAAGTTTATGGTGAGCATGCTCTATCTGAGCGAACGTGCCAGAAGTGGTTTGCACGCTTTAAAAGTGGTGATTTTGGCTTGGAAGACGAAGAACGCGAGGGTGCGCCGCCAAAGTTCATGGATACCGAATTGGAGGAATTGCTCGATCAAGATCCGGCTCAAACGCAAGAAGAGGTTGCAAAAACTTTGGGAGTTGATCAATCAACCATTTCCAAACGTTTAAAAGCCATGGGAATGATCCGAAAGGTAGGCCATTGGGTGCCGTATGAATTGAAGCCAAGAGACGTTGAACGCCGTTTTATGGCATGCGAACAACTGCTTCAACGGCACAAAAGAAAGGGTTTTTTGCATCGAATTGTGACTGGCGGTGAAAAGTGGGTCCATTACGACAATCCAAAACGTCGGGCAACGTATGAATACCCTGGCCATGCTTCAACATCGACGTCGGCGCAGAATATTCATGGCCTGAAGGTTATGCTGTGTATCTGGTGGGACCAGCTGGGTGTTGTGTATTATGAGCTACTGAAACCGAATGAAACGATTACGGGGGATGTCTACCGACGACAATTGATGCGTTTGAGCCGAGCACTGCTAGAAAAACGGCCGCAATACGCCGATAGACACGACAAAGTTATTTTGCAACATGACAATGCTCGGCCACATGTTGCACAAGCGGTCAAAACATACTTAGAAACGCTCAAATGGGATGTCCTACCCCACCCGCCGTATAGTCCAGACCTTGCGCCATCCTATTACTATCTCTTCCGATCGATGCAACATGGCCTGGCTGACCAGCACTTCCGTAATTACGATGAAGTCAAAAAATGGATCGATTCGTGGATTGCGGCAAAACCGACCGAATTTTTCACAAAGGGAATCCGTGAATTGCCAGAAAGATGGGAAAAAGTAGTAGTAAGCGATGGACAATATTTTGAATATTAAATTTGTAACCATTTTACGTCAATAAAGTTTCAAATTTCGAAAAAAAACCGCACGAACTTATTCATAGTCCTATATATTATATTAATATCGAGTATCGTAACAGCAAAACTTTCGGAGAATTCGCCTTGTGTGACGGTCCTCAAACTGATTACTCCTCGTGATGCGTAATGAAATGGATAACACACTGCTATTATTTTTGCATTAAGTGTGATTTTATTTTTATTAAATTTAAATGAGGAAATTAAGCATTTGTTTTACAATGTTTGTGTCTTATTATTTCACATTTCTAGCATATGATATTGTCGAATGATGTTTTTAATAACTTTTTATTCCATTAATAGCTCTGAAAAAATCTTGGCTTTATTCATAATGCAATAGAAAAACGGGGTAAAAATGTTTAATAAAATATGCTGCATGAACTAAAGTTTGTGCTTTCTAAAAAAAGTTATAGTCAAAACAATGCAAAAAATAAAGTACATAAATTAATTCAAAAACGAAAATATATATAAATATCTGTAAATAAAAGCTTATTTTTGCACTATAAACAGCCAAATTTGTAGAGTAACTTTTATGCTATTAAGAAAAAATTAGCCATTTCCTATTCAATGTTTTTAATATCATATAAAAATATTTGGTTTATAATACAACATACATACATTTCGGATTCTTAAAGAAATCGGTTACAAAGTGTTTCTGATTCAATTATTAAAGTCATAGCGAAATAATAGACACTTATTTATTAATCCCTTAACAGAATTTAGCAAATTATTAATCATTTTAAATTTGTCAAGTTTTTCGGTGAACGAATTTTATATTTCTAATTTTTGTATAGAATATTTATAAACGTATGCAACGTACGTCTTTATGCTTATGTACAGTAGATGGGACACGAGCGTCCACCATGATTGTGTATATGGGTGCGGAGTGGCGCAGCCAAACACCATTCATACCAAATTTTTTGTTTTGTAACGCAACGCCAAAAGTGAATTTCAATAGTTTGACCTTTTTTTACGTCCATTGGTTCCTGTAAAATTATATGATACTTAATTTGACAACACTCAAATGTATAAAGATTTCAAAAAAATATTACCGTGAACGGAAAGTACATCGGAAACCAAGAGAACATGCCTGGCGTGTGCGTTTGTGGGTTAATGCTCAGCTTAATATCCTTATAAAGCACCGTAGCCCGCTATACCCGTAAGCACACAATCCAATTCCACTTCGAAGCGCAATGTTTTATAGCGACTATTATCAATTGGACTTTGAGGGTTAGGATGTACAAATTCGAACAAAGATTGTGGCAAGCCAATATTGTATATATTTTTGAGTAGCACAACAAAGCCACTCTCTGCATGTGTATGATAAGTGGCCTGCTTTTGCCGACCAAATGTCTCGTGACGCAGCACTTGACGCACACCATTAAGCAGCTTGGAAGACATTATTGGATTGATATAGGAGGTAGACTTGCAGGGAATGCTTATGCCATCGGATTTTAGTAGTTTTTGTGCACAATCCAAGCATTCTGGTGAAAGTTCATTATCACCAAATGAGCCCAATAGCTCAGAGACTAGAATATCGGCTGGTTCAGGTGGTGAGAATTCGCGCATATCCTTAGAGAATATATGCACATCTGTCGATGATTAAAGGATGTAATTTAAATTTATATAATATTAATAATGGTGTACCTTTCTTGTACCACAATTTTTTAGCAATAGCATTCAGTGTGCGTATAGCGTTGGGATTTTTCTCGATAATGTAGACGCGCACTTTACGCCCGGTGTTTTCTGCGGCATTTAGCGCTGAACGTACAAGTGGACCTCGACCTGCCCCTAACACCATTATAACGGTCTGTAGGTGATAACGTTTATTATAAGTCAACGCTTTTGATTTGATGACAGAAATAAATAAAAAATACCAATTTCTTTTCCTTGTCTTTTTCAGCAACACGGTCCAAAAGTGCTTGTTCAATGGCCTCTTGATAAAGCTTATATTTGGCAGGATCCTTTTCGAAGACCTCATAAGTGTAACAATCCAAGTTATCGTACAATGGTTGCAGCGGCTCTTCCAACACATCTTCGAAACTGTAAATAAATATAAGCTGCTTACATAAATTATTTAAATATGGCCTACTCAAAGACTTACGCCAACAGTTCGTGCATGTCACTGTTAATATCCTGGAAACGCATCATATATTCGGCATAGAGTTTCAGGCTGCCGTCATGCACATCCGAAGAGATAATTATATTTATGCGTGCACGCATAAAATAAGATAAAATCTCCTGCCAAGCTTTTGGTAGCACTGGGTTTTTCTTATTTCCCTTTGTTCTTCTCTCTCTCATCGTTCGTTTGACAGTTCGCTCCTCAAATTTATTCTGCACGGCATTACAAACGGTTAGAAGAACATTTGTAATAATAGAATTTTAATAGAATTTGGACTATTATTTAGTAAAAATAGCTTTAAATCGAATCTTAATGTAATAAAGAATCTTTATAAGTGATTTTGTTACTTTTCTGTGTTTGTATTTAAGTGAAATAAGCCTCTGTAATGGGGCATTTTTTCAAGCTTATAAAAAAAAAGATGCATTTTTAACGTTAAATATTGCTTGTAATTCTTAATTTTAATTTATAAAAAGAATATAAATCAAAAGGCTGATATAGTGACTACATTTGCGTGTTATAATTTTTAAATTCGGTCCACGCACTTAGACATTATAACCAAATATATCGTGGTAGAAAAGGAAAGCTCAGCCCTATAAATTATTAATTTTCATAAAACTTATAAAACCTTACTTTAAAAGTGGCCCAATTCATTCGGAAATGGGAATAGAAAAGGTCCTCGGGAAACGACTTTATTGTTTTAAGAAACGATTTGTTTTTAGGTATTTTTCTTTTTAAAGACAAGCATTTGTACTAAACATTTTTCTCTGACTTCAATAGCCTTCTTTTTCTTAAATTTAAAGAAAATTTATCTTTTCTTTGCTCACAAATTTCGTCTAGTGTTAGATTCAGCAAAATTTCCATTTTAGTATTATACGCGTTCAAAAATGCAAACAAACGTATTTGCAAATTGTCAAAAATTGTATAAGAAGTATCAAATGTCAAACTTGCAGTGTTGCCACTGATGCTTATGCTGCAAGTCATGTTGCATTTACGAACACAGCCTTGGTTTAACTATGCTTTTGCAAGTGTTTATGTCGCGTGTACTCGTCATGAAATGATGACATTTTTTGTTTAATGGCGAGTATTTTAATATTTAAGTAAACAACTCCAAGCCTTCGCAGAAGATGTGGGCGTATTAATCTCAGGACGATCACTTGAAGCTATTTGTAATAAAATGCAGGTAGCTCTAAATAAGATTGAGCGTTGATGCGAATTGCATGGTCTTTCGGTGAGTCCTATAAAAAGTACCTTAATGCTTTTCACTAGTAGGGGACGCAATATGGAAGGCCTTTTACTACCCACTTTGAAAGGGGTAACACTGAAACTGTCTTCTGAGGTTAAATACTTAGGAGTAATCCTAGATAGTAAGCTTACCTAGAAGAAGCACATCGAGCAGAAGGTCTCTCGCACACTAAAAGTTTTCTGGTGGTGTATGAGATCTTTTGGCAAGACATGGGGTCTAAGACCGGCGATAGTACTCTGGTTGTACATCACCCTGATTAGACCAAATATTACATATGCCTCTGTAGTATGGTGGAAGGCTACAATGGTTAATTCCAGAGTAAAACCCTTAAACAGGCTACAGAGAAGTGTGTGCTTGGGTATCACAAGTGCTATGAGTACTACATCTGGCATCTGGTGGTGCTCTTAATGCCATTCTGAACTTGAAACCTCTAGGCCCTCAAATTCGAAAGGAAACGATGAGGGCGGCGTGAAGGCTCAAGTTAAACGGAGTATGGGGAAATGAAGAAAGCACTGGCCCCTGTCAGATATACCACCAGTTGTCGGAGCGGGACACTGTTCTCGAGTTCTCGATGCCAGTGGAAAATCGGGTGCCTTTCGTTAGCTTCGGTTGAAAGTACGATGTTTTGATCCCAGACAGAGATCAATGGTTAAGTTCAGAGAACCTATTAACGGGATATTAGCACACTTTCTACACCGACGGATCCAAAACCAGTGATGGTAGCGGACATGGATGGTAGTTAGACGAAGACACTAAGTACTCCTATGCCACAGGACAGATGCACACGTTATTCCTTACGAAAGTCTTTGCCATCTTGAATGTGGCATACTGGCTAATTGAGAAAAAGTGGCAGAGTAGTAGTATTGGAATTTGTAGTGATAGTGAAAGCCCTTGCTAGCCCACGGTGCTCTTCGAAGTTAGTCGGTGCATGTAAGACAAAACTGAACAGTGTTGCAAAACACAACAAAGTTAGTCTTATTTGGGTGCCTGGTCATTGTGGTATTACAGGGAACGAGTTAGCTGATAAACTGGCTAATGAAGGCTCTTCAAGTATGCCACTAGGCCCTGAACCCTTTCTAGGTGTCAATTCCGCATCGATTCAACTATGGATTGACGACTTCATGACGTCGTCTACCCATCGAGGCCGTTGCTCTGGGTTGAACTCGTGCAGAGTAGCCAACTGCTTTGTGAAAGAACCAACCAGGAAAATAGCGACCTTTCTCCTAAAACTCAGCAGAAAGGACCTGAGAGTACTGGTGGGTGTAATCACATGGCACAACGCCTGTGGTCAGCATATGGCTGCCATGGGGGTCGTCAACAGCCCGATATGCCTATCCTGTCTTGAGGAAGATGACACTGCAGAGCATTTTCTCTGTAGCTGTCCGGCGTTTTCCAGAATCAGACTTAGAATATTGGGCTGCGATGTACTGAGTATGGATAAAGTTCATACTCTCCCTCTTCCGGATCTCTTAAGATTCATCAATGAATCCAAGAGATTTGTAGAAGAGCGATCAAACTAATTCTACAACACTTCATGCTCGTACATAAAAAGTTGCTATCTGCAAATTCTGATTAAAAAGTTGACATTTTTGAGGACAATTCTTTGAAATTTTTAAAATTTCGCAAAAAAGTTAAAGTTTGGAACTTTTTTTTATAACTTTTTTTCTACAATCAACTAAATCTTTACAAAAAAATGCGAAACAAATTTTGCATGAAAAATACTGCATAGACAAAGTTATTTAATTATGTGAGCACAAGTGTACTTATAGGACTATGAATAAGTTCGTGCGGTTTTACAACAGATGGCGTAACTTGATTATTATTCCATCGATCCACATTTCCAAACATTCATTGGAGAGCTACTGTCGTAAGGCACAAACCAAGAATGATAGAAAGAAGATTGCGCCCATCAGAGCGTACGTGACGTCACGTTTGCAGAGTTGTGCAGTATTGCCAACCATTTGCTCTTCTCAATAAATTTTTTATACCGAAAATGCGACAATTTTTAAGTTTGGTGTTTGTTTCTTTTTGTTTTTAATTTAAGGCTACCGAGACTTAAGTTGAAAAAAAACTGTATTATTATACAAAAGAAGTTTAAAAAAGGCCACTCTGAAAAGATTTTAGTGCTAATGAAAAGTTTTTTACTCTTATAAAATTTGATAATTTGAAAGTGCAAATTTAATTTTTGGCTCCATTTAAGGCTATGCAAAAATATTAAATGCCCCTCTCTCAACTCTTCTTAAGATTGAAAACCTTTTTACACATTTTAAAAAGCCTTTGAATTTATTGAATGCGAATTGAAACCATAGAGGTGTAATCGTTTCTTCCGGTCATCAATCCTTATTGAGACATAGAGCATCAAGAGGTGTATTCATAGTAAAAATAACCAACAAAATACCAGAAAATACTAAAGAAACCATACTGACATTTTTACAAAAAGAGTACCTTATCTAGTTACATAACTTCAAATATAGCAAAAAAGTCGTTTCCTTAACAAAAGAATTTCGCTTAACAAAAAAAACTCATAAATTAAATTGTACATAAGCATAACACATTTATTTAAAAAAAACGCACATTCTACAGACAATTTGTCACGCATACAAAGTTCTTACTTAACACAATAAAAATTTCGTGTTTTATTTTCTTTAAATGGGCATTTAGTGCGTTTTTATATCCAAAGCTAGGCAACTCTGCAGTAGCGAGAGAGAGATTTGACTGCCGAAAGCAGAAGAACACCCACAACACCGGCAATCGCGGGCAATGCCACCAGATGTAAAAAAAAAAGTAAAGCTAAATAAAACTGAGTGAATTATTTAAATAATTATTAAAAAATGTATATTTTACAAAATTATAAACATGACATTTTAATTAGAACAGCTAGAAAAATGTCATGAAGAAAGAGCTAAACCTCCGAGACAAAAAATAATAAAAATAACAAAAAAAAATGCTAAATCAAGTTACGAAAATGGTAATCTGGCCATACTGGAGCTAAAATCACGTACCTAGTTGTCAAATTCACTGAGCGCAAAGTAACGGGACCACGATGGGCGCCATCTCATTATTCTTTGCATCATGGGCACAAACGTCAGTATAAGTTTTTTATTTGAAGCGTAAACAACAATATTTTTACCACACTTGAAAATGTCGAATTTCGTGCCAAATAATGTGTTTTTGCGGGGAATTCTTCTTCATTATTTTAATATGAAGAAAAAAGCAGCCGAAAGTCATCGTATCTTGGTGGAAGTTTATGGTGAGCATGCTCTATCTGAGCGAACGTGCCAGAAGTGGTTTGCACGCTTTAAAAGTGGTGATTTTGGCTTGGAAGACGAAGAACGCGAGGGTGCGCCGCCAAAGTTCATGGATACCGAATTGGAGGAATTGCTCGATCAAGATCCGGCTCAAACGCAAGAAGAGGTTGCAAAAACTTTGGGAGTTGATCAATCAACCATTTCCAAACGTTTAAAAGCCATGGGAATGATCCGAAAGGTAGGCCATTGGGTGCCGTATGAATTGAAGCCAAGAGACGTTGAACGCCGTTTTATGGCATGCGAACAACTGCTTCAACGGCACAAAAGAAAGGGTTTTTTGCATCGAATTGTGACTGGCGGTGAAAAGTGGGTCCATTACGACAATCCAAAACGTCGGGCAACGTATGAATACCCTGGCCATGCTTCAACATCGACGTCGGCGCAGAATATTCATGGCCTGAAGGTTATGCTGTGTATCTGGTGGGACCAGCTGGGTGTTGTGTATTATGAGCTACTGAAACCGAATGAAACGATTACGGGGGATGTCTACCGACGACAATTGATGCGTTTGAGCCGAGCACTGCTAGAAAAACGGCCGCAATACGCCGATAGACACGACAAAGTTATTTTGCAACATGACAATGCTCGGCCACATGTTGCACAAGCGGTCAAAACATACTTAGAAACGCTCAAATGGGATGTCCTACCCCACCCGCCGTATAGTCCAGACCTTGCGCCATCCTATTACTATCTCTTCCGATCGATGCAACATGGCCTGGCTGACCAGCACTTCCGTAATTACGATGAAGTCAAAAAATGGATCGATTCGTGGATTGCGGCAAAACCGACCGAATTTTTCACAAAGGGAATCCGTGAATTGCCAGAAAGATGGGAAAAAGTAGTAGTAAGCGATGGACAATATTTTGAATATTAAATTTGTAACCATTTTACGTCAATAAAGTTTCAAATTTCGAAAAAAAACCGCACGAACTTATTCATAGTCCTATATATTATATTAATATCGAGTATCGTAACAGCAAAACTTTCGGAGAATTCGCCTTGTGTGACGGTCCTCAAACTGATTACTCCTCGTGATGCGTAATGAAATGGATAACACACTGCTATTATTTTTGCATTAAGTGTGATTTTATTTTTATTAAATTTAAATGAGGAAATTAAGCATTTGTTTTACAATGTTTGTGTCTTATTATTTCACATTTCTAGCATATGATATTGTCGAATGATGTTTTTAATAACTTTTTATTCCATTAATAGCTCTGAAAAAATCTTGGCTTTATTCATAATGCAATAGAAAAACGGGGTAAAAATGTTTAATAAAATATGCTGCATGAACTAAAGTTTGTGCTTTCTAAAAAAAGTTATAGTCAAAACAATGCAAAAAATAAAGTACATAAATTAATTCAAAAACGAAAATATATATAAATATCTGTAAATAAAAGCTTATTTTTGCACTATAAACAGCCAAATTTGTAGAGTAACTTTTATGCTATTAAGAAAAAATTAGCCATTTCCTATTCAATGTTTTTAATATCATATAAAAATATTTGGTTTATAATACAACATACATACATTTCGGATTCTTAAAGAAATCGGTTACAAAGTGTTTCTGATTCAATTATTAAAGTCATAGCGAAATAATAGACACTTATTTATTAATCCCTTAACAGAATTTAGCAAATTATTAATCATTTTAAATTTGTCAAGTTTTTCGGTGAACGAATTTTATATTTCTAATTTTTGTATAGAATATTTATAAACGTATGCAACGTACGTCTTTATGCTTATGTACAGTAGATGGGACACGAGCGTCCACCATGATTGTGTATATGGGTGCGGAGTGGCGCAGCCAAACACCATTCATACCAAATTTTTTGTTTTGTAACGCAACGCCAAAAGTGAATTTCAATAGTTTGACCTTTTTTTACGTCCATTGGTTCCTGTAAAATTATATGATACTTAATTTGACAACACTCAAATGTATAAAGATTTCAAAAAAATATTACCGTGAACGGAAAGTACATCGGAAACCAAGAGAACATGCCTGGCGTGTGCGTTTGTGGGTTAATGCTCAGCTTAATATCCTTATAAAGCACCGTATCAAAGTAGCCCGCTATACCCGTAAGCACACAATCCAATTCCACTTCGAAGCGCAATGTTTTATAGCGACTATTATCAATTGGACTTTGAGGGTTAGGATGTACAAATTCGAACAAAGATTGTGGCAAGCCAATATTGTATATATTTTTGAGTAGCACAACAAAGCCACTCTCTGCATGTGTATGATAAGTGGCCTGCTTTTGCCGACCAAATGTCTCGTGACGCAGCACTTGACGCACACCATTAAGCAGCTTGGAAGACATTATTGGATTGATATAGGAGGTAGACTTGCAGGGAATGCTTATGCCATCGGATTTTAGTAGTTTTTGTGCACAATCCAAGCATTCTGGTGAAAGTTCATTATCACCAAATGAGCCCAATAGCTCAGAGACTAGAATATCGGCTGGTTCAGGTGGTGAGAATTCGCGCATATCCTTAGAGAATATATGCACATCTGTCGATGATTAAAGAATGTAATTTAAATTTATATAATATTAATAATGGTGTACCTTTCTTGTACCACAATTTTTTAGCAATAGCATTCAGTGTGCGTATAGCGTTGGGATTTTTCTCGATAATGTAGACGCGCACTTTACGCCCGGTGTTTTCTGCGGCATTTAGCGCTGAACGTACAAGTGGACCTCGACCTGCCCCTAACACCATTATAACGGTCTGTAGGTGATAACGTTTATTATAAGTCAACGCTTTTGATTTGATGACAGAAATAAATAAAAAATACCAATTTCTTTTCCTTGTCTTTTTCAGCAACACGGTCCAAAAGTGCTTGTTCAATGGCCTCTTGATAAAGCTTATATTTGGCAGGATCCTTTTCGAAGACCTCATAAGTGTAACAATCCAAGTTATCGTACAATGGTTGCAGCGGCTCTTCCAACACATCTTCGAAACTGTAAATAAATATAAGCTGCTTACATAAATTATTTAAATATGGCCTACTCAAAGACTTACGCCAACAGTTCGTGCATGTCACTGTTAATATCCTGGAAACGCATCATATATTCGGCATAGAGTTTCAGGCTGCCGTCATGCACATCCGAAGAGATAATTATATTTATGCGTGCACGCATAAAATAAGATAAAATCTCCTGCCAAGCTTTTGGTATTGTGTTTGTATTTAAGTGAAATAAGCCTCTGTAATGGGGCATTTTTTCAAGCTTATAAAAAAAAAGATGCATTTTTAACGTTAAATATTGCTTGTAATTCTTAATTTTAATTTATAAAAAGAATATAAATCAAAAGGCTGATATAGTGACTACATTTGCGTGTTATAATTTTTAAATTCGGTCCACGCACTTAGACATTATAACCAAATATATCGTGGTAGAAAAGGAAAGCTCAGCCCTATAAATTATTAATTTTCATAAAACTTATAAAACCTTACTTTAAAAGTGGCCCAATTCATTCGGAAATGGGAATAGAAAAGGTCCTCGGGAAACGACTTTATTGTTTTAAGAAACGATTTGTTTTTAGGTATTTTTCTTTTTAAAGACAAGCATTTGTACTAAACATTTTTCTCTTTGACTTCAATAGCCTTCTTTTTCTTAAATTTAAAGAAAATTTATCTTTTCTTTGCTCACAAATTTCGTCTAGTGTTAGATTCAGCAAAATTTCCATTTTAGTATTATACGCGTTCAAAAATGCAAACAAACGTATTTGCAAATTGTCAAAAATTGTATAAGAAGTATCAAATGTCAAACTTGCAGTGTTGCCACTGATGCTTATGCTGCAAGTCATGTTGCATTTACGAACACAGCCTTGGTTTAACTATGCTTTTGCAAGTGTTTATGTCGCGTGTACTCGTCATGAAATGATGACATTTTTTGTTTAATGGCGAGTATTTTAATATTTAAGTAAACAACTCCAAGCCTTCGCAGAAGATGTGGGCGTATTAATCTCAGGACGATCACTTGAAGCTATTTGTAATAAAATGCAGGTAGCTCTAAATAAGATTGAGCGTTGATGCGAATTGCATGGTCTTTCGGTGAGTCCTATAAAAAGTACCTTAATGCTTTTCACTAGTAGGGGACGCAATATGGAAGGCCTTTTACTACCCACTTTGAAAGGGGTAACACTGAAACTGTCTTCTGAGGTTAAATACTTAGGAGTAATCCTAGATAGTAAGCTTACCTAGAAGAAGCACATCGAGCAGAAGGTCTCTCGCACACTAAAAGTTTTCTGGTGGTGTATGAGAACTTTTGGCAAGACATGGGGTCTAAGACCGGCGATAGTACTCTGGTTGTACATCACCCTGATTAGACCAAATATTACATATGCCTCTGTAGTATGGTGGAAGGCTACAATGGTTAATTCCAGAGTAAAACCCTTAAACAGGCTACAGAGAAGTGTGTGCTTGGGTATCACAAGTGCTATGAGTACTACATCTGGCATCTGGTGGTGCTCTTAATGCCATTCTGAACTTGAAACCTCTAGGTCCTCAAATTCGAAAGGAAACGATGAGGGCGGCGTGAAGGCTCAAGTTAAACGGAGTATGGGGAAATGAAGAAAGCACTGGCCACTGTCAGATATACCACCAGTTGTCGGAGCGGGACACTGTTCTCGAGTTCTCGATGCCAGTGGAAAATCGGGTGCCTTTCGTTAGCTTCGGTTGAAAGTACGATGTTTTGATCCCAGACAGAGATCAATGGTTAAGTCCAGAGAACCTATTAACGGGATATTAGCACACTTTCTACACCGACGGATCCAAAACCAGTGATGGTAGCGGACATGGATGGTAGTTAGACGAAGACACTAAGTACTCCTATGCCACAGGACAGATGCACACGTTATTCCTTACGAAAGTCTTTGCCATCTTGAATGTGGCATACTGGCTAATTGAGAAAAAGTGGCAGAGTAGTAGTATTGGAATTTGTAGTGATAGTGAAAGCCCTTGCTAGCCCACGGTGCTCTTCGAAGTTAGTCGGTGCAAGTAAGACAAAACTGAACAGTGTTGCAAAACACAACAAAGTTAGTCTTATTTGGGTGCCTGGTCATTGTGGTATTACAGGGAACGAGTTAGCTGATAAACTGGCTAATGAAGGCTCTTCAAGTATGCCACTAGGCCCTGAACCCTTTCTAGGTGTCAATTCCGCATCGATTCAACTATGGATTGACGACTTCATGACGTCGTCTACCCATCGAGGCCGTTGCTCTGGGTTGAACTCGTGCAGAGTAGCCAACTGCTTTGTGAAAGAACCAACCAGGAAAATAGCGACCTTTCTCCTAAAACTCAGCAGAAAGGACCTGAGAGTACTGGTGGGTGTAATCACATGGCACAACGCCTGTGGTCAGCATATGGCTGCCATGGGGGTCGTCAACAGCCCGATATGCCTATCCTGTCTTGAGGAAGATGACACTGCAGAGCATTTTCTCTGTAGCTGTCCGGCGTTTTCCAGAATCAGACTTAGAATATTGGGCTGCGATGTACTGAGTATGGATAAAGTTCATACTCTCCCTCTTCCGGATCTCTTAAGATTCATCAATGAATCCAAGAGATTTGTAGAAGAGCGATCAAACTAATTCTACAACACTTCATGCTCCTACATAAAAAGTTGCTATCTGCAAATTCTGATTAAAAAGTTGACATTTTTGAGGACAATTCTTTGAAATTTTTAAAATTTCGCAAAAAAGTTAAAGTTTGGAACTTTTTTTTATAACTTTTTTTCTACAATCAACTAAATCTTTACAAAAAAATGCGAAACAAATTTTGCATGAAAAATACTGCATAGACAAAGTTATTTAATTATGTGAGCACAAGTGTACTTATAGGACTATGAATAAGTTCGTGCGATTTTACAACAGATGGCGTAACTTGATTATTATTCCATCGATCCACATTTCCAAACATTCATTGGAGAGCTACTGTCGTAAGGCACAAACCAAGAATGATAGAAAGAAGATTGCGCCCATCAGAGCGTACGTGACGTCACGTTTGCAGAGTTGTGCAGTATTGCCAACCATTTGCTCTTCTCAATAAATTTTTTATACCGAAAATGCGACAATTTTTAAGTTTGGTGTTTGTTTCTTTTTGTTTTTAATTTAAGGCTACCGAGACTTAAGTTGAAAAAAAACTGTATTATTATACAAAAGAAGTTTAAAAAAGGCCACTCTGAAAAGATTTTAGTGCTAATGAAAAGTTTTTTACTCTTATAAAATTTGATAATTTGAAAGTGCAAATTTAATTTTTGGCTCCATTTAAGGCTATGCAAAAATATTAAATGCCCCTCTCTCAACTCTTCTTAAGATTGAAAACCTTTTTACACATTTTAAAAAGCCTTTGAATTTATTGAATGCGAATTGAAACCATAGAGGTGTAATCGTTTCTTCCGGTCATCAATCCTTAGTGAGACATAGAGCATCAAGAGGTGTATTCATAGTAAAAATAACCAACAAAATACCAGAAAATACTAAAGAAACCATACTGACATTTTTACAAAAAGAGTACCTTATCTAGTTACATAACTTCAAATATAGCAAAAAAGTCGTTTCCTTAACAAAAGAATTTCGCTTAACAAAAAAAACTCATAAATTAAATTGTACATAAGCATAACACATTTATTTAAAAAAAACGCACATTCTACAGACAATTTGTCACGCATACAAAGTTCTTACTTAACACAATAAAAATTTCGTGTTTTATTTTCTTTAAATGGGCATTTAGTGCGTTTTTATATCCAAAGCTAGGCAACTCTGCAGTAGCGAGAGAGAGATTTGACTGCCGAAAGCAGAAGAACACCCACAACACCGGCAATCGCGGGCAATGCCACCAGATGTAAAAAAAAAAGTAAAGCTAAATAAAACTGAGTGAATTATTTAAATAATTATTAAAAAATGTATATTTTACAAAATTATAAACATGACATTTTAATTAGAACAGCTAGAAAAATGTCATGAAGAAAGAGCTAAACCTCCGAGACAAAAAATAATAAAAATAACAAAAAAAAATGCTAAATCAAGTTACGAAAATGGTAATCTGGCCATACTGGAGCTAAAATCACGTAACTAGTTGTCAAATTCACTGAGCGCAAAGTAACGGGACCACGATGGGCGCCATCTCATTATTCTTTGCATCATGGGCACAAACGTCAGTATAAGTTTTTTATTTGAAGCGTAAACAACAATATTTTTACCACACTTGAAAATGTCGAATTTCGTGCCAAATAATGTGTTTTTGCGGGGAATTCTTCTTCATTATTTTAATATGAAGAAAAAAGCAGCCGAAAGTCATCGTATCTTGGTGGAAGTTTATGGTGAGCATGCTCTATCTGAGCGAACGTGCCAGAAGTGGTTTGCACGCTTTAAAAGTGGTGATTTTGGCTTGGAAGACGAAGAACGCGAGGGTGCGCCGCCAAAGTTCATGGATACCGAATTGGAGGAATTGCTCGATCAAGATCCGGCTCAAACGCAAGAAGAGGTTGCAAAAACTTTGGGAGTTGATCAATCAACCATTTCCAAACGTTTAAAAGCCATGGGAATGATCCGAAAGGTAGGCCATTGGGAGCCGTATGAATTGAAGCCAAGAGACGTTGAACGCCGTTTTATGGCATGCGAACAACTGCTTCAACGGCACAAAAGAAAGGGTTTTTTGCATCGAATTGTGACTGGCGGTGAAAAGTGGGTCCATTACGACAATCCAAAACGTCGGGCAACGTATGAATACCCTGGCCATGCTTCAACATCGACGTCGGCGCAGAATATTCATGGCCTGAAGGTTATGCTGTGTATCTGGTGGGACCAGCTGGGTGTTGTGTATTATGAGCTACTGAAACCGAATGAAACGATTACGGGGGATGTCTACCGACGACAATTGATGCGTTTGAGCCGAGCACTGCTAGAAAAACGGCCGCAATACGCCGATAGACACGACAAAGTTATTTTGCAACATGACAATGCTCGGCCACATGTTGCACAAGCGGTCAAAACATACTTAGAAACGCTCAAATGGGATGTCCTACCCCACCCGCCGTATAGTCCAGACCTTGCGCCATCCTATTACTATCTCTTCCGATCGATGCAACATGGCCTGGCTGACCAGCACTTCCGTAATTACGATGAAGTCAAAAAATGGATCGATTCGTGGATTGCGGCAAAACCGACCGAATTTTTCACAAAGGGAATCCGTGAATTGCCAGAAAGATGGGAAAAAGTAGTAGTAAGCGATGGACAATATTTTGAATATTAAATTTGTAACCATTTTACGTCAATAAAGTTTCAAATTTCGAAAAAAAACCGCACGAACTTATTCATAGTCCTATATATTATATTAATATCGAGTATCGTAACAGCAAAACTTTCGGAGAATTCGCCTTGTGTGACGGTCCTCAAACTGATTACTCCTCGTGATGCGTAATGAAATGGATAACACACTGCTATTATTTTTGCATTAAGTGTGATTTTATTTTTATTAAATTTAAATGAGGAAATTAAGCATTTGTTTTACAATGTTTGTGTCTTATTATTTCACATTTCTAGCATATGATATTGTCGAATGATGTTTTTAATAACTTTTTATTCCATTAATAGCTCTGAAAAAATCTTGGCTTTATTCATAATGCAATAGAAAAACGGGGTAAAAATGTTTAATAAAATATGCTGCATGAACTAAAGTTTGTGCTTTCTAAAAAAAGTTATAGTCAAAACAATGCAAAAAATAAAGTACATAAATTAATTCAAAAACGAAAATATATATAAATATCTGTAAATAAAAGCTTATTTTTGCACTATAAACAGCCAAATTTGTAGAGTAACTTTTATGCTATTAAGAAAAAATTAGCCATTTCCTATTCAATGTTTTTAATATCATATAAAAATATTTGGTTTATAATACAACATACATACATTTCGGATTCTTAAAGAAATCGGTTACAAAGTGTTTCTGATTCAATTATTAAAGTCATAGCGAAATAATAGACACTTATTTATTAATCCCTTAACAGAATTTAGCAAATTATTAATCATTTTAAATTTGTCAAGTTTTTCGGTGAACGAATTTTATATTTCTAATTTTTGTATAGAATATTTATAAACGTATGCAACGTACGTCTTTATGCTTATGTACAGTAGATGGGACACGAGCGTCCACCATGATTGTGTATATGGGTGCGGAGTGGCGCAGCCAAACACCATTCATACCAAATTTTTTGTTTTGTAACGCAACGCCAAAAGTGAATTTCAATAGTTTGACCTTTTTTTACGTCCATTGGTTCCTGTAAAATTATATGATACTTAATTTGACAACACTCAAATGTATAAAGATTTCAAAAAAATATTACCGTGAACGGAAAGTACATCGGAAACCAAGAGAACATGCCTGGCGTGTGCGTTTGTGGGTTAATGCTCAGCTTAATATCCTTATAAAGCACCGTATCAAAGTAGCCCGCTATACCCGTAAGCACACAATCCAATTCCACTTCGAAGCGCAATGTTTTATAGCGACTATTATCAATTGGACTTTGAGGGTTAGGATGTACAAATTCGAACAAAGATTGTGGCAAGCCAATATTGTATATATTTTTGAGTAGCACAACAAAGCCACTCTCTGCATGTGTATGATAAGTGGCCTGCTTTTGCCGACCAAATGTCTCGTGACGCAGCACTTGACGCACACCATTAAGCAGCTTGGAAGACATTATTGGATTGATATAGGAGGTAGACTTGCAGGGAATGCTTATGCCATCGGATTTTAGTAGTTTTTGTGCACAATCCAAGCATTCTGGTGAAAGTTCATTATCACCAAATGAGCCCAATAGCTCAGAGACTAGAATATCGGCTGGTTCAGGTGGTGAGAATTCGCGCATATCCTTAGAGAATATATGCACATCTGTCGATGATTAAAGAATGTAATTTAAATTTATATAATATTAATAATGGTGTACCTTTCTTGTACCACAATTTTTTAGCAATAGCATTCAGTGTGCGTATAGCGTTGGGATTTTTCTCGATAATGTAGACGCGCACTTTACGCCCGGTGTTTTCTGCGGCATTTAGCGCTGAACGTACAAGTGGACCTCGACCTGCCCCTAACACCATTATAACGGTCTGTAGGTGATAACGTTTATTATAAGTCAACGCTTTTATTTGATGACAGAAATAAATAAAAAATACCAATTTCTTTTCCTTGTCTTTTTCAGCAACACGGTCCAAAAGTGCTTGTTCAATGGCCTCTTGATAAAGCTTATATTTGGCAGGATCCTTTTCGAAGACCTCATAAGTGTAACAATCCAAGTTATCGTACAATGGTTGCAGCGGCTCTTCCAACACATCTTCGAAACTGTAAATAAATATAAGCTGCTTACATAAATTATTTAAATATGGCCTACTCAAAGACTTACGCCAACAGTTCGTGCATGTCACTGTTAATATCCTGGAAACGCATCATATATTCGGCATAGAGTTTCAGGCTGCCGTCATGCACATCCGAAGAGATAATTATATTTATGCGTGCACGCATAAAATAAGATAAAATCTCCTGCCAAGCTTTTGGTAGCACTGGGTTTTTCTTATTTCCCTTTGTTCTTCTCTCTCTCATCGTTCGTTTGACAGTTCGCTCCTCAAATTTATTCTGCACGGCATTACAAACGGTTAGAAGAACATTTGTAATAATAGAATTTTAATAGAATTTGGACTATTATTTAGTAAAAATAGCTTTAAATCGAATCTTAATGTAATAAAGAATCTTTATAAGTGATTTTGTTACTTTTCTGTGTTTGTATTTAAGTGAAATAAGCCTCTGTAATGGGGCATTTTTTCAAGCTTATAAAAAAAAAGATGCATTTTTAACGTTAAATATTGCTTGTAATTCTTAATTTTAATTTATAAAAAGAATATAAATCAAAAGGCTGATATAGTGACTACATTTGCGTGTTATAATTTTTAAATTCGGTCCACGCACTTAGACATTATAACCAAATATATCGTGGTAGAAAAGGAAAGCTCAGCCCTATAAATTATTAATTTTCATAAAACTTATAAAACCTTACTTTAAAAGTGGCCCAATTCATTCGGAAATGGGAATAGAAAAGGTCCTCGGGAAACGACTTTATTGTTTTAAGAAACGATTTGTTTTTAGGTATTTTTCTTTTTAAAGACAAGCATTTGTACTAAACATTTTTCTCTGACTTCAATAGCCTTCTTTTTCTTAAATTTAAAGAAAATTTATCTTTTCTTTGCTCACAAATTTCGTCTAGTGTTAGATTCAGCAAAATTTCCATTTTAGTATTATACGCGTTCAAAAATGCAAACAAACGTATTTGCAAATTGTCAAAAATTGTATAAGAAGTATCAAATGTCAAACTTGCAGTGTTGCCACTGATGCTTATGCTGCAAGTCATGTTGCATTTACGAACACAGCCTTGGTTTAACTATGCTTTTGCAAGTGTTTATGTCGCGTGTACTCGTCATGAAATGATGACATTTTTTGTTTAATGGCGAGTATTTTAATATTTAAGTAAACAACTCCAAGCCTTCGCAGAAGATGTGGGCGTATTAATCTCAGGACGATCACTTGAAGCTATTTGTAATAAAATGCAGGTAGCTCTAAATAAGATTGAGCGTTGATGCGAATTGCATGGTCTTTCGGTGAGTCCTATAAAAAGTACCTTAATGCTTTTCACTAGTAGGGGACGCAATATGGAAGGCCTTTTACTACCCACTTTGAAAGGGGTAACACTGAAACTGTCTTCTGAGGTTAAATACTTAGGAGTAATCCTAGATAGTAAGCTTACCTAGAAGAAGCACATCGAGCAGAAGGTCTCTCGCACACTAAAAGTTTTCTGGTGGTGTATGAGATCTTTTGGCAAGACATGGGGTCTAAGACCGGCGATAGTACTCTGGTTGTACATCACCCTGATTAGACCAAATATTACATATGCCTCTGTAGTATGGTGGAAGGCTACAATGGTTAATTCCAGAGTAAAACCCTTAAACAGGCTACAGAGAAGTGTGTGCTTGGGTATCACAAGTGCTATGAGTACTACATCTGGCATCTGGTGGTGCTCTTAATGCCATTCTGAACTTGAAACCTCTAGGTCCTCAAATTCGAAAGGAAACGATGAGGGCGGCGTGAAGGCTCAAGTTAAACGGAGTATGGGGAAATGAAGAAAGCACTGGCCCCTGTCAGATATACCACCAGTTGTCGGAGCGGGACACTGTTCTCGAGTTCTCGATGCCAGTGGAAAATCGGGTGCCTTTCGTTAGCTTCGGTTGAAAGTACGATGTTTTGATCCCAGACAGAGATCAATGGTTAAGTTCAGAGAACCTATTAACGGGATATTAGCACACTTTCTACACCGACGGATCCAAAACCAGTGATGGTAGCGGACATGGATGGTAGTTAGACGAAGACACTAAGTACTCCTATGCCACAGGACAGATGCACACGTTATTCCTTACGAAAGTCTTTGCCATCTTGAATGTGGCATACTGGCTAATTGAGAAAAAGTGGCAGAGTAGTAGTATTGGAATTTGTAGTGATAGTGAAAGCCCTTGCTAGCCCACGGTGCTCTTCGAAGTTAGTCGGTGCATGTAAGACAAAACTGAACAGTGTTGCAAAACACAACAAAGTTAGTCTTATTTGGGTGCCTGGTCATTGTGGTATTACAGGGAACGAGTTAGCTGATAAACTGGCTAATGAAGGCTCTTCAAGTATGCCACTAGGCCCTGAACCCTTTCTAGGTGTCAATTCCGCATCGATTCAACTATGGATTGACGACTTCATGACGTCGTCTACCCATCGAGGCCGTTGCTCTGGGTTGAACTCGTGCAGAGTAGCCAACTGCTTTGTGAAAGAACCAACCAGGAAAATAGCGACCTTTCTCCTAAAACTCAGCAGAAAGGACCTGAGAGTACTGGTGGGTGTAATCACATGGCACAACGCCTGTGGTCAGCATATGGCTGCCATGGGGGTCGTCAACAGCCCGATATGCCTATCCTGTCTTGAGGAAGATGACACTGCAGAGCATTTTCTCTGTAGCTGTCCGGCGTTTTCCAGAATCAGACTTAGAATATTGGGCTGCGATGTACTGAGTATGGATAAAGTTCATACTCTCCCTCTTCCGGATCTCTTAAGATTCATCAATGAATCCAAGAGATTTGTAGAAGAGCGATCAAACTAATTCTACAACACTTCATGCTCGTACATAAAAAGTTGCTATCTGCAAATTCTGATTAAAAAGTTGACATTTTTGAGGACAATTCTTTGAAATTTTTAAAATTTCGCAAAAAAGTTAAAGTTTGGAACTTTTTTTTATAACTTTTTTTCTACAATCAACTAAATCTTTACAAAAAAATGCGAAACAAATTTTGCATGAAAAATACTGCATAGACAAAGTTATTTAATTATGTGAGCACAAGTGTACTTATAGGACTATGAATAAGTTCGTGCGGTTTTACAACAGATGGCGTAACTTGATTATTATTCCATCGATCCACATTTCCAAACATTCATTGGAGAGCTACTGTCGTAAGGCACAAACCAAGAATGATAGAAAGAAGATTGCGCCCATCAGAGCGTACGTGACGTCACGTTTGCAGAGTTGTGCAGTATTGCCAACCATTTGCTCTTCTCAATAAATTTTTTATACCGAAAATGCGACAATTTTTAAGTTTGGTGTTTGTTTCTTTTTGTTTTTAATTTAAGGCTACCGAGACTTAAGTTGAAAAAAAACTGTATTATTATACAAAAGAAGTTTAAAAAAGGCCACTCTGAAAAGATTTTAGTGCTAATGAAAAGTTTTTTACTCTTATAAAATTTGATAATTTGAAAGTGCAAATTTAATTTTTGGCTCCATTTAAGGCTATGCAAAAATATTAAATGCCCCTCTCTCAACTCTTCTTAAGATTGAAAACCTTTTTACACATTTTAAAAAGCCTTTGAATTTATTGAATGCGAATTGAAACCATAGAGGTGTAATCGTTTCTTCCGGTCATCAATCCTTAGTGAGACATAGAGCATCAAGAGGTGTATTCATAGTAAAAATAACCAACAAAATACCAGAAAATACTAAAGAAACCATAATGACATTTTTACAAAAAGAGTACCTTATCTAGTTACATAACTTCAAATATAGCAAAAAAGTCGTTTCCTTAACAAAAGAATTTCGCTTAACAAAAAAAACTCATAAATTAAATTGTACATAAGCATAACACATTTATTTAAAAAAAACGCACATTCTACAGACAATTTGTCACGCATACAAAGTTCTTACTTAACACAATAAAAATTTCGTGTTTTATTTTCTTTAAATGGGCATTTAGTGCGTTTTTATATCCAAAGCTAGGCAACTCTGCAGTAGCGAGAGAGAGATTTGACTGCCGAAAGCAGAAGAACACCCACAACACCGGCAATCGCGGGCAATGCCACCAGATGTAAAAAAAAAAGTAAAGCTAAATAAAACTGAGTGAATTATTTAAATAATTATTAAAAAATGTATATTTTACAAAATTATAAACATGACATTTTAATTAGAACAGCTAGAAAAATGTCATGAAGAAAGAGCTAAACCTCCGAGACAAAAAATAATAAAAATAACAAAAAAAAATGCTAAATCAAGTTACGAAAATGGTAATCTGGCCATACTGGAGCTAAAATCACGTACCTAGTTGTCAAATTCACTGAGCGCAAAGTAACGGGACCACGATGGGCGCCATCTCATTATTCTTTGCATCATGGGCACAAACGTCAGTATAAGTTTTTTATTTGAAGCGTAAACAACAATATTTTTACCACACTTGAAAATGTCGAATTTCGTGCCAAATAATGTGTTTTTGCGGGGAATTCTTCTTCATTATTTTAATATGAAGAAAAAAGCAGCCGAAAGTCATCGTATCTTGGTGGAAGTTTATGGTGAGCATGCTCTATCTGAGCGAACGTGCCAGAAGTGGTTTGCACGCTTTAAAAGTGGTGATTTTGGCTTGGAAGACGAAGAACGCGAGGGTGCGCCGCCAAAGTTCATGGATACCGAATTGGAGGAATTGCTCGATCAAGATCCGGCTCAAACGCAAGAAGAGGTTGCAAAAACTTTGGGAGTTGATCAATCAACCATTTCCAAACGTTTAAAAGCCATGGGAATGATCCGAAAGGTAGGCCATTGGGTGCCGTATGAATTGAAGCCAAGAGACGTTGAACGCCGTTTTATGGCATGCGAACAACTGCTTCAACGGCACAAAAGAAAGGGTTTTTTGCATCGAATTGTGACTGGCGGTGAAAAGTGGGTCCATTACGACAATCCAAAACGTCGGGCAACGTATGAATACCCTGGCCATGCTTCAACATCGACGTCGGCGCAGAATATTCATGGCCTGAAGGTTATGCTGTGTATCTGGTGGGACCAGCTGGGTGTTGTGTATTATGAGCTACTGAAACCGAATGAAACGATTACGGGGGATGTCTACCGACGACAATTGATGCGTTTGAGCCGAGCACTGCTAGAAAAACGGCCGCAATACGCCGATAGACACGACAAAGTTTTTTTGCAACATGACAATGCTCGGCCACATGTTGCACAAGCGGTCAAAACATACTTAGAAACGCTCAAATGGGATGTCCTACCCCACCGCCGTATAGTCCAGACCTTGCGCCATCCTATTACTATCTCTTCCGATCGATGCAACATGGCCTGGCTGACCAGCACTTCCGTAATTACGATGAAGTCAAAAAATGGATCGATTCGTGGATTGCGGCAAAACCGACCGAATTTTTCACAAAGGGAATCCGTGAATTGCCAGAAAGATGGGAAAAAGTAGTAGTAAGCGATGGACAATATTTTGAATATTAAATTTGTAACCATTTTACGTCAATAAAGTTTCAAATTTCGAAAAAAAACCGCACGAACTTATTCATAGTCCTATATATTATATTAATATCGAGTATCGTAACAGCAAAACTTTCGGAGAATTCGCCTTGTGTGACGGTCCTCAAACTGATTACTCCTCGTGATGCGTAATGAAATGGATAACACACTGCTATTATTTTTGCATTAAGTGTGATTTTATTTTTATTAAATTTAAATGAGGAAATTAAGCATTTGTTTTACAATGTTTGTGTCTTATTATTTCACATTTCTAGCATATGATATTGTCGAATGATGTTTTTAATAACTTTTTATTCCATTAATAGCTCTGAAAAAATCTTGGCTTTATTCATAATGCAATAGAAAAACGGGGTAAAAATGTTTAATAAAATATGCTGCATGAACTAAAGTTTGTGCTTTCTAAAAAAAGTTATAGTCAAAACAATGCAAAAAATAAAGTACATAAATTAATTCAAAAACGAAAATATATATAAATATCTGTAAATAAAAGCTTATTTTTGCACTATAAACAGCCAAATTTGTAGAGTAACTTTTATGCTATTAAGAAAAAATTAGCCATTTCCTATTCAATGTTTTTAATATCATATAAAAATATTTGGTTTATAATACAACATACATACATTTCGGATTCTTAAAGAAATCGGTTACAAAGTGTTTCTGATTCAATTATTAAAGTCATAGCGAAATAATAGACACTTATTTATTAATCCCTTAACAGAATTTAGCAAATTATTAATCATTTTAAATTTGTCAAGTTTTTCGGTGAACGAATTTTATATTTCTAATTTTTGTATAGAATATTTATAAACGTATGCAACGTACGTCTTTATGCTTATGTACAGTAGATGGGACACGAGCGTCCACCATGATTGTGTATATGGGTGCGGAGTGGCGCAGCCAAACACCATTCATACCAAATTTTTTGTTTTGTAACGCAACGCCAAAAGTGAATTTCAATAGTTTGACCTTTTTTTACGTCCATTGGTTCCTGTAAAATTATATGATACTTAATTTGACAACACTCAAATGTATAAAGATTTCAAAAAAATATTACCGTGAACGGAAAGTACATCGGAAACCAAGAGAACATGCCTGGCGTGTGCGTTTGTGGGTTAATGCTCAGCTTAATATCCTTATAAAGCACCGTATCAAAGTAGCCCGCTATACCCGTAAGCACACAATCCAATTCCACTTCGAAGCGCAATGTTTTATAGCGACTATTATCAATTGGACTTTGAGGGTTAGGATGTACAAATTCGAACAAAGATTGTGGCAAGCCAATATTGTATATATTTTTGAGTAGCACAACAAAGCCACTCTCTGCATGTGTATGATAAGTGGCCTGCTTTTGCCGACCAAATGTCTCGTGACGCAGCACTTGACGCACACCATTAAGCAGCTTGGAAGACATTATTGGATTGATATAGGAGGTAGACTTGCAGGGAATGCTTATGCCATCGGATTTTAGTAGTTTTTGTGCACAATCCAAGCATTCTGGTGAAAGTTCATTATCACCAAATGAGCCCAATAGCTCAGAGACTAGAATATCGGCTGGTTCAGGTGGTGAGAATTCGCGCATATCCTTAGAGAATATATGCACATCTGTCGATGATTAAAGGATGTAATTTAAATTTATATAATATTAATAATGGTGTACCTTTCTTGTACCACAATTTTTTAGCAATAGCATTCAGTGTGCGTATAGCGTTGGGATTTTTCTCGATAATGTAGACGCGCACTTTACGCCCGGTGTTTTCTGCGGCATTTAGCGCTGAACGTACAAGTGGACCTCGACCTGCCCCTAACACCATTATAACGGTCTGTAGGTGATAACGTTTATTATAAGTCAACGCTTTTGATTTGATGACAGAAATAAATAAAAAATACCAATTTCTTTTCCTTGTCTTTTTCAGCAACACGGTCCAAAAGTGCTTGTTCAATGGCCTCTTGATAAAGCTTATATTTGGCAGGATCCTTTTCGAAGACCTCATAAGTGTAACAATCCAAGTTATCGTACAATGGTTGCAGCGGCTCTTCCAACACATCTTCGAAACTGTAAATAAATATAAGCTGCTTACATAAATTATTTAAATATGGCCTACTCAAAGACTTACGCCAACAGTTCGTGCATGTCACTGTTAATATCCTGGAAACGCATCATATATTCGGCATAGAGTTTCAGGCTGCCGTCATGCACATCCGAAGAGATAATTATATTTATGCGTGCACGCATAAAATAAGATAAAATCTCCTGCCAAGCTTTTGGTAGCACTGGGTTTTTCTTATTTCCCTTTGTTCTTCTCTCTCTCATCGTTCGTTTGACAGTTCGCTCCTCAAATTTATTCTGCACGGCATTACAAACGGTTAGAAGAACATTTGTAATAATAGAATTTTAATAGAATTTGGACTATTATTTAGTAAAAATAGCTTTAAATCGAATCTTAATGTAATAAAGAATCTTTATAAGTGATTTTGTTACTTTTCTGTGTTTGTATTTAAGTGAAATAAGCCTCTGTAATGGGGCATTTTTTCAAGCTTATAAAAAAAAAGATGCATTTTTAACGTTAAATATTGCTTGTAATTCTTAATTTTAATTTATAAAAAGAATATAAATCAAAAGGCTGATATAGTGACTACATTTGCGTGTTATAATTTTTAAATTCGGTCCACGCACTTAGACATTATAACCAAATATATCGTGGTAGAAAAGGAAAGCTCAGCCCTATAAATTATTAATTTTCATAAAACTTATAAAACCTTACTTTAAAAGTGGCCCAATTCATTCGGAAATGGGAATAGAAAAGGTCCTCGGGAAACGACTTTATTGTTTTAAGAAACGATTTGTTTTTAGGTATTTTTCTTTTTAAAGACAAGCATTTGTACTAAACATTTTTCTCTGACTTCAATAGCCTTCTTTTTCTTAAATTTAAAGAAAATTTATCTTTTCTTTGCTCACAAATTTCGTCTAGTGTTAGATTCAGCAAAATTTCCATTTTAGTATTATACGCGTTCAAAAATGCAAACAAACGTATTTGCAAATTGTCAAAAATTGTATAAGAAGTATCAAATGTCAAACTTGCAGTGTTGCCACTGATGCTTATGCTGCAAGTCATGTTGCATTTACGAACACAGCCTTGGTTTAACTATGCTTTTGCAAGTGTTTATGTCGCGTGTACTCGTCATGAAATGATGACATTTTTTGTTTAATGGCGAGTATTTTAATATTTAAGTAAACAACTCCAAGCCTTCGCAGAAGATGTGGGCGTATTAATCTCAGGACGATCACTTGAAGCTATTTGTAATAAAATGCAGGTAGCTCTAAATAAGATTGAGCGTTGATGCGAATTGCATGGTCTTTCGGTGAGTCCTATAAAAAGTACCTTAATGCTTTTCACTAGTAGGGGACGCAATATGGAAGGCCTTTTACTACCCACTTTGAAAGGGGTAACACTGAAACTGTCTTCTGAGGTTAAATACTTAGGAGTAATCCTAGATAGTAAGCTTACCTAGAAGAAGCACATCGAGCAGAAGGTCTCTCGCACACTAAAAGTTTTCTGGTGGTGTATGAGATCTTTTGGCAAGACATGGGGTCTAAGACCGGCGATAGTACTCTGGTTGTACATCACCCTGATTAGACCAAATATTACATATGCCTCTGTAGTATGGTGGAAGGCTACAATGGTTAATTCCAGAGTAAAACCCTTAAACAGGCTACAGAGAAGTGTGTGCTTGGGTATCACAAGTGCTATGAGTACTACATCTGGCATCTGGTGGTGCTCTTAATGCCATTCTGAACTTGAAACCTCTAGGTCCTCAAATTCGAAAGGAAACGATGAGGGCGGCGTGAAGGCTCAAGTTAAACGGAGTATGGGGAAATGAAGAAAGCACTGGCCCCTGTCAGATATACCACCAGTTGTCGGAGCGGGACACTGTTCTCGAGTTCTCGATGCCAGTGGAAAATCGGGTGCCTTTCGTTAGCTTCGGTTGAAAGTACGATGTTTTGATCCCAGACAGAGATCAATGGTTAAGTTCAGAGAACCTATTAACGGGATATTAGCACACTTTCTACACCGACGGATCCAAAACCAGTGATGGTAGCGGACATGGATGGTAGTTAGACGAAGACACTAAGTACTCCTATGCCACAGGACAGATGCACACGTTATTCCTTACGAAAGTCTTTGCCATCTTGAATGTGGCATACTGGCTAATTGAGAAAAAGTGGCAGAGTAGTAGTATTGGAATTTGTAGTGATAGTGAAAGCCCTTGCTAGCCCACGGTGCTCTTCGAAGTTAGTCGGTGCATGTAAGACAAAACTGAACAGTGTTGCAAAACACAACAAAGTTAGTCTTATTTGGGTGCCTGGTCATTGTGGTATTACAGGGAACGAGTTAGCTGATAAACTGGCTAATGAAGGCTCTTCAAGTATGCCACTAGGCCCTGAACCCTTTCTAGGTGTCAATTCCGCATCGATTCAACTATGGATTGACGACTTCATGACGTCGTCTACCCATCGAGGCCGTTGCTCTGGGTTGAACTCGTGCAGAGTAGCCAACTGCTTTGTGAAAGAACCAACCAGGAAAATAGCGACCTTTCTCCTAAAACTCAGCAGAAAGGACCTGAGAGTACTGGTGGGTGTAATCACATGGCACAACGCCTGTGGTCAGCATATGGCTGCCATGGGGGTCGTCAACAGCCCGATATGCCTATCCTGTCTTGAGGAAGATGACACTGCAGAGCATTTTCTCTGTAGCTGTCCGGCGTTTTCCAGAATCAGACTTAGAATATTGGGCTGCGATGTACTGAGTATGGATAAAGTTCATACTCTCCCTCTTCCGGATCTCTTAAGATTCATCAATGAATCCAAGAGATTTGTAGAAGAGCGATCAAACTAATTCTACAACACTTCATGCTCGTACATAAAAAGTTGCTATCTGCAAATTCTGATTAAAAAGTTGACATTTTTGAGGACAATTCTTTGAAATTTTTAAAATTTCGCAAAAAAGTTAAAGTTTGGAACTTTTTTTTATAACTTTTTTTCTACAATCAACTAAATCTTTACAAAAAAATGCGAAACAAATTTTGCATGAAAAATACTGCATAGACAAAGTTATTTAATTATGTGAGCACAAGTGTACTTATAGGACTATGAATAAGTTCGTGCGGTTTTACAACAGATGGCGTAACTTGATTATTATTCCATCGATCCACATTTCCAAACATTCATTGGAGAGCTACTGTCGTAAGGCACAAACCAAGAATGATAGAAAGAAGATTGCGCCCATCAGAGCGTACGTGACGTCACGTTTGCAGAGTTGTGCAGTATTGCCAACCATTTGCTCTTCTCAATAAATTTTTTATACCGAAAATGCGACAATTTTTAAGTTTGGTGTTTGTTTCTTTTTGTTTTTAATTTAAGGCTACCGAGACTTAAGTTGAAAAAAAAACTGTATTATTATACAAAAGAAGTTTAAAAAAGGCCACTCTGAAAAGATTTTAGTGCTAATGAAAAGTTTTTTACTCTTATAAAATTTGATAATTTGAAAGTGCAAATTTAATTTTTGGCTCCATTTAAGGCTATGCAAAAATATTAAATGCCCCTCTCTCAACTCTTCTTAAGATTGAAAACCTTTTTACACATTTTAAAAAGCCTTTGAATTTATTGAATGCGAATTGAAACCATAGAGGTGTAATCGTTTCTTCCGGTCATCAATCCTTAGTGAGACATAGAGCATCAAGAGGTGTATTCATAGTAAAAATAACCAACAAAATACCAGAAAATACTAAAGAAACCATACTGACATTTTTACAAAAAGAGTACCTTATCTAGTTACATAACTTCAAATATAGCAAAAAAGTCGTTTCCTTAACAAAAGAATTTCGCTTAACAAAAAAAACTCATAAATTAAATTGTACATAAGCATAACACATTTATTTAAAAAAAACGCACATTCTACAGACAATTTGTCACGCATACAAAGTTCTTACTTAACACAATAAAAATTTCGTGTTTTATTTTCTTTAAATGGGCATTTAGTGCGTTTTTATATCCAAAGCTAGGCAACTCTGCAGTAGCGAGAGAGAGATTTGACTGCCGAAAGCAGAAGAACACCCACAACACCGGCAATCGCGGGCAATGCCACCAGATGTAAAAAAAAAAGTAAAGCTAAATAAAACTGAGTGAATTATTTAAATAATTATTAAAAAATGTATATTTTACAAAATTATAAACATGACATTTTAATTAGAACAGCTAGAAAAATGTCATGAAGAAAGAGCTAAACCTCCGAGACAAAAAATAATAAAAATAACAAAAAAAAATGCTAAATCAAGTTACGAAAATGGTAATCTGGCCATACTGGAGCTAAAATCACGTACCTAGTTGTCAAATTCACTGAGCGCAAAGTAACGGGACCACGATGGGCGCCATCTCATTATTCTTTGCATCATGGGCACAAACGTCAGTATAAGTTTTTTATTTGAAGCGTAAACAACAATATTTTTACCACACTTGAAAATGTCGAATTTCGTGCCAAATAATGTGTTTTTGCGGGGAATTCTTCTTCATTATTTTAATATGAAGAAAAAAGCAGCCGAAAGTCATCGTATCTTGGTGGAAGTTTATGGTGAGCATGCTCTATCTGAGCGAACGTGCCAGAAGTGGTTTGCACGCTTTAAAAGTGGTGATTTTGGCTTGGAAGACGAAGAACGCGAGGGTGCGCCGCCAAAGTTCATGGATACCGAATTGGAGGAATTGCTCGATCAAGATCCGGCTCAAACGCAAGAAGAGGTTGCAAAAACTTTGGGAGTTGATCAATCAACCATTTCCAAACGTTTAAAAGCCATGGGAATGATCCGAAAGGTAGGCCATTGGGTGCCGTATGAATTGAAGCCAAGAGACGTTGAACGCCGTTTTATGGCATGCGAACAACTGCTTCAACGGCACAAAAGAAAGGGTTTTTTGCATCGAATTGTGACTGGCGGTGAAAAGTGGGTCCATTACGACAATCCAAAACGTCGGGCAACGTATGAATACCCTGGCCATGCTTCAACATCGACGTCGGCGCAGAATATTCATGGCCTGAAGGTTATGCTGTGTATCTGGTGGGACCAGCTGGGTGTTGTGTATTATGAGCTACTGAAACCGAATGAAACGATACGGGGGATGTCTACCGACGACAATTGATGCGTTTGAGCCGAGCACTGCTAGAAAAACGGCCGCAATACGCCGATAGACACGACAAAGTTATTTTGCAACATGACAATGCTCGGCCACATGTTGCACAAGCGGTCAAAACATACTTAGAAACGCTCAAATGGGATGTCCTACCCCACCCGCCGTATAGTCCAGACCTTGCGCCATCCTATTACTATCTCTTCCGATCGATGCAACATGGCCTGGCTGACCAGCACTTCCGTAATTACGATGAAGTCAAAAAATGGATCGATTCGTGGATTGCGGCAAAACCGACCGAATTTTTCACAAAGGGAATCCGTGAATTGCCAGAAAGATGGGAAAAAGTAGTAGTAAGCGATGGACAATATTTTGAATATTAAATTTGTAACCATTTTACGTCAATAAAGTTTCAAATTTCGAAAAAAAACCGCACGAACTTATTCATAGTCCTATATATTATATTAATATCGAGTATCGTAACAGCAAAACTTTCGGAGAATTCGCCTTGTGTGACGGTCCTCAAACTGATTACTCCTCGTGATGCGTAATGAAATGGATAACACACTGCTATTATTTTTGCATTAAGTGTGATTTTATTTTTATTAAATTTAAATGAGGAAATTAAGCATTTGTTTTACAATGTTTGTGTCTTATTATTTCACATTTCTAGCATATGATATTGTCGAATGATGTTTTTAATAACTTTTTATTCCATTAATAGCTCTGAAAAAATCTTGGCTTTATTCATAATGCAATAGAAAAACGGGGTAAAAATGTTTAATAAAATATGCTGCATGAACTAAAGTTTGTGCTTTCTAAAAAAAGTTATAGTCAAAACAATGCAAAAAATAAAGTACATAAATTAATTCAAAAACGAAAATATATATAAATATCTGTAAATAAAAGCTTATTTTTGCACTATAAACAGCCAAATTTGTAGAGTAACTTTTATGCTATTAAGAAAAAATTAGCCATTTCCTATTCAATGTTTTTAATATCATATAAAAATATTTGGTTTATAATACAACATACATACATTTCGGATTCTTAAAGAAATCGGTTACAAAGTGTTTCTGATTCAATTATTAAAGTCATAGCGAAATAATAGACACTTATTTATTAATCCCTTAACAGAATTTAGCAAATTATTAATCATTTTAAATTTGTCAAGTTTTTCGGTGAACGAATTTTATATTTCTAATTTTTGTATAGAATATTTATAAACGTATGCAACGTACGTCTTTATGCTTATGTACAGTAGATGGGACACGAGCGTCCACCATGATTGTGTATATGGGTGCGGAGTGGCGCAGCCAAACACCATTCATACCAAATTTTTTGTTTTGTAACGCAACGCCAAAAGTGAATTTCAATAGTTTGACCTTTTTTTACGTCCATTGGTTCCTGTAAAATTATATGATACTTAATTTGACAACACTCAAATGTATAAAGATTTCAAAAAAATATTACCGTGAACGGAAAGTACATCGGAAACCAAGAGAACATGCCTGGCGTGTGCGTTTGTGGGTTAATGCTCAGCTTAATATCCTTATAAAGCACCGTATCAAAGTAGCCCGCTATACCCGTAAGCACACAATCCAATTCCACTTCGAAGCGCAATGTTTTATAGCGACTATTATCAATTGGACTTTGAGGGTTAGGATGTACAAATTCGAACAAAGATTGTGGCAAGCCAATATTGTATATATTTTTGAGTAGCACAACAAAGCCACTCTCTGCATGTGTATGATAAGTGGCCTGCTTTTGCCGACCAAATGTCTCGTGACGCAGCACTTGACGCACACCATTAAGCAGCTTGGAAGACATTATTGGATTGATATAGGAGGTAGACTTGCAGGGAATGCTTATGCCATCGGATTTTAGTAGTTTTTGTGCACAATCCAAGCATTCTGGTGAAAGTTCATTATCACCAAATGAGCCCAATAGCTCAGAGACTAGAATATCGGCTGGTTCAGGTGGTGAGAATTCGCGCATATCCTTAGAGAATATATGCACATCTGTCGATGATTAAAGGATGTAATTTAAATTTATATAATATTAATAATGGTGTACCTTTCTTGTACCACAATTTTTTAGCAATAGCATTCAGTGTGCGTATAGCGTTGGGATTTTTCTCGATAATGTAGACGCGCACTTTACGCCCGGTGTTTTCTGCGGCATTTAGCGCTGAACGTACAAGTGGACCTCGACCTGCCCCTAACACCATTATAACGGTCTGTAGGTGATAACGTTTATTATAAGTCAACGCTTTTGATTTGATGACAGAAATAAATAAAAAATACCAATTTCTTTTCCTTGTCTTTTTCAGCAACACGGTCCAAAAGTGCTTGTTCAATGGCCTCTTGATAAAGCTTATATTTGGCAGGATCCTTTTCGAAGACCTCATAAGTGTAACAATCCAAGTTATCGTACAATGGTTGCAGCGGCTCTTCCAACACATCTTCGAAACTGTAAATAAATATAAGCTGCTTACATAAATTATTTAAATATGGCCTACTCAAAGACTTACGCCAACAGTTCGTGCATGTCACTGTTAATATCCTGGAAACGCATCATATATTCGGCATAGAGTTTCAGGCTGCCGTCATGCACATCCGAAGAGATAATTATATTTATGCGTGCACGCATAAAATAAGATAAAATCTCCTGCCAAGCTTTTGGTATTGTGTTTGTATTTAAGTGAAATAAGCCTCTGTAATGGGGCATTTTTTCAAGCTTATAAAAAAAAAGATGCATTTTTAACGTTAAATATTGCTTGTAATTCTTAATTTTAATTTATAAAAAGAATATAAATCAAAAGGCTGATATAGTGACTACATTTGCGTGTTATAATTTTTAAATTCGGTCCACGCACTTAGACATTATAACCAAATATATCGTGGTAGAAAAGGAAAGCTCAGCCCTATAAATTATTAATTTTCATAAAACTTATAAAACCTTACTTTAAAAGTGGCCCAATTCATTCGGAAATGGGAATAGAAAAGGTCCTCGGGAAACGACTTTATTGTTTTAAGAAACGATTTGTTTTTAGGTATTTTTCTTTTTAAAGACAAGCATTTGTACTAAACATTTTTCTCTGACTTCAATAGCCTTCTTTTTCTTAAATTTAAAGAAAATTTATCTTTTCTTTGCTCACAAATTTCGTCTAGTGTTAGATTCAGCAAAATTTCCATTTTAGTATTATACGCGTTCAAAAATGCAAACAAACGTATTTGCAAATTGTCAAAAATTGTATAAGAAGTATCAAATGTCAAACTTGCAGTGTTGCCACTGATGCTTATGCTGCAAGTCATGTTGCATTTACGAACACAGCCTTGGTTTAACTATGCTTTTGCAAGTGTTTATGTCGCGTGTACTCGTCATGAAATGATGACATTTTTTGTTTAATGGCGAGTATTTTAATATTTAAGTAAACAACTCCAAGCCTTCGCAGAAGATGTGGGCGTATTAATCTCAGGACGATCACTTGAAGCTATTTGTAATAAAATGCAGGTAGCTCTAAATAAGATTGAGCGTTGATGCGAATTGCATGGTCTTTCGGTGAGTCCTATAAAAAGTACCTTAATGCTTTTCACTAGTAGGGGACGCAATATGGAAGGCCTTTTACTACCCACTTTGAAAGGGGTAACACTGAAACTGTCTTCTGAGGTTAAATACTTAGGAGTAATCCTAGATAGTAAGCTTACCTAGAAGAAGCACATCGAGCAGAAGGTCTCTCGCACACTAAAAGTTTTCTGGTGGTGTATGAGATCTTTTGGCAAGACATGGGGTCTAAGACCGGCGATAGTACTCTGGTTGTACATCACCCTGATTAGACCAAATATTACATATGCCTCTGTAGTATGGTGGAAGGCTACAATGGTTAATTCCAGAGTAAAACCCTTAAACAGGCTACAGAGAAGTGTGTGCTTGGGTATCACAAGTGCTATGAGTACTACATCTGGCATCTGGTGGTGCTCTTAATGCCATTCTGAACTTGAAACCTCTAGGTCCTCAAATTCGAAAGGAAACGATGAGGGCGGCGTGAAGGCTCAAGTTAAACGGAGTATGGGGAAATGAAGAAAGCACTGGCCCCTGTCAGATATACCACCAGTTGTCGGAGCGGGACACTGTTCTCGAGTTCTCGATGCCAGTGGAAAATCGGGTGCCTTTCGTTAGCTTCGGTTGAAAGTACGATGTTTTGATCCCAGACAGAGATCAATGGTTAAGTTCAGAGAACCTATTAACGGGATATTAGCACACTTTCTACACCGACGGATCCAAAACCAGTGATGGTAGCGGACATGGATGGTAGTTAGACGAAGACACTAAGTACTCCTATGCCACAGGACAGATGCACACGTTATTCCTTACGAAAGTCTTTGCCATCTTGAATGTGGCATACTGGCTAATTGAGAAAAAGTGGCAGAGTAGTAGTATTGGAATTTGTAGTGATAGTGAAAGCCCTTGCTAGCCCACGGTGCTCTTCGAAGTTAGTCGGTGCATGTAAGACAAAACTGAACAGTGTTGCAAAACACAACAAAGTTAGTCTTATTTGGGTGCCTGGTCATTGTGGTATTACAGGGAACGAGTTAGCTGATAAACTGGCTAATGAAGGCTCTTCAAGTATGCCACTAGGCCCTGAACCCTTTCTAGGTGTCAATTCCGCATCGATTCAACTATGGATTGACGACTTCATGACGTCGTCTACCCATCGAGGCCGTTGCTCTGGGTTGAACTCGTGCAGAGTAGCCAACTGCTTTGTGAAAGAACCAACCAGGAAAATAGCGACCTTTCTCCTAAAACTCAGCAGAAAGGACCTGAGAGTACTGGTGGGTGTAATCACATGGCACAACGCCTGTGGTCAGCATATGGCTGCCATGGGGGTCGTCAACAGCCCGATATGCCTATCCTGTCTTGAGGAAGATGACACTGCAGAGCATTTTCTCTGTAGCTGTCCGGCGTTTTCCAGAATCAGACTTAGAATATTGGGCTGCGATGTACTGAGTATGGATAAAGTTCATACTCTCCCTCTTCCGGATCTCTTAAGATTCATCAATGAATCCAAGAGATTTGTAGAAGAGCGATCAAACTAATTCTACAACACTTCATGCTCGTACATAAAAAGTTGCTATCTGCAAATTCTGATTAAAAAGTTGACATTTTTGAGGACAATTCTTTGAAATTTTTAAAATTTCGCAAAAAAGTTAAAGTTTGGAACTTTTTTTTATAACTTTTTTTCTACAATCAACTAAATCTTTACAAAAAAATGCGAAACAAATTTTGCATGAAAAATACTGCATAGACAAAGTTATTTAATTATGTGAGCACAAGTGTACTTATAGGACTATGAATAAGTTCGTGCGGTTTTACAACAGATGGCGTAACTTGATTATTATTCCATCGATCCACATTTCCAAACATTCATTGGAGAGCTACTGTCGTAAGGCACAAACCAAGAATGATAGAAAGAAGATTGCGCCCATCAGAGCGTACGTGACGTCACGTTTGCAGAGTTGTGCAGTATTGCCAACCATTTGCTCTTCTCAATAAATTTTTTATACCGAAAATGCGACAATTTTTAAGTTTGGTGTTTGTTTCTTTTTGTTTTTAATTTAAGGCTACCGAGACTTAAGTTGAAAAAAAACTGTATTATTATACAAAAGAAGTTTAAAAAAGGCCACTCTGAAAAGATTTTAGTGTTAATGAAAAGTTTTTTACTCTTATAAAATTTGATAATTTGAAAGTGCAAATTTAATTTTTGGCTCCATTTAAGGCTATGCAAAAATATTAAATGCCCCTCTCTCAACTCTTCTTAAGATTGAAAACCTTTTTACACATTTTAAAAAGCCTTTGAATTTATTGAATGCGAATTGAAACCATAGAGGTGTAATCGTTTCTTCCGGTCATCAATCCTTAGTGAGACATAGAGCATCAAGAGGTGTATTCATAGTAAAAATAACCAACAAAATACCAGAAAATACTAAAGAAACCATACTGACATTTTTACAAAAAGAGTACCTTATCTAGTTACATAACTTCAAATATAGCAAAAAAGTCGTTTCCTTAACAAAAGAATTTCGCTTAACAAAAAAAACTCATAAATTAAATTGTACATAAGCATAACACATTTATTTAAAAAAAACGCACATTCTACAGACAATTTGTCACGCATACAAAGTTCTTACTTAACACAATAAAAATTTCGTGTTTTATTTTCTTTAAATGGGCATTTAGTGCGTTTTTATATCCAAAGCTAGGCAACTCTGCAGTAGCGAGAGAGAGATTTGACTGCCGAAAGCAGAAGAACACCCACAACACCGGCAATCGCGGGCAATGCCACCAGATGTAAAAAAAAAAGTAAAGCTAAATAAAACTGAGTGAATTATTTAAATAATTATTAAAAAATGTATATTTTACAAAATTATAAACATGACATTTTAATTAGAACAGCTAGAAAAATGTCATGAAGAAAGAGCTAAACCTCCGAGACAAAAAATAATAAAAATAACAAAAAAAAATGCTAAATCAAGTTACGAAAATGGTAATCTGGCCATACTGGAGCTAAAATCACGTAACTAGTTGTCAAATTCACTGAGCGCAAAGTAACGGGACCACGATGGGCGCCATCTCATTATTCTTTGCATCATGGGCACAAACGTCAGTATAAGTTTTTTATTTGAAGCGTAAACAACAATATTTTTACCACACTTGAAAATGTCGAATTTCGTGCCAAATAATGTGTTTTTGCGGGGAATTCTTCTTCATTATTTTAATATGAAGAAAAAAGCAGCCGAAAGTCATCGTATCTTGGTGGAAGTTTATGGTGAGCATGCTCTATCTGAGCGAACGTGCCAGAAGTGGTTTGCACGCTTTAAAAGTGGTGATTTTGGCTTGGAAGACGAAGAACGCGAGGGTGCGCCGCCAAAGTTCATGGATACCGAATTGGAGGAATTGCTCGATCAAGATCCGGCTCAAACGCAAGAAGAGGTTGCAAAAACTTTGGGAGTTGATCAATCAACCATTTCCAAACGTTTAAAAGCCATGGGAATGATCCGAAAGGTAGGCCATTGGGTGCCGTATGAATTGAAGCCAAGAGACGTTGAACGCCGTTTTATGGCATGCGAACAACTGCTTCAACGGCACAAAAGAAAGGGTTTTTTGCATCGAATTGTGACTGGCGGTGAAAAGTGGGTCCATTACGACAATCCAAAACGTCGGGCAACGTATGAATACCCTGGCCATGCTTCAACATCGACGTCGGCGCAGAATATTCATGGCCTGAAGGTTATGCTGTGTATCTGGTGGGACCAGCTGGGTGTTGTGTATTATGAGCTACTGAAACCGAATGAAACGATTACGGGGGATGTCTACCGACGACAATTGATGCGTTTGAGCCGAGCACTGCTAGAAAAACGGCCGCAATACGCCGATAGACACGACAAAGTTATTTTGCAACATGACAATGCTCGGCCACATGTTGCACAAGCGGTCAAAACATACTTAGAAACGCTCAAATGGGATGTCCTACCCCACCCGCCGTATAGTCCAGACCTTGCGCCATCCTATTACTATCTCTTCCGATCGATGCAACATGGCCTGGCTGACCAGCACTTCCGTAATTACGATGAAGTCAAAAAATGGATCGATTCGTGGATTGCGGCAAAACCGACCGAATTTTTCACAAAGGGAATCCGTGAATTGCCAGAAAGATGGGAAAAAGTAGTAGTAAGCGATGGACAATATTTTGAATATTAAATTTGTAACCATTTTACGTCAATAAAGTTTCAAATTTCGAAAAAAACCGCACGAACTTCTTCATAGTCCTATATATTATATTAATATCGAGTATCGTAACAGCAAAACTTTCGGAGAATTCGCCTTGTGTGACGGTCCTCAAACTGATTACTCCTCGTGATGCGTAATGAAATGGATAACACACTGCTATTATTTTTGCATTAAGTGTGATTTTATTTTTATTAAATTTAAATGAGGAAATTAAGCATTTGTTTTACAATGTTTGTGTCTTATTATTTCACATTTCTAGCATATGATATTGTCGAATGATGTTTTTAATAACTTTTTATTCCATTAATAGCTCTGAAAAAATCTTGGCTTTATTCATAATGCAATAGAAAAACGGGGTAAAAATGTTTAATAAAATATGCTGCATGAACTAAAGTTTGTGCTTTCTAAAAAAAGTTATAGTCAAAACAATGCAAAAAATAAAGTACATAAATTAATTCAAAAACGAAAATATATATAAATATCTGTAAATAAAAGCTTATTTTTGCACTATAAACAGCCAAATTTGTAGAGTAACTTTTATGCTATTAAGAAAAAATTAGCCATTTCCTATTCAATGTTTTTAATATCATATAAAAATATTTGGTTTATAATACAACATACATACATTTCGGATTCTTAAAGAAATCGGTTACAAAGTGTTTCTGATTCAATTATTAAAGTCATAGCGAAATAATAGACACTTATTTATTAATCCCTTAACAGAATTTAGCAAATTATTAATCATTTTAAATTTGTCAAGTTTTTCGGTGAACGAATTTTATATTTCTAATTTTTGTATAGAATATTTATAAACGTATGCAACGTACGTCTTTATGCTTATGTACAGTAGATGGGACACGAGCGTCCACCATGATTGTGTATATGGGTGCGGAGTGGCGCAGCCAAACACCATTCATACCAAATTTTTTGTTTTGTAACGCAACGCCAAAAGTGAATTTCAATAGTTTGACCTTTTTTTACGTCCATTGGTTCCTGTAAAATTATATGATACTTAATTTGACAACACTCAAATGTATAAAGATTTCAAAAAAATATTACCGTGAACGGAAAGTACATCGGAAACCAAGAGAACATGCCTGGCGTGTGCGTTTGTGGGTTAATGCTCAGCTTAATATCCTTATAAAGCACCGTATCAAAGTAGCCCGCTATACCCGTAAGCACACAATCCAATTCCACTTCGAAGCGCAATGTTTTATAGCGACTATTATCAATTGGACTTTGAGGGTTAGGATGTACAAATTCGAACAAAGATTGTGGCAAGCCAATATTGTATATATTTTTGAGTAGCACAACAAAGCCACTCTCTGCATGTGTATGATAAGTGGCCTGCTTTTGCCGACCAAATGTCTCGTGACGCAGCACTTGACGCACACCATTAAGCAGCTTGGAAGACATTATTGGATTGATATAGGAGGTAGACTTGCAGGGAATGCTTATGCCATCGGATTTTAGTAGTTTTTGTGCACAATCCAAGCATTCTGGTGAAAGTTCATTATCACCAAATGAGCCCAATAGCTCAGAGACTAGAATATCGGCTGGTTCAGGTGGTGAGAATTCGCGCATATCCTTAGAGAATATATGCACATCTGTCGATGATTAAAGAATGTAATTTAAATTTATATAATATTAATAATGGTGTACCTTTCTTGTACCACAATTTTTTAGCAATAGCATTCAGTGTGCGTATAGCGTTGGGATTTTTCTCGATAATGTAGACGCGCACTTTACGCCCGGTGTTTTCTGCGGCATTTAGCGCTGAACGTACAAGTGGACCTCGACCTGCCCCTAACACCATTATAACGGTCTGTAGGTGATAACGTTTATTATAAGTCAACGCTTTTGATTTGATGACAGAAATAAATAAAAAATACCAATTTCTTTTCCTTGTCTTTTTCAGCAACACGGTCCAAAAGTGCTTGTTCAATGGCCTCTTGATAAAGCTTATATTTGGCAGGATCCTTTTCGAAGACCTCATAAGTGTAACAATCCAAGTTATCGTACAATGGTTGCAGCGGCTCTTCCAACACATCTTCGAAACTGTAAATAAATATAAGCTGCTTACATAAATTATTTAAATATGGCCTACTCAAAGACTTACGCCAACAGTTCGTGCATGTCACTGTTAATATCCTGGAAACGCATCATATATTCGGCATAGAGTTTCAGGCTGCCGTCATGCACATCCGAAGAGATAATTATATTTATGCGTGCACGCATAAAATAAGATAAAATCTCCTGCCAAGCTTTTGGTAGCACTGGGTAATCTTGGCGATTGCAAATGAACATTGTAGAGGGCACAATGATAGCTTCGACCGGCTCACCCATCCAACGACGCACAACTTCCAATGATGGACGATCACTTTCATTTAACTCGAGTACCACCTTTATTTTTGAATTAAAATCGGCCGCCCATCGAAAGCTATTCCACCAATGCCAAGTGTCCTGCTGTTCGAGTCGCTCCAACTGTCCATTGTCAATGTCACGTCGCCAGGTAGACTGTGCAATCTTTGAATTATATAACGGTACTTGCACGAGCAGTAACCCTATATAAATGCAAACGAAAGTAACAGTTAGTTTGAAGGAAGCGAAAAAATAAGTTGAAAGTAAGCCTACCCTTCACATTACTTGAAGCAATGCGTGCCATATTAAGATTACGGTCAGACTTTAGTTGTATCATCGTATAACCACCATATTGTAAATGTTCTGCCCACGATATATCACGCTTCAGTGTTTCCTCTGCATTGCGACGCACTACTGGATCCTCAGCATCACAGTCGATTGTGTCCGACAGAATACTTATCACTTTCCCATTCCATTGATCTGATGGGAAGATCAAGTCTGAGTACGTGAAGTCCCTTTGCCGATCACACATTGGCGGTTCCTGATACTCCAATGGTATTTCAGTTGCATTTATGGGTGCAGCTATGACCGCGTAGCCGTTTTGCTGAGCGCTGTTCATGAGACGCGACAGGCTCTCATTGCCTTCCTGTAGCAAACAAATGTAAGGCATATTTTTTCGAATTACACACTTCTTCAGTAATAGAATTATGTATTTTGTGGACCGTCTGCTGACCGATTTTTTCACGCACGCACCAACGAATTATTTTATTATTTGCCCACGTTGTGCCGGCTAGACGCCAATCCATTCAAGAAAATTTGCGAGAAATAACAACAATGAGCACGAGGTAGAGAGAGAAAATGAGAGTAGTGGTCAGTCAGGGTTGCAATGAACAATAAAAAGGAGGGAATTAGATAAGTCAATTAGATGATTAAAAACGGTTTAATATATATTTAATAAAAAACTTTTCAAAGCAGGGAATTAGCCTTTCCATGACAATGGCTTGAAATCTGCTTTTATAGTAATTATGTAGATCTCAAGGCACATTAAACAGGTAGGAGAAGTAGAGCACAACAACAGGCACAAAGTATTTTGTTTTTGCCTTTGGTTCCTAAAATTTTAAAACCTATAAACAAAGATAGATAGATTATATATATGTATATATAATTGGCGCGTACACCCGTTTTGGGTGTTTGGCCGAGCTCCTCCTCCTATTTGTGGTGTGCGTCTTGATGTTGTTCCACAAATGGAGGGACCTACAGTTTCAAGCCGACTCCGAACGGCGGATATTTTTATGAGGAGCTTTTTCATGGCAGAAATACACTCGGAGGTTTGCCATTGCCTACCGAGGGGCGACCGCTATTAGAAAAATGTTTTTATTAATTTTTGGTGTTTTCACCGAGATTCGAACCGACGTTCTCTCGGTGAATTGCGAATGATAGTCACGCACCAACCCATTCGGCTACGGCGGCCGCCAAATAGATAGATTAGAGTAATTTAAATAAATTCAGACCATTTATAAAGAGAAAAAAAAATCAAATAATCTGCCCCACTGATACTACCTGTTTAATGAGCTTGGTACACTGTGGCTCAAGCAACGATGATGACAGTCATTTATATGTATTATATATTAAGCTAAAATCTGGCAAATATATTACCCCAACCATTTTTTTTTCTGCTGTTTTATATAAACTCATATATTTATGTATTTTATAGAGAAACAAATTATATTGTCCATATGTAACAAAAGCAAGAACATAAAATACATACATAATTATACACAAATATATAGTCACAGCCAAAATGATGCACAATTATTTACTGTTAGTTGCGACAAAGTACCTGAAATAGGATTAAATGTCTATAAAGATGGCAAAATCTAACAAAAACCGCTGAAATGGTTCAATGGTCCTGCGCATACCAAAATCTTTAATTACAATGATTCTATATCGATTTTACGAAGAATACGTAAAAATCCAAAAGGGAGTGCTACAATAATTACGAACTGATTTGCATGGACGCACAGCCCGCAACAAGCTATTTATCTATGCTAAAAACCATATTCCAAGATTGAACTTTGCAAGAGATCACAGAACTAAAGATGAGATGTTCTGGAAAACCCTAATTTTTGCCGATGGAAACAAGTTTAACTTTTTCCGATCTGGCGGAAAAAGTTTTATTTAGAGAAAACTAAATGCACAACCATATGCACTACCCCAAAATCGAGACACAGATAGGCATAATTATTAAATCTTAAAAGAAACTTGGCTAAAAAGTGCCACAAAATTAAATATTGAGAAAAATTTTCGCTTCTATTTGGATAACGACACAAATCATGAAACAGCGCTTGTACAGAATTAAATTTGAAACTAATACCAACATGACAATGCCAACAGATTTATTCTGAATATACTAGAACGTTAGTGGAATCGGGAGGTTAAAATTTGATATTCACAAAAGGGGATACTCTGCAATATATTAAGTTTTTGTACTATACTATAAAGCGTGAATATTCAAAAAGATTTTTTTTTGTTATATTTTAAATAAAGAAATGTATTGCCAACTGATATATCCACTTTGTCAAAAATGTGATTTATTTCCGCTACTTTCATCATTACTTTTTTCAAATTTCAGGGCCTATTTTTGATTGTGAGCCACTGCATCTCAGTAAAATTTAATTCACTATAAATTCACTATAATTAATGATTTGTATGATTTTTGGATATTTGTACATCATCCAATTTTGTTTTTGAATAACTTGGCTTCTAAATAAAAAAAATTATGATGGCAATAAATTATATGAAATTTTTTTCCATTTAAAACAATTAGCAAATTTTCCTTAAGTCATTGTTATTTGATTACTTAAGAAGCTGCATTTTTAAGCAAGAAAAAAATTATTTTAGCAAATAGCTTTACTAACTTTATTTACGTTTTTCACCATCGTAACACCCCTTATCAGATGTTTACAATTTGCCACAGTAAAGACAGCTCACCACAACTCAGCTGATTACATTGACAACTCTATTAGAAAATATTTTCCATTTTCCTTTTTGCCATTCGGCAAATTTTAATACATTGTTTGTTGATAAATTGGGCAGATTCGATTTATAAAGCATTAGCACAAAAGTGATGAAAGTGGGCGTTTTTCGATGGCGTCCAACCGTGATATATTCTCGAAGCTTTTGCCTAACGTGAAGTTGGCCACACGTATCGACGCCGAAGGTCGGGAAGTGCAGGTGAGTGATTGAAAATAAAGCTTCCTATAGAATACAGGTAATAAATTACTATGTTGATTTCATTTCTGCATCTGAAGGTGGAGCGTCGTGAGGATGTGGACGCTACAGCGAAAGAGCAGGAAACATTTGATATGTTGGTGGCTGCGGGCTACTATAGAGCGCGTATTAAGGGATTGTCTTCCTTTGACAAAGTGATCGGGGGTATGACTTGGTGCATTGAGTGCTGTGAATATGATGTTGATGTGGATTTATTGTTTCATGAGAACCTAACCATTGGCCAAAAAATGTTCGTATGAAGGAGTAGTTGCTTTCATAATATTACAAAAAATATCGAAACAAGCACTTTCATAAACTGAAAAAAAAATTATTCATATTTTACTGCTTGCTTCTTACAGAGCACTTGTTGAAAAAATCGTATCTGTTCTGCCACAAATGAAGTGCCCTTTTCAAATAGAACCACATCAAATACAGGGACTAGAGTTCCTTAGCATACATCCAGTTATACAATGGCTGGTTAAAAAATCGGTTCGTATTATTAAATCGCATAGTATCGAGGAACAAAATAATTACAAATTTACGCTTTAGGTGGAAAATCGCGCAGAGCGTGCTCAACGACTGAAAAAATTTGCCATTGGTCAGTTTCACAATCACTACCAGTATAAAACGGATAAAGAGCAATTAGCGAAAATAAGAAATGCCTCAACGTACATTAAGCACATTCAAGTCGTGACATACTTAATATATTTATTTTATTATTATTAAAAGTGCTTCTTCTGTAGGAGTTATACAATCCAACACGGCTATACCAGCGCAAAGATACCAACAATGAGGACGAGAAAATGCGTGTGCGTATGACATTGTTGGAGTATGGTAACGCAGCTGTAGCGAAGGCCGGTAGTGAAAGCCAGTTAGGCAATCAAGATGGCGCTGAGAATGAGGTTCAAACAAGCATTTTTAACTCATTTTCTTTCTGTTTAACTCATAGTCATATAATTTACGTCTTTGTACTTAATTTGCTTATTTTATTTTAATGTTTTTATTTATTTTTTGTTTTTTTTTGCATATCCGAATAATTGACTGGCCTTGCTTTTTCGGTTCACATTGCTTTTGTGTGTTGTGCAAATGTAAATATTTTGATTTGCAGTTTGATGTGCAGCAATTGCTTAAGAATCTTACTTTAGCAAAAGAGGTAAAATAACGGGCCTTAAATTTTCTTAGATTGAGTAAGATGAATGATGGAGAAAAAATAATACATTTCCACATTTGTAGGACATCACTTGTTCTCCAACGCACCGTCTCGACGCTAACGAGCGTAGCGCAATGCACAAACACTACACAGAACTGCAACAGGAAATGGAAACGGATGCCAAACAACTATCCGAACATAGTCAAATTAAAATGCTCGAAGCTTCTAAAGAAGCGTTAGAACGCAAAGTTCAATGTAATCTCAAAGAGAATGAAGAAATAAAAGTAGAATTGCAAAAGCAACAACAACAGTTGCGGTTGCTAGAAGAACAAAAACAGCAGTTGGAAGCTGAAATTGAACAGTACAAAGCGATCGAAGCGAAAGCTGACCCAGAGTAAGCCAATTTAACCCTTATATATATATTTGAGACTAATTCAAATTGTTGCAGGATTGTTGCTAAAGTGCAAGATATGCTGAAACAGCACGACCAACTGAAGAAAGAGGAGACGGAGTTCAAAGAGTTCTGTCGACAAGATTTGGCCAATTTGCAAAAAGAAATTGAGTAAGTTTACCCAAAATGCAATCAGGAGCTTAAATCGATTTGGCATCACGCCAAAACCTAAATAATTAGATCTTCGTTCTTGCGAATGTATTAAATTGTCGAAATGATCCAACCAAGGATTTTCGTATCAGAATGATTAGCAAAAAAAAAATTGTAGGGCACCATTTTATGCCTTTACAACAACAATAACAGCAAAGTAATTCGCTTCTTCACTACTAGAAGTTTCGCTCTACTAATTCTTTAGCATTCGTATTTACGTGAGTGAGGATTAGTAGTCGCGGTAACGAAAATTCTACTACTCAGTAACACAAAAAATTACTTTTTTAGTAAACATAACTTATTCTGAGTGGGCATTTTTCATTGAAATTATCGAAAATAATCTAAGCAAAAACATATTCAGATTTCTTTACATAGCTTCATTTTGATCAATCCTCACCATTAAGTTAAGTATCTTAGGTTAGTTAGGTTGTAACGGTTATTCACTATGTGTCTCAGTAGGGAGATTGTCCTGGTAGCATAGATCAAGGATGAACGTGAACAGATATTAGGATGCTAAGTAAATGATGATTTAGGTTAGGTTAGACTTTGTTGATCCTCTAGATCGCACATAGACCAGAAATTGGTCCATAGTGGTACCAAGTGTTAGTATGGAGAGTTTATCTTACATTTTTCTTTGATACACAGTTTGCATAATTTAAATAGGCTGCTAATTTTCTGATCTGCCACATTTTCTACTGTTGAAATATTCGTGTTCTACTAAGTGCAGGGCAGTGGCAGAGTAGGTGTTCCAGGGTTCCTCTTCATTACTCGGCCTTATGGCTAAGATCAAGGTGTAAATGATGACTTGGTTCCTAAACCATATGTCAAAGAGCACAACAAAATGCTCAGCAAGGTATTTCTTCTATCTTCGGTATCAACCTTACATACATTTGCTAGAGCCTGATCCATCTCCCAGGCACGGCATCTCTTCAACTGCACTGACGAGATCCAGGACAAAATACAACTACAACCGCGGGCTCAACCAAAACCGCCCCTGCGAGAGGACTGTCCTAGTAGCGTTGGACTTGAAGAAAGCTTTTCGGTACAGTCAGCCATTTCACGCTACTAGATGATATTTATCAGGCGACACTCCCGCCAGGGCTGAAGAGGTGTTCCGCAAACTACCTGAGCGGTCGTCACTCGTCAGTGATTTTTCGAGACCAAAGCAGAGGAAGATTAAGCAAGGTGTACCGCAGGGTGGTGCCCTTTTGCCCTTGCTGTTCCACTTCTATATCTTGAAGCTCTGACAACCCCCAGCGGAGTCTCCCTGGTTTCATACGCTGACGACTGCTCGATAATGGTGTCGGGCAATGACATCGATGGTCTGTGTTCCAAAGTGAACGGCCACCTCACCGACCTTTCTCGCTTTTTCACTGCGAGAAATCTCCAACTTTCCCCCGCTAAATCCACGGCGACCCTCTTTACCACCTGCACAAAGAAGGTCAAACTGTCCCTCAGGGTAAAAGTCGATGACACACCAATTCCGACGGTAAAAAATAAATAAATAATTGGCGCGTACACTTCTGTTAGGTATTTGGTCGAGCTCCTCCTCCTATTTGTGGTGTGCGTCTTGATGTTGTTCCACAAATGGAGGGACCTACAGTTTCAAGCCGACTCCGAACGGCAGATATTTTTATGAGGAGCTTTTTCATGGCAGAAATATTCTCGGAGGTTTGCCATTGCCTGCCGAGGGGCGACCGCTATTAGAAAAATGTTTTTATTAATTTTGCTTTCACCGAGATTCGAACCAACGACCTCTCTATGAATTTCGAATGGTAACCACTCACCAACCCATTCGGCTAGGGCGGCCGCCGTAATTCCGATGGTAAACAATCCCAAAATTTTGGGTGTGACCTTTGACAGTTTTCTCTCCTTGTCAGCGCACTCAACCGCAATTGCCACTTTAAAAGCTTTAAAGCAGTTGGTCGGCCGGTTCTAAACTATGCTGCGCCTGCCTGGTCGCGTGGAACTAGTGACACGCAGTGGATAAAGCTACAAACTTGCCAAAATACTGCCATCCGGAAAACGACCAGTTGCCTCCTGATGTCCCCTATTCAACACCTTCACAACGAGGCACAAATGCTCCCTGTAATGGATCACAATAAACTGCTCAGCAAGCAGTTCCTGCTGGCGTGTTACCGCAGGTTTCACCCTTGCAGACACCTGCTTGAGCCAGAGCTGCCTCCTAGGGCGCGTCAGGAGACACCTTTTAAACTATACCGACGAGATCCAGGACAAAACTGACAGAAATCTACTGGACCAGACAGTATTTAGACAGTCAATAAACGACATCCACCGGGAGACCGTCACCACCTTCATGAACTCCCGTCCTGTGAATGCCGTACTCGGAGACCAACCACCACCTATTGCAGATGAAGAGCTGCAGCTTCCCCGTGAGACACGCGTAACACTGGCACAACTACGTTCTGGATACTGTAGCAGGTTCAACTCCTACTTATCCTGAATTGACCCCGACATACCAAACATATGTCCGGCATGTGAAGATACTTCGCACGACTCATCTAACACCCGTCTCCCTCTGGACTCAACCCGCCGAAACAGCATGTTTCTTGGGCCTACCTTTAGATGAGCCAGACGAAGACGACCGGTGATATACCCTACACTGACGGGGCTTCTATTACTGTTAAAACAACAACAACAACAACTACAAATATTGGACAGGACAGTATACCGATAAACACTAAACGACACTCAACAAGAGACCCTTACCACCAATCCTCCCATCATCACCTATTGTCGACGAAGAGCTTCAGCTGCCTCGCGAGACCCGCGTAACTTTTGCCCAATTATATATACAATTGGCGCGTACTTCTTTTATGGGTGTTTGGCCGAGCTCCTCCTCCTATTTGTGGCGTGCGTCTTGATGTTGTTCCACAAGTTTCAAGCCAACTCCGAACGGCAGATATTTTTTTGGAGGAGCTTTTTCATGGAAAAAATACACTCGGAGGTTTGCCATTCGAACCAACGTTCTCTCTCTGAAATCCGAATGGTAGTCACGCACCCGAATGGGTTGGTGGTACGGCGGCCGCCCAATTTAGCCCAATTACAGTATGGATATTGTGGCAGGTTAAACTCAATAATATATGTCCAGCATGTGAAAGCACCCCGCACGACACTAACCACCTTTTCACATCACCCTTCAAATCCACTGATCTAACACCCCTCTTCGTCTGGACCCAACCTGTCAAAACAGCACGTTTTCTGGGTCCACCGTTAAATGAGTTAGACGATGACGACCGGTGACTACACCGCACTAACAGAGTTTAGTAAGCTGCTACAACAATAACTAAATATTTCATCCGAGTGCTGCATTACATTTATTTGTGTTTACTTTCTAGTTCTACCTTTGGTGAGGTAGTTTATTAGATCATTCATTAGCTTATTTGTATTAAAGTCGTATGGAAACATATCAATAATTTAATGGTCCTAGATTTTCAACTTTGATGTAATAAGCTTTCCAAAATCAATCTTACTAATCATAATGTGCCCTTGACTTTACATTCCTTTTTTTTCAATTCATAGCGAACTGGAGGCACTCAATGCACAAACGCCAGAGGAACAAGAGGCTGCTGTGTCAAAAGAGAAAGCACAAATACACGAATTGAAGTTGCAGATAGCGAAAAAGAATCGTGGAATTGTGGCCATACAGCGACGTTTAGATGCCATACCCGATCGCACGGAGCTGACGCAGTATCAGCGACGATTTCATGAGCTGCATAATGAAAGTATGGTTTTAACAAAATCAATTATATTATTATGTTATTCATGCATCTGTTCCTTTTCAGTGAGTGCCAAACATATCGAAACGAAACAATACTACACACTTTTTAATACGCTGAACGATAAAAAGCGTTATCTCGAAAAAGAACTCTCACTACTCAACTCCATATGTGAGGCATATAACGAAGGTATGACGAGCGCGCATGGGCGTGAGGAGTTTATCAAACAGTTTGAGGCGATTGTGGCTGGTGTGAAGCAAACCGAGCAAAAGGTGCGCCAAAAGTACAATGAGGAGTGTGCGAGACGTGATGCACTGAATGCAGAGCTGCAAGGACTGCTCGAGCTGCAGCGCCAATATGCGGCCGCAGTGAAACAGCTGACCAAGGAGTGCCAACGTTGCGAACAATTGCAACAGCATTTAAAGTCAATTCAGCAAAAATAATTTAGTGTAGAGAAGTATAGAAATATATGCGATATATGCATAATTTATGAGTAAAAGAAAAAACGAAAAAATGCAACTGCTTTCCGAGTTTTAATGAAGTAATTATGCTTTTAGTTCAAAGTACACGCGAATAGTTGCGACACGCAAGCTAACGTGAAGTGGCTTACAAATAAACAAAGAAAAAAGATGCGATGTTTATACACACTAATTTATAATATATTAAATAAATAGTTTCCAATGCAAAAATATATGTATTATATAAAGATTTTAGAAGAGGAATTAAAATTTAATTCCATTTTGCTACATACTCGCATATGAAAATGTGTTGATTTAGGAAAATTACTTAATTAATTTAAATTTATAAAAAAAAAAGTTATCGTAAAAAATGATGATACACTTATTTAAGATATTGCAAATAAAAGACAAAAATTTGTGAAATTAAATTTTGTATAACCATTCTAACTACTCGCTAAAACAAAGGTTATTACCAAATATTTATAAGGACGTTGCACTAGCACTCGACGACGTCTCTCTATCGCTGAAATGCGGCACCAAATACCTAGGAGTAATAGTGGAAAATAAATTGACGTGGAAATCCAATGTTGAGAGGAGGGTGAAAAAGGCCACGAATGCTTTGTACGCATGTAAAAGGATGCTTCGAAGCACATGGGGACTCAACCCGCTCTTATGCACTGGTGCTATGCTGCAATTGTTAGACCAATATTACTATATGTCCTATTGGTATGGTGGAAGGCGGTTAGGAAGAAAACATGGCCATTGGTAAAAGTTCAACGACTCTCCGCGTCTTGTATTACGGGAGCTATGAAATCAATTTTAACGCCAGCTCTCTAGGCTATCCTCAACCTAACACCGATTGGTCTCTACGCTGAAAATCGGACAGCAAACTGAACTGTGAGGCTACAAACAACCGACTGGCACACCTCTAGAATCTTTGCACATAGCTCTATTACTGGGAATGCCATGGTCAATTCAGACTATAGGTTCCAGTAACGAGTTTAGGAAAACCACTAAAGATCGTTATCGAAGACGGTGGATGGCGCAAAGGCTTGGTTCCGCGGAGTAATACCATCAATATACAGGGTGGCTGATGAAAGCCGCTACCAAAAAAAAATTGAATAACTTTTTTCTTTTTAAGTTATCTGTTCCATTTTTGTTGTAATTTGTAGATTGATCTTTAAAATTTATTAAAATGGATAACTGGGACACGCAAACAAGAATTTGGATAGTCCGCCGCTATCACGCACTGGAGTCCGTAGTTTTGGTACAGAGAGAGTACAGGCGGATGTTTGGTGGCGATCCCCCGAGCAGATGGACCATAATGAGACTGGTGAATAATTTTGATGAGCAAGGAACAGCCGCAAGACGGCCTTATCATCGAAACCCACCAGTTCGGATGGAGGAAACGATCGCTGCTGTAGCTGCAGCTATACAAAGCAATCCAAGGGTTTCAACAAGAAGCTTATCTGCTCAACTTGGTGTCAGCCGACAGTCTTTGCAAACAATAATGCACAAAGATTTAGACTTATTTCCCTACAAAATTCAAATGGTTAACAAACTGAATGCAGCAGACTTGCCGATTCGCTTGGAATTTTGCCAAGATCCTCCAAATGGTGGAAGAAGACCAAAACATATTAAACTGCCTTTTCATGTCTGATGAGGCCCATTTCGATTTAAACGGCAATGTGAACAAACAAAATTGTCGAATATGGAGTACTTCTAACCCACAGATACTCCACGAGACGGAATTGCATCCTCTTCGCGTGACAGTGTGGTGTGCGGTTTCTTCACGCTGTATTGTCGGGCCTTATTTTTTTGAAGAAAATGGTCACACCGTTACGGTTACTGGAGACCGTTATTTGAAAATGCTGAAAGAATTTTTCTAACCAGAACTACGCCGAAAGATAATTCCTTTCAACTCTGTGTGGTTTCAACAAGATGGGGCAACGTCTCACATACCCCAGACTGTTATGACAGAGTTGCGACGAAAATTTCCCAATAAACTGATTTCAAGAAACTCCGAACTTCGTTGGCCCCCCAGGTCGCCTGACTTTTTCTTGTGGGGTTTATGTAAACAAGAAGTTTATAAAACAAAGCCAACAAATTTGGATGAACTAAATTTAATTTAATAAAATTTAAGGACCTTCAACTTGAAAAAAAAAAATAAATGAATTCCATACACTAAAAAAAAAGTTATTTGAGTTTCTTAATGTAGCAAAATTCATCAGCCACCCTGTATTTACTGATGCACCAAAAATGGAAGAGGCGGCTGGCGCTGGCATATATTGTGCTGAATTATGCTTCAAAAAGTCATTTAAGCTCCCTAACATGGTACTGTGTTTCAAGCTGAGATATTTGCTGTAAAGAAAGCAGCAGAGCAGTGGATAGCCAAGCGGCTATAAAAGCTAGCACATTACACCGGCTATCATTCAAAAATGTCCATGAATGAAAGGAAGCAATTAACAAGCTCGTTCATAACCGCAGGCTTTGTGTATATGGGGTTGCGGGGCATAAACGATGAAGGGAAATGAGACAGTTGTTGTTGTTGTAGCATAAACATTCCCCATACTTACATACGAGGAATGCTGCTGGAGTGACAGTCCTTGGCCGGATATAAATCCGGGTCGTTTCGGTAACGTAGAACCGACTGCCGTGGATGAAATGGTTAAAGAAGGCGCGAGACTTGCAGGGGATCAATTAAATCAGATACTTAAACCCCTGCGCACATTTCAAAAATAACTAGAAGATCGCATGCTAAGAAAGGCAAAATGCAGATGGCTTAGCTTAACCAGTTGCAAGGGATCCTTTGTAAACTCGCATATGCTGACAAGTATACAAAATCGGTTATATCGTTCGATAGAAGGCACTGTAGAACTTTAGTTGGCATACTAACAGGGCATTGCCTAGCTGCTTACAATCTGAATTTAATCCTTACCGCGTTTGCAAAAAAAAGTAATGAAACCCTGGAGTATCTTCTATGCTCCTGACCGGCTCTCTCGAAAACTAGACTATGATAACTGGGTACTCTCAGTATTGAAATGCTAGAATCTAACCCTGAACTGGAGCTTAAGGGTCTCCTAAAATTTGTGAACAGTACGCGTATCTTGAGTGATGCATATTTTCACTAAAATAGGGATCTAATCTGGTATCGCTATGGACCAAAATGGTCTCAGCGTGGTTCGGCCAGCCAAAATAACCTAACCTAATCTATGTGTGCGGCCGCCGTAGCCGAATGGGTTGGTGCGTGACTACCATTCGGAATTCACCGAGAGAACGTCGGTTCGAATCTCGGTAAAACACCAAAATTAAGAAAAACATTCTTCTAATAGCGGTCGCCCCTCGGCAGACAATGGCAAACCTCCGAGTGTATTTCTGCCATAAAAAAGCTCCTCATAAAAATATCTGCCGTTCGGAGTCGGCTGGAAACTGTAGGTCCTTCCATATGTGGAACAACATCAAGACGCACACCACAAATAGTAGGAGAAGCTCGGCCAAACATCCAAAAAGGGTGTATGCGCCAATTATAAATATATATAATCTATAGTGTATTAGACGGGGCAAGTTTGCTTCAGCTACCCCGCGATACCCCCGTAACCTTGGCTCAACTGCGTTCTGGATACTGTATCAGTTTAAACTCCTACCTATCCACAATTGACCGGACATACCCAACACATGCCCAACATATGAAGGCACACCGCACGAAACTAACCATCTTTTCATATACCCATCAAACCTATTCACTCAACACCCATTTCCCTCTGGAAACAACCTGTCGAAACATCACCTTTCCTGGGTTTACCTTTAGATGAGTTAGATTAGATTAAATTCTTTATGAGGTTTGCCCTCATCCAGACCTAGTTCCCTTATTAAACTCAGGATAGTGCTGGGTTGGATTGAGCGTATGTACCATTCTTTTGGCTGCAGTTGGCCAATATGTCTCAACTTTCTCGGAGCTATACCGCTACATTCTAGGAGAAGGTACATTGGAGTCTCCTGCGATTGGTCGTAGAAACGACAGGAGTCAGAAGACTATATCTCGATCATGTGCAGATGACTACGCAGTCTCCCTTAGCCTTAGCTCTTCACTCCTAAGCTTCTCCTTGATGGTGTGTTATCCCATAGCAATGAAGGGCACGGGTCTTATTGAAGGCATTTCTTATAGATTTAGTTTCTCGATACGCTCAAGGACCAGTGTAGACTTGATCTCACAGACGATAGGACTTTAAGTGCATGCTGTTTGTCAGAATGGCAATTCGCTCATTCCAGAAGTTCCTGTTTAAGTTTACCTCTGCACATAGACAGATGGCATACATATCCGTTTGGAAGGCACAGGCACAGAAAGCTTGATTCTTGGCCGTAAATTCCAGCGCATATGCCTTCTGGGTTCATCGAGCTATATGTATATCAGTGCAGGGTGCATTTCTGGAGTTTCCTTTGAAAAGCAGGTTTACTCCAGTTTAACTTATCGTCCAGTTCAATCCTGAACTTCTTTTCGAACTTGTTGACTTAAGTGATATTATCTCTGGGTAGCTGAGAGGGTGGGAGCTGCAGCCTCAGCGAATTCATGTTTTTATATTACATCATTTCTTCTCTCCCGTAGCCTTCCGTGGTAATATTCAGCAGGGTACGCTTGGCTGATTGCGAAATAACAGTATGAAGCGGTGTCAACTCAAGTATCACCTCCATCACAGCTACAGGGCAGATCCGCATTGTCCCCGTAATGCATACGCATGCTAAGCACTCACGCTTAGTTAGCGCTGCCCGCGCTGTCGAGGGAGTAGCTTTTGATGCCCAAGCGACTGCTCCATACGTCACCATCGGTCTTATGATCATGATTTACATCCTTATCAGGATTATTGGACTACAACCCCAGGATTTTCCTGTTAGAAGTTGGCAGATCAAGAGAGTCTTTGTTGCTTTGGACAAGGTTGTGTCGTCATGCCTCTTCTAAGCTAAGCTGGGCATCCAGGATAAGGCCAAGATACTTAACTTCGCTGACCGAAACAATAGTAACCCCGTTCATGCTGATCTCTCTCACTCCTAGTAAAACTGGTAGGCAAAGACGACCGATAACTACAACAACAACCAAATTTAGTCAATATATAATAGTATGATACATAGGATTTATAACAACCAACCTTCCATATTAATTTTATCAATTGGCAATCTGTTATCGAACCTCAACGCTGTTGCTAACTGAGCACTCTGACGCTATCATATCTCGAATACCCGTACTACCACATAGAAGTATGTACTCCTTAACTTATTTGCGGCTATTGCAACAATATCAGTTTACCACTCTGGGGACCATTCCACATTTTACCGCATTACGTAAATGCAAAGAGAAATCCTACCAAACACTACACAGTTAATTATTTCTACTAAGTGTTTATATATGTATGTGTACCTATGTGCATAGGAATGTATGTATGAATATGTATGTGCATAGGTATGTATGTATGTGACCATTTAAGAGCGATTGCCTTAATTTAAATTGACGCCTTCGTCACAGGATTACACGCAACTAGCAATACTGTAGCCGTGGCTGGACTGCGACTGCACTGGCGGCTTGCACAGCAGCAATTAAATTGCTTTAATTAATTAATACCTAATGGCGCGTTATTATTAAACGAACGTTGAAGACCACATCAACAATAAGCACAACAAAAACAACAATATCGAAGTGCTGCCGAAGAAGGGGTGTCACAAAAGTGGTATCATGCAGTGCAGCACCATTCTCGCCAGCGAGCAGTGAATTGAATTCATGGCTAGGCGTAATTATGTAGAAATCTTAATTGACAATGTCGGCAGCGGTGGAGCTGCCAATATATTCGTATGTATTATGGAAATGTATGTATGTATGCCTGCTTTTATTTATGCCTGCATTAGTAAGCCTCGTGGCGTCCATTTGGAAATTGTTAACTATTTTTTTTTATAAATTACGTTTTTTTTTTTTTTAATTTATATCTACCCATTTTCATTCTTTACTGACACCGGAACCTTCTTGTGCCTTTTTTGCGATAAATTTGCTTGCTTCCCAAGGGTATACTTACTCATTCATTGCACTTCCATTTCAATTGGTAGATTGACAGCCACTTGCTTGCTTCTTTTCGACGTGTTGTTTAGGTGGGTTGAGTTGTTTTTGGGGTTACTGGTGGATTTTCTATTATTTTCTATGAATGTAAATGTGTTGTCTGGCTGTGAATGGATACGGCTTTACTGTGATGTCTTTAATTTAATTAATTTATTTTTATGCGTATGGGTGTTTCGAGATTGGCTGCTCGGTATGGTATTTGTATGTATGTATGGCTGCGTGCAGGATGTGTGCGCTATCATCTTTTGACTATAAAATGCCAAACCATATAATTTTTTTCTTTAAAATATTTAGAGTTATCGCTACGGTTTATTACGTCAGTACTATTTAGGACTTCGATTGTTCGGTAGAGGCAGAAAATATTAACATATTTTGTGAATTTCGTTCAGTTGGTCATTGAAATAAATTAAAATTTTAAAAAAGGTTTTTCATTACACAAATAACAGATGGCCCATCGCTGTTATGGAACGAAGCCTTTTTTTGCAGGCTGCGCAGGGCATTTGAAATTTTTATTTTACGGCGCAGAACATTTTTTTTATTAGACTTATAACAAAAAAAAAATTATAAGGTTTCAATTATGGAGCTCAATAGACACATTGAATAGTTTGCGCTACAGTACAAAAACAAAAAGATTAAAAGATTCCTAGAATGGCAAAATCTATAAATAAAGATTGGCAATTTCGAGGTCAAATAAATAGAAAAAAGGAAAAAGAAATCAAATCAGCTGCTCTACAAAATGTAGATTGGTAGCGGCAGGCTAACCACCTACTCTGCCAGAAAGCAAAATACAGAATATATAGATTAACGAAACCATCGCAAGACTGAGTCTTGTCGAGGCTCTATGCTCCCGAGTGGAGTGAACAAAGAAAAAAAAAATTAAAAGATTCCTAGAATGACAAAATCTATAAACACAAATGGGCAGCTTAGAGACCAAATAAATAGAAAAAAATCAGGTGCTCTACTCCTACAGGTGGGGCAAAATTAATCATTCAATTTTATATTTTCATAACTGAATTACTAAATCACAAAAAAATAATTTTGAGGGATGGAAACTTTTATTTTGATCTTTACGCGCTTCATTGCTTGTCTGTTTGTATACTAGTCCTCAAGTGCCAAATATGATTGACACACGACGTCATTTGCAAAATTATAAATCTTCCGATGGGGTGATTAATTTTGCGCCACCTTGCACTATCTTTCAAAGTGCCATGTGTGTATTGGATATTTGAAAGTTCACGGTTTTTTTTTTGAGGTCGGATCAAAGTTTCGACATTTCTCTGCACATTTTTATGGTGATTAGAAATCTGTATGACGTACAGCAGTTCTATGTTCTTTCCTTTAATAGATGCGGTTTTTTTCACCTATTTTGTAGAAAAGAGCAAAAAATACTCATAATCCAGGGATATAATGGGTTAAAATGAAGCCTAAATACACCGCGTACACTATGAATCCAGAGTTTCACTACTGTCTCTAGAACCTGCAGCATAATTTACTCGAAGTCTTTGAGAAAAGAAATGTGCTGGCTTGGCATGTCTTTTGTTGCTTACAAAACATGGTTTTATAACAGTGGCCGGAAACTTCGTCTGCAACAGGAACCTGTGTAGGATTGGAACATAGTCATTTCTGCGGTTGATCTTTTGGTTTTGGTCAGATATCAATAATTTTTTTATGCATATAGTATATCAAGGTTTTTTTTCAAATAAAATGATGAAGAAGATTTTTAAGCGACTTTAATCTTTCACTCTATTGTACTAAAATGAAATGAAGAATTTTGATTAAATATTTTTAAAATTTGACGATAATTTTTTGGGATATGTAAAACTTTGATTTATAAGGGTTTTGTTATACAATTAACCATATTTTCATGAAAAATGTACGAAAAAATGTAGCAAGAAAAATATTCCGAATATTGTAAAAGGATTAAGTGACTTACTAATGTGAGCCCAAGTGGAGATTCTCTTAAAATTTCGGGGGCTCGAAATTGACTTTAGAGCTATGCTCTACTGGATATTTCTTGGTATAATTTTATGTAGAATTCGAATCTGTTAAAAAGGATGCCGAAAAAAAATAGCTCTACACAAATTTATCCGCCGTAAAGTACATAGGTATATCTAAAATTAAGTTTCGCAAAAAAAAGAGAGACAAAAAAATATGAAACTACTTCACCTACTCCAATATTCAAGTGCGAATGTTAAAAGTTTTATAATAATTTTGGTCTAAAGTTTCATTTACATTTCCTTTAACAATCAAATTTATTGGTGTTTTTTCTAATACGTCCCTCTCGTCAACTAAATTTTTGAGAAACAGACTTTTTACACATATTATAGCCACGGCTGCCTACAACAATCACACGTGTACAATTTTTTAAGTGCTTTCACGACGGTCACGCATGTCATCGTGCCACACAATCCACTCATATATAAATATCTGTCAGTCGGTATCGGCCTATTAATCCTTCCAAGCGCTCACACAAACATAATTGCTAACAAATACGTAAATATGTGCACATATACCTATGTATATTCATTTAAGAAACCGTTAGCAACAGGTCGTTTTTCAACTTCACGTGGTATATTGTGCGCTTTCATTTCTTCCCTTCGACTACATTATTTGCTCTCTCAATTTTACAACTGCGGGTATTTGAAAATGTACAATAACATATTTGCTCTCAACATGTGGGGAAAGCTTTTTCACTAAGCATATGCGCACTGAGTACGCCAAGTCGTATGAGTAATGTGTGAGCTTTCTTATCAATCACAAAAAAATGAATGAATTTTATTACATTTGCGAGAGATTTATCAGTAAACAGATAGTAGTGATGTGCGGCACACGCAACAGCAAGAAAAGAAAAGCGGAAAATTGCAATAGCAACAATAAAATATGCGTTAGCCGATGAGTGTGAAAAAGAGCAGCTGTGACTTGGGGCTACATGGCGTATGAGCATTATTTGTGTGCTGTTAACTTGATGCGATGTGTATTGTTGTTCTTATTATTATTATTATTATTACGCTCCTATTTGTTTTTATCACTATTTCCATTGTCCGCTACGAAATCGCACACACACATACATACACCAACACGCTTACATAGAATTGTACTGCTCGTCTACATTCAATCGCGCCAACCATGAATGGAAAGATGCCCGACAGATGCGCTGCTTTGCTTTGCTGCTCCGCTGCTCTGTTGCGGTGGCTGCAATGTCTGTCTCAATAGCTGCGCTGACGCGCTCAACATCGCTTTGAGTGCGTTCGCAAACATCATTCCGTCTTTAGCCGGGCACAGTGTCGCACATTGGCGCGCGTTGTACGCTTCCTTTAAGCAACTAACAACAGATATAAGAATAAGATTCAAAACTTTATCGAACGATAACAAACAAGTGAAGCTAGTGAGTTGTTTTGCGTAAGGCTATGTGTGAAAAAAACCAAAAAATTTATATAAAATAATAAAAAAAAATTAGCAACCTTTCAGCGAAGTGAACTTCTTTTTGGCGTGCAAATCGTTGATATTCATAAAGAAATTAAGTGTTAGTGCCTTAATGGCTATTTTTGTTCTCATTTATTACACTTTTTTTCATTACTTCTGTGCGTTTATTTTGCAACAGTAATAGTCGTGTAACTGCTGGCAGGACAAGCTCATCCAAGCGTGATTTGTTACATTGCAGATCTTGTAGTTCAATGCTGCCGTCTGCTAGCTACTGGTTACCGTACGCTCACATCTGCAGTTTTACCATGATGTCGCGTGCTGGCGACGCGCTCTGAACTCATCAAATTTGAATATGAAAAGACTTTGCAAATTAACTATTTTTCTCTGCCCAGTTGGTTGCTTGTTTTTGCCCGCCGGTTATGGCATACGCGTTTCGCGCATTTACGTACGTCACTTCAATTAATTCGACACACTAAATTTGAATTTACATTTACAATTCAATTTTTCTGCAATTAAAAAATACTTAAAATAAAAATGATGGCATAAAAAATGCATTTATATGAAAATTTGTGTATGTATTCGCATTAATTAAATCATTTTTTTCTATCTCTTCTTCTCTGCCTTTCCATTGATGCTTATTACGTTTATTCTTATTGTATTGTCCGTATAGAAAGTTAACGTTGTTGTTCCGACCATTCAAGTTAATGATCACATTAATGTTCAGGTTCAGTGTTATTGTCTAAATATTAAGTAAAAACAAAAATTTCGAAAGGAGTTGGAAAAATGTGAATACAGTGGAAAATCATACATATTTATGAGATGTTTAGCATTTCACAAAAAATTCCAAAAAGTAAAGTGATATTGAATTAAAGAATTAGAAAAGGTAACCAGTACACCATCAGAGAATATCAAACGCGCGTGTCATAAAATAAATGCTGCAAAATATTTCATAAAAATATCAAAACTATGCTAGCGTCTGTGTGAAAAAAGCGCAACTTGTTTTTTAAGTAAAAAAAAAAAATGCTTGTAGCAGCATGAATTAAAAGTGTGATAGTAAACGAAATAAAAATTTTGCTGAAAACTAGAGAACCATTTGAAACATTCAAATGATTTGATCAATTTAACAGTGGCGCTCAGAAGATTTTAAAGGTTTGTATAAAAATTTATGTTTTTTGAATTTACTGAAATTATTTGAAATGGTACTACTTGACATTCAGGAATATGAATATATAATCAAAAAAAGAGCTGAAAAAGTTAAAGAATATTCAAGGAAGCACAAAATTAATCACTCAATGGGAAAATTTATAATTTTTGCAAATGGCGTCGGACGTCAAATACGCTTGTAAGCTAGACAGCTGCGGTATACAAATGAACAAGCAATGGAGCGCATGGAAAGGTGAAAATAAAGATTTCCATCAAATATTTTTTTTATTTAGTAAAAAAGTTATTACAAAACAAAAGTGGATGCTTAATTTAGCGCAACCATGTAAATAAAGGGTGGTTAAGTTTCAAAGGCCGGTGTTGATTTTAAATAAAACACCATTTTTTTTTTTAAATTATTGTCATTTCTCTTTATTATAATAATATTGGTATATCTCAATTACGTATAGAATAAAATATTGGCCAAATGACTGCCGCGGCCTCGGCCGCACACCTCCATCCGATGGTCCAAATTTTCGATGACGCTGAGGCATAATTGAGGTTCTATGCTGTTAATGTGCCGAATTATCTCATTCTTTAGCTCTTAAATTGTTGCTGGCTTATCGACGTACACTTTTTCTTTCAAATAATCCCAAAGAAAGAAGTCCAACGGTGTCAAATCACATGATCTCGGCGGCCAATTGACATCGCCGCGACGTGAGATTATTCAGCCTTCAAAATTTTCGCGCAAAAGAGCCATTGTTTAACAAGTGGACCCGTCTTGTTAAAAACACATATCGTCCACATCTATATATTCCAATTCGGGCCATAAAAAGTACGTTATCATCTCACAATAGCGAACACTATTCACAGTAACTGCCTGACCGGCCTCATTTTGGAAAAAATACGGCCCAATGATGCCGCCGGCCCATAAACCGTACCAAACAGTCACTCTTTGTGGGTGCATAGGTTTTTCGGCAATTACTCTTGGATTATCATTCGCCCAAATGCGGCAATTCTGCTTATTGATGAATCCACTGAGGTGAAAATGTGCCTCATCGCTGAAGATGATCTTCTTCGAAAGTTCGCGATATGCATTTTGATTTGAACGCCCGTTTTCATAATAAGCCTGAATAACTTTAACGCGTTTCTTTCTATAGAGTATTGATATTTACAGTTAGCCTAAATAACATTGTATAAATGCATATCAATGTAAATAACATAATTTATCTATAACAATCACTCTCACTCTCTTCATATACATACATACATATTCACCTTATTAGTAATCATTAGAAATAAGAGTCAATGTTAATAAACTGGACAGTTGTTATTTGAACTGAGAATGAGCTGGTTGTTTTCCTCTATTGATACACTACATTTTCCATAGTTCAAATTGAATTAGTCTGAAATTGAAAAATGTCAAATGAAATGCAGAAAAAAAGTTGATGTTTAGGTGTGGTTCACATTCAACATCGGCCCTTGAAAATTTACCACCTTTTATAACTGTAAGATGGATTCGATGTGGGTGGCGCGATGTTTTCCCACAAATGGATGGTCCTACATTTTCATGCCATCTCTGAATGCCAGATGATTTTTTATGAGGATCTTTTTGTAGGCAGAAATACTCTCGAAGGTTTGTGGCTGCCTTCCAAGGAGTCATCGTTATTTGAAAAGATGATAAAGATAGCTGAAACAGCAAAGATAGCTGAAGAAGTGGTCGAGAGGTTGTGGAGTTCTCTCACTGAATGACAAGTGGCACGAACAAGTGGGTAAATAAATATATTTTACTAGAGCAGGAAATAAAATTCAATAAAATAGAATGAATACTAAAACTTATTGAGGAAGTTGGGCTCAGAGAAACACTATAAGTCCATGAAGGGGACACATTAGATCTTTTAGGTAGCAGTGCCAAGGCTCCTCAGTAATAATAATAATAATAATAATAATATTTTAACAGTATCTCATTACATGATAATTTATCTTTTCTTTTTGACTTAAAAAGGCATAATAAATTAAAAAAAAAATAGTACTTTATACTAAATTAAGTGAATAAACGAAGGAAAAGTATTCATACTTTGTAAAATTCATAGCTTATAGGAAATCGAAAACTAATTTGCAAGCGAGCGAGTAGACAAATATATGTATTTGATACACATACACATTGATGACTTAACTGTAACTTGTAATCAGTTAAAATGTATTTCATTTGAGTGCCGCTTAATTATTATTTATTATTGTTTTTTCTTATTGGGCGCATAATGCCGCTAAATCTTTAATCAATATAAACAACATTGTCGTAGACAGTGAGCTTGGCAAGAACCCACTCGTTGAGTGTTCGAATGGCAAGTCTAAATGCCTACATTTGCCTGCATGCATGCGTGTGCACTTATGCTGTCGTACTCGTATTGTGTGTGTGTGATCGAGTGAGAGAGTTTCCTTTCGGTTGCATTAGCTTTCCACAAGTATTTGTGTGAATAAGTCGCTGTGAAAGCAAGGTGTGTTGGTGTAACTAGGTGGGTGGTGTGAAGCTCCGAATAATTTATAAAACCGTCAATGGACTAATGTTATCAGCAGTCAACGTCATCTAGCGTATTCAAGTCAGGAAATGTTATTAAATATATAGACATACATATATGAATATTAGGGTGAATGAAACGATTTTTACTTACATCACTAACATCTAGCAGATTCAAATTCTATATTCAATTCTAAGGAAAAAGGTTGGTTAGTGTATAACTGCATATAAAGTAAATTTTGTGTCTCCCTCTCTTTGACCAATACGAAAGTAGAGAGGGAGTTATGGCTATGAAGATAGAAAGTAGTGAAAATAAATCTTGTGTTTAAAGTAAAAGAATTTATAACCAAAATAATTGTATTCTAAAAAACATATTGGTTAGAAAAAAAGTAAACAGCTTTGAAATATTGTAAAATTTATTTGTTTTTGGTTTTGCAAGTTTTAGTTTGATTGACATATAAAATTAAAAGTCATCACATAGTTTCATTTCTTACTCCTAAGTATCCTAAATAAAATCAAAGACACCATAAGCATGGCAGAAGTCTCAGACCACATTGAACCAACCCTCTGTTTCACAAAAGGATACACAGTTACCTTTCCTGAGAGGATCGAGTGGAAAACAAAGCCAAAATGGATGAATGATGATTCACAAAAATGGTACACTGATGGATCAAAAACACCTTATGGTGTAGGAGCAGGAGTAGTGGGGCCCAGAATCCACAAATCATTCACTCTCACCAGGGACACCACCATCTTCCAAGCGGAACTATACGCAATAATGGAAGCAGCAAACATCATGCAACGTAGAAACCACAAGAGAGTAAAGATTAAAATACTCTCGGACAGCCAATCAGTTCTAAAAGCTTTAGATAGCTATACCCACAACTCAAAAACTCTCTTAGAATGCCACAAGGCACTGAATAGCCTGGCATCCAAAAACAATGTCTCATTAATTTGGGTACCAGGACATGAGGGATATGACGGCAACGAAAACGCAGACTTTCAAGCCAAAAAAGGGGCAGATGTAAAATTCATCGGACCTAGTCCCATGTTCAGATTCAACAAAAACAGCCTAAAACAAAAAGTAAAATTCTGGGCCAAAACTCTATTAAATCAGCATTGGAACAACATAGAGGGTCTTAGACACTCCAAAAAGTTCCTAAGTTTCAACGCTAAAAGAGCTAAGAGCGCCCTCACGGGTCACTTCACCTGCAACAAACACTTATAGTACATAAATTAGGCATCACTAACACCAGCACCAGCAGATTTTGCTGCGAAGATGAGGAGTCTATAGAACATCTCATCATCGAATGTCCGGGGTTGACGCATAGAAGGAAAAGGTTTTTAAAGAAGTTCATGCTTACAGATGAAGACCTTCAATCACTCCCTCAGAAGGAGCTGGTACAATTTATAAGCATACTTAACAGTCAATAGACAGCATAGGGTGCACAATAGATCAATATGGTCGCAGTGCTAAAGGGTCATACCTTAACCCTTTACTACCATTAACCTAACCATTCTTTTCTTATTAAATATACCATATCGGCTGACAGTAGAACAGCGGCAACTAGGGACCTAGGCTCAATTACGGTGCATTCGAAACTGGTCGGGGAATGTCTGCTTTCACTTTTAATTGCACTCTAATTCTTTGACATCATGTGGATACCTGGTCATAGCGACATTGCGGGAAACTGCGAAGTGGATGAGCTGACCAAATAAGGGACCTGTGAGATGGTTTCCATGCGAAAAAAGAGTATTGCGATCCCCTTGACAACGTGCGCTCTAATCCTGGAACGATGAACTTCGGGTCAACTCAGCGAGCGCTGGGAAAGTACACAAACTTGTAAGGTCGCGAAATCTTTTTGGCCACGTGTGGATCGGAGATCTTCTGAGGGTAACAAAATCCCAGCTCTCAAACTTCCTTGGTGTCCTCACTGGGCCACTATCCGCAAGGTATGTATGCCGTGAGACTTGGAATTTCTTCGAGTCCTTTTGAGTCAGCTGTATGGCGTATAAGTTGGAAGCATCTCAGCACCTTGTACTCGCCTGCCGCGCTCTCGTGGGACTAAGATTTAAGCATCTTGGTTCTCACTTCTTTCCTACGCTTGCTCATATATCAGGCCTTGATTTCAAAAATCTGATAAGCTTCATCAGCAGCATAAAGTTGCAACCGCAAATCAGTCCCTGCTCATAGCCCACAAATACTCAAACCTCCCCCTTCCCCCCACCCTCTCCTCTCTCTTCTTTTGATCTATCGATTTCCTTAACTTCTTTTCCCTTGCAATGGTATCACAAAGGATGAACTCTTCGGATGATTTCTTCGTCCAAGTGGGCCCACTCTCTGGACAACTATTATAGCCTATTTACAGTTATTTTTTTTAACAGATACCAAATAAATGGATGGTATTGAGTTGTGGTTTAGCGATGAGAATGCAGATGCTAGTGGTAGTATGACGGAGTTGGCGAAATTTAGTAGGAAGTTAAGTGATGCATCCAACCTTCTGCAGTTGTGATTTTCTGTGATGTCTGCGATTTTCAAATTTTACTTAAGAAATTTAATTACTTTTTGAAACATTTTCTTAGCAATTATTTTATTATCTCCCTTGTGCATTTACTTTTAACGACTAAAAACCGTTGTAGGAGTGATTGAAACCTTTTCACAGTCGATGATTTATCGAGTGATTGACACTCACAACATTGACAATCGATAATCGCTCAGTAGTCGTTTATCTACTGCCAGTCCACACTCGCAATAGGGCTGTATATGTACATATATACTTATATAATTGGCGCGTACACCTCGGTCAGGTATTAAGCCAAGCTCCTACTCCAATTTGTGGTGCCCGTCTTGGTATTATTCCACAGTTTTATTCGGCCTCCGAATGGCAATTGGTGTTTATGAGGAGCATTTTCAATGCAATCTAATTAAAATACTAAACATTTTAAATATATAATTTGCTTTGTAGCACTATCAAGGAGGTTTCTAAATAAATTCCAAAGTAAAATTTTTCGTAACAGTAAATTCCAAAGTATAACTTTGTATTAAACTAAAAAACATTTATAATATTTTGGTCAATATTAATCTTTAGATTAGGTTAGGTTGGGTTAGCCTGGTTGGCAATAAGCCACGCATAGACCTTTTGGTCCCTAGCGATACCAGATGGAGACCGACATCTATGAATACCGAAAGTAGCGCACATCATGTAGGATGTCAGCGCTTTTGGCGAATCTAAGTAGGGCTGAGAGCTCCGCTTTTGAGACGTCTTCCAGACCCTCAAACAGTGGGGCTCCCAGGCATCTTAGTCGCGTTTTTAATAATGCCGGACAAACGCACAGAAGGTGTTCTAAAGTCTCCTCAACATCCTCCCGGCATTTTCTGCATTTGCCCGTTTTAGCAATCCCTATCTTGTACGCATATGATGCCAATAGATTGTGGCCTGTTAGCATACCTATGATAGTTCTGCATTCCTTTCGCGAGAGCGTAAGTACGAATGGAGTCAGTTTTTTGTCGTTAGTTCTACACATGACTTTTGCTGTTTTGCATGTGGTCAGGTTAGTCCACCTAGCTTCCACTTGCCTTTTCATGTGGTCGTCCATTTCGTTGTATATTGCGTTTAGCGGTTTTGGTATGTCGTTCTCTTGTTCAAATGGTAGTCTCACAGCACTTTTTGCTATCTCATCTACTATTTCGTTCCCCATAATGCCTTTGTGACCAGGTACCCAGTAGATATGCAGCCTATTGTTTCCGGCTAGCCTTTCTATGGCCTCCCTGCTCCGTCGAACATTTTTGGACTTAGTAAAATATGAGCTTATTGCTCTTATTGCTGCTTGACTATCTTTAGATTAACTTCGTATTAATTAAAAATCGATTCTTTTAAAATTTTCGGCACTCGAAATCGACATTATGGACTTTTCTTAGAATTCTGTATAGAGTCCAAACCTGTTAGGAGGTAGGTAGGTTAGATGGCAAGAGTGCCACGGGTACTCTACAAGTAGCACTACAGTGCCGTTTTGATACCATAATGTAGACCACCTGTAGACCTGCGAAAGATTACAAAATTGAGAGGAAGAAAAACCATCTATAACTGTCCAATGCTGTTGAGGCACACTAAGGAACTACAAACGCCTAACCGCCAAACCTGGACATTTTCAAGGAAAGTGTTCAACTGTCCCTTTCTCTGCAGGATTCGTGCAGCTTGTTCAATGGGAGTTGTATGGAAGTCCAACTTTTACCGCATGTGTTCTGATCACCCAGTGACCGTTGACTGCCGTACCGCTATGAGTTTGGAAATTGAATAGCGGGGGACTCGTAGTACTTTAATCGGCCTACTTCTGTCGTATTGAGGCCAAAGTATTGTTTAGATAGCGCACGACAAATAGAACTCCTTGCGCTATTTTAAGAAAGAAATTGTGCAGTTTCCCTGTAACAACGGTCAATAACTGAAAGCGGTTCTGTAGATCTTTCCTGGCAAACTTATCGGTAACCTCATTTTATTCTTTATTCCTATGCTCTGAAACCCAGATAAGAGAAATGTTTCCTGCACATTCGAGGCGTTTGATTTCGTCCTTAGAGGAGTTTATCAGAAGAGAGAGCCTTGACAGCAGCTTGACTACCGTGCAGGCTCTCCCCTCCATTCATCGGCTAGCAACGATGTAGAAAAGAAACTGACCCATCCTAATGTATATGTAATGTAGTATTTAATGCAGTGATGTGTGCATGCATTGACATTTTTTAGAGTCTTTGACATGTAGTGTCATATCTTATAATGCCAGTGGCGTATGTGTGAGGGTTTGAGAGTGTTTACAGTAAGGCAGATGAAATTTTTGCGATTATAAATGACCTGGAATGAAATAATATGGCGAATATTGCAGATTATCACCGCCTTTCTTTTGATCATAATGCAACTAAGATATGCTGGCACATTTGTCTTCACTTCTTAAAAATGCGAGTGTGCTTGGTGTAGAGAAAGCAAATAGATTTTGCAGCATATGTTGGGATCTCGAAGTTTATATGGCTGTAATTGAAAAAAAAGACATTTGGCAACTTGTTTGAACTACATCTAAACTATTCCAAATATGTACAGTTGTTAGCAATCGCTGAATAAGAGCACTTCTGCGCACCATTTTGATCTACTCTCCAATTATACCAAAGAGGTTCAGTTTTGCACATGACGTGCATTTTTCTTAAATTTTCCGAACCACTCGATGCCAAACCAGTAGTTGACGCTGTCTTAACATTTGAGCTGAAATGTTTTTATTACATTGCTTCACATTTTATTAACGATACCAGTAAGCATCGCAGAGTTTTGGCATTGTTAATGCTATGCACATTTCTTATCCACCACAAACCACTCACGCATGCGTGCACATGCCTTTCTATATAGAATATACTTATACATTCTGTCAATCTTTTATTATATCTATTGAAAATTATGAGAGTATGCATCGCATTTTGACGTTTTGTGTCAGCAGCAACTTGAGCTGGTCGAAGACATTTCGCGTGCCTTTGGTGCATTCTACATAGCCCAAGGTTATCAAGCACCATGACACACATGCGTTTAATGTGCAGAGTTTCATATACACAAGCAAGACATTTATTCCTACTCACATAAAAATGCATTTAAAAAATAAGTATATATGTATGTACATATGTATGTGCAAATATAGTTATATGGATGTCTAAGTACTTATAAAAGTTTGTAAGTATGTAAGTACTGGTATGTTTGCTTTCGTTATATCTTTACTTTATGCTTACATGTACATACGTACACTCCTTTCCATGTATGTAAGTACGCACATATCGCACCCTAAATACAAAAGGGTCACAACTCAAAATGTACTTCTGCTCAAATATGAACGAGACGTTATCAATAAAACGGTCCGAGGATGACATGTGGCAAAAATAAATTTTTTGTTTTTTGGTAGGACTGTTATAAGCTTACATGGCAAATTTCAGCGTGATATGTCACATAGTTTGTTTTCTGTGCTACTGTAAACAAGTCAAGCTCGAGTGTGGAAAATTTTGAGTTGTGCCCCTTTTGTATTTAGGGTGCGATATATTATTTTACATATTTTATTTCATATATGAATGTAGATATTTACTTATTTGCTTGTGGCTTTGATCGTTTCGTCTGCACATCAACGTCAAATGTTGCTGTTGCCCCCGTTATAATAAATTTCAATTGGTAATTTAATATCTATTGACACTTTATTTATAAGCCAGTAAAATGCAGACACAATGTACACACATACACACACACGTATGTGTGTATATACGAGTGTGTTTAAAAATATTGAGTTCGTTGCTGGTTCAAGAATGCAAACAAAATTTAGTTTGTCCATTTAGAAATTAATAGTCTGTCAACGCTTATTTTCCCATGTATTGGAAAGCTTTTAGAAATTCAACACAAAAGTGGTTCTCAAACTTAAGATATATCTTGTTACATAAACCGCGTTAAAAAACTATAGCACAGGGACTTATTGGCAAGTTTTGATAATTTATTTCATTTCATTTCTTTGTTAAGTGTATGAGTACAACAATTTTGATGCACAGAGAGTTTTTAACGTACGTTTCATAAGGACTAAGTACAAACATTTTTTTAAGAATAATAGGAGGTAACGCTAGCAGCAAAATGAGATCTTGGCGGTTTTTTTTGGGGCAACTAGCAAGTACAGCACTCAGACACAATAAAGTCCGTTGTACTGCACTCGAGTTCCCTTTTAATTTTCTTTAAATCTACCCGATCTCCAAAGAAATCTGAGTAGATCTTGTGTTGCCAAGGAGCCAAGGTGGTCACTTCTTAACACATCAGTGCCAAAGACCTCAAGCCTGATTCGAGCGAGGGCAGACGCACAGAAAGTGGTCGGCCGTCTCATCCTCCTTTTCACAAGCTGGGCAGAGTACACTGTTTGAGATGCCTTTTCCATGCGTTTCGCCCACAGACAGTGGCCGGTCATCAGTCCAACCACCTGCCTGCAGTCTCTTCTGCTTAATGACAGGCGGATTTGCGACAGTCGGTCGAACATGACAGGTAATATAGGGGTTTTCAGTAAGAGCGCTTCAACTTTTGAACTTTTTTGAATAAAACACAAACGGCTTGACTTTTTTAACTAATTTTTTTTTTATTATCGAGTTTGAACATATACATTTAAGTATGAAATTCGATTTCTTTTGCATGACCACCGCGTGCACGTTTTACGAAGTCCGATCGTTGAACCCAATTTTCGACCACTCTTTTGCATAAATCGGCCGAAATTCCAGCAATTTCACGTTCAATATTGGCTCTGAGCTCACAAATCGTCGCCGGCTTGTTACTGTAGACCAATGACTTCACATAACCCCAAAACGGGACGGCTTGTTAAATGGACCGTAAAATGGCCGTAATGCTATTAAAGTAGTAGCAACAGAACGATTATTTTCATAAAAAATTTGCACGATTTGCAATCGTTGCTCAAGTGTGTAGCGTTCCATGATGAAATGTATACTAATGAAGTTTACAAATGACAAGCGAAAAATAAAAAATATTGCGTCGTTCGCCCTCCCTATCTGAAAAAAGTTGAAGCGCACCTATTGAATAACTCGATAGCAGTTTTGTTTATCTGCAGCCTCTCTTAGCCCGCCAAGCTCGCTTGTGAGTTGTAGTAACCCATTTGCTATCCGTGGCTTTGATGGCTGCAGAAAGGAGTGCAAAAGAAATTGGCCCTAAGCCCATTCTAGCTAGGGAGTCAGAGGTCTCATTATCCACGAGATACTAATCTCTAGTTTTCAGCAGTAAATACCCGCCCTCACTCCGTCCAAAGTAAATAAGGAAAGTCCGACGGCCAGGCTTCATGCCTTTGTGCCATCCCTCCTCTTCAATTGTAGTATGAAACCTTCCCTCCTGATTAAAGTGCTGAGTCATGTTGCCTGTGCACCCAGTACTCCTCTTTCTTATTGAGCTTAGTCTGGAAGTTCAGAAGCCACCTCTCTTCCCGTGGATTTTTCTGCTAAGTATCATTTCTAGCGCACCTGTTATGCATCAAGTCGCGAGTTGCTGAACTCTTTCCAATGGCATTCTCGCCCACAAAAACCAAATGAATTAAAGTTTGAAAGTTTTAGTACAAAAAAGTGCAAGTTTGAAGAATTGATTTTTGATAATTTTTTTCTTTGACTTTGTTGCGTATTCCGACCATACAACGGATGCCACTTTTTTGATATGAAGTTAGAAAGTGTTCGAGTCGGTTATAAATCGCTTTATTTTTGCATTAAAAGAATTTTTTGTTTTGATTGTCGTTTTTGGTTTTTCTTGTTCCATTTTACACTGGTGGGCTCTGAATATTTATTTCATATCCATAGACATCCTTAGACATACATAGAGTAGAGTTAGTTTTAGTAGTAAATCAAAGGCCAAGCTTCTCAATCTATGTAGATGTAATGGTTTCCTATTGGCAGCCTGGTTTACAAAGAAATTTTGTACTACACTCCTATCTGTGTTATCTTTACTATAGCCTGTATGAATAGGGAGTGGGAATATGAGTAGAGAATATGCAATGGAAAATCCTACTGCAGGTAGTGATCATAGAATCTTTGTTCAGATCAATTCATAGAATTAGAGAAACCTAATCGTATCAAACCTTGATATCATAGCCCTAGAAAAACTATGAGGTAGAGATTTGTCTTATGATGAAATCTGATTTAAACAACCCTCTTTACTTGGTTACCCAGATTTCTGCATTGTTTTCCACTTGTACATCACTACAGGGCTTTGCTCATGTAGTATATACCTTGTAGTTTGCATATTTCACCGGAATTCTCATTTCCTCAACGGTTAGTTAGTTTTACTTGGGCATAGTGTGCTGGGATCTCTGGATTAGTCTATTGTGCTTGACGATGAGCCTATAATTAAAGACTTCAGATGAGCACCGCCTCATGCTTTTTGTTCCATAGTATCAATGGATCCCAAGTTACACCACCTAAATGAGCGAGTCTTCCCCTTGGGAGGGCTGCACATTTGCAGAAAATTTGGTGTTTCATTGCCCAGCTTGTTAAAAAGGTTAGCCCTTCTATGTACTAATTGTAGTTTCTTGAAATGATAACGAAGTCTACAATGCTCCGTATAGTAGCCGGTGCGAGTTCGCAAAGCCTCCTTATCCAGGTTTAAGAACTTGCTTTATGCTCTTCAAGGAGAGAAGATTAATTGTTTTGTTGCCTCTGATCTGGACTTTCCATCTTCATAACGATGACAAATTTCTTTATTTGGTAAGCTCGTAGAATTTTGATGTAGCGCCTAATTTTACTAGCCAGTATGCCTGTTTGGCTCAATGACACCCGCAGCAGTCCTACCATTCTCAAGCTTAAGCCCGATCGAGCACCAGATTTCTGAGTCAGGATGAGTATACGGATTACCCACTCTCCCAGAGTGACCGATCTAAAATTAATGTAACGAAATTTCTAGAAATAGTTAGCATAGGAACCATTGCGTCACACAATTGCAGTGCATGATTTTTTATGAGTCTCTTTACGATTTCCGTGTGTCCTGTGAAATTTCCGAACCATGGTCAGAAAAATGGTTAAGTCTTAGTGCTTCTTCTCTGTGATGATAGGGAAGGGAGTTATTCATATAATATAAGTGGACTGAGTGCATCCGTGGGGCAGATATGCATCGCCCCAGTTATGTCGATGCACACAAATCACAGGAATCGCGGCAGAAATTTACAGTTCTTTATCTAGCTATAGAACACCATGCCTTCCTAGCCATGTACCTACAAGATATAAGGTCAACTTTCTTCTGCGGTTTTGAAAAATTATAATCCGCCTCTGAATCCAACTCACAAATTGAACTGTTTGCAATCTTCTTGGAGGATGGCAGTTTGCGAGCAAAATTTCTGATTTAACTAGAGGCGATTTATGCAATTGCCAAAACAAAAATGAATTTATGGCATTTTCTAACAACATTCGGTGAATTGCTGTGAATTTCCCACATTAGGGCATTTGAGATGCAATATCTTGAGATAAAATATATTCACAATTCAAAAGCACGAATCGAGTCGTTAAATAAGAAAATATTGCAATGCTTACGCTTAGCATAACTGTCTATACGTTGACACTACTGGGTATACTGACGCCCAGGTGGTATATCCACTGCTCAGAGAAGACACCAAAGTAGATATGGCCCACAAATATTGCATATGGTGCTGCAATGACACATTTAGTTGGTGATTTTTTGTAAAGTATCTTAGAGATAGTATTGATTAATATATTTATATTCTAATTTATTACAAACAACGACCCACAAATAGAGGATTTTCTCAGTGCTGACAAGATTGAACCGATTTTTTTTAATTTTCTCTCTGGTGTTATAAAGCTGGTGCAAAATTTAGGCCAGGATAAGATTGTTAGAAATCTAATCAAACATTTTTGTGCTAAAAATGAGTTTATTTTATTAGCATAATTTATCATCGCAAGCGCAAATTACTGCCTACTATATTAATTAGATATATTACGAGTACAGCGAATGTATAAAAGAAAAAAAAAATTAAAATCACAGAACTTCATATAAATAGCTGCTTATCAGTTACCAAATAAATTTACGATGATTACAGTGATTGCTGATTCCAAGTTTACGGGATGACATTAAAAAAGTTAAAGTGAAAGAAATAAACTATGATATAGAACTGCATACTAAAAATATTTCTAGAAATTCTAAACCATGGCATTGGGATGCAACGTTACTGAAATATTTTTAATTTTTGGTTGGTTTTATATAATTTTTGTTGAAATTCAAGTTTGAATAGGTCGAGCCAAGCAGCACCAAGAGATTTGGTGGCTCCTAAAATACTCAGGCTAAAAAGCCCATTGTATTTAGAGCTCTGGAAAGAGGGTAGATAGTCAAGATTTTTTGGCAAATCTGTAAATATCCTCCAGCTTTAGAGAACGAATATTATTCATTCTCACGACATCAGAGCCCAAAACTCGTAGACGTGCTCTAGCAAAGGCAAGACACTCACAGAGAAAGTGATCAGTGCTATCCGCCTCCTCCAAGTAAGACGGGCATATCGGACCTTCAATGATTGCAATGGTGGTCATATGCTGACCCCACGGGTTGTGAGCTATAACACCATCAACCGAACGTCTTTTCTTCCAAATTTTAGTAGGTAGTTTGACAGTTTTCTGTTCGGACTTGTAAGTTCTGCAGCGTTCTAGACTGGACCATCGCTCTTTATTTAAATTGCATACATAATCGCTGATCCAATTTATGATTCCTGCGGAACTGATTCCGATTATTGGCTCTGGCTCTTGTGGAGGAACCGCTGATCCCCTCGGTTGGCCAATTTGTCGGCAATTTCGGACACCGGAGTGCCCTGCAACCCATATAAGTACAAGCCTGTTTTGTCTTGCAACAAAATTAAGGTTCTTCTTACATTCTTGAACAATCTTTGAGGTTTGCTTCGCGTTCTCCAGGGCCTTCAGTGCAGCTTGACTGTAACTGAAAACTCCAATTGTTTCCCCGCTCCTTCTCCTCTCGATTATCCTTTCGGCTGCTCTCTGGATGGCAAATTTTCCGTTTGGGAAACAGTTGCCTTTTCCCAAATAGCATAGTGATACTATCGTTTAAGTACCATCCGGCTCTAGACTCTATTTCATTCTTGGACCCATCGGTAAAGAAAATATCCGTCGTGCTGATCGTTTTTGTTACATAGTGAGCAGAGCTTTTATAGAATAATAATGAATATTAAAAAAGGGTATATAGTTAAGACATGTTGATGTATTACTGTGGAGGTGTACATGCCTTGCCAGATGTTTGTTGAGCTTCTCCTTTGATTTGTGGTAGGAGTGTGGATATTACTCTGTGCATGTAGGACTCTACCGTTTTATGTCGCCTCCGAATAGAAGATTATATTTATAAGTACTTTTTAATGAAAGAAATAAACTCGGAGGTTTGCTACTGCCTGCTGCTATTAGAAAAAAATGTTTCTCTATGATGTTTCAACCCCAAAGGCGTGATCAATCATAGGACTAGCCTAATAATAGTCACTCGCGAATAGATTCGACTACGGCGACAAGGGTACTAGTATTTTTTCAAAACTTCATGAGTATAGAAGGATTATTGATTCCTTCCATCCATCCAATGCACATTTCTGGCGCAATAAATATTTTTTTTTATTTATTTACTTATTGCCTGTGGCTATCTGACTCGCATTGTTATTTATATGCGGCTAGTAACAAATAAGGTTTTCTATTAACAATAAAAAATAGCATTTACTGCTAAAAATAGAAGAACGTGTGTTTAATAGACACGAAATTGCACTATAACACAAATACACGTACATAGAAGCAATTTAAGTGTTTATGCATTTATTGCTTAGTAACTCAACATACCTACAAGCAAAAATATGCGCATATTTGCATTGAGTTATCTGATATCATAATCAGGCTCATGTTAGGCAAACATACTTAGCTATTAAGACATGTCGCCATTGAGATGTCAAGCAGCAGCTGCTCTTGACATAGAAAGTCAATTTAATTCACTAAATCCAATTCAAAAGCCATGCAAATGTGCGAGTATTTGCCTGAAATTAATGAGTATGTATGTGTGCAAGCGTTGGTAAACAAGCAGGATTATTTGCTTATGTTTTCCGTGAATGGAAATATGTACATTGCGCAATTTAGCAGCTGCATAAATTTTATCAAATATTAATATATAAATATGTACAAATATGTATGTATTCGCTATTTTTATATTATGCAGATTTTTAATGAATTTTCCACCACACCCGTAAAACTGGCGTAAACCAGAAAATTCAGGCAGATTTGTACTGACTAAATCAATACTCGTGCTAATTCTTTTATCTAATCACCCAGCACCGGCATTGCTCACAGCTATGATTAGCATATTGATTCATATAATTTGCCCAAAAAATAAAATAAGCCGATATACAAATAACGAGAAATGGAGAAACATACTCCTAACTTTATTGAAAGCCTTGCCACTGATAAAAATAACATGCAGCTCACCGATAACACAATAAGCACAATTTTAATAAAAAACTGTATTTATAGATAAATCGATGGCTGTTGTTTGCAAATTTCCATTTGATGAAAACCACAATATTCATTTTATCACAAATATGGATAAACGAGCTTGTGTTAAATGAATCTAATTGCAAAGAGAATAACAAAAATTTGTGGTGAGCCAAGTAAATACAGGTGAAAGTGTAGGTATTTAATTATAAAGGGTGATTTTTTGAGTTACATTCTTATTTCGGTTTAATAAGGGCTATGCAGTTATTTATTTATTAATTTCTTTATTTAAGTCTATGAATACAATCCTTGCAGACTATGATGTAAAAGTAACTTATGCTCGAATTCTGTAAGCAGTCTCAAGTCACTAATTGAGACTTTTCGTGGTGAAATTTGATTTTGAGACTAGTTGCAATTCAGTAAGCAATCTCACGTCATTAGTCAAAAAAAAGTCACTAATTAGTGATCTACTTCTGAGCAGCTCAAAAAACGAAAAATATGGAAGCGGAATTAATTATTTTATATATATTGCAAAAAAAAAATGCGAAAATGAAGCGAAGTAATATGTTTTGGGTACAAATTTCTTAAGAATACGAATAATGGTGTATTTATTGACGTTTTAGAAATATGCGTAGACGGATTCCGGCAAGTTTACGCAGCACGGAAGACCCATTCCTTCTGGAAGAAGACGTTTTCAGGAGGTTTTTTAGATTCCCGAAATCCTTCTGCTGGGAACTTATTCAAGATCTCAAACCACTTGACAAGTTTGAGCGGAATTCCCAGCTCGTTCATTTCAACGGAATGTATGTATATAGAGATGCAATTCAACATTTATCGATTATTAATTTTGTTTGTCTCAATTGAATTGTCGATAAACCGATTCAGGTAAAAGGTTTTTAAAGCCGAAATTAAAAATGTTATTTTGTATGAGCTTAGTAGTATTCATATTCTTTATGTTTTTGATGAAGAATTTCGCTTGATAAATAAGTTTAAAAAATTCCATTACATATGGAATCGATAAGTGAATTTTTGCTCAACTTTTTGACTATCTCTAGCCGATACGTGCCACCAGCTGACTGCCCCTATTTATTTTCACCATGATATTTGGTGAAATTCTTGTGAATTTCGCTTACTGAATAGCAAAATCGTCTCAAGTCACAAAAAGAGTCACTAATTTATAATCTCAATTTTAGTGACTTGAGATGAGATTCGCTTACAGAATTCGGGCATTAGATTAAACTATTATTATTTAAAAGCAACCATTGTTGCTATTGTTGTAGTATTCAAAAGATTTAAAAAGCAACTCTTGAAAGCGGAAAATCGAGAATAACTTCATTATTAATGGTATGTAATTCAGGCAAAGCGCGCGCATTACTGGCATATTTTGCCTTTACCGGACAAGTACAGCACTCAGATAGCAATAAGTCCATTGTATTTCATTCAGGTTCCCTTTTTAATTTACTTTAAATCTACCTCACTTCCGAAAAAAATCTGAGTAGATTTTGTTGTGCCAAGTAGCTAAAGTGGTGGCTTCTTAACACATCAGTGCCAAAGACCTCAAGCCTGATTCGAGCGAAGGCCAGGCAGACGCACAGAAAGTGGTCGGCCGTCTCATCCTCCTCTTCACAAGCTGGGCAGAGTACACTGTCTGAGATGCCTACCTTTTCCATGCGCTTCGCCCGTACAAAGTGGTCCGTCATCAGTCCAACCAGCTACCTACAGTCCCTTCTGCTTAATGATAGGAGGATCTGCGACAGTTGGTCGAACATGACAGGTTACATCAGTTTTGTCCATCTGCAGCTTCTCTCAGGCTGTGGTTTGAAGTAACTAACCGTGGCTTTGATGGCTGCAGAAGGAAGTGGCAGAACGGGCTGCGGATCAAAGAAGTTGGCCTCAGGCCCATCCTCGAGATCTCGTTACCCGCAATACCCACGTGTCCCGTGACCCATATTAGCATAAGGATATTATATCTACCGACATAGTTCAACCTGGATTTACAGGACTGAACTATCCTTGAAGTGCTTGGAGGGTTGTTTAAGGCCATGAGCGCAGCTTTGCTATCGCTGTAGATACATACAGACCTGCCTGTCTACCTGTTTTCCATAACAAAGTTCATTGATTCTTAAACAGCATACACCTCTACTTGAAACACAGATGCGTGCATTCCAAGAGGAAAATGTAGTTGTGCCCCACTGGATTCCACGTAGACACCATGGAGTTAAGGGGCATGAAGAGAATCGTTGGATCGAAGTCCACGCCTGCTCTGTTGTCCAATACCGAACAGGAGCCGTACCGATTCCCATTGTGTTTCAGTCTACAGATGGTCTTCAAGGCCTCTCGTTGGATGATAACATCAAGTGTAAAGAACAGATCATCTAATACCGTGCCTGAAGTAACCTGAAAAGCTCTGGCGCAACAGATGGCCAAAGTTCGTTGTGGTCTCGATAAGCTCCTCCTTACTCCCACGAGAGAGAGTCAACTCATACAGACCACTGGTACATGCTTAGTTTTAAGGTTTTGCCCATAAAAAGGGTGAGATTCCTAATAGATTGCAGGGAATAAAAGAAAGATGCAGTGTAGACTTACGAATTTCTAGGAAATTGAGACTTATAAGCATACTCGTACGACGAGCAGAATATGATGGCATGGGATCAATAAAGTTCAGAGACTGAAGGGTATATTTGAGAAACATTTTTTGCACACTTGAGATTCTATTGATAGCTCCCTGACTACATGGTCTCAAAATAAAAATAGCGTATCCTAAATCAGACCTATCAAATGATGTATAGAGTAACTTGATGGTATATTGGCGGCCGCCATAGCCGAATGGTTGGTGCGGAACTCAGAGAGCCTACGTTCTCGGTGAAATACCAAAATGAAGAAAAGGTTTTTTCTAATAGCGGTCGCCCTTTGGCAGGCAATGGCAAATCTCCGAGTGTATTTCTGCCATGAAAAAGCTCCTCATAAAAATATCTGCCGTTCGGAGTCGGCTTGAAACTATAGGTCCCTCCATTTGTGGAACATCATCAAGACGCACACCACAAATAGAAGGAGGAGCTCGTCCGAACACCCAAAAACGGTGTACGCGCCAATTAAAAAAAAAAGAGGGATCAGAGAACTTAGTGACATTCCGTCTGACGAAGCCCAATATGGAGAACGATTTGAAGTAATATAATTTATATGGTTATTAAAGGAAAATTTGTTATCAAAGAAAACGCCAAGGCCCTTAAACTCACTAATACGATGCAGGACACAACTCGAGACAATGTACTTAGTACACACAATGTTAGATGTTTTCGAGTAAGGCATTTCAAAGCATTTGGACAAGTTCAGCTGAAGACGTGAATTCTGGCACCACTAGCAAATTCCATTCATATCGGCGTGAAGATTAATGGTATCCTCTTGAGTGTTGATTGCTGAGAAGTTCTTAAGATCTTCAGCATAAAGAAGAAATTTAGCAACGGAGAAAATAATCAACAGAAATAAGAGAGGCTTCAAGTTACTTCCCTGCGGAACACCAGAGGTGGCGACAAAGGGAAGCTTTCCGCTAAAAATAGAAGCTAGTTAGAGAAAACTTTAGCTACATACGCCAGATTGTTAAACTAAATTATTAATTTAATTAATATAATTAAATGCAATAAATTATTTTTGAGCTGATTTTATTAGTATAGATCCTTTCATGTATTAGTACTCAAATATTTTATAAGGCGTAAGTAAATTCCTTATAAAGCTTTTTGTGTAGCAATATGCGCAAAGTCTTTAGATTAGAGAGAAAGTGTTTAGATTAGACACATGCCCAACAAACGCTAAGACGTGGCTATCGGCAATGTCTCTTCCCATTCTTTGAAGTGGCATCAGCCGTTGCTGAAGGTAGGATTTCGGGGCCCATGCTTCTTATCTTATTCATTGACAATATTGGTGCCTGCTTCCTGCTTACTGTAAAGTACCTGAAGATATATTCTGCAATTAAAAATCTGAGTGAATTTATAACTTTTCAATAGAGCCTTGCAAACCTACATTCTTGGTTTAGCCGGAGTCATTTATTCTCCAATATTAAAATGTGTTCTTTCGTTCACATACAACTGAACACATATCCTTTTCCTACGCGTTATTACACCTCTGCGCCCCTTCTTAATTCGGTCTATGGCTTACCCACATTTCTTCAACTATCTTTCCTACCCACATTTCTTCAACTATCGGGTGTTTTTTTATTATAATCTGGTAGACAATTTCATGACATTTATTTTTTGAATATAATATACGGCATATGTCCGTCACGGCTACTATGTTAGTTATATGGTCCACGAAATCGATTGTGGAGGGCGATGTGTCACAAGATTCCCTCTTGTTGGAACCAAATATCGTTGATGTTTAGCTGAATAATTTTAAGAAACAAAAATTCAGTCAGCGTGGCTCGACAGCTCTCGGCATTCACCATAACGGCAGCTCCTTCTTCATTTCGAAAGAAATTATGGCCTCCAGTGAACCTCGCGTACAGATTTTTTTTTTTTAAATTTCCACAATTTGAAAGACTTGTTTTGGCGTTAAACGCCATGTCATGATGACGTGCCAAACTTTACTGTACAGAAACGTCAACACATATGGCTGCCAAGTTGTTGATATTTAAAGCTGTCATGCAGCTAAAAAAACTCCCGATATATTGCATCGATATCTTATGCAAGCTTGCGTAATATTACTTGTTTTCAAATCCCCACACTCTCAAGATGCTTTATGTTTCTCTCGTAAAACTGCATTTCTCATATGAAGACCACACAGATCAAGTCCAGAAAATATTCATTAAATTTGTCTTACTCTCTTTAAACTTTACTGAACCGGCCCTTCTTCTAAATCACGCCGCCATCTTCTAAATATTATATTAGTTTGGAAAAAAATAAATCCATTATTTTTCCTGGGCGATGCTACGAGTACATACTAACATACCGGCCAACTTCGATTATTTATGTGCTTTTAACTATGTTTTCGATATAATCGACATTTCTTTAACATCAACGATGAAACTAAAATTGCACGTAATTATCTGTTACAGTATCGGCACCATAAAATCCATTCACAATTTCGGCGGCCTGACCATTTTTAACACCCTGTAGCTCTCACCCTGTAACTGAATGGAACAAACAAAAAACGACTTTACAAGACATCGATCACTACAACCATCTACCGAGATGGATTTATTTTCCCCTAAACTAAAGGGTTTTCCAATAACAGGTGAGAGTTGATTAACGATGGTATTGATCAGGACAGCGTTTATTTTCAACAAGAGAGCGCTACGTGCCACACAAGCAACAAAATCATTGATCTTTTACGGGAAAAGTTTCCGGACCGTGTTATCTCTCGAAGAGGTGATGACAAGAGATCACTGAGATGAATTTAGTACTTGCCTATATAATAGTAGCTTATTGTATGACGAGAGTGATTGTTGTATGGCCTCCTAGAAGCCAGCTCATCTGTCGACACTTAGGTTCAGCTGATTTTTTTATTTTTTTGTTTAGCTAGTTGGTGTTGAATTATGATGAAAAGTTTGTGGAATTTTTTAATTTTTGTATAAAGTTTGAAATTTTTATTTACATGTATCGCTTTTTAGACCATGACTCTACTTTTATACAAAAATAATGAATGTTAAAAAAAAAGAAAAAGAAAAATAGTCAACTAAACCTGGGGTTTTTCATCTCGGATCATTTATTGGATATATACCTCGATTATCAAAAGCCTGCCTCCTGATAACAGGATACTTAAGTACAACACCTACTAAAGCTCTAAATACGTTACTTCACTTGGTCCCTATCGATCTGGCTGGCAAAGCGATTGCAGCGAAAGCAGCGACACGCATGAATGCCATCTCGAAATGGAAAAAGTATCTTGGCCATTCGGCCATACTGAGCAGGAACACTGTTATCTCTTCCGACATAGACTATCATATAAGTCTTCCATCATCACCCTTGCTATTCTCCTGTTCACTTCCAACCAGGGAAGAATGGAAGACAAATCTTACCGAAATCGATTGCCCTCTGATTATATATACAGATGGTTCGAAACAAGACGGTAAAGTGGGATTTGGAATCTTTTTCAATTCCCCTCACATCAATCTATCATTTAGATTACCCGACTACTGTAGTGTATTCCAAGCGAAAGTATGCGCTATCTGGTATGCTGCGAAAACTATCTTAGAAAAGAGAATATCACTAGAGGATATCCGCTTTTTCACTGACAGTCAAGCGGCCGTTCGAGCACTCAGCTCCTCTTATACCCACTCAGATGTGGTTCGATCCCGACTCTTATCTCTTAACCAGATAAGTGTTCAGAATTATGTCCAAGTTATCTGGATACCGGGTCACAGTGGATTCGAAGGTAATTGCAAAGCTGATGAGCTCACGAGAGCTGGAGCTGCACAATCAAATGTTTGTAACTTACCCACAACCCACATTCCGCTCTCAACATATAAAATGATCATTGATCGAGAATTTCACAGCATTGCTGATCGGCGGTGGCGAGTGGAAACTACTTGCGTTACGACCAGACAAATCTGGCCATCCTATAATCTGAAACAGACAAAAACCCTTATAAGCCTTTCGAAACACGAACTAAGGCATATAATATCTCTTATCACCGGCCACTGCCTTTTGGGCACTCACGCATGGCTCGGGGTTCCTCAAAACGATCTGTGCAGATACTGCGAGGACGAACATGAGGAAGTATCGAGCAGGCATTTGCTGTGCAGTTGTCCCGGCCTAGCCAGAAGTCGACTCGCTCTTCTAGGCTCTCCAACAATTGACAATCTTTCGGTACTCTCGGACCTGAAAATCGAATCTCTCATTAAATTCTCGAAACGAATTAATATCTTGGACCAAATCTATAGTAAAAATCTCGGTTAGGTGGGGAAATCATATAATATAATGAGCTCTAGGGCAACACAACGGACCCAACTTGCGGTCTATGTGGCACTCCAATGCGGGGTCACCCTTAAACCAATCAACCAATAATAGCACCTTAATGTTTTGACGCGGGCTGTAATTAAAAAACTACACAACAACTTTTTATATTTGCATATGCCTACATTCAAAATGACACTGATTTTAATTAAGTGCCTAAATTAGTTCAATTACTTACATACATGACTAGCACACTAATTATAGCAATTAAATAATTAATTTATTACTTTGCCGCAAATCTTTCTGGGAAAAGAGTAAATCGGTAAATAAATTTAAAAAAATAAAGTCATGCTTTACAGAGTACTACTACCTACTTTCTTATACTTTGAACAAATCAAGACCGCAAGAGTGTCAATGAAGTGTGAAGTTGTAAGCAACTGAGAGTAGCAAGACGAAGAAGTAGTGAAAACTTATCTCGTAGCACTTAGCTGAGTGTTGAGTGAACAAGAAAAACAAAGTAGAAAATCACTGCAATAACATGAACGAGAATGTCGCTAAGTTCGTTTGTGCTGATGGAACAGTTATCTGTGAGGGAGTATAGTATGTATGTATGATACTTACACTTATATACATACAATGTGTGTGTGCGCTTGTATGGAGCAAAAAAGTTTGCCAAGTACGAAAAAACTTAAAGAAACAGCGAAATCACAACAAAGTGGTTTGTGGAAAACTATTTCCAACAATAGAAGCCATGAAAACTGAATATGTGGAGAAACGTGTGAGCTTGCACTTCAGTCATAGTGGCTGGAACGATTGCGGCGGTAGTGACAGCTTTTGAAGCAGCCGCAGGAATCGAGTGGCCTTCAGCGTCGTCAAGTGCAGATATGGTGTTTGAGACACACAGACACACACATACAAAAAACAGACAAATTTATACATGTATGTGTGCATAACTATTCGTTCTCGTATGAGAACTTACACATGTCATGCACATCGCTACATACAAGCATACATACACAGACTTTGCACTTTTGCATTCAAATTTAAAGTTGGCGTTACGATTGTGTGCTCATGAAGCGTTCATGAGGCATATGAAAATTGCAAGTATGGAAGAGTAAGCAGTAGCAGAGAAGCGAGCGTTGTCAATCTGAGGCGAGTTTCAGTAGAAAGTTCATTGTGCGACTTTAGTTTTAAAACTGCAGTTAAAAGAAGCATAAAGCAGATAAATTTAATATATGTGCGCACATTCTTACAATTTCATGGATTAAAAAAGAATTTCCTCTGTGCGTCTACTTTTTTCGAATGAGGGCCAAAGTAGTGGTAATTATTGTGACTTGCACACAATCCAGAGAATAGCGGGTTTACGAGCGAATTTTATTTTTTAACCGTGTCAGAGATACCATATTTCTTCTAAATAACGTTTGTGTTATTTATTAAAGAAATTATGAAATTATTTGGCAATATAATAAAGAGTTTTTTTTGTAAATACCGTTTGTAAACTTTATCAAAAAAATTATGAAATTATTAGGAAAAATAATCTAGAAATTAGGATTGCAATTTTATACAATCATTACTTCAGTTGGAGCGAATAGCGAGCCATCGGTTGGTCTATTTTTTTAATGATTTATTATTAATATTATTATTAGTATGAACTCTGATGTGGTCTATTATGCCTTATCGCAAGCCTTTTCGAGGCTTCTGTTGAAGTTGAGTACCTCTTCAGGCTTTTTATTTCATATCGCTGAAGGATTCAGTGTCGCACCACATAACAATGTGGAAGTTACAAAATTCGATATCAATTATTGTTTATTTAAAGTACATTTAGATATATATCCGTTAATTTATTATTAATTTATATCCGTTGTGCCATTCGTTAGTTTTGTGAGAAATTTCGGAAGCATAATTTGTTTTTATAAAATGAGGTCCGCTTATGAAAAACGATTTGAAGCAGTGTTTCTCTGGCCGTTCATAAATAAATGGGTGCAACGATATCATCATCATCAAGCAGTTTTACAGCTCGGGGTTAGTTTTAGCCTCGTTCACGATTCGTTTCCATGACTCTCGATCTTCGCTCACAGTTCTCCAGTTTCCAACACCCAGTGTCATCAGGTCCATTAGAACTTGGTCTTTAATGTTAGTCTTGGACGTCCTCGTGCTTTAGGCACTATGGGATTGTATGAAACGATCGATTTCATGCGCCCAACCATCGCAGTCTTTGGGACAAGCGTATCCAGTAGATACCATCTTGCAGTCGTAACGGACCAAACACTTTTCGCAGCACTTTTTGCCTGAATAATCTTAGACACGATTCATCTTAAGAAGTCATTGGACTGGTACAGACGTACATATAGTAATTTGCAATCTCTCGTAAGAAGTTTAGATTTGTATAGTTAGGTAATAAGTGAAATATGCTTCGTTTCCTGCCGGTATCCTGTTTTGTATTGTGTCATGTGAGCTATTGTCGTTTTGTATCGTGACGTTCAGATAAACGAGCGATGCACGTCCTCGAAGCGGTAAGAGCCAATTACCATGTCTTCTGGCTGACTTCCCTCCACCTTCAGATATTTGGTTTATTTGAGTCCTACGGTTTTTTCGATGTGGAGAAGAATTTCTCGCCATCATCGGGATGTCATAGGTATATGGCTAGCGGTGTTAATGCATTCAAAGACATGATTTGAGCACGTTTATGTGCAGAACACCTTGAAAAAAATTGTTCTTCAAAATTAAAAATATTTTTCCAAGAAGTTTTCCAAAAAATCGAAGTATTTTTGTCCTAAAAAATTAAGAAATATGTTATAAAAATGTTAAAAAGAACCGACTTCTATACCATATTTCCAACGTATATCTCAAAATTATCAAACTTTTTCAAAATTTGCAAACAACAACTCTACTGCACCAATCTCTGCTTGCATATAACAAAGTAAAGTTCACGGAAGGAACACTTCAGTGTGTTGCAACAAAGATAGAGAAAGCTCTTAATTCTATTGAAATCGCTGTATGTGCTTTCTTCGGTCTATAAGGCGCTTTTCGGATAACACGGATTGTCGCTCTATAGAAAAAGTTCTTTTAAATCAAAAATTCGATACACCGACTGTAGGGTGGGTGAAAACGACGCTTGGCGGCTCAGATCTAGGGGCTGAAACCGTCTTAGTCAAAGCAATGAAAGGCTGGCCACTAGAAGGTGTTTTGTCTCCCCTTCTGTGAACTTTAGTTATTGATGATCTCCCAATAAAACCACTTTGATTTAATCTTTCTTCTTTGTGACAAGCAAATTTGGAGACACAATTTCCAACATCATAAGCCAAGCGCTGGCTCTCATATCAGACTGGTATCGTGCTGGAAGATTATCAATTAATATTAGCAAGACAATATTGTTTCTTTTATAAACAAATTAAAGTGGGACTTTGGTACAATAATTGTAGAAGGAACTACCATAAACTACTACAACGAAATAAACGAACGTCTAAATTGGTACTCCCACCTCGAAGCGATGATATAAAAAGCCACTAGAGCCATGCGGGCCTGTCGAAGTCTTTATGGCAAACTTTAAAATGATTCATTGGATGTATACCATGATGATAGTTAGGTGGCTGAAAAACAAACAAGCAACCACTAAACAACTGAGACAAATAGCAAGACAAGCCTGCTTGGCATTAATTAGTGCCATGAACAGCTGCCCCAATGTTGCTAGAGAAGCAATAGTAGGACTATTCCCACTGCTTGTTTTCCTTAAAAATGCAAATCTTATTTGGTCGTACAAGTATCTTAACAGAGATACCCTATCAGAAAATATTCGGTTCATAACTGTCTATATGATTCTAAAATGTGGTTTTAATAGTAGGTCTGAAATCATGATCTCAGGACGCGATGAATGGGAACTTGGAGGACCTTGAGTCGATCCCAGAAGTCTCAATTGGTTCACAGACTGTTCAAAAACAAATACTGGAGTAGGTGCGGGAATCTATGTTCCAAACACGAAAATCTTCGAGCCGATGGGCAAATGGCTAGCGTTTTTTAAGCTAAAATTTCAAAGTAGCAAGCAATTTCAGTCTGTGTGAGAATAAATTATATGAGGGTCAACAAAGGTAAACACATAGCTATATACTCGGGCAGTTACGCTGCCTTAAAAGAACTAGCTTCATATTCTGCGGAATCGAAATTACTGTACAAATGCCTTAAAAAGCCGTAACCAAATTAGTGCAACAAATAAAACTGTAGCAGATTTGCCCATTCCAGAATCGTACTGTGGTATCAACTGGGCAGAAGATAAATGCAGGGTAAATAGTTGGGAAGCTGCCCAAAGAATTACCGATTGAGAAGTCACACAAGAACTTTGTCAAGCATAAAAGCTTATAACACCTTTTCCACAAAGTAGACATGAGGAAAATAGTCGGTTTTCTGACAGGTCACAGAACGAATTACTTAAATTACCATCTCTCAAAAATTCCCATTTTGATGAGACAGAGAGATATTAACATTTTCTCCGATAGTCAAGCCACGATCAAGGCTCTTCAAGGCTCTGCCGTGATGCAGAACGAAATTAGTAAACTACTGTAAGGAGGAGATGAAATCTCATAGAGGGAAATGAAATTTCTGACGAGCTTGCCAGGAAGGGCACAGTTGTTGAAGGAGAATTCCACAAATAATTTCTCAGAAAGCGCAGAAAAGATGGAGCTCCATTTTTTCATGTGCTATTTCGAAAACCCTTTGACTCCAGTACAATATGCCAGGGATGCAGAAAGTCATTTGGACTCCTCGCCATTCAATTTCCAGAGTCGTAGCTGTGTTTACCGGCCCCTGGAAGATCCGCACACACGCGGAAAACGTACAGAAGCTGTGGGGACGTTTCAGAGAAGGAGACTGTTGAGTACTTTCTCTGTAAATGTTCGGGCTTGGCAGCTAGACGATTAAGGTCACTGGGTGCTCTTTTCTTCGACAGCCTGGGGCAGTGCGCCAACCAAAATCCCATCAGTCTTCTCATTATATAATATCAACAGGTCTGGCTGGCTGTAGGTATCTTCCTGATGGAGGTCTCACAACGGTATCAAAACGGCGCTTCAGTGCTACTTGAGGAATGCCAAACTGGCATTTCAACCATTTCACCTACCTACCTACAGAGTGTAGGCTCTGTCTGGAGAATGATGCTATTGTATTGCCTTGGCAGCGACGATACTTCATCTTTCATCGATATCCGAATAAAGTCAAGAACGTTTCTGTTGCAGATATTCTGAAATTTGTCCGTAAGGCGGAAAATTTTCTCAAAGAATTTGGCTTCCAAGCAGTTCCCAACCTGGGACAGGGAACATTTATCACTACATATTATAAAACAAAGTCGCTTTTCTGTCCCTATGTCCCCGTATACGCTTAAATCTTTAAAACTACGCAACGGATTTTGATGCGGTTTTTTTTAAAGATAGATTGATTGAAGAGGAAGGTTTATATCTATATAATGTGAAGAAATATATAAAGGGGGCGTGGCAATCGGTCAAATGTGGCAAAAAAACATACTTTTTTTGTTTTCACGGCCATAAATCATAAACGAATCAACCAATTAAAATGAAACTTTCTTAGAGTTTAACTTTGAAATATTTACTTTCGTTCTGCATCAAAAAAAAAATTGATATATTTGTTATTTAACCAAAATTGTTTAAACAAAAGCAGCTCTTTTTCCAAAAAAAGCTGTTTGTGTGTTTGTTCGCTGTCAACCGAATGAAGCAACAGGCGTTAAGCGATAATCTCACCACACCTCTTTAATGTTGAATTACATCGTATGGTGACGTATGTATGTATGTATTTACGAATCGCTCGCATTATTTCATTTCGGACATATGTACATATGTATCTATGTATGTACTGAATTCCATGTAATTATATGCACATATAATTTTACAGCGAAATAAAACGCTATTTTCACGTTCTATATTAGTAATTCCCACATCATTAACACGTTCCCTGTCTGCTGAGCCACATATGGTTCAGGAAACGTGCGCCTGATAAGCACTGATACGTTCCTGAGCCATATGTGCGTCAGGGGGTACATAAACCACATGTGTTTCATGAACGTGCAGAAGCAAAAATGTCCCTCTACGCTCATGGACCATATGTGTTTCAGGTAGAATACCCTACATCCGTTTTTTTTAATTATTATCTATACTAATATTATAAAGAGGAAAACTTTGTTTGTTTGTAATGAATAGGCTCAAAAACTACTGGACCGATTTTAAAAATTCTTTCACCATTCGAAAGCTACATCATCCACGAGTAACATGGATTATATTTTATTTTGGAAATAGGGCTCGAGATATAGGTCAAAACGTGGACCCGGGTAACCTTCGGATGTGTATGTAGAATATGGGTATCAAATGGAAGCTGTTGGTGAATGCTTTAGTTCAGAGTATTTCCATCCGCTCCGTAACTAGGGTCTCGATATAGAGACCAAAACGTGGACCCTAGAATGTGTTTGTACAATATGGATATCAAATGAAAGCTGTTGATAAGTGCTTTAATACGGGGTAATTTACATACCTATTGATGACTAGGGTCTCGAAATATATGCCAAAACGTGGACCCGCCGTGTCTTTGCACCGAATTAAACCAAACTTACGCACATTGTTAAGTAAGTATTGAAAATGGGTTTCGTAAAGTTTGGTTGTAATTCGGAGCAGTGGCAACGGGTACAGCGTTCTTTTGAACCAGCCATAATGTCGCTTACTTTTTTAACGCTTGGGGCGGAACTGAACTGAAGGAACTGTCAAATTGACAGTGTGAGTTACAATGTGTCAATATTTCTTTCTGATTTGGATGCCATAAGGAAAAAACGTAAGTGCAACATGTAAAAATTGTTTGAGAATTTTTTTGGAGTGGATTTTGGAACAGTGAATAATTTCTTACGAAATTTGAGAATTTAATGTGAAATCCGAATGAAATTATGTGTTCGTGGAAAAAAAATTTTTTTTCGTTTTTTTTTTTTTGAAAAATATAAATGGATAACGGTTAAAAAAGCTCCAATGCTTAATAAAACATATAAATTAAAACGAAAAATTCATGGATGATCAAGAAAAAAGACGATTGTTTATTCATATGCGATGATTTGAAATTTAAAAACAATCTTCTTTTTTCCTGATTTTCAATTTATATTTTATATTTACTCAAAAACAAATAGAAAAAAAAAAAATATTGTTTATGCCAAAGCGCTTGAATAAAGAATAAAGAAATAAATAATATGAAAACCATATATTTTCTGTTCTAAACCATATCTATTCTATTTTAGTGTGCCCAGCGAAGGGGGCCGGGTTTGCTAGTGTTAAATAAAACCTGATGTAAAATATTTAAGGTAGCAGTGCCAGTCAATAGGACAAGAATTAACTACTTCCAAAGCATGGAATGGGATGCAAAAAATCTTTCTCGAAATACATAAAATATTAATTACTAATGCGAGTGGTGCTAAAATGCTTTATGGTCACTCCAACAATTTACTCCGTTGGATGACTATATCGGTCGTAAAATTAATATAGTGCACGCTAAGCTTTACAAGCTGAACTGTAAATTTCCAAATACGTCGCAATTTATAAGAATTCTCCTGGTAGAAGTTTACTTATTTTGAAATAACAAAATCAGTTCACATTTAATAAAATGGTTGCAACTCAAGAACCAAATGCCAAATGAACTCCTTCATAAAAGGAGACGTATACAACATTTGTCAAAGATATTCCTGTTCATGTAAATACATGTTTTTACGTTTCTTTTCAGTGTTTTCAGTAAAAAAGGTTTGAATCTTCGAATGGTGTTTAGTGACAAAGCTCATTTCTGTATCTGTGGTTTTGTGAATGAAAAAGGTGCCGTATGTTGGGAGAAAACCCTTTTCTCAATCTTCCGGGGACACCATTATCATAAAATCTCAAAAACACTAATACGTACATATATACATACTTATAAATATTTTGTATGCATACATACCTTCGCTTATTGAATTTCAATGGCTTTGCGCTGTTGTTTTCTTTAAGCATTTCTGTTCGTTTAGTCCTTATTTTATAAACTCTTTTCTACTTACACACATACACATGTACTCGTACTCGCATGTGTGTTGATTTTGTTTTTCATATACTTAGTATGAAGTGTACACAATTACACACATAAGTATTAGTATGTGCGAGTATGTGTATACTCATGTGGCACGAAAAGCTTCTACTCACGTAGTTGGTTATTTGATATTTTGCTTACCATTGCGGTTAACTGTTTTTTTTTTTGTTTTTTTCTCCGCAAGTCAATATTTACCATTCGCTCGGAGCATAGCGAATCAAATGACGAAAAGTTGAGAATAAAAGTGTGAGAAATACTGGAAATCGGGTTGATGTTTTAATCACTTTTTGTTTACTTTGGGGTCAAAAAAATCGCTTCACGAAAATTTATCTCAATTCAGAACGAAATGAAAAAATTAAAAAAAATTAATAAATTTTCCACACAACCAGACTAGAGGCCATTAGAAGAAAAAAAAAACAAAAAGAGGATAAGCTGGAATTTTGACCCTTAGAGCTAAGATATTGGAACATTATATTTTATCTTCGGATCATTAGCTGGTATAGTAGGAACATCTTTTAGAACTCTAATTCGAACTGAATTAGGACACCCAGAAGCTTTAATTGGAGATGACTAAATTTATAATATATGGAGGATTCGGAAATTGATTAGTACCTTGAATAATATTGGCCCATCTTACGCTATTAAAAGCGTTCCTTACGTGTAAGGTGGCAAGGAGGATTATGCTTCTGGATTGAATGACAGTTTCGATTGCCCCTATTGTAGGCTTTCCGCGTCTGAAGTCATGTTTTCTTGCTGATAGTCCTCCGGCGTTATCAATGGCTGCGACCAGTCTAGACTTGATCAGTCTTTCAAGGACCTTACCTGCTCTGCCGAGCATATATAATGGTCGATTAGCTGATGGGTGGTTTGGGCTGCCATTTCCTTTGCTTATTGGCACGAGCTGCTGCTTTTTCCAGATTTGTAGTAAAACTTGAAGTCACATTTTTCCAATCTCCTCCAGGAGATTATAAAAATTGGCAAGACATTTTGAGAGTATTTTTTTAAGTGAAAAGGCGTTACGAAAGATTACTGAGAGGAAAGGTTGGAGATTATTTCTGTAGAAATGCTAATTAATGTAAGAGGTTGACTATTGCAAACGTAATTAGAAAGAAAACAGTTGTTTGTAAATACAAGGTTTGTATGATAAGTAACATGCTTTTGTGTAAAATGTATTTTATTTTTTAATATAGTCTCTTTAGAAAAGAGAGTCTTTTCAGCTCGTTACACTAACCCCAATACTTCTCTAGCCTTTGTATCCCATTTAGAAAATAAGATTCCTGCAAACCCTCAATAATCGTGTTAGTTTCAGCAATGAACTCATTGATGGGGCCAAATTATTTCCGCAGTGCAATTTTTTCATATTTGAAAATAATCAGTGAGTGCTAAATTCGTTGAATGCTGTGAAAGCAAAAGTCATTCGCATTCTATTGTAACTAATTGAATTTATTGTCAATTGTGAGCGATCGTGGCACCCACTTCTTTTTTCACATTTTCTCATATCTTTTTCATATCAAAATGAGTTTCTAAAATATTTTCTACCAGTTTGATTGAAATACCCACAAACTCGTAAGTTATTCGTATTTTCTCTCTCTACGATCGTTTACCACAATATTGAGAAATTCGCTATCATATCTGAATTGGTAATCTCATTTAGACGATCTGGATGGTCTTTATTAAAAAGGCGTGTACTGCTTCCTTTAAATTAAGCTCTCTAAAACTTTTTAGGGAGTTCCCGAAAACCGCTTTTTGCTTCATTTCATTTTTGGTTTTATTTTGGTTCCTTTTTTCAAAAGTAAATATTTTATCACCGTTTTATACTTTTTTCCATCATAAAAGGGTGATCAATTTAGAGGTATCGGATTTTAAATTGATGAAAAACAATGAAAACTCAAATTCATTGGGCAATCTTTATTATTTTAGTGTAGAACCATTCATGATATTTATTTTTTAATGATAATTCCTTTCAAATGTTGGCCGCCACTGCGGCGCAATTTGCCCATCCGTAAACATAATTTTGAATTATATTTAAGAAAAATATCACCTTTAAAATATAAGTAGCCCCATCTCTCAGCTAGGCCAGGAACTTATCATGCATCCTATGTAACAAAATGTAAACAACCTTTGAAAGTTACGTCACCTTAATAACTGTTCCTTTTCTTTGAATGTTACCAAGTGATGGCCCCGCAATATGTGCAATCTTCTGCATTATTTATTCAAAACGCCTGATCTAATAAGATTTTGAAAGACTTCAAAAAATAATCATACAATTAGAAAACTAGTTTTTCATAAATGTCTTAAATTCTAATTAAAATAAAAAAACCTAGTTGGAAATATTTGAAATAGATTTCCATGCTGCACGAGGGCTCGAAATTTGTTTACATGGAAGAAAATACTAAACACCATCAGCGAAAAAAAGTCACAACGATTTTTGGGCTGCTTGAAATTTTTAATTTATTTACCGAAATTCAATGGGCTATAATTCTGAATAGTTGAAATGTTTCAAAAGATTTCAATTAAAATTTTTTCTGTGAGAATTTGTTAAATTTTGTTTTAGATTTCCTGAATGTTCGAAACTTTGATGCATATGTTTTTTGTAAGAGAATGAACTATACCTTCATAAAAAACTTATTGGTGAATATGAAACAAATAAACTGTTACAATTGCCAATAAGTCCTAATGCTTTAGTTATTTAATGTAGTATATATTTACTACTATAACGGTGACTAGTTGACAATGCTTGAATCTTAAAATTTTGTAAACATAACCGAATTAAATAAAAAAAAAAAAACGTGGAAAAAACGTTATTCAAGTTTTTATATTTCGTTGCAAAATTTTTAAAGTTTTTATAAATCTTCTGCAAAGTTAGAAACTTTTGGTTACGATGGTACGATATTTGGTGCAGCATGAGCTATATTTTTGTAATAAAATAATGTAAATTAAAAAAAAAACAATGAAAAGTTATCCCGAAAAGGTAAAAATCGCATTACTAACTGGGTTCAGGCAACCGTAAATATCATATTTTTTGCAAACACTACTTTTATGAGAGCATATTTTGAGTGCTGCAGAAGGAATATTATTTCCTATTGCAAATGAAATAATTTACTTGCATTTTTTTGGTTCGCATCAACCAAACAATAGTTTAAAATATCTTTGGGATAAAAAAGTTTAAAGTAGAACATTCTAAAAATTATTTTAGAAATATTCATTTACATTTCTCAGCCCTGCATGCCTTTCACTCTTCTAACTTCGAATATGTTGACTCGCCCCACACCCAATTAAATGCCGACAAATTCAAATATCGAATAACCTTTGCTTAATTGCATTCTCTTCCAAGCACTGACGGATTTTTAAACTTCATTTCAACACTTACACGCACATTACTCGCACTACGGGATACCTTCACATTCATACAGTTCATGAGCGTCACTCATACGCCATGGCGCGCCAAATTTACGCTTCACTTACTAATTGCATTACATGCGCAATCCGAGTTAACGTCGCTGTTGGAGTGGTGAATCGTTGGCTCAAAGAGTGCTTGTATAGCTTAATTATAACAACACATATAACGTAGTAAGTGTACCTACATTCATACACAGACATCAGCTTTATGAGTTTTCTGTCTGAAACGATGAATGGCAAAGGCATAAGAGCGTCAGTCAATTTGTTCACAGCGATGGTACTCATTCACTCAGCGTCAATATGTGTATACCTTATGTGTCCCTTTGCAGCATTTGTACATCCATAAACGCACACAAACAGATTGATGCACACAACTGTAACCTAGTCGATATTATGTTAGAGTCCGAAGAATATTGGTCCGCTGTATGTAATATGGCAAAAATAATAATCTCCAAACTGCGTCGCGCTGAACAACAGCGCAGATCTTCATGAAGAGGCAATAGGCCGCTCCCCCTTCCGTGAAGTACTACTTAACGGTTGTCCCGCGGGAGGGAAACGGAGCTGGGGTGGGTTTCTAGTGGGTGAGCCGAAAGGCAAGTCTCACACTTTTCGGCTTTCAATGCTTTGTGCCACCTCCATAAAAAAAAAAAAAAAAAAAAACACAACTGTAAGACACAAGGCAGTCACTTGACTGGCTTTTTTGTTCGCCATTACAATGATCGTCTCTTGTCGCTTGTTAATTTGAAGCGAGTCATACTGGGTCGAATGATGTTTATTCGCTTTCACTTTTACAAATTTTGCCTGCTGAGTGCGGTGTTTGTATAGCTATTCATCTGGTTACTGAGTCGATTCATATTTCCTGATTTCTTATTGCACTCTTTGCGCATTATCCCGTTTTGTTTGAACGTGCGTTTTTCTCTTCCCTCTTTCGTTTGCGTTAACTTCCTTCTTTCCTAGGAACTCATTTGTCTATTTTTGTTGTTTTTATTTGGAATGCGCGAATTTAAATGGTGGAAATTTATAGGTCTTTTTTATTAGCCGCGTTTGTTACCCATATCCTTACTTTGCTGTTTTCAATGTTTATAAATTAATTTCAGTATTTCATTGTTACTACTATTTTTATATGTTTTAGGTTTATATTTTCGTAGATATTAAAAGGCATTCATTGTACATATAAATACTTTATACATTCGACTATACAAATTTAAATAACGAATAACTTTCATTTTCAATTATACGCTACGCCTTTGAAGAATAGCAAATCATAAGCATTAATTGAGGTAAGAAAGTGTAAAGATAGTGTACCAGCAATTTTTTGCAAATTTTCTCGGTAGCTTACAAGAAATATTTTCTGATAAACATATATTTTCATGAATTTTTTTATATATTGTACATTTTTAAATACAACATATTTTCTGAAGAAGTTCTGAGAGAACGCTGCTATTTTTATATCTTACAAATAAACCTGACCTTCGCTTTGCTGCGCTGCTAAAGTAAATTTATTTTGTGTATTAAGAGGATAGTTTACTCCAATGCTTTCGGATACAAATAGTAACTTTTTCTGTAAAAGCAAATACAGTTTGTGGCAAAGAGCTGATGAAGTAGCATTGACCTTGAGCATCATTTATTTATCAATTTATAAAAAAGGTGGTTGAGCGGGGAATTTGAGGTTCTAGTTCAGCTCGAATTTGAGTAGCGTATTTATAGATATCACATTGATAGGATAGAGCTCTGCACGCGCTGTTTCTCAAATTTGTTATTGCTATTCTCACCTCGTCATGGTCGGGTAGCGGAACGACAATTCCGTCGTCAACGATTGGGGTATCGGGATCTTCCCTTTCTCTGGGACATGCGCAGCTGTCACTGTTTAACAGGTTCGAGAAGTGCTCCCTCCATAATTTAAGATTGCTCTGTACGTCAGTCACCAGATCGCCGTCTTTGTTCTTACAGGAAAACGCCCCGGTCTTAAAACCTTCTGTAAGCCGCCGAACTTTCTGGTAGAATTTTCGGGCGTTGTTCCTATTGGCCAGCATCTCAAGCTCCTCGCACTCACGTATTTCGGCCTCTCGTTTCTTCTGTCGGATAATACGTCTCTCTTCCTTTTTCAGCTCTCTGTAGCGATCCCACATGGCTCGCGTTGCGCCCGATCGCAGCGTGGCTCTATAGGCGGCATCTTTTCTTTCGGCGGCAGCATGACATTCCTCGTCGTACCAATTGTTTTTTCGGGCTCGCCGGAATCCGATTTCTTCTTCGGCGGCGGTACGTAGGAAACGAGAAATGTTGCTCTATTGCTCGTGCATTTCGGTTTGTTGGGCAGTGCTCTCTGAGAGAAGGAGTGAGAGTCGAGTGGTGAATCTTCTGGCTGCCTGTTGTGAGTGCAGCTTTTCGATGTTGCACATTCTTTGCGTAGGTAGATGTACGTTTTTTGCTGCACAGAGTTGTGTGCGCAGTTTGGCTTCAACAAGCATTATACAAGGAATTTATGACTCTCGGACACTTTTAGTAAGAATAAATTTTAATGTTCCGAAGAGGTATCTTCGTGCTTTGCTGTCTTTCTATGCAGATAATTCTAGAGCAAATTATGCCCATAATGCATCTATTAGAAAGGCTATTTGCGAATTTAACAAAATCTCAACATGTATGGATCTTTATTTTTTTGTCCAAAACAATTTTTACTAATATTTTGAATACGATGTCCTAATTTAAGTATAATTGTTAATTAGTCTGTAAGAAATTTTTGTTTCATAGAGTAAATATGAAAATTAAATAAATATTACTAAAAAGGTGCAAATGAAAACTACCAGCCTTTTGAATACGGCAGATAACTATACGTTTCGCCAAATGATTATAGCACTAGCACTTATTAACAAGTTTTGAAAACTCATTGTTTGTTATTTAATTTAAACAATTTTTTTTATCAAAATAAAGCTAATTCTCCTACAAAAACCATACAAATCTTAGTCACAAAGGTTGTGCAGATTAAAAAAAAAACTTCAACAAATATTCATAAAAAATTGCGCACTATCTGGATCTAATTAAAATCATAAACTTCAAAAACAATTTTTGTATCTATATTTTTCATATTAAATTTCAACTAAATTTTCAAATTTTTAGTCAATATTTTTAAATACTCTTCAAAACCCCCTGGTTATGCACTTTATAGCCCGTCAATTAAGGTACTTCAGTCAATTAAGTACTTGCTTTCATATAAAATACTCCCGAAAATGTGTTTTGTATGGTAGAAAATTCTCGGCATCGTTGGCGAAAAAATTGTCAAAAATCAGCGCAATTTTTGAGCGAGTTCGGACTTTCATTTTATAGCGCTAAAATTGAATGACCACAAAACTGCATGTCCAATTTAAAATGATATAAATATAACTGTGTAAATCGACTAATATAAATTTATTTATATAAACAGTAAATATATATACTAAGTAGGAGGTTAGAGCACGTTCATCAACTAATTTAACGGTAAATGGAATATTAATAAATAAAATATTTTGTGACGGAAATAAATTGAATTTGGTTGGAATGTTCTCAATTGCAAAAACAAATACTATGTAAGTAAATGCTTACACACTTATACTAACAAAAAAATATGTACATCTGTTCACAATAACAGCAGCCCGACATATTGCAATGTGCTGTCTATTTATTTATTGTATTTTTTAATTAACTTTTTCTGTATCGAAATATAGCTAAAAACTATCTATCTTGAAGTTTCAAATCAACAGATAGCATCACGAGGGTGGCACTGGACTGGAACCCGCAAGGGTTCGGTCGACCAAAAAGCACTTGGAGAATGTCGATGCTGCGCGAACTTGCAGATGCCGACATCTCTGGTCGGGGCCCTATGCTCCCGAGTAGAGTGAACAAGGAAAAAAAAATATATATATATATATCTCAAAGTTTCCAACTTTGCACAAAATCTAAAAAAATCAATAAAATTCCATCGAAATTTAGAATTTTTTAATCAGAATTCTCAAAAATTGAAGTATGCAGTTTTTCAGCGAATTGAATTTTAGTAGGATAAAGTGCAAGTCTCAAGTATCTCAAAAATAGCGTTGTATCTACTTTTACTGCAAATCGAAAGATATTTTCACAGAAGTGTCAGTAGTCATAGGAATACCCACCGAAAATATTATAAAGACCCCAAAAAGTTCTGATTATAAATTACATTTTTTTGACTATATAAAACATTTTTGACTATATAAAATAAATAAGTCCTTTTTTAATTTCAATTACATTTTCAAACAAATATAGTTCATTTTATATGAAAGGCTATTAATCCAAGTTTCAAGATTAAGATTAGATGCACAAGATTTAAGAAAACTCGATGAAATTTCACCAAAATTTCAAAACCTTTAATCAGAATTAATTTTTTTTGAAAAATTGAAAAGGTTCAATAAATTTTCATCAACGTTTTAAACTTTTCCTTCTTTTATCGAAATACAGCTTATACTATTGTACAACTCGAAATTGCAAACTTTGCACAAAATTTAAAAGGTTTCACAAATTTTCATCAAAATTTCAAACATTTTAATCAGAATTTAAAAAAGTTTTAAGCATGCCGTTTTATAGCGAATTGAATTTTAGTATAATTAGGTGAAAGTGTGAAGTATTTAAATTTTGACAATTTTTTTTGCCTGCGGTCTTATGCATTTTCTCCGTATAAAAAACTGTAGAGCACCGTTATATGGTAGAAAATGATTAAGATTGTATGCACAAAAAGTTATCAAAAATCAACGAAAATTTTGAATTACTTTAAACTGGCACTTTGTGATATCTAAATTTAATTATCTATAAAACTGCATACCCCAAACTTTTCTAAAAATTCTGAATAAAAAATTTAAATTTCACGAATTTTTTTAACTTTCTCAAAGATTGTAACTTGTGAAAATTTGAAGTAAAATGAACAATGCTTTTATAAAAAAATTACGAAAATAAAATACGAAACAAATAAATAAGCAAAACTATACAATATGTTGCGCTATTGTGAGCGCAAGTGTACATCTCCACGAAATTCAGGCACTAAAAACCAGTCGAAATAGCGCTAATGAATTCGATCAATAAATGAGCCTTTTCAGAATAGCTGAATTATATAAAATATGAAGCGGTGGTGTTTGAATAGGTTTATAACTAATTTATACACGCGTTTCGCGTTCCATGAATTGCATTTGAATGCACTCTGTTGGTCTGTAAATGCATGAATGACATGGCACTAAATGTTGCACATTGTATGAATAACTGCGTGTATGCAAATTTTCACATGTGATGTTCGTTGCTTATAAAATAATAGCAATAGTTTACTGTATGCACTAACGCGGCATCAAAATGGGGTATAAGCCTGTGTGTGTGCCATAGTGGACAACCGCTTCAATCTAATCCAACCTACTGTATACCCTAACAATCTCTAGTGGCATTGCAGACTAAAATTCTTGGCTTTCGATCTGGTGAACTTTACAAACATTTTGATTGCTGATTCTGTAATAATTCAGTGTCAACACTAAAGCAACTAATCAGCCGAAACGGCCGAGGTGCTGTAGCGGCCCGAAAAGAGAGAGGATCTTCGTTTAAACAGCTACTGTCAGCTAGCGAGCCAGAGTGGAGTGTTGAAAATGTTAACAGCTGTTTGCATTCTCACAATTTCGTTTTTGCCAAAAAAACTTGTCTTCTGCCGAGGCGCAAAATGCCACACAATTTAAACTCTCACTCCTTTTCCTTTACTTTCCTCTTGGGCTGAACTTGGTAGCTGGAACATTTGAAAGCATATTAATTAGAATTGAAAAATGCCATCCGCATACGTAATGAATGCATGTTCACATTGACATTGAAATATCTTTGAAGTCTTTGTACGTAAAAGGGCTTTCACAGGCCATGGTGCGTGCCCATATTGCCTAAATGGATGTAAGTATGTATGGGCAAGCACAATCGGGTGGACGAAAAAGGGTTTAATTTTATAAACAAATTTGGGTAAATATACTCATTGTGCGACAAAGTGGGACGATATCACACACTGGTTACGTTTGAGAAAAACTCTACCGAAATTTTGCGGGAAATAATTGTGTGGAGCATTTTTACACTACATCGGCCCTACAAACTTAATATTTCTCAGATTTTTTGAAATAACGTAAGAATGGAAACTATCCTTAAGTGTAAGAAATGCTTGGTTAAAAGTTTTAAATGAAAATATAAATATTATTACCATTGGATTTTATTATAGACTATTGAAGGCGATATTAATGGTACATAAACGTCGATTTATGCCAGTATTTTTGCAAATGATTTAGATCAACTTGTGGCCAAATTAGGAAAACTTCATTGCTGTGAAAAAAAATCTGACATTTAGGGATATAACCGTCGGGCGGTCAAAAACTCTACAGTTCGTTCTCTCTCATAATCGGGATATCGCATTCCTGCATTTTTTGTCCTACGCACAATGTCTGCCCTAGTTGAATATGAATGTGCGTGACACGTGCGTAAGCTCGATTTATGAGGAAAACACTGTTAGGAGATGACAATTTTGAGGGCGAAGAGTATACAACATTATTTAGATACCAAAGTCAGGTCCCATTACTCAATCAAGGTGTGGCACGATCAACAATGATACGGCTTAAAAATAGCAAAACCAATGGTGTGATTTATTGGATGAGTAGAAATCTGCTATAAGAAGGTTTATAGCTTGGGAGAGGGGGCAAAATTGAGGTTGCAAAGATCTATTCAGAAGAATATAGCTTCCCGATTATAATAACACATATAATAAAAGTAATAAAAATATAACGACTGCGTAGGCTTGGCCATTTCATGCTCACTCTAAATTTATTATCAAGGCACCACATTTGGATAAACTTTGACTATTTTCTTATTTGTTTCTTAATGGAAACTATTTGTTTTTTAATTTATCAGTCTATAAAAAGACCAGAAGAGACTAAGTTTCAAACTTTGTACAAGATTTACAAAAATTCGACAAATTTGTATTAAAATTTCAAAATTTTTAATTCGACTTTTTTTCCGACTTTGTACAAGATTTATAAAAGCTCGACAAATTGTATCAAAATCCTAATTTTTTTTTCAAATTTGGGTACATTTTACAATTTCAGCTGTAATTCCATAAATTTTTATTAAAATTTCAAAATTTTTAATCAAATTTTTTTTTTCCAAATTGGGGTACGTTTTATAATTTGCGTAGCCCATTAAATTTTAGTATAATAAAGAGCAAGTTTGAAGTCTCTTAAAATTTAGTTGAATTTTGAGGGGAAAATCCCTTATGATATCTCGCATTTTCTCCGTATAAAAAAGTGCCGCGTAGTTGTTATACTTCGTCAATACTGAAATTGAATAGGCAATCAAGCTGCATCCTAAATTTTTTTTTTTTTTATTCAGTTTAAAGATTGATGAAAATTTATTGACTTTTTTAAATCTTTTACAAAGCTTGAAACTTGGATTTGGAATTCCTTATAAAATGAATAATATTTTTTGAAATATGATTGCAATTAAAAACCAACTAAGTAAGTAGTCAACACTGTTGTTTGCACTCAATATTTGGACTCCTTATAATAATTTCCGTAGAGATACCTACGCATAAAGAAACTTCTGTGAAAATATCTTTCGATTTGCAGGAAAAGTGGGTACATCCACAAACATTAAACCAAGACACCAAACGTATAGCAACTTATCTCCTACTGAAATGAATAGCTGCCGAAATTTTGCAAAGGAGAGCGGAAACAGGCAAAGCTTTCTGCAAAGCCATATAAGAAGAAGATTTATTTAAAGCGACAGTAATTTACTTATGCAAACGCAGCAGCTTTGTTTTAAAATTCCATTTCGGTGGAATTTCCATGTGAACATTTGCGCTTGTGACCTTTTTTATTTCTCCTTTGTACAAATCTATATTAAAAAAACGTGATGTAAATCTGACAAGAAATTACATTCAGAACACAAAATCTGACTAAAAGGTTAGGTCTCACATGTGCACCATCACATCCGCCTACACACTCATATGTAAGCGCAAACCTGCTAGCATTTTATCACTTTTATGTTTTTAAATTCCTGCAAAAATTTGTTTTTTGCACATGGTTTTGTATTCGCTTGGAATGAATGTAGCAAATCAAAATCGAGCCTGCAACCATGAAGAGAGACATATCAAAAAGCTGACTGAAATACGTTTGTCGCATATTAATGCCGAATATGTATGAGCTGTGAGCCCACGTTCATACATATCTGCATATAGCAGTGTATATGATACGTGAGTGTATTTGCAGCCGACTTGCGTACTGGGCGTATGAGTAACATTTTTTGGAAAAACGAATCTGTATGTTTAACAAATACTTGACACACGTACGACAAAACTAACATTATTCACTTTTAAAAGCTTGCATTCTAATACGTATCTAAGCAAATTAAGCGAAATTCTGTTTATACAGTTTTACAGTGCGTATGCATTTACATTTTACTTTATATGATTCGGTGCATTTGCTGTAGCTAAGAGACTTTGATTTAAGGTGTCATAGAGCCGTTTATTTAGTTAAAACGGAGTAGATGTTTAAAAAATTTAATTTATTGTAACTTTATTGATGTAAAGAACAAAAGAGAAAGGTACCAGATAAATTTGAATGATATCAACTTTGACTTGAAATTGAAATGGATCCAAATATATTAAAATTTTTTCACACAAAAATTATAGCAGTCTAGGTGGAGACGCTTTGTCGCTAGGGGTTCTCTGAATTACTTAAAATATTGTTATGACTTACGCATAAGTATAGCTTACTTATATTACAGAGATCCTTAACAGGTTTTATTTTGAATCCTGCGAACAGAATCATCCACATGAGTATTTGAGTTAAGCATCATAATGCGCAGGGTTGGGCATAGTGCACTAAATAATTAATGCAATAAATGGATGGTTAAAGCACTGAAAACTGAAGGTTTGGTGTTAATGAAACTCTTATTTTAACTACCACTAAAAAATTAGTGTTTATGCCATTTAGTGACAGTGCAAAATGGCCAACCCTTATGATGTTAAGATTTTTTGATTAGTAAATGTAGCTTATCAAATACTGCTCATAGACTAGGGATACTTTCGGGATCCTGGCATCTCGGGATTTCGTTCGTAAATCCCTGGGTTGTAGGCAAAAAATGCCGGGATTTTTTATAATATGCCACGAAGCATATAAAATTCGTGCCAGAAAAATTCATTTTAAGAACAAAAAAAGAAATATTGACTTCAACTTCTTGGCAAATATGGTTTGAACTTAACATACAAGTCTATAACTTTTCGCTAATTCCGCTTAATTTGTGCGAGATTAAATATGCCATAAAATGCTTGTTCAATTTTTAGGTTTTTTTGCATTGAGATTTTTCGATAACCCTTATGTTACTTTATCAGATATGCACATGCTAAAGATTTATTAAATGCGTATACATTTAATTAGTATCTTTGTTTTGTTAGCTTAAACAAACAAAGTTTATTTAAAACCCATTTATTTATTTGTTATATGGTAGGAAGATTCTCCAACAATATCGGCGTAATTTTTTCCGTTAAGTTATTCCAAAATAATGAATCCCGGAATCCCGGGACTATATAAATGGGATTCCGAAAATCCCGGGATCGTTAAAATCGAAAAACTTTACTTTGGAAATGGAGGTAGGCTGGGCGTGCAATAAATAGAGAAAATACCATATGTGCAGTTATAACCTGGCAGGAGCTTATATACAAAGCTAGTCATAATAGCGGAGATAAACCACTCAGTTTAAAAATTTTTAACTCCTCGCACAGTTGGGAGATGAGTGCCGTATCAGCTATATCTACTGAAAGTCGCATAAGGGGGAACAGGACAAGTGAGTGATATTTTTACATTTGCATTTGAATTTTTTTAAATATATTAATTATAATATATAAAGATATATTAATAACTCAAGGTAACTAGCATTTCCTCACAAAGCAGTCGCCAACCTCCAAGGTAGCCGCACATCTCTTAACGAGATGGCTGAGTCATTTCACTTAAAGGTAAATGGACTCCTGGCCACTGTGGAGCAGATGAACTAGCGAGACTCGGCAATTGACCAAAGAGTACACAGACCATGACATAAGTATACCCTTACAAACATGTAAGCTACTTATCATTAGGAAATCGTAAGAACAGCGAAAGAAAGCTGACGTAATGAAAATACCTGCAGAATTGCCCGAGTCTCAATGGCCGACTCGCGATGCTAAACGCTCAGAATATCTGCAAAGACAAAATAAGCACAGTCTTAGCACATCGGTTTCAGTTATTACGAGGCACAGTTTAGTAGGTAGGCATGCCCGGAGCATGATGATGACGTAGAGACAATCTCGCACCTTCTTTGTCATTGTCCCGTTCTATCCAGACGTAGGTACACATTTTTTTAGGCAGATAATTTTTTAATGAAACATCAAAATGAAGAAAAAAGTTTTTTTCTAATAGTAGCCGCTGCTCGGCAGGCAATGGCAAACCTTCGAGTGTATTTCTGCCATAAAAAAGCTCCTCACAAAAATATCTGCCGTTCGGAGTCGGCTTAAAACTGTAGGTCCCTCCATGTGTGGAACAACATCAAGACGCACACCACAAAAATGGTGTACGCACTAATTAAATATGAATTGGAAGATCTCAGTTCTCTGGAAATCAGGGATCTTCTTAAATTTTTAAAAAGTACACACTGGTTTTAGGAGAGGTAAGACCAAGGTTGTTCTATATTACAACCGTTTCAACCTAATGTAACCCAATTAGTTTTATAAGTTTTCTTTTTAATAATGCATACTAACTAAGATGTTTTTGTGAATTTTAATACTATTTTTTTAAACGAATGCGTAATATTTTAGTTATATCCTCTTTAAATTTTAAGGACTGTAATTCAAAGTAAACTTGAGAAATTTATCCAAGCTATCCTGCTCGGAGGATGGTTCCATGTGTAGAAGTCCACGCAAGTGGGGAAAGTTACTGATCGCCATTCACTTGGGAGTGGCCAGGACGATTCTTCTACATATGGTTCAAGCAGCTCACAACGGCCGGGATTAGCCCACGTATCCTCTGGGTAGCTCCCGAACACCCGTTCGGGAGTGAGCTAACGTGAGAAGGCGAAGCATTCCAGGATAGCTGGTTGTGCGCTGGGTTTGGGACCCGCCACTTAAAAATCCCCCCCAATGAAAAGAATTACAAAGCCTCGGATGAGAACTGCCTTTTCTGATGACGACCCCTGCAAACGAAATAAGGAATATGATTTGAGGGCATGCACCTGGAATGTCCGGTCCCTTAATGGGGAAGGTGCCTCTGCCCGGCTGGTTGATGTCCTCGTGAGAGTAAAGGCTGACATCACTGCCATCCAAGAGATGCGATGGACGGGGCAAGGTAAGAAAACCATAGGACCTTGCGACGTCTACTACAGCTGCCATGTAAAGGAGCGCAAATTCGGTGTCGGATTTGTTGTGGGAGAGAGACTTCGTCGCCAAGTACTGTCGTTCACTCCGGTGGACGAGCGTCTCGCAATAATCCGCATCAAAGAGCGATTTTTTAACATCTCGCTAATTTGCGCCCACGCCCCGACGGAAGAGAAGGACGATGCGACCAAAGATTCCTTCTATGAGCGCTTGGAACGTTCCTATGAGCGCTGCCCCCGCCACGACATAAAAATCGTGCTTGGCGACTTCAACGCCAGGGTGGGCAAGGAGGGAATTTTTGGTCCCACAGTCGGAAAATTCAGCCTGCACAACGAAACATCCGGTAACGGACAGAGGCTGATCGACTTCGCCGGGGCCCGAAACATGGTAGTCTGCAGCACCAGATTCCAGCATAAAAAGATACACCAAGCTACCTGGCTGTCTCCTGATCGAAAAACGCGAAACCAGATCGATCATGTTGTGATAGATGGAAGACACGCTTCTAGTGTATTAGATGTACGTACGATCCGAGGGCCCAACATCGACTCGGATCATTACCTTGTTGCAGCCAAGCTGCGCACCCGCCTCTGTGCAGCAAAAAACGTACATCTACCTACGCAAAGAATGTTCGACATCGAAAAGCTGCAATCACAACAGACAGCCAGAAGATTCGCCACTCGACTCTCACTCCTGCTCTCGGAGAGCACTGCCCAACAAACCGGCATGCGCGAGCAATGGAGCAACATTTCTCGTTCACTACGTACCGCCGCCGAAGAAGAAATCGGATTCCGGCGAGCCCGAAAAAACAATTGGTACGACGAGGAATGTCATGCTGCCGCAGAAAGAAAGGATGCCGCCTATAGAGCCACGCTGCGATCGGGCGCAACGCGAGCCATGTGGGATCGCTACAGAGAGCTGAAAAAGGAAGAGAGACGTATTATCCGACAGAAGAAACGAGAGGCCGAAATACGTGAGTGCGAGGAGCTTGAGATGCTGGCCAACAGGAACAACGCCCGAAAATTTTACCAGAAAGTTCGGCGGCTTACAGAAGGTTTCAAGACCGGGGCGTTTTCCTGTAAGAACAAAGACGGCGATCTGGTGACTGACGTACAGAGCAATCTTAAATTATGAAGGGAACACTTCTCGAACCTGTTAAACGGTGACAGGTGCGCATGTCATAGAGAATGTGAAGATCCCGATACCCCAATCGTTGACGACGGAATTGTCGTTCCGTTACCCGACCATGACGAGGTGAGAATAGCAATATCACGGCTAAAAAACAACAAAGCCGCGGGCGCCGACGGACTGCCGGCTGAGCTATTCAAACATGGCGGCGAGGAGCTGGTAAGGTGCATGCATCAGCTCCTATGCAAAATATGGTCGGATGAAAGCATGCCTGCCGATTGGAATTTAAGTGTGCTCTGCCCAATCCATAAGAAGGGCGATCCTGCAATTTGTGCCAATTACCGCGGGATTAGTCTTCTAAATATCGCCTATAAGGTTCTAGCGAGCGTATTGTGTGAAAGGCTGAAGCCCACCGTCAACCAATTGATTGGACCTTATCAGTGTGGCTTTAGACCTGCAAAGTCCACCATTGACCAAATATTCTCAATACGCCAAATCCTGGAAAAGACCCATGAAAGGAGAATCGACACACACCATCTTTTCGTCGACTTCAAAGCTGCATTCGACAGTACGGAAAGGAGTTACCTGTATGCCGCGATGTCTGAATTTGGTATCCCCGCAAAACTAATACGGCTATGTAAGATGACGTTGCTCAACACCAGCAGCGCCGTCAGAATTGGGAAGGACCTCTCCGAGCCGTTTGATACCAAACGAGGTTTCAGACAGGGTGACTCGCTGTCGTGTGACTTCTTTAACCTGATGTTGGAGAGCATCGTACGAGCCGCAGAACTTAATCGCTCAGGCACAATTTTTTATAAGAGCGTACAATTGCTGGCGTATGCCGATGATATTGACAACATCCGATGAAGCGACGCTTGGAGTGTTCGAGAGAAAGATTCTGCGTAAGATTTTTGGACCTTTGCACGTTGGCAACGGCGAATATCGTAGACGATGGAACGATGAGCTGTATGAGCTTTACGACGACATAGACATAGCGCAGCGAATAAAGATCCAGCGGCTTCGTTGGCTGGGTCATGTCGTCCGAATGGATACAAACGCTCCGGCTTTGAAAGTATTCGATGCGGTACCAGCTGGTGGTAGCAGAGGAAGAGGAAGGCCTCCTCTGCGTTGGAAAGATCAGGTGGAGAAGGACTTGGCTTCACTTGGTGTGTCCAATTGGCGCCGGTTAGCACGAGAGAGGAACGACTGGCGCGCTTTGTTAATCTCGGCCAAAATCGCGTAAGCGGTTATCGCGCCAATTAAGAAGAAGATCCTGCTCGACTTTGACGCCATTTTCAGAAACTTTTTAGTTTTGAAGTCTAATAAGACCCTAATGCAAAATCTGCTAGACCAATAGTTTTGAAAATTTGCATAGTAATTCAATTAATTCACCAGATACTTACGAACTTTTTTATGTTTTGTTTTTTAATAGTTATTAATTTCTCAATAACAAATTAGCTGATGTGTTTTTACCAAACATCTGTTTCTTGGATGTGCACGAAAAAATGAAAAATCAAAGAAAATCCAGCCAGAAATATGTCGAGTGATAACTCCTTCAACAAACTTAAATATTTTTTATTTATTATTTTTTTAATTAATATAAAAAAAATTCGTTTTATTTTAAATCTTAACACAACAGTTTTACAAAATAATTTTGAGCTGATACCGTTGCGAATTATGATGTGCAGTGTCTATTTGTATATGATAAGGACCAATGTTACCAATCTATGTATGTGCAGTGAATTTAACTCTTTTGTTCACAGAACCTTTAATTGTCGCCTTTTTTATCACATCCGAGCAAGTTACAACTTTTCTTATTCATGTAACACATGGGCTGAAAAGCCCCGGGTTCAACAAAGACAACACGTTTTTTTGTTCAAAATTTGATTTATTCATCAAAGTAATTTCCATCAAGAACAACGCTGTCATTCTAACGTCGCACAGTGCGGCCGATTCCCAAAAAGCTGGCCAAAAGTCGAAAAAAAAAGTTTCTAGATAGAGTTTTTTTGTCTTTGGGTTGGCTACAGTAATGCCTTGAGTAGTGAAAACCGTTCATAGCAACGTCCTGTACCCTAAGTATCCTCTGTATTTTCAGTCGCAACGTGGCCTTCGTTTGAGCATCGTATTACTGTCGATGAATAGTGAAAGTTGTACACATTTGAAAGATTTTGTAATGGAGTAAATTGAACAAAACCAAATGGAATCATCTTCGGAAGGTTAGTAAAATACGAGAAATCTTTAGTACATATCAATACCTCGACACAAAATTTTTAGCTGCAGCAATACGTAGATACATTTTTTGCAATTTTTTTTATAAAATTTGAGTTTTCAAACTGTATAGTAATACAACGCCGTCATATGCTGCTTTGAAACCTATTAAAGGTTACTCAAAAAAGTAATGGTTACTGAATAAAACAAGATTCAGCTGCTACCACTTGCTAATCAGCGACCCCAAAAACATATAAATTTACATGCATCTTGATTATGTTCTAGAATATACGCTATTTCACGTGAGGGGGTGGCCAATAGGGGTGGAAAGGGGGTGGATTTTCAAAATTTTAAGATCAAATTCGTAATCAGCGGCCCCGACAACCCCCGAGTAAGAAATTTTGAATCAATTACTTAATTTTTTGAGTTTTGGCCAGCTTTTCGGGAATCGGCCGCACTGTGCGTCGATCCCTAACGTTTTATTTTCTGGCGTTTTATGGATGTAAAACCCCGCCAAAAACTTCATGAATTCCAAAAAAAAAAAAAACATGAAAATTTAACACATAAACTAAAACTATCTGCATTGTCAAAGAAAAATTAGTAAAAACATGTTTTTTCCTCGAATTAATCTTTCGCTTTTCATGGTTATCTATATCTCTAAGATTCAAGCCCAAACCACTCTATCAATCAATCATATCATAAGCCCTTTGAGAATTGCAGGTATTTACTAGATGAAGTGAATCATATATTTAAACTACTACTAAAATTCCACTATGCCTAAGAATTGTACGGATTTACATTTTCATTACATTTGCGATTTGCTTTCAATTTAAAGCCATCAAGTGCTTGCCTTCGAATTTTTCAAAAACTTTTTAAATGGAAGTGATAATTTCACCTGAGTTACTGACAGGTAGTAGTACAAGATTCATATGTGAAGTAATTACACAATTTTTAATCTGAATCTTCTTACAACATTCTTCAAAACTTTTCTTAGAAATTAAAATGAATTCTTCGGCTGATATAAAACTGCTTTTATCACTGCTCCTCACATCCAAAGAGAAAATTCATGCTAACAAATTAATTCATATTAAAGTTATCAGCAGAGAATGGAAAAAAAAACAGAACAAGAACGCATCTATAAACCTAAACCATCTCATTTCTACACTAATTGCGCAGCTCAGTCAGTCAGAAGTTTTAATTGTAAAACGTTGCTGCTACTCGTGGCTTTGTTCAACAGTTATGGTTCCATTGCTGCCAATGCTGTTAGGGTTACTCTTGCTTACCACTGGCTTATCTAGCGGGCCATATCATCGAGTGGCGATTCGGTCGTAGTCTGTTGGTTAGTGCAGTCAACGATCACATTAAAAGTCGAGGTCAACAAATGTCAGCATAAAAAAAAGAAAATACAAAAAAAAGAACAAAAAATCACACAAAGGCAAACACGTATACAAAACTGAAATAAATTTAAAACTTAGTTGAGCAGACAAAACCGACCAGCAAATGTAGTGGAATATGTATATGTATGTATGTCTAAGTGGCATTGAGTTTAAATTGTGATTTATTATAGCGCAAATTGTTTTGAATATTTATTTTAATATCCAAGTTATGCCACACTAAAAAATGTATTTAAATCATGGTAGTGGCAGGAAATTATATGGAGAAGAAGTTTTCACAAATTTTCGCACAAATAAATTTTCATTTCAGCAGAAAAATATTTAAAGATTTCTCAAAATAACAAAAAAAACATACACTTAAATTTTACAAAATTCCATTAATTTTCGTGGGATAAACGGATATGAAAGGAGGTATGCACTTCCACTATAAGAGCTATTATGCTCTCTACTCCTCACAATACTTAATCCATACCCACAGTTCTTCTAAGGAATGTTAGAAGATATTTGACTGAGTTAAGCGCTTTTGTATACCACATTGAGATGTTTGTTCTTCTTCTCGATGTGACTTCGCATTCAAGGAGCAGATGTACTGGTGTCTCTGGGGATGAGTTGCAGATCCGATAAGAGTGATTAGACCAAATTTTAAGCTTGTGCAGATGACTTCGCAATGTGCAGTGAGTCGTCAGCAGAATTTAACAAAAAATTGTTTTTGTCACTTCCTGTGTTTTTATTATTGGATATCAATTGTTCGAAGAATTGCCAGCGAATTTAGATTTTTGTATTTGTTTTATTCCTTTCGACAACGTAAATTAGATACGGTTTTCAAGAGCAGCACTTGCTGCTTGCGCTTGCCGCGTTGTTTGAAATAAAAAATATGTATGCAAGTTAACTTAAATACCGAAATGTGGTATTAAGTAAATTACGCGCCTTGAAGTAGGCGACAAAGCTAAACACCCGGAGCAAAAGCGTTTATGGAAGCAGAAAATTGATGGCGCCTTATAAATGTTTTAATACAAAGTTTGCGTTGGTATTTCACTTAAATTTTGGTTTAATATATATGTGTACATACCCAAACACCTATATTCCTTGCAGGAAAATATACAAAGAGGCTCATTCTGTTCACTGAATTTGCAATCATAACCTTTCAGATTTCCTGCATTTGCAATTTGTGCTCCACATTATTTTCTCTTAGCTTATGGCACTGGGTAATTTAATGGGTTGAATCGCATTTGAGGTTACTGGTGAATTTTTTATTATTTATTCTCCGTTATAGAGTTTATTGAGGTTTTCTGTAACGTTTCTAATTAATTTCTTTTTATGTGCCTGAGTGTTTCATGAATCATTTTGGAAAACCATTGGTGTCGAGTAGTGATCCCAGTACGTTTTAGGGCACACAAATCTCGGGATTATTTTCCAACTAATATTTTACGAAACATAGGAAATGGAGACAGAAAAAACCACTTCAAACTTCAAAAACCACTTGCGTTTACAACCCCTTTGTGGTATAAGGCACGACCTTGGTTAAATAGATACAATGTACAATACCGCCAGGAAAAAAATTATCGAAACTCCGCGAGACTTTTCAGCGACTTTGAAATTACATTCTATTTTACTAGAATTACATAGATTTTAAAATGTCGTGCTCAAAAAATTTTTTATAAATTCTGAATAAAAAGTTTGAAGTTTTGATAGAAATCTGTCAAAATTTTAAAATTTTGGGGTCTAAGCTTAAGACCTGGATTAATATGAGTTTTGTTATAGAAAGAACTTTAATTTTATAAGACTATAATTGAAATTAGGTTTGGTTGAATGGCTGTCATCCGATACACTTATGTAGGTCTGAATTGTGTTACCATTGGAGCTCATACTTTAGGTATACTCCTGAGTCTTCTTTGAACCAACCTGTGAATTTAATAAATTTTTATCATTTCGGCAATGAATGTCAATGTTCTTTTCAATGCTGTCAAGAAAGGAAGAAACGAGTCCGAGCGTGGAAAGGCCTTTTCTGTATAGAGCAGTGGATATACAGAGGAGGTGTTCTACGGTTGGGTCAATATCTTGACAGCTTGGACAAAAGTCATTATGTAGTACCCCAAGCCTATTTGCATGCCTTCCAAATAGTCAATGCCCTGTTAGTACCTCTATCGTGTTTCTAAGATTCAGCAGCGTTCCTGTTTTCTAAGATTCAGTAGCGATTTTGTGCGGATTCCATTTTGTCCAAGTTTGCTACTTAATTGAAATTAAAAAATTAATAAATATATGGTAAAAACTTGCCATAAAATTGCTTTTATAATTTTGTTATGTTACATTAAACATTTTTCATGTTATGGACAAAATGTGGGTGAGTTTTGAATGTAAGGTTTATTTACTAAAATTGGAAAAAACCAAAAATCCTTCCATCCCGACTCGAATCTGTAACGCATTGCATTAGAAGCTGTTTCAAACTGACGGGGCCACGTGCATAATAAACGAAAAAAATATTAGAAGCTAGTACTCTTTGTCTCATGAATACTGCAAATGTTGTAGAGACGAGGAAGAAATGGGAAAAATACTTCCTCTGTAATTGTCCAGCTTCAGCTAGAAGCAGAGTAAGGTTGTTAGGAAAACATTATTTTGACTCTCCTATGGAACTATCCGGTGTTGGGATAAAACCTATGCTACGCTTAATAAGAGCATCTAAATGGTTCCAATGATGAACAAGCACTGAGCCTCCCGTATTACGCAGCGGATTTTAAACCGACTGCCACAAAACCTAACCTAACCTAGAAGCGAGACGGTGCGTAATTGGCAATTGGCTGGGTTTTCCCGGGAAACAATTTTATATTTTGCACAAAACTCAAATATGCTTGAGAAACAGTTTATGTCTCGTATATATGTATATAAATATATGTAGTAGTATATATTAATATGCATTTGTAGTACATATCTCATTAAATTTGTGTCGGCTCTCACTTCTTATTTTTTTCACAGTCATGACAGTGAAATATAAATGAATGCAAATAAATCTGCTTGAAACTTGGAAATGACCCTCCATCAGACTGAATACATACACACATATGTATGTGTGTAAATGTAGGCCAACATTTTCATTCTCTTCTTACTCATATAGTCTGTCATGAGATTTTCTTATAATGGAAAAATTAACAGTTATAAGGCGAATCCGAAAGGCAGATGGTCTTCATGAAAAGCTGTTTCAAGGAGATAGTTCTTTGGAAAAAGCACGATTGCTGTTTTATTGATTGTTAAACGAACCTCTGACCTAGCAGCTGATATGCCACGCACAAGTATGCTGGGCACAACGCCCGCCGTTTAAAATGTATAAGCGACGTTGTTATTAGAGCGCGGAAGCCTAAAGGTAGGTTAAGTAGTCGACGAATATGTCTATGACAGCATTTTATTAGCTATTTTATGTGCCGCCATGCCACCGAATGCATAGCATAGCAGACGAAGTAAAGTAACTAGAAAAATATTCACACTGAAAAAACTAACTTAGGCTGCTCTTCAGCCACTCGGTTATGAATTCAAATGTGTAAAGTATATGACGCTTATGAAAGCAGCTTAGTGTAAAAAGAAGTTGAGTTACTGAAGACTTGAATAATGGTTACAGCTCATTTAGCAAGTATTTGCATATTGTTAAATTAAGAATAAAGTAAAATAATGCATGCAAAACAGTATGACCGACACAAAACGCTTTCTCCAAATGTTGGGTACCTTAAAAATTGTATAGGTACTGCTTTGCTGCTTATTTATGTTTTCCTCTTCATTTGCGCCTGTGGACCTACTTAATAAGTTCCGTTGTGGGCGGAAAATGGAGTTTATCAAATTTTCTGTTGTTGCTTTTATGAACTCAATCCTTTCTACTTGAGTTTTAGTCTTCACATTAACCCTACAGTTCTATCTAGAGATGCTATTTTTTATTTATGAAATAGTGTTCAAGTAGTTGTCCAAAATGCTACTTAAGTATTTTTACAACTTTAGTGAGACCGATATTTCAATATGGCTCAGTAGGCTATAACCCAATGATACATTAAAAGTTGTCCAAGAAAGTGCATGTGCATGTAAACTTATAAATTTTATAGAACAATACCCGATTCTCAGTTCTTACTTTTTTCATTAATGTAATTTGTTAAAGAACTTCAAAGTTTTAATGTACAAAGTTTTCAAGATCTGCTTTTAAATATTTACGCTATAATATAAGCATGGATATCAAATGAAAGAGAATATATCCAGCAACAGTTTTTGGTTTACTTTTCGTTAGAAAAAATATAGTAGGTACAATGAGGCACGTTGAAGAATTTATAAAGAAGAATGGGGAGTTTTGAGACGGGTTTTGTTTTTGCACCCGTATTACTCAAAATCTTAATATTCTGCATATGTCAACGATGGAATCTTTAGTCAATGAATACTGGAAGCTATTGGTATGGCCTATTTAACAAAACTACAATTTTCCTTAAAATTAAAATTGTATATAATCATATAAAATATAATACAAAATACAAAAATGTGGGGAGTTGTGAGACACCATGGCTTAAATCAATAAAAATGACTTATTTTACTTGTTAGTTCTTTATTAAGATGAAAAATAAAAAAGAAAAGACAATTGTTATAAAAAAGTGTATAAAAAATGCAATGCCATCAATCTGATGATTCGCAGTGAGAACATGTATAATAACCAGTTCGTAAATTGGCGCACTTTAGGTGCACAGCTCGAACGCATACATTGCAATGAATGGAGTTGTTTCTGCTTAACTTAAAACAATAAAAACTCAAATTTAACCAAAAATTTCATGATATATATACAAACAATGCATGAATATTGCGAGGTACTTATGAAAGATGCGTTAAAGCGTCGAAAAAACCGGTGTCTCACAACTCCCCACATTTGTTGTCTTACAACTCCCCAAATCGTTTTTTTTTATAAATGGCCGCGTAGTCATAAACACATCGAACGTTCATGCCCAAGTGAATGTGTAAATTCAAAGCTAATAGGACAATTAATAATTTGTATATATTAACATTTGCAATTTGCTATAACAACTGATCGAATGTATCGCAAAACAAATGATGAAAAAAACTTACCGAGACATTCCAAAACACAGTAACTGGAGAGACGCGTCGAATGCGTGTAAATATGACCAATGCTAGCTGAAAAGTGAGATCGCATCGAGAACACTTGTTGACACTTAAAATCGAATGTAAACAAATGAATAATGCCGAAAGGTAACAATGTCTCACAACTCCCTATGTCTCACAACTCCCCATTCTCCCCTACTTAAATAAACTTGAAATTTTCCATTTAATTATTGTGAGAAAATGTATGTTAAAATAGTTCTTCTTGCGTTATAAAAATTGTAAAATTAAAAAATTGAATTTTTCCCCCACGAAGTAAAGTATACGCAATGGACACCTCTGCTTACTTTTTCTCCAGAGAAATTGTAAAGTGTTTTAAAAAAACTAAATTCATCAGAAAATGAGAAACTAAGTATACACTACTATTCATATATATATAATTGGAGCGTACACACCTTCTGGGTCTTTGGCCGAGCTCGTCCTCCTATTTGGGGCGTTGTTGTTCCACAAAATGGAGGGACCTACAGTTTCAAATTGACTACGAACGGCAGATATATTTTTATGAGGAGCTTTTTCATGGCAGAAATAACTCGGAGAATTGCCGTTGCCTGCCGAGGGGCGACCGCTATTACAAAAAAACTTTTTCTTCATTTTGCTGTTTCACCGAGATTTGAACCTTCGGTCTCTCTGAATTCCTAATGGTAGTCGCGCACCAACGAATATCATCGGATAGCCATCTAATTGACCTGATATATTCCAGCTCGAAGGAATCAAAGGCCCACTACGCGCTTGCGTAGGCGCGTTTATATAGTCAAAAGAAAGTAATGGAAAAATCGAAGACGGCTCTGATGGCTATACCGAAAATAGAGTTGCAAAAATGTTTCGTAAGCTGGTTCCAGCACTAGCGTCAGCGCGTGGCAGTACTATGAAAAAGATTATGTCACATTATGCCATCTGCTCAAAAGGTGGCTTATGCTAAAATCATGAGTAAGGACCAAAGAACAGCTTTTTAATGCATCTCTGGCGCTTTAAGGACTACCCCAAAAAAAGCGCTGGAAGTGCTAATCAATTTACCTGCCCTAAATCTAGTAGGGAAACACGTGGCCGCCGCCTCGGCGCTCAGGCTCAAAAGTTTGGGGCTATGGAAAGACCGGTGGTTTTGGCCACGCTTGTATTTTGCACTCTCTGAATAGTCACAAACAAGAAATATACTACTCTATCCCTAGAATCACCTTTGAAAGGCTCTTCAAGACGAGTATATCTTTAATAAGGGAGTGGCAGACACCAAGGCCATGGAGAAGGGCTGAATTAAACTTTTATATAGATGGTTCCAAGCTAGACGATAAGGTTGGCTATGTAGTTTTCTCGAAGGAATTAGGACTGGAACTATTCGTTCGACTACCAGACTACTGCAGCGTCTATCAGGCTATAAAAGAAGTGGCCACATATCTAATTACGCACGCCGTAACAAAAACGACTATAAATAAATTCTCGGATAGTCAGGCGGCCATCAAATCAATGAATGCGGCTTTACTAAGATCGAAGGTTGCACAGGAATGCCGGGCAGCTCTAAGTGATATTAGTGACGTATTCAAGGTCAGCCTTATTTGGGTTCTGGGACATAGAGATATTGAGGGAAACTGTAAAGCTGATGAGCTAGCCAGAAAAGGTACTGCTCTCCAACCGCTACCTATATATATTTATATATTTGTAGTTTCAACTGCAATGCAATTTTTTCTATAGTAGGTCGTTCAATAAGTTAGGTGGTTCAATAAGTGAAGGCGTTGCTACCAGCCTAAATTTTTAGTACCGTAGAAAGATGGGTGGCTGAATGTGAAGTGGTTGTACAAGCCTTGAAGACGATCTACGTCAAGGACGTAAAAAAAAACAGCAACAGCACTAGAAATCGTAGAAAACTTACTGGATGTCGTATTGGAAAATTGTCGAGTAACTGAAAGAGGTTTAGTAGAAGCCCGTGGCGTCTCATTCGGCAGTGTAAACAATATTTTGACTGAAGTATTGGGTTTCAGAAAGCTGTGTGCACAATGGGCGCCGCATTCGCTAACAATTGAACAAAAATACATTCAAATGCAAGTTTTTCAGCAACATTTAGAGCGTTTTCGAAAGGTTAAAGTGTATTTTGCGCATCGATATATCACTACGGATCAGACGTGGGTGTGCTTCCATGATGCTAGACCAAAACAAGAGGCTAGAAAGTGGTGAGAACATGGTTCTTCGGCTCCGAAACGAGTTCGTATGTTACCAATTAAAAAGGGCATACATTTATTTTGGAAAATTACTGTTATTCAATTGAAAGTAAAAAATGTGTGAAAATAGTACAAAATTAAGATTCATTTTACTTGTGCTCGATATGATCTCCTTTTGCCTTGACTATAGCCCTGAGACGGCCCAGTAACGCAAGTTGCCCGAATGTGACTTGTAGGTATTTTGGCCCACTCGCGGACAATAGCTTTTTTCAGCGCTTTGAGACTGGTGAATCTTTTAGTTCGGACCTTGCTCTCCGAAATGGCTCAAAGAGAATAATTCATCGGATTCGCGTCTGGTGAACTTGAGAGCTATTATGTGGATGTTATGAAATTCGAAAAGTTGTTTTTTAGTCATTATTTGTTCACTGGAGCTTTGTCAGACTGTGCCGAGTCCATGGTCTGCTATTGAAAAGTTTGTCTGCCTACGGCTTCAAAGCACCCTCCAGAATACTTTCCCGATAATATTTCGTATTTATTTTGACGCCAGGCTCGATCAAAACGATTGGAGCGCGCGCCCATCTGCAGGAATCGGCATCAGTTTTATGGAAAGGATTGTTCTTGGATTACTTGCGAATTGGTAAGACTATAAAATCTGAATATTATTGTAACCAATGCATCGGGTCACAAGTGCATTGTACAATGGCTAAAATCCATGATTTAAAGTTCGAATTGTTGGAGCCTCCAGCGTATTCACCAGATTTGGCCCCTAGCGACCTGTTTCTAGACCTAAAAAAAGGCATGCGTGTAAAGCGCTTTTCATCAATTGAGAAGGTCATCACAGCTGTGGAAACATATTTTGCAGTTCTTCCAGATTCTCACCTCAGGTATAGAGTTCATAAATTGAAAACTGGTTGGAACAAATGTATAAATAGTAAATAAAGTGTATTTCAAACCATTAAATTGTGTTTTTCTTATCGAACCGCAAAACTTATTGAACAACCTAGTATTCCAAAAAAGTTGATGTCTCGCGCACTGTTTAACCCGTATTACCAAATTTAACAGATAGACCAGAAACTACTCAGATACTATTAATCACTACTAGCCTCACAGGATTTTTAATGGAACTCGCTTTAAGATTATTCCTCTTGTAATAGTGACCTGAAACTTATCAATCTTCACATTCGAGATAAGTTTAGGTATAATATTCGAATTAAAGTGCGCACAAGCTCAATTCCTAGCCTATTTCTTCCGGCTAAAGTTAATTTTAACGTTTTACTCGAGTAGCGAGTCACGTTAGGCGTTTTTTTTAAGCCATGTGCAACCAAATACGAAGTAAATAACCAACTCCAATGCTTAGTCAAGATTTTAACCCCCATTCCAGCGCCATTGGTATATCGGATTAGCTTTTTATTGATTGACGACTTTAGAATTTTTATTTGGCCGATATCACCGGCGACATGATTTTTGGATCCGGCTTCGGAATGTCAAATCTTGGTTCTTTTACGTTACGAACTGGAGAAAAAATTATTTTTTTGATTAAAGTTTGCTTTTGCAGAAACAGAGAAATTTTACCAATCTTTAAGAAAAATTAAAAAAATATATAATTTTGTTATGAGTGCAATCAAAAAATTTTTTGTTGAACATCAGATTCTTTGTAATTCAAGAATAATGATTAATGTTAGATCTAACCCTAAAAAAACTTGCGCCTAAAGTGTGCTCCTTTAATAAATTTTTGGGCACGCAATTAGTGCAACCTTCGAACATAGAAACAGTTTGATTGCAAGGTAGTTGAAATAGCTCTTTGATACAAGGTTTGACTTTAATGTGATTTGCTTTAAGTTCTTCCTCAACATTCATTTCAATTTTTTTTAGAATGCTGCCACGCTTTTTGCTGCTTATAATGAGCATAATCCTTTTACGTTAAGGGAATTAGTGTCATCACAATTGCCATACAAAGTGCGTATACTTGACACCATCAAAAACTTCCAGCAGCAATGAAGCCAATTTAAAATTTCTCGAGACTGCTCCGAATACTGCTGGAAGACCGATTAAAGTTACTTATTTTACACTAAATTTGAATGTCTACTTCTGCGAATTGTTACGCTTGAATGTATTGATATATTTTTGTTTTTGTTATTTTCCATTTGCGACAAATATTTAGATAAAAAACCGCCTGTGCCGCGCTAGTCAGTTGGTGTAGTTGGGGTAGTTAGAGACTTGTGATTGACAAAAGTTTTGTAAACATTTTCAGCTTACTAAAATCCATAACAGCCAACAGGCGAATCCTAGCCGTGATATAGTGTCGTGAGGGGAAAAAGCTCTTATAAACGTTGATGCGCTTGTATGTACTTATAGCCTTTGTGCGGGAATCACACAGTAATTGTTTTATTGTTGCCTTAAATGGTAAGGGAATGGGAGTTGTTTCAGTAAATCCGCTTGTTTGTTTGGCGGTAAAAACTTTGTTGCTTCGTGTAGATTACTTCAACGGTTTTGCCTTATTAATTGAAAAGGTTGAGGATTTTTTCAGGATGTGCCGTTGCTGAAGCCAGAGAAGAGAAATGTGTGTAGAGGAAATTTAGAAATTGGCGGATTTTATAAGGGACACCCTGATACGAGCAGGACAACTTGATTGTTGCCATACATTTTTGATAGTGAAGTATTGTATTCATAATTTTTTTATATTTTGTATTCAGGCTTTTTTGATGTGGCCAAAAAGAAACGAACTTTGCTCGTCGTTAGTAGTTTCTCTTAGTTTTGACTCTAATTTGCCCACAAATTGTAGTGGTATGAGAGTAATTATTGAAAGTTTACACGAAAGAATTGTTTAGTGTAGAGTTACAGTTCAAATTTTTTTGTTTATAATGTTAACTTTTTTTATATGAGAGTACAGTTTATTGTCAAATTTCCAAGTCTAATTTTCAAATATTATACAAAAATTTCACAAAAATTTCATTCAAATTTTATGGTTTAATTAGAATTTTCAGAAAGACTTTTGGTATGTAGTTTTATAGCTCATTAAATTTAAGAATCACCAAGTGCAAGTTCGAAGCGGTCAAAAGATCTCAAAAAAAAAAAAAAACGTGGTGCATTGGCAGCACAAGCGAGAATAACTCTGGGTTGGCTTTTAATTTTTACTACGATAAAGTTGTTTATAATGTCTAAGTGAGTTGACCGAATCTAAAAATTATAATACGCAAATGTAGTCACTATAGAAGCCTTCTGATTTATAGTACTTTTTGTAAATTCCAATTAATAGCAATATTTAACGTTAAAAATACTTCTTTTTTGCATAAGCTTGAAAAAATACCCTATTCCAGGCGCTTATTTCACTTAAATACAAACACAGAAAAGTAACAATATTCACTTATAAACATTCTTTATTAAATGAAGATTTGATTTAAAGTTATTTTTACTAAATAATACTACAAATTCTATTAAAATTCTATTATTACAAATGTTCTTCTAAACGTTTGTAATACCGTGAAAAATAAATGTGAGGAGCGAACTGTCAAACGGACGATGAGAGAGAGAGAAGAACAAAGCGATATAAGAAAAACCCTGTTAATCAAAAGGGAACAATTCTTTTAGTACTATTTTTATTATTTATAGGGGCGCTTTTTTGACTTCGAATATACATACCTACATATTACAAAAAGACATTTTTTTACAAATACTGAAAATTTGGAATAAAAATTGCGCGATTTTAAGTCCAAATTTTCGTCTGCGGCGCTTTTTTATTTTCAAATATACATATATACATGTCCAAAAAAAAATTTTTATAAATAGGGAAATAGTGCAAAATCGGACAATTTATAGCCCAAATTTTCGCCAGTGGCACTTATAAATTTTACGATAAAACAACGCTTTTATAAGTGCTATGAATTATAAAACCTAAGTTAAATGCTTGCTGGGTTGACGATTGCTGTATACACTTCTCTTCAACTGTATTTCCGTGCAAATAAAAAATAAAAATAAATAATTGGCGCGTACACTTCTGTTAGGTGTTTGGCCGAGCTCCTCCTCCTATTTGTGGTGTGTGCGTCTTGATGTTGTTCCACAAATGGAGGGACCTACAGTTTCAAGCCGACTCCGAACGGCAGATATTTTTATGAGGAGCTTTTTCATGGCAGAAATACACTCAGAGGTTTGCCATTGCCTGCCGAGGGGCGACCGCTATTAGAAAAATGTTTTTAATAATTTTACTTTCACCGAGATTCGAACCAACAACCTCTCTGTGAATTCCAAATGGTAACCACGCACCAACCCATTCGGCTACGGCGGCCGCCAAGTGCAAATATATCGAATATATCAAATATATCACGATAGTAATGGAAAGTTTTGCCATAACTTTTACTACCTGTAAGCCGTTTTGGCCTTAGCAGGAAATCGATAAATAGAGCTCTTTCTCGAAAACGCTCTACGACGAGCCTCCTTACGCTAGGCCTGATGCAGTAAAAAGTGCAGAGTAGAAAAAGGATAAGAAGGTGCTAGAAGCATTTGAAATACCTATTAGAATTTATGGGCATGACGGCGTATAGAAGAAGCTGGAATGAAAAAACCTTCAAACAAGAACTCTTAAGCCAAAAATTAATCTTTGAAATTTCACTAATAATATAATATAGAATCTGCTACTTTGAATTTTTTAAATTTGTCATCAAATGTGTAATCAGTGAGCCACAAAGCTGAAATAAATATTGAAATTATTAGCACAACGTATAGATTTTTCTAGTGATGGGGAATCCTGATGTGATGGGGTTAAATAGGTCTGAGAATCGTATTTAACGACTACAAAAATTTATAGTAAATATATTAAGATTGGATTCCAGATCAGAGGGCTGTTTTTGTGTGTGCCAATATTATTGAGAAATATCCTAATAAACTTAAAATCGTTATCAAAATCAAAAGACATTTATTATTTTTACTTTTACCAACTGCCCAATTTTTTTCAGGTTAACAGCTAATCGGCAGTCAGGCTTTAGATTTATTTTATCAGAAGTCAATCGAGAGTTTTTCGCTAACCAGTCATTAATAAATTCTTTTGCTAGCGATCTACGGACTATGTTCTGATTGAGTGTTTAATCAACCTCTCCTGAGAAAACAGCTCTAAGTTGGTAAGCTGCCATAGACGAGTGACTTTTCCTTTATAAGTTTCATGTACATGATTGCACACACAAACACACATTCACCATAAATTTGTTATTTAGCTTAGGGCTATTACATCAGCGCAGCAAAAATTGTAAACAGTACAGCCCACTTATGCAAAGCGTTTTTCGGTGGATGCAGCGAATGTCGCCAATAGCAACAATCTGATTTGAAGTGTTGGTTAGACAGTTGGAATTTCAAAAGCGACGGTAGACTTGGGATTGGCGATTTTTTTTATTTTTTTCCATTCTCCCTATTTTTTCATAATTTTGGCCAAAAATGAAACTTAACTGCAGTCGAATTTGTAAAAATGTTCTTTCCAAGCAAAACTTCAACCCTCAGCAGAATTATTGCAGTTCGAGGGCTTTAAAGTGCCGCCTATTTGGCAGTTGCACTTCAGTAATATTTGGCGCAATTCCAATTTAACTGCAGGGTATGTATTGAAAAGCTGTACCTGCTATACGTACATATTTATATAGATGAGAGAAATAAAATAAAATGTAGTAAGCAATTTGACAAGAACATTTTTGCGTCATGGCTTTTCATTGAGATGGTATAAAGCCCTTGCTGAACCTTTTACTATTATTTTGGCGTATGCATGTGGTATAGCTATAGTTATATCTATACTCATATATATTTTGAAAGGTTCTTTTTTGAAATTTTGGTTATGGATTCCGTTTGGGTTTCGCATTAGCTTAGGCAAAAAAAAGCAATTTTTAAAATGTTTTTTTGAAATTGGCACTTCAGCACTTTGAAAATTCCATAGAATTTAACATACACGCTCACATAACAGCGCTGATCACATAACGGCAAATCATAAATAAGAGCGCTATGCTGCTGTTAATGCATGGGATATACAAAGCAAGAGCTATGTATGTATACATTTGAGTGCTAATATTAATGCTAGTGTAAAGACTTATGTTAAATAACAAATGTAGTATGTTGATAAACAATGTAAAGAGTTACATACGTTGAGTCGGTAATGTTACCTAAATGAATATTTACATAGAAACTTTACATTGTTTTTTTTTTTTAATTAATATACATTAGATGGAACCCACTTTCGTATAAAGGAACTCACGACTGCGATCGACCAATATTAACGCTGAAAAATGAGTTATTTTCGTTTTTCTCTTATTTTTAAAATTGATTAAATAGTTCATTCCACAATAAATTTCATAGAAACAAAAGTTTCGAACTCTGTATAAAATTTATAAAAATTCGAAAAATTTTCATTAAAATTTGAAACTTTTTAATCAGAATTAAAAAAATAAAAATGAAATGTGATTTGAAGTTCTTGTGTATTTTTGATAATTTTTTCCCTTACGCTCAAGGCGCAAGCTATTGCTTTATATCAAATACAGGTTTGAAATTAGGTAGTTATAATATCTCATGGACGTACGATATCTTGGGGTGATCTTTGATAAAAAAAGTGCGTGTAGCATAGTAGCCATAACAGAAGTGAAACTTTCAAGGCAAACAAAGAAAGACGGAGAGAGCCGATAGAGAATGAGAGAGTGAGAGAGAGAGAGAGACAGAATATATATCTAAATAAATTAACAACATTTTCAGAGAATACAAATAGACAAAATGTACAAAAAACGGAGAAGGGTCGACCGGTGTAGGTAAACGCCGGACACAAACGCCAAAAAGTAGGCACCAAAAATATATTTCCCTCAAATTTGCCAACCAACAAACAAGCGCCAAAAAGTAGGCAGTGTTATTTCTCACTAGAAATTAGCAACCATAAGGAAAAACTCAGGAAAAATAGCCTAAAGTATATCTAACATATATATAAAGTATAGCTCTCTCTCCTTTTCATCTACGTTACAACTTTTTTCTCTCTCGCGGAACGAAAATGCACAAAACGTTGTATGGCCTTGAAATTTTACTCTCCATTCTCGCTCGTCAGTCGACGCCTAAGAAGTTTTACTTCAAAAAGCATCTTTTCGCGGCCACGTAAAAGGGCGATTAAAATATCCTTTTATAAATAGACGCTTAGACTTAAGCAAAGAAAGTAATTTAATGATTTACAAGCCAATATTTCAGTCAATAATATGATATGCCTGGCCAGCCTGGAATAATATGGCAAAGTCGCATGTTAAAAAACTTGAAATCTGCCAAAATAAGATACTCAAATGATGGAAGCTGTCTTTGAATTCTCCACCAGAAAGCTTCATGAGCAGTCAAAAAGTAATGTTTTGCCAAATCAAATAATGGGTTATCTAATAAGAGGTGTTATTTTGATATTCAAAGAAAAATGCTATTTTTCATATAAACGATCGGATATTTATTTCATTATAAAGAGGAAGGTGTGCCGTTAATAGTGGAAAATAACATGAGGCAAATGACCACCACCACGACGCTTCAGGACAATATCCGTTTCATGAAATTTTCCATAACCGAATTGCAAAGTGGCTGTCCTATGTCCTCGATAGCGTCTCGAATTCCATCTGTGAGGTCTTTAATCGACCCTGAGCTGTTGGCTGTTGAAAAAGTCACAAAGTGTTAAATCATAAGATCTCGGTGGCCAATTGTGATCACCTCTTCGAGAGATAACACGGTCCGGAAACTTTTCCAGTAAAATATCAATGGTTTCGTTGCTTGTGTGGGACGTAGCACCATCTTGTTGAAAATAAACGTTGTTCAGATCACCACCATCCAATTCCGGCCATAAAAAATCGTTAATTGGAAAACCGTACATACATAGTATCATAGTTTTTCCTTCGAAACAATTTTTAAAACACCTGTGATAAATATATAAACACAATGATGCAGAATTAAAGTTTGTACCATATCTTGCAAATTGTGCGATAACATAAATATTTTAAGGTTTTTCTACTTAAAAAACTTTTATCTTATCTTCCCTAACTCTGCTTCTTGACGCATTTTCCCCATATGAACAAAGGCCTGCATTTTTTATATAATATTTATTATAGATTGATTTATATTTTTATAAAAAAATAAAAGAAATCAAATAGCAGCAGAAAAGTGGTGTGGATTTTGTTATCAAAATTATGTCTCTCTAAAATTTTCCCCTCTAATCCAATATAGCAAATATTAAAAGTATTAGAACATGATGGGCTTGCCAGTATAATTCAAAAGCTTCTACCTGTGCTCGATAGTTAGGATATAATTCTAAATAACTTGTTGATTTCCCTGCCCTGAACCTATTAGAATAGATGCAGAAGCTTCCGCAAGTCTATAGGTGGAACCTCACCTTTGACATTTCGTTCATCTACAGTCAGTTTCGTAAAGAGTATTTGAATTCTTTAAGCTAAAAAATATTTTTCTAGCATAAAAGTCTCCCAATTTGGTGGTTTTACAACTACAAAGGAAAAAATTCACTAAAATAGCAAATGTTCTGACGTAAGCAAACTTTAGCAAACCCATTGCTTGTATTAAGTTGTCAATGTAGATATTTCCAACATTCACCCTCTATTCTCACAGATGATTTCTTTCATTATTTATTACTCGCGTTACTATTTATTCAAATATTCTGACAATGCGACACTTTTACGCTTTACTTGGGAACTTTACATTTTTTATGCCATCAAAATTCGTAGAACTTACTTTTTCATACATACATACATATGCAGGGCTATCTCTGTGTTATGCAGATAGTGAAAGTTTTAGAATACTTTTCACAAACTATTCAAAGTGAAATTTATTTAGCTACTTTGGTGACTTCGGATCTGAAAGTTTTTCGCTGTAATTGTTTACTTTGGTCAGTTGCTTAGCTTGAAGTCATTTTTTTCGACTGGCTATTGGAATGAGCAGTTTCAACTTTACAAGTTTGCTTTCGGAAAATGCAAATGAGACTTGTTGCACGTATATTTGTTCTCAATATAATTACAATTAAATGGCAATCATTGCAATCAACTTTTAGAAAATATATTTAGTAAAGAATACACAAAACTTAAATAATGTTTAACTCACACATACTCGTATATTTGCATAATTAAAAATATGCTCTTCTCGCTTGGTGGTTGCTGTCGACGAAGGACATACCGACAGTTGAGTTCAATAGAACAATGTGGATAAGAGACCGTAATTTTCCATAGCTGGCATATTCAGACCGCAAATGAGCTGTTGGGTTTGCGGAGAATCCAATATCGAGATCTACGTGCTTGAAATATCAAAATCATAGAACAAATTTTTTCTAATAGCGGTCACCCCTCGGCAGGCAATGGCAATCTCCGAGTGTATTTCATTTGTTTAACAACATCCACACTCACGTCATAAATAAGGTAAGGAGCTCGGCCAAGCACCCAAAAAGAGTGGAAGCGCCAATTATAAAGAAATACATAAAAACAAACTAATAAAAGAGAACATGATATTTGGTGCACAATATCTATATCAGAAATTGCTTTTCCAGTGATTCCAGCTGGAGTAATTACGCATGAGTATCCAGAAAAATTCGCCATTATATGAGCACTCCGTCACCATGGTAATATCAGAGAACGTTAATTTTATGGAGATATGTTAAACTTGTTTTCATCTGCAAATACAATATGCTTCCAGAACTCGAAATCCTTCTCCCAATGACGCTTTTCGAATTTTATTCTCTTGTGTCGGTTAATCTCGTTCATGAAAGGGTTTTTTCGCGCAAAACTTTCATTATAATTATTCTTTTGCAACACTTTACGTATACTTTCACCTAATACCTTGATATTAAGGTGTTGGGCGACTTCTGTTGCGAGCTAAGGAGCGCTCAAATTTGGATTTTTCTTAATTTCTTGCACGATCTACTTTTCATCTGCATCTGAAAACCGTTTTGGTCGCCCCGATTTCTTGTTAATTTTCACGGATCTTTTTTCTTTGAAACGTTTTATTACTTTAGCACGTCGTATATGGTCGATTGGGGTCTATCCCCTATTCCTGCGATTTTCGGAAGGGTTTTACCCCTTTCTTGATGACTAATAATTAAATTTCTGACTTAAATTGAGCTGTGTCCACGCTGCTTACCCATGCTTATAATTTGGACTTTTATTCAAAAAAACACGACTGATATTTTATTTTAATTTATTGAAGTGAAAACTTCTTTAGAATCGTTGGGAGTGATTTGAGAAAAAGTGAAACGAAAAAAGCGACGAACTAAATAACTTTTAGGCCAGCGCCGACAGCATGGCGCGATAGCGGCTAGCAATGTGAGCTTCCGATCCAGAATCCTTGGTTCGAATCACAAGAAAAAAATTTTTTTTATACATTAATTTAATTTTATTTTATGATATGTTTATGAGGAGCTTTTTTTCATGGCAGAAATACACTCGGTGTTTTGCCATTGCCTGCTGAGGGGTGAGCGCTATTAGAAAAATAGTTTTCCTTAATTTTGGTGTTTTCACCGAGATTCGAACTGACGTTCTCTCTGTGAATTCTGAATAGTAGTCACGCACCAACCCATTCGGCTACGGCGTTTGTTTAATTTTACTGATGCAAAAATGAGGAAAAATATATGAATAAAGTTTGCTTACTGTTTACACATTTTCCAAAGGTGACGGAGAACAAAAAAAAAAAGTCGATTTTCAAACAAATACGAGTGCATATGTGTAATTGTGTTAGAGTTTCGGTCACGCCCCAGCAAAACCTGCGTGCATATGTGTTTGTAACATTCAAAAAAATGTAATTGTGTTAGAGTTTCGGTCACGCAGGTTTTGCTGGGGACGCTCATAATAGCAACCGCGTGTGTATTTTTATATTCGTAAATATTTTCATTTTTAAATATTTACCGCAATTATGCCGACAAATAATGCAGAAAAGTGTCGTGAATATCGACAGAAAAAAAAATCAATAAATAGCATCACGGAATTCATTCACGAAAATTTAATAAAGTATACACCAGAAGTATCGCGGATACTTATATTAGAAAAGATTACGATAAAGTTCCAATGATTTTAAGTGGCGATTTTAACGTAAATTTTGCATTGGACACAGCGGTTCCTTTAATTGACTTTCTCAATACAACATTCAATTTAAAAATGTGTAACAATCGCACTGAATCGACAACACGATCAAAAACAACCATTGACGCGGTATTTCAAAGACATGTTGACAACATCGAAACCAAAGCATTTGTATCATATTTTAGCTAATATATCATATGCCACTCGTATCATTTGTTGAAATTGAAAACATTGAGGATGAATAATAATAAAATGAAGAAAATAAAATATGAACTTTATAGCAATATTATAATGAACCTATAATTATCTTGCTCCTAATGCTGCTTTCGTCTTATTCTCTCTCAGTTTGTTTTACGGAAGGTTTCACTTCTATCGCGTCTAACCGTTAGACTGGTGTTTTTTTTTATACTTGGTTCTTTCTTTGTACTGTTCTACTGAGAGCAAATTAATTGTGGGATTCTCCGTGTTAAAGTGCCAAACAATCGCAATAATGCCAGATGTCCGATTTCTTTTTTGACACCGATTTTGCGAATGATGCATAACACATTTTTTATAACAAAGAGGTAATGGGTTTCTAAATTATTATTAAATAATTATTACTATTTTGAAAATTCTTTTTGAATACCCAATAGAAAAATAGAAAAAGAAAAGTATTTAACTTGCATTTCTTGCAAAAATCTTGAAATTGAAGCCAGATGCTATGTATGTCCGAGTTCTTTGTTGAGCCAGTGTAAGTATAATGAAATTATGCAGCAAATAGGTAGATAATATTCAGCTCTGGCTTATGAACAAAGGTTACGCTATTCAAGTAAAGGGGTTTTGATTAAAAGTCCACTGAAAAAATTTATGGACAATTTTTCAAGGGAAATTTAAATTGCAAAGTTTCTGTTTCACTATGAATTTCACGTGAACAAATTATTCTAGTAAATTTCAGCACAAGAGAGAAGCATAGTTAAAACAAATTTTTCCATCACTCAACTATTTTTGTTTCTGTGGAAAGGTTTGCTCATATGGAGTTCTAGATAATAATATGAAATAAAATAAATAAAATATTTAAATTTCTTTGGAAAATATTTGTGCTTAAACAATTAAAAGCAAAAAATGTGGGTTTTATGAAAGCAGTCAATTACTCAAATAAGAATTTTATTCATTTCGTTCTCAAGAACTTTTCATCTTCTAAGAAAAATACCCCTATTACATTTCATATCACACACCCATTAGGAAATATAACACACATTTTCAGCTATCATACTCAAAATAGGGAGAGATAAATGCAGATCGAGATCATTTATACCAACTTTTATTTTACTAAATCATTGGAAAATGAAATAAATAACAGTTATAAAAGTGCAGCAGACCTCAAGGTGAAACGAGTCAATCAAAGGTTAATGAATATACTCTTACAAATAATTTCATACAGTCTTTTCCGCAAATATTTTCATATATGCACTGGTTCTTATTTTCTTCTGTACTATAATTTCGTTTCATACATTTGATGATTTCCGTTCGCAGAAGAACTCATATTGAACTGTGGTGAGTAGAGAGGTTGCAACAATAACTACAAGGCCACCGGTTTATACGCAAGTGTAAATTATTTGCGTAGGTGTAGGGTGAATGATGTAGGGTGAAATTTAGTATGTGAGCGCACAGTCTGCATATACGTATGTGCATACATAGCTATATATAATTTTGAAAAGATGAAAGAAAATCAAATCCCGGAGGTGTGATTAGGTGATTGGCACGTCGAGACGAAAATTGTCAAGTGTAAGAAAGAGAGGCGAAAGTGTGAGATGAAAAATTCAAAAATAATATAAAAAGTGCACAAAAAATTGACAATTATTTACAAATGATGTATTTTACTTTGTAAAATATTTTGAAAACATGAATTGAAAATTAATAAAAAAATTCCAATAATTCGAAAGCTGAATATTTTCTCAAGCTCACTTAAGAGTGAAAAGTTCTATGAAAAAGATTATGGCAACTATTAATGAACGATATGAGAAGTTGAGTACAGATATTATAAACAACTCGTTTAATTTTCAGCATTTGTTGTAGGGTCAAAAAAAGTGAGGTGCCTTCAAAAGACGCGCTTAAATGTTGTTTTAAAATGAAACATGTAAAAATTTAGATTCTTTCACGTTTTTTATTTTTATTCAAAATACGGCTCCTAAAAATTATATATGAAAGAGGCATCATTTAAATGGACATCGCACTTACTCACCAGGCGAACTCCTTGTAAATAACTTCCTTGGAATCATAAAATCAAATGAGCATCGACTTGATTTTTGACTTCTCCAAACGCGATTTGTTGGTTCGTGGCTTGTCTGGGGCCTTCCATTGGGCACATTCATGGTTCAAGTTCATGTTAGAAACACCACGTTTCATCACCAGGTATAATGTTGTAAAGGAAGTTCTCGTCTTTTCTCGCCTTTTTTATGGGGTCTTTCGAATGTTCAATTCTGAGCAATTTTTGGTCCTACCTTAACTTGTGCAGAATGAAACGTGCATAGACCTTTCGTAAGCCCAAATGATCAGTTAAAATGCGATAAATCGATGTTTTAGAGATATTCAACTCCGATTCCATGAATTTGAACGAAGATTTCGGTTCATTTTTGATAAATTTACGAAACAATTTGATGGAGTTTTCGGTGATTACTGATTTTTGGCCAGCCGTATGTTCATTGTCATTTATGTCCTCACAACCTCTGAAACGTGTTAACCACTGATGAGCTCTGGCTAGAGATAGACAATCAGCGCCCTAAACTTTTTTCATCAATCCAAATGTTTCGGTAAACGTTTCACCGATTTTAAAACAAAATTTGCTCTTTGTTCGAGACTCATTTTTGTAAGGATGACAAACATACTGACACTTAAGACGCAATAACTTCGCTTCCACTGAACCGAATGTCGCTTTCCCTGGAAGTGAGCTAAGGATGTAACTTCCAACGAATCAACTCATTAAAAAGATAGCGCCATCAAAAACATTTTTATGACGCCAGTCTTGTTTATTTTGGACTTCACCTTGTGGAAATCGCATTTTAGCCATCACCTCACCTCACTCACCGTATTCGTCCGATATGGCCCACTGTGACTTCTACCTATTCGGGAAATTGCATTTTGCCATGAAAGGAAAGCGTTTTGCGTCCGCAGAGGCCATCCAAAAGGCTTGCACCGACACCCTGACCGACATTCCGGATCCCTGACCTGAAATACTCTTTCGAAAAGCTTTTAAATCGCGCAAAACAGTGTATCGAGGCCAGAGGGGACTATTTTGAATAAATAAACTTGAAGAACAGAACAAAGCTCTTGTGTTTTCTATTTTAGCTCAGTCTGGTTATAAAAAATTATTTCAATAAATTATCAAGTTCAAATAATTATCAGGTTTAGCGGTTTTAAGATGGTCTGAGGGCTTGCTTTTATCAAAAGCTATTGTTCGGCTCTGAGTTAGGCCAGCGAAATTGTCCAGATATGTTAAACTAACACAGCCGGTGTGCTGCTATAAGACGACTTCGACGATTCGTTTGATACTTAAATGACTGTGCGTGTTAATCATATGCCCTACTCTTAGCCATGTTAATGGTCTGTGGCTTCTGATATTACTCTAAAAATATCAAGAAGGCTGCGAGAGTGCGTTACTGCTCTCCGATTGATATTTGTGTTGTTTAAACAACTTTTTGTGTGAACATTTAAACTGACTGATGCTTACGCTTTCTTACCAAATCAGTGCTGATATTCTTGGTGGATTTAATTTTATGAAAGCATGACTTTCAAATGAATAAAAATATTTTTTGCACATTCGAAAAAATTTTTGTTGCACTCAACAAGAGACATTTAGCATACCCTCAAACCCTCAAGTTCGCATAGAGGTTGCATTTGAGCTTTTATGTCCTGCTCTTTACGTGAGCCATGAAAATTTTGTTCGTCATTGCAGGTTTTCTTCATGCACACACTTACATGTACCCGTGTGTGGGTGTGTGTTAAGTGCTAATGATGATAATTTCAACTTTTATTTGGACTGACAGCTGCTGCAAAGAGGTAGAAAAGGCGAACGAAGCAAAAAAGAAAAGAAAAAAAAAGAAATTAAAACATTTACTATACCAAGCGCGTCAGCTGTAGCGTGTAAAATGCACACGAAAAGCGTACACTGTGCTGAAATGCCTAAAAGCATGCCAGCGGAAAATTGCACATGAGTGGAAAATGAAAGAGGAAACCAGATATGTGTTGGCAAGTTTTGGCTGGGCGAAAAAGTGGAAAATCAAATCGATGGAAAAACTGCTTGCTTGCGCCACTTTTAATGTGCACAAACACACACACACACACGTTCTGACTGTTACAATACACGCATAGATAAATACTTATATAGATTCGAATATTTAAGTCTGTGTGTGTGTGAGTTATATTCGCTCCACTTACTCATTTTGAGAATTCATTGCCTGTGAGAAACCGCAAAAAAAATGTTGTAAAATGTGCGTGGTCAGACTGTGATGTTTGCCAGTGACTGTCTATTGGCTGGCGCCATTAAGTAGGCAACATTTTACTACGTCTACAACTGTGTACGCCGCGAATCAATCAGTTTGCAAAGTGTTGAATGCGTAAAGTTATTGTGTTTGACATACAAAATATGAGAAAGATGAATAAAGAGGAAAGAAAATTTCGAAAAAAAACGCTTCTACTATTTCGTTACAATCACACGCATGCACACAAATACCAACAAGCTATGAATCTAGTCTTTGGTCATTCTGTTCGATGAGGAAAATGTTGAAATTAATGAGCAGCTCGTTTTTCATTACACTGCGTGATGCCCGGAAGCGCTACGAGCAGAGGAGCCGAATGTGGCGCTGATTTAATGGATCAAATGATTTTTCTTTAATGAATGCGCACACAAGTAGGTAGGTTTATGGCCCTGCTTGTACGCTTACATAGATTCCACTCATACGCACACAGCTGAACTCATACATCAGTCACATTGTAACAGCAGCTTTTGAATACACCCAGTATTTGGCAGGCGGGTGAGTAAGCGAAGATTGCGAGTGTTGGCTTGATTGATCACGTGCCTTTATTTTCTTGTTTATTTGTGTATTTATCTAAATTGTTGAAGCGTGCTTATCGATGCTACATATTATATTATATATATTTCACTAAGCGGGCATACATACATAAGAGCACCCTTTAGGAAAAAGTGAAAATTGCTAAAAAAATGCTTAGCTCTGAATTGGGGCTTTCTCTGCAAGTGCGAACAACTCAAATTACAATTACTTATTAGGGTTGGGAATTCGTTAGCTGTTTATTGACATAGTATAGGGGTTTTTTTTTTTTTTTATAGGGGGTTTCAGTAAGATCGCTTCAACTTTTGAACTTTTTTGAATAAAACACAAACGGTTTGACTTTTTTAACTAATTTTTTTTTTATTATCGAGTTTGAACATATACATTTAAGTATGAAATTCGATTTCTTCGATTTGCATGACCACCGAGTGCACGTTTTACGAAGTCCAATCGTTGAACCCAATTTTCGACCACTCTTTTGCATAAATCGGCCGAAATTCCAGCAATTTCGCGTTCAATATTGGCTCTGAGCTCACAAATCGTCGCCGACTTGTTACTGTAGACCAACGACTTCACATAACCCCAAAACGGGACGGCTTGTTAAATGGATCCTAAAATGGCCGTAATGCTCTTAAAGTAGCAGCAACAGAACGATTATTTTCATAAAAAATTTGCACGATTTGCAATCGTTGCTCAAGTGTGTAGCGTTCCATCATGAAATGTATACTAATGAAGTTTACAAACGACAAGCGAAAAATAAAAATTGTTGCGTCGTTCGCCCTCCCTATCGGAAAAAAGTTGAAGCGCACCTATTTAACAACCCTATATATAAACATAGTGGAACGCGTAAAATTTATGTGTTTAATGAACGCTTACGGATGCCCTTCTTTTGGTGGAATTTCTTCTGATATTCAAGCCTAATCTGTGAGGTCTGTCGATTTCGTGATGAATTTTATAATTAAAAGCTCCAATTTTTTATGAGCTATTCACGTATCTGATGCTGCAAATGAGCTGCCGCATAAAGTGAGTATAGCTAGCGTTGCTTAGCGCTGTTGGGTAACTATATCTCAAAAATTAGCAAAGTTATCGGCATTTCCATAATGTTTCCTTTTCAATAAAAGGCTACATTTTAAAGGAAAATTATGTATCTTATATCAGTCTGGTTCTAAGCCTGATAATTTTCAAAATTTACGTCATATAATTTACAAAAATAAAAATTCGAAGCACTACGTGCATCTTGCATATTTTTTGACGGACTATAACCCAATGCAAAAAGTCATCAAGGTCTTACATTTCAATAAAAGTGCGGTGCACGTCCTCTTTTGCGTAAATGCGCGTATCTCGGTAAAAACTTAATAAAAGTCGTAAGTCGTATTTTATCCACGTCGATCTGCAACTTATTAATTGGTGCGTACACTTCTCTTAGGTGTTTTGAGGTTGATCCACAATTTTAAGCCGACTCCGAAAAAAATGTTTTTTCCGAAGAGCTTTTTCCTGGCTTTTTCCGAAAAAACGCTCGGAGGTTTGCCATTGTCTGCCGAGGGGCGATGGCTATTAGAAAAAGTTTTTTCTACCATTTTAATGTTTCATGCACGGAGATTCGAACCTACGCACTCGTCAATGGTAGTCATGCAACAACGCATTCGACTACAGTGGCCGCCTTGTTAATATATTTTGCTATAAAAAAGGAAGTAAAATCTGGAAACCTTTTTAGTAGATCAGGCCTAACAATCACGTGCGCCGACGACGCAATAAAAAATAACTCTCTGAACTTTGAGGGTATCGAACAAAGCGCCAAGACCGCCATTGGTCTGAAGATAAATGAAAATAAATGGAAGTACCTAAAGTTTCAAAAGTGCGAAAGGAAACGGTGACCGGAAAATATGGCTGCGCATTTACCAAGCGGTAATACGCCCCGGTCTTATTTATGGATGCGAATCATGAACACTCACACATGCAAATGACAGATGTTGCTTACAAATTTTCGAACTTAAGATGCTCCAAAAGATCAGTGGAACTCTCCGGGAAAGTGATGATACATAAAGATTACGGTACCACGAGGAACTGTTATCTTTATATTATTAAACACATTAAACCGCAAAGAATACGTTGGTTGCATCATATTGAACGCATGAACAATTATCGCCTCCAAAAAACCTTGATCACTAATAATCGTGACGCTGGAAGGAAATTCTGAATGAGCTTAAAGCTTACCACGAGCTGTAATGCTGCCTGATTGCTCTTTATTTCATTTAGTTCTGACACTGTAAGGACTCTGGTTCCAAATCCCTGCATTTCTTAAGGGGAACTAAAATACTTATATATGCGAAATACTTATGAAAAATATCTCAACATTTGCAGCAAACTCTCTTATATACAAACCATTTGACATACTCTGAATTATGTACAAATATTTGTATGCGAAGTATATGCATGCATACCTATATGAACATACAATACATTAGGGTGGAGCGATGGTTGGTTAGTTTATGTCGTGATTCGACCGTTACCAACGTGTTTACCAGTTATTTACAGCATGACTATATCCAGTCTGTGCGGTTCAGAAACCTTATCAGGTTGTTGGCATCCAAGCCAGATAGTTGTTCGAGACTCTCGAACAGCGGTTTGCCCAGGGTTAACATTCTGTCTTCCCATAGGGCAGGGCATTCGCGATTCTACCAGATCGTTATTCATGGAACCCAGATTAAGGTAACTTTATGGTTTTCGGCCAAGGTTTTAAGGCTATTTCTGCCTTGTTCCATCAGTTTAGAGGTTGTTGTCGCCGAATACAGTATCTGGATTGCAGCTTGGTTATCCGAAAGAATATCGATAATATCCTTAAAAGAGGGATCTGTACTATTCCAATACAAGAAAACAACACAATAACCTTAACAGAACTTTTAACAACTATCAAAAATACACACAATTGGAAATATTCCGGAATAGACCACATTCACATCTACTGGTACAAAACACTTATACAATATCAATACACAAAATACTGCTAAAACTAATAAACGATGACTAAGCCACCCCCACACTTTACTATTTTTTCTTACTTAAGGAATAACATTCATTAAACCCAAGAATGATAATAGCAATAATCCAGTAAATTACAGATCTATCACATATCTACAATATTATCACATCATTAAGACTGTTGCCAATGGACTGACAGAAACACTAAACAATGAAACATTCCTAAAAAAGCAAATGTGTTTTACAAGCACCCAGGTTTTAAACAAAATATAAAAATAGATCATGCAAAAATAAAAATGAATTAAGCGTTTTTGCACCCTCCCATGGGATGTCGACATCTCCTAGTTCGCGCAGCATCGACCTTCTCCAAGTGTTTTTGGTTTGTTCCCTTTCGTGTTCCAGCCCAGTGCCATTCTCGTGATACTATCTGGTGGTTTTCCCAATGTGTGAACTATCCATCTCCACTTTCTGCGTTTGATTTGCCTAAGGATGGGTTCCTCGTTCGTTAAATGTAGCTAACATATTCCCTTGGTATAATCAAGTGGAGTGGTACAGATATATAAAATCTAAAGATAGCAATAAGAACAAAACTAACTATTGTAAATATAACAAACACCAACCACATTCATATAAGGAGACTATAACAATCCCCAGAAAAAATGGAGGAAGGGGACTTATTGACATCCATCATCTACAGAACAACCAAAAAAATGATTTAAAAACATACTTCTGCAACCAAAACACAGCTCTTTATAAAGCAATAATACTAGCAGAGAAAGAACTAATGCCGTTTAACCCCAACAACCAAAATCTAATTCTACCAAAACATACAATAGAAGCAGCACTACCAGCATGGAAACAAAAACAAATACACCGAAAACCTCCACACGTAGTTAACAATGTCAACATAAATCTGCAGTACACATACGAGTACACGTGGCTAAGAAAAGGAGTTCTACAAGCGTAAACAGAGGGATCCATTATTGGTATATAGAAGACCAAAATAAGCAAGACTGAGCTAAAAAAGAAGTGGCAGGGGCTTTCTTCTGACAACTTCGAGTTTATTTATTCAAAATAGCCCCCTCTGGCCTCGATACACTGTTTTGTGCGATCTAAAAGCTTTTCGAAAGAGTGTTTCAGGTCATTGACCGGAATGTTCTTCAGAATGTCGGTACAAGCATTTTGGTTGCCCTCTACGGACACAAAACGTTTTCCTTTCATGGCCAAATGCAATTTTCCGAATAGGTAGAAGTCACAGTGGGCCATATCAGGCGAATACGGTGAGTGATTGATGGTTAAAATGCGACTTCTAGTCAACAAATCAGTCACAAGAGTGTATCGATGAGATGGTGCATTATCATGCAATAAGGGGCAGCTTTCTCCTTCGTGGTACTCAGGGCGAGTGCGCCGAATGCGATGCAACAAACCCTTCAAAATTCCAAGATAGAAAATTGCATTGACGGTTTGGCCCATTGGTACGAAATCCTTGTGGACAATTCACTTGGAATCGTAAAAACAAATGAGCATCGACTTGATTTTTTCTTCCCAAAACGTGATTTTTGGGTCGTGGCTCGTCTGGGGCCTTCCATTGGGCACATTCATGGTTCAGGTTCATGTTAGAAACACCACGTTTCATCACCAGTTATAATGTTGTAAAGGAAGTTCTCGTCTTTTTTCGCCTCTTTAATGAAGTCTTTCGAATGTTCAATTCTGAGCAATTTTCGGTCCTCCCTTAACTTGTGCAGAATGAAATGTGCATAGACCTTTCGTAAGTCCAAATGATCAGATAAAATGCGACAAATCGATGTTTTGGAGATATTGAACTCCGATTCCATGAGTTGCACCGATAGTTTCGTTTCATTTTTGATAAATTTACGAACAATTTCGATGGAGCTTTCGATGACTACTGATTTTGGGCGGCCCGTATGTTTATTGTCCTGATAACCATCTTTGAAACGTGTAAACCACTCATGAACTCTGGCACGGGATAAACAATCATCGCCATAAACTTTTTTCACCAATTGAAATGTTTCGGTAGACGTTTTACCGATTTTAAAACAAAATTTGATATTAGCTCTTTGTTCGAAACTCCTTTTTGTACCGATCGTACAAACATACTGACGCTTTAGTCGCTTCCACTGAACCGAATGTCGCTTGCACTGGAAGTCAGCTAGGAACGTAACTTCCAACGAATCAACTCATTAAAAAGATGGTGGCATCAAAAACATTTTTATGATTCCTGTCTTTTTTATTTTGGACTTCACCTTGTATAGACAAAAAATCATATGAACAAATACAAAAAGCAGTCATTCTGATAACGTTTAATCTAGTATAGTCCTTTGTGAATCAGAACCATTCCTAATACAACATATAAAAAAATCAAAAGAACAGGGCATCGTCCCTTGATATCGATATTCGTGACATATGTTATCGCCAGTAGTTGCGAACCCCGCTGAGATGGTGAAATTAATATATTAATAATAATAATATCACAAAATCGGCACAAGTGTGAATGTTAAATAATTCAAGCTCATCACTGAAATTCAGTTGAAAACACAAAATACTAAATACAATAACACTAGCTAACTAGCGAAATAAGTGGCCATAGAAGTGTTTGAAAACACCTTGAAATCAATCTGTGTTCTTAGGAGTATCCTCTTACTATACGATGAGACAAATTATATTGTCTAGAGTTCTTTTTGGAAAAGTCTACTTTCGGTAGGTCTGCCAGAATCAATAAAAAAAAATTCACTCCACCCTAATATACCTCCCAATATATGAATGCTTCATATTCACACAATTCCTGCTAATGCTTGCATGTGTGGTGTTAGCTGAGTGTCAATTGTTATCGATAATAGAATTCATTAATATTGTTATGTCAAATGGAAAGAGCTTTGTTGCGCGCCTATAAGTATGCATACATTTTTAATGATATGCGACTTGCTGCACGAGCTTCGGTTGACACTCGAAACAAATTAAATCTAATTATTTATTCAAAGCCAAAAATGAACGAGAAGATTGCTGGGAATTTAAAAAGATAAAAATAAATAAATGAAATAACATCTGCATGTGCTGAATTAAAATAATTATAGAAACGAGTGAAATATTATATTAGATTTATAATCAGTTAAGAAAGAAGACTCTTTGCTAGAGAACAAAGTAATCAACTGTCATTAAAGAAATTAAAAAAAAACCGGTTTTGGAATTTAGGTTAGGTTATGGTGGTATTCGGTCTGTATGTCCAACACACTTACTTCACTTTATTTTTTTTGTTATACTTTTTATACGCAATAAAAATTTTGTAAATAAGTATAACTACGCAGTATACAGTGTTTTATATTTAAAATTTAACCGTTTTCAAGATATTCATTTTATTCAAAAAAAGGTTTTTTGCATGTGCGCCCAAAAGCGGTCAAGTTGAGCGCGAAATGTAATGAATAAACAGTTTAAATTGTTTTTTTTTGGATTTAGTTACGTATTTTTACAATTGCTTTCTTTTTATGGAATTTTATCCTGTATTATTAGTTCTTTAACTTAAGTATTGCTAGTTTTTGTATAGCCAAAATACATTCCCTTAGAATCAAATTGATTGCGAAATCTTTATTACTTTTGTGTAGAATCATTCAAGAAATTTATTTTTTAAAGATAATTCCTTCCGGTCATCCGCAAGTACCAACTTTGAAACACTCGCTCGAGGACTGCAGTTTTTATCTCGTGAATAACTTTAGTGTTGTTGGCTTCCAATACCTCAATCGAAGTTGGTTTATCCACAATGCATTCAGACTTTATGTAACCCCACAAATAAAAGTCCAAAGGTGTGTTATCACACGATCTTGTTGTCTAATCCACTGATCCAAGACGATAGATAAATTGCTCAACGAAACGACGACGCAGTAAATCCATTGTTTCACGGGAAGTATGAAAAGTTGCCCCCTGTTGTTGGAATCAAACGTTGTGGAGATCACCAGCTTCAATTTCCGGCATCAAGAAGTCGTTTATCATGGTGCGATAGCGTTCGCAATTCACTGTTACATTAGCGCCGCCCTTGTTTTTGCTGAAATATTTGCTTAATGACGTAGCCCCTAAAGTCAAAAATGGGCTTCATCCCTGAACACCATAAGTTGGCCTGAGCACGCGATGAGCACTTTTCAAAGAGCGTCAATTTTCATAATAAGTGCGATTTGTAAACGTTGTTGATGAGTATTTCTTCCCATTATGAAATGTCAATGAATACTGAAAAAAGTATGTATTTAGTTTGATAGTTTAGTTTTCAAAAAAACCCTTATCTCCCTTTATATGTCAAAAAATCAAATATCAAAGATGTATCAAACTTTACTGCTATTGGAAAAGTACCTCCAATCTGACCACGCTTAATATGTCAAAAAGTCAAAAGTGAAGGCTGTCTGAAATTAAACATTGCTCCTATTGAAAATCAAAGCTCTCGCAGAAAAACCATATAAAAGGGGCCGCGACAAGACTCTTCCGTCGTACACAGATCTGGGCTGTTGATTTTGCGTCGTCTCATGTGATGTCAGCATTTGCTAGCTCGCGAAACATCGACCTTTTCCAAATATTCTTTGGCCGACCGCGATAGAAGTCTATCAAAATTAATTTTATTTTGAATTATGTTACCCCTGATACATTTTTTAGACATTATTTATAATTCTCATTTGGCTTTTCATACAGACGAAGTTTTAATTTTTCTCGCCAACTAATAATGCACAAAACTTGTATAAATCGCATACAACCATAAGTTGGCGACACTTTGCGCGTATTATCGGATGTTTCTTTAAGAGCTTGAGAATTTAAAATGAAAAATTGTTTGCAAAACAGAAATATTGTTTGAATGGTCTTTTTGTTTATTATAATCGGGTAGATAATTTCATGCAGGCAGATAATTTCACGCAGGGAGATTAGATATGACAGTCTTTATCAATACGCCTGCTTGGACCTTTTCTGCTCTCGAAAAAATACTACCATGGTTCCGGCTCGGAGGAAATATTCACTGTTTTAGTGGCACACAACTTTAGCAATCGATGGTCGCTATAAGTGTGAAGATATTTTAAACTCTACCTCATCGCCTCAAAAGAAAGAAGAAATATGATGTCCGGCATATGTTTGCCTCCGGTGCGAGTTACATGGTCCATTCGATCTGTCTAAGTTTTGACTTCTTTTCCCAATAAATTTGTCCTCTGGTGTCAATGGTGGCTTGTTTATTGCAATAAATCGATTGTTAAGTGCACTGTATGGAAAGCTGCGGCTCAGTACCGTTTGAAATTCACCGAATGACAGCCCTTTACTCATTTCCTAAAAAATAAGGTCCGAAGATGTCGGCAGTGTTCTATGACCTGCGGATAATGATTTATTATCATATTTTTTTCAAAATAAATTCCCACAATTTGGAAGCATTGTTCTGGCGTAAAACGATTCACGACGATTTGTTAAACCTTACTAAACAGAAACGTTAACACATTTTGCCATTCTCAGCTGCGAACCATAGTTATCAATATCGATAGTTCTCAAGCAGCTAAAAAATCACCCGATGCAATTTCACAACATAAATAAGAATGGAAAATATTTATTCATGTGCCAAATATTTCTTTATGCACGCGAATGTATGCGTTGAGTGGCTTAGTATGCCCAAAAGTAGGCTGCGACAATAAATACCACGCAAAAGTCAAGCATATTAAGCGCTCAGCTCATGGAAACCATAAACCCCGTACAAATGCGAGCCATGTGTAGGTATGGACATTATGCGCTTGCGAGTGATGTAACAAAATATGCTACGGGGTTTGGGGTCGTGAAGCATCACCTTTTGAGCAAAAATTTCACGTTGTTTATTTATTATACGCATCATTGCCATGTTGAACCGACAGGCAGACCAAACGCGATAGGCTCGCACTTGCAGGCTTTAGCAAAAGAGCAGAGGCAGAAAATTTGATGCCTGTATGTGAGTGAATAAGCAATGTTTTGGAGTATGCATGCAAATAAGCTTAGTTTCGAAGTACAAAACATGGGTGTGTGTGTATTTATGTATATATTTTAAAATGCCGCCTCATCGCCTTGTAGACATTTAAATTACCTTTGGTGGCATTGAGAGTTGATTTTCAGGTTCAAGCGTTCCGACACCTGAAAGTATGCTAACAAATAAATGATGTTTTCTTTGCACTTTCGGCGACTTTTGTATCTTGATGATTCAATGCGAATCATTTTTTACACGCGTGTGCGTTCATGAGTAAGTGTGGAGTGTGGATTTTTGCGTATATTTGGTTTTTTAAGTTGTTTGCCTTTTGTTGTTCGGCTGATTGTTGGATGTGTTGACATTTGAAATTGTAATGCATATCTGAGTAAAGCGTGTGCAAATAAAGACAGGTATATGTGTGTGTATTTGTGAGTGACACAAATGATGTTGTATAATCCACCATTTATGTGCGAAATGAAACGCTGCGAAAATATTCATATCAACTGAATCCAACGAGTCAACAGCACTCCAGAGTATATTAGTATGCATGTATGCGTGTAAGGTTGGGGCAATGATATTTCCCTGCCTCTATGGGTATTTGAAAAATAGGCCATTGCCTTTTGCGTGAGATTCCATGCAAATATCTGTAAGCTCTTTGAACTGAAAATGTAGGCAAGTAAAAGGGTTGTATTAGCGCCTAAGAGTAGATGGAGAAAATTATCTTCAAGGATTACCTTTTATTATCAATGAAATACCTCCATACATAGCTGTATATGTTTTCTCTGTAAGTCTTGATAGTCGCTGCAGTTGTGTGGTATTTGCATGGCAATAATTCGATTGATTTAAAGTCCTCAAGTGTTTTGCGTGTTCGGCGTTTTTCTGCTGTCGAAAAAAATGGATCAAGGAAGTAGAATCAAATCTTGTGTAAAAACAAAAACGGAAAGCTTTTTACAGAAGATCGAGAAGATGTGAATGTCTCGTGAATGGCTCACTCTGGACGCCCTAGTACATCAACAACCGATGAAAATGTTGAGAAGGTAAAGAAAATTGTTATGGAGAATCGTCAAATCACAATTAGAGAAGTTGCTGAGGATGTCGATGCATCGGTTGGCTCATGCCTTGCAATCTTTTCGGAAATTTTGGGCATGAAGCGTGTCGCTGCCAAGTTCGTTCCAAAATTGCTGAATTTCGACCAAAAACAAGGTCGGATGAGTATCGCTTAGTATTTGTTGAATGACGTCATTAATAATCCAGATTTGCTTAAAAGAGTCTTAACTGGTGACGAAACATGGGTATATGGTTATGACATCGAAGCCATAGCCCAATCGTCCCAATGGAAGAGTCCTGGAGAGCCAAGACCCAAAAACGCATGCCAAGTTCGATCAAATTTCAAGGTCTTGCTCACTGTTTTCTTCGATTACCATGGCGTAGTGCATTCAGGAATTTTTACCACAAGGTCGTACGGCAAGTAAGGAGCATTACCTTGAAGTTATGTGCCGTTTACGTAAAGCAATACGAAAAAACGCCCGGAATTGGGGGAAAAATTCAGGGTTTTTGCATCTTGATAAAGCACCTGCTCACTCATATTTGCTTGTGAGAGCTTACTTGGCCAAAAACAACACCGTTATCATGCCTCAGCCACCGTATTCACCAGATTTGGCCCCCTACTTGTATTTCCTGTTCACTAGAGACCCATGAAAGGATTGAGGAGATAAAAATCGAATCGCTGAAAGAGCTCAAGAAAGTGTATATCAGTACTGCTTCGAGTGTTTTTGTTATCTGAGGGGAACTACTTTGAAGGAGATAAAATAGAAATTGATGAATAAATAACTATTTTTTGAGAAAAATGAAAATTCACCTTATTTTTTGAACGCACCTCGTATATTTCTTGCAGATTTGGATACCCCTCAATTAATGAGCACATACATACTTTCCTAATACACATATAAGCCCGCCAACAAAAAAGTTTGAACACCTTTGTGATAATAAATTTTGATAATTCAAATAATTCGTACCGGCCTCGGTAGTTTAGCGTAAGGGTACTAGCCTAGCCATCCTAGAGCTTGTGGATTCGAGCCACACGTAAAGCACGGTATTCGCACTTTTCCAAACTTACCTACTTTCCTAGTTTCTATTATAAAACCAAACAAAAAAAAATGTCATTCCTCAACCCCAAAAAACCTTATCTTTCCAATCCTTAGAAGAGGAAGCGAGCAATTGCGGTAATAGTTCAGACACACCAAATTTAGCAAAGTCCTCAACCATCTGAGTGATCCTCCTGGCAGAAAAATGTGAAACACAGATGGCGCAACGACACGTGAGCATTCCTATTATTTAGGACTGGTAGCGACAGGCTAATCCCCTACAAAGCAAAGTAGATTAACGAAACCGGCGCAAGACTGAGCCTTGTCGAGGCCTTATGCTCCCGAGTGGAGTGAACAAGGAAAAAAAATATTTTATAATTTAATTTTTTACCAATTTTCACAAAATATATATGCAGTTCAATCTTCAAAATTAGGCATCAGAATCACAGTTTCAAACTTGATACGAAACTGAAAAAAAATCATAAAATTTTCCAAATTTTTAATTAAAAACTTTTGAGTATGACTGTAAAATGTGCCGAATTTTTTTTTTTTTCTTGACTTCGATTGTTAACACCCTGTAAGTCACAGCTCAATGGAATAAACAAAAAAACAGCAAAAGAACTTTTTAATGTAAAATGCCACTTTGACAATGGTTATAAACTTGAAATGGTTTGATGATCGATACTTTACGAGATATCGACCACTACAGCCAACTGCCGAGAAAATAATGAGTTTCGTTTTCCTCAAACAATAGAATTCCATTCTTCATTGAAGGCATTGAAAAAGGTAGCTTAATTAAAGCTTTAGACTTGGTGCGAAACTGAGAAGAGTTCATAGAATTTTCAGAAGTATCTAAATTTTTAATCAGAATTTTGGTACCTCAAACATCGCGCTGATTTTAAACGATTTTATTTTGCGTACGCTGTTGAACTTTTCAACAATATAAAAAATCATTATTTTTTAAAGGGAATTGTGCTCAAATATACATCGTGATATTTCGATATTTTTTTGCATGCTGCGGCTAAAAAATAGTATATACGAGATAACACAAACTACGCCTTGTTTGATCGATACTTGATAAGAAATCTGATCGGTTGAAAAAAATCAATGCAATCCACACTATACAATCAGTCACGCTTCAACTTTTTTTTTTCTCAGAAATCTTGAAATATCTGTATGGCCCCCCAAAATTAGTATAAAGACCCCACATATTGCGCTATAAGTTGTGACTATTTGCTTATCAACTTTTTATTTTCCATTATTTTTTCTTATAAAAATATAGTTCATTTTATAAGAAACACTAATATAACCCAACTTCCAAACTTGTACAAGATTTATAAAAATTCGACAAACTTTCATCAACATTTTTCATCACAATTTAGAAAAAAATTGGCACGTAATTTTATAGCCCATTGAATTTTAGCAATTTTTAGTGCAAGTTCGAAGTCGCTCAACATTTTCGAGGATTTTTGATAATTTTTTTCTCGATCCATGCTTTTGTTATAAGGAGAAAATTCTAATTGTTTTTTTTTTCTAATATCTTGTTACATAGTATATGAGAGTCTAGTTAAAAGCTTTTCCCTGTGCTGAGGCATTTCATCGTCATTCAACATTCGGCATTCTGTCTCAGTTGAAAGACTCATCCGATATCGATGCAAACGAAATTTATTTTGACCGAAGTAACCTGCAAGTCTACAATAATTTGCTTAAATGAGGTTCGAACCTACAGACCTCTTCAACTTAGTACATACCCAACCTTTATAAGACCCATTTTTCAGTGACATGTTATAATTTATAGAATGACTGCTGTTAAATAACTAAGCTCACGTATGCCTCTATTAAATTTGTAATACTTTAATATTCCAGCATATTTCTTAACATAAGCCTGTACATCTACTTATACATATATACTTAAACAAAAACATAAACAAATGCATCACACCAAATAGATGTGATTAAATTTCCTTGGCAGCTGACTACATATTAGTTTTCAACTCACAACTTTACTCTACTTTTCAGCCTCGATTTAATAAAAGGAAAAACGCAATATCGAACGTGATTTTTGCCGCAATGTCTGTACGAGCATTTCTGACAATTGAATGTGTATTCGACTGAGAATACATACACAAATAAAAGTAAGTACTTCTTTCAATATACCAGTTTTTAGTGGAAATGCCAAGTATAGAATTCGCTGTCAAGTAGCGAACGAAAAAAAACGAAACTTGGCAATGCGCATCAGTATAGTTTCAGCTCGTTTTTTTTCTTTCTTTTTTGCTTCCATTCATACAAAAGTATTTGCTGCAACCACAACAACTCTCGCTCACAACCATCTCCACTCAAATGAACTGATTGGCTCGCACAGTAAGTTCTGAATGTTGGGGCGAGAAGTGGTGAAAAAACTGAGTGAAGCACAAAAGTATAAAAGTTTCTTGGCTGAAAGTAGCTAAGTAGAGAGATATTCGTATGGAAAAAATCTCTTGAACAAAGCCAGCTTTAAGTTTGCCCTTTTTCATTGTCTATTGCAAGAAAAAAAGGAAAAAGGATACTTTCAAATCTTTTGACCAATTTAATTTTATACACTGAAATATACTTACGGCGCAAAAGTGGAGGTGATAGAGTATTGCCAGATGCTTAGTATAGATTACATTGTGTTTTTGTAGCCCAAAATTATATTTCTGAATTCACTGATAATATTTTCATAATACTAGCATTTGAAATACTTGAATCATAATTTTATAAGCAAAATAATTACAGAAGTGATAACAACAATAGCAGAGTGACATTTTGCCTACATTCGACTGTTTCTTGATTATTTTTTTATTTATTTGAAATTTTTTGTAGAAATTCGTTAACATTTTTTTTTTATAATAATATGGATTCCTAATGCAAAAAAATAAAAAAAAAATTTACTTCAAAGTTTCACACTTTATATAAAAGTTGGAAAAATTCAATAAATTTTCATCAAAACTTCAAACCTTTTAGCCAGAATTCCTAGAAAAATTCTGTGAGTGCAGTTTAATGACTCATTAAACTTTCGCATAAGATTCTGCAAGTTCTAAGTGGCTCTAAATCCGCACTGATTAAGAATAATTTTTGTGTTAACGGTGCTATCCGTCCAATGCACTAAATCCAGTTTTGGTTTTGAATAACTTTTTTACTAATATAAATAAAAAAAAAATGATTTTGAATGATGGCAGCAGTATGCTGCTTCACAAAGTCATTCTCTCTCGTGGCTGCAAATACCTTAACGATTTAAATAGGTCCGATTACATTTCAGTGCTAAACATAAACCTTGCCACCGAAACCAGAGTGGAATACCTTTTTAAAAACCTTCAGCTGGGCACCCGGGTTTGGCGTTTTTTCATCCTATTCGAGGATCCTTTTCTAAAGGTTATATTCCTAAATCTATAGAATATTTAATTTTAAGAAGCTACCTGGAAGCTCAATTCGTTACCTATAATATAAATATGTTAAATTTACGTCCAAAGACGGAGAATGCAGTCTGGCAGGCCCAGGTGCCCTATGGAAGGTTTAATTTAAAATCAAAATTATAAAAAAGAATCGATTTAAAGTTGGTTACTCGGACTTACTTGATGTTACTTACATGATCTTGTTAGCAAGATTGAAGCCGGGCTGGATGCTGACGAGTACACAATGGGCGTGTTAGTGGACATTGTGGGGACTTTTGATAATGCCACTTTTGGCTCAGTATGTTTCTCTGCCGAACGACATGGAGTTAATCAAACCATTGCAAAGTGGATATATTCCATGCTTTCTGAGAGGCTGTTAACCGCTGGTGAGAACAGTGACGAACTAATTACTGTCAGGGCCAAGCAAGGATGCCCCCAAGGGGGTGTTCTTTCTCCGCTGTTGTGGTGGTTGGTCCTAGACTCTCTTCTAGCGGAGATGCAGGGACGGACGATGTCTGTGCGCTAACATCTGATAAATCCTTAAGAAGGCTTTGCACAAAAGTGTAGAGGATTCTTGACAAAATCGATGACTGGTGCATGAGACAAGGTCTCTCCTTCAATCCGAACAAAACCACCATTGGTCTTGTTCACGAGAAAACGGAAATTGGATGGACTAAGTCTTAAAACACTGAAAGGTGTGACACTTGGTCTTTCCGATGAAGTTAAATATATAGGAGTAATCTTGGATAAGAAGCTGACTTGGGTGGCATACGTTTCACTGAAGGTGACTCGCGCATTAAGAATTTTTTAGCAATGCTGCGTGAGCCTTTAGTAAAACCTGGGGTCTGAAACCTGCTGTGGTCCTATGGATATACACAGTACTTATCAGACCAATCAGCACTTACGGCTCTGGGGTCTGGTGGGGATGGAGCATGGTTAAGTCCACACTCCGGGAACTATACAGGCTGCAAAAAAGTGTATGTTTATGCATTACGGGTGCCACGAGTACAACCTCCGGCGATGCTCTAAATGCTATGCTTGATTTGCTCCCTCTGGATCTTAAGATACAACAGGAAGCAATAAAAACAATGTGGGGACTCCATAAATATGGTTTTTTGGCACGAAGACGGAACTTCGGGACACAGAGAAATTTTTAAGTGGCTATCTCAGCAGTATTCACTGTGTTTGGTACCTAAAGACGTCCTCATATCTAAAGTTTCATTGCGTGAGCAATGGAGCAATCCAGAATGCATTCAGGGAGGTTTAACGGATATTTTCTTTACCAATGGGTCCAAGAATGAAAAAGAGTCTGGAGCTGAATGGTACTTAAACGATAGCAATAAGTATCACTATGCTATGGGAGAAACGGCAACTGTTTTCCAAACGGAAGTTTTTGCCATCCTGAATCAATACTCGAGAGGAGATGGAGCGGAAAACAGATTGGAGTTTTCAATGACAGTCAGGTTGCACTGAAGGCCCTGGAGAACGCGAAGCAAACCTCAAAGATTGTTCAAATTGCCGAAGAATTGGCCAGCCGTGGATCAGCGATTCCCTCATAAGGGCCAGAGCCAATAATCGGAATCATTTCCGCAGCAATCATAAATTGGATCAACGATTATGTATGCAATTTACACAAAGAGCGATGGTCCGGTCTAGAACGCTACAGAACTGCAAAGTGTTTTGTGACAAGTCCGAACAGAAAACTGTCAACTGACTACTAAAACTTGGAAGAAAAGACGTTCGGTTGATGATATTACAGCACACAACCCATGGAGTCAGCATATGACCACCATTGAAATCATTGAGGATCCAATGTGCCTGTCTTGCTTGGATCCTCTATGTCTTTGTCTCTGCCTCTATTCTTTCCTATCTCTTTCTGATACTTTTCTCCTTTCCTCCTTGACTTTCTACCCTCGTTTTTTAATTAGAATTTCTAGAAAGATTTCTGGTACGCAGTTGTATAGCTTATTATGGTAATTAAGCAAAGTAGAAGTTTGAAGTTGCTAAAAAATTGATTTCTTATAATTTTTTCCTTATATGGTTTTTCTGTAATAAAAAAAAAATTGAGTATGAGCAAATTTCTTACGAGTATTATTCTACAACCGGTGCATGCGTTGGGAACAGAAACGTCGAGTGTTGGACGTTGGACAATCGACAAGATGTTAAGCAGTGAGGTAACGTAAGAAATCATCAGTGGTTTCATAGGAAAATTTCTGCTAATGGAAAAGAGGGACCTGGATGTAAGTACTCTAAAATAATGCGAAAGGGGTTCCAAACAAGGGGGATTCTGTAATGAAGCAGGCACCACTCTGAAATAATGCGAAAGGGGTCCCAAACAAGGGGAGTTTTTTAGTCCCCGGACAGAGCATTGCTGCGACGAAAGATTTGATTAGGAATTCGACATTTTAAACCTCCTTATTCACAAAAACAAAAAACTGTAACTACAATTGAACATTCCAAAAATTTGGTTTTCACGAAATTACTTCACGACTTTAAAAAATAAAATAAGTAAAAAACAGCGAAAAAGTCCAAAAACCGAAGCCAAATTTTAAAGCCGAAAAATGAGTTTTGTGGAAAGAATTATAGCACAAGCGTAAAAAGTAATGTTACAGACGGCGCTTGATTTCAAAATTGTACATTTAAAAATATATATATGTGTATATACAATAATAACAGGTTTTTCTGGCAATTCACTGTATTTTTCATAATGCTTCACTCGAAACGCGCTTGCAACTATTTTGACACTTTTAGCAATTTTTCATTTGTGGCAAACTTATATGAACCTACTTGGATATTAGTTGATCTGAGAAATCATTGCTTCATTCACAGTTTTTGTTATTATATTTTTTTTCACTTTAACTTCCTACAGCTTCGCAATATTCGATTTGTTTTGTAGTTTTTTGGTTGGCCATTTTTGATGATTTTGGATGATTGTTTGCAGACTATAAAACCTTGCTCCAATTTCCAATCAAGGCTATTGGCATTATACACAAATATGTACTTCTTTCGATAAGTTTATATGTATATGTATGGTACATGGATATGTGATTGGGTGTGTGGTGATACTCTGCAATTGCTTCTTATGCGTGTTTTTGTTAGTAGTCAGCCCAGATGCTTGTGTGTTAGTTTCTCTATGACCTTTTTATGAAGTTTTTTGATTTGAAATTATATTAAACTTTTTGACACAGTCAGTTTTTGATATCAACTATTTCTTGATTAAAAAAATATTGTGAAAAAGTGGCGTTCTAACAATAGCAGCTCTTTTGATGGCATATAACAGTAAGTGGAGCTTGACCAATTCAACAGATTCGTGAAAGTTTGCCACGTGAGGTCAGCTCAGGGAGGAAGTTGTGATTGTTCGCTGGCAAAAAATGTATTTTATATATGAAAAGTAAAATAATTTCGAGGTTGTGAATAAATAACACGAGTATGACAGAAATTTATGGGCAATCAAAGATGGAAAGTGCTGAGGGAATTAATAGAGTTTGAGGTTGAATTTTAATAATTTTAACATCAAAAAGGACGGGCACTGCTAGACTAATTTCTAAAGAAAAAATAAACAAGACATTAAATTGGATTAATGGATAAGAAAAAGCCCTCAATGTGACTTGTTGCTTGACTTTATTCTTCCGCATTTGTAAGTTGCAGCGACGGACGGACATTGTGATCAACCAAGATTGTATTCTCTTATTCTACTGGGCTGGGGAATAAATTCGTAGCGTCTTCACTGATGTCTTTTATTTAAACAAAAAACAATAATTATATCAATAAGTTAATCAATTACATATTCGCCGTTGCTGTTTACAAACTCTTCCCGCCTTTCGACTATGTTGTTGATGCCGTTCCGCCAAAAATTTTTGTTTTATGATATTTTTGTACGTAAGAAAAGTTAAATAAAAAACCTAATATTTTAAATATAGTTTTTCATTTTTTATTGTAGAAAAAAAAATTCCTGAAAATATCCTAAATTTTCGAGCTTTAGACCACCGGGAACCTTAAGGGAACCTCTTTGTTATCGAAGGTGGGCGTTCATACGGTTTGACAGGGAGCGCAAAAGATGGTAATTGGTCGGTACAAGGTCCGTGGTCGGTACAGGCCTTGTCGTGAAGGGCCTTGTCGGTACAGGCCTTGTCGTGAAGCAGTATCGTTTGACCATGTCGATCAGGTGTTTTCAGTCGAATAGTTTCATTCATGCGGTGTAGCTGGGCAATATAGGGCTCCTTGGTGACCCTGGCATTCTTTTCAGGCGTTTTCCCAGTGCACCATGCCCTCCCAGTCTCACACAACACATACCATGATCTTCTTTGGATGAAGATCTCGCTTGACTATCCACTTTGAGCGATCCATGAATGAAATGAGATATGAGATGATAATAGCCATCGCTAGCGACACATTTTTCCCATCTCTCAGGCAATTTGTGGATGCCGCGCCAAAAAAAATTGGCCGTCTTTGGCCGCAAACCAATCATCGAGCCATTTTTTGGCTTCTTCATGAGAATTGAAGCGCTGCTGGGAAAGTGCGTGGCCCATCGATGCAAACAAATGATAATCGGAAGGCGCCAAGTCTGGTGAGTAAGCCGCATGCACCAGCGGTTCCCAATCGTACGTCTCCACCAATTCCCGGGCCGCTCTTGTTCGATGTGGCGGTGTGTTGTCATCAAGAAAAATTACTTTGTGACGCCGATCGCCATATTCTGGGCGTTTTCGGTGTATAGCGCTGTTCAAATCGGCCAATTGTCGTTGGTAGTGTGCACCGTCAACTGTGTCACCTGGTTTTAATAGCTAGTACCAAATCATACCACGCTGGTCCCAGAAAACACACAGCATTGCCTTGCGGCCGAAGCGATTTGGTTTGGCCGTTGTTTTTGACTTGTGGCCGGGCGGACCATACGATCGTTTACGCTTGGGATTGGAGAAATACACACATTTTTCATCACCCATAACGATTCGATGCAAAAAAGACTCCCTTTTGAACCGGGAGAGCAGCATTTCACAAGTGGTTTTTCGATGTCCACAAATCGTAGTTTGACATTTTAAGAGCGGCAAAAATGCAAATGAAACGTAACAAACAATGAACTGAATATGGTTGACAGATGAAAAAAACAAGACATTTGGGAAGGTTTAAAATACTCCTAGTGACATCTATGGAGTAATAGCTGAAAGTCTCATTTCATAGGTATATACCTGGGCACTATTTCTCATCCTCCCTGCAGTTTGGTACAAAAAGGGCTATTTATGACCGCGTGTTGGTCGATGGCGGGCGAGATGCTGAGAAGCAATTTGAAGGCGACTTTCTTTGTTTTTTCGTTGAGCTCGAGAGATATGCAGGCTCCAAATTTTTCGGTGAATCCTATTGAACGAAGGTAATTGAGAATCGTTTTATGATCGCAGTAAAATTTTCTGGCCAGTTTGGCGAGCGTACCCCTTAAAAAGTGATTTGAGACGTTTTTCATCGAATTCAGAGGGCTTCTCCGTGGACGTGCCATCGACGTCAAAGTCGCCATTTTTGAACTTGCAATTCATTTCCGTGCTGTAGACTCTCCTACAAAATACATACTCGTCGCAAATGCCCGGGTCTGCTTCGGCAGAGTTTTAAACTCGATGAAAAGCAAAGAAAAGCTGGTGCCGAAAATGTTTATGTTTGCCTCCTGGGTATTCCATTTTTAAAACTAATACAAAACCAAATAACTTAAAAATACAATTAACATAGTTTTGTAGAGCAGAAAAAGTTCTATCGAATGAATACTTACCCTTTGCCAAACAGCAAACAAATCGTCGTAAAATAAAAGAAGACATAAAAATGCTATGAACTTATTCCTCAACTTAATATATTTAGGGTTGCCCTATTCATCCTTACACATGAGCAAAAAGTACCGGGAATGTTTAAATAAAACAAAAAAGAGTTAAATTTCAGGCAAATTTCTTTTATCTCTTTCAAAATATGACCCGTCTGAAGCAACACACATGTGCCAACATTTAACCCAGTCCTGGTAGGCCGACGAAGGGATGGCCTTCAGCTCCTTCGTCGCATTCTCTTTGACCTCCTCTATCGACTGAAATCTCCTTCCAAGAAGTGGTAACTTCAACTTGGGAATCAAAAAGAAGTTGCACGGGGCCATATGAGATGAATACGGTGCTTGCACGATAGTATTTGCTTGGTGCTTGGCCAAATAATCCAACGCAATTAGGGCTCGGTTCGATGGTGAGTTGTCATCATGCCAAATCCAAGAATTATTTACCCATATTTCCGTCCGTTTGCGACGAACAACATCTCTCAAATGCTTCAAAACGGATAAATAATATTCTTTATTGACTGTCTAACCTGATGGAAGGTACTCATGGTGCACTACGCATTGTCAATCGAAGAAAACAGTCAACCCTGTACTTTTTGATCTACTCTAATCAATTGTTATATATTTTTATACATTATAATTCGATTTTCTAAAAAAAAAGTTTGACTTTATAGGCATTAGATAAGATGATTTTTCTAATCGACTGAACAATCAATGCGTAGGGAAAATGTTTCGTTTTTGTGACGAAAGCACTTGTCTGCTTTGATGCCTTTCCTTTCTTCCTATTTAAAAAACAAAAATTCTTGTCATTCTCTAATGGGCAAATTGTTGAATTGAAATAGGTCAAGGAGTTTTATACTGAAGCAAAAAAAAAAAAAAACATACAAACACGTGCACAAATTTTCGTTTATAAAATACACATGCGAGGACAATTACTTACCTACACTTGAAATATGTACATAGCTTTGCATAAATATAAGCGTTTTAGTGAGTAACAAGCTTCATATGAAGGCGTCAAATTTGTCTATAAGTATCACGGGAATAACTGCGGTGCGGCAGGCATACCTTCACATGCTCTCTGTTTACAATGTATGTATTCCATTTTTTCCTTGTATATATTTTCAATAGGAATGTCTGTAAAATTTTTAAATGGCATCTATAACACTAGCCTTTCGTCTAAACACCTTGGCGGCCACGTTTACTTGCAACATAATTATAATTATAATATTAAATAATTTTGTCGTATTTCGTGTGAGAAGATCATCGTGATTGGAATGTACGAGTACACCGTTTGCTAAGTTTGCTGACTTTGTTTCCAATTTGTATTCTGCGCCTTAGTGTTTTTTCACAAATGGAGAGTCCAACAAGTTTACGCAGCCCACTATGGGAGTTTTTATTACAAGCTTTTTCAGGCACGCAGTTGAAGTAGCTAGGCGCTCGAAATATCAGATACTAATAAAGCTAAACTTGTGTATTTTATTTGAAAAAAAGGTTTTACACTACTTGAAAACCCCCATCAATAGCGTGACTTCTCTGCGTAGGACAAGATTTAAAGTTGTGGAAAGCAGATGTCATATGTCCTGAAAAATACTTATATAGATATTTAAATACTAGGGTTGTATGATAATTTTTGGAATTTTTACGATGTCGGGATTTTCGGGATCTCATTGGTATAATCTCGGGGTTTTGGGACTAGTTGCGGGATTTGGATACAAGTTTTATTTTTTATTTATTTGTTTAAGTCTATGATTACAATAACCTTACATACTAGATAAATATATTTAATTAGAAGATGAAGTTTAAAATAAACAAGACTGAGCTAATATATAAACGACAGGAGCTTTGTTCTGATAACTTCGAGTTTATTTATGCAAAACACTCCCTTCTGGCCTCGATACACTGTTTTGCGCGATCTAAAAGCTTTTCGAAAGAGTGTTTCAGGTCAGTGATCGGAATGACCTTCAGGATCTCGGTAAAAGCCTTTTGGATGGCTTCTACGGACGCAAAACATTTTTCTTTCATGGGCAAATGCAATTTCCCGAATTCCGGTAGAAGCCATAGGGAGCCCTATCAGGCGAATACGTTGAGTGATTGATGGTTAAAAAGCGATTTCTAGTCAACAAATCAGTCACAAGAGTGGATCGATGAGATGGTGAATTATCATACAATAAGCGCCAGCTTCCTCCTTCGCGGTATTCAGGGCGAATTCGACGAATGCGACGCAACAAACGCTTCAAAACGCAAAGATAAAACATTACATTGACGATTTGACCCATTGGCATGAACTCTTCACTGGCCAATTCCCTTGGAATCGTAAAAACAAATGAGCATCTATAGTGGCTCATCTGCGGCCGTCTATTCGGCACTTTGACGCTTAGTTTCAAGTTCATGTTGGAAACACCACGTTTCACCGCCAGTTACAATGTTGTAAATGAAGCTCTCGTCATTTTTCCCCTCTTTAATGAGATCTTTCGAATATTGAAATCTGAGCAGATAAAATGCGATAAATCGATGTTTTGCAGATATTCAACTCTGATTCCATGAACTTCAACGAGTTTTCTACTTTAGACGCAATAATTTCATTTCCACTGAACCGAATGTCAACAAGCTTTCACTGGAAGTCAGCTAGGGATGTAACTTTCAGCGCTCTAACTCATTAAAAAGATGGCGGAAGTCTTTTTTATTTTGGACTTCACCTTTTATATTTCCTTCAAGCCTTGAGCACAAAATTCGTACAGACTAACCTTAATCTAAATACAGATTAATCTTAAAATTAGTACAAATATAAAGTACATAAGCTGTAAAAAGGTCTCATTTAGACCTCTAGGGTCCTTTGTGTTACCAGTGCTATCTATTGTATTTGGATTCCAATTATTACTTTATGTAATTCTTAATGCTCGTTTTCGCAAGTTTTAACCGGCCGCTGAGCCTGTCGTCAGCAATATTCTTCAAGGATGAAAAATATGTTGATCCTAGGCACATTTGCAGAGCCCTACAAAGAGTAGGGCAGTGGGAAAGTAGGTGTTCCAAAGTAATCCTAACACTCGCTCCGTTACACACAGCGCTCTAGGCTATTCCCATGAGGGGTGAGACAGTTTCCAGTTAGTACTTCAACCAATATTTTGTAGTTTGTAGTTCTCGTTTTCCTTAGCATTATTTTGGCAATTTATTACCAGGTTGAGTGTTCCCATATCGACTGCGTTTCCAGAGATAGTTCCGTATTTAGTTCAGTTTTCAGAGAGGAAAGTAATTGATATATTTCTGACGTGCTCAATCTTGACAAGCGAATGCCTGCCTTAGCGAGTCCATCGGCTCTCTCATTTCCTTATTATCCTTTGTGTTCTGGTATCCAGTACATAGTGGACTACCCATTTCCGTAGAGTTCATCTATTTTGGATGCGCATTGTTAAAAACATTCCGAGTTGGTCCAAGGAGCAATAATTGCTTTAGTAGCCGCTTAGATATCAATGAAAATGTTTGTCCGATTATTAAGAGAGGTTGACTCCATAGCCGATCCAGCTGCTTTTGCTGCGGCATAGATTTCCACTTGAAATATACTACAGTAATAAGAGAGTATGAAAGACTTTTGGAGATCAAGTTGCGGACAAAGGACAGGCGCCCCTACTTCTTCCTCCCCCATTTTGGATCCATCTAAATTCAAGACCTTTCCACCATACATTTTGTTCTATAATGAATATAGGCATTTTGCCTCATTTCACTTGGGGAATTACATAGTCTGCCGTTTGAATCCAGAATGTTGCTTTGACAGTCTCTATGAGAATTGTCCTGTCATCTTTAGTCTTGGAGCAGATCTTTCGACTGAGTATTTTGCTACTAGTTCGATTGGGTGCCCGTTGAGAATTCTTTCTATTGACGCTGTTGGAGTTATGTTCATATTCCTGAAATCCTTTGCAGGCTTTCCAATCTTTTGACGTAAGCCATTTTATCGGACGCCGTCCACCAAATTATTGAACCATAGAGCACTATTGGTCTACTGGCTGCCATGTATATCCAATGTACGTGCCGAGGAGATAAGCCCCAAGTCTTACCGAGTATTCTTCTGCAAGCGTATAAGGTATTCGGGGCGTTCTTTGCTCTTTCTTCCACATTTAATCTCCACGCCAGTTTGCTTTCCACAACAATACGTAGGTATTTGCGATATTTTTGGTGTTAACTCAAATCATCCATGCCTCGGGGGTGACCAGTGTGAAATCTTTCACTTCCTTGTAAAGATTACTAAGCCTGTCTTATCTGGATTTACTTCCAGTCCGACACCTTCCGTCCACTTGTAGATCTCTTTCTTGTAAGTATTTCACTCATCGTTTATGTGCATCTACCTGAGACGATAACAGCCAAGTCGTCAGCATTTGCCGTTAGTTTCGGTCCGCTATCCACAATTTTTCTTAGAAAATTTAGTAAGGTAAAGGCAAACATATGTACATATTGCTTTTTATATGTATTAAAAAGAAAACAAAAACAAAAACGTTCACACATATCCATATTTGCTAAAAAGTAAAACCCAATATTGCTTTTATTGCTATAAAAAAAGGTTTTTTCGCCTTCATTTCAAATGCATTGTTAGAAATTACGAATCCCGGGATTTTCGGGATTGCCGTCCCTTTTAAATACATAGCATACGCACACAAACCCATTTCCCAATATCTGCCAAAATTACTTCAGCCATTCTGTGCGTTTAAAATGCTCCACTCCTTTTAGTCTTATGTATAGACCAAAGAAGAGCAGTGCGGAAAGCCAACCATTTAATTCCAGTCGCTATGTCCTACTGAGAAGCCTCCATTCAGTGGCATATATGTACTTATTCGCATAATTTTGCGTATACCTATTCCACATATTATATTTAATTCCACGTGCTTTGAGTCTACGCATTTTAATATAAAATAGAAATAAATTTTAACGAACGGCGTTAGTTTGGTTTGCCGCATAGACGTCACCATAATCCACATGTAAAGAGAGGGGAAAAATTAATTTGCATTATTATGTAAATATAAATACACATCAAGTGTGTATATTTTCTTTGAGAGTGTGGGCTGATTTGTGCGAATATGAGGGGGGAAACCGTAAGCGTACATAATGGAATAAAAAAAAAAAACAAAAAAAAACAAGAGCAATGGTTTTAATGGGATTGTAGGCTTCACAAGATTTTCCTAGTATTTCCACCTGAATGGTGCAAAAATACTGAAATTCTGACTAACACTTAAAAAATGTAAAATAAAACTTAAATTTTTAGTTTTAGTTTCAAGCTTTCTCCCCTAACTTTCGTTCGCAGGCTGGAGATATATTTTTAGGGTTTTGAAAATAAAAATCCAAAGTTATGTAGAAATCTACTAAGGATTTTTATCTCATCTTTCTAGCCGAGATGATATAAAATGTTCTTTGCAAAGGATGCACCGATATCCTCAAATTTATTAACAACGGTAGGGTTCACTTTAGAGGGAGCTTGAGGTGCAACAATTTGGCTCAGAATTTTATTGAAGGGGGTATACAAACATTTATTGAGATTTTGTTAGATTAGATTAGATTGGAATATACTAAATTGTATTACACTAGATATAATTATATTCGATTTCATAAGTTTAGCATAGTTTAGATTAGATAACATAATTTCAGGTGAGATTAGATTAAAAGTTGCTCTGCAGTTTTTTTATTTCTTGTTTCACAGTTCTTTCTATTTCACAGTAATAGCGAGTAATGATCAAATGCAAACTTATTTGGCTACGGCTACTGTTAATATTAGTAATATTGTAATTTAAATTGATTCCACTTAAACTCTTTGCTAGTATCATTTAATTCTAGTGAGCCCTGATATCATTGGCTATTTCCTCACTTATTAAAACACAGCACGTCTTCGGATGAGGGCAAATGTAAACATGCTTATGTCATGCTACCCATACTTCAACTCAACTTTCAGCTATTGCTCCTTCAGTTAATTACGTCCATAAATGTTAATTACTTCCTATCTCATGCGTGCCCCTTCTGTGCTTCGAGCAAAGGAAACAACATTATTTACCTGGAAATTGCGCACATAATGCCAGGAATTCGATAGACTGTACAGTTGTATGTACATACATGTGGAATGAGGAATAAAAATATGTGCACTCATGGGTGCTTGCATATACATACATAGACGTAGCTAAATTCGTGTATGATTTACATACATATATATAGTCATTAGAGAGCTAGCTTCACCAAAAAAAAAAACAATATGCATGGCATAAGGAATTATAAAATCTTTCGTAATGTGATATATTGCGTAAGTACAAACATTAAGACTTACGTGCGGTGGACCAAGTTTGAAAAAATATTTTTTCCAAAAAAATCACCCCAGATAAAAGAACTGAATTTTTTTAAAATTTTCTGAATAAAACCACTTTCAAATTGATTCAGCTCTTGCAAATCTTAAAATTTTTGCGAAATATTTCGGCAAAGGTCTTAAATTATAATAAATTTTGTAGATTTGTACCTAGAGTGAGACACCCTAATGCCCGCATATGCATATAATAAAAGGTATTATTTGGTCTTCTTGACGTTGGTTAAAGTGGTTATGTGCTACTTATACATATGTAATAGTAAACGGCTTGGATTTTGCTTGGATTATTAGGCTAAACAGAATATCTGATAAGAAGTGTACGGCAGGTGCAAATTATAAAAAAAAAATGAAGCCAAACAAGCCATTTATTCCACTATCAAAAGCAATACAAGCAAACGTTAGAAATTCGCTGCCATTGAAAATTTTAAATTCGCTGTCATTGGAATTCATCCCAAGGCAAGGCCTCAGACAAGGTGATGGTCTTTCATACCAGCTGTTTAATCTCGCACTTAAAAAGTAATACGGGAAGTAACTGGCGTAACTGTAGATGGAACTACTATATATTCTTCAAATTGGTGCAAATCCTGGCATATGCAAATGGTTGGGATATTATAGCGACATCCCTTGATGACCCTAAAGAAGACTATAAAAATTGCTAGGGTGGCAAGAAGAAGAAAATTATGAATTAAAACTGAGAAACGATGGCAATGGTATCATCATCACAAGGACAAGCAGTGCAGAACATTGGCCTAAGCGTAAAAATAGGTCGCTACATTTTCGAAACTGTTCAAGAATTCAAATATTCTGATGCAGCAATCGACAAAAAAAATAAGCGATTTTTGAGCCTAAAATCCTACGAGAAATATTTGGTGCTGTTTGTGAAAACGGTATTTGGAGAATACGATTCAATCTCGAGCTTTAAGGACTGTATATACTGTAATGGTTTAGTGGGGAGCGTCCTGCAAAGGCGTTACATCACTTTAGTTCTGCGAGAAAGGGTTTAAGACCGGGGCAAAAGTGTACCAGGAGGATGTCTTAGAAGGCGTGGTGAAGCAGTTGAGTAGTTCTCTCTTCCGTGGAGTGCGTTGGATCTTCCAGCACGATTCCGCTCTAGCCCATGAGGCAAAAACCACCCAGCAGGGGTTAAAAAACAATATTCCTGGGTTCGCAACAGTAGAATATTGACTCTGTGGAAGTCCAGACTGAATCCGATGGACTGCACTTTCTGGTCAGATTTGGAGAATATGGCCTGTCGAAGACCTCACAGAAATTGGAAGAGTCTGAAACACGCTTTGGTTCTAGTAGCGACGTCAATATCCATGGAAATCGTGCGTGTTGTAATAGCTGAATGGCCTAGTTGTTTGAAGGCTTGTGTAAAAGCAAACGCTGACCATACCATTTCGAATGAAAATTAGACATTAAATTTATTAATATTTACGTGATGAAATAAAACAAACTTCATTAAAAAATATTATAAGTTCATAGCTATAGGTTAGGTTAGGTTAGCCTGGTTGGCAACAAGCCACGCATAGACCTTTTGGCCCCTAGCGATTCCAGATGAGGACCGACCTCTCTGAATACCGAAAGTAGACATCATGTGGAATGTTAGCGCTTTTGGGGAATCTAAGCAGAGCTGGGAGCTCCGTTTTTGAGACGTCCTCCAGACCCTCAAACAATGGGGCTCCCAGGCATTTTAAACGCGTTTTTAATAATGCCGGACAAACGCACAGAAGGTGTTCTAAAGCTTCCTCAACATCCTCTCTGCATTTCCTGCATATGTCCGTGTTAGCAATCCCTATTTTGTACGTATATGCAGCCAATAGATTATGACCTGTTAGCAGTCCTTTCGCGAGAGCGTAAGTACGAATTGAGTCAGTTTTTTGTCGTTAGTTCTACATTTGACTTTTGCTGTTTTGCATGCGGTCAGATTAGTCCATCTAGCTTTCACTTGCCTTTTCATGTGGTCGTCCATTTCGTTGTATATTGTGTTTAGCGGTTTTGGTATGTCGTTCTCTTGTTCAAAAGGTAGTCTACAGCCTATTGTTTGCGGCAAGCCTTTCTATGGCCTCCCTGCTCCGTCGAACATTTTTGGACTTAATACAATATGAGCTTATTGCTTTTATTGCTGCTTGACTATCCACGTATATAAAGATTTGTTGAGTTCTTTCTTGTTCTAGTGTAGGCTAGCTCCGCGGCTTTCCCCACAGCAAAAACTTCCGCTTGGAAAATACTGCTGTGGTCTGGCAGCTTGATAAGCTGCCTTATCCCTAGTTTTGAGCAGTAAATACCCGTTCCCACTCCGTCTAAGGTTTTAGAGCTGTCTGTATAGATGCGAAAAGTTCTATGGCCAGGCTGCATGCCTTAGTGCCATCCCTCCTCTTCAATTGTAGTGCGAAACCTTCGCAACTAAAGTACGGAGTCGTGTAGTCTGTGCAACCTGAGCTCCACTTTCCTATTGAGCTGTGACCGAAGGCTCTGGAAGTGAATACTCTAGCAGCCACCAACCTCCTCGCGGATTTCGCTGCCAGGTTTTCCCGATATAAGTTCAATAGGTGGCATGTTGAGTATCATTTCCAGCGCCGCCGTTAGAGTGGTTTTCATCGCTCCTGTTATGCACAGAGCAGCCAAAACGGATTTAACTTGTAACTGAGCTCATGACAGGACTAAGGACGTAAGGGTCCAGCTCCATCTGGTACCATTAAGCACCAATAGGTCTATGTGATGGCTTTCAGGCAGCCATGTCAACCTAACCTACCCTATGAGAGGACTAAGTAAGTATATATACATAATCATATAATATATATTTACAATACATAATGACGCAATTAATTCCACGTGTAATTCTTATCGATAAGTAAATTCAAAATAACATTTACATGTGAAATTTTCGGAAAATACCTGAAATCTGCAGGCTTGTTTGGTGTTTACTTTTTTCAAAGAATTTTCTGCCGTTCTAATATTTCCTACTCATTTTCGTAAACGTCTGTTGCATTGCGAAATATATGCCTTACATATGTTATTATACATAAATATATGTAATATTAATAAGTCTGTTAATTTAATTACTATGTGTAAATTTGCTAGCTTCAGCTTTTCTTTGTGGTATCTGTATCTGTAACAGGAATCTGAGCGTAAAATATCTTTCAGTAGCTATCAAAAAATGCTACAGACGATTACAGGACATTTCGTCTCATTGTTACTTTATTACTTTAACGCTTACGCAAATGCTATTACCACATACCCAAAATCTCTAGCCGACACTCCTATTATTAAGCACATAAACACACCTAGTTACGCTCACATACTGACACAGATATACAAGACGAATATAAATACCTAAGTATTTTATATGGATATCTTAAGCATTCATTTGGCTCATTGCTTTCTGGTGCGTTATTAAAGTGCTTACAGCAAGAGGCTGCTATATGATATAACAATGACAACGTCGACAACGACAATGACGACAGTGATAGAGACAGCAACAGCGACAAAATCACAGTAAACAACCAGTAACCAGAAGTCGGTTGTCGACTGTCAGCAGTCAGCACTCGACAGCCAACAGGCAACTGGCATTTGTAGCGCACCCCAAACTGCTACAAATGCCTATAACAATAATGTTGGCAGATAGTCCGTCGCCTTCGTGCTTCTCGTGCCCATCTGCCCTATAATTACCGGTCGTTGGCTTGTGGTTGAGAAGAGTGCCGTGAATAGGCGTTGTATGCACTAATGTATGTGCATGTGTGTGTGTGTGTGCTTATTTTTATTTGTCTGTATAACATTTGATTATGGAGCATAATGCTGTAATAGAAAATCCTGTTGTCATTATCTTCCTCGCTGCTGCAGCAACCTGTCATAGACAATTTTTTGTCGGCAAGCTTCGCTGTTATTAAATCTTTAACAGGAGCTGAATGTATACAAGAAAGTATATACCTATGAAGCACAAAGTAGTCTTAGACAGCTGTGACAGCTTGATTTATTGTAAGAATACGAGTGTATATTTTGTCGAGGGAAATAGTGTTAAGATGTAATTGTTTGGATTACAAAAACACCTGTAGGTGTGAATTTTGTCGCATCTCGTTTGCCTACCTTCGAAATCCTTAAAATCGTGGTAAAATAACGTGCTGCTCCTATTTCGTCATAGGAAATAAAAAATAAAAAAAAATAATTTTCTGTCGTCACTCTTCCAAGTGTTGACTGGCTTTGAGTTTGTTGAATGCTGCGCATACGGCACACATTATGAAGGCAACCCGCTTCCCGTTAGTCCTAGCAACGTAGAAAATTATGCAAATATATGTCATTTAAATGTATGTAAGTGCTTTACGTTTCTACTTGAAGATACTGAAATTTAGGTTTTAAAATAAATAATAAATGTTGATGCCCGTTGCATTTGAAAAAAGAGATTGCTTAGCTTTCGACGAGCCACACCGTAGAGGACTTTGTTGCTATGGATTTTGTAAGTGTATGTTTCGAATTACCCTGGATTTCGCATCAGCACTGAAACACAAATTAAATCATTGGGCCTTATTTAGGAGTAATACTTATCTGCGCCTTACCTTTTTAACGAAATTGACACAGTTGTTTCCTAAGACACTCAGGCATGATTCTTACGAATACCAAGCAGATGCAAACGCATGCGCCACCTTAGATTGATCAGGGGTTTAGATCTGGTTTAGTCTCGACGTGTCTAGTTACAAACCTCTCAAGGATAGTGGTCTACATAATTCAGAGCTTGCTTGAGGAGAAGGGAATGCATACGTATCAGGCAAAGTTGACTGACTTCAGATCAGCCAGTTCATCTGTGATGCTATTTTCAAGAATGTTTTTGTACCAAGAGCCCGGTGATATTCGTGGTGGCTTATTAAGAATACTTCGGCATTCAATTCCAGTTTTAGAAAAATTATTTTTATGTACACTGTGAGGGTTTAATGGCAGCTTGACTGTCAGAGTAGATTGTGATGGGCTGTTCCACTTGAGGGGCGTATCTGACCCACAATGCACCACTCTTCTTCTATAGTTATAAGCTCAGCGTTTATTTTATTACTTTATTTAAATAATTTAATATAAAAAAATGGCTTGGGAATGCAAATTGGTGCGCAAGTTTTTCTATAGAGCGATTCTATGTCAAGTGATTCAAGTAGTTTTGAGACTGTCGCACATTTTTCAAAATAATTTAATAATTCTGAGACTTGTTTAATGTTGAAAATTTTAGTATAGAGTTTTTGAAGTGATATATTTTTACCTTTATTATAACTTTTTAAAGTTCTTATAGCAAATCACAAAAATATAATATGATTAATGTAAATATAACATAAAAGTATAAAATATAAAAATGTAATGCATATTATTTATTTACAATTTTTTTAATATTTCTGGAAAAAAAATTTATTTTTCTTAAACATTTTTGGGTAACATTTTTCTTCATTTTTTATAAAATATTCCTCCTGTTTCCCAAAAAACAATAACAAAAAATTAAAAAAAAGTATTTAATAAACTTCATATCAAAATTTTCAACATTGAATGAATCTGAAAATTATGAAACTACTCAATATTTTTCAAAACTGTTTTTTTTATTTTGAAGTACAATCCTTCCGGTTAATGATGAAACACAACTTCATTCATATGGCTGCCTCGGCTAGCCATGCCCCATCCCGGCTGTATTTCAGCTATGACATCGCGTATGTTGGTCTTCAGTGCATCAATTGTTGCTGGTTTGTTGGCATAACACTAGTCTTTGACGGCACCCCAAAGATAATAATCCAATTGGACTTTGTACGGCGTCATACCAAGGTCTTTACGCAAAATTCGTCTTAATGATGTCTCCGAAATGTCCAATTGTTGAGAACGACGGTGAACTGATGTTACTGGTGATTCACGAACACTCTCGGCCACAGCAGCAATATTTTCGGGTGTACGCACGCTTTTTGATCGGTCACGCGTTGGTTTGTCAATAATCAACCCAGTTTCTCTTACTTTTTTCGCAAAGTAACGCACATACGCTTCATTCGGTGCTTTTCTTCTTCCCATTGCCGTACGTAATTTTCGTACACATTCTGCAACATTACCATGATTTTCAAAGTAATGTCGTAATATTTCCCAGCGTTCTTTGAGCGTATACACAACCATTTTCGTTCAGCGGAAGAATAAAACTAATTTTCTGTCAAATCAGATGGCAGCTAAGTGTTACCATTCTTCAAATAATACCTAGTTCAAATCTGTAACGATAGATGGTGGGCCCTGTATTTGCCAGTTTACTTCTTACATATTAACCAATTTTTGGAACAATTTACGACAAAGCGCAAAATATATTTAATATTTGGATCATTTGGCACTATCTCGCTTTGTAGGCTCCCCCTTCTGTAACGTTAGCGACTTATCTCAGCTCTTTATGGATTTTCCTTCACATTAAAGTTTTATTTTGATTTGGTTCAGATATTATTTAAGCGCTGTAGTGGAGAAAAAATCTATATTCGTGAAGATAAATGGGAGATTTAATAAAACTTTCATTCATAATCTTTTTTTTTGGGAATTCTAAAAGATCAAAATGCATGTAAGAAGTAAAGAAATGTATGTAGACGTGTATAAAGTTGCTCAAATTCTACTATTTCGTATACACTTACATATATATACAACTTCACCCACCCTTTACTTCCTTTATTACATAAGTTCACAAGTTTTACTTTTATGTCCCGAATATGCTTTAAATTATCTGTAGTAACTCATTTTATTAAAATGAAAATTTAGCACTGTAAAAAGCGATAACAAATTTGTAGATTCATTTAAAAATGTTTCCTTATTGAAAAAAACAACACTTTAAAAGGAAAGTATAGCAGTAAAATATACATCAACATACTTTTTTGTTACCAATAACCACACAAATTTCGATTTTATGCGTATCATGAAAAAAAAACAAATGAAAAAATGTAACTTTTTACACTCAATAAGCTTAACTGAAATTTCTACCAGTCACTCTGGCACTTTCAATTATCACCCCACTCACGCCCTTATCTGTTAACTGTCAACGCATTCTCCCTTTTAAGCTTTCTGGCATACACCCTTAGTGGTATAGTACTTTGACAAATGTTCACCCGTTGCGCTTAACGCCTTCAAAATGAAGTGAGTAAAGCTATTTTAACGCAATACGCATACAAAAATAACCTATATAAATTTTTTATTACTCCAAATTATGTATAACAACGTACATTTACTCATTCCTATCCATGTCTTTGGGCTTGTAGTAAAATTGTGTGAAAAAGCGTAATGAAAGTGTGGGAATTCCTTTGCCGGCGACGAGCTGAACGGGCTCTTCTCGCCGCCACGTTGACAACCACAAACGATTTTGTGTTGCATTGGTGAAGTTACAAGAATTTGAATATTTTATGTTGCATATGGGCTTCCTAATATGTTTATGTGCCATTGATTCAATACGGAAGAACAATTTATTATTCAGGATGTTACTCATACGCCAGGCTGCGCCCTCAAGTGGAGAGTAGACTTGACACGTAATTCTGGTTAAAGTAGAATGCACATACATATGCAAAAGTGTTGCTAACATCAATAAATGTCTGAGAACAACTTGATTTATAGCTTTGGATGGTTTGTGTGGGTGCGTGAGAACTTGTTTAAAAGGATTTAATAAAAATTTGATGTTTCAAACCTTAATTTCCTATAATTGAAGTTTACTTACATGAGCTTTGGCCTATAGTGACGATCTCTCAAATTATTTAATTTGTGGCTCCACCTATAATTTTCAAGTGTTAGTTCGTCTTTCTTTCTTTATTTAAGTCTTTGAGTAATTCTTTGATGCATTTGCAATTAAAATTAATTAATTTAAGTGATTGCCATTTCATAATTTCGCAGCACGTGCAAACTTATGAAAACCAAACTTTTGTATTTTGAATATTTGAAATTCATAAAATATGACATACATACACATACATGGCCTCAAATACATATGCTTTATTTACATGATGCCGGACAAAATGCAAATTTCATACACAGATTCGTTGCAAAATATTTTCCATATACACACAGTCCACACAATTTGTGTGTAAGCGTTCGCATGTGAATGTGTGCAAACAAGAATTTTTGCCAAAAATATAAAATTTTCACTCTGATTAAGTTTCAGTGTAGCCAACACATTTGCGTGTTGTGTATGTAATATAGATATAGCTGTACTAAAACTAATACACCTGCCACCTGGCTCACTTTCATTCACTTTACTTCACACTGTCGCTGTGGCTTGAAGCAAACTTCTTCACTACACTTTTGTTGATGTCTGCATTTGTCAATGTCCAAAAATCTTTGTCGTTCTATGCGGACTCATATATCTTTACTCATATACATATTATGCATGTATTGGTGCAAGCGTATGAGTAGTATTTTCACCATTGGTGTAACTGCCATTCAAGTTGAATGTGAAAAGTTTTTCGATTTGTCGCTGACACAGGTGTTAAGAAAGTTACTGATTTTCAGCGTCAAACCTTTTTGACTTTGGCTCCGTGTTGGACTCTCTACACTTGCACATGTCGCCAGTGCGTTAGAACTTTTTGGTTAATTTTATTAATGCTATGCGCTTAAAAGTACGTGAAATTTACCTCACTCGCTTATTTATAATTTTATTTATTTCTTGTTGAGGAGGTCATGCAAGAGAATAGTCAATATTCAGATACCTTTTGCCGGTAGAATGACGTCAATCTCTACTAATTTGTTCGAAAGAAATTGGTGAGATTATGGAGTGCGTGACTTTTGAACTTGCACTTGAGTTCACTTTAGGTTATCAAGGTAAGTTTCATATAACTTGCACTTTTCCAAAAAAAAAAAACAAAATATATATACATATATACAGGTATATGTATACACAAGTATGTATGTAACTATATATACATGTATGCATATATTTATTTTATCTTGAATGGGATTTGCGTTACTTGCTAATAGAAATTCATGTAGATGTGGTGATGGTATGACGCAGACTCACTAATTCTCTACTAACCCTTAACAGAGGGAACTAAGGTCATCTAATAGAACTTTTAGTGCCACGCAGCACATGCGTTCAAATTGGGCCTCACAAGGCACAAAAGGTACGGGAATGCGAGACAGAGAAGCAGACCGTAAATATGTGTGTGGACAGAACTCAAAAGGCTCAGATTCAAGGCCAGATCGAAAGTTTGTTGTCGACCATGTATGAAAGTGACTACGCCGATTCACCAAAGGGAGGAAATATTCTGAAGAAATTAGAATTGAACGGTATGTAATGCTTCAAGTAGCACTATACCTGCACTCCGTTTTTGGGAGACTAGATTCCTTCCTTACGCATCAACATATAGCTAGCAACTAAAAAGTAAATATTTTACCTCGTGTCATGTGAACGATGTTCCGTCAAGTGATCCAAGTATGTTTTAGTCAGTTTTGAAAATTTTGTTATAGATTTTTGTAAAATGAAAAATCTACGGTTATTTTCAACATTTACATTTTTTTTTTTTAATTTTTAGGATAAAATATACTTACCCGTCACTATGAAGAGTAGACTTAACAGTTTTAACTACAAGCCACATGTCAGGGGTTAGGGGTAGTCAGATGCTCGAAAAAATTTTGATTTTCAATATTTCTTTTTTGCTATTTAAAAAAAATAAAAACATATCACTAATATATCATGTTTCGTCTTGACTTTAGCAAAATTAAAAAAAAAAAAAAAAAAATTAATACAATAATTGTAAACGTAATCGCTGTTTGTGTGGAGCCCGTTTCCACAGACATCTCTTGAGTTGATCATTTCAAGGCCTTGGAGTTTCATCTAAAATCAATCCGACTAGAGAAATTAGTTTTACTGATAGATAATCTTGTGCCTGACCCAACCTTTTTTTTTAATTAACAATAGAACGGTCTCAGGAAATATTTTTCAGATTTTAGAGAAAAAACCGCCCATTAATTGTTTACAAAAAATCGAAATTTTTGAAAAAAAAAACAAACCCTCCGATCAGGCACGAGTTTTTTATGTTTTTCAAAAACAGTATACATTTTATGGAAATCTACCAAGCGGTTTTTAAGTTATAGTGATCACCAATTTAAAAACCAGTTCAGTTCAGTTTTGAGAAAAACGCATTTAAAGTTTTGCTATCGATTTTTGTAGAGTTCTACGAATTATTAATTACTTACACTGTGTCATCTATTCCTGGGCCATATAAGAGTTCTTCAACCGTCATAGCAGCTTGCAAAATATCGATTTGTTGTTGCCTACGTAGCATTCTACCTTCTCGGGTGTTATCGTTAGCGCGTTTATCTGCCACTTTCATGCGTGTGTGCTGCTAGCTACTTGCTCTCGAACGCTCCGGAGAGCCCAAGCCCCCTTTGTTAATTTTTGAATAACTCGAAAAATATTTGTCGGATTCATTTAAAAGTTTCGCACAATATTTTTAAGATATCATACTTTTCCTGTTTTCAGTCCTTTACGAGTATTAGTAATCCTTGATTAATTAATTGTGTTAAATTGTTTTGTTTTATAGATTTGACGCGACAGACTGATTTGAACTTTCATTATTATGTTACGCAGACAAAATTCCATGTGCATGTGAAACTTTAGAATTTACTTAGTAGCGTTGCATACTCAGTTTTTCATTTTTTTATAAATTTAATTTTTCAAGTACTTTAAAGAGGGTTAAATTTTCAAAAAATTACTTTAAATACTTATACTTAGTCTTTTAAAAAAAGTTTTCGTGGTACATTTTAACCCGTCATCCCTTTCACCCTACGAAATTAAAATTAAAAAAATCAGTGACAAAAGACTCACGTTGGTAAGAAATATTATATTAGGTTAAAATGTTCTACAAAAATATGCGCCATTTTATGCAAAATATGCAAGTTTTACTGTTATTATTAAATTATTAAAATACTAAATAAATATAATTTAATGGTAAACGTAGTTGAATACAAGTTTTTTCACGTAATTTAAATCAACTTGAGGCAAAATTAAGAAAACTTTAATACTGTATGATTCTTTAAATTGACAACAAAAATTTACGTTTAAGGCTAAACAAAATATTTGGTCCAATACTCAACAGCCCTTTGTATGTCTTTCATTGCTATACCGCATTCTTCTTCCTTTTTTTTGCGCCACTTCGTGGCACAGTGTAATAGCATCCTCTCTTTCAAACCATCGTCCCTCGTCTTTCCCGTATCTGGCTCAAGAATTGTCCAGCGTTGGTAATTTTTTCTTGAGATTATTTTTAACAAATCTTTATCTACGGACACTTTCTTAAATGAATGGAAATTTATATTACAATTATCAGACCTTTTTTTAAAATGGAAGAAAATATGATCTTCGTAATTATAGGCCGACTTCCAAGCTATGAAACATCTCTAAACAGTTTGAATGCATTGTGAAGGACAAAATTTATTTTGCGGTTAAGTCTTTAATTAACCCAAATCTACGTTGTTTTGTAACTGGCCACTCTATAGCTGCTAATCTTATTGTTTTTCGTGAATCGTTTTCCAAAGGACTTCAAGTTGATTGCGGTTACACTGACTTCTTTAAGGCATTTCGCATGAGGTTCTACTAAAACAAATTAGCTTGCTGGGCTGTCACTCCACTTTTCTGTAACGGCTTAAGTTAGTAGTCTGGTCAAATACTCATTTTTTATAGATATTTTTCAGGAATTTTTTTTAGAAAATAAAATGCGATTGTTTTGATTTTATAGTATGTTATTATTGACATCAAATAGTATAAAAAAAACAATTTTTTTGCTTTTACATATTTTTTTGTAGTAGGGTGGAACCAAAGTAAGCGTCTTAAAAAAAGATTGGTGGCTTGTCAACAGGATTTGGGCTCTTCAGGACATCTGAAACGAAAAAGCTAAACTGATTATTATTCTGTAGGCTTGTCAGTCTGGCAGGTGCTACAATGGGCAAATTTTTTGAAATATAACAAATTGGCGGACTTTTGGAAAAAAGGTATCGCATTTTACTTTATTAAAAAACAAAATTGCTAAAAAATATCTATAAAAAATTAGTATTTGACCAGACTACTACCTTAAGTCATATTTTGAAGTTTTATCGACCCACTTTGTTGCTACGTCAGGTGTCCCCCAACGGATCGTCTAAGGGTCACTTCTTTATGTCGTTTTTATCAATGACATAAGCAAATATTTTTCCTTCTCGAATTTTTTATTGCTCGTAGATGATTTAAAAATTTTGTCATCAATTAGGGACTCAGTGGATGCTCAAAAGCTTCAACTAGACTTGAACATTCTTCATCGTTGATGCATGAGGTCGCGCCTGTCTTTGAATATTAAAAAATGTTTTCATTTAACATTTTCGAGGCATCAGTACATTTTTAGCACATCCTGCATCATTTCTAATAATGCACTGCAAAGTGTAACAGAGTTTAAAAATCTTGAAGTATTATTCGATACGAAAATTGCCTTCAGTGGTCGCATTAATTTTATTCTTTCAAAGTTGTATTCTTGAATTTTCTGATGCGTATACCCATAAACTGCTGTTTGCGGCTTTTGTTCGTTCTAACTTAGAGTGAGTTGTTGTCATTTGGAGACCCAACAACCAAATTTCGATTATTAGAAAAGAACACGTTTAAAAAATATTTCCTCAACAGGCATTACGTCCCCTACCATGTGAGCCAACTGTTTCATCTTATAATTCTCGGCTATTGCTAATTAATTTAGAATATTGAGATAAGAGAAGGAATGTCCTTTACTTTCGTTTATTTTCAGTCTGTTTAATGGTATCGCTGACTGCCCAAATCTGCTTGAGCGATAAGCTTTGATGTTCCACAAAATGGTCTTAGCAATTTTTATCCTTTTTATGGGGAAAATTTTAAGAGTACATTTGCGTGTACTACAGCTATTGCTTGTGCATTTGGATACTATAATTCATAATCCAATCCCAGTCTGATTGATTTCGCTTCATCTAGATCTGATTTTGTAAAAAATTTAAATTTAGTTGGTTAGTGTTGTATTTACTTTGATTGCTAATATTTTAGTTGCCAAATTTGGCTTGTTTTTCTTTACTCTTTTGTCTAGTCTGTAAGGTAATTTGTACTGTAGATTATTAAAATAAATAAATAAATAAAAATACCTCCATTCATTTTGCTTAGTATTGGTTATTTGAAACTCTTTTTTTCGGCTGCCCCTGGCCTTCCTATAGCGTAGAATAAACAGTCACGGTTGCAAGAGGAAAGAGTTGTTGTTCTTGTTAAAGCTGCTGGAGTGTTGTTGTTGTTGTTGAAGTGGTTGAGTATTTCCACTGAAATAATCCTAATTAGTGACCAGCATCGTTTTACTACCACCGTCCTCGTGTAATGATGTATTTATTTTTTTGTTATTTTTTTTTTTTTGTTCTAAGTCAAATCCATTTAGTGAGGTCCATGTAGAGCAGCAAATTCTTCATCTCGATGTCTGAGATCTCATTAATTTGCTGCAGGAAAGGCTTACCAAAGGAGCGGCGTCGTGCCCCAGCTAGCCCTGGACTTTCACATAAGTAGTGGGAAAGACTTTCCTTCGCTCCTTCCGCTTGACAGCTCCTGCAGATAAGATTGAAGGGTAGATTGAATCTAGCTGCATGATTCCCTACTCTCCAATGGTATGTAAGGCTTGCAATGATGCGTGAGATGTTTGGCCGAGAGCATCCTAACAGATCATTCGTCCTCTGGATTTTGTATGACGGCCATGTGTTTTTTGTTGTAATACATGTAGTTAGTTGCTTCCATCTTCTTTCGGCTAAAGCATGATAGTGTGAAGCAATGGGTGCTTTTAATGTGTTGAGTGGGGCGGAAACTGCCACCGCCTCTGATATTTCTAGTGTCGAGCCTTTTCTTGCTAGCTCATCCGCTATCTCATTACCCCGTATGTTCCTATGACCGGGAACCCATATCAGAGTGATTTCAAGCCAATGACTAAGCATTTCCAGCTCCGCTCTACACTGTAAGACTAGTTTGGATGAAATGGAGTTGAAGTCCAAGGCCTTTATAGCTATAGATAGCTACTCTTGCACCAACTTCCTTGTAGAGTTTTAGTGATTTGCATGCTTTCCTGATCGCTAACAGTTCTGCCTGGAGCACGCTGGCATAGTCAGGAAGACGAATTGACTGGGATAGGTTAAGCGGCTCCGAATGGAAGCCAGCTCCCACACCACAGTTCATCTTAAAACCATCGGTATAGATTTCGATATCGTATCTTCCAGCCACCTTCCCTTTGCTTCATTCGGTTCTCGGTGGAAAACGTACCTTAAAGTCTTTCTTGAAGTTTAGGTCGGGGACTGTGTAGTCTGATCTGTTTTTGAGCAGCGAGGGTCCCTGTACGTGGATCTTATTGTGACCGTACGACCTTGTTGTCCAGCTTCCTATGTCTCTGAGTCTCACCGCGCTGCAAGTAGCTATTGTTTTAATGTGTAAATCTAATGGTAGCAGATGAGTTAGTACATTGAGCGCTTCAGTAGGACTGATGCTAAGTGCTCCTGTAGTTAAGATACACGCTGTTCTTGGTATTTTGTTCAGCTTAGTTTTGCCGTATTTCTGCTGGAGTGATAGTCCTTGGTTGGATATAAATCTGGATCGTTTAGGTAATTTGGAGCCGACTGCCGTGGCAATCTACCTTGTTTTGTTGCTTGTAGATTCGAAAAATATGTCCTGGAATGCATTAAATTGCTTTCACCCGCAAAAAAATTTGTGCTTAAAGTCAAATATTTCGTTTTTATACATTTCCAGGTATGTATTTATTTTCATAGAGAAGTTTATTAAACCTCATTTTAATTCATTAAAGGCTTATTACTTCAAACTTCCACAATGACAATACTTTGTAGTCGCAATTAAACTAATTAGTTGAAATGTTTTCTTTTGCAAAACTTTTCAAGGTTCTAGCTGCTGTAGCTAGTGTTGTGCTCTTTAAGTTCAAAGAGCTCTATGCGTTCCTTTTCTGCAAACATTTTAATTAGAATGAAATAAAAGTTTTAGCTGGAGCTGAATTGAATATTTGTTCTTGTATACTTCTCTTATTCTAATGTGCGAATCGCTAAGAAATATTAACAAACAAAGGCTATACAAACGAGGTTAATAAAATGTTATATAATTCAATCTTACTGCTCTCTGAGGTACCCTTGTCCCATAAAGTATGTGGTAGAAAAAGTATATTCCCATATATTTGGCATCTGCAGCAGTTGTCTATATACACATATATACATATGATATGCGTAGATACCTACACATATGCGCGTGTGTTCACACATACATATTATATTTGTGTGTTACGGCCTACGCAAGTGACACTAAGAACGTAATAAATTATTAAGGGTGTAATTTACACTTTCTGCTTCTTTTATAAAATAAGGCTACGCACAGATAGGACTTTTGGGTGCAATCGAATGTAGTAGGCGCCAGCGCAAAATCCAAAGTGTAATAGGTAGAAGTTAGTCAATGCGTTGCGTTGGGAGATTCTTGGCTTTTGCTAATAAGCAATGAATAAAGTACTCATAAACAAGTATAATAGTGTAATAGAGATTATATGTATAAGTAGTTAAAAGTAGCAGTATACCGTATATGAAAGGCTTAAGTTTGCATACAGCAGCATATTTTCTTATATTTATAAATTTATTGGGCATGGGAATAAGTTGCTGTATTTTCTTAGCCAAAGTTACGAATTATTTAAACAATTAAACAATATATGACATTATGTGAAGTATGTGCTATTAGAAGCTCCAACTTTACGCCATCTTTCAGACAAATTCAAGTTCGTTTAACTTGATCCATTCATTGAGCCAGTTTGCGATGCTCTCGTAAGAAGTGAGCCGCTCTCCAGCAAGGGCTGACTGCATTAATCGGAGCAGATAGTATTCCGAAGGTGCGATGTTTGGGGAGTACGGTGGGTCGGGCAAGATTTTCCAATTCAGTCCTTCTAAATATTTCTGGATCGATTTAGCAACGTGTGGCCTTGGCGTTGTTATGCAGCAAAATCAGTTTGTCATGTTAACCGTCCCATTCCGGTCGCTTTTCTGCAGTCCGGCCGCATTAACTGTAGTCGGTAACGTTCGTCAGTGATGATTTCAGATCGTTTGAGGAATTCATAATAGATGACACCCTTCTGATCCCATCAGATGCACAACATAACCTTTGAATCATGAATATTTTTTTTTTCGTTGACCATGGGCCTGATTTACCTGACAGCCGCCAACTTTTTGAACGCTTAGGGTTATCATAATAAATTCATTTTTCAGTGGCAGTGAAGATGCGATGCAGAAAATCTTTTCTTTTTTGCCGTTCAAGAAGCATCTCACACGTCACCAAACGCCGCTCTAAATCTCTCTCCTTCAGTTGATGTGGCACCCAGTTACCTGCTTTCTAGACTGTTTCCATCGCGTGAAAATCGACAGTTGATCAAGGATTCGACATATGTTTTCATCCAATAATTGTTGTAGTTGAGTATCTTCGAATTTCTTCGGCGCCCCTTCGCGATCTGTATGACTTACGTCGAAATTGCCACTTTGGAAGCGTCGAAACCACTCTTTACAAGTTATATTTGATGGAGCGTGATTACCGTAAATATTGATCAACATACGATACGTTTCAGCTGCACTTTTCTTTAAAATGTAATAATGAAGCATGACTTCCCGCAAATGATGTTTTTTCGGTACGAACGTAGACATCAGATAAAAAAGGATCTTTACGCTTTAAACGAATGTCAACTACTCCGATCGAGACCTCACATAGTATCAGCATCTTTTACGAGAGCGCAAACGTATTCTCATAACCAATATAAACTTATTATACTTATTATATTTCACTGGCTTAAAACAAGAAAATTAACAAAATAACAAAAAAGCAGTAGCCAAAATCTACATATAGTTCAATTTTTTTGTATAATTTGAATAATTTTAGTATTTAGTATGTCTCTCACCGTTGTGAACAACTGCTTGAAGGCGTCATGGTATTGATCCAACTAGTGGGGTAAGCTCTTCCCGTGTTATTTGGTTGCTTGCTCCATTAAATGTTTTTTGGCGATTTTGCGTGAGTTACTATACTTTGTCAAATTTTTCTCTCTAAAAGCTCCAAAAAATGCTCTATCGGATTTAAATCCGGACTTTGCGGTGGCGTATTAAGTTGTCTGGGTGCGTAATATTGGAGCCATTCTTTGACACCTGGAGCAGTATGCTTAGGGTCATTGTCTTGTTGGAAAACCCAACCTTACCCATGACCAAACACTCTACCGATGGGTTCTAATGTTGTTTGGAATTGTTTAATACTTATATTTGGTTCATAGTACCTTCAAATAGGTCATCTTTTCAACGCCAGATGCAGCCATAGCTCCGCAAACCATACCGCTAACTTCGCCATGCCTGACGGTAGGCATCAAATTTTTTCATTTCCATATCCGCATTTCTTCTTCTCCATATTTTAACCCAGCCATCACTTCAAAATACATTGAACTTCAATGCATCAGTAAATAAACTTTAGACCAGAAATCCAGTCCCTTGTCAATATGTGTTTGTGCAAATTTAAGCCGAAGGCAACGGTTTTGTGTGAAATCAAAGGCTTTTTACGTAGTGTCCTGCTGAAATATCCGCATTACTATAGTTCTTGCACGACCACTTTTTTCGGTTGTCTCGACGATATGTTGGGTCAATATCGAAGTAAAAAGTCTCGGATTTTTGTCGACTTCTCTTAACGTGGAGCTTACATCTCTTCTGAACAGCTTCATTGGGTGGCCTGTTCGCTTTTTATTTTTATACGAATTAGTCTCTTCGTTGTTTTTAAGTCGTTGCTCGATTTAAATTTGCTATTATTGCAGGACTTATTTTATTTTTGTGCTTCACCACAAGCTCTGTTAAATCAGAAGATATTTCTTTTTTCGGGCTCATTATTTTATTCACTTCACAAGAAGACCAGCGACAAACCACGAAATAAACACAGTATGCCCATGACCAGTGTTAAAGCCATACTTCTTCTGCAGTTTGTGATGAATTTTGAGTATACGAGCATAATATACGCTTCATTAAAGAGTGACTTATTGCCAAGTTTTAAACATTTATTTCTTTCTTATTTAATTTTAATAATTTTTTTTGTTTTTATTGTAAACCTTTCAATCAGAATTTTCAGAAATATTTCAAGTATGTAGTTTTAAAATCAATTAAATTTTAATTGAAACCGTAAACAAAAAACAAAAAAAAAAAACTAATACCATTTCAAGCCACTACAAAATTGCATTTTATTATATTACAATTTAATGAGCTATAAGGCTGCGTAACCAAAAAACAAAAAAAAAAAAGAAAGTAAAGAAATTGTATTACAATTCTTAAAATTTTAATGATTTTTTTTTTTTAATTTGGTCGAATACTGAAACTTGGCCTCATATGGTTTTTGTAGAAAAATTAATTATATTTCCATTACAAGTTTATTAAAAACAAATAATAAATAAATATATAGATAATCAAAACGTGTCAATGTGTGGTGCTTATATAATGATTTCTAGGTGTGTATGTAGGTGACGCTTATATCTCTCAGGTGATGTTTTTCCTCTCATTTGTGTTCTTCGACTGGGTATTGATCTAGAAAATGGAGTGGCTTACAATGATATGTCGCCTCCGGACGGCAGATGGGTTTAGTGAAAAGTTTGCCTGCGTCACAAATGCTTTCCGTGCAAAGTCTGTTCCACCCAAAGTAGGCATACGGTTAGTGGTAGCTGCACACAAACTTACCCAGCCATGGCTACCGTATTTTAAATATTATACACACAATTTAGACCGAGATCCGCTTGCTACCCAGTCGACTTTGAAGATCTCAAAGTATTTGATGCGTGACCTATGCACTGGAAAGAAAGGCAAGTTTGTGAGTTATTTCTAGATGGCGCGTAGTGCTATTTTGAAGATTTAAATGAATGGTCTGATTTGTCTCAATTTCAGAAAATTCATTAGTTCTATTATAACTATTGATTTAGCAAAAAATAACGCGTTCAGGTAGAGCAAAAGTCAAAATAGTTTGAAAATGTTTTACATGATATGATTTGAGCCATATTCAAGATATTTTTATCCTTTTTAGTTACAAAAGGTTTTATTAAAAATCCCCTTTCTGATGCGGTTTCATCATATTTTGAACGTGGGTATATTAGCATTTTTTCGGGCAGATGAGTCCTTTCATGGACAACCAGTTCCCCTTAGCTGTAATAGGTGTTGAATGAATGGAAATGAGGTTTGCATTTCGACCTTACGGTCTTTTATACCCTCTACTCGTCACAGTATCTCAACCAGTTCAGTTCATAAACCTAAGATAGAGCTGAGTTGCGGTGAGCGTCTGTGTCACCCGATATATCTCCTCCTTCCTCGCACTATAACACCATATTCGAGAAAGAGGTGTGCTGGAGTCTCTGGGGACTGATCGCAAGAATGACAGGAGTCAGTGGACCATATGGCAGTCCTGTGCAGATGGCCACGCAATTGTGTTTGAATATTTTTAGTTTGCCCTTAAGGGGATTATGAGTTGCCTGAATCTTCTTTCATTATATTCCAGTAAGGACTTCGCCTGGTGTAACCCCATAATTTGAGGAGAGTTCACGTATCTTATCCTTCTTTCTTCTCTGTTCCCCGATATCAACAAGTAAAACCTTCAAAATGTAGATAATTAGGAAGTAAGCAATAATTCAAAATGTTTAAATGTTAGAATGGGCTGTAAAAAAAGTTGTAAAAGTTCACTCTCGTATTTCAAGCTAATATTGAAAGGATTTGAGCACTGACTGCTGAAATCGTTTTTTAATTATAATTTGGTTAGGTAAGATTGACTTGGCTGGCTGAAAGTCATCACATAGACCTATTGGTCCTAGTGGTACCAGTTGGAGCTTGATCTAAACTTTGCTATGTATTAGTATAAGCCGGCCCCTTTTGCGAATTTAAGTAAGCTCTGAAGCTCAAACCCCCAGAGACATTCTTACTTCTCTTATTGTAGAACTCCTATGCTCCACAAGGAGTTAAAGGAAAACATGCATATATACCTATGTACATTATTGCAGAGCTCCTAGGCATTTCATTCGGGTTCTAGCTAAAGCAGGGTAAGAACAAAGAAGGTGTTTTAGAGATTCCTTTCTTCTAGATAAACTGGATTTAGTGCAAAACCTGCAGTTATCGCTGCTTGCAATTTCTAACTTGTATGCATGCGCCGTTACAAAATTGTGGCCTGTCAGAAAACCTATGATAGTTCTGCTTTACTTTCTAGACAGAGCTCGTATGACTCTGAATTTTGTGTACACATGACGTGGTTATGCAACTGGCCACATTGTTCCACCGCCTGTCTAGCCTTACTTTCAAGTCCGCAACTACATATGTCATTGTATATCTTATTTAAAGGCTTCAGTAATGGCATTCTTGTTAAAATGTTATGTAAACTGCGATTTTGATAATTGCATCTATACTTTGATTTCCTACAATGTCTTTATATGCGAGCACCCAATAAAAGTGCAGCCGTGTGCGTGCGGCCTGCCTCTTTATGGCTTCACTACTCTCAAGAACGTTTTGAGATAAAATTTCAGCAAAACTGCTGCGTGAAAGATATTGCAGTGGGCAGGGAGCTTAAATGACCAATAGATCCTATCTCTGCACAATAAGTCCCTGCACCTACTCCATCCAACATCTTTGAGTCGTCAGGAAATATACGAAGCGTATTGGATCTAGGGTCATTTTCCCGAATCAAATTTCCCGAATGCCGCTGGCCCGAATGTCTAAAATTCCGAATAACCAAAATCCCGAATGCCATTTTCCCGAATGCTAGTTTCACGAATGGCTATGTCCCCGAAAAATAATTTTTTTTTTTATTAATATAGTAATAAAGGATTTACTGCAATAAATTTGCTATGTTTTTGAATATGACAACTGGTTCCCCTGGCATTGTATCCGCGGTAATTGTACGAACTGTACATTCTCCATTCCGAAGTTTCACGCAATCCCAATAAGCTTTTCCTTACTTCTTTTTGATCGCTGATATAAATGACCGTCCAATATTAATTTCGTCCCTAATATTTCTCGTGCTGGTTCCATTGTGATACGAATATATGTAGAATTAAAATATAAAAATGTTCAAACACTAAAAATTTTATACAAAAATGTCGAGAACAAACAGAAGTTAAAAAGTAGAATGACAGTTGCATTCGTTTCTATGGTAACATTATTCTTCTGTTGGAACCATTTATGCGTCAATTATTTAAAAATATTCGGTAAATTAGTTATTCGGGAAATTGGTTTTCGGGAAAATGGCATTCGGGATTTTGGTTATTCGGAATTTTAGACATTCGGGCCAGCGGCATTCGGGAAATTCGATTCGGGAAAATGACCGGATACGGGATCTAGGAATCATGCTTCCTTCCCGCCCTTCTTCTTCTATTGTTGAATGGAATCTCTTCACCCAGTTGCATTTTGCAGTCATATAATCCGTATTGGCCCTATAACTCATACCTACTGAGGCATGTTCGAATGATTTGAAGGTAAGTTCACCAGTGGATTTAGCTGAGCTTACAGCAGATTTAACTGAGAGATATTATATCACAATGTCGTTTCATGAGAGGTTGAGTACTCTTTCCAGCGGTGCCGTTGGAGTAGTTCTCATTACCCCTATAGCGCAGAGTGCACTAAGATGTTGAATGCTCTTCATAGGTATTTGTATGCCATTTTTCTTAACGCAGTCCACCACGCTAAAGCACAGTAGAGTAATATTAGATTTACTACAGCTGAGTAGTACCAATACATTATAGAAGAATTATAACTGTTATTTGGTATGCGATTTTAAAAGGCAAAATATCGTGGGTCTTTGATGAGTGTCCCGGGTTTAACGAGTTATATATTGAGCTCCGACGTCATTTTCACATAGTTGGGTCAGTTACCCACAGTTGAACTCACCTATAATAAATTTCTTGTTTCATCAAATTCAAATAAATTGAATCTCATTAAACAATGATTTCTATAATTTTCAAAATATTTAAAAACTTCAGAAGATAATTTTCTAGTTATGGAAATTTTTTCAAAGTTCAGTTATTTCTTTACGTTTTTTTATGGGTTTTCCAATAAAGGTCATTTTCTATTAAAACAAAGTTTATGGACTCAGTTTGAATGCATACATGTGGATGCGCCTCCGTAGTTCTTTACGTTTAATAAATACTAAATACGGGAAAAATACTAAATATAAAAAATACTAAAAGTTACACTAGGATGTACGAATATATTCAACTCAATTTTAGTAGTGTTCTTTGCAAAAAGTTTAAATACTCAATTTGGTTGCAGAAAATAAAAAGATTCTGTAAAATGGTTTTAGTAGCAGCTTTTCCAAAGGATTTCCAAGGCTCTCCAGCATCAAACTGCCATTTAAACATTTTATTACTGGCAAGTTTTCATTATTTTGTCAACGCTGAAAGCCAGCCACAAACTATTTACAACACATAAAACATACATACATAGATTTCTACACATGAGAGTGTTTTCTCTTTTTTTTTTACTTTTGAGTTCTTCTATATACTTGAACCGACTACTACCTACGGCAAGAGCAAACTGCAGTCATATAAATTTGTGGTCACTCGGCGTCAATGCAGACACATTCCCACACAATTATGGACTTGTATGTAGAATAGTCTTAGAGGCTATAAAACTGTTGGGTAACATAGGATACTTTGTTGTTGGGTACCCTCGTTCAAATGTTTCTCTGCTAGTTTAGTGTTTAACACGAGTGTGAAGTTGTTGTAACTGCTGTCATTGCCTAACTGTGTCCTACCTACCCTACTCTCGTTGGTTAGCGCGCTCAGTAGTTGTAAAAGTTTGAGTGTATGTGTGTTTCAGCTGTGCGCGTCCTTTTGGTATGCTTGACTTTGGGTTCATACTAGATTTATTTTGTTATACATTTTTAATGGATTTTTAACACGTTTGCGTTAGTTTGGCTTGTCACAGTGGTGCTTGTTGGGAGAACTGGGCATAGTTCTGAATGAAATTAAGTTTTGCATTTTATTTAATTTTTCCGCTTTTTTGTTTCTATGCCTTTTAGTTTAATTACATTTAGTGCTATTGCATAGCTTTCTGCATTAATTGAAAAGTTTTCTATTGCTAGCAAAAGTCGTGAGAGGAGTTTTAATTTAAAAAGCAAATAATTGGTTCATACTTGAAACTCCAATAGAAGGAGAAAGGGTAATGACTGCGGGAAATTTTTATCTCTCTGAAATTGTATATCTATACTTGGGAATACCTTTAGCTGGTATCATCAAAGCACATTTTTGATGGGGAGGAAATTAACACTCATCTATACACCAATACTGTTAAACGAGTATGGATTTGCTTCCGTCGGAAATTGCTGGTACGCATTTAATGAAAATATAACAAAAGAGTGGGTAAAGTTAGGTGTGGTGAGTGGCTGTCAACTTAGGGAATTTATGAAGGGTCACATAGGTAGTTTGTCTTACTTGGTTGATATTAACACGCAAAAACAAAAATTCAGTTCTTTAAATAAAAAGAGTTAGCGAGTAATTGCTGAATTTCGGTCTGCTAAGCGGAAGTATTTACGGAAGTATCAATAACACTTTGACCAGAGATGGATCCAAATAAAAATCAAGGAATAATACAAACGACTTAAACGGCCTTAATAACTCTTAAATGATAAAATCAGCAGAGCTGATCTGCTCTAATCCTTGGTCAAAAGGCCCTCAGATTACCCTGTGGAGCACTTACAGTCCATTTTGCCTGCAATAAACCTTTCAGTACAATGGATCTGACTATCTAACACTAGTTTATGCAGGTTCTGCTGCGATGAAGAGAGGTCCACGGAGCAGTTAATCACAAATTGTGAAGCATTAGGTCTTAGGAAACACATAATGCTGAACTCGTACCTACTGGAGGATGAAGATTTACCAAGGCTCCCTCCTAAGGAGCTGGCTCGATTTCTTACAATACTAAATAATTAAAATTATGCACTTAGGGGCTCACTATAGATCAAGCAGGTCGCAGTGCTGAGTTTAGCCTAACCCGTACAACAATTGACATTTCAATTGGTCAAATCGTGGAAGTTATAATTCTTCTTATATACAATGCATCCGACCATTTCGCTGTTTAGAAAACCCTTTCTCTTGAATATGATCATCCATTAGACAGTGTGCTGCTATTGCATCTATTTCCAAGCTGATGGAGTAACGATTTTGATGTACTTATACACTAACGACATCTACTCTTTTCATGACTTTTCGTCCATTTGCTTTACCATTAGATATAAGTTGCGTATCCAATCTGGTATTTGCTTCTATGATGAAAAGTGACTTAAATCGATTCTTACTAGCGGCTTTTAGAATCCAATCCTTAGGATAGAATAAACGAATAATTATGAAAATTTTTTAGTGGTTAATCGAAGCTGCGCGCATCCAGGGATGTACCTATGCCCAGAGGCCCATAACCCACAAGTGTAGCATTGGGTGCAACAATTTCTTATATTTGTTGACGAACTTCGACGAGCTGCCAATCGATGGTAGACATTTAATAGCAGCTCTCATGCCAATGTAAATCTTAATAGGTCGCTCGGAGCGGGTAAGTTTATGAGCCAAACAGCGACCTCTTTTGCTGCTGTCAGTTAATCATCAACAGATAGTAATAAATTGTTGGAATGATGTCATGTCTTCTCTTCGTGAACCGTTGGTAAAAATATACCAGTATCAAGAAAAAATTTAATATGCACGTGAAATTACAGATTTTATTTAGTAATACTGCATACCCAGTTTTTTAAAGGTCTTTTAATTTTCAGAGGATTAAACTTTCAATAAATAGTTTCAAATATAACTTTGTGATACTAATAGCAATATCAAATAAAAGAAATTTTATCCAACTATTAAAATATTTTTTTGCTCACTTACGAAGGTGAAATTCTCTAACAAATCTGTACTGTCCTTCGTGCTTAAGGAACTCAATTTTGATTCAAGTTGTTTTGTGGCTAACAAAACATATTTTCACTAATTTCAATGAAGACATACAAGAAGTATTTTGTTCGCATATTTCACAAACACCTCCTGAAGTTTTCATTAAAAAGTTTGTAAAAATTTAGTCTTGGGACCCCTCATAATAAAGTTCCCTTGGCGTTGTTAAAATATCTTATGATAGATTAATTTAAGACAGAAACGCCAAAAAATAAAAATAACTCTGAATTTCTGTTATCTAAAAGTTGGCGGCCGCCGTAGCCGAATGGGTTGGTGCTTGATTACCATTCGGAATTCACAGAGAGGTCGTTGGTTCGAATCTCGGTGAAAGCAAAATTAATAAAAACATTTTTCTAATAGCGGTCGCCCCTCGGCAGGCAATGGCAAACCTCCGAGTGTATTTCTGCCATGAAAAAGCTCCTCATAAAAATATCTGCCGTTCGGAGTCGGCTTGAAACTGTAGGTCCCTCCATTTGTGGAGCAACATCAAGACGCACACCACAAATAGGAGGAGGAGCTCGGCCAAACACCTAACAGAAGTGTACGCGCCAATTATTTATTTTTTTTAAAAGTTGGATGAAAGAAAGAAGCAAGTAAAGGATTTTTTTGTAGAGTTGTTTACCAAAAGATACTATTTTTGAGACAATTTGCACACGTATTGCCATTTAAAAGAAGTGATGATAAAAAAAGAAAGCACAAGACGATCGTATGTGAAAGAATTATGCAAAATTTAAACAAATCATGCCCGTCTGCAAAACTAGAGCTTCGGGTTAAAGCTCTAAGCTGAACCTAAGGGACAGAACTTTTCGTGCCCTTAGTTTTCCCCAGATTTTTTGAACTACATATTTCACTTGAGGCTTTGTGACAATATTCTTGGTATATCTTACTATTTAATACGACAATAAACAAATTTTAAATTTCAAGTACATGAAGTGATATCAATGAGACTAACATATATATTAATAAAATCGATAACCAACTAACATCTTTTCAAATAAATACACCAGCACAAGCAGACAAAGTAAATTATACAGAGTTGTAAAAGTCCGAAGCAAAAATTATGCAAATGGAAAATGTCAATATAAAAATGCAAAGGCAGACATTGAACGAAAATAGCGCAAAAACAAACCATGCAGAAGTGTATAAAAAAATTTACATCAGCAGTGGTTGTAAAAGTAGCAACAATAAAATACGCAAATTGATAATTGCATTGACAAGAACAGTCAATGGTACAACAACATTTGATGCAACAACAAACAAATAAAGAAAAAACAAAATTCTGTCAAGCTGATAGTAAAATTAAAGACCTTAAAATCAAGGAGTGAAGAGAAGACGTAAGGAACAAAATGCAAGTAGTTGTTACTAAAGGGTGGTTCAAATAACAGTTTCTGTTAAAAAATAAAATGTTATGGGAGGGTAATGTGATATGGAAGGGTTGTCCGCTCATGAGAACCAAACTTTAAACAATTCTTGAGGATTTGTATTATTGCATGTACTGAAAAATGTATCCGCTTATGAGAGGTGTTCGTTTAAGAGAAGTGTCTGTTAGGAGAGTATACACTGTATATTACTGTTTATGTTAAAGCAGTACTTTCCACTGATTTTTCACTGCTCACTGTACGTAATTGAATATAACTCGAATAGTTTTGGGACTCTCAGTTTGAAACTTTCGAGATGTACTGAGAATAATTTGAGCTATTGATGAAAACAAAAAATTCTTACGAGAAGTGTTTTTCACAAATAACAGAAAAAAGAATTCCTAAAATTTCCCAAAAATAAAAAAATTTCGAATATATCCATTTTTAAAAAGTATTTTTATTTTTAAAAATTAAAAAAGGAGAGTTGAAAAAATAACATCTTAAATGTTTGGATGTTTTTGTCAAAAAAATTTAATAAAAAAAATCCAAGAAAAAAGTTTTAATTAAATTTAAATTCAATTTAAAAAAATTATGAAATTTTTTTCTTCGGTGGAACATAGGGCCTCAGAAGACTCTATTGGGATGATAAATACATACGTCTACCAAAGAATGAAACTTGCCTCGTTCGAAAACTTTGATGAGTAATTCAGCTACCCATCTGTCCGGTTTTTTCTTTAAGAACTTAGTTTTTCTAGATTTGCTTATGATGGGTTTTCATTAAAGTTCATCTAATATGGATTGTAGCACTTTGGACTGATTCGTAGATCTCGAAGCAACTTATTCCACGGTGAGCAACTTATTCCTTTAAACCTCGCTTGAGAGTTTCATATACCGTCTAAGGGAAAAGGGTAATTGTAAACTGCTTACTGAATCACAGAGTGTCAGGAGCTTAAGAATGTACCTCCGAAAAGAGAAATCTGTATAAAATAAAGCTGATTATGTTTCGTGATCAAATCATATTCTTGGAAAATTTTCGACAGTTGCATACACTTTCCAAAGCGTGTCAGACTGTCAGTGCCGACGCGCATCCATTTCACTACCTTGAGCATAATAGCAACGTTTACTTATTTAAGATTAGAACGCGATTCAGTTCCATCCAAAAAATTGCGCCACTGGCTATGATTCACTAAGAAACTTGTATTTGGACCGCCCTGTATATTGAAAGAGATTTGGAGATATGAAGGAATATACTACGGAGTGTCTTACCGAGTTTTGCCAACATCAAAATATCAATGCAAGGAATGTTGAACGAAAACAACCGTTACTTTTCTTTGTCGAGTGTAGAACCAATGGAAATGTGTAAGCATTACAGCGACAAAAGAATTACGATATGCAAATCAAAGTAAAATTGGCTCAGTTTTATGCAAAGCAATGGGAGAGCTAACAAAAAGAAAAGTGTTTTACTGCAAACGAAAGTAATCACCAGAAATTCCTTGTAATAATGCAATTCTACAACGTAATCGATGTCCGTGATGTGAACGCCGACTTCAGTTCCAACACTACGAGATTACTTCACCAGCAGCGTAGCAGGCAGACAAAAGCTGAGCAAGTACTCAATCGTATCTGCTAGAAAGTGAGTGGCAGTAATTTGAAGAATATATCTTGCAAACCACAAAATCGTGTCATTGCTTGTGAAATGTCTTTATCGCTTTTTTCTGGAATGCACTTTGGCACGACTTTGTGCAGAATGTCGGGTCGCAAAAGCGGCAAAAGTTTTATTGAAATCATTAAAGCAACGTCTGAAGCGAATAGTAAACTAAATGAATGAATGAATAAATCAGTGAGTGAGTGCTACAATGAAATGGGTGGTCCAACTGTGGTATGATGAAAGTGAAGATCTTAATGAAAGCCACCAGCGGGGCAATAAGTGGAACAAGCGACAGCGCTGACTACTGAGTTCTGGAAGTTGAGAAAGCCTGTAATTGCTCACGTTGAACCTACGCAGAAATTCCACCCCCAAAAAGCGGTCCTTCGAACATTTGAAATTAGAATTCAGTGCTAAATTTGCCCTTTACTTACCACTTGACTTTAAAATGTTTAACCACTTATACGCCTTTGTCCCTCAAACAAACTAACTAAAAACATAAAGTGGGAAAATTGCTGTTCCGCTGTTGCACCACTATGTGCTTGTTGTTTGTTTGTTTGTTGACTTTAGTGATTTGCTTTGTTCGCACTGTTGGTGTTTTTTCTTATTGCTCTTGGGACACTTTCCCATTTAGTTTCGCCTGGTGTGCCCAGTTTCTCTATTTGTAAAGCAATAAGCGAACATTGTTTGTAATTACTTGACATTTTCATTGTTTCGCTCGTAGTTTGTCTACTCTTGTAATTGTGATTTAAGTACCTAGTAAAAGTTTTAGCGGAGACGAAGGCGGTAGATCAGCAGACGAGCTGTTTGACGTATTTTGTTTACGACTTGCCTGCAATTATCTATAGCGATAAAATCCTCTCAAACGGAGGACGTAATTAAATTTCAACGAGTTTTCAAAGAGGCTGCAATAGGCGGGCGACTGCGGGAGCAGAAAGAGAAAAGTGGATGGAATTGAAATGCTTGAATTAGGCTGTCATTGTGGTTTGAAGCTGATATTTAGCAAAATATTAAGCTTTGGGGAAGGCAATCCTTCTTCATGGGCATTCCATAGCCTGGGATATTGGTAAGTAATCTTGTGAATCTAAACTTGTGAATGGTGTTTATGGCACCGATATTGTAACAGCTAATTAGGTGTACTTTTGGTTTTCTCGATTCCATTCATGCGTTTTTTATGTTTAAGAAAATGTCGATAATGTTGATAAAATTACAAAAATTATCGCAGCTGACAGGTATGTTAGTAGTCGTAGCACCGCCCATCGCTAGAGATCGACCATAAAACAAAAACTTTTTAAACCATTAAACCGTTTGGGCAAAAATAACGGATTTCTTTTTCCCCAACATAATATATAAATTAAAGCCTTCGATAAAATATCACACAAAATTTTATTAACTAAATTAGCATTTCACCGATTTCATTCAACTTTCCTTAATAGGATGCGTTTCTGCTTAATAAAGAGGTGCAGCACAGCAGTTATCGATGCGGTTTCTTCGAAATCATGTTTTGCCATCTCTGGTGTGCCTCGGGGTACCACCCCTGTTCGGGTGTTTCCTTTGAAAATTTTCTTCAATGCTGATGATCTAAAAATGTATGCTGAAATAAGAAATTCTAGTGATTCAGCCGTGGTACAGTCTGAGCTGAGTAATTTATTTTCCTGCTGCCGTATAAATCGTATATTTGTTAATATTAAAACATGTCATAAATTCACCTTTTATACGCTTCCAAACTCACTTAATATCTCTTATAATATGTTGTAAACTATACATAATATGTGGGCTGAAAAGTCCCGGGCCTAACACGTAAATGGCACTAATTTTCTTGCATTCACTTCTTCACCATTAATTAGTAGTAACCTCAAAAAGACAGCTGTTAAAATTGCATGATGTTCTATTCATTAGTTCGTGAGTTATTGTGCTAAAAGTGACGCTATTTTTGTTATTTTCAAATTAAGGAATCAAAATAATTTCGCGTTTTAATTTTACACTGCTTCTTGATGAGACAAAATACCGTTCAATCGAGGCAATGGCTTGAAAAGAGTTATGGGGACTCCGCTCGTTCAGAAACAAAAATAAAACAATGGTTTACTGACTTCAAACGTGGTCGTAGAGAGACCGATAATCCAAATGAGGCGGAAACACCAGAAAACATAAAAAAAATCCACAAAATCGTTTTGAATGATCGAAAAGTGAAGTTGCGTGAGTAAGCTGACATCGTAAAGATATCAAAAAAAAAACAAGTTGGTTTTATATTGCATAAGCACTTAACTATGAGAAAGTTCTGTTCAAAGTGGGTGTCGCGTTTGCTCACTGCTGGCCAAAAACAAAAACGTATTGATGATGGCAAAACAATGACAAAATGACATGAATTGAGCTTTGAATTGCTCCTAAGTCCACCGTATTCGCCAGATGTGGCTCCCAGCGACTAGTTGCTGTTCGAGACTTAAAAAAAGGCAAGAAATTTCACTCGAATGAAGAGATTATCGCTGAAACTAGGGCTTATTTTGAGTAAAAAAAAATCGTTTCACAAAACTGGTATTGAAATATTAGAATGGCTGACATGATTGCGTTTTCCTTGAAAGGGGGCCTCGCTCGTATCAGTGGCTTCAAAAAAAAAGGAGTTTTTTTGTCATTTTTTTCGAGTCAAAAAAGCGACACACAGGAATAATCTCTTGCATTTATTTGAAAGCATGATTGAAGAGTAATAAACAATGTTTTAAAATAAATAAAAAAAACAAAATGGCGGACATATGAGAGATTTCGCACAGCTTCTCGTTGCGCGCTAGTAAAACGGCGTGTAAGAGTGCGGTCGTAGTTTTCACCTGAAACACAAAAGAAAAATATTGTCTTATAATAGACTACTCTTGTATAAAAATGTGAAAAAAATGAACCCACAATTAATTATTGAAAAAAAGTGCTTTTTTCGCTATTTATTTTTTCAAAAAGGTGTTAAATAACATTAAAAAATGATTTTTTTGTGTATTTTGTTAATTAATTAGTTGCGCATTTTAAATATCTTTATACAGATTATCGGTTTGAAACGATAACTTTCGTCGTTTTTTTTTAAATCTTGCACGCCATTTTCAAAAACATGGTTTTGAGAAAACGTGTTTCAAAGTTTTCAGAAGGTAGACAGTATACTCGCACGAGGGACGGTACACAGGCCTGTAACTCCGAAATTATATAATTATTATAAATTATATAATTATAAATTATAATATATCTATCTATTGCAGTAAAAAAAAAATCGATTTTTTGAAGCCGACTGATAAGAGGTCCCCCTGAAGGAAGTTACGGTTATGAATGAAGCTAATTTTGAACAAAAAAAGTGTTTTCTGTTTTAAGCCCGGCACTTTTCAGCCCACGTGTTATCTAGCTTCGTTTGATGTGAATAAAGATTAAGGAGTTTTCTTTGATTCAATACTCAATTTTACCACGCACTTAAATTATGCCGATTCTAATTCATTCACTTTCTATGCTTGTTTTTGGAAGACGTTATTCGTAGCACATTACTGACTCTTAAAATATTATACTCTGCGTTTGTTCGAACCAAGTTAGATTATGCTGCTTTTATTTGGAAACTTTATCATGCATCTCATATAAATCGAGTGGAGAGGGTTCAAAAAATTTGTATGCGTTTCACACCACATTCACTCAGTTTCTTTGACCCGAAGCCATCATACGAATCTCGCTGTCGGTTGATTAGTTTTTTCCTATTAAGTGACAGAGGTACTCTTCAGGCAATATCATTTATCTTTGATGTCGTTAATGGCGAAATTGATTGCTCGGCGCTATTAGAAAGAATGAAATCTAATGTTCCTTGCAGAAATCGTCGCCGTATTAAGATTTTTCACGGTGTCTGACTTTAATTATTTTTCAACATTTGTGGACTTGGACCGCGGAGAGCGGGTTTGATGACAGAGGGAATTCCTGGGAGAAGTTGGTGCTAATATCGCTATCAAAAGAAGGCGAAGACAGTCCCATCGGCCGGAAAGGTCATGGCGACGATTGTTCGGGATGCGAACGGCGTCGTCCTCATGGATTTTTTAGAAAAAGGAAGAACGATCACTGGACAATACTACAGTGAGTTTTTGGCCCGCTTATACAAAAATTTGCAGGAGACACGGCCGCATTTGGGGAGAAAGAAGGTGCTGTTTCATCACGATAACGCGTATTTTGGAGAGTTCGACTAATCCTGGTTTTTTGAGGGGTTAAAAAAATAGCCGGAGTGTTGGGAGAAGCGTATCTTTATAAAATAAGACTATTTAAAAAAAGAATAAAAACATGGTGTCTTCATTTCCAACACGGGTACGTACCCTCGGGAACCCTCCTCGTATATATTATTAAATATACCAAATTAGAAAATAAACATACATATATTTAAGGTTAATGGGGTTTCTATAAGGCCATACCAATTTTGTATTTATTTAGGTCTTAGGTAAAAATTGTTCATTTATTTTTACTTTTAACTCACTTATAGCTCTGGTCTTAAACTATGAGATTGTAGCACTAAAATTATCCTTCTGTAATTCAGAAATAAATATAATTTCGTCTATTGAATTTATCTAATTCAAATTAACTGTAAAATTCATTCAAGAATAATATAAACTTAAAGGAAGAAAATAGGTCAACGGCTTGGGAGTTTTAGCTGGAATTTAGTTCTTTTAAAGCTCTATAAATTGGAGCATAAATAGCGTAACTACTTCTAGCTTCTTTCAAGAAAAACGTTCATTATTCCGAAGGGAGCGTTGAAGTATGTGCAATTTTATGCATCGTAAAAGAAAGTGTCACTCAATTATTCCATTAATAATATTAAATATTTAAATAAAAAAAAACCTTAAATGAGTATTAGGAACTGATAATGTCAAAGGAACAGCCATAGCAGAATGGGTGTGCCTATGATTACAATTCCTTGGTGACTGGGTTTAAAACCCGCTTTTTGTTGATGGAGCCTTTCTTCCCTATACAAAATTTTCGAGAGATACTTTGTATAGAGAAAAATGTGAAATAGATAACGGTATTTTATAGTTATTTCCAAGTTGAACTTTATTGTACTTAAACTTAATGGGCTATAAATACGAAAAAGTACCCTAGATATTTTGATTAAAATGTTTGAAATTTTGGAGAAAACTTACAGAATTTTCCCAATTCCCATTATTTTTGCACAAAGTTTGTAAAAACGATTTATTTGGTTTTTGTTGTAGGATAAGTTAAATTTATTAAACAATTTAATGCACTCAATTCTCTTTTTACCCGATCTTGTTACTAAACGATTTTGTATACATTTTTGATTTCACTAATAGATTTTCTTGAACGAAATTTTCGTTCTTGCGCAACAAAAAACGTTTTATTCTAAACGAACCATAATTCTTAGTGTGGAAGCAATGAGTACAGAACTAACTAAGTCCAACTGTGTCACTTTCGCATGTAGCTGGATAACAAATATTGTATAAGGTTGCGTGAATTTGTTTTTACTGAATAAAATAGTTTTAATTTTGAGTGATGGAAATCTATGTTTGACCTTGACGTGCCCCATTGCTTGTCTGTTTGTATACTGCAGCTGTCTAGTTAACAAGTGTAAAATATGACTGACGTACGACGCCATTTGCAAAAATTATAAATTTTCCGATAGGGTGATTAATTTTACCCCCCCCATTTTGTATAAACAACTCGGTAAAGCAAAAAAAAATGGCTAATATCAGACTTTGTTACAACGAAAAACCAACAGAAGGTTAACTTACGTTGACCTGGCTGGCTGCAAGCTATCACACAGGCCTATTAGTCCTTAGTGTTACTAAATGGAGCAACACCTACAAAAACCTTTAATAATGTGAATAAAACCCGAGAGATGGTCTGCACATATCTGACATAGTAGCTGACATATCGTGCACGCTGCTTATCAGGAAGCGATGAATAGTTGCGAAATAGATTTTTTTCCTAATTTCAATTTGAATTTTTATATACGAAAAGACATTTTTTTTGTATTTATGGATTGAACTTTCACTGTACACTAATCTCAATTTGCTGTAATTAATATTAATTGGTTTTGTTTTTTATTCGTTATTACTTTGCCTGCACGGGTTTATGGGGTAATACTTAAATGTTTTTCATTTTAAACATTTTTTTAAAGTTGAGGAACCTATTCCAAAATTTGCCATATGTCGCATGTATTTTTTTAATTGACTTGTTTTGCACGCATTTCTAAGGAACGTATGGACGTGTTAAAGCAGAGTTGGATATGTTCACTAAATAAACTACACCTAATTCTCATTTTACACGTTAGGCATGTTCGCAAAAAAATCGTGTAAAAAGAGAATCAGGTGAAAACAATATTAAGAAATTATTTACAGAGTTCTCTTCAGAATAAATTTGAATTCATTAAATATATTATAAGTAATAAATTATTAAACGCCGAGAGCAAAACCTACCGAATCTCAAAGACTTTTCCTGATAAAAATTTATGCCCTTCATATATGCATCGAAAAATCTCACTTTATTTGCTCTATGAGATTAAAAAAAAATTGTAAAACATTGAAGCTCGTGTTAATTAAAACAAAACAATTCGTGTAAAAAGAGATTATGTTTTGTGTTTGACTCGTGTTAAATCAAATTCGTGCGAAAAAAAAGTGTAAAAATAGAATTAGGTGTATTGAGCTCCTCAAATATCCAACAATGTATTGAAAAGAAAGAGTTCTGATGAGAGAGCATGTAGTGTGGTAGTTCGTACAGGAATATTTTGTGATTAGAGAATTTTCTCTGAGAGAAATTTTATTTGTTCATTTATATATGCATTTAGTAATCTAAGAATGCAATATTTCTTACAGTTAATAAAGAAATAATTTTGAAGAATACGTAGAAACTAGTTAAACAATTCATTTAGGGACCCTTGTACGTGGAAAGCGTATTAGAACTGAAAGCATGTTAAATTCTCTCAAGGTTCTACAAATTGGAGCATAATTAGTTCTAACCATCTCCAACCAGAAAATATTATGATTTCGTAAGTTTCGCTGAGAAATATTGAAATTAATTTCTCGAGTAGCGATGGCGAGTCAATCGAAAACGGAAGTGAGGAACGAATAGTCCTTCTCATATCTAGTGTTTTTAGATTAATGAGCAATCATCGACCTTTATAGAAAGGAATTGGATCAGAGAAGGCATATTCCAGCTTCAAACACACAAGAGAGGTATGTAACAGTTTTAGAGCGTATGGATCAGCAAAGCCTGAACGACAAGATCAAATAAAATCAAGTGTGGAATATCACTTTGCACTGGTGTAATTTATATATCTTTGAAAAAAGAGGTTAGAGTCAAATATCATAGCAAGATCAATAATTTCACTTGAATTGCTACATTTATAGAAGTGAATATATGTTAAATTGCTGCTGTTTATAACAAAATTTACGTGTATAATAAAGTATATGCATTTTAACATAAACAAAATTATAATAGCCAAAACTGGTAAAAATATTGTACACCTATTTGCTTGTCCATGAGTGTATATAATGTCAAAATTTCAGTTAAGGGGTAAATTTTATTCACCGCGAGGTTCCGGACTAGGCAGCACTAAATCACTATTGAAATTCTGAGTGCGTTGACGCAATTTTTAATAATCGGATATCAGACAGGCAATGCGTGCAATACTTATAGTTTATAAATTTCAATTAAATTGTATTTTTTCCCACTAGTGAAGTAACGCACTGGCCGAAGTAACGAAAAAATTGGAGTAGCGTAAAATTTTCTCTAAGAAAATCGGGGTTCTAATTTCCAGTTATGTCACACATATTTCTATTCATACGGGTGCCAGAGTTGTTTACGAAAATATTTTTGATGATAACTTAAAATAGGATATATCAATATATATATATATATATATATTGTAGCTGTACCAGTGAAACTGGTCATCGCGGCGCGATTACATAAATACCAACAACTTGTAATTTGCTATGAGAGCTCGCGATTTTGTTCGCACATTTCAAAACAACCCGGGCGTATGAGCAACAAGTACCCGCATAACTGTTCGACACTCAGTACTTGAAAATTTTCAACGTACCTCGGATACATCAAGTTTTTTCGAGTAATTTGAGCAATGCTTGTGTTGATTATTTTCACATTTTTCTCAGCACTTTTTTTTAAGTTTTCCAAATCATCGTGTTGATAAATAAAATCAAATTGACCAGACGCTCCTAAATTTCAAACAGACATTGGACGAACGAAATTCGAGCAAGTATCGTCCTACTCTCACTGCTCGATAGTCGGGTATCTAGAGCCTTCTGTAAAGTAACAATTTGTTCTTTATAATTTTTTCGACAGTTTTCCGAATTGACTGATGTGTGAAAAGGTTTTCTGATCAGCATAGAAGTTTTTCTATTTGTCAATTATTTAAAAATAAAAAAAAATATATATATAATCAAATGATTGTAATAAGCAAAAATATCTTCATTTCCACTCTTATTTCACTAAAAAGAAACATTGAATTCTTTATCATGCCCGAAATTTTCCCGATTGATCTCTGTAAAAGTTACGCTATGCCCTTATTGAATACCCGTTACTTATTGAAAATTTCGTTTGCACACTCCCTTCACACTCCATGCACACACTCTTCGTTCAGCTGCTAGCTGCAAGCGCTCGATTGCTTGTCAAATTTAAATTTGCTGTGGTTTTGTAATTTGATGAATGAGTTTCTTGGCAATTATCTCACATCAATGACAGTATTAAACAATAAATTATGTGGAAAATGTATGACACTATAAACAATTTGCTTATACAAATTTGCGATTTGGCACGCACTATGTTTGTGTGCTACTTAATGAGCCGCATAAGGGTGCTGACATATTTACCCATCTTCAAGCGGAACCAAATATACGCACATTCATGAAACATGTGAAAAGGATATAGGGGTATTTGTGGCATAATAGTGTGTCACATTTAATTTAGATCAAATATACTGTCAGTATTTGTTATTATTACATTACATATGTAAACAAGTATTTAAGTTGATAAATTTAAAACAAAGTGTTGAAAGACATTGAAAAGGGTCATATAAAAAATGGTCAGCTAGGATATGACAATGCGAACGGAAAAGGGGATTTGCTTAATACCAAACCTGAAAGGGCAGATGTCTGGCAATTTTGTACAGTTGGGTTGAAGGAGTTTTAAGTAAATTTAAAAAAGATAGCACAATCGATTTACCAAACATCTAACCTCCCTGCAGCAAAAAAATATGAGTGAACTGCAAAGCATAATACAAAACAAACAAAAAATACTTTCCCAAGGCTAGTCTGCTCTCTTTTGGTATCAACTGTGTAAGAAGTAACAGCAAAATTCTGTGTAATTACTTAAGCGTATCAACTTATTTGAGCGAACTCTAAGTCAAGCGAAAGTGAAAAAGGGTAAACAATGTGTAGGTGTGTATGTATTTGTGAGCGCGTGTTAGTGACAGTTTGAGTGCACAACCGCTCACTGGATTTGGGGAATGAAGAAAAATTGCGAAATGAGCTGTAGTAAATGGGGTCACACGCGTAATTGATCGCGAATATTCTTCTGAGGTTTTCAATCCTCTCCACATCTTTTCAAATTTGTATGAATATTTTAAAGTTCCCTTTGCAACTGAAAGCGTTTATTTGCTGGTGTCTAGTTGCAATGTAGTGGAGCACATAAGCGCAGTTTTGGTTTTTTTGTTTATTAAAGTAACTCAACAATTTATCTCACTTGTCGCCAATGCAATATGAATATTTTTCTGAAAACTTATTTCACGATTTACATTTAATTTAAATCTAAATTGCTTTGCAATGCAAATATAGTAAAGGCAAATGGATTAGCCACATGGGTACACATGGACGATGTGAATGTGGGTACATTGAAATCCGTGTGCTTCTTTGCTTAGGTTACGCATACGCCGTGTCTAGCATCTTCTGGTTTGAATACATTTGTACGCGTATCTACGCATGTATATGTAATGTCTTTGAGAAGGGTTAGTATTTTTAAGATGGATTCCACTAATGGAGTTAAAATTTTTTTGTTGCATTTAAATGGATTCCTTTATTTTTGTATTGTACAACTATGTATATACTTCTGCTCAAATATGAACGAGACGTTATCAATAAAGCGGTCCGCGGATGACATATGGCAAAAATAATTTTTTTGTTTTTTGGTAGGACTGTTATAAGCTTACATGGCAAATTTCAGCGTGATATGTCACATAGTTTGTTTCCTCTGCTACTGTAAACAAGTCAAGCTCGAGTGTGTTCTTCGAATTTAACGATGGAAATTCAAAGAATTTGTTTGAAATTTTGTTATTTCAGACGCCTTAAAAATGTTGCAACCTATGGAGACTCTGCTCTATCGCGTGCACGTGTTTTCCAGTGGTACAAATCGTTCAAAGAGGGCCGTACATCGGTTGAAAACTTGCCTCATGGTAGTAAACGACGAAAACATCGGAAAAGTAAAGGAAATTGTGCTTGAAAATCGCACAAGTCGCAAAATTGGCTAACGCTGAATATTATTTAGACGTTTTAAAGCATTTGCGCGAGAACATTCGTCTTAAAAGGAAGGAATTGTGGGACAACAAGTCATGGTTCTTGCATCACGATAGTGCACCAGCTCACACATCACGTCTTGTTGGCGATTATTTGAACAAAAATAATGTTAATATCGTTCCGCAAGCACCGTATTCGCCTGATATGGCTCCATGTGACTTTTTCCTGTTTCCCAAGCTCAAGTTGCCGCTCCGTCGAAAACATTTTGAGACAATTGAAGTCATAAAAGAGAATTCGAAGAACACACTCGAGCTTGCCTTGTTTACAGTAGCACAGAAAACAAACTATGTGACATACCACGCTGAAATTTGCCATGTAAGCTTATAACAGTCCTACCAAAAAACAAAAAATTTATTTTTGCCATAAGTCATCCGCGAACCGTTTTATTGATAACGTCTCGTACATATTTGAGCAGAAGTATATACCCACACTGCGTTATAAAACTGTAGCGCAGGAACTTTTTGCTAAGTATTAATAATTTATTTCTTTCTCATGTGCAAATATAGTTCATTGTCATATAAAAAATAAATAAATACAAGTTTAAAGTGCTTCGCAAATTTAAGAAAAACTCCAAAAATTTCCACGAAATTCTAAAACTCTTTAACAGAATTTTTTTAACGATTTTCGAGTACGCTCTTTTAGAGCTAACTGATTTTTAATTCTTTTTTTTTTGCTGGAAAGCGCGAACTTTTTTTCATCACAATTCTATGGCTTTTTATTATAATTTATAGAACAATTTTTGGTGTGAAGTTTCGTCTCTTTAAATCTTAGTATATATAAAAGAGGTTGTCTGTAAAGTCGGTTTACTGACGATAGTTTAACGTGATAACGTCATAAGAAAATACTGATTGAATGGTTGCATTTTTCAAAAGAAAATTTTAATTTTATTTGTTTGATAGATATTTTGTATGGATATAGAGAATGAGTTCACATTAACATAACATAATATAACATAACATAACACAACACAACACAACACAACACAACACAACACAACACAACACAACACAACACAACACAACACAACACAACACAACACAACACAACACAACACAACACAACACAACACAACACAACACAACACAACACAACACAACACAACACAACACAACACAACACAACACAACACAACACAACACAACACAACACAACACAACACAACACAACACAACACAACACAACACAACACAACACAACACAACACAACACAACACAACACAACACAACACAACACAACACAACACAACACAACACAACACAACACAACACAACACAACACAACACAACACAACACAACACAACACAACACAACACAACACAACACAACACAACACAACACAACACAACACAACACAACACAACACAACACAACACAACATAACATAACATAACATAACATAACATAACATAACATAACATAACATAACATAACATAACATAACATAAATCATTCACCAACAGCTTTCATTTGATACCCATATTGTACATACACAACCAAAGGTTACCCGGGTCCACGTTTTGTTCTATATCTCGAGACCCCAGTCACGGAGCGGCATGAAAAATACTCTGTACTAAAGCATTCACCAACAGCTTCAATTTGATATCCATATTGTACAAACACATTCTAGGGTCCACGTTTTGGTCTCTATCTCGAGACCCTAGTCACGGAGCGGCATGAAAAATACTCTGGACTAAAGCATTCACCAACAGCTTCCATTTGATATCCATATTGTACATACACATCCGAAGGTTACCCGGGTCCACGTTTTGACCTATATCTCGAGCCCTATTTCCAAAATAAAATATAATCCATGTTACTCGTGGAGGATGTAGCTTTCGAATGGTGAAAGAATTTGCAGTTCATTCAATGCAATGAGCAAGGTAACACTAATGAGCAAGGTAACTACATATGAGCAAGGTAACACTAATATGAGCAAGGTAACACTAATGAGCAAGGTAACGATACATTTTTTCGTGCGTGCAGCCTGTTAAATCGAATTATAAGACGTTGTCACGTCAATAAAAAGTTCATTTTGAATCTCTGAAAAATTATGTTGATTTTGTACATTTTTGTTCCTAACGGATAACCAGATAAATCAAAAATGCCGTGCAAATAATTTTATGTAATCGTTGCCCCAGTTCTGAGGGTTTCAATAAGAACACTTTCATATAGCGATCTGCTTACTTGTGACTGCGCTTGCTGATGGAAAGCTGTTACAGACTCTGGTGGGCACTTAAAACAAATACTTAAGTATTTGTGCCCTTTCAGGGCACATCTTCTTGCTGTAGTAGTAGGTTACTAGGTAGTAGGTTAGTTAGTAGGTTACTACTACTTACTGCCATCCTCTTCTCCCAATGGAGTTCAGGGCCTTGACAATCCCCCTAAATCTATCTTTCTTGTTTGCTTCTCTACATATTGCAGTCCATGCATATCCATTGCCATTCAGTTTGCTTTCGACAGTTCTTTGCCACGTTTTAGCAGGGGTACTTCTCGACGGAATCCTACGGGTTCCACCTTAGTACTTGAAAGTTTCTCGGAAATGTTCCCTTTGCAAAGTGTGTGTTCTATCTATTGCCATTTTCGCTTGTTGATTTTATTGTTTTCTTATTCTTGAGTGGCTCGATCCGAGAGCTCTTCATTTATGGAGCGAACAGGCCACCATATTTTTGTAATTTGCCACAAGCACTTGCTTAAAAAGACATGGATCTTATGATCAATAGATGTTGATCACTTCCAGGTTTCCGAACCGTAATATAACACTGTTTGTCATCAGGCCAGCACACTTTGCATGTTTGCTTAAGTTCTCTACTTTATTCTACATGTCAACAAATTTGTATCTTATTAGACATTCATCATTAGCATACTCGATACAGTCCAATTGCGTAAAAGGCGTACATTATATACCCTGTCGGCAACTGATTGTGGATCGCATTACTTCGTCTAAAGCAAGAATGAAAAATTTAGGTGACAAGACGCCACCTTGGCGAGTACCAGTAGACACTTCAAATGTGTTTGACAGTTTTTCTATGTATAAGATTTGGCATTCGTAGTTAGGGGCACTGCTTTAACAACATTTATTATTTTCTGCGGCATTGAAAGGACTTTCTGAAGTCAATGAAAACAGTGTAAACTCATTGCTTTGCTCAAAAATTATTTTCACGGTATTAATAAGGTCGACAGATGAAATCAGATTGAATTCAATATTCAATATTAAAATAATATTTGTAAAGATTTTGCTTCGTTGCAACTACTAAAACCGAAAGTCGTGAACTGGTTGAATCGCTTGCAAAAGAATCATTTCTGGAGACATCCAGACAAAAAATTGTATGCAAACATTTGCATGTTGCGAAAAATTGTCACACTAATGTCACTAAATTGACATATATTGTATTTACAAGTAAGCCTTTTTTGTGCCAAAATTGAAAGAAAAATAACTAATGGTTATCAACCGCGCTGAAATAGAGAAATTTAGAATTTTGTATTCTTGGCTGAAAATAATTTTGACAAAATTAGTCGCTTGGAAGAACTGAGGGTGAGTCATCATTACCATTAGTTCTTGTTTCTCCCATTGGGGCATAGGCCTCTATTTTGTTCTGTTCTTAGCCAGTAACTTAATTTCGTTCCACGTCTTTCAGACTATTTTACTTCCTTTTGTACTATTCTCCTCCATGACATTTTTGGGCGACCAACCTTGCGAGCTCTTTGTGGGTTCCACTCCAGGAGTTGGTGACGAATTTCACTTGCATCTTTGCGAAGCGTATGGCCAATGCGCCTCCACTTTCTTAGCTTTATCAAGTCAGCTATCGATTGAATTTTGCACGTCTCGTGCAGCTCGTCATTGCTTATGGGCCACCATATCTTCAATATCCTGCGCACACATCTGTTTAAGTAGCTTTGTATTTTGTTCACAATCCGCATGTTTGTAAGCCAGGTTTCTGAGACATACCACAGCATCGACAATACGTTTGACTTGAAAATTCGGAGTTTTGTGTCACGCTGAGGACACTCGATGACCATATGGAACGAAGTTGGGTGATCGCGCCTTTTGCTTTGCTTATTCAGGCGGTAGCGCCTAAGTTAGCACTACCTTCAGTGGCTATGATACTGTCTAAGTATAATATGATAAAGTGTCCACGCTCTCAATTTGATCATTATTCAAAGAGTGAGTGCTTTGAAATAAAAAAATAGCTCATTTAATGTAGGTCATAAATTTGTACACTCAATTTTATTACTCAAAAAGAAACATAAATAAATTTACGATACTAGAAGGCAAAATCGCGTGAGCGGTTATCGCGCCAATTAAGAAGAAGAAGATGGCAATTAACTAGCGATTCTTGTAAATATTCTGTGTATTCATTGGCTTTTGCGGTAACAGCTTTTTGAATGCTTTCATAAAATTTGGAAGTTTGTAATTAGAAAAGCAACAACAGCAGCAATGGTATCACATTCCAACTGCAAAAGCCAAAAAGTACTCTATTTTAAACCATGGTTTTAAAATTTAGTGTAAAATAACTTAAATCTTAGTAAATTGATTTCTTCCATGCATTACAAATACTAGTAGGTTGGTAAAGTTATAAGCGAAGGAAGAACCAATCATATTTTCCCCCATTGATTTCCTTTCACACAATCTACAACCTCAAACCGCTCGCATCAAAGCTCTGACCTTCCGTTCAATCAACGTCACACACATGCACTTTACCTTTAACTTTCACCGGCACTCTTTCTCACTACATTTACCTACTCCTCGAATTCATTGACTTCATGATGAACAGCAAAGTATTACGTCTGTACTTACCCTTTTATAGAGATTTCAAAGTATCAGCAAATGCTGAAAGAATGAAACTATTGTGTTGAGAAAAATGGGAGAAAGAGCGAATCAGACAGTGAAAAATGTGTAACAGTTATATGGACAGACAATCAAGACAAAGTTGCTGATGGGAAGGGATGTTGGGATTTAGTAATAAGAGTATTGGGAAAACAAAACTAGAAACTGTTTGGTGAGTTGCATCACTAAGCCATTTGACAGACTCAGTGACTAATGGGCGGAGTGACAGATTACGTGAGCTTTCTTAGAGAAATTATTAACTGTTGGAATGACTGGTGACTTACTGATCGCCCTATTTGTTGGCAGAGAGGGAGCTTGAAAAGAATTTATGTATTTAAAAATTAAATAAATAAAAGATTTAAAAATATTAGTAACACTTGGCAATAGACAAAATTATTGAAAAAAAGAGGTTGTCTGTAAAGTCGGTTTACCGACGATAGTTTAACGTGATAACGTCATAAGAAAATACTGATTGAATGGTTGCATTTTTCAAAAGAAAATTTTAATTTTATTTGTTTGATAGATATTTTGTATGGATATAGAGAATGAGGTAACATTAACATAACATAATATACTTTAACATAACATAACATAACATAACATATCATAACATAACATAACATAACATAACATAACATAACATAACATAACATAACATAACATAACATAACATAACATAACATAACATAACATAACATAACATAACATAACATAACATAACATAACATAACATAACATAACATAACATAACATAACATAACATAACATAACATAACATAACATAACATAACATAACATAACATAACATAACATAACATAACATAACATAACATAACATAACATAACATAACATAACATGCTGTTCAAGCAAGGTAACGACGCATTTTTTTGGTGCGTGCAGCCGGCTACATAGAATTATAAGACGTTATCTCGTCAAAAAATAATAATACCATTAAAACAACAGGTATTATTAACAAACTTGGTTTTATTTTAAATTCTTCAAGTAAATCAAATTAATAATAATCAATAAGAAGGCATATGCAAATACAAATACGTGAATTTATATATGTACATATGCGCATATACATACATATATACGCTCACTTAGGTAGGAGAGAGCAAGATGTCGAACGTTGCCGTTCCGCGCTTTCGCTTGCAGTTCATTCAAGGTAATGGCAATGAGCAAGGTAACGACAAATGAGCAAGGTAACGGCAATGAGCAAGGTAACACTAATGAGCAAGGTAACGACACATTTTTTCGTGCGTGCAGCCTGTTAAATCGAATTATAAGACGTTATCACGTCAAAAAGTGTGAGACCTCATATTATTTGGATATAATTCCAAAAGCCGCTTATCTCATCTTTGGATATAGAAAGCCTTTATTTGCAAAGGGAGTTCAAAAGTGGTAGAATTAAATTTAAAATAATAAATTATTTTTGCTTTCCCATATTTTTTAACCCACTTCTCAAATCTGTCATAAAATATTTTATATTGATGATTTCATTTCGTCATAAGAAATTTTATTTTTATAGAATTTCGTTTCTAAGCAAAAAGAAAAATATCTGAATGGACTAAATCATACAATAAGTAGATAAGTAAGCAGCCATCAGATTGGTCGCATTGCGCAATGGCCGCATTGTCGTACTAAAAAAATCACATATTGTACCTGGTTTTCCTTAGTGACATTGTTTAGTTTTTCTGTCGCCAGTACCCGACTGTATTGATATATTCCAGCTGAGGTTCCACCAGGATGGCACTAGGAGAAACTTGACGATTGGGTCATGCCACGGCGGTCGTTCATCATCGTCATTTAACCGTCGTAACTATGCGACTTAAAATCTATCGAGCCTTGAGTCCAGCATTCGAGGTCGGATAGAACCGCTCTAAGCACGGGTACAACCCAAACGAAATGGGAAATAATGAAGGCTACCACGTTCTCCGTTCTCTTATAAGGAGCTGAACTGAGGGTAAATGCACTAAAGGTAAAGCACCGAAGCAAGCTCTTAAGATCGGTCCAACGAACGGCATCCTTGAGAATTGTGTCCGCCTACCGCACAATATCAGGGCAAGCTGTTCAATTAATAACCGGTTATAAAGCACTAATTCTCTGGATAAAAAAGCGGGACCTGGACACAGCACACTGGTATAGACCTTTGTAATGAAGGTATCTGAAGTAATGCGAAAGCGAAGATCCCAAACGAGGGGGAGTTCTTTACTGTCCGGACAAACCATTAGTGCCAAGACAGCTGTGATAATGCATTAGGCATTTTTAACCCCCCTCATGCACAAAAAAAATAAAAAAAACCCTCTAAGTACTGCCAACAAAACCGAGTTTTTCCATATTTCAGAAAAACGTAACCAAAAATATTAATTTTTTTTATTTTGTATTTAATAAAAACTTTACATTGTTTAAAAATAAAATAAAATAAAAAAATAAAAAATTAAAAATAGAACTAAAATTAGTTTTCATTTTTTTAATATTACATAAATTAAATATAAATGAAATAGCTCAGAAGAATTAGTAAGTTGATTTTTTATGGTATGAAAACATGGCTTCAAACATAAGCCAACTTCACAAGTTTGGCCTTATAAAATATATTATAAGAAAAGAAATCATATTCAGAAGTCGGTACAAATGACAAGTAGGGATTACCAAGCACAATTCGGTCATTTGTTTTATGTAATTTCAACATATCGAAACCTGCGAGCAGCACTCGGGTTGGTGCATTAGAGTATGGCGGGGACATACTGTCTTCGTTCAAAATCATTGTGCATGTAATGACTTGAATGTAGCTCCAAAAGTGAACCGGAATCAGTTTTACATCTCACACAGTTATTGCTTTAATTACATTTCCTTTCTTGTCGCTAAAACCAATCTAATCCTGCAAGTTAATTTTATTTACTATTCTACAAATAGAGAGGCTTATTTGGGTAATACATCTTAGGGTTTGAGTTTATAAGAACAAGATTTCAGAAATTTGAAGTTTTTCTATTTTCTGATAATCTAGGACCGTTTTTATAAGCAGTGGTCACAGTTTTTAATGTCTAATACCTAAAAATATGACTCCTGACACAGGTCTTAGCTTCATTCGCAACGTAATTGTCTACGAAAGAAGGAATAAGTGTTGTATTAAGAAAAACTAGTCTTGATTTGCTATTGGTTAGTAGTAATAGTCATATAAATATATTTAATTTTCAGAAATTCAAATAAAAAAAGTTACAACTCATTTAGTTTATAATATAAATATATGTATGTGTTGAAAATACATGCAAATCTGCCGTCTGTCATTTTCCTAATATAAATATAAACAAAATAATCAATCAGTCAAACTCCGCTTTCAAATAATTTCTATAGCGTAAAGCGGATTACAAAAAACCTAACATTTTACTTACGTTTTCATCGTTTTTTCCATTTAATGCATTCATAATTTATTTTTCTGTTAATTCTACTATTTTTAAATAAATATTTCTATACTCAGTGGGAAGAGGATATCTTCAAATAAAATGCTTCACATTCACTTCGTCTTTCATATTGCAGTGGCTGGATATTTTTGATGCATTTCCGAATTTATTGGCATTTAATAAACTCTCCACATCGTGCTTTGAAAATAATTGAGATATCTTTAATCTGCATTCCTACTTTTATGTAGGTCTAAGTATTTGCATATGCGTGATGCACTTGCAAGTGCCTTTTCGTTATGCTCTCTGGTATGTTTGGCCTTTAATACTGTCATAAACTGTGTGCAACTGCGTACTATTGATGCTTCCATCGAAAGTTAATCTGCTTGCTGAACCTATTTCATTTAGATGTTCATACCAGAAAATATTTTCTAGTATCACTGCAATAATTTACAGTCTGTGTCAGAAGATAGGAACCGGGGTTTTTCTTGCAACTTCAAGATATATTTCATTCTGATGTTTGCTGCATAATAGTCCCCCTCAAGGGCTAATTCAGGTTAGTGTCGTTCGAAACTTTCCCATAAATGCAACCAAACAAATATGAGTGAGAAGTACGCGAGGGGGAATTTTTATGCACGCATTCGAAAAGGCCGAAATTATCCTCAGCCGCGGCTGCAAAAGCGATTAAAAAATCAAAATAGTTTATTGTGATGTGGAATCAGTGGTATGAGGTATATAAAAATGTTGATGACTTTTCTGAGCGTGGTTTGAAGCAAGTGACGACAAAAAAGCGGGATAAAGTGATTGTCCAACTTTTGAAGCGGGACCCTTCTCTGTGACTACGCCAAGTACGATCAGTTCTTGCTAAAAAGGGAACAGATGTGAGTATCAACACCATCGAATGACGGCTGAAGGAGGCGAATATGTCTCACCGTCCCACATCATCAAAACCACTACTCTCAGAAAACCAGTAATGTAAGGACCGTACCCAGTACCCAGACGGCAGCCCCATTGAATTGAAAATGTGTAGGGAATTATGAAAACGCATCTTGCCGGAAGGCCAGTCCATGATTTAAAGCAATTCGTGCGTCAAGTTCGCAAAATCTAGACCTGTTTGTCAACGAGCTACGCAGAAAAGCTGGTTCAAAGCATGAAGAAGATGCCAGACTACAGGGTGAACGATATGAAGTGTTACCAACTTCACACTGCTTGTATCTGTAAAACACCTCATGACATCAACGTCAAAATTGTTCTAATGACAGTTCAATATATTGTTTATAAGCCATCAAAAGCATTTGCGTCTCAGTTTTGTTGAATTTTTTTTTTCTGTGATGAAATTCAAACGTAATAGTGTGATTGCGTTATATTTGGCTGGAAAATCACAACCAACCATTGTTCGTGAGTTCAGTCACCTCAAAGTTAATAAAATGTTTGTATATCGCACTATAAAACGTTACAATGATACTGGTAGCATTACAAAACGCTATGGAGGTGGACCAAAAAACCGCAACAACGCCAGAAATGGTTCGGAAAGTGAAGGCTCGACTTGCCCGAAATCCACGTCGAAGTGGAAGAAAAATGGCCAAACTGAAAATATCGGAAGACAGCATTCGACGCATATTGAAAAATAAGCGAGCTCAAAGTCAAGGCTTACAAGTTCCAAAAAGCACACGATCTTTCCCCCCAGCAAAAAAAAGTTTGGTGCGAAAGAGCAAAGGAATTGTTGCGCTTGCACGAACATGGAGAATTTCCTAACATTGTGTTTTTTGATGAATTGGGCAGTTCATAAACACTCAAAGCGTTCTTGTTTACTTGACCGAACGCTCATACGAGAATTTGAGGCTACGTATGGCCACTCGAAGCAATTTCCCATCGCAAGTAATGATTTGGGCCGCAGAGACCGCTGATGGACGCTCTCTAATTGTTTTTATCGACCCTGGTGTCAAAGTGAATGCGACTTATTTTCGGGAAGATGTTTTAGAAGCTCTTTTAGAGCCGTGGACACGCAACATTTCGGTCGTAGACCATGGACGTCCACACAATAGCTTTCGAGTTTGTCAGACGCAAATCCGATGGACTATTCGGTCTGGTCCATTTTGAAGAGCAAGGTGGACTAAAAAATATACCAGTATGGATGCGCTGAAAAAAGCGATTATACGAGATGAGCCAAAATACCTCAAGATCACATTCGTGCAAAGTGCAACTCATTTTTTGACCGTTTGAAGGCTATAGTCAAGGCAAAAGCTGGTCATATCGAGCTAAAGTGAATAAATGTTAAAATTGTAATCATTTTGGAACAATTTTGCCTTTGAAATCAATAAAAACTAATTTCACACAAAAAAGTTATGGTGTTTTGAATAGGTAACACTTCATATCATATCACCCTGTATACTCGACAACGATGAATACTATACGGTTATTGAGTAATTGCGACTCGTAGTTTTGTACATACTTTCATGTGAAAAACAATTAAAATATATATATTTTATACCTCATGAATAATCGCGGTTCATTTTTTCTTACACAGACTGTATAGGGTGGGCCATGTAAAAGTTGCTTTTTGAATCGGCTATAAAAAAATCGGCTAATCAATATTTTTTCAAACTTTTTTTTATTTTGAAGATTGAATATTGTCATTTATAAATCAGAAATAATATCGTTCAAATGACTGCCACGACTGGCTTTACAGTAGGCCATTCGATTAACTCAATTTTTAAGCACATTTTCTATTCTTTGGGCTCCAATTTCATGAATGGCAACTTCGATTTCGTGTTTTAAAGCATCAATCGTCTCTGGGTGGTTCGCATAGCATTTGTCCTTAACGGCTCCCCACAAAAAATAGTCCAACGGGCTTAAATCATAGCTCCGAGGCGGCCAATTGATATCGGAATTTCGGCTGATTATTCGGTTTACAAAAACGGTAGCCAAAAGTTCGAGTGTAACTTTGGCAGTGTGACAAGTTGCACCGTCCTGTTGAAACCAAATGTCGTCCATGTCAGCCTCTTCAATTTTTGGAAACAAAAACTCGTTGGGCATGTCACGGTAATTTACTGTAACCGCGGAAGAAGAAGAAGACTCACCACTTTGGAAATAGGTTTTCAATATTCCCCAATTTTGTTCAAGCATATAGCGTCCCTTTTCGTAAATGTCAAACTTTTAAGTAAATTATGAATACATTTGACATGTCATTTGCATTACCATTCTCAAAAAAATGGGTGGTTCAAAAAGCAAACGCTATATGGCCTACCCTGTATGTATGCAGAGGTGTGCTTTTGCTATTTATATATTGCTATTTGTAACTTTTTATTATAGTTTCTGTGGACTTTTTCGTTCTTTTTATGGAAATTTTTTCTGAAAAGACTGATAGTGAAATTTTCCGAGGAATAATTTTCTACGACATTTTAGCCCTCTAGCGACTTTAGAAATGTTTTGCGTTTCGAGCACCTCCCAGGAGCAGATTTTAAGGGAGCTAATGGGTTAAAGTATTTAAAAAAAATATTTCTCTCGACATTTTACTGTATATGTCCAAGCAAATTAGTTCGCTCAGATAAGTATTTTAAATGTTTTTCCACTTTTCGAACTGCGCTCAGTGGAATGATTAATTAATTATTCTAAACATATTTTTTAATTAGGAAAAGATGTTACTATATGGCGCTAGTACTTTCGCTCTAAACTCTTACCGTTTCGCCCTTAGAACATTATCCTGAAATTATTGGACAGCATAACGATTCGATTATCAGCCAATACACCAGCGCGTGGCACATTTTTAATGACAAAGCAAAAAAGTCGCCAGCCTGAGGGGACAAAAAATAAAAAAAACTGAAAAAACAGAATATCCATGTTTTTGGATATAAGTATGAATATATCTGTATCTACGCCTAAACCTAATATCTGTTTAATTTCAATGTCGTTGAATGACACTAACGTAATCATTTCACATTCATCAATAAAAGTTTATCGGAGTATAAAAATCTGAAAGTTACTAAACATAAACAAGACCATGAAGTGATTGATATACAAATATTTGACAATGATAAACACAATTTGCTTGCGATTATGCTCAAGGCTCACAGCGCACATAATAATCTGCTAATAAATTACATGAAGGCAAATATCAATTTATTTTCAATATGTGCATGTGCAAGGACATAGATATCTGGACAAAAAAATTTAATTTTTACAGTATTTTTTTTTTGTACATGCGCAGCTTTCGATAATTATTTTTTTAGTTCATAGTTATGGGAAATAGCTTATTAAAAAGGAGATGCCATCAATTTATTTATTCAATAAATTATTTTGTAATCAATTGTTTATTTTATTATATATTATCAAATTTGGGCATATATATAGGCCAGTTTTGGTTAATGTAACTTTTTAATTATTATTTTTAATAATAATTATTAGTATTAGCTGTTTTGCCTTTGTTCAGCAATGGAATTTACTGTTATGTAATTATTATGAAATAATTTTTATTAATAAATAAATGCAAAAGTTCTTTTCTATTGTAAATTACGGATAATTTGGGATATTCGTGAAAAACTTTCCAAGTCTTTTCTTCGAGCATAGTGTACTATGGCCATGAGTTAATGCAATTTTTCGGCATTTGGTATAAAGCGTTCGGTTCATAATTTTTTGCTTTGAGAATCTCTAAAGTTGACCAGGTGTAGACATTATTTATTAAAAAATAAAATTAATTAAAATAAAAATAAAAAAATATAAGAAATATTTCTTGAAGTGAAAACTCCTTTAGGCGCGTTTTAAAGTAAATTGATGTGCAGTTTAGCAGTAATTTGCTTTAGCGGAGAGCATAATAGTAACAGCAGCTGTGGCTATTGCGTCTTTGTTCGGCAACAATGAATAGAACGAGCAGAACCGCTGGGTTTTGTATATTCACAGAACTTAGAAAAATGAGAAAAATGTTATTTGTAACAGTCGATCGCACTGAGCACTTTCCACTTCTAATTGTAATGTTTTTTCTCTATTCATCTCATGGCAATTACAAAAGTAAATCAACTAATAATTTTTCTGCTTAAAATATAATTATTGCTCACGTGAAAACTGCTCATTGTTGTCATCACAAAGGCCGCAGTGTTTTGCAAGGCCTTGTAAAGAGGATGATTTTCAACTACTGAACTGACTTTTTTGACTCAACTGAGATGCTGCAAATATTTTATTTGTGTACGCGCATATAAATACATTAGCTATTATGACTTTCTATGAGTATAGCTACATGTTTTTTATTGTTGATTATGCATGAGTTTTGAAATAAATTGCTTAAGAAAACTGTGTATTTTCAAACTATCATTTAAATGCTAATAAAATAATGGTTTGATATTTTATAAAATATAAGCGATACTTGCAATGTAAAATATATAGTATGGGATGTATTAAAATATTCCCCTAAAAATTTAAACTTACTAGGACGTGGTTTAGAATGCATAGAATTTGAAATTAAATTGTAATTTTTAAAAGAGTTAAACTGAATTTCTATACTAAATAAATTGGACGCCAATATTATATCGAGTTTGAAGTCTTTCTGGTGTTTCATTGACTCCAGGAAATCTTGCTGCTCAATTGCAAATTCTGCCTTGGACTCGGTAAGTCTTTTCCCCGAATTTTTCTGTGCCAATTTTAATGACTTTGATTGCAATTTTCTGCTTCTTCCAGTGAATTCACACTAAACCGAAATAGTTAATGACCCATTTCAACTGAGAATGTAAGTGAAGGTATTGGTGATCTTAGGACCCTGTCTCAAGCCGATGTATATGGTCTCTCAGTGTTTTTTTTTTTAACTTTTTATGCCTAGCATTTATTTTCAATTATTTTGTGCGTCGGTAGTCTATCGTAAGTGCACTAGCCTGCCATTCCAGAAGTTGTGGATTCAAATCCCACGTAAAGTATGATCCTCGCACTTTTCCAAACTTACCTAGTTTCTATAAAAAACAAAAAGAAAAAAAAATATTGTAAAATAAAATTTAAAAAAATAGTTCCTCAACGCTCACAACCTTATCCGTTCAATCTTTACTCCCGCCCAAAAAGTCAGCGCATTTCGTGCATTGTGGCTGCTAAAACAAGTACAAAAAAAAACACACATTTACACTTTGCACCAGTGGCGCCAGCACGAGGAAGCCGGCAATCCCGGTAATAGCGCAGACACACCAAATTTAGCGAAGTCCTCAACCATTTGAGAGATCCTTCTGCTAGAAAAATTTGACACGCAGATGGCGCTTTAAGCAATGAGAAGGTGTGGTTCCTAAGCAGCGACAGGTGGGCGGCAAGCTAATCACCTACCCTGTCAGAAAGCAAATAGATTAACGAAACCAACGCAAGACTGAGTCTTGTCGAGGCCCTATGCTTCCGAATGGAGTGAACAAGAAAAAAAAAAAGCTTTCTGGCCTTAGGTATATTTGTTGACGATTGTATTTGTTGACTGTCTTTAAAAGAAGCAAAATAGTGCCCGTAATTATGGCCGATTTTGAAGCTATCTTCGGCTTCCAAATTGTTTAGAATTATAAGTTGTCCTTTGCCGTTAAACATCGTTTCTACAAGCCACCATGGGTTCGCCGCCAACCGATCAGCGGTCACAAATCTGGCTATTTTCAGCTACTCAGTCCGGCTTTTCAGTCCTCAAAAGCTGTTGACAAAAAGTCATATCGTTTGCTTCCGCTGAAATTGACCTCTTGTGGTTTTCATTCAACATTCTTCTCCTGGATTAAGTCCTACTTAGCTGGTAGGCACTGCTTTGTAGCTGTAAAGAACGTTGTGTGCCGTAGGCTTGTATTTTTTGTTCTTTTCATCAATGATATTAGCTCATGCTTCAAATTTGCTTCAAAATCGTCTATCTGACCTAAATATACTCAGTGAATGGTGCCGCAAAAGCTAGTTGACGCTTAATGTCAATAAATGCTTTCATGTAACTTCTAGTAAGCAAACGAGCACTTGCGTACTTATTATAAAATTGCCATCTTAATCTTACAATCTGTGAACCAAATAAAGGACTTTGGCATTGTTTTTGATTCCAAGTTGACATATAATAGCGATGTCGCTTATATTCTTTAGCGTTCGTATTCGATGCTATCTCTTATCCGCCGAAACTGTTAAGAGTTTACGAACGCATTTGCTTTGGTCAAGACTAGGGTATGCAGCATTTATTTGAGGGCCTAAACACAAAAATTCAATTTAACCGTTTTGAGGGAGTTCAAAAAATATTTCACTGCCACTACCTTCTTACTATTCTCATTACCAACTTATTAGTCTTGTTACACTTGAGGACGGAAGATCCATTTTAGCGTTGTCACTTAACATCATAACTGGCATACATTGTCTGACTTTTGAAAAGTCATAAGTCAAACATTCTTTATAATTTTTCCCATAAAATATTTTTTTAAAAGTCTTTATCTCTTTCAAAATTTTCTTTCATATTACCAATTTTTTTTTATTTGCTATAATTACTGGAAAATTAGTTTTTAAACAAACTATTGTTTGAGATGGAGTCTTAAAAGCTTCAGAAGTTATGACCATTTATAGAAAACCTAAAACGAAAAAAAAAACAACAACAGCAAATGACCCTGACGACAATAATATGTATGTATGTATGTAGTTTGGTTACATAAGATGTACAAATTTTAGTGCTTCAGCTGTAGAGGACTTCAGACTTTGATTATTGGCCAGTTTAAAAGATTCTGAGAATATGGAACGAAATTTTGGAAAATAAAGTCAACCTTTTAGAAAAATATTTTGTGGGAATGTTTTCCATTTTGTCGGCAGTTCTAACGATTGCCAACTTTTTTATTGCTTTTATTGCTTTAATAACAATAAACCTTAATTAAATTTTAATATGTAAACCAAGCCTTATTGATCCCGTTATAGTTTCCTTGCCCTTATTCTACCAGTTTTGTGAGCCAATAATATTTACGTACCCTAATAAAATAAAGGGTGATTTTTTAAAAGCTATAGGAAAGTTTTTCAAACACATGTAAAATTCAGAAAAATGCATGACATTTTTATTTAAATCGATAGTACTGTCCATATAATTTAATGTTTGAAGATTATTTCATGTAAATGTTGACCACGATTGTGCTTCAAATTGTCCATCCGTTTAGTCCAATTTTGGCATACTCTTTCCAATGTTTCGGCCGGTATCTCACATATAAATGCTTTAATGTTGTCTTCCTATGCGTTAATTGAAGCAGGCTTGTTTGTATAGACATGAGCTTTAACATATCCCAACAAAAAATAATCTAAAGGCGTTATATCGCACGATCTGGGTGGCCAATTGACAGGTCCCGAACGTGAAATAAAATCTTCACCGAACTCGCCTCTCAGCAAGTCCATTGTTACCCGTGCTGTGTGGCATGTGGCACCGTCTTGCTGAAACCACATGACAAGCAAGTCAAGCTCTTGCATTTTCGGCAAAAAAAAGTTGGATATCATTTCACGGTAGCGCTCACCATTCACAGTTACGTTACGATTCGCAGCATCTTTGAAGAAGTACGGTCCAATGATACTTCCAGCCCATAAAGCGCACCAAACTGTGACATTTTCTGGATACATTGGTAGCTCTTGCAATTCTTCTGGCTGATCTTCACTCCAAAATCGACAATTCTGCTTACTTATGAGCGCCGTCGCTGAACACAATTTTTGGATAAAAAAGTGGATCTTAAACTTTCTTAACAGAACACACATTTTTATAAAAAAATTCAATGATTTGCAAGCGTCGTTCGTTTGTAAGACGATTCATGGTTAAATTATAGACCAAACTGAAGATGTTTGACAGTGAAACAAAACACGAAACGTGCGTCAGCTGTTAAAACCAATTGTTTAAAAAGATAATAGCTAAAAATCATCTTTACTAGACTATCTGCAAGGCTATAATATCAATTCCTGGTCGTGTCGAAAACTATATAAACTAATGAAATCACCCTCATTACCTTGCATACAGTGCTGTACTGTCTAAAAATAAAGGAATACAACGAAAAATAATTAAATATTAAAAGTCACCTTAAGCGCATCTGTCGCTTGGTGCAAAACGCATTTGATAACTTTAATTAAAGCCAACCACAGAAATTGCGTCGACAACTTAATCCAAAATGAGTGGGGCTGCAAAAGAAAAGAAAAAAACGAAAATATATTTCATATCTAAGTGCTAGATAATAAGCGAATTTTCTTAAAAGCCTTCATGCGCAGACATACATACACCTAGTTGCACATTTGCAGTTGCATGCAACTAAAATAGCAGAACACAAAGTGATTGGATGCAGAAAATCGACAGACAAACATGTTGCGCCACGAGCGCAACAAATTTAATTTAATTTAATTAGAAAAGTGTCGACAAGTGGCGGCAAACACGGCTTAGCGAAGACTCACACTCAGCTACACCAACCCAATGAGGGAAAGCGAACCACCGTAGCGTATACGTAATGTTTCTCCACCGAGCCAACGCATTTTGTGCGACATGCATTGTCGTTGTTGTTGTGTGTTTAGTTCAACTGCCGCTTACCGGAAAACAATATTATGCAGCAACGCTACGCTTGGATTACGTGACACAACATGGCGCGCACACCAGGCACAATCAACAACGAAAACACATCCATATGTACATAGGTATTTGCCTTCAGCTGCAGCACGTGCACATCCATGCACATATATACGTACATATTAACGTAGTGTAGTATAGTTGTAGGGAATAAATCAACCGCTGAAAGCCTTTTGTGGAGCTGCGCGCATCCCCGCATCCCCGCACAAACGATACTGAACGAAATGCACTTTGCACTCAGGCGTTGCTGATTGTTTCAAGCGCCAACGCTCAGTGTTTATATTTACAAGTTCCCAAGTTGCAATTCGTGCAAACTGTTTACGTTATGAAAGAATGTGGTTGAGTGTGCTTTAAAACAATATGTATTATATGACTTGGATGGTGGGCTTACACACACACATGCATACAAACAAATTACATATGAGGTGGCTAAGTAAGTGTTAACTTCTGATTGCTACAAACTGTAGGCTATGTTGCTCGCTCTATAGTTGTTTAGTTTTCAATCTAGACTGCTTATATACTAGGTCTCATGCATACAATTTAGTTTCTAATCTGAGGTAAAGCAAGAGTATTCAGCTCAATCTATTAAGTGCAGGTTTCAGTGTCAATTTCGCCTAAGTTCAGTATACTCGATTACTGCGTTCAAAAAGGTAACCACTTTTTTTATATTTGGTTTTTGTTTTATGCCTTAATATAAATAAAGCGCATTCTCTAACAAAACCCATAAAGCTTAAATTTCCCAAATTTGTACAAAATTCAGAAAAATTTAACAACGCATCACATTTTCAGCTTGCCAGATTGACCTGCGCTCAAGATCTTCGGAAATGAGATATATTGGGTACAGCTTTCAGCACCCAGTGGTTTAGTCATTACAGAAGGTGTACATTCACATCACACTTGGCCGCATACATATAAGTATGCATTTCTTCTTTATTTATGATGAGAATATATTATATATGCAAGCATATTTATATAAGTTGTTGCCTTGCCATATGACTTTCATCCATTTTACTTATTAATTTAAATTTTTATTCTCGCAGCTGCCAACTTTTGGCATTAATCAAATGCGAATATCTAAAATGGTAAATGATCTTTCAGGCCAGTGAAGCCATTGGCTGCTACGACCACAGCCACTGTTGCACGCTTGATAACAGGAATATTGCCAAGGGTTTAAATATTTGTATTTTCTGAGCGAATAAATGCAAAAGTTTACTTTTAGCAACTAAACAAAGCATGAAACCGACTCTGACTTTCTCTCTGCTATAAGTTGATAAATACTTAAATATCGAAATCGTGCGCTTGAAAGGCTAAAGTTCTATACATAAGGAAAGAAAAATGAGGCGTTTTGAAATTTAATATACACATATATGTGTTTATATGTATGATATTGCGAGCCTGATAAACTATGAGAATACGTAGCAAAATTAGCCGCAGTTAAACGAAAAAAAAACTAAATATAAAACTTTTCCGTCGCTTCATTAAAATTTTAATCAAGAGTGAAAATGTTTTGATGCACCAGCCCTGTTTGCCGAGTTTTTCGCACAACCACACATATAAGTAATTATATGTACTTTGACCAATGAACGTGTTTCTACACAATTATTTATTATATTGTTTATATTAAACTAGCTTATACCCGTGGGTTTCACCCCACATTTCTATCAAAAAGTATGCAATGTATATTAAATAACACAACTTTAACTTTTTTAAGTCAGTTTAGGTATTATTTAAAACGAACGGATATACGACATTTTTTGTTATATTATTTTGAGTATAAATAAAAAGGTTTTTCGGTGCGCCAACTCTGGAGCAGGCTACATATAATTGGCCATGGGTAAAACATGAGTTGGTTAGATTGCTGGACTGTTTACGTACCGATAAAGCTTTACCAATAAAACAATGCATTCAATTCAGCAATACCTCTATCGTTGATAATATAAATTCGTTTCTATATCAAATGGACTAACCCCCATTTTTCTCTAAGCTCATATTTTTTCTAGGAGTACAAAATACTAACTTCATTAAACTTTTTATCAATTTTTGGTATTCTATTGTACTATAAATGCGTCCAGTGATATGCAGTATGAAAAATCCTATTTGTAAAGGAGGTGTCACGCCCCATTTCTAGCTATCACCAGTTTTCATGCAGGTGTTAGGTATTAACCTTATATAATCTCTTACCAAATTTCAGTTGTCTAGCCCAAATACTTCCGGAGATATGGACAATGAAAAATTGCATTTATATGGGAGGTACCAAGCCCCCTTTTTCGTTTTTCTCAGTTTTCTTGGAGGTGTTAGGGATTAACCTCTTATAACCCCTTCCCAAATTTCATTGGCCTAGCCTAAATACTTCCAGAGATATGGACTATAAAAAATTCCAGTTGTATGGGAGGTTCCACGCCCCTTTTTCGTTATACGCAGTTTTTCTGGAAGTGGTAAGGATTAATTTCATATAACCCCTTACCAAATTTCAGTAGTCTAACGTAAATACTTCCAGAAATACGGACTGTTAAAAATTGCATTTGTATGGGAGGTGCCACGCCCCCTATATATATCAAAATAGTTTTTAGCCCATAACTATCCCGGTAAGGTATCCAGTTCGTGTTTCAAATTTGGTTACGATCGGTTTATGCGTTTAGGACGCAAGTCGATCTATAGATACATACATAATTTGAATTTTATATATATAGAATAGAAGATAAAGGAATTAGTTTTTCCATTTAAGAAATTATTTGCCAAAATATATTTTACCAAAGTAAACAGCCTGCTATTACCAATAAAAAAATGTGAAAAGGTTGTTACTTATTTTGAAAATTACCTCCTTTAATAAAAAGGTGCCACCACCAGTTTACTTTATGACTTCCTCCACCCGTCGAAGGAAGCATAAACTCGATTAACGTTGGAAATTCGGAAGTTGGTATTTTTTTCTAATGATGGTTATTTCCGAAATGAGCTAAAATATTGTTACCGACTCAAGTCCAATTTTTGACTACTTTTACCAATAAATATGGCCGTATGCCATCAATGGTGGCTTAAATATCGGCTTTCAAAGCGTCGAAAATCTCTGGTGTGTCGACCAAAACCAATAACTTAACATAGATCCGTAAATAATAATCCACAGTCGTTTAATCGCACGAACGAGCAGGCCAGTGAACATTACTAGGTATATCTGGAAAGAAAGTTGTCACCAAATTAATTTTGCAAAAAATCGATTGGTAAGCACGCTAGATGTCAAGGGCTCTATGAACTTCATGCACACATTTTTTTTCAAAGTAAATTTCCTCAATTTAGAGGCGTTGGACTCGAAATAAACTATTCATGGTGACTTGCCAAATCTTACTGAATACAAACGTCAGCACATTTTGCCATTCTGAGCTGTCAAATCAACTACGATCGATATTTATAGTTCTTAGGCAGCTTAAAAACAGCCCCTACTTACCCAATGCTATTTACCAGAAAATATGAACTTTCACACTTTAGACTTTCCAAATTAAACTAGTTCAAGTTTTAGCGCATGGACGTCTGGCTTAGTGGGAAGCTCTCCGGAAGGGCTATAATATCACTAAACTGCGGAGCGTGCGAAGGACGGCATGTATTGGCATCACCGGAGCATGTAGAAATTGTCCCAGTGCTGCCCTGAATGTCGTTTTGCACTTACATCCCATCGAAGTTTACATTGTTTCCATCGCTGCTCAAGGTGCGATCTGGTGAAAGAGGTGGGCCTCTCAATGGACATTCTAGCAATTTTAGGCAGTTAATAGCGTAATTCTCTGAACTTCGGGCAGATCTCTCCATCCGCAAACAGGAGTTTGAGGGTCATCCCAGGGCAATCTTTCCACATGGGCAGGTTTTGAACGAGGGGAAAATCTGCAGCGAAGCTTGCACATCTGTCTTCACTGACGGCTCCAAGATGGAATCGGGACTCGGGGCAAGGGCTTTCTCTTAACCAATTTATCTAAATATTTCCTTAAAATTTCCGAATGCTGCTAGTGTTTTTCAGGCAGAAGCCTTTGTGATCCTGCAGGCATGCAAAATGCTTAGGGGACGTGGGAGCGAGTGAGATATTAACATTTTTTCCGATAGTCAAGCCGCGATCAAGGCACTGACATTGCCATGGTGCAGATCGAAACTAGTCAACTCCAGTAAGGAGAAGATCAAATATCTTGGAGGTGTAGGTAACATTTCTCTGATCTTGGTTCCAGGACACAAGAACACAGAGCGAAATGAAATTGCTGAAGAACTTGTGAGAAAGGAATCGTCTCAATTGATATCAGATACCTTTTACCTGGTCATCGTCATTCCCCTGATAGTTGTTAAAGGGGGATTACACAACTTATTTTTCAGGAATTTGCAAAAAAGATGGAGCTCCATTTCTTCATGTGCTATTTCGAAAGGCCTTTGACACCAGTATAATAAATAAAGGACTCACAAAGTCCTGGGGACTCCACGTCATTCAATTTCCAAATTCATAGCTGTGTTTATCGGTAATTCGGTGACCGGCATGCACGCGGAAAAACTAGGTTTACAATTTAACATCTATTTCAGAGAAGGAGACTGTCGAGCATTTTCTCTGTCAATGTCCGGCTTTTGCAGCAAGGCGATTAATTTCACTGGGTGCACTTTTCTTCGACAGTCTGGTGTAGTGCGCCAACCTAAATTCTATCAATCTTCTCCATTACATCAACAGCTCTGCCTGACTGTAGATATCTGCTTGTTGGAGATCTCAGCATGTGCTACTTGGGGACTGCCAGAGTAGTATGTACTTCAACCATTTTACTTACCTACCTACCGAAATTGTAAACATTTTAAATACACTGGAACTCAAATGACAGATCGCATCGCAATAGTTGTGGTCAAAACAAAGAGGCAGAGCAGCGTACGTCGCGTATTTGCTAATATTACTAAATATATAATTGGGCAAGAAATGTGTTTATAAAATATTCGGCCTAGATTCTCCTTCAATTTGGAGCCTTTTGTAATTGTGCCGCCTATCGAAAAAGCAAAAGAAAAATCTTACACGAAATGCGAACTTTAATAATTTAAGAGTACGTAATAATGTTTAAGAAACGGTCGCAGATTGATTGAGGGCTTTGCAAATATTCACAGTGACAACAAAAACTGCAGCAGCTGACTGCTAGTGGCAAAAGTCATGCGTTAGCCTACAGCTGACCTCTGAAAAGGAATGTATGCATGCCTGTGGCTCACTCTTACGCAAACGAGCACACTCGCACTCGCAATAACACTGCGAAACCCAAATATGCATGTGTGTATGTTTGTAGTAGTCAAATATGTATTTTAAAGCAGCTTCGTGTTGGCCTCGCAAAAACACTCTCGCCCACTATAGGCCGATACTTCTATGCTACCTTCAACTTGTAGACTAGTCGCGCCTGTGAATGTTACTTTATTATGTTAGCGCCTTTCGCCTGCAAAAACAATGAGCTTAGCAGCATGTGACTGTGGGGGTTGCTGTAAAGCCCTGTGCGCGTGTGTGTGGGGGAAGTAGCCGTGAAATTCAATGGAATAGTACGCAAGGCAGCTTAATATTAAATTTCTACGGTTTAAACAGCAGATGAGAAAATAATTGTCGAATATTTATATTAATTTTGAAAAAAATTTACACATCGAGATGTGCTGACTTTCTTAGAAGTAACTCAATAGGCTGAGTTATGCTTTTTGCATATTTATGGAATTTTTGAATATTTCAGCGATAAAGAGAATACAAAAGTAAGTGTCTCTACAAACATAAATAGTTTAGTTCACTTGTTGCCTGCCGAGTCTGCAAAGTTGTGCTAGTGAGTTAGTGGGAATAGTCCATCCCTTATGATTGTTGCGCTAGCATGGAGTTGACTATTGTTTTCCTTTGTTTGGTGTCGTCTCGCAATTCCTTGGCAGTTTTGATGGTGTAGGTAACATTTGGCGAAACAGAAATTTAATTGATATTTGAATAGACTGATTTCATAATACTCAAGCATGGCTTTAATATCGTAGCGCAAATGATTATCTTTTGTTCTACCACAAGTAATGAGTAGTCGAGCTCTTCCTTTTGTGCGGAATTGTGCGCTTTTCAGGCAATGAAACAAACCGTGACCATTTTTTTTGATCTTATCATTTCTGAGAAGAAAGTTTTCGAGAGGGTACGGGCACTTTATTTTCAAAAGGATTGCATATTTTCCATGCATTGTTCACCATGACCGAAAAGGGTCGCAGCGTAATCTTGGTTTTCCTTTTACGGCATTTTAAAAACGTTTAGAACGAAATTTTGGAAACATCTAACGCAATTTTTATATATAATACATCTGAATAAGCAGTCACTTCATTTTAAGCTTCAATTATTTAATACAAATTTTTAAATTTATAAAATAACACATTCACTTTTAAGCAAATGTATATAAGCTGTATTTGTACAGATGTATGTGTGTACCCAACCACAGCTGTAGCTTACAGAGCCAACGAAATTGAATTATAAACATTGAATGATTCTGGTAATGAAACTCAGTATACTTTGTGAAGGAGAAAGGTACACTGCTCTTTAACAGGGAAGGGGCGCGATTGAGAAAGCTGTGAGCACTACACAAGCACAATTTTACAGATGGTGCAAATAAAGAGAACGAGAAGCAGTTAAGCAACATACCGTACATATGTAATTGAATCGAATTTATCTCAATGGATTTTTTCTTGTGAGTATGTATGTTACGTATTTGTGCAACTCAAATCTGTTTATTCAATAAACAGTTGGAGGCGATTAATTAAATCTTTAGTGATAAAATAACGCAAAATAAAATTAAAAAGCGAAAGCTTAAATTGGAATTTGACCCGGACAAAAATCGATTGAAGTAAGATTTTTGCGGTGAGCAAGTGGGATAGGAATATGAACTCTTTACATATGGGTATAGAGCAAAAAAACTGAAAGAAATAATACAGGAGGATCAGAAATCTAATTAAGTGAAATAAAATTAAATTGAATGAGATGAAATAAAATAAGTAACTGAACCAATGGAAAACATGGGAAATAAAAAAAGCAAAAAAAGTTGTTCCGAAGATGTAGTGTGTTAATGAGTTAAACAATCATCTTACGGTGGGAACTAAAAAATTATCGATACTGGCAAAAATCATATCATTTATATACAAACGTTATTTTTTGAAAGCAGTCTACTAGAGCTCCAGATACCCGGATATCTAACAGTGTAAGTGGCTCGATACTCACTCGAATTTCGTTTATTGCTCAAATTTGTTTATTGCTCAAATTTGTTTGTTCGAAATTTTCGAGCTTTTGAACAATTTGAGCAGCTAAATAAAAATTCCAATTTTGTTTTTAGCACTTTTTTTGTTTTCCAACGACCTTTGAACTGTGCACAAATAATCTAGAAATAAAGGGTTGAGAAACAAGCCAAAATAATCGAAAGTATTGCTTGAATGTACTCGAGCTCACGTTGGAAAATTTTCGAGTAATGAATATAAAACAGGTGAGCATGTTATTTGCCTGGACATTTCGAAAATGTGTGAATAAAATTGAGAGTTCTGCTATCCATCAGTTGGTAGGTGAAGGTGGGTGAAATGATTGAAATGACAGTCTGGTACTCCTATATCATTTTGATACCATTATGAGACCCGCAGCGGGTCAAGCATAGCTGCTGCTGTACATAACGAAGATTTAGGTTGGGCCACTGCCTTAGGCTATCGAAGAAAGGACCATCCAGTGACCTTAATCGTTTGGCTACCAAGCCCTGACCTTTACAGAGAAAGTGCTCAAGAATATACTTCTTTGAAAGCTCCCCACAGTTTTTTCAATGGTACACCTAATCTTTCTACTATACAGCTACGAGTTTGGAAATATAATGGCGTGGAGTACCCAGTACTTTCCGCGTCCTACACCATCAGTTACTTTCACTCTTCAATATTTTTTATTTTGTAAATCGGTGTTCGGATTTAACAGTAAAACAATTTTTTGACTTTAATTACAAACTGGGAGCGAAAATAGTCGACATTTTTAAATGGTCAATGATAAAAATCCAAAAATATTTATATATAAAAATATTATTAAAAATCACCTTTCGATTATTATTATTATTATTATTATTTATTGGAGCAATATGATATATTATATAACACTAATTGATAGAGCACACTAGCTACTTAGGCCTACTGTGCTCCTACGAAAAGTAAATTATTTTGTTAATTTTTTTTTTTTTTTATCAGAAATAATGAATTATTTTGTAAATTGTTATTTTTTTGATCAGAAATAATAATTAATTTTCAAATGTTCAATGATAAAAATCGAAAGCTTTCAAATATTGGAGAACCCTTTCGGACATATATATAAATATATATGTACATATGTGTATATTTTTGGATGCTCTTTGTGAATTTTAAAATTTTTGAGCGGAATACATGAAAAATATTATTAAAAATAATTTTTCGATTATATTTTTTTGATTGCAAATAAATTTTTTTTATTTGAATTCTATTTTTCGCTATGAAATCTTAGACTATTTTTTTGTTTTTTTGATCGGAAACTATATTTATTTTTTGAGTTTTAAAATGTTCATCACAAGTTTTCTCAGTTTCACAACATTTGCTTTATTTATTTTCATACAAACTAAATTATTGTTGAGGGTTATTTTTTCTTTCAGATATACAATTTTTTTGTGTCTCATTTTGTTTCAGCCGATAGAAAAGCTCAATGATATATTAATTGAAAAAAAAAATATATATATAATAGGCCGGGTCGATTTGTGGGGAGGCAAAAAAATCGCCCATTCCTCTGTGAAAATCATATTCTAGGGATCAAAATAAGAAACTTTGCCGTAGGAACCATACCTCTAAAACGAATTCTGATGTCCCCCAATTAGGGTCGAACTTTTTAGCTTCTTTTCTCATGTCAAGGCCAAAAATGGTGATATTTTGAAATGATTGTATGGGGAACCCCCCAGGGGAGTTCCAGGTGGTGTGCCACTGGCATGGCTGGATCGGCCGTCCAAAGTGAGTGGGGGTCGGTCATACATTTGGACTCGATTGGAGCACTCTAAATGGGTCAAAGTGGGATTTTTCGTTCCACCCCAATTGGGGGACATCAGAATTCGTTTTAGAGGTATGGTTCCTTCGGCAAAGTTTCTTATTTTGATCCCTAGAATACGATTTTCACAGAGCAATGAGCGAATTTTATATCGACCCGCCCTAATATATAAATAGTATAGGTTGAATCCAATAATATCTTTACACGGCGTTACCAACTTAGGTATTTTGAAGAAAATTTTAAATTGATAATTTAATTAACCTCAGTATCTCAGGCTCTATTTAAGGAACCACACCAAGACGCACGTCAACCTAACAGAAGTTTACGCACTAATTGTTGTATCTCACACCACTTCAGATCAGAGCTTAGTTGAAGTCATTAATATTTGAATATCAAATTTGCATTTTCGGCTTTGGTCTTTGAAACAGTCTGCCACACAAGTTGAAAAATAATTAAAAATACACTTTGTTTTAAAAACGAGCGTCGGAAACCTTTTACTAATTGATAAGTACTATTTTCTGCCCCTTATTTTATTCTTCCCATTAGCTTAAGGGGTTAGGTGGGTTTGAAAATTTCAAAAAATCGATTTTTTTTTGTCTTATTAAATAGTATAATATGTTTAAAATATTCTCCTAAAATTTCAAATTGATCCGAGTAAAATTCTACGAGATAGACGCTTCAGAAGTTCCGCCCATTAGGCCATGTCAGTTGAACGCTTCGCAGGTATACGTGTTTATCTCAAAACTCCATTTTTTAAGTCGGTGGACACGATTTCTCGAAAAGTTATGAAGCGATTTTGTTGAAATTTTGCACACATCTTTGGAATAACATTATCAAGTTATTGAACGAAGGATTTTTTTTTTTTTAATACAACTAATTTTTTCGAGCCAACACATGACGAAAATTTGATCAAAAAATGTGTTTTTTTGTTCAAAGTCTGTCAAAAATTCAAATTAAATTTTTTTTTTTCCATCGTCCAGTAACGAGATTTATCCATGTACTAACGAAATATTTTTGGTTTTTTGATTTTAGATTAACTAATAATGAGTTATGCTGTCCACGGCAAGAGCATGTTTTTGTGAGACGTTAAGGGAGATGAGGTACCAACGGCTGAGTTTTCGGAATTTTTAAATACAAATTTCACAAAATACTGTTTAAATATGTATCTTTGATATGCTGAATTGTTTAAATAAAATATATGATTGTATATATTAAAAAAAAATAGTAAAAATACCCTTTTTTTGAACCTCTGTAACCCACCTAACCCCTTAACTTTTTTATCCTAACTAATACATCCTAATACATTTTTCTCAAACGTCTTAGAAATAAAATTTAAATATATTGTTACCCAACTTCTATCTAATGCTGAAATACAGCCATAAATTGATCCTGTATTGGGTATTAATAAATAAATTAATTATTGGTAGGGGCATAAGTTTCTGCCCTCGTGAAAGAAGGGTCGCTGCTGATACTATTTTTGTGTTAGCTCTAGTAATATACTGGTGATTTGAAGGTGAATATGTGAGGTCGCGATTGCAGTAGTTGAAGCCTAAAGATCCTTTTTTATCTGTTACAAAAATTATTGGATGAAGACGCCTGTCTAAACAGTTGGATGTTGACAGATCAACCGTCGGCAAACGTTTGCATACGATGAGAATGGTCCAGATAGCAGGTAACTGGGTACCACATCAACTGAAGGAAAAGGATATCGAGAGACGTTTGGTGACGTGTGAGATGCTTCTTGAACGGCAGAAGAGAAAAGGGTTTTTGCATCGCATCGTCACTAGCGGTGAAAAATGGATCTATGGAGCCTGCCAGGTGAACCAGGTCCATCGACAGCGAAAAAACAAAAAAATATTCACCTGGGTGGATCAGAAGGGTATCTATCATCTATTATGATTTTCTTAAGCCAACTAAAATCAGCACTGGCGCTCATTACAGACTGAAGCTAGGGAGTTTGAATCGAGCTCTCAAAGAATAGCGACCGGAATGGTAGACATGACAAACTAATTTTGCTGCATGACAACGCAAGTCCACAGGAACTTATTGCCATACCCAATAAAATGATAAAATAAACTGTTAGGATATTTGATACCCATATGTACTCATACACACAAAATGTGTTGAAAAGAATGACAAAGCTTTAGTTAAAATTATTTGTGTATAGCATTACCAGCTAACCCTTATAATGAAAATATTATATAGTATCCCAAATAAACGAAATATTAGGATATAGTTAACGTATAATTTGTTTTTGTGACCTTTTTATTTAAAAAGTAATTTTTGAATGGCCCCACTAGTTAATTTTTAATTCAGAAAGCATTGGAACTACATTAGTCGGAAACCATTATCTTATTTTCAAGTATTAAATACATAAATTAAATATTTCATGCTACACCCAAGTGAAGCCAAGGCCAACAGCCAATTTATCAATAAAATATTGAAAATAACAATCCTAAATATTATCACTGAACCCTTACCAATTTTGAAGCAAACCAAACTTCGTATTTTCAATCCAAATGTGAAGGTTCAAAAGTGATGGTTTTGCTTTGTTAATGTGAAACATAACACATGTCAACAGAAAACTTCAAATGCTCGTCAATCGATGCCTCAGAGTCATAATCCGCATAAGGTGGGCAGATACTTGGGTTCCGAATCAACACTTACCCAGTCGCAGTAAACAAGAACCGATTTATCTGTAAACTCATGAGTACAACAGAAACCTGCTTCCGAAATCTGTAGAATAGCCCTCGATTGGAGTCCAAGCGGATCGCGCGCATGACGCAGACGACCCCGGGCTCATGGAGACGTAGTCTTAATAATGAAATCAGCGCAACCGGGCTAGCCATCTAAAGCAATTCTATTATTTCCAATTCCCATACAAACGAATTGCAAGGAACCTTAGTATCATATTTATCAACTCTACCAGCGTCACTGGCATTTGAACCGTCTACAAAACCGCTGCCGGATACCGCAAGCGACTAATGCGATTGAATTGCAAATGCTCAACAATAAAAGTAACAAAATTCTAATTAGACGTCTACTTTTATCTCAGACTATAATAAACGGAACAAATGAATCCATGCAGCGCCATAAAGTCGCGCCGTCTCAGCGACACAACCAAGCGATGCGCTCCAAATCGGTGTGTGGCTGCAACGATTGCAATGTGATTCATGTGGAAAAAAAAGAAAAAAAGAGAAAAATCAGCAGTAAAAAATTCTTGCTAAAAATGTTGGCGGAAGAAGTAGCGAAATGAAGGCAGAAGGAAGAAAAAGGAAGCAATGAAAAGTGAAATGATAAGAGCAGCGCAAGTAGCAATGAAGGTAGTGAATGAGAAGCAGCTGGTTTTGGTTGAATTTGAAATTTATGTATAAATTTGCTGTTACTGCTCTACACAAATACTACCAACGCACATGTGCATATATGAAATTGTATTTTTATTGTTGCAGCTAACAGTAAACTTGATTTACCATCAGACTGTATTTACACTGCTAATGCACTGTCAACTAAAGTTAAACCATTCGCAATGCAGGCAGCTGAAAAAAATTCTCTACACACTAACTCTAGCAGTTATCGGTACATTTGTGTGTATGTATTTGTATTCACAAACACCAATTCCAAATATATAAGTGTTGTAATTATATGCATGACTTCTACTAGATGTCGCCTGCATTGCAGCAGATAAAACTCCAAATTTTCAAAAAGTCAACTGTAGTTGAGTTCATCAGCTGGGTCGAGGACAGATGTCAAGTCGAGTTCAGTTGAGTGCATTTGTGAGGAGTGGAGCTCAAATTGGATTGTTGTTTTAGTTGGTGTGTGCACGAAAGTGAAATGTTGGTGTACTTTCGATTTTGTTTATTGTTTAATTTGATTTTATCATGCTTTTGCTTAGCTGCACTGAATTGCGTTCAAATACACAGAATTATATTCCCCTATAACTTAAAAAAGTTGTGGCGGATGCATCCACACATGCATATAAGTACATGTGTTGATGGACCAGGGAATAGTCGTGAAGAAAAATAATAATGGGTAATATAATATATCGGGGAAAAATATTCTCAATAGCGTTTGCAAATTCCACTTTTGATAATATTTCTAAACTTTCTATATTTGATTGCCTCCAGTTAACAATTTGTCAAAGTCATTGAGCTTTTACTTTTGCTAATTGCTTTGGTAAAACTTCTGTTTTTATTCTTAAATATCCGTATATATACTACCTCTAGGGGAAAAATATAAAGGGCCCGCCATCTATCGTTACGGATTTGAACTAGGTATTATTTGAAGAATGGTAACACTTAGCTGTCATCTGATTTGACAGAAAATTAGTTTTATTCTTCCGCTGAACGAAAATGGTTGTGTATACGCTCAAAGAACGCTGGGAAATATTACGACATTACTTTGAAAATCATGGTAATGTTGCAGAATGTGTACGAAAATTACGTACGGCAATGGGAAGAAGAAAAGCACCGAATGAAGCGTATGTGCGTTACTTTGCGAAAAAAGTAAGAGAAACTGGGTTTGCGTATTGACAAACCAACGCGTGACCGATCAAAAACCGTGCGTACACCCGAAAATATTGCTGCTGTGGCCGAGAGTGTTCGTGAATCACCAGGAACATGAATTGATGCACTGAAGACCAACATACGCGATGTCATAGCTGAAATACAGCCGCATACAATCGAAAAAGTGTTGAAAAATTGGACCGATCGTATGGGATGGTGCATGGCTAGCCGAGGCAGCCATATGAATGAAGTTGTATTCCACCATTAACCGGAAGGATTGTACTTCAAAATAAAAAAAAACAGTTTGAAAAATATTGAGTAGTTTATTTTTTATAGCATTTTTAATTCCGCAAAGTTATATGGCGGACCCTGTATATGTGCTTTTTTATCCAATTTGTTCTTTTTTAATAAGAGAGTACATTTTTTAGACATGCAATAAATTTTTGTAAAATTTTCTAATTTATTTTCATATGCAAAATTCTTCTTAACCCTTCATCCTTACGTTGTCATCAAATTTTGTTGACAATTGTTGACCAATGTTTTGCTTAGGAAATAAATATGTGAGCAATCAGGCATTAGAGGCCAATGGAGCCTAAGCAAGTTAAGCCCAGTGAAGTGGTGATATTTTGTTGCTCAAAAATTGTTGCGTGCGAAAAAGTATACTTTTTTTATTATCATGGAAGAATTTCAAATGAACGTGAGACTATAGATTTTATATAAAAACTTGTAAAACAATCCGTCTTTTGATTCCTTTATTTTGTACACACAATAGGAAATTTAAGTTTGTATGGGAGGTGCCTTGCCGCCTTTTTCCAATACCTGGTGATTTTCACCATAAGACAGGTATTGCTAATTTGTGTAACTGCGTAAAGTTTCATTGTCTTAGCGTTTATGGTTCCGAAGAAAAGCGATTTGAAAATTCCAATTTGTATGGAAGGTGCCACTCCCCCTTTTTCAATACTTACCACTTTTTACCATAGATATGGTATATACATTTTATGCATTCCTACCAAGTTTCCGTTCTCTATCTTTATCGGTTTTATATATAGAGATTTTCATATTTTGGTCTATATGCCATTTGCCACGGTCGAATGGACTATGAAGTCATTGCATCCGTATTTTGCCCTCCAAATCGATCAATTAAAAGCGAGAATACCAAGCTTATTTTAAAACGCTAGAACCTCGATTTATAGCAGGTGGCGACTATAATGCGAAACATGTCCACTGGGGCTCACGCCTAATAACTCCAAGAGGACGCGATCTCTGCAGGCGAATAACTTGCATCATGTATCTTCATGCATCTTCCCACCTACTGGCCTAGCGACCCAAATAAAATACCAGACGCCATCGATTTCTGCATAAGCAATGGTGTATCCTAAAACAGAGTCTCCATAGATACATGCCCCGAGCTCTCATCAGACCACTCGTCACTGATTTTAACTTTAAATTCTTGTTTTTACGAAAATAAAACTCAAGCAAGGTTGTACAAGAAACAGACAAACTGGGTATGCTTTTGAAATTTGGTCGAGCACTCGCTGTCACTAAATATTCCGCGAAAAACCAACACTGATTTGGATATTGCCGTTGGCAACGCAGGAAATAGAGGGCAACTACGTTGTCATACACATTGACGATCGGATTAAGAATTTAGTAAATGAAAAACGAAAGCTACGACGCATTAGGCAAAAAAAAAAAAACCGAAACAAAAATGAAAAAAACTGCTCAACAGGCTGACAAGCCAGCTAAAAAGCGCGTTAAAAGACGCAAAGAATGCAGAGTTTCAAGATTACGTATCCAACCTCTCGCCTACGAAGCTACGGACTACGGAAGGCAATGAAAACAATGTTACAGTCAACATCTCACATTGCACCGGTAAAAACGTCTAACGGGATCTGGGCAAAAACTGACAGGGAAAAAGTTATAGAGTTTGCGAAACACCTTTCAAAAGTACCATTTCAGAGCCAAAATGCGGAAGAAGACCATAAAATTAAAAATTGCTATTTCATATGGATTTTCCGATTCCACAATTTACTTGGAAAGAAGTAAAACACACGATAAGCAAGGAACTCAAAACCAAGAAAAGCGCCAGAATACGACATCATAACGAGTAACATATTAAAAGATTTACCTACCTACCTACATATTTAATGCGATGATCAAAAATGTGTACTTTCCCATTCAGTGGAAAGTTGCTGAAATTATACTTATTCTAAAATCTGGGAAACCTCCAAACGTTGCTTCCAACTATAGGCCAATAAGCCTACTGCTGCTTATGGTTTCTAAACTTTTTGAAAGGTTGTTTCTGGACAGTCTTAATCCGATGATTGGGCAAAGCAAACTCATTCCAACTCACCTATTTGGAGTCCGCAAACATCACTCGACTATTGGGCAGGTTAATTGTGTGTACAAATTCTCTATAGAGCACTAGAAAAAAAGGAATACTGTACTGCAGTATTTTTAGATATTACGCAAGCTTTTGATAAGGCATGGGGCACGAAGATCTGCTATACAAGCTTAAAATGAGTCTACCGCATAATTACTATATGCTTCTAAATCGTAGCTCAATTGTTGACACTTCCTTGTCACAGTAAACGATGAAACTATCAACCTTCACGAAATTAAAGCAGGTGTACCACAAGGAAGTATCCTAGGACCCGTTTTGTACACTTCATTCACAGGCGACCTACCCTTAACGAAGAGCACATATACATGCATCCACTTATGTCGATGATACGGTTATAATGTCCAAAAGTAGCCATGCCGCAATTGCTTCTTTCTACCTACAAGAAAATCTCAACAGCGTTAGTTCCTGGTTGAAACCGTTGCGTATAAAAGCTAACGAAACTAAATGTATACAAATTACTTTCACGCTTCGCTACGGCTCAGGGGCTGCTTTATTTCTAAACAACGCCCTAATACCTCAGACAGATAATGCCAAATACCTAGGAATTCTGTTAGACAGGCATTTCACGTGGCGAATGCATATATTTTTAACTTGGGCTGAAACTCCGTTCACTTTACTGGTTATTTGGCTACAAATCAGCATTGTCACTAGGCAATAAAGTCCTTATATATAAAACAGTTCTCAAACTAATGGAGACTTTGACTTCTTAAAGGACTACTAATGCCAAACACTTCGGAATTCTGTTAGACAGGCATTTTACGTGGCGAATGCATATATTTTTAAAGCGAAAATAACTTGGGCTGAAACTCCGTTCACTTTACTGGTTATTTGGCTACAAATCAGCATTGTCACTAGGCAATAAAGTCCTCATATATAAAACAATTCTCAAACCAATGGGGACTTTGACTTCTTAAAGGACTAAATTTAAAAAAATATATTTTTAAATACTTATATTTCATTCTGTGGTATTAAGCAAGGAAGAATATGTCCAGCAATTAAAATCAATTATTGTTGAGCAAGAAGCTAATCCAAAAATTGCCTCTATAGTATCTATAGTGAATCGCCGTATAAATAGAATTTCTAGTTGGTTACAAAAACCCCATAAGTAATGGTACAACATGCGCTATGGCAGACGTTTTAATATGGAAGAACTATGTAAACGCTAAAATTCTACATATATCTGTTAAAAAAAAAGAGTTTTGCCTGGAGATCAAGACTTTTTTAGATCTCAACATATCTAGAAGAAAAGTTCGTAAAATCTTGCCCTGGGTTAGATGCTGTATACAATTTATTGAAACGTCTATGCCAAAAAACTTACGATATGGGCCAATGAGCTCCAAAGCGAAAGTTTTTCTGAGGTAAAAATTTACTTGTACAGTATTGATGGCTGTCACAATAATTGAAGCCATGTATGGCAACAACGCCAAGCTCGCCATTAATGAAATCACGATGATGGATCGCTAATGATTTGACCAGATTTCGGCTATGATGGAAAGTCTCTGCTTGGATAATGTACTAACCGGCAGTGAAATTCTTTGTGGTCCTGATATTTTTAAAAATCGTTTTTATAGCTGGGCTTGGCTCAAACTCGAAACATATATTAGCTGCTAGCAAGGAAGCGCTTCATTCCAAAATTCACTCGATAGATGGCGCAGGGGTTTTGATTTTCAGAAAAATCTTATTTATGGCCCGATTTAGCTCAAATAAATATAAAATATGAAGAGAAATATTGTACCATATCTCACAAGAAGACTAGATAAGTAGAGCTTGAGATGAAATAGCAATCCAAAAATCGTGCTCTAATTTGGCGTAAATTTATAATGTTTAACCCAAAAAAAAAGTAGTAAAAATAAATAAATGGAATTAATTGTCTGCAGCATAGCTAAGAAAAGTTTGAGTGGTAGCGAAGCATGATTGAGCTTGCTAGTTTTTAATAGAAAAAAAAAATTCATACGGTTTTCTGTAATAGACGAAGTTATACTTGAAGATGACTCTGAAGTATTACTGTGCGAAACTGGTACAAGTTTACTATACAAATTTTATAATAATACTGAAAAGAAGGTGTTAAAAAATGGGCTCATAACCAAAATGTAAAATTTCTCATCTGATTTGAGTGTTCCGAGCACTGCATTAAGTGAGTCTAGCACAGGGACGTGTTGGCAAGTTTTCATACTTTATTTGTTTTTCATTTAATTTTAATAACTTTTTTTGTTTAATACAGTTCGATATCCTCCAAAAGCCATAAAAATTCAATTTTTAAATTTCGTGCAAGTTTAAAAAGAATTCAAAAAAAATTTCAAAATTTTTGATAGAATTTGTAGAAGGATTCCGGGTAAGCAGTTTTATGGCCCATCAAATTTTGGCATAGTAAAGTGCAGGTTTCAAGTAGCTCTAAAATTCCGTTGATTTTTAAAATCGTTTTTTTTTTTGCTGATTTGCGGTATTGGGTGTTTTCTTCGGGTATTCGTGATGCGGGTTATATCGAGTTGGTAGGGAATAAACAGCTTTTTCATTGAGAAAAGTTATGAAAAAAAGTTGTAAAATTTTGTCAATATGAGCCTTTGTTATGGTTATTTCACGTTGTGTATACCACTTACCTGAACGGTTTACATAAATGCGATAAGAAATCTTATACAAAATTATTTCCTGTTTTTATACAATAGTTCCGACTAAGTATCCTGATAAATCTTTATGTTCGAATGCATTCTAATATTGTAATGAACAAAAAAATCAATTACGCTAGTGCGACATGGGCGATACTCGCGTTACTTCTATTGTTCTTCTTTTCTTCTTTTAGCGCGATAACCGATTTTAGCAGAGTTTTACAAAGCACGCCAATCTTTTCTTTCCCGTGGTAAGCGCCGCCAGGTGGACACACCAAGTGACGCCCAGTCCTTCCCCACCTGATCTTTTCAACTCAGAGGAGGCTTTCCTTTTCCTCTGCTACAACCAGCTGGTACCGCGTCGAAGTTAACGGCGTTACTAGTTCATGTAAATGTTAAGCAATTCATGGCAACTTCCAACCGCCGTTTTGATTAGTTGGCCGATTTCGTACAGAAGGCTATACCTATGCGCTATTTCATTGTCAGTCAATCATTGAACTTGAAATCGCTTGTTTGTGAAAACAAATACATACTTTTTGAATTTTATTTTTATAATTCACACAAAAGAGTTTGAATAAGTGACTAAACTCAATTGGCATTGCGCATAATTAATTGTAAATACACCCATGTTCGTGATAAAAGCAGCGCGACATATTGCAATGCTTTAGCTCTTTATTTATTTTTATTTTGTGTAAAAATATAGTTCGTAGTACAACAAAAATGAAACAGCTCCATGTTTCAAATTTTGTACAAACCTAAAAAAAATAAAGAAATTTGCTTTAGAGTTTCTAACTTTTTAATTAGAATATTTCTAAAAAATTAAAGGAAAAATTTTAAGAACAATTTTTTAGACAAAACTTTAAGGAAAAATGTTAAGAACAATTTTTAGACAACATTTTAAGGAAAAATTTTAATAACAATTTATGGACAAAATTTTAAGGAAAAATTAAAAAAAAAACTTTTAGAAAAAATTTTTAGGAAACATTTTAAGAAACATTTTAAGAAAGTTTAAGAAAAATTTTTTAAGTTTAAGTAAAAATTTTAAGAAAAATTAAAAAAAAAAGTTTAAGGGAAAATTTTAAGAAACATTTTTAGAAAAATTCTGTGTATTCAGTTGGTAGCTCATTGAATTTTGAAATAATATTATGGTAGTTTAAAGATATTGATTTGATAATTTTTTTTTATCTTCCATAGAAAAAATGGAAGAAAATGTACAAAAAACGACAAAACGCAAAAACAAGAATTATCAAATTTATTTAAATTATCATTTATTTGCATTTTATTAAGTTTCAATAGGCTATAAAACTGCATACACGGAGTTTTACTAAAACAATTTGTAATTTTTATAAAAATGTTTAGAGTTTTTAAAAATGTATGCAAAGCTTGCAGCCTTGAGTTATGTAGTTTTTATTGTAGTGTGAACAACAGTTTTTATATGAAAATAGAAAAAAATTACAAAATTAGAAAGAGTAGACAAAACTTTGCATCATATTGCGCTGCTATTATTATGCACGCAGGTGTATGTGAATGCTTGCATTTGCCAAAGTTAACTATTAAACTGAATTTGACGCTATTTTTTATTTTTCATTTCAGTGCTAGTTTGCGGTAATTGACACTGGCTGGCATGTTGCTGCACGGAAATGAACGATAAACGAAGCGGTGAAGTGCCAGCGCCTATAAGCAGATAACAAGGAACGCAATTACTTACAGAGGAGGTATACAAAATACAAATGAAAATGGAAAAACTATCTTTTGGCAAAATACAAATACATTAGTGAGTGGTTCTCAGTGTCAAAATTTATTTATAGAAACGGAAGCATCATTTGGGAACAGTCGAGAATAAATTGCGGCACAAGCATAGTGTTCGAAAAATCAACCGCTGGTAATAACTGCACATAGTGCTGCAGAAAATGTGTGCTGAATAGAGTAATGCAAAAGAAGTCGTGCGAAAATTGCTTAAACATAAAAAAGGTAACAAAAACTGTGACCAGCCCAGTGACGTTTAGGGCTTGAAAACTCGTTTGTCAAATCAATGCAACGTCATTTTGTGTTATTGTGTGACTAATGAAGGTTCAAATTACCTAAACATCTAATTTTGGGTATTTCATGCAATGTCATGCACGTTCCGACTCGATAACACTCAACATCAAAGAGTGCTAATAGTTTGAGTCGGTAGTCAATCAATCAATTCGTCATTTTACGGATTGGTGTGCGTGTGCATACTGGACAAGTTTTTGGCTGGCAAGAAACGAAAAAAAAACTAAAACACCAAAAAAGTTGTCTACCAGCTTCCGTTGAGCTTATTTTTTTTCTACATACATACAAATAGATGCCCAACTAAGTAAGTGTTTATACCATTTGCGCGCTTCCGAATGCCATGATTCATCATCATGTGGACGTATATGATGGCCGCAAGCCGTGGAGAACGGGCGAATATGATGATGTCCGCTTCGCGACGTCGAAATGAGAGTGAATCACCGAAATATGGTTACAAGTAAGTGATAAGTGATGAACATAAATTTTAACAAAGCACACTTATAGGCGCTGAGCCTAGCACTGAATTTAAAAAACAAAATTTTTATTTCTTGTGAGTGCATTTGTCCCTTAACTAAATGTTTACACTAAAGTCTCATTTCTGTCCTATCTTCCAGTTTCGGCCGCTCAATGCCCTACCGTTCGACCGCTCGCCACAATGTGCTGCCACTGCACTCAACGAGCTCAACACATCCGCCCGGCGCCTACGCGAATTACCCACACTCCTCCGCCACAACGCCATACTATGAGTCGCATCACCACAGCAGCCACACCGCCGACGGCAATTTTCCAAGCGACAGCGCTAGAACTGCTTCCACAGCCAGTCCGCCGCCATTTCATACACACGCCGCCGGTGCGGCATTGCAACGACTGCCGCCCTCACATAATAGCCACCAACATATCGCGCATGCGACGGCAGCGATAGATGAGGATGGCACCAGTCTTTTTTCACCACTCTCGCCGTGCACTCCGCTCACCGCTGCCGTCGACAAGGACACACACATATTCGTGTATAAGGGGGCGAAGGCGAAAACGACACGCAAACGTCTAATTGCCAATCATGTTGGTGAGATGATGCGTGATGAAGATGGCAGTGCCGCAGAATCGCGTCGCATGTCGGTGGAAGTAAGTGATGAGGATGAACCTTTTGGTTTGGTGAATGAAGTAGAGCGACGTCGGCGGCATTTGCGTGCCACAACACGCTTAGAGCCGGAGGCTGTCGGCGGTAGTGGTGGTGCTGGCAGGACAGGAAATGATAACGCGAGTGTGGTTAGTAGCGGCGTAGATGATGACAGCGTCGAAGAGGATTACTTGGAGTTGGAGAGTGGCAAGCGGATGTCACAGGTAGGATTTGTTTGCGATAACTTACTTATCTAAGTATAAATGTATGTAGGCATTTGTAGGCTATGAAATTTGGTAGCATTTGTAAGCAGTAACTACGAGAGTTTCTATGGAAATTAATTAGTATTTTTTGAATAAGTGAAAAAAATCGTACAACTCATTTATTTTGATATCTTTTCTGTAAAAAATGTGCTACGTTGAAAAATGCCTTGTTCCAATTGCTGAAAATGTATTCACTATGAGTTTAGCTCTAATTTATGGAGCGTCTGTAAAGTTCAAAGACCAATTCCCTGGCCGATTAAATTTAAATGCTTTAAGATGGCTATTACGAATGGCTATGAAATATATAAAAAAAAAAATTATTTCAAACAAATGTTGAAAGAGTCACAGTATACTAGATTATTGTCCTAGTTGTAATCAACCGGAGAAAAAGGAAAATATTTCCACTTCCTCTGCGAAAGCCCTGTCCTATGGAAGGCTAGGATGTTAACCCTTGGTAAATCGCTTTTTGGAAACCTCGAAGAGCTGGCGGGTATAGACGTAAAAAACCTTATACGGTTTCTCAATCGCACAGACTGGACATAGTCGTGAAGGAATAACCCGCATAATTTGTTAGCAGCGGGGGTGTGGCAACAAAATAGTGCGGAAGAGCTAATTCGAATCACCTCTTCAACCCACCAACTAACAGTATAGGTTTTACTAGTATTACAATCACTTTCATAACACTGTACGGCAGCTAAAAACGATAAGTTGGCGGCATACTAATTAAAAAAGAGAGAGCCATAGAATGCAGGACCAAATGGCGTTTTGTTTTAAGGGGTCCCGGAGGTCTAGAGCTCGAAAACTTAGGACATTTCAGGATTTTTGTTTTACAATAAAAAAATGAAAAACGATATTTAAATTTTTAAGGCCTGTTATTTAAGTTGTTCTGCATACCTAATGAAAAAAAAAATTTGGTTTTTTTAATTTTAATGATTTTAAAAATGGTGCTTGCCTTCCCGAAAAATTGGACCTGGACGGTGTTGCTCGTTGTGACACTTCTATTTCTCTGGAACACAAAAACCACAGAAATTATTTTATTATCAGTATGACTGTAGCTATGTTCTGAATTAAAAAAAAATTGACAAAATTTGAATTTTACCCTATAAAAATCGGGATTTTCAGTTGTTTAATCAAAAAAATACGAAATAATTCAAAGAATGATGAAGAAGAATATGATTCAAGTACGGGCGATAGCTATTGATGTTGTGAACATCATATTAAAATTTCAACGATTCGGTTGAATACTTTTTGTGTTTTTGAAAACACCAGACACGAAAACGTCGTTTCGATAAAAATGAGATTAAAGTTTTGACCATTTAAATGCGACCATTGATGCCGCTTATACTTTCGAAATATAGAAAAAAAATAGATTTTTTGAAAATGCTAGACTATCGGGACACTTGAAGCATCCGAATTTCTTTACAGTGTATTTAAATTTTCTTAATTTGTTCTTAAGTTCATCTCAGTTATTTGAAAAAAACTCGCATACAACTACATTATTCACTAATATTGTATTGAAAGTCTGTAATAAAATTTAATGACGGACATTTTTCTAGAACATTTTAACCCAATATTTCTTATCCGTGTGGGCCATTTTGGCATTTATATTTAAAAATCTTAAAAATATTATTATAGATTTGAAGGTTCAATGATGGGTTGAAATTTTTACAAAAATATGCCACAAATAGTGCCTCATTCGCTAACAACGGAACAAAAACACATTCAAATGCGACTTTCTCAGCAACATTTAGAGCCTTTTCGAAAGGATAAAGTGGATTTTGTGCGTCGTTTCATCACAAGGATGAGACTTGGGTCTGATCCGAAATTAAAGAAGAGGCTATAGAGTGGTGTGATTCCGGTTCTTCGGCTCCGAAAAATTATGTTAAGGGCTAATAAAGTATATACTATGGACATTCTTAAAATATATAAGTTACATTTATGCCATTCATCAAAGCTTCCAGGAATGCCAGCAAATCATCTAGAATTTTATCGAAATCATAGTTAATAACTTTGTTATCACAATTGGGTTATAACTTTATTATGGGAAAAGGTGAGATTTTTGTTTGTAGCACCTAAGATTTTGTCTTTAAAAACTCTCCAAATCGGTGCAAGTGGGAGCCGATTGCTTAGAGCGATTTCACCACAATGTTTAGGATTCAACCAGCACATACTTACTATTTACGAAAGTTGGCAGTACCTAACAATTTAACAGGTTTCTTCAAACAGTTTCCAGCTACTTCTTGCCACAGCTTCATGTTGCTGCAGTTTGGCGTTGATGAATCTTTGTACGAAGTCCTAATGGATTGTCATTCCATTTTGCTTTGTATTTGGCCATATGGTCTGCAAAGCGGGTCAAACCAACAGTTGGCTGGCCTTAGATTCTTATAGTGTTGCAAGGCGTCATCTGATATTTCCCTTGGAGAGTTTGACATATTTTACTATAAACGCACTCAGAACGCTTTGATATGTGAACCAAATTATTGTTGTCTACAGTGGTTTAAAAATTTATCTCGGCAAAAAATTGAAGTAAATTGTGAACATTTTTTTGCGCTTATTTTTCACACACAAATTAATAAGAAAGGAATGCATCGGTGAACTTTTAACCTTGCGCAACCGTAAAAAAAAGTCCAATCAACTCTCCTCCGCTCGCTGTTTACTCACCGACGAATTCTGCGAAAATAATCCAAAATCACTTATTGTGCCAGAAAAGATACTCGATGCCAAATGATTGAGCAAGGACATCATGTCACATACCGCGAGATTGAGTGGGCGATCTCTTAGTGGGTGGTCGTCATCCTCTAATCCAAAGTCTTTTCTTCCCTTTTCCACCTGTCTGGTTCTTTTATATTTCCTTTCCCCTCCTGTATAGAATCACAATGTACAAATTTTGAATATTTGTCCATGTGGCCACCTCGCAAGGCAGCCATGAATCCAAACCTAACCTTTGTAGTGGTGAAGAAGGTGTGTTCCCGTTAGATTCCCCACAATTTGAAAACGTTCTGGAAATACGAAAAGAGAAGTTTACTTCAAAAATTGATTGAAACGAATGTAAAAGTGTATTGATCATCATGAAGAATATTATTTTCCGTATATGCTAAAAAATGTAAAGGTACTCATCTGAAGAAATAGTACCGACCTAAATGTCTTCGCCATATGATCAGTTGCCTGGTTATTCCCTGAATAGCAGATACACAGAGAAAATATTTAAAAAAAATTAGTTTTACAGTTTTCTTTAAAATCGAGTTCGGCTACATGAAGTCTTTAGCTAGTTCATAATTCCAAAAAAAGATTTGCTATATTTTAAATTATTCAGTTGAGTCTTACAAGTTTAATAAGTTTCTTGTACAATTTAAAAAGCTTATATTACATGGCTTATTTACCATATATTTATTTGTTATTCAAAATAATTTATATGCACTTAAGAAAAAATACAGTAGACTCGGAGCAGAGGGAAGCCGGATCGAGAGAATTACATGATTGAGGGGACCAAGTGATAACAATATACGAATTCTTTTGATAGTTGACTATAAAATTAAAAAGTTAAAAGTATAAAACAAAAATCTACGAAGAAAAGTAAGTTTGCTGATATGGAAACTGAGTTAAAGGATCTGGCACTCGAAGTGTAACCAATTAAAATTGCCATAAATTTAGTTTGGAAAATTAATATACTTTTACTCAATTCAAAGTAAGAAATGTGTGAAAATAATACAAAATTAAGAATCAAAAAATCATTTTTGTTTTTTTTTATCTTGTTGAGCTCCTCCTTCGATGCCGTCTTTATCTCGTCAATCGTAGCGTAGCGTCGTGCTTTCATGGGCCTCTTCAGTTTCGGGAACAAGAAAAGGTCACAGGGGGCCAGATCTGGGGAATACGGTGGCTTAGGCATCATTAGTGTGTTGTTTTTGGCCAAAAAGCTGGGCACAAGCAATGATGTGTGAGCAGGGCCGTTATCGTGATGCAAGAGCCAATTTTTGTTCTTCCACAAATCCGGGCATTTCTAGTAGATTGCTTTGCGCTAATTGCGCATAACTTGCAGGTAATATTTTTTATTGACCGTTTTACCCTATGGCAAGAACTCATGATGCACTACGCCCCTGCAATCGAAGAAAACGGTAAGCAAATCTTTTACATTCGATCGAACTTGGCGCGCTTTTTTCGGTCTTGGTTCGTGCGGCAGCTTCCATTGAGATGATCGAGCTTTGGTTTCCAAGTCATAACCGTAAATCCACGATACGTCACCAGTTATGACTCCCTGGAGCAAATTTGGGTAGTCGCGGACACAGTGCAACATCTCATTAGCAATGTTCATGCGAGGCTGCTTTTGGTCGAAATTGAGCAGGTTTGGCATGAATTTTGCGGCGACCCGTCTCATGCCCAAATCGTTGAAAAAAATCGAATGACATAAGCCAATCGATAGGTCTAGGTCCTCAGCAACTTCTCTAATGGTGATTCCACGATTGGCCAATACCATTTTCTTCGCTTCATCAATTTTTTCGTCTGTTGTTGAAGTGCTCGGGCGTACGGTACGCTTTTCGTCGTTCACATCTTCTCGGCCATCTGAGAAAATTTTGTACCACCTATAAACCTTGCTTTGGTCCAAAGTGGCTTCTCCGTATGACACAGTCAACATTCGCAATATGTCCGCGCACTTAATTTCGTTTTTCATACAAAATTTGATACCGGTTCTTCGATCTATCTTTTTGAAGAGGTAAATATCGAAGACGAGCCGAAACACGTGCAAGCCAAGCAACTGTCAACAATTAACTGAGAGACATGAATATCAACATATCACCACAAAAAAATCGAAATTCGAATATACGTAACCTGCGACAATTCAAAATTCGCGATACTTTTTGAACACACCTCGTACAACAGTACTATTTAATAAGCACTTTTTTATTCTCATTCCACTTTTGAACATAGTTCATTCAATCTCGATTGAAGGTATAGTCTGGGTTGACGCAATAGCCTTGCACAAATTAATTCCTTCTATTCCGAGTCTACTGTACATTAATCAGCCCCTACTCCCCAGTAGTTCGCGTAACATTCTCCACAAGTCTTGTGTTGCAAATGAACTTGGGCATATATGCAACATGCGGTTGTGTACTCTTATTGCAGTTAACTATGCCTTGTGGCACATACTTCTGAGAAATATGCAGTATGTAATTACCAGAAGTTGACCGGTGAAAACAAGCTGCGTATAAAGAATAAAAAAAAAATAATTTTTAATAAAAACACGCGCTGGGTAAAATTAAGTGAATCAATCAATCGTAAATGCAACGAAGAGCCACGGCAATGCGCCGATTACTTTATAGCTTTTTCGTTGCGGTATATAATTTATTTGCTTTCTTTTCACTTTCATTCAATTATCAACTTCTTTGGCGCAATGCACTATAAAGTGCAGTTTCTTTAGACATTCGTTTTTATACAGACAAACTCAACTTTCTCTTGGATTTTCTCTTGCATTGTATGGGCTGCATAGATTCACCGCAAAATTGCATGCCGTTTTTTTTGGTGTAAAGCTCTATGCTCATATATTAGCCGCAAAAAGAAAGACCCTATCAGGAGCCAGCTGCAATAATAATACAAAGCAAAGTGCCGGAAATTGCATTCCGAACAAAAAAAGAGGAAAGAAACATAAAGAGAATAAAACAATTTCAACAATGATAACAACGCAAGTCGAAGATTGAAAGATTCCCGAATTGAAAAAACAAAGCAACAATTCACACTACAGCTGATTGTTTTTTTTTTCATTTTAGAAGATGGCTTGTTGCCTTTTGAAATGGTTTGTTGTTTGAAGTTTTTAGTCATTGATTTTCGGTCAGTCAGCCGTGCTATAATTTGCCCGCAGGCAGAATGCACAGGGCAGCGGGCCCGCAAAGCTCAGTGAGCAGTTAGGGCAGTTTTTTTTGCTATTTTCCACTAACAGCTTATACTTAAACGCCACTGTAAAGTAGTTTTTATATACCGAATATATTTTTGTGTTCTTTTTTTATTGTTCCTAGTTATTATTCGCTGCACTAGATTTCTGTGCGAAATTTTGATGGAATCAAAAGAAAATGCAATTGGTGTTGGTGCTCATATTTCCAGAAGATATACGTATGAATATGCAGTGGCTCTAGCATGTAGTACATTCCCATATAACCCAGTAGAAAAAAATGCTGGCACGGGAGCGCATTCTAGAGAATTCAGTTATACGACTATTTCGTAAAAGTTTGTTCTTAATTCGATACAATTTGAAGTGTGAATCTTACCCGGCGGTGGTTATAAGTAATTTCACTAACGCTGCACTTAATTTTCCTTAACTCGAAAGTGCGAAATGATTTTATAAATTCGAAGTGTATACTTAGTACTATAGCACACACTTTTGTGTATCTCATATTGAGCTGATTGAGTGAAAAAAGATTTTAATGAAAGTGGTACAATACATCGACAGCAATTTCAAACAAATTTAAAAATAATGATTCAATTGCATTAGGTATATGATAGAGTTTCAAATTTTCGGAATTTTACAGATCTTGGAATTTTCGGCATACCGAATCTATCCCGAAATGTAGATTTTTGATTTTGTTATATTATAATTTATTTTAAAAAGTGCCCAGTATTTTAAATTGAAACATTTTTTTCGAAGAAATATGGTACAGTGTATTCTCTTCTAATGGACACCTCCCACAATACAATTATAGTAAAACTTTTTTCAGTACTGTTACGCATGCGAACTGATAGTTCGCATAGTACATAGTATATAGTACTTTATTGAATTAAAACTATGTGTTATGTGTTAATTATGTTGATCGAAATCTGCGCAGACGATGCGTTCAGGTCGGTGTTTTAATTGCAACTGCGTTATATGACACCCTTTAACACCCTGAGGCGGAGTAGAATTGTGAGGCCTGTCGGTCGCGCTTCGATCTGCGCGATATTTCTGGTGTTAGCTATGATGAAGCGACAGGCTGTGACTCGTAAAGTACTCGAATCATCAGGTGATTGGAATGTGCTGGCTTCGATGTCTTCGGTTGACATTATTTCGCAGTCGGAATTATCTGATGCCACACGACTACGATGCTGGTCTTGATGTCGTTTGATGACCCTAGAGTCGTTCAATCGAACCTCATAAGATATATCCCCAGTCTGATTTTTTATCAGGCTCTCGATCCATCTCAGCCCAGTCGAAGGATTTCGAGACCATACTGGACTGCCTGAAGGTTTAATACTGACAGGGTCGGTGACCTTACTGTACTCTATTTCGTGAGGTTGAATTTTGTCGTAATAAGTTTTTAGCTCACAATTGAGCAGTAGCTCTGCAGACGAGCGGTTGCTTGTTGAGTGCGGAGTGGTGTGTTGTTTGAACAAATATCTAGCCAGGCTGAGATCGATATTTGTGACAGGCTCTGCTTTCTTCAAATAATTTGTGGTACTTCGCTTAGCCTGCCCGTTTGTAGAAGGATGGAACGACGCAGAACGGATGTGTCAAATTAGATTGTTCTCCATAAAGTTATTGAACTCCTCAGACGTGAAACCTGTTCCGCTGACCGACACGAGCTCATCATGTACTCCATGCGTGGCGAATAGTTGGCGTAATACCTTAATAGCGGCCGCTGAAGAAGATGAATTAACGACAGCCACTTCAAGCCCCTTAGAGTAAGAGTCGACGAGTATGAAGAATAATTTGCCTCGGAAAGGATCTGAGGAATCCACGTGTAGGTGGGACCATGCACGTTTTGCATTCTTCACAACGAGTTCGATTTCCGCATCGATGTTCGGCCACCAAAAGTAGCTTCAAACAACGGCCTTAATTTTGACGATGCCAGGATGTGGTGCATGAAGTGCTTCCAAAATAGACCTTCGAAAAGTAGACGGTATTACAACGCGGCTAGACATTCCCTATTTGCACAGAGTTCAGTTTGATGGCAAAAGTATTGATACCCCCAATCTTTGAGAATTTTTTAAAATTTTTGTTTTGTTGAGGGGACATAACAATTTATATATACAGGGTGGGCCACATAGCGGTTGCTTTTTGAACCACCTATTTTTTTTAGAATGGTAACACAAATGACATGTCAAATGTGTTTATAATTTACTTAAAGGTTTGACATTTACGAAATGGGACGCTATACGCTTGAACACAATTGGGAAATATTGAAAACCTATTTCCAAAGTGCTGAGTCTTCTTCTTCTTTTCTGATTTTCACGTCAATAAGCAAAATTGTCAGATTTGGGGCTCAGAAAATCCACACGTTACTGTAGAGAAGCAAATGCATTCACAACGAGTCACTGTTTGGTGGTTTGGTTTTTGGTCTGGCGGCATCATTGGGTCATTTTTTTCGAAAATGAGCGAAGAGACGCGGTTACAGTAAATGGCGAGCATTACCGTGACATGCTCAATGAGTTGTTTCCAAAAATTGAAGAGGATGAAATAGACTACATTTGATTTCAACAGGACGGTGCAACTTGTCACACTGCCAAACTTACACTCGAACTTCTGGCTACCGTTTTTGGACACCGAATAATCAGCCGAAATTCCGATATCAATTGGCCGCCTCGGAGCTGTGATTTAAGCCCGTTGGACTATTTTTTGTGGGGAGCCGTTAAGGACAAATGCTATGCGAACCATCCAGAGACGACTGATGCTTTAAAACACGAAATCGAAGTTGCCATTCATGAAATTGGAGCCCAAACGAGCTCCTCCTCCTATTTGTGGTGTGCGTCTTGATGTTGTACCACAAAATCCATTGCCTGCCGATGGGCGACCGCTATTAGAAAAATGTTTTTATTAATTTTGGTTTTACCGAGATTTGAACCAACGTTCTCTCTGTGAATTCCGAATGGAAATCACGCATCATTCGGCTACGGTGACCGACAATTTAACCCTCCCTTAAAATATTATTAACTTTTTTTACACTTTTAACATAAGCGGACACCTTCCGTAAATAGACAAATTTTTCAGTCTCTTGTAAGAGAGAGTACACTCTATTTCTTTCATATATTGTATTTATTAAGACAACAATTAATTCTTATTTATGAACTTTTTAAAACAGGCATACAAATTACAAACTTAAGTATTCAGTGTTTCATAACAAAGCTTTTATGTCACAAGCATAAATATGCATACTTATTTGGTACGGCAGAAACTGTCTATATGACATTATTTAAAATCACGGATGAAATTCATTTCCCCACATATTGTGGATTTTTATTTGACGCTATTCGTCGCCGCATATATAAATAAAAAAATATAGAACCCGAAATGAAAATAATTGCCATTTATGCTGTTTATTTGTGCGCAAAAAAAGAGTACAGAGAAACGGAGGGAAAAATCATTGAGTTTGGATGCACGGCTGGTTAAAAAAGTGAGTTGAGTTTTCGCACATGAATTTATTGAGTGAATAAGAATTAACTGCTCCTGTTAAAGAGACGATTCAGCCAGAATCCAACTACCGCTTCCACAGCAATGTATAAACTACTCCTGTGGACTACACAAATTTTTTAAAAATCGACGGAAAATCCACAATGATGGCTGGCTTTTAAACAACGGAGTTATTTTGTTAGTCACTTTTTGCTGGGAAATCTCTGAAAAATAGTAAAAATCACCAAATTCGCCTTTAACACGCAATCGATTGCAAGAAAAACTAACTTTTTTGTCAATCTGTTTACAAACCACACCTCACATACGTCGATCTGTTGAAATTTCAACCGATTGCAATGTTTGTTGTGTGTTGGTGGCTCGGTTTAAATTAACGTTCGCTGCCTGAAATGAAAAGAATCATAGAGTTTTTTTGAAATTAAGTAAAATAAATTAGTGAATAACTTTTTGACGCCCCATTTTCTGCCAACACAAGGCAATTTGCTTAAAAAAAGGTATTGCAAACGTTTAAATCGAATCCAAAGTTGCAACCAGAGTTTTTCTTTGCTAAAAAAAGGATTTTCCGGATAAAACTTTTGGTTATTTTGTCTGATATAAAATAAATTATGCTCAACAATCTCGGCATTTGAATCGACTAGTCCCTGAACTTTCGGGATCTCTAAATTTCGGGATTTGCATTCCTTGTAAACAAAAGTTCATTCAAAATCAGATCTAAGTGTGTGATTTTCTAAAAAAATCTAGGAGAATCGAAATTTCTTGTTTCAAGTAAGTCTTGGTACTATTCAAGTGGTAAAAATGCTACTACTTCCAGCTTAGTTCGAAATTATAGATCCACTTCCTGAATCAAAAATTTGCTTTACTTCTTTAGGATTTCCTCGTAGGGATGATGCAAAAGCGATGACTGATGATGGGCAGCGCTTTGGATAATCAAAAATACTAGAACGTCGAGCTGCAGCCATTACTCGACTAAGTGGATACTCAAATGCAAAAACCATTTATGGAGGCGTTGAACATAACTTAGCACGTATTTCTAAACGTTTTCATATTTTTTCGGTTTTTGTGCTTTTACACAAAAAAGCAATTTATTATGTTGTTTCGATTTGTGTGTTCTTGTACAAAAAAGCAGCTGGAAATTTAATGCATTTAATATCAACGTATCATCGTTTTAACAAAAATTATCCCTGTACACAAAAACACGTCGGAATGCCCATTTATGGAATTTACATATTCGGATACTAATTTTTTAAACCAATTTATTTATTTACAATATTTTTTTTTTTCATTTGCAATCTTACTTACCTATTTCAGTGCCAAATGACAAACGAAATTTCCGTCTACATTTTACTTCTTTCTTGTTGTAAGCTACACAAACAACACTACATATTTACCAGTGGAAGCTACTCACAAACAAAAAGAAAAATGAGAAAATGCTTACTGCCGATTGCACTCAAGGGACGTATTACGTTAAGTATCCAGGTAGTGGAGACGCGAAAATGGCTTGAAAAACATAAAGTGGCGCAAAGCGCCAGCAAATGCTTGCAAAATTATGGTAATAGGCGAAAAGCTGTTGAATCGCTCGCTGCAAGCTATAAAGAAAAAATGTCAGCTTCGTAAAACTTCATAATTGAATTGGATGGTTGAGAGCAGTGAGAATCAAGTGAAAATTCATTATCGACTGCTGTTCCTAAACATAATGTGACATTAAAGCTGAAGTGCAGGGTGGCAAAACTTTGCTAGCGAAGTAGAGAATTTTTTTATTTTTTTTTTATACAAAAGAGAAGGTATTTGTTTTTTGCTACGCATATTTGCGAAGCTGAAAAAGGCAAAGTCTTTAGTGTTGTTTGCGTAATTGTGTAGCATTGCTTCACTTTTTCAACTTTACGATAAATTGTGTTGCAAATGCAAATACACTTAACTTAAACGAATAAAGTGGGGATGTGATGTAAGTAACTGAAATACTGAATTTTGTTTACTGTTTAACTTTCTGCGCCACAGAACTCTTGCATAGGAAGGTAATAAGTGTGTCTAATTTTGTAATTGCCTACCACATAATTTTTAATTGTTATAGGTACTTTACAAAAAAACTTTTCAGGCTTTCAAATAAATATGGAAAATATACTTAAGCTAGATACAGATTGAGAGCGAATATAAAACAAAAGCAAGTAGAGGATTTTTTAGCCTTAGCTCAGCTGAAAACGAATTTTATACATCTGGTGCATATTTTAACTTCACAAAATGGATTTTTTTTTAAATTCACTTCAGAGTAAATAATTGGCGGTAATTGTATTAACTTTCTTGATAAATCTTAATAAATTTTCTGCCTTTCAAAGTCACCGTTAAGACACAAGTAGGTCTGGTTGTTGACTTTTTCGTCCATTTCAAACACTAACTGACTACATATATGGAATATTAAGCACTCTTACTTTCGTTAAGACATTTCAAATTTTTTAAGTTTTCCATTGCAGAGCCATTCAGACGGACGGAAGTAAGAGCTTTTCGTTGCATTGTATCGGAGCATACATTTTGTTGGATTTCGGTAATTTTCAAAATGATGCGTGTTTAGGATAAAGTTAATATTTTTAATGAGTTTAATTGAATTTGGAAAAGAAGTTAAAGATAAACTTATTGCCTCCTAAGGAACCGAGGAGGGGTCGTTTTCCAGAATTTCTTAATAATCGCATTTCGTTAGCTGAAATCATCTCTTGTAAAAAATCTGAGCAAGCTTCCTTTGTTAATTGTAAATACGGGTATTAGAGTGAATCACTCTCCACAAAAACAAACAAAAACAAAACCAAAAAATTGGTACTGCTGTTCTGTCTGAATTATGGAATCTACCCGTATTTAATTTTAAGACTCCTGTCAAAATACTAGGCCAACATCTTAAGATTTATGAGAGCTCAACTGACGTAAAAATATCTCCAAAAATGGAATTTTTTATAAATAAAACTATTTTCTTAAATTTGTTTCCTAAAGATCAGAAAAAGAAGAAGAATTAAAGCTTAAAAAAATAGTTTCAAATTTTAACCAAATAATTTTTTTTTGTTATAAGTTCGGAAATAAATTTCCTACGTGAATGGGTAAATTTTCCAACAAATACGAAAATACCTTTCAAATGATATTAAGATTTATGTGAAGTGAGCCAATTTCGAAATTTATTCTAAAATGGATTTTTTTATAAATAAAATAAGTTTCTAAGTTTTTTTCCAAAAATAACAACAAAATATAATAATGGAAGAGTTTAAGCTGAAAATGACGCCAAAGAAAGTTTAAAATTTTAAATAACCAACAAAAGAATTGTGTTTACTCTTTGGAAAAATAAATTTGAACGTGAATGGGTTGATTTCCCAATTAATGCAAAAATGTTTTTTTTTTTATTATTTTATGTGCTGAAGGAGCTTGAAAATAAATATTGGCGAAAATAAATTTGGGTCGTGAATGGGTTAATTTACCAAGAAATAGTAAGAAGTAAGAAGAAAAGTATTTCCTATTTACGTGGGCTGAATGGATTTGCAAATACCACCAAAAATTGTATCAGTTTCAAAATTCCTTCTAAAAATGTCATAAAAATATTAAAAAATTTTACCAACAGCATCGAAATAATGATGTTTATAAGAAACAAAAAAAATATTATGATTTATGCAAATATTGCCAAAAACCGATTTTTTTGTTGGGAACGCGAGATCGAGGGAGATATTAACATATTCTCCAATCGGCAAGCCGCGATTAAGGCTCTGACGACGCCATAGTGCAGAACGAAATTAGTAAACTCCTGTAAGGAGAAGATCAAATATCTTGGAGGTGTAGGTAACATTTATCTGATCTGGGTTCTAGGACAAAGGAACATAGAGGAAAATGAAATTGCTGATGAGCTTGCCAGAAAGGGGTCTGATTTGGCCTCAGAGACCTCCTACCCGGTCATCGGAAATGCCAGTTGTTAAAAGGGAACTGCACAAATTATTACACAGGAAAGGGCAGAAAAGAATGAATGGAAAGAATTTCGAAAACCCTTTGGCCCCAGTATAATAAATGGAGGGCTCAGAAAGTTCTTTGGACTCCTCGCCACTCAATTCCCAAACTTATATTTGTGTTTACCGGTCACTGGAAAATCGGCACACACGTGGAAAAGCTATGGTTACCATTGGAGGTTAAATTGCAGAAGCTGTGGGGACCTTTCAGAAAAGGAGTCTGTTGAGCACTTTTTCTGTAAATGTCCGGGTTTGACAACTAGACGAACAAAGTCACTGGCCGCTCCTTTCTTCGAATCTGGGAGATAATTTCCTGGCATTTATTTTTTGAATTTGATATCCGGCATATATCTGTCGCAGCTACATGGTACATTGCCTCAGACTAATTATTGACCCCTATTTTCCAATAAATCCGGCCGTTTGGCGTCAGTGGTGGCTTGAAGATTGCAATAAAGTGATTGCTAAGCTCGCTGTATGGCAAATCGCGCCAGGTGATTATCTTTTGGAAAGAAAAATTCAGTCAACATGGCTCGATAGCACTCGACATTCACCGTAACGGCAGATCATTTCTCATATCGAAAGAAATAAGGACCGATGATATCCCCAGTGTGTAAACCGCACGTAAAATGTACGAAATACTCTATGAACTTCGCGTAATGATTTATTATTACAAAGGGTGGGTAAATTTCAAGGGCCGATGATGAATGTGAACCACACCTAAACGTCAACGACACCGTTGGACTTCTTTCTTTGGGGTTATTTGAAAGAAAAGGTGTACGCCGATAAGCCAACAACAAATCAAGAGCTATGAAAAAAAGAAAAATAATTGGCGCATACACTTCTGTTATGTGCTTGGCCGAGCTCCTCCTCCTATTTGTGGTGTGCGTGTTGATGTTGTTCCACAAATGGAGGGACCTACAGTTTCAAGCCGACTCCGAACGGCAGATATTTTTATGAGGAGCTTTTTCATGGCAGAAATACACTCGGAGGTTTGCTATTGTCTGCCGAGGGGCGACCGCTATTAGAAAAATGTTTTTTTTTTATTAATTTTGCTTTCACCGAGATTCGAACCAACGATCTCTCTGTGAATTCCGAATGGTAATCACGCACCAACCCATTCGGCTACGGCGGCCGCTATAGGATGCGATAATTCGGCAGATTAACGGCATATAACCTCAATTATACCTCAGCGTCATCGAAAATTTGGACCATCGGATGGAGATACGCCGCCAAGACCGCGGCGGCCATTTTGCCAATATTTTATTCCACACGTAATTGAGCTATACCAATATTATCATAATAAGGAAAAATGACAATAATTTCTTAAAAATTTTTATTTTATTTAAAATCAACATCGGCCCTTGAAACTTAACCACCATTTATTTTTTTAAGTAAATTTTCCCAATTTGGAGCGTTATTCTGGCATTAAAAGATTCATGATGACTTGCAAACCTTACTGAAGAGAAATGTCAACATAGTTAGCCATTCTCAGCTGCCAAACCATAGTAATGGATATCAAGATTTCTCATGCCGCTCCAAATGGTAGCCATTTTTTAATGCCTTTCTCAAAAAATACTGTTTTAAAATTATTACCTTCTCCTAGCTATACACAGAAATCATCAACCGAGAAAATTTTTGTTCTTCAACCGGGAAAATTTTTGTACTACAACAATTTGTTGATAATAATTAATAAAATATTTTGCTGTAATGAATTTGCTACTCGTTGCAATGACGAAGCTTTTATTTTTGATTTTCTTTGAAGCGCAGCACATAAATTTACAAACAGTCTGGGCAAAAATGTTGTACAGAATCACTTCATTTTAAATTTGTTTTAATTATGTTTCAGTTTCATAATTCACTTAATTGTAACCAAAAATTTGTTAGAAAATTTATTTGCGCATAATAAATTTGAGTCAAATTATGCTACCGCAGATACACAGCACATACGAATATCATTCAAGATTCAGCAATTTAGGCAATTAACAAATTTTCCATTACTTGTAATTAATTACTTTACGAAGTTCTTTCTCAAAGTAATGCCACCGAGGAGGACCAAAAATAACTGAAGCAGGTTAGCAACAAGAAATAACATAATCGATAAAAGCAACAATACAAATTCGCTGGTGCACACAAAAATAGCTGATGTAAAAAGTGAAGCAGAAGGGAAGGCGAAAATAAATTTGAAACGAAAGTTGCTGTCACAGTCATCAATGCAATGACTATAGAACATTTTTTTAGCATTTATTTGATCGAATTCTCCTTTATTGTTGTACTTGTTTAATTTTCCTGTTTTCCAATGCCACATTAATCAATTTTCGTTGGCTGCAAAGTAAAGCATACCCGCAGGCGTTTATGCTACATATAGCTTTCGGTATACCCCACGTCTTACGTTGCAAAGCAAATTTTACAAAGTAACAACTTTAGGTTGCCTCAGGCAATACATATATTTATTTTGTGAGCGTATGTATGTATGAGTTTAAGTATTTATGTAGTGTAGGTTTTGCAAAAGATTCGACAGCTATTGACTTTGACATATGCGGGGATACACCCCCTATGCCAAAGGAAAAAACCCGCACCTTTTATAAATAGAAACAACTGGTGCATATTTTGTGACGAATGTTTGTTATTAATCAAGATGCTCACCTTCTACTTCGATATGCAATTTTGCACCCGTTTCCAAGCGATGAAAATAGCTATCTATGCCACTTTTAGGAATGTTGCTAAGAATGGTGGCCATGGATTCATGATGCTTTAACCTTTTTCATTTTTTTGTTTTCTTTATATTTCTTTATTCGGAAGAACAATTCACAAAGTTCCTTTCCTCTGAACCGAGTAGGTTTACGAGAGTTATCCTAGCAGCATTAATTTAGCGATGTTGATGTACTCCATATGCGTATTTGAAACAGAAAAACGGCGCTAACGAGAAAATTAATAAATTTAAAAATATTGTATATTATAAAATGAAGATATGAAAAAAAATGTTATTGGATACATTTTACATACGAAGCGTTTCATTATTTTTCAGCAAATTCGATTTTAAATTGTTTTTAAAAGCTGAAATGCAGTCGCATGTTTTAATAGAATTGGATAGTTTCTTGAACTCATTTGGTTCTGCTAACTCTACAGTTTGATTTAAGGTTGCTAACCGGCATTTAGTGAGCGCAAAGAATTCACCAATCCATGTTTCGTTCACCGACTGATTTATCCAAAACTGCAATGCATGATAAATAGCACATGAAAGGTTTTATAAACAAAAATTCGAGCTGCTCTTCCTAATCGTGGTGTGCATCTTGCGATTTTTTTACAAATTAAGGGACTTAAATTTTTATGTCAACTCCAAGCAGCAGATGGTTTTTGATGAGGAGCTTTTTCATCTTAGAAATACACTCGGAGGTTCGCCATTGCATGTTGAGCAGCGACCTCCATTAGGACATATTTTTACTGTGATTTGGTATTTCGTACATTGCCCTTCGAAGACAGACACTACCGCATCGTACTCATGCACTAACACATTCAGTTACGATGGCTGCATAAAATTCAAGCTCGAATTGGAGGATATAAAAATAAAAAAATTTAAAAAACAATTCAGATCTAAAATGGATGTAGAGTAGAATTTGAAATTATTGAGAATTTATATCTATGCCGTAGGACAGATGGTCACGCTATTCCTTACGGAAGTCGATACCATCTTGAATGTGGCGTACTTGCTAATTGAGAAAAAGTTTGTATTGGAATTTGTAGTGGCAGTTAAGCTGCACTAAAAGCCCTTGCTAACCCACGCTGCTCTTCGAAGTTAGTCAGTGAATATAAGACCAAATTGAACACTGTTTCAAAGCACAACAAAATTTGTCTTATTTGGGTGCCTGGACATTGTGGTATTACAAGGAACGAGTTAGTTGATAAACTGGTTAATGAAAGCTGTGCAAGTATGTCACCAGGCCCTGAACCCTTTCTAGGTGTCAATTCCGCAACGATTCAACTATGGATTGGCGACTTTATGAGGTGCAGAGTAGCCAAGAGCTTTGTGAAAGAACCAAACAGGAAATTAGCGACCTTTCTCCTAAAACTCAGCAGAAAGGACCTGAGAGTACTGGTGGGTGTAATCACATGGCTCAACGTCTGTAGTCAGCATATGGCTACCATGGGGGTCGTACACAGCCCGATATGTCTATCCTGTCTTGAGAATGACGACACAGCAGAGCATTTCCTCTGTAGCGGTCCTGTATTTTCCAGAATCAGACTTAGTATATTGGGTTGTGATATACCGAGTATGGATAAAGTTCATACTCTTCCTCTTCCGGATCTCTTAAGATTCATCAATGAATCCAAGAGATTTGTGGAAGAGTGACCTCAAACTAGTTTATCCGTCTTACCACCTTCTCTTCTTACCTTTGCTATCTTTATTCTTTCTACTGATATCTATCCGGGTGCAGTACAATGGTCTCCTGACTGAGTGATTGGACTTGTCCAACCCCCTACAAATCTAATCTAATAGAATGTAATGATAGTTATTTTGAAATAAGTAACTTACAACTTATCTTATGGCCATCAGTAATAGTTTTTTAAATGAAATGAGTTATTCTGTGCCATCCTCTTTAAAGTTTTCATACAATTTTTAATGAAATGTAATTAAATATTTCACTCGCATATATTTTGAAAATTTAATGGGATGCAGACTTAAATTATAATACACATTAAGCAACTAGCCGAATTTATGCATATCTTCATTGATAGGGTGAAAGCACTGAGCTGTGGATGACGCATTGTAAACATCAACAGCTGCGTGCATGTCTTTCAGCCTTATGATAATAACTAATGATGAGCATAAACAGTACATATAAAGGGTGTTTTTTTTAAGGGCTGTAAATGATAATATAAAAGAGAAATTCTTTGTTATAGGTTAGACTTGGCAGCCGCATCGCACATAGAGACAACGATGCCACTTAGACCACGAACTGGGTGCGTTGGGAGCCCCGAGAGCTGGGCTACATTTCGCTTTCCATATTGAACCATCCTGAGCTTTTGACAAAGCGTGAAAGGTTGTTGATACCTAAAGGGTATAGACTATCTATATTCTTTGAGAAGTAGGATCTTAAATATCGGATCCTAGTGCTGGGCATGTGCAAAAGTGGTGTTGAATTGTTTCCTCAAATCTGCAGCTACGACAGAAACCATGCGTGTAAACGCCTAATCTCCTTGCATGATTTCCTATGAGACAATGTCTTCAATTTTGTAATACTCTTGGACAAACGTAGATTTAGCCTTGGCCATGTTTGCTTAGCAATTTCACAGGTATTGACGTTAATCCATCCTTGACTTGCAGAACTGATTAGTGAGTTCTTAATAATCAGGTACATAATTATATCCATTATAATTATTATAATCATGTAAATAATTTCATGGCATTTATATTTCATTATGATTTTTGGCATATTTCCAGTTAAATGGTCAATTGCACTGACCAAATTCTTCACAACTTTTGCAATAAATCTGAATAATATATCTTAATGCGCCCAATCAGCAAAAACGCGACGCAAACGATGGCCATTTGGCTGGAGATCTTGCACGAGTTGCATTTTACAGGCACGTAAGCCAAGAAACTTATGGAGAATTTTCTACGTAGCCAAAGGACAAAGGCCAACATGTTGAGAACGACAACGAATCGACATTTCGGCGTTTTCTTCAGCACTACGCTCTATGAAATTCGCAAACAGATTTTTTTTTTTTCAAAGTAAATTTCCACAATTTAGAAGCGTTGTTCTGGTGTTAAACGATTCACTATGACTTGCTAAACCTTGCTGAACAGAACACAGATGCCATTCCCAGCTCTCAAACAATAGTTATCGATATTGAATGCTCACATGCGGCACAATCAAAAATAAACACCCGATTCATCACGCTAGAATATTTTCTTAGTTTCGTCGTAATAAATTTAAAGTAAAAGAAAAGTAATGCAGAATACTCCTAATGTCTTCAATAATGTGCTTATGTTTGTATGTACGATTGTGCTTTTGTTTTGTTGGTTTCCTTGTGCGCTAAATTCTTTGTAATAATTTTGCCATTGTTTTCTCTTGATGGTTACATGCATATACATATGCACATGTGGTATATGCTTTTGCCAGACAAATTAATTAAATATTCATCATACGCAGTGGAGACTGCTTTCAAGTTAATAACCTTTCTCACATAAAATTGTCTTTAAAACGACAGAGCGTGAAATGTGCAGAGTCGTTTGTATTCATATTCGAATATTGTGTGTTTTGAAAAAAACAAAAATAATTTTTACTTACATTTTTCCTTATGACTTTCCAGTAAAATACCAGATTTTTTGAGCTGCATGTGCTACAAAAGGAAAATAGAATTTTATTTTTATTATTGATCAGCTAAATTCTCACTCTTCCTGCCTGCTTATGCCATACATTTCTTCGTTAGAAACTAAGTATAAGCCCTTTCTCGGCTATGGACTTATTGCGGTAAAAGCCAAGCCATATCTGCTTTACTTCCAGAGCTGTCCGCTTTGTGTAAAGACTAATTACAACGATAAGTAGAATAACTATCGAACACGATTTAAAAACCTAAAAAATTGAATATAAAGTAATTAAAAATACACTTTTCGGAGAAAAGAATTCAGTTGGATCGAACCCGCGATCGAATTAAATTCACTTAAAGCTCGAAAAAGGGAAGCATACGCGGAAACGCTGGTTTACATTTAGCAACAAAGAAAACTACGAAGATTACCTTGTGGTATTTTCTAATTAATTCTTTCCAAAAGAAATGAGCAGTCGATACTGCCATTAACGATGCTATAAACAAATGAAAACGAGAGGACTGATATTCTTACTTTCAAAACTATTAGAATAATCAAAAGCAATTGAGATTGATAGCTAGGAACTGATTCAACAAATCTCAGTGAACATAGATGGTATTTAAGAAAAAAATTTTGGACGCTTTCAATTCTGTTTATGTTGACTTTATGCCACAAGAGACATATATAATAATTTAAGAATGTAAGAGTCAGCGAATTTGGAACGGTTTCGTTCGTGATACAAACATAAACTGAGTAAATTTTCGAAATAATATGACTTATATGAATAAATATGTGACTGTCTTTAATTTCATAAAAACTTTGCAGCAAAGAATTAGAAATGTTGTAACACGTCGGCAAGAAATTGTAATACTAGACTAAAGCTTTTTTTGATGTTAAAATAAAGCCAGAAATTAGCACACAATAGTTGTACGGCGTCAATTTCATTTTCAAACTCAAATGCGCCATCTGGTTTTGAAATTTTGGAAAATACTTCAGAATCATCAGCATATAAATAAAACAAATAATAGTGGCCCTAGTACACTCACAAAGAGAACGTCAGAAGAGGCAAGAAAGGTACAGAAGAAATGCCTTCAATTGTTATAATTTATGACTTAATCCCATATAAAAACACAGAATGAACGCTCATACAAAATAACTTAAAAATTAGTAAAGAATGTGAAACCTTACCAAAGGCTTAAGGGCTCCTGGTGGTCAAGAATTTTCAAAAAATCAAATATTTGTTTTCCTTTTTCAGTAGTATAGGCTTTTGAAAATATACTGTCAAATTTTTGGAAGGATACTCCCAGTATTTTCGATTCTGCAGCCGTTTTTAGCAGGTAGAGTCAGATTCGTCACGCGGCGGCATAAATGGTCGCATTAAAATGGCTAAAACTTTAAACTCAATTATCTCAAAACTACTTTTTCGGCCTGGTGTTGTCAGGAAAAAACAAAGCTATTCAACCGAATCATCTGAAATTTTAATAATATATGTTATTTACAACATCAATGGCTATCGCTCGTACTAGAATTATATTGTTATTTCAATTATTTCGTATTTTTTTTTATTGAAAAACTGAAAAAACCGAGTTTTAGAGTGTCAAATTCGTAACCGCGCCATTTTGTAAATTTTTTTTTTTTTTTTTCTAGTACGGGACATAGCTACAGTCATACTGATTAAGAATTTTTTTGGTTTTTGTGCTTCAGATAATTTCACAATTTTTTGGGAGGGTCAACTTCAGCGACATTTTTAAAATTATTTAAATTTAAAAAAAATTTTCTTTTGTTTTGATTTTTGTGTGTGAAAGAAGTTAAATGAAAAGCCTAAAAAATGTAAATATCCTTTTTCATTTTTTGATTGTTAAAAAAAATGACTGAAAATACCCTAAATTTTTGAGCTCTAGACCACCGGGACCGCTTAAGAGAAATTAGTGTAGACGTAATCAACCTGAAACCTATCGGAAAAGATGAAGCACTGCAAACACTAAATACAGTAATACGAGTATTCTAAGCTGTAGATCGATTACAAACGAAAATTGGTGAAATTGGAGATTTTGCAACAAAATACAACTTATCTTTAATGGTACTAACAAAGAGTTTCGACACAGAGGAAAACTTAGAAATAGATCTATAATTAGTAACATCGTTCTTACTGCCATCTTTGTGAATTGGGCTAATTGAGGCAAACTTCCAGTCGTCTATAAAAATTCCAGAAGACAATGACAAATTAAAAATTATTTGTTGGTATAAAAGTAAGGCGAAACAATTTTTCAGTAAAATAACCTAAAGTGCGTCAATATCTGTTTACACAGACCCTTTAAGATTGTGAATGCCAGTAATAACATCAACAGTGGGAAGAGTAAACGTACCAAAATTTAAAGCGGAGCTAAAGTTATGGGTAAAATCAGGCGAATTATTCCTCATCAACAAAATTGGAATACTTGATAAAAATACTGCATAAGGTTTGATCGATAAGTTTTTGTTTTATAGTGTGCACATTCCTAATTATATTTAATTTGTAAATAACTAAATAAAAAATAGTTTTTAAATGAATATGAGCTTAACTAATTGACTCAAAAATAAGCCACACCTTAGATTTTGCTTTCATTCTTGTCCATGTTGTATCTGTTATTTACTTCAGTTTCCTCTTTTTATTTTTCTTACGATCTCCTTGACATTAGCTCAGGCGACAACAATGACTCAGAAGCAAATGGTGCTACTCAATGAACTGACGCACACACACACATACACACACATTTGCTGGCATATCTGCACGCCATACACAAATGCAATTAAATGTTTTTAAGTACCACAAACAAACATGGAAGCCTCCAACATCAGCTGGCAATTACCATAGCCATGGCCATACGTAAGGGTGTCAGTTTGGGCAGTCATGCTCGGGCTGACATCAAGTCTCCAGCAAATGTTCAGCCTGCACCCCAAACTTGACAGCTTTTCCCACAATTACGAGAATAACTCAATTGTGGAAGTTGTTTGCTACAACCTCTTAATGCTGTTTTTGTTGACATTAGCGGTATTGCTGATTGATGTATTGTGTCATTTGCATAAATGCTTGCTTGATACGACCCTTCACTTAAGTACACATCCATGCACCCACACTCCTTAATAGTTAAATAATTTATTAACCTGTTATGGATATTGTTGACACCCACGCGACGGTCAGGTTTGACAATGTGCCAAGGTCAGCTGTGTGGGCACTATAACTGCATGCTATGCAACCTTGGGGAAAATTTATCCACTTATGTACTAAATAGCCACTGCAATTCTTTGGCTACCAATCTCTTATATGATAATTAAATAGCTCGAGTGCTAAAATGTTATCGAATAGATTTACTAGACAAAGAATTGTAAAATTCTGAGAAATAAATTAGTGTAAGATATAACACTCGCTTTTTGAGGTAATAATAGATTGCAGAGAATTCATATATTAGACCGCTTGAAATCGAGTAAATGCCATTGGTTATTTTTTGTGACAGCACAGTTTTCAAACAGAGTAATGAGACTGTTCGACTTTTGGTGAGGAGGCAAAATTGTTATTGAAGAGCGCAGAGAGTTAGTGTGAGATTCTTGATTATGTCGCCAACTATTTTATTTATTAGAACTTATATAGCGAGCGAAAAAAATATGGCAGTGTAAAGTTAATAGAAAACCCCGTTGAATTTTGACTATTTTTTTTCTTGACGATGTTTTGCATTTTCTCCATATAAAAGATCAAACTAAATTTTTTTTTAGGGCAAAAATGATCAAAAATCAACGCGTGCTTTAAAACACTTGAAACTTGCTCTTTGTTATACAAAAATTTAATGGTCTATAAAACTGGGTCTCCATTTTATTCCAATCCTGATTAAAAATTTGGATGTTTTAATAAAAATTTGTCGAGTTTTTATAAATCTTGTTATTTTTATAAATATGGTCTTTACTATGAAACTATGGAGTTTTGCATGCAAAAAAAAAAAACAATAAAACAATTTAAGTGAAAACATAAATAAATAAATAGTCAACATTTTCCAAAATATTAAGGTGCTATACTTTTTCGAGGGCCTCATGTAACTACTGGGTGGAGTTTGCTTAACCTAACTTAAGGTTGAAGCTGTTGTTCTCTATGGGACACACTGAGACTCATAGCTCATTGTGATGCCGCGTGGGGAAGTCGTCCTTATATCTCCTAAAATCAGTGTGAACTTTTCAAAAATTATAGAAGGCCCTTGATTTCCACAGTTCCAATTCATCGAAAAATTGTCTACCTAAAATGTTGAAATTCAAATCTGTATTTGGATGGAGCAGAAACGAATTAGAATGATTTATTTTGCGCCACCTTGCATAAGAACTCACTGAATGAGCACTAATTTATAATATTGTGAATCATATTTCTAAATTAAATGAATTGTGATATTGATTTTAATGGGTCATACAGAGAGCATCAAGATATCTGAAAAAAACGAGTACTCATCTAAATCTCGTCACACAGCATACTATTTATATCTGCGTTCGAATTGGTCAACATTAGCTGTCACATATATACGCATACACCAGTGTTCAAAATTATAGCAGCGTGACGAATACCAGGTTTGAATTATTTTTGTAAATAATGGTTCTTTTCATTTTTTTTTTTTTAAGTATGGAGTATTCTAGAACAAATACTTAGTTCCAAGGCTCCAAACTTTGTACAAAAGTCAAAAAATTTTGCAAATTTCAAAAAATACAACAAAGTTTCCGAATACTTAGACAAATCTTGGTTGTGCAGTTGTATAGCCCATTCATTACTAATAGAACAAAATGGAAGTTTCAAGGGGCCCGAAATTCTCGTTCATTTTTAACAATGTTTTCTCAGAATTTTTACATAGTACGCAAAAGAAAAAAATCTCGACAATCAAATCTACTTTTGAGTGATTTCAAGCTTACACTTTATTATACCACAATCTAATTTATAAAAAATACACGGAATTTTTTTTAGTTAGAAATTTTGATAGAAATTTTTATGCATTTTTTTAAATTTTGTACAAAGCGTGAATTATTATTATTATTATTAGGCTACTGCGCACTGCGACCAAAAGATGTCTGTTATGCAAAGCCTGCTAAGATACCCTATATTTAAACTTTTTTTTAAACATCAGTGCATTCTAGGGATTAAATTCCTATAACTTATATGAAGGCACGACAATACCAAGAAGGTGGAGTGGCAGTTTGGTGCCTACTACAGTACATTTACAAATAATGTCTTCTGAATTTTCAGAATCGGCAGATGATGGTCTCAGAGAGACCAATTTTATTCAATATCTCATGTGACATTAGCCTATAAAGTAACCAGTTAAAGGTCTTAAATCTACTCTGCTAAGTGAGAGTAAATTATCGGAAAATCCTCTGTGCGGCGTTGGGAATTGTTTTACTTGTCGCTGACCGATAGAATTTCGCCAGTGTTCAACGAATTTTTTCTCCTCCCTAATGTGGCCTTTTGTAAGCCCATAGAAAAGCTGTTTACTGTTTTAGCTATTTACCCCTGTTTTAGATAGATGATCCCCTGTTTAGATAGAGATCCGTTATGTCCTTCATGCCCATGAACCCAACCTACCCAACCCAAAGTGTTGAAGTTCCCGAAGTTCCTCATTTTTGATTGAAGGGCTTTCAAAGCCGCCTGATCATCTGAAGGTATGTAGAAGTAAGTTCCCCTCATTTTTCTGCGGGACCATTTCCTCACACATATCTCAATGGCATGTATTTCTGCCTGGAAGATTGTTGATTAGATACACATCGGGATCGATTTTTTCAATTTAACCCCATTGATTTCCGACTCTGTTCTACCATCTTCTAACTTCGATTAATCAGTGTATCAAATTCGGGATCCGGGTTTGAAGGAGAAGGAATTTTTTTTGATGGCTGTGAGTTCATTAATAACAGCGTGAAAGTTCCTGAAGAGATTGGCTTTGGGAGATAAATTATCCACCCTATAAGGGATTGGAGTTTGTCGGAAGTCTTTTTCGAACTTTAAATCTCATTTCAAATCTGCACTTTTTAGATCGGAGATGCATTTTAATCGGCGTTTCAAACGTGCGCACCTAATACGTCTTTTGTTTGTAGGCAACATTAAGCCCATTGTACAGCACTCGGGTTCCCTTTTTAATTTGCATTAAATTACCCGACCTCCAAAGAAATCTGAGTAGATTTTGTGGTGTCAAGAAGCCAAGGTGGTCGCTTCTTAACCCATCAGGGCCAAAGACTTCAAGCCTGATTCGGGCGAAGGCCGAACAGATGCACAAAAAGTGGTGCGCCGTCTCATCCTCCACTCCACATGCTGGGCAGTGCACTCTGTTTGAGATGCTTACCTTTTCCATGTGCTTCGCCTATAGAAAGTGCCTTGTCATTAGTCGAATCAGCTCCCTACAGTCCCTTCTGATTATTCATAGGAGGATTTGCTTCAGTCGGTCGGGCATGTCTGGTAATATAAGTTTTGTCCATCTGCCGTCGGGTGGATATGTCAGGTAACATCAGTTTTCTGCATCTGTCTGTCAGACTGTCAAGCCCGCTTGTGGGTTGAAGTAAACCGTTTGTTAACCGTGGATTTGATGGCTGCAGAAGGGAGTGCTAGAGCGAGTTTCGGGCCAAAAAAGCTGGCCTCAGAACCCATTCTAGCTAAAGGGGCAGAGATTTCCTTATCCACGACACCCACGTGTTCCGGGACCCATGCTAGCATCAGGAAATAATATCCGATGGACATAATAACTGATATAGGTCAGCCTGGATTTACAGGACTCAGCTACCCTTGAAGTGTGTAAAGGGCTGTGTAAGCGTGAGCATGAGCGTTGAGTTGCTGTCGCTGCAGACAAATACAGAGCTGCCTCTCAAACTGTTTTTCACAACAACCTTCATCGCTTCTTGAGCAGCACACACCTGTTCTAATATGTTAGTTGGTCATATTTTCATTGCTCCTGTTATACTGACACAGATGAGGTGCTCCAATTTGTTGAGATCACCTACCGCCTGTCGTTGCTTCGCTTTAGGCCACCACTTTATAGAAGCGTTAGTCACTATAGGTTAAAGAACTTTAGTGAATGTCCAGGGCTGAGTCCTCATGCCTTTCCAAAAAGCCTTGTGCAGCAAAGTATGCTCTTGTGTGTTTGCAGTAACTTTCTTAAGATAAGAGATGAAAAAGAGTTTTTTTTGAAGATTGATACCAAGATAGTTCGCTTCTGTGGAGAGTTGAACAGTCGATTCCCTTGGGACGGGACATTAAATGTTGATGCTCATTTTTTCTAGTTAACGGCATTAGCGCAGTTTTAGATAAGTTAATAGAGAGCCCTTTGTCGGTGCATCATTTGCTTATTATTCTGAGGGCTTCTTAAAGTATGAAACTTTGAAAGTTTTGTTGTTGCATAAACGATTTTGTTATAAAAAAATTAAAAAAAAAATTGTATAAAAATATATAACAAAACATGGCTATATATTGCGCTGCTAATATTGTGAGCACAGATGTACACATACATATGCAAATGCACTCAAACCCAATACCACAGTTTCATCGAACACGCAACCAATTTCTAAGAAGTCTTTGAACAGCTTTAAATAAAATCTCTATTCTTGAAGCTAATGAAATCTGCGGTCAAATTGAAAAACAAGCTTTTGCATATGCATTACATAAACACACTATTTGTTTATATGCATTAACATACATATGTGCATATTTGCAACACGAATGACATTGATTGCATTCAATTGCTTGACAATTGCACATTTCAACTACAACAATTCACAACATTTCGATTTCCATTTAAAGCAGCAGAAATTGAAATGAAAATTTGCGAATATCTTTTATGTACATAGAAGTGTGCAATATTCATATTTACGTGCAATACATCCGTTTTAGGTTAACACGCAACATAAAATTATAAAAAATGTCAATTTAACTCAACGTCAACAAATCAAATTGGAGCAATAAAAACCGGAGAAGTAGATAAGAGAAATCTGTATGTTAAATCAGGACATATTGGAGAGTTTATACAAAATAACATGAATATACACAATATAACATGAATATACAAAATATTCATGAATACAATTAAGCATGTGCACAAAATGTAGCGATGCTGTTATCACATCCACACGAGGGGCTGATGTGTGTTAAATAAGCCTCGTGTCACTTATACGCCATGTGCACCATCAATATTTATACTAAGAGTGTCTGTCATACATACATACATATACATATGCATATACAAATATCCATTTACTACTATAAATTATCTATTGATTAGACCGAGTTATGCAACGAAGGTTAACCACTCCGACACGTGCATTTGATTAATTCGAAAATTTTGCCATACATTAAAACTTTCAAATTTCAATCTGGCTACTCATTAAAATGTAAATGTTGAGGCTTTCCATTTGTATTGATTTTAAATTAATATAAGTGATATTTAATACCATTATTTTACTCCTTCCATACGGGCGCTCCACATCTGCAAGCTAAACTCAACTTCAAGCTCAATTCGCTTTAAATTGACTGCATGTTTTGTATGTATTGTAAGAATGTGTGTATATACATGGCACCATGAAGCTGTAAAGTCCAATCGCATAAAAAATATTCAGTTGCATTCAATGGCAAATGACGCGGAGCACATTTCCCAGCGTGCACTGCTGTGCCAATTCACTGCAGGTTTCTTTTGCCGCACTCTTAGCTGCTGATCTGTCACTAAGTGTTTTATTTCATTTTGATTACACTTGCTTTTAGCCAAAGAGAATTGGATCTACCAGCTGGTGGTATACTATAAGCCTTAGTGAAATTTAAAGTATTTGTTCAAGAAATTAACTTGGTCTTGCTGAAAAAGTTTACTTAAATATAAATTTGTAAGCTATTCATTTTAAAATTAAAATGCATAAGAAAAAATGTTACTAGTGGAACTCCTCAGGGGTTTCATATATTTAAAATACGATATAACCGATTTTAGCCCAGTTTAACAAAGCGCTTCAGTCGTTGCTTTCTCGAGCAAATGACCGCAAGATGTCTTCATTCCAACGTTCCAACTTTCCTCTGCTACCACCAGCCGGTACTGCGCCGAATACTTTTAGAACCGGAGCGTTTGTAATCATTCGGATGACGTGACCCAGCCAACGTAGCCGCTGGATCTTCATTTGCTACGCCATGCCAAAGTTGTTATAAAACTCATACAGCTCGTTGTTCCACCGCCTACGATACTCGCTGTCACCAAAGTGCAAATCTCCAAAAATCTTCCGCAGAATCTTTCTCTAAAACCCTCCAAGGGACGCTTCATCGAATGTTATTATAGTCCAAGCTCTGCGCCATACAATGGGATGGGCCTTCATCATGCCTTATAAAGTGTCAGTTTTGTTCGTTGAGAGAGAACTTTACTACTCAATTGCCTACTTAGGACAAAGTAGCACTTGTTGGAAAGAGTGATTCCTCGGCCGAGCCTTTAGTGCTCCGCAAGCTTAATTCAAAATATAAGTGGTGAGGATGGTCCTTTTGACCCATAAGCCTAACTTGTTTCCTGCTCAAAGCTATGGAAAAAATAATTGATCAATATATTAGAGATGTTTATCTTAGGGATTCGCCTCTCCATGTTCAAGAATACGCTTACCAGTCTGGCAAGCCGACAGAAACTGCCCTGCATAGCCTTACGCCCAAGATCGAAAAAGCGTTGGCTGGTAAGGAGATTGCCCTCTTTATATCGGTTGACATTGCGGGGGCAGTCGATAATGCTTCTTTCAGTCCTATTGAGAAACGTATGGTTAGGAGGGAAATAGACAGACTAAGCATAACGTGGGTTCCCAATATGCTGAGGAATAGAACGACAATCTTTGAAACTGGGCCAAAAAGATTATGTGTCAAGTCAAGGAAAGGATGCCCCCAAGGAGGCGTTTTATCACCGCTCCTTTGGATATTAATCATTGACGAGCTCCTACAGACACTCGACGATCTCGGATACGAATGTTAGGGCTTTGCTGACGATTTAGTCATCATGGTTAGATGCAAATTTGACTCTACTATAACTGATCGCATGCAACTAGCTCTCGACATTACCCAAAACTGGTGTCGGGAGAAAGGACTTTCGTTAAATCCAAACAAAACTGGTGTAGTATCCTTCATCCGAAGATGGAAATTAAGGGATCCTTAAATTAGGCAACGCCGACCTAACTCTATCTGGGGACATGAAATATCTGGGAGTAATCCTTGATAAAACCTTGACCTGAAAAAATCACTTATCGTACATCACAAACAAAGCCTTGAGAGCAATGTACGTATGCCAAAGGCTTTACGGTAAAACGTGGGGTATGCCGCCAAATATGATGGAATGGTCTTATAAGACAATAACAGTGCCAATGACCACCTACGGCTCTCTGGTATGGTGAACAAAAGTAGTCCAAACTAAGACTCAGATAAACCTTAACAAGGTATATAGAATAGTATGTCTGAGCGTTACGGGAGCAATGCGAACATGTCTCACAGCGACTTTAGGAATGGTCACTGGACTCATTGCACCCTATCTTGTAGCCAAAGAGATGAGAATTAGTGCAGCTCTAAGGCTTCCTAATCTACTTCATTTCAAAAAAGCAATTGCAATGGAAAAATCCACTTCCATTTTCCAGGCGGAGCTCCACGCTTTAGAGTTGTGTGCCAGAGAATGTCTACGCAGAGGCTTGCGCGGGGTGAATATTAACATTCTTTTTGACAGTCAAGCAGTTCTAAACTCGCAGGATAGCTTCTCATTCCAATCCAGCTTGGTCTGGGAATGTTTTAAAATCCTCAACACCCTAGCATCAAGAAACTTTGTTACCTTGATGTGGGTTGCGGGACATGAGGGGCATGGAGGGAATGAAATTGCGGACACTTTAACGAAAAAGGGTGCAAACACTCTCTTCATAGGTCCTGAACCTTTCTGCGGGGTAAATAACAGCTTCAAAAGTGCCTTTATACGTGAGCAGTTTATGTGTATTTTGCTTTCACTTCCGCTAGGTTGACAGCCAAACTCGCAAAAGCAAAAAAAAAAAATAAAAGTATAGCGAATGAAAGAGGAATAAATCAGCTCACGACATAAAAGAGAAGGCAGTTTTATTATTACCTTTTTTGATATAAAGCAGATTTCTGACATTTCTGCAAATGCAAACGTTAAGCCAAATTGGAGTTTTTCGAGAAAGGAAATTTTTATGAAATATTTGGAACTTATTGCAAAAAAACGAAATGTATATACTAAAAATGGCAATAAACAAATTTTAAAGTTTTACGCAAGCACTCGGAAATTCTTTTGAATAGTATCGATTTACAGAGATGAGTAAATAATGCAAAATCTTAGTTTGATACTTTTATTTATTAAAACGCTTTAAATGTTAATAAATAGTGATTTCTTTTACTAACAAAATCCAGTTTGTCGCAAACTCTTCCTTGTTTTGACATATTTAAACTTCAGCCGATTCGGCTGAATAGTGTTTTTTTTTTTGAGTAAAAAAAGTAGTTTCGAGAGAAATGAATTTAAAGTTTTACGTAGAGTAGCGCGCGGACCGCTCTCTACCCAGTTAATGCGCTGTAGAAACTATAATATTGGGAGTTTCCGCATGCAAATTTCACAGTGTATTCTTAACATAGTACCTATACTTTCGAAATATCGACAAAAACATTTATCTTTTGAAATTTATAGACCATCGGGTCCCCTTAAGGTAGATTTTCCGAAAAATACTCTTCTATATTCTCTTAATATTAGGCAGCGCACCAGGAAATGTGCTTTCAACCTTGCCTAGTAATAGAATGTCTGCCAGCTCTCCATTTGCTTCTGAGCGCTACATCTGTACATATTTTCTTCACTTATGAATATCCTTAAAATTAAGGTCGAATTTAGTCATTTTAAAATGTGTAGAACTGGCACATCACCAACTTATCGAACCCTTTGAATACATTATAAAGTTATAAATAATACAAATATTTTATCAAAAAGGTAAAACTAGATCTTTCTTTTTATTTTGTAAATGAAATAAAACTAAGAATTGGTTCAATCTGCTTAGTTGCCCAGTAGTTAATAGGTAAGACACCCTAGAAGTGACAATATATTCTTTTCTACATAACGAATCAGCTTGTCTAATAACAGAGTTGCTTATTAACTTATTGAATAATATTTTTACTTAAGGCGCAAATGTGTTGCTGAATACGAAATTAAATTTTTTTTCAAGTACCTTTACTAAGAATATAGAGAAACTAAAAACTGGCAGAAACCGGGAAAAACGTCAAGAGCTTTGAACTGAAAACATTCAGCCTAAAAAAAAAAAAGATTTTAAAGCTAACTGTAACACCCTGTGAAATATTAAAAAGAACATTTTTATTTAAAGTATTAAATATAATTAACTTATATTACTTATTTATTAAAACTAATGAACTTTCATAAAAGCACTTAAAATAACTATCAAACCATTACAAACTTCATTACTAACTGACAGCTACAGGGGCACTTTCAGTTATTCACTTGTGTAAAAGTTTTAAGTGGCAAAGCATTTACGAGTAATTCCAAGTTGAAGGCAAGTTGGATTCTTAAACATATTTTGAGCTTATAATTAAAACTCGATTACTGTTGTGATTTCATTTCACACTTTATTCCTAAGGCTATTAATTTTCAGTATTAATTTTTGGTATTTAATTTTCAATACTAATTCGAAACGAAAACTTATTTCTGTTTTGCTCAACACACAGAGAACTTAAGGAAAGTGTTGAATTGTGCATGTATATGTACAGTCTGCGGAAATAATATAGCAACTCAACATATTGAATAGTTTAGACTATTTCTTTATTAATTTTTTAATTTGAATTATTTTCTTATAAAAGCTACAAACCATTTTATAATAAAGTCCATACTAATTTAAGTTTCAAACTTTCTAAAACATTTATATTCATTAAAGTTTTTTAGCAGAATTTTTTTTTTTGAAGAATAGGATAGTTCTTTATTTAAATTCAAAGTTCACAATATTTGCTAACAGACTAAAAATAGAATTTAAAAAAAATTAAGAATATACGGCAATAGCCTTAAAGGTCTTCTGTCGGAATATTCGATGTAGTTTGAGCGTATCACGTAAATTCATTTACAATCTATCCAGTTATGTAAGAAACTAGCTTTTTCCAAGACCCATCATTTTTTCCATTCAACACATGCACATTCATAGTGTGTCAAAGTCGTTTGTTTTGGAAATTTGCAAAACGAAATTGTGATAATATTTGCCATCTTCCAATAAAGTGTTCGACGTCTTCTTTACCATATATGCCATTTAATTTCAAAAGATTGCATCTTGATTAAAATTTCACGCATTTATTGTACCCACCCATTTCAGTATTGCAATAAGTTATTTCCATGTTTATATGTTCTTTCTGCACGTTTTTGGGACCGTTCCTTCATTCCTTCTCAAATTTTACTATTCTTCTTCTTCCACATATTCTTTTCCAAAGACTTAGGCTTAGGCTACTCCCAGATAGCAAGACTCATTTGTAATTGTTTTATTTACGCCTTTTAAGCCATTTGTATGATAATAAAGTGAAAGTTTAAAATCACTAGAAAATCCTGTTGACTTTTCATAATTTTTTTCCTTGAAGTGTTGACTATTTTCTTCGTAAAGCAAACTCATGAAATTAGACGGCCCTATTAGACTTTATGTTCTGATGAGCGAAACATGAGCCACTGATGATGAATATCGGCAGGGGAAAAATTATCAAACATTAACGAAATTTTTCTGCGACTTCAAAATTGCACTTTGTTATCCAAAAATTTAATGGGCTACAAAATTCCGTTTTGTTTTTGAATATCTAATTAAAAGCTATGAAAGTTTGTAAATTTGACGAATTCTATAAATCTTAGATCGAGCTTGAAACTTGGATTAATATAGTCTTTATTATATAAGTAGAATGAAATATATTTTTATAAAAAAAAAAATAATTTTAATTAAAAAATAAATAAATAGTTAATATTTGTCAAAATATAGATACACCATTCTTTTTTCGCTGACTGTATGTGCTCCTTGTTCGACATATGCGATTCATAACCAAATACGGTACTGGCTGGTAACGTCTGTAAGCTCTATGCTTACGGTCACTTAAATTGAATTTCAAATTTCACAGAAAACAATTTTTCTCAACTCATATACATATGAATGAATATTCGCATCGACAAATATGTTTATGTAAATGCGTATGTACACATTTGTCCGGATAGTAGTAATACATTCATATTTGTATGCAAAAACATGGCAACATTCTGTCGGATTTAAGATTGCAATTAAATTTAAAAATTATTTTAGCTTGCTTCAATTGCTTCGAAATGCAAACTAACTCATACACACATAACTCATGTATACATACCTATGTATACATGCAAACATGTTTATATGCATTTCGTATTAGAACAGACACATTTGAGTAGTTTGCCAACTACATAAGTAAATACAAACAGATATGACAAACAAACAGCAGCTGCTTGTGGACAAGTAGAAGGAAAGGATCTGAGCAAAATAAGAGAAGGGAATGGCGACGGCTCACTGTGGAGCCGAAATATGAAATCAGGCGAATAATTCGGAGCAGATATTCTCAAAAAAAGGTCTAGGATATATAGCCCGCCGAAGCTTGTTGTTGTTGTTGTTTTAACAGTAATGCTTAACCGTAGCCGAATGGGTTGGTGCGTAAGTTGCTTGGCTAGCAGGAGTGCTTGGGTATGAATCTCCGTACATGAACATCAAATAATTGAAACATTTTTTTCTAATAGCGGTCGCCCTCGGCACGAAATAGCAAAACCTTCGAGTGTAAAGGGTTTTTCAATTGGCGCGGGTCGATTTTGGCGCCCTGTGGCAGCCATTTTGTTTTGGTGACATCTGTCAAACCTTTTGTTTATTATTCAGTTGTTTATGCTAAATCATCATGGCAAGTTACACGATTGAACAGCACGTTCAAATGATAAAACTTTATTATCAAATTAACGCAAACGTTGCGCTCATTGCGCCCATTTTTCGGTAGACGTGGTGGCCCTTCAAAGTCGACTCTTCAACGTTTGGTGGCCAAATTTGAGACGACCGGGTCAGTAAACAATCAGCCAACACCCGTACGTTCAAGGAACGCAAGATCAGCCGAGAACATTGCCGCGGTCCGTAAAAGTGTACAGCAGAACCCGAGGCAGTATATTTCTCGCCGTGCTCAAGAACTTGGCCTTTCGCAGACTTCAACTTGGCGAATTTTGCGTCGGGACTTGGGCCTACACCCGTACAAGATCCAACTGACCCAGGAGCTCAAAGTTTATAACCATAGACAACGCCGTTTGTTCGCTGACTGGGCTTCGAATAGTTTGGAAGAGAACCCCAGTTTTGGGCGAAAAATCATCTTTAGTGACGGGGCGCATTTTTGGATGAATGGCTGTGTTAACAAAAAAAATTGCCGTATATGGGATGATACCAATCCACACGAGGTTCACCAGGTGATAATGCATCCTCAAAAAGTCACCGTTTGGTGTGGATTTTGGGCCTGCGGCGTCATTGGTCCGTACTTTTTTGAAAACGACGTTGGTGAGGCGGTCACCGTCAACAGCGAGTGCTACACAACGATGATAACCAATTTCTTATGGCCCATATTGAACCATAGACGACATGTGGTTCCAGCAGGACGGCGCTACGTGCCACACTGCAAACGCCACGATTGACATTCTGCATGAACGATTTGAGGGTAAGGTTATCTCTCGCAGGGGTGATGTGAATTGGCCACCAAGGTCATGCGATTCGACCCTGCTAGACTTTTTCCTGTGGGGTTTTTTGAAGTCTCAGGTCTATGCAAATAAACCACAATCGACCGATGCTCTAAAGGTGAACATAACACAGGCCATCGCTCAAATTCAGCCGGATCTATGCGGAAGAGTCATTGAAAATTGGACCACTCGGATCCGTTTCACCGTAAAAAGCCGAGGCGGGCATTTGAATGATGTCATATTCCACACTTAATGGCATATATGCGCCTTTCAAATAAAAAAATAATTTTGTCAATAACTCAAACACAGCTTATTTTATCCCTTTATTTCTGCCATGGAAAACTGCTTATAAAAATCATTTGCCGTTCGCAGTGCGCTTAAAACTGTAGGAGGAGCTCGGCCAAACACCTATCAGAACTATACGCGACAATTATTTATTTATTTTGTGGGATATATTTGTTCTACTAGTAGAAGTTTGAAAATCTTTTATATCGAATACTTTTGGTAGGGAAAAATAGTTTTTACGGAATGTTGAAATTTGAGGTTTTAAATATTTTTTGTTTTAAACAGAGTTAAAATGCAGCAATCGCATTGAAATTCTGAAATTTGAAAATTAAAATGGGTCATATACTGCAAGTGGGCGTGGTATCGCCCATATACACTATGCAGCAAATTTGACTTATTTCTTTATAAAACCCCATAGCATTAAAATTTTGTGCTTTCTATGGAGTATAATTATTAATCAAATATTATTGACATTACGTGGCCTCGTACCTACTATTCATTTGTTTAGAAAAAAATCACATATTCAAAAACATAACTAATAGGACTATGAATAAGTTCGTGCGGTTTTTTTTCGAAATTTGAAACTTTATTGACGTAAAATGGTTACAAATTTAATATTCAAAATATTGTCCATCGCTTACTACTACTTTTTCCCATCTTTCTGGCAATTCACGGATTCCCTTTGTGAAAAATTCGGTCGGTTTTGCCGCAATCCACGAATCGATCCATTTTTTGACTTCATCGTAATTACGGAAGTGCTGGTCAGCCAGGCCATGTTGCATCGATCGGAAGAGATAGTAATCGGATGGCGCAAGGTCTGGACTATACGGCGGGTGGGGTAGGACATCCCATTTGAGCGTTTCTAAGTATGTTTTGACCACTTGTGCAACATGTGGCCGAGCATTGTCATGTTGCAAAATAACTTTGTCGTGTCTATCGGCGTATTGCGGCCGTTTTTCTCGCAGTGCTCGGCTCAAACGCATCAATTGTCGTCGGTAGACATCCCCCGTAATCGTTTCATTCGGTTTCAGTAGCTCATAATACACAACACCCAGCTGGTCCCACCAGATACACAGCATAACCTTCAGGCCATGAATATTCTGCGCCGACGTCGATGTTGAAGCATGGCCAGGGTATCCATACGTTGCCCGACGTTTTGGATTGTCGTAATGGACCCACTTTTCATCGCCAGTCACAATTCGATGCAAAAAACCCTTTCTTTTGTGCCGTTGAAGCAGTTGTTCGCATGCCATAAAACGGCGTTCAACGTCTCTTGGCTTCAATTCATACGGCACCCAATGGCCTACCTTTCGGATCATTCCCATGGCTTTTAAACGTTTGGAAATGGTTGATTGATCAACTCCCAAAGTTTTTGCAACCTCTTCTTGCGTTTGAGCCGGATCTTGATCGAGCAATTCCTCCAATTCGGTATCCATGAACTTTGGCGGCGCACCCTCGCGTTCTTCGTCTTCCAAGCCAAAATCACCACTTTTAAAGCGTGCAAACCACTTCTGGCACGTTCGCTCAGATAGAGCATGCTCACCATAAACTTCCACCAAGATACGATGACTTTCGGCTGCTTTTTTCTTCATATTAAAATAATGAAGAAGAATTCCCCGCAAAAACACATTATTTGGCACGAAATTCGACATTTTCAAGTGTGGTAAAAATATTGTTGTTTACGCTTCAAATAAAAAACTTATACTGACGTTTGTGCCTTACGACAGTAGCTCTCCAATGAATGTTTGGAAATGTGGATCGATGGAATAATAATCAAGTTACGCCATCTGTTGTAAAACCGCACGAACTTATAAATAGACCTATTAGATGATTAATTTTGCGCCACCTTGTTTTTATTTTGAAATGAATGAGATAATTTATTATGAATCAGCCGCTTCGTTATAATATTCATTGTTTTTCTTACCTCCATCATCACATTCCGTCATTTGTTCATCTCTAACTCCTTTACATTCGCGCACGTTAGCCGCTGGACAAACTAGGGTAATCCAATGCATGGAAAGTACTTATTTATATCTAAGTTATGAGTGTTGCAAAATTTATTTTTTTCTTTAAGAAGGTATCACAATTTTTGTGATAGCTTAAAATTTCATTTTTGAATTAAGCGCTTGCATTCGTTGTTTGGCCCCACAGTGCGGCATTCGCAAGAGAAAACGATAATGCAATGAGCTGTCTTCGAAATTTCTCGGGCATTAAAAATGCATTGAATTACAGAAAAAAAATTTGCCTCAAACACTCATCATTTCACGAATTCGTAGCATTTACAGCATTTGTAGCATTTCAAGCATGGCTGGCAAGAATAGAAAGCAGAAAAAGAAATAAAATAAAAAAAAAAAGTTATTTTTTTTCGTGTTCACTGCTACCAGCATAGTTGAAGAGTAAATAGTATATTAGAAAGACCAAAAAGCAAATAGTTTGTAATTTGAGGTCAAGTGCCAACAAGCCGTAGAGGAGCTCTGTGTATGTAAGTCACTGCAGTGGCTGTTGGTTGAGCAGTCAGTTGGCGACTAAAAGCCACCATTGCGCATAGCTTAGAATATGAGATGCTATTAAATGCATAGTTGGAAACACAAACTGTCGCAACACTACGTCTCACTTCTACAAAACGTTCCTCGTTTTCAACAACTCAACTTGAACGCAGCATGTCCTTAGTGGTATACCAGCTGTGGTCCCGCTTGTGGCTGTAGCTGTGACTTTTACAGCCCTGGTTGCTTGTCACTTGCCTCCATCCTTACAGTTTTTGCAGCTGTTGCTTTACTAGGCGACAGTACTCTTTCTTCTCTAGAGCTTAACTTTCTAAACATCTTAGTGGGAGAAGCACTTCATTTACTTGCCTTGGCTTAAAGTGGTGCTTCGGGCGATGTTCAGTATGTACGTGTGTGTATTGCTACATGTATGCATGTGAACTTTTACACTTAAGTATGTGTAACGTAACATCTCTCTACTAAGGTGCACCTACAGTGAAAATTCGAACTAGTGCTTAAACTACAACTTAACAACTAGATTTGAACTAGTTCGCCGGTGACTAGAATGCTATTAGTTACTAAATGTTACTTGCAAATTGTAAAAAATATTAAATACATGCAGTTTATTGTCTTTAGTTTATTACCTTTCTGATTTCTTAAAAATATTAACGAGCTCTGCGACGAAATAAAAAAAAATACACTAGTCAGTGGCTTTTTTACAACATCTATCGGTTTGAGATGGAGAAATACTCACATCATGGAGAGTCATATGAAATATAAAGACTTTAATGAAATGTTTAAAAAAAGGCCGTTTTAAGAGTACATGTGGTAACACCTTGCCATTTTTGTCACACATGAGGAAATTGATACTCCGCACGTATAAATTGAATGACAAAGATGATTATGATAACATCCCCAAATAAATAATAGAAAATTGTCCCAATACCATTTCGTTGATTGTATGTTTAAAACGGGAAATTATTCCGCATTTATTGCTGGTATTTTAGTAACGTGCAAATTCTTGTTCTCTGCAAAACGAAATAATTATAAGACCAAAAGCGTTTGCCTTTAATTTAAAAGTGTACAAATTAAGTTATTGTTATATTTATTAGAAGTGCTTTTGATCCCTTTATCTCGTTCTCATATTCATGTGATTGTTTTGGCTTGGAAACAAAAAAATGCCGCGTGGAAAAGCTTTGTCTGAATTTGAACAAGAACAAATTTTGACAAGCAGAGAGAGAGAGAGAGGCCTTACAATGCGAGATGTTGCTTCAAAATTAAAAAAAAATAAAGCCGAGGTTTTATATTTCTTCCATTTGAAAGAAAAGTACGAATGTGCCAAGAGAACCAAATTGGAAAATCAAACGTTTAGCAAATAGACCTGCTGACATTAAACACGCCCTTAATTTGGAAGTTACTTCCTATTGTGCGCATGCGGATTCTAGTCTCGAATATGCAAAGCGAGTACCTAAACCTAAGTTAACCACCCAACACAAACAGGCCAGATTGACACTTGTAGAAAAGGAAAATGAAATGTTTTGGGAAAATAAATGGGAAAGAGTAATTTTTTCCGGTCAACAAAATGTAATCTCGACAGAAGCAAATGCTTCCCAAATGTGTTGCCATGATAAATGGAAGAAAAAGGAGCAGAGAATGTCCCGTAATTTTGGAAGGTGTTCTAGCTTCGACAGCCATTAGTGTCAGAGGCAATACGCCCAAATATTTCATATCCGCAAAAATTGATAGTGTGAAGTATATAGAACTTCTAGACGAAAAATGGATGGAGCAGAGCAAGGCAGCCGTGCATGCTTCTAAAGCAACAAAAAAAATTTTTTAGCAGCAACAAAAATACCAATTTTAGAATGTCCTGTTTGCAGGAAAGAGTACATCCGCCGTAAGGCATGCCTGTAGTAAGAGGCTATTAAAATCCGGCAGGAGAAGAAGGGGCTCGGCTCGTAAGGCCTCATATACCCCGAGTACCTCCGACGGCAGGGCTGTAAAGCTCTTAAGGATCGGATTTTACTGATAATCCTTATTACCGTATACTGGAAAATATTCTTAGATTAGGAAGTCTATGGACTGGTGAAAGTAGTATTCTATCACCTCAGTGCAAGAGGGTAACACCTCACCGAAATGGCCGATAGGCTAATGCTGCAATCACCTCCGTTTCCGTTAAAACTCTCGCAACCCTTCGGGTACGTTCTTTAAACGACACCATTAAGTTGGTGGTGCAGGCTCTGTTGAGAAATCCTGACTAGTTTCTGTCCTGACTCTGAACTCTATTGCACATGAAGCGTAGAGTCAACCCTAGCAAACTGCACTTTCGTGTAAGAATACTTTCTCAATCGGTTCTCAGAAATGGAAATCAGTTTAATAGCGCTAGAAGTCTTAGAAATTAAATTTAGTTAATTAAACATTTATCAAAATATTATAAAAGACTTAATTAAATCGATTCCTCGACGAGTTCAGCAAGTTATAATCAAAGAAAGATCCCGCACAAATGACTAAGCATCAAATTATATACTAACCCCGATAACTCTACTTTGTTATTTAAAATACTACTTTTGGAAAATATAAATCCATAATTTTCCCAATAGTCGTATCATCGTCGTATATTATACATTCATTGGATTTTGTACACTGCCCTCTTTCATTTGAATGCCATATTTCTATATCTTTTAAATTTAAGATTTATACATTTTTGTTTAAGATTTATTTATGTGGGAGTTGGATTGTTGCATAGTGTAATACATCCACATTAGTGATATTAACACACCTTAAGGTGTATATCTATTTCGGTTGAAGCACACAGAAATATATTTGGTTCCTTTTGGGGCGAGCCTGGTTTATAAGGTCAAAAAAATCAATTTTTTTGTTTTCATTTTAAGCGATTCCTAATATATTTCAGAACATTCCCACAAAGTTACAGAGCCTAATTCTCAATATTTCCGTAGATATAAAGCCAAAGGTAAGCGAACGTTAGGTAGTTACGTTGTGACCGGACAGCTATAGTACAAACTTTATCTTCTTTTCTCGACTTTTCATTTTTATGATTTCTTTGAATTGGCGTACATGAATGAAAAAAAAACTAATGAATCTTTTGAAATGAATCATAGCTTATTCCCTTCAGTATTAAATTCTCTTCTATTTGAACTAATATAACAAAATAGATAAAAAAAATTTTCAAGATTTTTATACCAAGTTGAAGTGAATTTTTTTTTTTATAGAAAGTCATTTTTTCTTTAAAACCTCCAAAAAGTTGAAATTTTGGAATTTCTCTCAGTTTTCTTAGTTCATCTAGAATAAAAAATCATGATAATTAGCAATCCAATTGAATTTTTTGCTTTAGATAATAATTACGAGCTGTATCTTGTACGCCAGTTGGAAACTCCAGCGTTGCAGCGCTCTACTAATTTCTATGTTAAACATTTTTTTCAACTTATTTTAACCAGTACAAAAATTTTTTATACTTTTAAATGTTCATTAAAAGATAAAAAAAACTTTGCAATGCTAAATTAATTTTTTCCTTAAAAAAAAAAATTGCAAAGAGATGCAATTTTTAGACTCATAAACCAGGCTCCTCCCTTAAACATTTTTATAATATTGTATTTTATTTTTGTTTTGTAGCATAAAATAAGTTTTTTAAAAATTTTGATCTAGTGAAAAATCAGCGAAAAATACTGATTTAGCGAAGTGCATATATTACGGCCGTTTGGAAATCGACCGAAGTGTCACTACGTACATTACTAAGCAGATACGTGGTAGTTTTCACTGATTCGCTGGTTCTAATCTCCCGTGGGACATAAAGCACTATAACTCGCATAGTTATGGAAATCCCACTATGAAATTTTCAGGCATAACTGGGTGAAGTCTCAGCGTTAATGGCAAACAAAGGCAACAAATCTGAGGAAAAAATCTGTTTTTCAAAATTGAGAGAACAAAAATTTTTTTCTCAAAAATGTTTAACAATAAAATTGCCTTTTCCGGAAAATTTCTTTGTTAAAGTATTTTGCATCCTAAAAAATTAAAAAAAAAAGAGTTTTAAAAAGAATTACAAATTCAAATTTCAGTTTAAAAACTCTATACTAAAATTTTGTTAAAAAAAAAAATCAAAAAAAAAACTTGTATTTTTCCAAAAAAAAATAATTATTTTTTAAGTGGTTTTTATCCTAAAAGGTAAAAAATTAAGGTTTTAAAAGAACTGACGATATTTTACTTAAAAAAACATATACTAAACTTTTTCACATCGAATAAATTTGAATATTATACATATTTTTCAGTTTACTTCTCATTTTACTCATTCAAAACTTATTTGTTGTCAATTTGCTAAAATGGCATTGTGCAAAATATTAGAATCACTTGACATGTTGTCGCCCAATGGATGAGACAAAGCTTTTATACTGGAGGCATTGAAAAATCATATTATTTGGATTGCATACAAAAATTGATGAAATGTTGAATGAAGTGTATCGAGCTCAAAATATTATTATTTTTCACTTTCAGGCATCTATTGAACATTTGTTTTGGTGCGTACACCCTTTCTGGGTGTTTGGCCGAGCTTAAATCCTATTTGTGGTGTGCGTCTTGATGTTGTTCCACAAATGGAAAGTTGTTCCACAACTCCGAAAGGCAGATATTTTTATGAGGAGCTTTTTCATGGCAGAAATTCACTCGGAGATTTGCCATTGCCTGCCGAGGGGCGACCGTTATTAGAGCAATGTTTTTCTTAAGTTTGATGTTTCACCGAGATTCTAACCTACATTATCTCTGTGAATTCCGAATGATAGTCATGTACCAACTCATTCGGCTACGGCGGCCGACGTATTGAACTCCATCTTTGTTAACGTGCGGTAGTTGATACGTATATACTTACTTTCTCCCATCAGTGATATATTCTTGGTATACTTTTTTCATATTAATTTTCTGGAAATTCGTTGGAGTATCCTTTGAAAAACTATCAATTGCTTTTATTGAACTTTTTCCCGCTTTTAGTGCTCGATTGCAAAAATTAAGTGTGCACATTTTTAATAGCCATTCTTGTGACCTTTAATTACTCTAGTGGGAATTTTCGGATGCACGCACGCCCTGTCCATGAGAGTACGTGCCAGTTTGCGCAAATATCCCATGGCAACAAAAGAAATTTTGCTACTAAAAGTATTCATTTATTTTCCTTGAGTTAATTTACACTTTTCAAAGCATTTAATTTCCATTTAAACGCTCACATTTTGACATTGATATTTTGCGATGCATACGCGTACACTCCCTTGGAGCGGGCAGAACCACCTATTTCATTGAAATTTATGTCAACACATATTGCAAGGCAAGCCAAATATTATTGCATGATAGTTATAAATAACAGAGGAGTTATAAATTAGTCGTTGCCGGGCGGGTTGAGCCGTGAGTGGTGCGAGATTATAACTGATGGCGAATGGCGGTTGACACTGTCGACTACTTGACTACTTGACATATTTACATAGCAGTGAGCTAGTAGCTGACAATTTGCCTAAGGTCAATTACACCGTTAATCGCATTTCAATCCAACGGCCAACATAATAATAAATAATTAACAAGGCCAATAACCAATGGACAAGTGCGACAATAAAATACGAGTACAAATAATGCGCGGTACGTACAGCGAAGACCTTTGAATGGAATTAGTTACACTCAAGCGTAGGAGGAAATTGTGGCCGATATGCAGGGGAATTTGATGCTGGCAGTTAGCCGCATACAGAAGCACATTAAAGTCTGTTTGAGGGCTGTTAATTAACATTGACTTAGGTGTAGAGGAATTTATTCATTGCAGAGAAATTAGAGAAGTGTATGTATCTATGTACGTATGTATGTATGAATGGTTGTAAATATTTTCAATTGCGTGAAATACGCTGATGCGTTGGCTGCTGTGCGGTTAGCTTTATACCAATTTATTTACTCGAGAACTATAAAAAGTTAATTGTTTGCTTAGCTTTTGGCCAAAGCTGCGCGCATATCTAAGTTAATTGTTTGCGTAATGGCTGCGCAATCGAGCAGCTGAGTAGCGAGCTTCAATAAATATTAAACAATGTAAAGATAGAAATGGTGAACGATGTATTGGAGCAGATGTTTAGATACGCACGAGCGGAAGGACACTGAACGTGCACACATTTACCTTTACCCAAACAGGGGCAAGTAAATATACACGTACACGAAAAATCCGCTTAGGAAGTGAAAGCTATAAAATACCATTTTCTTTTTAAAATAATCGAAGGTTGAAGGGTATACTTGTATAAGGACTCTAGCCTGCTTTAAATCAGTAGCAATCAAAGTACATCGAAGGAATGTGTTGAAGGAAATTGAAAAATAAGTATGGTACTAAAATAACAACGACTAATGTTCGGTCACCGTATCCTCATGAATTGGTGCGTGAATGCCATTCGGGAGTGCACTGGTTGGAATGTCCGCGCGTGAAACACCAAATGATAGAAAAACATTTTTTCTAATAGCGGTAGCCTCACGGCAGGCATTGGCTTGAAAATCAATATGCCGTTAGGAGTCGGCTTAAAACTGTAGGCCCCTCTAATTGGGGAACAACATCAAGTCGCTCACCACAACTACTCGTATGTAGATACCTTCCCCAAAAATTCGAATTTTACGTGTTTCTCCCAATTTTCTTAGTTCACATCGAAGATAATTACATTAAAATTAATAATCTTTTTTTTTTTTTTGTTTTCAGATGAAAATTGCTAGTTGTATCTTGTACAGAAGTTGGATACTTCAGTGGCAGAGCGCCTTGATAATTCGGCTTACACTCTATTGATAACTCGGCTTACAATATATTGTTGGAGATTGTACAAATTTTTTTTTTTTAGTTCAAATATATATTAAACTATCCCCAAAACTTCATTTGGCTAATTGTTTTTTTTCTCATCCTACAACGCTTCGCTAAAACTACTGAATTTAGGACATCTAATTGGCCCGCCGGCCTAAAAGAATATTTATTAAGAATGTAATAAGCTAATCTAGCTGTGGTGTCCCTACATGTATAATGTTGATGTCCCCGGTTAGTGTCTAAGGCTAACATTTTTATATATTTTTTAAGGTTTTCAGGCTCAAATATAATGAAAAATGCAGGGTCCGGCACTCGAAGTGTAATCAATTAAAAAGGCCATAAATTTAGTTTGGAAAATTACTTTTATTCAATTCAAAGTAAAAAATGTGGGAAAATAATTCAACCTTAAGAATCAATTTATTTTTGCTAGATATGACCACCTTTTGCCTTGACTATGGCCTTGAGACGGTCCCGAAACGAATCGCAAGCTGCCCGAATATGACTTGCAGGTATTTTGGGGGACTCGCGGACAATGGTTTTTTTCAGCGCCTCGAGATTGGTGAATCTTTTAGTTCGGACCTTGTTCTCCAAAATGGCCTAAACAGAAAAATCCATCGGACTCGCGTTCGCGTCAGGCGAATTTGAGAGCTATTATGTGGACGTTAGGAAGTTTGGAACGTTGTTTTTTTAGCCATTCTTGGTTCACTTGAGCTTTGTGAGATGGTGCCGAGTCCTGTTGAAACGTCAAAGGAACCTTCAGCATACTTTCCCGATAATATTTCATATTTATCTGGACACCAAGCTCGATGAAAACGATTTGAGTGCGCCCATCTGCGGTTACAGCGGCGCAAACCATTACCTGTGGCCGGTGCTGCCTCCTGGTGGCTAATCGATGCCTCAAATTCTTGTATGAACGCTCAGTCAAATAAACCCTATCGTTTTGGGAGTTTACGAATTGCCCAATTTGAAAAATTTTCTCGTCAGTAAACACAATGTTCGAAAATTTACCGCTTTCGGTCAAGCGAAGCAGCTCCTTTGCTCTTTCAAGTCTGACTTGTTGCTGCTTTGGTGTGAGATCTTGTAAGGCTTGATTTTGGGATCATTTTTCAATATGCGGCGGATGATATGGTCACATATTTTCAGTTCGTTCGCCATTTAATTGGCATTTCGTCGGGTATTTCGCTTTCACGTGCAACGGTCTTTTGATGACCACCTCCATGACGTTTTGCGATACTCCCAGTATCATTGAGTAATGGTGCGATAAATAAAAACTTTATTTACTTTAAGGTGCTCAAGCTTACGAGCAAATGGTTGTTACTTCCCAGCCAGATATAATGCAATCACACTATTACGTTTGAAATCCTTTACTGATTTTCTTTTTTCGCGTTTACTTTCGGCAAAATGCTTCCGCGCACTTGTAAACAATACTCTGGACTGTCATTTAGTCAGTCAACAGACCGCTGATGCCCGTGCATCAGCTGCGTGCATGGGGTCTGAAGATGGTTACACTTCGAGTGCCGGACCCTGTGAAATGTGGTCGGGAAAAAATTTACATCTTTGCTTAAAAAGTTCTTGTTTTTTTTTGATTTTTTTTGCCCACTTTTTGTGTAACAGTCTCACTTCTCCGATATTTTCCTTATTTTTTTATCAAAAGCTGAGACGATCTTCAGTAACCCATAACTTTTATCCAAGCTAAGCATAGACTTAGTGCTTATAACCTATATTAGCTAGTTTTATTTTTTATTGAAATTAAAGTACAAGTTTAAATTTTAAATAATTTAATTTTTAAGCTATAAAATGAATTCTTTAGATTTTCAAAAATTTCCACGATATAAGTGGTTCAGCAGATTCTTGTCCTGTTCATAGAATAATCGTCCACAGAAATGAAACTATTCGTGAAGCGGGAACGCGTCTTATTCGAAATTGTACGCAGTGGCTAACTCTCTCCAGCACTTTTTCGTATTTTCAGTCTCGACGCTACTTACAAGTCAATCTTCATTGATGCGTCGATAATCCCAGGGATGTCAAAAACAAAACGATAAGAGCTTGACTTGAAAAAAAAGCCTTATTGGAGGGTCTCAAGCTTATCAATCCGCAACAAATTGCTTATTTATAACCAAGTACTAAGACCGGTTATGGTATAAAATTCTGGGGATTCGCTAATCAAAAGTACCTCACCTTTCCAAGGTGTGGATGCATTCCAAATAACATCAAGGATTGTCTTAGATTGTAGCTAATCTCTTAATGAGATGGTCAAATAATATCGTATTATCTTATGCTGGGTTCCGGGCCACAGAGATATACCAAGGAACTGTAGGGCTGACGAACTTGCAAGAGAAAGTACTTGTATGCCAAGCATAAGTAATTTTATGGGGGTATCTCTCGCAACTTGTAAGCTTCTTATTAAGGACACACTAATCAGTCCTGTAACTCAAAGATGGATTAGTGCCGATACCTGTGAATTTGCTAGGTAAACATGGCCAAGACTAAATCTACGTCTGTCCAAGATTATTATATAATTGGGTATACCTCGAATTAAGATCTTAGTAGGGGCCCTCACAGGACATTGTCTCATAGGAAATCATGCAAGGAGATTAGGCGTTTATATGCTTTACATGATTTCTGTCACAGCTGCAGGTATGAGAAGGATTTGGAAACATTTCAACACCTTTTTTACACATGCTCTGCTCTATGCTACTTCTTAATGAATACAGATAATCTGCATAGATAATCTGTACATTTTAAGTAACAACAACCTTCTACGCTTTGTCAAAGCTCAGGCTGGTTTAATATGGAAGGGGAAATGTAGCTCAACCTCTGCGGCTCACAACGGACCAATTTCGTGGTCTAAGTAGTCTCGCTGTCTCTATGTGCGATGCGGCTGCCTAACCTAACCTAACTTAGTAAACGCGCCGTACTATAAACAAATAGTGACGGTCATCGTGATTTCGACATACCAACTGTGACTGAAGTAACGAACCAACTTACTTAGGTTGAATTCTTCTCGAAAACGACTAAAATGCACGACGGCATACCTTGTGAAGAGCGGGTAGCGATTATATCATACTATAAAATGCTTCTTAAAACAAGTTCAACTATCAAACGAAAATTGCTTATTAGTATCTTTTTATAGATACTAGGTGCAATTGTGCAACGCTTCTAAAAAATTAATAAAATTTGTTAATAGGAAAAAAAGTTTTGACGCGACCAGCTGTTTCCACTCTACCACATTTTTTCTTTTTGGTTTTGGTGAACAGTTATTAAAAAATTTCAATATAATTGGGAAATATTTATTGCATGTTTTTCATCCATCATTTTTGCTTACATTTCTTAATGCTATGTCTTTGTTATTGGAAAAATAAATTAACTACTCTGATTTTCCAACTCATTAACGTGAAATCGAAACTTATTTAACCGCAGGTTAACTTATATATTTGAATTAAAGTTAACTTCGGATGAACTTGGCACCGCAAAACAAAACCTTACGCAGATAAATAGATGATGGGCGACCCTACCACGGTTGTGTCTATGAGTCAACTCAAGATATTCATTTGAATTGAATTCTACAACAATTTTTAAGAAAAATTTTCTATTTTTCATTAGATTAAAAATGAAGACAAGATGACAGACGTACCAACCTACGCACTTCGTCATTGTGCGTACTTGGAGTTAGTGGCAAAATGATCCCATCCTTCAGTTTTTAAAAACGGTATAAAAAATATTAATAAAAGGAATATAGCAAAAGGGTGCCAGCACAATGACACCAACATGAAGGTAGCGCAGTAATTTATTTGCAGAACCCTTTTTTTCTTTTGCTATTTGCAACGCAAAACAATTAAAATCATATAAGAGACATTGAGTGCGACACAAGCTGATTACTCAGGAATTCAATGACATGTCTTAAACACAGGAGTAAGTAGATGAAGCCGTCTCGCAGAAAGCACGCAAATGAAGGTCATTATACAGTTTGTGGCGGCATTGAAAAGGCACAAGCTTGCGAGTTCAATAGAAGCGAGGGGAGAGATATGAAATGCAATAAAATACATATAAAAAACGACTTTCCTTGTGGTTCCTTTCGCTCCTAGCCAAGCACTTGTAGTGCATCCTCATTTTAATTGTTGCATACGCGCGCCTGTCTGCTATGTTGCCCGCAAGCGAGTAAAAAAATATAATAAAACGGAACAAAGAAAATTATCAACAGCACAAACTTGACTTGTATACCACCTGCGCGAGGCGCAAAGGCAAGTGGGAAAATTGGCGACAACATGCCACTGTAAATTTTCAATATACAACAAAACAAAGGCAGCAGAGTTTGAGTGGAAAAACCATTAAAACAAACAACAAAACGACGTTTCCATTAATACTAATATCACTTTACCATTTAATGATTCTTGGTTTTGCTGTGCCCGATCAACTATGTAAAGCAGGCGGCCGCTCTATTGTTCTTGGCCGTTAATCTCCAGCATGCAATGTTATCTCTCAAACCATCTTTGCAAGTATTTATAGCTGATAGAACCGGTAGAACCGATTACTTTGTGGCGTAGATGAATTTCTATGCTGACACGTGCGAACTTTCGTTCACTTGGCTGTCTTCGTATGCCTGCTACTGGTGTCGCGCTCGCTGTTTTCGCCTAGTGTTTATCTCCTGTCATGGGCCAAAGCTTTTGTTTTTATCCTTACGCTGCCATGCAATTAATTTCTTTGCCTTTTCTTTGTAGTTTATAGACAACTGTGGGAGTTGTTATTGTTATTTTTCGCAAATTGGTTTATATAGCTTGAAGCTAGTCTTGATATTTTATATGATAATCACAGTAACCAGAAGTTAGACTATTACAGATCAGTTGAGGCTACTCTCTTTTTATTCAAGCTCTCAATTATTTGTATTTTTCATTTGTTTAGAGGTAGTTATGGTGCAAGTAGAGTCGGCTACAGTAGAAATGTATTCTATCTGGTCTTGTTTCTATCTCACGCTGTGCACGCTCCAATTAAACTATGACTTTTAAAGGCTCTGATACTCTATCAGTTGCCGCAGTTAAATAAAAGAGGACCTTTTAATGTTGCCACTTTTCACATATAATTGTTAAGAGCATAATTTTGAGTAAAAGTAATCCAAATTCATTTGTATCATAACCCAAACTTTCAAACTTAGTTCAAAATTTAAAAGAATTCTAGAAATTGCCATTAAAATTTCATGCTCCTTAGTTAGAGTTTTTAGCGAAATTTCGATTATGTAATTTTGTAGTCCATTGAATTTCGGTTTAGTTTAAAGAGGCTTAAAATTCGTATTTATTTTATATATTTTTTTATTGACCATGTTTCATGTATTGTCCTCCTCGAATGCTATGATGGAAGGTTTTACGAAAATTGCGATCCGATTTGACTCAACTGAAACGCACGAAAAACTATAATACCCTGATATTCTCACCAGTTTTGACAACTTTCCATTTGTTTTTTTTTCTATTTCTTTAAAATTTTATGAAAATAGTTTATTCTCTCACAAAAACCATATAAATCCACAAACATCACAATTTTCAATTAGAGCCTCTGAAAAAATGTCGGGTGTGCAGTTTTATAGCCCATTGAATTTTGGTATAATAAAGACTCAAGTGGCTCAAAAATCGCGTTGATTTCTTATACTTTTTTTCAAATAAAAAACTGTCAAAAATCAGCACGATTTTTAGGCTGTTTAAACTTGCACTGTTTTATACCAAAATTTAATGGACTATACGATTTTATATTAGAAATTTTTCAAAAAATTCTGATTAAAAGTATACATACTTAAGGAGGCAGATACGTGTAAACGGTCATATTTTCCCTGGTTTTCATTAAAATTATTTAAAATGAAGAAGACAATATATTTTTCTCAAAATTGGCATACAGTTTATTTATATATTAAAATAATATGCATTTTTTTTATTTTCATCGTTTAAAATGGCGGATATACATTCAATTCTTCCAGGAAGGTCGCAGCGGGGCTTCTCAATCGGCGGGTATTGTAGCATCGGCGTCAGGGAGCTGAATACAAAAAACTAAATTTTTTTTTATTTATTAATGTCATAATTTCTATATGAATTAAAAGAAATCAAAAAAAAAAATTCGCGGAATAAAATGCTTCAAAAAAAAAAAAAATTTATTTTGGGACGAATTTTCCTACTACTTTTGCTTCGAAAAAATTATTTTTCGAAAAATTTTTGAAAACTTGTATTCACATAGAAAGTAGGAAAAAAGATATGTTCAAAATTTCAGGGGGATCGGTCAATAACTTTTCGAGTTATCGCGTACGCCAATTTGAAAAATATAGTTTTGAGAAAAACGCGTCCAAAGTTTGAATACATGAAAATTCCTCTCCCAGCGCTCGAACGAAAAGAATAGAGTCGTCACGGTTGACGATCTATAATATAGAAAATACTTAAATTTACGTTCTAAAAATTTGTTGACATATTCTTAAAGAATTATATTAACATTTTATAAAAAAAAAAAAAAAAAGGTATCTGCCCCCTTAAAGAAAATTAAAAAAAAACTTGTCGAAACGTGTATGTTGTGGGTCTGTAGCTTTTGCGGAGACTGCACACTTATTATTATTTCAGAAAAATATATCCGATAGACTTAGAATAGACAAATACATTAGTAATTCGGCCATCTCTACGCTAGAAACCAGGATCATCAAGGCTAATATGGGTAAAGGGTAATATCAAAATAACTAAGAGGGTTCATAGGGGAACTCCACAGGGAGAGTATTATTTACACTTCTCTGATTATGTGTGATTAACAATATCTTAAGAAAACTTAATAGAGGTATTCTAAAAGTGGTAAAGAACGGTAAAAGAAAGCGGCCTGTATGCCTGTAAACATAAGGCGGCTATATACCAATTTTTACGTACGGCTCGGTAGTTTGGTGGAAAGCTCTAGGGAGGGATTACAATATCAAATTACTTGGCATAATACAAAGATACAGCCTGTGCAATAACGGTAGGTGCAATCAAATCAAGGGTAGCTGGAGGGAACCAATTTATGGACATGGCGTCGTCTCGATGGTAACATTAATAGGAATTTTGCCACTACCTTTTCGTTAAAAAATGGATTTTGGTGTTGAAGCAGGTATATATACTCAGAGAGTTAGAAATGAAAAATTTATACGCTTTCCTAATGCTTTCAGTGTCTTTCAGGCGGAAGTACTGGCGATTGGGCATGCTTGAAGGTTACTAATCAGAGATTTCTCTTATAAGAGCAATATCGCTATTCTTTCGGATAGCCAAGCTGCAATTCAGACACTGGGTTTGACTACAACTACTTCTAAACTGGTAGATCAAAGTAGGAATAGCCTCACCACCTTGAGTGAAAAACCTTAAGGTAACCTTAATTTGGATCCCGGGTCATCGGAACATTGAAGTTAACGAAAAAGCATATGAGCTGGCAAGAGGGGATCTGCTATGAATAACGTTCTTGCAGAATCGATATTCACACCATTGAGTACAATCAAGAATACGGTTTCCTCAAAACACCTTCGAATTGCGGATTGTAGATGGAGAAACCAAAATTAGCAGAACGTGGTGGCTCATCTACAACCTCAAACAAAAGTCAATATTGTCTATTTTCTGTGTGAATACCCTTCCCTTTGAAAGGAGAGAATGTCAACGCTGGGCAAACCACTGTTGGAGACTCTGGAATAATTGTCTGGTTTAGATGTCAACAACCTAACAATGTTCTTAAGCCGCATAGACTGGAAATACTCGTGAAGGTATAATCGCATGGCGGCCGCCATAGCCGAATGGGTTGGTGCGTAATTAGGAATTCAGAGGAACGTAGGTTCGAATCTCGGTGAAACACCAGAATGAAGAAAAAGTTTTTTCTAATAGCTGTCGCAGGCAATGGCAAACCTCCGAGTGTATTTCTGCCATGGGAAAGCTCCTCATAAAAAATATCTGCCGTTCGGAGTCGGCTTAAACTGTAGGTCCCTGCATTTTGTGGAACAACAGCAAGACGCACACCACAAATAGGAGGAGGAGCTCGGCCAAACACCCAGAAAGGGTGTACGCGCCAATTATTATAATAATAGTAATAATAATCGCACAACTTGTTGGTATGGTAACAAATTATTCGCCCTGAAAGTAACCTCATATTAGAGAAGAACCGGTCCAAACATTTAGAAAAATTACGCACATTTTTAATTTTTTATTAGAAAATTATTTTACAATCACAAATTATTTCACGCACAGGAGTTTTTTTTTAACCATTGACTTTCTACAAATTATAGTACCTTGCGGAATTCTCTCGAAGGAATGAAAGTACATCTATCCTGTATCTATCTATGTAAAATGATCTTTGGTATGGCCTATGGTATAGCCCAGAAGCTTTAAATTTCAAATATAACACCTTCAAATTAGGTTTAGCATAATATAATGAATTTCAAATGTGATAAAAGTGTGGAGGAGAAAATATAATTGCGACATACAATGCCTTTGAAGAACACAAGTTATTGAATCTTTCTTTTAAAAGACAAGAAATCTTTGAAAGAAGAAAAACTAAAGCGCATATAAAAAATGCATTAGCGCAGACAAAAGCGACAATCCTCTAATCAAATTAGGGGATAATCTTCAAAGTTTAGTCAGATCGAAGTCATGTGTAAAGAAACTAACCCATCATTGCTAAAAAAATATGCATCAAATTGTGTATGGTAAAAACATAGCTTAATGCTATAATTTCCGACTATCGACTAATTTTTTTTTTCATTTTCTTGATTCAACTACAAATTAATAATGAATTTCCATAAAATACGAGATTAAGCCATCAATTAAATTGCAAACATGCACATGCACATACATATCTAATCAAGCACTATAAAGAGTATCATAGCGCTGATGTTGACCGAATCCATTATCTCAATACGTCTTCTTTTGTTCGTTGTTTGCTCAATCGCCTTCCGTTGACACTGCTGCCACTTGTACTTTCTCTACATGCCCACCATAGCCTTCTTTTATGTCGTTCTAAAGAATTTCTTTCGCGTTTCTACTCAATTTTGTTTATTGTATTACTTTGCGTTCGGTCCTCCACAATTTATTAGTTTGCTGACCGGCCATTATAGTCACATAGAAAATAATAGCACAGGCACACGCACACGCACTTGCAAATACATACACACAGGGTGACACGTGAAGGCATAAACCGCAGCTGGTTTAACTTAGGAGCCCTTTTAGCAGCGCTGCTACTCCACCCAAGTTCCAACAACAACAAGCGATTAAATAGCAAACGCTGACAGGATAGCAAAGTCATAGGATCGGACAGGCAGTACAAAGCTGTGTATGCACTATAGTACTGAGCATTTTTCCAGAGCGATGAGTATTCGCATGGAGAGTGCCCTGAGTTAACTATGTATATAGATATTTTTGTTGTTGCTATTTTAATTACAATAATTTGCGTCTTTTTTTTGCAGTCGTCTACTGTTGTTGCACTGTTGTCTGGTCGCATTTGTTGCTTTTTTATTTACTCAACTTGTTTCTATTGTTTCCCGAAGCGATTAAGGCAAATGAAATGACGGTGTGGGCCGAAAAGCGCGAAAAATGGGCGCGCTTAAAAGGGAAAGGGGAGCTCAATAGGAATATGAAAGTGAAAGTATTGTTGCTGCTCGCGCTTTCACTTCTGCCAATATTGTTTTTGGTCGCTACTCACTTATCACAAATTACTTTCAGTTTTCTCACGTCCTTTGTTGCGGCCAACGGGTCGTTTTAAATTTGAATTTGACAGTCGCGCATTTTTGTTAGACCGGAAGGTGTATCGCTTTACGGAAATGTTTTGCGGATGCGCTGGATTTGCCGGAAGCTAGCGAGCGCGATTTACGACACGTACTGAAATGAGTGTGCGAAAAGTGAATAATGTGAATTTTTTAAAATATTTGGAAAAAAGTTTTTGAGCTGAAATGAAAAAAAAACTTGCAAAATTGAAGCATTTCTAAATAATATTTCTTATAATTTGAATCGTGTATTCATATAATTTATGAAAAAAAATTACGTGAAAAAAAATAAAAAAAGCTTTTTGGAAATGATAAAAAACAGCACAAAATATTGAAAATAATACTCATCTCAACTCGATGGAAAGATTAAAATGCGAATAAAAGTAAGAGTAAAAAATTTAAAAACTCGTATTTGAGTTCGGATGAGCACAACTAAATTCGGTCACAGCATTTCCAATTGTTCCCAAAAAAAAAAAAAAAATAATAATAATACTTAAGAAATCGAAAAAGAGGTTTTAGAATTGTCGAAAAGTGTGATATTTAAACTTTTAGAGTTATTACAAAAATAAACAAAAAATTTATGAGTGAAAAATTAAAAAAAAAATTCCGATTTTAATTTCAATGAGAAAACTAAAATAATGTTAAAACATTTGCAATTAATAAAACAATATTACTTTGGGGGCAAATCCATTTAATAATAGTAAATTAACGGTATGGAGCGGAAATATCAAAAAATATATATATTAGTATTTCAACACTGGTCATTCAGGTCATTGACCGGACTGTCCTTCAGGATGTCTGTCAGGTGAATACGGTGCGTGGATGATGGTCACAATGTTATTTCTAGTCAAAAAATCAGTCACAAGAGAAGATCGATGAAATGGGTCATTGTCATACAATAAGCGCCAGCTTTCTCCTTCGCGGTATTCAGGCGAATTCGACGAATGCGATGCAACACACGTTTCGAAACGCCAAGATAAAACATTGCATTGACGGTTTGACCCATTGGCATGAACTCCTCATAGGACAATTCGCTTGGAATCGCAAAAACAAATGAGAATCGATTTGATTTTTGTCTTCGCCAAACGCGAGTTTTTGGTTGGTGGCTTATCTGGGGCATTCTATTCGGCACTTTGACGCTTAGTTTCAGTTTCAGCTTCATGTTGGGAACACCTTGTTTCATCACCAGTTACAATGTTGTAAAGGAAGTTCTCGTCTTTTCTCGCCTCTTTTATGGGGTCTTTCGAATGTTCAATTCTGAGCAATTTTTAGTCCTACCTTAACTTGTGCGGAATGAAACGTTCACAGACCTTTCATAAGCCCAAGTGATCAGTTAAAATGCGATAAATTGATGTTTTGGAGATATTCAACTCCGATTCCATGAATTTCAACGATGTATTCGGTTCATGTTTGATAAATTTACGAACAATTTCGATGGAGTATGATTTTGTTCATTTATTGTCATTTACCTATGTCCTCACATCCATCTCTGAAATGTGTCATCATCATCACCATTAACTTTTTTCATCAATTGAAATGTTTCGGTAAACGTTTTACCGATTTTAAACAAAATTTGATGTTAGGCCTTTGTTCGAAACTGATTTTTGTACCGATGACACAAACATACTGACACTTTAAACGCAATAACTTCGCTTTCACTGAACCGAATGTCACCAAGCTTTCACTGGAAGTCAGCTAGGGATGTAACTTACAACGCACTAACCCATTAAAAAGATGGCGGGATCAAGACCATTTTTATGACGCCAGTCTTTTTTATTTTGGACGTCGACATAGATAGACAAAAACTTTCTTTACTTTAAGGTGCTCGAGCTCACGTACAATCGCTGGTTGTGATTTTCCAGCCAACTAAAATGCAATCACACTATTACGGTTGAAATCCATTACCGATTTTCCTTTTTCGCGTTTACTATCGGCAAAATGCGGCCGCGCGCCTGTAAACACTACTATGTATGGACTGTCATTTAGCTAAATAACATACAGCTTATGCTCATGCATGAGCTGTGCGAGTGGTCTGAAGTTGGATACACTTCGAGTTCCAGACCCTATACCTTCAATGCAATGACTTGGCTCGACATCACTCCACGAAAAGTAGCTCCAAGCCATTATTGAACCTCTCCCGTGTTTTATGACTGGGGTCGAATTCTGCACGTTTTGACCGCCGCACGTACTTCCTACCACATAGACCAACTCTATTTATTTTTGTTTCATCGCTGAACAAGATATAATGCCACTCATTTTGAGTCCACGATATGTGCCCGCGACCAAACTCAATTCGGCGTTGTCGTTGTGATGCTGGTATCAATAGCTTCTTCCCTGTCAGTCGATCGTGAATCTCTGCTTCTGACAATCAAAGTGGAATTGTTATTTTGGTAATTGGTTTTTCTAAGCGAACAAAAAATTATCGATGCATGTCTGCAGCACTCTTTCTGGGTTTCTATTGTGACAATCTAATGATCATCCTATCAATCTGGTCAGTTCTTTTCTTTTCAACTAAAATAAAGTGCTCCAGATACTTTCTTTTTTACTTAAGTGCCAGTTACAATATAAAACAGAAAACAATTTCAAAACACCGTAAAATAACTATTTGGTTGTGTGTTTGATAAGAAAATAAATAAATAAAATATTGGAGGAAGACTGAATCATTCTTAAGTATATTTCTCACAAAATAACAGTGGTCCTACTAAAACGCAAAATATCAAAACGAACCCTTGAAGAGAAATATATAAATGAAGGTATTTTAAAGTAAATATATTCAAGCGCAGTTGAAATAGTCGGATAAATAGGGGATTAACCTTTTAACTTTTGACTCGAATTTCGTTTCGGATCTTTTTAGCTTTATGAAAAGTTCGCTCAGCAATGTTATTCTGTCTATACCAGTAGGCACTTGACTGAACTTTCCCTTCAATAAGAGGTGTGAGTCTTGATGTTCGTTTACAAATTGCCAAAACTAAAATTGCATACCAGCTCCGAACATTAGTTAATTTTTATTAGAAGCTCAGAAGCTAAATGTTTAAATAATAAAGTTTTAATTACTGAAAATTTAATTCTTAAAGCTTGTAGCAGATATTCCCAGTACAGGTGAAAAAATAATTCAGTATTCTTGATGCTGTAGATTCGCCATATTTGACATAAAAACTCATAATATAGAGAACCGAAAGAAAAATGGGAAAATATTAAGCCTTCCTATTTAATTACATTTTATTTCATCTCTTTCAAACTTAATTAGGTATTATTCATCTTTTTTTTTGTACTTATAATTTCCAAACCCTTATTGGGAAATTAAAATTAAAAAGTATTAAAAAAAAATCATACCGAGTTCAACCGCAGTGGCAGTAACAACAACAAAGAGACAAAACAAAAAACAAAACTTCAGCAAAAATAAAAAATAAAAACAACGACAAAAACACCATTGACAGCATTGCAATAGCACTCAAATAGCCAACGACCACAAACGTAATCCTGACCTATAAAACCGCATTAATAACCACAAAAGCCTGCCCACAACCACAAACACACACACTTGTAAACAAATATGAAGCTTACTTTTTTTATTTTTATTTTTATGTTACTACAGCAAAGTGTCAAAAGGGTTCAATTACAACGGGCGCTCAAGTATATTAGGTGGTAGGAAAATAAAACGAACAGGAAAAATTTCAGCCTCAAGAGGATTTATCACATTGATCTCTTGCTGGATTTTCGAAAACGATGTGAATGAATGCCTGCAAGCGGCTCCATTGACCTTCTTTTATTACAGCCGACAGCAGTTTGCTACATTTCTGCCTCATTGTCGTCGCTTGGCCAAACTGGTCTATTCGTTCTTTCGCACAAAACGCCTCGCTTCTCCTGTGCGTTCTTCTTATTCGAATTTACTTGTTTGCAGCATTCAATTTTATGTTTGGCAATTCTGTTGGCTGGTGTGCGAAAATGTTTGGGTACTTGTAAACTTTTTGTAATCGCTTGTATGCGCGTTTGTGTGTGTATCTGTGTATTAACAAACGGTTGGCGGCAATTTGAATTTATTTACATGCATTAAGTGCGAAATTCTCCTAAATTCTTCTCACATTCAGCTACTTTCTTCGAGCGGATGCTCTGTTGGCTTAAATGCATTGGACTTAGAAGGTCTTTGAACTTGAAAAAGTTCAAAACATTTTTAATTCACAGGAATAATCACATGAGAAGAATCGGTGATTGTCGTAGCTGAGACTAATTTAGGGTGGCATATCAGCTTTTAGTGCACAAATTCTCAGGCAAGAAGCTACAAAAATATTGGTAATATTTAGAAAGCAAGCCTTCAAATAAAGGAAGAATTTTAAGTTTTGGTTCAATGTCTTTTTGAATATTTTTAAATCGAATTTATATTTATTCTTAAATTCTATTTATAAATTCTAATGTTTTGACTCTATTCCGAAAACACTTCTTTGGGAACTTAAGTGAAACTCATTTTTACGTTCAGCGACCCGAACTTGGCCCAAGAAATATTTTCTTGATGAAGTACTTTTTTAACTGTTCACTAACATTTTTAATGGAATATGATGTCTGTCGCGACACAAAGCAAATATCCCCAAGTAAGTTTTCCTTAACAATTACTAAGATTTTCGGTGTTATTTCAGGGCTCTTAGCCCGTAGTAAAGTTTGTATTGAACCGCAGGCGTGCACTTTTTTCTTAAAATAATGCTATGTTGTTCTCTATTTTTCCTCTCTTTTCGTGACCTAATTGACACTATCAAATGAGCGGTTGTTTTCATACCTGTCGAAGTGCCCCTTTTCTATCGAAGGCCAATATCGAACTTAACCTAATTTTTATAGAAAAAAGGTGGACGAAGTCAAACCATATGATCATATCACCACTTTTTGACATTATGCGGGCATTTCTGTCAAAATTTCTATGCTAACACAAATTATTTGTTAGGTGGCACCGATTTGCTTAGCCACTTCTATAAAGACCGAATTGGTCGGAAAGCTTTTCAACATTCCTCAATAACAGTTACGATAACTGTGGTAACATTGCCGTTGGTATTCCAAAGAAGTATCCAATAATGGCATCGCTCTAATTGACGCGTCATTTTCGGGTTTATATGTAGTATAAAGTGCACTTCATGACTATACCACAGGCACTTATTGACAACTTTTGACAATTTATTGTTTTGCTATTTAGTTTTAGAAATTCTTTTTATAAAAATATAGTTCGTTCTCCTACAAAATCCATATACAGAAATTCAAGTTTGAAAAAAATTTAAAAAAATTTCATAAAAGTTTCTCTCTTTTTAATCAGAATTTTATTTTTAGAAAAATTTCAGGAACGCAGTTTTATGGCCCATTAAATTTTGGGCGAAGTGTGAAGAGGCCCAAAAATTGCACTTAATTTTGATTTTCTTTTTTTGTTGCTGGCAGTCCTGTGCATATTCTTCAAACAACGAATGCTTAATATTTTTTTGTATGTAAAAAACACTCAACACTGATTATTGAGGTACTTCAACCTGGTACTTTATTAGACTAAAACTCAATCGGTAATACAACTGCTTATTCGTAACATTTGAAAAAGTTCTGATTAAGTTAAATAAGCTGTATTTTTATTAAAAAAAGTTTTAAGAATAAATAAGAAACAAATATACTGTCAGTTTATGTTAATAAGTTCCTGTGCTATAGTTATTTAATGTAGTATAATATTTTCAGTGGTCCAAAGTGACAATTTAGTTTACTAAAAAATTAGCTAAGTCGAAAGTCACTTTATATAATATATAAAATTGCTCCGCTAGGTGGCGCTATGGCTTATATACAATATTTATAGAAGCTGTATTTATAGTTGATTGATTTGATTGAAATTCAGAAAGTATATTGTATTAAATTAGCTAAGAAAAACTCCTTCGGCAAGCAATTGGAAGCCTCTGACTCCATTTCTGTAATAAAAGTTACGTTTCACCCAAATCAAGAATTCTAATAGCCATAACTATATCTATCTAACGTATGGACTGAAAAGTCCTGACCTAACAAAGAAAACAGAAATTTTTTGTTCAAAATTAGCTTCATTTATCAACGTAATTTCCATTAAGAATAACGCGATCATTCCAGCGGCGCTCTAACATTTAAATACTACTTTTGTGGAATGATGTATCTTTTGCCTTAAAATAACTCAGTTTCAGCGATAATCTCTTCATTCGAGAGAAATATTTTCTTGGCGAGCATTTTTTTAAGTCTGTGAACAGCCAATAGAGCCAAATCTGGGTAATACGGTGGATGTGGGAGCAATTACAAGTTCAATTCATGTAGTTTTGTCATTGTTGTGATTGATTTTTGACACGGTGTGTTGTCTTGATGTAACGAAATAGTGAACAAACGCGACACCTTCTTTGAACAAAGCTTTTTCATAGTCAAATACTCATGCAACACAGAGCCAAATCATTCTTTTGATATCTTTACGATGCCAGCTAACTCAAGCAACTTCACTTTTCGATCATTCAAAACGATTTTGTGGATTTTTTTTTGGTTTTCTAGTGTTTCCGCCTCATTTGGACGTCCACTGCGTTGTGCATAATCGGTGTCTCTACGACCACGTTTGAAGTCAGCAAACCATCGTTTTATTATTGTTTCTAATGGAACGGATCCCACATAACACTTTTCAAGCCATTGCTTTGCTTGAACGGTATTTTTCCAATCAAGAAGCAGTGTAAAATTAAAACACGAATGATCCATTGCTTTAAAAATAACAAAAGTAGTGTCACTCTTAGCACAATAACTCACGAACTAATAAATAGAGTACCATGAAATTTCAACAGCTGTCTTTTTAAGGTTAGTACTAACTGAAAAATAGGTGAGGGCAATAAAGCTAGTGCCATCTATTTGTTAGGACCTGTACTTTTCAACTCATATATTAACCTACCACACTTAGATTTTTGTGCCTTTCTTCAGGTTAAAGTTTAGGGCAGTTTGCCTCGAATTCAGCAAGTTTTCGGAAATTACAGATTTTACATAATAATGCTGCATACCACGTTTTTCATTTTCTTATCAATTAACGATTTTGAAGGAGATTCAAGTTCCTAAGGACTAAATTTTAAATTCTCATATTTACTCTACAATATTAATGTGGATCCAGATACAAAAAATGAATTTTTTGTCAGAGTAAACTTAGTTCAATAAAGCCCTTTAAAGAATATATCCTTAAATTTTCTTGAAATTTCTTAATGAAATATTTAAAAAAAAAAATTATAAAAGTATATGTACATATATGTGTTATATAGTAACACATATCGCAAATTCGTTCTTCTTGTTGATTTAAAAACCGTAAGGAAATAGTTAAAATGTTCTCCTTTTCGCATGTTTCTTTCGTTTGACACCCATTTTAATATAATCAAGATAATTTTTTAGGAAATTTAGTCCTTAGAAATTTTAAAGTCCTGTAAAAAATGAGATTGACAAGAAAATGAAAAACTGAGTATGCAGAATTACTATTATATATAAAACACATAAAGTTAATTTTTGTCACTTATATGTAAGCTTATGGTAAATATAAGTAAGTAACTCAAAACCCTTATTTCTCATTCAGCTTTCATTCTGCCAAAAAAAAAATTAAGAAAAGGGTTTAGGGCTATTACAGTGGTGTTATACTTTAAAATTTAAGACTTATTAGGGACAACAAAAGATCGGTAAACTGAATTGAAAAAGGATATATTTTATTTTTAAACCTCATTATTTTTTATCTTCTCGACATAATCACCATTAATTTAAAAATTTTTTTTAATCTGTAAATCCACTGGTGAAAACAGTCCTCAAAATTGCGATTTTGCAGTTCAGCATTCTGTGTTTTTATCTCCTCATTGCTACTTTTTCTTCTCAATATATTTTTTTTTACTTTTGGAAATAACCAAAAATCACATGACGCCAGAACCGGAGAATATGGCGATGGACAAATTTCTTCTATGTCAGAAAGCGCAATGAATGGTTTTGTCATTTTAGCAGTGTGATCTGACGCATTATCGTGGAGTAAGAAGTAGTTTTTCTTATTTTCAAGCAAATTTTTGAACACTGCTGGTAAGCAGTTTTCAGTATACTACATATTTGATATGTAGTTACTATCTAAGAAGAATCAAGCGGAATAGCAGCAACCATTTTTGCTCTGGTGAAGTAAACCGAGATCATTACTTTTGTTACCGACTTTTTGGTGGCTGGCTTTCACAGGTGAATTTGCTCCTTTCGGGCTCCCTACCATGGACATGTGTTTGGTGTCCCGGTTATACTAAAAAAAAGCTTTGTCACTTATTAAGGTCATATTAAAGATAATAGGCTCTCCGTTTTTGAATTTTCTTAAAAAATATTGAGCAAAATTTACTTCAGCTTCTTTTTGATTTTCATTGAAAATTCGTGAAACTCATCAGCAGATTTCTTTGAATATTGCAAATCATTATGCAGTATTCGCAATAGTGCCATACTATTCAAGCTTAATTCACTACATATCATTTCCTGTGTCATTTGTGGCTATCTCTGAATTTTTCGTTTCATCCAGGCTACATTTATCTCTGCGGTCGACGATTTTGGCCGTCCTCCTTGAAACTCCTCCTCCACAGAAGAATTTCCAGTGTGGAATCTTTGATTCTACTTACAAATAGTCTTGATAGAGATGGAGTGCCCGTTTTATATATAGTTTGAAACTCATTGAATATTTCCACAGGCTTGAGTTGACATCGAAAGCCGTAAAGTATTGAGTAACGAATGTCCAGCTGCGTCGCTGGTGTAATTTCTATTGAGATTGCATCAATTATTTTATATTTACTCGCCTCCATTCAAACCGATTTTTTAAGCCGAAATTTTAAATGTAAAAAGAATGGCATTTCAAAATTTTTCAAAAAAATGAAAAATACCAGCGACTTACCGAACTTGTGTTTGTCCCCCCAGTAAATGATACAAAACCTTTATCAATTTTATTTCTCAAAAGCTATTTTACTTAAACTCCATGCCTTTTGAAATCAATCAGTTGTTATGTTACATTTTGATCTGTGTGGGAGCTGCTAAGCATCGCCAGCTATCTAGGAAGAGCATTTTCAAATACATGCAAACAAATATTTACTACTATTTGCCCATTTCTAAAATGGAATGCAAAGTTCAATGAATCAACAGAGAGTTCAGAGGTGATGAGCTATGAAAACGTGTTAGTAAAAAGTAAAAAAAAAAAATCGTAATGAAAAAATAATCATAAACACCACAAAAATACTGAGCTCATCTTAATCTGTGGCCATTGATCCCCAAACACTACACATCGCTTTATATGTGTAAGTGTATGTGAGCGACCAGAAATTTGTACAAATCCCTAAGTATATTTCTTCACACATTTAGTAACAAAATGGTCAAGCCAGTAAAACAAAAATGCTGAGGCTAACAAATGAGCTGGCAAACATTAGCAGGATTAGATTTATGTACCAATTGTCTGAACAACATAAATTTATGAATTGATGAAATGCTTGTGACAACTGCGTTCGAAAAAAGCACAATAATGGCAAACTGGCTTGGGTCATGCAAAAAAGAATATTAATAAAAAAAAAGTGAGAAACGAAACAAAGTGTAAAAGTGCTAAAGTAGTACAGCAAACGCACGAAAAAATATACGTTTATCTACAATATAAAAATTTATTCAACTCTATAAAAAGTATTTAAGCGATGTTCAGCAAAATATGAAATACTCATTTTTGTTGAGATTTATGCTGGCGAGTGGCTTATGGGCGTTATGATGGCAGCCAAATGATGAAGACATATTGCGGTGCAGTAAGTGACTGATATTGCAAAAAAGTGATAAAAGAAACAACAACAAACTATAATCAAGAGAGTTAGCAGTTATCCACTGCAAACGACGAAATTGCCAATAAAAACAATGAAATTCGCTATAAACTATGGTGAGGTTTAGTTAGGGGTAATTTTAGGAAAATCAAATTTGGCTATGAGTATTCATTCATTCGAGAGAGACAAAAAAAATGCCGTTCTATTGGGAACATCGATGTGATTTATTTAATACCTCAAATTAAGTTAGTACATTGGACTTTTTTGATATGGAAAATAACTTGGATTTGAGCCATAGGGAAGCGGTTTCAATACTTCAACTTTTTGAAGTGAAAACTTCTTTAGAATCGTTGGGAGTGATTTGAGACTCGATGAAACGAAAAAGCGACACTACGAAGCGTTATATATTGATATACGTATATGTGTGTGGCTGCATACTGCTGAGCCACGCTAGTTTAGTGAGTATTGTAGTATGTATGCTACACTGCCTATTACTTGCTTTGGTGTTTAGTTCAAGCGTCATACGTATGTATGTTTGTATGTATGCTAGTACGAATGTGTGCGCGCCTGCGTATTACGGAACCACGGTGAGCGAGAAGGCATTATGTATACCTATACTACACTACCTAATACTTGCTTAGACCAAGCGTCCTACGAATGTTTGTGTGTATGTTAGTATGTCTGTGTAATACACGCGTTACGACGCTCATAATAGCAACCGCGTGTGCTGTATTGCGTCCGTATTTTTAAATTCGTAAATATTTTCATTTTTAAATATTTACAGCAATTGCAGGCGGTGTCGTAATATACCACAATCAAAATGAAGGTGCTCGTATTGTAACCCCACAGATAGATCTGAATGCACAACAACTAGAATCACTGTCTGTTCAGCTCTCTTAAGTGGGATGCGAAACCAGATTGAGCAATGGAAAAACAGTTTTAATTGTGGAAATTTATATTTCACCGAATCAATCAATAAATAGCATCACGGAATTCATTCACGAAAATTTAATAAAGTATACACCAGAAGTATCGCGGATACTTAGAAAGGATTACGATAAAGTTCCAATGATTTTAAGTGGCGATTTTAACGTAAATTTTGCATTGGACACAGCGGTTCCTTTAATTGACTTTCTCAATACAACATTCAATTTAAAAATGTGTAACAATCGCACTGAAACGACAACACGATCAAAAACTACAATTGACGCGGTATTTCAAAGATATGTTGACAACATCGAAACCACAGCATTTGAATCATATTTTAGCTATCATAAGCCACTCGTATCATTTGTTGAAATTAAAAACATTGAGGATGAATAACAATAAAATGAAGAAAATAAAATATGAACTTTATAGCAATATTATAATGAACCTATAATTATCCCGCTCCTAATGCTGCTTTCGTCTCATTCTCTCTCAGTTTGTTTTACGGAAGGTTTCACTTCTATCGCGTCTAACCGTTAGACTGGTATTTTTTCATCTTGAGGGGCAAACTTTAGCTATTTCTGATCTTCTTGCACGAAATTCTAGTTAGTATTTTAGAAGAATTTCTTAGTCCAATCGACTAGCATTTCTTCGGCAGTCCCATCTATGTAGTTCAGTGTTTAAGGGGTCCCGGTGGTCTAGAATTTTCAAAAATCAATTGTTTTTGAGATTTCGTAAGTATAGGCTTTTAAGAACATAACGCCAAATAGCAGGATATTCCCAGTATTTTCGATTCTACAGCCGTTTTAGCAGATAGAGTCAGATTCGTTCCGCGGCGGCAACAATGGTTGCATTTAAACCGCCAAAACTTTAAACTCAATTATCTCAAAGTTACTTTTTTTGGCCTGGTGTTGTCAAGAAAAAACAAAAACTATTCAACCGAATCGTCTGAAACTTTAATATGTCAATGGCTATCGCTCGTACTAGAATCATATTAATATATTATTTCAATTATTTCGTATTTTTTGATTAAAACTGAAAAAAGACCGATTTTTAAAGTGTCAAATTCAAAACCGCGCCAGTTTGTCAAATTTTTTTTTATTCTAGTAGAGGGTCATAGCTACAGTCATTTACTTTTCCTTTGTTCACTCCTCTCGGGAGCATAAGGCCTCGACAAGACTTGTCTTGCGTTGGTTTCGTTAATTTATTTGATTTCTGACAGGCTAGATTATTAGCAGGCTAGGTGATTAGCCTGCCGCTGTAGTTATACTAATTAATAATTTTTGGTTTTGCGTGGCTTCGTTTTTCGGGTTCAAGGGAGAGGGACATACAGTTTTAAGCCGGTTCCGAACGGCATATATTTTTTATGAGGAGCTTTTTCATGACAGAAATACACTCAGAGGCTTGCAATTTCATGTCGAGGACGGCCGCTATTAGAAAAAACTTTTTTTTCATTTTAGTGTTTCACGGAGACTCAAACCTACGTCTTCCGAATAGTAGTCGCGCACCAACCCATTCGGCTACGGCGGCCGCCAATTATATGTTTATATGTATGTATATGTATTAGGTCGGGTCGATTTGTGGGGAGGCAAAAAAATCGCCCATTGCTCTGTGAAAATCATATTCTAGGGATCAAGATAAGAAACTTTGCCGAAGGAACCATACCTCTAAAACAAATTCTGATGTCCCCCAATTTGGGTCGAACTTTTTAGTTTCTTTTCGCATGTAAAGGCCAAAAATGGTGATATTTTGAAATGATTGTATGGGGAACCCCCCAGGGGAATTCCAGGTGGTGTGCTACTGGCATGGGTGGATAGGCCGCCCAAAGTTAGTGGGGGTCGGTCATACATTTGGACTCGATTGGAGCACTCTAAATGGGTCAAAGTGGGATTTTTCATTCGACCCAAATTGGGGGCATCAGAATTCGTTTTAGAGGTATGGTTCCTTCGGCAAAGTATCTTATTTTGATCCCTAGAATACGATTTTCACAGAGCAATGAGCAATTTTTAAATCGACCCGCCCTAATATGTATATATGTAATCATATACCCAATGATCAAAAACTACCGGGAATGTTTAATTTAAACGAACCGCGCATGGGAATCAGTCCATATTTTTTTCTTATATTGGTAGGACTGTAAGACACACATCTGCCACTTTTTAGCGCCATCGGATCAGTATTTTGAAAGAGATAAAATAAATTTGCATGAAATTTAATTCTGTTTTGTTTTATTTAAACATTCCCTGTGCTTTCTGTACTTTCTGATCATAGGGTATATATATATACCCAAAAGGTTGCCGACCCCTGGCTTATGCCATATTTTTCACGTAGGCGTAAAGAAAGAAAGATCTCAACGTCTATTTGAACTCGTTTTTTCGTGGGGTAAGACCACTCCCCACATATTATCCAAGTCCATGACATCTAATTGAGACCATGCGACCATTTCCATTAAATGTTTCGATCACATTTACGCGTTGTTTACCTGAGTATTTCGCCATTACCAACGGACTGAAATATATGAAACAAAATCATAAACACTTGCTGATAAAAACCCGGATCACTCTTGAGCCAGTCTATATTAGGAAGGTAGTTTACCTGGTAGGTTTGGTTCGCTATATTTCGAAAAAGAGAAGAATATGCGCTAGTTACGTATTAAACAACTTTTTGTTGCGTGGCGTAGGAGTCGATGTAGTTGATCTGGTTAATTTCAGACCATACTGATGTGAGTTAGAGATATTTAAAAAAATCGGTCTTATAACCCAATTTATCAAAGTACGGTGGGTTTGCATGTGAGCTTCGTTGCTGAAATTTTGCAAATTTGGGGCCACAAAAACTGGAATTGTCTGAAAAATAAAAAATTTTCACAAAAAATCAAACTCATATAAAAAATATATTTAAAAAAATTCAAATTGTAAAAATATAATTCTGAAATTGTATTCAGTTTGTAAGCTAAAATCTTTAGAAATTTATTCATATTTGCATCGGAACTAAATATTTTTCAACACAAACTTTCTTAGCACTCTCTTTAGGTTGAAACTTTGAAAATTTTACTTAAGAGACACACATTTTCGCAGATGACCAGAGAATGCACAACAATTTAGTTCATGTTGTTTACTGATGCAAAAGAATTTTTTTAAACACAAAAATATTCAGCGCCGGCTATGTTATGTGAAAAGGAATAACATTTCGCGTGCGGAGCCGTTAGCAACATTTTGTATTCTATAGAGTTAAGGATAACAAAACCAAACAGCATACAAAAGAGATAAAAAATGTCACCCTAATTTGTTGTACAACAGCCACCATGGCAACCATAAGAATGGTGATAAGTAATACCGCAAGCAACAGCAAAAAATGTTGTCAGCAAAAATTCAGCCAAGCTCTAAACTCTATTATCTGCACTCTGACCTAGACTGGATAGCAGTGGTGCAATGCTTGTATTTGTCTATTTTGTGGTCACACATATACATACATACATACATTTTCGTGTAGTTAGCATGCACTAGCAATGCAACCTTCATTCAAGATTATCGGTTCGATTGCATTGGCACTATGGCGATGATTACTTTCGTCGATTTGCTGACGAAGCAGAGCCAACAAAAATATGTGAACTGAAAGGATAACAGCACTAAAACCTAGTCCATCTCTAGTGAGGCAAAACGTGAAGCACCAGTCGTTCAGTCTAAAATAGCTCGCAACAAAAATATTTAAAATCCATTTAAGCTTAGCAGGCATTAAGTTGTTGGGGAAGGTGTGTCAGCGAACTGGGCAATTTGTACGACATTCAAGCGTAGACTGGGAGCGCTGACGAGATGCGAGCAGTGCATGTAATATACTATATATCTGTATGCTTGTTACTTTATTTTCAACTTCTTATATCTATAGTATTTTTTTTTCTAAAGTCTCAGCTTCCTCAGTTGAATACTTTCTAATTTCCCTCGCATAGCTCGTTTCCTCTTTCTTCCATTTCCTTTCATTGCTGATTGTGTGCCAACCATTTCAAGTATTCTTACATGAAACTATGCTCGTAAAAATAGTCTGCCATATGTGAATGTGCACTTGTGTTCACATAATCAAGACCATTTGCCTTTTTGCAATATTTGCAATATTTTTCAAAAAAAAATTTTTTTTTTCATAATTTTTTATAAAAATATAATTCATTATATAAAAAATGTTTTGATATTAAAGTTCCAAACTTTGCACAAAATTCACAAATTTTTAATAAAAATATGAAAAATTATGAAAATTTTCGAATCTTTAATGTTAATCTTTAGAAAACTGATGCGTAAGCAGTTTTGTAGTCTATTAACTTTTAGTGTTGGTTTTTGAGAATTTCCTTCCTTACACGTCTGATAAAAAAGTTTATTTTTATTTCTATTAATTAATTAATTTATTAATAATTATATTTTTATAAAAAATTGACGAAAAAGTTTAGGATGAAAACCGACTCCGAACGGCAGATATTTTTAGGAGGAGCTTTTTCATGGCAGAAATACACTCGGAGGTTTGCCATTGCCTGCCGAGGGGCGACCGCTATTAGAAAAATGTTTTTATTAATTTTGCTTTCACCGAGATTCGAACCAACGACCTCTCTGTGAATTCCGAATGGAAATCACGCACCAACCCATTCGGCTATGGCGACCGCCGAGATGAAAAGATAAGTTGACTTAATTGTGTGAGCACAGGTGTATGTATTTTCTCATATATTTACTCAATCACTCACATTTGCAGTGGAGTGTTTCTTGTCCCCATTCAAATACAAATGTTTGCGATGGAAAGTCAATATCAAATCAATCGGCTTTATGCATTGGCACAATAGCAAATCAAATTTCCTTGCATCTTAAGTCAATATGCCTGCATTTACATATGCGTGAATGAATTTACTCTTAGTGTTTGTACGAAATTCTAAATTTTGTGCATACTGCTTAAAATGAGCCATGTTTTTTATTTGTATGTGCTACTTCTTAGGCAGAAATATTAAGACTGCATATAATGGATTTTAGAAATGCCGGATGTTTGTAATCAAATTTGACATTTCTTCGGAGAAGTAGCAAAAATCAAGAAGATTAATGAATAAAAGAAAATAGAATAAGAATTAGAAAAAATACGGTTTTCGTGTTCTTTAAGTATTTGTTTTGCAGGTGAATTGGCTTCACAGCCGGAGCATTGCCTTCAGGTGCTGGACCAATGCAGGCTGGATTTGCATGTCTTGCTTAACGTTTTGAACGCTGTCATAATAATCAGATGATTCGTAAAAGAAACAGAAACGGAGATGCTAACCTTTTTTAACAATACATTGAATTTGAATCAATATGTTAACTAGAAGCTTTGAAAAAAGATGGCGATGTTTTCATTTAATATTAAAAATGGACAAACTAAGACGCCAATCACGCCAACGACGTACATTTTCGGTGCTCGAATTATATTTAGAGTGAGAAAAACCTGTGGTGTTTGAAAGTGCTTTGTCACAAGGAGAAATTCAAGACATCACTACGAATACCCCTTTCATTTTTCAGTGTTTCTTTAAAAAAGTATTCAAATAGGGCTCCAATATCTTATCAATGCAGTTTATCTATAACACCATTGTAAGTAAATTACAGTTGTACAGTGAATCATAAAAGAATTGGCACACTCCAAAAATCAAAGTTCTCAGTGCTATAACTTTTCTTCTAATGAAAGTATAAAAAAGTAGAAAATGGTATTTTCTAAATGTATTTATTTATTAGGTATCTGAACAAAAAAAAAACTTTATATTGACACAGGTTTACAACCTCAACCTTGAAAGGGAAAATAAGGCACAAATTCACATCAAAAAAGTATTGGCACATTCTTTATGTTAGCTTATGCTTTTGGCGTCGTAACGATAAACTCCCGTTATTTTCACTCTCGCTTTTTACTTACTCGTACATTTAGGAATTCCATGCGGTCGCAATCACTTTTGATCGCGATTTCAACGGACATAGACCAAAATGGGCCGTGGTGCTGAAATTTCCCTAGAACTACATACGTCAATTAATGATAAAACTATATTTTGTAAAGAAAATCCTATCGCGATAAATCCTTGTCGATAAATCATGGTCCAGCGTCCGAAACATCGTTATGTATTACTGCAATACTGGCAAAATAGCTCCGGAGAGCAGATTTGGTCTCCCAAAAAAATTAACCGAACGACAGGAGCGAATTGTGGTGTCCACGGTGGCACAAAATCCAAAAACCTCGGCTGTCAAATTGTGCGAGACCCTGCAAAATTCATTTGAAATCAATTTCAACCCCCAAACTGGTCGGAATACCCTATATAAGGCTGGGTGTCATGGCCGGGTTTCTTGACACAAACCCTTCATTTCGAAAGTAAATAAGAAAAAGAGTCTAGAATTTGCTAAACTGCATTTCAATAAGCCCAACGCTTTTTGGAACGCCACCATATTTAGTGATGAATCAAAATTTAATTTATTTGGGTCAGAGATGAAGCACAAAAGATTTGGCGAAAGCCAAATAAAGAGCTTCAAGAGAACAACCTGCTCAAAAGAGTTAAACACGGTGGAGGAAATATGATGGTTTAGGGGTGTTTCGCGGCATCTGGTGTCAGAAAGCTCGTGTTCATAGATGAGACAATGGATAAGCATGTGTATCGCGACATTCTTAAAGAAAATTGAAGTCCAAGTGCCAAAAAACTGGGCCTTAATGGGACAACTTAGCAATTTCAACAAGATAACGACCCAAAACATTCGTCTTATCTTGTGCAGGAGTTGATAATATACCATTGCAAACAGCTTAAAACACACTTTATATGAAATTTTCCCAAACCGAATTGCAAAGTGGCCTATGTCTTCGATAGCCTCACGAATTCCATCTTTGAGTTCTTGAATCGACCCTGGGCTGTTGGCGTAGACCTTCTCTTTCACATGTCCCCAAAGAAAAAAGTCACAAGGTGTTAAATCACCAGATCTCGGTGGCCAATTGTGATCACCTCTTCGAGAGATGACACGGTCTGGAAACTTTTCTCGTAAAAGATCAATGGTTTCTTTGCTTGTGTGGCACGTAGCGCCATCTTGTTGGGAATAAACGTTGTCCAGATCAATATCATCCAATTCCGGCCATAAAAAATCGTTAATCATCTCTCCTGTATAACTCCTAACACCTGTTATTGGAAAACTCTTAATATGACAAATCTGGTATTTTCAGTTATTTAGATATTAGGCGTTTGAGGACGTTACTGTGCTTTAAATATAATGTTTTTTTTGTTTGTTGTAATTTTTTTTTAAGTAAATAACTATAATTTTAAATATTTTTATAGTATTCATAATTTTTTTGTAAAAAATTTTAAACACAAATCTCAAAACAAGTTACCACTGAGGGGTATGTGGAGTGTTGTTTGTGCAGTGTGTTTATAGCAAAAACACAAAAAAAAAAAGCACATAGCTTAGTACATTATCAGCACAGTATTATTTAGGTGTAAATGTATAAGTATATAAAGTATATATCTTACTTTCAATTTGCCATACCATTCGTTTTCGTAATCGGCAAATGTTCGCACGTGAATAGTTTGACAAATTAGGTTAGAAATATGCGAAATAGCAGCACACTTGCATACTTGAAATTGCCACACTGATAGCTCGCTCGTGAGTTCAAAAGGCAAAGGGAAACAAAGAAAATACATATACACATACATAACAACAGACCATCTACCCGGTAGGGAATTCTTCTCACCTTGGGTTCACTTGTAATGCCCAATTTCGCAACTACTTGTCATTTACAACTCGATTTGTTTTGAGCTAAGTTTTGCATACAAATTTGACCATTGTGATACTATACAGGGGAAAAACAGAGGGGAAATAACCAAACAGGTGGAAAAAAGGAAAAAGGGATTTCGGATTAAAGGATGGCGAACAATTGTGGCTAATTACATATGAGTTAACTACTTAAAGCTATTGATGAAATTGTGGTGGTATTTAAACATTTAATATCTGCAGTTGTAGCAAAAAAGTAAGAGCCCAGACGACTGAATCTTTACCCGAAGAGAGCAGGGCTGCTGTCATGATTCCTCTTCATCCTCCAGACACATTCTGTAGGAAGGATTTCAAGCAATCTCAAGTCTCACCGCATGAAAACTTAACGGATAATGTCCGGTAAAGATACCCACCAAATTCGAGAGCTTCGTGGCTGTTAGCTTGAGAAGTTTATCCGAGCGCCCCCGATCTTTCCGTGGCCAAAAGGATCTCGCGACGTTTGTGCACTACCCCATTCCTCGCTGAGTTGACGCGAGATTCAGCTTCCCAGGAGTAGACCACATGTTCTCAAGAGATCCCCAATCCTCTCATTTCGGCAGGGACCTCTGCTTAGCTAGCTTATCATCCTAGCAGTTTTGCTCTATTCTGCCCTGACCGGAAACTCAGGCTAGACTAACATCGAAGTATATGGCTGCAGTCGAGTGAGAAGTCAGATATTCCCTGACTAATTTCGAGCGCTCAAGCAACGAGCCCAGGGCTCTAATTGTCTTTTAATTATCGGTGGAAATATTTACGTCTTTTACAGTAAATATAGTAATAAGCAATACCTGCCATACCCTGTCTCCAAATGTTGCACGGCGCCCACTCCTCCCTTGAGGGAATATGAAAAAAAAAAAGTACCGCTCGGACTCAGCGAAGATGTACATTGATCAAGCATCAAGAGGATGAACTCAAAGCTTTAAGTCTAGTTTAGGGCCTGAACATCCCAATCAGAATTGAGGCGCATGGCGCGGCAGTTTTCTCTGCGATGTCTACGGGTACTACATTCAGCATAACGTTAAGTGTTAGAGTAAGAGTGGTGCAAAGCGCCCCACAGATTCCAATGCGGGCAAACCTTTGAACCCTCTCCAGTGTTTTAAGTTATATCATCCTTTCCAGCGAGTTCCACCAGACAAGGACTCCATACAAGAAAATTGGCTGGTTAATGGCTCGTATATAGCCAAAATGTAACTTAAGGCGAGAGGTCCCATCTCTTGCCTCTACTTCCCTGCAAGATGACTGTTGCCTTCTTGATTCTCTCTTCAATCTTGGGCTTGCATATTAGCCCGCTATCAAGGATGAGTCCCAGGTATTTCACCCTGTCAGAGAGCAGCAATGAAGCTCTCGCTATTGAGGGGAGTTGAGCGCTAAGTATTTTATATTTCCTCGTAAATAAGTTTTCAGAGTTTAATCAGTAAAGCAAGACTTAAAGTGACTAAAGTAGCGCTAGTCTAAATGTTTTTTCCCATTTCAGACTAGTTTCCGATGAATTTTTATGCGCTGAAAATTATTCTGAACCGAAAGTCGCCGTCAGATCAGAAATAATGGAAAAAACTCATAAAAACGTGTTGAACTTTACACTCTGATAACTACGTAGACAAGTATCACAAAAAAAAAATATATATATAAAAATACTACATTTGCTAAAAATACTACCATTAAATTAATTGTACAACTGCATACCAACATTTTTCGTAGAAACTATAATTAAAAATCACGGAATTGAGATGAAAATTTAGAAACTTCGATTTATATGTTTTTTCTAAATTTTATAAAACAAAAGCAAGGGCCATTCAAAAAAAAAATTAAAACTAGTCAAAATGCTGTTGCGCTGTCGCTTGTCGCGGGTTATCCATACGCAGGTGTATACCCACTAATTCAATGAAGAGCGAATTCATTGCACCTTTTGCCATCGGAATTATTTTACCACGGATATGTATGCAAGAATCAACTTACACATACATACATAACAGTGTGTGCATTCATATTTTGTATGCATGTGTGAGTTTACGTACAGTTCTGACTGCCATTCATGGCAATTGAACTATTTTGTGTGGATGATCGCATGAGGTAAACGAAGTAAAACAACACCACCCGCACTGGGAACGCACAAAATTCGAAAATCGACCAAAAAATATGCATATACGATTATACTATTGACACAAGCATGACATTCGCCAGTTTTGGCATACCAATCGATATTTTTCATCAATTTACACTTTTTTGAGGGGTTTAACCTTCGCATGTCAATACAATTCATACAATTCAATATCGATAGGATTGAAAGGGAATGCGCACAAAAAAAGCTTGATTCGAATTCAATAACGTATATTTGCACATCGTAAGAGTTATGAAATTTTGAAGGCTTTTGTGACAATGTGACATTGATAAAATTGTGACAAAAATTTCCAAGAAGAACAACAAACATTATAGCAATAGCGTAGAAGGTGTTGCTTCATAATTTTGTGAGAAAAAAAACGAAACCTTCCTAGTTTAAATATGTATAAGTTGCTGGTATGCGTCGTGTTGCTGCCAACCACAGGCGACAGCTATTGTTGATGATGGCTACCATTTGTGTTTGTCGGCTGATTGCCTGGCTGTCTCTGATGGTGAGTGAGAATATGTATGCATGCTCGTATCGCCACCGCGAGGCGCATTTCAAATTCATTGGCGCGTGCGACTGTCTGTGCGCCATTGTCATTGTCATTGTTTATGCGTTAACCGTACCGTAGTTTCCATTGTTGTTGTTTTCTTTGTTGTTAATTGGTAATTTGTGGCATTTCCGCTCCGCAATTGACAATTATCACTGTGTCAAGCGATCAATAATATAATACCTAGACATGCCTTCGTGACAATATCTGCCAGGGAGTTAATCGAGCATGGCTTTGGAATTTTCGAGCTTAAATTTTATAGAGCAAATGTGTAAGTATGTACTGTTGTGGTCAAAGTAATAGCATTTAACAGGTGATACAAGTTTCAGAAACTACTGAGATAGAGGGCCATTTCCTTCAGTCCAAACCTGGTGCAATGTAGTGAATTGTTATTTAAGATTTCCATGCCAAACTTTTTTTTTATATACAAAATCATTATATAAAACTCGCATGATCGCATATGGTCATAAAAAGTGCAAGAAGAGCAGGAAAATGCGTAAAAGAAAAGAAGTACGTACATGAAACTTCATAACAAAACCTTTATTTGCTTTGCTCTTCTATTTGCACCAAATAATAGAGTTGCTATTTATGTTTCTGAACATACAATGCAAATTGGAACATTGGTGGTTGAAAATGGTTTCATTATTTTTCAAAATATTCCCCATGATGATCTATACACTCTTGCATTCATTTGAACCAATTTTCGAAGCTCTTCCAGCGCGTTTTTTAAATTGTGTGGGATCCAACGCAAGCATATTTTTTTACCACAAGATGATCTTGTATAGCCTTATTGATGGTCATCCTAGTAATGTCCAAGGAGGCCCAAATCCGATAATTTCAGTATAAATCAATATGGTACTCAAATTATCAATACTTTCTGGCACGAAACTTCCTTTGAATTCTTCGGTGAACGAACAGCGACCGCAAGAAAAAGAAAACTCATTGGACCATTCCGAAGTCTATTGTTTTTTTCCATAATCAAAGATCTACCAACAACGATGAGTTTCGAATTTATTTAAAATTTTGTAGGGTAACTGAGATTACTAACTGGATGCAACTTTATTTTGCCCGCGAAGGGATAAAAAATACATTTTATTACGCACACAGTTTTCCGAACTTCAAAGAGTTGGCTAAATGCATTACAGTTGTCTTACCTGCTTCCTTACTATACTCGCTCCATTAAAAGCGTAATGAGGCTATATTAATCGGTTTTCGCCTTGACGTCATCTCATCAAACAATACTTAGCCAAATCGAGGGAAAATTGTTCTATTTCATCGATCTGAGAGCTTGGATCGTGTTTTAGAGAAGAATGCTTCTCAAGAGAAAAGTACGAATACGTGAATGATGCTTCAGAATAACAGTTGGATATTATCTGCTTCTAGTTTTTTTTTGAAGAGCTAAACTGCGCAAGAGTTTCTTTCCAATAGAGTTCTTATACTTAGGATTCTTATACCATCAAGCCTGAAGCAAATAATAGTCTGATTTGAAAGCAACCCAGAAGCCCTCACATTTAAGATTGGGGAATAAATTCATAACGTTTTTATCAGGACTTTTATTTAAACAAAAAAAAAATACTTATATCAATAAGTTAACATCAAGTTGTTGTCTGTAACCTCTTCCCACCTCTCGAACAATTTGCTGTTGCCGTTCCGCCAAAAATCGCCTGGTCTGGTGTCAAAGAAGTTGTTGAGCCAGTTTTTTAGCTGGGCAATGCTCCTTGGTGACGATGGAATTCTTTTCGAGCATTTTCCGGTGCACCGTTTCCTCCCAGTCCCATCAAACACATACTCACTCCTTTCTTTACTTCATATTGATGAATGGGCCATAGGCCGTAAGCGCTGTTTATGATGGCGTGTTGCTCGATGGCGTTTGAGATGCTTAGAAGCAATTTGAAGGCGACTTTCTTTTTTTTTTTTCGTTGAGCTCGAGAGGTACCCAGACTCCCAATTTTTCGGCGAATTCTATTGAACGAAGGTGATTGAGAACCGTTTCATGTCCGTAGCTCATTTTTTCCGCCAATTCACGACTGGGTTGGCAACCGTACCCCTTCAAAAGTTATTTGAGATGCTGTTCATTGACCTCAGAAGGTCTTCCGCTGCGAGACGTGCGATTGACGTCAAAATCATAATTTTTTGCACTTTACAAACCATTTCTGTGCTGTAGATTCTCCTACGATACCTTCTCCAGTGCAAATGTCCCGGTCTGCTTCGGCAGAGTTTTAACCTCGATGAAAAGCAAAGAAGAGCTGGTGTCAAAAAGTTGATGTTTGTCTCCTGGGTATTCCATTTTTAAAACTAATACAAAATCAAATATCTCAAAAATACAATTAACATAGTTTTGTAGAGCAGAAAGAATTCAATCGAATGAATACTTACCCTTTGCCAAACAGCAAACAAATGGTTGTAAAATAAAAGAAAATATGAAAAAGCTGTGAACTTATTCCCCAACCTAATAGATGGTCAAGCAGAAGATGAAGGAAAATGTTTTGTGGTGTTAAAAGCTAAAATTGATAAAGAAGTAAATTAAATACAAAATGGCGCAATATTAATCAATTATTTGGTGTCTTGCACCAATCGTATTGTAAATATAAAAATAACAAATAAATAATTGGCGCGTACACTTCTGTTAGGTGTTTGGCCGAGCTCCTCCTCCTATTTGTGGTGTGCGTCTTGATGATGTTCTAGAAATGGGTGGACTTACAGTTTCAAGCCGACTCCGAAATGTTTGTGCAAATGTTTTAAATTGTTTCCTGATCGATCTTTATTTTCTGGGCGATGCCGGCGAACTTATATTATTTCTGTGGTTTTATCAACATTTTCGACATTTTTTAAAAATGTCTAAACGGAATCGATGAAATCGAAATTGCACGTAGTTAGCTGTTACAGTATCGTCACCATTAACACCATGCACAATTTCGAGGCATGGCTTGGATTTTCGCCTTTATCAAAGAACAACTGTAAATCTGCAAAATGTACCGAATTTTCCCTTTGTGGACTTCAATTGTTAACACCTTGTAACTTACAACTGAATGGAACAAAAAAAAAACACGAAGATACTTTTTTTAATGTGAAATGTCACTTTGATAAAGATCATTAACTTTAAATTGTTTGATGGATACTTAACAAGTTATCAGATCACTACAGTCATCTACAAACAGGCAAACGGTGGTCAAAATAGAGCTTTCAATCGCTCAAAATCTGTTTTATTTAGTTACAAAATTGAATGGTTAATGAAAGCAAAAAAGTTCTCAAATAGCATCACCTTAGAGTAAATAATTGGTTAGAACAAAATGTTGATAATATGGTATTAGTACATATTTGTATGAATTTTTTGTGCCAGCACCAATTCACTTATCCAAATTTCCTTTAAAGTTATACAAAAATTTTAACTAAAACGTAATGATTCAGTACTTTAGTCTTAGTCCAATTACAATAAAATCTACAATATTATTGTAAAAGCTATACAATTATTTCGCATACACGAAATGTATACAACAATTAAAAGCTGCAGTGGTATGCAGATCTGCATTTGACAAATTTCGTAAGGAAATTTAACGCTTCTTCGTTAACACACAGCAAAATCATTGTTGGCCAACTGAAATGTACTTAACGTAAGTGAAACTATTACGCTGGTTCATCATTAAAGTATGAAAATGACATAATATCCAAACACACATATATAAACAGAAATATTCATGTATGAATACTCATCTGTACCACTATGCATACTCGCATAGTACGACTTTATAAAGTTATGCAAGCATAAGCTTAAATGCTTGTATTTTGCCGAAGGAATCTTGGTGCGGCAATGCTGCGGTGGTCCATATTAAAAGCAATAACAAAAACCACACAAGTCGGTTTCTACGAGTACTATGTAGCTATGAGTACGCTTAATTATTACCAGAATATTTGTGTGTAAGAAAACGGAGCAGTAGTAGCACGGAATTTGTGTCACACGCAGTCGACGCGGCTATAGCCATGGTTCACTTCCGTTTATTGTTACCGCAAGCAACCATGACCTCAGCGCGAATGAGCGTGGTTGGCGTAAATGTAAAATGTCAAAAACATTGCGCTTCTTTCTTTTTGCAGTTTTTGTTGCTTTTATTTTTCTTGTTACCTCCTGCGCCAAAGTCACCATAAAGAGCACCATAAAAGTCAACTAACTTGATGTGGGGGTAGCCAATGCGTATGAGTGACTTACATATAAATATACGAGTACTTGTGCATATATATGTACTTAAGCATGTATATATTATTCTGTAGATGTAAAGGTAAGCAGGATGCCTAAAAATTATTAAAGACTTGCCTTAGACAAAAAATACATACAGTAAAAGTAAGGCAGCAATGAAAAAATCAGTTTTCCAAAATACTTTGGTATGTAACGACTTAAGGTAGTAGGCTGGTAACTTACACGTTTTTTGAGGCCATGTTTGGGACATTTTTTGGCAGGGAAAAGAAAATTCAATCGGTTTGATTTTCTGATATATTATTAAAGGTATGAGAAGGTGTACAAAAAAAATTGTTTTAATACTATTTTTGTACACTGCAGCAAGCGGCAAAAAAAAGAGGTACAGTGGCTGGCCGGCGTGATTTCGTCACTTGTGGTCATCTGAAACAGAAAAAACAAATTGCTTATTAATCAGTGTGCTTCTCGTTCTGGTGGGTAGTAAGATCAAATGATTTTGACAAAAAATAACAAAATGGCGGATTTCGTAAGAAAATTGCTTTTTTTTTAAGTGGAAACCGGACTAAAAAATGGAAAGTTAGGGTCGAAATAAATTAAATCTACTACCCGCCAGAACTATCGATGTGTAGAAAGACATATCTAAATCTCAGCTCAATCCGTTATATAGAAAATTTGTTTTCACGACGGCCATCCGCTAAAACGTTGTTTTGAGAAAAACGCGTTTAAAATTTTAGCGGCTTAGCATGTATGTGCCACAATTTCGTCAATATTTCGAATTTCGGTCTAAAATTTGTACAGTATATTACCAATATATCGCACTTTCAAAATAGTACGTAAAAAACCGAAATTCGAAATTTTCAAAATAAGTTACTAGACTACTACCTTAAAGAATCGAAGGCCGCTACAACAAATAATAATGCGTTTGTTATGTAGCCGAATGAGTTGCTACGTGACTACCATACGTGATCGAATCTCTGTGCAAGAAACACCAAATGATAGAGAAAGTTGTTTCTCCCTACCATAAATGTACGCGAAATTATTTATTTTATTTGTTTACATAATAACTAATACCAGAAAACTAACTACAGAGAAAAATTGTTCAAGTATTGAGTTTTTATAGGTATTCGGTCCCAAAATATAAAAGTTTCTAACAACTCTTTCGGAATAGCCGTCAACGAGAAAGATTTTAAACTCCAGTTAATATGAAGACGATCCTGTATAATGTACTTTTGGTGAATCTTCAAAGTGCTAATAAAATTAAAAAAATGGAATGGAAAATGAAATAAAAATGGTAGCAAGCTAAGGTAAAACATTGAAAAGAATTTTTCTTTTTAATAATACATATATTTGGAATTAGTATCGCAACGTCACTAGTTCGATGTATTGGGTTGGGGAATAAGTTCATAGCGTTTTAATATTTTCTTTTATTTTACAACGATTTGTTTGCTGTTTGGCAAAGGGTAAGTATTCATTCGATCGAATTCTTTCTGCTCTACAAAACTATGTTCATTGTATTTTTGAGTTATTTATTTTTTAATTATTTCTGAGGCTTAGAAATGGAATACCCAGATGGCAAAAATCAAAGTTTTCCACACCTGTTCTTCTTCGCTTTTCATCGAGGTCTGAAAGCTGCCGAAGCAGACCGGGACATTTGCGACGTGTATGAAGAAGGTATCGTAGCAGAGTCTACAGTACGGAAATGGTATGTAAATTGCAAAAAATGGTGATTTTGACGTCGATGGCACGTACCGCAGCGGAAGACCTTCTGAATTATATGAAGAACGTCTCAAAAAACTTTTGAAGGGGAACGGTTGCCAACACAGTCGTGAATTAGCGGAAAAAATGAGCTGCAATCATGAAACGATTCTGAGTCATCTTCATTGAACGGGATTTTCCGAAAAATTGGGAGCCTGGGTACTTCACGAGCTCAACGAAATAAAAACAATGATAGTCGCCTTAAAATCGCATATCAGCATCTCTTTCGCCATCGAACAACACGCGGTCAAAAACAGCACTTTTTGTACCGAATCGCCACATTAATATGAAGCTAGGAAAGGACCTCCCACTCGTTTCTCCAGGAGATACACTAAAACCGAGAGTCAAGCCGAATCTGCATTCAAAGAAGATCATGATATGGAATTTGGTGGGACTGGGAGGGAAATGCTCGGAGAGAATGTCACGGTCACCAATCAGCTCTGCATTGCCCAGCTACACCGCGGGAATGAGGCTATTCGACTGAAAAGACCTGATCGATATTATCAAACCGTACTGCTTCACGATAACGCTAGATCCCATTTTGCACAAGTCGACAAAGCCGCACTCCAAGAACTCGAATAGGAGGTTCCAGACCTTGCACCGACCGATTACCAACTTTTCCGCTCCCTGTCAAGACATATGAAGAGCGTTACCTTCGATACCAAAGAGGTCCTTAAAAACTGAACTAGGCGGGTTTTGACGTAACGGCATCAACAAATTGGTCGAGAGATGGGAAGAGGTTGTAGACAGCAACGGCGAATATATAATTGATTAACTTATTGATATAATTTTATACGCTACGAAGTTATTCCCCAACCTAATATATATAAATTTTCTATAGAAAATGTTTTCTCTTTTAAATTTTTAAAAGGTTTATTTTTATATCCATGATAACAAATTGAATCTAGAAAAAAAAATCTTACGTTACAATTTAGTGTCGTTCTTAGTCGCAACATAAGGCGGAGACTAACTCTAAACTTTTGTCGCGATTTTGTACAATTTCTCGACTATAAGACCAGCTACTAATGTGCAGACGTTCAGCTTATATCATTCTTATCTTTATACTTTAGGGTTGTCCTCTCCTTCGTGAACTTTTAACTTCCGGCGTTAAATTTCGACACTGTCAGTGCTAGTGGATTGTCATTCCTTGTAATTCTGGGCCAGAAAATTTGTGAAAGACTTTTGTTTACAAAGGTTGGTATACTCCAGCAGATTCTGTTAGTGACTTTCCAGGTTTCACAACCATTCAAGATTATCGTTTTTACACTAATATTAATATATTATAAAAGTTTTTTGCTTGGCAGGGGAAATATAAGACTTTTCAACGATTTTCCATTGAAAAAAATTAGATGCAAGAATTTCTCCAATTTGACTAAATATTCTTCTAATAGTCTACATGCATCATTTTAAAAAATTTTCATGAAGTCAAAATCAATTTATATATTTGGCCGCCGTAGCCGAATGGGTTGGTGCGTGACTACCATTCGGAATTCACAGAGAGAACGTAGGTTCGAATCTCGGTGAAACATCGAAATTAATCTGACAGCGGTCGCCCTAGGTAGGCAAACCTCCGAGTGTATTTCTGCCATGAAAAAGCTCCCCATAAAAATATCTGGGATTCGAAGTCGGCTTGAAACTGTAGGTCCCTTTATTTGTGGAACAACATCAAGACGCACACCATAAATAGGAGGAGGAGCTCGACCAAACACCCAGAAAGGGTGTACGCACCAATTATATATATATTATACATATATATATATATATATAATTTTATTAATAACTCATTAGCTGCATTGTTGCTGTTAGTCCACCCTAGTTCATAGTAATTGGGTTTATTTATTTATTTTATTTATTAATTATAGATAGACACGAGCAAGATCTTACGGCAAAAGTCTTATAAGTAACTTCTTAAAAGTAAACTCAAAGTAAGAAAAATCAATGTCTAAGGAGAAGAATAAGCATTAAATTGACCTATCTTCCTCTTAAAAAGAGCAAACATTCCATATACAATTAAAGCAATACCCACAAAAAACAATTCATAACAACGGAAAATGCGTGAGGGAACATTAGAGTTAAATTTGTTGAACAGATATGGACATCTATTCAGCCCGCACAAATATCGAAGATAAAACAAGAGAACATGCCTAGACTCTAGGAACGTTAGATTTATTAATAAGCGCTCTCGTCGATGGGACTGAACGGGATCAACGAATTTTCAGAGCAAAGCAAAGCGTTCAAAAGCTCTCTGAACGGACTCTAATCTACTAATACGAGTATAGACGGTATGAAACGGTCTCCAAATGAATACCGTGTTTTCTAACCTGGACCAAACTGAAGGCGAGTACAACAGTATGAGAGTATAGGGATCAGAAAAATAAGAACTAGACGAATAACGGCTAACGATTTAGAAAGAATAGAGTTTATGTGGGGGGTGAAGCTGAGCTTGAAGTCAAAATAAACACCCAAGCCTTTTAATTCACTATTTATTTACTTGTCTTTAGTGGCGAGTTTGAGATGTAGTAAGATGTTGGAACAATATTAAAAACTTTCGCATGCGAAGTAAGGTAACATTTATTAATCCTAAGGAACAAGCGATTATGCATACACCAACTAAGTTATTCAACTCACCCTGAAGAGTGGAGGAGTCTTTTGGACATTTAATTTCATAGTAGATTTTCAGATTATCCGCGTATAGAATAAAAGTACACATGGAAAAACAGGAGGAAATTATTGGTAATGAATTTGGTATCTCTCTGTCCATATTTCGGAAAGTTTGCATAAAAATCTTGGCCTACATACTTCGGAAGTTTAAATGAGGTAATTTAGTTTATTGGATAAACCCAATACTAAACAATTTCAGTTCCACTCCTGTCGGCAGCAAAAAAATAAAAGTTTTGAGCAATATTTAATTGTTTTTATTTCTACAAAATTTGAAAATTATAAGAGGAACAAATAAATTGCCAAAATGTGTCCAAAACCACCTGTGCTACAGTTATTTTGCGCAATATATATAGAGAAATAATTTTTTAAAAGCCGAATTAACATTAATTTTTTGTTTAGAGATGTTACCCATGACAATTAATTTTTCATAATTTATCGCCAGTTTACCATTGTCAGCGCTCATATAAATTCAAGGTCAAGTGCTTCCGCATTCGTTTAAGTGAATTAATTTATGCGTTTATAATTATTTTTATGAGCATAGGAACATATGTGTGCACACATGAGTAATTCTAATTGTATAAAAATACATACATACATATGAACAACTTTATGGCTTTTAATTTATGCCCACATTATTATTTTATGATAAAATGCCACTGGAGTAGCAGACCCTCATATTTTTTTATGCTGAAAAATATACATAATTATACAATGTAACACAATCTAAGAGGGTTTGTATTATGTATTCATTAAAGAAGAAAACAAAACCAAATTATGTAAAGCTATATATACTTGTGCGTGCATACGTGGATATGCTTAGGGCCAATGCGCCCTTTCAAGTACTTACAGTAGTTACAGTAACGAATGCCAATGATTGACAATGAAATGAAACGTCATATAAAATAATTCAAGTAACCAGAATTCCACTATTGAAGATTGTATGTTTTTTACTATCAGCTACACACACATACATGCATATGAGCATCTGAGTTATCTATTGTACATTCACGTGCTTTGCCAGCATATCGTATTAGGGTGGTTCACCAAAACAGCTTCCTTTTTTTCCAAACGACAAAAATTTGTTAAAATTTCTTGAATATTTTCAAAATATATTATATTTTCTATATTTTGAATATTTGCTCCTTTTGAACATGTATACTAGTATGGTGGCCGGCTTTAGATAAGTTATACATTAAAAGAACCATGGTACATGTACAAAGAATGGCCAGTCTTTGCATCTGCGGGGCCCTTAGGACCACACCCACAGAGGCACTAAATATTATGCTTAACCTTTTACCAATAGAGCAATTCGGTAAGCAAGCAGCTGCCAAAGCAGCTCTCAGACTAAGAAAAATCGGCCTACTCAGAACGAACCAAAAAAGGACTCTCTTCAATTTTAGAAAAATTCCCCTGCATTCCTGGCACAACGGATTTCTGTAAGACCAAGGACATCAACTTAAATAAATCCTTTGTCACAGTATTTCCTTCCAAAAATGATATAAACATCTACACAGATGGCTCAAAACTAGGCAACAAAGTAGGTGGAAGGGTTTACTCCGATAAACTCGGAGTATGCCAATCATTTCGCCTACCTGATCATTGCAGAGTATTTCAGGCGGAAGTCACTGCCATAAAAGAGGGACTTACGGTAATAAAAACGAGAGTATTATCCACAAATGAAGTCTTCATTTACTCGGACAGTCAAGCGGCAATAAAAGCGCTTGAATCTAAAACACACGCGTCAAAAACAGTTTCAAATTGTTTTAAACTTACAAATGACGTATTTAAGTGTTACAAAGTGCACCTTATATGGGTGCCAGGCCACAGGAATATAGCAGGAAACTGCAAGGCGGATGAACTTGCTCGAACCGGTACAACGCTCGATCTCAAACCGGATAAGGCTGATACCCATGCCCATAGCCACTTGTAAATTACTTATAGATAGAGAAACCATCAAAAAGGTAAATACAAGCTGGCAAAACCTCACAACATGCGAACTAAGCTGACAAACATGGCCAAACTGGAACAGCGGTTGATCGAAGATCTTGTTAGGATTTAACAGAAAAGCTATAAGAAAAATGATAGGGGTATTAACTGGTCATTGTTCAATAGGCAGCCACGCTAGGAGGTTAGGACACCCGTACTTCCATTTCTGTAGAAGCTGTCTTAATACAGAAGAAGAGGAAACATTCAGACATCTTTTATGTGAGTGTGAAAGCCTAGCTATGAGAAGGCTGCGCACTCTTGATACAGCATTTCTAACCGATGTGGCGGGCATAGCCCATCTAAAACTAACGAAGCTCTGCTCGTTTAATGAAGCTACCGGATGGTTTGAAAATGAACACGTGGGGTAAGGATAAGCTCCAGAGTTATCACAATGGACCTGCGAAAGGTCTAAGTGTGTTTTTACGACAACCACCCAACCTATCTACCTACCTATTTTTAAGTTTAATACATATACAGTGTACTCTCTCTTAAGCGGACACCTAAGGGACAAAAAATTTGTCCGCTTATGAGAAAAGTGTAAAAAAAATTAATAATATTTATATTATGGGAGGGTTAACGTGTTATGCCAAAAGTCTTTCACGCTTCCTAATCATCGTAGCATATTCCAAGCTGAGATCTATACTGTAATCAAAGCAACTGAATTAGCGTTTGAATTTACTCCGCTCAACACTCGCTCAAACATCTTCATCGATAGTTAAGCTGATATAAAGCAGTAATGGGTGTAATAACTAGCTCGGATTCCGTGCAATACTGTAGATCTAAAATGGACAAGTTCTGCAAGAATAGACAGGCCACAATTCACTAGGTACCAGGGCATGAGGAAATAGAGAGAAATGATAGAGTTGACGAGCTTGCTTAGGCGAGCTCCCTCACTCTCAGTTTTGAAGACGCAACTAGACGAAAAAATAACTATGGAAGCACAGCCTATATGGGAAGCTTCGAACTCCCACAGTACTGCCAAAATAATACTACGAAATTGCAATACGAAAAAACCAACTTTATTTTATCACTCCCAAGGAAGGAATGTAAGCTATTGGTTGGAGTACTGATGGGACATTTTATCACTCCATTTCACGCTGCTGAAATGGGATTGGTCCACAACGACGCTTATAACTTATGCGAAGGTTACTTCAGATCACCTCACGTATCACGAGCTATGTTTAACATCTGGTAATAACGCTGGTAATACTACTTACTATGGTTTATGATATATCTACTCTGATCAGCTAAATATACCTAACCGAATCTGATTTGTTATGGAAGGGCTGTCCGCTCAAGAGAAAAAATATTTAAAAAATTCTCAAGGATTTGTGTCATGCATTGAAAAGGAGTCCGCTTATGGGAGGCATCCACTTAAGAGAGGTGTTCGGTAGGAGAGGGTACACTTTATGTATAGCAGTTTAATATTTCTAAGCTTTCTTGGTTAAAAAATAAATTACTGAGACTTTAGTAAAAATTAATTATTAAAAAAAATAGAGAAAAGCTCACACACAGGTTTACATATAAAATAAATCAATAAAATAAAAGTTTAGTTATTAAATATTAAATCCAAGTTTAACCAAATCCGTATTATAATATTTCTTTAAGAATAATAAGTACTTACCCTTATACTTGCGGCCGCTGTAGCCGAATGGGTTGTTACGTGTCTACCATTTTGTAGTGCCCAGATTCGAAAGCCAGGGCAGGGCATGAAGTACTAAATAGTAGAAAAGCTTGTTTTCTAATAGCGGTCACTCCTCGGCAGGCAATGGTAAACCACCGAGCGTATTTCCGCCATGAATAAGCTCCCCATAAAAAGCCATCTGCCATTCGAAGGCGTCATAAGAGTGAAGGTTTCTCCATTTGTGGCGTAACATCAACACGTAGACCACAAATACGAGGAGATGCTCAGCGAAAGTTTCTAAAAATTTAGAATTTTTTTTAAATTTGTTAAAGCTTTCCATTTTTAAGCAGAATGTTTAGAATTCTGGCTATACAGCAAGGCGAATCTGTAAAACGGGTAGCAATAGGCAAGGCGAATTTATTATAGGTGACAGCAACCACATATAAGTAAAACCCTACATGTATTTGTTGTTGCGTTTGGTCCAATCATCACGTCAAAATCAGTAATCAAATGGAAACGTACGAATGTAAACATACTAATACATACAAACAAAGCATACCATTTTGACGTAAGCCATACCTACGGCGAAAAATTCAGCTGGGTGAATGCTGTCACCTACAATAAATACATCTTGGCAATAGGCCAGCTGAATTGTTTTATTTTTTTCGCCGTGTACATTCGGTTCTGAGCACAAAGTTAAATAACGAAACGTATTACTCAAGGCGAATCTATTAAACGTCGTATCGGTAAATCAGCTGATTTATTATGTTTCTTTCGCCGTGTGGCTGTCAGCCTAGAATGGAGCAAGGCGGATTCATTTTTTGTTTTCTACTTTGCCAATACTTTTCTTTGACAATCAAATGTACAAAGCATTGGTGTTGCTATAGTTCTAATGAATGCGCGTTGGTATTACTTAAATTCAAATTTGCAGTTTTTAAATTGAAATTTTGTAATGAATTTAAATTCAAAAGTTATTATGAATAGTTCCTGTGGTATCACAATGGGCCTCTAACTGGCCTAGGTGCGTCGAAGACAGGCACTTCACCTAACCTAACCTAATGAACATTTTAAAATATTTTCAACACGACAAATAAATTCATTCTTTTTTCTATTTCGCTTTCACAAATAAATCATATTTTTTCAGTTTCAGACTTTGACGTGACATTCTAATGTACAAAATGTTGTAGTTGGCTTAGTGCCATGACCTTTAATGAGTTCGCCTTGGTATGGAGTTGTATAGCTCATAGATTTTTAGTATAACAAAGTTTAAATTTCAAGAGACTGGCAAATACCGTTAATTTTTAGAATTTTTGGTTTTGTTGGCTAGGCGTTTCCTACCGCATTAAAAAATTCGAGCATGCACTTTGTATGGAAGGAAAAGCATGACAGTTCAGCAACAAATAAAAATTAAAAAAAATCAACATTATTTTGTAGTCACTTGAAATTTTTGAAATTTGAACTTGGTTGTACGTAAATTCGTAGTGGTGATTAGTGTAAGTACAAATTATAAATTTTAGATCTAATAAAAGGTTTTGATTGAATACATTTTTTAGATTTAATATAAATTTTTAAATTTAATAAAAATTTTACATTTGATAATAATTCGCGCTTACATCACAGTATCTTGTTTGCTATGAAAAGTCAGACACCTTAAAATACATACAAACGCACATACATAAGTATGTACATATAGACATACAAACCAATGTGTACCCATAGCACTCTCAGCATAATTCAAAGCACCACTTCACCCGCATTAACTACCTCAAATCCAATTCTTTAGTATTGCTGTGTGTGCCAGCATGAATAGCCAATAACCAACAACAAAATTGCATATAAACACCAGTAATAAATATAAAACAGCGGTAATTTGCCAATCCAAGCACGCGCTAACCAAATGTGTCCACCAAGTGGCCATTGGAGAGCGTCGTGACGACAATGAATAACAAAATAAGCTGATATTCGCACGAGTGTTTGAATTCTGACCAGCAGCTTGCTATGCAGTTGCAGTTTTAGTACTTGAATACCGACATAAGTTTGGACAAAATTGCTTGCTTGTACGTTTATGTCGATGAGCTGGCTGAAAATCGAATTTTGCCAATTTATTAGTTGTGATAGGCGTTGATAGATTTAATTGAATATTTCGGGTTATTTTCGCAGATTATAGTGTTTGAACAATATAACATTCCACTGAGTTGCACGCAAGTATTTGTATAGTTATTATTAATCTGCATATATGTTTGAGTATAAGTTCATATATCTATGGAGATGTGACTAAGTACTTTCAATGAATATGAAGCCGATTTCGCTATTTTGCTGTCTTTCAACTTTCCATAGTCTTACGACACAAAAAATCTTTTGTTAAACAATTACCTATTTTCAATATTATAATGAAAGTTTCGAAAGAGTAATTGAAAGATTTGAGAGAATGCGGTCGGAGCGTAGTTTACTTTGCATTTCGTAATTTTTTGTGTTTTACAAGGTTGTTCAATAAGTTTTGAAGCTCGATAAAAAAACACAGTTTTATGGTTTCAAATACACTTTATTATTCAGTATAGTCTCTTGAGTATGAACACACTTGCTCCAACGAGATTCCAATCTATGAATTCCTTCCCTGAAGTGAGAGTCTGGAAGGGCTGCAAAATACGATTCCACAGCTGTGATGATCTCATCATTTGATGAAAAACGTTTTTATGCATGTCATTTTTGTGGTCTGGAAACAGATGAAAGTCGCTAGGTGCAAAATATGGTGAATACAGGGGAGGCTCCAACAATTCGAAATTTAATTCATGGATTTTAGTCATTGCCAAAGTGCTGTTGTCAAACGGTGCATAGTTCTGTTGAAAGAGAATTTTTTCTTTTGCAAACTGGGTATTTTTTTACGAATTTTTTCCTTCATCTGGTCTTAAAGCTTACAGTAATATTCAGAATTTATTCTTTTACCAGTTTGCAAGTAATCCACTAACAAAATTCCTTTCGCATCTCAAAAAACTGATGCTAACACCCTCTTTCACCGAATTTCGGTCACGAACTCGTTTCGGAGCCGAAGAACCAGGTTCCCACCACTATTTAGCCTCTTGCTTGGATTTAGGATCATGGTGATAGACCCATGTCCCATCCATAGTGTTCAATTAATCCACTTTATCCTTTCGAAAACGCTTTAAATGTTGCTCAGAAAGTCGCATTTGAATGTGTTTTTGTTCCATTGTTAGCGAATGCGGCACCCATTGTGCACACAGCTTTCTGAAACCCAATGCTTCAATTAAAATATTGCTTACATTGGTCACTTTTCAACCAGAAACTGGTCTAAGTGGCATCGTTGTCTCTATGTGCGATGCGGCTGTCAAACCTAACCTAACCTAACCTAGATTGCCCAAGTAAGACGCCACGGGCTTCTACTATATCTCTTTAATTCACTCGACGATTTTCCAATACAACATCCTGTAAGTTTTCTACGATTTCTGGTTTGGTTGCTGTTTTTGGAAGTCCTTGACGTAGATCGTCTTCAAGACTTGTACGACCACGTTTACATCCAGTAACCTATCTTTTTATTGTACAAATTGATGACGAAAAACCCCTATAAACATCAACAATTGTTCGCAAGTTTTCTTTGCTTTTAAACCTTCGAAAAATAGAAACTCAACCACTGCACGAGACTTGATTTTTTCCATCGTAGAAAATACTGTGACACGATACTAAATGACTTGTAAACAAAAAATGAATTGACAGATTGAAATGAAACTTCACAGACGTTGATATAAAGAGTGTACCAACATAATAAAAGGATAAGGCCCACTCTTATAGAACCGCAAATTTATTGAACAACCTAGTTGTTTGCATTTCATCATTTTTTGTGTTATACACACATCTCACGAAATTTTTATAAAGGCACCATATATTGACTAAATTTGATTATTAGCGTATTTATATTTTCACTTCAATAACTTTTCTATAAAAATGTAGTTTAATTAAATTTTTGTATAACAGAGTATAAGGGTATATCGTACAGTTTTATAGCCCATTGAACACTGGGTAGTAAACTGAATATTTCGAGTGGCTCAAACAACGCGTTGATTTTTGATAATTTTTTTCCCTGACGATGTTTGCATTGTAAACAAATTCCTTGTATTCGTTAGTAATATATTTAAACTACTATTTGGTACAACTTTTTATTAATAAATGAGAGAAAAAATAGGTAGCCGCAATGAAATTTCTAATAAAATATCTAAAGTCTTCAAGCTATCCTTCTAACTTTATTTTAAGAGCTTAATAACTCAAAACTGATAATACAAAATAGAAAGTAAATAATTTCATGGCATTTAAATTTTCTGAATATTTTTTATGCGGCATATGTCCGCCGTAACTACGATTTATATGATCCATTCGATCAGTTCAATTTGAGACTGCAAATTGCGTCGCCTTGTTGGAACCAGATATCGTCGATGCTTAGCTGATTAAATTTTGGACACAAAAACTCTATCAGCATGATCTTTCGAAATAAATAAGGCCCAATGATGCCGACAGCGCTCTTGAACTCTGCGAACAGATTTATTTGTTTCGAAGTAAATTTCCACAATTTGGAAGAACTGTTGTGACGTTGAACGATACACGATGACTCGCCAATCCTTACTAAATAGAAATATCAACCCAATCGGCTGCCAAGTGATCGAAATAGACAATCCTTATGCAGCTAAAAAACTCCCCATATATTGCATCAAAATCGTAACCAATGCACGCCTTTATTTAGCATAAGATCACTTCTTTTTCAAATCCTCACATTCCGAAGAAGCGTTATGTTTTTCTCGAAAAGCTATACCTCTCATCTCAATGTAAGTTACTGATTCGAAATGCTACCGATTAGCAAAATTTTGCAACATCTCTCTACAATAAAAAAACTGTTTTGTAACTGTCTCCAAGTAAATCCATTCAATGGTTAAATTTTGTGGCAAAACATTAAGCTTGCACGGTGCAGAGACTCTTACCGCGATGCGCAGTTGTGAACTAGGTAATGACGTTACGGTTAATTTTCATATTTGGGACATCAGTTTCTGGCTTTAAAGTGACCCGTTAGAAGAATAGGATATATTAAATGTACTTTCCGATTTATGAAACACAACTTATTTTATATCATTTCAAACGGCCTCATACGTTAATCATATTTGACATTTGTGAACTAGGCAACTGCGGTATACAAACAGACAATCAACGGAGCGCGTAAAGGTATCCTCTCTGAAAATCATTTCTTTTTTATTTAGTAAAAGTTATTCAAAAACAAAATTGGACTAATAATCCAAGCTACCTAAAAGGAAAGCTAAAATACCGCCTCACTTGACCTTTTTATGACTAGTTTAGTTCTCCGTCTAAGCTACACAGCATCACTATGAAACGACAACACCAAATGACGTAAAAAATTTTATGAATTCATATTTTCACCCAATGAAGGTTATAGTCATGTTTTTATGATGGAACTCCTTCTCACAGCCCCCAGGCCGCGACATCACTCTCATTTGCCACTAATAATCGAATATTTGCTTAAATTTAATCTAAAAAATCTTAATTTGTCCTATTTCCCACTATTTGTAGCACATTCTAGACTTCATAATCCGCATAAGCTGTTCAACTATGCAAATGCAATCCAAATGCAAAGTTCAAAAACGGTTTGAGATAGAAAATTAATAAAAATAATTTTGCTTGATATTTTTCTGATTGGTTGTTTTGATTTTATTCAACGAGGCATAGCAACGTATGCCGGGTTTTGTAATATTTTGGTTATTAATAAAATAATATTTTCTATGAAATTATTGTTTGTAATTATTTTACATATCCTAAATCCCTCAAAACCACTCCTACGCGAGTGGGGCCGCGGGTTAAAACTAGTATAATATAATTTAGAGTTACGTATAAAAACATTTAATTATATTTAGTTTTCCGAAAATTATAGGAAAATGCTGGATTTAAAATTTTTAAATAAATTGGCTTTGGAATGCATCTTAGTTTTTAAATATTACACAGCTAACGGTAATTGATCAGATAGCATGATAACCAGTCGGTGTCACTTCATAAATTTAAACGTGGCAATTATTTAATTCAATCAATTTTTATGCAAATCCAATTAAAAAGAAATTAGCGATTAGAAAAAAGAGCAAAAAAAGCCAAGCTCAAACACAAACTTAGGAAAAAGCTGACATCAAAAGCTTGTGCATCGATTACCGCCAGCATTGACAACTGGTTACTGTGGAAATGTAGACAGCAACAACTGAAAAATCGCGAAAATACAAAATAAAAATGTGGGAATAAAAATCAGCACAAATCAATACTTGTAATAACAACAAAACCACTCGAGAGTTGGCATAAAAAAACCCAAAAACGCATTCAGTCAAATTAATTGGCAACCGTGTTAACAACAAATTTTTTATTGAAGCGCAACGCAATGTGAGCATACTGATCTTGCACTCAAGCCAAAATGGTTAGGAAAAATTTAGCAGAATTACTACAGTAGCCGTAGACATGAGGAAAATGATCTTTGATGAAAACTGTTGCTTTTGATTAGTGGATTAGTGTTGGCAATTGGCAGCGTTACGGTGAGATTACAGCGCTAGTAGTAAGGCAGCAGTGAGTTACTGAGGCGCTCGCAGTCAATCATCGAGTATCAACGCGCATGCGTGTGCGCACAAAGTCGCAAAACGCAGTGTACGAGTGGCTGTGAACCGATACGCCCAGTGAATAGTGAATGGTGTTTTTGTGAGTGCTGTTTTGCTGGTTGGGGAAAAAGTGCAATAAATAGCAGAGTGGAGTTTAAGAAAAAATGTGTGTGATTTATGAAAAATACTGTAAAATTTTACGCGTTAAAAAGCAAAGAAAGGAAAAGCATTGAACTAAATTTTTTCTTTGTTTTTTTAATCTTTTAATAACTAAAAGTAATGTACAGAAAAATGTTTGAGTAATGAGTGGTGGAGAAATAATGAAGACATATGGAAACAAGTGAAAAAATACGAAACTATACGAAAATACGAAATATGATTTAATGGAAGCGCAGAAGAATGTTTGTTGATGCTTAAATGCTGTAAATAATTAAAAACTTGTAAAAGAAAAATTATTAAAAAAAAACGCAATCTGCAAAAAACGAGAAACGTGTTTATAAGTTATAAATGATGAAATAAAATTATTATAAAATTTAGTTAAAAATTACTTTGAAAATATTATAATAAAAATATTATAACAGCCCTTTAAAAAGCATAAACGACATTCCGGATTTAATACAATTTGAACGTAGAAATATAAATACAAATATATAATGAAATGAAGCAAGCACAAAAGCAGAGAAATTTCTGATTAGAGAAAATCAAAAAGTGTTTTAAAGTATAGTAAGAAAAAATGCAATTAAAAATTGTAAAAATGAATACCTTGAAAATATATAGCTGAAAATTAATGTTGAATTGAAACACTTAACGAAAATAATAAAAAAATTAAAACTAAATAATAAAAAAAAACAGAAATAACATATTTAAAAGGAGTTTATAGTTTGAAAACTATAGGTTAGGTTAGGTTGACCTGGCTGGCTGAAAGCCATCACATAGACCTATTGATCCTTAGTGTTACGAGATGGAGCTAGACCCTTACATTTCTTTGTAGTAGACAAATTGTAATACGTCTGCGTCTTTTGCAAATCTAAGTAATCTTTGGAGCTCTATCACCGAGAGGTTTTCTAACTTCTCATATTGTAAAGCTCCTAAGCATTTTAATCTAGTTCTAGCTAATGCAGGACTGGAACATAGAAGGTATTCCAGCGTTTCCCTCTCTTCTAGTTCATTGCAAAATATGTGGCTAGATTATTCCACCTCCCATCTATCCGTATTTTCATGTCCGCAGCGATGTCTTTGTATACCGTATTTAAAGGTTTCAGTATGTCGTTTTCTTGTTCGAATTGTCTGTAAACATCACTTTGGAAATCTCATCTACAATTTCGTTTCCTGCAATGCCTTTATGTCTGGGTACCCAATAGATATGCAACCGCCTGTCTGCGGCTAATCTCTCTATGGCTTCCCTGCTTTTAAGAACATTTTTAGATGAAATTTCGTATGAGTTTATTGCCTTTATCACAGCTTGGCTGTCAACGTATATATTTATTTTGGAGTTTCTTGATGTTTGTGTCATTGCTATTTCTGCAGCCTTTCCTACCGCAAAGACTTCTGCTTGAAAGATACTACAGTGGTCAGTAAGCTTAAATGGCTGCCTGGTGCCCAGCTCTGCGCAATACCCCCAGATCCCTGCTCCTACTCCGTCTACCATTTTCGAACCATCGGAAAATATATTAAGAGTATTTAGGTTAGGTTTCATTCCTTTTTTCCACCCCTCTTCTTCTATTGTTGTTGGGAATTGTTTGATCCAATTGCATTTCGGAGTCATATAGTCCATTTGGACCTTATAATTAGTGCCTATTGAGCTATGTCCGAATGTTTCACAGGTAAATTCGCCTGTCGCACTGAGTCTTACGGCGGAGTTAGCTGCTAGGTATTCTGCCGCTATATCAATCGGTGACAACTTGAGTATTCTTTCAAGCGCTGCCGTTGGAGTAGTTCCCAATGCAAACTGAGAACTATATTAGTTAACCAAAAACATGCACACTCATGAACACTAAAATAGGTGTAGGATGGTTTGATGGTTTGACAGGTTGGAATATTTTACTTTGTTTATTTAGTATATTTTTTTTTAATATATAATAGTCTAATTTATTATTCAGCAAAAACCACATATGTCGTTTTTTCAAACTTTGCGCAAAAATTATGAAAAATATGAAAATTCTCCAGAATTTTAAAGTTTTTAATCAAAATTTTTAAATTATTTTTATTATGCAATTGGGCTACGACATTCAATATTAGTGCAACAACGTGCAAGTTCTAAGTAGCTACAAAATACTTCCTTATTTTTTGCTAAGATGTTACAAACATTCTTCTACACAAAAGTACGTTCGACAGTTTTTTATTTTTAAGTGGAAGAAATATCACGGCGGCCGCCGTAGCCGAATGGGTTGGTGCGTGACTACCATTCGGAATTCACAGAGAGAAAGTTGGTTCAAATCTCGGTGGAACATCAAAATTAAAAAAAAAAACATTTTTCTAGTAGCGGCTTGAAACTGTAGCTCCCTCCATTTGTGGAACAACATCAATACCCACACCACAAATAGGAGGAGGAGCTTGGCCAAACACCTAACAGAAGTGTACGCGCCAATTATTTATTTTTTTTTATATAGAATATCATAACATGGACCGAATAAAAAATCAAAAATCGTTGAGAGTTTTGCTCTACTTCTAACTGCCATTTCATTGCACCAAAATTGAATGAGCTATAAAACTGCATTACAAAATTTATTCCAAAAAATTTATTATAAAGTTAAAACTTAGGTGAATTTTGCAGAATTTATATACAAAAATTTTGAATTTTTGCACATAGTTTAAAAAAAATTTATGTATATTGGTTTTGTGGTATTAAGATTTAGACTTTTATAAAAAATTAGTGTACACCAATTTAATATAAATCACAATAACCAAAACTGGTCAACATATTCCACACCAATTTTATTGACCATGGGTGTACATTAAAATATCAATGTTACAAAATTTTAATCAGATTAGTTTAATATTTTTGCAACAATAGAAATTTTCATAAAATTAATTAAACTGAATTAAAAAGAAAAAATAAAAGGATATATTTTCAAGCTATGCAAATTAAATAAAATTATCGGAAATTTAAATTTTATAATAGGACTATGAATAAGTTCGTGCGGTTTTTTTTCGAAATTTGAAACTTTATTGACGTAAAATGGTTACAAATTTAATATTCAAAATATTGTCCATCGCTTACTACTACTTTTTCCCATCTTTCTGGCAATTCACGGATTCCCTTTGTGAAAAATTCGGTCGGTTTTGCCGCAATCCACGAATCGATCCATTTTTTGACTTCATCGTAATTACGGAAGTGCTGGTCAGCCAGGCCATGTTGCATCGATCGGAAGAGATAGTAATCGGATGGCGCAAGGTCTGGACTATACGGCGGGTGGGGTAGGACATCCCATTTGAGCGTTTCTAAGTATGTTTTGACCACTTGTGCAACATGTGGCCGAGCATTGTCATGTTGCAAAATAACTTTGTCGTGTCTATCGGCGTATTGCGGCCGTTTTTCTCGCAGTGCTCGGCTCAAACGCATCAATTGTCGTCGGTAGACATCCCCCGTAATCGTTTCATTCGGTTTCAGTAGCTCATAATACACAACACCCAGCTGGTCCCACCAGATACACAGCATAACCTTCAGGCCATGAATATTCTGCGCCGACGTCGATGTTGAAGCATGGCCAGGGTATCCATACGTTGCCCGACGTTTTGGATTGTCGTAATGGACCCACTTTTCATCGCCAGTCACAATTCGATGCAAAAAACCCTTTCTTTTGTGCCGTTGAAGCAGTTGTTCGCATGCCATAAAACGGCGTTCAACGTCTCTTGGCTTCAATTCATACGGCACCCAATGGCCTACCTTTCGGATCATTCCCATGGCTTTTAAACGTTTGGAAATGGTTGATTGATCAACCTCCAAAGTTTTTGCAACCTCTTCTTGCGTTTGAGCCGGATCTTGATCGAGCAATTCCTCCAATTCGGTATCCATGAACTTTGGCGGCGCACCCTCGCGTTCTTCGTCTTCCAAGCCAAAATCACCACTTTTAAAGCGTGCAAACCACTTCTGGCACGTTCGCTCAGATAGAGCATGCTCACCATAAACTTCCACCAAGATACGATGACTTTCGGCTGCTTTTTTCTTCATATTAAAATAATGAAGAAGAATTCCCCGCAAAAACACATTATTTGGCACGAAATTCGACATTTTCAAGTGTGGTAAAAATATTGTTGTTTACGCTTCAAATAAAAAACTTATACTGACGTTTGTGCCTTACGACAGTAGCTCTCCAATGAATGTTTGGAAATGTGGATCGATGGAATAATAATCAAGTTACGCCATCTGTTGTAAAACCGCACGAACTTATTCATAGTCCTATTATTAAAATGTAAAATAATGCAAATTTTAAAAGCTAATAAAATCTTTGTAGTATACAATTCAATATATAAAATTTTTAAAAACATGAACAACTTAGAACACTAAAAAACCATAATAAAAAGATTAAAGTTGAGTTAAAACGTTAAATTTAAGAATATTGAAAATTATTATAATAGTTTAATAAAAGAGTAAAGTTTGTATTAAAACGTTAATTAAAAAAAAAATTAAAATCATAAATTTTTTCCCATGAAATAAACAAAAAATTAAATTTTAAATCCAAATAGTAAATCAAAAAAAAAATTCAAAATAACTTTTAATAGTTATGATTAAAAGACTGGCAATAACGAGAATTAAAAACAAAATATTTCAAGTTTCAAAACCAAATTAGTAAATCAAAAAATTCATAGAAAACTAAAATACTAAAACATGGAGTTTTGTAAAAAATTATTTAAATGCAGAGTAAACCCATACATTTTTTGTTATAAAATAAATTTAAAAAATTAAAAAAAACGCCTGCAATGACACCACATTTTATATTCGAATTTATATTCCTTGTGAGTCTTCAATTTTCATACATATATTCAAAAACAACTGCGAAGTCATGAAAATCAATGAATACAAAAAATGTAAAAAAAGTGATTTAACTGCTTTTTGACGGAAAATTAGTGAAACCGTTGCGAGTTTACATTTATAGGCACGTAAATTTGTTGTCTACCCATAAACGTTTGACAACTGTGTACGAGCAGTAATAAAGTTGTTGTAAACAAAGCGCGAATATGCAGTGCAAAGGCTTGCGCATGCGCTGAACAAACTGTCACCATCGTCAGCGCATAGCTGCAACGGCATTAAACGTTACTTTTAACCAGCTGCCGCTTCATTGTGCTTAACCGTCTGTGTGTCGGCGAGTATGTGTCTAAGCGGTTGTCCGGCTGATCGATTGCTAAAATTTATTTATTTAGAAAATAATTTGGTTTTTTTCTCGATTTTTCGCGTTAAAAATAATTTTGAAGTACAAATCGTGTAATTTATACGCACATGCGCAACTCGAAGTGCGCAAACACAAAGAATAACAAAAAATCAAATAAATTACACGTACCTATAGCTGTATAGGTATGTACTTACCTATGTATACAGGCATACAGATATGAACAGTAAACGGGATTGCTCATACGCCTCACTCATACCCTTAAGCTATAAGCTGTTGTTCTGTTTACTACTGACGCACAACGAAATTTTAATTTTAATTCAATTTTTTTAGCGTTGTTTTTCTTCGTGCGTCTGCGTACAATTGACAGCAGTCATGAATTTATTGAAATTTCTTTAGAATTTTCTAGCTGAGAATACGTGCATAAATACTGAATATTTGAGGTGATGAAGTGATGAGACAATGGCGCTTTGGAGGCAAATGGAAATTATAAAAGTGTTATAAAGCAAAATTATGCAATTCGTGTAGAAATGAAGTGGATATTTTTAATCAACACAAAATTGCAGTTTAATTGATCAGCAATTAACCGAAGATTATTGTGAAATTTGTGCAGATTTTTGGAAAAATTGTGTTGCAAAAACGATTTGGAAAAATGGTGCATTCTGTTGATGTGTCTACAATTGCTGGAACCAGTGATATGGTAAAATTTCATTTTGAATTAATCGTAGTTAGTATTCTTTTAAATTATATTTGCACACCTTAGCCCGCTTTTCATTTAAAGCTTCATAGTCGCATCAATTAATCAGTACTTTAAAAATATAAAATATTATATAAGCAACGTCGGAATATTAATTAATAGTGTAAGTTTCCTGTACTTTGCAGCATTATACAATATCTTTGTAACGAAAAAATCAAGAATGCCAATATTCAATTCGAATGCAAAAGACCCGGACCTGAAAATCCACTTAATTTTGTTTTTGAAGTGAAGTGTTCCTTAGGGGTCGATGGACGAGCGAGAATGGAGAGTAAAATTTCAAGGCAACGTTTTGGGCATTTTCGTTCCGCGAGAGAGGAAAAAGATGTAACGTAGATGAAAAGGACAGAGAGAGCTTTACCTTACATATATCTTAGATACACTTTAGGCTATTTTTCCTGAGTTTTTTTTTGGTGCAAACTTAGAGGAAATTTATTTTTGGAGCCTACTTTTTGGCATTATTTTTCCTTGGTGCCACCGTTATATTTCCTTGGTCCCAATTTTTTTGACTTTTTTTGGTACCTTGTTTTTGGCGCTTATTTCCGTTTTCGGCGTCTGATTTATTGGTACTGCCTTGCGGTAATTTGTGCCGTTGCTGCGGTCCTGGAATCGCTGCGTTTGGGCGGGTGATAAACGCTCGAAGTAGTACACGTTCTTGCCATGGTTTGTGTCGGGCGTTTCTCTGCAAATAATGTGAATTTATTAAGATATATATTCTTTCTTTCTCTCTCTCTAATTCTCTCTCGGGTCTCTCCTCCTTCTTTGTCTGCCTTGAAAGTTTCACTTCTGTTATGTGTACTACGCTATTCGTACTTTTTTTTTGATATTCTATTCAATAAAACTGAGTATCTGACAGTATCTGAGAGTACATTAAATGTCATTGGGTTAAAAAAAAAAATGTTCGAGATATTTAACCCATGCCCGAATTGAATACGAGCGCAAGGGCTAAAAATATAAGCATATTAAAGAAGAAGTTTCCGCCGTTTTCTCTTAAAAAGTTGAGGCGTAATTTTAACGGTTGAATATTTATGTTTTGGAATGTGGACCACTATCTGTGAAAAATGTAATGGGCTGTTGATGTAGTGAAGGAGAGAAAAGAGATCTACGCAGGCCATCCTCAAAGGGTATGCTAAGGAATCTCAAGTGCCTAGCCGTCAGAGCCGGACATTTGTAAAGAAAATCTCTTTCTCTGCAGGATCCCCGCAGCTTCTGCAATAGGGGTTGTACGAAAGCCCAAGCTTCTCCACATGAGTTCTGATCACCCAGTGACCAGTGAACACCGCAATGAGTTAGGAGTTTCAATGGCGGGGAATTCCCATCACCTTAAGCGTCCGGTTTCTGTCGTATTGAGGCCATAGTGTTTTTGAGATAGCGCACGACAAATAGAACTTCATCTGTCCTGTTATAGTTCTTTACGATTTGTCTCCCATAAATATTGTTGTCTTCAACGAGCTGCTGCATTAGTACTAAACATTACGGTAGCTAAATGAAAAGTTCTGGAAATTTAAGTGTAATTATATTAATATAGTTAAAGGCTCCTAAACTCTACGCATAAGGTGTTGAGTTATAATAAAAAAATGTTAGATCTTCTATTGGTTTTTTGTGTGTTTTCTTATTTTAATGTTTTGTTGGTTTTTTAAGAATGTCATTTTAAAAAAATCTGTTTCTTAGTTGGAATGTTTTTGCTTATTTTATTTTTTACTGGCTAAAACTACTTCGATAATCTTGGAAACATTTTTTTTTAACTGACCTTGAAGAGGTTTCTGGGAGATCAATAATTTTTGCAATATGCATTTGTCTTTAAGGCCACACAGAGTTGTTTGTAGAATTTAAAATTTGTTATTTGATTCAAAAATTGAGTAGTAAAGGGTTTTTAAAAACCAATTTTACGTTGAATCATAAAACGGTTATGCACTTCCAAATAAAATATCAAACCAATTTCTCTCCAGTTTTAAGAAACAAACCCATTTTAAGAGGAATGAGCTTAAAATTTTACGAGCACTTACAAGCAGTACCGAAAAGTTGCGAAAACATGGGAACAGAACTTTAAATTTCAATTTCCCTCGTGAGCATTAGACAGACATGGGCGTGGGGCACTAAATTTCGAGTACCACTTTCTTGAAGTTTACTTACTTTAACACTTAACGACATTAGAGCAGCAATGAATTTCTAATAACTCAAGTATACATAAATTCTATTTTTCTCTCTTTATATTCCCTCGATCGATTATCACTATTTGCAAGATTTAGTGAAAACAGTTTTTAGGCTACTCATTAGGGCGGGTCGATTTCAAAATCGCTCATTGCTCTGTGAAAATCGTATTCTAGGGATCAAAATAAGAAACTTTGCCGAAGGAACCATACCTCTAAAACGAATTCTGATGTCGCCCAATTTGGGTCGAACGAAAAATCCCACTTTGACTCATTTAGAGTGCTCCTATCGAGTCCAAATGTATGACCGACCCCCACTAACTTTGGACAGCCGATCCACCGATGCCAGTGGCACACCCCCTGGAACTCCCCTGGGGGGTTCCCCATACATTCATTTCAAAATATCACCATTTTTGGCCTTAAGATGAGAAAAGAAACTAAAAAGTTCGACCCAAATTGGGGGACATCAGAATTCGTTTTAGAGGTATGGTTCCTTCGGCAAAGTTTCTTATTTTGATCCCCACAAATCGACCCGGCCTACTACTCATATTAACTTAGTCGTAATTTTGTCAGCTTAACTGTAGCTAGGCTTGCAGTGGAGAGCCTATTGAACTACCTACAACATTGAACTAACAACAACAGTGGTAGTGAAAACATTGATTTTTTCCACCGAGGAAGTTTTTCATAAAATCAACCGAATATTAATTTTTTCGAGTAATGATGCGGAGTCAACCACCCCACTTATCAAATGGAGAACGAAAGTGAAGGAGGAATAATCCTTTTAATATCTATTGTTTTGGCAAGCATCGAGTTTTATAGGAAGTCATTGGATCAGTGAAATGCAAACAACGCAAAGCATAGCACACAAGAGGCCTCACATATCCCCAAATTTGCCATACTACATATATGTATGTCGCATGTACTTTTTTCACACAATTCTTTGGTGCACGCTTTTCTAACGAACGTATTTACCGGGTAAAAAAAGTGGTGGGTGTATTCAAAATGATCGAAATTCATGATGAAAAAATTTACTCGAACATTTTGTGCATTACTACCACAGAATCAGAGTTCAAAGTCTACTGTAGGCTTAAGATATTAAATTATAGAAAAAGTTTCTAATAACTGCAGTCACCCCTCGGCAAACCTCCGAGTACACTTCTGCCATGGAAAACCCTCTCATAACCATATCATCTGCTGCGCGGGATCGGTGTTACTCTAGGCAAGAATTATATACAGATCAGCCAAAACGCTCCAGGGGGTAGCTGAGATCTTCGCCATAACGGAAACAGTGGAAATCGTATCCGGAAAAGTGTTCGAAAAAGTTAAAACTAAAATATTTTCGGACAGTCAATCAGTCCTCAATACCTTAAACAGCTTTACGTTTAATATAATAATTAAAGTCCTTATAGTCAAAAAATGAATTCAAATAAAAACCACGGCCTACTGGAATGGCACAAACGGCCTTAGTCCAAAAAGTTCCTGAACTTTAATACCAACTGAGCAAAATCTGTTGTGATCCTGGATAAAAAGTTCAGAATAATCTAGTGCACTTATAGGAAACTTTGCCTACAATAAACATTTCAATACAATAGAGGTTCTGCTTTGATGAAGAGGAGTCCATGTAATACTTAATCACCAACTGTGAAGCATTAGGTCGCAGGATACACAGAATCCTGGGCTCGTACCCACTACAGGATGAAGATCTACAAATTCTCCCTTGTAAGAAGCCGGTTCGATTCCTCGCAATACTAAGTAATTTGAATTAAGCACTTAGGGACGCACAATAGATCAATCTGGTCGCAGAGCATAAAGGCCTTAGTGTAACCTTTACAGCCCACCTTTACTGGAGGCGCCTTCCTTTATAGGACTATACTCGTATCAAGACGTACAGCACGAATTATAGGAGAAGCTCGGCGACCCAAATCTATATATATCGCCCACCGAAAACCTTTAAAATAAATATGTAAAAATAAAAATGTTTAAAAATGAAGTTTGAAAATTTATTGTTTTATGAGAATTAAAAGGTTTGGTTAAAAATTTACTTGTAGTTTCCTTGCACGTGGGGTATTCTAAGTTTTGGTATAATATGGAAGTTCCAAAGGCTAATAGATTCAACCCATTAACTCAAAAATTTAAATTTGCACATTCATGCTTCTGACATAAGTGGGTCGCTATCAAGATATTTTATTATATAACAGAGACACATGCTGTTTTAGTTTTAGAATATTTCTAAAAAAATATAAATATAGATTTTCCCTAATTTTTCGTGCAGTCTCATGTTTTTTGCTTTTTGTTTTTTTTGGTAAGCTACTGTCAACCCCTTACAGTGCACGCTCTATTTCAGCTTAAACAATTTCCGTTCTCAAGGCCACAGTAGCAAAGTTTGTTTTTTGCATTATAGTTTCATGTTCATATTCGCTGTTTGAAGACAATGAACGGTATGATGAATATGGATTACTAAATAGGGGCGTACTGACAACTTGCTAGACACATTAGTGGATTAAACGCTGTCACTGGCAGCATTGCATTGTCTTCATCGTATGAATAAAGAGCTTGAAAGGCATTGTTAACGCTCACAGTTAGACACCAAAGACACAAGGGCCGCACAGAGGCCAAATATTCACACGCCTAAATGCTGTCTTTTGTAAACTGAAAGCAGGCGGTGCACAGTGGTCGAAACGAGCGATCTAATGGGATTTAATTAAAATCTAATGTTAAGAAATGCCGAAGAAATTGCTTTTCTTTTCCTAACCAACAATCCATTGCAGAGATTAGCACTATCTTTTTTGCATTTTCGTACAGCTCTGTGCTGCCAAACATAACAAGTGTTGTGCCAAGCGCAGGCAAAAACTTTCTCCTTTTTTTACATTGTATACTGAAACTCGCTGCTTTAGTAAGCAAGTTCCTTTTTAATTTAATCAAAGTGTTTAGTTCAAAGTTAAAGGTATGAAATAGCTAAAAACATCTTGGGAAATGTTTGTGAATTTGTTTAAGTTTAAATTGTAGTCAAAGTTAATACTTGTAGTAACCTTGGAAAACTACCTAATCCGAGTTTTTCGGGGAGCGGAAACTCGACCGTAAGCAAAAGTCTACCAGGCGGATATCCTGGAAGACAAGGTGAAGCAGTTGAGCAGTAATATCTAGCCGCTGAAGATTGACCCTCTGGAAGTCCAGGTCTGAATCCATTGGACTACACTTTGTGGGCAGAATTGGAGAAAATGGCCTGTCGAAGGCCTCACAGAAATTTGGAGAGTATGAAACAAGCTTTGGTTCGATGATCCACGTCAATATCGATAGAAACCGTGCTTGCTGCTATAGCTGAATGACCTAATCGTTTGAAAGCTTGTGTAAAAGCAAATGGTGACCATTTCGAATGAAAATTGCAGATTTGTCACTTTAATATTTGCATAATTAAATAAAAATCACTTCATTAAAGAAAGTATTATATTTTCATATTTATAACGGACTTAATTTGTAACAGCACTTATGGCAGGATTAAGTACACAAAACATCATCATACTTGGCCCATGATCGTTTTCGATTGACGTGATTGTAAAAAATCCATTTTTCATCGCCAGTGATACTCCGCTTCAAAAACGGATCGACTTCCTTGTGTTTAAGATGCATATCACAAGCGTTGAATCGGTTGGCTAAATGAATTTCTTTCAATTCATGCGCTACCCAAATATCAAACTTTTTTACCAGTCCAAGACTGTTTATATGCTCATGAAGGGTTGATTTTGGTATATTTAATTTCTCTCCAATCCCACGCAAAGTTACATGACGATCCATTTCGATTAAAGCCCTGTGTCTATCGACTTGGCCGACCTGACCATGGCTCATCTTTAAGTGAAAAATCTCCAGAACAGAATTTGATAAACCAATTTTGACACTGTTTTTCTTTTAAGACTTTATCACCATACAAATTGAGCAACTTTTTAGCAACCTCTCTGCGCTTTTTCCTCTATAGAAATAATAAAGTAAAATATGACGAGCATGTTCTTTTGTGGACTCCATATTAAAATTAACGCTAAACAAACAAATATAAACAGAATTACGCGCACTTTTTTTTCTAAAGCAAGTTAGAAGTGACAGCTTATAACTGTCAAAAGAAAAAATTAAAATAAATAATCACAAGCTGTTCAAAACAATTATCAACGCCGTCTATATGTAAGATCGGCAATTATCATACTTCAATAACGACCAAATTAAGTGGTGTAGGTGAAGAACTGATTTTAAGATTCAGCGTGATTATATATACGATCTATTTCTTGTGGATATCGAATTAATATTGATTCATTTCGACAATACGCTACAAAACCAGCGGAACTCTGTGTTACAAAATATCCTTGGCTATAAATGACCAGCTTTGTATTTACATAAAATTTTAATTCACCGAGGTGACATTATAGATGCTGCTCCACTTTCAATCGGGCAAATGTCAGAAGAAGCACTGAAGCTAAAAACAAAGACTTCCGTAATTATCGCGAGCATCATGCAAGAAAAAGTTAAAAAAATGCACTGTGGAGAATTTTATGAATGCTATTTTCAGTTCGTACGAAGCCACGATATCGCCTTTATCTGTAAGTTCTATCCACAGTTCGTAAAAAAAAATTAATAAATAATAAAAAATGGTTTGGATAAAAAACCATTGCAAATTCTTTTTGATAAAGATATGAAACATAAAGAGCTTAGTTCAGATAAAAGCGACTCAGATTGTGACTGAAAAATGAATAAAATCTTTTGTAATATAAATAATTTAGAAATATATAAGAAATATAAAAAAATTTGTGTTCTATGTCGGCTGTTACTATCAAAACTTTATTCATTTGGCATACTTTAATTTTAAATTTATCAAATAAAACCCATTTTGTGAAAATTGTACATCACTAAAAATATTCCACTGCAACTAGTTATGATACTATGAAAAACTGAAATGAAAAAAATTTAAACGTTTTGCTTTCCAAAAATGTTCCAGAAACTTTAATTCGAATTCTTTTTCTTGAGATATGAATTTAATTCCGCTTGAACCACCATTTCGACCACTGTGCTGCGGTGCAGAACATTTTATTTAGTTTGTATGGATTTTGTTACACTTGTATATGTTGGTATTTAAGAACACATACCGCGTCATAAAAAATATTACATCATCAAAAATATTACGTATTACGTGGTTTCCAATGGATTTTATATGTAGCCATACTTATGTTTAGTTAGTATTGCTGTAGGTAAATTTGCCAAATAACAGAAAAGTGTTGTTTTCTAATAGCGGTCACCCCGCCCCAGGCAATGGCAAGCCTAAGAGTGTATTTACGCCATAAAAAGCTCCTCATAATAACCCATCTGCCCTTCGGAAATGGCGTATGGAAAAACATCAAGACGCACGGCACAAATTGCAGGAGGTGCTCGTTCAAACACCAAATAAAGGGCGTAAATGCCAATTATATTATATACCTATATACATGTAATAAAATAAGTTTATTAGTAGATCAATGTATGCATTTATTTTAATACATTTCGTTTCCTAATTGCTATTCTTTCCGCAGGACCAAACAAAACGCACAAAGCCTTCCACGCTGCGCCGCACATTGAACGCGCTGCGGCAACGTTTAACACGACGCAGTCGCTCTAAACCGCCCGATTGGTTTCTCGAGAAATTTTCCAATACCAATAATGTCGATAAAATTGGCAAGACCACAGCCAGCACAATAACAGCTGCCGCAGCGGCTAGTGAAGAGGGCGCTGCCAACGGCCCAACTGCGACAAACACTCCACCTGCCGATGAAGGTCTTTCCAGCGAAATACGCGGCACCAGTCGGCTGTGTAATCGGCTTTCGGTGAATCCAACACTGCAGTCGCATTATAGGGTGAGTCAAAAAAACAAAAAACAACAGAAGCCTGCTGACTTATCATTTGTTGAAATGTACATATTTTACGTTTCTCTTCTTCGCTTCTTTTCTGCCTGCAGTGGCTAGGCATCGTATCTTTAGCTGTACTGTATAATATTATATTCGTTGTGGGGCGTTCCGTTTTTTGGGAGATCAATCAACGTGCCCCAACCGCATGGTACTTTCTAGACTACCTTTGTGATCTTATATATCTAGTGGATACGCTGGTGCATATGCATGAGGGTAAGTAACTGAAAACGCCCAAGTGATTTTTCTCCCATATTTTATTCTCATTTTCTGCACACTACTTCTGCACTTTTCTGCAGGCTACTTGGATCAGGGTCTGCTGGTGCGTGATGCCTACAAGCTGCGGCGCCACTACTTCCATGCCAAAGGTTGGTCCATCGATGTGTTGTCGATGTTACCCACCGATATCGCCTATATCTGGTGGTCGCCAAATTCATGTAGTGCCAAAATGCTGCCCTGCCCCGTGATAGTGCGGCTAAATCGTTTGTTGCGTGCGCCGCGTCTGTGGGAGTGGTTCGATCGTACGGAGACGGCTACTGGTTATCCGAATGCTTTTCGCATTTGCAAAGTGGTGCTCGCTATTCTGGTGCTGATTCATTGGAATGCTTGCATGTACTTTGCGATTAGTTATGCCTTAGGTTTCGGCACGGACAATTGGGTGTACAATCTGAACGGTTCACGGAACAGTACATTACAAAGGCAGTACATTTATAGCTTTTATTGGTCTACATTGACCTTAACGACGATCGGTGAGACACCAACGCCCGAAAACGATGCGGAATACTTGTTCGTGGTGGCGGACTTTTTGGCTGGTGTGCTGATATTCGCTACTATAGTGGGTGAGTATTTTGCAATTTTTAGACTTAAATATTTTGAATCTATTTATTTAGAAATGATGCAAATTTACGCGTTAACGTTAACTACACAAAGACCAATATAACAGATTTTCTACAAAAAACGAATAAAAAACCTTCACGACTAGACATTATAAAATTCGAACGCCTTAGGTTAGGACACACGAAAATAACACATGGCCATCTTATGAATAACACAAACCCATTATATTGTACTTGCAACACAGATATCTTAGTCACAGTAACTCATCTTCTACTGAGTTGCCCCCTGTATGCTACCCGTAGAGAACAAATATTCACTAACACAAACCCAATTTCACACCTCTCAGTCCCTTCTCTTGAGTCAATATCCCTAATAACAAAATTCCTCAAAAGAACCAATCTTTACCATAAGATTTAAAATAAAATTGTATCTACTAAGTTTAAGAATGGAAGTATGCATATGTATATAAAATTATCAAGCTTAAGGCCTCGCTGCTATAGCTCCTAACTTAAAATAGCTTATAAGATTTATGTTGTAAGCTAATTTTATATAAATAAAAAATACGCGGCAGTAATTACTTGGACTCAAAACCATATTTTCTTTCTCAAAGAATAGACTCTACTAACGGCTGGGCTTTAAACTACATTATTTACTCTTCAGTACCCTTTTTCAGAATGCTTTAGAAAGGTATGACCTCAAAACTATTAAAAAAGATTCAGTCTTGCCAATATGCGTTACTTTGGGCTGAGTGGACAATTGAACAGAAGAGTTCTACGTACAGTTTATGAACCTTTGCGCTTTGGCGGTTTCAAAATACGTAGACGGAAAGATGTGCTTCATTCAGTGGAATTGACAGAGACACCTGTAAACATATAAACGGATATAGGTCCACTGTCTCCACTCGCGGCATATTATCCTAAATGATTACAAACGTTCCACCTCTGAAAATTTTCGATGCACCCCCTGCTGATTGGGATTAAGGAAGGTCTTCCTCCTCTCTGTGTTGGATATACCAACACTTCTCTCAGGGTTTTTCTCGAGTGCGAATCTCCTTAACAGCTGGGTGGTATTGTATGACAAATCTGGATTTTGTTTATGTTACTTAAGCCAAATTATTCAGCCAATATTAAGGCCGACAAAATCCTAAAGCATTTTGATCGTTTCCGTATAACAAAATGCAGTGCTTCAATGAGGTTGGACCAAAAGTAGAGTCAAGTTAAATTAGTTGATTTAGGAAAGCATGAAAAGTGGTAGCTGGTCCTTCATTAACAAGCTTGGCACGTAGAATACCACCTTGATCAAGAAGTTTCCAGAACTACCGCCAGGTGACGCCCTAAGTCAACTGATTAGAGTTCTGTTTCTTTGTTAGTTTGCCACATCTGTGATTAATATTCCTACCAAAATTGTACCACCGTTGCTTGACAATTGTAAATCGGACTAGCACTAGCATCGCATTATATATTAGTTGAGTTTTTACTTAGAGTAGGTTGTCCACTATGAGGCACATATGATGTTGAATGAGCAACATGCCCTTATATTTCCTAAAACCAATGTGAATCGTGTAGAACATTTAGAAGGTCTCTGATTTCCGCAGCGCTAAGATCTTCAAACTCATTGAAAAATTGTCTACCTAAAATGGTGAATCTACATCTGGATGGAGTAGAGCAATGGCACAGAGGGTTGAAAAATTTCCTTCTTCTCTTCCTTATTTAGACGGCTTCTACATATAACGTTTGTTTGTACGTTGAAACAGTGCTTCGTTATAACGGAAATCAATGTGCTAAAACTATGGTTATTTTAGTTTGGCAGAGTTTAGGTGCATTTAGCAATGGAAGACGGCCACAATTGTCGGAAAATTCTACAGGTGGACTCGTTACACCATCATTCATTAGCACTTCTTATAAAGATAAGTTGCTTACATGGTAGGAGGAAGTCTATGTTATTGTCTGTGTACTAATCAGGTAGCTTGGAACCGATGTCGCAATGACCAAGAACCCATCGTACCTTTGGGAGAAATGACTCGTTAAGTGATGTGCGGCTACCTTGGCTACATTAAGGATTGTTGATTGTTTTGGGAAGAATTTTATCACCGTCCGGCTTTCATGAAAATATAGAAATCATCTCTAGGTTAAAATTGACTTGGCTCTTCACTTAATCGGGTTAGACTCAATACTAAATTCCACTTTGAGTCAAATCCACTTCGTGAGATCTAAGTATAACAGCAAACTTTTTATCTCTCTGTATGAGATTTCACTAATTTGCTGTAGGAAAGGCTTACCAAAAGAGCAAAGTCTTGCTCCACCGTCTTTCTCTAATTATAGATCTGGACATTCTCATAAATAGTGAAAAATACTTTCTTTCACTCCCCTCCGCCTGACGGTATCTGCAGATGGGATTGAAAGGAAGGTTAAGTCTGGCTGCATGATCCCCTACCTTCCAATGACCTGTAAGGGTTGCAGTGGTACGTGAAATGTTTGGGCGGGAGTATACTAACAGGTAATTCGTCCTTTGGATGTTGCACGACGGCCATGTTTTTCTTGCTGTACTGCATGTAGTTAATTACTTCCACTTTCTTTCAGCTAAAGCAGAGTAGTGTAAAGCTATGGATGTTTTTATTTTGTTGAATGGAGTAGCAACTGCAACCGCGACTGTTATGTCTAGTGCTGAACCTTCTCTTGCTAGCTCATCTGCTATTTCTTTACCCCCTATATCCCTATGACCGGGAATCCATATCAGAGTAATATGAAGTCAACGGCCGAGTAATTCTCGTTCCTATCAGTAAGACTGTAAGACTAGTTTGGATGTAATGGAGTTGGAATCTAATGCCAGCTATCAAGGCTTTAGCATTGACTTGATGCTAGATTAGGCAGTTGCATAGGCATCAACCTAAAAGAAGGCTACTAATTTAAGCATTGCAGCTTGCTCTGTCAAGCTTTCAGTTTCTTTCCTTTTGTTCCTCTTCTATATTTTTCTTTCCTCTAACATAATATTATACTTTAGTTCACACCATCGCCACTATCGATCATTTTCATGTCACTTCCCATAGCGTTCACGTTTCATTCCCTTCACTTTGTCCACGCACAGGTAATAGCAAAACATTCTGACCTTAACGTAGTTTGTCAGTGTCCTTCACCTTCGACTTTTTTAATGATTTCCCAGTATTTATACAATGATGACCCTTCTAAATATGCTGTATGTATTTCCAACTGCTTTACCTGTGCCACGCTTATATGAATTTGTTCTTGTTGATTGCTTAATTGGTCTTATTACGCCATCTAAGCAAATGAATTGTGTGCCTCTGAGTCTCACTTCTCGTGCCGTTGTTGGCGGAAGACGCATTTAGTTGTCTCTACTTCCGTTGTTTCGCTTTTTTGCGCGCTTTAATGAGTACTTCTTAGTTGTCTTTGATGTCGTTGGCGGTGAATGACTGATGGTCGACCATCAACATCAAACATCATGGCGAGTCGCCTTTTATCCTTCGTCGCTTGTCATTCGCATTTTGCGTGTTCTGTTGTTTGCTGTTTGGCTTGCAAAGTCACGTCACGTCATTTACGTTTGTGTGTTGGCTACTTATTACGCAGTGTTGGTCTAATGGTTATGGTACGTGCTCTCACCTTTGCTACAAGGAGCAGCGTGAGTCCTGGTATCCCCAAACTCTTGACAAGAAAAAAGTTTTCTAATAATAATCCAGTACTAAGTAATTGAAGTTTTAGCAAAACCTACTTGGGGAGGAAGAATTTTTACATATAAGTATTTGTATATGTTTTGATAAATGATAGCAATTTATATCGCGGATTATTTGGGTGAAATTCGTAGTTGATCGATCTACGAACATCAAGGCACTTACTTTGTTCAACAGCTGTGTAGGCACAGTAGGTAGTACCGATAACAAAATATGCTGAGAGGTTAAGGCCAATTTACACCCCGCGACAAAATGATACCACATCAACGTTTTGAATAATTTTGACTATTGTCTTTGTTTTTTGCATGTTACATATTTTGTATAAAAATATAGCTCATTGTCTAACAAAGCTACAATATATTAATCCAATACTCAAATTTCTTCAAATAAAAATTTGAAACATACCATAAGCCTTTTATGCCTATTATACGGTTTTTAATTCGAATTTATAGAAAGATTTCTGGTATGCAATTTTATAGCTTATTTTTATCATTTTATTAATGACTTGCTGGAGGAGCTGGTGAGAAGGGGCTGTAGGGTAATTGCCTACGCGGATGATGTGGCATTAATTGTTAGAGAAAAGGTTGTAGAAACCAAGTACGATTTAATGCAGGCATGTCTGAACGTACTTGTTCGATGGGCAGCGGACTGCGGTTTATCGGTGAATCCTCTTAAGATGGATCTCGTCCTTTTCACGAGGAAATATAAAATACCCAGAACTCAACTCCCCTCGATGGGGGATGCGCCGTTGGTGCTTTCTGACAAGGAGAAGCACCTAGGTCTAATCCTTGACAGTAAGCTAACATGGAAGTCGAACATGGAGGAGAGAGTAAGGAAGGCATCAATCGCCTTGTATGGATGCAAGGGCGCAATTGGCAAAAGATGGGGACTCTCGCCCAGAATTGTATTTTGGCTCTATAATACCATAATAAAGCCAATCTTGTTATATGGAGTCGTTGTCTGGTGTAACTCACTGGAGAGGATAACATCAGTTAAAAAACTAGAGAGATTGCAAAGGTCTGCACTCATTGGAATCAGTGAGGCGCTTCGAACTACTCCTACTCTAGCGCTTAATGTAATATTAAATGTGGTACCTACAGACATTGCAGGCAGAATTGCCGTTGCACGTACCACAATCAGGCTGAGGGATTGTGCTGTAAGCTCAATCTCACATATGGGCACTCAAGCATCCTCAGAAACTTTGAGTTCATCCCCCCGTCGAAGGATCAGTGTGTGCTCTCGCTTAGTCCAGGCGGAACTTTCTCCACCCATATTCCATCAAGGCAGGAGTGGATCGGGGGCAACTCCTGGGGACAGGACCTGGTTAACCTGTTCACGGATGGCTCGAAGTTGGACGGTAGGGTTGAAGGAGCAGTATTCTGCGAAGAGCCCCCCATCAGACACTAATTCAGGTTATCGGATCGTGTTCCAAGCGGAGGTGGCCGCAATCAAAGAAGCAGCTGGCCGCTACTTACTTGCGTAATAACTGTTAAGAAGGTAAATATTTACTCCGATAGCCAAGCGTCAATTAGGGCCCTATAGGCTCTATTATGGTGCATTCGAAACTGATCAGGGAATGCCTGGTCTCTCTCTCGGTTGCATCAGAATTCTTCGATAATAAAGATAATTTGGGTACCTGGTCACAGTGACATTGCTGGAAACTGCGAAGCCGACGAGCTGGCCAGACAAGGGACCTGTGAGGTAGTGTGTCCGTGAAAGGAGAGGATCGGGATCGCCTTGACAACCTGCGCTCCACTTCACTCCTGGAAGGATGGGCTGTGCACCAACTCAGCGAGCGCTGGGCTAGTACACGAACGTGTAAGGTCGCGAAGTCCTTCTGGAAACGTTTGGATAGGAGGCGTTCGAGGTATATTCTGAGGATGACAAAATCTCATCTCTCAAATTTCGTGCGCATTCTCATGGGGCATTATCCGCGGGGTATACATGCCGTGAGACTCGGAATTACTTCGAGTCCTTTTTGCGTCAGATGTATGGAGGATGAGGTGGAATCATCTCAGCACTTACCCAGCTCTCGTGGGACTAAGATTCAAGCATCTTGGTTCTCACTTCTCTTCTGCGCCTGCTGATATAGCAGGTCTTGATATCAAGAATCTGAGGAACTTCATCAGCAGCATAAAGAGGCTAATACAACCGCAAATTAGTCACCGTTCATAGTCTACAAATACTCAACCCCCCACCCCTTTCCTTTTCGTCCTATCTTTTTTTTCCTTCACCTCTTTTCCCCTCTTGCAATGGTATCACAAACGACCAAACTTCTTTCGTCCAAGGGGGTCCACTCTGTGGGCAACCATTACTACTTAACCTAACCTACGGACGCAGAACGTTTTCTTTTCATATATATATATGTATTTATACTATATATATAGTAATAAGTATAGTTTATATATACATATATATGACAAAGCTCCTCCTCCTATTTATGGTGCCTTGATGTTGTTCCACAAATCGAGGGACCTACAGTTTCCAGTCGATTCCGAAAAGCACATATTTTTATGGCAGAAATACACTCGGAGGCTTGCCATTGCCTGCGGAAGGCAACCGCTCACTTACATTGTTGATGTAGATCTGTAATTTTGTTGTTGCGGTTGAGATACCATTTTTAAATGACAATAAAATTGTGTAGTCTGCAAATGTGGCTATAGTTGAGCTAGTTTTGTTTGGAAATTGTATGTCAGATGTAAATAAGATGTATAGCAATGGGCCTAGGACGCTGCCTTGACGGATTTCTGCTGTTATCGGATGTCTGTGAATATTTATCATTTTATTTAAAGTAGAAGACACGATCAGTATGGTAGCTCTTGATAATTAAATAATATTCTAGTGGTACTATTGTCCTAAGTTTATTTAAGAGGCTTTTGTGGCAAACTTTGTCAAATATAGATCAACGCAGTATCCTTTATTTTTTATATCTGAAGCTCTTTTTTGTGTAACTCGACGTATTTGTTGGATAGTTTTTTCGAAAACCGAATTGATGATGTGGAATGAAATTTTTCGAGTCAAGAATTTGGATAATTCTGCCATGTAAAAGTTTTTCTGCAATTCTAGATATAGTCGGAAGTAGGCTTATATGTAGGTCGATGTGAAGTTGAAGCTGTTGGATTTTCACCCAGTTTTGGTAACGCAATGATTTTAGCGACTTGTCATACCTTTGGGAAGTATTGTAAGTAGTAAGTTAAAGTTAATTAAGTAAGTTAAACAAACTTCTAAGGAATATATAAGCCTCAATTGGTAACTCAGTAAATGCTTTACCCGTCATCTTATCATATCCGTGTGCTTTTTTATATTTAATTCGTAATATCCACGTGGTAGCAATATTAACATTAGTATTCGTGTCAATTTGTTTATCTTTGTTGTTCGATAAGACTTTTTGATGAGAATTTTCCAATGTCGTTGCTTCTTCATCGTTTGTCTTTCCTTAGTGGTGGTTGATACTTTAATTGGTTTTTTGATTCTACAAAGAATAATTTGTGTCAATTGTAGGAGTAAGATTTAAAAAAAAAATTCCAATCTCCTTTTTTTATGTCAGTTAAACAAGCCTTCAAATTTTTTGTCGCTAAGTTTAACCTCTGTTTGTCAGCAGAAGATCATGACGCATGCCAATGCGCAAAATTGTTACCAAATCCGAGATTATATTGCAGAAGCGTGTTAAGTTTAATTTGGAACACCTGCATAGCGATATTCGCCTTGATTTACAAATCAATAAGCCTCAAACGGTGGGAAATGATAGGGTGGGTTCAAGTAATGTCGAATAATTTGCCACTGACAACTTCAATTGAATTAGCCAAGCATAAGACCACATTTGAAACTCTTGTTCTTCAAATATTTGACTACGGAAAATTTCAATTTCTAATCCCTATTCTCCTTTCGCCATCAGGCAACATCGGTTCCATGATTTCGAACATGAATGTGGCACGCGTCGAGTTTCAAAATCGCATGGACGGCGTCAAACAGTATATGGCTTTCCGCAAAGTTGGTCACGAGTTGGAGGCGCGTGTGATACGTTGGTTTGCCTACACTTGGTCGCAGAGTGGAGCGCTGGATGAAGAACGCGTACTAGCCGCACTGCCGGACAAATTGAAAGCGGAAATCGCCATACAAGTGCACATGGACACACTGAAACAGGTGCGCATCTTCCACGACTGTGAACCCGGACTGCTGGAGGCACTAGTGCTGAAACTCAAACTGCAAGTGTTCAGTCCGGGTGATTATATTTGCCGGAAAGGCGATGTTGGCAAAGAGATGTACATAGTGAAACGCGGCAAATTGTCGGTGGTGGCAGACGATGGCGTCACTGTATTTGCAACACTCGGCGCCGGCTCAGTGTTTGGCGAAGTGTCGGTGCTGGAGATAGCGGGGAATCGCACAGGCAATCGACGTACGGCCAATGTGCGTTCACTAGGCTACTCGGATCTCTTCTGTCTGGCGAAGCGTGATTTGTGGGAGACGCTGGCCGATTATCCGGAAGCGCGCGCCACACTCACAGAACGTGGCTGCCAGTTGCTACGCAAAGATGGACTATTGGACGAAAGTGTTTTTGCGGGTGCGTACTCAAAACCATTCAGAAGCGAACATTTCACAACAACACAAACCTTTTTATTTTAATTTACAGATTCTCAACGCGCACACGACAGCATTGAAAGTGGCATTGAGAAATTGGAGATGTCGGTGGAGAACTTAAATGTGCGGTTAGCGCGTTTGCTCGCCGAGTACACAGCAAGCCAGGCAAAACTTAAGCAGCGGCTGGCGAAACTGGAATCAAAGTGAGTATTGAAAGAAAATGGCTTAGAAAAAGAGAGAAATAAAATTACGGGATGCGAAATGATAGGAAAATGGATGAGTGCATGGTTTGATGTGTGGAAAATTAGGTGTGAAAGCGGTCATCGAACTCGCATATACAGTTCAGCATTTCTTGCCCGCAGTTTTTTCCACAATTCGTCTTATTTATATGCATACTCATGCTAATAGATACTTAATGTAGATGAATTAAATTTAACTGAAATTTCGGTATTTTCCTCTCGTTTGCACAGCTATCAATTAACAGCCAACTCCAATGCGGGCATTAGCGCGACCGAACCTCAAACACGTCCGCGCAGCGGGCGACTCTACTCGCTGCAACCGAAAAAGCGAACACGGCAAAAACGTTTGATGGCATCTACCCAGTCCAACGACAGTAAACAGAATACATTGTAAATGTATTGATGCGATGCCGTGTGTGGTGATGCAAAGCAGGCGTGTAGCGTTTCCGTGCCAAAAGCAAAACCAAAGCCAGCCAATGCCAACGTGAAAGCGAACAACAACGGGCAACAAAGAATAAACGAATTTCATTGCAAGCAGTTCGATAAAATAAGAGTTGGCAACAAATACCAATGACGCGCGCAGAAAGAAGGAAAGCGCGCAAATGAATCACTTTTTTCGCGCGCCTGTGGGGAGCTGCTTAGCCACCGTTTGCGGTACTTTGCGACTGCTGCCTGTGCTCTACTTACTTGACTGTGGCGAATGTCGTATTTCACCGTTGCTTTTGTGGTTTTTGCTGAAGTTGCTAATTTTAAAATTCGTCCTCTAAGCTAAGTGTGGTGATTGGTTCACTATTACACCGCCCTTCACCCCACTACAACTTTTTCTTCAGTCAACTTTTACGTGCCGATGCGCTAGATGCGATACTAAATGGTGATAAATGAATTGAAATTCACAAAGTTGAGAAAATTGTAAGTTTACAGTAAAATGAGAGTAGGAAGATAACAAATACATTCAAATGTATGTAGCATTTGCATGTACGCATACACATACACAAACAAATACAAATACACATGTATATACATATGTGTATACATATTATGTATCAGAATGTGAACAGCATAAAAAAAATCTATTTCTACACACTCACATAGCCACACTTGTTTCTACCCAGATACAGGTATATTCCAAGCGCACACGACCACAGTTACATTTGCAGGTGTGTGTTGGTGTATGCATTTATTAAAGATTTAAATTGGATTACGTTTAAAGTGAATGAAGTAATTTAAATGATAAACTGCGAAAAAGCGCTAGCATTTTCAAGACGAGTATTATGATTTTTATCCTCATATACATATAAATATATACAGACACGCTATTGATATGTGTACATCTGTTTGTAATAGTAAATAATTAATGAAATCACAACACCATAAGTGTGAACATTTAAGAAATTAAATTAAATAATAACGTACATATGTATGTATGTGTGCGAATCGCATCCGCAGATCAATAAGGCCGTAATTCCAAAATAAAGTTTTTTTGTTATTTTTTTTCAGTAAGAGCGAAACAAATTTAATATCTCTGAACAAAATCAGATGTTAGGTTTTGTTTTATATTACCATTTTGCAGCTTTATTACTAGCCAGCTGATGGACTTCTTTACTGCGTGGTTTACAATATTAAAAATAGCTTTATTTACAAATTTTCTTAACCTCCTTCTTCAGCTTAATTCTCGTGGAAGCCTTAAAGGAACTAAAATGTGTATGCAATAAAATACGAGAGCGATAAATAAGTGCCCGTGTTAGAAATGAAGACACCATTTTTCAAACATTTGTTCTTTATTTTTCAACATAGTCCCCTTGTAGAAAGATACACTTCTCCCAACGCTCCGGCCATATTTTAACCCCTCCAAAAATTGGGACTTGTCGATCACTCCAAAAACGTCTCTGTCGCGGCGATGACTTTCTCGTTTGAACTGAATTTTTTTGCCGTGAGCCAGTTCTTCATGTTAGGGAACAAGAAAAAGTCATCGCTACGACCTTTCCGGCTGATAGAGCAGGTTCACCGGGAGAAATCTATTGTTTTGATTGTTGCTAAGTTTCTGGTGTACAATGAAGAATCTAGGTTGTATCAACGGTGACCACGCGATGCAAAAATTTCTTCAGATCTCGCTTAAATTGCTTCAAACACTGCTTCGAAGTTAAAATCCGCATCCGCTTGTTGTTGCGTGTGAGCAATCACGGCACCCATTGGGGCGACAATTTTTTCATCGCCAACTTATCATGTAAAAATTTAATTGAGAATTATGATTTATTCAAAAAGATGGATCAAAGAGCCTGTATCAAATTTGGACCAAAGCAGCGGCTATCGGTGGTACAAAATGTTCTCAGAAGGCCGAGAAGATGTGAACGACGAAAAGCGTGCCGGACGCCCGAGCACTTCAAAAACAGACGAAAAAATTGATGAAGTGAAGAAAATGATTAAAAAAGTTGCTGAGGCCCTAGACATATCGGTTGACTCGTGCCATTCGATTTTTTTTCAATGATTTGGGCATGAGACGGGTCGCCGCAAAATTCGCACCAAAACTGCTCAATTTCGGCCAAAAGCAGCATCGCATGAACATTGCTAATGAGATGTTGGACTCCATCCGTGACGACCCAAATTTGCTCCAGGGGGTCATAACTGGTGACGAATCGTGGGTTTATGGTTATGACGTTGAAATCAAAGCTCAATCATCTCAATGGAAGCTGTCGCACGAACCAAGACCGAAAAAAGCGCGCCTAATTCGGTCGAATGTAAAAGCTTTGCTTACCGTTTTCTTCGATTGCAGGGGCATTGTGCATCATGAGTTCTTCCATAGGGTAAAACGCTCAATAAGAAATATTACCTGCAAGTTATGCGCAATTTGCGCAAAGCGATCCGCCAGAAACGCCCGAATTTGTGGAAGAACAATAATTGGCTCTTGCATCACGATAACGCACCTGCTCACACGTCGTTGGTTGTGCGCGACTTTTTGGCCAAAAACAACACACTAATGATGCCACAGCCACCGTATTCCCCAGATCTGGCCCCCTGTGACTTTTTCTTCTTCCCGAAACTGAAGCGGCCCATGAAAGGACGACGCTACGCTACGATTGCCGAGATAAAGACGGCATCGAAGGAGGAGCTCAACAAGATACAAAAAATGATTTTTGAAGTGTTTCGAAGATGGGAAAAAAAGTTGGCACAAGTGCATAATATCGCATGAGGATTACTTTGAAAGGGACAAAATAGGTAATAATGAATGAATAAATAATTTTTGAAAAAACACAAAACACAAGATACTGAAAAAATTATTTCGTATTGTAAAATCGGAGAAAATTATCTATTTATGAACATCCACAAGTTCAAAATGACAAAAAGATATTGTCGATACGAAAAACTAATTCAAAAAAACCCCTTTTTTAATTATTACTATTCTTTCAAAGTCCACATATCAGGAAATAATCAACGTTTAAAACCAACTACCTTCATTGCTAGTAGAGATATAACTAACCAAATTATGCGCGGACTCCAAAGCGTCACATTTTTCAATGTTCGCTTGGTGTGAAATAAACCAAATTTCACAATAAAAATCATTGAAAAATGTTAAACAAAGAAAAACGTTTTTTTTATTTCTCTAGAAATAATGCTCGACGTTTTTCCATCTGTAGCTACAATATGCACAGGGTGCTCCATCTTTTATGTCGGTATATAAACGCTGAAGAACTTTGTCATTTACCAACCGATCGACTTCAGCATACATTTTTTCGATACGTCAATTCAGTACAATTTCAATCATGGATCGCTTTACACCGAAACAACCGAAATCGACGCTATAAAACCATAAATGCTTGACAGAGTGATGACAAACGCAGAAAAAAGATAGCAGGTTGTGGTTGCTTATAAAGGTGGCCACTTGATTGATATAAATTGATATAAAATAAATAAAAATAAATAAGCAAACCAAATAAAAATACCTTTCTTATACAAATCAGCGGTTTTGTTTTTCAAAGTTATTCAATATTTTCATACTGACATAAAAGATGGCGCACTCTGTATTGTATATATAAGTAGACTTCTTAGGTTTGCGATAAGAGAGCAAGTGGCACCGCACGAAAAACTGCTTGTCCTTAGATCGACACCAACGGCAGCAATGTAGGGCCGCCGAATCTGCACCAGATACTACTTTTTTCTCACTGCCGCGCCAGCGTGAGTATACAACTATATAAATATTTAGACAATTTCTTGTAAATATATTTCATATCATGAAACTAAAATACATTCTGAATATGAAACAAATCGGTCCATAAATATTTCGTCTTGTAGCCTACATATGTTGGGAGCAGATATATAAGAAATATAAAGAATAATTTTTCGATTGAGATCTAAACGTACCATTTTTGATACATTGATTAAAAAGAAAAACTGCTATAATTTTTTCATTTATGTAGACATAAAAATGCTAGTAAGCTGCAGGAAACTTTGTTTAAAGGAATTATCAATTGATGAGTAAATTTATGCTTCTTGCAATATAAAAGTTATGAAAATTGCATGAGTTATGAACTATCAGTTAAATACGGAAATTTATTTTTCTTTACAATTCAATATTTTCCCAAGTAGTATCGCAGTTGCTCGATTATAAAGAGTAACTAATAAAAAGTCAGAGTCAAATTTTCTATACACGACAAAGGATGAATCCAACCTACTTATCGCGATTATGTGAACTTTAATATTATTCCGACTTGCTCTCAGGTTGCTAAACAGCAAATCTAAATGAAGCTTTGTATTAAAACCAACAATAACAAATTATTAATCCTTTACAAAAAACCAACATTTTCCACCCAGTTGAATTCACCGAAATTTTTAAGCAGCGCTGCAACTTTTTTATGCCTCATCACCAGTTTCTACTTCCGCACAGGATCATAGTGATGAACCCGAAATACGCCCTAAGCAACAATCAAAAAGTCGCGCGCCCACTCTATGCACTATTTCTTCTTCTTCGATGCTCATTCTCGTCATTACTCTTGTATTGGTCTTAGACATAAGAATATAGTCATGGGGAATTGTCGTCCTCTCTCGAGTTATGATCTCATTGCTTTGGGGATGTGATAGTATGTGCACATATATATTACATACATACTACATACAAATCTAGGTTAAGCAGAAATTTAAGATACATTTAAGTAAGAAAAAAACTTCATGTGCCTCAAAGAAAAACAAAATGTATTTAAAAAGGAAATAATGAATACTATTAACTATACGTCTTTCGAAAACGAAATACAATTTTATTAATGTATAGATATGAATTTAATAAATATATAATATAATTAAGACTTAAATTAAAAAGTGAAACGAAATACAAAATAAAACTCTTAATTTTTAAAATATTTCTATTTAGTAGCTTACGGTCTTTTTTGTTCAGCATAAAGTTAGCGGACGATTTTAAATAAACTTCCTTCATAACTGCATTGTAGGGACGCTAAAATGACACATAAAAACGGCGACATACTCAAACTTAATTTTGGGTCGTAGAATACGAACCTGTATTCTATTTTTCTGGATCAAGTAATTTTCTCCAAACAGTTCGATTCTAAGTTTATATTGCCTCGCAAGCAGTTTAACGATAATTTTTGACTGAAAAAAGTTAGAGTCTATTCAGGAATTATGATTTTTTAAAACTCAAAGCTATCACATATTAAAGGTTTGCCCCTTTTTAATGGAGTAAAATTAATTTCTTTTTAATTTTGGACTCTTCACTGACTTATTTCTACCAAATTTGTGTGCTTAAATTTTTTGCATATGCTGGTTTTTGCTCTTGTTTTTGTTTTTCTAAAAGCAAAAAATATTTTATATTGGCTGCGCTGCAAAATCATTTTATTTCGGTTAAACACAGTAATACGCTCCCATATCACGTGAAGTAGCTATCAAAATCCATATAATATACTGGGCGGTGAAATATGCGTGAAATTTCACAATAGCTTATCGCCAAAGTTATACACTATCAAGCTCTGGGTTTGATAGTGCTTCACCACTTCTTAGATCTATCTTTTGCTCTCGCTATCAATAATCAATAGATTAGTCTATCATACACATCTGGATTTTTTTTTAGCATAAAAAGTTAAAGCGTTCAGGAAGTACATATAAAAAACTATAATTTTAAGTTGTATCCAACCAGAATTGCAACTTACACTACATAATTTGTCAGTTATATTTTTAGTGTCCCTCGCAAACACGCATACAAAATGCTTCTAACGAAATAAAAACGAACACTGCTCAGATAGCTGCTATAGGAGTAGTAGTAGAGCAATAGAAGCGAGAGTAGTAGCGGTTGCTGGAGTACACATGAATGGATTTGGAAGTAGCGCTCCGATTGATCTCAAGTTTTTTGCTACCACTCCAACTACACATAGCACTGAATAATTTTTGTTTACTATTATTCTGAGCTACTACATAGCAGTAACGAAATGTAGTTTGGAGCGGAGCAAGAAAGTTGACCACGCGTTTTGCACTACCTCTACTCATCTGTTCAAGTTCAGAGCAATACCACGAGCAGAGCAATGTTTTCGCTGATATTGCTGCTACGGGGTTCAACCCGTCAAAAAGCTCGCAACATCTTGCCAGCATGATGCTAGAAATTTTTTCCTTATTGCTATTTAAATTGCATTTGCTATTTAACATTTCTTTCAAATTGAAATTCAGCAAAAATTATAAAAATCTATTAGATGCGCAACTAAGTTCTCGCTGTTTTTTGATGAAAATAGAAATTTATTCTGAAAATATGGTTACAAGTGAATCATTGAAAGTGTTGCCCATCGCTGGCTACTACTTCTTCCCATATTTCTGGTAGATCTGTTCATCTTTTAAGTCTATCCACAGATCAAGCCATTTTTTGATGTCTTCATATTAATGGAACTGCTGGTCAGCTTAGGTCATGTGCCATCGATCGGAACAGGTGATAATCGGACGGCGCCATATCTGGAGAATATGGCGGGTGGGGTAGGATTATCCATTTCAGTGTTTCCAGGTAGGTTTTAACGCGTTTGGCAAAGTGAGGCCGAACGTTGTCATGCTGTATAATCACTTTTTGATGCCCCTCCGAGGCGACGACGTAGAAGCATGACCGAGCAGTCTCCAGGGCTTTCTCTTTTTTTGGATCGCTATAATGAATCCATTTGTATCACCCGTCGCGATACTATGAATAAAACCGTCCTTTTTTGCCGCTGGAGCAGTTGTTCACAGGTGAAAAAACGACGTTCAACATTCTTTGGTTTTAACTCATAAGGAGCCCAGGTCCCCTGTTTCAGAATCATTTCCAAAGCATGCAATAGCTTGGAAATGGATTGGCGGGGAACTCCTAATACTAAAGCAAGCTCTTCTTGCATTTGACACGGAACTTCATTGAGCGTTGCCTTCAATTTAGCGTCTTCGAAGGATTTTGGCCTTCCTTCACGCGGACGATCGTCAACATTAAAATCACCGTCTTTGAAGGGACGGAACCAATCTCGGCACGTTGTTTCACTTAAAGCAACATCTCCGTAAACTTTTTGTTGCTCTCGATGCGCTTCAGCCGCCGTTTTTTTCGAATGAGACAACAAAATCAACACTTCCCGCATGTGATGATTATTCGGCACAAATTCAGACATTTTCACAAAACTAAAAGTATATGATACCAAAACAAAATCACAAAGTAATAATTATATTTGGTATTTCTACCTTTCGAATTCACACGACTTCTTCGGTTTTATTATAGTTAGCAGTTAAATTAAACGTTTCCGAATTAAAAATATTTGTTTTGTTTTTTTTAGAAAAAATATTTTTTTAAATAGTTCCATACGTTAGTAATATGTACAATATTATTTTTAGTATTTTACCCAGGCAGGGTTTATTGAGGATTTAATTTTTCCACCAAAAATGAAATACTGATTAGCAACTGCGACTGCAACTGAAACAAAACAGTGAGCAAACGCGACACTCACTTTGAACAGAGTTTTCGCATAGTCAAATGCTCATGCTATATAAAGCCAACACGTTTTTTTGATATCTTTATGATGCCAGCTAATTCACGCAACTTCACTTTTCGATCATTCATAACGATTTGGAGGATTTTTTGATATTTTCTGGTATTGCCGTTCTCGCCGTCCTTCATTATATATTTGGTTAATCTCCTCCTCCAATTTGTGGCGTTGCTGTTCTACAAATAGAGCGCCCTACAGTTTTATACCGCCTTCGAATAACAGATGATTTTTTAGGTGAAGATTTTTCATGGTAGAAATACACTCGGAGACTTGCCACTGTTTGCTAAGCGGAAAAAGCGGAAAAGCCAATCGTTAAATAGGAAGATTTCTTTTGCGCCGCCGCATAGTTGATTCAAATGCACTATGTATTTTGAGTTAGAAAACTTTTAATAAATCAGTTAACCATTTAAATAACAGAGGGAAAATCTTTTCTCATTTTCACACCAATGCGTGGACCTTTTGTAATAAAAATGTATATGTATACTTCAGAGCATATCGATTTAACACTAAACTATGATAAACACGATGACTTTTTTCCAGTCCTAGGATATACATAGAGTAGTTATAATATTAAATTTAATATACGAATTTCAACACTTAACATTTTCACATATTAAAAATTATTGTAGAATTTTACCAATCTATATATAATAATTTACTACTTGAATAGATATGTATGTATTAAGAATTATGTGCTGGAAACTCAAGCTAAATTGATTTAACAACAAAATTGATATATATACTTATATATATATACATATATGTATATATATATATAGAAATATATGTATTCAAATAAGTTCTGTGTATTTCTTTGAACGACATTGCAACTAAATAATTAGAATAACACGCATAAATCGGACAGACATGTGATAGAATTAGTAAAGCTTTATAGATCATGAAAACTGAGAATTATGAGATTTATATTTTTTTTTTAAATAAATTAAATAAATGCCAAAAAAACCTAAGGAAGCTAAAGCAAACACGAAAAAAAGGTGACTTTACCAGATTTTACACTAAAATTATTAAAATCGCCTACTTGCGCAGGAAACCTCTTTCAGCTGTAAAAATTATTAAATAGCTCTGTTAGATTATAGATTGGCGCTTACACCCTTTTTGGGTGTTTGGTCCAGCTCCTCCTCCTATAAGTGGCGTGCGTGTAGATGTTGTTCCTCATACGGAGGGACCTCACTCCGAACAGCGGATAATTTTCAATGCAGAAATATACTCGGAGGTTTGCCATTGCCTGCCGACGGGCGACCGCTATTAGAAACAATTTTTCGTTTTTGGTGTATCATGCACGGAGATTCGAGCCTACTCACTTCCTAATGGCAGTCAGGCAGACCGTTAAGTTAGTTTGGTGGTGTTTCATTGTGTGAATGAACGTGTATAATAAATTTTATACGTTCACTTGAAGGATGTACATGAAGTGCGTTGCTAATAGCCTCAGATACAACCCGCGATATATAGTACGAGGATTTTCTTGCGCCCAATAATGAAAATACAGTCAAAAAATACTGAAGATGGCTTTATTCTCTTTCAAAATACGAGTATTCTTCTTGAAAGCCAATACACTTCTGCATTCGCTTGTACTAAATTTCAAAGCACTACCACAGCTACCTTCAAAACGAGCTGTTTAAAGACTTCAACAGCTCCTTCAGGCGTTGAAATACGTTGACATTGCATTTCATATTTGATGTTCGGTAACAAAACGAATTCATTAGGTGCCGAATCGGGGCTGTAAGGCGGATGTCACATTAATTCGATCTTTTGAACGCTCAAAAATTTTCTTGTGTGAGCCGATATATGAGAATTCACATTGTCTTGGTGAAGAATGATTCGTGCTTCGAAAACTTCTGGCAATCATATGGTTGTGTACCAATCAAAATTTACTGTATTAAGTTTTTCTAGTGGCACAGTTGCAACATTATCAGATTTTTCGGCCAAAATATGTAACCATTTGCTTTGAGGTGCTTTTTCTGCGAACAACCTTTGTCGGATTAAGCTCGCCTTCGAATACCCATACTGTCGATTGCTTTTTTAATTTCCAGCTCATTTGCATATATTCAAGATTCGCCATCTGTTACGGATGAGCTTCGAAGCTCTGCGGCTGAATTTCTTCAACATTTCTTTACCACGAGTCCTTTTTGGGGCAATTGCCAAATTATGCGGTAAAAAACGACAAGAAATCTTCTTGAAGATTAAATTTTAATGCAATATTAAATGTATGCTGGTTCGACTAATGCCCAAGGATGCCTCTATTTCTCAATATGTTACATGCCAATCTTGCGTTATCTATAGACGCACAGCAGCGAATGTTTCTGACACAATAATCGTTTTTGGACGGTCTTCACGAAATTCGATCACGTTGGATCTCGTTGTACCAGCGCCTCACAGTGACGAAGTGTAGTGCTTCAACGCCAAGAGTCAAAGTTAGTTGATCAATGCACTCTTGTTTCGATAATCCACAACGAAAGCTGTAATAAACCAACGCACGAAAATTTTCACGAATTAATTTAAGATAATGCATTTTTTAACTCACTGAAATAAGAATAAGTAAAGCTAGTAAGTGAAAACGTTTTATGGAAGTTTATGCTAGGAACTACCAAACTTTTCGATAAAAATACCGGATTACAGCTCAGTACGCGTAGTGTTGCAAAAGCGTAAAATATAGAAGCCAACTCTCGTAGCACATCTAGATTTTGACTAGTTTTGACTTTTTTCATTCTTGGTTCTTAATATTTACTCTTTTTTTTTTAAATAGTTTAACTCTTTAACAACAACTATACGTATAAAATTTTTAAGCTTTATACAAAAATTAGATAATCTCTTTGCAATTTTTTTAAATAGAATTTTTATAAAGATTATTGGTATGCAATTGTAAAGATTATTACATTTTATTAAAATAAAAAACAAAAACAAAAAAAAAGTTCGAAGTTGCTGAAAAATCTTGTTGAGTTTTAAAATTTTTTTTTTATTTTTTTGGCTTGTATGTCTAAGAAAAATTTGGTGCAGTTGTTGTATAGAAAAAATGCGCAACATTGTCAGGGAAAAAAATTATAAAAATTAGGGAGATTTTTTAACTACTTTAAGCTTTTAGTTCATTAAACGAAAATTTAATTAGCTGGAAAAGAATGTACGAAAAATATTATATTTCTAGAAATTCTAATTAAATACTGCGGAATCGACAAGTCAATCCAGTTTTTAATTAGAATTTCAGTTTGTTGAATTTTTCCACTTTTTTTTATAAAATTTTAAAATTGTATTTATATGGCGTTTGTTAGACAATTAGCTGTATTTTTATACAAAAATAATGAATATTATAACAAAACAAAGTAAAAATGTTGATGTGCTAAGGTTTTGTCTGGTAACATTTGCGCCTTCTTATTTCATTAACACTTCCTGATGCTCCGGTTACTCTTTACATCTTGTTTTGAACTGATGGCTTCGGTTCAATAATTCAAAAACCAAAAAAAAAGGCTTGACGTGGTAGTATTTTCAAATTCTGGTCTGATGACCCTATTTGTCTTGTATTTGCTTTCATCCTAGGGCTAATTCATAGGTCAGATTAAAATTCAGCGCATCAAGAAAGCAAATTATAGTCCGACTGAATCAAAAAATAAAGCTAATTAGCTAAGAGCCATTAAAACTGCATGTTTTGAGGCGCACACTTAATTAATATATCTTCATTGGCAGATCAACAAGGCCATCACATATTAATTTCTAATGTATTCCTGTAACTTACTTTACTTTATAAATAAATAAAAGTATATAAATAAAAGATGTTGAATGCCAGATATGAGAGGAATGCACACAAATACAGATATACAAATATATAGGTGCATGTATGTATATGTGTTAAAAGATTATATTTTATTGCAAGTGTCAACCTTTTTATACAGCGCTTAGAAGGAGAAACACCTTAAAGCATGAAAACATGTCCTCTTAATTAACATATTTCTAAGTACTTACATGTGTATATATAAACTCATGCATACACACTGTAATAAGAGTAAAGCGTTAACATCTAAGTTCTATGGTATTTCCAAACAAAATGAACACAAAATGGAATACATATGAACACTTCATTAGTGTATCGTATAAAATTTTAACTAAAAATATAAACTATAATTTTTTATTATCAAAAAAAAAGAAGAAAACAAAATTGCTAACTTAATGCAAAACTTAACTTAGTATACAAATAGTTATGTAATCAACAACACCTATAAATGTTTGAAGAAGAAAAAACTGAAAGAGAAATTTGCATAGGTTATAAATTTATGAAAAACGCAAAGTAAATATAAAAAAATGTAATAACAAATATTTTTATAATAAGCTAATATTATGAATTTAGTTACATCTAAAAGCTAAGCAAACGAAATGAACGAATGAAATGAAATGAAAAAAAGTGGGATTGTTGAGAAAGAAACTGTTGGTGATACCTGTTTACTATAAGAATGAATAACGAAAAAAGTATGTGCGAGAAAATGTAAAGGCAAGTGTTTGAAATACAATAAATCGATGGAGAACGAATAAATATATACATAGATACAAGAATAAAAATTAATTTTTTTTCATATAATAATTTTGAAATGTTTGGTAAGTAAATTTCTTTTCTTCAACTAAGAAATAAAAAAAATATTGTTCCAAAAAATTTTGATAGGTTCGAATAAAAATTTCAACAAAAAAGTTCTAAGATTTTTTAAGCGAGTAAGTTTTGTCTCTTCTTTATTCGCCAATTCTTAATACAGAATTAAGCGATCAGAGTAATAAATTGTTGATTAATTTTAATATAAATATAATAAACAATTATTTCTTCTTTTCTACATTTAAGGGGTTAGAGGTAGTCAGAGGCCCGAAAATATGATGATTTTCAATAATTTTTTTTTGCAGTCAATTACTTTATTTTACAAAAACATTGCATTAATACATCATGTTTCGACTTGACTATAGCAAGATTTCAAAAAAATAAAAAAAATTATAATTGTAAAAGTTATCGTTGTTTGAGTGGAACCCGTTTCTCCCGAAGTCCCTTGCGGTGATCATCACACGGCCTTGGAGATTCAACTAAAATTAATTGAACAAGTGAAATTAGTTTTATTAATAGATAATCTTGTGCCTGATCATAGCTTTTTTTTAAGTTAAAAATATGTATAAAAACAAAAAAAAAAAGGCCAGTCGCACTATGTGCGCATATTTGAAGTGAAACTTCTTTATTTCTGGATTGGGTTTTCTTGTTTCGGGTTATACTGATATTTAATTTTTTCGTATAGATACTAAATTTGACATAGCATATTTATAAAAATTTATCAATGCATACCTGTTCTAAATGGAAATTAATTTGCAAATTTTAACTTCACTTTCCCTGAATATATATATGTATATATATGACTCAAGAAACGATGGTATTTAGGGAAAAATTCATTGATCCCTTTTTTGTAGATAATTTTATGATTTACAATTTTTGTCTGAGTTAATTTTGCAATAAAACTGACCGTTTTCGAAAAATTTACGAAAAACCCATTTTTCAACCTTTGACCTTGAGTAAATTTTTATCCTCCGGCCGGATCGATTGGGAGATTTAAAATTTGTTTTTAAATATGTTTTGAACAATTTGATCCATTTTCAGCTTGTTATGAATTTTAGTAGCTTCGATTGTCTAAATTGACCGGACTAACAGTGCGTATTTTTCGTAAAATTGAAAGGAGTTATGTCCATTAATATGTTCGGAAAGTGTATAAGGTATGACGTTGTTATTCGTTGAAAGTTGTATGTCTCCGTTTGAATTTATCTTAATTAATTAAGTTTTTTTATTTGAGTCGAAAATTAATACATTTTAGCCTGAATTCTGTGACTGTTTTAAGGCCGGCGGGCCAATTAGATGTCCTAAATTCAGTAGTTTTCGCGAAGCGTTGTAGGATGAGAAAAAAAACAATTAGCCAAATGAAGTTTTGGGGATAGTTTAATATATATTTGAACTAAAAAAAAAAAATTTGTACAATCTCCAACAATATATTGTAAGCCGAGTTATCAATAGATTCCCAGAGCGCCTTGCCACTGAAGTATCCAACTTCTGTACAAGATACAACTTGCAATTTTCATCTGAAAACAAAAAAAAAAGATTATTCATTTTGATGTAATTATCTTCGATGTGAACTAAGAAAATTGGGAGAAACACGTAAAATTCGAATTTTTGGGGAAGGTAGAAAAAAAAAGTGGTTTTTCAAGGAAAAAAAAACTCTTCAACTGGGTAAAAAAGTCGCTTAAAAAAAGTTTTTGGATGTTTTTTTAGTTCACATAGAAGAGAAAACAATACTGAAGATAACGCATTTTGAATGAAATGAATAGCTCGTTTAGTTTTTTTGCAATCGTGTACATAAATTAGGTAAAATCGTGAAAATGAAAAGCCGAGAAAACGCGCTTCAAACTACAACAATAAGCGCACGGTTGCTCGACGCCGCACTACGCTCGGCTCTGTAGCTCTGCAAATACTTGGAATTTAACTCTGAAAATTTGTGTCTCATGTTCTTGAATATCTAAGCTATCGATTTCAGGAAAAAAAATCGATTTTTTTGACCTTTTAATTGGCCCGCCGGCCTTAAGCAAAAATTTAGATTAAGCAGTATAGAGATTCGATTGCCGTAAACGTGAGAATTTTGCATGTCTACTCCTCGATTGGTCTCGAGTTCGAACCTCACTGTCGTCATTAAAATAATTATATCAAAAGGTAAATGCAGTTTTTTCTAATACCAATCGTCCCTCTGAGGATAGTGGCGCACTCCCAGTCCAATTTCTGCCATACACAAATCAAGTCTCTGATGAGAATCTCCTGCTCATCGAAGGTGACATAAAATTATATGTATGTATGCAAATTTGAAGAACAACTCGACCAAACACCTAACAAGGGATGTATGTAAGTATGAGCACATGTAAACATACATATTTATTACGCATGATTGAATAGCAAAATCACAGGCATTTCTCGTCACAAAATTTTAAAATATTTGCATTTGGCTTTCTTCTTTCACCTAATCGACCGATTTATGTGCATACCAGTAAATGTATTCCTATGTTCATCCTTTTCCTAAAATGGTCTCGCTTGTGCGCATTCTCGTTTGTATTTTTTGTGGAATTAACAGGAAAACTTCTCAGTATTTTCAAATAATAAAATAATGTACAGTGAACCAAAAATAAACAGAGACACTTGTTTTTATATGATTGCAATCCTTTATATGTAGTTTCAAAACTGCGAATTTAGTTTGGTAAATTATTTTTATTCAATTCAGAGTAAAGAATGTGTGAAAATAATACAAAATTAAGAATCAATTTACTTTTGCTTGATATGACCAGCTTTTGCCTTGACTATGGCCTTGAGACGGTCCAGAAATGAATCGAGAGCTGCCCGAATATGACTTGCAGGTATTTTGGCCCACTCGCGGACCTTGCTCTCCAAAATTGCCAAAGAGATTAATCCATCGGATTCTTGTCTGGTGAATTTGAATGTAATGAAGTTTGGATGTAATGAAGTTCGGAACGTTGTTTTTTAGCCATTTTTGGTTCACTCGAGCTTTGTGAGACGGTGCCGAGTCCCGTTGAAACGTCCATGGTCTGCCACAGAGTTCAAAGCACCGACTTTTCCGATAATATTTCGCATTTCCCTTGTCGTCAGGCGCAGTGAAAACGATTGAGAGCGCCCACCTGCGGTTACAGCGGCCCAAACCATTACTAGTGGCAGGTGCTGCCTCCTGGTGGCCAATCGATGACTTAAATTGTCGTAAGAACGGACGGTCAAATAAAACCTATCATTTAGGGAGTTTATGAATTGCTCAATTTGAAAAATTTTCTAGTCAGAAATCACAATGTTCGGAAAGTGACCGCCTTCGGCCAAGTGAAGCAACTCCTTCGCTCTCTCAAGTCTGACCTGTTGCTGCTTTGGTGTGAGATCTTGTAAGGCTTGACTTTGAGATCATTCATCAGTGTGCGCCGGATGTTACGGTCAGATATTTTCAGTTCTTTTGCCATTTGATTGGCATTTCGTCGGGTATTTCAAGTCGGGGGCTAAAGTCGTTTCTTCACTTTCTGAACATTTTACGTGCCGTTGCAGTCTTTAACAACCCAGATGGTCGTTTTGCGATACTATCAGTATCTTCTTAACGAGTAATGGTGCGATAAACACAACCTTTATTTACCTTAAGGTGCTCGAGTTTACGACCAATCGCTGGTTGTGGTTTTCCAGCTAAATATAATGCAATCGCGCTATTACGTTTGAAAATGGAAATGTGGTCGCGCGTGTGTAAACAATACTCTGGACTGTCATTTAACGAACTATAGCTGTATGTTAGTGCATCACCTGCGCTAGCGGTGTGAGCTGCAAGTAAAACTAACATCAATATTATTTAACAACTACAATCGATAATACTCAGACCAATAACCAATGCTCCTCGATATGCCTCAAATGAAGATATCTATCGCGACTTCCACATCGATATAGTAGCAGAAATCATCCGCACTGATAACACCGCGTTACACACATTCTGCCCTAGTTTTTTATGCTCAATAATCCCTAATACCTTCATGGTGGGATTCCCATAACCTTTCGAGTTTTTACTTATTTGGATGCTGCAAACCAGTGAAAAATCAGTGCAAAATATTGCTCTAGTCAGGCACTGGCGTACGTATTCTCATATTACGCCCAGATACGCAGTATTTTCCACTGGTTCAGCGTAGGTAATTGGATCTAACTCGTAAAGTTAATGAAGTCGCACTATGAAAATTTCAGGACTTACTGAGCATAGTCTAAACGAATAATGAAAGACATAAGAAACAAATCCTGAAAAAATTTCTCAGTAGATTGAAACAGAACAAGATTGTTTCCCATGTGCCGTATGTAGGATAAAATATACTTCATTAGAAAAGTTTTTTTAAAAACCAAAAATTATAAAAATGCTAAAAAGAACTAAGTATAAAAAACTGTATACCAAAAGTTTCAACATTGCATACATTTCAAAATTTCAAAAAAAAAATTTAAAAATAATTCTTTTTAATATTTTTCAGTATACTTCTTATTACACAAATAAACCAATTTTCAGAAAAATTCAAAATCTTCTCCAAAATTCTTGGATCTCTTGACAAGCAGTCGTTCTAATTGTAGAATGAGTCCTTTCCCAAAAAATTATTTGCCATTACTACACTGGGGTCGATGTTTTACTAAAAAAAATCTACTCAATGAAATTGCTGCACTTTTGCTGCTATGCACATATTCTAAAATATAATTAAAATTTTATTTTAAGTTTTTTTTTGTTTTAATTCACCCGAAAGTTGACCAACTACTCGCATTAGAACCATACGCTGCACAATGCATTTAACACACACAGTACCCGACTAAGAGTAAAATAGATTGACTGCGACCATTATAAATTTACGCATTTATTGTCAGTGCCATTGTGGTTGCAATTAACATCGTAACTTGCAATTGAACGCATATCCGTGCCGCCTGGCGCACATCACTCAAAGGGACATTGCCGATAGGCTTGCGTCAAAAGTTGAATATCCTATTTGGGAATTGGCGGGCGAAGTTCAGTTGAATAAACCCATTTTCACCGCGACGCCAGTTGTTTCACCTCATTTCCATGGCCAAATACGTTTGTACAATATGTATATGTACGTGCGTACATTTCGGATGAACTGGTGGTGTATGTAAGTATGTAAGTAAATGAGCGCACAAGCAACCACATTTTGTTGTGTGTATGCTTCCCAGTTGGAAATCTTGCTCTTTTGGGTAATGTCTGATATAGCAAAATTATAAAGTGAATAAAAAAAATGTTAAGCATACTTTTCATATAACTTCGTAGTCGCAGTTGTTGTAATATTTAGAGAAATTATATTATATCTTCAGAAAGTCAACAGAGAATAGAATGAAGTATTAATATTGCATTTCTTTATTAGCTGCTTACAGCGGCTTCATTTGTCTATAAACTAAGTGACATAAAACAGTTGTCAATATTATTTGCAAATTTTTTTAAGAAAAAGGGAAATTGTTCTCAAAGTCAATTTAACTGTTTATGTAATTACTACAGTATAAACTCGATTCTTGTGACACATTTTTTTCATTGCGTACTCAGTATCTACTTGCGACATTAGAAAATTTTTACCTCGATACTTGCAACATTTTTTGTTTTGTTTTACACTTTTTTCTTTGTATTTTTTAGAATAAAGCTCAGGGAAGTACCATCGAGGCTATTCTGGTAATGGCATTTCTTGAATTGAATCGGCCGAATGAATTTAAGGGAAGTTCCGTATAATTCATTTACTCACGAAATGAATTTTAGTTTAACTTTTTTTTAACTTTTGCATGGTGTGGTTTAATAATGTAAAAGAGAAAATGTACGCTGCTTAACGTAGTAGTCTGGTCCAATACTCATTTTTTATAGATATTTTTTAGGATTTTTTTTTTCTTTTTTGAATTCGATTGTTTTGATTTTATAGTACGTTATTATTGACATCAAATAGTATACAAAAACATTTTTTTGTTTTTACATATTTTTTTGTAGTAGGGTGGCACCAAAGTAAGCGTCATAAAAAAAAGATAGGTTGCTTGTCAACAGGATTTCGGCTCTTCAGAGCATCTGAAACGAAAAAGTTAAACTGATTATTATTCTGTAGGCTTGTCATTTTGGCAGGTGCTACAATGGGAGAATTTTTTTGAAAAATAACAAAATGGCGGACTTTTGAAAAAAAGGTATGTGTTTCGGGTGGAAATCAGACTGTAGTATGGAAAGTTAGGTCTGAAAAGAAACGAAAGTAGCACCGACCAGATTACTACATTCTGAGCAAATTAATTTCATGAACTTTCATTAATGAATTAGCTAAAAACTTTCAAGTGAATTGAGCAACAATAACTCGTATCAAAAAATTAACAGTCCATAAAAAAGTTATGTTACGCGACCTGAATCAGGTCCAGGTAAAAGGAAAACTCTTAAGATTTCCGAGCTTCCAAAAATGGAAAAGGCGGTGTTCAATTGGTTTGCGGATAAATTGGTCAAACAAATTACAAATTACAAGTGAAATGCTAAAATAGAAGCCAAGTTATTACATGCCAAAATTCAGGAAAAGCCATACAACGTTTGCAAACTCTAAAACGAGGTTTGACATACGATGGCTAAAAATTTGCGCAGAAAAATTATCAAATAAGGGCGACTCCATCAACCCAATTTTGCACAAATTTAATAAAACAATTATGGATTTAAGCTTGACAAAAGGGCTGGCATACAATGCCGTTAAGTCTAGCATATTTTGGAAACTCTTACCCGATGAAACCCTTGTGTGCCCAAAAGAAACTTCGGTCCGGGGACATAAGATCAGTAAGGAGAGGAATAACGTTCCTTGCTTGTACAAATGCTGTTAGAAATCATAAAGCTAAAATAGTATTGTAGTTATTGTGAAATCGGCGAATCCGCGTTCATTAGACAATTTTACTGATGACTGTTGCCTACAAAAGAACTAAAAGTGCATGGATGACCTTAGCTTTATTTGAAGAATGGTTTCGCAGAATATTTGTTCCAGAGATATGTTAATTTTCTGTCAAAACAAAGTATTCTGTGTTAATCAAAAATTGCTTAAATAAACAGGTAAAGGAGTTTCTTAGGGCGCAAACTCTTGCGGTAAAAATACATCCCAAAGAAAATGAGTTAAAGAGCTACGACGGTCAAAAATTGATAATGTGCTTTCCTCCAAACTGCACTGCTCTAATACAGCCCATGAACCCAAACTGATGCTATAAACTGAACTATAAAAAATCCCTCTTTGTCACATTGTTGCTCATGGAAAAACTGTCGATGAGTCTTAGCGAAATATCGACCTGCACAATACCATATGTTTTTTAGCCAGTGCATGGGGTGCTTCAATTCAGTCATCGTTTTAAAACTGTCTGAAAAAGTGGCTGACTGGGATTGTGACGATATCATTCCTCTTTCGGAACTACGATTACGGATAACTGATGATGCATACATTATTCAATTATATCGGAGGAGGCAATATCACCATTCAATATATCCTTCCGTTGGCCAGAACAAACAATGAATGCTTAAACGATACTACGACGCTGCAAAGACTCAGAAACAGTGTGATACTGAAAGAGCGAGTGTATACAAAACAAACTAAAATCGAAAATTTCTTTAATTTCAAATGAAACTTATCGCTTTAAAGGGAATTTCATTAATGTAACAAAAACAAATGAACTTGTATTGCGGCCACTAAAAAAAACTGTTTTAATTTGTATGAAAAAAAACCTCAGTGCTTGCGACAACCACGAAACTTGCACCGAATACGGTTTTCATTACGTACAATAATTGAATTTCTACTGTATTTTAAAATGAAAAAAAGGTGACAACGTCATACACATATTTTTTTAATCAAAGTTTTTTACGGGTCTTCGGCTGAGCTAATTTAATTTGATCGTGTTAGCAGTTTATATATTTTAAATAAAAAATTAGATGCAACGCCGTTCAAAGAAATATGTTTTTCTCAAATACGGTTGCTGTGAAACCTGTGTCGTGGTATTTACATATGTAAACATATAGAGATTACCTATACAGATGTGTCTCCATATCTCGAAAAATAATAATCCAAATTGTAAACATACGCAATAGAAGTACGCTAATAACACAACTAGAATGCACCGCTCCTGAAACGTTTTCGTCGACATAAGTCGCATAATTATTAAAAAAAAAAATAACCGCGTTTATTAAACAACCTACAACCTACTCAGAATTTTGATTTTGCTAAACCAAAACGAAAAAAGTAACGGTGCGTTTTTATTTAAATGCAAAATTGTGGCGTGTCTCTTGAAACACTCTATACTTGCAAATTTCTAGTTTTGTTAAAGCTCAATTAGGCAGACTTAACTTCAGCATCAATTTTTAAAGTAAAAGTTTTTTTGGAAGAGGATGGAGTGGACTTACATATTTCAACATACCAGATCATTCTATGCTCCACTGCTTTTATAAATTGATTACGAAACATGTGGGTTCGTAGCTTATGAAATTAGGTAGAAAGGTATAACTTGTGACAGTAACAAATTCTAAACTATTAGCTCCATAAACACTTGACGTTGAGACATCTCTACATAGACGTCAGAGGCAACGGAGAGCGGATGGAAACCTTCGCTTATGTGCATAAAATTTGCTGGAGTTTCTTTCCGGTGAATATACCAGCAGAACGGGAAAAATTCCAGCGAGGCTTTTTAGATACATTTACATACTATGTAGAACGAGAATGTGTGTGTAATGACTTTGAAGGCATTTCTTGCAGGCAGTGCGAACTTATCTATATTTGCGTCTGACGTGTTTTTTTTGTCGGCTGTCAAGAGCAGCCTGGTCATACAAATTTATTTGCACAATTTAGCTATGTCGCCTACATCTATTGTACATAATTGTATATACATATATGTATATACATGCATACATACAATAAGCACGTTTTCCTTTTCGCGGTTGTTGCTGCATTACACGGAGGTGTATGTGCTTAATTTTGTTACTGTGTTTTGTTGCCAGCATACATATGTACATTGCGTTAAATTGCTGCATACACACAGGGACTTATTAACAAGTTTAGAAAATTTACTTGTTTCTTCTTTAATTTTAATACTTTTTTAATGAGAATATGGCACATTTTTCCACAAAAAACATTTAAACTTAAATTTAGAAATTTGTGTAAACTAAAAAAAATACGATAAATTTTCATCAAAGTTTCCAACCTTTTAATCAAAATTTTTAGAAAGCCACGGTAGCCGGCGGACTTCCGGCTGAGCTATTTAAACATGGCGGCAGGGAGCTGGTAAGGTGCATGCACCAGCTTCTATGAAAAATATATAGGGTGATCCTGCAATCTGTGCCAATTACCGCAGGATTAGTCTTTCAAATATCGCCTATAAGGTTCTAGCGAGCGTATTGTGTAAAAGGCTGAAACCCACCAACTGACTGACTTTATCAGTATGGCTTTAGACCTGAAAAATCCACCATCGATCAGATATTCACAATACGCCAAGTCTTGGAAAATACCCATGAAAGGGTGTGACTTCGTCGTGTGACTTCTTTAAGTTGAATCAGGAAAAGAAGGTGCGAACCGCAGAAATTAATCGCTCGGGCACAATTTTTTATAAGAGCGTCGATCCTCGGCCTTAACAGCCGCGTTGTTAGTTCTGCATTTTCCAAATTAGATAAAGAAGCAAAGCGAATGGGTTTGGTGGTGAACGAGGACAAAACGAAGTACCTCCTGTCTTCAAACAAACAGTCTGCGCACTCGCGTATCGGCACCCACGTCACTGTTGACAGTTATGATGTCGAGGTTGTAAAGGGCTTCGTATACATAGGCCCCAGCATTAAGGGGGGGGGGGGGAGGGTTTTTAGGGTAAAAAACATCGATTTTGGTTTATTTGAGAAAATGAATGTACATAATCTCAAGAATGTTGTGCCCAAATTTTAAGTCAATCGGGGCAAAACTCACAAAGTTAGAGCATTAGAACCGTTGGCCGCTCCGACTCGGCTACCTGCTATGGTCGAACTTTAAATCGATTTTCTGGAAAACGACGTTTTTCAAGTCGGTGGACACTTTTTCTCTGAATCTACTCGACCGATCTTCCTGAAACTTTGTACACACTTTCTTTACAGAATTACCGAGGTAACCCTGGGAAGTTTTTTTTTTAATTTTTTTTTAGTTTTTATTTATTTTACAATAAACAATATTATGCGATATATCGTCTAAAAATCGCACTTCTACTTCAAATGTTAAAAAAAATTGAAAAAAAATGTTTTTTTTAATAAAAACTCGACAGGGTTACCTCGGAAAATTGATAACCTAATGAAAACTCTTTGATTTTTTGATTTCAGATGATCCAATGCTGAGAAAAACTGTCCACGGCAAATTGCCTTTTTTTCGAGACGTCTGCGTGCATCTGCTGTCAACGGCTCAATTTTGTATATTTTCTTGTGAAAATTTTTGAAAATATTTTTGAAATATTAGTTTACAGTATACTAATTGGATAAATAAATTTACATGAATCATCTTTTCAAAAAAAATTCATAAATAAGTGCATATTTTTAGTGGAATTAAATTTAAAGAAAATGCACAAGGCCGCCAGCAAAATAAAATTGTTAGAAATCCCTGCAATTTTCGACCCACTTGACTAAAATTCAATTTGCAATAAAACTGCACATGAAAATTTTTGAATTTTCTTTTAATTTGCAGAAAGTTTGAAATTAGATTTTATATGGTTTCTGTAGGAGAATGGACTATATTTTTATAAAAAAATTATTAAAATTAAATCAAGGCGCATTTATTAAAGGTGTTGGCACTAAACTAACAACAATGTATTGTACCTTTGATTGTCACGGCAAAGTTTTGGAAAAGTAAAAAACGAAAAATTAATTCGCCTTGCTTTATTCTGTGCTGACATCCACATGGACACAGCGAAAGAAAAAACACAAATCAGCTAATTTTCCATCTGCATTACATTCGCTTTGAATTAAATGGGAAATAAATGAATTTTCAAAATATGTCAATAAACCCAAGGTGGCGCAAAATGAATCATCCAATTAAATATTAAATATAAAAAAATGTGTAATAGAATTATTTAACATATTTTGAACTTTATGTGCTCCATTGCTAGTCTGTTTGCATACTGCAGTTTTCTAGTTAACAAGTGTCAAATATGGCAGACGTACGACGCCATTTGTCTAAATCTTCCAATAGGGTGATTAATTTTGCGCCACTTTATGCTTATGAATATTTATGTATTATGTACGAGTATATGTATGTACATATGTATATGTAAGTATAGATGTGCATAATTTCCTCAATTTGTTTTGTTTCAGAATATTACGCCTTGAATATATCGAATATTAGTGCTGCTTTTGAATTATTTCAACTTTCTACAAGTATGCAAATGTCAGAGAGCATTTAAGATATGCTACTTTACTGATTTGCTTCTTCACGGTTTTTTGTGGCAATTTTTGATGCTTCGATATTTTCTTCTAACTTTCTTTTAACTTTTCTTCTTCTGTTTTCCATGTAACCTTAGGCAACTTATCTCATTTTCTTTGATTCGGTCAATATGTAAGTCAAAATTAATACGCTGCGTTTGGCAGTTCACTTTCTGTTTTGCTGATTATTTTGATTGTAGAGTGGAATTTCGGTCATACGCAAGAGTATTAGTACATTTGGGACTAAAGTGCGTACCATGAGTGGATGTGGCGCTCTGTGCAAACAACTGCTTTAGCGTCTGCGTCAGACTTTTTCATTTATTAAAATATGTAAGTAAGTATGTAAGTTCATGTAAAGCACAAGAACATTCGCAGCACTCATGAACACGGAACAAAACCTTGGAGACATGTCAACTATTCGGCTACCTGTCAGTATTTTAAATAAAAATAGTTCAAAAGAAAATTTTTGCCGAAAAATAATTTTAAGATTTATTTTCTCCTTTTACCTCCCGTTTGCCAATCATTGGAAAATTAAACAAAACAAAACGAAAACAGTTTTCATTTTGTCTGTTCAAAAATTGCCATAATTCATTTGAACGCCTAACTCAAGCGGAAGGCAAAAATGCGTGAATAGCTTCGCATTTCAAAATTTAACTAAAATATATACAAATTATTCACAGTTTGTGTGGTCTACATATTGGCGAACAAAATTTTGTTATTTTGCATTGCGAAAGTGAAATTTTGTACTCCATTTTGGTTGAAAAAAATTATTGCCATACGAGTATTTTAACTTCTTTTTCAATAAAAAATAATTAAATGTAAAACATCTATTGAAAATGTACGATGGACTCACCCGAACCGGTTAAGACGCATTACGTCCGTTGTTTAAGATGCCAGAAAATTTTAGAGTGTTCTCGCTACGACACCAACGCTCTACTCGAACACATACGCACCGATCATCCAGAAATTGAAATCGTTGAAAACGGCAGCAACGGCAACAGCGGCATGCCACGCAACGGCCATAAAAAAGTGCGCGAGGCGGCTAACTGTATAGTCGTGCCACAAGAAACAGCTGACGATAAAACCTCCCCACCTCAGCCGACAATGTTCGAACCCTCCGCGGCCACCCAGTCCGAGGAGTATGAAAACTTTCAGCCGCGCTCTACTTCATCCCGCGAACACATGCACATTCGCTCGCAGCGAGGTAAGTTACTTGATGTAGTTTTATTATCGGTTTTCATTTTTACAAAAAAAAAAAAAACTGAAGGTATCTTTAAAATGCCAGTTGACAGCCGTACCAAACCCGAAATGTCCAACTGTGATCAGCGTGCCGATGGCAGTAACGACACGGGCACGGCCTACACCCGACGCTACCATGTAAATATGCCGCCCTCGCAGACCCACGATGAGAAACCCAATCGCAGTCTCTACCGCACCTCTATCGAGAAATGGCGTCCAGCAAATGGCACCCTCTTTTGTCCGAATTGCGGCGCCAATCGACGCCCATTGATACGCACACAGACCGAACGCAGCTCCAGCAATTCCTGTTGTGCAGTTTGTATACTCGGCTGTTGGCCATTCTGCTTTTTGCCCTTCCTGGTGCCCAATGACAACAAGGAGTACCTACATTGTTCCAACTGCAAGGCGTTCCTCGGGCTTTATGATCGCGCCAATAATTGCGTGAGACCAAATCGGGAGTTTTGTCAAGCTGAGGAGACGATCATTAAAGAAACAGACATGCGCGCCGAGGGTGGCGAAGCTAAAGAAAAACGGAGATGTCAATGCATTTAAATCGCATGAAATATTTATTTTAATGGGATTTTATTTAGTAATTTGTGCATCATGCGTAGCTCGTGGAAGTGAACACTTAAACGAAAGCTTTAGTGTGTCTTGTTTTGAGCCTTTTCCATGTAAATATGTATGCTGAGCTTTTGTGATTTTTTCCAATTTTTCCCATCGCTCTTCACCTTAAAATTTTTATGTTTGGATTGTACTCGTACACGAACCGTGTCGAAAGTTTTGTAGCTTAAAGCTTTATTGCAATATTCACCTTTTTCTATGTGCTTTTGTGAACTTAAAGCCCTGACTTGCACACATCCATGTAGGTTATGTGTGCTTGATATGTTAATGGAAATATGTGTAAATATGTAAGATTGCTGATAAATAAAAGAAATAATTCATGTAAGTAAAATATCAGGTCAGTCCATACGCTAAGCTCGTTCGTTTTTTAAGGTGGTTTTAAAATTAATAAAACAGATGTTTAAAGTATATTTCCATTCATTATTTACAATATCTTCTTAACGTTTAGGCAAATTTTTTATTCCCTGCTCAAAAAATTGTTTGTCCTTGGAACCAAAATACGCTTCGATATCCCTTTTTATAGCTTCTTTTGAGGAGTAGTTCTTGTCACTCATATGGGATTGAAGTCCACGGAAAAGGTGATAATCACAAGGTGCAATATCCGGAGAGTATGGTGGATGCGGCATTAGCTCCCATCCGAGCTCGTTCAGCTTGCCTAATGTTTGCCTTGCGGTATGAGGTTTTGCGTTGTCGTGGTGAAACAAAACTTTGTGTCTATTCACTAAAGACGGTCGATTTTTTTTAAGTGCCTCATTCAGGTTTTATAGCTGATGGGAATAATAATCAGCAGTTATCGTCTGGTTTAGTTCCAGAAGTTCATAATAAACCATACCGCCCATATCCCACCAAATAGACAGGAGAATCTTCTTGGGGTGAAAGCCATCTCTAGGGGTCGGTTCTGGGGTTTCATCTTTATCTAACCATTGGCATTTGCGAACAGGATTATTGTAAGGACCCATTTTTCATCTCCAATAACGATACGGTTCAAAAAACTTTCATTTTCAAGCCGTTGCAGCAGCTGAGAACACACATTCACTCTCTGCTGAAGGTTCGCGACGGAAAGTCTATGCGGAACCCATATTCCCAGCTTTGAAACCTTTCCCAACTGAACCAGGTGCCTGTGAAGTGTTCCATGCGATGAATTTAACCTCTGAACTATCATATCGACTGTCAAATTTAGCTCAGCTTCCACGAGTTCGAACAAGGCGTCGGAGTGGCTGGTAAATAACGAAGTGATGCTGTGATACGCCGTATAGATATTGAGACTTAGGATGGGTTACCATGTTAGTTTTTCGTCAATAGTTATTCCAAGATATTTAGCTGCTGGGCAAATTTTTATTTTGTTGTTTTTAAAGTAAGATTATATTTTGATGTCGTTTTTTGTATATATAACTTGTATAGTTTTGTCTTTATTAACTTCTATAGCCCATTCCTCAAACTGTTCACTGTTTATTAATTTTTGAAGTGTGAAAGTTGTCAGTTTTTTGTCATTATTTGATGCTATAAATACAGTATCATTTGCGAACGTTGCTATCATTGCATGTTGTGTTTTCAGAGTTGGAACATGTGCGGTGTATATTAGAGATATAGTAAAAGAGGTGACAGTACGCTGCCTTGCAGTACTACAGCTGTCAGTGGGGGGATATCGGAATATTCGACTTGAAATCTTACATAAAATTTTCGATCAATTATGTAGCTCTTCATAGTTCATAGTAGTTTTGTGGAAATATTCGTTGGAGCTTATGCAAAAGTTCCTTATGCCAAACTTTACCATAGGCTTATGAAATGCTCAAGTATACAGCTACGCAATATTTTTTGTAATTCATATCGTTAAGCATTTTGTTGACAACCCTGCGGATTTGTTGGACTGTTTAGTGTTGCCGTCTAAATCCGAATTGATAGCTTGGTATCACTTTTTTTCCTGTCAGAATTGGTTCTAGTTGGTCGAACAATATTTTTTCAAACACTTGAAAGTATTGGCAATACGCTGATGGGCCGATATCAGGCAATTTTGGTGGAATTTTTCATAGTCGCGAGAAGTATTTAGTCTCTAGCTTAAATATACATCTTATGAATTGCAATACTATTTCAGGTAGCTCTTTTAATTTTTCCATTTATTAGATCATATTGGGGCTTTTTATCGTTTAGCTTTCTTATTTGATTTTTAATATCACTTTTTTTCTCTTTTTAGTTTGAGGAACGTTTTATTAAAAGATTTAAAGATTTTCGAAAGAGTGTTTCAGGTCATTGACCGGAATATCCTTCAGGATGTTGGAACAAGCCTTTTGGATGGCCTCTACGGTCGCAAAACGTTTTCCTTTCATGGCCAAATGCAATTTTCCGAACAGGTAGAAGTAACAGGGAGCCACATAAGTGAATACTGTGAGTGAATGATGGTCAAAATGCGATTCAGGGTGAATTCGACGAATACGACGCAACAAACGCTTAAAAACGCCTAGATAGAAAATTGCATTGACGGTTTGGCCCGTTGGCACGAACAATTCCCTTGCAATCGTAAAAATAAATGAGTATCAACTTGATTTCTAGCCTCTCCAAACGTGAGTTTTTGGGTGGTGGCTCGTCTGTGGCTTTCCATTCGGCACTTTGACGATTAGTTTCAGTTTCATGTTGGAAACACCACGTTTCAATCACCAGTTACAAGGAGGAAAAGGAAGTTCTCGTCTTTCCTCGCCTCTTTAATGAGGTCTTTCGAATGCTGAATTGTGAATAATTTTCGGTCCTCAGTTAATTTGTGCAGAACGTAACTTGCACAGACCTTTCGTAATGATCAGTTGAAGTGCGATGAATCGATGCTATGGAGATATTCAACTCCGATTCCATGAATTTCAGCCATGATTTCCGTTCATTTTTGATAAATCTACGAACAATGTCGATGGAGTTTTCGGTGAATACTGATTTGGGTGGTCCGTATGCTCATTTTCATTTATGTCCTCACAACCTTCTCTGAAACGTGTAAACCACTCACGAAGTCTGGCACGAGATAGACAATCATTGTCATAAACTTTTTTTTATCAATTCAAATGGTTCGGGAAACGTTTTACCGATTTTAAAAGAAAACATGTAAAAACTTAAGTTTCAATATTTTTATTCAAAATACGACTCTTAACAATTAAATATGAAAAGTGCACAGGTGAAATCCGCCAAACAGTCCATTCATGAATGACTATTTGTTGAGAACGTCGAGATATCGATGTTGAAAGTTGTTGACCAACACATTGCGCTACAGTAGCAATATTTTCAACAGAACGCCCAGCTTTGGTCCGCCAGTCATTTTTCTATCCTCGACGGAACTAGTTTCTTGAAATTTTTTCACTAACCTTTGAAATGTCGACTCATACCAGCGATTGACTTTTTTCTATCCTGTAAATTTACGGCTTGGATGCGTGAGGGAAGATATAGTGGGCTCGTAAACGAGCCTTGCTTTAAGGAAAAAGCGCTTGCGTTTATGAATGCTTAGTCCAGACCGATTAACACTAGAAAATTTAGGACTAAATAAATAAAAGTTTAAATAAAGCTTAAAAGTCTTGAAGAATATATAAGGCTTATGTAAGCTAATAAGTGCACTGATTGCTTTCACGTTAAAAAAGCTTTGACATTCCGATATAAAAAGGAAAGCTTTACTGCTGAGTTAAATACTAAATGTTATTTGCTGAATAAGTTCTTGCAATGTATTTTGGAAAGCTCGCAAGGATGTTCTTTTAGGAAAAGCTGTACAGAGTTGAAAATTATCTGGTTGAAATGCATTCATGCTTTTATGTTTTGCTTTAACATTTACAACAGTTTGCTCGGTTTGGTTGTGTATGCATTACAAAAGTTTCTACATACCCTTATCGCATTAAAGCATTATTTCAGAGCAGCTTGAAACTGGGTATCGACCGTAAGAAAAACTTGCGACTTGTAAGGCAATACGAAGTGTAGCAAAATGGTTTTTTACCTTTACATACAAATAGTAAATTATGTTTCTGGAACACAAATAATAAATTCTACTGTACAATTTATTTTTGGCTGACAAATTGCAAATATTATTTTCATTAAGCTGAGCTCAAAGCTGGAATTTAAATGAAACACACAATTTATTCAAAATAAAAATTATTTATTTCTGTCTGAGAAAGTAGACTTTGATCTGCTAATTGTTTGCCCGAGCTCCTCCTCCAATATTTTACATGTTCTTTGATGCGGTCCAACATAAGGAAGTACCAAGAAATTTTTTTTGACCAACAATCATTGACTTATGGATCCTGACGCGCCAGCTGGGCAATCACTTTGGGGCATAGCTGCTCGACTTTGAACAGACTGGAACCACACAAGATCTTATCGACCGTGACCACCACTGCACTGGCCGTTTGGCCGAGAATATCACGGCTGTAGCTGGCGATGTCGCTAAGTTCGAAGAAACATCGACCGGACGACGGGTCCTAGAATTGGGCATCAAGACACACACTGCAGAGAAATTTAGTTAAAGACTTACATAAATTCGCTTACCAGGTGTAAACAGTGCATCGGTTAATGCCAGCTGAACGTCAGTCGCGTGTGTATTACGATCAAGCCATTCTCAATCTGACCAACGAAGAGGAAGATTTTGTGCCATTATCATGAGCGACGAAGCGCATCACCACAAATCTAGCGGAAAGTCATGGAATCACTAAAGCAGGCTGAAAGGTGTATCAACACTGGTGGCCGCTTGACGGATATCGTCTTTTCCACTTAACAGAAAAAAATATAAAGATCCAAATCAAGTTTTAATAACTGAAAGTTATTACTGTTTCTTTTTAGTTTATTAAGAAAAAAAGTTAGTTAGAAACAAAATTGGATGATTAGTTTTGGGCCACTTTGGCAAAAGAATATTGTAAAAAAATAAGTTGGTTAAAGTCGCATCACAAAATACAAGACTCTTGACTCGAATAATATCAATCGCATCCATTTCGAAGTAATAAAAAATCATTCGAAACTGTACAAAGAAAAATATATTAATTTTCAGTTTATGTACTTGAAAAAAGTTAAATTTAAGTTAATTTTGGTGTTTTTATTAATGTGGTAAAAACAAGGGATTCCCTTGCCCGAAAATTGAGAAAATCAAGAAAAATTAATCTTTATCCCTTTTTTACCAATTTTTCCACCATTTCATGGCATCACTAACGGTGACACTAATTCATAAACACAACGGATTATATCGATTGTTTTCTGTCGATTGAAAAACCATTCCCTAATGCTTGTAGATACATTGCAATAGTAAATTAAATCCTTCAAGCTTATTATAATTATTGTACTCAAGTTGCTTGCCTTATTATGGAGTGAGATTTCCGTGCACAAAATACATCCCTCGCAATTATAGTTAAAACACGCTCGTATTAAGTGTAAGTGTGTTTCAAGAATGCCTTAAAAACATTAAAATTATGAAAATCTTTTCTTAGGAATATTTAATATTTAATATTTAAAATGTCAAAAATTCTTTTGAATTGTCCTTTTAATTAACTTACTAAAGGCGATAGCATAGTGAACAAGTGGTGATGGTGGCCATCGTAGCCGAATGGGTTGGTGCGTGATTACCATTCGGAGTTCACAGAGAGAACGTTGGTTCGAATCTCGGTAAAACACCGAAATTAAGAAAAATATTTTTCTAATAGCAGTCGCCCCTCGGCAGGCAATAGTAAACCTCCGAGTGTATTTCTGCCATGAAAAAGCTCCTCATAAAAACATCTGCTGTTCGGAATCGGCTTGAAACTGTAGGCCCCTCCATTTGTGGAACAACATCAAGACGAACACCAGAAATAGGAGGAGGAGCTCGGCCAAACACCCAAAAAGGGTGCACGCGCCAATTATATATATAAAGGCGATATTTGTGGAAGTTTAAAATTGTTCTCAAGTGCAATGTGAGTTCGCTTATCAGATGGTCTATTGGGCTAGTAATAATAAAGCATGCCCACACATCAAATAAGTTTTCAGTAATAAAGTTCAAAGTTTCACCAAAGAGTTTCACCATATAAAAGCAGTTATACGGATACCCTTAAAGCTGCCGCCGGAAATTCAAAAGGTTTGTATCTATATATTGGGAATCCTTAAAGCTTTTGAAAGCTCAGAAGTACACATAAGACAAAAGCGCATATGGCTAAGGTTATAACTAAGCTCCAAAAAGTACAGTTGTAATTCAAATTTTATTTAATAAATATCTCAAGTAAAGAAAGTTATTTCTTCTTGATCAATAGACAAGGCCTTTTGGTGCTTCATTACTGCTTCGTTACCTGTTTTTGCACATTTCTCTGTAGAAGCCCGCTCAAACGAACTTGGTGAAAAGACCAACGACTTCCGTATCATATTCGTATGTTAGTAGAAAGCTTTTTAAAATCAGATTAGGAGAATTGAAAAGCGAGTCGCCTTTTCGCAAGCCTCGTTTTCTTACGAAAGGCTTTAACACCCTTTACTCAGCGTCATTTTAGTAAATACATATACAGGGTGACCGGGCAAGACGCCCCAGATACGAATTGTTACTAGGTTCTTTCTGATTTTACTTATATTTATACGTGAGTAATTTGAATAGTCAGTGCAAAAATAAAAATCTCTCAGTTGTTTAAGGGAAATCTTTTTTATTTTTCTACAATTTATACATACACTTCATCCATCGCTGTTCTAGTTTGTTAATCCCTTCCAAATAATAGTATTTGGCCAAGTCTGAAAAATAGCCATTCGTTTCTGCTATCACCTCCTGGTTTGAATAAAAAAAATTTTCCGTCAGCCATTTCTTCAAATTGGTAAACAAATAATAGTCCAAACGATCCGGGGAGCTACGTTTATTAAGTTTGCGATTACAACTGCTTAGGCATGAGGTGGTGCGTTGTCATGATGGAAAAAGAAAATCATTCAACTTCCAATGTCAAACACAAAGAAATATACCGATCTGGCTGAAGATTGATGTATGTTCTTTCAAAAGATGGTACTAACTAAACATAACCTCTGTATATAACTCTATATATATATATACGCCAGTATTGACATCTGTTGTTGTTGTTGTTGTAGTATGGAGGTTGAATTAGTTTTAAAGGTTTTTTTCGAAGATTTGGGGCTTTAATGTGAAAAAACGGTACAAAATATTTTATTCGAAGTATTGGCCATCGCTAGCTACAACTTTCGCCCATCTTTCGGGCAATTTCCGGATGCCGTTTCTCCAAAATTCTGGCCGCTGCTTGGCTATCCATGACTCAACCCATATTTTGGTAGCCTCGTACGAGGAGAACCGCTGGTCCGCCAAATCGAGACTCATATGCCGGAACAAATGATAATCGGAGGGAGCTATGTCTGGACTATACGGCGGGTGGGGTAACACTTCCCAGCCAAGCGTTCCAAGGTATTTTTTGACAGGTTGAGCAACATGCGGCCGAGCGTTGTCATGTTGCAAAATAACCTTGTCGTGCAATTTTACCGTTTCCGGCCGTTTTTCTTTCAATGCCCGGCTTAAACGCATCAATTGCAGTCGGTAACGATCCCCCGTGATTGTTTCGCCCGGTTGGAGCAGCTCAAAATATACGACGCCGACCTGATCCCACCAAATGCAGAGCATGATTTTCTTGCCGTGAATATTCTGCTCGGCCGTCGACGTTGATGCGTGACCGGGCAAACCCCATGATTTTTTGCGTTTTGGGTTATCGTAGTGGATCCATTTTTCGTCGCCAGTCACCACCCGATGAAAAAGCCCTTCCGATTTTGTCGCTCGATCAGCAATTCGCACGTAAAAAGTCGCCGTTCGGCGTCGCGCAGCTTCAACTCGTACGGGACCCAATGTCCTTGCTTTTGGATCATTCCCATCGCTTTTAGACGCTTGCAAACGGTTGATTTATCAACGCCCAATGATTCAGCAAGCTCTTCTTTGGTTTGGCACGAGTCCTCGTTTACCAATTCCCCCAATTTCGCGTCCTAGAACTTTTTGGGCTGGCTAAGACGCTCCTTGTCTTCGGTGTGAAAATCACCACTTTTGAATCGTCGAAACCAATACTCACATGTTGAAATCGACGGAGTATGGTCTGGGTAGGCCTCCTGCAGCAATTCACGGGCTTGGGCTGTATTTTTTTTTCAAATTGAAGCAGAAAAGCAAAGCTTCCCGCAAATTGCGTTTCGACGGCACGAAAGTTGACATACTCGGAGCACGAAAACACTGCGTTGTTTATACTTCAGCGAAATGACAGATACTGATAAACAAAGCCTAGGGATGAGGCTTTGTCATGAATATATATTCAGTATTGCCAACGCGATAAAGTGATAAATAGCGCCATCTGTGTGCCACCTTTAAAACTAATTCAACCTCCCAATATTTTACTAAGCCCTATTAGTACAATATATGTAGATACCAGTCGTGTTCGTCTAGCTGAGCACGGTGGGCCCAGACAGGAATAATGAGTTAATACGACTCGGTGTTCTCAGCAAACATTTTTTTATTTTTTATTTTCTTTTTCTTTTATTTTTATTTTAATAATAATAATAGTACTTAACGTACTTAGAATTATCCGATTCAAGTCAAATATGCCCCGTTTTGTTCGCAAACTTGTTGCCCTTTGGAAGGCAACTTCATTATCCCCCTTTATAAAACCCCCCTCCTTATTTGCAAAAAACTCAGACAACCAGTTGTCGCAAGCCTCTTTTGAGGCCAACTTGGTATCACCAAGGACGTTTTGCATGGACCGGAAGAGATGATAGTCACTTGGTGCCGGATTATATGGTGGGTGCAATAGGATATCCCATCCGAGCTCCCGTAGCTTCTGGTGGGTCACACAAAGATGTGTGAGGACGAGCGTTGTCCTGGTGGAACACAACACCATTCCTATTGACCAATTCTGGCCGCTTCTGGTCAATCGACTGTTTCAAACGGTCAAGTTGCTCACAGTAGAGGGCCGAATTAAGGGTCTGGTCATAGTTGAGCAGCTCATAGTGGATAATTCCCTTCCAATCCCACCAAACACACATTAAAACCTTCCTGGCGGTCAATCCGGGCTTGCCGATGGCTTGGGCCGGCTCGCCGCTTCTCGACCACGATCTTTTTCCCTTCGCGTTGTAGTACGTGATCCACTTTCATCGCCAGTCACCATCCGCTTCAAAAATGCGTCAAGTTCGTTCCGTTATAGCAGAGAATCGCAAGCGTTGATTCGGTCCAAGAGATTTTTTTGTGACAACACGTGTGGCACTCAAACATCCAGCTTTTTTTGGAATCCAATCTTCTGCAAATAGTTCCAAACGGTTTTGTGGTCTACACCTAGTTCGTGACTAATCGAATACGGGGCGCATCTTCGACATCTACTACACAGAACGAAATCGATCGAACCAACGCTGTGCTGTGCGAATCGTTACAGTATCAGGTCCATAAACTTCACAAATTTTTGCCGACGCCTTCGTAGCATTGTTACCTCTAAGGTAGTAAAAACGTAAAATATGACGAATTTCTTGCTTGATGGACTCCATCTTTGACGCGCTATAACTTAAGACTGAAACGTATGATCACAACACTGTCAAAGAGACACTTGTAGTACATATTGTCGTCTTCAAATCGCCGTTCCGTGTGACCCGATGCATTAAGTACAACGCAAGATATGTTTAAATGTCGCGCTCAATTGCCAAATACGACATTACTTTTTCCCCAACCCAATATAAGCACTTTGAAAAGTTTGCTGATTGTGGTGGGATTAACTCTCAATTGCTCAATTACTTTTGTGTATTTAGTTTGTATTTAACATCTGGCGAGGATATAATACTCTCAACTTTGCGTCTTCGAACATTTTGCGGTGCTCCAAGGAGCTATTAAACTTCAGCATCAAAATTAAAACTATTTCTGTTGTAAAAGCTTGGTCGTCGTATGCCTCGAGAAAATATCAAATGTAATTCGTTTGCAGGTTCGTATCTGTACTCCCCGTATTCACTTTCTGCTACAAACTACCACATAAACGCACTTTAGTGGAATATCACTTGCCATTATATCTTGCCATTTGTAGATGCACAATGAGATTGGCTAACGTATTTTCCAGTGAAAAGACCAAATGAAGCTGACTATCAGGAAACAACGATGACTCAACTACGATAAATAAACTAAAATGGCTGAGTTATTCGCTTCAAAGAGATTGGCAATCTGTTGAGAAATTATTGCGCAGAACTTCCATAAATATTCTAGTAAAATTTATGAGAGAAAATTAAAACTTTGAAATGGAAAGCCACGTAGTGCTGCCTTTTGAATTTTTTTATTTAATTTAGTAAATAAGTGGAAGGATGAAACTTTTTGCTTACCTAAATGAAATCGATATTTATGTTGAAAAGTTAAAACTTTTACATTAGTGTTCATAAATACACAGCAATGCAAAGAAGCTGCCAAGTTTGTAGCTCAAGTAAATAGTATTCTGATTGCACACAGCCCATACTCGCATATAAATTTATATTTATTGGTGTGCGTAAAACTTTTTGTGTATTTGCCGTCTACTTGTAACTAATTTGCAAGTGTTGTGCATAGTTTAGTATATTTTTACTCGCTTTAGATGGACCTTTTTCTGAAAAAAAACCGTTTTTGCTGCGCTTCTTCAGCTTCAAGAAGAATCATAAATAAAAATGTATGAAATTTTACAAGTTTGGATAATAAGTGAAATAATTTATTGTTGAATTTCTCACTGAAGTACAATGCGGTTTTATATTAGTAGGTATACGCATACATATAGAAAGTAGTGAACTATAAAAATTTTACAAAGGGACGAAATATGATTAATCTTAAAAAAATAAAAATTAATAAATTAAAATAAAGCATTAAAAAAAAAATAAACTAAATATAAATTAGAAAAATGAGAAAATAAAAATACCATATATAAAAAACACATATAAAAAATTATATTAGTTTAATTTAAAAAATTACACATAAATTTGCATATACATTTTTTACATTAAAAAATAAAAACGCTACATTAAAAAAAAAATAAAATTGAAATAAATTAAAAACAAAATAAATTACAAACTTACAAAATAATATAATTTAAAAAAAAAAATATGATAATAAGAAAATTCATAATAAAAAATTACAAAAAAGGTTATTAGAAAAGTAAAAATAAAATATATAAAATAGTTAGAAAACAGGACGAAATATAAAATTCCTTAGAACACCAAAAATAATTTATGAAATTAACTGTTAAAAAAATTACCTAGTTACAAAAAGCAAGAGTGAGAAAGGCTTAAATTAATTGATATTTTATAAAAATAAAACTTAAAAAAAAAAAAATGAAAAAAGAAATAAATTTATCAAATCTCCAAAAAATATATTTAAAATACTGACAAAAATATAAATGAAAGAAAACAATAACAATAAATAATATAAATAAAAGTAAGAATAAAATATATAATAAAGCTAGAAAACTGGACGAAATAACAAAAAAACCAAAGAAAAACCAAAAAAATTTATGAAATTACCTGTTAAAAAAATTACCTAGTTACAAAAAATAAAAGGCAGAAAGGCGTAAAATTAATTTATGTTTTATTATATTTCATAAAGCAATAAACAAAAAACAATGAACAATAATAAAGTCATCTAAAAGTAGTACTGCAACATTCTCGTGCTGGATCTTGAAAACTCCATTTGTTGTAATCGAACTTAAAACGTTGCATATAAGTTACATAAATTAATATAAGTCTCGACTCGAAGGCACACGCAGAGTGTATGTTGAAAACCGAGCGGTATATGTCTTAGAGACCCAGCATTTCGTTCCCCCGTTTGATACATATTTTCTGTGCAACTGCGTCACGCTCCTGATCGAGTAAATTAGTGTAAAATCAACCAAAATCAACCTTCAAATTCAAGTTACGCTGGCGAAAATTTTCGGAATACAGTCCGCTAAAAGCGTCAGTGGAAACCCATTTTGAAGAGAAATCTAATGAAAAATATGTATGAATAGTATGTGCCAAATGCTGCTAATGACTGAATTCTTTTTAATTCAAAAGCCTTCAAAAATTTGTAAAAAGTTATTGTAATATCATACATTTTTTGCATAAATTTATTGGAGGTGGCATCTTCGAAAATTACATATGCAATGTGTTATAAAGTTATTAGGTCCATGCTAACAATATGGCTACTATATTTACTACTGGGTTGGGGAATAGGTTAATAGCGTTTTTATATTTTCTTTTACTTTAAACCGATTTATTTGCTGTTTGGCAAAGGGTAAGTATTCATTCGATAGAACTCTTTCTGCTCTACAAAACTGTGTTAATTGTATTTTTGAGCTATTTAATTTTTTTTTTAGTTTTGAGACTTAGAAATGGAATACACCGGAGGCAAAAATCAATATTTACAACACGGACATGGTTGGCGAAGTTCAAAAATGGCGACCATGACGTCGATGACTCGTCGCGCAGTGTAAGGACTTCCCAATTCGATGAAGAACGTCTCAAATCACTTTTGAAAGAGAACGGTCACCAACCCAGCCGTGAATTGCCGAAAAAATGAACTGTAATCATTCAATGATTCTCATTCACTTGGATTCAATGAAATTTATCGAAAACTTGGGAACCTGGGTGCCACTCGAGTTCAACGTAAAGAAAAAAGTCGCCTTTAAATTGCTTCTCAGCATCTTGCCGGCGATGGAGCAACACGCAGTCATAAACAGCTCTTTTCGTACCGAAATGTCACGGGAGATGAGAAATGATGCCTAGATATATATCAACATGAAGCAAAGAAAGGGGTGGGTAGCTCCAGGAGATACCCCAAAGGCGAGAATCAAACCAGATCTTCAACCAAAGAACATCATGGTACGTGTTTGGTGGGACTGGAGGGCATAATGTACTGGAAAAAGCTCGAAAAGAATACCACAGTCATCAAGGAGTCTACATTGCCCAGCTACACCGCTTAAATGAGGCTATTCGACTGAAAAAACCAGATCGCATGGTCAAACCGTACCTCTTTACAACAACGCCAGGCCACATGTTGCAGAAGTCGTCAAAGCCGATCTCGAATGGGACGTCCTTCAGCATCCGTCGTAAGCTGGCTCAACACTTTCTTTGACACCCGACCAGGCGATTTCTGGCGGAACGGCATCAACAAATTGGTTGGAAGGTGGGAAGAGGGTGTAAACAGCAACGGCGAATATATAATTGATTAACTTATTGATATAATTATTGCTTTTTGTTTAAATAAAATTCTTCGTTAAAAACGCTACGAACTTTATTCCGAACCTAATATTTTTAACTCTAGAAGGCACTTCCTTGTCGAATCGATGACGTAAATGAGTTTCAGATTACAATACTTTAAAAGAATGGTTTAAAGTTAAAAAATGTATGCAAAACTTAAAATATCTAACAATATACATATAAAGGGTTTTTCAATAAGGGCGGGTAGATGTTGAAATGGAATAAAATGGCGTTTGCTGTGTGGCACGTAGCGCCGTCCTGCTGGAACCACATGTCGTCTAGGTCCATATGGTTCAATATGGGCCATAAGAAATTGGAGGGGCCACCACGTCTACCGAAAAATGGGCGCAATGCGCGTAACGTTTGCGTTAAGTTTTATCATTTCAACGTGCTGTTCAATCGTGTAACTTGCCATGATGATTTGGCATAAGCAACTGAATAATAAACAAAAGATTTCACAGATGTCACCAAAACAAAATGGCTGCCACAGGGCGCCAAAATCGACCCGCGCCAATTGAAAAACCCTTTATATAAATACTTAAAAGTATTTTATTAAGCACACAAAAAGTTTGAATTTATTTCACATCGGAAGCAATGCACCTCAAACTAAAATAGAAGTCGCCGAATCAACGAAGCGCATCTTCTTAGAGAATTTTTTTATAAAAAAAAATATATATATAGAGTATAAAATAAATAAAAATCGGACATAAACTATAGGAAATATCATTTAGACTTAAAAAATCATTTAGCTGAGGGAGATCAATTTTAAAGTTAGCATCTAGAACATATTTATCGAGGTCAAGAAAACTGAGAAGGGAAACATATTAAAATTGCACTTATTTAGTTGCTGACCGCCTTAACCGAATAGGTTGGTGCGTGACCACTATTCAGTAGGATCCGATTTCAAAACCTCTGTCACGGAATATCAAGTGATGTACATTTTTTTTTTCTTTCATATTTTTAATTATGGGTTGGGGATAAATTTCCGCCCGCGTAAGAGAGGTGTCGCTGTTGATACTATTTTTGTGTTCGCTCTAGTAATGTACTGATGATTTGAAGGTCTACATGTGGGGTCTTGATCGCAGTAGTTGATATTCGTTTAAAGCGTAAAGATCCTCATTTATCTGACGTCAAAAATGATTACGTTCGTCCCGAAGAAAACAGCATTTGCGGCAAGTCATGTTTCATTATTACCTTTTAAAGAAAAGTGCAGCTGAAATGTGTCGTATATTGATCAGTATTTACCATCATCACGCTCCATTAGATACAACTTGTAAGGAGTGGTTTCAATGCTTCCACAGTGGCCACTTCGACGTGAGTGATAAAGATCGAAGATCGCGAACGTGCACCGAAAAAAGTCTAAGATATTCAACTAAAACAATTATTGGATGAAGACACATGTCAAACGGTTGATGATATAAGTAAAGAGTTGGATATTGAAAGATCAAAGGTAAACATTTGCAGGTAACAGGGGTTACCTCAGTTGAAAGAGAGGGGTATCGAGTGACATTTTGTGGCGTGTGAGATGCTTCTTGAACGGCAGAAAAGAAAAAGTTGTCTGCATCGCATCGTCACTGGCGATGAAAAATGGATCTATTGGTATAACCGTAATGTTGGAGCCTGCAGGGTTAACCAGGTCCATCGACAGCGAAAAAACTCATGCTTCAAAGGTTATGTTGTGCATCTGGTGGGATCAGAAGGCTGTCATCTATTATGAACTCCTTAAACCATCTGAAACCATTACTGGCGATCGTTACCGACTGCTGTTCGGTACCGCTCAAAGAAAAGCGGGTGAAATGGGACGGTAGACATTACAAACTGATTTTGCTGCATGAGAACGCCAGGCCACACGTTGCTAAATCGGTCCAGAAATATTTATAGGGACTGAATTGGGAAATCTTACCCCACCCGCCGTATTCCCCAGACATTGCACTTTCGGATCAGATAGTAATCCGCTGCCTGAAAGATGGAGTAAAGTTGTAACTTCCAATGGCACATACTTCACATAATATCATCTATTATTTAATTGTTTAAATAATTCGTAACTATAGCTAAGAAAGGACGGAAATTTATTCCCACACCCAATAGTAAAAATAGCTTCTAAAGCTTCATTTTATTTGCAGCCATTTTCAAATCTTCAAACTTACTGGACTTACTTTTAAATAATGTCTAAATAGTATTATAACTATACTTATATGGTTGTCTTCCTAACATTTTGCTCTGACTTGCTTAGGGTAAATTGAGTGGCGAGTGTATAGGGAAGATAGTGAGAATTCGCAGCAATTACAAATTTTGATGCTAGTATAATAATTTTTATATACAGAGCTTTGCAGCTATGCTGATATGTACTCGTATATGTGCATATTAATAAAATGCAGCATTCCATAAGTTTATGAAGGATCAGACGGTTTATTTGACCACAAATTGTAGCTTCAAGCAATGGAAATTGCCACAGAGTTGTAAACTTTTAAATTGAAAGCCAAATAAATTTTCTGCTAACCGAATAAATACCGATAAACCAGTGGAATCAGATTATAGCATCGAATAGAGTACATTCTGAACTCACACTACAGAGGGCAATAAGCCAAATGTGGTATAATATAAACACATACAAGCAGCAACGGAATATCAAAGCCAATCACAAGTTGACGCATATATACATACATACATACATATGTACATGCACATAGCCAACTGCCCAGGCGTTTATTATTTCAACTTTTTTTAAGTAAAACTTTCACTGCGTGTTAGTCGCTGGCTACACAATTTTGCTCTTTCTACGCTACGCACACAGCCCCTTTTTTAGCGCGCACTTCGACTTGGCTGGCGGCCGCTGTAGCCGAATGGGTTGGTACAAGACTATCATTCGGAATCAAGAGAGATCGTAGACTCGAAGTTTTGGTGAAAAAAGTTTTTTCTAATAGCAGTCGCCCCTCGACAGGCAATGGCAAACCTCCGAGTGTATTTCTGCCATGAAAAATCTTCTCATAAAAAAATATCTGCTGTTCGGAGTCGGCTTGAAACTGTAGGTCCCTCCATTTGCGCAACAACATCAACACGTACACCACAAATAGGAGAAGAAGCTCGGCCAAACACCCAAAACGGGTGTACGTGCCAATTATACATACATACTTCGACTTGGCTTGCGCCTTGGAAGGCAAACACCGTACGCTAAGTGTTCAAATATTCAACAGCTGTAGAAGAAGAATGGAATGTCGAGTTCTGATGATGATGACGATTGTGATGGCTGTAATGAAGTTGATGGTGTTGATGATGTTAATGGATGACTACGAGCAAAGTTGATAGAGAAGCTGAAAATAACAAGAAAAGTAACATCAGCATTTACAAAAACGGCGACAAACTTGTTGCCAACTTGCTTGTTGAGCTCCGCTGAGATTTACATAAAATATGAAGTGGACTTCCCAAAAATGCTCAACGAGACCTTTTTGTCTACATTCTATGTGTATGTGATGGTGGTGTGAATGGAGTTACTGCAAGTAGGGGCCGAGTGAAATTAAGTGAAGTTGGAATTTAATTCAATGATAAACGGTTGTCAAACATTCAGCAGCGCCAAATGCAAAACACTAATGGATAATGAAAGTCGCATACCTGAGTAAAAGAAGGGCTTGTGTGCCTACATTTTCTTCTTTTTTGTTATATTTTTTTGTTTCGTTTTAAGTTCTGTAAACAATGTCCTTAAATATTTTCCAATTACTTTAGCTTTTCTGGAAAGTGTAGAAAATGGAAAAATTTAACTTGATTCATGCCTCGTGTGACCTGGCAGTAGTTTCCATTCCAGCGCTATGTGTTACGACTACATGCATATGTTGACGATTTATAGCTCTACCTCGCCAATACATAGCTAGGCTGCTGGCTATAAAAAAATCACGGTCATTTTTTTTGTTTACGTTTTCCCTTAGGTCATATAATGTCAAGGGAAAAAATTTTATCAAAAGTAGACAAGTATTTGAGGCACTTCAAACTTCCACTTTGTTAAACTGAAATTTAAGGAGCTATAAAATTGCATACCAAACATTTTACTAGAAATTTTAATTAAAAGCTTTGGAGTAGGCATGAAAAGTTTGTGAAATGTTTCTAAGTTTTGAAGAAATGAATTTGAATAACTCAAACTTGGATTTATATAATTTTTTATGAAAAAAGGCAGTGAATATTAAATAAAATATTGAAATATTAAAAACTGGTCAATATCAATGTGTCCATATAGATGTGCGGCCGTTAATCGCAAGCTGCACATGTCATACGCAACATTATTTTTTTTTTGTTTTTTTATTTTAATTTTATTTTTGGTAGAGATGTATGACGGCTGTACACTGTTTTTTTTCAGGAAATGGAAATTTTTTTTCAGGAAAGGATTGTCATTTACAGTCAATGAATTTTTTTTATAGAATTATTTTAACATACAAACTCTGACAAAAACATCAGGTTTTTGTTTTTTCAAGTTCAAAATAAAAAAAGAATTTCAATATTTAACGAAAACAAGTATATTTATACAGTTTTGCAGTGCTTGGTTAAAATTTTATTAATGATTTTTAGTGCTTGGCATACGTTTTAACCACAACAGAAAACAAATCGTGCCCTTGAACTAACATTTAAGGGGACAGATACCTGTAAAATTTCGAAAAAAAATTTTGCTTTTTATAAAATGTTAACATAATCCTTTAGAATATGTCAAAAAAAATTTTTAGAACGTAAATTTAAGTATTTCTTATAAAGGGTGGTTAAGTTTTAAGGACCGGTGTTGATTTTGAATAACAGTTTCTTTAAGAAATTATTGCCATTTTTCTTCATTATTATAATATTGGCATTATAATAATATTGGTATGATTCAATTACGTATAAAGCAAAATATCCGAAAAGTGGCCGCCGCGGCCTCGACGGCACACCTCCATCCGACGGTCCGAATTTTCGATGACGCTGAGACATAATTGAGGTTCTATGCCGTTAATGTGCTGAATTATCTCATCCTTTAGCTCTTGAATTGTTGCTGGCTTACCGACGTACACCTTTTCTTTAAAATAACCCCAAAGAAAGAAGTTCAACGGTGTCAAATCACATGATCTTGGCGGCCAATTGACATCACCGCGACATGAGATTATTCGGCCATCAAATTTTTCGTGCAAAAGAGCTATTGTTTCGTTAGCTGTGGGACAAGTGGCACCGTCCTGTTGAAACCACATATCATCCACATCCATATCTTCCAATTCGGGCCATAAAAAGTTCGTTATCATCTCACGATAGCAAACACTATTCAGAGTAACTGCCTGACCGGGCTCATTTTGGAAAAAATACGGCCCAATGAAGCCGCCGGCCCATAAATGGCACCAAACAGTCACTCTTTGTGGGTGCATTGGTTTTTCGATAATCATACTGGATTATCATTCGCCCAAATGCGGCAATTCTGCTTATTGACGAATCCACTGAGGTGAAAATGTGCCTCATCACTGAAGATGAAGTGCGCGATATACATTTTGATTTGAACGATCGTTTTCATAATAAGCCTGAATAACTTTAACGCTTTGCTCGATTATATGTCTTTCCATGGTTCAAATTGGGTTAGTCGGAAATTGAAAAATGTCAAATGAAATGCAGAAAAAAACTTGATGTTTAGGTGTGATTTACATTCAACTTCGGCCCTTGAAATTTAACCACCCGTCAACCGTGACGACTTTATTTTTTGCGTTCGAGCGCTGGTAGAGGAATTTTCATGTATTCAAACTTAAGAGATGTTTTTCTCAAAACCATATTTTTCGAATTGGCGGACACGATAACTTGAAGAGTTATTGACCGATCTCCCTGAAATTTTGCACACCTCTTTTCGAAAATTTTTCGACAAATAATTTTTTCGAAGCAAAAATAGTAGGAAGTCTCGCCTCAAAATTCATTTTTTTTAAGCATTTTATTCCGCGAACTTTTAAATGATTAAAATAAAAATAAAAAAAATTGTATATTATTTTAATGTATAAATAAACTGCGTGCCAATTTTGAAAAAAATATATTGACTTCTTCATTTTAAATAGTTTTAATGAAAATCAGGGAAAATATGGCCGTTTACGTTTTACGAGAAATTGAGCACAGGGCAAACAAAACAAATTTTTTTAATTGCATGGATGGTTGTTTGGTTCCGGTACTGTCTGGGTGACACACCGGAGACTTAGTTAGCACGAAAGGTGCCATTTTGGTACACCAGAAGTAGAACCACTGCCATTTTTTAGTCAAACCATCTTGATTTTATTATAAAACTGTCTATGTGATATATTTATTTTCTTTCCTGCCATTTCTACCAAGTTTTTCATTGAGTATTTCTTTAGCATTCCATGTCGTAGAACACCCAGACTTGGGCACTCACTCACCCTCCTTAGAAAGCTTTTGATTGCAATTTCCACATCTATCATTATATGACCACTCTATCTTCCTAGCATGGTCTCCGATAGACCTATGACCAATGACCGATTATTGTTGACGTATGGTAATTCTAAAGATGTCGGTTCTTGGCTTTCGTAACAGCTCGTCAGTTCTTAACTTGTTGCAATCTTGCCACATATCCTTTGCTGTTATGCAGGTATAGGTTTTGGTCCAGCTGTCAACAGCTAGCTTCTGGAATTGCGAAAATATCTCCCTTTTGTAGATGCTTCGGGGGCAGTCCACTGCTACCACTTCGGATACTCTACAGGGAGCCCCCTGTCTAGTCAGCTCATCAGATTTCTCATTTTCTTCTATGCTGCTATGGTCAGGTACCCATATGAGAGTGATGTCCGTCACGCCTGCTCAGGCGTTTAATTCTTCTTTGCAATGTCTGACAATTTTTGAATTGTTTGTTGGTGACTTTATAGCTAAGATGGCTGCTTGACTATCAATAAAAAAACGTTGCTGTGATAGTTGTTGTGGATGATTCCTGATTATCCTGCAAGCTTCTCTTATGCCGAGAACCTCTGCTTGAAAGATGCTATTCCAATTCGCCAGGCGAAATGTCTTGGATGTTTCGAGGTCTCTTGAATATACACCTGCGCCGACGCCGCAATCCATCTTGGATCCATCGATGTAAAGTGCGGCGTTATCTTCCTTGACTATTGAATTTAACTCCCATTCTTTTCGCGGGGGAAACATTTCCTTTAAATCTAATCTGAAATCTAGGATAGCGGTAATGTAGTCTGATGGATTGCCGTTTAGCTTCTGAAAATCAAGAATAGTGTTATGACTAAATACCCTAGCATACCCACAACCACCCTCTTTAATTCTGACGGCGGTATTTGCTGCTGTTAATCCTAGTTGCAAATCTACTGGTAACAGGTTCAGTGTGACATTCAGTGCCTCTGTTGGACATGATTTCATAACTCCAGTTATTCCTGCTACATAAGCTTTTACTACTCGCTTTTCTACCTTGGGCCTGCAGTTCAGCTTCGGATCTAGCACTACTTTGAGATACATCGCTCTGTCTGTTAGCGGAATTTCAACCCCATTGATTGAGAGTAGTCTAAATTGGGAGTTAATTGTATATCTCGAAAACGGTTAAATTTTGAACCATATGACAGGTCAAATTATGTGAAAATTGTCCAAATAATAATGTCCTTAAATATCTAGTACGAGCTTTCTGGAAAACTTCTTTATCGCAAAAGTCCATCTGCTCTTCCTTGCAAAACGTAAAATTGCACTTTTCAAAAAATGTTTATAAAGGGTTTTTCAATAAGGGCGGGTAGATGTTGAAATGGATTAAAATAAGCTGTGTTTGAGTTATTGACAAAGGTATTTTTTTATTTGAAAGGCGCATATATGCCATTAAGTGTGGAATATGACATCATTCAAATGCCCGCCTCGGCTTCTTATGGTGGAACGGATCCGAGTAGTCCAATTTTCAATGACTCTTCCGCATAGATCTGGCTGAATTTGAGCGATGGCCTGTGTTATGTTCACCTTTAGAGCATCGGTCGATTGTGGTTTATTTGCATAGACCTGAGACTTTAAGAAACCCCACAGGAAAAAGTCTAGCGGGGTCAAATCGCATGACCTTGGTGGCCAATTCACATCACCCCTGCGAGAGATAACCTTACCCTCAAATCGTTCATGCAGAATGTCAATCGTGGCGTTTGCAGTGTGGCACGTAGCGCCGTCCTGCTGGAACCACATGTCGTCTAGGTTTATATGGTTCAATATGGGCCATAAGAAATTGGTTATCATCGTTGTGTAGCGCTCGCTGTTGACGGTGACCGCCTCACCAACGTCGTTTTCAAAAAAGTACAGACCAATGACGCCGCCGGCCCAAAATCCACACCAAACGCTAACTTTTTGAGAATGCATTATCACCTGGGGAACCTCGTGTGGATTGGTGTCGTCCCATATACGGCAATATTGTTTGTTAGCATAGCCATTCATCCAAAAATGCGCTTCGTCACTAAATATGATTTTTCGCCCAAAACTGGGGTTCTCTTCCAAACGATTCGAAGCCCAGTCAGCGAACAAACGGCGTTGTCTATGGTCATCAACTTTGGTCAGTTGGATCTTGTACGGGTGCAGGCCCAAGTCCCGACGCAAAATTCGCCAAGTTGAAGTCTGCGAAAGGCCAAGTTCTGGTGCACGTCGAGGAATAGACTGCCTCGAGTTCTGCTGTACACTTTCACGGACCGTGGCAACGTTCTCGGCTGATCTTGCGTTCCTTCAACGTACGGGAGTTGGCTGATTGTTTACTGAACCGGTCGTCTCAAATTTGGCCACCAAACGTTGAAGAGTCGACTTTGAAGGGTCACCACGTCTACCGAAAAATGGGCGCAATGCGCGCAACGTTTGCGTTAATGAACACTCATTTTGATAATAAAGTTTTATCATTTGAACGTGCTGTTCAATCGTGTAACTTGCCATGATGATTTGGCATAAACAACTGAATAATAAACAAAAGATTTGACAGATGTCACCAACACAAAATGGCTGTCACAGGACGCCAAAATCGACCCGCGCCAATTGAAAAATCCTTTATATTTATTTCTTTTTTTCATCTATAACTTCTGTTTTTTTTTTGCTAATCCTCCAAATTATTGAAACTCCATTTGGACATTAGTAAGATTTTTTTTCATTTATTTTCATATGTACTTGTATACATAAAACTTATGCACTAACTAACACATGCTTGTAAATAAGTATTTTTGTTAGATGTTTTAATTGTTGCTATTTGAATAATTTGTCACTCTGAATATGCATTTGATTTGTTATATTTATATTGCATGTATGTTTTGTGTATCTCACTTGGCTGAAAAATAATTATTTGGCTTCAGTCCAGCTGATTTTCATTTGGTTGAACATCGAATTCTCAAAAAACTGCTGTTTAAATCGTATTTTTATTTACATAAATGTGAAGTGAATATTTTTTTCTTCTTTTCGTGTTTGATAAGAGATTTTCTTCTCTTCTTTCTATTGTTAAGTGCAGTGTATTTTCTGCTTGTATATATTATATTTATATACATATTTATTACTTATTTTAATTAGAGTTTACATACAAAGTTAGTACTTAATATGAGCAGGTATTGCAAGTCTTTCAGGTTTATGAAACATTTAATAAAATTTAAGCCTGCCAAAACAAGTTGACAAATATTGTTTAATTTTAGTTTTTTTTTCAAATTTTTTTCACTTCTTAAATTTTAATTTTTTTCTTATCGTATAGCTTTTTAATATATCAATATTTCCTTAATTTAACAAGTATTACTGCGCTCAGCTTGGAGTTAAAAACAAACTATATCTGTTAGAAGTAGATACCTTATAGCATTGAATTTTCCATAACGCAGAGTCCTTCGAGTTCGAGTTGCTTTCTTATATTCAAATTAAGCACAAATCCATTTTGAATAATAAATATTTATTTGTATTTTTTTTTTTCTTCTTTTACTTATATACCAGAGGAACTAGAACTTATAGTGTTAAGCAGTCGGATAGAGAATTGATGAAACCAGTGTTCAGGTTTTAGTCTGAATGCTAAATTAATATCGTATCACCAACATTCTGGGTTCTTACCCTATCACCCTGGTCTCGCTACCATTTTGGTGTCACCAATTCGAATATACCTATCGCTTGTTCGCTCTTCGCCTTTTGTTTTTCGCTCATTTGAAGTTTTTGCCATAAACAATTAGCTCATCACTGCCAATGCTAATATACACAAACAGGCGTAATAGACATAAAAACCACTTTCCATTGTCTTCGCGTGCTTTGCACTCCACACAGCATCAAGAAAGGAATAGCGGTGGAGCGGAATGCTATAAAATTGGTCATTGTAAGGAGTTTGGGAGTAGTCAAGATTTGCGCCGGCCGCTAACGTAACGACACATATTATGTTTCTTAGTGAAAATAAAGACCCTTAATTTAACCCAGATATTTTTATTTTTTTCTTTGAACCATTGTATAAGCCACTATCAGCCACCAAGTGCTTCTGAAAGTATGTGTTTTACTTTGGTGGCATAAAGGTATGGCGACTACTAGCACTTTCTTTTAATTTTAGATTGTTAGTCGCAGGAGAGCATTTAAGAACACAGAATTTAATTTAAGTGCAAAAATGTATACCACCAAAGGATCTTTCCGGTAATTTTTGGGTATGAGTAATCTTATTTTCCTTTAATTTAATTTTAATTTTAATTTTAATTTTTATTTTCGCCTAAGAAAAAAGATTCGAGCAAATTTCAAATTGAAAAAACAAAGCTCATAAAATTGCCACCCTAGATACTTGCGTTCTTCTGCTTCTTAATTGGCGCGATAACCTCTTATGCGGTTTTGGCCGAGTATAACAAAGCGCGCCAGTCGTTTCTTTCTCGTGTTAACCGGGGGCAGTTGGACACACCAAATGGAGCCAGGTTCTTCTCCACCTGGTCTTTCCACCGCAGGGAGGCCTTCGTCTTCCTCTGCTACCACCAGCTGGTACCGCATCGAATCTATCGCTCGTTTTACCGCCTGCGATATTCGCCGTCGCCAGCGTGCAGAGGTCCAAAAATCTTACGCAGAATCTTTCTCTCAAACACTCGAAGCGTCGCTGCATCGGATGTTGTCATCGTCCACGCTTCTGCGCCATACGAAAGGACGGGCATGAGGAGAGTTTTGTGAAGTGTTAGTTTTGTTCATCGAGAGAGGACTTTACTACTCAATTGCCTACTTAGTCCAAAGTAGCACTTGTTGGCAAGAGAGATTCTACGTTGGATTTCAAGGCTGCCATTGTTATCGGTGTTAATGCTGGTTCCTAAGCACACGAAGTCCTTTACAACCTCGAAATCATAACTGTCAACAGTGACGTGGGTGCCGATACGCGAGTGCGCCGACTGTTTGTTTGATGGCAGGAGGTATATCGTTTTATCCTCGTTCACCACCAGACCCATTTGCTTTGCCTATATATCCGGTTCAGAGAAGGCAGAAATAACAGCACTGTTGTTGCGGCTGATAATGTCAATATCATCGGCATACGCCAACAATTGTACGCTCTTATAAAATATTGCGCCTGAGCGATTAAGTTCTGCGGCTCGCACGAATCCTCTCCAACATCAGGTTAAATTGGTTATAAATAGGCGTACATAATTGGCACTTACACCCTTTATTGACTGTTTGGCTGAGCTCCTTATCTTAGTTGTTGCGTGTGTATGTATGTTGTTGTTACTTGGTTTGAATTTAATATAAATATATTGTTGCCTATGAATCATTTTCAATCTGCAAGATCTCGACATCAGCAATGATGTTAGGTGATCTAGAAATGGAAAAAGTCAATCCACTCTACAATATTATTTATCGGAAGATGAATGGTTACTGCTTAAGTTTTCCAACTTCTAATATGAAATTTAACAACCAGGTGGTAGATTTTTCTTTTCGCCATAGTTGCTAACCCTGCAACCCCTACAACCAAACAATATTCGTTAGGTGAGCGACAATCGAACTGCAAAGTGCCGTAAAAGTAGTGAAATTTGTATCAACACTGGTGGCGACCGCATCTCACTCAGATAAGATTTACAAAACAAAAAAAAATTATTTTATATATATATATATAATTTGCGCTTACACCCTTTTTGGGTGTTTGGTCGAGCTCCTCCTCCTATTTGTGGTGTGCGTCTTGATGTTGTTGCACAAATGGAGGGACCTACAGTTTCAAACCGATTCCGAACGGCACATATTTTTATAAGGAGCTTTTTCATGACAGAAATACACTCGGAGGTTTACCATTGCCTCCCGAGGGGCGACCGCTATTAGAAAACTGTTTTTCTTAATTTTGGAGTTTCACCGAGATTCGAACCAACATTCTCTCTGTGAATTCCGAATGGTAATCACGCTCCAACCCATTCGGATACGGCGGCCGCAATTAATTTACAAATACAAAATTAATTTATTACTGAGAGTAAATATTTGGCATTAAAAAATTAAATTTTTCTATATATTTTAAGAATTACACCAAAAGATAGTCGAAAAATGGTATTTGTTGTGCAACTCAATTTTTTCTGCTTTCTGAATTTAAGCGGTTGTTGCTTATGGTGCGTGATACAAAAGGTGGCGCAAAATTAATCATCCTATCGGAAGATTCACAACTTTTGCAAATGGCGTCATATGTCAGGCATATTTGACACTTGTGAACTAATATAGATAGCTGCAGTATAGAAACAGGCAAGCAATGGAGCGCGTAAAGGTCAAAATAAAAACTTTCATCACTCAATACCATTTATTTTTTATTCGGAAAAAAATTATTCAAACACAAAATTGGATGATTAATTTTGCACCACCTGGTATATAGCATATTTTTTTATATTATTGTAGCATGTTAGTCATAATACAGTATACAGTAAACTTACAGTATGTTTGTTTGTTTAATTAATTTTGTAAGGAAACTTAACCATTCCCTTGACTTTACATTATTCATACAATTCAGTTGAGTTGTCTTTCTCTTTTTTAGCAAAATATATACATATACATATATTTGTTTTTACAAATTGTTTATATTCTTGAAAATTCTTAAGTTCTTAGCGTACACCCTCCATTGAAGTATGAAAATCTAAGACAGTCATGAGCCTTGTTTAAATTTGAGATTTATTAAGAAAATAACTAAATTTTGAAGATTTTTAGAAAATTCAAAATAAGAATATTTCTGCACAAAATTAGTTTCTACACAGACTTGTTAAAACTAATTTTGCTTATTTTTTCTTTTATGTTGTTTTTCTGTTATTTTTTCTTTTATTTTTTAATATTAACTTTAAAACATTTTTGTTTTTTCTTTTCTCCAACATTTAGCGGACTTGGCGCAAAAATGTATGCTCGCACACAATACATACTTCTATATCACACAAAACAGTCATCGTATAACAACTACAATACAACAATACAACAAGTATAAGGTACTCAATAAATTGATATTCTTGGTTTAGTTTTCTTAAATGTTTCTCCATTCACGATTCCACTTTTTTGAACTTTCTAATGACAGCCTGGCTTCAAGTTGATATAATGAATGTATTTGTGTTACACTAATCTTATATTAAGCATTTTAAATTAACGCGATTTAAAAGAAATACGATACTAGGGTGCATATCGAAAAGAAAATTTATGAAATTTCAAAAAATCCTATCCGCTATTTGTGTTTTTTTATGAGAAATGGTGTTTACTATTTTCAAGTTAGAACCATTTTTTTTGTTGCAGATTTAAAATTTTTGTAAGCATACGAAAAATTTTGTTTTTTTGTGTTTTAAAATGTAAACGAAACGCAATTGCTTAAGTGGTACTTCAAGGACTTAAAGCAACAAAACAATACTTCAATAGGTGAAGTCATTTCAGATTGGTTGTAGTTTGCAAATTAATTTCATGATTTTTTACACATATTGGCTTATAGGCTAGTCGCTTTTATAAGTTTATGCAATCTATGCATAGTTATCAACGAACATATGTTCGTATTTTGGATATTATATTTACTTTGGCACGCCACGCTTGTTGGATATTTGGCCAAAAATATTCTGTTATTTGTGATTGTGGGCCTTCATATTATTAAAAAAATGGAGAGTCCTACTGTTTTAGACCGCCATCGAACAGCAACTGGGTTTTTATGAAAAGCTCTTTCATGGCAGGAATACCTGTACGCTCGGATGTTTACCATTGCTTACCGACGGTCGATCGCTATTAGGGAAAAACAAATGGTAGTCACACACAAACCCATTTGCCTACGGCAACACTAGGACAATAAAAAAATAAATAAATAATTGGCGCGTACGCTTCTGTTAGGTGTTTGGCCGAGCTTCTCCTCCTATTTGTGGTTGGCGGTTGATGTTGTTCCACAAATGGAGGGACCTACAGTTTCAAACCGACTACGAACGGCAGATATTTTTATGAGGAGCTTTTTCATGGCAGAAATACACTCGGAGGTTTGCCATTGCCTACCGAGAGGCGACCGCTATTAGAAAAATGTTTTTATTAATTTTGATTTCACCGAGATTCGAACCAACGATCTTTCTGTGAATTCCGAATGGTAATCACGCACCAACCCATTCGGCTACGGCGGCCGGCCACACTAGGACAATAGTCTGACATAAAATGATGAATTGTGACTTTTAAGTTATTAGAAAGAAAAAAACAAATGATAGAGGCCAGAGTTTCATATAACTTTGTATTTCGATAGACATCCTAGTATATGCATTTTTCAATTTCTTGATCATAAGCGATGACAAAAGTCTGAAATCAAATGACTCGCTGCGACTTTCAAATCATATTTAAAGGATTTGTGAAAGTAGAAAATTTTAATTTTCCTAAAAAGAAAAGAAAATAGCGGATAGGGTTTTAAAATCTCAATTTTTTTTTGTTTAGACGTGGACCCTGGTATTCATATTATTTAAAAACTACTGCATCATAAAACTTACAGTTAGCTAAATTTAAGTTTTCCTTAAAATTAAAACATAATTAAATTAAAATTAGCACAGCTTTACATAAAAATAAATAAAATTTGCCAAAAATGTGTATACTTATGCATATAAATAGTCTTGGAGTATTCGCTTTTAAAATATCTGCTTATTCTAGTTACTTACAGCTAGCTTTTTATCCTGTTACGTCCTCCCACATATTCTTTTAAAATTACTTTTAATTATATAATATACTTTTTTAGTATTCTGAAAACTGTCAGTAGCTTTCTTCTTTTTAGTTTCACAAACACTTATACATTGAGATAATCCAACAAAAAAACGTTTCAAAATACATCATAAATGATTTGCGTTAGCGTATGAATTTAATAAATTACTTGTATTCACCTTTTGCTACTTGCAACTAATTTTACATGCTCACTCAAAGTTTACTAAAATCACTCATTTCGCTCAAATTACATATCAATTTTAACATTGAGTATGTATGTACCCATTTACTCAATTATCGTACTTGAAAATAATGCTTTATTGAAGCGTCTGAATTTCTCTTTATATGATTATCACTCTTGAGGTTTTACGCTAGCGTTCAACTCACTTCAAAGTGCTCTCTCAAATATGGCTCAGCATCCATAAAAAACATTATATTTCTATTTAATTTCTTAACTCTTTCTTTTTGTCTTTTCAAATTTATAATTTATTTCTGCTTTTTTCTCAGAAAGCCTTAGTTAATTTTTACTTCAGCGCCGCTAAGACCTGCCCCAATAACCACAGCATTTCATGTGATTCCTTTTTCTATTCTTAAGTGCATCGATTCTCGCTTAAAATAAGTAATAAAAATGATTAAGAAATCATTATCAGACTCATCCCTAGGGCCTGCATGGTAATCCGTGTGACGTACCGCCGTGTGGAGATGGTACCACTGACTTTAGTAGTCTTGCCGACAGTCAACTGACTTCCATCTAAATCAGTATGATATGCATCATTTACCAATCACCCATTTTCGTAATTTTTTTTTTCATTTTAAAGAATGTAGTATGAAGTTTCAATTATTTTTATTAATTTTATAGAAAACATTCGTATAAATTTGACACGAAAAATGGTCGAAGCGGAAATTTCGCTTCCTTTGGAATACTTCATTCGAAAATTTCGTAATTGCGGCAGAGTTTCGTGATCACGTCGGAAATCATAATAGCATTTTTCTAACGTTGCCATGTTGACATCTCCGACGGTACTAATAATAGGCCTGATAATTCTTTATTTTTGTAGGAAATTCAGTATCCAAACCTCAAGACGACACCGAGTTTGAATCAAACGAGGTCCAAGTCCGAGACCCAACTGGCCGAATAACGACGAAGGGAAAGTGCCACGTGTTCTATACTATAAAATAAAGAAACAACACACTCAAAGTATCTAAGTCTAAATGCAAGAAAACTATTTACGTAATTCATATTATAAGCACGGTAAAATATGAAAGCTGCCATATGGATCTTGCTTCATAAAGAAGTACTATTTTTTTACATTTGCATTTGCTGCGAATTGAAATTTTATGTAATATAGCTAATAAATAAAAGTAATACTCATGAACTAAAAGTATGTAGCCGGTGTTTTTTCAAAGCTTGGGAATTTAAAATGGAATAAAAAATAATACGAAATTGAAATATTGTTAGAATGATTTTTTTTTATTATAATCTGGTATATAATTTCACGGTATTTAATTTTTAATTATGACATCCGGCATATATCTGCCGTGGCTATAAGTTACATGGTCTAATCGATCAGTCCAATAAATCGATTGATAAGTGCTCTGTCAGAGGCAAGTCGCACCGTTTTGTTGGAACCAAATGTCGTAGATGTTTAGCGGATTAATTTTCGAAAGAAATAAGAACAGATGATGCTGCCTGCGTGCAAGCCGCACGTAAAATGAACGAAATGCTCTCTGAACTTTGCGAAGAGATTTTTTTTTTTTTTTCAAAGTAATTTTTCACAATTTGGAAACGTTGTTCTAGCGTTGAACGATTCATGATGACTTGCCAGACCTTACTGAAGGGAAATATCAACACAGTTTGCCATTCTCAGCAGTCGAACCAAAGTTATCGATACCGATTGTTCTCATGCAGTTAAAAACACGCCCAATGCATATAGAAATATATACAGGGTGAACGATATGAAGTGTTACCTATTCAAAACACCATAACTTTTTTGTGTGAAATTAGTTTTTATTGATTTCAAAGACAAAATTGTTCCAAAATGATTACAATTTTAACATATATTCACTTTAGCTCGATATGACCACCTTTTGCCCTGACTATAGCCTTCAAACGGTCAAAGAATGAGTTGCATGCTGCACGAATGTGATCTTGAGGTATTTTGGCCCATTCTCGTATAATCGCTTTTTTCAGCGCATCCATACTGGTATATTTTTTAGTCCTCACTTTGCTCTTCAAAATGGTCCATCGGATTTGCGTCTGGCGAATTCGAAAGCCATTATGTGGACGAAATGAAGTGTGGAACATGATCTTTTAACCATTCTTGGTTCCCACGTGCCTTATGAAACGGTGCCGAGTCCTGTCGGAAAAGCAGCTTCTAAAACATTTTCCCGATAATAAGTCGCATTCACTTTGACACCAGGCTCGATAAAAACGATTGGAGGGCGTCCATCAGCGATCACTGCGGCCCAAACCATTACTTGCGATGGGAAATTGCTTCGAGTGGCCATACGTAGGCTCAAATTCTCGTATGAGCGTTCGGTCAGGTAAACCCTATCGTTTTGAGTGTTTATGAACTGCGCAATTGGAAAATTTTTTTCATCAGAAAACACAATGTTAGGAAATTCGCCACGATCGTGCAAGCGCAACAACTCCTTTGCTCTTCCGCACCGAACTGTTTTTTGCTGGGGTGAAAGATCGTGTGCTTTTTGGAACTTGTAAGCCTTGACCTTGAGCTCATTTTTCAATATGCGTCGAATGCTGTCTTGCGATATTTTCAGTTCTTTGGCCATTTTTCTTCCACTTCGACGTGGATTTCATTCAAGTCGAGCCTTCACTTTCCGAACCATTTTTGGCGTTGTTGCGGTTTTTTTGGTCCACCTCCATAGCGTTTTGCAATGCTACCAATGCTAACATTTTATTCACTGTGAGGTGATTGAGCTCACGAACAATGGCTGATTGTGATTTTCTAGCCAAATATAACGCAATCACACTATTACGTTTGAATTCCATCACAGAAAAATGAAATTTATCAAAACTGAGACGGAAATGCTTTTGAGGGCTTATAAACAATATATTGAACTGTCATTAGAACAATTTTGATGTTGATGTCATGAGCTGTTTTACAGATACCAGCAGTGTGAAGATGGTAACACTTCATATCGGTCACGCTGTAATACGACGGTCACTCGGATATCGGTAAACAATGTATATAAAATATATAAAACGCAAAATTAAGAGAAATATATACAGTGCAACCTCCCTTGGGCGTTTAATAGAGTTGTCCGTTAGGAGAGGTTACACTGTACATTAAGACCAGTCGAATTATTCGTCGACCTCGTTGCGTTAAATGCAGTAATCATAGCTCTAAAATGGATTTCGATAAATAAATTCAATAAATGTTAGTATAGTTTAGCTGTAAAAAAGGCGAACTATGAAGCGATTCTTGTCCTTTTGTTTAAGTTTTAAGTGATTCTTTTTGATTTTCGTGCGTCAAGGAAAATAATTATCAAACCTCAAGCAAAATGTTGAGCGGCTTCAAACTCGCGCTTTGTTATACTAAAATTGGATTAATTCTGATTACAAATTTTGAAATATTTATGAAAATTTGCCCTATTTTTCAATTTTTTTATGAAACTTGAAATTAGGATTGAAAATGTTTTTTTTTTTTTGAGGTAATACACTATGCTTTTATGAAAAATAATGAATTAAAAATAATTAAAAAGAAAAGAGAAATAGGCAAAACCGATGAAATTATTGAAGACCTATATTTTTTCGCAGAGAGTATACGGCTTTTAATATCTTACCATTTTTGAATAACACCACAGAAATTAATGAAGAGTTGCTGGCAAGTAATGCTTTAGTCTGTGAAGGATTTGATTTTCTATCATGAAATCAGAAAACCAAAAAACAACACTTGAACCAAAAAAAAAAAAAAAATAGGGACTAGTAATTTAAATTAAAAATTAGGATGCTCGAAACCCTGTTTAGAGCTATGATTCTATGGATTTTTTGTACAGAATTTCCAGTAGAATATTTCAGTCGCTAAATCAAAGCCAGTAGTAGTTTTTAAAAACGAATTGGCCCGCCCTACTGTACATACTTTAGATAAGTAAAAATTAAAATTCTTTCCTTCGAAATTTAGATCAGAGAGCGCGGGGCCTTTTTGATTTGGGGCAAACATTGCTGATTAACTAAAAAGTGAAATTATGAATTCTCAACCACGTCTCCAGTTTAATATTTTGGAAGTTAGAATAGTGGACAGTTTTCTTAATAGGGTCTCACATCGAATCTAATTAAATTCATATTTCTGTATCACTTATTGAGTCTTTTCCATTTTTTGCGTAAACTACATTTTGGACTTTTATTTTCCCACATTTTTTATTTACATCTTAATCTTGCAATTTTTCTTTTGCCACACTTTTACCTTTACGTAGACTTAACTACACTTTACTAGACATAGGCTTCCAATATATCCCCATCACTTTCTCACTCATTCAAAACGTCCCTTGTAATTTCAACGCGTCTATATGCCGCCTTATTCCAATACACCCTAAGTTTTTCCCTTTTCTTTTTCCTAATTAACACTCGCATCTCTCAGAGATCGCGTCGAGGGCAATCCTTTCAAACCTTTCTCCAATTTATCAGCATCGCCAGCGGAGAAGCGATAACTCGTATGATGGTGACCACTATTTGCTCCGCCTATACTTGCATTTACACTCAGCAAGGAGCGATTCGCATTTAAACTATTCCGTTTATTTACCACTGACGCTTCCGTCGCTGTACCAAGTATCGATGCGCAGCTGGCACGTGACGAGCGCCTACTAGCTAAAAGTTCGAGATGTTCATCCGCAGCACCGCCGCCACTGTATGCGTAGTGCGTCACAGATGTGGTAGTGGTTGCTGTTGCTGCGGTAATAATTTTACCAGGTGGCGAGTCTTCCAATGCCTCAGGAAGCCGTTTATAGTCGCCGCTGTGCGAGCGGTGTAGTTTCCAAGAGGAGCGCCGACTGCTGTTGTTACTTGGCGCATTGCTATTACTACCACCACCGCTACCGCCTCCTCCTCCTCCTCCTCCTGCCCCACTAACTGGTCCATTGTGTCCAATAATGTTAGCAGGCGCGACTGCCGGCGGGCTGTTGCTACTGTTCGAGTGTGTGGACGCATTACTGGAGAGACTACTGTTGCTGTTGCTATGGTGCTGACTGCTGTAGTTGGAGTTGTTGTGATTGGAGTTTCGCCGCGCCGAACGATGCGATGGCTGTTGCTGTTGTTGTTGCATTATTGCCGCAGCTGTTGGTCGTTCTGCCTCGCTAGCCAAATAAATATTTGTCATTTGCTCGTTGGTGGTCGCCGCTGCTGTTGCTGCCGCCGAAATGATTGTCGTCGCGGTTGTTGTTGCGGATGTATAATGCTCGTAACGAGAGGTTGGCGACTGTGGACTGTGATGCATTGTTGTTTGCTGTGGCACTTCACGTTGCTCATCAATCGGTTGTAGCAGTGCGTCGGTGGAGCGACAACAGCTGCTACTTTTACTCACGGAATGCTTCATGGTCCACCGGTAGTCATTGCAGTTCTCGTCATCCATTGACGCATACGACTTACCATCACAGTTACCGGTGTCGTCCAACAAGCGTTCCTTGGAGCCAGTAATGGAGTTGGGGCCTTCGGCGGGCGATATCAACTCCTCGATGGTGTTCAGGGGCGATACCTTCAGCGTTTGTTGTTGTTGTAGCATCTCGATTTCAGTCTTTATTGCAGGATCAATACCCAACAAGCCGAGCACTAGTCGCGGATTGGCCAACACAAAGCGCTCGAATACGGGAAAATCTATTTTGTAAAAATCGGTTTGAGTGGCGCGCGAAACTTTCGGTATCTCAGGTGCCGCTGCTGGAGAATTTGTCTTTGCACTGCCACTGGCACTTATTGCTCCTTCACCACTCGTCGCTACACCACTCGACACACCCGCTGTGCCACCTAAAGTCAAGTGCATTTCACGTCCCCATATCTCAGGCGGATGCGATGAGGAACGTTGTAGTGAAACATCATCACTACTACTTGCCACAAAGTGCATTGTGCTGCCCACACCCACGGCAGCACCACCAGTGCCGCAGATATTGGGTATTGAACGCGCAGGTGGGAATTTCAGACTCGCCTGTGAGGCCATTGTCGAGAAGGTCATCTCTTGTAGCGCCTGTATGGCGTTGCGCACTTCCATACTCAACTGTGCCACATCGTTATGCAGCGTCGATACTTGTGAGTCTAGACGCTCCATCGAGGGTTTCTTTTTTATGCTACGCACATCTTCATCACCCTCCTCCGCATTCATATCTTCGTCTATCGACCCAGCATCCAAACTAGATGTTATATTTATTGAACGCTGTCGATCCACACGCTCACGCATGGTGATCAATGAGCGACCGCGTGGATGTAGTTTCATCAGGCGAGGACTGTTCATGCCCAGTAATGGCGAGCGGCCATGCAATGGCGATGGTGTGGTAATGCTGTGATGCGGTGAGGCTGTTGCCACTGAAGCGGCACCATTTTCATTATCTTCATCACCGCCGTCACCATCCTGTTGATTCTCATCGTCCTCACTGATGCTTGGCAAGGGAAAGGATGGACCAATTTCGGAATCTTGACATTCGTAGCCTTCGCGCAAATTGAAGGTAAGATCATGTTGGATGTCATTGGCGAATTGCTGTTGATATTCAGGATAGAGGCGTAACACTTCGACCAGGCCGCCCATGTGGACGCATTTGAGATCACAATAGGTCAGTGCCTAGTTGGAAGAAGAAAGAAGAGAAACATAGCAGATTAGTTGTAAAAATATATAAATTTATTATTATTATTTCTAAAAGAAAAGCTCATGTTTAGTAATATTCTCATTATTTAGTAATTGATTAAAACATTATTAATATACATTGCTTTTAAGTTATCAGGCCCAAGCTTTGAGTAAAATTAGATATTGGAGGGACTGAGTAAGCGAATACTCGAATGAATGCGATACCATAAGAGTTTACGGAGCCCATCTAAGCGTGGTGAAGTCATCGTCAGTCTCGTCTAACGGTAGGTCAACAAAATATGCTGTTTCCATGAGCTAGATTCAGAGGGAGTTATATAAGTAGTTTTAAAGGGGCAAGTGAATAGTGGGTTCATGTCATACCCTGTACATGTACATGTCAGACCATTGTTCAGTATATCAGGGCTGATTCTGAATAGGTAGGATGTTAACTTACTATAGTACTGGAACGTAATCTTGCCAAAATAACAGTAGCCTTACAAGCTTTTGCTATGGTCTCTCGTATTAGATAAGCTCGCAATAAAATCACTTGAGCGTAGTGATGATGGTATAAGTTAAGCTGATGTTTTGCCAATCAGAGCTCTGGGTAAATTCAGTAGCACTGCCGGTAAAATCATGAGAGCGCCTGTTCTTGTCACTTTCAAATAGGTATGCAATGGTACTCAATTTAAGCTCTTACAAATTTGTTATTTTATGGTGATCAAGAAAATATTTTCTTAACCTTTCCTTACTAACTCTTGATGTAACAGTGCTTGAAGACCTTGGCGAGGCCAGATGTATGAGTATCGATAATAAAACTAGTAGGCTTAAATCAACATTTTTTACTTTTCCAAAAAAACAGTTTACGCGAAACGCGTTGTTGACGGTGAAACGAATTATATACCCATTTACAAAGTTATACGACAAGGTTGTATTCTTTCTGTACTTCTATTTAACATCTATTCAGGAGAAATTTCCCAAGATGCCTTAGAGCACACTGAGGATGGTACGAGTATTAAGGTTAATGGCGTATGCAATTATTATATCATATACTTTTTGAGTTACTGTGGGCAAAAAGTAAGGTGAATTCGGTTGTAAAATGAAAAATCTTTGTTTATTCTTGTAAATCAATTTTATCCCCTTCAAAATAATCCCCTCTCGAGGAAATACACTTATGCCAACGATTTTTCCAATCCCCGAAACATGCCAAATAGTCCATTTCCGGTATAGCCATCAGCACCTTCTTCGGTTCAGCTTTTATCTCCTCAATCGACTCGAAACGCGTTCCCCGGAGTGGTCTCTGGAGTTTTGGGAATAGCCAGAAGTCACACGGAGCCAAATCAGGCGAATACGGTGGTTGCGGAACGATATGCGTGGAATTTTTGGCGAAATGGTCACGAAGAACGAGTGCAGTGTGAGACGGTGCATTATCGTGATGCAAAAACCAAGAGTTGTTGGCCCATAATTCTGGTATTTTTAGACGAATTGCTTCACGTAAACGACGCATAACGCTCAAATAATATTCCTTATTAACAATTTGGCCAGGTGGAAGAAATTCATAGTGCACCACACCACGAACATCGAAAAAAACTGTCATCATGACTTTTATTTTTGAACGACTTTGACGTGCTCTTTTCGGTCTGGCCTCGCCTTTAGCACGATATTCGCTTGATTGATCGATTTTTTCAGGATCGTAAGCATAAATCCAAGTCTCATCTCCCGTAATGATGCATTTGAGCTAGTCTTGATAGTCTGAAAGCATTGTTTCTTCACACACATCAACGCGACGACTTTTTTCCAAGAAATTGACAGTTTTCGGTACCAAACGAGATTTGACTTTTCGTAGGCCCAAATGGTCTTTCAAAATGGTTTTCACAGATCCTTCTGATATTCCGATCATATTACTGAGGTCTTTAACAGTCAACCGACGATTTTTGAGCACTAACTCCTTCACTTTATTCACGTGTTGGTCATCTGTTGACGTCGATGGTCGTCCGGAACGCTCCAAGTCATCAACACGTTCTCGACCCTCTTTGAAGTCTTTGTACCATTTATAAACATTTTTCTGCGACATGGTCGAATCACCAAATACCTTCTGCAACATGCTAAACGTTTCCGCAGCCGAAATTTCATTCCGCAAACAAAATTTGATGGCTCTTCTCTGCTCAATTAAATCAGACATTGTATAAATCGAAAAATGCACTCTTGGTCGATTGGTAAACATAAGCGTAAATATATTACTGATAATGACATTCACATGAAAGTTGGCCCAGATGTTATTAACAGTGCTGCCAACTCGTGAAAAAAATAACTAGAGCGAAATTTTAATCTCGCGAAGTTTGACAAATAAATTCACCTTACTTTTTGCCCACAGAGTATGAAAAAACATAAGACACAACTTGAATATTGGACAGCATGATTGGAGTCCAAAGATTGGTCGACGGCATAACAAGACAAAATCAAATATATAGTTTAAAAATCAGTGTAAAGAAGACAATATTCATGCCAATCAGTCGTAGGAGAGTCTACAATAATCTCACGCTGACAAGTAACAACATGCCGATTGAACGGGTTAATAAATACCTTGGTCGCTTTATTAATGATAAATGCGATGATTCAATTCAAGAGTTTTTTTTTTATACTTACAGCAGTGTTCTAAGAAACCATGAATTTAATTTAAATCTAAAAATACGCATTGTGAGATGTTAAGTTTTGCCAGTTTTGTTATATAGCATGGAAATTTCGACGATGAAAGTTTTCGATATGAATCGCATAGAAACATTCGAAATGTGGATACTAAGAAGACTACTGAAATTTCGATGGACCGACCGTATCTCTGAAGTAATTTCAAGAATTTACAGCGCACAGCATTCAACGCAGAAAAACAGCCTACCTGGGAAATCATAAGTATAATCTCCTTCAACTTAAATTTAGTACAGGGAAATATTGAAGGAAGACGAGGCATGGGAAGAAAGAACTGATCATAGTTGCGGATTATATTTACGTCAATGGATTGGAGTTCTAAATATTGGTCATCTTTTGGACTTAGCCAGAAACAGAAATACTTTTTCAAATATTGTAAAAACTTAAAAAAAGATTTGTATTTACAGGCTTTATTATAAACATTATTTTTTAACCAATTTATTTTATATATTTTATATTTATCTATTATATTTTATGCATTTAATTTTATACAAGATCACTTAAATTCGGTAACGTATTACAAAAAAAAGAGTTAATCAGCGTATGAACGAAATTCCTTCAGATAAGCAAGAATTTATATGCGAACATTTCATGAGCTTAACGCTAAAATCACAGCGAAGGGAGAAAGAAAGTAAAAATTTTTGGATGACAGAAAAAATTATTAAATTGATAAATTTATGTCATGAATATAAAAATAAAAATGATGGCCTGTACTGGCAAATAAATAGAGATATAAAACGGAAAATCCGTATTGCTAAATCAGACTGGTGAAACGGTGAAAGCCAAGATCAAGAATCGATTCCCTATGTTCCATCTAGAAAAGACGGGAATATATGATACATATGTATATATATACATCTATGTATATATATAAAAATTAAATGATGTTCGTTTGTACGCATTTTTTTGCGCCGATACGAGGCCAATTTTATTCGTTCTTTTTTCATATTATAGGGATCCACTAGGGGAAGGCTTTTAGCAAAAAAAAATTTCTTTTAAATATTTTCTTCATATAAAAAAAAGAAAAAATCAAAATATTGTACAAAACAAAACTTGCTCGATTCTTAGATTAAAGTAAGTTTCGAATCGACATTCATTTTATGTGTACAACTTTTTTTGAATTTTTCGTTATTGTATACAGAAATTTCAAATGATTCGAATGAAAATTTTTTTTTTTTTTTATTTCTTCCATAAAATATTACACCTGTCATTAGACAATAAGTAATAATAATAAGTAGACAATAAGTGATTTACAAAAAGATGGAATGAGAGTGATATTGAAGGGCCAATGCCCCCAAGCTCATTTAGAAGAAATATATACATATTATTTAAAAACAAGTGGTTAACAAACAATGACATATACGATTAGTCGACAATTGATTACAAGGATTTTGCAAGATCTGTTGGTGTTTGACGGTTAAGCCGACTTTGGGTAGATTTTTCTTTATTTGGTAGTCTTCTCATCATAGGATTTGTATGCGTTAATAGTCTATTTATGTGTCTTCTGCTAGCGCTTTGTATTGTTTCATCAATAGTATCGATGTCAAGGTCGCGATGAATATCTGCGTTACGTATGTACCAAGGTGCATTTGTTAAGGTCCTACGTATTTATGAAAATAATGTTTCAATTCAATTGAGCAATGCTTTCTTTGACCAATTCTATATGGAAATGAATGCGTTTGCAAACGATGTTTTCGGCTATGAACACATGTTGGAATCGAATGAAAAAGGAAAGAAACGCGAAATGATAAAAAAAATTCTTGGAAAATTTAAAATGAATGGTGCTTCATTGGAAAAATTCAAAGGTAATAAGAACATACACAAGATAAAGTTAGAATTCGAATTTTTAGATTTATTTTGTTTATTTCTCATTTTTTCAGAAGTACACCACACAACAACTCATTCCAACTCTGATTTTGAAATCCTGTTGGAATTGGTGATCGATAATTTTGTCACTATAATGGTCAATGGAAATTTGCGTGCATCAGACCCTGCATATTATTTACCATATCAACTTTTTATGGAACATATGGACCAAATGAACACAAAAAAATAATTTAGTTTTGTTTTGATTTTTTGCAACATTTTGGTTTTCAGTTAATACAATAAAAACAATACTGTTTTTTCGTGAACATAAAAATTCTAAATTTATTACGTTGTTTGTTTAGAATTTTTTTAGAAAAAAAGTAAATTTTTTGGTTTTGAGGAAATTTGTTTATTGTTGCTATTTGTGAAAGCGTAGATATTTGTAAGTATTTGACTATAATCCTAAAAGTTAATGGAATACCACTATGACACATAGAAAACATTTTTTCAAAGGGGTGTTTTTCGAAAATTATAAAAAAAATTGTTTTCAAAAATGTTGAAGAAATAAAGTAAAATAAAAAAATTTCGAAAGCATGAAATTTTTTCAAAACCAAATTTTCCTCAAAAAGATAAAAGAAATTTCTTCGAAGAGGTGTTTTTCTAAAATTACAAAAAAAAAATTTCAAAAATTTTAAACAAATAAAATAAAATAAAACTTTTTCAAGGGTATGGAATTTTTTCAAAACAAAATTTTCTGAAAACCAAACAAAATTAAAAAAAAATGGTGTTTTCAAAGCATTTCATATTCCACTATTAATAGAGAATACATTTTTTCGAGGGGGTGTTTTTCAAAGCTGAAAAAATCTTTTTTAACAAATCAATTTAAACTTTTACAAAAGTATGAAAATTTTTCAAAAACAAAATTTTCTCAAAAACGTTAAATTAAAAAAAAAAATAGTTTTTTCAAAATATTTAATTTTCAGCAATTAACTGAGAAGAAATTTGTTAGAGCGAAGTGTTTTTCAAAACTTCAAAAAACACTTTTTAACCAAAAAAAATTTACCTTTTTTCAAAAACAACAGGAATGATAACATTGCCTAACAATTTCTGCACTTTTGCACAGTCTAAAGAGGCATTGATACAGAGTGTATTTCCAAACATAGTTCAACATTACAAAAACCATGATTGACTCAGCGAAAGAGCAATTTTAGCTGGGAAAAATAAGGACGTCAATGATATAAATTCAGCTATTTTAGATCAAATACCTGGTGACATAGTTGCGTATAAGTCAATGGACACTATTACTGATCAAGATGAGGTCGTAAATTATCCAACTGAATTCTTAAACTCACTCGATTTGCCAGGCTTACCACCTCATAATTTACGATTAAAAATTGGAGCACCGATTATTATGCTGCGCAATAGTAATGTGCCCCGACTTTGCAACGGTACCAGACTCGCTGTGAAGAAGCTAATGGGTAACGTTATCGAAGCAACAATTTTGAAAGGGAAGTACAAAGGAGAAGACATTTTGATACCCTGAATTCCACTGATTCCGACGGATTTACCATTCGATTTCAAACGTTTGCAGTTCCCTATTCGCCTTGCCTTCGCTATGACAATTAATAAGGCGCAAGGACAGTCTCTACAAATGTGCGGTATTAATTTAGAATACCCAATTTTTTCTCATGGACAATTGTATGTAGCTTGCTCACGAGTTGGCAAACCATCGTCATTATTCACGCGAAAGATGAAAAACCCAAAAACGTTGTCTACCAAAAAGTGTTCCAATAAAGTATCAAAGAATTTGCTTTGTTTCGTATTAATTTTATTCTCTTTCAGCAAATCATTGAATTTATCGCCTAGCGAAGCGGGCGAGGGTACGCTAGTATGGTATATATATAAATATTACATGATGACTTCAATATGCATAAAAAATTTAAACAAGCTGCTGGTGTTTATCAGAAAAATCGTCCATCACATCTTGTTAATGAAAATAACGAAGTTACATATGACATAAATGAAAAGAAAACCTTATGGAAGGCCAATATTGAGAATATATTTTCAGAGAATACGAGAACAAATAACAATTTTGAGTTCCGTGAAACGCCAACTGGCATTACTATAACTAAACACGAAATTAAAAAGGCTATGCAATGAATGACAAATAATAAAGCGACTGGCCAGGATAAGGTTCTGCCTGAAGTATTAACACGTTGACTGCCGAGCGAAATTTGCTGGTTATCACACAGCGCCGCAAGTGTGCATCACATATTTATATTTGAATTGTCATACATTATATATATATATATCCTGTTATATGTTTTCAATTTTAAAATCAAACGACAGAAAATATAATTGACGCAATATTACACCAAAAACAATGCGCCGGCACCCATTGCCTGGCGCGGCAGTACAATGCGCCGGCACCCATTGCCCGGCGCGCCGCCATTGAAAAGCCATGCGCCGGGCAATGGGTGCCGGCGCGGCAGTCAACGTGTTAAAGTTAATTTACAAAGAAAATGTGCCACTATTAGTTAAGCATTTTAATTGCTCGTATATGTAAATATCTTGCAAATATTCACAAGATAAGATATGCAGTCCACTCTTATAATACTGCCCAACAAAAAAATGCTAAAAAGTGCAGTGAATATCACCTTGATCAAAAAGTTGCGGAACAACCGCTAGGTGACACTCTAAGTGAACTCATTTGAGTTCTGTTTTTTCTATTAGCTTGCCACAGCTGTGACTTACATTCCTATCATAATTTTATCGCCATTGCTTGGTATTTGTAAAAGTCTTAAGCAAATCTAATACCTGCAGATGTTTCGATTTTTTACAGCTTTAGGAATGCACTTGTATTTGCACTTGTAACAACGCATTTATATTAAACTTTGCGTTATAAATGGATTCAATGGTGCCAAAACCATAGATATGTTAGGACACTTTTTAGGTGATGATACGTTTAAGAGTGGCACGAACGCTTCAGAAAGGATCAGAAGTTCATCGAGAACCACGAAACATAAGTAGAGTGAAAGGAAAGTTGGTTGATAGGATTATCAGTGATGAGGCACATTTTCACCTCAGTGGATTCGTCGATAAGCAGAATTGCCGCATTCGGGTGAATGATAATCTAAGAGTGATTGCCGAAAAACCAATGCACCCACAAAGAGTGACTGTTTCGTGCGGTTTATGGGCCGGCGGCATCATTGGGCCGTATTTTTTCCAAAATGAGGTCGGTCAGGCAGTTACTGTGAATAGTGTTCGCTATCGTGAGATGATAACGAACTTGATATGGCCCGAATTGGAAGATATGGATGTGAACGATATGTGGTTTCAACAGGACGTTGCCACTTGTCACACATCTAACAAAACAATGGCTCTTTTGCGCGATAAATTTCATGGCCGAATAATCTCACGTCGCGGCGATGTCAATTGGCCGCCAAGATCATGTGATTTGACACCGTTGGACTTCTTTCTTTGAGGTTATTTGAAAGAAAAGGTGTACGTCGAAAAGCCAGCAACAATTCAAGAGCTAAAGAATGAGATAATTCGGCACATTAACGGCATAGAGCCTCAATTATGCCTCAGCGTCATCGAAAATTTGGACCATCGGATGGAGGAGTGCCGCCGTGACCGCGGCGGCCATTTGGCCATCTATGTGTAATTGAGTCATACCAATATTATCACAATAAAGAGAAATGACAATAATTTCCTAAAAAAATTATATTTTATTCAAAATCAACACCGGCTCTTGAAACTTAAAAACCACCCTTTACTAAATTTTAGTTCTTAAGTTTTTGTTATGTAGCCTTGTCCCTTATGTAACTGATCAGATTCAGTAAGGTTGGTACCATTGACTTATATAAAGAAATACAGGAATTTTATTCAAGGCTGGTCTTTAATCTTTATGCGAGGGAATGCAGAAAGGGTGAACAAATTTACTAGGCATACCATACAAAATTTAGCCTATCACACCGGGTTCAGACAGTCATTCACAGAAATTCAATTGTTTCATACAAAAAAATATGAAACAAAATATGGAGAAAAACCTAACCGCTTGCAAAGACTTTTTTCATTTTAAACTAAAGGTTTAAGGTGTCCTATTTTTATTATATTAAAAAGAGCTTATAATTTTTGCACGTCAGTCATATTAGCCACTTGTGAACTAGACAGCTGACAGCAGACAAACGGGGCGCGTAAAAATCAAAATAAAGTTTTCGATCACAATTTTTTTTTTATTTAGCAAAAAAGTTATTCAAAAAAAAAAAAAAATTGTGGTATTAATTTTGCATATTATATTTGTTATTCAAATGGAAAATTCGTTTCTGTTTTTATTTGAGTAAATATGCATTGCTTTTTATATTCGCCAGCGTACAACATTTCTGATTATACTTATAACTTTTTCTCATCCAACAGTGTATGTTCAATACATACATATATACAGATTCACATAAAACAATGTTTGCCGTTACTTGCCTAATTTAATATAATAGGACTTGTGGTTTACCGACCAGCATTTGTGTTCATTATACGCCGCGACGCCAGGAAATTAATGTTCATTAAACGACAGCGCAACTTCCTAAAAACATCCTGCGTTTTAAGGTAATAATAACCGCACTTAACAAATTGTTGCGAGTTGTGATTAAAGCAATAGGTGTTTTAAAGATGACAAATTCACAAGCTTATATTTTGTGTCTATTAAATTGTTGAAGAAAATCTGGTTTATTAATGTAAATGAAATTTCACTTCACAATTTTTTTCACAGGCTTCTATTTTTATGTACCCAGAAAGAGAGAGAAAACATTATTCTTCGTCTTTTAAGCAAATTAGCAAATCAGTTAGGGCTACTATTACCTTAATAACTAAGACAAATCTGAATATTTTGGAATACACAATTTTCGAGTTTCACTTGAACTCTCTAGTTTATAAATTTAAGTTGCTGTGATTTGAGAGTTCATAATTGCTTTTCCGAAAAATATGAATCTGAAGTCGGATTAGCATTGCATCTATACAGCCTGATGAGATAACTCGAAGGGAGCCGACTTAGCTAGCCCACGGAATTTATTTTGAATTCTGTAAACTTTTATTAGGCTATCAAAATATATGCTTTTAATGAAGCTATAAATGAATTATAGAGACCAAATGACTACTGCAAATATTGATATTGATTTCCGCGAAAAATATTAATAGTGCCCAGAAGTTTTTATTCGATGACTTCGAACACTTTAGCGACAAAGTTTCACAATTTCGATCGATATGTGTTGTTTGTTGTTAGTGGCGTCATTTTTTCATGCCTCAATCTGTCAGTTGTCGTATAATATTTTATGTAAAATATGAACTGATCTCTTAGAGGTCGCAGCGGTATGTTTAAATACAAAAGAAATAATAGTTCAAGTAAATTCACTCCGACATATGAAGGGTGGCGCAAAATTAACCTTCAAATTAACATTCAACTTTTTACTAAAAAAACAAAATATTGTGAATGACGGAATTCTTTATTTTGACCCTTACGTGCTCCATTGCTTGTCTGTTTGTATGCTGCAGCTGTCTAGCTCACAAGTGTCAAATATGATTGCCGTAGGACGATATTTGCAAATATATATTATAAATCTTTCCATAATTGATTAATTTTGCGCCACCTGTTAGAACACAGAAGGTGTGGCCAACACTAGAGCGTTAAAAGGATCTTCGGCATTTTGAAGGAATCAGCTGATTTGCTGATAAGTAATATGATTGAGATTGTATTGGTGATATACGAAAAAATCAATGCAGCCAGTGACTTCTTTGCCATTTGAAGAGCGGCTGATTGGGCGAGCGTCAAAATACTTGTAAAATGATCAAACAGAGTTCTATTGCCAAATCTTCGATTACGTGGCAGTCGAAACTACTCTCGCATTTTTGCTTTGAATCTTTTTTCCTTGATACCATGCATTTTTATCATGTTTGAACGGCTTACTAAGTTTAAATTCAATAACGGAGACTCTGGTCGCCTTCGATTCATCAATTCTCTACTCGCCATTTCTCTTCACTTAACGAAAAGTTTCCAGGTGGAGGCAACAACAAAGTTATCAAACATGGTATGTATGGTTGTACCTTATAAAACTGGTACACCATAACTCAATATATTCAATGCTGACAACTTTTTCAATATTGGGCAAGTTTTATTAGACTGCATTTTTACTGGGCAATTTTTGTTGCTTCAACTCGTAAGTTGTGGAGAGCCCCGAGTTGCTCGGCTTTTCGTTCTTGTTCTTCTCGATGTTGTTTTCGGTTGTAGACTAAACACTAAAGCAACGGAGTTACCATGTGTGAGCATACAAAAAGAAAATTCGCATTCTTGAAGCGGCAAAAGATTTTCTATATGAAGGTGGTCTTACTCGTACTAGGACAAGGTAACGCAAGATTAATCACCCTATAGGAAGATTGATAATTTTTGTGAATGGCGTCGCACGTCAATCATATCATAGTTGGCGCTTGTGAACTATTGGGCTGGCAACTAAGTAACTGCAGATTTTTTTTAGAAAATCAAAGACACTTTTTTCATGGAACTCAATAACTTTATTCTGTAATGTATTGCCAATTTTGATAAATTACCTTTTGCCATCTTTCAGGCAGCATCATAATCACACGTTCATAAAACTTCTGGTTTTTATTATCAAAAAACTGAATCAGATACGATTTGACATCTTCATTATTATTGAAATTTTTACTATTCAAGGAGTTTTGTAAAGATCGAAACAAAAAGTAATCAAATTGTGGCAGGTCAGGACTATATGGTGGATGTGGCAAAACATCCCAACCAAGCTCCAATAATGTTTGCCGAGTGGCCAAAGATGTGTGTGGCCTTGCATTGTCATGATGGAATACAATACTTTTTCGATTTGTCAATTCCGGCCACTTTCTTTCAATTGCATTGTTTCATTTCGTTAGTTGTTCAATGATGACATCGGAATTGATCGCTTGGTTGGGTGGTAAGAGTCCATTCCTCTGTAATCGCACCAAACTGATAACAAAACCTTCTTTTGATGAATATCAGCTTTTGATGTTGTTTGAGTTCACCTGACCTACTCCACGATCTTTTCAGATTGATATTGTTGTAAACAACCCCTTTTTCATCACCAGTTATGAGTCGTTTTAAAAATGGATCATTTTCATTACGTTTCTTTAGCAAATGGCAGCTTTTAATGCATTGCGTTAAAAGCGTTTCTTTCAGTGCGTGAGGAGCCCATGTATTGAGTTTTTGAACATAGCCAAATTGTTTTAAGGGGGTAGTATGGTATTTTTTTTTTTTTTTCATTTTTTTTTTTTTTTTTTAAATTATTCTATAACATCTTAAGATTATTGTGTGAAAGTTTGAAGTGCATTAGAGTAAAATTGACAAAGACACAAAGGATTAAGTATCTACCTCTCCAACCGGATTTCACGCTGCCGAAAATCTTTAAACGCGTTTTTCTCACACTTGCCTTTTTTACGGTCGGTGTCCACTGTAGATTCATATCTACTGCACCGATTCTTTTCAAATTTGGTTTTTTTGTTTCTTTACTTTATTCACGAGGTAATGACGTCGAGTTTTTTTTTTTTAAATTTTGTCATATTTTAAAACAACAAAGTTTTCAAGTTTTTTTTATGAAAAATCGGTGTTTTGACTTCAAAGCGCTTTAAAAAATTGAAAAAAAAAAAAAAAAAAATTCGACGTTGTTACCTGCGAAACTTTATTAGCTGATGAAATCAATTTGGTTTTTTGATTTTAGTTGATCCAGTAATGAGTTCTGAGGGACACCGCAATAAAACTTTTTTATGAGACGTCCGCGAAGATTCGCTGCCACCAACTCATTTCTTCATAAAAATCAATGAAAATTTCACACAATATTCTTTAAATATGACTTTATAATGAAATAATTTTAAAATTTTGAATAAATCAACTGTGTCGACAAAAAAAATTTCGAAAAATATGCTTGTTTTACACCGAATTAACCATACTACCCCCTTAAGTGATTTTCAATGCGTTTATGTGATACATGAAGCTTCTCTGCAATCTCAGGTGTTGTACCGTGACGATCCGAATCGATTATTGCTTTGATTAGGGTGTCATCAACTTCAACTGAACGACCAGAGCGCTTTTCATCTTTAGAACGAAATTTGGCAAACCGATTTTGACACTGCCGTTCTTTTAAGGCTTCGTCGCCATAAACAGCACATAACTTTTTATTACCTTGGATGCGGTTTTCCCTTTGCGGAAATAAAAAGCAAAATATGACGAAATTATTCTTTTTGATTTTCCCTTTTTCAACGAACGCCAAACGAAAGCTACGCAACCGATAAAAAAAACTTTTTCCTACTGATTGACAGCTGAATTGCCAACTATCAAATAACAAAATGTACTTTACATTTGTACTTCGTCTACAAACCTAAAAATTCAACTGAAGCCATCTATGAGTGAAATCCGCAATTACTTAGTTGCCAACCCAATAGATAACTGCAGACAAGCAATAGAGCGCGTAAAGGTCAAACTAAAGATTTCCAATACTCAAAATCGTTTTTGTTTTTATTTAGTAAAAACGTTCTTCAAAAAAAAGTTGATGATTAATTTTGCGCCACTTTGTACTTATTAAGTGCTTACATACGAACTAAGTTTTTGATAGCTGTTTTCATGTTTATTTATGGCAGTTGCTTCATCTATTTGCCACTCGCTAACCCATGGTGAGTCGAATACACCTTCTAATTTGTGTTTATCTGTTTATTTAAACGCCACAGAACGGTAATTATACAAAAAAATTCACTTAATTCAAAAAAATGTATGCCTATAAATATATATAATATATGAGTGTATATGTATACGAGTTTGTATGTTTTTTAATAATTAATTCCACTCACCTTCACATCGCTGCTACTCCGCACCACCACATCCTGACCAGCACTGTTGGTGGTCGCCGTCATTTGGCCATTGGATGTGGCAACTAAATGAACATTAATGTCAGATCCAACTAAATCGCCTTTGCCTGTGTGGAAAGCAAAGCAAAAGTTTATTTTTCAGACCCAAATCAGTATTTTAACCAACGAATGGAATGAATTAACGGAAATTGAAAATCGAGTTATTTTATGTTTACTGCTGCTCACTTTTGCTATTAGCTTCTTTGTATTTTATTTACTCATTCATTACCGTACTCGCAATTTTTATCTGTTAACACTCACCCAAAATGGCCACAACCATATCATCCTTAATGACCTCCATCGAACCATTACAAAGATAGTAAATGTAATTCAGAGCATCACCTTTATGGATTAAAAATTCGCCTGGTGCACAAAAGTTGGTTTTTATGTGTAGTGAAAGTAACTTCAAGCAGCCCTGTAAAGATGTTAAATAAATAAGGTCTCAGCGCAATATATTGTGGGTATTAAAAACTAACGAAATTAAACTTAAAAGAAAATGGCGTTGAAGGAGGATAAGTGCACGTCAGCAACAAACTATGTACATACTCGTATTATAATGAATACATATGAAGATTTTGTACACACAGATATTATTGCGTATATCTTCTCGCTCTAGTTTACTACGAACTATCATATTTTGTAATTGAGAAAATATAACTATACATAAGGCGTAAGTATAGTTTGGCCTATCAAACCATGTGACAACCCAAATCACACATGAGGAAATCGATATACGCATGAAAACAGTGCTCAAGTACAATATCATAAGTCCTTAATTTTTTCAAAGAACGTGTGAATTTTTCTTGAAGCACCTGGTTTAAGAAAACTCGTATAAATCAAAAATTTTACAAGATATGTATGTAAATAAGGTTATCAAACGAATGGGGACAGCACACAATCTAAGGATTTTTTTTTTTTTTTTCAAAGTTATCCTGTGTCAAAGCACTTGAAAAATGTCTTTTAATTTCTTATCCTTGAATATTCCTCACTACTTTCATTCAGTTCCCTTAACAAAAATATATTTTGTGCACTATCAACAACCCACATTTTACTCCAGGATATATAGGTATAAAATACCTTCCCTACAAATGTCATTTTGATGTAATTTGATTTTTATTGTTACACATGAGAAAATCTATATATGGCCAAACTGGAGGATAAATTTGGTAAAACTATATTTCAAGTTAAGCGGCCGCCGTAGTCGAATGGGTTGGTGTGTGACTACTAAACGCAATTCGAAAAACGTAGGTTCGAACCTCCGCGAAACAACAAAATTAAGAAAAAGTTTTTTTTAATAGCGGTTGCCCCCCGGCAGACAATGGCAAACCTTGGAGTGTATTTCTGCCATAAAAAAGCTTCTCATAAAAACCCACCTGCCGTTCGGAGTCGGCTTAAACTTTGGTCACTCCATTTCTGAAACAACATCACAAATAGGGAGAGAAGCTCGGCAAAACACCCAAAAAAGGTGTAAGCGCCAATTATAAATATATATAAACAGAATGTATGATATGGCTTTCTACAGTGGTCGGAGCATTGCAGAATAATGTAGCAATTTTTTTCTTTTTTTCCTCTATCTTGTACGATTGTAGCATACAGCCGATTTCGCCAAATAAAAACATTGAAGGAACATTTCTGTAAAAATGTCACCTTTGAGTCGATTTACAAAAAGTATGTACGAGGGGTGCCTTTTATATTTCGGGATTTGGCTACCCTGGTGTTGCAATCTGGCAACTGACAGCTGTATCGCAAAGTTTGACATTTTTTGGCTTTTACGTACTCAGAACGTTTTGCAATACCAGCGCTATTTGTGTTGTTTACAGTCACTTAAAAGATTCATCTCGGTCCAAAAATGGAATTAAATCGTGAACATTTTCGTGCGATTATTTTTTACAACTTTCGACGTGGATTAACTCAGCAACATTGCATGGATGAACTTAATTCATTTTTTGGCGATGAAGCTCCATCAAGGACCAGTGTTTGTCGATGGTATGGCGAATTCAATCGTGGTCGTAGTTCACTCCAAGACGAATTTCGTGAAGGTCGTCCAAAATCAGTTGTTGTTCCGAAAACCATTGATGATGTGCGCGAACTGATATTGCAAGATCGTCATGTGACCTATCGCGAGATTAAGACAATCTTAGGCATTAGTGGGACCAGCATACATTCAATATTGCATAAACATTTGACTGTCAAAAAAATTTGTTCGCGTTGGATCTCACACAATTTGTCAATCGGTGAAAAAAAAGGCTCGTGTCGATTGGTCGAAGGAAATGCTCAAAAAATACGATCCCGGGGCTTCGAAACACGTCTGTGACATCGTGACAGGTGATGAATCATGGATTTACGCATATGAGCACGAAAGTAAACAGCAGCCGACTGTATGGGTGTTTCAAGATGAGCCAAATCCAAAAAAAGATGTTCGCGCACGAAGCACTTCCAAGCAAATGGTCGCCTGTTTTTTCGGAAAAACTGGACATGTCGCAACCGTACCACTAGAACAACGCAGAACAGTAAATTCTGAGTGGTACACAACCATTTGTTTGCCAGTTGTCTTCCAAGAAATTAGGAAAACTAATCGCCAAAGACGTATCACTCTTCACCAGGACATTGCGAGCTCCCACACATCGGCTCAAACAACTGCATTTTTGAGCACCCAAAACATAGAAATTAATAGGTCATCCGCCGTATAGTCCTGACTTGGCACCGAATGACTTCTTTTTATTCCCATGCGTAAAAAACAAACTGAGAGGTCAACGTTTTTCGACACCTGAAGAAGCGGTTGCGGCATTCAGAATGCATGTTTTGGAGGTACCTCATTCAGAGTGGCAAAAGTGCTTCGACAATTGGTTCAAACGCATGCAAAAGTGTATAGATCTTCATAGAGAATATTTTGAAAAACAATAAAGTGATTTTCGATGATTAGAATTTTTTTTTGTTCTCTAATCCCGAAATATAAAAGGCACCCCTCGTAATACATAAATCGTGCTGTGGAAGCTTAGTATGCTTGTATGTAGTCACAATCTGTATCTCATAAAGTATCCATCAAACATTTTAAAGCTTATGCTCGTTGTCAAGGTGACATTTCATACTAAAAAAATTCATTTCCTGCTTTTTTCTTTATTTCATTCAGTTGTGAGTTACAGGGAGTGAAAAATAGAAGTCAACACAAAGGAAATTCGGTACATTTTACAGTTTTTCTTTGATAAAGGGGAAAATGCAATCCAAGCCGATGGTGCTGATACTGTAACAGCCAATTCCGTGCAGTTTTGGTTTCGTCGATTCCGTTGAGGCAGTTTTAATGTCGATAAAATCACAGAAATAATCGAAGTTGGCCGGTGTGTTAGTAGTCGTAGGACCGCCCAGAAGCTAAAGACCGAAAACAGAGCAGTTTAAAACCATTGCCCAAGCAAAAAATAAAAACAATTGGTTTATGTTTCCTCAAAATATTACATGTATCAGGAAAGGCTCAGAACTTATCACTTCACATTAAAAAGGATATTTCAAATGACGCCGCTGTATGTTGTTTTAAAATAATACATGCAACAATTTTAATTCTTTCAGGTTTCACTATTTTTTTTGAAAATACGGCTCTTAGCAATTATATGTGAAAAAATGACATCATCTAAATTTTCATCATAAGCACTTCTACAGGTAATATCCGCCAAACAGCCCATTTATGAATGCCTAATTATTGAGATCATCGAGTTGTCGATGTTGAAGGTTGTTCAGCAACACTTAGCCCTACAGCAGGAATATTCTCAACAGAATGTGCCAGTCTTTTTTCAATACTAGACAGCACCGAAATTTTTCACAATCCTTTTAATTGTCGACTCATTCAAGAATCAAGAATTTTTCAATATTTTGTTCTTAAAGATCGACCATTTTCAGAATAAGTTCAATAATTTTAATGCGTTGCGCTATCGTGGAAAGTTATATCATACATATGTCTACTTGACAATTGTCGAAGGCGACACGAAAAGGGTCTAGGCATTATTAGCAACTGGCATCTAGTCGTCACTTTGGTAAGGCCCTTTATGGTATATATAATTCGTAAGATATGGCTTAGTAAAATATATCTGGTATAGAACTTCTCACTACTTCTTATATTTGATTTTATTATACAGAGTCCAGCACTCGAAATGTATCCAATTAATAAACTTAGTTTGGGAAATTACTTTTATTCCATTCAAAAGAAAAACTGTGTAAAAATAATACGAAACTAAGAATCAATTTACTTTGAGGCGGGTGCTGTTGCGGCTGCTGCCTCTTGGTGGACAATCGATGACTCAAATTCTCGTATGAACGGTCGATAAAACAAACCCCATCGTTTTAAGAATTTACCAACTCACAGTGGTTCCGCCATAGGACATTGGATGAAAATCGTCATGTTAAAATTATGCAGCAATATTTAGCTAAATGTTAGTTCATTAGTCATAGTAACTTAGAGTACAAAAGAAATTTCAACTGCACAAATAATTCATTATAATTGTGCCTCCAAAGTAAGAGAATTTGAAAAGTGATAGTTAGCGTGGCCTCCGCTCCGTACTTACGCAGTTCCGGGAAGTGTTATTTTTCTAAGCATTACTGTGTTTATTTCCTGTTGTACAATGGAAATTCAAGTTGAAAGTATGTACGACATGTTAAACGTTTTGTTATCTTTTTTAATTATTATTTAATAGGTTTTCAGACCGTACAAAATACGTACTTTAAAATTTGCCGTTTATTTTCTTTATAAGAAGTTTGTAAAGTTTTAACTAAGTTCGCACGAATCTGCACAAATGAAACATACATTAAAATTTTCTTACGTATGTCCTCTTTAAGGAAAAATAATTTCCAGCTGCGATGACCTGCGATTGCGCTTGATATAGGGTCTAATCTGTACCTATGTGTACCTATGTTACCCAACAGGAATTGGCGTTACAGAATCATCTGCCGAAATTAATTTACAATGTTTGTTGGACCACACTTGCTCTCGAATTTTCGAATCTCAAAAACCAGTATTGGTAAATATATCTGAATCAAGTTGCACTGAGTATGAATTAGTAGGTAAATGGGGTTTCGATGGCAGCACTGGACAGAGCGAATACAAGCAAAGTTTTTCTGATCCGAGAACGGAAGATAGAAGTTTAATTGTTACATCTTATGTACCCTTGAAATTAATTTGTAAATCGATTACCTCTGACCCAGATAAGATAATTTGGGAAAACCCTCGCCCATCCTCTACAAGGTTTTGTCGGCCTATACGTTTGCAATTTGCTAAAGAAACTAAAGCTCTTTGTGTTCAAGAAGAAGAGCATTTTTAAAAAGCTATTAGTGACTTGAATCCGACTGTTGTTAAAATCGATAACCATAGTTATAAAGTAAGTCACTCTTTACAATTAGCTATGGTTGATGGTAAAGTGTGCTGTGCTCTTAGTGACTTATCTACGAGTAAATGTTATATTTGTGGTGCGACACCTAAAGAAATGAATGACTTAGAAAAGTGTAGAAACAAACATGTAAACTCCAGTAGATTTGAATTTGGTTTATCACCTCTGCATTCTTGGATTAGATTTTTTGAATACTTTATTCATGTTTCTTATAGAATCGAATTTAAAAGGTGGCAAGCACGTTCATCTGAGGAAAAAGCACTTTAAGCTCAGAGAAAAGAATTTGTTCAGAGGGAGTTTAGAGAACAATTAGGCTTGATAGTTGACAAACCGCGAATTGGAGGAAGTGGCACCTCTAATGATGGAAATACAGCACGATAATGTTTCCTTCATTCAACCATATAATCCGAAATCACAGGAATAGACAAACACGTTATAGACAGATGTAGTTATCTCCTACAATGTCTTTCATCTGGTTTTAAAATTAATTCGAATAAATTCAAAATATACGCACTAGACACTGCTAAAATTCTAGTTAGTAAATATTCATGGTATAATTTACCTGCATCAGTTCATAAAGTGCTCATTCATGGGTCGGAGGTGATCGATCATTGTTTATTATCAATTGGAGAATTATCAGAGGAGGCAGCTGAATCATGTAATAAATTAGTGAAACAATTCAGACGTGACAATACCAGAAAGCACTCAAGAACTGTAACTAATACGGATCTTTTGCACAGGCCTCTTCTTAATTCCGATCCATTTATATCTAGTCTACGAAAATTACCATGTAAAAAGAAATCTATGATGTCAAGAGAAGTGTTAGATTTATGGAGTTAAAAGTTTTGTATTTCTAAGTACATTAACTTTTTTGGAAGTGAATATTTTATTGTTTTCATAAATAAGAATAAGTTAACTGGCATCAAAGTATACTTTTTGCTCATAATTTCGGAATTTAATGTTTTTTTCTATTATTGTTTATAATTCAAGATTTATGCAAAACTTTAAACGAAACAAAAAAATTGTATATAAAAAATGTGTGTACCTAATTTTCCTTTGACTTTTTATATTAATTATACATATATTACTTTATTAAATATATATAGGGTTTTTCAGTAAGAGCGCTTCAACTTTTGAAGTTTTTTGAATAAAACACAAACGGTTTGACTTTTTTAACTAATTTTTTTTTTTATTATCGAGTTTGAACATATACTTTTAAGTATGAAATTCGATTTCTTTTGCATGACCACCGCGTGCACGTTTTACGAAGTCCAATCGCTGAACCCAATTTTCGACCACTCTTTTGCATAAATCGGCCGAAATTCCAGCAATTTCGCGTTTAATATTGGCTCTGAGCTCACAAATCGTCGCCGGCTTGTTACTGTAGACCAATGACTTCACATAACCCCAAAACGGGACGGCTTGTTAAATGGACCGTAAAATGGCCGTAATGCTCTTAAGGGGCTATACGCAGTTATGAAGCAAATAAAAGACGGGTTGTCAAGGATTTATCCTGAAGAAACTTCAGAATATTTTAATTTGAAAAATTTTGACGGTTATAAAAGCATCCTTCAAGAACGTAACAAAATTTTTTATTTATGAAAATGTTGATTATAGAGCGCGCTGCAGGCGATTTTTGGAACCTTCTTTAAAAAAAGACGATTTACGGTGTAAATCGTAACTCAGGATTGGATTATCTGAAATCAAAAAACCAAACAAATTTTGTTAATATATTAGATTATCTAGTAATAATTCGTTCGGCTTATCAAAATAGTGAATTTTCACAAAATGGCAGCTTTTAAAAAAATGATTTCAATTTTTACGTTAAATTTGGCCGTAAATTGATTATAAAATGGAAAATAAGTATCAGATTTACAAAAGGAACGATTAATTACTAGAAACTGTATCTTTAAAGATTGAGTTAAAACGGTTGACCGATCAAACAAGCCGTTTTCGAGATATCGTGTACACCGACTTGAAAAATGCCGTTTTGAAAAAAACACGTTTAAAGTTTCAATACCTACCTTAAAACGTGCCGAAGCATCTCTACATATTTATATTAGGTATAACTCCGAAAGTATTGCTTAGATCTACTTCAAATTTCGTGCGTATACTTTTGAATATATGTACATTACAAAAATGCAATAAAAAAATCGATTTTTTTGAAAGTCATAACTGCGTATAACCCCTTAAAGTAGCAGCAACAGAACGATTATTTTCATAAAAAATTTGCACGATTTGCAATCGTTGCTCAAGTGTGTAGCGTTCCATGATGAAATGTATACTAACGAAGTTTACAAATGACAAGCGAAAAATAAAAAATATTGCGTCGTTCGCCCTCCCTATCGGGAAAAAGTTGAAGCACACCTATTGAATAACCCTATATTACTGTTATTATATCTTATATATATTCTTATTAGATATATATTACTTTTTATATGTCTTAATGTTTTTTTAACAAATAAAAACATTTCTCAACTTAAAAACGTGCTAAAAAGTCATTTATCACGCCAAAAGTTCTTATGACCGCTCTTCCTACGCGGCGGGACCACTGTGCAACTGCTCGATCCCAAAAATTTTCTTCTCAGAAAACACAATGTTCGGAAATTGACCGCTTTCGGCCAAGCGAAGCAACTCCTTTGCACTCTCAAGTCTAACTTATTGTTGCTTCGGTGTGAGATCATGCTCCTTTTGGATCGTGTAAGGCTTGACTTTGAAATAATTTTTTTTTTGCGCGGGTGCTACGGTCAGATATTTTCAGTTTTTTCGCCGTTTGATTGGCACTTCGTTGGGGATTTCGCTCAAGTCGCTTTTTCATGCACCAACTCATTCGGCACAAGATAAGAAGAACATTCATAAGATAAATATATATTTAAAATTAAATACAAAATCATTTTAATATGAAATGTTTCGCTTTAAAACAGATTGCCTTCTGCACTTAGCTACAATTTATGCAAAAAGTAAACTAAAGGAAGAGAAAAAACGTATGCGGTAGAAAATGTCATCTATCAACTTTTTGTTGAATGGCGATTATTTTGCACACATATGAATAAGCAGATGTAATAAGAAAAGGGCAAGAAAGTTGCAAAGAAAATTACCTTCATCGAGTGTGCAAGAAAATGAAAAAAATGACTTATTACAATAGAAAAAATATAATAGTGGCACATAAACAAGTTGACTAGAAAAAATGTATACACGTCTGCAGCAAATAATACGAGCTTCTTAGGAAATGTGTATCTTGGATATAGTATGAGAGTATTTTGTATGTGAATATTTTCGTTGCTCCAACTCAACTTTGCACTTAAATATTTTTTCTGCGACTATTAATTTTTTGTATCCCTCACTGTACTATGACCTCCCGCCTGCCCACCTCAATTCTTCAAGTTGTCACTTACACATTTTCTGAGTATTTTACTGATCTTCAACTGCTGCTTCTAATGGTTACCTTTACACGCAAATTACAAGCTTGAATTGTTGTCCCGCCTTTTGCCTTTCTACCTGCCTACCCTAGCTCTTCTTCTTCTTTTGTGGCCATTTGACTTAGTGCTACAAAATACGTGTAGAAACTGTTTAGTAATGTTTCTTTCAAGCATTCTTGTACTTGTAAGAGTTCGCATGACTTATTGCTGTGTTTTTTTTCGCTCCATATACTGAACATTTTGTTGTTTGTTCGCTGGAAATTTTTTGTGCGAACAATCCTTCAAAATAATGTACATGTCCTTGTACAAAGTTATGCGTTACACTAAAATACTTGAGAGAAAAACACTTTGCGGATGTTTGAAAGTATTTTGCTTTGATGATAATACTTTTGCAACCAGTTTTTCTGCAGGTGAGTATAGAGAAAAAATATGCATTGTATGCCCTAAATAATAAAACATTTTGTGCGTGTTTAGGAAACGTTACCGTTTTAAAGCCGACGTGCTTGGCTCTGACGATGCTCATTGGCTGCTTCGAACAAGCTGATACGTTTGTGTAATATGGCAAATAAAATGCAGAAAGTGGCAATGGATAGGACACAGGCCTAGAAAATCCTTAGATAGCACCACGAGAATGGACTAGAACCCGCAAGTCAGTAGAGGTCGCGGTCGGTCAAGGAATACTTAGAGAAGCTCGATGCTGCGCGAACTAGCAGATGCCGAAATCAAATGGGGACGGCGCAAGCACAACAGCTTATAACCGTGTACGATGGAAAAGTTTTGTGGTGTCCCTATGCCCCCGAACGGAGTGCATAAGGGAAAAAATAAAAAATAGGTAGTACTGAAATGGTTGACTCATAGTGCGCAGATGTATGGTGCGTGTTCAAGTAAACGTAGTAATTTCAATGCAGCATTCTAACAGCTCACACTACGGCAAGCTTTTGTACATCCTAATGGGGCAAATACTAGGTTGTGCAATAAGTTTTGCGGTTCGATAAGGAAAACCACAATTTTATGGTTCGAAACGCACTTTATTATTCGTTCCAGTATCCCTGAACATCAATACACTTCCTACAACGAGATTCTCACTTATGAATTGCATTCCTGAAGTGAGAATCTGGAAGTGCTGCAAAATACGCTTCGGCAGATGTTAGACCAATATTAAATGAAAAACGCTTTCCACGCATGGATTTTATAGGTTTGGAAGCACAGAGAAGTCGCTAAGGGCCAAATCTGGTGAATAGATGACTGCTTCAACAATTCGAGTCTTAATTCATGGATTTAAGCCATTGTCAAAACACTCTTTTGACACTTTATTCTTTCGAAAACGCGCTAAATGTTGCTGAGAAAGTCGTATTCGAATTTTTGTTTGTTTTTTGTTCCTTTGTTAGAGAAAGCTACACCCAATGTGCCCAAAGACTTCAGTCAAAATATTGCTTACATTGCCCAATGAGATGCCTACGACTTCTACTAAATACGAAATCCCTTTCAGCTTCTGAAGAACTTTCCAATACGATATTCAGTATTTTTTCCACGATTTCTGGTGTTATTGCTGTTTTTGGACGTTTATGACGTGGGTCGTCATCAGCTTATCTTTCGTCTGTGATCGCGAAAAGTCATTATACATTTTCAACATTCATTTATGAATTTTCTTTGCTTTAAGCCTTCCAAAAATAAAAATTCAATCTTTGCACGATGCTTGATTTTTTCCATTGTAGAAAATACTGTGAAACGTCGTGGCTTGTAAACAAATAATGAATTGACAAATTGAAATAAAACTTCGGATGCGTTCATATGAAGAGTAAGAAAATTTAGGCTAGTAGCAACGATCTCTCTTATCGAACCGCAAAACTTATTGAACAGCCTAGTATTACCGGTGATCCGGTTTCCGAATATTTCTAACTCCTGAAATTGAGCTTGAATCTTAATACTAATATAATTGCTTATTTCTGGATTTCGGGATTGGTCTCGAAATATATTTTTCATTTCCTCAATACAAATTTAATAAAATTAATGCTTTTTTCAACATGAAACGTTCGATATGGTATTAAACAAATTTTTACGAACTTAAATATTAGGAATTTTCGAGAATTATTTATTTAGTTCCAAACAATTAAAATAAAAAATTCTTAAAACTTGCACAAGTTGAAACCATATTTACTTGTATGTTACGCGAATCTAAAATAAAAAAAAACTTACTTCTTAACCGTCCGTTGTGTGATGTGGCCTACTCAGGCCATTCCGAATTTTAGAGGGGTATATCTTTTTGTTTCGTTAAGTTTTCAAAAAACGGCGAAAATATACCATACAGGTCTGTTAGATGAATCTTCTGAAAATTTTATAACCATTTCCAGCGAAGTGATTATGAAAAAAAATACATTTTACACAAAAACTTCATATGTTAGGGTAAATGGCCCGCATAGGCCACCACTGCAATTTTAGTATAGCCATGCACCGTACTTGGTCTTCTGACTAATTAGAGTACAAGAAAGAGTTAATACGGTTCTCCCTCACTCATAAAAATTTGGTGGGTCTGCGATTCTTCAACAAACTACCCTCTCAAGGGACAGATTTACACAGGAAAACGACCAAATGAAGAACGAAAAATTAACCAAGGTGAAAGAGTGGTACTGGATTTGGTAGAGAGGTATCGTAATTCCAGCCGAACGGTGTATTGCGATAACTTTTTCACATCACTCGAGTTGGCCAAGTCTCTTATGCAGAAGGGATTCGCTGTCGTAGGCACAGTGCGCCCAAATAGAAAATTTGTTCCTCTATGCTTTCCGCTGAACAAAAAGACAAGGCCGTATAAAAAGTTTCGACCTATAGGTATAGCAAACTTTGTTTGCTTTCCTGGATGAAAATGTATCTATGTTATCATACGTTGCCAAAGTAGACAAATATGTGCTAGTATTGTCGACACAACATTACACGCAAGCCACAGAAACTTCAAACAAATATAAACCTGCAGCTGTCTTAGACTACAATGAAAATAAGTCTGGGGTTGATACAATGGACAAAATGCTTTCTGGTTACAGTTGCAAACGCGCAACAAACCGGTGGCCATTGGCCCTTTTTTTAATATGCTTGACATTACTGGCTTGGCTTCTTATATTACATACAAGCATTTGCGACCAAGCAAGAAGTCAGACCAACGAAGGGATTTTATATTATAATTGGCTGAACAACTGACAATGCCCCTTATGGAAACACGTGCAGCAAATCCCAGGGTATATGGTAGACCAGGAATTAAAATAGCAATGCAAAAGTTCAATGTATTTTATGTAAGTATTTATACAAACATCCAAATTCGTACTGAAACATATAATTAATTTAAATAGTGTATCTCTCACAGGATCCACCATCAACTTCTCACAGCACCGGCCATTGTGCAAGCTATGTACTAAACTGAATAAGTTAAAAATAAAAACCCGATTTACTTGCCACATTTGCAAAGATGCAATGTGCTTAACTCACGGTTTAGAAACCAAAACCTACACTTGCAGCATATGCCTAGCTGCAGTAACTAAGTCAACTTCATAAGCAACTTTTAAAATTTTATATTTTTATTTATTTATTTATAAATTGAATTTTTCAAATAATTAAAAAAAAAAACAGTAAGAAGGATGAACCTTGATAAATAAATTTCTTTTAACACTAATCAATCTATTTTTTTATTAATCGGTATTACACTTAAATTGATTACAGACATAATTTTCGTACCAGCCTATAAATAAAGCACGTGTTCTCATAGGTGGCCTGGCCAGGCCATTTTAAACAACGAAAGAATATAAAACTTTCACACAACGGACGGTTAATAGTTAAAATTATACGCTCAAGCGATGAAGGTGCGGCAAATGTTCAATTAATTTTATTTCGATTTTTTACCTTGCACTTCCTAGTTTTATGCTCACGTAATGCCTTAATTGTATTTTTATAGAAACTAAATATTTCAAGTCGGTTGGTCCCATAGCTGAACAAATTTTTACTAGTTTTCTTTAGAAGAAAAATCCCACACACAAGTTTACAGAAAGAGGTGACGAAGACTCTCATATAATCATTTAAGATTTTAATCTTCATAGACGGTTTTAAAATGGGCATTCGAACTGGCAATTTTTTTGTTTTGTGCAGCAATTCTTAACTATCCAAAACAATTTAATGTTTGTTTTCCTATATTTCGAAAACCGCTAGCCAGTGTACTAATTATATCTGGATATTGGAAACGAAGTAACTCCTGTCATCAAACAAACAGTCGGCGTACTCGCGTATCGGCACCCACGTCACTGCTGACAGTTATGATTTCGAGGTTGTAAAAGACTTCCTCTATTTGCGCACCAGCATTAACACCGAAAGGAACGACAGACTTCAAACTCAACCTAGAATCTCTCTTCCCAACAAGTGCTAATTTGGACTAAGTAGGCAACTGAGTAGTAAAGTCCACTCTATATATAAGACTCTCATTATGCCCGTCCCAACGCGTGGCGCATAAGCGTGAACGATGACAATATCCGAAAATCGCGTAAGTGGTTATCGCGCCAACCAAGATGAAGAAGGATATTGGATTACTCCGAGAGAGGATTACTTTGAAGAGCACAAAGCAGATATAGATGAATAACAAAATGTATGTAGAGAAAAATCAAAAATGTATATTCTTTGTTAAACAAGCCTTGCATATAGAACCCTGTAATTGGGGAACCAAGTCCCAGCTAACCCGCCTTTTTGAGATTTTTGCTCACATAAATTGAAGAGGCGACTAAAGTTACTACTACAAGCAGAAGCACTAATCTGAGCACATGGTAATCGCTCCCTGAACGAAGACTACTGGGCTTACTCACTAAACTCTAGCATACGACTTCTGATCCTAGTATTTCGATCCTAGTAAGACGCTGGATCATTAAACTTATGGTTGCGAGGATCAGAGGTCCCGATTTCTGTAAGCAAGAAAACTTGCTTTCATATTAAATTTTAGACTTGCATTAAGGCGAAAACTCTGCAATAATTTCGAACCAAAGTCGACCGAACGATTTCTGTAGGGAAGTAGTGGGATGACTTTATATAATTATATTAAAAGTTATATTAAAATTTAGACCTAATAGAGTTTTAGCTAAAATTTTGTAATCAATTCGAGTCACAAAAGTCGACCGAATCTCCAACATATAGCAAATTCTCAGCCTTTCGATGATAAAATGCCTAAAAATTCATCTCGCAAGAAAATTTCTTAGTTAACTTTGACTTCTGAATGGACTCCTCCCCAAACCGAATATAAAATTATGTCCACAATATTTAGTATGCAAATGCATAAAACCTTTCAAAAGCTCGTTCTTTTCTCACTCTTACACACTTTCAAACGCTTTCTACAAATGGCAAGACAAAAAAAAATATTGAAATTTTTTCAGAGTATCTGTCGGGCCAACTAGTTAGAATTAAATTGCAAAAGAAATAAATATTAAATTTTTGAATGATATATATTTTCAATCGTTGTTCATGGCAAAATCTGGCAGATGTGGTTACTAAGTTAATAAAAATGTATCTGAATGAATTCAAGAGCATACAAGCATTTAAAAATAAATGGAGTTTCATTACAAAAAATTGTACAGGGTGAACGATATGAAGTGTTACCATCTTCACACTACCGGTATCTGTAAAACAGCTCATGACATCAACGTCAAAATTATTCTAATGACAGATCAATACATTGTTTATAAGCCCTCAAAAGCATTTCCGTCTCAGTTTTGATAAATTTCATTTTTCTGTGATGGAATTCAAACGTAATAGTGTGATTGCGTCATATTTGGCTGGAAAATCACAACCAGCCATTGTTCGTGAGGTCAGTTACCTCAAAGTGAATAAAATGTTTGTGTATCGCACTATAAAACGTTACAATGATACTGGTAGTATTGCAAAACGCTATGGAGGTGGACCAAAAAAAACCGCAACAACGCCAGAAATGGTTCGGAAAGTAAAGACTCGACGTCACCGAAATCCACGTCGAAGTGGAAAACAAATGGCCAAAGAACTGAAAATATCGCAAGACAGCATTCGACGCATATTGAAAAATGAGCTCAAAGTCAAGGCTTACAAGTTCCAAAAAGCACACGATCTTTCACCCCATCAAAAAACAGTTCGGTGCGGAAAAGCAAATAAGTTGTTGCGCTTGCACGAACGTGGCGATTTCCTAACATTGTGTTTTGTGATGAAAAAAAATTCCCAATTGAGCAGTTCATAAAAACCCTCAAAACTATCGTGTTTACTTGACCGAACGCTCATACCTGAATTTGAGCCTACGTATGGCCACTCGAAGTAATTTTCCATCGCAGGTAATGGTTTGGGCCGCAGTGACCGCCAATGGATGCTCTCCAATCGTTTTTATCGAGGCTGGTGTCAAAGTAAATGCGACTTATTATCGGGAAAATGTTTTACAAGCTGCTTTAGAGCCGCTTTAGAGTGGACAGACAAACATTTCGGTCGTAGACAATGGACGTTCCAACAGGACTCGGCACCGTCTCATAAAGCTCGTGTGAACCAAGAATAGTTAAAAAATCATGTTCCACACTTTATTTCGTCCACACAATGGCTTTCGAATTCGCCAGATGCAAATCGGATGGACTATTCTATCTGGTTCATTTTGGAGAGCAAGGTGAGGTGACTAAAAAATATACCAGTATGGATGCGCTGAAAAAAGCGATTATACTCGTACGAGAATGGGCCAAAATACCTCAAGATCACATTCGTGCAACTCATTTTTTGACCGTTTGAAGGCTATAGTCAAGGCAAAATGTGGTCATATCGGGCTAAAGTGAATATGTTAAAATTCTAATCATTTTTGAACAATTTTGTCTTTGAAATCAATAAAACCTAATTTGACACAAACAGTTGTGGTGCACTTCATATCGTTCATCCGTATATGATTGCCTTCTAAAAACAATAAAATATTATTCTTAGTAAATTTTAGCCAATGAAACTCAAAGTGTTTTTATTGGTTTCATTGTTAGGATAATCCTTCTGGATATTTTATGCATGCAACGCAAAGCAAAAGGATGTCTTCTTCTACCTGTCTACCTGTTCTCTCGTAACAGGTAGTTTCGGCGCTGTATAGAAATTTTACGTTACTTTCAAAATCTTACCTTAATAGGATTGCAATCAATCAATACCCCAATACTACGTAGTGCGCAAGCAGTGTAGCTCACACCAAATACCATCTCAACATGCCTACAATACAGTATTTTCTTGCCAGACATGCTTTTCGCCTGTTTTACATTTTCCGCACCTTGGAAGATTATTTCACGTATTTTTTCGCAATTTCACCGTCTGCCTATCGCAATATGGCGCTCATACTCATTCAATACAACCACTTCATGTTACCTTCATTTCGCCGATACTCATATCTCATGCAAAAAATCAACAACTCAAAGAAAACAATTCGCGCACAAAAAGGCGCAAAAGAAATATGCGTTACCTTGGGAATCGTTTAAAAATCGCAATATAATGAAAAACATATCGATTTACAAATTCAGCTCAGAATTACCTGTGACGCTGCCTCGAATATAGGCAATTGTAGAATCTCACGATGTAAATGCATGGACACGTCGCCGCGCAGCTCCTCAGGAAATTCGCGTAGCGTCTGAAATTGTTCAAATGAATGGGAAAGGTACAAGAAAAGGTAAATGACAAATAAGCAAATAAAACGTTAGACTTATTTTTGTATTATACAATATTTTATACTATGTTGTTGTTGTGTATGTGTGTATGCATGCATTGCCTAGAGCGCAACTGTTGCTACTGTCATCACTCCGAAGCCTTTGTCACGGGTGACGGGTGACTGATATGATGACGTATATGTATGCGGCGGCTCTTATACCCATCAACTTGTCGTTTTGTTGGTTGTCGCCAAATACTCGTAACATTTATTTCTTTTTGTTTTTTGTTGCAAAAATGAAACTTGATTAAATTGTTTTGGGGAAGAGATATGTGACCCCTTTTTGTGGTTTTTCCATATATTTTTTTTCAATTATTTTATGTTATATGCATGTACAGGTATGTGTATAGATATAAAATTTAAAATTAAAAGTGATGCTTACTTTTTTGTTTGTACTATTTTATCATATGGTATAGTTAAAAATGTTCAAAAATGTTTACCTTGTGAGGCAATTTTGACTATGGGTTATATGCGAACTACTCTTATATAGTATACCAACCAGCGCACATCAATACGTTGACCTTACTTTTTGTTTAAGGTTTATTGTTTTTGTATAATACCATAGCTCATTGCCTAACAGAACTCAAATTTATTAGAGTGTAAAACTTTATGGAATAATTGGAACAATTTTTTAACTTATCGTCCCAATTCAACGATTTTTGACTGAAATTTCGGGAAAACATTTTTGTATGCAGTTTTACAGTCCATAAAATTTATATAAAGGGGGGTTAAATTTCAAAGGCCGATGTTGAATGTGAACCAAACCTAAACGTCAAGTGTGAGATCATAACGACCTTTTTATGGCCCGAATTGGAAGATATGGATGTGGACGATATGTGGTTTCAACAGGACGGTGCCACTTGTCACACAGCTAACGAAACAATGGCTCTTTTGCGCGAAACATTTGATGACCGAATAATCTCACGTCGCGGCGATGTCAATTGGCCGCCAAGATCATGTGATTTGACACCGTTGGACTTCTTTCTTTGAGGTTATTTGAAAAAAAAAGGTATGCGTCGATAAGCCAGCAACAATTCAAGAGCTAATGAATGAGATAATTCGGCACATTAACGGCATAGAACCTCTATTATGCCTCAGCGTCATCGAAAATTTGGATCATCGGATGGAGGTGTGCCGCCGAGGATGTGGCTGCCATTTGGCCAATATTATGTTCTGCACGTAATTTAGTCATACCAATATTATCATAATAAAGAAAAATGACAATAATTTCTTAAAAAAATTGAATTCTGTTCAAAATCAACACCGGCCCTTCAAACATAACCACACTTTACAATAAAGTGCAAGTTCTAAGTTGCTAAAAAATTCCGTGTCTCCATGTCACATGCTCGACATTTTTTTATGTGGATGAAATGCGCAACACCGTCAAAGACAACAACGAGCTTGCAGTTTATCATACTAATTTGAAGAAGCTATAAAATCACGTACTAAAAATATTTTTAGAAATTATTAATTAAAAACCGTAGAATTTAAATGTGCCTAGGTTTATGGCAACACACAATATGTCCAATTCAAACTTTCCAATGGAAGCGTCAGATGGCACCTGATAAGGCTAGAAACGTCCAAGGCCAGAAATATAAATACCAAGTTCCATAAGTAAATGTTGATTAGAGGTTAGCCGATTTTGCTATGCTTCCCGTCTACTAGGGAGTGAGACAGACTTAAGCACACTGCCTTGCTCGTCGTAAATTTCACAGTCCCAAAGTGACGGTTTGCTATGCGTTGTCAAGCGATGGACTTATTGGACTATATTTTGTGAACATCGTGGAAAGCAAGCAAATCGTGTGGACGATTTCTCTTGAACGATTATTTTCTGCCAATAATGAGAGAACATTTTTTCTTCAATATCTCAAATAGTTTCAGCAATTTTTTTTTTTTTTTTTTTTTAATGCTTTTATTTATTGCAATCTGTATTTTATTCAGCAATACTTGTACTTAAAACTAGGACATTATAATAGACATGCATGAAAGCATCTAGTTGTGCAACCATCTCTAGATGTTTGCTTATTCGTATAATAAATCCATTGTTGACTTCCTCTTCCGTTTGTTAAAAAAAGATCGGATTCGGATCGGAGTTATTTCTTCAATTGAAGGGGGCGATTGGAGTCTTATATTGTGTTATTTGGCAAGTTTTTTATTTCTTCAGCTTTTGTGAGAAATTTCAGAGCACTATGTATTTGGGCCTTTGCCCTGTAATATGGTGCATTTGTAATCATTCTTAGTGGTTTTGACTGGAATCTTTGGAGTATTTCGATGTTAGAGCTCGCTGCGATGCCCCAGAGTTGTATGCCATAGATCCATATGGGTTTTAAGATGGCTGAGTAGAGTAAAAACTTGCGTTTGAGAGAAACATGAGAACTTTGATAAAGTACCCAGCATAGATTTCGGAGTTTGATTCCAAGTGCCTTACGTTTAGTGAAAATATGTGTGTCTCCGCTTAAAATTGCTGTTGAGGTGCATACCATATTTCGGAGTATGATTACATTATTGAGTTTTAAGGTAGGGCAAATGCTTCGATTGAGTGTAAAAGTTACTTGAACTGATTTTGTGTCATTGGATTTTATTCGCCAATCTTTTAACCATGGAGTTATATTATGAAATCCTTTTTGGAGAACAGCGAGAACAGCGGCGTCATCTGCAAAAGCAGCGACGATAATTTCCTCAGTAACTGATAAATCCTGGGGGTAGAGCAAGTAAAGGATTGGGCCCATTATACTGCCCTCGCGTACACCAGCTAAACTTTCACAGAGTTCAGAGTGTTCTTCGTTTTGCGTAACAAAGAAACGTCGGCCTTTGAGGTAGGACTGCACGATGAAGATTTGAGATGGCTCTACGGCGCAAACGACCATGCCGATGCTACGTGACTTCTACGGATTTTTTTCTGTGGGGGTACCTCAAAAGTAAAGACCATGAAACAAACTCAGCGACCATCTCTGCATTCAAAGAAAATATCATTCCCGAAGTTGATAGCATACTGACATCACTTTTTCAGCGAGTTGCACGGGGTACGAAGGCCAGATTACAAGAAATAAAAAAATCTGCACTTGCCTTATTTGAAATAGTTTTTAAAAGAAATTTTTCTTATTAGTAATTGAGTTTTTAATTCCTAATTCTGTCACTGGATACCCTGTACTACTAGCCGTAGCTTGTATTTTATATAGAGGCGATAGCCTTTGCTGCCAATTGCCCTAATATTTGTAGTAATTTGTAATTACATTTGATGTAGATAAAAATTAAATTAAACAATTTTTGCATGTATACTTTTACCTAAATTTAATTTGATCGTTAAGTCAAAAGCTCAATTTAATTTCTTTGTAATAAATCGTATTTGAAATGTCGACGAAATCTTTTCGTAAAATCAAATTTGGTGTTTATCGCATAATTTTTCACACATCAATAGAAACGCTCGAATGCGCACACAAACAGAGCAACAAAGTTGCACAAAGAAGTAAAATACACACACACACGATTATATTTATGTAGCATTCACATTTCTGCGGAGTATAAAATACATCACTATTTGTATGAAGCTGCCGTAGTAAAGGAGGTTTGTGACTGACTACCAAACAGTGGGTATAGATTCGATGCTCACTGTTGACATAAAATACTAAGAAATTGAAAACAAATTCTCTTACAACGGTTAAGCCTCGGGAGGCAAGGGCAAGAAAAGGCTTCTCAAGAAAAGTACTGGGGGACTAACGAAAGTTCGTTAAATTGATGGTATTTTATGTTTTGTTTTTTCTTAAATCCAGAAATGTTATACCTTTTGAAATAATCGTACAATGTTTCATTATAGGTTAGGTTATGTTAGGTTAAGTTAGGCTAGGTTAGGTTAGGCTAGGTTAGGTTAGATTAGGTTAGGTTAGGTTAGGTTAGGTTAGGTTAGGTTAGGTTAGGTTAGGTTAGGTTAGGTTAGGTTAGGTTAGGTTAGGTTAGGTAAGGTTGTAGCGGTTTTCCTCTATGCGAGATCGTCTCTTCCTAATTTAGACAACTTCTGCAGAAGTCATGTGCCTACACGCCTATCCTCTTGGCGTATCTCCTCATCAGTCAGTGCCCGTTATAACGCACGCTTAGCATTGACAGTCGTTCACAATTGTCGGGCGATTCTGTAAATGGATGCGTTACGCCACCTTTCATTCGATGCACTTGACCTTAAAACCTTTCTCTTGACCTTCAAGCCTATAAGAGTGTGCCCTTGTCAATGTCGGTGTACTCATCAGTCAACTTGGTGCCAATTCTCCCCAGTTCATCCGCCCTACAGTTCCCTTCGATGTTGCAATGGCCAGAACCCCCCGTATTACCTTTGGGTAAAATGACTGAGCGATGTTCAAAGATGAGCGATTTTATCGCTACCTAATTCATTCTAAATATTATATGCAAAGTAAGAATACCTATTTCGTCAAATTCATCGAAATTTTCAATTAATTCCAAACAAGTAGTTGAATATAAAATTGTTCGATGATTCCACACTGCGACATTTTTCCGTGGAGAACAGGACTCAAGAAGGCCGGCGAAAATCTTCTGCCAATGAGACAAATGTGGGCCTGGTGAAAGGTAATATATTGAGCTTGAATACCATGATAGCACTCCGAATATTGCAGAATAATCTACAGTACACGCAGAAATCTGCTCGATTGGTCTGCGAATTTTGAGAGTCTGAAAGAGAATCGAAAATTCATCTTGCTCAATATTACCTAAGAAAGTTCGAAAACGGAGAATCTTCGTAGTTTAAATCCTCACAAAAGTTGACGAAGTTTAATTTTACAAATATGATCCGGAAGCGATACGACCCTTAGGAGGCAAATCCACCTGCGTAAGTCAGGAAACAAAAGTCAGCAAGGAAATGTTGATATCGGTTTATTCCATCAGAGAAAAACTTTTACCTATTATTCGCCTAAATACTTTTTAGACTATAACTACGAAAAGGTATACGAAAAACTGCTTGTCAAAAGAATTCAGAAATTGTTTGGTTAATTATGAAAAAGGGTAATTTTTCACTACTTTTTAGAGAGAATACTAATTTAGTTTAATTTTATTGCCATTTTTGTCATCGAAGAAATTATCTTTTCAGCATATTGCCCAGATCTGACGCTGTGTGATTCTGATTACTGACATCGAAAATATGATGAAAATTTTCAAGCAAAAATCTTAGGCAGCAATACCGAGAAAATTAATGCGGTAAATATAGAACTAAAGAAGATTAAAAAAGCTCGATTTTGAGGACTGTTTCCAAGAGTGTATTTAAAGTCAAAAAAATGTTAGGAAATTAGTGTTGATGTGGGAAAAAGTAAAAGGAATTAGAAGTAAAATATTAAAAAAAACAATGTGTGCACTTTTTTCCTTGCAATTTGTCTAGCTTTCGTTAGTCTTCCACATTTGCTTGTCATATGTAGAACAACCTCTAGATACACTCCTGAAATTGTGTGAAAAACTCGGCCCAATAAAAGAGTATTATTTTTATTGTATTTCAAATTTTATAATTTATTAGCATTTTTTCCTTTGATTACTATTTTTCGTTTTTACTCTTCTTACGTGCACCAGTATTCATGATATTCTTCTCAGATATTCAATAGCTTCACTGTCATGTCTCTTTATTGGAATACAATCAAAGGCATTAACATTACAGCAAAAAAAGCTACTATGATATAATTTTATATTTTCAGAGGGCAAACGAAGAAGGCAACCGACGAAAATAAGCAGCTTCATAGTATGAATGCAAAAGCACATGGAAATATGGTAATATATGATACGCAGGACGTGGGAAACTTTAGATGGCTTCTCGACAAATACAGTTACGGACACTGAAATAAAAACGAGAAAGGATTGCAATTTTGCTATTTGGAGTATCTTTTTTTTTTTAAACAAGAGGTGATTTTAAGTAAATATTATATTATATGAGCGCTCCATGTCAAGTGATTTCAGGGCGTTTGGAAAACTACACTAATTATTCTGAACTTGGTTTTATTCATGAAAAAAAAAATTATAATAATAATAATTTGGGGATTTATTCAATGCCGAAAATTAATTTTTTAAAGTGAAATATTTTCGGCGTAGACATAGACATAGCAGAGGCGGTGGCAGTCTCCACCCCACTGAACACACTAAAAGCATCCATTGCTTCACACCATCATGCTTTAGCCGAAAGAAGATGGAAGCAAATACCAACATGTATTACAACAAAAAACATATGGCCGTCATACAAAATCCAAAGGACGAATGACCTAAACCCTTACAAGACATTGGAAAGTGGAGGATCATGCAGCTAGACTCAATCTACCCTTCAACCCTATCTGTAGAAGCTGTCAAGCGGAAGGGGCGAAGGAAAGTTAGTTCCACTATTTATGTGAATATCCGGGACTAGCCAGGGCACGACTCCGATCCTTTGGTAAGCCTTTCCTACAGCAAATTAAGGAGATCTCAGGCATCGAGATGAAGGATTTGCTGCTATACTTGCACCTCACTAAATGGATCTGACTTGGAAAAAAAAAAAAAAAAACAAAATCTGCATCACACGAGATAGTGGTCGTAAAACGGTGCTGGTCACTAATTAGGAGCATTTCAGCTCAGAAATGTTCAACCTCCTCAGCAACAACAACAACTAGACAATCAGCTATTACTGTGCATAACATTAATGAATAACAAAAAATTTTAATTTTGTTGGAAAAATTTTTTTAAGTATATTTTATACTAAAAACTTGAAACGAAAAAATTTATAAAAATATTAGAAAGAAGACATTTTACTTTCTCATTTAAATAATCTGAAAATTATGAATTTTTTTCAAATTTTTTTCAATTTATTTCTTACTATAATCCAGCCTACAAATAAACAAATTTTCGAAAACGATAATGTTCAAAGCTGAAAAATCCCAGACTCAACAAATAAAACACGTTTTTGTTTTGTTCAAAATTAGCTTTATTGCTCAACGTTATTTCCATTAAGAACAACGCAATCATTCCAGCGCCGCTCTTTCATATCAATACTACTCTTGTAGAACGATTTATCTCTTGCTTCAAAGTAGGCCTCTGCATTCGAGCAAAATTTTTTACCCGTGAGGATTTTTAAGGTCTGTGAATAGCCAGTAGTTGCTGGGAGCAAAATCTGCCAAAACGATGGATTTTGATTGGCTTGTGATACGGTGAGTTGTCTGGAAAGCGAGCAAACGCGACACCTACTTTTAACAGAGCTTTCTCATGGTCAAATTCTCATGCAATATAAAGTCAACACGTTCTTTTGATATATGTACGATGTCAGCTAACTCACGCAACTTCACTTTTCGATCATTCAAAACGATTTAGTGGATTTTTTTATGTTTTCTGGTGTTACCACCTCATTTGGACGTCCACTGCATTGTGCATGATCGGTGTAGCTACGACCACATTTGAAGTCAGCAAACCATCGTTTTATTATTGTTTCCTATAACATTCTTTAAGCCATTATCTCGCTTGCCCATCAATAAGTAGTGTAAAATTAAAAAATTAAGTTCTTTTTGATCCATTGTTTTGAAAATAACAAAAGTAGGGTCACTCTTAGCACAATAACTCACGAATTATTGAATAGTATACCATGAAATTTTATCAGCTATCTTTTTAAGGTTAGTACTAATCAAGAAAGAGCCATAAATGCCATAAAGAAATGCCATACAACTAGTGTCATCTATTTGTTAGGCCCTAATTTCGTTTAAAATGGGATATTTCTGGTTTTTTTGGTATTTCTATCACTTTGTCGATATTTATTACTAAGGAATTTATGCTACATATTAATTTAATGGTGAAATGGTTGAAGTGCCGGTCTGGCACTCTTCAAGTAGCACTAACGCACCGTTTTGATACCATTATGCGACCTCCAACAGGCAGATATCTACAGCCAGGCAGAGCCGTTCATATAATCGAAAAGATTGATTGGATTTAGGTTGGCGCACTGCCCCAGGCTGCCGAGGAAAGAAGCGCTCAGTGACCTTAGTCGTCTAGCTGCCAAGCCCGGACATTTACAGAGGAAGTGCTCTCCTTCTCTGAAGAGCCCACAGCTTCTGCAATGGGGGTTAAATAATGACCCTAGATTTTCCACATGTGTGTCGATCATCCAGTGACCGGTAAACACAGCTGAAAGTTTGGAAATTGAATGGTGATGAGTCCAAAAGACTTTCTGCATTCAGTTCTTTGCACTCTCCGCAATTTAGTGTTATTATAGCCCTTCCAAAGAGCTTCCCACTAATCTAGGCATCCATACGTTAAAATTGGCAAAACCACTGCGTTGTACATCCACAGAACTTCCTGTGGTTTGAGTTCCCATTTTTTACCGAACATAGATTTGCAGGAGTAGAAGGCTATATTGGGCTTTTCTACCCGATTTTCAATGTGTAGCTTCCAATGGAGTTTGGAGTCAAGTATCACTCCAAGATATCTAACCTCCGACGAGAGCAGGGGAACGTGGTTGTTTAATCTGGGAAGTCGAAAGGGTGGAGGTTTATATTTTCTGGTGAATAGCACCAGCTCCGTTTTGTCAGAGTTGACTCGAAGCCCACAGGTGGCAGCCCAGCGACTGAGAACAGCTAGTGGCCTTTCCAAAATCTCAGCCATGACTCAGGGAAACGGTCCCGATACCATCAGAACGAAGTCATCGCCGTATGCTACTACCTTAACCCCACACTTATTTAGTATTATCAGCTCTTCATCGATAGCAACTAGTCAAAGTAGGGACGGCGTTGATCAATACCCTGGCGGATAACCAAAACTTAATCATGAAGTTTGGTATCATGCTAAAAGAAATATTCCAAGCTTTCATTTAATTAAAAAAATCATAAATATCATAATTTGAGTAGCGTTGTGGAAAACAAAAATTCAATCAAATTCAATGAAGTTTGATAGCATTTTAAATGAAAATATTCAAAGTTTTCATTTCAATACAATTAAAAAAAATCATAAATATCATAGACATATCACAGACAATAATTTGACTTACAAAACAAATAAACATTTTTTGCCACTACATCTCGGCAACCACTGAATACTCCCTCCCTTTTGCATAATTTATGCTACATATATAGTAGAGCTTCTTCGACAAATTTCATCGAAATTGAACGTTAAAGTTCATGTGCAGTTATACTTGCCGCCATTTGCCCTTACATTTTTAATAAAAAAGTAGTTTCTGAGCCGAGTTTTATGTCTTATGTTATACTCTATAATCTTTGTCAATTGAAGTTGCTGTGCTGATTATTTTGTTCACAACTGTGCTACATATGAGCATTCGCAGCAATTTCAACACTACTGCTGCAAACAATCAACTCTAGATAACGATGATTTCTCTTTGTGTTTTGTTGTTATTCTTCCTCATAAGAAATACCTTTCGCAATATCGATGAGACAAAATTACAATTGATTTGCTGTCACGATATATGTATAAGCATATGTGTGAAAAGTTTTACTTTGATGAAGCGAATATGTTGCTAAAATGACAAGTGTAAATCCAATTTTCTATGTATGATTAAGCTTTTGAAGAGTTTGCAGAAAATTGTTCCGCATACGACGTGGCACTCAAGTGCAGAAGTGAAATTTTGTATAATATTTACGAGTACATACGGAGTCTAACTCTGAAGAACTGTAGCAGAAAGTTCACTGTTATGAAACTTTCTTTCTCAGCAGAAAGTTAAAAAAAAAAACAAATTAAATACTAAACAGTCCCGCTTCCATAACTCGAAATTTTAAAATTTAAAGTTTCTACAACTCGAACTAAATCGAATGGGGCGATAGGTTTTAGAGAGCAACTTAATTTTAGTCCCATAACTCGAAATTTTGTGTCTTGAATTCCTGGCTCATGCTTCTGTAAGTCGAATTATTTAGGGGGAATCCCAAATTATGCACTACTTTAGTCTTTTTTTTTCTTTAATGTATTTGGAGAAATACTTATGTAATTGTAAAACTGATTATTTTTGACGTTTCTTATTTATTTAGCGTTTGCTAATTAGTTCTAATAGCAGATTTTTAACACAAATGATGACATTATTAAGCACTATAGCAGTAGGTTCGGATTTGAGCAGAACAAACCGACACTCTAAATAAAGATAATTAAAATGCGCAACTAATTAACTAACAATATACAAAAGAAAACAAATTTTTTAATGTTATTTAACACCATTTTTGAAAAAAATAGCAAAAAAAGCACTTTTTTTAATAATTGTGTGTTCATTTTTTCATATTTTTATACAATTTTAGTCTATTATATGCCGGAAGGCCTTCTGAATACGACAATATTTTTCTTTTGTGTTTCAGCTGAAAACTACCACCGCAATCTTACACGCCGTTTTACTAGAGCGCAACGAGAAGCTGTGCGATATCACTCATATGTCCGCCATTTTGTTTTTTTATTTATGTTAAAAAAATGCTTATTACTCTTCAACCATGCCTTCAAATAAATGCAAAAGATTATTCCTGTGTGTCGCTTTTTTCGCCTCAAAATAAATTTAGAAAAAAAACTTTTTTTGAAGCCGCTGATAAGAGGCCCCCCTTAACGCGCTCCACTGCTCGTCTGTTTGTATACTGCAGCTGTATAGTTTGCAACGGTCTAGTATCATTGATGTATGACGCCATTTGTAAAAATTGTAAACCCATTTCCGATAAAGTGAATAATTTGGTGCCACCTTGTACTTACACAGTGCAAAAAAAAGAAATTAAGTAGAAATAATTCAGAAGTGGTATTATTTTTCTTGTAGGTCCTGAGACATAAAACAAGAATCGAGATATGAAATTTGTCGCAAGCCCTATGCTTCACTCTGGAAGAAAGGAATAAATATATATTTAGACCAATTTTTGCACATTTGCGTACTTCGAAGCCTAGAAGTATTTATTTCTCAATTTAGACGCCCACTTAAAAAAACATTCAAATATTATTTTTTCTTACGCTTCAGGTTTCTGATGTCATCACGCAACGCAATTTCACATTCATTCCTCATTTGCAGTGTTAAACAAATATTCCTTAACTGCTGACAGAAACAAAAACACAAAGAACCCTATTATTGGAAATCCCCAAAATGTACCAATAACACTTTATAAGTATATCTTCTCCACTCTTATGAATATATATTTCTCCCTACTCTAGCTTTATAATAAAAAGGTTGAACGAACCAACTTCCAATACCAATAACTCAGTTTATTTGCTGAAATATATTCCATCCGCATTGTCTTCTGTTCATCCCAAACTTGGCAATTTCCGTCGCCTGTTGCTTCACAATAGCTAACACAAATTGCATATATTAACATATATAAGTATTTACTGAAGTACGTGTGTGCACGTGGGAACGCAAAAAGTATATACTAGCACAACAACAACCCTGAGTAGCAAAAATTACACAAGGCAAAGAGGAACAAAGAAAATGTGGCGAAAATGATGTAAAAAAATTTAAGTAATATATGTATGAATGGATATGAACACTTACATGAATGTGTGGGATCTGCAATGACATTGCTTTTTACAGCTAAATTAATTTATTGGTGAACTCAAAATTGTATCGTACCAAAAACGCTGTTTCACAGTGACTATGAGCTGGAAAAATTACTAAAAAGCTGCCGAAAGGGCAGTTAACCTTTTCTATATGAATAGCTACTTGAAAGTATTATAGATATAGGTGTGTGCGTAAGTGTAGTATTTGCTACGTAATAACAATGCATTCTAAAAATTCAAATATATCATATAAAGTACTTCCGTTAAGCCCCATTTAATATGCATACCTTTTTTAAAGCATAAAATGTCGAAGTACGGAAGCTTGGGAGCAAAGGTATACGAACTAGTAAATGTGCACACGCAAATTTAATACCTGTGAGACGGATATTCATCACTTGCAGCAGAACTTAGACGGTCTGGTCGATTGGAGTCGCAGGAATAAACTATGGTTCAATATTAACAAATATTTATCTATGCCCACTTCTAAATCCATCGAGATTCGACAATAGTATGATACTATCTTTTATCAACTACTTATTTCAGTAAACGATTTTGTTAATCTTGGAGTATTGTCTGATAATCATTTTACGCTCAAAAATTATAGTATATGTATGTATGTATGTAATGTTCTTTATTTTAAAAAAATAAATATAGTAAATATACATATATACAATGGTTAGTTAAAACTAGTAGAACGTACGACTATAAAATTGATATATTGTCAGTGGGAATAATTTAAAATAAGTCTTATATATGATGGCACATTTTCTGCATTTTTAATTCAAAGGAGTCTGGTTCAAGTGTATTATTACAAAAATGCAAACAATAACTAAAACTTCAGTACGCACAAAATATTATTATTTAAACTCAAAAGTGTAGTTTTGAAAATTCATTTAAAATCATTTTCCTATACTTGAGACAACTATGATAGAAATTCTCTAAACGAAAATGTTTATAAATTGCGCAGATGCCTATGATGTGTTGGTTGCTTTCGGCGTCATCCAAGTTACAATCTGTGCAGGTGGTAGAAAGTACATTCTTAAAAGGTCTCGCATTTACGTTAAGAAGACTTCTTCTTACACGAAAAATTTAGCAATTAGCGTAGGCAGAAAAATCATTATATTTAATATCACTAAGTTCTAAGTTAGCATACAAATCGTGTGATTCTGATTCAACAGCAGAGTGCATAAAATTCAAAAGTTTTCAAGGATTGTCTAAAAACGAAGGTATCAACGCAGACAAAGACTCAGAAGTAAACGCAGTAAGAAGCTTCATGTTTAACATTAGTGAGATGTCCTTCCACTTTTTTACCCAATGAGCGCCAAGGCGCACAGTCTCCTCAGCAACGATGCTGGGAAGCCTGTGACTTGGCATAATAAAATACCGCAAGCCAAAGTATACGAGGGGTGCCTTCTATATTTCGGGATTTGGCAACCCTGGTGTTGCAATCTGGCAACTGACAACTGTATCGCAAAGTTTGACATTTTTTGGCTTTTACGTACTCAGAACGTTTTGAAATACCAGCGCTATTTGTGTTGTTTACAGTAACTTAAAAGATTCATCTCGGTCCAAAAATGGAATTAAATCGTGAACATTTTCGTGCGATTATTTTTTACAACTTTCGACGTGGATTAACTCAGCAACATTGCATGGATGAACTTAATTCATTTTTTGGCGATGAAGCTCCATCAAGGATCAGTGTTTACCGATGGTATGGTGAATTCAATCGTGGTCGTAGTTCACTCCAAGACGAATTTCGTGAAGGTCGTCCAAAATCAGTTGTTGTTCCGAAAACCATTGATGCTGTGCGCGAACTGATATTGCAAGATCGTCATGTGACCTATCATGAGATTGAGACAATCTTAGGCATTAGTGGGACCAGCATACATTCAATATTGCATAAACATTTGACTGTCAATAAAATTTGTTCGCGTTGGATCCCACACAATTTGTCAATCGCTCAAAAAAAAGCTCGTGTCGATTGGTCGAAGGAAATGCTCAAAAAATACGATCGCGGGGTTTCAAAACACGTCTATGACATCGTGACAGGTGATGAATCATGGATCTATGCGTATGAACCCGAAAGTAAACAGCAGTCGACTGTATGGGTGTTTCAAGATGAGCCAAATCCAACAAAAGTTGTTCGCGCACTAAGCACTTCCAAGCAAATGGTCGCCTGTTTTTTCGGAAAAACTGGACATGTCGCAACCGTACCACTAGAACAACGCAGAACAGTAAATTCTGAGTAGTAAAAAACCATTTGTTTGCCAGTTGTCTTCCAAGAAATTAGGAAAACCAATCGCCAAAGACGGATCACTCTTCACCAGGACAATGCGAGCTCTCACACATCGGCTCACACAACTGCATTTTTGAGCACCCAAAACATCGAATTAATGGGTCATCCACCGAATGACTTATTTTTATTCCCGTACGTAAAAAACAAACTGAGAGGTCAACGTTTTTCGACACCTTAAGAAGCAGATGTGGTATTCAGAATGCATGTTTTGGAGGTACCTCATTCAGAGTGGCAAAAGTGCTTCGACAATTGGTTCAAACGCATGCAAAAGTGTATAGATCTTCATGGAAGATATTTTGAAAATCAATAAAGTGATTTTTGATGATTCAAATTTGTTTGAACCAAATCTGTTTCGACGTAAATCATATATTTCGTGTATTTGGGGGCACAAAAGTTATTATTTTAATAAATACTTCTGCGTTCTCTTAACAGAGTCGTATTCGTCGATACCCCAAACTTGCGCACCATAAAATATGATCGACTTTGAGCAAGCATCGTAGACATTTAGTTTATTTCAAATGCAGATTTGATCATTATTAATATATTTAAGCCTAAATAATCACAGTAACGGGTGATTTTTTAGCTATTATCTTTTTAAACAGTTGGTTTAAACAGCTGACGCACGTATCGTGTTTTGTTTCACTGTCAAACATCTTCAGTTTATTTTAAAAATTCGTGTTCTCTTAAGAAAGTTTATCGCGCGCTTCTTCCCTTTTATGGTCAGTTTAAACGACCCACTGAAGTGGCTATTCGAGCTATTGTGACTAAATTTAGAACCAAATTTACATTATTGGACATCAAACCACCAACACGCTTACGTAGAGTGCGAACTGAAGAAAATAGCAGCTGTATCGGCCAGTGTTAATGATGACCATCAATTATCGATTCGTCACCGTTCGCAGCAATTGGGCCTCTGTCACTCAACAACGTGGAAAATTTTGCGAAAGGATTTCGGTGTGAAGCCTTTCAAAATACAGCTGGTACAAGAATTGAAGCCGAACGACCTACCGCAACGCAGAATTTTTGGTGAATGGGCTCTTGGAAAGTTGGCCGAAGATCCACTTTTTTATCGAAAAATTGTGTTCAGCGCCGAAGCTCATTTTTGGATCAACGGGTATGTAAATAAGCAGAGTTGTCAATTTTGGAGTGAAGATCAGCCAGAAGAATTGCAAGAATGTATCCAGAAAAAGTCATGGTTTGGTGCGGTTTATGGGCTGGAGGTATCATTGGACCGTACTTCTTCAAAGATGCTGCGAATCGTAACGTAACTGTGAATGGTGAGCGCTACCGTGAAATGATATCCAACTTTTTTTTGCTCAAAATACAAGATGTTGACTTACATGGCATGTGGTTTCAACAAGACGGTGCCACATGCCACACAGCACGCGTAACAATGGACTTGTTGAGAGGCGAGTTCGGTGAACATTTTATTTCACGTTCGGGACCTGTCAATTGGCCAACCAGATCGTGCGATATAACGCCTTTAGATTATTTTTTGTGGGGCTATGTTAAAGCTCATGTCTATTCAGACAAGCCTGCTTCAATTAACACATTGGAAGACAACATTGAGGGGGGAGCCTGTTTTATAAGGTCAAAAATATCATCTTTTTTTCGTTTTAAGCGATTCCTAATATATTTCAGAATATTCACACAAAGTTACAGAGCCTAATTCTCAATATTTCCGTAGATACAAAGCCAAAGGTAGGCGAGCGTTAGGTAGTTACGCTGTGACCCGACAGCTATAATACAAACTTTATCTTCTTTTCTCGACTTTTCATTTTTATGATTTCTTTGAATTGGCGTACATGAATGAAAACAACTAATGAGCCTTTTGAAATGAATCGTAGCTTGTTCCCTTCAGTATTAAATTCTCTTCTATTTGAACTAACAAAATAGTTAAAAAAAAATTTTTAAAGATTTTTTTACCAAGTTGAAATGCATTTTTTTTTATAGAAAGGCATTTTTTTTCTTTAAAACCTCCAAAAAGTTGAAATTTTGGAATTTCTCTCAGTTTTCTTAGTTCATCTAGAATAAAAAATCATGATAATTAGAAATCCATTTGAATTTTTTGCTTTAGATAATAATTACGAGCTGTATCTTGTACGCCAGTTGGAAACTCCAGCGTTGCAGCGCTCTACTAATTTCTATGTTAAACATTTTTTTCAACTTATTTTAACCAGTACAAACATTTTTTATACTTTTTAAATGTTCATTAAAATATAGAAAAACTTTTGCAGTGCTAAATTAATTTTTTCCTTAAAAAAAGTCGCAAAGAGATGCAATTTTTAGACCTCATAAACCAGGCTCCCCCCTTAAAGCATTTCCTATAGCTCATTAAAAACTTTCCTATAGCTCTTAAAAAATCACCCTTTATATGGTAAGGATTTCAAACATCCTTGTGTCAAGAAGCTTCTACACAACTCTTTATTTCGTTCAAAGTTCGAGTACGTTTCTATAAACCGATCTAGAGTTTCTATTCTACTAGAGTTAAAATTATACTCGTAGTAGCGTACAAATTTGCACTCCAATCTATAAAATTTAAATAGCTTACCGCTTATATTATATATAGTGCACGTTGTGCGTTAATTAGTTTAAAGACACTTGAAAGCTTAATCCAGTATTTTATGTTTGCTAACAACGTTATCAGTCGTTCCATTGTCTTTTCTGAACTTCTTTGGCTGATTAGTTTTAATATGGTCAGCAAGGTTTTTCGTATTTAAAATCCATTTTATCTTTATGTGCGCACAGAAAATTGTTTTTTTCTTCTTCTTGATCGGAAAAATGTTATTTTTATTTTAGTCATATTATTAACGATGCCATTAAATTTGCATCTGTTTCTCGTTAAATGTATTGAAACCTGTCTACTTTTTGATGTGTTCAAACGAAGTAATATTTGTCCTGCCAATACCTCCCCAATACATAATGCAGGTCTTGCTTCAACTTGTCAACGGCTCAAGCACCTATAATTCTCACTCTCCATGAATGCTTTCACAATATGAATCAAAGATGCACTCCCTACATTCACAAAACTGATTGGTTCAGTATCAAAAAAAAATCGTCAACTCTATACATAAGAAAGTCCCTCTATAAACGGATTGTGATATCACTGAAGCAATGGAAGCACTTCATCAATTGCGAACAAGACTTTGCATGGACCTCCACCCCAATGTAAATACACAAATCAGCAAAAAAAAAAAATATTTTGTCAGTCCAGCTTATTCTCATAATGTTTCTGTAGCAATAAGGGTAAACGGCTTATGGTCGGTGTAAGCTTGAAGTTTTCAACGTCCAGACTTCGCATACATATAAAAGTGTAATTATATGTGAATCCATTTATTTTATTTTAGAGATAAATATTGCGCTGGGCGACCAAGCGCTGAAATCGTTAGTTAAGTATTGGCAGAAATTGCGAAAGATCGACATACAGGTATGGCATACTATTAAAAAGTTTAAAGTGCCTCAATATTCGCATTGACATTTGATGTTTTTCATGTTTTTAAATCCATTTTCGTCTTTTTGAGCATGACTTTATCGCATGGGCAAAGTTTGGGTAAAATCAAAGGCCATGTTGTAGTAACTTGTTGCGTTGAAATTAAAATGGATGTATAGATTTTGTCTGCTTTTTAGCGGTAAGTTCAGATATAGAATAGAGCTAATTAAATCTACTGCGTTGCTCTTAATCGCTTTTCTGCGGCACAGCAGTAGTGTTCATCCTATGTTTTGCCTTCTGCTTACTTCCACACTTAAGTTGGCGTTTGCGCTTCTGTACTTGGGTAGCGAAGTAATGTGAACAGCTTGCAAAGAAAACTTGACAGAGTTGACACTATTTGCACATTCTCTCTATTTTTCACCCTGCTTACCCGAAAACGTCGATACTGTAACTATCAAAGCCGCAATATTTTCATTTAGTTTCTTTTTATGAACGGAGTTGCCAAATAGAAGTTATTATACTCCATTTAGGGTGAATAGGAAATCATGAGTCGCAAAGGCCGATTGAAAGGAAGTTAGTAGCAGAAATAGCGAACTATTCACAGATGACAGTACACACACACATATGCACAAATACACTCTAACTCAATGAAAAGCCGATTGCTTCATGAGACTGAGAATTTAGCTTTGTGGTCTATTCGGAATTCAATTAGGAATTATTCTGTGATAGACTGGACAAGTAAGCAAATTTGTTGCTACACAATATTAGGCGAATATATATTCTGGCCTTTACTGCATGCGAAGTACACTTGTGCTCACATAGGTAAGCCACTTTATATTTTTACCATAGTCGTAATATTTTTCATGCCAAATTTTTTTTAGTTGACTTTTTATAAAAATGTAGTACATTGGATAGTAAAAACGATATGAATCATAGGCCCCTATTATGAGTTGCATTCGATCTTCGATATTCGTTAGTTGTCGAAGATCGAAAATCGAATGTCAATTTGGTATTATGAGCGGTGCAACCCTGTCGAAATTTTCGTTGAATACCGAATTTAGAGTCGAATGCAATTTTGCTTTCGATTGTGTAGCGTGCTGTGGGAAAACTTGTTAAAATGTGAGTTGTTTGCTATTGTTTATTGTTTTATAGTAACCAAATAATAAATATATACTAATTTAGTTAATTTTATGCAGGTCGAAAGTCGTGAGTACCAAACAGCAATTAGAAAGGCTAGTTGCATTAATGGAAGATAATCCACAATTTGCAGCAAAGTTCAAGCAGCAAAAAAATGGAAGGAATTTACAACGGAGCTGAATTGCTTGGGACCACCAGTTAGAACGGCAGCAAAATGGATTAAGGTTTTTTTTGTGATGTTTATAGAAATACATTTTCATTTTCCCTTGGCAGGTATGGGATGAAATACGTAGAGGAACTGAAATACATATTTTTTTCGAATGACGAATAATTGAATAAAGAAAATTTAAAACAAAAATAAAACAGAAACTGTGGCGTAAAGGTTTCTATTTAATACTTTTTAGATTTTTCTATAATATTCTAAGAATTTCATTTCTTATGTGTTCTGCTTCTCCGTTATTTGACTCCACTTCAATATCTTCAGCATCATCGTTGAGGGTCTCGTCGGATAACTCTTCATCCGGAAGTTGAACATTATAAAACAAGCAAATGTTGTGCAAAGCTCCACACACATTAATAATTTGTGTTGCTTTTTTGGAGAATAGTGAAGAGCTCTTGCCTGCAACAAACGTCTAAATCGATTTTTCAGGACTCCAATTGTTCTCTCAATTATACTTCTCGCTTTAGCATGTTGTTTGTTGTAGGTCCTTTGTGGAGACCCTTCCTCAGAGTGTCTGAACGGCGTTATTAAATAAGGTTTTAGAGCGTATCCAGCATCACCTGAGACAGACAAAAATTATTAAAAACGGAGTTTCAATTGGTGTTTATTACATACCGAGGAGCCAAGTATTGCGACGGCCATTGAGATGTTGCTCCTCTAAATGCGCTTTCAATGGCGACATGTTGAAAGCCATGTAGTCATGAGTAGCTCCTTGATTTTTCGCATTTAACTATATAGGTTATTTTCATTGTATGATCACAAACCTAAAATTTACATTACGCATTTAGAAAATATGACTCATATTTAAATGTATGCAAATGTCTACTTACAATCATAGTATTAATGCTGTAGAATCCCTTCCTGTTGTAATAAAAATGCTGAACTTCTTTCCTGGGAGCGGCAATTTTAACATGCGTGCCATCAACACAGCCAATTATTCCTGGAATCCGGTATTTGCTATAAAAATGTGCTTTTCTTTGTTGCAGATCAGCCTCTGTACTACTAAATTTTATCCATCTTTGGCAAATAATTATAATTTTCCAGGACATCTATTATTTCTGATAGCACAACAGACACAGTGGGTTGAGCAAGTCCTAGCATACCTTCATTACCAATACTCAATTGGTACGATCCCTGAGCACAAAATCGCAGAACTGTGGCTAGCTTTAAAATATTTGGAATCGATTTGGCTCGGGTGCACTGCTGCAACTGGTTTTCTGTAGTGGACAGTAGGTTCACAAACGCCTCTTTAGATAATCTAAAGTTCTTTAAAAATCTGTAAGGAAATTTCTGTAATATTAAGTACCTCAACACATTTTGAAAATTCTGAACTTACTCAGTGGAAGCCATTTCTAGGGGGTTGGATGCGTCCCTCAACTATTTTCTACTTCTAGCTAGTTCCACTAATCTTTCATCGTCCGATGAATTGTCGAACCACAACTCCGTTGTACTCATTTTCACATAAATTACTTTTTTTAACTTTTAAAAATAATGTTAGCAAAGAATTTTAACACAATCGGTTTTTCTTTTATTTTGATTTGCTGTATCAGCTGAGAAAAAATTATCTATTGTAAATGCGTCGAGCGATCGAAATTCACAATAATCCTATTCTTCAACGAATGAGCACCACAATACCAAATGAAAATTCGTTCGATCAGCACTTTCGACTACAGTCGAAGATCGAATGTTGCTCATAATAGGGACCATAGTTTGAAACTTTGCATGAAATTCACAGCAATTTAACTATTGTAATATAATAACGAAATAAAAATTTCACAAAAACTTTTAGCATTTTAAACTGAGTTGCTAAAAGACTTCGCGATGAGCAATTTTGTAGCCCATTTAATTTGAGTGCAGTAAAGTGTAAGTTTCAAGTCGCTAAGAATTCGCGTTGATTTTCGAGAATTTTTTTTTGTTTTTTTTTTCTTTTTCGGAAGCCTATAGAAGAAAATGCTGAATATCGTATGCAAAAAAAATTGTGACTTCGTGTTTTTAGTGACTTCTAACTGCATTTTTAAATTAAAATTTTTATGAGCTACAAAACTGCATACCTAAATAGATTTTAAAAGTTCTGACAAAAATTTGTGGACCCATTTTTGTGAATTTTTTTTAATTTTTTGTGAATTTCGTGCAAAGCTTGGGTTTTTGATTTATAACGTAATAAAATTAATTATATTTAAAAAAAAATTAAAAACGAATTTTGCATAAAAGTAATTGCAAATATTGTAAAACGCAAATGTGACCTAATTATGTGAGCACAAGCATATATATTTATACCTACTTGTATTTCAATAGATGCAGAAATGTGACAGTCACATCAGTTCTTTAATTAATTAGAAAACTACGCAACACCATTCTGTATGACTGTACATAAAAAAAAAAGCCTTTTATGATTCTTCCTATGTTCCTTCTTATGTTTGCTAACTGCCTCAGTGGTGCAGACGTACAAAGCTCTGTAAGCTGCATGTGTATGCATTCATATTTTCCGATCAAAATAAATACGGCGTAAGTTACATTGTTGAATAGATTTTTTTGTGTGTCATCGGCGTATTTAGTTATTTTCCTCCCCCTTCTTAACACTTAAAGCCTTAAATGTCACGTACACTGAAATCTTCTAATCAAACACAACTTGTAAAGAGTGGTTTCGGCGCTTCCGGGGTCCCGAACACAATCGAAGACACTCAACTGCAACAACTATTGCATAAAGTCGCATGTCGAACCATTGATGATATATCTAAAGAGATCAGATCAAAGGTAAACGTTTGCAGGTAACTGGATGCCACATCAATTAAAGGAGAGGGGTATCGAGTGGCGTTTGGTGACGGGTGAGATGCTTCTTGAATGGCACTAAAGAAAAAGTTTTCTACATCACATCGCTACTGGCGATGAAAAATTGTTCTATTATGATAACCCTAAACGTCGAAAATGTTGGAGCCTACCAGCTGAACCAAGTCCAACGACAACGAAAAAACAATATTCATGCGTCAAAGGTCTGTTATGAACTCCTTAAAACATCTGAAACCATCACTGACAATCGTTACCCACCACTGCAACTAATGCGTCCGAATATAGTCTATAATACAGCTCTCAAAGAAAAGGTGCCAGAATGGAACACTAGATATGACAAACTGATTTTGTTGAGACCACACGTTGCTAAATCGGTCTAGAAATATTTAGAGGCACAGAATTGGGAAATCTTGTCCCTGACAGCGGTACACTTCTTACGAGAGCATCGCACACTGACTCGTCAGAGGAATCCGTATGCTGCCTGAAAGATGGACTAAAGTTTTAGCTTCCAATGGCACATACTTCGCATAATATCAAAAAGTAAGGTGAATTTGGTTGTAAAATGAAAAATCTTTATTTATTCTTGTAAATCAATTTCATCCACTTCAAAATAATCCCCTCTCTATGAAATACACTTATGCCAACGATTTTTCCAATCCTCGAAACATGCCAAATAGTCCATTTCCGGTATAGCCATCAGCACCTTCTTCGATTCAGCTTTTATCTCCTCAATCGACTCGAAACACATTCCCCGGAGTGGTCTCTTGACTTTTGGGAATAACCAGAAGTAACACAGAGCCAAATCAGGCGAATACGGTGGCTGCGGAACGATATGCGTGGAATTTTTGGCGAAATGGTCACGAAGAACGAGTGCAGTGTGAGACGATGCATTATCGTGATGCAAAAACCAAGAGTTGTTGACCCATAATTCTGGTCTTTTTAGACGAATTGCTTCACGTAAACGACGCATAACGCTCAAATAATATTCCTTATTAACAGTTTGGCCAGGTGGAAGGAATTCATAGTGCACCACACCACGAAAATCGAAAAAAACTGTCATCATGACCTTTATTTTTGAATGACTTTGAGTGGTCTTTTCGGTCTGGCCTCGCCTTTAGCGCGATATTTGCTTGATTGGTCGGTTGTTTCAGGGTCGTAAGCATAAATCTAAGTCTCATCTCCCGTAATGATGCATTTGAGCTTGTCCTGATAGTCTGAAAGCATTGTTTCACACACATCAACGCGACGACTTTTTTCCAAGAAATTGAGAGTTTTCGGTACCAAACGAGATTTGACTTTTCGTAGGCCCAAATGGTCTTTCGAAATGGTGTTCACAGATCCTTCTGATATTCCGATCATATCAGTAAGATCTTTAACAATCAACCGACAATTTTTGAGCACTAACTCCTTCACTTTATTGACGTGTTGGCCATCTGTTGACGTTGATGGTCGTCCGGAGCGCTCCAAGTCATCAACACGTTCTCGACCCTCTTTGAAGTCTTTGTACCACTTATAAACATTTTTCTGCGACATGGTCGAATCACCAAATGCCTTCTGCAATACAAAAAAACATTTCCGCAGCCGAAATTTCATTCCGCAAACAAAATTTGATGGCACTTCTCTGCTTAATCAAATCAGACATTGTAAAAATCGAAAAATGCACTCTTGGTCGTTTGTAAACACAAGCGTAAATATATTACTGATAATGACAATCACATGAAAGTTGGCCCAGATATTATTAACAGTGCTGCCAACTCATGAAAAAAATAACTAGACCGAAATTTTAATCCCGCGAAGTTTGACAAATAAATTCACCTTACTTTTTGCCCACAGTAGTATTTTTAATTGTTTAAATAATTCGTAACTTTGGGTAAGAAGGGGCGGAAACTTATTCCCATACCCAATAGTTGCGATTTTTCTAATCCTTCAAGTAGTTCGCTTGCTTTAATTTGTTCAGGTAGTGATTGTAAACTTTCGAGTTGAAGATTTGATCGCATTACCAAACGCTTACCATCATAGTCATTAATCCTGATTTGGTGATGATTTGTGCTAGCTCAGTTAGTCCACCCACTAGTTTTCACTTCCATTCACCTCGTCTTCGTTACTTCTTTTCATCATTTCTTTTATGTAGAACCCCTATATCTCGCTGTTTTGATTATCAACCTTCGTGGCTAATCTTTTCTTGGCATTGAACACATTGCTAACGTGCCGGTCCAACTCCACGAGTAAAGTATGAAGTGGGTTTTGAACTCGTGTCGTTAGATATGCATTACTTTCAATAACCAGTATTTATTTATTGCAAAGTTTTGACAATTTAGTTGTGTCTTGTTAAATTTCAATAATTTTCTTTATGAAAATATAGTTCATTCTATAGTTCAAGTATAAAAATCGGGTTAATTTAAAACTTTTTTTTTTGCTCCTGATGGCATTGTGTTTTCTTCCATATAAAACAACATGAAGCATTCGTTCCTGTGCAACTTTGTGCAAATAAAATAAAAAAGGAATTCAAAAAATGTCAAACTTTTTAATCAGATTTGCCGAAAAATGTTGGGTGTGCAGTTCTGTATCCCATAAAATTTCGATATAAGTTGGCTCAAAAATCGCGTTGACTTTTCGCACAATTTTTTTTTTTTAGTCTTATGCATTTTCTCCATATAACGAAAGCTCGATATTTTGTGTTTGCTTTTTTGTATGGAAGGAAACATCCAACACCATCGGTACAAAATTTATAAAAAAAAAAAAGAAATCTCAGAATTTTTACTTCGCCTTATTTAATGCAATATAATTGTAACCCAGTTTTTAAATCTGTACCCCTTGTTCTTATTCTCGTTTAATTACTTTTGCTTGTTTTTGGTTATTTCTGCTCCTTCCTCTGCTTATGCGTATTTTACTTTTGTATTTGACTTTTTCTGTTTTCAACTTGACACTTTTGCCTATTTACATGAGAGCTTTGTCATTCCCTTTTCTATGCTTTTTAAGTAGAAGGCAAAAAAAAGTACTTTTGGCTTTAAATGCACAGTCAAGCGTACTTGAAACTTTTTTCCCTAAAACGTCTCTTTGTTTACTTAACACAATAAAAGTTTTTTTTTTGTTTTTGTTTGCATTAAGACTTGATAAAATATTAACTGGAGGTACTTTGGTACGGGATTTTTTTCAAATTTGCATCTCCTTTCGTTAGCCTATATTATATAAGTATGTACAGGGTGGTTCATTTAGTATTTGAAATTAGAGTTATCGACTTTTTTTTAATTTTGACAGCTGAAATAAAACCCAAAATGTGGGGAAAAGTCCAAGAAAAGGTGGCTAAGGAACAAAAAATGTATTACGAATCTTTAGTGGTTTAAAATGTAAAAATGTAAAGACGTCATCCCAGTCAACATTTTTTTTTGTGCAATTGTTATAAAAAATACATAGAAAGGCTTTTTTATGAAATACAAAAATGCCTATTGGCATATAAGAAAATTTAATTCATTTTTGCCCGACAATCTGATTTTCTCAGAAATGGTCACATATGTCAGAAATTTAGTTCAAGCTTAGATATTAATGTAGAAAATATATCAATTTTTACTTAAGCGGAGTTAAAATTTTTTCCAAAATCTGTTAGGATAACCAGTTGATGGGCTAGAAACTCCATTGGCTTAGTTTTTGTGTTTGGCGTCGCTAAGGAATCGCTCAATTACTTCAATAGTGTCACGATACAAACAAAAATGCTTTTATGGCAGTCTACAGACATAACCCAATGGAACCCCCAAGGAAGTCTCAAGGGGGACCTACCTAAGATTACATGGAGAAGATCACTATAGAGAGAAGTCCATGAATTCGAGAAATCGTGGAACACACTACAACTCCTAGCCAAAAACTGGGTCAGGTGAAAATTCTTTACTGAGGTCCTATGCTCCAATGGGAGATAAAGGAAATGATGATGATGCAGAAATACCCAAAACCGCTTCTTTTACGCTGTATAAAAAAAGTACGGCAATATCTACGAGTACTACCACCAACTCATTCTATTTTTTCACTTAGGGTGTAAATTTAAAGCTTTGAATCCATTTCTCTCAATATTTGGAGTGATGCAGTAATTGAGCGATATGTTATGCCAACCAACCAGAGATACTCCAAGAGTTAAAGGGTGGAATCCAAGTTGCTATTGCTGAAAATGTAATGAAAATTTTTGAAGTATGAAGCCATTTGTAAGTAATGTAATTTAATTTGAATAAAATTTTGTCCCAGGTGTAACTACTACTATTTAAAATCTTATATATAATCCACTTATTCACTTCTCTGAGTTTCTTTTATATGCAGACGACTTAAAGATTTTGTATGCCTGAACTAAGCCTGCCTCATTCATACAATCTTCAATCAGACCTCAACAACGTCTTGGCACGGTTTGATAGGAATCTACTTTAATTAAATATTGTCATCGCCAAATCGTATTCTACACTTGCCTTCAATCGGCGTTTTGTTGCCAATTTTACAGGATCCCTACACTTCGGGGTCACTATTTACGGCACTTGTACGATCCAAGCTGGAGTATGCCATCTTTATTTGGAGGCCATCTTTATGTCAGTGCCACATCAATAGACTTGAACGTATTTCTTCCTTTTGCACTCAAGTCTTTAAACTTCACAGATCCGATTCCTTCATATAATGCAAGGTGTGCATTACTAAATTTAAAATCGTTAGAAAGTAGACGAAGTATACTATCACTCTGCTTTGTTTTCGTTATTATAAATGGGGAAATTGAGTTGCCTTTACACTTAGAGCGCATTCATTTTCACATACCTCGAAAAAATCTATGGAGTAATGATTTATTCTTTCTAGAGCGGGTTAGAACTGTTTATGCCTCGAAACCACTTCTGATTAGAACATTGAATGAGTTTAACCAGATTTCTAGTTGTTTAGCTTTTGATTTATTACTATCTAAATTTAAGTTCAAATAATCACTAAATGATTTATTTTTAAGTAGTATCGAAACATGTATGTATATATAATTCTTACAAACACTCTTAGTTCTATGTAGTCTGTAAGAAATCTTGAAAATGAAATGAAAAATTTCCTACTCATTCGCATCATCATTTCCGCCAAAAAAATTAGGTATTTTTGGATATGTTGTTCCTAAAGATCAAACATTTTCATAATAAGTTTCAATAAATTCAGCGCGTTGTTCAATCGTGTTAAATTGTATATCTGTCTACTTGATGATTTATTTGACACTCATAATTTATGTAGCCGTCGCAATTCACAGTAAATTAGCATAAGTGAGTGTAGCATATTTTATTTAGGTTTTGCCATAAAAGGAGTCCTAACAAAACAATAAAAGATTACAATGTTTTCCATTCTCTTGCATTTTAACTTATTTCAGCATTTCAAGAATTAGCTGCAAGGCTCATAGAAATAAAAGAAAATACTTTTTTGCACTTATACAAGGTGATTAATTTTCCGTCAAAGTATTTTGTCATACTATATACATAGTACGTATATCATATTTGACACTTGTGAATGAAACAGCTGCGGTATACAAACAAACAACAAACAAACAGCAATGGAGCACTTTGAGGTCAAAATAAAAATTTCCGTCACTCAAAATCGTTTCTTTTGTTTTAGTAAAAAAGGCGTTCAGAAACAATATTGGGTGATTCATTTTGCGACACCTTCTAGCTATCGTGCATTCGTTTCCTCTTTTTCTCTGAAAATAATGATATCTTTCTGTCAAATTCCATTAATCTTATTTAATATTTTATCATTTTTCTTCAAAGGCAATAAATTTTATCTCTTTTGTAATAAAAAAAAAAATACAAAAATTCGGCAAAAAAAGTTAATAACTTACATTTTCAGCTCCAAATTGTGATGATAAATGCAGGCAGTGCTCAAATTTCTGTTATACTAAAATAGTCTGGTGGTACATTAAATTCTAAAACTAGATAAAGCATACCATTTGCACCATTGCCGCTACCAAAACTCAAGTGTGAAATATATTTAAATGTATGATATTCCTAAAACCCGCATCATTTGCACTTTATGCAAATGTCAGGCAAGCCGACAGCAAATACACTTGCATACATACGCGGCAACAAAGAAAACGGTCAAGCTAGGAGGGATATTCAACACAAAAAAACGTCGACGCATAAAAAAGTATTAAAAACAAGTCGAAATATACAGACTGGCGCATAATTATAAAAAAACGGAGAATTCTTAAAGCTTACCCGCAGCTTCGCCACATCAAAGTACACAAACAGTTGTACACAGAGATATGGTAAACATACCTACATGTAACTCCCTGTGTAAAGAGAGCAGAGTTTACTAAAAGTATGCAACAACTAAGTATGGTGATGACGATATGCGAGCCATGCATAGACCGCAGACAGACAGTCATTGGGTAAGTAGAAACGTTGATGGTAGCAGACCACAGTTGTGTTGGCACTTTGAGGCTGTCTGCCATAAATATTTTAGCATTAACCACCACACTTACTAACTAACAGTTGCGCTATGTACATAAATAAATTGCTCTTGTAAATAGGCTGTAAAATAGTTGAGTTGTGATGCTCACCTCATAAATATCAATGCCATGGTTGAGTGACCAGGATGTCTGGAAGTAATCTTCAATCCTTTGTTTCAGTTCTTTGGGCATCTAAGTCGTGCAGAAATTGGTGGTGTCGGCCAATGTACGTTATATGAAAATGCATGTAAAAGAGGGTGTAAATGTGAGTGAAATATATGTGGATCAGGAGGAATAATATTGCTGAAATTTGGTTTATAAATAATAATATTTTTTTTATTAAATAATACTCTTTAGATTTAATAATAATAAACTTTAGATCTATGAAATGTTACATATGACGTATGTAGAGCACATAGTAGTTGAAAGATATTATATTGATGTATTGCATTCATTTTTGTTTTTGTTTTTGCAAATATGTCTTTATTTTACATAAAAGTAGCACATTCAGATTTTTGAAATGTAACAATTTTTCTAAAATGTTGCTCAACACGAACAAACGTTACTGATTATGAAAGAGGATTTCACTCAGATCAACTTTGTCAAAAACAGTAAAAGTCCAGAGGGTACCATATTTTTTAATATAAGATTGTCAAAAAAGTCTTGCGGTATTTTCATTGAATTTTCAATTGTTCATAAAATGGGTTATAATAATGCGATTTAAGTCAAATATGCGCCGTTTTGTTCGATGACGAGTTCCCAACGAGATGCCAACTTCATAATGCCCCTCTTATAGAAGCTCGCTTCCCTATTGTCAAAAAACTCGGAGAGCCAATTTTCACAGGACTCTCTTGTGGACAACTTCCGACTACCAAGCTCGTTCGCCATGGACAGAAATAGGTGGTAATCACTTCGTGCGAGATCCGGACTATACGGTCGATGCAAAAGAACCTCCCATCCGAGCTCCCGGAGCTTCTGGCGCGTCACCAAAGATGTGTGTGGCCTGGCGTTGTCCTGATGGAAAACAATTCGACCTCTGTTGATCAAAGATGGCCTCTTCTGCATGAGTGCTGCATTCAAGCGGTCCAGTTGTTGGCAGTACAGGACCGAATTGAGCGTTTGGCCATCCCACCCACGTTTCTGCCAATCCCACCAAACACACAGAAGAACCTTCCTGGCCGTCAATCCAGGATTGGCCACCGTCTGGGCAGCTTCACCGCTTTTCGACAACGACCGTTTGCACTTCACGTTGTCGTAAGTGACCCACTTTTCATCGCCAGTCACCATCCGCTTCAAAAACGGGTCGATTTTGCTGCGATTCAGAAGCGATTCGCATGCATCCATACGGGCAAAAATGTTTTCTTGCGTCAAGTCGTGTGGCACCCATACATCGAGCTTCTTTTTGAATCCAAGCTTCTTCAAATGGTTTATAACGGTTTGATGACTCATGCCTAGCTCTTGGCCGATGCTACGCCTGCTACTATGCCGGTCTCTTTCGATCAATTCAGCGATTTTATCGCAATTTTCGACGACAGGCCTTCTGGACCGTGGCGCATCTTCGATCACCTCTGCACCAGAACGAAAACGTTGAAACCATCGTTGTGCGGTGGAAATGGAAACTGTATCGGGCCCATAAACTGCACAAATTGTATTGGCAGCATGAGATGCATTTTTGCCTTTATCGCAGTAGTACTGTAAAATATGCCGTATTTTCTCTTTATTTTGCTCCATGTTTGCGACGCTATAACTCACGAACGACTAAAAGCAAACAACAATTAATCAAACACGTGCTAGCACCTGAAAAGAGCTTTCCAAAAAGCTCTAGCCTGAACCGATGCGACGAATACAACTAGAACTACGCGCTTGCAAAGACAAGCTTGCGGAAATACCGCATTATATTAGCGGCCGCCGTAGCCGAATGGGATGGTGCGTGATCACCATTCGGAATTCACTGAGAGGTCGTTGGTTCGAATCTCGGTGAAAGCAAAATTAATAAAAACATTTTTCTAATAGCGGTCGCCCCTCGGCAGGCAATGGCAAACCTCCGAGTGTATTTCTGCCATGAAAAAGCTCCTCATAAAAATATCTGCCGTTCGGAGTCGGCTTGAAACTGTAGGTCCCTCCATTTGTGGAACAACATCAAGACGCACACCACAAATAAGAGGAGGAGCTCGGCCAAAGACCCAAAAAGTGTGTACGCGCCAATTATTTATTTTTTTTTTTTTTTAAAGTGTAATTAGTTTATCGAAACTATTATATAAAAATGACTTAAAATAAAATTTCCGTACTCAGAATTCTACAGTATAATGTAGCAGAGAATGAACTCAATTCGATTTTATAAATAATATAAAATCTAATGACACCAAAATTAAATCAGGAGAACGTCATGGTAGCCATCTTGGGCCACTTTTGTCCTTAATGTTTGTTATTGACATTCCAGACGTTTTCGAGACATCACGTTATCTGATGTATGCAGATGACCTGAAAATTTACAGTCGGGGGTCATATATACATCGAAAATGTTGTTTTCTAAACATAAAGACTTTATGATTGCCAAGTATAGATCTAAGCTTGGCTTTGTAATAAGGAATTCAAGGGAGTTCCAGGATATTTCTACGCTGAGGAATTTGTATTTTTCTCTTGGGCTCATTTTTAAGAATTGAGAAGGTTGGGAAACGTTTCACTAAATTTGTTACTCATTCATTTCTTTGGCCTTGCAATTTGCCTGCTTATAAAAGTAGATGTCGTTTGTTAGCATTGCCAACTTTAGAAATGCGGAGAAACATTTCATCGGTAATGTTTATAAGGGACATAGTTACGAACCATATCAAATGTCACTTCTTGCTGGAGCTAATACTTTTTAATTGTCTCACTCGTAACCTTAGACTCAGCAATATGTTCCATTTACCTTATCACAAGACCAATTTTAGTGGCGATAAAATGGTAGGACTGTTAATCACAAATGTGGCAACCTAAAGAAACACAACTCAAATCAGTTATCTTAGAGCGTCACCTGGTAGTTGTTACAGGAATCAAGATGGTATTGCTAAAGGCCAGGGATATCAGGTAGTTTCACAAGGGGTCTAGGGGGCAGAAACATTGCAAATGTCACGGCAATTGCCAGAAACGATATATGTTGCTTTCTCATCTCAAGTTGACACACTGCCTCTGCGCGGCATCCCCTGAACAAGCTACGGACATCCGTCCGTAATGAATTGATGTGTGCAGCGAGCCTTCAAGCTTAAAGAGTTTTGCATCGGGTTTGGGGCCCACCATGTAAAAGCATCACTTCAATGAAAGATCCAAATAAGTCTCGGATAAGGACTCCCTCATTTTGATCTGGGTCAAACCACAAGGTATTGTTGACCAATTCATGTCACCTCCGTGTGATTCGTAGAGGTCTAGTGACCCTCTTATACAGATTCGTCTTCATAAGAAAACCCTATATAAGCCATATTATTTTTAATTGCTTTTTGAGTATTAGTTGCAATTCCAGAAAGGCGCCCTTCTGCATTTCAAACAAACATTCCGCCTTACTTGGTTCGTGTTTTTGCGATTATTCCTGTAAAACTTTTATCACCAACCTGCCGAAGCACGCATTGTGGTAAAGGTCAGTACCAACTATTTTTAAAAATGTTAAACAACACTTTTGTATTTCCTAATTTGAATGCCAATTCCGAGAAATTATTTGATACGTTTACCAGGATGGTATAAAATTTAACCCAGAATTAAGGGGATATATAAATAATCGTTGCCGCCATAAAAAAATGCAGGTAAACAAGAGAAAATTTGCTGCACATAATTTCAAAAATAAATTAGCGTTAACCTTTTCTGAATGCAGTTGTGCATTTATGAGCGTTTCGTTTATTGTTGTTTTTATTGTAATTGCCAGTTGCTGCTACACACGAAGGGTGACTTGCATTTACTCGTTTTGTTGTATTTATAGCTGCCATGTCCTTCACTGATGACAGTAATTACTGTGCCCTAGCAAAACAACTCCCCTTCAGCAACAAACTGCGGCGCGTGTATGCAAAACCAATGATGCGCGTATGCACGTGCATTAGGGTGGGTCAGCGATGAATTTGGGGCTTTTTTCTAAATTTAAAAATGTAACTAGAATTTATGAGAGAAATATTTGAGCTAACTTTTGATAATATTATATATGTAAATAAATGTGTTCATTTAGTTAGTAGCTGCTTTTTTTATTCTTGAAAGAGTTAAATTACTAAAGTAATGCGTTGTCAAAATTCGAAAAGGAAAAGTTGTGTGTTAATTTGTTTCTTTACATTTATATATATTAACAAATTATTTTAAACAATTATTTTGTGGAAAAAGTAGGAAGAGGAAAGCAAAAGCTGTTAGCCTGAGAAAATATAGCTGGCTCTATGGTGTGTGAAGTATTTGATGGATTGGTAATTAAGCTAAGAAGGAGACATTAATAGGTGCGTTATTCGATTTTTCTTATTCACTAAAGAAACCATACAACTGTCAATCAGAAAGTTTTAAATTATATACTAGACTATATGTATTATTTTCTATTAATACCGAAAGAACGCCGGAAAATTGTAAAAAATTAAAAACTATCAAAAGTAATATTTAGGTACTTATTTTTTTTTGCCAACAACTACCTAAATCTCAACATCTTAAAAAATGAGGTCGGAAAATATATTCGCCGAAAAAGAACGCCGCTCCTCATAGATAGGTAGGTGAAATGGTTGCAGTACCAGTCTAGCATTCCTCAAGTAGCACTGAAGCGCCGTTGTGATACCATTATGAGACGTGGCTCCTTATGAAACCTTCATAATAAATGCCAAAGTTCAATTTAATACTATTTTTAGGTATACTGTTGAGCTCCTTTTCTTATTTGTAGTATGCGTTTTTCACAGAAGAAGGGAGCCACAGTTATATGCCGTCTCAAAACGGCAGATCGTTTTCTATGAGGCACCTTTTTATGGCAGAAATACTCTATGAAGTTGTACATTGTCTGCCGAGGATTTTATCTACAGCCAGCCAGAGCTGTTGATATAATGGAGAAGATTGATGGGATTTAAGTTGCCCCAGGCGGTCGAAGAAAGGAGCACCCAGAGACCTTACTCGTCTAGCTGCTAAACCCGGACATTTACAGAGAAAGCGCTCTCCTTCTCTGAAGGATCCCCACAGATTCTGCAATGAAGGTTAAATGGTAACCCTAGCTTTTCCGCATAAGTGCCGATCGTCTATGACCGAGTCCTTTGTATATTGTACTGCCGCCCCTCGTGTAAATACAAATGTTTGTAAATTTTTATTTTCACTAATTTTCAATAGAAATGTTTTTCATTTTTTAACATACGCCATATGGACCAATGTTCCAGATTCTGCAACAAAATTTTCAACTTTTTAATCAGAATTTTTAGCAACTTTTCGGTACGCGTTTTTGTAGCCTTGCAAATTTAATAAAGTAAAGTTAAGAGCCCTTGCTTTAGAAAAGATATTTCTGCTTTTTTAGCATCGTCAGCAAGAAAAAAAAAACAAAAAAATCAATCCGGTGTTTGACACACTTCTAACATTCATTTTATTAAACTAATATAAAATTTCTGATTACGAAGTAGGTTTGTTTACGTTATTGTAAAATTATTATACAGATATTAATCTCGTTCAACGATTTTCGACTTATGTGATTATTGCTTAAAATACGCCTTTTAAAAGAAAATTATTCTCACGGTGACTGGCCCGTCTTAATTTTCATGCAATATTTGTATGTAAATATGTACATACACTGATGACTGCGCGATGAAAATTCTTGAAATTGCTACTGCACACGTTAACATTGTTTTTTCCTGTTTTTCCGTTTACTGCATTGGCGCACCAATAATCGAAGTAAAATTAAATTGCGCGCCGATGCAACCATGTTGTAGCAAATAAGAGCAAACAAAAAAATCGCACAAAACCCAACTTTACACTTCGGAGGAAAGAGCAATTTTATGCACATGTATGTGTGTATTTGTATACATATGCACACTAGCATGGCTGGTTAGGTACCAGTATTTAAGTGGCATCTCCAGTGACCCATACTCGCTTAACTTGTTGTCTGGCGAGCCAGCGTGTGAAGATTGCCATCACCATCCCCAGCTCCAGTGCATCTCAATAGTCCTCTTTATCAAGTAACCAAGTGGATGCTAACGCTCACCCCAATTTATTTTTATTGCCACATTCCACAAGTCGGAGCTAGCAAACACATTTTACAGCTTGGTAACTTATGCGTCCTCTATAATAGCAAGCAATGATGTGGAAATTTCGTAGCACCACCTGAAGTACTACTTTTATGCAACAATAAACTTGCACCCAGTCAGCAACAGCTGGCTTTACAGGTTTAGTTCGCTAACTTTCGTTACTCGCACTACAAAATGTTTAAGAAGAAATGATGCGCAAGCAAAATAATACGGCTACTAAAATAATTTATTGCAGATGCAACTAACCTTTATATGCTAAGTGTAAATGTTGAGAAAATGGTGTCGGACTTTTCACAAGGAAGTACAAGATCCTGGACGATAACAGCCCTAGTTTACAATACATAAACTTGCGACAAAAACGATAGCATATAATGGGCAAGAAATAAAAAAGGTAGAGCGAAGGAGGGCTCCACGACCAATAGAGTCCATCGGCTACGCATTACGCACTGGATCTTTATGGTAGCAGTCTCATTAGGTCCTTTTTTACAGGCCAAGTTGGGTCTAGAATTTTCTCATGGTCTACGAGTACTCTGCACGTATGACTTAGTCTGTAGTATAAAAACGAATACTTGTCTGGCACCCATTTTTTTCGGAAATTACTCCCCAATCAAAAGCTCGCAGAAAGCCAGCAGCACACCTGTCTTCCCCCCACGCTTTCTTTTAAGCTTGTCCGCTTTTTCGGCCTTACTTGTGATATTGAAGTGCTCCGGTGATGAAAAGTAAGCTGATCTATTTTGACTTAAACGGTACTCCGTGGTACCTAATGCCATCTCTAACATGGCAAACATACTACGTAAATCATGTCTGAGTTTCGAAAGACTTTTGAAACCACAATAGAAGTCAATGATCGTCTGAAATGGGTAGAAATGGCAAGCGGAGTGGAGCATAGTTGAGATCGGACGAAAATGGAAGTTTTGAAACATTTTTTAATTTGTATACATTATTAGGAACTGCTTAAACCATCTGAAACCATCACTGGGACGGTAGACATTACAAACTGATTTTGCTGCATGACAACGCCAGACCACACGTTGCTAAATCGGTCCAGAAATATTTAGAAGCACAGAATTGGGAAATCTCACCCCACCCGTCTTATTTCCCAGACATTGCACCTTCGGAACAGATAGTAGTCCGCTGCCTGAAAGACGGAGTAAAGTTGTAGCTTCCAATGGCACATACTTTACATAATATCAACTACTATTTATTGGTCTAAATAGTTCGTAACTTTGGCTAAGAGAGGGTGGAAACTTATTCCGATACCAAATAGAATAATATAAACGCCTGTGTTGGTAAGATATTAAAAAAAATTTTGGAAATTCATAAGTATTATATCTGGAAATATTTGCATAACACTTACATCTACTCGAAAATATTTAGCAATTGAACTATTTTATTCTATTCTCATTTTGCTACCCCTCGCAACACAAATCCAAATACCACTGTTATGTGGTTTTTACTCTATTAAAAAAAGGAATATTATATACTCAATAAGGCGACTAGCGCTCAAACGTAATATATTAAAGTTTTTAGTTTGTTCACAGAATACCTGGTTTTTCTAATAAAGGGTGGTTATTTCAAGGGCCGATGTTGAATGTGAACCGCTTCTAAGCGTCAAATTTCCACATTTCATTCAAAATTTTCCGCATTTCATTTGACATTTTTCAATTTCAGACTAATTCAATTTGAACCATGGAAAGATAAAACAGTCGAGCAACGCGTTAAAGTTATTTAGGCTTATTATGAAAACGGGCGTTCAAACCAAAACGCATATCGTGCACTTCGTGATTTTTTCGGTTAATTTAATTGTCCAATTGACTCAAGAACTAAAGCCTCTTCACCATTTCAAGCGTCGTCAATGGTCAGAATGGTGGCAGGAAATGGCAACAGTGAATGACCAATTTTTGAAGAAAATCATCTTCAGTGACGAGGCACATTTTCACCACAGTGGATTCGTCAATAAGCAAAAATGCCGCATTTGGACGAATGATAATCTAAGAGTGATTGCCGAAAAACCAATGCACCCACAAATAGTGACTGTTTGGTGCGGTTTATGGGCCAGCGGCATCATTGGGCCGTATTTTTTCCAAAATGAGGCCGGTCATTCAGTTACTGTGTATACTGTTCGCTATCGTGGGATGATAACGAACTTTTTATGGCCCGAATCGGAAGATATGGATGTGGACGATATGTGGTTTCAACAGGACGGTGCCAGTTGTCACACAGCTAAGGAAACAATGGTTCTTTTGCGCGATAAATTTAATGGCCGAATAATCTCACGTCGCGGCGATGTCAGTTGGAGGCCAAGATCATGTGACTTGACACCGTTGGACTTCTTTCTTTGGGGATATTTGGAAGAAAAGGTGTACGTCAATAAGCCACTAACAATTCAAGAGCTAAGGGATGAGATAATTCGGCACATTAACGGCATAGAACCTCAATTATGCCTCAGCGTCATCGAAAATTTGGACCCTCCGATGGAGGTGTGCCGCCGATATTTTGTTCCGTGCGTTCCGTTACATACCAATATTATTATAATAAAGAAAAATGACAAGAATTTTATAAAAAAATCGTATTTTATTCAAAATCAACGTCGGCCCTTAAAACTTAACCACCCTTTACAATATAATAGTTGAAACTGTTCGGCTTCGCCGCGGCTATTTCACACTGTTCAGCACTATGGCAACTAGAATGATAGCTGCTACGGCTGCGCCTATTCATTCATTTTGTTCTTGTAGTCGCTAGGCAAAGAATTTTAGCTTTGGACGACATAAGCATTTCGAGGAATAAAGTGGGCACTCACTGTGTGTGGGGTTATATGTTCGTTGCAATTGAATTTAGTTGTCCCATATATGCAAATACGTTTCTTTGAAGTTTTTTTATTATTTATTTTAAATTTCAAAGTTTGAAAATGCATATATAAGTTAAACTTTTTATTATTAAAAGGCTTACAGAAATATATATTTTTGGGAGCTGTGCTCCTTTATTCGATCCAAACTTAGAACTGACTTTTTACAAACAATATTATTATGATCAGGTGAAGTCGTTTACTTCAACGTGACTTCTATCATATTTCAAGCTTACGGTTGACACGGTTTGACTCACACGCGTTGCAACCTCAGCGATTTTGCCACTTTGTTATGTCTGGAGTATTAGATTATATTATGTAAATATGTGTCATGCTAACATATATATTATTCCCTGTAGTAAAATGTAAATTGAAAAAATTAGGTCATGGTTGCTATAATGCGTATGCGTAACACTATAAGAATTGAAGATGCAATTTAACTTTTGCACAAACACTTACTTGTATGCTCTATGAATTCTCGTCTAAAACTATATTTGTAAATTTTGTCGATTTATCTTCTCTGCATATGGTGTGAATTTATTTAGATATATATTCTTTCTCTCTCTCTCCCTCTCTCACATGCTCTCTTGGGTCTCTCTGTCTTTCTTTGTCTGCCTTGAAAGCTTCACTTCTGTTATGAGTACTACACTACAAGCACTTTTTTGTACTGTAAGAAGTAAACTTATTCTTTTTATAACAAAATTTTTCTTAGCCCTCAAAGTTATTAATCCATTTTTTTTTAATTTAATTTGACGCCACCTTGCATATGAGTAGATAAATCCGTGGTTGATTTTTGTGCATGTTCAACTTCATGCGCACTGAGATATTTGCTTTGGCTTGGATGGTTTTGAAAACCTGAGTGCTACCCCACTGTCATCAAATGCTCGGCATAATCAAATTGGCTACTACCTATTTCCCTGCGGTGCATGAGTTGACTTTGTAGCTACTTATAATGTGTCTAAGATATCACCCATCATTAGTTTCCGGAGAATGGAATACCTTATAATTTTTGTGCATATACTTTATCCACATGCATTTAATTCCAGCAAAGTGGCTTTAGGTTGAAAAAGTTTGAATACTCGTAAACATGAAACGCTACTTTAACTACGTAGACAACAGTTGCAAAGCAATAGCAACAGAAATTGCGACCATTGACACCTTTGTGGGCGAAAAGTCCGCAACTACAGGAAGGCACACACATTATTTTGCAAAATATGTCTGTTGCGTAAAGTTAGAACAAAGAAGCAAAGTCAAGGAATGCTTATAGCTAACTTTTTGCAAACTTTTATTTTCTTCTGTTTGTGGTTCTGCAGACGTTGTCGTGTTTCTCGCTTGTTATTGTGTATTTTTTTAAGCGCAGTAAAAGCGACATGAATTCCAAAGCAAGTGCATTCAAACAAAAAGTCATAACATAAAATTCTTTATATTTTTATTCACCTGCACAGTTGTTTTGTATCAGCATGGTACTTTAGAACTCAAATTTACTCCAATACGTTAAAAAATACACAAGATATCGACCAAGAAAGAGTAAAGTGTTAAGGACCAAATTTTATGGAATTAAATAATTTTGGATATTTACCTAGAACGTCCTGCTATGTTACATGTAGCTCAGTTCTTTTCAATAGTAATTGCGTTTCGAGAATCTATTCTACTCTATATATGTACGTTTCCGTCAATCTATGTATATATCTGCTGACTGAGCAAGAGGTAATTAGGTAGCAAGCATCACAATTTTTAAACAAATTTTTAATTTTTACGTTAGCTGAATAAATCTGTGGGTAAACGCAAAACTATTTTATATTTGTAATTTGCATCTTATGGGAAAGACTCCGTCCAAATATAAGCAAAATATAGATAGCGTTTCGAGTTTTCTGAAACAATGGATAATAATAGCCTTGTTCGAGTACAAAATCCGAAAGGTTTTTTTGTAATATTCAAAATTTAACTATCTGAACAATATGGAAAATCAGGCCATTGTCATTTATCAAAACTTAGTTGCACAACTGTCTGACGGATTTTAATAAAAGATACAGAAAGTACAGCTTAATGTGCAAGGTTCAATATACCATAATAGTACCAAAAAACATACACAACTGGTTCATCGGAATTGCCTTGTGTGTGGTGAGATTTGAACCAGAAAAGAAGAAGAAAAGAAAAAGCACAGAATTTTCCACATCCTGTACGAGTACACTGGCAAGTGGAAAAAATTAAAAGATAAAAAAATTTCGAAATTTAAGCGATTTTCTAAATAGCTTTATCTAAACAGTCAAACTGGTCGCTCGGGAGTTTTAAAGAAAGTAATTTGAAAAGTTAACCTTTGAATTTTCAGCTCTTTTGGGGAAATAATTTTCATCGCAAGAGGTACAAAACAGATTTGATTTGTTTAGGTCCATGGACTTGAAAAGTTTTTTCCGATTAAGCCACTGCACCGGATCACATGTTTATCCAAATTAAATTTGATTTCTGTTGACCTTGATGTGACCACTTCTCGTTGAGATATCGCGCTTTGAGTCCAGAATTATCGTTTTTGTATTCGATCACTCAAAAAACAAATACACATTCACGAGTGTGCCAGACTGTGCAATCTCCACATTTTACGTTTTGGGTAATATGAATTTCGGCCGTAATTTTTTTGCGTAGAATGAAGTTATTTGAAAAAAAAGTGAAATTTGTTTGAAAATTAAGATATGTTTTTTTCAAATTATTTTTTATGAATATTAGAATTTTTTTGTTTTAATGAAAATAAGATTTTTTTTTGGAAATCAAGCTTTTGGAAAACTAAAATATATATTTTCTTTAATTAAGAAAATGAACTCTTTTTCTGGGATGGAAAAAAAATATAATTTTTTTATATAGGGTTTTTCGATAAGGGCGGGTAGATGTTGAAATGGAATAAAATGGCGATTGCTGTGTGGCACGTAGCGCCGTCCTGCTGGAACCACATGTCGTCTAGGACCATATGGTTCAATATGGGCCATAAGAAATTGGAAGGGCCACCACGTCTACCGAAAAATGGGCGCAATGCGCGCAACGTTTACGTTAATGAACACTCATTTTGATAATAAAGTTTTATCATTTGAACGTGCTGTTCAATCGTGTAACTTGCCATGATGATTTGGCATAAACAACTGAATAATAAAGAAAAGATCTGACAGGTGTCACCAAAACCAAATGGCTGCCACAGGGCGCCAAAACCGACTCGCGCCAATTGAAAAACCCTTTACAAAGACCAGGTTCTTCAAAATTAGGTGTTTTTGCAAATTAAACCTTTTTTCTGGAAATTAATTTTTTTAAATAAAACTTTTTGTTTTTTTAATTAAGAAAATAAACCTTTTTTCTTGAATGAAGCTACTTTGAAAAAAAATATTATTTTTTTATATTGTATAAAACCTGGTTTTTGGAAATTAGGTTTTTTGGAAATTAATCCTTTTTTAATTAAACGCTTTTTTTTTAATTAAGAAAATTTTTTAAATTAAACCGCGTTTTTTTCAAACTAAAGTTTTTTAAAAATAATTTTTTGTTTTTTTTTAATTATTTTTTTCAAACTTTAAACTTGAAAAGTACACATGCAATGCTCTTACAACAATTTGCCGCGACCGTTTTTTTCTTACGAGGAATAAATTAATTAAAACAAAAATAAAAATTAATTAAACAAAAAAATTTTTTAATTTTATTAATTTAAAAAAATATAAAACATTATAGGAAAAACAATTTTGGTGTCTCATAAATTTTAATATAATGTTTTTATATTTATTATTTATATTAGTTCAATAAATTAATAATAATAAAAATATTACAGATTTTTATATTATTTAATTTTCCACCGAATTGTTTTTTTTCGTTCTGAATGATATGTAAAATATTTTCCTATGACTTTACTATAAAAATCAAAATCATTAAATCAACCGCTCACCTGATGCAACTTGGTGCCAAATCAAATATCACACAGACACAAAAATTATGATTATTAGACAAACAAATAAAATTATAAATGTAAAGCGACCACTGACGCTGTTTTTGTTTTTACTGGCAGTAGTTGCAACTAATGCACAAATTGTAACATTAATCACGCAGTAAAACTTTAAAACTGCAAATATGGCATATAGCTCGGCATGTGCAGCACGTGCTAGAGATTGAGCAAAAGTAAATTTGTGAGGTGTAAAGTTTGAAGCAGAAAGCCCAAGTTGCGTCTCGTGGGAAAATTTTTACTAGTCAGACAAATTTCAAATTCAAAAGTCGGACTGATTTGGCAAAAAAATATTTTGTCTCTACTTTGTGTGTCCCGATTACTACCCACGAGAAAAACAGAGACTGGTGTATTTACTTAACGAAACGTATTTACTTAACACTGAAATATTGAAATAAAATTTAGTAACAAGATTGCTTTAACTATATTTTTTCTATTTTAAAATGTAACCAGAATAATACTTCACTGCAGTTTCCAGGCGCTACTCAGTCACTGCTTTCAGTATTTCACTACGATGCACCCTGCAATAGTTAATCAAATGGATTTAGATATCAGAAAACCATAAGAGTGTTGCGCAGCCTAATTTTTTACTCTGTCCCGCTATAATTCATTTGAGAAGCTTTATGACTGCTAATCGTTAGTAGGGCGTAAAGTTGCAAACAATAAATCTTCCAGAATGCCATACTCAAAATTTCTTAGTAGTGAGAATCCAGAATTCCTACAGTATTTTCGACAGCACAACATTGATCTGTACTGCATGCCGAAATATAGTAGTGTTTCAGCAAATGAGATAGTAGACAAGGGAGCGAAGAAAGGGTCAGAGACAGAATGCGAGGAATCGAGTCCAATAATACAAGCCATTGGGTTCGAAGTTTCGTAGGTTGAGTACAAGTAGATTCAGATATCATAGATAAAATTATCACTTTTATAATACTTGGAAAAAACTGTAAGAGCCTCAAAACGAATATGCGGCTGTTCAAATATATAGAGCGTCACTGGACTAAGTATCAATCACATGGTGGTCAACTTCTGAGCTCCAATCGAAAGTCTCTATAAGAGAAGAAGCAAAATCTATTCACACTTCGTGTGCGAATATGGCGTATCTTGAAAAATGTGTTTCAGATTTCAGGCTAACTTCTTTGAGAAATTGAAAAACTTAGCTGGAGTCTTCGATTTAATCCGCCAAGATAGCGGAATACTTGAGGAGATGTTGAGATAAGGTTGTCGCTTACACGCTTTATTGACTATTTGGTCGATCTCCTCCTCCTACTTTTGGTGTGTGGCTTGATGTTGTTTCCCGAATGGAGGAGCCAACAGTTTTAAGCCGACTCCGATTGGCAAATGGTTTTTAGTGAGGAGGAAAAAACACTTCGAGGCTAGCCATTGCCTGCCCAGGGGCCACCGATATTATGGAGGTTGAATTAGTTTTAAAGGTGACACACAGATGGCGCTATTTATCACTTTATCGCGTTGGCAATACTGAATATATATTCATGACAAAGCCTCATCCCTAGGCTTTGTTTATCAGTATCTAACATTTCGCTGAAGTATAAACAACGCAGTGTTTTCGTGCTCCGAGTATGTCAACTTTCGTGCCGTCGAAACGCAATTTGCGGGAAGCTTTGCTTTTCTGCTTCAATTTGAAAAAAAATACAGCCCAAGCCCGTGAATTGCTGCAGGAGGCCTACCCAGACCATACTCCGTCGATTTCAACATGTGAGTACTGGTTTCGACGATTCAAAAGTGGTGATTTTCACACCGAAGACAAGGAGCGTCTTGGCCAGCCCAAAAAGTTCGAGGACGCGGAATTGGGGGAATTGGTAAACGAGGACTCGTGCCAAACCCAAGAAGAGCTTGCTGAATCATTGGGCGTTGATAAATCAACCGTTTGCAAGCGTCTAAAAGCGATGGGAATGATCCAAAAGCAAGGACATTGGGTCCCGTACGAGTTGAAGCTGCGCGACGTCGAACGGCGACTTTTTACGTGCGAATTGCTGATCGAGCGACAAAATCGGAAGGGTTTTTTGCATCGGGTGGTGACTGGCGACGAAAAATGGATCCACTACGATAACCCAAAACGCAAAAAATCATGGGGTTTGCCCGGCCACGCATCAACGTCGACGGCCAAGCAGAATATTCACGGCAAGAAAATCATGCTCTGCATTTGGTGGGATCAGGTCGGCGTCGTATATTTTGAGCTGATCCAACCGAGCGAAACAATCACGGGGGATCGTTACCGACTGCAATTGATGCGTTTAAGCCGGGCATTGAAAGAAAAACGGCCGGAAACGGTAAAAAGGCACGACAAGGTTATTTTGCAACATGACAACGCTCGGCCGCATGTTGCTCAACCTGTCAAAAAATACCTTGGAACGCTTGGCTGGGAAGTGTTACCCCACCCGCCGTATAGTCCAGACATAGCTCCCTCCGATTATCATTTGTTCCGGCATATGAGTCTCGATTTGGCGGACCAGCGGTTCTCCTCGTACGAGGCTACCAAAATATGGGTTGAGTCATGGATAGCCAAGCAGCGGCCAGAATTTTGGAGAAACGGCATCCGGAAATTGCCCGAAAGATGGGCGAAAGTTGTAGCTAGCGATGGCCAATACTTCGAATAAAATATTTTGTACCGTTTTTTCACAATAAAGCCCCAAATCTTCGAAAAAAACCTTTAAAACTAATTCAACCTCCAATAAATAAAATTTTTTCTACAATTTGATGTTTCATGCACGGTCATTCGAGTATATGCACTTCCGAATAGCAGTCACGTACCATCATAGCGATGGATTCGTGTTTTTTCTACAGAAAGAGCTATGTTTCCAGAGAGTATGCGTTAGTTGTATGTAGACTATTTTTCTAGGGCTAAGATATCCAATTCTTTAAGCCATTTCTTTATAGACTTCCCTCCTTTTCTATCTACTCTGTTGAAATAGCGCACTTCTTGAATAATTCTGGTACAAATACAATAACAACCACCAGCCACCACGTACTTACTGGGTTGAGTTATGGTAGTTGCCACTGCCCAAGTGAAGGAGAAAGGGGGACCCACTGAGGCCTGAAAGCTAATTACGATTACTTTGGGTACAAGTCTCCCACTTTAACTCCCGATTAACTTCAAAGAAAATTTTTACGCCGTCATTTAAAATTTTTATCTCAAAGACGATGTTTGTAGTCAGCCGAGCACCTAAAAGAAAGTTCTCAGAAGAAGTGGACAGCCATATCTCTATCAGTATTTGAAGCTTAATAAATATCGAATAGTATCAAATAGTAGTATTACCTACGATTTTGTATAATTTCGATGTGTGAGATATTAATAAATTATTTTCCTGTTCGGTGCCACTTTGGAACAACTGCTTTTCCAGCAAGGCATGCTCCAAACGGCATATTAAATCACCTTGTACTGGCAAAATACACAAAAAGGTGAAGGGGATTTAATTACACAGGAAATCACAAACATGTTGCTGATGATGAGTATTATAATTCTTAGGATTTTTCGTCTTTTGACTGCAGACGCGCGTGCAAAGTCAAAGCAGATTTCATACAAAATTTTTGATGTGAGTAAAATCCAGGAAAACTTCCATATTGGCACGTGCACATGCAAGTACTCGTACATTTGTACTATGTATATATTCCATATATGTATATATAAATATTTGCAACTACTATATGTTCATATAAGTGTATCTATTCATTTTTACTTCACATTAATATCGAGCAGCAGCACTCACCTGATGCAGCGCTATGAAATCCTTTAAGTCACGCCATTTGCTTTCGTACAACGAACGACGTGAATACATGCGTTGAATTATCGCCGTCACATTACCGAACACCACGGCGTGCATTAATGCTGTCAAGTGGATAAAAAAGAGCAGGAAGGAGAGAGCACATCGAGGTAAACAGAATAGGAGTAGAAAAAATATGAAAAGCGTTAAAAAAATCTCAGGAAAGTATGGTTCAAAGGCAAGTGCAAGTGCTTTTAAAGAGAATTTCACAAATACACGCACATGTGCACTTGTACAGATATGTATATATATTTTTTTTTCTTTTCTTCTTAATATACTAAAAAATTCGTAAGACGTTAATTAAACGATTTATCAGTACTTAGTTGCATAAGTGTACATATGTATGCGCATTTGCATGAAATACGAGTACTTTTGCGCTCTCTTTCTTACCGCCAATTAACATCATAATGATGGAGAAGACCTTTTCTGCGGTTGTGTTCGCTGACACATTGCCAAACCCCACAGATGTTAGGCTGGTGAAGGTGAAGTAGAGCGCCGTCGAATAGGCTTCGGCATTCGTTATGTTAGTGATGGGTATTTTCAAGCGCTCAGACAACGCGTGCATCCAACCTGAAAGGAAAAGACGTTAGTTTGGTAATTTTTCATTAACTTACCATATAATAAGTTTAAGTATATAAATCTATCACAAACGCAATAACATTGTAAGGCAAAAGGTGTGTATATAAAAAACATTACCCACAAAAAAAAAATTAATCATAATAAAAGTAAAAATGATTGCGGATGATGTTTGGAGTATTAGGCAATATAATGAAATCATTTTTGATCGTAGGTTTCAGGAAAAAAATTTAGGCCTACATTTTATTGTGTGAGCATAACTTGAAAGATTTTAGATTTTCCTTTCTAATAATTATTTCGAGGCATTTAATGGAAATATTTCTGTTGTAGCTGCGCTCAGAAAAAAAATATTTTTTCAAGTAATGCATGCCAATTCAAATTACGGTATTTTTCTCTTAACCACAGTGCGGTACACGGTGGTATATTTAGTTTGGACTTCGTAGATTAACTTAAAAAATTGAATGCAGATATCTTAATATTGTTGAGTGTCGAAAAAAAGTAGGTAAATTTGTACATTACTGCGTGCGTAATGAGTATTTATTGAAGAGCATCGTTAAAGTGCACTTTGCAATATTCACATTTATTTATTATTCCGCTGTATCGAAGGCGTGCCACCGTAGCCGAATTGGTTGGTGCGTGTAATTCATAGAGAGAACGTAGGTTCGAGTCTCGGTGAAACACCGAAATTAAGAAAAACATTTTTCTAATAGCGGTCGCCCCTCGGCAGGTTATGGCAAACCTCCGAGTGTATTTCTGCCATGAAAAACTCCGCATAAAAATATCTGCCGTTCGGAGTGGGCTTGAAACTGTAGGTCCCTCCATTTGTTGAACAACATCAAGACGCTCACCACAAATAGGAGGAGGAGCTCGGCCAACACCCAAAAAGGGTGTACGCGCCAATTATATATATATATACATATATATCGAAAGCGTTTTATGTATACAAGGTGGCGCCACCGAATATTTTGTCTTAAAGAAGCAATCTGACTAACTTAGCCTAATCGAGACCCGTACGATTTCTTCTTATCTACACACCGTTCCAGAATTATAAACGCTCCACTATTTTTTTATAGAAACATAATCCTTACTAAAATAAAAGCCATATAATTTAAAACTTTGTACAACATTTTTGAAAGATTCATTAAAACTTTCAGCTTTTTAACCAGAATTTTTTTTGGTATACAGTTCTTAGTCCACTGAATTTTAGTATACCAACAGTAAATTGTTATAGGCTCTAAAATTAAAAAAAAAAAAAAATTTTTTTTCAACAAATGTTAATAAATATAATCCTTTAAGAATGTGTCAAACAATTTTTAGAACATAAATTTAAGTATTTCTTATATTAAAATCGTCAACCGTGACGACTCTATTCTTTGCGTTCGAGCGCTGGGAGAGGAATTTTCATGTATTCAAACTTTTGACACGTTTTTCCAAAAACTATATTTTTTGAATTGGCGTACACGACAACTCGAAAAGTTATTGGCCGATCTCCCTGAAATTTTGCACACATCTTTTTTATGATATTAATTTCTATGTAAATTTACAATTTCGAAAATTTTTAGAAAAAATTTTTTTTTTTCGAAGCGACAATAGTAGGAAAATTCGCCCCAAACTTCTTTTTTTTGAAGCATTTTATTCCTCAATTTTTTTCCATTTCTCTTTAATTCATATAGAAATTGTGACATTATTAAACAAAAAAATTTTGGGTTTTTTGTATTCAGATCACTGTCGCCGTTGCTAGAATGCCCGCCAATCGAGAAGCTCCGCTGCGAGTGTATATTGTATATTATTTTAATGTATAAATAAACTGTACGGCAATTTTGAAAAAAAAAATATATATTGACTTCTTCATTTTAAATAATTTTAATGAAAATGAGGGAAAATATGGTCATTTACAGGTATCCCCTCAGTAAGTACTTTTATTATTTAGAACCACGAAATTCTAGAAAAAGCTGAAAAAATAATTTTACATAAGAGCTAAGTTCTTTACTAAGATCTAAGTTCTTGAACATATTTAATTTCTCAATTACGAACCAAAGTTTTAGAATAACATTTCCTTATGCAAAATATTGGCTTTATATAAAAGATTAAAAGATAATTATTTCATGAAAGAAAATTAAATAATAGGCACCAAAACGGCTTAAAATAGCCAAGCTATATAAGTAAATCATAATACTCTTACATATACGATTTAATCTAATGCATATTGCCCCTCACAGTTACAAATCAATTGTATTTTATCCTCATTGGCTGTATATTTTACTACTACATCTTTAACATAAATTGCAATTGATATCCCAATAAATTTCCTTGCCTAATTGGATTGACCTATTGACCTTTCAAGCGGCTGTCATTTAACTACACACATTTCTACATAGAAAGATAGTGAAAAGGTTCATAGTCAAGAATTGCTGACGTAAGCTGAAGCACATTTCAACTGAACTAACAACAAAAACACATTAGCAAATGAATGATTAAGTAAAGAAGATAGCTTTCGCAAAGCAAAACAAAACAGTGACAAATAATCCGTTAGAGGAGACTACAAAAAAAAAACCAAATGTCAACAATGTCAGAGTTAGAAAAATATGCTGCGTATACAGATGTATATATCTACTATTGTTGTTGGTATATACTCGTATTGTTGCCTCAGCATAACCACAAGCTCGTGCTTGCAGACGTTAGCGAGGATACGGTAAGTTTGCGGATCATTGCAAAGTAACAGCTCGCTGTCAGCAAACAGACAAGCGAAATATCCAATGCAATGGAAAACGAAGCGGATTATGGAAGTGCGCATCTTTGTAATGTATGTGTGTGTGTGCACAGTGTGTAGCAAATACATACAAATATTGTGTATGTGTATTATTTCGTATGGTAACGAGCGGAAATGGCTGAGAGCAATGGGAAATTGTCTACAAGTGTCTGCTTCCTGGCAATACACACATAAATATTTGTACAATTTTGTGTATGTCAAGAGGACATATGCCAACATATGCGTATACACGTGGACGAATGTATTAGGGTAGCCAAACAACATAATTTTTCTTCTTGACGCTACTTACAGCTATTGAATTCCTATGAAAACAAAAAAAATAAACAAAAAAGTGTTTCGTAAATTTATAATAAAATGTTTATGGTGCGATATTATTTAAACTCTCCTTTCTATTTTCCTTCAAAAATGTACAAAAACTGGGCTTTATAAGCAAAAGTTTCACAAATTTTAAAAGATCCTAGAAATGCTAAATTACAAAAACAAACTATTTAAATTATTTTAATATATCTTTTTTTTTGGTTATTCATAACAAATTTACGGAAAAGTGAATTTCTCCCCTGGAAATTCAATGATATTTTTGAGTAGAAAAATTTTGCATAAAAGAAGATAATATAAAACTGGCTGTCTGATTTTTGGGCCAAAATACAAGTTTAGGTGCTAGTATAAAAAACCAAAAAAGATTTCAACCCAACACACTTGCACTCTCGATTTATCAACCGCGTCTTACCAGAAGTTTCAAGCTAGCTCAGTTTTTGTGTATATACACAAATAAAAAACGATTTTTTTCTGGGAACGCCTGTAGTGAAATTGACCAGAAAACTATTAAGGGGGAACGCCACTGTGGGGGGTCAAAAAATAGTCGATTTTTGGGAATTTTTTTTTAAGTAGGATCTAACAAAAGGCAATTTATTATATATGTATTAAACTATGTTGATGTAAATTTTTATTAACAAATATTGAAAATTGACCAATTTATTAAATAAACGTAACGAGTTAAAAAAAAATGACGTCATCTGGTGGCAGGGATACATCAATGAATAATCATCTGAAATCAAATAACCAACAATTGTATTAATCTCCACAATAGTGACTACCGTTGTACGTATCTGTTTTTTTTTTAACAAAATGGTGGTGATTTGAATTTCGATGTGTGTTTTTCACCATTTTTTTTGATTTTCAACAGGCCCAAAAAATAGTTATTTTCAAAATTTTGAAAATCGGCTACGTACAACTATAGCCAATGCGATAACAAAAATTTGAAAAAAAAGAAAACTAAAATCGGTTCATTAGTCTTCGAGAAATCGGTGCCACGTATCAAAAAATGTCATTTCGAGAAAAACGCGTTTGAAATAAAGCATCGTATCGTAAGCGCTACGGGGCCGAACCGACGGGCGCTCACTTAAGTGCACATAGAACCGGGAATAAAGTGAGTTTCGCTTTAAAATTTTTACCACATTTTCTTGACTAGTTATACTAACAGTTTATGCACAAAAAAAATCGATTTTTTTTGAAATTTCACAGTGGCGTTCCCCCTTAGTTTTCTAGCGATTTTGCAGAAACGACATTGTCTACTTGACAAGTTCCCTTCCCTTTAACTTTAATATTCATAAATTTATTTATCCATCCATTATAATATTTTTATCACTTATTGTAACTCTCTGAACAAACGGGCTGCTTCAATCCACAAGCAAGCTTGGCAGGCTGCAAGAAGCTGCAGATGGGCAAAACTGATGTTACCTGTCATAGCCGATCGACTGTTAAGAAGCGTCCACCTTGACTCCTTGGTACCACAAGATCTGCTCAGATTTCCTCGGAGGTTGTGTAGATTTAAAGAAAATTAAAAAGGGAACCCGAGTGTAGTACAATGGACTTAATGTTGTCTTAGTGCTGTACTTGCTATATTAGTTGGCCTGGCAAAAAAAAAATAACTCTATTCCTTCATTCTTTATTCCTTCCTCCATTCATTATTCCTTCTTTCTTTCATTTCTTAACTCTTTCTTTTCACTCTTTTTGAAGTCACATATCACGTCCAAGCGCAACCAAATTGGTAAAATATTGCATGGTTTTGGAAGTATATACTAAATATAAAAAAATTTTCTTGTGCGCGCCTAAAAAATATAACAAATTAACTTCGTTTTTTATGTGAAGAAAAGGCACAACATCGTTAGAATTTTTTTTTAATTAACGGGATGTTTCAACAACTACAAACGTGCACTTTATTATATTAAAATATACAAATGAGCTAGAAAACTGCATACCAAAAATTCTTCCAAAAATTCTACTCAGAAATCCTTAAAGTGGGATGAATGGTTTGAGGGAATTTTCTAATCTTTTCATTAAACTTGGAAATTGGATTTATATGGCTTTTATTAGACAGTGAGCTATACTTTTGCTCACAAATAATGAGCATTCAAAAAATGGATGAAAAATAGTAAAAATGTTGATATGCCAACATTATGTTGCGGGGAATATATAAGTAATATGTGTATGTTCGACGTGAGTATGAACCCAATGGGGTCATAACTACGATTTATTGCATTATTTCGATCTCAACGCTATGCGCTATTTCAAGAACAGTTGTTTTCATTTAGTTAAAATACTCCGATTATGGGCCCAATTAAATCATAAATATGCATTTTTGGAGTAGATATTTCGGTCCAACGCCATATATGTGGTACGAACACTTTTTCTGAAAACATTTATTTTTATGTGATTAAAACGACGTACCATATGGAGCAAGTTGAACTATTAGATTGAGCGATATTGAACGATATTTGAATATATCGATCCCAGCGCCATCTAGCAAATTCAAAAGCTTTCCTTCAAAACTTTTCTCATTATAATCGCCGTTGCATTAATGCTTTAGGAGGGTATAAACTAAAAACAAGCAAACTTTTATAAAATTTAATTTACATGAATATAATTTTTATATATTTTAAGCACTAAAATCAATTCGATTACTAGAACAATTTTCTAATGACCGAATCGCATGTGGTGAATATTTTTAGATCACCTGTATGAGTGAAAATTTTGAATAATTAAGACACTTCGAAATATCAACAAAAAAGAAAAGAAAGTGGAAAAAAAGTGCGACAAGAAAAACACCCAGAGGTATCAGAAGATGTCTCGAAGGAAAAGGTCCAATCTTTTTTCAATATCTACATGCAAAGGTAAAATATAAATTGAGAGGAAATTAAATTGAAATTTGAAAAAAACGAGAATTGAAAGCACCGAGGAATGGTAACTCCTAAAACACTCAGTCTAAAAAGCCCATTATATTCAAAGCTCTGGAACCTAAAATGGTAGAAAATCAAGGGGGAAAGGAGAGAAGTGACACAGAGAAAGCGATAGAAAATGTGATCCTTGAAGCTTAGCATCTATTTGAACACCCCTTTTAAACTATACAGTATACAACCGAGAAATGGTTCTCAAATTCGTTCACACACACATTCTTTACAGACCAATACATAAACACCCCTTATAGATAATTTGTTGCTGCAAAGATCGTAAATCCAAGTTGAAATTTCATTACAGATGTAAACGGATTTCCTTATTGCATGACCACAAAAACGCTTAAAAACGGGAAAACAATTTAATTGAATTACAGGCCAGTATATCGTCCACTCACGTCACTCACCATCCCTTTAAGCTACCCAAGCAGTATGGTCAATCTGGAACTGTACTAGGTTAGCAAGCAGCAGCATGAGTTTTGCTGAAATGGAAAATCTCATTTGTCCCTACGAAAATAGCCAACAGCGAGTTTTGCTCAAATTTTCCTATTTCCTACATCCCGTTGGTTAATCTCTTTCGACAGTAGTGAGATGCGGTGTTTGTCAACAATAATTTTTTTATTTTCCCCACCGATGTACGTCCACATACCCACAGCCTTAGGTGCTTCAAGAAATTAATGTCAATTTTGTTATGAAATAAGTAGTAGTGTGGGAAAATCTTCACCACTTTTGAGGAACGCAATATTTATCCTAGCCACAATCGTTCCGTGGAGTCCAGCATTGAACTGTTAGTGTTGGACTTCGGCCACAAATAAAATGGTGCGATAAGGGTTTGTGCACAGAAAATTCTATCAACGTATAAAAATATGCGCATAATGGACTTATACCTTATACCGCTGCTTTTGAGGCTTAGAAATGGAGTACCCAGGAGGCAAAAATCAATATTTTCGACACCTGCTCTTCTTTGCTTTTCATCGAGTCTTCAGCACGGAAAAAGTTAGCAAAGTTCAAAAATGGCTACTTTGCTTTCTGAATTCGATGAAGAACGTCTCAAATTACTTTTTACGGACAACGGCCGCCAAACCAGTTGTAAATTGGCGACAAAAATGAAGTATTTGAAAATTTTTATTTTCTTGTTTTTTTGGAAAACGCGAATAATATTTCATCTTTTTGGAAAGTTTCATTAAACATTTAATTATAACAAAAACGGAAATAGGCTCGTTAATTTGGCGGATATGAAAACAAACGATAAGTTTTTTTTTATTTTTTTGCTGACGGAGTTGGGGGTTTTTTTTTGGAAAAAATTTTGGCCATTGAAAATGTACGAGACCTCCAGTAAAAAAAAAAATTTAAAGTCCATTTCAAATTTTTTATTTATTATACCAAAACTCAATGAGTCATAAAACTGCGTACATGAAATGTTTGTAAAAAATTCGGTTAAAAGTGTGAAATTTTGATCGAAATGATTGATTCATTTGACTTCATTTCTATGTTTTTTTTTTTCAATTTGAAACTTGTATTTGTGTAATTATATTATTTGTAGGAAAATGTGGAAAATTTTATGCATTGCTTATTAGTACTTAGACTTTATAAAAAAATTTATTTTAGTTTTTCCTTACAAAAATTAGTATATAATTAAAAAATCACGTGACCCAAAGTACAATGAAAAAAAAAGTCTGCATCACTTCTCCTTGGAATGTTGATGCATCTGTAAAAAGTAAAAAAAAAATCTTCTAAAATAAAGTTGTAGTTATAGTCTATTGAGCCAGATTTTACGGCATTTTAAATAACGTATGTATTTTACATCATAAATTTCACACTTTAATTATGTGTACAACATTTTTTAATAAATACTATATATCTAAAAATCAGCTGCTCTGTGCATAACAGGAGCGATGAAAACCACTCCAACTGCGGGGCTGGAAATGATACTCAGCATACCACCAATTGATCTCATGGCCTAAAGCGAAATCCGCGAGGAGGCTAGTGGCTGCGGGGGCATTCATATGCAGAACTTTCGGTCACAGCTCAATAGGAAAGTGGGGCTCAGGTTGTACGCACTACATGACTCCGTACTTTAATTGGGAGAGAAGGTTTCGCACTAGAATTGAAGAGGAGGGATGGCACAAAGCCATGAAGCCTGGCCATAGAACTTTTCACATCTATACAGACGGCTCTAAAACTTCAGACGGAGTGGGAGCGGGTATTTACTGCTCAAAACTAGGGATAAGGCAGCCTATCAGGCTGCCAGACCATAGCAGTATTTTCCAAGCGGAAGTTTTTCCTGGGCGGGAAGTTGCAGATCTAGCCTACACTAGAACAAGAAAGAACTCAACAATTAATATATACGTGGACAGTCAAGCAGCAATAAAAGCAATAAGCTCATATTTTACTAAGTCCAAAAATGTTCGACGGAGCAGGGAGGCCATAGAAAGGCTAGCCGGAAACAATAGGCTGCATATCTATTGGGTACCTGGTCACAAAGGCATTATGGGGAACGAAATAGTAGATGAGATAGCAAAAAGTGCTGTGAGACTACCATTTGAACAAGAGAACGACATACCAAAACCGCTAAACACAATACACAACGAAATGGACGACCACATGAAAAGGCAAGTGGAAGCTTGGTGGACTAACCTGACCACATGCAAAACAGCAAAAGTTATGTGTAGAACTAACGACAAAAAACTGACTCAATTCGTTCGTACGCTCTCGCGAAAGGACTGCAGAACTCTCATAGGTATGCTAACAGGTCATAATCTATTGGCTGCACATACGTACAAGATGGGGATTGCGAACACGGACAAATGCAGGAAATGCAGAGAGGATGTTGAGGAGACTTCAGAACACCTTCTGTGTGTTTGTCCTGCATTATTAAAAATGTGTTTAAAATGCCTAGGAGCCCCGGATCTCCCAGCGTTGCTTAGATTCGCCAAAAGCGGTGACATCCTACTCGATGTATACTATCGGAATTCATTGACGTCGGTCCCCCTCTGGAATCGCTAGGGTCCAAAAGGTCTATGCGTGGCTTGTTGCCAACTTGGTTAACCTAACCTAACTTATCAAAAATCAAATCTATAGAGAAAACATTTTCGAATATTTTAAAGAAACCGATTCAAAGAATATTAAAAACTGTATGAGTTATCATGTGAGTAGCTTTTTCATGGCAGAAATACACTTGGAGGTTTGCCATTGCCTGCCGAGGGGCGACCGCTATTAGAAAAAACTTTTTTCACCAAAATTCGAATCAACATTTTCTCTGTGAACTCCGAATGGTAGTCACGCACCAACCCATTCGGCTACGGTGGAACAACATCAAGACGCACACCACAAATAGGAGGAGGAGCTCGGCCAAACAGCCAAAAAGGGTGTATACGCCAATTATATGTATACACATGATATATATATATATATATATATATATATATATATATGACTTATCATGTAGACCGTGCCGGGAAAAGTAGTTTCGAGAATAACGAGTTTAAACTTTCATGCACCTCAATCGAAGGACAGCTAACTACCTGTGCGCATCAAACTCTCGTCGGGCAGTTACATTTTCGACCATAACTTTGTATCTATGGAGAATTTTTACAATCGACTTCCACAGAAATACGCCTAAAGCTATAAAGAATAATAAGACGTATGTAACTCCTTAAGTAATTTTTTTTTATAAAAATATAGTTCGACTTATAATAAAGACCACAATATTCTAATATTCCGACCAAACTTTGTACAAGATTTATAAAATATTTAATGAAAAAACAAAAATTTTTTCCAAATTTTTTAATAAAATTTGTGCACGAACTTTTATAAAACACGCAGGTTCGAAGTCGCTCAAAATTGTCATTGTTTTCAAAAATTTCATAAATTACAAAAAAAAAACAAAAAATTATTAATCGAAACTTTTTAATAAAATTTGTGTACGCACTTTTATGAAACACTAAAACTTGATATAAGAATGTGCAGGTTTTAAGTCACTCGAAATTTTCGTTGTTTTTTGGTAATTTTTTCCCCCGCCCATGTTTCGCATTTTCTCCATTTAAAAATATGTCGGGCATTCGAATAATATACTAATCTTGAAGTACATAGTAAATAGAGTTCATATATGCCTCCCCTTCAAAATTTGTGTTCATACAAATACACCTATCTACCTATTTGCTAATGTGATTTTAGTTATGGTCTTGGCTGAGTTTCCAGCAAAATTTACCTTTGATTTTAATTTGCACCTAAATAGCTTATCACTTCTGAGGTGAAACGCAAATACTTATGTAATATCTGTGTAAACACAGCCCGCATGCAATGAAGATATCTCACCAGACGACCCTCTTACTAAGTTTCCCTCCAATTTAAGATGTGACATGAGCGCAAAGTCAATTCGTGCAGTTTGATTGACTTTTAATTAGTTTGCCTAGCGATGCGTACATATGTGTTGTTGTTGGTTTGGTTTTGATATTTCTTGCTCTGAACCATAGCCATAACTTTAATAACAAACGCGCTGTATTAGAAATAGCAGCAACAACATACACAACTGCATGCGATGCTATCGAAAACAGCCTTACCTGCTAAGAAACTTTATAGGCAAGCTGAAGTTCACTACTGCTGAAAATTTCATAATAATTAACAATCAATTTGTCAAATTATGTGTAAGAGAATATTCTAACTATTCCGCAAGCTTGAGAATTCGTTGTCCTGTAATCGAGCTTGTGACATTAAGCCTTTCTATTATTCGTTTTGTTGTTTATTGCTGGATTCGTGGATTCATAGGCCTATTAGAACTTGAAGTCACTTTTGAACGCTACCCCACAAGTTATAAAATTCATTTTTAAACACTTAAGTACCGAGGTATGCGAAAAAGGCACCTTTGGTCGCACAATCAATGTAATCGCTCTCAATAAGCGCGCCTTTTCGTCTTTTCTAAATTAAGTAAATCAGCAAGTGAAGTCAAGGTGGAGTAGTTGCTCTGATCAAACAAACAGCCATAGCTAAAGTTTTAAAGTAATAGAGAATGAAACGCTTTTTCATAGCAGAAATGCTCTCTGCGACTCCAAAAAAACCCAATGGAATGGGGACCAAAAGCGGCACTGAAAAGGTGGAAGGTTTTGCGGACCAGTAGGAAAAAACCTTTAAGTCGTATGAAACAATCTAGTATACTTCAAGTTGAAAATCAGCTGTCTTTTGTGTCGCTGTCAGAGATTAAAATACGTCTTCTTAAATCCAAAAAAAAAAAAAAAAATTACCACAGAAGCCTTAGAAAACCGTCCACAAAAAATGAAGCTAATTAAGTTCAAATATGTGCCAGCGTACTGGAAATTTTCAGAACTTCAAATGATTATAAAGTCTGGCAAAAGTCGCCACGAAGTGTTATCATACCGTCCGATCTCCATGCTATCTTTAATTTCTAAGTTACTCGAAAAATTAATTCTGCAGCGATGACAGCCTTTTATTGAAAATAAACAGCTTATTCATACTCGCAACTGAGCAAAATCATCGAATCACAAGCGTAATAGAAGAAGCAATCGAAAAGAAGAAAGTGTTCTCCATATTTCTCGATATTGCTCAGGTGTTCGGTAAAATATTGCGTGACTGACTACTCTATAAATTAAAGACCTTACTTTCAAAGAAATTTTCTGATATTTCAATTCGTATCTAAGGAATAGATACTCCAGGATGAAGTGTGATGGCTCTCTTTTAGGCCTTGAGCCGATAAATGCCGGGGATCCACAAGGAAGTACCCTTGGACTTTTATTTTATGTGCTTTTCATTTTTGATTTTTAATTGCTAAGATTTTTTTCTCGAATTTTTTAAATTTTTTCCTGCATACGGATTACTTCTTCAATTTAATTAATTAGCTTAAGGCCACAGTATCCATAGCTATAAGCTTATTGTATTTTATAGTTAACTGTTAATACAATTGTCAATAAAAACAAAAACAAATATAATAAATTATCATACCTTTTTGGATAGCTACAAATAAATACTAGTTTTTAAAATAATTTGCAAAATAGTTCACCTAAATTTTTGTTTCTAATGATGTGAAGTAGGAAACACTCAGTAAAAAATCTTAAATTCAAAACTTGATCAAGCAGCCAATTTTAACTGTCAGGATTTAGTTCAAATTTTATTGATGGACAAAATTCTCTTCCCATCCTAAAAAACTGATGTCAACACTTGCCAGTGCAGCAACTATTGTGCACATGGTTATCTCAAACCCAATACAGTGCACTCGCGATAACTCGAACTAATTAAAACAGGCGCTGTTCGATTTATCGAATTTGTTCGACTTATCAATTGAGTGTGCTATGTTAAAAAAACAGTCATCGATATCGATTTTTCGATCGATTGTTGAAAATGGAAGACAGTAGAAAATTTCTGTAGTATAGTTTCGTTATACGAATTACATTTTGGTCCATTGGCTGGATCAATGGTGTCACATTCGGCGGCATAAACATAGTTAAAATTAAACCATCCTCGGACTTTAATTCGATTTCGTTGGGATGTGATGGGGCATTATCAATTAGAAGAAGAGCCTTCTCAGGTAGTCCCCATCTTTCAAATTTTTTCTTACCTAAATATTAAAGTAATTTAACTTGGTTAAACAAATTGTTTTAATGAATCTGGATTTTACCTGCGGCACGAACGAATTATGAAACCAGTCTTTGAAAATCGCCGAAGTCATCCAGGCTGATTTGGAATTTTTGTACTCCACCGGACAGTTAAAATTTTTGAAAACACGAGGATTTCTTGCTTTGTCAATAACGAGAAGTTTAAGCTTATGGTTGCCGCTAGCGTTAGTGCAAGCCATAAATTGCCTTATCTTTCTTTTTTATAAGACTTATGGTGGACTTGGCTACCCCATATTCCTTCGCTAGAGAAGTAACACTACGTCTACGTTTAATTTTGTTAAGGACTTCAGCCCTCTCTTTTAATGTTAAACACTTCAACCTTTTACGATCCATTACTCACGTGCACTGATATACTACAAATGACAAATTTAAAGCAATTTGGTCAATGCAAGATGTTGTTCCCAGAAAACTAACGGGATATTAACGCCGAAATATTCATATGGACAATACACTAGTATACATATAATTTATATACATATACTATTACATATGTATCTATGTCCAAATTGTACATGTTTGAAAAGAATGTGTGTACAAATAAATTTGTTTTTTTGTTCGAGTTATAGCGCTTTTTTATTGTTCGAGTTACAAAGAAGTCAATAGGGGAAAAAATGTGTTCGAGTTAGCACGTCGTTCGACTTAGCGGCTATTCGAGTTACCGCGAGTGCACTGTATATATATATATATAGTTGGCGCGTACACCCTTTTTGGGTGTTTGACCGAGCTCCTCCTCCTATTTGTGGCGTACGTCTTGATGTTGTTCCACAAATGGAGGGACCTACAGTTTCAAGCCGACTCCGAACAGCAGATATTTTTATGAGGAGCTTTTTCATGGCAGAAATACCCTCGGAGGTTTGCTATTGCCTGCCGAGGGGCGACCGCTATTAGAAAAATGTTTTTATTAATTTTGCTTTCACCGAGATTCGAACCAATGTTCTCTCTGTGAACTCCGAATGGTAATCACGCACCAACCCATTCGGCTGCTTCAATCGAAATATTGCCTGCACTGCACAATGAGATACCTATGATTCCTACTAAATCCCTTTCAGTCAGTCGACAATTTTCCAATTTTTTCTTCGTGTCTGATGATGTTGCTGTTTTTGAACGTCCTTGACGTGTATCATATTCAAGGCTTGTACACCCACGCATTCAGCAACCTATCTAATATACAAGTTGATGACGAGAAGTCCTTATACACTTTTGAACATTTTTTTCTTTGCTTTTAAATCATCCAGAAATAAAAATTCATTGACTGCGCAATATTTGATTTCTTCCATTGTAGAAAATACTTTGACACGCCGATACTTAATGGCTTGTAAGCAAAGAATTAATCGACAGATTGAAATGAAACTTCACATGCGTTCATATGAAGAGAGTACTAACCTGACAAATGACTTAGGATAATAGCAATGTTCTCTCTTATTGAACAACGTAGTAAGTGTTTTGAAGTCGAATTTGTTTGTGATAACCAACGCAACGTGGTTTTTAAGTCAGAGGCAAGCACATGTCGAACTTATTTTCTCCTCCGTAATATCCTTGATATAGTTTAATATAGGCTGGTGCGAATAGAAATGATTGAATATCTATATATTATGATTATTTGTATATGAATTTGTGTGTGGCCGACTTGTTCGCTACCTGCTAAAATGGCTTTAGAATCAGCAAATGCACTAAATCTCTAAGAACTATACTTTCTAAGAAGCATATATTCTTTTTAATTTTAGACCATCAGCTTCCTGCATTTATTCATCTGCAAGATATCATATACTCGTACACTATATAAACGTGCAATTTGTCAGAAAGCACCACCATTACACTACTCTGTGAATTCGGCGAAAGCATTCCCTGACAACCTTATAAACATAAATATACGTATGTGTATGTGTGCGCAAGCTTTTGTACCAGCTACGCCTGTTAATCTATGGTAAAACTATCAAGTACACATATATGTTATGCATATCTATGTGCATGCAAGGATATGTTGTGGTGTACCAACTTGCTGTTCGGTCACACCGGGCGTATGAGTAATTTTCATATGAAAGCAAAGAGCAGCTATGCAACACATTGCGATATGTCGCATTCACTTAAGCTGCAATACATACACATGCTCATGTATAGCAATTATTCATGAATATGCATGCTTACAAAGTATTTCGTTGCACTCACCTATATCCCAGCCGCTATCATTCATCATATACTCCTTTTCGGCAATGACATACCAAATACAGGCCAACCAGTGCGCCACCAGGGAGAAGCAGAGCATCAGAAGTGTCAATATCATGGCGGTGTATTGTGAGTATCGATCCATTTTTTGCAGCAATCGTGCCAAGCGCAACAAGCGTGTCAATTTCACCAAATGAATGTGTGATTCCTGTGGGTAGAAAAAGAAAAGACGTGAGAAAAAATGAAAAAAAAAATACTTGGCGATGCCTGTGTATTGTGTGAAGGAAGAAGTGATGCGAAAAGTTTGTTTTTCTTTGAATGGAAGAAGAAAAAAAAGCGGAAAAAAACAAAGACGTGAAAAATTCGCCGACTCAGCAAATGGTGACTTTTTTTAATTCAAACAAAACCCGTCTGCAGTATCTTTTTCTTGCGGAATATGCAACGTGACACCAGAAATCCGAACAGTTGATGACAGACTGTTGCTAAACTAAGTTAATTGAAAGTGTGTCAGTGACTGCAACAATCGCGGTAAAAGAAATGTACTCTCAAGTGGGGATATCAGTATAAGCGTTAATTGCTGATTTTAAGATTTTAAGAAATTTCGGATTGGTCCCGAAACACAATATTCCTAAATTCGGCAACAGCCCAATAGGTGTTTTTCGTAAAAACTAAGGCATTTTAATATACATACAAATATTATTTTTACTTAAGACAAATAATTTTCTGTCCTCTTTTTAGATTTCCCTTTCCAGGTACAAGCACTGTTACGATTTTAATCGGCAACTATTGCTTATTACATTTAAAATATTTTTGTTGAGAGCAAAGCACGTAAAATTAAGTTTTCAAACTTATCCATTGCGCAATCATGGAAGCGGCAAACAAAAAACCATACTTTGTAGGAAAGTGTTGCAAGCCTCGGCTATATTGTGAGTCAACTTGCAATTTTGATCGTTGACAACTGTTTTTTTAATAAAATTCTATGCCAAATGTTTCTTTAATTTTTCTCTTATTAGTATTTTAATTTAACAAAAAAAAAAAAAATATATAAATTATCTCGACATTCATATCAACTAGAAGCTTAATTACTCATGCCATATTCACAATTACGGCTCATACTCACGGAAAAAGGAAATTAAAATAAATAAGAAAATTAACTTACTATAACAAAGGGACGTGAATCGCTCAACAAAACGACATCTAAGTGCGGTATACAATTTTCGGAATGCTCTAGCCAAAAGTACATCTCCTCTAGCTCTAAGAAATAGCAACGTTCAGCGTGATTTTGGCGAACCAACTGTGACTGAGCTAAGGAAGTAATTTGCCATATCTCATAAGCAACGATTAAAAGTCATGAAGAGCGCGTTGCAACTACTTATATATTGTAAAATACTTATTAAGGTAAGTTAAATTATCAGATGAAAATTGCTTATAGGTTTCCTTTCAAATATACTCGGTGCAATTATACAACGCTTCTAATCAATGTCTAAGCATCGTTAATATAAAAAATATTGTCTATGAACTTGATAATCTTCTCAACCGGAGAGCCGACATACTGGCTAGCAAACTTAAAAAAGGTTCCTGACCACGTTGATTTTTGTGCCATCAAAGGTATGATCCAGGTAAATCCAGCCTGGATGCTTCTTCAGATCAATCGCCAGCGATCACTACTTCTACTGCCTACTTAACACCAGCCGTAAAAATTGGACTCATTATAAAGCCATTTTGACATCGACACTGGGCATAGGAGTTTATCTTAAAAGCGAGGAACATATAACGAGGATACCGAGTATTTAAAAAAATGCATACAGGAAGCAGCGTGATCATCCGCCACTCCTGCGCTAGCAGGCAAACTTAATTAAAAAACGTCGGCCAAGAAAAACATGCCTACAAATAAAAAATTCGGAAGGTAAACATCGTTTCACGAATCATGAAAAGGTATACAAATATTGGTTAAAGATAAACATGATAATGAAATGAGTCAGTTTCTACGGGGCTTGGAAAATTCATTAAAAAAATGTTACAAAAACTTTATATAAACGTAACAAAATGCAGTTAAATTACAAAAAAAAATTAAACTATACTTAAAAAAACAAAAAAAAAAAAATATGCGTGTTTACTTACTGACTCATTGATATTTGTAAAAAAATTGTTAAACAAAATATTTAAAATTTGTTTTCAAAAAAAAACAAATGCATTTCTTTCAACTTTCCGATAATTGCAAAAAATTAAAATACTAAAACATTGATTTTTGGAATATGCATTTTTCGTAAAAAAAAAAAAATTTGAAAGAAATGTGTTATAAATGTGGAAAAATTAAATTAATATACCATTAAAATACAATTGTAAGAAAAACTCAAAAATTGTTTGAAAGAAGGTTCTTTGAATTTTTTTTTTTTTAAAGAAAACCAAACGTTTAAATTTCTTTTCTATAGCTTATTGTAAAAAAAAAAATAGTTTGAAAAAACTAAAAAACACGCTTTTATTGCTAATCGAACTAAAAAGTAGAAAATAAATTTTAATGACAAAAGGTCCTATAATGAAGTAATAGCAAATCGAACGATCAGTCATAGTCAACTACCTAAGAACAGAATTATAACAAAAATTTAGATACAAATAGAATAATTCAAATTCGAGTTAAAAGCGTGGGATGCATTTTGCTTCACTTTCATAACCCTCTGTACATAGGTAGTTGCCAATAGAATGATTGTAATATTTACTATACCAAGCATCCCACGCTTTTAACTCTAATTTGAATTACTCTATTTGTATCTTAATTTGTGTTATAATTCTGTTCTGAGGTAGTTGACTTTGACTGATCGTTCGATTTGCTATTACTTCATTATAGGACCCTTTGTCATTAAAATTTATTTTCTACTTTTTAGTTCGATTGGCAATAAAAGCGTGTTTTTCAGTTTTTTTTTTACTATTTTTTATTTTCTACTTTTTAGTTCGATTAGCAGAAAAGCGTGTTTTTTAGTTTCTTTAAACTATTTTTTGTTTATTATGAATGAAAATTATTGTTATCATTGCAGTCAGTGAATAAATTATTCGATTTATTCGTGTTATATTTAATTCCTTTCTTATCGACTGTGAGTCTAAAGCTATGCAGTTATCGGCCGTGATAAAGAAGTAATCGGGATGAAGAACTTATTTCGTGGAGGGAGCCTGAAAAACCGATTTACAAGATTAAATAAAGATTTTTCATTTTACAACCAAATTCACCTTACTTTTTGCCCACAGTAAAAAAAGAAAATATCAATCCTGGCAATCCTAATAAGGATAATGGAAAACTTTTATCAAATTATTGCATTGTCATCGGTCCTTGATAGGTGTGCAAAATTTCAAGTCGATCAGATTTTTAGAAGCCAGTGAAAATTAAGCTCAAAGATTCCGTTACATACATACATACAACCCGAGCTAATAAAAGTGTGTTAAAAAACTAAATCAATAATTTTTGAAAAAATTAAAATATAAAAATTTGTTTTTTTTTTAATCGTTTTGATATTTCATTTGTAACTTATTGATATTTGTAAAAAATTATATTACTGGTTTTTGGAAACATTAAGGTTTAAATATTTGTTTGATAAACTTTTCTTTACATAACTTCCATTTTTGTTTTATTATTATTTTTTTTTTTTTTTGGTTGAAAACAAATGTTTTTATTTTTATTTGAAACTTATTGATATTTGCAAAAAAATAATAAAACTAGACCAATGATTTTTGGAGAACAAATTTTATGTCAAAAAGTTTTTCGTAAAAAATTTGTGGCAAAAAAAAATTTAGTTAAAATACAATGAAAAATTTGTAAAAGAATGTTTAGTTTGTTTCTGAAACTTTTTCTATAATATTTTACTTACACATATTTAAATACAACTAATATATCTTTCAGAAAGGTAATTTTAATAAATTTTGGTTACTTTTTGATATTAATAAAAAAAAATTATAAAGGCAAGAAAAGATTTTTTGAATTTTTTTTTTTTTTTGTTTTGTTCTAGAAAAATGTATTATTTTTTTCGTCAGTCATCTGTCAACAATATTCAGTTCATTGTTTGTTACGTTTCATACAACAATGCATATTTGTCGCTTTTAAAAATGTCGAATTTGGTGCCTTCTACGATTTGCGGACATCGTTGATTTTCTGTTATCAATTGAAGAAAAACGCTTCTCAAGCTCATCAAATGCTTACAGAAGCTTCAGGTGGTTTGAAAAATTCCGTAGTGGTGATTTAGCGTGGAGAACGAGGACCATGGCCGGCCACCGAAAAAGTTTGAGGACGCCGAATTGCAAGCATTGTTGGATGAAGATGATGGTCAAACGCAAGAAATGATGGCAGAGCAGTTGTGAGTGACCCAAAAAACCATTTCCAAACGTTTGAAAGACATGGGCATGATTTTAAAGGTCGGAAGATGGGTGCCGCATGAACTGACAATGTGACAATGCACCACCACATCGAACAAAAGCGACCCGGGAATTGGTGGAGACGTACGATTGGGAACCGCTGGTGCAAGCGGCTTACTCACCAGTCTTGGCGCCTTCAGAGTATCATTTGTTTGCATCGATGGGCCACGCACTTTCCGAGCAGCGCTTCAATTCAATTTCAATTTTCGATGATTGGTTTGCGGCCAAAGACGGCAAATTTTTTTGGCGCAGCATCTACAAATTGCCTGAGGGATGGGAAAAATGTGTCGCTAGCGATGGTTATTATTTTGAAGATTAAATTTGTAACCATTTTTTGTTAATAAGCGTTTGAAATTGAAAAAGAAGTCATTTCATAGGTATATACCTGCTATATACTTAGCAAAATTAGGTTAAATTACAATTTATTATTTTATTATTTGTAAAAAAATGTTAGGTAAACTTACACGGCTTTAGTATGAAGTTTTTTGATATTATAAATGTAGTAAACTTAAACTAAAATACAACGTTCTTTGTTTCGTATGATTCTTCATTAAAACTTCAAAAAATGGAGCTCTTTTATTCAAGAATTCATTTTTTAACAAACTAGGAAAAAAGAATTTACATTTTGCTAGAAATCAAATAGTTAAATCGCATAATTACCTCAAATGTTAAATAGTTCCTTTGCAAGGCCAAAGTAGTCTGTTTCAATTCTTGGCAATTCTAGCACTGATTTTCTCACTCCTCACTTACCTCACTTTTCAATATTCTTACGCTCCTATATTTAACGACATTTTAATTTTTACTTGTTTCCTCTACCTATGTATGTGATTTTATACACTATACCGTAGGATTATTTGGTTTTCATTTCTAGAAGTATTTTTTTTTAATCTCAATCTAAAATTCCTTTTTGGAAATATAAAGAAGCTATTTAAGGCTAGTTATTTTTGATACTCTTCTTTAAGAGCTTACCAGGTGCACCATTTCATTTTCAATGCTTAAAAGAAACCGGCGCATTTTGCAATCAACCCGAGGTATAATTAGAAGCTCAGCAAAAAATCACACAGCTCATAAAGTCAACATAATATAGCCGCCAAGCGGTTAGTTTAAAAATGCGTCTCCTCAATTTATGGATTAAGATCACAGAAGATGGGAGGGCCGATTGCTCCAGTCAATGTAAGTTCGCGCGCCAACAAAGGCAAAAAATTCTAGCAGACGAGCTGCAACATGTCAAGTAAAAGTCACACGCAAGCACAAACACATGCCGCGCACAGGGATATTGCCTTTATGCACTTTTACGCGTCAATAGATGGTTTAACCTTTGAGATTTTGTCCTAAGTGTGAAAGAGTCACTCACAAAAAGCGAAAAACGAATGTTGAAAGAAAGTGGAAGACATAAGCGGAGCAAGAGTTTGGTGTGCATCGAAATCTCAAGTAGCTACAGAAAAAAATATTAGCTGAATAAGAGTTAAGGGTATGCCATAGCATGTATTGAGAGAGGGGATAGTAGCATTTTTGTTTTTACTGTAAAAAACTAAGCCCAAGTTTTAAAGATGCTGTAGTGAGATTTAAAATCGTGGCATATTTATCAGATTGGCTGATTTCATTGTAAATTGTTAGATTAGAAAAAATACTTAAGTGATACATGTAAACATAGGATTTCAGGATTCCTATTTCCACAAATTTAATCAGTTTTCCTAGATAAATGAAAAAAGGGATCATACGGAGAGTTTTGTCCGCAACTGTATCTAATATGTTATCGTTCAAATGTCCGAGGAGGCCGCCAAAGGTGGCACGAGCCCAACACTTCCAATTTTCAGTAACTGTGCTGCATTAATAGGGCTTCTTACCATAGATTTGCCTCGCCACTAGCAGTGTCGGTGGCCAATTTACGTCCACTATACGAAAGATGACCGCAACCAAAAATCGTTCATCCACTCAATCACAACGGCTGCCTATCTGAAGTTAGTTTTATAAAAAAAATCGTTTTCGGTGCTTCTTCGATAATAGAGTGAATTTCCAGTGCTTTTTCTCCAAAAAAAAAGTAATGTTTTCTAACGGCACATAGAAAAAAGTTACAATATATGACATATTTTTCTAGTTACATAGCAAACAGCGCATGCTTTTATTCTGTAACACGCTGATTTTTAAAGAAAATTCACGGTCTACCTTTGGTCAGCGCCATCTTGTCTCATCTATTCAACAGTTTAGTTACATTTACTTTTTATTTGGGAAAAATTCTGCTTATTTGCGTCTATTTTTATACCACATATATTCGTTTTTCTTTTAAACACAACTCTACAAACAACTCGCAGAAAATAAAGCTAAAAACTTGAGGGACTTTTAAATCGTATTTAATTGCTGCCGATTATGCTGCTCATCCGTATGAAATACCAGTGATTGCAACTAACAAAAGCAACAAGTAAAAAAGAAAAAAATTGTAAAAGTGAAGCCGAGACGCTAACCTCACAGTGCTCGCCATATTTACAAGAAAATGAGAAAATAAGAGCAATTTTAAAGGCAAATATTTATATGGAATAATGAGAATTTATTTAAAAAAGTAACAAATAAAATGTTGAGATAACTCTAAAGCCAAATTCATTTATAAGACACCAAACGATACCAATGATCTCACGCGGTTTTGTCTAATTAAATTTGTCCGTATAATTCTGAACAACATGAACTCAATTCTCACTTAGTCCTGTGTGGAGCTTGTAATCCTATTTTCCTGCTAAACCTAATGCTGGTTATCTTATTGTAAAAAACGTTTTTGTTTGATTCTTAGTGCGAGCGCATCATAACAACAAACTGCAAAATACAATTCTTATAAATAAATGAATTCTCAGTACATTGAAGCTTATGCACAAAAAAAGGAATTTAGAAACTCCAAATATCCTTTATAAGAATTACCTTGTCTTGCTTATAAAATTTCTTCAAAACTTTTTGTGCTAACCTAAATAGCGTGGATTCCTTGTGTTATATTAGCGGTGAAGCTTATTGCTCTCTCCCACCGTAGACGTGACAAAAGTAATTTGAGAGGAAAGTCAATCGCTTGCTGAGCGTCTCTATTACAACAAATAGTGTTATGATAACTAGTACTGAATCACTTTTTTTCATTGCTCCTTCGCCATATTTGCTTTGGCACACAATATATGGGGTTGCGGTACCCTTTTACCATTGAAATTGAATAAAAATAGAGGAGCACCCGCGTCATGGATAGACTTTGCTCATTATGAATGAGTTCCTTTCCTTGTCACTTCGTCTGCCCTGCAGTTCTCATAACTATTCGCCTTCTGTAGAACTGTATGGAATAAGTAAAGAAAACGTACCGTTTTGTTAGAAAAAAAAACCAAAAACTAGGTTTGATAGAACTTTTTATGCTGATTACAACGACGTGGAAATCAAAAATGGATTTATATCCTAAAGTGTCTTAAAAGCTACTCAACTATTTATGAAAAACAAAGTATCATATATATTCGGAATGTATTTATCCCTCCGTTGTGCACCCGGATCCGGAAACTTGCTTTTTCATTTTTAACATATTTCTGAATTAAATTTAAAATATTTCTATTATAGCTAACGACTTGAATTTCCAGGTAGTTTTCTAAAATTTAATTTTCTATCGATTTATGGATATAACCTTTTAAAAAGGATCCTCGAATAGAGGTCGAAAAAAGGACATGCCCGGGTGTCCAACCGAAGGTTTTAAAAAAAGTGTCCAACGGAGAATTAAAATTCATATCCTACAATTTAAGTACCTTTTAAGTTTTTGTGTATGTTTTTATTTTTATTTATTTGCTTTTGTGGAAAATTTGGCAATCAATGTAATAGAAGTATAAATATAATTTTTTTAAATAATTCAATAATTTTTGAAGTGAAACTTCTTAGGCGTCGATGAACGAGCGAGAATGGAGAGTAAAATTTCAAGGTCGTGCAACGGTTTGAGCATTTTCCTTCGGCGAGAGAGAAAAAAGATATAACGTAGAGGAAAAGGAGAGAGAGAGAGCTATATATAGCCTTTTATATATCTTAGATACACTTTAGTCTATTTTTCCTGAGTTTTCCTTGTGGTTGCTAATTTCTAGTGAGAAATAACACTGTTTACTTTCTGGCGTTTGTTTGTTGGTGCAAACTTGGAAATATATTTGCCTACTTTTTGGCGTAATATAGCCTTGATGCCTACGGTTTGGGCCGATTTTTGGATCCAATTTTTTTTGCGTGTTTTTTGGTGCCTACTTTTTGGCGCCTACATCCGTGTCCTGGCTAGTGCTTGTGCGTACTATAAAGTGATATCCATTCCGGCGTCAGATTTATTGTTATTGCCTTGCGCTAATCTGTGTCGTTGCTGCGGTCCTGGAATCGCTGCGTTTGTGTGGGTGATAAACGCTCGGAGCAGTGCGCGTTGTTGCCACGTTTTGTGTCCGGCGTTTACCTACACCGGTCTTTCTCTCTCCCGCTCTCTCTCTCTCTCTTTCTTTCTCATTCTTTCTCGGGTCTTTCCCTCTTTCTTGGTCTGCCTTGAAAGTTTCACTTCTGATATATGTATTACGCTACACGCACTTTTTTATCTAATTTCCATGTGTTCAGTTTAGTTTTGATTCCACTTAAAAAAATTCATTCAATGTTTTCGTACCGCTATAGTCAGCATAAAAAGTTCTGTCGAACTTCATATTTGGTTTGATTCCCGCGAAATAGTCCATATTCTTTGTTTATACCAAATTGTTATGTTAGTGCAATGACGGTGCATATGTTCGAGTTCAAAATTAGTCGCAAGCTGCAAAAATCAACTCTAGCCAAGACCAGAAACACCTGCATACATGAGCCAACTTATATGCACTTATAATATTGTGGTCACCACTTTTATGATGGTGATATTCTAAGGATGTTCGGCGTGATTGAACCACATTTACCCCAACTGTGTCCTCACGGAACAACGAGTGAACATCAGAATAAGTTTGAAGGCGGTTATAAATGTGGTTATTGTAGAGCGAAGCCAGAGTTGTCCTTGCCTTGTGAGCTAATGCGGAGTCCTACTGAAACACATATTATTGTCGCACAACTTTGTAACCTTTTTTGAAACCAAACCACTTAATTATCTCAATGAGAATTTTTGTAGCGGGAAATGACTCCAATATATGAGCTCAGCTATACTTCTGTCATCTCGTCGTTGCACTATCATTCATAACTGCCGTCTACTATTCTCTTCCTCAATTTTTGTTCTAACAAATGGATGGACCTACAATTTTATGCTGACTACGAATTACCGATGGCTTTTTAGAAGCAGTTTTTTAATATATTAAAAAATGCATTTGCAAGTCTAACATTGGCCACCGAAAGGCCTGATTTTGATTAAAAAAAATGTTTCTGTAATTCAATTTTTCTATCTTTTCATGTTTCGCATTTGTTATACACACCGAAGGATAGTTACTTACAATCCCACTCCCTAAAACAGGACAATAAATACGAATATTTTATAGATATATTTTGCTAATTTTTTAAGATAATTGAAAAACATGATGGTAGTCAGAACAATAATAAACAAATGTCAAAAAGAGTTTTTTGTTTCGGGTATGTGCGTGTATGAAGCGACGCTTGGAGAGTTCGAGAGGAAGATTCTGCGTAAGATTTTTGGACCTTTGCACGTTGGCAACGGCGAATATCGCAGACGATGGAACGATGAGCTGTATGTGCTTTACGACGACATAGAGATAGCGCAGCGAATAAAGATCCAGCCGCTACGTTGGCTGGGTCATGTCGTCCGAACAGATACAAACGCTCCGGCTTTGAAAGTATTCGATGCGGTACCAGCTGGTGGTAGTAGAGGAAGAGGAAGGCCTCCTCTGTGTTGGAAAGATCAGGTGGAGAAGGACTTGGCATCACTTGGTGTGTCCAATTGGCGCCGGTTAGCACGAGGAAGAAACGACTTTGTTAAACTTGGCCAAAATCGCGTAAGCGGTTATCGCACCAATTAAAAAAAAAAAAAAGAAAAAATGTGCGTGTTGACTAGGAAAACAAAGCATCGCGTGTTTTTTTAGTTCAATGGGAACTATTGATATTTACAATTATGGTTTGACAGCTAGGAATGGCTAATTCTGTTGACATTTCCATTCTGTAAGGTTTGGCAAGTCACCATGAATCGCTTAAAACCATAACAACGCTTCGTAATTGCGGAAACTTACTTTGAAAAAAAAAAAAAAACTGTATGAAGTTCATACAGCGAAGTGTTGAAGAATACACCGAAATTTCGCCCCGTTCTGGTTCTCAACTTGTTGGCCTTTGTCGTTCGACTACGTGAAAAATTTTACGTAAAGATCTTGGTACGTGCATATAAAATATAGCCCGTAAAAAAATTGAAGCGGAATGACCAACGTTTGAGTCGTATTTTTACTGATTGGGCACATTTAGATTTATAATTCAGATTTAATGGCAAAAGTAATCTAAGATGGGGCTGAACGAATGGATGAAGTAAGTCATAGCCGCGGCGGACTTGGCATATGTTCAAAAATAAATGCCATGAAATTAACTGCCAGATTATAATAAAAAAAAATGCATTCCAAAAATATATCTGTTTTTATTACTATTTGAAATTCTAAGGCTCTTAAAATTACACCCGATATTAATAGGCACTCCTATTACTGATTTAGAAATCATATTTGAATAATCAAAAACTGTTTAATAAATATTTTTTAATTGCCTTATAAATATGACAAGTGCTAACTCATCACAGCTACCTAAAATGGCAACAAGGCACCTAGCATTCAAATATCAGCACTGTTGTTCGGACACAAAACGATAAGGAAGTGCATGCTGTGTAAAACAGCTGTAGAAAAATGGAAGAAAAATAGAATGAAAATTACAAATAACAGTTGAAGGAAAGTTTGAAGAACTTATAGATAAAAGCAATAAAAGCTACAAAGTAAAGTTAATTCCAACCACTGACTAAAAACTTTAGGCAACAAACGAGCAGCTCAGTGAGAGTTAAATAATGACTTAATGAAGCATAAAAAGAGTAAGAGCAAGAAAGTAAGCAGCAAGCGGGTGAAAGGACTTTGTATGTGGAAAAAAGTTACAAAATCAGATATGAGTTTAAATAGGACTTACGAGAACTAAGGTTTTTGCAAAACATGTAATACAAATGGACAAATGGATGTACAACATATGTGCATACATGTAAGCAAAAGAAAGTTTGAGAGTTCATGGAGTACATTGGAGTGCATGAATAAAAAATGGTTTAAAATACTTCCTTTTCAGTCTTTCAAGCTCTTGAAAATCTATTCGTACAGTACTTACATATAGTGTTGTACATATTATTTCTTCATTTCTTAAGCTTTTCAGGTAATACTAAGACGCATTTTTTTATTTTGGCCCTCGCCTCATTTGAAATGGTGTTATTTGGGTATTTCTTTAAGGGGGTAGTATGGTTAATTCGGTGTAAAACAAGCATATTTTTCGAAATTTTTTTTGTCGACACAGTTGATTTATTCAAAATTTTAAAATTACTTCATTATAAAGTCATATTTAAAGAATATTGTGTGAAATTTTCATTGATTTTTATGAAGAAATGAGTTGGTGGCAGCGAATCTTCGCGGACGTCTCATAAAAAAGTTTTATTGCGGTGTCCCTCAGAACTCATTACTGGATCAACTAAAATCAAAAAACCAAATTGATTTCATCAGCTAATAAAGTTTCGCAGGTAACAACGTCGAATTTTTTTTTTTTTTTTTTTAATTTTTTAAAGCGCTTTGAAGTCAAAACACCGATTTTTCATAAAAAAAACTTGAAAACTTTGTTGTTTTAAAATATGACAAAATTTAAAAAAAAAAAAACTCGACGTCGTTACCTCGTGAATAAAGTAAAGAAACAAAAAAACCAAATTTGAAAAGAATCGGTGCAGTAGATATGAATCTACAGTGGACACCGACCGTAAAAAAGGCAAGTGTGAGAAAAACGCGTTTAAAGATTTTCGGCAGCGTGAAATCCGGTTGGAGAGGTAGATACTTAATCCTTTGTGTCTTTGTCAATTCTACTCTAATGCACTTCAAACTTTCACACAATAATCTTAAGATGTTATAGAATAATTTAAAAAAAAAAAAAAAAAAAATGAAAAAATACCATACTACCCCCTTAAAAGCGTATAAAACGGCAACCAAAAAAGATTCTCTATTTTTGTTTTGAGTATTGTATTTCTAAATCTAAATTCTGCAAAGAGATCCTCATCGAACTCCAATTCAGATTACTGGATCACTGTAGTGTGTTCCAAGCAGGGGTGGCCGCAATCAGAGAAGCGGCTGACTGGCTACTTACCTGCGTAATATCTGTTAAAAATGTAAATATTTACTCCGATAGCCAAGCGGCAATTAGAGCCCTAGCCTCTATTATGGCGCACTCGAAACTGGTCAGGGAATGCCTGGTCTCACTGACGATTGCATCAGAATTCTTCGATAATGAAGATAATTTGAGTACCTGGTCACAGTGACATTGCTGGAAAATGCGAAGCCAACGAGCTGGCCAGACAAGGGACCTGTGAGGTAGTGTGCCTGCAAAAGGAAGGGATCGGGATCCCCTTGACAAGCTCCACTCTACTCCTGGAAGGACGGGCTTTGTACCAACTTAGCGAGCGCTGGGCAAGTACACGAATGTGTAAGGTCGCGAGGTCCTTCTGGCCACGTTTGAATAGAAGACGTGCGAGGGATATTCTGAGGATAACAAAATCCCATCTCTCAGATTTCGTGCGCACCCTCACGGGGCATTATCCGCGGGGTAAACATGCCGTGGGACTCGGAATTACTTTGAGTCCCTTTCGCGTCAGCTGTATGGAGGAGAAGGTGGAGTCATCTCAGCACCTGCTCCTTAGCTGTCCAGCTCTCGCGGGACTAAGATTCAAGCACCTTGATTCTCACTTCAATTCTGCGCCTGCTAATATAGCGGGTTTTGATATCAGAAATCTGGTGAACTTTATCAGCAGCATAAAGAGGCTAACACAACCGCAAATTAGTCACCGTTCATAGTCCACAAATACTCAGCCCTCCCAATACCTCTTCTTTTCGCCATATCGCTTTTTCCTTCACCTCTTCTTCCCCTCTTGCAATGGTATCATGAAGGATGAGCCAAACGTCTTTCGTACAAGTCGCCCCACTTTCTGGACAACCATTACCACCTAAGCTAACCTTTATTTCTAAATCTTCTTTTTGAAGTAATACATTAGGGAAAACAAATGAATTTCTGTATTTAAAATTAAAAACCAAAATTTGTTTGGCCACTATTAAAAGAAATGTGTGAATTTTCCTTAATAATAATTTTTTCGGTTATGTGCACACACGCATTTCTGTTTCGAAGCATTAGCCTATAAATACACTCATTTCTTGCGATGCTAAAATAGTCATTTGGGTGATTCGCTGCCGTCTTTGAAAAATTTTTAATTATCCTAGGAAAATGTTAAAGGCACATCTTTCGCAGTGAGGTACTACCCAATGATGCTTTTTCTTCAAACAAACCATCATACGATTACTACTTCCCCCACTTCAATGTGTTTCTCTTACCAAATAATATTTTTATTTATATCCACAAGTTGCTTGAGAGATCAAAAATATATTGCATGTCTTCTTTAAAGCTTTTTAATTTCAACATTTAACTTTCCTTCTAGAATAAATTACCCCCATTTTATCCTATTTGATACAAGTTTCGAGTGCTTTTTGCGAATTGGCATTGACGGGTCAACATTTAAAAGCTGTAAAACTTTAAATGACACACTCGTTAAACCAAAACAAACACACAAAGAAGAGTAAATGAAAAAGTTAGAAAGCGAAAGTTTGCTAAGAGCTCAAAACGAAAAAAAAACTTTAATCTATAAAACTCATTTAGAATCTAAATGGTATTTAAACACCAAATTTTTAAAGTTTTAAAGTCCAAAAGCCCAAAAGTGATGTATGCAACTTGTTGCTTGTAGCAAATTGTTTCTGATTTTTTTTAATGTTTTCTTCTTCACATTTTCTACCACCCGCCACTCACCTCTCCATTGTACAGGTCTGAAGCGTAAAGATGATCGAATGGCAGCGCCGCCAGCAAATCCACCACAAACCAACCGCGCAAATAGTTAATAGCAATCAATTTCGAATCGGAGACAACTTCACCTTTGCTCGAGACAAATGTTGTACGAAAATTCAATAAAATGTCTGCAAGGAGTATACAAAAATGAAAATAAAAGAGACATAAATATTGGCTAGCAATAAAATATACACAAGCCATCAATGACTTGCGGTCGTCAGTAAGTACTTAGATATGAGGTATAGTAAATAGACATGGAAATCCAATAGAAGTAAATTCATTAAAGGAGTCTGTATTTGCTGCCTTAAGGTAATAAAAGTTTATAATATAGAATATAGTCGAAGGTTAAATAAAAATATAAAAAATAACGCAATATCTAGATAAATATCTTTTTCGTTCGCAAATATTTGCGCAAACTGGTGAGGTGTCCATATAAGTGCAAACAACCGTGCATCTTAATCAATGAAAGATTAAGTAACCACCTGGGCGGATGAGTAACCTTAAAATTTACATAAATTCAGTAGTGCACTCAACCAACTTCAACTAGACCTGTGGCTTTTTTGTTTAAAATAAAATGTAGGTTGCTCACCTACTTCACCAGCAACGAAGTGCGTTGGATGGTACATTTTTTTAGCGGCGCATACTTGACCTCTAACACGCTTTCGTAAACATTTTCTAGCTGTAGAGGCGAATAGCTTCGTACATTTGTTTTTCTTCTCACTACTTTTCGTATACTTGAATTTCACGCGGATATAGTCAGCTGAGGTGGTCGTCACTCAGCGACTTAACTACTCTCCACTTACTCGGCGTATGAGAGGCCTGCTGTAAGGAACTAATTAAATTTATTATGCACTTCACGTACAGCCTTACAGCGTACAAATTTCACTTTCTTACTTATTGCGCTTTTTCGCAGAGCGGAGGGAGAGTGGAAAAAAACTTAAATTTATAAAATGTGCTTCTCAAATGGATTTATGTGTATACTCGAAAGCAAATATATGAAGGCAAAATTTTTAAATGTCTTATAATTTAGGGTGGCCTTTGGTGTGAAAAAAAAAAACCAAAGAAAAAATATACACGTATGGGTTAGCTCTGTGTTGAAAAGAATTATTTTTTTCTTTTGTTGTTGAAAATATACACCGATACCTTAAAAATGGCAGAGTATCTTTTTGGTTTTTTTTTTATGAGGACCTTCTTCTTTACAGAAATATGCTCGGAGGCTTGCCAGTACCTGCGAGAAGCGACCGCTATTATTACATTATAATATTAATGTATTTTCTATCATTTGGTGTTTCATGCCCGGAGAATCGAACCTGAGCATTTGTGAATCCTAATCATGCACTAAGCAAATCGGCTACGGTGGACACCGACGAAAAATTTCTATACACCATTTTAAACAGCCCTTCTCAATTCAAGGCAAGTCATACCGAAAATTTCCCATGCGTCTTTCTCGGAACTAAATTTTTTTAATATTTTTCATATGAATAAAGGTTTGTTAAGATTTGTTCATTCAATTTTTTCAATTGTTTTTAACAGCGCACTCACCTGCTATGAAAAGCGCTTCGACAATGACATCCGATACCATTGTTTGACGATCTGCCTTCGCAAATGCCGCATTGTACGGCACTAAAACGGCCACGTAAAACGTCGACACCAATATAATCCAATCCCAGAAGCCTTTGAAAACACCGTAATGCGGCAGAATGAAGCGTGACTTTTTTAGTGATTGTGTTTTGTATTCGGGAAAAGGCGCCTCTGTTGAATGCAGTAAATTCTGTGTGGAAAAAGTGAAAAAAATATGAATTAAATCGCATGTAGGAGCAAAAAAAACAATTAAAACAATATGTATATATAAACCAAAAGCAATCAAAAGCAAGATAAGCTAAAAAAGTTATGAACTACATGAAATCATGGGCCACAAAAAAAATAAAAAAAAATCCAGTTATAAAGCCACTCACACATACGCATGGGAGAAATGGATTAAATTGCGTTTAATTTGGTTGCTCGAATTACTCGCACATCCATTCGCTTCCTTAACGGTGGTAGTTGTGTGCACTCGTATTTATTTGAATTGACAATTACCACACGTTTTTATTAAACTCAGCACACCGCGAGTGGAAAGTGGATTTGTGGGCTGAAAAAGCGTACGAGTATAAATACTTGAGCAATCTCTGTTTGTTTACACACGATTTCCCTTATTGGGATGAGCCTTATTTTGCGTCCGTGCAAATAAAATACAAATTTTACGCGGAAGAGGTAAACAGGTAACCTATGTATTCTGTAAATGTCTTTTATTATTATTTTTTTTTTTTTACTAAAGTCGTAACTTAAAGTTTTGAACAATTCTAAATGTTATCCCACTTGTGCACATTCTTATGGTAAATTGGCATAGGAAAATACGTTAGCCTTATATAAGACATGTAGGATATGTTCAACTGGTCTATTTATAAAATTACACCGAGCATTTTTGTGGAATTCTTTAACGCTTTAACTTCTCAATAAATGGGTATTTTTGCTCGTTTTGTAAGGATGGCTAAGAAATGCTAATAACAGAGAATTAAAGGGTGGTTAAATTTCAAGGGCCGATGTTGAAAGTGAACCATACCTAAACGTCAACGACACTGTTTTACTTCTTTCTTTGACGTTATTTGAAAGAAAAGGTGTACGTCGATAAGCCAGCAACAATTCAAGACCTAAAGGATGAGATAATTCGGCACATTAACGGCATAGAACCTCAATTATGCCTCAGCGTCATCGAAAATTTGGACCATTAGATGGAGGTGTGCCGCTGAGGCCGCGGCGGCTATTTGGCCAATATTTTGTTCCATGCGTAATTGAGCCTTACTAGTATTAGGTTGAATTAGTTTTAAAGGTGACACACAGACGCCGCTATTTATCACTTTATCGCGTTGGCAATACTGAATATATATTCATGACAAAGCCTCATCCCTAGGCTTTGTTTATCAGTATCTGTCATTTCGCTGAAGTATAAACAACGCAGTGTTTTCGTGCTCCGAGTATGTCAACTTTCGTGCCGTCGAAACGCAATTTGCGGGAAGCTTTGCTTTTCTGCTTCAATTTGAAAAAAAAAATACAGCCCAAGCCCGTGAATTGCTGCAGGAGGCCTACCCAGACCATACTCCGTCGATTTCAACATGTGAGTACTGGTTTCGACGATTCAAAAGTGGTGATTTTCACACCGAAGACAAGGCCAGCCCAAAAAGTTCGAGGACGCGGAATTGGGGGAATTGGTAAACGAGGACTCGTGCCAAACCCAAGAAGAGTTTGCTGAATCATTGGGCGTTGATAAATCAACCGTTTGCAAGCGTCTAAAAGCGATGGGAATTATCCAAAAGCAAGGACATTGGGTCCCGTACGAGTTGAAGCTGCGCGACGTCGAACGGCGATTTTTTACGTGCGAATTGCTGATCGAGCGACAAAATCGGAAGGGTTTTTTGCATCGGGTGGTGACTGTCGACGAAAAATGGATCCACTACGATAACCCAAAACGCAAAAAATCATGGGGTTTGCCCGGCCACGCATCAACGTCGACGGCCAAGCAGAATATTCACGGCAAGAAAATCATGCTCTGCATTTGGTGGGATCAGGTCGGCGTCGTATATTTTGAGCTGCTCCAACCGGGCGAAACAATCACGGGGGATCGTTACCGACTGCAATTGATGCGTTTAAGCCGGGCATTGAAAGAAAAACGGCCGGAAACGGTAAAAAGGCACGACAATGTTATTTTGCAACATGACAACGCTCGGCCGCATGTTGCTCAACCTGTCAAAAAATACCTTGGAACGCTTGGCTGGGAAGTGTTACTCCACCCGCCGTATAGTCCAGACATAGCTCCCTCCGATTATCATTTGTTCCGGCATATGAGTCTCGATTTGGCGGACCAGCAGTTCTCCTCGTACGAGGCTACCAAAATATGGGTTGAGCCAAGCAGCGGCCAGCATTTTGGAGAAACGGCATCCGGAAATTGCCCGAAAGATGGGCGAAAGTTGTAGCTAGCGATGGCCAATACTTCAAATAAAATATTTTGTACCGTTTTTTCACAATTAAGCCCCAAATCTTCGAAAAAAACCTTTAAAACTAATTCAACCTCCAATATAATAAAGAGAAATGACAATAATTTTCTGAAACAAATCGTGTTTTATTCAAAATCAACACCGGCCTTTAAAACTTAACCACCTTTTATAAGGGATTAAAATATATCATAAAAATATGTTTCACAAAATTCTACTCTAAGTCTCTTAATGCAACGATGTTCAAAATCGAACTTAGATGCCAGAACTAAGTCAAAAGAGAAAATAACTTCGGTGATTTATATACCTATATTACATAAGGGGAGTATGCAATGATTTCTTTCGATATTGTTTTTGAAGATCCGGATTTTACATAAACTTATAAGAAAAAAAGTCCATTAGAGCATACATAGTTCGAATCAATGAATCAATTTTGAGCTTTCAATAAAAATTTATATTATATATGTATTTTCTATCTTTAATTAATACGAAAATAAAAAGCAAGTTATGAAGTATTCGTTTGATTTACATATACAAAAATATAAAATAAATATTGAAATTTGGAGTTCCGAAATTTACTTTAAATTTACTTTAGAACTATGCTTTTATGAAACTTTTTATTATAATTTTAGGTGGAAACCGAACTGTTAGAAAGGACTTCGAAAAAGAATTGGCCCCCCCGCACATTGAAATTTCACCAAAGCACTGTTTTCAACGCACACTAACACAATTAAACCTCACACAATCAGTATGGTTCTATTCGTAATAGATATTAATTCGCCATTATTAAATAAACTAAAAAGTTACCCCTTCTTCGACTGCAGCGTGTTTGAAAACTGCTAAAATAAAAATTTCTAAAATTTTGCACAGAAAAAATACTTTTTTTCAAAAATCTATTTTTCTAAAAAAATTTTTTTAAAAATTTAAAGTAATATTGAAAAGAATCACAAATATTCAAATTTAACAAATTATGTACCAAACTTTTCTACATTGAGTAAATCTGAATTAATTAAATATTATACACATTTTTTTCCCTTTACTTATTACAATCAAGCTATAAATAAACCAGTTTTTTGAAGAACTGACGACAATGTCTGAAATAAAAACTTGGATCTCTTGCCATGAAATCGCTCTATTCGAGAAGTTGTAATGTGTGTTCGTACACCTCACGAAAAAATTAAAAGAACAACTAAATCTCTTATGTTTTTATTATCAATGTAGGGCCAGGTTACGTTAGGTTAAATGGCTGCCCTAGCTTAGCGCACACTTGGACAAATATTGAAAATCCGTCCGTTGTGATGCCACACATGGGAGAGGAGAAAGGAGAAGGGAAGGAAGAAGGAGCCTTGGGATTAGAGACGATGATGACCATGCATTTTACGACGACGTCGACGGTGGCTAATTTGCGTTCGTAGTTACCCGCAACAAGCTACTGATGAACTTCACCAAAGTTATGATATTTAAACCCGCTATATCCGCAGGCCCAGCGAAAAAATGAGAGCCCAGATGTCTAAATCTTTGCCAGACGAGATCAGGGCAGCTGAGAAGAAGGTGTTGAGATGATTCCACCTCGTCCTCAAGACAGCTTCTGCAGAACGGACTTGAGGCAGTCCTAAGTCTCACCGCATGAACACCTAACGGACAGTGCTCGGTAAGGATACCCGAGAGCTGGGGCTTTGTTAGCCTTAGGAGTTCACTCGAGCGTCTCCGATCAGCCCGTGGCCCCGTGACCTTGCACGTTTGCACACTAGCCCAGCACTCGCTGAGTGGACTCGAGGCCCGTCTTTCCAGGAGGAGACTACAGGTTCTTAAGGAACCCCATTTCCCTCATTTCGCGACGAAACCATCTCCAAAGTTTCCTGTCTAGCCGGCTCATCAGCCCAGCACTTTCCGTCCATGCCGTCCAAACTCGAACGCACAAACAACGAGGCCAAGGCCCTAATTGCCGCTTGGATATCGGAGTAAATATTTATGGTACTTCCTTAACGGTAATTACCGAGGTGAGCAACCAGTCCACCGCTTCAATAATTGCGGATACCTCCGCTTGGAAAACACTAAAGTGTTCGGGAAGCCTAAATTTAAGTTTGATGGGAGGCTCCATACAGAATACTCCCCCACCATCCCTTCCCTCCAATTTCGAGCCATCTGTGAACATATTTGCCATGCCTTGCCGCCAAATGTTGCACCCTGCCGACTCCTCCCTTGAGGGAATATGAGTAGAAAACGATCCGCTCGGACCTAGCATGGGTGTACAGTGATCCAGCACCATGGGGATGAACTCAAAATGTTTAAGGATGCTAGGGTGTCCGTAAATTATGTCTAGCCTAGGGCCCGAACACCTTAGTCTGATTGCGGCGCGTACAGCGGTAGTTTTTCCTACAATGTCCACGGGTGCCACATTCAGCATAGCGTTAAGCGCTAGAGTAGGAGTGGTACCGAACGCCCCACTGATTCCAATGAGGGCATACCTTTGTACCCTCTCCAGCTTCTTAACTCATACCATCCTTTCTAGCGAGTTCCGCCAGACAAAGACTCCGTATAGCAAGATTGGTTTTATAATCGTATTATAAAGCCAAAAGTGACTTTAGGCGAGAGGCCCCCTCTTTTGCCGATAGCTCCCCTGCAACCATACAATGCAACTGTTGCCTTCCTAATTCTCTCCTCAATGTTTGGCTTCCACCTCTGTCAAGGATGAGTCCCAGGTACTTCACCTTGTCAGAGAGCAGCAATGGAACGCCCGCTATTGAGGGGAGAAACACTCTAGATATTTTGTAATTCCTCGTAAAGAAGACGAGCTCCGTCTTCAGAGGATTTATCGATAGGCCGCAATTTGCGGTAAAATTTATAACTAATATAGATTCAGATAACCGTGCATCAGTTCCATCAGAGTATCTAGAAACTTGCCTCTGACAATAAGAGCCACGTCATCCGCGTGGGCAATCATCCTAGGACCCCTCCTCTCCAGCTCCTCTAGCAGACCGTTAAGTACGGCAATACAGAGTAGTGGCGAGAGAACACCACCTTGCGGAGTGCCTCTGTTCACTTGCCGGCGGTGGGAGGTGTGGCCCCATTCTGCCACGACCGTTGTATCGCTAAGCATCATGCAGTTTAGGGCCAAAAATTTATATTTTTTATATTTGAACTTTTAATGGTAAATATTTTAAAAATATCCAGGAAGAGGCTCAAGATGCTAAAATCAATTATTAAGAAAAGTAAACTCTGCAGAACGAAAAAAGTGTATGACCAATGCCATTTTTGAAAACCGATTGGGAAAGTATTTCCCATACATTTTCGATTGAGTTCAAATCAAGGATGCAGTCAGGCCGTTCTAAAATTTGTACTTTTTCGCTGTTGCTTCGGAAGAGTAAACAGCTGCATTGTTGCGCTGGTAAATGCACTCCGCATCGAAATTAGCCTCAAAAAAAGTAATAAGTACTTTATCTAGAAGTTCTATACAAAAATTGAAATTTGAATTTTCGAGAGATTTGGTGGCTCCTAAAACACTCAGGCTAGCCCATTGAATTTAGAGCTTTGCAAAGAGGGTAGATAGTCAAGGCGGAAAGGAGAAAATTACCAAAGAAAGGGATAGGAAAGAATAGAGACAGAGGTAGTTAGTCCTGTGAGAATTTTCCAGATTCTTTGGTAAATCTGTAAATATCCTCCAGTTTTAGAGAACGATTATTACTCATTCTCACCACATCGGAACGGAAAACTCATAGTTTTGCTCTAGCAAAGGCAGGACACTCACAGAGAAAGTGCTCAGTGCTATCCGCCTCCTCCAAGCACGACACCACATTTTGTCCTCAATGATTCCTATGGTGGTCATATGCTGACCCCATGGGTTGTGTCCTGTAATAATACCGGCCATCAACCGAACGTCTTTCTATCCAAGTTTTAGTAGAAAGTTTGACAATTTTCTGTTCGGACTTGTTACAAAACACTTTGCAGTTCTGCAGACCATCGCTATTTATACAAGTTCTATATATTCACATTATAAATTTTTGTGGAAATGAAACATGACTAATAGCCTTTGACTAATAGTTGCTCACAAAATTACTGAACTCTCTCCGAAATTATAAGCCATTCCCTCCCCCTTTTCCTTCATACCCATACATTTGAGAATCATCCCATCCGTTCATATTGAGTTTCTTTTCATCAGAAAAAAGTTCTCTTTTCCATTCATCTTCCCAAAATTGGTACTTTTCTGCGTATGTCAATCTGGCCTCTTTATGTCGTGTGGTTAACTTAAGTTTGTGTACAGCTTTTACCTAATCTGGACTAGAACCCGCTTGCAAAATTTGTTGCACACGACGGGTAGTAACTTTTAATTTAAGAATGTGTTTAATTTCAGCAGGGCTCTTTGACTTATTTGTAGCTAAATATTCAATGCGGAATAATTTCTGTTATGAGACACCGTAATAAAAATGCAATCAACGAAACGACATTGGATAATTTTTCTATTATTGCTTCATATTCATAATCATCTTGGCCTTAAAAATATTTCGTGCGGTGTATAGACAAATTCTTATAAAGCAATACAACTAAATATTTGGAGAAAATCGTAAGGCAATTTCACTGTAATGACAAATTTATGCATTAAAATATTTTTACTCACATTTCCTAATTTCAATTTCGTCTTCACCTTTTCGGGCTTATAGTGACCGGATAATTGATAGAGCACTGCACGACTACGTCGTCGTCCCATATTACAGCCAGCAGGTACATCCAAATTATTGCCCTCCATGCCATCGCCATCCGCATCCGATGCCGGTGGGCCACCAAGACCGGGTAAGGCGCCCAAGCCAAGCATTCCCGCATTGGAACCAGCGCGAAAACGCGCACCCAGCAAAGCAGCTGTAAGGGCAAAAACTTTGCAGCGTAAACGAAAAAATCGCGAACACAAAGAGAAGCGACAAAGAGGGGACATAGTGGAGTGGGAAGAGGGAAGGAAAATTTGGCGTGGTGAAATGCAACGTAGTTTAAAGGATACAAAAAAGCATAAAATAATTAAAATAATCAAAAGAGTTTGATGTTTTTAAAGTGGAAAAGTGCAAACAGCGAATAGAAAATTGCATAAGTTTTAGCGAGAAAACGAAGGTGAGAGGTAAAGAAAGAGAGAGAGTAAAAAAGAAACAATAAAAAGGTAGGATTATTAATGGTTCCTTTAATGATTTTTTATTTCATTTATACTTAAGTGCTGGTAGTATACTTGCATGTGTGTGTGTGTATATTTATAAAAATTATTATCAAGTAGCATCTATTTGGATGGTGGTGCATGTGCGTGTAGAAACTTTTTTGAAAACTTTAAATTAAAATCAAGTGAAAGTGTTTGTATAGAGATACATATAAATATTTCACATATAGACATCCATACAAATATAAAGCAAAACAAAAACGAATCATTTAATATCTATACAGTGCAACTTGTTTATGACATAATTCACTCATTAGTGGCAAAAAACTTTGTACTAAAAACTAGACTGCCGCATACGCATACCAGCACATTAGACAAACACATGCACATTAGGATGCATCACTTTTTACACAAAAAACCCGCTAAAGTTTTCTCATCAGAATTCAAAAATCCGCTCAAGACCGTAGGGCCTCCTCCAAAATTTTTCGGAAAAATATACAGATTTCTGTGAGGTGCACCCGACTTAGAATATAACTAAAAATCGAGGTTTTTATAAATAAAATTAGATTTTAAAAAGTTTTTTTCCGAAAAATCAACTTAAATGATATGAAAGTTTAAACTTCAAAAGTGTGCATAAAAATGTGAAAAAATTGTATCAATGGAATAAAAAAATAGTAATATCAGCGAAAACAAGCGGATATATATATACCTATATATAATTGGCGTGTACACCAATTTAGAGTATTTGTCCAGGCTCCTCCTCCTATTTGTGGGGTGCGTCTTAATGTTGTTCCACAAATGGAGGGACCAACAATTTCAAGCCGACTCCGAACGGGAAATATTTTTTATGATGAGCTTTTTCATTGCAGAAATACACTCGGAGGTTTGCCATTGCCTATTTTTCTTAATTTCGGTGTTTCACTGAGATTCGAAACTACGTTCTCTCTGTCAATTCCGAATGGTAGTCGCGCACCCTCCCATTCGGCTACAAGCGGACATGAACGAGTTAATTTAATGTCCATTTCGTTCTTCACAAAAAATGTTTCTCTTTTCATTTCCCTCTTTTTTTTGAGTTCGATTACGAAATAAATTTAATCTAGCGTGAAAATTCTGTATCCGAAGAAAAATGTAAAATGCCATTGCGAATGCGAATGTACCAAAAGCGAATGTGGCTAATTTTCTCTCTTGAGAAGTTTTGCCCGTAGGCTTGGTTGCAGTGAAAATCAGCTGACTTCTTAAAACGTTAGTAGTAAGGCATGCGTGTGCCTGACAAAGAGCGTGTTTTGCAGTGTTGGACGCAATTTTCTGAGTAAATAAAGAACATGTCCTTTCACTGGGTTGTGTGCAACATTGAAAAATATGTCCACCGTGGACGAATAACATATTTTGGCAGAAACCAACACCATAAGAAATTACATGGATGAGAAAATGAACTTCCAATGAATTTATCTAATTTTCCTTAAACTTATCGTCCAAAAAAAGTAAAAATTAGCAATAAAAATTTCATTACTTTGATGAAAATTTGTAGCATATTTACGCTGCTCTGATAAGCTTAAACTCATTTATCATCCGCATGGATTTTGTAGAATATTATTTATTAAAAAACACGGTTTTTTGGAGGAGTATCCAAATATGTGCAGCTCTATTAAACCTTTAGACAACAAATAACAAATTTTAGAATTCCAGATGAAGAAATGCAATTTTTTTATTTGGAGAGGCACCTTAATATAAGAGTATGTGCAGATATATATACATTCATACATGTATGTGTATGTACTCGAATATATACTTGATTGTGTAAATATATTCGCTGGAAGAAAATGACCAGTAACGCACAACTCTACCAACTTTTTTCATTTATTTTCCACAGCGAAACACAAAACTTTTTGTAGCTATAAATACAGTAATTGAAAAAATTTTGCATTTTCGTTGCAGCATAAAACTTTTCTTAGCAAATATTAAAATTTTGCGAAGCACTCACGCAAATGCTTCCAAATCGACCTTCTTGCTTATTTGATTTTTTGTTTTTTTAAGGAATAACGATTTCATAGTTCAGTTATTTTAAATGCACTAGTGGACATATTTTTCAAGCTCAACTTCAAATGTGGTGTTTGTTGCAGAGCTACTCAATATATCCCTGGAATCTATCCTTACAGAATCACGTGAGCAATAAATAGTTTTTGCTCCTTTTAAATCTCCTGGTTCTAACGATATCTTGCCTGTTATGCTTCAGAAAACAAGCACCTTGGTGGTTCCTGTTCTGCAAGAAATTTACTTTGCGTGTATCACTCTTAATCACGTTCCCGCTAACTGGAAGAAAACGAGGGTTGATTTCATACCCAAGGCAGGGAGGAAGGGTCACGACTCGACCAAGGACTTTAGGCCTGCAAGTCTTACCTCATTTGTCCTAAAAGTGTTTGAAAGATTGATTGATTATCATATCCGAGAGCACACCGAATCCAAATTATCTCCAGCGCAACAGGTTAACCTGAAAGGGAAAACAACGGAATCAGCCTTACACGAGGTGGTAGGAACTGTGGAAAAGTTTCTGGAAGACAAACAATTCCCTTTGGCGGCCTTCATAGATATAGAAGCTGCTTTTAATAACATCAAGGCGGAGTCAATTCTTACTGCGTTAGATAGACTAGAGGAGGAAAGACCTATCTGTCTCTGCATCTCGTCCCTCCTTGGCTGCAGGAATGTTACTGCGGTCGCAAGAGGGGCTAAAGTCACTAGATTCGTTCACAGACGGACGCCACAGGGTGGTGTATTTTCGCCCCTATTTTGACGAGTTGCTATTGTCGAAGTTCTGATAATGCTAAATAAGGGTGGGGTTAAGGTAGTAGCATACGCCGATGTCTTGGTCCTGATGGTATCGGGACCGTTTTCCTCAGTCATGGCTGAGATTTTGGAAAGGTCACTGGCCATACTCAGTCGCTGGGCTGCCACCTGTAGTCTTCAATTCAACTCTGACAAAACGGAGATGGTGCTATTCACCAGAAAATATAAACCTTCGCCCTTACGACTTCCCAATTTAAACAACCACGTTCCCCCGCTCTCATCGGAAATTCGGTATATTGGAATGATACCTGACTCCAAACTCCATTGAAAGCTACACATTGAAAGTCGGGTAAAAAGGGCCAATATAGCATTCTACTCCTGCAAATCGGTAAAAAGTGGGGACTCAAACCACACGCCCTGCTGTGGATGTACAACGCAGTGGTTTTGCCAATTTTAACGAATGGATGCCTCTTCGGACAGGCTATAACATTACTAAACTGGGGAGAGTGCAAAGGATTGAATGCATTGGCATCACCGGAGCATGTAAAACTTGTCCCAGTGCTGCCCTGAATGTCGCTTTGCACTTACTTCCCATCGACTTTTCCATCATGTCCATCGCAGCTCAAAGTCCAATCAGGTTAAAGGAGATTGGCCCCTGGAGGCAATCTCTTAAGGGACATGGTAGCATTTTCGGGCAGTTAACACCGTATTTCTCCGAAATTCGAACAGATCTCTCTAACCGCAAACTAGAGTTTGAGGGTCGTGCTAGGGCAATCTTTCCAAATAGGCAAGATTGGATCGAGGAGAAAATCTGCACCGAAGCTTGCACCTCTGTTGTTGTAGTTGTTGTTGTTGTTGTTGTAGCAGCATAAACATTTTCCATATTTACATAGGGGGAATGCTGCAGGAGTGACAGTCCTTAGCCGGATATAAATCCAGGTCGTTTCGGTAACGTAGAACCGACTGCCGGGCACCTCTGTCTTCACTGACGGTTCCAAGATGGAATCGGGAGTCATAGCAGGGGTTCTCTCTAAATCAGTCAATTTATTTATATCCTTTAAACTGCCGAATACTGGTAGTGTTTTTCAAGCAGAAGTCTTCCCGATGCTGCAGGCATGCAAAATGCTTAGGGAACGAGGGAGCGAGGGAGACATTAACAGATATTTTCTCCGATAGTCAAACCGCGATTAAGGCTCTTACGACGCCATGGTGCACGAAATTAGTAAACTCCCGTAACATGACTACGTCAATAAGCAAAGTTACTGTATTTGGGTTGAAGAGCAACGTGAGGCCAATCAAGAACAGCCATTACATATAAAATAATCGTTTAGTGCGTCCATATTTCTTTAAAGACCAAACTGGTGCCAATGTAATAGTGAATTGCGAACGCTATCGCGCCATGATAACCGGCTTTCAGATGCCGGAAATTGAAGCCCCTGATGCCCACAATATTTTGTTTCAACAAAACGGCGATACTTGCCATACAGCCATACCTACAGTCCGTGAAGCAATGAACTTACTGCGCCGTGTTTTCAGAGGGGAATTTATATCTCGTCTCAGTCCAGTGTATCGGCCACCAAGATCGTGTGAGCTTTTATTTGTTGGAGTATGTAAAGTCAAATGCTCTGTTAATAAACCAGCTTCGATTGAGGCATTGGAAGCCAACATTACTAAAGTTATTCACGAGATATCAATCGGAGTCCTCCAGAGAGTCATTAAAAATTGGGATTATATTTAAAAAATAAATGTTAAATAATGGTTCTATACAAACATAATAAAGGTTGCCCAATCAATTTGAAATTGCGTTATTATATTTCAATTAAAAATCAGATACCTCTAAATTAAACCCCAATTTATTTCGAACAGAAAATAATACGTTTCCGACATAACTTTAATTGAAGTATGTATTTTTATAGAAATTTCCTCGCGCTCTTGTACCTCAAACTTCGAACTCGTTTATCTCGAAACTACTGTTTTCGGCCTAAAAAGCTATTCAATCGAATTCTCTGAAATTTTAGTATGTTGTTCACAACATCTGTGGCTATCGCCTGTACTATTTAGAATCGTATTATTATTTAAATTTTTTCGTATTTCTGCGATTAAAAAACTGAAAAAAACCGATTTTTAGAGTGGCAAATTCAAAACCACGAAATTTTGTAAATATTCGCTCCCAACCTGCATCAGCAATTGCATACAATTTTTTATTTGATTCTTTGTAGAAAATACCGTAGTTTATTGTTACTTTTAGGTACCTTAAAACTCGCTTAGCTGCCTTCCAATGAATTTCGGTGTAGTTCGCGTTGAATTGGCTCAAAAAATTAATGCTGAAAGCCAAGTCAGAATGCGTCGTAACAGCCAAGTATAATAAGGCACCAATCAAACTTCGATATGGATATTCTTTCCTTTCAGTTTCATCACGTACAGCGGGGTTTTCTAGTTTAGTGTTGATTGTCCGTAAGCTAGCGACAGATTTTCACGACCAAATTCCTCTCAGTCGATAACTTGTAAAATGCCTCAGATAGTTGTATTATGAAGCGTTGTAAACGTCAATTACGGCTCCGAGGGGGGGTTGAGCAGTGGTGGCCACCCACGCACGTAAAAAAAAATTATTCTTAATCATTTATTCCCACTTAAAAAATTGTTAAAATTAAAGTTAGACCAATATTTTGAAGAAATAAAATTGTCAGCTAATTATAAAGTCGTGGATTATACAATACGTCAGCTGGTCACACAAATATGAAAAAAATATATATGCGTTCAGTGATTTCATCCCAAAAGGAAATTTTTCATTTGATAGTTTATGTATCGTTTTTAATAAATAAATAAGTCAGCTGGCTATATGTAGGTGGAATGTGTGTGAGGTGATGCCCTGAAGGTGTAACGTATAAGCTTGTCGGAGACATTTATAGCCTAAGTAAATGTATCAGCTGACGAGTTTTCCCCTAACATACTGCCAGCTGACTTGTTCTATTACTTACAGGATCATATCAACAATCCGCACAATAATTTTTTTTCGGGAGAAAATGACGTACTTAAAGTTATTCAACATTACATTTAATGGGCAAACTGAAATGTATAATTTTATGGCAATGTTTCGTTTAAATCAAATTTTTTATGGGAACCTTACGATTCTTAAGAATAGAAATAAATATATTAAATACTTTGCTAAGCAAATCAATTAATTTATAATTTTTCAGTATTTAAATTAAGAATCTCGGGCACGAAACACCAAATAACAGATAAAATTGTTTCTAATAGCGGTCGCCTCTCGGCAGGCAATAGCAAAACTTTGAGTAAATTTTTGTCATAAAAAAGTTCCTCATAAAAACGTATTTGTCGTTTGGAGGCGGAATAAAACTGTAAGTCTTTCTATGTATGGAAAATATTAGAAAGAATGCCTCAAATAGCAGAAGGAGCCCGGCCGAACATCCTTTAAGGTGTGCACTTAATTATTCAGTATTCGCGGATAAAGTCTGTTGACGCTGATATCACTTGGCGGGTAAGAGTTGCTTATGTTCTTTTATTATTTATTTTTTTCGTTTTCCCTTCTTTCCTAAACATAAAGGAGAGGATTTGCCAGTGCTGCCTGAAGGATCAATTGTGCCCAGACCTCGAATTCAGAGTATTTCTCTGAGAACAACTTCATTAATAAATTTTAGTATTTGTTCAGTTTCATTTCCTACTCTGGTAAAATATATTTATAAACTATACTTATAAAACCGAGGTTCCAGAAAAAGCTACCATTGAATGATTTTTTAAATATCAAAACCGAAACTATTTGTTGTACAAATTTTAAGCCCTAGGGATCACCTTGTTTCAAACATTATATGATCAGCATGCAAATATGCACGTGAATAAAAGATGAAACAAAGATACAAAAATGGCTACAGTAATTGCTGTAACAGTGGGGCAAGATAGTTGCTTCTAAGACAAAGAAAGAAAAATTCAAACATTTTTTTATCAACTTCGTTTCCTTTCGAATTAAACAATTGTTATTTTAAACATTCATTTAAAAGAAAATAAATTTTTATGATTTAGGCTTCCTAGTTATTTCATTTTTTATGCATATAAACTGACTGCTCCAGACACCCTTCATGGACGAAGAGAGTCACAAATTTGAAGATATCGTGGATTAGTATCGCATTTGAATATCTGCTATGAACATAGAAAACAAAAAAAAAAATTTAAATTTTTGAAACATCACATTTTTGAAACAACAAACAAGAATAAGCACATAGTTTTTACTCAAATACAATAACAAAATGAATTTTGATTTCAGACGAAAAAAATTTGTTCCGACACCTTCGAGTTTATTTATTCAAAATAGTCTCCTCTAGCCTCGATACACTGTTTTGCGTGATGTAAAAGGTTTTCGGGTTACCGTACACTTTTCCCAATCCATTTTTCCCAAAAGTCATTTTTCCCAAAACTTTTGTCCCCAATAAAATAACTCCCAAAAAAATTTTCCCTAAACCATTTTCCCAATTCAATTAAAATCCTATTTTTGTGCACTTTTTTTCTTCAGTTACGATAGAATCCACCGTATTTTTGCGTAGAACTCCTTTTCGCGTGGGCGGCCTTCGGCCGCACTTCAAAAGAATAACCCTCATCAGTCCAGCTCCGGCTACGCAATCCACCGTATTTTTGCGTAGAACTCCTCTAAAGAATTTTTACACATTTTAATATAATTTTTATATCATTAATAAATAATTTTTTGCTCTTTGGAAAAAAATGTATTTGGGAAAAAAGTCTTGGGAAAAACAGTTTGGATGAAAAAATTTGGGAGCATTTGCCTTTGGGAAAAGTAAGCATTGGGAAAAAAGTTTTGGGAAGAATGGATTGGGAAAACTGGTCGGCAACGGATTTTCGAAAGAATGTTTCAGTTCATTGACCGGAACGTCTTTCCGGATGTCGCTACAACCCTTTTGGATGGCCTCTACAGACGCAAGATGTGGTGCATTGTCATTCAATAAGCGCCAACTTCCTCCTTCGCGGTATTCGAAACGCCAAGATAGAAAATTGCATTGCGATTTGGCCCTCTGGTATGAACTCCTTGTGGACAATTTGGAATCGTAAAAACAAATGAGCATCAACTTGATTGTTGATTCCTCCAAACGCGAGTTTTTGGGTGACGGCTCGTTTGGGGCCTTTCAGTCGGCACTTTCACGCTTAGTTTCAAGTTCATGTGGGAAACACTACATTTTATCACCAGTTACAATGTTGTAAACGAAGTTCTAGCCTTTTCTCGCCTCTTTAATGAGGTCATTCGATGGTGGAGTTCTGAGCAATTTTTGGTCCTCAGTTAACTTGTGCTGAATGAAACGTGCACAGACCTTTCGTAAGCCCAAATGATCAGTTAAAATGCTTCTATAATCGATGTTTTGGAGATATTCAACTCCGATTCCATGAATTTCAACGATGATTTCGGTTCATTTTTGATAAATGTACGAACAATTTCGATGGAGTTTTCGATGACTAGTGATTTTGGGTGGCCCGTCTGTTCATTGTCATTTATGTCCTCACAACCATCTCTGAAACGTGTAAACCACTCTTGAACTCTGGCAAGAGATAGACAATCATCGCCATACACTTTTTTTCATCAATTCAAATGTTTCGGTAAGCGTTTTACTGATTTTAAAACAAAATTTGATATTTGTTCGAAACTCATTTTTGTACCGATGGCTGTAAGACTTCAGATGCTATAACTTTGCCTCCACTAAACCAAATATCACCAAGCTCTCACAGGAGGTCAGCTGGTGATGTAACTTCCAACGCACTAACTCATTAAAAAGATGGCGTCGTCAAAAACATTTTTATGTTTATTTCGTACTTCACATTGTATTTCATTATAATTACTAAAGGAAGCATTTTTCTGCGTTATTTTCATTACTCCTATTTTCATGTCTCATGAAAAGTTGTTGCTTTTACAAATATCTGAATTTAATGTAAGTGTATTTGCATGCAAGTCAATTAAGCGCTCAGCAGCGACATTCGCGATGAAAGCAGTGAACTATAAAATCCAATATGTTTTCTACTCAAAAACGCAATAAACATTAATACTAATAATACATATTACGATTGTAATTAAATGAGAGATTAACTTCCACTGAAAGATTGGTGGAGCAATTGACGCGATAAGGCCACAAAGCGCCAGCAGGCTTACGACTATGTCCATGTAACTCATTTGCTATTGTATTTGTAGCAAATTTACTTGTAATTAAGTGGAAAAATACGTTGTCAGCTTAATTTGTAAGTACGCTCGTAACTTGCACAAATACATATTGCACATTCAAAATGTCACGCATACACTTGCATACCCATATGCCATACTGACAATTCACGTAGCGCCCGCAGCCATACAAAGGCGGATGTCATTTATAATTAATTTCGACACAAGACGGCAATGGAGCAGAAGAATATTACAGTTTATTGTATTTATTAATTATACAGCAGAACAAAAACCCACACACGCACAGTTATGTAAATATAAGCGCACTCTCAAGCAAACAGGAGAGCATAGCATTTAAATACAATTACATATTCAGATACAGTGATGTGCATAACGCCTTGCAACTTGCTTTTACTATAGCTCAATATTAGCTTTTCTGCCTTAGTATTGGGAAGCTACCACACGTCATAAATTAAATAAATGGTTCAGTGGGTTCCAGTACATAGTTTCGAAGGCAACCCGAAATATGTTCTAGAAAACTTGTCAATAAATTCTAAATACATGCTCCGAAAATGCGATATGCTTCTCAATTTCACAAACAGTGCGTTTAATCACAATAGCACCGGGTCTTATTGGCAAGTATTGATAATTCTTTTTGTGTTTTTTATTAATAGAGAGGTTTCCAATAACAGGTGTTATCTATCGCTATCGAGAGATGATTAACGATTTTTATGGCCGGAATTGGATGGTATTGATCTGGACAACGTTTATTTTCAACAAGACGGCGCTACGTGCCACACAAGCAACGAAACCATTGATCTTTTACGGGAAAAGTTTGCGGACCGTGTTATCTCTCGAAGAAGTGATCACAATTGGCCACCGAGATCTTGTGACTTTTTTCTTTGGGGCCACGTGATAGAGAAGGTCTACGCCAACAGCCCAGGGTCGATTCAAGACCTAGAAGATGGAATTTGTGAACTTTGTGACTTTTTTCTTTAGGGCCACGTGAAAGAGAAGATCTACGCAAACAGCCCAGGGTCGATTCAAGACCTCAAATATGGAATTCGTGAGGCTATCGAGGAGATAGGGTAGCCACTTTGCAATTCGGTTATGGAAAATTTCACGAAAAGGATATTGTCCTGTAAGTGTGGTCGTGGTGGTCATTTGCCTGATATTATTTTCATCCGATCCGACAAACATCCGATCATTTATATTAAGTAATAGCATTTTACATTAAATATAAAAATAAAAATCCTTTTGTTTTGCGTTTCTGTTTAATAGATTTTTTTTAAGTGTGAAATTATAGTGCATTCTCATATAAAAGCCATGCAGTCTAAGTTTTAACTTTGAGCAAATTAAAAAAAAAAAACTAATTAAATTTTAAAATTTAAAAACTCCGAGTATGCAGAATTATAGCCCATTTAATCATTTCACCTGTTTGTTACCCGTGCGTGCCAAAAAACATGCAGGAAGAAAATATGTTCATAAAACTACATTTGTTAGCATTCGCTAATTTGGCAAATTAATCCTTCAATCTGGTCATGAAACACGAAACGTTAATACATTTATATAAATATAGTTCATTCTACAATAACTACCCTGTAAATTAAGGTTTGAACTTTATATAAAATTTGTAAAAATTCGCCAAATTTTCATCAATGTTTAAAATTTTGTGCTCAGAATTTTTAGAAAAATTTCGAATATGCAATTTTATAGATGATTTAATTTTATATATAAATAAAGAGGTGCAAGTTTCAAGTACATAGATCAAAAATTACACTGATTTCGGACGCGGTCTTGTGCATTTTCAACATTTAACGCCTACTCCACTTTTTTTTATATGGAAGAAAACATCGAACATAGTCAGCGGAAAAATTGTGAAAGCGATTTTTTAATTGAAAATTCCACTTTATTACAATCAGCTGTATCATAGAATCCATCGTAGAAAACCTTCGAATACGAATGTCTTCTATGAACACGAAGAAAGTGCTACCACACTCAAATGTCCATTTTTGATATTTCAACAACAGCTCACTTCAATATAAACAACACAATTTAGCAAATAGCCTTTAAGTTTTTTGTCAAGTGCGCTGAATTTTCAAATTAAAACCTATTCGTTGACATGTGCGGTTGTGTTATGGAGAAGGAAAGTGAGAAAACAGAGTCTCAGAATTGAGCGAAAAATTTTAATAAATGCAAGTAACCCTCTCGATACGGACGAACCGATGTAAGTGCTTGCCTTTTGGTTACACTAAAAGTTTCTTGAAATACCGTTTTAACCAAACCGTTTAAATAAAGCTGCATTTACATACCTTTTGAGTTTTATTGAAGACAGCGCAAGCTCAGCGAGGTCGTTGTCCATAACTTCCGCTCTCGGACTATCTTCTGTTTTACGGTTTCTTACAAAGGGAGGCTATCAGCACGGAGTTGGCAACGATTTTGGAGCATTCGACATTAAGCATTGTGCTAAAAGACGTATAAACGTCTCTACAAACAGGATTGTGTCCTCAGTGGGTAAATCTCGATATGAGTGTATGAGAAAAACGGCAAAGCAAAATGGAATTCTATCAAAAGTATAGATTTCCTGGCATCATTTTGTGTGTGGATGGGACGAACATAAAAATGATTTCTCCCACTAAAGAAACAGTCCTCTACTACAACCGGAAGGGCTACTGCAGTATCAATGCCATGATTGATTTCTCCTTTATTACATATACATATACTTCAAAAATTTATTTTTATTTATAGTTTAGGACTTACATTTTACAGTTTTTGTATTTGCTTCCTTTTAAATACTCTTTTTATTACGTATTCTAATTTCTGTTCGTTAGTCTAATGCCGTCGTAGAAAAATTGTACAAAACTCTAAGATTTGACGTTACGAGTGTATGTATTTAATGAATGCTACTCTACGAATTTCGAATGTACGTTCGGAGCTATTCGAATTGTATGATTACAATTTCTTAGTTTCTACGAAAAACAGTCTACGATGAATTGCATGATAGGGCTGAAAGATATCAATCAATATATCAAGTCATTGATCGACTTATGTGAAGCTGCATACCATTTTTTTATGTTTAAAATTTTGATGTAAATTTATCGACTTTTTACAAATTTTATAGAAGGTTCGAAACTGTTTATTCTTGTTGTATTATGAACAAAATTTTTATAAAAAAATAAAATAAATAAACAAATACTCAAAACTTATAAATATGTGGTGTACAATTTATATTCACGCTAACGGTTTATATATATATGTTTGCAACCAAAAGCATAATCCATCAAGAAACTGCAATGAGACCCCAACGATTACGATTTTTTCCATTACACTGTGTTATGAAATCTGGTAATACAAATTATTGAAACGTTACCGTTTTTTAACACATCTCGTGCATTTAAAAAAAATAATAACAATAAGTGGCGCGTTAGGTGTTTGGCCGAGCTTCGCCTCCTATATGTGGCGCGCGTCTTGATGTTGTTCCACAAATATGTGTGTTGCTTCAGATCAAAACCCTGTAAACTTATTTCTGTTGCTGAACGTATTTACTGGTTTCAGTCAAGTTTGATTCAAGGCATTTGTATCAAAAATCTTATCGAAACGTTTCAATAATTTCTTAGAGTTCGTCACACATAGAGTGTAATAATAATTTTGTATCATTAGAGTGTCCAATGGCCGAGACTTCGACCTGAAAGGTTTTTTGTGTCCAACATACATGATTTTCTATAACTTATTAGATTCAATTTTAGTTCACTCGTCAAAGCAGATTTGTTTGTAAAAAATTTTACCGCAAATTTAATTATTTTGATGAAATAAATAGTTTGCTACTTTTTTAAACGAAATTTCAATTGAAGTTCACACTTGGGTTGCAGAGAAGTTGCTTAATAAATTTGTAATTTCTAAAATATTTAATAATTATTTTTTGCCAATAATGAGAAAGGATGTTCTCTCTTCAGTACACACACATGGTTTCAGGGAGATGGTCCCACGCCTCACACGACCAGAGAGACCTTGGGATACTGCATGATTTCTTCCCTAATAAACTGACCAGCCGTTTCGGCGACATATCATGGCCACCAAAGTTGCCCGATCTTACCACTATGGGCTTTTTTTGTGGTGGTACCCCAAAAGTAAAGTTTATGAAATAAATTCAGCGATTATCTTGAAAATATTGTATGCGAGGTTGTCCTTTTCGACATCACTTCTCCACCGAGTGGCACATATTACAGAGGCCAGATGTGTATCTGACGTAAAAGTCAATATTTAGACGCAATAATTAAAAAATAATAAATAAATAAAAATTAAATAAATTTGTGTCATTCTGCCACTGGACACCCTGTAGGTGTCATTTAACAAATCTCTACACGTTAGAGATATTATTATATAATATTTAATTATTACTATATCATTAATGGCTATATTTGACCGTCCAATACTTTAAGTGTCTTCGATGTAAAACTGTAGGCCTCTCCATTTATGGGAAACATGAAACACCAAAAATAATAATCAAGGTACTGATTTTTTCTAATCCGTAAGATTATTATTACTACTCACTTACATTATGGAGGGAACACTTCTAAAGATCCCAATATCATAATCGTTGACAACGGCTAAATAAAAACAAAGCCGCGGGCGCCGAAGGGCTGTCGGCTGAGTTATTCAAACATAACGGTGAAGAGCTGGTAAGGTGCATGCACCAGCTACTATGCACAATATGGTCGGCATGCCTGCCGATTGGAATTTAAGTGTACTCTGCCCCGTCCATAAGAAGGGTGATCCTGCAATTTGTGCTAATAATCGCGTGATTAGTCTTCTAAATATCGCCTATAAGGTTCAAGCGAGCGTATTGTGTGAAAGGCTGAAGCCCACCATTAACCAACTGATTCGAACTTATCAGTGTGGCTTTAGACCTGGAAAATCCTCCATCGACCAAATATTCACAATACACCAAATCTTGGAAAAGACCCATTAAAGGAGAATCGACACACACCATCTATTCGTCGACTCCAAAGCTGCATTCAAAAGTACGAATAGGAGTTTCCTGTATGCTTCGCTGTTTGAATTTGGTATCCCTGCAAAACTAATAGGGATATGCAAGATAACGTTGCTCAATACCAGCAACGCCGTCAGGAATCGAAAGACCATTCCGATCCGTTTGGAAAGAATTGGACGAGCCGCAGAACACTATTTCCTAGAAGAGAGTACAATTGTAGGCTCATGCCGATGATATTGACATCATTGGTCTTAAAACCGCGCTGTTAGATCTGCCTTTTCTGAATTGGATAAATAGGCAAAGCGAATGGGTCTGGTGATGAATGAGGACAAAACAAAGTAACTCCTATAGTCAAACAAACAGTCGGCGCACTCGCGTATCGGCACCCACGCCACTGTAGACAGTTATGATTTCGAGGTTGTAAAATACTTCATTTATTTAGGAAACAGCATTAACACCGAAAACATTGTCAGCATTGAAATCCAACGTAGAATCTTTCTAGTATTTGAAAGTATTCGTTGCGGTACCAGCTGGTGGTAGCAGAGAAAGAGGGAGGTCACCTCTGCGTTGAAAGGATCAGGTGGAGAAAGACTTAGCTTCGCTTCGTGTGCCCAACTAGCGCCGATTAGCACGAGAAAGAAACTCGGCCAAAATCGGGTAAGCGGTTATCGCGCCAATTAAGAAAAATAGAAGATTATTGTTAATGGAATTTAGTGTTTGGCATACTCGTTAACATGCGCAAACTAGGTAATACTAGGTAAGGGGATTTTTATTTTCGATATCGCTGAATTCTTAATCAACGACGCGGGAAAAACCAAAAAAATTAAATTTATGTAAGATGTCCCCGCATAAAATATTTCAAGGCTGCTAAACTGTATAAACTTGGTAACCCAATTGCTGCAGGATATCACGAAATTATTTCACCCAGGAAATTTGTTTGCAATAAATTTATTGACATTCATACCAGGTGTTAATTGGGTTAGATTAGGTGATGCTAATGGAAATATGGAAGAGATATAAAAGGAAAGCATAAGCAAACATCAAAATTTTCCGGAACAATATATGTATGTATGTACATTACCTAATTCGCTTAGAACCAAGTAGGAGTCCGTTATATGCTCTATAAAATATTCTTGATGAACTATATTTATTGTATTTACTAGGTGCATCTGTGTTAGCCTTGAGCAAGAAGAGGTGAACAAAAAAGGTACGCATATTTTGCACATTACTGTAGATGCAAGTACGGATTTTATATAATATCAATATGTTACCATGCAATATTCAGCTTCATTTAATTGAACGAAATCCTTAAGCTGTAATGGCCGTATTAGTTTTCGAAGCCGTAGGATTTACGAAAGATACGAAAAGAAACTAACAAAAATATTAATAATAATATAAGATTTCCAAAAAAATTGTATGTATGATATAATCATGTAATATGAAGAAATTTATTATTATTTTGAAATATTATTATAGTCTCTAATTGAACAAATATTTAAATCAACAAAAAAATGCATAACAAAAAATAGAAATTCATATAAGTAACGCATTCTGACCAAGTTTATAAAACAAAAAGAAAAGAAAAACTGCACTGACAAAGTTTCCAGATAAAAAGTTGAATCTAATGTTTAGTTGAATTTCCCAATTTTTTTATTACAGCAGCACAACAGCGGGGCATTGAGGCAACCAATTGCTCACATCGCCGCTTTGGAATCTTCAGTCACGCATCTTGAACAATTTCCCAATATTTTGATTATTAGTCGGTTTGGAATTATGTACAGCTCTATTTAAGTCCCCCACAGATTTCCTATAAAATTGTGGTCGGGTGTGTCGGGTGTCCAACTCGTCTATCTCTGATAATCCTGCTGGTAGACCCATTTTTTTTGACATTTCCTCTCTGCACTACGGCAACATAACATTCTGCATTATTACCACATAAATATTGGTGTTCATTGGGCTATCAATTTTGTGTATGAGGCCTGCGCCATAATATTAGAAACATTCCCAAACCATTATTTTTGAGCGACCAGGTTTAATGGTTTTAAGAGTGAAATGTGGCTGACATTCCGTGTCAGGTAGATGTCTAACATATTTTCGTCAATCCGCGCCGACATACAAAATTATTTTATACTCGTCAGAAAATATTAAGCCACATGTCAGCTGTCCTGCTAGTACGTTTCTTACTAATTCCAAAAAGTGTTTCTTTTCTCCTACGTTTAGCTGTCAGGGGAACCCTTTGATGTGTGAGTTGCTAACAAAGCTTCCCGTTCGAAACATTTAACATCTTTTTTAATTTGGCTCACCTAACAATTTTCGATCGTCTTGCAGGGAAGTTTTTCATTTTGCTCCTCTCTTTTTGGCTTTTCCACAAATTTGATTTTCCATTTAAATTCATATTATGCTCAAATCAGAAGAAATACCTATATGCATGACACTCACGTAAATTGAAAAAAGTATTAATAAAAAATAAAAAACGTACTTTCGTCTAAATCTGTGCAAACTTTTATTAATATCCAATTAAAAACTGAAGGCACTTTTTCTTCAATTTTGCCCTTGAAAATGTAACGACGTCAATAAAGCACCGTTATTTACATAGTTGCTAGATTAATTCAGATAAGTTCTACACATCTGAGATGCCTTAAGGCGTTAGGTGGGTTTCAGAGGTTGCAAAAAAGGAGGTTTTGACTATTTTTTTTTAGTATATTATATAAAATCATATATTTTATTTAAGCAATTCACTATATCTAAGATACATATATAAACAGTATTTTGTGAAATTTTTATTTAAAAATTTCGAAAACTCAGCCGTTGGTACCTCATCTTCCTTAACGTCTCAAAAAAAAACTCTCTTGCTGTGGACAGCATAACTCAGTATTGGTTCATCTAAAATCAGAAAACCAAACGGATTTCGTTAGTACATGGATAAATCTCGTTGTTGTACGAAGGAAAAAAAAAAATAATCAAAATTTGAATTTTTGACAGGCTTTGAACCAAAAAACACATTTTTTAGTGAAATTTTCGACATACATTGGCTCAAAAAAAATAGTTGTAATTAAAAAAAAACAAAATCCTTCGTTCAATAACTAGATAATGTTATTTCAAAGATTTGTACAAAATTTGAATTAAATCACTTCATAACTTTTCGAGATATCGTGTCCACCGACTTAAAAAATGGAGTTTTGAGATAAACACGTATACCTGCGAAGCGTGCAACTGACGTGGCCTAATGGGCGGAACTTCTGAAGCGTCTATCTCTTAGAATTTTACTCGGATTGACTTAAAATTTTAGGAGAGTATTTTAAGCGTACTGTACTATTTAATGAGATAAACAAAAAAAAAATCGATTTTTTGAAATTTTCAAACCCACCTAACCCCTTAATCATTCGTAGATAAAGGGTGTTTTTTTAGAGGTTAGGTTTTCAAGATGAAATAAAACGTATATATTTTAATGTTACGGCCAAGAATTTAGCTTTATTATAAAGATAAGGGTTTGCCATTATGTTTTAAAAATGATTTCGGGCAAGTGGCCGCCGCGGCTGGCTCGAATAAATTCCAGCCGAGAGGCCCAATTTTCGACAACTTTTTGCAGCAATTGGGGCCGTATGTCAGCAATAACGCGCCGAATATTCTCTTCCAAGACGTCAATCGTCTCGGGCTTATCTGCGTAGACAAGCGACTTCACATAGCCCCACAAGAAATAGTCCAGCGGAGTTATATCGCACGATCTTGGAGGTCACGCCACAAGTCCACGGCGCGAGATAATGCGCTCACCAAAAGTTTCCTTCAATAAATCGATTGTTGCGTTGGCTGTATGGCATGTAGCGCCGTCTTGTTGGAACCAAAGGTCGTCCACATCAACATCGTCCAATTCAGGCACGAAAAAGTCATTAATCATGGCTCTATAGCGCTCTCCATTGACTGTAACATTATGGCCGGCTTCATTTTTAAAGAAATATGGACCAATGATTCCCTCTGCCCATAGAGCACATCAAACAGTGACTTTTTGAGGATGTAACGGCGTCTCAGCAATGGGTTGTGGATTATGTTCACTCCAAATGCGACAATTTTGCTTATTGACATACCCATTCAACCAAAAGTGAGCTTCATCGCTGAACAAAATTTTCTTCGATGCGTCGCGCGAACCGAACCATTATTTTCGTAATAAATTTGCACGATTTGCAAACGTTGTTCAGGTGTAAGTCTATTCATTATGAAATGGCAAACCAAACTGAGCATAAATCAAGTGACAGCTGTCAAAAAGACCATCTATGAAAAAAATAGTGCCAACTTGAAAACCTAACCTCTAAAAAAAACACACGTTATTTGGTATTGAAAGTTTCTTTTGCATGATTTAAAGCGAAAAAATGAATGCCTTCAAAATAATTTTTAAAGATACTACCATTTTCATGCTCACAGCTGTAAGTATGAGCTATTGCCATCATTTTCAAATTGTCACCAAGAAAATTTATTCATTGATATCGTATGCAATGACCATCAAATGGACTACATATTGACAGCTCATTTAGCGCTTTATTAAAATTTTGGTTCAACAGATTCATCTGACATTTCTGTTAACGCAGCTTTTAAATATACGCTCTGGTTCGCTTTACATATTTGAATAAAACTCGGAAAGTTATATGAACCTCAGTATGAAATTTTCAGGCGTTTATGAGCATAGACTCAGCTAATAGTGAAAGAAATACACAACAAATGTGAGGAGATTTTTTTTTTTTCAAATATGAAAAAAAAATTATGAGAAAAAACATTTTTTAAAATATATTTTATCCTGGAAGAAAATATCGTCTTTGTACCCAAAATTTCAACATGGAATAGGTTTCAAAATTAATATGATTATTTTAATTTTTTCAGTTTACTTCTTTACTCAAACGTATAAATATGTTATTTATCAGAAAAATTTACCACAGTGACCAAAATATTTGGAGCACTTAATCTAAAATCGTTCACCAGCCATTTCATAATCCATGAAATTATACAGTTGTCACACAATTTATTTATTACACGCGCGATTTATACAAAGGAACAAAATTTGGATATATTCAAAAAAAAAAAAATATTTTTATTTAATATTTAAGGAACAAAAACTTTCAAATCCATTTATGGAATTAGAGAACTTAAGGCCATAACAAAATAAGGCACAATTTTATGCAAAAATAGTACATATCCATATAAAGAAACCGTATTAAAAAAATAATAGAAAAAACGAGTATTCAGGTCTGTTTTGGGCCGCCTTTGGCCTTAATAACTGTTTCCAAACGTCGATGCATACTTTTCACCAATACCCTGGTTTCATTAGCTGCAATTTTCTCTCAATCAATACTTGAAGCTGTCTTTAACCCTCTGTTGTACAACCGGTTCTGGCTAGACTACCTTTTTACTTTGTACGTGAATTTAACATATTTCTTTTATAGCTTACGACTTGTGCTTCTAGGTAGCTTCCTAAAATTTAATTTTCTATCGATGTATGAATACAACTATTTTAACAGGATCCTCGAACAGGATGAAATGTAAAATGTATGTAAAAAGTTGCACCTTTGGTTGTATGCCTTGGGTCTGGCTGGACTCCTATACAAAATGTATGGAAACCTATGTAATATGCTACATTTTCCCTATTTTACCTGCTGTTTTTTTTTTTTCATGGTAAATCTATATTTACACTATTTTCTACGACCATTTAGCTCATATGTATATATGTTTTCACACGCACATTCTTTTCACCATGGGTGTAACACACAATAAAATGCAGAAAGCGGTAGTTTTGGGGCGTTCGGATTCATTGCCCATTTTTCGTTCAGCTATGTCTTATCATCGATTCAGAATTTTGTCTCGATATCTTCGTTTTGATAACAGTCGAACCCGTGAATTTCGCCAAAGAGAGGATAAAGCTGCGCCCATCCGAGATATATGGGATATCTTGAATGAAAACCTCAAAGATAATTATGACCCGCATGAAAATATTACTATAGAGGAGCAACTATTTCCATATCAAGGCGGAACAAAATTTACGCAATATATTCTATCAAAACCGGCGAAATACGGCATAAAAATCTGGTGGGTATGTGACTCCAAAACAAAATATCCATTGCAAAGAAAGTTGTATTGTGGCCGAACAGAAGGAGAAGAGCGTGAAGTTGATTAAGGGGAAAATGTGATGCTACAATTATCCAACCGAATGTAAACAGCGACCGTACAATAGTAGATGATAATTTTTTAGTCACATTGAATGGAGCTAAGCGTATTGCTGGTATAGGACTCGCATTAGTTGGCACCATATAATCCATCAAACGTTGTCTGCCGCCAGATTTAAAAAAAAAAACAATTGTCATTATTTGGTGTTTATGAAAACCTTGTTTAAATCAGCAGCTATGAGCCAAAGAAGAATAAAGCGGTCAATTTACTTTCCACTGTTCATTATACTAAAGAGTGTGAAGGCGAGGCAAAAAAACCATCGGCTATTTTATATTATAGAGCACATAAACCTTGTGTCGATTGTATGGATCAAATGTTCACACATTTCACATCAAAACGACCAAAAAGTCGATGGACCTTTGCTTTCTTTTTCAACATGTTGGATGTCATGCCATTGGCAGCGTTTTGTATTTGCAAGGAAGTCGACGGGCTTAGAAATAGTGATGCTAGGCGCAATTTTTTGACGAATATAACGAATACATTTGTCGTTGCAAACATCGAATATCCTATGAATAATCAAAGCATTATTTCTTAATTTACTACTCATTTGGCTATGGAATCATTTTTCAACGAAAAAATAAATATCCCTGTGAATATCGTAGTTAATCAACCAACCGCTGTCGATACACTCGCAGCGAAAAGAGATTGTCGTCTTTGTTTACAAGCGGGCGATAAAGTTCGTCGAAAAACTCGTTTTAATTGTACTACATGCGTGAATCCAGTATGTCAACAGCACTCAAAAGTCTCATATACATACATGTTTTGCTTGCCTTCCCCCGAACCCATAATAAAGATCATTTCATATTTCATCATAAATTGTATCGCTATCGCATTTTGTTTCTACAACCTTCTTCGAAATGAGTCAAAATAACGAATAAAAAAAAAACGAACAAAAAAGGTTTCTCTTTACAAACCGAAATATTTTCAGCAAGTATTTTTTCTACTGTAGGCAGATCAATGCATGGCAAGACCAATGAGAAAGGTAAGAAATTTTAAATATATACCTGCGATGCTTATAAATTATCGCGCATTTGCCATATATTCCCATACAAATGCATGTAAATGCATAGGGTTCTAGGTAGATCCGAGGTATACATCCGAAAGTTTAAAAAGTGGTGTACAACGGAGGGTTAATGACGCCTTTGATTTAATTTTGTGCTTTCTGATTCTCCTTTCTAAGACCTTCCATACATGTCCAATTGGGTTCAGAGCCGGTGATTGAGGTGGACTTTTAAACTCATTACAGTGGTAAATAAGCCATTCTTGCATGAGATAAGTTGAGTGTCTCGGGTCATTGTCTTGTAGAAACAAGAACGCTTTAGCATTCAGTCCAGGTTTAACGGCACTATCATGCAAATTATTCTTCAAAATGCTTAAATACAGATGTTTGTCCATTTTATCATCAATAAAAACCATTTTTCTTACTCCAGATGCAGCTATGCACCTCTAAACCATTGCATTTCTCCTCCATGCTTAGCGGTAGGAATAAGATTTTTTCCATTCAGTTCCATATTTTCTTTTCGACCAACTTTTTGAGGGTCATCTGCTCCGAAAACATTAAATTTCGACTCATCACTGAATATAAGGTTTTCCCAAAAAGAATCCGGATCATATATGTATATAGCTTTTGGCGAACTTCAATCTCTTCTTTCTGTTAATATCCGAAACGTAGGGCTTGTGGCGTGCCACTCTGCTATGATAACCAGCGTAACCAAATGGGCTTACTTTTTTATGCAAAGACTCTAGAATATTTCGGCATTGTATCGTGCAGGTTTTTTTGGATTTTGCGCGACTGGTGCTACTATGTTGCGTTCCTCACGTGGAGTGAATATTTTTCGCCTTCCGGCTTGGTGGTGATTTGCTTCCAATTTTTCAGTATTAACGTTATTAGCAATACACTTTGCACCGTAGAATGTGACTTTCCAATTGTTTTGCCGATTTCGCGCAGAGACTTGTTTTCCAAGTACAATTACCAGATATTACGCGCAACTGAAACTTAATCGGCGATAAAGACTAAGAAATGCCAATATTATTTCGTTTTCAGCAATATTAGTAAAAAAAAAACGATTTTTACTGTTACTTTTGCAGCAACAATAACATGAGCTGAAAGTGTACGAATAAATGTTTTGAAAGCCCTCAGTGTGAGTTGAAATAACGGAAGTTTTGTTTGCGGCAATTCATCAGGAATGTAACAAAACATAAAAAAGAAATATATTGTCACAGCAAATATTTTGTGCAAAACTAAAGTTTTTTACATACTACGCAGAGTGTACGAATAAATTGTGTGACCACTGTACATATTGCAGAAATTGAACAATGCCTGCACACCCCAATTACACGCACTGCATCATGAATTTTTCAACTTCAACACTCAATAAATAGGCCTGTAACAGAAAAGTTATCGCTCAAGTACTTCACCGCATATTATTACGTACCTCGTCCCACACTCTCTCTACTTTCTACCTGGGCAGGATGCTCTCTAAACTAATCACGCCTCTAAAGTGATACCTACCTAGGTTTAATTTTTTTTTTAATTCCACTTAAGTTGTCTTTAAAGCCCTTGAATTTTACCTGTTTGTGTTAGTACCAAACAAATTATATTGTAATATTATATAAGACCTCACGCAGCCACAAATCATTGTTTACTCTCCCCTGCTTTTCGCAGATTTGATTTATGCCTTTCAACAGCAGCCAATTTGCAAGTTCAAAGTCGTAACCTTAGGTCGACTGCAAACGCACGCACGCACACGTTTCTCGATTACAAAGTACCTTTTATGCAAATTAGCAGGTTTGCTTGTATGCCTTGAAATAAAAAAACAAAAAAAAATTTTAAAAATCTTAATTTTCTAAATTTTTTCTTCTCTCTTAACACCTTAATTTGTAGCCTAATTGTATGAATTTAAATCCAATTTGTTTCAGGGTTTTAAAGAATTTCTATAGCGTTGATATGCAGGCACACTGATAGGCTTTTTGATGTTATCAATAGTCTTTAGTAGGATCCTTTTTGTGATTCCCTTTTTCTTTTGCGGTATTTGACGCCAATCAATTAGAGCTTTGAAGGTAAAAATATTCAAAATCGATTTAATTTTAACCTATCACTGAACATTAGTATACTCGTATACTTTAACGAGCATTCGTTATATGGAGCAAATGTTCAATACTGATGCAAAAAAAATGCCAATAATCAACGCGATTTTGGAGCCACTTCACACCTTCACTTTTTTATACCAAAATATAATGGGCTATAAAACTGCGTACTCGAAAATTTTTCAGAGTTTTGATTACGGGGGGAAACCGGTTTAGAAGGCCAAATTTGGCGTTCTGCGTGAATTTTTTGCACAAGGAAGGAATAATCAGAAATTGTTTAAGCTTGGAGTGTATTTTCCTCATATTTTTAAGTACACTTTAAAATTCTTTCATAGCATTTCAGCCGGAAATAGAGCGAGTTGTCCATGGACGATCGCCAACCGAGTATATTGATGGTGGACATTCCTGAAGTTTCACTTTTTCTCCGTAATGAAAAACAATTTGTTTTGTTGCTAACAACATGTTTCCTAAGAATATGAACTTAATTGTGATAAAATAATATTGAAAATTGCATATCTTTGAGGCGCTTGAACACAATGTAATTTTTTCATACCATATTTTTTCCTCTATTTTGCTTAAAAAAATATTTTTTATGGTAATATAATCCCAGAATTAGCTTGAATAAAAAATACTCCGCAAAAAATTTATAACGATTGGTCGATACCTTTTTGAGCTAGAGTGCCCACCAGTTGAAAAAAAGTAGTTTCGAGAAAAACGTCGTTCTAACTAACGCGCGCTACGGTGCGGAACCAACGGGCAGTCATTTTATTGCTCATAGAATCGGGAATAATGTGAATTTCGCTTTAAAATTTTTACCAGATATTCTTGAGTAATAATACTAACAATTTATGCAATAAAAAAAAACACGATCCTCATAAAAATATTTGCCGTTCGGAATCGGCTTGAAACTGTTTCCTCCATTTGTGGAACAACATCAAGACGCACACCACAAATAAGAGGAGGAGCTCGGCCAAACACCCAAAAGGGGTGTATGCGCCAATTATATATGTATATATCCTGATTCTGGTTATAGTCGGTCATTTCAAGCTGTCTTTCTGCTACAGGCAGCACTCGTTTGTGAACACAACTGCCGAACTGGCTGTCTCCGCCGATACCATACCGGGTCTAGAACAGTACGCTGTACGTAGATCTACGATCAAGTCCTCGCACTTTCCGTCTACAAGGGACATAAGTCGTAGTTATATATTTGAAGTTAACAATTTTTAAGACTTCTGGCTTACAGGTTTTTGGTTTCTGCGCAAATTCAACGTCCCTACATCTGCTCGAATGAGTGCAGTATTCCAACACCCATACGAGCCATTTTCCGCAATTTTTCTCATTGCATTTGATTAACGTAAATTTATGAATTATATAAGCAATATATGAAATATTTGTTTTATAACATATGAATGCATTTTCCCAACACTTAAGGCCAAGTATATTAAGGTAAACCAACTTTAAACTATAAACTACTAAACTTGTAACAAAAAATATGCTCGCAAATCTACATAAAAGCATATTTTGTTTACTAGCAGCATTTCCTTTTTAATGTAATGAAAATACTCCGTTAGAGACTCCATGTTTTTACTTTTTCTCGTTTCACATCTAACTAATATTTGTTTTACAACTACGAACTAACTTAAAACACATACTTAAGTAACAAAACATAGTTCTGCGTGCACTTGTGTTGTTAGATAAACATCGAAAATATTCTAAATAAATATTATATTTGCATTAAAAGAAAACAATATTTTTTCTCTTGTTTTGTTTTAATGTAGTTTAAATAACCAATGTACTTAGTTTTTCTCTAATTACAGAACTAATTATCTACTTTACGTACTTTTTTACTACCTGCTGGCAAGAAGGGGAAACATTTTTCCCTCTTTCTCCATCCTTAGGAGTGTCAAAGCGCCCTTGTCATTACTTACCTAGCCTTCTAATATATAATTGAATTATGTATTACTCGAAACCCACTTTTCTTACAGTTTACACGATTAAAAAAGAATAAATATAAATAAGTAAAAGGAGCCGACTTCGTTTCATCAGTACCCAATGGCAAATATTTTACCTACTAACACTTTTCCAACAATAATGGATATGTGGAGACTAACTGTGCACTATAGTTACTAGGTTGTTAAATAAGTTTTGCAGCTCGATTGCAAAAACACAATTTTATGGTTTGAAATACACTTTATAATTCAGTGCAATCTCCCTGAACATCAATACACTTGTCCCAACGAGATTCCAATTTATGAATTCCATCTCTAAAGTGGGAATTTATAAGGGCTGCAAAATATGCTTCCACAACTCTTATGACCCCATCATTTGATGAAAAACACTTTCCATGCATGAACTTTTTAGGTCTGGAAACAAACAGAAATCGCTAGGGGTCAAATCTGATGAATATGGTGGATGCCCCAACAGTTCTAACTTTAATTCATGGATTTAAGTCGTTGTCAAAATGCTCTTGTGACACGGTGCATTGCCATGATAAAATATAATTTTTTTCTTATGCAAGCTGTGCCTGTTTTTACGAACTTTCTCTTTCAACTGGTCTAAAATGTTACGATAGTGTTCAGAATCTATTGATTTACTAGTTTTCTAGAAATCCGCAAACGAAATTCCTTTCGCATCCCAAAAAACTGATGCTAATAACTTTTTCACCGATTTCTGGACAAGAACTCCTTTCGAAGCAGAAGAGCCAGGCTTAGACCACTCCTTTGCCTCTTATTTTGATTTAGAATCATCGTAATAGACCCAAGCTTCATTGATAAGGATGAATCGATGCACAAAATCCACTTTATCCTTTTGAAAACGCTCTAAATGCGCTGAAAAAGTCGCACTCGAATGTGTTTTTATTTCATTTTGAGCGAATGCGGCACCCAATGAGCACACAGCTTTCTGAAACCAAATACTTTAGTCAAAATATTGCTTACACTACCCAGTGAGATGTCTAGGGCTTTTACTAAATCTCCTTTAGTCACTCGACAATTTTCCAATACGATATCCTGTATTTTTTCTACGATTTCTGAAGTTGTTGCTGTTTTTGGACGTCATTGAGGTGGATCGTCTTCGATCGTCGATACTAAATGGCTTGTAACAGAGAATGAATTGGCAGATTGAAATGAAATTTCACATAAGTTCATATGAAGAGTGTACCAGCATAGTAAGAAAATGTACGCTAGTAGCAACGACCACTCTTATCGAACCGAAATCTTATTGAGCAACCTCGTACTATTACTACGACTATGACTATGACTATGGGTATGAATATGGGTATAAATAATAGGATAGATTATGACTATGAATACCATAAGTAACATTGCTATGAATATGACTGTGACTGGAACTGCAATTACGACTTTGACTGAGACCACGACTATGATTGTGAATATGACTATGACTATAATAATAATGACTATAACTATCACTGTTGTTACTATGACTATGGTCGCATATATGACTATGACTTTGACTATGTAGATGACTAAAATTATGTCAGAGACTATGTCTAAAACTATGATTATAAATTTAATTATAAAAAAGATTATGGCTGCACCTAGAACTGCGATTGTTACTTTTCTAAAACTAAGGCCATGAACATGACTGTGAGTATGACTATGACTATAACTATCACTATTTCTATTGTGGTTACGACTTCGACACTGATCTTAACCATGACTATTACTATAAATAGGCTATAATTGCCTCTATGACTACGACTAGGACTGTAATTAGAACTGTGACTTTGACTTAGACTGTGACTGACTATAAATACATACTGTGAATATATCTATGAAAATTATAAGCAACATAACTATAAATATAACGTAGTTTTAGCATAGTTTTAGCCTTTAACAATGACTATGACTATGACTTTGACTTTGGCAATATCAGAGGCATTTCACTAAAGATATCTGCTGAGTAAATAAAGTTCCGATTCACTCTTACATACTCAATTACTCACCTACCAACTTAATGTAATGTATATATAGAAGCAGTTAACTTGTTCTGACTTTGATTCGCATTTGTTCTTTTCAAAGTAATAAATCTAGTTGAACTTTAATACCGCAAATGCAATGATTCATTTAATATTAACAAGCAAGGAATGAAAAATAAATGCAATCACCTAGAAATCTTACAAGCAGAAAAAGTTAAAATTAAAAAGAAACAAAACAGCATACAGACTATGTACACATATTAGGGGTATGACAACAGCAATACCAAGTATACATCTCGATATGAGTAGAAAAGAAGGGCTGTATTGTTTGGGAGAATAAGTTAATAGCGTTTTTATATTGTCTTTTACTTTAAACCGATTTATTTGCTGTTTGGCAAAGGGTAAGTATTCATTCGATAGAACTCTTTCTGCTCTACAAAACTATGTTAATTGTATTTTTTAGTTATTGAATTTTTTATTAGTTTTGAGTCTTAGCATTGGAATAACCAAGAGGCAAAACTCAACATTTTCGACACCTGCTCTTCTTTGCATTTCATTGAGATCGAAACGCTGCCGTAGCAGCCCGTGACATTTGCGACGTGTATGGCGAAGGTGTTATAGGCGAATCTGCAGCACGGACATGGTTGACAAAGTTCAAAAATGGCGACTTTGATGTCGATGGTACGTCCCGCAGCGGAAGGCTTTCTGAATCCGATAAAGAATGTCTCAAATTATCATACCTTTGAGAGAGAACGGTCGCCAAACCAATCGAGAATTGAAAGAAAAAATTTGGTGCGAAAAAAACAAAGAAAGTCGCCTTCAAATTGCAACAGGCGGTCATAAACAGCGACTTTTGTACCGAAACGTCACGGGAGATAAGAAATGGTGCCTATATATCAACATGAAGCAAAGAAAGGAGTGGATGGCTCCAGGAGATACCCCAAAGCCGAGAGTCAAGCCGGATCTTCATCCAAAGCAGATCATGATATGTGTGTAGGTGGGACTGGAAGGGCATGGTGCCTCGGGAAATGCTCGAAAGGAATTACACAGTCAACAAGGAGCTCCACATTACCCAGCTGCACCGCATGAATGAGGCTTTTCGTCTGAAAAGACCTGATCGACATACTCAAACAGTACTCCTTCACGACAACCCCAGGTCCCATGTTGCACAAGTCCTAAAAGCCGCACTCCAAGAGCTCGAATCGGAAGTCCTTCAGCATTCTCCGAACCTTACACCGACCGATTACCCTCTTTTCAGCTCCCAGCCAAACCATATGAAGGGTGTTACCTTTGATAACAAAGAGGTCTTTTTTGACAAAAGACCTGGCGATTTTTGGCGGAACGCCACCAACAATTTGATCGGGAGTTGGGAAGTAGTTGTAAACGTTATATAATTAATAAACTTATTGATATAATTACTGTTTAAATAAAATAAAATAAATTAAATAAAAGTCTTCGGTAAATACGCTACGAACTCATTCCCCAACCAAATATATCTTATCTGGTATCTGTTGATCCCGAGAGCTCCAGTTTGGTGCCAGTTTCTCAATTATCAAACGAAACTCTTTTCTATAAACGTCCGCCTTTTGGCTGGAAATTCAAAGCTCACACAATTTATTTATTATTTCTATTTTTTTAAGAAACCGTTTGTCGCTTAAAGCGCTTGTTTACAGAAACGTTAAGAAATCATGCCGCATATTTTTGTTTATCATACCCCTAATGCACGCAGTGATGCAGCATCTTCGTCACTAAGAGAATTGCACTGAATAATAATTACATCAACTGTGTCTGATCAACAAAAACCAATAATAAATCAAAACGAAAAAAGAATACCAGAATATAAACATTTATTTTACAATGCCAAAAATATGGAAATGTTAAATGTAAACGGTCTTGAACATATACATATATGCGCCTGTAAAGGTTATGGCATGCTAATTCAAAAGGAAGGTAAACACATAAATATGCAAATGCAACTTTTAGCTCAAAGTAACCGCAAGTGTACATATTTACACACACACATAATATAGTTTAGTGGGGTATTTTTCTTTATTTCCATTACTTCCTTCAGGCATATATTCTAACACACTCTCACACATATACAAGCATATGTATTAAGCCATGCAGAGACACATTTTAAGGTTTATTGTTTTTTTCATATTTATTATTATTATTTTTTTGCATCAGTATACTCCAGTTGGCTGTAAATAATTCAAAACAAATGTGTGCCACAAACCTCAAATGCCTCAAAGTGGCTGTCGGCAACCTTAGTAGTTGATTGCTTGTGGTTGCTGACAAAAACAATAGCAGAAATAGCAGCAATAACAGCACTATCATTGGCACAAATAAGTTATAAAGCAATTTTACGTGCAGAAAGGTATACGAGTATCAAATAGTCACACAGTCAGCTGGTCATTGGCCTGCCGCAAATTTGTATTCTTGTTGTATACCTATATGCGGACAGCAAGTTTTTATTGTAGTTGGAGACAATTTGGTATACCATTCAGCGGCTGCCGGCTGGCAATCGAATTATTTGATTTATTTTTGCTGGCTAGTATATCGAACGAAACTCAGTGAACTGATGCTGGTTATTTATTTCTCTTATTTAAGCTGCTAGTCAATAAATTTTTTACCTTTATTGAGTTTATAAATTAAATGCGATTGACCTGCCAGTTCAAAGTTGAGTTGAGTTGACAACTTATTAACTGCTTTTATTACTACAATAAAGGTAGGTATGTACATACGTATCATTACAAAGGGTGGTTTTATGTAGGCGGAGAACTTTGAATTGGCAACACTGTTTTTCATGACAGCCATTTCGATATTTCACGGTTGCTGCGAATTCAGTTCGGCTTGGAAATTCATCATAAATTGACTCTGCTTTGAAAATATCGCCAAATTGAGAAACTTAGCGGGAACTACATACAATCATTTTATGGGGGCTCATTCATCATTAATCAAAGCGTTAAATTCGAATGAATTAAAATCATCAATGAAGCACCAGAACATTCAGCAAGGATCCACGTTGGGCCGTTGGAGTTATTGGAATAAATAAATAATTAGATGTATTTAAGAATGATGATAAGCGATAGAGATACATGATTACCAACTTGTTTGAGCCACAACTATGATACACTAATATTACGGCGGCCACCGTAGCCGAATGAGTTGGCGCGTGACTGCCATTCGAAATTCGGAGTGAACGTGTGTTCAAATCTAGGTGAAACACCCAAATGAAGAAAAACATTTTTCTTACAGCGGTCGCCCCTTGACAGGCAATGGCAAACCTCGAAGTGTATTTCTGCCATGGAAAATATCCTCATAAAAATATCTGCTGGTGGGATTCGGCTTGAAACTGTAGGTCCCTCCATTTGTGGAGCAACATAAAGGCGCACGCCACAAATAGAAAGAGCCGCTCGGACAAACACTCAAAATGGGTTTACGTGCAAATATATATATGTAATATTGGAGACATATAGTCTGTGTGGAGCGGCGCACAGTGGAATGTGTTCATGAATTTTGGTTTTTTTTTCGGCACTTCTTCTATGCTTTTAGGGTAGTGAAATTTTTAACACATGTTCAGTTTAAGATGATTAAGAAAATTTCTAAATATTATTATAATCGGTTACTCCCTAGCGGTACCTCTCTTGAAGCCATGTTTTAATTTTCTGAATACTTATTTTAATTCATATATTTGTTAATTATTTGGTTTACAATTAATTAGTTTTTAATTCTTAATTTTTAATTTCAAATCCAAATTGCTTATTGTAAAAAAAAGATTGCAATAAATAAAATAAATCAAAACACCAAAAAAAAAAAAAAAATTATCAAACAAACTCGGTATATCAGTTATTCCTATGAAAAGTATCGATGGTATTAAAAATGGGCGAAATCGGATAACAACCAACGCCTTTCAAAAATACCAAAAATGTGATATTCCAACAATTAAAAAAAGGTCTTTCTCAAATTCGACATTTAAGTGGACTATCTGTGGGGCACTATGGGACTATGCCAAAAACGATATTTTACACCGGAAAGGTGGAAAGCTTCATTTTAGTTTAAAATAGCGGACAAAAATTGCAATATTTTTGAAATAAGTCAGTAGCTTCTTTGTTTCTATTGTGAAGATTTTTATATATTCTCATTTGAAAGGAGAAAAAAATATGACAAATTGTTAATCATTACAACTATAATTTCTTTAACTAATCATACAGTTCAAAAATCTGTTTACACGCCTATCTTCTTACTTACTAAGAAAATGATCAGGTGTTGTTATCAGATGATCCATTATATCAGATATTGTGGAAATTCATTACCTTTTCTTGAAAACTTCCAACGGTTAAAAATTCGACATTTAAATATTATTCCTCTCTCAAATCAGCATATGACCCAAAAAATTACCTCATTATAGAAATAAAAATATCATTTAAGGATTTTCTTCAATTTCTGCTTAACACAATTTAACTATAATTAATGGCTTCGTTTATTATATTTTTGATTAATTTCTTATAAAATTTAAATTTCACTATATACTTTTTTTATTTCGTTATAAATCAATTCTGAGCACATTGTTATTAAATCATATGAAAATGTTTTGCCTCTTAGTATACAACATATTTTAGTATTTTAATAATCTGTCAGAAAATTTTAAAGTTTGTTCAGCGATGGTTGATAGGCGATGAATTTTTTCACACAAATCGAAAGAGCGGACTCTGATCTTTAATTCATTTGGTATAAGAAAATCGAACAAGGTCGAGTGTGGAATAGTTTTATATATATTTTTTTTTACCAATAATCGGTGGTGGTGCTGGCGCTGTGTGCATATCGAAGTTGATTTCCTAATCGTGTTGTGCCTACTAGGCAAACATTCTGGCGCTTAGCTACTCGACTCGAACAGACTCCACGAGACTGACATCAGAGTGGTCGTTTAGCCAGTAATATCGTAACATGTGATACAGCGAAATTTAGTTAAATACTTACATTGTTCCCATACAAAGTGCAAAAAGTTACTACCTGCTGAATACTGTCAACCTATCCTCAATCTCAACAATGAAGACCACGATTTTGTGTCGAAAACCATCATGATCGACTAGGAGAATTTCTACTTTCCCATGACAAGGCAAGATTGACCAATTTAGCCCTCCTAGACTTCTTTCTTTGAACCCACTTGAAGGCCCAGATTTATGACAACAAGCGCCAGACAATCGCAGCACTTATCAGTTATCATCGGAGATTTTGCAGAAGGTCATGGAAAATGCAATAAAGCGGACGCAAATGTCAAGACTGGCGATAGCCATTTAATGGATATCATCTTTTCTATATAACAGAACAAATTCTAAAGTTCCAAATAAAGATTTCTATTACTTCTTACATCATTTTTTTGTTTTTCATTTAGTAAAATGTTATTAAAACCCAAATTGGTTGCTTAATATTACACCACCTTATACTTTTAAAAAGCAAAAATTTGTCAATGTTAGCTGCATAATGTCAGAAAAATAATATCTCAAATACATGGTTCAAATAAGTGAATATAGAGCCTAACCTTCAACTGCAATAATACCAATTTATTCGAACTCCACAATTCAAATGCAACACTAACATAGCTGCCAATTCTAATCAACACAAAATTGACCTTCAGTCATGATTTCAGCTCTAAATCTCAATTAGTAGCCAGCACGAGCATAAGTACGCAGGTTTAACCATACATTAGCTGTAGGAGTGAAAATTATACGAGTACGCAGAACCGCTCAGCCGCCGCTCAGAGTACGAATACACCTACATATGTGTGTAAGTGTGTACGTACGTAGGTGTTGAGCAGACAAGTGAACGTATATGGGTATCACTTTTGCAAATCGCATTTCCGTATTCGTCCACACATCGCAGCCATCACTGACGCAGCAGCAAAACAATCGTTCATGATTGCTAATCCGGTAGATGAGGTGAAGCGTATACGTAACGCTATTTACACATTAAATTCATCGTAAGGCGGCAGCAGTGGGAAAGTGTTTATGTAATTGGGGGTGTGTGCACAAAACTTAAGACCAAATTGAGCTGGGTTCGCACGCGCCATTGTTTTAACTTAATTAGGATTCCATTATTTCGTGCTTTTGTGATAAGAAATAGCTATTTGTGGACGGGGGCAAATGTATCTGTTGTTTTGTGCTGCTTATGTAATATAATAAAAGTGTTAATCAACTTGTTTTTTTTTCTTACATTTGCCCAGGTTATCTAAAACCTTAAATAAATACTTTATGCGCGCTTTATCTAGTGATTTTTTATTGTGCTAGTTTTCTGTAGTTTTCAACTTTAAAATACTCTGTGTTTATAAAACTAAATATTTTGACCTTTCCTGATAAGCAAGAAAGACCATTCCAAACATGAAAGGGGTTATTAAAGTTGTAAGGGGGGGCATGAGCTTTAGGACGATCATTTTCAGTAAGCTAGGAGTGTATATTAAAGAACCTTAACTTGGTCTTTTTTTTCGTTTTGAATTTTTTAGAAAAAAACCACACCTAAAAACATGTTCCAGAAAAAATGATATACTTCAAAAACTAAAAAAAAAATTATAAAAGTATTAAAAGGATACGAAGATACATATTTCATTTTAAGAACTTTGTGACAAAATTTTTCACATGGAATAAATCTCAAAAATTTTAAGTTTTTTTTTTCAAAAATTAATTCTTATTTCTTTCTTCTCTTTCGTCAAATATGTTTTATCCTAAAAAAATATAAATCAAACTATGTTTATAAAACTGTTAAAAAGAAAATGACTTTACAAAACTATACCAAGCAATGGGTCTCAATATTTTTCTATTTCTTGAAGCATATTTTATCCTCAAACGTAAAATACCAGAATTTATAAAAATGTGATAAGTATACCCAGGTATTTTATTTTAAAAACTCTGTATCGAAATTTTCAACATTTAACAAATATCAAATTTTCAATTTAGAAAAAAAAATTCTCATTTCTTTGTTTCAAAACTATTTAAAAAAGTTAAAAAGAAATTAACTTTAAAAATCTGTACCAAAATTTTGAATGTTTTGAAATTTCTTCCTATTTTTAAAAAGAATTTTATCTTAAAAACTAAAACAAAAATATGAGAAAATGTACCAAAAATCAATTATTTTAAAAGCTCTATACCATATTTTTTAAAATATATTAAATCTGAACATTTTTATATAAAACAATGTGTTTCTATTCTTCGTTTCATAAAGCATATTTTGAAAACTAACAAATAAAAATGTATAAGAATGTGAAAAGAAACGGAAGGGAAGTTTATACCAAACGTTATACTTATAATTCTTACTTAAGGTGACAGATACCCGTAAACTTTCGAAAAAATATATTTTTTTCATAAAATGTTCACTATGTTTAAAATGTTACTATATAATCCTTTAAGAATATGTAGAAAAAATGTTAGAACGAAAATTGAAGTATTTCTTATATTATAGATCGTCAACCGTGACGACTCTATTCTTTGCGTTCGAGCGCTGGGAGAGGAATTTGTATGTTTTCAAACTTTAGACGCGTTTTTCTCAAAACTACAATATATTTTTCAAATTGGCGTACACGATAACTCGATATTACTTTCGATGTGAATTTACAATTTCGAAAATTTTTGGAAAAAATAATTTTTTTGAATAAAAAATAGTAGGAAAATTCGCCCCAAAATTCATTTTTGTAAGCATTTTATTCCGCAATTTTATTTTTTTTTTCATTTCTTTTCTTCATATAGAAATCTTGACATTAGTAAACAAGAAAATTGTTGGTTTTTTGTATTCAGGTCACTGATGCCGGTAGTAGAATGCCCGCCGATCGAGAAGCTCCGCTGCGTGTGTACATCCGTCATTTTTGATGATTAAAATAAAAAAAAAAAATATTATATATTATTTTAATGTAAAGGGTGGTTAAATTTTAAGGGCCGATGTTGAATGTGAACCACGCCTAACTGTCAAGTTTTTTTTGCAGTCCATTTGACATTTTTCAATTTCAGACTAATTCAATTTTAATCATGGAAAGATACGCAATCGAGCAACGTGTTAAAGTTGTTCAGGCTTATTATGAAAACGGGCGTTCAAATCAAAATGCATATCGCGGCACTTCGCGATTTTTTCGGTCAATTTAATCGTCCAAATGCACAATCGGAAAAATTGTGCAAAAGTTTGAGCAAACCTGGTCTGTAGGAGATATGAAAACACCAGTGCATGCTCGTACAGCAGAAAATATTGCTGCGGCTCGCGATAGTGTGGTTGAAGAGCTGTCCACCTCAACTCGTCGTCGTGCCCAACAATTGCACCTCTCACGCTCGCCGTTGATGAACAGTATGCATAAAGATTTGCATTTCCATGCTTACAAGGTGCAATTGACTCAAGAACTAAAGCCTCTTGACCATTTCAAGCGTCGTCAATGGCAGGAAATGGCAACAGTGAATGACCAATTTTCGAAGAAAATCTTCTTCAGTGATGAGACAGATTTTCACCTCAGTGGGTTCGTCAATAAGTAGAATTGCCGCATTTGGGCGAATGATAATCCAAGAGTGACTGTTGAAAAACCAATGCACCCACAAAGAGTGACTGTTTGGTGTGGTTTATGGGCCGGCGGTATCATTGGGCAGTATTTTTTCCAAAATGAGGCCGGTCAGGCAGTTACTGTGAATAGTGTTCGCTATCGTGAGATGATAACGAATTTGTTATGTCCCGAATTGGAAGATACGGATGTGGACGATATGTGATTTCAACAGGACGGTGCCACTTGTCACACAGCTAACGAAACAATGGCTCTTTTGCGCGAAAAATTTGATGGCCGAATAGTCTCACGTCGCGGCGATGTCAATTGGAGGCCAAGATCATGTGATTTGACACCGTTGGACTTCTTTCTTTGGGCTTATTTGAAAGAAAAGGTGTACGTCGATAAGCCAGCAACAATTCAAAAACTAAAGGATGAGATAATTCGGCACATTAACGACATAGAACCTCAATTATGCCTCAGCGTCATCAAAAATTTGGACCATCGGATGGAAGTGTGCCGCCGAGGCGGCCATTTGGCCGATATTTTGTTCTATGCGTAATTGAGCCGTACCAATATTATCATAATAAAGAGAAATTACAATAATTTTCTAAAAAAAATCGTGTTTTATTCCAAATCAACACCGGCCCTTGAAACTTAACCACCCTTTATTAATAAATTGTATGCCAATTTTGAAAAAAATATATTGACTTCTTCATTTTAAATAATTTTAATGAAAATCGGGGAAAATATGACCGTTTACAGGTATCTGCCCCTTAATATAAATTTTTTAGCATTTAGTAAATCTTACAATTATTAAAAATTTTTCAAAATTTTTCGGATTACTTCTAATTAATTACAAATAAACCAATGTTTAGAAGATTTGACGTTAATATCCAATTTATTTGGATAAGTAAGTTGATAAATAATGTAATTTTATGATAACTACCACTTCGCAAATATGTAAGGTATAGGGATTACTTAACGAATGTATTGAACAAATTTAGTTCTCAGAGAAATTAGTTATGGCAGCCTTATCATTCTACCACAAAAAATTAATCTGTCTCAAGGTCAATTTTCTAAGTTACAAACAAGTACTAATACCAAGACAAATTAATAAGCCCCTCAATAAATAAGAAATATACTTATTCGTAAGTTTTGGCAACTTATTTGTTCCAATTTAATTTTTTATGAAAATATATTGTAGTTCATGTCCCTACAAATACTATATACCAAAATCCAAGTTTAAAATAAACTCAAGTTTGGTGCAAATTAAAAGAAATGTAACATGCTTTCATCAAAATTTCAAACTTTTCAAAGGCAGTTTTTAGAAAAATGTCAACTATGCGAGTGGAAGTGGGAATCAGCTCGAAAATCACGTTGACTTGTTAGGCTCTTTTTTTGCTGCTGCCTTGTGCGGCCACTAACTAATGATTTTTAATATGGAAGACAACATGAACATGAAATTCGCTATAACACTGCGCTCGTTCTTCTTCCTGTTTTATAAAAACGTAAAAAATTGCATTGCACCAAACCTTTCGCCTGGTAAATAATGTATACACAGTGGACACCAATAACAACATGTGCCTATTTGGTTTGGCAAAAAATTTTTGTTAAACGTTGAGAAAATTATTTTCTAGAGTCCCATGATTCTATTATCATCCCACAGCAATAATATTTTCCTCTTCCCAAAACTCAAAAGATGCATGAAAGGACGTAGATGTAGCATCATTGAGAAAATTTCGTCCATATCACTGGAAGTGATTTAAATACCAGTAAAAGCACCGTCACAATTGTTTTATATTTAAGTGGAGAATTACATTGAAGAGACTGGAAGTAAGTATGCAGATGTGGGTGAAAATAAATATCTTGTGAAAAAAGACATTTAGAAAAGTTTTTTTTAGTTTAGGTTTGGTTGTAATGTTTATGGTATATATTTATTTATGTATTTATTTATTTATAATAAATACTGCACTATTTTGAAAATGCTCACTACAAAAGACTTTATTTTAAACTACACTTTAGAAAGGTATTGGCTGCAATCAATATATTTTTTTATTTTTAAGAATTAGTAAACGGGCTGTTTCTTTGCATGCACATAAATTTATTGAATGCTAATACTATGTGGGCAAAAAGTAAGGTGAATTTGTCAAACTTCGCGGGACTAAAATTTCGCTCTAGTTATTTTTTTCATGAGTTGGCAGCACTGTTAATAACATCTGGGCCAACTTTCATGTGAATGTCATTATCAGTAATATATTTACGCTTGTGTTTACCAAACGACCAAGAGTGCATTTTTCGATTTTTACAATGTCTGATTTGATTGAGCAGAGAAGAGCCATCAAATTTTGTTTCCGGAATGAAATTTCGGCTGCGGACACGTTTAGCATGTTGCAGAAGGCATATAGTGATTCGACCATGTCGCAGAAAAATGTTTATAAGTGGTACAAAGACTTCAAAGAGGGTCGAGAACGTCAACAGATGACCAACACGCAAATAAAGTGAAGGAGTTAGTGCTCAAAAATCGTCGGTCGACTGTTAAAGACCTTACTGATATGATCGGAATATCAGAAGGATCTGTGAAAACCATTTTGAAAGACCATTTGGGCCTACGAAAAGTCAAATCTCGTTTGGTACCGAAAACTCTCAATTTCTTGGAAAAAAGTCGTCGCGTTTATGTGTGTGAAACAATGCTTTCAGACTATCAGGACAAGCTCAAATGCATCTTTACGGGAGGTGAGACTTGGATTTATGCTTACGACCCTGAAACAACCGACCAATCAAGCGAATATCGTGCTAAAGGCGAGGCCAGACCGAAAAGAGCACGTCAAATTCGTTCAAAAATAAAGGTCATTATGACATTTTTTTTCGATTTTCGTGGTGTGGTGCACTATGAATTCCTTCCGCCTGGCCAAACTGTTAATAAGGAATATTATTTGAGCGTTATGCGTCGTTTACGTGAAGCTTGGTTTTTGCATCACGATAATGCACCGTCTCACACTGCACTCGTTCTTCGTGACCATTTCGCCAAAAATTCCACACATATCGTTCCGCAACCACCGTATTCGCCTGATTTGGCTCCGTGCGACTTCTGGCTATTCCCAAAACTCAAGAGACCACTCCGGGGAACGCGTTTCGAGTCGATTGAGGAGATACAAGCTGAATCGAAGAAAGTGCTGGTGGCTATACCGGAAATGGACTATTTGGCATATTTCGGGGATTGGAAAAATCGTTGGCATAAGTGTATTTCATCGAGAGGGGATTATTTTGAAGGGGATGAAACTGATTTACAAGAATAAATAAAGATTTTTCATTTTACAACCAAATTCCCCTTACTTTTTGCCCACAGTATACATAGAGCCATGTAATTAAAACAGACCATAATTATGTATATTACGTGAGTGTACCAAATATCACTGTAGAGCAGTTTGGCAAACTAGAAATCAATTAATTGCTTTTGATATAAAAAACCGTTTGTAAAATTAAAGCAAATCCATTAGGATATTAAACGCAACTGCTTTTATCATTTAATTTTTTTTAAATTTATAAACGTTTTTCAGAAGTATAAAAAACAAAGGGATTGGCAAATACGAGGGCTGCTCAATGTGTATTTTAGTGATTTATTAGATGCTGCCGTTAAGGACAAAATTGGCAAAGTTTCAGTTGGCTGAAGTTGATGATGAGGGAATTAACCTTAGGAACATCAATCAAATTCAGCTGTTGACCAGGCACTCGCGAAATAGAGCTGATTAATTTAAAGCAACAACAAAGTGCACTTGAAGTAAAAGACACTTATTGGCTCTTCTGCTTTCTAAAAAAAGTATCTTTTGGATAAATTTCTCTGATTAGTCTGCCATGGTTAGGGCTCAACCCTGCTCTACACTTTTATTGCTAAACTTTTGATGCAAGTTTCGCTGATTTCAAGAATTTCGTTATTTGAATTTTAAAATTATAAATATAAAAATTTGAAGATATGAAACATGGAAATACAATGCAGCGTAACTACAAATTTTCTGAGTAAAAATGTGAGCTCCGCTAAATTCTTCATAATCAGTATAAATTTCTAGAATTTTTGAAGTTAGAACATAGAGTCACAGAGATAAGTGCTTCTAGCTAATTTCACTAAACTAACTTACACTGAGCCCCTTTTATTTTTCAAAACGACTCTAAGCGCCATCCAATTTTTTTTTAAGTAAATTTCCACAATTTAGAAGCCTTGTTCTGGCGTTAAACGGTTCATGGTGACTTGCCAAACCTTACTGAACATAAATGTTTTTTTCATGTGACTGCAATGAGCAAAAATAGATACTTCATAAATTATGTACACATACCTCACAGAAATAAGTATATGTGCAAAGTTTTTTATACCGACATCTTTCTTGATAGTATCGGTACATTTTTGTTTGGTATGCCAAAATCTGGATTTGCAGTCCAACTTAACTATTCACTTGCAAAATTGTTCTTTAGTCATTATTCTTAGTAGAGTTATTACAAATTTGTGTTGCGAGAATTGGTTTTCATATGAAATATGTGCAATCAGCGGTTTCGGTATGTCGTTCTCTTGCTCAAAAGGTAGTCTAACAGCACTTTTCGCTATCTCATCTACTATTTCGTTCCCCATAATGCCTTTGTGACCAGGTACCCAAAAGATAGGCAGCCTACTGTTTACGGCTAACCTTTCTATGGCCTCCCTGCTCCGTCGAACATTTTTAGACTTAATACAATATGAGCTTATTGCTTTTATTGCTGCTTGACTGCCCACGTATATATTAATTCTTGAGTTCTTTCTTGTTCTAGTGTAGGCTAGTTCCGCGACTTTCCCCACAGCAAAAACTTCCGCTTGGAAAATACTGCTTTGGTCTGGCAACTTGATAGGCTGCCTATCCCTAGTTTCGAGCAGTAAATACCCGCTCCCACTCCATCTGAAGTTTTAGAGCCGTCTGTATAGATGTGAAAAGTTCTATGTCTAGGCTTCATGGCTTTGTGACATCCCTCCTCTTCAATTGTTGTACGAAACCTTCTCTCTCAATTAAAGTACGGAGTCATGTAGTCTGTGCAACCTGAACTCCACTTACCTACTAAGCTGTGACCGAAGGTTCTGCATATGAATGCCCCCGCAGCCATTAGCCTCCTCGCGCATTTTGCTGCCAGATTTTCCGCCATAAGATCAATACTGAGTATCAATTCCAGCGCCGCCGTTGGAGTGGTTTTCATCGCTGCTGTTATGGACAGAGCAGCGAGTTTTCTTATCGCAGTCCACCATACTAAGGCCCCATACATCAATATCGGTTGGTTGTATCCACTTGGCAGCAGTGCTTTTTTAGAATCAAAGAAATTCAAAGGGAAATAAAACACAGAAAGTATTTTTAATGTCTACGAAACTGGTTTTATTTGACAGATAATTCGAAGTCCTCAATGCTTCAATATGTTTTTGGGTATATGACCGCCACGATTGGTGCGTAAGGCGTCGAATATTGCTTCCATTGCCATTGTTTCTGATTTATCGGCGCAGGTCCGAATTTACGTGATATAAAGAGTTCAAAGCAGATAATGCTGCGTCTAACGACTTCTCTTATTCCTGCTATTCATTTATCTCTGTGACTAACAAACACAGTTTGCTCTGTATTCATATGAAGTGCCCTCGCCGTATTCTTCCCGCAACCCCAGCTACCATGAGATGAGAAGGAAAGCGATTTCAAAATGGGACTATGAAAAATGTTTCGAAGAAAAAGCGTTGGATTTTGTTTATTGATTAATATTACGGCATCTTTGAAGGGAATGCAATATACATAATATACAATTTTTATTTTAGTGGCACTCAGTTAATATGTTTTGTACAAAGGTCGCAGTATATAAATTTTGACGTGATAACGTCTTATAATTCGATTTAACAGGCTGCACGTACGAAAAAATGTGTCGTTACCTTGCTCATTAGTGTTACCTTGCTCATATGTCGTTACCTTGCTCATTGCCGTTACCTTGCTCATTTGAATTTACCTTGGCCCCATACTAAGGCCCCATACATCAATATCGGCCCCATACAGCAACTACTGCCGTGTAGCACCAATGCATCAGAGAGGGTGATAGACCCACATTCCATTCCGCCCAGCATTCTTTTACATGCGTACAACGCGTTACTGGCCTTTTTCACCCTTTTCTCAACATTGTGCTTCCACAGATATTTTCTATCTAGTATTACTCCGAGTTAGCTTGCATGATCTTTGAGAAGTAGTTCGTTGTTGCCTAGCTTCGGGAGGTGTCACGTCGGGACCTTGTGCTTCCTGGTAAAAAGTACCATGTCCGTTGACCAAGTAAAACCTCTCATTAAAATCATAAATTGCCTTAGAGCTCCTGCATTACTTACAGGAACTTAAATAGCAACCCTCGCATCTACAATTACACAGTATTTGTTCAGACATTCAATCTAAGTTAATTGCTTTCGTGAAAGCAAACAAATATTGCCCTTTGCCAATATGAAATGAAAACTTGAAAGCACATGGCGCGTATGCAAATGACATGGACAAACAAACATACATACGTGGGTATTACATGCAAGTATTCATTAAGTGCTAGGCAAATGTATGAGATAATGTAGGATAGGAGTGGACTAGGCCGAATAAAATTACATAAATTACTCGTTTGCTCAATTCATTTGCTGATTATTCAATTGCAAGTGAGCTGAATAAATTGAGAAAATGAATAGCATAATTTGGCACAATTTCAAAATTTAATAAATAACGCAATTCATAGCCTACGAATTTGTGCTAGAAATTTGTGATTAACTAATTAATAAATAACTCCAATAATAATAACAACAAGCAAATCATTTAATTATGCTTATTTTCATACCTCATTTCTGTTACACTAACACAACTACGAAACTGATCGAAAGAGACGAGTCGAAAAGGAAATAGTATGTGGCTTTCCTGTGCTTCACCTTCAGCAGCAGTTGCTACTACCAAGAAATCGATACATGCATCAACTATGTGAAATCAATCAATATTAACCTTTTCGGAAGACGCAAGCTGTTAGCTTACGATAGGAAAATTCAGCAATCATCTGATAACGACAACAATTTCGTTCGGTCAATTAAACACATTATCAAGAAAATGCAGAATGCTCGAAGTTTTGTTTAATATGGAGCAAATTCACAAGGATGCCTGCAAAAAGGAATTTCAAAAGAACAGTTTTCATTTTTGGGCTACTTCTAGCTTGAACTTGTTTACAATATACCAAACTTCAATGGACTATAAAAGTTCATATTCACAAATTTTGTATAAGTTCAGATCAAAAATTAGGTAATCTTGTTGAACATTTTTTGATTTCTTTTAAATGCGTTTGAAAAGCTTGAAACTTTAATTTATGAGAAGTTTGTGGTAGAATGAAGAGATTTTCCAAAAACAATTATGAAAATGAAATAAGAAATAATTAAATTGTCAAAACTGGTACATAAGCTCCAGTGTTCTAGTTGTTAATCGCAGTTTATCCAATCTATAGACATTTCTTCCTTAACTTTCTAGAGACCACAGTACCAATTTTAACCCTTTGGCCCCAGTACAATAAACACCGAACGCAGAAAGTTCTGAGGGCTTCACGCCTTGAGATGTCTAAATGCCTAGCTATGAATACCGGTCATTGAACGATCGGCACCCACAGAAATTGTACGTTTATAATTTAGTCCCCATTGCAGAAGCTGTGGAGCCCTTTCAGAGAAGGAGACTGTCGAGCACTTTTTGCAAATGTCCGCTTGGTAGCTAGACGATTAAGGTCGCTAGATGCTGCTTTCTTCAACAGCCTTGGGCAGTGCTCCAACCTAAATCCCATCAACCTTCTCCATTGATTGTAGATATCTGCCTGTTGGTTGTCTCAGAATGGTATCAAAATGCCGCTTTAGTGCTACTTGAAGAGTACCAGATTGATACTTCAATCATTATGCCTGCCTTCAAGAGAAAGCAGGCGATATGATCAGTTTTTTCGAAAGCAGTTAACTTGGAACAACGCTGAACAAAAGCTTTAACACGGATGTGCCAGTAATTCAAGAAAAAATGCTGACCTCTTGGCCACCACTAAGCTCAGGACACTGGCTAAAGATCGCTAAATTTTATAGAAATTTGGCAACAAAAATATAATATTGCAATTGATAACACAAAATATGTCCTTATATTTGTTTAAACCAAAAGGTTGTATCCACACAGCAGTGCTTTTTTAGAATCAAAGAAATTCAAAGGGAAATAAAATACAGAAAGTATTTTTAATATCTACGAAACTGGTTTTATTTGACAGATAATTCGAAGTCCTCAATGCTTCAATATGTTTTTGGGTATATGACCGCCACGATTGGTGCGTAAGGCGTCGAATATTGCTTCCATTGCCATTGTTTCTGATTTATCGGCGCAGGTCCGAATTTACGTGATATAAAGAGTTCAAAGCAGATAATGCTGCGTCTAACGACTTCTCTTATTCCTGCTATTCATTTATCTCTGTGACTAACAAACACAGTTTGCTCTGTATTCATATGAAGTGCCCTCGCCGTATTCTTCCCGCAACCCCAGCTACCATGAGATGAGAAGGAAAGCGATTTCAAAATGGGACTATGAAAAATGTTTCGAAGAAAAAGCGTTGGATTTTGTTTATTGATTAATATTACGACATCTTTGAAGGGAATGCAATATACATATATTACAATTTTCATTTTAGTGGCACTCAGTTAATATGTTTTGTACAAAAGTCAGAGTATATAAATTGTTTGATAAAAATATACTTGAATTAAAAATATTAAAAGAAAAAATGGTATTTCTTTAGGCCAATGAAAAATGGCACCGAATAATTCAAAGCGAAAACGAAATTGCGTAATTTCTGAAAATACACCAAACACAACAAATGTACGAACAAATGAAATACGGCACAACAAAAAAGCGAATAACAGTGGCTAAGTATTTAGTAGCCAGTTCAAAGTGCGGTGAGTGAGGTTATAAATTGTGGTGCGCAAATTGCAAATAATAGCATCAGTAATGCGGAAATGAGATTTACAAATAAACAGAATCTTTTCAATTTGGCATTGGCAAGCGTTCTAAGCAATAAGCTTTCATTTTTTCCGGCTGCAAATGACTTGATTTGTTTTTTTTTTAAGACGCTGACACCAAAAGTTAAAACTCTAAAGTAAACGGAAGAAACACTCCGCGAATAAGTAAAATTTTTGTAAATGGAGATGGAATGTGTGAGGTGTGGATGAAATGAAAACACCACAAATGAATACAAAGCACACAGCGTCAATAAAAAAATAACAAACAGCTAAACTTCCATTTCGAGTTGGCCAACAAAAGCCACCAATTAGCGCGCATTTTGCGGAAAATGATAATTTTGGTGCGCTTGAATACTGTTCGTAAAACAGCAAGGAATGAACCTTTTTTGAATAGGAGGAAAAGAAAATGATAATTAGGGCAAAGTAAAGAAGCAAAGTGGCCAAAAAGTATTAGTAGAAGCACGAGATATCTCAAAGTTTCGACTATTTTTTAAAATTACAATAAATAAATTTGAAAATTTTTAGTTAACATTTAACTTTAATTAAAAGACGTTAGTTTTTGCTCTGCTTTTTGTTTTTTTGTTTATTTGCTAGTGAGCATTTTTTTCGAGGAGGTAAACGCATAACGCCGCCAGCGAGTAAATTAAGCAAAAACTAACGTAAATTTAAGGACACTTTCAAAAGGCACTCTATTACCGTCAAATTTCCAATCAGCCAATGAAAATGTTGGGCTTACGGAGATTTCTAGTTAAAGAATATTCTTTTCTTTTTTAAGAAACTGCATTTATGTAAGATACATTTTAAATAATAAACTAAACAGACATTAGTCTACGAAGATGTTATTTTAGCTGATTAGGAAATATTATAATATAAATATAAAGAATAAACGTCAAAAAGAAAAAAGGCGTTCGCTTTACCAGCAAAAGCGTACAATAATTACATAATTTGGAATTTTTCCTGAATAATTCGATCTAGAGAAGCATATACTCGTATTAAAGTTCTTATTCGATTAATGGAGAATTTCAAGTTAGAGAAGTTCGAGTTATGGAACCAAAATTGAGTGGATATTGCTTTCGAAACATTATTGCCACTCGATTTAGTTCGAGATGTAGGGAATTCGGGCTATAGAAGTTCGAGTTATGGAAGTTTGGCTGATTATCAAAATTTTTTGAGCTATAAAACTAAATACATATACAAAATTTTGTTCCTAATAGGTTTAAAATTTTGATAAATATTTTTGTTGTAGTATGAACTATAGTTTTAATAAATAAAAACAAAACAAAAATACATTAAAAATAAATAAATAGTCAACGGTTTGCAATATGTCGTGCTGCTATTATTTTGAACACAGGTGGATTTATAAGTATACTTTAAAAGCTTACATGGCGTATACGTAACATTTACTAGTTCTCATGTGAGCATGGAGCTCTCAGTATACATGTACATATTACCATAGGCCCTACATGACCGTTTTGATTATAGCTTATAGGCAGATGTAAGCAAAATTACGAACTAAAAAAATATGATAAATTAAATTTTGTTTAAATGCAGCCTTAAAGGAATTATTTCAACTGCTCCCGAGTATTGACAATAGAGAGTATGCGGAGACGTAGAATCTACTCGTGATAACTCGTAATATCATATCATTCAACCAGAAAATAAATGCAGAACCAAAGCTACTTCAGTAATAGTCTACAAAATTCTGGGCAGCGACAAAAGAAGTGTTGCAGGGTACTTTTACGAGTACACACTTAGTATGTTTCACTCTGGTCCAGTCCTATTTGTGCCACTTGAGATGCTGCAAGGCAGTATCGTATAAGTACCCCACTTGCTTGCCTAGCATCTAGCCTTCACAATTTTTACAGATAGTTGATGGTTTTTATATTATATGTGAAAAGCACGATGACAATACCGCATGATCTTAATTCATTTGCCAAGAGAACTGAGAGAGAGATACATTAAGCAACGATAAACTGACACCGGTTTGGTCAATACTTCGGTTTGTTCATTCTCTTTCATTATTTTTTTAACACGCACCAAAAATGCATTTACCTTGGTTCTGTACTGACTCATACAGAGTGAATCTGTCATCGCAGCCAATTATTAGAATTAAAGGGTCATTCAACTAATAGCTCAGCTGCTTCTATTTCAGATCTATAGCGCCATATGCGCTTGGGCAATGGTGTAGTTATCTGAGAGCTTACACGACTATTAAATATTACGCCCAAAATGTTACAATATATCACCTTGCATCAGCGACTGCTATAAAACTCCGAGAACTAAGTATTTGGAAAGAAGGAACAACGATTATTTCTATTTTCTCGGCACTATTCATATGCGTACAGTCTAAAGTAGAAGACTCATTATGATTTTTTATATCCAGGCCTGAGTAGAGCATGGAAAATTTCACTTGAGTTTGCCCGAAGCATCCTCTTCTTTTTGAGCAACAGCTGCAATATTGACAGCAATATTTTACAATCTGTAGCGGCTGGCGATAAAAGGATCGTTTCATCTACATCCATTTTGGGGAGTGTCGTCACCTGCCACCTTTTATAGTATAGTAAGTCTAAAGGCCGCCGTAGTCAAATGGGTTGGTGCGTGACTACCATTCGGAATCAAGAGAAAACGTAGGTTCAAATCTCGGGAAAACACCAAAATGAAGAAAAAGTTATTCCTAATAGCGGTCGGCCTTCGGCAGGCAATGGCAAACCTCCGAGTCTATTTCTGCCATGAAAAAGTTCCTCCTAAAAAGTGTCTGCCGTTCGGAGTGGGATTGAAACAAATAGGAGGACGAGCTCTCGGCCAAGCACCTAAAAGGTACATACATATAACAGCGCGTTGTGTGTGTTTTTTTTTCCTTTTTTGTGAATTAGCCGACGATTATATCGACCCTCGTGCAATTTCATAATCTAATTTTCAAGCCACTTAGTCTGTGAAAATTGTTACTGTTTGTATCGCAACTGCTGCCTGATTTTGGTAAAGTTAATTTGGCTTCCTGGTCATCAAAGCATCTCCAGAAATAAGGAGACGCCATCGATACAACCAGAGAGAGTATCCCTTGATGGACTTAAATGAAGATTGGAGCCCAAAAGTAGTTTTTACTAAAACTAGGAATTTACAAAAAGACCTAATTTTTTCAAAACTAAATAAGAGCTCGAGTTCCAAAGTGAAATTTTTAAATTCTAAAACGTTGTATAAACTTGAAATTATACAAGTAGTTTTCTGATTTTTGATATGATACCCCTCTTGGGTATTCAATGATGGAATTGAGGTCAGCAAACAAATTAAGTAATAGATTCTTCTTCGAATAACACTTGCAGTCTTTTTTTAGAGTTAGTTGGGGTTCCTGGTTCGAGCTACGATTTATTATTACTCTTTTATTTTATTTATTTATTAGAAATCATTGACGCCCAATTATATTAGATGACGGACGCCCCTAACAGCTAAAATTATTGAGCTTTGTGGTTATTGCTTTTACTTTTATTATCAGAATCTACTCAAATAAATGTGCCTTGATTAGTAAAAACAAATTCATTCTCAACTTGAAAATATTGAGGAAAAAGTGTACTTTGATGAACTCGACCGAAAACTGGTTCCAAGAAGCAATATTTAGTATAACTAATTATTTATTTGACCGCCGCAGCCAATTCTATCGGGTTCATAACCTCGGGCATGAAACACCAAATGACAGAAAAAGTTTTTATCGGCCGCTTCTTGGTAGGCAATGGAAAATCTTCGAGTGCAGTTCTTTCACGAAAAACTTCTCTTAAAAAAGCATCTAAAACTCAGGGTCCTTCCATTTCTGGAAAAAACATCAACGCGCACACCACAACAGGAGGAGGCGAAGATCGGTCAAACACCCGGCAAAGGGTATAAGTGGCAATTATTATTATTATTACTAAGAATTTATAAGAAGAAATAAACTTGGGCAAGTATTTTTCAAAAATAAACGGCAGCTAAACTTAGTAGTACCTAAGGTGCTATTTCTATCAAATTCTTACCTAAAAAATTATAGAACTAATCTTGCACTTCATACCAAATATGATACCTATTATTCATGATGTCTTGGGCATGAGACGAGTGTCCGCGCGTCTTGTTCCAAAATTGTTGAATTTTTTTCAAGAAGAACAACGCAAAACTGTCGCTAACGAAATGCTCGCCATGACTGATATGGACATCCGGCACATCATAACTGGCTCCATGGCCTGATATGGCTCAATGTGACTTTTTCCTGTTTCCCAAGCTCAAGTTGCCGCTCCGTGGAAAACATTTTGAGACAATTCAAGTCATAAAAGAGAATTCGAAGAAGGAACTGAAATCCATACCGAAATCGGCCTTCCAGAAATGCTATGATGATTGGAAAAAACGTTGGCATATGTGTATCGCCTCCAATGGTGACTACTTTGAAGGAGATAAAATAAAAATTGAACAATAATTAACCGTTTGTGTTTTATTAAATCAGTCTCGTTCATATTTGAGCAGAAGGTAGTATGAACGGATCCATTTGATATGCTCAGCTCACTAGCTATCTCTCTTTCGGTCACACGGCGATTTTCAAGCACAATTTCCTTTACTTTTCCGATGTTTTCGTCGTTTACTGATGTTGCTGGACGACGTTCATGAGGCAAGTTTTCAACCGATGTACGGCCCTCTTTGAACGATTTGTACCACTGGAAAACACGTGCACGCGATAGAGCAGACTCCCCATAGGTTGTCTGCAACATTTTTAAGGCATCTGAAGCCGAAATTTTATAGGAATAACAATTTCAAACAAATTCTTTGTTCAACTTGAATTTCCATCGTTAAATTCGAAGAACACACTCGAGCTTGACTTGTTTACAGTAGCACAGAAAACAAACTATGTGACATATCACGCTGAAATTTGCCATGTAAGCTTATAACAGTCCTACCACAAAACAAAAAATTTATTTTTGCCATATGTCATCCGCGGACCGTTTTATTGATAAAGTCTCGTTCATATTAGAGTAGAAGTATGATTATTCTTCCGCGACTGGTTTTCTTTTCAATTACTTTTAGGGACAAATTAAGTCTAAATTAGGTAAACTATCATATAAAAAACGTACTTACAATGAAAATAAAAAAATTATATTTTTGTCATGTGCACTGGGTTTTGAATGCGTTGAATCTATAATGGCATTATTTTCTTTTCTTTTACATATTAAATTGTTAGCCTCTCTGTAAGGAGTACAAAAACTAAAGATTTTTAGAAAGTATGTAAACCAGTAAATAAATAAATAAAAAATTTAGACATGAGTTGCCAGTGTAAGGTTTAGGCAAGCAACTAATTTGTGCACTTATATATACAAATATATTTTATTTTTACAGAAAAATGTCAAAAATCATATTTCTATTGGCTAGTGTGCATATACAAGAATAACATATTTGAACAATAAAGGGCTATGCGATATTTTTCAACACTTAAGTTGTATTCTTTTGCAACCGACCTGCACAATAACGCTCGAAAGCGTTTATATTTAACATTTTCATGCGTTTCTCGATTTTTTTTTTTTTTGTTTTTTGCAATTGACAGCAGTCACTTTGTACAACCTTATTAATCAGGTCACACATATTTAAGGCCTTTCAACTCAAACCGGTTATATCGGCTGAATTAAAATATTTTTATTGTTGCTTTTTGCGTACCGAGCAACATTTAATAGTGTTCGTTTGCAGGTCGGATGTAAAAGTCTACAAGACTGTAGATTATTTTTGTTTTTTTGGTAATGCATGTTTCCACTTACCGCTATCACATTCTTCATTCACATTCATCTCCAACATTTTGGTGTGTGTGATATCCTTGTGTGATGCCAAAAATAGCACCACATCCCGCTTCTCATTCTTAATTGGTACAATATCAAAGAGACACCAGAACGGTGAACCTGAAAGGAAAAGTCGCCAAATGAAATTAGAATACTTACACACAAACCAGACATATAGTTGATTTCGGGTGAGTAGGTGAAAAAAGTACGTGCAATAAGCTTCTTCGCCTTATATAAAAATATTTTGCGTCTGGTTGATGGGCCGTATACTGGGATCTATTGGCTTGTTCAGGTCAATCATTGAATCCATCGGGTAAAAGTTAGACACTTGACACTAAATTCATAGGATATCTAAAATATTATTGCCAACGTCAAATGACAATTTTGATGTTTCGAAACAGTTGGCGTCAAATGAGCGAAAAATTTCTTAACGATTTCGTGTGGTAATCTTTTTTGGTCTTTGCTAACATTCAATAATTTAAATATGGACTACATAATTAGTCTGGGAAATACGAGTATGTAGTTCAGTATGGATGCCGATTACCTCCATTAAATTAAAAATAAAAGTAAAGTGAAATATTGAGCTGGGGTACCTTTGAAACAAATAGGAAAAAGGAGGTCGGAGAGTCAATGTAACTAGAAAACTTATAAACATATATATAATTGGCGCGTACACCCTTTTTTTGGGTGTTTGGCCGAGTTTCTCCTCCTATTTGTGGTGTGCGTCTTGATGTTCTTCCACCTATAGTTTCAAGTCGACTCCGAACGACAGATCTTTTTTATGAGGAGCTTTTTCATGGCAGAAATACACTCGGAGGTTTGCCATTTCTGCCGAGGGGCGACTGCTATTAGAAAAAACTTTTACTTCTTTTTGGTCTTTTACTGAGATTCGAACCAACGTACTCTCTGCGAATTCCGAATGGTAATCACGTACCGACCCATTCGGCTACGGCGGCCGCCTTAGAAAACTTACTTAACCGAATTTCTGTCTGCAAAACTCTAATAAAGCAGAATGAAATCAAACCATTTGCAAAACTAATTATTACTAATAATGAGAAATAAATCACCTACGACCGTGGGCGAAGCGAGGTGAAGTCTCACAAGCGATAGCAAGTCCATTGTAAGCGCTAAGCGAGAAAATGCTGTATATACAATACATTTGGTAGAATGGACAAAGAAAAGCAATCAGAAAATGGTAACCGCTTGTCCAAGTGACTGATTTTCATACCTTTCTGCCAACAATTTATGAAGTTAATGCAAATGCATTTTAATTATTGCCGAAAGTGTTGGTGTTGTGTCATAGCAGCATCAGATCGCTATATTTTTGGTGACACGATATAACCTGACATAGCCTGACTGGAAAATTTTGGCCTCATAAACCTGATCTTCATCTTCAATTATCATTTCTGCCGGTTTCTGCAATGCCCTTTAAGTGGATTATAGTTAAAACAATAAGAGTTTACGGAATGCACTCAAACATTCAAGAAATCTCAGAGGTACTGTACGAAAAATACATATATGTGGGACTCGTTTTCCGCCGTCCCAATAAAAATCGAGGTTACTCGTTTAAAATCTTTATTTAACTTAATGTTACAAACGATTCCGACCAGTCCTGTGCTTCTGTTTGAATGAATGTCCATTTTTTTAACGTTTGCGTTCCGAGCCCTTAGCGTTCGGTCAGTGACGCCCATTACAATTAAGTTTGTTAAATATGCAGAGATGCATTTACTTATATGTTACAATCTGGAAGTAATCCTTCGTTCGTCTGTCAATCCCATATATAAAACAAAGTTTAGAGAAAATGGTGCCCTCATTTTCATCACGGGTATTTATTGAACTCCTCTCGTACTACAAATTTGTATTTACATTTAAATTTATATAGTTTATTTTATTATTTATTAAGTCATGTAGTACTGAACTGGTCAATAAAACACTAAATATTTATTAACTCGAAATAATTTACTTGTGCCAACGAATAATTCAATGATGAAATTATAAGGCTTAGTGATCGACTTTTAGAAACCAAAGAATTTAAAAATATTTTTAAATTTTCAAACGCTTTTTGTGGAACCTACTTCTTGAACTTAGTCCTAGTCGCAAATTCGTTTTTATAGCTTCTTTTCTCTAAAAATGGGTTTTTCGATATTCTAATAGGACTATGAATAAGTTCGTGCGGTTTTTTTTCGAAATTTGAAACTTTATTGACGTAAAATGGTTACAAATTTAATATTCAAAATATTGTCCATCGCTTACTACTACTTTTTCCCATCTTTCTGGCAATTCACGGATTCCCTTTGTGAAAAATTCGGTCGGTTTTGCCGCAATCCACGAATCGATCCATTTTTTGACTTCATCGTAATTACGGAAGTGCTGGTCAGCCAGGCCATGTTGCATCGATCGGAAGAGATAGTAATCGGATGGCGCAAGGTCTGGACTATACGGCGGGTGGGGTAGGACATCCCATTTGAGCGTTTCTAAGTATGTTTTGACCACTTGTGCAACATGTGGCCGAGCATTGTCATGTTGCAAAATAACTTTGTCGTGTCTATCGGCGTATTGCGGCCGTTTTTCTCGCAGTGCTCGGCTCAAACGCATCAATTGTCGTCGGTAGACATCCCCCGTAATCGTTTCATTCGGTTTCAGTAGCTCATAATACACAACACCCAGCTGGTCCCACCAGATACACAGCATAACCTTCAGGCCATGAATATTCTGCGCCGACGTCGATGTTGAAGCATGGCCAGGGTATCCATACGTTGCCCGACGTTTTGGATTGTCGTAATGGACCCACTTTTCATCGCCAGTCACAATTCGATGCAAAAAACCCTTTCTTTTGTGCCGTTGAAGCAGTTGTTCGCATGCCATAAAACGGCGTTCAACGTCTCTTGGCTTCAATTCATACGGCTCCCAATGGCCTACCTTTCGGATCATTCCCATGGGTTTTAAACGTTTGGAAATGGTTGATTGATCAACTCCCAAAGTTTTTGCAACCTCTTCTTGCGTTTGAGCCGGATCTTGATCGAGCAATTCCTCCAATTCGGTATCCATGAACTTTGGCGGCGCACCCTCGCGTTCTTCGTCTTCCAAGCCAAAATCACCACTTTTAAAGCGTGCAAACCACTTCTGGCACGTTCGCTCAGATAGAGCATGCTCACCATAAACTTCCACCAAGATACGATGACTTTCGGCTGCTTTTTTCTTCATATTAAAATAATGAAGAAGAATTCCCCGCAAAAACACATTATTTGGCACGAAATTCGACATTTTCAAGTGTGGTAAAAATATTGTTGTTTACGCTTCAAATAAAAAACTTATACTGACGTTTGTGCCTTACGACAGTAGCTCTCCAATGAATGTTTGGAAATGTGGATCGATGGAATAATAATCAAGTTACGCCATCTGTTGTAAAACCGCACGAACTTATTCATAGTCCTATTAGTTAAATTTTTTTAACGCAAATAGTCAGCTGGAGGCTCACCAAGCAAAGGCTCATGGCTCTATTTGTTGAGTTCTTGGCCAGCAATTATTCCCAATGATAACCCTATGAAAAAGTGTGTGTGCAGAAGCCTTTAGTTTTTCCATAGGTACATACGATGCAAAACACGGAAAGTGTACCTACTCGCCTGAAAATGTATTCCTTTTGATTTTGATGAAATTTGGCGAAGATAGCATAAATTGGGCAAAACGGTAGAAATAATAGTTTGGGGAAAAAGAAATTTTTATTTTTGAGTAAAATTTTCTCGCAAATGGTTTAATCTATTTTATGATCGGTCCTTAGCTCCTCGACGTTCCTACGACTACTAACGTACCGGTCAACTTCAATTATTTCTGTGATTTTATGGACTTTTTCTACATTTTCCCTCACATCAAAAATTCCTGAACGAAATCGACGAAATCAAAGTTGAACATACTTAGCTGTTACAGTAGCGGCACTACAAACGCCATTCACAATTTCAGGGGGCTGGGCTGCATTTTCGCCTTTATCAAAGTAAAACTATAAAAACCCGAATTTTCTCTTTGTTGGCTTCTATTTTTTACACTCTGTAACTCACAACTGAATGGAACAAGCAAAAAACAGCAAACGAATTCTTTTAGTGTGGAATGTTAGCTTGACAACGAGCAAAAATTTCAAATTGTTTGACCGATACTTTACGAGATATCGATCATGGCTGTACCGTCTACCAAGAAAATAATGTACTTCTTTTTCCCCACACTAATATTAAGTGGTCGCCGAGATAATCATTCCTTTACCCAAGTGTTCCTGTTTCCTTTTTGTTTTTGTTTAGTTCTCTGTCAAAAGAGGTTTACTTTAAGCGAAAACCAAACGAGTGATTTCTAAGAAATCCTTGTTTTTTTGATTTTTTTCAAGACAAAAATATTTTTAAGATAAGTTCTAAAAATTGTTTTCGGATCTTTTTTTGAAATTTCGGCTTCTTTAATCTTTTTTTAAATTGTTGGTAGAAGAAAAAAGTATACCACGATCTGCATTTCAGAACTTCAGTAATTTGATAAAATTATACAGCTTAGAGATGGACATTTAGAAACCAAAGAGTATTAAAATTATTTGTTAATTGTTTTTTTTTATTAACGATTCTTATTCATTTTTTAGAAGCGCCGAGTATATATGAAAAAATATTTACAATTTTGTGTTCTGCAACACACTCATCGTTTCTCAAACCGTTTCTTTTTGAAACCGTTCGACTATTTTGAATAAAAGTTTAATGTTTTAAGGCTGAAATAATATTCTGTGAGATTGCTGTTCTTTTCTAAATTTCCATAAAAAGAGTTGTATTTAACTTTTAGTTACTACACTTCGATTTTTGAATTCCCTCTAAATCCCGATGACATCTCTATAATCTCACCTTTCATTGAAGAAACAATTATGGAACCTTCCAATACTTCCTATTTCGTTAAGGGGCTACATGAGTTTCATTGGTTCAAAAAATCGATTTATTTTTTTTTTTGCTTATTAATTTCTACAACATCTCATGAATATTATCTTAAATTTTCAAGTCGATCCGAATAATAAATTCGGAGATACTGCCTTTGGAATGTGTGCACTCCAAGCCACTTTTACTGTTACTCAAAATGTTCTCGGTTGTCAAATGTTCTTGAAAACTACTCAACCGATCTTGATGAAATTTTACACAGGTGCTCGAAATACAATTTACTCGTGATTGAACGAAGGATTTTGTTTTATTTTCAATTACAACTATTTAAAAAAAAACAAAATGTCAAGCAAATTTGACCGAAACTTTAATTTTTTTGGAAAAATGTCTGCCAAAATTCCAATTTTTACTTTTTTCTCTTTCCTTCGTTCAAGCACGAGTTTATGGTCTTAACTAAAACACTTATTTTTATTTTTTCATTTTTGATGAGCCTGTCAGGAGTTATGCTGACAACGCGGACTCAACTTTTTTTCGAGGGGTCACCGGAAATGACGTCACAATGGAGGAGTTTTAATTTTTTTTTTTTAAAATTTCAAAAATTATTCTCTAAATATGTATCTATAGACAGAAAAAAGTGTGAATTAAATAAATAATTTTTTACATAGAAAAAAAAAATATTGAAAATAGGTCTTTTTTACCCGACGAAAACCATGTAACCCCTTAATAAGGGCAGAGCTACAGCATTGTGTCCATTGCACTGCACTTGGGTTACCTTTCTAATTTTCTTTAAATCTACCCAACCTCCGAAGAAATCTGAGTAGATCTTGTGGTGCAGAGGAGCCAAAGTGGTCGCTTCTTAACACATCAGTGCCAAAGCCCTCAAGCGTGATTCGAGCGAAGGCTGGGCAGACGCATAGTAAGTGGTTCGCTGTCACGTTTTCCTCTCCACATGCTGGGCAAAGTGCACGGTCTGAGATGCCCACCTTTCCCATGCTTTCCCACAGAAAGTGGCCCGTGATCAGACCAACCAGCTGCCTATAGTCTCCTCTGGTTAGTTAGAGGAGGAAGATTAGTTTTACCCATCTGCAGCCTCATTCAGCCTGCTAAGCTCGCTTGTGAGTTAGACTGAGCCGTTTGCTAACAGTGGCTATGATGGCTGCAGAAGGGAGTGGCGGAACGGGCTCCGAGCAGAACGCGCTCGATCCATTAAAGGTTTATTATCATAAATAAATATTTTAGAATTTCGATTTACGCTGAATCCTTCTTTACGTTGAATAAATTTAAAACTGTTTCTTTCTTTTCACAACTACAATGCCTTAAGAGTGATATGTACTCAAATGCCAGACACATTAATGTATATAATAATATATTATATATTTCATTTAATTGAACACAACAACAAACTTGATGCGTGAACTTACAAAAATTATTCAGCATTTTTGTATGATAACTCATTGTATTTACAAATATTCTGAATAACTATTATAAATTAGTTAGATTTTGAAGTTTGCTTAAACCTTTTAATATAAATATTTAGTCAAAGAAATATTAAATTCTGAACACTTAATAGAGAAATTAGTACTTTAATGCATATATCGCACCCTAAATACAAACGGGTCAGAACTCAAAATTTTTAAAAACTGAGTTTTTTGCATAAATTAATTCAGAGTACACATTTCTAACTGCTGCAAATATTTCGTTCCCATAACTATCTTCTTTAACTCGAAAAATACAATTATGGCTATTTTTATGTCAAGTGTGTTGCTTTTGCACGATCAACTAAAGATAATTATTTTTAGTTGCGATAATGGGCTCAAGAACAGCTGATTACTTTTATTACACATAAAGAGTTCTATTTTGAGTTCTGCCTCTATAACTGTAAAAAGTGATAAATTTCGTGGTATATTATTTTGCATTGTGCCTCTTTAGTTGTGAAAAGTGAGGTCAATTAGGTTAGGAAACTTATAAAATTAAAACATTTTATCAGTTAAAAAGGCACAACTTAAGATATAATCACTAGTTAATCGAAAAAATTTCAGTTAAAGAGTCATAAATCAAAATTTTGTTTTATTTTCGCAAACATAATATAAAATTGAAACAAATATAGTAGAACCTTCTTCAATGTTGTATATTTTCATGATGGAACAATAAATTCTTTAAATATTACAATAATTTTTACATAAAACGTTTTTCGTCTCTCCTGAAAATCTTTGTATTTTGAGTTGTGACCCTTTTGTATTTAGGGTGCGATATGTATACATTTCATGTCTCTTTCGCCCTTCTACAATTTCATTGCCTTCCCATACTCTTAGTGTCTCCCATAACCTTCGCACAGATATCAGCATTTGATAACCACCGTATCTTTCTCACAATCAACGGTAATGAACTCAAGTATAGACTGTCATTACCGCCAACACGCACATCATTATCGCCAAACATAATTTGCTTTCAAGGAAAAGTACAACACATACTAGACCGAGGCGAGACCAATCTGTGTTGCATAGAGCACAAATATACATAGCCTATCCACAGGCGCAGCAAACACTAAATTGCATATACGTTGAGCATACAAGTACTAAGTACGTGAACCTTTCATCTTGCGCATGTTTTCCTTTTATCTACTTACATTGTTATTAGTATAGATTATGTTATTCACTATACTACAGTAAGCCATGAGTTTCGCAGCCTTCGAGCACAAAACACTCTTCTTCAATGTGCGACCCTCTTTGATGGCATATTTTCTGCTATGCTTATCAATTTGACCCTATTTCAGCTCTAGTAGAATGTAGAAAAACTACTATTTAATAAATTTAACGATTCCATATTTTCTCTTGTCTCATAGGCTACTCAATTGAGTGTGAACGCACAAAGAGCGTTTGCTAAAGAGGCGCAATTTATTTGAAGGAAAATAGTGAATGGCGTCGTGTGTTCGGTAATTGTACTGAGGCAAGGACTTTTGTATGAACATTGTGTATATGTATTTGTATATAAAGTACTGGGGTCAAACGTGAATCAGGAAATATTAATTGAGCTTTCTACTTGAATAAATTAAGTTCTTATCAAACTTAAAATCATAATAAGTAATAATTCTTTAAGTTCTTATGAAACTCAAAATCAGTGCAATACTTTTAGTGGTGTGAAAAGTTGCACAAAAAATAAATTCAATTTGAACTGTTGCATCCATCATGAACCTTACGTGCAGACAACATACAAAGTGAAATAGTTTGCAATTATTCTAAACTATTGAATAATAAGAATTAGACTATTTTTAATAATTCTAATAAATAATTCTAATAAAAAATTGTTACAAAAGATTGGGCAACTGTATCGACAAAAAAGAAGCATGTCTCGGGGTTTTTTTTGGCAAAACAACGAAATAAATGAAAGTCCCAAAAAAAAATTTTTTTCTAAATAACGTGAAATAAAATGGCTGCGACACAGCTTCTCTTCGATGAAACCGGCTTTTTTATGTTTGAAGTACGTGCGGTCGAACCCACTGCAATTGCTATTTAGAATTAATGCTAAAGAATTGTTTCGATTATGCAGGTTAAAAGGAATAATAATAGCGGTACGCAAGTTTTTTTGATAAACACCTGTTAGGACCAACAAATAATATTTCCCACTACATCAAGTATTAAATTTATGTTGCTCGATGTCTTTACATAAAAATAGTAATGGTTTCAGATAACTAGAGTAATTGAAGGTTTGATGCCTTCAGGCGGCAGTGGCTGAATTTCACCTGTACACCTTTTTTTCCAAAAGGGCCAGACGGTAACTGGAAATAATAGGCTTCTGTTTTCACTCGCCCTTGCTTAAAAAAGCTGGAACTGCGTGACTTCCCTCTCAGATGAATTTTCCCTAATATACAAGTGGCGCAAAATTAATCATCAATTATATTTTTGAATAACTTTTTTTACTATATACAAAAAAAAATATAATTTTGACTCATGAAAATGTTTGTTTTGCCCTTGACGCTTACATACTGCAGTTATCTAGTTCCGAAGAGATATGATTGACGTACGACATCATTTGTAAAAAAGAAAATTCTTTCGATAGGGTTATTAATATTGCGCCGCCTTGTATACGAAATAAGTTTTATTTTTTCTTTTTTTGCTATTGAACAAGTTCGTGTTAATTGATCAACATTATTTCCAAATCTTTACATAAACTTGTTTATATGTATATCACCTTTAGTATAGTAATAAGGAAATCGAAAAAATGTTTCCAAAAATTTAATAAAATTTAAACTTATACAATATTCACGTTTTTTGTATAAGATTATTTAGAGTATTATTAAACTGCTTTCAGTTCTTTTTATAATTTTTAAACTTTTTTTTAATTTTTTTCGGATAAAATTTACTTTCAATTCAATTTTTTACTAAAATTACTGTTTTTCTAAACGATTTAGTTTTGTTTTCTTAAAAGCTTAAATTTTTTTGTTAAAAATTAAAAAATGCACTCTTTTTCTTAATTTTTGCAAAACAACTATAAAGACAACCTTCAAAAATTGATAGTGAGATTCCCACAACTTTTTGAGTTGTATTGAAAACAGTAAAACACCTGTGTAAGATACCGTTATAGCGAGTTCTGCTATGAAAATTAAGCTCAAAAGCCGAGGAAAGAACAATGAAAAATGAAAAAAAAGTCGATACCGATCCCCAGTGATGGTTTCGCTTGGCTTTAACAGTTCAAAATAAATAACACCAACTTGGCCCCACCAAATACACAGCATAACCTTCGCAGCGTGAATATTCGGCCGAGACGACGACGTAGAAGCATGACCGGGCAGTCCCCATGACTTTATTTTCTTTGGATCGCTATAATGAATCCATTTGTCATCACCCCTCACGATGCGATGAAGAAAATCCTTCCTTTTTTGCCGTTGGAGCTGTTGTTCACAGACGAAAAAACGACGTTTAACATCCCTTGGTTTTACAATAACTCATAAAGAACCCAAGTCCCCAGTTTCTGAATCATTCACAAAACATGCAATCGCTTGGAAATGGATTGTCGGGTAACTTCTAATACTCAAACTCTTCTTGCGTTTGAGACGGATGCGCTTTGGCCGCCGTTTTTTCGAATTAAAGTGGAAAATCAACACTTCCTGAAATGCGAATTATTCGGCGCAAAATCAGACATTTCCACAAAACCAAAAGTCACTAAATGTCACTAAAATAAAACAAAATCACTAATGTGTCGAAGCAGTTTGTTTATCATAGGACTGCAGGGTTTGACTGAAAAGTAATGAGCCTTCCTGCGCGGAGCGTCTGCTAAGTGATCAACCGAATCGGCTGGTGAGGGAAAATGATCGTTGGACCTTCCCCTTTGACTAGAAACCAGTCCCAGTTCGCTGGTAACAGCAGTGCAGTCAACATCGCTCCGCTGTTGCTTTAAAAATGTGTTAGGATTTTGCAGTGGCGAAAATACAGCGATCGTTGGAGTGACGTTATTCGATCAAATTTTGCATAAAGCTTAACAAAACGAGTACCGAAACCATTGGGCTACTCAAGGAGGCTTACGGGGACCAATCTCTGTCCACTGCTCAGGTAAAACGGTGGCACAAGTCGTTCAAGGACGACGCAAACAGAGGTAGATGTGAACCGGGTTTGTGAATTTTTGAGCATTGGCCAAGATGGGAGTTCCGGTGGAAACACCCTCCCTACAGCCCAGACCTGTCCCCTCCGGACTTCTTCTTGTTACCGCACCTGAAAAGAAAGCTGAAGGGAAGGCGGCGTTTCGACTCCATCGAGGCGATCCAAAAAACTGTGACAGCCGAATTGAACGCGATTCCGGCGGATGAGTTTAAAAAATGTTTCCTGTAGTGGAAGGACAGCTACCAGCGGTGTATTGACGCTCAAGGGTCCTATTTTGCTTAAAAAAAAGAGGTTGTCTGTAAAGTCGGTTTACTGACGATAGTTTAACGTGACAGCGTCATAAGAAAATATTGATGGAGTGGTTGCAATTTTCAAAACCAAATTTTAATTTTATTTGTTTGATAGATATTTTGTATGGATATAGAGGAGGAGGTAAATGGAATTGCAATGGAATAGGTCAAGTTACATTTACACAAACGTGGAAAATGACGAAACATTTATCAAATTCATGAAAGATATCTTCAATTTGGATTGTGCATCAGACGTTAATAAGTCAACAACACTAAGAGGCATCATCATCGATTTGACTTTCTCAAGACACTTTACACTCGAAAAACTCCCATTCATTTCCTACTTTTTCTATCATCGTACCTACATATGCGCATATACATACATATATATGCTCACTCAAGTAGGACAGAGCCAGATGTCGAACGTTGCCGAACGCGGGGGCCGATTGTGCTCTTTGTCGTTCGTTCCGCGCTCTCGCTTGCAGTTCAAGTACATTAGCTTACATTTGCTTGCGTACGGAATAGATTCGTATATTTGATATGTCCATATGATTTGTATGCATCTTTACATATAGATTTGTTCTTTTTGAAAATTGCGCGAAATTGTATGTGTATATGCATGTCTATATACATATATTACTATACAACATATCTTATCAGGTATATGGTAAATATTACCATACATTTTTTCCTTCATATATAATAAAAAAATTAATAATAATAACATTAAAACAACAGGTATTATTAACAAACTTGGTTTTATTTTAAATTCTTCAAGTAAATCAAATTAATAATAATCAATAAGAAGGCATATGCAAATACAAATACGTGAATTTATATGTGTACATATGCGCATATACATACATATATACGCTCACTTAAGTAGGAGAGAGCAAGATGTCGAACGTTGCCTTTCGTTTGCTTTGTTTGCTTTGTCGTTCGTTCCGCGCTTTCGCTTGCAGTTCATTCAAGGTAACGACAAATGAGCAAGGTAACGATAAATGAGCAAGGTAACGACACATTTTTTCGTGCGTGCAGCCTGTTAACTCGAATTATAAGATGTTATCACATCAAAAATGAGGCTCATTACTTTTCAATCAAACCGTGTAAGTTTGGTTAATGACGTTTAAGTTATCTTAGAATCGACTAGCACACACTGTTGGCGGCATCTATTGGCAAACAGCGGTAACTTAGTTGCGCACCTAATATATTTATCCTAAAGAATAAAAGATCAAAGAATGTACCTATACAAATGTGGTAAAGCACCAAAGATATTTCATTCTAAAAAACTTAAGACCTTAGTTCTCAAGCACTGAATAAATCTCGCAATTATTAAATTAGTTTCACATTTTTTCTCTCCTATATCTATTATTCTTCTTCTTGTTTCTTATTTTCTAAAAATATATTTGATCCTAAAAAATAAAAACATTAATTAACGAAAATTTTAAAAGAACCAAAAATATTTCACTTCATAAAATGCAGTACCAAAATTAAACAAATCTCAAATCCATACTCTTTTTTCAAAATCTTTATTCTTCCTAATCTCAATCGTATAAATAAATCAATTTTCAGAAATATTCAAGACAAAGTATCATACTTGGATCACTTGAAAATAAATCGCGCAGTTTGCTATAAATACCTTAAGGAAGCTGTTTGTATACTTATATTTTAATATGCCAATTTGATAGATGGGAAAATAAGAAATAAGCATAAATACAGAAAGTGCCGCTTGTATGCTCCTTTATTAGCATCAATAAAATGACCTTGACACCGAAAAATAAATATTTTTCTGTTACGAAACGAACATTTTTGGCAAGCAGCAAATAAACTGAAGCACTTGAAAATTACTTTCGTTATGTAAGAAAACAAAATCAAAAAATTGAATTCAATCACCTGTTGATTAAGCATTTTATTCCACGAAAAGACCAGAAAATGTTCCAAAGTCACGCAGAAGCCAACGAAGTGACCACATAAAAGAAGCTAAAAGCCAATCAATTACATGGGCATGTGCCCCTAACACCCGTAAATACATTTTGTCGCAGCGCCATTTGGGAATTGAAAAAGAAATGTCAACTTAATACAACAAATTATGCCATTTTTGTTCTTGCTTTTTTGTTTTTGGTTCAAACTTAGCGTACAAACAGTTTTATTTATTAGCGTCGTTGATATGTGCTGCAGTCAATCAAACTTTACGAAATGCCAAAAAAGTTACGTATACGCCATGCCGTATGTGGCAGACAGTGGCGGTAACATGAACAGCGGTGAACTAGAGGCTAGCACGTGCTATGTGATAACTTCTGCATCGCGAGCACAAACAAATGCACCACATATGTACACACCGGCCAGAACAAAGTCCTGCAAAAATTCAACAAATTGTTCACTTACAGCTGTAAGCTTGAATGAAGCTCTAAATAAATCCTCTCGTATGCCCCTCAGTGATGCTTTGGCGTAAGTATTGTGACTACCCGCTGGGAATGTTTACGAAAAGTTTCAGTGAGAGTTGTCCATGAGACTCATGTAGACACATATGTATATACTACATATATAACTAGGTTCACACACATACCTACATAGAAACGCCCAAATGTGCGGCAGCATGTGCTACTTCTCACATCCACTTGTGCCCTTCGAACTTCTTCTGAGGCAATAAAAGGCCACCCGTTTGTTTGAGTGCACTTATGGTGGTAGACAAAAATGTTTTTCCCACATCGCTTGTATACTTTTTGCCTCTTTACTTGTATTCCACTTGTTGTACATGCTTGAAATTCTTCCTGTTATTGTCACATCATATGCACTCTGTTGCGTGAAATGTATGTTTTCCGTCAGACATGCCTTTTACTTGAATGTTACATAAATATACTCGTACTCGTGAGTGCACATATGAACAAAGACATATTTCGGGACAAACTTTTGCCTGCCTTAAACTCTTAAATGCTTATAAATTATGACTTTTGTATTGTGCAAAAGTTTCACTAATTTGGGGTTAAAGTAAGTTAATTAAATTTCATTACTAAAGTTTTGGAGGAAAACTTATTTTTTCGCCTTTGCAACGAACCACAGATGTTGGCCGCAAATTTGCACATAGTTGAAAAATCGAGCTTTTTGTTTGTTTTTTTTTTTGTTTTGGAAAGAAGTAACCTATTTCAAATACAATTTGGTTCCATCTCGTCGTTTATTTGTGGTTATAGGCATTTTTGCCTTCCTTATTTTTTATTTTTCATCTTTTTTTAATTCTTTACTAATAACTGTTAGAATAATTATACTATTAGTTAGAAATTGAGAGTTTATTTAATTCTTCTTGCTACTTTAAAAGAACGTAAAAAATACTAGAACTTTGTTCCTATGAAATACCGTACATGCAAACAACTTTTTTATACTTTAAAAAATCTATATTTGTATTAGCAAAAAAGTATAGAAACACATTTTGTTTGCTACCGGAATATATTGTCTTTCATTTCATATTTACATTAATAGACAATAATAGAGTAAGTACAAGTATTTAAAACGATTTCTAAAAAATTGAATCCTTTAAAAATTTAATGACCTGCAAAAAAATCTAATTGTTGAGAATATGAAAAAATAAGTAAGCAGCATTACAGTATAAAATCAATCGCGTGGATGTAGAGTTCTAACTGGTAAAGAAAAAATGTTAGCTTTTGTCGCCCGTTGTTTTAATGAAATACTTCCAATGAAGTGCTTTATCATTTGATTTATTTGTCAGTATGCGCCAAATCGCCAAAGTTTGAACATTCCAAATTTTTTAATATTTTTGCGTTTTTTCTTCAATTCGATAAAAAAAAAATTGCTACCGAAAGCCTTTCAAATATGACAGCAGTTTACAACAAAAATACTCCTGCGTTAGTAACATGCAGATTTTCGCTTTGACGCTAAAAAACTGGAGGGTTGGCTCCGAGAATAGGAAGTAAACCGAAGCATACCGACAGCTATTTTATCCAGCAAGAGTTTTGCTATGGCTGTTGTTGTCGTATTGCTTTCTTGTTTGCTGTCGTAACTGATATTCTCTTGATTGTGACCACAAATATTGTTTACGATGAATGGGTAATAAGTCTCATAATTTTTTTATTTTAAGTACTTTTTTTACTTTTTTTAAAGAAGTGCTGAAGAAGCTGTCATTCCACAACTACAGCCAAGGGATATTCTTACGAGTGCAGTTTTTAACTATGCTGTGGCTGGGCTGAACAGCGCAGTTGAAACCATAGCAAATTTAACTTAATAAAACTTGTTTTTTCAGTGATGTAGCATCGGCTGTTGAAACATGCGCAGTAAAGCAACGTCAAAATTGAGTTTCAAAAAATTTTACTTTCGCGTGATAACCCCAGCAAATATATTTTAGCGCTGCTGTTATGCTGGCCGCTATTTTAAATGCTGCTCGCGAGCTAACAAGCTTAAATGAATAAAACATAAAACAAACAAACACCACCCAGCAGCTTAAGTAACACTCCTGATATCCTTGGTTTTCCAAGCACAAATGTTAAAGCACGAAGATTTGGTATCATCACTCCCTGAAGACTAGTGCTCGGTACTTGCATGAAAGTAATGAGATTGGCAATTTTCAAGCGTTTTTTAGCATTGGACGGCATGCAAAAGTAAAGAAACCGTTTAAGAAAACATATGCTGAGTCCCCGTAAAAATGAAGGGCTACTCTCTGCATGTCGGAAAGCTCTTTGGAACTCAAAAACGGCAAATACCATGTTTTAGTGCCATTTATAAATAAAATAAAAATAATAAATGCAAATACTCTTTTACCCGAGGTGCTGGTATAAATGTTACCGAGAAAGCTCCTACTAGCCCGGTGTCGCTTATCCTTCATGTTAAGTAGGATTTAATCTATTAAAGGAGGGCAGAATGAGATAGGAAACGAGGAAACTTAAACCCAAAATTGTGTCCGAGATTTCTCAAAATATTTAGAAAAGTTTATATAGATAGTTTAAGGACTGTGTGATGGATGGTATAATTTTGTAGTGCCTTAAAGTACTCATTAGAAGAAATTGCCTGATTAGTTAGCGTACCTGTAACAAAACCATGTCAACTCAAATAAATTAAATGACTTACTTGTATTGAAACGCGAAATGTTGCTTAACATTTTTTGCCCCGAACTTTTTACAAAAGTTATTAAATAAGTTTTAAGATGCTTTAATTTTTCGTATACCACATAAACTTTAATATGAAAATGTTTTATTTTCTTTACAAACACTGAAAATTATGCATTTAATTTTATGAATGCACTCTGAAACAACAGCGGAACCAAAACATAATCCAAATTTATATCTAAATGCGAAAACGCAGACCTCAACAATGAGTGTTGGAGCAAATTTTCAAAAGCACCACAGATTTTTACTATTTATTTATTTACTTTTAAATTTTTTTTTAACTTAAAATCATTTAAATTAAAATATTTGCATTATTATTATTATATTATTTTTATTATATTATTTTCCTCCTCCCTCCATTTGTGGAATAACATCAAGACGCACACCACAAATAGGAGAAGGAGCTCGGCCAAACACCCAAAAAGGGTGTACGCGCCAATTTTATATATATATATTGTATTATATTATTTTCACCTTAAATTATTTTGTATACAAATTTAATTACTTCTATAAAATCAAAGCCCATAATAAACCAAGTTTCATACTTGTTTTTTAATTCAACAAGTTTCAATTAAAATTTCGAGTCAATTTAATCAGAACTTATAAAAAATTCGCAGTCTTATAGCCCATAAAATTTTACTGTAAGTTGCAAACAGCTCAAAATTCTCATTCGATCTTGAGAATTTTTTCTTCTGAAAGTGTGGCGCATTTTCTCCGTATGAAATAAAATGACGTGCATTTGTTATATGAAGAAAATGTGTAACACCGTAAAAGAAAAAATTATAAAAAATCAACGAGAATTTCAAACTACTTCAAAGCTTGAGCCACATATACCAAAATTTAATGGCCCTAAAACTATATTCCGGTTTTTTTTTTCTGATTATAAATTTGGAAATTGGCCGAACATTTATAGATCATATACAAAATTTCATGCTTCGAATATGGAGTTCGCTATAAAAAGATTTATATATACACTAGCATTACCCAGTGGGCTTCGCACCACCACACATAAAATGGTTTTTTTATATTGAATCGTCTGGCGTGCTCCCCAATTTGTGTTTTATCGGCTTTTATTATGATTTTGTGGCCATCGGTGGGCATCAGATCGATAGCCACTTTGAACAATTTCACCAATTCATTGTGTTGATGGAACATTGTTTGCAATTCATTCACGATTGATCTTCTCGTATTCGTCGAAATTGCACAGCGCTGATCTAATTCACGATTCTTATCACCAATAAAATATATTTGCAAAAATTGATGGTCACCATCTGGGAATGGTAGCAAAGACCCAGCTCTATGGTATGTAGATAACGGATCTGAATTTTTAAAAACATCGAACACAGGGACGGCATATAAATTAAATATGATATTGTTTATTCCAAACGAAGAAATAACCTTAAACGTCGGCATAAATCCATCTCTTACTCGTATAATATTTGTAGCTCCAAAAGATGTCATTTGAAAGCATGAATTGTATTTTTTAATGTTTAAGGGGAAATGCTTCGACGTTGGTGAATTGCCAAAAACCAATGAATGCAAAGGTTCTGGCGGAAGTTCTAGCACCGGCAATTTGACTTTCCCACCAGCACAGTCCATACCAGGCGATTCGTTTCTGAATTTAATTGCTTTGCAATGTATACATTCTCTATTCATTTGGCCAATGTAGGCATGCATGCTGTAATCAATGGTGGCATCGTAATTGAAAGCCGTTCGTTGCATTTGACGTATATCATAAACAGACGTACGCCCACGATGGTTTCTTGGTGCTTCACTATTAACTGGTTGATTTCTCCGTCTGTGTCGTTGTGTTCCCACTTCATTTCGTAGAACACGATCTTCTTCACTTTGTGATCTTCGATTTAACGCTGTAGCATTTGATTGGCGTGAACGTCTGCCAATGTTTTCTCGTCTTGCACGTGGCATTCTTTCAGTACAGTGTATTACTAATTGAATGTAAAAGCCAAACATTGAAAATGATTTCAAGTCATTTGGACGAAAATATATAAAAATAAATTTAATTCAAAGTTCAATGTGTGTACGTGGTTAAAACAAACACTCACTAAAAGTATGTCTGTTCGCAATGAGAGCACGATATAAAAGAACTCAAAGCACATAAGAGAACTGTCAACTGAATTCCAACGACAGCAAATTAATATTAACATAATACACTTACAACCACAACAGTACAACAGAAATGCTCATAAGCGGCTGTGTATTTGTTGTTGTTTTTCCCATACAGGCATTTCGTATGAGAGGAAACCATTACTCACATAAAATGTCATAACTCAGAAACGGCTGCACCGATTTCAATCAAACTTCACACAAACCACCTGCTCAAAGATAGAAAAGAACTCTAAAATTTTTGTGTCAATTGGTTCAGCAGTTCTTTAGTGATAAGATTACCAAGGAAATGTAACTTCTTTTTATATATATAGATGTTTTTACATAAGTGAAATAAAAAATAATTAAGTGAGTCATAAAAATCTGTTAATATGTGGTGCCTTTATATTATTGTAATTTCGGGGACGTATTTTTTTGATTATTATTATTATTATTTGCTACCGCACCGGCGGGGGCCGCAAAGTATCGATACAAGTAAATTCAACTGCGATCGATTTGCAGCTTTTGCTTTTACTTGCGACTAAGTGAGCGAGTCGTTAGATGTCTTGAATTCGTCATACATGCTTCGTCTCCATGTTTCTTTCGGCCATCGTTTTCAGTGAGAGCCTTACGGATTCCAATCTAGCAACATTCTGCTGATGTCAGTCGCAGGTTTACATACTGTACGGCCCATCCATTTCAAGTAAGTTTAAATCCTTAACTTTTTATCCCCATTAGTATTTAATACATACAGAGTACATTTTTTGTGACTAAAATTTGTTAACCGATTTACTTGCACTTAAACTTATTTTCCTTTTATTAAGCATTTTATTTCTCAATACACTCTAAATATATATTATTTTCTACCAAAGTACTTACCATCTTTTTTGTAAAAAATAACTTCCAATTTTAGCTCGGTCTTATTCATCAGACTTTTCTCAATTTGTTGTTTATGCTCGTCCTTTGTTTCCGGACCGTACAGGAAATGACACGAGCATCCTGGGTGACACAAAGCACAAAGTCAGCAGTAACAAATGTTGAACAAGTGAAATGAACATATTCAGCACAATAACAACAATCGTAGTTTAGTAGAATGCGAACGACATACAAATATTCCTCAATGTCCGATGAGCAGTTGGCAGTAATTAAAAGTGTTTGTTTGGTGACATTATTGTTGTTTTTTTTTTTTTTTTGAGAATTTGTCATTTGCCATGTTGGGGGTTGACATTTGAATGGATTCAATGGTTTTTTGCGAATTGTTAGTTGACCGCATTTCATTATAGTTGTTATTGATGTTGCAGCAAATAGTCGGCACAAATTCATAAATTAGAAGAAAAGGAAGAACGTATTAAAATAGCTATGCATACATTTGAAATACGGCTTTTACTAAAATATACTTATGGTATACATTACAAAGGATGGTCCAAATACAGATATATTTTTTTATTATCGGTCAGATTAGTACCTACGTGAAAAGAAGTAAATCTTTTAGCACTTGAAGGATGTGGAATATTTGGCAAAGTTATTTCTAAAGTGCAGCAGCTGTAATGCTCAAACTGTGCATTTATTATTGTAAAAGGAAATTTCAGAAGAGACTAAAAAATTTCCATTCTTGCAGCTGCCTTTGAAAGAAAAGAACTTGCTGTGATGCTCTTGTACTTTTATTTTATCTAAAGAACTCCTGTGCATATTCGTTATATGGCCGCCAGCAAAAAAAAAAATCCCATTAATAAACTCGACTTTGAGCCACTTCAAACTTGTGCTTTATTATAACAAAATTCAATCCTTTATACTGTTTTCCTAAGAATTCTTTTATAAAATTTGTTTTGATTCTCACAAAGTTGGTAACTTTGATTTTTATCAACCTTGCAGGAAATGCACTGTTAAGTGTAAACAAATATTGTTAATTAAATAAGAAAGAAGTAAATTGTCCAAACTTGTCAACTATTTAATACACTTTAGATCGACTCGCTTAACTCAAAGCTCGAACGGAACAAAAAATAAATCTTTAAGAAAATAATAGTTTGGTGAATATTTTATGCGTTTTATGCGCTTCTTCGGTTACAAAGCCATTATTGCTCACCTTTTGAAGGTTTTCAATATATGAACTAGAATCACTCAGTTTCACCAGCATGACGAAGCATGCTACAAAACTTATCAGAAAAATTTTGAAAAATCACCCTACATAGAGTATAAAAATAAAACAAAGTTAGAGACTTTTTCCCAATGAAACTAAGCAATACTTGATAAAAAGGTTTATTTTATGTAAAAATAACAGCAGTATTCTCAGAAATAAAAGGTGAATTAAAATTTGTTGGACTAAGAACATCGACACTGCGACACAGATTTTATAAAATATGGACTTTTCAAAAATTCCCGAAAACTGTCAATAACAGCTTGTGACAAAAATCATCTTTTTGTTCTCCAGTATAAGTTTCAAGTGCTAGTAAAACTATGGATTTGATATTTGTAGTAATACAGCAAACTCAGTTTTTATATTTTGTCATCGATTTAAATTGTCCAAGTATGAGCTTGACGGAGATATTGACGAAGTCAAACAAGTAATGTCGTCCGTATGAAAGGAACTGTAACTGGCGGTCGACGACGAAGAGAACGTTCTTATGTCCGGTGGAAGGATCAAATTGTAGATCACCTGGCTTCTTTTGGCTTAAGAAAATTGTGCGGAAAGAGAGACCCAGACGAGACATTATTCGGCAGGCTGTAACTCGGTAACGGGTTGTTATGGCTAATTAAGTAAATAACTAAGTATTGTAAATTTTTCAAGAACCCTAAAGGTTCAAAGAATGTCTTTAAATACTCATATTCAGTCTACGGTATTAATGTGGATGTCAAAAGAAAGTGAATATATCTGGTTATTACAAAAATTTTTTGTTTACTTCACACCAGGACAAATATCGATTTTTACAGTACCCATTTAAACATTACTTTAGATAATATTTAAGGAGGAAAGTTCAACTATTTTTATAAGTTTTTATAAAACAACAAGGAGGCCGAAGTTGAAAAGCAAACAAAATATACTTTAAGAGCTGGACGCAGTTTTTTCTCTCATTTTATATCTGTATTAGTATCATAGAAGCAGCATAAGTATTTGAATTTTTGAAAGCATGAAGCCCTCTGAAAAATTAAAATGCAGCGAAAATTATTAACTGAGTATGCAGCAGTATAGGGTCGCCGTAGCCGAATGGGTTGGGCGTGATTACCATTCGGGATTCAGAGAGAATATATGATCGAATCTCGGTGAAAGACCAAAGTGAAGAAAAAGTTTTTTTTTCCTAATAATTTCGTGCAATTATAGGGTTAGATGATAGCCGCTTAAAAACCAAAGCTTTTGAAAAATACTGAAAATTGTGTACTACATTCAACTTTTCAATAATCATTTCTAAACAGTATTCATTTTAAGATAGCTCACATGATTTCAGTAAATTTTAATATATTATAACGCCAATATTACCATTTTTAAACCCTTTTTTTGATTCCAATATTTTCATTAACTCCACTTCATTTAAAAGCCAAATTTATGAGCGTTTTAACTTTTTGTAAGGTGTTTCCCGCGCAAGTAAATTTTCAATATATTTTTTACGATACTAAAGTACATTTTAAAGCTCAAAAATTCGATCTTTAGAAAATTTTCAAGTTCTGTTCCACCTCAACAAAGGCAAAAAACAAGTTGTGCGAACTTCCTTTATTTAAAAAAAATATACATGTAGTAGGACCAAACTGTGTAAATGCTAAGTAAAGTGTAATTAAAATAGGAAGAGTGTTTGAATATTTTAAAAACTTAAATGGCCACTATGTGATTTTATTTGCTGTTTTAAAGACTTTTAGTGCACATTTCAAAAGGGTGTTACTGCTGAAGGGCTTTTAAAACTATCCTGTCCTTCGCATTGTCATTTAAATTTATATTGCTTTTATACCCAATGCACAAATTAGTTAGGCAATAAAAAATTCTCACAAATAACCTTTTTCGTTGTACTATGTATATTATATAAAATAATTGCCTGATGCAGATTTGTTTATATCAAAACCTATAGAAAACATGAAGACGACACTTAGAGAACGTCTGAAATATACATTGTGCAGCTCATGAATCTGACTCGAGAGCAACACTCACCATTATAACTATACCAAATACATCTCGAGCTCAAAGCTTTATAACACAGCGAAAGTGCCCAGAATTGATTGTCATATTATAAATTTAATAAGAAAACATATCCGGCGTTGCCTATACAATACCAATAACATATTAATAAGAGCGTTTTACTACGTAAGCGACGATTATTTCTCACTAGCTATTTCTAATGGATTTCCACCTCCAGAATCCTTCTTATACCTCGACAAAAAAGGCTTTATACAAAACGAAAAGCACACGCCAATAATATATCAGATATTCAGAAGAGCGAACAATAAAATAATCACATCAAAAACACTTAATGCAAATAATAAACGCTTTGATACTTATATTTCAAGCTGCGACAAAATCGAATCCACCCTTACCATTGAAAACTGCTGGTGGTTAACAAATGACACGCAACACTAACTCATACCACCTTTCTAGTCTGAATACCTTCTTTTACTACTTTTAAGCCTTTTATTACAAACAATAATCTATGCATCGTTTTTGTCCCTTTTTCCCTGCATCAAAGTTATAAAATATTTTAATAACTTCTAAGTTAAAACAAAATTAATTTTAATACTAAGGAAAAGTTACTCGACATCAGATAATATACGTACTTGAGAGTTCGTCTAGAGACATTGTGCGACACATCATTACTATACTAATACTATTGTTTATTGTAGTACTTAATAATATTAGTTGAAAATAAGTAAACAAATATAAAAAAAAAAACACGAATTAACTCCAATTAGTTTCCTAAATATCGTACACGGGCCTAAGGTCAGTTTACTTGAATGGCAAGTTATCTGCCACATGACACACAACATTACTTGCAGCTTCTGACCTACATAGGTGTAAATCTTTATCTCTATCTCCATCTCTATCTTTATCTCTACCTGCTTCTCTATCACTATCACTATCTCTATCTCTAGCATTATCTCTTTTTCTACGTGTATCGCTACCTCTCACTCCCTTTCTCTGTCTCTACTTTGTCAAGATATAAAAAAGTAGTTCACTAATTTTTGTTTTTCTTAACAATTATTGTCCTGTACGGACTGGTCGATGTTAAAAGACTGGCTGGTGGCATCCTTCAAATCTACTGTCTATTTTATTTATTTATTTATCCAGTCAATGATACTAAATCAAAATGGCAAGTTAAATTGAGGCTAATATTTTATTATAAATACTTTTGTTACTTATTATTATTTTTTTTTTGTTTATTGACTCTCCACCTATTGATGCTCAGATTTCAGACAACGGCTTTGGTAACATTCAAACCCTAAATCGGTCTATTGTCTTACTATTCATATGCAGGTGAAGAGGAGGGAGAAAGAGTGAGATATTCATTGCATCTGTCGGGCGCTGCAGCCTTCCCAAGTGATTCTTCAGCGTGGCAGCCCACAGGGACCATATCGATGTCCCGTATGGATATAAAGCTTAGCAATCCAGGCATATAACGCCAATTTGAGTTTAATGGCAAGAAAAGTAGACTAAAGAGCAGTCTATGAACTGAAGCGAATTTGCTTGTATATTAGTCATATATGGTAAATTACTCAATGCAGACTGCATTCCATCGCAAAGAAGTCGCATACAAAGCTCATCAGCATTTGCTATCGTTGGGAAACTGAATTCGTGAAGTATCGTCTAGAGATAATTTATAAGAAAATTCCAAAAAATTGATGTATCATGGCAACTTTAATTCTGTTTTCTAGCATCGTGGGAATTCATTATATATATATATATATATATAATTGGCGCGTACACCAATTTGGAGCATTTGTCCAAGCTCCTCCTCTTATTTGTGGCGTGCGTCTTGATGTTGCTCCACAAATGGAGGGACCTACAGATTCAAGCCGACTGCGAATGGTTGATACTTTTTATGAGGAGCTTTTTAATGGCAGAAATACACTCGGAGATTTGCCATTGCCTGCCGAGGAGCGACTACTGTCAGAAAAAACTTGTTCTTCATTTTGGTCTTTCGCCGAGATTCGAACCTACGTTCTCTCTGAATTCCGAATGGTAGTCAGGCACCAACCCATTCGGCTACGGCAGCCACTAAGCGTGGGAGTTCATTAATCTATATTAGTATACGCTGAATGCTTGAATGTTGAATGCCAAAGTTTTTCACATCTTCTGTCAAAATTAGAATTGCCAAAAGCCACCACCATATCTTGAAAGACCTCCAGATAATATCACTTAATTTTCAAAACTATGTTAACTCTAATAACCAACGGATTTTGCAAAAATCTACCTTAATAACTGAAGCTATAAAAAGTTCTCCTCGCTCAAAGTGCAAACAATTTGTTCCTCGTGGTGGGTGCTTTAATCTTGTTGCTGTAAAAATACTTTACATACTGTTTTTATTTTGAAATGAATGAGGGTGAATAGAGCAAATTCTTTTAGATATCTATTTGCAACGGAAAATTAAAAGAGAAGCTTAAATATCGATCTGTAAACATTTTGTACCAATTTACTGAGAGTGGTATTTTTCCACGGTTTCAACGGCAATATCAGAGCCTTGGTAACACCATAAGTATTCAAAAACAAAAAAAAAAAACTAAAACGAAAATAGGTGTCGAATTTTATGGACTATAGAACGAATTTATTTAGTAGCATCAGGAAAAACCAAATTTTGAAAAATAAAGAAATTCAAAATAAATAAATAACCACCAATTTTTTGCATTGGGTATAAACAACTCATTCCGCCCTTTCTACGACTTACTGTCTTTCCATTTTTTTTCTATTGTAAAATATTTCGTAGCTTCACACACATTTCCACCCATTTCACTTACCCTTTTGCATTATTTGAGCTCGTGAATAACCTGTCAAGTCCACGAAGCCATCCGAACAATAAACAATTGGATTGCCATTTGCCTGCGCATTGCCGAGCACAAAATTCGAATCTGAAAGCATGAAAAGAAAAAATAGGAAAAATAAACAAATGCTGCATGAAAGGGAACGAAAGTAGGTGGAGATATTAAAATAACTTTCAATTTACATTCTTGTCGAGCTGTGCATTAAAAGATAATATTATTGACATTGGCACTTATTTGTCGCAGTGACACTTTTTATTTTTTTAGTAAACAGTTAAATGGCTACCTCTGTTGTTTGGAAGAGACGGTAGCTGTGCTTTCTCTGAATTGTTGGGAAAAAAATATTGTGTATCTTGAGATTGATTTTCATATAAAATGTATTTCCTTTTTTCACAAGCACACTATATTAGATTTATTTATATTTACAAGGTGGCGGAAAATTAATAACTCTATTGGAAGATTTTTACTTTTTGCAAATGACGTCGTACGTAAATCAAATCTGACACTTATCAACTAGACAGCTGAAGTGCACGAACATACAAGAAAATAGAGCACGTAAAGGTCAAAATAAAGATTCTCTTCACTCAAAATTATTATTTATTTTTATTTAGTTAAAAAGTTATTCGACAACAAAACTGGATTTTGTTCAACCTTGTATTTAGAATATATATAAAAAAAATATGAAAATCTCTTTTTTTAAAAGCAAAAAGTGGTATAAGTATAAAAACTAAAAATATAATAAAAATTTACGATAGAATAGAAATGGAGATAATTAGTGGGGAATAAATTCATGGCGTTTTTATATTTTCCCTCATTTTTCAGCGACTTGTTTGCTATTTGGCAAAGGGTAATTATTTATTCGACAAAACTATTTCTGTATACAAAACTATTGTATGTTGATTGTATTTTTGAGTTATTAGATATTTTCTTAGTTTTGAGGCTTAGAAATGGAAAACCCAGTAGGCAAAAATCAATATTTTCGATACCTCCTTTTCTTTGCTTTTCATCGAGGTCAAAAACTGCCGAAGCAGCCCGGGACATTTGCGATGTGTATAGAGAAGCTGTCATACCCAAGTCTACAGCACAGAAATGGTTTGCAAAGTTCAAAAATGGTGACTTTGAATCCGATAAAGAACGCCTCAAATCACTTTTGAAGGAGAACCGTCGCCAAACCAGTCGTGAATAGGCGGAAAAAATTAACTGCGGCCACAAAACGATTCTCAGCCAGCTTCATTCAATGGGATTTGCCGCGAAATTGGGAACCTGGGTGCCTTACGAGCTCAACGAAAAAAAAAGAAAGCCGCCTCCAAATAACTTCTCGCGGGTGGTTAAAAATGGTGCCTATGCATCAATGCGAAGCAAAAACAGGAGTGGGAGGCTCCAGAAGATACCCCAAAGTCGAGGGTCAAGCCGGATCTTCATCCAAGAATATCATGATATGTGGTTGGTGGGACTGGGAGGGCATGGTACACTAAGAAATGCTCGAAAAGAATGCCATTGTCAACAAGGAGCTCTATTTTACCCAGCTACGCCGCATAAATGAAGCTATTTGACTGAAAAAATCTGATCGACATACTCAAACCATACTCTTTCAGGACAACGCCAGGCCCCAAGTTGCAGAAGTTATCAAAGCCGCACTCCAAGAGCTCGAATAGGGAGTCCTTCAGCATCCGCCCTATTCTCCGGACCTTGCACCGACCGGCTGCCATCTCTTCCACTCCCTGTCAAAATGAAATGATTTGGAACCAGACCAGGCGAATATATAATTGATTAACTTGCTGATATAATTATTGGATTTTATTGAAATAAAAGTCTTCGGTAAAAACTGAGAACTGTAGTGGTTTTTCGTCCTACAAATGATTATTTCAGCTTGAGCATTTGCTTGATGTGCATCAAAATATCACCAGTCATTGACTTGTGTAAGAAATGTGTGCAATAAGTGAACTTTTTTGACCTGTGTAACCATTCATGTTGTTGCTAAACTTTTCAAAAGGTAGTTCTGAAAACATGATCACAAATTGTGTAACAATAATTGTCTAGAGGGCAGTTAAAAAAAAAAAGGAAAAAAAAGTGTATAACAATTTTATTCATACCACGTCCTTTTTATGCCACATAGGTATATCCAGTTGTATATGTGCAACTGTAAGATATTCGTATGTATTCGTATTATGTATGTGTAATTGCTGACACTCACATATGCAACAGGAATTTTTCCCTCTTATATTAATACCCTTCGTTATCACATAACATTTCGGTTCGTTAAAGTTTGCTTTGTAGTCGGCGAAAATATGTTAGATGGACACACTTTACCCACACTCCCGTCTTCTTCACCAACGTGTAATAGATATATCGCAAAACTAAGTTCTTGGAGCTAAGCGTGCCGCGTATAAAAAGGTTGCCTTATCCAATGGTTTTCATCATAAATCTCTTTCATCAAGAGCATAAGCGGAGAAGTTTCCAGGTAGTTGTTTATTTTTGCAGGATGGGGAAAATTAAAAAAAAGTCTGTTTGTGTATTTAGGTATGTTTGATTAAAATCACAGCAAGGAATTACGAACTAAATTGCTTCTACAAGAAAGTATGGAATACACTTGGAAATTAAATTAAATTTTACATTTTTAACGACCACGATAGAAGAGGGGATAGAAGAGCTTAATTAGTGGAGCAAGTAAAAAAAAGTGCTGCGATTTGTCCAGGAGCTCCTGCATTTGAAGGTGATCCCTTATGGAAAGTTTTTGTGATATAAATTGCATACTCCTGCAAAGGAAGTTCGGTTATGAGCCAAAATGTGCTAAAAAATCATAAAATTAATATTCAAACTGTAAAAAACACATATTACATAATCGATTGTGGTATTGTTCTTTTGCTATAAAACTCATTCACCTCATATTGACCCTACATTAATAACAACATGAATTAAATTTACCAACTACTTCTTATTGTTATAATAAATTTTAGAAAAAGAGAGTAAGTAATTCAAGTATTTTAGACTTTGTAGGCAATGCTTCTAAAATTTGATTAATCTGTAAACTTTTTTTTGTCATCTTGGAAAAAGTTTGGACTTAGTCTCATTGCACGTCTTCTAGGTTAAGTAAGGTATATCTGGCTTATCTGAATACATCTCACATACAGGTTCCGGCACTCGAAGTGTAACCAATTGAAAAGGCCACACATTTTGTTTGGAAAATTACTTTTATGCAATTGTAATTAAAAAAATACCAGTCTAACGGTTAGACGCGATAGAAGTGAAACCTTCCGTAAAACAAACTGAGAGAGAATGAGACGAAAGCAGCATTAGGAGCGGGATAATTATAGGTTCATTATAATATTGCTATAAAGTTCATATTTTATTTTCTTCATTTTATTATTATTCATCCTCAATGTTTTCAATTTCAACAAATGATACGAGTTATGAGCGTCGTAACGCGTATATTACACAGACGTACTAACATACACACAAACATTCGTAGGACGCTTGGTCTAAGCAACTATTAGGTAGTGTAGTATAGGTATACATAATGCCTTCTCGCTCACCGTGGCTCCGTAATACGCAGGCGCGCACACATAAGTACTAGCATACATACGTATGACGCTTGAACTAAACCAAAGCAAGTAATAGGCAGTGTAGTATACATACTACAATACTCATTATACTAGCGTGGCTCAGCAGTACGCAGCCACACACATATACGTATATCAACATATGTCTCTTTGTAGTGTCGCTTTTTCGTTTCATCGAGTCTCAAATTACTCCCAGCGATTCTAAAGAAGTTTTCACTTCAAAAATATGTGAAAAAAATACAAAATTAAGAATCGATTTACTTTTGCTCAATATGACCATCTTCTGCCTTGGCTATGACCTTGCCTGCCTTGAGCTGTCCGAATTTGACTTGTAGATATTTGGCCTACTAGCGGACAATGGCTTTTTTCAGCGCCTCGAGACTGGAGAATCTTTTAGTTCTTTCTTTTGCTCCCCAAAATGGCTCAAAGACAATAACCCATCGGATTCGCGTCTGGTGAATTTGTAACACATTGTGAGAACGTGATGAAGTTCGGAACGTTGTTTTTTAGCCATTCTTGGTTCACTCTAGCTTTGTGAGACGGTGCCGAGTCCTGTTGCAACGTCCATGGTTTGCCACCGAAATATCTCTCGGCCCACGGCTTCAAAGCAACCTCCAGAATACTTTGCCGATAATATTTCGCATTTACCTTGACGCCAAGCTCGATGAAAACGATTGGAGAACGCCCATCTACGGTTACAGCGCCCCAAACCATTACCAGCGGCTGGTGCTGCCTCCCGGTGACTAATCGATGACTTAAATTCTCGTATGAATATTTGACGCTATCGTTTTGGGAGTTTACGAATAGCTCAATTTGAAAAATTATATCATCAGAAAACGCAATGTTCGGAAATTGACCGCTTTCGGCCAACCGAAGCAACTCCTTATGTCTTTCAAGTATTACTTGTTGCTGCTTTGGTGTCAGACCATGCGCCTTTTGGATCTTGTAAGGCTTGACTATATTTTTAGATATTTTTAGCTCTTTCGCCATTTGATTGTCACTTCGTCGGGGCTTTCGCTCAAGTCGCTTCTTCACTTTTTGCACCATTCCACCTGACGTTGCAGTCTTTTGATGAACACCCCCATAACGTTTCGCAATGCTACCAGCATCATTGTAACGAGTAATGGTGCGATAAACAAAATCTTTATCTACTTTAAGGTGCTCGAGCTTACGAACAATTTCTGGTTACCATTACTAGCTTCCTTTTCTCGCGTTTACTCTCGGCAAAATGCTTCCCCGCACTTGTAAACAATGCTCTGGACTATCATTTAGTCAACTAACAGTCAGCTGATGCCCCTGCATAAGCTATGCTAGGAGTCGGAAGCTGCTTACACTTCGAGTGCCGGACCCTGTAGACCACAAGGGTCCGTAGTGTTACCAGTGTTGTTGGAATTATGTTAAACATAGTTCGTGATACACGTTTTGGCAAGTTTTGCTCAATAGCTTGAAATGAAAATTCTACCGACCCCAGGAAGTTGTAACGGGTTCTGCATAGAGCAGGACTGTGACAAACGAGGTGCTCCAACGTGTCCCTTTATTTTTCTTATAAGTTACGCGCGTCGTTCTGAACCAATTTCATTTTAGCTGCGTGATATAGAGTGAGGCAATGTTCCTTCAGTATCAATATTTTACATTCCTTCCTTGGGCGTGATACAATAAAATTGGTTGTTTCCGTATTGCAAGTTCGTAGCATTATTTCGGCAATCCTGCGAGAGGTCGAAGCTTCCCATATAGACTCTTCTTCCAGAGTTAGTTCCGTCTTCAAAACTGAGAGTAAGGGATATACCATATGATCAGAAAGTACCGAGAATGTTTAACGAACCGCGCTTGTGGGAACCGGTCTACATTTTTTTCTTATGTTGGTAGGACTGTAAGATACACATCTGACACTATTTATCCGTTTTGAAGCATTTGAGAGATGCTATACATCGCAAACGGCCGGAAATATGGGCAAACCATTCTTGGATTTTGCATGATGGCAACGCACCATCGGACCGAGCCCAAATTATTTGACCAAACACCAAGTAAATATCACCGTGCAAGCACCATATTCACCTGATATGGCCTCCTGCGACTTCTTTTTGTTTCCCAAGTTGAAGTTACCACTTCGTGGAAGAAGATTTCAGTCGATAGAGGAGATCAAAGGGAATGCGACGAAGGAGCTGAAGGCCATCCCTTCGTCGGCCTACTAGGGGTGCATGGAGGACTGTTGCTTCAGACGGGTCAAATTTTAAAGAAGATAAAATAAATTTGCCTGAAATTTAACTTTGTTACGTTTTATTTAAAAATTCCCGGTATTTTCAGATCATAGGGTATGTTCGACGTGCTCATCCTAGCAAGCGGGTTCCTGCCTTAGCAAGTTCGTCAATTCTCTCATTTCCGTCTATTACCTTGAGGTCTGATACCCAGTAAATTATGAGCTGTTTATTCTCGCAGAGTGCGTGTATCCTAAATATTTGAAGAATTTCTGCTTAAAGTAATAGAATAATATTTGTGTTTTGCACACACTACTAATTGGTCCTTTCGCAATTTTACAATTTTAGTCACCCTCACACTCAAATTCCAGTTCATGAACTGGAGTATTTGCTGAGTAGGTGAACTTTTCACTGCAAGGTGCATAAAAAGTGGCGAAAAGTTAGTCACCGTATCGGAAGGTGTATGATTTGTGCAAATGGCATCGTACACAAGCAATCATAGTTAACATATGTGAACTGAACAGCCTCACTATACAGACAAACAGACAAGCAGTGAAGCGCCTACACTTCAAAAGAAAGACATACATCACTCAAAATTATTGTATTTTTTTTATTTTAGTAAACAAAGTTATTTAACAATAAAATTGGATGAGAATCTTGCGCCACCTTGTATAAATAGCTAATGATGTATGTGTGCGCTCACACATACTTGTATGCCGGCCTTAACATATGTTGCATAGGAGAATTTACAGATAGCAATTAAAAGTTCAATAATCTTCGGACCGGTGTCAAGTATCCAAAGAAAGTGAAAGCTTACAAGTGAACATCCATCCAAACATAAATGCAGTAAAAGGTTTATAAAGAGTGTTTCACGTTCATAATATGAATATAAGACTAAGGAAGCATGAGCACATATTTACAAAACCAAACGTGCGAAATCTGTATCAAAAACTTATAAACTAAACATTGTGCATACGACGAGGTGCATAGGAAGATATTTGGAGATTCTGACAAAGCAAATTGTGTCACTCAATGTCGTTGCACAGTATTTGTCCCAAAGCCAGCGTTTGCCACAAGCGTAAGTAAATATTTGCCAAACTTAATTAACAAATCAAACAGGCGACAAAGTGGAAATGGCTAGGCACTGCGTGCTTCGGTTATTAATATGAAGAAACTCGGGTCAACAAGTACTATTCAATGATACCACACAACCACACTAGAATGTCACTCATCGCAAAAGCAAAAATAAAATAAAAATGCGCTGCGTGTAGAAGGCGTTGTTAATTAAACACAATTTTCACATTCAACAGAAGGCCGCAACAACGCTGACCGACTACAATGATTGATAAACGCGTTGATTCACATGAGCCACATATCTATGCACGTACATACCTACATATGTATATTTATGCTTGTTAAATACCAGCATTCAAGCATACCACACCACCGCATCGCTCACAATTAGTGTGGAGCAAAAATTGTTTTACATATGCAAAGGTGCGCAGCAGTTGAGAGTGCGCTTGCATCCGTGTTTACTCAGTAAACGTGAGGTTTGAGAATACAACAAAAATTATGTACACCGATAGCACGCAGGTAAATGAACAATAAAATATAATAATAGCAATAACATTAAATGGACGAACGGTTGGAAGAACAAAAATGAGTAACACTAACTCTTGTACGAGTACTTCGGTATTGTTGAAATTGGCATACACTTTAATTATTCACATACCTGTTAAATGCAGTGAAATAAGATTGAATAACTGCGTTGTTTTCCAAGTTAATACCATTGCATTTATTTTTAAACAAATATTTCGTTTCAAAAGTTCATACATAAAGCAGAAAAATGCTTATGAAAAGAAAAATAAGCTGGAAACGTTGGCACATTTAAAAAAAAGGTGGCATTCCATATCAATAAATTTTGTATAGGCTGGGCCATGTATTGTAAAATTTGCTTTTTGGGTCGGCTATCAAAAAAAAACTAATCACTATTTTCTCAAACTTTTTTTTTTTATTTTGAAGATTGAACATTGTCATTTATGAATGAAAAATAATATCGTTCAAATGACTGCCACGACTGGCTTTACAGTCGGCCATTCGCTCAACCCAATTTTTAAGCACATTTTCGATTGTTTGGGCTCCAATTTCATGAATGGCAACTTCGATTTCGTGTTTCAAAGCATCAATCGCCTCTGGGTGGTTCGCATAGCATTTGTCCTTAACGCTTCCCCTCAAAAAAAAATTGTCCAACGGGCTTAAATCACAGCTCCGAGGCGGCCAATTGATATCGGAATTTCGGTTGATTATTCGGTTTTCAAAAACGGTAGCCAAAAGTTCGAGTGTAACTTTGGCAGAGTGACAAGTTGCACCGTCCTGTTGAAACCAAATGTCGTCCATGTGATCCTCTTCAATTTTTGGAAACAACTCGTTGAGCATGTCACCGTAACGCTCGCCATTTACTGTAACCGCGGCTCCTCGCTCATTTTCGAAAAAAAATGGCCAGACCAAAAACCGCACCAAACAGTGACTCGTTGTGGATGCATTTGCTTCTCTACAGTAACGTGTGGATTTCCTGAGCCCAAATCCGACAATTTTGCTTATTGACGTATCCACCGATGTGAAAATGAGCTTCATCAGAAAAGATGATTTCTCAGTAAAAATGCTCATCTTCATTGAGCGAACCGAAAACGCATTGGATGGTCATTAGGCTCCAGTTCTTGCACTAACTGAACACCCATTTCGTAAATGTCAAACCTTTAAGTAAATTATGAACACATATGACATGTCATTTGTGTTGCCATTCTCAAAAAAATAGGTGGTTTAAAAAGCAAACGCTATATGGCCCTCCCTGTAAAAGAAAATGTTTTTGTTTTTTATTTGCATAAGTTATGCAGTGCAATAAATATTAAGTATTAAATAAATTTGATTATGGGTTGGTAGGCGAAATGGTTGAAGTACCAGTCTGGTACTCCTCAAGAGACATCCGACGCGCAGATATCTACAACCAACTCGTACTGTTGATGTAATGGAAAAGGTTGATGGGATCTAGGTTGGAGCACTGCCCCAGACTATCGAAGAAGGGAGCACCCAGTGACCTTTATAGTCTAGCTTCCAAACCCGGACATTTACCGAGAAAGTGCTCAACAGTCTCCTTCTCAAAAGGGTCTCCAAAAATTTCTGCAATGGGGAATTTTATTAAAATACACTAAAAATAGTTTTTATAAAATTCAGCTGAAATTTCGCCACGACTCTGTTGCTCAACCAAATTAAGAAATCTTCGCGCTGTTAAAGTTTTGAAATTTCTACATAATCAAAGATGATTGCTGAACTGTTTCCGATTCATACTTTTAATTTCACTTTGAATTATTGTTCTCGAAAATACTCGAAAAAACTAATATCAAATTTTTACCATTTCTCCAAATCGTTATTTATTGGGTAAGTGTAACTTTGCTGCATACATGCATTTGTGTCTGAACGTTTGTATGTAACGAGTGAGAATGAAAAGTGTCTTCCTTGTACATTTCCCCTTCCGACACAGTGTTGCGCACACATCTGCTAATGATTGCGGTGAACTAACTTGCCACGATTGTGGCTGCGCGCTGTTACCAACCTTCCAGTTAGCCGTCCAGCCAGCCGTCCTACCACTAAACAAGCAGCTGTTGCATAATAGGCATTTCGGTACCATTACTCAATGCACTGCTTAGTCGATGCTTAAGGGCATTTCATTCGGGACCATAGCCAATGCGGGTCAGAAATATTTTTGTAATGCGCTTTTAGGCGCAACAGCCGTTAATGTGTTGCTGAACTCACAATACGCAGTAGTAGCAATCAAAATCAGGCCCATACTTATTTTCGAAAGGCACTAGTAAAATTCTGCTAAAAACAATCACGCGTAAAATTCGTTAACCTAACAAAGCACTAACACAGATGAGAAAACTATTCGCAATGAAAAAGTAGTTTTGGTACCGCCTTGTTTGTTTTTTGGTAATATTTCCACTTCACGAAATTTTATGGCCACTAAAATATGCTCGGCTTGTAATGAAAAATCATTTGGTAAGCCCAGAAATTTGAATACCAAACTTTGCCCATTTACAGCTGGGGATAAAGGAGGCAAAGTGGTGGTTCAAAATGCAAAAATTGTGAGGTTTATGATTGCCAACTGAATTGTTTCCAAGTACGTAGCTTTCAGATGTAAAACTGAAAGTTTTTGAAGAAATATGATCTTGTGTAAAGTGAAATTTAAATCAATTAGGAAGTTTGAAGCTTTTTGCATCAAAAGCACTCCAGTTTTAATTGTTATTGGGATTTAGTGCACTAACACCTTTTATATGAGTTTTTGGGCTCATTCTGAGACGTGCAACATGTAACACCATTTTCAGAAGTTAAAAGCTATTTAACCAAGCTATCATAAAACAATGCAATTATAGATGAACTTAATTAATTGTAGGCCGTTTTGTCACTAAACTTCACAAGTTTTTTCCGTCCACTAACATTTTTCTATTGGTCTCAAGTTAATCTAAATTATTTGAGAAACTCGTGCAGAACTGCATCATCTTAATGATCATCATTTTCTTTATCTTCCATTACATCATAGGGTCTCTGTAAAGCATTTCCACTCCTGTTTGTGGCTAGCAATTTAAATTCGCCCCACGATTTCCTGCATTCAAAGATTTATTTTTGTAACGATCTCCTCCATGTAGTCTTAGCCCCGCCCTTGGTGGCTCCAATCAAGAGCTTTTCGGCAGACTTCCGTAGCATCTTTTCACACCTGCATATTCGCAATTCGATAGGGGTTGCTATTACTTTTAAGTTCCTTGTTTTTATATAAATCGTCATTGCTAATCATTTGTTTGGCCTCTACGCCTTCAAGATTTCAATATTTGCGGTTAGATGGTCGGTTACAAGTTAAGTCTTACATTCATAGAGCAGCAGAGTTTGATTTAAGTAGGCTCATTCTTGTTTGGAAGAATATTTATGATAATATCTAGATCCAGCGCAGCTGTGCATATGCGCCAGTTGCTTTATTTATTCTGGCCAGAACATCCTTTCTCGCACTATTAGAAGTGTATATTATACTGACTAGATGCACAATTTCTTTGCCATGTAGCATAAACTGGTTGTACTTTTTATTGTTCGCCTTCATTAAATTTGTTTCGCCGACGTTTATTTTAATGCCAAATTTACCAGACTCGGCGCACGGAGCATTGAGTTTTTCTGGCATGCCAGAGTGTTTTACTGATACTAACGAATTATCGTTCGCATAAGTGAGATCTTCTAACTGTTCGGTGAAGTTCCAGTAGATGCCTCATCGCTTACCATCTATGGAATGATGTCATCGATTACAATAAAAGAGAGGATCGGCAAAGTAAACATCCTCGTTGAACACCTTCGCTGGTAGTGTTGCTATTCACCATGTGGAGTACACTATATTGGAGTATGTTGCACTTAAAATCCTCATATTGTGCTCTGATTAAAGCGTTCAGCTTCACCTCCAGAGCTCAGTATCTCCCAAATACTTCAACGAAAACAAATTGAAGGGTCGACTGCCAGTCATTCATTAGCTCTACTATGATACGTAGGGTATTAATCTGATCTTTTCTAGTACATCCTTTGCATGGAATACTCAGCTTTGGTCAGGTCTATTATCATGTATGCGGTCGTATTATGAGTTTGTTTATGCTTCGTTCAACGTGTTTGCTCCAGAGCTGAAAATTCAAGAAGAATTCGATGAGAACGATGTGTCAGCTACATACCCTTCCATTGCCGGACTTCTAGCCCCACGGCGCTCTTTATACAGATATTAGGGCAGTATATATTACTAGTGGCGACTCCCGTAGTCGAATGGGTTGGTGCGTGACTACCATTCTGAGTACGTAAATTCTAATCGCCGTACATGAGACACCAAAATGAAGAAAGTACCACATACCACAAAAGGAAGAGCTCGCCCAAATAACTAACAGAAGTGTACGCGCCTATTATTTGTGTTTTTTTATACATTACTACTGACTCCAGATGATGTGTTTGTACCAAAAATAGAACTGTGAAAATGGAGACTCAGTCTGTCTTCCAGAAATAAATGAAGAGATTCAAAATCTCGTTTAAGAAATATAGTTAAAAATTCTTTACAGTTTGCTCCAACGCTGAAAAAGGAGTTGTTGCTGAAGGGCACCAAGGGGAAAACTTCAGATTATCTCACGCACTGCAATACTCAGTTCAATATCTCAGTTACTGCAATACTCTCTACAATACTCTCTACAGTGGAATGAATAGTAGAGAGAAGTTGGCCAAGCTGCCCTAAAGATATTTAAAAACGTATAGAAGTTCTCAATATTGCAGCAACTTAAGCTGACACTAAGTTCCACCGCATAAGCCTGGACTTAAGTAAATAACGGGATAGTCTGCTGCTTGTGGGTTTGCTAATAATGCGATCAGATAAAATAATTTGTCCACATTCTACAGCAAAGCTCAGGTGAATTCGGGTTCCACTATAGAAAAGAAAAAAATCGTTGATGCAGTCTCAACACTCTCATAATAAGAAATTGCTTTCTGGAAAAAAACGACAGCGAAATTTATTACGAGTACAAGTTGAGAAGGAATAACTTACGATTACAGGTTAGTTTGATCACGAAGCCCCAACTATGGGGCTTACTCAAGTCCAGTAAAGGCATCATCAAAAATCTAACACGCATCTCCTGTTAGCAGTAGGATGACAATTCAGAGCACTTTCTCTGTTTTTTGCGGAATTCGTTGGACTAAGGTGATTCATTTTTAGGTCAGTTGTAATCAAAGTGGAGCATTCACAATTTCTACCGCTCAGCAAACCTCTCAGATACATCAGAGTGTAGGGAAGTTTGAAAAAGAATAAGTCATGCAATATTTTTCCTTAGTTCCCGTTTTCTTTTTAAGTATATGAATCTTCCCAGTATCTCAATTCTGGTTGAACTAGCGCCCAACAATATTTGGTTAGCTGATATCAACTCTTGTAAGTATGTTTTGAAAACTATAACCGCTAACCTGCGGCAATTTAAAAAACCAATGCAGACGTAGCCTTACTCTTCCTGTTCGTCCTTTGAAGCAATGAGCAAATAGCCCAGCGCTAAATTTCAGGGCTGAAGCATTTACATGCCATCGTACGACATGGCCTACCTAGCAGAGCTGTTAGTTCTTTATTTAATATCAACGCAAAGTTCAAAGGACGAAACGTTCGCCTCGGTAATCACTGTTGTCTTCTCAAAAAAATTTCGCCCGTAATAGTTCCAAGGTCTACTTCATCGATTATGCTGTGTCTTCCAATAAGATGGGCATGTTGAGAGACTTTAGAAGTGTAAATTCTATTCGTTGAGAGAGAACTTTACTGCTAAGTAGTCAACTCATTTCATAGTAACACTTGGCGGCTAAAGAGATTCTGTGCTGTGGGATAAGGTTGACGGAATTAATGCTTCTGATACTGGTTACCAGCTTTACAAATTTCTTCACTACTACAGAACTATAACTGCCAACGGTGATGTTTATACCAGCACGCGAATTTCCTAACTAATTTCCTAATCTGGGCCCATAAATATTCGCTAATTTTAAAAATCCAATCTAGGTGCTAATTTCAGTACCATTTGATTAGGGTGACATTTCACCCTAACTAAAAATCCAATAAATTGCTGCTGTGAATTCATTTAGTCACAAATATAGTTAAAAAGCATACAAAGCTGGTTTGCGCTAAAATATTTGTGGTGACAGCAAATGCGACACTACTCACAGTACGAAAATTTCGAGGGAGCCACTAATTAATTACATAAAATCATGACCAGCACAACAAAGCGCAGCTGAAAAGCTAAATAGTTTAGGCCACAAATAGCCAACGAGTTTGTATGCGCTAATACTTGTCTGAGCAAATGGATTCAAGCATAAATACCTAATTGCAATTAAATTAGTTTTCTAACTGATTTGACTAACGGGGAATATTTTTCGTATTTTTCCAAGCTCTATAGAACCCAACTGTCCTCACGGCGATGTTGAAATAAAAATCATACATATTTACAAAGCGAATGTTCAGTGAGCAGGGAGGACTAGCGAAAGCCTAATAACTAGCACAGCCCGCGAAAAAACTGTAGTACTAGTTTTGATAACCAGTTTCAACTATTTTTTTTTTCTTCTTTTTAATTTTATGTTAAATGTTTATTAAAAATTTCGCACTTGGTAAAATAAAATTATAAAAATACGAAAAAATGTCAAAAAAACTTCAAACTGATTAAAAAATTTCATAGTCCGTATTCGAGGTCAGCCTTCTTTGCGATATTGAGGGAAACTATAAGACCGATGAGCTAGCCAGGAAAGGTACTGCTCTATAACTGTTCAGTGACAAAAGTATCATTGGGATACCTATGGCCTTGAGTAAGCTAATGATCAAAAACAACATTATCCAAGAGGCCAATAGATCATAGAGAGATGAAGATACAGCTAGGCTACTAAAAAACAAAAAAAAACAGCAAAAAAACAAGCAAAAGACAAAGGAATTGTTTAGCCTCTCAAGAGATAATACCTCCAAGGTCATGGCTTGTGTCACCGGTCATTGGCTATTTGGCAGGCATTCCTTGAAACTAGGAGTTTTCCCCATGCATATTGTAGAGATGAGGAAGAGGAAGAAACAGTTGTGCACTTCCTTTGCAATTGTCCAGCCTTAGTCAGATCAGGTTGTCTGTTTTTCAATTCTCTTACAGAGCTGTCTGGCGTGAGGTTTAGACCAATAAGAACCTCAAAATAGTTAGATAGATAAATAAATAAACAAGGTTCCCGGGTAACACAGTGGTATCGCAACGGACCTGTAAGTGAGTTGGTCGTGCGAACCGACTACCACCATAACCTAACTTAATCTACCCTTAGTCCATTACATTTTAGGGTAAGAAAGTGCAAGTTTCAATTCACTCAAAATTGTCGGGGATTTTTAATCATTTTTTCCGACAATCGTGTTGCGCTTTTTATCTATCTATACTTCTATACTAATATTATAAAGAGGAAAACTTTGTTTGTTTGGTTGTAATGAATTGGCTCAAAAACTACTGGACCGATTTTAAAAATTCTTTCACCATTCGAAAGCTACATCATCCACAAGTAACATGGATTATATTTTATTTTGGAAATAGGGCTCGAGATATAGGTCAAAACGTGGACCCGGGTAACCTTCGGATGTGTATGTACAATATGGAAGCTGTTGGTGAATGCTTTAGTTCAGAGTATTTCCATCCGCTCCGTGACTAGGGTCTCGAGATAGAGACCAAAACGTGGACCCTAGAATGTGTTTGTACAATATGGATATCAAATAAAAGCTGTTGATAAGTACTTTAATACGGGGTAATTTTTATACCTATTGATGACTAGGGTCTCGAAATATATGCCAAAACGTGGACCCGCCGTGTCTTTGAACCGAATTAAACCAAACTTACACACACTGTTAAGTAGGTATTGAAAATGGGTTTCGTAAAGTTTGGTTGTAATTCGGAGCACTAGCAACGGGTACAGCGTTCTTTTGAACCAGCCATAATGTCGCTTACTTTTTTAACGCTTGGGGCGGAACTGAACTGTCAAATTGACAGTGTGAGTTACAATGTGTCAATATTTCTTTCTGATTTGGATGCCATAAGGAAAAAACGTAAGTGCAACATGTAAAAATTGTTTGTGAATTATTTTGGAGTGGATTTTGGAACAGTGAATAATTTCTTACGAAATTTGAGAATTTAATGTGAAATCCGAATGAAATTATGTGTTCGTGGAAAAAAAATTTTTTTTCGTTTTTTTTTTGAAAAATATAAATGGATAATGGTTAAAAAAACTGCAATGCTTAATAAAACATATAAATTGAAACGAAAAATTCATGGATGATGAGGAAAAAAGACGATTGTTTATTCATATGCGTTGATTTGAAATTTAAAAACAATCTTCTTTTTTCCTGATTTTCAATTTGTATTTTATATTTACTCAAAAACAAATAGAAAAACAAAAAATATTGTTTATGCCAAAGCGCTTGAATAAAGAATAAAGAAATAAATAATATGAAAATCATATATTTTCTGTTCTAAACCATATCTATTCTATTTTAGTGTGCCCAGCGAAGGGGGCCGGGTTTGCTAGTACTTTATAAAAAAATTTCGTGCATTTGTTACAATATAGCTTTAATTTTAATTTAATTTAATTTTGATTTATATAAAAATATCTATGTAATGAACTGTGTTGTTATAAAAAATTAACGAAACTAAAACAAAAGTGAAAAAGTGTCAAAACTGGTCAAAATGTTGTAGCTCTATAGTTTTTCCGCATGCTGTACATATATATAGGTATATGTATGTATGAGTAAGTATACAATGAATTGTTGTGATGAAAAAGTGGGTGATTTTCTGTTGTTGTGAAAAAGCAGTCAATCAGCAGCAAATGCAGCAGAAGTTTGCACACAGGTCTACTCAGTGGTGTAAAATCATGAAACAAACAATAATAGCAACAACATTATCCGGTTATTATGAAGCACAGTTGCAGGCAATCAATTCAGTATTCCGAATGCCTCGCCGACTTTGTGGTTATGGTGGCTGAAAGCTGCAAAAGTGCCACCAGCAAATATACACAACAAAACAAACTTTTCATAGTCGCTGAAAATTTGTCAACAATAGATTTATGGTGGCGCATAAAGCCTGCTATGAAAGCAACAGCGGCTTTTCTGTGCAAGCGTGTTTTAGTGTATGTAAAAATACTGGTTGGGGTCAGTAGTAAATCTCCAACTTTGTTAATTATTTCTATATCCTTACTTTTTTTTTTGTTCTTGCAATGCCCTTTGCGATGGAACGATTCGATGTGAATTGTTCAAAGTATTGTGAATGTGGTCTTAAATTTTTCTGAAAATTGGTTTATTTGTCGGCTTGAGTACAATAAAAAGTTAGGTTAGGTTAGATTAGCTTATTATGGTTGCGCAGAAAGTGGGTCCCCTTGGACGACAAATTCAAGTTCATCCTTTGTGACACCATTGCAATGGAAAAGAGGAGAAGGAAGCCGATAGGACAAAAGGAGGGAGAGGAGAGGGTGGGGTTAAGGCGCAAGGGGTTGAGTATTTGTGGATTACGAACTGATTTGCGGTTATGGTAGTCACTTTATGGTGCTGATGAAGCTCATCAGATTTTTGATATCAAGGCCTGCTATATGAGCAAGCGTAGAAAAGAAGTGAGATGATTGCACCTCATCCTCCATACAGCTGATGCAAAAAGGGCTCAAAGAAATTCCAAATCGTATGACATGAATAGCAAGTGCCTCGTGAGAACACCCACGAAGTTTGAGAACTAAGGTTTTATCATCCTCTGCATCTCCCTCGAACGCTTCCGATCCACTTGTGGCCAAAAGTATTTCGCGACCTTACAAGTTTGTTCACTTGCCCATCGTTCCAGGAGTAGAGCGCAGGTTGTCAAGGGGTTCCCCATCCTCTCCTTCGGTGCGGAAACTATCTCACAGGCACCCTAATCTGGCAATCTCATTCGCTTAGCAGTCGCCCGCAATGTCGCTATGACCAGATACCCAAATTAGCTTTATATCAAAGAATTCGAATGCAATCGAAGGTGAGCCCAGGGTCCTAATTGCCGCTTAGCTGTCGGAGTGAATATTTACTTTCTTAACAGTTATTACGCAAGTGAGTAGCCAATAAGCTGCTGTTTTCATTGCGGCTACCTCTGCTTGGAACATACTACAGTGGTTCAGTAGCCTGGATTTGTGTATGATGGGGAGCTTTTAACAGAATACTCCGTCAACCCTTCCGTCTAACTTCGAGCCATTCGTGAACAAGTTCTCCACGCCTGGTCCCCAAGTGTTGCTCCCAGTCCACTCCTCTCTTAATGTAATGACAGGAGGATGAACCCAAAGTTTCTAAGGATACTTGGATGGCCGGTAAGTGAGGTCGAACTTAAAGTCCACCCCTTTCAGCCTGATTGCTGTACGTGCAGCGGCAGTTTTGCCCGCGATGTCTACAAGACGCACCAATTTTGAAAATTTTATGATATAATATTTAGGGTAAAATTTTATATAAATAAAATTTTTTTTTGGAATATTTTTTTTTATTTTTGTGCTCAAAATTTTTGGGGCAAATTATTTTTGGTTTCACCATTTTTGGAAAGCACCACCTTTCCAATGTTTTTTTTTCTATTTTTATTTTTTCATTTTTTGCTTTTTCATTATTAGCCGAGACTATGTTCATTAATATCAGGAAGCTTCATAGTGGAATTTATTTTACAGGATTTGATTTTCAATCAATGAATCCAGTAAAAATATTATGAGTAAAGGGCATGCACAGTGTAGAGCTACGAACATCTAAGGACTTGAGACGTATAAGCATGAGACGAGCAGCATATGTTGGCATGAGATCAATAACGTTCAGAGTCCGAAGGGCATATTTGAGAACAACTTGTTGCGCACGCTCGATTCTATTGATAGCTTGCTGAAATATAACAAATAAAAGCAACATATTCTAAATGAGACATAAGAAATGATGTATAGAGTAACTTAACTAAGTTAATGTTATCAAGGACAACGCCAAGGTCCTTAAACTTCAATATGCTAGTGCAGAACACAAGTTGAGATACTCTACTTAGTACACACAATGTTAGATATTCTTGAGTATCCATATTGGCTTGAAGTTTAGTGGCATCCTCCTGAGCATTGATCGCTGTGGAGATCTTAAGGTCATTAGCATAAAGCACAAATTTAGCAGATGAGAAACAACTTTTGATATCATTAATAAATAACACAAATAAGAACGCACCCCAGATACTTCCTTGCGGAACAGCAGCGGTGACAGCAAAACGCGTAAATGAAATACCGTCAATAGTTACAACAAAACATCTATTGCACAAGCAATAATTTATCCATTGCTGAAAAGCTGAATGAAAGCCACAACAAGCTAATTTTTTAAATTAAGATTCTATGAGAAACTTTGTCGAAGGCTTTCAAAAAGTCTGTGCAAACACAGCCGACCTGGAAACCAGCCGAGAAAGAATCGGAAACAAACCCATGCTGATTTGGGCAAATTAAAGGTTTAACCGCATAGTTCAGTTTGGCATTGATGGCGTGCCCAAAAATTTTGGATTGATAGGAAGATTTCAGTTTAAGTAAAGCATTACTGGTATTAGTTAGAGAAAGAAAAAAGCTACGAAGTTCAAGGTATAAGCTATATCAGAAGAGAAGTCATTCAAAAAATAAGGTGAATTTACATTTTTCACAAAAAATATTTATTTATTCATCAACTTCTATTTTATCTCCTTCAAAGTAGTCCCCCTCAGATATAATACACCTGTACCAGCCTTTTTTCTTGTTCTCGAAGCATTTCTGATATGCACTTTTTGGTATGTCCTTAAGCTCTCTCAGCGATTCGGTTTTAATCTCTTCAATCGGCGCAAAACGCCGTCCTTTCATGGGTCTCTTCAATCTTGGGAACAGAAACAAGTTACAGGGGGCCAAATCTGGTGAATATGGTGACTGAAGCATGATAACGGTGCTGCTCTTGGCCAAATAGTCTCTCACAAGCAAAGATGCGCGAGCAGGTGAGTTTTCAAGATGCAAAAGACATGCATTTTTTTCCACAATTCCGGAAAAGCAAACGGCGCATTTGCATTACGGTCTTGTGGAAAAACTCCTGATGCACTACGCCATGATAATCAAAGAAAACAGTGACGAATTCACATTTGATCGAATTTGACGTGCTTTTCCTTTGGTCTTGGTTCTGCTAGACTCTTCCATTGGGACGATTGGTCTTTGGTTGTTTACCTATACCCATGATTCGTCACCAGTCATGACCCTTTTAAGCAAATATGGATCATCATTTACGTCATTCAACAATTCTTGAGCGATACGCACGTGACGTTATTTTTGGTCAAAATTGAGTAATTTTGGAACGAAATGTTGCCAAAAATTTCCGGAAAGATTGCATGGCATGAGTCAACCGATATTCCGATATGCCGACATCTCCAGCAACTTCCATAATTGTGATTCGACGATTTTCCATAACAATTTTCTTCCCTTTCTGAACATTTTCATCGGATGGTGATGTGCTGGGGCGCCCAAAGCGAGCTCCGTTATACACATCTTGTAAACTTTTTTTTGACTTAGAGTACTCTCACCATGAAAAAGCTCCTCATAAATTATGATACCTTCCGTTCGGAGTCGGCTTGAAATTTTAGATCCCTCCATTTAAGGAAGAACATCATGACGCACACCACAAATAGGAGGAGGAGCTCGGCCAAACACCCAAAAAGGGTGTTTATTATATATTAGGCCGGGTCGATTTGTGGTGAGGCAAAAAAATCGCCCATTGCTCTGTGAAAATCATATTCTAGGGATCAAAATAAGAAACTTTGCCGAAGGAACCATACCTCTAAAACGAATTCTGATGTCCCCCAATTTGGGTCGAACTTTTTAGTTTCTTTTCTTATGTAAAGGCCAAAAATGGTGATATTTTGAAATGATTGTATGGGGAACCCCCAGGGGAGTTCCAGGGGGTGTGCTACTGGCATGGGTGGATCGGCCGTCCAAACTTAGTGGGGGTCGGTCATACATTTGGACTCGATTGGAGCACTCTAAATGGGTCAAAGTGGGATTTTTCGTTCGACCCCAATTGGGGGACATCAGAATTCGTTTTAGAGGTATGGTTCCTTCGGCAAAGTTTCTTATTTTGATCCCTAGAATACGATTTTCACAGAGCAATGAGCGTATACTCTCACCGTATGCCACTGTCAACATTTCAAGTGTTTCTGAACACTTAATTCCATTTTTTACACAAAATTTGATGCAACTTCGTTGATCTCATTGTTTTTTTTTATAGCAGAAAATCGCCGAACACGCAAAACACTTGTCTTATTTTTGCCTCTCACAAACAAAGTAAATATGCTATATTGCTAAAACCGTGAACATATTTTTGGGACGTGTGTACCAACATAAAAAAATAATAATCGAAAGTCGAATGTAGGCGTTATTTGAAAATTCACCGTATTTTTTTAACACAGATCGTATTTTTTTCTAAAATGAAAAATTGAAACTTGTGCTAATAAAACTTTGAATAAAAAATAAAGGTTTTTAAAATCAAAAAAAAAAAATGTATTTATCTTAAAAATATATAAATTTGTACGTACGATATCTTAACTCTATAGCAAAGTTTTCAACATGGAGTAAGTCTCAAAATTATTTTTTTTGTTTTAATTTTCTCAGTTTACTTCCTCTTATACTCAAACCTACAAATAAAGCAATTTTTAGAAAATTTTAAAACCACATCCCAAATACTTCGATCACTTCACATGGAATCGCTGATGGAAAGCAAAGGATGTTTAGACCCTTAGAATTTCTAGCATGACCTCCATTAATATGCTCTTTTAATGCAACCGCTATAATTGCCCGTCCATAACAATAAATCAATCACAAGAGCTGTTACTAAAAGTACTCGTACACCACGCGACCAAATGGCAGCACATTCCAATGGCACGTTACCGGAACAACCCGGATTTATATCCGGCCAAGGACTGTCACTCCAGCAGCACATGTGTGGAACATGTTTATGCTGCTACCACAACAACAACACGCAAATGGCTTCACAATAATATTTTCACCAATTTAGATTTGTTTGTTTTTTTTTTTTTCATTATTGTTGTCTAAAAGTATAGCTCTGTGTCTACAAAGACTATACAAATTAAACTTCAAAATTGTATTAACAAATTAGAAAAATTCCACTAGCTTTCCATGCCAATCCAAAATTCATGATTAAAATTTCTAGAAACATTTCTCAGTTATACAGCTTATTAAATTCTAATTTATTGAATAATTCTGTTGACTTTTATAATTCTTTCACTTTTCCCTTTTTCTTTCACTCGAGTGATAAATTCTAAAACACTTTTCATTACGAAAGGCAGAAAAACAAATAAAAAGTTGAATAAATAAAATCCTTTATAATAAAATACTTTTGCTTATTGGCAGCGTAGCGCATGCTGGCATATTCTAAATCCTTAAGTTCGTCAGCAATCAATCGGAATCAATAAATAAGAGTATGTAAGCGAGCATGTAAAGTAGTAGCTCTTGCCCCTTTGGCCATGCATACATTTACATATGTAAGCAAAATGTAAGAATGTGACGTTGTTTACGCCCATCAGCATTTTGGTATGTTCACACTGCAACACTAAAGTTTATGCAAGCAGTCTGCCGCCAACACATCCACTGATGACGTTGTAGATTATAACAAAAATAAACTGGTAGCGCAATTAACCAAATTGAAGGAGAATTCTAAAGGAAGCTGTTATGCAAACCACCCACGACTTCCCAGAAACTACTTTGCGTATTCTCTTTCCTACTCTTTTATAGTAGTAAATCTCAGAAAAGTCTATAGGTGAATGAGAATGAATGCAGCATCCAGACAACAGCGTAACAGTGAATAAAGCATAATAGAGTTTATTGAATAACTTAAAGCTTTTAAAATGGTGTCTATAAGAAAATGCTATTTTTTCGCCTCCCGGAAATTTTCATACCAAATTATATAAGCATGCAGTTTTTAAAACTTACTTGAAGTTGCAACTTTAATTTAATGATAGCATTTGCTGTATGGGTCCTTAAATTCAGTTAAGATTACTTCATAAATACTTTAAGGGGCGAACTTGTATGCAATTAATTTAATTAATTTTCCCTTTTATTGCGTAAGTTACATGCGATTCATATTTTAAGCTACATATGAGCATTACGGGCAAGTAAGTATGCAGTAAGCAGCTCTCCAATCCAACTTTTAAACAGCAGCAGCAACAACAAGAATTGAATCATAAACACTTAAGCAACACTTAACTGCCAGCGAGTGGATTAGCAGCAGTTTATGGGCAACTGATGCATGGGAATTAAAGCATGTAATTTGTTGCATAGAAATATAAGCGGAACAAAGCGGGCAAGTGAAGCGAACATCTGGTATAGAACTAGTCCCATTTTAACACTTAGCACTTTAGCTGAACACTGCGGAAAAGTGAAGCGAACATCTGGTATAGAGCTAGTCCCATCGTAGCATTTATAAACTACTTCACTTAAATGGCTACTCAAGGCGAAGTCAAAGAATCAAAGGAAGTTCAGGCAACACATAACCCTCTCTAAGGACATACTGAGACTACAGACGGGCATTTTCATAGCCATCTACACAAGACTGCGATATCGTCCACTGACTCCTGTCTTTTCTGTGTTCAGTCCACGGAAACTCCAGCATATCTTCTTATCGAATTCGATGCTAAGGCGCGAAAAAGAATGAGATATCTCGAGCGGATACGGCCGTTGGTAAGGCACATACGCTCAGCCCAACACAGAGTTAGGTTAAGCAAAGGAACTTAACACTCTAAGTTTACCAAAGGAACTTGGTTTGGGTGAGATGATGTGATGAGTAGAGGGTATAAAAACCCATGAGCTCAAAGTGCAAATCTATTTTTGTGAAAGCTGAAAAGTAAAGCAAGTACAGGGAAACTTCGTTAGTATAGATCAATTAAAACCAGCTCAATCTGGAGTACCCAGGAATACGAATTAATGAAGTCTTTAAAATTATTGGAGGAAAACACTTGCAATGGCTTTTTTTTTCTTTTTCCCTTGTTCACTCCACTCGGGAGCATAGGGCCTCAACCAGACTCAGTCTTGCAAAAGGCAACAATGGCTCTTTTGCGCGAAAAATTTGATGGCCGAATAGTCTCACGTCGCGGCGATGTCAATTGGCCGCCAAGAGCATGTGATTTGACACCGTTGGACTTCTTTCTTTGAAAGAAAAGGTGTACATCGATAAGCCACTAACAATTCAAGAGCTAAAGCATGAAATTATTCGGCACATTAACGGCATATAACCTCAATTATTCGTCAGCGTCATCGAAAATTGGGACCATCGGATGGAGGTGTGTCGCCGAGGCCGCAGCGACTATTTGACCGATATTTTATTCCATACATAATTGAGCCATACCAATATTATCATAATAAAGAGAAATGATAATAATTTCTTAAAAAATTGTATTTGATTCGAAACCAACATCGGGCCTTGAAACTTAACCTCCCTTTATGTATATAAACTAGTTATAAATTAACTAGTTGCACACTAGTTTGGTACCAGCGAAAATTCCAGCAGAGATAAATACTCGTACATAATATGTAAGTGCATAAGTAAGTACATAACCTTTATATGAGAACTTTATGACGCTCGTAAAGTATTGCGTGAGCATGTGAGCTTATGTGAGTTTGCTACAAATTGACGGAAATTGAGGCACTTGCATGTGATACGTGCACACATACAGACGAGTACATTTGCGAAGCTTCATAAAACTGTGTGCTTGTAAATGGTAAACTTCTCAACTTTATTGGTGTCAAGTCACAATATAAAGAAAATACAATTACTTCACTTACGTGTGCCATCGAAGCGGGTTGCGATCGTATCCAGAAAGGTATTTTGGGGCGCAAGCAGCCCCTTTCGGGCTGGCATTGGATTGTAGGGTCGTTTATATAATTTCTTTTCACGATGAAAATCTGTAATTGAAAGAGTGGGTGTGAAAAAGTTATAAATATGTATTTTAATTACAAACATGCATATATTTAATAGATACATATATATACAAGGTGGCGTGATATTAATCAAGCGATCAATTTTGTTTTTGAATAACTTTTTTACTAATATAAATAAAATACAAAAGATTTCTGTTTGAATTTTTGATAGCAAGTGTCAAATATGACTGACGACAGGATGATTAATTTTGCGCCACCTTGTATACATTATATTATTTTCCTAAATATGTTTTAATTTTCTATAGGAAATTCGTAGAAATTAATTCATTAATTTTTCATAATTAATATAAGATAAAAATGGCTAACAAATAGCAGACTAAAGTATTTGAGAAACTTCAAAAATTTGTGGTCAATATCTGGTTTTGATGAGCCTAAAAACTCATTTTCCAGTTATTTTGATCCATCTTGTTATGGCCCCATTCAAATGGCAGGCAGAGTATTGCTTTTAAATATGTCCATTTTAAGTTCAAGTAGTAGTCAACAAGCTGAAAATAGTTGTAATTTGCTTTATGAAATTGTTGGCGCTTAAGTTTTTCATAAAAATATAAAATAAATTTTAGCAGAATGACAAGATGTTGTAATATCACACATTTTCGTTTGAAAGTTGCTTTTGTACGAGATAAAGTTATCTTTTTTGACACTCGCATACGGCGCATTATTAAAGAAACCGAACCTTTGATTTGGCTGCAACTTGCACAACGAGTTCAGTATAAAAAAAGCGAAGCATAAAGAACTTGGTGTGGGTATCTTCAGGCATTTTTTTATACAAATAAGAGCATGGAAAACAATATTTAAATTTTTAGGCTTTTTATTTAACCCTTTTATATACAAAAATAAAAAAACAAAAATAAATCTTTTTTTATTTTAATAATGGCGCTGAAATTGACCCTCCCGAAAAATTCGACCTGGACGGTATTGTCTATTTTCACTTTTCCATTTATCTGAAACACAAAAAACAAAAACAATTATTAATCAGTATGACTGTAGTTATGTCCTGTACTAGAATAAAAACAAAAAATATGACGAAATGGCGCGGTTTGAATTTGACTCTCTAAAAAGCGTTTTGTTTTTAGTTTTTTAATCACAAAAATACGAGATAATTGAAATAATAATATGATTCTAGTACGGGCAATAGCCATTGATGTTGTGAAGAATATATTAAAATTTGAGAGGATTCGGTTGAATGGTATTTCAATAACAGCATCTGCTAATCTAAATAAATTTATTATTATATTGCTAATCTGATTAGACAATTATACGCACATGTGTCTTTCGATTCCCATACACATACAAATATGTGTACCCTGCAGGGAAAAGCCAAACTAGTAATGAAACGTTCTAGTTCAGATATTAGTTGTTAACAGAAAAATCATACTAGCTCGGCATTGTCTAGAATTATACCGAGAGCAAAGTGATTAATTTGTCTGCAAACAAATTTTTTTTTTTTTTTTTGTAATGAGTAAGTTTCAATGCATCGCGGTGATTAGAAGATATTGGTTCGGCGAGATTCTCCGACGAGACCCAACTATACCAAATTAAGACGAAAGAGAAGGTGATGGCGGGAAACCACACTATGATGGTGTGTGATATTTTCGATCACAAAAAAATACAGTCTAATTTAAGAAATCATTCAATTTAAGAAATTTATTTCAGAATCTATAATAAACTTTGCCAGTGTCGATGGAAAATACCCATGAAAGGAAAATTGCCACACACCATTTTCTCGTCGACTTCAAAGCTGCAAGGAGTTACCTATATGCCGCGTCGTCTGAATTTGGTATCCCCGCAAAACGAATACGGATATGCAAGTTTAACGTAAACGCAAAACCCATATTGACATAATCGGCCTTAACAAACTGCTGTTAAAAAACATAAATAAATAATTGGCGCGTACACTGTCAGGTGCATGGCCAAGCTCCTCCTCCTATTTGTGGCGTACGATTTGATGTTGTTCCACAAATGAATGCACCTGCAGTTTTAAGCTGACACCGAACGGCAAACGGCTTTTTATGAGAAGCTTTTTCATGGCAGAAATAGACTCGAAAGTTTGGCATCATTGCCTGCCGCGGAGTAACCGCTGTTAGAAAAAACTTTTCACATCATTTAGATTTGAGCCTACGCACTCCCGAACGGTAGTCACGCACCAACCTATTCAAAGAAGCACAGCAAATGAGTCTGATGGTGAACGTGGCCAAAACTAAATAAAACCTGTTATCAAACCACCAGTCGACGTTCTCGCATATCGGCACCCACGTCACTGTTATGATTTCGAAGTTGTAAAAGACTTCAATACAATGTCAGCCTGGAAATCCAATGACGAAAATCTCTTGCCAACAAGTACTACTTTGGACTAAGTAGGCAACTGAGTAGTGAAATCCTTTCTCGACGAACAAATCTTACCCTCTATAAGACTCTCATTATGCCCGTCCTAACGCATGGCGCACAAGCTTAGACGATGAGAATATCCGGTGAGGCGTCTCTTGGAGAGTTTGAGAGAAAGATTCTATGGAAGATAAGATACGTTTTTCACGGCGAGTTTCGCAGACGATAGAACAATGAGCAATCCAGCGGCTACGTTGGCTGGGTCAAGCCATCCGAATGGATACAAACGTTCCGGAGTTGTGCCTCCTCTTACTGCTTCGGCAGTAAAGTGACTGTTATGATTCTAGTAATATTTTTTCCCTGCGGGGAAAGCAGTCATAAATACTCCACTATCAACTCCACGCATAGTAATTTATTATGACCATTAACACCCAGAGCGCATAAATACAAGCATGCGTGTGTACATATTTACATATAAATAATTTAGTAAAAGCACTTTATTTGTTTTTGATGCATTAATTTGATTTTACCTATTGCTGCCGAATGCAAATATTTAGCACAGGAAATTGTAAAACGAGAAAAATTCATTGCAATTGATAGCAGCTTATTTCATAGAGATTTATTATAAATGTTTGTAAAGCTATTTTTGTGTGGTAAATAAATTTCAGTCTCATATGTACGAGTATACAGTTGAGGGCACACAAATGAGGACGGGCCATAAGGTTACATTTAGAAGGTATAAAAGAGGCTACTCTTTTAGAGTAAATAATAAAGACATTATTATTTAAGGATATATAAATATATATTTCCGCCCTTCCTTACTGAATCATATAACCTCAATGCCCAATTTAAAATCAGATTTATTTAAATCTATGACCTTCACTTGCCGCCAAGAGCGGCTTGCTTGTAGCGCTTCTACTTAGACTATCTTTGATCTCCTTGTATTCAATGGTCTGCCGCATCTGCAACTTGCTTGTCTGTTCCAGTCTTCATTGGGCTTCCGTAAAGTATAGATAATACATTTCAACTTCCGACATCGAATTTCTTGGTGTAAAGGTGTTTAGTTTGTCAAAGCCCAGAGATTGTTGTTGTAGACAGAGTTAGGCCAAAAAATGCATACACGAAAGCTGCCGTTGATAAAAACTTCTAGGTCATTTAGGTCGTGCACAGATGTGTTCCACGTCTCGTATCCGTGTAAAACAATTAATAAAAATCATCAATAAAATTTGAACCCAGCCCTGACAGCTAAAAATGGCTGCTTGACAATGTTTTTCATTTTCAATTGTTTAAAAAGTTTTTCCAACTTTACATCATTAAGAAAAAGTCGTGTATGGAAACTACTCAGCAAATAACTTTTAAAAGATAGTAGGTCTTTTCAGAATCCCAAAATGAAGTACAAGCAAATCAACATTTTTTTTTTACCATAGTCGAAAATCTCTTAAATATTTAAATTAATGAGAAATTTTCTAAATAATAATGTCCTTAAAGGATTCCGGTAGCCTGGAGCTCGAAAAATTAGGGTATTTTCTTTAAAAAAAATAAAAAAATGAGAAACGATATCTAAGTTTTTTAGGCTTTTTATTTAACTGCATTTTGATACAAGGATGTTAAAAAAAAAACAAATTTTATAATTTTATTAATTTTACAAATGGCGCTGAAGTTGACCCTCCGGAAAAATTCGACCTGGCGGTGTTGTCCATTTTGGCTCTTCTATTTATATGAAACACAAAAACCAAAAAAATTATTAATTAGTATGACTGTAGTTATGTCCCGTACTAGAATAAAAGCAAAAAATTTGACGAAATGGCTTTGATTTTGACACTCTAAAAATCGTTTTTTTTTTTAGTTTTTAATCAAAAAAATACGAAATAATTGAAATAGTAATTTGATTCTACTACGGACGATAGCCATTGGTGTTGTGAACAACATACAGGGTGGCTGATGAATTTTGCTACATTAAGAAACTCAAATAACTTTTTTTTTAGTGTATGGAATTCATTTATTTTTTTTTTCAAGTTGAAGGTCATTAAATTTTATTAAATGTAGCTTAACTAGTTTTAAAAATAATTGAATTTAAATGCCCCCCATGCTCGTTGACACAAGTGCGGCATCTTAGTAAAAAGTTGTTCATTGCTTCTTTGAGAGTTGCGATAGGAATAGCCGCAATTGTTGCCCGAATGGATTGTTTTAGTTCATCCAAATTTGTTGGCTTTGTTTTATAAACTTCTTGTTTACATAAACCCCACAAGAAAAAGTCAGGTGCAGTAAGGTCAGGAGACCTGAGGGACCAACGAAATTCGGAGTTTCTTGAAATCAGTTTATTGGGAAATTTTCGTCGCAACTCTGTCATAAGAGTCTGGGCTATGCGAGACGTTGCCCCATCTTGTTGAAACCACACAGAGTTGAAAGGAATTCTCTTTCGGCGTAGTTCTGGATAGAAAAATTCTTTCAGCATTTTCAAAAAACGGTCTCCAGTAACCGTAAGGGTGTGACCATTTTCTTCAAAAAAATAAGGCCCGACAATACAGCGTGAAGAAACCGCGCACCACACTGTCACGCGAAGAGGATGCAATTCCGTCTCGTGGAGTATCTGTGGGTTAGAAGTACTCCATATTCGACAATTTTGTTTGTTCACATTGCCGTTTAAATCGAAATGGGCCTCATCAGACATGAAAAGGCAGTTTAACATGTTTTGGTCTTCTTCCACCATTTGCAGGATCTTCTGGCAAAATTCCAAGCGAATCGGCAAGTCTGCTGCATTCAGTTTGTTAACCATTTGAATTTTGTAGGGAAATAAGTCTAAATCCTTGTGCATTATTGTTTGCAAAGACTGTCGGCTGACACCAAGTTGAGCAGATAAACTTCTTGTTGAAACCCTTGGATTGCTTTGTATAGCTGCAGCTACAGCAGCGATCGTTTCCTCCGTCCGAACTGGTGGGTTTCGATGATAAGGCCTTCTTGCGACTGTTCCTTGCTCAGCAAAATTATTCACCAGTCTCATTATGGTCCATCTGCTCGGGGGATCGCCGCCAAACATCCGCCTGTACTCTCTCTGTACCAAAACTACGGACTTCAGTGCGTGATAGCGGCGGACTATCCAAATTCTTGTTTGCGTGTCCCAGTTATCCATTTTAATAAATTTTAAAGATCAATCTGCAAATTAAAACAAAAATGGAACAGATAACTTAAAAAGAAAAAAAGTTATTCAATTTTTTTTTGGTAGCGGCTTTCATCAGCCACCTTGTATTACAATTTCAGACGATTCGGTTGGATAGTTTTTTCTTTGTTTGACAACTCCAGGCCGAAAAAGTCGTTTCGAGATAAATGAGTTTAGAGTTAGAGGTACAGGAGTGCGCGGACCGCTCTCTACATAATTAATGGGCTGTAGAAGCTATACCATTGAGAATTTCCCTATGTAAATTTCACAGTGTATTCTTAAGATACTATACTTTCGAAAAAACAAAAAAAAAGATTTTGAAATTTTCAGACCACCGTATCTCCTTAAGTATTTACCGTGACTGGTAGGTAGGTATAGTGGTTGTCGTTTAACACACCTAGGCCTGCTGTAGGCCCATTGTGATACCACCGGGGCTGTCCCCTCTCCTCACTCTAGTACATTGTCTTCATTGAACCAACCTGTGGCCTTGATATATCTAGCAAGACGTGTTATTTTTATATTGGCTACTTCTGCCAAGTTATTCAGGGAGCTTTTTCCTAAAATATTGAACCTCCTTCTATCCAGAGCCATGCACCCGCATAGAAAGTGTTCTATAGTCTCTTCTTCTTCAATGTCGTTACAACTTCTGCAATAGTCGTTATAGGGCACTCCCTGTCTACTGGCATGCCTGCCAATCAGGCAATGCCCTGTTAGGACCGCGAGAAGATTTCTCATGTTTTTCCTGTTTAGTTTCAGCAGTCGGTTTGTGCGGCCCATGTTCCATTCCGGCCACGTCATTCTACTAGTTATGCAATTGTGAGTTCTTAAAGTGAATTGAGCTTTAAGAAAATAGGCAAATGTTGAGTCTTGAAAATAAAAAAATATCAATCAGAAAGTCCTCCTGTCAAAAATATATATCTAAAAATTACAAAGAAGAAGATGTGTGAAGAGGAGCAACTACTTAGTGTACATGAGAAAGTCTCAGTTGGCAAACTAGATTCAATTTGGATTACTAAGCACAGTACTATTGAAGATTTCAAAATTTTGTCAAGCTGAAATGCATATTAAGGTGCGCAGGAAGATCGACAAAGTTATTATTTGTCATTTTAAAAACAGAGGGGGCTGGAAGTGTGAATCTTTGATCTTAAGGCTTCAAAAAACGAGTTCATAGTTCATACAAACATAACATATTAAGAAAAGCTATCAAATTATGCCTTTATAAAAAAGGACATGTACTTATGTATATTCCCGATCTTCTGTCAGTAACTGTATGTATGCAAAACACATCAATTGCATTAGTATCGAATGCAAGTAATTAAGAGCTACTGCGGAAATTAATTTACCTGTGAGCATAATTTAAAGCAAAAGCAAAATTTAATACTTCCTCTTAATTTTAATGGCATAATTCTCAATGTATTAATTAAAACATTTAAAATGAATTTAATAGTTGCAACGGAAGCAATAAATGCTTTGAAATTGAGCAACTCCAGATCTGGTACATGAATAGAAATGAACTGGAGGTAAGAGACAAGCGAACTGTATTAAATGAAAAAGGAGTGAAAAAGAATTCCCTGTTATAAAAAAGCAGCATTTAAAAGTACTTGCCCTTTAAAATTGCGTTGCATTTTGTTGTAGAAATGAGCTGGTTTCCTTGTGCTCAATGTTTAACTCTACAAATTACTGAAATATTATTATTCGTGTTGCATCAAAAGATATGAAAATGATATGACTGAAAGCCCACATATTAATAGTATCGTACTGAAATACTCTAGCGCTTAGTTTTTTTACTAAGAAATATTTTTATTTTAAACAAAAATATATGTGGTAGCAGAACTTCTCAAACAATATTAATGCAATTTTATCATGATTCCGGAAGACATTCGAAGACATTTCGAATATTATGGCATCGTAAGAATCGTAAAAATGTATGTCCGTAAAGGAGTCATTCTGGGACTCCAGAGCGCAAACGGTAAGTTGATATATGCTGCCAACAAAGACCGTCCCAGAGCGGCGTTGATAATAAATTATCAACTAACCTTTATCCCAATATCACAGTTCATTACAGAAGACCTGGTGGCGCTTTGGGTAAAAGTGCCAACGAGCAAAGGTGAGCATGAGGTAGTACTTGCCTCCGCCTACCTTCCAGGAGATGAGGTCTCTGCTCCAACCCTGGTGGAATATTGTCAGCAAAAACGTATCCGGTGGATCCTCTGCTGTGATGCAAATGCGCACCACACAGCGTGGGGAAGCACAAACATCAATCCAAGAGGTGAGTACCTTATTGAATTTCTACTTAGGTATAATATATCTATCCTAAACCGAGGCAACGAACCTACATTCATTAATGCAATCAGAGGTGAAGTCCTTGACATCACTCTCTCTAGCCATAATGTTTTGTCCGAAGTCTCAAATTGGCATGTGTCAGAGGAAACATCTATGTCGGATCACAGACATATTAGATTCGATATAGGTGCAACCAAACCACAAATGACAATTTACAGAAACCCCAGAAAAACTAATTGGGACTACTTTCACTTCTATTTAGAACAAAGTGTTAACTGCTCTAAGCGTCACATTCAGCTTATATCAGAGCTTGAGTTCGAATCGAATGAACTACATTCAAACATAATATCTGCGTTTCACGAAAATTGCCCAGTAAAAGTGAAAAAGCCGCAATGGGGGACTGGTCCTCCTATTCAACAGCCCTAACCAACTACAATAAAGAACTGAGGAAATCTAAAAGGGCTACTTGGAGGAATCACTGTGAAAAGATTTGTAGTCTTCCGGATGCTATTCGTATCCAAAAAGCCCTACTAAAAGATCACTCAAACGGCATTAGTACCTTGAAAAAGCCAGACAGAAGCTACACAAGGAATCCAGAGGAAACCAGTCAACTTCTGCTGGACACTCACTTCCCTGGATCACTTGTGCTAGACGAGATCTCTGTACCGGCAGAAACTACTACATCTGCGGGTGCTGAGAACTTAAAACTAGCAAACATGCTATTCCATGAAAAGCGGGTGCAATGGGCGATATCAACATTCAGCCCATTCAAATCTCCTGGTCCTGATGGGATATTCCCCTGTCTTTTACAGCAGGGTGCACACCATATTATCCCTAATTTGACCAGACTATACAAAGCAAGCTTACTGCGAAGATATTTGCCTACAAAATGGGCTGAGGTTAAGGTCGTATTTATTCCAAAGGTAGGGAAAAAACCGTACGTTCTCGATGTATTTCATTACCGCGTTCCAGCTGTGCCCACGTTTATTTTGCTGATTATGTTGCTCGGCGCGATGTCGCCAATCTGCTCCCTCGGAGCATTTCTTTCCGCGGGCCAACTGCCACAACTAAAAAACGTGTGTTCAGAGTCATCACTCGGTGCTTCGCAGTATATGCACTTGGAATCGGTTACCTTGCCCATACGGTATAGGTAACTCCGGAAGTATCCGTGAGCTGAGAGGAACTAAGTTAAGAAGTAGTTCACTTCTCCAAAGTTCCTTTGGACCCATTTGTCAATTGATGGAATAAGTTTCGCCGTCCATCTGCCACTCGGTTCAGTGTCCCATCGGCTTTGCTATCGCAGCAAGGTTTGGCGTCTCCGTTCTGGGAAGCTAGTGATGACGTGTTTCTTCTTGGAGTCCCACGCAGCCATTCGTTCCTGGACCATGAGGCCGAGGGGGTTCTGACCGCTGATCACGAAAATTGCAGCGCCTGAGACAGTACGGTAAGCTCAGCTAACCCTGAGTGCCGCTGTTCGTTGCACAACATCCAGTGCTTTGCACTTGGCTTTGCAGTTTAGCGCAATTCCCCATACTTCGCTGCCGTACAGGCCATAAATAGCTTTCTTTCGCTCTGTGTTGGCCCACTGATGTTCGCCATTAATCTACTTAGCATGACCGTGACCTTTGCTGCTTTGGTATCGGCATGCCGTGTATGGACCCAGAAAGTAAGTTGAATACATAAGTATTTTACTACTTTTTGGGTCACTTTGCAGCCAATGGCACAGCAATTTTTTGTATTTTGCCACTTTTCTCTTGCCACTTTCTCTGTATGAAACTACTCACGCGAACTATAGGAAAATAACTGCAGAATTGCCTCTTAAATGCATGTGAGTTCATCGAAAACACGACACAGTAACAATGATCTCTAATGCAGCCAAATGTCAAAAAATAGGTCCATCACAAAGGGTCCGTTCCTACGCTGCGGCAACGAATTTGACTGATAGCAAAATATGTATTTGAGTCGAAGGCGCCTCATTCATGCCGTACGCCATGATGGAATGCACAAAAATTGGCAATTTTCTACTTTTGCCAAATTTTTATCGATTGTGTTTTTTATCATATCAAATTAAATGCAGAAACTAAATGGAATTTAAATTAATTGAGTAAATTGAAATGTACTCTATTCCTTGCGATAAAAGCTTGAAAGAGTAAAGAAAAGGCTAGAATTGACCAAGTTGAACTGAAAAATTAATGTAAGTTCCGACCGAAGTTATGGTCACACCCACCATCCACAACTACCATAAATTGTATTAAAACCCCCTTTCGCTTCAATAAACATTCATTTTATAATATACTTCACAACCAACAAAAACCTGTTTATACACAATGAACTATGATATTTATTTTCTCGACAGGAACATCTGTTGCTTTTTGGTTTTACACATCACGTCAGTTAGGGACGCAAAGGACTCATTGTGACAGCCTTATTACTTACTTCACCTATTTACTAAATCTTCTATTTGAGGTGATTATAAGTAAATGCGTTTGCATAAAATTAAAATTTAACATTTTTCAGCATCAGTCTCATTATTGAACAGCCACACTTCGTACTTAGTACACAATTTGTGCCCATTTATTTTACTCACTGCAACAAACATTAATAATTCTCTGTATTCCATCCCATAATAATTTTCTCGCTACTCAATCTTAATTGATGTCTTTTGGAAAACTTGAAACGTTTATAATGTACAATAAGAAATGTTTACCCGCAAAATCAATGTGAAACGCCAAATGCAATATAGCATAGTAGTTGCAACAACAAAGAATGAAAATGCAAATTCTTTACGCATTTGCTTAAATTCCCTAGTGATGTCTTCGCATTGCTCCTTTTGCATATCTATTCAAGAAATATGCGCAAAAGAAATATTTTTAAGACAGGAATGTCTGAGATGAATAAATCATAACGCAGACAATAACTCCAAGGACAATGCAAAAATTATGATGAAGGATGAGCTTAAAAAACCAAAGAGCAATGAAGAGCATCAACTTGTGAAAGTGGACAGATGAAAGAGTTCGGGGCAAATAAGATAAGTTCGTACAACGCTGGTAGATGGCACAGAAAGGTAAGTGAGACAGCAGTTCAGAGCAGTCTCGTGTTGACTCAAGAGTCAACTAAGTGACTTGCATTGTTGCCCCAAACCTGAACGTTTTGCTTAGCTTACCATATCTGCAGCGTCTGAGGTGCCGCTGTGGCTTTTCGGATGGCATCATTAATATTAACATTCTCAGCAAAACACTAGCATTACACGAAGGAGGAGAAGCTTAAAACATTTACTTGTTTAATAGATTTAAGCGGTGAGTTCATTACGTCACATTGGTATACCGAAAATTTCATAACTCTATTGACGGTGATGATAAAGCAAAAAAGCATTTGCTACTTTGGCAGCGAATTGTACACACGCACTATTTTTTTGTTTTTTCTTTTTAGATAACACGAAGCGCGAAATATCCAAATTTTTCTCAAAATGAAATTGTGATTATATTTAGCTTTTATTGTCATCCACTAAAAAATTCACAAATTTATTTTTATTTGTTAGTTCAAATCCTTTGGCAGCATGAAAAGCCCAACCACAGCCCCTTGCTAAGACTTTTACGTCAATTATGGGTGGTCGCAGTTTTTAAATGTGAAAGTTAAATTTATTTTATTCACCCCTAAACTAAATCAGATAGCCGCAAAGGAATATGCAACGCGATTTAGTGGCAGTCAGGCAAGAACTGCCGTTGAGCATGGCATTGAATATGAATTGTGGTATCGCGAAAATGCGATATGTACAACAACTTCTAGCAACTGCCGACACAAGCGGCAGTATGAAGCGAAAATAAACAGGAAAGCGGACGTATGCGCTCACTCACCCACAAATATTAACACGCAATGTATTTGGACGCATTGAACACCTGCTTATGCCCACTAGAAACAAATGGCCGCTGGCTTTGTGAGTAGTAGTCTTTACATTTCGCGGCTGCCGCTTAACTAGTGCTAGATGGTTGCAAAAGGGACCAGTTGGTGCTCAGGGGATGAATCATCACATTCGTGCAACAACTAACCACCATATAAATAGCTTTAAAATATTTTCTAGGTGAAATGGAAAGCCTTTATGCCATACATAAGGTCAAATAAAAATGTGAATATGCCAATTATTGTTGTTTTTTTATTCTACCACATACAGTAGGTTCTGTTTTTATGTGGTAGATACGTTCCGCAAGAAACAGCATAAAAAAAAACAGCATAAAAAAAGCTACTAGTTCTATAGTAAAACTATAGATACGATTCAAAAGTGATAAAACCGCATAAATCTGAAATAATGTAATAAAATCGCATAAAAAAGGGCACTAGTCCCATATTATAATTATATATACGTTCCATAGACCGCATGAATCTGAAATAATTAAATAAATTCGCATAAACAAAATATTGTATTTTTGAAAATTATATCTTTATTTAAGAAACGTCAGAATCGAAAAATAAATTTACATCGTCAGAAATAGAATCAGACAATATCCGCTTGTTGCGCGTTCGTTTAGGATTTGGCGTAAAATCACTTTCGTCACTTGAGGAAATGTACACGTCTGATCTGGATGGTGATGCAGGCGGTTCCATACTTGTAAGGTTAGCATTTTTGATATAATGTGTGACGAGTTTTTGCTTAGCTGGTTTAGAATCTTGTTTATATGTACAATTCCCGATAGGTCGACATGCATTTTGTAATTTAAAAAAACCGCACTATTTCAAAACCGCATAAAAAAAGCCGCATAAAAACAGAACCTGCTGTATATACTTCATTAATGACCACTTGTTTCATTTATCACATAAAAATGTTTCGTCAGTCATAAATACTTAAATACATAAGAAAACAAAAGTAAATAGAACCCAAAACAACTTATAAAATCAAAAATTCTCCACTGAATACTCCATAAAACTCAAAATTCAAAACTGCAGGTACTCATTCCCCTAAGTTTTCGCGTAGGGCTTCTAATCGTAGACTTTGTTGGCCGTTTACATCTTTGGGTGTGTTTGAGTTTATTAAAATTCGTCTATGTAATTATATATTTTTACAATTTTCGTACGTCTTTGATTAAATTCGATCGATTACGGGCGGCTGTTGGTGTTCGAATGACAGTTCGATCAATCGAGTACGTTCAGGGCTCGTTCCCACATGTGATAGTGTGAAATATGCACTTTTCAGTGACAAATGGTACGTTCGCTGACGTGATGATTCGACCCCAGTTTTACGCTAATAGCGCTGGCCTTCACACAAAAGCATGAAATAGCCACTCTCGCTAATAGCACAGAAGCCACGGAAGTTAATTGCGGCTACTAATGCAAAAGATCGCAATGTCAAGTCGTAATGAAGCCATTATGATAATTCTTGAGTGAAATAAATGTTTTTTTCTTAAACGAGTACTAATAAACTTTAAAATAACATAATGGCTAAGGAGACGTCGCTACCACACCATAACATTTGAGGAAGCAGTAGATGAATTACTTCCTGGACTTCATTCTTCATAATATGCTTGTTACCAAGATAGCCTTTTATATATTGCGCCCAATGTTGAAAATACAGTCGTATAATCACGAATATGGTTTTGTTGTTTTTCAAACTCTACACCTTGGAAATCAATACACTTCGGCATTGAACTTCGCTTGGTTCAATTTTGAAAGCACTTTGCCACTCAGCAGTGGATACTTCCAAGACGAGGCATTAAAAGGCTTCAACAGCTTCTGCAGAAGTTAAAAAACATTGACCTCAGATTTTGTTTTTGATGTTCGGGAACAAAAATCAGTAGGGGCAAAATCCGTTTTAACTCACTAATTCGATCTTTTTAACGCTCAAAAACTTTCGTATCTGAGCTGACACGTGACATCTCAGATTGGTTTGGTGAAGGATGATTCGTTTTCGGCGGTTGGCTTTCCCTAATTCTCCGCAAATCTCTGGCAAACAAATGATTGTGTATCACTCAGAATTGACTGTTTGAAGTTTTTCCGGTCATGCAGTTGGGACATACTCAGATTTTCCGAAACAACAGAAACCATTTGCTTTGAGATGCTTCTTCCGCGAACAACTTTTTTGCATTAAGCTCGTCTTGTAATACCCATATTGCCGATTGTTCACATGCATAGATCTAAGACTCGTCACTTGTTATGATATCATAGGCGTGCTACATTTCTTCAACATTTCTTTACACCAATTGAAACGTGCCAACAATTTTTTTTATTCTACAGTGATATAAATTGCAAACAAGTACACCTAAAACATTATTAAAAAATTAATTGAATTTAGTCTGATTAAAAATATCTTTTACGCATGAAAATGACGGAAATATATGATTTCAAATTAAAATTTATTTAAAAACATATTTGATAAGAAAGAGTCATTAATTAAGTTGTGAGCGGGAATATTTTATTTTTTTTCATAACAAGGGGGAATGCAAAATTATGTGCGCAAATGTTACTCACAATTTCTCTTTAAAAATGTTCCCACATTTCTTCAGCTTTGTCAACATAAAATTTTAGCAGAGAATGTCAAATAAGTGCTAGCAACATAAGTCTATGTTCAACGCTTTCTCACCCTCTTCCTGTTAAACCACTATTGAAATGTTAACTTATAGCAGCAAAATGTATAGCTGAAAGATTGCAGATTTACTTTTTTTGCACCTTCAGTATTCTATGTTCTCTAGCATCAATACCGTACCATAATGAACTGGTTCTGTCTTAGTTCGAAACTATTCTTTGTACTGCATGGTACATATAAATATATATATACATATACGAGTACGTAGTGGCATAGTCGCTTGAATATGAGTAAGTTCGTAAACAGATTTCTAAAGGAAGTGAGTACTTTCGCCCCATTACGTAAATTAATAGGGCATAAATACTATTTTTAATAACCAGAAAGTTAGATTAGTTATACCCAATGCAAATTTTTTCTACCTATTTGTAAAAAAATTTCAATACTACTGCATCAATTTATTACTAATTTGAAAGGATGTCTGCTTGAAAAGAGAAATAAAATCTGGGATTAAACCTTTGACAATGGTAGCAGGAATATGGCATTGGACAGCATGTCTAGCACTAGGAACTATCATTACTTCATATTAACATTGCTCAGCTGGTTGGTATTCTCAGTAGTCAGAATCCAATTCCATCTGTTGCTCACGTGTCTCACAAAAATTTTCAACAAAACATAATTCTTCAACATGTGGATTTGCATTATCTTGTATATTGAGATAAAAACTGATGGTAGTGCTTGTATAGGGATCATGTTTTCATATGTAGAAGTCCACGCAAGTGGGAAAATTTACTGATCGCCATTCACTTGGGAGTGGCCAGGACGATTCAAGCGGCTCACAACTTTCGGGATTAGGCCAAGTATCCTCTGGGTAGCTTCCGAACACCCGTTCGAGACCGAGTTAACGTGAGAAGGCGAAGCATCCTTGGATATATGGTTGTGCGTTGGGAACTGTCATTCCGCTACACTGATAAGGTCCAAACAGTTGGTTGATGGTGGGTTTCAGCCTTTCACATAATACGCTCGCTAGAACTTTATAAGCGATATTTAGAAGACTAATCCCGCGGTAGTTGGCACAGATTGCAGGATCGCTCTTCTTATGGATTGGGCAGAGCACACTTAAATTCCAATAGGCAGGCATGCTTTCGACCATATTTTGCATAGAAGCTGATGCATACACCTTTGAATAGCCCAGGCGGCAGTCCATCGGCTCCCGCGGCTTTGTTGTTCTTTAGCCGCGCTCTTCCTCTCTTAGCTCTCTGTAGCGATCCCACATGGCTCGCGTTGCGCCCGATCGTAGCGTGACTCTATAGGCAGCATCTTTCCTTTCTGCGGCTGCATGACATTCCTCATCGTACCAACTGTTTCTTCAGGCTCGCCGGAATCCGATTTCTTCTCCGGCGGCGGTACGTAGAGAATGAGAAATGTTGCTCCATTGCTCGTGTATGCCGGTTTGTTGGGCAGTACTCTCTGAGAACAGTAATAACCGCGGGATTAGTCTTCTAAATATCGCCTATAAGGTTCTGGCGAGCGTATTGTGTGAAAGGCTGAAAATCACCATCCACCAACTGATTGGACCTTATCAGTGTGGTTTTAGACCTGGAAAGTCTACCATCGACCAAATATTTACAATACTGATTAAAAAATTTTCAAAAAATTCAAATTTTGGAAAAGACCCATGAAAGTAGAATCGACACACACCATCTTTTCGTCGATTTCAAAGCTGCATTCAAAAGTACGAATAGGAGTTTCCTGTATTTTTCGATGTCTGAATTGGGTATCCCCACAAAACTAATACGGCTGTGCAAGATGACGTCGCTCAACACCAGCAGCGCCGTCAGAATTCGGTAGGACTTCTCCGAGCCGCGTGACACCAAACGAGGCTTCAGACAGGGTGACTTGCTCTCGTGTGCCTTCTTTAACCTGATGTTGGAAAGAAATGTATGGGCCGGAGAACTTAATCTCTCAGCCACAATTTCTTATAAGAGCGTACAATTGTTGACGAGAAAGAAACAACTGGCTTTGTTAAACTTGGCCAAAATCGCGTAAGCGGCTATCGGGCCAATTAAGAAGAAGAAGAAGTAACTGAGTGGAACAACAAAATGTGTGTGCTTGTGTATGTGTATGATCACAATTTTCCAAATTAGCTTGGTGAATGCATTGAGGTTATGTTAATTACAGCGAATAGGCAGAACCAGCTTTACATAGACCGACGAATATATCAATAGTTTAACTGAAGTTTTATAAACTAGGCAATACATTGCTCGCATTTTAGTAAACTAGAGTAATTTTTTTGTTATTTGGCGTTGACTAACTACAAACTTTGTCTTTTACCAAACAGCCCAAGACGCATTGAGATCAATCCAACGTATCGGACTTAGGAGATCGCTAGAATCTGGAGCCTACATATATTCACTAACAGATAGGGCTTCTATCGGGCATTTATACATCTAAAAGTAAACCGCTCATTGCATAAACATGCCTATTCATCATGCAAAAAAAATTCCGTCGAAGGGAAAACGAGTTCTCGATTAAATGACAACAACGGCAAACGTTTTGACCCTGATTTGAGTACATAAATCTGGATATGCAACCCTTCAGTAGCAGTAGCAGTAGTAGTATTTATTGCAAATAAAAGTAAAATATACAAAATTTGATAATTACTTATTCTAGTATTAAAAAAAAATATTAACAATAATTTAACGATAATGGCATGTGTCGTCTATCGATTTATTTTTCGAGCAAACCATTATCTGGTTTTCGAATTAAATCTTTTCCAATCCAACTCTTTTATTCAGTAATCTCTGTATCTAAATGCATATTCAATAGAACGCAAAAGTGTATCTCAATGATCATTCAATCAGTTGGTCATTTAAGGTAAATTTTCCGAAAAAGACATTTTTACAATATATTTCTTTAACATTGGACAGTGCGCCAGGAAATGTGCTATGTTTTGAAGCTCGCTTAAAATACACATTAAGCAAGTTTTATTTTCTGAGTCAAATCTGTTAGCCTTTAAAATTACCATGTCTCCTCTAGCCCTCATAATCCACATGCTTGATTCTAAGACATGGTTTTTTTAAATAAACCAGACCTTTTGACTAATCTAATTCCTTATATATCCTACTAGTACTTAGGGCTTTTTGTATGTACATATTCATCCTGACCTGGTTGTGATTTCTTAAATCAATTTCGCATCTTCTTTCCAGCTTTCTGATTGTAAGGCGTTTTTCATAGGGAGGGCGAACGACGCAATATTTTTTATTTTTCGCTTGTCATTTGTAAACTTCATTAGTATACATTTCATCATGGAACGCTACACACTTGAGCAACGATTGCAAATCGTGCAAATTTTTTATGAAAATAATCGTTCTGTTGCTGCTACTTTAAGAGCATTACGGCCATTTTACGGTCCATTTAACTAGCCGTCCCGTTTTGGGGTTATGTGAAGTCATTGGTCTACAGTAACAAGCCGGCGACGATTTGTGAGCTCAGAGCCAATATTGAACGCGAAATTGCTGCAAGTTCTTTAAATCTCTAATCTAAAATACTTATTTCTTTATAATAATTTTGGACGGATAATGTGGCAGCCGATTTTCTGAGCACACAAACAAAAACTGTGCATATATTAAATTAACAGTTCTAAAATAAACAAATGACCACCTTCAGAGAAATAACTCATGCTGGTTGGTTGCTGTTTTAAAAAATTCAATGGGTCTTGCGATGTCTGCTGTCATGTACAGGAGTTTAAATTTGGTGTCAGTTAAGAAAACACATATTTTAATTAAGTCCAAAATTAACTTGGAAATATCTTATCAAAAAGAAAATAAAACAAATAAAGGAAAAATTTCGACAATTCCATTGGCTAATAGGCATAAATTCTAAGCTCAATATTTCCAACAAACTTTTAGTATACAAGGCGGTCATTAAACCAATCTGGACCTCCGGACTTCTAGTATGGGGAACTGCAAAAAGAACTCACATAAACAAAGTACAGCGACAACAATCAAAAATCTTACGTATAATAACAATGTCCGACAGGTACACAAAAAATGATGACATCCATACTACGTTCAATATACCATTAATCGACGAAGAAATGAAAGCGATATCAACAAGGTATTTGAACGAAATAAACCAGCACAAAAATAGAGAAGTCAATACATTCTCGCAACTTGAAAGAAGAACTTTACGACGTCTGAAGGCCGGCGGGCCAATTAAAAGGTCAAAAAAATCGATTTTTTTTTTCCTGAAATCAATAGCTTAGATATTCAAGAACATGAGACACAAATTTTCAGAGTTAAATTCCAAGTATTTGCAGAGCTACAGAGCCGAGCGTAGTGCGGCGTCGAGCAACCGTGCGCTTATTGTTGTAGTTTGAAGCGCGTTTTCTCGGCTTTTCATTTTCACGATTTTACCTAATTTATGTACACGATTGCAAAAAAACTAAACGAGCTATCCATTTCATTCAAAATGCGTTATCTTCAGTATTGTTTTCTCTTCTATGTGAACTAAAAAAAACATCCAAAAACTTTTTTTAAGCGACTTTTTTACCCAGTTGAAGAGTTTTTTTTTCCTTGAAAAACCACTGTTTTTTTCTACCTTCCCCAAAAATTCGAATTTTACGTGTTTCTCCCTTTCTTAGTTCACATCGAAGATAATTACATCAAAATTAATAATCTTTTTTTTTTTTTGTTTTCAGATGAAAATTGCAAGTTGTATCTTGTACAGAAGTTGGATACTTCAGTGGCAATGTGCTCTGGGAATCTATTGATAACTCGGCTTACAATATATTGTTGGAGATTGTACAAATTTTTTTTTTTTTAGTTCAAATATATATTAAACTATCCCCAAAACTTCATTTGGCTAATTGTTTTTTTTTCTCATCCTACAACGCTTCGCGAAAACTACTGAATTTAGGACATCTAATTGGCCCGCCGGCCTGAAGAGAAACCGACCAATTGACCTATTAAATTAAATATTAATTCTCGTATGCTAAAATAACTGTTCTATATAAAATGTAATTATTTTCCTAAAATGTAATCGCTCTGTTCGTCTTGGGCTTGACCATGATGAAATATATTTAATAATTTTCCTAACTAATTGTTAAAAAATGTACTAAATGTCAGTATGAGAGATGTATGGTTAATGTAGGAATAACAAAATAAAAAAAAAACAAATTCTCAATGTCTACGTATCTTAGCTCCCACTTTCCCAAATCTAGCTTCTTTTTGGCTATTCAACCTCATAAAAAAAATCCTAGGCACTGATAAAAATCCAGTTTAACTACACACAAAACCTTGCAGTTTTTGCGCAGTGTAAAAATTTGTATATCTAACGGACCCCATTGTGATGTGTTTATTTGCATGTAAATGCATACCCCATGTACACACCATCACTTTATGACTATTTACAACTACATTTTTACACATACAACTATTTAGCAGCCACTATCTCCACTTTATCTCAGCTCTTCAACCCTTATCCTACTTATGCACTTATCAACCCCAGTCAACTGACTCACAACTTGAAGCCCACAAGTGCCAGGCAGCTGTCATCGTAATCATACATATTTAATTTTAGATGAGTTTATAATAAATTGGCGTTGCTTGCAATATAGTGCACGTTCGCCGATTTAACAATAACTGCAACAGGTCAAGTGGGCAACTAGCGCACTGGCAGTTGTGTGTGTTATTGGCTTGTTTATTTATGTGTGCACTATAAAGGCAGCTGCATAAGCTAACAAAAGGCCAAATAAAGCATTGCTTAGACGCACGCACACAAGTTCTGTGTTGGCTCCATTCAAGTGGGTGTAAGAGTCGCTGGTGGTGTTCCATTTACATAATTTCTCTGTCAGCACTATTCTATATTTGGCAGCCCATTCAAAGCGTCAACTGCATTCCAACTAAATTCTATTATCAGCATCAAAAAATATTATTGCTATTAACTTGAATGTAATTACAATGGTCCTGTCTTTTAATATTCCCTGCGCTAAGTTTAGCTCTTCACTCATTCATATTTCCCTTCACACAATTTCAATTCATTGCATTTGCTATGCTTATCTATTGCAGTGCACAACAACTACAATTATTTTTTATTACAGATATTTATTTTATTTTTTACAGCTTTAGCAAACCACTAGATTGCATTTCTCTCTCTATGCCCGCATTGCGCTCACAATCACTTCTCTGATTCTTCATTTCTTTTATATTTGTTGACTCACTGGCATTTTTAATAAAGCTAACATTCACTAAAACTTTTGTGTCAGCTATTTTTATGGTGTATTTGCTACTCACATATTTTTTGCTTTTATTTTTTGTTTTGATAAATGTGCAATCGCCGTGAAAGGCTTTCAATTGTTCTGCTGAAAGAGGAATGGGAATAATTAGAAGGTACGAAATTTGAAGCTACATTAAATAGTAAATCAAATACTGTATAAATGTGCAGAAAAAAAGTTTAAAATCTTAGAAAAAAATATGTTTTTTAAATCTTATTTTTTTATTTCTACATATGTATGTATGTATGTTTTTATATTTCCGCGTTTTTTAAATTGTTGGAAAAATGTATTGTAGATACAACAAATTTGAAAATACATATACATATGTATTTTTTTTCAGGGTATCTACGATCTTTTTTTTTTTATTTGATATATTCTTGCAAAACATAGTCTACTACTTTCTGGAAACTTATAATGGGTAATTAAAAAGGTTATTAAATAAATGTTAACTATTTATAATAATCTTACAAAATATTATATATATATATAGTATATATATACTAATTATACAAAAGTGTATGTGTCCGATGGGACAGGCAATTCGTGGAACGTTGGTGGCACAGTAAATAGTAAATAAACAAATAAACAAAAATAAGTTTTTTTTGGCCACAAATTTCAAGAAAACACTATGTTTTTTACCATCCTAATCTTTACAAATCAACTTCAGTCAGTTTTGGCGTCATCTATAAACTCAAAAACTATTTAGTCCATTGAACTCAAATTCGTATGGTGAATTGGTCGTGCAGTCTATTAAGCATTCAGAAAACACAAGATGGCGATGTGAACAAAATATTTCGAAAAAAAATGTTTGGGGTCCAATTCGGTCATATGAAAAGTCTATTCATATTTATAAGCGCTTTCTTATTCCATTATCTTTTTTAAATTCACACTAAGTACAGATTTTTTTATTAGAAGTTAATTATTTAGAAATTTATCGACATACAGCGATGTTCAGCGATAACAGAAGCGCGACGAATTACCGAGTTTCAACTATTTTATTTGCATGTAATTCCTTTACGCGTTTTTAAAAGAATAGTGCATTCTACAACAAAAATCGTATAACTCAAAGGCCCCACTCGAAGGGAGTACTTTAATGAAATAATTAAATTGAGTTTTGCTCTTCCGACTTCGTGGTATGTTGTGTCCTCTACCCATCAGTATAAAATACCAACAATTATTCCTCTATGATGGAACCTGCATTTTTCGATACCATGAGTATCGATCGACCCGTTTACTAGGCTCCTGAAAGTCAAATTATTAGTCCAGAATTAGGAAAAAGGTAGAAGAAAGGAGGTTTGCACTTCGGCTTGTAGATATTTTGTGCTCGGTTAATGCCCCTTATTATTCCGCATTGGAATGGTCAACCAGTGCTAGACTATTTTCCTAAAATCAGTATTAAAAGAAGTTTTTTTGATGTGATAAAAACGTGACACGCGTCCTGAAGAGGCTGACAGAAGAAAACTTCCAGCGCTGCTTTGAATAATCGCAGAAACATATGGTTCATTGTAGTGGTTATATGTAAGTAAATTTTTGTTTACAAAGCCATAAAAAGAAAGATATTTTAGAGCATAAGTCTCGTTACTTAATAGCCAGCAAAATATGTTAACAGGCAGTTCGTATATCGTTTAATTTTTATATATTAATACTTTTAGAAACAAAGGAACTTGAATAAAATTTTGCATTACTTAAACAGTTTTTAGTATTTTTTTTTTAAGACTGAAATTACAGCCCGGCTATCTTAGGGCATGGAAATACCCTCATTTTAAAGGTGTTGAGACTGACTATGCTCCAAAAGGTCTCCAGTCTTGGGAAATATGTTAGAAAGTACATTCCCTATAAACATTCACGTAAGTGGGTATATGGTAAGATCTGCGTACTTTCAAGGATTCAATGTAAACCCGAAATCCCGGACCGCAGTCCATGCTTCATTTTGGATTGGTCGGTGTATATGTAAGTGGTGATAGATACATAAAACTCCTTCTACCAATCATAAAATTTGTATTCATTTCTCTATGGAATCCTATTTCAGGCCCTATATAATTAGATATGTAGTTATTTGGTAAATCCGAAATTTTAAAAATTTGTAAGGAGAATCAGGAAGAAGAAGGCAGTTGCCTACACTGCCTAGTCCATCATCCCAGTGTACGTTGCCCTCTGCACTCTTCCTAGTTTGTTATAAGAGTGTTTATGTTGAAAATTTATAATTTTCATTTCTTTTCTACATTTCGCCCTTTATGAAGTCCACCACCATTTTAATCCACATTAAACACTTTCTGGGTCGGCGCGACGTGTTTTTAATAATAATACAATTATTTTTTTTTTCTTTTTAATTTGGTCAACCATAATTTATTCAGTAATCTGTGTAATTTTCATAATTTCAGCTAATTTGTTTTAGACCCATCGGCCTCATTAAATTTAAGCCCATTTGCAAGCGATGAACAAATGTTCGTTTAGCACCAACGCAAACCAAGTGGAAATGCCCGTGAAGCAGACAACTGCAAACCGAGTGAGACACAAACAAAAAACAAAATTATTGTACAACACACAAGTATTGTACTCACATGCATACATACATAAAGCTTATTGAATGAGGCTCTACAAATATTGTATCTGCTACTAATAACTGTAATATTTTATGTACAGCACTAATTTCTGCCCTTTTTTGTAGACAACCAGCTATGCCCACGAGCCGTTATTATTACTATTGTTTGATAGAATCTACGCAATCAACTGCGCCGTATACATTTATTGTGGAACTAAATAGTACATAGCCATGTATATATGTACATATGTACGCATTTATAATATGCATTATATTACTTAAAAGTTCTAGGATTTTTCCTGCAATAGGCTGTTGATATTCATTAATTTTGTATATTTAGGCTGAGAAAACATAGCCATACTCCGTTACATGATGGCCAATGACTGTCTGGCTGGTGAAATTTTAATATTTGCTTACGAGAGATATGCATATACAGTTTCGAACATACAAATGCGGACAGGGAGCAAGTTTTCATTTAAAGCGCTAAAGACTAAGTAAGTGGCCTGCTATGATTGGCATAACTTAAACAAACTCTTGGGCAAAAGTGGGAATCCAAGGTAATGTCACAGACCGTTTTGAAGTGATCTCAGGTATAAAACAGGGAGATGCGCTTTCATCTCTGCTTTTCAACCTGGTACTACACGCTGGCTTTTCCAATAAGAGGTGTTATTTTGATAAAAGATCAATGGTTTCGTTGCTTGTGTGGCACGTAGCGCCGTCTTGTTGAAGTTGAAAATGAACGTTGTACAGATCAATACCATCCAATTCCGGTCATAAAAAATCGTGAATCATCTCTCGATAGCGCAATCCATACACCGTAACTGTTGCTCCAGCTTCATTTTCAAAAAAAATAAAGTACAATGACTCCGCCGGACCATAAACCGCACCAAACAGTCACACGTTGAGAATAGAGAGGCTTTTCAATAATAACTTTTTTGACGAAGCCACCGAGGAGGGAATTGGCCTCATCACTCAAAATAATTTTTCTATGGAATTCCGCATCATTTTCATGCATTTCAACGACCCCATCAGAAAAGACATGACATTTTTGATGTTCAACTTGAGTTCTTATGTTAACTGGACTTTATAAATATGCAGGAAAAGTTTCTTTATTAGCGGGTGCCCCTCGGCAGACAATGGCAAACCTCCGAGTGTTTTTCTGCCATGAAAAAGCTCCTCCGATTAATTATATGTATATATGTATAAATCTAATCAGGTACATTAAAGTGCAAAGAAGTCGATGGTATGGTCGCATTTCAAGAATGAGCAACAATAGATCTTCCAAACAAATCCACAAGGCGACAGAAGAAGAGACCGGCCGAGAAAACGATGCAGAGATGAAATTAAAGGCGACTTTGGAGCTATGGGCATATCTGAACGAAAAGCTGATGACCGAGTGGCGTGGAGGCAAATTGTAATGGAAGCAATGGTTCACTCCGAACTGTGTTGATGAAGTGGCCTGCTTTTCTGTTCATATTAGGACTCGTATCTCGGTCGTTTAATTACCGATAATCCCAGATATAATAGAAGGGATCCAATGGAATTCATTAATTTTTTTAATTTATTTAGTTTTAGTATAGCGTAGATTAGAAATGGATTCTTATTGAAAGAAAGCTCACATTAATACAGCATACAATTTACTTTTTTTAAATAATTAATTATAATAAAAAGTGTAGTTTTTTAACCCTCCGATGTTCGGTGCCTTATGATGCGGTAAGTGCATCATAAGGGTCTGCCCAGACCCATACAAATAATGTAAGAAATACGATTTTAAAAATAATTTTATTTATTTATTTGAACGGATTAGTAGTAATTACGAAGAGCAATTGGGTTTACAACTATATAGTTGCATGGAATCTTCATTAAGACATATGGGACGATTACATTTGCTGCAGTTATAAGGAGTTTTACGTCGCTTTTTCGAAGAAGAAGCAGCACAATGGTAGCACGATGACCGTGTTGAAGCAACTTGAGCATATGATTGTTGCTGTGCTGCATCTGATGTCGATGGACAAGATTCCGGTACCTAAAAGTAGCGAAATAATTTATTTTAAATTAGTAAATAGCGAAATAATTTATTTTAAATTAGTAAATATGAATACATGCATACACATATCTTTATACGCGGAGATATATGTAGGTGTGTATATAATTCATACTCACCTCGATATTGAAAAGATTCATTGCTTGTCTTGTATGAGCAAACCTCCATACTAATGGGTTAGTCGCCCGTTTCGTCATATGTGGGATAACTAGCTGCCGTGCCAATTCAATGATAAATGAGCGCCTCTTATCTCTCTGCTTTACCGGATTCAGCTCGTCATAGATGATGAATGAGGCCAAACCGGCAATATCAAGCATATTATAAAACATTGCCAGTGGCCAACGGTTTGTCGAGCGTCTGCACGAATAGCCAGTCAACATTTGATCCATTGTATCTACCCCCGCATTAAATTTATTGAAGTCCGAAATTTAATCTGGCTTGAATCCTTTCAATGGATCGGTGCTTTGACGGTAATGGGCAGTGGATAACATAATTACTGGCTTTTTCGGCTTTGCCATTATTGTGATAACAAAATAAAGTGCTTTTAACATCACGCTTCGGGTTAAGCAATTCATGCGGAAAGAAGGTCTTATTTTTTCTTACGGTACCGACGAAAGCCACTCTACGATCCATTAACATTTCTGCCAAGTTGTATGTTGAAAAAAAATTGTCAGCATAAACAGTCCTACCGCTGTTCATATAATTTTCCATCAATTTTATGACGACCCGTTCTCCTTGATTCGTTTCTCGCTGGCCACCTGGTGGTTTTCCGGTATAAATTATACCTTTCAAAGGGTAGTTTGAAACAGAGTCACAAATCCACCACATTTTCATGCCATATTTTGCCGGCTTACTCGGAATATATTGGGTGAATCGAGTGCGCCAACGATATGGAAATAACTGTTCATCGACGGTTACATGACAATCCGGAGTGTATGCTTTCTCTAAATTGGCCATCAGCATGAGCCATACATCGTCCAGGGCAGTAGATTTGCTTTGCTTCAACCTCTCAGCACGAGTGCCACTGTTATCGAAACGGATGAAAGTAGTTAAGCTCTTGAACCGATTCAATGACATAGTGGCCTTATAAATTGGCATATTGTAACTGGCCCACAATTCTTTCGCTGGCTGAGAATTCGAGTGGAATACACCAGCAATAAGTAGCCTCCCAAAAAAAGCATACATTTCGTCTTCGTTAGTCATTACCCAAGAACGCTGTTTATTGCTAGGATGCTTTTCATTCCATAGACGAAACGCTTCAACGGCTTTTCTGTTGGTTTCCCGCACAATGATACTTACGATTTCAGGACACAGCAATAGCTTGAAAAGAGCTATATGACTCGGTGACGCTCCTCGTAGTTGCCCTTTACGAGTAAAAGTTGTAACATTGTGACGACGAGGCCTTCCAGGTGGTGGAGGATTTGAATTCCACATCTTACCATCTTTCGACCTGTCTATAAGGCCCTGGGTAATAGATGTGCTGCATGATTCCATTGTGGTTGAAGCCTGAAGGGCGATAGCTTCTCTATACAAATCCTCAATATCATCATGGTTTTCATCCAGAACAGCCTCTAACTCGATTTCCTGTTCTATATCTGATGCATCACCGAAGTTATCTTCATCTGGAAAATATTCATCATCTTCTACGTCGCCATATTCTACGTCTTCAATTTGTGCCTGAAGTCGCTGACGTTCTTCCGGACTCACATTTGCTGCACTTAGCTTACGAAGCAAACGCGTCATCACATCAACTTCATCCATATATACTTGTTCCATTTTATTTAAAAAAACACTTCCCACTAATTAAAAAAACACGTGTTCACTTTAATTTTCAAATGTCAACTAAAAAATTATCTCTGCCGCTGCCTCCGCTAACAGTTTAGTTGTTTACACCTAACGGTTAACCAATTTACATGAGAAACTTATATGGGTCTGCACAGACCCATGTGAGCTTAATTAACGAAATTAGTTTAAAATTATTATTTTTACAACAAATATATATTAGCAAAAATCTTAATTTTGCTACTTCATGGTGTTTAGCACACTACATTTTAGGAAGTCATGGACTAAGAAGCCTCAGATATTAAAAATAAAAGATCTACATACATTTAAAGATCGAATGGGTCTGGCCAGACCCATATGAACATCGGAGGGTTAAAGTCGTATTCGTTTTTTTTTAATTCAGAAACACTCAACACTCAAAATCCAAAATAACAAAATCCCGAAATACGGCATGGCGTCTCTTTAAAGTACTGATAATTAGTTGAAAGTATATAAGATATAACTTTGCTTTCAAAGTAGAATTTTTAACGGCAGGTTTTATGTGCAATACGTGCAGCACTTGCTGATTATATGGCAGTCTTACAGTAAATATATTTAGAAACAAAATTTCGAAACTGAATGATTAAAAAACATTATAATATTTCCAACAGAGTAAAGTATCAGGTCAGTCCATAAGTTCGGGCGCTTTTTAAAGGTGGTTTTAAAATTAATAAAAAAAATGTTTAAAGTATTTATTATATTTATTATATCTTCCCAACGTTTAGGCAAATTTTTAATTCCTGTTCAAAAAATTGTTTGTCCTTGGAGCCAAAATACGCTTCGATATACCTTTTCATAGGATCTTTTGGGGAGTAGTTCTTGTTCCTCATATGGGACTGAAGCCCACGGAAAAGGTGATAATCACAAGGTGCAACATCCGGAAAGTATGGTGAATGTGGCATTAGCTCCCATCCGAGCTCGTTGAGCTTGCCTAATGTTTGCTTTGCGGTATAAGGTCTTGCGTTGTCGTGGTGAAACAAAACTTTGCGTCTATTCACTAAAGACGGTCGATTTTTTTTAAGTGCCTCATTCAGTTTTATAGCTGATGGGAATAATAATCAGCAGTTATCGTCTGGTTTGGTTCCAGAAGTTCATAATAAACCATACCGGCCATATTCCACCAAATAGACAGGAGAATCTTCTTGGGGTGAAAGCCATCTCTAGGGGTCGGTTCTGAGGTTTCATCTTTATCTAACCATTGGCGTTTGCGAACAGGATTATTGTGGGTCCTTTCCAATAATCCTGTTCACCAATCACCAATAACGATACGGTCCAAAAAACTTTCATTTTCAAGCCGTTGCAGCAGCTGAAAACACATATTCACACTCTGCTCAAGGTTGGCGACAGAAAGTCTATGCGGAAAATGGGTTCCCAGCTTTGAAACCTTTCCCAACTGAACCAGGTGCCTGTGAACTGTTCTATGCGATGGATTTAACGTCTGATCTATCACATCGACTGTCAAATTTGGCTCAGCTTCCACGAGTTCGAGCAAGGCGTCGGAGTTAAACACTTCAGGACGACCAGCGCGCAGGGCATCCTCCACATCGCAGCTACCACTTCGGAATTTTAAAAACCACGTTTGGGCAGTCTTTACACTCACGGTATCCTCTCTGTGAACAGTGTTTATTTCTGCAGCAGCAGTTGTTGCATTTTTACCACTTTTATAAAAAAAATACAAAATATGCCTCTTATACGCGTTCGAAGATTTCATTTTATTTTTCAAAAACACGTGCTTCAATCCGCGATTAAAATCACTTGATGAATGCACAATATATCAAAGAAAATATAAATAATTCCGTTACATTCCGCGAATAATTTTGTGTGCCCAAAAATCGTACAAAAGTGAAAATATGGGTAAAACACGCACGAACTTATGGACTGGCCTGCTACGCTCAGCTTTGTCAATCGATGCTATCGACCGTGTTGATTCTCCGTTACCAGAACCCACCGTTTTATATGCGCTAAAGGATTGTCAATCTAGCAGCATTCTGCAAACTTTTATGAGGACTTTTATGCACAAATTTCACCAAATATATACGGCTGAAAAGTTAGTAATTAGTGGACCCAAATTTGCACTCGAATATATAACGTGGAAGTTAAAAGTGGGCATTTGTATACAATATTGGATATTTAGATATAAAAATATTAAAAATAAATACAGCCCATGATAGCACCGCAAATTTTTGAAAAGTGTTACCATTTTTTTTTTTGTTTTTTGTTTTGCTTGATTTATTAAAAGTATAGCTCATTTTTTTATAGAAACCCATCAAATCTAAATTTTTATCCTTTTATAGAAATTAAAAACAAATGCTTTATCACAAAATCATCCTCGCTTTTTAATTAGAATTCTTTCAAACATTTTTTTTTTGTTACTTTCACTATAGTTATACTAAATAGATTTAAATAGGATATAAAAATGCATACCCAAAAATTTTTTAAGAAGTCTCAAAAAAAGTGTGAAATTTTGATCAAACCCGGATGAATGTGTTGCAAGGTTTCAAATTTCGAATTATGTGTCTTTTTCTAAAATAAAAGATATTTTTCTATAAAGTTTTTAAGTAAAATAAAATACCTTTTTATTAAAAAAAAATTATATGTAAAATAAAATATACAATTTTTTCTATATAAAAAAAATTAAATAAATATATTTTTATAAAAAAAATTATTAAAATTAATTAAAAAAAGATATAGTCGAAACTTGTCAATATATGGTAACCTTTTCATTATGTCACTCACTACATATTTATGTAACCAACCATTTGCCAGCAATAAAATTTGTATACAAAACCAGGCATTGTTTTGGTGTCCGGATATTTTTGGCTGCAATTGTACTTTCTTCAGAATTAAAAGCAGTGCAAAATAAGTTTGTATACCTTGCAAGATACATAGGGTCGGATAAGCAATTTATAATTTTTTTTCTGTTCTCGCTGATAAACAGTGAATGCGTAACTTTTCACATGATTTATTCTTCATACAAGCAGCAATAAAATAGTTTTGACAGGAGCTGTCATATATCATTGTATCCGCTTCAATAAAATTGCTTTTAGGTTATCAGCTAATGAGAATGATATATTGTAGCGGGGAAAAGAGGTCCAATAAGTAGCAACTAATTACATTACAACATAATTTGGTTGAAATCAAAAAACTGTGTTCAATAAAAGTTGAGTGTTAATGAACGATTGTAGATATTTATTTAATGAGTTTTGCGATCACAATCGCCTTCTATACCTCATCCGCAAAATAAGAAAATGTATTATACAAGAACAAGTGGCTTACTAGATTTGACTATATGCCCGGTTTAAGAAAATCTAACATAGTTTATTTAAAAATTTAGTATTTTTTTGTCTGCATTCTTTCTTTTTAGTATATTATAAATCAGTACAAAAATGTGTTTCGGATCAAATTTTGTTTAAAATCGGTAAAACGTTTACCAAAACATTTAAATTGATGAAAAAAGTGTATGGCGATGAGTGTCTATCTCTTGCCCGAGTTCGTGAGTGGTTAACACTTTTCAAAGATGGTTGTGAGGACATAAATGACAATGAACATACGGGCCGCTCAAAATCAGTAATCACCGAAAACTCCATAGAAATTGTTCGTAACTTTATCAATAATTAAGCGAAATCATCGTTGAAATTCATTGAATCGGAGTTGAATATCTCCAAAACATCGATTTATCGCATTTCAACTGATCACCTGAAACTAAGCGTCAAAGTGGCCAACACAAGGCCCCAGACGAGCCACCACCCAAAACATCGCATTTGGAGAAGTCAAAAATCAAGTCGATGCTCATTTGTTTTTACGATTCCAAGAGAATTTTGTTCACAAGAAGTTCGTGCCAACGGGACAAACCGTGAATGCAATTTTCTATCTAGGCATTTTGAAGCGTATGTTGCATCGCATTCGTCGAATTCGCTTTGACTACCGCGAGGGAGGAAGGCTTGTACCGACATCCAGAAGAGCATTCCGGTTAATGAGCTGAAACGAAAAGCTCGAAAGAAGGTCATTATTTTGAATAAATAAACTCGAAATTATCAGAACAAGGCTCCTGTCGTTTATTTTGGATTTCACCTTGTATATAGATGATTACACCTTTTTTTGGGTATTTAGCCGAGCTCCTCCTATTTCTGATTTGCGTCTTCATATTTTATACAAATAAAAGGTCTTACAGTTTTATGCCGCCTGCGAACGACAGATGTTTTTTTTATAAGGAATCCTTTCAAACATACTGGGGTTGATTTAAAAACTAGCAGTTTTATTAAACCTTTTGGCTTATACAACTAATATTCCTCAAAATAAAACCCTTGAGCGTCAATACACCGCTGGTAGCGGTCCTTCCACTGCAGGAAACATTTTTTTAAACTCATCCGCCGGAATCGCGTTCAATTCGGCTGTCACAGTTTTTTGGATCGCCTCGATGGAGTCGAAACGCTGCCTCCCCTTCAGCTTTCTTTTCAAGTGCGGGAACAAGAAGAAGTCCGAAGGGGACAGGTCTGGGTTGTAGGGAGGGTGGGGAAGCACCAGCGAACTGGGATCGGTTTCTAGTAGAAGGGGAAGGTCCAACGATCATTTCCCCCCACCAGCCGATTCGGTTGATCGCTTGGCAGACGCTCCGCGCGGTAAGGCTCATTACTTTTCAATCAAAACCCAGTACACTCGTAAGTTTGCCATGGTCTGTCGAGAGGTGACCGCTGTTAAAAAGAACATTTTCTATTACTCTGTTGTTTCCTGCCCACAGCGGGTTTCACATATGGGCGCTACCGAATGGTATTCACACAGCTCCCCATTCGGCAACAGCGGCCGCATATCCTTTAACTAACACTAGGGAAAGTCCCGGTCTTAACAAAAAAAACACGTGTTTTTGTTCAAAATTCGCTTTATTCATTAACGTAATTTCTATCAAGAACAAAGCAATAATTTACGTGTCGTTCTAACATTTCAATACCACTTTTTTAGAACGATTTATCTTTTGCCTCAAAAAAGGTCTTAGTTTCAGTGATAACCTCTTCATTCGAGTGAAATTTCTTACCAGCGGGCAGTCAGTAGTAGCTGAGAGCCAAATCTGGTGAATACGGTGGAGGTGGGTGCAATTCGAAGTTCAATTCATTTAGTTTTGCCATTGCTCAGAATCATCAACACGCTCCTGTTTTTGGTCAACAGTGCGCGAACGCCGCCCTCACTTTGAACAGAGCTTTCTCATAGTTATGAAATACTTGTATAAAGCCAACGCACACAACTTCACTTTTCGACCATTCAAAACGATTTTGTGGATTTTTTATGCTTTCTGATATTACCACAAAGCCAGCAAACCATCATTTTATATCACTTTTCAAGCCATTGCTTTGCTGGAACGGTACTTTTCCCCATCAAAAAGCAGTATCGATTGTTTTAAAAATAACATATTAAGCTTAGTACTAACTGAAAAAGAGGTGAATGTTATAAAACTAGTGCCATCTATGTGTTAGGCCCGTGTGGGTCCTTGAACCAGCATTCAAAAAAAGTGGGCGCACAAGTAAACAAAGGTCTTGTTTTTTAATAATTTTTAAATCAAATTAAACATAAATGGACTGAGTAATTATGCTCTCAAATAGCTAGGACGGCTTCCCCGGAAACCATGTATACCTACATAACATACATACATATGAAGCAGGCTTGGTGTTGTTGTACATTTTGTTGACATTCCGTAAATATTTCTAATAAGCGAAGAGACCTCTGCGGCTGTCGCGCGCTCAACCCAGCACTCCACCCGTATGGTATCTCGGTGTCACCGTATTAATAATTTGTTGTTGGATTACCTCAGTGGCTTTTCGAAGGCTTTTACCAACTGGTCATTCTTATGTTCCTGAAACAAATGAGCCCCTTTTATTCTCAGATTCTCTTTTTGCAATTTCGTTACCTTTTACTTTATTGAAAATTTATAAGCTGAAATTCAATTACGCAACTTCTCATCACCAAAATAAACAAATTACGATTAGTTAAAAATCTAAGTTTGGCTTTCAACTCAATTTCCTTTGACAAATTGATCTGTTAATCTAATTTTACGTTCAATATTAAATTTCACCTGTACATCTAATATACCTACATACACACAAAACATATTCTCATCTTAAATTTATCTTCAATTTTATTGTGCACTTGCAAGCCTTTCCAAAATTTTGGGAAGATTAAACTTTTAATGCATTCATTTGAATCTCATAAAAACTTTATCTACCCCTTTGGTTTCCTCGGCCACAAAGATTTGCATAGCGACAACCGCAACTAAGCAAAAAGCTGCAAAAACGAAAACAAAAACTTGTATTTATACTAAAATTGCATTGGTATTGCATGAATGTATGTGCGATTGCTTGTATGTTTGCAAGCATATAATACGTATGCACTATTACAGTTCCATATCCGACGGTGGCTCTGTGTATATGTATGTATGTATTGTTGCTTCTTGGTTGCCGTGCAAACAAAAGTGTTTGTTGCAGCCGCACTTTTGTGGTTTTCGTTGTTGCTGATAAGTTTTTAGTTCCCACAAAGGCGTGTAGTGTGGCCACTTAAGAGTTCAAAATAGAATTTTATCTTTCCGTTTTTTTTTTTTCAAACAAACCAAAATATACACATAAAACCTGATTAATTGACATGACAATGGATTTGAAAACAAACGACATAAAAACATGTATTGCATAAATTCATACATAACAAGATTATCGGAGAAATAATATCTGTCAGTACGAGGGGTGCCTTTTATGTGTCGGGATTTGGCAACCCTGGTGTTGCAATCTGGCAACTGACAGCTGTATCGCAAAGTTTGACATTTTTTGGCTTTTACGTACTCAGAACGTTTTGAAATACCAGTGCTATTTGTGTTGTTTACAGTAACTTAAAATATTCATCTCGGTCCAAAAATGGAATTAAATCGTGAACATTTTCGTGCGATTATTTTTTACAACTTTCGACGTGGATTAACTCAGCAACATTGCATGGATGAACTTAATTCATTTTTTGGCGATGAAGCTCCATCAAGGACCAGTGTTTATCGATGGTATGGTGAATTCAATCGTGGTCGTAGTTCACTCCAAGACGAATTTCGTGAAGGTCGTCCAAAATCAGTTGTTGTTCCGAAAATCATTGATGCTGTGCGCGAACTGATATTGCAAGATCGTCATGCGACCTATCGTGAGATTGAGACAATCTTAGGCATTAGTGGGACCAGCATACATTCAATATTGCATAAACAAATTTGTTCGCGTTGGATCCAACACAATTTGTCAATCGCTCAAAAAAAGGCTCGTGTCGATTGGTCGAAGGAATTGCTCAAAAAATACGGTAACGGGGCTTCGAAATACGTCTATGACATCGTGGCAGGTGATGAATCATCGATTTACGCGCATGAGCCCGAAAGTAAACAGCAGTCGACTGTATGGGTGTTTCAAGATGAGCCAAATCCAACAAAAGTTGTTCGCGCACGAAGCACTTCCAAGCAAATGGTCGCCTGTTTTTTCGGAAAAACTGGACATGTCGCAACCGTACCACTAGAACAACGCAGAACAGTAAATTCTGAGTGGTACACAATCATTTGTTTGCCAGTTGTCTTCCAAGAAATTAGGAAAACCAATCGTCAAAGACGGATCACTCTTCACCAGGACAATGCGAGCTCTCACACATCGGCTCAAACAACTGCATTTTTGAGCACCCAAAACATCGAATTAATGGGTCATCCGCCGTATAGTCCTGACTTGGCACCGAATGACTTCTTTTTATTCCCATACGTAAAAAACAAACTGAGAGGTCAACGTTTTTCGACACCTGAAGAAGCGGTTGCGGCATTCAGAATGCATGTTTTGGAGGTACCTCATTCAGAGTGGCAAAAGTGCTTCGACAATTGGTTCAAATGCATGCAAAAGTGTATAGATCTTCATGGAGAATATTTTAAAAAAGGATAAAGTGATTTTCGATGATTAAAATTTGTTTTTGTTCTCTAATCCCGACATATAAAAGGCACCCCTCGTACCTACTCGAAGGTAGCAAATGAAACTATAAAGCTCTAACTGATCTGATCACCAGCTATACCAAAAATATTGCACTAATTTCTGAGTACAGCGGGCATTGTTCAAAGGCATTGTTGGAAAGTGCGACGAGCAGCAACGCAAAGGATCCAATTACTTTTCCTAAACTCTGCTCAAAATGTGGGCATCCTATATAATTACTTCTGGTAGTATCGGCTTAAAAATAGCGCTAATTACAATAGTTATGCACCCAGCTAAAAAAAAACATCAGTAAATTCAAAATTTTTGTACATCTTACCGTCAATCGATTCTTAGAAACATCTCAAATGGTGGACAGGAGCAGAACTCTATGATCGCGCATTGTTGGTATGAATAGAGCCAAAAAAAAGCTTGGCGGAAGCGAATTCGCCTAAATTCCTTAAGAGAGCACAAAATCAAGCTGCTGGACAAGTCCTCCAGATCCATCTCTCGAATATTCCCCGATGACCTGCACATGAAAGCGTTTTGCAGGTGTACTGGTAAACTTTTAACTCCATAAAAATAAAATAAATAAATAATTGGCGCGTACACTTCTGTTAGGTGTTTGGCCGAGCTCCTCCTCCTATTTGTGGTGTGCGTCTTGATGTTGTTCCACAAATGGAGGGACCTACAGTTTCAAGCCGACTCCGAACGGCAGATATTTTTATGAGGAGCTTTTTCATGGCAGAAATACACTCGGAGGTTTGCCATTGCCTGCCGAGGGGCGACCGCTATTAGAAACATGTTTTTATTAATTTTGCCTTCACCGAGATTCGAACTAACGACCTCTCGGTGAATTCCGAATGGTAATCACGCACCAACCCATTCGGCTACGGCGGCCGCCAACTCCATGGTTAAGATAAATAAGACCAGAAAGGTGGAGGAAGAAAAATTTTATGATGGAAGAAATTTTTAGTAAACAAAATGACAAAGTCTCTGTAAGCATATCGCAAGAAGCAAAAATTCTCAAGGACTCGGAGAGGTCATCATTCAGCATGTGTCACAGTTTTTGGACCACTTCCCATACTGGCGTAATTTCTTTGCGTTTTTTCGAAAAGGGCACGAGAACTGCACAAAAAGTGTACTAAGAAGTTGTCCCAGAAGACGCGGTAAAGAACTTAACAATAACAATCCATGTCCGAAAGTCTTTCATATGGAAGTGAGCTCATATATTAAAGCTAATATATTTCCAGTTTTCGTAAAACATTATTAATTAATAAAAAAATTAAAACTACATTGAAATGAAAAAAAAACAAAATATTCTTAAATTCTTTAGCAGAACTTATGGCAATTTCAATAAAAATACATTCATATCACCTTGATCAAAAAGTTCTCGGAATATGCTCAGAAAATTCAAAATAAGTACAAGGAAAACTATTCTCAAGCCAGCGCTCAGAGACATCATCGATTTTTCTATTATTTCCTTTCGACCCATCGCAGCGAGTCATATTTGGTGAATTCGATATCTGGTGGATGGCATTCGTTTCGTTCTTGGTCAAAACCTCACGGAAGCGACATACGTTATTTTGGTGCAAAATCCATGAGTTGTTTTCCTACAAATTCTTTTTTTTTGCAAATTGTTTCACATAAGGTCTCATAACCCCAAAATAATGGTTTTCAATAACTGTCTGACTTACTGGAAAAAATCCGTGAAGTATAATGCCGTTATAATTCATAATAAAACTTGAGCATTGCTTTATTTTTTAACCGAAAGCGACTAGATTTTTGGGTCTTGGGTCATTTGGAGACCTGCACTCACTCGCCTGATGTCTGGATTGCCGATCGTACTCATAAATACACGGTTGCCCATATTCGACGGACGCGACGGATTTCGATGACTCTTTGGGCCCATTCCAATCGACGACGCTTGTCCACAGGCAACAATCTTTGCGTCAATTGAATCTTATACGGGAATAAATGCAAATCAATGCGGATAATTCGTTGTAAAGTGGTCCGAGCAATGCCCAACTGCTGAGAATGGCGATTTTGGGATGTCCTTGGCGACGCCTTGGTCGGTTTTGATTTGGCCTCTTTGGATTAGAAAGAGCATCACCAGTCGAAAACCTTTCGTAACTTTTCACATTATTTAATTTTTTATACGCACGTTGAGTTTTCACAATTGACTTCTTTTGTTGAATGTAAATTTCAACAATTTGGAAGCGCTCGCATGGCGTGCACTATTCCATGGTAAAAATCTGCTTGGACTGACGCTTCCAACGCGGTATGTCATTAAGCGATCTCACGTCTCTGTCAAAAGATACAGGGTTGCCTGATGGGTCCGTGGAATATTGGCAACCCTGTATGTACACGTCTCGTCTTCAGTAATGATGCGCTTGATGAATGTTTGGCCGGATTTAGCCTTAGAAATCATGTCTTTGGCAATATCAGGCGGTATCTTTTTTACATGAAATTTAGGTCCTTTGAGACAAACTTTGCAACAACACGTCGTAAACCCAAATCATTAACATGACGTCCTGAATAGATCCATAACCAATGTTCGAATCCCCTGCCAACCTATCTGCTGGTGAATTCGCGCTTATTTATCAACTTTTCTTTCACTTTATTGATGTTTCGACTTCCTCGCTGGACGCACGATCTCTTCTGAAGCATGCAGGTCATTTGTAAGCGGTTGTTTTCTTTAGAATATCATTACTGAAAGAGCTTCCTAAAATTTCTAAGGTTTTCGCACCATTGAATCAATTTTGAGCGCAAAATTTAACGCAAACTTGTTGCACACTCAAATACTTTAAAAAAGGAACGGACTGTAAAAATTCAAAAATATGTGCAGAGTTAGATTAACTCAAGACGGCGTAACTTTTACAAATATTAAGCAATGGTAATACCATTTTGATAGAAATATTAATCACAGATGTGGCAACCTAAAAAAGAACTCAAATCAGTTGACTTTGAACGCTACTCGGCAGTTGTTCCGGGAACTCTCATCGGGATTATAAAATTTACTATATTTTCAGGCTTTCGCCAAAATATTTAAGAAAAATATTAAAATTTTGTGACCTGGATCGATTTGAAAGTACCTCCAAAAATTTGATTAACTTAATTGATTATCCGTTGATAAAAAAAATTCTGAGTATTTTTATGCAGACTTTTTACGCTTAAGCTCTTCTATAAACTGAGATGATTTTTTGGAAAAAAATATTTTTTTATAAACTAATTTACTTTATATATGAAGAAGGCGGTTGGTATTTTCGCCGCGTAAATAAATCCTTAAAGGTTTGTATATTTGTGCAACATTTTTTATAAATTTTGTATAGTATGAGGCTAGGCCCAAGAATGATGTGAGTTCTTTCAAGTTCGTTGGTTCTTTGTATCTGTCGATTACCTCTATTCTATGGGGTGTACTGTTATTCTTCCATTTTCTATTATCTATGTGTTCTAGGAATTCAAATTTTTCTGGAGGTGCGTTCAAATTGGTGCAGCTCACATAAATCTTCATATTTTTATGGGTGTGCAACTAAGTTTTAAAGGTTTTTTTTTTCGATTTCAAAAATTTATTGTTAAAAATTGGTACAACCTATTTTATCCAAAATAGTGTCCATCACTAGCTATAACTTTTTCCCACTTCTCTGGTAATGCATGGATTCCGTCCCAATGAAACTGCTCGCTTTTGGAGGCGAATAGCTCATCAAGCCAATTTTGGATACCTTCATCCGAAGTGAAACGCACTCCCGTAAGGGCATTCTGCATCGACCGGAACAAATGGTAATCTGATGGTGCAAGATCTGGGCTACAAGGCGGGTGGGGTAGAACTTCCCCTCCGCTACCATTGAGATAGGTTTTGACCACTTGTGCGACATGCGGCCGAGCATTGTCATGATGAAAGATCAATGTCTCATGTCTGGTTTCCCATTCCGGACGTTTTTCCGCAATTGCTCGCATAAGTTGTTGTCTGTAGAGTGCTCCGTTTATCGTCTGACCACTTTTCAGTAGTTCGTGGTAAACGATTCCCTTCTGGTCCCACCAAACGCAGAGCATTACCTTGCTGCCATGGATATTTGGCTTTGACGTCGATGGTCCGGGTTCGCCACGCTTAACATACGCTGCCTTGCGCTTCAGATTGTCGTAGTGAATCCATTTCTCATCGCCAGTAATAATGCGATGCAAAAACGACTTCGCTTTGTATCGTTGAAGCAGCATTTCGGAAGCAGTGACACGGCGTTCGATATCCCTTGGTTTGAGTTCGTAAGGCACCCAGTTTCCGACTTTCTGGACCATTCCAATGGCTTTCAGCCGCTTTGAAATGGCTTGATGAGTCACGCCTAACGTTGTCGCAAGTTCTTCTTGGGTTTGACACGGGTCTTCGTCCAAAATTGTCTCCAATTCGGCGTCTTCAAAAATTGGTGGCCTTCCTTCGCGCTCCTTGTCGGCTGTGTCAAAGTCACCACTTTTGAATCGTCGGAACCAGTACTCGCAGGTTGAAATTGATGGAGCATTCTCACCGTAAGCCACACACAGCATCCGATAACTTTCCGCTGTACTTTTCTTCAGATGGAAGCAAAATAGCAATGCTTCCCGCGAATGAAGTTTTGTAGGCACAAAAGCTGACATAGTCTTTGTATAAAAAAATTTTTTGTTTACACTTCGACGAAATAACACAAACTAAGAAACGACACTTAATGATGACGCTTTCACATGAAACTCGTTACACAAATACTCAGTACAATTTGACACTAGTATTACTATATGTTTTAAATCCTTTAAAACTTAGTTGCACACCCATATTGGTGGAAGTCTTAAAACAAAAAAATCTTACAATTTCGGTGGGAAACCGCAACTTCTTATTGGTAAGGCACCCTCAAGTATAGTATTTATATATACAATACTAAAAATGGATTAGAACTTAAGCTTATTGTGTTATTTTAATACAAAATAGTCATGAATCAACAGGTGGGGGGATCTATATATGATAATTTGAAAAAAAAAAGTTAATGTATTTGACTAAAACAAAATTAATTTGCTTCCACACTCATTGATTTTAGTAATCAATTACTAACTATGATTGGTCCTCCTTATTTGTTTTTATATGCCGGCTTTAACTACTACACAAACTATGAATTTAAACTTTGTTTTTCTTTTTTTATTAAATAATTTTTTTTTTCCAAACCAATCAGCAAAAGTATTTTAATCATATTTCCGTAGCTAAGTATTCTCATCTTGAAAGAGCGTACGTGTACATGAGCTCTTATAGCAACTCTTCGCCGAACTTCTCTAACTTTTTATTTCTTTTCTGAAATTCACCACAATTTCCGCATCGCATATGAGTGCCTTTCTCAACACTTTAAAACTTTTAAAATTCTTCTTTTTTTGTTCCACTAAGATACGAGTATAAGTATAATTAAATTCACTCAATGTGCTAGCTCACCTTTGCCATTAAAATTTCTCTTTGAGGATTTTTCTTGCGTGGCTATTAATTTGTTGAAAACAATAGTTTGCCAATTTGTACTTTTTGTTTTCCTTTTTCGACTTATATTCACTATTTGTTCACTTTGCAGTTTCGTAAAGTTTTTTGCAGATTAATTAAAGATTGAAAATTCGATAGAACTTGCAAGGATTCGTGTAATATTTTGAAACGAACTTAAATATATTTATGTAAACACACATTAGGGTGGTAGGATTTTTTCACTGCTAATCAAAAATCTTTGATGAAAATCAATCTGTATAAAAAAAAAATTATAGGCAAAACATTTAAAAAGGAAAATATAAAGCAAAAAACAAAACTTATGTTTTCCCCACAGTGATTAAGGGTGGAAACGTTTCGGCAAAATTGGGACATTCGCAGAGAGAAATTCAACTTCACTCGCTTCCTCTTCGTTTCTGTTGCTGCCCTAAGCTCCCCATACGCTTCCCATCAGACAGCGCCCGGTGATGATACAAATTACTGTACTAATGCAAGGACTTATTTGTGCTTTCATTCATGCATTAACCCTTTTGACTACGACGGCCGCCGTTTACTAGTAAGTAAGGAACTTTTAGAAGCTGGCTACAGGCTACATTTTCTTAAAGTAATCTACTTTCCAGCTGGCGCAGGCTTTGAAATATTGCCAAAAATCTTATTTATGATCCGAATTAATTCATATTCAAAGTATATATTACCTGAGCATATATATATATATATATAATTGGGGCGTACACCCTTTTTGGGTATTTGGCCGAGCTCCTCCTCCTATTTGTAGCGTGCGTCTTGATGTTGTTCCACAAATGGAGAGATCTACAGTTTCAAGCCGACTCCGAATGGCAGATATTTTTTTGATGAGGAGCTTTTTCATAGCAGAAATACGCTCGGAGGTCCGCGGGGCGACCGCTATTAGAAAATACTTTGTCTTCATTTTACTGTTTCAGCGAGATTCGAAAATACGTTCTACGCACAAACCCGTTCGGCTGCGGCGGCCACAGAATACTTTTCCAAATAAATGGGATCGTTGGGTGGCACTCGGATCAAGATATCTTGAGGAATCGATATAAATCGGATTTAGTAAATGATCTAAAAGGACAGTGTCACAAATTTATTCTTATTGGCCACCGAAAACCCTGTTACAGGCTTCTTCTTATAAGTGGATTAGTTATTTTTAATTCGTTTTCTTTTTATGTGGCTAATATAAGAAAAAATTATATGTTTCGATAACAAAAGAACAGAGAACGGCACTGCTATCCAGCCTCTACGCCAAAAAGCGGAAGGTAATTTTAAACTAACTAATGGTTATGAAACCTTTTTTTTTATTTTTATTTTGTTGGAAGGGAGGATGGATAAAAATGTCAGAAACATTTAATTGATGCCGTCGCGCGAATGATATGTGGGGCATGCTCCCACTAAAACAGACCGCGACCGCACTACACCGAGGGTGGAGCCGTGATTGTGGATAACAACCACAAAAGAAACCTGAGTCCAGGCTCTCTACCTATGACGCATGGAGGTTATACGTCGGTGATAGTCTCCATTACTCCATTAAGAAGTAAATAGAAATTCAAAAGTGTGCGGTAATGTCGTGTGCATTACCGTCTTGTCTGCTTATGATATGGTCGTGAGTCATTAACTCAAGCGTCCGTAATTGTTCTCGGTATGTCTGAGTCGGCCTCCTCTGCAACACTGTTTCATGTTAGCTGTAGCACTTGTCGGGAAGTTCGGTGTGATCAGACGCGGCACAGGGTGTTAATCTTGTTTTGCTCTAACTGCCGGTACTGAAGCAGCTCTATTGTTCGCCGTTCTTCGTCCTACTTGTGTAGCGTACGCAATACTTGCTTGGAAAACTTGCATGCAGCATCCCAGCAATGTTTGAAATGCACATATTGCCAGTTAAATTAAAGGATAGTGGCTAACTCTTCACATTCTCTTTCGAATCTTGGACAGTAGAAGAGTACGTGTCGTGCGTCTTCAATATTCTCTGGGCAGGCAGGGCTGAGTGGTGAAGCGGAGAGACCAAAGCTGTGCAGATAATACTGAAAGCACCCATGTCCGTTCAGTATCTGGGAGTGGACCGTAACCACGTGTTAAGGTTAGGGATAAGTTCGTGCGTCCAGCGGCCTTTAGGAGACTTTTGGTATCGCCTCATCCTTAATAGTCATAGGGTTAGCTAATAACTTTATCGCAACTTATTATCCCATTTGTAGATCTTGCCAAGACCGTAAGTACACATAAAATATGAGCTCAAACACTGTGCGCACAAAGGTCACAAAGACTCTATACAAATTTATTTTGATCTGAAGAGAAAACACCTACTGCAACCTATGGAATATTAAGGAGCATGTAAATTGCAAAAAGCTAATATACCATTAATTATTTTAGTAATAATCTACAGGATGTGTTGTAAAAATGATTTTTTAAATTTTAGTAAACCTTTTGGTCGGCATGAACTGTATCTTGTTTGCCACATCCAACTCCAACATTGCTCACAATTCAAATATCTGACCAATAAAACCAATAGAAACAGAGATTTTAGGAAGGCAAACGAAGAAATGCCACAATTGACAAACGCGTAATCCAGAGCTTCGAATTTGAAATATGTATTAATAAAAATGTAAATTTAATTTACCACAACATCAATATAATATCACAAACCTACATAAAATGTCATTAATTACAATGATAAATAGACAAAATTTAAAAATATCACAAAATAAATGCCATGAGATACAAATATTCAAATTATATATTCATCAAATATATAATATAAAATGCAAAGGGGAAATTTAAAAATGTTCATGAATATATGCAATATTAAAGCAGAAGAGCATTATCGATACGTTCGTCAATTAACATTTGTGCCAAATAAACAAACAAATATTATCATGAAATTAATGCCTTTCAGAAATATGCCATTTCGGTTAGTAAACTCATTTTTCTTTTTCCCCCCTTTTTTCTTTTTAATTTAGCACATGGCGAATTGAAAATTATGTGAACCGCAAACGCTGTTTATCATTTCCTCTTTTAGTCGCATCCGCACAATAATAGATTTTCATTCGTGCATCATTTTCCATGCCTAAGCGATTACAGTTGAAATTCACGGTCATAAGCGCACATATTAATTATATTATATGTATGTGTTAGTAATATCAGTGGCACATGCGCCAATTTAAGTACGAAAATATAAGTAATGTAAATTTCCAATATTGTGCACACACATCAGTGCGATACGAGTAAGCGGCTTTTTGGTACCTTTACAATAGTTTCAATCGAACATTATAAAGTCTGTTGACGGCCGTCGTAGCTGAATAAGAGTAAGCACATGATTAAAATTCACTTCATTCGAGGTTCGTTGCCTATGATATGCACAAATGGAGCATCGTCAAAACATCACGGAATGCCGTCGAAAACTATTTTCGCCTCAATAAGCGAACCTTCGAGTGTAACTCTGCCATTAACAGCTACTCATAAAAACACATCTGCCGCTCCCAGGAGGCATCAAACTGTGGGTACATCTACACCACAGATTAGAGTAGAAGCTCGGCCAAAAAAGTATTATAATAGATGAAGTGTGTACTAAATAGTTACTTATGTATAATCTACATAGATATGTATGTGTGTAATTTATATGTATGTGTACATAGCATATTATAATTTTTGTTATTGAGTGGATAGTTGTTTAATGCTTTATCACTAACATATGAGTAAGGACTATGCACCGTTCTATTGCAGATATTTTAATAAAAATGCTTCGATTTTCGTAATTTGCGGTACGCAAATTTAAAATAAATTTAGAGTTTGTTGAAAAGAAAGTGCGAAATTTTCAACTAACTTGAACGAAAGCGAACCAGTTTTGCCAAACCTGAAAGCTTATAAAGATTAGCATATACTACATTTTTTTTGGCTCGGAGCTAAAACTTAGAATATCACAGAAAAAAAACAGAAACATTGATTTATACTCTATGAATTCTGCCCTAAAACAAGACTTTGCCGCTTAGAAAGCGAAGAGCATTTCTTTTATGAAAGTGGCTGAAATACTAAGTATAAGTTAATAAAGGATGAGAGGAGCTAATTTTCCCAATAGGGGGTTTTCGACGAATTACGTGCGACTACTGTCAAACCAAATACTAAATTTTTTTCAGTATTCATTGGCATTTCATCATGGAAAACTCACGCCTCAACAACGTTTACAAATCGGTCAGTTGTATTACGAAAATCGATTGTAAAATGTGTTCATCGCCCGCTCAGGTGTACATAATCGGCCTACCGAGCGCACCATTCGGCAAACCATCGGCAAAATTTATATTATTGGATGATAATCGACCGATTAGACCACGTACTGACCGAAGTGAAAAGAATATTCCGCCTGTAAATGAGAGTTTTGCCGAAGGCCCGGAAGAATCGATTCGGCGCCGATCTCAACAACTTGGTCTTATTTATGACACTACTTGGGCGATTTTACGCTAAGGTCTTGGTTTCAAAGCATATAAAGGAGAGCTAGTCCAAGATTTGAAGTCGCACGATCTTGCAGAGCGTCATAATTCCAGTCCTTAGCTCTTGAAAAACTCGCCGAAGATCCGAATTTTGTTCAGCAAAGAGACCCATTTTTGGCTTAGTGACTACGTCAAAGTTCCAATATATGTGGTAAAGAGCAGCCCGGAGACATTCAAGAAATGCCATGACATCCATTGAAAACAACCGTTTGATGCGGTTTTCTTCAAAGACGAGTCTGGCGTCAATGTAACACTGAATGGCGAACGCTACCGCGTCATGATAAATAACTTTTTGATACCGAAAATTAAAGTCCATGATCTCTTAAATATTTGGTTCCAACAAGACGACGCTACTTACCATACAGCCCGTGAAACAAAGGGTTTACAGCCGCACCGTTTCGGTAAGCAAATTTATCCCTCGTCTCGGACCCCACTAGTCCACCAAGATCGTATGATATCACATCCTTGGACTTTTATTTGTGGACTTTTATTGTACGACGAAGTTGCGGCCAATATTTGTTAAAAAAAATAAATTTCATAAATGGCTTAACACAAAAATAATAAAGGTTGTCCAATAAATTTGAAAGTTCGTTATTTTATTTCAACTTAAAATCCGATATCTCTAAATGAATCTGCCTTTATTTTTCACCTTCTATAAAGATTGGTCTCTGTCTCCTAGGTCGACATACTCAAAGCTTTAATGCACTTCATTCATAATATTGCAGAAGCTAAAATAACGAGGAGGAGAAAGTGTTGGTCAGACATCGTCTATGTTACTGTCACGCGTGGCATGACACTTTGGCTCATAGCTCTTGAATGATGCTGTTGGCCTTAGGGGTATACGTGTTAGGCAGATCAGTGGGGTTTCACTTAGGACAAAATGATACCAAGAAATGAGGAATACCACTACTGTGTTAACAAAATGGATCTACAACGACCTAAGTGAGTTGGTTTAAAGACCGTGGCAGTCCTACTTACCTACCCACCTCATCATAAAAAGTTGCAAAGCATCTTTATTTCTGTATATGTGGAATCGGATCTATCGGTAATAAAAGAGCAAACCCGCACAGTGTCCTTGCGCCTTGCGGTGTATACTTGCACGTTCGCTTCTTCTATGGAAAAAAGGATAAAATTAATAGCCTGACATTTATAATATACACAAAAGAAGTATTTTTTTTTTTTTTAATATCAAAAGCCACGGATTGTCTGCACCATAATATATTTATTTTTTATTATTTTCACTTTTTTCACCTGCGTTGCAATTTGCTTTAATATTCCACAAACAAAAAGTTTCCGTCTCTCCGTATGCCACCTGCTGTTCTTAAAAAAGTAGAAAATATGCTGAGAAAAAAAATGAAAAAAAAAATGTTCGTAGCATCAAGCCTGAGGCAGTAATAGCACCAAATTAAGCTGTCTGCTATGTGCAATGGATTCAGTTAGCAACGCAAAGGAAATTGGAAAAAGCATTGCCAATAGCAACAGGCGGCCGTGCTATACTCGCACAAAAACTAACTGCACGCTCGTTATTAGCCGCTTCTCGTTTTTGCTCATAGTTGTCTAACACCTTTTTTTGGCAATGAAGCCAATTTGCTCTTATGCAACAAGCAATGAAGCATGAACAGCAGCGCAACACCCGGCAAAGCGTATGTAGTTTGGGAAATTTGAAATGCTATGTGACTTTTTGTTCGTCACCGACGAATCGGGTGATATGCTAACATGAAGTGCGCTGACATAACTGACTGTATACGAACATAAACTTTGTTGGTATTCGTGCACTAAAATCCGGTGGCAAAAACAAACTAATATTTGATATGGTGGGCAAAAAACTCATTTGAGGAAATTGGGACACATTTATGTATAAAGTTGAAAAAAAGTACTGAAGTTACGTAAAAACAATATTCCAGGAGGAATACAAATGATATAAATTCACTTTATTTAACAAAGTATTTTTGTTTACTCTTTTCTTAATTTTTTTACAATAATATTGTATATACAGAATAAGTTTGGTTTTGTCTCTTACGATAGCATCAATAGCATCTATAGCCCATCTGTTGTGCGTAGGCGACATGCAGGCCTGCCCATTTCTAGAACAACGCCAAGACGTACACCACAAATTGAGTATCTCACAGTAGAAATTATTTACCTTTCATTTTTTTTTTTAAGGTCAATAAAATTTTTTCGGTTTATTGAAGTTTAGCTTAAATCCATTCATTTTCTCCAGGTATGTTACAATATTATTATAATAATTATAACTTATTAAGTGGATTAGAGGGGCAAACACGGCTTCATGAAATAAGCATGAATGTTCGAACCACTGGTCTACGTAATTTCCACCAAGTCGTTATCGGACTTAGATGTCTTGAATATTTGTTGGCAAGAAAGTACCGGAACTAAAAAAATCATTAATATTACAGTCACCGGCATATATTTATAAAACTGGAATCAAAATAAAATACTTTTATACTACTTTACATAACTCTTTTTACCGGGGGAAACCCCCACCAGTAGGCTGCGATTTAGTCTTTTATTCAGCGTATATTTAAAGGCTAAATTTGCGGAAAAAATGCGTGCAAATAATGTACAAATCCACACAGTTGAAGGGAATGAAAGTCTCATAATAGCAAATCATACGATTTGATATTATACAAAGGGAAATTCAAACTAAACAAGACTGAGCTAATATAGAAACGACAGGAGCTTTGTTCCGACACTTTCGAGTTTATTTAAACAAAATAGTCTCCTCTGGCCTGAATACACTGTTTTGCGTGATCTAAAAACTTTTCGAAAGAGTGTTTGTTTCAAGTCATTGATCAGACTGTCTTTCAGGATGTCGGTACAAGCCTTTTGGATGGACGGTTTGTCCCGTTGGCACGAACTTCTTGTGGACAAAATTCTCTTAGAATCGTAAAAACAAATGACCATCGATTTGATTTTTGACTTCTCCAAACGCGATTTTTTGGGTGGTGGTTCATCTGGAGCCTTACAATCGACACTTTGACGCTTAGTTTCAGGTTCATGTTGGAAACACCACATTTCATCACCAGCTACAATGTTGTAAACGAAGTTCTAGTCTTTTCTCGCCTCTTAAATGAGGTCTCTCGATTGTTGAATTTTGAACAATTTTTGGTCATCAGTTAATTAGTGCGGAATGAAACGTGCACAGACCTTTCGTAAGCCTCAATGATCAGTTAAAATGCGATAAATCGTTGTTTTGCAGATATTCAACTCCGATTCCATGAATTTAAACGACGATTTCGGTTCATTTTTGATAAATTTACGAACAATTTCGATGGAGTTTCCGGTGATTACTGATTTTGAGCGGCCCGTATGTTCATTGTCATTTATGTCCTCAAAACCATCTTTGAAAAGTGTAAACCACTCATGAACTCTGGCACGAGATAGACAATCATCGGCGAAAACTTTTTTCATCAATTCAAATTTGATATTTGCTCTTTGTTTGAAACACATTTTTGTACCAATGTCACGAACATACTGATACTTTAGGCGCAATCACTTCGCTTCCACAGAACCGAATGTCACCAAGCTTTCACTGAAAGTCAGCTAGGGATGTAACTTCCAACGCACTGACTCATTGAAAAGATGGCGCCTTCAAAAACATTTTTATCACGCCAGTCTTGTTTATTTTGGACTTCACCTTGTATACCTATGAAATCGGGATTTACAATTTAAATACAATTTTAAACTACAGAGGTATAAGCTCTATCATTGAAGCGGCATGTGCAATCCTATGAAACCAGATTTACCAGAAAATTTGCAGTATCCAGAGAGTCATCGAGCAATTTCCTTTACATTTTTGTGAAAAACGTTACGCTGCTCGCTAAGTGTCGAGTGTATTCCATTGAAAAATAGCAGCCAGTCGGATCTGTGTCTAAACAAAAAGCTGCGTGTGGCAGTATTTCCCAGTTAAGTGCCTCCACTATTTCATTGCCACGTTTTTTACTCGCTGTGATAGGGACTCGCTATCAAGGAAAGTCACTTAGTGTTGACTTTTTTGATATATTGAGTGTATCACAAACAAAATTAGATGTAACAAATTCTTTTAACAAACAGTTATGTTCTAAGCTAAAGCTTTACACAAAAATGAAAACATTTTTAATCCAAAATGTGATTATCTTTAAGTATACGTCATCTGTTGATAAAGTTGGATTGAAGTGCATGTGTTGTTGTGCGTATTCGATTCGTTGTTGGCCACCCATTGAACATATGTATTAAACACCAGATACGTGCCTACCAATCAAGCATGTACCGTATATTTATAACTTTATACGAGAATATATATGTACCTAAACACTAACTTAAGGCCCTCTAAGCATAATAGCTAACTTGAAATTAGGCCGAAAGCAATCGAAATGGCTTGTAAGTGAAAACGTGCCTAGCATCGAAAAGATGTTTGCACAAAACAAAAAAGTGCATAATTGTGTAGAAATAAGTATATTTGCACAGAAAAATCAGACTACAATTTAAACAGGAGTGTGTTGGAAGCAGTTAGAAATTCACATACGCATTTAGTCCTTTGTAAATCTTGCTTTGCCACGCATACGTGTCTTTGGCGCGCATTACTGTTGCTCTTTTTTTTTTGGGCTACACAAAATTGGTTTCAATAACACTGGCATTGCTAACATTTTATTAATGAGTCTACTTTATTGTTGGTTTTCGAAACGTATCAACTAATTGAGCATTGAAGTTCTATTTGCGCGTAGACCTTTTCTTACTGTAGGAGCGTTTAAGCGATTTCATGGCAAGTGAACCAAGTATTTTGGAAATTATCGAAATTTTTTTTTCATCCTAAATTGACTAAAAACAAACTTTGAACACATTTACACATTATTTAACTTCGCTTGACCCAGTTGGGGTTTCGACCTCCACGTCACGACTATTCTTGCATTACTAACAACATTCCCACTTTCCTGTTTTGAAAAAAGCTTCTTGCTGGCATTCACGTGCTCTGGACATGCAGTAAGCTTTTCCCAGTAGCTGTCACATGTTGAATAGTTGTACCGTTAAAACTTTTAAATACTAGCTTCAACTTTTTAGCAGTACTCAGAAAGCTGGTACTGTGCTTTGATAAGCCTCTTCGAGGCACTTCATACACCCATGTGAAGGTAGTCTCACTGGAAACGAGTTCCGTTCTTATAATGAAGCCTGCAATGATATCGATCTCGTCGGGACTATCCAATTGTTCTACTTGCTGTAACTCTTTCGGAATTGCTAAGCATGAATTCTTTCAAAATTACCTTCCATTAAAGGGACCCGGTGGTCTAGAAATTTCAAAAAATCGATATTTTGGTTTTTCGATATAGTAGCTTAAGAATATACTGTGAAATTTTCATGCAGAAATTCTCAATATTATAGCTTCTACAGCTCATTAACTAAGTAGAGAGCGGTCCGCGCGCTCCTGTACCTCAAACTTTAAACTCATTTATCTCGAAACGACTTTTTTCGGCCTGGTGTTGTCAAACAAAAAAAAACTATTCAACCGAATCGTCTGAAATTTTAATATGTTGTTCACAACATTAATGGCTATAGCCTGTACTATAACCATTTCAATCTTTTCGTATTTTTTGTTTTTTAAAAACTGAAAAAACCCCGATTTTTGGAGTGACAAATTCAAAACCGCGCCATTTCGTCAATTTTGCTTTTTAATCTAGTACTGGACATAGCCACAGTCATACTGGTTAATAATGTTTTTGGTTTTTGTGTGTCAGACAAATAGAAGAGCCAACAACATCGTCCAGGACAACACCGTCCAGGTCCAATTTTTCGGGAGGGTCAACTTCAACTTTTTTTTTTTTTTTATTGAAACGCATTTAATAATTATTCATTTACATTTCATATCATTACACCTAGTCTTAAAAACTAACAAGAAATATGTTTTTAACTATAAATTTAGAAATTCAAACTATATGTTGTTAACCACTAAATCCTGTGGTTTTTCCATTTTTAGACGTCTTGTGTGTAGCTCTTCATCATTTAAAATAGAAGCTTCGGAGTTGAGGTGATTTAGCAGCCGTGTTGCATGTTTCGCTGCCATGATAGTTATTGCGTCAGACACAGTTGATATTTTAAGGTCCCTATGTAGGTCGATATTTCTCACATACCAGGGTGCCTTAACAATATTTCTTAAAATTTTATTTTGTATGCGTTGAACTACATCGATAGGATTTTTGATTGCACACCCCCAAAGTTGGATGCCATATGTCCAAACCGGCTTTAACATTTGGTTATAAATAAGCAGTTGTTGCTTGTTGAAAGTTTGGAAGGTTTTCCAATAAGCCAGTTAATTTTTTGGTGTTTTATATTTAACTCTTTGTCTTTTATTTTTATGTGTTTCATTTCAGCTTTGTGTCAAGTGTCATTCCCTTTAAAAAATTCATTCAACTTAAGAAATTTTATTTTTTCATTTTTGTATGTAAAAGATATTAAATAAAAAGCCTAAAAAATTAATATATCCTTTTTAAATTTTTTTATTTTTTTTTTAATTCCTGAAAATACCCTACGTTTTCGAGCTCTAGACCACTGGGACCCCTTAATGTATCGATCTCGAATTGCCTCAATTACTCTATCATATCCTGATTCAAGCGGTATGTCAGAATGTATTCCATCTCATACTAGTCCTGGACATACCGATACAAACTCTTGAGCGAATTGTTTGTGTTTTCAACAAATTTTACTTTTCCCCCACTTTTACTAAAAAAATCTAGAGCTAGCAGCCCAGTGTCTTGCTAAGGGAGCCATTTGTCAAGAGGTAACGAGAAAGCGGCTTACTAAACTAACCTTTTGTTCTTGAATCATAGATTTTTCTACATCTTAGGATTTTTTTTTAATTTTCGGGGATAAAATATGCTTTTAAAACTATTTTTGTTTGTTTGGATTTTTTTTTTTTTGCTTAATTTTTTTCATTAACAGCTGCAAATCTATACCCGGTAGTCCGTGAAAATTTAGCTGGAATCTGAAACAAATAAATCTGTTCATGGAGCACTTCATCCATTTTACGTGCAGTTTACACGCTCGCGGCATCATCGATCGTTATTTATTTCGAAATGAGGAAGGAGCTACCATTATAATGAATGGCGGGCGCCTTCGATCGATTTATTAACTTTGGAATTATCGAATGGATCATGCAGCTCGTAGCCGCGGCGGACATATGCCGGATATTATATTCAAAAAATAAATGCCGTGAAATTATCCACCAAATTAGAGTAAAAAAAAAATCATTCCATCATTATTTCTGTTTCCTGTTATCATTTCAAGGAAGATAGAATACCAGGTTGCATCTTCCGAATTCGCTGTGCTGTCAGAGCCCATGAATTAACAAGAAAAACGAAGAGAAATTACTTATTTGAGAAGAGGATGAGTAGGCGAAAGCAAGGGAAACAACCAAACACACACTTTCTTGTTACGGCGTCTTCGCATAAAAACGGAACAACTGCATTTGGAGGCTTTACCTATATTAATTTGTGCTTTCACAATTTAACACGCGGCTTTTCGTTTTCAATAGTTTGTCTAGTTTAAATCTCACAAGTCACAATATTAACAAGGCATTCACTGAATTTTCACACATTTAATTTATCTTCCTTTTGTTTGTTTCGTTCGTTTGTTTTGTATTGGTGAAAGACCTGATGTCAGACTTGTCAAAATCGCGAAAAATAAAGTAACTGTTTTGGAAAAACGTCACCTATAATACTGTTATTATTTTAAGTTCTCCCGACATATACGTAAAATACCCCGATCTGCGTATTAGTGATACTTAGATCGTTATATCTTCTGCAATTAGACCTGAGTCTTAATAGATTAATATCCCTAAAGTTATATACATATAAATAATTACGCGTACACCGTTTTTGGGTATGCGACCGAGCTCCTCCTCCTATTTGTAGCGTGCGTCTTGATGTTGTTCGACAAATGGAGAGATCTACAGTTTCAAGCCGACTCCGAACGGCAGATATTTAATGAGGAGCTTTTTCATGGCAGAAGTACACTCGTAGGAAAAACGTTTACTTCTTTTTGGTCTTTTACCGAGATTCGAACCGCCGTTCTCTCTGAATTCCGAATTGTAGTCACGCACCAACCCATTCGGCTACGGCGACCACCCTAAAGTGGCAGTCAAACTAAAATTTGAATTTTTCCTTTAGCACGCTTCAGTGTTTTTTTTTCTGTCATAGAATATAGAAGTTATCTAGAGTTGCTCCAAGATTAATTTTATATATTTATTCCTTCCGCTTCATAGTGAAGCATAGAGCCACAAATTAGTTTTAGTTCAACAATATTTTAATTTGCTACTAGAAATATCTATTTTTATTTATACATAGATACATATTTGCTTGTATTTACTTGCACTGGTATTTATTTATCTTTACAGTGCAACTTGAACCAAATTTGGCTTTAACTTTAAGAGCCATTTCAATATTTCTTGCTTATTTTCATTCTGTTTACATTCTGGGCTAGCTTTTTAATACTTTACAGGTATTTTCCATTAGAGCAGCAAATGGCAGAAAAATGTTGACCTTTTTACGAGTTTCTATTCATGCAGCATGCATGCAACAACAAAAGCTACTTGTCAGTCAGTTTACTTACACGAGTGCAGAAACTTACAAGCGAGTAGTTACTGTTGCCAAAGAGAGCATAGTAAACAAGGAAAGTAATAAATGTGGATAAAAAAATATAAGCCATAAACCTACTGAAGTAGCAATTTGAGAGATTTGATTATTATTTCAGTCGCCTAGCTCACATGTCTCCAACTCTCATCCGATTTATGAAATATTAGCATATCGAAAGCACACGAAAAGGATTACCAACTCTTTCTCAAGGAAATTCGCTGACTTTTATCAACCCAGACAAGGTAGACTACTCCCGGCAACATACAGTTTAAGCTCATAGTAAATCCGTAAAAAAGTAATTTATAATTTCTTGTGCTTATCTCTCTCCCTCTGCTGTACAAACTCTCCCTCCACTGCTCATAAATAGAAATTTTTTGCAGTTATGGGTGCGTTTCTTGAGGTCGGTATTAGTGTTGATATGGAAAAATTATTGTTAAAAAAACTGTCTGCTAAAATGGATCAAAATCAACAAATAATGAAAAAAAAGTGTTCAATCTCATTTCTAAAAAAATAATAGGTAAGGTAATATGTTATTTATATTGGTTGGTTTTATATTGGTAAGATGGTTATTGATTTGAAGAGCGATTCAAAAAGTACCCGTGTTTGATGCCATCTGGGGCATTCCTGAGGAAAGTTGGTATTGGCATCGTATGTTGCTATCTATCAAACGACGGCAAAACAAATTTCTGTCTGATTGGTAGGTTAGTTTGGACTTGGCAGCTATTCAAGTAAGACGTGATTCGTGATTTCCGCTACTTCGCTTTTTTCGAGATTCGCTTTTTATTTTTGGATGGGAAAATGCGTGGAGATAAAAGCAAAAATTTGATGCCGTCTATGAGGATGCTTCGCCATCTTTGACCATAGTTAGATATTAGTTCAAGTTCAATTCGTTCAACGAATTTAAACGTGGGCAAAAATCCGTTTTTGAGGAATAGAGACCAGGACGCCTGGAAGACGTGGTTACCGAGGAAATCATTCAAAAAGTCCACGACATGATACTCGATGATCGTCGAACGAAAGTGCGCCAAGTAACAGAGACCATAGGTGTGTCGGCCGGAACGGCAATTAATATTTTACATGATAAGTTGGTCCCGCGATTGCTCACAATAAACAAAAAGGCTATTAACTTCCAAGCAGTATTTGGAAGAATTTAAGCGAGATCCCAAGGAATTTTGCATTGAGTTGTCACCGTTGATGAAACCTAGACTCATCATTACACACCAGAAACTAAGCAGAATCAAATCAATGGATTTCTCCCGGTGAATCTGCTCCAAAGAAGGCGAAGAGAATCCCATCGGCGGGAAAGATTATGGCGACTTTTTTTTTTTTTTTTGGGATATGGACGGCGTCATCCTAATGGATTATTTAGAAAAAGGAAGAATGAGCCCTGGACTATACTACAGTGAGTTATTGGACCACTTTCACAAAAAATTGAAGGAGGCACGGCCGCATTTGGCGAAAAAGAAGGGGCTGTTTCATGAATTGCGTTGTGAACTGCGCCTTTTCTTGTTCTCTAACATGAAGAAATGGATCACGGGAAAAAAATTTAGTTCAAGCAAGGAAGTTATCGCCAAGACAGAGGCGTATTTTCTAGAGTTCGACAAATCTTATGTTTTGGAGCGACGGCAAAAATGGCCAGAGCGTTGGGAGAAGTGTATCTTTCTAAATGTGGACTATGTTGAAAAATAAAAAAAAAAATAAAAAAATGTTGTCTTCATTTCTAACCGCCCTCTTATTTATTGTTACTATATTTCTAATACTTTTGTAAATCACCTTGGCTTAAATTAAGTTTTAGGAGTTTTAGGATAACCAGGATTCTTCTTTCCAGTAAAAGGAACTTCATTGCATCCGTCTTTCATTTATAGTCGATAAATCCCTAACGCGGGATGGACTAACTATTTGCTTGTATTACTACTCGTATACTTAAATGTTTCTTCAATCTTCAGATTGTAAATATCATTAACCCTGCATAACCAATCATATTTTTAATACATTTTTGCTAATGCTAGTCACATCGACTAACATGATCTAAAAACTGCTTCAAAAAAGCCTGGAGCACAGCAGATACCCCAAAACCTATTGAAAAAGAACATTAGATTATATAAGTAAAAGAAACAAAGCTTTTCAAGTTTGGTTTTTATTTTTAAACAAATTTATTAGTGCTCTTATTCAACGAGTCTCATGTAATATCGCATTTAGTTACTATTATAAAAGAAAAAATAAAAAATTCAACATAAAAAGCTTTCTACTACTAAAAAGTTAACAATACTTATATATTAAAAAAACAAAGAACAGAACAAAAAGTTAGTGCTCACCGCATATACTTTTTTTACACAATGAGCACGCTGTCCTCGTCATGCGGTATTTCTGATAGGGGCAGAAGGCACACATTGTTCTTTTAATGGTTTGTTTTTGAGTTGAGTTTCCAGGTTTTATATTCTCAATTGATTCTGCTAAAATATCTTGGATGTTTCCACGTATGGTTGACTGCAGATTGGGTTGCTTCAAGCGCTCTTCCATATGCAGTGTCACCAGCGAATTGTGAATATTCTTCTTAAAATTACGACGCGATAGGGGCTTTTTGTTCTTATTTATCATATTATGATAAATATGCCAAAGAATGCCAATATTTAGTATACCAAAGAACATACGCATAGACTATTACTTATTATATTGAAAATTTCCTCCATGATAAAAATCTTGAATATGCATAAAGGATCAGTAATACCTTTGGCAAGACATGTTAGACCTCTAGCTTGATGCACTATACGACCAGCTGCTCTATGGTGCTTTCCTTTATTTGTTGTCCAAATGTATCTATTTTTGCCACGCAAATTCCTTTTATTTAGCTTTATTATATTATCTTGACATCTTTCTTCTAAATTATCTGATTTATCATTATCTAAGAAACTTTGCTGTGCCATTTCATCCGATAAACTTGGCGCCCACTCGCCTTCGGAAGCACTAAAATCTTCACCATCACTAAAATATTCACCATCATCAGACAACCTCAATATTCTTTCGATTTCTATATCGGCAAGCAATCGGGATGTAGCCATTTCCTTCAGTACTGAAAAAAATTACAATAAACCTAATGTTCGTCGATTCGACTACGCTACTTTTACAAACACTAATACCTATACCTGTTGACTTAAAGCATACAACACATCTACCGCACTTGACGTCAGCTTCACAACTAAACCAGCTACTTTAATATGAAAGGGTGAGATGAAAAATAGTGAGGTAAAAAAGCTACGATCAAAAAACTAAATAGTAGTTGTCGGAACGACTAACATTGGTTACGCAGGGTTAAGTTGAGGTCAAGGTAGGAAAAACAATACATTATTCTACTTAAATAGTTTTTTATTCATTTGAAAATAATTTTTTTGATTCTCGATGTGTTTGGTGTTTTCTTCTATATAAAAAAATTTCAAGGTTTCGTTAAGTAGAAAAAATGCTCAGAGGGATTGTTAAACTACTTCGAACTTGCAATTTGCTATGCAATAACCCAATGGGCTATGAAACTATCCCCCCAAAATTTTTTTAGAAATTTAGGAAATCAGATTAAAAAATTTAAATTTTTATGAATATTTCTTGGAGTTTGTTTTATATTGCACAAAGTTTGCAATTTGGATTTATATGATTTTTCATGAGAAAGAAACTAATATATATTTTCCTGACAAAATTATTAAAATTAAATAGCAAGCAATAAATCGCTTAAACTTATCAATAAGTCCCTGTAGTTTGGTTATTTATTAAACCCACAGATGGGTTTATTTATATTAAGACAAAAATATTTTATCGCCCATAACTTATATTATATACTAATATAGTACTATCTTCAGAATATGAAACGTAGGAGACCCTAAATAGGATTTCTATAAAAAGCGGCTGTTTTTTTAAGAGCTCGAGTGCTTCAAATGATAATACAAAGCAGAAACATTGTTCGATTGAATTTGTTTTATATTATAATCTGATAGATAATTTCTTTGCATTTATTCTTTGAATATAATATCCGACATATGACCGCTGCAGCTGCTAGTTACAGGGTCCATTCTATCAGTCCAATTTTTGAGTACTTTTTCCAACAAATGTGGCCGTGTAATATCAGTGGGGGCTGGAATATTGCAATAATCCGATTGTAATGCACACCGTATGGCAAGTTGCGACGTCTTGTTTGAACCAAATGTCATTGATGTTTACTTGATTAATTTTTGGAAACAAAAATTTAGTCAGCTTGCCTAAATACCGCTCGTCATTCACTGCAACGGCAGCTCCATCCTCATTTCGTAAGAGCAGATTCGAACGTATTGATTGATTATTTCAAAGTAAATTTCCACAATTGAGAACCGTTGTTCTTGCCAAATCTTAGGTTAGGTTAGGTTAGGTTGAAGCGGTTGTCCTGTGGGACACACTCAGGCTCATAACCCATTGTGATGCCGCGTGGGGAGCTTGCCCTATTTCCCCTAAAACCATTATGTGCTTTTGAAAAATTTTACAATATCTCCTATTTCTGCGGAACTGAGATCTTCCAATTCTTTAAAAAATTGTCTGTCTAGAATAGCAAATCTGCTTCTTGGTAGAACAGGACAATGGCACAGAAGGTGTAGGATTGTCCCTTCCTCTTCCTCATCAAGACAACTTCAACAGAAGGCATGTGCTTGCACACCCATCCTTTGGGCGTGCCTATCTATTAGACAATGTTCCGTTATGACTGAAATCAGTGTGCTAAGACTGTGTTTATTTTGACTTAGCAAAGATTCTGTGCGTTTAGCACTAAGAGTCGGCCACAGTTGATGGGCGATTTTGCAGGTGGCATGAATGCTGCAGAAGCTATCAGCATGCAAAAAAGGAAAAACCAACGTTACCGGAATGACCCGGAGTTATATCAAGCCAAGGACTGTCACTTCAGTAGCATTCACCATACAACAACAACAATGCTCTATCTGGGTGTAAATTTAACTCTTCAGGTAGGCAATTCTTTACTGTGTTGGAGGACCTCAGCTCTGTAGAAATCAAGGATCTTCTAAAGTTGCTTACTAATTTACGCTGGTTTCATGCGGCGTCATTGGGGTTATCAGCCTGAGAGCATCCCATAGTGGACAACCTCTAACTAATTATCCCACCCAGCGGAGCTATTGTTTGCAGCGGTGGCTACCTAGCGGTGGCAAGCAAGTACCAGATATGCTAGCAACAATTCACTCAAACTTCACCACAATTCTTTTAAAAGTATAAAAATGTATGAGCCACAAGTAAAAACAAAAATTAATTCACATTTACATATAAATATAGGATATGAATAGACGAAACTCTGGCAGACTGGGAGGTAACGAACAAATTTGTATGAAGCCAATTTTTTTCTTTTTGTTTTTTTGTTAATAAAATGTTGAAAACCCAGCGAAGCAATAAATTGCAGAAAACTTTATTACATATATACACACATACATACATAACTTGTGTTTTGCCACTTAAGTAAAAGTGTGAATTAAAATGTCCGCTCTACTAAATCGTTACGAGTCCTCTTCTCTTTCGCCGCAATTGTATGCGACTATATGCGTACCCAGAGAAGAGTATATCTTCTGCACGTGAGACTTGAAACCACGTTTTCATATCCGTTTCAAATGCGAATGCTGGCAATGAATTCAAATCCAAATGATAACCGCGCAGGTAGTACAGTGTGCCGTGCTTGTAAGGACAACCTTGCAACAAATTACTAAATTGATTAATTGAAGTCAAAACCTGCTGTATAAATGGCACTTGGTTTTTATTTGCCATCATTTGACAGCCATTCAAACGCGTCAAGTTCATGAGTACGAAATCTGCGGGACGTCGTGGCAATTTGATTAGTATATCCATACTGAACTGACTTAAATCCTTTTTGAATTGTAGTTCTGCAAACACGCTGCTACGTTTCGAATTCTTGCTCACTTTACAGGACAATTTGGCAATGTAACCTTTGGGATCGTTAACTGTACAATTGAATTGTTTATAGATGATTTCTAAGTTGCTCTGTAAGTGACGATTTGGAATGCAGAGAAGTGGGTTAATCGAAGAAAAAAAATATATCAATAAAATAAAAATTAATGAAGCATTTGTGGTTGACAGCACAAGTACTCACCTTGGAGCGTGCATTTTGTATAAGTATAAGAGGTTGCAATAACAAAACTAGAAATATTTGATTTAAATATTTTGAATGTTTCATCTTGGCCCGTCAATTATTGATTGTGAAAATTTAGCAGCTACTGAGTTGTGTTACCGAATGTCAGTACCAGCTAAAAAAATTTGATTTCTTCATGTACACTTGTTAGAAAAAGTATACATACACGTTTCTTAGGGAACTATGTATCAAAAAAATCGTGGAGTGGCTTACATAAAAATGTATTATACTTAAATTTCTCGGATGACTTTTCTGGCAGGATTAGAGGAAACTAGCATATAGTAGCGAGCGATTCCATGTCAATTGATCCAAACATAAGATTTGGGGTATATTTGTAGGCTCGAGTATAGTAAGAAGCAAAATTAAAAAAAAATCTAATTTTAAGATTAATTCAATGCTCAAAATTCGGCTTTACAGTTTTTAAAGGTGTAATATCATTTTTGTGAACCTATGAAAAACCCCGTTTAATTGCTTATAAAAAGGGGCTTGCGACACTTCGATCGATTTGCAATTGGACGTAATATACGAGTACGTATGCCAGCGACCACTGTAGCCGAATTATTTGGTGGGTGACAACCATTCGGAAGCGCACAGGTTCGAGTCTATACTTGAAACACTTAAATTACAGAAAAAGTTGTTTTTCCTCATATCTGCCATTCAGAGGCGTCTTAAAACTGTAGGTCCTCCATTTGTGGAGCACCACACAGGATGAACTTAGTAACTGCAATTCAGGAAACCAAATATTGTTATAACATTAAGAAAAACTGACGATAGGTAAGAAGAATACAGAAGAAATTATCTAGAAGGCTAATGTACAAACCTGAAATCTCTTAAATTTATGTTAAAAAGTCAGCACTGGGATGCTCAAGCTTTAGCCTCACCAAAACAGGAAACCACAGCAGTAGTGAAACCGAATATCCTTAAAATTATGTCGAATCTGTCTGCATGGACTTGCAAGGGACAGTGTTCGCTTAAAATAACCAACACTAATGAAAATTGCGATTTTTTTAGGTACATCGACTTTGTAATCCTTTCAGTCAATGTTTTCGTTCAGTGGTATGACAATCCATTGATTGTAGATTCATTTAAAGGCATTTGATCGGTAGATTCATTTAAAGGCATATTTGTTAAGCTTAGATAAGTTGCATACTATTTAACTGGGTTGTCGCTTGTTAAGTTAGGTTAGGTTGAAGCGGTAGACACGCTGAGGCTCATTGCCTATTGTGATGCCGCATTTGGAATTTATTCTATCCTAAAACCAGTGCGTACTTTTCAAAAATTTTAGAAGATCGCCCAATTCCACAGTACTAAGATATTCCAATGCAAATTGTTTACCTAAAATGGTAAATCTACGTCTCGATAGAGCACAACAATGGCACAGGAGGTGCGAGATCGTATGTTCCTCAGAACGGATGTGTTTGAACACCCATTCGATGTGTGCGTGTCTGCCTATTATATATACATATATATATAATTGGGCCCACAAACTTTTTGGGTGTTTGGCCCAGCTCCTCCTCCTATTTGTGGTGTACGTCTTGATGATGTGCCACAAATGGAGGTACCTACAGTTTCAAGCCGACTCCAATGGCAGATATATTTATGAGGAGCTTTTTCATGGCAGAAATACACTCGGAGGTTTGCCATTGCCTGCCGAGGTGCGACCGCTATTAGAAAAATATTTTTCTTAATTTGGTGTTTCACCGAGATTCGAACCTACGTTCTCTCTGGGAATTCCGAATATTAGTCACGCACCAACCCACTCGGATGCGGCGAATGAAGACCATTGTATTAAGAGCTCTGAAAAGAGGGTAAATAGTCAAGAAGGGAAGCAGAAAAGTATCAGAGGAAGATATAGGAAAGAAGGGAAGAGAAATAGAGGTAGGTAGTCCTGTGCGAACTTTCGAGATTCTTTGGAAAATTTGTAAATATCCTCCAATTTTAGAGAACCAATATTACTCATACTCACGATGTCGGAACCCAAAATTCGTAGCCTTGCTCTAGCAAATGCAGGACACGCACAGAGAAAGTGCTCAGTGTTATCCGCCTCCTTCAAGCAAGATAGGCACATTGAGTCCTCAATGATTCCTATGGCGGTTATATACTGACCCCATGGGTTGTGTCCTGTAATAATACTGACCATCAGCTGAACGTCTTTCCTTCCAAGTTTTGGTCGAAAGTTTGACAGTTTTCTGTTCAGACTTATCACAAAACACTTTGCAGCTCTGCAGCATTCTAGACCGGACCAAAGCTGGCCTCCAAAGCCACTAGAGTAGTGGGAAGCCGAAAACTGAAGGAGGTCCCCAAGGGTTCGGAATATACACCTCCGACCAATCTGTCCTCAAGCTTTGAGCCATCTGCGTATACATCCATGTACTCGTCCTGTCTTACATAGTTCCGTTTTCACTCTTGGCTTAAGGGTAGGAGAGTCGTGAACGTTGTAGTGGCAAGTTTAGGTGGTAGTGTATAGTCCAACAGTCTGAGAAGGTCCGAAATTCCAGCTAGGATTATACCGTGGCCATAGCTCGTGTTTGACCTCATACTTAAAGTGCTCAAACTTATTGCCGCACTGCGCGCGCTATATCGTGCCTGCAGATCTACCGGAAGGAAGTTTAATGTGGCATGTAATGCTTTCGATGGTGTGTTTGGCATTACCAGAGTTATGAGGACAAATGCAGCGATTTAAACCTTATCAACTCTTTCAATGTTAACACCCCTCGCGCCTTCCACCATACTACAATACCATAATAGAGAATTGGCCTAACTACTGCTGTGTAGAGTCATTGTATTATTCTGGGTTCCAATCCCCATTTTTTCCAATTAGCCTTCCGCAGGATTACGACGCCCTCATTGTTGTGCGTGCTCTGCGTGCGGCTGTGAGCCCCCAATTTAGCTTCCCATCCAGCACAAGACGTAGATATTTAGCCCTCTTGTTCTCTTTAGCGGTTTCCTCCTGTGAATATTTGTTTAAAAGCGGGTGTTCTTTGTTCCCTGCAAAAGAGTATTAGATCCGACTTTTACACCAAGTGCGATAAGTCTGCTGAAAGGCCTTTGTTGAAGATCACACAATGTCGAAAGGTGTTTATCTATGCATATGAAATTATTTTTCCTTCCATTTTTTCAACTTCATGAAGAAAATTACTGACGTTCTGATTCCACAGGAGAAGTTACTCTGCCCTAGAGTGTGCCCTGACCGGAAATTTATTAATTGCTTGTTAGCTTGAAAATTTATAAACACCAGATTGTGCATATCAGAGAAACTTAAAGAATGTACTACTTAGAGAAAAAGCTCTATAGGCAGGCATTTATTGCGAGGGATCGCTGACTTTTTCGAAGAAGTGTACGATATTAACAAATTTTACATATTCGCATTACTAGTTAGTAAAATCATTAGTAGCACTAATTATTATTATTTTTTAATCACGTAAACATGCGAAACCGATTACATCAAATGTTACATAAATAAGAAAAAAAAATGTATGTATTTAGGTATCTGTTTGTTGGTTTTTTGTTTTTTTCTATGAAGCGTGGAAAATTATAACACACAAAAAATATGCAATGGTTTAATAATGAAGCTGGCAAACTTCTTGAAGCTGATTTATGTATGTTATTATTTCTATTGTTTGATTTTTTTTTTTCTATTGAAAAAATATTAAAATAAATTGCTCGTTAAATTTTTTGTTCTATAAATAATTACATTTATCTTAAGTTCGTATTTAAATACACGTCTAGCACATAATTGGGTAAAACCGCTATAACACTTATCTTGTTATGGTGGTCGATCATGAAATTATAATTTTTTTAATGTTTGTGTTTGAGATTTCATTGGATTGGCTTGAAATTATGGCAGGCCCGTTAGTCGTGGTTCGTTTTTCTAGCGCTCAATCGCCTAATTGCTGAACGAAGTGAAAGGAAAATTATGAACTCACGAATGTGGGAAATGGCGCGAATTTTGTTAATCCTCTTCAAATATCTGGGGCATGTATATATATTATATGTATGAAGGCATCTAATATCTACACCCTTTTTGGGTGTTTGGCCGAGCTCCTCCTCTTATTTGTGGTGTGCGTCTTGATGTTGTTCCACAAATGGAGGGATCTACAGTTTCAGGCCGACTCCGAAAGGCAGATATTTTTATGAGGAGCTTTTTCATGGCACAAATACACTCGGAGGTTTGCCATAACCTGCCGAGGGGCGACTGCTAATAGAAAAATGTTTTTCTTAATTTTGGTGATTAACCGATATTCGAACCTCCGTTCTCTCTGTGAATTCCGAATGGTAATCACGCACCAACCCATTCGGCTACGGCGGCCGACGCTTTTAAGCTAATTAAATAATTTAGTGTCGATATTTAACAAATCTTTTCATCCAACCTAGAAATCTGTAATCAGAGTCTCGGTAAAAATCGTTTGAACCATTATTTTTCTCTTCTAAATAAAGTAAATGGTACGGTTTTTGGGATATTTCTGAAGAGGAATCGCAAAGAGAAAGAAATAAAATCGGTCTTTAAGCATTGTAGACCAATTTACAAAATATTTCATGATCTTCTACCCAAATTCAACAGTAATCTTCAAAGGGTTGGCGGCACGGGTAAAAATTTCTTAAAAAATAAAAGAGCCATAAAACCAATTTAAGGAGTTCCACATTATCACCTTAGACTAATGAAATCCGTACTGATTCAATAGATTCAGAGAAAAAAATGTACACCGCTTTTTCAAGTTTGGGATAGATGTTAATTATCTTGAGAACTTAAAAATAACCGCTCATTTTAAAACCCTAATCGGCAGTTCAATGTTATTTTTTAAGTAGGTGTACGAGGAGCTGCTAGAGGAGTACAGGGGCAGGAATGATGCCCGGTTTCAAGACCGGAGCATCAGCCTGCAGAGATAAAAACGGAAATCTGGTTATGGATACACAGTCCACACTGGGCATATGGAGGGAACACTTCTGCAATTTACTTGCTGGCGATGACGCACACAATTTCGACCCAGTAGAAGATACCGCCAATCGACGATAATTTGGATGTTCCACCACCTAGTCATGCCGAAGTCAGAGTTGCCATTCAGCGGCTCAAGAATAACAAAGCGACTGGCGCTGACGGCTTGCCCCTTGAATTGTTCAAGACTGGCGGCGATGTGCTGATAGGGAGCATGCATCAGCTCATCTGCAAAATATGACTAGCAGAAAGCATGCCCGACGATTGGAATATCAGTGTCCTTTGTCCTGTACTGAAGAAGGGTGATCCGACGATCTGCACCAACTACCGGGGCATCAGTCTTCTAACCATCGCTTACAAGGTCCTCTCTAGCGTCCTATGTGGAAGACTTAAGCCGTTTGCCAACACACTGATCGACCCTTATCAGTGCGGCTTCAGAAGTGGTAAGTCCACCATCGACCAGATTTTCACATTACGCCAAATCCTGGAAAAGACCCATGAAAAGCAAGTCGACACCCATCATCTTTTTGTCGACTATAAAGCTGCGTTCGATAGCCCGATAAGGGATTGCCTGTACGCCACCATGTCTGAGCTTGGTATATCAGCGAAGCTCATACGGCTTTGCAGAATGACGTTGAGCAACACAACCAGCTCCGTCAAGGTAGGAAATAACCTCTCCGAGCCATTCCGTACCGTTCGAGGTTTCAGACAAGACGATCCACTGTCATGCAACCTCTTCAACTGCGTGATGGAAGGGGTGCTCCGAAAAGCAGGTGTGCATCGTAATGGCACTATTTTCTACAAATGTGTCCAGCTCCTTGCGTACGCCGATGACATTGACATTATCGGCCGTTGTAAGCGAGATGTCACGGCTGCGTTTTCTGCTATCGAGAAGGAATCATCACGAGTGGGTCTGGCGATGAACGAGGCTAAAACAAAGTATATGCTGTCTACAACGCGGAACACACGGCGTGTTGGAACGCACGTCATTGCGGACAACTGTACTTTCGAAGTTGTGCCAGAATTTATTTATCTTGGCACCGCCGTTAACACCAACAACGATATCAGCCTGGAGATCAAACGGAGAATCACTCTTGCTAATAGGTGTTACTATGGGCTAAGTAAGCAATTGAGTAGTCGAGCCCTCTCTCGCATGACCAAACTGACACTTTACAAGACGCTCATCATACCCGTGTTGCTTTATGGCGCAGAGGCATGGGTAGTGTCACAAAGCGATGCAGTGTTCCGCTCTTGGGGTGTTCGATAGAAAAGTTCTTCGTAAGATCTTCGGTCCTGTGCGCGTTGGCGAAGACTACCGTTCAAGAATGAGCCACGAGCTGTATGAGCTCTACGCCGACATTGACGTAGTTCAACGCATCGCCATCCAACGCCTGCGTTGGCTAGGGCATGTCGTACGTATGCATGAAAAAGCTCCAGCAAAGAAGGTGTTCGAGGGCGAAGTCCAAGGGAGCCGACGCAGAGGAAGACCATTGCTCCGGTGGAAAGACCAGTTGGAGAAAACCCTATGCTCGCTTGGTGTACAGAATTGGAGAAGGCGCGCGCGGAGCAGAGGCGCCTGGAGAGAGCTAGTGAGGTCGGCCGTAACTCGGTAACGGGTTGTTATGGCCACCTAAGTAAGTAAGTGTTCGATGTTATCTTCCTCAAGTTAAAGGTACTTTTCTCAATGGGAATGCAATGGCTTATGGCACTGGTATTATTATTTAGATATTTCTTCAGAATTTTTTTCTACTGCCACCTTTATCTCACCGTTTTACATAAATCTCCTTCCCCGTAACTTTTCTTTTTAACACACTTTTATTAGGTCGGGTTGGGCAATAAAAGCGTGTTCTTTAGTTTTTTTTAAACTATTTTTTATTTTCTACTTTTTAGTTCGATTAGCGAAAAGCGTGTTTTTTAGTTTTTTTTTTAAACTTTTTTTATTATGAATGAAAATTATTGTTATCATTGCAGTCAGTGAATTAATGATTCGATATATTCGTGTTATGTTTAATTCCTTTCTTATCGACTGTGAGTCTAAAGCTATGCAGTTATCGGCCGTGATAAAGAAGTAATCCGGATGAAGAACTTATTTCGTGGAGAGAGCCTGAGAAACGGCTACCCCACTCCATTGGCCAGTTTTTTTCGATTTTCGTGGTGTGGTGCACTATGAATTCCTTCCACCTGGCCAAACTGTTAATAAGGAATATTATTTGAGCGTTATACGTCGTTTACGTGAAGCAATTCATCTAAAAAGACCAGAAATATGGGCCAAAAACTCTTGGTTTTTGCATCACGATAATGCACCGTCTCACACTGCACTCGTTCTTCGTGACCATTTCGCCAAAAATTCCACGCATATCGTTCCGCAACCACCGTATTCGCCTGATTTGGCTCCGTGTGACTTCTGGCTATTCCCAAAACTCAAGAGACCACTCCAGGGAACGCGTTTCGAGTCGATTGAGGAGATAAAAGCTGAATCGAAGAAGGTGCTGATGGCTATACCGGAAATGGACTATTTGGCATGTTTCGGGGATTGGAAAAATCGTTGACATAAGTGTATTCCATTGATAGGGGATTGTTTTGAAGGGGATGAAATTGATTTACAAGAATAAATAAAGATTTTTCATTTTACAACCAAATTCACCTTACTTTTTGCCCACAGGTAAAAAAAGAAAATATTAATCCTGGCAATCCTAACAAGGATTATGGAAAACTTTTATCAAATTATTGCATTGTCATCGGTCCTTGATAGGTGTGCAAAATTTCAAGTCGATCAGATTTTTAGATGCCAGTGAAAATTAAGCTCAAAGATTCCGTTACATACATACATACATACATACAACCCGACCTAATATAATAAAAGTGTGTTAAAAACCAATGAAAGAAATTACATTTTGATTTATTTATAATATTTTATATTTTTTGACTATGTACTAAACCTTCAGCAGAAAAATCAACACCGGACACAATAAACAAAGCCGGCATATATATTCTTAGCTGACGGAAAAGTGAACAAGGTAACTTAGCTATGGCAAATGAGTTTTCCTCGCAATTTGCTGGTATAAATATCAATAAAGGGTGCATTCTTTATCCACACTCTCAAGGAAAGTTAGACACTTAAATCACCAAATTGCAAAAACAAAATACGTATATTATAAATGTCGTCGCTCTAGCAAAGTCACCTTGTATGAATTCTCCTTGGCTTATGGATATTATAATTAAAAATATTGAACACATTTAAAATTTTATTCAAACTATTCAATTTGAAGTTCATTTTTCATAACTATAAAAAAATATTTTCCCCAATCTCTTCTACAACTTTTCCTTGTAACGAATCGTAGTGTAATGAATTGGTATTCATTACCAGTTTGGATAGAAAATTCAACCACAAAGGAATTTCCGTTACCTAATCTAATGCCGACATCACAGGTTCAAAATCATAGGAAAATTGCAAATACAGAACAGTAAAATCCTCTTAAAAGGACAGATATGCCAGCAGATTATTGCTAAAACGATGATGTGTCCTGCATTCCAGCCAGCTACATGTGCATTTGCACACATACCCATATACATGTATTCGTTACATCATAGTTAGTATGTAAATATGCATGTTCGGGTATATGTAGCTGCTGCTGACATCAATATATTGCGGTCGAATTCAGTGCTACAACTACAACGTGACCGGCATATTGATTTAAATTTTCTTAATAAACCCATTGAATTTGCTATTCAATGTAGAAGATGCCAACGTTTGATGCATTTACTCACGTTCGTGTATGAGGATAGCCTGGGCCAATGGTTGCGGTTGATGGTAAATGATTTTTATACAAATCAGTTCAAACTTTATCTCAAATGCAAATACTCAAATGGATTGAGAGATAGTATTTGAAATTTGGCAAAAGGATTATTGCCGCTTACTTTGCACTCAATATTCAATATCAACTCGTGTATGGCGAAAATTTTAGTACGGTACTTATAGTTGTAGCAAGAAAGACTTTCCTCCCTGGTGCAGCAAGACGCTGACCGATTTGAAAGAGAAGGTTAGGAGAGTCTTCAATAAATGTTACCAAATAAAGAACTTTCAAGATCACCGGGAAATTTTGAAAGAGTATAAGAAATCCATTAGAGGTGCTAAGCCTAACTCTTGGAAAGAGTACTGCGAATCCACTGAATCCGTAAAAGACTCGGCCAGACTCAGCAGGGTCCGATCCAAGGACCACTCTTGTAAAACTCTTGTCAAAAGAGAGGATGGGGGGTGGGCTGAATCTGCAGGCGAATCTTTAAAAATCCTTATTGATACCCATTTCCCGGAAAATTCTATTGCTCCAGTCTGTAACGTAGGCGCGAACCGGCAGGAGGGGCTACCTGCGATGTCCCTGACACCTGTACTGTCCGTCAACAGAATAAACTGGGCAATCGAGAGCTTTTCCCCCTTCAAATCTCCAGATCTCGATGGTATTATGCCAGTAATGCTTCAGAAGACTTAAACCTCGGTGGTTCCCGCTCTTTAAAACATCTTTTTGGCGTGTATCTCGCTAAACCACCTTCCTGCTAGCTGGAAGAAAACCAAAGCGGTCTTCATTCCTAAGGCAGGAAGGAGGGGCCACGTCCTGGCCAAGGACTTCAGACCTATAAGTCTTACCTCCTTTATTCTCAAGGTGTTTGAAAGAGTGATCGACTATCACATCAGATAGCACTTTGAAACCAGACTTTCTCCAGCCCAACACGCTTACCTGAAAGGGAAATCTGCCGAGTCAGCCTCACATGAGGTAGTAGAGACCGTAGAGAAATCTCTGGAGGGAAAACAATTCCTGTGGATCTGCAGATTACATCCATTGCTGCTCAGAGTGCTATTAGTTTGAAGGAAATTGGCCTTTGGAGACAACTTCCTGTAGGACATAGTAGCATCTTGAAGCACATCTCCCCTTCCTTCTCTGTTACTCGCACTGACCTCTCCATATGCAAACTGTGCTTTGAGGGTTGTGCTAGCTATATCTTTCCGAGCAGGCAAGATTGGAAAGAGGGGAAGGTCGGTACGGATATAGATGCCTCTGTTTTCACTGACGGATCCAAAATGGAGTCTGGAGTGGGAGCGGGGGTCTTCGCGATTCTGCAGGCATGCAGAATGCTTTGGATTCGCTGTTGGGAGGAAGACATTAATATTTTTTCCGATAGTCAAGCTGCGATCAAGGCCCTGTCGTCGCCGTATTGCAGCTCTCTTCTAGTGAACTCCTGTAAGGAGGAACTGAAACGTCTCGAACGTGCAGGAAACATTTCCCTTATCTGGGTTCCTGGGCACAGGAATACAGAGGGAAATGAAATTGCCGATAAACTGGCCAGAAAGGGGTCAGCAGAACCGGTTCCAGCTGTCCCCTTCTCAGACATCGGTGTCCCCTTGGCCGTCGTTAAAGGGAAACTACACAATTTCTTTCTAGAAAAAGCGCAAGACAGATGGAGGTCTCATCGTGTGCTATTTCGAAAATACTATGGTTTCAATACGATAGAAACAGAACGCTTAAGGTGATGGGAGTCCCCCGCCATTCAATTTCCAAACTCATTGCGGTGTTCACTGGTCACTGGGTGATCGGTACTCATGCGGAGAAGCTTGGAATTCCGTATAACCCCTATTGCAGAGCTGTGGGGATCCTGCAGAGAAAGAGACTGTGGAACACTTTCTCTGCAAATGTCCGCCTCTGGTAGCTAGGCGCTTGAGATTCCTTAGCGTGCCCTTCGGGGACGACTTGAAGAAATTTTCCAGCCTAGATCCCTTTTCTCTCCTCCACTACATCAACAGCACTGGATGGCTGTAAACGGTTTTTTTCTCTTAATCTTTTCACAGGTGGTGGTCCACATTATGGTATCAAAACAGCACGTAAGTGCTACTTGAAGTGTACCTGGGGTACTCTTGCCATCTTACCTACCTACCTATAGTTGTAGACAGCACGAAATATCTGAACTATCTTATCACGAAAGTGCACTAAGTACGATTCGTATGGGACAAAACTCGTCAAGCGTTTGAGCGAGACATAAGGATTAAATATTTTGATTTGTTTTCCCCCTGAAATAACAAATAGATACGTTCCAATACTACAGTGGTTCCTGTTGTCATGCACTCGAAGTGTCCAGCCACTGTTATGTTTTAGATGTTGTTAGCAATAAAGCCTTGTTATGCCACCTTATTCAAGGATTGCGAGTGAATTGCGCTTTATTATAATTATTTTCATTACAACTAGTATAACATGAGCAATTTTTGTCGAGTTTTGTTACAACATATAATTTATGTTAATGCTCAGCAAAATATAGTTTACACTTTTAACTGATTTTTGTTTATTTATTAGTTTAAATCTAGAGGATTTTTTTGTTTCAGCCTTCGTATTAATTTTGCTGTATATATCAAGGATGTAGAGACAGTAGTGAAACCCTGATTGATAGTCTACCGGTGACAGCCCATACATCTTTCAGCAAGACTCTGCTCATTCACACAGAACGATGGCGGCACACGATTGGATGGCTGAAATTTTGCATGCGCGCATAACACCGAAATTATGGCCGCCTATCTCCCTAGATCTGGGAATAATGTTGAACGTGAAACTAATAAGCAGTCCCATAAGATCATTTCTTCCCTAAAAGTATCTGAATAACAAGCATCTAATTAAGACATGCATTCGTTTCCAGACCCGAATCGAGGAGGTTATTGCAGCTGATGGAAATTTTATTGAATGATTTCATATATCTATAAGTTAATGTTGTGTAATTTGTTTAATTTCATTAAATTTTGTTCAAAATAAAAGCTAATTAGTTGCACTCACAAGTTGTCCTCAAATACCAAACGCACCCTGTAAATATCTCTGTTCAAAATAATAAAACTTAGAAAGTTCTAAAGAGCATCAAGCTAACAACAAATGACAGTAAAGCTGCGACTTCAAATAATTTTTATAAACTTTTGACAAATTACTACCACCTCTTGAGTGATAAATCACACACCAACCATGCTGTTGCATTCCTACTACATAGGTGCATCTGTTTGTATATGCGTGCAAGTATTATATTACTTCATATCAAATTTTGAAGAGAAATATTTCTGCCACGTATTTCTTATCATTTTTTGTGTTTTTCCTTGAAACTTTCATGGAAGTCACCAACCAAAGAGTTGGTTGCACCAAAAGCACTTGATAACAAATGGAATCTATACGCATTCAAATAAAGTGCTACGTAAGCAAGAGACTAGGCAAAAAGCGCAACTTGAGAGCGTAGGATACTTGAAGTTTTTTGCGTGCAACCGCAGAGAAATTGAATACGAGTACTCACACACAAAGAGGAAGCATTTGCTCATACTCGCAAGTATATGTTTTAGTATTTGTGAAGAGAGTGGGAGAAAAAATCTTTAAGTTTTGCAAAAATTCACTTATTCTTGCTTAGTCGTCTTTCACTTTATGTTTTTTTTGTTTGGTTTTTCGCTTAGTTGGCAGCCATAAAGTTGTCTGCGACAGAGCATGCAAACAACATGAATAAGTCCCAGATCCACCCACTGGTTCTAGCAGTTGCCTTCAATGAAGTGAAGTCTCAATTTAGTAAATTGCAGCAACGCCCAGTTGAGTGATGGGCAGAAGAAAAATGTAGTAGATAGTTAAAAGCAGACGAAAAGGACTATCGTGCAGTCGTGGCGTCAACATTGGCGACATCATCATCAACATCATCATCATTATCAGCACAAGCTTCCCCTTGTGCGTCCGCAACAATTATGTGTTTGTGCTCCTCATCATCATCAATGCAAACACGCTTCTAATCATCATCATTAACACTTTATTAATTACATTGTCATTAATAACATTTTCATTAAGATGAGGCACACAATTCGTTGTGAATTGTCCAGGTTGTTAAAGCTGCAACAGCTACCACAGCCGCCACTTTGTCTCAGTTGGCTCCCACAGCTACAAAATACGCAGTGGTCTGTGACTTCTGCACACCTGCATCTACAATTGTCATAGTGCCCGCGTGTAGCCATAAATCTGAAGTAAGGTAAGTACAGTAAGTAAGTGCAAGCACCGTCAAGATGGATAAGCCGTTGGTGTAGACGAACCAAATGCCAAGGGACATACACTGCTGCTAATTTGTTAGAGCAAACTTTAATCATGAAGAAGTGATACAAGTAGGTTGTAGGTGTTTCGAAAGAGAATTTGGATTATAAATTGAAGTAAATAACACTGCCGTTAGATAAATGAGTATTTTGTCAATCATTATAAACAGCCTGCAAAAAAACAGAATATATTTACTTACGTAGATTGCACTAAAACTACAAGCTCAAGTCCAAAATAAACAAGACTGAGCTAAAATAGGAACGACAGGAGCTTTGTTCTGATAACTACGAGTTTATTTATTCAAAATAGTCTCCTCTGGCCTCGATACACTGTTTTGCGTGATCTAAAAGCCTTTCGAAAGAATGTTTCAGTTCATTGACCGGAACGTCTTTCCGGATGTCGGTACAACCCTTTTGGATGGCCTCTACAGGCGCAAGTCACAAGAGTGAATCGATGAAATGGTGCATTATCATTCAATAACCGCCAACTTCCTCCTGCGCGGTATTCAAAACGCCAAGATAGAAAATTGCATTGACGGTTTGGCCCGTTGGTATGAACTCCTTGTGGACAATTCCGTTGGAATCGTAGAAACAAATGAACATCAACTTGATTGTTGATTCCTCCAAGCGCGATTTTTTGGGTTTCGGCTCACCTGGGGCCTTCCAGTCAGCACTTTGACGCTTAGTTTCAGGTTCATGTTGGAAACACCACGTTTCATCACCAATTATTGTACAATGTTGTAAACGAAGTTCTCTTCTTTTCTCGCCTCTTTGATGAGGTCCTTCGATTGTTGAATTCTGAGCAATTTTTGGTCCTCAGTTAACTTGTGCGGAATGAAATGTGTACAGACGTTTCGTGAGCCCAAATGATCAATTAAAATGCATCTGTAATCGATGTTTTGGAGATATTCAACTCCGATGCCATGAATTTCAACTATGATTTTGTTTCATTTTTGATAAATTGATAAATTGTTCGTAAATTTCGAAGGAATTTTCGGCGTTTACTGATTTTTGGCGGCATGTATGTACCTATGTTCATTGTCATTGATGTCCTCACGACCATCTTCGAAGCATGCACACCACTGAGGAACTCTGACACGCGATAATGAGATAAAGAATCATCGCCATAAACTTTTTTCATAAACTCGAATGTTTCGGTAAAAGTTTTACCGATTTTAAAACAAAATTTGATGTTAACTCTTTGTGCGAAACTCATTTTTGTACCGATAACATAAACATTCTGACGACACTTTAGACGCAATAACTTCGCGATCACTGAACCGAATGTCACCAAGCTTTCACTGGAAGTCAGCTAGCACTCTAATGCACTAACTCATTAAAAAGATGGTGCTATCAAAAACATTGTTATGACGGCTCATGTTTATTTAGAACTTCACCTTGTATATGTCGGTTTTTGGCCGATTTTTGGCCCAGTTCATTGCTTGCTGGCGCCATTTGGGGACACCGAGTGCTGCCAAGATATGCCTCACTTCATCTCTCCAACGGAGATTGGGTCTTCCTCGTCGTCCACCAGTGGGTTCCCTCTTGAAGGACTGCCGTGCCGGAGCACTTTCGTTCATCTTCGAGACATTGTGAAGCCAGCGCAGCGCTATGTTTTAATACGATTCACTATGTGCACATCCCAGTATAGCTCAGACAGCTCGCTGTTCTAAAGGATATGGAACTCATTCTCGTCTATGCGAAGAGGGCCAAAGATTTTTCGGAGAATTTTTCTCTCGAAGACTCTCAGTGCTCTGCATCAGTTGTCTTCGTCGTCCAAACTTCTGCGCCATATACAAGGATAAGATGATTAGGCCTTTGTCTAGTGTTGTTTTCGTTTTTCAAACAAGGACTCTACTTCTCAACTGCCTACTGAGGATGGAGGATGGTGAGTGGTAAAGGTCCAGGATCGCTATTCACTTGGGAATGGCCAGGACGATTCTTCTGCATATGGTCCAAGCAGTTTACAACTTTCAAATGACAGTGTTGCGGAATATTTTTATAAGTGGAGAAAAAAACTATCACTTGAAAATTGCACTGGTTGTTTAGTGGGCTGAAATGGTGATTCACCATTCACCAGTGCTTCCGCACCATTTTGTTGCTACCACCAAATTATACGATCATTTATTCACGGCTATATCCAGTCTGTGCGATTGAGAAACCTTATAAGGTTGTTTACGTCTATGCCGGCCAGCTCTTGAAGCTTTCAAACAGCGGTTTGCCAAAAGTTTACATCGTCGCCTTCCATTGGGCAGAGCATTCACAGATCTGAAGCCAAGTTATCACTGGCGCGAGTCTGCAGGCAACAATCCGTTTCGTATTTGTCAATGTTGACGTTTGTTTGTAGTTGTAGATATTTTGAGGATTCGTAGTTATTTTGAGAAGATCGCATTCTTGATTGCACCCAGTAGCGTGAATACCGATTCTGCAATAACGTTATTCATGACAGATCCCCTATCTTGCCAGTTCATTCGCTTTTTCGTGGTAAGGTAAGGTAACGTTGTAGTAAAGGTGGTAAAGCTATTCCTACGTTGTTCCACCAGTTTAGAGGTTGTTGTAGACATAACCAGTGCCTAACTTGGCTATCCAGGAGAAGGAGAAAATCTGTGATTAATAGCCTACAAGCTCCTCCTATTGCCAATACTTCCGCACGAAGACACTTCTAGTATTAGGATGGCGCACTGATTTTTCAATTCTAATCTATGAGAATATTTACCTCAACCAACACCACAAACCATCTATGTACCATAGTGTCGAAGTTATTTAGTAAAAATCCCAAACTCAGTTACTCTCGAGATGGAAGAGCAAGACAAAATTCCTAATGAATGTCACCGTTTGGACGATGTAATCAGTCCTCTCTAAGATGAACTGAGTTTGTTGCAATTATAGACTAGCATGACCATTAGTTTTTAACTTCCAGAAAAATCAAAAAAAAGAAAAAAAACAATTGCAGTGTATTTTACTAAAGTTCAATGAGCTTTAAACTGTGTGCTCCAATTTCTTTTAGAAATTCTGAAAAGCTGTAGAAGATAGCAAACACTTTTCGCGGTTTTACAGCAAAATTAATTCGCTCTAAATTTCTGCAATAAAGAAGTTTAATTTATATGGCACTCTCATTAGATATATGTTTTTATCATATCAGAGAAGTGTGATGAATGAAGTCAGAGAGCGCTGAGTTTGCGAGAAGAAAATATCTGAGCTTGTTAATTTGCCGACCACAGACATTTTCGTAGACTCTGTGAAAGAGTTTCTCTCAGTGTTCTTCTGAGTATTTATATGTATCTAGTGAGATATAAGGCGTACAATTGTTGGCGTATGCCGATGATATTGACATTATCGGCCTTAACAACCGCGCTGTTAATTCTGCCTTCTCCAAACTGGATAAACAGGCAAAGCGAATGGGTCTGGTGGTGAACGAGGACAAAACGAAGTACCTCCTGTCTTCAAACAAACAGTCGGCGCACTCGCGTATCGGCACCCATGTCACTGTTGACAGTTATAATTTTGAGGTTGTAAAAGACTTTGTGTTTTTAACAACCATCATTAACACCGATAACAATGTCGGCCTTGAAATCCAACGCAGAATCTCTCTTGCCAACAAGTGCTACTTTGGACTAAGTAGGCAATGAGCAGTAAAATCCTCTCTCGACGAACAAAACTAACACTCTACAAGACTCTCATCATGCCCATTCTAACGTATGGCGCAGAAGCTTGGACGATGACAACATACGATGAATCGACGCTTGGAGTTTTTGAGAGAAAGATTCTGCTCAAGATTTTTGGACCTTTGCACGTTGGCAGTGGCGAATATCGCAGGCGATGGAACGATGAGCTGTATGAGCTTTACGACGACATAGACATAGCGCAGCGAATAAGGATCCAGCGCCTATGCTGGCTGGGTCATGTCGTCCGAACTTATACAAACACTCCGGCTCTGAAAGTATTCGATGGGGTATCAGTTGGTGATAGCAGACGGAGAGGAAGACCTTCTCTGCGTTGGAAACATCAGACCTTGACTTCACTTACTGTGTCCAACTAGCGCCGGTTAGCACGAAAAAGAAACGACTGGCGCGCTTTGTTAAACTCGGCCAAAATCGCGTAAGCGGTTATAGCACCAATTAAGAGAAGAAGAAATGAGATATAAGGTATGTTTATGAAGCAAATAGTGTGAAGTATTTGTTACAAATTATCACGCTTTGTTGTTCTTGTAACCAAAAAACTTGCAAAGCAGGGGAAAGTGAGAAAGGAAAGTGACATTTAATTTTGAGGGGAAGTTGCAAGTTTTTACTGGATAAATTTTTACTTGTAAGAATTTGCAAGTGAGAACAGCTGATTGCAAAGTAAAAATAAACTCGAATTACAATTGGAAAGTTCTTCATCTGACAGTAATGATGAAATGGAACAAATTACTGTGGACAAAATGAAATCATGTGATTCCGAAGCTCGTTATTTTGCATTTTATTTGCTTTTTTTTTTTTTAATGTAATACGAGGTAGCTCAAGTGAAAGTTTTTTTAATTTTTGGTATTTTTTCTGCCAACAATTTAATCAGCTGTTTGTAAAACTTGCAAATTCTTACTGGTTCTGCGTTCATGTACCTTTTTTTTTTGATATTTTTCTCTTTGAGAGAGAATTCTCGGAAATTAAGTTACTGGCAAGTTGCTGGATAATTTTGACATGAACAGTCCTATACTTACATATGTTTCAGTATGACGTTTTTCCTCTACCGTGTGCAAATAGCTTTAGGTTTTTCATTTTCGCATGCATAAACGTTTGAGTTTCTAGTTGGCCACTTGGCAAACCCACATTTATATAAAAATACCTACACATTCACGCGGCTAATGTCAGAAAGGGAATTCCAACACGTTCGCACTGCTAAACTCAATTGACACGTAATTGGATGCGGTGACTATGATTCTAAATGCTCTACTTGGCAAGCAATTGACATTTGTGGTAATAACAGCATCTGTTCAAGTGTGATCAGACTCTATAGTTATGAAATTTAATACAATACGGCTGCATAAAATAAGCAAATACAGTGTGCACCTATCCAAATATATGTAAAGTAATTGGAGGTGTTTTACACATTTCCGCTCAATGCTGCTCCCTCAAGTCTTCATTGTAATGCAATACGAGAGAAGAGCTCCGGCTACTTTGCTGCAGTACAAACTCATCTTTCGCTATAGCCATTCTTGCTTTCTCTTCTCTCTCCTTCTACATTTATTCTACATCTGCTATCTGATATCATTGTTTCATGATAATGTAAAATTAATTGTTTCCATTTTCTTGAGTGACAGTGTGCAAATTGTTGCTTTTGTTTCAAAATCGACCAGCAACAGCAAATAGCTGCAAACTCATGTAGCAAAGCATTGAGTAATTGCGCCCACTACTCGTACAACAATTGCTAGCACTTAGATTTAACTAGAAATTGAATACTATCGATATGTATGTAAGTGCGTATATTGAATAGGGAGCAATGAGGTGGATTAATTTACTGGAGTACTTGCAACTTTGAATATTATATTAAATTATTGCATGGGAGATTTTAAACGAATTGAAAACAAAGTGCTCTCGCAAGCCTCTGCTATGTATTGCAACCAGTCATGAAAGGAGCTTTATCATAATTTCTATATACTATAGAATAAAGTCTCAAAATAGGTTAACTGCATCAATGAATTGTAAATAGAGCAGCAACTTTAGAAAATAAAACACAGCAACTTTGGTATTAAAAAATTTAACCTGATAATTTTTGTCGCATTTCTTTCTCACATATATTCGTGCTAATGTTCTCACGAAAGGGCTGCAGAGATATTATTGGCCGCACATGCTCACAAAATTGGGATTGCTAACACGGACACCTTCTGTGCGTTTATCTAGCATTATCAAAAACGCGTTTGAAATGCCTGGGAGCCCCACTGTTTGAGGGTCGGGAGGACGTCTCAAAAGCGGATCTCCCAGATCTGCTTAGAGTCGCCAAAAGCGTTGATAGCATACATGATGTCCACTTTCAGTATTCATAGATATCGCTAGGGACTAAAAGGTCCCTTATACATGGCTTAATGCCAACCAGGCTAACCTAACTTAACCTTCAGAAAAACAATTTAGTGTATTCATGACAAAATTAGCACAAAATTAATTATCTGCACTATCTAACATCAAAAAATTGTAAATGCAGTAGGAAGAAATTCATGTGTACTCACAATTAGAAAGTTGTTAATAGGATGTGTGGTTTCATTTTGCATAAAATACACTTTCAAGTCAACCTTTCATAGAAAGCACCAACATTTTTGCTTCGTCTGGAGAAATATTTTGCCATTCACCTTCAATAATCCACTTCAAATGCTCGCTATTTACGATTGAGTGTTTCCAAATTATCCCAGAAATGCTCGGTAGAATTAAGATCCGAAGACTGGGGAAAGATATGAGAGCACAGATTTGCAATTGTAATGCAAATAAGCTCGGCTAATCTGAAAATTACGTTTGGGGTCATTGTCTTGCACCACCTAAAAACTCGACCGATACCCAGTTCTTCGACACTTGGCACTAAATTAGCTTTTAAAATTAATAGATATTGAAATCTACCCGTAGCACTTTCCATAAAGGCAAGCCTACTCCTTTCGCGGCCTACCCGTACACTGCCACCACGGTGTTTGATCGAAGTAGTGAGGTTTTCCTTCCTCAGCGCAGAATTCGCTTTTATCCGTACCGTGTTCTTTACAGCCCTAACTTTTCATACTACAGTCTGAGTTTCACCCGAAAAACAAAGATTTTTTTCAAAAGCCCGCCATTTTGTTATTTTTCAAACAAATTTTCCCATTCTAGCACCTACCAGAATGACAAGCCTCCTGAATAATAATCAGTTTAACTTTTTCGTTTCAGATGTCCTGAAGAGCCAAAATCTTGTTGACAAGCCATCTATCTTTTTTTATAAGACGCTTACTTTGGTTCCACACTACTACAAAACAGTATGTCAAAAAAAAATAGTTTTTGTATACCATTTGATGTCAATAATAACATACTATAAAATCAAAACGATCGCATTTTATTTTCTTAAAAACAAAAACCTAAAAAATATCTATAAAAAATGCGTATTTGACCAGACTACTATATACATGAGGCAAAGAAAGGAGTGAGTGATTCCAGGAGATACCCCAAACCCAAGAGTCAAGTCGGATCTTCATCCAGAGAAGATAATTATATGCGTTTGGTGGAACTGAGAGAGCATGGTGCACTGGGAAACGCTCGAAAAGAATGTCACGTTCAACTAGGAGCTCTACATTGCTCAACTACACCGCGTGAATGAGCCTATTGGACTGAAAAGACCTGATCGATATGGACAAACCATACTCCTTCACGACAACGGCACGCCCCATGTTGCACAAGTCGTCAAAGCCGTATTCCATGAGCACGCATGGGAGGTCCTTCAGCATTCGCCGTATTCTCCGGACCTTGCACCGACCGATTGCCGTCTTTTCCGCTCCCTGTCAAATAGCGTTACTTTCGATAGCAAAGAGGTCTTTAAAAGCTGACTCAACAACTTCTTTGACAAGTTTTGGCAGAACGCCATCAGCAAATTGATCGAGAATTGGAGAGAAATTGCAAACAGCAACGGCGAATATACAATTGATTAACTTATTAATATAATTATTGTTTTTTGCTTAAATAAAAGTCTGCTATAAAAACGCTTTTCCCCAACCCAATACATCTACTGATTTGTTATTGTGTTGCTCACTACTCTTTCGTATATTCTTCACCTTAATGGCAGAGCAGCGTATCTCGGGAGTTTGTTCGTTTAGTGTTAATAAGTTGTGTGGCCACTAAAATGAGATCTAGATATTTCAGTATGACCTTGAGATATGTAAACAAAGACAGTACTAGGAAGAAAAAGATGGAATGTCCATGTCACGCGCGACTGAAGGCAATGTGGATAGAGTTTTTCAAGCGATGAGTAGCTCATCACGGCATCATTAATCGTGAATATGTTCCTGGTGGACAGTCAATGATTGGAAAATTCTATGGTACTGTTATGGACCGGTTGCGTTTTTGGATCTTGCGCCTCCCCAACGTGACTGCCCATTCCTCGTCCAGGTTTTGGTGAAACAAGGCATTCTAATACTGCTGTGTCCAATGAATAGCCCAAATATTGCTCTAAATAATATTATCTTACTCTCTAAGATAAAGTCACAAATCAAGAAAAATCCTCAAGTCGGCGTATAGCATTTCAAAGAAGCTGTAAAGGTGATATTAAAAAAATAGGCTTTTGAAGATTAATAAGCGCTTTTCCAATCATTGGAAGCTTGGAATCATAAGGTGGAGTTAGGGGAATACTATTGTGAAGTAAGATTATAAAGTTGTGTCCGTAACTTGATTATATTTTATTAATAAATTCGTGATGCGTAAATGGGGAGAGGGTTTTAAAAAATTCTACTAAATTTGGGCTTAAAATGGGGCTTTAAAAACTTCATTCTATACAAAAACAAATTTTTTTTTACAAACATACGTATCTAAATACTTAAAAGTAAATAAACCTTCAAACAATTTTTTTTTATACTCTTCATTCTCACGCCGCAAAAAAGCACTTGCGGTTGTTGAGCTTATCAACCTGACTGCTATGCTACTGCTAAAAAGTGCACACACAACAACAACAATTACGCAAATCAGTTCAACGGCATTCATATGCCTCTAGAAGAATATAAAAGCTTTTTAAATTCAGCAAATCGTCACAGTCGTTTAAGTGACCTATCCCAGTGCAACAACCATCTACTTCGTTCGAAGCCAATACTTCAAATCAACATGTCCAGCGAACAAAACAAAAAAGCAATCGATTTGCTTTTCCAAAACCCCTTGGAACCCGTATTCTCAGCACGTGATGATGGTAAATCCATACTTGACGTACCAGACAGTTTCTATACCGAGCAATATGCCGAAGTTAAGGAGGACATTCAAAATCGTTTTGGCGAGGAAGTCGATGTAAAAATACCCGTTCGGGATGTGAGACAAAAACCAAGCTTAGACTTTGCTAAGCCGCTAGGCAAACGGCAACAATTCTCTCTCTTCTATGCACCACATCGTCGCATCGCCGCACAACTCATTCAATTGCTGCTAGGACCCGCAAACGAGGAGGATTTCATTGCCATGGCCGCTTATGTAAGGGACCGCGTCAATGCATTCCTCTTTCAGTATGCCTTTTCGGTAGCAGTACAGCATCGCAAGGATACCGGCAACTTTCAAGTGCCAGTGATTGTGGAGCAGTTTCCACAAAACTTTGTTGAACCATCAGTGTTTCAAGATGCACGCGCGGAGGGCAAACTTGTCGCCGATCCCGGAAATCGCGTAAGTAGCTATTGAAATATTTGTATCATCACTGTGTTTAATAATTTCTTTTGCATTCCCTACATAGCGCCGCATAGAGATTCCACAAAACTTTACCGCCTCTGACCGTGAGGAAGAGCAACGTCTGAGTTACTTCCGCGAAGACATTGGCGTGAACAGCCATCACTGGCATTGGCATTTGGTATACCCCGGTTCAGGACCCGAAGAGGTGGTGCGCAAAGATCGGCGTGGGGAACTCTTCTATTACATGCATCATCAGCTTATGGCGCGTTACAATGTGGAGCGCTTTTGCAATAATTTAGCCAAGCTACAACCACTGAACAACGTACGCGAACCCATAACCGAGGGTTATTTCCCGAAAATTTTGTGCAGTCTTAATAATCGCACCTATCCGGGACGTGTGGCCAAAACGCAGTTGAAGGACATCGATCGCGACGGACGTGTGATGGAATTGGCTGATATTGAGCGCTGGATCAACCGCGTAGTACAAGCCATCGATCAAGGTTATGTAACAGATGTAAGTGTAACTGCATGATAGGAAGCTAAATTTTATATATTAAAAACGTAAATGTTTCTCATTTACACAGGCAAGCGGTAAAAACATTCCTCTGGATGAAGTTAAAGGCATTGACTTACTTGGCGACATTATCGAGTCCACCGATCTCTCTGTCAACCCTGGCTTCTATGGTGATTTGCACAATCAAGGCCACAATGCAATTTCATTCTCACACGACCCGGATAATCGTTTCTTAGAGGATTTCGGCGTAATGGGCGATGTAACAACCGCCATGCGTGATCCGATATTCTATCGCTGGCACGGTTATCTTGATACGCTTTTCAATCGTTTCAAGGAGAAATTGCCGGCCTATAGCGAGCCTGAGCTGGGCTATGATGGTGTATCAGTCATACGCGCCGACGTGCGCATCATGAGCGCCTCGAAGAATATCATAAACACATTGCTAACTTACTGGGAAAAATCTGATGTGGACCTGGCCGCTGGTCTGGACTTTGGCCCAGGTGGCAGTATTTATGCTTTATTCACCCATTTGCAACACTCACCGTTCGAGTACATGATTGAGGTGAACAACGAGACTGGTGCGGTTAAGCGCGGCACCTGTCGCATTTTCCTCTGCCCTATCACTGATGAGCGTGGCACGCCATTAAGTCTCAATGAGCAACGTCAATTGGCAATAGAGCTTGACAAGTTTCCTGTGAATTGTGAGTTGAACACTGAGAACGGAAAAATGTAGCACAACAAGAGATTTTGAGCTGATATGAGAGAAGATTGGAGGTTTTTGGCAAAGCTTTTCGAAACATTTACTTAAGTTTAACTTTTTTTACACTCATCAAATTTATTTATGAATATTTTCTGGCCGTCTCTCTATCGCTCGCAACGCATTTCATATATCCTGCACTTTTAATCCAACTTTATCACGATTTTATTATTTCCAGTGATGCCTGGCGTTAACAGAATCAACCAACCCTACGACAATTCCAGTGTCACCATACCGTATGAACGATCCTTCCGTCGCATTGGCAACGCCCATTTGCCTGAAGATCCTCGAAAGTTGGCGGAATTCCGTTTCTGCGGTTGTGGCTGGCCTGCACATATGTTGCTACCAAAGGGCAAACCCGAAGGAATGCAATTCGAATTGTTTGTTATGATCTCGAACTATGATGATGATGCAGTGCTGCAGAAAAACAATGCGTGAGTAAAATTTATTTAAAACAGAAGCAATTAATATAAAAAAAAACCAAAAACACTCTCTTATTACTTAGTCCGGACGTTTGCGGTGATGCTGCCTCGTTTTGCGGTCTTAAGGACAAATTCTATCCCGACAAGCGTGCTATGGGCTATCCATTCGACAGGCGCTTGCCAGCTGATACTTTGACTGCCTTGACTGACAACTTTAGCAACATGCAAAAGACACCGATTAAGATACTATTCCGTAATGAAGTTGTTGAAAGGAAGCGCACTTGAGAAGGGCCATGAAGTCTCATCCCAAACGCTTAGAAGCTATGAATTTGAGGCTAAAATTACTGGAAATGATAATGGATTTTCGTACCTACTATTATTCTAAGAGAAAATAAGTTGTTCTGCTATTCACAACCTTATAGATATTTTTTTTTAATTATTTCTATATTCTATTGCATATTTTTTCAAAGTTATTATTCCTTATCTACACCTATACACATATATAGTCTTTTTATATAATCATTGATTATTCTATATTACTAAAGTCTTTATAATATCTATTCAAAAAAACACTAAATAGTTTGTCAATAAATGCATACATCTTAGCAGCACTAACAAATGACTAAAAATACTATATTCGCTCCTTAAGGTAGATTTTGTCAAATTTTATTTCAGGAGTTGCTCACGCTGAAACATTTACACCTCTGGAAAGAAAACGTAATGGTTGCTTGAAGCAGCCTATAGAAGTTGAGATAACTATAAAAATATGAAAGTTTTGGGGATGTCCACATTAGGGAATTTTTTTATCGTGGCATTTCGACATATCTCAATGGCAGGTACTTCAAAATCAAACTGGGATCAATCAGGGATTTACCTCCATCTCTGCCGGTGTCCGTATTATACACAATATTTACTGCGGATCTGCCACTCTCAAGAATGATGGAGACTGTATCTTACGCTGACGATAACGTCATTATGTCTACTAGTCACAACAGTATTTGTGCGTCACATTTTCTACCAGAAAATACACTTTGAAACGAGAAACATGTGCTGCCGTCACTTTATTCGATCACAGGGTATCAATCACAGGTGCTACGAGTACGACAACTAGTGATGACCTTAATGCCATTCCGAACTTGAAACCTCAATATCTTCAAATTCGAAAGGAAGCGAGAAGGCGGCGTACAGGCTCAAGTTAAACGGAGTCTGGGGAAATGAAGAAAGCATTGACCACTGTCAGATATACCACCAGTTGTCGGAGCGGTGCACACTGTTCACAATGTCAGTGGACAATCGGGTGCGTTTCGTTAGCTTTGGTAGGAAGTATGATGTTTTGATCTCAGATCAACGGTTAAATGCAGAACACCTATTAACGGAATATCAGCACACTTTCTACACCGACGGATCCAAAACCAGTGATGGTTGCGGATTTGGATGGTACTTAGACAAAGACACTAAGTACTCCTATGCCACAGGACAGATGGCCACGGTATTTTTTACGGTAGTCTATGCCATCTTGAACGTGGGGTTACAAGATAATTGAGAAAAATGGCAGAGTAGCAGTATTGGAATTTATAGTGACAGTCAAGCTGCACTGAAAGCCCTTGCTAACCCACGCTATTCTTCGAAATTAGTCCATGAATGTAAGCCAAAACTGAACAGTGTTGCAAAACACAACAAAATTAGTCTTACTCGGATGCCTGGACATTGTGGTATTACAGAGAACGAGTTAGCTAATACAACTGACTAATGAAGGCTCTTCAAGTATGCCACTAGGCTCTGAACCCTTTCTAGGTGTCAATTCTGCATCGATTCAACTATGGATTGACAACTTCATGAGGTCGTCTACCCATAGAGGGCGTTGGTCTGAGCTGAACTCGTGCAGAGTAACCAAGTGCTTTGTGAAAGTACCAACGGAAAAATAGCGACCTTTCTCCGAAAACTCAGCAGAAAGGATCTGAGAGTACTGGTAGGTGTAATCACAGGACACAACGGTTGTGGTCAGCATATGGCTGACATGGGGGTCATCGACAACGCGACATGCCTATCCTGTCTTGCAGATAACTCTTTCCGGGGCACTGAAAAAAATTGCTAAAAATTAAACACAAAGATTTTTTTATTTCATTTATTCGAGACATTTAATGAAGAAAATGTAAAAAAAAATGTTTATCCTTGCAGGATTTTGTACAAGGATGTGGTACGATTTTTATACCATCGCGCATAGAGTGCGAGGATTAATTATGAAACTCATTGAAACAAGTTTTTGTTTTGCTGAGGCAAAGTGGGACATTACAACTTGAGCACATCCACTGAGTCCTTCTTTAGTGGCTTGTCGTGCTGCAGCACGCACATCTACGTAAGGTTGTTCTGACTGGTTGGTGAGATGACGAGGATCGTAGGCTTGGATCTACATACGGTTTGTTTTTCTTTATGCGGACTCTAGCTTGCTTTTTATTTTTGGTTCCAAGAGTAGGTGGTGAGGCTGAACTGCATAGTATTGAAATCAAATCAAGTTTGAAGTCCTTAAGGGGTAAGTGGTACCCTATACTTTTAGAAATAATAAAAGAATTCACGACTGCAATATCAAGAAAGTGGAAAAATATTCGGTGCCACCACTTGCGGCTTTTTCTGTTCAGCTCGTAGTACTTCTTTAGCTGATCTAACTTGTCAACGTTATTCATGTGCATATTATAGTCGTGTATTATTTCAGGCTTTTCGATTTCTTTGACAGAACCATCGCTTTGGCGTTGTTGTACCTTTACAAATTTACTCGGATCATGAAAGTTAGATAAAGCTGTAACCTCTCTTTTGTCAATCCACTTCATAAAGAGTATACCAGAATCACTAATTTGCCAATCATAGACGCCCCGTTTTAACCGCTTACCAGGTCTAATATCGGTAGGAAGAAATTTTCGATTGGGTCGCACTGTTCCGCATCCATTTATCAACTGCTTTTTCAGTTCAAGAATCAAGTTGAACGAAGTGAAAAAATTACCGAAAAACACTTTATGGTATTTCCCCCCAAAATCAGTAGTTAAGCCGAGAACGACCCGTTCTCCAAGTTTTTTTTTTCGACTAGATCTCCTTTTTTACCCGTATATATCTCGAACTCGAAGTTTTGAACCCTCTTTTTATTGGCTTCTTCGGCGTATACTGGATCAAAGTTGATCGTCCTATTAAAACAGTTTGTGTAGAATACAAATATCAACGTATCTTAAAAATTACCTTTGAATCTTATCATTGATTCGTCTACCGCAAGGTACTCGCCAGGATTGAAGCACAGTTTTAAGCGTTCTTGCAGCATATCCAAATATGGTTGAACTTTGTAGAGTTTGTTGAATGATGGTGATCCTCTTTTTGGCATTACAGAAGAGTCGTTCAAATTCAAATTGCTTAAAATCGAGTCAAATCTTTTCATGGGCATTATTTTGGATATATCGCTATCATTCAGTTCTGGGCGAGATGACCAGTAATCTCGATAAAGGGCCTGCTTTATTCCCATCAAAAAGTTGATTCCAATAAATGCATATATTTCTGACACCCTTGTTGGAATGTATGACTTACCAGATTGCTGGGCATACAAATTAGTTTGGAATACTATATGCTCAACCACAGCTGGAGTTACAATTGAAGTGAAAATTGAAAAATTGTCGTGTGATGGCATACTTTTGATAACATCAGTAGGCCCCTGCATCTCGCCAGCAAATATTACTAACGGTTCCATAGAATTTTGCTTACTCCACTACTGTGGCTCAAGCAGTTCACGGTTTCTTCTTAAATCAGCTAGAGGAACTTCATCATCGCTGTCATAAACTTTTCGTGAATTATGGGCTCTGCTAAACCCTAGTTCTTTCCTCTCAACAATTCCCACATCCTCATTGTCATCTTCAACGATGGCATCAAAGAGTTCCTGCAAGTTTTCTTCATCGAATACTTCAACTTCATTAACAATTGAATCGGTGCCAGAAGGAATCTCTGCTAAATCAATTTCATCATCGAAAGCTTCCAATATTTTGCATATACCACCCTGCTTAAGTTTTTTAGCCATTGTTATTTACATACGTATATACCGCGCGGTGGTATACTTTTTGTACCAGGAACTTTAAACACTTTCCACACTAAGTCTTTTGATTATTTTTATTCAATTGGCTGAGTAATTAATTCATAAACACTTTATTTTATTAAAATTGTAGGAAACCGATGCTGCACGTGCTTTTATTTACAAAATATGATAAATTCTGAGTAATACTTTAATACTTCAATATTCTACTCATTTTGTGCGTAAAAAACATATATATTCATCTCTTTCAAACACTTGTTATATTTTTTTTTTAGAAAATATAAGCTTAAATTTGCCTGCATGAGTGGTAAAAGAGTTATACCAATGCGCATAAAATGCAGGAAAAACTTTTAAATAAGTGGTATAAATTTTATACCAGCGGCCTGGAAAGAGATAACGACACTGCAGAGCATTTTTTCTGTAGCTGTTCGGCGTATTCCAGAATCAGACTTAAGATATTGGGTTGCTGAGTATGATATACTAAATATGCTCTTCCGGATCTCTTAAGATTCATCAATGAATCCAAGAAATTTGTCGATTTGTCTCAAACTAATTTTTCCGTCTTACCACCCCCATTTTATCTTTCCTATCTCTATTCTTTCGACTGAAATCTATCCGGGTGCAGTACAATGGTCTCCTGACTGAGTGGTTGGCTTTGTCCAACTCCCCACAAATCTAATCTAATCTAATTTAATGTCGGGTAGTTTTCGAGAAATCGCGAAATAACCTATTTGAATTAAAGAACAAAAGGTAGATGATACAAACTGAAATGTCTAGATAATCCGCCAGCTGATCAAAACAAGTCATGCAACAATTAAAGTTAAGTAAATTTTGCTTTTCCTTAATATTTCATAAAAATTAAAGTTTTCGTAGTACATATTTACAAAATTAAAAAAAAAATATTTTTCGGAAAATATAAAAGTATTCTGTTTTGTTTTTTTTATTGTAAAAAGTATATATATTAGTTTTTACTTGATATATCAATTGTTTCTCTTTAATCCAAAACCGCTAAAACCAGAAAAAAATTTATATTTCCGGACGTAGCGACGGATTTTACATTGAAATAGGATAGCATGCCTCTCGGTTTTTTGTGGCTGTAAACTAATGTAATTTGCTTATACTGGCTTTTCTTTTCTTTTCTTTTTTTTTAACCTGTGCACAAAGAAGGTTATTCAAAAAGGTGTAGTAAAGTTCTGTATGACTACTGGTCATTTATTTTAAGGGCATGCGTAATGATTTAATAGAAGTTAATTGTAGTCAAAGCCGATTCTCTGTGAAAAAATTTCAGAGCTGCCACTTGGGTGAATTTCTTTACACTTGGCTCCTTTCGAGCTTATTGTCGCAGCAGGGTTAAGTCAGCTTATATTAATTTTAGTCGAACCAAGTTATTTATAATGCACAATTTATGATTCAACGCATTTTACAAAAATTTAGTGGTCACCATTAAAGCGCTCCGCAAAACCGCAAATAAATAACGCCGAGTTTCCAAAAAAAATTACAACCCACAAATAAACTTCGTATTTGCTGGAATAACATCGAGATATCAATAAAACCGGCTGTTCATCATACTTCTCCCTATAACTGGTGCTAAATATGCAGCCGGGTTATCCATCTCGGAATTGGGAAAGTATCAATCAAGCATTTGATCAGCGTATATAATCATTGTCAACTAATGCGTCCTGTAACTGGTTGAATCAGCCTGATAAAGCTTAATCGCTTCAAAAATTGCAGCATAGTGACTATGGAAAGAAATCTAACATACAGCGCAAAATGATGCATGTCATCAAATTAAAAAAAAATGTTATTCAGTGATGCAGCGCACTTCGTACTCAGTGGAAATTATCCGAATGTGAGACTCGACGAATTTCCGTGGGATTGGTAAGAAGGCCTTGCATCCGTCGAAAGTCGCTGTGTGATGGCATATGGTTGTATATCTTCGAGCCCCTAAAATTTGAGGTTTGAAAAATCTGACATTCGCGGCCAGGAAAAGACAAATGATCATTTATGCTTTACTACTACCACTGATTTTGAGTTCAACAAGCGAGTTCTATCCTTTCTCTATACTAAACGGGAATAGTTAAGAGCAACAAGAGAAGCTCAGTCCTTATCTAATTGGATTTTATTTACGCTGAATACTTTTAACGCTTGAGCATTTATATCAATTCACTGATTTGGCTTGCATCTACGCTTGCTCTATCTTAGATAAAAATTTAAATCACCTCGAAGAGCTGATATGTAGAAAAAGCGGTAGAGCTATGTGGGCCTCGCGAAACCTTTGTGGTAGAACATGGGGTCTATACCCTAAAATGATTCATTGGATGTATACCGTCATGATTAGACCGATCATCACCTATACTCCCCTTAGTTGGTGGCCGAAAGCCAAACAAGTCACCACTAAATTACTACTTAGTAGTTTTCAAAGACAGACCTGCATTGCAATAACTGGTGCCTTAAACAGCTGTTCCACTGTTGGTATAGAAGCGATTGTAGGACTAACCCCACGGAATATTTTTTTCAAAATCTGTGCTGCCTGAAGTCTTTCTGTCTTTGGTCATAAGTACAATCTGTATCAGAAGAAAAGAACCGGTTTTTTCTTATAACTTCAAGATGTATTTCGTTCTGCTTTTTGCCAACCAAACAAAAGTGAGTCAGAAGTACGCGAAGCGTTTCGAGACGGTATTTTTATGCACGCATTCGAAAGGACCGAAATTATCTTACGCCGCGGCTGCAAAAGTGATTGAAAAATCAAAAAAGGTTTTTGTGATGTGGAATCAGCGGTATAAAGGGTACAAAAATGGTGATGACTTCTCTGAGCGCGGCTTGAATTGAGTGATGACAAAAAGGCAGAATAAAGTCATAGTCCAACTTTTTAAGTGGGGCCCTTCTTTGTGACTACGCCAAGCACGATCAGTTCTTGCTAAAAGGGGAATAGATGTGAGTATCAACACCATCAAACGTCGACTGAAGGAGGCGAACATATCCTACCGTCCCACATCATCAAAACCACTGCTCTTAGAAAAACACAACAACACAACATGAAAATAGCGTCACAGTATTGGACTGGCCTTCCAAGTCCCCAGACGCCAACTCCATTGAAAATGTGTGGAGAACTATGAAAACGCATCTTGCCGCAAGGCCAGTCCATGATTTAAAGCAACTCGTGCGTCAAGTTCGCAAAATCTAGTCCTATTTTTTGACGAGCTATGCAGAAAACCTGGTTCAAAGCATGAAGAAGATGCCAGGATATACTCGACAACGACTTGTGTTTTGCGACTCGTAGTTTTGTTCAAACTTTCATGTAAAAAAAAATGTAAATATATTTCTTTTATACTTCATGAATAATCCCGGTTCCTTTTTTCTGACTCAGACTGCATCATAACAGAGATATGGGATCAGAATAGAATATGATCACTAACAGTCTATATGATTCCAAACATGTTTTTAACAATAGGTTTAAAATCATAATCTCAGATCGCGATGAATGGATGAATGAATCTATCCTAGAAGTATCGAATAGTTCACAGACGGTTCGAAAACAAAAACTAGAGTCGGTGCGGAAATATATCGCCCAAACACTAAAACTTCCGAACCAACGGGCAATCGGTATAGCGTCTTTCAGGCTGAAATTGAAGCAACATGGCAAAATACTCGGACAATTAAGCTGCATTAAAAGCACTAGTCTCACATTCTGTGGAATCGAAAGTAGTGTACGAATACCGTAACAACCTAGAGCAACTTAGTGCAGCAAATAAAATTGCCTCAGTTGGGTTCCGGGTCATCTGGTAAATAGAAAGGTAATGAAATTGCTGATGAACTCGCTAGGGCGGGGACGATAGCAGATTTTGACGGTCCACAATTACACTGTAGTATCAACTGGACAGAAGCTAAATACGGGGTAAGTTGGGAAAATACTCAAAGTATCACCCATTGAAAAGATACAAAAGAACTCCGTGAAGCCAAAAGGTTTATAAGACCTTTTACCTGCAATAGGGAACTACATCAAGTAGACATGCTTGGAGTAGACATAAAGAAAATAGTTGGTTTTCTATGATAATTAGGTTACTATTACTTAAATTACCATCCCTCAACACATTCATATTGGCATAAGACAAAGTGTGGTCTCTATCTGGAGGATGTTGAAATTACATATCTTGTTGCAATTGTGCCTTAGCAAAGACAAGATTCCACGTCTTGCATCGAGATCAAAAAGATCCCAATAAAATCAAGAAATCTCTTCTTGCAGATATTTTGAGATTTTTTTGGGCAAGGCCGAAAATCTACTGAAAAAATTTGGCGTTCAACCAATTCTCAACCTGAAGCAGGGAAATCTAAGGTAAATTGAACCTGTTGTAATACATTTAAGGCAGTAGTGCCAGTCAATAGGACTAGTATGAACTACTTCTAAAACATGTTGTAGGAGACAAAAGATCTTTCAGGTCAAAGTGACGGTCATTAGGCATACTACAGATACAAAATTATTACAATTATAAATATATATTTAGAAAAGCGATGTGGGATTAGAAGCGTGCAGTTGCAATAGTAATAATATGATTGCCGTACGACGCCATTTGCGAAAATTATAATATAAACCATCCGATAAGATGATAAATCTTGTAATTAACTCCACTTCTTATGACGTACTCCAAACATTAATTTAAATTCAAAGTTTCATCAATTTTACAATTAAAGCGCTTTTTTTAAACACTCTCGGAATTTAAAGTTGGATAACCTCGAGCTAAATCAAAATAAACACAAGTTCACAAAAATACAAATGAAATAATTTGAGTCATCTTGGAAGTGTGATAAAATTACGCAACATCATAACACAAGAATGCGTTTGCGGCTGCTCAGGCGGAACGCTTTGATTATAAAAGCGCACACATTGCGATGACAGCCAACAGTTTACTTTAGGTCGCGCCGTGTAAAGCATACATCAAAATGACGGATTATACGAAAGCTTTTCAAATGCTCTTCCAAAGTCCCTTTGAACCTATTTACGCTTGCCGGGATAATGGAAAGTGTATTTTCGAATTACCGGAATCTTATTACACAGAGCGCGATGTGGGTGTGAAGGAGATGTTGCAGCAACGTTATGCGACTAGAAGCCCCAAAAGAGTGAGATACAGTGACATGTAAATATAATTTTTTGACTTTTTCCATATATTCCAGTTATCCTTAATTGAGTTGCCGTCAAAGCCAGACTTGTCCTTTGCTGAGAAATTGGGCAAAAGTCAAAGCTTTTCGCTTTTTAATTCACTGCACCAAAAAATCGCTGGCCAACTCACCGAACTGCTTCTCGGTGCCAAGGACTTAGACACTTTTCTGGGCTTGTGTGTGTATATTAGGTAGAGAGAATTTCAGATTTGCAATTCAATATTTTTACTTTGTTTTAAATTTTATTTACACCCTTTTTACAGGCATCGTTTGAATCCTATGCTCTTTCAATATTGTTATGCAGTTGCTTTGCTGCATCGTCCAGAGACGCGTGGCATTTGGGTGCCTCCAGTAGTGGAAATATTTCCAACGAATTTCGTTGAACCTTCAGTGTTTCGTGAAATGCGCATGTCTGTGGAATTGCAGCGTAAAACTAAGGTAGGTTATTGAGAAAAGTGTGCAGCTCGTTTTCTCGAAGACTGGCTATATTGTACTAGAATGATGTGATTGCGGAGATATTTCATAAAAATTCTCTCAATTGCGAAACTAAGTATGAACGGATCCATGTCAAGTGAAAAGTGATATATTTGTTTATTTATCTATTAAGAAGTTAATTGAATAGCTTTTTAAAAAATTTAATATAAAATTTTTAGATTTATTCAATATTTTTTTAAAAACAAGTTTTTTGAAGTCTTCGATTCTTTTTAACATTTTTATAATAGGACTATGAATAAGTTCGTGCGGTTTTTTTTCGAAATTTGAAACTTTATTGACGTAAAATGGTTACAAATTTAATATTCAAAATATTGTCCATCGCTTACTACTACTTTTTCCCATCTTTCTGGCAATTCACGGATTCCCTTTGTGAAAAATTCGGTCGGTTTTGCCGCAATCCACGAATCGATCCATTTTTTGACTTCATCGTAATTACGGAAGTGCTGGTCAGCCAGGCCATGTTGCATCGATCGGAAGAGATAGTAATCGGATGGCGCAAGGTCTGGACTATACAGCGGGTGGGGTAGGACATCCCATTTGAGCGTTTCTAAGTATGTTTTGACCACTTGTGCAACATGTGGCCGAGCATTGTCATGTTGCAAAATAACTTTGTCGTGTCTATCGGCGTATTGCGGCCGTTTTTCTCGCAGTGCTCGGCTCAAACGCATCAATTGTCGTCGGTAGACATCCCCCGTAATCGTTTCATTCGGTTTCAGTAGCTCATAATACACAACACCCAGCTGGTCCCACCAGATACACAGCATAACCTTCAGGCCATGAATATTCTGCGCCGACGTCGATGTTGAAGCATGGCCAGGGTATCCATACGTTGCCCGACGTTTTGGATTGTCGTAATGGACCCACTTTTCATCGCCAGTCACAATTCGATGCAAAAAACCCTTTCTTTTGTGCCGTTGAAGCAGTTGTTCGCATGCCATAAAACGGCGTTCAACGTCTCTTGGCTTCAATTCATACGGCCCCCAATGGCCTACCTTTCGGATCATTCCCATGGCTTTTAAACGTTTGGAAATGGTTGATTGATCAACTCCCAAAGTTTTTGCAACCTCTTCTTGCGTTTGAGCCGGATCTTGATCGAGCAATTCCTCCAATTCGGTATCCATGAACTTTGGCGGCGCACCCTCGCGTTCTTCGTCTTCCAAGCCAAAATCACCACTTTTCAAGCGTGCAAACCACTTCTGGCACGTTCGCTCAGATAGAGCATGCTCACCATAAACTTCCACCAAGATACGATGACTTTCGGCTGCTTTTTTCTTCATATTAAAATAATGAAGAAGAATTCCCCGCAAAAACACATTATTTGGCACGAAATTCGACATTTTCAAGTGTGGTAAAAATATTGTTGTTTACGCTTCAAATAAAAAACTTATACTGACGTTTGTGCCTTACGACAGTAGCTCTCCAATGAATGTTTGGAAATGTGGATCGATGGAATAATAATCAAGTTACGCCATCTGTTGTAAAACCGCACGAACTTATAAATAGACCTATTAAATGCTTTATTTTCTTGGGAAAAAGTCATTTTTTTATTTATTAGAATTTCACTATTGAAAATTCTTTTGTAAATAATTTTTTATAGTTGCAAATTTAAATTTATTTATTATTGCAAATTGATGTAGATTAAAAAAAATTTTGCTTGTTGAAAATCGTTTGTTAAAAATGAAAAATATTTTTTTTTGCTAAAAATTAAACAAAACTTTTTTTTGTTAAAAATTAAAAAAAAATTGTTTTGCTTGTTTGTTTTGTTTTTGTTAAAAACTGAAACAAAAAATTTTTTGTTATAATTTTTTTGATTTTTATTCAAAATAAATTTTAAAAATTAAAAAGAAAAATGTTCAGTTAAAATTGTAAGAACTATTTTTTTAGAGTGGGCAAAAAAAATAGACTATTTTTTTTCTTCACTATATCGAAAATCTTGTTCAAGGTGATAAAAAAAAAATATTGTGAAGATTTCAGCCCTTAATATTAATATTAAGAGGTCTATCACCTTCAATTTTGATTTTTTATTTGTGCTCTCAATTTTGCGTCAAAGCTCCCAAACTACTCAGGTGAAAAAATTTTTGTATACATAGATTTTTAGTAAATTAAATTCCCTACAATAAAGGTCTCGTTCAAAATATTTGCCAGCTGAGTCCTTTCCGAGTAATTAAGCTTTGAACATTGATGTATTTTTTTTATTTAAGTTTTTTATTTTGCAATTCTGCAACTTATCAACAAATAAATATAAGAAAACGAACAATAAAGATTTTGTAAGGAAATTAAATTCTCTACAAAACAGGTTTCAGAACATTTTTTTATAAAATCGCTCTTTCAAAAGTTATTCGCAATTGTAGATGAAAAAAAAAATTAAATTATTGTTTTTTTCGTTGTTTAACCAATTTTTTATACTCAGTGGAACAAATTGATATTTTATTGAATTAAACATCATCATTCTATCAATGTTATCACTTAAAATATCTAAATTTTATAAGATATCCAAACCTATTTTCTGTTAATAGCTATTTATTATACGAAAACGTAATTTTACTATAAATAATAATAAATAGCTATTAACAGAAAATAGGTTTGGATATCTTATAAAATTTATGTAGATATTCTAAGTATTTTAATTCCCTTTTTTGTAGGGAATTTAATTTACTAAAAATCTATGTATACAAAAATTTTTCATCTCAGTAGTTTGGAAGCTTTGACGCAAAATTTAAAGCACAAACAAAAAATCAAAATTGAAGGTGATATACCTCTTAATATTAATATTAAGGGCTCAAATCTTCACAATATTTTTTTTTATCACCTTGAATAAGACTTTCGATACAGTGAAGAAAAAAAAATAGTCGATTTTTTTTGGCCCAGTCTACTATTTTTTCTTTTAATTTCTTTTGTCAAGTGTGAAAAACACCCCTTCTCATATTTTTTCCATTATTAGCTCAAGTTTTGCTCTGCTTTCAGGGATAGCTTCATAGTGGGATTCCGAAAACTTTTAAAGTTTTATTCAAATAGGCACAGTGAACCGATGATAAATCAGTGCAAAATACTGCTTGTTATAAAATCGATCGAAGTGTCGCTACGTGCATTAGTAAGTGGATGCAAGGTATTTGTATAAAATTTAAAAAATTATGGGAGTCCCACCATGAAACCTACAGGAATTACTGAGCATTGCTATTAATGAAAACAATAAGCAAAGCAAATGACTCTCCTTATTTTTTTCACACTTGAAAAAAAAAATTTACAAAAAAAAAAAATTTTTTAATATTATAAATTTTAACTGAATATATTTTTTTTAATTTGTAACTAAAATAAATAGTTTACAAAAAAAATTTACGAAAAAACTAAATTTCCCAAATAAATTTGCTTTTCTTTTAATTTTTAACTAAAAAAACTAATTTACATAAAAATGTTTAATCCTACAATCCTAAAAAAACTTTGCTTTTTGCTTTATAAGAAATAACCGCAGATATTTGATTTTAACACACTCCATATCAAAATTTTCTGCCTTGAATAAATCTCACAAATCCTGAAAACATAAATTTCCAATATAAAAAACAATTAAAGATATTTGACTTTGTCAAACTCCATTTCAAAACTTTCTGCATTGAATCTCAAAACAATTCAATGCTTTTAAAATTTTTTTCTCTTTACTTCTCATTTTATTCAAGTCTGAAAATAAATCAATTTTCAGAAATATTGAAGACTATGCCCAAAGTACTCGGATCACTTGCCATGGAATCGCACTGGCACCTTAAGTCTTGCAATAATTTTAGTTAATTAGTTCCTCACACGACTCTTATCATTCCCCCATATATCGTGGTCATATTTTTGTTACTGCTTTTCTTCATTTACTACACGTACATACATATATATATCTAACATATATCTCTCTTCTTCTCTGTTCTACCCATAAAAGCCCGTAAAAATTGAACGTAACTTTACCGCCTCTGATCGGGAATTCGAACAACGCTTGGCCTACTTTCGTGAGGATATAGGCGTGAATATGCATCACTGGCACTGGCATCTTGTTTACCCGACTAGCGGTAGCCATGAGACTATCAACAAAGATCGTCGTGGTGAACTCTTCTACTATATGCACCAGCAGATTTTGGCGCGTTACAATGCCGAACGTTTCAGTAATAAATTGGCTAAAACACTACCATTAAACAATCTACGCGAACCAATCATGGAGGGGTACTTCCCAAAATTATTTAACGGCATAAGTGATCGCACTTATCCCGGACGTTGCAGTAATCAAATATTACAGGATGTCAATCGCGAGAACGCAACGATAGAAATTGCGGATTTGGAGCGCTGGTGTGACCGCGTTTTGGCGGCCATCGATCAGCGTTATGTGGTAGATGTAAGTAAAAGCAAGTGTACAACAGTTATGGTAGCAAAGTTTTGACCATTTATTTTTTTATAAAAATATTTTTTAAATTAGAACAAAAATCATATAACTTAAAATTTCAAACTTCCTACAAAATTTTAAAAATTTGAGCCAGCTTTTAGCAAAATGTCACACTTTTTAATAAGAATTTTAAGAAAAATTTCGAACATGCAGTTTGGTAGACATTAATTTTTTTTTTTTATTCGAATAAAATAATCTTTTTTTTTTTGTTTGCTGGCAGCCTTTTGCGTTTTCTCGATGTAAAAGAATTTCGGGCATTTCTTATATGGAAGAAAATGCATAAGGATGTGTACAAAAACAATTATAAAAAATCAGCGTGAATTCTAAACCACTACAAACTGCCACAATATTAAAATTCAATAAGCTATTTCAGTGCACACCCGAAGTTCTTCTAAAAATTATGATTAAAAAGTTTGATATTTTAAGTAAAATATGTTGAATTTTTTTAATTTTATTGTCCATAAAGTTTGAAACATTAAGCTGCGATTTTTTTTGTTTGAATATACTCTTTATTTTTATAAAAAAAAGTTAAAGAAATTAAATAGAAAATAAATAAAGTCAAAACTCTGCAATAACTCGCACTGCTATTATTGTGAAAAACTAGAATTAGAACGAGAAAAATAATAATATTTAATTTATAATTTTTGTTTATAGCCCAAAGGCGTACAATACCCGCTTGATGAGGTAAGTGGCATCGATTTGCTCGGTAATATCATTGAGCAATCCGATCTGTCTATCAATCCGCAATACTATGGCAAACTACATAATATGGGCCACGATTTAATTGCCAGTGCGCACGATCCAGATAATCGCCACAAAGAGGAGACCGGCGTCATGGGCCACAATATGACCGCTATGCGAGATCCGATCTTCTACCGCTGGCACACATTCATTAACAATATATTCAATAAATTCAAAATTCTACTGCCACCCTATGACAAACAGCAACTCGACTACGCAGGTATAATGTTTCGAAGCTTTGAAGTGAGATCAAGTACACTGAACGAACCGAATCAATTTGAAACATTCTGGCAAAACTCTGAAGTTGACTTGGCAGCCGGCTTGGATTTTACCGCCGATACCGGTTTATATGCCTCTTATACGCATCTCCAACATGCACCTTTCGAATACCAATTTGTGGTTGAAAACACGAGTGAACAAATGAAACGCGGCACTTGTCGCATTTTTCTCTGTCCACAGTTAGATGAACGCGGCAAGAGATTGACGCTTGAGGAACAGCGTTTGTTGGCCATTGAAATGGATAAATTTACCATTAGACGTGAGTGGTTATACTAAACGCACTATGCATTATTTGAATTGAAATTTACACACCGATTTCGTTTGAATGTTTTCTTAGTTTCGCCTGGTAGAAACCAATTCAAGCGGCTTTCCGTTGAATCATCCGTTACCATCGCCATTGAACGTACTTTTGGCCGTACGACAAATAAAGACGAATTATCCGTAATAGCGCCGGAACTCTCCAGACGTTTACACTTTTGCGGCTGCGGTTGGCCACATAATATGTTGCTGCCCAAAGGCAAGACGCGCGGCATGCATTTCGATCTATTCGCCATGATTTCTAACTACGCGGACGATGCGGTGCAACAGCAGCCACTAGAGGGGTCACAATGTCACAGCTGGTGAGTGGCCACATACATGATTATTCACTTAAGTGCTAAATAATTAAATGTGTTAGGTAAATATTGAGAAAATATGAGTGTTTTTGACTCACTATGCAGCTTAGCGACCACTGTGGTCGCGATTAATCCGCTCAAATGTACAACACTCTCCGCCCATTTTTGGAAAAGCCACATTTGAAAAATAAGTTCTGCATTACAAAATAATGCTCAGTAGTGGAAAATAATTAAGCTGGACTGATTTAAAAGTCAAAAAATGGTTTGAAAATGATGCAGTTAATTAACATTCCATAACTTTAAGTTAGTGTAAGTAGGCATTTTTACTTAGAATCAAGTGAGAAGTATCATATATCTTTTCATTTTTCGATAAACGTTGTACCACCATATACCAATTTATTTACATATTAAAATGCGTTTCTCAACTGTAAATAACTTTTTGCTCTTTCTTCCACATTCCAACCTTCTAGTGAAATCATATCGAATGAGGTGACTGATGAGAACGAAACTCTATGCAATGATAATGGGGCCTCCTATTGTGGTCTGCGTGACAAATTTTATCCAGATAAACGTACGATGGGATTTCCTTTCGATAGACGTTTACCGGCCGAGAATCTCAATCAACTCGTTCAACTATTTCAGAATATGCATAGCATTGAAGTGGTCATCAATTTTAAGGACGAGGTGAGATCGGCTGTCAAAAAGCCGCAGGCCGCAAATGATAGAATTATATTCAGGGATGACTAAGAGAGAATGCAATGGCCGCTCGATTGTGTGAACTATAAAATTCAAACAGGAGGTGCGTTCAATAAAAAACTTTATGATAATAAATACTGTAGTCGCTCGATTGAGTTGGCTAATGAAAAAAAGAATAAAACAAAGTTGCTGATATAATAAAAAATATCCTGTTATTTAACTTTTTTTTTTAATCTTTGAAAAGTGATTTCGAGAATTGTTTTCATTACAAACTCCTAATAATTACTTTAACAGCTGCAACGATTTCGAACGAACCAAAGAGGACACTCTTCAATTTTAGAACAATTCCCCTGCATTCCCAGCACAACGGATTACTGTAAGACCAAGGACATCAATTTTAATAAAGGCTTTGTCACAGTATTTCCTTCCAAAGAGGAATGGGATAACGGGCTTATTGTTAAGATAAATGACTTAAACATCTACTCAGATGGCTCAAAACTGGACAACAAAGTAGGTGGAGGGGTTTACTCCGATAAACTCGGAGTATGCCAATCATTTCGCTTACCTGATCATTGCAGTGTATGCGGAAGTCACTGCCATAAAAGAGGGACTTAAAGAAATAAAAACGAGAGTATTATCCTCAAATGAAGTCTTCATTTACTCGGACAGTCAAGCAGCAATAAAAGCGCTGGAATAAAAAACGCACTCGTCAAAAACAGTTCTAGAATGTTTTAAACTACTAGATGACGTATCTAAGTCCTACAAGGTGCACCTTATCTGGGTACCAGGCCACAGGAACATTGCAGGAAACTGTAAGGCGGATGAACTTGAACGAACCGTAAATTACTTATAGACAGGGAAACCATCAAAAAGGTAAATACAAGCTGGCAAAACCTCACAACATGCGAACTAAGCAGACAGACATGGCTGAACTGGAATAGCGGTCGATCGAAGATCTTGCTAAGATTTAACAGAGAAGCTATAAGAAAAATGATAGGTGTATTAACTGGTCATTGTTTAATAGGCAGCCACGCTAGAAGGTTAGAACTCCCTTACTTCGATTTCTGTAGAAGCTGTCTTAATACAGAAGAAGAGGAAACAGTCAGACACCTTTTATGTGAGTGTGAAAGCCTAGCTATGAGAAGGTTGCGCACTCTTGATACAGCATTTTTACCCGATGTAGCGGACATAGCCCATCTAAAACTAACGAAGCTCTGCTCGTTTATTAAAGCAACTGGGTGGTTTGAAAGGGAACACGTAGAGTAAGGATAAGCTCCAGTGGTATCACAACGGACCTGCGGAAGGTCTAAGTGTGTCTTATGACAACCACCCTACCTATCTACCTACCTATGTCATTTTTTCACCGATTTAAAATTTTCCTCTTAATGATGCAGTCAACATAACTAGGTCATTGACAAGAATTCAGTCGGATTCATGTAGGATAGTCGCGACGAGTATTGCATGAATATAATATCTTATATCTACCTCGCCTTGACTTGGAACCCGCAAGGAACGAGAAGAAGAGGCAGACCATTGATGACTTGGCAAAGAACTATCCGTAATGAATCTGAATAATCATTTAATGTCTAGAAATAGAAATGTCTGGAAAACTTTGGTTGAATCCTTAAGCTCTTAAAGGAGTATGTAATAATAATAATATTTATTTGTTTGTACGTATTTAAAAAGCTGCAAAACCAGTCACCGGATTGCAATGAAACTTCATCTACCTATTGCTCGAAATTGCCGGAAGGATATAGGCATAGCAAAATTGATTCAAAATAAGGCGACGTGGCACCTCCCATACAAACCAATTTTTTAATATCATATATCTTCGGAACTATTCGTAGCCGAATACTGAAATTTAGTACAAGGACTTAACATATTAATACTTTAACATTTCATAAAATTGGTCGACATTGCTAAGGGAGACGTGGCAGTTTCTACAGGAAGCAATTACTTATTATTGTTTACCTTCGATACAATGCATAGTAAAGTATTATGATTTCGCAAGGATGTATAAAATATCAATGGCTTAATAGCGCCGAAAAGTACACGATATTGATAAATGGGGCCTCCCATACAGGCCAGATTTTAATATTGCATGATTTCAAAACCATTCAATATCAATGTCTTGATATGGGAAGCCTTTCAAATAAACAAAAACAAATTAATTTTACAGTTTCAAATTATTTGTATTATGGGTAAAAAACCCTGACTCAACATCGGCCCGCTCTTATTGAAAACCTTTCACTCATTTACAGTAATTCGTATTGAGTCGAGAGCGTGCAGCATTAGCGGAGCTTTTTTTTTTAAACGTAATCTGCCAGGTTGTCATTTCTAGACCCCGGTACACGGCAACCACTTTAGTAATCTTTTATAAATACTTATTTATCAATAATGGTTCTTTTTATTTTCTTTCCAATTTTATTTTTATCTTCTAATTAAAAACAAGCATTTTCTGTAATTGCAATTTTTTTAAATAAAATTTTTATTATGGTATTATTTTTTATAATTCTTACGTTTTTTTGTTAGTTAAAATTTTTTTTTAGTCCCTTTTTTAGTTATATACCTATGAAACTTTTTTTCTATTTCAAACGTTTATTAACAAAAAATGGTTAGAAATTTAATCTTCAAAATAATAGCCATCGCTAGCGACACATTTTTCCCATCTCTCAGGCAATTTGTGGATTCAAAAAAATTGGCCCTCTTTGTCCTCAAACCAATCATCGAGCCATTTTTTGGCTTCTTCGTGAGAATGGAAGCGTTGCTCGGAAACTGCGTGGTCCATCGATGCAAACAAATGATAATCGGAAGACACCAAGTCTGGTGAGTAAGCCGCATGCACCAGCGGTTCCCAATCGTACGTCTCCACCAATTCCCGGGTCGCTGTTGTTCGATGTGGCGGTGCATTGTCATCAAGAAAAATTACTTTGTGACGCCGATCGGCATATTCTGGGCGTTTTCGGTGTATAGCGCTGTTCAAATCGGCCAATTGTCGTTGGTAGCGTGCACCGTCAACTGTTTCACCTGGTTTTAATAGCTGATACCAAATCATACCACGCTGATCCCGGAAAACACACAGCATTGCCTTGCGGCCGAAGCGATTTGGTTTGGCCGTCGTTTTTGGCTTGTGGCTGGGCGGACCATACGATCGTTTACGTTTGGGATTGGAGAAATACACCCATTTTTCAACACCCGTAACGATTCGATGCAAAAAAAGACTTCCTTTTGAACCGGGAGAGCAGCATTTCGCAAGTGGTTTTTCGGTGTCCGCAATGAACTGAATATTGTTGACAGATGACAGACGAAAAAAACCAGACATTTGGGAAGGTTTAAAAATACTCCTAGCGACATCTATGGACTAATAGCTGAAAGTCTCATTTCGTAGGTATTAACCCTTTGCACTCGAGGGCTCCGGAGCGGAGCCCTTTAAAATTTGTCTTCAAAGTCGAGGGCTCCGCTACGGAGACAATGGAAATCATTTTCAGTTTTTAACATGAGAACAAAAGGATTGTCATTTTGTTAAGTACTCGTAATGAAGCGGGTTTGACATCGGTTGATAGAAGAGTACGTGGTGGTGAATTGGTCAGAATACAAAAACCTAAAATTGTTATCGATTACACAAAAAATATGCGTGGAGTAGATCGGGCCGACCATTATGTTGCAACATATTGTTTTCTGAGAAAATCCCTGAAATGGTGGAGAAAACTATTTTTTTGGGGGATGGAAATGTGTACAGTAAATGCATATATATTGTACACTTCTGTTAAAAAAATAAATAATGGAAAACCAATGACACACTTGAAGTTTGTAAAATTGTTGGTGGACCAATTGATTGGGAATTTCCGACAAAACAGCACATCTCGAGAATACAGTTGCACACCAAATACGGAGGCCAGACTCAACAACCACCTACATATTATACGTTCTGGAACCAAGAAAGATTGTGTAGTGTGTTCGAATAGAAAAATTCCAGGCGAAAGACGGCAGACCCATTATTTTTGTGATACCTGTCTAGAGAAGCCAAGATTACATATTGGCAATTGCTTCGAGAGGTATCACACTTTGGAAGATTACAAAATGTAATAATTTTATAATTTTTTTTATATATCCTAACATTTGTATCCATAAACAATTAAAAAAATAATAACATACAACGATGACTTTTCTTTCAATGCGTATATCATGAACTTACATGTGAATATGATCTTTTCACTCAAATGACTTCGAGTTGCTGGTAATATGACTCAAAAAAAACTTCGAGTGCAAAGGGTTAATATCTTCTTATTTATTGTGATTTTTATGCTTTATAGTTACTTACTTGTTTAACTTTAATCTAAAAAAATAAAAAAAAAATATTTTATTTTTATCTTCATATTTTTTATAATTTTTATGTTCTTCTGTTAATTAAATTTTTTTTGTAACTTTATAACTGTTTGAGTTATTTGAGAAAATTATCTCTTTTTAATTAATATCTTCTTATTTTTTGTAGTTTTTTTGTTTTATATTGTAGTTAATTAAAATAACTTTAAATCTAAAACTTTAATCTAATAAAAATTTTTTTTGTGCAATAATTTTAAAATTTTTAGGTTATTAAAAAAAAATTTTTTTTAATTTTTGTCTTCTCTTATATATTTTATAAAAACCGAAGGCCACAGTACTTTAGCTATTAGTTGTTTATAATTATTTTACATTAATACAAAATAGCTTATTTTTTAAATAAGGCATTTCGAGTTGAATCAAATTATTGACCAAAAGTTTTAGTACACTCACGACCCTTAACTGCACGGACAAACTTTTCCATCTTTACATTTATGTTCGATAATATATCTTATCATATGTCATATCATATAATATGTAGATCATGAAGCGGAATACTCGTAAATATCAGAACGCATAACTGCATACATACGAATATTACCTGAATATCAACTGTCATTGTTTGGTTTGACAACCAGTTTTTCGCGAAAAGTTTAGAGTAGCGAAATACTTACATTCATTTCTGCATATTACAGATGACTTATAAGCATCAAGATATCAACGGGAACAAAAATACATATTTAGTTTTAAATGCCGATATATTTGTCAGTTAATGTGACAGCTGATCGGCCGTGATTATTTGGCTTTGATACTGTCACGCTTGGCAAACAGATGATTAGTGAAATGGCTTGCAATTGATGTGCATAACTAATACAGTAAATTTTCCTACAGGTTAAAGTTTTCAATGCAAAGATTCTCGTATATGGCAAATACCACACAAGCCACTGTAAGCTGTGGATTTTCAGCTCAAATATATGTATGTACTTAACAGACTATTTTCTTGGATATGAAGACTTTCATGTAAATATGTATGTATAAACGCCTAAGTATACAAAATCGTGCACTTTTGCTAAACCATTTCAATTAATGTGCTTGTACACTGCGTTGTACAACAAATACTCAGAAACTATTATCGACAATCTTTTTGCTTCCCACTGTCGCAATGGTCAGACCGAAGAATGACTAGCGATGTGAGAAAGCGGAATTTACTGAGGTCGCCCACAGAGAAAATTGCTTGCAAATATTAAGAATATACTCCAACAGCAGCAACAAATCTCTGCGTATGGATGTGTGGAAGCATACGAGTGTAAGTACATGCACATGTGAAATATAAATATTAATGGGCATGAGAGAATTTCAAGATACATGAACACGAATATTTGTATCTCTGCAGTCGAACCTACTAGTTTTGAACTATTTACCCCTCTACAGTTGACAAAGTTCGTTTTCTACCTTTTCCTTAGCTACCAATTGGTATTTTTAGCATTACTGCATCTTTTAGTGAACGAAAATAAAACGAAGTTCCTCCTGTCATCAAAAAAACAGTCAGCGCACTCGCATATCGGCACCCACGCACTGTTAACAATTTTGGTTTTGAAGTTGTAACAGATTTCGTTTATTTTAGAGCCAGTATTAACACCGATAACAATGTTAGCCTTGAAACTCAACGAAGAATCTCTCTTGCCAACAAGTGCTACTTTGGACTAAGTAGGCAATTGAATGGTAAAGTCCTCTCTCGACGATCAAAACTAACACTCTACAAAGCTCTCATCATGCCCATCCTAACGTATAGCGCAGAAGCGTGGACGATTACAATATCCGATGAAGCATCGCTTGGAGTGTTTAAAAGAAAGATTCTGCGGAAGATTTTTGGACCTTTGCACCTTGGCGACGGCGAATATCGCTTACAATGGACCAATGAGCTGTGTGAGCTTTGCGACGCGAATAAAGATACAGTAGCTTCGTTGGTTAGGTCATATCGCCCGAATGTATGTATACAAACGCTCTGGCACAGAAAGTATTCGATGGGGTACAAGCTGGTGCAGCAGAAGAAGGGGAAGGTCTCCTCTGTGTTGTAAAGATCAGGTGGAGAAGTACTTGGCTTCACTTGGTGTGTCTAAATGGCGCCGATTACCATGAGAAAAAAACGACTGGCGCGCTTTGTTAAACTTTGACAAAAGCGGTTATTGTGCCAATCAAGAAGAAGAAGATGCACTACGAAATGTTAACTGTCAGCCACTACGTGACTGTTGTTGAAGAACTAGTTGAATATGCAAACGGACAAAATAAGTCGATAACTGACTCCAACAACATTTACACAAATATTCATCTAATTCTCGTTGCATGGATCCTTAATGTTCGAAGGCCTTTTAATTACGAATAGAAGAAAATATGTTTTGCGTACACCTCGGTCTTACACCTTGGTCTTATTTTAACTAGTGTTGATCCAATTACTTTTCTACTAGTATGATTTCTTCCATCAAATATCAGTTTTTGCACTAGAATGGCTGCTGGGCATAGTTTGGCATGGACATGTAGCGCGTGCCAGCAGTTGCACATGAACTAGTAAATACAAACATACTGAAAATATGGAATTTTGTTTATAAGAATTTCATCTAGCTTTTGCACACAACAACTTAATGCCCACATATGCACGCATACATACATATGCACTTACGATTGTGTTTTGATGCTTACAGGAAGCTGACAAATTGTCTTGAAGTTGGCAATTTGCTTGGTGGAAGGCAAGACAGTGTCAAGCATCCGTTTGCGCAACATCAAGCCAAGGAGATGCGGAATAATGTTCAATTGAAAAAATAAGAAAGTAATGAAAATGTTTTTTAGCTGAACAACTTTCGCAGTGAAACGCTTAAATATTTATTTCAAAAATAAAAAACAAAGCATTAACTTCTCTTTTTCCACAACCGTCAAGCGACTTATAGAATATTTAAAGAACTAAAACGTTCAGTAGTCAAAGGGAATACAACTGGAATATACACTGACGGATCCAAGATGGACTTTGGTGACAGCGCGGGCTTATATTGGAAAGACCTTGAAGCTTTCTACTCTTTTTACCTGGGGAATTGCAATATTATCTTTCAAGCAGAAGTTCTTGAGATAAGGGAAGCTTGCAGGATAATTAGAAACCATCCACAACAACTATCGGAAGTATGCATTTTCTTCTTTTCAATGCAAAGAAGAACTTAATACCTTAGCGTGCATGGCAGACATCACTCTCATCTCGGTACCATAGGAGCATAGAAGGAAATGAGAAAACTGATGAACTGACAAAGCAGGCTGCATCCTATGACGAATCCGAAGCGATAGAAAAAAATGCACAAATGGCAGATATTCTCGTTATTCCAGCAGCAGGCCGTTGATAGATGGACTGAGACGGATACCTGCAAAATAACTAAACAAACGTGGCTCAATTTCAATAAATCCAGAACTAACGCCTTGTTAAAAAGCCACGAGCAGACATATTTAGAATTACGTCAACAATAATCGGCCATTGACCTTTGGGAAACCATGTCAGGAAGATATTGTGGCCGTACAACGATAGATGTAGAAGTTGCAATCAAAAAGAATCTAAAAAAAAGTATTTCACTATCTGTGTGAGTACCAAAGTACGAGTGCTTTACGATATAGATGCTAGAGAATTTCTCAACTTCAAAAAATTGCAGAAAGGAAAATAGACGGCATAGGCGGATTCATAGTCAAATCAAGATGGTTCGCTAATAAAAAGCGGTGTTTCTACAAGTGGGGAATCAAAATAACATCTTTGTGCTAAATGAGTCTGGGCTGCGTCACTCAGGCAACACCGCCACCACCACCAAAATGCTTTTAATCGTTTTATATTGATTTGGAATAAACTTTATTATTTAATAAATACATATACACTTGTTCCAATGAGATCCCAATTTTTGAACTCCATGCCTGAAGGGAGAATCAGGAAGGGCTGCAAAATATGCTTCCACGTGAGTTTTAACCTCATCATTTGATTAAAAACGCTTTTCACGCATGAATTTGTTTAGGTCTGGTAACAGCTGGTAGTCACTAGAGGCCAAATCTGGTGAATACGGTGGATTCTCCAAAAAATCGAACTTAAATTCATGAATTTCTTTGTCAAAATGCTCTTGCGTACGGTGCATTGTCCTGATGAAAAAGAATAGTCTTCTTTTTCAAACTGAGTCTTCTTCCACAATTTTGTTGTTAATTCATCTGATCTAAAAGGTTACAATAGTATTCCGTTTTTATTGTTTTACCAGTTAGCAAGTAATCTACAAACAAATTTTGCAAGTAGTCCCAAAAACTGATGCTGAAACCTTCTTGTCGGATTTCTGGACATGAGCTCATTTCGGAGACGTAGAACCAGGTTCATACCACTCTGTACTCTTATTTCGTTTTGGGATCATGGTGATAAACACAAGTCTCATAAATATCGAATGCGTTTTCGTGCCATTGCGCACACAGCTTTCTGAAATCCTATACTTAAGTTGATAATTTGCTTAGACTGCCCAATGATATGCAGAGCTTCTACTAAATCTCTTTCAGTCACTCGACGATTTTCCAATACGATATCTATTACTATTTCAACGATTTCTGGTGCTGGTGCTGTTTTTGGGCGTCCTTAACGTGGATCGTCTTTAAGGCTTTTACAACCACGTTTAAATTCAGCAACCCATCTTTGTGCTGTACTAATGGAATAGTACAATTTCCCAAGGAATATTTTTGTAAAATATTCTAACTCATTACCTCCCTCAAAATAATGATAGTTTGGCTCTTTTTTGGAGAAGTTAAAAGAAAAATATGCATTTGTAAGGTCGCTGCAGGGATAAGGTATTCTAGAAAGCTATTCCTCGAAAAATTTCACTTGGTATCTTATCAGACAAGTTCTGCCAACAAATAACGTAAAACCCTACAGAAACTAAAATACCAACTAGTTCCCCAGTTCTCCTTAAGATATGCAACACTTTTTACCCCTTCTTACATTTTTGTTGCAAATACACGAAGCTGCTGCCTGTATCAGTAATTTCGATTTTAGTGCCGTAAAACCATTACGAACAAAAAATACATTCCCTATTCAACGTTTACTTCTTGCCTTATTATAGACTAGATAACCTTTTGAATTTCTCCTTTCACTCAGATACGCATTAGAATGTTTAATTTGGAATAAGCAAAGCCCATGTTTATATACAAGTACATATAAATACAATGGCCTTGAAAAAATATAGGCGTATGGTCGTACAACTTAAAAGTTTAACCAACAGTTTGCGTTCATTTTCTAGTTTCCCCATTCCCTTTTTCATTCTTCAGCACATTCTTATTTTCTCTTTAGCAGACATCAAGATAACTTTTTCTTCATCAAAGGAAAAAGTAAAGGGAAGAAAGGCTAAGACGCCTCAGGCTAGTAAAGTGACAATACGTAGCAAATTATCATCCTCTAGCTGCACAAATAGTAAAAAAAAACCGGAAACGAAATGGGAATTTTTTTGCAAACAAAAAGCAAAAAGTCAGTGAAAGGATGAAAAGAAAACCAAAAAAAAGTTAAATAGGTGCAGGTTTTGATATGCAAATCTGTCTATCCACAAGCGTAGATACATACACACTGCTTTTAAGTTCGTTTATAATCGTAAAAGTATCTTAGGATTTCACGTTGGCTTAGGTAATAGTCTCGAAATGTTAACTTGTGTGTGCAGTCACTGGTTTTTTGCCTTTTCGAAGGCATTGAAATATTTTTGGTATTTTTTTGCTTTTCTCGTAAACTAAAATACAGCAACTACTAAACTTAAAATACAGGGACAACTGAATTACTGGAAGAGCTCGCATTTAGTGAAAGGCTTCAATTTATTCACGAAAAAGAGAAACAAATTAATAAATAAAAGGATAGCGGATAGAGGTGTTATCCTCTGAATCGTATTCAAAGCTAGCTGTACGCCCATAAAAACCAAATAGACACAAACTATGTCGAGACAAAAGAAAAAGGCAGACGCTGGGCAATAAGATTGGCGCATTTTGTCTGTTATATACATTAAATTACTTTATATATTCTCCGTTGCCTCTTTCATTCTAAAAATTATTCATGGAAATATAGTTCATTTTCCTACAACAGCCATGTAACCCAATTTTCTGGCTTTCTGCAAATTAAAAAAAAAAAAAACAAATTTTGAACAAATCTTCACAATTTAAAAAGATTTTGTAGAAACATTTCATGTATGCAGTTTTATAGCTCATTTAGATTTGATAGGATTGAATAGAGAAATAGAGGTAGTTAGACCTGTGAGAATTTTCCAGACTTTTTGGTAAATCTGGAAATATTTTTCAGTTTGAGAGAACGAATTTCACTCGTTCTCATGGCATCGGAACCCAAAATTCGCAGCCTTGCTCTAGTGAATACAGGACACTCAAAGAGAAAATACTCAATACTATCTGACTCTTCTAAGCAAGACAGGCAAATCGTATCCTCAAACACTTCAACGGTGGTCATACGTTGACCCTATGGATTGTGTCCTGTAATAATACCGACCATCAACCAAACATCTTTTCTTCCAAGTTTTTTTCTATCTTGCAACAGAATTAAGCTTCTTTTTACATTCTTGAACTATCTTTGAGGTTCGCTTTGCATTCTCCAAAACCTTTAGTGCAGCTTGACTGTCACTAAAGACTTCAATCTGTTTTGAGCTCCACTCTCCATTCTGCTACTCTAGAAAAGGGAAAAATTTCCGTTTGGAAAACAGTTGGCATTCCTCCCATATCGTAATGATACTTATTACTATCGTTTAAGCATCATCCGGCTCCAAACCTTTTCTCATTTTTGGAGTTATCGGTAAAAAAAATATTCTTCAAACCTCTTTGAATGCACCCTGCACTTGATATCAAATTTCCTTCCAAATGAAACTGTGGGTGTAAGGTCGTCCTTAGGTGGCAAAAACAGTGGATACTGCTAAGATAGCATCTTCAAGATTTCTCTGTGTCCCGCAGTCCCGTCGTCGTGCCAGAAATCATATTTACGAGTATGAGGCCTACACTTTTCTTTATTGCTCCCTGTTGTCAATCAAGCACAGCATTTAGGACATCGCCGGATTTTGCACTCACGGCATCCGAAACGCATAAACATAAACTTCTTTGCAGCCTGTATAGTTCCCGAAGTGTGGACTAAACCATTGTCCGTCGCCACCAAACCACAGTGACATAAGTGACGGTTGGTCTTATAAGTACTTTGTAGATCCACAGCAGATCATAGCAAGTTTCAGACCCCAGGTTTTGCCTAAAGCTCTACGGCATTGCCTTAAAGAGCGATGTAAACATGTGTTTCCCAAGTCAGTTGCTTATCCAACATTACTCCTACATATTTAACTTTCTCAGAGAGTCTGAGTGTCACACCTTTCAGTGCTGGAAGGCTAAGTTCATCCAATTTGCGTTTTCTAGTAAACAATACTAAGGTAGTTTTGTATGGATTGACGGAAAGACCTTGTTTCGTGCACTAGTTATCCAGAACTCTTTGCACTTTGATGCAAAGCCTTCTTAGGGACTTTAGCGCACTGACATCGTCCGCATATGTTCGAACATGAAAGCCGAGTTCCTACATCCCCGTTAGCAGAGAGACTTTGACGAAGCAACGCAACAGCGGAATGGCCCTGACGGCAATTAGTTCGTCACTCTTCTCTCCAGTGGTTGGCAGCCTCTCAGAGAGCATGGAATGTATCCCTCTCACAGTGGTTTTATTAATTCCGTGTTATTCGGCAGACTCTATTAGCTCTATAATTATTATATATATTGTTCCACATGTCGTTTCATTTGGCAGAAAACATCCAACACCGTTACGTGACTTTCAGGCAACATAGAATTTACATTTTAGTATCCTAGGATCCAATGAGCTATAAAACCGAATTCTCAGCATTTTTTCAAAGTGATTAAAAATATGAATAAAAATTTATTGTTTTTTTTCTTTTGTAATTTGCACAAAGTTTGAACCTTTCATTTGTATGATTTTTGTAGGGAAATGGATTGATGGAGAATGGAAGAATTTGGATTTTGGATGGAGAACGGAGGAGTTTATTATATATTAAAAAATAAAAATTAAAATTTAAAAGAAATAGATATGCATAAGTTGTCAAGACTTGACAATAAATCTCTGTGGGAATCTATAGTTGGATGTTCATATCCAAAGAATGTGGCACTTCTTAAGCAGTCAGTAAGGCTTAACTGCTAAAGACGCTGCCAGCAATAAGAGTCTGGTACAGGATAACCCTTGCGCCCCATCCAATTTTTATAAAAAAGAAATAATAAATTAGTAGTTTATTTCATAAGCAAAATAAGACAATATTCAATTTAAAACAAATAAAAAAAAAATCTTAAGAAAAATGTAAAACTGTGCATAAAATTTAAACAATCATCGCTTGTAATATAAATCAATTCCGCTGCGCTCAACGGAAGGTTACAATTCTACTGGCCTTAGTGATGTACGTCTTAATAATAAGCAGTTTTTCTTTGTATAAACCACGCAGTAGGCGGGTTGCTATTGTCTATCTGGCGGATGAAAAAATTGTTTCTACCATTTGGATATTTCCTATCCAACAAAGAATTTGATCCTAAAACCTTCGTCTGGTGTGCGTGTATTGCGCACAAACTTACTCAGCTACGGCTGCTGCTTTGCTTGTTTGTAACTTGAATACATTTAATTTTGTTTTTTTACTCTTCATTCATTATCGCTTTGCTACTTTTAATGCCTTGGTAATTAAATCCTTGTATGCATTTCCATTGAATAACTCGTTCTTTGTCGTTTCTTGGGTTTGCTAGATATTTTAACTAAGGCTGAAATACAAAAGATGATTTGAAAATAAATTCCTTTAATGGATTGGGGTAAGCAACAAAGAGACACTTTTTTCTCGTAGTAATTTGAACGGTGGCCGCCGTAGCCGAATGGGTTGGTGCGTGATTACCATTCGGAATTCACAGAGAGGTCGTTGGTTCGAATCTCGGTGAAAGCAAAATTAATAAAAACATTTTTCTAATAGCGGTCGCCCCTCGTCAGGCAATGGCAAACCTCCGAGTGTATTTCTGCCATGAAAAAGCTCCTCATAAAAATATTTGCCGTTCGGAGTCGGCTTGAAACTGTAGGTCCCTCCATTTGTGGAACAACAGCAAAACGCACACCACAAATAGGAGGAGGAGCTCGGCCAAACACCTAACAAAGGAGTACGCGTCAATTATTTATTTTTATTTTTTTTTTTTTATTTGATGTTCATCCCTTTTTTACGCTCACTTAATGAGACGTTGGGATGGTAGATTACGTAGCAGAGGCTTTACTCTATTTCATATTTGAATTAAATTTTTTTTTTAGAATGAAGTAGTGTTCTGCAATAAGGTGCTCAAAACTGCAATACTTTTCTGAGAAATTAAAAAAAAAAGAAAAAAGTAAAAAAAAACACATTTTTAATATTTTCATTTTTAATTGAAAAGCCTTTTTAGGAGGACTTCCGTAGACCGTTTACAAAATCTTTGAAAATCTATATTTTTTTAAATCAAAAAAAATGAAATAAAATAAAAGAAAGTTGAACGTTGCAAAAATATATTAAAAAATACTAAAATAAAACTGCCTCCCATGGAAAATTATGGAAAATTTATTTACCTCAATCCTCCATTGCAGTAAACCCATTCTACCGGTGCCACCGCTAACACAGCTCTGCAAAATCCGACTTTCTTTGAGACTTAGTCTTTATATATTTTTACAAATAAAATCGGTGAAATCATATACTCCTTTAAGTTATTTGCTGGGCATAAAACCATTCCGAACTTTATTGTTATTTTCTGAAAATATATAATAATATGTTTGGCTCTTACACCTTTTATCGGATGTTTGGCCAAGCTCCTATTCCTAGTTGTGGTGTGCGTCTAAATGTTATTCCACAAATGGGGGCACCTATAGTTTTAAGCCGACTCCGAGCGGCAAATATCAGATTTGTACTCGGAGGTTTTCCATTGCCTGCCAAGGAGCGAACGCTATTAGAAAAAACTTTCTCTGTCATTTGGTGTTTCAACGCACTAAGTTGTTTTCAAAAGAGGGGAAAGAATGGCTAAAATATTCCTGAACAAAATAAAGGGTTAGTACATATACAGTAAAATTTCATTGAAAATACTTTCGTAGAACATTTTAACCCTAAGCTTTGATAGCATCAACGCAGAAGTCTTCAGAAAGAATAATTCAATTTTATTAATATAGTATTGATAGTAGTGTTGGTTTAGTGTCGATATCATGCAGCTCCAATAAAATGTCATATTTTTTCAACATCACTAATTAATTTAATTTCGCGCGCCATCTTTTCTGCTTTTTGACTTAATCAACTTTGTTATCCCTTTTAATTCCGCCGGAACATTTTTCACAGAGACAACCACCAACTTTTTCATTTGTTTTCTGCTTTTTTTTGTTTTTGCTAACATCAAACGAATCTAATTTGTTTTCGCCTCTATTCACTTTTTTGAATTTGAACACAGCGCTAAATAATACAATAACATAGCAATTAAAGAAGTGTTGTCCTGTAATCAAACCTGCTAGTGCTGAACTAGTCTCCTACCAGTTTGCTTTGTACCTGCAGTTGTAGGTCTTATCACTTTTTTCAATGATAGCAACTGATATTTTTAGAATGGAATGCCTTACGAAATGCCAATTATCAGCTTTTGCACCCACATTATATCATTTAATGACTGAATTATAGCAGCGATGTAGTAGTGAAGAAACTAGTTCATAATGGACAAAAAACCGCCATACGGTTGCACTGACATCTGAGTTATAAGAATTTTTAAAATTATTCATCGTTACAAAATTTAATTATAACTTTATAATCAAAAACATAATTTAATACTGAATATAAGCATAAAATATTATGAAAAAAAAAATTATAAAAAAATATTATTTGTAATGCAATAGAAGCCATTTGTTTCGTACACTTTAAAAACTCTAATATCCATACAGAGGAATGATTATTAAATGATTAATAAATATTCAAAAAATTTAATTTTGTCATGTAAAAAAGAAAAGACCAAAAAAAAATGAGTACTCGCCGCTTTGTAACTGGTACAATTGTAGTCACTTTCGCACTAGTACCACTTCTTCCAACAAATACTAGTTAATGAGCTGGAATGATTCTTGAATAGTTTGGCTTTTCACTGCAAAGTGCTGTGACATTCGTTCTACTAACACTCACATCTTCTCCCAACCACAGCCACATCCACACGGTCATTGTACACCCGTAGGATAAACGCAAATCCTTTTGTGTAGTCATGCCGACTATAACAATTTTTCGCTTACTTGCATCCCAACTCACACTCATATTTGCACGAATTCGCCCACATATGATATTTTGGTGTTATTGTCAAACTGCCACGGCCCACCCATGCGTGGACAATAACAGTGTGGAATGGATTTTATTTTAGATCCTCTGGTAATTCGCGTTGAATGGGTTTTTTTGGCCAAATTTTGTTATTGGCTCTGCGTGGGGTTTTAAATTAAATTCCTAAATGACAGCGTGATGCGGCAAAACTCTAGCGTATAAGCGCGCGAATCCAAATAGGCGGATCAAAATGCCGAGGAATTGCCAGTATTTTAGTATTATTTAAAAGTGGTATTTTTCCCCCTTTTTTTAATACTTTTGTTTCTAACCACCAGAAGTCTAACCAATTGCGACTATTTGATTACCTGACTGCTAGCAAGACATACGCTGCGCTAACCATCTGTCCACCCAATCAGCATTAGTGGCCATTTAGTGATAGTGAAAATATTTCGCTTTTAGGTAACACAAGTTAAAGTGTCGTCTGCTTAGAATATTTAAATCACTCTTTACTTTTGTTATTATATACATATAAATATACATATACATGTACATATACATATACATACATATAGTATATATTATATTGCCTTTTATCACTATTTGTGCGGGTATGCTTTGAAATTTAAGAAATTATTTTTTTCTATGAATTTTCTTCTTCTTCTTACTTTCATACTTGTTTCTGTTTTGCATTTTATGATACTCTAAGTTCTTTTTCTCTTTACTTTCAGTAAATTAGTAAATATAAGCCATTTCGAGAGCACCAGAGGCTAATAAAACCCAACCATTTAATCCACGAAGTGCCTGAAGCAACAGCTGAAGCATCGAAAGAAGACGAGAAAGTGTCTCGAGAGACTAATCGTAACTTATCATTACAATTTGTTGGCGTTGAGATGGCACGCGACATATTTAGCTTTTAAACATTTACATGTATTTTAGTAAAACTCTATATGCATTAGGGTATTCCTTAGCTGTCAAGGCCTGCTTAAAATATCATTGATGGTTTTTATTAATTTACATATATTGTAAAAAAAACATGTTAAATCGGAAACTTGAAGTAACATTTAACCCTATGTTGAATACCTTTTTTAAATCCTTCTTCTGGGCACACAGGTCTGGAATTTTTTTCCTCCTGTTCAATGAACATTTTTAAAGGTTTATTTCTATAAACCGATAGAAAATTAAGTTTTAAGAAGTTACCTGGAAATACTTCGCTGTACAGTTTTATAGCCCTTTCATTTTCAGTGATTTGTGAGAACTTTTTTTGCCCATGGATTTGCGCAATTTCTTCGTTATTAAATAAATTTCAAGCCTTCGTTATATTGAAGGGATAGCAACAGATTGTTCTCGTGTCATTTCAGAACTTAACATTTCACCTACTGTGTGGCCAAATGAACGGTTTTGAATGAAGTAGAAATTGTTTTCATTATTTTTCTATTTGTACACTCTAATAGCCTAAACAAATATGCCAAAAAAAGACGGAACTTTCAGTAGTAAGCAAAAACAAAATGTTTGAGCAAGCTATAGGTTAACTTTCTCTGAAAATAATACCCTGCAGTTGACGCTGACGTAGAAATATTTCTAAATTTTTTTTTTTCATTTTCCGATTCTGCTACAAGTTAAACCATATATTGGCTAGAAGAAGCCAAATAGTCCTCTAAAAAATACCCTGCTAGGTGGCACACAGATAGATATATTTCGAAAGATTTCATCTTTAGTCTGTTTTGGTTAATGACACTAGTTTTATTGCATTCACCTCTTTTTCAGTTAGTACTTGGCTTAAAACGATAGCTGTTAAAATTGTATAATATTCTATTCATTAGTTCGTGAGTTATTGCGCTAAGAGCGACCCTACTTTTGTTATTTTCAAAACAATACATCCAAAAGAATTTATATTTTAATTTCACACTGCTTCTTGATGGGCAAAATACCGTTCAACCAAAGTAATGGCTTGAAAAGTATTATGAGGACTCCGCTTCTTAAGGAACAACAATAAAACGATGGTTTGCTGACTTCAAACGTGGTCGTAGAGACACCGATGATGCACCACGCAAAGAATGTCCAAATGAGGCGGTAACACAAGAAACATCAAAAATACACAAAATCGTTTTGCATAATCGAAAAGTTAAGTTGCGTGAGTTAGCTGGCATCGCAAAGATATCAAAATAATATCGCGGGTTTATATTACATAAGCATTTTACTATGAAAAAACTATGTTCAAAGCAGGTGCCACGTTTGCCAAAAACAAGAAAACGCACCGTCTCGCAAGTCAAAACAACGGCAAAACAACATAAATTAAACTTCGAATTGATCCCACATCCATTGTACTCACCAGGTTTGACTCTCGCCAACTACTGACTGTTTGCAGACCTAAAAAATTCTCGCCTGTAAGAAATTTCGCTTGAATGAAGAGGTTATGGCTGAAAGATAAATCGTTCTACAAAAGAGGTATTGAAATGTTAGAGCGGGGCTGGAATGATTGTGCTGATCTTGATGGAAATTACGTTCTTGATTAAAGCTAATTTTAAACAGAAAACCCTGATTTGTTTGTTAGGTCTGGGATTTTTTAGCCCATGTGTTATATGCCACCTATGGGAAAAAGCATGTTTCTGCTAAGAAATTTTGCTCTAAGAGGCACCCGAGTCGAGATATTTCAATAGCTGTGTTAATGGTTTGTTTTACTTCAAATTCGGAAAGTATATTACTGATCGACCTTTGATGATGATGGGGGCATGAATCTCTTTGACTTAAAATGACTGACCAGCATCTTAGGTAGAAGGCAAACGCATCATTGCATTTCATTTCATTTATCGAGTCTAAGACTACATAAACTTCATGGACTGTATTAACAAATACGATTTAAATAAAAATATATTATTATTGCGCCAAAATAAGACACGGAAGAGCAAAATCTAAGTCGAGCTACTTAATATTTTATTGAATAAAAAAATTCAAAAATGACAATTAGTTAATTTTAATTAATTTCCCGTCCAATGCAAACTGAAATCGTAATTGTATATAGATAATTAGTGAAGACTAGAAATGATATTATAAACAAAAAAATTCCACTTGTTCTCGAATACCAGTGGAACAAAGAGAGAGACCACTGCAATATTTCCATTCGACAAAAATAAGTTTGAGGCAAAACTAGATTATAAATCAACAAAAACTGCAGAAACTTTGCCAAATGGTATCAAAAATCTTACAGTAGCAAATCGAGGTAGTATAAAAAAGGCGGCTGCCTTTTTTAATTGCGCACATCCAGACTGACTGAACCTGCAATTTTTAATTTACGGAGAACCAAGTATTTTCTATAGAAGTAGATTATATTTTTATTATGTAAATTTTTTCAAACATAGCGCTTTCTTAAGCGAAAGCTCAAAAATTAAAAGAAAAACCTTAAAAAACTCTAGTAGATCGAAAGAAGCATGTCCTTATGCCGAATTTAATTGTGAATAGACAGTTTAAATATGAAGTCGATCGATCAAAGGGATGTACCAAATTTCCATAGAAAATTACTTAGACATTTTTCGCACCTTAGTGCTAAAAGCACCTTATGGGGCATTTCGTAAGGAAAGATTAAAAAATTCGAAATGTCTACAGTCGTCTTATCCCTGAAGGTCTTAACTTCATTTAAACAATGCTCAAATGTATGTATTTGCCTGATTTTATTTATTTATTGCCAACAACATAAGTGTAGTAAATTCCTTGTAGCACATACTCGCATAGCGCCAGCGCCACTGCGTATGAGTAACCACAGCCACATTAAATTTTCCTTGTTTTCTCATTGAATTACGTTTTATTTTACTCAGAAAAATATTATTTTTAAACAGAAATCAAAACAACATGTAAATTGAATGCGATAGCATGTAAGTATATACATATATATATAAACTTGAGCTCAAAATAATAGGAGCGCGACGAGTTACCAAGTTTTAACAATTTTTTTTATTTTTTTATTTGTTTTGTTACATGGAATTTTCCGAGAAAACTCTGAATAAAGAGTTCGACATTTTAATGCATTTTGTTGTAAATTTTACTAAACTTTTGTGATTTTTGTATTGTACAAAGTATGCAGCCTTGAGTTAAATGGTTTTTATTACAGAGTGCACTATAATTTTATATAAACACACACAAAAAAAATAGATAAATAAAAAAATAGGCTAAACTTTGTAATTCATCTCGTGCCTATTATTTTGAACGCAAGTGTTCGTAGATATGCAAATATTGACATATCCTTCAATGAATTACGAGAAGCAGTTTTTACACTTGAAATATTTCCATCAAATACGTTTATTATTATTATGAAAATCAAAATTCTTCCGAACTTTTATTCGAAAATATTCTAAGTGAGCTACAAGTGTTTGAACTATTTATATTATAATTTCATTAAAAATACTTAATATTTTCCTGAGATTTTACATGTGTATTAATGATATTACAGCATTCTTTCGATCAAATAAATTTCAATTCTGCCAACTTCGAAGTTGACTTTTACTCAGAACATACGGGAGAATTTTTAGAAAATTCACAGATTACCCAAGAGGCAATTAAAATGTTTGGAGAATCGCCTACAGGGTCATGGCAATGAAATTGAAATATGCCAAATGCTGATATTTAATTATTGTGAGCTGTATAAGCATTAATGAATGGTCTTGCAATAAACTACATATGTATAAATGTGTGCAGTTATTTTGAGTGCACAAATGAAGATTGATGGTATTGCAAAATATGGCATGCACGTGGAAGTATTTGAGCTAGTAAATAATTTTTTAATTTTTGTAGGCAAAAATGCATGTAATAACACGAAAATGCAAACATTACTTGTTTAATAAATTCTAAATGTTCTGACAGAAAGTAGAAAGTGCGCAGCGAGCTTTGGTATTAAATTGGAAATTTCTAGAATTTATTGACTGAAAGTAAAATTTATGATTTTGATACTTCGAAGAATTCTAGCACAATATTTTAATCCGCAAAAATATTTATTTTTTAATTTTTTTCGCAATTTCACATTAGGAAGAATTGAGAAGCGAAATAATAAAAATAATAGTTTAGGTAATTTAAAAATGAGAAAGAAGAATAAAAATATTAATTTATAGTTGCATCGGCTAGCGGTCTGAGTTTTACCAACAAACATTAATAGCGCTTTTGATAAATGATGTCGAATTGGCTGCCTTTTTCTAAATAACATTGTAACCTCAAATTCAAGGAAGGGGATTTTATGTTAAAGAAATCCTACCTTGACGGTTTTCGGAAATTAAAATTATGTTAAAAAAGCATATCTTAATGATTCTCAGAAATAACTGTGATCATATTAAAAACACTGTCTTATGCGAAATTTTAGCAAAATTGCTCAAAAACTGAGAAAGTTACGTACAACAAAGATAAAATTCTAAGCAAAATAAAAATAAAAAAATGTTAGAAAAACTATAAGTTAAAAGGAATTGGAAGTTAGTGTTTTGCTATACTATATACCTCACAGAAATAAGTATATGTGCAAAGTTTTTTATACCGATATCTTTCTTGATAGTATCGGCACATTTTTGTTTGGTATGCCAAAGTCTGGATTTGCAGTCCAACTTAACTATTAACTTTGCAAAATTCTTCTTTAGTCATTATTCTTAGTGCAGTTATTACAAATTTGTGTTGCGAGAATTGGTTTTCATATGAAATAAGTATATGTGCAATCAGAGATCAGTATTGATTTGGCACTCATAGAGGGCAAGTTATCAAAAAATTGAGTATTATTTGCATTGATATCATAAAGAAAAATGTAAGTAAAATAGATTCCTTCTTTTGAATAAAGAATAAGTGAATTATTGATGGGTTACTCTGTAGCATACCACGTGGAAGACATTTATCCGATGAAGAGCGTGGTCTGATAAAAGGGATAAGCGAAAGTAGCAAAAGTATTCATGAAATTGGGGCTAGAGTAAGTCGGCATAGGAATCTTAAAAATCCAGAAACATATGGTCAACTCAAACGAAGTGGCACGCCAACTAACATCGACAGCAGATGCAAACGAGAATGTCGTCGTCTGGCTGCTCAATAAGGAATGTCTTACAAGGAAATCCAACACCATTTAAGCCTTAAGGTCACCGATAGATGAATACAACAAATTTTGGTGGAGGACGGAACACTTAAATATTGTGTGCGGAAGCCGGTACCAATACTACTAGCAGGCCACATTAAGGCTCGTTTAGCATTTGCTGGAAAATATAAATTTTGGAGTAACGAATTCCGAAACGTTGTATTTTCGGACGAAAAAAAAGTTCAACTTAGATGGTCCAGATGGTTGGCAGAAATATTGGCGGGACCTTAGGCAACCACGACAAACGCGCCATAAGCGGAACCACTGTGGTGGATCTTTGATATTTGGGCCGCTTTCGGACATGGTGGAAAGTCTCCAATTTGTTTTAATCGGGCAAGAACCAACGCAGAGAGAGCTCATACACGCTTGGATAGTGACAACTATTAATCCAGTATTCAAAAGTGTTCACAACGGCTCTTCAAAAGCAATTTTTTTTTTGTTTTTGGGATATAGTTTTTTATTTGATTTTATTTATTAATCAAATACACAACCGTAAGTTATTGTACAGTGTTTGAACTTAATTCAAAAAGATTAAAAATAATGGATTACTGCAGTTCAGATACAAGACAAGTGTATATCTTAAACTGACGTTGGAGGATTTCACTTCACTCTTTTAAAATTGTCTAAATCTATCTCTCTTCGCGGAAATTGGTTGTTAATTTTGATGGTGTGTCATATATTTCTTTTATTGCATCCTCTGGTGTATATAAGTATATGAAAACAATACATTCATGTTAAACTCACAAGCTTATATGGACATCCCATACACAGGGAAACTTAGACAAATTCATTACTCATACGACCTGTTGAACGCTGAGTCGCATTGGTATGAATGAAAACCGAAAGTAATCCCAGCACAGCTTCGATATATTTGAAGTCAATGGCAGTTATGGCAGAAAACAACTTTTCATTTGCATGCCTTAGAAGCCATGCTGTTCGAAAAACAATCAATGCCGAAAAATAGAAGAATGGACAATTTATAAGGATAAAAAACCAATTGATTAATTTGTAGGTAAGAATATTTATTACGAAAGCAAATTCCAATTAACTGCTACCACATTCTATACCCTTCTTTAGCTTTTTGCATATACATATATAGAATCTACTCCTGCGTGCCCGCCAAAAAAAATCGTGTATTAAATTAGTAAAATATTAATCAAAGCAAAAATATAAAATACTCGATTATTCCCTTCTCAAAGAGCAGATGTGCCTCTATGGCAGCTGTTGCCCCGAGATTTATTGCCATAGCAAATGGGTGGAATGGTATAGGCTTATGAATAGATAAGTAAGGCAATATTAATTAAATCTGCTTTTCCAAAGGGTGCTTATTGATGTAAACAGCGCTGACATTCATCAGTTCAAAATGTCTTAATAGCTAAATTGAAAGATTTAAGGATGTCTATCATTTAAAGAACAACATCAGTTAAAAGTATAAATATGCCTTAAGAGATTATATATTTTTGCAAAACCAAGAAAGGTAAGTGTTTTCGAAATCCATCGAAAGTAAGTATCCAATTATGTTTTCCTTTTTATATCTAATCTTTTTTGAGTGATTTAGTTAGTTTAAGCGTAATGCGCTTTTATATAAAAGCACAACTGCTACAGGCTTGTTAAACTGTTAACAAGACTCTAAATCTGTTGACTAACTCAAGGAAGATAACCCATCTCAATTGGGATTTATAACTTAGTGCTTAAATTCAAGTGTACAATGCATTTTGCCCTTCGGATGCCAGTGAATGAAAAATAATGAAAGTCCTATGAAGTGGCTTCAGTATTCAGTATTCATGTTTTTGCATTTTAATTTGGAAACTTAAGACAATAAAACTTGTGCGGCTTTATGAAGGAATCTCAAATAGAATCGAATAATTATGTCAACGAGTTGCTTAGTAACTCAACAAGACTTGGATATGGTACAAGAAAAAATTTAAAGGATCTGAGGCACATATTTCGAGCATTGAAAGAACAAAAAAAATATTGCGGTGTAAAAGAATAAAAAAAAATTTATAAATGTAGGGATTGAGAAATAATTAAACAAAATATTAACCGAAAAACAAAAATTTAGAATACAAAAATTAAAAATAAGCAAAGAAATAAAAAAACTTTTGTAATGCAAAAATGAAATAAAATATAAACCAATTATCGATGTAAAGGGAATGTTGAGATGTAAAAATCATTAAAAAAAAATAAACAAACCAAAAAATTACGAAAAAGTTGTAGAATGTCAAAACTTTAAAAAAATTTAAAAAATATGACGGAAAAAATTAAAAAAAAATTCATATAAAAGTTAAAAAGTAAAAAAGAATGTTATGTATAAAAATAAAAATTTTAGAATGTAAAACTTAGAAAAAACAAAACTTAACAAAAATTACGAAGCAAGTTTCAGAAGTCAAAATTAAAAAAAATAATAATTAATATAAAAAAAAAATAACAAAAAAAAATTTGGAATGCAAATTCATTGCATTTATTTTCATGAATGACAAAAGAAATGTTAGAATGTAAGAATTAAGAACCAAACTTAAAAAAAAACTATGAAAAAAATTTTAGCGCTCAAATTGAAAAAAAAAAACAAAAAGTGAAAAAAATTACGATAAGCAAAAATATATATTATGAAAAAAATTATAGAATGCCAAAATTAAGAAGAAATTAAAAAAAAATTAAGCAATAAAGTTTGAAGTGCAAAGTTTAACAAACGACAAAAGAAATGTTGGGATGTACAAATTCTTAAACAAAATTCAATAAAAAAATTATGAAAAACTTTAGAAGAATTTAAAAAAGTGTTGAAATAACCGCAAATATAAAAGTTTTAGAATGCAAAAATTTAAAAAAATGTTTTTTTTTTTCAAAATTCAATAAAAAAATTAGGAAAAAAAATTTAAAACTCAAAAAAAAAAAATTAAACGTTGAAAAAAATAACGAAAACCACAAAAATACTAAAAATATTTTGAAAAACAAAAATTAAAAAAAAATTAAAGCAAATGAGGTAATAAAATTTAGAATGGAAAATTTAAAATCAAAAATCCTATAAACGACAAAAGAAATGTTGAGATGTAAAAACTCTTAAACAAAATTCAATAAAAGTATTGTGAATAAGTGTAGAAGAATTGAAAAAAGAGTTAAAATAACGAAAAATAAAAAAGTTTTAGAATGCAAAAGTTAAAAAAAAATGTTTTTTTTCAGAAATGAGGTTAAAAAATTTGAAGTGCAAAATTAAAAAAAAAATCCATCTATAAGAAATGTTGGAGCATAAGAATTAAAAACTAAACGTAAAAAAATTACAAAACAAATTTCAAAAATTAAAAAAAAATGTTAAAGAGAAAACCGACAAACATGTTGCGATATAATAATTTCAACGAAAAAAATGATAAAAAATTTTAAAATGAAAAAAAAAATTAAACAATGAAAAAAAGTATTCTTATATCAATGCAGTAGAGCACTAACTTTAATTTATTTTATTTTAATTTGGACTCTAAGTTGACAAATTTTGTTAAAACTACTCTAAGCTGTCAATACTTGTTTATAGATTTTTACATTCCAGGAACTAAACGCAAAAACAAAGTATATTGGTGTTATTGTTTTTGCTCTACTGCACCTCTTTAATGTGCCTTTGATGAGTTGTAAAACTTTTGTAAAAGATTCCAAAAAAAAATATTCGATATGTATAAATTTCAAAAACACAATTTATAAAAAAAGTTGGAAAACCAAAGACATTGAAAAAATATAAATCCAAAGTATACAGTAAGCCTGCTACAAAAATGAAAGCAATTTTGTCTTCACGCTTATATGAAAATCTGCACACGACATAAAATGTATGTATGTATTAGTAGTTTAATTTCATTCACGCATAAGCAAAAATTGTAGTAAAAGTGCCCACAAATGTTCAGTAGAGCATGCACTCTTGTGTATTTGAATTTTATAGAATTATCTGAGGAAGTAAGGAAAATCTTATTTGAATATTTGCTTATGTGTTTAGACATACTCAAAATGCAAAGCTGCTTATATGAGAATGGAGCTAAATTCAATACCAAAGTAAAAATGATAGACCACAAAAAGCAATGGAAATGCTAAAAACCCCCACTTTGCATGTTAGTTTCTGAGTATATACTTATAACATTATTAGTAGAGCATAAGTTTTTTCTTCTTAAAATCTCCTAGTCTGTTCATTGTTCAAATAACGAAGAATGTTTCAGGAAATATGTTACTATGAGATCAGCTTATATTGAATAATATAACGCTCAAAATAAAATACACGGATACATTTAAACTTATCTAATTTCTCTACATACGGATTTTCAAAAGTGCCACTGAACTCAATAGCTTTCGTTCTTTTCGCTCTAAGACTGGAGCTTAAATAGTTAAAAGTAAGTAAATCCTTTCAAAAGGCACTAAGAAATGCAATTACTGCGACAGGTAGCAGCTTTGGGCATTCGCAAAGTCACTTCCTGCGAGAGAAAGATGTTGCATATCATAAGAAGATCTTGGATACCATTTGCTATCTTAGCTTCAGTAGACGTTTGTCTTCTTTTTATAAAGATTTGGTCTAAGAAGACCCATAGTAAAATTTTCCGAGAAGTAATTCTTAAGAAGATGGTAACCCTCTATTAACCTTAAAACCTTCAAACTTATCAAAATAAGAGAGAAAATAATCCTATTCGGAGGGAGCTAATGGGTTAGAATATTACAAATTAAACAATTCTATTTATTTGATAATTTTATTTTTACGAACCGATCACTTTCAAAGCCGATCTTCTTCTGTTCTTCTTTTACAATATTTTACTTACGCTAAGCCTATCCAATTTTGCTAACCGTTAATCGTAAATATGTTTTTGCTAATTCCATACAATACCATTAATAAAAAACATTTTGCAGGAATTTATCTACCGCTTTAGCGTGCCGTGTGCAAAACCTTTTCCATTCCCGCAATTTTCCTTTGCAATCAATGAAGATCATTCATATAGTTGTAGTGAGGCTTCGTTCTCATTCAACTCTTGTTGTTGTCGCTCTTACTATTTTCTGAATGAACTTTTATCAATGCGAGCGCGTAAAATCATTGTGAGTATTTAAAGGTGATAATGAGGAAAACATACAGTGGTGGTTTTAATAATCCTTACTTAATAAGTTGGGGAAGTTAGCACGTTCCACTAACTTACACAAAACTACTCCTTGGGAAATTGGAAATAATTCTTTGGAACATTTTAACCCTCTAGCGATCTGAAAAATGCATTTTTTCGAAATTCTCTAAAAAATGGTCAAATACATCCTATTTTTCGGAACCTAATGAGTTAAAATATTTTAAAGAGACATTTTTCGGGAAACTCTACTGCATACGCTCTAACCAGTTATTTCGCCCAAATAAGTATTTTAACAATTTTTTCCACTTTTTCGAAAAGCGCTCTAGTATCTCAGCATGTAAAAACCTTTACTAAAGGGTTTTCCAATAAGATATGTTATTTTGAAAAAAAATTAATGGTCTCGTTGCTTGTGTGGCACGTAGCGCCGTCTTGTTGAAGTTGAAAATAAACGTTGCCGAGATCAATACCATCCAACTGAGCCATAAAATATCGTTAATCATCACTCAATAGCGCAATCCATTCACCGTAACTGTTGCTCCAGCTTCTTTTTCGAAAAAGTAAAGTACAATGACTCCGCCGGACCATAAACCGCACCAAACAGTCACACGTTGAGGATAGAGAGGCTTTTCAACAATAACTCTTGTATTTTATGAGCACCAGATCTGACAATTTGCTTGTTGACGAAGCCAACGAGGTGGAAATGGGCCGCATCACTCAAGATATGTTTCAATGTATTTCCGAATAATTTTCACGCATTTCAATGACCCAATCAGCGAAGACACGACGTTGTTGATGATCGGCCGGCTTGAGTTCTTGTGTTAACTGGACTTTATAAGCCTTAAGACTGAAATCTTTATGCAAAATACGATGTAATGACATTTAAGGAATGTCTAATTCCAAAGAACGACGAGAAAGGGACAAATCTGGGTTTTCTTCAACACTTTCGGCTACAACAGCAATATTTTCGGCTGTTCTTGAGCGACGTGCACGGGTTTTATTCTTCACATCACTAACTTGTCCCAGCAGCTCGAATTTTTTCACCAATTTCTGTATTGCGGTCCGACAAGGTGCTTCACGATGATCTAAAAAGTTTTACTAACCGTCTCTGACAAATTTTCACCATTTTTATAGTGAATTTTAATAATTTCAATGCGTTATTTAAGTGCGTATCGTTCTATTTTTATTAATGGAGGCATGCAGTGTAAAAAAAGTCTGATAGAATGTACCATACTTTGTACAACTGCATCATGTTCCATCAGGCTCAGCTGTAGCAAAATTCAAATAATATTTCATAAATTATATAAATTTATGTATATCATTCATGTATGTTCGTATTCGCGCACAGATGTTTCGAATCAATAATGCGCACAAAAATTTATTCAATGTCGCTTTTTCAGAAAAAAAAATTCAAACAAATACTAGCACAATGTTTGATTGTGTGTGTATGTGTTGAAAACTTGCACAAAAATCTAAATTACGGACAGCAGCAGGTCCCTCTAAGCACTTCGCTGCGCTAAATCACATCAAGCGCAAATACCCGAAAATCGAATCAAAATTCACTGATTTATGAGCGCAGAAAAATAAAAACAATTTGACGGCTCACTGTAGCAAATAGCAGAATATTCATCAAAATTATTAAAATTTACGAGTCAAGTGTACGAGTATTTAGTTTTTGAACTGCGGCTGTAGATTTGCATGGAAATAGATTAAATGAGAAACGTGCAGCCTGCAGGCATCTCCTCTGTATTGGATTTATTTTTTCATTTTTGTTTCCGAATTCTAATTAACAGCACAGGAAAGGAGGCGATCACAGAAATTGAAGTGCAAGGCAACACTTTTCTCAAACACTCAATTACAGCATTGCCATTTCACTTGTTGAATTTATCGTATGTATGTATGTATATGTATATAGGAAGTCTCTACATCATTAATGTATGACCCAGGCTCATTTTGTTGATTGTACCTGGACATGGTGAATGCTGTTTTGAAAATCGTGTGTGTTTATTTATTTATTTCCATTATTATTTTTTGTGTTTTGTTTTCAGAATGCAGTGCCAGCGCCACTTTGAAGCTGCCTTTAATGTATTCGCATGCACATTGGAATAATATTTACTTCTATTTTGTGTAAATAATCCGCATTTTTCATTGACAGCATAGTGTTGGCCTTTTTGTTCCATTGCATATATATATTTTTTTTTGGTTTTTTTGTTTTGTTTTTGTAAGCATTGGACATTTCTTTAAATTCACTGCAGTTTATTTACTCAATCGAACTGTTGTGAAATTGTTAGCATGCAGAGCAACAACCAATTGTTTTACTTTGACATAAAGTAGCAGCAACAAAAACTTCTTTAACAATTTTAGAGCCACATTTTTTCAGCATAGCGTTAAGCGCTAGAGTAGGAATGGTACGGAGAGCCCCACTGATTCCAATGAGGGCAGACCTTTGTACCCTCTCCAGCTTCTTAACTGATCCCATCCTTTCTAGCGAGTTCCACCAGACAAGGACTCCGTATAGCAAGATTGGTTTTATAATCGTGTTATAAAACCAAAAAGTGACTTTAGGCGAGAGGCCCCATCTTTTGCCGATAGCGCCCCTGCAACCATACAAGGCGACTGTTGCCTTCCTAATTCTCTCCTCAATGTTTGGCTTCCACGTAAGACCTCTGTCAAGGATGAGTCCCAGGTATTTCACCTTGTCAGATAGCACCAATGGAGCGCCCGCTATTGAGGAGAGAGACACCCTTGGTATTTTGTATTTCCTCGTAAATAAGACGAGCTCTGTCTTCAGAGGATTTATAGATAGGCCGCAATTTGCGGTCCAATTTATAACTAGATTCAGATAACCCTGCATCAGTTCCATCAGAGTATCTAGAAACTTGCCTCTGGCAATAAGTGCCACATCATCCGCGTAGGCAATCTCCTTACAGCCCCTCCCCTCCAGCTCCTCCAGCAGACCGTTAAGTACGGCAATCCAGAGTAGTGGCGAGAGAACACCGCCTTGCGGAGTGCCTCTGTTCTCTTGCCGGAGAGAGGTGTCACCCCATTCTGCCACGACCGTTCTATCGCTAAGCATCGTCTGGATAAGCCTTATAAGTTCGGTTTCGACTCCTAGTTTACCTAGCGACCTGGTGATTGCCTCCGGGAGGACAGTATTGAAAGCCCCCTCAATGTCGAGGAAGGCACCTACAGTGAACTCCTTCTGGAGGAGGGACACCTCGATGTCCTTAACAATTGTATGCAAAACAGACTCTACCGATCTGCCTTTACAGTAAGCATGTTGAGCGTACGATAAATGCCACCGAGGAATTTCACTCCTTATGTGCAGATCAATCAGCCTCTCCAGGGTCTTTAGCAGGAACGAGTAGACACTGATTGGTTTGAAATCCTTAGGGGATACATGGGAAATCTTACCTGCCTTGGGTATGAAAGTTACTCTCACAGCCTTCCAAGATCTGGGTATGTAGCCCCTATCTATGCAGCTCGCGTAGATAGGAAGAAGCCAATAACACAATACCTCAGCAGATTTCTGCAGTTGAGCCGGTAAAATGCCGTCGGGCCCAGGTGACTTGAAGGGCTTGAAAGAGTCAATCGCCTAAGCCAGGCACCGCTTGTTCAGCCAGCGGAGGTGGCTGCGTGGAGTGCTATGAATCCTATCCCAGCCGATATTAAACGAGTCCGGATTTGTCGGAAAATGGGCGTCAAGAAGTAACCTGAGTGACTCCTCGCTGCTCATGGTCCAGGACCCCGAGCTGTCTTTCAGGTACCCCATAGGTGTGGAATTCCTCGAGAGAATACCTCTGAATCTCGCGGACTCATGACAGCCCTCACGCTTTCGCAGAATGCCATGAGTCTCGCTTCGCTTTCCTAATTTCGGACTTGTAAATTCCCAGTCCTACAATACTTTGTACAGTTCCGATCCCGAGGGAGACTTAATTCTTCTGGCTCTATTTAAGAGCCGCCTACATGAAGCCCTGATTTCCGTGAGCTCGGTTGTCCACCAAGGCGGCTTTTCCTATAGATTCTTCGGAGAAATCCGCAATTCCTTGCGGTGCTTCCGAAGCAGCAACGGAGGTGGCTCCACCTCGTCATCGTGCGCCATATAAGCTGAGATCAGCCAGAGTCTCCCGGTGGTGCTCTCCAGGCTTATAGAGACAATGCCCTCATTGCTGAAATTAGACAAAATGAATGGTTTTAGTTCTTTTCTAATGAGTATACAGGATCTTGGTTTACCTGCACCACTGTGAACCATCAGTAAATAGTTTTTCGTCCTAATTCCAGAGATACCGCTACTGCTCAGCCACGGCTCTTGGATCAGGACTACGTGAACTCCTCCTTGCTCAAGGTGGATTAGTAAGCTAGCAGAAGCTGCCTTAGAGTGCTGGAGATTTATTTGAAGAGTCTTCATCTTCGATAATCTTCTCCAACATCCTGAGGTCAGCCTCCTCACTATCCGAGGCCAGTAAGCAAATCAAATGAGGGGCCCGTACGTATAAAGAATTTAAGAGAAGGGATTCAATTAATAAAATTGTGTTTAAAAAAACACTCTTTTTTCCTCATCCCTAAATATTTCGCATTTTTCCGCACACTTGCTTTTTTTAACACCATTTCCTGAATTTTTTCAAATTGAAATCCAATCCTATTTGATTTAATATCTTAGCCTAAAAAACATTTCTTTTCAAAAGTGTTTTTTTTATAGGCGTGGGAGCCTCAAGTCTTCATATGCAAAGATAGATTTTCGATATCATTTAAGCTATGCAAGCATGTAAATGTTACCACACTAAAATAAATAGCACAAGTAGGGGAACCGCTTGGCAGCTTAAACAGTTTATTTAAGAATTGACAAATTACAAGTCAATATTCTCAAACATACAGTATTCCCATACCTGCGCCATAACTTTGGGCAGTTGAACAGGCTGATTGAAACATTTTCCATTTCACACCTCATTTTATTTCCTTCTTTTCAAAAATCGTTTTCTCAACTATAGAAAGCGAGTCAGATGTATCAGAAGTGCTACAATGAGAGTTCAAAATTTGGCATAGGAATCGAAAAAGTTCATGAAGGTCATAATTTCTTTTACAGCGACTGTCGCGCTTTGTTAAGCTTGACAAAATCGCTTTAGCGGTTATCGCGCCAATAAAGAATAAGAGTATTGAAAAACGGTTCAAAGTGTTTAATACTGCAGAGGAAATATTTAAGTTGACTTCAGCCTAAAGCAATGCACTAAACATCGATCCTACGAACAGTTTAACTATAAATATTAATCCTTGCATGAAAAATAAGGAGACCAATGAGCTCTCGACGACTATTTCATAGTGAAAATTCATATGCCGAGTTCCGTTGAAAATCGCTAATGTCAAAAATTAAGAGCTATTTTTGAATGGATTCTTTTGGTTTCTTACCGATCGATATCGGTTTACTGAGTAAAGTTTGTACAATTGCCATCCAACAGAATCATTTGATAACCAAGGCCAAGGAACAATCGCGCCAGTCGATTTCTCGTAGTGAAACGAAGACGAAGAAAGTCAGAGTAGATCTGTCAGCAAACGATGGCATGGTGATAGTTTTCGTAATGCATGCAACTTCGATTTTCTACAGCTTTTTCTCTGCTTTCGTCCACCTTTTTTAACACTTAGATAGAGGGTTTTCCAATAACGGTTGTTATTTAGATTAGATTAGAGATGATTAACGATTTTTTATGGCCGGAATTGGATATTATTGATCTGGGCAACGTTTATTTTCAACAAGACAGCACTACGTGCCACACAAGCAACGAAACCATTGATCTTTTACGGGAAAAGTCTCCGAACCGTGTTACCTCTCGAAGAGGTGATCACAATTGGCCACCGAGAGCTACATTTACTCCCCCTGGGGAAACTGCTAAGGTTATCAGAGTAGTAATGCATCCCCAGCACATCTGTTCCACTATATCCTTTTCACTCTCTCTTTTGGCCTCGATGGTTGGAAAATATTTCCAGCCACCCACAATTCCATTCCATTCCAATGAAGAAAGTTATCAACTCGGTTAAAGCTTTCCTTTGTGCTCATGTATTGAGGACGTGTACAGGTAAAAGCCGCCAAACAGTTGTTTCGTGAGAACCAAATTGTTGAGAACGTCGATATGGGGACATTGAAGGTTGTATTCTATTCTATTCTATTCTATTCTATTCTATTCTATTCTATTATATTCTATTATATTCTATTCTATTCTATTCTATTCTATTCTATTCTATTCTATTCTATTCTATTCTATTCTATTCTATTCTATTCTATTCTATTCTATTCTATTCTATTCTATTCTATTCTATTCTATTCTATTCTATTCTATTCTATTCTATTCTATTCTATTCTATTCTATTCTATTCTATTCTATTCTATTCGATTCTATTCGATTCTATTCTATTCTATTCTATTCTATTCTATTCTATTCTATTCTATTCTATTCTATTCTATTCTATTCTATTCTATTCTATTCTATTCTATTCTATTCTATTCTATTCTATTCTATTCTATTCTATTCTATTCTATTCTATTCTATTCTATTCTATTCTATTCTATTCTAGAAATTTGTGCACCAACCTCTGAATAATCGAGTTATTCGGACGATTATTTCTACCAAGATGGGAAAAAATAAAAGTATCGTCTAGAAATTATTCACTACCGAAAACTATGCGTCCCTTTTGACATACCCTTTGTTTATAATGGTTACAAATATTTGCTACCACTGCTCCAAATTAATCTGAGTTTTTACAACGAGCTTTTCTCACTTTACACCAACAATAAAGCATCGAATGGGTCAGAACTCGCAAAAGAGCAATTCAAAAATGCAAGACAAACATCTTTCACTTTCAGGCTACAGAAAGCAAGCAAACCTATCTTAATATTAGAAAATGCTAAACTGATACATTGCCAAAATATTTTATGTTTACTTGAATATTTAAAAAAATATATATATTGGATATGCACAAGTAAAATATTGAGCTTTTATGCAATTAAAATATTTTAAGTAATAAATTTTTCCATTAATTTTTTAATAATTTGAATAAAAATAGCGAAATTTCTGACAAATAATTCAAAATCAAAAATATGCAGACCACAAAAGATTCGAATGCTTAATGTTCCAATTAAGCTCAGCTGCCTGTGGAATCCTTACTTGAGATGCCATAAAAAATTCCTTTGCACTACGGCTGAGAATGCAAAGATAAAGGTAGGAGATATTCTTTTTTCACTTATATGCATCTACCCACTGCCCTTGCATTTAATCTTTTCACTGAGTACTCATATTTTCTGCCGTTATTTTTATCAGTCGTTGAAAGAAGAAACTCAATATTAATGGGCATTAACATAAAGCATAATTGCGAACAATTAGCATTTCAAAGAGAATACGCTATCGATTTTCAAGCTGTGCAAATAACCACACACAGGCACAACTTCTCTTGATCTCCCTATTGTTATGTAAATGCGGACGTACTCGTAATATTCTCTACTTGGCTTTGAAATCCTATTTCATACGTAATAGTAGTTTGGAATTACCAATTTAATTCGATGACCCCTCCGCCACAGCTACGACTGCTGTCAGTCGACTAGATACTCAAACCGGGCATAATGTCATGAAATTACCTCGAATACGAGCAATAATGCTTTGCGTCATTATTTGAATAAAACTCTGAATGCATGCATTTCAATGGGCAAATGCAGAAACGTATAATACAGGATAGAGTAGAGCTGAAAAGCTTTCACATCATTTATTTATGGGCTACTGCGGTCAATGATGCCGCCAGATGTGCACGTATGGAGATGAGCATTCGCTATCACTTTCATATGTTTTACGTCTTTTTCTTTTTGCCTTTCTATATCAAGCCCGGGCATATTTCACAAGTATGATGCAGGCTAGTAAATTTATAATGATCAAGGTTATCTGTGTGCATGTAACTATGTGCGTAAGTGCCGTGGCAGTGAAAAAATCACACAACGACCTTTATTTTTGCTGAGATAACAGTTGTGGTGACTGCTTCTTATAAATGCTTTCTTTCTTTAATACTTTTGTTTCAGCCTCACGTCCATTGAAATATAATACACACGATTTATTTGATATTAGGCGCCTTGCTCACTTCCCTGCTTGCTATCTCCACGGTCCGCTCACTTGACGAAAAATTTGCATGTGAATGCAACAAAAAAGTTATCGAGCAATATTCACTGTTACAGAGTATGGTTTTACCTGATAAAACTGGTATTACTCACTAGTACAGATTCATTAGACCGGGTTTATATAGAGATTTTTTTCTTGCTTTAAGCATCCGAGTTCTCTTTTGATAGTCCCGTTGTCATCACACACCTTGTCGTTGTTATTTTTCTGTCTACAGTTAATAACAACATTGAGAAGAACGAAAACACAACGAGCTGACGCAACGAATTTTTCCCTGTTTGAACGTAGTCTTACTAATACTCATAAATTGCTTCCAAGCAAATGTAAGTTTTGGCAGCGCTTTTTGAGCACTACTAAAATATTTTTATTTATGCCAATTGCTTCATCTATTCGCCACTTGCTAACGCTTGGCAAGTCGAAGAAGCCTATTATTTTACATCCAATCTATTACTTTCCGCTGTACTGTAACATTTTTCATAGCCAATTTGGTCTACCTTTATTGTGTCGTTCATTTGGATATAGAATTTGAACACGCGCCGAAATGCAAAGCACTTCGCTGTGGGCAGAAAACTTATGAACTTCAAAGTTCGGGAAAATGTTTATATACAATAGTTTCTGTTATGCTGCTGAAAAGAGCCAGCTTGACAACACTCAAGTTTTTATCAAAGTTCATATCTACGGAAAGTAAAAATCATTTTGATGTGTGTTAAATTTAGTGACCGCCTCATCACAGGAAATTCGAATGGGATGTTGTTCTTTACCATTTCACATTCAGTTATTAATGCCTTACCTGGTTTTCGATGAATTTATGCAGATGTCGTTTTCACTAATTCACAGAAAAGTGTTCATATTTACCTCATATTTTTCTTGTTATGGGGTAATTATGAACACTTGTTTCAGAGCCTTCCTGTTGGGCATGCAAAACACAAGAGTATACGAATCATTGAGCAAGCAATATCAATATGGAGCTCATCTAATTCCCTTCCCACTTTACCGATCAGCTCCGACGACTGGACAGGTGTATTTTTGGCCAGACAGAGTGGGACAAACTCTTGGTTTCCCATGGTAAAACAAAAATGGCCTTCTCGTTTGAAAAAAAAAACGAATTTTCAGCATTACTGGGATAAGTTTGGAATAAAATAAAAGGGGACAACATTGTTAAAGGCTTTAAGTCAGCTGTGCTCTTCCTTGTTGGTCCACATGACCTGGCCCGGTACAAACCACGAAAAGTCACTATGCAGCAAAATATTCAACCACAAATCTACAATCAAAACGATGGGATGGAAAATAGTAAGCAGTGGAACGATGACGACCTACCAGTAGAAATAATTGCCTCAGAAGATTGTGTTGAGGTTCCACTGAAATGAGTATTAAACGATCCAATGCAGACGAAGATATTGTATATCTGTCTAGACGAAGGTCAATATATCTGAACGTGGGATGAATAGTGTGGATCAGAACAAAACTGAATTTACTTTTGTGAAAGATATCACCAAAAGCCAAGTAAAAGCTATTATTCTCTCTCCAACGATAGTTAAGTCCGCCAGAAGAGATGTTTACAAGTCCAGTGGCAGTGCAAATGGGAAAGAGCAATGATGGGTGGAAAAGTTGCCGTTGTTTGGCCGTCCTATTAACCTGGTATTTATGAAAATTTACGTTTTGATCTTCATTACTAAAAAAACTAATAAAATCTGATACTTCTAACCGGCACCGAAATATGAGGAGATGCGCTAGACTTCAAAATCAAGCGCAAAGCAATGGAGGCTGTACAACGAACAGCGGCACTCAGAGTTGCTTCAGCCTAACGCACTGTCTCGGGCGCAGCAGTTTTTGTGATCAGTGGGGAGATACCTATCGACCTCATGACCCGATAACGCGTGGATGCGTGGGACTGTAGCAAAAACCCGCCACCACGCGGCACGGAAATGACGAACCATGCAGCGGTTGCAAAGCCAATGGGACACTGAATCGAGTGGCAGATGGACGGTGAAGCTGGTTCCTACGATAGGTAAATAGGTTGAAAGGAACTTCGAGGACCACTTTTTCCTCAGTTCCTCTCGGGGCACGGATACTTCTGGAAATACCTTTATCGCATGGCTAGGTTAATTGACCCCAGGTGTATATACTGCGAAGCACTGAACGATGCCGCCAAACATGTCTTTAATTGCGACAGATGAGTTGTGGTAAGAAATGCCCTGAGGGAACAGATTGACGACCAATGGGATCGGTAAAATGCTCGAACGCGCGGATAACGCGAATGCGGTAAAAACATACTAGTCCAGTCAAAAGAAGATTTAACTTAGTAATTTTAGGAGTATGCGAGTTTATGGTTTTATTATGTAAAGCCCATCACTGTGAACTTAAGTTTGAGTTTTCGGGGTCGGGGGTTGTGTCCCGCGGCCGCCATCTTGGAAATAAGGGCGCAATTGGTTTTTGCGATTATCTCGTGAATTTCGAAAGTTACGAAAATTTTGGAAAATACTTTTTTGTAGATAATAATGTTATCTACAACTTTCATTCAAAACTTTTTATTGTAAAATTAATAATAAAAAAGTTATAAACAAAATTACGCGAAAAATTAAGGGATAAATGGTTTTAAAGCGTAATAACTTTTTTTTTATTGATTTTATGGAAAATATACATCAGAGCTTTTTTATAGAGCATTCTTTTGTGAACATTTCTGTCTATAAGTTTTTTCCGCTATCTTTATTTAGTCGTATGATTTTGAGCTGCTAAGCGGAGCAACCAATACATTAGCGAAGCGCGTACATGATTACACAGGCCGACAAAATTTAACCAACAATCGGACCCAGAAACCAGACTATATATTTCCGAAGGTTTATGATGCGCTGAATCCAAATCTGGCCTCAGAATTGCTCTATCAGCTCTGGTTTTCGAGATATCCTAACCTAAAAGTGCAAAAAACACCATTTTTGCCCATATTTGAGGTTATGTAGCCTTGCAGATGTTTTCTTTCACCAAAATTAAAGGATGACATCTTTAAATACAAGCCTTCTTTTTTCAAATGGCGTTCTGTTTGCTCAAATATCATTTTTTTCGCAGAGATATCGCATTTTGAAATTTTCATGTTTCGAAATTTTCCTACACCTGAAAATCGATAAGATAACATAGACATGATATAGTCGATTACTAGTTTTCTTGAATTGAGTCTTATTTTTCTTAAAATTTTGTCTCACACCATAAGTGTGCTGACTCACCACACCTCTACACTATCTAACCTTTGGGTACCGAGTCACACACAGCCCTAACCCCTAGAAACCACCCCTATCATACCACGAGCAGGCTAACCCACTTAACCGCAAGCAGGCTTTCCCACAAACTCCATATATTTCAGGCCCTCAAACCCAAGAAAATTAGTAATCGACTATATCATGTCTATGTTATCTTAATCGATTTTCAGGTGTAGGAAAATTTCGAAACATGAAAATTTCAAAATGCGATATCTCTGCGAAAAAAAATGATATTTGAGCAAACAAAACGCCATTTGAAAAAAGAAGGCTTGTATTTAAAGATGCCATCCTTTAATTTTGGTGAAAGAAAATATCTGCAAGGCTACATAACCTCAAATATGGGCAAAAATTGGGTTTTTTGCACTTTTAGGTTAGGATATCTCGAAAATCAGAGCTGATAGAGCAATTCTGAGGCCAGATTTGGATTCAGCGCATCATAAACCTTCGGAAATATATAGTCTGGTTTCTGGGTCCGATTGTTGGTTAAATTTTGTCGGCCTGTGTAATCATGTACGCGCTTCGCTAATGTATTGGTTGCTCCGCTTAGCAGCTCAAAATCATACGACTAAATAAAGATAGCGGAAAAAACTTATAGACAAAAATGTTCACAAAAGAATGCTCTATAAAAAAGCTCTGATGTATATTTTCCATAAAATCAATAAAAAAAAAGTTATTACGCTTTAAAACCATTTATCCCTTAATTTTTCGCGTAATTTTGTTTATAACTTTTTTATTATTAATTTTAGAATAAAAAATTTTGAATGAAAGTTGTAGATAACATTATTATCTACAAAAAAGTATTTTACAAAATTTTCGTAACTTTCGAAATTCACGAGATAATCGCAAAAACCAGTTGCACCCTTATTTCCAAGATGGCGGCCGCGGGACACAACCCCCGTCCCCGAAAACTCAAATTTAAGTTCACAGTGATGGGTTTTACATAATAAAACCATAAACTCGCATACTCCTAAAATTACTTAGTTGGCTATTTTTTTTGTCTCTTTTGACTGGACTATACGTTGACAACCAAGCGTAGCCTCACAGACACAAATTTAAGAACACAAGCCAATAGCATGAAGCTGGCTACAAGCATGGTGTAGTTATGGGCAGGCAGTCTCCCCAGAAGAGGAGGAGAGATTGTTTTACGCAGTAGACGACGGTCGCTGTAAGTGCGAAGGCATTTTGAACTCTACCTCACCCACCAAAAACAAAATAAGAAAAATTATTCCAATTAAACTCGACTGCCTACAAAATCTTTACTTTAGATACCATAAAAGAATTCCTTGCACAACAGAAGAGAAGGCAATAAGTGGAAGGTGCTCCTTTACACTTATAAGTAGGTACCTACTTCCCTCGTATTCAATCTTTTCATTTGTAATTTCCTTAGAGCCAAACGGGCTAAGTACTCATACTTTTTGTCTTTATTTCTACCGTCCGTAGGAAGAAGAAAATCAATTTTCATGTGCATACGTTAACACAAAGCATAATTACGAACAATTAGCATTTCAAAGAGAGCATTTCGAGCTGTGTAACGGGTAATACTCAAACAATTATGTATGTAAATGTCGTTGCGCTCGCCTAGCTCAGTTCTTAAGAATTTCCCGATCAGCTTGCGTTTGTGCAAAATGCCGTCATTTCTTCTACCAACAGATTTTTATTATGTCTTCCCTTACCTAATGTCAGCAAACAATTTTACTACTTTTCGAAAATTGTTGTCAATATGCAAGTGAAAAGTAAGAAAAAACAAATTTATCCGTTAACGCTCAATGTTTCTGTCCGAAAAGACCAATACAGAAATTTTTCGGGAAATATTTTTGTGTAGAATTTTCACACTCCAACGACCCTAACAAATTTAGTACATATTTTTCAGATTTTCAGAAATAAAGGTCAAAAGGACCAGCACGGATGAGAAATATCGGCTTGAAATGTTACACGAAACTATGCGCCATTAATAACAGTAACATATTAATGGTAAAATTATTTTTTTGACTTTTACTTGAGCTCAAATATGCGAAAATTTCAATACACTGTAAAAAAATTGTGTCGTTTAGAGACAAAAAGTACAGACATTAGAGACAAAAGATACAGACCTTTACGTTGTCCAAAATAATAGAGACCTTTCTATTTCAAAATGGATGTAAGGCATTCTTGCCTTTGCAGCATAGTGTTACTAATCCGAGGTGGCACAAAATGAATCACCCTAACCGAAATTTATAAATTTTTTCATTGAGATATCACACCTTTCCTTCTAGTTATACAAAGTGTACGCTAAAATTTTTTTATATAGAAAAAGTCTAAGACCGTCAACTAAAATAGAAAAGTTCCCAAAAAGTAAAGCTAATTTGCTTCAGTTGACACTTCCGTTTTTTTACGGTAAATTTCATTTGGCTCTAAAACTGCGAAAAATTTCAAAAAATTCTGGTTAAAAAATTTAAAGTTGTGATGGAATTCGGAGTTGTAAAAAGTTTGAAACTTTGCCTTGTATGATTTTTTTTTTTCGTTTAATGAACTATATTTAGTTTAGTATACATATATGAAAAAAATCCTGGGGGTAAATTTATATTAACGATGGTTAGGACAAGTACATGATTTAGGTACTATTTCTATCATGACCACAGGTTTTATTAGCCCCATCAAGTACCTTAGCTAGATTGCCTTTCGATTGCGGATTCTTAATTTTTTTTTTAGTTTTGGATTATAAAACTATTGAAGTAAGTAAGCGATGTGCTCTTTCAAAGAATTGATCCCCACGTACTCTGATCTGCAGAATCACGACATAGTCGACATTATAGACTTCACTAAGATGAGCTTCCTTTAGCTTAGCTTAACAATGTTTTAACCCTCCGTTGGATACCCTCTTTAAAATCTTCGGTTGGGCACGCGGGTTTGGCCCTTTTTCGCTTTGTTCGAGAATCCTTTTTAAAAGATTATATCAATAAATCGATAGAGGATTAAATTTTAGTGTATTACCTGGAAGCTGAAATTGTTAACTATAATAGAAATATGTCAAATTCACGTCCAAAGTAGAAAAAGACTCGGGATCCCAACGGAGGGCTAAGAAGCCTTCTTGATTGAGTTGGCTATGCATATAAGCATCAGCTGGTTTTAGTAAGTACTAGGAAGGCTCCTCAGCGAGGTTCAGTGAGCAAAAGTCTAAGCGCCAGCATTCTTAAGTTCGTATGCATTTCCATTTCAACAACCAGAACTTTTTTCTGGTCACTGAATTGAGCTTCCTTTCGGTAACTTTTGCACTTAACTTTAAGAGCCTCCATGGCTTACTAAAATACAACTAAGTTTTACGAAACTGCATCACTCGAAAATATATTTCATGTTTTACTTCAACTTTTACTGCTTACTAAAAATTTAGTAAAGCAAAATCTTTTGAAAGTTGTGCGAGATGGCTGATAAGGTTTCATTATAAATATGAAATATCTAAACCCGAAAAAATTGCAAACATAGGTAAATGAGTGTAGACTAATTTGTATGTTTGTACTCGTACTCACATTTTCGCGCAGTGCACTTTTAAATACCAGCAGCACTCTAATCTTCAATCAGCTCCTGCCCTTGTCAACTTTTTCGTTCATTTGATGTTGCCACTGTAGCTAAGCACCGTCCAAATATTTTCAATCCTGTAATGAATATAAAACACAAACAAACGTTCACTTAAAAACAAACTAACGAAATTAGTTGAGCTCGTTTTCTCATTTTCAAAATTAAGGTAAATATTTGTGAAAGGCATAGAGCAGCACAAAAATAAAAACAAACTAACTAAAAACAAAAATCACCAACAATTTCGTTAAAAGAGGTCGAGGACGTTGGGAATGCCTTTACTTAGCTGCACTTTTGCGAGTGCATACAGGATAAATGCATTTCTAATTAAATACTTATGTATGTATGTTTTTATGTACGTACGGGTGTATGTATGTACGTATGTATGTGTGCACGTATGTATGTGTGCACGTGTGTATGTATATTCATACTAATATTGAAATTGCAAAACGAAAATGAGTATGGAAAATTTCATTAGCTAACAGTCGTAAACACTAACCCACTCGACACTGCAAGGATAGTAAAAACACCCTCCACGTACATAAGCGTAAATACAGTGACTAGAAAAATTGTGTGCATTTTATTTCAAATAACTTTCACGTTCTTTTGTTTTATTTATAAACGTGCTGCAGATGTGGCAGTTTGTTTTACATATAAATAAATATTTGAAGAGATAGCCCTTAAATTCATGAAAACTCGCTTTTATAACCAATTAATTTAGCTTTCTTCTGTTTAGTCTGAACATGTTAAAAGTTTGACATATTAGGAACACATATTTTAAGAGCAGACAACATTTGTCATTTTGTTGTTTTCGCAAAGCGAAATAATATCAACAAAAAAAGTGAAGATGCGTTAGCCCCAATTTTCACAAAGGGTGATAACTACATATTGGGCGTTTTTTAGCTGCATGAGAACTATCGACAACTATAGTTTGGCAGCTCAGAATGGCAAACTAAGTCGAGATTTCTATTCAGTAAGGGTTGGACAAGCGTTTAACGTCATAACTTGTAATATTAGAAAAACTTACTTTGGAAAAAATATCCTGAAGTTCGTAAGGCGAAGTGTTGAGGAAGACGCCGAAATGTCGATTCATCGTCACTCTCAACTTGTTGGCCTTTGTCCTTAGACTTCGTGGAATATTTTACGTAGGGATCTTGGCTTAGGTGCCTATAAAATACAACCCGTGCAAGAATTTAGGCCAGAATTTACGTCACATTTTTGCTAATTGGGCGCATTTAGATTTATTACTCAGATTTATTGTAAAAATGAGTCAAAAATTTTACTAATCGAATGCAACTCGTAGCCCCACGATCATATGTCAGATATCATATTCGACAAATACTCGCAGACGTCATGAGAATATTTACCAGATTACCTATAATAAAAAAGGAGTCCTAATCCAGCTATCCAAAGAAATCAAATATCTTGGAGTAATCCTCGATAGTAAGCTCCTCTGGAAATCAAACGTTGAAACACAGCGTTGACAGCTTTTTGGCAGTGCAAAGGTGGCTTTGGGAAAACGTGGAGTCTTTCTCTTAGCAAGTTCCTATGGATCTTCACGGCTATGATAAGACCCATTATCACCTATGCATCAGTGGTCTGGATGAGTGGACTCTCTCTGGTGGGATTCAGGAGGTCCTTATCGAGACTACAACGCACTGTGGCTATCTGTTGCACCAGAACTTTTCCGACTACTTCAGGCCCGGCATTAGATGCTCTGATTGGTCTACCACCACTTGATGCTTTCATCCAAGGAGAGGCCTTGAAGGCCATCTGTAATCCAATGGAATTGGTATGGCCCCAGTCCGGCATTGGAAAACAGAGAAGGCATGGACTTCGATCCAACGATTCTCCCCACGCCCCTTGACTCCATGCCATCAAGAGTCGTACTTGAAAAGAGATACAGTGTAGTGCTGCCAGAGGCTCAGTCGTGGTCAAACTCGGAAAATGAGCCCGGCAAACACTGTTTTCGCATTTTCACGGATGGCTCCAGGACCAAGCACGGCTCCGGCTCTGGGGTCTACGTGGAATCCAGCAGGACAAAACTGCACTTTGCTCTTGAAATGCATGCATCCGCATTTCAAGCGGAGTTGTATGCAGTCCAAGAAGCGATGAACTTTGTTGTGGAAAACCGATGGGGAAGCAGATCTATATGTGTCTGCAGTGACAGCCAAGCTACGCTTATGGCCTTAGACAGCCCCCCAGCCACATCAGGGCTAGTCGAGTCCTGTAAATCCAGGCTGAACTATGTCGGTAGACAAAATAGTCTGATGCTAACATGGGTCCCGGGACACTTGGGAATCGTGGGTAATGAGACCTCTGAGTCCTTAGCTCAGATGGGCTCTGAGGCCAACTTCTTTAGCCAAGAGCCCGTTTTGCCACTCCCTTCGGCGGCCATAAAAGCCTTGGCAGACAGAGATAGGCTGCAGATGGACTAAACTGGTGTTACCTGTCATGTCCGATCGATTGTCGCAAACCCTTCTGTCATTAAGCAGAACGGAATGCATACGGCTGGTTGGACTGATGACGGGCCACTTTCTGTGGGCGTAGCACATGGAAAGGTTGGTCATCTTAGATATTGTACTCTGCCCAGTTTAGGAAGAGGAGGATGAGACGGCGGACCACTTCCTGTTTGCCCCGCCTTCGCTCGAATCAGGCTTGAGGTCTTTGGCACTGATCTGTTAAAAAGCGACCATCTTGGCTCCTTGGCCCCAGAAGATCTACTCAGATTTCTTCGGAGATCGGGTAGATTTAAAGAAAATTAAAATGGAATCCAAGTGTAGTACAATGGACTTTATTAATGTGAGAGTGCTGCATTTGCTAGTTGTCCCGTCAAAAAATAAAAAAAATCGACTAGCAACTAGGTAAAGTAATTGACATCCACCTCAGCACCGACGAGAAGATGCGCAATGTTGATATCTTTCAGCATCTATTAGGTAAAACATAAATTTTTTTATAGCTGAAGAGAATCACATAAAAGCTTAACTATCCGGCGTAAGTGTTAAAATAATACTATAGTCTCTAATGTATTTTAAAAATAACTTCCAGATTCAACCACTTTTCAATTGTATGGCTTGCTCTACTCGAAAGACCGCGAAAACAACGACAGTTAACATTGCTCACATATCTCACATAATGAAAAGCGACAGCCGTTAATGTACCTCAAAAGACAAACCTACGTCCGACAAAGCAAAGAGCTATACAGCCATTGAAATGTCCCAAATGAATCGGGTTGAATGTGGCAAAGACCTCTATTGTGAGAAGAGGCAACACGAAAAATTGCTTTTAAATTTAGTTTTGATTAATTCGCATTCCAACCGCCGATCTGCAAACAACAAATTTTTTCATCCTCAAGACTTCAAATTATAGGGCTACCTAAAGATAACTAATAGATATCGCCTATGGACGAGCATGTGGAAAAACCCGCCTATTGCTTTAAATGACTGGTACAAAATCATTGGATTACTGTGTCCAAGATTATTATTTCCCTTTACTCCTCTGAGAGATTTTAGTGTATTCCTTATTTGGATCTCATCAGATGCGAGTATAAATACCAAAATCAAAAAAAAATTGTTAAAACTTTTAAAAATCAGTATGCATTTATTTATTCGAATTAACTTTGGGCAGGGTGGGCCATATAGCGTTTGCTTTTTGAACCACCTATTTTTTGAAAATGGTAACACAAATGACATGTCAAATGTGTTCATAATTTACTTAAATGTTACAAAGTGGTGGGCCTTCTTCTTCTTTTCTGATTTTCACATCGCTGGCTACTACAATAAGCAAAATTGACGGATTTGGGGCTCAGAAAATCCACACGTTACTGTAGAGAAGCAAATGCATCCACAACGAGTCACTGTTTGGTGCGGTTTTTGGTCTGGCGGCATCATCGGGCCATTTTTTTCCGAAAATGAGCGAGGAGCCGCGGTTACAGTAAATGGCGAGCGTTACCGTGACATGCTCAACGAGTTTTTGTTTCCAAAAATTGAGGAGGATGACATGGACGACATTTGGTTTCAACAGGACGGTGCAACTTGTCACACTGCCAAAGTTACACTCGAACTTTTGGCTACCGTTTTTGAATTCCAATATCAACTGGCCGCCTCGGAGTTGTGATTTAAGCCCGTTGGACTATTTTTTGTGGGGAGCCGTTAAGGACAAATGCTATGCGAACCATCCAGAGACGATTGATGCTTTGAAACACGAAATCGAAGTTGCCATTCATGAAATTGGAGCCCAAACAATCGAAAATGTGCTCAAAAATTGGGTTGATCGAATGGCCTACTGCAAAGCCAGTCGTTGCAGTCATTTGAACGATATTATTTTTCATTCATAAATGATAATGTTCAATCTTCAAAATAAAAAAAATTTGAAAAAATATTGATTCGTTTTTTTTTTTATAGCCAATTCAAAAAGCAAATTTTACATGGCCCACCCTATAGTACCAGTGTGGGCATAATGCCGAGGATTTATTGAAAACTTGACTTCTTTATTCAGGCCATTATTTGATCTAAATCAGGTTACACCATTAAAACTATGTCCCTGTTGATTGATTGTTATGTTAAAAAATATTTCAAAAACTTCTTCTTTGAAAGACAGACACTTTTATTAAAAGAAACAAAAATCACTTTTTGCGATATTTGAAAAATGCCTACACAGAATTGTCCCACACTGTAGGTATGTTCACAGAAATGCTTACGCTATAAATTACAATTGCAGGCAAACGACAGGTCTTAAAGTAAGTAAAGAGAACTGTGTAAAGCTCATAGTATGTACATACCACCTGCCGTGCAGAGTGAGTTTTCATGTGAAAGTAAAAAGGCAGTCTTACGGAAAAATTACATTTTAATGTATGAATATACTTGTATGTCTGCCTGCTGTGGCAGGTTTAGGTGGCTCTGGTTGTTTCTCTTTCTCCCCCTCAATAACTTAAAACTTTTACTGTGACCCATTTGAATGCTATTAACACTCGTATACGATATTGTGGTTGCATTTTTAGTTTTCTTTTTTGCTATAATACTGACGGTATTAAGCCTTCAACACCTTTGCGTCGCATTCAATCAAAGAGCAAATCTCATGAAAAATGCAAATCACACCTCGCTGCTCGTGTGATTGCGTCGGAACGGGCGTTTGGTAGAGTTTGGGCTCTTCAGATTTGCTTTGGTTTAAAACTGTTTAAGTGCTCTAGGCATATAAGTAGATGCAAATCTCTCACTCACACTCACACTCCCACTCACACCCACAGCCACACCATAAGTGCTTTCACCTACGGATATTAATGACAGATTACTAACCACTGTTTATGCACAATTTATTAGATTACGGACGAGTTTAGTAGCAACGTAAGAGGTTTTGTTAGGTGGCGCAAATCATGCTGATCATCATAGCTTTTAATTATATATTAGATTCGTTTTTGTTATAGACGAAGGTTGATAAATTAAAAACGGAGAGCAGATGACGGTAAACTTACATTTTTTGTGCAAATATGTGACCTGAGATTCCTTAAAGAGCGATACAGAATTTATTTTCAGAAAATGTAATGGACGATATGAAAATAAATTAAACTAAACTAAATAATATAACATAATGCAAAATAAAATAAAATCAAATTAAATAAAGTCAAATGAAATAAAGTAAAATAAGAAATTTAAATGAAAGAAATAGAATAAAATAAAATAAAATAAAATAAAATAAAATAAAATAAAATAAAATAAAATAAAATAAAATAAATAAAAATAAAATAAAATAAAATAAGCCCGCAAGGGCATCTCTCATTAGAGAGTTGACGGGCATGACAACCCCGCGGCCCCTAGTCACGACCCCGCACGGACATCCCTCCCCGAGGGGTGCTGGAAGTAACGACTCCACGGCTCCGAAGTTTCAGCGAAGAAGAAAACATACCGCTAAAATGCCTAACATGCCGGCTGTGTGAATGCATGTCTGAAGGACACAGTTAACCCAGAAGGAAATCTGTAAACCACCTGGCAGAAGGTTTAAAATGCAATTACCCGTTTCGAAAAACGGAAAGCCGCATTATAGAGGAATTTAATGATTGCAGCCGAGCGAGGATATTCGCTCAAGTGTCGGCAGAAGCCACGGCTGCCGGCGAGGGCTCTGCTCATCGGCATCAGATAGCGGAGTCGCCAGTGGTACAACAACAACAACACGAAAACCCCAACACTGCGACAAGTGTTTCTCAAGTTAATCTTGGGACCACAAGAGCAGGCCGTGTTAGACAGCGTATTCAATGGACAACGGAAATGAATGAATATGTCCTGCGCTGCTACTACATTTCCACAAATTGTGAAGAACCGGAGCACATGACGACCTATCGTGAGAGAATGCTAGACCTGTTTCTAAGAAGATATAGACATCTGAATGGGAAGCTAACCGAAAATAGCCTTGCTACAAGAAAAAAAGCAATCTTCCAACACGAATATGTAAGAAAAGAAAAGCAAGAGGAAATTAAAAGTGCAATACGCAACGAGCTACGAGGAGTGGAAGGAAGCGAAGAAGAAATAACACCAGAGATAACCGAGGCACGCAACCCACAGCCTGAAGATTTAGCGGAATTTACCAACGTACAACCTGAACTTAACTTGATCTATGAAAGTATTGAAAGCGATGGTCCAGAAACTAATGAAGAACGGGAGGTGAAAGATATTTTCCTTAATTATCTGGCGAATTATGAAGGTATGGATCCTTTGCTAAGACCAAGGATACCCCGATTAGGCGAATCGGAAAAATTAAACGAAGTGGTTAAAACACTTAACTCGAAAATTCTGCCAGCATATGTCGCCAATAGCACCAACTTGGAATATGTTAACACTCTCTTTTATGTTTCTGCTCTTACTACTGTACGATTACTGGGGAAGCACCCAAAGGTACAGACATTTAAAAATAAAACAACGCAAAAAACGCCAATAGTCCCCAGGTGGCAAAGAAGACTCGAAACACGAATTGCCGGTCTAAGAGAATCTATAGGGAGGCTTACTTCATTTAAAAATGGGGCTAAATCTAAAAGGTTGTTAAGGCATGTATCTAGTATCATCGCGCCGCTTAAGCCTCAGACTGTGGGTCTTGACCAATTATCAGAGATAATTGATAGGAAAGTACAGCAACTCGACGCTTACTCAAAGCGATTAAGAAGATACCTCAAAAGTAATCAGAGGCGGAAGGAAAACCAGCTTTTCCACAAAAATCAAAAAAGCTTTTATAGAAATCTGCAACAAAACAGCAATGCAGAATCTCAGACATTATATCCACAACAACAAGAGTTAGAGCAGTTTTGGGAGAAAATATGGGCACAAGCAAAACTCTTCAATGCTGATGCGAATTGGTTAGCCAAAGAAAAAGAAAAAGCGGATAACGTTGCGCCAATGCACTTCTACGACATAACAGCAGAAGAAATAAAGAATAATATATGTACTTCAGCTAACTGGAAATCCCCTGGTCTAGACCAGCTACACAACATATGGCTTAAAAAGCTCTCAGTAATGCACGAAGCATTCGCAAGATGCTACAACGAGCTACTGAAAAATATAGCTGCTATCCCAGAATTTCTCACTGCCGGAGTAACTTATCTTCTTCCAAAGGACGCACCATCTGCTGATCCAGCAAAATACCGCCCAATTACTTGCTTGAGCACGACATACAAACTCTTGACGAAAATTATCGCTAACCGAATATATGAACACTGTGAAAGTAACAGCATTTTATGTGAAGAACAGAAAGGTTGCAGGAAGCGCACAATGGGCTGTAAAGATCAGTTTATTATAGACACTGTTATCACAGGAGTAGCTCTGAGAAGAAGGCGGAATTTAAGCGTCGCGTTTATTGACTACAAAAAAGCTTTTGATTCAATGCCGCATGATTACCTATTAGAGATATTAAGAATATACAAAATCGATGCTGCCACTGTTGCCCTCTTGGGCCGCTTAATGAGCAAGTGGAATACAAAACTGGTTCTAAATGGAACTGTTTCGAAACAGATTTCAATCAAACGTGGTATATTCCAAGGGGATGCCTTAAGCCCGTTATGGTTCTGCATTGGTCTCAATCCACTTAGCAGGCTTCTCACACTTAAACAAAATGGCTTTATACTCAAAACTGAAGTAAGAGAGCACACGTTCAACCATCTTCTGTTTGTTGACGACTTGAAACTGTACGCAAACAAAAAGCATAAGCTATATGAGCTGATAGATGCCACTAAAGCTTTTAGCGATGACGTGGGAATGGAATTTGGACCAGATAAGTGCAAAATAATACATTTGATTAGAGGTCAGCTTGATGAATCCGAAGAAAACTACGCAGTAGACCAAAATATTATTATAGACAACTTGCATAGCAGCGAATCTTATAAATATTTAGGATTTCTGCAACTTAAAGGAATCAACCACACGCTAGTAAAGCAAAACCTCATTAAAAAATTTGAGGCACGACTGAAAGCTATATTAAAAACTAGTCTGAACAGTGGAAATAAATGCAAGGCAATCAATACCTGGGCCATACCCCTTTTGACATACTCGTTTGGAGTAATAAAATGGTCTCAGACAGACATCCTTCGGATTGAAACGCTGATACGCACCACTTTCACAAAGTTCCAAAGCCATTACCCTCAAAGCGCTGTAGAAAGAATATCGCTTCCTCGAAACGTTGGTGGGAGAGGAATCATTAATATAGCGCGCCTACACTTTTCGCAAACTTTGAAGTTACGTACATATTTTCTAAGCAGCGAGTCCCATCTATTTAAAGCTATCGCTATGGCAGATAATGGCTTTACCCCGCTAAGTCTGATGGAGCAGAATATCCCAGTACCTGAGGGGGTTAAATCCCCAGCAGAAATGATCGCAGCATGGAAGGCAAAAACAATACAAGGTGCCCATCCGCATGATCTCGAAATGGAATGGATAGACGCACAGTCATCCAATTTATGGTTGAAAAGAGGAAAACTATTTTCTGAAACAGAAGGTTTCGCAATCGCTATCCAAGACCGAGTTATTCCAACAAGGAATTTCCGAAGGTCGATACATGGCGAGGCAATAGAAGATAGATGCCGAAGGTGCGGCATTTACGGTGAAACAATCGACCATATAATTGCTGGATGTAGCGTACTTGCCCCCCGTGAATATGTCATGAGACATAACAATATAGCAAAGATCCTCCACCAACAACTTGCGATCAAACACGGTATCTTACAAGCAGAAGTCTTGTATTTTAAATATGAACCAAAGGCAATAATCGAAAATGCAAATTTTAAACTGTACTGGGACAGATTTATATCCACAGATCAAACAGCAGCTGCCAACAAACCTGACATTGTCTTGTTCGACAAGACAAATAAAACGATCGAAGTAATCGATATAGCGGTGCCCCTTAATCGCAACATCCAAAGCACATACTCCACCAAAGTATCGAAGTATGCAGCTCTGGCCATAGAACTTAAACGGATGTACAAAGCGAGGGAAGTGAATATAATACCAATAATTATATCTTCCACTGGATTAGTGCCTAAGCATTTAATAAAAAACTTGAAGAAGTATGACTGCCAACACCTCTTAGAAGACATGCAGAAGTCGACCATACTGGACACATGTGCAATAGTTCGTAGATTTTTAAATATTTAAGCAATAGCAATCGCATGGGCGTAGAACTTGGACTACGCTCCACCAGAGCACAATCCCTTGAAAATTTTATCCGGAATGTGTAATCTCCGGCAATAGCCGAGATGGATTAAGCTCAAATAAAATAAAATAAAATAAAATGAAATAAAATAAAATAAAATAAAATAAAATAAAATAAAATAAAATAAAATAAAATAAAATAAAATAAAATAAAATAAAATAAAATAAAATAAAATAAAATAAAATAAAATAAAATAAAATAAAATAAAATAAAATAAAATAAAATAAAATAAAATAAAATGAAATAAAATAAAATGAAATAAAATATAGTAAAATAAAATAAGACAAGAAAATTAATTACATTAGATCAAATTAAATTAAAACATTAAACAGAGTAAAATAAAACAGAATAAAATAAAAAATAAATAAATAATAGAATAAAATAGTAAAGTAAAACTAATCAATAATAATGAAATTAACTGGAATTAACTAAAATAATATATTAGAGGCACAACTAAGTTCCCGCTGTTTGTAAATAGTTGCCGCCAGCAGTGTGTGCTAGTCGATTCTAACATAACCTAATCGTCATTAACCAAGCTTAGACGTATGGTAAACAAACTGCTTCGCAACATTAGTGATTTTGGTTTGGTATCATATACTTTTGGTTTTGTGAAAATGTCTGATTTTGTGTCGAATAATCGTCATTTGCGGGAAGTGTTGATTTTCTTCTTTCATTCGAAAAAAAACGGCGGCTGAAACGTATCGAGAGCTACAAAAAGTTTATGGAGATGCTGCTTTAAGTGAAACAACGTGCCGAGATTGGTTCCGTCCGCGTGAGGGAAGGCCAAAAAACTTCGAAGACGCTGAATTGGAGGCATTGCTCAATGAGGATCCGTGTCAAACGCAAGTGTGTTAGGAGTATTAGGAGTTACCTGCCAATACATTTCCAAGTGATTGCATGCTTTGGATATGACTCATAAACAGGGGACTTGGGTTCCTTATGAGTTAAAATCAAGGGATGTTGAACGTCGTTTTTTCGCCTGTGAACAACTGCTTCAGCGGCAAAAAAGGAAGGGTTTTCTTCATCGCATCGTGACGGGTGATGACAAAGGGATTCATTACAGCAATCCAAAGAAAATAAAGTCATGGGGACTGTCCGGTCATGCTTCTACGTCATCGCCTCGGCCGAATATTCACGCTGCGAAGGTTATGCTATGTATTTGGTGGGGCCAAGTTGGTGTTATTTATTTTGAACTATTAAAACCAAGCGAAACCATAACTAGGGATCGGTGTCGACTTCAATTGAGTCGAGCACTGCGCGAGAAGCGGCCGCAATACGCGGAGAGGCACGAAAAAATGATTCTACAGCATGATAACGCTCGGCCTAACGTTGCCAAACCCTGTAAAACCTACCTGGAAACACCGAAATGGGAAATCTTACCCCATCCGCCATATTCTCCAGATATTGCGCCGTCCGATTATTACCTGCTCCGATCGATGGCAATGGTCTAGCTGACCAGCAGTCCCATGCATATGAAGACATCAAAAAATGGCTTGCTCCGAGGATAGCCTCAAAAGATGCACAGTTTTACCGCGACGGTATACGAGATCTACCAGAAAGATGGGAAAAAGTACTAGCCAGCGATGGGCAATAATTTCAATGATTCACTTGTAACCATTTTTTTAGAATAAAGTTGTATTTTCATAAAAAAAAAACCGAGAACTTAGTTGCGCCCTAATGCTAAAGAATTAATTATACTAAATTAAAAAAAGTAAAATAAAAATTCAAAAAATAAAGTAAAGTAAAATAAAAAAATAATAGAAAAGTATGCATTTTTATTCAAATTTTTCGTTTTTGGGAAAACGTTGTTTGCCACTTTTGGTTATCCTCCATATATTTTTTGTTTTTCAATTCCTTAGGCTAGTTTACTCTGATTACTGAGCATAGTCTAAGCGAGTAAAAACAAAACAAGCAAAAAATATAATTCGGTGTTTTCAAAAATGTCAAAAAACTATTTTTAGATATTTTTCAACACAACCAAAAAAAAAAAATTATATCAAAAAATATGTTTTTTCTCAAATAATTTATTCTACAAAATTAAAAAAAATATAGTCACTGGAAAGCACTCTATGCCTTAATTTCAACGATGAATAAATTTTATTATACTGAAAAAACATTCTTATTGAAAGTTTTGAAACAATTTTTTTCTTGCTATTTTTGGAAAGCACCCTCTCACATGTTTTTCTTGTTTTTTTTTTCAATTCCTTAGACTAGCTTGCTGTGATTACTGAGTATAGTATATTTCCAAAAATTTTGCAACAAACTAAAAGAAAATTCCCAAAAACTTTTATCAAAAATGTATCTATGTATCTCAACTAATTTTTCTAAAAATATATTTTATTCTAAAACATAAAATGAACGACGATAACTACTTAAAAAAGCTCAATAAAATAAAACGATTTTTATATTATTAAATGAGATTTATTTTAATGTTGAAAAATTTTGTACATAATTTTTAAGCTAAATTATTTTCGGTTCACTTCAAAACTAAAATTTTTTGGAATGTTTTAGGATCAAATATGCATTTAAATACTATCTTCTTTTAATTAATTTTTTTGTTATAAATTTTTGCAAAAATTTGTTTCTCTAATTTTTGAAAAACACTCACAAATAATAGCACTTTTTTCTAATTTTCTTCATATTTCATTTTCTTGGATAAAACATGCTGTAAAAAAATTTTTTTTTGTTTACAATTTTTGCGAGAAAAATGATTTTGTAAATTTTGAAAGACTCTCCCCGTCACACTTTTCTCCTATTTTCTTGACAGAATCGGATGATAGTTTTCGCAAAACATTGTAGATACTTATAAATATATATTTTCTGAGCTCAGTAGAAGCTGCAATCTCAGTATGTTCCTCTAACATAAAACATTAGATAGGGAATGTCGCCACGCAAGAAACTTACTTATTCTAATTGATTCTGCTTCGATTGAAACAAAATTAAAAAAACCCAAAAAGGGATTCATACGTCCTAGGTCTCCCGTAATCTATTTTTTACACCTTTAATTTGCGTTACCTAAAAGTAACATAAAAAAAATTGCAGTGTTTAGTTTTCAAATAAATTTTTTGGCAATTAATGATTATGACTTTATAAAAATGTCAATATAATTGGATATATTGTAAAATCATGATTTTCTTTTACTTCTGAATTTAATTTATTAAACTTGTTTTAGTAGTTAAACATTTATTGTGCTAACCGTAAAAAATTGCATTATTTTAAATTACATTTTGTGAAAGTCTTTCATATTAGATGAAATAAAATGAGCAACCCTCTTTTTAAATTCTGACGATCCATTACCTTCAACTTGTGGCGAGCAGATCCCCTTCTTTTATTGAAGGGCACATGTAAGCCGATGCGCTTCATTTATTTTTATTGCCTTAAATACTATTTCTACCTTTTCGCTTTATTTTACTTTAATTTTGTTCGAAATGTCAGACAAACGAATCTGACGTTTCAAATAAGACAGGTGGCAAATACACTAAACGCCACGCATGAACACATTTACACAATTATTTCTATTGTATGTGGATCAACAAATTCAAAATGCTTGAATTTCTCTGCAATTCAGTTGATGCAAAAAGCTGACGTGATGTCAAAACATGCGAGGAAATGTGTTGAAAAAAAGAAAAGCACGGATAAGCAAATGCATATATGTATGAGTATGTATATATGTGCATATGTTTAATACGAATTAACTGTATGAGTGTACTTGCATATACAGTTGTGGGCACATAAATTTGGCTATCCCCTTTTTTTGTTTGCTGAAGCCAGCCTTCAAAAAAAAATAGATTAAACTGAAAAGTCGATACGTCCTTCAGTACCACTACAATCGAAATGAAAAGGCACAGTAGGCGGCCAGTAAAAGTTATTCTACTTATGGTTTATAGAATTTAATGCAACAGCAAAGTTGTGGTTCTAATGATTCTGCTATCCGGACGATATATGATAATCTGGACGACAAAGATGAGGTATGCTCTTGTAGGCTAATCGTGGGAAATATCGAGAAAGTCAAGAAAATTGTAGAATCGAACGGGCATGAACATATGTGAGCTCAAGAGCTGAATATTATGTGGAACCCCATATGGAATCATTTTCAAGAAAAAGCTCGATATATGGGTGGTTGTCGAACCAATTGATGCAAAATATCATTCTAGGCTGAATTACGTATGCAGTTCTTTGCTGAATCGAAATGAACTCGATCCATTTTTGAAGCGAACGGCAACTTGTGATGAATAATGATTTACATCCGAGAACAACAGCAGAAAAGGATTGCAGCCAAATCGCAATAAGCCGACCCACAGGATCTTTAAGCTCGGTTTAAAAGTCAATTTTGCTTTGTATTTGATGGTATTGCAAGGCAGTCATTTGCTATGAACGATTGAAGCCAAACACTCAATTTGCACTTATACTGTGAAACACTGGCTGTTTAGAAGCAGACTTACGACCAGAAGTGTCAAGAATTGCGTGCAAGTAAGCTTGTTGTGTTCCGTGAAGATAGCCTCAAGCCATCAAATACGAGTATAGCTTTGATAACATGCCAGAAGCCCTATCACATTTCCCAGCATAAGCAAAATTCAGTTTATGCTACAAAACAGTCCTCAAAGGAGGCTTGTGAAACTAAGCTTATCCTATATTTTATTAAAAAAAACGAATACTTCAGCAGTCGCTGCATTATAGATACGAAATTGTCTTCAGACTGAGTAAAAACTAAAGCACAAATTGGGGCATATTTGATTTAAGCCACGTGATTTAAAAATATAAATTTCATCGTTGCAATAAAGCGTAAAAATTATTTAAAATTTTAAATTAGCCAGTATTTTGTGGAGCCTTTAGATTTAATGTCGATTTTATGAGCTCTGTCAAAACTCTCAAAATATTCCTTCCGGAATTTTTAATATACTTTACATTATCAAGAATCCACTCCAGACTCAGGTAATACATTGGCTTTTAATATTTTACTCAAATATTCAGAAAGTGCCAAAAGTTCAGTCGGGTCGAAATAAGGGTTATGCAAAGTCTCTTAATTATCGAAATCCCAAATGTGATTTACAGCAAAAATGGACACCGGATGCCACTGGTTCTCAATATATTGCGATTAAAAGAAAAAGTTTTGTATTTTGTCTAAGTAATGGAAAGTTGCAGATATGTATGTCGAAAACGTTTCCATAAAAAAATTATTAACTCGATTTTCAGAATCAGCCGAAGGAATTGAATAATGGCATATGGATCGCAAAAAAATAAAAAATTGTGAGCCAGTACAATTTTTTGCATAAAAAAGAGAACAAGGCGGTGATTGTTGAATCATCTAAAATATTTATTCTGATATCAGCTATGTGAATATAAAATATTGCACCAACTATTTGGCATAGTAACAGAGTGAAGCAATTTATTGAAAAATACCGCAAAACACTACCGTACAATCTTTTATTTACTTATTTTTATTGTATATTTAAGTAGTGGGATGAAAATCCACAAAATGCCAGGGTATTCTAATTTACTTTTTATTTTTTCATTATAAAACTGGAGCATCCCTTCAAAGGAGGAAATTGGCAAAAGTACCCGAAAAAAATTGTCTAAAATCAAATCGATTTTCGTGCTACTTCAAACTTGTACTTTATTATGCCAAAATTCAAAGGCGTATAACATTGCATAGTTAATTTTTTTTTAAACCATGATTAATTAATTTAATAAAAATGTGTTACTTTTTTTAAGTCATGTTTAGATTTATTTATAATGAACAATACTCTCATACAAAAAATTATTAAAATTAAATGAAACACAAATCAATTTTCAACACTTATCAATTAGTCTTGGAACTATAGTTATTTATTGCCCAATCAAAGTGGGCAAACTTAGGAGAGTTTATAGTAGTAGCTGCTTAGAGCCCTAGTAGGAAAATTTTGAGAAATCTTCAGGAAAATCTTCCACATCATTTAGACTACCACTTCGCTCTGATCACCACTTCGCCTAACGGTATGCTTAATATTTCCATTCCACCGGTTCTGCTTCTTGCTTTTGGCATAAGCTGCCAACCAAAAAGTTTAAGTCAAGTTCATATTTTCAGCCATCTGTGCAAACAAATCAATTATTTTCATTAAGTCTTACTGCACTTCTTGAGTTGTATTGCTCAATGAAGACATTTTTCTTGCAAAAATTACTTTTAGGCAAGAAGCCGGAACCAGCTTCGGAGACTTATCAGTCTCGATGTTTGAGACTATTTTGCTAACTCATGCAGGACAGACCGTGACCTATCTTAAGCTAGATTCTCCTACGCGCCTTGAGGCGGTACTTAATTTACCTACCTAGTCCTCTCATATGGTAATATCGTGCGAAAAGCAGAAACCTACCTGGTATATATAACGAAATCATACTATCAGATCTGGCTTTCGTTTCAAACAAATTTAAAGACACAAATAAATATTTCTCATTTGAGTAAATCTTAAAAATTCGTTGTCATCATGGTTCTTGGCATATCTTAGGTAACTTTGGTAAGTAGGAGCGCGAAATTTTCCATTTTCAAACTGGAAAAGCGTAACTTTTAACGTAAGTATTCAGGTTAATTTTATTCCGTTTAACCAAAAATTTTGCTCTATTCACTTTCGATCGATTTTTCTTAAATTCGTCATACCTTAATTTTTACTTCATTTCCACAAACACTTTTCTCGAAATACTATCAAAAAGGTCGCATAATTTTTTTTATTCCAAAAAACGTATCGCTACCTACTAAATTCTACGCCTAGTAGAGCCTATTGCGCTTTAATTGCAAGCTTACTAGCTGTCCTGATTTTCATAGTCGCAGCTGTATGTATTTATGTATTTATTATTATTATCTCCACACATATATACATAGCAATTTTGCGTTTTTTTTAGTTTAACGTTTCTTTAAAGCTTAAAAATAATTATGAGTTAAGTAAAATGAAAAGTACAGAAACCAAAATATATACACACATTTGCACACATTATTACGTGAAATTAACACAATTTTTCTATGAGTGAGTAATCCACATGTGCTGCGCCATCAGCTGTTCGCAGAAAGTTGGTAATGAAATGGCGCAAAACCACATCAGAGCAGCTATTGAGGCCAAAACTTTTGAAATTGCACATCTGGCAGAAATTGTTATGGATAATACAGTACAAAAAAATACAGTCAAACTTTATTTAAAAAAAGAAGCAATAAAAAGCAGTTCATATCTGGGATGTGTATTCAAATATTAATATTGCGTTTTGGCCACTTACCTTCGAACGAGGGAAAGAAAAATATATTATAAAATATATAAATGGGCTTGAGTAAGATTAGAGGGTGTTGATTTTTGATTTGAAGATTTCTTTGTTTTCCTCTTAGTACCATTCATTGAAGGGTTTTCATGAAAGTCTGGCATTTTACAGCGTAAGTAGCACTTCAGAGTTTAAGGGGTGAGCGATTGCATGTCAAGTGATGCAATTATTTTGACCATTGATTACAATTCTTATAAAAATTGGTTTATTTCTAGACTTCAGTATAATTAGAAATAAATTGAAAAAATTTTGAATAAAATTTCATAATTTTGAGAGTTATTCAATGAGATTGCGATTTATGCATTTTTATAATTTTTTTTTTAATTTTTATTATAGAATATGCTTCTCAAAAAATATTTCAAGTAACATATTTCCTTTTAATTGGAAATATTTTTGGATTTTTGTTGAAAATTGTATTTTGTTGAAAATTTGCTTCAGGTTTTTTCTTATTTTTTTCTTTTAATCGCTTAGACTATGCTCAGTAATTACAGCAAGTCTCATAGTGGGACTCCCATAACTTTTTGAATTATTTTCAAATACGTACAGCGACCCTGTGGAAAACATGGTGTATCTGCTTACTAATGTAAGTAATGACTAGAGCTGTGATAGTCATGCAAATGCATGTTGCATGCGTATTTTGCATGTTTCGTCCATTAAAGCATATTTCGATTTAAAATGCATGTTTGCATATTTTTTGAGTAATTTTAAGAAATGTAAATCCTTCTTCTAACCAAAACATAAAGAAAAACAATTCGCAGCTAAACTTTCGTTTCAAGAACAGATCTATAACATTTTATGCGCCCATCTGTTTCAAAATTTTTGTATTTGCTTTCTCCAATGAGGCGACAAATTTTTGAAGTGGAACTTCTTTAGGCGTGTCGGGGGCCCCAAGGCAGATTGAAAATAGGCGAGTGAAACGGTAAGTTCGGAGCGTTACCGAAATCCGTCAAATGGGCGGGGCCAAGGAGCAGCTGCTCCTTCCCACTCTCGCCTATTCGCTCTCTCTGTCGCTCTCTCGCATCGCAAGCGCTGAACGATGTGAGGGAGCCACCGAGACACGAAATAATATGAACTGAAATGTATATAGCACACAAGTAAGCATTGAAGTAGACTGGCGACATGCAGGCAACCGACAACGGGTATTATAGATAGCCATAGCCCGTGCAAATGAGTGCTGTGTGTGAGTATCAGATAAAGCGCCGATTGAATGTGTGTAAGCGGGAAAGCAATAAGAAACTGCTGTGAAGTAAATAGATGGTAGGTATGGAGGAGACGAAGCGATACAATGAGTGCGTTTGCCAAACGAGTGACGATAGTTGAAGTAGAAGGTTGTAAAATGACATTTCAACCGTTTCGGTGATCCAAGCAAATTGATTAACGTGCCAAAAGTAGGCAAAAAGTACCATTAGAAGTGCAAAGAAATGTCAGCGTCAAGTGCAACACTGCACCCAAGTGTCAAATTTGAAGCTAATAAGGACAAAAATAAATAGTACAAATTTATGTGGTGTGATATAGAAAAAAAAATATGAAAACCTGAATTTAACACGAGAGAGGGGGGAGAGATCTAAACCGGGGCTCCCATGCATGGAACAACCAACTTAGAAGTTTCACTTCTACCGTGCGTGAGTCTGACAGACCCTAGTTTTTTTTTTATAAAAATGAGACTAGAAAATTTCCACGAAATGAGTTTGACGCAATTATTGGTTAATATGATTTCCGAAGAGAGCACAACGACAAGTGCTATGCGTCACTTGTTAGTATGAAATGCATAGTAAAATTAGTAAGTTCCATCATATTCTTCTCAGTTATTGCATGGTATTTGAAGTATTCGGTTGATTGAAAATTGGGTTAAGGATGCGAAAAGATTGAAAAGAAACGCCGGGTGAATTTATTGTGCGTATGAAAAACCAATTTCCCAATGTTTTTTGGCCGGACAAATCAGTTTTATTTTGTTCACATTGCAATTGTTTGGTTTCTGCGAAAAAAAGATTTCAAGGTAAACAGCACATTGATTCAGTAAAACACAAGGATGCTTAAGAAAGAAAAAAACATAATTCTGAACGTGAAATGAGCAAATTGTTAATATCAAATCATCAACAGAAACATGGGCCAAATCTTTCGGAATTCAATATGGATTTATGTAAAACTTCAATCGAAGCCAACATTCCATTAAATAAAGTGAATCATCGGAGTGTAGTACAATTCATAGAAAAATACACTTCACAATCAGTTTCAGATCAAAGTACACTTCGTCGTAATTATGTGCCACATTTGTATGAAAAATCGGTTGAAAAATTGCGTTTAAAAGCTGATTGAAAACATATTTGGGTTACTCTGGATGAAACAACGGATATTGAAAAAAGATCAGTTGCAAATTTTGTTTTTGGCATATTGAATGATGAAAATGAGCGCCGAAAATCTTATTTGTTGAACTTTAAAGAATTAGACGAATGCAACGCTAACACGATCGCAACATTTTTTACTGAATCATTGTTACTTTTATGGCCTAAAGGTATGTAAGTCTTTACCTAAACACTTTTTTTTTGCGTTTCTTTTGTATTTGTAGGAATTCAATATGAAAATTGTATGCTCGTTACTACCAATGCTGCTCATATATGATTTCGGCAATGAAGTCTCTTCAAGTTTTATTCCCAAAAATGCTCCACGTTACATGTTTTGCCCATCGATTGCATCGATTGGTAGAATTTATTCGTTCAGAGTTCCATGAAGTCAATTTGTTGATATTAAAAGTAAAGGCTACCCTCGTCAAAGTACGTATTGCTATTTTTATCTATAGTTCAAATTCTTATATTGAAAAAACCATTAAATTCCTTTACAGTCAGCAGCTCGACGACAGCTGTTTAAGCAAGCAAATCCGAACATTCCACTGCCACCCGAACCAATTGTCACTCGATGGGGAACTTGGCTACAAGCATGTGATTACTATGCTGACAAATTCGACGCTTTAAAATCGGTTGTTGATTATTTGAATGATGCAGATTCGGAATGTATTCGAGATGCAAAAAAAGCGTTTAGAGCGTCCAATATTCGACAAGATTTGGCATTCATAAAAGCTATTTCATGTTCATCGCAGGCAATATCAAAATATAAGAATCGAAAGGACTTGAATTGAAAAAGTGTATAGAGCAGTATGAAGAAGTTCATTCTATCTCAGTCACAATGACCGACGACCGTTTTTTGAAGAAGTTCGAAGAAGTGTTATCTCGGAATATTGGATATAGTTCTTTGCTTGAAGTTAATGATATTTTGAATGGAGATTCACGTGCTAGCGCTTCAAATGAATATATCATTAACATAACATTTTTTAAATTTGCTGTTGCTACATCGGTGGAATTAGAACGTTCCTTCTCAACCTACTAGTCAATTTTAACTGAAAAACGGCGGTGTTTCTCGTTCGATAGTCTGAAACAACATGTTGTTTTGACTTGCAACAATGAATGGGTCTAAGTATCTGACTAACTGAAATAAAAATGTTTACTAGCCCAGGAGAAAAAAACTACCTTTTTACCATTTTCGGTATTTTTTTTAGAGATTTTCGAATATTATTTTGGGCTTGTTTTGCATGTTTTCATACATATTTTCGTGCATATTTTGACTTTTTTTGCATTTTTTCGTGCATATTTCAGAGTTTTTCATGTATTTTTGCATGCAGATTTTGGCCTTTTATTTTGCATTACTATCACAGCTCTAGTAATGACGCTTTAGTCAATTCCCAAATGGACTTAATATATGCATCGCTAAAGCAGTATTTTGCTTTGATTTTTCACTGGTTCGCTATACGGATTTGAAAATGCAGAGCATAGTTAAGGGAACCCCGCTATGAAACTTTCCGAGAATACTCAATTATGTGTGAGGTATTTATAAAAAATACGTGGCGGGTTATTTTTCAAAAATAGGAAAACAAATGCTTCCAAAAAATTTGCAAAAAATTATTTTTTTTTAACAAATAAATATTTTTAAAACAGTATATTCTAAAATAATAAAAAAATGATTTATTCTCAAAAATGCAAATTTTTCTCAAAAATTTTCAAAAAATATTTATTTTTTCTCAAATATATATTGTATTTTTTTAAAATACATTCTAAAGTTAAAAGAAAAGTTCTGGAAATATTAAAGCAAAAGAAAAAATGAACATAAAAAAATCCGAGGCGGCGTGTTTTTCAAAAATAGCAAGACAAAGTTTTCCCAAAAATTAAAAAAAAAATATATATACATAATTTTTTCCCATATAAATTTCTTTTAAAAAGTATATTATAAAATATTAAAAAAAATGTATAGGAATATTAAAACAAAATAATCTCTCAGCACTTTGCGAGATCCACTATTATTTGTGCCAAAGGTTTGTGGCTGCTGGGGTGTAACTACAAATACGTAGAGATGTATAAAACTGCATTAAAACTCCATACTTCTGAAAATATTATCGCTCGCTTTTTAATTTATTTCATGCTTATACATAAATTCTCTATTAGATTTAGGTATATTTTTCGACGTTAGAGACTTTTTTGAGTTCATATTTACGAAAAGTCGCATATTTAAGCCTATCGAAGGGTATTTGAAAGTACTAGACAAATTTCGCTATTTTACTGTTTTGTCGACGGGTGGATTTCTTCTACAAATTGGTGCACTAACACAGTGAGACTTTTATTGAAAGTTGATTTTTGTGCTCGTAATTGAGTTTTATATTTCCGATTTTTTTTTAAGATTATTTAAAACCATTTTATTATAACACTTACAGCCCTTTAATACTCATAACTTGATTTTCAGTTAGCTTCGTTCATATCATATTGGTGGGGTTAAAGGGGTATAAAGAGAGTTTTAAAATCTCTTCTTTACTTTAACTACCAATAAAATCATATGGTTTTTTTCGCTGGAGGCGTGGGGTTTGGCTGCGGTGTTGAGAAGTTGGCTGGCTTCCTCGTTTACGTGCCTCTGTAGCCTCTAAGAGTGGACTTCTGCTTGTATTTTAATAACTTCAGCAACTGTAGGAATGTTGAGGTCACGATGAGTATCTGCATTGCGAATATTCCAAGAGGCGTTCACAATGTTTTTGAGAATTTTATTTTGAAATCGTTGGATTATGTTAGTATTATTTTGACTGACACAGCCCCAAATTTGTGCGCCATAAGACCGCACTGATTTGATAACTGGATTATAAATATATGGAGAGTTTTGAATTTCGTCGAATGAGCCAGTTCATTTTTAGTATTTTCAAATTAAGTTCGCTTCGTTTTATTTTTATCCTCCTTCGAACGTAGCTTAGCATCGAGGGTTATACCAAGCTATTTGGCAGTATTTGCGTATGGAATTGGAGAGTAGCATTATTGGGTGATGGTTTGCTTTTTTATTGGTGAAGGTCATATGAATGGATTTATTACTGTTTAATTTTATTTACCAAGTTTTCGTCCATTTTTCTACTTCGGCAGTTTTTTCTGTTGCAAGAATTACTGTGTCATCAGCAAAGGTGACGAAAATAGTGCTTGGAGGTAATGGATGCAAAGGAAATAGTACTTGGAGGTAATGGTATATCTTTCGTATACAGAAGGTAAAGAAGAGGTGCCAGGATGCTCTCTTGCGGCACTCCAGCGTTTCTTTACTGCAATTATTTTCTGCTTTTCTAGTAGTTTTGAAATTTGTGGCTACAAGGAGATTGGCCGGTATGAAGAAACAATACGTGGATCCTTTCCTGGTTTGTCAATCATAATCGTCTCCGCAACTCTCCACAGGCTTGGAACATACTGGGGTCAGATCGAAGAATTGAATACCAGGTATATACCTATGAAATAAGACTTTCAGCTATTAGTCCATAGATGTCGCTACGAGTATTTTTAAACCTGCCCAAATGTCTTGTTTTTTTCGTCTGTCATCTGTCAACAATATTCAGTTCATTGTTTGTTACGTTTCATACAACATTGCTCTTTTGTCGCTCTTAAAAATGTCGCATTTCGTGCCTTCAAACTACGATTTGCGGACATCGTAAAACCACTTGTGAAATGCTGCTCTCCCGGTTCAAACGGAAGTTTTTTTTACATCGAATCGTTACGGGTGATGAAAAATGGGTGTATTTCTCCAATCCCAAACGTAAACGATCGTATGGTCCGCCCGGCCACAAGCCAAAAGCAACGGCCAAACGAAATCGCTTCGACCGCAAGGCAATGCTGTGTGTTTTCTGGGATCAGCGTGGTATGATTTGGTACCAGCTATTAAAACCAGGTGAAACAGTTGACGGTGCACGCTACCAACGACAATTGGCCGACTTGAACAGCGCTATACATCGAAAACGTCCAGAATATGCTGATCGGCGTCACAAAATAAGCTTTCTTGATAACAATGCACCGCCACATCGAACAAAAGCGACCCGGGAATTGGTGGAGACGTACGATTGGGAACCGCTGGTGCATGCGGCTTACTCACCAGACTTGGTGTCTTACGATTATCATTTGTTTGCATCGATGGACCACGCACTTTCCGAGCAGCGCTTCAATTCTCACGAAGAAGCCAAAAAATGGCTCGATGATTGGTTTGCGGCCAAAGACGGTCAATTTTTTTGGCGCGGAGTCCACAAATTGCCTGAGAGATGATAAAAATGTGTCGCTAGCGATGACTATTATTTTGAAGATTAAATTTGTAGCCATGTTTTGTTAATAAACGTTTGAAATTGTAAAAAAAGTCTTGGCTAATCTTACAAGGCTTTTGTTGGGCAATTGCTTTAATACTTCCGCTGTGATTAAATCAAATCCAGGTGACTTCTTGTCTTTTAGTTGCTTAATTTCTCTTTTCAGTTTGCTTACAGTGATATGTGGGGTCCCAGTGGTTTCTTGATGCTCTGCGCATATTATAGCTTTATCCTTATCACTTCTCGTCTAGGTGTCATTTGCATTTTACACTGGCGGAACGAGACATTTTGGCGAACAAAATGAATCGTGCGCACTTAAAGAAGATTGAGATACGATTACAAATTTTGTGTTTTTTTGTTTTTTTGGGGATGTATTCAGAAAAGGTGATGTTATGCTAAACTCCAGAGCTCAAAAACATTCAAATCTTGTAAGGTGAATATCATTTGAGCCTGTCGTGAGTTCAGGTCAGAAACTAACAGCAGAGTCAACTGAAAATTTAGTTGAAAGTAAGCATTGCTGCAAAACAAGTCGATGTAGTCGCTAAAATAAAAACTTATGTTTGCTGATATTATTTTTTCATTTTTTCTTTTAAGTATTTTTATTTGGTATTTGTTTATTTTGAGAAGAAACTTGTTAGTAGTACATACAGGTATTCTTGTAATAAAAGTTGTGAATTAAATTCGAACGGCGTTAAACCTGGTAATATTTTGAAATTGTTTTTATCTGTTTTTGAATTGCATTTTGCCTACCTTATTCTTCTAGCATCAATAGAAAGCAGGATTAAATATTACGTTTTGTTATTTTGTACTCCCGTGCAATTAGCTAACCAATCCGCAAAATATATTTTAATCACTAATTTTCTACACTTGATTACCTAATCGCTTTCAGATGTGCGAATTTTCGCCAAAAATTAAATATGAAGTTTTATTTGCAATTAGCGTTGATTGCAATCGACTTTTGAAACAACATTCTCGATATTACACACACAACGTGGTCGTCTGCCTCAATAAGGCTGACTACCCAATTAGCTAAAAACGCATGTTACTCATACGCTCCCCCGATGGTCGTTTTGGCGCAACGCAACAATTTCGCTAATTAAATTTTTTCCCAACAGCACTGGTGCTCTTCACCAATTTCTTTTGCTATTCTTCGTTTATTCCTTCACTTCTGCTTTGCCTCTGCATTCACTTTAAATGCATTGTGTGGCTTGGGAGAACAAACTGGCAGTTAATGAGCCAAACTTTGTAGCGGTTTGCTACAGTGAAACATCAGCAAACTGAGCACAAATTGCAACAGCAAGCCAATAAGTACTGAAAATTTCGCAACACATTGCAAATGCATTGGAAGTAATTAAAAACAGTAGTTATGACCACTGTAGAGGGCGAAAAGAGAGACAAGTATCTGTAAGTACTTAGTAAATCAGTGACATAATTCATTTTCGTTTTTATTTATACGGTAAAATATATTTAAAAAAAGGTCTGCAATATATTACTCACCCCTGTGCATACACTCAACTAAAATTTAGATATCTCTTGGCCAAAGCACTTAAAAGTATGCAAGCAAAAGTAAAAATAGGCTTTACCCTCATTTTGTGAGCTTCATAAATTTTGGCATTTTAGACAAGCAACCTTTTTCATTGCCATCAAACGTGCGTAAACAATTTCACAGAGATGTATATATTTCATATGAAAAAACATACACATAAATGTTGCACACAGCAGCAGGTAAGGCTGGTTATCAATTTGCGCAACGGGGGAAAAACAATAAATTTGGAGGATTAACCGCCGACAAAAAAGGTTAACCTAACTCACTCAAGTATAGCAAAAAATTTATATTTATACTTGTACATATATATATGTATGTATACGCACGCGTTTATCAAAAATCAAATTTCAACAAACACATTGGTAGTGACAACAAGGATAGCCACAATTGCCTTGCATGGTAACGCCTGTTCCCCATTTTCGGGCATAGACAGCTCCTTACTTTTTAAAGAAAAACTTGTTTCAATAAAAATTATATGACTTCCGTACATTTAAAAGCTGAAACGACTAATGAAAAATATTTGTATAAGAAAACATTTTTGGAAAAATTTGTAAATCAATTGTACAAAAAAATTCCTTTGATAACTAAATCGTTAAAAGTGATAAAAAAGGAAGCAAAAGAGCAGATCGCAAAAGTCTCAAATACGGTGAGAATCCCTTTTTATAAAAATTACAATATATAAAAAATAAATTTTTATAAAAAAATTTCTTTGATAACTAAAACATTAAAACAGATAAAAAGGAAAGCAAAAATGTGGTAGCGCAAAACTCTCAAATTTTAAGATATGTTTAAAGTGCAGTTACGAATGAAACAAAAAAGTAAAAAAAATGTAAAGCGCAAAATCCGAATTTAAACTAGAGAAGAAAACCAAAAATTTTGCGAGAAATTTTATAAAAAATATATTAATGAAAAAAAGTTTTTACAAAATTTATTTGAGCAATATTCACGATTTCAGGGCATTTGAGATTGAAAGTCACTTTTAATAACAAAATTAAAAAAAAAAGAAATTTTATAAAAAAATAAAATAAAATATAGCCACTATTAATAATAAAATTTATAAACTATATTTTTAAAAAACAAATTTTATAAAGTAATTTATTTCATAACTATAACTGTTAAGAGAGACAAAAATAAAGCAAGAGAACTATGTAAAAATTTCATAAAAAAAAAGTTTTATAAAACAAAATTGTAAAAAATAGAATATATATAAAAATTTTATAATGAAAATGGTTCAAAAAGTTAAACAAAAACCAGTAGGCAAAAGCTAGTAGCGTAAAAGCATCAAATTTGTAATACTTCCGGTCATCAGCTGCAGTTGAAAATAAAATAGTTTAAAAACTCTTGTGAAGCACACAAACTCGAGCTTTAATTAGAACTTACATTTGCATATAAATAATAAATAGATTGTTTTTTTGTTATAGAATTTTAAAATGAAATAAAACACTTAAACATTCGTGCCATGCTGCTAGAATTGAAGGAATCCAGAAAGTATTCTTACATTTCGCTTTGCGTAATTTACGCTTTTCGGATCCTATCCCTCCATATGAAGCGCGATGCTTATTGATCAACTTAAAATCATTGCAAAGCAGGAGAATAATTATACCTTTATCTTTCACTTTCGATTTAATCCGTTGGTTCGTTTGCTAGAACGTCACCAGTCACCCACATAACTTACAATTGAGTTTAGCCTCAACTTATTTTTCTTAATTGTTTTTGAAGGGGTGTGAACGATTTCTGAGACCTTTAGAGTAGCTTGACTAGCACTGCTGATTTTAAGTCTGGAGTTTATGCCCCCACCACCTTTCGTCAATTATCCAGTTTGTAACTTTAATTAATATAAAGGCTTCCTATCGAAATACCCTTCCTGTTTTAATTAAAGAAGTAAAGCGTATGAAGTTAATATCCAAACGCATCCAACTATATTTTCAGCCCTGGAGTCGTCGGTGTAGAAAGTTTAATAGGCTCATCAAGAGAGGATATAAACGTCTTATTAACGACATACTTTCTTCCACCAGAGACTCCAGGTATCATTTTGTTATTAAAGATCAAAAATAGAGTGTACTCTGACTACGTTTCTGATTTTAGGATCAGCGTCTTCCGCTCACCTAACAGCGGTTGAATTGTCGGCAGTTTTCCAGATTTGCTTCATGCTCCATCGGATATGATGTGACAACACAGGGTTTCACTGGAAAGAAATTTACAAAATAACTAACGGTCAACTAACGGTAGCCCAGCTACAAATATGAAAAGCTTGATTGTGTGCCCTTAATTTCGTCTTTCACTGCCACACTCTGAACAAAGTAGTTCGCAATTGGTGAAACGAAACTAGTGATATATTAGAAATTCGCCTCAATGGTTAAGATTTTCTCTATGGGCAGTCGCATCTACTTAGCAACACCCTGTTAGTTACAATAAAATGTTCAATTTTATGGAAAGCGTCATAGTGATAAAGTCAAATGTATATCCGGTTTAACTTTTGTTCTGTTGCTTTTACTGAAATTAATAAAATAAAAGCAATTACTCGCAGTCATTCTAATTTAATGGCCTACATCCGTTAAGCACGAAAATGTTCCCGCATATGTTGCGAAATATATAAAAGAAGCACCAAAATACAAATACGCTCATTTCAGAAGGTAAATAAGTAAAGTGAAAGGCACAAAATTATCCAAATGAAAAAACAATCAATTTCCGTGGCTGATACAAATTATCGCCGCTCTGCCAACGGTTCATGTAAACAAACAAACTAAAACAATTTACTTGGATGTAAGTAACTTAAAAGCGAAATTTTTATAAGCCTTTACTCATCTGTATATTAGGCGAAGGAAAAAGTTCGGAGCATTGGTTTGCTTGATTTGGACGTATTTCAATTTTCCGCTAGGTGGCACAACAATCATCCAATTTTGTTATTGAATAGCTTTTTTGCTAAATAAAAAAAACGGTTTTAAGCGATGGAAACCTTTATTTTGACATTTACACGTTCCATTACTTGTCGTACAAAGCCATTTGCAAAAATTGTAAATCTTCCGATAGGTGATTAATTTCGAGCCACCTTGTGTTATACGAATGTAACCCTTTTCTTTGTTCATGCATCACATAAAAACTACTAAACCGGTTTATAGGTGGTTTGTATATTAGTATTATTGAGAAATACGCATATGGTTTTTTGTAAGATAGAAAATAAATGAAGATCATTTTTGAGGGCGAGGGCTTTCGTATTATGCGCCTTTGCAATTCTGCGTGTAATAAACTGGAATTCGATATTTTTAACGAAAAGTTTGGTATTTTTTAGCATTAGCTTTCATACAAAGTTTCCACTTACGAACTTTTTATTAGTTGAAGAATTCAAAAGGGAATTCATTAATTCGGGAAAATTTTCGTCCAATGATTTATCACGATTTTTGACGTGGATTATCGAAACAACAGTGCAGTGACTTACTTCGACTATCGGCATTGAACCACCACACTTAGCCACTGGGAAATGCTGATACAACAAGTTTTAACGTGGCCGTCGTTTCTTGCTGGATGAATTTCGTGAAGGCCGTCCAAAAGTGTTTTTTGTCCAGGAAACAATCGATGCTGTGCGTCAATTGATAGCGCAAGATCGTCATATGACATATCGCGGGAAAGAGGCATTCTTGAGCATTAGTAGGACCAGCATACATTTAATATTGCATGAGCATTTGTTCTCGTTAACCCAAAAAAGTACTCGTGTCAAAACAACCGGAAGCAAACCAGCAAATAGTTGTCTGTTTTTTTTCAATAAATCTGGTCATATCGGGACTGTATCACCAGAGAAACTTAAATCAATCTATTTTGTGTTATACACAACCATTTATTTGCCAGAATTTTTCGGTAAATTAAGGAAAACCAACCGCCGACGTCGACGAATGCGAGCTCTCACGTATCGGATCACAGAAGAGCGCTTCAGAGCATTCGAAATATCGAATTAATGAGTCATCCGCCTTAGAGCCCTGATTTAGCATGTAATATTCTCTCTTTATGTCCGGACATTAAGAATAAAATGCGAGGTTAACGTTTTTCAACTCCCGAAGAGGCCTTTAAGCAGCTCATTTTGGAGGTATTCACTCTGAGTGGCAAAAGTGCTTTGAAAATTGGTTCAGGCGAATGGAAAAATGTACTAACTTCCAAGGAAAATTTTGAAAAAATAAAGCCATATTCAATGTTATTCTACTGTGTTTTCATTATAACCTGCCAAATACAATCCTTGTGGTGTACAAAAGAGGGGTGAATAAGTTTATATTGCATTTTGTCCAAAATAATAAGAGGATCACGTCAAAAGAGTGTGGATAATTTAGCTCAACGTGAGAATTGGGAAAATTCAGTTATATCAAAAAAATTAAAGGCGAAGGGAAGTTTTTACTAATTGACGCATCACATTACATGCATTTTTTTTCCTTTGTGAAAAATTGTAACCTTCAGATAATAAAATTTAACCTCATAGCAGAGTACATCTGCCTGTGTTGCAGACTGCCTGACTATGCACTGAATGCTCCGAGTTGCACAAGATTTTCTTTATTTTGAAGCTTATCTCTGCTGCGTGGTTTATTTTCACCACAAATTTTTGAAATTGACAAAAAAGGCGTGCCTATAAGTAAAAAAAAATCATTAAATTAGTTTTCGAACTGCTACAAATCAAGAATGACTGAACTGATTGTACAATTTTTTTTTTTTGAAGTGAAACTTCTTAGGTGTCGTTGGACGAGCGAGAATGGAGAGCAAAATTTCAAGGCCATGCAACGTTTTGGGCATTTTCGTTCTGCGAGAGAGAAAAAAGATATGACGTAGAAGAAAAGGAGAGAGAGAGTTATACCTATACCTATATATGTATATCTTAGATACACTTTAGGCTATTTTTCCTGAGTTTTTCCTTGCGGCTGCTAATTTCTAGTGTGAAATAACACTGCCTACTTTTTGGCGCTTGTTTGTTGGTGCAAACTTGTAGGAAATATATTTTTGGTGCCTACTTTTTGGCGTAAACTGTTCGGAAAAGATGTAAGCTCCATTTTAAAACAAATCGACAAAAATCTGAGATTTAGTGCTCTGAAATTGACCCAACATATCGTCGAGACGTCCGGAAAAAGTGTTCATCCCAGAACTATTAAACGCTATCTTGATAAAGCGGATATTTCAGCAGGACATCACGTAAAAAGCCTTTGATTTCAGAAAAAACCGCCGTAAATATAAAAACTCGTTAGAACAACATTTGAGAATATTATTAGAATATTTTGGTCTTTCGTAAGATTGTATTTTCGCACAAAGCAATAACCCAAGCCAACCGCACTACTTGTCAAAGAATGGCTCTTATAACGGGTGATTTTTTAACTATTAAACAGTTGGTTTAAACAGCTGACGCACGTTTAGAGTTTTGTTTCACTGTCAAACATCTTCAGTTTGGTCTATAATTTAACGATGAATCGTCTTACAAACGAACAACGCTTGCAAATCATTGAATTTTATTATAAAATGTTCTGTGTTCTGTTAAGAAAGTTTATCGCGCGCTTCTTCCATTTTATGGTCACTTTAATCGACCACTGAAGCGGCTTTCGAGCTATTGTGACCAAATTTAGAACCAAATTTACATTATTGGACAGCAAACCACCAACACGCTCACGTAGAGTGAGAACTGAAGAAAATATCGCAGCTGTATCGGCCAGTGTTAATGATGACCATCAATTATCGATTCGTCGCCGTTCGCAGCAATTGGGCCTCTGTCACTCAACAACGAGGAAAATTTTGCGAAAGGATTTAGATGTAAAGCCTTTCAAAATACAGCTGGTGCAAGAATTGAAGCCGAACGACCTACCGCAAGGCAGAATTTTTGGCGAATGGGCTCTTGGAAAGTTGGCCGAAGATCGCTCTTTTTTATCGAAAAATTGTGTTCAGCGACGAAGCTCATTTTTGGATCAGTGGGTACGTAAATAAGCGGAATTGTTGATTTTGGAGTGAAGATTAGCCAGAAAAGTTGCAAGAGCTACCAATGTATCCAGAAAACGTCACAGTTTGGTGCGGCTTATGGGCTGGAGGTATTATTGGACCGTACTTCTTCAAAGATGCTGCGAATCGTAACGTAACTGTGAATGGTGAGCGCTACCGTGAAATGATATCCAACTGTTTTTTGCCCAAAATGCAAGAGCTTGACTTGCTTGACATGTGGTTTCAGCAAGACGGTGCCACATGCCACACAGCACGCATAACAATGGACTTTTTGAGAGGCGAGTTCGTTGAACATTTTATTTCACGTTCGGCACCCAGATCGTGCGATATAACGCCTTTAGATTATTTTTTGTGAGGCCATGTTAAAGCTCATGTCTATTCAGACAGGCCTGCTTCAATTAACGCATTGGCAGACAACATTAAAACATTTATATGTGAGAAACCGGCCGAAACAATGGAAAGAGTATGCCAAAGTTGGACTAAGCGGATGTACCATTTGAAGCGCAGTCGCGGTCAACATTTGCATGAAATAATCTTCAAACATTAAATTATATGGACTGAACTATCGATTTAAATAAAAATTGCATGCATTTTTCTGAATTTGACGTGTGTTTTTTTGAAAAACTTTCCTATAGCTCTTGAAAAATCACCCTTTATTTCGCACCCAGACAATTAAATACAGCGCTGCAGAGTCCGAATTTAAGTCCGATAGCACTTGTTTGGCATCTTTTAGGGTGAAAAATTCGGAAAAGTATTATAACTTACGCAGAATCGCTAAAAAAAAGAATTGATGGAGGCGTGGAACTAAATAACGCGGGATGAGCTTGACGAACTAGTTGGATCAATGCCACGACGCCTTCAAGCAGTGATTGATAACGGTGGTGGACCTACTAAATACTAAAAGGATTCCCAAAAATCTAGTTTTGAAATGAATAAATTTGTTTTTTAAGCTAATCGAACTGTATGTGGACTTTTGTCATACCGCTTTTTTGCTTTTTCTACGCTAAATTCTCAACTAAATAGGAACGTAAGAAATCTAACATTGCTCGATGAGAATACGTTTAGCCCGCATTTTTTTTTTTTTTTTTTTTTTTTTGATTTTATTACATAACAGCCACATGGAAATTGACACACAAAACAACCCAGAAGGAAATGGTGCAATATCTTGCCTTCATAAGCTATTACAGAACAGCTTCTAAGCAAGTGAAATGCTTATGTCAACAGCACTGCTCACAGAGCGCTTCCAGTGCTCCTTCTCGAGAAGTGAGTAGGCAAGGTGTTACAAAATAAACTGTCGAGCTAACGTGTGTACCTATACACAATTGTCGAAATTTACAGTAGGCGGTACAAACAAAAAAAGTGACGCGTTCATTTCTGTAAATTTATTAAAAGTGTATTTTTGTGATGAAAAGACGTGCTTCGGAAAGTTAGAAATAACTCAAGTAAAATTTGTAATAAAAAGAGTGAGTGTAAATTAAATAAATAAAAAGATGGGTAGAAGAGGAATGAGCGCGAGTTCTATAAAAAGAAAAATTTTAAAGGAACGAAATAATGTAAGCTATGTGAAAGAAATTGTTTGCAAAATAATGTGCTTACCATATGAAAATACTCACGTGCTTATTCCTCTACTACACAGCTGTATGCAGTTAAAAAAAATTCTAATTAAACTTTGACATAATTTTAAGGCAAAAATGGCAGAAAACAAGAATGTTTTCCGGCGAATGGCTGGCAACTTAGGCGTTACAAAGTCATACGAACAAATAAATAAATTTGAATTGGAAATGAGTGCCTTAAAAGCGTTGGTAACTCAACAGAGCGAAACTATAAAACAACTGCAAGAAACTTTTTTAAGCCAAAATGAATTAATTGTGAATGAGCTAGCATCCATAAAAATATACGTACGCCAGCTAGCAGCCAAAAATCAACAAAACTCCCACATAATTCAAATGTTTCCAATAAAAAACATCGATGAATTGAAGCGACTTGAGGAAGAAATACCAAACCTTCCAGAGTATGAATTGGTAAATAAAAAGCCTAATTACTTTTTTACGACATATATTTATATGAAACAGATAACTAGTAAGAAAACCACACTAAAAATATTTTAAAAAATTTTCTTGATCGTTATTCCATGACTGTAAATAAATACTTCATTCAGTTCTCCATGTAATAGATGAACTTATAAATTGTCTTTTACTTACAGATTAATACCATAACAAAAATATGTGAAAGGGGTGGCATTTCCAAAAATATCCACAATTTATTTGGAAAAGACGTATTCCTTAATTTCAATTACGACGGAATACAAGGAAAATAATCATTTAAAAGTTATAAAAACGTAAATGATATTTTGTATAGAAAGTTGCAATAACAATAATCTTTAATCCAATATCTAACATAAGTATTTCCTTTCAATTGTAGAATCTGTTGCAGAAAGCGTAATTACATGGGACAACTATGTATATTGTTGAACTTAAAAAAGGTTTCAAAATCGCAAAGAATCGAGTACACAAGACTACATGCCTTGCTAAGAAAAAAATAATTTAATTACATTTATTTATCTTTTTTGTTTAAAATTCATATTTATAAAAAATAAATAAATAAATAAATAAATCATCTATTAAAATACTTATAATTATTAAAATTAAAATAATTTTTTGAAATTATCGTTGCTGTTTGGAAGTACGATAACATCACATGACAAAGACGGCTTCCCGCAGCCCTTACAAAGTAAGCGAGCAAGAAGGGCATACTGCCAGGCGTTTGTGAAGCGCTTGAAGACAGCTCCTTCTCAAAAGCATTCTCGTACAAGCGGTGGCATAATGACTTGCAATAACACCTTCTATAAGATGTTCCGTCGTAAGCGAAAATGCAATGCCTTGCGTTTTGGCTCATTTCATATAAAAAATAATTAAGGAAATCATGGAGATGGTAAGGCCCTCCCGATTCCAAAGAAGAGCTTCTGTAATCGCTTTTCACTCCTTCTTTTTTCTACTGGGAACGGCCGTTACGTACACTGTTTTATTACTTATGTAAGTGTGTGCACCGGACAGACACATACATATTGGACTGAAACGGCTACAAATATAAAAAAATATAAATCTGGGGCATCATAATATTTTCAATAGAATAAAACACTCCATAAAATGTCTAAATATCAGCACATTATAAAGTATTAAATATTCAACAAATAAATTTTTACCCCGCCAAGCCTCCCAAGTGATTATCTTTCCTCGTACGAACGCCGGAGGCTAGAAAATTTTTCCAACGATAATAAAATAAACAAAATGTTCGCACACACACATACACAAAATATGTTTGATCTACATATATGAGTCTATAAATGGCTACAAATATTTCATAAAAAAATTGCATTGCAAAAAGTATAAATTTAATGCTTCTATAAGCAAAAACACTCATTTTTTTTCTTATGTTTACTTTAACAGCTTTGATGACGTAGTATGCCAAAAGCAAATCAACAAGATACTTATAACTCGGAACATGCCTCAAGACGTGGCAGCCAACCGACAGCATTACAGTTGGCAAATATTGCATAGAAAGTGATAAAAAACAATCTAAAATTAGAAGAAGAAGAAATACGCAATCATTTCACATGACTTAACATAAATTTTGAAAAACAAAATTCGTTATATGTGCGCGTACTACAACAATAGCAATACATAGCGTACATACATACATATGTACATCATAATATTTTCATAGCGTACATACATACATATGTATGTACCTATGTATACTACAACTACAAAAGTGTGCCATTGGCGGCAAGCGCAACAAATGCAAACGAACGATGACGTTATCAACACTAGCGCAGCAAACTGAAAGAAAATTCAATGCAATTCAGAATAACGGGAAAATTTTTTATACAAAAATTTGTTGTTAGTTTAAAGCACGCGTGGATTTGTTTATAAAATTGTTTATCGAAAATGTATTTATAAACTGATATTTCGTGTGATGTATGAATAGTTCATTGCGAAAACATTTTTTTAATAAAACAACAATGGCCAGACAAAGTGGGTAGCTAAGGCTAGACGAAGAATTTCATAGATATCAGCGACGAGAGCAGCGGGACATTTTCAATACACCAAAACTCGCATTTTTCCGCATTCAGTGGATGTCATAATTCTCCGCTGTTCCAATTTTTAAATACTATTTGTCAATGATATTCTAACGGTGGGCCTAGTACAAATTTAACTTTATAATCTTCTTTGTTTGCCATTCTATTAGTCATACCAATCGATTCTAACGATACTTATTTTCGAGTGTCAATAGTGTACGCTCATCATTTGCGGATTTGCTTTTTGTGTTGCTGGGACGATTTTTGGTACGAACAGTTTTTATTTTTATTTAATAAGCTATTAGTTTAATGTTTTACCATAAATAGAATTTCTTGTGGAGCCTTACAATGGAAACAGGGTATAATAATTCAAACTATGAAAATACCGGAATTATAACTTGAAGACCACGAGCATGGCGTTCATTTAAGGTAGTAGTCTGGTAACTTACACGTTTTTTGAGGCCATGTTTGGGACATTTTTTGGATGGGAAAATAAAATTCAATCGGTTTGATTTTCTGATATGTTATTAAAGGTATCAGAAGGTGCACAAAAAAAAATTTTTTTTTTTTTTTTTAATGTTTTGATATTATTTTTGTACACTGCAGCAAGCGGCAAAAAAAAGAGGTACAGTGGCTGGCCGGCGTGATTTCGTCACTTGTGGTCATCTGAAACAGAAAAACCAAATTGCTTATTAATCAGTGTGCTTGTCGTTCTGGCGAGTAGTAAGATCAAATGATTTTGACAAAAAATAACAAAATGGCGGACTTCGTAAGAAAATTGCCTTTTTTTAAAGTGGAAATCGGACTAAAAAATGGAAAGTTAGGGACGAAAGAAATTAAATCTACTACCCGCCAGAACTATTGATGTGTAGAAAAACATATCTAAATTTCAGCTCAATCCGTTAGATAGAAAATTTGTTTTCACGACGGCCATCCGGAAAAACGTTGTTTTGAAAAAAACGCGTTTAAAGTTTTAGCAATTGAGCCGCGCAAGTACGAGCCGCTCTCATGTGTGTGCTATAATTTCGTCAATATTTCGAATTTCGGTCTAAAATTTGTACAGTATATTACCAATATATCGCACTTTCAAAATATGTATGTAAAAAACCGAAATTCGAAATTTTCAAAATAAGTTTCCAGACTACTACCTTAAGGGGGGAAGCTGGTCTAGAGCGCAAAAAATGGGCATATTTTATGAATTTATTTTGACTCAACAAAGGAATCAATCGAAAATCTGTGAAATAGGTTTAATAATATAGCTTTCATGGTACAAATACAAAATTTTTCGTCTGAATTAATTTCAAAATGGCCGCTGTCCAGCAGTTCTCCTAAGGCGCCTTTTTTTCTAGTGGGTCCATTGCCGAAGACGTAAACTCCTTAATTTTTGTCCTGGATCAAAAAATAAAATTTTTTTAGTTTCTATATAACAACAGAAAGAGACGTACGTAGGATTTTTTCGATATTTTGTTTTTTCGCGAAATGGTGCACGTTTGAACAAAAAGTTACAATTTTCACTATAAAGAACGACATAAAATTGTTGATTAAAAAAAAAACTATGTAATATAAATAAAAAATCCTACGTACGTCTCCGGAGAAAGGTATTTCGAATGTATTGTCAAAATTTCGTAAGAATCGGTAAAGATTTGTTCGAGTTATGTCTTCGGCCAGTTTAAAAAAAGTGATTTCGAGAAAAACGCGTTTAAAGTTGTAAGTAGCGTTCGGGGCATACCTGCGAGGCACTGCCGACGAATGAAAAATTTGGGCATTTAGACATTTTTGCTGGCATCCCTCATTTGGTATATTATTTCTAAGACCCTAAAGCACCTTTTAAGACAAAAAAAAATTTTTCGATTTTTTCAAAATTCTAGACCAGCTTCCCCCCTTAAACAAAAAGGAAGAGAAAATCGCAATGCGCTGTGAAGAAATTGGCCCAGATATCTACTCCAAAAGTGAAAGATAAACCAAAGAATAAGTTTCAAAAATATACACGGTGAAGTCCAAAATAAACAAAACTGAGCTAAAATATAAACGACAGGAGCTTTGTTCTGATAACTACGAGTTTATTTATTAAAAATAGTCCTCCTTGGCCTTGATACACTGTTTTGCGCGATCTAAAAACTTTTCTAAAGAGTGTTTCAGGTCATTGGCCGAAATGTCCTTCAGGACGACCGTACAGGACATTTGGACGGCCCCAACGGACGCAAAACGTTTTCCTTTCATGGCCAAATGCAATTTTTCGAATAGGTAGAAGTCGCAGGAAGCCATGTCAGATGAATACCGTCAGTGATTGATAGTTAAAATGCGATTTCTAGTCAAAAACTCAGTCAGAAGAGTGGGCGAATTCGACGAATGCGATGCAACAAATGCTTCAAAAAGCAAGATAGAAATTTCCATTTACGGTTTGGTCCGTTGACATGAACTCCGTGTGGACAATTCCCTTGGAATAATGGAAGAGTTACTAGGAATAAGCCATTTATTTTCCTAATAAATAAGCAAAGACGCATTGCTTTCGCAAATTAGCATGTATAAATACTCAAACTTTCAGAATTTTTGGGAAAAAGTTACTTTTTTAAATGAAAGAAAGTTGTATATTTTTGGTATCAAACGAAAGAAAGTTATCTGGAGGAAATCTGGTACAGCGCTGAATAAAAAAATAAAATAAATAACTAACTGGCGCGTACACTACTGTTAGATATTTGGCCGAGCTCTTCCTCATTTTTGTGCTTTGGGTCTTGATGATGGTCCACAAACGGAGAGACCTACAGTTTTAAGCCGACTCCGAACGGCACATGATATTTATGAGGAGCTTTTTTATGGCAGAAATACACTCGGAGGGTTGTCATTGTCTAATTTGCTACCGATATCAGAAAACACTTTTTCTATCATTTTGCTGTTTCAAATGTATTACCAACAGTATAACGTGTCAGTGGCAAATGGGCTACGAATGCGGACTCAGCAATCTCAAAAACGTATACATCATTTTTTTTTTAATTTTTCTTGAGAATATTCAAGATTTTTCCTTGAAAAAAATTAGTATGTTCGTTTATTTAGGGAATGATTTCACCCCATACGGGCGATTGGAAATTTGCGTACATGCTTCGGTTATTACTAGATAATTTCTTCTACAATTATTTATGAGCATTTGAGAAAAAATTATTAAAATTAGTCAAAAAGTGGATCCCCTAGGCAGTTCTGAACAAAATGTGTCAAAAACCCGCACTGTGAGTTCGGATGCTGGCTTATGACATCAATACGCAAATATGCGGCTCATGCGGTTAAGTTACTGCTTGTCTACAATGTCGCCAAACTACTGCCAACACAAAGCTTTTCGTTTGACAAACATGAAACGACGGAACGCCTGTAGGCTAACGGCAGTCATAACTGGTTTTCGGTCTATAGGGGAAAAAGCCGCCAAAATGGGCATCCCTCAGAAAACATACTGTCGCAGTTGTAAACAACCGCGGAAAAAGGAAACAATCTTCCATTTCCTCTGCGAATGCCCTGCCCTATGGAAAGACAGAATGTTAACCCTGGGTAAACCGCTGTTCGAGAGTCTTGAACAACTGTCTGGCTTAGACGTCAACAACCTAATAAGGCTCCTAAACTGCACAAACTGGAAATAGTCTTGCTGTAAATAACTGTTAGACGAGTTGGTAACGAGGATGTGGCAACAAAATGGTGCAAAAGCGCTAGTTGGATTCTGGATGAATCCCCACTCGAACCAACCAACCAACCATTGGCAACACCTCCAGTATCGCCTGATTTAAGCCCTATTGAGCACTTATAGGCGCTTCTGGAAAGAAATATACGGAAACATCAAATTACAAGCGAAGAGGTCTTGAAAGATGTTATGTGGGAGGAGTGGGAGAAGATTACTATCGAAGGTAAACTATATGCCCAATAGACTAAGGGAATTTTTGAAACGTTGAGGATATCGAACAGGCTACTGAAAATGTCGTATTTTTGTGAGTTTTTTTTAATATTTCAATTTTTTTATAAATAATCGTAGATTTTTCAGTTACTCAATTTTGCGTTTCAAATAAAATCTATTATTTATTTGTTAAATGGAATGATTTAAAATTCTTATTATTATTAGGATACGGCGACCAAAAGACATCTACTGAGATCTAAAATTTTACCACATTCTTAGGTTTGTTGCTACATAATTTATATGAATGCCCAACAATACCACCAAGGTGGTGTAACCTTTTTCTACCTAGGGCAGGATATCTAAAAATAATGGGTTCTAAACTTTCAGTGCCAATTTCACAGAATAAACAGATGATAGTCTCAGAGAGACCAATTTTGTTGAAATAATATCTCAGGCTATAGTGGCCTATAAAGTAACCAGCTAAAAGTCTTAAGTCTCCTCTGTTGAGTGCCTGTAGATTATCAGAAACTCCTTTGCCCGGCCTTAGGAATTGTCCCGCTTGTCGCTGGACTATAGAATTTTGGCAGTGTTCAACGAACTTCTTCGCACTTCCTGAGAAACTCGTTAATGTGGTGTTCTGTAAGTCCCCAGAGAAGCACAGGACAAATTAGGGGTATGTTTTGCCCCATTTTTAACTATGTTTCCTTCAGTCGTAACTATCGTTTTCGTCATACACAATTTGGAGATGATTGCAGTTGATAGAAGGACTTTCAAAGCCGCCTGACTACATTAGTGCTGGTGCTTTTTGAGTCTCTACCCCCTGACTGAATAGTCCTCTCAACAATTGGAGCATTATGAACGAATCTGCGATCGAGTAACATCCAAACGAACTGATAAATTTTGCCAAAATAATCGACATCTGCAAACGTGCACGCGAGAGGCATTTGAAAAATGCAATTTATCGTTCATAAAAATGTGAGCCCTCTACTAGGTATATACATATGTCAAAAAAAATTTAATGAAATCCCACTCAAAGTATGTTTTTAATTTCAATTCAAATTCATGAAAATAAGGGAATTTTGCAATTGAAAGACCCTGTATTCAAATGCTCAAATGCAAACTATTTAAAGGTACCTACTTATAAGTACTTAAATAAATAAATAAAAAACAATAAAAAAATAAGTACTTATATTGTAATTAGCGCACACAGGTGTGCAATTACCTATGTAGATACTTTCCAAGGTGCTTGTTTACGCGCTCTATTGAGCGCACCTCGAAATCAGTAACACACACAATTCGCTGTGCTGACCATCTGCGTGCCATATTTGCGCCATCACTTCTTGTTTTTCGCTCAATGCTTTTAAATTTGTTTTATATTTAAAAAGTTATTGAAGTTTTGTTTTCTTTTTAGATTTGCATTTCCACTTTCAATGTGCGAATTTTAATTTATGAGTTTATTTGCTTTAGTTAGCAAACACTTTCGCCAACGCTTTTTCCACTCACTATTCTCATAGGAAAGTCTGGAGCATGGACACATACAATACAAATGTGTTAAGATATCAAATTAGTGTGGAGCAGTTCAGGAAAAATAGGAAATTTCGACTGCTATTTCTCTCTTCGTAGCACTAACGGCCAGTTCAGGTCAATGTGGGATGATTATTGATCAGCTAAGTTAACCCTACCTCACCCAGACGAAAACTCCTGCACTGATTCTCACAATGAAAATTTTGCATGAAGTGTTGTGGGGATAAAGCGGAGTGTCTATCGAAGGAGTGAAATCAAATACATGAACACCGAGCATGCTAAGAGTTGTATATAGCAACTATACGTACTCAGTACTTCATTTTCCCATGAATTTAACTTTCGAGATAAATGAGGAGGGCGTGGACGCCTCTCTACGTAGTTAATGGGCTGTAGAAGCTATAATATTGGGTATTTCCGCACGAAAATTTTGCAGTGTATTCTCAAGATACTATACTTTCGAGTCATTGAAAAACAAAAATATATTTTTTGAAATTTCTAGTCCCCTTAAAGGACTTCAAAATTTCGTGGTACTAAATTAAAAAAAAAAAATGTTTAAATTTTTATATTCGCTCTATAAAACTAATATAAATATCAACCACTAAAACTCAAAGTTTGCAATTAGGCATTCTGGTAACATTAGTTTTTTTCTTTAGAAACAATCATAGCTTGGAGCATTTTCACTAACAAATTAGAACTACATTTATCAATCGATGAAAGAATTCTAGCAGCGAACAGATCGTATGCGTCGTTAACGAAACTCTTCAAATCAAAACTACTAAACGACAATGTAAATTGACTCTGTATAAAACCATCATTAGACCAGTATTATGCTATGCAGCTGAATCGTGAACGCTAATTGAAGCTGATAAAACAAAACTGCAAGACTTTGAACGAAAAGTACTCAGAAGAATTTTCGGAGCAATCAAAGATCACGGCGAGTGGCGGATAAGATGGAACGACGAGCTAGATCAACTGATAAAGGGCAAAAATGTTATACGTTTCATCAAAGCGCAGCAGTTAAGATGGCTGGGTCACATTACAATAATGGACGGTATGAGGACGCAGAAGAAAATCGTAGAAGGAAGAGGAAGGCCGAGAACAAAATGGACGAACGAACTAGAGGACGACATCAAGAAACTTAGGATAACGAAGTGGAAAAAAGTCGCAAGCGTTGGAAAGGTATGGAGGTCCCACGTGCAGTAGGCCAAAGCTCACAAAGAGCTGTAGAGCCAAAAGATGATGATGATCAAATGCATGAGAATGAATAAAACAAATTCAGGGAATGATCAATGAGTAAAGCACCAGAATCATAACTTTTTTTGGGAAAAATATTAGGGAAATTTGGAAAATTTCTCTTCTCATCTAATTGGAATTCAAAGAGTCTTCCTTTGAGGAAACTGAAAACCGAGATACACAAACATGCAGAGATATAGACAACTGATACCTTTATGTCTTCAATGCAGCTTTGATTCTGCTTTGGATTTGAGAGAGGAGACCATAGCTGAGTAAAAACAAACGCATTCCTTACGGATATAGGGTTGGAGCCGTATTTCCCACTAGAAAGCACTTACTTGGGACAAAATTGCAGTCTACAAGACTAGAGGGGCGCAAACATAAGGAATATTTAAATGCAAAGTAAATATGGCAGAAGCGGATGGTTCAGCGTACACAGGATGATTGATTTGTCGCTGATCTCAAACACCCCATAGTACAATATTATTTAGATGTATGGGAACAATCACTGAACACTAAACAGAAAAATGAAGAAATTCTCCTAACAGCAACATATCACAGAGCTGCCTGCAAAATTGTGGTGTCTGTGCATTGTAAATATTATGAAAAGAAGATTAAAAAATTATTGCGAATGATATAAATTGTAAAAAATATACTAAGTCCATTTTTAAATGCTTTCACTTCTCTCTGTATGTTTCGCTAATCTTCATAACGTATGAACCGAATTTGAGAGGACTTCCGCTGATAAAAAAATTCGAAAATTTTAATCTTCTACCATTAACTGATGAAGATCTGATATTGTCTCTTTTACTGAGTCTCGTGAGCAATACTTGTTTTATTTTGAAGGAGTTGAGCGCCGTGTACCCCTTTAAGCTAAACCTCGTCCTTAAGTGCATATTCCAGTACTTCACTGACAAAAGGGGCATCTTTCTATGATCAGAATATCTAGATAATCTAATCTACTTAGGCAAAAACTTTAACATATTTCAAATTAGTAAGAAGAGAAGACCCTTTGAGGATGAAATTATGTAGCAAAATTGAAGAAACCTCACGCACTAGCGATTCTCAAGAAAAAGTTGGCGTCCAGCGATGGATTTTCCAGCAAGATTGGGTTTCAGCCCATAAGGCAAAAACCACCCAGCAGTGGCTAAAAACCAATGTTCCTGGTTTCATAGCCACAGAAGATTTGCCGTCTGCAGGTCCAGATCTGAATCCATGGGGCTACAGTTTGTGGTCAAAATTGGAGAACATGACTTGTCGAGGACCTTACTGAAATTTGGAGAGTCTCAAACAATATTTGGTTCGAGCAGCGTCGTCAATATCCATGGAAACGGTGCATGCTGCAATAGCTGAATAGTCTAATCGTTTGAAGGCTTGTGTAAAAGCACTTTTTTTTAAGCACTTTTATATTGAATAAATAAAATCTTTGTTTTGGCCTTTATGCGCTCCATTACTTATCTGTTTTTAAACTTCAGCTGTCTAGTTCACAAGTGTTAATTATGATTGACGTCTAAAGGCATTTGCAAATATTATAGATAGTTCTTTCGATAGGATGAGTAATTTTAAATAAAATTCTTGTGAAATTTCGCAGTATTTTATTTTTAGCAACTGCAATTCAGAGGAAAATAATTTTTTTGTCATTTTATTTTATTTTTGTTTTTTATATGTAAACAATGGATAAATAAGAATTAGGCGTGATGGTTTGCTTGGGCCGTCATCCGGCGGCCGCCAAGTCTCTTACTACTTAAAAAGCATGTTTAACTGTCAACTGTGACGTGAGTGTCGATACGCGAGTGTGCCGACTATTTGTTTGATTACAAAAGCTATTTCGTCTTGCCCTTGTTCTCCAAAATTACCCAAAGAGAATAATCCATCGGATTCGCATCTGGTGAACTTGAGTGCCATTTTATGGACGTTATGAAGTTCGGAACGTTGTTTTTTAGCCATTCTTAGTTCCCCCGAGCTTTTGAGTATTGTTGGAAAGTCCACGTTCTGCCACCGAAATGTTTGTCTGCCCACGGCTTCAAAGAATATTTCCCGATATAATTTCGCATTTACCGTGATGCCAGGCTCAATAAAATGATTGGAGAGTGCCAATCGATGACTCAAATTCTCGTATGAACGGGCTATTCAAGCAAACCCTATCGTTTTGGGAGTTTACGAATTGCTCAATTTGAAAAATTTGCTCGTTAGAAAACACAATGTTCGGAAGTTGACCACTTTCGGCCAAGCGAAGCAACTCCTTCGTTCGGATCATGAGCCTTTTGGATCTTGTAAGGCTTGACTTTGAGATCATTTTTCAGTATTAATTGGCACTTCGTCGGCGGTTTCGCTCAAATCGCTTCTTCACTTTTTCAACCATTTCACGTGCCGCTGCAGTCTTTAGATGAACACCCCCATAACGTTTCGCAATGCTACCAGTATCATTGTAACGAGTAATGGTGCGATAAACAAAATCTTTATCTACTTTAAGGTGCTCGAGCTCACGAACAATCGCTGGTTGTGATTTTCCAGCCCAATATAATGCCATCACACTATTAGGTTTGAAATCTGTTACTGATTTTCTTTTTTCGCGTTTACTCTCGGCAAAATGCTTCCTCGCGTTTGTAAACAATACTCTGAACTATCATTTAGCCAACTAGCAGACAGCAGATTCACGGGCATCAGCTGCGCGAGCGGTCTGAAGTTGGTTACAATTCGAGTGCCGGAACTTCTATAAGTATAATGTAATTTTTTACATTTATAACTTTGAAGTTTGTTTTTAAACACTGCCATGTTGGCGAAAAACTAAAGATGTAGACTTACTACAACTGAGCCTTAGTATCGCACACATATCGATTTTCTCATGAGTGAGCTACAGATATTCTATAAATCTATGTTTTTGGCTCTTCCTGTACCAAGTGGGTAACAAACTCGTATTTCATTCAATGATAATCCCATAAAAACTCCCCTCATTTACATAGAATGGCTTAAATGAAAATGTTGTTAGTTAGTTGACAACTTGCCAATGGAAAGTTCTTGAAAATTGTACAACGCTTCTCTATGGCAATGCTGGGCGCGATCAAAGGACAGCACACACGCAATCACAGAGGTGCATTAGTTTAAATGCTTAAATAAAATTTTAGAACTTTCAACCCCCATGGCACAAGCAACAGTAAATAGTAATTCCCTTTTCTACTTAAGAGTAAAATTAAACACTTTTGTGCATGTACCATATGTAACTGTAACTAAAGCAGTTTCGTGTTGCCGCATAGAATGCATAGAAAGCATATAGAGCATGAAATAAAAATGAAGGAAAATAAATAAATGCATTTGGTACATGTTCATAATTTTAATTTTCTGCATTTTCTAATTTTCTCGGCAGTGAAATGCCAAACTAGTCAGAAAAAATACTGCTTTACAACGAAAACTTTCTGAGGGCCTTCGAACTAGTCCGAAAAGTGTCAGATTTATACCGATACAAAACGTGCCCATTTTATTCTACTTTAAACTTTTAATTCACTTTTAGTTAAGTAAACGAGTACTTATGCAGTTAAATATTAAATATGTTTCGCCAACAAAAATATATGTATTTAATATTGTGGTGAAAGACAAAAAAAAGTAATTTATGGTACTTGGAATCTTTTACTTTTGACAACATGTAACGAAAAATGTGTTTTTTTATGTTACCCAATTTGAAAAATTTACATATTTATTTTTCCTTTTCTTCAGTACTTAGAAAATGTAAGACTAATATTTTAAGCAAATCTAAGGCTGCTAATTAAAAATATGTAATATTTTAAATTATACTTAATAAAAAGGATTTTATTGCATTTTCATGAATTTACATTATATTTTAATTACCCTTCTTAATCTCACATTAGTTGTTTTGGTTCATAATTTAACCAGTATTTTTATGTCTAGTATGGGACTGGTATATTTATGATCGAAATCGGACAATTGAAGACATCGTAGGACATCGCAGGGCATCGCCATGCCAAAACTACCAGTTGTTTGCATAAAGAAATACCGTTACCTGACTAGTTGGGTCTGCGGCTCATACAAGTTGCGAGATAGTTCACAACGTTTGGCTACAGGGTACATTCTCGCATACGGCATGCATTTATGTCGCTTACGAGTGCAACTTACTTGAAAATGCGTCACCACCACTTACAGGCAACATTGCAGGGGACACGCACGAACGCGAAGCTCTGCACAAAATAAAATTCATGTGAGTACATTTTCAACCTGCTACAGGAAAAAATAAATACTACTTTCGTAATTTTAAAAAGCTTATATTACAATTCAGTGCGTTTTAGTGCATTGCAGTGCGCTGGGGTCACCCTCTCAACAAGTATGATTTTGCTGACTTTGGCAGCTGGTACAAATTATATTTAAGCGCTTCAACTTTTTGTTAGCTTTGCCACCTGTGCACAAAAATATTCATGCTTTACTAGAATCCACACACACATTCATGCATACATACATACTTGCATATGTATGAACTCATATGTTTTTTCTAAGCACTTCACTTAGTAATGCTTCAAATAAAGTTTAACCGCAAAATGTTTCAGGAAAAAATAACAAAATTGTTATTATATCGGAATAATCTAAATTATTTACCAAATATCTGCATATACTGGTATGCAAATCCTATTTCTGTGGAATTTTGGTATTTAAGGAGTCCTTAAATTTACAAAATTAATTGCATAATTGAATACATTCTAATTAATACTGGATACAAAAATGCTGCGAAATAATAAATTAATTAAATATTATACACAAAAAACAAAAAACAAATTGCGAAAACAAAAAAACGTTGGTACTTATGAAAATTTTATTAAGCTCTTTAAGCCATGGGCTGGCATTCTTTTCAACACGAATATGAAGTTAGAGTGCGGTGGCATAATCTAGTATGGGAAACAACAAGGTATTCTTTTTTTGCGGAACACGCTCTAGGTAAGTTTATCAAAAAACTACTAGAAAAATCAGTATTTTTTTTAATATTTAATACGGCACCAAACAGCATCCGCAAAAAAAATTATAGAAAATCTATGCTATTTTGAGTCACTTCAGACTCTGCACTTTATTAAATGAAATTTCAGTGGGCTATAAAATTGCATACCCAAAATTTTTCTAAAAATTCGAATTAAAAATTTTCACAGTTTGTTGGAACTTTGTAGAATTTCGTTTTATAAAGGGTGGTTAAATTTTAAGGGCCGGTGTTGATTTTGAATAAAGTACAATCCTTTTACGAAATTATTGCCATTTCTCTTTATTATGATAATATTGGTACAGCTCAATTACGTATGAAACAAAATATCGGCCAAATATCTGCCACGGCCTCGGCGGCACACCTCCATCTGATGGTCCAAATTTTCGCTGACGCTGAGGCATAATTGAGGTTCTATGCCGTTAATGTGCCGAATTACCTCATCCTTTAGCTCGTGAATTGCTGCTGGCTTATCGACGTACACCTTTTCTTTCAAATAACCTCAAAGAAAGAAGTCCAACGGTGTTAAATCACATGATCTTGGCGGCCAATTGACATCGCCGCGGCGTGAGATTATTCGGCCATCAAATATTTCGCGCAAAAGAGCCATTGTTTCGTTAGCTGTGTGACAAGTGACACCGTTTTGTTGAAACCACATATCGTCCACATCCAAATCTTCCAATTCGGGCCATAAACAGTTCGTTATCATCTCACGAAACATGAGCGGTATGACCTTTCGACGACATAGACATAGTGCAGCGAATAAAGAGCCAGCGGCTTCGTTGGCTGGGTCATGTCGTCCGAATGGATACAAACGCTCCGGCTTTGAAATTATCCGATGCGGTACCAGCTGGTGGTAGCAGAGGAAGAGGAAGGCCTCCTCTGCGTTGGAAAGATCAGGTGGTGAATGACCTTGCTTCACTTGGTGTGTCCAATTGGCGCCGGTTAGCACGAGAAAGAAACGACTGATGCGCTTTGTTAAACTTGGACAAAATCGCGTAAGCGGCTATCGCGCTAATAGCACTAAATCTTCGTCCAAAGACCGATTTTCGCCAGAATATTAAATGCCTTTATATTGTTTATTGTCTAAAAGTATCGTCTCTATGCCCACAGAAACGAATATTTTGAGGTACTGAATGGTTGTAGGTAATATTAATATTCATATCCATAATCATACATCATACACAACCCCGAAAAGCGTTGTATTTCTTCAGACGTAGTTGAGTCAATATATTCATATTTGAACGGCGACTCAAGGGGTTTTCCTCTCTAAGCGAATCAGCTCGATCGTGTGTCCAATCATTAATATTGTTGACTAACTGATTATCAAAAATCATCAGAAATATATCCCTAAGTGAAAAATATTTATCAAAAAAATTTTAACAAGAAAACAAAATTCCCCAAAAAAACCTATTTTTTCCAAGATGTTTAACTGTAAAACACTCTATACAAATCTGGAAATTATATTATAAAAAATGTTCGCGCCTACCATAAACCAAATTTTATAAATACTTAATAAACCTGGATCGTTTGACATGGAATCGCTCCGAATTTGCATTATAATTCTACTCCGTAGCTGAGAAGTAAGTTTGAGCTGATCTCTATACATAAATACAATATAATTGGATGTAATCCTTTATTGGCTTTTTTGCTGAGCTCTTTCTCCTATTTATGGTATGCATCTCGATATATTTACAGCTCCATAAAAAGAGCAACCTACAGTTTTATGCCTCTTCTGAATGGCAGATGGTTTTTTTTCTGACAGAAATACCCCCGCAGGTTCGCCGTTGCCTGCCAAGCAGCAACAGCCATTAGAAAAAACCTTTTCTTCATTCGAACCCATGCAATATTTGAAAAATAGTCACGCACCAACCCATTCGCTTACGTCGACCGATTCGATCCTTACATAAATCGATAATCAGGGTAATTTTTCATATTTTCATAAGCTCCGGCTAATACTATGTAATAGAAACCCTTTGCCATTCAACTACCGTCACAGCTTTGATAAGAGATCAAATGTAAATCAACAGCAAATGTATTAAAACTTAAAAAATTAGAAGCAGAGGAAAGAAAGAAGCATCTGTTGATTGGTAGTTTTGTATAAATAAATATGTATGGCTGTGTATTCATCTCATGTTTTCAACTTTCTTGTCAATTCCGTTTACAGGAAAGATGCTCTCAAACACTTCTGTCGGTTATTTATTATTATTTTTTTTTTGTTGTAACCATATTTCTGTGTCACCAATGTTCTTTACTTGCTGCTTTTATGTTTCTCTTAAATTTTCAACAGCTTAGCTATCTTCCTTTATTTCTTTTAAGCCAAAGGCGTGTTGCCATCATCTCTGACAGACAAGTGATTTTCATCTGTGACTGCTGTCACTTCGAAATTGAACAAATTGAAAACAGCTGGAGGACGAAAGAGAACTAACTACAGGTTGTGCGTAAGCGAATAAAGGAAAGGGTGGGCTGAGAGGATTATAATGCAGTACAAGCAAAGCGCGGAGAATAAAGAGTGTCTATATGTTTATGACAATTTGAATTATTTTCATACTCGTATATACATGCATAGACACATAGATAAGGCATAAGAATACTGTGTAACTCAATAAAATTATACTACATATAAAGAACATCCAAGAAGGAACATTGCCAACTACATATTATAATTTCAGACAATTTGAGTACTCGCCCAACTTTTTGTTTGGATAATAAAACTTTACAGAAAATGTCATTGGCTGTCAATAAAATGGTGTTATTTAAGCAAAAGCCCGAAATCCGACTAAGTCAGCCATGAGTTAATAACTTAAAAACACATTAAAGCCTAAGAATAGCAAATTCAGCACCAACGGAGCAAATTAATATACATTATTTTACGATTCACATTTTTCAATGTCTGTAAGAAAAAGCGGTGGAGCTTATTGATGTCTAAGTTCAAGTTCTATGCGCATTTACGTATTTCATTAAATTTACGGGTGAAGATTTTTAGAATATTAATGCTGAAAATCAATAGAGCATTAAGGGTAATCAAAAAGTAAAAATGGTGGAAACTAAAAAGGAAGAGGAATAATAAACTGTAATACGAAGTTGCTTCAAAAATATGCAAGAGGAGAAACGAAACTTGAAAAATGAGTAAAGAATATGCAGTTCTAAAATTGAAAATCACTCGTGCTCACTGATACAGAATAACTTCCGCGAACGGCTCGCGAACTCAGCAGGAAGATATAGCAGAAAAACAAACATGGAAATGAAATGGAAAATAGGGCAAATTATACGCTCATCTCTTAGTTTCAGTGGAATGCAGGCAAGGAAGGAAAAAAATAAGAACATATTTAACTTCAAGGTTTCCTTGCTTTTCTCATTTAATTTTTTGCACATAACACATTTCTAGCGAGTTTAAGCAATTTGAATAGATATATAGACACTTTAAATAGAGGAGTCAAATAATCCAAGTATTTTGAAAATTGTTGTAAATTTTTTTGAAAATTATTTTTTTATAGGGTTGAATATAGGTATATATATTAATAAAATTAAACCGGAAAAGTTTTGAAAAAAAAATTAATAGTTTTGAGTTTTATTTAATGTTAAAAACTTTGGTGTAGAGGTTTTTAAACTTAAATATTTTTCGTTCTTTCAAACATTAAACAAAAATTTGTTTGGTAAATTTTTAGGTTAGGTTAGGTTAGGCTTGGCAGCCGCATTGCACATAGAGACAGCGATGCCACTTAGATCACAAAATGGGTCCGTTGTGAGCCGCAGGGGCTGGGCTACATTAAACCATCCTCAGCTTTTGACAAAGCGTAAAAAGTTGTTGATACCTAAAGTGTACAGATTATCTATATTCATAAAGAAGTAAGATCTTAAGTATCGATTTCAGCTTCTGGCTAGAGCCGGGCATGTACAACTCCTCCTCATTCCTGCAGCTACGACAGAAATTAAAGCCTAATCTCATTGCATGATTTCCTATGAGACAATGACCTGTGAGGTAGGGGCCCTCCTAATTTGAAGCCAACTCAATTTTATAATATTATTAGTATAGACGTAGATTTAGCCTTGGCCATGTTTGTCTAGCAATTTTACAGGTATTGACACTAATCCATCTTTGATTTACAAGCTGCGAGAGGTACCTACCCCCATAAAATTACCTACATATGCAGGTACCTTCTTTTGCAAGTTGGTCTGGTATACCAGTTCCCTGGTATACCTCTGTAGCCTGGAACCCATCATAAGATAATACGATATTGTTTGACCATCTCATTAAGAGATTGGCGACAATATAAGACAGTCCTTGATGTTATTTGCAATGCATCCAGGGCCCATAGGGCAGCTTGGCTGTCTGATAGAATGCTGATATCCGTTGATGATATTCTGTTTATCTGTAACCATTTTAAGACTTCATGAATAGCGTTTATTTCCGGTTGAAAAACACTACAGTGATCAGGTATTTTAAAGGAATCACTAATAGAAAGCTCTTCGTAAAATAACCGTGATACTACACCGGTTCCCATTTTAGATCCACCCGTGTAGATCTTAACGGGTGTTTTGGATGATGGATCTTCTTCAAGCCATTCCAGTCTAGAAGGGATTTTCAATACGAAATTCTTTTCGAAGCAGAGAACGGCAGGGTGAAAAAATGTCTCTTCCAAAAATTTTCTCCAAAACATCTTTTTCGATATTTTTTTATTGTTAATATTTTTAAAAATCAGAAAAGAAAAGGCTTCCCATGGATTACCTCGCAATGACTTCTGCAGGAGTTGTGGAAATTAGATGAAATTGAGTCGGTACAACAGCTCCGCTGTGAATGTCCTGCACTTTAAAGAAGCCGAGCCAAATACCTTGCCGTTTATTTCTATGAAGACCTCGGAAATTGGCTAAACGGCTCTCTGGAGAGACTAGTTACCTTCTTAAAAAGATCTAAATGGTTTAAGCAACTTAGTTAGGGGATGTAAATCAAATGCAGGTATCACAATGGGCCTTAGGGCCACCGAGTGTCTTGTCTTAGGAAAGCAACCTGACTAATCTAACCTTACCGGTTTCCAATTTCATCGTAAAAGTGAGTAAATTAGTATTTTTTCAATCAACTATAAATACCACTCCTAAAAATGTTTCATATTCATTTTCACTTGGTTTCACACTTTGAAAACTCTTTCTTTTTGACATTATTATTGGAATATTTCACATAACTTTGGTACGATTTATTAAAGACTGGCTTTCGAAATAGGTGGCAACCTTCTTCAAAAATATATTTAAACGAAAATATTTTTAAATCTCCTGTGTTTGACACCCATATTGTGATATATAAGTAAATAACTGACGAACTATGTTAAATTTCACTTTTCTAATATTTCATCTCAGAACCGTTAAAGAGTGATGTCCGTTTTTCATCTCATCAAATTCCCAAACACTCTGTACCGCTAAATCGAGTTCTACCTGCACAAAATAAAAATTTATTGCACATTCCTGATCAATCTCTTTGATTCGACGCCTTTTTTTAAATCGAACAAACAGTGCCGGTCTGAGGATATTCACAAAAACTCTTTCGCGTACTATAAAAATAGATTAGCAAAAACAAATACGAAAAAGAGCACGTCGGTAATTCTTCAAAATGAAATATTTCTGCGAGATGGAGAAAATGTTACTTTTCGCTAGTAATAGAGGGTTCAATTTGCCATAAACCATAAGAATACTTTGGATGTCTTATGAGTTTATTTTTTGTCGCTAAATTTTCCCAGGAGTATCTACTAATATTTTATTAAAAAAATAATATTCCTTTTCAACTTTTTTCATGCGACATTTATTTTTGGGTTCATCATAAATATATTTATCAAAGTGCATCTTGTTAAGGATAGAAATGTATTTTTAACAAATTTTTTACCACAACTACGTTTATATGCCAAACGTGCAAGTGAAATGGTGCTTACAAATTACTTGTGACTTAAGGTCTGTTTAATCACAAAATAAGTTCAAAACTATTTTCAATTGGAACTTTACTTTGCAAATTATATCACAAATTCCAAGTTTCGAAACTTTTGAATTTTGCGTTTTTGTCCACGTTCGAAGCTCTGTGCCTTAGTTCTTTCCATTTTCACTTTGAATCTTTTTATTCATAACATACTAAATTCTTAGTTCTTTTGCCAACAACGATTACATGGGCAAATTTAGCTAGAACAAATTTAATTAAATAGCATCCGTTTTAAATTAAAATTTACGCTGTGTAAAAAATAATAATATTTATCAATACAGTTTTAGCGAATACTTTTTATGACGCCTAGGATATTATTGAAAAATTCCACACATATATAGTCAAGCACTCTTCACAGCACTGAAAACTCACACGCACAATAACTACAAACAAACACAAAAATCCCACCAGTTGTAGGCTCTTAAGTTCCCACGCGTGTCAAGAGGGAGAGAGAGCGCTAAATTACTGTCAATTAAATGTTGGTTACCGTGCAAAATTCCAATAAAATTTAATTGGTTTTTATTGCTCGTTTTAATTTGCAGGATTTTTTTCTTCTTGATTCTTTTTTTTATAATTAATTTTCTATTCTTTACGTCTAACCTTTTTCAACGCAACCCTCATTCAAACCTCACTCACCTTTATGCCAGTTTTTTTTCACACTTTTTTCTTTACACTTCTGGTGTCCCACATGATTTATGAGGCGGTAAAATTGCTTGATTATTTATTAATTCAATACCAATTTTATTTTTTCTTTCTCAGCAGCCTGGATGCCTCAAACTACGCGTGCAACACTCAGTTTGTATGTAGTTGTAGAAGTATAATGTATTTTTGCCATGTATGAGATGGAAAGTAACTTTCTGTAATAAATATTTTATTAGTACACATAAATAAATGTTTGGTCTATATTAAAATGATTACAACATATAAAAGGAGTTGCTTAACCCTTTCACAACGCCGCAAGCTCTAAAGAAAACTGATGAAAATGTTAAATACGGGGTGTTCAATGGCAGGATTAGATATTGAAAGCTAAATTAAAAGAGAACTACTAATAAAAAAAGAGGTTGTCTGTAAAGTCGGTTTACTGACGATAGTTTAACGTGACAACGTCATAAGAAAATACTAATGTAATGGTTGCAATTTTCAAAACAAAATTTTAATTTTATTTGTTTGATAGATATTTTGTATGGATATAGAGGAGGAGGTAAATGGAATTGCAATGGAATAGGTCAAGTTACATTTACACAAACGTGAAAAATGACGAAACATTTATCAAATTCATGAAAGATATCTTCAATTTTGATTGTGCATCAGACGTTAATAAGTCCACAACACTAAGAGGCATCATCATCGATTTGACTTTCTCAAGACACTTTACACTCGAAACACTCCCTTTCACTTCCTACTTTTTCTATCATCGTCCTATTCTCAACAGAGAAATGGTTCATTACCATACACACAGGAAGAAGGCATATGCAAATACAAGTATGTGAATTTATATACAAATGCGCATATACATACACATACATACATATATATGCTCACTCAAGTAGGACAGAGCCAGATGTCGAACGTTGCCGAACGCGGGGGCCGATTGTGCTCTTTGTCGTTCGTTCCGCGCTCTCGCTTGCAGTTCAAGCACATTAGCTTACATTTGTTTGCGTACGGAATAGATTCGTATATTTCATATGTCCATATGACTTGTATCCATCTTTACATATAGATTTGTTCTTTTTGAAAATTGCGCGAAATTGTATATGTATATGCATGTTTATATACATATATACATTAGTATACAACATATCTTATAAGGTATGTGGTAAATATTACCATACATTTTTTCCTTCATATATATTATAATAAAAAAAGAGGTTGTCTGCAAAGTCGGTTTACTGACGATAGTTTAACGTGATAACGTCATAAGAAAATACTGATTGAATGGTTGCATTTTTCAAAAGAAAATTTTAATTTTATTTGTTTGATAGATATTTTGTATGGATATAGAGAATGAGTTAACATTAACATAACATAATATACTTTAACATAACATAACATAACATAACATAACATAACACAACACAACACAACACAACACAACACAACACAACATAACATAACATAACATAACATAACATAACATAACATAACATAACATAACATAACATAACATAACATAACATAACATAACATAACATAACATAACATAACATAGCATAGCATAACATAACATAACATAACATAACATAACATAACATAACATAACATAACATAACATAACATAACATAACATAACATAACATAACATAACATAACAAATTACCCCGTATTAAAGCACTTATCAACAGCTTTCATTTGATACCCATATTGTGCATACACAACCAAAGGTTACCCGGGTCCACGTTTTGGTCTCTATCTCGCGACCCTAGTCACGGAGCGGCATGAAAAATACTCTGGACTAAAGCATTCACCAACAGCTTCCATTTGATACCCATATTGTACATACACATCCGAAGGTTACCCGGGTCCACGATTTGATCTATATCTCGAGCCCTATTTCCAAAATAAAATATAATCCATGTTACTCGTGGAGGATGTAGCTTTCGAATGGTGAAAGAATTTTTAAAATCGGTCCAGTAGTTTTTGAGCCTCTTCATTACAAACAAACAAAGTTTTCCTCTTTATAATATTAGTATAGACAACATATCTTATAAGGTATATGGTAAATATTACCATACATTTTTTACTTCATACATAATAAAAAAATTACAATAATAATAATAACATTAAAACAACAGGTATTATTAACAAACTTGGTTTTATTTTAAGTTGCTCAAGTAAATCAAATTAATAATAATCAATAAGAAGGCATATGCAAATACAAATACGTGAATTTATATATGTACATTTGCGCATATACATACATATATACGCTCACTTAAGTAGGAGAGAGCAAGATGTCGAACGTTGCCGTTCGTTTGCTCTGTTTGCTTTGTCGTTCGTTCCGCGCTTTCGCTTGCAGTTCATTCAATGCAATGAGCAAGGTAACGACAAATGAGTAAGGTAACGGCAATGAGCAAGGTAGCACTAATGAGCAAGGTAACGACATATGAGCAAGGTAACACTAATGAGCAAGGTAACGACACATTTTTTCGTGCGTGCAGCCTGTTAACTCGAATTATAAGACGTTATCACGTCAAAAAGTTTATTTCAATAACGAGAAGACAAGTGCGGGTTTTATTTATTTTTAATTGTTTGCTCCGTTACGTCGAATACACGTTTGAAATCTGGTCTCCGTACTCTGCTGCCTATCGCTGGAGAAATGATGTCCGGATGTCATTAACCTCGTGAACGGCACTTTCTTTTAGTTATGAGATCTTCTCTGGGTTTGTTTCATAGACTTTACTTTTGAGGTAACCCCAGAGAAAAAGTTCATAGAAGTTACGTAGTACCACCATGATCTCTTTGACCGCGTACGACGTAGCGCCATCTTGCTAAAACTACGTGTATGTATTGAAGGAAGGGCGTTATCTTTGTTTTAGCAGAAAATAATCATTCAGTAATAAGATACACGAGCCACAGAAATTGCTTGCTCGCGGCAATTTTCAAAAAAATATGGTCCAATTATATCACTTGGCAACGCACATCAGACCTTCACTGTGAAGTGGTTGTTGATGTTTTAGATGTTGGTTATGTCCTTTAGATGGCAAGTAATGACAATTTTGCTTACTTACAGCTCCAGCTGGGCTCACGCCGTGGGCTGTTTGTCACCGAACTTGTTGACCGGAATCTTCACACCCATGAACGAATCAAATCTTTATTTGGGATATCCCTTAAACGTCGAATATTGTAATGTAAACAAAATTTATGACGAGCAGTTGCACACAAATAATTGGCCTTGAAATATGCTTCAAGGGTTAACGCAAATTGTTTAACGGTGCACTGTGACATCGTGATTAAATAATCCACATGCATAACGAAGCTAACGCGTTCCCCTCCCCGCTTATACGCCCAGCGGTTATGGAGAAACTTAAAATTTAAAACCTAACACTAAATTTAAAACGCACCCTGTACTTACTATGGTTTGTTTGTATGTTGAATTCAAATCTGTGGCCAAATTCAAAATAGCGGCGGAAATTTTTTTATATATTTTTTTCTTGAAAAATTTTTAATAATAGACGAACTTGAATTTTTCAAAGATTTGCCGCCAAATTTTGTCTGCTTTTCTGAATTTGTTAATTATGGACACAGATGCGAATTAAAATTTCTAAAGGCAAACTCATTACATTTTTTCTTTATGAAATGTGTATTCGAAAGTGCTTCATTTCCTTAGGACTGCCAATTTTTATGTTTGGACGTATTTAAAAAATTCCCGTAAACAAGAAAGTATATTTACGTAACTTTTTCGACTTTCTGGAAGATTACATAAAATTATTTGCCAGGGTAGAAAGTAGTGTACTCAAATTGGGTAATTTTTTTGATAATTTTTGTAGGTAGGGCATATATGTTCAGCGCCGTTGTAGGGTTAATATGAGCATAGTACCAATACCAACGCTTCCTTTCAGGGTTTGTGAACTTATTTTTTTTTGTTTTCCATTCATTTAAGGCAGAAAATAAAACAAAAATAAACTGCTACATGACAGGCAAAATGTAATGCGGAAAGGGCAATAGATCCACAACACATATTTCACTATCTACAATGCAAAGCTTCGGTGGAGATGAACATATGTCAAATTTTGTATATTTACGAAAGTACTGCAATATTAAAAAAACACTTCTTGGAACATTTTATTTAAAATTTTTATTTATAATTTTATTTGTATTTAAAGCCATTGGCGCCTTTCGTCTTATTTTTTAACGAGTATATTTTTCTCATTTTTATTGGATAATTTTCGATTGAATTAAATTTTAAAAAAGGGGTTATTTATATTTACGCGCCACATAACTTTATTTCTAAACTTTTGTTTTTTCATTTAGACATAGTTTATGGTAAAGAGCAGAGTGATGCTATAATCATTTCCAATTTTTTGTTTGTTTTTGTGTTTATACGCTATATAATTTTTATACCTCATGTTATTAACAATTTTCATGAATAAAATTCAGCCGAGCAATAACTTTATTCATCAAATATATTTTTATACCAGTTTAAAAAAGCTTATAAAAAGTGCGAAAGCGACCTTGCGCGCGTTAATGGGGATGGGAAAAATTGTAAAACCTTTTTTATAGACACAAGTTCGAGTAGCAATTAAGTTGGAAGTTTTATTATAGTAAGTAGATACGCATTGAAGCATTTTTTTATGCGCTATGCCCTGATGAATTGTTTAAGAGCAAAAAATCATCTCAGCAACATCACTCATACGCACCGTTGGTCACAAACGTGTTTCGAAAGGTTTTTCATAAAATCGTTTAAACATTTAATTAAAAAAATAATATTGTACGATAAGCTTTGATGTAAAGGCTTTTTTGTAAATGTAGAAAATAATAAACCTACAGCTGTAATAATATATTTCGTTAGGCAGCACGATTATAAGGATTTAAAAGTTCGATAACCAGAAGGCATAAACTAAATATTGATGGCATCAAAAGACGAAATATTTAAAACAAAGCGTTGTTTTATAGTTTGATTTAGTTAATATTCAAAAAAAAGTATATATATATATATACATATATAATTGACGCGTTCGCCCGTTTTGGATGTTTTGGCCGAGCTAATCCTCCTATTTGTGGTGTGCGTCTTGATGTTGTCCACAAATGGTGAAGCTTTGATTATATGAATTGAAATACATTTTTGATCATCTTGAGCCGTTAGGTGGTGCTGGTAGGCAATTGAGTAGTGAATTCCTCTCTCGACGAATAAAACTAACACTTATGAGGTTCTCATAGTGCCCTCCTAACGTATGGCGCAGAAGCTTGGACGCTGAAAATATCCGAAGATACGTCGCTTGGAGTGTGAGGAGCTTTCAACATTAGTGACGCCAAATATCGCAGGCAACGATGAGCTGTATGAACTTTACGTTGACATAGACATAATACAGCGGATAAAGATCCAGCGGTAACGGCGGCTGGGTCATGTCGTCCTAATGCATACAAACACGCCGGCTCTGAAAGTATTCGATGCGATGCCGATTGGTAGCAGCACAGGAAGAAGAAGGCCTCCACTGAGTTGGAAAGATCAGGTGGAGAAGGACTTGGCTTCACTTGACGATGAAATATTCTTAAAAAAACAATAAATTATTTTTGGGAAACATTTTATAATATTTTGTTTGAGTAATTTTTTTGTTTGTCGCTGTTTGCAAAAGTCAGTATGCACAGTAATACCTGAAAATGTCATAATGAAATCAACATAACTTTTCGAGTTACATTCAGTGAAAGTTACCATTTATCTGCTTACTTATGTAATTTCCGGTACAGATTTGAATTTGTAACTCGGTTATAGAAATCCCATTATGAAACTTTCAGGCCAAGAACAGTCCGAACTATGTGAAAGTTCAGCCGGTGTACCCCAAGGCAGTATTATGAGCCCCATCCTAAACTTGCTGTACACATACGATCTACCAGCTTCTGAAGAAACAATAGTTGGAACGTTAGCGGATGCAGTGCCGTACTTATAATTGACTCCCACCCCATGTGGCCTCCCAAAAGGTCCAGAAAAGACTGCATAATCATCCCCCAAATCAACGTCACAAAATATCTCCGCATGCAAACTTACATGGGAAACCCGTGTTTTCATCAAACGCAAGGCTCTGGGAATAAATCTCAGAAGCCTTTATTGGTTATTACATCGAATGTTTCTCTCGAAAGTAAGCTCCCACTTTACTCAGCTATCTTGAAACCGATATGGACATATGGCATCCAACTTTAGGGCGCTGCATCAACGAAATACTTCAAAAATTCCAGTCGAGAACCGTCAGAATGATCTCAAACGCCCCTTATTATATAACAAATTCATCGCGATCTCAAAGTGTCTACAATAATTGAAGAAATAAGAAAATATGCCACATCACACAACAGTCCACTCAAATCGCACTCAAATCTTCTTGTCACAGAAATAATTGCAAATCCCATAACCTTCGCCAGCCCGAAAAGAAAATCTAAAAAAGGTCTGATATTATAAATCACCTGTAGTCTAAAATAAAATTAATAAATCGTGGCGTCACTGGGTGCATTTCACAAATGTACAAACCACTCCTGCCTACGCTACATTGCAGAAAGGAATTGCTTTATTTTCGGCTTATATTGAAAAATTTGCTGTAGTTATACACAACACTGTAGATTTTACATACATATAATTTATTTTAGTTAAGAAAAAAAGGTTTTTCAAACATTTATCAGTTTTTTCTGCCGTCAGCGTAACTAACTTCTACCGCACATCACTTCCCCACACAACATGGCTCTCCCCTCCTTACGTGTCTTCCACTCTAACTGTCCGCCTTTTTGGCCATTCCGGCTCACCTTAATTGTCGGCATAATTATTATTTAATTAGAAGTCTACATAAATCTATGCATTTTATTCAACCGTTTAGTCTCGAACAATTACACCTGCACTCCATTACGTTTTTATTGCTTTGCCACGGCAGCCACCACACTAAATAATTAAATTATGGAATTTTACACTTCATTTGCTGGCGAACAAGCTGGCGGTCTAGGAAAGAGCACTGGAGCGTGGCATGGCTCATAACTATTTGCAAATACTCATTCCTCGAGGGAGCACTCAACTTTACCTTGTTTTTAATTATTTTGTGATTCCCAAAAATACTCGAAAATTTAATAATTCAGAGAAGCTAACGATGTGGTAAAAGTTGGTCATGCTTGCGTATATATGTAGGTATTGTACATATGAATATATATGTATAGGTATGCGGGTGGATATTGTTCATGGTATTACTTTCATGCCACCATAAAAGGTTATGAGTTTTGAGAATTTTGTGAAACATTTTATTGCAGCCAACTCTGTTCCACTTTAAATTTCCTGCTAAAATCACAGATGCGTTTTCCGAGCTTGAATGAATTTCTATGCAAGTACAGTAGGTGGCAAAATGAAGTTATCAACGTAAGTGCCAATAATAAAATTAATCAATTAATGTATGAGAAATTTGGAATTAAAAAAGTAGGTAAAATTAGGATTAGGTTTATGTGTAAAACCGTGAAAAGCGAATGAATGTGAAAATAAGTTCTCATAGTGATAAAACCTGGTTTTCTTAAAAACTTTGTATACGGATGAGCTCAGATTTATACGTAAATTGGCAAATTTTGATTAAAAGGAGCTGTGAGTTGTATATAGTGAGTTTTCACTAAATCCCAGCAATAATGCTGAAATTCAATTAGCTAGTGGACCAGGATTATTCTACTATAGGGTTAACTAATAAGAGGTGTTATTTTGATATTCAAAGAAAATGCTACTTTTTAATATAAATGATCGGATGTTTATTTCATTATAAAGAGGAAGGTATGCCACTAATAGTGGAAAATAACATCAGGCAAATGACCACCACGACCACGCTTACAGGACAATATCTTTTTCATGAAATTTTCCATAACCGAATTGTAAAGTGGCTGTCCTATGTCCTCGATAGCCTCACGAATTCCATCTTTGAGGTCTTGAATCGACCCTGGGCTGTTGGCGTAGATCTTCTCTTTCACGTGGCTCCAAAGAAAAAAAGTCACAAGGTATTAAATCACAAGATCTCGGTGGCCAATTGTGATCACCTCTTCGAGAGATAACACAGTCCGAAAACTTTTCCCGTAAAAGATCAATGGTTTCGTTGCTTGTGTCGCACGTAGCGCAGTCTTGGTAAAAAAAAAACGTTGTCCAGATCAATACCATTCAATTCCGGCCACAGAAAATCGTTAATTATCTCTAATCTGATCTAAATAACATCTGTTATTGGAAAACCTTTTATAATTAATTTACAACAAGATTTTTCTTACATCAAAAATTTCCCGAAGGTATATTGTAAATATGTGTGATAAGTAACAAGCCGCAATTTTGAAAGTAACCTCATCTTACACAAAACAGCAAGCGCATCATTCGAAAAACCAGTTAAGACTCTCCCAAAAGTACTACGGTAAAGGATCTCAAACACATATTGGAGTGTCTGACGGTGGTGCTACTCCTCTCATCTACCCTAAAAATTTTGAAGTGAAAATAGTACCTTCAACCTCTATAATACGAGGACGATTGCATGAGAGCCAAAAGCATAGTAGAGTCGCCCGTAAAATCCTCTACTTGACTGCGACAATTCTAGAAAAAATACGTGCATTTTATAAAAAGCACCTATTAAAACCTCACAGCTTTCAGCATACTATACTTAAGACCGATTAATCCATTATCAGATTAAAATACACATGGAATGGCGCATGTATGGCATTACTGTCGAAAAACTCTAGTATAGGTGTTCTATATCAGTTGAGTAGTCCCTCGCGGCCGTCCTTATAAATACAATCCCAATTTAAATTGCCCCGAGAAGAGAATAACTAGAAGACTGCACAAGTTGGCTGCTGGAAACTGACTACATTTATTAAAAAATATATTTTACTCTTAATCTTAGAAATACAAAAATTCTTAAATGTATTGACTTAACTTTAAGAACTGCAACGGCAATGGCAGCTGTAGTAGTTCTTGTTGTTATTGTTAATTCAGGAACAACTGCAACAGCAGCCGCAATTATTTTTGCTGTTATTATGTCAGTTTCAGAACAATGGTGTTGCAATATGGCAACTGACAGCTGTATCGCAAAGTTTGACATTTTTGGCTTTTACGTACTCAGAAAGTTTTGAAATACCAGCGCTATTTGTGTTGTTTACAGTAACTTAAAAGATTCATCTCGGTCCAAAAATGGAATTAAATCGTGAACATTTCCGTGCGATTATTTTTTACAACTTTCGACGTGGATTAACTCAGCAACATTGCATGGATGAACTTAATTCATTTTTATGCGATGAAACTCCATCAAGGACCAGTGTTTATAGATGATATGGGGAATTCAATCGTGGTCGTAGTTCACTCCAAGACGAATTTCGTGAAGGTCGTTCAAAATCAGTTGTTGTTCCGAAAACCATTGATGCTGTGCGCGAACTGATATTGCAAGATCGTCATGTGACCTATCGTGAGATCGAGACAATCTTAGGAATTAGTGGGACGAGCATACATTCAATATTGCATATACATTTGACTGTAAAAAAATTTGTTCGCGTTGGATCCCACACAATTTGTCAATCGCTCAAAAAAAAGGCTCGTGTCGATTGATCGAAGGAAATGCTCAAAAAATACGATCGCGGGGCTTCGAAACACGTCTATGACATCGTGACAGGTGATGAATCATGGATTTACGAGTATGAGCCCGAAAGTAAACAGCAGTCGACTGTATGGGTGTTTCAAGATGAGCCAAATCCAACAAAAGTTGTTCGCGCATGAAGCACTTCCAAGCAAATGGTCGCCTGTTTTTTCGGAAAAACTGGACATGTCGCAACAGTACTCGTACCACTAGAACAACGCAGAACAGTAAATTCTGAGGGGTACACAACCATTTGTTTGCCAGTTGTCTTCCAAGAAATTAGGAGAACCAATCGCCAAAGACGGATCACTCTTCGCCAGGACAATGCGAGCTCTCACACATCGGCTCAAACAACTGCATTTTTGAGCACCCAAACCATCGAATTAATGAGTCATCCGCCGTATAGTCCTGACTTGGCACCGAATGACTTCTTTTTATTCCCATACGTAAAAAACAAAGTGAGAGGTCAACGTTTTTCGTCACCTGAAGAAGCGGTTGCGGCATTCAGAATGCATGTTTTGGAGGTACCCCAATCAGAGTGGCAAAAGTGCTTCGACAATTGGTTCAAACGCATGCAAAAGTGTATAAATCTTCAAGGAGAATATTTTGAAAAACAATAAAGTGCTTTTCGATAATTTTAAATTTGTTTTTGTTCTCTAATCCCGACATATAAAAGGCACCCCTCGTAGCTGTTGATATTTCTGGAATTTAATACCTTAGCATAATTTTGTTTAGTTTGGGAACGCTAGCAGTTGAGCCTCAAAATTGCAACCGTTGCAGACCATCAAATACTGCTTCTAATGGAAATGCGGTTGGCGTGGGAGTCATGTATTAACTTATCCACTGTTAAATAGCCTCAGAAAGGCTTAATGTTCTAGGGATGTTTATCGGATCACGAAACAGATACTATTTTAATTTTAGCAGGCAGAAAAATCATCGTTGAATATTTAAAAATACTTGAAGAATACACCATTTTGGAGAGAAGATGGTAAATTGGACCAAATTTTGTTCTACAGCAAGACAATTCACAACTCCACATAACTAAGGTAAGAAGATAATATTTGGAAAATAATATTATTAACGTTTTTAAGTGGTCACCGCAGTGTCTCGACCTACCTTCTATCGAGAACTCTAAAAATGCATATTTCTCAGGATATAAATCAAGGATTAGCAGATTTCCATATTACAATTTCAGGGTAGTTACGTTTTGAATAGAAATATCCGCCGAGGCTACGACTTACATGGGTCATTCGATCAGTCTAATTCTTGACAATTTTTTCCAGTAAATCTAAATAATCAATCTAAATGAGCTCAATTCACCAAAATGCGACGCAAGCGCTGAACATTTGTCTTCAATTCTTGTACGGGCTGTATTTTATATTTTATTTATTCATTGAAAATTTTAAAATAATAATTATTTTCAGTTTTGCTTATAATAGGTAAGTAGGTGAAATGGTTGAAACACCAGTCTGGCATTCTTCAAGTAGCACTAAGTCGTCGTTTTGATACCATTTGAGAACTCCAAAGGGCAGGTATCTACAGCCAACAAGAGCTGTTGATGTAATGTAGACACGACTGTGACTAACAAAAGTGTACGCACCCACTATTATTATTCTTTTTTTATGAGTATTTTTTACCATTTACCGCAAAAGGGGCGAAAAATGCCCATCTTTGATGGAGTTAAAGGATTAAATGTTCCGCAAATATGATCCCATCATCAAATGGTGTTACACAGAAACATTTTTTAAACAAATTGGATCCCTTAAATGGTTCGACATCGGGTCGACATATTCAAATAAAACTCTACTTGTCGTTCATTTGGCTTCAAATTAATCACACCATCAATCTGCTCTACACAGCTGCAATATAAAAGCAGGGAAGAAGAAAGCTTAGATGTTTCACAAAAGTAGTCGTCACGAAATTCTGCTATAGAGTTTGCGATTTGATAAGAGTTGCTACTAGCCTAAATTTTTTTGTTCGTGTTTTCATGGTCAGCCTTCACATACAGTTTCATTTTAATCTGTCAATTCATTCTTGATTTACAAGTCATTTAGCATCGACGTGTCAAAGTATTTTCTACAATGGCAAAAATCAAGTATTGTGCAGTGATTGAATTCTTATTTTTAAAATGTTTAAAAGCTGAGGAAATTTATGAACGAATGTGGAATGTGTATAAGAACTTTTCGCCATCAATCAGTATAGTATTAGCTGTGCAACTAAGTTCTCGCTGTTTTTTTGTTTTTTTTTTTTGTGATGAAAATACACCTTTATTCTGAAAAAAATTGTTACAAGTGAATCACTGAAGGTATTCCCCATCGCTGGCTACTACTTTTTCCCATCTTTCTGGTAGATCTCGTATACCGTCTGAGGCTATCCAGGGATCAAGCCATTTTTTGATGCCTTCATATGAATGAACCTGCTGATCAGCTAGATCATGTGCCATCGATCGAAACAGATGATAACCGGACGGCGCCATCTCTGAAAAATATGGCGGGTGGAGTAGCATTTCCCATTTCAGTGTTTCCAGGTGGGTTTTAACGGGTTTGGCAACGTGAGACCGAGCATTGTCATGCTGTAGAGTCACTTTCATGCCTCTCCACATATTTCAGCCGCTTTTCGCGTGGTGCTCAGCTCAATCGGATCAATTGAAGTCGATACCGACCCCCAGTGATGGTCTCGCTTGATTTTAACAGATACCAAAATGAAGAGAAGGTTTTTTCTAATAGCGGTCGCCCCTCGGCAGGCAATGGCAAACCTCTGAGTCTATTTTCGCCATAAAAAAGTTCCTGATACAAAATATCTGCCTTTCGGAAGCGGTTTGAAACTGTGAGTCTCTCCATTTATGGAACAACATCAAGACGCACGCCACAAGTAGGAGGAGGAGCTCGGCCAAACAGCAAAAAAGGGTGTACGCGCCAATTATATATATACCTATATATAATGTTTATCTATGACATTCTATGTGGAAAAGAAAAGTGGTCCGCCGTCTCATACTCCTCTTCATAAGCTGGGCAGAGTACACTGTCTGAGATGCCTACCTTTTCCATGTGCTTCGTCCACAGAAAGTGGCTTGTTATCAGTCCAATCAGCTGGCTGCACTCCCTTCTGCTTAATGACAGGAAGGTTTGCGACAGTCGATTAGACATGACAGGTAACATCAGTTTAGTCCATCTGCAGCCTCTCTCAGCCTGCCAAGCTTACTTGTGGGTTTTAGTTACCCATTTGCTAACCGTGACTTTGATGGCCGCAGACGGAAGGGGGAAAACGGGGTCTGGGCCAAAAAAGATGGCATCAGAGCCCATCTTAGCAAAGGAGTCAGAGGTCTCGTTTCCCACGATACCCACGTGTTCCGTGACCCATGTTAGCATCAGGCTGCTAGTTCAGCCTGGATTTACAGGACTCGACTACCCCTGATGTGGTTGTGGGGCTGTCTAAGGCCATAAGCGTAGCTCGGCTGTCGCTGCAGACACATCTAGATCTGCCTCTCCATCGGTTTTCCACAACAAGGTTCATCGCTTCTTGAACTGCATACAACTTCGCTTGAAACACAAATGCATGCATTCCAAAAGCAAAGTGCATTTTTTTCCTGCTGGATTCCACGTAGACCCCAGAGCCGGAGCCATGCTCAGTCCTGGAGCCATCCGTGAAAATGCGAAAACAGCGTTTTCCGGGCTCATTTTCCGAGTTTGACCACAACTGAGCCTCTGGCAGCACTACACTGTATACATATCTTTTCAAATACGACTCTTGATGGCATGGAGTCAAGAGGCATGGAGAAAATCATTTGATCGAAGTCCATGCCTTCTCTGTTTTCCAATGCCAGACAGGGGCCGTTCCACTTCCCATTGTGTTTCAGCCTGCAGATGGCCTTCAAGGCCTCTCCTTGGATAAAAGCATCAAGTGGTGGCAAACCAATCAGAGCATCTAATGCCAGGCTTGAAGTAGTCGGAAAAGCTCCGGTGCAACAGATGGCCACAGTGCGCACTTAATACTTTTTCTCTCAATGAAATTAATAGAACTTTTAATAGTCTCGATCTTGATATCGCGCTTCCTATGTCTTTGTTTTTATTTAAGCTGGAAACCAATAAAGTTTTATCTTTATATATTATATTTATGTTATTTTGTACCACTACACTGCAAGGCTTGTAATCAAAGACTTAATAAATTAAGTTAATAAAATAAACAAAAAAAATTGGAGGAGCAGCGTGCGAAAAAAGCAATAAAGATTATCATAATTATTAGTTGCTATGCTCCGACTTTGGGCGCTTAAAGCCGACTACACCAAGCGCCCAAATATGTTTAAAGTGTTTTTTTTTGTTTGTTAGCCTAAAGTTTGTGAGTGATCTCATTCTAGGCATAAGCGAAAACGAACTGTTGGGGTTGCAACGCATGAATACTTCGGTATCATTTGGTGTTGCCAATTTTTGGATTTTTATTTTAGTTCTCTTGAGTTTATACTATGACAATACTACACAGCAGAGTTGTATCGCATTCGCACTAATTAAAATCTATTTATTTTACTGTATTTCATTTAAATTTTACAATTTTCATTACTTCAGTAAATATAAAGAGTGAATCATAAATATGTAAATAGGTATAATACTCGAAATATTAATGGATTTTAAATATTAATGCCAACAATTTCATTTGCATATGTAAGTAGCTGGGAAAAGCAAATTTACTGATAAATATATATAAATAGAGAAGATTTCTCTTGCGTACGTATAGCAACCCGGATCAAAACTAACCCAGGCTGCTATTGTGTAAACAAATACAATACAATGGTGTATCAGCACTCAGTTAAGAAGCGATAGCAACAAATACATGGACAATGTGGCACACTTACCTTCTAACCAATACTGCTGGAGGCTGCAAAATTCCCAACAGCAAAGAGTGTGGATGATAAAGCAAACAGAAGGCTTCCTAACTCACTATTCTAAGCTCAATTCAACGAACATAAAGCAACGTCTTGCAACTTTTACGGCGGCTTATTTTCTTTACTCAGTTCCTTGGCCGCCACGTCAGTTGGCTGTTGCTGTGGGTTGTTTATCAAAGTAGTGGCGCGTGTCGGCCGTTTTGTTGCTATTGGTTGGTTGGTTCACTATTTGTAGAATTCAGTTAGTTGTTATTGTTGCGCTTAATTCTTTTTTATTCTTTTTCTGCTTCTTCTTCTTCTTGCAGTTTATAAGGAAACTCAAGCTTTTTATGTGCTTAGCATTAGAATTTTTCTCTTTTCACTTTTCTACACTTTCACATCGCGTATAATCTTTTTCTTTTATATTTTCTTTATCGTGTTTTTTTTTTCTTTTCTTTTTTTATTGTTACGTAAATTTTTCTTCTACTACATATTTTGATTTTTATTTTGCTGCTTTGCAAATCCACCACGTCAAAGCGCCACAACAAAGCGCGCATCAATCACATTAGCAGCAGTGAAATGTTGCCTTTGACGCGCTTAGCTGGTTATTTTAGGCATTAAATTGTATTTTGCTTGCTACTTTGTGATTTGCTGTAGATATGTTTGTTGTTGCTTTAGTGATATGTGACGCTATATGTGTGAGAATATTTATTCCAACATGTGTTAAATGGTTGCTGAAAAGGGAATTCTAATTTACTATTGTATAAGCGGCTCTTTCGCTTCACCTCAACACATATCAAACTAATGCTCCTTAAAGTATGCTATGTAAAGGAAATTTGCAAGTTTGCGTTTGATCGCTGTGTGTGGTGGGTTGGTGCGTACGTGTTAATGTTGGTATGCTGGAGTGCATGTAAAAATTATGCAACAACCTTAAAGCACTCATTCTAACTGCTGCTGTTACGGGCATTCCAATTTACAAGCGTACTTGGTTTCACTTTTCGTGTGGTAGCAAATGCTTGTGCATATGTACACTCACACACACACACTCGTGTTCAAAATAATAGGCGCGCGATGAGTTACTAAGTTTTAACAATTTTTTTTTTATTTATATTAGTTATTTTTTTTCTTACTCTTTTATCAAATTATATAAAAAATCATACATTTCAAAGTTACAAACCTTCCACGAAATTCAAAGTAATGTAACAAATTAAAATAAAAAATGTAAACCAAGACTTATATTTTTAACTGAAATCTTTAGAAAGCTTCGGCCTATGCAGTTTTATGAGCCATTAAATTTTAGTACAATGAAGCGTATGTTTGAAATTTTCAAAAATCACGTTGATTTCTGAAAATTGTTGTTGCATATGATGTTGAGAATATTCCTGCAAGAATTTTTCCTCCTCGTAAAGCACAAGCTTAGGTTAGGTTAGGTTATGGTGGTAGTCGGTCTGCTCGACCAACTCACTTAGACCTTATAGGTCCGTTGTGATACCACTATGCTACATGGGAACCTCATTTAGCTTCCTTCGTGGAACCATTTTGTGGCTCTTATGAAACGTAGTATTGATGTCAATCCCACGCCAGACAGTTCTGTAAGAGAATTAAAAAAGTATTTACCTAGACAACCTGCTCTGATTTTAGCTAGGGCTGGACAATTGCAAATGAAGTGTTCGACTTTTTCTTCCTCTTCTCATCTCTGCAACTTCTGCAATATTCATGAGAGAAAACTCCTAGTGTCGAGGAATGCCTGCCAAATAGGCAGTGACCGGTTAAACAAGGCACGCCTTTCGGAATATTGTCTCTTGAGAGACTAAGCAATTCCTTTGTTCTTTTCTTGTTTATTTTGGGGGCTCTCTTTGGCTGTAAAGCTCTTAATTTGTTATTGTAAACTCCTCTGTCAGTTTTCCGTATATTTCTGAACTGACTAACTTGGGAAGACCTAGTGTCGATTTCGAATTCGATATACCGATGGTCTGCGAACGAACTTTCGTTTAAAACTCGCCATTTTTTAATGTGATTAGAAAACATGTCGGACGCCAGGGTGATGTCCAAAACTTCCTATTCTTCTTTCTAGAATAAAGTCCAGTAGTGACTCACCTCTAGCGTTAGTGTCGTTGCTCCCCCACAGGATGGTATGAGCTTACAAGCTTAGAAGTCTTTGAAGGAAAATGCTCAACCCCTCAGCAAAAAAAAAATTGTCAAAAATCAACGCGAATTTTAAGACAACTAAAATTTACACTTTTTGTTACACTGTTGTCAAATGTGTAATAAAACTGCATACGCAAAATTTTGTGAAAATTAGAAATTTAGAAATTTGAACACAAAATTTTATAAACAATCTTTCAAAAATCCACGAGAATTTGCACTTTTTTATGCTAAAAATTCTATGTAAAAAGTTGAATAATGTTTATAACTTCTTTTGTTGGTTTGTTTTTAACTTTGTTAAATTTTTTATAAATTTTAGGGCTTTGAATTATTTGGATTTTGTTGTAGAATGCACTATACTTTTGTAAAAAAAAAAAATTATATACACAAAAAATTTTTAAAACGTGTTAACTCCACGCACTTCTTATATTTTTAGCGCAGGTGTATGTTCCTTTCTACTACATATTTTTTGTTTTTGCTTTTCACACACTGATTGCACTCTGTTTTTACATTGCCAAACAAATTTGTTAAATGCAAATTTTAGTTCTCTACCCTCAACCGGCATATGTTGCCGACTGTTGCTGCCAACTTCTGGTTGTTATTGCACACACGAATATGTATGTGATATTTAATTTCTCAGCGTTTGCACATCGTCGCGCTTACAATTTGTAAACATAAATTTAGCAAATTTTCTACCATTGTCACTATCAGGCATATTAATGTTTCGTTGGTTTTTTTTTATTTAATGAGTTTCCGACTACCCATTTTTGCAGGATAAAATAAATGGAGATAATGTAAGCTTTTACTAACAAACACAAAGAAAAGGAAAAAATTAAGATCAACTTAGTTTTGTGAAAAGTTAAAATAAAGAATTTTCCTAAAGGTAATTTTCTTTTTTGTATTATTTTTTATACTACAAAAATGATTTTATTTACTGCGAAAGGTTTAAGTATAATAGTGTCTCGAAAGGTTTTCTACGTCATCTAGAGAACTTCTGTTTAATACAAAAATGCTAAGGTGATGACTGTCTTCAGGTGATGTAAATTAAAAGGCATATTTTTTATACAAAAACCTCCCTAAGCTATATTAATTACAAGAGGCTAACAGGTGAATGGTCATACAGAGCGTATACGTAATTTTTTGTTCTTTGAGGGAAATCAACTTGAAGAGTATTATAAATTTTAATACTGCAAACATTAGACCATAGTGACGTTTACGTAGCTTTGAAGATATTTCTGTGGTGATTACTTACAAACCATTTTAGCCAAAAAAAATGCAAGGTGATGGCTCAGTGGCCTCCGCTAAAGTTCAAAGATAAATAAATCGTTTTTCTTTTGTGTCGCTTTCATTACTCATTACAATAAGCAAACTGTTTTCGTTGCATGGAAATATAAAAATGTCAGACCCAAAATCGGAGTTTAGTCCGGATTGGCAGCAATAAAGTGCCGCGTTGTCTAAATATTTTTTTTTTCATTTTTGCGACTTACTAAAACCAAGCTTGAGATATAAATATTTTGCAGTGAATATTCCCACAAAGGCCTGTAGTTTATATTCATACATCTACATATTTTTATTATATGGTAAATACATTTTCAGTGACTTTTGATTTTGAAAATTCAAATTCTATCCTAAATTCCTAATTTATCTTAATATTAATTGAGTTGTAGTAGCTTCAGCAAAGATTTCACTTTGCTTGCCACTCTCAGCCAACCTTAAATTTCACCAAATAAGATTAATTCGAATTTGCTCTACATAAGATAATACACAAGAAAATATGCGGAACACGTAGAGGACAATATAAAGGTTTCTTTCACTCAAAATCATTTTTTTTTTATTTAGTAGAAAAGTTATTCAAAAGCAAAATTGGATTTAAATTTAACTTATTTCTTTTACACTAAGCAACGACGTCACCTAAATCAGAGGGAAGATTTAATGATGATTAATTTTGCGCCACCTTGTATCTTAGATGAAATAGCTGACTACTTTAGGATATAAGTGAGTTATTTTCCGGTACTTTATTCTTACTTATAGTTTTTTCATTTTTGCAGAATAATGTAAAATTGTTTTAGAGGAATGAGTTCTTCTACTCCTAACATTTCTATTTAATTTTGTGCTACGAGTATTCATCTCAAATCTGCTATCAGTATTTTCTAAAAGATGAAATTTTTTAAATATAGTTATTCAGAAATTCACTAGTTTTTTTTTTAACTTGTTGCAAGTGAAGGGTATATATGCAACAAAGGTGTTAAATAATGCAAAAGTTTTTGACTATTGTATTCATTTTATTGGGAACAAACTACTGCAATAATTTTTGGTTAGCCATGACTAGAACAAAAAAAGTTAGTCTTTATTCTTTTTGCCAGTCATAACTGAGTAGTGATAAACTTTTTGTGTTCACTTGAATACAATCATTTCAGTGGAACCACAAATTGACTGGGACAAAAAAATAGTCTTCATTCATTTTGCTAATCATACCTGGGAAGTCATCAACTTTTTGTAATCACTTAAATGCAATCATTTTAGTGGAATCACAAATTGACTGGGACAAAAAGAAGTCTTCATTCATTTTGCTAGTCATACCTGGGAAGTCATCAACTTTTTGTAATCACTTGAATGCGATCATTTTAGTGGAATCACAAATTGACTGGGACAGAAAAAGTCTTCATTAATTTTGCTAGTCATACCTGGGAAGTCATCAACTTTTTGTAATAACTTGAATGCGATCATTTTAGTGGAATCACAAATTGACTGGGACAGAAAAAGTCTTCATTAATTTTGCTAGTCATACCTGGGAAGTCATCAACTTTTTGTATTCACTTGAATGCAATCATTTTAGTGGAATCACAAATTGACTGGGACAAAAAAAAAGTCTTCATTCATTTTGCTAGTCATACCTGGGAAGTCATCAACTTTTCGTAATCACTTGAATGCAATCATTTTAGGGGAATCACAAATTGACTGGGATAAAAATAGTCTTCATTAATTTTGCTAGTCATACCTGGGAAGTCATCAACTTTTTGTAATCACTTGAATGTGATCATTTTAGTGGAATCACAAATTGACTGGGACAGAAAAAGTCTTCATTAATTTTGCTAGTCATACCTGTGAAGTCATGAACTTTTTCTAATTACTTGAATGCAATCATTTTTAGTGGAATTCCAAATTGACTGGGGCAAAAAAAATAGTCTTCATTCATTTTGCTAATCATACCTGGGAAGTCATCAACTTTTTGTATTCACTTGAATGCAATCATTTTAGGGGAATCACAAATTGACTGGGACACAAAAAAAGTCTTCATTCGTTTTGCTAGTCATACCTGGGAAGTCATCAACTTTTCGTAATCACTTGAATGCGATCATTTTAGTGGAATCACAAATTGACTGGGACAGAAAAAGTCTTCATTAATTTTGCTAGTCATACCTGGGAAGTCATCAACTTTTTGTAATCACTTGAATGCGATCATTTTAGTGGAATCACAAATTGACTGGGACAGAAAAAGTCTTCATTCATTTTGCTAGTCATACCTGGGAAGTCATCAACTTTTTGTAATCACTTGAATGCGATCATTTTAGTGGAATCACAAATTGACTGGGACAGAAAAAGTCTTCATTAATTTTGCTAGTCATACCTGGGAAGTCATCAACTTTTCGTAAACACTTGAATGCAATCATTTTAGTGGAATCACAAATTGACTGGGACAGAAAGAGTCTTCATTAATTTTGCTAGTCATACCTGGGAAGTCATCAACTTTTTGTAATAACTTGAATGCGATCATTTTAGTGGAATCACAAATTGACTGGGACAGAAAAAGTCTTCATTAATTTTGCTAGTCATACCTGTGAAGTCATGAACTTTTTCTAATTACTTGAATGCAATCATTTTTAGTGGAATTCCAAATTGACTGGGGCAAAAAAAATAGTCTTCATTCATTTTGCCAATCATACCTGGGAAGTCATCAACTTTTTGTATTCACTTGAATGCAATCATTTTAGGGGAATCACAAATTGACTGGGACACAAAAAAAGTCTTCATTCGTTTTGCTAGTCATACCTGGGAAGTCATCAACTTTTCGTAATCACTTGAATGCGATCATTTTAGTGGAATCACAAATTGACTGGGACAGAAAAAGTCTTCATTAATTTTGCTAGTCATACCTGGGAAGTCATCAACTTTTTGTAATCACTTGAATGCGATCATTTTAGTGGAATCACAAATTGACTGGGACAGAAAAAGTCTTCATTAATTTTGCTAGTCATACCTGGGAAGTCATCAACTTTTTGTAATCACTTGAATGCGATCATTTTAGTGGAATCACAAATTGACTGGGACAGAAAAAGTCTTCATTAATTTTGCTAGTCATACCTGGGAAGTCATCAACTTTTCGTAAACACTTGAATGCAATCATTTTAGGGGAATCACAAATTGACTGGGATAAAAAAAAGTCTTCATTAATTTTGCTAGTCATACCTGGGAAGTCATCAACTTTTCGTAAACACTTGAATGCAATCATTTTAGTGGAATCACAAATTGACTGGGACAGAAAGAGTCTTCATTAATTTTGCTAGTCATACCTGGGAAGTCATCAACTTTTTGTAATAACTTGAATGCGATCATTTTAGTGGAATCACAAATTGACTGGGACAGAAAAAGTCTTCATTAATTTTGCTAGTCATACCTGTGAAGTCATGAACTTTTTCTAATTACTTGAATGCAATCATTTTTAGTGGAATTCCAAATTGACTGGGGCAAAAAAAAATAGTCTTCATTCATTTTGCTAATCATACCTGGGAAGTCATCAACTTTTTGTATTCACTTGAATGCAATCATTTTAGTGGAATCACAAATTGACTGGGACAAAAAAAAAGTCTTCATTAATTTTGCTAGTCATACCTGGGAAGTCATCAACTTTTCGTAATCACTTGAATGCAATCATTTTAGGGGAATCACAAATTGACTGGGACAGAAAAAGTCTTCATTCATTTTGCTAGTCATACCTGGGAAGTCATCAACTTTTCGTAAACACTTGAATGCAATCATTTTAGTGGAATCACAAATTGACTGGGACAGAAAAAGTCTTCATTCATTTTGCTAGTCATACCTGGGAAGTCATCAACTTTTTGTAATCACTTGAATGCGATCATTTTAGTGGAATCACAAATTGACTGGGACAGAAAAAGTCTTCATTAATTTTGCTAGTCATACCTGGGAAGTCATCAACTTTTTGTAATCACTTGAATGCGATCATTTTAGTGGAATCACAAATTGACTGAGACAGAAAAAGTCTTCATTAATTTTGCTAGTCATACCTGGGAAGTCATCAACTTTTTGTAATCACTTGAATGTGATCATTTTAGTGGAATCACAAATTGACTGGGACAGAAAAAGTCTTCATTAATTTTGCTAGTCATACCTGGGAAGTCATCAACTTTTCGTAAACACTTGAATGCAATCATTTTAGGGGAATCACAAATTGACTGGGATAAAAAAAAGTCTTCATTAATTTTGCTAGTCATACCTGGGAAGTCATCAACTTTTCGTAAACACTTGAATGCAATCATTTTAGTGGAATCACAAATTGACTGGGACAGAAAGAGTCTTCATTAATTTTGCTAGTCATACCTGGGAAGTCATCAACTTTTTGTAAACACTTGAATGCAATCATTTTAGTGGAATCACAAATTGACTGGGACAGAAAAAGTCTTCATTAATTTTGCTAGTCTTACCTGTGAAGTCATGAACTTTTTCTAATTACTTGAATGCAATCATTTTTAGTGGAATTCCAAATTGACTGGGACAAAAAAAAGTCTTCATTTATTTTGCTAGTCATACCTGGGAAGTCATCAACTTTTTGTAATCACTTAAATGCAATCATTTTAGTGGAATCACAAATTGACTGGGACAAAAAAAAAGTCTTCATTCATTTTGCTAGTCATACCTGGGAAGTCATCAACTTTTTGTAATCACTTGAATGCAATCATTTTAGTGGAATCACAAATTGACTGGGACAAAAAAAGTAGTCTTCATTCATTTTGCTAGTCATACCTGGGAAGTCATCAACTTTTTGTAATCACTTGAATGCAATCATTTTAGTGGAATCACAAATCGACTGGGACAAAGAGCTTTAGGTGGACATAAACATAGCGAATAAAGATCCCGCGGCTTCTTTGGCTGGATCATGTCGTCCGAATGGATAAAAATGCTCCGACTCTGAAAGTGTTCAATGCGGTAGCAGCTGGTGGTAACAGAAGAAGGGGAAGGCTTCCTATGTGTTGTAAAGATCAGGTGGAGAAGAACTTGGTTTCAATTGGTGTGTCCAAATTGCGCAGATTAGCATGAGAAACAAACAATTGGCGCGCTTTGATAAACTCGGCTAAAATCGCGTTAGCGAGCCAATCACGAAAAGAAAAAGAGTCACAAAATGATTGCGATTTGCAGTCTTTTCTAGCTTTTTGAATATCTGGCACTTCATTTAGAGTCTAAACCAACATTTCACTTTTTACGTATTTCTTCTTCCCACATTGGCTACTCTAAGGACAAAAGACCATAAAATTCAATCGAACAACATCTGAAAGTGTTTTAATAAAATAATTGCTTCAGTTTGCGAATCTTTTCCAAAATATTTCAAAATTGTTACGTTTTGAAAAATATAAACTATGCTATTGGGACTGCGGTAATTTGTTAGACATGACATTGAAGTTGGTCAAATATTTAAATCTGATATTTCATACAGACAAAGAAAAGGAAATAAACGACTTAATAAAAAATAGAATAATTTATCAGAGGAATTCAACCAAATATTTGCTTAGCAGCAATATAATTTGCGACTTCTCTTTCAATTGTAAAAATGAATAAACTTGATACATTAAAATATGTGAAATACACAAATAAATATCGAATTTCCTTTTAATACGATGCTATGCATCAGCATGCGAACACTTCGCATCAGTAGAGGAGGGGTACCCGTCATATATGGTGGGCAAATCTTCATGGAATTCTATGCTGAACCGATATGCACGCATTAAGAAAGCCTATATTAAATACAATACTCGCCATTGTTGGTGTTGTAGCAACATAAGCACTCCCCATACTTGTACGGGGAATGATGCTCAAGCATCAACTCCTTCGCCGCATATGAATCCAAGTCATTCTGGTAACGAGGAACGGACTGTCAAGAGAATGACTCCCTTGCCATCCTCAGCAGCGGTGGAACGAATTTCTTCTTTTGCTTCACTATTAAGTACTAGTAAATCAAGGAGTTTGTTTTAGTGCTTAAATACTTTATTATATCTTTCCTTTTAAAGAAAAATGAATTAAATACAACTTTGGAGGAAATTGAAAGTACCTAAAGGTATCAGCAATTCAATTTTCATTTTTAGTTTCTATGTTTGTATAGTTTGAGTTATAATATAATTTTATGAGTATTCCAGTTTTTTTATTAATTAAATGGTATATTTTGTGGGCAAGTGCACCAAATACCAGCTTAAAATACTGATATTCACCTATGAATGCAAAATGGCTTATCAGTTATGAACAACGAGAAAGATTAAGAAAGTAACTAAAATTCTACATCCTTTATTAAAAAGTGACTAAACAACTGAAGTTAAAAACTGTTATGCAATAATATAACTGCAGCAATTTTAAGTCGCATTAGTTGCCTTGCTTAAAGCCTCTGATATGCAAGCTATATATGACTTTTGGGTGTCTAGAGAGCTGGATACATCTGCTGAAAAAGTAAGTGCAGCTCTACAAAGCTTGATGAAGAATTTTCCAGTTGATGCGCGACAAAATTACTAAAACTCTGTCAATTCTGCGTCCTTTAATTTCAGGAAGAAAAAACCATGCTTTGTATTTAAATTCATTAGGAAAGTTTGGTAAAGTACAAGAGAATCTAGGTAATGAAAAATGTGTAAGCATATGTGCTTTCTCGAAATCCCCTACCACTACTACTTCCACTTGCGCAGTTCTAAGGAATCAAACAGCAGGGTTGCGGTCACCTTTGTCGGCGCGCAAATAGAATACTAAGGATGTGCTCACTTTGGAGGTTAAACAAATCATTTTGTTTGAGCGAATAGATATTCTTATTTATATTTTTGATTTCTTCCAGTATTTTTATATGACATTCAAACGTTAATTTGGGAAATTCGAAGCTTTTAGGTTTTTATTTTTAACATATGCGAAATGCCACTGTGCGAGAATAAGTAATGGAAATGTTTGCGCATTCTCGTAATATTTTTATTTATTTAATTTCTCTTTGAAAAAAAAAAAGTTCAATACTTTAATTTTAATTTTACCTAATTTCACCCTCAAGTGGTTTATTTATGTTTCGCTCAGCATTTCAAATGTACAATGACCTGGCCTAACCATACGACGAATATTTATTTATTTAAATTCATGAACACATGGAAAATTTAATTGGTTTTAAGAGCTTACAATGGAAGTAATTTGAAATTTAATGAATTGAATTTCTTTTTGATAAATATACATTTTGCTCGAACTGGATGAATTTTAGCGTGCTTGCCGAGGATGTATTTCTTAATATCAGACCGACAAAGAATCAAAAAAAAATTGAAGGAATCAAAATAAATTTAAACTGTTTATTATTAACAAAAAAAAAAATACTTTACTGTACTAAGTGGAAATATAAAAGAAGATGGAAGCAACTAACTGCATGTATTACAACAAAAAACACATGGCCGTCATACAAAATCCAAAGGACGAATGATCTGTTAGGAAGTTCTCAGCCAAACATCTCACGCATCACTGCAACCCTTACAGGCCATTGGAAAGCAGGGGATCATTCAGCTAGTCTCAACCTACCCTTCAATCCAATTTGCAGAAGCTGTCTAGCGGACGGAGCGAAGGAAAGTCTTTTCCACTACTTATGTGAATGTACAGGGCTAGCTAGAGCACGACTCGGCTCCTTTGGTAAGCCTTTCTTGCAGCAAATTAATGAGATCTCAGACATCGAGATACAGAATTTGCTGCTTTACTTGAACCTCACTAAATGGATTTGACTTACTCGTAGAACAAAACAAAAAAAGTAAAAAACATCATTATACGAGGACGGTGGTAGTAAAACGATGCTGGGCACTAATTAGGATTATTTCAGTGGAAATACTCAACCACTTCAATAACAACAGCAACAACAACAAGTGGAAATTGTTCAAGGAAACAGTAATTGGCTTAGATTAGCCGAAGCACATCCGTCAAAAAAAACTCACATACTCCTTTAAATTATAAATTGTGAAATCGAATTCTTTTAATTTAATAAAAGATTGTAAATTTCAATTAAATTTTTAAATGAAAAAAAAATATAATTACTTTTCCCACAAAAGTCATATGAATCATTGTTTCAAACCTTCCAGGAGTTTCAGAAACATGCATGAAGTTTCCAAGAAAATACCAATAAGAATTTTCATAAAACGTTTGTGTATGCAGTTTTATAGTCTATTTAATTTTTGAAGTGTAAATTTAATGTGCCTAAAAAATCGCTTTGAATTAGAAAACAACTGATAATATTATGTATTCTCTTCCTTTATAAGTTTTTGCACGTAAAAAAACTAAACACGTAAAATTTTAACACCGTAAGTACAAAAAACAAATCCCCAGTACGAGTATCAAAGCGATTTTCGAGGCACTTCAAGTCTTTTATTAAACTAAAATTAAATTGGTTCCGAAACTGCATAAAAATAATAATAATAATTATCATAGTTGCTATAGCGCCGGCTGGTGGGTACATAGCGCCCACTGCATACTCAGAAGTTAACTAAAAATTCTTGTTAAAAAGTTAGAAATTGTGATGAACTTTTGATGAATATTTCTGAATTTCGCAGAAAGTTTAGAATTTTTACTCATAAGGTTTTTGTTACATTAAATAATAAACTACTTTTTCACTTAGAGTCAGTAAAAATTAAGGTTAAAAAATTAAATGTAAAAATTTATAATCCAAACGAGTGCGTGGGATTTAAATCGGCCGCCCTATATAAGTTTCTCATTGAGATCTAATGTACCCAAATACAGGATTCGAGGACGTTTACGGCCAAAAGACCTCAAGTGCCAGAGCACATTGAAGAAAGAAAACGCTGCTCTCATTATCAAACATTGAAAAAGGACTTGCATGGTTAAAGCAAATTCAAAACGAAATTGGACAAACGTCATATTCACGGATGACTCTTTTAGGCGAATAGTTGCATATGTCGGTCCTAGTGCGCTGCTGATAATTGACAACGTCAACAAACTGTTAAGCAGCCAGTTAAGGTTCATATTTGAGGCTGCTGCTCTGAAAAAGGATTTGGCTGTTTATTTCGGCCTATTTTATTGCAGTTTTGATTAATAAAATTTACCAAAAAGCATTATTACTATCAACTGCAAAGATATTAAATTCGGAAGAACTAGCAAACATTGGTTTTTACAGAATTACAACGTTCCCAATTATCGAAGCCGGAGGTGTGTAGAGTGGAAGCAGGAAAATGTGATAGTAATGTTAGAGTGGCCTTCACAGTCGCCTGGTGTCAAACCTTTTGAAAATTTTTGGACAGAAGTTAAGCAAAAACTGAACGGAAATCAAATATGGACGGAGCCAAACAGATATCAGGGCAAACTCGGTTGATTTGGAGCCGATTACCTTCACAATTTGCGCAGAAATTAACTCAAAGTAAAACTCAAAAAGGTGCAGTCATTATAGCTATTGGGGGTGACTACCATATACATTTCATTGAATATATTGCGTATACGAAATATTATGAGGTCATGCAGTGCAGTTTGTTGAAATCGAATTGCTCGAATAGTTTCTAAGTTATAACGGGTACGCTTCCATTAGATCGGCTCTTTACCGTATTTCGTTAATAGTAACCGAAATATATCTACCGAAATATATCTACCGAAATATAACTAACGCTAGCCTTCTTATATTCCATCACGTATTATGACGAATCTATCATGGCAGCTTTTGCTGGCTGAAGGTAACGCTTGACTATCTCAAGATTATTTCTGAAATAGGAGCGAGCTGCTGCAAGCTCCCGCGAAATTTCCCTATTCCTGTGGTGTCGGTACGCACTTAGAAGCACTTGTACAGTACATTGTAACTGATCTGGCTAGGAGTGCAGTTCGTTCTTTTCCAGCTCAGCAATAGAAAATTCCTCCACATAGAAGCTAGACTCAGCCGAATATGAGAAATTTCAAAGGGTCTTCTCTTATGTGGGAGTGAAACATCCATCAAGCTTTGCTATTGGGAGCGCCAAGCCACTGGGTTCTCTTTCTCTCAGTCAAAAACCTGAGCTATAAGTGCCTATTTTTTAAGCTTAATTGTAATTTCAATTTTTATAAATAAACTGTACACAAGAATACTGAGAAATTCGCCTTTTTTGAGTAGCTAAGCACATGCTACTTTTTAAAATAATTCACAAAATAGTTGCTATACAATTGTTGTTCTTCTTTTTTTAATGATGTGAAGTAGGAAATAATTAGTAGAAAATCGTAAATTAAAAATTTATCAAATGCCAATATTTTAGTGTCAGGACTTGTATCTAGGATGACTTTCCCGATACCCTATATAAAAATAATAATAATAATTTCTCTCAGAATGATTTTTGAAAAGGCTACTAAGAGGAACAAAGGCAGAAACTATCAAGTCTTCCCTATGTGACTGCGCTGCTTTAAATAGAAAACAACGAATTTAGCGTACCGAAGTGGACCGAGAGCAGTAAAAGTGTTGAAAATCAATAGCAGCTCAGATCTGTTGCCTCGATTAACAGGTTAACTTAGAAGACTTCAAAAAGTAAGTAATCATTACACATTTGCAAACAAATTTCGGAATTAATAAGCTTGAGGTATTTAAAAATAATTTCTATAAATCAAATTCTTCAAGCATCATACTTTTTTCTATATTGATCGTATGTGCACCAATGTGTCGGAACAGTGCCACAATTTTGGTGGTACCAAGGTACTTGAACAAGTAGTAGCAGTGGAACAAAAACAACAAGGACTGATGGTTTAGAGTAATTAAATTTGACAATCTTGAGAACAAAAAAAATAGAAAAAAATCAAATTTGCTATGTGCCTTGGATGGCACTCACATTTTTTTTACTGAGAATCTCAAAAACCCATTTGAACATGAAATGGATTCGTATATCTGAGAGGAATTGAGGAAAAAAGTTTATGGCGATGATTGTCTAACTCGTGCCAGAGTCAAAGATGGGCGTGAGGACATAAATTAGAATGAACATACGGCCGCTAAAAATCAATAATCACCGAAAACTCCATCGAAATTTTTCCTAAATTTATCGAAAATGAACCGAAAACATCCTTGAATTTCATGGAATCGGAGTTGAATATCTCCAAAATATCGATTTATCGCGTTTTAACTGATCATTTGGGCTTACGAAAGGTCTGTGAACATTTCACTCCGCACCAGTTAACTGAGGGCCAAAAATTTCTCAGAATTAAACATTTGAAAACCTCATTAAAGAGGTGAGGAGAGACAAGAACTTTCATTACAACATTGTAACTGGTGATAAAACGTGATGTTTCGAACATGAACCTGAAACTGAAACTAAGCACCCAAGTGCCGAATGGAAGGCAGCAGACGAGCCACCACCCAAAAAGTCGCGTTTGGAGAAGTCAAAAATCAAGTCGATGCTCATTTGTTTTTACAATTCCAAGAGAATTGTCCACAAGGAGTATCTTGGCGTTATGAAGCGTTTGTTGCATCGCATTCGTCGAATTCGCCCTGAATACCGCGAAGGAGGAAGCTGGCGCTTATTGCATGATAACGCACCATCTCATCGATCCACTCTAATTATTGATTTTTTGACTAGAAATCGGATTTTAATCAACAATCGTTCATAGTATTCGCCTGATATGGCTCCCTGTGACTTCTACCTATTCGGAAAATTGCATTTAGTCATGAAAAGAAAGCGTTTTGCGTCCGTAGAGGTCATCCAAAAGTCTTGTACTGACATCCTGAAGGGCATTTCGGCCAATGACTTGAAACACTCTTTAGAAAAGTTTTTAGATCGCGCAAAACAGTATATCCAGGCCAGAAAGAACTATTTTGAATAAATTTTGTCAGAACAAAGCTCCTCTAGTTTCTATTTTATATATACATATAGGCTCCTCTAACTCCTAAACTCCTAAATGCAGCATATGGCGACTTTAGAATGAGCTGTAAAACTAAACATAAACGTTGCGATATTCTTACCCAAGTGGAATCTAATTAGAAAACGATAGTAATAAAGTCGTGCAGTCGAAAGATTATTTAAAAAAAAACACATTTAATTGTATCCTATCTTCGATTCTAGGGCGATATTTTTTGGGTGTTTTTGTGTAATTTCTGCTGCTACTCAATACTGCCTCGCCAAAAACTGGTTAAAATAGGAAAAGTAAAGCTATGGCTTTGAGTCCCCGTAGCACCAAGAAGAGCTCAATTATAAACCTATGTCTGCTGGCAAATTGCTAACAGTCACCTCAACCTAACCTAACCTTTTGCGATTTCATATAACAGACTTGTTACTGGAAAACATTTTGCTCTAGGTTTTATATAAAAGTTTTTCTAGAGGCTGATCACATTGGAGGAACTTTTTCAATCAAGCTTTTTTGACAGATCACGCAGGTTTACTGTCAGCTTAATAGATAATTTTTTTCAGTATTCATTGGTTTTTCATCACGGAAAGGCTTACGCCTCAACAACGTTTAAAAATCGTAGAATTATATTACGAAAATTGACGCTCTATGAAAAGTGTTTATCGCGCGCTCAGATTAACTTATGGTGTTCAACGATGAAGCCCATTTTTGGCTTAGTAGCTGCGTCAATAAGCAAAACTGCCATATTTGGACTGAGCAACCCGAAGCCCATCAAGAGCAGTCATGACATCTATTGAAAATAATCGTTTGGTGCGGCCTATGGGTTGGAGGAATCATCGGCCCATATTTCTTCAAAGAAGACACTGGCGTCTATGTAACAGTGAATGGCGAACGATATCGTGATTCCTCAAAATTTTTTCCAACAACACGGCGCTTGCAAAACTTACCATACAGGCCGTAAAACAATGGATTTACTGCGCCGTCGTTTCGGTGAGTAATTTATCTGCCGTCTCGGACCAGTAGATTGGCCACCAAGTTTATGTGATATCACACCTTTGGACTTTTATTTGTGGGGATTTGTAAAGTCTAAATGCTTGCTTGTGGATAAACCAGCTTCGATTGAGGCATTGGAAGCCAACATTACTAAAATTGCTCACGTGATACCGACTGAAGTTCTCCAGCGACTCATTCTAAATTGGTGTTTACAGATGGCCGAATTACGGCGCAGTTGCGGCCAACATTTGAAAGGTATTTAAAAAAAAAATGTTGTGAATGGTTATACACAAAACTAATAAAGATTGCCGAATCAATTTGAAATTCCGTGTCTTTATTTCAATTTAAAATCCGATACCTCTAAATGCATTACCCTTTATAAACGTTATGAGAAAGAGCATTGCTTGCGCTTGTAAATTAAATGCAAACATTCGTAGCGATTCATTCAACCTTTCAAAGCGAAGGCAAATTCATACCAGTTTATCAATTCCGTCAATTTTTTGGCTTCTTAAAATATTCAATTAACTGCTTGCAGGTATTTATTAAGAAAATACTTTTTCTCAGGTCTTTTAGTTTTTGCATATTTTTTTTTTTGTATTGTATATATTGTTTTTTTTTTTTAAACCATTTTTCGCACACGCTGTATTTCGTTTGCTATGTAAACTTTTTAATGAGTTCTGTCAACATCTACCATAGTTTCTTTAGCAAACTTTGCTTTCACCAAAATTCTCTCTGCTTAAATGGTCAGATTTCTGTTTGAGACAGTCACCAATTTTTGCAATTTTTTTCGTCTCAAATTTCCAATTTTCTGCAACAACAGCAGCAGCACTCACAGACTGGCACAAGCATCCCAGCTGTTGCTGCTTCTTGCAAGGCCAAGGTAGCAGCTTCGTACGCACCTACGCACGTACACACACGTTTTTCTGTTTGTTTTTGTTTTTATATATAGTTTGGATATGCATGCACGTGCTGACTTGCGTGGAAACGCTCAAAACACCAACCACAAGAAAAAGGAAAGTAAATTGTATCTAAATAAGTATTTTGCACGCCTTGAGTGTGTCCCACTCGCTTGAGGTTGTCCCACTCCCTTGGGGACTTGCTCGGTTTACTCGCACTGTGGCTGCACTCAGACACGCAATAACCGCAGCAGCAGCAGAAATCAAACGCACCTTATGTTGCTGTAAAACAGTTTGCTTTTGTTGCTGTGCGGGTGTGTTGTTTTCCCCCTGCTGTCAATTGCACGTCATGCACAGAATTTAAATTGTGTGATTTTGGAAGTGGAAGCAGAAAATGTAGCCATTGGCCAATTTCCACGAAATTAATTTTTATAATTTTTTCTTTGCTTTGATTTCTCTTTACACTTTCACTTGACTTGTTTATTTAATTTTGTTATTTTATTTTTTATTTCATTTTTTTTTTCGTTTTTCAACTCACTTTAATAAATTTTGTATTATGCTTTGAAAAATTGTAACGGTTTTCTACACAAAATTTAACACTTTTGCACACACACACACTCGGCACATGTTTGCCTATGTACTTAGGTATGCATATACTCTACATATATGTATGCGCCGCTACAACGTTGTTGTGTTAGTAAGCGCCACCAAGCAGGATTTTGGAGCACTATGTGCAAATTCATTGCTAGTAGTATTTACTTCCGGTTGCGCTTCACTTTAGGTCGCTTAGAGATTATATCCGCTAGCCACGTCCGTTCTTGAAAGCAACACGTCTTCTACTGTTGCACAGTCACGAAACGGCAACTTGTGGCTGCCGACGATGATGTGGAGACTGATGTGGATGCTGCCGACGCAGCATCGTACATTCACTTTGGCTCCAGTGTTGCTGTTGTTTCTACGTAATTTATCACTGGAACATGGTGTTGTTGTTGTTGTTGTTGTATTTCTAGTTTGCGTTTGTTTTTGTTTCCTGCGCAACAACAATGGGGTGTTTGTGATGCTGTGTCAGATAGAAAAGTCTCCAAAGTAAACAGATGAAAGCTTCTCGCAGTTCGTACCAAATGAGGAGAGAGTTTTTTGAGAGAAAAGTTACGTTGTACGCGCTATGCTTCGCTTTGCAATTCTTATCAGTTGGTCCTGCTGTGTTCTCTCATATCTGCTATCATAACCCTGGCACACTACTCGTACAAGGCTGATTTTGTTTTTATGCTTTTTTTGTCTTGTCTTGTGTTGCTGATATCTTTCATGTCTGCTGTGATGTTAAGATGGACTGTGGAGGCAACCGCCTGTTGAAAGGCAGGTAATAATCTTGAATTTGTCCGTATGGCTGAATATTGAAGATTGCAGATGGACTGTTGTGTATGTGTATATTTATATTATATTTATGTATGTGTGTGAATATTTAGATTTTTTTACGTTCGTGTACATTTGTTTGAATATATACGTATACATATGACGATTTATTTCCTTCGCATTGGACCACCTCATTATTCGACCTTCTTGGAAAATCCTTCAAAAACATCTGTGATTTTTCTCATTGCGAAATATTGTCCACACATGAAAATATTTTCATATTCGATAAGCATTGACAATTAATTATGGATGTGGATATGAAGAATATGTACATTTTTCCTTTGAATGGTAGGCAGAGTTCTAATGAGCGCATAATTCCTGGAGAAAGGTTGGTTTTGAGCTTGTTGGAAGTTTTTTCATGCACGATTTCATTTCAAGATATGTAAGAATTAGAAGAAGCTGCCATAGTAATGGACAGACGAGTACAGTTAGAAGAAGCTGGCGTAAACAACGGAACAGAAGAGTACAGTTTGATGAGCAAAATTTAAAAAAGTGAAATACCCTGGCATTTTGTGGATTTTCATCCGGCCATTTAAGAAATACTATCCAGTACATGTTGATTGACAAGTGATAACTGCAATTCAATCTTTTTCCTGTAATTTTTTTCTCAGAAAATATTATAGAAATCAAATATTACACATTATATGTATATTAGGGCGGGTCGATTTAAAAATCGCTCATTGCTCTGTGAAAATCGTATTCTAGGGATCAAAATAAGAAACTTTGCCGAAGGAGCCACACCTCTAAAACGAATTCTGATGTCCCCCAATTTGGGTCGAACGAAAAATCCCACTTTGACCCATTTAGAGTGCTCCAATCGAGTCCAAATGTATGACCGACCCCCACTAACTTTGGACGGCCGATCCACCCATGCCAGTGGGACACCCCCTGGAACTCCCCTGGGGGGTTCCCCATACAATCATTTCAAAATATCACCATTTTTGACCTTTACATGAGAAAAGAAACCAAAAAGTTCGACCCAAATTGGGGGGCATCAGAACTCGTTTTAGAGGTATGGTTCCTTCAGTAAAGTTTCTTATTTTGATCCCTAGAATATGATTTTCACAGAGCAATGGGCGATTTTTTTGCCTCCCCACAAAAGACACTAAAAGTTCGACCCAAATTGGGGGATATCAGATTTCGTTTTAGAGGTATGGTTCCTTCGGCAAAGTTTCTTATTTTGATCCCTAGAATATGATTTTCACAGAGCAATGGGCGATTTTTTTGCCTCCCACAAATCGACCCGGCCTAATGTATATGTGTATAATAGAATTACAATTGAATACTTGCACGCAATTTTTATCTAATATTTTTATTTTACAATACTTTAAAGAGATGTCTAAGTTGCCGTCAAACAATCGAAAAGAATTCGACTTCCGGTTCATTTTCTAGAAAACTGTTTTCGAGATTCACTTCAATCGAGTTTCAATAAAAATTCAAACGTTGCCAAGCTATTTAATTGGTATTTCAGATATATTGTTTTGTTTTTGTTTCCTTATTCACTCCTCCCGGGAGTTTCGTTAATCTATTTTTGATTTCTGACAGGGTAGGTGATTGCCAGCCGCTACCAGCCCTAAGTAGTGGGAATGCCCACCTGTCGCTGCTTAGAAATAACACCTTCTTACTGCTTGGAACGCCATCTGTGTCGCACATTTTTCTGGCAGAAGGATCGCAAAGATTGTTGAGGACTACGCTAAATTTTGTGTGCCTGGGCTATTACCGCGGTCGCCCGCTTCCTCTTGCTAGCGCCACTGATACAATGTGTAACTGTGTATTTTTCTTTGTGTTTTTTTTTTGTTTTTTTTTTTTTTAGAAACAGGGAAAGTACGTAAATTTAAAAAAGTGCGAAGAGCGCTTTAGGTGGGATTCGAACCCACAACCGCTGGGATTTCAGATATACATATATAAAAAGGCCAAACTTAAGGCCTCATGAAAACCATCTAAACACTGTATCTTCTACCTTTTTGTAAAACAACTTAAAGACACGCACCACAAATTGCAGGAGCACCTTGTAGCGCCAATTATTGATGCAGAAATAAACAGTCCTTGGCCGGATGAAAACCTGGGTCGTTCCGGTTATGTAGAACCGACTGTCGTTCCCAAGACTGTCGTTCCAACTTCAGCGTCTGTAATAGGCATTCAGTCTGCGTAAATTATTTTTGCATTAAAGCTGTCAAAAGGGATCGTTTTTTAAGCATTCATTGTATTTGAAAGAAAACAGAGAACTTCTTAATTCTAATAAAATGGGAAAGCAGAAAAGATTAACGATCACGAAAAAGGACAAATCGATATCTTGACCTCAGAGGGACTTTCAAACCGCCAAATTGCCAAAGAGATTGATCGATGTCCAAACGTTGTGTTTCTTCACGTGAAACAAGGTGCCCTTTATGGTGAAAAATACAAAGGCAGAACTGCAATGGCTTTGACACCGATGAAAACCCACAAAAATTTTAGGATTGAATCAAATTCCGCGCTTCTTACAATAAAAGCTAAAGAAATGGCAAATGTTGCAGCCAACTAATCCATCACTCGAAAGGCTATTCTAAAAGCGCCACAACTGAAACATGAAAAGCTCCAAAAAAACCACATTTGCATAAATTTTACAAAGAACGCCGACTCGATTTTGCAAGGGACCACAAGATTTGGTGTTCTGTTTCAAATATCTACATATCCCGTTGAATTTAAAAACGTAGTACTTAGTGACGAAAAGAAGATCAATCTGAATGGGCCGGATGGATACAATTAGTATTTGCATATCTTAAGAAAGGAGGAAATGTACTTGAGTCGACATCACAGCGGTGAAGTTGGAGTTATGGTATGGGACCAGTATCGTTACAACTGCAATCATCTTTTCCCAAGATACGTGAAACATTTGGACCTATATATATTACAATTTTTTAATAAACTTTTCCTCCTCGTAAATCGACTTCAAGTTACAAGTGGCTCAAAATTCTCTTTGATTTTCATTATTTTTTTTTCACTGACGTTGCAGCAAATTTGCTGCATATAAGGAATGCAAGACATTTTTTTTGAGGGTCCCTGATTTTTAAACCACTTCTTAATACCAAAAAATAAAAAAACAAATAAAAATAAAGATCGGATCGTAAAGTGATTTCTTTTAAAAATTCAAAAATACTAATAAAATAAAACAAAAATTTTTTCGATTTGATTCGATTGGAACAAATCGTCCCCTTAGTATTAAAATAGCCTATAAATTTTTTGATGTTTTGAGAAAATGAATTTCAAACTTTTTGTCGAAAGTAGCTCTCACTCAAATCTCGTTATGTCTGTAAATATTTATTATTTTTGACTGACGTTTTGACCCACTTTCTGGAACTAGAATTTGACCAAAATTTGACCACATATAAAATCGACGATGGAGAATCCAAAAATTCAATAAAAAAATAATAGCCTATGAGCACATAGGCTATTGTTATACTAAGGGGACGAAATATTCGCATTATCTACGCAACACGATTTCCTTCGTGTGACTACCTTGACTGGCTTCGAAGTTGCTCATCCAGTTAACCCTGTTGTCGAACATTTTGGTGACGGTTTCTGGCTCTATCTTACGCATGGCTTGCTTGATATTCGTCTTAAGGGCCTGAATCACTGATGGATTGTTCGCATAACATCGATCCGTTACGGCATCTCACAAAAACAAATCGAACGGCGTGAAATCGCAGCTCTGAAGTGGCCAATTAACATCGAATTAAAAGCTCGAAAGGAAAGATCGTCCACTCACAGAGGAGGAATTGGTTTCTCCACGATCACATGCTGGTTTAAAAGCCTCCAAATACAGCATTTTTGCTTGTTTGCTTACCCTGCGAGATGAAAATTTGCTTCCGCAGAAAATATGATTTTGACTTCTTTTCTTTTATTGTTTGATGATTTTGATTTTTCTCATTGAAAGCACGTATACTAATGTTTTTCAACCGTAGAACGATTAATTCCGATCCGCGGAGTTACGATATTATCTTTCTGTCAAGATTTGCAGCGGAAAGTCATTGGACATACATAAATGCGCGCCTTTTTATTCTTTAATTCTTCCAGAACTTTTTAATTTTTATTTTTGAGCTTGACTCCGATGCAGTTGCATCTCGTTATGATAAGAGGGTACAGTTCTGGTGAACTTCTAGGACAAAACCATTTAGGAAGTCTTAGTCGGACCCGCTTTAAGCCATAGCCGCGCAATAAAATGCATGTTTAGGTAGTCAGTACTCACAAGTTATTAGAAGTTATGATATTTCTGCATACTCCAAAAAATGGTAAGAAAAACTTTTCCTTAACAAGATTCAAATCTATGCAAACTTCTTATTTGTGTAAACAAGCAACTTTGAGAGATTCGATTTGACTTTCGATTAGGAATTGTTGTTACTTTTCAATAAAAATTAGTAGATTTGGAGTCGTTGACCGTTTATATTACAGGGTCTGCCTATCCTTTTGAAGAAGCAACGAGCTTCTACTTTCTTCTCTCTCGCTTTTCTGCGTCTTCATATCCTCCCTTCACCGTACCATTTATTTTCATTTGTTTCCTATGTATTCCTAATCTACAAATCTATTACCTTTCTTTAAATACAGTGTGCTTAAAACTGTTTTGTTATAAGCGAGATAAAAGCTCACTTCTACAGCTTTTACCTAAATATTGAACTTTTCATATTGTTTTTGCTGCTTCGCTATGCTTTCAATCACTCTCACACCATGCTTGTATTACACATACACTCTCACAGCTGCACAATCTCTACAAAATTTACTCACCTCAGTGATAAGCGTGACCTTTTCTTCGCGGATGGAAGTACTGAGGCAACCAAATAGTTGTAAAAACAAGTAAAATAAAATTTTATAAAATTGAAAAAAAAACCAAAAAAAAAACAAATTGCATGCAACCAGTTTTTTAAGGTGATAAGTCGCAAACCAAGCCCAATAGCCCATTAGCCTTGAAACCAATAAGGCCACATCAACATAAATCCAAACAAATGTTGATCATCAACGCAATGGACATAGATCAACAACAAGAATATATTTACATAGGTATATTACGGTGGCCCAAAAAGGAAACCAAAATTTTATTTTTGATAAATTTTAATTTTTTTTTTTGGTCAAAGCAACTAATCGCTTAAATATAATTTTTTTTTATTTAATACGAGTATTTTTACCCGTATACCAGCGGTTAGCAATTTTCCTAGGAAAAAATGCACAATTATAGTATTTAATCCTCTCCTAACTTCTCTTCACTGACGTCCAAAAAATTATACCAGAAGTAAAAGCACGAGATTAACCCTTATTCTTACCTCAAACCCATGTCGGTGGGGCGTTCGCGTTCGGCGCTTATTTCTACTATGTAACGCCAACAGAAAGAGTGAGTACGAAGAGCTTGAGATGCTGACCAACAGGAACAACGCCCGAAAATTCTAAACGAAAGTTTGGCGGCTTACAGAAGGTTTTAAGACCGGGGCGTTTTCCTGACATCCATGGCGGCGAGGAGCTGGTAAGGTGTATGCATCAGCTTCTATACAAAATATGGTCGGATGAAAGCATGCCTGCCGATTGGAATTTAAGTGTGCTCTTCCCAATCCATAAGAAGGGCGATCCTGCAATCTATGCCAATTACCGCGGGATTAGTCTTCTAAATATCGCCTACAAGGTTCTAGCGAGCGTATTGTGTAAAAGGCTGAAGCCCACCGTCAACCAACTGATTGGACCTTATCAGTGTGGCTTTAGACATAGAAAGTCTACCGTCGACCAAATATTCACAATACGGAAAAGACCCACGAAAGGAGTATCGACACACACCATATTTTCGTCGATTACAAAGCTGCATTCGACAGTACGGAAAGGAGTTATTTGTATGCCGCGATGTCCGAATTTGGTAACCCCACAAAACTAATACGGCTATGTAAGATGACGTTGCTCAGCACCAGCAGCGCCGTCAGAATTGGGAAGGGCCTCTCCGAGCCGTTTGATACCAAACGAGGTTTCAGACAGGGTGACTCGCTGTCGTGTGACTCCTTTAACCTGGAGTTTGAGGAGAAAGATACTGCGCAAGATTTTTGGACCTTTGCACGTTGACAGCGGCGAATATCGCAGGCGATGGAACGATGAGCTGTATGAGCTTTACGACGACATAGACATAGCGAAGCGAATCGGCTACGTTGGCTGGGTTATGTCGACCGAATGGATACAAACGCTCCGGCTTTGAAAGTATTCGATGCGGTACCAGCTGGTGGTAGCAGAGGAAGAGGAAGGCCTCCTCTGCGTTGAAAAGATCAGGAGGAGAAGGACTTGGCTTCACTTGGTGTGTCCAATTGGCGCCGGTTAGCACGAGAAAGAAACGACTGGCGCGCTTTGCTAAACTCGGCCAAAATCTTGTAAGCGGTTATCGCGCCAATTAAAAAGAAAAAGCACGCCAACAGAAAATTAGAAAAAATTCAAAAGGTATCTTCTAGGCTTTAACTAAACATATGCGAAGAGATTTTTTCAATTTTTTTTATTTAATAATATTTTATCATAAACAAGTGATATGAAACATGCACCGTGCAGGAGTTTAATAAAAAATTCATGATTTCTCAACGAATTGGCCGAACACGAACGACCCATCGACATGGTTGACTTTTAAATTTATAAATAATTTATTTTTTTAAGTAAAACTTAAGGCATCGTTTCGTGGATATTTCTGAAGGGAAGTAAAATAATATCGATGTTTAAACATTTTATATTGGGAGGTTGAATTAGTTTTAAAGGTGACACACAGATGGCGCTATTTATCACTTTATCGCGTTGGCAATACTGAATATATATTCATGACAAAGCCTCATCCCTAGGCTTTGTTTATCAGTATCTGTCATTTCGCTGAAGTATAAACAACGCAGTGTTTTCGTGCTCCGAGTATGTCAACTTTTGTGCCGTCGAAACGCAATTTGCGGGAAGCTTTGCTTTTCTGCTTCAATTTGAAAAAAAATACAGCCCAAGCCCGTGAATTGCTGCAGGAGGCCTACCCAGACCATACTCCGTCGATTTCAACATGTGAGTACTGGTTTCGACGATTCAAAAGTGGTGATTTTCACACCGAAGACAAGGAGCGTCTTGGCCAGCCCAAAAAGTTCGAGGACGCGGAATTGGGGGAATTGGTAAACGAGGACTCGTGCCAAACCCAAGAAGAGCTTGCTGAATCATTGGGCGTTGATAAATCAACCGTTTGCAAGCGTCTAAAAGCGATGGGAATGATCCAAAAGCAAGGACATTGGGTCCCGAGTTGAAGCTGCGCGACCTCGAACGGCGACTTTTTACGTGCGAATTGCTGATCGAGCGACAAAATCGGAAGGGTTTTTTGCATCGGGTGGTGACTGGCGACGAAAAATGGATCCACTACGATAACCCAAAACGCAAAAAATCATGGGGTTTGCCCGGCCACGCATCAACGTCGACGGCCATGCAGAATATTCACGGCAAGAAAATCATGCTCTGCATTTGGTGGGATCAGGTCGGCGTCGTATATTTTGAGCTGCTCCAACCGGGCGAAACAACCACGGGGGATCGTTACCGACTGCAATTGATGCGTTTAAGCCGGGCATTGAAAGAAAAACGGCCGGAAACGGTAAAAAGGCACGACAAGGTTATTTTGCAACATGACAACGCTCGGCCGCATGTTGCTCAACCTGTCAAAAAATACCTTGGAACGCTTGGCTGGGAAGTGTTACCCCACCCGCCGTATAGTCCAGACATAGCTCCCTCCGATTATCATTTGTTCCGGCATATGAGTCTCGATTTGGCGGACCAGCGGTTCTCCTCGTACGAGGCTACCAAAATATGGGTTGAGTCATGGATAGCCAAGCAGCGGCCAGAATTTTGGAGAAACGGCATCCGGAAATTGCCCGAAAGATAGGCGAAAGTTGTAGCTAGCGATGGTCAATACTTCGAATAAAATATTTTGTACCGTTTTTTCACAATAAAGCCCCAAATCTTCGAAAAAAAACCTTTAAAACTAATTCAACCTCCCAAATTTACGAAAAGCGAATTTACCCATGAGAATTCAATGGCAATTTTCAAAGCTGGTAAATATTAAATATAAAAAATATTAAAATAGAACAAATGTACTGGGTACCATCAATTTTTTACCATTCAAGGCTCATTGAACATGAAATATGTAGCAGTAGAGCAGCTGATTTGAGTTTTTATATTTATTTGGTATCTAAACCGTCGATTCTTATTTATAGATTTTGAGATTCTGATTCAATTAGTCTTGGGATCATCCTAATATACATACATACATTCATACATACCCAAACCCCAAATGTCGTCTGGTTAGTTGAAGCTGAACAATTATGGTCAAATGAAGTCGACAGATGGACAATTTATGGGTATTTTGTGTACGCGAAGCGCCTACATACAAAAGCACACAAGTACGGGCGCAAGCCTAAAAGCACGCTACGCTAGTTATTAAGCCTTACAAAAATATACAATTGCCATTTGTTGAAAACCAAAACGACAGATTTGTAATGAATTACATATGGGGAAGCAACACCGCGCGCCACATTGGACTACGTACAATGAAAAACAACAAAAATAAAAAACTGACAATATTGAGGCTGGAAGTTGCCACGCATTGTGAGAGTAGTCAATCGCTGTGGGTATAACCATACCGAAGTGGCCTCAAATTAGCGCCTCTAGTAGGCCATTGATGGAGCATTGTTTGTGGTGAACAGCAGCTGTAGACATAGGGACGGCGACAACAATCACACGAGTATCGCATAGCAATTGGCATTGGAGTGGTTAATAGGAGGAAAAGTTCCGAGAGCAATTTATTGTCAATATGAAGATGGCAAGGTTTTGCCATTGTCAACTTGAGATGCTTACCTATGCGAATGCGGTAGAGGCGGTAATGGCGACAGTTGTTAAGTGCCTACAGCAGCAAATGTTCAGCTCCCAGAGTAACTAACTTTTCACCCAAACGAACCGCAGTGGCGGTAAGTGTTGAGGTGATGAATGTGGTGCAAGAAGAGTATAACTAGCTTCTGCTTTCATTGGGGCATATTTTTTGGTATTGTTGTTGCTTTTGGCGATAGTAAGTTAATCTTGATTCTGTGTTTTTGCACACATACGTTCATTCATACACCTACATATTTAACGTATTTTCTAGTTGATTTGTTATTGTCGCTTTTTCGGCAACATTTATTTATTACTCTGTTAGCTCTTATAAATTTCTAAATATGTGTTTTTTATAGTTGTATAGGTGTATGCACACGTGAATGACTCTTCTACTTATTTCAGTTGGTATTTGTTGCCGAAATTCTTGTCTGTCTGCTTTGTTATACCCCTGTCTAGTATTACACAAGTAATAACTTTGTGTACATAACGGTTGTGTGCCATAGATATGGCGAAATGAAATCGAAATAGATACGAGTATAAATATCAAAATTTCGTGGATGATGGAAGGAATTTATTTTGTTCTGCCTGGTTACCAGCTTTTGCAACGGATAACTGAAGCAAAAACAGAAATATCTGACCAAAAATCGGTACTCATGGAAGAGTTGGTATTGAAAATGCGTTCGTACGCACATAAACAATGCGAATCTGTCATATAACAGTAACTCCCAAAAAAGCGAAAAGGCGATATTTCATTAATACGATTAGTAGAGAAAAATTACTAACACTATTCCAAAAAACGATCAGGCGCAACCAGGAGCTTTAGAAAATGACTTTTAATTGAGGTCGGAATATTGACAAATAAATAATAGCAGTAATTATATATGTTGTTATAGTGTTAAGTTAATCAGTTCACTAAAAAAAAACGAAAATTAATAAAAATCTTTTCATTACAAAAAATATTACGCAACTGTATCCCTGCTCCTTCAGGATTAATTAACAACATCACTCCGGACGCTGTAACCTCATCGCTCGAAAAAGTAGACGTTTACTAAGCTACTATTTACTGTGTTTGCCAAGAATTTGTGCATGGTGAAGGTAGTAAATGCAGAGCTAGATGAATAATCTGGAAGACATAGGTAATTCTAAACGAGGAAGACATGATGCCCCTTTTCAATGGCGTTACGTTAATGAGAGTGAAAGGGCAAAATAACTAGGACTAATTTTAGACAGGAAATTAAATAGCAATTCCATGGTCGACGAAAGATAGTGCAAAGCCACAATGATAGGCCTCTTCTATACGCCAGTTATCTGTTCGCTATCTCTTATGAGGTATAACCATACTCGCTAGCGGCGAATCCTGCTCGAAAGTTTTGTTGTTCCTTTCATATTCAAATTTTTCGCCACCCCTCGAACAGAATTGCAGCGGGCAACGGGTAACGTGTTGACGGATGCCCACTCTCAAAATTAGAGCACATTTAATAGCATGTATCTTTCCGATGGAAGTGGATCAGCTAATCATCACTCGTCAACCCGTTACGCGCTGTTCCGCTACAATTCTAACATGCAAAACTGCGCATCATCACATGCAACATGTGACTGTCGAGAAGCCAATGCATCCTCTGTGAATGAACGAGCCCTCGTTTCAGCAAGATGGCGCGCTATGCCTCACAGTGCATGCCACAATCGATTTTTTGCGACGATGCCAATTGCGCACTTCAGAGCTGCGATTTGACGCAGTTCGGTTTTTTTTTCTGAGATGCCGTGACGGACTGATGCTATACGAACAATCCATAATCCATGAAGGGCCTGACCTTAAGGCGAATATCGAACAACCCATCATTAAATAGACCCAGAAACTGTCTGCAAGGTCTGATTTAAGAGGATGAGCTATTGCAAAATCAGCCGAGGGCATACATTAAAAAATAGAGAAGGCCCAGCGACTAGTATTTGAACTACTTAACAACAAATGCGAGATTGTTTTTTTTGCGGTTGAGGGGGATGAAAATGCCTAAAGCATCATCAAAGCTGCCGTCACAGCAATGGTATGCCCAGAGTCAAAGAAAACTCCCTCTCGTTTAGAAACTCTAGAATCGCTTTCAAACTTACGTTGCATCTTCCTCATTACCTCATATCTGCGTCCAGGTCCCTCTTTTTAATTTGGAGAATTCTTTCTGCGAAACCACTGATGATCTCCCACGTTCCCTCGCTACTTAGCATCTTGTCGATTACATTTTCAGTGGTGCGAAGAGATTTGAAATGACACATTCGATAGTTTGAACCTAGCGAAAAAAAGTTACACATTCCAAAATAAATTACAGGGCAATCACGCTTAAAATCCAACCTTCCACACTCCTTTCGAATATTAAATTCATATTAGTGAAAATTGGAGTCATTAGCACTTTCACTGGCGGTTTCCAAACCCTGTAAAAATCTTAACTAGATTGCAAATAGGCTGTGAACTGGCACCGATCTCATTCCAAGATTGTGGTACTAACTTGCCTGAACTGATATCAGGTATACTTATACATAAGGTAGTCCCTTACAAATGAGCTGAACCCCTTCCACATATAAAATTTCTACTTCAACATTCACTCAACAGGTACGGCCTTTACAAGATATTGCTTGATTCACTTACACACAGCCATATCAAACTGACTTCTGTAGAGTTGTGGAGAAGGAGACTAAACAACAGTAATGAAAACACAGTAAAGTGATAATGGAAAAGGTTTTATTGTTTTTCAAAATATTCATCTTGGAAGTCAATACACTTCTGCATTGAATTTCGCTTGTACCGATTTTCAAACCACTTTTCCGCTCAGAAGAGGATACCTCTAAAAAAAAGGCGTTTAAATGCTCATTCGGGCGATGAGAAACGTTGATCTTTCATTTTATTTTTGATGTTTGGGAACAAAAAGAAATCATTAGGTGGCAAATCAGGGGCCGATATCAAGAAATCTTCTTGATAAATGTATGCTGGTCCCACTAATACCCAAGGGTGCCTCTATTTCGCTATATGTCACATGACAATCTTACGTTATCAATTGACGAAAAGCATCGATATTTTCTAACCCAACAACCATTTTTGAATGGCCTTCCCGAAATTCATCCTGCAAGGATCGACGGCCACATTGGAACACGTTGTACCAACATTTCAGTAGCTAAGTGTGGCGGTTCAGAACTAAAAGTCGAAGTAAGTCGATCATGCACTTCTATCTCGATAATCGACGTCGAAAATCGTAATAAATCATCGCATAAAAATTTAATTCCATTTTTCAGGCGAAATGAATTTTTCCACTCACGGAAAAAGGAAGAAATATAGCTCGTAAGTGAATACGTTATATGTAATTTTATGCTAAAAGATACCTAACTTTTCAATAAAACAATCGAATTACAGCTCATCACACGTAGTGTTGCAAAGCCGCAAAATATAAAGGCAACCAACCATCACAAAATCATTAGAAACTTTATAAAATAAGTTTTAAATTTACAAATTGGTAGTTGGAAATACTCTGGGGCAGCCCTTACAGAGATAATTCGTATAAAAACTCAACTTGATGCTAAGTTTTTAAATCATTAAATATCTCTTAACTAAAACTCCATTTCTAGCGTTGCAAGCGCTATTTCTTTGAAGTATATAAAATTCGAATCCGAACGCAATTAGGCACTACTTTACTTATTTTCATCTTCCATTCGTTTGCCTTTTTAATATTTACACTTCTGTCCTTGAAGAGGCTCTAAATTTGATGCGGGTTAAAAACAATTTTAATAGTTATTTTGTTGTGCGTACATTTTTTGTTTTGCCTGTCAACGGCGGACACTGACTGACAAATCTGTCTGCGCGTCATTGTCATTTCGTGTAACTGTCCATCAAGAAAGCGAAAAGCGCAAATTGTTTATTAGTACGATTTGATTAAAATATTTCAATTGCAGACAGCAAATTTAGCGAAACCCTAACTGCTGGAAAAAATCCGACTTTGGAGGCGTGAGAATGTAGTTGTATAGGAAAAACATGGTATTTGCAGCCTCAGTATGACAAGTTGTTTACACATTCCACAAAGAACCATTACTCAACTCAACCCAGCTCTTTGATAACTAAGAGAAGGTTAGAAGTGTCACGCGTTGGTTGGGCCAGTGGTTACAATGCTCTAAATTTTGTTTTAAAATAAAACACTATTTTTATTCAAAATACTCTTAACAATTATGTGTGAAAAATATCTATTATATAGTTTAATTTAACTCTTGTTGGAGCATAGGGTGACAACTACGCCTCTTCGCCAACGCGCATGATTTTGAGCTACTTACTCATATTCTGTGAAAAAGTACCGATAATTGTTCAATAAAAAAATCGAAGCAATACACATATGCCAACGATTACCTGTAGTCCAGTCATCAAAGCACCTTTTAAACGTGTTTGAAGAGATCTTCAGTTCAGCTCCTTCAGTGAATTCTCCTTAATGGCCTCTATCGACTCAAGGCGGCGGCCTCGGAGTGTCAATTTAAGTTTCGAGAAAAGGAAAAAGTCACAGGGGGCTAAACCCGGGGAATACGGTGGTTGGTCGAAGATTTTTGTCGAGTTGTTGGTCAAAAAAGTGTTCACAATATGAGCCTTGTGAGACGTTGCATTATCACAGTTCAATATCCATGAGTTTTCTTTCCACAAATTGGGCCGTTTCCTATGCACATTCTCTCTCAAGCGTCGCATAGCTTCCAAATAATATTTTTTATTCACTGTAGAGCCATTTAGAGCGAGTTCCGAGTGCACAACACCATGATAATCAAAGAAAACGAGTAGCATGACTTTTACTTTTGACCGAATTTGAGAGGTTTTTTTATACTTTCGGCTCATGTGGACAGCGCCATTTAGCCGCCTATTGACTGGTGTGCGTATGAAACTTGTATACCCACGTCTCACCATCTGTTATGATGCGCTAGATTAACGTTCGAATCGAACTCACTTGCTCAAGCATATCTTCAGCCACGTTCTTCCGATGAATTTTTTGAAAGAAATTCTACTCTCTTGGAACGAGTCGAGCGGTCACGCGTCTCATGGCTAACTGATGGTGTAAAATGTTGCGCATTGATTCGTGAGATACGCTAAAGTCACGAGCTACCTCCCTCAAACTTAAATGATGGTTTTCCATTACCATTTCTTTAACTTTGTCGACGTTTTCATCCGTTGAAGACGTTGACGGGCGACCAGATAGGTGGCTTCTCGGCCCCCTGCAAAAGCCTTTTACCACTCGTAGACCCGTGTTTTTGATAAAGCACACTCGCCATAGGCTTTCTGTAACTTTTCAACGATTCGGCAAACGAAATCAAGTTCAAAACCCCAAATTTAAGAGAAATTCTTTGTTCGATATTTTTAGCCATAGTGAAAATCGCACAGCACACCTGCGGTTGACTGATATAATTAAATGCCAAAAACAAGCTAATAAATGACAGATCATGCTCGAAGTCTGCGACACTACAGAGGACAGTCGTACCAACACTCCGGCAAAAAAAATTTAGACATACATACATATGTGTAACGCGCGCTTTTTAAATAAACAATTTCCGATATTGTTTTGACAAAATGTATACTCGTATATCCCAGTTCGTTTCACGTAAGACCAAGCGAGTTCATTTCAGCTTCTGTTGAGCGTCTCCATGTAGTATGTGGCCTACAAACTCCTCAGCCGGCTGGTTTGATGGAGTTCCAACGCAGAGCTTGCCTAGCCCTTTTTGCATTTGTCCTATCCACTGTCACTTCCCTTTTCTTATTTTTCGCCCCGTCCGCTAACCAGCTTAGCTTTTTTTAAATAACAGATCCGAGTTCAATATTATACTGGGCCAAGAAATTCGCGAAATATGCCACAGGGAGCGGTTGGCAAACATTTTCATGCGTTTCGTGATTGTCGCGGTTACTTGGCATGTAATGCATGAAGGAGGACAGATGTGACTTTTGTGTTAAATATGCGCAATTTGGTATGAAGGCTGGTATTTTACTGCGTAGGCGAGAAGATGCACGATGAAATAGCTTTGCTAATCCTACCCTCAACTTCTACGTCACAGCCGCATTCGTGGGCGCAGCGCTTCGTTTTTCTAGGATTTATCTTAAGGCCGGTACGTTGAAGCTTGGAGTAATGCATGAATTCGAATAAGGAGATTTAGGCCGCAAAGTCTAAGTTAGTGAGCAGATGTCATCCACGTATGCCAGGTACCTGCAAAATTAAAATATTACGTAATTTAAATGTTCATCATGAGTACGTCTACTGGTTAAGACCGCCTAATTGTTGAGAACGTCCAGATATCGATGTTGAAGGTTGTTCAGCAACGCTTTGCGATACAGCTGCAATATTCTACCGTCCTTTTTTTATTCAGGAGTACCCGTTTCTTTAAATCTTTTCACCAACCATTGTTGACTCATTCGGGCGATTATTTCCAAAAATCGCCAATATTGCGATAGGTTGTTCTTATGGATAAAACATTTTTTTAATAAGTACCAATAATTTTAACGCGTTGTTCTATTGTGTAAAATTGTACATCTGTCTAGTTGACAAATGTCAAAGATGACAAATAAAAGGTACCGTCTAGGAATTATTCCCTACTCACATCTAGGTGACACTTTTGAAATACCCTTTATTTAAGCAAAAGCTTTCGCATGTTGAACTAGCAAAAGCTGAGTTACTAGGAACGGCATGGAATCAGCAGGTTTGGGTACTCAGTCACACTACCTTCTACAGCGGCCACTGACTTATTTGATATACCCCTATGTCTTAGTGAATAGAAGCTACCCAGACTCAAAGTTTATACTTATAGGTTACAAGATTTGACCACCCGAAGCAAAATTATGAGAGAGAGAGGTTAATGAAATGATAACCAAATATGTAAAGTGAGATTAGTTGAATACAATCAGTCTTCCAATCATTCGTTTTTCACATAGCAATGATGTGAGGTTCGGTGTGACTCTGCTGATTATATATTGTATATCGCCAACACGGTCACAGTGTTTGCCGACCTCATGTCCCTTTTTACGTCAGCAAATCAGCTGATTGCTTTGAAATCGCTGAAAACCGGTTGCCGGTCTGATGTTGGCCACAGACTCAGATTAATGTGACGGAATAGCCGTTATTGCAGAACTTTTCTCAGCAAAAACTTGTTTAAGTGCATTTTGCAAATGTCTTATTGAATCTTACTGTAGGTACCCCAAAACACCACGACCACGCTTACAGAACAATATCCTTTTCATGAAATTTTCCATAACCGAATTGTAAAGTGGCTGCCCTATGTCCTCGAATTCCATCTTTGAGATCTTGAATCGACCCTGGGCTGTTGGCGTAGACCTTCTCTTTCACGTGGCCCAAAAGAAAAAAGTCACAAGGTGTTAAATCACAAGATCTCGGTGGCCAATTGTGATCACCTCTTCGAGAGACAACACGGTCCGGAAACTTTTCCCGTAAAAGATCAATGGTTTCGTTGCTTGTGCGGCACGTAGCGCCGTCTTGTTGACGTTGTCCAGATCAATACCATCCAATTCCGGCCATAAAAAATCGTTAATCATCTCTCCTGTTTAACACCTAACACCTGTTATTGGAAAACCCTTTTTAATGAGTGCATGATATCTCAAGACTATTGTGACACAAATTAAAGTCGATCGAAGCAAAATTGACGCAGTTATGAGTACAAGGATAAGTCCAAAATAAACAAGGCTGAGCTAAAAAAAAAACAAGGCTGAGCTAAAATAGAATAGGCTGAGCTAATTTCGAGTTTATTTATTCAAAATAGTCCCCTCTGGTGTGTGTTTTATTGACCGGTATGCCCTTCAGGATGTCAGTACAAGCCTTTTGGATGGCCTCTACGGACGCAAAACGTTTTCCTTTCATGGTCAAATGCAATTTTCCGAATAGGTAGAATTCACGGGGATCCATATCAGGCGATACAGTGAGTGATTGATGGTTAAAATGGGATCCATGAGTTGGCGAGTTCTCATGTATTCAGGGCGATCTCGACGAATGAGATGCAACAAAACACAAGAAAGAAAATCGCATTGGCTCGTTTGGCTCATTGGCACGAACTCCATGGAGATACTTTGACGCTTAGTTTCAGGTTCATGCTGGAAAACCAACGTTTCATCACCAGTTACAATGTTGTTTTCTTCTTTTCTCGCCTCTTTAATGAAGTTTTTCGATTGTTGAGTTCTGAGCAATTTTTGGTCATCAGTTAACTTGTGCGGAATGAAACGTGCAAGGACCTTTCATAAGCCCAAATGATCAGTTAAAACGCGATAAATCGATATTTTGGAGATATTTAACTCCGATTCCATGAATTTCAACGATGATTGCGGTTCGTTTTTGATAAATTTACGAACAATTTCGATGGAGTTTTTGGTGATTACTGATTTTGGGCGGCCAGTTCATTGTCATTTATGTTCTCAGAACCATCTCTGAAATGTGTAAACCACTCATGAACTCTAACACGAGATAGACAATCATCGCCATAAACTTTTTTCATCAATTCAAATGTTTCGGTAAACATTTTACCGATTTAAAAGCAAAATTTGAAATCAGCTCTTTGTTCGAAACTCATTTTTGTACCGATGGCACAAACATACTGACTCTTTAGACGCAATAATTTCGCTTCTACTGAACCGAATGTCACCAAGCTTTCACTGGAAGTTAACTAGGGATTTACCTTCCTACGCAGTAACTCATTAAGAAGATAGCGCCATCAAAAACATTTTTGTAATGCCAGTCTTTTTTATTTTGAATTTTACTTAATATTTCACCGTCCGCTACTGCAGGCCGGGTATTTATAGCTGACCGACTTTAAAGCATTGTTCTGAAACTTGTCAATTTTTCAAGCCCATATACTCCATAACTCAAAATCTACTAGACCCTTTGTTTGGAATATTGCCAGTACTCCTTCACATTAATCACAAGGTATCCAGAATTTTTTTTGGGTTTAGGGTTTTTTAATAAATATTAATTTTATAATAAATATCAGCCGATTTGTTTCGGGTAAATCGGTTTTTGGTATCCACGTGCTAAAATCGAGAAAATTCCGTATAAGAAATATCTCTCAGAAAAAATACATTTAAATTTTTTTTTTTTTCAGATGATTCAGTGGCAAGTTACAAGCATTTTTTTTTTTTTTGAAGCGCCCCAAAGATTCAGTGTCATTCGCTCTATTTTCGATATTTTGCAATGAAAATTTAGGAAAAATAATGGAAAAATGTTGCTCTACTAGTCAAAAATTTACTGAGTTAACTAAGATTATCAGTATTGTCAAAAAAAATTCTTAAAAGGATGCATTTTTTCAGGAAATTAACCTTACAACCACCTTTAATTTAGGATGCCAGCGTCAACAAAGAATCAAGAGACTTTCAATTTTAATTTCAGACAAAACAGACGCAATTTCCACGCAGCATTTCATTTATACAATTGTTTTTGCTTAATTTAGTGCTTAGATGCCTAATCGCCAATTTTTGATAAAGTTTTTTTGTTTCCACGACGGTTTTGCTAAGTGCTAAGAAATCGATTTATTGGACTGATCGAATGGACCACGTAACTCGTAGCTACGGCGAATATACACCGGATATCATTTTCAGGAAATTAACCTTACAACCACCTTTAACTTAGGATGTCAGCGTCAACAAAGAATCAAAAGACTTTCAATTTTAATTTCAGACAAAACAGACGCAATTTCCACGCAACATTTCATTTATACAATTGTTTTTGCTTAATTTAGTGCTTAGATGCCTAATCGCCAATTTTTGATAAAGTTTTTTTGTTTCCACGACGGTTTTTGCTAAGTGCTAAGAAATCGATTTATTGAACTGATCGAATGGGCCACGTAACTCGTAGCTGCGGCGAATATACACTGGGTATCATTTTGAAAAAATAAATGCTATGAAATTATCTACTAGATTGTAATAAGAAAAATTCATTCCAAAAATATTTCTATTTTGTATTATGATTTTAAATTCTCAAACTCTTAAAAACACATCCGATACATCAACACACCCAACTTCTACCCTCAATTCACAGTCTTAGTTCAACAAAACGCTTAACGCATGCACAGCTATTCAATTTTATTCTTGTAATGCCTAATTCCTTTATACCTCCCACTAAAGCCGGTAGGCAATCAACGAGCTATTTATTTATAGACTGAACCAATTTTGGGCAAACCCACTTATTTGTTGCTCTTTACTACCATATTCTCACATATAACTTTAGCAAAATTTGTATATCTGTCAAATATTTGCATTGGATTCCGTTACAACCTATTTGTGAAATAAAACTTTTTATGCATTGGATACAAGCAATTTTTGGAATTTATTTACGCTGCTCCTTTATTTGGCCCGCGTGCTTGCACTCCTTCTCATTTCTATGTACTTAAATTGCCACCCTCATCATATTCTCTTTATCTAACTTAGATAGGTCTTTCTTTTTACTCCTTTTGCTTTCGAATTCCGCCGAATTTAAAAATTAGTTTGTTGTTTATTTTCAGTTTAACCAACAAAACGTAGCATTAAATATTTAAAGGGTTTCGTGGTTTGAAAATACTTTGTTTTTACCTTTTTATGCCAAAAAATCAGCATGGAAAACAGAAAAAACATGATATCACACGATACTCTATATAAATTTTCTTTCGGTGTTTAAAAAGTTACTCCAAAAAATGTTGAGCAAAATGTAAACTTTTTTCACAGTTTTTTATTGAATTTCATTACATTTACTATGACTCCTTTTGATTGATGGTATTTTGCCATTCAACTTCAACCAGTATCCCCCCAGTATACAACTTCTAAGTGCTCTGAGCAAAAATAAATTTGAAATTTTTGCAGACCTCTATTAAACTCAACAGGTACCTTTAAAAAGGCTTTGCAGAGACAAAAACAAATTGTAAGCAAAGGACAAAATTTTAGGTAGACTTTTATCTCGTGGATTCATCATCACTTTCTAGCCAGCACTCTGAGTTTTTATCACGCCATGTAAAGTGTGGTTCAGTTTCAAGGGCCGGTGTTGATTTTGAATAAAGCACAAGTTTTTTGGAAATTATTATCATTTATTTTTATTATGATAATATTGGTATAGCTCAATTACGCATGGAATAAAATATTGCCCAAATAGTGTCCACGGTCTCGGCGGCACACCTCCATCCGTTGGTCCAAATTTTCGATGACGCTGAGGCATAATTGAGGTTCTATGGAGTTAATGTGCCGAATTATCTCATCCTTTAGCTCTTGAATTGTTGCTGGCTTATTGACGTACACCTTTTCTTTCAAATAACGTCAAAGAAAGAAGTCCAACGGTGTCAAATCACATGATCTTGGCGGCTAATTGACATCGCCGCGACATGAGTTTATTCGGCCATCAAATTTTTCGCGCAAAAGAGCTATTGTTTCGTTAGCTGTGTGACAAGTTTTACCGTCTTGTTGAAACCACATATCGTCCACATCCATATCTTCCAAGTCGGGCCATAAAAAGTGCATTATCATATCACGATAGCGAACACTATTCACAGTAACTGCCTGACCGGCCTCATTTAAGAAAAAATACGGCCCAAGGATGCAGCCGGCCCATAAACCGCACCAGACAGTCACTCTTTGTGGGTGTATTGGTTTCTCGGCAATCACTCTTGGATTATCATTCGCCCAAATCCGGAAATTCTGCTTATTGACGAATCCACTGAGGTGAAAGTGTGCCTCATCACTGAAGATGATTTTCTTCACGAAGTGCGCGATATACATTTTGATTTGAACGCCCGTTTTCATAATAAGCCTGAATAACTTTAACGCGTTGCTTGATTGTGTATCTTTCCATGGTTCAAATTGAGTTAGTCTGAAATTGAAAAATGTCAAATTAAATGCAGAAGAAAACTTGACGTTTATGTGTGGCTCACATTCAACCACCCTTTACAATTTATTTGCACTGTAGCTACCAAGATACGGCTGGATTGATGTTCATCAAACCAGGGTTCATTTCATTACTCTAATTAATTATTGATGAGAGTTCAGAGAAACGTTCGATCAGGCTATAATATTTAATTCGCTTCAATATTAGAACAATCCTTTTACCGATCACCGTCAACTTTTTCCATGATTTCATACATTTTTATATAGACTCAAGCGCTGACGAATCTTCACGATGACTCTACGATGAGTATGCGAACAGCATTTGACAATTTCTCGTAGCCACTCTAATTGGGAGAAGGTTTTCAGACCTCTAGCCTAGCATAATGGATGTTGCTCCTTCAAAACTCAATCCATTTTTAGATAAACAAACTGCAGCAAGGCTCTTAAATCGGATATGCGTTCAAGAATGTGGAAAGCCCCAAAATCGCAAATTTATACCAGGGAACCAAGGCATAGTGATATTTCGGAAAATAAGGAAGTTGATGATAGCGCCAAGGTAGCTAATAACAGTAGATGAACTAATTTTGGCGCCTACAGACTATCCCATTCATTTTATATAACATTCGAAAAAGCATTTCCTTTGCAAATAATCTGCAGTTCAGAGAGTGAGAAGCAATTTCTTCCAGGATATGGAGAGTGTTGTCACAGACACACAAGAAGATCTCATTGGATTCACCAAAGTGTATGAAAGGATTGAAAGATGAAAGGAGATATGCAGCCGATGCTGATTAAGAGTTTTAAATTGATTTGATTAGGAGTTTCAAATTGTAGGACGCAGTCCTAATCGCAATGTTTCAAGAAGTTAATATCCAAATCTCTCGTTGATAAAAAGTGAGTGCCGAAATGTCTGAATATCATATTAGCATTGCGAAATCAGGGCTGCTGAAGAGTCAGTCTTAGCCAACTAATTTCGAACGAATAGGCTCTGACGACGCCATGGTGCAGATCGAAACTAGTCAATTGCTGTAAGGAGGAGATCAAATCTCTTGAGTGTGCAGGTAATATTTCTCTGATCTCGATTCGGGGACATAGGAGCATGGAAGAAAATGAAATTGCTGATGAGGGGATTGCTTTGATCTCAGAGACCTCCTATCTGGTCTGACTGCACAACTTATTCCTCAAGAAAGAGCAGAAAAGTTGGAGCTCCACTTCTTCATGTTCTATTTCTCCATTGCAGAAGCTGTGTAGACCTTTCTGAGAAGGAAACTGTTGATCATTTTCTCTGTAAATGTCCGGGCTTGGCAGCTAGACGATTAAGGTCACTGGGTGCTCCTTTCTTCGACAGCCTGGGGCAGTGCACCAACCTAAATCCCATCAATCTTCTCCATTACATTAACAGCTCAAAACAGGCTTTAGTGTTACTTGGGTGCCAGAGTGGTACCAATTTAAGCTATTCACCTAAATCTAACTGTATTTGCTTGAGGGTCTCAATATCAACCCCCAAAATATGTTTTTATATATACTTTTGGATATGTAAGTTGTACGTTGCTTCAGAAATTTCAATATTAAACTCTATAGAAGCCTTTGTTTTTTAATATTCCCACGCTTATGAAACTCTCAGTAAGTGGGATGTATGGGTCTACAAGCCTCTCTCCCTTTATTATCCTTACCATTTGAACAAATGTTAAATGTATTTTTGTAACTCGTAAATTAATTTCAATTTCTTTATTTTCATGATACTTAAATAAGGTTTTTGATATTTATATTTGATATTTCTTTAATTTTTAAATTGTGCTATTAATATCATTCTATTCCATTGAGTGCCCTTTTTCAAAATATGCTCATTACTTTAGCCTTTACCGTAAACAATAATTTAATGTAATTAACTGCAGTGGAACAAGTCTCACGTAGCCTTGGTATAACAATCATACTTAAAGCGTCCATGTGTACCTATTTACGCGAGTACTTTGCCCACGTGTACTTGCGATTGCGTGTAAACGGTTACACCCTGCAGGAAAAGCTTAGTATGCCCAAGTGATGTGGATCATTAGTTAGTTCATCTACTGCTGTTTCTTATGCAAATACTGGGGAATTTCGCTTGGCGATTGGCTAAAAAATTGCAGTGCATTGTCGTAATATATTATATATTTTTGGTCAATAAAATGCTTATAACATAATTTGCCTGACCAAAAGGCCAATTGTAGTTATTAGAATTGCAGTAATTAGTGAAATTGTGCCAAAGCAGTAGGCTAATGGTATCTTGCTTCTTCCAAAATTATATCTACTGATATACTCATATATATCCATATGTATTTAGGCAAAATTATGCATGAAACATAATAAATTTGATAATTTTGATAATAAAAAATAAAAAAATGTTGTATTATTTGAAAGGAAAACACCAAAGCATACTGAAAAAAAAATCAAAAGTAACGAAAATTAAACAAATTGAGAAAATGTATCGGTAAATCATTCCTTTGAGCATAATAAAAGCAAAAAAATACAATAAAAAGAATCTAAATTTGAACAAATTAAAAAAAAGAAAATTCGTTGCAAAAAATTAAAAACAAATGTCGATAAATTTTAAATAAAAGCAAAAACATGAATCATACTGAAATTTTCGAAATTAAAAAAAAAATTCAATAAATTTTTCATTTCAGCATATGAAAAAATAAAAAATATGCAAATTGAAAAAAAACTAGATAACATTTTCATTGACGCATATGAACAAAAAAATTAAAAATATCTAAAATTGAAAATAAGTTCGTTAAGTTTTTCATAGGAGTCTAATAAAATCAAAAAAAAAAATATCGAAATTTGTACAAATTGAAAAAAAAATCGATATACTCTTCATTGTAGCATAGTGGCAAAAAAATCAAAAGTATCGAAATTTTGAAAATATTCAAACTTGAATAAAGCTTTCGATAAAATTTTCATTGGAACATATAAAAGAAATATATATATCCAACTTTGCAAAAATTTAAAAAGAAAGTGTTTGATCAATTTTTCATTGAAGCATAATAAAAGCAAAATAATGTTGAATATTACGAAAATTTAAAAAAAAAAATTAAAAAAAAAATGTCGCATTGGGAAATAAGGAAAAAATAAAAATATCGAAATTTACAAAAAAAAAAAATGGATAAAAACTAAAAAAGAGGTTGTCTGTAAAGTCGGTTTACTCATAAGAAAATATTGATGTAATGGTTGCAATTTTCAAAACAAAATTTTAATTTTATTTGTTTGATAGATATTTTGTATGGATATAGAGGAGGAGGTAAATGGAATTGCAATGGAATAGGTCAAGATACATTTACACAAACGTGAAAAATGATGAAGCATTTATCGAATTCATGAAAGATATGTTCAATTTCGATTGTGCATCAGACGTTAATAAGTCAACAACACTAAGAGGCACCATCATCGATTTGCCTTTTTCCAGACACTTTACACTCGAAACACTCCCTTTCATTTCCTACTATTTCTATCATCGTCCTATTCTCAACAGAGAAATGGTTCATTACCATGCACACAGGAAGAAGGCATATGCAAATACAAGTATGTGAATTTATATACAAATGCGCATATACATACATATATATGCTCACTCAAGTAGGAGAGAGCAAGATGTCGAACGTTGCCGTTCGTTTGCTTTGTCGTTCGTTCCGCGCTTTCGCTTGCAGTTCATTCAAGGTAATGGCAATGAGCAAGGTAACGACAAATGAGCAAGGTAACGACGAATGAGCAAGGTAACGACACATTTTTTCGTGCGTGCAGCCTTCTAAATCGAATTATAAGACATTATCACGTCAAAAATAAAAAATATGTAAATTTGAAAAAATCTAAAAAAATTTCTATAAATTCTACATTCGGGCAAATGAAAAAAATCAAATCGAAATTTTAAAAATTTAGAGAAAAGATTCAAAAAATTGTTCGTTGTGGAATAAGACAATTCTAAAAATTAAAAAAAAAAAAAAATACAAGTTGCCTTGGTGCAAATGAAAAAAGAGTCAAAAAAATCGAAAACTGAAAATTTGTTTCGATACATTTTGCATAGTAGTAACATAAGAAAAAAAATCAACAGTACTAAAATTTTGAAAATTGAAAAACAAAAATGTTGATACATTTTTCAATGGAGCTAATAAAACCAAAAAATTAAAACTATGAGAAAGAATATTAAATTTAAAAAAGAATATTGAAAAAATGTTCGATACGTTTTTCATTGTAGCATTTTGAAATTTGAAAGCATTTAGAAACATTTTCGATAAATTTTCCATTAGAGCATAATAAAAGGACAAAAATCAGAAATATCGAAATTTTTTATAAAAGCAAATTGAAAAAAAAAACATTTCGATAAATTTCTCATTGGACCATAATGAAACAAAAATATTCAAACTGTCGAAATTTGAAAATAATAAAAAAAAATGTAAACAAGTTTTTTAACGAAAACTTTTATATTTAAATTTTTTTATTGAAAACATTTATTTTTGTTTTAAGCCGACTTCAAACGGTAGATATTTTTATGAGAAAGTTTTTCATGGCCGAAATACACTCGGAGGTTTACCATTGCCTGCTGACGGGCGACCGCTATTAGAAAAAACTTTTTCTTCATTTTGGTGTTTCACCGAGATTCGACCCTACGTTCTCTCCGAATTTCGAATGGTAGTAACGCACCAACGCATGCGACCGCCGATACGATAAGAAATTGACGCGATTTTCAAACCCTTCAAACTTGCACACCATTGCACCAAAACTCAATGTGCTATAATCATGCATACTTGAAGTTTTTTAGAAATCTACAAAATGTTTTAAACTAAGACTTAGGTTAGGTTAAATGGCTGCCCTAGCTTAGGGCGCACTTGGACAAATATTGAAAATCTGTCCGTTGTGATTCCACACATGGGAGAGAAGAAAGGAGAAGGGAAGGAAGAAGGAGCCTTGGAATTAGAGACATTGATGACCATGCATTTTACGACGACGCCGACGGTGGCTGATTTGCGCTCGTATTTAGCCGCAACAAGCTACTGATGAACTTCACCAAATTTATGATATTTAGACCCGCTACATCCGCAGGCGCAGCGAAAAAATGAGAGCCCAGATGTCTAAATCTTTGCCAGACGAGATCAGGGCAGCTGAGAGGAAGGTGTTGAGATGATTCCACCTCGTCCTCAAGACAGCTTCTACAGAACGGACTAGAGGCAATCCCAAGTCTCACCGTATGAACACCTAACGGTAAGGATACCCACCAAATTCGAGAGCTGGGGCTTTGTTAGCCTTAGCAGTTCCCTCGAGCGTCCCCGATCTAGCCGTGCCGAGAAGGATCTCGCGACCTTGCACGTTTGCGCCCTAGCCCAGCGCTCGCTGAGTTTTCTCGAGGCCCATCTTTCCAGGAGCAGACCACAGGTTCTTAAGGGAACCCCAATTCTCTCACCATCTCCAAAGTTCCCTGTCTAGCCAGCTCATCAGCCCAGCAATTTCTCACTTTGCCGCTGTGACCGGGAACCCAAATGAGCCTGATGTCGAAGTATTCGGATGCAATCGAGAGAGAAGCCAGACCTTCCCCGACCAATCTCGAACGCACAAATAACGAGCCCAAGGCCCTAATTACCGCTTGGCTATCGGAGTAAATATTTACGTCCTTAACGGTTATTACCGAGGTAAGCAACCAATCCACTGCTTCCTTAATTGCGGATACCTCCGCTTGGAAAACTCAACTTAGACTTAACTATATTGTTTTTGTGGAAGAATAAAATATACAAGTATTTTGATATATAGAATTATGAAATAAACAAGACAAAAATAAATAGTCAGAACTTCTTAATAAGTTACTTTGATATACATATATACAAGAAGGCACAAAATTGATCATTTAAATTTGTTTTTCAAAAACTTTTTTACTAAGTAAAAAAAAATATTTTGAATCATGGAAATCTTTATTTTAACCTTTACACGATCTTTACTTATCTGTTTTGAAGAAGTTCAACTCAATACGATCCATTTTCCCTACAGGAAATATATTTATATGTACCAACCATGAATATGCCATATAAGTAGTCTTATACATCTGTATATCTGTATGTATGTACGCACAACAATGATGTAATATGTGCATATGTGTGTGTGCATAGAAATAAATGCTCCGATGCCTTTTAATATCCCTAAAGTCCATGAAGGTGGGTAACAAACAAACAAGCGTTTTTGATGACTTTGCGATAGCGTACACTTGGACGTCCTAGACACTCAGGGTCAAATTGGTATCCAAAGGGAATTTCAACTGTCATGGTGAAACTAAGAATGGCACCAACTACCATAAAATAATGGTAGCTAGGTGGGTACGTGCATATGTATGATAAGTAAGCACAACCAAGCAAGGTATAATTGCACTACAACGGAGAGGTAGACAATCAGACGGAAACACAGACAGTGATGTAGACGAGTATTTAGACTGGCAAAGAGATTCGTAGATAACAAAAGAAATGCGTATTAGTTAGTTAACGTAAAACACACACACCTACATATGTATGTATGTAATAATTATTTGTAAGCATATATACCTATGTATTTGGGCATGTGAGGGAAATGCAGAGAATTACACATACATACACGTACATATATAAGAGTGCTAAGTGATTTAACTGGTGAACGGTAAATGCTGGCTGCAGAATTAAGGAGCTAATGCTGGGTTAAGTTGTACTGACAGGTCACAATCAAATAAGGAGTGACTACTAAAGTATCTAATTTACAGTTTATTAACAAATATATGGATTCGAAACTTACTGGGAACGTGAAACATCAAATGATAGAAAAAGCTTTTTTTCTAATAGCGAACGTCCTTGTGCATTTCAGCCATTAAAAAGTTGTTCATAAAAAAATTTTTTTTTAAATTAAGCAAAAAAAAAACAGCTGCTGTTCAGAAGCGGTGTAGCATAAAAGTAAAGAAAAGTTGGTCTGTGAATGTAGGCGCTTTAAGTTCCGACTTGAATTGGTTATTACAGTGGTCGGAGGTTAAGTTAATCCGTCTAGCATTAAGACACGCATAGACTTTTTGGTCCTTAGCGATAACAGATGGAGACTGCAATCAATTAAGACATAACGAAGAATGTCAACGCTTTTAGCAAGCAGCGCTGGAGGATCTATTTTTGAGATATCCTCGAGACCCTCAACCAGTGGTGATCCCAGGCACTTCGAGCGCGTTTTTAATAATGCTGTATAAGGACACAGAAGGTGCTCTCAAGTTTCCTCTATTATCCTCTCGGCAGTTTCTGTATTTGTCGTTGCTAGTGACCCCTATCTGGTAAGCAGCCAATAGATAACGATATGTCACTATACCAATAGTAGTGCTGAGAGCGTAAGTACGAGGTTATACTGAATAATTTCCAACTATAACTCCGATGTACTCCGATTATTCGAAGATGCGTGCAAGTAAAATTATTGTCGAGTACATAGCCATTAATTTTACTTTTAAGTGCAATATTCCGGATTAACATCAAAGAATCTATGTATAGGGTTGTTCAATAGGTGCGCTTCAACTTTTTTCCGATAGGGAGGGCGAACGACGCAATATTTTTTTATTTTTCGCTTGTCATTTGTAAACTTCATTAGTATACATTTCATCATGGAACGCTACACACTTGAGCAACGATTGCAAATCGTGCAAATTTTTTATGACAATAATCGTTCTGTTGCTGCTACTTTAAGAGCATTACAGCCATTTTATGGTCCATTTAATAAGCCGTCCCGTTTTGGGGTTATGTGAAGTCATTGGTCTACAGTAAAAAGCCGGCGACGATTTGTGAGCTCAGAGCCAATATTGAACGCGAAATTGCTGGAATTTCGGCCGATTTATGCAAAAGAGTGGTCGAAAATTAGGTTCAACGATTGGACTTCGTAAAACGTGCACGCGGTGGTCATACAAAAGAAATCGAATTTCATACTTAAATGTATATATTCAAACTCGATAATAAAAAAAAAATTAGTTAAAAAAGTCAAACCGTTTGTGTTTTATTCAAAAAAGTTCAAAAGTTGAAGCGCTCTTACTGAGAAACCCTATATATGTGTGCTTATACCGATCATATCTCTCATGGTAGGTAGGTAGGTAGGTAAGATGGCAAGAGTACCCCAGGTACGCTACAAGTAGCACTTACGTGCCGTTTTGATACCATGATGTGGACCACTACCTGTGAAAGGATTAAGGGAGGAGATAAAACCGTCTACAGCCATCCAGTGCTGTTGATGTAGCGGAGGAGAGAAAAGGGATCTAGGCTGGAGAATTTCATCAAGTCATCCCCAAAGGGGACGCCGAGAAATCTCAAGCGCCTAGCCGCCAAAGCCGGACATCTGCAGAGAAAGTGTTCCACAGTCTCTTTCTCTGTAGGATCCCCACAGCTTCTGCAATGGGGGTTGTACAGGATTCCAAGCTTCTCCGCGTGAGTGCCGATCACCCAGTGGCCAGTGATCACCGCAATGAGTTTGGAAATTGAATGGCGGGGGGTTCCCATCACCTTAAGCGTTCTGTTTATATCATATTGAGGCCATAGTGCGTTAGAAATGGCACACGATGAGACAGACCTCCATCTGTCTTGCGCTTTTCTTAGAAAGAAGTTGTGTAGTTTCCCTTTAACGACGGCCAAGGGGATACCGATGTCTGAGAAGAGGGCTCATGGTACCAACGACCAAATTGTGATGCCTGCGTTCTGCACTCTAAGGCGATCTTCCACTCAACCAACGAATTGGGGGATCATTTTCACTTCTCTGTCATTTTCGCAAGGGTTATCTGCACTGCGCAAACCACGGGACGACATCCCACGGACAGCGCTAGACTGGAATCCCCAAGGAAGCCGTAAGTACGGGAGACCAGCCAACACATGGAGGCGACAAGTAGCAGCGGAAGCGGACAGACCAGGCCGTTCCTGGTGTCAAATTAAACATTTAGCTCTAAACAAAGGAAATTATAACTTGTTTATTGATGCCCTATGTTTTATCTAGGAACTATGGGAAAATATATATATGTATATCTACATTATGTCACCCTAGAAGAACATTCATATTTTTATCACGGTAAAGACAGCGGCCGCCGTAGCCGAATGGGTTGGTGCGTGACTAACATTCGGAATTCACAAAGAGACGGTAGGTTCGAATCTCGGTGAAACACCAAAATGAAGAAAAAGTGTTTTCTAATAGCGGTCGCAAACCTCTGAGTGTATTTCTGCCATAAAAAAACTTCTCATAAAAAAATATCTGCCGTTCGGAGTCGGCTTGAAACTGTAGGTCCCTCCATTTGTGAAACAACATCAAGACGCACGCCACAAATAGGAGGAGGAGCTCGGCCAAACACCCAAAAAGGGTGTACGCGCCAGTTATATATATAAAGGGTGGTTAAATTTCAAGGGCCGATGTTGAATGTGAACCACACCTAAACGTCAACGACACCGTTGGACTTCTTTCTTTGGGGTTATTTGAAAGAAAAGGTGTACGTCGATAAGCCAGCAACAATTTAACAGCTAAAAGATGAGATAATTCGGCACTTTAACGGCATAGAACTTCAATTATGCCTCAGCGTCATCGAAAATTTGGACCATCGGATGGAGGTGGGCCGCCGAGGCCGCGGCGGACATTTGGCCGATATTTTCTTCCATACGTAATTGAACCATACCAATATTATCATAATAAAGAGAAATGACAATAATATCCTAAAAAAATTGTATTTCATTCAAAATCAACACCGGCCCTTGAAACTTAACCACGCTTTATATAAAGCTGGCTTCGTATGTCAAGTATAGGTATAGTGCGTTACACGCCAATTGAAGCTATTATGGCCGCCTTTAATATGGTTTTCAATTTATTTTATTATTGATTTTGGTGAGTATCCAAAAAGGTAAAGGCCATAGTCAGTTTTGGAAACAATTAAGGCTTTGACTGCAAAGATCAGCGAATCTGGATTACAGTTGTAGTTTTAGTTAAATAAGCATTTTATAATATTAAGACGTTTATCTAAAGAAACCAAGAGATTTTGAATGTGTGTATTCCAATTGTATCTTATATTAAAGGTGACGCCTAGGAGCTTAATAGTTTCCAGTGTCATGGGGAGTATGAATTAGTTAATGTGATATTAAATTTACTATAAGGAAGCTAAAGCTATCTCAATGAAGGTTTAAAGCTTCTACTCCTCTGCATGCGTATTTACTATCAAATTACATGAATTCTCACCCGAATATTATTAGGCAAACTGCTACTAAATCATAATTTGCATTGAAATGAGTATCGATATGTTGATATTTAGCAGGTACAACAACAAAAACGCAAGTGCCCTTGAGAGTATTAGCACACACAGATATACTCGTATGTCTGTAGATGAATATATGTACGCACATTCATACATATCTATCTAATTATATAGATTTTAGTAAAGAAACACCAGCAGCTACAATTCCTACAACTAATCCTACAATTCTCAATTTTCACCTAAACTACACAGACAGCCAACCAGCCAGTCCAACTGCCAGCCGTCGTGTAGATGTTGAGCTTCGATTAGTCAATTAAAAAGCCATTGCCCTGGTGCAACACGTACAAGACACATTTGTGTTTGACTTAACTGACACGAGTATTACCACACGAATGTTGCATACATATTATATTATTTACGTATGGATGTATGTATGTGTAAACGTATGTATACAAATTTTGTTTGTCCTTTACCAACAACTTTTGCCGCTATTCTAGGCATATGAACTCATAGTCTAAGTGGCTTGTGTTAAAACTTTATCACAACAATATTTCCATGTTTGCATATAAGTTAGTATTGGTAGCACTGCCAATCCTGCCCCAATGCCGCTGCATACATATACATGCATATATTTCAATGTCATTGCGCTTTGTCTCTCGGGTGACGTTCTTTTGTGTAAATTTTTGTATTTTCATATGCCAGTTTCTACTAACTGCTGCCATTGATGCGCCTTGTTGCTTTGGGCCCTTTCAGCCATTTGCCTTCTCCCTTTTAATCATATTAAACGCTTACCAACACTTACTTTTGTTTAGAAAGTTATTTATCTCTGCCTCTCGCTTTGAAGTGTAATATCATTGTCCTTTGGGGTCGTTGGTATTTGGCATTACTTTTAGCTGCCACGTTACTTACTATATGTTTGAAAAGCACACATTTGTATGTTCTCTAAAATCCTCCGCTTTAATATTCGCATGCAATTTCATCTCGTATACGAGTATCTAGAGCACAGATAGCAGTCCATCAGATACGCCAACTAACCCCCATAAAAGTTTAACTCGAACTTTAGTCTGTAGAGTAGTTTACAAGGAGAAGCGTGAGGATTTAACGGCGCGCAGCCTCTAGGCATTAGTTCCTTTTCAATGCCCCAAGATACGCCACTGTTGACGAAATACTACTGGGCTGAGGAATAAGTTCATAGCGTTTTTTATATTTTCTTTTATTTTACAATGATGCGTTTCCTGTTTGGCAAAGGGTAAGTATTCATTCGATACAACTCTTTCTGCTCTTCAAAACTATGTTAATTGTATTTTTCAGTTATTTAATTTGTTATTAGTTTTGAGGCTTAGAAATGGAATACCCAGTAGGCAAAAATCAATATTTTCGATATCTGCTTTTCATCGAGGTCAAAAAGCTGCCAAAGTAGCCCAGGCCGTTTGCGATGTGTATGGAGGAGATGTCATAGGCGAGTCTACAGCACGAAATCGTTTGCAAAGTTCAAAAAGGAAGACTTTGCCGTCGATAATACGTCCCGTAACGGAAGGCCCTCTGAATTCGATGAAGAACGTCTCAAATCACTTTTGAAGGAGAACGGTCGCCAAATTAATCGTGAATTGGCGGAAAAAATTAACTGCGGTCATAAAACGATTCTCTATCATCTTTATTCAATGGGATTTACGGCAAATTATGAGCCTAGGTGCCTCACAAGCTCTACAAAAAAAACTAGGAAAGTCACCTTCAAATTACTTCTCAGCATCTCGTCCGCCATCGAGCAACACGCGGCCATAAACAGCGCTTTTTGTGCCGAATCGTCACGAGAGATGAGAAATGGTGACAAAAGCTACATCAATATGAAGCAAAGAAAGAAGTGGGTGGTTCCACTTCTCCGAACCTTGCACCGACCGATTATCATCTTTTCCACTCCCTCTCAATCCATATGAAGGGTTTTACCTTCGATAACAAAGAGGTTCTTAAAAACTGGCTCAACAACTTCTTCGACACCAGACCAGGCGAATTTTGGCAAAACGGCATCAGCAAGTTGGTCGAGAGGTGAGGAGAGATTGCAAACAGCATCGGCGAATATATAATTGATTAACTTATTAATATAATTATTGTTATTGTTAAAATAAAAGTCTTCTGTAAAAGCGCTACGAACTTATTCCCCAACCTAATATAATAATTATCCCCTTAAAATCAGTGGTGACTTAATGCCAATATCAAGATTTACATGAAAAAGTAAAAAAAATTAAAAAAATATATATTTGGCCAAAATCATGAGTCTATGTTGCAGATAAGTAGGACAAGACTTACATTTCTCTTAAGAAATATGCGTCGGTATTCTAAGTCGAGGCATATCCATTCCTTGAAGAATGGAATAGTCCATTCAGTGAATAACAAGAATAAGTGGAGGGACAGAAACATATTCAAGTTGCGATTAATGTCATGGTCCCTTAGTAGAAAGCATAGCTTAACTGTCGTAGATAAGAGAAGAGTAAAAAGTCGTGGAGGAGTACCTAAAAATGAGGCCTGGATTTCCTTGCATACAAAAATAACACTAGCACTATCTTCTTCAATTATCAAATACACCAATAAAAAATAAGAAACGGTGGATCAATCTCATTTTACTTTCAATTTCAGAAGGTACCTTCGAGTAAGATTGTGGTACGGCAGACAACATTTGAGACGGCGGAACACTTTCTATGTGTCTACTCCGCTTTGTTGATATTAAGGGTTTTGCAAAAAAAGATATGTGGATATATTAAAATTTAGCACCCAACAATCTAGATATCCAAATTTTAAGGATAGAAAAAAATTAACCAAATTCCGCTCTGTGTAAACATTATATAAGCAGCTCAAAAATAATGTTGCAATATTGCAACTGCATTTCCGTCTGGCGATGCTTTTCAAGAATTACTTGTGAACAAAAAGTTCCCATGATTTTCAATACAAACAAAAACAAATTAGGGAAATATATTCTTGTACGTATTGTATTGACATTTATAGGGATATATGCTCACATGGAATTCACGATAGGGCCGAATATATCGATAACATTAAAATAAATTTGACCTTTTTTTTTTTGATTAAAAATATCTCAAAGTCTATTCGCCAATTAATAAAACTAAATATTATGTGCATTTTCTTTTTTTACTTCTACAAACTTTAAAAAACTCCCTTTTAAGTTCATAGGTGTTAGCAACACTAGTGCAAAGAAATTCGCTTCAGCTAAAGACGAATTCACACAAGGTGACTACGCTACAGCAGCCGATTTGTTTTATTTTCTTACGATTTGCGAATTTTTATGTTTGAGTGTGCTTCTTCGTTTATACGTTATTGGTTGGCTTAGATGGGTCAGGACAAGATGGATTGAATAAGGTGACAGCATTCACCCAGCTGAATTTTTCGCCGAAGGTATGGCTTACGTCAAATTGATATGCTTTGTTTGTATGTATTGGTATGTTTACATTCGTATGTTTACATTTGCTTGCTGATTTTGACATGATGCTTGCACCAAACGCAACAACAAATACATGTAGGGTTTTACTTATATGTGTTTGCTGTCACCTGTAATAAATTCGCCTTGGGTCAGGATTAGTTTATTGCTGCATAGAAAATTTTAGACAGAATGAAATGATTTATTTAACAAAACTTGGTGGAGATGTTAAGAAGTGATTCTTATACAACCTTTATAACTCCCAATAGTATGGAAATAATAGCATTGCAATTGTTTTCCTTCAAAGTGCCTTCGGCAACTTCACTTTAGTGTGACACACTATAAAACATTTTCTTCTATACTGCCCTTCACTTCATAAAATATACAATCGCACGGGTATTTTTACTTGCTTTCAAAATAATTCAATAAAAATTATATGAAAATTAATTTATCAATACCATCACTTGCCAATTTTAAACGAAAATAACAATTCATGGGATTTGACAACAATATTGTGTTACCGGATGCCTGCAAATGAAAATAAAACCCCAAAAATATATAAAGTATTTCAGTTCGTAATTTTATTTAAATACAATTTTAACAATATATTACTTAACCACTATAAACCTCCGGAGCGTGCGGTTTTAAATTTTAGAATAAGGATACACCACTCTATCTCCACTTTACATCATTTTTTTTCCAAGCCTACGGCATTGTGCTAACTATTCTCCGTTTAGATTCTCACGGAAACTTCGATAATCCAAGTATCATTGCAAAAAAAAAAAAATGCATGTAAATGTGGTTATTGCTGTAGCGAAGTCACCTTCTATGCATTCGCCGTGAAATCAACTGTTTTGACATTTGCTCGTTGCTCTTTTGGTCAGTCGTCTTTAGCCGTCATTGCTCGTTTGTTGTGTTTTTGTCTGTGAATTACCACTGCCTTTTCAACGTTTCATGCTCGCAGCAGTTAAGTTATATTTTGATGTTCAATATTCGCGTATCTATTTATCGCTTTATTAACAAATGAATTTATTAGAAAAATAACAGTCATTTTGTACTTGCATAGTTAAAATTTTAATGTGAAGAATTTTTGTTACTCTATTGTTTTGTGGCTGCTATATATAAGCATCTGGTGTTGTGCCCGCCTCTACTGGGCTACGCTTTGCTGTTGTGTGGCAAAGTGCCAGCGCCGCCGCATTAAACGTAGAAGCAGTGCTAAAAAAGTGGAAATGTGGCTTGTGATCTCAATGGTGATAGGAGGAGAAGTACTAAGCAAGCGCAACAAGTGTAGAAGTGCATAAAAAAAGAAATAATAAGCAAAATTTGAACTATTGAACCAATAAATTGACAAAGTGTTTTTGTGCCTTCGTACTAATTACAAAATTCAAGCGCAAATTCAGCAAACATCTATACGTATCTATACGAACGACATATCACCCGAATACATATTGGGCAAAACAAAAAATTTAAATAAATATCAGCACGAGTTAATTGAATAAAATAATAATTGTGTTGGCATTTATTATTATTATTGCTTTTATTAACATATTTGACTGCGGTTGTCAGCCAGGCAGTCAGGCAGTCAGTGTGATCATTGGTGTTTGTTGTGCGTGATGTTGGCATGATTGTCATATGCAAACAATTGAAATTCGCGCATTTAAAAGGCTGCACTAACAACAACTATCGTAACAATATAAAGTGAACTAGTAACGAGTACATCGAAATCTAGTGGAGGCAGCACAGTTGAACAGAAAAAATCTGTGGAGCTGAGTCGTAGCTGTAGTCGCAACACCCGCACCTCCGCACTCGCAATTTGTGCGTTAGTTGTCAACACACGACGCACACGGTGTACGCCTTGGACATTGAGGTAATCGCACTCGCCACTAACAGATAGAAAGACACAGACGGAGACGCAGACAGCCTGAAGGTGAACACAATTCACATTTAGCAATATTTTTCATTCTTTCACTACGACGACAGCAACAATTGAAAAAACCGCAATTTGTTTAATATGTATTTATGTGTTTCAGTATTTTGCACAGTATTCCACATACATAGGTATATTGGAATGTTTTGTTTTATTTTCTATTCTGCCGTGTATTCGCTAATTGAAAATAATTTGCTCAACTACACCTTCTGTATATAGGTTCTGTTATTGCTGTTACTGCTGCTAATTTATCTATATATGTGTGTGTGTACTTAATGTATAGTTGCTTATATTGCTTATAGATGTTTGACGCGCTATGGGTTATCACAACATAAACGTCCCATATATCCATCAGTTGTTTACAGCCCCAATTTAAGCAGTTGATTAGTGGAACGCCAGACTCTTATTTCTACGTAGTATATTCGGTACATACGACATATGTATATATATATATGCACATATGTGTAAAACAAATGACAAAATACGTGCACATGCATACATATATGTATAAGCTAGAACTCGGCTAGTTCTAAATATTGCAATTCATTGATCAATCTAACTTTACTCAGAAGTGTTGAAATCATCGATAGTGGCTGCTCGTTTAGATACACCAACAGCGGTACTACCTTTTTAATCGCCCTAGCACCTGGATTTATAATCACGAATATCTTGCGGCAAAAGTAATTTCAAATTCTTAGTACTACCACAAAAACGTCCCACAAGGTCCCACAAGTATATTCATACACACTCACAATGACATGCATATACATATATGTATTATATTACATATAGTGGAGCACAATTAAAAATGTAATAAAAATAATAGCGACAATTGATAAACACAGCTGTAGTCCCAACTACAAAAATGCTGGCATTGACGGCCTAAACCAATTATATTTATATCCATCAACAAAGTTGGATCGAATAAAAGTATGAAAATGTTACAAGTGTCTAGTGCTTACGTGTAAGCATGTTTGTGTAATCAAATAATTAATAAAGCAGTGTACTTGTAATTATTTAGCATTCAAGCTACAAAAGCAGTGATACCTGAACTGTATTTAATCATAAACAATCTAACATTTTTGTGGAATTCTGCTGAAGTGACAGTCATTGCATGGATATAAATCTGGTTGTTCTACGAACGTAGATCTCTCAATTGTGCGATATGATCTATAGGCCTAAACATAGGGACCTACTATGGAGTTGTGGCCAATGACAAGCTAGGCGTGAGGAAAATGTTGGTTTTACTAATGCTAGGAAGGAAACGTTTAAATCTCATCATGTGCGCATAACAGCAAGCGGAGTTATACAAATTTTATAAAAGTGAAGAAAATAGTATCAAAAGTAAAAGAAAGGAGAATCAACTACCCAAATAGTTTCCGTTCCCATGACAGTCGGTTATACGTTACCGGTACGATTCAAATTTATATCCGGTTACAACAACAATAACCATAACCATTTCTAAAGCCTTAACTTTCGAACTCTGCCTTCGCAACACTAAGTGAATTGAAATGTATTAAAGTTTTTAACAAATATGTTAACCAAATGGAAAAAGGTGAATATTAATTTGGATTCGGTGAAACACTTAGGTTCTCGTTATAGCGCAAAGAGAGAAAACTAACCAAAGGCACGAAAACTAAAAAAAATACTTTCCAGCCAATAATAGTCAATCACTTCAGTTAAAATTTTTTATGTCTCGAACAAACAAAAAATTTGAATTGTGCATTTGAAAGGCGATTTTAATATCTTGATTAACCGAATACTCCTTAAGTAAGCTTCTCAAAAGAACGAGAATAGAGCAAATAATCGGTTTTTGAGCTGTTTAAGGTCCGATACGTAAAACCGGCCGTTATTAAATAAACTGTCATAAAGTAACGTTTTCTAAGTTACACAAGCCACTTATTGCATCGTACTTTTTATGTAATACCACTCTTCAATTGGTCGATGGGATTAAGGAGTGGTTTTTTATTCAAAGTTCAATTTTACTTTGTTTATAAATTATATTATTTCCAAGTCACTTGCTATACTGGCATTTGTTCGACGTCATTCTTCGCAATTCTCTGAGTCATATACACTCCAGATTCCATATTCTTCATTTGTTCAGTTTAAATTGGGACACGCTGCTGTTAACTACGTCATTCATATATGTAAATCGATTGGAAAGTGAGCAGAATATATTCCAACATTTTGCTTTGCACTCCTTACATATTTCTGAACCGATCCTATCTTATAATTCTCGTTGCCAATTAATTGGCTTATTATCATTAAATAACAGACGATCTCTTCTGGATTTTTCATTTCTTCTCGACATTCTTTCTAGTAAAACCGGCTGTTCTTCCCTTCTTGGGTTAATTGATTAAAATGTGTCATGTAGAAACCTTCGCAGTTTAGTTACTTTTCGTATAGGCTAGACTCTAGACTTATCGGATACGAGATTAATACTCTAGCATTAATTGAAGTCCTATTTGTTGAAGTACTCTTAAACCCTTAAGGGCATTATACCTACTACAGTCAAACGCAAGAGTGTTCTGATATGGATAAAAATATCGAACCAAGAATTTGTTTATATTTTGTGTTATGTCGTGTGCCGAATCGGTGAAAACTTGTGCAGAAAACCTATTGCGAGTGTGCTTTATCAAAAACACGGGTCTACTAGTCGTATAAGGCTATTGCAGAGGGCCGAGAAGTCGTGAAAGATTTGCCCCGATCTGGTCGCCAATCAACGGATGAAAACGTCGACAAAGTCAGGGAAAGGGTGCTGGAAAACCATCATTTAAGTTTGAAGGAGGTAGCTCGTGACCTTAGCGTGTCTTACGAATCACGAGTTGAATTTCTTTCAAAAAATTCATAGGAAGAAGGTGGCTGAAGACATGCTTGAGCAAATGAATTCGGACCCAACATTTATCCGGCGCATCATAACAGTTGATGAGACGTGGGTATATGTGTCTGACATGCAAACCAGTCAAAAGGCGGCTGAATGATGGTATCCACATGAGCCGAAACTAAAAAAACCAGGTCAAAGTCGGTGAAAAGTGATTTGAGTCGATAGGGGCAATTAAGGAGAATTCGCTGAAGAAGATCTCTTCAAATGTGTTTAAAATGTGCTTGGATGACTGGACTAATCGTTGGCATATGCGTATTGCTTCCAATGGAGCCTATTTTGAAGGCGACAAAATAAATTCTGATGATTAAACAATTATTTTGCGTTTTATTGAACAATTCCCGGTACTTTTTTGACAGAATGTATTTTGTAATTTTCCTACCATTTAACTGTACGGATAATATGTAAATTAGTACTAGTAATATGCAGTGAAAAACCTCCAGACCTGTCAATATACTGCTATCAGGACAGCCACGGGATGTATTCTCTACAACCCCTTTACAATAAGGCTGCCATGTTTCCGGTCAAGAAGCACAGCAAGCACATTTTGCTGAGCTGTTACCGCAGGAGTCGCCCCTGTACACGCGTGCTAGAGTGTGAGTCACCACCCAGACGAGTCAGTAGATATCTCTTCGATGAGATCTAGGATCAAACTCGACTGCAAATACTGGATTGGACAGTATATAGACAGACATTAGACGAAATTCAGCGGGACATTCTCACCACCTTCCCCAAATTTCCGACCCAAATGTCATCGTTATCGTACCCCCACCCATTGCAAACGAAAAGTTCCAGCTCGTGTGGATACGTTCTGGATATCGTAGCAGGTTAAACTACTACTTATCCACAGTATCGACCTCCACATATTCAAAATGTATGTCCAACATGCTTCAGCGGCTTCTTTGGCTGGGTTATGTTCTCCGAATGGATACCGACTCTGAAAGTATTCGATGCGGTACCAGCTGGTGGTAACAGAGGAAGAGGAAGGCCTCTGCGTTGCAAAGATCAGGTGGAGAAGGTCTTGTCAGACTAAGAGCAAATTTATACAATCACTTTTCACCCTGGGCTTTTTGCACATTCTCTTTTAAGGAAGTCTTACAAAATCTTCGTGCATTTACACGATCACTTTTTTTATTATTAAGGCTTTCCTTGCTTGTTTTTGGCGTTTAAGTGGATAATTTTCCTTGGTCATTCGTTCGTTGAGCACGAGCCCAAAGTGCACGTGAATATAAATACGAAAATATGAATACTTTCCACCCCTCGATGATGTGAAATGTGAATCTCGATCCCTCGATTTCGCTGACTGTGCGTGCATGCCTACCCCGTTGATTTCTTTACACTTTCTGGCACCAAGCACGACACGCATGATTTTTCATCCTGGGTGGAAATTGGAAATCGTGTAAATTGACTCTAACAGTGTTCGGCCACTTGATCTAGGTTATCAAGTTACTTTAGAACTACTCGAAATTATTTGTTTTTGAAAACCGATAATAAGCAAAAAACCTGCTTGGGAATATACCCCTAGAACTCAATGTGTTGAGAGTAACCGCATTTCAGCTCTCATTGCGTCAAAACAGTAACACGAACAGAATATAGGTACATACAATTATACTGCTCTTCAACAAACAATTCTGGAGTGTTTAATGCTCAAAATCCCATAATTCCCCCTTGTAAACGTAACCATTTAAATACAAATGTGCTTCGTTCTTTTTTTTATAAATTAAATATCAATCACTTTTATGAAAGATTTCGAGTAAATTTCAACAATTACATGCAGAAAATGTATTTTATTGGAATAAATAGCAAATATTTTTCAGTATCTTCGTCAAAAAACTAGGCTTGGTCACCTCAATATGAATACGCATCTATTGAAAATCTATATTCTTGTTGAAACCGCTGCATAGCTCTAAAAGGTGCCAAAAAAAACTTAAGTCATTGCCTATTTTCAGTCTGCCAACTAGAAACTTTATAGCGCCACGTAATGCAATAAAATGACTGCAAAGTAATGTAATCATTTGTACCCACTACTAACAAGCCTAATCTTGCAGTGCAAACGATTCCACTTAGAGTGAACACCTTGCCTCTTTCCACTTTCTGCACGTTTGCATTACTTGGCCGCACGCCAACTAAGGGAGGCGACCATGTGATTGTCATAAACCTATAAATTAATTTAAAAAAATTACTACGAGTTCAAGCACTTTCCCGTTGGAAACACTGGCGACACAAGGTCGTACGGCCAACCAATCAACCGACGGACGGACGGACGGGCGGACGGACTGATTGCTTGTCAATAATAGTGAGAAGTGCTTATCGTTTCTCTTATTTTTCGTTTATGTTTGCCAATTAGCACACAAACAGGACGTCATGCTATGTCAGTTTGATCGACGTTTTAGCGATAGGAACACCTCATTTGTCTTGACTGAGACCATTGTGAGATTTGATAATGGAAAATATGTACAATCACTCCGCTTCGCTTAGCTTATCAAAAAGAGGCATATCAGTTTTTTTTTTTTTGTTTTTTTTTTCTTTTATTACAAATAAGCCATTTTAAGGGATTATAAAATTTTAGGATTTACGTGCAAGCAAAGAAATTAGTAAATAGCTTATAACTGATCAAGACAAATAAAGGGTTTTTCAATAAGGGCGGGTAGATGTTGAAATGGAATAAAATGGCGTTTGCGGTGTGGCACGTAGCGCCGTCCTGCTGTAACCACATGTCGTCTAGGTCCATATGGTTCAATATGGGCCATAAGAAATTGGAAGGGCCACCACGTCTACCGAAAAATGGGCGCAATGCGCGTAATGTTTGCGTTAATGAACACTCATTTTGATAATAAAGTTTTATCATTTGAACGTGCTGTTCAATCGTGTAACTTGCCATGGTGATTTGGCATAAACAACTGAATAATAAACAAAAGATTTGACAGATGTCACCAAAACAAAATGGCTGCCACAGGGCGCCAAAATCGACCCGCGCCGATTGAAAAACCCTTTTTAACATTAGATTTATGAAGTGTTTGAAATATATTTAATTTTTTTATGAATTTGATTGTACTTCCGTTACGTTACGTTACCAGACCGAACCGGATTTATGCATATACATATGTATGTATGATGTTGTTGTTGTAGCAGTATGTATGTATGCATGATGTGGGTGCTGTAGCATGATCATTCCTATGTTTAAATATTTTTGGCGAATCTGTATGTTGTTACAACAATGACAACGTGCTTATGATCTCATTCGTCTAATTTTCATCTCTGGAATCTTGAACTAAATTAATTGAAAGCGAATATGGCACTTTTCCATAGAGTAGCCATAGCTACAATAATAAACATCAATATTCGCTTACAAGTCATACGGGGCTCTACGCAGAGCTCCATATGACTTACAACTATTCTAAATTCATTGTTTATATGACTCTACTCTAACACACCCATTTTTCCCCCCTCTGACTGCAATTTGTATTTCGCAAAACAGGAAATCAAATTTTTTTTCTCTTTAACTTAAACACTCCAAATATTTATTTAGCGCGAAATGTTCAGTTTTGTTACAAGAACTTTCTCTACTATATTTTTGACGTCATTAACGTAGAGTAAACTTTGTCTACCACAGCCTTTGCTCTATGGGGACCACCTTGACGGCCGCATTTTAGTCAAGGGCTATTTGATTATACTTATAATTAAAAGTGTTCCATGGTATGTCTAATGGTCACGGGAGCCAATCCAGCTAGTGCTTTTGATATTGCGTTAATAGTCTCAGGCTCATTCATTCAAATTAAGAATAAAATAGCACAGGTTTGAGAAAATGGTAGGCCAAAAAATTGTATTAAACATACAAATACTATTTATGTCGCCATTGAACTCATATAACACTCCATTCCACCGCCTGCAGCAATAAGAAAAAAAAGTTAAAAAAAAAAGCAATGCCCAGCATGGGGAGCAGGTCTGCCTGTAGTAAACCATATTTTATCACATTATGGCACACGCCGTCGGCTAAGCGTAGAAGTGTAGGTATGCATGCATGAAAGTAGTCTGTGCTTCTACGTCATAGGTAGACAGGGCGAGCATAACAAATATATATACATATGTTTCTTTTTTTTCTGTACGTAGTGAGAAGATTACTCATTCCAAAGTAGCGCTTTTTGGCTAGAACGATTGGCGGTCAGAATGATTAAATGACTGATTTAATATTTTTTATTGCCATTAAAAAGGCAGCAGCACCAGCACCCAACATGCATGTGAAGCTTCAAAAGGTCGTGCTGGCTCCTTATCTTTTATCTATAAAGAAAGCAAACGGCTGTGCGGGTCGTCGGTTTGGAAAGGCACACGAATTAGTCAGCTCCTTCCAACTGGCAACGCTCATTGTCCTTAGCTCATTCACGATAGAATCCAGGCATCTTTTCCGCGGTTTGCCTCTGCTTCTTTTTCCCACCGGTGTTCTGTGATATGCTATGCTAGTAGCTCTATTTTTTGGGATTCTGCTATCTTATTCGTTGACTCTTTATATATCTTACTACATTTTCTCTTTCTATAAGTATATTATATCCAGCTCTTCGTTATATCTAAGTCGGTACGCGCCATCTCCCATGCAGAGTGCACCATATACATATATATTTTTTGGAGTATTTTCGTTTCGAAAGTTAATGCTTGTGTTATCTTTGATGCCTTAAGGGCCCACACCTCGCAACTATATCTCAAGATTGGCCTCATCATGCACATCTTAAATATTGCCTCCATTTCAATAGCATATCAAAACGTCATGTGCGAATTGGGTCAAATAAATGCATGACGTTCTGATACATGAAATTTTCCCGAATTTTTCCAATTGCTACGTCCCAGCAGCAGTCAAAGTTACCATTGACATTTAACTGTCAAAATACTCAGTAATTTGGTATTTGCCATGGAATTTCAGTTTGCCATTTCATCAAACAACGTTTCACGCTTGCCGAATGAAGTCTGTGACGATTTAAAGCAGCTTTACATATTCAAAGGCATGCGCTAATTGTAGCCATGACATTGCGGATTTTAAAACTGAATATGTATAACTTTTAACTGACCTGTTTTTTTACAATCAGCTCATAGGTGCACAAAAATCGTGTTATCTTTTAGCAAATTTTTCTCTTATTTATGACGGTTTATCTCTTGTTGCGATCTTAAAGCTCGCAGCATGCATGCACATTCATATATATGGATATACGCACATACATACATATACAGTACATACTCATTCTAATACTAACTTCAAACTTATTCACCACCCTTAAAATAAGCAAAATAATTCATTTGATTCCTACTTCATTGCCTTAACTGGTGCGCAGCGCAACCTGTGGTTCATTTGCTACACAGAAAATTATAGTTTAGTTAATTATCATATTTGATTTGTACTAGTTTTAGACAGTTTTCCTCGTTTGTGATTGAATAAAGCAGATTGGATATTTGGTACACGTTTTTGCCACAAGCCAAAACAATAATTGTTAATGATAAAAAGTAACAATTAACATTTTGTAATGCCTACAGATACATATGTAGATGGTGAATGTACTGTGTAAAATCTTTTGAAAGCCGTCGCAGTAGTCAGTTCATTTTCGCTTAAGTGCTTATTTACGTTCTTATTTGCCTGTTCTTGATAAAGAATTTGTTAAGAACAAAGCAAAGTATATCTGATTTGAAAAGCACTCATTACAAGTGGTAGCCAATTTTTTTTAATTCGCTATACGCACATTTCTTGTGGTCTGTCTTATAAAGGGTGGTTCCAATACACGTGTATTGATTACTTATTTGCACGCAAAAGTTTTATATTGGTTTTTGGGTTGTGACGCGCTAGCTCAAAATCATCCAAGACCATGTAATCTGGTAACCACGACTATCTTAGTGCGCACCGTTGAATGAACTGCGTTACCAGAATGTCCCGTCTTTATACCCGGCCAAAGACTGTCGCTTCAGCAGCATTTGCTAAATATTTATGAGGAATGTTTGTGCAGCTACAACAGTAACAGCAGCACAAAAATCGATAAAAGATGTCAACATTTTAAAATCCACATCAAATTACCTATGCATTGGCTGCACAAAAATTAAATGTGCAAGTTTTCCGACCTCCAGGTTTTGTAATTTTTTTTGTTTTGCGAAACTTCCGGTGTCCAATTTGAGCTGGTCTAAGACTCAAACTAACAAGCTGTAAGTTAGGTTAGATTAATTTGACTGATAAACACTGTTACGCTGATCCGATGTATCCTTCGATGATGAGGGCAGTGACAAAGAAGTTGATGACTGGTGCCCCACTCTTAGCTTTATTCTGATTTTTTTTTGTGCCTTGTGAAATGGTGTAGAAACACCAAGGCCACAATCTGAGAGGTCGTATTAAAAGATGAGTCAATATTTGTGCTATTAATTCGAAGCAAGATTTTCGCATTCCCACAAAAGTTGAGTTGAATGGTTCTAACAATTTTTTGATCTTTGGTCAAAAAAATTTGGCCTATTTTTGTTTAACTTTTTTTCACATATTACAGTTTTTGTTTAATTTCGATCTTTTTTTAATTAAAGATTTTTTCTTTAAGCTTTTTTAATTTTGGATTTTCAACTTTTTTAATTTTTTTTATTCTAATATTATTTTTAGTACTATTCTAATATTTTTTTTAATTTGTTTAACTTTAAACTTTTTTTTTTTTAATTTTAAACTTTTTTTTAATTTTTTGTTTAAACTTTTTTTTCATTTAGACCTTTTTCTAATTTTTTTTTTTTAATTTACATTTTTTTTTTCATTTAGACCTTTTTTTCTCTTTTTTTAATTAAATTTTTTTTCTTTTAATTATTTTTATTTATTAACTGTTTTAAATTAAATTTTTTTTCATTTTAAACTTTTTTTTAATTTTTAATTTTTTTTAATTTTAAACTTCTTTTCAATTTACACTTTTTTTAATTAATTTTAGGTTTTAATTAATTAGTTTTAATTTTTTTTTTTAATTTTAGGTTTTTTTTAATATTGTTTTTTTTCATTTTAACTTTTTTAATTATAATTTTTTTTAATTTAAACTTTTTTATTTTAAACTTTTGCTTTTAACTTAAACCTTTTTTTAATTTAAAGTTCTTTTTAATTAAAATTATTTTCTTTAAGCTTCTTTTACTTTTTAACTTTTTTTAATTTTAAACTTTTTTTAATTTCAAACTTTTTTTAATTAAATTTTTTTATTTAAACTTTTTTTAAATTTTAAACTCTGTCTTTTATTTTTAAACATTTTTTTCAATTTTAAACTTGCTCTTGTATTTTTAAATTTCTTTTTTAATTTGAAACTTTTTCTTGTATTTTTATACTTTTTTTTTTAATTTTAAACCTTTTCTTTTGATTTAACTTTTTTTTAATACAATTGTTTTTTATGCAACATTGTTTTTAATCTTAAACTTTCCTCTATTTTTTAAATGTTTATAACTTTTGGCTGGCCCCTACCAAAAATTATGCATATTTTTCACATTTGTGAAGTGAAATTAAAAAATACTATTCAATAATATCGATATGTAAACATTTTATCTCAAATTGACGAAAAATTATACTGAAAAAAGCTTCGTTTTCGATATTATTAATATGTTTAGCTCAGAGCTGCGATAGCTGAGTAGGTTTTTCCCAGCTAATTTTCAATACCCATATTCCTTTGCACGTGGTTACCAGGTATAAATCAAATAAAGAAGAAAACACTTAATCGTAAATTCAAAACTTTATCAAGCTGCCATTTGTATCTTTCAGGGCTTCGCTCAAATTTTATTGCTGATTTTTAATACTTGGCATACCCGTTAAGTGAAAGCAAAAAAAAAAATCAGACCCTTGAACTAACATTTTTTAATGGACGTATAAGCCAAAAACAAGTTTTTTTTTAAATAATCTTTATAATCATATATTTCGAAAACGGTTAAGTTTTGCATGTTGATAACCTTGTATATTACCTGGGTGCCTGGACAACCTAAAACGAAACGATCGGTTGTTTGCAGTAGCTGAGCCAATTGAACCTTGAAATGAATCATCTAAGCTTTTTATACAAATCAGACTCATCAGACTGGTGCAAAAAATTTTAAATTTTCAAAATAGATGGCGAATCTATATTGCTGGTTTGAATTTCACACTCTTGGCTGGAGCAGCACATTGTCATCAGAGCATACCCTACTTTTGGCGTGTGCTTTCCACAAGCAAATCTGTGTGTAGTAGGCGCATTAAACGATTTTTTCCTATAAAAATTTACAAAGCGACTTTTTTGGATCGTCAAGATATCGAGGGGCAGTCTTAAACAGAAAATTGTACTTGAACCACCCTGTATACGTGTACAGGGAAGCGAGATAAAGCTGCCAGTGTCAAAACAATCTTTGTTACATATGTATGTACGTGGTAAATAATTTCTGGCGTAGAGCGAAAACCATACAAATAAATATGTGTTTAAATAAATAAACTAAAAAAAAGTAAAATTAAACGCTTTGCCGTCGAAGGTTAGCGCTTATGGCAGACATATTCTCGAAGGTATTTTCGTATCTCTACTAAAATATTTATCTTGAAATCCGTGCAAAATCTAAACATTGATTATGTATAAAAGTGTTTTCTTTTTTTAAATCTTGCTATAAATTCGAGCAATAAACAACAAGCCTATCTTTCTTCTATTAATTACAGCCGCTGAAAAATACTTAAGAACGATGCGTTGGCAACCATATATGCGTATCTTTTATTCAGTACGATTCCGTTTATACGCTGTGATTACATTAATTTAAGTTCATTCATTCATCTGTTTCTCTCGAAGGGTTCGCATTGATTTTTTGCGTTTTAGTAGAAGCGCTGAAATTTTTTTTGTAAGAAATATACTTAAGAACGCTTCGATCATCGTCCAAAATTTAGTGAATTGTTTTCTGTTTTATACAATATTTATCTGGCAATTAAGTGAAAAATAAAGTATCTGCAGTATTCCTTCAGCACTTTACTTTAGATGAAACGATTCAATAATGTCGAAACCGAAAAATTGCACCCCTGCTCTTCGAAAAGCAATTATAGAGTGCAAAATATCTGATTATACTATATTTCAACACAATTAAACTTTTCAAAGGCGATGATTCTTAATGCATTGAAATATTTTTCTGAGCATGAAAAGAAAGCGCAAAAGACTACTAGCCAAATTTATAGAATGATCGTTGGATTGTCAAAACAGGACCCCAGGAAGAAACCTTGATCACTGTTCTGGAAGGGCATCTTCGAGTGCCGACTTAAATCCAATAGAACATCTTTGGAACGACTTAAAAAATGCACACAGTACGCAGGATATCATAAAGTATCAGTTATTTGAAAGGCCAAGGCATCATGGGAATCAATTCCTGTTGAGCGTTGTATAGGTTAAATGCAAAGGCACCTGTGCCTAGTAAAGCAAAAATGATTTTCAACAAAGTATTAATATATACTTTTCTCTTTCGTTTGCATTTTTTAATTTTACTATTATTTTTCTCAAGTGAATTTCGCAATGAATTAACTTTTGTATTGTACATAAAGTAAAAAAAATGTATGTTTTTTCAGACAAAAAGACTGATACATACATATTGAACACGTTTTAAAATTTTCAAATATAACTTAATATGCAAAACATTTAAGTGATTTTATTGAAAAAAGTCTCAAATGGAGAGAATTGGGTATCGTTCTTAAGTATATTTCTACGGCTGTATATTCTTAGTTTGCTAATCAGCAAATTAGCTCATAAGATAATGTTAGCTTGTAATATTGCTTATTGGTTACAAATTTAATCTTCAAAATAATAGCCATCGCTAGCGACACATTTTTCCCATCTCTCAGACAATTTGCGGATGCCGCGCCAAAAAAATTGGCCGTCTTTGGCCGCAAACCAATCATCGAGCCATTTTTTGGCTTCTTCGTGAGAATTTAAGCACTGCTCGGAAAGTGCGTGTCCCATCGGTGCAAACAAATGATATTCGGAAAGCGCCATTGTCGGTTTATGCGGCACCTATCTTCCGACCTTTAAAATCCGGCGTCCTCAAACTTTTTCGGTGGCCGGCCACGGTCCTCGTTCTCCACGTTAAAATCACCCCTTCGGAATTTTTCAAACCACCTGAAGCACTGTGCTCTACTTAGAGCATGTCCACCATATGCTTCTATAAGCATTTGATGAGCTTGTAATGGTATACGTAGTATTAATTATTTATTAAGATAAAAAGTAGTCAACAAAAAAAATTGTCTTACAGACTAATATAGATTTTTTAACAAATACAATAATTTCAATCCGTAAGAAAATATAATTACTATATGAAATTATTTATAAGCACAATGAAGAAGTTTTATGAAAGAGAGCGGCCACCGAATGGGTTGGTGCATGACTACCATACGGAATTCAGAGAGAGATCCTAGGTTCGAATTTCGGTGAAACACCAAAATGAAGGAAAAGTTTTTTCTAATTGCGGTCGCCCCTCGGCAGGCAATGGCAAACCTCCGAGTGTATTTCTGCCATGAAAAAGCTCCTCATAAAAATATCTGCCTTTCTGAGTCGGCTGGAAACTGTAGGTCCCTCCATTTGTGGAACAACATCAAGACGCACGCCACAAATAGGAGGAAGAGCTCAGCCAAACAACCAAAAAGGGGGTACGCGCCAATATGTACGCGAAAGAATGTTTAGAAGAAGTAAAGTCAATTCCGATTGATTTTTAAATAGTATTGAAATCGACCAGAGCTCTCATGACGGGTGCATTTCTTGTATCCTTTAAGTGCAATGCACTTCTCCTGTGTGTCGCAGGGTTTATTTATGGTAAAAAAAAAATTTTGTTCTGGGTCTTGAAGATGAGGCAAAACTAGCTGACTTTACCTCATCTTCATGAGTGAATTTGTTTCTCCAACGCTCTTTTTATTTAAATATTAAACCTAAAGAACTAAATCTAGACCGTAAGGAGGATCTTATTCCATTGGCATATTGTCGTATTAAAGTTGCACCCCTTTAAGTTTATTCTCCCTTTGTGTTTTCTTCAAGCAATCTTTTTATTTTTCCTTAAAAAATACTAATTATTCTGTTCTTCAGCTAATGATGATGCCTTCGGACGTTCCCTCGACTGTTGTCTCTACTTTGTTGGAACGACCCGAATTTAAATCTGACCAAGGACTGTCGATGACGCCCTATGCTCCAATAGGAGTTAAAAGAAAAAAGTATAAATAAAATAAATAAAGAGTCAATCCATTTTTTGGGGACTATTTTATAATGTTACAACAATTACGTGAATGCCATAAAAAAAAGATATTTACCAATTTTGTAGTGAAAACTAACGCCCTGAACCTTTAACAGAGTCATTCACCTTTTTTGTTATGCTACATAAAATCCTCCAACCACTCAGACAGATAATGGGCTTGTTCGAGGCACGTAATAAAAGCGGCAATACTGCTACACTGATGACAATTTGCAACACAGTTGCAATTGCTTAGCTGATATTTTTCTGATGTTCGGCAAACAAAAAATTTTTGATGCCGCGCACAATATTTGCCAAATTTTTGACACTTCGAACGTGATGCTTTTGATAATGTTGCCAGAATTTTACATCGAACGTGATACTTTCACAAATCATGCAAGGATTCATGATTGAAGCTTGAACAAGCCCAACAATGCAACCAAGTATTTTCTTCAGTAGCAATCCTATTCGTTAACTCTTCCTCTTCTCGCTACTTTAATTCGACTTATAAAATTCGCGAGTGGTGTGACACCTATTGTGCGCTGACCTTAAATATACCAAGATGATCATAGAGGATATTCAAAACGATCGTAGACGATACTCTAAACATTGTTGGTGTTTTTTTTTTTGTTTTTCTTCGAAGTGCATTGGCCAGAATAAACCTTTCGCCTTTTCAATAATGTCTGAGATCTTAGCCTCAATCACCCGGCTTGATCGTTTTCAATTGAATCTCTACCTTGCTTGAGTATAATATTCCAATAACTCAATTTTTTTCCTTGCATGGTGGGGAAGTGAATCAAGATATGGGTGTCAATTTTTGAACTTCACATTTTCTTCCCGAATGACTTATTTAGCCAACGATATTTGAAAAGTTAGTAAGCGTCTTTGACCAAAACATAGGTTTTGCAGTTGTAATCAATCGCGAAAGCTCATACTCCAGAACACAAACGATCCAATTTTGGATCTGCGGTTAGCGCATGCTGAGCCATACAACAATTCATAAATTCTATGCCAAAAACTTTATCTGCATCACGCCAAGGGCAGAATCTTGGCTAGTCCAACGATTCGAGTTTCGTTGTTTCACCATCCAGATCAAGAGGATATTCACGTGCGGGGTAGTCTGGAATGTTCTGAGTATATGGACTGTTTTACAGGGCTCTTCTTCTTCTTGATTGAAGCTTAAAGGGTCCCAGTGGGGTCGAAAATTTAGGGTATTTTCAGGAATTTTTTACAATAAAAAAAGAGTAACGACATTTACATTTTTTAGGCTTTTTATTTAACTTTAATTTTTTTTATTAACATAAAAAAATGAAATCAAAAAATGTTTTTAATTTTAATAATTTCAAAAATGACGTTGAAGTTGACCCTCCCTGGACTTGAAGTTGACGCTCCCTGGACGCTGAATTTGGACCTGGACGGTGTTGTCCATTTTGGCTCTTCTATTTGTCTGAAACACAAAATCCAAAAACCATTATTAATCAGTATGACTGTAGCTATGTCCTGTACTATCATAGAATAAAAAAAACACTTCACAAAATGGCGTGGTTTTGAATTGGACTTTCTACAAATTGGGGGGTTTTCCAGTTTTTTAATCAAAAAATACGAAATAATTGAAATAATAATATTGTATGATTCTAGTACGGGCGATATTGTATGATTCTAGTACGGGCCACTGATGTTGTGAACAACATATTAAACTTTCAGATAAATCGGTTAAACATTTTTTTTTTTTTTGACAACACCAGGAGGTAATTGAGTTTAAAGTTTTGAGAGTAGATAATCCAACCATTGATGTCGCCGCGTGACGAATCTTACTCTACCTGCTAAAACGGCTGTAGAATCGGAAATCTTTCCAAAAATTTGACAGTATATTCTTAAAAGCCTGTACTTTCGAAATATAAAAAAAAACGATTTTTTGAAAATTCTAGACCACCGGGACCCCTTAACGAGTTGGCTAAATGCTTTAGTTATTTCTCGACATAGAGGGGCGTTCAACAATCTTAGCACAAGATCCATAATTGAGGCTCTTAATATGTTAGGCACAGACATAGGGCCCAACGAATGGATAGAGAAAATGCTTAAAACTAGAATAATCATCGGTGAGGTAAGCAGCAGCACGGTAAAACGCTCTGTCTACAGGGGAACCCCTCAGGTAGGAATCTTATCCCCTCTGCTGTGGTTACTAGTTGTCAACAATATCCTTACCAAATTCGACCGTAAGGGAATTAAAGTGGGGCGTACGCGGACGACATAGTGCTTATGGTTTCAGGAATGTTTCCAACCACAATCAGTGAGATTATGAAAATAGATCTGGTATTACTCAGTAATTGGGCCACGGACTGTGGTTTAAGTGTAAACCCGAGAAAAACTGAACTGTTGCTGTTCACCAAGAAAACCAAGGTACCCAATTTTAATCCCCCAAAACTAAACGGCGTTAGTCTCACGCTAACCCAAGAGGCAAAATACCTAGGTGTTATCCTAGACCCCAAACTCAGCTGGAAGTCCAACGTAGAGTGCAGGGTAAAGAAAGCGAATATAGCACTTTACAACTGTAAGAAAATGTTTGGTAAAAATGGGGTATCCAACCAAAACTAACCAATTGGACCTACACAGCCATTGTAAGGCCAATACTAACCTATGCGGCACTAGTTTGGTGCCAACAAAAAATTAATACAACGAAACCAAGCTGAACAAGATACAAAGAACAGCGTTTATCTTAATTACAGGAGCACTTAGCACCAGTCCTACTGAAGCGCTCAATGTACTAACTCATCTGCTCCCATTAGACTTACACATTAAAACAATCGCTACTTGCAGCGCGGTGAGACTGAGAGACATAGGAAGCTGGACAACAAGGTCGTACGGTCACAGTAAGATCCTCCTACAGGGACCCTCGCTGCTCAAAAACAGATCAGACTACACAGTCCCCGACCTTAACTTCAAGAAAGACTTTACGGTACGTTTTCCACCGAGAACCGAATGGAGCAAAGGGAAGGTGATTGGAAGATACGATATCGAAATCTATATCGATGGTTCTAAGATGAACTGTGGCATGGCAGCTGGGTTCCATTCGGAGCCACTCAACCTATCTCAGTCAATTCGCCTTCCTGCCTATGCCAGCGTGTTCCAGGCAGAACTTTTTAGCGTTCAGAGAAGCATGCAAATCACTAAAACTCTACGAGGAAGTTGGTGAAAGAGTAGCTATCTTCTCAGAAAGTCAAGCAGCTTTAAAAGCCTTAGACTCCAACTGCATTTTATCCAAACTAGTCTTGCAGTGTAGAGAGGAGCTGGAATTGCTCAGTCATTGGCTTGAAATCACTCTGATATGGGTTCCCGGTCATAGGAACATACGGGGCAATGAGATAGCGGATAAGCTAGCAAGAAAAGGTTCGACACTAGACTTAGCAGAGGCGGTGGCAGTCTCGACCCCATTGTGTTCAATAAAAGCATCCATTACTTCACACGATCATGCTTTAGCCGAAAGAAGATGGAAGCAACTAACTACATGTATTACAACAAAAAACACATGGCCGTCATACAAAATCCAAAGAACGAATCACCTGTTAGGATGTTCTCGACCAAACATCTCCCGCATCACTGCAACCCTTACAGGTCATTGGAAAGTAGGGGAGCATGCAGCCAGACTCCTCCTCCCCTTCAATCCCATCTGCAGAAGCGGAAGGGGCGAAGAAAAGCCTTTTCCTCTACTTATGTGAATGTCCAGGGCTAGCTAGGGCACGACTCCGCTCCTTTGGTAAGCCATTCTTGCAGCAAATTAATGAGATCTCAGACATCGAGATAAAGAATTTGATACTTAGACCTCACTAAATGGATCTGACTTGGAAACAAAACAAAAAAAAAAAGAAAAAAGGAAAACAAAAAAAAAAACATCATCACACTAGTCAGTGGTAGCAAAACGGTGCTGGTCACTAATTAGGACTATTTCAGGAAATATTGAACCACTTCAGCAACAACAACAACAACTATCTAACTACAATTTTTCAAATCAAGTGAAACCAAATTGTTCTTTTGTGCTCTTCTCAAAGGGAAGACCATTCTGCAGCTTGTTGGAATACAGTATTAAGAAAATCGCCTCAAACGCAGGTACCTGAACAGTTTTTCATATGGAATATTTTGCAAAAATTCTTTGTGTATTTGTGTGTATTGTTTATCTATAAGATGCTCAAATAGGTGTTGTGCGCATACTATACAATTGTAAAACTGTAACTTTTTGCTGTCTCGATACAGGAATTTCCCTTTCACGCAAGTCGAGTCACATGTGGTTTTTGACACTTGAAAGTTGTTTGCTTTTACTTATTAAATCAGTAAGTATGCTCGCATTTACTATCGACAGCATTTGTTGAATAGATAGTTAAATACATATTGCCAATAAGTAAATACCCTAGGCCGAGGTATATATACTCGCAGATATGTATGTATGTATATACCCGTAGCACAAATAAGGTGCAGTGACTGGGTAAATTATCCGAGGCATCAACTGTCGGTGGCCTATTTACATAAATACTCGTATATTGGTTCTGTAAGAAAGTTATAGGGGCTGTTCTATCTACAAAGTATTGACATATAGTGAATGACAATTGGAAACTCATCCCGTATTTAAAAAAAGTGGCCATTGTTGTAATACACCTCCGAAATTATTATAAGGTCAAATATTTGGAAGTTTTGACTATTTATTTAATTTCAATTAGTTTTTTATAAAAATGTAGCTTTGTTAATTTGAATTATTAAATCAATTTTCACACTTTGTAAAAGAATTTTTTTTTTTTTTGAGAACATATAAGCTTACATAATTTTATCTAATTTTTGAATGAAAATAAAAAAGCCCTCATAGCAGATTTAGAAAAAGCTTAATTTTCTTGGGGAATTATTTTCTTTATATTCCATAATTTGTTGTTTTTGGTTTAATAGTGTACCTTCAAAAAGTTATACTTCTGAAGCCATTTATAATATCTTATTTAAACGGTAATTTTCAGTAGAAATACTGTGCTATAAGAGATAATTTTGTGAATATGGGACGATTTTTCGAAAATTGAAAAGCTCTACTTTTTGTTTTTGAAATAATATTTTATGGTAAAAATTATATAGGTACTCAAACTGGTATATACAGTGTTGGAAAAAATAATATTGTAGAAACGACAATCACTCCATATTTCATATACAATTTTTAGTTTGCAAGTATGTACCTATTTATGCAGATGCACACTGTGTAATACTGTTTGATAACGGGATTTTTTTTGTCTTGTTTTTATGTGCATAATCGCAAATATTTAGGCTCAGTATTCTCTTTGGTGCGTGCTTTAGTTGGAAAAAAATAGAAACGTTTCGGAAAAATTTGAATAGCTACAGTTAAAATTAATAATATACTGTTATTTTTTTTAAAACAAAAAAAAAACGTTTTTTGTGGCGTAGGCTTAGTGGTAGTGGCTTAGTCGCCTCAAATCACAACTCTAAGAATTCATTATTCCCGTAATAGATTTTGGTCTTAAAAGCTTTGCTCAATCCCATAAGAATCAAACTTATAGGATCCCACCTAAATAATAGCGGAGTTCTGAATCCATAAGGGCTGTGAATAAGAGAGTCATCTTCAATTCATCAGCCTTTCTGGCCTACCTCGTTTTTTTGTGCTAATTTAGTTAAATTCGTAATTCGGAATTCAGATTAGTTAGAAGTTGTTTGTTTCGTTGGCCGGCTAGAGCCTTCGGCGTTCTTCTCTACAGCGAGTAAATGCCACACATAAATACTACAAACCCAACCCAATAAATATATATATTTTTTTAATCTATGAATAAGAAAGGTCGTAACAGCCCTCTGCCTCATGCAGTTTTTATGTTTGTTAAGCTATTGCTTTTATGCCTAACACACCGGCTGTAACATCTGAATGAGAGAATATGGGTTTTCTAAAAGTGATGGTTTCTCGACAGATGGCGGCAAGCCTTTATGTAGATTTTTGTCATGGAAAATCTGCTCAAAAAAATTCTTGGTGCCAAAATAATTTATAGCTATGCTCACTAGTTCGGCCATCTGAATTGGTATTTAGGCTTTCAAACAAATTTTTGTTCACCCCATGCATTCCTGGAGACTATGAACTTTCAAGCTACAAATGTCCATGAGTTTGAAAATGCTAAACGCTAGGAAAAGTGTTTTTCTGTTACTTTAAGTTAACTTAAATACCTATGAATATCGCGCGACAAAACGATATAACATAAATATTTGTACGATATTTTTTTTATACGAAGAAAATCAATTGGATTTTTAGGATCCTCAAACCAAAAAAAAGAGGTTGTCTGTAAAGTAGGTTTACTGACGATAGTTTAACGTGACAACGTCATAAGAAAATACTGATTTACAAATACAATTTTCAAAACAAAATTTTAATTTTATTTGTTTGATAGTTATTTTGTGTGGATATAGAGAAGGAGGTAAATGGAATGGCAATGGAATAGGTCAAGTTACATTTACACAAACGTGAAAAATGACGAAACATTTATCAAATTCATACGTTAAAGCGTAACAACTCAAAATTTCCAAATTTTAGTTTTTTGCAAGAAAACAATGTACAGTGGTCATCTCTACCCACTGTAAAAATCGTTCAGTGGTTTATCTAGTCTTTCGTTAAAAAACCGTTATGACTCTCTCTTTGTTTTCAGAATGACTTCTTTTGTCTCAACTAAAGACTTACATTTTTAGTTGTCTCCAAGTGTTTGAACAAATTTGTGTCACATAAAGTGTAACATTTTGAATTGTGCCTGTTTACAACCAAACGGTTTGTTGAAGTTTGTTTAAGTTACGTGTTATTTTTTCAGTTAAACAGAGACAACTCAAAATAACACCACTACGTGTATAAAAAAATTTCAAAAAAAGAGTAACAACTCAAAAATTTGTTATTTTAGCGCAACTACTAAACATATAAGAATGAAACAACCGTTATATTGTTTTTAATGATATTTTCGTGCAATTACATTTTTTTTCCTTGTAACATATTATTAATATTTACGGAAACAGTTTTTCGTCCCTACTGAAAATGTTCAGATTTTGAGTTGTTACGCTTTAACGTAACAAGTGCGATATGTTCAATTTCGATTGTGCATCAGACGTTAATAAGTCAACAACACTAAGAGGCACCATCATCGATTTGCCTTTTTCAAGACACTTTACACTCGAAACACTCCCTTTCATTTCCTACTTTTTCTATCATCGTCCTACTCTCAAATGGTTCATTACCATGCACACAGGAAGAAGGCATATGCAAATACAAATATGTGAATTTATACATATATGTACATATGCGCATATACATACATATAAATGCTGACTTAAGGGGTAACACCACTGTACACGCGTAAAATAAACACGATTTTTAAAGAATTTTTTTGTATAGAAGGAAAGGAAAAACAATCACTCTGATTTGGGAAGTTATTACTTATATACTAAAATACAAAACTACAAAGTTTGATCGAAAATTTTTACAAAATGGCGGCATTGGAGACATTTTTGTAATGTGGTTTCTCTTGAAGGAGCTCCGCGGCACGCAGCACAGAGGGTGCAAATTTTAATCTGGAACAAAGAAACATTTTTTTTTTCTTAATCTAGATAAGACTAACTAGAGAAACACGTAGGGGATTTAAAAAATATTTATTTTTGTGGAATTAGCAAGCATTTGAAGGAAAAAACTCTATTTTGGACTAAAAAAACGGCACTTAAATAATTATAACAATCGTTTAAATTAATCTATCGAAAATCCCCTACGCTCTTCTCTTAAGAAGGTTATTATACACACGTAGTGAAAAACCTGATTAAAAATATTTAAAATTGTTTGAGTTATGCTGCGTGCCAATTTCAGAAAACGTGTTTTGAGAAAAACGCGTTTAAAGTTTGAAAATTTGGAGAAGTCGTTAGGTAGCAGTCACTAACGCTTGGTTAAAAGCTTAAAATATTTATGAAATAAACTTCGGTAACGTATAAAACTTTTTGTTCTGTATTTTAAAAGGTTCAAAGAATTTTTTAAGCTTATAAAAAGAAAATCAATTTTTTGAAATTTCTACAGTGGTGTTACCCCTTAAGTAGGAGAGAGCCAGATGTCGAACGTTGCCGAAAGCGGGGGCCGATTGTGCTCTTTGTCGTTCGTTCCGCGCTTTCGCTTGCAGTTCAAGCAAGGTAACGACCATGAGCAAGATAACGACAATTGGGATTAGTTTGTTGAGTTTTTCTAACTTTTGTACAAAGTTTGAAGCTTGTATTTATATGGTGTTTAGTAGACAATCATCTATACTTTTATAAACGTGAAAAACAAAACATTTAATCGTTTTATATAGTGAAAACTAGTCAAAATGTTGATATGCTTTCGTTTGTCGCGTTCCGTGCATACCCGTATAACTTAGCTCTACTTTTAACTGCCGGAGCAATCCCTATAATACTTGTAATTATAGTAATTATAGATTAATTTATTGAAATTGTTATTTATGTGGCAGCCAATTTAAAGATTTTAGCGCAAACTGACACTCGTCTTGAAAACAATAAATATGCATTTCAGCCCTTTCCGGCACTCCTTTTCGTCGTATTTGTAGCGCTTAACGTAGACTCGCTTCGCCAGCTTGCTAAATATTTTCAACACGTTTTTGTTTTTTCAATATTGTATATTTGCCTTTTTTGTATATCTTAGATTTTTTCTTTATAAATGATTATATTACATGTACGTATGTAAGTATGAGGCTTACATGTGTTAATGTAGAGATGGTTAATGAGGCTATTTGTCATTTTTTTTTTCAAACCTGTTATTGTGGTTTTACCAAAATTTATATATAAGCACTTACTGAAATACACTCATTAAGGGAAAATGCGCTTAGATATTTGCTTAGATGGGTACAACTATTTTGTTTTAATATAGCTAACCTTTCGTTGTTTGGTAGATCGTTTTAAATCTCAACGCTTTGATGCTTATAAATATTTCTGTTATTTGAAATAAAACGTAATAATAAATAATTATTTTACTACAGGAAAGGCACCAGTGACTAAAGCTATCGGCCGGAACATTAGTACTTGTATATTCGAGATCATACATGCGTATGTGCATTAGGGTGGTTCGATGTGTATGGGGGATGTATGGGTATCTGCCATGAAAAAGCTCCTCATAAAAATATCTGCCGTCCGAAATCGGCTTGAAACTGTAGGTCCCTTCATTTGTGGAACAACATTAAGGCGCACACCACAAATGCTAGGAGGAGCTCGGCCAAACACCCAAAAAGGGTGTACGCGCCAATTATATATATAAGTGCATTTTTGCAACAGAGAAACCAAACCCAAGGGATATTTTTGAAAGAGGACATCGATCGTGCTGACCATTTTTGCTGAACAAAATTATGGTCCAACACGTCTGAGTTTTTATTTTATTTTTTATTTGCTTTAAACGGTTTAGAGGGTCATAATGTACAGCAAGTACTGTAGCTACAGTCTTGGTGATTGGGAAAAGTTGTTTCATATAAGCAGTTACCCGGCTTCTTCCCCCATATTTTTTAAGATTTTCATAATTTAATTTTTTTTTTTTTCAAAAGGTCAATACTAACTGAAATATTGAAAATAGCTCAATGATGAAAAGATATTTCTTATGAAAACAAAATCTCTATTCTAGTCTCATTCAAACTGGTTATCAAGAAAAACCTCAACTGTTAAATTCTTACGATTATCCGTTTATTTTGATACATTTCAATGGTAATAATAGTATATTTATGAAAATATGTACTTAAATCGAATTCAAAATAAGAAAAAATTGGTGATGGGGTGTTTTTCAAAAATGTTTCACAAAAATTGTTCCCAAATATTTTGGGGAACATAATAAAAACATTTTCTGAAAAACAGACTATATAAAAGTCTGTTGCATAAGAGCGTGGTGACATAGAGGGCACTTCAGTGCTTTCACCTTCATGCTTTTTGTAAAAAGTCAGCTGTCTGTCAAATTTAGTCTACAATTGAGTGGTTTTTCGAAATGAATGCTATTTACGCCTCTCGCTTTGAGGCAATTTTTCTATGTTTGCATGAAAAAGGACCCAAATTAACGCAAACTGCTGCTGCGAAATATATATGTACCTATATGGGAAAGTCGAAGCAGTTCGTTAGCAAGCGGATAAATCGCTATAAAAAGGCCGGTAACGTTGATGATTTTCCTGAACGCGGAAGTGCAAGCAAAGTCGCAAAAAAAGAAGAAAAAAAGATTATCGCATTGTTTTCGAAAGATCCAACTTTGACTTTGCGTGGAGCTCCTGTGAAATTGAAAGCAAAAGATGTTGACATATCTTACGGAACGATTCGCAGGCACTTGCTTGCCAATAAACTGAAATATCGCAGTACTTTGGAAAAACCAATGTTGAGTACAAAACACGTTGAAAACGAGTGGAGCGCAAAACGGAGTTGTCACTTTAGATTGGCCATCTCAGTCACCGGATGCAAATCCCATAGAAAATGTGAGGGCTCTGATGAAAATGCAGCTTCGCACATGCAAGCCATGTAATTTAGATCAACTTTCTCGATAAATTCGGAAAATTTGGAGGTCGTTTCCGGTACAATATGCAGAAAAACTAGTGGAAAGTATGCACCGACGGTGCCAGGCCATAATTGACAATGCAGGAGATTGGACTTGCTACTGAGGTATTTGCATTGAGTATTGACGACCAAATTATCAATAAATTTGCGAATTTTCGAAAAATCAATTGTTGTTATTATTTAACAGTGACCACGCTCTTATGCAATAGACTGTACCAAGTATATTTTATCGTAAATAAGAAAAATTATGAAAATGTTAAAAAGGACCAAAGATATTTCTCCTAAAAAAGTCCATATCAAATGCTTCAATACTGAAAATTTATAATTTAAATTTTTTTGTTTTTCAAAATTTGTTCGGTTTATTTCTTATTATACTCAAGCTTACAAATAACCCAATTATTCAAAAATTCGCCGACATTATCCAAAATACTTGGATTACATGGAAACGTCCTTATGTGATACAAAATCCGCTATACCTAGGGGTGGTGTTCTACAAGTGGTGCAAAATGAATCACCCTATCGGAAGATTTATTATTTTTGCAAATGGCGTCTTACGTCAATCACATTTAGCACTTGTGAAGTAGATAGCTGCAGTAAAAAAATAGATAAGCCATGGAGTGCGTAAAGGCTTTGATAAAAAAGGGGTGTGCAAAAACAATATTGAATGATTAATTTTGCACCACCTTGTCTAAACGTATGTATTTCTATGCTTACTATTATTAACTTCCGCAATTTTTCTAAACTGTGCCGTACTTTTTCAGGATGGGTAATACATATATATGAGTTCACAAACTCATCTTAAGTGTTACCCTAATTACCTTCTGCGCGGGCAGACAACCAGTGACAATTTTATGCGTTACGATTTAACGAAAAAAGCGACCATCCCAATATAGGTATTAGGCGAAGTAAAAAGTTTTCAACATTAATTCGCTTTTTTTCGACGATGAAATTATCCGACAGTCATAATTATGCTTACATGCAAATGGTTCCTAACAGTTTTGTGACAAATTTTTTTCAATATATTCGGCAATCCGCCTACCAGATTCTGCTTCATATTCAAATCACATTAAATAACTCTTTTTAAGTATGTAGTATCACCTTTAAATCGGCCTATAGTAAGGCCCGATGAGGTGCATGAGTTCACCGTGAGGCATGACTTATTAAAGATATCTAACAGAAAAAGCTCAACACTTTGTACTTCATAGTCTGATAAAAGTGAATTATTTATATAGAATTTGTTCGTACATACATACATACATGCATACATATGTATTGTATATATTTTATCGCAACGCCAGCCAACAATTATTTATTAAAAAATGCGATAAAGTATTCAAGTGGTTATTATAAAATTAATGAATGAAATTTAATTTATATTTCCATTCTCTTTTAATCGCTTAAAAGTGTATAAACGTTTGTTTTTGTGGTTAGTACTTTTTTCCTATAATGGATCTCATTCGACTGGGCTGTCACGAACCTCAGTTAAATATATAAGTAATATATGTACACCTGTGTTCAAAATAATAGGAGCGCGACGGATAACCCAGTTTTAACAGATTTTTTTTACTTTTTTTATGTTTTTTAGAGGTGTAGGGCATTTTAAAACAAAAACCATATAACTCATATTTTGTACAAAATTCACAATAATTTAAAAAAAAAATATACATAAAATGTTTTAGAAAAATTCTAGTTGTGCAGTTTTATAGCCCCTTCAATATTATTAGAATGCGAGAGTCAAGTAATTCAAAATTCTCCTTAATTTTTAGCAATTTTTTTCGTGACCATTGCCCCCCTAAAACGGACTTCCCAACATGTGCTTGGTTCGACTTCGAGGTTTTATTAGGTTGTACACTTCTGTTAGGTGTTTGGTCGAGCTTCTCCTCCTACCCCAGATTATTTCATATCTTAAGGGTGGTTAAAATTCAAGGGCCGATGTTGAATGTGAACCAACCTAAACCTTAACGACACCGTTGGACTTCTTTCTTTGAGGTTATTTGAAACGTCGATAGGCCAGCAACAATTCAAGAGCTAAAGGACACATTAACGGCATAGAACCTCAATTATTCCTCAGCGTCGTCGAAAATTTAGACCATCGAATGGAGGTGTGCCGCCGAGGCCCCGGCGGCCATTTGGCCAATAATAATAATAAAGAGAAATTACAATAATTTCCTAAAAACATTGTATTTTATTCAAAATCAACACTAACCCTTGAAACTTAACCACCCTATATAAGCACTTTGAAGGTAGGTGGGTGGTCAGGAACGTCTAAAAATTAGCAAAGAAACAGATCCGCTAGAAATCGAATGCCGTTATCGGAGTCCAACCACCACCCATCGCAGGCGAAGAGCTCCAACTTCCCCGAGAGCCCCGCTTAGCCTTGGTACACCTACGTTGTGGATATTGTAGCAGGTAAAACTCCTACTTATCCAGAATTGACCCCGACATACTAAACATATGTCCGGCATGTGAAGGCACCCCGCACAACACTAACCACCTTTTCACATGCCCCAACAAACCCACTCATCTAACACAGCTCTCTCTATGGAAGCAACCCGTTGTTGTTGTTGTTGTAGCAGCATAAACATTTCCCATACTTACATATGGGGAATGCTGCTGGAGTGACAGTCCTTGGCTAGATATAAATCCGGGTCGTTTCGGTAACGTAGAACCGACTGTCGTGGAAACGGGACCGAACCCGTCGAAACAGCTAGTTTCCGGGGCCTATTGTTAGATGAGCTAGACGAAGGCAGTGATTACACTACACTGACGGGGCAAATTTACTTCTACAACAACAACAACAATAACAACATGCGCTAGAAACGGTTATCTGTTACACAAAAAAAGTAAGCAGAACCGAAGAGATTTTTTCTGTCATCAAAGAAAGTTCTTTAAAGTTAAAGAACATAACAAAAACTTCATAAGAGTTAAAAATAAATTTTTAAATGGACTGAATTTTTTTTTTTTTCACCAACATAAACCATATTTATAGTCACCGGAAATAACAGAACGTCTGCGAAGTTGTTCGCCACTTCTTTTCATCCATCCAACCTACTAAAGAAAAATGTCTTGACTCTACAGTATAACGAAATCATAGCGCCGAGATGGTCAATCGACACCGTCAATAAAATTGATAAACGATAACCTAGCATAATTCGCAAGGGTTCGATTACTTTATAGACTGTCTGATATGGTGTGCCGCCCTCCTGGCTAAAACCTCAACTATATTTTAACTCACAAAAAGTCAGCAATTTTAGCTTTGTTGTGTCACCATTCATCGAAATAGCATTTTCAGCAGCATTTTAGAAAAAAATAATGTATCACCAATACAAAATATGGTATAGACCCTTTTTTAAATAAATGTGTCATCAGTTCGATTTTTTTTTTAATTGCTACTTTGTTTATCTAACCTTTGCACTACACTGTTTTTTTAACTTTTGCCTTTATTTATTCATAAATATTAGTATTTATTGTTTCTCACTAACTGGCTTTCAGATTGTCTCCGCTGAGTCACCAATTAGTTTACTTAGTTTTCTTCTAATTCGCAGTGTACTCTATGAAAGTATCTGTGTGTGTGTGTGTGTGTGTGTGTATACACAAAAAGTAAATATTAAAATTTGTTTTTCATGCTCCCGACTATTAAATTTGACGGGTTCACAATTCAGCGCTTTTAAAATAAGATAAGAGAATAAAGTAAAAAGCTATTATAACGCGAAATGATGTAGTTTTCTCTTATAGAAGCAATTTTAATCATCATTTTAGTTTCAGAGGCTACCTTCTGTATATACCCACATAAGCAGATTTCACCTCTTGCTGAGTTGACTGTACCTATGTATGTAAGAATAGCAATATAGCTATATACATACCTATATTGCTTATCGATGTTGTAAGGCTATTGCAATGAATAGTTTATTTGCAGGGCATAAGTATACATATCATTCTAGCCTCCTTCGATTTCAAACTCGTTCATTTGATGACAAACAAAAACAATTATTATTGACTTTGGTACGTAGTCCAAGTCAACTAAGTATATGTGACCTGATAAGCACGTGTATTGTATCACACACATTTTTATTATTTTGACAAGCATTCAACACTAATGTGTGTGAAGTAATTAGACCTATTCCGCTTTAAAAATATAACCTATTTTATAGTACTCGTATTAAACTGGTTTAAAGTGAACTAGTGCTGAGTGTGGGTTTTATGGTACAAATATTTCGCCAACAAAGTCACTGTTCTCTAAGTGGCAATGCTTTGGTTGTCCATACAAAACTCTACAAGAAAATTGAAGGTCATGAAATTCATCTTTTGATCAAAAGCCACAAGTTAGACGGTATTTCTGCCCCCAAAAAGCTTTCAAAAAATTCATAGAGCCATCCCGAAAAGCATCTTACTATTTAAAATGTTCGATATTGGATAATTACTAGATAATTATAATTTTTAAATAATCACAAAATTTTACATTTTGTTAACTACCGAAAAAAATTGTAAATGGAGATGACCCTAAGGCGTTATAGGTACCACTCTAGATTTTTAACAATAGTTTTATATCTACAAAACAATATCTAGTTTATTCTATAGGGGTAAAAAATTTAAAATATACAATTCTCGAAATAAAATTCATGAAAATGAGCGGGTAGATTGTTGCAAGGATTGAGAAGAAATTTCGTAACACAATAAAATTTTAGGGAAGTACCAAAAATTGGGCAAAAACCGAATTTTTTTAAGTGTACAATTTCTAAATGCAAGCTCTGATTTAAAAAAGCAATTCCTAACTACTTTAAAAGGCAATATGGGTTGTAACAATTTTTGTTTATTATTCCATGTCTTACACTTTAGGTGAAACACCTTTGCCCATGGAGGAGGTTTTAGAAGAAGAAGCGATTGCTAAGATTGGATTTGTCGCCGCATTAGAACGACAAAAAATGTATCATATAGTACATACAGTGAATCAAAAATCAAAGTTCCCAGTGCTATAACTTTTTTTTTAATGAAATTATAAAAAAATAGAAAATGGTATTTTCTAAATGTATTTATTTATTAGGTATCTGCACAAAAAAAAAATTATTTCAACATAGGTTTACAAGCTCAACCCTGAAAACGCACAAATTACATCAAAAAAGTATTGGCACAGGTAGTGTAATCAGTTTACTCCATTGCAGCTGTAACGCGCTAATACTTTATGGGTCCTCCTTTAGACTGAGTTGCGGCATGCAAACGTCTCTTCACTCCATTTACCAGATTTGAAGTTTCGGAAGGTGTTATTTTAGTCCATTCAGCAATTATTACCTCTTTTAGAGAATTCTTTGGCGTTATATGGTGAGATCGTATCTCCCGTTCCAGAAGATGCCACACATGCTCATTATGGTTAGCCATTGTCTCATCTATGAACACGAGCTTTCCGACACCAGAGGCCGCGAAACACCCCCAAACCATCACATTTCCTCCACCGTGTTTAACTGTTTTGAGCAGGTTGTTCTCTTGAAGGTCTTTATTTGGCTTTCACCAAATCTTTTGTGCTCCATCTGACCCAAATAAATTGAATTTTGATTCATCGCTAAATATGGTGGTGTTCCAAAAAGCGTTGGGCTTATTGAAGTGCTGTTTAGCAAATTCTAGCCTCTTTTTCTTATTTACCTTCGAAATGAAGGGCTTGTGTCGAGAAACACGGCCATCATACCCAGCCTTATGTAGGGTATTCCGACCAGTTTGGGGGTTGAAATTGATTTCAAATGAATTTTGCCGGGTCTCGCACAGTTTGACAGCCGTCGTTTTTGCATTTTGTGCCACCGTGGACTCTGCTCTCCGGAGCTATTTTGCCAGTATTGCAATAATGCATAACGATGTTTCGAACGCGGGACCATGATTTATCGACAAGTGTGCCCATTTCGCGATAGGATTGTTTTAAATACAGTTTTATCCTTAATTGACGTAGTTCTAGGGAAATTTCAGCACCACGGCCCATTTTGGTTTATATCCGTTGCGACCGTATGCAACTCCTAAAACGTAAAAATAAGTAAAACCGATATTGAAAATAACGGGAGTTTGCCGTTATGACGCCAAAATCATAAGCTAACACAAAAAGAATGTGTCAATATTTTCTTGATGTGAATTTATGCCTTATTTTACATTTAAGGGTTAAGCTTGTAAACCTTTGTCGAAATTTATTTATTTTTGTGCAGATACCTAATAAATAAATACATTTAGAAAATACCGTTTTCTATTTTTTTATACTTTCATTCGAAGAAAAGTTATAGCACTGAGAACTTTGATATTTCGAGTGAGCCAATACTTGTTTGACTCACTATACCTCTATTCATATCAAATATACAATCTGAAGAGAAGTATTCCGTACTCCCAAACTATGTAGTTAGTCAACGTTAGTATTTTTTTCGCCCATTTAGGTAATGTTACCCCTGAAGATCATAAATTCATCTATAAGCATAGAGAATTTTCAAGGGAAGTGTAAGAATTGAAGCCGACCGGCCACTCATATCAATCGACGTAGATTCGCTTAATTCATTCAAGAACAAGCCACTGGTTTATTCAAAAAAAAGACCATTTTCATTTGTCTGGATACGTCAACTAGTAATTTGCCGTACTTTTGGACTTGAGAAGCCTTTGCTGGTTCAAGGTGTCACCGTTGGATGCGCTATGTGTTCTGAAAGCGTGAATGGGCCTTATTTCGAAAATTTGGCTAAAACTGCCAATGTAGCTACAAAATCAAACAGTCCCATATTAATTTAGGAAGAAATTTTTTTTCGCCCTTTTCCTGGGTATTCACGCCGACCAATATAGCTTCAAAATGGACTAGTCTCACACTAGCATTGAATTCATCCGATTAACTTTAGCGATCCTACTGCACTTGCACATATACCTGTACACATGAAATATTAGCACATATAAGGATGTGAGTAATCGTGCGCTGTCAGCTATTCGTCAACGCCAGTAGCGCAAATCAAAGTTTGTCGGTGTAAACTCATTTCAACGGCTTGACGTTGGATTAGCGCTTATCAGTTATTATTTTATTGCAGTTGTCGTTGTGATTCTTGCTAAATAAGATTATGCACTCTAAATACAATTTTTATTGAAATATACTTATTCGTTATTTCCTTTATTCTTTCTTTCTCTTCCTTTTACATGCAAACGTTCGTGTCGCTGGCATATAGAAAGGTGTGTTTGTCTGCGTGTTCACGCTGTCGTGAGCGTTCGTTGAACGCTTCAAGCCAATAAACTCGCGTGCAAGACAACAAACAACAACAACTGTAACACAAACATAAAAATATCAAATTAACAATAACCAACCAAAACCAAAAACAAAAAAAAAATAAAAATAAAAGCAAAACAATCAGCTCAAATATGGTGCAACAACAACGTCTGGCCATCTCTATACCAAATATTAGTAATCGCATGCCGTCCGTCCCCTCAGTCGGTGTCAGCACGCCCGGTTCTGCATCTTCGACCACCTCCTCCACCTACAATGCCAGCCTATCGACGTCAATGGACTCGGCCGCAACGGAAGTTAGCAGTGCCGATATTGGCTTGTTTGTCGAAACGCCACTTCAGGAATTGAGCGCAAATACACGCCTACAATTATCGCAGTTACTAAATTGTCGTAAGATTTTGCGCTCGGAAGATGGCTACGAGCGCGATTGGCGTGGTGTCGCCGAGCTGGCCGAGGTGCGCAGTTTCTGCAGCAGCAACAATGATGATCCAATGCGCACCGTGTTGCGAGAATGGTGCTCACATCGACCGCTGACAGCAACTTTTGCACGGCTGCAACAGTGCCTTGGCATCATCGATCGGTGGGATGTCAGCGATGACATTTATGAGAATATGGGTAAGTCAGTTGCTAGTGATTTATAAAAATTATTATAAAACGTGCGGTAAATGAGAAATTTAATTGGGTGATTTTCGGATTCTATTTTAAGTATATTTATAAAATTTCATTTCAACTTCCCCTTTGGTGACTTTTGTTATAAATAATACTTTTTACACGGATTGCAAACATGTGTTGAAAATTCGTGTGAATTCCGTTAGAAGCTTAATATCACTGCAAAAAGTTTTTCTTTAAATTCTATTATCAATTTACGTCCCGTGATCGATAAATAATTAGCAGTCTTATCACTATACTTAGGCACCATAAATTTGTAGCGCAGTGCAACTAATTGTCAATTACTTCACTACGGCGACTGGTCAGAGATTACAAGTTTCAATTGCATGCGTAAATATAATTGAATTAATGAAATATTCGTCATCATCAATCAACGTATGTTAAATGGCTAAACAGCTCCCCTTTGTTTTTAGCAATTCCAGCGATAACTACTACAAGTCGACTAAGTTTTGAATGAAGCACGTGACTGTACTTAACCCTAGGGTTTTAACATGTCGAATACAATTCTTCATTACGCGAGTTCGACGTTATTCGGAAACTCGGTAGCATCAAATAAATTCATTAGATAAAGATTTGTTTCGGTTAAAAACAAACTTTGTTCAGGGTTAAACTTTCATCCTTCGTCAAGAAGACGGCGGCTGTTTCTTATTTTCAAGCTTTCTCAAGCGTTGAAATGATATGTATTTCTTTTAATTTTGATTAAAAGTATCTCATTACTTATCTAGAGGATCATTTTAATATGGATTTCAATGGGTGTTCCAGGATTAAGCTACAAAATGGATTTTGATGGGGAGGAGTAATACAACTACGGCGGCTTTTCAAAAAAGATCTCTTGATATTAGCTGGCCGCAAATTAAGCAGTTAAGCTTCTGTTTTGTACTTTTACGAGTAAATCGGACCACTGACGCTCCAGGACACGACTGCAATTTTCATTTAATATATCCATATTTAGCTTAGCTTTCATTAGGGAGGCGGAAGAAGTGTTCGCCAGCCAGAAATAGAGATGTATTACGGTGATTTATTTAAAATTTTAGTGAACGACCGAGCCTTGGCTTTGGGCACGAAAGTTCAATTCAGCTTCGGTGAAAAATAAAAAAACACTGAACTTTGGCCGAGCATTTTTTACTTCAGAAAAAATTCAAAACATTCGAATTTACAGTATATCTAAAAAATGTATAAGCTGCTAAATAGGCGTATCCTTTTCGTGTTTTGCAATTTGTTAGTTTAATGAGAAATTTAGAGCGCGTACGCAGTGTTTACAAGATGAGTTCCGCGTATAAAAAAGCGACTTGAAGCAGCGTTCCTAAAGACCTAAAAATGTTCGTTCCCACGACAGTCGGTTCTACGCAGCCGGAACGACCCAAATTTAAATCCGGCCAAGGATTGCCGCTTCAGCAGCATTCCCTGTATATGCATGGGGAATATTTATGCTGCTTCTACACCAACAACAACAACCTAAAAATGTCACGTGCATCTGCAGCAAAATATTTGAAAAAGTCGGAGGCGCTCATAAATAAATAGGTGAAACGGTATACGAGGTGTGTTCAAAAAGTATCGCGAATTTTGAATTTTCGCAGGCTACGTATATTCCAATTTAGATTTTTTTGTGGCGATATGTTGGTGCTCATATCTCTCACTCATGCCGACGAGTTCGGCCATTTTGAATGTTCAGTTAATTATTGACAGCTGCTTTGCTTGCTCATGTTTCGGCTCGTCTTCGATTTTTACCTATTCAAAAAGATGGATCAAAGAACCTGTATCAAATTTTGTGTGAAAAACGAAATGAAGGGCGCGGATGCATTCCGAATGTTGACTGTGTCATACGGAGAAGCTACGCTACTTTTGACCAAAGCAACGTTTATCGGTGGTACAAAATGTTTTCAGAAGGCCGAGAAGATGTGAACGACGAAAAGCGTGCCGGACACCCGAGCATTACTTCAACAACAGACGAAAAAATTGATGAAGTGAAGAAAATGGTATTGGCCAATCGTCGAATCACCGTTAGAGAAGTTGCTGAGGACCTAGACATATCGATTGGTTCGATTTTTTTTCAATGATTTAGGCATGAGACGAGTAGCCGTAAAATTCGTGCCAAAACTGCTCAATTTCGACCAAAAGCAGCATCGCATGAACATTGCTAATGAGATGTTGGACTCTGTCCGCGACGACCCAAATTCGCTCCAGTGCCAAAGCTCAATAATTTCAATGGAAACTGCCGCACGAACCTGGACCGAAAAAAGGGCGCCAAGTTCGGTCGAATGTAAAAGTTTTGCTCACCGTTTTCTTCGATTGCAGGGGCGTTGAGCATCATGAGTTCTTGCCCCTCGGTAAAACGGTCAATAAGGAATATTACCTGCAAGTTATGTGCAATTTGCGCTAAGCAATCCGCCGGAGAACGCCCGGATTTATGGAAGAACCAAAATTGGCTCTTGCATCACGATAACGCCCCTGCTCACACATCGTTGCTTGTGCGCGACTTGCTGGCCAAAAACAACACACTAATGATGCCACAGCCACGGTATTCTCCAGATCTGGCCCCCTGTGACTTTTGCTTGTTCCCGAAACTGAAGTGGCCCATGAAAGGACGACGCTACGCTACGATTGACGAGATAAAGACGGCATCGAAGAAGGAGCTGAAGAAGATAAAAAAAAAATATTTTTTGAAATGATTCGAAGATTGGAAAAAACGTTGGTACAAGTGCATAATATCTCATGGGGATTACTTTGAAGGGGACATAATAGAAATTAATGATTAAATAAATAATTTTTGAAAAAAAACACAAAATTCGCGATACTTTTAGAACACATCTCGCAACGAACTTAAAAACGTTGGTGACTTACTCAAACGGAGACAAAAACAAAAATACAAAAAGCCGAACTTATCGTTGCCTGAAACTGCAACAGTTTTAAGAAAAAGTGTATCCAAAGACGTGATTCGAGGGCGTCTACGTGCAAAAAATCTCAAATTCCGGAGCACATTAAAAAAAGACTTGCATGGGCTAAATAAAATTCAGAACGGAATTGGGCAAACGTCTTATTCACGGACGAATCTTTCTTTTTTGCGAATACTTGCATGCGTCTTTCCTGGTTCATGTTGTTGTTGCAGCAGCATAAGCATATACGTGAAATGCTGCTGAAGTGGCAGACTTTGACGGATATAAATCCTGGTCGTTGCGGTTACGTAGGACTGACTCGTTAGATTCACGTTTGGGGTAGCTTCTCCGAAAAATGATTTTACTGTTTTTTGTGCTTTCCCACAATTTGAAAGCACTTTTGCTAAGATGCTTGGAAGAATTAGCCAACCTTAGGTTTTCCAAAAAGACAACGATCCCAAGCATCGAAGCCGACGGTGAAGGAAACAGCAAAATAGGATTGAAATGTTGGATTGGCCTTCACAGTATCCTAATGTGAACGCTTTTGAAAATGAACTCAAAGATGTGCAACCATTATAGCTATTGGGGGTACTGCCATATACATACATTTCATTAAATATATTGCGTATAATAAATATTATAAGGCCATGCAATCCATGCAATGCAGGTCGTTGGAATCGAATTGCTCAAATAGTGCCCAAGTTATGGCGGTCACGCTTCTATTAAACAGACTGTATATGATACCGATATGATTTGCAGTAATAATATTGAAACAAGTTATTTTAGAAATTTATCTTAATGAATATCTATTGCCACCTTTTCTGGTGAAAAAATTCGCTTTAACATATCTAGCGAGTGCGGTTAGTGAGCAATTGTTATGAGGTGCAAATGCCAATAAGCTTAGTCCTGCCATAAGTTCTGTTACGAGTTAAGTCCGTTATAAATATGAAATACTTATAATACTAATAATACTTTTTTAATGAAGTTAGTTTTATTTAATCATGCAAATATTAAAAAACAAAAATTTAAATTTTTATTCAAAATGGTCACCATTTGCTTCTTCACAAGCCTTCAAACGATTAGACTATTCAGCTATTGCAGTACGCACGGTTTCGATGGATATTGACGTCGCTGCTCGAACCAAAGTTTGTTCGAGACTCGCCACATTTCTGTGAAGTCTCGACCAGCCATGTTCTCCAATTCTGACCACAAATTGTAGTCTAATGGATTTAGATCTGGACTTGCAGGCGACAAATCTTCTGCGACTGTGAAACCAGGAATATTGTTTTTTAGCCACTGCTGGGTGGTTGTTGCCTTATGAGTTGGAGCAGACTCTTACCGAAAGATACAACGCCCTCCATTGAAGAGAGTACTGCTCAACTGCTTCACCACGCCTTTTAAGGCATTTTCCTGGTACACACCCTTTTACGCAGAAATGAAGCAGAAGTAAAGCATTTACAAGACACTCACCATCAAACCATTACGGAGGCTGGATGGTGGGCGCGCTGAACCCTTGGAACAACATTTTTTGCGTTTGAGAGGTTTTTGCATAGATTTTGTCGTTTTGCTAATGTGCTAACAGTGCAAATTTTCTCATCAGTGAAATATTTTTATGACCGCGTGCCACCGAAGAAGCTGCTTGCATCTCTCGAGTCTAATTTTCTTTAAGCGCGTTGTCAAAAGATGAACAGTAGAGCGACGGAAGGCCTTCATGTGGAGATCGGCTCTAATTAGTCTTGGCATGGCTCTGCTCGATATATTCATTTCCTGGGAATGATTTTCTGCTTTTTAAAGGGATTTCTGCGAATTCTTTCTCGAACGGCTTTTATGGCTGCACTGATTCGAACCACGCGCGGGCGACCACATCTTTTTCTGTCTGGATTGATCATGCGGTAAACAAACATTCTCGAAATAGTAAGTTTTTTTCAGCAATTCGTAAGTCTCACTTGCACAAGCAAAAATATTGAATTTTTTCTCGACGTATGCATTGTAAAATTTGTCGCAAAATGTATGGCAAGACTAAGTACAATGTGCAAAATAATGTGCGAATAATAAACAATTACTACTTGGCACATGTAGAAATTTGTCTTGTGCTTATTATTTTCACAAAACATTTTTATTAATAAAAAACAAAAAAAATGTTATACATTGTTAGTTTATTGCTCCGAAAATGTTTGGTCGTTCTATACACAATTTTCTATACCTCTACATTTCTTCGATTTTTCTTGGAACTTCCAGCCAGAGTACTTTTCCAGGAAACCCCAAATGGGCTAATTTAAATTAATAAAAGATTTTGTTTTGGTCATATTGCAGACATGCATACATATACACGTACATATTTTGTTTTATAAACCTGACCAGAAAATTATATTATACGCCATTGTTATTTATTTTTAAAAATTTGTTGCTTCACTACTCTTTCTGTCAATTCTTCTGTATATAAAGACATATTTTTTATCTTTTTTCGCATGGTTGTTGTCGAAAATCACTTGACGTTCCACATTTACGGGATTTGTCAAAATAAAAAAATAAAAATAAAACACAGCGAAAGAAACAACCACTTTTAGCCAAATTTAACTGCGCTCATAAAAGAAAACGTCCACCAAAACCCGAAACGAGCAGTAAACAAACAAAAATTAAATAAAACAGAATGACAGACGCAGCAGCCGTGCAAATTTACACATTCGCAGGCATTGTCAACATTCTCCACCGCGGCCCTTGCCATATACACACATATATATGTACAGGGTCGTTCAAGTTAGAGTTAACTTTTTTTTTGCAGTATTGTTTTAAAAGTTTGAAGCCATCGCTATTGGAAGATTTTAAATATAAAATGTGCAATTTACTTACTTGCACTACGTTTTTTCTGGTGAAAAAAGTATTTGTAGGAGAAAGTACAAAAGTAATTAAAATGCGCTACCGTCGTAATAGTCGATAAATCGACAAATCTGTAAACATTAGCTTGGATAAAACTTTCTTCTTACCTTAACACATATTCGGTTTCTGTGACCCTCAATTTAACCCTCTAACTGCCTTAATAAACGTTCATTATTACCTAAGAGAAAGGGTCCATAATACTCATTTAAGCAGGAGTTAGAGAGTTAAAATATACTACAGAAAAATTCCTCGTCAAATTCTACTTTGAAAGTCCGACAAAGAAATTATATTTGAAATCGTTTTATACTTAATATCTTCGATGAACATTCGCACCTTCGCCTAAAATTTTCAAACTATTTATCGGTAAATAAAAACTCAGATCTTCTGAAATATGTAGTACTGTATTCCACAAAACTGATGCTTGAGACTTCCTCCTTCTGTCGTCCGACGTCCAATGTTAGGCAGTATTCTCATTCTTAAATTGGGTTCCCAACTAAAATAAATATAAATTTAGTTCGAATTAAAAACAAAAATAGGTTCAAACTTTAAAGACCCTGCATACACTCTCTTCCTTTCACCATCAGCCGTTCGTTGATTTCATTTTGTTGATGTCAGCTTCGATACGTCGTTGGCTGTGGGGAAGCGCTTTTATTCGCTCGCGTCTCATTAATGTGTGCGCATGTATAGCGCAGCCGAGTTGTTGGGCCGTGCGGCGGTGATTAGCGGCTTCAACTCCAACTGTTGTGCGGCTTGACGAATTTTGCATGGCTCAATGACTTTCAGATATCACGTCTCACACAATCACAATCACGTGTACACACATGCACATGCATATCTACACAGATACGGCAGCCGAAGGACAGTAAAATTGTCACAGAGTAATTTGAGGGTATGAGCAAAAACCTAAAAATAAATTAAATCACTGCTAAGCAATGAACAAATACAATAAAGTAAAAATAAGTGTATGTACATATGAGAATATGATATGGTTCATACACTTTATGTACATATGGCTGGCAATTGTTTGTGAATTAATAGTAACGTCCAATGCAGGATAAGATGTTCGTATTTTCGTTGGATTTACAAGACTGTTATGATTATCTAAGGTATTTAAATATACGAGTACATACGAGTGCTCTGTACAGTAGACCGTACCACTTTATAAGAAATTTTTTTTTTTTTTTTCAAAAACAAAGTGGTTGAACGCAGGCTTTTACATTTTTTGTTATATATCTTCGGCATTTACAGTCGGATCTTCACATATGAATAAAATATATCGATATTTTTATCTGGAGAGGACAATTTCTTTGTTGTCTCAAGTGCCGCGTTCTAGTATGATACTTACCTACCAGATCAGAGGTCCTACCACCCTAATGTACCACTGTTGTCTATAAATTAATGGTCGTCAAAAATCATTTTACACTAAATCAAAAAATGTCTCCACAAGCTAAGCTCAATAATATAATCATACCTCAAATCAACGTCACAAAATATCTCGGCATGCATCTTGATAGCAAACTTAGATGGAAATCCCATATTTTAACCAAATGCAAGGCTCTGGAATAAAACTCAGAAGCCTATATTGGTTACTGCATGAAATGTTTCTCTCGAAAGTAAGCTCCCACTTTACTCAGCTACTATCTTGAAACCGATATGGACATACACATACACGCTGCAGCATCGAAATACTTCAAAGATTCCAGTCGAAAACCGTCAGAATGATCTCAAACGCCCCTTATTATATCACAACTGCGCAAACTCATCTTAAAGTAACTACAATAATTGAAGAAATAAGAAAGTATGCTGCATCACTCAACTATCGACTCCAATCGCACTCAACCCTCTTGTCACAAAAATAATTGCAAATCTCATAACCTTCATCAGGCTCAAGAGAAAGTCTACAACAGACCTCATATCATAATAAGTTAGGCTACACTACGAGGGGTGCCTTTTATATTTCGGGATTAGAGAACAAAAACAAATTTTAATCATCGAAAATCACTTTATTGTTTTTCAAAATATTCTCCATGAAGATGATCTATACACTTTTGCATGCGTTTGAACCAATTGTTGAAGCACTTTTGCCACTCTGAATGAGGTACCTCCAAAACATGCATTCTGAATGCCGCAACCGCTTCTTCAGGTGTCGAAAAACGTTGACCTCTCAGTTTGTTTTTTACGTATGGGAATAAAAAGAAGTCATTCGGTGCCAAGTCAGGACTATACGGCGGATGACCCATTAATTCGATGTTTTGGGTGCTCAAAAATCCAGTTGTTTGAGCCGATGTGTGAGAGCTCGCATTGTCCCGGTGAAGAGTGATCCGTCTTTGGCGATTGGTTTTCCTAATTTCTTGGAAGACAACTGGCAAACAAATGGTTGTGTACTACTCAGAATTTACTGTTCTGCGTTGTTCTAGTGGTACGGTTGCGACATGTCCAGTTTTTCCGAAAAAACAGGCGACCATTTGCTTGGACGGGCTTCGTGCGCGAACAACTTTTGTTGGATTTGGCTCATTTTGAAACACCCATACAGTCGACTGCTGTTTACTTTCGGGCTCATACGCGTAAATCCATGATTCATCACCTGTCACGATGTCATAGACGTGTTTCGAAGCCCCGCGATCGTATTTTTTGAGCATTTCCTTCGACCAATCGACACGAGCCTTATTTGGAGCGATTGACAAATTGTGTGGGATCCAACGCGACCACATTTTTTTGACAGTCAAATGTTTATGCAATATTGAATGTATGCTCGTCCCACTAATGCCTAAGATTGTCTCAATCTCCCGATAGGTCACATGACGATCTCAATGGTTTTCGAAACAACAACTGATTTTGGACGACCTTCACGAAATTCGTCTTGGAGTGAACTACGACCACGATTGAATTCGCCATACCATCGATAAACACTGGTCCTTGATGGAGCTTCATCGCCAAAAAATGACTTAAGTTCATCCATGCAATGTTGCTGAGTTAATCCACGTCGAAAGTTGTAAAAAATAATCGCACGAAAATGTTCACGATTTAATTCCAGTTTTGGACCGAGATGAATCCTTTAAGTTACTGTAAACAACACAAATAGCGCTGGTATTTCAAAACGTTCTGGGGTACGTAAAAACCAAAAAATGTCAAACTTTACGATACAGCTGTCAGTTGCCAGATTGCAACACCAGGGTTGCCAAATCCCGAAATATAAAAGGCACCCCTCGTATTATTTATCATAAAATTAGTAAATGGTTGCATCACTGACTGCATTCCATAAACGTATTTGAAATTAATTAAATAGCTTTAAGTAAAAATATTGCTTAATGCTTAAAAAATAGATCGCATTAAAAAAAAATCATTCAACTGTTGCTAAGAAAGTGTTTCAATTCGAAGGCAATTTAGGTTTTGTGTTTTTGTCGAACACGGCGACATCATTGTTTTGCCGACTTTGCTTTAAGACGAACTTTTTTCCCGTACGGTCTAACGTACAGTATTGTGCAAAAGCCAGTTTTTTTAACCTTGAATCACTAAACATTCGTCTAATAAACTACGTACTCCTGCAGTTTTGCGAATTCGACATATTCTCGTCACACCACCTCACTAACAGATCTTTCATAAATACATAGGTAAATAGAAATAATATAATAATTACTTCTCTTAATTTGCACTCATTTGTTTGAAATAAAAATATACTTACATTTAATTTGTATTCTGTGTGATGAATGATTAGTGACCAAGTTAAGTTACTGATCTAGGTTCAAGCGAAGAGTTGGGTTCTAAAAGTTCAGGTCGACCAAACCTTGAATATTTTCTATAGATGTCCGCAAAACTGGTTGAGCACAATTTCGTGAAGTGCAGCTACGAAGATGTTCTATATCCACTCATTTAGAAATGAAAGCAGATCGAACTAAGTAAACCGCAGTGTAATATTATTGACCGAGTATTATTGTCCGATAAAGTAGTGATTTCATATGTGATTCGGTGCTGAAGCTTACTAAAAAGTAACTAGGGAAAACCATTACACTAACGCGCCTTCCGCTGTAATCGTGCTTTTGACGTCCGTTGACTTACGCAAGGCCAGCTTTGGTGTTAAGACGCGGTTTTTGCTGAATTCAGTCTTATTATAAATTCTTAATTTTAACCTAAGATGATGGAAAGGTATATTCTTGCACACTCCGAATGAATATCGGTTAAGAAAAGGGCTTTTCTGGCCCTACATTTCTTAGAAAAATTCAAGATGCACACTAATAATGTCCGTCATAATATATGCAACATAGTATTGTCATACTTGCATATGTACCATACGGTCAACGTCAAAAGAAAGTGCACATTTTATATTAACAAATTTTGACTATTTTATATATATGCATATACATAGTTCATACTACTCGAAAACCATTATTGCATTATAAAGTCTTAAGCTTGGTACAAAATTAATAAAAAAAAAACCGGCAAATTTTAAAACTTTTTTTATCAGAACTTCTGAAAGAATTTCAAATATGCAATATTACAGCTCATTAAATTTTGGTATAGTAAAGTGCAAGTTTCAAGTAGGTGAAAATTCACGCTGATTTTTGAGAATTTTTTTTTTTGGGTGTGGTCTTGTGCATCTTCTCCATTTAACACCTACTCCACATTTTTTTTTTTTTATATGGAAGAAAACACCCATTACCGAAGCAGAAAAAAGTCGAAAATTAACGCAATTTCGGAACCACTTGAAACTTTCACTTTATTATTACCAAAATTCAATGACCTATAAAATTTCATGTTTGCATTTTTTTCAGAAATTCTTGATTTATTACACTGCATACCCGAAATTTTTTTTAAAATTCGAAGTAGAAATTTTGATGAAAATTTTATACAAAGTTCGAAACTTTGCTCTACATGGTTATTGTTGTATGAACTTTATTTTTATAAAATAATAATCGAAATCACAAAATAAATAAGTCAGAATTTATCAATATGTGGTGTACACTTGTTTTTGACGCTTACGGTATATTTTATTAAACGATTTTTAATTTTAAAAATTTTGTTTGCATTAGAAAATTCCACTAATCAAAATTGCTTTAATTGTACACGTACATACGTAAATATGTTTAGTATAAATCGGTGTTGCTTTGTGAAATACAATTTATTTATGTGCAAAAAGGTGTGTAGGTATGAATTTGTATGCCCTAAAGACTATGTACAAGGCACATAAATTTCCATACGTCAAATACTTTCTCCGAATTTTTCGCAATAATTCCATCAAGCGAATTTGCGGGTATGTACTCCTATGTGCTTGCATGTGTGCTTGCAAACGGCCTGCTTGCTGTATTGGCATACGACGTAAGTACCTACATAAAAGACCGTAAATAACATTTGCACAGTACCTACATTTTAAATGCTTTCCGCTATTGTTTTCGTTATTTGGCTGTTGTCCGTCTATGACATTGAATGGTTTGTAATTGTTTACACTGGGCCAAATGCCCGGCCGCTGACAACAACAACAGACGACAATGCGCGTGTTGCTACTAGCGTGCGAATTATATGGAACAGTCGAGATTTGCTCAATTTGAGCTGTTAAATTAAAGCAAGCAGTCAATAAAAAAATCAAAAGCTAAACTAAAAAAAAAAAACAAATCGAAGCTAAAACAAAGGCGAAGTGCTAAAACACACACAATATTTTTACAATAATATTTATTTTGTATGCATACATACTTATGGTACTCTATAGGGATACCAATCCCGAGATAATTTCTTCTTTTTTCAGGTTCAAGTGTAGGAAAGAAAGTGGGCATTAATCGAAATTACAGAAACGTCCGTGACGTGCCAAAAATAATGCAATAATTCGAGGACATACTGCCTAATACTCACTATTGCATAACAAGAGTGCCATTCTAATGAAAACACCCATCATTGTGAGTTATTTCAATTTGAAGCCATTAAAATTACTAAATGTTGGCATTACGTGCCAAATTATGTCGTAAGCATTTGGCACACTGAGACCAGACTTATACAACAATCATGTGATGTGTGGTGTTTTTGTCAGTTGGTTTTGTGCACAATCAATTTAGATTACGATTAAAAAACTCCAATTCTCATAATTTCTTAGCGACTCAGTAAAAATCCAATAAACAATAGCTTTCCGATTTTTGAGGCTCACATAAGTATCCTTAATACAGAAGAAGAAATTTTAATAAAAAATACAAAAAAATGTTTCCAACTGTTCGCTTTAGTATACACAAGTGCGACTTATAAATTATATTAATCTATTAACTAGGTTCTGATTTAAAAATTACTTTGTTTGAGCTGTTTTTATTTATTAAAAAGGTAACGGTCAAAACCTGATCTTCTTAAATTTTTATTTTTATTAAAGCGTGTCATTCCTAGTAACGGTCGTTTTTCTTAGCAGTTTTGAATATTTTTTTCAAAAACTTAGAATTTCAAGAAAATTCATAGAAAAGGATTCTCAATCAATAATCAGTAACAATTTGCCTTTTTCCAGACCCAGAAACCGGACTATATATTTATTTTCGAAGAATTTTGATGAATAGCTCTATCAGCTCTGGTTTTCGAGATATCCTAACCTAAAAGTGCAAAAAACACCGTTTTTGCCCATATTTGAGGTTATATAGCCTTGCAGATGCCAGAGCTGATAGAGCAATTCTGAGGCCAGATTTGGATTCAGCGCATCATAAACCTTCGGAAATATATAATCTGGTTTCTGGGTCTGAATGTTGGTTAAATTTTGTCGGCCTGTGTAATTCTTTGTACTAAAATATTCCAAAAGAAACTGTTTTGTCTTTAAGTGAGAGAAATATTTATTTTTCAACATAAATCACGCCTACTGAACTGTATGAAAAGCAGATGCAAATGTATTTTGAACAGGCTTTCTTGTAAATTATACAATGCAGTACATACAATGGAATTGTTAAGATTTTTTCTATTTTCTGAAAAATGCCTTGATTTTTTCTATGGGGGATAGCCACTATATCTGTGAAGTCGTTCGTGAGCTATCAACGTCGCGTTCGAATATCTTGCCTTTTCTCTATTATAACTACTTTCTAACGACATCGGATATTAAAATATCGCTGTGCCCACATATTTTATATCACTATATATATTATATATTATATAAAAAAAATCGATTTCTTCAACCCATCAGACGGAATGACCCTTTTAATATCAAAAGAGGGTGGTTAGTTAAAATTTTTAAAGTTTTTAGCACAACACAAAAGGCTGATTCAATTTTTACCGAACTGTATTTTACGGGAAAACATTTGAAAAAATCCCGAAATGAAAAATCGCCGTTAATATTGGCAAATACAAAGGCTTTTCCATTTTTTAAAGAAATTTAAAAAAAATTTTAAAAAATTAATTTACATTTCGGGACTAATCCCGAAATTCTTAAGTAAAAAATTACCGCTAATATTGGCGAAAAACAAAGGCTTATTGATTTTTCAAAAATTTACAATCCCGGCCTAATCCCGAATACCAAGATTATATTCAAAAATCCCGAAATTCCTAAATCACAAATCACCGCTAATCATGCATACCTACTATTTACACATATACATATACTGCACATTATAATCAGTATATACTCGTACAAACATGCAAATGTACAAATGCACAACAGAAATGCGGGATGTATGAAAAAAAAATTATATGATATTTACAATTTTGTATGGGAAAACGTATAAATAAATAAACAAAATCTTAAAACAAAACAAGAAACAAATTCTAAAAACAAAAACAAAGAATATGTGGGCAATAACAGATACCGCCTGTGGCATATAGTGCATAGAAACAAAAAGTATGAGCAATTTTCTGCTGAAAAATCGTAACATCCGTCCACTTTTGATTTGAAACTCTGTTATTTTTGCATACATATGTACATACATACATACAAGTGTATGTAAATATTGTGCATGCGCCCATATATATGTAAATAAATCGCACCTGAAAGTGTAAACGTCCTAACGCAGGCAGCGAAAGCAGATGGTAGTAAGCAAATATACTTACACGTACATAGTTTAATCAAACATGTTTATCACGTTCGGTTCTCAAGAGGAATTACACACTACACCAGCGGCGTGAGCCAATAATTTTTATTGCTTTTGCAAAATTGCGTCCACCATTTACGCCTTCACCTCCCCTTACGCGCTCATTAAGCTTCGGCCGCTGTCGACGACGCACTGGCTAGGTGATCTTTGACGTAATATGGTCCGCCACCTAGTAGGTTGTACTCAAAGTACATCAACCCTTAAATGCACGCATAAACAGCCAAAAAATTCTGTTCAGCAGCCATTTGTATGCCGAGGACGTACATACATATGTAAGTAAATAATTGCCATTCAACAATGCCGAAATATTTAATGACGATTGCATATGAAACAAGTGTTTCTTGCTACACTGTGGAAAAATATAGATTTATTTTTTTTATTAAATTTCTAACCATACGCCAGTTTTTATTCGAGTTCATTAAATCGCTAGCTGGAAACAGTACTAATCGGAGCTCTTTATCATAGTTCGCTGTAATTATACCAACGTTTTCTAAAGCTCGTTAAAGAATAAAATAAATAAATAAACAATTGACGCGTACACTTCTGTTAGGTGTTTTGGCCGAGCTCATCCTCCTATTTGTGGTGTGCGTCTTGATGTTGTTCCACAAATGGAGGAACCTACAGTTTTAAGCCGACACTGAACGTGAAATGGTTTTTTATGAGGAGCTTTTTCATAGCAGAAGGGGCGACCGCTATTGAAAAAATACTTTTCCATTTTGCTGTTTCATGCACGGAGGTTCGAACCTACGCCCTCTCAAATAATCGTCACGCACTCACCATTCGGTTACGGCAGCCGCATATTCACCGTTAAAGAATACCGATATATTTGAATTTATTTAAGCTTTGGCGTTAAATTTAATTTAAAAACATCGATTCTCCCTATTTTTATGCCGTCTAAAGTACTCCAAAAATATCGAGGTCTGAGTATATTCATTTCTATGTTTTATTTCCATAAAATAATTTATACTTTTTTCGTTAAGGATATATATTTTCATAAAATAATCTAAACATTTTCATTAATTTCAACGTTAATATAAATCGCTATAGATATGTCGGGTAAAATTCTTTAAAAAATGTCGATATCTTTTCATAAAATTATCGTTACTTTTTTGCTATTCAACTGTTTGTCATTGTTTCTTTTTTTTCTTGTTCACTCCGCCCTGGAGCAAAGAGCCTCGACAAGACTCTTCCATTGTACACAATTCTGGGTTATTGTTTTTGCGCCGTCTTATGTCGGCATCTGCAAACTCGCCTAACGTCGACCTTCTCCAAGAATTCTTTGGCCTACCGCGACTTATGCTCTCGTGCGGGTTTCAGTTCAGTGCCATTCTCGTGATGCTATCTGGTGGTTTTCTAAGCTTGTGACCTATTCGTCGCCACTTTCTGCGTTTGATTTGCCATAGGATGGGTTTCCTCATTCGTTGACCTCTACAGCGTGTCGTTCTCATGGTGTTCGACTAGAATATTCTATAGATGATAGGGACGCATTTGTTGGGGAAAGGTGTATGAAGGTGTTAAAGAACAGCAAGATTTCACTGCCTTTCAACAAACTGAGCTGAATATTGGGCAATTGACAACTTCTTTTGCTCCGCCGGCTGTGTGATAGTACAGCCGAGGTAGCAGAAACTTTCGACAAATTCCACTGGACGGCCGTCAACCATTATATTATATGTTGCTCATATGTTTCATTTAAAATATCAATAAATTTGGTCACAAAATCGAAATTTTTTTTCTTCACTCATCTTATAGTAAATCATTTCAAGAATGTTGTGTCAACATTTTAAGTGGATCGGAGCAGAACTCTCAAAGTTATAGCCTTTGTAGGCACTCTACCTCGAATGCGGAGCATCGATAATTTTTCAGTCATTTTTTCAAACGCGTTTTTCCCGAAACGACTTCTTAAAAGTTGGTGCCAATCACTGCTCCGAAACTATTCAACCGATTCTTTTCAAATTTGGCACACGTTTTCTAAATCAAAAATACCTCCCCCCCACACTGTTTTTTTTTAATTTTTTTTTTTTTAAGGTTGTTTTTCACTTAGAAATATGGCGAAATTACGTCATACTTTAACTGAAAAATTCGACTTTTTTAGTTTCAGATGATTCTACGACGAATGCCGATTGGCACCGCAGAGCACCTCTCGAAAAACATATCTCCAAAAAAACTCTGTCATGGGCTTATTTGTCAATATTTTATTATTAATATTTTTTAAAAACTTATTGAAAAGATGTACAATAACATGCAACTGATTTTATTAAAGTATCTTAAGCCATATTTCTCTAAAAAATAAAAAAAAAAGTGTTTTTTTTTAGCGCTAAACCCTACCACCCCCTTAACCACTTTTCGAGTTTAACTTCAATATAGGTAATAGGAACACCTTCAAATACATTGAGTGAGAATACCTTTAAATGTCAATATGATAATATATTACATTTTATTTTTAAAGAATGATTTTATTGGAAGTATCGATAACCGATAAATTGGATACAACATATTTTGTTTTTTGATTTCAGGCCTATTTTTTTTTACTTTCAATATAATTAAACCCTTCCTCTACCTCTATAGCGCTCCATCCACATTTTACATTTTTCAACACAGCGCTGGAAGTCTTCTTCAGGCAGCTTTATTGGGACTTTTGGCACTTTTTTTTAGATTTTCAATACTGGTGGTTCGGTGTATGCGAACTTCTTGTACTTGTATAAGAGCGTCAATATGCATGCTTGCATACCTATGCAGTTATTTAGTATTCTCGCATGTAGGCAGTCATTTTCCCCTCAGCGCCACCCATCGCCACCTATGCGTTAAGTCTCATTGGCAAGGTCATTTCTCTGTTAAATTTCTATTTTCTTTTGTTCAGCGACGTAGTCAGCAACACTTGGTGACGAAATGTCTTTTTCTTGGTAACAGCAGAAAGGTCACCAGACACAATGGTTGTCTTGTCTTGTTCCGTCTATCGGATTTTGTGGATGACGGTTTGTCAAGTACATCAATCAACCTGGCAGAGCACTTCCCTATTTAGATAGTCGGAAATTCTAGGCGCACGCTCAACAGTCATGCACCTTTCTTTATTCACGTGTGCCTTCGTCGTGTTTCTCTTGAACTTTCACTTGAAAAAAGCAGCCACATATTTGCTGAGCCTGAGCACCATACTGAGTATTGTTTTTATTTTTTTGTTTTTTGGCTTGTTTTGTTTTTTGAAAATCAATTCATCTCACGAGTTTCAAATATAAGGCGTCATGCAGCCACGGTTGTAAAATATTTACATATGCCTGCATTCCATACATACATACATACATACATACATACATACATACATACATACATACATATATGTACAAAATGTATTTTTATCGCACCTTCATATCTCGTTCGTTTCTACTTTTTTTACGCAAATGCAAGCAATAAAGATAGATCTTATCACCCTCTGATTTTAATAATGTTCATAAATGAGTGAATACCTGTTTGATAATCATTTATAAAATTAATTACGTGCGATCATAATATTTATAATGGTATTTCTTCTCATAGAAGGCTGTCAAGTTTAGACCGAGCAGCTCGTTTGGGAAGAGCTTTTTATGGCAGAGAATTTCTCATAGCTTTGACTGTCGAAAAGCAAGCGCAAAAGAAACATCGCGTAATAGTATTTAGGCAGATATGCTATCTCTATCAAATTACTTGCTAATTACTCCTTCACAAACAACAACAAAAAAATGGAAGCACTACATTTCATACAGCTTACCGATAAAAATACTAAATCAAAAATGTTAATGCGCTCTTAATTGTAGGAAGTTAGTTGTGTTGCAAAAAAACTGAAAAAAATACTATCAAAATTTATATTCGAAATAATACCCCAGTTCCACATAAACTTGACTACAGTTAATAGCTCTGTCAAGTTTCAGAATTATCAACATTTTCACCACAATAATTTGCATGTAATTCGTTTGTCACAGAAAATAAACATTCATGGTTAATATAAAGCAAAATTTTTCTTCCATATTGCTTCTATATTTATCATAATTTTGCAAGTTGTCTACGTAATTTACGTCTTGGCGCAAAATTAATCATCCAACTTCGTTTTTGAATAACTTTTTTAGTAAATAAAAACAAAACAAAAAGAAAAATTGTTTTGAATGATGGAAATCTTTATTTTGACCTTTACCGTCATACGCAAAAATTGTAAATGTTCTGATAGGATGATTAAATTTGCGCCGCCTGGTATTCAGTATCATCAAAAGATGTTTTGTAGAACAAGAGAGATTTTTGAAAATATTACCCATTGAATTTTCATCCAAGGGCCCTGTTCTTATCGTCGAGTTTTCAAGTGGCCTAGTGGAAGTAATTATTGAAGTTACGAAAGGGGTTCTTGATTAGTGTTGGCTGATTGATATAACTGCATATTTAGCTTTTGTTTTACTTAAACCATTTTCATAGTTAACAATAAACGCATAATTAATAACAAACACTGTTCGCAGCTTTTATATAAAAATTGCAATGAGCAAAGTTAAATTAAGGCCACGGGTGTCAAATGACTAATAAGCATTTGTTTTTTTTGTACTTTTTACACATTCAAAACTATGCTCAAAGCCATACCATATATACCATATACCACCGTATTACCGGATTTAACCGCCTGAGACTTTTTCCTTTTTCCCAAAACTTAAATTACCATTCCGCGAACGCCGCTTTGATTCGATAGAGGCAATTGAGGAGAATTCGCTAAAAGAGCTGAAGAAGATCTCTTTAAACTCGTATAAAAGGTGCTTTTATGACTGAAAAAATCGTTGGCATCTGTGTATTGCTTCCAATGGTGCCTTTTTTTGAAGGCGAAAAAAAAAATGTTGATGATTAAACAATTATTTTGCGTTTTATTGAATAATTCCCGGTACTTTTTTGACAGAATGTATGCATTCTCGGCTCTAGCTGCGCTAGAAAAATTTTTGTATAGGTTAGATTGAACTGATTGGCTTGTCGTCACGCATAGACCGGTTCAGTCCACAGCGCTACCAGATGAAGTTCATCAGTTGTGCGTTTTGAAATAGTCCAGCCGCATGGTGCCTGTTTCTATTGCCAAGTTAATTAGACATTTAATTAGACCCACTGCTGAGTTGTCTTTCTATCCATCAAACTGTGATGTCCCCAAATATTTTAAGCGTGTTTTGTATAAGGATATGCTCTACAGTTTCCATTGAGTTATGCTCCCTACATTTCGTGCATTCCGCGCTGTCCGAGATTCCTATTTTATAAGAATACGGCACAACTGGGTATGTACGCTATGTACCGTCAGCTCACCTACCAAAGTTATACTTATACAATCTCTTCATGTTAGTGATAGTATATATCGAGTACGACTGTGCGAAGACCTCAGCCTGGAATAGCACTGGAGTAATCTGGAAGCTTATACAACTTCCTTAGGTCCAACTCTGCACAATATATCCCAGCGGCTACTCCACTAGTCATTTTAGAACCATCCGTTTAAAAGTTAAGTATGTATTGCGTTTGGAGCCAAAGCCCTTACACCATCCTTCTTTCGATAGTGCTCTACATTTGTAAAGGATCATCATTGTAAAAATAAAATTTTCTGTTAGCTCAACTTTTGTTGAGTTAACTCTGATCTGAGAGAAATTTTGTAAATTAAGGCATTTAAATTCTGTTTGAAAGTAACTAAGCGTAAACCTAAGTTAAGGCGTCATGGAAATAGGCTATAAATCATTTTATTTAAAGTATGGTTTGTTCCTCTAATTATTAACCATAGAAACCGGTTTTATGGAAGTTTCTCTTTAGTTATTTTTCTGGAATGGAATTGATAAGGTTTAAAAATAACCATTAGTTAAAAGTTTGGAGGTTTTTAAGCTGTAATCTCAATATATTATATTTAGAGGGCTTTTCTAAAAGCATTAGTCTGTCAAAATAAATTGAATTTCGCTCATTGTATTTCGTTTCTAAAAATATAATTTTATTTTGTACGTATGTATAGTGGTGCTCAAAATAATAGCAGCGCGGAATCGTACTAAGTTTTTCCTTTTTTTTTTGTTTTCCTTTTATTAACCGCCCAAAGCAGCACCAATTACAATTTTATTTCGAGAAAACCGAGTACAATTCGAACATTGTGAGCAACTGATGGTGCGTTACCGACTGTTGAAGTCTCGCGCTCAGATTTACTGAAGCAAGTACATCTCATTTTGCAATAGGTAGAACAATACTATTATAATGCAATAATACATTACAAAATATATGATTTTATTTGTATTAGTATTTCTTATTTATAGATAGAAAAAAAGCGCTGTTGCACAGTTTCTGTCTTTTTGTACTGATTTAGAGAAAACGCAGTTGCGCTGCTTGAGATTCTTCGACAGTGTTTTTTCACTATCCCCTTGGACTCAAACGGTTGAATTCTTTTTTTGTGTTTGTTTTAAATATATAGTTCATACGAGGGGTGCCTTTTATATTTCGGGATTTGGCAACCCTGGTGTTGCAATCTGGCTAGTGACAGCTGTATAGCAAAGTTTGACATTTTTTGGCTTTTACGTGCTCAGAACGTTTTGAAATACCAGCGCTATTTGTGTTATTTACAGTAACTTAAAAGATTCATCTCGGTCCAAAAATGGAATTAAATCGTGAACATTTTCGTGCGATTATTTTTTACAACTTTCGTCGTGGATTAACTCAGCAACATTGCATGGATGAACTTAATTCATTTTTTTGCGATGAAGCTCCATCAAGGACCAGTGTTTATAGATGATATGGGGAATTCAATCGTGGTCGTAGTTCACTCCAAGACGAATTTCGTGAAGGTCGTCCAAAATCAGTTGTTGTTCCGAAAACCATTGATGCTGTGCGCGAACTGATATTGCAAGATCGTCATGTGACCTATAGTGAGATTGAGACAATCTTAGGCATTAGTGGAGCCAGCATACATTCAATATTGCATATACATGTGACTGTCAAAAAACTTTGTTCGCGTTGGATCCCACACAATTTGTCAATCGCTCAAAAAAGGCTCGTGTCGATTGGTCGAAGGAAATGCTCAAAAATACGATCGCGGGGCTTCGAAACACGTCTATGACATCGTGACAGGTGATGAATCATGGATTTACGCGTATGAGCCCGAAAGTAAACAGCAGTCGACTGTATGGGTGTTTCAAGATGAGCCAAATCCAACAAAAGTTGTTCGCGCACGAAGCACTTCCAAGCAAATGGTCGCCTGTTTTTTCGGAAAAACTGGACATGTCGCAACCGTACCACTAGAACAACGCAGAACAGTAAATTCTGAGTGGTACACAACCATTTGTTTGCCAGTTGTCTTCCAAGAAATTAGTAAAACCAATTGCCAAAGACGTATCACTCTTCACCAGGACAATGCGAGCTCTCACACATCGGCTCAAACAACTGCATTTTTGAGCACCCAAAACATCGAATTAATGGGTCATCCGCCGTATAGTCCTGACTTGGCACCGAATGACTTCTTTTTATTCCCGTACGTAAAAAACAAACTGAGAGGTCAACGTTTTTCGACACCTGAGGAAGCGGTTGCGGCATTCAGAATGCATGTCTTGGAGGTACCTCATTCAGAGTGGCAAAAGTCCTTCGACAATTGGTTCAAACGCATGCAAAAGTGTATAGATCTTCATGGAGAATATTTTGAAAAACAATGAAGTGATTTTCGATCATTAAAATTTGTTTTTGTTCTCTAATCCCTCGTACTACAACAAAAACCATATACCCAAAGTTTCAAACTTAATGGAAAATTCAAAAAAAATTAATATGCTTTCGTAAAAATTTGAAAATTTTTAGTCAGAATTTTTAGTCTATTCAATAGTAGGTATAATAATGTGCCAATGTTATTTTGAGGTAGCGAAAGTTCTCATTGATTTTTGAGAATATTTTTGTTCGTTGACAGGGAGTTGCGCATTTTCTGTCACAAAAAAACAATTTCGAGCATTGGTTTTTGTTTTCGTGTGAAAACCATTTGTATAAAAAAATAAAAAAAAAAATAAAAAAAACTTTGCAGCATAACGCGTTGCTATTTTTTTTCACCGCTACTGTATATTTATAGTATGCATGCTAATATCCCAAGTCTGTGGTGAAGCCTCATATCACCAATGTCAGTTAGTTTTTGTTTTTTTTTATTTTTTTTTATAGGAAGGAAGTTGGTTATTGCAGCTTAAAAAGGCCAAAGCAAGAGCAACATATTTTTGTTAACGAGTTAATATTATTGATGATTATGAATTTTTGATTAAATTTAAAAATGGGAATAATAACATGCCTCATTTAAAACTCATTTTATGTAAATCTAAAAATACTAGACTGGTATGCCATTAAGCTACCGGGGGTTTTGCAATTTCAAATTTGTTTTGTTTACTTTTTTTGCTGTAATTCGTCGTGTTTTGTTTTTGTTGTGAGTCAACAAATGCTCACGTGAATTTAAATAACTAGAAATTTAAGCTCTACGGAAATCAGTATTCCAAATGCATGTATGTACATCGACAGATACCTACGTATGTACGTATGTATGTATGTATGTATTCGTTGTTAGTATGTGTAGGTATGTAAATTTACGCGTATACATATATAAATTGAAATATGTCTCAACATGTTTAACGATTTTTTAATGTGTTGCATAGTCGTAACTTTTATTTTTCTTTTCGTCTTCCAACATTTTACATAAGCTATTGGCAAAAAATTAGTTTGTTCAAAGAAATTTGCTCGATAAGGTCATATTCCGATTTGAATAAAAGCAAAATGCTTAAAAAGATCTTAAATTAAGTTCATGCAAGCGTAAAAAGATAAACACTCACGCATGCGTTGAAAATGTCTGATTAAAGCACGAGTCGAAACGAAGGTTTGGCAAAACTTGTTCAGTTAAGAAATAATTTTATTATTTCCTTTTTATTGGCATTCGTTTTTAATGTGCATACATACAGATGTACATACATTTGTAGCTGTTTGATATCTTAAATTTCTTTATTTATTTATTTTATTCTTTTTTTTTCAAACTTTAGCAAAATGACAAAGAATACAAATTGACTTTTTTAAGCAAACGACCAATAATTGCTAAAAATTGGACGCGTCAACTCAAATTATAAATTAAATTAAATATAAGAGTATACATACATATGTACATACATACGAATATTATACAATATGTATTTAGATTATGCGGTATGCGTCAGGAAATAATTGCAAGCTCTAATTTAATAAGCTATTAGAACGAATGTACTATTTAATAAAAAAAAAATCGAGTTTTGTTTATTTCTTTTACCGTTTATTTTCTTTTTTTTTAATGATTTACCCCAAAATCTTTAGTCTTCTACAACTGATTCAGTAATAAAAAGTTACGCTTTCAAGCTGCTTTCTCGCTTCCACAGAAAACAGCGGTTCTTAGTTGATCAACAATGTTGCTCACTCTTCAGTTTCCAGTTATTATAGTAGTAATATAATAGTTATAGTAAGATCTTAAGATTAGTTAGATAAGTTAAGAGTTGATAAAGGCAATATATCTTATACACTAAATAAATGTTTTTCTTCATGATTTATGGGGAAACATTTTTTGCAAAATTTGACTTCTTATAATGGCTATATCTCTGCCAAAAGCAAGTTGTGTCTTGTACCACAATACGTGCACACAAAAAGGCATACAATTTGCCCATGTCCGAAGGAGAGAATTTAACACACGGACTGAAAAGTTCCGGGCCCAACCAAGTAAACACTTTTTTTTGTGTTCAAAATTAGTTTTATTCACCAACGTAATTTCCATCAAGAACAACACAATCATTCCAGCGCCGCTCTAACATTTCAATATCACTTTTGTAGAACGATTTCTCTTTTGCCTTAAAATAGGCCTCCGTTTCAGCGATAACCTCTTCATTCAAGCGAAATTTCTTACCGCCGAGCATTTCTTTAGACCTGCGAACAGCCAGTAGTCGCTGGGAATCAAAACTGAGCTGGCGAGTACCTTGCATGTGGGAGCATTTCGAAGTACGATTCATGTAGTTTTACCATTGTTTTGATTGACTTGTGACACGGTGCGTTGTCTTGATGAAGCAAACCAGTGAACAAACGCGGCACCCACGTCGAACAAAGCTTTCTCTTAGTCAAATACTCATGCAATATAAAGTCAACACGTTCTTTTGATATCTTTACGATGTCAGCTAACTCACGCAACTTCACTTTTCGCTCATTCAAAACGATTTTGTGGATTTTTTGATGTTTTCTGGTGTTACCGCCTCATTTGGACGTGCACTGCGTTATGCATGATCGGTGTCTCTACGACCGCGTTTGAAGTCAGCAAGCCATCGTTTTATTGTTGTTTCTGATGTAGTGAAGTCCCCATAATACTTTTCAAGCCATTGCTTCGCTTGAGCGGCCTTTTTCCCCATCTTTTTAATTCACTATTTTGAAAATAATAATAGTAGCGTCACTCTTGGCACAATAACTCACGAACTAATGAATATCATGTCATGAAATTGTAAGAGCAGTTAGTACTAACTGAACTAACTTTTTAAAGTTAGTACTAACTGAATGCAATAAAACTGGGCCATTTGTTAAAAGAAAACAAATGGATTGAGTTGTTCGGCAACTTCTTGAAGTCCGATGAAACATTATGTACACTTCATTTCTCTGAAATGGACTTTGAGACCGCGTCTGGTCGGAAAAGAGCTAAACTTCCCGGTGATGCTCTTCCAATACCTGTTGAAGTTTTAAATATGTGGAATGTGGCTGTACAAACCGATTCTCCATTTGTCGGCGCTTGTACTCAGACTGATAAAAACCCGCTTTTAACTAATAAAAATTAAGTATGCGAAAATGTATTTTGATTATTTTTTGATTGCTTGATTGCAACTATTGAACAAAAATTGGCCAGGCTCAATGCACGAGTCGTGGAATTGGAGAAATTTAAGTCCAACGTCAAGTCAATTTTCACAGAAGGTCAAGTTAGAAAATTAGAGAATAATGAGAAAAGGCATCAATAGACATGAAACGATATTGCATTCGGCTGGACCTAAAGGATACAACCATTTGTACAATAAAAATTCTGCCTTGCCGAACTTGTCCACTCTATCCAAATGCTGTCGGCTACATCATCCGAAAGCTCAAAATAAGCGAATATACATATGTACAATGGGCCTTCGTGTACAAAGATCGGCACTGTTTCCAAGGGCGCATTGGTTAAACCAAGCGTTGATTTTTTAAGAAAAATTAAGCTTTTGGAAGCAGCGTTTGCTAAGTTCGCATTAAATATTTGAACAAGTGTTTAAAGAAAGATAGTCCCTTATTGAACCGGTGATAAATACTCGTATATGATCAAAAGTCGTTTTTTATTTGTAAATAGTTTTTAATTATAATGGTTTTAAACTTATACTATTTGTATAAATTGAAGACTTATATTATTAGCCATTGACTTCTAATGAGATAGTTGATATTAGATAACTTTTCAGATAACCCCGACTACGCATCTTGCTATGAGTTTGAATATAAAATGCAATAAAACAGGTTTTTCTCTACAGAGTTTTCACTATAACTAAGTCGTTTTGTCTATCGCTTCAATACAGGTTTGACCAAAAAAATTTGTTCGATTAAAATAATAAAGAAAAATTAAATGATTATACACAAGAAAGAATATTACATCTTATATAATGTAAAATAAGAAAAAGGATTGAGGCCCTCATTTGAAATGGTGATTTTTTTGGGGTATTTCTTTAAATGCGTGTAACGAAAAAGATTTTTTATTTTTGTTTGGAATATTTTTTTTCCATTGTTAAAAAATAAAAAACTTTTTTTGCCCATACGAGGTTAGTTCAAAAAGTTGTCAGCCTCAAAAATGGTTTTCCAAATAAAGGCATGTCCCTGACGATACGGATTCCGGGACTCACAGGTGTCTGAAATCAAAAAGACAAAATGATTCTTCTTCAGTATAAATGTTGTTATCGTGTGAACTACGATCTTTAAAAAACCTGAACTTTGACAAAATGGCCGACATTAAAATATGGAAACCCGTTTTTTAACCCTTTTCTTACTTTAAAGGTCCGAAAAACATACTCAAATTTTTTTCCCGAATGATCGTAGTTCACACGATAACGACATCAATTCTACGTCATTTAAATTTTATTTCATCAAAATCGATTCAGTAGAACCGGCTATATCTGCGTCCATCGTCCCTGTGAAGACCATTTTTTGTAGGTCGAAAACTTTTTGAACGAACCTCGTACGGCAAAAAAAAATTATGTGGACCAACAAATAAAATACTGAAAATAAAGCTAAAAAATTGTTTTTAATTTTTTTTTAGTACGGAAACCCGTACTGGATAATTAGGTAAATCTGCATGTGCCTTATCGGCCATTGATCGTGTCAAAAATTATAGAGAAAGAAAGAAAGCAAGTAATAGCAATAAAAGGGCAAAATTATAAAATGCCGAGCGATGTAAAAAATATCGTGAAACTGTAAAAAAAGACATTACAAAATAATGCGTGCATTTATTTTTCAGTCGCATGTTTTATGCATAGTAAGATCGACGCAATGGCCTAAGAGAGACATCAGAGATAATTTTGAAAAATCCGCCGTCCACAGTTCTTCAGAAAGAACCCAGTGAAGTTAATAGCAATAACAAATACGTAATAAAGTCAGAAAGTGAAGATTTTGATATTGTAAATGGTTTCCTGGCAGATGTGAACAAAATTATGCAAGTCTTATTATTGATAAAGCGAATTTTGTACAAGGCAATAAAAGGAGACAATTTAACAAAAATGTAATCATGAGATTCAATTTTATTCAATATAATTAAAAAAAAAAAGCAATTAAATTGCATACATTGGAAACATGCTCGGTATTTGTGTGAGTAATTCGGAAGACTTTGCCGCAAAAACAATTATGCTAAATTACAAAGCTTTAGAGGGCAAACATAGGGTTTCCATTTGCCATTGCCAACTCTTAAACATAATCGGCACTTAATTGCGTGCTGCGTTTTTAAGGCAATATTCGAAGATTTTATCGATAACTTGGGCAAATTGTTTATAAAATCTAATGAATTCAAGAATAACCTGGCATCACCACCATATTCAAATGGAGTTAAGGGTATTTTGGAAAAACTACATACCATGCAAGTCACAGGCTCGCGTATTTATATGAACAATACAAAACCAAATGTATTCGATATAATAAAAATTTTCACGCCTCAAGTCCCGCCGGTGAAAATTACGCCAGCTAACTACGAGTATTATGGAGCTCAGAGGATAAAACTTGGTTGAAAGTAAATGGAAAAACTTGCACAACCATCTGATGCTATGTTCACGCGTTGAGCATTAAAAAGCTTACTGGCTCAAAATAAAAAAAATGTATTCTTTTCGATTTAGAAACATCCAGAAAAATTAAAAATGCTAATGACGACGAAAGCAGTGAATACCGAAAATTAAATTTAAAACATTCAAAAATATTGTAACGCTTTTCAAATTTTAAAATAAAAATAAAATAAAAGAAGTTACAGTTATTTTGTTTGTTAAGTTAAATTGTATGGACTAATAGCATGCGAAATAATTTTCAATGATAACATCGTTTGAGTATTCGCAAAGACTGTATTGTTTTTGTTCGACAATGAGCTATATTTTTACACAAAAATAATGAACATTCAAAGAAAGTATAAAAACAATGTCTCAAAACTAGACAAAATGTTGATGTGCTGTAACTTTTTTTTTTTTTGTTTTGGTTTTTTTTTTAGCTTTGTTTTGGTAAACCTCAGCGTACTCGTTTGCCATTAAATTTATTGGGAGTAGTCCTGCAATAACCATAATGGCGTCTTCGGATACCGTTCGAAACGCGCAACACACTCTGAGGGCACTCAGTCGATACACTGATTTCATACAACTCACATAAGAGCTGCAATTAGTTGCTTCCGCCCATGCTGGAGCTGCATACAGCAAAATCGATGAGACCGTGGTATTAAGTAGTCTCCTGCAGTTTTGCCTAGGGCTTCTAGTGCTCATCATTATGCGCGTCAGTGCTGTTACTGCCTCTGCCGCTTTGCTGCTCTCGTATCATAGGCGATCTCTGAAGTTCAACCTATGGTCGATTATTACGCCCAGGTATTTAATGAACGGCTTCGGTCCTATGGTATTTTCGCCCACAATTATATTTGCTGACTCCATCTTCTTCCTGCTGCTAATGAGCACTGCTCCCGTCTTATGATCCGCAAGAGTTAGACCGTTCTTGCGCAGCCATTCTTTTACCATACCGACAGCCTGGTTGCAGGTTGCTTCAGCTTGGTGGAGTACTTTAGCTACGACCATAACAGCGATATTGTCAGCAAACCCTATAATTTTTTACCTTGGGGGTAAACTGAGACGTAAGACTCCGTCATAATACATAATATTCCACAGCAAAGGGCCTAGGACTGCGCCTTGTGGAACTCCGCCAGTTATTTTACATTCCCTAACACCCGCTTTGGTAGTATAGCGAAGGGTTCTGTCAGTGAAATAACTGACGATAATCCTGCGTATATACGTTGGAACCTGGAAGCAATCAAGTGCCGTCAGGATCTGGTTCCAGTTCGCGGTATTGAAGGCATTCTTTACGTCTAGCGTTGCCATTAGGCAGTACTCCTTGCTACCGTATAACCACCGAGTTCCTTCGATTGCCTTCTGCGCAATGGTTTTAACCGAAGCTACAGCATCTGTGGTTGAGCGAGCCTTGCGGAATCCCAATTGCAAAGATGATAGACCGCCTGCGTCATCAATGGCAGCCTCAAGACGATTAGCGATCAACCGTTCCAGAATTTTACCTGCGGTATCGAGCATGCAAAGGGAGCGGTAGCCTGTAGGATCTTCCGTAGGCTTAGATCCTTTTGGAATCAGCTCCAGTTTCTGTAACTTCCATTGAGCTGGAAAGGTGCCTTCTTTTAAGCATGTGTTGTAGAGATCTACAAAAATGTCGGTATGACTTCGAAATGCCACTTTTAGTGCCTCGTTGGGGACTCCGTCTGGGCCAGGAGCTATTATTTTCGCAGGGTGTATGTATGTATGTCTGTACATATCTATGTGCTTATACCTGAATTATTATCTAAATTAAAACACTCTGTTAACAATACTATCTTAATACCTTCTGTTATCTTTGTAAACTCATTTAGCAGAATTTCATCCAATTAGGCGCTAATTATTTTGGGTACGAAATGTCATGGAATTTTCCCTTTACTCAGCTTGTATTTTTGTAACACTTGCTTTCATTAAACACTTTTTATGATTATTTATCGACTTTTTTGTTTCTTTATTGGCAACTCGTCAACAAGTAACCACTACTGAGCTTTATTGAGCTTTACAAACGGCGATTAATTAGCACGAATTGTCAGAAAGATCACAATAAAGTGCAATTTCATGCGCGCGTGTACGATATAACAACACAGTGTGTATGTGTATATCTGTATGTTTTGTAAACATGCTCGTGCGAGTATGTATGTAGGTACGTATGTGTATAAAATTAAGTATAAAACCTATGGTTAAATATTGATTTTAGCAGATAGACGGAAATTAGCTTGAAAATACTCCCTTAAACAATCAACTCTACCACACGCAAGTCTACAAAGAAACTAAATTTTCTATAACTTTTCAAGTTCGGTGTTGTTTTTTTTTTTTCTCATTTTGACCGTCATTAGTACAGCAGTTTTTCTTTAGCAAGCATTTTAAATGCGCATAAACACACGTGCACATGCCTTTGAGGCAGAGTCATTAAATGGAAATCATTTGTATGGTAGATTATCGATAGCGCGTATTTGAGTGTACTCAAATATTAGTACGAGTGGTGTTGGTATTGGTATGAAAAATCTGTTGATATTTTCACATCCATTGATTTTTTGTTTTGAATGATGTATTTTTGCTGCAAAAATGTACTCCTCTAATTATAAAGAAACATCTACACTTCTTGCATTCCGCAAAAAGAACACTTTTCGCTTTCATAGAAAAATTTTTATTAGTAATATACAAAAATACATTTGCGTGCATCATATGTACCATATGTGTACGATATTTATATGTGATCGCATATTTATACTGTATTTAGGTAGTGCGTACAGTGACTCCAAAGAATTAACGGAACTGTTTTAAATAAAATAGATAATTTTAGCAGCGTATCTCTCGTTGAAGACACCAGAAACATTTCGCTTGATGCTATCGGACTTTCTCTACGAGTATGAGATTAAGCTTCATCGATGGTGCATGAGGTCGCGTCCGTTTTTGAATATTAAAAAATGTTTTCAAATACCATTTCCGAGGCATCACTACATTTTTAACACATCCTACGCTATTTCTATGATTATAATTTACTTCAATCTGTTACACAGTTTAAGGATCTTGGAGTTTTCGTCGATACAAAATTTTCCTTCAGTGGTCATATTCATTTTCTTCTTTCAACGTCGAGCTCGGTTCTAGGCTTCATGCGTCACAATACATCCGAATTTTCTAATCCGTATACATACCTATAAAGGCCGGCCGCCGTAGGCGATTGGGTTGGTGCGTGACTACCATTCGGAATTCACAGAGAGAACGTAGGTTCGAATCTCGGTGAAACACCAAAGTGAAGAACAAGTTTTTTCTAATAGCGGTCGCCCCTCGGCAGGCAATGGCAAACCTCGCAGTGTATTTCTGCCATGAAAAAGCTCCTCATAAAAATATCTGTCGTTCGGAGTCGGCTTGAAACTGTAGATCCCTCCATTTGTGGAACAACATCAAGACGCACACCAAAAATAGGAGGAGGAGCTCGGCAAAACACCCAAAACGGGTGTACGTGCCAATTATATATACATATATATATATACCCATAAAGTGCTTTGTACGGCTCTTGTTCGTTCCCACTTAGAGTACGCTGTTATCATGTGGAGACCTTACGACCAACTTTCAAGAAATTCAATAGAGCGCATTCAAAAAATATTTCTTAAGCAGGGAGTACGTTCCCTATGATTTGAGGCACCTGTTCTATCCTATAATTCTGGGCTAAAGTTAGTTAGTTTAAAATCTCTAGAAAAAAGAAGAGCAGTTCTTTCACTTTCATATATTTTCAGTGTTATTAATGGCATCGCCGACTATCCAGTTCCACAGGGTGGGCCATATAGCGTTTGCTTTTTGAGCCACCTATTTTTTTGAGAATGGTAACACAAATGACATGTCAAATGTGTTCATAATTTACTTAAAGGCTTGACATTTACGAAGTGGGACGCTATACGCTTGAACAAAATTAGGAAATATTGAATACCTATTTCCAAAGTGGCGAGTCTTCTTCTTCTTTTCTGATTTTCACATCGGTGGCTACGTTAATAAGCAAAATTGTCGGATTTGGGGCTCAGAAAATCCACACGTTACTGTAGAGAAGCAAATGCATCCACAACGAGTCACTGTTTGGTGTGGTTTTTGGTCTGGCGGCGTCATCGGGCCATTTTTTTTTTTCGAAAATGAGTGAGGAGGACAAAATTGAAGAGGATGACATGGACGACATTTGGTTTCAACAAGACGGTGCAACTTGTCACACTGCCAAAGTTACACTCGAACTTTAGGCTAACTTGAAAACCGAATAAACAGCCGAAATTCCGATATCAATTGGCCGCCTCGGAGCTGTGATTTAAGCGCGTTGGACTATTTTTTGTGGGGAGCCGTTAAGGACAAATGCTATGCGAACCATCCAGAGACGATTAGTGCTTTAAAACACGAAATCGAAGTTGCCATTCATGAAATTGGAGCCCAAACAATCGAAAATGTGCTTGAAAATTGGGTTGATCCAATGGCCTACTGTAAAGTCCGTCGTGGCAGTCATTTGAACGATATTATTTTATATTCATAAATGACAATGTTCAATCTTCTAAATAAAATAAAAAGTTTAAAAAAATATTGATAAATTTTTTTTATAGTCGATTCAAAAAGCAAATTTTACATGGCCCACCCTGTACTTGAGCTTTAATGTTTCACAAAAAAGTCTTCGCAATTTTTACCCTTTTTATGGCGAAAACTAAAGACTATTGCTCGCGCACTTCCAAACTATAATTCGCTTTACAATCCCAGCCTACTTGATTATGCGCTGTCTAGAAATTTTAAGTTGTATTGCTAAATATTGTATTAATATTAACTGCTAATATTTTAGTTGCCCAATTTGGCTTGTATATCTTTACATTTTTGTCTAGTCTGTAAGGTTATTTGTACTGTAGATTATTAAAAAACAAAAGACAAAAAAAATGAATCAGTTAATAAAATAAAAATAATTAATTAATTAATAGTAAAATTACGATCTATATAGACCTAACATCGTAAGTTTTATACGTTTAAAGATAATTTTGTATATAATTTATAACTTACAATTTTTGACTATTTTTCAACTTTCATGATCAAAACATTTACTACTCTTAAAATTATAAATTTGGCATATTTATTTAAAAGCAGTTTATATATAATTTTTATCAATTTGACCCTTTTCTTCTACTTTCATGTTAAAAATGTATATATTTTTTTATGAAAACCTCAAAACTGGTTTATAAACTTTCAAAGTGGTTTATATAAAAAACTAGTACAAAGTAAGGGATTTTCCCCATTAACTCTTTCAGCTGCATTTTTGTTTTTTTTTATAATTTCAATCACATATTTGTTATGTTTTTCCGCGGCTTGGGGTACACTTTTTAAGCAGCAGCCCCACAAGAATAGCAACAGTCGTTTGACCGATCATATAACAGTGAGTGTTATTGGACATATTCAGGAACGCTCAGAGCAAAGTTTCTATCACATTTTTTAATGCCAAAGTGAAAAGGTTGATCAAACCATTTGTTTACATACACATTTTTGTAATCTTCAATACTGTTCACTCCAATCCGTATTCGTCATCAACGATGAAAAATTCATCAGATATAATAAGTCACAGTTGGCACAATTTTTAATCACTATTGATTTATTAAACTTCATGTAAATGCCCATCATAAATAAATGAAAATCGTACAATTATATTTTTTCGCTTTATTTTCTTAAACTTTCATAATACTTCAAATACTTCAGTGACTCTCCAACGCTGAAAGCACGCGCGCACTTTTAAACCTCATAATTTTAAGTTTTTCTCTCATGCTCTCAATGCTGCAGCTCTAGCATAATTTATTTCACTCTTGCATATACATATGTACATTTTTTGAATATATAGTAAATAAAAAGGGTCAAGTGATCTTTTTTTCACCAATTCATATGCGCGAGTTCGATGTCTCTTTACAATAAGACGCGCTTGGTGGATATCAAACATTGATTTACACGAGCGATGCAATCAATATTAACAAGCACAAGAAATGTCTGGGATAGCCTAAGAGTGGAACCCTCAGGCGCAGAAGACGACACAAAGTTCCTTGAGACGGCAATTCGTGTGATATACAGGCCGCTACAAAACGATAGCACCTCAACATGTTGACCAGTTTTGACTATTTTTCTTTGTTTTGTTTTTGGAATGTTCAAATGTCAAACAAAAATTGCCGTGCATTTGTTATATGAAGCAAATGCACAACACCGCCAGGAAAAAAATTGCCAAAAATCAATGGTATTTTTTAGCAGCTTGAAGCTTGCACTTTATTGTACTAAAATTAAATGAACTATTGCATACCAAAAATCTTCCCAGAAATTCTAAGTAATGCTAGATTTACCATTACTTTGAATATATCTATTTCTACCAAAACCAGTCAAAATTTCGCTTGTGTTTAAAAGAAGTGCTTAGCGAGCTTTCAAGGTTTTAATTATCTTTAAAAGTGACAAAAAAAGTTGAATAATATTCATTGTAATACATAAATAGATTTATGCACATTATCCGTTAATAGTAACAATAATAATAATAATAATAATAATAATAATACATTGCAAACTCGATTTTCCAAATACGCTGAAGGTGTCATTCGTTTCATTAATTTTGGCATTTTCAGAACCTGGTGATAACTAGAAAGAATGAGTGAAGCAAAGGGCCGCCACACGCCCTGCATCAGAATAATGGTTTTCCCTCATTCATATCTTTTGTCCCGAAAAAAATTTGCAATACAATCATTTCATGCGCTGCCCCAATGCATTTTCATCACATAGAAACTTGCACCAGTAATTGTCACTGGCACTGGTATACGTGTGAATTACAAACAATATATTTGTTACGAATATATAAAAAATTATATAAAGTTCATAAAATTGAATTCTTTAGTATAGCTACAAAAGTCATTATATCATTGCGGAAAAAATGTTATTGGCAATAAGTTTCCGCTCTCGTAAAAGAGGTGTCGGTGCTGGTACTATTATTTGTGTTCTCTCTAGTAATATACTGGTGATTTGATCGCAGTAGTTGACATTCGTTTGAAGCGTAAAGATCCTTTTTTATCTGATGCCAAAAATATCTACGTTCGTTCCGAAAAAGCAGCATTTGCGGGAAGTCTTGCTTCATTATTACTTTTTAAAGAAAAGTGCAGCTAATTGATCAATATTAACGGTAATCCGCTCCATCAAATACAAAACTTGTAAAGAGTGGTTTCGACTCTTCCAAAGAGGCCATTTCGACGTGAGTGATAAAGATCGCGAAGGGGCACCGAAAAAATTCGATCATACTCAACTACAACAATTATTCGATGAATACGCATATCGAACCCGTAATGATATGTCTAAAGAGTTAGATGTTGACAGATCAACCGTCGGTAAACGTTTGCACTTGATGGGAATGGTCCAGAAAGCAGGTAACTGGGTGTCACATCAATTGAAGGAGAGCGATAACGAGAGACGTTTGGTGACGTGTGAGTAGCTTCTTGAACGGCAGAAAAGAAAAGGTTTTCTGCATCGCATCGTCGCTGCCGATGAAAAATTGATCTATTATGATAACCCTAAGCGTCGAAAAAGTTGGAGCCTGCCAGGTGAACTAAATCCATCGACAGGAAAAAAACAAAATATTCCTACTTCAAAAGTTATGTTGTGCATCTGGTGGGATCAGAAGGATGTCATCTATTATGAACTCCTTAAACTATCTGAAACCATCACAAGCGATCGTTACCAACTGCAGCAAATGCACTTGAATCGAGCTCTCAAAGAAAAGCGACCGGAATGGGACGGTAGACATGACAAACTGATTTTGCTGCATGACAACGCCAGGCCACATGTTTTTCTAAATGGGTCCAGAAGTATTTAGAGAGACTGGATTGGGAAATCTTGCCCCACCCGCCGTATTCCCCAGACATTGCATCTTCGGTTTACCATCTGTTCCGATCAATGTAATCAGCCCTTATTGGGGAGTGGTTCACTTCTTACGAGAGCATCGCAAACTGGCTCAATGAATGGATCAAGTCAAAAGAACTTGAATTTTTCGTCAGAGGAATCCGTATACTGCTTACTACTTCTCATAATATCATGTATTATTTAATTTTTTAAATAATTCGTAATTTTGGCTAAGAAATGACGGAAACTTATTCCCATACCCAATACATGCAGCAAGAATTTGGAATTTAAATTGCAAGACCAGTCATTTTGGCTAGTCTGGTAAGTCTAGTGTTGAAAACTGTGTGGTTGTAATGAATAGTTTGGGGAATTTTTCTAATTTTTGCATGTATTGTCCAATATAAAGTTTGAAATTTGAATTTATATGGTTTTTATCAGACAGCTCGAAAAACCATTAACATTAAAAAAAGGTCCAAACTGGTCAAACTCGTGATGTGCTGTTTCTGACCGACAATTATTTTCTAGTACTTTAAATAAAAAAAGATAAGTATTCGCAATTTTAATTTTTTTTTTGATGGGCATCACAAGTGTGAGAATTTCATGATTATTTGCATGGAGTCTCATGCCATGTGTATCTTATTGCAGCCACTCGCACATTTTTCTTGACTGATGTTTACCCATTATGAATGCCAAATTTGAAAGAAAAGATGTTTATAAGACTTATAAATGCTGAATTCCAATCAATGCTTGTGCATGCATACATACATACATATGTGCAAATATATTTAATGCCTGCATTAGAATGCTAATCAAAGTGCCTACGCGCAGCAATTAAAGTACACTCATCCGCGTCATGTGCTTTTTATAAGGCCAAACATTATTTGCCGATAAGCATCACATTTTTTTTATGAGTACTCATTAACTACATACATATGTACAATATATACGTATATACTTATATGTGGACAGGAACAAAAATACGCACATTCATATCGTTTTCCAATGTGTGTAAATGTGTGTATGTATGTACTACAGAGTATGTGTGCTCGCCATTTCTGTGTAATTAGCTAGGCAAAATGTACTCGGATGTCACGTGTGATAATCCATCATATTTAAGACACTAAGTATAATTTGATTACCATACGCGTTCAATAGTTCCCATACACAGTCAAATCCAAAACTTAGTAATCACATTTCATAATTGCGTTTTGTTTACTTCAATAATTTGTAATCAATCGCCTGATAAATAATAAATATTTTTTCTATTCAATTCTATGTAGTTATGTATATGTATATATGTATATGTTTTTTTTTTGCTTACAGTTGAGGATGCAAAAAAGTATGCCATAAAACTACGTCAGAAATCGTTGATTGCCAGCGATACAACTGACGCCTCATCGTCGGCCTCTACATTGTGGTCGAACACAGCGTCACCCTTTATACCGAGTAGCAATGGCGTTAATTGCAACGACATCAATAGTAATGAACGCGATTCTAGTATGACCATATTGACCAGGGACGATGTGATACTCGCCCAGAAGGGACTGCCGCCACAACAGTATGACGCATTCGTGTTGTTCGCCGATGCGGATATAGAACAAGCCGCCGAAATACAAACCAAATTCGAGGAGAATGAAAAGTATAATTTCAAGGTATGAATATATTATATGTATGTGTGTATGTATGTCTGTATATATACATACATGCATATGTAATAAGTAATTGTTTGCCAAAAATATTATTGTAATTTCTTTGATCATTTGTAATACCATCACTTCTCCCTTTTTGTGCTCCCTACAGTTGTGCTTTAAAAATCGTGATCTACTCGGTGGTGTGCCGTTCACGCATGTTGCATTAACGCAACTGATCGAGGAGCGCTGCCGCTATTTACTTGTGATCTTAACAAAAGAATTTCTCGATAGTCCAGAGAACCAATTCTTGATGAACTACACACATGCGCTGCAAATACGTGAGTACATACCTACATACATTTTGGGTATTTTATATAAAAGAGGAAAAATGTAACTTTTTTTTTATTTTTTTTTTTTTTTTCAGAGAATAATACGCGCAAAATCATACCGCTCATCTATGAGGATTCAGTTATTATACCACGTGCCTTAAAAATATACACACACCTCAAATACAATCCGGTACCTACGACGCTATTCGACTTTTGGGCGCGTCTTGGTGATTCAATACGACGCTCATATAATGCAGTAGACCCATCGCCATTTGGCCTAAATGAAGTTGACAAGTAAGCAAGCATAATTTTATTGACTAATAGTCCATTTCCACTAAGTTAACGGAGCTAAGAGCTCTACGAAATTTCATATATATCAAACGTTTCCACCTTATTAGAATTAACTCAGGGAATTTGATTTTTGTTAACATTTTTTTTGTTTGACGCTTCCGAATAGATTGTTTTTTATAAAGAGCTTTTTCATGGCAGAAATTCACTCGGAGGTTTGCCTGCCAAAGAGCGGCCGCTATTAGAAAAAAAACTTTCTATCAATTGGCGTATCGTGCACGGAGATTCGAAACTACGCACCAATCCATTCGCCTACGGCAGCCACCATACTTGCAAGCGCCAAAACGAACTTTGAATGAAATGAACTTAACCACTTGTTGTGAGCTAAGTTCATAAAAATTGATACTCAGGGATTTTTGAAAAATTTACCACACACAAAAATGTTTCTTCGAACTTGTGCAGTTTCGAATAGTGATCACGCACCGACCCATTCGCCTACAACGGCCACGAAATTATTTATTTCAGCTAAAAAATAGAAGAATAAATAGTTGTCTTTACAAAAATTAAACTCACAAAACTTTTTAAGTGATCTTACAGGCTAGCAAAGTAGAGTTAACTCCATTCTAAAAGAGAGTTAGTGACTTTTGATGCAACAAAAAGTGCATCGACACTTAAATGAGAGATTAAACAAAAGTTCTGCCTAAACTGCAGTTAAGGCTCGTTGAAAATACCTCGACATTAAGGTTTGTTGTAACAAATAGTAGTATAATATATGTGATTTTTTAGAGCTATAGGAAAGTTTTCCAAAAAAACATACGTAAAATTCAGGAAATTGCATGAACTTTTTGTTTAAATCGATAGTACAGTCCATATAATTTAATGTTTAAAGATTATTTCATGCAAATGTTGACCGCGACTGCGCTTCAAATGGTCCATCCGCTTAGTCCAATTTTGGCATACTCTTTCCAATGTTTCGGCCGGTATCTCACATATAAATGCTTTAATGTTGTCTTCCAATGCGTTAATTGAAGCAGGCTTGTCTGAGTAGTCATGAGCTTTAACATATCCCCACAAAAAATAATCTAAAGGCTTTGTATCGCACGATCTGCGTGGCCAATTGACAAGTCCCGAACGTGAAATAAAATGTTCACCGAACTCGCCTCTCAACAAGTCCCTTTTTACGTGTGCTGTGTGGCATGTGGCACCGTCTTGCTGAAACCACATGTCATGCAAGTCAACCTCTTGCATTTTGGGCAAAAAATAGTTGGATTTCATTTCACGGTAGCGCTCACCATTCACAGTTACGTTACGATTCGCAGCATCTTTGAAGAAGTACGGTCCAATGATACCTCTAGCCCATAAACCGCACCAAACTGTGACCTTTTCTGGATACACTGGTAGCTCTTGCAATTCTTCTGGCTGATCTTCACTCCAAAATCGACAATTCTGCTTATTTACGTACCCATTGATCCAAAAATGAGCTTCGTCGCTGAACACAATTTTTCTTTAAAAAAATGGATCTTACACTTTCTTAACAGAACACGCATTTTTATAATAAAATTCAATGATTTGCAAGCGTTGTTCGTTTGTAAGATGATTCATGGTTAAATTATAGACTAAACTGAAGATGTTTGTCAGTGAAACAAAATACGAAACGTGCGTCTCAGCTGTTTAAACCAACTGTTTAAAAAGATAATATCTAAAAAATCACCCTTTATAAGTAACATACCCCATACATTTTCGTTGCATTATGAAAGTCGACGATTTCTTTCAATTATTTAGGCTTGATCAATAGAAACGCGCTACTTCAATAGATTTGACCCAGAGCGCTCGTGACGAGATGAGTTAGGTGTACATAATTAATTGACAGAGCAACAGTTGCCACATACTCATGAACAAGTCTGGCATAATACAACTTAAATCTACCGCACCATTCCAATTGTAGTTAGGCCAGAGTAGGCCGATTTCCCGTGTGACATCACGCTATTATATGTTTGTAGATGTTTGACGGAGTGTCTTGTATCTGGTTCCTTGAGATCAGACTGCTCTATTGCTTTGTGTAGAATTTTCAGCTGGTGGCATTCAATAATCGTCACGTCAATCGCATTCCTTTCTCCCTTAATCTTAAGCGTAAAACTCTTACCATGGAAACCCCGAAGCGCGTCCTTTTCTATCTAACTATCCGACTCATAAAGCTAAATCATAATACAATCAGTTTATGTATGCCTAAAGCTGTATATCCTTGAATGCGTTGAATGCCGTTCGGGGCCTGGCTATATTCTGTCCACTCCGATAACTATCAAATGTAACGGTTTAATGCATTTGGCGTGGCTATACGTAGCTCGGCTTCCAACAGATATCCTTCCTATTGTGGCCACTGCGGTAGCATTCTAGCAAAAACTACTGGTGATAGCTCCTTAACTGGAAGCATGAAAGTTTCACTGTGTAGCTGATGTTCATTAATACTCATCAGGTCTAGCGCCATCATATCAGTATGATTAAAAAGCGTACAGTAGCCAAGGGACCTTCGAGGGCTAGAAAGCTGCAGTCTTATGCGAAAATTATGAAAAGCGATATATTAAACTCGTTGGGACCCATTGAATTGAATATAATTAAGAAAACATCCGAATATCATTTGTTATATAATTATTATGAAAGAAGCTATTTCAACTTTTTAACTTAAAAAAAAGATGCCATAAAATAATCACTTCTTGACAAATCAACTCATCTAACACCTCTCTATTTATATTATATTTCTGTCTTATAGATACATATTTAAAGAATAATTTCTGAAATTTTCAAAAAAAAAATTAAAACTCCTCCATAGTGACGTCATTTCCGGTGACCCCTCGAAAAAAAGGTGCGTCCGCGTTGTCAGCATAACTCCTGGCAGGAGCATCTAAAATGAAAAAACAAAAATAAGTGTTTTAGTTAAGACTATAAACTCGTGCTTGAGCAAAGGAAAGAAAAAGAGTAAAAATTGGAATTTTGGCAGACATTTTACCAAAACAATGAAAATTTCGGTCAAATTTGCTTGACATTTGGTTTTTTTTTTAAATAGTTGTAATTGGAAAAAAATCCTTCGTCCAAGCACGAGTAAATTGTATCTCGAACACCTGTGTAAAATTTCATCAAGATCGGTTGAGTAGTTTTCGACAAAATTTGACAACCGACTTTGAAAACAGGGTTCCGAGAAAAACGCATTTAAAGTTTTGAGTAACAATAAAAGTGGCTTGGAGCGCACACCTTCCAAAGGCTGTATCTCTGAAACTATTATTCGGATCGACTTTAGGATAATATTTTTGAGATGTTGTAGAAATTAATAAGCCAAAAAAATCGATTTTTTGAACCCACGACACCCATGTAACCCCTTAATCCTCCGTTCCCTGACAATCTACGTTACTGGAATAATCCATGTTGTTGTAATTGTTGTAGCAGCATAAACATTCCCCGTACATATACAGGCAATGCTGTTGAAGCGACATTCCTTGGCCGAATATGAATCCTGGTAGTTCTGGTTACGTAGAACTGACTGTTGTGGGAACGGAATAACCCATATTTTTAACCGGTGGTCGTTTGTCCCTCAGTCATATCGCCTTAATTTATAATTGTTGTTTTAAAATCATAAAGCATGCCCAAAATAAATGCATGACAGCGCTTTTTCCCCTCATTCGTCTCAGTACTTTTTTCTGCAAAACACTCAGCACCTAAGCGTCTTTTGCGATATTTTCATTCACTGATTTAGTTAAAAATTCATATCCGAAAAATTAAGTAAAAATATTTGATAAATTATTACACAATACCTGAAAATAGATCGGCAGAAGAGAAAATAACTATAATACCTAAATTATAGTTTGCTTCATCGAAAGCCCACAAATTTATCAGGAATATTTTGATTTCCAAAAAAATGTTTATAGAATTAAAGTAAATTTATTGTCTTTCCATCTAATAAACTTAACGAGAAATATTGTAGTAATACTCGCTGCACTCAAACTTGCAGTATAAAAGCACACATGCATATGTACACATTTATATGCAATTATAAAGGGTGTTTTTTTTAGAGGTTAGGTTTTCAAGTTGTCACTACTTTTTTCGTAGATGGTCTTTTTGGCAGCTGTCACTTGATTTATGCTCAGTTTGGTTTGCCATTTCATAATGAATAGACTTACACCTGAACAACGCTTGCAAATCGTGCAAATTTATTACGAAAATAATGGTTCGGTTCGCGCGACGCATCGCGCGCTGCGTCCAATATTCGGTCGACATAATCGTCCATCAGAGTCACTAATTGGATTAACCATGGATCGGTTTCGCACCACGTTTGCTCTAGTGGATAATACGCATCCTCAGAGACGTCGTACAGTGCGCACCGAAGACGCTATTGCTGCTGTGGAGCAGAGTATCGAAGAAGACCCGAATGAGTCCATCCGCCATCGCGCGCAGCAATTGGAGATGTGCCCATCGACTTTATGGAAGATTTTGCGGAAGGATCTTGGTTTGCGGGCTTACAAAATCCAACTCGTGCAAGAATTGAAGCCGAACGACCATCAAGCGCGTCGCACATTCGGTGAATGGGCCCAAAACGAGATGGCCACCGATCCCGATTTTCACAAGAAAATTTTGTTCAGCGATGAAGCTCACTTTTGGTTGAATGGGTATGTCAATAAGCAAAATTGTCGCATTTGGAGTGAACATAAGCCACAAGCCATTGCTGAGACGCCGTTACATCCTCAAAAAGTCACTGTTTGGTGTGCTCTATGGGCAGAGGGAATCATTGGTCCATATTTCTTTAAAAATGAAGCCGGCCATAATGCTACAGTCAATGGAGAGCGCTATAGAGCCATGATTAATGACTTTTTCGTGCCTGAATTGGACGATGTTGATGTGGACGACCTTTGGTTCCAACAAGACGGCGCTACATGCCATACAGCCAACGCAACAATCGATTTATTGAAGGAAACTTTTGGTGAGCGCATTATCTCGCGCCGTGGACCTGTGGCGTGACCTCCAAGATCGTGCGATATAACTCCGCTGGACTATTTCTTGTGGGGCTATGTGAAGTCGCTTGTCTACGCAGATAAGCCCGAGTCGATTGACGTCTTGGAAGAGAATATTCGGCGCGTTATTGCTGACATACGGCCCCAATTGCTGCAAAAGGTGGTCGAAAATTAGGCCTCTCGGCTGGAATTTATTCGAGCCAGCCGCGGCGGCCACTTGCCCGAAATCTTTTTTAAAACATAATGGCAAACCCTTATCTTTATAATAAAGCTAAATCCTTGGCCATAACATTAAATTATATACGTTTTATTTCATCTTGAAAACCTAACCTCTAAAAAAAACACCCTTTACTAACCACCTAATCACTCACTCAATGAAAATAGCTTTCGTTATCATTTATTGATTTATACAATATTTCTTTCTTTCACAGCGTACCCGCCAGTCGACAACTATCTAATGACACGAGCTACTCAAGCTTACCGAGCCCGCGCACAACTGCAACCACACCCACCTCGCCCACTTCACCAATACCGAGCATTAATATCAATGGGCATGCTTATACGCCCGAAGAGGAGAAGGAGGATGTATTTCAACAGAAGGAGCAACGTAATCATTTTACCAAGCGTTCATCATTGCGCCATCACAACAGTTTATACAGTCACAATCACAACAACAATCGCATTAGTCAACTAACCAACGGTCATGGGCTGCGAAATGCGCACTCCACCAGTCAGTTAAATGCTAGCATTACCGTTAATAATACCATCAGCATGAACGATCTCAGCATAAATGGTGAGGCAAAGAAGAAGAAGAAGAAACCTATCAAAGCTGTGCTCAAGCGGGTTTTTAGCCGCAGTAGTCCGAAACTGCAAGAAACGGCAGAATAGTATTTCGTATTTTGTTTTTTGTTTTTGTAATTTGTAATTGTACACTATTTTTAAAATCATATTTATAAATACTATTTAATATTTTTGTTGCAAAACCAATGAATATCATAACTATGTATATTGCAAGTGGATAAGAAAGTTGTAAAGTTAGGTCTATTATATTGTATTGTATATTATTTATTAATTGATTTATGCGAATGTTGTTGTTGTATGCAAAATCAAAAAAACTTAAACCTCACAACCGTACATACATATGTAGTTCTTTACACGCTTTCAGCTCCTTCCACGCACACGCGCGCAGTCTGAGTCGTATACTTACAACTTACAATGTTTATGTATGTAGTGGTGCGTTTATTTATAATAAATTTTTGTTTTTTGTTCTGCTTGTAAACGATATATACATATACATATTTACTGTTACTAAAGTCAATTTTCGCTAGCAGCTATTTTCCATAAGATGTTTAAAATATGTTAATTATATTTAAGCTTTTCAGTGCTCACTACATAATTCCTTAGCAATTTTTGCATTTTTCTTCTGCACTTATAAATGCTCATGCACATAACGTACATATGTACATACATACTTACACACCATCACCATTCAGCGATCAGTTTTGCACGCATACGCATGTACATAAGTATGTGCATACATATCTGATACTTGAATTTATGAAAAACTGCAAATCTACTTGCACAAATCCGCGTCATTACAATGACTATTTTAACTGTTAAATTAACTGTTTGGATAATGCAAATATGTTAGCAAGCCATAAAGTGCTTTATAAATCAATTATTAAGAGTTAAATATATTATATATGTATATGTATAAATATTCATGAGGAATATACTATTTTAAGACAACGAATAAAGACAATATGCAAACTTAACGAAAAAACCCATGTCATTCTTAATATATTCAATTATGATTCATTTAAAATTTAGTACGTAGTAAACAATGCATTCGATTGTTGTGCACAATGCGGGGAAAAAATCTATAATTGCTGTGGGCAAAACGATTTTATGAATGAAATGTTCGAAAGGCACTAAGCTATAGTCGAGCTTTGGCTGAGAGAAAATTCGGCTTTTTGAATACAATGGATTATTAGCGCACAATATACATACATACACCCCGTTGCATAATTATAAAGAAACAATAATTTCACTCATATTTTTTATTGCGTCTTAGAGAAATCATTTTTACATGCACTGTTTGAACCAGAGTGTTGAGAGAAACAAGTTCAAATAGCAAACAACAAAAACAACATCATTTGTATAAGGCCAGAAGAGTATGGGTAAATACAACTGTTGCGAAATTATAAACGCACTTTGTGGAGTCGTTTAAACTATTTTTTATTTAGCTCTCCATTATTGTCAGTAACTTCAAAGATCCCTTTTGAATTAAAAAACTTTTGTACTAATTGCGTGCTAAGGGAGTCCTTTGTATGAAGAATGGCAATAATATAAACTTGTCAATAAACTGCTCGGGCCAAATCACCCCACACGTTCTCCATAATATTGAGATCTGTAAAGATTGATGGTCACTCAATAAAGCGAAAATATTGTTCAGCAAACTAACTGAAAGTGCGATGAGATGACTGACAGGCCGCATTATCTTGCTGGAAAACAGAATGCACATTGAGAAATGGCAACAATTTATCCGTAAGTAAGCTTATGCATTCTTTGTAATACCTTTTGAGTTGTTCTTTGAGTGTTGATGAGCAGTGGATATTGGTATTTCCAAGTGTAATCACAGCACACCACGCCATCACAGATGCACCACCCAAAACTTTGTTTTTGAAAAATATCTTGGCTCTAAACGCAAATTTCTCCAATAATTACTAAATCCATCGGGCCCATCTAAGTTAAATTTATTTCCATCAGAAAAGATAACCTTCAAAAAATTGGTAAAATTTGGAAAATGTACACACATTTTGGGCAACGTTAAGTTTTGGAGGTGGCCTCATTTTAGAGAACTTAATAGTCTAAGAGCTGGCTACATGAAAGTGCCCGCATCAGGTACATGGCTAATTTATATTGAAAATAATAGTATTAGTGTAGACGAATATAAAAATGAATGTCTGCCATTGCAAAACTGGGGCGCAAAGGGGGGATACGCAGTGAAAGGGGTGAATTTTGTGTGGGAAAAAATTCATAAGGTACAGGGATTCTATGTACGGGAAAAGTTCGGTTATATATTTGAGAAAGTGTAAAAAAATTGGCAGACATTTTGCGAGGGGCTAACAAATATAACAAATTGTTTATAAAATTCCCTAAAAATAAAAGTTATAAAATAATGAATTTCATTGATATATTTCATAAATACCGATAATAATTCTTCTGCACCTAAATATCAAGAATGTGACTAAAAATGTTGATGTGTAGCGCACTTTTTAACGTCGTCTGCCGCGGCCTTAGCCCTCACTTTTTTGTCTGCCATTTTGTAAATGACTTTTGGATTGTTTAAACTTTAAAATACAATAATTGGAATTCATGTACCTTATGATTTTTTTAAATTAATTTTTGCAATCTTCAGCGCAGTCTGCCGGCGAGTTAGCCCCTCGCAAAATGTCTGCCAATTTTTTTACACTTTCTCAAATATATAACCAAACTTTTCCCGTACATAGAATCCCTGCACCTTATGAATTTTTTCCCACCCAAAATTCACCCCTTTCACTGCGTATCCCCCCTTTGCGCCCCAGTTTTGCAATGGCAGACATTCATTTTTATATTCGTCTACACTAATACTATTATTTTCAATATAAATTAGCCATGTACCTGATGCGGGCACTTTCATGTAGCCAGCTCTCCGTCTATAAGGGGTTAGTGGTAGTCAGAATTTTCAAAAAATTTGGATTTTTTTTTTTGCATCTTCTTAAAATATGATATGTTAAAAATATTGTGTGAAAAGTTGAAGTTAGTCCGACAAATACTTTTCGGGTTATTCAACAATTAACAGAGGGCGTATAACTCTACATAAATCGATAACAAAGCTTTAAATGCGTTTTTCTCAAAACTATGTTTTTTGAACTGGTGATCACTGTAAAGCCGATTGGTAGATTTCAATAAAATTTAGACTGCTTTTGAAAAACATAAAAAACTCGTACCTGATCGAAGGATTTTTTCCCCATAATTTCGATTTTTTTTTAAGCAATTAATGTTTTTTTCCCCCCGAAGGTCTGAAAAATATTGAAAAAAGAAGCTTCGATCAGACACAAGATTAATAATATTAATAAAACAAATTTCTCTTGTCCGATTGATTTTAGATGAATCTCCAAGGAGATTACATTTTTTTTTTTTTGAAGCTTTGTTAAACTCAAGTCGAAACATGATGTATGAATGCTATGTTTTTATTTTTGTAAAATAAATCAATTGACTAGCAAAAAAAAAATTATTGAAAATCATAATTTTTTCGGGCCTCTGACTACCCCTAACACCTTAATACTCACCGAAAACTTTAAAACTCGACTTAACGGAGCCCGAGAAACATTGAGCCTTGATATCACGTAAGTATTTGTACTGCTTCGCGCCACGCGAATAACTTTTCGCACTTCACGGGTGTTTAAAATTTGTATTGTTGTTGTTGTAGCCGCATAAACATTCCCCATATTTACATACGGGGAATGCTGCTGGAGTGACAGTCCTTGGCCGGATATAGATCCGGGTCGTTTCGGTAACCTAGAACCGACTGTCGTGGAAACGTAAAACGAAAATTTGTGTTCATTTACATTGGTTATTTGTAGCTCCATAATTTTTTTTTTTTTAATTTCCCGAAATGACTTTTTCGGAAGCAAATGCTAAAATTTTAACTTTTTTCCATTTCCGTTAGTTGTGTACCACACGGCATATTGATATAACATGCCCGAAATAAAGCTCAAACATTAATACCTTGAAATTATTTGTCAAATGAACTTAATTACATGAACACATTTCTACCTTATCTTTTCCGTCTCTAAAAAAATACAATATAATAGCATTGTGCAAATCTCTATCAGGTTTTTTCCCAATTTTTTCCATAAATTTTGGACCTTAGCCGGATATAAAAGTAACGTAGATCCGACTTATATGGGAACAAAATAATAGTACTGATTCCGAGTTCAAATTTTTTACTACACTTAGGTAGATTTGTATGTATTTCAATATCTCTCCTGAAGCGAATTTTACGAATAAAAAAATTAAATCACATTTTACTTTTTATTGCCCAGAAGTGGCATGTGGGAGACCTTGCATTTGGTTTTCGAAATTAGAGACCCCTCCATGCAAATTTATCATTTCGGAATTTCTTTATGCAGCCGGTCATAAATATATGATCTCAAATAGGTACAAGTATATAAATAGTAACCACCATAGACAAAAACAACGGACCAAAAATATATTTACATTTACTATTTGAAATACTAAGCCCTAAATATTACTCTAGCAATCAGTTAATTCATGGAATATAGAGGTTTTGTGTATTTTAAATTAAATTATCTTCAAGATCTAGATACCTCTTAAAGAGCTTGAGTTACTTTTGATATTTTAAACAAACATTTTCTGTCAATTTTCTCATTTTACATTTCTTCATTCTAGCAAATATGGTAGATAAGTTAAAAAAAACTGGCTGATTGTTTTAATTTTGTAGTACACCGGAAGTGTGACGCCCTATGATTGAGTTCCGCTGTGGTGCACACATTGCACATAGTTTTAAGCTACAAAATTTGTATGGCTTATAATTTGCTTGGGTATAGCATAGCGTAACAATGATAATTCATTTAAATATTGATATATACAACAAAAAAAAAAAAACAAATATGAGATATTTTAGTTTTGATCATTTTTGCGGAATAAATCAGCTTAATCACCCTGTAATCTTTGCGACAGAGTTTGCGATACTGCCACTTTAATTGTTTTTCTTTGGTGCAATAACCGTTTTATGAAATCATTATTTAAGATCAAAGCCCAACATTTAGCGAGTTCAATAATAGTGAACTTAATGAAATACAGGCGAATTGAGTACTTTCTCTATCATTCTTGAATGAAATAAATATTTTACTCCACACAGCTGTCTTCAATATATTCATTATAATAAATCCCTTTCAAAAATAAAGGTGTTGGCAACACTTGTGCCGGCAAATTGTTGAAATTCTTCGCGTACGGAATTCTAATTTATTATTTTTGCTAAAACAGTAATTATTCTGACCATGGTGAACACTTTGTATAGCATCCATATCGGTCAGTTATTTTGAATTAAATCTAAATCAGCTTCTCAAAAAGGTAATTGGGCGAATAAAAGCAACAGGTAGAACACCCATCGAATGACAACAAGCAACAGCTGTGCGCAGTAGAAAAAGAATATAAAAAGGTAAAACGTTTGATTATTTGCTTAAACATGCAAAATATGTTTTTAATTACAAAAAGAGCTTGGGCGAACATTCGATCTATAGTTTCCATGTGCTGGCGTGCACTGCGTCTCCTATATTTACATCGAGTACGCGGCCATATTGTTGATATCTGCGAAGGATGGTGCTTGATACAACGGCGGGTAACTCGATACCTTTCTCCATGAATGTGCCAGCTTTCAATTGCAGTGAGGAAGCGCGCCTACTAGCCGATACCCCTCTTACGGAACTGAGCTCTGAGACGCGCATTAAACTTTCTGAAATGTTGAATGGCAGGAAGATTTTGAGACACGCAGGCCACGATCGCGATTGGCGCGGCATTGCTGAGCTTGCAAAGGTAAGTAATTTTTGTAGCACCAACTCGAATGATCCAATGCAGGCAGTACTCAGTCAATGGTGCCACAAAAACTCAAACGAAGCAACATTTTGTCATCTACTGTATTTCTTGTCAAAAATCGATCGTTGGGATGTGAGCGATGATATATTTACGTTTCTGAGTAAGTTTGGCTTAAGCTAGACACGGAAAAGAGGAGAAATGAGATTATATATTGATAATTTCTACCATTGCTTTTAGTAAAAGACGCACGTTTATTTGAGTGCAGAAGATCTTATGCAAATGCTGCAAGCGGCACAAGTTCTGAAAATACAACATTTGCTGGAAGTGGGAGCATTGCAGAAAATGATGGTGTGAGCAATGGGAATTGTGAGGATGAAAGCGATTTTCATGAAAATAGTGATGATTCCGATAATGATGCCAATGCTGATGGAGGTTCCAGTTCCTCACCAAGCCCACCGCCGAGTCCCCCGCCAAGTCCCCCAGCAAATTTGGAATCCCTAATAGAACGTGTTGAGCTGTTGACAAATGCTAACACTCCGGCTCGAGTAATACAACCTACACTTGATCAAACAAGGAAAGACTCTTTGGCTGTTGCTGTTGCTGTGCAATCGAAACAGCCAGAACCCGAGCTGATCGTAGATGAAGTAAATGCATTAACGCGCCAAGATGCAGCGCGCTTACGCAGAGGTTTGCCACTTACCAAGTACGATGCCTTCGTGCTGTACGCCGATCCTGATCAAGATTACGCCAATGAGTTGCAGCAAAAATTGGAAAAATATACCGAATTCAATTTCGAGGCAAGTGAATGTTGCGATATGAAAGTGTATCGGTTGCAAGTTGGAAAATATAATAAACAAATTTTCTATTTCAGCTAGTCTTTAAGAATCGTGATTTGCTTGGTGGCACTTTTTTTCACGATGCTGTGACGGAGCTTATTGAAGATCGTTGCAATTATGTGTTGCTGATTGTAACACGAAATTTTAGCCGAGATTTCGAAAGTTGCTTCTTTTTCAACAACACGCAGTCGTTACAATTAAGTAAATATACATATATAGTCTCTTTTATTTTTACATATCTTATTTTTTTTTTTTCATTTCTTAATCTGCAGAAGAAAATCGTCGAAGAATCATACCTTTACTATACGACTTACATTTGCCGCGTGCTTTGCGTGGATTGCATACTTTGAAATATAATAGCGAACACTTTTGGGATCTCTTGACCGATTCCTTGAGTGTAAAAGTGCCGCCGTTACTTACAAAAGTCACCGAACACAAAGAGTATGTATGCCGATATTAAATGCATATTAAGAAAAAATTATGAGCATATTTTAATGTAATTTTTTAGCAATACTGCAGTGTTACCAAGTATGCCAAAACCACCAGACACACCAATTGCAGATAATGAGCAGAAACCTAAAAGCAAAACAACTGGAGATAAGCCTGTAGGCAAAAAGAAGCTGTTGAAGAAGCCTGAATGGATTAAAAAGAAAAAAGTACAAAAATGAGCTTAAAAGTGCCTTTAACGCCAATTTGAAAGGCGTGTGTGCATTTACTTGCCAATTTTTTTGTAAGCCAAAAAATATACTTATACTTACATACATATATACTGAGATTAGCTGAAGGTTGCCAATAGGTGCAGCAGCATTTATATCATTTACAGGGTTATATGTTTATATGCTTTTTTCATTTAGAGTTAAAAAAATGTGTGAACGCCACGTAGTTTTAGATTGAAATGTCGAAATATCTGTACTTAAAAATTTGTGTAATTAAATGTGTAAAGCTGTTTATGTGCGATTTGGAAGCAAGAAAAATAAAATATTGTATTAACCCGAATCTTCCCACGATTACCATATGGTAATGCAAACAGCTTTTGCAATTTTACGTATTATGTCTGAACTAAATAACAAAAACAAAAAAGAATAACTGTATTTCACGCACAATAATTGCAGCCCACGGAAAAACATAAGTGTTTTGTTATTTTTAGTGCAGCTAGCAAAGCTATAAGACGTCGAACTCAGGTGAAAAAAAAGTGAATTATTGTGGTTTTTTAACATGGCACGTCGGTAAGTATATGAATAACTTTTTGCTTTTTTGATATATCTCCAAAAAAATTGCATCAGTTGGTAGCTAATGAAATGAACTAGTAAATGCAAGTTTAGTTTTGTTTGAAATTTGATTTTTTGTGTAACTTTTTTGTATTTTACTCAAATCGTTACCATATGGTAACCGTGGGATGTCTAGGGTACATGGTTTTAGTTACGTTTGGTGTAGTTTTTTTTTTGAGATTTTTGATCAAATTTATTGATATTTTGTGAATTACAGCGGTTTATCGTTGCAAGAAATGCTTGATTTCATTCAAGAACTCGATGAAGCAGAAGATCAAAATCAACTGTGTGATATTCCAACCACTCTTTATATCGAGCCTCCTGTGGATGGCAACGAATCTGGCGAAGATGACGCTGAAGATGATTGTGCGGGCATTCCAGATAATGTTTGCCCGGCTCAGCTAAGAGGTGGCTGCGAAGTTGCGACGTATGCAAGGTTTCGATGAAGAGGAGGATATGGGAGGCATGTTTAGAGACGGTATAAGCATACCATCATTTTAATCTTATAACCTCTAAATTTTTCAGCACCAAATCCAGGAGATTTGCCTGTTATTGAGGTTGAAGACACTTATAATGAGATGGAGGATGAAGAAACAACGGCTAATCGTTCAGAATCTCCAAGTAGGAAGCGCTTACATACAATTGAACCGAACCCTTCAAACGTTGCATTGCCATCAGGAAACAAGGAAACTGTATTTGAATGGGTCAAGAAGAAATCGTCATCTCTAATTCCAACTTTTCCAAACGCAAATTACGAAGATTGTCGTCATTCACTGCCACACGAATAGTTTGAAAAATTTTTTCATGACACATTATTGGAACATATTTGCGAACAAAGTGCATTATATTCGGTGGAACAGAATAGACCGAACCCAAATATAACAGTCAGCGAACTTAGAGCATTCATAGGCATATTGATCGTCACTGGCTACAATTATCACTCCAATTACAAACATTTGTGGAGTCAGGATGAAGATATTCGCAACAATCTTGTCAGTAACACCATGCGTCGGAATCGTTTTCAAGAGATTTTGCAAAATCTCCACTTCGAAGAAAGTTCCAAGGCTTCTTCAAAAGACGCCCCAAATCCTGACAAAATGTGGAAACTGCGACCTCTTACCGATCATTTGAAAGCAAAAATGATAGAAAATTTCCATCCGGAACAAAATCTTTCTTTCGACGAAAGTATGATATCCTATTTTGATAAACATGGATGCAAGCAATTTACAAAGGGCAAACCATTACGATTTGGATATAAAGCCTGGTCCCTATGTACTCCATCTGGTTATTTGGTGAATTTTGAAATTTACCAGGGGAAGAATCCTCGATCGAATTTGGAGTACGAAGCAAAGTTTAGAAAATGCGCCGCTCCTTTAGTCAGCATGATCGACGATTTTCCTGATGAATTGAAATCGCTGTCATTCCAGTTTTATTTCGATAACCTGTTTACTAGTTAACCTTTGTTGGCATATCTCAAGTCATGCGGATATAATGGTACTGGGACAATCCGAGAAAACAGAATTCCAGCAAGCTGTCCACTAGTGCATAAAAAAGACTTCAAGTCAATGGAAAGAAGTTACTCTGAATCAATTGAAATGAAAAGCACTGGTATTTGTTTGGTGAAATGGAAAGATAACAATGTTGTCTAGAGGTCCCACGATTACCATATGGTAACGCTAGTTTTCCGCGTTTTCCGGAAAATCGAAGTGAGGAAAATGAAAATGGACTTCATTTTCGTGCACAGGAGATCGAAATACATAAGTATACAACATTTAACAAAAATCCAAAACAAAAAAAGTTATGGGACTTCCCGGGTTAATTAGCTAAAGTGGAGAGGCAAATTCAGAAGATAGCTTTTCAGAGAAGAAAAAAAAAATGAAATGTAAACTGAAGAAAACGAATTGAGGCTAATAAGGGAGTTTGGGAATACGGCGCAAAAGCTTGGGGTAAGTTTGTTTGTTTGTTTGTCTATTTGGTTGTTGTAGCAGTTTACTGGGGTGAAATACGGTACACTAGACAGGGCTAGTATACTGGGGCGGCAGCCCTTGGTCGGGAATAAAAACCCGAGTAATTCCGGTAACGTAGAACCGGCTGCCATGGCTGTTTACTATACCCTGCCAGTGCAATGTACATTATATGTCGTCTTCGTCTAGCTCATCTAACGGTTAGCCCTGGAAATTTGCGTTTTCGACAGGTTGGCCCCATAGAGAAAGGCATGTAAGACGAGTGAGTATGATGAGGCATGTGCAATGCTGGTTAGTATCGTGCGGGGAGCCTTCACATGCTGGACATATCGCACCCTAAATACAAAAGGGTCACAACTCAAAATGTACCTTCTGCTCAAATATGAACGAGACGTTATCAATAAAACGGTCCGCGGATGACATATGGCAAAAATAAATTTTTTGTTTTTTGGTAGGACTGTTATAAGCTTACATGGCAAATTTCAGCGTGATATGTCGCATAGTTTGTTTTCTGTGCTACTGTAAACAAGTCAAGCTCGAGTGTGGAAAATTTTGAGTTGTGACCCTTTTGTATTTAGGGTGCGATATGTTTGTTATGTCGGGGTCAATTCTGGATAGGTAGGGGTTTAGCCTGCTACAGTATCCAGAACGTTATTGGGCCAAGGTTACGCAGGTCTTTCGGGGTAGCTAGAGCTCTTCATCTAATGTGGGTGGAGGTTGGACTCCAATTACGGCATTCGGGGGTCGGGAGCTTAAGAAGGTGGTAAAGGTCTACCGATGAATGTGGTTAAGTGTGTGGCTAAACACCGTCCGGTGCAGTAGTTGTCGGTTAGTTTTGTCCTGGATCTTGTCGGAGTAGTTAAAGGGATACCTCCCGACGTGCCTGGAAGGCGGCTCTGGTTCAAGAAGGGAAACGTACGTAGCACCCGAGTAGAAACTGTTTGCTGAGCTACCTTGACAGGTAGCATCTGTGCCTCATTATGCAGATGTTGTGGGGAGGACATCAGGAGGCATCTTGTGGCTGTCCTAATGGCAGAGTTTTGGCATGTCTGGGGTTGTTTACAGTCGGAATTAATCTTGAGTTGTAGTTTAACCGTCGTAGCCGAATGGGTTGGTGCGTGACTACCATTCGGAATTCACAGAGAGAACGTAGGTTCGAATCTCGGCGAAACACCAAAATTAAGAAAAACATTTTTCTAATAGCGGTCGCCCCTCGGCAGGCAATGGCAAACCTCCGAGTGTATTTCTGCCATGAAAAATCTCCTCACAAAAATATCGGCCGTTTGGAGTCGGCTTGAAACTGTAGGTCCCTCCATTTGTGGAACAACATCAAAACTCACACCACAAATAGGAGGAGGAGCTCGGCCAAACACCCAAAAAGGGTGTGCGCGCCAAATATATATATATATATATATGTAGTTTGACCTGCTTTGTACCATGGCAGCCTCTTCTACGCTACCGGAATTACTCGGGTTTTCCCCGGCCAAGGGCTGCCGCCTCAGTAAACTAGCCTTGTCTAGTGCACCGACCCAAGTCTATTTGGTCTACTATGTACATCCGTTATGTTGCATGCACTTAAACGTATTTGTTGCATAATCAGATCAGATTTTAATGAAATAGAAACAACCGTTGCATGATTTTTTTTTTGTAATTTTTTGCATTTTATTATTTTTCATCATAAATAACTTTGTTGTTTGTTTGTTGTTGTCGTTTGTTATTTGTTTTTCTTCATTGCTGCTTCTCTCTTTGAATTGTTGTTTTTGTATTGTTATTTATTTTATTTTTTATACTTGTTGCTGCATTCATTGCATACCTAACGTCTAACTCTCAGCATCCTCCTCAGCATCGTCATCATCATCCTTAATTCACGCAACGCAACGCATGGCAACGTTTTACATATGTATGTGTGTAATTATGTGTGTTTGCGAGTACATATTTTTTTTTTAATTTTTGAATTTTTATTTTTTTGCATTAGTTTTTTATACATACATACCTACGTATTTGCGCATGAATAATTCAATTGGTTCTTGTTGTTTTTGTTCATGTGTCGCCGTTTGACTTCACTGTATGACTGACTGACTGTTTGACTAATGTTTTTAAGTTCGTTAGTTGATTAATGCCACCTACATACATACAGATGCATACCGATTTATTTCACAATTATTTCTTCTCATTTATTGTTTATTAGTATTGGTTTTTTGTTGCTTTAGCTGTTGCTGTTGCTGTTGCCGTTGCTGCATCTATTATACCTAAATTGTTTGTATGTGAGTGTGTGTGTGTACGAGTGTGTGAATTTCTGCCCGCGGCAGTTTCCATTGGCCTATCGTCTAATATTTCTACTTTTCATTGCTGCTGGGAGTTGTTGTTCTTGTTGCAATTATTGTTTGCAATAATGCAAAGCATTTGCTTGTTGTTGTTTGTTTTTGTGTTCGGCTTATACTCGTATGAATGTGATTTCATGCTGTTTAATTTATAATTTTATTTATTTCATTAATCAAAATTATTATTATTTATAACTTTTTGTTTTAGTAATAATGATAATCATAATAATAATCAGTATAATCATAATGCTTACAACTAAATTAATACAATTTTTCATTCAATTTTTTTATCGCATTGAATTACTATTTTCATCATTTCTCTCTTTCGCTTCACTTAACTTCTGCAATTTTTTTTTGTTTTTTTTTTTTTTTGCTGCTTTAACTTGAACTTTATCTGCTTCTGCTTCTGCTTTTGCTACTACTTCTGCTTTGCTACGCTTACTATTATTATTTTTTTCATATATCTCTGCTTGCCGTTCATTTATGAAGTAACAAAATTAATAAAAACAATTTAATTGATCTTATTTTGTTTTTGTTTTAAATTACAATAATATGCTAGTTGTTTTTTATAATATATATGTATGTATTATAATGTATTTTTATTTTTTATTGTTTTCTTAAATTTCTCAATCATTTTATGCGCTTGCTTTATGAACTAATGTGTCAGCTTTTTTACTGTATTTGCTTTTAACTTTTGTCTTTATTTGTTTATTCTGTATGCATGCGTATGCTTTTTGTTGTTTTTGTTATGTTCGTAACTTTCAATGTGTGTTGTTTTTTGGTTTTTTAATAAAAATGATTCCTAATGTTTATTTTATTAAAATTATTTCATTTTCTGCACTAATCAGATTTGAGCAAACACGTTTTTAGACTTCGTTTAGTTATTTTTTCCAAATCCAATTTTGTTTTAATTTTTTATTTATATCTTTTGCTCGCATCCTTTCGTTTTATTTAGTTTTTTAATTTCTTTCATTTGTTCCATTAACCTTTGCACTGTTTTATAAACTTTTTTCTTATCTTTTAAATATTTTTTTTACAGTTTTCCTCTTTTAATTTCAATTTAACTTTTACTTATTTTATTTGCTTCTTTCCTTAAGGGTTGATTGCATTTATACCGCGAGAAATGAATCCACTGATTTAAGTCAATTTTTCATTCATCGCCTTCACTATTTAATATTCACCTCATTTTCTTACAATTTTATATTTTATTTTAACTTTTTTCTACAATTTGTTCTGTGTGTACCGGAGCTTACAGTCTACTAAAAACAAAACTATTCTTATGCTTTCACGCATAACATTGGAAGTGAGTTCGTGAGTGGTTGGTAGTAGTGGCTAAGTGACGAGTGAGTGTTTGGGAATGTTTGTTGATTTGATTTTTTTTTTTAGTTTTTTTTCTTTGCTGAAGTGCGACTGCTCTGATTGCGCGAGTATTTTGGTTTGGTGAAATTGTGGTTTCCTTTTTTAATTTTAAGGATTCTTATTAACGCTTCTTTTAGCTGATGTGTGTTTTTCTCCAAAAGGCAAGAAGCGGCCCGAGTTGGTTCTTAGCAGGTTAAAATTAACAGTTAGAGCACTTTGATAATTTTTCAAAAGTTTTGCAAACGCGTGCTTATATACATATATTTGTACATATGCACAGCAGCAGCTTCAAAACTGTTGCGCTTAGTTGGTGTATGCTTTGGAAATTAAAAAAAATATATATAAAACAATAAAAAAAAAAAAAATTAAAAAAATAAAAAAAAATTAAAAAAAAAAAATTAAAAATAAAAAAAAACTGTTTTAGTTCTGAAAATTTCCAAAAATGAAATGCTTGACACTAACTTAGTTTTCCTCGAGGTCTTACTGCCAGACCTTCAAAACTGTTGCGCTTAGTTGGTGTATGCTTTGGAAATTCAAAACAAAAACAAAAATTAAAATTTTAGTTCTGAAAATTTCAAAAAATGTAGTTTTCTTCGAAGTCATACTACTAGGCCTGTTCCGTTTTTTTCAATTATTAAAAATGTGCCTGGAAGCGAGACAAAAAAACTCTGTCTTCTGCATTACAATGCGATTTGAAAATTCAAAACACACAGTTCTCCTCCTATTTGTGTTAGCTTTTTAAAAATTTTGTATTTCCCTTAAAGTCAATCAATCGTGTATTTTCATTACGGCGGTTCCACTTATCAATTGAAGTCGGGACACCGAGCAAAATTTTTGGAATGCAGAGCAGAGGTCTGATAAAAGTTATTTTATATTTTATGTTAAAATGAAAAAAAAAATTTCAGTGCAGAACGATTTAGTGGTACGTCTTACAACAGTTACAGCACACGTTTGCAAGTATTTTATATGGAAGAAAATGCATAACATCGTACGCGAAAAAAATTATCCAAAATCCACGCAATTTTTGAGCGACTTCAAATTTATACTTCATTATACCAAAAATGAATGGGCTATAAAACTAAATGCCCAGCAGTTTTCTAAAGATTATAATTGAAAAGTGAATAATTTTGTTGTGCATTTTTTTATATGCATTCATTTTTTGCGAATTTCGTACAACATGTGGCACTTTGATTTATACGGTTTTTCTTAAACAATGAACTATATTTTTACAAAAAATTAACGAAAAAAATGTATCATCGAAAATATTGGGTATAATGTGGGCGCACGTCGAGCATATATAAAATATATTATATATTTAACTATTCGTGTACCCCAGATGCAAATATAAAGCCATACTACAGTTCGACTTTAAATTACAGTAAAGACACCCCTGCCAAGAAGAAGTTGACCGCCCAAAATGAAAAGCTTTACAGAAATAAGGACTCTCGAATGGGGCAAGGCGTCAGTGCAAGGGCACGAAAGATCTTCAACGAGCAATTCAGGAAGAATGAGAAAACGTCGATTCTTTTGAATTTAAATCTTAATTTTTTTAACAACCTACTTAGAAATCCTTCGAGCAGCACTGGGTGCTTTTTAAAATTTTTTGTAGTAAAGCTGAAAAATTTGTTAAAAATAAACTCCACAGAAAAGTTTACTTCCAGCCCTTAATTTTTTTTTGTAAATTTCTTAAATTATACAAATTTCGCGTGTACTTCTAAATATTTGGCTTAGTGTATTGGGGATATGAAGAACAGTGCTGCCAGATTCCCTGAAATGCACCTTGACCTTTAACCTTCCGTTGGGCACCTTATTTAAAACCTTGGCACCCGGGTTTGGCTTTTTTTCTTCTTTTTCAAGGATCCTTTTTAAAAGATGATGTCCATAAATCGATACAAAATTCAGTTTTAGGAAGCTACCTGGAAGTTGAAGTCGTGGGCTATAATAGAAATATGTTAAATTCGCTTCCAAAGTGGATAAAGTCTGGCCAGAAAAGTCCCAGATGCCCTACGGAGGATTAAGTAACATTCTGCGCTAATTTTTTACCTCACACGCACAAAATATATTGTTTTAAAGCAAGAAAGATGCCGTTATCAATCTTTTCTAAAAAGCATACACCAGTACGAGTACATACTTTTTTTTTAATGAAAATGTGAATTGGTAAACTAAACATTTTAATTTTATTATCTTTAAGCATCCTTTTTTATATTTATCGCAGGGTGTTGGTTGTGCAACCAAAAATACGGATGTTACTCTATTAATTCTGTAAAGTACTACTTAAGTACAGATGTAAATGTTGCTGAATTTATAAAAATTAATTCCAAATATTATCAAAAATTTTAATTTTTCAATTTCAATATCTCGAAGACTAAGCAGGATTTTGAAAAATGTTACTAAAAAATAATTCATCAACAAAATGAGTTGCTCCCTTTACAGCAGTGAATTGTTTGTTTTCAATTATATGCGAACCAACAACGCGCCCTGCCAGATATTTAAAATTTTTTTTCCTTTGATGGAGATGTTTTAGTTTGTTCTATTACAATCATTTTTTGCAATCATTGTTTGTTATGTTTTGTGAATGTATTTCGTATTATTAATTTAATTTATTGCTATTTTAGTGTGCACTTTGTGCAATTTTCAACATTTATATTTTTTCCGAAAAATTTCATTTAAATATTTTTTCTTTTTATCTTTTCACTTTGAAGCCCAAATTTTTTTATTAATTTATAAATTTTGCTTGTATTAAAATTTCATTTACAGGACACTGAAGACTGATTTGTTTGACCAAAAAATGTATTTACATTAACTGATTCAAAATAAATAGGAAAATTAAAAGTTTCCAAAGCAAAAATTGTCTAGTTATTAGAGAGAATCTAATTAATAATAATTTAATGAATGCTTTGAAAATATACACTTCTATACAAAAACTATAATCAGTGCTTGCTTAGACACCAAGAACCATGAGATTTAATAAAATTTATGTTGAATATCTCAGATACAAGCGGTCGACTGTCAAATTTGTATATAACTTTTGAAGACAACAACCACTGCTCACCCGACTACCCTAAAACAAGTAATAAACTGTAAAAACCTCAATTATGAATTCTGCTAATACGGCAGCGTAAAATATCTGCTCGGTTGGCTTTTAAAAGTCGAGTGAAAATGAATCACATGATTGCCTGCTAGTCCTTACAATAACCGAGCAAATGTACTCGTAAAAGTATATATTCCTTACAAGTACATTGAACATACATTTTTTTCCAAGTTTTCCGATTGTTGCTTTGATTTCTGTATGCTGAAAGCTTGCCATTCTCGTTATTTTGAGAGAAAAGCCGCAGGGACACCCTCAATGCTTCAAATCATCTTAAGTTTGTTTTTTCATCCAGATATGAAAGTACTTTACATATGCAAAAGTTGAGTATACTCGTATGATTAAAGTCTCCCCTCTCTGTGAGCGCAATCCAAATAAATCAGATTAATGCTTTGCACTTCCATTATTGAAATTTCCCAAACTTACTGGTTTAACTAAACGTTTCAATTTGAGGCAATCGGGCAAAGCCACACCGCGTCTTAAGCTGAGCTGAAAATTTTCTTATAAAGAGTAAGCGCGAGGGTGGGCCCATGAGACTCTGCACAGGTAGCGTTGCCGTATCAAATTCGACATTATGCTTGTCAAGAAACAGCTAACTATCTGGCTGATCTGATAAATTAATACTTTTGCTGTGACAGCTATTTGAAAAAGAGAACTTTAAGCATTTTCGTAGTAAGTAAATTTCGTGTGCCCATTAAAAAAAGCTGCATAAAACCAAAATAAATGCTTGGTAAGCATTATGCGTACTCTTCAGCTTCAATTGAAATGATCAGTCAATCCCGCTGTGTGTTGAACTAGCTGAAGTAACACTGCACAATGTGACCGTCCAAATTAGGTTTTCAAATCAGAAATGATAGGTTATCGGTTGGTCGGCAAGTGAAGCTATGCGAGTTTGAAGCGTCTACAGGCTAGAGGAATGGATCAGTGATTTGGTTGGTTGGTTAGTTAAAGTGGCGATTCATGCAGAATCGAACTAGCGTTTTCGCCCCATTTGATTTCAGTTTAGCATAAATATTGGGATATGGAAGAGCTATGCGCAACATGATTGCCTTAAATGCTCAAATAGTTACAGATGTAGAAAAATACTATAAGTCAGTCGGCATCATTTTAAAATGAGCATGCGGAGTTAAGCAAAATTTCAATCCTGGATGAATTCGATTTAGAGCTCAGTTAGCTCATAATTAATTTACGTAACTTAACTTAACTTAACTTAACTTAACTTAATACTTTGCTCCACCTACTATATGAAAAGCTGTGTTAGCGGCTGTTTAAAACTTATTCGTTATAAGGCAAAGCATCAAAAATCCTAAGCTAAAAATTTTTTTCAAAAACCAACGCTATTTGAAACTTATACTTTATAAAGGGTGGTTCAATTTCAAGGGCCGATCTTGAACCACACCTAAACGTCACCGACACCGTTAGACTTCTTTCTTTGGGGTTATTTGAAAGAAAAAGTGTACGTCGATAAGCCAGCAACAATTCAAGAGCTAAAGGTTGAGATAATTCGACACATTAACGGCATAGAACCTCAATTATGCCTCAGCGTCATTGAAAATTTAGACCATCGGATGGAGGTGTGCCGCCGAGGCCGCAACGGTCATTTGGCCGATATTTTGTTTCATACGTAATTGAGCCATAACAATATTATCATAATAAAGAGAAATGACAATAATTTCCTAAAAAACTGTATTTTATTTAAAGTCAACACCGGCCCTTGAAACTTAGCCACCCTTTATATACCAAAATGCTATCTAATTCAGTGGGCTATAAAACTGCGTGCTCAAAATTTTTCTCAAAATTCTGATTAAACGTGAAATTTTGATATAAATCTATTGATATTTTTTTTTATTTATACAAAATTTGGAACTTAGACTGAACAAAAATTGAAACGGATTTTCTAGGAAATCGAATCATATTTTCATAAGAAAAATATATTACTAAAATTAAATAAGAAACAAATAAATTGTAAACACTTGTCAAAATGTCTAAGGTGATAGCTATTTACCACAGTCTACATATATCCACTGAAATTCTGAATACAAATATTTATCTAAAAATTCATGGCACATATGTAATACATTTTAAATATAATATTAAAACTGCATCGAGAGCATCTTGAAACTGCATCGCTTGAGGGCGAAAAGCGGGTGAAGTTTGGAGATGTGGAGTTCGTCTTCAGCATTGCTGTATAAGTGTGTAATCGACCAATCACAGCGTTGCTCTGCCGGCTTTTCCTGCGGTTCTCAATTTAATCGATTTCAAGTGAGAAAACACAACAGTTCGATATTTTCGCTCCGTTACTGAATATTATTGAAATCTAAGTTAGCGTGAGGGTAGAGGTCTGCGGCCGCATTACCAGCGACGTAAACGCGTGAACAAATTTTATGTAACATTTAAAATGAATGAATTAATTATTGTAAAAAATCATGGAAATTTCTCTATTAATGGGCGTAGATGCAAAAAAAAAATTGAAAATAAACTTAAATAAAATTATGTTTAATTTAAGTTTTTCGTTTTGTTAAAAAGCTTTTACATACTAAATAGATTATTTAATGAAATAAAAAGTGCTAACGCAAAATAGAGTGCTAAGAAAAGTCATTCAAAACTAAGGTAAGCAGCTTGTAAGTGCATATTTACCAGCTAAGAGTCCCCATTGAGAATGAAAACTAAATGAAAAATAAAAAAAAAAAAATCAGTACCTTACGCATTCTAATAAGTTTATACAAATTCATACAATTTTGTTTTTGAACAATTTTTTTTTACTACATACAAAAAACAAAAAGTGATTTTGAGTGATAGAAATATTTTTTTTTGTATAGGTCAATAGGTATTATAGAATATATGACGTCAACAGTTGTAGCAAAAGGAAATCACTTCCAAACTGCCAATGGCCTAAATTACTATTACTACTAGTACCACCAGCATGACCGAAAAATAAATTTTTATAGCTTATTCTGAAGAACGTTTTCATTATTTGTGCAAATAATGTTTTCATACTTTTTATGCAAAAATAATTAATAATTAGTAAAATGAAAAGTCAATGCCTTCATTAAGTTGAGAATCATTGATAATAATGCGATTGGTCAGTTCCAAATATGAATAACTTAATGAATGAGCGCCATGAAGCGAAGTTCGTTCCCATGACAGGCGGTACCGGAACGACCCGACCAGCAGCAATTCCCGTCGTATATGTAGAATGTTTATGCTGCTCCAAAAGCAATATGAAGCAAAGTTCTAGGCGAAATTTCCACTCAAAAATAAAACGCGCAATTTTATGACACTCGGTAAAGCAATAAATATTTTTTAATATTTTTTTGTTTTTAACAAAACATCTTCAGTGTCTCTGCCTACGTGTGTCAAGCGCGCCTCCAATGCAGTGTTTGTGTGTGCCTACTAAGTTTTCTCCTAGCCGCAGTGTAAATTCTAATAATGATCTTCATTTTTCTACTTTTATTAATTTTATTAATATTTATTTAGTTATTAAAAGCGTCAACCGCTTAAGTTGTTTCACCCTGTAGGCATACGTATGTAAGTATGTATGTCCCACATACGCTCCACTTTTTGTATGTGTGTGTTTTATTTCATATTTCACATTTCATTACTCAAATACTATGTTTTATATTTTTGTGGTTTTGTGCTGTGAACAAACAATTCATTGTTAGGTTGACTTTTACATTTATTTATTTGGTTTAGTTGTGTTTGTTTTTTTTCGTATTTTTTTGTATGCGCAAATAATTTGTTTAGCCACTGTGCGTCTACAGGTTTGTTCATTATTGAGCGGAAATGGAAGTGAGCGCGAAAGAACTTAAATTTTAGTTGTTGTTTTTTTTATTGCCACTTTGCTAACAAATGTAAAAAACGAGAAAACAAAATAATTTTAAATTATTTCATCAAATTTGTTTGTTTTAAATTTTAATACTAACACAAATGTATGCAAGTAGGTACGGTATTGTTGAGCTGAATGGTGTATACATACATATATGCATGTGTATGAAGTTGTAACTATTTTTCTTATTAGCAATCATTTTTTGTGGAATTTTTTGCATGCTTCATATATAAATACAGTGAGTGTCACTGGAAATCGTACAGGTATTTTGGTTTTCGATATTTTTTTAAATATTTTTTAAATATTTTTTTTTAAATTTTTTGTTTTTAAGGTATAGTTCATATTCTAAAAAAAAAAAGAAAAAACTTAAGAACAGTAAAAAAAATTTGAGTTACTCTGCTCGATTTTGTTAGTGGTTTTCAACTGTGTCGTTCGTGTGCGAACCAATTTCGCAAAATATTTAATAATAATATGTTAACTGTTGCAAAATGTTAATTTATAAGAAAAAAATTTATAAAAATTTTGCAAATTGTAATATAATCTCATCGCTCTTCTTTATGGTCTTAGAAAAGTTTGGCACTAGTTAAAATTTTTTTAGCATACAAATAATACAATAACTATAATAATAATTGCAAAAAAAAAACATCTGTGCGATTTTCAGTGACACTCACTGTATGTGCCTAAGTTTTCATGCACACAGTTTGAATTTCTTTGCTCTCGGGGTTTCTTCAAAAATCTCGTTGCGGGTTTGTTAATTTATAATTTTCCTTTTATTTGATGCTCTCTACATCATCTATTTGTGCTTTGTTTATGATCCTATAACTGGGCATACTAACAACAAAAATGTTTGTGGTATTACAAACTTACTAATTTTTCTTGCAATTTATTTCGCTAATTTCTTTGTTCTATAATTACATAATAGTTAAGGAAAAAACTTATAATGGCAGTGTATTTTGGTCCTCAATTCTTCTAGCAACACAATTTGTCTGCCCATGAGTAGACTTTTTCCACTAGTTGGTTAGAGTATTTTTTCGTTTTTACTTTTACTGTTCAATTCAATTACGAAATTTCTAAAAATCAATACCACTACGAGGAGAATTTTGAGTGTTTGTTTGCTTATTTATATTCGTTTAATTTTACATTTATTTTTTATACTTCCTGTTTATTTATTTCTTGTTTACTGTGTTTTATTTTGTTTATTCGTATTTGCATTATTTAGTATTTTTTTAATTAATACATTTTTCGTTTTTGGATTCGTGTATGTTTCTAATTCTGATATTTAAAAATTATGCGTGTTTTGTTGTTGTTATTGTTGTGGTAATTTCCTCATCGTCATGTACACTATTAAATACTATGGCAGTTTTATTTATTTATTAATTTATTATAAAAACATTTTTATCGTTTATTGTATTTGTTGTATTATTTATGAGAAGTTATGAAAAAATTATGAGAAAATATGCTTAAAAAAATTTAATTCTGATATTGCAGAAAAACTTACAATACATAATCATTTTTTGAGCGATGTAACTTCGCATGACGTCAACTGTCAAAGCAGCTGTGAACTGTTTTTAATTAATGGATCATTTATCATTATTGCAAAATAATATTCTCCCTCAATAGTATCATATATAAGTAGTGTTCTTTCTCATTTTAGGATGGATAAAACTTGCTATTGAGCTATCGTGGCTGTTGTCAGTAGTCATCAGTCAGCTGTCAGCTGTCGAAGTTAGTTTTCTATTTATGGCATTTATTTATAGAAAGTTTGCGCTCTCAAATATTATTTGAGTAATTAAACATCGCGCCCTGCGAAATAAGCTGTCAGCCGTCAGCAGTCATATGTCAACGTAATTTGTCACCTATCGAAGGTAGTTTTAGTTTTGTTACAAACACGTTGGAAATTTTCTCGTAAGCAATTTTACGTCGCAAATTTTGAAAAATTATTCTGAAAAACTGCATTGAATTTGCGAAGCTCATAGAAAATTTCGATAATTTTCAGATCGGCACTACCGCCCGATAATAGTAAATATCATTACAGGTTTAATTGAATCAATGTCAACAGAAAAAATTTGCGTTATTTAGCGCGTGAGAAATATAGAACAGGTACTTAAAGCAAAAATATTGCACTCAGAAAGTTACTCTAGGTTCACCCATTTGCAAAAAGTCACGGAAATTAGAACTGGCCGAATAATACAATAGAAAAATATGAAAAAAATTAAGGCGCGAAATTAGCTCATATATTTGAAGCTTGTTTTTTTGTGAAGTTGCTTGCCGTGAGCAGCAATGAATTGAAGCAAGTTTCCCTTTTGAGTTATCATTTCATTCGCTTCGCACAGAATCCTCCCGAGCCGAGATTTCCTGAGGCGAGAGGATTGCTTGATTTTTAAATGGCAAAAGAGTCGCTTTACGGACTGTAGTGGTTTTCATATGGTATATCCTCATATCTCTTTTTCTCATGTCAGACTTATGAAATGCATAGCTCATTTTATATGTGTCTACATACCATATTTTGTATCGTTGAGCTTGTGAAATACATCATAACAACAAGATAACAGCTGAAATACCATTCTAATATTATTGCACTCTCTCTCTCTCCTTTCTACCTTTGTTCCCACTCTCCTTTGTTACCACTCTTCATAGGTTAACTACTGTTACTCTCCTTTCTCCTTTACTTCATTGATTAGCTACGGCGCAGGTTTCAGCGGCCTTTTTGAAAGAGATGGTCCACCGTAACAACTACATATATCTCCGAAGAGAATCTAAATTTATAGAAAATCAGTATTAAAATAGCTTAGCAGGGAACATCTTTCCTGAACGCAGCTACTATTGATGGGCTACCTTAACAATTCTCAGCTAATCCCCTGGTTCCTGTGTTACTAAGGAATTTCACCAGATATGCGATTTCGATGATCCCAAAAATAGATATCCGAATTTAATAAAAGCTTCAGATTGCTACCCGTTTCTTCTTCGTACAAGTACAAAGTACAAAAGCACAGCAATCAACATGTGACAATCTGAGAATTTACAGGTGAATCATTTCCCTCCAAGGCCCTGTTAGAGAGGGAATTTCGTAATAATTGGATTTAAGAGTGATTTTTTTCGAGTATGTAAAGAATGAAGTAATTGGGAATAGCCTGGCCAATCTGCCAATAGTCTCAACCAATCTGAATACAGCTATGTTCGTCCGATTACCGAAATCAGGCAGCATCGGCCGCGGTTAATACGTTAGAGAAGATATCTGCATGTTTTGTTAAAATTCCACTATACCACGACATCCTAACTTGGTATAAATATTTTATGTTGCGGTAATGAATACTTCAGTTCAGTATGTTTTTTATAATTTTTATGTCCTAAACTCACCTTCCATTACCATAAATGAGCTTGAGGCTATTATTTTTAGATTTCTTTCAGTTCAGATTTCCTTCGAGCAGAATACTCTCTAAGGCAGAGCTACTAGAGAAATAGTAAGGGTCCAGTAAACCTGCAAAATTACTAATAACAGGCTCATACATAAGCTTGGTGGTATATTTATATGGAAAAAAATCTTTCAACCCCATAGCCGATGTGAAATTATGTACATACTAAAGTTATAATTCTATAAAGGACGCGTCTTTGAATCAATTTTCAATATCAGATTACTGACTGTTCATCACAAACTCTTGAACTTACTTTTGGCTTGGTAATAGATAAATTTGGAAATAAATTGTCCGTATATTTATGGAGAACAATATCTACATACCGAGACATTGTGAAGTATTTACCAACTCTTGCTCTTTCAACCTTGTTATTTACATCCGAGAAGATCTGCACTCCATGTCTCGCTCTCTTAGTCTATTGCTCTCTAGTAGAGCACGTTGTTAAATGTTACTACACAAAGTTTGCTCCATTGGAACATACGATGCTTACGCATATTTTAGGCACCTTGGGGACTCTACCTCTGAAGAAGTGCTTTTCTTTTTAAATGATCCTGTTGTTAAGCCAAATTTTGATGGTTTCGTAAGAGTCAAGTTGGCCTCCTGAAATGTATTATTGCCTTCATCCAAATAGTCACTTGATAAATTGTGTCTGGTTAGTACCACAGATGCTATGAAGTACAGTTCTTAGTTCTAGCACTTCAAGTATCATAGTTTGAAACTGCTAAAGAAAAATGAAGTTCGGCGTTTTCAAAGCGAAAGATCAATTTATCATATCTACTCGTACTATTCTAGTTACATTTCTTGAATGGTCTTCCAACTCCTGTCATCAAGCAGAAGGACTGCAGACAGCTTGTTGTACTGATGACGGGCCACTTTCTGTGTGCGAAGCAGTGTACTCTGCCCGGCTTGTGAAGAGGAAGATGAGACGGCGGACCACTTCCTGTGCGTCTGCCCCGCCTTCGCTCGAATCAGGTTTGAGGTCTTTGGCACTGATGTGTTAAGAAGCCACCACCTTGCCTCCTTGGCCCCACAAGATCTACTCAGATTTCTTCGGAAGTCGCGTAGATTTAAAGAAAATTAAAAGGGAATCCGAGCGCAGTACAAAGGACTTAATTATGTCTTAGTGCTGTACTTGCTACTTGTCCCGACAAAAAAAAAATGCAATAGAAGACGCCTTAGTTCATAGCGACTAAGATTTTTTGAAATATTTCGGATCCAATTTTCATTTCTCGCAAATGCTGATTTTTTGCTACAAAAACTTTCATATTCAATTAATTAAAAAAAAATACTGTGCAACGAACACCTCTATTAGAGGGACACTTCCCTTGAATGAGCCTTTTTTCCATACAAAGTCTTAGAGGTCAGAAAAAATTACTCTCTCTTGAACGAACATTTCTCTTGGTGGGAAAGTTTTGCCCAAGGTTTTTAACATTTTTAACAAATATAGGTATACTATCTCCGAAAGCTGAGCCATAGTATTTCAGGGCACACGTGCTAAATTTACATAACCTACAAGTAGCGTTAGTCCAGCCAACTTTTTCAAATGCATTAAGAGTGCTAAGCGTTTCTGGAAGAAGATCGCTAAAAATCCATAAAAATATTGGCGGATAAGTATTTAAAAGAATTTTTCAACAATTTTGGACAAAACTAAAGTGGTGTGAAAATAGTAGAAGCTTTACAATTTTATTTCATAGGAGTTGACTATAAAAAGAAATAAATCTACATTTTAGCTTGGCTATGAATTACTTAATTAAAAGTATTAAGTGCATTTAAACCTGCTTCAAAGAAAGTACAAAGGCAAGAAGCTCTCCAACTCCCGGCACATTCAACTACCGAAATTCGCTTTCCTCATTTCATTACGCAAAAAGTCAATTGATTTCGATATGATTCCAATTGGTGTTTTGCTTGCTAATTAAACTGTGGCGCGCTGAAATACTAAGCAAAAAAAAAAAATCTTTTATAAAGAAGTTTTTCCTGCAATATCAGCTGATTGAAAACAATAATAAGTAAATTATTTTGCAAAATTAGAGCTATTGCAACAGCATCCTAAGATAAATGTTCTTAACATATAAACTTAAATTCCAAGTGACCTGAGTAATGTGTTAATAATAAGGTGACATTAGCGCGAGCTTAATAAATATTTAAAAATATTTCTCTTAGACTGAAATTAAAATAACTACGTACAATATTCAATTTCGCGTTTTGTTCAAATAACGACAGTTAGCAGAATATTCCGCATTGAAACTGATGACATCGAAAGTTAAATAACTTTTTGTGTCGTTGATGCAAAATTTGAATAAAAACATTTTCAGCTATGAGGGCGGAAAAAAGCTGTAACTTTGCTTTCGCAGGTAATTGTACAGTGATCGAACTAAAGCACGCGCTATCGAATAAGCTTTCGCTGCGACACAAAAAGCTTTCGCTTCGTTACAAATAAGCTATGTATGATGCGAATATGCAACCAGAGAATGTCCATTAACATTCTTTGATGCAACTATACGCCAAAGGAAGTTTATTATCAGTTTCAATAACCGCAATTTTAGCTCTGCTAAAATATTGCACTTAACCAAAACCAGTTTTAAATACTAAATTTTTAACATAGCTATAGTACTACATTGGCGTGTATGCCATGAATAAAAAAATCATAAATTATAGTCATGATTAAAAAATTAGCTGAGTCTTTCTCCAACTCCAATTCCTAAACTTAAAAGAATCTTATATCTTTAAGAAGACTATAAGTTTGACATTTTATAGTGACATCTACTTAACACATACATATTTATAAAGAGGTATTTATGTGCGTGAAAATCACTTGCTTAAAATATTATAAAATTTACGTTCACATATAGATCATAAAGGTTTGTCATGTATGTATGTATTTACGCTAGTAGTCGGACTTCTCCGAATATAAATCGCAAATATTTGATGTGCCATGTTTTATAACGAAAAACAAATAAATATAGTGGCGCACATAAAAATAAAGTCAAGTGGTTTTAGACTGGAACTAAAATTTTGGAATTTGCATTATGTGCACTTATTCCAAATAAAACCGCAAACAAAATGTGAAGTTTTATAGCAATGCAATTTTTTGTTTGTTTTAATTTGGTTTCGGATTCACTTTAAAGCCTAACGACAACTAATCCATATTTTTTAGGCCCTAAGTGCAATTGCTTCCGCTGGATTGGTCTTCATCAATGATTTCCTGATTTACTTTAATTATCGATTTAGCTCGAGCTAATAGAGCTTTATTTGTGTAAACCTAAACACACAAGCTGCTGCGAACAACGAACTAACTGTATTTGAAGAAAGAATTTTCGACGATCACGTGTTGGGGATCGATATGGGTTTCGATATTGAATGGGACATATTTTCTCATTAACTCGCCTTACTACTTTAAGGTGTTCTCGACCACGCCCTTATAGTGGCAAAAAACAGGGATGGTTGTTCTATTACATCTCGCTCTTTAAAAAATCCTTTCTTTGTAGACCATCACATTTGAGGTCCTTAGCTTGAGTTTCCCGAAAAAAACCTTCTTCTAACATGTTTAAGTGTCAGTTAATCTGTTGGTTGGTTGGCTGGTTAAAGTGATGATTCTTCCAGATTGCAACTAGCGCTTCCGCACCATTTTGTTGCTACATCCTCGTTACCAACTTGTTTAACGATTATTTACAGCATGACTTTATCCAGTCTGTGCGGTTTAAGAACCTTATGAGCCAGACAGTTGTTCGAGATTCTTGAGATTCACAGAGGAAATCGAAGATTGTCTCCTTTTTCTCCTGTTGTTTACAACTATGACAGTATGTATTGTGAGGGATACCTATTTTGGCTGCTTATTCTCCCATAGACCAAAAGCCAATTATGACTGCAGTTAGTCTCCAGGCGACCCGTCGCTTTATGTTTATCAATGTCGACGATTGCTTGAGGTTTTAAGTGGGCCATAACGTCCTGCTGATTTTGCATTTCATTTGGTCTCTCTATCTACAATCTGCGATTGGAAGGAATTTTAGGGAAATTCCATTCTTGACTGCACCTAATGGTGGGAATACCGGTACTGCACAATTAATCTGTACTTGGTTCGATTTTAACAACCAGGAGAGGTACTTATTTTTAAGTCGACTATTTCACGTTAGATGGCACTAGCGTTGAAGTATTTAAAAAATCGTATTTTTAGTCCGATTAGGCCCATATTCAAAACAAAAATTCGCTCGTTCAAATTGAAAACATACTGTTAAAAAAATTTACCTAGGTGGCATTTAGGTAGATACATTTCAAAACATGTATTTATGCCTGGTTGGGTTCGAATTCAGAATATGTAATATGCATAGCCACCAGACTCACATTTACACTTTTTTTTTTCTGTGTGGGTGAGGTAGGATTCAAAATGCCTTCGCACTTACAGCGACCGTCGTCTATTGCGTCGTGTGGTGTGACCACTAAAACGATCCCTCCTCTCCTTCTGGGGAGACACCCAAAGTGTTTTGTGACAAGCCCGAACAGAAAATTGTCGAACTATCTTCTAAAACTGGGGAAAAAATACGTTCGGTTGATGGTCGGTATCACTACAGGACACAACACATGGAATCATTGAGGACCCGATTTGCTTGAGAAAGCGGATAGCACAGAACATTTTCTCTGTGAGTGTCCTACCTTTGTTAGAGCAAGGCTACGACATTTTGGGTTCCGAAGTCAAGTCGAGAATTAGTAATATTTGTTCCTAAAATCTAGAGGATATCTTCAGATTTGCGAAAGAATCTGGAAATTTCTCACAGAACTAGCTATCTCCGTCTCTGTCTCTATTCTATCCTACCTCTTTCTTTATGTTACTTCTCTCTTTTCCTCCTCGACTATATACCCTTTTATTTTCCAGAGCTTTGAATACATACAATGGGCTTTTTAGCCCAAGAGTTACCAATCTCTGGGTGCTTCTTGGCTCGCCTTTTTCAAATTTAAATTTCAAACTCGTAGGGAAATGTTGTTTTTCATTTAACAGACTTATCCTCGTTTCAGAAAATCAGCTTTTTAAAGCGAAAATTTCCGTTCCAAAGCAAAAATTGCGGCATTAAGAAAAAAGATGATTGTGAGCTGGAAAAAAGCAAGTCGTATTTTTTAGTGCTTCACTCATAGAAGGTGATGGCAGTGGAGCAACTGATGTTTTTTCCTTTTTCTTAAAATTTATAGGTTTAAAGTCAAAGTGGTCTGCTCTTGTTTTCATTTCGTTTGTTCTGATTGAAATTTTAACATTCAAACTACCAAATTGCAACACTAAACTACATGTAACTTTTGTTTTTGTGCTACTGCTATCACCTGTTATAGACTCACGTGGCTTCCGATAAATAAATAAAATAAAATGCAATACAATTTTGGCAACTCATACTCAACTTGTTAATTAAGCTAATATATTTCCCGTAATTTGAATTTGAATTTAATGCTGAAACGTAAAAAACTAAGGTACTTATTTTAGCAAACGGATTTTTATGAACGCCACTGTATTGTACATATACATATGAACCTATACGAAATATATGATAAAATGTGCTCTTATGTAGGTATTTTATGAACCTATGCATGTATGTGTGTATGTATGTACTATGTACACATGACATATTCACATATAGTAAGACATAAACGAGTAATTAGTAAAATCACATTTGGTTGCATTGTGCTTTGAGAGAAACTTAACAAATTTTTTTGATTGAAATAATTCCATTGGTTCACATTTAAGGTAAATGAGTTTCACACTGCTCGTATTGCAATTTACTTTACTTGTGCTATACGTCCATATGTATACTTTTAGTATAAGGATTGTACATTACTTAAAAACCCTATGTATGTAGTCCATTATCTTGGAGTATGTATTTATGCATGTATGTGTGACGTGTGTATGTATGTAATATGTGCGTGTATGTAAAAACAGCTGATTGATTATTCGTTTTCGCTTTCGTTTTCTTTTTTAGTTTTTTTTTGTTAAATACTTTCATTTTCATTTATTTTATTGTATTATTTCTTTATTTTTTTACTTGTTGCAATAATGTCAATGCTTGATTGGTGCTTTACGGTAGATAGCGTTCTACGAATTTCTGAATTTCTCACTGTGTATTTCAATTCAGTACTACGCAGTATCAGCTTGTTGTTGCTGTGTAAGTTAAGTGAAGGTTTGGGAACAGGGTTAGCGCCAGGTTGATTTTTTCCACATTTGTTTTTTATTTATTTATTTATTTATTTATTTATTTACTTTGGTTTTTCTCTTTGCTTTAACTATTTCTTAAATCCTATTGAATTGCATTCTGGTATTTTTTAATTTTTTTATTTTTATTAATTCTTACAATTATGCTCTCGCGCTAGAGTATTTATCGTGTGTCTCGTGTGTGTATGTATGTATGTATGAACGTATGTGTTTTGCATTGTTGTGTGATGGTGTGTTTTTTGCTTTTCAAATTCTGTCACTTCCCTGTTTTCGCCACGCCTTTAATTGCCCTTCTAACTGCAATTGTTTGTTTTCTTCTTAATTAATTTACTACAATTCACTAAAATTGTTTCACTATTCTTTACTTAAACGTATTCTGTTTTGCTTATTTTGTCACTTCCATTTCTTGTTGGTTTTGGTTTTTCTTTCAATTCTTTATCCATTTTATACCATTTAATTTGCTTATTAGTTTCTTTCTTCTTTTCCTGTTATTATTTTTTGTGAGTTTTTCAATAGGTTATTATTATTATTATATTTTATATATATGAGTGTGTATGTGTGAGAATGTGTGTGTGTGTATTTTGTGTTAATGCTTAATGTTGTTAATTTAATTTAAATTTAATTAATTGCATTTCTATATTCTATCCTCTTCATCTTCCTCCTCCACCTCTTCGCCGTTCTCTTCGACTTCCTCTTTGTAGCCGGGATGCTCGGATATGGCGTAATAGTTTCCATTATAGATGACACCCAGCTCGCGCAGCGCATCACCACGTATTGTCGCCTTTATCGTCCAATTATAGCAATCGTCCGATTCCGATTCTCGATCCAGGCGCTCCACGTCGAGTATCTTCGAATTGAGCCGCTCCAATATGATGCCGATATCTTTGATGCTGAGATGTCGTTTCTGATCGACAGACAGCTGATCGATTAGCAGCAGGAATTTCTCAGTCGTCGTCTTATCATCCTCCATGACGGTATTCTCTGTTTCGCTCTCGGAGCTATCACGCTCCGGCGCAATATCCAGAAAGCGTACATGGCCCTTGACGCCCGATGAGCGTCGCTGCATGCTGCCGCCCATCATAGGATCCACAACCGATGACATTGATAGCGTCGCTTGTTGCTGCGGCTGGGGACTCGTTGTGCCATCCTGTATGGGCGACGTGGCCACACTTTTATGCACGGCTATCTTGCGTCCCTCCTCATGCAACGCACAACAATGAAAATCGCATTCCGTGGTGCTGGGGCTACCCGCCCGACTGGGCGTGTGCGCATGATGCGCACATTCGGGTGTATGCACATGCACCGCACCCACGGCGCTATCAAATGAGCCGCCTTGTTTAGATAGGCGTCTGCTGGTGCCGGGTATTACAACACCGGGTGGCAGCACCACACCGCCCGGATGGTATATGCTCGCTGGACCTTCATCACTAATGACGGTTATTTGTGGGCTGGCATAGCGTTGTTGTGACGATTGTGACGACACCGATTTGGTGTCCAGCGAACTTTGCGCCGACAGTCCTTTCTTCGATGGTGAGTATTTGTCCGATGACATGAGTCCATTACTGCCGCTGACACCGCTTCCACTCGGCCCCATGCCACCGACGCCGCCGGGACCCCCACCACCACCTCCACCGCCTCCTCCTCCGCCTCCACCTCCCTGACGCTGATCCCAGTGCAGGACCACCGTGACACGACCCTTATTATCCATAATCTTCCAAGATGGCGTCTCATCGTGTAGTTCGAGCGCATGAATCGTCTCACAGACGATCTTCGGTATAGCTGATATCGCTGCAAAGTGCACGAAAAAGAAAAGAAATACATGTATGCATAGGTAAGAAACCTAAAGTAGTAGTATCGAATTGATTAGCATACCAGCTTTTATAACATCAACACCAGTTGGATACCAGCGTTCGCCCTGCCTTAGCAATAGTAGCACCGTGTTGTTCGCCAATGTACGAAAATATTCGCCATCTTCGATTTGGGTTCCATCGCACTCCAGAACAACACGCACCGGTTCTGAGGCAGGAACCCCCAATTTATCCTTTCCTGTTCGCATGCACACATTGAAAGGTCAATTAAAGTTAAATACATAAAAAAGAAGCATAATTGCCCGACTTACCTCTGACTAATAGCTCCTCGAATGTTCCAACAACTACGCCTTTGCGCACATTTCGCCAACTATCCCAAATTTTAAGGGGTCTCTTGCCACGAGACTCCTGGAATCAAAGAAAAGAATTGCTATTTAAAATATTCCAAATAAATAAAAATCTAAATAAAGTTAATACAATTCTTAATATACATATAATTAAGCTTTAATATTGAAACTTTAAACTCTTTATTGAGTATATATATATCTATATTATTGGCGAGTACACCCTTTCTGGGTGTTTGATCGAGCTCCTTCTCCTGTGTGGGGTGTGCCTCTTTATGTTGTTCCATAAATGGAGGGACCTACAGTTTCAAGCCGACTCCGAACGGCAGATATTTTTGATGAGGAGCTTTTTAATGGCAGAAATACACCTCGAGGTTTGCCATTGCCTGCCGAGGGGCGACCGCTATTAGAAAAAAACTGAAAGTCCAAAATAAACAAGGCTGAGCTAAAATAGAAACGATAGGAGCTTTGTTCTCATAACTTCGAGTTTATTTGTTCAAAATGGTCCCCTCTGGCCCCGATGCACTGCTTTGAGCGATCTAAAAGCTTTTCGGAATAGTGTTTCAGGTCCTTGACCGGAATGTCCTTCAGGATGTCGGTAGAAGACTTTTGGATGGCCTCTACCGACACAAAACGTTTTCCTTTCATGACCAAATGTAATTTTCCGAATAGGATAAGTCACAGGGGGTCATATCAGGCGAATACAGTGAGTTATTGATGGTTAAAATGCGATTTATAGTCAAAAAATCAGTCACAAGAGTAGATCGATAAGATGGTGCATTATCATGCCTCCTTCGCGATATTCGACAATTGCCATGCAGCAAACGCTGCAAAACGCCAAGATAGAAAATTGAATTGACAGTTTGACCCGTTGGCACCACTCTTGTGGACAACTGTCTTGGAATCGGAAAAACAAATGAGCAACGACTTGATTTTTGTCTTTTCCAAACGCGATTTTTTGGTTTGTGGCTCGTCTGGAGCCTTGCATTTGGCACTTTGACGCTTAGTTTCAGGTTCATGTCAGTTAACTTGTGCGGAATGGAACGTGCACAGACCTTTCGAGATATTCAACTCCGATTCCATGAATTTCAAGGATGGTTTCGATTAATTTTTGATAAATTTTCGAACAATTTCGATGGAGTTTTCGGTGATTACTGATTTTGTGCGACCGTATGTTCATTATAATTTATATCCTCACAACCATTTCTGGAAAGTGTAAACCACTCATGAACTCTGCCACACAATAGAAAATCATCGTCATAAACTTTTCTCATCAATTCAAATTTTTCAATAAACGTTTTACCGATTTTAAAACAAAATTTCATTTTATCTCTTTGCTCGAAACTCATTTTTGTACCGATTACACAAACATACTGTGACTTTAGACGCAATAATTTCGCTTCCACTGAACCGAATGTCACCAAGCTTTCACTGGAAGTCAGCTAGGGGGTATAACTTTCAACGCACTAACTCATTAAAAAGATGGTGCCATCAAAAATATTTCTATGATGCCAATCTTGTTTATATTGGACTTCAGCTTGTAGAGCTGGTGCAAAAAAGTTTGCTCTGAGCAAACTCATCAATTCAGATAAATCGGATTTTAAATTGAAATAAAACAACGAAAATTCAAATTGATTAGCAATCTTTATTAGAAGTGTAGAACCATTTCATGACATTTATTTTTTATATATAATTGGCGCGTACACTCGTTTTGGGTGTTTGGCCGAGCTCCTCCTCCTATTTGTGGTGTGCGTCTTGATGTTGTTCCACAAATGGAGGGACCTACAGTTTCAAGCCGAGTCCGAACGGAAGATATTTTTATGAGGAGCTTTTTCATGGCATAAATACATTCGGAAGTTTGCCATTGCCTGCCGAGGGGCGACCGCTATTAGAAAAATGTTTTTCTTAATTTTGGTTTCACTGAGATTCGAACCTACGTTCTCTCTGTGAATTCCGAATGGTAGTCACGCACCAACCATTCGGCTACGGCGGCCGCCATTTTATCATTTTTAAAGATAGTCCCTTTCAAATGTTGGCCGCAACTGCGCCATAACTCGGACATCCGTAAACACCAATTTTGAATGATTCGCTGGAGGACTTCAGTCGGTATCTCGTGAATGACGTTAGTCATTTTGGCTTCCAATGCCTCAAAGCACTAAGACTTTACATACATCCACAAATAAAATTCCAAAGCTGTGATATCACATGATCATGGTTGTCGATCCACTAGTCTGAGAAGAGTGATAAATTGCTCGCCTCAACGACACAGTAGGAACCAAATGTTGTGGAGATCTTGGACTTTCATTTCTGGCATCAAAAAATCGTTTATCATGGCGCGACAATGGATTTAATGGCTGTTCTTGAATGGCTTCGGGTTGCTCTTCAATTGCAATTTTGCGTAACCATTAAGCCAAAAATTGGCCTCATTGCTGAACTCCATAAGTTGGCCTGAGCGCGCGATGAACACTTTTCATAAAACGTCGATTTTCGTAATTCCATTGTACGATTTGTAAACGTTGTTGAAACTTAAGTCTTTCAATGATTCCATGATTTCAATGAATACTGAAAAAATTATGTATTTAGTTTGGAAGTAGTCACGCCTGTTCCGCTCATCCTTTATTATATATCAGTAATTTATTAAAAAGCCACCACATACTGACAACTTTTGACTATTTACTTATTGATTATAGTTTGTAATTTCAATTTTTTTTTTTTTTAATATATAGCAAAATGCATGTTTGAACTCTCTCAAAATTTGCATTGATGTTTATAATTTGTCTCCGTAAAAAAGGTCATGCATCGCTATATGAAAAACACCTTCAGGGGAAAAATTATCAACTAGTCCACCACTCTACGTATTCTCTACTCTACATTCGAGTTGTTTTTCGTAAAAAAAATGCATTGGCTATGAAAGGAAATACTTCTACCGGCATTCTGCTCGTTCGATATGTTTTGGACCGTGAGATAAGGAAAAAATTCATATGCCTGTAGAACTTTAAATGCGATATAGTAATGCTGAATTTTTTCATCAATTAATTTAAAGGACTCAATTTCCAATGAGTAGTTTTAAGTGTCTAAACTCACTCCATAATATTAATATGGATATATGGAAACGAAAGAGGATATATCCAGCTTTTAATAGTTGTGTGTTTATTTTTCGCCAAGAAAAATGTAGCTTAATAATATTCCTTGAAAAATTTATCTTTAAATATCCCTGAAATTCCCTAAGGAGTTATTGAAAAATATATATATTTGAGGTATATAAAATATTAGTTTAGGGGAAAAGAAATTCCGAAATCCCTTACTTTCTTAATTGATGGCTGTAGTAATCGATATTTCGTGGAGTATGGTACCGTATAAAACAGTTTTAAACTATTTGCGCAAAGCTAAGTTCAAAAAGAAGCTCGATGTTTGGGTGCCACACCAGTTAACATCAAAACCAGAATGAATCGAATTTTCATCTGCCGATGGCGGCTAGAGATGAGAAATGGGTTACATGCGACAATACTATGCACAAACGCTCTTCGCCAAAGCTTGATGCAGCAGCTCAAATGATGGACAAACTAGGACTAATGGCCAGGAAGGTTCTACGGTGTATTTGGTGGGACTTGAAAGGATTCATTTATTATGAGTTGCCTACATTTGGTCAAACACTACTAATGTGGCCAAAAAGTAAGGTGAATTTATTTATCAAACTTCGCGGGATTACAATTTCGCTCTAGTTATTTTTTTCATGAGTTGGCAGCACTGTTAATAACATCTGGGCCAACTTTCATGGGAATGTCATTATCAGTAATATATTTACGCTTGTGTTTACCAAACGACCAAGAGTGCATTTTTCGATTTTTACAATGTCTGATTTGATTGAGCAGAGAAGTGCCATCAAATTTTGTTTGCGGAATGAAATTTCGGCTGCGGAAACGTTTATCATGTTGCAGAAGGCATTTGGTGATTCGACCATGTCGCAGAAAAATGTTTATAAGTGGTACAAAGACTTCAAAGAGGGTTGAGAACGTGTTGATGACTTGGAGCGCTCCGGACGACCATCGACGTCAACAGATGACCAACACGTCAATAAAGTGAAGGAGTTAGTGCTCAAAAATCGTCAATTGACTGTTAAAGACCTTACTGATATGATCGGAATATCCGAAGGATCTGTGAAAACCATTTTGAAAGACCATTTGGGTCGTCGCGTTGATGTGTGTGAAACAATGCTTTCAGACTATCAGGACAAGCTCAAATGCATCATTACGGGAGATGAGGCTTGGATTTATGCTTACTACCCTGAAACAACCGACCAATCAAGCGAGTATTGTGCTAAAAGCGAGGCTAGAACGAAAAGAGCACGTCAAAGTCGTTCAAAAATAAAGGTCATGATGACAGTTTTTTTCGATTTTCGTGGTGTGGTGCACTATGAATTCCTTCCACCTGGCCAAACTGTTAATAAGGAATATTATTTGAGCGTTATGCGTCGTTTACGTGAAGCAATTCGTCTAAAAAGACCAGAATTATGGGCTAACAACTCTTAGTTTTTGCATCACGATAATGCACCGTCTCCCACTGCACTCGTTCTTCGTGACCATTTCGCCAAAAATTCCACACGTATCGTTCCGCAACTACCGTATTCGCCTGATTTGGCTCCGTGTGTCTTCGGGTTATTCCCAAAACTTAAGAGACCACTCCGGGGAAGGCGTTTCGAGTCAATTGAGGAGATAAAAGCTGAATCGAAGAAGGTGCTGATGGCTATACCGGAAATGGACTATTTGGCATGTTTCGGGGACTGGAAAAATCGTTGGCATAAGTGTATTTCATCGAGAGGGGATTATTTTGAAGGGGATGAAATTGATTTACAAGAATAAATAAAGATTTTTCATTTTACAACCAAATTCACCTTACTTTTTGTCCACAGTAGTAAATTCAGATCTCTACTGTCAACAACTGGACAGTTTGAAGCTGGCGATTGACCAGAAACGAGCAGAATTGGCCAACAGAAGCCGTGTTTTGTTCCATCAGGTCAACGCAAGGCCACACACGTCTGTAGTAACTCGCCAAAAACTCTGTCAGCTCGGTTGAGAAGTTTTACTGCTTATTCACCATATAGTCCGGACATGGCACCAAAGGGTTACCACCTTTTTCTCTCATTGCAAAACTTGAAAATCAGTTACTAGAGTTTTTCGCCAATAAGGACAAAGACTTCTTTGAGAGTGGCATTATGAACCTACCTTTAAAATGACAACACAGTGCATATTCGACCCAAATCGGACATTCCAAAACAGCTTAAATAAAGTTTTGAATTTAACACAAAACTAATGGATTTCTTTTCCCCCAAGCAATATAAAGGGTTTTCCAATAAGAGGTGTTATTTTGAATAGTATTGCGCTATTGAGAGATGATTAACGATTTTTTATGGTCGGAATTGGATGGTATTGATCTGGACAACGTTTATTTTCAACAAGACGGCGCTACGTGCCACACAAGCAACGAAACCATTGATCTTTTACGGGAAAAGTTTCCGAACCGTGTTATCTCTCGAATAGGTGATCACAATTGGCCATCGAGATATTGTGATTTAACACCTCGTGTTTTTTTTCTTTGGGGCCACGTGAAAGAGAAGGTCTACCCCAATAGCCCAGGGTCGATTCAAGACCTCAAAGATGGAATTCGTGGGGCTATCGAGGATATAGGGCAGCCACACCTCTTATTGGAAAACCCTGTATATGTGGTAATATATATTTATGTAAGTATACCTCAACTCCGTTCTTCTAGCTATTTTATAAAAACGTAAAAAAATAATAGTTGAACTTTTCTCCTTTGAAATAAAGTAGACGCAATGGAGATCACTGATCCACATTTGTGGAACAACATCAAGACGTACGCCACAACTAGGAGGAGGAGCTCGGCCCAACACCCATACACATATACATACATATATATATATAATGGAGATCACTGTTTACGTTTTCCGCTGTGAAACTTTAAAATCCTCTAAAACATTAAATTGATGAGAAAAAGAGAATGCAGCATTAATTTATAAAATCTATGGTTTTTCATGTATACGAAATTTTTTCTGAATAACAAAAAAACGCAAATTTTTTTCACACGGTGTATTGAGTTAACAATTGATAATTGTGGCGGTACAAAACTGGAAAAGAGCATTATGCAATTGAGCTGGTAACATTTTTAATAGTAGAGGCGAGAACTTCTTCTATCAAGAATCAGGCAATTGCGCTCTAAGCGGACAAAACGATGAATATTCCATCTCAGTCGAATAATCTTATGTTTATTTCATTGCCGAAATAAAGCGAATAAATATTGACAACTTTTTGCTTGACTAAACACCGTAAGTGAAACTCTATTAGCTTTCAATGTAATAAAATATTCTAAAATTATGGTTGTAATCCAAGTCTTCTATATTGTGAAATAAGCATTTTGTTTACTTAAAATAGCTGTACTCTCAAAGCATAAATTATCACAATTACTAAAAAAGTAATAACTCTTCGCCTGCCCTCTAAAATCGGCACCCACCCACGCTAAGACAAATGTCATCTATTAAGGGGGGAAACCTGTTTAGACTGATGAAAAAATCGAAATTTTTTTATTGCATAAATTGTTAGTATAACTACTCAAGAATGTGTGGTAAACATTTTAAAAGGAAATTCTCATTATTCCCGATTCTATGAGCACTTAATTGACCGCCCGTCGGTTCGGCACCGTAGCGCGCGTTAGTTAGAACGGCGTTTTTCTCGAAACGACTTTTTTCAACTGGTGGGCACTCTAGCTCAAAAAGTTATCGACCAATAGTTATGAAATTTTTGGGAAGTGTTCTTTATTCAATTATAATTTATATGAACCTAATTGTTGGCAGGCAATGGCAAACTTCCGAATGTATTTATGCCATGAAAAAGCTCCTCATAAAAATATCTGCCGTTCGGAGTCGGCTTGAAACTGTAGGTCCCTCCATTTGTGGAACAACATCAAGACGCACACCATAAATAGGAGGAGGAGCTCGGCCAAACTCCCAAAAAAGGGTGTACGCGCCAATTATATATATATATAATTCTTGGATTATACTATCATTAAAAATATTTTTTTTAAGCAAAATAGATGAAAAAATATGGTATAAAAAAATGACATTGTGTTCAAGCGCCTCAAAAACATGCAATTTTTAATATTATTTTATCAAAATTAGGTTCATATTCTTAGGAAACATGCTGTGAATGAAAAAAAAAGTTGTTAAGTTACAGAGAAAAATTACAACTTCAGGAATGCCCACCAGCCAGATACTCGGATGGCGATCGTCCATAAACAGCATTCTAACGCCACTATTTCCGGCATAAAGAGCTTGAAAAAATTTAAAAGTGTACTTAAAAATATGAATAAAATACCATCTGCGTTTAATCAGAAATTATTCCTTCCTTGTTAAGAAAGTTCACGAAAAACACAACAATTTCGGCCTCCTAAACCGGTTTCTCCCTTAAACCATGCGTCATTAAAAGTGGTGCAGGAAAATGTTCATATGCAAGTGAAATCATAGACTTTATGTAGAAATGCTAATATTAAGTTTATAATTTTCCCATTATTTTTGCTGTAAAGAGGGTTTCAAAGCTATCTAAATTTTCGAAAAATTGTTTTAAAAACTTATACTCTTTCCGTGATAATAATATCGATATTAACCGAAAAAATTACTCAGCGGGGCGTATGAGTTACGGACACCAATTATGCAATTTCCACCTCCTTAAGTTGTGCTTTAAAAATATTAAGAATTTATTATAATAGAAACCGGTTTAAATCAGGTTACTGCGCAAATTATTATCAACGATTTTCAAACTACTTCAGGCCCGTTACACCGTTAACCGCCACAATTTATGCCTTATCTGCATCCGACTACAAATATGTGTGCCTAATACCCATACAAACATACATGCATACATGCAAACATGATGGTACACTAATGCAGAGAAGCACTCATAGTTAATATTTGCAGATTTTGTGATTAGAGCAATGTAAGTGTCCTATGCAGGCGGACTGCCAGCGAAATCGCTACAGTTAAAGGATAATTAAAGGATTGCACAGAGTTTGCCGCATACACACATATTTGTGTGCAAATCTACTACTCGTAGAGTACTCATATAAGCACGAACACACTCACAGACACATACACGTGCATACAAATGTAACAAGATAAACACATTGCAAGCAGAGTTGTGCCTCAGAAGAAGACCGAACAATGGACGCTGAAAATTGCGAGATTAGTGTGTGTTTGACGGTGGTGAAATTACAAAAATGAAAAATCTTCTGCACTCGTACGCCAACCGTGATGCCCAGAAATACAATAAGCTGTATAGGATGTTAAAGGATTCGAGTTAAATTCTTTGAAAGAAAATGCCTATAAGAAAATTCCAACGACTCGAAAAGTATTTGTGGATATGAGTACATGAATGTGTGTGTATGAGTGCGAATATTTTTTGGAAGATTTTAATCAAACAAGTTCGCAACATTGATGCTGCAGCGCTGCAGTAAAGGGAGACGAGGGGGAACTGCAGAGTAAAGCATATTGTGGCAGCAACAACAATACAAATTTAATATGTGTGCTTCAAGAAGACAAAACAAAACAACAATAACAAAAACAGAAATGAAAAACAAAATAAATCTGCAACTAAAACTGAACTGAACTAAGATTACTTTTACATATGTATATATATTTACATACATATGCACATATGAATATACGAGCACAACTACATATATATACATATATATATATATATATATCTATATATATATATACTTTTTACATACACATGTATATATATACATTTATAGTACACGAGCATATGTGAAGATGCATACCTACATACATATGCATATGTATTTATTTCATCAGTATGTTTGCTTTTATGTATGTATGTGTGTACATATGTAAGGATGTATCTACAATCGACTCGTATGTTGCAACGCATTGCAAGGACATCGAGTGAGAGTCCTAGTGACCCAGTAAGCCGCCAAATTGCAGCAGCAGCAGAGCAACAGCAGCAGTGCAACAACAATCTCGAACCTGAAGACCATGACAAAATGGGCAGCAATAACTACAAGAGTAACAACAATAATGAAATAGAAAAATCAGTAGTCCATTCCATTTTATTCCACTTCATTCCGTTGCATTTAACTGAATTCGTATTTTTTTTTTCAACATCATCTTTCCCATATCCCTCGCTCCATGGCTCACTCATTCCACTATTCGCTATTTGCTTGTTCGTTTGTTCTTTCGTGCATTCACTCGTTGTTATAAATTGCGCTGGTCATGCACGAGCCAAAAACAAACGAACGGCAGAAGGCTGCGGCCGCAACTGACGCATCCTACATCCGCCCAGTTCGGTTCAGTTCAGTTCAGTTCGGTTCACTTCGTTTCATTTCAACCAGCATTCCGCCACTTTTAGCTTTCAAATGCGACATCGATCAAGTCTTTCGGTTATACATACTTACTTTTCGCTCTTTCCCCTTTATATACACAAGTCTTCACTCAACGTCCGCATTCAACTTGCTTTACGATTCGCACGCCCTCTTCTACTCGCACAACTACTTAATTATACAAATTGCTATACGCATATACCCTCATATGTATGTAGACATATGCATTAACATATGTATAACAACGTGTAATTGCCTGATTTCACTTTTGCCATCAGCTGTGCTGCAGCTGCTCACTCCACTCATGCATCACCGTGCAAGCTGGGGAGTTGTTCTGCAATTATAGTGGCTAGAGCAGAGGCTGTGACAAGGCAGTGGCTCTAATAGGTCTTCCGCTGACAGATATCAGCGGCTTACTTGGTTCGAGGTCAAACTGCAAATAACAGACTGCATTTTTCAATTAAATGATTTTCAATTTGCCTATCAATTTATCAAAATTGTCGAGTTGATCCATGGTGAAGGTAATAAATGTTAAATAATTATAATATAGAGGGCTTATTAATCAGTTCTGAGAAAAAAGAGACAATAGTGTCTGGGGTGGCAGTGAGCAAAGGTAAAAAATTATGTTCTGGTATTTTGTCTCACCAGAAGAAGTTTTACCTGTAGACGTTGAAGGCAGGTACTCAGTAGTCCTAAGAAACTCGGAGCCTATTCAGTATGGATCACTGAGTATTTATGTCACCTTCAAGCGGATCTCCAACGCATTCAATACAACAAGTAATGATTAGTAGTAGTATTTAATTTGGAACCAAGACTTATTAAAATTGATTGGTAAATTACACTTTACGCTTAAATTTGGTTAAAAAACAAATAAAACTTTACGCTTAAGTTTATTAAAAATCACATTTAAGAAAATCACATTTAAAGCCAAATCGCCTTTACTCAATTCGGATGTTAACTCAACTCTGCTGTCTTTACAGAAAATGCTATATTAGCAGTGATAGCAGTATCATAAATGTAAACGTTGCTTGCCAGAAAATTTTAGGCACATCCACAACCGACACAAAAAGGAGTCATTTATAAAGTATTGCGTGGTGAAGTTTTGTACAGAAAGCTATCTGTTTTTATTTATAGAACAGAAATACTCCCAATATTCGAAAATAACAAATGCTGGAAAAGTAAACCAGAAACATGAAACTTGTAGGTGGCTGCCACTATATATAAAACTGCAGGCATCCCTGTTCTTAACAAGCCTGTAAAGCAAACAAAAAAATTAACTGTTTGAGTTAATCCTATGCCGATGCGATAACACCGAGGATATATATTTTAATCATAAAATGATAATCACATTTTGACATACATAACAGGTAATAAATAAAAAACTGACTCACGAAGTCGTTATAAATATTTCGACTTATTTTGAAGGACAATTTGTTTGTTTCTAATTTAACTTTAATAATATTTTTAGGAAAATATAATTCATTCTCCTCCATATGAATCCCAATTTCAAACTTCGTGTAAATATAAAAAAATTCAATGAATTTTTAATGACAATTTCACACTTTTTAATTAGAATTTGTACAACAATTTTGAGTATGAAATTTTGGTTTAACAAAGTGCTACTTTGAAATGGTTAAAAAATCGCGCAGATTTTTGATAATTTTTTTTTGGGCTACCTTCCTTATTTTCTCTATATGAACATATTTGATATTTATTGTTTAACAAAATTTTGCTTGTAACTTAACCTCCTCGTGTTTTATCAGCAAAATTTCCGATATTAATTGCTATTACGCGTATGGCACAAAAACGATATTAGAAGACACTATGTCCATTTGAGGAAGCTATTGTATAACAGACATACATATTATATATCCCTGAATGCATAGGTAATGCGCCTCGAAGAAGAAGATTTGATGCACGGGCTCTCATGGGCGATAAGGATTCGTTGAAAACACGATTCAGTACCCAAAAGCAGACAAATTAAGAGTGCACGCAACTATAACAGAAGGTCCAAGGCGGGCCTTTAATTGGACTACATAATTTTTTTTTATTTTTGAACAAACCAGCAAAGGAATGTAGAATCAATTAAGAAGATAAAAAATCTAAAATAAAATTAAAAAATTTAAAACAGTAGTAAACCTACTTTTAAATGTACCCCTTTGAAATCATAGAGCAAGGCGCATTCATTAAAGGTGGTAGCACTAGACCAACAACACTATTTTGTACGTATGATTGTCGAAGCAAGGCATTGGAAAAGTAGAAAACAAAAAATGAAATCCCCTTAATTCATTATGGGCTGACAGCCATATGGTCATGGCGAAAGAAAAAAAAAAAAACAAATCAGCTGATTTGCCGATACCACCTTTAATAGATTCGCCTTGTCATAAAGTGTTTGAGCTGTTTGAAATGACCTTCCACAATTGCGGTGATTTTAGGTAAAAAGTTAGACAATTTTTTGTAACAGAATGTTAGTGGAAAGAAAAAAAAATCACATTTGCAAAAAATTAAAAAAATAGTATTAGTAAAATTATAAAAAGTGGAACTTGATTTGTTCTCGAGGATGGTATGCTGTCTGAAATACATGAATTTACAAAAGAGGCGGCTCCTTCTGATCCAAAAACTCAAAAAATGAAGTCGAACCAATTTGAATAAAAGTATTTTTCTAAGGTGTGTACGTCTCAAAATATTATTTTTTCCTTTACGATGATATGTGGTATATATAGAAGTATACAATTGACCGCAATGCCTGCCGACGCGAGTTGTGTGAAGTATCGCTAAGCCAGGTGATAGCCGAATATGTGTTTGTCTTGTTATGACTGAAATTGTGTTCGGTACATATGCACGAAATTGATCACATAGAATGAAGAGAACTTTTGAAGAATCTGCTAGCAAAAGGGAAACTCAATAATTTACTTACATTGGATCGAGTCCTTGGAAGAAGTTGGTATAACGAAATAGCTTAAGAGATACGCCAAAGTTTGAATAACTCCATGCAATAATTGACGTAGACTTAAAAACAATTTTTTTTTTTATTTGCTTGCTTTGCTTAGTTGGCAAGAATACCCCAGGTACACTACAAGTAGCTCTTACGTCGTTAGACAATAAGTAATTTAATTTATAATGAGATGGAATGAGAGTGATATTGAAGGGTCGATGCCCTCAAAGTCATTTAGAAGAAATATATCTTAATATACATAGCATTTAAGGGTACAAATGCCTGTAAAATTTCGAAAAAAAAATTTTTTTTTCATAAAATGTTAATATAATCCTTTAAGAATATGTGAAAAAAAATTTTTAGAACGTAAATTTAAGTATTTCTTATATTATAGATCGTCAACCGTGACGACTCTATTCTTTCCGTTCGAGCTGGGAGAGGTATAGTTACGTTGCCGACTTTAGACGCGTTTTTCGCAAAACTATATTTTTCGAATCGGCGTACACGATAACTCGAAAAGTTATTGACCGATCTCCCTGAAATTTTGCACACATCTTTTTTATGATATAATATTATGTGTTATTGTATGTGAATTTGTGTATGTGAAAATTTTTCGAAAAAATAATTTTTTCGAAGCAAAAATAGTAGGAAAATTCGTCCCAAAATTCGTTTTTTTAAGCATTCTATTCCGCGATTTTTTTTTCCATTTTAATTCACCTAGAAATTATGACATTAATAAACAAACAGATTTTTGGTCTATATACAGGTCACTGACGCCGATGCCACAATGCCCGCCGATTGAGAAGCCCCGTTGCGACCTTCCTGGGAGAACTGAGTGTACATCCGCCATTTTAAATGAATAAAAAATGTTTATATTATAAAAAAAAAAAAAAAATTTCTATATTTTTTTAATGTATAAATAAACTGTATGCCAATTTTGAAAAAAATATATTGACTTCTTCATTTTAAATAATTTTAATGAAAATCAGGGAAAATATGGCCATTTACAGGTATCTGTCCCCTTAAAACTAGTGACTAACAAGCAGTGACCAATACGATTCGTTGGCAATTAACTACATAGATTTTGCAAGGTCTGTTGGTGTTTGACGGCTAAGCCGACGTTGGGTAGATTTTTCTTTATTTAGGAGCCTTCTCATCACCTGATTTGTGTGCGTCAATAGTCTGCTTATGTAACTTCGGCTAGTGCTATGTACTGTCTCGCCAATAGTATTGTATTATTTAAGACTAGACTCATTGTAGTTCGCTTAGATCACTTTTTGCAGCAGTGCCCTAAACCTTGATTCCATATTTCCAGATCGGGGCAATTGTCGTTCGATATATGAGTACTTTATTTTGCAGTGATTATTTGAACTGAGGTCAAAGCAGCCAGTATAATTTCTTGAAACAATTTTTAACTTCATTACGTTTTTTTCTTTATGTGCTCCTGCCAGTTTAATTTTGAGTCGATCGTAATGCCCAGATATTTTGCTTTGATGTCAGTGTGCACGTCGGAATTGTCAATCCTATTTGGTTCGGTGGTTGTCCTCCGGTTTGTGTAGTTTACTTGCATTGTCTTATCTGTGTTAATTTCGATGCTCCATTTTTTGAACCAGTTTAATGTCACATTTAACTCGTTTTGTAGATCTTGTTTTGCGAGTTTTGTACCTTTATGAGATACCATTAGGAATGTGTCATCTGCAAATGTTGCAATCATGCAAAACAGCATGTCTTTTGATTTCGGTACCGGCAGATCAGCCGTATATAAGAGATACAACAACGTTGGTCTTAAAACACTGCCTTGAGGAATGCCCGCGCTCATAGGTTGGATGTCTGAACATGCGTCATTGTGTTTAACGTAGAATTTCCTCTCTTGGATGTAACTCTTAAGAGGTGATTTCCTTCAAGATGGTTGTTGTTGATGTAGTAATTTGCTAGACCCTGCCAGTGCGGAATAGGCCACGATCATCATCGTCTAACTCATCTACCGGTATGCCCAGGAAATGGACTGTATCGACAGGTTGGGTCCAGAGGGAGAGGGGTGTTAGGTGAGTAGGTCTGCGTCGGATTATGAATGGGTGGTTAATGTCGTGCAGTGTGGCTTCACATGCTGAACATATATTGAGTACGTCGGGGATTAACCTACTACAATATCCAGAAAGTCAAGGAGCCAAAGTTACACGGGTCTCGCGAGGCAGCTGAAGCTCTTCGTTTGCAATAGGTGGTTGGCTTCCGATATCAGAATTTGGAGATCGGGAGTTTTTAAGGTAGTAAGGGTCTTCCACTGGATTTTTTTTAATGTATGTCTATATACTATCTGATCCAGTAGTTGTGTTTTGTCTTGAATCTCATCAATGAACTAGCCCTGTCTGTACCTGTGCACCGCTTTCAACATGGTCTTCGATATTGTTAAAATTTTTCACATGGACAAAATTTGTGCTGAAACCGGGGAAATTGGTGGCGAAATTCAAAAAACTTCCTAACAAAAGGAGACTGGGAAAGTCATCCTAGGTACCTAATAATATTAATAATAACAAATTCAGATTAGATAAAAATTAGATACCTAACTCGATGCGTTTCCTGGTAACTCTGTATACATAACTAAACATTTTCTAATCCATTTTGCATAAATGGAGTATAGTTGGAAAGGTTATTAATCAGACAGTATTTGGGTTTGATTATCTTCACAAGTATTCCCACAACATAGTTTTTTACAAAGCTCTAGCTTTAAGTTTTAAAAATTTTCGTTTCATATTACAATTTTTTTTCGACTAAACTATAATCATAAAAAATATTGGCAAATTCATTTTTAAATAAGATATTTTCCGAGATGTAGTCTCAAAGGCTTCAAAATTTGTGGTATTTTGAATTTATCGAATTTCACAGAAATAATGGTTCAAAAAAATTAAACTTTCTAAAGGATATGTTTTCAAATGTTTTCATCTACGCTTCCTGCAACAAATTGTTAGCAAAACATTCCATATTTTTCATTTAAATTGTAATGACTTTTTCCACTTTCATAATATTTTTGAAAAAGGATTAAAAATTTGACTAAGTCCATTTCCCTCAGTTTGAGCATGAATTTGTTAGTCCGTGTTGCAGAAGCTCGTTACATTTCATTTGAAATGGTTGTATGTTCGAGTATAGAAAAAGCATCGGCTTTATTTATGGAGCATAACTTCATTATTAATGTTGAGAATCCCCTGCGAAATAACATGTTTAACCTACAAAAAAACAAAAATGGAACGTCGTTTCCGATATATTTTTGTGCGCTGAACACGATTCCGAGCACCAAATGTTTCTACCTTAATATGATTTTAAGAGCTTTGGGGATGAAAGCCCAACTTTTCGAGCTTTTGCGTATTTCACCACATGCTTTTCTTAAATCTGGCATGATATACTGCAGGAAATATTCAAATTAAAGCTAGAATATTCCACTATAATATTCATATATGGAAGCGTCAAAAAGAATTTTGACTAAAATAGGGTTAAGCCGTTATTGTGAGATAAGCACATAAAAATTACTACACAGGGGTTTTTGAAAAATAAAAAATATATCGGAATCTGGCATTATTAAGAAAAAAAACAGAAACAAAACCATTTTCACCAGTTTAATCACTGCTTTGTAATTGAAATAGAATTTTTAGCAATAATTTTAGAAAAAACATTGGACCAATGATGGCAACACTCCTACATCTACACCAAACTCTCTCTCTCTGCAGATAGCAATTTCATTTTACCAAAATGAAAATGGGTAAAGAAATGAAAATGAAAGTGGAAATGAAATGAAATGAGCGGCCGCCGTAGCCTAATGGGTTAATGGGTCGTTGCCATTCGGAGGCGCACAGTTTCGAAACTCTAGGCACGAAACACTCATTAAATTTAAAAGTTAAGTCCTGTTAAAAACAAACCTTTTACCTTTCAAAGGCGGTGGACAACTGTAGGGTCTTACGTTCGTGAAAAACATCAAGACGCAAATTACATATAAGAGGAGGAGCTCGGCCAAATACCCAGCAAGGGCGTATATGTATATATAGCTACATAGAGATTGGCTGATTACAACTCTACTGTGCATTTTTCAAAATTTAAATCTATATTTATTTTTTAAATCTAACGCGACCTTTCCATCATTGCTTTATAATTGGAATGGAATTTTCAGCAATAACTCCTAAATTTACAGCAAACTCTCCCTCTCAACAGATGCTTTAAATTTTCAACAATCCAGTGCGGCTTTTTTGATCCCCAAAAGCGACAATTTTGTTTTACCAAAATTAAAATGAATCTCATCCAAAATTTTTTTCCATTTAACCCACAGTTGAGGCAACAAGCCCCCACTTCGAAGATAAGTTTGCAATTATCAGTGTGAAAATAATAAGTGACTTGTGACCTATGATTTGATGATGCATTTTGCCTTTCATTAGTAAAAATATGTAGTTGTGAGTATTTATGCTTTGCTCACTCTTTTACGATCTCAAATGCGAATATACATATATATATATAAAGGGTGATTAAATTTCAAGGGCCGATGTTGAATGTGAACCACACCTTGGGGAATTTGAAAGAAAAGGTATACGTCGATAAGCCAGCAACAATTCAAGTGCTAAAGGATGAGATAATTCGGCACATTAACGGCATAGAACCTCAATTATGCCTCAGCGTCATCGAAAATTTGGACCATCGGATGGAGGTGTGCCGCCGAGGCCGCAACGGTTATTTGGCCGATATTTTGTTCCATACGTAATTGAGCCATACCAATATTATCATAATAAAGAGAAATGACAATAATTTCCTAAAAAAATTGTATCTTATTCAAAATCAACACCGGCCCTTGAAACTTAGCCACCCTTTATATATAATTAGCGAGTACACGCTTTTTGGGTGCGTCTTGATGTTGTTCTACAAACGGAGGCACCTACAGTTTCAAGCCGACTCCGTACGGCAGATACTTTTTATGAGGAGCTTTTTTATGGCAGAAATGCACTCGGAGGTTTGCATGGCCTGCCGAGGGGCGACCGCTATTAGAAAAATCTGTTTCTTAATATTGATGTTTCACCGAGATGCGAATATTTATTGACAAAACACAAAGAGATTAACAATAATTTGTATTTGTTTGTATGTAATTACCCCGGCAGTGTTATTGGAAGCTGATGTTGGGCCGGTGGTGATGGCAGCACCTTGACTGGCCGCCGCCGCTGCTGCAGCCGCCACCTGTCGTATGCTGAGACAGTTGCATAGGGGTTTAGTGACGCCCAATGTGCACAAAGCATTGGACCACATCGTTTCACTTTTGCTAGCCACGTTTAAGCGATTAATGCACAGCTGCTTAGTTAGGTAGAATTTTTTTTAATTGGTTTTATTTTTATTTTATTCTATTTAGTGTAGACAGTTGCAGTTGCAGTTGCACTTACTTAGACGTTTAATATTTATTTTGTATTATTATTTTTATTTTTTTGCTCTGCTTTATAAACTATTTATTTAATAATATTCTTACTAATGGCTACGTTTTAGGTAGTTAACAATCTGAAGTAGTTGAGTTTAGCGCGCGCTCGGTTTTTTTGTATACTTAATTTGGTTATCTTCTTTAAATTCTGATTATTTTTAGTCTGGTTACATTTAGTTTTTCTTTAAAATCATGCCATTTATTTTTTGATTTTATTTAAAAATATATGTATTTTTACGTGTATATAAATATTATTAATTTTTGTTTTCGTTTTAGCTAAATTTTAATAGTGATGAACCCGCTTGTGCGAACAGCTTATGGTAAATATTTTCTCATTTATTTGTTTAATTTAATTTTTTGCTTTTTATTTTTGTAATTTAAAACAAATTTGATTGCCTTCAAATTTATTAAGTTTTGGTTGTTATTTTTTTTTGTTTTAGTTTTAACTGAGTTTTTGTTTTCACATACAAAATTAAGCAACCTGAAAATCTCCCAATCACAAATTCAGTTCTCTTAAATATTATTTGATTTAAAAACCACACTTAATTAAGTCTTTTGTTAGAAAAATGTTAACATTAGTTATACAAGTAACCATTAACGGAAAAAGCGTTTATCAAAAAAGATCGTCGTTACAAAATTCTTGCATTACAAAAGTTTTTAATATTTATTCGTTTTGCTGTTTTGTTTTGGTTTTTTTTTTCATTAAAAAGTTGTCATTTAAACAATATTATCATTTCACATGAAGTTATGCATAAATAAGTACGGAAGTGTTTTTGTTGTTTTTACTCCTTTTTATAATTAGATTATAATTATTTTCTGGTTTTCTATATATTGTTAAATTTCTTCTCAGTAAACAAAGTTATGCCAGTTCTTGTGCGCCGTAAATGCAGTTAAAATGCAACTGAAAGACAAGTGGAGTGTTAATGTGTAGTAAAAGGACTTCGAAGACAGTCCAATGAATGACAAATCACAATTTTTTTGACTAAATTCGGTTTTTTTATATAATATAAATAGAATTTTTGAATATACAAGGTTGGGTTATTAATAACGAGACGAACGCTTTTTATTTTAGCTTCACACAGATTTCCGGCCTTATCAGCCGCGCTGTTAGTTCTGCCTTTTCCAAACTGGATAAAGAGGCAAAACAAATGGGTTTGGTAGTGAACGAAGACAAAACGAAGTACCTCTTGTCATCAAACAAACAGTTGACGCACTTGCGTATCGGCACGCACGTCACTGTTGACAGTTATAATTTCGAGGTTGTGAAAGACTTTGTTTATTTAGGAACCAACATGAACACCGGTAACAATGCCAGCCTTGAAATCCAACGTAGAATCTCTCTTGCCAACAAGTGCTACTTTGGACTAAGTAGGCAACTGAGCAGTAAAGTCCTCTCTCGACGAACAAAACTAACACTCTACAAGACTCTCATCATGCCCGTCCTAACGTATGGCGCAGAAGCTTGGACGATGACAACATCCGATGAAGCGACGCTTGGAGTGTTCGAGAGAAAGATTCTGCGTAAGGTTTTTGGACCTTTGCACGTTGGCAACGGCGAATATCGCAGGCGATGGAACGATGAGCTGTATGAGCTTTACGACGACATAGACATAGCGCAGCGAATAAAGAGCCAGCGGCTACGTTGGCTGGGTCATGCCGTCCGAATGGAAACAAACGCTCCGGCTCTGAAAGTATTCGATACGGTACCAGCTGGTGAAAGCAGAGGAAGAGCAAGGCCTCCTTTGGGTTAGAAAGAGTGCTTTGTTAAAGAAGAAGACCCCTATAATGACATCTCTCCTCTATCCTAGCAATACTCCACGCAAATCTTCTTTTTTTCAAACCCAGCACTGTTTTTTCTTATTTCGTTTTTTATCTTCAGTTAGTGCATAGCTTGTACCAGTTTCTCTCTCACAGTGGATTTAAATCTTGTTCCTTTCAAGGTAGAAGTCCCATGGCGCATGATCGCATAAGTCGGATAGTCTGGCCCTGAGCCACTGCGTTTTACTAGCAACTCGTAGCAGACATTGCAGTATGAGTGACTCTAAAATTCCGGTATTTTCTTCTTTATTCCCTTACAGAGCTAAACAAGAATGTGAAAGAAGTAATCTTGACTAGTAATTTCACCTACGCTAACAGAGTGAAAATGCGGTTTTTCCAAGTTTAATGTGAAATTTCACAACAATTCACTGCGCTATTGTTACATTTTGCATTTTTCCGGCGAAATTAAAACAAAAAATTAAGCCTAAACATATACTTCTTCTATAGTAGCGTCAGTCTTGTTATTTAATAGATACACCTAGTATATACAAAAAATGCGATATTTCTCATTCATTACATATGTAACTCTGCACCTGAGGGTAAAAGCTAAGGAAACATCATATTTTTTAGGTGAATGAGCATAAACGATAAAAATAATTCACATGAACATTAAGCATAAGTGAGTTGATAATACCAGCGAAAGCATAAACAAAATTCTCACAGAAACCTGTAACGCAGGTGTGAATATTCCAAACATGAGAACGCATGAAAATTCTGCTATGAGAATGAATACCCATTCGCATCTCGATGTACCGAATGCAAAAGTGTGGCCAACATCAGAATGTGCACCGGCTCTCAACGATTCTGAAGGAATCAGCTGATTTGTTGACGTAACCGGGGTCATGTCAGCGGTTTGCTCACGAAAAACTTATATTGAATTGGCGATATACGAAAAGAATTAACGTAGCCTCCATCAACGTCACTTCGTTGCCATCTGAACAACGACTGTGTGGACGAGTGTGCGAATATGTTTGAAATGAACGGGCAGAATTCTGCTGTCGGATGATGATGCTGTGGTAGTCGAAGTTACTCTCACAATTGCACTTCGGATGGCCAAACAAAGTGGTCTATCGTTTTTGGATTCTCATTACAAATTAGATGGTAAGAAAAATAGTGAATTCATGTTTTGTTGAAAATCATTCTTATCGTTTACGGAACTTTAATGCTACAATTTACAAAGCAATGAAAGCGATTCTGAACATCTGCCCCTGATGCCCTAATACTGCCACAATAATACATATAAGAACTAAAAATACTGGAGAGTAAACCTTAGTAGTAGTTCAAAACCCCATGCTCGCTTTCAACAAAGGAATATCGTTTGACAAAACTCAGTAGGAAGTCATGAAATGAAAAAAGGAATTCCGGTATCCAATGGTATCGATTCCAAACTAATACATCCAAAACAGATGGATCTGAAACAAAAAGCGAGGGCGAGGTGTATAAGCAGAACAATTACAGGTGCAAATTCCTTGACGTCGTTCAGATCGATCTAGTGAGAATATAAAAAGCTGTTGATAACCTGCGTTTATTGATTTATTGCCACAACAAAAGTGAGATGACTAAGCAGACTTTAAAGTTTTTGAATTGGTCATATGACATGGTGAAACGATTTTTAGAGGCGTGATCTTTAGCAGACCGTTATTCGGCTCTAAGCGAATTTGACAGAATCAACTGATGATCAACTTGGGATGTGTTTACAAATCAACTGAGATTGTGTTGGTGATACGATTAACCAATGACACTTCGTTGCCGTCTGAACAACGTCTGATTAAACGAGTGGGCGAGCGTATGTGCAATCATCGTACAGAATTCGGCTGAATCTCCCAAGTGACGTAGCAGCCGAAGTTCCCCCCACAATGTTCTTTTTTGCCATAGTTGAAGAGCAAACCTGGCGTATCTATCATACTTCGACATGTTACTGTAGTTCGCTTTTCTTGTAGGTACTGGGACAAAGAGTCAGAGGAGCTTGCAAGGAAAAATACTTCCGTAACATTTCCCTTGGCTATGGAAGTGTACTAAATAATAGCGAATTAAATTAATGCGTTGCACAACACCCAAATTCTGGCCCACTGCAAAGTTTTGGATCTGGTACCTGTTTGCAATGCAACTCCACATCGAGCTAATATAAAGCCAAACTCGACCTGCCTGAAGCTTGTTCCCTTTGCTGCCAGATATGGGGTCTCTTCTAGTTGCCAATTCCCCGTTCGCTATGTCCCGATTTACACGAGGAGACATCTAGAAGGGAGACACTGGAAATTCTCTTTTGATGTTTCATTCGCGTACACACGGGCAAAAATGTTTCCGCGACATTTTGACATTTAATACTTTAGCATCGTCTGGTTCGGATGTATTCTAGCACGCGCTTACATTTAAAGCAGAGAGCGTTCGACAACAGTTTCTTAAATATATGAATGAAAAATGCAAACTGGTTAAATAATAAATAATTTGTTGTTTTTTTTATTGAAATATATTTATAAATTCTTATACTTGAATAAAAAAAATTAAATTGAAAATACTTCTTATGTAAATAATTAACTTAAAATTAACTTGAGTATCTAGAAATGCAGGGAAAAATTAGAAATCAACATAAACATGTCCCATAACTATTTTAAATTATACCTACTTTACTAGCAAAAATAATCATGCATTTCCCAAGCAGCGTTCGGATGTTTGTCATCGTTGTTATCTTCCGTTTGATTGAAAACCAACACATAACTTAGAACTTTCTTCCACAAAAGAAGAAAGCGAATGAAGCAACTGTCAAAAATTGCTTTAAGATAAGAAATACGAATAAGAAAAGCAAAGCGTGTCGCCGAGTACGGGAGACAAAATCCCTTCTCTCTTTCCCTTCCAGATGTCTCCTCGAAAAACTTGCATGCGAAAGCAACAACAAAGTTATTAAGTAAGATTCGCCGCTAGCGAGTATAGTTATAGTTCATTAGACTGGTGTAACTCATTTCGTACGAACTCATGTAATTTAAGACGACTCTACATATTTCCGCGTTGCCAAATATGCTCATTTATACCAGTTGTTGCTTCATCTATTCGCCACTAACGCTAACGCTTGGCGAAAAGAAGGGGCCTATTCTTGTCACTAGCTGAAACCTCATTTACTGCGCTCTGTACATATTTTTTTAAACATCCCTTGACTAAGAAGAAGTTCAAACATATAGCTATGTAGCTCTTGTATATTTGCAGCGTTAGAGCGTAGATCGAAGATGTCTTGAGCAATAAAAATTGAGGCAACCTATAAAATGCCTCACAGAAATAAGTATATGTGTATTTGCAGTCCAATTTAGCTATTCGATTGCAAAATTCTTGTCTAGTCATTATTCTTAGTGCAGTTATTACAAATTTGTGTTGCGAGAATTGGTTTTCATCAGAGAACTGCACCGGTCGAGTGTAAAACATTCATACGCTTTGCTTGAACAAAAAAAAACAGGCCTTTGCGTTCAAACGATCGAACTTGTTCAAATAAGTTATTGTCATTGTTTATTTCAGCTCAATCAAATCATGTGCTGCGTTTTAGCTCTCCGATGTTATCACCAATCGTCTTCGTAGCTGCCGTTTCGGGTATTTGCTCGTTCGGCTCTACATTCATTTTTTTGAACAAGAATAAAAGAGCTATAGAGCCGGTTTGAACACGTTTGATCCCGCATGAGTTTTTGCATGTAACGATAGCAAAGTAAAAGCAAAATTGTAAAGCAAAAACACTATATTTTCATATTTGTTTTTTTTTCTTAAAACTTATAATAAAACACGAACGAAAGAAAATAATGTAAATAAGGAAAACATTGCAATTCATTTTTTCTTATAATACGAAACGCAATTTACAGCGTACATTGTACGCCAACGCTCGTTTGCTCGAACATGTGCTATTTACAATAATGACAATTACTTCTTTGAACAAGTTTGATCGTTTGAACGCAAAGGCTGATGCTAATTTCATTCAATGCTGCTTTTTGTTCAATGATTAGATTTGAGCCGAAGACATTAGATAATACGTGTTGACTGAGCTGAACTACGCGCTCGCCTGCATGAGCTGACTGCACTTGACTAAATATTTTGGTTCAATTGATTGAATGTGAGCAAGAAATTTAGCGTATGAACAACTCAAGAAAACAGTGAGCCATGCAGGTCTCTGGTTTTCATATGAAATAAGTGTATGTGCAATCAGAGATCAGTATTGATTAGGCACTCATAGAAGGCAAGTTATCAAAAAATTGAGTATTATTTGCATTTATATCATAAAGAAAAATGTAAGTAAAATAGATTCCTTCTTTTGAATAAAGAATATTTGAATTATTGATGGGTTAATCTGTAGAATGCAACATGGAAGAAATTTATCCGATGAAGAGCGTGGTCTGATTGAAGGGCTAAGCGAAAGTGGCTAAAGTATTCATGAAATTACTGCTAGAGTAAATCCGCATAGGAGTACCATTAGCAACTTTCTTAAAAATCCAGAAATATATGGTCAACTCAAATAAAGCGGCAGGCCAACTCACAACGACAGCAGATGCAAACGAGAAATTCGTCATCTAGCTGCTCAAAAAGAAATGTCTTGCAAGGAAATGAAACACCATTTAAGTCTTAAGATCACCGATAGATGAAAGTATCAAATTTTGGTCGAGGACGGAGCACTTAAATATTGTTTGCGGGAGCCTGTACCAAGACTATTAGCACATCACATTAAGGCTCGTTTAGCATTTGACGAAAAATATACATTTTGGACTAACGAATTCTAAAACGTTGTATTTTCGGACGAAAAAAAGTTCAACTTAGGTGGTCCAGATGGTTGCCAGAAATATTTGCGGGACCTTAGTCAACCACAGCAAACGCGTCATAAGCGGAACCACGGAGGCGGGTCTTTGATGATTTGGGCCGCTTTCGGTCATGATGGAAAGTCTCCAATTTGTTTTATTCCGACAAGAACCAACGCAGAATTCTATGTTGAAATATTAGAGGATCTTCTCTTTGAATTTGCGCGGGAAACATTGACGGAGACGACTGGGTGTTCCAGCAAGACAACGTCCCAATCCATACGGCTCGTTTAACTAAGGCCTTTCTATCCTCAAGAAAAATTTCAGTTCTGGATTGACCAGCACTAAGTCCCGATTTAAACCCAATTGAGGACCTCTGAGGAATATTGTCGGCCCGTATTTATAAAAATGGTCGGCAGTTTGAGACAATCAAAGGCCTTAAAGGTGCTTTAGAGGAAGAGTGGGATAAGATAGGTGATTCCACTCTTCAAAGCTTGGCATACTCTATGCCTAAACATATGTATAAATGATGTCCTTTCTCATAATGGAAAACATATTAATTATAGAAAATCGAAAGTTACAGAAACGTTGTAAAAAGTGTAAAGAAAGGCCGATGCACATATATAGGGGTTTTCAGTAAGAGCGCTTCAACTTTTGAACTTTTTTGAATAAAACACAAACGGTTTGACTTTTTTAACTAATTTTTTTTTTATTATCGAGTTTGAACATATACATTTAAGTATGAAATTCGATTTCTTTTGCATGACCACCGCGTGCACGTTTTACGAAGTCCAATCGTTGAACCCAATTTTCGACCACTCTTTTGCATAAATCGGCCGAAATTCCAGCAATTTCGCTTTCAATATTGGCTCTGAGCTCACAAATCGTCGCCGGCTTGTTACTGTAGACCAATGACTTCACATAACCTCAAAACGGGACGGCTTGTTAAATGGACCGTAAAATGGCCGTAATGCTCTTAAAGTAGCAGCAACAGAACGATTATTTTCATAAAAAATTTGCACGATTTGCAATCGTTGCTCAAGTGTGTAGCGTTCCATGATGAAATGTATACTAATGAAGTTTACAAATGACAAGCGAAAAATAAAAAATATTGCGTCGTTCGCCCTCCCTATCGGAAAAAAGTTGAAGCGCACCTATTGAACAACCCTATATTTTTTTTGTTTTTCATACTTATTTCATATGAAATTATTTTAATTTCTTTTTTATTTTTATTTTATAAGTTTATTTATTTAATAAGTTTAGTCAAGTTGAATTTTTGTTGTATAATTTTTTGTTCCTATTTTTCTTAAATACGTATGTATTAAAATTATTAGTTGAACCTTTCCCCTGCTTCTTTATAGTTTTTCATGTGAAAATACCCTTGCACATATACTTATTTCTTTGAGGTATGTATGTTCATTTCAAAATCCTCTCGAATGCTGTTGTGAGTGTACAGAAGACTAAGCAAGAATCGAAAATTTCGTAAGATGCTAAGATGAACGCAATTAGTATTCGAAAAATCCTTTTCAATAATTAATCTAATTATAAAGCTGTACCAAGCAAATTTTCATTGGCTTCCACTCAGGCGCAGAATTTAGAGATAAATGTAGAAAAATAGAAAGTTTATAAATTAGGCACACCATAAAATTCGTTAGTTATTCAAGGTTAACAGTTTATGCTTAGATTAGGTTACTTATTAAGCCACACAACACTAAGTTTTTTATTAATTACGAGCGTGAGTACATACACATACATACATATGTATTATTTATAGAGCTGCTTAGCAATGGAAGCTATTTATTATGATTTATTTTGTATGCTTTTTATTTATATATGTATTATTATGTTTGTTTATTTAATTTTTTACTTTTCTGCGTGAAACCACATAAATTCTTTGTACATCACTGCACTGCTTTTATTTTAAACACACTAACACACCAAATTTATAGCGTAGAATTATTGTATGTATATATGCGTGGCTCCAGATTTTTTTTTATTTTTCTTTATTTGCAAATATAAATTTACCTTAACTTTTTTTTATTATTTATTATATTACTTTTTTATTTTGTTATATTAATTTATAATATTTGATTTTGCGCTCTTTTTTATCCAAATTTATTCCTTTTTTTTTAATAAATTTTAATTCAGGTATATATATATATTTATTCTAATCTTTTAGCACAGAATTCTGATTTGTTTTTCCATGTATTTAACAATTCAAGTCGCACTCCTTCTGTTGCAATGGTAACCAACTGTTGTTGGCTATGCTAAATTGTTGTGCTGCTAATTGTTGTGACTGTTGTGATAGCCCTGTTACGCCTGCTGTTATTGTGGAGCCGCTGTTATTGTTACTACTGTTCTGCTCGTTTGCTGATAGTTGTCAGCGCTTCAGTGTCACACCCAGTTAAAATTTAATATTTCATCAAAACGAATCACAACTTTTACAATTTGAATAGTATAGTTTTACAATAAAAACAACAAATAATGGCGTACATATTTTGCTTCTTTCGTTTTCTTATACATATTTACTTCCTAACATTTGGCACACGAATTAACAGCAGACGGCCAACCGAGTGCTAAAACGGCGTCGAGTGCCTAGCGCCTAAAAGTGAGAGTGTTCTGCTGCTGCGGCTGCTGCTGCTGCTGTTTGCAGTGAGTTTAGTTGTAGTTTTTGTGAGGGTTTTATTTTTAAGCTGTTTTTTTTAATTAATCGTTACAACAACTATGAGCAACGGAGCTAATATTTTATGCCTATTTTTTTGTGTATTTTTTTTTTGTGTAAATCTTTACAATTTTAATGCTGCAAATGTGAAACCGAGTGTTCACTTGGTGATCTACTTGCAGGCGCAAATACACTTTTTAGCTGTTTAATATGCACCATTTCCAGAAAATTATTATATTCTTTTTAGTTTTAAATTTATTTCTATGCTTGAACTTTGAATTTAAACCTCAAATAGTTCTTTGTTTATTTTTTTACAATTTTTCGTTTTACAATCTCAGCATATTTTGTTTCATGCAGCAGCACTGCATATTGCTTTGAGTTTAAAATTGTGCCATTTTCTTTTTGTTTTATTTACATATGATGTGATTGTGTTTTTTTGTCTTGTTGGTTTGTTTGTTTTAGTAGTATACAGTTGCTTTTGTTGCAGTATTTGATCGTTGTTGGCAGTCGTTTTGTTGGCAGTTAGTTGTACGTTAAGTTTTCGCTTCGGCCTACATTCGTGTGATATAATCAGGGCAGTGTACACAAATGCAGGCTAGCAGGCGAGGAGGCGAGGAAGCAGTCAAACGCTCACACATACTTTCTCATATGCATAGGTTTTTAAAACTTGTTTGCATGTATGTATGTTTGTATGCAATTAAATGCTGCTGCTATTGCCGTTTGGTGCGCTTTGGACATGTAACAAATTGAACACGCAAATCACTGCTGACTGTCTTTCATTGTTGTTGATTTGGTTGGTTTTGATTTTATGGTTGTTGTTGTTGTTGTTGTTGTTATCGCCGATTTCATTGCTGGTGCTGCTGTTTGGTTTTACAAGGTTCCGTTGCATTTAGCTTCTATTGTTTTTCCTCTTTATTGGGCTCCAGCTGTGCCATTTGTTGTTGTCGCTGCTGCTTTGTCGATTTCATTGCTCACCATTGTTGTTGATGTTGATTGTGTCGCCGTAATTTTCTTTGCTGTCACGTTTATGTTTTAATGATTATTTGCTACTCGTTTGCTTTCACTAGTTTTTAGTTTTGTATGAGTGTGTGTGATTGTTTGTTTTGTGTTTTTTGTTACTCCTCAACGTCCGAATGTTTATTTCAATTAGTACTTCCCTATTTGGTATAGTCTAAAAATGCATAGCACGCCTTTAGGCGCACTTTCTATACACACTCAATGAATTTGTGTACGTAGCACAAAGAAAAACACAAATTACGCACAACACTCGGAAATGCAGCACGCTTTAGTAGGCGAGGCATGTTGTACCACTACTTACATCGTTTGCTTGGTACTTTATTTCACGATACATACAATTAGGAAGCGAGTGCGCTCCTTTACTACTTTTTAATATATTTTTGCGTAATTTTTAATTTTTTTTTGTGTATAGTGTGCACTTTTGTCATACAATTTTCACCTTTATTCTAGTTTTCATCTTTACTTCCATAGCTTTGACACTCTCAAATTGCAAGTATCTACAACCAGGCGCGATAACGTGGCGGTAACTCTTGGAACACAACAGCTGGTGAGACAGTCTTCTGTACTATATTGCACTTGACGCTGGCAAGTGGTCGTGTGATGTGTGGGAGTGGTAGTTGTGGTGCTGCTGAAGTGGTGTTCATAATGTTACATGTCATATTGCCGAAGGGTATTATCGAGGCAGCACCCAATGCTGTGGCGGTGGTTGTTCCATATGAGCTAATTGCTGATCCCGAGGAAGCCGTTGAACTAGTGGATGCTGTTGATGCTGCAGAAGAGTAGGAAGCAGATGTACTCTGACGCTTTTTCGTGACTGGCATTGTTGTAACGGCCTTATTTGCATAACCACCAGCATCCTTACGCTTTTCCGTGCAAAGCATACAAATTACGAACATGCACATTTTGGCGAAATGTGTAGGATGGCAGCGGAACCGAATTAAAAGTCACTCAAAAATCTCTAATTTGAACTTAGTGCAGGAATTGCTGATTTTTTACGGCAGGCTGGAATGTTTTAGAAAACTAGAAATTACTTAATTTGTGTTTTTGTTTCTTTATTTTGAATTGCACGCTTTTCATTACTACATTTTATTTTATTTCATTTTGATTTAAACATTTACAATTGTTTTTTCTACTGCGTCTCCATAACATGCACTTTATACTTTTTATGCCACTTTTCCTTTATTTTAAAGGGTGTGTTTTGCGTTACTCACACACACGCGCGCACTCACAGCCAAACGCCCAAATTACATACAGGTATAAGAATACAAGAATATCAGTATGCACCTACATATGTATATGGCATATGAAACTGTGTATATGTGTTCAATGTTGCAGCAGCTGTTGTTATTGTGTGTTTTAACAATTTGTTGCGCCTAAAAGATTGCGTAACTTTGCCTTCTTTGCACTGCATTGCGCTGCGCTGCTCACACCGCCTTCATGTGCGCTACGCTAGCTGATAGTTGCTGCTCCAGTTGGCGTTGTGTTGTTTCTAATTGCCAATGCTACTACTCTATTTGTTGTTTTTGCTTTTGTTATCGCTGTTGTTGCACTGCTCTGTCGTCGTTGATATATTTCTTCGCTTATCTGCAGTGACAGTGTAAAACCCTGAACTTTCACTTCCAGGTTGTCGTTGATGTAGCATACTTTTAGGCGCTGTCTTACTTTTTTCTTTTCCTTGCTGCCCCTTCCTCTTGCTTATTCTCTACTCACTCGCTTGCAATGCTCAAGAACTCATTTCAGTGACATCTGCCATAATCCAATTCGGGAAATTTTTTGGAAAAAATTTAACAATATTCTCCTTTCATATTTATTTAACATACTTTTGTGCATTATTTTTCATATTGCACACCCATTTCGCACATCTGAAGCATACTTTTGCGATTTTCTCTATTAGTGTACTGCCTTCGTTGCAATTACTTTTACTTTTTCCCGATCTCCAATGTGCATTGACTGCAAACATTTTTCGCCCCATTAAAATCTTGCATACTTTAAAGCTCTCCACTGCTGCTGGTATTGGTACTGGTGTTGGTGCTGGTGCTGATGCTGGTGGTGCCCTTTTTAAATACACTCTACTAGCAAACTGGTTTGTATGAGTAATTTAATGCGCGTGTATGTGTAATTGTTTTGCATTAATTTAGTTGATTTTGCTTTGGCACCCAGAAGAAATCCTGCAGAAATTTTCCATATTCCCTATACTCTGTAGTCAGTTATTTGTATTTCTGTGTAGATTTTTCTTTTTGATATATTTTCGATTGCGTGGAGGTGATAATGCTAGATGTTCCGTCCGACACGAATGAGTAACACAAACTGCAATCGCCAGTTGTCAGCAGGCAGGCAAGAGCAGCTAAAAAGCCAGAGCGTCGTCGCTAATGATGCAGGATGCTGCAGTTGCTCCTGTCGCTGTCGCCGTTGTTGCCATTGTCGTTGCCAGCTGCCAACATATACCCCCACCACCATCACCTCTACGTGTATGCATATTGTTGCTATTATAGCTGTTATTGGTATTGCTGTGCTGCTGCACTCGTTTATGCATTCACTCACCCAACTCGCCAAGTCAGGGAAACTCGTATCGGACCCGAATAAAGCCAGCTGTTAACTTTGCCGCTGTTAGTCCAATTCACTCACTCATTCACTATACACACACACACACACACACATACGCGCGCACTTGCTCATTCACCGTCGTCTAACTGCTGAGTTGCTTCGGCGCTGCAGTGTTGCCATTTTTGTCGTAGTGATGCAAAAATAATGTTTTTAACTACGGAGTTCATTATCATCGTATGTCTTGTTTAAGCGAGCTGCGCCTTTTTTTTCTTTATTTTATTTTCAAGCTTATAAAATAATTTGTAAGCTTGTCATGCTCAATAATTTTTATATGGAAGAAAGCACCCAAAACTGTCCGGAAAAAAATTGTCAAAAATCGACGCGAAGTTTGAGCTTCTTGAAACTTGCACTTCATTACACCGAAAATACCTGCCATTTTTCTAGAAAATGTGATTAAATTATGTGAAATTTTGACGAAAATTTAATTTTTTTTATATTTACTCAAAGTTTTAGCTTATAAAGGGTGATTTTTTAAGAGCTTTAGGAAAGTTTTCCAAAAAAACATACGTAAAATTCAGGAAATTGCATGAAATTTTTGTTTAAATCGATGGTACAGTCCATATAATTTAATGTTTGAAGATTGTTTCATGCAAATGTTGACCGCGACTGCGCTTCAAATGGTCCATCCGCTTAGTCCAATTTTGGCATACTCTTTCCAATGTTTCGGCCGGTATCTCACATATAAATGCTTCAATGTTGTCTTCCCATGCGTTCATTTAAACAGGCCTGTCTGAATAGAGATAAGCTTTAACATAGCCCCACAAAAAATAATCTAAAGGCGTTATATCGCTCGATCTGGGTGGCCAATTGACAGGTCCCGAACGTGAGATAAAATGTTCACCGAACTCGCCTCTCAACAAGTCCAAGCGTAACAAGTGCTGTGTGGCATGTGGCAACTATATTTTCATAAAAAGTTTATTAAAATTAAATAAGTAAGTATAAATAAATTGTCAAAACTTGTCAATAAATCCCTGTGATATAGTTATTTAATGCGCTGCATTTGGTTCAAAGTAATAACCATTGGGATGTGTGCATTTTTTCCATCTCTCATGCAATATGTGAATGCCTAGCCGAATAATTCTTCATTTTTGTGGCCGAGCGTGTTATGGACGCATTTTTGAATATTTTCCTAAGAAAGGATACTTACATATCTTCTGCAGAAAAAATGTGAAAGAAGTGCTTTTCAGCTCGCTTCTTGTGTCAAACTTCAAGTAGGTCGCTTTTTTAATATCGTGGTTAACGAAAAACGGCTTTTTAGCTCGAAAATTCAGAAATTTTATCTACTCCGTTAAAATTAAAATAAATTTGCTTCTATTGCTGCTTGCTGCTAAACAAATATTTTAGGTTCTTGTACCACCAGAAAAAAATTCACCAACCTATGCCTGATGGACATAGGAGCTGACAGCTGGCCGCGTTTTGTTGTAGAACAGACAACTGCTAACAACTTGAAGTGAAACAGACCTTAAACCACAATTATTACAGAATTGTTTCTTTTTATTTTTGTCAGACAATTGGTATACAGGCTTTCGCGTACTTAGCCATTGGCGATACTCAGTTGAACAACGCGCAAAAGTAGTCCAAAGACATTTTTCTCTATATAACGAATGCACGATATTTTTTTTATAAGAAAGAATATGCCCAATGCCTCAATGACAAAAATTATCTAAAATCAAGGCGCCACTTCAAACTTGCACCCTTTTTGGGTGTTTGCCCGTTATCCTTCTCCTATTTGAAGTGCGTTTTGGTGTTGTTCAACACATAAAGGGACCTACCTAGTTTTACGTTGACTCCGAACGACAGAACGAAACGCTTCACAGTTTTTGAAGTGAAACTTCCTTTCGCGCGTCAGAGTATAATTTCAAGGGCGCGACACACGAGCTAGCGTTATGAAAAATCGTCATGAAATGTATAAGCCTACGGCATACAAGCTATTCTCTTTCTCCGCTTTGTGCGGCGCTTCGTAGTCGTTAGTAAAACAGCAGTATCGATAGCTAGACGATCAGCTACAATACCATTAAATCACAATAAAACTATAAATGCAAAATGCACACATTTTCCTGTAGTTTGTGCATGTGCCAATACCAAACACAAATCTCAGGGCGGTGCATATTCTGAAATAGTCTATGAATACGATAAAAAGCAGTCACAATCGCTAGTGTATGTCGCACTGTCCGGTGTTACGTCCATTGATGGATTGTTTATAATTACACGCAATGATGATTTGAGATTCTACCATGGCCGGAGACCATCAACAACAATGCAACCGTATTTCGGCCATCCGTAAACACCAATATTGAATGACTCGATGGGGGACTTGAGGCGTAAGTCTTTCCATTATGAAATGTTAATGAATATTGAAAAAAAAAATGTATTTAGTTTGACAGTAGTCATGCGTGATCTGTCAAAAAACCCCTATTGGGAAAAGTACCTCCAATCTGATCCTTCTCTATATGCGTAAAAACACTTTTCTTACCAATTGCTTCTGGGGCGACGCTCATAAATTTGACGTTTCTTCTCATTTGACAATCAATGTTGCCAGAAACATTTCACGTCCAAATAACGAGAGATTTTTTAGCTATTATCTTTTTATAAAGTTGGTTTAAAGTCGAAAAATTGTGTTCAGCGACGAAGCTCATTTTTGGATCAATGGGTACGTAAATAAGCAGAATTGTCGATTTTGGAGTGAAGATCAGCCAGAAGAATTGCAAGAGCTACCAATGTATCCAGAAAAGAGCACAGTTTGGTGCGGTTTATGGGCTGGAGGTATCATTGGACCGTACATCTTCAAAGATGCTGCGATTGATGCTCGTAACGTAACTGTGAATGGTGAGCGCTACCGTGAAATGATATCCAACTTTATTTTGCCCAAAATGCAAGAGCTTGACTTGCTTGACATGTGGTTTCAGCAAGACGGGGCCACATGCCACACAGCCCGCGTAACAATGGTCTTGTTGAGAGGCGAGTTCGGTGAATATTTGATTTCACGTTCGTGACCTGTCAATTGGCCACCCAGATCGTGCGATATAACGCCTTTAACGTTCCCTGTCCCAATACAAAAATGCAAAATTGACCGACAAGTCCAAGTTTTTTGAATAGTTTGTTTTTCTGTAGTCATAGGATAGCTTTAGTAATAATAATAATAATAAAAACGGATGTAGGGTATTTCTACCTGAAACACATATGGTCCATGAGCGTAGAGGGACATTTTTGCTTCTGCACGTTCATGAAACACATGTGGTTCAAATACCCCCTGACGCCCATATGGCTCAGGAACGTATCAGTGCTTATCAGGCGCACGTTTACTGAACCATATGTGGCTCAGCGGACAGGGAATGTGTTAAGGCTCATGTCTATTCAGACAAACCTGCTTCAATTAACGCATTGGAAGACAACATTAAAACATTTATATGTGAGAAACCGGCCGAAACAATGGAAAGAGTATGCCAAAGTCGGACTAAGCGGATGGACCATTTGAAGCGCAGTCGCGGTCAACATTTGCATGAAATAATCTTCAAACATTGCGGCCGCCGTAGCCGAATGGGTTGGTGTGTGATTACCATTCGGAATTCACAGAGAGGTCGTTGGTTCGAATCTCGGTGAAAGCAAAATTAATAAAAACATTTTTCTAATAGCGGTCGCCCCTCGGCAGGCAATGCAAACCTCCGAGTGTATTTCTGCCATGAAAAAGCTCCTCATAAAAATATCTTCCGTTCGGAGTCGGCTTGAAACTGTAGGTCCCTCCATTTGTGGAACAACATCAAGACGCACACCACAAATAGGAGGAGGAGATCGGCCAAACACCTAACAGAAGTGTACGCGCCAATTATTTATTATTTTTTTTTTTTAATCTTCAAACATTAAATTATATGGACTGTACTGTTGATTCAAATAAAAATGTCATGCATTTTTCTGAATTTGACGTGTGCTTTTGTGAAAAACTTTCCTATAGCCCTTAAAAAATCACCCTTTACTTGTTGCCAGCGAAATTTCACGGGTGTGAAGTTTGTACTAATTCTTACAAAAGGCATCGCACGTCTTTCATATTTGACACTTGTGAACACACGGCTGCAGTATACAAACAGTCAAAATAAATATTTTCATCACCGGTTCATGTTTCTCCCACTGGAGCATAGGGCCTCAGTAAAACATCACCCTCTGGTTCTGTTTTTGGCAAGAAGCTTGATTTCGTGACGTTTCAGCTTCAGCTTAACGACAGATTTCATTTGAGACTTTGCGAGGCGTATGCCAATCTACTTCCACTTTCGCAGTTTTACCATGATACCTACCGGCTGGATTATGCACCTATTGTATAGATCGTCGTTACTTATGCTGTTGGGCCACCAGATCTTCAACATCCTGCGTACAGCTATTCATACAGCTTTGAATTTGGTTTTCAATCCAGTTGTTCATGTGCCAGTACTGATAGTACATTTGTCTTAAAGATCCGTTATTTTGTATGTACGCTGAGGATGCTCGAAGACCAGATAGCTCGGAGCTGTACATACGCGTCGTTCACTTTATTTATTCTGGCGATAACGTCTTTAAGTATGAATAAAGTTAAGTAAAGATGAATCATGTAGTGGACGCCGAAGAAAGGTAACAAACAAAAAATCCTTGAATGAATGTATTATGAAGTTGTTATTTCAGATGATTTTCATTCAGATGATTCATTATATTTTTTCTGAAGAATTATTTCTGGAAAAGCTGTGCGGAAAATTAGTGCCGTAATTCAGCCATTCCAGCTAAGGAATAGTATTTTGCAGAGCTTCTGGAAAATCTCTACAGATATGGTATAAAATTATTGGAAGGTAATTGAAATAGGTGCATTAAAGTTAAGGGAGATTATACTGAATAAAAAAAAAAAAATCATTTTAAAAGTCAGATTATTTATTTTTACCATCTAGTTTTTTTTAAAAGCCTGTATATTCCGAAATTTACGAAAGTGAGATGTATGAAAGACTTAGTAGAAACTATGCAAAAAAGCAATAATAATGTAGTTTACGCAGACGATTCAAAACCATTAGGGTCAAACTTTCTACAAAAACTTGGGGCCAAACTTTCTAGAAACTTTCTACTACAATTTGGAAGGAAAGACGTTCGGTTGATGGTCGGTATTATTACAGGACACAACCCATGGGGTCAGCATATGACCATCATTGGAATCATTGAGGACCCAGTGTGCCTGTCTTGCTTGGACGAGGCGGATAGCACTGATCACTTTCTCTGTGAGTGTCCTTTCTTTGCTAGATCAAGAGTACGAGTTTTGGCTTCCGATGTCGTGAGAATCAATATTAATTCGTTCTGTAAAACTGGAGGATATTTACAGATTTACCAAAAAGAATATGGAAATTTCTCACAGGACTAACAACCTCTGTCTCTGTCTTTGTCTCTGTCTCTGTCTTTGTCTCTGTCTCTGTCTCTGTGTCTGCCTCTGTCTCTATTCTTTCCGATATCTTTCTCTGATACTTTTCTCCTTTCCCCCTTGACTATCTACAGAGCTCTAAATACAATGTGCTTTTTAGCCTGAGTGTTTTAGGAGCCACCAAATGTCTTGGTGCTCCTTGGCTCGACCAATTCAAATTTCATTTTCATGAGGGTTGCATAGAACTTAATAATAATCGAAAACTATCAATATTACCGAAATTTAAATTTTTAGTTTTAACCATCTGAGTTCATGGCTTTTCGCGTTGAGAGACTAAGTCATTTGAATTAATGAAAGATAAAAGTGAAAGTTCAAAACTGCACTAAATATACATACAAAGGTGCATTCCAAAAATTAATTTTAAAAGCACATTTTATAGATACAAATTTGTATACTTAAAGTTTTCTAAAAAATCAAAAGTTTAGTGTTCGTTTTTAGCAAACAATTTCAAATTTATCAGGCTACTAAAATTTGAAATAACACAGTTTCGGATTCAAATTGTACAACCACAAAACAACCAGCCAGATAAATTTTAAAATTAATAATAAATATAATATATAATAAAATATTAGTTGAAACCGGGCATACGTCTTTTTAAATGTTTTCTTTCACAACACCTATTTTCATAATTTTTGGCAACACTGATTGCATTATATGCATTGCTTCGTTGCCATCGGGGCGGATGTTCAGTTTGCACTCTGATTCACTCACCGTAACACCTTCACCTCTGCTCGGCTGTGCTTTGCTCTGTTCTGTTCAGCTTTGCTCTGCCTTGCACTCGGCGCATATACCCTATCTTTACCGCGCCATGCTCAACGAATGCACGATATTTTTTTTATAAGAAAGAATATGCCCAATGCCTCAATGACAAAAATTATCTAAAATCAAGGCGCCACTTCAAACTTGCACCCTTTTTGGGTGTTTGCCCGTTATCCTTCTCCTATTTGAAGTGCGTTTTGGTGTTGTTCAACACATAAAGGGACCTACCTAGTTTTACGTTGACTCCGAACGACAGAACGAAACGCTTCACAGTTTTTGAAGTGAAACTTCCTTTCGCGCGTCAGAGTATAATTTCAAGGGCGCGACACACGAGCTAGCGTTATGAAAAATCGTCATGAAATGTATAAGCCTACGGCATACAAGCTATTCTCTTTCTCCGCTTTGTGCGGCGCTTCGTAGTCGTTAGTAAAACAGCAGTATCGATAGCTAGACGATCAGCTACAATACCATTAAATCACAATAAAACTATAAATGCAAAATGCACACATTTTCCTGTAGTTTGTGCATGTGCCAATACCAAACACAAATCTCAGGGCGGTGCATATTCTGAAATAGTCTATGAATACGATAAAAAGCAGTCACAATCGCTAGTGTATGTCGCACTGTCCGGTGTTACGTCCATTGATGGATTGTTTATAATTACACGCAATGATGATTTGAGATTCTACCATGGCCGGAGACCATCAACAACAATGCAACCGTATTTCGGCCATCCGTAAACACCAATATTGAATGACTCGATGGGGGACTTGAGGCGTAAGTCTTTCCATTATGAAATGTTAATGAATATTGAAAAAAAAAATGTATTTAGTTTGACAGTAGTCATGCGTGATCTGTCAAAAAACCCCTATTGGGAAAAGTACCTCCAATCTGATCCTTCTCTATATGCGTAAAAACACTTTTCTTACCAATTGCTTCTGGGGCGACGCTCATAAATTTGACGTTTCTTCTCATTTGACAATCAATGTTGCCAGAAACATTTCACGTCCAAATAACGAGAGATTTTTTAGCTATTATCTTTTTATAAAGTTGGTTTAAAGTCGAAAAATTGTGTTCAGCGACGAAGCTCATTTTTGGATCAATGGGTACGTAAATAAGCAGAATTGTCGATTTTGGAGTGAAGATCAGCCAGAAGAATTGCAAGAGCTACCAATGTATCCAGAAAAGAGCACAGTTTGGTGCGGTTTATGGGCTGGAGGTATCATTGGACCGTACATCTTCAAAGATGCTGCGATTGATGCTCGTAACGTAACTGTGAATGGTGAGCGCTACCGTGAAATGATATCCAACTTTATTTTGCCCAAAATGCAAGAGCTTGACTTGCTTGACATGTGGTTTCAGCAAGACGGGGCCACATGCCACACAGCCCGCGTAACAATGGTCTTGTTGAGAGGCGAGTTCGGTGAATATTTGATTTCACGTTCGTGACCTGTCAATTGGCCACCCAGATCGTGCGATATAACGCCTTTAACGTTCCCTGTCCCAATACAAAAATGCAAAATTGACCGACAAGTCCAAGTTTTTTGAATAGTTTGTTTTTCTGTAGTCATAGGATAGCTTTAGTAATAATAATAATAATAAAAACGGATGTAGGGTATTTCTACCTGAAACACATATGGTCCATGAGCGTAGAGGGACATTTTTGCTTCTGCACGTTCATGAAACACATGTGGTTCAAATACCCCCTGACGCCCATATGGCTCAGGAACGTATCAGTGCTTATCAGGCGCACGTTTACTGAACCATATGTGGCTCAGCGGACAGGGAATGTGTTAAGGCTCATGTCTATTCAGACAAACCTGCTTCAATTAACGCATTGGAAGACAACATTAAAACATTTATATGTGAGAAACCGGCCGAAACAATGGAAAGAGTATGCCAAAGTCGGACTAAGCGGATGGACCATTTGAAGCGCAGTCGCGGTCAACATTTGCATGAAATAATCTTCAAACATTGCGGCCGCCGTAGCCGAATGGGTTGGTGTGTGATTACCATTCGGAATTCACAGAGAGGTCGTTGGTTCGAATCTCGGTGAAAGCAAAATTAATAAAAACATTTTTCTAATAGCGGTCGCCCCTCGGCAGGCAATGCAAACCTCCGAGTGTATTTCTGCCATGAAAAAGCTCCTCATAAAAATATCTTCCGTTCGGAGTCGGCTTGAAACTGTAGGTCCCTCCATTTGTGGAACAACATCAAGACGCACACCACAAATAGGAGGAGGAGATCGGCCAAACACCTAACAGAAGTGTACGCGCCAATTATTTATTATTTTTTTTTTTTAATCTTCAAACATTAAATTATATGGACTGTACTGTTGATTCAAATAAAAATGTCATGCATTTTTCTGAATTTGACGTGTGCTTTTGTGAAAAACTTTCCTATAGCCCTTAAAAAATCACCCTTTACTTGTTGCCAGCGAAATTTCACGGGTGTGAAGTTTGTACTAATTCTTACAAAAGGCATCGCACGTCTTTCATATTTGACACTTGTGAACACACGGCTGCAGTATACAAACAGTCAAAATAAATATTTTCATCACCGGTTCATGTTTCTCCCACTGGAGCATAGGGCCTCAGTAAAACATCACCCTCTGGTTCTGTTTTTGGCAAGAAGCTTGATTTCGTGACGTTTCAGCTTCAGCTTAACGACAGATTTCATTTGAGACTTTGCGAGGCGTATGCCAATCTACTTCCACTTTCGCAGTTTTACCATGATACCTACCGGCTGGATTATGCACCTATTGTATAGATCGTCGTTACTTATGCTGTTGGGCCACCAGATCTTCAACATCCTGCGTACAGCTATTCATACAGCTTTGAATTTGGTTTTCAATCCAGTTGTTCATGTGCCAGTACTGATAGTACATTTGTCTTAAAGATCCGTTATTTTGTATGTACGCTGAGGATGCTCGAAGACCAGATAGCTCGGAGCTGTACATACGCGTCGTTCACTTTATTTATTCTGGCGATAACGTCTTTAAGTATGAATAAAGTTAAGTAAAGATGAATCATGTAGTGGACGCCGAAGAAAGGTAACAAACAAAAAATCCTTGAATGAATGTATTATGAAGTTGTTATTTCAGATGATTTTCATTCAGATGATTCATTATATTTTTTCTGAAGAATTATTTCTGGAAAAGCTGTGCGGAAAATTAGTGCCGTAATTCAGCCATTCCAGCTAAGGAATAGTATTTTGCAGAGCTTCTGGAAAATCTCTACAGATATGGTATAAAATTATTGGAAGGTAATTGAAATAGGTGCATTAAAGTTAAGGGAGATTATACTGAATAAAAAAAAAAAAATCATTTTAAAAGTCAGATTATTTATTTTTACCATCTAGTTTTTTTTAAAAGCCTGTATATTCCGAAATTTACGAAAGTGAGATGTATGAAAGACTTAGTAGAAACTATGCAAAAAAGCAATAATAATGTAGTTTACGCAGACGATTCAAAACCATTAGGGTCAAACTTTCTACAAAAACTTGGGGCCAAACTTTCTAGAAACTTTCTACTACAATTTGGAAGGAAAGACGTTCGGTTGATGGTCGGTATTATTACAGGACACAACCCATGGGGTCAGCATATGACCATCATTGGAATCATTGAGGACCCAGTGTGCCTGTCTTGCTTGGACGAGGCGGATAGCACTGATCACTTTCTCTGTGAGTGTCCTTTCTTTGCTAGATCAAGAGTACGAGTTTTGGCTTCCGATGTCGTGAGAATCAATATTAATTCGTTCTGTAAAACTGGAGGATATTTACAGATTTACCAAAAAGAATATGGAAATTTCTCACAGGACTAACAACCTCTGTCTCTGTCTTTGTCTCTGTCTCTGTCTTTGTCTCTGTCTCTGTCTCTGTGTCTGCCTCTGTCTCTATTCTTTCCGATATCTTTCTCTGATACTTTTCTCCTTTCCCCCTTGACTATCTACAGAGCTCTAAATACAATGTGCTTTTTAGCCTGAGTGTTTTAGGAGCCACCAAATGTCTTGGTGCTCCTTGGCTCGACCAATTCAAATTTCATTTTCATGAGGGTTGCATAGAACTTAATAATAATCGAAAACTATCAATATTACCGAAATTTAAATTTTTAGTTTTAACCATCTGAGTTCATGGCTTTTCGCGTTGAGAGACTAAGTCATTTGAATTAATGAAAGATAAAAGTGAAAGTTCAAAACTGCACTAAATATACATACAAAGGTGCATTCCAAAAATTAATTTTAAAAGCACATTTTATAGATACAAATTTGTATACTTAAAGTTTTCTAAAAAATCAAAAGTTTAGTGTTCGTTTTTAGCAAACAATTTCAAATTTATCAGGCTACTAAAATTTGAAATAACACAGTTTCGGATTCAAATTGTACAACCACAAAACAACCAGCCAGATAAATTTTAAAATTAATAATAAATATAATATATAATAAAATATTAGTTGAAACCGGGCATACGTCTTTTTAAATGTTTTCTTTCACAACACCTATTTTCATAATTTTTGGCAACACTGATTGCATTATATGCATTGCTTCGTTGCCATCGGGGCGGATGTTCAGTTTGCACTCTGATTCACTCACCGTAACACCTTCACCTCTGCTCGGCTGTGCTTTGCTCTGTTCTGTTCAGCTTTGCTCTGCCTTGCACTCGGCGCATATACCCTATCTTTACCGCGCCATGCTCAGTCATTGCCATCATCGTAACTCGGCACAACATTAGATTTGACCCAATTTCACTTCGGCTACTACCTCCGTTGACTGCTGCTGCTGCTGCTACTGCTGCACCTCTGCCTCAGCCTCTACCTCTGTCCCGCGTAATGTCCTCGTGCACGTTTTTGAAGGCTGTATGAAAGTGAAGTGTGTCTCGCTATGCTCACTTGTGTGCATGGGTGTATGTATGTATATCCTACATATTCGTGTGTGTGTGTGTGTGTGTGTGTTTAACTGTGCCCCGCTGTTAACGCTATCATGTCACACACCTCCCTTTTCCCAATTTTTTCCTTTCAATCAACAACTGTTAACATTACGTTTCGAAGCTGTTTTCGTAAAATTCTTCGCAGTTGTTAACAATGTACGAGCAGGTTCTTTTTTTAATATTTTTCATGTTTTTTATTTCTTGTACTTGTAAATGTTTTTTATTTCGCGTTTCATATATTTCATTGCAATGTGTCAACCTGCCGTTGCCCTCTTTCCCTGCACATACATACTTGCACTGAAGTGCTTTTTTCTTGCAATTTCTGCTGCCGATCTGCTTTTTGTTCGGTCAATCATTGTCGTCGTCGTGCATTTGGGAGTGTCTGTTGGTTCTGTTCAAGTTCCAATTTTCCAAGCTAGAACGCCTGTCAGCGTAGAAGAAGCAGCAACAGCAGCAGCAGCAGGCGCAACAACGACGATTCGCGAAACCATAGTAGTCATTTACTTGCTATTAACGGTTAATTTCAAAGGATTCACTTTATATATGTATTCTTCTTACTTAGGTTGCTCGATAAGAGTTAGTTAAAATTTGTTTTTATATTTTTATTTTGATTTTGCTTCAGTAAAACTGGAATGATCTAAACTGAACTGATATTCGGCTTCAAGCTCAAAATCCATCCGGCATGCTGTTCATATCCATATAGTCCGGTAGCCAGGGGCCATTTTGAACTCATCATTTCATGCCGTCTGATTTTAATACTGAAGGCAGACGCCATCCAATGGATGACGAAACCAAACGTCAGCTGGTCCAGTAGCGGTGGGTACGTGCGTGGGATGCTGCAAAGCGTGTCGAAAAAAAAGTTTTTACAACTCATTTAATACCGGCTGAAATTTTTTTTGTTATATTGTTGACATTTAGTAATATAAAAAAAATAGTCAGCTGCGCCGTAGAAGGGGGAAAATATGTCAGCTGAACAGGCGAACTTGTAAAATAAATTAAAAAGTAAAACTACTTTATGCCGATTGAAATTTTTTTACATAATTTTGGACACATAAAAAATAAAAATAAATAATTGGCGCGTACACTTCTGTTAGGTGTTTGGCCGAGCTCCTCCTCCTATTTGTGGTGTGCGTCTTGATGTTGTTCCACAAATGGAGGGACACATATGAAAATATAATAATGATGGTCAGCTGCGTTTATAGCGGTGGGAAGACCGTCAGCCGAAGCATTGAAAATTCCGCGCGCTGCCGAGATGTATGAACGCAATGATACATTTTTCCCCCTCTACCGCGCAGCAGACTATTTTTTTTTATTCTACTAAATGTCAACCATACATGAAAAAAATTTCAGCCGGTATAAAATGAGTTGGTTGACATTTTTTTCCGACACGTTTCGTACCCTCCCACAATCACACCCGTGGGTGCGCCAGCTGACTTTCATTTTCGTTATTCATGAAAGCTAAATCACAAGTAGAGTCAAGAATTTAACGGTATAAAAACGCTGTCCAAAATCGAACACCGAACACTTTTGCGTGCCCACCAAAGCCTATGTACATGAAGAACTGGGACGTCAACGACTGGGAGAACAATGAATTCATACGCCACTGAATGGAAAGTCCAGTACAGAGGCAGACAAAACAATTTATCCTTTCTTCTAGAAGAGTGTCAAGTAAGCTTGTAAATCTAGATAGCGAGGACTTACTTCGTAACTATAACTGTTGATCCATTGGTAATTTTATATAATATATTTATAATTGGTACAAAAATAACGAAGAAGTGCTCAAATCCGTTAGTAGTCTTCAATTAGAGGCTCGCGACCGAGCACAATATACCCTTACCCTACAACACTAAAAAGAAAAAACCATAAAAGGGGTAAAAAAATATATGATAAATTCTGTCTGGGGTGCACAGCGACTTGAAGAATGGTAGTCCCAAAATTTCACAGCATTTTTCAAAAATCAAAACATTTAACACGGCAGATAAAAATTTACGAATCGGTTTTTAGCGTAAGATGCCATATGGTACAGTTCTGTTCACGAGACACTGCAAATTGTACAGTTTTATAACTCGATCAGTTTTTAGCAGTAATCTTAGATCCTCGACTTCTCTTAGGTCCTCGAGTTCTCTCTTGGATTTGCAATTTTGAGAAGGACTATTGAAAAGTGTACCAGAGTACGATTGGTAAAGATTAAAGACTACGACCGCAGACCTATGCCCGCATTTAGAGTACTAATATGATGTTTCCTTTAAAAATTTTGAAATATTAAGTGCTCAATTTGCAAAAAGTGCAACCATTATTATGTCTAGAAGTTCATGCGATATTGAAATATTCTTATACATTCGACCTGTGGACAACAGCTCTCATTAGGGGAAGCGCAAAATTAATCACCCTTTCGGAAGATTTATAATTTTTGCAAATTGCGCAGTACGTCAATAATATTTGACACATGCGAACTAGACAGCTGCAGCAAACAAACAGAGAAACAATGAAGCGCGTAAAGGTCAAAATAAAGATTTCCATCACCCGAAATTATTTTTCGTTTATTTAGTAAAAAAGTTGTTTAAAAACAAAATTGGATGATTAAAATTACGCCACCTTGTATATGCAATTGTCGGTAATGGCGGCATTGTTGACAAGCATGATTTGTCTCGCTTTCTCAAAACCCGCCTTATTTGTGAAAAGTTAAGCTGCTAACAGGGCGCTTGGACTCGTACCGTCTAACTCGTAATGTGTTCAAGAATATGGATGATACCTACAAGCTTTCCCCCAGTAGAGAGTCACTATGTACTGGTTTCCGGGACTTGATGTTATTCCGAGAACTGAGGAAGTAGATGAGTGCGCGAGCAGAGGATCTTAGAGAGAGCATACGGCATATAGCTAATTTAACGACCTGTAAGGAGAGTGATGTGGAGAGTTTTTCTGGGCAACATAATGGGCCTCAGTAGCCACCGAGTAAACTCTTTTTAAAGAGCAAACAGTCCAATAAAACAGGTGTCCACCGTTGGGCTTTGGAAAATGATCTGTTACATGCCATTATTAGTAGATGTGTTTCTCAAATTTCCATTAGGTTGAGAGGGCGCATGAACAGAAAGCCAACCTATATTCCCTGTTCGCCACGGTAGTCCTCAATAAACCGGATAACCGCTGTCCTTAGTGAAATCCTAGTGAGTGCCCTTTAGTCGGAAGTATTTGGCGTCTGACGATCTTATAAAAAAGTTCTAACTTCGGAGACCAGGACCTAATATTGCTAGTTCTTCAGACAGCCAGATAGCAATGAGTGTTCTGTGATAAGGAGCATACACGACAAAGTTCACAATTTTTTCAATAGAAATACTTCACAATTCACTAACAAAAAGTAGGCAAAATTTTTTCGCTAAATAAAAAATATTCGGAACGACTCGAAGATTTTTTAAAGCATACCCTTTGATCGAAAACTACCGGGAATTTTTAAACAAAACAGAGTTAAATTTCACCAAAATTTATTTTATCTCCTTCAAAATATGACCCGTTTGAAGCAACACACATGTGCCAACGTTTAACCCAGTCCTCCATGCACCCCTGGTAGGCCGACGAAGGGATGGCCTTCAGCTAGTTCGTCGCATTCTCTTTGATCTCCTCTATCGCCTGAATTCTCCTTCCACGAAGTGGTAACTTCAACTTGGGAAACAAAAAGAAGTCGCACGGGCCCATGCCAGGTGAATACGGTGCTTGCACGATGGCATTTACTTGGTGTTTGGTCAAATAATCCAGCACAATTTGGGCTCGGTGCGATAGCGCGTTATCATCATGCAAAATCCAAGAATTGTTTGCCCACAGGCCGTTTGCGACGTTCAGCATCTCTCAAACGCTTCAAAACGGATAAATAATATTCTTTATTGACTGTCTGGCCCGATGGATGGTACTCATAGTTCGCTATGCCTTGGAAATCGAAGAAAACAGTCACCTTCCCGGTACTTTTTCATCGTAGGGTAAAGCACGATTTTAAGAGAAATGATAGCAATTAGACTCGAACTACGAGAAGAAGTATCGCTCAATTTATGAGAAAATCCGACATGGATGCAAAAACGTTTAGCAAACTACATATTTTGGGTTCAGTACTTCTGCGGTAAAAAGAGCAGCTAAATGAAAGAAAGAAAATATTTCTGTTGAGTGAGTGAAAAAGTTTTGGAAGAAAAATTGTTTATTTCGAGCTTTGTAAAGCTCTTGGCACTAGGCCCGTGACAAGAAAAACATTTTTTTTTTTTCAAATTAGTCCTCTAAAGTTCTCAAAATCCTAAAAACTATATATTTGGGTCGAACTTTTTAGTTTCTTTTCTCATGTAAAGGCCAAAAATGGTGATATTTTGAATTGATTGTATGGGGAGCCCCCAGGGGAGTTCCAGGGGGTGTGCCACTGGCATGGATGGATCGGCCGTCTAAAGTTAGTGGGGATCGGTCATACATTTGGACTCGATTGGAGCACTCTAAATGGGTCAAAGTGGGATTTTTCGTTCGACCCAAGTTGGGGGACATCAGAATTCGTTTTAGAGGTATGGTTCCTTCGGCAAAGTTTCTTATTTTGATCCCTATAAAACGATTTTCACAGAGCAATGAGCGGTTTTTAAATCGACCCGCCCTAATACATACATATGTATATTGCTATGAATACAATGCAATATGTGCACGTCTAATAATGAACTCTACCTAAATTCCGCTAGCGACCCAAAATATGAAATCCTGTGCTGACATACATACTAACACGCCTTGATTAATACACACGAAAATAGTATAGCCATAAAAATGCAATATTAAAAAATTTAGTTTCATCTGAATTACACACAGACCGCCTTGCAAAATGAGATACTCAAGCGCCCTTTATTTACGCATATACCAACAACCATATTTATACTCGTTTACATACCTACAGTTGTTCCATGTTGTTGCTTACACAAATTTCCCAACTATGAAATTATCTACTGAGATTTCCATGGCATTTATGAGAATATGACAACTAACAGCTGAGTGCAACAAAAATACAAAAACAAAAACAACAATTACACCAACAACAGAAATGGAGGTATGAATATAAAAATGATAAACAATCCAAAATGTATGGTAGCGACAAACAAAGGATAACTTTTGTAGAAAGATGAAATTCTCGTATGAGGCAAAGTGAAAGGAATTCAAATCGTTGCTGGCAGTAACAAAAATAACAACAATAATTGCTTGATACAGTAAAATATCAACAGACGAATTTGTAAGGCACCGAACTGCGGCACTTACTTGCTACTATTTGCCGTGTTGCGATAAAAGCGTAGCAAACTTTGAGGGAACACCCTTCACAAACCACATATACACACATAAATACATAAATACCTACATTTTTTTTTTTTTTTTTTTTTTTTTTTTTTTTTTTTTTTTTTTTTTTTTACGAGGAGGAAGCATCGAAAGCCTGTACCCCGTCAGTGTAGGACTTTAACCCAAACTAAACCTCCTACCGTCCATGTACCGATCCCCTCCCGGTACTACCGTTAAGTAAATCGTCGGGAAGGCGGTTGAACTCTAGGCTCTACGTCAGTTACACTTCTCATGCAGTCCGTCAAAAGTTGCATGTACTTTAATCCTCCCCCAGTTTTGTTTGTTACCGAAGCAAACCACCCCAGTTGGGCCTGTCCACCCCCTCCCACCATACTTGTCACACGTCGACTTAAGAGTTCGTTCCTTTGTCAAGTATCGTCTGTTTATCTGCCGCTGACCTCGGATATGTCTGCGAGCTTTAATGCATAAATTATTTGGCTAATTGCGGCCGAGATCTTATCCCACGCATACTTTGAAGACATCATGATGTCCACTATGTTTTCTGGTACTATCGGATCATCTGATAGTGAAGCTAAATCCTCTCTGATAGTCACAAATCGCGGGCATACAAAAAATACATGTCTTGCATCTTCCTCTTCATGGCATATTCGACATAAAGGCGAATCACGTATCCTAAGGCGATGTAGATACTTCTGGTAGCAACCATGGCCTGTCAAAAATTGCGTTAGCTGGAAATTAGGCTCACCATAGCTTCTATTTAGCCATTTTTCGATTTTTGGGATTAGTGTATAAGTCCACCTTCCCTTTGTCGCGTTTTCCCAACGCTCCTGCCATTTCAGCATGGATGTAGCCTTCTCTCTTTTTATGATCGCGGATATGTTACTGTGGTCCTGTTCTTTCTGCACGAACACTCTCGCTCTTTCTTCCGCCAATATATCTATCGGAATCATGCCTGCGATCACCGTTGCCGCTTCGTCAGAGGTGGTTTTATATGCGCTTATCACCCTCAGTGCGCAAAGTCTGTACATGGCTTCGTACGGTCTTCTATATGCTTTTACCTTCATGGATTTTGCCCATACTGGTGCTGCATATAGCAGGGTGCATGCGATGACGCTAGATAATAGCCTGCGTTTGCTGCTTCTCGGCCCACCCACATTCGGGAGCATTCTAGAGAGCGCACTGAACATTCTTGATGCTTTGTGGGTTATATATTCCGCATGTGGGCCAAAACTGAGCCGGTCGTCAATTATAACACCCAGATATTTGAGCTGACGAGACGATTTAAATTTATGTGTGCCTATGCTGAAAGAGGCTATCTCTGGTTTCTTGCGGGTACTGATGAGGACCGCTTCCGTTTTCTCCGCTGCAATGGATAAACCTACGCTATCCAGCCAGTTTGTTACGGTAGCAATTGCAGTGTTTGCTTTGACTTCGATATCGCTCACCAGTTTAGCTACAATTACGAGAGCTATGTCATCCGCAAAGCCAACGATGTGTACATCTGTTGGAAATGGGAGTCGGAACACTTCATCATACATAATATTCCAAAGCGTGGGGCCTAGCACTGAGCCCTGTGGCACACCTGCTGTAATCTTATACTTTTTTATTCCACCTTCTGTGTCGTATTCTAAAACTCGATCGCTCAGATAGTTTCTGACAATATTATATATGTATGCCGGAACAGATAGCTTTTTAAGTGCCTTCAGAAGGTGCCCCCAGTCTGCTGACTTGAAGGCGTTTTTCACATCTAAAGTCACGACTGCGCAGTATTGCTTATCACCGCCTCTCCATCGTTTGCCTGCGATCGCGTCTGTAGCAATCGTGACCACCTTTTGTATTGCCGCTGTAGTAGACCTTCGCTTTCGGAAACCATACTGGTACGGGGATAGTCCCGCCTCGCATTCAGTGTACGGCTGTATTCTGTTGTTAATAAGCCGCTCTAAAAGCTTGCCCATCGTGTCAAGGAGGCATAGGGGACGGTAGGATCCTGGTATACCTGGTGGCTTCCCTGGCTTCGGGAGCAGCACTAGTCTTTGCCTCTTCCAGAAATTCGGGAACACGCCTTGCTCGAGACACAATTGCATCACCCTAGCAAATGTCTGGGGATTTTCCAGGATGGCTGTTTTTAATGCTATGTTCGGAATCCCATCCGGGCCGGGAGCTTTGCGATCTCCAATCATTTTTGCTGCTTGTACCACTTCTTCAGGTGTTATATCATCAATGTCATTTATAGATGCTGAAATGTATGACATTGGATCTGTTTTGCGGTGAGGAAACAGGGTCCGAACTATATTATTTAGCAAGTTAGGGCATTTTACTTGCGGCGCTTTAACAATTTTAGACATTACTACTCTGTATGCATTACCCCATATGTTTTTGTCTGCCTCGTTGCATAGCTGATTAAATGAGGCTGCTTTACTTCGCCGGATCTCATTTTTTAGCTGCTTTCGAAAATTTTTAAAATTTGCCAGCCTAATTTGATGCTCCGCAGTATTCCGTAGTCTTTGGCAGATCCTTCTCTCTCTGAAGCATTTCGCCCTTAGTTCTTTGATTGTGTCATTCCACCAGTATACTTGCTTCCGATGACAGCCTTTTACTTTACGGGCCATCGATGCTTCGCAGGCTACTATAATGTCTTGCACAAGCCTATTTGCTGCCCTTGCTGCTGATTTCTCTTCTTGTACGCGCTCTATGACCTCGTTTAATACAAAGTTGAATAGAGGTTTGTCCAGTGTTGTCAGTCTCCATGCCTGGTGCAGAGAATTACTAGCAGAGATATAATTGTTGTCTTCTTTTCCTTCCGGGATGTCTATAATTAGGGCTTGATGATCGCTGTGGGTATAATGCTCGCTGACCTTCCATTTGACGCATCTAGCCAAGGAGCCACTAGTAAAAGTGATGTCTATTATGGACTCCTTACTATCTCTTTGAAAGGTGGCTGTTCTTCCATCGTTGGCTATGACCAAATCTAGCGGAGCGAGCGCCTCCAATAAAGCCGCGCCTCTGGCGTTCGTTCTCCTACTGCCCCATTCCACTGCCCATGCATTAAAGTCGCCGGCTATGACGACCGGGTGACGACCTCTCGCAGTCTCTACAATATGATCTAGGAACTCCCGGAACTCCTGAATCGTCCAGCTAGGGGGTGCATAGCAGCTGCAAATATGGCAACCTTTGACAAGGACCCAAACGAAGCCCTTTCTCGCATCTACTGGATCCGCTTTCTGGAACGGGTGGGTACCACAAGTCCATATTGCTGCTTTTCGTGTTCTATCTGCTACCCAATCGTTGCGCGAAGGAATCTTGTAGGGCTCTGAGATTATTGCTACGTCAACCTTCATCTCTATCACCGTCTGCTTCAATAAATCTTGAGCCGCCTCACAATGATTTAAATTTAATTGCATACTCCTCATGTTGATGCTTTGGCTAAAGCTCTTTTGTAGGCTGGACACCTGCTACTACCAGATATGTGGTCGGATAGCTCTTCCTTGGCTAGTTGACATAGAAGACATTTTGGTGCATTTGTGCAGTCTTTTGCTACATGTCCTTCATTTCCGCATCTCCTACACATCTTGGATCTATCGCAATTCGTACAGTTTTTCGATATATGGCCAAAATCTAGACAACGGAAACATCGCGTTGGATGAATAATCCTCCGCAGGCGGCAGACCACCCATCCAACTTTCAATTTCCCTTTAGAAAGGAGCAAATTTGCAGCGCTTACCGGAAGATTTAGTGTCGCTATTTGCGTATTCCCGTATGATTTACGTAAACTTTTCACTGCCGCTACGTTGATGTTTGGTAAATTGAATTGATCTACTATGGCTTGTACTACATCTTCCCTTGTAGACACTTCATCAAGATCCCTGCACTCTATTGTTAATTCATGAGTCAGAACTCTAACTTCGGCTTTATCGCCAAGAACTTTTTCTACCAAGCCCTGGTATTGCGCATTGTCTGCCTCGCCCCGCGTTTTTAGTTGGAATAACATTTCACCTTTTTGCGTTTTCCTAATTTTTGTCACCATATCGCCGAGTTGTGAGAGGCTTGGCTCCGATTTAATTACACGGAGAATGTCCGCATAAGACCCCTCGCCTTTATTAGAAATAATAAAAGCGTCTGGTCTGGCCCTAATTCGCTGCTTTTCGCCCCCTTGACGCACTATCTCCGAGAAGGTACCGCCGCTTCTGCTTTCTGCCGCTGCCAAAGTCTGCGTAGGTGTTGTGCGACGCTTAGCTCGACGTACTTCCACCCACCCTTCATTCTCATTGGATGTGGGTTTGTTTCCTCTTGGCAGCCTATCATTGGTTCCTTGCTTGCATGTGCCCTCCAAATGTGAAGCCTGCACACTAAGTGAAATGCTTCTCGTACGCTTTCCTATTGGCTGCGGGGAATTTTCAGGAGAGGAATTCCCTCTATATTGAGCCCTTGTCCTCTTCCCATTGGCTTTAGCATTTTCTGCAAAAGGTGTTTGAGTGGCCTTCTCGACACCTGATTTGGCTTTATTATGCGTAGCTAATTTATTCTGCTCTTGCTTTACTTTTTTGTGTAATGCAGAGATTGATGAGACAACACCTCTCATCTGTTGATTTACATGTCTCTGCAGTACCATCATTTTTGCTAGCTCTTCTATCTTTGCTCCCAGCATGGTAAGAGCGTCGCCATTTGCCGGAGAGGCGAATGCAGGGAGAAAGAGCGACTCACTTAATGTTTCCCTTTGCTTCACAGGGGAACCGCTATCCATCGTCTGCTTATCACCTCCTTCTAAGCTACCAGTAGCAGATTTGACAACGTGTGGTGAGGTTGTGCGCTCGGGTGATCTCGCTGTTTTGGAGCAACGCATAAACGGATTCACATTCTCCATTGCACTTACACCTTTTGGTGTGAAGCTCACCGCACTGAACCGTACTCAACGTAGCTGTTTAAATGTTTGTTTTTCTGCTATTCTCTCAATGTTCTCTATTTTCACTTGTTCACTGTACAAGTACAAACCACTTTGCTGAACTCACCCGCTATCAACGTAGCTGTTTAAATTTTTGGTTTTGCTACTTCTCTCTTTTTTTTTTTTTTTTTTTTGTTTCTCCACTATTCACTTTTGCTTATCTCGCTCAAAAACAAAACAAAGTTTCCAGCCCAAGAAGCGAAAAGGACTCACCTGTAGGAGCAGAATCGCCCACTTCCAGTGCGCGATCGACTGCTACAGTGGTTATGAGCGTTGTTTCCACTTTCGGTTAAAATTCGTTTTTTTAATTTCACTATATTTGGCACTTTTGACGAGCTGTCCGACAACACGTCTACACTTGACATACATATATATGCACATGGAGGTTCACAAACTCAACAGTGAGCAGATAGGCAACGTGTGGTGAACACATATCACACATGGCACATGCACACATCACACAGCATACAATATACCTCCCCCTGCAGATATTTAGGTCAAAGCTAGTCAGTCATTCGAACGTTGCTGTTGCCCCACAAATGCTCGACTGCATCAACGCCAACCAACCAACCAGCCAGCCATCCAGCCAGCGAGCCAGCACACCCGCAAACCACACAACACCACACCCCTCCATCATTAAGTAAACTGCAGCTACTGCTGCACAAACAATAAAACAGGACATACCTAATAATAGTGGTGCAAAGATTTGGTTGGCAAAAGACACTACGACCATCCATCCACGCACAGAAACAGCATTGAGTCAAGCAGTGTGGAAGTCGTAGGCACGGCGACGGTAGTAGTGTCTGTCTGTCGCATGTATGTACTCGTACATATATCGTCAACGTCCGACGAAGTCACTGTCAGGTTGTTAATGAGCACAGAATGTAAGTGTAAATAATCGCAGCGTTTGCGTTGCAGTTGCAACTGAAGGCTAACGAAGATAAGTTCATCAGTAGAATATATAATACGAGTAATGAGAAAAAGCTTAATGTGCCAACGAAATGGATGCGCACAGCTGAGCACAAATCTCTTGGCTAACACTCACTGCGAGCAGTGTGTGTTTGGAGTTCAGTGCTCAGCTGTCGTTGTTATTGCGCAACCGCGCGTAGTTATTTAGCATGGAAAGGTAATCAAATACTGTTAATACTGTTAATACATAACATTAACAGATCTCTGTTCCGCTAACATTGCTGCTAGTGGACAGAGGTTAATAAGTTAATAAGTAATAAAATGCTGGGAAAGTTATGAGGGATTTAAACTAAATGAAAAATGCTAATGCTCTGCTGATAATTTTTACCTTTAAAAAATACAATCTGAATGACAGTTCTCCAAATTTTCATTTATTATTTTTCTTTTACTTACTTTAGGTGTTGTTGAAGTAACATATTTGTATTAGACAAACTATCGCCTATTCAGTTCCCTTTCTTTATTCGTATGGGGCAAAATAAATCCATTATTTTCTCGGTAGATGGCTGTAGTGAGCGACATCTCGTAAAGTATCGATCAAACAATTTAAAATTTATTCTCATTGTCAAGGTAACATCTCACAGTAAAAAGCTCTTTCGTTGTTCTTCGTTTCTTCCATTCAGTTCTGAGTTACAGGGTGTTAAGAATGCAAGGCCACAAGGGAAAATTCGGTATATTTACAGTTTTCCTTTGATGAAGGCGAAAAGCCAGTCCATTAAAATTGTGAATGGTGTTTATAGTGCCGATAGTGTAACAACTAATTATGTGTACTTTTGGTTTCGTCAACTTCGTTCAGGCATTTTTGATGTTAAAGAAAATGTCGATAATGTCGATAAAATCACATATAATAATCGAAGTTGACCGCGCAAGAGCCAAAGAATGCCCATTAAACAGTGTAAAAAGATTTGGGCAAAAATTTTACCCAAAAATAATGAATTTTTTCTCCCCAAACTAATATACGAGGAGGGTTCAATAAGTATCCGTATCAGAAATGACGACACCATTTTTTTCAAACAAAATTATTTTTATTTTTCAACATAGTCCCCTTTTAGAAAAATACACTTCTCAAAATGTTCCGGCCATTTTTTAACCCCTCCGAAAAATAGATTTGTTGAACTCTTCAAAGTACGCCTCTGTCTCCGCGATGACTTCCTAGTTTGAACTAAAATTTTTCCCCGCAAGCCATTTCTTCATGTTAGGGAACAAGAAAAAGTCGCAGGGAATCAGATCGGGTGAATACAGGGGGAGCGGAAGCAATCCATAACGGATTTCATGCAGTTTGGCAGCGACAACTACGGCGGAATGTGCTGGTGCGTTATGGTGGTGAAACAACACCTTCTTTTTCGCCGAATGCGGCTGTGTTTCCTTCAGTTGTTTGTGAAAGCGGTCCAATAACTCACTGTATTATTGTCTAGTGATCGTTCCTCCTTTTTCTAAAAAATCCATGGGGATGACGCCGTTCGCATCCCAAAAAATCGTCGCCATGACCTTTCCGGCGGATGGGGCTATCTTCGCCTTCTTTGGAGCAGATTCACCGAGCGAAATCCGTTGATTTTATTATTGCTTAGTTTCTGGTGTGTAATGATGAATCTAGGTTTCATCAACAGTGACAACTCGACGCAAAAATTCCTTCGGATCTCGCTTAAATTACTCCAATCATCGTGAGCAATTGCGGCACCCATCGGTCCGCAATTTTTTCATTGCCAACTTATCATGTAAAATATTAATTGCCGTTCCGGTCGACACACCTATGGCCTCTCTTACTTCGCTCAATTTCGTTCGTCGACCAGCCAGAATAAAGTAGTGGACTTTTTGAATGATTTCCTCGGTAACCACATTTGTCGAGCGTTCTGGTCGCTCCTCATCAAAAACGTATGTTCGCCCACGTTTAAATTCGTTGAACCAATATTTAAATGTGGTCATAAAAGAGGAAGCGTCTCTATAGATAGCATCCAACTTTGCTTTTATCTCCTCGCATTTTCTCCCATCCAAAAGCAAAAAGTGATTTTCCGAACGATACTGCTATTTTTCCATCTTAGCGAAAATCACGAAACACGTATTACTCGAATAGCCGCTATATCCAAATTAACCTACCAATCAGTCTGAAATTTGTTTTGCCGTCGTTTGATAGATGGTAGCACATGATGCTAACACCAACTTCTCTCAGGAAGCCCTTTGCCATCAAACATTGAACCGCCCTCGAATAATCGTATTTGGTCACACTATAGTGTTTGAAAAGGAGTAATGGCATCTGAAACTATGAGGAATACTGGTATTATGAGGAGCAAAGTAGCACAATTTATGGATACATTTTGTTGCTTTCTTTGGCAAAAATGGTGATTAGTCTACACGCAAAGTTAATCCGTCCGTCATTTGAGACGTTTGTTAATTTTAGCACTTTGGATATGATTTAATATATTCTCTAAAATTTTCGAAAGTGGGCAAAATGAGATTACCGCAGTAAGTTGTTGGTGTTTAAGCTTTTCAATGTGATTATTTTTCCTGATAGGAGAGATTTCCCATGGGAAGTTTTATAGAGTACGCTAAATAAGGAATGTGACATACGACGAGGATATAAGGAACACACTTTTTTTCATGACCTGTTGCCGAATTTAAGTTTTCCGTTATTTTCAGGTTCATTTTATATTGACTTCTTCCTTTTATCAAAGCTAACTATATAAAGGTTTCACTGTACATGAAGTAGGGTGACCGGTTGGAAAAAAAATTACAGCGATATATTTCAAGGGGTGCCGGATTAGTTATATTCCTAGGCACTAAGGCCTTAGTCGTGAATCTTCAGTTAAAATTTTATCCAAATTGCACCTTCACACTGAATTTAAATGTGTCGTATCTTACATTTTCAAAATTAGGGCTTAACACATGGGGTTAAAAGCCCCGGGTCTAACACATAGATGGCACTACTTTTCTTGCATTCACCTCTTTTTCAGTTATTACTAACCTTAAAATGACAGCGGTTAAAATTTCATGATATTCTATTTATTAGTTCGTGAGTTATTGTGCCAAGAGTGACGCTACTTTTATTATTTTCAAAAAAATGGATCAAAAAGAATTTCGTGCTTTAATTCTAAATTGTTTTTTGATGGGGAAAAATACGTTTCAAGCAAAACAATGGCTTGAAAAGTTTTATGGGAACTCCGTTCCATCAGAAATAACAATAAAACGATGGTTTGCTAACTTCAAATGTGGTCGTAGAGTGGACGTCCAATGCAGTGTACGTCCAAATGAGGCAGTAACACCAGAAAACATAAAAAAATCAATAAAACCGTTTTGAATGATCGAAAAGTGAAATTACGTGAGTTAGCTGACATCGTAAAGATATCAGAAGAGTGTGTTGACTTTATGTTGCATGAGCTTTTGACTATGAGAAAGGTCTGTTTAAAGTTGGTGCCGCGTTGACCAAAACCAAGAACATGCCGATGATTCTAAGCTGTGGCAAAACTACAAGAATCGAATTTCGAATTGCTCCCACATCCACCGTATTCACCAGATTTGCCTCCCAGCGACTAGTGACTGTTAGCAGACCTAAAAATAATGCTTGCCCGTTACGAAATCTCGCTTGAATGAAGAGCTTGTCGCTGAGGCAAAAGATAACTCGTTCTACAAAGGTGGTATTGAAATGTTAGAGCAGCGCTGGAATGATTGCGTTGTTCTTGATGGAAATTACGTTGACGAATAAAGCTAATTTTCACCAAAAAAAGAAAAGTGCTTTCTTTTCTCAGCCCATGTGTTATGTATCATACTAAGAATTTTACGTACCTATGTGGGTAATATCACACGGCCTTGCCTAAGCTCAATTTTATGCGATATTTCATAGAATAAGGTGTCATTCATGGGAATACTGTTTATCATTTTCCGCGAGAAAATGTGGGCATGCGACTTCAAGATCAAGTTTTAACCCGTTGTAGAAAAGGGGTCTCTTAAAACCGGCCCACGTAGCCAATTGTGAGCTCTTACATAGTTCTACTCTGCCAGATAGTACTACGACTTGAAGACACCGTAATACATATCGCACATATCCTTCTAAAGAGACGCAACTCAGTATTTTAGGGGATATATACAATACAACCCTAACTTAATTAGCACACTGACATAATTATTTGGACAGCAAATACTTAGTTGATCTCTAGAAAATGTAAAAGCTAATTTAAAAAAGTATTTAGTTGTGCGACTTACGTCTTTGAATTTAGAAAACAAGTTCTATAATTTCATAATTTCAGTCATATTTATGTATGAGATACTATTTTAAACTTAGAATAACCTAGACAAATTAAAATTTATATGGAAAATTTTTGAATTGTACATTCCACACAAAAATTGCATATCATTAAAAATTCGAGTTCTTTTTTGCAAGCATCAACTCTTTTGATATTTTAATTTTTTATATCTTAACTTGTTATCTACATAAGTGGCGCCGATCAATTTGTATTTTAATCAAGGAATTTCTTTCATTAGCCGGCTTTCTATCTACAGGCTCGAACTGGTTTACTAATTAGCATTTAATTGGGAATACATGTATGCTCATGGATGATATACGAAAAAACCGTTTATTCATTTATTTATTTCAAAAAAGGTGGCTGAAACTATAACTTCGAACTAAAGTGCAGAAACTGCTAAAATAAAATTGAATTCAATAGTTTAGAAAACAAAAAAAAAAATTAAGCAAAATAGAGTTCGAAATTTCTTTGAGTGAAGTGAACACGCTGATGGGGCATTTCATGCGTAATTCAAACTGAGGGTCTTGCGGTAAAAATAAAAATTTAAACGAATAGGAGATTTAAAAGCTAGCAGTAATGTAGACAAGCCAAGCCATGCACAATAGACAAGGAAGTAATAGAGAAATTTAGGGAAGAAAGGGCACTTTTAAGAAAGCCTTTGGAATACGCTCAATTGTATCACTAGGAAATTGATAATAAGGCATCCCTCAAGCTTTGGACGAACAAAAGATGTATACAGTACTTTCAGAGTATAGGGAGCTGTGAAATTAGAGCTATTTTAACGAAAAGCTATTCTATGATTTAGATATGATAAAATTGATGTGGTTACTGAATGAAAAAGAGGCATCTAAGAGGGTTATTGGCATCGTAAAGTAAAGATTTTAATATATTGGGATTGTATTAGGTTAGTTTACAATGCGACATTATTAATTAAGTGAAGTACCACAATCTTCATGTCTTAGCATTTGGCTAATCTAATATTTTGCGGTTCAATAAGAGAGGGCGTTGCTAGTAGCCTGAACTTTTTTTTTTATTGCTATGCTCTTCATATGAACGTAAGTGAAATTTCATTTCAGTCTGTCAATTTATTCTTTGTTTACAAGCCATTTAGTATCGACGTGTCACAGTATTTTCTGCAATGAAAAAATTCAAGTATCGTGCACTGACTGAATTTTTATTTCTGGTAGGTTTAAAAGTAAACAAAATTTACGACAAATGTTAAAAGTATATAAGGACTTTTCGCTCTCAATTAGTACAGTAGAGAGATGGGTTCCTGAATTTATAAGGTCGTATAAGCCTTGCAGATGATCCACATCAAGAACGTCCAAAAACAACGTCCAGCAACATGATTAGAAATCGTAGCAAAAACACAGGATATTGTATTGAAAAATCGTCGACTGACGGAAAGAGTTTTAGTAGAAGCCCTAGGCATCTCATTGTAAAGTGTAAGCAATATTTTTGACTGAAGTATTGGGTTTCAGAAAGCTGTGTGCACAATAGGTGCCGCATTCGTCAACAATGGTAAAGATTTTGTAGATTTTGTGCGTCGATTGATCACTATGGATAAGACTTGGGTCTATCACTGTGAACCAAAATCAAAACAAAAGGATAAAGAGTGGTTCTTTGGCTCCGAAGCAAATTCGTGTCCAGAAATCGGCCAAGAAGGTGTTGGAACAAGTGTATTGATGAACAGCTAGAACATGGGTATTAGCGTTTATACCATCAACAATGTCAACTTAGGCAGTTGAAAAGCAAAGACCCTTCGACAGACAAAAAATACGCTCTGAAGGTGAGCTTTGGCAAAATAGTATCATTTTTCGTACGGCCCTCGCGTGAGGGAATGGTACAGAAAAATGTGTAATGCAAATTTATTTAATATTTTATGACGGCTTCTAAGATTTTAAGGGAAGTAAAGGAATCGAATCCGGGGCCAACCGATTGGTAGTTACTTGTTTATGGTGGCCACCTACGGAAAATAATATTTAGATGAAACATCTTTCAATTTGCCATTCATGGGTGGAAAGCGAAAGTAATGACGTTCTCGAATACAATAGAATGATCGGATTCAGAAGGAGTTGTCCACACATTGAATGAATACCTGGCACAGGTTCGCAAAATAGGTCAAATGTTAAGCAAGCTCATATGGCAAGTTATGAAGAATGCCGTTTAATGCATTAATAATTCAACAGATGTGACCAACTGAGGCGCTCTTTGGAAAATCGCTTGAATTTTCGCTCGATGTGAACAGATAAACGCCGGAACCTTAACACTGAAGAAACAGGTAAAGCCGGGTGGCTTTTTTTATCATTATGACATTCACCGTATACACTTGTCTGTAGTTCTCAACCCGTTTGTGAAATATTTCATTGAATGTACGCTCTGCCTGCTAACTAAAATTATGCCCGTTTCAACCCAGCCAGCGGCAGCTAGGGTATGCACTTTTCACAAAAAGCGAAACTCCGACGTGTGAGGCCTAACTTTTAGATTTTATTTTATTTTATTATACCCATGTTTTACACAATTCTTTGCTTTTCTTGTATCTCTAAATATTTCTCGCGAGATCCCGAGCTACTCAGCTCACCTCTTCTAAATGAGTCTGACTCAAGCCAATCCATGTGAAAGGTTAAGTTAGGTTGAATATGACAGATAGGATTCACTAAGACGGAGGACTAGAGCTCCTTCAGTTGAGAGATGATAAAAAGAGTAAGATACATAAGAGATATTTGCATGATGGCGATTAAGCATTGCTGATATAAGACGCCTGCTAATATTAATGAAAAAGTTGCACAGATTGTAGTTAAAATGTGCTTAGTTGCCAAGCTGCTTAGTTCCTAATCTCCGAAAGCAGGGTAGCTCTATAGCAGATGTTGAGAAAATTTTACCACATTTTCCTCCACCGTAAACGGACTCAAAGTTGAATTGAGTCTTGCTTTTTGTATACCCATCGGAAAGTATTCAGTATTGATCCCCACCACTATAGAGAGTTGTTAAGCTTTGAAATTACCTCAAGCGTTTACGATTCACACGCGACCAGAATTAACTCACGACTTTCCAAGACAGCTTTCTCATCTAGCGCTCACTGAGCTGACTGAAGGATTTCCTATAAAGAAGGGAACAACAAATAGCCTTAGGAAACCCCTGCCTACCTACACTAAGCTATATGAATAGAGTAGAAGGGGCCCTTCTTAACTCGCGAAAAACGCGAACATATATTCGCCAACTTGTTATGCCTCTGTAACCAACCAAGTACAATGTAATAATTTCTATCAAGGAATCCGTATGATCTGCAAAAAAACGCATTATTTAAAGACATTTTATTATGCAAACAAATCTCTCTCTTTGAAGAATTTTTGGAAATCTCTAGTTGTTAATATTTATTTAAAATACTTAGGTACAAGACAACTCGTTGAACAGGAAAAAGCTTAAAGAAAAATTGAAAATATGCATCAGTATCTTACCTCTCTGGCCATTACGACATGCCTCAACAGAGCCGCCCACGAGATCGAGGGTCTGTGGTATCTGCCATCTGGTATCGCCGCACTGCCACTCAGCCACCGCCGCCACTATCCGCATTAAAACACAATCCTCACTGGTGGGTAGTGCAGTGCAACGCAGTTTTTCGAAGCGTTGGGAAATTTTAAAGCATCAATCGTGTTTTTTTCTTTTTGTGGCTGGTCAGCTTTACATAGGTTCTAGGTGAAGAAGATTTTTACTTTCACACAGTTCGATTTTATATTTCCATCGTGATTTGAGAAGATTATGTTTGTGGATAATTGTTTTATTGTTTCTTAATTTTGGTTTCGTTTCGAGAATGAATGTAATATGAATTATTAATTTGTGGATTTTTTTTACTGGGAAGACAATGTGTTTGTTGTAATATTACTCGTTTTTTTATAAGATGCTTTATTGTTTTTGTAAATATTTCTTTATCCAGTTAGGTATGAATGGCATTTTATTTTGTGTGTTTGTTGCAGTCATTAGCACCGATTGTTAACCAACTTTTGTAAAAGAGAAAGGGGAAAAATTTGTTGTATGTAAATAAAGTTTTCTGTGGAAGTTTTGTAAGATATAAAATAGTTTGCTTTCAGTGAAACTTTCTGAAATTCTGGTAGAGTGCGAGTTTGAAAATGTAAAAATGTAAATGTAGTTCCATTAATTCATTATTTACTTGGTCTATCGAACATACAAAAGCTCCTGGATACTCTTAACAAAATTTAGCATAGTCACTAATTAATAATAGAGAAATTGTTAAAAGCACTTTTTCTTCTTCTTTACATAAAAGGGAGGACTAGGTTAGGTTAGGTTGGATTTAAGCGCTTTTCCATGTTTGACTGTCTCAGGCTCTTCTTCCATTGAGATGGCGCGTGGGTAATTTATATTTATCTCTCCCAAAACCAGTGTGTGCTTTTCAGAAATTTTAGAAGATCCCTGATCACAGTTCTAAAATGTTCCAATTAATTAAAGAACTGTCGATATAAAATGGTAAACCTACGTCTGGATAGAGTAGGACCATGGCTCCGGAGGTACGAGATCGTCCTCATCTAGACAGCTTCTACAGAAGTCATATGCTGGAACACCCATTCTCTGGGCTGCCTATTAGGTAGTGCCTCGTTATAACTGAAAGCAGTGTGCGAAGACTATACTCATTTTGACTTAGCATAGATTCTGTGCGTTTAGCATTGAAAGTCATCCACAATTGGCAGGCGATTCTGCAGGTGGTTTTATTATGCCGAATTCCACTCCCGCTCTTAAAATTTTTCATCAAAGATAAGTAGCTTACTTGTTTGTAAGGGTATGCCTATGCCATTATATGTGTACTCACCAGTCAACTTGGTACCTCGCTATTTTATCGGCCCTGTAGTTACCCTCAATATCGGAATGGCTAGGAATCCATGTTACCTTTAGGTTAAATGACTCACCATCTCGGTGAGAGATGTGCGGCATTTCATGGCTATCTTGGAGGTTGTCGACTATTTTGTGAGACATTTTGTCGTAGCCTGGTTATCAGTGAAAATGTAGATATCATTTCCAGCTATCGCATCACACTGTACCAGGGTATCGGCTTTCATTATTGCCATCAGTTCAGCCTGAAAGGCACTATAGTAGTTGGGGAGCCGAGGGTGTGAAGGAGATGCTCGGATTATAGACCTCCAACCACCCTGCCTTCGAGGTTGCATGCATGAATGGACTCACCCTCTTTTACATCGTCCCGTTCCCACTCTTTCCTTGAGGGTCGTGAATTTTGTAATGGCAAGAGTATGGGCGATTAAGCAAAAGCATCCTTGAGGACCTCGAGCAAACGTATTCCGTTCTTATAATGCTTTTACCTGACTGAGTTTCAAGGAGTAAATTTTCTCATATATAATATGTTATGGAGATTGTTCTTTCTCGCAGATGTGCTCATTTGGAACCCTTTTTAGAGGATCATAGCACAGCAAGGAGTTTTAATCGTAAGCCTTGCGCCTTCCGCCGGTTCGGTGAGTATAGGAAAGGTATTTTTTTTGACACTTTTTAGTAATATGTGAATAATGTAACTATTGGCTTGGGGAACAAGTTCATAGCGTTTTTATATTTTCTTTTATTTCACAACGATTTGTTTGCTGTTGGGCAAAGAGTAACTAATATTTCGATAAAACTCTTTCTCCCCTACAAAACCATCTTATTGCACAATATTTTTGGGTTATTTAGTTTTTTATTAGTTTTGAAGCTTAGAAATGGAATACCCAGAAGGCAAAAGTCAACATTTTCGATACCTGCCCTTCTTTGCTTTTCTTCGAGGCCAAAAACCTGTCGAAGCGGCCCGGAGAAGGTGTCATAGGCGAGTCTAGAGTACGAAAATGGTTTGCAAAATGGCGACTTTGACGTCGATGAGACATCCTGCAGCGGAAGGCCTTCTGAATGAAGAACGTCTCAAATCACTTCTGAAGGAGAATGGTCGCCAAACCAGTCATGAATTGGCGGAAAAAATGAACTGTCATCATAAAACGATTCTCAATCACCTGGATTCAATGGGATTTATCGAAAAATTGGAAGCTTGGGTGCCTCACGATCTCAACGAAAAAAAACAAAGAAAGTCGCTTTCAAATTGTTTGTTAGCATCTCGCTAAGTATCGAACAACACGCGACTATAAACTGCGCTTTTTGTACCGAATCGTCACGGGAGATGAAAAATGTTGCCTATTCGTCAATATGAAGCCAAAAAAGTAGTGGATGGCTCCAGGAGTTACGCCAAAGCCGAAAGTCAAGCCGGAACTTCATCCAAAGAAGGTCATGATGTGTGTTTGGTGGGACTGGGAGGGCATTCTGCACTGGGAAATGCTCGAAAATAATGTCAACAAGTAGTTCTACATTGCCCAGCTACATCGCGTGAACGAGGCTATTCGATTGAAAAAACCTGATCGACATGGTCAAACCATACTCCTTCACGAGAACGCCATTCCCCATGTTGCCCAAGTCGTCAAAGCCGCACTCCAAGAGGTCGAATGGAAGGTCTTTCAGCATCCACCATATTCCCCGGACATTAGTGACCGATTACCATCTTTTACGCTCCCTGTCAAACCATATGAAGGGCGTTACCTTTGATAATAAAGAGGTACTTAAAAGCTGGCTCAACAACATCTTTGACAGTGGACCAGGCGATTTTTGGCAGAACGGCATCAATAAATTGGTCGAGAGGTGGGAAGAGGTTGTAAACAGCAACGGCGAATATATAATTGATTAACTTATTGATATAATTGTTGTTTTTTGTTTAAATAACAGCGCTTCGGTAAAAGCGCTACGAACTTATTCCCCAACCTAATACTGCAGCAATTTCTTGTGAAATCGAAATGTTCAAGCTGATACGTTATGTCTTATGTATGTCATATTACGCCCTATGAATACACGGTATAATCGATAGTTTAGTTTTTTATTTCTTTTAAAAATTCATTAGTTTTCATTAATGCTAATTTTGAAGCTTCCACGCAATTATATTTAAATTTGAGCTAATTGTCTTAATACTATACTAGTTATAAATTTATCCTGCAGGTACTTCATATGGCAATATTTTTATTTTAAAATAATTTTTAATCATAACTTTTAATTATTTGTAGTGCCACACAAGTACGAGCTTCTAAGTTTTCTAAAGCATCTACTAATTTGCCCTCTCTCCATTTGACGTTTATTACTTTTTTCTTCGTTAACACACACATTCGTTGGCTTTTGTTCCACTACCCGTGTCTTTCAATTTGGTTAACTTCATTCATCCCGCAATTCGAATTCGATTTTTACTTTACACTTTCTATTGGCCACTCATTGTTTGCTGCTCTGCTTCCGTTTCCTTTCAATTCGCATTTGTATTTGTAGGTATTTCAAATCTTCGTAAACTTTCGCACACTTTGTCCGTTCATCGTTGGCATTGCGTCGCTCATAGCCTGCAACATTGACGCCCAATCTGTCGATTGAGCGCTGCACACCTACACGATATTTCACTCACTGAAATTTCTTCTCTGCTTAACTACCTTTTTCTTTCCTCTCTCTCTCTCGCTCCCTATCACTCGCTTGTTTAGGGCCACTCTCAGATTAGTTCTTTTACTAGTTTGCACAATTTGACGTTTCCGCCTTATTCGTAGTTTGCAATGCAGGGCTAAGATGTGTATGTGTGCGTACTATGTTTTTGTTTGCTTGCTTCATTGTAACAGTAATAAGCGTGAAGTTGGCTGCATTTCTTGTGCTTTCCGTATTTTTAACTTTGCCACTCTACACACATCTTTATCACCAAACATGCTTTGTTTCGTATTTCGTTCCCTTTGTGCGTAAATTTCGCAAAATCTACGTAAAATTTCTCTACCACACTTACATCCACTATTTTCCTTCCTCGCCGTTTTGTTCTCGTTGTGGAAGTCCAGTCAGTCAAACGATTGTCTTCAAGTGTGTTTATAGGCATAAGCATGCAGCCATGTGTGTGTTTGTATGTACGTTTGTATGTATATAGGTATGTGTATTACCTATGTGTGTTTTGCATGGGTCTGTGTGCTCATATGTATGTATATATGTTTGCATATTTACATCTGTTTTCCAGGAAAAAATCGGTTCTGCTTCAGGCAGCGGCAGCAGTTAGCAGCCAGTGGGCAGCAGATTTCATAGCACAATTCTTTTTATTTATTCATATTTGACCTTTTCTCTTTTTTTACAATTACTAATTGAAGGGAAATATTTATCTAAGTCATACTGAAGGCCACTAACGTAGAGTGAATAAAGTATGCTGGTCAACGTGTAGCCCTCATTAGCTTAACGTAGAGCCCACAGTATCAGCGCACTCATTGTTATTGATATAGGACTTTAAATTTAACGAGAATACTTAAACATCGCAAAACAATTAACATACAAGTGGAGCATATGAAATTCAGCCTAAAAATAATATACATATGTTTGTATTTGCTGTATTTCTATAAAAAGTTTGCAAAGAGCAATTCTTGAAGCAAACTGATTAGTCTAACACATTATGCAAGGTAGGGCCTATTAAACGGGTAGTAGTAATGGACCAGCTGATTTGATTTTGTTTTCTCTACTTATTTGATTTCCTAAGGTCCAAAAGAAAATACAAAATATTATATTTGGTGCTCTACTGCTACTAACTGTTCAATGTGCCTTGGTTCGAAGCAAGCAAATACGTTTTCAATTTTTTGAGATCTCAAAGCTTACGAAAATATGTGTGCATGTATGTTTGTATGAGAGGTGAATTTTACCAATATTAAGTAAAATTTCTGGTCGTAAAAATTTAATTTCTTCACAGCTGACTTAATCAGAATTTTTGCTACTTTTTGTGTTGTTCATTTCAATATTTTTATCTACAGAAGAAGGGCTCTGCCATTTTATCCCAGCTCTGAGTAGCAATTTGATTTTATGAAAAGTCTTTACACGACTTCGATAGCAGACGGCCATTTAGGGTCTAGGTTCAGTCGTGGCACGCTCAAAATTAGGCGGAGAATGCCTGACTTCAATTTCGGCCACATCTGAATACTTCGTTCAACAACTTACATATATTATATTAAAAAAAGCCACAGGACATTGCAAGAAACTATATGGCTTAGTAGCTGGCCAGTCAGGGACAGCAGCTGAAGTGCTTTTTTCTTCATACAAAGAAGGAATATGATTTCCCTTGGCTAAATGCGGTCTCCTCTTGGATAGAAGCGCCTTGAATTAGCGCAGCGGGTGCACTGATATGCAAGATCGAATATTCCTCTGCCCAAATAGGGTTTGGTGGTTCTCGAATCTCTTTTGAGCTACCTATCTGGAGAATAATGAGGTGGAATTGCCTTAGTATGCCTTCGCTTGACTCTCACGTTTTACATAAATAAAACTGGTCAATAGCACCTGCTTGATATCATGAAGCATTTTGCTACTTCTAATTCCTAATCGCCAGCTTTCAAATATATCTCTACATTAGCAACTCATCTAACCCAACCTGACCTTTTATACAGAATGATTTTATTCAGAATTTAACTATTAACACATGGAGAGAAAAGTCCCGGGCCTAATACATAGATGGTACTACTTTTCTTGCATGCACCTCTTTTTCAGTTATTACTAACCTTAAAAAGACAGCGGTTAAAATTTCATGATATTCTATTTATTAATTCGTGAGTTATTGTGCCAATGGTGACGCTACTTTTATTATTTTCAAAAAAAAAATGGATTAAAAAGAATTTCGTGATTTAATTATAAATTGTTTTTTGATGGGGAAAAATACGTTTCAAGCTAAACAATGGCTTGAAAAGTTTTATGGGAACTCCGCTTCATTAGAAACAACAATAAAACGATGGTTTGCTGACTTTAAAAGTGGTCGTAAAGACACCGACGATGCACAACGCAATGGACGTCCAAATGAGGTGGTAACAAAAAATCCACAATATCATTTTTAACGATCAAAAGGCGAAGTTTCGTGAGTTAGTTGGCATCATAAAGATATCAAAAGAACATGTTGGCTTTATATTTCATAAGCATTTTACTATGAAAAAGTTCTGTTCAAAGTGGGTGCCGCGTTTGCTTAAGACAACGCACCATGTCCAAATCAATCAAAACAATGGCAAAACTAGATTAATTAAACTTCGAATTGCTTCCAGACCCACCCTATTCGCCAGATTTGGCTTCCAGCGACTACTGGCTGTTCGCAGACCTAAAAAAATTCTCGCAGGTAAGAAATTTCACTCGAATGAGGAGGTTATCGCTGAAACTGAGGCCTATTTTGAGGAGACTTTTCATCCCATGTGTTATCTACAGTCAAGCAATCGTCTATTTTCACTACTCTAGCGCAGCGCTAGCATACATATTCGTATATTCGAATATTTTTCACTGGTTGTTTGAACATAACTCCAAAACCCACTATGAAACTTTCAAAGACTACTGAGCATAGACTAAGAAATTTGACAAAAAAAAAAAATATCTTAGTCGGGCTATTTTTGAAATATAGCAATCAAAAATATGTTTTTTCCAAATCTTTTTAACACAAAAATAACCTTTTTTTTAATTTTTTTCCTCCAAAAATAAAACTTAAAAAGTAAAAACAAAATGTTTCAATAATTTTTGAACATAAAAAATGTTTAAAAAATTTTTGAACTCAAAAATAAAACTAAAAAAAATTTGTTTTCCAAAATTTTTTAACACAAAAATAAAACTAAAAAAAAAATTTTTTTAAGTATATTTTTTCTTATCAAATTAAAAGCAAAATTTTCAGTATTGAACAAATCTAAAAATTTTTAAATTATTTTCTGTTTACTTACTCAAACCTATCAATATGCCAATATTCAGAAAAATTGACGAGACTGACACATGATATGGAATCGCTCACCAGAGATTAGGGTGGATTCGGCTTTTTAGCGGTCTCATTAGTTAATACCTTTTTGTATATAAAATAAAAATTGTATTTTTTATTGTTCAAGAAATACCCAAAACTGATCAGTATTTAATTGAACCACAAGTGACAGCCGGCCGCCGTAGCCGAATGGGTGCGTGACTACCATTCGGAATTCAGAGAGTTCGTAGATTTGAATCTCGGTAAAACACCAAAATGAAGAAAAAATTGTTTCTAATAGCGATCGCACTTCGGCAAGCAATGGCAAACCTCCGAGTGTATTTCTGCCATGAAAAAGCTCCTTGAGGCTTGAAGGCTTGAAACTGTAGATCGCTCCATTTGTTGAACAACATCAAGACGCGCACCGCAAATAGGAGAAGGAGCTCGGCCAAACACCCAAAAAGAGTGTACGCACCAATTATATATACCTACATATATACATGTGACAGCTGAGGAAAAGATAACTGTTTCATTGAGACTAAAAACACTACCAAGCCCTTTTCGTCCTATCCACACTCGAACGTCTTACCAATCTTGATTTTGTTGCTTAATGTGACAGTGCCAATGTGACTATAACAAGCCCAACTTGTAAATTAACAGTCGACATGTAGAAAATTCTTCAAGCTCACCCATAATGCCCCTCAGGTCTTAAGGTACTGACCCAACGCACGCTTGATTTGCTTCGAAAACTGTCAAAAAAGAATAAAAATAAGCTATAATGTATGAAAGTTGACCAAATGGTGGTTTGCTGTTGTTACTGCATTAGGTTTGAGGATTGAGCTCATTAAAACTTCAAAAGAGTTCACTTAAAACTCTGCTTTGAACTGTTGGGTGTTTAATTGCATCTACTATACCCACTTGTCATAGGTCAGCCGGTTGTGAAAGTGACGGCGGAGCAGACGAACATATCAACTGAAGGTAAAACAAAGCACGGGTGGGGTTTGGGTGAATGCATACAGTTCGTAAATCTCTACCCGCTCTAAACTCCGAATATTCAGCTTGGCTTTGAAGTCGGTAGCGTTGTACGGAAGTGAAACATGGCTGGTCTTTAACACCATTGCGCATATAATATTCTGGTCAAACACCATCAGCAACGACGCACTGTGGATATCAGCGAATGAAGAACCCATCCTATGGCAAATCAAATGCAGAATGTGGCGATGAATATGAATAGATCACACGCTTAGAAATCTACCAAATATCACGAGAATGGCACTGGACTGGAACCCACAAGGGAGTAGAGTCGATCAAATGATACTTGGACATCACATGGGACGGCGCAACAGCCCAGAGCCATGTACGATGGAAGAGTCTTGTCGAGGCTCTATGCTCTCGAGCGGAATGAAAAATGAAAAATAAAAAATTATCTACTCGTACTATAGTAGAATTGGAGGTTGAATTGATCCATAATAAACAGTAAATATATGCAGCTTGATGAAAACTCAAGGTCTGTATCCAATCAAACTCATGGTATTTTTAAGAATCGTTGTGTTTATTAATCTATCAACCAATAGACGATATCTGCCTGCAGAGGGCATTTAAAATTCCATTAGCTCAACGCTATTCGGCATTAATCCCCAAAAATTGTATTGACCATCTCATCGTAGGCACAATTACCTGAAGATGCTCATGGTTATAATTTTTTACAAGATACTCTGGATGGAGGCACATATCCGAATTTTTTACAAAATTAGGCTTTCACTTCTTCAGCGCACTATCGTGTCACTTTTGCAGAATCCTTCTCCTGAATGCAGCTTAATGAATTTTTATATATGAAGCCGCGCCAACTAGAAATAGTATTTGAAGAACGTATTTTCGAAACTCGGTAAAATACCAAAATAAAGAAAACGTTTTTTCTAAGTGTATTTCTGCCATGAAAAAGCTCCTCATATAAAATATCTGCCATTCGGAGTCGGCTTGAAACTGTAGATCCCTTCATTTGTGGAACAACATCAAGACGCACGCCACAAATAGGAGGATGAGCTCGGTCAAACATCCAAAAAGGGTGTACGTATATGTATATATGTATATATGTATATGTATATATAAACTCTGGAATTGTTTGTTTGTAAAATATCACATGATGCAACTCATAAATTAACGAAAAAGGTCGGTAAAACACCCAACTAAGAATGCATGCGCCAATTAAATTACAAATATCAGACAACATTTTGTTTTAAATTTTTATTACGGAACAGAAATATTTCTTTTATATTTTTTTTATTTTTACTTTTACGTAGGAAAAAGAGCAAAAATTAATACTTAAAGTAATTTTTTTTGAAATGTTTCCAAGCGGAGACATTAATTGCACGCAGAAGTTACTAAAAAAGAAAGTCGCGAAAAAATACAGGTAAATTGAATTTTGCATAGCCTACCATGACATTATTCGAAAAAAGGATCGAGTAAAAAAAAAATACCTCTATCGTCAAAGAGATTAAAGAGTATTTACTCGGAAGCAAATGATAATGTGACCAAAACGAAATACTCGTAAGAAGGCATTGGAGGCTATTGCAAGTAGGCGAATCATTATAACCGAAACATCAATCCGTGCCACATCGAGGGTCAAAACAATAATATTAAAATAAACAAATCAAAATTCAAGACAATGATAATTTTTTTCGATATTCATGAAATTATGCACCATCACAGGGTTTCTGGAAATTCTTGCTAAACTTTGTGAAATAATAACGCAAAACTGTCTGATTTGTGGAAGGACCCTTTATATGAAGATGATACATCACTTCGTTCTGCATTGTCTGGCTAGAGATTTTTAGCCCAGTTTTAAATCATGCGCCGCATTCTTCCAGATGTGCCGGGCGTCTTTTATTGGTTTCTCAAGGTTAACTCCGCATTAAAAGAAGTAAGATTTGTGTCCGCTGAAGCTGTGGGAAGCTAAATTGTATGTGTTGTTAAAGAGCTGCCAGAAGGAGACTTTGAGCGCGTTTCTAACAATAGAAGATTCGCATGGAACATTGCAGAGATGGAGGAAGGGCACTCATGTATTGAAGATGACAGGTGAAACAGGTGAATTTAGCCCATTGGATTTTGGTGCATTACTCGTAAAGTGCAAGCTTCAAGTGGCTCAGTGATTTTTGACAATTTTTTTTGCTGGTGGTCTATTCCCATTTTTCCATCTAACGAATGCTAGACACCAAGCTTCAATTGCCTATAAAACTGCATACCTAAAGTTTATTTTAAATCCCCATTTTTTTAATTTGCACAAAAGTGTGAAACTTCGATTCACATAATTTTGGTGGGAGAATGAACTATGTTTTCATAAAAAAAGGAAAAATCCAAAATGTGCAACAACAATGGGGAGTAGTAGCTAAGCTGTGTGGACCACATTTCTCGGCGTTGAACTAAACTATTTCTTAGTCCACGCAGCTATATACATAAATTTACGTGATAGTGATTTTTCAACCTCATTGATTGATTAAAAACACACATTTTCACATTGTAAACAACATAATTATGGCCTACACGCACGAGTGCAATACACCCTGTTTCTGCGCAAAAAAAGGGGTAGGGCAACTAATCACGTTCTAATGGCACTGCGATATGTGTGTGCATGAATGTCTGCTTACATATATATGTACATATGGGGTTATAAAAATATGTTATATTGCAAGTGTTCAGCAATACGCGAAACAATGGGTCAATAGACACTGTAGCCATTCAATGGACCGCAACGAGAATAAATAACACCGTAATCGCTACTTATTTACGAAGGTCCTTTTCTTAAAATACATATCTAATAATCTATATGAAGGGCTTTCACACACATAATTATACAAATTGACTGCTGATACTGATAATCTGATATTGAAGCTCGGTACTCAAGTACCAAACGAATTGAAACGTTACTGCTGCTTTCAGCGAAAGCCCCTTTTCGATTTTCAATTAACTTATTATTAATTTTCAAATTCCTTCAACCCACATACACATGTACATATGTATGTACCTAGCACAGCGATTGTAGTAATTTCGATTTATAATCCCACATAAGTAATTCTTGGTTGACTCCTTTCGCTGCTTGTGTTCGTAGTGCTGCCGCTGCGGCGCTGCTAGCCTCAACCGATTTTCACCACGTCGTATGCATTAAAAATAAGGTAAGCTTTTCAGCCTTATCTTGGCCACACATAGTTTCACTAAACAATTCCACAAGGCGAACAAATATTCACTTAAATTATTGCATTTTACCATAAAACATTGAATTTCATTTACCAATTGAATTTTTTGTTTTAATCCGCTAGTGCTAACACACACACACACACACCGTCAATAGATTTTTATCCGCTCCGAATTTCGGTGGAATTTTCTCACACAGATTTGTCCACACACGGGCACACACGCACAACCGACTCCACTTTGTCACTTCTTACACCACTATGTTGACTGTCAGCGCCGCAGTTGCTGTCGCTGTCGCGATTACAGCTGCGACGACTTAGCATGTGGATATAGTTGTGGAAGCCGTCGTCGCCGTCAACGCTTGCGTCGTTGATGCCAATTCTCGATTTCGACTGCAGCCAAAGGCGTAAAACGAAATTCATACTCGCGTTCGCATCGCGTTTCCGAAATACAAAAAAACGGCAAAAAAGCGCACACACATTAAACATACATTGCTTTTTTATATAGATTTTATCGGATTTTCTTATTGATTTTTATTTTATTTGCGTTGTGGCGTGCAATTATCCTCAATGTTTAAATGGTATGGTCCGTTTAGCCGTGAAGTGTGTGTAGTATTTAAGTATTAACGAGGAAAAAATTTCGATTAAAGCAAAAACACCCTTCGCGCTGCGCCGAGATGAAAAATTGACTTTTCCATCTGCGAATGGACAAACACGGATAGCCAATACTGGCAGCAGGCAAGCAAACAGCCAGGCAGTTAGTTAGTTAGGCTGTTAAGCCAGCTATACAGCCTCCATGTACCGGAGTGGAGCGGAGCGGATCGCATGCAAAGCATAAGCATGATAAGCGAGCGTAATGTTCTATGCTCAGGGAAAACTCTCAGCAAATAGGGGGAAATTTACAGGGCGGCGCGCACTCTGTATGCTGCCCGAAAGTGTGGGTGTATGACGATAGCGCGCGCACAAGTAGACTCCCCAAGCGCCTGTGTAGTTGTAGTTAGTGATGAATGGTAATAAAATAAGTTTCATGCTGTGTTCTCGTGTCGGCAAAGCAGTTCGGCATCTTCTTCTCCAGAATTGGCCTAGTAACCGTTAAATTGTTGTTACTGTTATTGTTACTCGCAAGCTGCGTCGAGCTCGGATTTTCCAAATTTTGTGCCACTTTTCCTTCACATTGCCGGAAACTGCGAGGCCGACGAGCTGGCCAGCCAAGGGACCTGTGAGGTAGTGTGCACGCGAAAGGAGAGGAGCGGGATCCCCTTGACAACCTGCGCTCTACTCCTGGAAGGATGGGCTTTGCACCAACTCAGCGAGCGCTGGGCAAGTACACAAATGCGTAAAGTCGCGAATTCCTTCTGGCCACGTTTGGATAGGAGGCGTTCGAGGGATATTCGGAAGATGACAAAATCTCATTTCTCACATTTCGTGGGCATCCTCACGGGGCACTATCCGCGGGGTCATATGCCGTAAGGCTCGGAATTACTTCGAGTCCTTTTTGCGTCAGCTGTATGGAGGATGAGGTGGAATCATCTCAGAACCTGCTCCTTAGTTGCCCAGATCTCGTGGGACTAAGATTCAAGCATCTTGGTTCTCACTTCTTTTCTGCGCCTGCTGATATAACAGGTCTTGACTTCAAAAATCTAATGAAATTCATCAGCAGCATAAAGAGGCTAACACAACCGCAAATTAGTCACCGTTCATAGCCCACAAATACTCGACCCTCCCCACCCCTCTCCTTTTCGTCCTATCGTTTTTTGCCTTCACCTCTCCTTTTCCTCCTCTTGCAATGGTATGACAAAGGATGAACCAAACTTCTATCGTCCAAGTGGGCCCACTCTCTGGGCCCACTCTCCATTACTACCTAACCTAACCTAACTTTCACATAAATTACGTGGTCGAGATCGAGGTTTTATTTTCTTACAAGTTATTTTCTTGTTAGAAAAATCGACTTTCACATTCATAAAAAAATAAAAAACGTGACAGTTTTATCTCAAGAAACGTGTTGACTATCAATTGTAATTTCTTGTTTTAACATTATCCAATTACGAAGTATCGCGTTCACCTCAAAAAAAATTTCGTTGCATCTACGAAGAACTTATTTATGTATATTTGTAGACCAATGTTTCAAAAAACCCTTTGATTGATATTTTATTATAACATTTTCTTTTATTAATTAAAAAAAAATGAAATTGGCTATTTTCAAAAAATATTTTGATAAACTTTGGTTCATTCCCTATTATTCTAATTCCCACAATTTTTCTCTAGGGTCCATAGATTTCGAGATGAAAATTTCTGAAAAAGATGGTTCAAAAGTTTGATTAGCAGTAACTTGAAAAAAAAAATTAGAATTTGCAAAACCGTTTAGCACACTTGAAATACACCCCAAGAACAACAAAATTACTGAGTAGGAAAAAAAAACCATTGTTGCAAAAAAATTCGTTTTACTATGTATGGCGTGTTATACATTCCAATTCCAATACTTTATTTAAAATACATACAATACAATACTTAAAAAAATGCTTTTTTCCCATGAATCATCCTTAAACCGCCCAATCCTGATCTCCACCCGCAAGCGATGCTGATACCTACATTTCATCTGTGGCCATATTTCATCTTCGTTTGAAGCCTTCAAGATCCCAGTTTTTCTCTTTTAGCTCTGCCTAAGCAATTTAGTTTAGCAACTCGAAAAACTTAATGCACTGGCAAGCTCTTAATGCACAGCAGTTCTCCATATCAAGAAGATGGCTATCATGAGTGCATTTAAGTAAATGAAGTTCGAGGGACAAAACTTATGTTCATGCCACCTTATTATTGCGAAAAACTCAGTTCATCTCGGGGAGGACTTTTGCCACTCTTTTGCCATCTCAGTAGAAATGGCGTAAGAGACTTTTACTAAACAATTTCGACACTACTGCAAGTAGTGAAAACACTGACAACAGGGGAAGGTTGTAGGCTACTAATCGCAGATTTCACTTTTAAAAGCAATATCGCTATTATTTCTGGTAGCCAAGCTGCAAACCAGGCACTGGATTCTCAGCTACAATAACCTCTAAAGTGGTGGAACAAAGTAGGAATAGTCTTACCACCTTGAGTGAAAACCATAAAGTTACCTTAATCTGTGTCCCGAGATGTCAGAACAGTAAAGGAAATGAAAAAGCGGACGAACTGGCAAGAGAGGGATCGGACATGAATAACATTCTTGCAGAATCAGTATTCACACCACTGGGTGCAATCAAGAATGCAATTTCCTTAAAATATCTACGAATAGCGGATTGCAGGTGGAGAGACCAGACAACAGGCAAAGTTAACATAACGTTATGGCCCACCTACTACCACAAACAAACGTCAATACTGACAAATATGAAACGAAGGGATGCCTGTAGACTCACGGCGGTGATACATGGCTTCTGGCATATCAGTCGAAGTGGGCATCTCTCAAAACACACACTGTCACAGTTGCAAACAACCGGAGAAAAAAGAAACAATCTTCCATTTCCTCTGTGAATGCCCTGCCCAATGGAAGGACAAAATGTTAACCCTGGGCAAACCGCTGTTCGATGTCGGCTTAGATGTCAACAACCAAATAAAGTACGTAATCTGCACAGACTGGATATAGTCATGCTGTAAATAATCAATAAACAAGCAGGTAATGAAATGGTGCGAAAGCGCTAGTTGGATTCTGCATGATTCACAACTTTAACCAATCAACCAACCAACCGAAAAACACATGCTTACAAACTTTACTTTTTACCTTCAGATGTGCTGCAGCTTTTCTGAGTTCATATTCGAATTTATTACGTCAAAACCCTTCGGTGAAGTCCGGTTCGTGGTCGAACATTTGTATCAGCTCATGCCAGCTTTACTAGCGCCAGATCAAAAAAAGCGCACTATGGGAAATCGCTCTGTATAAAAGTGTCGCAGGAGTCCTTCGCGATTCTGATGGAGTTGTTGTTGTTGTTCTACGCCACTTTATCTTTACGTCAACTCATAGGTAATTACTTCTCATGCTGTCTCAAAACATCGAAGGCTTTAAAATCGACAAACAGTTATTTTGGTGCTGTAATTTTCATTAAATATCTAGTAAAGAGTAAAATAATTTTTTGTTCTCCATCACAATGCTTGATAGAATTTTATATGCAATATTAAAGAGATTGATTCCGCGGTGCTTGGCGCGATTGCAGGACATCCCCCTGCTTGAGTGTCGGCGGACCAGCATTCATTCGACCATACTCTGCATAGGAGTTGACGCATCTGCGACGCTGTTTTTTTTTCTTGTTATTTAACCACGATAATGATAATCAATTCCGGCATCTACGCGGCTTTCTTCTATTCTCCATAATTTAGCTATGCTTTTACGTAGTCTTATTAGTATTGCGGATTTAAAATTCAGGCCTCGCGACATATGGACAACTTGTTTGCATATATGTTACGGATAGCAATTTTAAGGAATTGTTTGTAGAGCGGTTTAACTACTTCAAAAAAATCTAAGTTAACACATCACTTTTGCCCTGTTCTGGTCATTTCTTTGGAATTTCATCGAATTAACACTTGATAGTCCCGAACTCAAAAATAAACAAATATTTATTTATTGAAAATACATAAATTTAGATATTAAAAGAAAAAGCCGTCTAAATTATGTGCATATCTATGCTAATTATGTACGTTGTGTATCACAACAATTTCTGTGCGAGTTTTTACGGATGCGAACGTAACGGGTTTCCTGAGCTGAACCAAAGTGGTATTTCAAGTTCCGGCCGGCAAAAAATGAATTGATTAGCGAATTGAATATTTAAGTACACAACAAGAAATAAATAAAAAAACAACTTTATCGTTTATATGAAAAATCTGTTACTTAAAAGGGTAATATTGAAAAAATATGTGGCTTTCATATATTTGAGAGTATGGAAAAATACTAAAGGGTGGTTCAATTTCAAAAGCCGATGTTGAATGTGAACCACACCTAAACTTTTTTTTCTGCATTTCATTTGACATTTTTCAATTTCAGACTAATTCAATTTGAACCAATCGAGCAATGCGTTAAAGTTATTCAGGCTTATTATGAAAACGGGCGTTCAAATCAAAATGCATATCGCGCACTTCGTGAAGAAAATCATCTTCAGTGATGAGGCACATTTTCATCTAAGTGGATTCGTCAATAAGCAGAAATGCCGCATTTGGGCGAATAATAATCCAAGAGTGATTGCCGAAAAACCAATGCACCCACAAAGAGTGACTGACTGTTTGGTGCGGTTTATGGGCCGGCAGCATCATTGAGCCGTGTTTTTTCCAAAATGAGACCGGTCAGGCAGTTACTGTGAATAGTGTTCGCTATCGTGAGATGATAATTAACTTTTTATGGCCCGAATTGGAAGATATGGATGTGGACGATATGTGGTTTCAACAGGACGGTGCCACTTGTCACACAGCTAACGAAACAATGGCTCTTTTGTGCGAAAAATTTGATAGCCGAATAATCTCACGTCGCGGCGATGTCAATTAGCCGCCAAGATCATGTGATTTGACACCGTTGGACTTCTTTCTTTGGAGTTATTTGAAAGAAAAGGTGTACGTCGATAAGCCAGCAACTATTCAAGAGCTAAAGGATGATGTAATTCGGCATATTAACGGCATAGAAAATCAATTATGCCTCAGCGTCATCGAAAATTTGGACCAACGGATGGAGGTGTGCCGCCGAGGCCGCGGCGGACATTTGGCCGATATTTTGTTTCATACGTAATTGATCCATACCAATATTATTGTATCACAATAAAGAGAAATAACAATAATTTCCTAAAAAATTGTATTTTATTCAAAGTCAACACCCGCCCTTGAAACTTAACCACCCTTTACAATGTTTTTTTTAATAACATTGAAATATTAAAAAAAAAATATTTATTATTCTAATGTAAAATGGTGGCAAAATGACATTTTATACCCTCTTCTCAGACGGAGGATTTTTTACACGCCGCGAAAAATATAGCATCTCAGGATTTTGACCAGTTTTGAGACTTTTTTATCTTAATAACTTTTTTTTTATAAAAGTATAGCTAATTCCGGCCGCCCTAGCCGAATGGGTTGGTGCGCGACTACCATTCGGAATTCACAGAGAGAACGTCGGTTCGAATCTCGGTGAAAACACCCAGATTAAGAAAAACATTTTTCTCATAGCGGTCGCCCCTCGGCAGGCAATGCAAACCTCCGAGTGTATTTCTGCCATGAAAAAGATTCTCACAAAAATATCTGCCGTTCGGAGTCGGCTTGAAACTGTATGCCCCTCCATTTGTGGAACAACATCACACACCACAAATACGAGGGGAGCTCGGCCAAACACCCAAAAAAGGTGTACGCGCCAATTATATATATATATATATAGCTAATTGCCAAACGAAAACCATATAAATTCCAATCTCAAACTTCATACAAAAATTAGAAATAAAATTACATTAAAATATTCGACTTTTAACTTAAAATTAAAAATTGTAAGCGCATTATTTATTGTACTAAAATTTAACAGGCTATAAAACTGTGTATCGAAATTTTTTGACAAAATTCCGACTGAAACTTTTGAAATTTCGGTGAAAATATTTTGAATTTTTATAAATTTTGTACAAAGTTTGAAACTTGGATTACTATGATCTTTATTATTTTCTAAACCAGGATTTTATAAGAAACTAAAAAATAAATAAATGAATAGTCAGAACTTCTCGATAAGCCATTGCAGTATAGTTATGAAACGCAGTAGTTATGAAGCGACAAAGTGCTCACGATGCACAGTATGCAGAAGTGTGACCAACAGCAGATCGTTAACCGGCTCTCTGCGATTTTGAAGGAATCAACTGAATTTCTGACGTAACTGGGGTTATGGCAGCAGGTAATTTAGGAAAAAACAGACATTGAGTTGGTGATATACGAACAAAAAATCAAAATAGCATCCGGTCCTTCCACTTTGTTACCACCTGAACAACGACTAATTGGACGAGTGTGTAAATAACTGAAAATTGAGAGCGCAGAATTCTATATATTGCCGAATCCCCGCTGACATGGCAGTCGAAGTTACGCTCACAAATTTGCTCCGGATAGCCAAATTTTGCGATCTATCATCCCCGCAGGGAAATCCAAAGGCGTTATCAGAGAGGGACCTCCTATTTGTCGTGTGCGTCTTGATGTTGTTCCACAAATGGAGGGACCTTCAGTTTCAAGCCGACTCCGAACGGCAGATATTTTTATGAGGAGCGTTTTCATGGCAGAAATACACTAGGAGGTTTGCCATTGTCTGCCGAGGGGCGACCGCTATTAGAAAAATGTTTTTCTTAATTTTGGTGTTTCACCGAGATTTTTGGTGCTTCACAACCTACGTTCTCTCTGTGAATTCCGAATGGTAGTCACGCACCAACCAATTCGGCTACGGCGGCTGCGGGATGCAATAGCTTATGAAAACCTAAAACTTTTCTTGTCCCATAGGTAAATAGCTACAAATTTTACTATCCTTTATTTCTCACTGTGTCGCTGTTTAGTATTGAAAACGTAAGAAAAGATCAAATAAAATGGATCCATCTCACTTTGATGAATGATTAACTTTCCAGCCAGCAACAACACAAATAATTAAAACTAACAAAACAGAGCGATTATAAAATTCAAAACGAACTAGTATTTTTTGTTCCTACTTCTTTGCTCCCGTGAGAGTATAAAAATTCAGCTTGGCAGGCAAAATTTGATTAGTTACCTTTCAAAACTCAAAGCAACAGTACAAAACCTTAGAAAACACAATGCAGAAGTTCTTGGTAAGTTTTATATGGCATAAAATTTAAAAGGCAATGAAAAAAGTTTTTTAAACAAAGATTGTGTGACACTAAACTAACTAAAAATATTTTTTGAAAAGCGCATAATTTCGTAAGAAACAAATGGATATAGTGAAATGTTAGAAAATAGTTAAATTTTTAAATATATTGTAATTTTTGCTTTTAATTAGCCAAATTTATTATTTTTCTATGCCTCTCCAAATTTTTGTAGATTCTCTTCGTCCTTGCCGCCTGCTTCTTATGCATTGCTTATGGCCAAAACCCCGACTTTATTAGACAGCAGATCATTGGTAATTAGTTTTAAAAATTTTCTTAGAATATAATATTATTAAAAACTAATATTTTAATATTTTTATCTGCAGCTCAATATGAACGCTTACCTGGTCAATCGGTTCATCATCCAGAGGAGCAGGCTCGTGTGATCGATGATTTTTCAAATATCGATGTTAGTTTTTAAGGTTTTTGTTACCTGATTTTCCTATATACATATATCGTCTATTTCGTTTTGTTTTTGTACAATAATAAATTTAAGTTTTAAAAATAAAGAAAAGGGATAATTTTTCTGTTCACATTACCTTAAAAGAGACTTGGTTGTATACATTTTTTTAATAGTAGTAATAATTTCCCTTTCTGTGACATATATAGAAAAGGCAACAGGTAAAATTGGATTGAGAATTAACGCGGAAAAAACAAAATATTTGTTGATGTCAAAAAAAAGATCTGGTACTTGGTACAATCAAAATCGGGGCATATGAGTTTGAAGCGGTGAAAACTTTCTGGAATTTAAACTAAGGCACGACAACGCAATGAGCATTACAATCGACGAGGGAGTACAAGCAGCAAATAGAGCATTCTACTCACTTATTCAACTCTCAACACACTTTGCAAAATTTCGCTGTATAAATCTATAGTCCGACCAGTTCTTTGCTACGAATCGGAGTCTTGGACAATAAGTGAAAAAGACAAAAACAAGCTCCAAGTATTCGAGAGAAAAATTTTGAGGCAAATCTTCGATACTGTCAAAGAAAATGGAGAGTGGCGTATAAGATGGAACTATTAACTGGATCAACTTACTCGTATAAGGGGGGGAAATTTTCAAGAGATCAAGATAGATTGACGAACTAGAAGACGACATGAGGAAACTCAAGACCACCAATTGGAGAGAAACAACCAAGGATCGGGTCAAATGGAAACATTTTGCGCAGCAGGAAAAAGCTCACACAGAGATGTAGCGCCAAATGATAATGATAATAATTATTTCCCTATTAAAATACGTTTTTGATAAAAAGTCGGACGAGGAAAACTCGCTATAATGTGACGCTACTTGTTTAGTGCGACATACACATTTACTTTTTATTTTTTTGTAATACATTTGTAGTGAGGATTGGCTATTATCTACTTTTAATTTAGTTTTTTACTCATGCTTACCTTAAAAAATTAAATAAAAATAAAATTTCGAGCTCTAACAGAACCGGGGCTATGAATGGTTGAGAATTAATCTCCAAGTCAAAAAACGTAACATTTTCTAAACTTTGACTCCTTCTAAATAGTTATATTTCTTTTCCCAACGAGAACACCAATAGTACTTCTCATGAGAAAATCGTTATATCCGCAATAGCGTTGCTCAATGGCGATAAATCTGTGTTTTTAGTTGTTCACCATTATGTTGGGATTCTTTAAAGAACCTCAAATTTCAGTTAGAACCCAGCAGTAAAAAATTATTCTTATAGGCATTAGGCATAGGCATAAAATTATATGACCCAAATTATTACATTACATGTTTTCGTAACAATTCGCGAAAAATGCTAACGATATATTTTTTATTTGAAATTTTTATCATAGCCATATGGGCATAAAGTCAAGAAAATAAAAGAAATGTACCATAGAAAAGGTTTTTTTTTTCATATCCTTCAATATCCTGAAGATTTTTATGAGATTTATTCCACAAAAAAACCAGAAACCAAAAAAACCAACTAGCAGATTAATATTAATCAACAGCTTTTTGCTCTGACTAATGGTTGACTGTAATTAACCCATATATTATATTATTATATTTTATTCTATTTGTTATGTTCAAAATTAGTTTTATTCATCAACGTAAATTACATCAAGAACATCGCAATCATTCCAGCGTAGTTCCAACATTTCAATACCACTTTTGTTTAACGATTTATCTTTTGCCTCAAATGAGTCCACAGATTTAACGATAACCTCTTTATTCGAGCGAAATTTCTTACCGGCGCGCATATTTTTTTGGCCTGCAAACAGCCAGTAGTCGCTGAGAGGTAAATTCGATGAATACAGTGGATGTGGGAACAATTCGAAGTTCAATTCATGTAGTTTTGAATTTTTAATGAATACAAAATATTCACACAGTTTTTGTAGGACTCCTGAAAAACCTACAACTTTCTGCGTAAGATAGAAAAAGTTATTAAATAATAGTAGGAAGTTGTTTAAACAATTAAAAAAAAACATTTAAAAACAAACAATAATATATTATTTTGCTATTAAAAATTTCTTATGCGAAAAAAAACAAAAAAAGATATTTTTTTTTAATACTAAACGTTTTGTTTCGTAATTTTGGGGGCGTTTTCAGCGTCACTTACCTTTGAAAATAATTGTCATCCGTTGGACTGCTTTTCGTAAAATTTTTTTGCCGCTATTTTTTTCAGTTCACATTACTATTTCTATTACATTACGAAGCTCTCTTTCTCTATCCCTCCTTCTTTCATATCTCTCACAGCTTCACATACAATTTCAAAATTGTGCTGCTGCTGGTGCGTATAAAGAAATCCATGCGAAAGAAATCCACTCATCAACGCCAAATTCTATTACAACTGTCCTACATTCCAAATATCCCATCTATTTGTATTGTTGGAGAGTATCAAATGTGTGTGAGTGTATTGATATGTGTATTACACTCAGTTGGTATTTTAGTGAATTATCGTCTCGCCCTCAGACGATTCGCTATACCCAGTATGCATATGTATGTGTACTATTTACATGCTTTACTTCATTGCACAACATTTGATTTGATAGATGCTGCTCTGTATATTCATTTGGTATTTCACTGAATATCCTTATAAAAGTTAGACATGCGCATTAAGGCATTTGTTGTTGGCTGCTCTCGCGGTTGTGGTATGATTTCTCTTCAAACTTTTATGCTCTGGAAATGGAGATTTGTCGTCAAAATATCCCTTATTTATAGGTATTAGCGGAAACGGGAAATTTAATTTGTTTATTTGACATTTAGTGGACAGCAATAGACATTCAATTGACTTGAAATACTGCACTTTGAAAGTTTGAAAAGAAATGTGTACGAGTATTATGAACCTTGCGACTGTATTTATTACCTATGACTGTATTCTAGTATGACTGCAATTGGCAGGTTATTTTTTATAGGGACTGCGAATATTCACTTAGAATCCAAGATTTCAAAAATTATTATAAATCGAAAATAGTGCATACAGTCAGCGACAAATGATACCACATCAACATTTTGACCAGTTTTGACTATTTGAATTTTCTTTTTATTGTTTATATTTTATGTATAGCTTATTATTTAACAAAAACCATTTGAAATCCAGTTTTAAACTATATTCAAAAATTAGGTAAATTCCACAACACCCTGACTTTTAATTAGAGTTTCTAGAACAATTTTTGGTAGGCCGTTTTTTCTCTTTTAAATTTTTGTATAATAAAGTGCAAGTTTGAAGTTGCTGAAAAATTCCGTGGATTTTTTACAATTTCCTTGCCTGACGGTTGGCCATTTGCTCGAGATTCCGTCTAGGCCAAGCCTGTCCAGTTATTCCTCAAGTGGGCTCTGTGGTCCACCTACTGTTGGACAATGAGGTATAATTTAATACAAAAATAATGAAAATAATGAGAATATGAGGAGAAACTTAAAAATGTTTTTTGTTCTTAATTACCCGCTTTGCAAACACTCTAAAAATGTTCTCCGAAATTTTTAACCTTCAATTTCTTTGAAATTTTCTTTCGGTGCAGTACAAACAACGGAGCGCGGAAGGTCTAAATAAAGATTTCCAGCACTAAAATTATTTCATAAATATTTCATCAGTTTTTTGGTATGCGAAAAGAACTTTGTTTGAAAAGAACTCGCATTAGTAATTGCAAACAACGTCACAAGATCATTTTGACAATGGCTGAAATCCATAAATTGTTGGGACATCCACCGTATTCTCCGGATTTGGCCACTAGCGACTTCCATCTGTTTCCAATCCTAAAACAATTCATGAGTGGAAAGCGTTTTTCATGAAATGACGAGGTCATAACAGCTGGGGAAGCGTATTTTGCAGCTCTTCCAGACTCTCACTTCAGGGATGGAATTCATAAACTGCAGTCCCATTGAAGCAAGTGTATCGATGTTCAGGGAGACTATGCTGAATAATAAAGTGTATTTCAAAATGTGTTTTTTTATAGAACCGCAAAATTAATTGAACAACCTAGTATATGTATAAATATAATTACTTCAAAATTCAATTTTCGCTTGCTTTAAAAAGGTGCATTTGCATGGGAAGAAATATTTTTCAATTCCTCCTTTCATTAGAAACCCATGCTATATATTTTTATGAATTCATAATAATTTTTTGAAGCCCTATGTCACAAGTGAAACTTTCGAGTTCTTTGGATATGTTGGTGAAAAATTAAAAACGTTTACTTCAATCGAGAAAGAGCTATGGGAAGTTTTATTCGTATTCTGTCGTACGGTGTTTTATAAAACTATATTTAAAATATTTTGAAATTTTGGCTTTTAGAAAGGTGTTAAGCCTTATTTTCATAGAAAATGAGGTTAAAATGCAGATGCACCATGAGCTCGCCGCAGAAGAGCAACCGATCAATAATATATTTCAAAAATATTTATCTTCACATAAATATTTAAAATCGGTCTTGATATGAACCAAGTCGGGTTGTATACTATGATATATAAAAGTGGCTTAGAAATAAGTTTCCACATCCTCGAACACCGTTTTTTTTCTCAACACACCATATAGGCATGCGGACGAGAAAGGCGGACTGCCAGTAAATCAAGCCTAAAAATTATACAGAGAAGTCAATCTGCTAAGAACAATCACAAACGCAGATTGGTACATAAAAAATTACGATATTTACCACGACCTCGGCATAGACACAGACACTGAAACAATAAAGAGAAGTAGAAGTGGGCATATCTTGTGAATACTAGATCACAAAAAGCTGAAAATGAGACTAATACCGGGAATGAAACTTCAACCAAGAAGACCAAAGCGCAAAACAGCCACAGATCTTGTTCGTAACTATTTGTGGAACAACATCAAGACGCACACCACAAATAGAAGGAGGAGCTCGGCAAAACACCCAAAAAGGGTGGGCACACAGAAATCTAATTTATGTTAGTAAAATTATAACTAAATACCACAAAACCCAATAATACTCTCTTGCAAAGGGAAGGGGCACTCTACATAATTCCAACCTCCCACACCATTTACTTACTGTTAATATTATATTAAAAGGTAATAATTTATAATGGAAATAAAAAAATCAAAGTTACCTAATCGTTTCTTTTCTCTCGTGCTAACTCTTTTCCACTCGGTCTTTCCACCGCACATGGACCAAGGTTTTCCTCTTTCTCTGCCATCTGCAGTAGATATCGCATGAAATACTTTTTGGACTGAATATTGTATTTGAATATTCAAATTTGTATGGTTAGGTTAGGTTGATATGGTTGCCCAGGAATGAGCACACTTGGACGAAGAAAAACGGGTTCGTCCTTTGTGATACCATTATGAAGGAGGTGAGGTGAAAGAGAAAGACCTATGGGATGCAAGGAGAGGGTGGGGAGAGGTGGTGCTGGGATGGTTAGAAGGGTGGGTTTAGAGTGTGTGGATTACGAACGATGACTGTGCTGCGTTTGCGTCAAGCGCTTTGCGCTGCTGATGAAATTCATCAGATTCTTAATGTCAACGCCAGCTATATCAGCAGGCGGAGCAAAGAAGTAAGAGCCAAGATGCCTAGATCTTAGCCCTGCCAGAGCAGGGCAGCTAAAGAGAAGTTGTTGAGATGATTCCACCACATCCTCTATATATCCAGCGCAAAAAAGACTTGGGTAATTCCAAGTCACACAGCATGTATTCTTCGCGCATAGTGACCTATGAGAAAACCCACGAGATTCGAGAGCTGATATCTTTTGAACCTCAGAAGCTCGCTCGAGCACCCCCGATCCACACGTGGCCAGAAGGATTTCGCGACCTTACAAGTTTGTGTACTTTCCCAACGCTCGCGGTGGTCGCAATTCTCTCCTTTCGCGGGGAAATCACCTCACATGTCCCTTGTCTGGCCAGCTCATCCGCCTCACAGTTTCCCACAATGTCGCTGTGTCCAGGAACCCAGATGAGGCTTATGTCAAAGAATTCGGACGCAGTCGAAAGTGAGGTCAGGCATTCCCTGACCAGTCTCGTACGCACCGTTACTGACCCGAGGGCCCTCATTGCCGCTTGGCTGTCGGAGTAAATATTTACTTTCCTGACTGTTAGTCGCATGTGAGCAGCCAATCAGCTGCCGTCTTGATTAAATTTGTGTGGCACGTGTATGCCTATATTGCTGGGACCTCAAACACCGCATTGTTTTATCGTCTGAAATGTTCGCCGTCCCCAACGCCTTTCTTAGAATATTTCTCTCAAAAACTTCTCCAACCGCCACATCCTCTAAACTTTTGTCCCACGCATTAGGACAGTCTTGATCAGAAAATTATACTATGTGGTTTTTATTCAAGATTTAGATTTCAAGCCTAACATCGATGTCGACCAGCATTATAATCTGTATATATGCAAATATTTTTTTAAGTTGTCCGTTAAAATTTGTTTTCAAATAAAACTCTGGGCACGTTTTCTTATTCCATGCCAATTTTCCCAATTATATTTGCTTACCAGAAGTCACATTTTGCTTTTAATACAATTTATGTACTGCAGTGTCTTCGCTGATTAATTTACCCTGGGCACAAAGAGAGCTTTTCGCGTGTAAGACATACATATAAGAGCTCACAAATAAGCTTTAATTCACCAGGGTGAGTAAAAAAGCTTTTTTGATCAAAATTGTCGTTAATTTCAAAACGTTGAATTGTTTCTAACGGAAATTTAGTTATTTTACATAAGAGAAGTGTGGATCACGAGTATAATTATTAACTGAAACTATTTTGATGAACTTTTTTATATTTTATATGCTCGTATGTATTAACCTGCTGTTGCCCGCGACTTCACCTACGTGAAGAATGAACACGAAAAATGTTTAATATTAGATTTTTTTTTTACATTTGCATAAAAAAACATGTATTTTTCAGTAACTAAACGTATAGATTTTTGGGCTTAGTGATAAGAGAGCAAGCGATACAGGGTTGACCGTAGGAGAAATAACTAATTTAGAAATAATCCAAGTCGTACCGTAAATATGACTTACCCACGTATTTCGACTATACGTAGATTTCCATATTATAGCCCATATAGAAGTAAGTTAGATCGCCTTAATTAAGTTGCAATTAGTAGTGTAACCTTTATACTGTAACCTTTATACTTGTGTGGATTATGGAGCTCTCGATTTTACTCACACATTTTCAAACAGCCCAAGCAAATGAGCAACGAGTACGCGCACACTTGTTCGATGCACATTACTCGAAAAGTACAGTAAGAGTATATCGACTTTTTTTGAGTAATTCAAGCAGTCCTTTTAATCATTTTTGACTTTTTTTGAGTTTTGCAAATATTTAGGCACAGTGCTAATGTCATTTGGAAACTAAAGAAATGCTGACAAATAAAATTTACAATTTTTACTTAGTAACTGGAGCTATCCGGGAATCTGGAGTTCTAACTTCAGGACCCCCAGCGCTATTAGAAAAAAACGTTTTCTATGAATTGGTGTTTTGTGCCAGGGTTTTCAAACCTACACACTTTCGAAAGGTAGTCGCGTTTCAACCATTCCGCTATGGCGGCCGTTGGAGCTCTAATACCTACATATGTACATCAAATATGGACCCCTCATGGTGTGGTCTTTCTTGTCTAATTCTGTTGAAATCAATTCGAACATTTTGGACAAAGGAATATTGAAGCTTTTCGCTTTTTGGATAACTTGACTTAAGTTTTGAAAAGAAGTTCCTTGAATGACTAAGGCGTGCACCTTGCTGCCATTTCCTTGCTAGGCAAAGTTTTGATCATTCAAATGGTTATTGGTACCTAATGACTATTAACTTAGTTTAAATAACTCAAAAATATCAATTTCGCAAGCCAGTTTAAAATTTCAGGCATGAAGTTTGTAGATGTTAAATGATTACAGTCTTAATTAGCAAATAACAAAATCGCATCATATACTCGTACACCTGTGTTCAAAATAATAATAGTCATTCAATAATACAATTTACTGCATAACCTAGAAAATATACACATATGCGAATACTCATACAAATATAATATGTGAATTAGAAATATATTCTTTACAAACATAGCTAAATATAGAGACAACATATAAGTGTTTTATAAGCAGTGACTAATGAGTGACAATAAACATCTATAAATAACTTACGAAAGACTGATGATGCTTAATGACGTACTGACTTTTCTTCTCAATTACAGGTGACGTAAAGTAGAAGTGAATTTTTTGTTAAACGATTAGTTGATTCGCTTAAACAATATATTAGTTTGATAGAGATATATTCCTTTTCAGATTTGTTGAGCCAGAACAATACTTTGGCCCTTTTGATGATGTTGGTTTCAGTCAAGAAACACGATAGTACAAGTATATTTTTTAACTAAATATACTATACTAGGAGCGCATATGGTATTCCCAAATCTTAATTAGCCATACCAGGTATGCTTTCATATGGGCAACAATTCTCATTATTGAGTGGCACGAAACTGCTTTTTTGCATTTAAAGTTCGTTCTGCTGCATGGGACAATTTTGTTGAAAGCTTTGATATTTTAAACCCAAAATATTTACATTTTCTGAACAAATTCATCAATTCGTACAAATCACACAGAAATATCATTAAAGCCGACTGGCTGAGGGAGAATATCGGTTAAAAGTTTAGATTATTTCTCTCACATTGTAAGTACACCGCCCGAACAGATTATAAAACCAAGATGATTATGATGATATCTACAGAAGCAATAAGGGACAAATGTCCCAATATCGTTTAGTTGATTGCATGTTTAAAACGATATCTCATAACGTAAATTATTCCGCACTTACTTACATACTATATAGTAACGCACAAATTCCTGTGGAGGAAGGGGTTCTGTTATGGTTTGGGCAACCATAAGTGTCAAAGGCAAACTACTTTACTACTTTTTTTGATGATAGTTTCAATGAAATGAGGATCTTCCACCCTAATAACGTAGCCGTCCATGCTTCCGAAGCAAGAGAGTTTTTAGCAGCAAGAAAAATACTAAGTTTTGAATGACTACTTGCAGCCCCGACCTTAGCCCAAACCAAAATATTATAAAAAACTTTATCAAATCGATGCCCCGACGATTTACTAAGCTCGAAGTTATAAAATAAGCTCCAAAAATATAATAATATTGTAAAATACAAGATTCAGCCATCCGAAACAAAATCTTGAGTGTAACTTCTGCTGATGCCGTCATAGATGACCAGATGCGAAACTCTTTTTCTCATGAGAGCGCTCTCAAAATGTGCATTTTTTATAACTTTAACCAGGGATGCCACACCAGAAGAAATATTAATAGGGTATGTTATAAACAAGAACAGGGAGGTTTGCCCCACAACTACACCACACATATGTGTAAGTACATATAAAGGGTGATCATATTGGAGGTACTTTCGCCAATGGAGTTTTTTTGATAGATCACGCGTGACTACTGTTTAACTAAATACATAATTTTTTTCAGTATTTGTTGACATTTCTTCATGGAAAGACTCACGCCAAAAAACCGTTTACAAATCGTAAAATTCTATTGCGAAAATCGACGCTCTGTGAAATGTGTTCATCGCGCGCTTAGGCCAACTTATGGTATTCAGCGATGAGGCCCATTTTTGGCTTAATGGCTAAGTCAATAAGCCAAATTTCCGCACAATCCGTGAAACAATGGATTTACTGCAAACTCGTTTCGGTGAGCAATTTATATCTCGTCTTGGACCAGTGGATTGGCCACCAAGATTTTTTGATATTACACCTTTGTCCTTTTATTTGTGGGGTTATGTAAAACCCCAATGCTTTATGGACAAACTAGCTTCGATTGAGACATTAGAAGCCGACATTACTAAAGTTATTCACGAGATACCGACCGAAGTCTTCCAGCGAGTCATTCAAAGCTGGTGTTTTCGGATGGTCGAGTTACGGCGCAGTTGCGGCCAACATTTGTTTGAGAAACCGGAAAAGTATTTGCTATAATCTAAATATGTTTCGAGTATAGGATAATAAAGATCATAAGTAAGGTTTTCGGAAATATCTTGACGCTAGTACTACCCAGATAGTAGTATTTTTAGCACAAAAAGGGCTTTGTTCTGATTAGAAAATTCCTCTTCTTTTACATCAAATTCAGTTGATGCGTTTCGGAGATTAGCGGATTCAAACCGGCAGACAATTTTTATTTTAAATAGTTGTGACATGTGTACATATACACATATATATTCTGATAAATTCCCCTAGATCATCCACAACATTTTCAATACACACAAATGTGCATGCACGACGGTTCTATACATAGTTTTATTATACTCATATTGTGTAGAAACGCAGGTGTAATAAAAAGAATAGAAAAATTATGTATGTGTATGTAAATATTTGTTAGGAATAAATGAATCCATACTCAATTTACAGCTTAAGTTATTTAATTGCATACAAATTACTTCTCACGTACATAAATCAAGTGCATTCATAGTTGCCATTTCTGATTTGCCTTGGCAGTCATCTATTATTAGTTTGTGAACAAAAGAAATAAAATATGAGTGAATGTATGCAAGTGTACATACATATTATAACCACGATTATATTATATTTTACATGTATGCATATAATTTTTCCCCTTTTTTATAGATGAATGATCACGAGAGAACTATCATCAAGAAATAATTGATTGCAATACCTGCATTGCGAAGTTAGGCTAAGTTGATTCGATTGCAGTCGAACAGTGCATTATTTTATTAAAAATAGTGAAACCTGAAAGAATCTAAATTTTACATGTTTTATTTGAAAACAACATCTGGGAGCCTCCTTTGGCAGACCCTTTATAACAAAAGAGTTTCAAAATTTGTATACTCTTGTCTGAGATCCAGATAATAGACACTTTTATGATTTCCTATTTTTTTAAGGGGGGGGGGGTAACGTTAATTCATGGAAAAAAAGGCACATTTTTATGATTTTTTTTTATGACACAGTAAAAATTTATTCGTCAAATCTTTTACTACATAAAACTATAGCATTTGAAGTATATTTTGTGAAATTTTCGTCCAAAAATATTTAAAAATACGGCAATGGCAGAAATTATTCGGACGCATCTCAAAAAAAAGTAGTTTTGCGGTGCCCCTCATAACTCAGTGTTAAATCATCTGAAATCAAAACACCAAAGTTATTTCGTTAGATAATCGTTTTCTCCGGGTAACGCCGAGGGTTTTTTGAAATTAAAAATTTTTCGATTTTTGGGAACACGTTAAAGTCAAAAACACGATTTTCGCGTAAAAAATCGGTGAATTAGTTACCGTAAAAACAAAAGTATCAACAATCGTATCAGGATAAGTATCAGGATCGGTGCAGTAGTTTCAAAGTTATGAGGGGCACCGACTTTGAAAACGTAAGTTGTGGGAAAAACGCTTTAAAGTTTTAAATATTGTACAAAAAAAATCAGAGTAGGTAGCAACACTTACATGGCTGTATCTTTGTAAGTTTTGCTCCGATTCATCTAAAATTTTCACAGAATATTCTTGAAAGGTTCTTCATTTAAAAAATCAAATAAAAAAATGCAAAAAAAAAAATTTAAAAACGTTACCCCTTAATTCAAGGCCGTTACTTGACGATATCTCGAAAATTACAGAAAAAAATATTATGTGAATTTTCGGACATAGCGACCGATTTTACATAGATATTAAGTGACCTGGTTTTTGTGTAAGTAAATCACTAATTATTTGTAACACAAATTTACAGTTTACAACAGTTGGATATTTTAAAGAATATCATAACCTTTGGATTACGCTGGAAGGCAAATGTTTAACTAATAGGACTATGAATAAGTTCGTGCGGTTTTTTTTCGAAATTTGAAACTTTATTGACGTAAAATGGTTACAAATTTAATATTCAAAATATTGTCCATCGCTTACTACTACTTTTTCCCATCTTTCTGGCAATTCACGGATTCCCTTTGTGAAAAATTCGGTCGGTTTTGCCGCAATCCACGAATCGATCCATTTTTTGACTTCATCGTAATTACGGAAGTGCTGGTCAGCCAGGCCATGTTGCATCGATCGGAAGAGATAGTAATCGGATGGCGCAAGGTCTGGACTATACGGCGGGTGGGGTAGGACATCCCATTTGAGCGTTTCTAAGTATGTTTTGACCACTTGTGCAACATGTGGCCGAGCATTGTCATGTTGCAAAATAACTTTGTCGTGTCTATCGGCGTATTGCGGCCGTTTTTCTCGCAGTGCTCGGCTCAAACGCATCAATTGTCGTCGGTAGACATCCCCCGTAATCGTTTCATTCGGTTTCAGTAGCTCATAATACACAACACCCAGCTGGTCCCACCAGATACACAGCATAACCTTCAGGCCATGAATATTCTGCGCCGACGTCGATGTTGAAGCATGGCCAGGGTATCCATACGTTGCCCGACGTTTTGGATTGTCGTAATGGACCCACTTTTCATCGCCAGTCACAATTCGATGCAAAAAACCCTTTCTTTTGTGCCGTTGAAGCAGTTGTTCGCATGCCATAAAACGGCGTTCAACGTCTCTTGGCTTCAATTCATACGGCACCCAATGGCCTACCTTTCGGATCATTCCCATGGCTTTTAAACGTTTGGAAATGGTTGATTGATCAACTCCCAAAGTTTTTGCAACCTCTTCTTGCGTTTGAGCCGGATCTTGATCGAGCAATTCCTCCAATTCGGTATCCATGAACTTTGGCGGCGCACCCTCGCGTTCTTCGTCTTCCAAGCCAAAATCACCACTTTTAAAGCGTGCAAACCACTTCTGGCACGTTCGCTCAGATAGAGCATGCTCACCATAAACTTCCACCAAGATACGATGACTTTCGGCTGCTTTTTTCTTCATATTAAAATAATGAAGAAGAATTCCCCGCAAAAACACATTATTTGGCACGAAATTCGACATTTTCAAGTGTGGTAAAAATATTGTTGTTTACGCTTCAAATAAAAAACTTATACTGACGTTTGTGCCTTACGACAGTAGCTCTCCAATGAATGTTTGGAAATGTGGATCGATGGAATAATAATCAAGTTACGCCATCTGTTGTAAAACCGCACGAACTTATAAATAGACCTATTAATAGACGTATAATATATCTCCAATTGAAGACGTTCTTAACGTTTCTTTCGCTAACAAACCCCATTAAAGAGGTATTCAGTCGTAGATCAACAACACATACGAGTACTTAAACTATTTAGCATACGCCGACGACATTTGTCTGCTGTCGATGACTCTGTCAATGCAGGAACAAGTGCAAGCAACGGGTTTAAGGGCGTAGTCTGGTCAAATACTCATTTTTTATAGATATTTGTTCGGCCTTTTTTTTAAGAAAATAAAATGCGATCGTTTTGAAAAGTCCGCCATTTTGTTCTTTTTCAAAAAAATTTTCCCATTGTCACACCTGCCAGAACGACAAGGTTACAGAATAATTATGAGTTAACCTTTTTTGTTTCAGATGTCTTGAAGAGCCAATAACCCATTGACAAGCCACCTATCTTTTTTTAAGACGCTTACTTTAGTGCCACCCTACTACAAAAAAATATTGTAAAAAAATTTTTTTTATATAATATATATTCGATGTCAATAATTTTCGTAAAACAAAAAATTCCTCAAAAATATCTATAAAAAATGAGTATGTGATCAGACTACGTCCTTAAAATCAACGTAGGAAAGACTAAAGCATTTAACCTGAACTGCTCCTCATCAGATTTTAGAAAACGGGAATAATTTTTGCTTTTTGAGATGTATGATCGTCGCAGGTGGAGAAGTGAGACTGACTTTGAAAGCAGAACTAGCAAAGCCAAAGTGTCGTTCGGCACTCTTGCACTGCTATGTCAAAACAATCACATAAGTACTCACATGAAACTGCGTATTTTCAACGCATGCGTCAAGTTCGCCCTGCTACACGGTTGTGCAACGAGAAAAGTCACCGCAATGATCACAAGGAGTCTCCAAACGTTCATTAATCGCTGCTTGCGCCGCATAATGCGAATTTTCTGGCCTCGAGCTATATCCAACATCGAATTACTGAGTAAGGCCAATCAATCCGATGTGGCGATTGAAATCCGCAGAAAAGAATTGCAATAAATCGGCCACACCCTGAGGAAGAGTGACGACAATATTGCCAAACAAGCGCTGCCATGGAACACATACCAGCAGACAGGACGAAATGTGCGCTTAACACTAACCACCTGGCGTCGTTCAACGCAGGCTGTAAAGAGGTGTTTGGTTAAGACTTGGCATGATCTTAGAGCCCTCGCATAAAACAGCCCTTTTCGATGGTGAAGAGAATTTGCCGACACCCTATGCTCCAATTAGGAGTTAGAGGATCCCATATATGTATGTATATGTATATCTCCAAAATTCTTGCAGTAATAAACGTCGTTTTGAGTTTAGTGAATAACAACAAATATTATTTATTTTTATTACAAAATTTAGAATGAAAAAGTATAATCATACTCATAAATAAAATTTATAGTAAATACATTTCGACATCTGAAAACCTGTTAAATGCCTATAGAAAAATACATACACGTATACGTACATACATATGTGGATTGTACATATTTAAAGCTTTGTTCATGTATTGGATGACTTATCGAATTTTTAGTGCGAAAATATGTTTTTGCTTTTTGTTCTTCTTCCCGAATTAACATTCATTTTTAGTAAACATAAAAGCTATATGTTACGCTTCTGAAATTCGGCTTAATAATCATACCGACGCTGTTTACTACGGAAACGTATCACCAGATAAATAGCGAACAACAGCATCACAGCCTAAAAATAAAATAAAACAACAATAGCAATTAAAGAATCGGATGTAACAACAAGCAAATATGTGATTAAAAATTATCGTTCTACGAATGATTCTAGCAATAAAAACAACAACAACAACAACAACAAAATCACCGCCATAAAGCGCATGGGATTACTGCACCTACATATTATTAATATGTATGTACATATGTACGCCATCGACATGCCATGTAAGTATTAAAGTACTTTTAGACAGATGGTAATTACCGTGACAATAAGATTTCCCCATTCACCGCTCGATGAGTAAGTGAAAATGCTGGTGAATTCATACTCGGCAGCTTTGATGCAACCAGTTGTCCAGAGGGCAGTTTGATTGTAAACCATTTTGGGGTAACAGCTAGCGGGATAAGCGCGCCGTCCGATGGAAAAGTAATCATCGGGACCGATTTTGCCACAGCAATGATACTGTAAATAAAAAACAGAGAATATAATGATAATGAATAAAAAATTTATGAAAAAGTTTATTTATTGTGTGTATAGCGAAAGAACAATGAATTATTGAGGACGTGAAGGTCAAATACGAACTCTTAAAAAACAATGCAAGCTCCTATTAAACATTTTAACAAATAAGTTCTTATCATTTCAAAAGAATTATAAATTAAATGCGTCACTCAGTATTCCAATTTATTTAAATTTCATTTAACTTAATTAACTAAAAAATAATTACCAGAACTGTTATGTTGGCGCACATCCTCCCGTATTTTTATGTTACAATAATTTTGATATAACTACAACTAAAACATGAACAAAACTATGAATATTGTGAAGACTCTATATTGTATCGTAAAAACAATGCAGATTTCGTAAAATAAATTCTTTAGCTTTCACACAATGAAAATTTCTTTCAGAAACGCCACTACAGCGCAACAACACTTTCAACTTAACAGCGTGCGCTTACATAAAGCTGTAGATTAATATTTACATGAACATTTTACTAGTAGGAGCAATCAAATAACAAGGAAAGGATTTAATAATGCTTCATAGTAATTAAGTAAAAAACCACTAAGAATAATAAGTATTAAATAAGTAAATGAATAGTGTGAATATAATTAATTTCACCTTCCATTGGAATTGCTTCAGTGGCATCGATCAAAGGCTTACGAGTATGAGCTCTAGAGAATTGCCTTAAATTAATAAATATATATACATATATATGAAATGAGACTTTTTTTCACTTTCAAACGTTTATTAACAAAAAATGGTTGTAAATTTAATCTTCAAAATAATAGCCATCCCTAGCGACACATGTTTCCCATCTCTCAGGCAAATTGTGGATATCTTTGGCCGCAAACCAATCATCGAGCCATTTTTTGGCTTCTTCGTGAGAATTGAAGCGCTGCTCGGAAAGTGCGTGGCCCATCGCACAGTGCGGCCGATTCCCAAAAAGCTGGCCAAAAGTCGAAAAAAAAAAGTTTCTAGATAGAGTTTTTTTGTCTTTGGGTTGCCTACAGTAATGCCTTGAGTAGTGAAAACCGTTCATAGCAACGTCCTGTACCCTAAGTATCCTCTGTATTTTCAGTCGCAACGTGGCCTTCGTTTGAGCATCGTATTACTGTCGATGAATAGTGAAAGTTGTACACATTTGGAAGATTTTGTAATGAAGTAAATTGAGCAAAACCAAATGGAATCATCTTCGGAAGGTTAGTAAAATACGAGAAATCTTTAGTACATATCAATACCTCGACACAAAATTTTTAGCTGCAGCAATACGTAGATACATTTTTTGCAATTTTTTTTATAAAATTTGAGTTTTCAAACTGTATAGTAATACAACGCCGTCATATGCTGCTTTGAAACCTATTAAAGGTTACTCAAAAAAGTAATGGTTACTGAATAAAACAAGATTCAGCTGCTACCACTTGCTAATCAGCGACCCCGAAAACATATAAATTTACATGCATCTTGATTATGTTCTTGAATATACGCTATTTCACGTGAGGGGGTGGCCAATAGTGGTGGAAGGGGGTGGGTTTTCAAAATTTTAAGATCAAATTCGTAATCAGCGACCCCGACAACCCCCGAGTAAGAAATTTTGAATCAATTACTTAATTTTTTGAGTTTTGTCCAGCTTTTCGGGAATCGGCCGCACTGTGCATCGATGCAAACAAATGATAATCGGAAGGCGCCAAGTCTGGTGAGTAAGCCGCATGCACAAGCGGTTCCCAATCGTACGTCTCCACCAATTCCCGGGTCGATCTTGTTCGATGTGGCGGTTCATTGTCATCATAGCGCTGTTCAAATCAGCCAATTATCGTTGGTAGCGTGCATCGTCAACTGTTTCACCTGGTTTTAATAGCTCGTACCAAATCATACCACGCTGATCCCGGAAAACACACAGCATTGCCCGAAGCGATTTCGTTTGTCCGTTGCTTTTGGCTTGTGGCCGGACGGACCATGCGATCGTTTACGCTTGGGATTGGAGAAATACACCCATTTTTCATCACCTGTAACGAATCGATGCAAAATGACTTCCTTTTGAACAGGGAGGGCAGCATTTCACAAGTGGTTTTTCGATGTCCGCAAATCGTAGTTTGAAGGCATGAAATTCGACATTTTTAAGAGCGTCAAAAATGCACAAACAATGAACTGAATATTGTTGACAGATGACAGACGAAAAAAACAAGACATTTGGGAAGGTTTAAAAATACTCCTAGCGACATCTATAGAATAATAGCTGAACGTCTCATTTTATAGGTATATTATATATTCTAATATTGAAAGCTTTTCAGTGACACTTGGGCATGTATTTTTAATTATTAAAAAAAAAATTATTTCTACTCTATCTTTTGATACCTAATTTGATCGTTTCGTACCTTGTTTTTAACACATGAAACTGCAGATGGATTAATTGAGGCTCGAATATCAATTTAAGTAAATGGAGAACTCGGACAACTCAAGTTTTTCTTTCATATAAATAAAATTAAAATAAGGAAAGGACTTTACTACTCAGTTGCCTACTTAGTCCAAAATTGCACTTGACAACAACCGATGAAGCGTGCCTTGGAGTGTTAGAGAGAATGATTCTGCCCAAGATTTTTGAACCTTCGCACGTTGGCAATGGCGAATATCGCAGGCGATGAAACAATGAGCTGTATGAGCTTTACGACGACATAGACAAAGCGCAGCGAATAAAGATGCAGTGGCTACGTTGTCTGAGTCATGTCGTACGAATGGATACAAACGCGCCGGCTCAGAAAGTATTCGATGTAGTGCTAGCTGTGGCAGCAGAGTAAGAGGAAGACCTCTTCTGCGTTGGAAAGATCAGGTGGAGAAGAACTTGACTTCACTTGGTGTGTCCAACTGGCGCCGGTTAGCACGAGAAAGAAACGACTGGCGCGCTTTGTTGAACTCGGCTGAAATCGCGTAAACGGTTATCGTGCCAATCAAGAAGAAGAAGAATTTAAAGGGATTCTCATTGTATTTGAAATATTTTCAATAGTGAAGAAAATTATTATTAATAACATTACATTTGAAGCGAAATGATATTGACATTTCCATTACATTGAGAGAATCTCTTAACAGCTAAGCGCAATCGTTTAATGAAATGAATAAAACACTCTTTCGAAATGTTTTTTTAATGCACGAAATTGAAGGTGGATTAATGGCAGATTGCCCTAATCGGGTTTTTCTTCCATATAAGCAAAATTAAAATTATTAAAAGCGATTTTGATTATATTTGGTGAAGAAAATTATTATAAATTATATTTGAAGCGACATGTTATAGATTATAGATTTTTGCCTGTCACTAACTGAATGTATTTATTCTTTTTTTGAGTTCATTTACTTTATCTCATCTCAATGTTTTAGTGTTGATATTGATATCAAGATATGAATTAATTTACCAAAACGAAATAAATATTTTTTTCTTATAATATCTCATAAGGCATTTAATTCTTACGGGCGCCTGCTCCGGCGGCCCACTCCTAAAAATTTTAAAGATGCAATTAAAGAAGATTAAAATAGACTCTAGGTGTGCGCCATTTGCATGATATGATCCTCGTGACTGAGTTGACTGCCTTGCACAAGTATATAGGTAGATACGCTTTTGAAACACTTAACCACTCTGACGAGCCAAATAAAAATAAATTTATAATATGCTGCCAAATATGTAAAATGACTTGAAAGACAAGAATTCGTTGCTGAAGATGAAGTGAAGTCAGTTATTTTCATCAATACTGACATTGTTTTTGGTATAAATAAATTTTTAGAGCGTCCGCCGTAGCCGACTGGGTTGGTGCGTGACTACCATTCGGATTTCAGAGAGAGAACGTTGGTTCGAAGCTCGGTGAAAGACCAAAATGAAGAAAAAAAGCTTTTTCTAATAGCGGTCGCCCCTCGGCAGGCAATGGCAAGCCTCCGAGTGTATTTCTGCAATGAAAAAGGTCCTCATGAAAAAATATCCGTCGTTCAGAGTCGGTTTGAAACTATAGGTTTCTCCAACATCAAAACGCACACTACAAGAAGGAGGAGGAGCTCGGCCAAACACCCAAAATGAGTGTAAGCGCTAATTTAATTTTTTGTAAGGCGTACCAGAAATATGATTTTTCGAATTATACCGTCCCCAGAGTCACTTAAAGTTCCAATTTTTTTTTTTTAAATAAGTAGTTTTATCCAGCTAGTATTGGCTATATATTTTAGAGATGAACTGAGTCAGACCATAAATTGCATGTTTTGCCTTATTTCGACAGCAGTGCCATCTGGAGTGCAATATTTTCAAGATAATAGGTAAAAATTGCTTTATCAGTTGTCAATGAACGGCCCGTTATTTACGGTTCAACCAATCCTAGTTTAGCGTGTGCCAGCAGACGGACAAATGTAATATAATGATTTTAATGTAATATATTCAGACGCACACCCTACTTAACCGGAACTTCGAAAGCAACTGAGCGTTCCTACAGTTTCCGTGTTAGCACGTTTTGACATTTTATTTGTTGCTTATTTAATTTTAATTATGTTTTATGAAAATTAAGCTTTCGTACGAGCATTCGTTGGATGGGAAAAATTCACAGGACCGCCAGCAGAAAAAAATTCTTAGAAATCCACGCGATTTTTGAACCACTCTAAAAATTGAAATTTCATGTGCTGAAAATTTTGTTAAAAAGTTCGAAAATGTGTTAATTTTTTTTTTTAATTTGCACTAAGTTTGCAATTTAGATTTATATGGTTTTTGTATATGAAGTATACGAAATGTATAATATTGTATTAAATATAAAAAAAAAACAATTTTTGTCAATAAGACCGCCTGCTAACGTTGTTTAATGAACTGTATATTGAAAAGGAAGAATATTTCACAGTCAAATTCACAACGCTACCTCTTCATTTCGCCTCCTTTTCCGCGCATATTTTGAATCAATGATGCTAACCAATTTAGTCTTTCGTTATACTCTTTTTCGTACTAACCTAAAGACTAAATCTTTCGCATTATCACTTGCCAAAAACAACAAAACTTACCGTTTGCTGTGTATCATTCATGGCACCAGGTAATTTGATTTCCTCCAGCCACGTCTTTTCCACATCTTTGGCAGCAAACTCCTTGATGGCGTTCGAATCGGAGGCATAAATTTTGCCAACTATTTGTGAAGCCAATGAAAGCGCTATGAGGATGGCATACTAAAGAAAGACAAAATTAAAATACATAAAAATAAAAAAAAACATAAAATAACAATAACCATAAAGGTGTCTAACAGAACAATTAATCAAATGTAAACAGTAGGCGAATATCTATGTACAAGCAATTAAGAGATAGTAGGCGTGTGTGTGGTGATGGAAAATAAAGCTACAATATTAAAATGTGTATATGTATATATGTAGTAAATATGTATATAGATATGTTATAGATATATATATATATGTATAGAATTTAGTTTTCATTCATTGTCGGCTGGTTACTTATACGCACCGTAGTCGTGAGACAAACATCCTCCTGGCAAATGCCGCAACAACCCAACATAGCCGCTATGAAATTAACAGCACCCACTACAAATAGATAGTAGATGTAGACTTTGGGTGCAGTGTTGAAGGACAGGGCTGCCAAAGCTATCAATGCGAGGCCGAAAAGCTGAGAAGAGAGGGTGTGGAGACGCATAAAAAATTGCAAAGAAAAAATTAAATTAAATAAAAATATACATATAAATATTGTATTCGCTTATTGCATACTAAATTCAATTGATTGTGCAAATTTGGGTGCATGCATGAGTTACTAATACATGTCGCAATTGGATATTTGTTTAATAAGTTGGCGAAAATGAAATTAAAAAACATGAATGTATATATATATGTATGTACTATTATATGTATACATATGTATATGTGTGCATATTTGTACTTATATATATAAAGCAACAAAAACAAATGCAATTATGGTCACAAGCGGTTTTTCCACAAACAACCATACAGCTAAAAAATTACTCATAAATTCTACACCATTTGCCGACAAGCTGGTTTAGGCTGCTGATTGTGGCGGGCGGGGCAACTTGACGACACAAATATTTCGAGTTTGAAAACAAGTAAATACTCGTGCATCGCGGCGTGCATATTTACTGTGCACCTAATGCGTACTTTTTAGAAGTGCAAAACTTGTATTAAGTAAATTTATTCAATCCTATATAAATATTTCAAATTATTAAGATTAAAAAAAAAAAACAAAAAAAAAATTAGAAAAAAAATAAAAAAAAGTGTTTGTTTAAGTAAAATTCATCTTTTATGAAAATATTTTATACCATTTCGTCTCGTTTAGCGAAATTTTGCAATCAATTGCAACTCTTTTACTGACACTTTAAACATATTTCAGGTTTTTTGCAATTTCTTTTTTCATGAACAGGGTTGATATACTAATATAAAGAGTTGTAGGTATACTCGTACTAAGCGTTAATAATTTTGTGTGCACATCAATTAGAAGGTAATTTTTTAATTTTTAATCCAAAAAAATGTAATTCAATAAAAATGCAATATATGAATAATTTTTTGTATTAAAATTAAAATATCCCCTTGGTTATCATTTAATTAGACCAGCATGCTGCTAGATAGATAGTTAAGCACTGGGTTTCTCTTTGGTATGTCAACTATTCAAAGGATGTACTCATCCAAGAAAATAACTTAAAGTATATACAAGTAGTTATTTCCCATATATTCGTGCACTAATCCCACTCATCTTGGAAAAATCGTGCGAAACGAGACACAGAGTTCATACAAAGTAAATCTAAAAACCGTATGAATCGATCTAAAGAGGGCAAAGAAAAGTCGAAGATATGTTCATTATAATCGTGCGAAATGAGATAAGGACGGATTCAATTTCAATATAATTTATTTTTGAAAATTCATTTTATTTTTGAAAATTACAATTAAAATGAAAATATTAAATCACAATATTCCTTTCAAACAATAACAATATAAACGTAAAAAACAGTAGTTCCACTGGCTACACTTTCTCGAATAGAAGCTTCCATTTGCTTTACTGTCCTAACAGTCGCCTCATTCATTTCACATTCTTTTGCTATGGATGCTGAGTTTTGTGCGGATTTTAGTTTTTCCTCCAAACAGATTATTTTTCTTTTCTTGGGCTTTTTTGTTGTTGACATTTCAGGGCTCTAATAAAGTTCAAACACTATTAGTTACGAAATAAATTTGTAAAACTAAAAAACTGCCTTTTTTCAGCTGTTATTAGAATTTTATCAGAACAAATGAAGTTTTTTCTTCTCCTTCTTCTTCACGCACTATGCCACTATCTTAATATTTGCGATGTAGTTTTGGAAAAAAGTGAGCTTGGTAACTTTAAACGAGCTTTTAAAAGCGCAACGTTTATCAATATAATACCACTTATAAATGGCATAAATGGCAATGGCAAACTATCAAAATAAGACAAAAAAAAATAGTTTGTTGTCATTTAGAAACCATGTAAAAGCGAAATCGTGTAATTCGGGGGACTGGTGTATCTTAAGCTTAACGCCATCTAGCGTGTAAATAAAAAATATATTTTTTTCGTATATATTAAATTTTTTCGTATATATTAAAATAAGCCAAATGCGTACAAAATAGGGATGGCTAACACGGACAAATGCAGAAAATGCATAGAGGATGTTGCGGAAACTTTAGAACACCTTCGGTGCGTTTGTTCGGCATTATTAAAAACGCGACTAAGATGCCTAGAAGCCCCACTGTTTGAGGGTCTGGAAGACGTCTCAAAAGCGGAGCTGCCAGCCCTACTTAGACTCGCCCAAAGCGCTGACATCCTACATGATGTCTACTTTAGGTATTCATAGAGGTCGGTCTCCATCTGGTATCGCTAGGGACCAAAAGGTCTATGCATGGTTTATTGCCAACCAGGCTAACCTAACCTAACCTAAAATAAGCCAAATGGGATATAAAAGCGATTCTTGCAAAATATGCAAATTTAATTTTATTTTAAAATCGTGACCCCAGTGCCATCTAGAGAATCATTGTGTCACGATTATTTCTCTTTTTTTTATTTGCATAAAATTTAATTATAAATAATTGCATTAAAAAATTACTTCATTTCATGTTATTCTGAATATGAGCCAAATTGGGTCATACGCATATAATTTTTTTCCCAACATCCTGACTTCACCAGCTTCATTTTTTGCTAAATTGCTCATTACATGGACTCACTTGTTTCACTTAATTTGGTTATACAGATTTTGAATGTCAGCGAAATCGTACCATAAATTGGGGTTTGCCAAATATCTCGACCCACGCGCCACCTATCGTGTTTTTCTTATTTCTCAATTTTTTTGTAGCTAAGTTAATTTAAAATCAACTACGTTTATGAATGACACGACCTAGTAAAAATTATTTTAAAATTGGCAATTTTTTTTTGCTTTGTTTTCGCTTTGCTCTACATCGATTGTAACTTATACAGACAATAACATTATTTTTACGATGTATCACCTTTTCCACCAAAGCCGGCGTTACCGCGCAATAACGCGTCGAATGTTGACCCCCAAATCGTTAATATTAATTGGTTTATCAACCTATACCAGTGACTTGATGTATCATACTTTAATAAGCAGTAGTTCACAACAGTCAAACCACATGACAAATGACGTATTGCAGTGGCATTATGTCACTGGCTTCTGGGATTTCTTCGCATGTTACGTGAATGCTCTGCATGTCACTCGGCTCTCAGTAAATTTGGCAGAATCAGGTGTTGGGCCAACCTAAGAATGATGGAATGCAAGATTGCGCCTTCCCAGGTACCATCTTATAATTTCAATAAATACGGGGAATGCTGCTAAAATAGCATCCTTGGCCGGATACAAATCCGCGTCGTTCCGGTGAGGTAGAACCAACTGTCGCGTGAATGGGGCTGACCTAATTATGGAGTTTTGTTAAACTGTTTTTTTTTTTTTTGATTTTCAAACAACTATTTTCTTTCATACTCTCTGACGGCAAAGTTATGCTTTGTTCTATTATTCTTGACACTCATCGTAAAAAACGGCAATGGCTCATCATCGTTTTGAAAATTTTAGCCAACCAATGAATTTTTCGGAGTGCATCAGCACTAATGACGAGTCGCTTGTAGATAGAATAGTGTCGCTCCGAAAGTAAACATTTTATTTATTGCCCGAGCTATTAAGGTAGAAATGAGCTTCAGCGTAGCACACAGGTTGGTTATTTTTTTGTGTTTTTTTTTTTTACCAAACATTTATTTTGGAAATAATTTTCCACTGCGTGTTCGTACATTGCTCATGTTAGAGAGTTTTCCTTCTTCGTAATTCGCGCAGTAGCCGTCTAAGCGGTTAGTCCAAAATTAACTGAACAGTAATGTCAAAAACATGGGTTTACACGAACAACTAGTTTGATAAGCCCCATCGATGGCTCCGTCGAAACAACACCCTTTATGTTCGTGCCTACAATGTCGCACTGGAATGCCGATGCAAAGAACAAAAAAAAAAAAAACCAACGATCCGATAAGTCGAAGCTATTTGAAGTTTAGCTTAGTACAATTTCAAACTTAAGCGGCATGTGATACGACGTGCGGTGTCGACAATGCTAACAAATTTAACATTGTCGATGTAGTATACATATGTAGGTATATGGATGCATGTAGATATGTAAAGGTATATTTTGTTTGTGCGCACATAAAAGCTTATACGTACGTATTAGGCATGCAGGCATTTCAACTGAAAAAGAGCAAACAAATTGACGCAGCTGCTTGTGAATCCAAATTAACATTTTAGCGGCCGATCGATGATATCATTTCAAAAAAATTACACGTTCTGTTCAAACAAAAAGAGGTGACTGGATTCATCAGCACGCCACACTGATGCCAAAGATTTTTTTATTACATACTTAAATGTTTTTTGCTTCTAATCTTTTTTATGAATTTATGCATTTTTTGTCGGATTTTCGATATTTTATTTTTAATTTTATTATACAAAATGGTATTAAAAAGCAACGCTGCTAAACATATATTAAAATTCGCCTTTTTGTTGTTTTTTGTGTTTTTTTTTTTGGTTAGCAATTATTTCAATAACAACAAAAGTCATACAGACCAAATTGCTGTGCCAATTAACAGTTGCTGTTTATGGCAGAGACTACTTTTCTTGTTTCAATTTTCGAATTTGTTTTTGTTGTTTGAATTTAAAATAAGTTTTCTTGTTAGATTATTGTTTTTTTTTTCTTGTTGTCTTAATTGTTAGTATATATTTACTGTAAAACTTACCGCCAGCAGGACGTTCATCATGTTCAAAACAAATTTCATTACACCGGATGTACAGCCCATTTTGAAAGTTTCACTTTATTGTAACTTATCTGCAGTCAAATTAAAAAGTTTAATAAAAAAATATGCATTAACACAACGCATCAGCTGCACTTATTTGCTGTAACTGTAAAATAATTATATGCAATGGCACGCTACTCAATGGTAATACTTTCCGATTTGTATGCAAATAACGCACAATGGAAAGTACAACAACAAAAACTGAAAACAGTAAACAAAATAGCACAATCATACATACAACACTGAAGGAGACTGTAGAAATTTTTGATATCACTGGTTTCACTAATAAATAAACACACACAAAAAAATAAAAATCCAAAGCTGGATATTCAAATTTACAATTAACGCGTAAACCAGTCGCAGCACAACAACGCCCAACCGTCTAGATCGCCGAATATTTTCGAAATGCCAAGAAGATCGAACTTTTTAAACCTGAAATCGTTGTTGCGACTCAGCTGTGTGTGTGTGTGCGTTGGTGTTTGTGTTATTATACCCTACCGAGTTATCCATCAGTTTTGAACTGGTTTGCTTCTAGTGAGTTTGGGAGCAAAAGTACTACACAGCGCGTCAAAAGTAATTCAGAGAAGTCAAACGTAGTTCAGAGGCTATGAAAAGTCTTTAAAGTAGTTAATTATATTTCAGAAGCCATCAAAGGTACTTCAGTATAGTCCATTGCATTTCAGAAGCCATTAAAGACAATTCATAATAGTTAAGTGTATTTTAGAAGCCATCAAAAATATTTCAGAATAGTTAGTTGTATTTTAGAAACCGTCAAAAGTTATTTAGAATAGTCAAATATATTTCGGAAAGCGTTCAACGTGTTTTCGCATAGTCGATTGTATTTTAGAATCCATCAAAAATATTTCAGAATAGTTGGTTGTATGTTAGAAACCGTCGAAAATACTTCAGTTTAGTCGATGGTATTTCAGGAAGCTTTAAAAATATTTCGGAATAACCAAGTGTATTTCAAAAGGCATCTGAAGTTCTTAGAATAGTCAATTCAATTTCAGGAAATGCCATTCAGGAAATATTTCCGAATATTCACTTGTATTTCAGAAACCGTCGAAAACATTTCAGAGTATTTAATTGAATTTCAGGCAACGTTTAACATATTTTGCGAATAATAAATTGTGTTTCAGAAGGCGTGTTATTCAGAATAGACAATTGTATTTCAGAAACCGGCAAAAATATTTTATAACGGTCACATGTTTTTCTAAAAAAAAATCAAAAGTACGTCAGAAAAGTGAATCGCATTTCAGAAAGCGCTAAATACATATATTTCCGAGTAGTCAATCGTATTTCAGAAACCGTCAAATGTAGTTTAGAATATTCAAATATATTTCCGAATGCATTCAATGTAATTGCGAATAAACAATCGTATTTCAGAAACAGACAAAAGTACTTCAAACAGCCAAATATACGTTGGGGAGCGTTAAATATTACTTAGAGTAGTAATTTGTATTGCTCTAATTGTTAAGTATATTTGAAAAAGTGTGATATATACTTCTAAAGTTAAGAAATGCACTTTAAAGAACAAAAAGTGTTCCAAAGGGCATCGAATGTACTTCATTCAAAATTTCAATGTTGTGCAAAAGTTATAGAAATTTAGAAAATTTAAGAAATTATAGGTCTGAACATTAAATCTCTTCGATATATGTAGGTTACGCTCTCTGAAATACACTTACCTCTTTCTGAAATATATATGTATATGCAATTAAGCACTCTGAAATTGATTTAAAGTTTTCTAAATTAACGAATAGATAAATATGAGGTTTCCATACAAATGAGTATAGTTGACGCCTTCTGGAAGGCAAACTTGGTTTAAAGAGAATTTTATACTTTCTCAAGTTTTATTTATAAAGTAGTGGTTCGCGTTTTTTAGTCTTCTATATAAGAATTCTTCTTTTGAATGCTGCTGAAGTAATTGACAATCTTCAGCTAGAAATATTATAGGTCGTTCAGATTGTGTAAACCTGATTGCCGTTAGAACGTAAAAACACTTTGTTCGATCGTATTGAGAGAGAAAAGCGCTCATTTGCATTTCTACTTTGAGCACTGCAAAATTCTGTAAACAGATGTCGCTACTCGCGACATGAGTAGCCAAGTGGTTCACAAGTGTTCAGGTAAACCAGTTCGAAATCAGGAATTTGTGTCGCTAGTTTAGATTTTCTTAGCAGGGTATAAGCGCGTGCATATGTATGTGTATCGGTTTACTGCCTTACCGTCATGCTTGATCGCCCTCGCGTTGAATTGGTGTAATCGATCGTTCGCGTTTCAGCACGTAAAAATGAAAAAAAAATTATATCGAAACATGTTAATGTTGTGCTCAACAATGTTTAGCAACATTTTATTTCTCATGGTGTGGACAGCAGAAATATACAAAAAGCTCTGCGTATACAAAAGCGTTAAGTGAGAAAAGTTCTGGTACGAGTAGTATTTATGCGTCATTTGTTAGATTCCAAGATTTCAAATTATAATGGTTGAGTGTTTTTAAGTTCTTAGAATAAAGTTAGTTACTATTTTCTATGATTACATAAAGACAAGAAGCTGCAGCCCATTTCATTAGGTTTATTCATGAAAAATTCATCCAGTAACTTGCAAGTAACTTAATTTCCGAGAATTCGCTCTCAAAGTGAAATATATCAAAAAAAGTACATGAACGCAAAACCTGTCACAATTCCCAGGTTTTACGAACAGCTAATTAAATATTTATCACAAAAAGTACAAAGTTTTTCAGTTGAGCTGCCTTGTATTGAATTAAAAACAAAAATAAAGCAAATAAAATACAAAAGAACGAGCTTAGCACCACATAATTTTATTTTCTCCACAATAATTTTTTCCATTTCTTCTTCTCTGTGAGGTGAAGGCAATTCTACACAATTGTATTGTTGATGGAATCAAATTTTTCCTCATAGTTTGCTTGCTTCCGTCTATGCATGTATATATATATATATACAGTCGAACCTCAATAAGTCGAACTTCGATATCTCGAATATTTGATATCTCGAATCAAATTGCTTGGCAATGGCGTTTAGAGTGAGAATTGTGTGTTATTTTTACTTGATAACTCGAACTTCTATTACTCGAATATCTTGATAACTCGAACAGAATATTTGGCGCCAGCTTTGATAAGTCGAATTTCCGCGGGAATCCCCTTATTACGTGTTGCTTATTTTTTATCAAACAGATGTCAGCAGTTAGGTCGCTGCACAGGTATTTTATTAGTAGTTCTTGCACGAAAATAAACTCTGTTGACATGTCATCAAAACGTTGTTTAAAAACTTTTTCTATTGATGAAAAATTTAAACTAATAAAGGAAGTAGAAATGGGTGCGCGAAAAAAAGATTTAGCTGTAAAGTATGCTATTCCGACAAATACAGTGTCAACTATTTTAAAAAATAAACAAACGGTTATTACTGCAATCGAAAGTGGTGCTGCAAGTGGGAGTTCAAAGAGACTAAAAAAGCCAACATACGTAAATGTGGACAAAGCAGTTTTAGAATGGTTTAAATCGGCAAGATCACGGAATTTGCCTATATCCAGAGGATAACTTAAAGAAAAAGCATTGGAATTTAGTCCAAAATTAGAACAACCGAATTTCAAGGCAAGCACTGGTTGGCTCGATAATTGGAAACGAAGGTACATATGTACATTCATAAAATAAATGTGCAAGCTGGCACCTAAAGTTATTTTTTTTCTAAGATCTGGTATATGTCATAAAAAGGCGTGTGGTGAGAGTAATGATGTAAGTGAAGAAGACTGTATGAAATGGCAACGTGATGTTTTACCTCATTTATTAGAAGGTTATCAAGCACGTGACGTATTCAATGCAGACGAGACGTGCTTATTCTTTAAATGTCTTCCAGATAACACCTTAACTTTTAAAAACCCGAAATGAGAGTTACGATAATGATTGCCGCAAACATGGATGGATCAGAAAAATTGAAATTACTCTTGATAGGTAAAAGTAATCAACCCCGCTGGTTTAGAGGTGTTAAATGGTTACCTCTCGACTATAAAGCAAATTCAAAGGCGTGGATGACGGGAGCCGTTTTTGAAGAATGGCTTCTTAACTTAGACAAACAATTTGGAAAAGCCGGAAGAAATATTCTACTTTTTATTGACAACTGCCCAGCTTATCCTAAAGACATCCAACAGAGATTAAAGTTTATCAAACTTGCATTTTTCCCCCCGAATATGACATCAAAATTACAACCACTCGATCAAGGTGGCATACAAAATTTAAAATGTCATTATCGTCGCAGAATTTTAAAAAATACTATAAAATGCTTTGAAGTAAACAAAAACCTTAACATTACATTAATGGACTGTGTTGATGAAATAACTAATGCATGGAATATCGATGTTAAGCCTGAAATCATCTCTAATTGCTTTAGAAAAGCCGGCTTCGGTCAATATTCTGAATGGGAGAAAGAAGATGGCATTCCTTTGGTTTTCATAAGCGAAAGCATAAAAAAAAAGGAGTGAGGAAGAAATTCAACTGCAGAATGAATATGAAGCTTGGCAAAATATCAAAGGTACATAAGGTGTCACCTTTAATGATTTTATGCATGTGGATGACGATATTGTTACTTCAGAGTTTCCCACAGATGAAGATATTGTGGAGCTATTGGGATCTCAATCCGAATTTGAGCATGATAGCGAAAGTGATATAGAAGATGATTTGCAAGATGATATGCTGCAACCAGTTTCAAACGAGCTAGTTGCAAATTCGTTCAAGATTTTGTGGTCATATTTAAAAACCAATGAACATACAACCGATTCTCTGTACAATGGTTTAAAAAATATTGAAGCTTTTTTTGAAGATCATAATAAAAAATCCTCTCGTCAATCCCAAATAACTAACTTTTTTACTTTAAACGAATGAAAGCTATACATCTATTCATACAATGTTCTTAATTATGTATATATAATTTTAAAATATACACATACAATATTATATAGCAACTATACATAATTTGAAGCATGTACTGTTTTATCAATAAAATTGTTTGCTAACCCTTGAGTTTTATAGATTGTTTTATTTTTCCTTTAGGTTTTATTTTGTTTATGGATTTTTATGTATGTATGTACATACATATGTATATTGTTGGGTAGAGCCGAGAATCGTAATCAAGGAAAAACACGTTTAAGTACAATGGCGTTTATTCAAAGACTATACAAAAAGATGAAAAGGAAAAAGAAGAAAATCTTGAAGCAGAGTTGCATTATAGGGTACGATCTATTCGTGTTGTAACTTTAAACCGATTACTTTTTCATCACTCTTCCTCAACACGAGTAGGTCGTTTACATAGAACTTGCATTAAAACCTAAAAGTTTTACAAATTTTTCATGTTTGATTTTGTTCAAATTCTTTGTAAGTACATCAGCAATCATCTCACTTGTACAAATGTATTCAATTTCAATTAAATTATTATTCAGTGCATCTCTAACAAAATGGTACTTAATATCTATATGTTTACTTCGTGAGTGGTAAACCGGGTTTTTCGCCAATTGCTGCGCGCTCAAATTGTCGCTGTAAACTCTAACTGGGTCACCGGAGCCACTTACGCCAATATCTGCCAATAAACGTCGTAGATATACTGCTTCTTTCGCAGCCGTTGCTAACGCGACGTATTCTGCCTCTGTGCTGCTGAGGGCTACGCTGCTCTGGCGTTTGCTCTCCCACGATATTGAACTACCGCCCAAGAAGAATACATACCCTGTGTATGACTTGCGATCGATACTATTACTGCCCCAATCGGCATCCACAAACCCTTCGATAGGCTTGCCCGTATGACGGTATACCAACTTGTAGTCTATAGTCATTGCCAGGTATCGTAAAATATGTTTGATACCTGATTCGTGCTCTTTGTGTGGATTTTGATTTCGCTGTGCCAGTTTCGAGATTGAGTGCAATATATCTGGCCTTGTGCAAATAGCGAGATACATTAATGCACCGACTGCTGATTGGTACTTTGTAACATCGGCTTTAATACACGTCTCACTAGTGCACCCAATTTGAAACCCCACGTCTAAAGGTGTCTTCGCTGCTCGACAACTGGTCATGTTATACTTTTCTAAAATCTCTCTTATATACAACGCTTGCCCGACTGAGATGCTTCCTGTCTCGCCGTCTCTGGTGATCTCCATCCCCAAAAAATACGAGATGGGACCTTTATCGATACATTCGAAGCTGCTTGAAATTCGTGCTTTGATCGCAAGAAGATCATTTTTGTTTTGGCAACTAACGATCAAGTCATCTACGTATACAGCTATGAGACATAAATTACCTTGATGACTCATTTTGTACAGGCACCGCTCATTAGTACACGCTTCGAAACCGATTTTCTTCAAAACTTCGTCCAATTTATGGTTCCACTCTCTCCCGGATTGTTTCAGCCCATATATCGCCTTATTGAGCTTCAAAACTCGCTCAGGAAACCGCTTGGCGATAAACTTTTCAGGTTGCTTCATATACACCACGTCGGTGAGCTCGCTGTTGAGATACGCGCTGCAAACATCCATCTGATGAGTGTACATTTTGAGCTCTGCCGCTAGCGCCAACACCATGCGAATAGTGGCGTAACGAACCACTGGAGAAAATGTCTCGGTGTAATTCACACCAAATTTCTGGCTGCAGCCCTTTGCGACTAAACGAGCCTTAAAACGCTCCACGTCGCCATTCTGGTCATGCTTGACCGCAAAAACCCATTTGGACCCGATTGCCTTCTCGTTAGTTGGTAAGTCCACTAACTGCCACGTTTTGTTTCGCACAAGAGCGTCGTACTCATCTGTCATCGCCTTTGTCCACTCATTCGAATATTTGCTGCTTTCAGCCTCTGCGACAGTTTGCGGGATTTTAATTTCACAAGCATTTTGCATCGTATTGACAGTATTGTACACTTTGCGTGGGCGTCCTGGTTTTCCACTACGTACAAACTTCGGTCTTCCTCGTCCAATATGCGCAGGTGACTCTTCCTGAATCGGAGATTCGCAAAAACTTTCTTGGTAATCACTCCCAGAATCACTCGAAGCCTTCGCCTCTTCAAACTCATCATCGCTGTCGTCAGCTTCCGATTCACTCAATGACTCTGAAGGTTTCTCCTTGGTGGTATCTTTATTGTTTTTAGCAGACAGCAGGTCGTAAAAATCTACTATTTCACTCTTTTTGAATGGCAAAAACGTAACATCACGTTTCTCCACTACCATGCGCTGCTCAGGATCGTATAAGCGGTACGCTTTCGACGTTAGTGAATAACCTACCATAACATACTTTTTACCTTTCGGCTTGAATTTACTTTTGCTGATCTTATTTAACGCAATAGCTTCTGAGCCGAACACTCTCAAAAAATTCACAACTGGTTTTCGCCCAGACCAAGCTTCGTAAGGTGTCATACTGTTCAATGCCTTTGTAGGCGATCTGTTTCGCAAAAACACCGCAGTAGCAACTGCCTCTGCCCATAAAAATTCACCAAGTCCACTCTGAAGCAACATACTACGTGCCATTTCCACTATTGTACGGTTCGCCCTCTCGGCAACCCCGTTTTGTTGCGGCGTGTACGGCACCGTCAACTGCCGTTTTATGCCACACTCATTCAAAAATTTATCAAAGTCTTTGTTGACGAATTCACGCCCGTTATCGCTTCGGATTGTCTTAATTCTTTTTTCAGTTTGTCGTTCTACTAAACTTTTAAATATTTTAAATTTCTCTAAAACTTCTTCTTTAGATTTTAAAAAATACACAAACATTCGTCTCGATTTATCGTCTATGAAAACTAAGAAATAACGCGCGCCCCCCAGGGACTTTGTACGAAACGGACCACACACATCTGTGTGCACTAATTCTAAAATGTCTTTTGCTCGATTTTCCGTGCTCTTCGGAAAAGGCCTCACACTCATTTTGCATTTTGCACATATCTCACAAGCAATGTCTTTAGTAAATGTCATTTTGTCCATTCCGCGAACCATGTCTTTATTCATTAATTCCTGCAGGCTACCGTAATTCAAGTGTCCATATCGTTCATGCCATGATACTGCCTTTTCATTCGCAGCATAAAAACACTTGCTGCTATCGCATCGGATCACAAAAAGTTTGTTTACCTTTAGAGCTTTTAAAATTATATCATTTTCTTTCATTATTTTAGCGCAATTTTCATCGAACTTCACTTTAAGTCCATTTTCTACAGCTCTAGCGACAGACATAAAGTTACCGCACATATTTGGCACAAACAAAACATTGTAAAGAATAATGTCACTCTCTTGAGACCTCACACGCACTTCTCCCACACCTTCTGAGAAAAGATAATTGTTTCCAGCTAAGCAAATTTTTTCTTTATGTTCTTTGAGTGATATAAACATATTTCGGTTACTGCACATATGCGCTGTCGCTCCGCTGTCAAGAAGCCAGGTTGAGTCGTCGAACACCTCAGCGTCCGCTGCTGCTAACATCGTAAACGAATGCTCATTTCTTTTCGCTGCCTTATAATCGTTCTTATTGGACTTCGTGTTGCAGTTTGCAGCGTAATGACCGCGCTGCCCGCACTTAAAGCATTTGACATTTTGCGTATTTTTACTCTTCCTGTGCGTTGAATTTTCCCCTCTTTCTGCATTCTTTGACCACACAGCAAAAGCCTGCGATTCCCCTTCAGATTCAGCACAACCGCGTTTTGTCTGTTTCTTTCGTTCAGACTCTTCTAGAAGTTTTACCTTCAAATTAGTTAATGTCGGCAGCGTGTCTCTAGTCTCCATAGCAATAACAAAATGCTCGTACTGCTTTGGCAGACTTGAAAGTAAAATAATTGTCACTAATTCGTCTTTGATTTCAATGCCAACTTCGGATAACTTTTCGGCAATGGATGTGAAATCATTCAAATATTTTGCCATGCTTTCGCTGTCACTAAGCTTCATATTTAAAAGCTTCTTATACAGCGACACCTTGTGCACTGGCCCACTTGGCTGATGCAAAGTTTCTAGAGCCTTCCATGCTTCTGTGGACGTTCTGCATTGCTTAATGTGGCTGAGCTGCGACGCTTTTACACTTAGTGTAATTGTGGCCAAGGCTTTTTCATCGAGCGCTTCCCATTCGGTCACATTTTCTTCAGGCTTTAAGCATTTTTCACTCACTATACTCCATAGTCCAGCATGTATGAGGACACTTTTCATCTGCACCCGCCACGAATCGAAATTCTTTTCATCAAGTTTGTCAATTTGATATAGCGAATTCATATTGTTATCTGTCTTTCAAACGCGACACACACGCTTTCAATTTTCTTATTAATTTCCGAAATACGTTTTCACGGAGTCTTTGCACGTACAACTTTTAACAACCTTCGCCCGAACCGTGCCCTGGGCCCATAACCTATGTTGGGTAGAGCCGAGAATCGTAATCAAGGAAAAACACGTTTAAGTACAATGGCGTTTATTCAAAGACTATACAAAAAGATGAAAAGGAAAAAGAAGAAAATCTTGAAGCAGAGTTGCATTATAGGGTACGATCTATTCGTGTTGTAACTTTAAACCGATTACTTTTTCATCATATATTATATTTGATAACTCGAAATCTTGACAGCTCGACTTTTTTTTGTGGCATGTCATAGTTCGAGTTATCGAAGTTCGACTGTATGTATATAGCCTAATTATTTCTATATAATAGAATTCCTATTTAATTTATGACTTTAAATAAATTAAATTAAGTTAAGTAAAATTATTGCTAAAATGTATTTATTTACATTCTACATTTTAATCACCATTTTTGATTAAATTTAGAACTTTGATTCAATTCGCAATTAAATTCGTAATTTGAATTAATTCGCAATTAAATTCGTAATTTAAATTAATTCCCAATTTAAACTCATTTTTATTTTTACTTTGCGATCAGCTGTTTTTCTCACTTGCAAATTCTTACAAGTAAAAATGTATCCAGTTCAAACTTGCAATTTCTCCTCAAAATGCAATTTCATTTTCCTCTCTCACTTTCCCCTACTTTGTAAGTTCTTTGGATACAGGAGCACGAAAACAATTGTTACAAACTATTTGCTTCATGCACAGACCTATTGTTAACAGCGTATACATACTCAGATGGGTTGCCAAAGAGAGTGGATCATAACTGTTTACTACACAGTCTGTAATGGAACTAACAAAGCAGATTCTTTATTTTTGCTTTTATTTTATATTTTTATCTTAAGTTTTTTTAAATATCAAACCCATAAACAAATTCAAATTTAACATTACATAAAAATGTTAAATTTTTTATTATAACAACATTTTCGTGCAAAGTACTCAATTATTCATTTATGATGATCTGTTCGCGTTTCTGTTGATGATTTACCATGCTGCGTGTGAAATAATACGCAGAAATCACTCCAAAAACCTAGAAATATTTTTAAAAGCAGAGATTTTAATATAACTTTGTAATTATGTTTTAATGTAAAGAAAGGCATGAATTCATAGAAATATGTACACTGATAATATTGTCACCATTAGAACGAAATACTTCTAGGCAAAGCACATTGAATTTAGTATCAGTAGAAGAGCTCATTTCATTGATTTCTATTTTTTTGGTATCTAAATTGTAAAATTTATAGATTTTGAAATTTTAGGGACCAAAAGCAAAATACATTGCTCTTGCTGTTTTTGCAAAAATACATCAAAATTTCCATCCTTTTATTCTGAATAAACAGTTTTATAAGCCGTTCACCATTAGTTCAAGTTTTAAGTAGCTCAAAATGCTCGCTGATTTTCGACAATATGCTTGCACTTTGTTATACCAAAACTCTATAGACTACATATGTATAAAACCGCATAGCCAGAAAAATTCTGAAAATTTTGGTTAAAAAGTTCAATGTTTTAATAAATGTTTCAACATTTTTTTTAATTTTGTACAAAGTTTAAAACACTGCATTATATGGAGTTTGTCGTAGGAATACGAATTAATAGTAGTTAGAGTGAGGACATTTTATGTCTGTTCAGTTATGGCTTTCCGAGATTACTAGTGGGATTTGATGTGATGTGAGCATACAGGAAGAAGAACAAACCGGCTGCGGTACGGGCTTTGTTTTTTGGGAATCAGCATTAAAAATAAAGACCTCTCTTGACGAACAAAAATTCCACAATATAAGTCTCTCACCATTGTTTGGCGCAGAACGAGGACAGCAACCGATAAGTCGATCACTAAAGTATTTGAAACAAGTTTTGGAATATTTATAAGTTATAGCTCCAGTGTGGCTTTGTTGGCTAAGGCATACGGCGGAAAGAGGCAGGACTGCTCTGAGTTTGAAATATCGATATCATTGGCGACCAGGCAGCATACATAATTCTGCCCGCTCACACGTATGCACATACTCCTCCAAACACGCCATTCAAGAATAAGAAGATTTAGGTTTAGTCTCTCAGTTGAAAAATTATTCGTTCAGAGAGGAGTACGACGACCTGCAGGTGTAATGCCAACGCTCCGGCTATGAAAATATTCGATGCGGTGCTAGCTGTGGTAGCAGAGGAAGAGGGCGGCCTCCTCTGCGTTGGAAAGATCAGGTGGAGAAGGACTTGGCTTCACTTGGTGTGTCCAACTGGCGCCGTTTAGCACGAAAGCGCATAAACGGTTATCGCGCCAATTAAGAAGAAGAAGAACCTCACATCCAGTCCGATAATCAACATCAACATCTGATTCGTAACTTCTATCTAGCTTCTTTTTGTTAGTCTGGGAAAATGTATTATATTTTTGGAGGATACAACTCTGGACAAATTACACATTGCAGTAGTTTACAATCATTGTCGGCACAGGGAACTAGAGATACCTACTATGAGTGAGGAAGGCGTAGAGAAAAAGCATTTAAGTTTACCTGAAATTTTGGATGAGAGTTCGCCCGCATGAGAAAAAATATTGACGACCATTATTGGAAGTCATTCATTGTACTCGTTTGACTATAATAAATAGTATTTTCGGTTTCTCAACAAGTAGTTAAGTTAGTTCAAATTAATCTCCAATTGGAGGGTTTCCCAGTGTTCTAGGAAAATCTTCTCAATAGGAGTTTCATATTCGTAGGGTAAAAGGCCCAGCCTAATGTACATACATTCCTTCAAATGTCACATCTTACCTGAAAAGCAATTAGCCCCAAAATTATCAAAATAAGAATATCACTTTGTTCATTGAAAAAGGTCGTCGCGGCATCGACACAACCTTTGGGAAAAATATTCTCATCATCAGAGCAATTTTCCCAGCGGCAACAGCTATTCGGCAGAGTCTGTTTTTTATCCGTCAAATAATCCTGCGGACTATCGCGACCGCAGCAGTTGTGCTAAGAACAATAAAAAAAATTATTTTAAAAACAAACAAAAAAACAGTCGATCTACCTGCACTTGAATGTCGTCCATTTCCTGCTGCGTTTCTGGGCGCTCATCCCAGATACCTTGCACGCGTTTCGCTGCCATGATGGTAAAGTCATCCTTCAAAATGCCAAATGCAATCATACAAATTGTTTGCAAAACAATGCAAAGCACTGTGGTAACTATATACTGCAATTCGAAGAGTTTCGATAAATAAATAAATGAAATTTCAATGTCAGTTCTTGCATTTTAATAAGTGTTTTGATGCTTTGCGGTCTAAGATTTGCCTTTTGCGCATGCCACTCACTCACCGCCCATGACAGAATTAACGATTGACGTACGGAAGCCATGGCGCCCATGAAGGCTATAAACATGGCAAGGAAGCCAATAGAAGCAGCCGTATAGGCACCAGCTAAGGTGCCGGCACCGCCCAAAGAGATGACGCCGCATGAAATGAGTAGCACATCGAAGACCTGAAAGATTGTATTTTATGGATTAGTGTAGTGAAAAAATATTCAAATATAATATATGTATTAAAAATTCGTATACACCTTTTTTAAAACCTTCAGTTGGGCACTCGGGTCTGGCCTTTTTTCGTCCTGATCGAGGATCCTTTTTACACGATTATATTCAAAAATCGATAGAAAATTTAATTTTAGGAAACTACCTGGAAGCTCAAGTCGTTAACTATAATAGAAATTTTTTTTAATTGACCTACAAAGTCGAAAAAGTCTGGCCAGATACGGGTGCCCAAAAGAGTGTTAAAGAACACAGACCACTAAATCATCGGCCCATATTTTTTTCAAAGACTGGCTGTCGCCAATGTAACAATAAATAGCGAATGCTATCGCGCCTTGATAAACGTCATTTTGATACCGAAAATTGAAGTTCGTGATCTCCACAAAATTTGGTTTCAACAAGACAGCGCTATATACAAAAACAACCCGTGAAACGATGGATTTACTAAGATTAATTCCCTGCTCAAAAAATTGTTTGACCTTGGAGCCAAAATACGCTTCGGTATTCCTTTTTATAGCTTCTTTTGAGGAGTAGTTCTTGTTTCTCATATGGCATTGAAGTCCACGGAAAAGTTGATAATCACAAGGTGCAATATCCGGAGAGTATGGTGGATGCGGCACTAGCTCCCATCCGAGCTCGTTGAGTTTGCCTAATGTTTGCCTTGCGGCATGAGGTCTTGCGTTGTCGTGGTAAAACAAAACTTTACGTCTATTCACTAAAGACGGCCGATTTTTGTTAAGTGTCTCATTTAGGTTTGATAGCTGATGGGATGGGAATAATTATCAGCACTTATCGTCTGGTTTGGTTCCAGAAGTTCATAATAAACAATACCGGCCATACTCTACCAAATAGACAGGAGAATCTTCTTGGGGTGAAGGCCATCTCTAAGGGTGAGTTCTGGTGTTTCATCTTTATCTAAATATTGGCATTTGTAAATTATTGTAAAGGACCCATTTTTCAACACCAGTAACGATACGGCTCAAAAAACTTTCATTTTCAAGCCGGTGCAGCAGCTGAGAACACACATTCACTCTCTGCTGAAGGTTGGCGACGGAAAGTCTATGCGGAACCCATTTTCACAGCTTTGAAACCTTTCCTAACTGAACCAGGTGCCTGTGAACTATTCCATGCGATGAATACATCCTCTGAGCATCATATCGACTGTCAAATTTGGCTCAGCTTCCACGAGTTCGAGCAAGGCGTCGGAGTTAATGACTTCAGGACGACCAGCGCGCGGGGCATCCTCCACGTCGCAGTTATCACTTCGGAATTTTTGCGCAGTCCTTACACTCACAGTATTCTCTCCGTGAACAGTGTTTATTTCTGCAGCAGCAGTTGTTACATTTTTACCACTTTTATAAAAAAAATACAAAATACGAAATATGATTTGTATCCGACAGTGTAGGGCCAAGACAGGTCAACTTTGCGCTGCCGAGGGCAGTACTAGTATTACTGCTGGGACCCAAATTAGTTGGCAGTCGCACTAGACAAAATCCGCTCAAGTCAATATGTCACACAAATAGCTCGGCCACCATAGAAGTGACATAGATGTAGCATTGAGATCGAACGCGATTAGTGGACTGCATCTTTTTGGTTCGTTTAGCGGAGCATCACGAGTAGGCCTAGAGTTTGTAGCTCTATGTAACATCTCGACAACACTAGGCACCCGTTTCGATCTACATAAGATCACTAATATTCAGCCGGCTGAACTAATTTGCTATGCACAGAAGTTTATTATATTTTTACTAAGGTATTATTCAGTGAATTTCCTTACCAAGTTCTTTGCTATGAAATAAGAGGAGGAGCAGCAACTGCTAATTGAAGAGAGACTTCTGCACTTAATTAGTATGCGATTGCTAACAAAAAGCTGAATTCAACTGAAGGGCGAACTATTTCGCTTTTAAAAATTAGCGAACAAGTTTTGACTAAAAATTAATCTTCATCTGCATCTCAACTAAATATTTTGAACGTCACGTTTTAGGACGAAGCCCGGGGTCTCGGCCCAAGCAATCCAAAAAAAAGGAATGTTTTCCGGAATATCTGGGCAAACCTGCCACATTACTTGTACTCAAATTTGAACCTAAGAATTTTTCCGCTTTTATATTAAAGGGTAGCAATGATCGGTATTCCGATTATTAGGTTTCTGCAGCTGTACAAAATTCTCAGTACGGTTTGCCAAAATTTAGTGTGAACTATTATAATCACAAGGGGTGCTTTTTATTTTTTTATTTTTTACATATAAACGGATCTTTATTAGAATATTAAAATATACTCAAACGCATAATATCTAATAGTTTTTACAATTTTTTCTTTTATACTCACAATTATCAAACAATTCAACACCAAGAAAACATATTTCCACAGCGTGGCTGATGAGAAGGGCACTTTCATGATTTCAATTTTGTTTTTGCTCGCTATCAAAGAAAAATATTTTATGAAAAAAATAATCAACCTTCTTGTTTAACTCATGTTTTGTGTCAATTGCACTAACGCCAAATTAAACAATTCAATCAATCACAAAAGGTGGTTCTGTTGGCAGCGAATGCAGCAAAAACATTTTGATTTGTTCAGCAAATCGGAACATTTTGAGTTTTGTTTTTGTGTTACACTTTTTTCTTTATTTTAGTTTTATAGTCTTTTTTTTATTTATTTCCTTAATTTTTTTTGTTTTTTTGTTTTTTGTTTATGAGTGCACGCAAATGTCCTAAAAAAAATCAAAGCACAACAAAGGGTTAATAATAAAATGTTTTAATGAAAATTAAGAACAAACATCAAAATTCAACACGCAATGTTTGGTTTTTAGTGGCGTTTTCTTCTACTTTTTATAACTGCAAATCACGAAATATACAAAATCCGGTCGCTACGATATTTTCGTGTTCGGATTGACACTTACTGTTTGTTCCAAAGTTTATTTTGCTTTATTTTTTATTCATTTTCAACTTCATTCGCCGTTTACTTATTTAATTTGTTTCTATTCTCTCATATTTTAGTACTAACTTTTTTATGTATTACACATGTGAACATACTTGCACTTGTTTTTTTTTTTTGTTTACACACCCTCAAAATGCGTTCACTCAACCAAAAATAAATAAATAAGTAAATCACCTCAACGTGAGTCGTTTGCAATGAAACGATCTCGCCTGTGCCACATCGACGACTACGAATGGCGTACACGTTTGTCCGAAAAAAATGAAAATTTCTATGTAATTAGCACAAGGAATGAATAGAAAATGCTCGTGGAAAGTCGAATGACTGAACAGTGTCTATGGGCGATGTGTAAACATGGCATTCATGTGGCCGATGTGTGCGATCGAGAACAAAATTTGTGTACAAAGTAAAATTAAATCAAATCTCCGCACTCATATCATCCACCAGCTCTCTTAATTAGGCACAAGTACAGTCATATATGAATCTATGAGTATTTGGATACAAGCCCGAATAAATATGTAGTAAATACTCATATGCATGCGAGTATGCAAGTAAATAAATTACTTAGCTAAGAAATTTGCATCTCGGTCACTAAACTGGGAAGATTATAATTGGCCTACTTTATTGTTGTTGTAAACTGTAGACACCCAAAAAATTTTAAAATAATACCAATGATTTGTAATGTGAGTGCAAATATGAATATACGTATTGGGATTTGATGCCCGGGCCGGTTATTTTGCGCTCATTTTTCATGCACTCTTGTCCTTTGACGAAGTCAGTCTTATGAGCTTTGGTCATCAGTACAAGTTATCTTACGCGAACAAACTGCCCAGAAATACCAGGTTTTTGGAACTGCAGAAATTAGTCTTTTTGCTAACGATATTGCCAATTTCGACTTCAAAAATCGCACCGCTTTATCTCCTCCTACGCCTGGCTTATCTAAACTGGATAAAATAGCCTGCGACGAATCGAACAATCAACGATCTCGCTTTTTGGTATCCACGTCACTTCTACCAGTTATAATTCTGAAGTAATAAAAATGTATTCTTTGAGTACGAATAGGTTGGTGCGTGACTACCATTCGAAGTACGTAGGTTTGAATCTAAATGCATGAAACACTAAAATGAAGACAACGTTTTTCCTAATAGCTTCTCGGCAGGCAATGGCAAACCTCCGAGTGTATTTCTACCATGAAAAAGTTCCTTATGAAAAATATGGACCTCTTTAAATTTGTTGTGAATGCGGTCCAATAACTCACGCCAGTGGTCATTCTCCCTTTTTCTAAAAAATCCATAAGGATAACGCCATTTGCATACCGAAGTCGTGACTCTTCCGGCCGATAGGGCTGTCTTCGCCTTCTTAGGAGCAGATTCACCGAGAGAATTCCATTATTTTCATTGTTTCGTGGTTTCCGGTGTGTAATAATGAATCCAGGTTTCATCAACGGTGACAGCTCAACGCAAAAACTCCTTCGAACCTCACTTAAATTGCTCAAAACACTGCTTCCAAGTTAACAGACAACATTTTTCATCGCCAACTTATCAAATAAAATATTATTGTAATTGACATTCCGGTCGACACACCTATAGCCTATGTTACTTGGCGTACTTTCGTTCGTCGATCAGCAAGAATCATGTCGTGAAATTTTTGAATAATTTCCTCGGTAACCACATCTTCCGGGCTTCCTGGTAGCTCCTCATCAAAAACGGATGTTCCCCCACGTTTAAATTCGTTGAACCAATATCTAAATGTGGTCATAGATGGGGAAGAGTTCCCATAGACAGCATTCAACTTTGCTTTTATCTCCTCGCATTTTTTCCCAGCCAAAAACAAAAAGTGAATTTCCAAACGATACTGCTAATTTTCCATCTTAGCGAAAATCACGAAATAAGTCTTACTCGAATATCTGCCAAATCCAAACTAACCTATCAATCAGTCTGAAATTTATTTTGGCAGCATTTATAGATGGCAGCATACGATACTAATACCAACTTCTCTCAGTATTCTTGTTAACAAGGCAGTAACTGGCTAAGCTATTTGGGCCGAGTTCAACAAAGCGCACCAGCACTCCACTTGGCCTTTCCAACACAGTGCAGGCCTTCCTCTTCATCTGTTGCCACCTACGGGCAGCGTATCGAATACTTTCGGAGCTGTGTCCATTGTGTCCATTTATACGATTCGAAGTCGCTAAACCTCGTTGGCTAGAATTAATTATACGCGTCACTTATAAAGCTTTTCAAATCTAAACATTCGTTGTCCATTAGCACTTTTACGTTCCGAAAGCCAACCGTTTACATGTGAAAAAAACATCAAAGTTATCGAGCAAGATTCAGCGGTAATGTTTTTACGCTAAATAAATTATGCTAAAATGAATAAAGTTAAAAATGTTTTTCCAGTTCCTTGAATGCTCCAGTTTTTATTATATTTTCGCCCAAAATTAATATTAACTTACAACCACAACAGTACAACAGAAACGCTCATAAGCGGCTGTGTATTTGTTATTGTTTTTCCCATACAGGCATTTCGTATGAGAGGAAACCATTACTCACATAAAATATCATAACTCAGGAACGGCTGCAACGATTTCAATCAAACTTCACACAAGCCACCTCCTTAAAGATAGAGAAGAACTCTCAATCGGTTCGGCGGTTCTTGAGTTATAAGATTACCAAGGAAATGTAATATATAACGACAACTTGAAATAACCAAGGATCAGCAGTGTGGTTAGGAATTTCAGCTGATATAAGGCTATCGATTTGATCCTGAGTTATTTTATGTACCAGCCAAATTAGTATATGTGCGTGCGGCAATCCCCTTTTCTGCCATTCGATGGAGTACATATGGCAACGCACCTCCCCAAATACATATAATTTCACAATTAAATCCATAAGTGCTTTACATTTTTGCCGAAATGGATACTCATGTGGTTCAAACACATCCTAGGGTTATCCAGGTCCACGTTTTGGACAAACAAGTGTACATTGTTGGAAAGAGGAGAGTCTTACCTAACTTACAATGAAGGTTTCAGCGAAATCGGAGCAGAATTGAGGGAACTATGGGACTTTTACCGCCAAAAATGTTCAGAAAAATTCGAGTCAGAGAGGCTTTTTTTTGACATTTTGTGATTGTTTTACATCCAATTTCCAACCGATTGCCAAAAAGTTTCAGGAAAATTCGAGTCAGAGAGTATAGGTATGTGCATAAATAATGGCACCGCACCTCATACCTTTTACCACAACAATCAAGAGTATGATTATTAGTCTCTTCTATTCACCATTTCCCTGCTCGCTATCTTTATGCTCAAGACTCGTCGCTAGCGAGTATGGCTGTAGCTCATTGGACTGGCATAACTCACTGCCTTACAAACACATGTAATTTAACGCATCTCTATTACCGCGTTGCCAATATATATTAATTTATACCAGTTGCTTCATCTATTCTAACTTGCTAACTCTTGGTGAAAATAGAGGGCCTTATACCTCATAAAACTGGTATAACTCAATATTTTCCAAACAAATGTAATTTTAGGAAAGTATACATATTCCAGCGCAAAACAGATCGTCAATTCTCTTTGAATTCGGGGCTAAAAACAAATCACGAGAAAACGAAAGCCATGAAAATTCGGTCCAAGAGCCGGCGCCCATTCCTCTTAAATGGTGATCAAATTGAGAACCTTGACACTTTTACTTACTTGAGTAGTATCAACGCCGCTGAAGACAGTGCGAAACTATACCTTATCGCCAGAATAAATAAAGCAAACGGCGCGTATGCACAGCTCCGGTATATGTGGTCGTCGAGCATCCTCAGCATACAAACAAAATTACGGATTTTTAGGTGAAATATACTATCAGTACTGGCACACGAATAACTGGATTAAAAAGAAAATTCAAAGCTGTATGAATAGATGTTTACGCAGGATGTTGAAGATCTGGTGGCGCAATAGCATAAGTAACGACGATCTATACAAGAGGTGCAAAATCAAGACGGTAGGTAACATGGTAAAACTGCGAAAATTGCAGTAGATTGGCATATGCCTCGCAAAGTCTCAAATGAAATCTGTCGTCAAGCCCTAGATGGGAATCCACAAGATGTTCGCAAGGTTGGATGAGAACTGTCCATAAGGAAGTTGAAACGTCACGAAAAACTTGGAACGAAATCAAGCTTTTTGCCAAAAACAGAACCAGGCGGAGATGTTTTATTGAGGCCCTATGCTGCAGTGGGAGAAACAGGAGCCGATGATGATGATCGTATTCCCACGCTGCCAAGATAATTTTATTTCTACCAATATATTTATCTATTGAATTGATGATTAATTTCGCGCCAACATGTGTAACTATAAACTCAACTAAAAAAAGGTATATTTTACGCTAGTATTTGTACCGTTATTCACTGTAATTTAGAATCCGCTTAGCCTTCCACCTCACTATTAATATAAATCATACTGAATCGTTTGTTTATTTTTCATTTTGACTAGTTAGGTTTTGTATTAATATTGCATTTTACTTACTTTGAACAATAATAAAAATATTATGTACAGTTTATGGTACAGTCGTTATGCAAATAATCACGATTAGAGAACAAACTTTTCAGCACCACAATAACACAATTCTTTTTAGCAATCAAGTATTTGTCGTTTCATAAAAACAAGAAAAAAAAAACAAATTCGCTACAATAAAAAAGAACATAACATTACTACTACTACATCCAACGCAAATTACGTCTGCTTTCGTTTTTCACACTACTGTATAGCATCCATGCTAAAACGGCGCCAATAATCTGTAAAATGTAACATACATTTTTATTTAATAAAAATATTTCCAGACAAACTATCGCAACAACTCACCTCGCCAATAATCAAAATCCAACTAACTACGCCGAACATAAGCATCTTCCCCGAAAGGTATGCCTCGAATTTCGCCTGACAACCCTCCGTGTAAATGTTGTCCACTATTTGGCAATTATGGTCCTTGCAACACGTACGTGGTATGTCGTGTTGTATGTGATGATAGTCATCGGTGCTATTGACACCACAACAGTGCAGCTACAAAAACGAAAATTAGAAAAAGTACGAGTATACGCAAGTCAATGTTGAATGACGAGTGCATTAAATAAACGAGTAATAAAAGTGTCATCAACTGTCATGTCCAATTCATACCCAATCCTCGTAGTAGGCCAAAGCGCCCGGTGCCTTCACTTCGTCCTCCCACAGCTGCTCGAAACCATCATGTACGCTGCCCGAAAGTCCATCCTTGGTTCCCTGAGACGCCATCGCAGCCAATATTAATTGCAACAGTATCAGCACGACCAAGCTGATGATGTACTACGGGTATAAAAAAAAGTTATAAAATTTATTTATGGTTAAGTAATATGCAATTATGTATGTAGATGTGTATACAAGTAATACGTAATCGAATAAAGGGTGTCATGTATTGCTTTATTCTCTTGGAATGTAAAGTACTGTTTAGCTAACTGAGAATGAGGGGTCGGGTGTAGAGAGGTGAAGGAAGAAATTAATATCAGAGGTGTGTGTGAGTTATAGTTTTGATTAATGCCCGAATTCTGTAAGCAGTCGCAAGTCACTAATTGAGACTTTTCGTGGTGAAATTTGATTTTGAGACAAGTTGCGATTCAGTAAGCAATCCCACGTTATTAGTCTAAAAAAAAAGTCACTAATTAGAGATCTACTTCTGAGCAGCTCACAAAACGAAAAATATGGAAGAGGAATTAATTATTTTATTTATATAGCAAAAAAAGCGCGAAAATGAAGCGAAGTAATATGTTTTGGGTAAAAATTTCTTAAGAGCACGAATAATTGTGTATTTATTGACGTTTTAGAAATATGCGTAGACGGATTCCGGCAAGTTTACGCAGCACGGAAGACCCATTCCTTCTGGAAGAAGACGTTTTCAGGAGGTTCTTTAGATTCCCGAAATCCTTCTGCTGCGAACTTATTCAAGATCTCAAACCACTTGACAAGTTTGAGCGGAATTCCCAGCTCGTTCATTTCAACGGAATGTATATAGAGATACAATTCAACGTTTATCGATTATTAATTTTGTTTGTCGCAATTGAATTGTTGATAAACCGATTCAGGTAAAAGGTTTATAAAACAGAAATTAGAAACGTTATTTTGTATGAGCTTAGTAATATTCATATTCTTTATGTTTTTGATGAAGAATTTCGCTTAATAAATGAGTTTAAAAAATTCCATTACATATGGAATCGATAAGTGAATTTTCGCTCAACTTTTTGACTATCTCTAGCCGATACGTGCCATCAGCTGACTGTCTCTATTTATGTTCACCATGATATTTGGTGAAATTCTTATGACTTTCCCTTACTGAATAGCAAAATCGTCTCAAGTCACAAAAAGAGTCACTAATTTATAATCTCAATTTTAGTGACTTGAGATGAGATTCGCTTGCAGAATTCGGGCATAAGTCCATTTTTTTTTAGAGTACTGAGATCACAAATGTATTGTATTTATATGGCTTGAAGAGCTTTTTCCACTGTCTAGTCTAGTCTGGTTCCATATTAAACCCAAAGCCGCCTGTTCGGCTGTCTATTATACACACTACCACGCAAAGCTCATGGGCTGGAATCAGACAAGTATTATAGAATACCTGATTTGGCAAAATTGTGAGAGTAACTTCTAATGAAGTGGTTTTTTACCATAGCAGATTGGCCAAACCTAGTAATCTAATAACGATAGATTTAGAAGGTTATTTGCCAATTATAGTGAAAAAGAATATTGGGAGGGGAACTTCACTAACACAATCTTATTGCCATTCAGTACGATCATTTCAGAAGTATTCATACACTCGTCCAATCAGTTGTTATTTAGATGCCGACAAAGTGACATTGTATGGATTTTTTTCCTATATCACTAACACAGTCTTAGCTTCTTCGTAAACAAACATCTGTCATGACCCCGGTTACGTCAGCCAATCAGCTTATTCTTTAAAATTTGCTGAGAGCCGGATAAATGGTCTGTTATTGACCACACCTTCTCAATTCTTTTCAACATGCCAGTAATCTATCATTCTTGACCAGGTACTCCAGAGCAGAATTCTGCCCACTCATTTCACATATATTAAAATTATCGTCCCGTCAGTCCTTGTTCAGATGGCAAAGAAGTAGCATGAGCGAAGACTGTGTTTATTATCTTCGTATATCACCAACACAATCTCAGTTTTTTCGTAAGAAAACCTCTCTCAAGATCCCAGTTACGTCAGCCAATCAGCTGATTACTTCAAAACTACTGTTAGTGTATTATTTCATATGCCTATTGGGAATTGTAGATGGGTTAGCTACATGAATCTCGTCCATCACGTGGGGCTCTCTCACGAGCAACCCTTAACCTAACCTAAAATGATTTATATGGTATATAGCGCGTCTCGCTTAACCCTCGCGTGAAAAGCAGAGATATTTTTTTATTTGGTTGCGAATAGTTATTTCAAAAGTATAGAAATTCTTAAATTATATAAATATTTCATTCTGAAATGGATAGTAGAAATACATACCTAAAATGAGACGGAAAACGTTTGGCCTCAATCAGAAAATATGCATATTAAGAAAATAGCATAGAGTGTGATGATGAAATAGAGAACGAAAATGGCGAAGATAAAGATTATTTTGGCGATAATGAGTAAAGGGGGGAAAATGGCTAAGAAGCAAACGACGGAAAAGCAAAGTGATGTTGGTGATGGTGACCATGAAGAAGGCTGTAAAGAAGAAGAAGATGATGGTGATGATGAAGAAGTATGTTATGAAGAAGGAGATGATGGCGAGGAAGGTAATGAAAGGAACTAAAACGAGAAATATGACATCAAAAAAGATAAATATGGTGATTTCGAGGAGAAGGAAAAGAAGAAGAAGAAGAAAAGTCCAACAATTTTTTTTTTTTTTTTTTACTACCTTCCTTTGATATTACAACTGTCTCGAGACGTCAAAGGCCTTTTCGATTCGCTACTTCTCTGCTCGCTGTGATTGGGCTCTGCTCGCTTGATGAAAAATTTGCATATGAAAGCAACAACAACGTTATCCAGCAAAACCTGCCGCTACTATGAAGTATGGTTATCCTCATAAAACTGGTATAACTCACTATTTCCAATTATACTAAATCTCATTTCAGATATTAGGCAAGTTTCATTAGACCACATTTACATAGGGAAAATTTTGTGGCTTCCACATTGCAAATTCTCTTTCGGTGTTGGCCGTCGTGTTCACACACGACAGTTCCGTTGCTTGCAATTATTTATTTTATGGCTACATGCTACGACAATATTGGGAAGAATGTGAACGCAATGGATGTTGACGGAGTATCACAAGTAAGGAGTTGAGGCAACAAATATTTCTCTGTATGAACGCGGTCTTACTAATACTCATTAAGTACTTCCAAATAAGTATAATTTTTAGCAGCTCTTTTTCAGTGCTACCGACAGTGCTACCATATGGCGAATCGAAAGCGCCTCATTACTATTAAGATACGATATAGAAAACTGCTACAAATTTAGGATTAAGACATTTGCATGTAAATGTTAACTAAATTCAAATGTAAATTAAAAAATGTTTCATGCAAATGCAACAACAACGATCCTGTTTTAGATCTGCTTAAATTTATGTTTTTCATCATTAACGTGCACGGGCTTTTATATTTGGTAACACTGGCACATGATCATGAAATTATTATGAAGTAAAGGTAACGGCAATGAGCAAGGTAACGACAAATGAGCAAGGTAACGACACATTTTTTCGTGCGTGCAGCCTGTTAAATCGAATTATAAGACGTTATCACGTCAAAAATTAAATTGGTTCATTAGTCTTCGAGAAATCGTTGCCACCGTATCAAAAAAATTCGTTTCGAGAAAACCGCGTTTGAAATAAAGCTTCGTATCGTAAGCGCTACGGGGCCGAACCGACGGGCGCTCACTTAAGTGCACATAGAATCGGAAATAAAGCGAATTTCGCTTTAAAATTTTTACCACATTTTCTTGAGTAGTTATACTAAAAATTCATGCAAAAAAAAAATCGATTTTTTTGAGTTTTCACAGTCGCGTTCCCCCTTAAGGCCCTTCATCAATGATTTTCTGTCCTGCGCAGCTCCAAATAATTGCAAAATTTCGAATTTGTATCGTCAAGAAACCACAAAGCCTTTATCAGGGATGCCAATATTTAATGACATGTAGAACATCAGCTTAACATAAGCGCAGCGTTACAATTTCATTTTACCAATCATGACAACCCTGTTTAAAAATTAAAAGATCTTCTTTAAAGCTGTGCAGTATGAATTTTAAACAATTCAATAAATATTTCTCATATAACTATGGAATGCGGACTGACATTCAGTTTGGGGTTCTATTTGTTCGTGAAAAAATGTTTCAGTGTAATGCAAAAATAAACACTAAAATTCTATACTATTTTTCAGTGACTAAACTTTCTTCAACTTGTTAATTTTTCGTTTGGTAAATAATTTTTAAAATTTCAAAATTCTGTTATTTGGGGTTTCTTGTAAATGGAACAGATCCCCATTCCTATAAACGAGTATAGACGAAAACGCTTACACTTTAATTCGTTATTACGTTCGGCAATTACACATTTCTACAAACACATATACTCGTACACATATTAGAGAAAGCAGTATACCCAAGACCCAATTCACTCAGTTGAGAATAAATCTAAATAATATACAACACTAATTAATAAAACTGTCAAGCCTTTCTGAGGCACCTTTACGACGTATTTGCGTATAATTAAATATTTTTTGTAAGTAAATATGTATATATGTATGTATGTATGCATGTACTTACTGCTATTAATTTTGTTCGGGACTCGTGTATTGCCGCCAAGCAACCGAATATCGCAATCACCACAATAACAACACCCAAAGCAATGATGAGTGCACCGGCTAAAGTTTCTCCATGATCGACGTTGTTGTTGGCAGCACTGACCAACACGAAAATACCAAAAGCTATCAGAACAATGCCGAGTAGCTGAAATATAATTTGGATAGCATTATTAAACATACATACGAGTATATGCATTAGAAGCATTAAAATAATAAATAATTCTAAATACGTTGTTACTTGAAAAAAAAAAATTATGATTAAAACAAAAAATTAAAAAAAAACTTTTGAACTACTTTAAAATGCAATTTCTTTACGGTTTTTGCATCTTGAAAAACAAAATGAAATATAGATTTTTTTTTTTAATTTCGCAGGGTTCGAAATTGACTCCAGAGCTATGCTATTGCAGAAATGCTAATAACGATGTCGAAAACAAAAAATCGGCCCGACCTAATGTACTTATTTGTATACGAGTATTCATTTTATTATTTTAACGCCATGCATGCTGCTATTTTCACATCTCTCACCAACTCGGTAATAAATATATAAAAAAAAAAATTATTTTTAATTCAAGAAATAACACATTAAAATGCATATATAATATTTACATACACCTATTGAGAAAATCGATAAAATTTCACCTCTCGTAACCTATTACCTGTGGGCAAAAAGTAAGGTGAATTTGGTTGTAAAATGAAAAATCTTTATTTATTCTTGTAAATCAATTTCATCCGCTTGAAAATAATCCCCTCTCGATGAAATACACTTATGCCAACGATTTTTTCAATCCCCGAAACATGCCAAATAGTCCATTTCCGGTATAGCCATCAGCACCTTCTTCAATTCAGCTTTTATCTCCTCAATCGACTCGAAACGCGTTCCCCGGAGTGGTCTCTTGAGTTTTGGGAATAGCCAGAAGTCACACGGAGCCAAATCAGGCGAATACGGTGGTTGCGGAACGATATGCGTGGAATTTTTGGCGAAATGGTCACGAAGAACGAGTGCAGTGTGAGACGGTGCATTATTCTGATGCAAAAACCAAAAGTTGTTGGCCCATAATTCTGGTCTTTTTAGATGAATTGCTTCACGTAAACGACGCATAACGCTCAAATAATATTCCTTATTTACAGTTTGGCCAGGTGGAAGGAATTCATAGTGCACCACACCACGAAAATCGAAAAAAACTGTCATCATGACCTTTATTTTTGAACGACTTTGATGTGCTCTTTTCGGTCTGGCCTCGCCTTTAGCACGATATTCGCTTGATTGGTCGGTTGTTTCAGGGTCGTAAGCATAAATCCAAGTCTCATCTCCCGTAATGATGCATTTGAGCTTGTCCTGATAGTCTGAAAGCATTGTTTCACACACATCAACGCGACGAGTTTTTTCCAAGAAATTGAGAGTTTTCGGTACCAAACGAGATTTAACTTTTCGTAGGCCCAAATGGTCTTTCAAAATGGTTTTCACAGATCCTTCTGATATTCCGATCATATCAGTAAGGTCTTTAACAGTCAACCGACGATTTTTGAGCACTAACTCCTTCACTTTATTGACGTGTTGGTCATCTGTTGACGTCGATAGTCGTCCGGAGTGCTCCAAGTTCTCGACCCTCTTTGAAGTCTTTGTACTACTTATAAACATTTTTCTGCGACATGGTCGAATCACCAAATGCCTTTTGCAACATGCTAAACGTTTCCGCAGCCAAAATTTCATTCCGCAAACAAAATTTGATGTCACTTCTCTGCTCAATCAAATCAGACATTGTAAAAATCGAAAAATGCACTCTTGGTCGTTTGGTAAACACAAACGTAAATATATTACTGATAATGATGACATTCACATGAACGTTGGCCCAGATGTTATTAACAGTGCTGCCAACTCATGAAAAAAATAACTAGAGCTAAATTTTAATCCCGCGAAATTTGACAAATAAATTCACCTTACTTTTTGCTCACAGAGTATATACAATTACTCTGTTACAAAAGCTCTGTTATGTTTCAGAAATGTTAAGCCTTTCCCCACAGAAGAATTAACTCAAACAACTGCTGTTTGTTTGCATTTCAGGTTTGCTGACAACAGCGTTATCTGTGTTTTAATGTTTCATACTATTAAATTTTAAAAATTTCTAGCTCCAAATGGTCGTTTCCAGACTGAGTTTTGAATATTGAAAAATTTGAAATTTTTCAATATGCTGTCTTGGCCAAAAAACGTTATTAGAGCAAATTCGAACGGCTATCAAATAAAACATACCAATCGTTAAAGATGTTGTATATGGTGTTTTTTCTCAAAAATTACTGCTTTAGCGGCATGCTACATAACCTCAAATATAGGGCAAGACAGCGTTTCTTAGATTTTAAGTAAAAATATCTCGAAAACCTGAGCCACCACAGTATTTATGTTGGATTTTGGTTTTCTATAGTGGATTTTTCAATTTCTAATTTTTCCTCCATAGTTATAACTCTGTTGGTCCAAGTCTGCCACCTTTTTGGGCAACCTTTTTAACCTAACTAAACCTACAACTCTGGCTGTGCCTGAAAGTATTTTATAAAGAATTCTTACATTTATAATACTGTTAACATAACATTTTCTGTTAGTACAGGCAAGTGCAGTTTAATGTATGCTGAAAGAGAGTTAGCTGGCCTTGATACGACAACAATTAAGTAGAGCTCCTAAATCGGTTATTTAATTGGATATGGTAATGCATAAATACAATCAAAGGTTGGTGGGGGTAGCTTTTGGGAGTGACTCCATTTATTCCTCTAAAGGATTAACGGCAATTTTTAGGTATTAAATGCTTCTTCTGGGGAATATCACTTCCATGATCGCTTATTTAACATTTAATTGACCACTGGTGGCACTTCCTACAAAATCCTTTTAGTATGTTAGTTACTTTTATATAATTCTTACAGCGCTGTCTCAGGGCTAGTCAAACATTGAAAACGACGCATCGAACAATTTTGAAATTTTCTCCGGAAACTCGCATATATTTCTAGGCATCTTACAAATTGAAAAGCTCCTGGCTTAATAGCCAGATTACATCTTAAAGTAAAAACAAAAAAATCGGATTTCAAAGTCTGCTTTCAGACATGTTGGAGAAGTTTCTTCAACGGTGTCGAAAATACCGGTGATCAAAAGATATGGAATAATATGCACCGATATTCACTGAAATATCTAAATTCTTGCGAATGGACGATTGGCCAGATATATGCATATATATACAGTCTGTGTCAGAAAACAGGAACAGCTTTTATTCATGAAGTTTAAAAGAAGCATATTTAAAAAATTTTTTACATGAAAGTTTGTACAACACTATGAGTCGCAATTACTCAGTAAGCCGTGTAGTCTCCATCGTTGTCGAGTATAGATTGGCATCTTCTTTACGATTTGAACCAGCTTTTCTGCGTAGCTCGTCGACAAACAGGACTAGATTTTGCGAACCTGACGCAATTTAAATCATGGACTGACCTTCCGGCAAGATGTGCTTTCATAGTTTCTCACACATTTTCAAAGGGGTTGGTGTCTGGGGACTGGGAAGGCCAGTCCAATACTGTAACACCATTTTCTTGTTTTGTTGTTTCTCAATGTGTTTTTCTGAGAGCAATGGTTTTGATGATATGGGACGGTAGAATATGTTCACCTCCTTCTGGCGAAGTTCGTTGGTGTTGATACTCACATCTATTCTCTTTTTAGCAAGAACTGATCGTGCTTGGCGTAGTCACAAAGAAGGGTCCCGCTTCAAAAGTTGGACGATCACTTTATCCTGCTGTTTTCTCGTCACTCGCTTCATGCCGCGCTTGGAAAAGTCTTCAACATTTTTGTACACCTTATACCGCTGATTCCACATCACAACAAACTTTTTTAATTATTTTTGCAGCCGCGGCGAAAGATAATTTTGGCCCTTTCGAATGCGTGCATAAAAATACCTCCTAAAAACACTTCTTGTACTTCTCACTCATTTTCGTTTGGTTGCATTTACGAGAAAGTTTCGAACGACATTAACCTGGGTTAGCACTGGCATCGTAGCCCTTGAGTGGGACTATCACGCAGCATAAACCAGAATGAAATATATGTATGTTGAAGTTACATGAAAACCCCGGTTCTTTTCTTCTGACACAGACTGTATATAATTGGCGCGTACACTCTTTTTTGGGTGTTTGGTCGAGCTCCTCCTCCTATTTGTGGCGTGCGTCTTGATATTGTTCCATAAATAGAGGGACCTACAGATAGTTGTTGTGAAATCGGTTCCCAGAGTGATTATAAAAATGATTGGTACCTATCTCAAAATAATATACCTACCTAAATTCCGTTAGACTGTTGCAAGCAACTGTTTATGAGTGAATTTATAATACGAATACTAACTAATGCACTTCTGCCAAAAAAGTACCGAGAATTAAGCATTTAAAAAGCCGATATAAAGTAATTGACAGAATTAAAGATGAATATTAGACAGTAAAAAAAAGTATTATTAGCTTCGTTATAGACAACAAATTTGTGGATAATTGTGGGAAAGGGCCAGATTTGTGGAAAAGAAGCTCGTAGAGTTTGCAAAACGATAACACACTATTTCACTAGGTTATCATTTTGATCTAATTTCTGAGGAAGAGATTTACAATTACCATCAAAACATCTTTTTTCATAGAATAGGGTACCGTTAGACGTTATCTCTTCTTAAAACTCTATTTACCACTTCAAAGCATCCATTTTCAATAGTAGAAGATATAAAATAGAACTCGCCATGAAAAATTAAGTCTAAATTCCGAGAATTGTATTTTAAAAATCGTTTGATTATAAAACTGTTTATCGGCTGAAGTATATTATTTCGGGAAGGAACTACCTCGAAAACGATGCAGAAAATTTTAATGAGTAATCTCTTCTTTTTTATCTCGTTTTTTTTTTTTGTTTTGACAGCATATATTTACCTATTTTCTTCTCTCTATTAACATTTTTAACATTTAAGTCCTTCTAATCATTTTACCAAACTTGGTGTTGAAAATTTATAACTTTATCCTTTCTATCTGCAAGTTATAGATATTAAAAAAAAAATATTATTCTCTCTTTTGAAAAAGAAACAATTTTATTTCAATTTAAGCAAGTAAGAAAAAATAATTATTTATTCAGAATTTATTTATTTATTTATTTATTCTCTAACCTAAGCAGCTATGAAATTGAAAGAAATTAACAATAACTGAAATGTGATGTTAACCAGGTGCAGAAAAACAAAAATAACAACGAATAATTTGCTCTGCGGTAATGATGCAAATAGCAAAATTTCATAGAAAACATTCTTGTGTCTATAGTTATTTATGTGCGCTTATGGATATATATAAGTATGTAGATACGATATTTGGTATATGAGCGGAAATGCTTGTGAGCGCATCATCTATTCTCAAATGCAACCTTAATACTTTAATAATTACTCACCGTAAATATAAAATTCAAAAGCAACAACAAATGCTTCGATGTTGCCTTGGCTAAACCCATTTTTTAATCGAAAGTATGTATTAAATCTTCCAAACGTATGCACAATTTTTGGTTAAAAATTCTATATTTTTCCATACAACTGCTGATGTAACCGTTTGAGATAATTGGTGATGTTTTGACAATTAAATTGTAAAACCAAGTATTAACTCACTTTCGCCTGATTTAATTGTTTTTATTTTTATTTTTTTGTTTTGTCAAACAAAAACGGTGAAACAGCTCACAGCGTTCAGCTTTTTGCGCTCATTCACGAATGAATCTGTTGAGTTTTAAAAATCGTTAACTTTTTCATGTTTCGTCGGTTACTCCTTTCAAGCAACAATTTTTGTATATTACAATATATATTATTGAAATAGTTGTTGCAAATATTTGTTAAAAAAATTTTTTTTTTTATTTAAATTTTTTTAAATATATTATTCATTTGGAATACTTTGCCATTCGCGGCAATCGCTGCGCCGGCCTTAGTTCGCGTTCGTAAACTGACTGAAAAACACCGCATACGAAATTATACAAAAAACCCACAAACATACTGTATTCTATAATAAATATATATTTTATACTTCAGTATTGTTTTTATTTTGAAACGTTAATGCATACACCACTATAGGTATGTGTATATGGAGACAGTTATTTATGTGTGGGCACACTCACTTGGTGGGGGAGATCACCGCATCAGGCGTATGCGTTGTTGTATCATACTTGGACTGTGTATGTTTAGACTAAGCGCTGGAGGTGCAAGGTGCCTGTTGACTTGATCGCATTCCCGCTCACTTTTGAGTGCTCATCTCATCGCTGATTGAATTTGTTGTTGCTCGGATTTACTATTGTGTTTTTGTAGCTGTCGTTGCTGTCTTTTGTTGTTGACGATTCTCATCTGTTAGCTGATGTTCGCTGGCCGATTGTTTGCTCGTTGCTTTTAGCTGATTTTGTTGTTGCACTAAAGCCTAGAGCCAACCTGCGATACCTACTTGTTCTTATTCTTATGTTTTGATTTCCAAATCAAATTAGTACAGCCATACAAATATAACATAACAATAAAACTTAATTTTGTTATTGTTTCTCCCGACGCTATTTATTTGTTCTATATTCTCTCTGTCTCTATCTGTGTTTTTTAAATAATACATTTCCAGTTGAAGCTTGGCATTTTTGCGATGTATTAATTTTTTAATTTCATAGTGGTGGTTTTTTGTTTTTTGCGTGGGTCAATATTTTCTTGTTTTTCCCTTTCATTCAACTCTCGAACAGGTTGATTTTCATGGTCAGTTTTTAGAATACTTTTGTTTATATTATTGGTAATAGCAACAACAGCTGGTTATGACGTAATTTTTCAGTCATTTGGCAAAGGAATTAAAAAAGAGGCGTTCTATGGGTTATGAATCACTTATCAGTGTGTAAGATACAATTTTTTTATTTTACTTTAGTCAATAAAATAGTATCTACATTATTTTCGGTCGTTTAGAGAATAATAAAACTACTTATAAGTTTTTTCTATGAGCTTGCTGATTTTCAAAGTAAAATTACTAATGATCTTTTCTCTTTTAGGAGTGTTTTTGCACAGTCCCACCAATAAACACCGCTACCTACATACATCTATTTATTGTGTAAAAAAATTCGAATGCATTTTTAATTCGCCTAATGCGGTAGTATTCGCAAGTATACAACCATGGTCATATAAATAGCACATTTAGACTTTGAAAGCAAAGAGTTGAATATGTTTTTAAATTATTATTTTTTATTGGGAAAAAAACAACATAAAAAAATAAAAAACCTATTTACTTCCACTTTAAAACAAAAAAAATTGTCAAAAAGAATTTCAGTTCTGATTTAATTTACGAGAACGTTGATAACTCACGAAATCTCCTGGACACATAAATAGCACATCCTAAAAAATTCCAAATAAAAGCAAAAATAGTAAACAAATCAGATAGTTAAGTAATAATATTGTTTTACCAGATTAATATTTTGTACTATATCCACGGATTTTTATTACTTCTTCATGCCGTCGCTCCATGCCTTTTACATGCTTGTGGCATCTTTTCTTTGGAATCGAGTACCAAGCCTCCTTAACTGCGGCCCACAAATCATCAACATTTTAAAAAATTTTGTTAGCGACTTTGACCTTAACGTCATTCCATAAATTTTCTATTGGATTGAGATCACGGCTCTGTGTCGGCCAATCCAATACATTATTTTCTTCTTTTTTGAGCCATTGCTTCACTGTCTTTGCAGTATGCTTTGGATCATTGTCCTGCATAAATGACCAACTTAATGGCATAAACTCCAACACAAATGGCTCCATTTTATTCTGGAGTATATCCAGATACTGAAATCTATCCATTTTACCAACCACGTGAACAATCGGCCCAACATCATGCCAGGAAAAAGCTCTCCAAACCGCCGTGTTTGATCGTCTTTTAGCGCTAGATTTCGGACTACGTACAATAGTTTTCCCATCTGGTTTCGTTTCGTTTTCCCAAAACTGAATAGATTTGTCTTTGTGGACTTTTGCAAAGGCAAGTCGGTGTTTGGTATGTCTTTTTGAGAGGAGTGGTTTTTTCTGCTTATGCGGCCAAACAGCTTGACTTCGTTAAATCGCCTTCCTACAAGCTTTCTGGACACCTGTACACCAGATTCTTGATTTATTTCAAGCATTATTTGCCGTGCCGACTTAAAAGAATCTGCTCTGCTCTTACGTAGTATAGCTCTATCCACATTAACATCAGTTTTTCGCGGCTTTGGTTTTCTTTCCGTTTTTTTGCTTAGATAGGATGAATCTTTCTTAACTAAATTAATAGCATTATAAACCATTTTCTGAGAGCACATCATTTCAGCTATTTCTGCATAGATTTTTCCGTTTTGACTAATACGGTATATAAAAGCTATTTCTTCCGGCGTGCAATTTTTTCACGTCCCATTTTTGTAATTACTTAAAAATTTTATTTAAGAAACAAAAAAGTATACTTAAAATCACTGAAACAATATTAAAGTTTTACTCTCCGCTGCACGAGTTAAAATGTGCTATTTTTGTGTCCATTTCAAAACAGCAATAAGCATAAATAAATTAGAATGCAAAAAAAATTTCATCGAAAAAAAAAGGTAAATTCCTCGCATAAATGTAAGCTTAATAACGGTAATTAATGTAAACAAACAAATTTATTTGATCAAAGTAGAGTTCGTACCAAAAACTTAACTTAACATATAAGGTTCACATTTGTGCTATTTATCTGTACATGGCTGTATATGCCAAATGCTTAACCACTAGCTTGAACTAATCTTTTTGACACACTTTTCTAAAGAAGTAAGAGTTTTTCATCTTAGGTGGTCTGCCTTTTTAATTATCTTTCCATATAATTGTTTTGAGAACTTATCACAAATACTCATTTAAGTAACAGTTACAGGGTTAAAATCTACTATAAAAATGCGTCGTTAAATTCTACTATTAAAGTTTGATGACAGATATTTTCTATAAATTAATTGCACTTTCGGCCAAAATGTTAGAGCTTTAACCCCGCGTAGGCAAAATAAATCCAACGGTCGATACTAAAGGGTGGTTAAATTTTAAGGGCCGATGCTCACTGTAAACCATACCTGAACGTCAAGTTTTTTCTGCATTTTATTTGACATTTTTCAATTTCAGACTAACTAAATTTGAACCATGGAAAGATACACAATCGATCAACGCGTTAAAGTTATTCAGGCTTATTATGAAAACGGGCGCTCAAATCAAAATGCATATCGAAGAAAATCGTCTTCAGTGATGAGGCACACTTTCACCTCAGTGGATTCGTCAATAAGCAGAATTGCCGCATTTGGGCGAATGATAATCCAAGAGTGATTGCCGAAAAACCAATGCACCCACTAAGAGTGACTGTCTGGTGCGGTTCATGGGCCGGCGGCCTCATTGGGTCGTATTTTTTCCAAAATGAGGCCGGTCAGGCAGTTACTGTGAATAGTGTTCGCTATCGTGGGATGATAATGAACTTTTCATGGCCCGAATTGGAAGATATAGATGTGAACGATATGTGGTTTCAACAGGACGGTGCCACTTGTCACACAGCTAACGAAACAATGGCTCTTTTGCGCGAAAAATTTGATGGCCGAATAATTTCACGTCGCGGCGATGTCAACTGGCCGCCAAGATCATGTGATTTGACACCGTTGGTCTTCTTTCTTTGCGGTTATTTGAAAGAAAAGGTGTACGTCGAATAGCTAAAGGATGAGATAATTTGGCACATTAATGGCACAGAACCTCAATTATGCCTCAGCGTCATCGAAAATTTGGGCCATCAGGTGGAGGTGTACCGCCGAGGCCGCGGCGATCATTTGGCCGATATTTTGTTCCATATGTAATTGAGCCATACCAATATTATCATAATAAAGGGAAATAAGAATAATTTTCTAAAAAAATTGTATTTTATTCAAAATCAACACCGGCTCTTAAAACTTAACCACCCTTTAGTACCATCCTCGGCAATGTTGATCTGGAGATGGTCCAGAAACGAATCGCAAGCTACCCGAACGTGATTTTCAGGTATTTTGGCTCACTCGTGGACAATGGCTTTGTTTCAGTGCCTCGAGACTGGTGAACCTTTTAGTTCGAACCTTGCTCTCCAAAATGGCCCAAAGAGAATAATCCAGGCTCGATGAAAACGATTGGAGAGCGCCCATCTGGGGTTACATAGGCCCAAACCATTACCTGTGGCGGGTGCTGTCTCCTGGTGACCAATCGATGGTGACCCTGGTGACCCTATGATTTTGGGAGTTTACGAAGTGCTCCATTTGAAAACGCAATGTTCGGAATTTGACCGCTTTCAGCCAAGCGAATCAACTCCTTCCTCCTGTTGCTGCTTTAGTGTGGGATCATGCGCCTTTCGGATCATGTAAGGCTTGACTTTGAGATCAATTTTCAGTATGCGGCGAGGATGCTAAGGTCGGATATTTTCAGTTCTTTCGCCATTCGAATGCCGCTCTCTAGGGGATTTTGCTCAAGTCGCTTCTTCACTTTTTGAACCATTTCACGTACGTTGCAGTCGTTTGATGACCACAGCCATGATGTTTCACAATGCTACCAGGATCATTGTAACGAGTAATGGTGCGATAAACAAAATCTTTATTTACTTTAAGGTGCTCGAGCTCACGAACAATCGCTGGTTGTGAATTTCCAGCCAAATATAATATTACTAATATTATTACGTTTGAAATCCACTAACGATATTCTTTTTTCGCGTTTACTCTTGGCGAAATGCTTCCGCACGCTTGTAAACAATACTCTGGACTTTCATTTAGCCAAGTTACAGACAGCTGATGCTCGTGCATCGATTGCGCTAGCGATTTGATGTTGGTTAGACTTCGAGTGCCGGACCCTGTATATACATAATATTAGTGGAGGAGGTGAAAAAACTAGAATTTATCTACTCGGTGGTGGAAGTTAAAACCAGAGTACATAACTTGAGTGCACGCTACCGGTCAGTATTCCATTATCCAATATTATATAAGTATATACATATGTGGTCTCCTCCACAATTCCTGAAGTGTGCATCGACCTCGCTGGCATCCAATTTTTTTGTTTTTTACAATTTTACATTATTAAAATTTATTTTTTCGTGCTTAATTTTCTTGTAGCTTCTGGATATAATTGCTTGAAGTTGGAAACTATAACTTTTGGCAGAAATACAAGGAACCTTTTCCGTAATATTCATGAAGTGAGTGGCTACCTGAGTTGTATAATTCTTAATCGGATTTAGAGATGTTTGAAAATTTTTTTTTTTTCCATTCCTTTATAAAATTTCACAGACACATTTAGTTTATTTAAATAAATTTCCAAATGCTATAAAAAGTTTTTCCTAATAGCGGTCGCCTCTCGGCAGGCAATGGCAAACGTCCGAGAGTATTTCTACCATGGAAAAAGCGCCTCATAAGCCCACGTCTACAATTTGGAGACGGCATAAAACTGTAGGCCACTCCATTTTGCGAAAAACATCCAGAACGACACCCAAAAAGAAATGTAATAACAAATTATTATTACTAAATGAATATCCGTTCAGCAATAAAAATTAAAATAAAACTTTATGCAATACCTTAGGTTAAGTTAGGTTTAAGCGGTTGTCCGGTGAGATACACTCAGGCTTATAGCCCATTGTGATGCCGCGTGTAGAACTTGTCCTTATCGCTCCTAAAACCAGTATGTTTTTTTTCAAAAATGTTAGAATATCAATAAATTCTGCATAACTGAGATCTTCCAATTCATTAAAATTTGTCTACCTATGTGGAATAGTAAATCTACGTCTGGATAGAGCAGAACAATGGCACGGAAGGTGCGAGAGCATCTCTTCCTCTTCCTCATTTAGACAGCTGCAGCAGAAGTCATGTATTTGCACACCCATCCTCTGGGCGTGCCTACGATTAGGCAGTTCTCCGTTATAACTGAGATCAGTGTGCTAAGACTGTGTTTATTTTCGATTCTGTGCGTTAAGCATTGAGAATCGGCCACAAATTTCGGGCGATTCTGCAGGTGGTTTCATGACAACATCTCTCATTCGCTGCTCTTACGATTTACACAAAGATAAGTAGCTTACATGTTTGTAAAGGTATGTCATTGTCTGTATACTCAATTTGGTGCCGAGTCTCGCTAATTCATCGGCTCTGCAGTTACCCTCAATATCGCAATGGCCAGGAACCCATGTTACCTTTATTTGAAATTACTCAGCCATCTCGTTAATAGATGTACGGATTTATGAGGGATTTTATTGCCGCCCCGTTATCAGTGAAAATGTAGATATCATCTCCAGGTATCGCATCATACTATACCAGTGTCGCGGCTTTCATTATGGCCATCAGTTCAGACTGAAAGACACTACAGTAGTCGGGGAGCCGAAAACTGAAGGATATCCCCAATTGTTCGGAATATACACCTCCGCCCACTTTGCTCTCGAGCTTTGAGTCAATAGTGTACACATGGTTGGACTCGCCCTGCCCGCAACACGTTTATTGATATTTATTCCGTACCCAATATTTTGTTCCAATAAATAAAGAAACAAATAAAAGTGGTATTGAACGATCACTAGTGAGGACCCAGCATTAAAAAAAAATTGTCCTAATTCCATAAAGTTATATGGCATAGACATGTGGATATAAAATAAGTGAATGTCGACCAAGTTCAACTAATTTTTTTTCATAACATTCGTGCCAAAAAATGTGAAAAATGTATCTTTCAAATTTTCGTCCGTCTCATATCGGTTTTCTTATATGTGCGAATTCTGCTGCTTGGTGTTATAGGACATTGAAGTTTTTGTAAATCTGCTAAATCGGACAATTATTTTGTCAATACTGCGGTTTTTATGTTGATTAGGAGGCGATCCTAGTTGTCGTGTCAGCTGAAATTTGAGAAACCCTGATTTGGAGCAAGGCAATCACATCGAAATGAATAAAAACATAAGAATATATATTTGCTTATGGGTTTAATTTTCTTCAAGGCTATCATACAATTTTATAACTTACAACTAAACAACAATTTTTTCAATATTAATATAAAACCTTAACTAGGATTTTAGGTTTAAGTTGCTTGCGTTATAATAATCAATAAACTAAAATACTATAAATATTCCGCTATTTATACAAAAACAAAAATGTATTGAGTCGACGAATTTTCGGCTACTAATTTAACAATACTATGCTGTGCAAAGGAACGAGGTATTCGCATTTTTTTTTTCCTTATTCGTATTCCTGCTCAGTTGTAAAAACGTATGCGATCGCGATAATTTCTGATGCTATCAACCAAAATGCAAGCAAATACAGAGCCAATAAACTGAAAAGAAAATTAGTTTTGGTTGTGTAATCTATGGTATTTCATTGTACGAGGGTAGCCATTTATATTATGCGCCTTTACAACACTACGTATGATGAGCCGTAATTCGATATCTTTATAGAAAACTTCTTAGAATAAACTTACATATAAAGTTTTCATTGACCAGCTTAATTTGTTCATTTTTCAGTGAAATGTGGAGTTAACTCGTGAAAATTTCCGACGTGGATTATCTAGACAGGAAGGCACTGATAACCTTACTTGGACTTTTGGCTGTGCGGCGCTGATACAACGAGTCCGGCCATCAGACCTTGAACGATGAATTTCGTTAAGGCTTCCCGAAAACGGTTCTTGTGCGATAAAAATCATATTGTATGAAAATTCAGTGATTACGAATATTTTTTCTCATTGGATACCGCATAATTTGGCAATTGCCCAAAAAAGTACACATGGCGATTGGTGTAAGAAAATGTTAAACAAATTCAGTTCCGGTGATTAAAAGCTCACCTATGACATTGTGATAGGTAACGAATTTCGGATCTATGCATATGAGTTGGAAACAAAACAGCAATCGACAGTATAAGTGCTCCAAGACGAGCTTAATCCAGCAAAAGTTGTTCGCGGAAAAATCACCTTCAAAATCACAGTCAATTCTACGTAGTACACAATCATTTGTTTGCCAGAAATTTTCAAAGAATTAAGGAAAACCAACCGCCGAAAACGAAATCAAGGCCGAATACGTATCGGCTCACTCAAGAGGGTTTTTGAACACTCAGAAGATCGAATTAGTAGACGACTCACTCCTACAGCCCTGATTTGTCATCTAATGATTTTTGATTAGTTTTATTCACGAACATCAAGACATCAGAAATAAAATGCGAGGTTAACGTTTTTCAATATCTGAAGAAGCAGTTAAAGCGTTTAAACAGCTCGCCTTGAAGATCTCCACTTTTGAGTGGCAAAAGTGCTTTGAAAATTGGCTCAAGCGGATCCAGAAGAGTATTGACTTCCAAGGAGAATATTTTAAAAAGCAATAACGCCTTTTTCATTATTATTTTAATGAGTTTTCATTATTAGGCGCAAAATTTAAATGGCAACCCACGTATGCATGTTAAATACCTCCGTTGAAATTAAACACCAGCTGACAATGTTGAAACTATTCGTCCTCTCACCCACATAATCACTAAATTTCTTCTCACAACCATCCACATACAGATTTAGAACATTTGTGCAATCCTGGTAGCGGCAACAGCTGGGTGGTGGGACTTTGTCCATGAGAAAATAATCATTGGCACTACTCTTGCCACAGCAGTGGAGCTGGAAAGGGAAAATCTATTAAATGTTTGAAAAATATTGTATATATATTAGAAAAAAATAGCAAAATATTATATTTGAAGGAAACTTGCGAGAATTGTTTTCTTTCTTTTAATTTATTTATTTTAAATTTTTTATTTATTTTTTATTTTTTTTTATTTTATCTTACCCACTCTTCATAAAATGACAAAGTTGTATTTAAGTTAGTATATCCTTTATCCCAAAGTTCATCGAATCCACGTTGTAGGCCACTAGAGAGACTGCCATTAGCCGCGGCATAACTGATGCTCACAATGAACATTTGTATAACCAATAAAATAATTAAGATCACAGCATACTGAAAATTGGAGAAGAATTATTCAGTTATTTTAATATAGTTTCTAAAACAAACTGTAGAATGTAAAAAGTAATCTGATGTACAGCGAAAGTGGAATAGTTTTACTTGGTAAAGGGTGAGCACCCCATTGACTGTTTTCTTCTAACGAGATGAAAATACGCCGCTTTCGAAAAAATTAATTTTTTGAGAAAAATCAACGGAATTTATAAGTTGCTTCAATTTCGTTTCTCATGGTGTTAGTTTTAAGTTTTTAAGATCTAAGCTCTGAGGCGGCATATGGCAATTAATGGGTTAAATTTAAAAACTTTCCTACGCGAGGAATATACGAGTATAAAACATGGTAATGATCCAGGATGGTTCCATGTGTAGAAGTCCACGCAAGTGGGGAAAGTTACTGATCGCCATTCACTTGGGAGTGGCCAGGACGATTCTTCTACATATGGTTCAAGCAGCTCACAACGGCCGGGATTAGCCCACGTATCCTCTGGGTAGCTTCCGAACACCCGTTCGGGAGTGAGCTAAAGTGAGAAGGCGAAACATTCCAGGATAGCTGGTTGTGCGTTGGGTTTGGGACCCGCCACTTAAAAATCGCCCCCAATGAAAACTTTAAAAAAGCCTCGGATGAGACCTCCCTATACTGATGACGACCCCTGCAAACGAACTAAGGACTATGATTTGAGGGCATGCACCTGGAATGTCCGGTCCCTTAATGGGGAGGGTGCCTCTGCCCGGCTGGTTGATGTCCTCGTGAGAGTAAAGGCTGACATCACTGCCATCCAAGAGATGCGATGGACGGGGCAAGGAAAGAAAACCATAGGACCTTGCGACGTCTACTACAGCTGCCATGTAAAGGAGCGCAAATTCGGTGTCGGATTTGTTGTGGGAGAGAGACTTCGTCGCCAAGTACTGTCGTTCACTCCGGTGGACGAGCGTCTCGCAACAATCCGCATCAAAGCCCGTTTTTTTAACATATCGCTAATTTGCGCCCACGCCCCGACGGAAGAGAAGGACGATGCGACCAAAGATTCTTTCTATGAGCGCCTGGAACGTTCCTATGAGCGCTGCCCCCGCCACGACATAAAAATCGTGCTTGGCGACTTCAACGCCAGGGTGGGCAAGGAGGGAATTTTTGGTCCCACAGTCGGAAAATTCAGCCTACACAACGAAACATCCGGTAACGGACAGAGGCTGATCGACTTCGCCGGGGCCCGAAACATGGTAGTCTGCAGCACCAGATTCCAGCATAAAAAGATACACCAAGCTACCTGGCTGTCCCCTGATCGAAAAACGCGAAACCAGATCGATCATGTTGTGATAGATGGAAGACACGCTTCTAGTGTATTAGATGTACGTACGATCCGAGGACCCAACATTGACTCGGATCACTACCTTGTTGCAGCCAAACTGCGCACGCGCCTCTGTGCAGCAAAAAACGTGCATCTACCTACGCAAAGAATGTTCGACCTCGAAAAGCTGCAATCACAACAGACAGCCAGAAGATTCGCCACTCGACTCTCACTCCTGCTCTCAGAGAGTACTGCCCAACAAGCCGGCATCCACGAACAATGGAGCAACATTTCTGGTTCTCTACTTACCGCCGCCGAAGAAGAAATCGGATTCCGGCGAGCCCGAAAAAACAATTGGTACGACGAGGAATGTCATGCTGCCGCAGAAAGAAAGGATGCCGCCTATAGAGCCACGCTGCGATCGGGTGCAACGCGAGCCATGTGGGATCGCTACAGAGAGCTGAAAAAGGAAGAGAGACGTATTATCCGACAGAAGAAACGAGAGGCCGAAATACGTGAGTGTGAAGAGCTTGAGATGCTGGCCAACAGGAACAACGCCCGAAAATTCTACCAGAAAGTTCGGCGGCTTACAGAAGGTTTTAAGACCGGGGCGTTTTCCTGTAAGAACAAAGACGGCGAACTGGTGACCGACGTACAGAGCAATCTTAAATTATGGAGGGAACACTTCTCGAACCTATTAAACAGTGACAGCTGCGCATGTCACCGAGAAAGTGAAGATCCCGATACCCCAATCGTTGACGACGGAATTGTCGTTCCGCTACCCGATCATGACGAGGTGAGAATAGCGATAACGCGGCTAAAGAACAACAAAGCCGCGGGCGCCGACGGACTGCCGGCTGAGCTATTCAAACATGGCGGCGAGGAGCTGGTAAGGTGCATGCATCAGCTCCTATGCAAAATATGGTCGGATGAAAGCATGCCTGCCGATTGGAATTTAAGTGTGCTCTGCCCAATCCATAAGAAGGGCGATCCTGCAATTTGTGCCAATTACCGCGGGATTAGTCTTCTAAATATCGCCTATAAGGTTCTAGCGAGCGTATTGTGTGAAAGGCTGAAGCCCACCGTCAACCAACTGATTGGACCTTATCAGTGTGGCTTCAGACCTGGAAAGTCTACCATCGACCAAATATTCTCAATACGCCAAATCTTGGAAAAGACCCATGAAAGGAGAATCGACACACACCATCTTTTCGTCGACTTCAAAGCTGCATTCGACAGTACGGAAAGGAGTTACCTGTATGCCGCGATGTCTGAATTTGGTATCCCCGCAAAACTAATACGGCTATGTAAGATGACGTTGCTCAACACCAACAGCGCCGTCAGAATTGGAAAGGACCTCTCCGAGCCGTTTGATACCAAACGAGGTTTCAGACAGGGTGACTCCCTGTCGTGTGACTTCTTTAACCTGATGTTGGAGAGCATCGTGCGAGCCGCAGAACTTAATCGCTCAGGCGCAATTTTTTATAAGAGCGTACAATTGCTGGCGTATGCCGATGATATTGACATCATCGGCCTTAACAACCGCGCTGTTAGTTCTGCCTTCTCCAAACTGGATAAAGAGGCAAAGCGAATGGGTTTGGTGGTGAACGAGGACAAAACGAAGTACCTCCTGTCTTCAAACAAACAGTCGGCGCACTCGCGTATCGGCACCCACATCACTGTTGACAGTTATAATTTTGAGGTTGTAAAAGACTTCGTGTATTTAGGAACCAGCATTAATACCGATAACAATGTCAGCCTTGAAATCCAACGTAGAATCTCTCTTGCCAACAAGTGCTACTTTGGACTAAGTAGGCAATTGAGTAGTAAAGTCCTCTCTCGACGAACAAAACTAACACTCTACAAGACTCTCATCATGCCCGTCCTAACGTATGGCGCAGAAGCTTGGACGATGACAACATCCGATGAAGCGACGCTTGGAGTGTTCGAGAGAAAGATTCTGCGTAAGATTTTTTGGACCTTTGCACGTTGGCAACGGCGAATATCGCAGACGATGGAACGATGAGCTGTATGAGCTTTACGACGACATAGACATAGCGCAGCGAATAAAGATCCAGCGGCTACGTTGGCTGGGTCATGTCGTCCGAATGGATACAAACGCTCCGGCTTTGAAAGTATTCGATGCGGTACCAGCTGGTGGTAGCAGAGGAAGAGGGCGGCCTCCTCTGCGTTGGAAAGATCAGGTGGAGAAGGACTTGGCTTCACTTGGTGTGTCCAACTGGCGCCGGTTAGCACGAGAAAGAAACGACTGGCAAAATCGCGTAAGCGGTTATAGCGCCAATTAAGAAGAAGAAGAATGATCCAACTTTATTTGTGAACAATATTTTTACTAAAAATTATTTTGGGTGAGGGAAATCATTACTTTATTGACCGCCGTTGCTTGTGTGTTTGTATGCTGCAGCTGTCTCGTTCACAAGTGTTAAATATGATTGGCGTACGACGCCATTTGCAAAAATTATAAATCTAATGGATGGGGTGATTAGTTTTGTGCCACCTTGTATAGGGTTTTTCAGTAAGAGCGCTTCAACTTTTGAACTTTTTTGAATAAAACACAAACGGTTTGACTTTTTTAACTAATTTTTTGTTTATTATCGAGTTTGAACATATACATTTAAGTATGAAATTCGATTTCTTTTGCATGACCACCGCGTGCACGTTTTACGAAGTCCAATCGTTGAACCCAATTTTCGACCACTCTTTTGCATAAATCGACCGAAATTCCAGCAATTTCGCGTTCAATATTGGCTCTGAGCTCACAAATCGTCGCCGGCTTGTTACTGTAGACCAATGACTTCACATAACCCCAAAACGGGACGGCTTGTTAAATGGACCGTAAAATGGCCGTAATGCTCTTAAAGTAGCAGCAACAGAACGATTATTTTCATAAAAAATTTGCACGATTAACAATCGTTGCTCAAGTGTGTAGCGTTTCATGATGAAATGTATACTAATGAAGTTTACAAATGACAAGCGAAAAATAAAAAATATTGCGTCGTTCGCCCTCCCTATCGGAAAAAAGTTGAAGCGCACCTATTGAATAACCCTATATATGTACATATATTAGGGGTTGGGCATTACTCGCCATCCAAAAAACAAAAATCGATTCTGTTTTTCCATCGCAGTTATATATTTTATTGCGTTTACAGACTTCCGCCAATATATTTCATTAAAAAAAGCCTTCGTAAAGAAAATTTAAAATTACCTCATAAATCACACAAAAAATATCATCAAATTATTTTCACGCATGAGACAGTTTTCAGACACTTTAAATTTCAACTCATTTAATGACTTTCACTATTTGCTGACGCACTCTCTTATAATTTATTAAATAAATTGTGACTTTGAGAAAATTATAGAACTAATGGTTAAAATACTTACACCTATCAACATGCTCTTGGACTCTCTGTAAGTAGCAACACAACCAAATGCCGCCATTATAAGTAAAACATTGCCGAGTACGATAATAACAGTAGCAATCAAAGTCTCACTGTTGTCTATATCAACTTCTGTAATATTACTGTATAGCCAAGCTCCAAACCATACTAAAATTATCCCCATCACCTGTAGAAAAACGAAAATATTAGCAAGAAAATAATAAATATTTAAGGTGCGATAAGAGAATTATAATAAATTTTATGTTTCATAGTTCGTAAATATTGAAAAAAAAATGAATTGAGTTAACAGATGCTATTTTTTATAATTTTTAGCCATTCTAAATAAGAAAATATTTCCTTCCTATCGGTCAGTATTAAAAACTTATTTAGAACTTAAACTGTAGTTAGCAGATTTGACCACAGCGTCGACGATAGAAAAATATGTACATGAAAGTCGAACGTCATAACTAAGGCGTGATTACCATTCGATTCGTCCGGAGTTCCATGCCCACTGTGTTATATCAAATTATAGAAGTAGTTTAATTTTACAGCCGTCTCCTTTGAATAGGCAACGGAAAACTTCCGAAAGTTCTTGTCATAAAAACGCTATCTGCCGTGAGGAAACAGCTCTCCCCTTGGAGGAGAACATTAATTGGAGCACAGGCTACTTACTGTATTCATGTTTTCAATGTGTTAATATACAGGGTATGAATGTTACCTACGATATGAAGTGTTACCTATTCAAAACACCATAACTTTTTTGTGTGAAATTAGTTTTTATTGATTTCAAAGACAAAATTGTTCAAAAATGATTACAACTTTAACATATATTCACTTTAGCTCGATATGACCACCTTTTGCTTTAGCTATAGCCTTCAAACAGTCAAAAAATGAGTTGCATGCTGCACGAATGTGATCTTGAGGTATTTTGCCCCATTCTCGTATAATCGCTTTTTTCAGCGCATCCACACTGGCATATTTTTTAGTCCTCACCTTGCTCTCCAAAATGGACCTGATGGAACAGCCCATCGGATTTGCGTCTGGCGAATTCGAAAGCCATTGTGTGGACGAAATGAAGTGTGGAACAAGATTTTTTAACAATTCTTGGTTCACATGAACTTTATGAGACGGTGCCGAATCCTCTTGGAACTTTCATGGTCTACGACCGAAATGTTTGCGTCTCCATGGCTCTAAAGCAACTTCTAAAACATTTTCCCGATAATAAGTCACATTCACTTTAACACCACGCTCGATAAAAACGGTTGGAGAGCATCCATCAGCAGTCCCTGCGGCCCAAACCATTACTTGCGATGGGAAATTGCTTCGAGTGGCCGGCCATATGTAGGCTCAAATTCTCGTATGAGCGTTCGGTCAAGTAAACACGATCGTTTTGAGTGTTTATGAACTGCTCAATGGGGAATTTTTTTTCACCAGAAAACACAATGTTAGGAAATTCGCCACGTTCGCGTAAGCGCAACAACTCCTTTGCTCTTTCGCACCGAATTTTTTTTTTGCTGGGGTGAAACATCGTGTGCTGTTTGGAACTTGTAAGCCTTGACCTTGAGCTCATTTTTCAATATGCGTCTAATGCTGTCTTGCGATATTTTCAGTTCTTTGGCCATTTTTCTTCCACTTCGACGTGGATCGTTCAGATCGAGCCTTCACTTTCCGAACCATTTCTGGCGTTGTTGCGGTTTTTTTTTGGTCCATCTCCATAGCGTTTTACAATGCTACGAGTATTATTGTAACATTTTATAGTGCGATACACTTTATTCACTTTGAGGTGACTAAGCTCACGATCAATGGCTGGTTGTGATTTCCCAGCCAAATATAACGCAATCACACTATTACGGCTGAATTCCATCACAGAAAAAAAAATCAACAAAACTGAGACTCAAATGCTTTTGATGGCTTATAAACAATATATTGAACTGTCATTAGAAAAATTTTGACGTTGATGTCATGAGCTGTTTTACAGATACAAGCAGTGAGAGGTTGGTAGAACTTCATATCGTTCACCCTATATATCTGTACCCGCTTCATGATTTTGGGCTCATGCAAGTCGAAGGTAATGGTGTCGAACCTCACATTTAGCTCGCTAAAAATGGCCCAGTGTTATAGGTAATTGCTAAGCTCACGACCTACATGATCTGACCGCTCCTTTACAACTTTAGCGAACTCAAATCTTATTGCTTTTAACGCAAACTCCATCTTAATAGGTATCTATATAACTAGAACGCGAATAATACGACAATGTGCCAGCGCATTACCTTGGAAGGGAACTCATGACTTGTCATTCCACAGTACCTGTCGTTTTTTCCTTATTTTTTTAATGAGCTCATCACGAGCCTCAAAGGAGTAATGTTGACTAATATATTGACCATTAGGAACCCAAGGGATATCAATGTTGTCATCCGTTTCAATTATCTTCAATGACTTCGCGGTCATTTTAAAAACGTGCAAGTCACTTAAAACCACACTCAGGCCTTAACTCATACTTTCTCCAATAAATTATAAAATTCAGAAGCTACTTCATGTGAAATTTCACAACAATTTTTTCTCCATTGTAACACTTACAATTTTTTCCCTAAAACAAAACTATACCACAATCGAATGAAGGTAGGGATTTATTTATTTCTTTACAGAGGCGAGAAGTACTGCATTGAAAAGAGAAGATTTCATACTAAACAGCTAGCAACTGATGCCAAGAAGATGCCACAGCAATCTTTATTTAATATGTATTTTAAAAAGTAGGTTGGTGAGCAATAATAAATGTTCGTGGTCCACAAGAACCTTAGAGTTCCACGTTATTCATTCATTCATATTGCAAATCCCATCTTATATGTAAATTTCCCTTGAAAATATTTTGAATTTGTTTCATCAACATGCAGCTGAAACTAAAATTTTTCCAAATGATGTTTCCGTGGATTTTGAAACAAATCGTCGGTAAGCGCGAATCTAATAGGTCACCATTGACGGTAGTGCCTCGCTTCGTAATCCCTGGCATAGAAGACACAGCATATACATATGTATGCAATTCTGAGCTAATTGTTGATAAACGTTTGAAGACGGCTACTTATGTGATCAGAAACAAGCCAGATCTCAGAACAATATAGGAGAACCCATTTAACGCTGGTATTGATGGTTGTAAGTTGGTTTTAGATCGCCACAGCTAAGCTTATGAAACGCAGTTCGTGCTTTACAAATATGAGTTACCACATCTGCAACTGCCCCCCATCTTTTGTAATTTGGCTACTGAAGTAGCAGAACTCATCCACATCTTGTATAATGATGGCATTTTCGTTGATAGTAAGTTCAAGAGGAGATGTGTTTGTTGTATAATGATGGCATTTTCGTTGACAGTAAGTTCAAGAGGAGATGTGTTTGTTGTTTGTATTCTCATAAGTTTAGTTTTTGTGAAGTTTATTTTAAGACCAACGCATGCATTCTTTTCTAGTTGACGAAGTAGTTTTGCAGAGGCTTCAGCTAATGTATGAGTCAAGAAACAGATGTTGTCAGCGTAATCTAGGTCGCAAAGTTTCTGGTTTAGCCTTCATTGCAGTCCCTCTGGAACTTCTGAATTTGTGAGTTTTAAGACGTCATCAAGAACTGTTATAAACAAAAGCTGCTATAAAGGGAACGCCTTCGTTTGTAAATGGTAAATCTGCCGCTGAGTTTTCCTTTGGAGCGTACACTTAGGGTTGCATTAATATATTCTCTGATAATGTCAATGATTTCATCAGGAACGCTGCCGATTTGCAACGAACTCCACATAGGTAGGGATTTATTTATAGCGTCGCGAGAGATGATGTCAAATACACGCACACAGTCTGCGAAGAGTAGATAAAGTGGTGATCTGCATTCATTTCATTGTCTGTCGCATACGTTTTGATTAAAGTGAAGGGTTCATGAAAAATTTGCTTTACTATTTTTCCAAACTAAAGAGAAATATAACAAAGCTCAAAATATTTGCGAACATTTCTACGGAATAAAAAACAATGAACGCTCATTCTGTTTCCATTACCGACAACAATCCACTCAACAATCAAATTACAGTAGATTGTGTTTTTATGCGGTACATACGTTCCGCAAGAAACAGCATAAAAAAACAACATAAAAAAAGCTACCAGTTCTATAGTAAAAGTATAGATACGTTTCAAACGTGCTAAGAACTGCATAAATCTGAATTAATGTAATAAAATCGCATAGAAAAAGGGTACTCGTCCCATATAATAACTATAGATACGTTCCATAGACCGCATGAATCTGAAATAATTAAATAAAATCGCATAAACAAAAAATTGTATATTTGAAAATTATATCTTTATTTAAGAAACGTCAGAATCGAAACATAAATTTACATCGTCAGAAAGAGTAAAAGCGTAAAATCACTTCCGTCACTTGAGGAAATGTACTCGTCTGATCAGGATGGTGATGCAGGCGGTTCCGTACTTGTAGAGTTAGCATTTTTGATGTAATATGTGATGAGTTTTTGCTTAGCTGGTTTAGAATATTGTTTATATGTACAATTCCCGATAGGTCGACATGCATTTTTTAATTTTTTTAAAAACCGCACTATTTCAAAACCGCATAAAAAAAACCGCATAAAAACAGAATCTACTGTATTTTGTTTTATGTCTCACTTTGAATATCTTTGCCACCACAGTGTGCCAATTATAATAAATACAAGTAATAATATATAAAATAAATGCATAACATTTTTACTGATTCCATTCGTTTCATTTAATAAAAATAGGAATTTATTCTTTCTACTAATATAAATTTTATATAAAAAATTGGCAATTTATTGGGCACTTTTAGTACATGCGTTGTTCTGTGGGTTAATTGAAGTAAACTATTCACACAGACACATAAGTTCACGTACGAATTGTCAAACATGCCTATTGGTAATACTTTGCGCACTGTACACAAAGTGCTTGCCACCACTGTGCTAGTTGATTATTTTGAAAGCTTTTTCCAGTTAAAGCTTATTGGCAAAGCTCAACCTACCACATACTATTCATACAAAAGTTTGATCATACTTGTGTGCAGGTTTTCGCAAACTCTTTCATGGATTGTGAATTTCGTTTATATTTTTTGTATTCATTTTATTTCATTATACCTACATAAATACAAGAAAAAAACCCAATACCAAAGTGAATTTTTAAAATCAAATTGCACAAAATTCTTAGCAAAATAAATAGGAATAAGAGTTGTCAATTAACGAAAAGGTATGCGCGATGCAAAACAAACAAGCAAAAACGAACGGAAAACGAAAATAATCGGGGAAATATTACGGTTTATTTTTAAAAACACAAAACACTAACAATATGACTAATTTATGTCATCAACGAAGCGCAATGTGCCAAATTGGCAATGCGAATGGGGAAAAGTGAAAATCTTTCGCATAAAAGTGGCGTGATTGAATAAAATAGATACAATGTTTTTTTTGGCAATTAATTTGCCAAGCAAAATAAAACTGTTGGGCGGGCATCAATTAAATTTTGTTGATATAGAGTTTTGCACTAAATTCGGTTTCGCGATTTATTTAACTTTATTTTATTACGTTTAATACAATTAAATTTATTAATTTTAATTTTACTTATTTTTTATTTTATTTCAACGCACTTTTATTGTATTTTGTGTGCTTTTTTACTTTCTTTTTTTGCATATATTTTTTATTATATTTATTTATTTAGTTGGGCCTTTTTATTTTTGACGTGATAACGTCTTATAATTCGATTTAGCCGGCTGCACGCACGAAAAAACGTGTCGTTACCTTGCTCATTTGTCGTTACCTTGCTCATTTGTCGTTACCTTGCTCATTAGTGTTACCTTGCTCATTTGTCGTTACCTTGCTCATTACTGTTACCTTGCTCATTGCCGTTACCTTGAATGAACTGCTAGCGAAAGCGCGGAACGAACAAAGCAAACGAACGGCAACGTTCGACATCTTGCTCTCTCCTACTTAAGTGAGCGTATATATGTATGTATATGCGCATATGTACATATATAAATTCACGTATTTGTATTTGCATATGCCTTCTTATTGATTATTATTAATTTGATTTACTTGAAGAATTTAAAATAAAACCAAGTTTATTAATAATACCTGTTGTTTTAATGTTATTATTATTAATTTTTTTATTATATATGAAGGAAAAAATGTATGGCAATATTTACCATATACCTTATAAGATATGTTGTATATAAACATGCATATACATATACAATTTCGCGCAATTTTCAAAACGAACAAATCTATATGTAAAGATGCATACAAGTCATATGGACATATCAAATATACGAATCTATTCCGTACGCAAGCAAATGTAAGCTAATGTGCTTGAACTGCAAGCGAGAGCGCGGAACGAACGACAAAGAGTACAATCGGTCCCCGCGTTCGACAACGTTCGACATCTGGCTCTGTCCTACTTGAGTGAGCATATATATGTATGTATATGCGCATATGTAGGTATATAAATTCACATACTTGTATTTGCATATGCCTTCTTCCTGTGTGCATGGTAATGAACCAATTCTCTGTTGAGAATAAACGATGATAGAAAAAATAGGAAATGAAAGGGAGTGTTTCAAGTGTAATGTGTCTTGAGAAAGTCAAATCGATGATGATGCCTCTAAGTGTTGTTGACTTATTAACGTCTGATGCACAATCGAAATTGGAGATATCTTTCATGAATTTGATAAATGTTTCGTCATTTTTCACGTTTGTGTAAATGTAACTTGACCTATTCCATTGCAATTCCATTTACCTCCTCCTCTATATTCATACAAAATATCAAACAAATAAAATTAAAATTTTGCAACCAATTTTGCAAAAATTGCAACCATTCCATCAATATTTTCTTATGACGTTGTCACGTTAAACTATCGTCAGTAAACCGACTTTACAGACAACCTCTTTTTTTATTTTATTGCACTTTTATTGTATTTTTTATGCTTTTTTACTTTCTTGTTGTTATATATTTTTTATTAATATATATTTATTTATTTATTTTGATGGGCCTTTTTATATTTTTGTTTTAAATTTTGTTTACCATATAATGTATATTTTTTATATTTTTGTTATATTTTAAATATTAATTTTTTAAATAAAGTTTTTTACTTCATTTTATTTACTTTATTAAATTTTTTAAATTTTTATTATTGTGCGGCAATCGATGAAGTTTTTTTATATTGAGTTTATAAATTTGTTACTTTGATAGCTTTGTTTCTTTTCTTTTGTGGGTGAGGTAAGGTTCAAAATGCTTTCGCACTTACAGTGACCATTATCTACTGCGTTGTGTGGTGTGGCCACTAAAACAATCCCTCCTCCTCTGCTGGGGAGACTTAATTTTATTTTCTCGTAATATAGGTATTTATATTTGTTTATTCCATTCCTTTAGTTTTATTTTATTTAGTTTAATTTAATTGTACTTATTTTGACATTTTATTTTATTTTGTTATTTCATTTCATTTTATTTTGTTATTTTATTTTATTTTAAATTATTATTATCCCTAGTCCCATGTCGTTCCATTTGCCACCTTAATCTCATGTCGATGGGTCGTTCGCGTCTTGCGCTTATTTTTATTACATAACGCCAACGAGAAATTAGAAAAAATGCACAAGGAATCTTCTATCCTTTATTTTCATAATATTTTATTATAAACAAATGATATGAAACGAGCACCGTGCAGTAGTTTCATAAAAAAATTCATGGTTTCTCAACAAATTGGCCGGACACGAACGCCCCATCGACATGGGATTAGGGTTATATAAGTTAACACAATCAACCAATCGCAACAATGTATCTCACAAATCAGCAATTCGCCGGCCTGAAAGACATACTACGTCAGCGAAATAGGTATAGGGGAACACCGATCTGCAGCATTGTGAACAGTATGGAACTTTGTCACTGCAGAGAAATAGAATCCTAAGAGTCCGAACGTTGAATCAGCAGTTTATGGTGCAGGGCTAACTTACATATGTTATAATAATTTTTGTACTTAGGAAGTAGTATCATTTGGGAAATAAAGACGACGGCTACGCCTCTCTAATCTCGTGTTTGCTCAATTTATTCAGCTGATAAACTTAATTAATTAATTTTTTTAATTATATTTTTTATTTAATTTTTTAAGTTTTTATTGTTGTGCGGCAATCAATTAAGTTTTGTTTATATAGAGTATATAAATTAATTACTTTGATGATGATTTAGTTTTATTTCATCGTAATATATTTTTATTTTATTTTTTCAATTCTTTTTTTTCATTTAGTTTAATTTAATATTACTTATTTTGCTATTTTATTTCAATTCATTTAAATATATTTTGTTTTGTTTTTTTATATATTATATACTTCTCACAAAAATTAAGGGAACAGTAAAATTTCCTAAATTTCTTAGTGATTTTTGAAAAGCTGTATCTCGGTGAGATATGGTCGCACGGAGTTTCGACCAAGCATTTTGAAGCTTTAAACTTCTAGTTTTAGTTATTTTGTAATCGTCAGTTAAAGGGCGACACAAAAATTTTCGAAATTTTTGCCTTTTTTTTTTTGATTGCACGGGCTTGGAAAAATATTTCCGACTAAAACTAGCCATACAGTCAACTAGTTTGATTATTTAGTTTCAATTTACTTTTTTTGAATTCTCGGTACGACCATTTCTCTCTGAGATATCCGCATTTTACGAAAAAAGGCTATTTTATCTTTGATCATTGATGTCTCAACTAATAACCCCACAATAAATCGTACAATGGTTTTGGAAAGTAGAATAAATTTCCTATAAGATCTTAATTTAATTTTTTGAGAAAAATATTTTTTTTAACGTTGGTTTGAAGTGATCACAAAAAACACCTTTTTACGGTTTTTCAGAAAATCTATCGCTCATTTACAAATATTAATGTGGGGACTCATGTTTCCAAGGAACTCCGTTCGACCCTTTTTCACCGATATACAGCTTTTCAAAAATCGCTAAGAAATTTAGGAAATTTTACTGTTCCCTTAATTTTTGTGAGAAGTGTATATTTTTGTTACATTTTATATTATTATTTTATTTTATTTTATATTTTATTTAAAGTGTTTACTTAATTTTATTTACCTACTTTATTTAACTTTATCTTATTGTATAACAATTTATTGTATTTTAATTTATTTTAGCCTTTTTTATTTTGTTCTAGGTTTTTATTTAATTTTTTAGTGTTTTCTAATTAAAGCTCTGTACTTCGTTTTATTTACTGTATATTAATTTTTATTTTAATTTGTGTTATTTTATTATCAAACTTTTTTTAATGTACTTTTTCAGCTTTTTTTTTTATTTTACGTTAATTTATTTAATTTCAGTTTTTATTTTATATTAATTTATTTTCTTTAATTTAAACTAGTTTTGTTTTTATTAAATTTTTTTATTTTGTTTTATTTATGTAATTAATTATTTATTTTATACTCTTACATGTAATTTAATTTAATTTTATTTTAAATTAATTGTATTAAAATTTATTTAATATAATTTTATTTATTTTTTATATTTATTTTACACTTAATTCAATTAATTTAATTTTAATGTGGTTTTTTCAATTCCTTTAATGCTGTTTCATTTAATTAATTTAGTTTTATATGTTTTATGTTATTACATTCAATTTAAATTTAATTTCATTTCATTTTCTTTAATTTAATTTAATTTTTCTTCATTTAATTTAATTTTTTTCAACTGCTTTTATTTTGTTTCACTTAATTTAATTTGAGGTAATTTTACTTTATTCTTTTCTTTTACATTAAATTCATTCAATTTAATTTTAATTTGTACTACGCCCCTGGCAGCAGATAGTTTCTATTATTGCTTTTTTTTTGTTTTGTTTTTCTTTCATTAACACGTTCGGAGATCTATCATTGATTGACGTTGAATGAAAGCTGTTCGAAACAACATTGATTTTTAAAGTACATAATGGGGATTGACCACAGGATCTACTGACTGCACGGCATGCACAAGTACTCTTGCTCGCGGCAGCTGCATTTTATTTTCGGCACAAATTTTTTTTATAATGGACACATTTTGTTTTTTTTTTTGTAAAAGTATTCTTTTTTCAAATTCTATTTCAAATTTTCAAATTTTTCAATATTTATTCACTTCGTGAAATACTCACAGCACATATTGCATTGAATGCGAATAAGGTGAATTTCAGGCGCTTTCTGGTGCAACGAAACATTTTCTACCACTGGCTTTCGCTCTTCGTATCCAAATATGTAAATTCTACTTAAAAATATTATTGTTTTAATTTAGTTGAAAATCACTTTGTTGATTATGAATGAGGTACCTAATACATATGTATGTATGATCTACATATATTATATTTATATATATGTATGTATGTATATAAGTGACTATTTAAATTAAAAACAGTTACACAATATATTCTTCCGAACTCCTTAATGCACAAAAAAAAGACAAATAAATAAATAAATTCACTATCCACTGCTATGTAAATATCGATACCGGCGCATCCGTAGCCACTTTCAAAACACGTTCACGTAGTTTTCTAAACTAAATCGGCTACAAGCAGCAACAAAGCGCTAAGGTGGCCCTGATGATCTGTCTGCTCTGTTTTGTGCCATCGCATCGGTACCTTAGCATAGCGATGAGCTTGACGATGACAAAATTTTCTATCTTCATGTCATATACAAAATATCAACAACAAATAAGATCTTCTAATTGCTAATAATTCGGTTTTCTGCTTTCTACCTTCTCCTTTGTCCGTTCACCGCGTGCACTTGTTTTAATGCTGTTGTATTTCGTTGTTATTGTTCTTGCTCTTGTTAGTCTCATCACCAACCATTCATAGTCTGCTGTTGTTTTTCACTCTCTTCACTCGTATTCTCTGCTGCGAACGTAGACCAAGATTTTCCGCTATGATTGCCAACAGCATCGTCATCACCGTTGACACGAACACGATGCAATAAACAAATGAAACTAAAACAAAATGAATACATACTTACATGAAATATCAAAGTCAAAGTGAAAATCTTTATGAAATATTAAATGATGACTGACTACGCCTAAGCGCTCTGGCTATGGTAGGAGTGACAGCGACAGCAGTGATCTTTATGTTATCGGAAATTGTGGTCGGCCAAAAGGCTGTAAAAGCCAATATCAACACGCCTGATTGGTTCACAGAATGAAAGTACTGTGCACTGTGCACCAGAAGCGTAACAGTTTTTATAAATACTTCATTGTATCGCTTCGCAATTTGATTTTAGAGGACCAAGAGATCTATTAGTTTGAGGCAAATAAATTATTTCTATTATTTCCGAAGGTCATATCGAACACTTGCAAGATGATTGTTTAGCATAAAAATTAGTCAGTATTTTGTAGTGGCACCCGAATTATGTTAATATCAACAGCTTTACTATAGACAGCAATCTCAGCTTTTCAGTTTACAGTTGCAATATTCACAACATAATCATTTTCTCAGCTTCATTGAATAGGCAACGTAAATTTATAAATATACTAATAATATACGTCATTATCGCATTAACGCTGTGGCTATGGCGCTAAAGCATCCTTGAGTTTACTTTAATTGACATGATCGGTTTAAAGGTTATCTGATATGAACAACTGACATTTGTTGAGCATACAATCATATGCTCGTACACAAACTTTTACATTAAACATTTCTACGGTTGAGTTGCACTTTAGAGTGTACTCTTCCACCTGCCATGTCCCTGTCCATACCATAGAGAGGTAAGTTTCTATGCCTGGTAACGTCAGTTTATCTGCATTTTCGTGTTTGTTGGCTTAGAAGCTTTCTTGGCGCTCGCGTCTACTCCTGCTCGCTGTACCGGTGTTGTCATTATTTCGACAGCCGCATGCTGTACGTCGTTCCATGTGACGTTATGCTTCAGCATCAGTGGCACTAGATTCTCGGGCCTGACATTGTAGCCGAGGTTATCTTCTAGTGTTTTCCTAAGTCTTCTGAAACGGGGGCATGTGAAAAGCACATGTTCCGTATCTTCGTCGATTCCTGGCAGTATTTGGTATCTTCACGCCCAAAGTGAAGAAGGTATGCTTTAAAACATCCATGACCACTAACGATTTGGGTTGGGTAGTAATCAACTTTACTGTGCTTTCTTTCACGCCATCCTTCAACTCAGGTTATTAAGTGATGGGTCCACCTGCCTTTTGTTGGACTATCCCATCGTGTCTGCCATTGGGCTACGATGCGTAGTTTTACAATTTTTACGTGTTCATTGAGATCGCATTGGTTTTTGTTGTCCCTTATGTAGCTGCACACATCTCCAGCGTTACCAGGTTTAGTGCACATAGGCCAACTATGGTGCGCGTCGCGTGGTCCGAGACCGTTCTGAAGGCAGAGCAGAGTCTAAGAGCGCACAAGCTATACGTGGAATTTATGCTTCGTTCATATGTAGCGCCACAACCTTCTTTCACACCATAGAGGACGATAGACCTCACCACTCCTGCCAGGACCTGATTGGTCCACGGATGCTTGCCATAATTCTGGCCGTTGCAAACGCAGCTTTGCTGCTAACGTACTCCGAGCGATAAGGGAGGCGAAGTCGAAGTTAGACTCAGTGATATTGCCGCCAACTTTGAGCTGTACCTTATATACTCTTTTACTATTGATGATACGGCCTCTATCTTATGGGAAGCCAGCCTTAGATTTTTAGCGCCAAACCATTCCTGATGCACTCGTATAGTACGCAGTATCGCAATGTTTACTCCATGAGCTGTACTGTAGTGTACTTAAAATGAATGCATGATAGTTTTTATAGTTGAAACTATTCTTATTCGTTACGAAATTTCGCAAAATTATATCAGTTGAAATTCTCTTCGCAAGGTTACTGCTTACTTCGCTATGAGAAAATTTAGCCATCGTTCTACATATTTCAAATTGATCCTCACAATCTATTCGAATATTACTCCTTATTATGGACAAATCGAGCCTTATATGTTGTATGTAGTTTAGTTTAGTTTTGTTGGGCCATAATGCACTGCAACCTCTTATGTGGCTTGACCGAAAGTCTATAATTGACACCCCCGATGAATTTAAGCACCTCCTCAGGCTTTTTGTGCATACCACCAAGGGACTTGGAGTCGCATCACTTGGCTGAGTGAGTATTCATCTCGCGAGAGCTGACAAAGTAGGGCAAAAAAATGGCAAGAATGCAGTACAGCGAGTATGAAAGGTTAACACAATGTATCATAGTTTGGTCTAAAGTAGATCTAATTAATTTTTTGAAAAAAATAACTCGTATGAAACTATATTTACCGTTAATATTGTCATTAAAAGTCTATAAAAAAATTTACTGTCACATAAAGTTTAATGACAATATTTCTTACCCTTTTGAGTCATTTTGACCTTTATTTTTTTAAATCTGAAAAATGTTAAGTTTGTGGAGTCGATGGAGGACTAAAATCTTTCATAAAAATATTCACCAAATATTGGTTCATTGCTCCTCTGGCAAGAACGGCAAATACTAAGTTTAAGAGAGGTACGAATAAACATTTTATCCTGCCTCTGTCCTGGACCCTCATTAAGTGGCGTGTGAATTATCTGTCTTGCCATATCTCACATGTAGCTGCCGGAGAAACATTAGAGATGTTAGAAATTTATTGATAGGTCATTAGAATATATATATAACTGGCGCACACCCCCTTTTTTTTGGTGTTTGGCCGTGCTCCCCTTTCGAGCTTGTGGTCTGCGTCTTGACGTTGTTCCAGGGACGTAGGTAGGGACTAGGAGTGGGATTATTTTCGAATAAACATTATTCGAATAAAACGAATAATACTATTCGTTTCAAATAATTCGAATAGTTCATTATTCGAATACCTTCCTATTCGAATACCTCACTATTCGAATACCTTACTATTCGAATACTTTACTATATATTCATTTATATCAGGGAGAAAACGCTTTTAAAAATATACAAATTACATTGGCCCTTCTCATGGTGCTAATCAGTTTTTCTCGATTTTTGAGCATTGTGATTTTTTGATTTGACCGCTTCATGTTTCAATTAGCTAATATAATAAGATTTCTTTGATATTGTTCTTGATAAAACATCGACAGGTATACATACTTATATGTGTGTGCATAACTAAATGTGCATAAAAACATCAGAGCGTTTCTAAAAAAATATTTGGTTTTCCCTCGTAACAATTCTTGTGTTTAGACGCCTTAATATTAATATTAGGGTGGCCCGCATCGCTCTTTCCAATTTCCCATATAAATTGTATGGAGAAATATGATTTCACATTTTCTATGTCCGCATCGTATTATACGATAACGGATCGAAATAATGGTTTTCTCTCAAGCGATAAATATGGAGCCTTATACATAAGCGATCGAAATTCCCCCAACTAAACTCAACCCAAAGAAAAGTTTGCCTGAAATGTCCATCTATATATTATATTGACATCGCCAGTTACCTAAGCGTATGCATGGTCGTAGGACTGTCTGCACTCGTTTATCGGGCTTAGGTCAGTCAGTAGCAGGTAGAGTATATGAGTATATGTATGTGCATATAATAGTACTGCGAAAGAAAATAATTTCACGCCTCAAGCAAAAGTAGTCCGCTAATCTAAGTAAATATTTACCAAAATATGAAACAAAAACAAAGCGCCGACACAATAAAAAGTAGGTAGTATTTTCATTTTATATTAGCCTTTGCGTGGTTTTTGAATTTGCATACATAGGTACATGCCCTTGTACAGAAACCGATTAGTAGTAGTCCGCTAATCTAAGTAAATATTTACCAAAAATATTCGAATAGTGAAGTATTCGAATAGTAAGGTATTCGAATAGTAAGGTATTCGAATAGTAAGGTATTCGAATAGTAAGGTATTCGAATAGTGAGGTATTCGAATAGTGAGGTATTCGAATAGCATTATTCGAATAAACGAATAAAAAATTCGAATAAATATTATTCGAATTACGAATACCTCTCGAATAAAAGATTTTATTATTCGAATAATTTTTATTCGAATAGTCCCACCACTAGTAGGGACCTACAGTTTCATGTCGACTCCGAACGGCAGATATTTTTTATGAGGAGTTTTTTAATGGAAGAAATACACTCGGAGGTTGGCCATTGCCTGCCGAGGTGCGACCGCTATTAGAAAACACTTTTTCTTAATTTTGGTGTTTCACCGACGGCTGTTTCGGCTACGGCGGCCGCCTTGAAATATAAGTACTTATATTGGAGTTTAGGGAGTTTATGCAGTATTACGCAGAGCTTCCGGAAAAACGGTACAGAGTTGGTACAAAATTATTGAAAGATCATTGTTATAAATGTATTGTAGTTGAGAGAGAGTAAAAAAGTTAATTTCATTTAAAAAATCGTCTTCTTCTATTTTTGCTTACTTACTTTTTCACCAGCCCGTAGTTTGACTTTTGTTCGCCGTTCAAGTTTATGAGTTTTTCACATCAGTCATAATTCAGTGAGCGCAGCCTGCTTGTGTGTACAAGTGCCGTATGTATGTATGTAAATAAAACTTCATAGTTTCCTTAAATCAACAACAAGTGTTATTTGGCATGCATAGTTTTAATTAATTACATTCTTTGACGACTAAATCTAATGTTAACAATAGTACAGCGTAAATTTTAATAAAAAAATATACATACATACACTTTTTTTAAAAATATACAAAAACATTATTCTTCTTCTTATTTTATTTTTCAAATTTATTTCCTATTGAACACTACTTTTGGCACCATCGTTTCGTAGCTACTGCGAATTTTTAAACAAATTTTCGTTTCTGTTCTTTTTTTCTCTCCCTCTCGGTTTGTATGTAATTTTATATTGTATTTCCCAGCTAAGCTGAATGTTGAGCTGCGTTTTTCTGCCTACAGCTTAGCTAATTTATGAGCATGTTGAGGTAGACTAGCAAAATTAATTTCATTTTCGAAAGAACAAACACTTTTGAATCTATCGTTGTGTGTGTGTGTATGTGTGTGAATACACTCTGTTTAGAAGTAAAAAACAAAAATTATATACTTATATGTACGTAGGTTGGTACACATGAATGCATGTTTGTACATCCGCTTGTATGCATATGTATGTACATATATAGAAATTCTTTGGCCTTTATGCGCATTTAAATAAATCATGTAAATCAGCTTATTTGGGATAGTATTTCGAGCGGCGCCAACGATTCAAAATGCTATTCGCCAAGACCCAAGCGAAAGCAGCACAAATCAGCTGTAAATGGAATGGTAATAACAATAAATATTATTAAACAATTACAACTCGTAATTTATTAGATATTAAAAAAAAAACAAAAACAATTTATGCATGACCGTCAATTGACTCACCTCAACCAGTACCAAACCGATGGATAAGAAATTAAAAGCGTCCCAACGATCAGAAATATATTCGAGAAACTTTTGTCGGCAACCGTCGAGGCTCAGTTTGTCATTGCTATAACAGCTGTAGGGTGGGTGCATGTAGTCGTTAGGGCCGACATTGCCACAGCAATCGAGCTATGGAGCATAAATGGATAAGGAAATAAATGATAATAAATTATGATGTACGAGTATGAATATGAATTACTTATAAATTATGCACACATGTTTTTATAAAAACTTTTACTAAACGAGGAATGCGCGCTTGCGTAATACGCAAAGTACGCATTTAGTGACGTAAATATAGTATATACAATGCTTGTCACAATAATGACAACGCGAGATATTGCAATGTTTGGCCTAATTATTGATTTTCTATATATATTTCTTTTTTTTTGTGTTTAGAAAAATATAGTTTATACTACAGCTCCCGATTTTGTTCCCACAATTTTGAACAGCCCGGGCAAATTAACAACGAGTACCCTTATACTTTTCGAAAACCCTTCGGCAATGTACGGAGGACTCAGAAAGTCCTGAGGACTCCACGCCATTCAATTTCTAAACACGTAGCTGCCTTTACCGGTCACTGGACGATCGGCACACACGCGGAAAAGCTAGATTTACCATTTAACCCCCATTGCAGGAGCTATGGGGTCCTTTCAGAGAAGGAGACTGTTGAGAACTTTCTCTGTTAATGTAAACAATGAATGTCACTGGATGCTCCTCTCTTCGACAGCCTGGGGCAGTGCGCCACCCTAAATCCATTCAATCTCCTCCATTACTGTGGGCAAAAAGTAAGGAGAATTTATTTGTCAAAGTTCGCGGGATTAAAATTTCGCACTAGTTATTTTTTTCATGAGTTGGCAGCACTGTTAATAACATCTGGGCCAACTTTCATGAGAATGTCATTATCAGTAATATATTTATGCTTGTGTTTACCAAACGACCAAGAGTGCATTTTTCGATTTTTACAATGTCTGATTTGATTGAGCAGAGAAGTGCCATCAAATTTTGTTTGCGGAATGAAATTTCGGCTGCGAAAACGTTTAACATGTTGCAGAAGGCATTTGGTAATTCGACCATGTCGCAGAAAAATGTTTATAAGTGGTACAAAGACTTCAAAGAGGGTTGAGAACGTGTTGATGACTTGGAACGCTCCGGACGACCATCAACGTCAACAGATGACCTACACTTCAATAAAGTGAAGGAGTTAGTGCTCAAAAATCGTCGGTTGACTGTTAAAGACCTTACTGATATGATCGGAATATCAGAAGGATCTGTTAAAACCATTTTGAAAGACCATTTGGGCCTACGAAAAGCCAAATCTCGTTTGGTACCGAAAACTCTCAATTTCTTGGAAAAAAGTCGTCGCGTTGATATGTGTGAAACAATGCTTTCAGACTATCAGGACAAGCTCAAATGCATCATTACGGGAGATGAGACTTGGATTTATGCTTACGACCCTGAAACAACCGACCAATCAAGCGAATATCGTGCTAAAGGCGAGGCCAGACCGAAAAGAGCACATCAAAGTCGTTCAAAAATAAAGGTCATGATGACAGTTTTTTTCGATTTTCGTGGTGTGGTGCACTATGAATTCCTTCCACCTGGCCAAACTGTTAATAAGGAATATTATTTGAGCGTTATGCGTCGTTTACGTGAGGCAATTCGTCTAAAAAGACCAGAATTATGGGCCAACAACTCTTGGTTTTTGCATCACGAGAATGCACTGTCTCACACTGCACTCGTTCTTCGTGACCATTTCGCCAAAAATTCCACGCATATCGTTTCGCAACCACCGTACGCGCCTGATTTGGCTCCGTGTGACTTCTGGCTATTCCCAAAACTCAAGAGACCACTCCGGGGAACGCGTTTCAAGTCGATTGAGCAGATAAAAGCTGAATCGAGGAAGGTGCTGATGGCTATACCGGAAATGGACTATTTGGCATATTTCGGGGATTGGAAAAATCGTTGGCATAAGTGTATTTCATCGAGAGGGGATTATTTTGAAGGGGATGAAATTGATTTACAAGAATAAATAAAGATTTTTCATTTTACAACCAAATTCACCTTACTTTTTGCCCACAGTAAATCAACAGTTCTGGCTAGCTGTAGATATCTTCCTATTGTAGGTCTCATAGTAGTATCAAAACGGCGCTTTAGTCCTACTTGGGGAGCGCCAGAGTGATACTTTAACCATTTCACCTACCTACCTACCTGTTCGATGGTCAATAGTCGAAAATTTTCGAGCATATCGAGGTTTTTCGAGCAATTGAAACAATATTTTTGATTATCTTCAATTTTTTACCATAATTTTGTTTTCAAGTTTTACAAAATTATTTACATACAGTGCTAATTTCGTTAGAAAACTAAAGAAATGCTGACAAATAAAATTGAGAGTCCTTGGTTTGCTGCTCAAGTTGGTCAAACGCTCAAAATTTACGAACAAACATTAGTACAATCAAAGAGTTTCGGTTGAGTATCGAGCTACTCGCCCTGCTCCATACCTGGGTATTTCGAGCTTTAGATCACATTACAACAAAAGCCATATAACAAGGAAAATAATTTCTAAAATTTTCTAAAAAATGTAAGTTCAATACAAAAAAAAATTAAAAAATTTCAGCAAACTTAAAAATCTTTAAGACGGAATTTTCAGAAAAATACTGGACATGCAGTTATGTACTATGGTATGTTAAATTTTTAGAGTACTCGTTATATGGAAGAAAATTTATTTCATTTATTCATTTAGTAAGTCAAAAAATACAAAGTTTCTAACAGACTACATAGAACTAAGGGTATTTGTAAGAATTATTTATACATACATGTTCCGAAATCAAAAGCCAAAGAACTTGAAATATGGTTGAACTCATTCAATGTTCTAATCAAAGGTGTTCTCGAGGCATAAACAGTTCTAACCCGCTCTAGGAAGAATAAAGATTCGAAGATTTTTTCGAGGTATGTAAAAATGAAAGCGCTCTGTATAGGTGAGTCAACTGCCCCATTTATAATATCGAAAACAGAGCAGAGCGACAGTATACTTTTCTACTTTGTAACGATTTTAAGTTTAGTAACGCACATCTTGCATTATAAGAAGGAATCGGATCAGTGAAGTTCAAAGATCTCAGTGGCAAACAAAGAAATTTCTTTTGAATACGTTCAAGTGTATTGATATGGCACTAATGATAAGGCCGCCAAATAAAGACGGCATACTCCAACTTGGATCGTACGAGTGACTTCAAAGTATAAGAGTCCGTAATCGGAAGCAAACCACCGAATGAAGGCAAGTGTAGAATACGATTTGGCGGTGACAAAATTTAAATGACTAAGTAACTGAAAGGTGAAGACGAAGATTACACCCAAATCAGTAATATCATTAAGAGTATTAAGGCACGAGTTCTTTATAAAATATGAGGTAGAGATTATATGCTTTGACTTAGAAAATGACACATGAGACCATTTCTTAATATTTAATTGAAGTAGATTCCTATCGCACCATGCCACGACGTTCTTAAGGTCTGATTGAAGATTGTATGAATCAGACAGCTTTCGTACAGTTTTAAAAATGTTTAAGTCGTCTGCATATAAAAAAAAATCAGGAAAATGAAAGCATTCAGATATGTCAGTAATAAAAATTATAAAGAACAAACGGCCCAAAATGTTGCCCTGAGGGACACCAGACGAGGCAATAAAAGGATAAGAAGATACATTATCGATAACAACGACACATTCGCGACTTAAAAGGTGCGATTTTATCCATTTAAGGAAAGTAGAGTAAAACCCAAAACTTATTAGTTTAGAGATTAATGTTGAGTGGCAGACTTTATCGAAGGCCTTGGAAAAATCTGTCTAAACTGCATCAACTTGAAGGCTATTATTACAAGCCGAGTTACAAAAGTCTGAGAAAACAGCAAGATTAGTGACAGTTAACCTACCAGCCATAAAACCATGCAGATTACTTGGTATATTACGTTTTAAAACAAAGTATAATTTTTGTTTTACAATATACGCAAAGAGCTTTGAAACCGTTGAAAGTTTGGAAAGAGGTCTGTAGTTCGCGATGTCATTTTTAGTCCCAGCTTTAAATATAGGTGTGATAGAGATAACTTTCGAAGCATCTATGAATTGTCCACAAGCTAACGATTTATTAAAAATTATCAAAATTGGATAGGTAAGAGCAGAGCATTTTTTGACAAAAAGATCAAAAAAAAGATCATAATCCATCAACATCCACTTGCCATGCGCTTTTGATGTGCTTAATACGATCCCAAATATCATCAACAGTTAACTGGAGAGAACCAAAATTAACAGAAGAAGAAGTATCCTCTCTTTCATTTTTAATTGATCCTGACGTTGGTACAAAATTGGAACTAAAAAAGGCCGCAAAAAGGTCAATAACCTCCTTGGTAGAGGAAACGTAGTTTCCATTGACGAAGACATCTAAGGGAATGCTAGAGCAGCACTTCCTGGATTTTACATATTGCCAGAACGCTTCGTAGGATTCGTTTTGATTTCATCCTCAAATCTTCGAACATATTTATACTGCAGAAAAAAGGTAATTATTAAAAATCAACGCAAATTCTTAGCTATATTAAATTTGCACTTTCTTATAGCAAAATTGAATGGGCTATAAAAGTTCATATCCAAAATTTTTCTAAAAACTGTTACTAAAATTACGGAAATTTTTATAACATTTGTTTAGTTTTTTCTAAATGTTGTGCTAATTTTGAAACGCTATAAAGTGGCACAAAATTAATCATCCAATTTTGTTTATAAGTAATTTTTTTCTTTAACTTAATAAAAAATGATTATTAAAAATCGACGCAAATTTTTAGCTGCATTAAATTTGCACTTTCTTATAGCAAAATTGAATGGGCTATAAAAGTTCATATCCAAAATTTTCCTAAAATTGTTACTAAAAAAGACGGAAACTTTTATGAGAATTTTTTAGTTTTTTTCTAAAAGTTGTGCTAATTCTGAAACGCTATAAGGTGGCACAAAATTAATCATCCCATTTGTTTATAAGTAATTTTTTTCTTTAATTTAATAAAAAATGATTTTGCGTGATCGAAATCTTTATTTTGATCTTTACGCGCTCCATTGATTTGCATTTGATCATTTGCAAAGTTTACAAAATTTCCGATAGGATGATTAATTTTGCGCCACCTTGTAGTTCCACTTAATGCGATTAGCAGTCATGTTAGCCATTTGACCTGTGCTGGTACTATCCATCGAAATAAAGGGTATTTCAAAAGACGCGCCTAAATTTTGTTTTAAAATAACACTTTTAAAAATTTAAACTGTTGCAGGTTTCACTATTTTTATTCAAAATCCACCAAACAGTCGATTCATGAATGCCTAATTGTTGAGAACGTCGAGATATCGATATTAAAGGTTGTTCATCAACACTTTGGCCTACAGCAACAATATTCTCAACAGAACGTTCAGTTTCTGGTCTGTCGGTTATTTTTCTATTCTTAAGGGGCTACATGGGTTTCGTGGGTTAAAAAAAACGATTTTTTTTACTTATTAATTTCTACAACATCTCAAGTATATTATCCTAAATTTTCAAGTCGACCTGAATAATAATTTCGGAGATACAGCCTTTGGAAGGTGTGCGTTCCAAGCCACTTTTATTGTTACATAAAACTTTAAACGCGTTTTTCTCGGAACCGTGTTTTCAAAGTCGATTGTCAAATGTTCTCGAAAACTACTCAACCGATATTACTGAAATTTTACACAGGTGTTTGAAATACAATTTACTCGTGCTTGAACGAAGGATTTTTTTTTTTTAATTACAACTATTTAAAAAGAAACAAAATGTCAAGCAAATTTGACGGATATTTTAATTTTTTTGGAAAAATGTCTGCCAAAATTCCAATTTTTACTTTTTTTCTTTCCTTCGTTCAAGCACGAGTTTATAGTCTTAACTAAAACACTTATTTTTTTTTCATTTTTGATGATTCTCTCAGGAGTTATGCTGACAACGCGGACGCACCTTTTTTTCGAGGGGTTACCGGAAATGACGTCACAATGGAGGAGTTTTAATTTTTTTTTTAAAATTTCAGAAAATATTCTTTATCTTTATGTATCTATAAGACAGAAAAAAGTTTGAATTAAATAAATATTTTTTTACATAGAAACCCATGTAACCCTTTAACAGAACCAATTTCTTCAAATTTGTTCATCATCCTTTGAACTGTTGACTCATTCGGTCGATTATTTTCACCAAAAAAATTTCGAATTTTGCTTTATATTGTTCTTAAAGATCGACCATTTTCATAATCAGTTTGAATCATTTTAGCACCTTGTATCCATCTATGCACAGTCCAGGAATTATTATCTACTACCAGCTAGAAAAACGCCTTATAACTACCTGAATGAAAATTGTAATTCATTTTCTTTCGACTGCCTTCAATTTTTTAATATTCAGTTTCATCAAATAACGAAAATAAAAAAAATTAGATGCGCATTTACAAGCCGCATAAACACAAGATATCAATGAAAAGAAGCCGACATATAGTTCTTAAATTTGAAATAGCATAATTTATTTTTAACTATTAACCACATAGTCACGCTCCTAGAAATATGAGTAAAATATGAAACTTCAAAAATCGCCGTGTGCGCCAAAAATTTTATGTGAAACTAATTTATTTTTTGTGTCATGATATGAACTACATATGTACATCTCCGCAAAACAAAAAAAAAAGAAAATTATATAGAAAATAATTTAATAGTTCATACTTATTCATGCAATATCTCGCACGACTGTTATTCTGACCGCTACCGTATATGTAGACCTATGTATGCACAGATATACATACATTTGCATGATTTATGTTATGTAACTTTATATGTATATGTGTGTATATATAAATGTACTTATGTCCACAAGCATATGTATGTATGTATATGTGTCCATAATACACCTTAAAACGCATGCTTACCCATCTTTCGATGCTCGCTATTTGACTGGCATTTTCCGGTTTAATTGGCACTGGCTGGTTGCGCCATAACTGATCGAAGGTCTTATCAACATTGATCAGCAATGTCGATTGGAATATCCAAAAGAAGCCAACTGTTAATGTTTGTAGCACTGCCCATAAAATCAAAATTATGGCGAACTATGTGCGTATGTTGAGGCATGGAAAAGGAAATGACATTGAAAAATAAATACGTAAATATGTAAAAAATTATAAAAAATGTTGGTTACCGTTTTGGAGATTCGACTGCTTTCATGCGACGCACCCAGTGAACCCAAGATAGCGGTCAAGATTACGACAATGCCCAGGCCGAGTATAATGAAGGCGGCTGTGTAGAATTGTTCGAATTCGAGGATAACATAGACGCCAACGCCAACAATGGCCAAGCCGAAGAGCTGAAATTGTACAGTAAAAACAAAAGTAATATAATTATAGGTATGTAAAAACGCGAAGCAGCAATAAATTAACCGCATTATAAATGTTACATTTGTACAAAGTGGCGCAAAATGAATCACTCTATCGGAAGATTTATGATTTTTGCAATTGGTGGTGTACGCCAAACATATTTGGGCCATGTGAACTAGATAGCTGCAGTAAACAAACAGCCATATAATGGAGCGCGTAAAGGTCAAAATGAAGGTTTCCATTACTCAAAATAGTTTTTGTTTCAAGTATACAAAAAGACAAAATCAAAGTTGGGTGATTGATTTTGCGCCACTTTATACCTTCTACAACAGAAAATCATATGTATAACTAAAAAGTGTCAAAACGTTTACAAAATTTCAAAAAAATCAATAAAATTTCATAATAAACAGTTTTAATAGAATGAATGGACCTACTTATATGATCAACTAATGATTTATTTTTATTTAGTAAAGAAGTAATTCAAAATTGGATAATTAATTTTGCACCACCTTGTATATCTATATGCGCATACATTGAGCCTTATAATAATAATTTAAAATTCATTTCAAAGTATGAATAATTTATTAAAAAGCATTGAATAGTTTTCCCTTTCTCGGTGCTACTCAGCTCCCTATAAGTTGGGCCAATTCTAATAAAGGGCATCGTCTTACAGTCTTGCGGAAAAACTTAAGACCATTAAAGGTGAAGTAAAAATATTAAATCTGGATGTTCCGAACTTGTGCGTGTGTGTGTTTTTTGGGGTAAATTTGAATACTACAACTATAAAAAATGTGGAATTATACATATTTTTTATTATTTTATTCAACAACTGCTGAGGTGTAGTAATTTAACGAAGGTAAGATATTTAAAATTTTATTATTACTATTTTTTTTTTCATTTCATGAATATTGTTCCAAATTTTCAAAGCGATCTTGGCAAAATTTACAAGCTTATGCGTATTTGAGCGCGCGTTGCCACAAGCCGAGTTTCTATACCTGCGCTCGACCTTAAAGGGTTTTACTTATTTCCTGTTATTGTTGAAGCCCAAGGGAGTGCGTCATACAATTGGAGTGCGCCTTATAAAGTATTAGTTTTGTTCGTCGTGAGACCACTTTGCTATTCAATTGCCTACTTAGCCCAAAGTAGCACTTGTTGGCAAGAGAGATTTTCCGTAGCATTTCAAGGCTGTCATTGTTATCGGTGTTGAACACCGCCATCTTACATAGCTCTATTAGTTTTGCGGGGATACCAAATTGATATATCAAATTCATTCAGCATATAGACAACTTGTTGTTGTTGCTGGTGTTGTTGTAGCAACTTACTAAACCATGTCAGTGCAATGTAGTTACCGGTCGTCTGCGTCTAGCTCATCTAACGGTAGGCCCAGGAAACTTGTTGTTTCGATAGGTTGGGTCCAGAGGGAAAGGGATGTTAGATGAGTGGATGTGATGGGGCATATGAAAAGATGGTTATTATCGTACCTTCACATGGGCTTATGTTTGGTATGTCCAGGTCAATTCTTCATAGGTAGGAGTTTAGCCTGCTACAGTATCCAGAACATAATTGGGCCAAGGTTTCGCGGGTCTCTCGGGATAGCTGGAGCTATTGCGGCAATTACGGCATTCGGGAGTGGAGAGCTTAGGAAGGTGGTAAGTGTCTCCCGATAAATGCCGTTAAGTGCATATCTAAGCATTGTCCGGTCCTGTAGCTGACGGTTACTTTTGCCCTGGATCTCGTCGGCTCTGATTCAAGCAGGTGTCTACATGAGTGAAACCTACGGTAGCATCCGAGTAGAAACTGTTTGCTGAGCAGTTTGTTGTGCTCTTTGGCAGGAAGCATTTGTGTCTCATTATGTAGGTGTTGTAGGGGGGCATCAAGAGGCATCTCGTGGCTGTTCTAATATCAGTGTTTTAGCATGTCGGGGGCTTTGTCCAATGCGTACCACTACTTCCAGGCGACTAGACAGACGCAGCGTAATTTAGAACCGAACTAATCCGGCGGCCGCCGTAGCCGAATGGGTTGGTGCGCGACTACCACCCAAATTGGGGGACATCAGAATTCGTTTTAGATGTATGGTTCCTTCGACAAAGTTTCTTATTTTGATCCCTAGAATATGATTTTCACAGAGCAATGGGCGATTTTTTTGCCTCCCCTCAAATCGACCCGGCCTAATGTATATGTATATTTATATAAATTACTATTTATCACAGTGATTCAGTTGCATTTGGAATACATGGTATGCATTTGAAGACTATCTCATCAGATGCCCATAAATTGGCTAGATTGTGTTCAGAAAATGTTTCTCAAATTCGCACTTCGCTCTTTAGATTTTCAGCTTCCATATGAGTATCGCTGTCGCCAAAGCTCTGTTATCGCCTTCTTGCAGCTCTCTTCTGGTCAACTCCTGCAAGGAGGAGAACAAACGTCCCGAATGTGCAATAAACATTTCTGTTATCTATGTTCCAGGGCGAATGAACATAGAGGGAAATGAAATTACCAATGAGCTTGCCAGAGAAGGGCAGAGAGAACCGGTTTCAGTTGTTCCCAACTTAGACATCTGGGTCCCCCGATGTGTCTATTTTAAAAAAGCGCAAGACAAATGGAGTTTCCTCTTGTCCTGGTCTATCTCAAAAACTCTTTGGCTTCAGTACGACAGAAGAAAGACGCTTAATTCAATTTCTCATAGCACAAAAACTCATAGCGGTAGTCACCGGTCACTGGGTGATCGGAGCTCATGCGGAGAGGCTTGGACTTCAGTACAACTCCCTTTGCAGAAGCTGTGGGGATCCGGCAGAGAAAGAGACTGTTGAAAACTTTCTTTGCAAATGCCCGGTGAGAACACAATATATTAGTAATGCTCCTATTTATCATACCATTAGAGAACCCTGTACTACTTTTTTTAACAAAGGAAGTTTTTTTAAATCTCTTAAATTATTAGTTTAAATGATTTTTATTTAGAATATTTTTAATTAATTTAATTTGTGAATTATTTGTAGTCATAAAAAGTTGTTTTGTACCCTATACATTGAATAAAGTTGTTAAGCCGTAGATTTAATAAATAAATAAAAATTGTTAACAAGAATATTCCAACAACTTTGTTCAACATATTACATACATGTCGCTTCACCTTAAGAATGGATTCACTTGGCACTCATTAGCGCCATATGTCATATTTTGTTACCGGAACTTTTTATTATTATAATTTTTTATGTTATACAGTGCCATTTACTCTTTAATTTAAGTAACCAAATAAATTCAGCTGTTTAAAGGATGTACATTTATACATATGTATGTATATACGCTTTTTCTAAAAAAATCAGCAATTAAAGAAACTGAAATTAGACGAAAATTCTATATATGTCCCGCAAATATTTCATTTTTCAATGATGTGCATATATTAATCAAATAATAAAATCCACCTTATTTGTAAACTAAGGCATACTTGATTCCAAAAGTCTATAAATGTCTTCAACGCTTTTATTTATCGAGTAGTAATACCGAAATCAGCAACCAAATCAGTGCAAGGGCATCGCGGTGACAATTTCTTATTTTATCACATACTAAAATATGAGAGCGAAAAGCAAAAAATAAAAGCCAATAAGCCAATAACGTCAACTTGCAATAAATTATTTATTCAATTATGGTAATTTTTCATTTTTACAACAAATCATTTTAACAGTGCAAAAATGTGATGACGCCGATTCAAAGACAGATGAGAAAAACTTTTAAGGCGCGTTCAAAACACAAAAACAAAAGTACACAAAAATATTAAAAATGCTCAATGCAACAGGCTTGCAGGCTGGTAGGCGCATGCACTGTTTATCGGCGTGTACTTATATCCATTTTTTAGAAGGAAACGCTCATATAAATTCCCACATTAAAAAAATTGTTTTTGTTGTAATATTATTTTACCAAATTAAGTTCATAGTGGTTTTATATTTTCATTTATTTTACAACGATTTATGTGCTGTTTGGCAAAGGGTAAGTATTCATTCGATAGAACTTTTTCTACTCTACAAAACTATCTTATTGTACAATATTTTTTAGTTATTTATTTTTTTATTAGTTTTGAGGCTTAGAAATGGAATATTCAGGAGACAAAAATCAACATTTTCGACATCTGCTCTTCTTTCCTTTTCATCGAGGTCAAAAATCTGCTGAAGTGGCCCGGGATATTTGCGGTGTATATGTAGAAGTTGTCATAGGCGAGTCTACAGCACGAGAATGGTTGGTGACTTTGACGTCGATGACACGCCCCGCAAGGGAAGATCTTCTTACCTCAATGAAGAACGTCTCAAATTACTTTTGAAGGAGATCAGTCGTAAAACCAGTCGTCGAATTGGCACGGGAAATGAGAAATGGTGGCTATATATGAATGATGTCTATATAAAGCAAAGAAAGTAGCGGGTGGCTCCAAGCGATACGCCAAAGCCGATAGTCAAGCCAGATCTTCATTAAAAAAAAAATCATGATATGTGTTTGGTGGGACTGGGAGCGCATGGTGTACTGGGATATGCTCGAAAAGAATGCCACGGTCGACAAGGAGCTCCACATTGCCCAGCAACACCGCGTGGGCGAGGCTATTCGACTGAAAATACCTGATTGACATGGTCAAAGCATACTCCTTCACGACAGTGCCAGGCCCCATATTGCAGAAGTCGTCAAAGCGGCATTCCAAGAGCTTGAATGGGAGTTCCTTCAGCATCCATATGAAGAGCGTCACCTTCAATGATAAAGAGGTCCTTAAAAACTGACTCAACAACTTCTTTAACACCAAACCAGGCGATTTTTGGCAAAACGGCATCAACAAATTGGTCGAGAGGTGGGAAGAGGTTGTAGACAGCAATGGCGAATATATAATTGATTAACTTGTTGATTTAATTATTGTTTTTGTTTAAATAAAAGTCTTCGGTAAAGACGCTACGAACATATTCCCCAACCGAATATTTACTACATTGGCCACACTACTAGGCCAACTTTCCCCCAACCTGTCATTTACGCATTTTAACGTTGTTCCGCAAATCGACTAATGGCAAATGGAGCGTATTTTTAGAAGCTTTTTTGATGGAGAGAAGCAACTATTGCCTGTCGAGGGTAACCGTTGTTATAAAACATTTGTTCGATATTGGGCGATTGCCACAAATTTTTCAATACAGAACCGAATATTTTTGGCATGGCAGTTTAATCCAAGAGCAAAATTTTTAGAAATACGTAAATAAAATAACTCATTTAATTTAATGAAAATAATTGTAATGCATTTTAGGATTGAGAATCAGCAATTGCGACATCCACATATGTTGGTTTATTTTAATGCTCATCTGATGACTTCTAGCTGGTGCTGTTATTTAGTTATTTTTTGTTTTGTTTATTGATATACCAAAAATAAAAGATATTGTGCTTCGTTTTTCGATTTTCATTATCCAAAAAGCCAATCAAACCCCGAACCTATTACAAATACATTTTATGACGTCTACGTACTTAGGAAGGTGAACATTATTTTGCTTTATGTGAGGGTGTCTTACATAATTCACTACGCTTGTTTGGCGGTCATTTAATCTATGTACTACTTACTTACGTACACACAAACAAATATTGGCTTAAAACTTATTTTATGTAGTAATGGAACTTGTTTAGACATAATACTTTGCAAAGCTGTTTAATTTTATATAACACAAGCTCATATGTACATAGGTATGTAGGTGTGGTTGTACATACATATTACTCTTCTTTAGCAACTGTGTTAAGGCCAAAAGTACTCTGGTGATAAGAAAAGTGAAATCTTCGCGTCACTATTTATTTTGAGCTCAGCGATAAGACAGTCTACTTTTGCCTTACCATATGTATAAGTATATATATATATATGTATGTGTACTCAGATGACACAGAATAGTTTAAAGCAACTAAGAAAGTGTTAAGTTCGGTCGGCAACGAACTTTATATACCCGCACAAATTTTTGAAAAAGTTTATTTCGGAGTGCTGTTACTTTTTGGAATCAGAGCGGCGAACAGAAATTTGGTCAATCAAGCACAGTATTACAGTTGCTGACGTTTTACTGCTGCGAAATACCGTTAGATGGAGTAATATTTTGTTGCATATTTATTTTCGAGAAAAGTACGTTCTTCACTGAAATTATCAGAAAACTATTCTATAAGTAGGTCAAATGCGGTTACTTTAATAACCATTTTCTTCCACCAAAATTAGGAAACGTGTTTTCTAATAGGGGTCGCCCCTCGGCAGGGAATGGCAAACCTCCGAGTGTATTTCTGCCATGAAAAAGCTCCTCATAAAAAATATCTGCCGCTCGGAGTCGGCTTGAAACTGTAAGTCCCTCCATTTCTGGAACAACATCAAGACCCACGCCACAAATAAAAGGAGGAGCTCGGCCAAATACCCAAAAAGGTATAGGAGCCAATTAGTTATATATATATATTAGGCCGGGTCGATTTGTGGGGAGACAAAAAAATCGCCCATTGCTCTGTGAAAATCATATTCTAGGGATCAAAATAAGAAACTTTGCCGAAGGAACCATACCTCTAAAACGAATTCTGATGTTCAGTATAACCAAAATGTTAGCAGATAAATAACTTTTCAAAATCTTGCTTATTTTTCAAAATCAATGCAAAAACACCGTAGCAAGAGCTCTCCAAAAAAAAAATGACCTATCTTACCCCATTCTACTCTACATAAATATTTCCGATTAAAAACTAACTACTCATCATCCGATAGGTCATTGTCACTGGTTGTAATCTTGACACCAGCATAATTTCGAAAGTACTCATGACCAGTTGCGATCATGAATTAAGGATCAATTTACAATACATTTAAAAATTAAGAAATTTGTTAGTATTCAAAAACCTTCAAACAGTTGGAAAGTTCTAAGTTCAATATCCAAAAGGCGATACCGGAGCAAACTGAATGGCATTCGAAAGGAGAAGAATTTTGCCTCAAGGTGAGGAATGACATAACCTGAAATATAGTGTTTTTTATAACTTTTAGGCCAAAATATAATATATCGGTGGCCTCAGTAAAGCAATAACGTCGGTGAATTTGGAATCATTACGTCGAAAATCTTTGAAAAAAATAAAAAAAAAACAGAGTATTCTGGTAAAATTGCTTGTCGGCCTTTGTGGCTCATGACTGGTTAAGCAAATAATTGATAACAGCTTAATATGATTATATGTAAGCATATGCATCTTCACGCCCCGGACTTTTCCTAGCGATAATACGCCTGAACTCAATACAAAACGGTGGTAATATCATACTTTCACTACTTCTGAAGGCTCTTTACGATTCTACTCATGATGACCTTTACCGCCCTACTTTGCTCAGCTTCGAATTAAAAATCAAAATTCCAAACATTTATACAAATTTTCGATGAATGTAAATCATCAGCTATTGATGGTGATTTATTAACTGCCATACCACGCAATAGTCATTACTAACAGGTGGTAAAAGCGTTTGGCTTGCGAAAGCGTTTGATTAATTGCAAACCAAAAAGTTGAAATATGGCAAGGAAGCACAATAAATTGTCACTTAACAAAGCCAAAAGCGGCAAAGTCTATTTCATAAATGATTCAGCAGTCATGCTACACGTAACTATTATACAAATGCACATACACGTACACACATACATATATATGTATGAATTTATAGAGTAAACAAATCCATGATTAGATAAGAACAATAAGCGATGAAGGCGGCTGTCAAGTGCAATTCTTGCAAGTCTTGTCTGCACGAAATATATTGTAAATATGTACATATGTATGTGTATGTAAATACAGGGAAATCTACTTAAAATGAACTAAGATTAAATAGAAATTTCACATAGCAAACGATAACGATCCGGAAGAGAAATCCTTCGCTTTGCCGTGACAGTCAGCACTAGGGTACTAGAATATCGCAAGAATTGATAGGGAATGTTGCAGGATGTTACAACAATAGTAGCAAACATAAATTCTTCGCAAGAGGATAGGACTGTAGAGGCTAGAGAAATGATGTGTATGCTCCAAAAGAAATGAGTACAACCAAAAACAACATCAATTTCATGAGCGTCCACAATATTAAACTATTACTTTAAATTTCCTAAAAGAAGACAAGAAATTACATTGGTTACATTGATTAATTAATTAAGAGAAGAAGATATGGAAGTAATTTTCGAGGTACTGAAGCAGATATCGAAGAAAATATTGGCACATAATTCTCCTTGATAAAACATATACATAAATGTATATATATATATATATTCCGGTGGTTCCGAGATGGAACATAAGGCCTCAAAAAAAAAAAAAAAAACATTATTCCCCATAATTACGCAGACATATGTACATACATATAAACGATGACAAGTAATGATGAGAAGGAGAGGATAGCAGTAATCTCATGAACCCTTCCACGCATAATCAACGTCTTCATCAATTGAGGAAGCATCTTCTACAAAAAAGATGGGGTGTTAACTGCATGAGCTCCACAATGGAATTGATACCCTAAAAGATACACTAATACAACATCTACATCTTTGCAATTTCGATGGTATAGATTATAATGCTTGGGTAAAAAGATTATTTGAATAGGTATACATTGGCGCGAGGATAGGCAGAGCTGAGGCAGAGTCTATGAATACTGCAAGTATAGTCAGATGTACATACCAGACAGTTAGTTACATATGTAGAAAAGGAAATAGGTAAGTATATTATAAAAGTCCATATAAGAAATTGAGCCAACACACCCATGCTGATTTAACCTGATATACCTCAGCTAAGCGCCCAGCCATAAAGAAAAAAATTTATCAACAGGGGTTAACTAAATCGAAGCGGGTTGTTTGGGCTTGTGATTTTCATATAGGTTGCGCTTTGAACTTATTTCTCTTGGCGGAAAAAATATTCTAGTTTCTTAATCTGTTATTTCTGCATGCATACACGTTCATGTGTCATCATCATCCATCAGCATTATAGCTCTGGGTAAGCATCTTCTTCCATTGAACTAGTTCAAGAGCTTCCATCTTCCGTCTTTCAATTTTTTACTTTTAATTTCTTCAGGTCTTCGGTGATGTTTTGTAGCCGTGTCTGCTTAGGTCTGTCTTTACATCTCACGCTGATTGGATTATAGTTTATTATTTCTTTCTATGGTCGTGATTATTGCATACGCACTACGTGACCGGCCCAGGGTAGTAGTTGCACCTTAATAAACCCTACAACGTCCTCGCCGTTGCATAGGTCAATTAGTTGGTTGTTATAACGTTTTCGGTACGTGCCGTTGTCATCTCCTATGGGACCAACATTTTTTTTTTTTTTCAAAATAAAGCGTTCGAAGATCCGAAGCCTTTCATCTTCCGCCAGGGTAATGGACCAAATCTCAGCACCGTTCATAGGCACTGCCTTGACTATGGCATGTAAAAACATTGAAATTTGCTTTGAAAAAAAAAACATCCCTCTAAAACTATTTCTTGATTTTCACATTTTTACAACAACGGAAAGCCTATGTATCATAGACGGTTTGTGTTTGACACTCATTTTAGCTAGGTGTTACCACCTTTTTATATAAAAAAAAATATATACAATCAAAATGAGTTACATGTATTACAGCATTGGTATCCCGGCAAATATTAAAACAAAAATCTATTCCAAAAACTTGTTTAGTGTTGCCACCTGAATTCCATTGCAAAAATAACAGTTTGTCACTAATTTAACTTTCATCTAGAAATCTAGGTATAAAATGAAAGGGTTTTTACAAGCTTAACTAAAAAAAATTGTATGGTGTTGCCACATGACTTTAATTGCGAAAATAGTAACTTTGGATAATTTCATTTAAATACTAAAAACGGATATGTGATGAAAGGTGTTTAAATAAAAAAATTTTTATCTGGTGTTGCCACCTATTTGCTTTTAACTATTAAATTGCAAAAATAATAGCAAACATATGTTAGCTGTAAAAATACATACAATATATCACTGTAACAGTAGCTTTAGTCCAATAACATTTTTAAAGGGTGTTGCCATCTGATTAAACAAATTTCATTTTTTAACAAAGTTTAATTAGATTTTGGGGCATAGGTATCAAACCAAATGTGTTCAAAATAATGGTAACTATTTGGGTATGGCATTGCCACCTAACTTGTATTGTAAATACAATAATATAATATGCAGCTGAACTAAGCATTGGGATGTGGTTATCATGAAAATTATAACTGGACACATTTTATGATAATTATAAAGTAATTTTTGTTTGTCTTTCCCTTTAAGAAATTTAAAGCTGCTAAATATTTTAATTATGAAATGGATTAAGCATTTCATTTTATAAGCAAACAAAGCGGCGGGCATCAGTTTGTATTTTAATAAAAATGTGTAATCGTAAAAAGGAGATCTCAAGGACTGCACAACTGGAGAGGCATCTGCGTGCTGCCTGTGATTGCTAAAACAATAGCTGGCACAATTCTCAAACGGCTGAAAATCCATCTGGGAGCATCTATAAGCTTCCGCTAGGTCAGTTTTCGCAGTGGATTCTCTTGTGCCGATCAAATAAACACCCTTAGAATTATCATCGAGGAATGTGTTGAGTATAAGCTTAAGCTGCTTTTGCTTTTTATTGACTTAGAAAAAACCTTCGGCAGCTTCAAACGAAAAGCCATCTAGTCTGCTCTGTGAAGGAAAGGTATCTCAGATAAGCCAATTGCTCTGATAAGAGAGAGCTACAGATACGTTAGCTGCTACGTCCGGCACAAAGGACTGCTTTCTGAGCCATTCCACGTGCTGAGCGATGTATGACAAGCATATTGTCCCCAAAGTAGTTTCTCCTTGTTCTCGAGGATGTGGCACACTTCAAGTAGCACTTACATGCCGGTTTGATACCATAATGTGGGCCATTACCTGTGCAAAGAAAAGTTATTGGGAAGAGAAAACCTTCTACAGCCATCCAATGCTGTTGATGTAGTGAAGGAGAGAAAAGGGATATAGGCTGGAGAATTTCTTCAAGTCATCCCGTAAGGGCACGCTAAGGAATCTCAAGCGCCTAGCGGCCAGAGCCGGACTTTTGCAGAGAAAATGCCCAACAGTCTATTTCTTTGTAGGATCCCCACAGATTCTGCAATAGGGGTAGTACGGAATTCCAAGCTTCTCCGCATGAGTACCGATCACCAATGAACACCGCAATGAGTTTGGAAATTAAATGGCGGGGGATGCCCATCACCTTAAGCGTTCTGTTTCTATCGTATTGGAGGTCTGTCTCATTGTGCGCTATTTGGAAAATTCAGCTAACTAGCTTACAAACTTTGCCGCATGAAACTGTCTGCTTCAGTCTGAGACTGAGTATATTTACGCTTTGTCCTCCACTTTGCCCTTGACACGAAAATGGATTCGCCGCAGATGTAGGTGATGATGGCATCCGTACTTCAACTTCGGCACCTTGAGAGACCCAAGATCGATACCCAGTACCAGGTGGAAACCCGTCTCCGAAGTGGTAGCGGATTTCTGCCTAGTGCACGAGTATACTCTCCAGAGAGTCATGTCAAGTTCTTCGTTTTGAACACGAATGCGTGTGAGGAGTTCTGCTGAACTAAAGGAGGGACCCGAAATCCAGACACCCGCTCGTACTAGCCTTTCTTTGCTACTCTCAACAAGAATAAACTTGCTGGTTTCGCAGACTGAAATTTTTGCTATCTCCTTTTCCAGCCATTCTCGGGAAAAAGTGTTGGAACCGTGCACCTTTACGATGCTGTCCACCACACTTTTACCCTCGAAAATCGGCGCGTCTATCGACTGACCGATAGCTTTCCAAAGGTAGCTGTCAAGATAGACACTTGTTGCCCTTTGGACAAAAGACCGTCTTGTTTGTCGGTGTGTATCTCTACCGTCATTGCCTTTGCTGCTACTCTCACGAATGATTCGCGTTTGAATCTGCAATAACTTCAGTGTTTTTACCGAAGCTTACCTGATTCGCACCAGGTTTGACCATTGTCCAAGATTTACTCGGTACCAGATATCCATCTGAGTTTACTGAGAGATTGATATGTGTATCGCTCACACCCATTCGGCTCTGCATTGACAGCTATGCGCCATTTTTTGCCTTCGTAGCAAAATAACAACATCAGCCCTCATATTAAATTGCGCTTATTTATCACAACTGCAAATTTGTCCTTCTATATGGTTGGAAAGTAATCGCAGCAATCACAAGACGCCTGCAAACGTTTGTCAACCACTACTTGCACCGCATATTGGCAGTGTATAGGACCTATGCTTAGAAAAAGTGATAATAATGTTGGAACCCCTTCCATCAAGCCGCCCGAGGAGTGGGTAGGCCACGTATCACCTGAAAACGCTCAACTGAAGCTAAAATTAACCCTTTTGGTCTTATGTGGAACGAACTGGGATGTATAGCCCAATACCGTGCCCGTTGGCGAAGAGACGTAGTTGACGCCCCAAACTCCAGTAGGAGTTAAAGGAAAATAAAATAAAATAATAGTAAAATTTCAAATGTAAAAGGAAAAGTTCACTTACGTTTCCTCTAAGATGCCTATTAAATTAATAAGTATGCTTCTACCAGCTCGGTCAACTAAAGTTCATTATGAGCGTATCCACTGTATGTATGTATGTAGACAAATATTAAAGACCGACTAGGCATTCATTTGACGAGATCAAAAAGATCATACCCATTTATATACAATACATATATGTATATATATATATAACTAACTAAAAACTACATAGTGCTGATGGGGATATTGTAGATGATGGTGATAAAGCGCACCCATCCTTGTGCTCAATTACTTTACGAGCACTGAAAACTAAACGTTGCAACTAGCGAAATAAAGGTGAATTAGACTGATGCGCACTTATTCCAACATACTCGTACATACACACATACCTGCATTTGCACGTTACGTGTCTAAGAATATCTAAGAATATTTGCCAGCAAACGGATGCGCGCATTTGAAAAAGATTGCAGAATATTTTAAAATTATCAGCAGCCGCAAGTGAAACCATAAATGAATCACGCGAATCGAAAGATATGTAACTATTTCTGTGTATGTATGTATGTATATTCAAATAGTAGGCTAAGGTGATCGAAATATTGTGAAAATTTTGATTGATTTTGAATGAAAGCAATACCATTTTTCTGCAAATTGATTTATTTGTAGACTTGAGTTTAAATAAAAAGTTAAGTGAAAGAATTTGGAAAAAAGTGTAGACAATTTTGAGATTTATTCAATGTTGAAAATTTTGGAATACAGTAAAATATCTTCCGTACTTTTTAATATTTTTGGATATTTTTAATATTTTTTTATTTTCTTGGTTTTGAGGCCTTCGAAAACTTCATCTAAAGCCATAGAACTGAAACTACGGCTCGCTGCAGAACGAATTTCTCTAAAAGTGTTGTGCATACGCGTTCACATGCTTTTATTCTTTCACTATTATCTTCTCTGTAAACGTAATAGTCAAAGCTCACTCGAGCTTCACCTCTATGTTAGACGCTCCAGGTACAGCAAAGCAGTACTAGCTGCAGCAACCGCTGCTTAAGTAGCGATTCAATTACTTTGAAAAGGTTCTATCAAATGACCAAGAAAAGAAAATCGGCAACCAAAACAACTACCATTATGATTTTACAAAAAAAAAAAGGACGAATACACACGAAGTAACAACTTGCATCAAAAGGAATAGAACATAAAAAAGCACCCGGATATGACATGATAACAGGAAAAGCATTAGCGGAGCTACCAACCAAGGCATATACATATATTCTTGCGAAACGTTTTTAATGCAGCGTGGAATAGCAAGGGCTTTTAGTGCAGCTTGACTATCACTACAAAGTCCAATACCCCTACGGCGCCACTTTTTCTCAATTAGCCACTATGCTGTATTCAATAGAGATATAAATTAAATGTATTTATTTTTTATTGGCAGTGGCAGTGGAGTTCGTAGCAAAATAAAGCTCCGGAGAGGAGTTAGAGCAGAATGATGTAAAAAGCCTTTGCTTGGTGTATTATCTCGGCTGAACTTTATTTTTAAGACTTAGTATTTCTATTTCTTTTGCAAACCGAAGACCCACTTATCACCAAAGGGTTAAATCAATTAATTTTCATTTATAGCACCCAGTGTAAGAGAAAGTAGATTAATGGATCACCTTAATACAAATGTACTTGTACAAAAATATGTATGTATGAGTGTGCAATAAATTCTAAAAAGGCGTTCGTAGGTTTTTTTGGCACACTTTGCCAAATGCCGCGGCAATGATGCGGCATAAATAAATGAATTGTGTGGGTAATTTATCGTACGAACGTTCAACAGCGTCAGTGGGACGTTTAACGGCTTTCCACCGACAATCACAACGCCAACAACCTGCCACAAACAACGCGTAAATGTGTGTGGCATGGAAATTCCGCCAACGTTTATTTGTTGGCTGCCAATCAGCCATTCAGTCAGTTAGTCAGTCAGCAGGGCAGTAATTTTATTTATAAGGTAGCAATATATCGATGTTTTTGTTGTTGCGCATGTTGTTAGTTATTGAACTTAGCGCTGTTAGCATACACGACGATTTTCCAAGTACGCGCTCACCAAACAATAACAACACAAAACGTATATAAAAATGCAAATGCAAAAGAATTACAACAATCTAAACAAATTGTAAACAAACGTGCCTAGTTGAATAATAACCAGCCAATTGGCTCAGTGTCGACCAGAGCGAAAATGTGTGTGTATGTGTGTTCATGAATTGCAAAATACCGAAGAGCAAAGCTATCTAGCATCCAGTTGTTATAATATTATAGTTAGCTATACTAAGATTTTTTTTTTTCATATTTTATTTTTCGGATTTCTGATATTAAATATTAAAATACGAGGGCGGGTCAATAAGTCCGTGACTTTTTGTATTTCTGACCTCTTAACTGAAAAAGAAATACTGCTCCTGTCAATAGGCATCTGTCAGTTGACTCCTGTCAAAATTTGAACGTGCTGCGTCAGTTAGTTTGTGTTTTACAGCTACCTCTATCAGACTACCCAGTAATTCACAGTCGACCACAAACGCAATCGTGTAACAACTTCACGGGAAGGTTTGGCGTTGTTTAATCGCAATATGGAGGAGTGTTTGCGCCGTTTTGTAACCGTGGACGAAACATGGATCCATTACCACACACCAGAGACCAAACAACAGTCGAAACAGTGGGTTTCTAAGGGTGAATCGGCTTAATAAGTACACGAAATTCAGTTTCTTCCATTTTCTCTTCAAATTACTGGGTAGTATGATGAAGGTAGCTGTAAAACACAAACTAACTAACACAGCACGTTCAAATTTTGACAAGAGTCAACTGACAGATGCCTGTTGACAGGGGCAGTATTTCTTTTTCAGTAAAGAGGTCAGAAATACAAAAAGTCACGGACTTATTGACCCGCCCTCGTATCCTTTTGGCTTTAGATTTCGTAAACTTCGATGCCACTGGCGCTTAGTGCACCTTATTCGTTAAAAAATACGCATTTTAACATATATAGCATTATTTTAAGAAGGATTTGTACTTCTTTTTCTTACGAATAGGTTTTTTTGAGTTCCAAGCACTCCAAAGTCAAATATTCATCGCAAAATTAAAATGTAAGAAAAAAATAAATTTTAATTAAAATTAAAAAAAAATATAATCAATGGAGCGCGTAAAGATCAAAATAAAAATTCCCATCACTCAAAATCTGATTCTCTATTTAGTAAGAAATTTACTTAAAAACGTATATGTATAATTGGCGCTTACATCCTATTTTTTGTGTGCATCTTGAAGTTTTTCCACACCTGGAGGAGCCCTAAAGTTGTTTATGAGGACTTTGAATTTTATTTGGGAAAATTATTGTGAAATCCAATAAACATCAGGTAGATTTTCATGGAATAAGATTTGAATTAAGAGTTAAAAGAAATCTATGTCATGGTGCAAAAAATACAGGAGCGACAACATCTGCGAACAGCTATACCGGTAACAGCAAATTTGACAGAATCGTTTGATTTTCTGACGTAATAATATAATACTTGTATTCATTGTATTGTTTTTCACATCCCCTACAACGTCGTTCTTATTCTTATTTACTCATTGTTGCGTCGCAGCCACAATTACTCTCACTGTTGTTGCAATATTGGAATCTATCATTCTTGACGCTCAGAACTGATGCTTTGCAGTAAGAACCCTTTATTGAATCTTGATTATAATCACTTTCCTTATGTTCTTTAGCCTTAACAGTCTAAGCTACTTTTCAACTGGCACTGCATTTTCTTGATACTCAAAGCAAACTTTAAAGGACACCCACTTTCATTATTGGAATTTTGCTTTATTTCAATAGTTTTGCATATTTTAGATGCAAGCAATAGAATTACTACCGTCCTCGTAAACCTGGTTTGCTACTTGAGAAACCCTTTTTAATGCAGTATTGAATTATTGTTTCAAATGAATTCCGGCATCCCCATTTTTTTGAAAGTAAACTTTTTTTATTACGATAAAAGAACGCAAACAATTATTAGGAAAAGAAGAAATCTACCTTCATCGTACAATATTTTCATCAGTATTATTAACTTTAATTGATCGCTTATTACCTAAAATTCAGCAACGAATTGTTTCAGAAAAGAAACGCCTATTATAATAAGCTTATTTGAAAGGAAGATTTCTTGCTAAAATATTAGGAAGTAGAGTAAATCGTATTGCGAGTCACTGTTAATAGTTTTACTTATTTTCCTCCATACACAACTATTGGCCGCCTTTCGTTTGCCTAATATGAAATCACAATACTTAGATTTCACAGCAATAAATATTTACATACAAACAAAAAATATTAGCAACGACTTTCCCAATCATTTTTAGGCGTCTTGTCTAGCCTCTCATAATATAAAATTTTTATTTCTTTCCCCATTAGCCAACATTTAGATGTACGTGATTGTAATGCATTCAAACGCGTCGACTATTTGTATTTTGCATATTTAATTACAAATTTCATATTTAACATTTTGGTCACTTCCAAAATAGGTCTAATTACAACGCAAGTGGATTCCATGTATATTAAATTATTAATCAGTATTTCATTTAAAATTTTTCCAATTTTTCGCATACTCTATTCATGCATTGCATTTAAAATATTGTTAATAAGCCAATTTGTATGTAAATTGCAATGGATATAAATACAAAGCAGCGGTAGTGAAAACTAATGAAATTTACAAAAGGATTGCCAAGGTTTTTTATCTCTGCTGGGAAGTAGTTTTAATCTGCAAATTTCTTACGTACGCGACTATTTTCGGACACAATTTATGAACACTACGGAGAAATTCAGTTGACTAAACATCACCAAGAAAAAACATAATATTCTATTATTCTTCTATATACAGGACTGAAATCTATATACAAGGTGGCGCAAATTGAATTACCCTATCGAAAGATTTCTAATTTTTGCAATGGCATCCTACGCCACTTGTAACGCCGCCCTACAGTCCGAGTTGAATAATTTATTTTCCTGGTGCCTTATGATTCGTCTATTTCTTAATGTTGAAAAATGTCACAAAATCAAATTTTCTAAGCTTCAAAACCTTCTTTATACCTCTAATTATATCAAATATACATATCTTGCTGATAAAAGTTTTAGGGGTTTTCTTTGATTCAAAGCTTAATTTCATCACGCACCTAAATTATGCCGCTTCCAATTCTCTAGCTATGCTCGCTTTTGTTAGACGTCACTCATCGCACTTCACTGACCTATACCCATTAGATTATGCCTCATTTATTTGCAGTCCATATAAATCGAGTGGAGAGGGTTCAAAAAATGTTTGTGCGTTTCACACTACATTCACTCAATTTCTCAGACCCGAAACCATCGCACGAATCCCGCTGTCGTTTGATCAGTCTCTTTCCATTAAGTGACAGAGGTACTTTTCAGGCAGTATCATTTATCTTTGATCTCATTAATGGCAAAATTGACTGCCCGGTCCTTCTAGAAAGAGTACAGTTTAATGTTCCTTGCGGAAATTTTCGCCGTTGCAAGATTTTTCGCGTTGGCTTTAGTAGGACTTTATATAGTGCCAATGCGCCTCTCGTTAGAACGTTGTCTGACTTTAATTATTTCGCCATGTATTTCAAGTGCAATTAAAAAATTACTTTCTATGTAAGAAATTTAAATTATACCTAGTATATATTTGTTATTTTAGCTTCTTAATTATTAATTTCGTTAAAATTCAAGTGTAACTTCTATATATTTTTAGCAATTTAACGGTTTCTTATGTGGTTAATCTAAGTTTTCTACACTGTTTAATATTAAATATTGTAAATTTGTATTTTAATTCTGAAATTTATATCTTAAATTTCGGTTCCGAATTTTGTTAGACGTTAAAAAAATATATATATAAAGCTGCAATATGGCAGGTAGGTAGGTGGAAGTGACGGTATTTAAAACAACTCACTTAGACCGTTGCCAATGCCACAGCAACAGTTTACCCACTACTCCTCGTTAAATCATTCTATTTTAAGTGCAAAACCATTGATCTGGCTTGCACTTGTATCCCTGAGGCCGTTTAAAAACAATGAGCAAATTAAACCTCGTCAGGCAATGGCAAACCTCCGAGTGTATTTCTGCCATGAAAAAGCTCCTCATAAAAACATCTACCGTTCGGAATCGGCTTGAAACTTTAGGTCGCTCCATTTGTGGAACAACATCAAGAAGCACACCACAAATAGGAGGAGGAGCTCGGCCAAACACCTAACAGAAGTGTACGCGCCAATTATATATATATATACTGGCGTGCGACGCAGTACAGTGACAAAGAAGATGTGTAACAGCCTCTTCCTCCTCCTCATTCGTGTAGTTTCTCTTGATAGCTTCCAATTGATAATAAAGTCGGGGGCTTTTCAGAGATTTTTGATTTTTGTACAATCCCATCGAAATGGATTAATCTTATTGTAGAAATTTTCATTTACAAATGCCATTTCCATATGCAATTGGCATGCCAATAAAACTGTTAAGCACCTTAGTACCATATACCGCGATCGCCTCTGTTATAAGAAGTTGGGCTACGATAAAAGTCCTAGAGTCGGTGAAGACTAAACGGAAATGAGTTAAAAATTATTCTTATAATCTCTTATACAGCACAGCTTCCATCTATAAAGAGTTCCGGCCCAAGCGATGTTTTTGCATGATTAGAAAACAGATGTGTGGTCGAAGAAAGGGTCTCAGATAGGATTTGGGAAACCATTTTTAAGCATACAAATCGCGCTGGGTTTCCTTTTTTCACAAGTTGAGGATAAGGATAGGCCATCTACTAATATAAAGAGGCTCTCTCCTTGGGCAACAATGGATTAACGAATAACATGAAACTCACTGATAAGTACTGAACTATTGCCCATATGCTCACCAAATTCGAAGCCCCTGTATAGATTAGATGCTAATAGAGTCCCTTCAGTACGACTGTTTCACATTTGGCAGACTGCGATGTGCACAGCTTACGTACAACCTCACTGGAGCGGCTGATTGCATTCGCTAAAAATGGTTTAAAGTTATGTGAGAATTGAACTGAAAACACACACAACTCTTATAACTTTTTCCTGTTTTCAGCAAGTACTTGAAATTCTCTATAGACCCGAAATATGAAATGTTTGTAGTTTCTTTTTAATATCGGGATATACAGATATTTGAGTGTATCTCTGCTGCGAAACAGACTTCTGATAAAAATTGAATTTTTTAGTAAAGACCTTATGGAAGAATATAGCTTTAACGTATTATATAGTGAATTAAAAATGTCCGTTTGTGCTTGTCCTTGTGCCGATGCCCTTATCACATAATTTGGGAGCAATCTAAACGTTACAGCTGAAGTACAGTAATTCTAGGTTATGCAACTCGCGTTCACATGTGCACATTTACGTATACATATTTATATTCACGTATGCAATAACGATAAAATTTCAGATAAGCAGTCATACTTGTGATGAAGTGATGAATTTGAACTTTGTTTCGAATATAGCGCGTCTGATAAAAAAACGCAATCTACAAGGTATCAAAGTACCTATTCCTCAAACGTAACAATCTGCTCACGTATGTACGCATACATATACAAGTAGTGTGTGTATGTAAGCATTGAATAATTGCATAATAGTAAATACCAAAAAATCGTGAATACTAAGTTGTTCAGAATTAATTATTAAGAAAGAATTGGTTAAAGACATGAAGTAGAATTTTAGTTTCGAATAAATTCAAAAATTTTAAATGCATAATTTTGCCATTTTTCTTAAATACAATGACGGCGCCAAATTCGACTTTTATTATTTAAAACAGCAATTTATAAAAATAATTTTTATAATTGTTTACACATACATGCATATATAGAATATATACCGGTCGTTGCTTAAATCTTTCAGTTCTATTACTTCTGGGCAAAGTCTGTTGCCTTTTCTTGCAATAAATTATAGCTTGGAACGACGTCAACCATCAACTAGTATTAAATCATAATTATGGAAATAAAAATAAATCTTTGTTGAAGTGTGAAGCTTAACAATAGCTTATCGGGAAGTCCGATTTATTTAAACATAAATTGATAACTAAATGCCGTTGTGTAGCAAATACAGGTTTGTTAGTAAAAACTGTTAGGTGGATGGCAGTAAAAAACTTAGAACACAGATATACAAAACAAGAACAAAAATGTTTAGGTGTACCGCAACCACAAAGAATAGTGCAGAGTGTTGCCTTGATAAATTATTGATGAAATGAGTGGGCTAAAATATTTCCCTTAAAAATAAAACTAATTCTCTTATTTCTAGTCGTAAACGTTAATTTAATTTAATCACTCAAACACTCATTTTATGAATTTTAATTTGTTCTATGAACTTTAGAGTGGGTGGTACTTTGCCTGCCCAAGTAATAAGTGCATATAAAGAGTCTTTCAACAGACGCGCCTAGATGTTGTTTTAAAGTAAACCATGTAAAAAATTTCATTCTTCCAGCTTTCACTTTTTTACTCAAAATATGGCTCTCAACAATTACAATGTGAAAAGGAGATCATTTAAATGTCCCCCATGAGCACATTAACAGGTAAAATCCGCCAAGCAGTGGATTAATGAATGCTAAATTATTGAGAACGTCGCGATATTGGTGTTCAAAGTTGTTCAGCAACACTTTTCGCTACAATATTCTCGCGGAATTCTCAACAGAACATCCAGTTTTCGGCCTGTCAGTCCTTTTCATATCCTCGACAGAAACAGGTTCTTGAAATCGGTTCATCAACCTTTGAATTGTCGACTCACTCGGACGATTATTTCCACCAAAAAAATCACGAAGGATCAACCAATTTCATGTGCGTGGCTACCATTCGGAATTCACAGAGAGAACGTTGGTTCGAATCTCGGTGAAACACCAACATTAAGAAAAACATTTTTTTAATAGTGGTCGCCTTCTCGATACAAAAGCAAAAGCATTAATACTAATTTTCCAACCAAATTCAAAACTTATTATATTTTAAGACTTTTACCAAAATATTTCTGAAAAATATTAGGATTTACCTGAGCTGCATCAATTAACAAAAACTTAAAAAATCTCATTACTTTGATTACAAATATCTCTTCATGTTCTTTAAACTTTTAAACATTTTTATCGAAAACCTTCAAATTAGTAAAGGTTAAAAACTTAAAAATAAACTTCTATCACCTGAAATAATTTTTCGAAAAAAAAAAATAATAATTTAATCAAATTTGCAATATTTTTGAATAACTGTTGACAGAATGCTAATGGGAAAGTCTGAAAGTCTCACAATGAAGAGAGAATAAGGGCACTATTGGCAAGCGTATCGCCAAGACTTGTACTTCAGCTCTATAAAGTCAACTCCGAAGCTTGAAAGAGTTCAAAGGTCTGCTCTCATAGCAATCAATGGGGCGCTATGAACCACTTGTATATTATTCTAGTGTTAAAACAATGATAAATGTGGTGGTGCCTGTAGGCATACTCAAAAACTTTGAGTTTATCCTAATGGTGGCTGATCAATGTACACCCTCACTTAGCCCATACAGGACATTCTTCCCTGTGATGGTGCACTCAAAACTGATCGGGAATACTTAACTTCATTTTCGATCTCATCCGAATTTTTTTATATAAAGCTCATTTGCATGAGTTGACTAGGCAAGGTACCTGTAAGGTAGTTTCTCCGGACTGAGATTCCCTTGACTACCTACAGTCTCCTTCTGGAAGGGTCAACTCAGTGAGCACTGAGAAGTGCACAAACTTGTAAGGTAGCGAAATCATTTCTGCCACGCGTGGATCGGAAGCGCTCGAGGGAAATTCTAAGGTTAACAAAGTCTCAGCACTCGAATTTTGTGGGTGTCTTTACAGCACACTCTGTGAGATTCGACATTAATTTTTGCATCAGCTGTATGGAGAATGGGGGGAAGTCATCGCAGCACCTTCTCTCTAGCTGCCCTGCTTTCACGGGACTAACATTTTGGAATCTTGGCTCTCGGTGCTTTGCCACGCCTGCTGGTATAGCAGGACTTGATGTTAACCACTTGAAAAGCTTCCCCAACCGCACGAAGGGTTTAATACAACATAACTCAGTCATCGTTCCTTCCTTATGTCCTATTAGTCCTCCTTATTTCCCCTCAATGGCATCACAAGGGACGAACGTGATTTCTTCGCCCCAGTGTGCCCTCTCCCTGGGCAACCTTTTAATCTAACCTAAGCTACTTTAATAAAAAAACTGCATTTTTCTGCATTTCCGACATATAAATGGCACCCCTCGTAGTATAAACTATATTAAAAAAAAAATTATAAATAATCAAAACTTTGCAATACGTCGCGCTGCTGACATACAAAATGTGGTTTCATTAAATTTCTTTCGGAATTCATTAAATCCAGATTTTGACTATTAACGAATATAATGAAACTGTAGTTATACCGCCGCAGTAGCGGAAAGGTTTGGTGCGTGACTACCCCTCGGGAGTGCATAGATTCGAACCTCAGTGGCTGAAACACCAAAATAAAAAAAATAAAAAGGTCTAATAGCGGTTGCCCGTCGGCTGGCAATGGCAAACCGCCGAATGTATTTCTGCCATGAAAAATCTCCTCATAAAAACCATTTGCTGTTCGGAGTTGGATACAGGCCACAAATACGAGGAATAATTTATGTTTACTTTTTATAGATATACCTAAACCATAACTCATGTTTATAAATATTTGTTTGCTATATCGCAGTTTCACTGTATTTGAGTTCACTCAATTTTTCCCACTAAAATCTCAAACTTAATTACAACGAAGTAGCGCACAAATGAAACATTGTTGTTTCTTTCAAAATAAAAAGCAAGCATCAGAAATGAGCAACATTAATCAGTGGTCTAAATCTACTGGAAAAAACTACAATACATACACACATACATAAAGTACATACAACACATAAATATTAGGCGCATTTATTTCGTTTATAAATTTTTTCCTAGCATAGCTATAATTAAATGACATTGGGACCTACCCAAATGCTTTTGTCTTTGCGCGTTTTCGTTTACACTGCGTATGCGCATCATCTGATTGTGAGTTTGTAAATAATCATTGTTAGTTGTTGAATGGGTGCTGAAATTTTGTGGCGCACGTGTCATGCATAGGAACTAAGGGCTTAGAGTTTTGTATGTTCAAATGTGTTATTTCCTTGTGAATAGCTGTGAATAGCGACAGCGCCACCCAAAACTCTTGACACATGAGTATTGTCATAAATCTGCTAAAAACAATGAGAAGCCTCAATGGCATCTCTATATACATACGCAAATGTATGCTTACATGTGTGGATATTGATTGCCTTCATTATTTTATTCTTTCCTATATATTTATTTACTCTTCAGTTTATCGGATTATTGATGTTTTCGCTTTATTTGCGAAAATGTATTCAAGAAAAAACTTAAAAAATCTGGTATGGAAAGTCTTTCCGCACTCGAGCCTATGAAAACAATAGTCGATTAAAATTCAGCACAAAATGTTTTAATTATGGTAGTTTAAGGCATCAAGGCGTGTATGTAACTCAGTAAATATATTCAGTAATACACACAAGCATGCTTAAAGGGTGATTTGTTCTTGAAAATGCCATAAAATATGGCCTTCAATATTTTTCATTATTTTTTTCTTTCTTAGAAGGAGTACTACTTCATTGAAATAACTGTCTAGATTAGCTCTGCAATAGCCCAACCTATCTACTCAATTTTATAGCACTTTTCCTGTTTAGCTTATCCTAAAATTTGTGAAACTCGAAATTGTCTCGAGAGCTTTGCTCTACGGTACGTTGTTCCTTAGAGTTTCATATATTGTAGAATCCGAATCTGTTGGGAACGTTGTCGAAAAAATCGTTCTATTACAAATTAAACCGCCCTATTATACATACTTATATATGTACCTCGTAACAATCTTAAGACAGGCGGACGAGACACAGCAATAGACAGACCAAATGTTAGTCAACCGACAAGCGATGACATCAACGCTTTCCATTTCGAAAAATTGCTGAAGGCAAAAGCGCTTCTAATTTTCCGTCAATGGTTGTTGTTATTGTTGTTGTGCTTAGACGAAACTTAAGTAAAATTCTTTTTTTTTTTTTTTGATTTTGTTTTTGTTGGTCGTTAATTTGGACATAGCCACATTGAGCCTACAGAACTATGCTCAACGACGCGGGGGGCGCTCGTTCTGCTATTGAAAAGATAATGCGTAGGCGCAGAGCAGCATTAATTTAATACAAAACTATTTATATATACCATGTATTTGTGTACAAGCAAATGAATTTGTCAGCAGCAAAAGTGCACGAAAAACAGAAAAAGGGAAAACTTAAAAAAAAATGGTGTTCCCACAAAATTCACTTTTATGACAATTTTATGATATTTTTAGCCATTCTTTACCTTTATAATATTTGTTGTTGTTTTGGTTTTTGACTTTTATTGGCATTTGTAAACACTTGTTTCCCCATTTATAGTGCTGGTATTAAATACAAATGCGTGTTTTACATATAAACTCATATATTTTGTGATATTTTTTATCTTTACTTTCTTTTTTTCACTTGTGCTAACAGCCAACTAAGCTGCATGAAATCTTACCAAAATAGATTTGCCGTCAATCAACCTTGAGCAAAGATTTTGGACAAGACTAGTTCAAGTTAATATCCGCATGAAGGCGTTCCAGGCCAGATGTTGGAAGCAAGCGGAAATTTTTGGTTCCAATTTAAACACATTAAATTTTTATGACCAAATAGATTCGCTCTACATATTTGAAAATTAACAAAATCAATTAGCATTGTTTGCTCAAGAATCGAAAATATTATAAATGAGAAAGATTAGTATTTTGGAATTTGGCTTTCTTAGCTGAAATTTGAATTTAGGAATGTATTAGAAAAAAAAAGATTTTTTTTTTGTTTGTTTGTTAAATTTTTAGCATGAGATGGCATCAAAAAAGACCAAAAAGACATTCCGCTAGGTAAATGAACGCCTGACCACAGTGAATATGAAACTTACTCATAAGCGCCCACGCGACTATGAAGGCGATAGATGAGCAACCAAAACTTGCCTCTACGCGCCTATTAAAAAAATATTTCAACGAATCTATGCCAGTGATTTGCGAAATTGTCGCCAAGACGGCAAAGCAAGGGCTATTAAATGAAATCTAACCTCTTCCACGAAATCCCCTACAATAAACTAATGTTGGACCCACAAGTGGTGCGGAAAAGCAAAGAAAAGGTAGCACATAAAAGGTCTGACTGCAAAAGATTTGGGATGCTGGCCAAGCGAAAACACAATGTTGAAAAAATATTCATGAATGAAAAAGACCGCAAGTCTAAAAAATAATTTCTTGACCGCATTGAGCACAAAAATGAAAATAAATAACCAGGTACACCCATTGCGGATGAATAAAATGATACAAGGTGGCGCAAAATTAATCATCCATTTTATTTTGGGTAATTTTTATACTTTACGACCAACCTTCCATTGCCCATTGCGCTCGATTGACTATTTGTATACTGCAGCTATCTAGTCCACAAGTGTCAAACATGATTAACGTACGACGCCATTTGAAGAAAGTATACTCGTACATCATCCGATTGGGTGCTTAATTTTCTACCAACATTGTAGGTGATTGACAAGGTGCTTACTATTATATGTCGCAAAGTTTTTAAATGTTAAATAAATAATTAGCCGACTTAAAAGCACGACCTACTATTTTATAACTAAGTAAAAATTCATGAAATTACTTAAGCCATACCTTGTAAGTCCCAACGAAAGTCCCTTTTGAATCCCATAATACTAAAATAAAAACAAAACTAAAGACGCAACACAGTAATCTGGTGTACTATCGTGCATTTTTTTCTCGAAATTCATCACATTATCTTCATTGGCTACATAGTTATTATACCTTAGCCTCTTGTTTTTCAAACACAAAAACAAAAGTTTTCTGCAAACTCTTTTATAAAAAACTAAAAATTTATTTGTTATTTTTATTTTAACGTAAAAAAAAACTGTAAATATGGTAAAAAGAAACGATGGTATTTTATTTTAGAAAAATATTAAAATTATTTAATTTTTTAAATAAAGTTTCCAGTTTACGTCATATAATACTCAAGCACACAAATAAACCAATTGTCCAAGAAATTGATGGCAATGTCCAAATAATTGAATCACTTCACATGGAAATGCTCTATACCATTTTACGTGGGATGCCGTTAAGGATTGATGTCTTCTACTTGAATTTAAGGTACGTATTCTTAGGAATATTATAAAACATTTCAGTTAAAAATATCCGTATAACTCGAGAAGTTACCATTATTTGAAAGCAAGACTGCTGGAGAGCGCTGAGCAATTTTTTGTATTTTTTTTTTTAGTTTTTTTCGGGGTAACTCAAACAGTTTTCAATCGATTATCCTAAAAATTAGTTTATCTCGTATCCTTCTAAATGTATTTTACCCTGAGGGTCGTAGAATTAGAAATTGTTAAATGGTTTATTGAAAATGTTTGATAAATTATTGTATTTAGCTAACTTTTTTAACAAAACAGAAAAAGAAAAATAATTCAAGTGACTCAAATTACTCCTTGTTTTAAATGCCTACATCACTCTGCCAATAATTTTTGGAATTTTAGAGAAAATCATCATTCACTTCCTTCAAATGAAAATCTCGATGCCTATCACGCCAATCTACGGCTGCTTACCCTCGTCAGGCAATGGCAAACCTCCGAGTGGATTTCTGCCATAAAAAAGCTCCACATAAAAAACTATCTGCTGTTTGGAGTCGACAGATAGCCGAGTCAAGATGCACACCACAAATAGGAGGAGGAGCTCGACCAAACATCTGTCAAATCTTTTGTTTATTATTCAGTTGTTTATGCCAAATCATCATGACAAGTTACTCGATTGAACAGCACGTTCAAATGATAAAACTTTATTATCAAATTGAGTGTTCATTAACGCAAACGTTGCGCGCATTGCGTCCATTTTTCGATAGACGTGGTGGCCCTTCCAATTTCTTATGGCCCATATTGAACCATATGGACCTAGACGACATGTGGTTCCAGCAGGACGTCGCTACGTGCCACACCGCAAACGCCATTTTATTCCATTTCAACATCTACCCGCCCTTATTGAAAACCCCTTTATATATATATATATACCACAGATGCGTGTATTTAGCAATTTTGTAATATATTTGCTTTGAAGTTTACCACAGAAACTTAACATAAAGAAATGTGAACAGTTCACGTCTAGTAGCTTTCTCGAAAAAAAGACGATTTTTAATATTTACTTTTTCTATGAAAAGAAAAGTTTTCTGCAAAACAGGTATGTGTTTTTTTTTATATTTAAAGGTGAGCCAAATTCATTCGGCCGCTGTAGTCGAAACTACCATTCGGGAGTGAGTAGGCTCGAGTCTCCTTGCATGAAACGGCAAAATGATGGAACAAGTTTTTCTAATAGCGGTCGACCCACGCGATAGAAAACTTCCGAGTGTTTTTCTGTCATGAAGAAGCTCCCCATAAAAGCAATTTGTCTTTCGAAGTCGGCTTAAATTTGTAGGTCCCTCAATTTTTGGCACAACATCAAGACGCACGCCGTAAAACAAGCACCTAACAGAAGTATTGGTTGGTGGAGCTGTTGCCGGAGTGACACAGCACAGACTCAATTAGCACAAAAGATACCAATTTGATATACCACTTGTTAAACCACTACTTTTTACTAACCATCGAACCATCTTGATTTCACTATGAATTTACAATTTCTTTCAAGTTGACGATCGAGAGCTCCCCCAGCATTCTATGTCGTAAAGCATCCAGACTTGGGCACTCCCACAGATAGCGAATAACTGTTTCTTTAGATGTTTATTGGTTGAAGCTTTTAAATCTATTGTTGTACGGCCACCTCATCTTCCTGGTATGGTTTCCCAAAGGCCAGTTATAGTTGCGTAATTTTGAATATGTGTGCTCGTAACTTTTGTTAACAACTTGTCAGTTCTGAATTTTTTGTAATTGGGTCACTTTTGTTATTTTGCAAGTATCCGTGTTAGTGTATCTGTCAGCGGCCTGCTACTGGAATAGCGAGAATATCTCCCTTTTGCACACGCATACGCTTCGAGTTCGTTATAGGATGCCCTTGTCTTGCCAGTTCATCACATATCTCATTTCCTTCAATGTTTCTATGTCCAAGTATCCATATGAAAGTGATGTCTGTCGCGTGCGCTAAAGTGTTAAGTTCTTCTTTGCATTGTCTGGCGATTTTTGAATTGGTTGTAGGTAATTTTATAGATAAGATCTGAAAAAATGCATACTTCCGATAGTTCCTGCAGATGGTTTTTAATTAGCCTACAAGCTTATCTTATCCCGAGAACTTCTGCTTGAAAAAATACTATACAACGGAAATGTACGCGCTTACTTAATTTTAAATTAAATTCTAAACGCTAAACGGACCACACCTGAATGGTTTAGGCAAATATGCAGTAATGACCATCAACTCTTACTTGATGTTGTGCAAAAAAATCATGACAGTGTCTATTAATAGTACCTCATTGGATGAAAATGTGTGTTGAGGTATAAATGGAAAGCTTTGAAGACATTTTTCTCGAATTTTTAATTTATAAAGTTCTCTTCGAAAATGAACAAAAGCGTCAGTTAGATAAAGTTACACTGAAAATCTCTTGATTTCATTAGTGATTTTTGACTGGCATCAGCTCACCGAAAATGGCGGAAAGCCATGGATTTCATTTATTTAATTTAGGCAAAATCACTTAAGTACTTTCATGCAGCTAAAAGTAAACTTTATGTACTCTTTATAACCAACTTAAGTAATTTAGGTCATCTGTGCAAAAAAATAAGTTTGTATTTCTTGATAGGCCAACAATGAGTTGGTGATTATTACGCACTTGCACGGAAACACAGATAATTTCTGCAAATGGCTTGACAATTTGAAACGTTTTTAAATACTATCTCTAATCAAAATATACATGCATACTTATTCATAGCAACAAAAATTAGTATATAACATACCGTATGTACTTAAACTATTATGTTACCATGTCTTTTATTATAATGACGTAATAACTTTCTGATAACGTAAGCTTTAATTCTGCGCAAGTCACTTGAAATGGAGAGCACCACATGATACAAAAGATGTGCAAATAAGATTATATTTAAATGGGAGGTGGATACATATTTATAATCGAAATGTAAATACGAAATTCGGGAGCCTTATTACGCAATACCGCATGGCGTATACGTAATTTTAGAATCGCCCAATATAAAGTGAATTTCTTACAGGAATTTAAATGCATTCGGAAATCAAATGAATTTCTATACTTGTTTACTCTTTTTGTTGACTCTTTACGTTGACTGCCAAATCATGAGGAAATGAATGAAACTGAAAATTATTTCTGGGCATCTGTATGGTTCAGAGAGATGAAAAATAATAGAAAAAGCGGGTACACTAAATATATAAATTTTAACTTATTTTCGCATGGCTATGATTTATTTTTTTTTTGGCCCAAAAGCAAAGATAATCTACTCTTATTTTTTGACGATATACTTTGAAGCAAGTTTACAGTTGGGCCAACAAAACGCTAGTTTAAAGCTGAAGATTATATGGTAAAGTTTCTTTATTTGCAAGTTGTGGACAAAATTAGTAAAATGATTTCTGTGAGAAATCAAATATTTTTTTAAATAGAAATTTATTTACTATTCATAAACGAGCAAAAATTCAAGTTCGAGCTCACCAAATTTCGAAAGAAGCCAACTATAAGTAATACGAAGCAAATAAGAAAATTGTTGTAGAGGCGAATTAGTTCGTAATAAATAATAATAAATGAATATGTACTTTAATTTTCTCCTATGCATATCTTGCAACCCTGTGTACTATTATTTTGCATCTCCCTTTTTTATCATAAGCCATTGTAAGCTTTTGTTCAAATATATAAAAGTCAGTCGTTAATTAGCGTTCAAAATCCTAGGTACTCTAAAAATTAATACTAACTAAAGAGTTATGAATGTTATTTTTCGCAAAATTTTCAAGTTTGTTTAACTTGGATTTTTTGGTACGAAGAATTTATCTTTTTCTTCTTTATCTTAAGCGGATAGCTTTTTTATGGCAAATTATAATTTCTGATTATTGATTTTGTTACTACTGTATTAGGAAAAGTGTGTGTAATATTTTTAAATGTAAATAAAACTCAAACTTGCCCGAAATAAAAACAATTATATTTTACAATATTAAAAAAAAAATTTTACCGTACCTTAGTCTCGCAAAAACTGTGGAACGGGTGTACCTGTCTGATGTGTTAAATAATTCTGGCTGAAAGGCTGTATCTACTTGAATGACTTCTTTTATTTTATTTGTCTCGGTAGTGGTAGGTGGTTTACTAAATACAAAACTTTCAAACCCTTTCAAGAAAACGCCAGAAAATCGATAAATCTAAATTTGCATCAAGTGCTAGTCTCGCCACACCTCCGCGCTCGACTTTACCGATTTGAATCCAACATTTTTTTGTCTCATTACTGGAATGGTTTATGAAAAACGCAAATCTGAAGAGCCCCCTGAAGTAAACCCCGAAAATCTATATGTTCAGTAATTCCAGTGTATAAGGCTCGTAAACACTTTAAAACGATTGACTGAATCGGATGATTTTCTTGTTGTGGTAGGATGTGCAGAAAAAAAACTTAAAAACCTCAAAGAAAAATCATTAAAACGAAGAACTTAAGGTTTAAATTTCCTTTATACATGAAATGTTTATGAATCAGCACTTAACTCCGCTATTAGCTCCAGCCCGGTCTATTGTTTAACAGCTGCGCTATACAGTATTCGATTATTCACAACGTGCAAAGAAGATTTACATTCAAATAAATTTTAAGTTGTATTATTAGTTTGTCGGTTATTATTAGTTTGTAATAAATAAAAAGTCCAAACTAGTCAATAAAAGCAATTGATTGTTAAAAAAAAACAACAACGGCAAAAATACAAATAAGACTAATGCATCATTTAAATATAAAGGGTCTTTCAAAAGTGACGCCTGGATGTTAGTAGTGAATATTTGCTAGGCATCTTTGACATTTGCCAAGTTTTAACAATTTTACATGATAGAACAACGCGTAAAAATTATTAAAATTTATAATGAAAATAGTCCATCCTTAAGGACCATACATATGTATCTCGAAAAATTAATTTTTTTTTGGTGGAAATAATCATCCGAATGAGTGAACAATTCAAAGGTTGAGTTGCAGCTATTTCTGCTGAGTATAGAAAAAGGACTGACGGACAGAAAACTGGACGTTCTCTCGAGAATATTACTGCTGTAGAACAAACTGTTGTTCAATAACCTTCCACATCGATATCTCGACGTTCTCAGCAATTAGTCATTCATGAATCGACTTTTTGGTGAATTTTACCGTGGTGGACATTTAAATATATAAAAACTTTAAATTTTGACATATTTCATTTTAAAACTACAGCGCGTCTTTTGAATTACCCTTTACCACATATAATCTGTACACTAAACGCTGCTCACGGCGCCAACTGCGAAAGGTTAAGTAAACTTAACTAGAACGTATAACACAACGGGAGCCAAACAAATATTTGCCGAACAAAGACACTCCTTATATTGCTAAACAGCGAGAATTTAACCTTCATTTAGTCTTCTCTGACAGTGTTTGTAAAGATAACTTCTTGCTTAATCCAATTCTGCACCTTTCGCATAAGTAAAATAGTTTAAATTTTATTTTAATATGTGATAAATGTGCATAGGTAATTTTGAAGGTAAAATAAAGTAAGACTTCATCAATATAACATCAGCACAGCAAAAATGTTTGTAAGACTAGAAAATGAGTTGTGCTACATCCACTTACAAAACCTACCAAACATTCATTATCAATGCCACGTAATTTATTTATTTATTTAGTCTGAGAAATGACAATATTACAGACTACTAATGGCAAAAAGACGAATAGTCTAGAAGACAGTATGACTAATTGAATTGAAACATTGAATTCACGAATTCATCGAGCGATGGGCGTATTAGATGAATAATTAGTACTTAGGTTAGCCACATAGAACGGAAGTAAGTTACGAAAAGTACGTTGGGAAACATTAAATCTGATTTGTTCTAACGAATACCGACAATCAAATGTACTGTAGATGGTTTTATAAGTAAAACAAAGGCTTAGGACAGACCTATGTAAGCTTTTCAAGAGACACACGCAGCTTATGAGTAACAGAAAGAATAAACGGTAACGATGCACTAAAATTTTAGCCAAGAGCAAATTTTTTCCCCATTCAATTCCATTAGTGAGGAACCGATTGATCGGTATCCATATAAAAACAGAGCATTAAAAATGTGACTTAATAATGACGTAAAGAGAGACTTAAAGGAATGCGAATACGCAAATTTAGAGGAAACCTAGGATTTCGATGTTATATAAATAAAATGATTAGCAAAAGACCTCCAATACCCTTAATTTCACCAACACTCTTTAGGACACAATTTGGCAAAATGTAACTTGAAGGCGAAATTGTGAAAATCTCTGAGTGAGTCATGTAAAAACATTTGCGCAAAGTCAAATATAATTTTAATTTAATTTTTAACTTGAGGTTCAGGGGCCATCGTAGCCGAATGGGTTGGTGCATGACTACCATTTGGAATTCACAGAGAGAACGTAGGTTCGAATCTCGGTGAAACACCAAAAATTAAGAAAAATATTTTTTTAATAGCGGTCGCCCTCGGCAGGCAATGGCAAACCTCCGAGTGTATTTCTGCCATGAAAAAACTGCGCTGAAATTCATTTCAACAAACTGGAAACAAAATTGGCAACTCACGTACCACCTGACGGGGCTCAGCAGAAGCTGAAATGAAATCTGGATTATCAGTGAACGAACTAAGATCCCTACCACAAAACCGTGTGAGTTGGCGTAGAGGAATCGTTGACGCCCTATAGCATTCGTTATGTGAAAAAAGTGCCCAGGCCCCAGCAAAAATCAAAAAATAGGCAAAAATCAACGGCGCACTTCCAACTTTCACTACCAAAACTCCAAGGGTTTTTCTTGAACTTCTTATTAAAAAACTTATTGTAAAATATTAATGGAAATTTTTAATTTTTTTTTTTTAATTTTAAAAAGTAAGAAACTTTGGTTTCGTAACATCGTTGATAGATAAAAGTGCGCACATATTCAAATTTAGTTCGAAGGTTAGATATATTTTGAAAATACGAGTACAACTTCAAGCCACGACCACTAGCAACTGGGTCATGTATTAATATGCGGTTAGTTGTTGATTCCCTCCTTAAAAAAAGAAAAGGACACATTTAGCATTCGAACGCCACAGTTCAGGTGAGAGCAATTTGTTACAAAATTTGCCCTACAAACTTAAACAGGCGCCGTTTTTTGTTTTAATGATGCTAGATGCCTTTTACCTACGCCAACATACTCAGTAATATAATCCATTATCATATCAGCAGAAGCGGTAGGTAAGAACGAAGATAAGTGTTCTATCAGCCACATCCCAATCAGAGTTCAAACCAAGAACTTTCAGTTGTTTGTGTTTTTTAACATTGGCCGCGTTAGTCCATGCAGGAGATGAAATATGCTCACTATCGACTGTTACTAAATACGAAAAAGATCAAAGAGAATGAAGCATTGCAAAAAATATCAGTTTGAGCACCAACAACAGAAACATTACCACCAACAACTTTGGAACGTAACAACAGTAGTTAAAGGAGAACGAAAAAGCAATAATGAGTGTAGAGATAGCAGCAGCATTAGCAGACAAGGGTGGGTTGAGATAACTTCAGCTGAGCTAAATTGAGGTTAGTTTAAGGGCTGGGTCCTTTTATATCTGATTAAATGTCATAGTTTTAAGTACAAATATTGCTGAATGTTGGAAAACAGTTTGCAATAAATAAGTGGATTCAAAAACAAAAAAGTTTAGATGAAGCTTAATTTTTGGATCTGCCAAGAAAAATAAAGCTAAAAAACTAAATTTTATTTCTGATATACAAATTACGCTGCAGAAATTACTTTTATTTTCGATTTAAAAAATTTACATTATTTTTAGTGAAGCAATGAAAGCAATTTAGCAATGATTATTTTTAAGAAAAAAAATTACAGCTCACAAAATAGTAATTTCAAAGCGAAAAATTAGTTTTATTTTCTATCAAAAATATATACAGTGGCTCAATAAAGAACTCGAACACCCAAATGATTAAATAAAAAAATACGTATTAAAATGTAAATCTAATGCGTTTATGTGTCACATTTATTTTCGTTCTTCAAGCGTATTTATCAAAACTTCAAAAAACATAAACACACTTCAACTCCTTCGTACATAAAAGATACAAACATAAAAACTTAGCAAAATACATGACAAAGAAGAACTCGGACATTTATATAAAGTAGAGTTCCCAAATAATATTTATGAAAAAACAGTATAATGAATATTTAGTCCCCAAGCTTTTATTTTTGCTCACAGCTTTCAGTCATCTTGGCATGGATTCGACCAGCTTCTTGCATATTAAAGCATCTATTATCCCTCTTCTTTAATATCCCCTTCTAGGTGTTTCGTGCCTTTAATAGCATGCTTTTTCCGTTGGTTTCTCAAATTGATGTCTGGAGATTGTGCAGGTGTTTCAAGTACTTAGGGCAGTTGTACATAAGCCATAGACGGGCATCAAGTGTCTTACGCGTAGGACCGCTGTCTTGATAGTACTGGCAATTGTCCTTAATTCCCAACTTTTCACCACTTTGGACCACATTTTTTTTCATAATTGTTAGGTATTGTTTGTGATCCATATTGCCGTTAATGAAGCACAAATTTTCAGTACCAGCAGCGGACATACAACCCCATACTATTACCGATCCACCACCATGTTCAACAGCCGGACGTAAGTTTTTTTCCAGCAACTCTTCATTAGGTATTTTCCACACATATGATTGTCCATCTGACCTAAATATGTTGAACTTGCTTTCACCTGCAAATAGAACGTGCTTACAGAACCTGAAATCCGTTTTTTTCATGCAACTCATCCGTTATAATTATTATTTCGCATCACTTTACGCATACTTTTGGGGTTGCAGTTAATATTAATGTGTTGCGCGATTTTTGTTGCGAACTTAGGAACGCTCAAATTTAGATTTTTCTTAATTTGTTGCGCTATCCACCGTTCATCTGCTTCCGAAAACAGTTGTGGTCGTCCCGATTTCTTTTTGTTTTCCACGGGTTTGGTTTCTTTGAAACGTTTTATCACGTCGTATGCTGTCGAACGTGGTCTATCCCTCTATTTTTGCGATTTCCCGAACAATTTTACCCTTTTCAAGATGACTAATAATTAAATTTCTGACTTCAAAGCATTAGCTTTGTCCACGCTGTCTACCCATGCTTATAATTTGGACTTTTATGCAACAAAAAACGACAAAAATTTTATTTTAATTTATTACGTTTACTTCTTTCTTTGCACTATTCTACCGATACTGAATTAATTGTGGGACTCCCCAATTTTGCAAATGCTGCATAATAATTTTTTTATAACAAGGACATGATTGATTTGTAAATTGTTGTTACATTTTTAAAATCCTATTTGAATACCCAATAAAAAAATATAAAAATAAAAATACTCAACTTGCATTTTTAAAAAATTTTGAATTTGAAGCTGTATGCTATGTATGTCCGAATTCTTTATTGAGCCACTGTAATTCAATATATGTTTATATATCCTGAACAGTGCAATAAAATTCCGAAATTTAGTATTATTATTGATAGCACATTTTAAAATATCAAAATAATGATCAAATATCAACATTTTTGTTACAACTCTGCAAAAATGAGTGCAGTCAATAAAATTTTGCATTACTGGAGATAAGAAAAGTGACTGAATAATCTAACACTACTGAAAGAGTTACATTTTAAATGCTACAAAGGTTGAGTACCGTTAATATATTTTCTCTAAACATTTCATCAACCGCATTCATATTATCATTCCCTTTGCTCGTAAATTGTTAGTTCTTATATGTAAGCTTCTACATCTGAATATATTTTCGTCTGTGTATTGTACATACTTTTTCACATAAATTTGCGTATCAGACACAAATTTCATTTACATTTGTTTGTATTTTATTGAGTAGCCCTGAAAATCTAAATACTATTTTTCACCACAACATAATTTATGCTATTTCCCGTACTGCTTGTCCTTAATACTTTGATCTATTAAAAACATACAAATGTATATACACATGTATATGAATATATGTTTATATGTATGAGCTTATGTCCTATTCATCCCTAAACGCTCGGTTCAGCACAGTTTGTTGCTATTCTACCGCCAACAACGCACAAACAAGCATACGCTCACAAACACATGCATACATATTTACACACATTTATATATACAAATGTTTTCACAAACAGAATATCTACGTAGTCTTAGCTCAGTGTACAATTAAATTGCGCCCACAGCTTAAGCTACGTTTCATAGCCACAACAAATGTAGCAGCAGTGACCGCAACTCAGACACACCAGCCGCAGTTGTTGGTAGCAGCCACAGCAATTAACCACAATCTCGCACTCAATGACCAGCGGCAGATTTAAATACATTTGGGAGTTTTTTTTTTTATTCTTTACCACGCTGTTAGACTTAAATTACTTACGATTTTTATTTTTGTTGCTCATTTGCGTACATACATTTATGCATGCTTTGCTTTGCTATATTACAGAGTTGCTTCATATTGTTTACATATTTGATATTGTAGTTTTTTTATTGACAATTCAAGGTGTGTGCTTTTAAATACACAACTCAAATAGCACGCGCCAATAGAACAAATGAATAAATGAATGAAAAAGTAATCGACTAGAGTTAGTGAATGGTGGCTTGAGTCATTGGTCAAGTGAGTGCATTGACAGATGAAATGATAGACAGCCGGGTATAGCAGTATTTTTGTAACTATCTACTTACCTACTTTGCATAATACAAAAGTACTTACATATATAGGTATGTAATTACATGCGCTTAGTTATAACTCTTTTTACTGCTTGTTGGTGTTGATGTTGTCAAATGGCACTTACTGCTTCAGCACACAACTTATCTCAATTATTGTAATTTGCTCTCCGCTGTAAAGCGAAGACATAATTAGTAGTTGACAGCGAAGGTAGGTCACCCATACGCCATGGTGAGTTCACACATTTGAATGCGTAAGTTCTTATGTGTATATAAACTGAGGATCAGATGCATACCTAAATTTGTTTAATTTAGCAATATTTAAACAGTTATCGTGTTATTCAACAAAAACTCTCTTAAATGTTTGGGAGAGGTGACAAGGTGTGCTTACGGACATAAACACACGCCTTGTATTACCTTTGGGTGTGTGAGCGTAGGTAATCTAGTAACTCATACGCCCTCGCTAGACGGTGAAAACCAAAGAGTACCATTCTTTTCGTTTTTTTTTTATATTTCATTTCAGATTATATTTGCATATTGACTTTATATTTCTTCTAAAAAGGAGTGGTATTGATTTTTTTTCTGTTTTGCAACGCATGTGTTCAAATACTAATTTTTAAAGATAAAAACAATCCGGGAGCAGTTCGAGTACTGAAATAAAGGGGCGAAAATAAAAATTAATAGTAAGTTAAAAAAAATTCGAATAAAGGCAAAGAGAGCGTAAAGTTTGGTAAATAAAATTACCGTTCAATTTTATTACAGCAGTATATTACGTTATGCGACAAAATTTAATATTTTAATAGATACAGGAGCAAGACTTATATTGCCTGTAAATGCGGCTTTAATGTAACACTAATGCATAGTCAGTTTTTTAGTATCAATTCGCAATTATAATTAAAATGCGTTTAAAAGCTCCCCATACCATCTGTATTTCATAGAGAAAAGAACAAAAAAATACTCCTCAGAAATTTTAAAATTCAGAGCATAATATAAGCAGATTTTTTATTATAAGTAAAAGAATTATATTTATATATGTATTGCATATATTTAAGCTGTATGTATTATTAAATAAAACACAACTTAGAATTTGTGCGTCTCATATCTTTATCTAAAAAGTATACGTCCTTTATGCGTTGTAATACGTAAGCTATGAGTAACTTAGTAATGCAGATTCAAGGAAATTAACAAATAATCTAGGAAAATCGAATATGCACGTATTTATACACAGAATATTCCTTCAAAATATATAGGCGTTGCTCAAATGCGCAAAGTTGAGTTGTACGATGTTATAACCATAGACACATGAGCAAAATATTGAGGATAGGAGAGCAAGATATACATATATGGTATGAAAGGGGGTATAATTATTGTCTGCATATCGCACCCTAAATACAAAAGGGTCACAACTCAAAATAGTTTGTTTTCTGTGCTACTGTAAACAAGTCAAGCTCGAGTGTGGAAAATTTTGAGTTGTGCCCCTTTTGTATTTAGGGTGCGATATGTAGGGTCGCACCAACCGTGATTACCATTCGGAATTCAGAGAGAACGTAGGTTCGAATCTCGGTGAAACACCAAAATTAAGAAAAAGTTTTTTCTAATAGCGGTCGCCCCTTGACAGGCAATGGCAAGCCGCCGAGTGTATTTCTGCCATGAAAAAGCTCATCATAAAAAATATCTGACATTCGGAATCGGCTTGATTCTGTAGGTACCTCCATTTGTGGAACAACATCAAGACAGAAACATCAACACGCTACAAATAGGAGGAGATCGGCCAAACACCCAAAAACGGTGTACGCGCCAACATCTATATACATGTAGGTTCTTCTGGCATACTCACAGATGGTTATCTTGTTTTTTAGTTTCTAAACGATGTATAAATAGTGAATCTAAAAAAATTGATTTTCTGTCAAATTTAAATTCTTCGAAATTCAACTAAAATATGACAAATATCTTTCACAAAATTAATTAAATTCAATTTAGGAAGCCCATGCTTAACATTTATGTATATTAATGTAAATAATATTGCCTGACTTTTACTGATTTTTGCGAAGTTAAGCAACCGCATACCGAACAACTTTCGAAAAATTATTACAATAAAAAATTGGAATTTTGACTACTAGCGCAGGGATTTTGTATATATTTTCCTTCCTCTAGGTGACATGGTCGATACATATTCAAAAATTTATTTTTAAAAGATGCTCCTGGAAGAACATAGAAAAAGTCTTTCAGTTCAACTCACACACAAACTTATTTTCGCATAACTTTTATTGGGCTGGTTGAAGGTTGAAGAATTTAATTAGGTGTACTATAGTGCTTATAGGTTACATAAATTTTAAGCGTCTTTTGAAAAGCTATAACTTACTTCTACAAACCATTTTATAGTGTAGCCATCCATTTGTAATTTGATTTATCAATTTTTTTACTTTGACTGTAAAAATAGCATAAGCTGACACATCACAGCTCATGGTGAGGCAATTATAAAATGGGTCGCTTATCACCTGAACAATATTGGGAAATATTAAAAACATTAAAAAATCTTTGAAAACCTTTGAAAATACAATAGTCATCTAAATGGTGATATGAACTGGACGAATAGAAGCCATGTTTTAACTCCATTAAACTATTGTTTGTAGGGTGTAGCTAAGAGCAAATGTTGCACAACCGACACTTGAAACTTGCGAAGCATATTGAAAAATTTAATACAATAACAATAATTTAAATGAAATTGCGTTACATGTAATGCTTGCCACTAGCTTTACATCAGTCCTAGTTTCCAAAAAGCAGTTAAATAAAAAAAAATCGAAAGAAAAGAAAATAGGAACTGCTGAGGAGATCGTGAGGTTATCGCGCATAAGAAAAAAAAATGTTATTCCTCTTCAATAAGGCCTAAAACCCACCAACTGCAAATTTTGCTCAATTTCTTTATCCACTTTAAAATAGTTGTGGCCTCTCAAATTAACACTTGACGCACCTAACGATTTGAAGAGAATAGAAAAGGAATGAACATAGGATTAGATACCTGTTGTCAGAAAAACAACAAAAAAAAAACATGTTTTTCGGAAGAATATTTGTATGTCGATTCCATTAAATTAGTTTATTTTATAATGTTTTATTTATTTTTTTTCCTATTACTCCCATTTTTTATATCTTTATTATAAATTATTTTATTTTACTTTAGATTTATTTCACTTTATTTGATTTCAGGTCATTTTACATTACTCTACTTGAAAACATAAAGCAAAATGAAGACCAAAACAAATAAAATAAAGGACATGAAAAAAATTAAATAAAATAAATAAGTAAAACAGTTTTTTTATTTCATTTTTTATGGACTTTATTTTGTTTGTTTTGATCTTCATTTTGCTTTATTTTTTTATTAATTTTATTTTATTATTTGTTTGTTTTGTTTTATTTTATTATAACGGGTGATCAATTAAGAGGAGTTTTTTTCATTTGCGTTTTTTTTACAGATCGCGCACGAGTTGTGGCAAACTGTCATCGTGGATTTGTTGAACAGCGTTTGGCATTTCATCATGGAAAGACTCACACCGCAACAACGTCTACAAATTGTTCAACTGTATTATGAAAATCAGCGTTCTGTGACAAATGTTTTTCGTGCGCTTAGACCGCATTATGGTCAACATAATCGGCCTGCCTTAAACACTATTCGACATACCATCAACAAATTTGAATCCGAATATTTATTGGTGGATAATTCTCGACCGAATAGACCACGTCCAGCAAGAAGCATTGAGAATATAGCGGCAGTAGCAGAGAGTGTACGTGAAAACCGCGATGAATCGATTCGGCACCGTCCTCAGCAACTTGGACTGTCGTATGGAACAACTTGGTCAATTTTACGGAAGGATCTTCATTTAAAAGCATACAAAATACAGCTCGTACAAGAACTAAAGCCAAATGACCTTCCTGCACGTCACCGTTTTGCTGATTGGGCTCTTGAAAAGATTGAAGAAGATCCGCTGTTTTCGAGCAAAATTTTGTTCAGCGATGAGGCGCATTTCTGGCTCAATGGTTACGTCAATAAGCAAAATTGCCGTATTTGGGATGAAGAGCAACCAGAACAGGTTCAAGAGCTACCTTTACACCCAGAGAAAACAACGGTCTCGTGTGGTTTATGGACTGGTGGAATCATCGGTCCATATTTTTTCAAAAATGATGAGGGCCGCAACGTAACTGTGAATGGTGCTCGCTACCGTACCATGATATCGGACTTTTTGCTACCTGAAATTGAATCTAATGATCTCTACGACATTTGGTTTCAACAAGACGGAGCCACTTGCCATACAGCTAGTGAAACAATGACTTTATTGAGAAGTCATTTCGGAGAACAGCTGATTTCACGTTTAGGACCTGTGAGTTGGCCACCAAGATCTTGTGATATCACACCTTTGGACTTTTTTCTTTGGGGATTCGTGAAGTCCAAGGTCTATGCTGATAAACTAGCTACGATTGAAGCTCTGGAAGCCAACATTACGCGTGTTATTCACGACATACCAGTCGAAATGCTCGAATGAGTGATGGAAAATTGGACCTTCAGAATTGACCACCTTAAGCGTAGTTGCGGCCAACATTTGAATGAAGTCATATTCAAAAAGTAAATGTCAGAGAATGTCCTTTCAAATGATAAATAAAGGTTTTGAACATAATTTACATTTTTGTTTTTTTTTTAACTATTGAAAAAAGCACCTCATGATTGATCACCCGTTACATCAATATACTTTTTATTTGTTTTTATTTCATATCATTTGACTTTTACTTTTTTTATATTACTTTCTTTTACTATATTTCGTTTTGTTTTATTTCATTTTATTTACCTAAATTTTATGTATTTTATTTTTTTCATCTCATTTCACTTTATTTTGTTTTTAGTTATTTTATTTCATTTCACTAATTTTTATTTTCTTTTTTCTTTACTTTATTTGTTTTTGTTTTAATTTTACTTTACTTTTTTCATTAAATGTTTTTATTTTTTGTTTTATTTTGTTTAAATTTACTTTATTATATTTTTAATTGGCTTTACTATATTTTTAATTTAATTTCGCTTGTTTTTGTTTCATCTCATTGCTTTTACTTTTATTTATTTCACTCTATTCCGTTTAATTTAATTTAATTTTATTTACTTTAATTTTATGTATTTTATTTGTTTCATCTCATTTCACTTAATATTTTTTTTAAATATTTTTTATTTATTTTTTTTTTTTTTCATTTCATTTCATTTAATAATAATTAATAATTTCATTAATAATGTCATTGAATAGTTTTAAGATAATGCTAACGAGATTCTATTTTTTTCTTGAACTTTTTATTTGTTAAATTATACTTACTGCATAGATAACATCCCAAACTAAGGCGCACACTTTTAAAGTTTTTGTCGAACACGCCATTGTTGATGCAATTTTCTTATTTCTTTTCTTACTCGTTCACTAAAATTCAAAAAAAAAATCGTTTATTTGCCAATGTTTAAGTTTTTACATAATTGCCAATATATAAGTTTTTACATAAAATATGCATATTTAAAAACGCTTCATGCCAAAATTCGCAAAGTAAACACTAAAGAAAAGCGAAAATTTGAAAAACGAAATTTTGGAAACACAAATAGTGATGACAAAATCGAAAGGAAAATACTTGGAATATTTTTAAAATGTATACGGATACATATGCATGCGCGTATATTCATATATTTCTGTTTATTTTAAGATATTCGCGTATTTTTGCTGCCCAACAACTCACGAATTTTACTACAGAAAATTAAAAAAAAAAAATATGGGCACATAAAAAGCATTCACATAAATCTGCATTGCACTTTGCTACTAGAGCGTATTGCGCTCCATTTATTCACTCCGCTCACCGCGCTCGTTTACTATAAACTTAGAATATAAACCTAACGGTTGTATGATCGCAAATTACGCGCGAAATTCGTATCGCTACCAAATTTTGAATCTCACCAAGCCGTTATTACCGTTCGGATACTGGCGAATAGAAAACCATCAACGGCGCCAAGCGCGAATAGACTGAAACTACCTACACCTTCAACTTGCCTATTTTGCCGCCACTAATATTTTGGATTTGCTTTTGCTTTTGCTTTTACTTTTGACTTTGATTGTTGTCTTGCCTCAAATATGAACTGTGTTTTCATATGTGATTCTATGTAGTGCGAATATGCTCGCGATTCTAACAGTGGAAGAGAATAACAACAAGTAGATTAACGAAAAAATAGTACGGAATTTATTGAGAATGAAACAAGCCACAACAGCAATAGTGTTGTCTATTAACTGCTCGCATTGCAAATGGCTACCCTGTAGGGAAAATCTGAACTAGTGATACTAACTAGTTGATGATTAGGATCTAATTATATGTGGATTAAAAACCCATAAAATGTGATAGCAATCGATCAGCTGAAATGAAAAGTTATCTGTTTTTGTGTGATCGTTTCTTGTCTGTTTATCGTGCGATTGAAATTTTGACAGTCAACTTAACTTGAAAATATCCAATCATGAAGTGACCACATTTTAAGCAATGGAATGGGAGAAAAAATTATACTTAACGAATACAGAAGTATCTAAACTCTTATACGTATAGTGAAATGTCACCACAGTCAACCATTTTCGTAATACAATGTGTTGAGTTTGGTACAGTTTTATAAAGATCCCACATAGATATACAAGTAGCTACATTTGCAACCGCAAATAGAACCGAATTCGTTATCATATATTAAACAATTTGCACATGTATAGCAAACTTCGGTACTAAGTAATTACTGAAAATTACTATTAAATTGCAAATGGGTGTGATCGTTTCACTGAGAGCGAAGAGTAACACTTGTATAAATTTCTTTCAGATATTTCAATTTTCACTCGACTTATTATCATCGAATTGGTCTCAGAATAATTTCTTAAGTCATTCTGAACATTTTGGTTAACAAGGGTCTATTTCTATCGCGATACCGCCTATTTTGGGCAAACCACTGTTATGTGAATAAAGTTATAATACATTTAGGTCATAGTGCGCTCCCGGAATAAAAAGATTCCGATTTAATTGAACTTTAATAATAAAATATTAAAGCCGTCAAAATTTATTAAAATTACACATTTTTATTTATCCACAAATTTTCAGTAAAGTACCTAATAACCTAACGTAATCGAACCAGATGGATAGATGGCATCCGCCCATCCCTACAAGTAAAAATTAAAAAAAATCTAAATATATAATTCACGCAATTTTACACAAAAGAGAAATAGTGAAACCTGAAAGAATGTAAATTTTGACATGTTTTATTCAACAACATCTAAGCGCGTCTTTTGAAGGACCATTTATTAGTGATTTCAGCAATCGGTAAGCCACCTGATTCGGCCGGAGTTTGATGCCCACTGTGGACATGAAAAGTTCAATGCTAGTCTTATCTCAATTTGAAAATTAATGGAATGAAAAAATTGCCATGCTCATTTCCAACCACGCTCAGTGTCGGCTGCCATTACATATTTGTATACTTACATGCTTATAATATTTTTTTTCTTTTTAGTCTTTATATGACGAATTTACACATTTTTCCCCGGTCAATCAAAGCAGCTGAGTATTATATAAATGGTAACATCAATACAAAGTTTATGTAACTCAAAATCAATTAATTGTCCTATAGGCTCGTGCCCTACGTAGTTGTTGTGTATATGTGAGAAAAAATCCATATATGCAAACTACTCTGCTGGCAATGGTACAAAAACAATATTGGAGCGCAAAACAATTTACTCCCACTTTGTTTTCATTTTGCACGTGGAATGTTTTGCCTAGTTGAGTTCACTCTATAAATCAAAGCAAATATTAAGTGGGTGGGAGAGAGATATTGGCTAGCTAAAGCTAGCATGCAATGGTTTGCAAATAAATGACTCTCTTTAAATATTTGGTTATACTTTTAGGCTTAATAAAACTTCTGTAAGCGTTTTAGGGTTAATAAAAGTTATTGGAAGAAAGCGGAACTTAATTTTTTTTAAGTGAAATATTCTTATGTATATATTTTCAAGGCACAGGCAGGCAACTCCAGTGGTTGGAAAAGCGAATGAGAGGCAATCGTATAGGTTAAATTTTAAATAATTTATTAAACGTTGTTTAAAAAATATTCACAAGCTGATGTGACATTCTTGAGAAAGTTTTGCAAGAATGAAATAACCAAAATGACTACAAGGAAAATATGAAAACTGAAGATACAAAAAGTAATAGGTCTATTTATAAGTTCGTGCGGTTTTACAACAGATGGCGTAACTTGATTATTATTCCATCGATCCACATTTCCAAACATTCATTGGAGAGCTACTGTCGTAAGGCACAAACGTCAGTATAAGTTTTTTATTTGAAGCGTAAACAACAATATTTTTACCACACTTGAAAATGTCGAATTTCGTGCCAAATAATGTGTTTTTGCGGGGAATTCTTCTTCATTATTTTAATATGAAGAAAAAAGCAGCCGAAAGTCATCGTATCTTGGTGGAAGTTTATGGTGAGCATGCTCTATCTGAGCGAACGTGCCAGAAGTGGTTTGCACGCTTTAAAAGTGGTGATTTTGGCTTGGAAGACGAAGAACGCGAGGGTGCGCCGCCAAAGTTCATGGATACCGAATTGGAGGAATTGCTCGATCAAGATCCGGCTCAAACGCAAGAAGAGGTTGCAAAAACTTTGGGAGTTGATCAATCAACCATTTCCAAACGTTTAAAAGCCATGGGAATGATCCGAAAGGTAGGCCATAGGGTGCCGTATGAATTGAAGCCAAGAGACGTTGAACGCCGTTTTATGGCATGCGAACAACTGCTTCAACGGCACAAAAGAAAGGGTTTTTTGCATCGAATTGTGACTGGCGATGAAAAGTGGGTCCATTACGACAATCCAAAACGTCGGGCAACGTATGGATACCCTGGCCATGCTTCAACATCGACGTCGGCGCAGAATATTCATGGCCTGAAGGTTATGCTGTGTATCTGGTGGAACCAGCTGGGTGTTGTGTATTATGAGCTACTGAAACCGAATGAAACGATTACGGGGGATGTCTACCGACGACAATTGATGCGTTTGAGCCGAGCACTGCGAGAAAAACGGCCGCAATACGCCGATAGACACGACAAAGTTATTTTGCAACATGACAATGCTCGGCCACATGTTGCACAAGTGGTCAAAACATACTTAGAAACGCTCAAATGGGATGTCCTACCCCACCCGCTGTATAGTCCAGACCTTGCGCCATCCGATTACTATCTCTTCCGATCGATGCAACATGGCCTGGCTGACCAGCACTTCCGTAATTACGATGAAGTCAAAAAATGGATCGATTCGTGGATTGCGGCAAAACCGACCGAATTTTTCACAAAGGGAATCCGTGAATTGCCAGAAAGATGGGAAAAAGTAGTAGTAAGCGATGGACAATATTTTGAATATTAAATTTGTAACCATTTTACGTCAATAAAGTTTCAAATTTCGAAAAAAACCGCACGAACTTATTCATAGTCCTATTAGTTCGTTTGGAGAATTTCACTCGCGGTATTTAGTCCATGGATTCCTATTAAAAAATTTGCCCCGAATAATAAAAAATATGTTGGTACCAAGTTGGATATACTTAAACAGTGGTAAACATGTGATGAGTATTAGCAATAAAAATTATAAGAGCAAAATAAATAAACTCAAGCTTTTTGAAGACACACTGGAAAAGGTGATAAGTTAGCAGCTGATAAAAAATGTTTGTGACACAAATTGTATATTAAGTTATATATTAAATGCGTTTGAATGTATATTAAATGTGTATGAATGTATATACAAAGTCCTTTTATATGGAGGAATAGTTCAACGTTGTGAGCAAAACAAAAATACCAAAATCAAAGCGATTTTCAAGGCACTACAAACTTTCATTTTCTTTTCTAAAAATACTGATTAAAAAGTTAAAAGCTTTGATGAAAATTTGATCAACTTTTCTGAATTTCATAGAAAAATTAGAATTTAGATTCATAGAAGAATGTTAAATACTGAAATTTTTGAAATTTGAAAATTTTGAAGCACCGAGATAATGGTAACTCTTTAAGCAGTAAAAGTAAAAGGGTCAATAGTCAGGGAAGAAAGGAAAGGAGTGACAGAGAGAAAGAGATAGGATAGGATAGAGAGAGAGGCAGAGGCAGAGATAGGATAGGATAGAGACAGAGAGAGGATAAGATAGAGACAGAGATAGGATAGGATAGAAACAGAAGCAGGGACAGGGACAGAGACAGAGATGGGATAGGATAGAGACAGAGGCAGAGACAGGGACAGGGACAGCGGCAGAGACAGAGATAGGATAGGATAGAGGCAGAGACAAAGACAGAGTTTTCCAGATTCTTTGCCGAATCTGAAAATATTCTCCAGTTTGAGGGAATGAATTTTACTCGTTCTCATGAAATCGGAACCCAAAATTCGTAGCCTTGCTCTAACAAAGATAGGACACTCACAGAAAAAATGCTCAGTGCTATCCGGCTTCTCTAGGTAAGAGAGCCAAATCGGTGAACACATGCTGACCTCATAGGTTGTGTCAACCGAAGGTCTTTTCTTTCAAGTTTTAAAAGAAAATTTGACAGCTCTGCAACGTTATAAACAGGATCATCACTCTTTTTGTGTAAATTGCATACATAATCGCTGGTCCAATTAATGATTCCTGTGGAACTGTCTCTGACTATTGAATCTGATGCTTTTGGTGTAACCGCTGATCCGCGGTTGGCCAATTCATCGGGTATTTCATTTCCTTGAACATCGCGGTGTCCTGGAACCCACAAGATTATTCCGCCTTGCAACAGAATTAAGCTTTTTTTTCTTTCTTCATTCTTAAACAATCTTTGAGATTTGCTTTGCATTTTCCAGAGCCCTCAGTACAGCCCGACTGGCACTAAAGATTCCATCTGTTTACCGCTCTCACAATTAGTCATTCTGCTACTTGCACAATTGGGAAATTTTCCGTTTGGAAAACAATATTACTATTAAGTATCATCCGACTCCAGAACCTATTTAATTCTTGGACTCATCGGTAAAGAAAATATCCTTAAAATTTCTCTGAATGCTCTCTGGATTACTCCATTGCTCACGCAATTGACGACTTTGACATCAAATTTCCTTCCAAATGAAAGTAAAATCGTTCTTAGGTGCCACAAAACAGTGGACACTGCTCAAATAGCATCTTAAAGATTTGTTTGTATCCCGAAGTTCCGTCTTCGTACCAGAACCATATTTATCGAATCGACACATTGCTTTTATTGCTTACTGTTCTATTGTAAGATCCAAGCGGAACAAATAAAGTATAGCATTGACAGCATCGCCTGAGGTTGTACTCATAGCACCCGTAATACATAAACATATACTTCTTTGCAGGCTGTATAGTTCCTGACTTATATCTGTATAGTGGACTTAACCATGGTCAGTCATCACCAAACCACAAAGGCATATGTGATGATTGGTCCACAGGTCCACAGCAGGTTTCAGGCCCCAGGTTTTACCAAAGGTTCTACGGCATTGCTGAAAATCTTTAATACGCGATCCACCTTCAGCGAAACATGTGTCTTCACAATAGTTTTTTATCCAAGATTACTCCTGGATATTTATCTGCGGCAGCAAGGCGATTAGTTAAAATTAAATTAAATGTCAATGTCTATAATCGCACGGGTTGCGTGGTCTTTTTCCCCTTTAATGTACTATGAGATGTATGTATACAGTACTTACGAGGAGGACAAGAGTATGTGCATGTAAGTAAATTGCAGATTAATACACAAATAAAGAAGCATGGCAACCAGAGTGAATTTCAGCAGATTAGATATGCTTATCAGCCAAACTTACATTATTTACTGATAATATTAAATGTTAAGAAAATAAGTGAAGCTGATTATGTAAGAAATCAGAAACCTTCAGTACTAAGATTGCTTCTTCGCAGGAATGTGCAATTTTTATTTTGTGGTATTTTGTACACAAATGGCTCTATAAAATCGAACGGATAAAAAAATGTTGCCGGTTTTCTTATTCAAATTCTAAATCGTATAAAATTAATCATCATCAATCAATGATTTTGAGTGATGGAAATTTTTGTCTTGACTCCTACGCGTTCCAACACTTGTCTGTTTGTATATTTACTGCCTAGTTTATATAGCTGACAAGTGTCAAATATGACTGACATACGACGCCATTTGCAAAAATTATAAATCTTCCGAGAAGGTGATTAATTTTGTGCCACCTTGTATATCTCGTGCAGGCTAACTTTTTCATTGTTATTATTTTTTTATTCATTATTTTTTCCTCGAAGAGAAAATTTTAACAAAAATCATTAAAAAGGTGTTGAAACAGAATTTTTTCTTGACTGTAGACTCGTCGAGGGGAACGATATCCTTCTTTGTATGGTTCAGCAAAACGTTATTTGGAAGGGTGATCCTGCAATCTGTGCCAATTACCGCGAGATTAGTCTTCTAAATATCTCCTATAAGGTTCCAGTAAGCGTATTGTGTGAAAGACTGAAGCCCACCGTCAACCAACTGATTGGACCTTATCAGTGTGGCTTTAGACCTGGAAAGTCAACCATTGGCAAAATATTTACAATACGCCAAATTTTGGAAAAGACCCATGAAAGCAGAAACGAGACACATCATCTTTTCGTCGATTTCAAAGCTGCATTCGACAGTAAGGAAAGGAGTTACTTGTATGCCGCGATGTCTGAATTTGGTATCCCCACAAAACAAATACGGTTGTGCAAGATGACGTTGCTCAACACCAGCAGCGCCGTCAGAATTGGGAAGGACCGCTCCGAGCCGTTTGATACCAAACAAGGTTTCAGACAGGGTGACTCGCTCTAGTGTGACTTCTTTAACCTGATGTTGGAGAGCATCGCACGAGCCGCAGAACTTAATCGCTCAGGCACAATATTTTATAAGAGCGTACAATTGTTGGCGTATGCCGATGATATCGATATCATCGGCCTTAACAACCGCGCTGTTAGTTCTGCCTTCTTCAAACTGGATAAATAGGCAAAGCGAATGGGTTTGGTGGTGAACGAGGACAAAACGAAGTACCTCCTGTCTTCAAACAAACAGTCGGCGCACTCGCATATCGGCACCCACGTCACTGTAGACAGTTATAATTTCGAGGTTGTAAAAGATTTCGTTTATTTAGAAACCAGAATCAGCCTTGAAATCCAACGTAAAATCAATGTACAATATCTCTCGCCAACAAGTGCTACTTTGGACTAAGTAGGAAACTGAGCAGTAAAGTCCTCTCTCGACGAACAAAACTAACACTCTACAAAGCTCTCATCATGCCCATCCTAATGTATGGCGCAGAAGCGTGGACGATGACAATATCCAATGAAGCATCCTTGGAGTGTTTATGAGAAAGATTCTGCGTAAGATTTTTGGTCCTTTGCACGTTGGCGACGGCGAATATCGCAGACGATGAAACGATGAACTGCATGAGTTTTACGACGGCATAGACATAGCGCAGCGAATTAAGATCCAGAGGCTACGTTGGCTGGGTCATGTCGTCCGAATGGATACAAACGCTCCGGCTTTGAAAGTATTCGATGCGGTACCAGCTGGTGGTAGCAGAGGAAGAGGGCGGCCTCCTCTGCGTTGGAAAGATCAGGTGGAGAAGGACTTGGCTTCACTTGGTGTGTCCAATTGGCGCCGGTTAGCACGAGAAAGAAATGACTGGCGCGCTTTGTTAAACTCGGCCAAAATCGCGTAAGCGGCTATCGCGCCAATTAAGAAGAATAGAAAACGTTATTTGATGTCAGCGGTGAGACTGAGGAAAGAAGTGTCGTTCTTTTCATACGAATTTATATATCTCACGAATAGGGCTGACATTTTTGTAGATAATTGGAAGTTTACCTCAATTAGCTCAATTCACAAGGATGGTAGTAAGAATGATGTTGGTAATTATAGACCTATTCCTAAGTTATCTACTGTGTCGATGCGCCAAAATGTCTGACTTCGCCAAACCAGCATGGTTTCGTTTCTAATCGATATACAGTTGCGGATCTTGCTGTATCAACTTTTTTTCCGATGAATTTCTGGTTGGTTTCGTCTATACTGATTTCTCTAAAGCTTTTGATTTTGATTTCGATTTCTTTGTTGGTGTTGTTGTTGTTGTTGTTGTTGAGGTGGTTGAGTATTTCCCCTGAAATAATCCTAATTAGTGACCAGCACCGTTTTACTACCATCGTCCTCGTACAATGATGTTTGTTGTTTTTTTTTTTTTTTGTTCTAAGTCAAATCCATTTAGTGAGGTCCAAGTATAGCAGCAGATTCTTTCTCTCGATGCCTGAGATCTCATTAATTTGCTGTAAGAAAGGCTTCCTAAAGGAGCGGAGTCATGCCCTAATTAGCCCTGGACATTCACATAAGTATTGGAAAAGACTTTCCTTCCGCTCCTTCCGCTTGACAGCTTCTGCAAATAGGATTGAAGGGTAGGTTGAGTGAGGTTGCAGTGATGCGTGAGATGTTTGGCCGAGAGCATCCTAACAGATCATTCGTCCTTTGGATTTTGTGTGACGGCCATGTGTTTTTTATTGTAATACATGTAGTTAGTTGCTTCCATCTTCTTTCGACTAAAGCAAGATAGTGTGAAGCAATGGATGCTTTTCTTTTGTTCAGTGGGGTGGAGACTGCTACCGCCTCTGCTAAGTCTAGTGTCGAACCTTTTCTTGCTAGCTCATCCGCTATCTCATTACCCCGTATGTTCCTGTGACCGGGAACCCATACCAAAATTGATTTCAAGCCAATGACTAAGCATTTCCAGCTCCTCTCTACACTGTAAAACTAGTTTAGATGAAATGGAGTTGGAGTCTAAGATCTTTATAGCTGCTTGACTGTCTGAGAAGATAGCTACTCTTGCACCAACTTCCTTGTAGAGTTTTAGTGATTTGCATGCTTCTCTGATCGCCAACAGTTCTGCCTGGAACACGCTTTCTTTACTCATTTGCATTTCTTCTGAAGCTTTCTTTGCCTCTTCTGGCGTTCCCCAAGGCAATATACTAAGACTATACTTTCATTTCGCGAAATTTCTTATCTACTCCGATGATTTGAAAGTATTTTTCAAAATTTCAAAACCAGATGACGCGCTTGAGAAACTATGTTGTGTTAGTTCTCGGCTTTCTTTAAACATCAAAAAGTGCTTCAGCGTAATTAAAAACTCACTATGTCTTGCCGACTCCTTACAACATTTCTCATTCTTTGTTGCAAAGTTTGAATAAAATTAAACCCCATGGCGTTATTTTTTCAAATAAATTTTCTTTTTTTTAGCTTTTTATAGTCATATTATTCGAGTTTAGGGTTTGTTAGGCGAAATAGTTCCAAATCCGGTGAACCTTACACACTTAAATGAATAGTCATTGACTAAATAAATATAAATCATATTATTGGGCGTTGACTGTACTTGCTGTAACCTGTAATAAATCGCTTTATTCTCATATACACCCCGTCGCAAAATTTACAAAACACCACTATATTTTTTTTTTATAAAAATACATACAATTCATACTACAACAAAATCTATATAACGCAATGCTTTAAAGTTTGTTCAACATTTTTCAAAATTTCATCAAAACTTTGAACTTTTTAACTTTTATTTTTACCACTAGATTTTTATCTGCAGTTTAGTATAACAGAGTGCAAGTTTCAAGTGACTACAAAATACTCTTGGTTTTTGACAATTTTATTTTCGTTGAAGTGTCACACCTTTTCTTCCAAATAAAGTACATGCTCAAATTTTTTTATGCTCGCACAACTCGCGATTCTATTAAAGGTAGGTCCAGCAAATTAGCTGATTTGTTTTTTTTTTTTATTCGCCATGTCCATGTGTCTGTCGGTATTCAATTCATTCATTCTTTGTTGTCTACTTTGTCAATACTTTGCCATGGCAATCAAACGTTGTTGGTAGTAGTGCCACCACCTTTAATGAATGCGCTTTGACCAAATCCTAACATTTTATGAAAAAAATTCAATATTCTTTTTGAAGTCGATATAATCTCACGAATCATTCAAAGTACTCGTATTTGGTTGGGATTTTTTGTAATTTAATCTGTACTCGTAGGAGTAATATCATTAGTAATTAAGATGCTTATAAAATTGTTATATGAAAAGCAAAAGTATTACTCTGAGAACAACTATTTCTTCCACATTTCTGGAAAAATTCGTTCACATGCTTCGTTTGTTTTGTCTTTACTAAAATTGTTTTTGTATGCTTAGTTAAAGTAGTATGAAACGTACTTGTTAGACCAGCTGGGCTTACTTTTTATCAAAAACAAGGGATCAAACTTGACTGTGGACTTGTCGTTCCCACGACAGTCGGTTTTACGTTACCCAAATGACCCAGTTACTGTCATTCCAGCTTATATGGGGAATGTTTATGCTGCTACCACAACCACTTGACAATAGAGAAATATTGTTCCTTCAACAAAAAAACAAAAAATATATATATTAATATAAAAAATGGGGATGCTTGGATCACATTTTTCGCATAATCGTACTAAAGTTTCCACTTATTTTTTTATTTTTTTTTTTATTTAGAAATTTTTCACTTTAAGTACTTCAAAAAACATTCCGGAAAAAAACATTCAGGCCAAAGCATGTCTGCCACAAGTACTTATGGGCATATTGCATATTCTGAAGTTCAGGCGCAAATAAAATTGGCAAATGTAAGGTTTAAAACATGTAAGGTAGCAGGCACGCCCAGAGGATGGGTATGCAAACACGTGGCCTCTGCAGAAGTTGCCTAGATGAGGAAGAGAAAGAGAAGATCGCGCACCTTTTGTGTCATTGTCCTGCTCTGTCCAGACGGAGCTTTACACCATTTTAGGTAGACAATTCTTTAATGAATTGGATGATCTTAGTTCTGTGGAAATCAGGGATTTTCTAAAATTTTTGAAAAGCACACACTGGTTTTAGGGAAGTTAAGTACAAATTTCCCATGCTGCATCACAATAGGCTATGAACCAAAGTGTGTCCTACAATGTACAACCGCTTCAACCTAACCTAACCTAACCTAAGGTAGAAAATGCACGGTTGCCATTTTTCATGATCATTAAAACAGCAAGAAGTGTACGAAGAAGATTCGCTTCATAGATAGTTGATTATTTAACTACACACATAGATGTGGCATACTCACGAAGTGAGTGACCTTTTGATTTGGTTGAGTAAGCACCAGCGAAAAAATGTTGCCTTAAATTAATCTATTTCAGTGACATTGGAACGTTTGATGTTTTTTCTTTGGCTAGTGTAAAGAATAAAAAGACATAGGTTTCTATGTGTTTCGTTATTTAATATTATCTTTATTTCTCAAATGACTATGAACATGTAATTTTTCGATCGTTTCGTTCTTTTTATTTTATTTTCTAATATACAGACATACATAATTTATTAGATAACAAATCGTTTCGATACATCTACAATTTTAAATGTATTTATGCAAATTAAAACTTTTTAAATTCAAAAATCCATGTACGTATACCGCGTTTACTGGAAGAACGTCACAATTCAAAAAAAAAAGGAAAAAAAAACAGTTTTTTAGATAAGTATGCAGAAATGACAATCAGCTCTTATTTTATGCTGTCTAAAAAAATTCATGAAAATATCTATTAACAGTATATCGTAAGGTGAAAATGTGTCTATACTTTTATTTAGGTAGAAAAACTTCGAAACCGTTTCTCTCAACTTTTTTCCTAATTTTTGAGTTATGACATTATTCCATATAACTTTACAATACAAATTTAAGTCATATGCATTTGATGCTTAATAAAAATAACTCTTCTAATTCAAATAAATAATTTTAGTTCTTACAAGTTAAATCCTAAATGTGTGTGTGTTTGCTCTATTAATATTTTTTTGTATTTACCCAAGGATTTCTGAAAGGAGTTTTCTCATAGCAACAAAAAAATCAAACACAAATCTTGTTTCCTCTAACATATCGCTTTTAACATATTTTGTAAGCTCCGAAAAATCTCATTTTCTTAGCTTTGTAGGCATTTCTTTTGGTAATAACCAATGAATATTAAAGCTTTTTTTAATTTCGATAAGCATAAACTTTTTATAAAAGTATCAAAAACATTTTAATACAAAAATTTTTTGTTCGGTTTTTCCAAAGTACCCGCTTTAGAGTAGAACTAGGAAATGTTGTCAGCGCAAGTTTGGAATTTGTTGTAATATTTATGTGAATGCAATAACAATAAACACTTATGTACATATATAAAAATTTTACTGTAAAATTAACATAAATTGTTTTGTTCATTGTACATATAATATACATATATAGAAATGCATTTATTTGTATTTGTAAATGTATGTAGCAGTAATAGACCACAAAAAAGAGTTTTTTTTTGGCTTGAGTTATATTTTTTTTTTACTTTTTAAACTGATTAAATACTACATATAAAGTTAGGGTACATACGCACATATACGCATATAAATATACAAGTATATAAACAAAAGCTGCCAACGTGTACTTCAAATAAAGCTTTAATGGTTAAAGTTAGAGCAGTTATCCCTTTTTTGGTAACTGTTATAAAGCGCGTTTCATAACTATAAGTATAGCACAGGAGCTTATTGGCAATTTATTTCGTTCTTATTTAATTTCAATCATTTTTTTAAGAAAACCTAGCTCATTTCACTACAAAAACCATATAAACTATAGTATCAAACTTCGTGTAAAATTAGAAGAATATATTTAAAATTTCAAAATTTCAAACTTTTCAATTAGAATCCCCTCATAATAATAATCAGGGTATTTAGAAAAATGTCGAGTATGCAATTTTAGAGCCCATTGAATTCTGGTAAAATAAAGTGCAAGTATGAAGTGACTCGAAAACTGCATTGATTTTTGATTTTTTTCTATGGTTGACAGTGTTGCGTGTTTTCTTCCATATAACGAAAAATTCGAGCCTTCAATATATGTATGTAGATACGAAACGCGCTTTATTTGTTACTGTATTGTCAATCTTTTAAAATTCTTATTTTATCGAAAGTCTAATATTAACACAACTACTTTTTTAATACATTTTCAAAGCTTTCATGAAAAAATCCAACCAAAGGACATCCATAAAACATGAATAAGTATGTATGTGTGTATGTATGTATACATATATTTTACATGAAAGTATAAAATAGCTTTGCCGAAATTTCATCTGTCAAGCTGGTAAATTATAAATTTCCGCCGAAACCGCTTTTCGAAAGCCAAACTAAATATTTTGAATATTCTTGTGGACTTCTGACAATTTTTGATAATTTTTTTTTTATGAAATAAAATAATAAAAGCCATTTAACAATATTTACCAGTACATCCTGTATTATCAAACATTGCTAATTACAAAATTTTTTCTCCAAATTGTTTATTGATTTAAGAAAAATATTTATATTTCATGTTTGTAGAAAAAATATTTCTTAACCTAGGCTGTAAATTTAATATAACGCTTTTAATTTTTTTCATTTGTTTTAGTTACTTGGAAAAACAGGTTTATTCTTAATTTTTAAATTTGTTAATTTTGAGCTCTAATAATTTAGTAAAAAAAAAATATATATTTTTATTTTTTACAATTTTTTCCATTCGATTTAAGTTTCTTGGAAAAATAGTTTTATTTTGGATTCTCAAATTTTTAATTTTGAGTACAAATAATTAAGTAAAAAAATATTTATTTTTCATATTTTTCAGAAAAAAATTGTAATTAGCCATATTTCATAATATTTTATAACTTAATTTTTAATATTTTTTTTTTTAATTTTTAAAATTTTTTCATTTATTTTAAATTTCTTAGAAAAATAATTTAATTTTGGATTTTCAAATTTATTAATTTTGCGCTCTGATTTCTTCATATATAATAAACTTTAACCCTCTAATACACAAACTTATATCGCTACAAATAAGAGTCTATATTTTTTTTGTGTGCTCTGAAACACGAATTTAAAGACGGATTTTCGATAAGTGTCAATCACAGCTCAGGCCTCAGTTGAGGTAATCGGAAGGATGATTGAGTTGCTAACCCACTTAATATATTTACAATTGTCATATTAACTCACATTAAATGATCAAAATGTATACTTTCATTGAAACCATAAAAGCAATATTTATTCAATGCGATTTTTAGAAATATATTTTTGGATTTTCGTAAAAAAGATAAACAATTCACATAGTAATTTTCCTTGAATTTTTGATGGCCTCTCAAACTCTACTGGCAAAAACAATGAAATTTTCTAGCGTAGCTAATCAGTCCACAATAGTTAGTTCTAATAAATATAATTGACGACTGCAAAGTATTTTAATTAAAAAATAATAATACCATTAAATTAATTGACTTCAGAAACGAGTGCCCTGAGGCGGATTATGCATTGGAGGGCCAACCAATCTTGCCTTGTTTTTCGATTACGAAAAATTTTCTTTAAATAAAATACAATTGTGCATTCAAACAACAATCTTTAACAAAAACAAGATGAAACAAGTTTTGGCACTTCTATGAAAAATCGGATTTACTAAACTATTCAGTAGCCGCAGCCGAGTATTCAAATTGACGCATTTAAATAAATGAATGCACCTCAAGTATAAAGATTGAAATAAGCGCGAGACTTTGTAGGTGACTTATAATTCAGGCAATTTTTGGATATTTCGTAGCTTCTTAAAATGAAATTTCAGCTAGTAGTATGAATAGTATTCCTCAACAAAACGATGCACGAGAATATTTTAGCTCGAAGGCATTGTGAGCTTTAATTTGGTAGCTTCTATCTGATCGCACTTGCGAGCCATTGCATTATTTGCTAGGGGATTCGGACGAGCTCTTTCTACAGTTTTTGGTTAGTTATCCTGCAAATAGGGACACTCCTTATGAGTAGCTATTGCATCACATTTATTTTGAGAGGGGAATATTTTTGTTTTTCACCAAGAGCGTCCTAATTTTTATATCAATATTGGTAACCGAAATTCTCAACTTAGAAACTAAGAAAATTCCGTTAATTTTTTTATAATTTTTTCCCTTGCCGATCTTGCGCATTTTCTCTATATAACCAATCCACAAAATGTGTTTCTTGTATGGAGAAAATACGCAATACAGCCAAGAGGAGAAAATAAAAAAAATCGGTAAGAATTTTCACCCACTTCAAACTTGATTTTTATTATACTAAAATATTTTAATCTATGTAGGCCACAAAACTGAGTAACAAATTTTTTTTATACTGATTAAAAATCTCGAAGATTTAATGAAAATGTGACGACTTTTTATAAATCTTAAACAAAGTTTGAAACTTGGATTAATATAGTCTTTATTATAGAATGAACTATATTTTTATAAAAAAAATAATAATTCTAATTAATTGACGATATCAATATTTTATTTATATTACAGTTTTAATATTTTAAAGTTTGGGGGCTCTAAACTGATTCTATAGGAGCTAGGCTCTAATGCATTTTTTCTTATCATTTCATTTAGAATCCGATTCTGATAAAATCAATTTCAAAAAATAACGCTCCATACAAATCGGCCAATATTAATAGATGTATATGTATATTTTGGCAAACCAAAAGCTGTAAGCTAGAAACTACAATATTCACTCAGATTGAAGGTCTTTTAATTGTAAAATGAAGTTTTTTTCCAAAGTTTTTTTGAACAAATTTAATTCGAAATAGTAATTTTATACCGAATTATTCTATACTTATTTATAGATATACATACATACTTACATACATTACTACTTTAGTCGACTTTATTATTATTATTGTTATCTCTCACTCTCCTCCCCCCTCCCGCGCATACTACGCTATCATTTTTTATAGCTATTATTATTATTATTATTATTACGAGAGCTGCTATATATATTTCTGGCCTAACAATGGCAATCCAGTATTGGTGGTTGAAGACTATTTTCAACTGCCTTTCGTTTCAACCAATTTCCAAATATGGGTATTGACGTGTACCGGGCGTTTTGGATTTGACTTTGGACGACCTTCCCGTAATTCGTTGGTTGGTGAACAGCGGCAACAAGAAATTTTATTTTACAAGTTTTGTATGGTGCAACATCCTGCCAAGCCGCCGTATATTTCAGTTCATTGCTAAATTTTCTTCTTGCTAATCCACTTCGAAATATTTGGAGTTCATAAAGCCACTGTAAATAACACTAATATGGCTCGCACATCAAAAAGTTCTTAGTGCACTAATGATAAAATAATTAATATCAAATTTTTCATTGGAAACGTCAGATGGCACCTGGCAACACTAGAAGTGCCTAAAGGCAGAAGTATAAATAGCAGCGCTCGTATTCTTATTATTATTGTTGTTTTGTTTTCTCTTTTGATCAAAAAAGAAAAATTAGAATGTCCTTTTGTTTTCTCATGAGCAACTTCATTATACGCAAATTCATTCAGTATAGGGATCGCCTGTGATCGTTACGTATACTATTGCAGAGACAGCAGGAAACCACGCTGCCAATTAGCTATAAAATGAAAATAAATTATTATAAATGAAAACGTTTCGAGAAGTAAGCATGTAATTTCACCGACCTCTAAGCCAATCATCACACAGGCAATTATATTGAAGATGCGCAATAAATTTAGCCAGTAGTTCTCAAACTCTATGCGACAGCCGTTGGCAATTAGATTCTCGCTTTTCGTAGTATCGTTATTTTTGAAACAGGTTGCAGGCGGTAAACGGTCATTGACAATGTAATCGTGTGGGCTGGCACGTCCACAACAATCAAACTGGAAAAAAAAGAAAACCACAAGGAAACAAAAATTATTGATGTGAAAAATGCAACACATAAAAGCTTTATATTTAGGCAATTACGGCTATCAGCTATCCACACTTACCCAGGTCTCGTACAAAGACATTGCACCAGGACTTGTGAGCTCTTCATCCCAAGCTTTATCAACGGTATTCGACAGGTGTGAAGCAACTGTACCTTCACCTTTTAGCAAAAGAAAAGCGACGGCAATTTGTGCTATAATCACAATCCAAAGCAATGTGATGAACTGCGAATATGACAGAATATTGCATGCATTTGTAGTTATATGTACTTTAAAATAAATTCATGTACTATATATTGAATATAAATTTTTGCATAAGTAATATATTTTTAATCAAAAACCCATACATTCACATCATGTATGTAATACTTCTTTATTGGCAGTGCCTACAAGTCCAATCAACACACATTACAGCACAAGATATCAGTGCATCTTATAAAATGAAACCCCAAAATGTGTAGGTTAGGTTAGGTTAGGTTAGGGTTCCAGGTTCCTTTCGAAGACAAGACTCTCGGTGGCCCTAAGGCCCATTGTGATATCTGCATTTAATTTCCATTCCCTAACTAAGTTGCTTAAGCCTCATAGATCTTTTTAAGACGGTAACTAGTCCCTCCAGTGAGGCATTTTGCAAGTTTCACTGGACTTCAAAGAAATAATTGCTAAAATATTTGGCAAGGCTTCTTTGAAGTGCAGAACATTCACAAAGGCGGGGCTGTACCGAGTCAATTACTTTTTAATTTCCGTCGCTGCAGAAGTCATTGTGAGGTACACCCATTCTACTGGCTAGGGTACCAGTAGCGCAGTGTCCCGTTATAACACCTGTGAGGACGCTGGTAATTGACAAGCAGACATATTGTTCTTTTAAGATTCACTTTAGGCCAAAGCGCCTTGGAGACCCTGCAGTTAGTAATCTGAGACCATCTTCTATTGGTTTCCGCGATTACGCTCTAGTCAAGTTCGTTTAGATGAATGCTTATGTGGTAAAGGACCACTCGCTGAAGGTCAAGCTCAGAATCTTTCCTTGCACACTCATCCGATCTTTCATTTCCCTTCATTGGATGGATATGTACTTTAATAATTATGCACAGACTGCTTGAATTTGCTGCGGCTCTTTTGTACTTCGAACCTAATTTCTCCTGGAAGGCTTTTTGCGACATAAACTGTATAAACTTACAAAAAGAGGCGCCTCTATAAACCAAAATGTGTTAAAAAATCACTAAATTTATTTCGCACTTGCAACAAATCAAAAATGTATCAACCAATTGGAGTACTGTTTATTTGCTAAAAAATTAGAGAGCAGCGCTCTGTATTAACCAAATTTATCAATTATTTTTTATTCTATTCAAATTTTAGAAATACAAAAGTAATTTTTTCAAAAAATTGCTACTTGTGTATACGAGGCATGTTAAAAAAATAAGGTGAATTTTCATTTTTCTCAAAAAATGTTTATTTATTCATCAATTTCTATTTTTTCGCCTCCAAAGTAGTCTCCCTCGGATTTAATACACTTCTGCCAGCGTTTTCCCTAATCCCCCAAGCAGTTCTGATATGCACTTTTTGGTACGTCCTTGAGCTCTCTCAGCGATTCGTTTTTATCTCCTGAATCGTCGGAAAACGCCGTCCTTTCAAGGGTCTCTTCAATCTTGGAAACAGAAAAAAGTCGCAGGGAGCTAAATCTGATAAATATTGTGGGTGAGCAGGCCCGACGAGAGGGGGGGGAGATCGGGGACTTTTTACCCCGGGCCCGGAGTTATCAGAGGGGCCCGGACTCGAGAGTAATTCGAATTATATGAATTAGACATAATCGGAAAGGGCCCGCATTTGCAATTTTCCCCCGGGGGATATGCTCTCTAAGGCCCTGTGGGTGAGTCATGATAACGGTGCTCTTTTTTGGCCAAATAATTTCTTGCAAGCAAAGATGAGTGAACAGGTGCATTTTCATGATGCAAAAGACATGAATATTTTTTCAACAATTACGAGTGTTTTTTCGTATTGCTTCACGCAAACGACGCATAACTTCAAGGTAACACTCCCTATTTACGGTACGACCTTGTGGTAAGAACTCCTGATGCACTACTCCATGGTAATCGAAGAAAACAGTGAACAAAACCTTGACATTTGATCGAACTCGGCGTGCTTTTTTTGGTAATGGCTCTCCTAGACTCTTCCATTGGGACGGTTGGACTTTGGTTTCGATGTCATAACCATAAACCCATAATTCGACACCAGCTATGATCCTTTTAAGCAAATCTGGATCATCGTTGGTGTCATTCAACAATTCCTGAGCGATGCTCATGTGAAGTTTGTTTTTGGTGAAAATTTAGCAATTTTGAAACGAACTTTACCTCCACACGATTCATACCCAAAATTTCCGAAAAGGTTACATGGTATGAGCCAAAAGATATGCCGACATCCTCAGCAACTTTTCTGAGTGTGATTCGACGATTTCCCATTAAAATTTTCTTCACTTTCTCAACATTTTCATCGGTTGTTGATGTGGTGGGGCGTCCAGAGCAAGCGTCGTTATTCGCATCTTCTCGACCTTCTGTGAAAAGCTTATACTACCTGTAAATGCTTGCATTTAATTCCATTTTTTACACAAAATTTGATGCAACTTTTTTGATCCAGTTTTTTTCGATAGCAGAAAATCGCCGAACACGCAAAACACTTATCTTATTAATGCCTCTCACAAACAAACTATAGATATTAAACATTTACCGTATTCGTAAACAAACCAATGGTATAAGGATTAGCTGTGTTGATTTTATCAGTACCACAAGCTAAATTTGGTGAAATACATCCCAAGTGACGTCAGCACATCTATCAAGAGCTCATCACATGGCTCAGAGCCTACGTAGTACACCTTTAAAAATCATTTCACCATGTAGATTCACAAGGTTTCCTCTTTAACTATGGTGAAAAAGAAAAATGTGAGGGGAACCTTGGCTGCAGCGTCACGTTGGGAGGTTCGGCAGCCGAATTCTGCACTATCATTTCACATGTTTTCACACCCTTGTTCAATCAGTCGTTGTTACGAAGTGTCATTGGTTGATTTTTTTTGTATATCATCAACACAATTTCAGTTTTTTGTAAGCACATCCCAAGTGACGTCAGCCAATCATCTGATTCTGTCAAATTCACGCAGAGCCGAATACCGGTTTTTTAAATAGTACACCTCTAAAAATCGTTTCACTATGGTATACTCACTACAATACACTTCGCCTTAACGGTAGATAAGGGCAGGCGACAAATGCCCAGAGCAAGAATACCATAAGTCCGCGTTCATAAAGTGAAACATTTTTGGCGCAACTTTATTTTAGTTTTTAGTCCACAGTGAACAACAATGTTGAAAAGAACAAGAACACAAATCCTGTTGCCTGAAAACAGGCGACTCGGTACGCTTCCCCTTTCCTCCTAGCTCTCTCGCCCACAGCTTACGAGTTGCCGTATATGAGCACAGGTGCTGGCCCAGTGAAGGCAAAATATTGCGAAATTTTCTTTTCATAGCAAAAAGTATAAGATAAAACATGAACATAACAGATAGCACAAATCTAAATTTTTACTGTTATGGTTGCGTTCACCGATAATTCAGTGGCTTTGAACGTTTTTCCATTTTTATATATTATATTTGGGGCATCTATATTTTTAAAAACTAAGCTTTTCTTTAGGTTTTTTCCAATGTCGCTATTTCCAAGAGTTTCAATCCTCCGACAGATTCCAAGTTCTTTACTACTACTCCAATTACAGAGGTCACTTAAAATTTTTGTTGACTATTGCTCTGAGCTACTCGCAGTAACGAAACGTCTTTATCTTCGTTTTCGGCTTCGCTTCAACTCTGCAACATACAATTCACAAATGAAGCTGAATGAAATAAAATTAAATACAGGGAATTTAACATCCTTATGTCATACACGCCGTAAATAAAACATTGGGCTATTTGAAACTTCGCCTTACTTCAAGCGCTTCAAGCAAAACTGCCATTTGGTCTCGTTTCGTAAATTTCAATATTGTTCTATTCATTTCAAACAATTAGCGAAGCCAAGCAAGCAAAGCCAAAGAAAAAATAGAGATAGATTTAAATTTTTGTTAATTTTGTGAAATTGATATTTTATTACGATAAAGCTATACTTTTATTACTTGATCACTACATTTCAGTTTAATGTAAATAACTTTAAAAAGGTTTGAATGAACATAATTGGGTCCCTTCAAATTAATTGTAAGCCAATGCTGAATATATGTACATGGAATTTTCCTCAATATATTCGTCATATGCATACATACAAGGTGGCTCAAAATTAATCATCCAATTTTTTTTTTAATAATTTTTTTACTAAACGAGCAAATCGATTTTGAGTGGCGGAAATCTTTATTTTAATATTTACGCGCTCATTGCTTGTCTGTTTGTATTCTGCAGCTGTCTAGTCCACAAGTGTCAAATATGATAGACATGCGACGTTCTTTTCAAAAATTATAAATCTTCCGATAGGGTCATTGCTTTTGCGCCATCTTGTATATTCATCCTGCAGTACAAGAGCTAGCGATCAGTGCATTTTCATCGCACATGTGAATTATAAGGTCATGAATTCAGACATGAGTAGTAAGCGAAGACGGCGGGGGTTAACGAATATGAGATTTCATCTTTGATTTGGTGCTGGTGCGTACTGAAGTGAACAGGCTAGTACAAGCTAAGAATGCACATTTGAATTCTTTTTCAATGCTGAATCAAAACACATTGAAAAGATAGGTGACTGCCAATATAAAAGTATCACATACAGGGTTCCTGTACCCATATTATAAATATTTTCTTAAAATTTAGTATTCAATGCGTACTATATTTTCATTTTTGTTCGCTCTTATATATACTTACCGTTACTGTACAGCAAACGCTTTCGCGTACTGCGCCCAAAAGTCCCAATAGGAATATAACCACCGTAGCTACGCCTAGTCCTATGTAAGCATAGGCGGCCATAGCACCAACTTCATTCACATTATAGGAACTTAGCAGATAAATTCCGAATGCTATGAGTACCAAGGCGAGGAGCTGAAAGTGAAAGGAAAATTTATAGAATAAAATTATCTACAAATAATATATTATTAAGAAAAAACTATTTTATTTCATAAGTTAACAAGAAACAAATACTCTTACTGACTATTTTTATAACATTTTTTAAATTACACAGTGTGACAAAAAACAAAAAATTAAATATACTTTTATGGAGACCTAGCACAACTTGTAGGTATAGTAAAACTAAGAAACATGGTATAGGAGAAATTTCCAATACACCCCCAAAATCTCATTTTATGGCCATAAAACCGTTTTTCTGTAGGTTGATGTGAACAATCACTCCTAACTTCGCCAATTTCCATCCGATTTCGAATTTGTTTTTTTAGTTCGAAAGAACAAAAACAAGCCTTTTTGACAGTGTGTTTATATTTTTTCTGAAATGACAACTGACGAGATTGTAGACGGAAGTATTTGGAATTTTTTTGTTTTTTCTCTATTTTTTCAACTTTGACATAATTTTTACGATATTATCCGATATTGAGGATTTTTTTTAGTACACTGCTGTTATAGTAAATTTAATTTTGCGTCGAATGAGCTATATTTGACTGTAATTGAATTAAAATTAAAAGAGTTGTGTGAGTTATAAGATTTTTTTTTTTTTTTAATAATTTGGTATGTAGGTATAACTTACGCTAAATAGGAATAAGGACGTGTTTTGATGCGTTATTATAGATACGTAATATTTATTGGAGTGTATATGTATACGTAAGAGTACACTGTACTGCATACAACAGAACTGGTTAGAACTTACGAAAATATCTGACATATTATAGCACTTTTTTTTCAATAGAAATATGAAAAAGCTCCCAAGTGTACCAAAGTTCACACTGTACATTGATTAACAAAAGAAGTTTGTTATTATAATTTAACCTTATTAAAACGTCAAAGTTTTATTGTTTGTTTCATTGAAATTCAAGAGATATAAATCAAAACGTTGCCAGAAAAGTCGAATTTCTCAATATTCTCCGATGATGTGGCATCATCAGCCTTATCATAAACCAGATGATTGTTATTTTTGTAAAACGGACGTCAACGGTCATCATTATAAAACTCGAAAGCACATAAAGTATGCTGATGTTGCAACTGTTAAGAACCCCGTAGTCTTGGACGATATGATTGACTCAACTGCAAGTCATGAACTGAAGGAAGTTCAACTCATTGCTGATGATGATCAAACTGATAACAATAAATCTGATAATGAAGAGTACTTTCCGTCTGGTTCTAAGTCTTCAGAACGACACATTGTATAAAATTCAGATTTTCAGGATCTTTCTCGTGATTTACTTCTATCGGGAAGACAATCTGAAACGCTCGCTTCTCGATTTAAACAATGGAATTTAGTTGATGACGACTTAAGATGAATGATGATGATCGAATTTCTTACAGAGAAGTATTCAAAACTGATGAAGAGAATGACAAATGTACCGTACCATACTAAACTCCAAAGGGCCGTTTCCAATGCATTTTTAAGTTTGTAACCAGTTCCGTTGTGTACTGCACTGTACCGCACCGAACCATACCGTACAGTGGTGCACTGCACAATACTCCAATAAGTATTATGTGTTTATAATGACACTTGTTATCATTTTCATGCTTCGAAACGCATACCAAATCTCGTAGTAAAAAAAAAGAAAAAATCTTAAAACCCACACAACTCTTTTAATTTTAATTCAATTACAGTCAAATATAGCTCATTCGACGCAAAATTAAATTTACTATAACAGCAGTGTACTAAAAAAAATCCTCAATATCGGATAATATCGTAAAAATTATGTCAAAGTTGAAAAAATAGAGAAAAAACAAAAAAATTCCAAATACTTCCGTCTACAGTCTCGTCAGTTGTCATTTCAGAAAAAATATAAACACACTGTCAAAAAGGCTTGTTTTTGTTCTTTCGAACTAAAAAAACAAATTCGAAATCGGATGGAAATTGGCGAAGTTAGGAGTGATTCTTCACATCAACCTACTGAAAAACGGTTTTATGGCCATAAAATGAGATTTTGGGGGTGTATTGGAAATTTCTCCTATACCATGTTTCTTAGTTTTACTATACCTACAAGTTGTACTAGGTCTCTATAAAAGTATATTTTCACTGTCGCACAGTGTTATGTATGTTCGTCTATTATAAACGAACATTTCAAAACTGAAAGATCAAGTTCTATTGAATGTCTCCAAAATTATTTTCAAAGGGGCTATTTAAAGTAAATGTTTAACTGAATGCTCCCCAAATCGGAATTATTATATTTTCGCCGAATTTTGTGTTCTTAGTAACTTTACGAAAAAATTTGACAAAAACGTACGAAAGTGCACTATAGTAATTATGAAAGAGAAAGATCTGGAGCTGTAAAAACCTTTTAATCCAATATTTCTTATACGTGAGGGTCATTTTGATCCATATTTTTTAATCTGAAAGTATTTAGTTTGTAGGTTCGATAGAGAGGTAAAATGTTCCCTGGTGAACAGTGTGCGATAAAGAAGAAAAAACTGAAAATTTTGAAAAAATATTTTTTTAGAAAAAAAAAATTTACAAAAAACCAATTTTATTTAGAAAAAAAATGTTTTTAAATATTTGGGAAAATAAAAGAAAATTTTGAAAAAAAAAAAATTGTTTCTTTGTTCGAAAAAACAAATTTTTAAGAGCCGATTTACGCGATGACTTTTCACCGTCGGTTTTTTGCACATTATCTTTTGAAGAATTCCTGCATTTGCACGATGATTTTTTTTTTGCGGTATTCCTTGCAGGCTTTTCACGTTTAAGTAATAGGACTATGAATAAGTTCGTGCGGTTTTTTTTCGAAATTTGAAACTTTATTGACGTAAAATGGTTACAAATTTAATATTCAAAATATTGTCCATCGCTTACTACTACTTTTTCCCATCTTTCTGGCAATTCACGGATTCCCTTTGTGAAAAATTCGGTCGGTTTTGCCGCAATCCACGAATCGATCCATTTTTTGACTTCATCGTAATTACGGAAGTGCTGGTCAGCCAGGCCATGTTGCATCGATCGGAAGAGATAGTAATCGGATGGCGCAAGGTCTGGACTATACGGCGGGTGGGGTAGGACATCCCATTTGAGCGTTTCTAAGTATGTTTTGACCACTTGTGCAACATGTGGCCGAGCATTGTCATGTTGCAAAATAACTTTGTCGTGTCTATCGGCGTATTGAGGCCGTTTTTCTCGCAGTGCTCGGCTCAAACGCATCAATTGTCGTCGGTAGACATCCCCCGTAATCGTTTCATTCGGTTTCAGTAGCTCATAATACACAACACCCAGCTGGTCCCACCAGATACACAGCATAACCTTCAGGCCATGAATATTCTGCGCCGACGTCGATGTTGAAGCATGGCCAGGGTATCCATACGTTGCCCGACGTTTTGGATTGTCGTAATGGACCCACTTTTCATCGCCAGTCACAATTCGATGCAAAAAACCCTTTCTTTTGTGCCGTTGAAGCAGTTGTTCGCATGCCATAAAACGGCGTTCAACGTCTCTTGGCTTCAATTCATACGGCACCCAATGGCCTACCTTTCGGATCATTCCCATGGCTTTTAAACGTTTGGAAATGGTTGATTGATCAACTCCCAAAGTTTTTGCAACCTCTTCTTGCGTTTGAGCCGGATCTTGATCGAGCAATTCCTCCAATTCGGTATCCATGAACTTTGGCGGCGCACCCTCGCGTTCTTCGTCTTCCAAGCCAAAATCACCACTTTTAAAGCGTGCAAACCACTTCTGGCACGTTCGCTCAGATAGAGCATGCTCACCATAAACTTCCACCAAGATACGATGACTTTCGGCTGCTTTTTTCTTCATATTAAAATAATGAAGAAGAATTCCCCGCAAAAACACATTATTTGGCACGAAATTCGACATTTTCAAGTGTGGTAAAAATATTGTTGTTTACGCTTCAAATAAAAAACTTATACTGACGTTTGTGCCTTACGACAGTAGCTCTCCAATGAATGTTTGGAAATGTGGATCGATGGAATAATAATCAAGTTACGCCATCTGTTGTAAAACCGCACGAACTTATAAATAGACCTATTATATTAAATAATTTTCTTTGGTCATTCACTTTACTATTGATGCTCTTGCATAAAAATGCGAGAATGTGAATTCGATGAATGTCAAAAAAAACCCCCTATTTCGATGACAATTCGTGGACGTCTACACCTTGACTTCTCTACACCTTTTGCCACTAAGATCGACACGCATGATTTTCCACCCAGAAGGAAAAGTTATCATGTAAATTTGCTCAAATTTTTTGTGTTTGTCATTTTTGAAAAACAAGAAAGAAACTTAACTAAAAGGAACTTAATTACATTGTCAACGCTTTGTTCGAATGCAGACAACAAATCGTTTTTGTACTACAATTTTCGTTTCGTAACGCAATTACTATTTGCATTGCATTACAGAGTAGATCTCTGAGCTTTGATAAATCGAATATAATGAGTTGTAGTGAGGTCCAAAAAACTTCGGATAAAATTTTTTTAAACATATTTATTTTTAGGAAATGAATATTGCTACCGAATATGACACAAATCGGTCCATGAAAACCATTTTTGGGAATATCTCCACCAGAAAATCTACAAGAGGCTCCAGTTCATCCAAGAAAACGTTTGTTTAAGTAGTTAAAATGTAAGAATAAGCCCAATCGGACCACATTTACGCTTTTTCGGTATATCGAATACAGCGCTGTCCAGCGGGTACACGGGTACATTTTTTTCTAAAAGTATTTCTTCTTAGCTTCTTCAGTTGATGATGCTGAGTTTTTTCTTCTATGTACATGAAAAAACTACTGCATGTACTTTGTTTGGAAGAAAAAGTGTGACACCTCAGCGAAAAGTAATTGTAATCAACGGTATTTTCTAGTCACTTTCAACTTATACTGTACACTATTATAAAATTCAATGGGCTATAAAACTGCATACCCGGAAAAATTTTGAAAAAAAGTTTTATGTACATAATTTTGTGAAATTCTGTAAAATTTCTGTGAAATTTTGAAAAATTTTGTACGGCATCAGAAGCTTTGCCTTCTATCGTTTTTGTTGCAGTACGAACTAAAAAAATAGTAATGAGTTTATAATTTTTGAACGGGGTGTAAATACATACATACATATATGTATGAGCAGAAATAGTAGAGGTACGAATTAATAGTGAATGGGGCAAGTATTTACTTTAATATAAAGTATTTCAATAAAGAATCCAATTGGTTTGACTTACACAAATTATTGAAAAGTGCTCACCATGGAAGTGTCAACAAACACCATTTTTTATAGGATTTAAAACCATTTAATACAATATTTCGAACAGGCCAATACTCTATGTACTGCTGCTCAAAAGGTAGTTACCACTTTTTTCAGGAAAATGTTGTTTACAACTGGTGACATACACTGATAGAATAAAGTTCGTGACCAAATGTCTCATACTTTATAAACTGTTAATAATAAACGATGACAGCATCCGATGAGATGCTCTTTGGGTGTGTATACTAGCAGTTCCGCCGGTAGTTGCATACAGTGCAAATGTATGCAAAATTTATTGTTCATGAATATATGTATATTTTTCATTTTGTTGTTAAGTGCATAAAATCGAAAAAAGCATAAAAAAACTACATACAAACATATATCTGAGCAAAACATTTCATAATTATTTATGTATATTTCTTTGCCTTTTCTCGACCCACGGTAGCCATACATAAATATTATATCGTTATGATGTCTTAGAGAAACGAGTACGTAACTTAAAGCCAATACTCTCAGTCTCAGCCATAGCAAATTAAACTGTGAGCAGTCATCACTAGTGGGAACATCGATGTGGAAAGACTCGCACTCTCGCAAACATATTAGGTCGGAGCAGAGATATTAGGTGAGGTAAAAAGCTCTCAATATTTTCCGCCAAAGGTTTTAGTTTACCATATTTCACAATGTGTACGTTGCATATCTCATGAACAGCGAGTATACGGCTATTTGGTGACACTACACCTAAAAAAAATTATGCGATTCTCCTGCTTTTGGTAAAGCCAGTTGTGTGTTACGGCGTTCCAAAATAATGGTATATAAAAAGAGAGAACTCGTTACATTCTTCAATTTCACTACGAGCAAAGTGAAAAGGAGGAGCCCGAGATCAAAAAAATTTGAGCTCTTCACACTCCCAGTAAAGTGTCGAAAACAATAGAAAAGCGGTGACTCCCACGATTTCTACTGGTGGATTATATATATATATCTTTGGGTGTTTGGCCGAGCTCCTCCTCCTATTTTCGGTGCGCGCCTTGATGTTGTCCCACAAATGGGGGGACGACCTACAGTCTTAAGTCGATGCCGAACGGCAGATATTTTTTATGAGGCAGAAATATTCTCAGAGGTTTGTCATTGTCTTCCAAGGGGCGACCGCTATTAGAAAAAAAAAAAACTTTTTCTATAATTTTGATGTTTCGTGCACGGGGATTCGAACCTAGGCACTTCCGAATGGTAGTCACGCACTAATCCATTCGGCTACGGGGGATATCTCAACAAAACTCAGTACATAATAGCCCACGATAGTTGGGGGCATGCTGCTATAGTGCTGCTATGTGGCTATAATTTCCCGAAACCATTATTTTGATTTTTGCTTGTTTTCAGATAAGACATGGACGACAACAACTTAACTCATGAAATGAAGAGACATGCAGTTATCGCCGCTATAAGCGCCAACCACACCAATTTAGAAATCTTTCATTAACTTAAGTGCGTCCCTATATTCGTACATAACATTCGAAATCTGTCGCAAAACGAAAAAGCACGAGGAACATTTCGAAATATTATACTCCGATCTGCATAATTCTTCAACAAGTGCAAGTGATCATTGACGAAGGCCCTTAAAAATCAGTAAGAGTCCTTGAGAAGGAGCTTAATGTTTCTGAATTTCCATGAAGATCTCCAGTAAAAGTCCTACTTTATGTCGGAGCAAACAGAAAAACAGCGAGTTATCCGATCAACACGCCTTCTAAATAAAATTTAACACCCTGAAACGTCTGAGGTGTTGTGTTTTTTACTGACGAAAATAATTTTTACTAATACCATCAAGTGTAGAAATGGCAGTTGGCTATATATCAATCCTTTCCTTTTGGATCCAAGGTTCATTTTATCATGCACAGCCACTGTTATAGTTTTAGGCATTGTGAAAAACAAAGAACATGCCATGCCACCACTCTTCTTTACTCAAGGATTTCGAGTGAATGCTGTTGCGTAGTGAAACCGTGGATATTCGATTTATGAAACTCAATAGACGAAAGTTTCGCAAAGGGCAGTAATGTGCAACTGGAATACTGATCTTGAGATATGATGTATATCACCTCTTACTGTCAATCTCCCAACTTGAATCCTTCGAGCGGTGAAACTGTTAACCCTAACCAGAGACTGGGTACCTCACAAAGTGGGAAACCCCAGTGGAAGGAAAGGGAACAAAAGAAGTGGGTGATCTGGCTCTCCTAGAGGGGACTGGTCCTAAGGCTGACAACCTTATACCAGTATTTATTGTCGCGAATCCACAACAACAGCCTCGGATAACTGATACAATCAAAAGATACCGACCCAAGCAACGAATTAAGGACTATGATTTACGTTTTGCTACTTGGAATATACGAACAATGCTACAAGCCGGCAAGATGTCCGAAATAGCGGATGAGTGTATGAAATATAATATTGACTTAGCAGCTCTACAAGAGATACGCTTTGCGGATCATGGTGAGATAAGAAAGAAAGCCTATTCAATTTTCTTCAGTGGTCCAAACAAACGAGGACAGCTAGGTGTGGGCTTTTACATTGACAAAAAACTTAGAGAAAGTATAATGGCTTTCGAGCCAATTAGTGAAAGACTCTGCCTCATGAGACTCAAAGGAAGATTTCAGAACATAACAGTTGTAGCCGCGTATGCGCCTACCGATGTCGCAGACGATTTTGCAAAAGACTCCTTCTATGCAGAACTGGAATATGTGATGTCAAAATCATGTAAATATGACATAAAAATTCTCCTCGGAGATTTAAATGCAAAGGTGGGAAACACCAATATTAGCAAAGACGTTGGGGGAAAGCACTCTCTACACGACGAATCGAACGATAATGGTGCACGACTAATAAATTTTTGTCTAAGCAGCGGGCTGTGGATAAGCAGCGTTTCTTTTCCACACAAGAAAATTCATAAGCAAACCTGGGAAATGCCCGGAAGGAGAGGATCGAACCAGATAGATCATGTATTGATGGATAAAAGACACGCAACCTCGGTCATTGACGTCAGATCGTTTAGAGGCGCAAACTGTGACTCTGACCACTACATGGTGATTGCCAGGATAAGGCAAAAAATTTCAAACATAGGCAACGATCGCAGGTTCAAGAAAGTAAAATGGAGTACTGAGCGAATTTCAGCGGATGAGAAAGAGCGTCGTGCATACCAAGAAATCATAAAGAGTAATCTAATCGTAACTAAGGAAGACTCAGCAGAAACAATCTGGGCTAAAGTAAAAAATGCGGTTATTGGAGCAGCTAAAGAGAAAATAGGCACAAAAAGATGCACCACAAATGAGTGGTTCGATGCAGAGTGTAAAGCAGCTATTGAAACAAAAAACGAAGCGCGAAGAAAATATTTAAACAAACGAACAAGACAAAACCTACTTGAATATAACGAAAAAAGGCAAGCCGCAAAGAAAATTATAAAACAAAGGAAAAAACAGGACATCAACAGCAAAGTTCAGCGTATCGAGAATGATTTCAGTCAAGGAAATGTAAGAAATATGTACAGCGCAATTAGAAGCCAAACAAAGACATATCAGCCACGAACAAATTTGTGCAAAAACAAGGAAGGTGAAATAATAACAGAAAGAGAAAAAATTTTGAATAGATGGCAAGAATACTTTAGTGATCTTCTGAATATAGAACATGCAACAGACTACGGTCCACACTGTATAGATGAGACATACTTTACAGCAGAAAACTTCATAGAAGCACCGGGTCGTAACGAAGTGGTAGAAAGTCTGAAAAAGTTAAAAAATAATAAAAGCAGCGGAAGTGACCAAATAAATGCAGAACTTCTAAAATACGGCGGTGAAGTACTCAATAACATGATAACAGAACTGATACGCAAAATTTGGGAAACCGAACATCTACCGGAAGAATGGAACAATAGCCTTATAGTACCATTACATAAAAAAGGCGACAAAACAAATTGTAATAATTATCGAGGCATATCTCTCCTCAACACTGGTTATAAAGTCTTTACAAATATACTCAACAAAAGGTTGAGCGTATATGCTGAGGAAATTTTGGATGACTACCAGTGCGGTTTTCGCCAGGGTAGATCCACAACAGACCAATGTTTCACACTAATGCAAATTCTTGAGAAACACAGAGGGTTCGAACTAAATCTGCACTGTCTGTTCATTGATTTTAAGCAAGCTTTCGACAGCATCAATAGAAACTGTCTGAACGACATAATGCTTAAACAAGGTATACCGGTAAAAATTATAAAACTAATTCAGATGACACTATCAAACACTAATGCCAAGGTTATGATAAATGGAGATGTTACCAACGAATTCAGCATTTCATCAGGTGTAAAACAAGGCGATTCACTATCAGCGACAATTTTTAATTTATTACTACATGAGGTAGTATGCAAACTGAAATGTGGCAATTCGATTTTTAATTGCAGCTCGCAAGTGTTAGCTTATGCCGATGACATTGTCGTGATTGCACAGAATGAACATGAGCTTAAGAAAATTTATATGCGATTGAAAAACACAGCTTTAGAAGTGGGTCTACGGGTAAACATAGATAAAACGAAATATATGCACTTCGCAAAGAAACCGAGTGAAGATGCACACATTGAAATAGATGGTGAATGCATACAGAAGGTCGACAAATTTAAATACTTAGGTTTTTTCATCAGCAGTAATTCTGACACTTCCGTGGCAATAAATGACCGAGTAAGTGCGGCAAATAAAGCATTCTTTGCTCACATAAAATTATTCAAGTCCCGATTGCTATCAAGAGATCAAAAGATAGCAATGTATAAAGCGCTTATAAGACCCATACTAACATACAGCAGTGAGGTATGGGTACTTAAAACAAAAGACATGGACCAAATACTAAGGTTTGAAAGAAAGATACTGCGAACAATATATGGTCCTTCCCGGCGAGATGACGGAACGTATCGGATAAGATACAATCATGAGCTAGACACATTGATACGTAATGGAAACGCAATACGCTTTATAAAAAGTCAACGAATCAGATGGCTGGGGCACATGTACCGAATGCCCAAATGGAGAGCTGCCAATATAGCGGTCCATAGACAACCAATTGGACGGAGATGTCGAGGGAGACCAAACAAACGCTGGGTAGATGAGGTCACAGCCGACCTGCAGAAAATGGGTATCACAAACTGGAAAGGAGTAGTAGAGAATCGATCGGAGTGGAGAACCGTAGTTGTGGAAGCAATGGTCTGCACAAGACTGTAATGCTAATGATGATGATGATGAATAGACGAAAAACTCATTTTTGTCACCAAATACCAATGTCCGACATCTTAACACTTATTATATTGCCTAGAATTGAAGATTACGAAACGGAAAAGTGTTGGAAACTGTTTACTTCACCCAATACTTTATTACTACGTGTTCGAGCAGCATTGAGCGAGATGACAACAATAGAAATACGAGTATTAGTTGAAAGCATTACTCGCCAAGGCGCCAATTAAGTCGGACAAACCGGCGTCACGCATACATACATACATACATAGGTATACTCGCACTTACATACATACGTGCCTACGCTCATACCTACATTTAGTACACCGAGCAGAGTAAAGAATTTCCATAAAAATTACATTGTAAATTTCAGATTCAAAAGAAGAAAAGCGATGAATGAAAGTTGGTAAGCGAAACTAGTTAACTGACTCATTGGTAAGCTAAGCACAACAGACTTTGGACAGTTATGTATGTAAATCGGTGTGCATGTAAATACGTAAGTACTTAGTATGAAGTTGTTGACCAAGATATGTATGTACAAACGAGTAGGTGTATTGGCCTGGATTACCGTATTGCATATGGATTGAGAAACACTTTAGTGGCGCGGATTGTGTCGCTGCTTTCATATTGTTGGGTGGAAATCGCCGCCACACAGGCTCCAGTGAAATACGAAAACAACAGGTCCTCATAGGAAGGAGAGTGCAGTAGGACGTCATAATGTGTGTCATCACTGCGGGTGAACACCGCAGGTTAGGCAAGTATGTATGTGTACATCGAATGCGTGCGCATAGTGATCACAATAATAATGGCTATCAAGCTTTTAGCCAAGGTCGAAACTATTTCACTACTAATAATGCAATAAATATACAAAGTCATAGAATAAAAAGCCATAGAATAAAATTTGCCGACCTTATTGCTGTTTTACTCGATTTCCATGATTGAGCAATTTGTAACACTTCATAGCTGCTACTATAAGCGCCCAACAAATTAATAATCCCTTTGCACGCATTGGAGCAAATTACTTAAATTTGAAAGAAATCTGCCGAGAATTACATAAGTCGACAGGCATTTTAAATAAAGAAACGTTGACGTACTGCCTTCGAATCTGAATTAGATTAGCCTGTGAGGGCGTGAGGCTTACCCCGCCGATACTCACTAGCCATAGAGTTCAATTGACGTTATTTGAGAATTAGCTGAAATATGTGACCTGGTCTATGAAAAGGTACCTTACGTGTCAAAAAATCATTTTTCACTTTTTTGTTGATTCGAATAGTGTGTGAAAGGCTCTTTAAAATGGTGAAAACCAGAAAGTCATAATTTGTTTAAAAGTTTGATAAAAGTAAAAAAAGAAAAGAAAAGTACAAATACGAATAAGACTGATTTTTTGTCATGATACAAATTAGAATAACGAAGACAATAATTTGTGCAAATTAAAAACTGAATCATTCCTGGACCGTCTGAGGTGTAATGAATACGATACTGAAGTCTGTTTTCAAAAAATTTTTGTCACCGGGTCTTATAAGTTTTTTTTGGCATGGATGTCGGTACAAAAGCTAACTTATTTTTTAAAACGATTTCTGCGATTTGCATTAACCTTTTCTTATTTATTTATATTTATGTAAAAAAATGTTTTCACTGCTTCTGTGATTTTATTGATACTGTGATCTATGCTGAAGAAAATAAGCCAAACCGGATGGAAAAATATTAATATTTAAAAAAGTTACAGAGGTTTTTAGAAGTTTAAACTTTAACTGCTGTTTTCTCGAAAACTTATTTTCGCACGTAAGGTACCTTTTCGTAGACCAGGTCACATATAATGAAACATAAAACAAGTTCATTTAAGGCTTGAGCATGAAAACTCGGTCATTCTCTTACTTTGCTTTCACTATAATAAACTTATTGATTTCACCTAAAATAGTATCATTGGCGACCTTCTGGTGGCCCAAGTTCCTGAGTATATAGCGCAGATCTCATCTAAAATATTGACAACATATTTCGTTCGTAGCACCTAGAAAAAAACAGTTTTTTTTTTGCCATTATAGTGTATACGAGGGGACTAATAAAAGTTCGGGAAAAAACATTCAAAATATGTATTTTGAATCTTCACAGTTTTTATCTTTTCGACATATTCACCATTAATTTAAATATATTTCTTTAACCTGTAGATCGACTGTTGAAATAGTGTCAAAATCCCGTTTTTCTAGCTTCTTAAGTTCTCCATTAACCGCACTAATTATTTCTGCATTCTAACTGGCGACTTTTCCCCAAAACTTTTTCTTAATTTTTGGAAATAATCAGAAATCACACGGTGCCAGATCACGTAAAGTCAACCGAGATCAACACTTTGATTGTTGACCTTTGTTGCGTAGCTTTAACAGGTGGATTTTTTTCTTATGGGCTTCGTCACGAGTTGCGATCATATTAAAATTGCTAGACTCTCCGTTTTCGAGGCTACTTAGGAAATATTGAGCAAAACGAGCTCCAGCTTCTTTCTAACGTGTATTATAAATTCGTGAAAGCCATCCAACAGATTTCTTGTCGTAATATTAATCATTTCGCAGCACTCACCATACTGTCATTGCACTCCAGCCCAATTCACCAGTCAACATTTCTGTTGCTATTCGTGGATATCTATAAACTCTTGCCTACACCAGGACTACATTCATCTCGTCGGTAGAAGATTTTAGCCAATCTTCCCGAGGCTCATCTTCCACGAAAAAAATCGTCTGGGGACGTTGATAACATTTACAAATGGTCTTAGCAGCCGCTAGGTTTGTTTTAAATGTAGTTTGGAATTCTGTGAAAATTTCCACAGGTTTAAATTGATATCGAGAATCGTAAATAATCGCATGCCGAATTTCTTGCTGCAGTGGTAGCGGAAGCTCTACCGAACTTTTAGCGAAGGTAAAGGTTATGATTTCTGGTCTTCGTTATTAACACTTTGCTCCGGGTTAGAAGCTGATATCATAAGATAACTACAAAACGAATACCATTTTGGATTTTTTAAAAGCATATTATCAATTTACCGAACTTTTGTTAGTTCCCTCGTATATAAATGCATTAGGAGTTAATGGGTTTCCCATTTCAAAATTTAAGATGTAAAGTTGTTGCTAAATGAACTCCCAGTGACTGGAAGGAAAATTTTCAAATACAGTTACCTCGAAGACTGGAGGCATACTGCCAAAACGAAGGACGCCCCAGTTAAGTAGGATCAACTGTCAGATCATTCGTCCAAGTTTTTAATTGGCGCAGTTTAATAATGAATTTGCTGTGTGTGTATTGAATATTTCTGTAAAAAGTGGTTTACATGAGACGATTTTTCATTAAACTTTCAGTTGAATGCAACAGTTGAATGCAACAGTTGAATGGTGTAAACGTCCTTTCAACAAATCGATTTCAGCAAAGTTGGTCGCCAGCCAACTATGAGCCATTCAACTGTTTGTTCGAACAACCCTGGGTTTGTTTGCATTCTGTGCTAGTGTGTGTGCATGAATTTTTAAGTTAAAATTATAGTGAGGGATTTCGTTAACGAAATTATTAAATTCGAAATTACGAAATCAAAAAAAAAATATTTTAATACAGACTTAACATTTTGTAATAAACTTTTGGAGTTCTTGGAACAATATATATACATATATATATATATATATACTTGACGCGTACACCTTTTTTGGGTGTTTGGCTGAGCTTCTCCTCCTATTTGTGGCGGCTACAGTTTCAAGCCGACTCCGAACGGCAGATATTTTTATGAGGAGCTTTTTCATGGCAGAAATACACTCGGAGGTTTGCCATTGCCTGCCGAGGGGATTGCTTATATAAAATTAGCTAGACTTACTATATTTATAAAGTCCACAGGATGGTTTAAAGAGGACCAAGGGGAGTAAGAATGGGTTAGCTCCGGTGGTATCACAAAGGAGCTCGATTTGGTCTAGGTGCGTCGTAAGACAGCCAAAGCGGCTAATGAAAAATAGTCAAATTAGATCAACTACACATAGGATTTTCCACTTTTTCAATTGAAAAAAAGGTAACGTGGATATGTGCATAGTGGCCTATTTCACATATCTTAGCCTACACCCTCAAAAGAACAAATTAACTCAAGAAGTGAAAAATTTTTGATTGTTTGAAACGCCAAAACTTCGACCGAGATAGCTCTGCAAAAATTATTACTCTGTGTCGCTATTTGCATGCCCTTTATCTAGAAATGCATATACATACAAATATGTATAAATAAGTATGTACGTGATTAGTTATGGGCGTCAATAGCCGTACAGTTTGTATGTGTACATATGAACTTATGCATGCAAATAAATGAGTTTAGATTAGACACGAAATTGATGATTACCTTAGTTACGCTTTATGTGAACAATTTTTTAACTACACTTTTACGCCTGACAATTGATGTCATCAGAGACATATTATTTAACAGTTAGCGTGTATGTGTGTATAGTAATGTGAATAGAAAATAGTCACTTGAGCAAATAATAGCTGTTTAACTGCTATTATTGTGAATACTGCAAAACATAAACTTTACATAACGCACAATGGAGGACCTAGGAATTGTGAAAAACAAACTGTACAACTTTGAAAAGAAAGTCATTATTTTTTTCATTTAATAACAGTTATTTTTTAAGAGCTGTCTACTTTGATTTGCATATTAATAAAATGTGACTAATATTGTAATAAAATAAGCAAAAATATTATACATTCTTTCGGTTGTCAGTAAGCATTCACCTTCATATACTCGTGCATTCCTACATATACAGTGCGTCAAATAACTATAGCCGAGTGACTCATTGGCAATTTATTTGTTTGTCATTTGATTTAAATAATTTTTTTATGAAAGTATAATAAAAAATATATTCTACTACAAAAACTGTATACATCAAAGTTTTAAACTTTGCGAATTACAAAAAAAAATTTAAATTTCAACTTTCAAATTTCGAAAAAAAATTTTTTTTTTTTTCATAAAATGTTAATACCTATTTCTAATCCTTTAAGAATATGTCAAAAAAAAATTCGAACGCAAATTTAAGTATTTCTTATATTATAGATCGTCAACCGTGACGACTCTATTCTTTGCGTTCGAGAGGTACAGTTATGTATTCAAACTTTAGACGAGTTTTTCTAAAAACAATATTTTTCAAATTGGTGTACACGATAACTCGAAAAGTTACTGACCGATATCCCTGAAATTTTGCACACATCTTTTTTATGATATGACTTTCTATGTGAATTTACAAGTTCGAAAATTTTTAGAAAAAATAATTTTTTCGAAGCAAAAATAGTAGGAAAATTCGCCCCAAAATTATTATTATTGTTTTTTTAAGCATTTTATTCCGCGAATCTTTTTCCCCCATTTGTTTTTAATTAAAAATTAAACATTAAATTAAATTTTAAACAAAAAAAATTGGTTTTTTGTATTCAGATCACTGACCGATGTTACAATGCCCGCCGATTGAGAAGCCCCGCTCCGACCTGGAAGAATTGAGTGTACATCCGCCATTTTAAATTATTAAAATAAAAAAAAATTTATACGATTTTAATGTATAAATAAAATGTATGCCAATTTTGAAAACAATGTATTGACTTCTTCACTTTAAATAATTTTAATGAAAATCAGGGAAAATATGGCCGTTTGCAGGTATCTGTCCCCTTATCAGCCCCTTTTATAGCTCTTTGAATTTTAGTATAATACCACCTTGATAAAAAAGTTTCCGGAACAGGCGCCAGGTGACGCTCTAAGTCAACTACTTGAATTTCTGTTTTTTTGATAAGTTGGCGCATCTGTGATTAGCTTTAACACCAAAATTTTATCGTCATTGCTTGACATTTGCGTTTTCAATTTTTTTACAGTTTCAAAAATGAATTTGAATTTGAGACGACGAGTTTATATTAAATTTTGCAATCAAAATGGATTTACTGGTGCGAAACCTTAGAAATGTTGGGAAACTGTGTCGGTAATGATATTTTTAAGAAGACAGCCTTTTATGAGTGCCACGAACGCTTCAAAAGAGATCGTGTACCCATCGATGATGTCGAACGTATAAGCAGACCGTCGACATTGAAACATGACGAAAACATCAATAAAGTCAAGGAAAAGTTAATGAATACCCGCAGAGAGGTTGCAGAGCACTTGAACATTACTAATGGATCCATTCAGGGCATTGTAGTTAATGATTTGAGTTTACGCCATGCTGTGGCAAAATTGCACCCAAAGTACCTGAATTTCATTCAAAAAGGGAGCGCGTTGTTATCGTCAAAGACATGATTTCCAAGCCTAGATTCATCAAACGCACCATCACTGGAGACGAGAGGTGGATTTAGGCAATCCAGACATTAGCCGAGTGAGGGGAGAACTCTAAATGAACCAAGACCAAAAAAACCATGTCGTTTTCAGTCAAAAAAGAAAGTGTTGCTAACGGCTTTTATAGGTTAATGGAATTTTTGGTCAGACAATTAAAAGGATTATTATTTGGCCGTTAGGAGACGTTTACGTGAAGCAACTTGCCGAAAAAAAGATTTGTGCGAAAACAACTCGTAGATTTTGCACCACGATACCCACCGCCGCACAGTGCCATCATTATCCGTGAATTTGTTTACCAAGAATGAAACGAATATCATCCAAAACTTTTCGAATTCACTTGATATGGGTCTCTGTGATTTTTTTCTGTTTGATCGAGTCAAAAAACCACAACGGGGAACAGTTTTCAACAGCCGAAGGGAAGTAATGGAAAACGGCTCGGCTGGCTATACTGAATATAGAGTTCCAGATATGTTTCGAGAGTTGGATCAAACGCTGGCATAAGTGCATTGCAGTTAATGGAAAGTATTTTAAGGGTGATAATATCGCTTTTCAGGAATACCATAAACTTGTATTTTCAATTTTCTGAATATATTCGGGGACGTTTTTGAACGAGGTGGTAAAGTGTAAGTTTGAAGCGCTCCAAAATGGCGTTGAATATTGATTTTATTTTGCTGACGGTATTTTCTTCCATATAAAATTCAATAGCCTATAAAACTACATACTAAAAACTTGTATTAAAAAATGTTAAATTTTTTTTGAAAAATTAAATTCTTTTATAAATTGAAAATTCGTATTAAAAAATTTATTAAAATTTTGTAGTAAAAAATTTTGATATTTATATGAAAATTTATTGCATTTTTTTTTTAATTTGCTCAAAGTTGGGAATTTAGGTTTTTTTGTTTTTTTCGCAGAATAATGAACTATGCTTTCATAATAAAAATTATTAAAAAAAAAAAATAATAATTTATCAAAGCTTGTCAATAATTCTAAGTGTTATACTTATTTAACACACTGTTTATGCGAGTGACATAATCATTTACTCGTATATTTTGCTATCTTAGATCAGAAAACTACATACAGACAAGCGCTATTTCTATTAATGTTTTATTGGCAATGAATTGAGCAAAAAACAAAACAACTACAATTAAGAAAAAACGATTCTCAATGAGTTCTAAGCTAGATTAGGTCAGGCTACACTGAAAGCTATGGTGTAAATATTAATTAACTATGCAAAAAGCAGGCATCCGATTCCAACTCAGACATAGTTTTGAATAAAATAACGCAAATAACACTGTGCAACATCAAAGAAAACATAGCAAAGAGTTGAGAACTAGCCTTTAGGGCAGTAACCTTTTTTAAAGTGAAATATTTATAATATAAATTTATTGCCCCAGAAGAATAAAATATTTTCAGCAATCTTATTTGAAATAGCACGCAGATATTTTAAATAGAATATAATCTCCACCTACTTCATATATTCATCTTTTGGTGTCCCTTTCATTTTATTTTTGAACAAATTTTTTTTTTCTAAATAAAAAAGTGATTTTGAGTGGCGGAAATCTTTATTTTGACCTTTAGGCGCTCCATTGTTTCTCTGTTTGTATACTGCAGCTGTCTAGTTCACAGGTGTCAAATATGATTGGCGTACGACGCTATTTTCTAAATTATTAATCTTCCGAAAAGGTGCTTAATTTTGCGCGTACCACAAGCAGGCATTCCATTGGTGGAGGCTTATTATTTTGAAAAAAGTTGGATTTTGTTGAACAGTAAAATTAAATTAAATTCTGAAAAGAACTTATAAAAAAATAAATGAAGTAGCTGTGTTGATAAGCAGGTATCGATTCACAATATCGCATACAATCTTGAGTCATGAGGGCTCTATAATTTTATGCCACCTCCAAACGACTAATGATATTTGAAAAAAAACTTTTTCACGCAGAGATTTGCGAATGATATTTCAGGTAGCTAGTAATCCACACACAAATAAGATAAGCTATTGCCAACGACTAAAAATTAGGAAAAAACGTGCAAAAAAATTCATAAAAATGCGGCATTATACAGCAATGTAGCCGTTTTTGGGTTTCACTACCAAAATTGGCAGACTTTTTTTTTAGCGGATTGGTAGGTTGGCCTGCATTATGATAGATTTTTGCAATATTAAGAAATACATATACAAAATAATAATACAGTCAAAGGTATACTGCAAATGCTAGAAGCATATAATTGAAAAATAAAAATTGGGAATGAGGTTTCAGACTGAATTTAAAGATGCCTCCCTCTTGATATGGATCTACAAACTGCGTGGTCACTTCAGTCAACATGAATCTGGCATGTAAAGCCACAAAAATAGTTTGGCCTTAAAACAAAATGGTTTAACAATGGATCAGCAACGGTCTAGGTAGGTAGGTGAAATGGCACTAAAGCACCGTTTTGATACCATTATGAGACCTCCAACAGGCAGATATCTACAACCAGCCAGAGCTGTTGATATAATGGAGGAGATAGATTGGATTTAGGTTGGCGCACTACCTCACGCTGTCGAAGAAAGGAGCTCCCAGTGGCCTTAGTCGTCTAGCTGCCAAAACCGGACATTAACAGAGAAAATGCTCTACAGTCTCCTTTTCTGAAAGGTGCCTACAGCTTCTGCAATGGGGGTTAAATGGTAACCCTAGCTTTTTCGCGTGTGTGCCAATCGTTCAGTGACCGGTACACAGCTACGAGTTTGGAAATTGAATGGCGAGGAATCCAAAGGGATTTCTGAGTCCTTGGTATATCACATTGGGGCCAAAGGGTTTTCGAAATAGCACATCTAGAAATGGAGCTCCATCTTTTCGGCGCTTTTCTGAGAAATAATTTGTGCAGTTCCCCTTTAACAACAATCACAGGGATGCCGATCAACGACTAGAAGGTCTCTGAGCCCAATTCAGTTCCCATCCGCCAACCTCATCGGCAATTTAATTTCTCTCTATGTTCCTATGTCCTGGAACCCAGATCAGAGAAATGTTACCTACACACTCAAGAGATTTGATCTCCTTCTTAAAAGAGTTTACTAATTTCGATCCGCACCATGGCGTCGTCATAGCCTTAGTCGCGGCTTAATGTTAATGTTTTCCCCTCGCTCCAAACCTGCCTATTTGGGAAGATTGCCCTAGCACGACCCTCAAACTCTAGTTTGCGGATAGAGAGATCTGTTCGAAGTTCGGACAAATACGGTGTTAACTGCCCGAAAATGCTATCATGTCCCTTGAGAGATTGCCTTCAGAGGCGAATCTCCTTTAACCTGATTGCACTTTGAGCTGCGATGGAAATGACGGAAAACGATCTAAGTGAGTTGGTTTAGAGGCGACCACTAATTCTGGTGTAGCTACTTACCTACCTAGTTTTTAGCCCTAACATGACATTGTAGAAAGAAGAAAATAATAATAAAATAATTAGTTTTGATTTCCTTTTGGAAAACCTTTTTCTTATAACTTCAATACAACACAGTACTCAAACTTTCGGGATTCTCGAAAACCGTATTTACATTTTTTATAGGTTTTGTAACTATTTTGGTGAAACATATTTAAGTGCTAGCATTGTTCGATGAAAATAATTTGTAATTCTTAGTGCACCTCGAAGAGATGATCACAATTGACCACCGAGATCTTGTGATTTAACACCTTGTGACTTTGGAGCCACGTGAAAGAGAAGGTCTACGCCAACAGCCCAGCGTCGATTCTAAACCTCAAAGATGGAATTCGTGAGGCTATCGAGGACATAGGGCAGCCACTTTGCAATTCGATTATGGAAAATTTCATGAAAACGATATTGTCCTATAAGCGTGGTCATGGTGGTCATTTGCCTGATGTTATTTTCCACTTTTAACGGCTTACCTTCCTCTTTATAATGAAATAAACATCCGATTATTTGTATTAAAAAATAACATTTTTCTTTGAATATTAAAATAACACCTCTTATTGGAAAACCCTTATAAATAAAAAACTTAAGAAAATAGCTTTCTAAGTGAGTTTTATTTCTTTCCATGTAACGAATGCCCGGCCTTTTTGTGAAGTCTTAGAAGGTGAATCCTTGGCATTCTCCAGTGCCACCTTCAATAAAATATAAACCACTTTAACTTTTTTGCGAATTCAATCAACGTTTCTAACGATGCCGTCTCAGTATTGGAAAAAGTGGTCTATCAGAAATATGAAGCCCATTTTTTGAAGTGTTGAACATTCCACTCTACCCTTTCCTCATTTCTATAGCTTATTCGCACTTTTTGGAAGGCAAAATACACAAGTAAAGGGTATTTCTGTTGTTTTAAAGTAAAACATGTAAACATTTTGATTCTGAACAATCATATGTGAAAAATTACATTAAATGATGTAAAAATTGTTAAGGACTCGCTAAAACAACATCGCACTGAGTTCAGCAATCTCGACCTGAATATAATGTTTCAACTCTGGAATGGTTGGTTGCCTATTCACATAGACTTTACTTTTCAAAGAACCCCAGTCTGGTCTGCCAGTCCTTCAACATCCTCGACAGATACAGTTTTTTGAAATTTGAAAATTTTTCACCAACCTTTGAATTGTCGGAGAATTATTATTTATTTATTATTGTTTTACTAATTGTTCCTTCGGAGGATTATTCCCACCAAAAATAATTAAGAATTTGTGATATGTTATTCTTAATGATCGACCATTTCCATTAGAGTTTCAGTAAGTTTAACACCTCGTGAAAAATAAAAAATATATATTATAATATGCGCGTACAATTCAGTTGGGTGTTTGGCCGAGCTCCTTCTCCTGTTTGTCGAGTGGGTCTTGATGTTCATTCACAAATGAAGGGACCTACAGTTTTAAGTTTATGAGTAGCTTTTTCATGACAGAAATACACTCGAAGGGTTGCCATTGCCTCCGGGGGGCGACCGCTATTAAAAAAACTTTTTCATCATTTTGGTGTTTCATGCACTCCCAACTGATAGTCACGCACCAACCTCATATCCATGGATAAAATTGTACATCTTTCTACTTAACAAATGACAAAGATGACGTCTAGTAAGCTGGCATCTACGCCTCACTTCTGAAAGTCCCTTTATAATTGCTCCAACAATTGTTTCATTCCGCTGACTAAGAGGCCAAGAATGATATATAGAAGAGAAGATGACGTTATTGGCTTTCCGCTATCTCTTTTGCTTTGAGTTTGGCAACCTGTTATTTTTGCCGTGGCGTCATTACCGAAACGAATAGATACTCAGTGCGTATATAACAACACATAATTTTGTGCTGAATTCTTTTCTTCTTCAGCTTTTCCACTTATGTATATTATATCTAAATACTATTCATTTTTTCGGCGAGTATTACGAAACGTTTACAAAAATATAATTGAGATATCTTCGCGGTGCATTTATTTAATAGATTTATTAAAACATCTTCATTATAAACTAATAAATACCGTTTGCTTTAAAATTTACGCAAACGCTTATCTTCAATTTGTATATTTTTTAAGACTTCTTCACTGTTTTGTCTTCCCATTCGTTTTGTTTATGACTTTGAAGTGCAAAATATTTGTTTCTCCCATTCCTGCTCATAGGCAAAACTTTGGAAATAAAAATAAAAATATTGGAATATTATTCAATTCAATTCCCAAAATGTTCCCAGAACAGCACTGAGAAACTGAAAGTGACTGAAATTGCTTTCATTCACACAAAGTTGATAATAAATATTCGCAAACAAGATATTTTTTAACTCAATTCAAGTTCAGTACTTAAAATTCATGCGATTTTCATGCAATAATTGGTACATTTTTACTTATGCATGTACGTATGTATGTGTTTCTGTACATACAGCTAGGTACACACAATGAACTGTGGAATGAAAAGCAAATGTAAATGCTAATTTAATGCAGACAAACACTTATCCACAATATGGAGAATGAGAACGTCATTTCTTTTTTTTTTATGAAGCTGTTCAACCTCCATTGCGGCGGAAAAAAATCATATTTTGAGACTTTTTTTCTTGAGCAGGGCAATGAAAAAAATGTATATTCATATATAAGTATAAATACATATAAATATGCAGTAGGGAAAATATACGTTGTAGGGAACGATTTTTAGCGACAGCGTTCCTAGTAGATTCGGATTCGACATAGAGTTCTAAGAAAAAAGTCCATTAGATATTGTGTCCCCAAATTCAAAAAAAACTATCTTTAATTAATTCGGCAAAAATACACCTGCTATTCAAAGTAAATATGCTCTTAAAGGGACCCGGTGGTCTAGAAATTTCAAAAAATCGATTTCTTCGTTTTTTCGATATTTCGAAAGTATAGTATCTTAAGAATATACTGTGAAATTTTTATTCAGAAATTCTTAATATTGTAGCTTCTACAGCTCACTAACTAGGTAAAGAGCGATCCGCGCGCTCCTGTACCTCAAACTTCAAACTCATTTATCTCGAAACGACTTTTTTCGGCCTGGTGTTGTCAACAAAAAACCTATTCAACCAAATCGTCTAAAATTTTAATATGTTGTTCACAACTTCAAGGGCTATCGCCCGTACTAGAATCATATTAATATTTCAATTATTTCGTATTTTCTTGATTAAAAAACTGAAAACAAACCGATTTTTAGAGTGTCAAATTCAAAACCGCGCAATTTTGTAATTTTTTTTTCTTATTCTACTCCCGTAGTAGGTAGTACGGTAGGAGATTAATAATTTTTTTGGTGTTTGTGTTTCAGATAAATGCCAAATGGAGAAACCCGTCCAGGTCCAATTTTTCGGGAGGGTCAACAGCAGCGTAATTTTTAAAATTATTAAAATAATAAAAAAAAACAATGTTTGTTTTATTTTTGTATGTAAAAGAAGTTAAAAAAAGCCCAAAAAAATGTAAATATCATTTCTTATTTTTTTACTGTAAAAAAATTCCTGAAAATACCCTAAGACCCCTTAAACCAAAATAATTGCAAATAAAATATTAATTAATGATTCGAAAAAAAAATGTTTAAATAAATTTTTGAAAGATTGTAAAATTTAATTGTTGTTAGGTTTTTCCAAGTTTTATGATTCATATAAAAAAGTGACAATGTCACTTTTCCCGTTGCAATATAAAAAAATTAATATTAAAAAATTATACTTTGCCTTGTGGCGCCATCATGGAGCTCTTCAAATAAAACATAGGCATCCTAGTACCATTCATTATATACAAAATAAATAAACAAACGCGTACACTTCTGTTAAGTGTTTGGCCGAGCTCCTCCTCCTATTTGTGGCGTGAGTCTTGATGTCGCTGCACGAATGCAGAGACCTACACTTTTAAGCCTACTTCGAACGGCAGGTAGTTTTTATGAGGAGCTTTTTCATGACAGAAACACACTGTGCTGTCCATTGACTTGCCGAGGGGCGATCGCTATTAAAAAAACTGTTTCTTTTTTTTGGTGTTTCACGGAGATTCGAACCAACGCACTCCCGAATGGTAGTCAGGGCTCGAAATTTACTTTTTAGATTTATTCAAGTGGAATTTTCTTCTTAGAATTTTATATCAAATCCGAATCTGTTATAAATGATATAGAAAAAAAAATGTACCCGCCCTAATGTACATATTGTACTGTAACACAAACGCAAAAGGTGACTTCCATGAAATCTTTATTTTTATTTTTTTGAAAGCCGAACTAATTACATTTGCAATTTTTAATTTACGATAATCAAAAAAAAAAAACTGCTATAAAAATATTAGGATTTCTTTTATTTTTCCAAAAACGGCGCATTCAAATAGGATTAAATTAAATAACCTTTCTCTTTGTAGCAAAAAACATGAATTTGAAATGCGTATGGAAAAATTATTCCGTATAAGTCCAGCCGACTTAAAAATTTACGAGGGCGGCTGATATCTTTGCGATCTATTGTGCTTAAGGCCCTCGCCTCATTTGAAATGGTGGTTTTTGGCTGTTTGGCTGACAACTTTTTGAACGAATCTCGTGTGGGCAAAAACATTTTTAAACAAAAAAAAACCTTTTTCGTTTCTGTTTTACACGTTTTTAAAGAAACACCCAAAAAACATCTGCAATAATTATAAATGATTGCATTATACAATTAAGGCATTTAGCAAGCGAGGTTATCGGCCTCTGATTATATTTTTTACTTTTAAATTTAACGAATTACCCTCATGCGAAAAACACTTTTTACAAGCTTTATCGCTACACTTTCTTTTTCAATAAAAAAAAAAAATTAAGCCATACCCGTTTTTTAGAGTTTGTGATCAGTTTCTGTGAAGACCGCATTTCTCGCATCCTGATCTTTACAACAATTCCAATTGCTACTAATTGTTGGATCCTGTGAGCTTTCGGGTATCAATTCATTCTTTGCTAATCTGTAGTTCTTCTGCTTTCTGCTACAATTTAATTATTTGATGGGTTAGAATTAGTTTTTCGATTTTTTTAACATTTTCTTCCGTCTCGCATTTCCTTGTTAAAAGCCCATTTTTTATAATTGTTTATGGGAGTGCAGAGTCCTAAAGAACCGATGACAATTTCTCAAAAACCTCCTCTGGCGTGGTTTCTTTTTCTAACAAGGAATTTAAACAGAGTTTGATGCCTCCAAATGCGAAAATTTTCAATTTCCGCTCACACTCTGTTGTTATTTGTTCCAGGGGTAACTGTTAACTTTTATATATATATATATTGTATATATATTGATATATATAATTGGCGCGTACACCCTTTTTGGGTGTTTGGCCGAGCACCTCCTCCTATTTGTGGTGTGCGTCTTGATGTTGTTCCACGAATGGAGGGACCTACAGTTTCAAGCTGACTCCGAACGGCAGATATTTTTTATGAGGAGCTTTTTCATGGCAGAAATACACTCGGAGGTTTGCCATTGCCTGACGAGGGGCGACCGCTATTAGAAAAATATTTTTCTTAATTTTGGTGTTTCACCGAGATTCGGACCTACTCTCTCTGCGAATTCCGAATAGTAGTAACGCACCAACCCATTCGGCTACGGCGGCCCCTGTTAACTTAGCAAATAAAAAAAAAGTGAGTCACAGAATAGGTGTTGTCAGTAGCGATATAAGAAGGCATCAATAAGTACCTCAGGTTTATATATTACCAGCCATTCCTCGTGATTCCGAGAAATCCCATTTTTTTCAGTGTTGTACCCAAATTCAAAATAGAAGTATTTACACATTTACTCCACTTGAATCCTTCGAGTATGTCGTTTCTAATATATTAAAGCATATTTAAAATTTTTTTTTTTGGATTTATAATTTTCGCATTGGTTTAACCCCTCATATAACCCACCAAAATAAACCAAGATACAATCAGCTTCCACGGTAAGGAGGTAATTTTCATACTCATTTGAGATATCTGCTGAAATTTAGTTGCGTGCCGAATTAAAACCAAATGAAGTGCTAAAAATTTGGTATGCAGAAATTTGAATGGCCTTCAGGCGCATTGAGCAAACATCAATGCGAAATATCTAAGAGAAACTATCTCACTGTAACATTGGAATATACTTATGGCAGGCATTTTCACAAAGTTAATTACAAACATTGCAAAGATGAATTCACTTCGGCAAAGTTCTATAAATTATTTATTACGAGACTATCCTCTCAAAAATTTCCTCTATTAAGCGCCCACTCTCCGTTTTAAAACCAAATCAAAACACTGCTAATTTCAATTGAATATCGAATTCAAATTCACACACTCAATGTGTTTACAATAATCGATATGCAATAAACTAAATAATTTATGGCCAATTGCATGGGAATAGGAAACAGATGTTTTACAAATTTTCACTCAAAGTAGGCACGAGCATACCACATAGAGTAGGTCAAATGGGAAGGCAGTGTGTATAAGGTGTGTGTGAATCAAAAGTAGGTACACATTTTGTAAACATAAAATATCGGAAGCATATACATGCATATATTTTTGTATATATATGGTAGATCTGTGTAGAAAATTAAAAAGTAGCGTTTGCGGCGTCGAAATAATTCTTTCTAGCGCAGAGATTGATCAACATTACTAGCCGACATAAATACTTGATTAAAAATACGTTCGAATCTTAAGGTGCGCTTGTGTGTTCATACAAAAATGTATTTAAAAATAACGCACAACTGTATGCGGCTGTCCAAATAATGTTGCCAACAGCACGCGAAAAAGCATTAAAGCAGAGAATGAGAAAATATCCAAATTCACAGGGAGCAACAGCACAAACTCGTGAAGGGTGGCAAATGCCAGTTTCTTTTAAAAGTAAAATAATATGAACATTAATACATTTTTCTGCATTTTTGAGTATCGCATTTTTCTAAAAACTTTCTGACAGTTTCTCGGCAAAGTGGTGCCCCACAAAAGGCGCCGAAACGGCTGATGAGAAACATTTTTGTATTATATTGATAGCCGGTGGTGTATAGTTTTATGCTTTTTTTTTTGCACTGAGAAGGGCACCAAATACCAATATGTATGTGGAGAGAGACTTATTATTCTAAAGAAACTAAGAAAGTTGGTGAACACATTTTCATACTAAGAAAAAGTATACACTTGTATAAGTATTAGGTTGGAGAATAAGTTCGTAGCGTTTTACCGAAGACTTTTATTGAGGCAAAGAACAATAATTATATCTATAAGTTAATCAATTATATATTTTTCGTTGATGTTTACAACCTCCTCCTACCTCTAAACGCATTTGTTGATGCGTTCCGCCAAAAATCGAATGGTTTGGTGTCAAAGAAGTTGTTGAGCCAGTTTTTAAGAACCTCTTCGCTATCGAAGATAACGCCCTTCATATGGTTTGACAGGGAGTGGAAAAAATGGTAATCGGTCAGTACAATGTCCGGAGAATATGGTGGATGCTGAAAGCCCTTCCACTCGAGCTCTTGGAGTGCGGATTTGACGACTTGTGCAGCATGGCGACTGGCGTTGTTGTGAAGAAGTATAGTTCGACCATGCCCATAAAGTCTTTTCAATCGAATAGCCTCATTTAAGCGATATAGCTGGGCAATGTAAAGCTCTTTGTTGACCGTGGCATTCTTTTCGATTTCCTAGTGCACCATGCCCTCCCAGTCCCACCAAACACATACATATCATGATCTTCTATGGATAAAGATCTGCCTTGACTCTCGACTTTGGTGTATCTCCTGGAGCCATTCGCTCCGCTCTTTGCTTCATATTGATGTATAGGGACCATTGCTCAACTCCCGTGATGATTCGGTACAAAAAGCCATGTTTATGATCGCATATTGCTCGATGGGGGGCGAGATGCTGAGAAGCAATTTGAAGGCGACTTTCTTTGTTTCTTTTCGTTGAGCTACGGTCTGCGGGTTTTTCGTTCCGCAGAAGCGATAATTTCGTTTTTTGACATAGCCTCCGAGATGAAAATGAGCTAAGTCAGAAATGATGATTGTTAAACCTAATTCAACGTTAAATTAGTGCTGTTACTTATACATACTTTAATTGCAAAACTCCTATTAGATTGGCATTTGAAATAATGGGCTGTAAAATCGGTGGTGAATACATCTTTCAGAAAATGGCAAGAGTAGAAACTTATGTTGTGAAATTGATAACGTCCTTTATCAATACCGAAGGAGATTCGCATGATCTAAGTGCTAGTAAGTACCACAAGCGATTAATAACCACTCATTACGCTCAAGCAAAAAGTCCAAGCGCTCACCCTATCGCACACCTAGGTGGCTGTCAAACCAACACCTCGGGTGCCTGTCAAAAAACCAGGAAGATTGAGAGTGTTTTTACTTGTATTTTTATACAATTTCCATGGCATAGCAAATGACCAAATCTGGTATTCTATCATTTTTGAGTTGACATCCAAAATGAATTAATATAATATAGTTCGAGAAGCTCTTGTGATCGGCGCTGCTCCACGAAGGGTCGATTGTCTTAACAACATCACATGTCTTGGTATTTGCTCAGCGTTTGTTTTTCTGTCCAACTGTAACTTGCATTTAGTTAAAGGATTCCTAATTTTTTTTATATGAAATGCAAGATATACCATTAGAGATATGAAAAGGCTGCTAAGCCACACATCCATCAATTAATAATTCTTTTGCGCGTTAATTTCGGTAATCAGGTAAACGCCATCTTAGCAAGGTCAGTTGCACATTCTAGAACTGCTCCGTTACACTTTTTGTACGGTGTGCCAAAACTCTCGTTTTTTTAGTCGTCAGAAGGAATACAAAAAGATTTGAAAATTTAAATTCAGTTCAATACAATACAATTTACAACTCTTTCGTATCACAAAGAATTTATGTTTCTTTTTTTTTGGTGTTTTATGTATGCATGCATATTACGTTTAGTCTTTTATTTTTCATTTTTTTTAACTAGCAAAAATAAAAGGAACTGAGAAAGTGATGATTCACATTATCTGTTGTCATACATACTCGTATGTATGTAAGTATGTTATTTCTTTTGTCGTTGCCTTGTTTGCGGAATCATTCAAATGTATATTTACTAGTGTACTAGACGCGTACGACATTCTTCGAAATGTTTTATTGACTTTACTGTTCATTGGAGAATGCATTTCAATAATACGCCCCTATTTTTTAATATAAAACATATGCATATTTCCATTACACATATTTTTAAATATTTTACATACTTTTTAACTATAGGGTTTTTTAATAAGAGGTGTTATTTTGATATTCAAATAAAATGCTATTATTATTTTAATATAAATGATCGGATGTTTATTTCATTTTAAAGAGGAAGGTACGCCGTTAATAGTTAAAAATAACATCACGAAAATGACCACCACGACCACGCTTACAGGACAATATCCTTTTCATTAAATTTTCCATAACCGAATTGCAAAGTGGCTGCCCTATTTCCTCGATAGCCTCACGAATTCCATATTTGAGGTCTTGAATCGACCCTGGATTGTTGGCGTAGACCTTCTCCTTCACGTGGCTCCAAAGTCACAAGGTGTTAAATCACAAGATCTCGATGGCCAATTGTGATCACCTCTTCGAGATAGGTTCGGAAACTTTTCCCGTAGAAGATCAATGGTTTCGTTGCTTGTGTAGCACATAGCGCCGTCTTGTTGAAAATAAACGTTGTCCAGATCAATACCATAATTTGGGCCATAAAAAATCGTGAATCATCTCTCGATGGCGCAATCCATTCACCTGTAACATCTGTTATTGGAAACCCCTATATCTTCCATACTATACATATGATACTATCCATATGTATTTGTGGCTTATTTTCTTTAAGCATAACTTTTCATATACAAACTTGAAATGTCCTTGTCGTTGATGGTCACTGACTCTAATAACAGATTGAACTGTTATTTGTTAAAATTGTGTTGAATTTGTATTGTGAAGCTGTTTCGCATCCAGCAAATTTGTTAGTGGGCATACATACAAACAAATGTAGATATGCATTAAGCAGACCAGTCCCGACTACGTCAACTTTATAAGTAAAGGGTGCTTAAGTTTCAAGGGCCGGTGTTGATTTTGAATAAAATACAAATTTTTTTAAGAAATTATTGTCATTTCTCTTTATTATTATAATATTTGTATCACTCAATTACGTATGGAACAAAATATCGGCAAAATGGCCGCCGCGGCCTCGGCGGCAAACCTCCATCCGATGGTCCAAATTTTCGATGACGCTGCATGATGTGCCGAATTATCTCATCCCTTAGCTCTTGAATAGTTGCTGGTTTGTCGACGTACACCTTTTCTTTCAAATAACCTCAAAGAAAGAAGTCGAAAGGTGTCGTTGACGTTTGGTGTGGTTCACATTCAACATCGGCCCTTGAAATTTAGCCACCCTTTATATAAAAATGAATGTGTGTGTCTTTTAAGGGTGTTTACAGTACTCAACCGATATTTATGAAATTTTTACTTAATTTTCTTTAAAAAATTAGCCTATGTCCCAGTCCAGGTCATAAGTTATATGGGTGCAAAATTTCACAGAAATCTGTTGACTCATTTCCGCGTGATTAAACCACAAACGTCCAAACTCTACAAGCATATGTATCGGATATTTTTTTAAAGCTTGAGAACTTAAAATAATAATACGACACAGAAATATTGTTGGATTGAATTTTTCTTAATTATAATCAGATAGATAATTTCATGGCAATTATATTTTGAATATGTTATCTGACATATGTCCGCCATGGCTACGAGTTACATGGTCCATTCGATCAGTCCAATTTCAGACTATTTCTTCCAAAAAATCTGAATAACAAACCTTCTTGCACGAGCTGTATTTTATAGGCACATAAGCCAAGACCATGTAAAATTTTCCACGTAGTCGAAGGGCAAAGATCAATAAGTTGAGAACGGCGAATCGATATGTATTTTGGCGTCTTCTTCAACACTTCGCTCTATGAACTTCCCGAACCGATTTTTTTTTTTTTTTTCAAAGTAAATTTCTACAATTTCAAGCTTGACCCCTATGGCCCTTCCTTCTTCGCCATCGTCCTACCTAGATCGTTATAAGCCAATTGACCCTGCATCATATGGAGTTTCACCAGACATCTTGAGCACCTGGAATTCGCCGTTGACATTTGCCTCCACTCTCACAAACTCACTGGCATGCAAGCGAAGGCGGACAGACTAGTCACGCTGGCACGCACTGTCGGACTGGAGGTCAACATCGCCAGGACAAAGGCTATGAGGGTCAACCACAACAAAGCAAGACGTAAAATAGTTGGCAAGCGTCCGGTGGAATTTGCTGAAAGCTACCTCGGCTGCACTATCACGACAGACGGCGGAGCAGAAGAAGATGTCAACTGCAGGCGAAACAAAGCAAGGGCGGCATTCGGGCGAATGCATAAAGTATGGGCGAATTCGCAAATCTGCAGGTGCACTAAACTGCGAATATTCAACTCATGTGTGCAGTCTGTATTGTTGTACTGAAGTGAAACGTGACTGGTCTCCAACATCATCACAAAGAGGCTACGATCTTTCGTCAACAGATGACTCCGCATCATCTGTAGAATATTCTGGCTGAACACCATCAGCAACGAAGCGCTGTGGAGATCAACGAATGAGGAGCTCATCCTATGGCAAATCAAACGCATTAAGTGGCGATGGATAGGTCACACGCTTAGAAAACCACCATATAACATCACGAGGATGGCACTGGACTGGAACCCGCAAGGGGGCAGAGGTCGCCGTCGACCAAAGATCACTTGGCGAAGTTCGATGTTGCGGAAACTAGCTGATGCCAACATCACATGGGACGGCGCAAACCAAAAACCCAGAACCGTGAACGATAGAAGAATCGTGTCAAGGCCTTATGCTCCCAAGCGGAGTGAACAAGGATACACAAAAAAAATTCCACAATTTGCAAGCATTGTTTTGGCGATAATTCATGATGGCTTGTCAAACCTTACTAAACAGAAATGTCAAAACAATTTGCCATTTTCAACAGTCAAAACATAGTTATCAATATCGATATTTCTCATGTAGCCAAAAATAACACCCGATACAAAGTTTCATACGAGTATTAGTAGAATAGGATTAAAAGTCAAAGAGCTTAGAGCAACATAAGATAATTTAGAAATTGGTGATATAATCTTTGTGTCCATTTTTAAGGAGTAAGACGTCCGTGTATATTCAAATACGACTTAATTTTCTTCCAAATATTTCGGCTTAGAGAAAAAGTGAATGCAACGTTTTTGCAACATGTTTTTAAATATATTTTTATCTTTTGCAAATCTTTGAAATACTTTTTTTTACTTTTTTGGCTTTAAACACGTTTTAAGAACCTTCAGAATATTAAAAAAAATATTACCTTTTAATCAAAACCCACCTTTGTTGCTTCAAAGCAAATTTACGAAAGTTAATTCTAATTTATCGATTTGTTCATAAATAACATTTTGTGCACATAAAAATTGTTTTTAAGTATAGTATAGTATAGTAAGGCATTATACATCCTAAATAATTGCTTATTTAATAAAAAATAAAAACAAAAAAATTTAAATTTAAATTTAACTTACCGCACATATCACATCAAATACGAATGTGAATTTTTTGATTGTCGACGTCGAAGTCATTTTTATTGTTGCTTTTTATATATATTTTTCAATTACTTTTTGTTTTTTTCCTTGCTTCTGAAGTAGAACGTAATTAAATTTTAAGTAAACAATAATTTAATAGACACGTTATATGGGAGAGCATAAGTAGTAGTACTCCACTCAGCTTATTGTGTGCTCTGTCTTTCAAAGGTACATACATATGTACATATATATGAGTTCAAGCCGTTAATTAATTCATAATGCAATGTAAGCCATTAAATGATATGAAATTATTAAAAGAAAAGCTAATAACGAACGAAATATGATGCCATAATAAGCGTATACATAGTAAATCTGTAAGGCTCTAAAACCCGCTTAAAGACAAGCATTTAACAGCAGTGACAAATTCAGGCAGAACTTCATTTGCGTTTGAAATTTTAAATTTTTTGTTGAAAACAACACAAGATGTCCCACAAACAATCATAAATTATTTATGTATCATACATTATCGTTCGCATTCGCAGATGATGAGTCATGGATGGGTCTATGATATGGAATCGGAATGAGCCAACTCTCATCGGAATGGCACTTCTCAAGCTAACTAAAATCCAAAAACAAAAACGTCAAGTCGATCCGAAATCAGGAGTGCTCCGAATTCTTCCATAAGGCAAGGCCGAAACTCTGTGGTTTCAGTGGATGCACGATAGTGCATTGGCTCACGCATATCATCTTGCACGCGACTATTTGATCATGAAAAAAAAACATTCTACTGTTACACAATCCTCCTCCAACACACCTTCTTCTCGAATATGATGCTATAGCGCGAAGAAAGATTAGATATCGTGACAGAAAGAAATACCCATGCTATCAGACCAAGACAGCTCCATCTCAGGTTTATTGATGAGACTGAGTTTGGACGATGTACTGTGATGGTAGTGAGCATAAAAGACCGTGTGGTCGAAGTGCATCCCTCAGTTTTATTCATTCATTCACATATGTAGGCTTCAGATAAAATTAACATGGTCACGTAAGAGCTTTTCTGGCGGTAAGCAGCGAAACCAAAAATCTCAGAATCTTCAGTTTCGACAATCGTCATTTTCAATTTTAAAGCGACCTTAGAAATCGCGAGTAATCATTTTTATGAGCTTGGCTCTGAATAAATTCAAATTCGATCCCTATCACGGGGCCTTAGAGGGTTAGCCGAATTTTATTCAAGTGGTTTATTTTTTTTCGAACTTCTTATGTAAACATTATTGTGTAAGATACAAGTTTTAATTTGAGTATAGGCTGAAGTCTCCAGCATATCAGGATTTTAAGAATAGGTGTGTAAAAACATCCAAACGCACGTTTTTATGGTTTTTTCTCCAATTTTCTCACTCGGTTCACCGCGTAATTCGAACTTTTAAACATCAAAACCATGATGGAAAGAATAATGAGATGGCGCCTATCGTGCTACCGTTACTTTGCTTTCAGCCTATGTGACAATGAGTGACGTCGTATTAGCACCAGTATGGCCAGATTACCGTTTTCGTAACTTGATTTAGCATTTTTTTTTTGTTATTTAGTCTCGAAGTTTTAGTTCTTTCTTCATGGTATTTTTGTAATGTTTATAATTTTGTAAAAGTAGTTCAATAATTCACTCCGTTTTATTTAGCTTTACTTTTTTTAACATCTGGTCACATTACCCGCGATTGCGATTATTGTTGATGTGCTTCTCCTTTCAGCAGTCAAATCTCTCTCTCGCTACTGCAGTGTTGCCTAACTTTGGATAGAAAAACGCACTAAAATGCACATTTAAAGAAAATAAAATACTAAATTTTTATTGAATTACTTAAAGAACTTTGAATGCGTGACAAATTGTCTTTAAAATGTGCGTTTTTTTTAAATAAATGTGTTATGATTATGTACAATTTAAGTTATGAGTTTTTTTTGTTAAGAGAAACTCTTTTGCGAGGAGGACGACTTTTTTTGCTGTATTTCAGGTTATGTACTCTTTTCGTAAAAATGTCGTTATGGTATTTTCTGTATTTTCTGGTATTTTATTGCTTATTTTTATAATGAATACACCTCTTGATGCCCTATATCCCACTAAGGATTGAGGACCGGAAGAAACGTTTACACCGCTATGGATTTAATTCGCAATAACTAAATTCAAACGCTTTTTAAAATGTGTAAAAAGGTGTTCAATGTTAAGAAGAGTTCAGAGAAGAAGATTTAATATTCTAACATAACCTTAAAAGGAGCAAAAATTTAATTTACACTTTCAAAATATCTAATTTTATAAGAATCAACAAATTTTCATTAACACTAAAATCTTCTCAGAGTGACCCTTTTTAACATTCTTTTATTTAATAATACATTTTTTAACTTACAGTTTTGGTAGCTTTAAATTAAAAAAAAAAAAAAAACAAAAAACGAAACAAACACCAAACCTAAAAATTTTCGCATTTTGGATATAAAAAAGCACTAAATTTATTGCCAAGAGTAAATGGTCGGCAACACTGCACAACTCAGCTAATGCGAGGTCACGCACTCTCTGATGGGCGCAATCTTGTTTCTATCATTCTTGCACCAAAACCGTGTACAGTGCACAAAAATACATGGCAAATCAGTGCCTTAATAAAAAAAATTAAAAATTAATTTTTTAGATCAGCCTAATCTTCGAATTCCCAATTTTTTAAGATATTTTGTATTTAAGTTCGGACATGAGTCCGAATGATAATTCATTTTGGTAACCAATTTAAATGCTGGCTTCGAATGTCAGTTTTTTGTGGGAAATAAAAACACACATTTACCAACGATAATTTCCTGAGCGTTTTAAAATGGATATAAGTTTAGGTAATGAACTTTTAAGTTTAGATTTTTATATTATATATGTATATATGTATATATATATATATTTGGCACGTACACCCTTTTTGGGTGTTTGGCCGAGCTCCTCCTCGTATTTGTGGCGTACGTCCCTGTTTTGTTGTTCCACAAATGGAGGGGCCTATAGTTTCAAAGCCGACTCCGTACGACAGATAGTTTTATGAGGAGCTTTTTCATGACAGAAATACACTCGGAGGTTTGCCATTGCCCGCCGAGGGGTGACCGCTATTAGAAAAATATTTTTCTTAATTTTGGTGTTTCACCGAGATTCGAACCTACGTTCTCTCTGTGAATTCCGAATGGTAGTCACGCACCAACCTATTCGGCTACGGCGGCCAAATATTATTATTATATATTTTTCATTGTTTCATAATTTTTCATATCATCTAAAACGCAAAGTTGAAAAACTTCACTTGCAAAATCATACATGTAAATATGTGTGTGACCTTTGAGCGAGCTTTACTGTGGGCTTGTTCGAGGCAATATTGCAGCACTTATAAATGTTTGCAAACCTAACACTTTTCTCATGTTCGGCACTTATATTTTGCATAGATATGTAGGCGAAGGTAAGTACAAATAATCGAAATTTCTATAAAAATTTTCCTTGATAATTTCGATATTGACGGTAATTTACGTTTGAAAATGATAAAGAAGATACTGAAGCAGCCGCATAAACATTATTTGTATGAGACTTTTCGCGAATTTTTGACTGTTAAAAAGCTTTAATTTTGCCAAAGTTGCCAGAATTTCATATCGAACGTGGTACTTTAAAAAAAATGGTGCAATTCAGCAGCTGTGATTTCAACTCGAACAAGTCCTGCCGGCACATTAAACAGGTAACAGCAGCAGGGTTGCAATTTTAATATTTTTCTGTTTATTTTGGTCTCTAAATTGTAGAATTGTGTTTAAGTTCCTCTAAACTGTCAATCTGTGTTTATATATTTTGACATTCTAGGTACAAAAAGCAAAAATACATTGCCCTCATTGTTTTTGCTTTGCTGCTGTGCTACCTGTTTCGTGTGCTTTGCCCTATAGTCATTAAACACTCGTTGCGAATGCGCATTGAGCCAACGCTTTCTCCCTCTTCCTCCACTCGAAGCAAGTTTTTGTGAGTCTGTTCATTTTTTATTTACGCTATGCAAGTGCTTGGCGAGCAACCAGTTTAGACACAAACAAATACGTATGTATGTATATATAAGTTAATCAAAAGTTCTTTCTGTTCGGCTGTAGTGAAGTTGGTTTTGGCGCTTTTGTTTTGTAATTTATTGTATTATTTTAATTTGTTTTGTTATTCGATGCGTTCAAATTTATAACGTCTGCTTAGCCTTTCGTTTTCTATGTTTCCCCTTTGCTAATGTTCACTTTAATTATTTTATTAAATGTGTGTGTGATTGGATTTTTTTTCTTTTGTTTTTGTTTGCTAACGTTTCACTTTTTCAAATTCACGAGCACTGGGTGGGTTGTTCTTTGTAGAATTTTTTTACACTTTTGTTTGGATCGTCAATTATTTATTGCTGGCAACGTAGAGGAGAGATATCATCAGTGCTTATATTATCCAGTGAACTAATTTAGCATCGCACAACACAGAATATGCCAAAAGTGGCAAACAATTTATTGTATTGAAAAACGTAGTATTGTGGCTCTTTAGGGCAATATTTATGCTTATGTTTGTGTGCACAGTTTGTCAAGAAAGTATTTTTGCAAGGGTGAAAAATAATTGTTTACGTTCTTTTTTGTAAATAAATCGTTGACTTAGCAAAATAATTGTTTCTTATATTTAGTAGAATTACTTGTTTTATTCAAAATTACATGGTTACCAAAAAATATTAAATATAGTGCGTGAAAGTTAGGTTAGGTTAGGTTGTAACAGTTATCCACCATGAGACACACTCAGGCTCTTGAAATCAGTGAGAACTGACCAAAAACTATAGAAAAACAATGATTTCCACAGAACTGAGACCTTCTAACTCTTCTTTATGAACAGGTGTCAGGTTGTGTAGGTTAGATTTAGAGGTTAGGATTTAGGTTAGCGCACTGCCCCAGGCTGTCGAAGAAAGGAGCACTCAGTGACCTCAATCGACTAGCTGCCAAAAACGAACATTTAGAGGAAGAGTGCTTAACAGTTTCGTTCTCTGAAAGGTCGTAGTTACTTGCGCCTGTAGTGCGTAAAACTATTTAAAGATTTCAAAAATACGAATAGTTGCTAATAATCACTTTTTACAAAGTAATATTATGAAAAATTAATTGGAAAACTCATTTAATAATTCGTACCACACTTCGTAGTAGCCTACATATGTGGTTTCTAATCTCCTTATCATGGAGTGAATAAGACTTTCCTCTGTGCAGTTGTCTAGAGTCTCCTGCCATTCTTGAAGTATTTTGGTTTTTAACTCTGCTTTACCTTTTTCTATTCTGGGACTGCAAATTTTATATGGAATTTCTGCCAGGGTGCTATGCTGGTGTCTCGATAATGTTTCCATATTTGGCATTGCTATTTTGTTAGAACTTTAAATCGGCATATTGCCAATTGTATGGCCCCCCTATAAATAATATCGCGTGAATTTCAAAAAATATTTAATAAAGGCCAACTCTTCAAACCCTGTATAGGATATACAGACCCAAATCATTACAGAAAGTTTGGAAAAAGTTGCACAAAATTTGGAATCACCGTTCGTAATGGCTTTCTACCGTTTTTAACGCCTTATGCCACACTTCACTTGTATAATAATTCGAGTAGGCCATCATCTAAATCATTCCGATAGTTAGAGACTGAGTATTTATGTAATGAAGCATGCGTCAATAAACGTCTTCCAATACCGGGTATTGACAATAGCAGTTTTTTACCTACAACTTGCAATGAACGTTCATTTACTGTAAGAATATAATATTAAAAATTTTTGTACAACAAAGAAATACATCTTACTCTCCTTTTAAACCACTAACAAGAGTCCTGTTCGAAATTTGCGGAGTGTATTAGGTGCACAACTAAGTTCTCGCTGTTTTTTATGAAAATACAACTTTATTCTGTAAAACTGGTTACAAGTGAATCATTGAAAGTATGGCCCATCGCTGGGTACTATTTTTTCCCATCTTTCTGGTAGATCTCGTATACCGTCGCGGTAAAACTGTTCATCTTTTGAGGCTAACCACGGATCAAGCCATTTTTGATGTCTTCATATGAATGGAACTGTTGGTCAGCTAGACCATGTGCCATCGATCGGAACAGGAGATAATCGGACGGCGCAATATCTGAAGAATATGGCGGGTGGGGTAGGACTTCTCATTTCAGTGTTTCCAGGTAGGTTTTAACTGGTTTGGCAACGTGAGGCCGAGAGTTGTCATGCTGTAGAATCACTTTTCATGCCTCTCCGCGTATTACGGCCGCTTTTATCGCAGTGCTCGACGCAATCGCATCAATTGAAGTCGATACCGACCCCCAGTGATGGTTTCGCTTGGTTTTAACAGTTCATCATAAATAACATCAATTTGGTCCTACCAAATACATAGCATAACCTTCGCAGCGTGAATATTCGACCCAGGTGACGACGTAGAAACATGACCGGGCAGTCCCCATGACATTCCTTTCTTTGGATTGCTGTAATGGATCCATTCCCTTCTTTTTTTGCCACTGGAGCAGTTGTTCACAGTCGAAAAAACGATGTTCAACATCCCTTGGTTTCTGAATCATTCCCAAAGCATGAAATCGTTTGGAAATGGATTGGTGGGAAACTCCTAATACTGAAGCAAGCTCTTCTTGCGTTTGACACGGATCCTCATTGAGCAATGCCTCCAATTCAGCGTCTTCGAAGGTTTTTGGCCTTCCTTCAAGCGGACGGTCGTTAACATTAAAATCACCGTCTTTGAAACGAGGGAACCAATCTCGGCACGTTGTTTCACTTAAAGCAACATCTCCATAAACTTTTTGTAGCTCTCGGCGCGCTTCAGCCACCGTTTTTGCGAATGAAATAGGAAAATCAACACTTCCCGCAAATGACGATTATTCGTTGTCAAAGCAGTTTGTTTACCATTTGTTCAAGCTTGGTTTATGACGTTTAGCTTATGCTAGAATGGACTAGCACACTCTGTTGGCGGCATCTATTGACAAACAGCGGGAACTTAGTTGCGCACCAATAATTTTCTCTCCGCTTGGTCAAATATTTTACGTGGTTAGCCGTTAAACTGCTTTGCTCTAGCCCATAGTGAAAATAAACAGAGGTGGTGACAACTGCATATCGCTATTCTCTTCTCAGTGCATTTGACAGAATCAACTTACTTAATAATATAATATTTGTATTCATTTTATTGTCGTATTGTTTTTCATTTCTATTGTTATTCGCGAGCGAATTTCCCATACAACGCCGTTCTCTTTCTTGCTTCTTTGTTGTTACGTAACACAATCTTGTAAACTATCATTCTATCAAAAGACAACGAAAGGTTTGTAGGTAGAGGAAGGTATCTTGGAAAGATATGGCGAATAAGAGCTTGGCTTCACTTGGTGTTCCAACTGGCGCGGGTTAGCACCAAAAAGAAATGACTGACACGCTTTGTTAAACTCGGCCAAAATCATGTAAGCGGTTATCGCGACATTCAAGAAGAAGAGGAAGATTGTTGTACCATGGGTCAACGGAGCTATGTACGTCAAACATCACCAGCTGACTGACATGAACAAACTACCAATGAGAGCAAAGTGACAGAAGACATAGTCACTTAAAATTTAACAGTTTGCATTCCAAGAATTTGACAAAGCTGACAAAAAATAATTGTGAAAACACTTTGTGGGCACATTGACAACATTCAAATAATGCAGGATTCACGCATTGATGAATTCAAATAATAATAGCATTAAACTAAGTGATAGCATTCATTGTTTTCGAAATCTGTCTCTGATTGCCATATAATTCTAAACACCATATTAATTTAAAGTATAGTAATAGTATAGTAAAAATTTGGTTTTAATAAAGGAATAATTTATTTTCAAAATAAAACTTGAAAAATAATATTTTCCTCTTGTAGAGACACTTTCTTCACAAACTGTATATATATATTGGCCTAAATATCTAAAGCTTTTGACTATATTCTTAATTTATATTACACATTTTCAGATACTATTTTATTAACAGGTTCATTTTTATTGAATCGCGTTGAAAAATTTAACTTCGTTTGCTAGGAACTACTCTTCGAAATAAAAGGTTTCGAAATGTCGCTAGTTTTTTATTGCGCGTATCCATCACGTAGTTGGTTCATTTTTTTTAAGTTTGGTTCAATTCTTTTTGATATGGGCCATTTCACACAGCTTTGGTTAGGTTATTATCCACTTCATATCATAGTTTCGCTTTCTTAACTTTGAACTTGACCTTGCTAATTATATGCACAGCGAATATGCTAAGATTGTCGTTGGTTTAAGTAATGCGAATATTAACAATAATGAGAAATGTGTGCCCATTTACAAAATATTTATAGGTTTCTGAGCCGAGAGAAATTTACAAAATATTGTACAAATGTGCTATACGAAGTTTATATGTAGAACTCTCAGCCCAAATGAAAAAAATGCGATTTAAATGGAACAGATAGTAAATATCTTGAAATTGTAATATAACACTATATAAATTGAAGAAAATTGAAGCCTACGATCTCCACAACATCTCCAACAAAGCGGTTTAGTTCCAATATAGCCCATGAAATAATGGATTCACTGCGTTGTCGTTTCGGTGAACAATTTATCTCTCGTTTCGGACCAGTGGATTGGTCACTAAGTTCGTGTGATATCACACCTTTGGGCTTTTATTTGAGGTGATACGTAAAGTCTAAATGCTTTGTGGATAAACCAGCTTCGATTGAGGCATTGGTAGCCAACATTACTGAAATTGCTCACGTGATACCGAGCGAAGCCCTCCAGGGAATCATTCAAAGTTGGTGTTTACGGATGGCCGAATTACGGCGCAGTTCCGGCAAGCATTTGAAAGGGATTGCCTTTAAAAAATAAATAGCATGAATGGTTCTACAGAAAACTAATAATGATTGCCCAATCAATTTGCATTTTCGTTATTTTATTTCAATTTTAAATCCGATACCTATTAATTGATCTCCCTTTAGTGTGTTCCTTATTTTTCAATCAAAATGTGTTTATATCGAATTTTTCATTATCTATATAATATAAAGTAAATATTATATTATAAATAATAAATAAACCGTGTCCCACGGATGCATTGGGTGTGCTCCTGAACATACCACCGCTTCCAATTCTAATTGAAAGGGAAGCTCGCTCGAGTGCCTTAAGACTAAAAGGTATATCTGAACTTAAAAGTGGGGATATGAAAGGACATTTAAAGATCTTAGAAGACTTCCTACATAGTCCCATTCTTCATAGGGATGATATACTATCACCCAAACCAATACTCTTCAGGAACTTCCAAGTTATAATCAATGAACGAACAGACTGGAGAACTAACTCTATCACCTTCAAACCTGGCTCCCAGCTATGGTTTACTGATGGGTCCAAATTGGAAAATGGTAGAACAGGGGCAGGAATCAATGGGCCCAAATTCAAAAAATCGATTCCGATGGGATCCTACCCACCAATATTCCAGGCAGAAATACATGCCATTGAAATATGTGTGAGAGAATGCCTTAGAAGGAAAATGAGAGGTACTCACATCTACATACTTTCAGATAGCCAAGCGGCTTTAAAAGCCCTTCTATCAACAACCATCACCTCTAAATTGGTAAACGATTGCCTAAACCTCCTAAACACGTTAGGAAACCTCAACACAGTAACACTATGTTGGATTCCGGGACATGAAGGACATGAGGGAAATGAAATGGCTGACGACCTTGCAAAACAAGGAGCAAATATGCAACTTACTGGTCCTGAGCCTTTCTGTGGACTGACAAAAGGCCACATTAATGAATTCCTTAGGAAATGGGAGGAAAGAAAACTTGCCGCACACTGGCTAAACTGTGCCGGTCAGCGTCAAGCCAAACTATTCCTAAGTCCCAACAAAGGAATATCTGACAAATTTCTCTCACTAAACAGAGTAGATCTGCGTCTTTTAACCGGATACCTTACAGGTCACTGCAGCCTGAGGTACCATCTAAACAATATTGGTCTATCCGAGACCAATGTCTGCCGCTTTTGCGAAATGGACATAGAAAGCTCAGAACATGTGCATTGTGAATGTCCTGCGTTGGGCAGACAAAGACTTCACCACCTTGGTGGTATCGTAGTATCTCCATGCAATCTTTGGAACAACAAACCCAAAACTGTGCTAAAATTTCTAAAAAGCCTAAAACTCTAGGGTTACAAAATAGGCCTTTCACAATAGATCAGCTCTGGTCGCAGTGCGTAATGGCCTTTTAATAATAATAATATTATAAATATTACTTTGAAAAACATTTAACATGCATTTTTTATCAAAGTTGTTTGCAATATGTAAAAAAAAACGTAATAAAAACTAAATGGCATATTTTCTCGTTTAGAGCAACAAAGTCCAATTAATTCTTCGGTATAATAATTCTGGCACATTTTTTTTTGTCCAAAAAAGTTGCAAACGGCAACCGTGATGATCAAATATATGAGCACATATATGTATGTATGTATGTCTGCAGAGTTAAAAGTTATTCACAAATTGGAAGCAAGAGACCGCATTGCTTTCATTTAGCCATAACAAAATTCATTTTGTGTGAGATGTGGATGTGTATTGACTCCGATGAATTATTTATTTATTTTTAATTAATAATTTGTATTATATATACTTATTTGGTAAACAGTTATTTTTACACATTTCACTCAAATGCAAATTTTATTTTAAAAAAATATTGTATTTGCATTATTATTAATATTACTTTGTCGTATTCGTTTCAGGTACAAATATTCACAAAAAATAACTTTTTCTTCACACCGTCTAATTTAAGGCCACCGTCTACTTTTACGCGGCATAAAATACTGAGACCGCATTTCATTCATTATTCTCTTGAGGCTCTTCAGTCTCTCAGCAATTTTTTTGCACATGAGTGAACCTGTGCTGTCAGTTTATTAATAAAACCTGTGCTAGATATCCAACAAAGTGTGGTGGAATATTTGTAAACCTTAAAGCATTTGCAACGATTTTATTCATCAATAAAAAGTTATTATTCACAGCAGTTACAAAGAATATAACAAAATATATAAGAAATACTAATTATTGGAGCCAACTAAAATATTTTTACAAACCTACACAAGTCTATTACATAAAAATAGTAACATAACAAATATAAATAAATAATTTTTATGGGCATAAAGCCTCCAAATATTTACAGTAATTCAAACACATATGAGTGCAATATATGTAATAATAAAAAAAAACATTTTGCTATTAAATGAGATTTCCCACAGATATCTTTTAGAAGATTTAATTCTATTAATTAATGCTTGGAAAATCGCCACATCTAAATGAACGTAATAGAAATTTAAAAATGCTAGCATACTTCAGCTTTTCAACTAATACAATATTCAAAATATATTGTACATATTTCCTATTAAAGATGAAATTAGCTGTTCAACGTTTATGAAACCAAAATTTGTCAGCATTAATCAAAGCAAAGTTTCTCAAAATATATATGTATGTACATATAAGTATACGAGTGTGGTTGCTGTGGTTGAAAATTTTCCAACATGCGGTAGTGGCGCACTGGAGTGAACGAAATTTTCTTATGAAACAATAATTAAAGGTGATGTCAAATATCTAATTTTCACGCTGGGTCAGACCCTTAATAAATCTGTGATGTGCTCCAGGAAACGTTACTTATTATTTCAGATCAAATTCTAAAAAAAAAGTACTCAAAAACATAGAGACAAAACTTTTGCTAAAATATTTAGCAGTTGTTGTGCCACAAAAGGTGGGCAAAAGAGGGCGTTTAGTTTGTTCGTATCCTAAAAGACAAAATAAAACGAAAATATTTGCTTATATCACTTTTCGTTAATAGATTTCGAGATCGGGTTAGGTCGGAACAGGGCGAAGTTCTCCAGTGGTGCTCTTCCGCAATCAGAATAAATTCTCTTCCATTTAAAAATTGTAGGAATGACTTGTGAAACAGAGTAAATTAAAATTCCACGCCAGTTAAATACTTTCTGAGGGGCAGATTAAAAAGTTGGAAGACCAAACCATTGGACTTGGGAAAATATAGCACATGCAATATGCAAAATTCGTACATACATTAATTAACATGGGCCTTCTGAGAATGGGAAAAATATATTTCTTCTCCTCTTTCACTTAAAAAGTGTAGTTTTATTTAAACGGAAAACTAATTTGTCCATCTTAAGGAATGATTTGTGAAACTGGGTAAATTAAAATCCCACATCAGTCAAATACTTTCTGAGGGGCAGACTAAAATGTTGGAAGATCCAAAAAATGCATTACATTGGACTTGGACCGATATGGCATAGGCAATATGCAAAATTCGTACATACATTAATTAACATGAGTCTTCTGAGGATGGGAAAAATATGTATATTTTTTCTGAGAAACTTATATATTAGTTTTTATGATATACAGAGGTAGGTTCGCAAAGCTTTTGTGAAATGTACCGAAAGTTGCAGAAATTTTTAAAATCCAACAATTAAGAGGTCCCGGTGGTCTAGAGCTCGAAAATTTAGGGTATTTTCAGGAATTTTTGTTACATTAAAAAAGAAATTAAAAATTTTTACATACAAAAATGAAAAAAAAAAATTTTTTTTAGTTTAATAATTTTAAAAATTACGCTGAAGTTGGCCCTCCCGAAAAATTGGACGTGGACGTTGTTGTTGTCCTTTTTGGTTCTTCTATTTATCTGAAACACAAAAACAAAAAAATTATTAATCTACTACCGTATCCGTAGTAGAATAAAAAAAAAAAATTGACAAAATGGCGCGGTTTTGAATTTGACACTCTAAAACTCGGGTTTTTTCAGTTTTTTAATAAAAAAAGAACTAATTGAAATAATAATATGATTCTAGTACGGACGATGGCCATTGATGTTGTGAACAACATATTCAAATTTCAGACCATTCGGTTGAATCTTTTTTTTCGAGATAAATGAGTTTAAACTTTGAGGTACAAGAGCGCGCGGACCGCTCTCTACTTAGTTATTGGGCTGTAGAAGTTATAATATTGAAAAGTTCCACATGAAAATTTGTCAGTATATTCTTAAGGTACTATACTTTCGAAAAAACAAAAAATCGATTTTTTGAAATTTCTGGACCCGGTGGTCCTTAAGTTGAAAATACGAATTTAAGTTGTATTTTATTTCTTTCGGGGTGCCAGGCCATAGGAATATAACAGGAAATTGCAAAACAGATGAACCTGCTAGAATAGGTACAACTCTTGATATCCAATTGATTGGATATGATGGGATTTCCATACTTTGAATTTTATAGAAGTTGTCTTAACACGGAGGAAGAGGAAACAATCAGGCGCAAGGCCAAGCCAGAAGAAGACTTCGCACTCTTGGTAGAGCATTCTTAACAGATGTAGCGGATATAACGTATCTAAAACTTAAGAAGCTTTCTCGCTTATAAAAGCTAGGAAATGGAAAGCTAAATAGGAACCCATAGCGTAAGGAAAAGTTCCAGTGGTACCACAACGGATCTACGACATGTATAAGTGTGTGTTTACGATGGCTATCCTACCTACCTTCTAAAACCGGAAAAAATCATATCAAATTTAGGAAAAATTACTAAATTAAAGCTTTGCATATAAAAATACCATGAAGCATAGTAAATAAAGAACTCAGATGCAAAGAAAGATGTCTTGTATATGTAACAAATCTACAGAATTGGTCAAGTTAAAACTATGAATAATTAAGTAGTATTAATAAAATAACATTAAATTACTCTATGGCCTACAATGACCTTTTTTCAATTTTTTACTACATTTTCAGAAAGGCGATGAGCGTATGCCTACCTATTTTCCCCTTACTTTGAAATAGCAACAATGCATTAAGTTGCATTCGAAATCAGTTGTCAAACTTTAAATAAGTTTTTATTATTTAATCATTAAATTTTCTTAACAAGCTTTTAAGTGAGAGCTTAATATACACCAGTACAAAATAAACAAGCAAAAAAGAAGTAGAATAAGCGGAAGTGGAAATCAGGCGAATCTATTCAAGGTGGAAGCATTCGATCAACAACATTTTTTTTAAGTTAGAACTGTCAAGGGGAATAGAACAGAAGAATGGAATGAATGGCAAATATGTAGATAAAATTAGTTTAGCGCGCATTCACAACACAACAACAACAACTTTCCGTCATTCCGTTTTACTGACTTTTCTAAATTAAAGGCGAGTTGAAGGACAAGCAATCAACTACTCTAATCACGTCACTTTCTAGATATACGCCTTGGGTGTAAAATCAAAAATATAAAAAAAATGCCAAAAATAAGGTAGCAGCTTTCGGAAGGCGCCACCTTTTGTATTTTCCACATCGTGGAGTACACACATACATACATATATAAACAAAATGCAGAATAGCTGCACTTCCTCACTTCGCAAGCTCTTCGACGAATAAAAGCTCAATTTTATAATCAGAGGTATTCACTGTAAGCTCACTATTGTCGGAGTTCACTTATTCGCCAATTTAGACATGTATTGTGATACTGTAGCGTATAAAAAATGATAAATTGAAAAAAAAAACTGGTGCATGTTTCCCTAATTAAAAGTGCTTCCCATGAATTTTTAACACAGCTGAAAAGAGGATTTAGTGGTAATTTATCTGCATATGTATCTCCAAAAAATAATTTTTTGATGAACAGAATAAACAATTAAATAAACTCCAATATGTGGTTATATATTGTATATATATACTTATATAATATATATGCAAAGGCGTAGTGCACCATGAGTATCTTCCATCGCGCCAGACAGCCAATAACGAATATTATTTATCCGTTTTGAAGCTTTGAGAGATGCTGTACGTCGCAGACGGCCGGAAATGTGGGCAAAACAATTCTTGGATTTTGCATGATGATAACGCGCTATCGTACTGAGCCCAAATTGTGCTGGATTATTTGACCAAACACCAAATAAATACCATCGGGCAAGCATCGTATTTACCTGATAATGCCCCGTGCCACTTCTTTTTGTTTCCCAAGTTGAAGTTACCACTTCGTGGAAGGAGATTTCAGTCGATAGAGGAGATCAAAGAAAATGCGACGAAGGAGCTGAAGGCGATCGAAGGTCGGCCTTCCAGAGGTGCATGGAGAACTGTGTAAAACGTTGGCACATGTGTGTTGCTTCAGACGGGTCATATTTTGAAGGAGATGAAATAAATTTGCCTGAAATTTAACTCTGTTGTGTTTTATTTAAACATTCCCAGTACTTTCTGATCATATGTTATACTCGTATATATATTGAAGTTACTTTTTATTAAATTTTAGAATATATTGTACAATATTCAGGGGCCAAAACATATCAACTTTCTTCATTTGTTAGATAGGATAGAAATACAAATAATTGATACAACAATACATTGAGAACAAAGGACCAAACCGGTAATCTTAAATGTTTTTTCTTGAGTTTTATTTATTGCCACAGCAAAACATACCCAGCTGGGATAGTATAGCTTACATAATATAATACCTTATGTGTGCCATATTATTAAGAAAAATACCCCTTATAAATTTTAAAACCTTCTATTATATGATATCATGATCTTCTTTGGAAGAAGGCCCGCCTTGACTTACGGCTTTGGTGTATCTTCTGTAGTCATCCACTCCTTTCTTTGCTTCATATTGATGTATAGGCACCATTGCTCATCTGCCGTCACGATTCGGTATAAAAAGCGCGCTTAACCCTTTCGGTCCGAACGGGACTTATATGTCCCGGCAATGTTTGAAGATACCTACAATTTTGATGGGACAAAAGACTTTTATTTCACCCATTGCAACTATTAAACATATAATATAAAATAATTTGTATTTCCGTTAGCGGCTTTCCGTACCGAAAGGGTTAATGATCGTTCGTTGTTCGATGCTGAAAAACAATTTAAAGGCGACTTTCTTTGTTTTTTTCGTTGACTTCGTGAGGCACCCAGCCTCCCAATTTTGCGATAAATCCCATTGAATGAAGGTGATTGAGAATCTTTTTATGATCGCAGGTTTTGCGACCGTTCTCATTTAAACGTAATTTGAGATGTTCTTTATCGAATTCAGAAGGCCTTCCACTGCGGGACATGTCATCGACGTCAAACCATTTCCGTGCTGTAGACTCGCATACAACACCTTCTCCATACATGTCGCAAATGTCTCGGTCTGCTTCGGCAGCTTTTTTACCTCGATAAAAAGCAAAGAAGAGCAGGTGTCGAAAATATTGATCTTTTCCTTCTGGGTATTCCATTTCTAAGCCTCAAAACTAATAAAAAATTAAATAACTGAAAAACACAATTAACACAGTTTTGTAGAGCAGAAAGAATTATATCGAATGAATACTTACTCTTTGCCAAACAGCGAACAAATCGTTGTGAAATAAAAGAAATTATAAAAACGCTAAGGACTTATTGTCCAACCGAATATACATTCTATTATTATATATATATAATTAATCGGTATTATCGGGATTTTTGCAGTCAAAATTGCACACTCAATCAAATACATTCAAACCGCCTTGATCGGCAGCCTAGTTCCATTACATAACTAATGTGGTCGGATTTTTATGACGTATATCTACGTGTGTTGTTAACAATGTTAGTATCCACAACTGCGTCTAACGAATGGAAAGGTTGCGCCTCCGCATTGCATTTTGAAAGTATGTACTAAGGCATTACTGAAGCATTCATCTGTCTATTCGTAGCTGATCAAATTTCTCTCTCTTTAAACAAGTTCAGCGACTTAGTTATAAGATTGCTGATATCAGAGTAATTTTTTTCAATTAAACTTTCAATATTTTTAATAAAAATACGAATAGTTATAAAATCGATGTGCCTACTTGTTGTTGGAAACTGCCCAGCACCTATTTTCTGCAAATTATTGGCAAAACGTGCACCGCCTTGTCCGAAGGTAAGAATTCTGATATTGAAGGTGGCCAAAAGCAAGACATTTTCAAAGATGTATTAACCTCGTCAGTTCTACTACCTCTATTGACTACTGGCAAAATTGGTCGAAAGGTGGATAAAGTTTTCTCTTTAAATTAGACAAAATAGAATTGATCGCATGCGTCTTCATTTTCTGAAAAACAAGAAGAAGATGAGCCAAAAATCAAAGGCCATAAAAAGGAATTTATCAAAAACTCGAAGGACAGCTAATTCGCACGACACCGGACAGAGAGTCCGGAACAGCGGCAGGCTAAACAATTTATGTCTCCCTCCAAAATTGCATCAAATATGCTCATAAATCTGGGCTCTTACCGGATACCATACAGAAAATTGTAGTCGTTATCATTTCAGGAAACTTGTTTCTTGTAGCATGTGCCGTTTTTGCGAACTGGATGGTAAAACTCCAGAGGACAATCTCCGCCAAGATGTAGATCTCCCAAAAACAAACTCAAAAACTTGATTGAAATACATATAACCAGAGAAATCCGTTAAGCCCAGCGAACGTCGAGACTTCTTCTTCTTCTTGTTTAGCACGATAACCGCTTACGCAATTCACACCGAGTTTAATAATGCGCGCCAGTCGTTTCTTTCTCGTGCTAATCGGCGGCAATCGGACACACCAAGTGAAGCCAGGTCCTTCTCCACCTGATCTTTCCAACGTAGAGGAGGTCTTCCTCTTCCTCTACTACCACCAGCTGGTATCGCATCGAATACTTTCAAGGCCGGAGCGTTTGTATCCATAGGGGCGACATTACCAAGCCAACGTAGCCGCTGGATCTTTATTCGCTGCACTAGGTCTATGTCGTCGTAAAGCTCATACAGCTCACCGTTCCATCGCCTGCGATATTCGCCGTTGGCATCGTGCAAAGGTCCAAAAATCTTATGCAGAATCTAAGGAAGTCTCTTACAACCTCGAATTCATAACTGTCAACAGTGACGTGGGTGCCGATACGCAAGTGCGCCGACTGTTAGTTTGATGGCAGGAGGTACTTCGTTTTGCCCTCCTTTACCACCAGACCCATTCGCTAACGTGACTACATGGTGAAAAACTTGGCCGACCCTCTTGATTTTATCCAAATGGTCGTATGCAAACATAGAACGATTTGATATATATTTTTTAATTACATAGCTATAACATACTCATTTAAAATATTTAGAGTAATAGGGTATATTCAGAAACGCATTATAATGCGCAACGTACTTTTGCAGTGTTGGCAATGCGTTCAGAAATGCAAATATGGCAGTACTGCAAATGCATCGCGTTCCAAAACGCCATTTTTGTATCAAACGTCACGCATTATTTGCAGGAAAAATTTTAATACTGCCGCTGATTACGCTAATATGATGTCTGATGAAAAGTGAGTATAAAACTAATTTTTTTAGCTTTTAATGCAAAGATATATTAAATATACGTTATTAAAACAATATTTTATTACATTTTTCTTGATTTTAGCGATTATCTAAGTACATCGGAAGTAAAGTTGCTTCTCAGAGTCCGACTGAGCATGGAAAGTGAATTTGCTTCAGGGAGGAGGAAAAAGAGTATTTTGTGGAATAAGGTGGCGGAAGAAATAAAAAAAATGAATAAAGATTTGAAAATAGACGGGCAAATCGCGCAGCGAAATTTTCTAATTGTTTCAAAAAAATATTTTTTTTTTTTTTTTTTTTTTTTGAAAATTGGAAAAGTAATGAATTACAATCACAATAAATTAAAAAGCATTAGCGACTAGGAAAAAAGATTTATTTTTGGGAAGTTTTCGTTTTAATGAACATCTTACTATATGTGATCTTCTTTTTAGCTTTACACGTCTTTTTTTTCTTAAATTTAGCAAAAAACTATCACTTTTTAATTCAAATATATCGTCAACAACTAAACTCAATAATACTTCCATTTTAGTGTAAAACGCGTTCATAAATGCAACAAATCTTTTTGCAAATCGTTAACAAATCTTTCAATTGCATCACTTGTCACATTGGCAGTGTTGCCAGCGCTGCAATTACTGCGCATTTATAATGCGTTTCTGAATATACCCATTCTTACTAGAGTAATAATAGTCGTACTTACATCGAAATACGAAATTGGGGCAATCGATGCAAATGTTTGGCCTGCATACTTTCCTGTTACCAAGGCAATAGCTTAGCTTAACAGTTGCCACACTACCCAGCCAGTATCGAAACGGGGCACCTTTGTTGTTGTGCTCGCAGAGGGTTGTTTACAATTACTACTCTAATATGAACACAATACTTAGCTGAAAAGGAAAGTGGCTCACAAAATATGATATCCTACTCGCTTTGTAGGGATAAACAAATAGCCAACATTTCGAGTAAGTGAAAATGCAAGCTCGATTTGCTATTGAAGCTTTCCCTTTCGGCTGCTAATGCCAGGGAGTTGTTTTATTGTGGTTGGGAAGTTTTTCTTCCACATAAATTGATGTACATCTGTATGTTTACTATATAAGTTGACGCATGTACATTGGGTTTGTATAAGTCTATAAAGGGTTTTCCATTAAGGGCTAGCCATTTCATGCCATGAACAAACTACCAATCATTTTAGATATTGAAATAAAAAATTTAGCATAGTATAATTTTCAATATCCATTCATCCCAGTTCTGTGAACTACGGCCACAGATAACACTTTGATGCTTGTATAGCGTTTGTAAGACCTATTATCACCTTAGCCGACATCGATGCAATTGATCCAGAGGCAAAACTGGTAAGCATGATAAAACGCGCTCCTTGAAAACTCGCTTTACAAGATTATAGGCAGATAGTCTCTGAAAAAAGTAATTGAGTCGGTAACGACCAACTCGAAATTTGTTCAATAATACCAAAGCTCGCCACAATTTCTTCGACAGCACAGCTTCAATTTGTACTGAGCCGTGGACACATGCATATACTTGGGATCCGATACATGAAGAAGCAGCTGAGTATGTGAGAAAATGGTCGAACTTAACCAAAGGGTCAGTCAAATCACTTCAAGAGAAACAAGTTCAAGTATACAACCTCGATTTTACATGTTCAAGAGAAATAACCTAGACAGCTGCAGAGTATCATGCACACTTTGGCCAGCTCTCGATCAAATTAGGCTCTCAAAGCCGAATATATGGCCGCCAGGTTGGGAATCAACCAGGGCCGTAGAGAGCATACCCGGGCCCCGGGGGAAAATTGCAAATGCGGGCCCTTTCCAATAATGTCTAATTCATATAAATACGTATAATCTCGAGACCGGGCCCCTCTGAGAACTCCGGGCCCGGGGGAAAAAGTACCCGATCGTACCCTAGGATTTAATATATTGTGATCGAATATCGTTCGCAAGAGGCCACTTGTATATAACGGAAGTGACTTAGAAATAGCAAGACGCAAAAAATGTATTCCACGGCCGTTTTTGATGAAATAAAGGAGCAACCATATAATTTGTATGTTTATTCATCTTTCATGACGAGAAGACTGACTCTGTTGCACTAAATTTTAAAACCTCCGCTGGCAAATCTGCAGTAACACTATTTGCTACCTACACAAACGAAGGAGGACGGGTTCAAACTCAGCAAGAGAGTCGACAACCAACTGAGGAGAGCGATCAAAAGAGGCACATCCAAAACTCGCTGAATCACAATGCGCCCCTGCAGGGAAAGGGCAACCGAATTCAACAATCGCTATTACTAAGAAACTACTCGGCGGTCACTTAAAGCGTGGAAACGACATTTTATGGCGCTTTTAATAAATAATAAATTAACGTAAATCCTCTGAAGCGAAACCCGATAAGTCAATTATTTCAAGATTTCTTTGTCTTTAAGATGCTAGCCGTGTCCATACGCAAAAGAAATAAGCAATTCGCTGGCTATTACCAAGATGACAGCTGTGCAGCCTACACGGATGTGTTCGCGCCGTATCACAAGCTAATCAACCGCAATAGAAGTCTTCACTGTGTAGTAGAAATGGAAGAGGAAAATTGAGTTTTTATTTAATAAATACTACTTTGAAGTTTAAAATTGTTTATTTGATGTTTTTTAGCGCAATATTAAGTTCAAGCGAAATGAGGTTATTGGTCCGTATTTCTGTACTTTCAAACAACACTTTCGGTGCGAAATAACTTCTACAATATTGTGACAGCTAATCAGCTGAGTATCAGCAACAGGTCATCAAAAACGTAACAGGTTTACAGGTAGTTATTGAGTGCGGCGAACACACCACACCCTATACTGCCAAAATGTGAAAGTCAATAATGCAGTGCAACTAAATAATACTGCGTTTACGAACAATCCTATTGAAACACCCCTTACTCCGTATATACATTTGAATGAATATAAATACAGCAGAATTATCGATATTGCAACACAACGTGGTAGTGTAAGTTGAAATTAATATTTAGTGCCAGATATGCATGTAAATGCAGGCATACTATATAATTACTAATATAATTATAATTACATACATATGTATACCGGTGTTCGCAATAATAGCAGCGCAACATATAACATTTTTTTAAGAGCTTTTTAACTTTTTTTTATTTTGTCAATTCTTGTTTTAATCTTTTTTAATATATTTTTCTTTAATCTTTTTTAAGGTTATTCATAATTTTTATATTTTTTTTATATTTTTTAATGTGTTTTCAAGTTTTTGTTTTCTTTTTTTGTATTAATACTTTTTTAAGTTTCTTTATTGTATTTTTATATATATTTTTTTTAATAATATACAACAGTAAAAACCGTATAACTCGAAGTTTCAAACTTTGTACGAAATTCTACAAATTTTAAACCTTTTATCAGAATTTTTAGAAAAATTAACAGTTTTGTCGCCTATTCATACCCAAGTTGATTAATGTGCCAATTTAAATTGGTTAAAAATTGGTGTAGATGTTTTTTTCTTTTTTTTTTTTTGTGGCTCGAAATTTGTTTTATGTAGCAAAAATCTGTTTTATATGGAAAAACAAAATGCGCAACACCGCCACTAAAAACAGAATCGTCAAATAACCACTAGATTTTTGAGCCACTTTAACCTAAATACACAAAATTGCACTGAAATGGACTACTAAACTGCATTTTTACAAAAATTCTGACGAAAAAGTTTGAAATTTTGATAAAAACTTGTTTTTACAAAGTTTTAAACTTCGATTTATAGGAGGTTTTGCAGGAGAATCAACTACGTATATTTTCATCCAAAAATTAATAAAAGTTGGTGCACATACGTATTTATATGTGTGTATTTCTGCAAAGGTAATTTTTTTTTTTTGGTGGGTGAGGTAGAGTTCAAAATGCCTTCGCCCTTACAGCGACCGTCGTGTCTATTGCATCGTATGGTGTGGCCAGCCTGTCCGGGACTACTTTCCATACAACTTCGGAAGGGCACAGAACAGCATTCATAAAGGACCAATTCTATTCACCCACGTCTGGGTCCACCATATTTGTAGCCAGGCTATAGGCTCGTCTTCTTGTGTCTCTATCTGTGCCGCTTCGCTTTTTTGCACTGTGTCGAGGTCAATCTTTTTTTTCGTAGTACGTTCTTGATGTATCTCTTTACCGCGTTCCAGCTGCCCTCGCGTTCGAGCTTTTTGCTGATTATGTTGTTTGGTGCGATGTCGCCAATCTGCTCCCATAGAGCATTGCTCCCATGAGCCAACTGTCACAGGTAAAAAATATATATTCAGCGTCACTGCGAAGCGCTGTATATGCACTTGGAATCGCTTACATTGCCCATGCGGTATAAGTATCTCTGGAAGTATCCATGGTCCCAGAGGAACTGAGTTAAGGAGTTCACTTTCCCGAAGTTCCTTTGGCCCCATTTGTCAATTGATGGGATAAGTTTCGCCGGCCATCTGCCACTCGGTTCAGTGTCCCATCGACTTTGCCACCGCAGCCTGGTTTGGCATCTCCGTTCTGGGGAGCTAGTGATTACGTGTTGTTTTTTCTTTGAGTCCCACGCATTCATTCGCATTCATCTGCCCGCTGATTAAAAAGACCGCAGCGCCAGTGACAGTGCGGTAGGCTGAGGCAACTCTGAGTGCCACTGTTCGTTACACAGCCTCCAGTGCTTTGCGCTTGGCTTTGCAGTTTAGCACAATTCTCCATACTTCGCTGCCATACTGGAGAATTGAGTTTGTGGCTGCCATAATTTGCTTTCTTTTGCTGTGTTGGCCCACCGAAGTTTGCCATGCTAAGTAGAATGCCCGTGACTTGGTTGGATTTGTTGCATTTATGAACGCGCTGTGCAGTAAAATGGAATTGTTACTAAGTTTGGTCATGGACAATGTATGTGAGGAAAAAACCGACAGTCTTTTATTAAATTTAAGAAAAAAAAACCGTGTAAAGCTTAAAAGAAGGACATATCTTGTCAAAAGTTTAATATCAGTCGGACTCTGAGCAGTAATTTTATCTCCGATGTACTAAAGTAATCACTAAAACCAAGAAGAGTATAATAAAATAAAGTTTAAATATCGTATTTTTCATCAAAATTTGGATTAAAAGCTAAAATAAATAATTAAATACCCACTTTTCATCAGACATTGTACTAGCGTATTTATTGGCAGTGTGAAAATTTTTGCTGCAAATAATGCACGACTTTTGATACAAAAATGACGTTTAAGAACGTGTTGCATTTTCAGTACTGCCATATTTGCATTTTTGAACGCACTGCTCACTCTGAAATGGTATGTTGCGCATTATAATGCATTGTTGAACATACCCCTTTGCTGCTTTTTTAGCGCATGCCGTATCTGGGCACTGAAAGTAAACCTGCAAACAAGTTGAGGCTGCAAAGGTATATATACATTAGGGCGGGTCGATTTAAAAATCGCTCATTGCTCTGTGAAAATCGTATTGTAGGGATCAAAATAAGAAACTTTGCCGAAGGAACCATACCTCTAAAACGAATTCTGATGTCCCCCAATTTAAAAATATCATCATTTTTGGATTTTACATGAAAAAATCAGCTAAATGGCTATGTTTTTTCTTTATTTTTATTTATTTATAATAATATTTATTATTTATTTATAATAATATCTATTTTTTCTCTTAAGAAATTTATTTAGTCAGAACATATGTAAATGAAAAAATTAATTTAAGTGAGTTATAGAAAAGAAACTAAAAAGTTCGACCCAAATTGGGGGACATCAGAATTCGTTTTAGAGGTATGGTTCCTTTGGCAAAGTTTCTTATTTTGATGCCTAGAATATGATTTTCAGAGAGCAATGGGCGATTTTTTTGTCTCCCCACAAATCGGCCCGGCCCAATATACATATATACCTGTGGCATAGCAGCTTAAGTCGAGAGAAAAATTCATATAACCTTTATTTCATTTTAATGCTATCTTTGTAGTAAACGATCTTAACTAATTTTTTTTTTTAATAAATTTAAATAAGGATTAACGATTGTAAATAAAAATGAAGAAATATTTCCATGGATATTATGATTATAGAAAAAGTTGTTTCCAATGGCGATAGCCCATCGGCAAGATTCTCATAAAAAACTATCTGCCGCCTGGAATCCCGATAAAATTGTAAATCCCTCCATTTGTGGACCAACATCCAGACGCGCACCACAAATATGAGGAGAAAGAAGCACGGTAAAACACCGAATAAAGGGTGTAAACGCCAATAATATATATATTAAAATTTAAAATTTAATAAAAAAGTTGCCTATTTTTTCGTTCTTTTTATTAATATTCATTTATATATTTGTGTTCTTAAGAAGTTTCGAGGTCAAAAAATTTTATAATTACATGGGATAAATATATTCTCAAAAAAATGGTACAAAAGTTGATTGAATGTAGGTTTGGCGAACACAGTAACGTTCGCTTATTAATTTGCATAGTATTCGATAAATGTTTGCATATGGTACATACTATTTTAATGCGTAAATACATTTTTTGCAAGTAATTTATCTTGCTTTAGTTTAGCATATTCATAAGGCGTAAACAAATAGAATATAATTCAACATAACTTGTAGACAACTGGACTAACATTTACATATATAATTATATCCAATAGAATACATACATATATTTTTAAACTTTGAATGCTTATCACCCCACATACGGAGAGTAATTGAAGTCAATAACATTATTGTATTGTACAATATACAGACATACTATTTACTTAGAACAACAAAGCTTGTAAATTCTCTTGAGATTACATGTTGCTTATTTTTTATATATCATATTTTTCTTTAACTTATGCACAATTTTTCTCGTATTGCTGCTTTAGTAGTTGTACATATAATTCAACTGTTTCTTTGTTTGTGTTTTTTCTTTCTGTTTTTGTGCTGTTTTTTTTTTCTTTAGGCATATAACGTTCGTAAAGAGCTTTGGGATCATCTTATTGATTAATTACAATAAATTTCCATCCTTTGCTGTGTTCCTACTTCAAATTGGACAATTTAAAGTTAAAATAAAAATTATTCGTTTTTTTATTTGTTCATTTTTTCTTCAGTTTCGTGTATTCAATGTATGTTGTATATTTCTTAAAAAAAAAATATTCATAGTAAATACTTATGAATCAATGGTAATTGTTTAGTTCTTGTTTCGAATATTGAACGTGCGTTTTCGGACGACATCAAGAAAATAACAATTTGTGGAACATGGACATAGTTTATCCTCGCTTAGTAAGCATTTCTTCGCTTATAGTTGCGTACGTTATTGGCCAAACAGCAGGCAAAGATGAAGCCGACCAACTGTATGTAGAAAATAAATAATAAAAATACACAAAATAAATAAAAATATTTTGAATTTTAATCAGCATATAATTAGTTCCAATTGCAATGCAAGCATTATTTCCCAACTACTCACCTCGATACCAATCAATCCTAGGCCAACATATTTGGCAGTGTCAGTGCTGAAGGACATAAATTCCTGGAATTTGCTGCGACAACCACCGTAAAAGTTCAATGGATTCATGCAGTTGTCGTTCTCGCAGCAACTTGGTGGTGGACTCTGCAGCAGCACCGCATAATCGGTGACTCCATTCTTACCGCAACATTTTAACTATAATTGAGATACATTACTTGAAGACACCGCCACACCCACATGCACGCACTCGAGCATTAACAATTCCACTTACCGAACGCTGTATGGCGTCAAAGACGCCCGTTTGGCGAGAATCCCTTTCCCAAGCCTTATCAATGACTTCACCCATGGCAGCGGTAAATTTATCCTTATTAGCCCATAAGAGTACAACAATTGTCAATTGTAGAATGAGTATGACCAACAGGAAAACGGCATAAGTCATAGTCATGCATACAGATTCGCGTATGGCACCACAACAGCCCAGGAATGAGATAAAGACTACAATCGAACCGATCGTTATGAGTACAATCGGTACAATCGCCTGTGGTGGGAAACCGACTTGGCCATCTACTTCGATGGTGCCGATGCTATTTAGAATTAACACACCAAAAACGATGCCCAAAATGCCAATGATCTGGAAGTGTAAAATTCGATAATTGTGGCTGGTTAATTATGATGGAAAAAAAATGTTTAAATGTTGCTTTAAATTTTAAAATTAGAGATTTTAAAGTACATAAATTAAAGAAATATTCTGTAAAAAACGATCCCTCCCTTTCGATCGGCAAATGGGAGTACCAGCTAGTCGAAGCAAGTTTAGCTTTTTAGAGATGTTTCTCCCTTATGGATTTACGGCAAATACATGGATATTAGAAAACACAGAATTCGTTGAAACTGATTTAATTTTAATTCTTTTTTAATTTTGAAATAATGCGCGTGATATGCAGAGTGGCTAACTTTCTACTGATCCCGGAAATCTTTCCTTTCCTTCTAATGACATCTTGTCGCCTGACTGTTGGCACCGAATTTAAGCGTCTTGCACATGTTGCCACTGTGGTGGCATCGACCATAAAGGGTTAAAAATACTGAACAAATTATTCTTTGGTTTTCTACAGCCTACCGAGAAGAGATCGTTGTTAAAAAAAAATCGATCTATCATTTGGTGTTTCATGCCCACATTGCGTTTTGAACCCGAGCATCGATAACCGATTGGAACTCTAGCTAGAAGCAGTTTAGATTCCAATTGGTGTTTGGGTGGCGAACTTCTTTGCCGAGTTTTGTTAGCGGAACGGGTCAAAAACGACACATGCTAGTCTTTGCATGTTCTCTGCCTGAAGCTATAACTAACAATAAGTTTGTTTGATTTACCAGGAATTACAAAAATAGCGAGCTTTGAGATTTCCGCCGTGTACATCATCACGCTGACAGAGTGAGAGAGTGTATAAAAAATATGTGTAGATACCCAAGAATGGTAGAAACAAGATTGCGCTCATCAGAGAGTGATGTGATGTGATGTCATCGGTGCAGTTGCGTAAGAGCGATGTGAAAATGCGAACAAGAATGCAAGAAGAAGAAAAAATTGTACAAACAACACACAAATAAATTACCCAAGTGCAACGTAACACCGATTCTGTCAAATTCACTGAGAGCAAAGTAGCGGTACCACGATTGGCGCCAGCTATAGTGAAAAGCAAATTTTGACAGAATCAGGTAATGGGCTGACGTCACTTGAGGTGTGTTTACAAATAAACTTAGATTGTGTTGGAGATACCCGCAAAAGTCAGCCAATGACACTTCGTTGCCATCTAAACAACGACTGATTGGACGAGCGTGTGAATACATATGAAATGATCGTGCAGAATTCAGCCGCCAAATCTCCAAATAAGGTGATAGCCAAAGTTCACCTCACAATTTTCTTTTTCACCATAACTAAATGGGAAACATTGTAATCGATCATCCTTGGGCGTCACCTTATTATTCTCTCCATTGTGGTGGATACTATGCTTCTAAATCTCTACTGTGAGCAACTCTCTTTTGCGAGAACGAAAATAGCATTTGTCTGTCAAAGGTTCCCACCGAAAGATTATTTTCGCATGACAGTCGGTTCGACGTTACCGCAACGACCAGCACTCATATCCGGCCAAGACTTATGGGAAATATGCTGTTTACTGCTATAACTACAACAATAACAGCGCTCTTAACTTTTGTGATTACGTGAGGTATAATTGTAGCAGAGGTCATTGCATGGAGGGCGGAATAGTTTATGAACAGTTAGTACTCTGCCACGGTTAAACACCAAAATAAAGGCAAACACTCAACGTGGGAAAATGGTATTAAAGGTTAATTACTATTACAAAGAAATTCCAAAGAGTCCCAGTAGCTCCACATGGAGTGACGCTTCCCATATACGCTTCCCTTTAAAGAGCTGCATCAACCTGTGTCTGCCGACTAAGAATGACTCAACAAAAGGGTCAATGAAACTGTAACCTCGGTGCTAAATGTATTGAATTCGAAGAATTACCAAGGGTGTATTCTATCGTTGTAGCAAAGGTGAGTGGGAGAGGGAGTCTATTTCAAAGGTCGATAAAAAAATGTTGCTAGTAACTTATTTATTTTTTTTTGTGCTTTATAGACAAGCACCACCAGGACTTAAATGCCACATATGAATTTGAATTTTCTGATTAGCATTTGAATTTGTGTAAATAATAATAGCATCAACTCCACATGTGAACTGTTTTTGTTATTTTTCTTTTTTATAAACAGAAAGGCACAAATGCGTAGCTTCAAATAAGGAACCCCAACTTTAATACACCAGACTACAGGAAACCAGCTTACATTTCCGACAGGGCGACTGGACGTGAGGTCAAACTATTGAGCAATTCGTACAAATAATGACAGCCTTGAGCTTACACTTGAGCAAACTGCACGAAGACTAAATAAATCATTTCTTAGCTAATGAAACTTATACAAAAAAGTAAACTAATAAGATATGCAAAGCGCGCAAGTGGATTCGCAAAAGGTGGCAAATACTGACGATGAATGCAAAATAAAAGTAAAGACCTCTGCGTTTGTTTTAGTGTTTGTATAAATATTTCATTGGGATTGCTATATGGGAATCTCCTTATTGGAAATTTAAACATTTATATAGGGTTCTCCAATAGGGGCTGACCGAAATTGGCAGGCTGAGATAACCACTTTGTTTTGATGGAGTCTGTCAAATGCGTTGTTCATTATTTGCTTATTACTTTTTCCAATGTACGAGGAGTACATGATAAATCTTTTTTAACGACTTGAGCGTATGGTTATCTCTTGCAGAGGTGACGTAAATTCGTCACCAAGTTGGTGAGATTTAAACCCACTCGACTTTTTCTTGCAGAATTATCTGAAATTGTTCTCTTTTCTAAGCCTATGCTAATATGTAACCGAAGCACAGATGCCCTTAAAGTCAGCCCTAAGCCAGCCAGAACCGAATAATGATTTTATTAACAAAAGCTTTGCCAATACTTTAGGCAGCTGTTTCTTTAATTGCTAATTATACTAGAATTTCTTCATTTCCTTATTTCGTTAATTTTGATCGGCTTATTTTTCACAGTATTTTTCAATGGTTACTTTTGTGTTTAAAACATTTACATTTAAAAAATTTAAATGGGTAATCGAACCATACGAAAAAAGACATTTTCCTTAAAATCAAAGTAGAACATTATTAAACGGTTACATGAAACTCTGAAAAATGTCAAGCAAGTCAACTGTCTCCATGATTTCGAAAAATAGAAATTTTTGTCGAACAATTCTTTTTTTGTTAAAAATTTTTCAAACTAAAAAAAAATTAAACCAACGGTTTTTGAAGACCTTGAGGAGTGCTTATTAATATGATTCTCAAAACGGGGTAATCTTGACTATAAGCTATATTGTACCAGATGGTTGAAGTTGAAAGATATGATATACAAGGTGGCGCAAATGGCGTCGTACGTTGATCAAATTTGACACTTGCAAACTAGGCAGCTACAGTAAACAAACATACTAGCAGTGGAGCGCGTAAAAGCCAAAATAAAGATTTTCATAACTCAAAATAATTTTTTTTTATTTCGTATAAAATGTATCCAAAAATCAATTTAATAATTAATTTTGCACCACCCTGTATTAATAAAACCAATATTAATACTTAACAAAGTAAATTGAAAGATTTTTTCAATACTAAATAAACATAACAAATTCTTCATTATGTGTAGAGACATTGTTTTAAACAAATTCGCTCAAAGTGAACTTCGCGAACTTTGCACGGTCTCTTGGAGTATGATTTAAGTGGAAAGTACATGGAAAAATAAAATAAAAGTATGCCTCTCACATTCTGCTGTTTTTATTCCATTTTGATCTGCCCCTATTGGAAACCCTATATTTACGCATGGGTGTTCTTTGCTATGTGTGTACATATTTTCACTCACTATGCACTAAATTTTATTTTTGTCTTACAACTTTTGTTGTTGTAAATTATTTTTTTTGTTGTTTTCTAGTAATTAGAGAGAATCAAATACTAATTTAAAAAACATTAAATTAAAATATATTGGTTTGTTATAAAAGACTGAAATAAAATCCATATTTTAAAAAAATGCTCTGTACACTTTATTTTGACGCTCACAGTATATTTTTTTTTCAGTTATTTAAAAGCAAAATTGGATTATTAATTTTCACCACCTTGTACAGCCTATATACATATGTATGTCGGTATGCACCTGCAAAAACGTGAAGCAAACTCAAATAAAAATTCCCCCATTGACGCATATCGTAAATATTTTGAGAGGACAAATAACGCATGCGAAATTACAAATAACGTTGACGGTCAACTCTTGGCGTACTGTAAATTATACTTCAAATATTTACTAATAATAAATATTTATAACAAAATTCGTAATGCTACACAGGAAAACCAGAGTGAGTAAGAGTTAAGGTAAGGTGAAACCTTAAGCAAAGTTTTAGTTGCATAATACGGACTACAAATAAAATTGCAAAAGGCAAGTTATTCAATACATAGTTTAAAGTGAAATATACCTTCTGCTCAAATATGAACGAGACGTTATCAATAAAACGGTCCGCGGATGACATATGGCAAAAATAAATTTTTTGTTTTTTGGTAGGACTGTTATAAGCTTACATGGCAAATTTCAGCGTGATATGTCACATAGTTTGTTTTCTGTGCTATTGTAAACAAGTCAAGCTCGAGTGTGTTCTTCGAATTCTCTTTTATGACTTCAATTGTCTCAAAATGTTTTCCACGGAGCGGCAACTTGAGCTTGGGAAACAGGAAAAAGTCAAATGGAGCCATATCAGGATAATACGGTGCTTGCGGAACGATATTAACATTATTTTTCTTCAAATAATCGCGAACAAGACGTGATATGTGAGCTGGTGCATTATCGTGATGCAAGAACCATGACTTGTTGTCCCACAATTCCTTCCTTTTAAGACGAATGTTCTCGCGCAAACGCTTTAAAACGTCTAAATAATATTCAGCGTTAACCGATTTGCGATTTGTGCGATTTTTCAAGCACAATTTCCTTTACTTTTCCGCTGTTTTCGTCTTTTACTGATGTTGCTGGACGACGTTCATGAGGCAAGTTTTCAATCGATGTTCGGCCCTCTTTGAACGATTTGTACCACTGGAAAACACGTGCACGCGATAGAGCAGAGTCCCCATAGGTTGTCTGCAACATTTTTAAGGCGTCTGAAGCCGAAATTTTGTTGGAATAACAAAATTGCAAACAAATTCTTTGTTCAACTTGAATTTCCATCGTTAAATTCGAAGAACACACTCGAGCTTGACTTGTTTACAATAGCACAGAAAACAAACTATGTGACATATCACGCTGAAATTTGCCATGTAAGCTTATAACAGTCCTACCAAAAAACCAAAAATTTATTTTTGCCATATGTCATCCGCGGACCGTTTTATTGACAACGTCTCGTTCATATTTGAGCAGAAGGTACGTACAGCTCTGAACATGAAAATAGTAGAACTTTAAAACACATATTTTGAAGTCCATTTTTTTTTCTATAAATCATACAGAAGAAACTTTCAATGCTCAATTTTAAGATGCATAGAGTTTATCTGAATAAATCTGTATGCTGCGTAAAAGACGGTTCTTTATTGGCGTCGTTATGTTTTTTAAAAATTCGTACCACAACTGATCAATTTCGACCAAAAGCAGCATCACATGCAAATTGCTAATGAGATGTTGGACTCTGTCCGGGACGACCCAAATTTGCTCCAGAGTGACATAACTGGTGACGAATCGTGGGTTTATGGTTACGACGTGGAAACCAAAGCACAATCATCTCAATCGAAGCTGCCGCACGAACCAAGACCGAAAAAAGCGCGCCAAGTTCGGTCGAATGTAAAAGTTTTGCTTACCGTTTTCTTCCATTGCAGGGGCGTTGCGCATCATGAGTTCTTGTGACAGGGTAAAACGGTCAGAAAGGAACAAGTAGGAGGAGGAGCTCCAGAAAGGAAGTAAGGTAAAATTATTAATTTTATTATTAATTTTTATATTATTTTTTTATAAAGCTGTATACCGTGAATTTTTCTGAAAATTCTGAATAAAAAGTGGATGTTTTGTGTGAAATTTTTTATTTTTTTTGGGAGTTTTATACAAAGTTCGGAGCTTTGAGTTATATGGTTTTTATTGTGGAACGCACTATAATTTTATAAAAACCACAAAAACATTAAATAGGAAAAAAATAATAGGACTATGAATAAGTTCGTGCGGTTTTTTTCGAAATTTGAAACTTTATTGACGTAAAATGGTTACAAATTTAATATTCAAAATATTGTCCATCGCTTACTACTACTTTTTCCCATCTTTCTGGCAATTCACGGATTCCCTTTGTGAAAAATTCGGTCGGTTTTGCCGCAATCCACGAATCGATCCATTTTTTGACTTCATCGTAATTACGGAAGTGCTGGTCAGCCAGGCCATGTTGCATCGATCGGAAGAGATAGTAATCGGATGGCGCAAGGTCTGGACTATACGGCGGGTGGGGTAGGACATCCCATTTGAGCGTTTCTAAGTATGTTTTGACCACTTGTGCAACATGTGGCCGAGCATTGTCATGTTGCAAAATAACTTTGTCGTGTCTATCGGCGTATTGCGGCCGTTTTTCTCGCAGTGCTCGGCTCAAACGCATCAATTGTCGTCGGTAGACATCCCCCGTAATCGTTTCATTCGGTTTCAGTAGCTCATAATACACAACACCCAGCTGGTCCCACCAGATACACAGCATAACCTTCAGGCCATGAATATTCTGCGCCGACGTCGATGTTGAAGCATGGCCAGGGTATCCATACGTTGCCCGACGTTTTGGATTGTCGTAATGGACCCACTTTTCATCGCCAGTCACAATTCGATGCAAAAAACCCTTTCTTTTGTGCCGTTGAAGCAGTTGTTCGCATGCCATAAAACGGCGTTCAACGTCTCTTGGCTTCAATTCATACGGCACCCAATGGCCTACCTTTCGGATCATTCCCATGGCTTTTAAACGTTTGGAAATGGTTGATTGATCAACTCCCAAAGTTTTTGCAACCTCTTCTTGCGTTTGAGCCGGATCTTGATCGAGCAATTCCTCCAATTCGGTATCCATGAACTTTGGCGGCGCACCCTCGCGTTCTTCGTCTTCCAAGCCAAAATCACCACTTTTAAAGCGTGCAAACCACTTCTGGCACGTTCGCTCAGATAGAGCATGCTCACCATAAACTTCCACCAAGATACGATGACTTTCGGCTGCTTTTTTCTTCATATTAAAATAATGAAGAAGAATTCCCCGCAAAAACACATTATTTGGCACGAAATTCGACATTTTCAAGTGTGGTAAAAATATTGTTGTTTACGCTTCAAATAAAAAACTTATACTGACGTTTGTGCCTTACGACAGTAGCTCTCCAATGAATGTTTGGAAATGTGGATCGATGGAATAATAATCAAGTTACGCCATCTGTTGTAAAACCGCACGAACTTATAAATAGACCTATTAGTAAAACTTGTAGTTAATCGCATGAATGTAGCTTCAAAATGAAGCCAGAACCAATTTGATAGCTCACAGCATTGTTGTTTCTTTTCCGCTCATTCCTCTTTTGTAAGAAATTTGGTGTACTTCTTATACTTTTTATACCCACTAGATACGGGTTTTGGTAAATACGATAAAATATAATTTTGTGGCGGCTAAGTTTTGCTAATGCTTATTTTTTATGATAAAAACTCTAAGGCAAGTACACTCGTATACATGCATACATACATATCTGCACATACAAATATTGGAATGATCTCATGCTTCCATGATTTCTCTTGGAATATAACATAAGAGCTACATCTCACAAAATAAAATAAGCACTAAAATTATAAAAATTGCTTTAGGTATTATATTTTTGCGATCACGGAAGAGTTTAACGAAAGTATTTCGGATTAGCAACAGTAATATCTGTTAGCCGCAACAGAATAGCCAGGCTTGAAAAACGAGTACGAAAGGCACAAATACGAGTATTTCGAAAGAAACAAAAAATGATATAAAATTATGTAGGCACAAAGAACTAAGGAAAGCAACAGAGACATACTAATTACAGTATATGTATATTTATTAACATATACTATACATAGGTACAAACTAAAGTTTTGTCGCACTTTTACCAGTCAAACGGACGCTACTGTGAAAAGCTTTGTATCAAGCAACAAGCTGCAATTTACACAACGTACTCACATTTCATTTACTTTGATTACTCATCTACATACAAATAGTGAAAATGACGCAGCAAAGCAGAAAAAACAAAAAAAAAAGCCCGTCGTGTTATAATTCAAATACTCCAACGACGCCTACATCCATGCCAACCGAGAATAATGAGGTCAAAGCAAAAGTGCCACCAGCGTATAGTAATGAGTTGAAAAATGCTTCAAATATTAAAAGAAGTGAGAAAATCAACAGGCATACAACTGAAGAACTAACGTGTCACACGAGTGTAATAAACTATGCTAATTCACATTGGTAGGGAGAAACCAGCAAAAAAATCAAATGATAAGACCTTGTAAAAACTGACACGCATGCATACATTCATTTTGGGGACCATTTGAACCTACTTAGCAAAAATGCCGAGACTGAACAGTGGGTAAAAAGAATTCGTTTGAAATTTGAAGTAAATCATTCGACTTCACAGCAATGCTAGAGAACGATTTCGGGTGTAAAAGTTCAAACAAGAGCAAAAAGCTTTCGATTCCCATTCTTTTTCTTCTTCTTAGCATCACAGTCCTTGGAGAACGATTGCTTTATTAACAACCTTTCGCCACCCGTCTCTATCTAAGGCTACTTCCTTCCACCGCCGCATGTTCAACTTTGCAGGGTCATCTTCAACGTCTTCGAGGCATCTCTTTGTGGGACTTCCTCTTCTTTGGCCTGCAACAGGGTGCAATTCAATCGCCTTTCGAGTTGTTCTCTCCTTAGGCATTCTAAACATGGCTTGGACATCTTATGCTCTGAGATTTTATAAATCTTATCACAGTTTCGATATTTGCCAAAAGTTCCAGCTCATGATTATGTATTATTCGATAAATACCGTGTCTTCAGTCCTGCAGTCTTTCTGGTACATACATTTTTCGTAAAATTTTTCTTTCGAAGACCATTAACTGATTAATGTCAGTAGTTTTAAGTGTCCATAGTTCGGAACCATAGGTAGGCACAGGGCGGATCAAGGTTTTGTATATCCTTAGCTTTTGCTACTTGTCACTAAAGAAACTCTGTCACCAATTGTCAATGACATATTCTTATTGGCTGATATTTTGATACCGAAATAGGTAAATTCCTGGTGCATATTTGGAATCAATCTGTGTTTACCAGTCTTAATAAATATTTCTATAAGAAAATTTGATTTTGAACTTCCTTCATTCGTTCAACACGGAAGTTTCCCCAAAATACTCCTCCCAAATGAATTTGTCTATGAAGAACGCATGGCACTCCTTTTTTATACAGAGAAAATGCGAAACATCGTCGAAAAAGAGATTATTAAAAAGTAACGAAAATCTTGAGCGACTTCAAACTTGCTATTTGTTAAAATAAAATTGGATTGAACAGCGTATCCAATTTTTGTTTTTTGTTAATTCTGGTTAAAAATTTTGTAGCTTTGAAGGAAATTTGTCGCATTTTTATAAATTTTGTACGAATTTTGAAACTTGGATTAAAACTTATGAGTTTCGCTATAGATTGATCTATTTTTTATGCAAATTTAATTGAAATTAAAAAAGAAAATAAACAAATAGTCAAAATAAAAAACAAATACACAAAAGTGATGCCTTTATAATAATTTCGGAGGTGCATTAGTATAGTAATTTTTTGAATTATCCCCAACTGACTTCTTCTTTATTTGCCTATTCCATTTAGAGATTGTTAGCGATCGCAACATTCTAGTATTATGCAAATTTTAAAAATTTGTAAGTACATAACGGTCTGCAAATTATTATATTGTGTTTACTAGGTTTTTACATCCGCGTGTACGAACGCCAATTACAAATAAAATGTGACACAATTTAATTGCCCTCCTGGCCCGAAATATGCGCCCCTTGTGTCATTCAGCGCCACTGGTACCTGCAGTGCTGCGAATTTGCCCTCTTTGGAATGCGTTTGAACATAGTCACGTAGCGTAATATACATATATACATTTTTTTTTAACAAAACGCGTATTATTTTAATTATGACAAAGAAATAGTAATAGGTAGTAGTAAGCCAAGCCCCATCTTTCACAATTAGATGACCACAATTTGCCAGGCAAATAAGAGCCCACAGCGATTATTACGCGACAAACAGAGACTTTGCTTCGTGTATGTACGAATATATGTAGGTATGGCATTTGTGATATTCATATACTTGAATAAAAAAAATATATACATACATACATATATTATACATACATATATTATATGTAGTTAAATTTGAAAACTTAAGCATTGAAAGTTTAATCTGCAATAGAAACATTACGGAAGCATATCCATTTCATTTACCACTGACTCGGCACACGCATTTTTCAACGACCGCGCCAGGCACCCACAGACGGTTGCCATACATGAATACATCCACACATGCACATTTATATATACATTTATGCATATATACACAGTTTTGTTTACTAAACATCAGCTAACTTTATTTAATCCATTCACTGCCGCTGCCACTAACATCTAGCTGCTGCCGGCGTCAACGTGGTGGAAAAGTGCAAACAAACGCTTTGAGTTTAACTAAACAAATCTTAATAGGCGCGCAGCACGTTAATTATCACACAAACCCAGACAGCCAGGTTCGCGAATTGTTGCCGCTTGGCACTGCAAATTCAAAGATGTTTGTTAAAATGGTGACAGAGCTAATATATGTACATAGATATAAGTACAAGGTTTTACGCCTCATAAAAGTACGTTCATATAGGCAGTAATTAGTAATAAATCCAGAAAAATTAATCTACCCGTTCACATATGGCAGATGTTTTTCATCGAAATTGGTTTGATGGAATATTTTAGTATTTGTATTTAATTATTATTAACGATATGAAAAAAAGGCAGAGAGAAGCAATAGTTAATTGAATTGCGCAATTTGCTGCTAGTAATAGGCAGTTGAAGGAGACCATAAACGACGTCTACTGAGGTTTGCAAAAAATTATGGCAGCAATACGCATGCGAAATCCGATACCAGATTATATAATAAGCAAAAAGGGGTCAAAGTGAGTATGGGTACTCGCTTTTTCTGTAATATGAATGCTTAACTAATAAAATCTAACAAAAATTGCAGAAGATGGAACGATGAGCTGTATGAGCTTTACGACGACATAGACATAGTGCAGCGAATGAAGATCCAGCGGCTACGTTGTCCGAGTCATGTCGTCCGAATCGATACAAACGCTCCGGCTCTTGGAAGTATTCGATGCGGTACCAGCTGGTGGTAGCAGAGGAAGAGGAAGACTACGTTGGAAAGATCAGGTGGAGAAGAACTTGGCGGCACTTGGTGTTTCCAACTGGTGCCGATTAGCGCGAGAAAGAAACGACTGATGCGCTTTGTTAAACTCGGCCAAAATCGCGTAAGCGATTATCGTGCTAATCAAGAGGAAAAACAACAACAAAAATTGTATTAAAATTATGTCTACAAACATATTTTCTTTGCCGGCATGTATTTTTTTAGTTCTTATAATAATTATTGCAGCAATGTTCCCTTTGGTACGCACAGTTCTTTGTCTTGTTGATGGTTTTGAATTGATAAGAATAAAATTTGTGCGAAAACGAACAATAACTGCACGAATTACTTCGCCGATTATCTTGACCGTAAAATGGACGAAGTGTTCTATGAACCTCGCGAACAGATATTTTTTTATTCCAAAGTAAATTTCCACAATTTGGAAGCCTTGTTCTGGCTTTAAACGATTCATGATGGCTTGCCAATCCAATATGCTCCAATATTCTGAAGGTTGCTTTGAAGCCGTGAGCAGACAAACATACATACCATACGTTTCATACCACGGACGTTTCAACAGGACTCTCGGCACCGTCTCACAAATCTCGAGTCAACCAAGAATGGCTAAAAAACAAACTTCCGAACTTCATAATGTCCACACAATGGCTCTCCAATTCACGAAACGGGAATCCGATTGATTATTCTCCTTGAGACATTTTGATGAGCAAGGTCCGAACTAAAAGATTCACCGGTCCCGAGGCGCTGAAAAAAGCCAGTGCCCGCGAGTGGGCCAAAATACCTGCAAGTCACATGCGGGCAGCTTGCGATTCGTTTCTGGACCGTCTCAAGACCATAGACGAGGCAAAAGGTGGTCATGTCGAGCAAAATTAAAGTGGTTCTTAATTTTGGATTATTTTCAAACATTTTTTACTTTGAATTGAATAAAAGTAATTTTCCAAACTAAATTTATGCAGTTTTTAATTGTTTGCACTTCGAGTACAGGACGCTGTAATTACTTTCCATGACTACTAATTAAAATAATACAATATAAAAACACATTTTTATTGAAACAAATGCCTCAGATTTGCAGGATAAATGAGCATTTTTTGGGCCTGAAACCAGGTAAGCCCATTTCAATTTCCAAAAAATGGTTTCGTAAACAAAAACAAAAAATCCAGTTTTTTCATCTGCCTGTGGTTTGTTTTGTTTTCTACAGCAAAACGAATTATGGATAAATAAGCACGTATGTACTATACATTAATGTATGTATGTATGCGTACATGTATGTATGTCTACAAAATCACGACCGGCATTGAAATTTACATACACATTTGTAAGGCGTTCGTGCTCACTTTCCGTTAATGATTAAATTTCAGTGCCATGTGAAGCAATTGTGTTTCATTTTTGCAATTTAGAAAAGCGTTTTTTCCGGGAATTGTAATTTTTCACTGAAACGTAAATGAAAATATTCGATGCTAGCAGCTATAATAATAATAGTAATAGAGACAACTTCCTTTAATTTCAAGATGTCTGGCTCGTTCTTAGCGTGCGATAATCTAGTAATCTAGTTCTTTCTCTAAGTCAGACAGTTAGCCCACTGGAATGTTAGAATATCGATTAAATAACTAATCTACTTACATATACATCCGTACCAGGGATAAGTGTGGATAGCTTACTTATCATAATCAATTAATTTATATGTATAGAAAATTGAGTTTATGGGGGATGTTTTTCAATAAAAGCTTTTATTTCGTACATACATAAGTACATATTTATTATTCATTATAAACATAGACAGCGTAAATCGAAATCTCAAACTTTTTAAAAAACTTAAGAAACATGGGAAAAATTTAATCAAAATGTCATGTTTTTTATACTAAAATTGTATTGTGCTGAAAAATTTCATACTGAAAAAAACTCTAAAAAATCGAAACAAACAAACAAATTAAAAAACAAAAAAAAAAAAAAACTTTTTAATATCATCGAAATATCAAAAGTTTTAATCACATTCTTCATATTAAAATTGTATAAGCTACAAAATTGCATGAATTTTACTGAACTTTCGCTAATGTTTTAACTTTTTACAAAATATTTTGGAAGTAATAAATTTTTACGATTTTTGTTGGTAAAGCAAGTATATTTCTATAATAAAAAAAACAATAGAAAACACATAGGCACTGCTCAGCCGGTAAGGCGAAGCATTAGTTTGGGGAAAAAGAAATCTATTATTTTCTCGATAGATGGCTGTAGTGGTTGATATCTCATCTCGTGATGTATCTAACAAACAATTTAAAGTTTATGCTCGTTGTCAAGGTGAGGTTTAACACTAAAAAAATTCTTTTGCAGTTTTTTGCTTGTTCCATACAGATGTGAGTTACAGGGTGTTAACAATGGAAGTCAACAAAGAGAAAATTCGGTACATTTTACAGTTTTTCTGTAGGCCGCTGAAATCGTGAATGGTATTTATGGTGCAGATACTGTAGTAAAAGCTAATTACTTGCAATTTTGGTTTCGTCGTTTCTGTTCAGGGATTTTTTTGTTACAGAAAAGGTTGATAATATCAAAAATGTCGATAAAATCACAGAAATAATCAAAGTTCACCGGCATGTTAGTAGTCGTAGCAACGCACAGGAGCTAAAGATCGACCAAAGAACAGTTCAAATCATTTGCACACAAATTTTACGCAAAAATAATATTAGGTGGCCCGCTGTTTGGTCGATAGATCCCGCAAAAGTGTACTCTAGTCGATTCTAGCATAACCTACGCGTCAGAAACCAAGCTTGGACACATGGTAAACAAACTGCTTTGACACATAAGTGATTTTGTTTAGGTATCATATATATACTTTGGTTTTGTGAAAATGTCTGATTTTGTGCCGAATAATCGTCATTTGCGGGAAGTGTTGATTTTCCTCTTTCATTCGAAAAAAACGGTGGCTGAAGCGCATCGAGAGCTACAAAAAGTTTATGGAGATGCTGCTTTAAGTGAAACAACGTGCCAAGATTGGTTCCGTCGCTTCAAAGACCGTGATTTTAATGTTGACGACCGTCCGCGTGAAGGAAGGCCAAAAACCTTCGAAGACGCTGAATTGGAGGCATTGCTCAATGAGGATCCGTGTCAAACGCAAGAAAAGCTTGCTTCAGTATTAGGAGTTAACCGCCAATCCATTTCCAAGCGATTGCATGCTTTGGGAATGATTCAGAAACAGGGGACTTGGGTTCCTTATGAGTTAAAACCAAGTGATGTTGAACGTCGATTTTTCGCCTGTGAACAACTGCTCCAGCGGCAAAAAAGGAAAGGTTTTCGCATAGTGAGGGGTGATGAAAAATGGATTTATTACAGCAATCCAAAGAAAAGAAAGTCATGGGGACTGCCCGGTCATGTTTCTACGTCGCCACCTCGGTCGAATATTCACGCTGCGAAGGTTATGCTATGTATTTGGTAGGACCAAGGTGATGTTAATTATTATGAACTGTTAAAACCAAGCGAAACCATCACTGGGGGTCGGTATCGACTTCAATTGATACGATTTAGCCGAGCACCAAGCGAGAAGCGGCCGCAAGACGCGGAGAGGCATGAAAAAGTGGTTCTACAGCATGACAACTCTCGGCCTCACGTTGCCAAACCAGTTAAAACCTACCTGGAAGCACTGAATTGGGAAATCCTACCCCACCCGCCATATTCTCCAGATATGGCGCCGTCCGATTATCTCCTGTTCCGATCGATGGCACATGACCTAGCTGACCAGCAGTTCCATTCATATGAAGACATCAAAAAATGGTTTGTGGATAGCCTCAAAAGATGAACAGTTTTACCGCGACGGTATACGAGATCTACCAGAAATATGGGGAAAAATAGTAGCCAGCGATGGACAATACTTTCAATGATTCACTTGTAACCATTTTTTCAGAATAAAGTTGTATTTTCATCAAAAAAAACAACTTAGTTGCGCACCTAATAATAAAAAATAATAATAAACAGTTGTTGAGATCAGATGAACAGCAATTCGATAATCCTGCAAACTCTTGGCCACAACAAGCCGATTCCCGCCAGTACGCACAGTATGACGAAGGTGTTGTTTACCGATAAGCCACTCTTATGCAATTTTTACACAAACTTTCACACAAAGGTGGAAAGATTGAAGCATTTCGATCAAAAACAGTTATTTACCTTAAATGAGTTGTTTGGACTTTGGACAAATCTGTCTCTAATATTTCCCAACATCGTTCAAGCATAAAGTGATTTAATCAGTTTCGAGGAAATACGATACGCGTATTGACTGAAAGCCAATGAGCGCCAACAAGTCGCCAAGTCGATGGCAGAGTATGTATGTAGGTGATTGAAAACTTGTTTGTATGCAAATATATAACAAATGTATGTTCGGTTGTAGGTATGGGTTAATTACATGTCATATACCCGCACTATGAATTAATGTAATTGTGTAACACATGCACACTTATGCTCAAATAATTAAGGGGGGAAGCTGGTCTATAATTTTGAAAAAATCGAAAAAATTTTTTTTTGTCTTAAAAGGTGCTTTAGGGTCTTAGAAATAATATACCAAATGAGGGATGCCAGCAAAAATGTCTAAATGCCCAAATTTTTCATTCGACGGCAGTGCCTCGCAGGTATGCCCCGAACGCTACTTACAACTTTAAACGCGTTTTTCTCGAAATCACTTTTTTTAAACTGGCCGAAGACATAACTCGAACAAATCTTTACCGATTCTTACGAAATTTTGACAATACATTCGAAATACCTTTCTCCGGAGACGTACGTAGGATTTTTTATTTATATTACATAGATTTTTTTTTTAATCAACAATTTTATGTCGTTCTTTATAGTGAAAATTGTAACTTTTTGTTCAAACGTGCACCATTTCGCGAAAAAACAAAATATCGAAAAAATCCTACGTACGTCTCTTTCTGTTGTTATATAGAAACTAAAAAAATTTTATTTTTTGATCCAGGACAAAAATTAAGGAGTTTACGTCTTCGGCAATGGACCCACTAGAAAAAAAGGCGCCTTAGGAGAACTGCTGGACAGCGGCCATTTTGAAATTAATTCAGACGAAAAATTTTGTATTTGTACCATGAAAGCTATATTATTAAACCTATTTCACAGATTTTCGATTGATTCCTTTGTTGAGTCAAAATAAATTCATAAAATATGCCCATTTTTTGCGCTCTAGACCAGCTTCCCCCCTTAAGTCAAGTTAAAGACTTCCGAACAAGTACTTCTATGGTTGAAAACGCTCAGCATCGTATGCAAAAAAAAATTGAGAAAATTCAATACCATTTTGGAGTGATTTTCAACTAACACTTTGTTATAATAGAATTTAGTGGGCTATAAAACTGCATAACCGGAAAATTTTTAAAAATTCTGATTAAAAAGTTGAAAACCTTGAAGAAAATTTATTAAATTTTTATTACAATAGTTTTGCACAAAATTTGGTTTTTGGGTTTTTTTAAAAGGTTTTTGTTATACAATTAGCTATTTTATTATTTTTTTAATTAACAAACAAAAAAATTTAGCATGACAAATATTGCGAACAGTGAAAAAAGATAAAGTGACTTAATTCTGTGAGCAAAGGCGTATGTCACACTATTCCACATCCGTCACACTATGCCCATCATATGTGACATTACACAAGGGGAGATCCTACTCGTTTCCTCCCTTCACATGCCTTTGCATAGCAACATCAACGTCAAACGCCGCAGCATCCTGTGCAAATTCGCACACAGCAGCAATCTATTGGTAGGCAACACTCACACACAAAATTTGAACCCTTATCAAATCGGCTCACTGAACACTTTCACTCTTTTTTGTGTTTCTATGCATATGTAGCTCCATACACATGTACGAGTTCATATTGAGGTGATGACATGTTGCATTCAGCGTTTCATGATGCCGCAAGCCCATAGCGCTAGCTTTGACAGTAGCTGCAATAAATATAAGTATGTCCCTACGATCAGCACACATATGTACCTATTATTCTTTGGTGAGTAAAAATGATACTATTTTGCTTCTTTTTTTCTTGTTTTTGAAGCCACAAGCAGTCAAGCAAACAAAGAAACTTTTTTGTAGAAGTAACTACTCCAAACGGAAGGATGTTGTCGCTTATGTGTAAGTGCGAGTATTGTGTATGAATATCTGTCTGTATGGATGTGCGTGTGTGTGTGTTGAGCTGTAGAATCAAGTCAAGTAATGACCTACTTTAGGAAGGGATGGCGGCAGCTTAGAACACCATCTATCTTTACGCTTACGTGTACAAGTATTTTCGTCGCTGTTGTTGTTTGTTGTTTATTTATATTATTTATGTTATGCTACTACCACTACTATTACAGTTGTTGACAATTAAATTTTTGGTGTCAGCAAACTGTGTGCCTACCTTAGGGCTATTATTTTTGCCATTTTTATCACACTCAACCAACAAACAGTCGACCGGTTCTCCATCCACCACCCGTCGGACTTCAGTTCCGTTTTTGTGTTTTTGTATACTATATAAATCATGTCAGAATTTATGAATTCTTTTCAATACTTTATTATTTTACGTACAAGCACGTCATCATTTCTGCCTCTAAGGCTATTGACCAATATTGCAGCTGACTGAGTTCTATGTAAGGAAAAAAAAAAAAAGAGTTCTGTGTAAGGAAAAAAGGTTCTGTTTCCCCAATATGTGGATTTCGCAATAGCGCAGGTTCAAAGAAATAAGTAAAATCACAGTTTTGAGGTAGCGCAAACATCTTTCATAATGGAATTAACGAACTTAGTGCATAAAATATCGCTTGATTCTGTGCCCACAGATTGCCGAAACCAATCCTAGCACACTAGATGACTGTAACCATGATGCTATGTAAGAAATTCCGGCTGAGATGTTACTGCAGGAACAACCCATGCAGGCACTTGCTTGAGGCTGAGCGACTTCTCAGTCATGGCAGGAGGCTTCTCTTCAACTTTACCGACGAGATCCAGAATATAAAACGACACCCACTGGACTTTCCAGTATATAGACAAGTCATAAAAGGCATTCATCGAAAGTCTCTAACCACTTTCTTGAATCCCGCCTCATGAGTGCTGTCAGCGGAGTCACACCACCAACCAGCGCAGAAGAAGAAAAGCTGCAGCTGCTCCGTAAGACCAGCGCCATCTTAGTACAATTGCGTTCAGAATATTGTAGTAGGTTAAATTCCTGCATATTTTGAATCGTCCAACATATTCAACATATGGTATATCCGGCATATGAATGTGCCTCGCACGACACTAACCATCTATTTACTTGGCAAGTTACTTTAATCTACCGGTAGATGGGATTGACGATGACGAGGGTAGCTTCACCATACCCGGCAAGGCTTCATAAACTGCTACAACAACAACAATGGTAATCATACAGCGCCTACACCCAGTACATTAATAGTGAAGCTGAAATGATTAGCCCGACAAAACAATAATCAAGCAAGAAACTTCAGTATTATGTTTCTTTTGCCCCTTGTTTTTGTATTATTTTTCATTGAGATTTGTGATCGCCTAGCTCGCTACTTCTCGAATGAGTTTCGAATTAAATCAGTCTGGCCTGCTGTTGCTCACCGACCAGCTCTACCGATATCTTCTGCCATCCAGTTTCGCGGTCGTATTTTCAATATTGCCGCTTTCTTAACAGAGTTCTCTTTTAATTCAGAAACGGTAGCAAGTTCGCTTTTCATCTAATAAGGGCTTCGGTGCACTGAAATATACCAGGTAACGAAAAGTCGCACGAGGGTGTAAAGAAGCGGTTAGTCATGTCGCTGGCTTTCTGTAAGATCTTGATTAGGGAATTCCTCCTAAGACTACAAGAGAAGCGGAAGGGAAGTGGCTATACATAAGTACCTACGATACAACCAAGCTATTATGACCGGAGTGGACCATAAAAAGGCGTCAGAAGCACTCACACTAAATGGGAAAGATCAATCCATAGTCATTGAAATATTATTATTATTCATTTTTCATTAAACTTAAAATAAATAAAAAAAAAAATAATAGAATAATAGAATACACAATACCAGGGCTTGAAAGCCATCAGCAAACCGACGGAGTATTCATCACAATGACTTTTGTAGAAACTACGAAGACGAAGAAGAGCCAGAAACCTCAAGGAATCTACTTTGCGATTGCCACGCTATGCTGTAGAAGGTAAATATTTCTCAGTACACCGTTTCGAAATAAAGTAAATCTAAGTCCAAATTAACACACCTTTTTCCTTCTAAATAATAAGGACGACCAGCGGCATTCACTCAGAAGTGCAGCAGCTGAGCCTAAGCCTACGGCTACCTGACTACTGCGAAGCTGTAGCTTTCAAGATGAGTTAACAGCTATAAAATAAGCTACATTCTGAGGTCAGGGACTCGCACAGGGTAGCACCATCGAACATTATCTACTCTGACAGTCAAGCTACCATTAAATCTATCTAGTGCAATAATATTTTGTCTCTACAATTCAATGTAGAGCTGACATTAGCTATCTCGCAGTGCACCACGAACGACATCCGGGTATCAGAAATATTCCTAGCTATTATATCGCGTAGCCAGCGCGGCTACAAGAGGAAATCATCTTAAATCAGCCAAGTCTGCCCAGTAAGTGGGAATTCTTTTAACTTTAAGCAAGTTCTGGACAACAATATATGGACCACGGAAACCACCTGTGTAGAACCTAAACAGATCTGGCCCAGAATGGATGAAAACAGAAGTAGGTCCCCCATCAATCTAGACCGGCCTTCCATTACTAACTACAGTGGTGGAAGATATGGAGAACTTTAAATATTTTCTCTGCCACTTTCATGCACAATACGACATCGCTAGAGAAGTAAGAGTTTAGCTTCTCTACATGTCCGCGACCATTCACAAAATTGCATAGTTTATTAGAGAGACGAAGTGGTTCACAACATGGGGAACTAGAGAAGGAACTTGAGCATAAGCTAGGTCCATCACAACGGGTCTCCAGTCCAAAGTGAGCCTTTCTACATCCTCGTGGAGAGTGACAACCCCCATTGACTGACCTATGTCTCTCCTTTACACTTATATCGCCTTCAACTGGGAATTTAAATGTCCGCTATTTCCTTTGATCAAATTCCTTTCCACCAACTACTTTATTGAGGTTTCACAGAATTTTTTGAACTCCTGAAGCGCGTCCAAAATACGAGCTCAACTACAAATGTCCTTATTATGACAAAAATATATGTAATTTTGCGCAAATAGCTATGCATTACCCTTGGGGGGGAGGAATAATGACAACATTATGTGGGAATTTGAGTACTCAACGGTACGCTCGACATATGTAGATTGGGGGACATTTGTCGCATGCTTGAATAAAAAAGGCACAAACTATGCTGAATTGTAATCACAACAACGGGGACAAAAGGCTCAGGCAAATAAATTCACATACTAGACCAAATCAACATGTATGCTCATTTTGTATGTATGCGTGTATGTATCATACTTATGCAGGAATATGTATGTACATAAGTTGACGCCTTAATTTCCCACCGCTTTTGTTGACTGTACTGCGAGCACAGAGAATTTTGAACAGACAGACAATGGTTTAGTGCTATTAGCGTTTTCTGGCGCCAAATTGTGGCATTAACAGTCGATGGCGTCAGAAGCTTTGGCCAGATAAAAATTTAGTTTGATATTCGGTTAAACTCATACCAAGAATTCTTTACATTTTTTCTTCTCCCTATTCTATACATACCATAAGTAGGAGTATGTTATTTACATACATTTTTTTATTTTTTATTTATTTATTTACTTTTTGTTTTTTCGGAGGAATATACAGAAGTTTCGTGTAAGGATAGCCATGAAATGAAGTTTGAATTAAACGGAGTATGGCGTCATTGCAAATGAAGTAGCGCATACTGGCCGTGAAACAAACAAATAAATTAGGAGTTATGCATAGCTAACACGTATCAGCCTGTTTAACCGCCCAGTTTACTGCGTATTTTATAACTTTCATTTATTTTAATTTTTTTTATGTTTTGTTTTTTGTGGCTAGTACAATTGCCGTCGAAGTCAGAAAAATAAAAAACCGTGTAAACACATTTTTCATAAATTATGTAGGACATTGTTTCTGTGCAAGTAATATCTTTTATATCTTATAATAGTTTGTTTTTTACACTTACAGTGATGCCAGATTGGTAATGGTAATGGTTGTACGGGTTAGGCAAAGACTCGTATGCACTGCAATCAAATTGATCAATTGTACGCCCCTAAGTGCTTAATTTTTTATTATTTTGTATTGCAAAGAATCGAACCGTCTCCTTAGGATGGAGCATTTCTAAGTATTCATCCAGTAGGCATCCATTCATTTTGTAGGCACGAGCCCAGGATTCTGTCCCTCTTGTGACCTAATGCGTCACAATTGGTTGTTAAGTGTTCCATGGACTCCTTTTCATCACAGCAGAACCTGCATAAACTAGTGCTAGATAGTCGTATTGTATTGAAATGTTTATAGCAGGCAAATTGGCCTGTAAGTGCTCCACAGAGTAACCGAAAGCCCTTTTTATCTAGGGTTAGAGCAGATGGTTTTTATTTGGATCTATTGTTTTTTTGTTTTTTTGGTTTCCTATTTTAGGTTTTCTTTGTTAAAGCTGAAATATGGGGTTCGTCCAATAAATGGCCCATCCGCCCCTTTTTTGACATAAAAAAGTCTGCCTTCTCATTTCCTTCGTGTCCCTCATATCTTAGTACCCAATTCAGGGAGACCTGATTAAGAGGCGCCAGTTTGTTAAGTGCATTCTTACGCTCTATAAGGACTTTTGAGTTAAACGTAAAACTAATCAAAGCTTTGAAGACTGATTGACTGTCCGAAAGTATTTGAATTCTTACATTTCCGAACCATCTTTTGGATACGATTTCCACTGTTTCCATTATGGCGAAGAGCTCCGCATGAAAACGTGTAGTGTCAATACTTAGTGTTAAAGATTTGTCTGCTCTAGGACTCATTATTCTTGCTCTTACCCCCTGGAGCGTTTTGGATCCATCTGCATTCCAGTTTTGAGAGTCATCATGTAGCCATGTTGGGCTAGTGCTCCATTCTTCCCTAGATCGGAAAATAAACTTGTATTTCTAAGTAAAATTGAGTACGGGTTTTATGTGGTCATTCGCCGGGGTCATGCATGCTCAACCTCGTTTAAGATATTGAGGTGTCCAGTAAGACCTCCTGATTTAAAATTTTATGGCATATGAAAGGAGAGTGCTTGCATAGCAGCTTCCTCTTGTATTGCTAAGTGTAGCGGTGGTAGATTTAAAAGCGCTTCCATGCCTGCAGTTGGCGTAGTTCTCATAGCCCCTGTTATACTTAGGCACACCAGCCTTCGTTGTCTACACAGTTTTGATATAGCTGTAATTTGATTGTTTTTTGTACTTGCTAGTTTGTACCGACAAAAAAAATGTATAGCAATTGTAATTCCAAGAGATCCAGAGAAAATCTCTACCCTAATCAGTAGCTTTACTGGCTGTATGACCGTTCATCACACACACAGCTATACCACCACAGGTAGGAATCTTTGAGAAGTCTTCGAACGACAACTAATTACACTCTGGGACTAAATGGGACGAAAAAAAAACATTATAGCGATTATGAAAGAGAAAGAGCTGTAAAATATTGCACGAATGCCGTTCTGGGCCTAAGCGCACAATTTCTTTGCACTGCATTGGAGTTTTTCTAATTTGCCCTCAAGTTGATCTAAATTATTAGAAAAAACTCATAAATCTACATTTAATTAATATTATTATTTATTATTATTAATATTCTCTTTAAGAGGTTATAATAAATTTGAAGGGCGCATATTTTTGTGGAACATTTTAACCAAATATTCCCTAACTGTCTGGGTAATTTTGACCCTGATTTTCAAAAATTTTTTAAGATTTCAAGTTTGTAGGGTCGATGATGGTTTAAAATGTTCCACAAAAATATTCCTCGGAAAATTTCAGTAGGGGTCTTCTAAGACGAAAGCAGTGTGCGTTACCAGCAAAGTACACCATTAATTATTTATCTAAAGTATTATACGGAACTCACATATTTCGTATATAACAAATGCTTCAAATGTGCTTAAATTTTCGTGTTACCGTAAGAAAGTCAATGTTATTCTAATGCTAACTAATTCCTATGAAAAACAACATTGCTCAAGTAGGCATTTGTGAAAATCCAAATAGATATGTGCCACTTTTAAATTTTGTTTTTTTTTATATTTTTTTTTTGTGAAAGTGTTAATAATTTGGTACTATTTTCATGAGAATGGCATTATTTTCTGGTTAATAATTTGGTACTATTTTCATAAAATCGGTGCTATTTTCTTAGCTACTATAAGTAATTTTAGGTCTTCAGAATAAGCTCACCCACCGATCGGTACACCTTTGTACCCAAGATAAATACAGAATGACCCATTTCAGTTTTATTAGTTTACAAATTTTATGTTATGTGGAGTTTATGAACCATTGCGGGCACATGGCTGCCTCCATTCTGGCATATGGATGGCTACCGAACAGTACAACTTTGTACACGAATAGTTTTTTTCTTATTTCAGGACGCGATGACGATGTAATAGAAAAAGTTGCATATGCTATTGAAAGTTAATTCTTGCATTTGATATTTAAAACTAAGGAATAAATGACTCATCGTGAAATCAAATGCCGCAAACTGAAATTAATGAAACTTTAAATGAAATACAAACAAAATGAAAACAAAAAATAGAAGATAAGCACATCTGTTCCGTTTGTCACGTTCAATCTAGTGTAAATATATGCATACATACATATGTACATAGTTCGTCCGAATAAACGCGCAATTTAAGAGCGTTAATCCCATTTAATTAAGTTTTAGATGAATCTATTCCATAGAACCGTTATATCGTGTGGGAAATCGTGTTTGGAATACGTGAAGGAGGTTATTTTATTGCAGTACTTGAACTTTGCTATTGGTTAAGTGGAGGCGTGACTGCGGAAGAAAGAGGTATCATTACCCAAAATGCATGCGCCATTTAGTTCTGAGGAAGCAGAAGACGTTATGTAGCTAGAAGAACAGCAACTTTGATAAGTAAGAGACAATAATTAATGCTGAACAATGGAACGAAATTATTATCAGTACGAGGCTCAGTAGTCTGATTTTTTTACAAATGCAGCGGAAGTTTGAACTATCATTCGCAGAAATTCAGAAACTTTCTATAGATAAACAGTTGTCGCTGGGAGCACTCAAAATGTCACTCTGGTGTACCAGATCAATTTTATATTATATAATACCAGGCGGCCGCCGTAGCCGAATGGGTTGGTGCGTGATTACCATTCGGAATTCACAGAGAGGTCGTTGGTTCGAATCTCGGTGAAAGCAAAATTAATAAAAAGATTTTTCTAATAGCGGTCACCCCTCGGCAGGCAATGGCAAACCTCCGAGTGTATTTCTGCCATGAAAAAGTTCCTCATAAAAATATCTGCCGTTCGGAGTCGGCTTGAAACTGTAGGTCCCTCCATTTGTGGAACAACATCGAGACGCACACCACAAATAGGAGGAGGAGCTCGGCCAAACACCTAACAGAAGTGTACGCGCCAATTATTATTTTTTTTTTTAATTCCAGGCTAGAATGCGTTACAAAATTTCCAGGTATGATTTCGGATTCGACTCCTACCGTTGACGTAAAATAACAAATTACAGAAAATTGCTAGCGACCGCTCTTAGTAGGCAAAACTCCGAGTGTAACCCCCTGCCATGAAGAGCCGAGTTATAAAAGGTCTATGTCATTCGGGGAGATTTTTGAGCCAATATTTAGATGTGTATCCACAATTTGGAGCAAAAGCGGCACTAAACACCTAACAGAGGCCAAAAATGTGGCATGTCCTGTACGACATATCAGGGACTAATAAAAATTGCTGCGTTTTCTAACCAAGGGGCTTCCAACAAGAGCGAGTTCATATGGTATAATACAAAATAATTTTGTAGGTATGGTATTAAGTATAGAATATGGTACCGTTCCAATGTTCCACGGCGATAGGAACAAAAAGCAATGCAACAAAATCCAAACACAAAACTTAAGCCCAATTATATATAATGTTCACGGCGGTTTTGCACAAAAGTTCCAAAATCACTCATCTGAATAGTTTCGGCTGAGCTTGAGCAATGGCCTAGGTTATGTTGGCTTTAAGGGTTGTGGCTTATTGGCATAGATCTGCGACTTCAGAAGATCTCACCAGAAAAGGTATACCTTGTCCTAAGCATTATTAATTCGTATTCCTACGATTTCTTCGCATATATAGCCCGTTGAAAAATTTTTATGAAACATATAATACATACTACAACAAAAACCATATAACACAAAGTTTCAAACTGTGTACATAATTTCATCGAAACTTCCAACCTTATAAACCAGAATTTTTAGTATTTTTCGGTGTTTGCAATTATTAAGCCCATTGAATTTTAATATAACAAAGTACAAGTTGATTGCAAAATACAGTTGATTTGTGGTTGTCTATATTAAAGAATTCGAGCGTAAGATTTTCTATCGAAGAAAAGTTGTGACACTTTCTAGTTGATACAGTTTTGTTTACTGAGAAATATTTTCTCAAAGATACCTTAAAGTTGTTTCCCATATTTTACTTATCCCAGTTATTTAGTAGTACAAAAGTTATAGCGAAGGGTAAGAAACACAAAGTGCTTAAAATTTTAAGAGGAACCTATTTTTCTTAGCCTTGAAAGCTGTGGGTTTTTTATCGCATTCGTTGGACTTCGAAGTAGATTAAAAACAAATTAAGCCGCATAATATTAAATATTATAATGAAAAATTGTATTCAACTTTATAAACGTACTTAAATATGTACATATGCACATACAAGTACACACATACAAACAAAAATTAAAACTCAAACAGGTTTGCCAAGAATAAATTGCACAAATAATGGGCGATAAACAAATAAAACGCGGCATACGATAAATAGAAGCAAAAATTTGAAGAAAATAAATAAAAGAAACCCGCATCCGAGTGTTTCTGTTGAGAAGAGCAGAATGGCACGTTTAAATAGAAAACAAATTCTGTGCGAACTGACGGAGGAATCAATGAAATACCAAAAATGAAAAAGAAAGTAAAACAGATCTCAAATATAAGAGGACAGCAACAGCAGGTGATACGAAGCTGATTGCCAAATGAATTGAGAATTTGCATATTGAATTGTATGGATACATACCACAAAGCTAAAAACCCTAAACACTCTTTTATGCCGCGAGATTCAAAACAAATGGATAAATAGAACAATAACAGACGGAAATAGAGAAAACTACATACACACATACATACATGCACACAACTTAATGAGCCTAATTCGTGCAGGTTGGCCCCCCATTGTATTGCAACTTTACAAAAAGCTACATTTTTCAACCATAAAGTGAAGCTTAATAAACCAAAAGATAAGAAAAGAAAACTATTTAAGAATAATTAAACTTTTCGAATTCGTTTAGAACCTTCCTTCTTCTGGGTTGGCATACCTTTAATGCGAATTATCAGACAGATTCTTAATATTGTCATGAATAAAAAAGTATCACAGAATTCAACTGTTTCGAAGTTTCCTCCCAATATTTCGGAGAAAATCCACTCGCCGAGTATTTAGAATTGGAGAATTTCTCTTGAAAATAAATCCGCGAAAATACAACTCTCCGGGAATATTTGTGTTTGGGCGGGCTGTACCATTCTGCACCGGTTGTAAATCGAGTCGCACGCTGCAGAAATTTAATACTGTAGGTTTTTCCTCTATTCACTAAAACCTTTTCTTTTCAGCTCATCAAGCCATCTGTATTGAACTTGATCTCCACATCATTGTGCGGTCGACAATAGCAACGAAGTGCGGCTAGCAACCGTCACACGGCATAAAAAATGATGCTTGATTCAACCTGATCATTCAAACGTTTACATTTTCGTAGTATGGCCTCTCTCACTCTCTCGCTTTGATAAGTAATGTGGATTATTTTCATTTGTTTATTAATTGCTTTCTTGGCCAACTTTCCTCATACAAACTGATAAATGGTTAATGTTCATATTGTAGCAGCCTTACTAAGCCCTGCATGGAACGATAATCTACAACGAGGTCATCTAATAATGATATTTCGACGGAAGGGCATCAGAGGGAGAGATAAGTTAAGACGGATTTTTTCGTTTGGATAAGTTAAGAGTTTAACCTATTGCAATATTCGGGTCATAACGGTGGCAACGTTAAGAAAGTTTTCCTTTGCTCTCCGTCTGTGATGGGCAGAAGGCTTGAATGAAATGAGAGACATGGCAATTATTTATCCATAAATGTCATAAATTGCTCGTCGATAGTACGTCGGGTCAGGCGATTTTTGTGCATATGTACTGTTGAACCTGGGCAATGAGCATACAGCAGGCCTAGGTATGTCAGCCGGCAACCACTATAACTACTGTTGAACCTCGTTTTTTAGTTCAAATAAATGACTTCAGTTTATCTTCCAACACGTTTCTGTTGGGATGCCCAGAAATTTTAGTATAACAAAGTGAAAGTTGCAAGTGGCTATAAAATACCTCTTTTTATACTTCTCCCTTAGGGCAAACGCCTTTCCTTCCATACAAAGTGCATGCCCGTTTTTTTATATGGAAGCCTAGCACAGTCAAAAAAAGTTGCCATAAATCAACGGTATTTTGAAGTCAGTTGAAACTTCCACTTCGTTATACTACGATTCAATGGGATAAAAAATTGCTCACCCAGCATAATTTTTCAAATTCTGATTAAAAAGTGGAAATTTTTTTTGTAGCAGAGAGAAGAAATCATTGGGTTACGAATTAACATCGGTTACGGCAGGTGCGTACAGAAATAGCTTGAACTTCACCCCACCAAGGAGTGTTTTTTCAAAATCCTAACCTTTTTTCGCGTCAATTAAGAAGAAGAACCTCTTTTAGATCTGTGAACCTCACTACTTGTTATGGCATGAATTTCACTCAACTTTTGTGTCGCAATGCAACAACCATTATAACAGTTTGTAAAACTGTCAATCCCTCCTTTTTCAAGTTTACTAATATATAATTTGACACGAAAAACGTATTTAAATTGGGGCGGTGCAAAGTACAGTACACTAGAACCACCCTATATTACAAATACCTCCTTGACTCTTACCGCGTAATAACTAACAGCGGGCAAAGTGATATTGCAGTATATCCAAGCCAACTATACTACATACATATGTAACTATAAAATAAAAATTTAAGTAATAAATGTATATGGAATTCACGAAGTACAATACCACTAGACCAGCTCTACTTCTATACATACATACAGTAGGTTCATCTATGCCCAGCATATGTATGTACATACATATTGTACTTTTGTACTTAAATATCAATTTAACAATTATTCTCATTTACAACGCCATTTCCATATCGAATAGCTAAAACAAAATATACGATACTCGCAGGCTGACTGACCCTCATTACGTTTTCACTGCATACAAATACAATATTTTTGTATAAGGTGTACTACTAAGAATCACTATTTGGAACTTTTTATTAAAAACAACCCCCTCAATATATATTTGGTCAATTATTTTACGAAGGTTGGCTTTTATATTGAGCCCATTAATCAACGGCCGCCGTAGCCGAATGGGTTGGTGCGTGATTACCCTTCGGAATTCACAGAGAGGTCGTTGGTTCGAATCTCGGTGAAAGCAAAATTAATAAATAAAAAAAAACATTTCTAATAGCGGTCGCCCCTCGGCAGGCAATGGCAAACCTCCGAGTGTATTTCTGCCATGAAAAAGCTCCTCATAAAAATATCTGCCGTTCGGAGTCGGCTTGAAACTGTAGGTCCCTCCATTTGTGGAACAACATCAAGACGCACACCACAAATAGGAGGAGGAGCTCGGCCAAACACCTAACAGAAGTGTATGCGCCAATTATTATTATTTTTTTTTTTTTTTTAATCAACAAACTCACAGTAAAATAATAATGAAAATGGCTTTATTGTTTTTCAAAATTTTCTTCTTGGAAATGAATACACTTCTAAATTCGCTTGAACCAATTTTCAAAGTACTTTTGCCACCCAGAAGTGTACATAGGTATGTATATCTCCAAGATGAGCTGTCAAGCGCTTCAATTTCCTCTTCACGCATTGAAAAAGGTTGAACTTGCATTTTAATTCTGATGTGTTGATGTTCGGGAGCAAGGTAGCAGATTAGGACTGTAATGCAGATGACCCACTAATTCGATATTTTGAGTGCTCAAAAACTCTCTTGTGTGAGCCAAGCTTGCATTCGTCGTCGACTGTTAACTTTCCTTAATTCTCCGAAAACTGCTGGAATGGTTGTACCCCACCCAGAATTTGCTGTTTTAAGTTTCTCAAGTGGTACAGTTGCGGCATGACCAAATTTTCCAAAAAAAAAATTGAATTTTTATTTTGAGGTGCTTCTTTCGCGAACATTTTTTGTTGAATTAAGCTTTGGAACACCTACATATATGTACTGCTGTCGATTACTGATTTGTTTCCGGCTCATATGCATCATCACCTGTTACTATGTCATAGACATGCTTTGAACCGCCCTGACTGAATTTTTTCAACATTCGTTTGCAACGAGAACAAATTTTCTTGATGGCCAATTAATGTTCAAGCAATATTGAATATATGTTGGTCCCCCTAATGCCTATGGATGCCTGTATCTCGCGATAAGTCGCATGACGATCTTGCGTTAGCAATAGACGCACAGCATCGATTGGTTCTGACCCAATAACCGCTTTTGGACGACCTGAACGAAATTAATCCAGCGAGGATGAACTCGTTGTACCAGTGTTCCACAGTGGTGCTTCAACACTACTGTGTTGCGGTGCTTCAACGAAGTCGGAGTAAGTTGACCAACGCATTTCTATCTCGATAATCCACTTCGAAAATTGTAATAAAACATCGCACGAAAATTTTCACGAGTTAATTCTATATTATTTGGGGCGAGATGGATTTTTCAACTCACTGAAAAAGGAAGTAATAAAAAACTGAAAGGAAGTGAAAGCGCTATATACGAGTATAAGTTAATGCTAAAAAATACCAAATCTTTTTATAAGAATATCGATTCACAGTTCATTTCACGTAGCGTGCAAAATATAAAAGCCAACCCTTGTATTTTGATAATGTACACATTGAAATTTTATATAAAGGGCGGCCGCCGTAACCGAATGGATTGGTGAGTCACTACCATTCGGAGGTGCATAGGTTCGAATCTCCGTGCATGAATTATCAAATAATATGAAAAGTTTTTTTCTGAAAGCGGTCGCCCTTTGGCAGGCAATGACAACCCTTCCAGAATAATTCTGCCATGAAAAGACTCCTCATCAAAAAAAAAACATTTTCCGTTCGGAGTCAGCTTAAAACTGTAGGTCCCTCTATTTGTGGAATAACAGCAAGACGCATACCACAAATAGGAGAAGGAGCTCAGCCAAACTCTCCATAAAGGGTGTAAGCGCCAATTTAATGCATTCAGTGATAGCATTTTTTCGTTCTAGTAACATCACCTTCGTATGAGGGTACTGATGAAACCGATTCACATTTTGTTTTATTAATCACCCGTTATATTTATATAGAGCAACGCAGTGAGTGCCCATGAACTGGGCATCCCTCTTGTAGGCAGAAGTTTCACTCTGCTCACTTACTGTTCATTGCTCTTCAGCTTCTCCACTCACTTGCTTTATGTACCTGACAAAAGCAGTTTACGATTGTTTATTGTCGTTCGCATTCGTCATGCATTTATTCATTAACATTTGAGTGTGGAAATACTATACATACGTACATATGTATATACATACATGCATGCATGCATACGTGGCACATATTGCAAGCATGTAAACACCAATAGGCATATGTATGCACGAATATGTGTAGGTATACTTACTTAAGGTATATTTACTTATAAATTCCATATTTGCCATATACACCATCTGTGTTTACGTTTATAAAGCTTGGCTTTATATATATGTATACTCGTATGTATCAAAGAAATAAAGCAGATAAGCGCGCTTTGAAAATTTATTTAAGAAAAACACAGTTGTTAATTCTTGCTGAGGCTACAAGCCTGTCATAAATATTTCATTTAATAGCAAAAATATGCGACAACACTAAAACTGAAGAAAAAATTCATTTTTTCAAATAAAACCTTATGCAAAGTTATTAGCATTTGATTTTGAAGAATTCCTTTACCTCTCGTTAAGTCAGTTGTCTGTCTGGGTTAATGCGTAGCCTAATTTTATTTATTTATTTCTGTTTTTTTGGCAAATAAGGGTCTACGCAAAATACGCACTCAGCTATCTACGAGGTGCCGTAAAGACGAAAGACTGATCAACTGTGTAAAGTAAATATAAATGTAAAATTAATTAAAAAAACAAATATTCGCAAAATTTTGAACAAAAAAAAATAAAAAATTTTCCACAAAAATTTTGAGCAAAAAAATAAAAAAAAAAATTCTAAAACAATTTTTTTAAAAAGTATATTACAAAAATAACGAAAGATATTTCACTTTAAAAAATTTTATACGAAAATTTGCAACTGGCATAAACCTTAAAATTATTGCATTTTTTCAGTTTACTTTTATGAAAGAATTTTTTCTTATAAATTTTAAATAAAATATTAAAAAAAAAAAAACTTTCGAAACTTTTCCAAAATTTATTTTTTTTAAGTATATTATAAATGTTTTATAAAAATAACGGAAGATATTCATATTAAAATATGTACACCAATATTTTCAATATGGAACAAACCTTAAAATTATTGAATTTTTTTCAAAATTTTTTCAGTTTATATTGATAAACAATTTTCTTATACATTTTAATCAAAGAAAAAAAAATATTCAAAAATAATATTAAAAAACCTTCCAAGAATTTTTTTTTTAATTTCCCCCAAAAAAACTGTCTAAATGTGTGATACCAAAATTTTATAAAAACAACGGAAGATACCTCACTTTATACTAAAATGTTCCCCTTCCATGGAAAGTTTCAGAAACAATAGCATTGCCGAAACCAAATAAAGACACCAGAAAGCCATCATCATATCGACCTATAAGCCTCTTACTAATTCTTTCAAAACTATTTGAAAACTTGATCTATGTCCATCTTGACCTCATCATACAAGTAAAGAACATAATTTCCTCCCACCAGTTTAGATTCCGACACAAACATTCGACCATTCAACAAGTGCACTGAGTAACTAACAAAATCAGAAGTGAAATTGACAAGAAAAACTATTGTGTCGCAACATATCTCGACGTAACGAAGGCTTTTGACAGCGTATGGCACCCAGGACTACTATGTACATATATAAGTTAAGACAAATATTCCCAAGACGACTCCCTATTACTGCGAAGTTACCTAAGCGATCGGTATGGGGAATCCAAGTAAACGCAGACGAAACAGTCCAAGTAATATATACCAATCGCAAATATGACCATCGTACGCTAACAATTAATAACACAGTCATCACTCAAAACTCAGAAGCCAAATACTTGGGTATGATCATTGACGCAAAACTGGCCAAAAAAAGGAACGAAGTGAAAAATAGATTCAGACAACTGTATTGGCTGCTCAATAAGTACTCAAAACTGCCAGTATACTACCAACTACTAACATATAAGACCATGATAATACGCATCTGGATAATACGGCATAGAACTATGAGGGACAGCAAGCAAATCAAATACGCAAATAATTCAACGACTTCAATCAAAAATCTTAAGGGCGTAAATGCACCTTAGTATATAACAAATGAAGACTTACACCGCGACCCAAAAATGTATTCCATAAAATACTTAATCCAGAAGCACAACACGAAACACACACAAAAATGATTAACTCACTGGAACAAAGAGGTACAAAAAATACTGCACATGGAGCTGACGCAGAAATTAAGGCTAAAGCGAATCAGACCTACAGCATTAGTAGATACAAAAACTATTTTGCTAATATAGTAAATCTAAGCTATGTAAATATCCATTGAAATATATTATGTTATTTAAAAGTTGATTTCAAGTAACAATTAATCTCCCACCCAGGCTATAAAAATTACTAAGTGTCCATAGACAGATGTAGATAATAAAATTGGGATGCAAAACAAAACAAAATTCAACATAGATTAAAACTTACAAATATTGCATTTTTCTCAAAATTTTTTCAGCCTACTACTAAGCGTATTTTCATAGAAATTTACGACAATTTCCATGACAATTCGATGACATGACGGGGAATCGCTCAAATGTAGGTATGTATGTATTTACATGCATGCGGAAGCATACAAATTTTAAATCAATGAATCATTTATATACTTTTAATAATTAGCACCCTACTTGAATAATTATTTATTTTCTTTTTTAATAGGACTATGAATAAGTTCGTGCGGTTTTTTTCGAAATTTGAAACTTTATTGACGTAAAATGGTTACAAATTTAATATTCAAAATATTGTCCATCGCTTACTACTACTTTTTCCCATCTTTCTGGCAATTCACGGATTCCCTTTGTGAAAAATTCGGTCGGTTTTGCCGCAATCCACGAATCGATCCATTTTTTGACTTCATCGTAATTACGGAAGTGCTGGTCAGCCAGGCCATGTTGCATCGATCGGAAGAGATAGTAATCGGATGGCGCAAGGTCTGGACTATACGGCGGGTGGGGTAGGACATCCCATTTGAGCGTTTCTAAGTATGTTTTGACCACTTGTGCAACATGTGGCCGAGCATTGTCATGTTGCAAAATAACTTTGTCGTGTCTATCGGCGTATTGCGGCCGTTTTTCTCGCAGTGCTCGGCTCAAACGCATCAATTGTCGTCGGTAGACATCCCCCGTAATCGTTTCATTCGGTTTCAGTAGCTCATAATACACAACACCCAGCTGGTCCCACCAGATACACAGCATAACCTTCAGGCCATGAATATTCTGCGCCGACGTCGATGTTGAAGCATGGCCAGGGTATCCATACGTTGCCCGACGTTTTGGATTGTCGTAATGGACCCACTTTTCATCGCCAGTCACAATTCGATGCAAAAAACCCTTTCTTTTGTGCCGTTGAAGCAGTTGTTCGCATGCCATAAAACGGCGTTCAACGTCTCTTGGCTTCAATTCATACGGCACCCAATGGCCTACCTTTCGGATCATTCCCATGGCTTTTAAACGTTTGGAAATGGTTGATTGATCAACTCCCAAAGTTTTTGCAACCTCTTCTTGCGTTTGAGCCGGATCTTGATCGAGCAATTCCTCCAATTCGGTATCCATGAACTTTGGCGGCGCACCCCCGCGTTCTTCGTCTTCCAAGCCAAAATCACCACTTTTAAAGCGTGCAAACCACTTCTGGCACGTTCGCTCAGATAGAGCATGCTCACCATAAACTTCCACCAAGATACGATGACTTTCGGCTGCTTTTTTCTTCATATTAAAATAATGAAGAAGAATTCCCCGCAAAAACACATTATTTGGCACGAAATTCGACATTTTCAAGTGTGGTAAAAATATTGTTGTTTACGCTTCAAATAAAAAACTTATACTGACGTTTGTGCCTTACGACAGTAGCTCTCCAATGAATGTTTGGAAATGTGGATCGATGGAATAATAATCAAGTTACGCCATCTGTTGTAAAACCGTAACGAACTTATTCATAGTCCTATTAAATAACTAAACTTCTAAGAATTATGAGCTACAAAAGTATTTTTGCTGATACATTCATCCGGTTACTAACCACTTTGATTTGCAGAACACGCCATTCCTAATAGCTGCGCTGATAACCTTCGTCCGTCAATCAGTGTGGACGAATTTAAAATAATTTACTTATTGTTGTAATAAGATCACAATGGCCGCATACAGTCACAGCAATTAAGTTCAATTAGCATTGAGTGAGTACGAAACTGAGATATGGGTGGCAAACCAACAAAAATGGAAGAGGCTTTTGCTGATTGAGCAGGTAGCACATACTTAGTGACAACACGAGGGCGTAAAACATGCAGGGGGCAAGAAGAGATGAGAAAAATGGATCAAAGGTTATGTTCGAAAAGTGACTAATTGGAATTATGAATGCTCCGCTCCGTGTTAATCATATAGGTATGTACCTAAATAATAAAAGATTCATAACCGCCAAATGGGCCTTAAGTGTGTGTAAAACGTGAGGTTAAGGATGTCTGAGTTTTATGTTGTTTTCTTTTCGCGCAATAATCTCGTATTTATTCCGTCCTGCGATAGAGCTGTCAAATTTTTGTGTTCTTGTGTTATAGCGTTGCGTGTCAAACTGTTGACTCTAAGGTTGCAAACACAGTGCACGCTGAGACGAAGACGAAGATGAAGACGAAGCTGAAGACGAAAAACAGTGCAGAACAAATCGTATGAATTCGCTCGCTCGTACGCATAGTGCGCGCTGTGACGAAGACGAAGATGAAGACGAAACGCAAGCAATCAGCTTCAAACGCTGCTGTACTGAATTTGAAGACGAATCGCTTGCTAGTTACCGTGGTTTTTGGTTTGTTCTGTCTATGCTTTGGCACGTTAATTAAATTAAGACAGTCGATAAACAAATAATTAAATGAGAAGTAATAATCAATAAAAGGCATATAACTAAATATATTTTAAATTATTTTTTACCTTAACGTCACAATTAGCCTTTCAGCACATATAATTGGCGTTTTATTAAAATTAGTCCAATTTTTAATAATAAGTGGCTCAATTTTAATTAGAATATAATCAAATGTGCTATTTGTCATTCTGGTATATTCCACAAATTTCTTTTCATCGTGGCGCAGCTCATCATACAAATGATGAAATTCACCAAATGCTTCTCTTCCCAAATTTATAGGGTGTCTTTTTTATTTACTTTTATACGTTTTAATTTAAAATATAAGCTTTGCTCAATCAGCAGGTCATCATCTGATGAGGAATCCATTGCGGCTAACATAACAAAAGCGCAACCAATTCGTCTTGCACTGTGCAACCTATTCGCTTACTCGCAACGCAAGAAATTTCTCTTCAGCTTCGTCTTCATCTTCGTCTTCGTCTCAGCGTGCACTATGTTTGCAGCCTAATCAGGCGAATGCGTAGCATTTTCTACCCTCTACGAAAGGTAAGAGAGAGCGTTGTTCAGGTCAAAACAGTTATGCGAAAACTTTAATAATATATGATAGTTAAAAGAAGTAGGGGAATCGCTCTATATTTTTATATTCAATATGCATACAGTTGCGGTCCGAATCTTAGTAGTGCTTATGGCTCATTATATTTAAGTGGCCACGTTTTTTTTTATCACAATTTTTCGCTATCCACTGTAAAATCCGTTAGCTTAAGAAGTCGACAGTCAAGTTATGCAATCACTTGTTAAACTTAACATGTTGGTTTCGTTAATTTTGCATGAAATTTTATTTCCAACGGCTTTTTAGTCAGTCAAAATCTTAGTAGTGCGTGAAAATGTGTGTGAAAAATTAATATTATCTTTGTGAAAATTAAAAAAAAAAAACGGTGAAATAAGTTTATTTAATTGATATTCTGTAACTAATGGCCAAATTTTTATTATTCCTCATTCTGTAATGTCCAGAAAGAAGAATTGCACACCCGAGAAACGCACCCTCATAAAAAAATTGATTGCTGATGGAAACTCTTATGTGGAAGTGCAAAATATCATTAGTTGCTCACCAACAATGGTACGTAATGCCATCAAGTACAAACCAAAGGGCAAAAAGCGTGGAAGAAAGCTAGCAATGCCGGCAAGAGAAGTTAAGTCTATCGTCAGATACTCAAAGCAGTTTCCATTTGCGGCTGCTTCTGGGATAAACGATGTCTTAAAAGTGTCTTCGAGCATCGGGCCTCTTCATCGACGTTTGCGTGACCACGACCTGGGTGCCCACAGTCCAAGAAAAGTACCTTTGTTGACAAAAACGCATGTGTAAAAGAGACTTCGATTAGCCAAAGAACATATAAATTGGCCTTCGACTAAATGGCGCAACATTTTATGCTCGGACGAGTCGAAGATTTTCTTGTATGGTGGAAAGGGATAGCGCCAATATGTAAGACGACCACCTAACACCGAATACCAACCAAAGTATACAGCAAAAACAATAAAGCATGGTGGTTCTAGCATTATGGTCTGAGCATGCTTTTTTTTGCCAGGCGTTGGGTTAAGGAAATGATGATTGGCGGTTCATATGTTGGTATACTCCAGGACATCATGCTGTCATATGCCAGAGACGAAATGCCGCTTGTTTGGACGTTCCAGCAAGACAACGACCCCAAACACACGTGCAAAGTTGCTAAAAGATGGTTTGAGGAAAGTCAGATCAACGTAATGGAATGGCCGCCACAGTCACCAGACGTAAGCCCCATTGAAAATTTGTGAGTTGATGTCAAGGAGGCAGTAGCCCAACGCAAGCCAACATCTAATACGCAACTATGGAAAGCTGTAAAGAGCGCATGGGAGTTGATTTCGATTGAAAGATGCCAAAAACTTGGTGGCTCAATGCAACGCCGTTGTGCTGCAATTCCAAAGAATAAGAGTCATGCAACAAAATACTTATTTAAATACCAAACAAAACGCCAAAAAAAATAAAAATAACATCACCATCATAAAAAAAGTTTTGTCAACATTTTTCTTACAATTTGTTACACTACTAAGATTTTGACCGTAGCTGTATATATATATATTTTATTCTATTAAATGTATAATTTCTCATACAAAATACGCAAAATTTTCACAGGGCAATATTTTCGTAATGTCGACATAGTATATAATGGGTGTCGAACCACGCAAAGTTGGAAAGCCGAGAAGTAGATGTTTCCGTGTACATTCCTATATTTCAATAATGATTACTTTCCCTTTTCAATGAGATTTTAGCTACCTCCTTCAACTCCAATAATCTGCTCCACAAATCATCGTTATTTCATGTTTTATGTTCACCCTTCAACTAAACAACCCTAATCTGAACTTGACTTTTGTTTCGTGTAAGTCAAACTACTCTGATGATGTCATACCGAGGAAAACATATTTAAAATCTTTTTTTCCCCCCTATGCAAGACATTCCGAGCTCATGCGGCTGGCCTTTTGTCAGTCCCAAGACTATAGGATTTTTGAACAATAACAAAAACGTTGGAGCACATGCATGCAAGCCATTCTCGACCGGTACGTTCATAAGTAAATGAGTTGTAGTGTAGGTAAACAAAATTCAGAAGTGGCGAATGTCGAAGTAAAAGTAGCAATCCGTAAAAAGCCGGCTTCAAGCGAATTAATGGAGTGCTATTATTGGTTAATTCACAAATACAGTAGCGGGCATAACTATACGTGCAAGCAGTAAGTTTGCAGTTCAAGAGTTAAAGGGTCTAGTAAGGTTAAAGCTCCAATGTGTACAAACTTTTTTAACATGAATATGTTGTGGTTTGTGAAACGAGCTTACGCAATTCTACAATAGAGAGCATACGGACCCTATCCATCATTATTGGCGCAATTCCAATGGAAGATAAAAAATGTCGAATTTTAAGAAAATTAGTCAATGTTATGAGAGTAAAGGCATTTTCGATTCACCAAGCGTTAGGAAGTGACAAATAGATGAAGCAACTGGTATAAATCAATAACCTTTTGTAAAATAATGAGTTATACCAGTTTTATGAGGTATAACCATTCCCGCTAGCGGCGAATCTTGTTTGATAACTTTGTTGTTGCTCTCACATGCAAATTTTTCGTTAAGTTAGTCTAGCAGACAAGTGGCGAATAAAAGAGACCTATGGTAGCTCTGGAAAACATCTGCCTTAAATTACGTTTGGCTTGAAGCACTCAATGAGTATTAGTAAGAGCGCGTTCATGCAGGGTAACATTTGTTGCTTCAATCCGTTACTTGTCAACTCGTGAACTATCAGCACCCTTTGTGTTCTCATCCTTCTTAATGATGTTGTTGACTAGAAACTAAATAATCGCAAGGTATGTGAACAGGGCGGGCAACACCAAAAGAGAACTCGCAATGTTGAAGCAACAAAAGTCTCCCTTTATAAACGCCGTCTAAAGGCTAATACTAAATTCACAGCCGTGCAATGTGCAAACAACATTGATTGTGAAATGAGAAGAAACGTTAAATTTATGAGCATTGCCCCAAAAGCAATTGCCAAATTTTGGTAAGAAAAATTTAAAGAAGATTTTATGAAACTTGGTGGAGATGTTAGGTAGTGGTTCCTCAACAACCTTTATAACTCATAATATTCCAAAAAAGTTATGCAAGTAGCTGCCTTCAAAATGCCTTCAGGAATTTCACTATAGTTTCGCACATTAAAGGATGCACACGAAATAAACTTACTCATCACTTGCGTAAACTATCTATTTATAATTAAAAAATAAGTATGCATATTCATAGTTTGTACCTTCAACGTACTATTCAAAATATTTTCGGTTAACCGAGAGCTTGCGCAGAAAATTGTGCGCAAAAAACAAGAAGATGGTCACATAATGCCAAAGCAAAAACTTTAAATGATCGGAAAAGTAAAAAGAATTTGAGTCGAAAAAAAAAGCCATAGAATGGTGTCAATATTTCGATAGAACCTGACCTTCAACTTCGAGACGGTGCAAAACAGGCCCGTATGTCGGAAGGAAACGTGCAAGAAGTGGGCAAAAGTGAAGGTCTTCGATCATGTAAAAAGATTGTAGGACCCAATCGAAATGATAAAGAAAATAAGAGTGATAAAAAAGTGTGTGAAAATTATATAGCCATAAATATGGCTGGGTGTTTATGGACGATGTAGCATACGTCAAAGCAGACTTTAAATCTCTTAGATACAGGACGCTGAGTTTTATACTGAAACGAAGGGAGGAGTCCCAGGTGCCTTTAAGCTAAAAATAGTGGGCAAGTGCCTTTAAAAATGTTTGGTTTACCAGCCATCTGCCAGTGTGGTATGAAAAGCTAAACCTTCATTACCATGGAACGTTCTTTTTCGACTGACCAATATTTTTCGTGTACATTTTTTATAATATATTTTTTTCTAAACTTTACTGCAATTCATAAAATATATGTTTATTGCTTGTTTTTATACTTATATTCAAAATATTTCTATGAAAATGAAATGCAAATGCATTTTTCAATATCATCACTTTCCAATTTCAAACGAGAATAACAATTCATTGGAATTGACACAAAATATTGTGTTGCCGCAAGCCTGCAAATGAAAATAAAAACACGAACAAAAATGAAGTATTTCAGTTCAGTGTTGATGATGGAGATGAGGAGTTATGATATCTCCATACTACAAAAATACATTTGACGTTATAATTTATGAGCGTTTTTTTTTGTTTTTGAAGCGTGGCCAAAGGCCGCCTACGCGAAAAGAATTCTGCGCAAAAATTCTACAAAACAAACACCCTTCTAGTCGAACGTTTCTGTAAAATTCTACCAGCATACGAAACTCGTTCTGTTTTGAAGTGTCTGGCTACACTAACCTTTCGCTAAATTATACAATTTTAACCATAAATTACTTAAAAACTATAAGTCTTCGAGGGTGCAGCTTTCAGTTTAGGACGGAAATACATCTCTCTATTCCCCTTTAAGCATTTTTTTTCGGCATTATACTGAATATTCCCCCCTAAATATTTATTAAACGTTCTTAAAAGATGTAATACCAAAATTACTAAACGTTCGCATGTAAAAAATAATGAACGGCAAACAGATTTTTTCGTTCGCAACTGTATAGGCTCAACGATCCAAGATCCGGCAATAAACAAGTAGCAGCAAAAACAAATAAACGCAACAAAATTGCTTTTCTCGACTTATGTTTTGTTTAGATACGGAAGCAATTAATGAAATTTGTTTTTATTTCTATAAGAATGTACAGAAATTACTGTTCGAAAGCTTAAGAAGTAAACTTATGTGTACTTTAATGTGTACTATGTAAGTATTCCTAAGCATAAACAATTGACTATTTTTGCATTGAGAGTCTCAGAAATGTACTCGGAAGTTTTTCATTGCCTTCCAAAAGGCGAATGCCACACACAAACCAGAGTTAGCAAACTATCGATATATCAAATATTTTACTTTTTGCTTTACTATCGATAACGCTTTATCCACTTACGACAGTAGAAGCTTTTTTTATTATATTCACAGCAGTACTCTTGGCTTTGGAACTAAAATTGAGGTAAGCAAAATGCATAAAATTTAAAGGCAATATAATTTCAAAAAACAATTTCTGTTACTTCAACTTTGATTGGTGTTGGCGGCTCCAACCACAGAGAAGTCCTTTTGATTGATCCCAACAAGCGTGAGAAAAAATACTTTGTATCACCGCAACATTCACGAAATCTGAACGAATGTTCAGCTAAACTGGCCTAATCATCAATAATAGGCGAATTAGATCTCACTTTAAAATAAGTTATTATGTTTATCCTTTAAGTGTATTGTTTTTCTTCTTCGGGTCTCTTTTTTGATTCTGAATTAATTTGACAAAAACATTGAAGTCTAAAACTTTGAACGATAGATATCACACATTTTCTTTCTAAGCATTGAAAATATCGCATGGTTTGCAAAGATCTAGCACAAACCCACTTGACTACGGCGGTTACCAAACTTAAATAATTTTGATAACATAAAATAAAAATAAAAAAAATATAAAAAAAAGGCGAAGCAAAATTGAAGTGGCGCCGCCTTTTATAATTGCCACTACATGTCGTAGGTCCGGTTGATTCCACAGTTTTCTCGGCATCAAATATCTTGGAATGCATTTCATAAGCATGCGAAGCTCCTGATTTCTCATTGTACTTAGGTTTCTCATAACAATTTAAGTGTGCGCACGAAATGTTTTGATATATCATATACAGTGGCACAGTAAAGTCTACATACCCCATTGAAAAGCGAGGTTTGGAGATTTCTGTGAACATTGTAGCATTAGAATATATTCCAAACAAATCCAATCTAACAACAAACAATAAATTTTAACAAAAAAATTTTAATCCAAAAATATTTATTAACAAAAACAAACAAAATTAATTTTCCAAACACAGAAAAGTCTGCATACGGCTTTGTAGTGGAGTACACAGTTCTCTGCAGTTCTGTACTCAAACAGTGCTACCAATCACTTCAGGCGTCTTTACTAGATACCGTTAGTTAGAAAGAAGTTTAGTTCTTCGATATTAATATTGTTGCTGTGTTAATTTAACCAAAATGGGTAAAGAAATCTGTGTTAAAGTACGGGAGCTAATTGTGAAATATTATAAGGAAAAAAAATCTTTAAGAGAGATTGGAGAACTGGTCGGACATCCAAAATCAAGCATTCAAACAATTATTCGAAAATATAATCACACTAATAGTGTAGAAAACAAACCAAGAAGTGGTCGCCCACCTAAACTGACTCCTCGTGCTAAGCGAAAAATATTGTTAGACGTGCAAGAAAATCCAAGAATAACAGCAATAGAAATTGCAAAAACCCTGAAAAATCAGGATATTGCTTCAGTGCATCCAGAAACGGTGAGACATTTATTGAGAAGCAATGGAATCCACAACCGTGTGCCTCGAAAGAAGCCATTCATCAGCAAAATAAATATGGGGAAACGAGTCGAATTTGCTAAGAAATATATTGATGCATACGAAGATTTTTGGGCTAATGTTTTATTTAGTGACGAAAGCAAGTTCAACTTGTTTGGCTATGATGGCAAACAAAAAGTATGGCGTCGAAATAATGAAGCATTATTGCCCAAAAACTTGCTTCCTACGGTGAAGCACGGTGGTGGCTCCATAATGGTTTGGGGCTGCATGTCAGCGGCTGGGGTGGGTAATTTAACATTTATTGATATTAATATGGATCGCATGGTATATTTGAAGCAATCCGCGAGTAAACTGGGTCTTACGGCGGGTTGGTACTTTCAGTAAGATAACGACCCAAAACATACCGCTGGTGTTGTCAAAGAATGGCTACTATATAATGTGCCCCATCAACTTCATTCCCCACCCCAGTCACCGGATTTGAACCCCATAGAGAATTTATGGGATGAATTGGATCGTCGCTGTAGGAAAAGGAGAATTAAAAATAAACAGGACCTCAAAAATGCTTTACTTGAAGAGTGGAATTTAATTTCGAATAATTACACAAAAGTATTGGTAAATTCCATGCAAAATAGATTAAATGCTGTTCTAGAAAGTCGTGGCGGACCCACCAAGTATTAATTCTGTTGTTTTTTATTTCCTTTTAAGTGAAACACATTCTTTTTACAAAGTATGCAGACTTTTCTGTGTTTGGAAAATGAATTTTGTTTGTTTTTGTTAATAAATATTTTTGGATTAAAATTTTTTTGTTGAATTTTATGGTTTGTTGTTAGATTGGATTTGTTTGGAATATATTCTAATGCTACAATGTTCACAGAAATCTCCAAACCTCGCTTTTCATTGGGGTATGTAGACTTTACTGTGCCACTGTAGGTATGTATATTACATGGATATGTATGTATTAGTATATGTGTATATGTGTAAGTACGTTTCTCCCTTCAAAGGCGTGGAGCTGCATTTCAAGCCAGTTTTGTTGTTGCTCATATTATATGATAATTCCCTTATAGTGCATTGCGTGTTTCAAGTAATCGGATTTTGCTATTTTTACTAAGCAAAAATGTTATTTCAATTGCATAAGTAGTCATTGGAATATTATAAAAGTAAATCAATAAAAAGCAATCAGTGTTTTCCAGACAATGTTCACTCACTTTTGGGAACAAAAATCGTCAAGCATGGTATGGCTCTATATCGGTCGCAATTAGCGATGCTGCTGCTGCTCGATTTTCTTCGTTTTTGAATAGTTCGATCCACACAATGGAATTTTTCACGCTGCATCGGTAATTGATGAGCCACAAATGTGCTGATTCACAAAGCCATTGTTTAATTTACAAAAATAATTTGTTTTTACTGAGCACCGATTGTGGAAATATATATAGATATGTTTATACAAATACAACTTGTAAAGGCTGTTTGTGCGTAAGTATTTGCATTATGAAATGAAAAACAATAGAGCAACTCACTATTTGCAGTATTTCTTATAAAATAATGCAATAAATACAACAAATCGTGAACGCATGCGGAATAATATTGTCTTGATGAGCAACAGAGTAACAGCTAATGCTCGTTTTGATTAATATTCCTCATCTTTTGTATTGGAATTAGATATGATCGGGCATAACTCGATTCTTCTCCTTGATTGACGCGATAACAGCTTACGCGCTTTTAGCCGATTACTACAATAACTCAATTACTATATCGATAATTAGTTATTTTTTAAAATTAACAATTTTTGTTATTAAATTTACGGCACAACCCACTAAAAATAGCATATGAATATTTTTATTTGTACTGGGTGCAAAGTTTTAAGCAAGTATTTTTCGTGTTTAAGTGGGTATTTTTGTGTAGAATTTTGAAAAAAATTGAAGTTTTGTTTGCATATTTTCAAAGTTTAGACATTTAAGAATATTTCATTAAGAGAATTTTTTTTAATTCTTATTATTTCATGAGTTATAGCCTTTTTGGTGGCATGGCATCGGTTCTGATCCGTCTTGTCTGAAAACTTAGAACGCGTTTTCCTCAAAACTACTTTTTCGATCTTGAATTCTATTGGACCGATTTATTTCAAATTTGGGAAGGATGATCTTTATACATTCTTTCATCGGATGACCCCAGCTCGTAACTATAACTTTGCATTCAGTATTAAAAAAAAAATCGGAATTGTTGGAAAAAGATGAAATTTCAAACATGGCGGCTGTAAAAAAAATGTTTAACTTGTCCAAGGCTCATTGGATAGCGGCATCTATAATAATTAAGAATCCATTTCATTTTTATTTTTCAGATCACCAGGAGGATAGGGAATCATGCACGCCAGGACACCCTCTTTTTTTTAGACCCCCTACTTTGACTGCGCATAATTTTGTCAATTTAATTTTTGGTTAGTTTTTAATGTAAAAATTAATAATCAATAAACAAATGTATAGTAAAATTATTTTTTTGTTTCTTCTTCCTCTACACTAGAATACCCACGACAGTCGGTTCTACGTAACCGGAACGACCCGGATTTATATCCGGCCAAGGACTGTCGCTTCAGAAGCATTCCTCGTATATGCACGAGGAATGTTTATGCTGCAACAACAGCAATATTGCAACGCTGGTTTACAAGTATTATAAATTTTATAAAGTACTGCTCTTGAAATTGCATTTATTTTGTTTTTTTAGGGCGCAAAAGATCATGAAGGCGAAGAGCAAACCTCAAATTAATCTGATGTAATATTTTTGTTTTTTTAATTTGCAATATATAAAAAATTACAATATTTACAATTTGCATGATCAAATCAATCAATCGTGATTGAATAACATAGGGTTATGATTTGTTTAATTTTCCCTCGAATCCTTAGTTCTCAAAGACGCCCAGAGAAGGATCGTTCAGGCTTAGCAAAAATTTAGAATTTCCATCGCTCAGACTCGTCAAAAAGCATAGGTTTAAATGAAGCTTTGTATTGCAGAAATCATACCACAGATGCTGCCAGATCAAAAGTAAGAGCATGTCAGATAGGGCAATTTTCAATTAAGGGGGTATTCTAGTCTAGAAATTTGAAAAAATCGAAATTTTTTTTTTGAAAATCGATAGTTTAAGTATTCAAAAATATCTCCCTAAAAGGATTTTTCAAAATTCGAATTATTTTCGAAGTTACAACTATTTTCGTGACGCGACAGCTAGACAGGTTTGAGCGGACGGCGAACTTTAAACGTATTTTTCTCAAAACTACTTCTTTCGATATGGTCGGCACGATATCTCAAGTTCTAATCAACCGATTTGCTTGAAGTTTATCATGAATATTTTTTAAATATATCTCTATCGGGTGAAGCACGAAAAACTGGAAATTTAAATTTTTTAATATGTGTAAACAATTCGAGAAAGCTTAAAAATCAGGGAAAAATCGAGCTCAATTTTTGAGTAGCCACCATTTTATGAAAAAAAAAATTGTTTCCCTTTTTTTCTGCGTCATACAATAATGACATTCATATTAATTAGGAATTTGTCATCGTTTTTTTTCAGATGACCATAAGGGTAGAAATCGTGACGACGAGGACACTGCTTTTTGGTTTCCCCTTCCACTTCAAGGACGCATAATTCCATGATTTTTTTTTTAATTCATTTTGTGTGCTCTTAATATATATGTAAATATATAAATGATAAAAAAATGGATAGTAAAAATATCAATAGCTTTTTTTTATTCACCGTCAAAAATTGCTCTAAGTTCGGGCCTTTAGACTAGAATACCCCCTTAAGGGCAAATGGCCTGGCATGATGGCATTAGCAAATTTTGATGGCAAATACATGCGCATACATGTTGTTGTGTTGTCATGGAATTTTTTCAAGTGCCATGATGCCCGACTGTTTGCACTTAATTGTGAACTTCCGTATTTTACTTATTCTTTACACCAGAAGAGGATATCGAGTGATTTAGTAAGACGTATTGAATATTAGAAAAAAATGTTCATTTTTGGATCCAGCAGGCCTGGGTCCTTAACTTGGCAGTCTTTTCACTGATGATTTTTTTTTTTATTGTAAGTCGCGCAGTAGCATCGAGTAAACGAATTATTATATTTGATATAATATTTGAAGATAATATATATGGCAGACAAGGTGCATATATGTATAAACGGTTTCATTACGACCTTGAAGAAGTTTTGTACACCAAAACAAAAGAAAACACAATTGCGGTACTGTATACACACATTTGATGTGAAAAACTCCCATGTCAATCGAACTGTCAGCATGTCAAATTAGCTGACGCCCATCGTATAGGGTTTAGTTGATTTTACCTTTGAAAACCAGTACCCCTAGCCAAATGATAATGTCCTGTGCTTCGTGTGTCTTTGTGCCCTAAAGAAAAAACACCCTTAAAAGGAGAAAAAATTAAACAAACTACGTAAAGAAAAACGCTGTGTCAAATCCAATTTGTGGATGTACTTGTTTACAAAATTCGGATTTGTTTTCTTAAATTTTAGTGTGCTTCCGTCATATTTTATTACTGACAATTTTTGTGCAGATTTGTAGCCTTCGTTAAAAATAAATGCTAAGTACTTACCGATACGACGGTGTTGAATGCGAATAGCAGGTATTTAGCCATCGATGTGCCACAATCCATTGTGGTGATTTTATATGTTTGTATGCGATGTGGACAAGCAAACCAAATTCAATCTGAAAATAAAAGTTCAAAAGTTATAGAACATAATTATTAACATATTGTCGAAACATTTCATTGCATCATGTGAGATATCACGATTCATGTTAAGATATTACAAATTTGGTTTCATTATTTTGGTGTAACAAAATGTAAAAAATAATGTGGAATAAATATTTGACGTACGCTTATTTGACAACATGAAAATAAACACTTTGATTATTTGTGTACATTAACCCATTTGTATTTTTTTGGTGCATGAGGTACCTAAAAGTGGCTTGCTTGTAGAAATGTGTGTATATTATATATGTATACAGTCTGTCTATTAGAAGCTTGACCGCTCTATCTTAGAAACTATTTGACCAATTCGATTCTAACAAACTGCACTGTATGGGTTTATTATATTTATTGTACGCAATATATTATATCTAATAAAATTTTAAGTGAGCATTATTAGCTATACGGGATTCACAAGCGCGAGTCAGACTTTGTAGAGGTAATCGGCTCCAAATCAGCCGAATTTGCCTTAGTAACTGTTTGACCTTCCATATTCGATTTCCTTCGATTTGTTTCTTAACTATTTTACAAACATTTCCAATGGGGTTTGATTCGGGCGACTGTGAAGAACATTCCAATATTTCTATCTCATTTTGCTGTTTCCAAACTACACACGGCCAAATCATTTCTCAGACAAGCAGTCCCTAACATGAAATTCAAGTCGTTCCCTCAACAGTCGGTTCTGCGTGGCCGGAGCAACCGGTTTGTGTCCGGCCAAGGACTGTCACTTCAGCAGCATTCCTCGTATATATGCTGCTACAACAACAACAACAACAACAACAACAACAACATCAACTTCAACTGGATGCTTAGCAGTTTGTTGAAGTTGTCGATTATCGATGCAGTACATCAGGCACGACGTATGTACATATGTAACTATTCGCTCAAATGGAAGATTCATACGCTAATAATACTTTTGCCCAATTCCGTTCTGGGTTTGCTTCAGTCCTTGCCAGCTTTTTTTCGATATGTGATAAAGAGCACAGCTGTTTTTTCAATGTGTTCCAGATTTTGATGTCTTCTACATTAACACCACTTTTCCTCAAAACTGATTCAGCTTCACGTAACAATAAGTTCGGCTTTGTCGCAAACAAATCAATGGTCTTCTGATCTTGCTTTGGAGAGGTATCTTTTTTTGTGGGCCTCACTCGAAGAAGTTGTCAACGGTTTAACTTTGGTATACCGTTGCACCCATTTATTTATGAACGCCTACGACTTCTTCAAATATCTTGCTGCAAAAGCACGTGGCATTTTTTGGACTTTTAGGGTGTATACATGGAAAACTGCTTCAAATAGCTTTTTATATGCGTAACTCGTTTTGTAAAAACAACATACGCTTTCTAAATTTCTCACAAAACTAACAAATAACTCAACGAGTATTGCAATAAAGATACGCCTATTTAGAAGTATTTAAATTTTTTTACAACCGAGCTTTAAGTTTGAATTTTTCCAGCCACGCTTCTATTACACCGACTGTATAGCAGGCGTTTTCTTTCTTTGTTGGGTGTTTGTCCGATCTTCTCCTCTTATTTGCTTCGTGCGTTTTGATTTTGGACCACAAATGTAGGGAACTACAGACGGCCACCATTAGAAAAAACTTTTTCTAACATTTACTGTTTTATGTCCGAACCTAGACACTACTGAATGGTAGTCACGCACCAAGCCATTCAGCTTTGGCGGCAGGGTACAGGGTGGGCCAAATAAGACCTGTTTTGGTTAATTGTTTTTATACATTGAATATATTTTATGAAAATTATGTATGAAATATTACATCAGACAAATGTCCACCATTTTTCTCGAAACAAATATTGGCTCTTTTTAACGCGTTTTCCATTACAACACATAATGTTTCTGGTTGAAGGCTCAGTATTTTGTCTCGAATATTTTGCTTCAGCTGTCTAATAGTCTCTGGTTTATTAAGATACACTTTGTCTTTTAAATATGCCCATAAAAAGAAGTCGGGCGCAGTCAAATCTGGCGAACGAAGTGGCCAAGGGAAATCTGAATTTTTGGAAATCAGACGTTCGCCAAAAATTTCACGCAGCAGGCCCATAGTTTGCCTAGCAGTATTCGCAGTTGCTTTCAATCAATGTTCTGTAAGAAGCTCCTGAAATCGATTCCGTCATTTCATTCTCACTTTTGAAGAAATATGGACCGATAACTCTAGTGGCCATAACACCGCACCAAACAGTACATTTAGATGGATGCAACTGATTTGGTGTGTTGCTCTTGGATTTTCAGAGCAGTTTTGTTTGTTGGCATAACCATTTAATGGAAATTCGCTTCATCTGACATCAAAAAATTATTTAAAAAATCAATTTGTGTGGCAAATTGTGTAAAACGAATACGAGTATCGTATTGTAATCGTTGTTGGTGGTCTTGCGGTAGCAGTGCATAATAAATTTCCAACAATTCAATTATAACCTACAAAAACCGAAAAATAAATGTGTCAAAAAATAAAAAAGTTATTTGTGCTTAATTAAAACCATGCATTCACTCTCAGCGTTATAATTTTTTCAACAAGTGTTTGGCATTTTTAGTTTCTTCTTTCAATAATGCGTTTTTTAATTTAAGATTTAATTATTTTTCAATTACATGGTAGAATAATTTGATAAAAAAAAACAAAAAGGGTTAAGTAAATGGCAATATATATGCCAAAACGGCATATAGAAAATTTAATTGTCATATATTGTACATATTCTCCTTTGTTTAATACACTTTGAGGCATATGAAGTATTAATCTAAATAATTACATTACAGGTGTAACGCAACTAGCAACTGGGGCTATTGGCCTGAATGCAAATTTTATTTATAAGCTCATATGTACATATGTATAGAACATGCACATTTGCGACCAGGAGTAAGCATTTCTCCTTTCTCCGTAACTGTAGAGCCATTGGTTGGATACATGTCGATTCTGACATGTGATCTAAGTTCCAACGTTTAGAATCAAAGTAGCAAAATAGCGGCACCATTTACCACAAAAGTACTATGCTGCTGGTGTACAAACGTAATACAGTCGAACTTCTCTACAGTGAACTTCCATATAATGAAGCTCTCCTTATAATGAACTGGTTTCGAAGACACTGCTTTTTCGTTCTACTTTCGGTGTATTTTTGTCTCCTTATAATGAATTTCTATATAGTGAAGTTTTCTATATAATGAACAAATTTTACAGCTGGAAACTCAAGCGTCCTAAGTTTTTGTCTCCATATAGTGAATTTTTTCAAAAGTTTTCTGTTGCAAAAAATTACAGTTAGATGTGGACAAACTGTATTGAGGGGAATCCCAAAATTAAAACAGAAAAATCTGAGCTATTACAGTTTTATTCAGTGATTGAAATTAAAATGATGCATCGAAGCAGCATTTCGCTTGAAAAAAAGTTATTAATGATTAACAAAGTTAATGAAGGAAAGAAAAAAAAAAAGATATTGCCAATGAATTCGGAGTTCTTCCCAGCACTTTATCAAATATTTTAAAAAATAAGGAAGTGATTTTAAAAAATGCGGAGGATTTGGCAGTAAATACCAAACGCAAAAGACTTCGACCTTGTCATTTTGAGGATATTGACGAAGCATGCTGAAATGGTTACTCGTTGCACGTGGTAAGAATCTCCCTTTATCTGGACCAATATTGAAGCAAAAGGCCAAAGATTTTGCGGAAGCCCTAGGACACCACGAATTTGAGGCAAGTACAGGTTGGTTAGACAAGTTCAAAAGTCGGCATGGCGTTATTCAAAAGACATTATGTGGGGAAAGTGCTGACGCCAACATAGAAAACCGTGATGAATGGGTAACGAACGTCTTACCGAAATTACAACATTAACGACATTTTTAATGCCGACGAGACTGCTTTGTTTTTCAAATGCTTGCCAACTAAAACACTGGCATTCAAAAATGAAAAATGCTTTGGTGGGAAGCAAAGCAAGGAGAGAATAACTGTCCTGGTGGGAAGCAATATGACTGTATCAGAAAAGCTAAAATTGCTGGTAATCGGAAAGGCCAAAAATCCGAGGTGCTTCAAGGGAATAAAATCTTTAGGTGTCGATTATGAGTTTAACAAAAAAGCATGAATGACCAGTGAGATTTTTACGAAATGGATTGTAAAACTCGACAAAAAATTTTGTGATCAAAACAGAAAGGTGTTGTTTTTTGTTGATAACTGCACTGCCCATCCTACAGATGTAAGAGACAAGTTGAGAAACATTCATCTCGCTTATTTTCCTCCCAACATGACTTCGTTACTGCAACCAGTGGACCAAGGCATTAACTACAACATGAAACAACATTACAGAAAAAGAAATTTTAACGAATATATTGACTCAAGTGGATGAGGGAAATTCTGTTATGGCCATAGACTTGCTGCAAACAGTTCGAAATCTTAGCAATGTATGGAATGTCTATGTTAAACCAGAAACAATTGTCAACTGTTTTAAAAAGGCTGGATTTTCAAAAGATGCTATGCAGATTCCATTTGAGCATTGGGATGAAGAGGACCTTCTTTCAATATCGGATTTGGCTGCTTTACAGTCTTCATTTAAAAAAGTAGCAAATATCGAAGCATCGTTTGATGACTACGTAAATGTTAATAATGGTGTGCAGACTTCGGACAACCACCCGAAGAAGATATTCTCAACAGCATTTTTGAAAGTCGCGGAGTTCCAGCTGAACCTGGTAAGCATTTATCTTTTTATAGTCAAACAAAAATTTAATATGTAAATATTATTTCAGATAACGATGAACACGATTTGACCGTTGAAGAATTGGCAGAAACTGAGGAGGCATTACCTACGTTGATACAAGCTACTTCATCCATTAGCGTAATTAGAACCTTTGTGGAAATGAGGAGTGACGTGCCGATTAATGTTTTCAACTCTCTACATGATTTGGAAGCTTTTATTGAAAATGAAAAATGGAAGACTGTAATTCAAACCAAACTCACTGATTATTTTAAATAAATTTACATAAAAAATCAATGTTTCTTTATAATGAAGTTTCTATATAGTGAAGTGATTTTCAGGTCCCGTGCGAATTCACTATATGGAAGTTCGACTGTATTAATATAGTCGACTTCGCTCTAAGGGTCGTTTGCGAAATGTTCTCCGATTTGAAGAATTAGGTAAACGATTTTTGTGAAAACCCAACAAAGATGAACGCACGACACTATTATACCCGTTATAATTTTTTAAGAGAATCTACCTCGATAGAAGCGCCCATAATAGCCAACATGAAAAAATGTAAAACATATTTGAATTGCACGCAAGGAAACTAAATGATTGGGCTCCGACTCCATGTGTTCTCCCCTCACTTGTTTTGAGAGAAATATTACGAATTTTTCAATGAAATTCACAGGAGATGTTCATTTCGTGCTTATTTTGCTAAAACTAGCACCAACACTATTCTGTTAATAATAGTTTTTAAGTTATTTGTTGATAAAGTTTGTCTTTTACCTTCACCAAATTTTGATAGAATAAGTGCATTTATCACATTTATTTTAATAAATATTGAAACTATATTAACATACACACACGTTTTTAACTCTTTTTATTTATTTATACCACAAATTAACCATTTATATTGCATTTTTAAGTTGCTAACTCCAAATATGCCAGCTAAATTTACAATAACTGAAAAGCATGGCTGAATGGAGTGCTGCCAGAAGCAAAAAATAAAAAAAATAATAGAATGCGATTGAAAACGAAGCAACATAGGAACATAATTTCCACACACTCTTTTCTGTTAGAATAATGAAGGAATGGGGGTTTACAACCTCTAAGATGTATATATTGAGTTCATAAATACAATATCGCAGGCGAAAATTTGGAATTAAAAATCGCGCGATTTTTTATTCCAAATTTTCGCCTGCGGCGCTTTTTTTTCTTTTTTTTTAAATATATATATGTATATATATATATCATATATTCATAATATAGGGAAAATTTGGAATTAAAAATCGCGCGATTTTTTATTCCAAATTTTCGCCTGCGGCGCTTTTTTTTCTTTTTTTTTAAATACATATATGTATATATATATCATATATTCATAATATAGTGAAAATTTGGAATTAAAAATATATATATCATATATATATATCATATATATATATCATATATTCAAAATGCATACAATCAAACATACTTTACTGAAAATCAAGCATTAATATATATATGTATATAAATATATACATATATCCATAAATATACCTATATATATATATATATATATATGAGTAGACGTATATAATATAGAAATAATTTGTAAAATTTTGTATTTCTAGTCATTTATTATCTTCTAAAATTGTTTATTTATACGATGTCTGGCAGCACTTCGGCTGGTTGTAGTAACCAAAATAGGAGGATTCTTGGTCAATTTTACAATTTTTAAACTCAAATAACTTAAAAACTATAAACCTCCGGTAGGTTCTGTTTTCAGTTTTAAGATGGGGATACACCCCTCTACCCCCTCAACGCTGTGCTAGATGCGTCGCACGTGACTCGAAGCTTAGCGCCAGAAATCGGATGTGCTAAGAGGGTAGCTTGAGCGAGCTTCTCTTTCACCTCTTCGAAAGCCTTTTCGGACTCTGCTGTCCATGGAACTGGTCGCCGATCGTTTTTCTTAGAGTCTTTAAGAAGGTCGTTGAGTGGTGCTTGAATGGAGGCGGCTCTACTGATGTGTCTTCTATAGAAGTTAACGGCCCCTAAAAATCTCCTTAATTCTAAAATAGTTTTAGGCCTCGGAAAGTCTCGTAATGCTTGGACACGGTCCGGAAGTGGCGCGGAGCCGTTGGGCGTTATGCGGTAGCCTAGGAAATCAACGGTGGAAGCTCCGAAAACGCATTTATCGGCGTTTATGCAGAGTCCGTATTTGCTGAGTTGTTGGAAAACTAGACGAAGATGCTGCTCATGTTGTTGGGTGCTGTTTGATGCTATCAGTAGGTCATCGATGTAGGCGTAAACGAATTCGAGTCCAGACAGGGCTTCGTTGATGAAACGCTGGAACGATTGGGCGGCGTTACGAAGCCCGAACGGCATTGAGGTAAACTCAAATAGACCGAATGGGGTGATTACGGCAGTTTTGGGGATGTCCTCTTCTGCTACCGGTATGTGATGAAATGCGCGTCTGAGATCGATTTTAGTAAATATGTTTTTCCCTGCCAGGATCGAAGAGTAGTCCTGGAGCAGAGAAATTGGGTACCGGTCCGGGGTAGTTTGCTCGTTTAATCTGCGGTAGTCTCCACATGGTCTCCAATCTCCGTTCTTTTTCTTTGCCATGTGGAGGGGGCTGGCCCAAGGACTGTTCGATGGCCTCGCGTAACCCAAATCTACCATGAGTTGGAATTCTTCTTTTGCGATTTTGAGGCGTTCCGGACGTAGTTGGCGGACTCGTTGGAGGCATGGTGGGCCGGTGGTGGGTATGAAGTGCTTGACGGAGTGTTTGGTTGCCGTACGGTTTGACGGATTGCCCAACAATTCCGGAAACTCCTTCAGAATGTTGCTGAATCTGTTAGTTTGCGTGAGTGTGGTAATGTCGGTGATTGATGCTGTTGCATATGAGCCGACGCTACGGTTACCTGAGTTGCGGTCAATTAAACAGCCTTGTTTCAGATCCACTATAAGCCCGTATTCGTGTAGGAGGTCTGCGCCGATTATGGGGTACGGTACGTTGGCCATACAGAATACCCAGCGAATCGGTTGACGTAGTCCTATGTTAAGAGTGAGGGGCTTATCGCCATACGTGTCGATTTTGGTGCCGTTTGCTGCCTGTAGTCGAAGCGCTCTTGGTGATAGTTTGACTCCTTGCGGAGGTGGGGTGACAGAAATATCCGCGCCGGTATCGACGAGGAGTTTCATGCCTGTGTTGCGATCGTAAACGAAAAGTCGACGAGGTGTTGTATCGCCGCCGGTGCTCGTCGATACTAGTGGCGGCTGCTTGCGTTTCCCTTGCCTTCGACGAATGCGCAGGGTTTCGTGCATTTGTTAGCGCGTGCCCCGAACCTGCGGTGGTAGAAACATACAAGTGATGTGGAATAGGAAGCGTTTGGCAATGGATTGCTGGCTCCACTGCTGTTATTGTTACTGCGCTCAAGGATTAACTTCTCCAGTTGTTCAGCTAGTTTGTCGACTTGTTGTTGTAGCGCATTCGTACTGACATTTCGTGAGACTGGCATGAGATTTTGGTAATTTGCATTGCGTTGCACCTCCATTACTTGATTAGCGAGCTGGGAGAGTTGGACGTTATCTTCTTGGTCCCTTCCCACTAGTGCCATTTGGACTTGTGGCGGAAGTCGCTCTAACCAAATAACTCGAACGAATGCCGGGTCGAGTTTATCGCCTCCCAGACGATTTATTTCCGCGAGTAATTCGGATGGGCGTCGGTCGCCCAACTCTAAGCCAGATAACAGCATTTTGAATCGTCGACTCTGTGAGAGTGCAAAATGGTTCAATAGTGCGTTTTTCAGCGTGCTATACTTATCGTTTGTAGGCGGGTTGGTTATTAAATTTTCCACGACGATTAGAGCATCTTGATCCAATCGAGCGATGACGGTATAATATTTGGTTGCGTCGGATGTGATTCTGCGAAGCTGGAATTGCGCCTCTACTGCAGCGAACCATAGTTGTGCCTGCTGGCTCCAGAATGGGGGTAGCTCTGTGCGTTCGTACCGGTCTACATGTGTTCTGGGGACTTGGAAATCTGCCTCGGAATCTCCGTTGGATGCACCATCCTGTTCAATCGTGTCCTCAGTCTTGGACATCTTGTTGCGCTAAAATTCTTCGTAGGGGTCACCAATTATGTGGGGGACATGAATGTGCCACACATATATATTTATATTACTATTAACTGCTTTATTCAAATAAACGATTCAAACTTTACAAACTATAAATTTAGTGATAAAACTGCTTTGCGTGTTACTCGATTCAAGGTTCTGAAAGCTAATCATTTCAGTTACGAAAAATGATTATTCAAAAAGTTCTTGCTACAAAACTGCGAAGAAGAAAACAAAAGGAATTCGTGAGAACTCCTTTACGAATACTGGTGTTGCCACATTGGATTGTTCAGTTTGTTCCCACACTAGTACGTACAAACTATATATGTATATATATATATATATAAGCACTACAAGGAAAAAGGTTTAGCATCATCATTATTGATGATTTCAGTATGACTCAGCCAACGGAATGGCGGTTCAGAAATTTTCCGAAATCATATCAATTGTTGCGATTCTCATTTATCGCATATAAATATATGCATTATACCGAATCCGATGTGATTTTAAGATGACGCATCGATCCATACATATTTATGTATGTACGTAGCAGCTGAAGATGCTGCAAACCAAATGGAAACTGTGCAACCAGAGAATGTTAATGCAATGAGAAGGAGCAAATGTTAAACGAGCTTTTTTCGAGTTCTAATTTGTAGATTCATAATAAGGTCATTTCAAATTCAACTTTGCTCACGAGTGGCGAATTGCAGATATTTACCACGCGAGTGACGCGAGTGGAGGGTTTCTATATTTACTTACCACGCTAGGACAGAAATTCAGATTTTTTCTGCGTTTACCATACTACCAGCAGAGAATGTTAATGCAATGAGAAGGAGCAAATGTTAAACGAGCTTTTTTCGAGTTCTAATTTGTAGATTCATAATAAGGTCATTTCAAATTCAACTTTGCTCACGAGTGGCGAATTGCAGATATTTACCACGCGAGTGACGCGAGTGGAGGGTTTCTATATTTACTTACCACGCTAGGACAGAAATTCAGATTTTTTCTGCGTTTACCATACTACTGAGGAAGTTCATAAGATTTTTCGGCACACTACTAAGGAAATCGAAGCGAATAAATTTGCGATTAAGAAGGCCGTGCCGCAGTTAGTTTGTGGTGCAGAAGCTAAAGTCGGCGGAATTATTCGTTTTGTTTTTTGGCACGTATATAATTCAGGTTCAAGTCCTGAAGTCATATTTTTTTTCTTGCACATTTTTTTTTTTACAATTCAAACCAGGAAAGTTTGGTAAAATTTTTGAGTTTATTTTAATTAAAATTTCTTTAAAATACTGTTTTTTTTTGTATTTTATAAATGGAAATTTCTTTTCGGTATAAAATAGTTCATACTGGATATGACCTGACTTTTATATAAATCAATCAAAACAGAAAATATGTACATATATCTATAATCTATTTCATCAAATCCAAATTATATTGATGAGAAAATATCATTCTAATATCCGTCCAGAAAGCCAAACGCGCATACACACATGCATATTCATATAATTACGCATACAAACTTTCAACTAACGCAGAATATGTGCATATAAAACTGCGAATCGAATAAATGAGGGATTTAGAAAAGTTCATTAATAATTGTAGTTTAGCTCAATCGTGAAAGTCGTGTCGCGTATGCAGTAAATCGTCCCATATGTGACTCAGGTTCAAGTCCTGTACAAAGTTTTTTGTTCGATATTTTTATTTCATTTTTTATATTTGGTTTAATTAGAATTGATTTAAAATAGTGTATTCAGGTTTTTCTAATACCTGTTATTTAGAAATTTATTTTCTATATAACATTATTCATACTTCTTTTGAATTAATTTATATGTAAAACAGCCATAAAGGCAATCATATGAATATGCATTCCTATATTTAATCTCTTCAGTCAAATCTGAACTACTTACATACACATATTGATGAGAAAATATTCTAATATCCATCCAGGAAGCCTAACGCGCATACTCACATATGTGTATAAATATATGTACAAACTACCACCATTCTAACAAACCCAGAACACAAGCTTCTGCGCACACTTGACACATGGGATATGTATACCCTATGAGCAAAAAGAACCGGGAAGGTGATGTTGACTGCTTCCTTCGATTGCCAAGGCATAGTTCACCATGAGTACCTTCCATCGGGCCAGACAGTCAATAGAGAATACTATTTATCCGTTTTGAAACCTTAGAGAGATGCTGTGTGTTGCAAACCGCCGGAAATGTGAGCAAACAATTCTCAGATTTTGCATGATGATAACGCGCCATCGCACTGATCAAAGAGAATACAAATCGGCCTGCCGGGGGTGTTTGGAGGACTGGGTTAAACGTTGGCACATGTGTGTTGCTTCAGACGGGTCAAATTTTGAAGGAGATAATATAAATTTGCCTTAAATTTAACTCTGTTTTGTTTAATTTAAACATTCCCGGTACTTTCTGATCATAAGGTACATATATGCGGCTTTGCGGACAGCAATGTGTGATTCGCTGGAAGTCGCATTAACTCGCGACTGTCGCACAGTTAGAAGACATATATGTACATACATATAAGGGTGCATACATACATACGGCGCCGCGGCCACTCGACATGACAAAAATTTAAGATTTATCAAATATTGGCAAATAATTCCACGCGAAATATTCCAATATTGACTATTTTCGAATGGTCGCGAAAATTGGCATATGGCGGGTCGTTTTATGAATGAAATTGAAATATGAGCTCGAACTTATGAATGAACTTTTTGTTTTTGTTCTAAATTGTTCAGCGCCGTCGCTGATAGAATCATGGCCGCTGCGACTGCGTCTACGAATGTATTTTGTTTTTGTAGTCGCTAGGCTTAGACTTTAGCTTTGGGCGACATGCGCATGTGAGGTATGTATGTGTTTTGTTGTGTTCTAGAACATTTTAGAATGTGTGGTGGCAAAGCGGCCATCGCGTTGTGCTTGCTGTTGCTTTTGCGTCTATCAAAATATTGTGTTTTTGTAAGTACAATATTAGGAATATCGACTGGTGAAAGACAAAAGTACACGGAAGCAAGAAGGGAGCGCTGTGCTCGCGCATATGTACATATATGTATGCTTGAATGTATGAACGTGCATGGATGTTGTAACATATGAATACAATTATTTTGTAGGAAGTTTAGAAGGCAAGTAGGTATATATGTATGTATGTATATATGCTAGGACATAAAGTCGGTATATATGCATACATAGAGCAGAATTGTTTTTGCACTTGTTAGGAAGAAACTCGTTCACTAGTGCGCATGTGTATTTGATTTCTTGTAAGAATGTGATGTGGTATGACATGTGTACATACATAAGTCAAGGTTATTTGGGCATACTTGCATATGTGATATGATGTTCTTGCGCTTGCGCATTATTGTTTTTCATATACAAATGTACATACATACATATGTATGTAAATGCTGTCGAATACATAAACTATAAATTGACATACAATATAAAATAAGTGTTGATTTATCTTAAACCGTTCTTTTTTTCTGAATGCAAATACCTCCTATTGACATGTACATACATATTATGTACTTATGTATATTTCATATACCATCATTTATTTACATATAAAGTATACGTTCATTTATGTACATATGTGTGTAATGAAAAACTTCATGAATTACTTTCAGAACTTTATTAAAATTTATTCGCGTCGCGCGCATGCACAAAACCTTTTGTTCACAGGCGCAGAAATAAACGCTCTGCGTATTTATCCTCCCCACGTGACTCACCATCAATTCTCGGCACAAATTTTTTTTTTCGTTTTTAAATTTTTTTTTTTTTAATGTAATCGTAAAAAAATTTGTAATACATTTTATGAATCCGCTTATCATTTCAAAAGTAACAAAATGGTCAAAAAATAAGCAGTCGAAGAAATAAACGCACCGCCTATTTTTCCTCGCCACATGTTAGACTCGAGTTCAATTCCCGGCGCAAACTTTTTTTTATAAATTTTTATTTTTAAATCGTTTTTTTTTTAATGTAATTGAAAAAAAAAAAATATGTAATAAATTTTACGTATTCGCTTATTATTTCAAAAATACGAAAATAGTAAAAATTTAATTGGTTTAATGTCGAGGTGAGAAATGTGTTGTGTGTTGAGGTGAAAAATGTGTGGTGTTTCTAATTTTTGTGTGGGCAAAAGTCAGTGAGGTGTCTATAAACTCGGTGTGCTAAATGACCTTATTACAAATCTTTCAAATCTCAATTGTACTAAAAAAAGCTCACAGTAACATTTGCACCTTCTCATTGCATTAACATTCTCTGGTGCAACCACGTTAACTTAACATCGCATCAAATAACGTTGCTAACGAAAGTGCTTTATTAATATTGTGACTGCATAGCTTACTGTGTATTAAGTTACTGCATAACCACATAATTTAATATACATTTACGTAAGTATACGCAATATGCATTTATTTACAATGGAGACGCATGTTGACAAACACTCTCAATATGGGGAAGAAAACACAGGTAGGTAGTTTTTCTGCGATTTACTTTGTATCCGTTTTCGCAAAACCGGTAAAACCAGCTGCATAATATACAAAACAATATGCTTTTCATAGCTACATACATCTACTCACAAGCCCTCACATTAACTTCATCACTTTGTTACTTTTTAATTTTGCTACCTTAAATTTTTGTCGGATCAATGATTTCTTTCTGTCATGAACGATTGGCTTCACATTTTATACTCAATATGCAAAAACTTATGTATGTATAAAAAAACTCAGCATCTTTTTACGTATTTATATTCGCTGTTTAAGTTCTTTTGGCTTTTGTGTGTGCGGCATTATTGACTTCTTTCACTTACGACAGCACACAGATGCACCACATCTACTCATGTGTTCATTGACACTTGTTCTCTGCCAATAAGTAGCAAGCGCGTCTGAGTTATTTATTAAGTTGTTTTATTTCTTAAGGATTTCCATTCGTGCATTTCCTTTGCTTGGAAATTCAAAAGGAACTAAAAATAAATGGAAACTACGATATTGCATATATCACACTTGGAATAACATGACAGCCATTACAAAAAACCACTTTGACACGTTTCACTGCACTCCACGGATAATTGTATACTTCATTCTAAATACATACGTTCATGTGCTTTATCCCATAGAAAACAAATAAATCATTCATGAAACCGAAAACAGAATCCCAATTTTAGTAAACATCAGCGAACAATAAACGGTTATTCTGCCTATGTATGTAGATAGATATAATGTATTAGCATCGAAAGGGCATCCTTACGATTCGCGAAAATTGCGTCGCAATTTATGAATAAAGACAATTGGGAGGGAGAAATCAGCATCCATGCGCAGCGTTCGAATTGCCTCCCACCAAAATTCATCGAAACCACTTTGTTATGAATGGGCGTAGAGCAAACAACAAAGCATTGGCCCTTTAACAGCACTTGCGATGTATTTATTACATAAATAACACATATTTATTTAATTTTCTTTGATTCACAATTTTCCAATTATCTTACGAATTATACCTTAACGAACAACTCTTGCTGCCCTTTCCTTTCACTTGTATGAAATGTTTAAACGACGGTGCACGAAATAAACAGCGAGTCACAACACAGCAAAAATAATACAACCGATTCACACCACTCACGAAATTTAAATGCGCTTGTGATGCCAAATCATAACACATCTCCGCCGCACAAACAGAGCTGGCTGCACTGGTTGGGTAGAAAAACACAAACTAAGGCGAATCTATAGAAGGTGGTGGCACTGCAACTATAAACATGTATTTTGTGTGTACAATTTAGTACAATTTGAATGAAAAAATTTTAATCATAATGTCAAAACAAAAAAAAATCAAATAAAGCAACGGCAGAGAAACAGCATATTTTGACAATCACAAAACCAAATCGCAAGAAAACAAAACGAATCAGCTACTCTAGTAATAGCACCTTGTATGAATTCGTCGTAAATTTCAAATGGGTAATGGGCAGCATGGATTAGGTGAAATGGGCATTACTGCTGTTTGAAAACTTATTGAAATTAGAGTCTAGCAATGTTGTTTAATTGGTTTTCTTGTTTTGTATTTTTGTGCATGCAATAATGTACTTTTAACTAACCGAGTGTACTTTTTGAAAATTAAAACAATTCCCTTTAATTTTTAAAAGCGAATTCGTTAACAAAAAGAAATGAGGTAAATTACATTATAAATATATTTATTTAATGATTGAAAGTGATTAAGCGCCTCGAAAATATGCAAAACTACACGACATAAAAATCGTTATGCAAGTAAAATATGCATTTAAAATTATTGAACAGTAAAACAGGATAAATGCATAAATTTTATTTTTTGTTTAATGATGTAGAATTTTAGAACGCGGAATTTTTGAATGTGTAGAATTTGGTTGTTAGAACGCGCGGTGTAGAAATGGAGCGTTAAAATACAGGATGTATATTTTAGCATACTCATATTTTTCAGATGTGTAGATTTTACATTATTTATTTAGTACTTTACAGTTGGGATAATTACACGTGTCAGAAAATTGCGTAAGAGAGTTGCAAAGTGAGAAAAAAAAAACAATTAGTAACAATAAAAACGCAAAATTATCAAATACCGAGCGATGTAAAATATTGTTAAATTGTAAAAAAGCAGCCATAGTGCGGCATTTATTTTTTGTCGCACGTTTGATACCTAGAACGCAAGAGAGACATCAGAGATAGTTATGAAAAATTCCGTCGATAGTTCTTCGGAAAGTGAAGATGGAGAACCCAGTGAAGTTAATAACAATAACAAATACGTAAAAGCCAAAAGCCAAGTATTGTATTGTTATTGATATAGCGGATTTTGTATAAGGCAGCAGAAAATTTAGAAGAATAAAAGAATAGCAATGAAAGCGATAACGAAAATAGTGCATATCAATTTTAAAACATTCAAAAATATTGTAACGCCTTACAAATTTTAAAATAAAAGTAAAATAAAACAAGTAAATTTTCTTTTTTTTCCTGGTAAGGGGGAATGCCACTGTGAAAATTAAAACAGAAATCGATTTTTTTTTTTTGCATAAATTGTTAGTATAACTACTCAAGAAAATGTGGTAAAAATTTTAAAGCGAAATTCGCTTTATTCCCGATTCTATGTGCGCTTAAGTGAGCGCCTGTCGGAGCGGCCCCGTAGCGCTTACGATACGATGCTTTATTTTAAACGCGTTTTTCTCGAAAGGACTTTTTTTGATACGGTGGCAACGATTTCTCAAAGACTAATGCATTTTAATTTTCTTTTTTTCAAAATTTTTGTTATCGCATTGGCTATCGTTGTACGTAGCCAAAAAAAAAAAAAACGGCTACGTACAACGATAGCCACTATTGTGTAGATTGATCAAATTTTTGGTTCTTTGATTTCAGATGATTATTCATTGCTGTGTCGCTGCTACCAGATGACGTCATTTTTTTTTAACTCGTTACGTTTATTTACATAAATTTGTCAATTTTCAATATTTTTTAATAAAAATTTACATCAACATAGTCTAATACATATATAATAAATTGCCTTTTGCCCGATTCTCGAATAATCATTCCTACTTACAAAAAAAAATTCCCAAAAATCGACTATTTCTTGATCCCCCACAGTGGAGTTCCCCCTTAAATTTTATGATCTAATAGCATGCAAAATCATTTCCACGAATAACTTCGTTCGCGTGTTTGCAAAGACTGTATATTTTTTAATTTTAAATTTGTTCAATTTAAATTTAGTACTTCGATAGAAACAAAAAAATACAAAATAGATATCACTAATTTACTTCAATAGTATCCGAATGGATATGCAATATGTATTTCATTTAACAATAATAATAAATAATAAAAAAATAAAAACGTAAATTAACCCAAGCGAATAATTTATCGTTACCAAGTACGCTGCCAATTTAAGGCATTATCTCTAAAATTGAATTTTAATCGCAAATTGAAAGACTGCTTCACATATTTTTTTTAGTAACAAACATCCTGCTAATTAATAGTATTCTCAATAAATTAAAAAAATATCCACTGTGGTACAACAGAAAATCTCTTTTATGTGCATATGGTTTTCGTGTAAATTAATTGCAACAACATCTGTTACGCTGTTAGCACATTTTTGAAAAACATAAATTAACGTTAGCATAAAAGTATGCATCCGGACATCTTCGAGCCGTATTTGAATATGTAGTTTAATGAATGTGTACATATTTCTCTTTTAATATTGTAATTTGCCTTCACTATAGCGAAAGCTATACATATTACATTGAGCAAAAATATATTGTACATGCCTGGCCCGTATTCATTGGGAAGTTAAAACAATTAAAAGTATGTTTCATACTAATTAATTACATTTTAACACAAACACAGATTTTCAATTTTAAAATGAGGAGAATGTGATTACAAAATGTCTGTGTTGCTTTTTGCTTCTCCGTTTCTAAATGTAAGTAAAAATCAACTGACACCGGCTACTGAATCAAATTACTCATATTTCGTTATACTGCGGAGTAAATTATTCCTTTTGATATGGTTAGCTGTGATCTCTCTCATTCTAGATAGAAACTACATTTTAGAAACTGATTTTAAGATAGATTTGGGCTTTAGCTAAAATATGTTTCAGCATTCGACTATGACTATGGGCCAATAAGTTTAAGCTTCTTAAATGATATTGACTGAACGTCCACCCCAGCAAACGCACTTAGCAGCCAAACTTCGATAGTATAGTACATGTAGAAGATGAAATCCAAAATAAACAAGACTGAGCTAAAAATAGAAACTACAGGAGTTTATTTATTCAACATAGACCCCTCTGGACTCGAAACATCTGAAAGCTTTTCGATAGAGTGTTTCAGGTCATTGACCGGAATGCCCTTCAGGATGTCAAGACAAACCCGTTGGGTGGCCTCTAGGGACGCAAAACGTTATCCTTTCATGGCCAAATGCAATTTTACGAATAGGTAGAAGTCACAGGGAGCCATATCAGTTCGCCTGATGTGACGGTGAATGATTGATGATTAAAATGCGATTTCTAGTCAAAAAATCAGTCGTAAGTGTGGATCGATGAGATGGGGCATTTTCATGCAATAAGCGCCAGGTTCCTCCTTCGCGGTATTCAGGGCGAATTCGCCGAATGCGATGCAACAAACGCTTCAAAACGCCAAGATAGAAAATTGTATTAACTGTTTGGCCCATTGGCACGGACTCCTTGTGGACAATTCCCTTGGAATCGTAAAAACAAATGAACATCGGCTCGATTTTTGACTTCTCCAAACGCGATCTTTGGGTGATGGTTCGTCTGGGGCTTCCCATTCGGCACTTTCACGTTTAGTTTGAGGTTAATGTTGGAAACACCATGTTTCATCACCAGTTACTATGCTGTAAATGAAGTTCTCGTATTTTCTCGCCTCTTTAATGAGGTCTTTAGAATGTTGAATTCTGAGCAGCTCAGTTAACTTGTGCGGAATGAAACGTGCACAGAGCTTTCGTAAAAACTCGATAAATCGATGTTTTTGCGTATATTAAACTCCGATTCTATGAATTTAAACGATGATTCCGGTTCATTTTTGATAAATTTACAAACAATTCCATGGAGTTTTTGGTGATTACTGATTTTGGGCGGGCCGTATGTTCATTGTCATTTATGTCTTCACAACCATCTCTGAAACGTGTAAACCCCTCATGAACTCTGACACGAGATAGACAATCATCGCCATAAACTTTTTTCACCAATTCAAATGTCTCGGTAAACATTTTACCGATTTTAAAACAAAATTGTATATTAGAGCTCTTTGTTCGAAACTCATTTTTGTACCGATGACACAAGCATACAGACATTTTAGACGCAATAACTTCGCTTCAACTGAATCGAATGTCACCAAGCTTTCACTGGAAGTCAGCTAGAGATGTAACTTCCAAAGCGCTAACTTATTAAAAAGATGGCGCCATCAAAAACATTTTTATAACGCCAGTCTTGTTTATTTTGGCCTTCACCTTGTATGGTATGCTAAAATACTTATTGTGCGGGACACGCATGGCTAGTGCAGACACCCGGTCGGTTCCATTCAACAGTGTTCCCAAAACAATACCCATGAATTGTAAGCACTCTTGTTATTGGTCATAAATATAATGTTATAATTTCCGCTTCCGCGAAAATGTATCGGTTTTATTTAAGTGTTTTGTTAAAACAGGATTTTCTACAGGAACAAGATTTCAAAAAATTAATTCCACCAACACGTTACTTAATCAGTAATGTCTTAAACTTAAGTTTGTGTCAGTTATACAATTAGCAACAACATATAAAGTTACTTATTAACGACTTTGTAGACGTAACTCTTCGTTTTGTCGGCCATTGTAATTTTAGTAGTTCGCTCTCCTTCTTGTGTTGCGTACTTGGTTGGCTAAGCAACAAGCGAAGATGAAAGCAACCAACTAGAAATAAAATAAGAAAATATAGTTCACATAGTTAAGATATCAGTAAACAAACCCCTACCTCAATAGCAGCAACGCCGAGTCCAGCATAACGCACTATATCAATGCTTTTATCCCAGAAGTTAGTGAATGCTGCACTGCAACCAGGCTTCTTCAGCGCATCTAAAACACCGCAAGATACAGCACTCGAACCACAGCACGAATTCGGAATCGACTCCAAATTGAAAGTGTAATCGGTTGAGCCATTTAAGCCACAGCAATTAAACTACATACGTGAAAATTAAAACATAAATAAATGCTCGACATAAATACGTAACGTTCTCAAATCTTACGGTTAATTGTAGAGCGTCCATTACTTTCGGATCAGTTTTGTGTTGATTCCAAATCGTAGACACAACTTGATTCATATAATTGAGGAGCTTAATACGTTGTGTCCAGACCAGCACTATTAAAGCTATTTGCGCCAGGAAAAGTACGAGCATGAAGACGGAATACTGTGAATAGAAACGAACAAGTATATACATATATAAGTAAAATCATGCATGTAAAAACATTTTGATTCCAAAATTACCGTCATTGTGCAACATGTATTTTCGCGTATTGCTCCACAACAGCCTAAGAATGAGATAATAAATATCACACTTCCCAAAACAAGTATGGCAATGGGAATGCTGTTGGCCTCCATTGTTTGCGCCACGCTACCCACTTGCTGGATGTGCGATACTAATATGGAACCGAAGACAATTAGCAATATGCCACATACCTGTTAATAATAAAAATGTAATTGAAGAAGTCAGAATTATTAACGTGAATACAATCCTTAAATTTATAAAAGAATACTCTTTCGCTTTGCCACCAATAGGTTGCATTTGAAGAAGGATGATCTCATTATAGCGATAATCAAAGCATTGAACAAAATTAAAAATAATGTTATTGTAAATTAAATTTAAAAAGTGATATCTTTGTCTACCTTGGGGCCAGTATTAACAACAGAAATGACACCAACCTGAAGATCAAACGGAGAATAACTCTTGCCACAGGTGTTATTTTGAGCTCAGTAGGCAACTGAGAAATAGAGCTCTCTCGCGAAGGACCAAACTGGCAAATCGCTCATCATTCCCATCCTAATATATGGCGCAGAAGCATGGACGAGGTCAATAGCGGATGAAAAAGTTTTGGGAGTCTTCGAGAAAAAAATTCTACGTAAGATCTTTGGCCCTCTGCGCGTTAGTGAGGAGTACGGCGTATGGTAGAACAGCGAGTTGTATGAGTTATATAGGGGCATGGACATGGTTAAGCGTGTAAAAATACAACGGCTACACTGGCTTGGCCATATCACCCGTATGAAAGAAGAAGCTCCCGCAAGGCGAATTTACGACACGGTACCCCAAAAAGAAGGCGTGGTAGAGGAAGACCACATCTCCGTTGGAAAGACCAAGTACAGCAGGACCTGTATTCACTCGAGATTTCCAACTGGCACCAACGAAGACAGGACAGAAACAGCTAGCGAAACCGACACACGGTTGCAACGCCACATAAGTAAGTAAGTTATTTTAAATATACACGTGCATATGTAACATATGGGCTGAAAAGTCCCGGGTCTAACAATGAAAACACGTTTTTTGTTTGTTCAAAATTAACTTCATTCATCAATGTAATTTCCATCAAGAACAACGCAATCATTCTAGCGCCGCTCTAACATTTCAATACCACTTTTGTAGAGCGAGTTGTCTTTTGCTCAAAATAAGCCTTGATTTCAGCGGCAACCTCTTCATTCGAGCGAAATGTCTTACCTGAGAGCATTATTTTTAGGTCTGTGAAACGGTCAGTTGTCGCTGTGAGCCAAATCTGGCGAATACGGTGGATGTGGGAGCGATTCGAAGTTCAATTTATGTAGTTTTGCCATTGTTTTGATTAACTTGAGGCACGGTGCCCTGTCTTAATGAAGCTAAACAGTGAGCACACGCGGCATTCACTTTGAACAGAGCTTTCTCATAGACAAATGCTCATGCAATATAAAGCCAACACGTTTTTTTTTTTTTTTGATATCTTTACGATGTCAGCTAACCCACGCAGCTTCACTTTTCGATCATTCAAAACGATTTTGTGAAGTTGTGTTACCACCTCATTTGGGCGCTGTTTGCGTTGTGCATCATTGGCGTCTCTACGACCACGTTTTATTGTTCTTTCTGATGGAGTGGAGTCCCCATAATACTTTTCAAACTATTGCTTCGCTTGAGCGGTATTTTTTCCCATCAAAAGCAGTGTAAAATTAAAACAGGAAATTCTTTTTGATCCACTGTTTTGAAAATAACAAAAGTAACGTCACTCTCAGCACAATAACTCTCGAACTAATGAATAGAGTAGCATGAAATTTCAGCTGTGTTTTTAAGGTTATAATAACTGACAAAGGGGTAAATGCAATCAAACTAGTGCCATCTTTGTGTTACTACTTTTCAGCCCATGTGTTTTTTTGCATTGCGGCCACCGGAACCTGGGCTCGTGCGTGTTTATCTTACAAGAGGGCCCGGGTTCGAATCTGTGGTATAGAATGATAGAAAAAGGTTTTTTCTAGTGGTTGTCACCCCTCGGTAGTCAATGTCAAATCTGAACAAAAAATAAAATAAAAACCATCTGCCATCTAGAGGTGTTTGGAGGCGGCATCAAACTGTAGGTCGTAAATCGTATATTTTTTTAAAAACTCCTAATTAATAAAAACTGGGCCAAATTTAAGCACGAGTATTTAACTATAATGACGTCATAAACGTATACGTATCCATAATTTGAACATTTTTCACTGATAAATTCGCGGTATTATAAATGACTGAATACTTTTATTAGATACATGGGGCTACTACAGCACAATTAATACACAACGTACTAGAAAGGAAGTGTTTAAGTGTTATCAACAATTTTATCAGTTTGCTGAAAAAAAAATTAATTTTTGTGTTGCTTGAGCAAAGTATTTTCATAAATTTAATAAAAAAGTTTCGGATTGCTTAGCGCCTATTTGTCATGCCAAAATTAACATGTTAGTAAACAGAGATCTCACATAGATCAGAACTTTTACTTAGTGTTAAGTAGAGATTGTTTGAAAACGTAAGTTTTAGATTATACTGCACACCATAAAATAGCTGAGAGTGCTAGACACGAGGTTTTAACCGCTTTTGGACAGCCCATCGGGCGTTCAATCCCTTATTATTTTTTAAAATTAGTCTCTCCTAAATCTGCATTACCGTGTGCAAGGTGAATTAAATTGGACTGAATAGGAATGAAAATGTTGCAGAAGAAGATCGGACTAAAATAAAATAGCTCTCACCACTTCGGCCATTATTGTTATCTCTATGAAGGAGAAGTTCCCAACTCCTACCATTGTGATCTCATATTACGTGTGGCACCTTTTCAGCTTAGCCTGAGAAACAATCTAGTCCGAGCTGCCGATCGATGTAGTTAAATAAATTACAGGGTCCAGCACTCGAAGTGTAACCAACTTCAGACCGCTCGCGCAGCTGATGCACGGGTATCAACTGTCTGTTAGTTGTCGAATTGACAGTCCAGAGTATTGTTTACAAGTGCGCAGAAGCATTTTGCGGAGAGTAAACACGAAAAAAGAAATCAGTAATGGAATTCAAACGTAAGAGTGAGATTGCTTTGTATTTAGTTTGAAAATCAAAACGAGCGATTGTTCGTCAGCCCGATCACTTTGAAGTAAATAAAGTCTTTGTTTATCGCACCATTACTCGTTACAATGACACTGGTAGCAACGCGAAACGTCATGGAGGTGGTCATCAAAAGACTGCAACGTCACGTGAAATGGTTGAAAAAGTGAGGAAGCGACTTGAGCAAAATCCCCTAGAGAGTGGCAATCGAATGGCTAAAGAACTGAAAATATCTCATCGTAGCATTTGCCGCATACTGAAAGCGGTCAATGTTCGAACATTGTGTTTTCTGACGAGAAAATTTTTCAAATTGAGCAATTCGTAAACTCTTAAAACGAGAGGGATTATTTGATTTTAAGTCATCGCTACAAGGTAGCACCCGCCACAGGCAATGGTTTGGGTCCCTGTAACCGCAGATGAGCGCTCTCCAATCGTTTTCATCGAGCCTGGCGTCAAGGTAAATGCGGAATATTATCGTGAAAGTATTCTGGAGGTTGCTTTGAAGCCGAGGGCAGACAAATATTTCGGTGGCAGACCATGGACGTTTGAACAGGACTCGGCACCATCTCGAAAGCTCGAGTGAACCAAGAATGGCTAAAAACAACGTTCCGAACTTCATAACGTCCACACAATGGCGCTCAAATTCACCAAACGCGAATCCGATGAATTATTCTCTTTGAGCCATTTTGGAGAGCAAGGTCCGAACTAAAAGGCTCACCAGTCTCGAGACGCTGAAAAAAGCCATTGTCCGCGAGTGAGCCAAAATACCTGCAAGTAACATTCGAGCAGCTTGCGATTCGTTTCTGGACCATCTCAAGGCCATAGTCAAGGCAAAAGGTAGTCATATCGAGCAAAATTAAATTGATTTTTAATGTTGTATTATTTTCACAAATTTTTTACTTTGAATTGAATAAAAGTAATTTTCCAAGCTAAATTTATGGTCTTTTCAATTGGTTATACTTCGAGTGCCAGCCTTGTATACTGTTGCTTTTAGTCACAGTGTCGATTCCTTTTCATCCTATCATCAATGGCGAACGAAAACCTCTTTGAAGTGGGTTAGCATTCAACATCCTTGAGATGTCGACAAATTCTATTTCGCTCTCAAAATCTGATAATTCAAGAAATTGAAGTTCCATGTATTTACAACAGAGCTGACTCGCTGAATGAATCATGCACACCAACAAGACCGCAATAAAAACTACATCAACCACCCTGTATATGCAGTTGAAAAATCATCATATTTACATATACTTAGTACGAAGTATCACTTTAGTTTTTTGCAAAAACAAAAAAAGAAAATGCCCTCAAAACCAACAAAAATAGATTCAATTAATATTTATGTAAATTTGTCACCATTTATGATAAGAGTGAATCGCCTTACCGCCGATAGAACAAGTAAGATTTATTTTTATACAGATAAGAGTTTATGTTTTTCTAATTTGTTTGCTCAAGACACATGTTTGCAGCTTTATATGTATGTAGGTATAGAACTGCAAATGTTATTTATCTGTTTTAGGATAATGGCTGCGATAAAATGACACAAGTATATAGTAAGTGATAGAGCAAAAGCTTTTTAAACTTCAACCAAATTTTATACAAATAGAGCACCGTGATTCATTGTAAAATAATTCGCATAAAAAGTATGAAAGCACACCCCTGCAATTATTTAATGTTCCGCTAAGCAATAATAGGTGCCGAAAAATTTTTCTTTATCAGAGGTTTTTAATTTCATTTCCTTTTGTATGTTTTCACTTTAACATTTAAGGTATTTAACACTACACTTTTCTATTTTCTTTTTAATACTTACTACAAAAAGTATGTTGAATATGAAAAGCACATACTTCACTAATACTCCGCCGCAATCCATTTTTTTGAATAAGTTAGTGAATTTTTTTTACCCTTCTTTACTCTGGTGTGTGTGTGCTGTTTTTTTTGTTTTTGCTTTTGTTACGAATTTTCTCCTTCGGTTTTTCTATGTGCGCTTTCCAGCAGACTTCATACGCATTACTGCCATTTGAATTCTAATCATTTTTTTATATAGTATTGTAGTAACTGCCGCACGACTATTCCAGGCCAGCAAATCTTATCTCAATAAGCCAATTAAACCTATTTCCAGTCAGAAGGTTGTTATATCCAAAAATGTGGCATAGTTTTAGGAAATAAAAGCAGGTTAGTTACGAATTTGTTTGAATATAATTTTTTCATTGAAAAATGAAAGAGAGAGAACGTCAGAAACATAGAATCTACAGCATATTTTTGCATTAAGCTTCGCGCACAACATTCACCATACTAGAAATCAAATGATTCAAACAGATATTTAATTGATCTATTCGGGGCAATTCTCGAGTCAAAGAATTCTTTAAAACTTTTTCACTGGCAAAGCTTTTCAATCAAACCCAAATCAAGCTTTGATCGTTGAGAAATTCTCAAAACACAAAACATCAGACAATTCACCAGAATAGTACAGCCGAATAAGTGGTTGTTTTATTTTTTTCGATGATGCCACAAAGCTCAAATGGCTGTGCCCCGACTTTTTAGGGTTTCGCTAAACTTTGAGAATGGCATCGGGCGAAGTTGGAATTACTCACATTCAAAGAGCACATAAGCAGAAGAATGTGCCCGTTCCGTTAAGGGGTTACATGGGTTTCGTCGGGTAAAAAAAGGCCTATTTTCAATATTTTTTTTTTTCTATGTAAAAAATTATCTATTTAATTCAAATTTTTTTCTGTCTTATAGATACATATTTAAAGAACAATTTCTGAAATTTTCAAAAAAAAAATTAAAACTCCTCCATTGTGACGTCATTTCCGGTGACCCCTCGACAAAAAGGTGCGGCCGCGTTGTCAGTATAACTCCTGACAGGATCATCGAAAATGAAAAAACAAAAATAAGTGTTTTAGTTAAGACCTTAAACTCGTGCTTGAACAAAGGAAAGAAAAAAGGAAAAAAAATTGGAGTTTTGGCAGACATTTTTGCAAAAAAATTAAAATTTCGGTCAAATTTGCTTGACATTTTGTTTTTTTTTTTTAAATAGTTGCAATTGAAAAAGAACAAAATCCTTCGTTCAAGCACGAGTAAATTGTATTTCGAACAACTGTGTAAAATTTCATCATGATCGGTTGGGTAGTTTTCGAGAACATTTGACAACCAACTTTGAAAACACGGTTCCGAGAAAAACGCGTTTAAAGTTTTGAGTAACAATAAAAGTGGCTTGGAGCGCACACATTCCAAAGGCTGTATCTCCGAATTTATTATTCGGATCGACTTGAAAATTTAGGATAATATTTCTGAGATATTGTAGAAATTAATAAGCCAAAAAAAAAAAAAATAAATCGATTTTTTGAACCAACGAAAGCCATGTAACCCCTTAACAAAACTCGCCTAGGAACTAGTTATAATCAGCATAATTTCCGGTCAGTGTTTGGGTTGTGAATTTCCAGTGTGGCCACCAGTTGTAGTTGTAGAGAAATGGATGTTTCTTTTAAATCGTAAGCAACAACGTCTCATAACGTATTAAAAGCACTTTTGTAGACTTGGTAGTTGGGCATGAACTTATTATACTTTTTTCTTGAAATAATGGCACTAACAGCGAACACCGACACCAATTCAGGCACGTCTTGAATGATCGTCTCTCATTTTCTAATAAAATAAACACAAATGTGGTTCACGCACTAATTCTTTTTCAACAATTTCTTATTCGGTTTAGTTAACATGGCGGCTGTCAGTTGTATAGTTAATTTTAACCTTGAGTTGAAAAATTAACAAATAATGCGTTTCTTATTTCATGTCATTTTCATACTCAGCGTCACTCGGATTCCAGCACCTGCCTGAAGGTAACTCGCATAAATCACGGTGAAATCAAATCAGATGATCAGCTGTTTGGTACCTGATTGTCAAAGTGAGAGTATTTGTAGTTTCTTTCGCTTTTCTTTCTATAGCTAAAATTTGGCAATAGCCCTCCAAATATCACCTTGTGTCGCATGGTTTTTCATGAATGGTTCGATTTCAAAAGTGAGTCTGAGTATAATAGATCGAAAAACTTTCCATATATTAAAATTAATTTTTTTTATCAGTTTGTCAATTTGAAAACTCTTTCGAGAACAAAAAAAGTAAAATATTTTAAAATTTTGAATAATTTTATTTTCTGGTTTAAAATGGTTTAAACTGTTTATGGTGGATCCTTATCTCCTGGGCGATGCTAACATCTCGGTCAAGTTCGATTATTTCTGTGACGGGCCTGCCTGTGTGAGGTGCATCTTTAACATTAAAAATAACTGAATAACGGAATCGACGCAACCAAAATTGCTGCTATAAATTAGCTGTTACAGTATCGGCACCATAAACACCATTCACAATTTTAGCAGCCTGGCTAGCATTTTCGCCTTTATCAATGAAAAACTGTAAAATGTACCGAATTTTCTCTTTGCGGACTTCCATTGTTAACACCCTGTGACTCAAAACTGAATGGAACAAACAGCAAAATAATTTTTTAGTGGGAAATGTCACCTTGACAACGAGCATTTACTTTAAATTGTTTGATAGACCGTAGGACCGTACTTCTTCGAAAATGATCATGCTTCTTCGAAATTGTGACCCAAATTAGATGGCATGGGTTTTAACAAAATGAGGTTTCAGCAGAACGAAATCGCCGCACGGTATATGAAACAATGTCTATTGCGAACGAAGCTCCCAGGACGCAATATCTCCCGAAAGAACGATATCAAATGGCCGCCGAAATTTTGCGATTTGACACGATTGGCTTTCTTTCTCTGGGCCTACGCCAGAAGTATACCAATAGACCTGAGGTTGTAGCTCATGGCTTCTAGAGCTGAAAAAAATAAATTATGACAGTTATAAATTATATACAGCCCGAACTATGCCAAAAGGTTAAGGAGCATTTTGATGCGCACATTTTATGTTTCCCGAGGAGTCTTGTGAGTTTTGGACTAAAACACATGATAAAATAATGGAAACAAGAAATAATTTTGACAAATTTTTGTGTGTTTTATTTATTTGTTATTGTTATTGTTATTGTATTTATTAGCTGATTAGCTCATTATCTATTTATCTGATCTGATCTGCAATTCAATTTCGAGACTAATAAACAATGCTCAAATTTAAATAAATGCATTAAGGAACCGATAAAAATTGTTGCCTCTGAGCTGACAGAATGAAAAGAACGATTCAAACTTACTCCGATAAGAAAAAAAAGTGCGTGTAGCGTAGTACACATAACAGAAGTGAAAATTTCAAGGCAGACGAAGAATGAGGGTGAGAACCGAGAGAGAATGAGAGAGAGAGAGAGAGAAAGAATACATATCTAAATAAATTCGCAACATTTGCAGAGAATAAAAATAGACAAAATTTATCAAAAAATCAAGAGCAAATAGACAAACATATGCAAACATGTATCTAATATTTGTATGTATGCAAAAATCTCATCTTAACCTTATGCGTTTACATATGCATATGTATATATGCATATATGAATACATATGTTGGGGCAATGTATGTACGTAGATGTTTCTATTCTAAGCAAAACAATGCATATTCGTATATACATATGTATGTACATATAACCGCACACACTCACTTTAAGCCTCTACATACGTATGTTTCCAAAACTAAAATTCTAAGCCTAGCGACTAAAAGAACAAAATGCATTAATAGGCGCAGCCGTAGCGGCCATCATTCTATATAGGGTCCATAGTGCTGAACAGTCTGAAATAGTCGCGGCGGCGCAGAACAGTTCCAACTATTGTACTGTACAACAAAAACCCATCATCAAATATATTATAAGGTATAGCTCTCTCTCTCATTTCCTCTACGTTATATCTTTTTTCTCTCTCGCGGAATGAAAATGCCCTAAATGTTGCATGGCCTTGTAATTTTACTCTCCATTCTCGCTCGTTCATCGACGCCTAAGAAGTTTCATTTCAAAAAGATGAAAAAAGTGAGAAAAACTCTATAGTTTTGCTTTTCAAAACGAATCGAAACTGCATTATTTTATTCAGCTTACTTTATCTGAAAAAAAATTGCCTATGTTAATACCGATTTCATGTTGGAATATATCTGGGAAAAATGTGCGCATACATATGTATGAATGTTAATACTGATTTTATATTCGTTCTGATTATTTATTTTTCTATGACAAATGATTATTATTATTTTTTTTTTTTTGTTTGTTCCATTGTTTAACCACCTCATTATTAGTCAACTTTACTTTAACTTTTGTACTACATATTATGACTAAGCTATTTAATACAAATTCGGTCCTTAAGCCGTATTTGTGTTGAATGATTTTCGTCTGCACGCTGCCACTCCGCATGCTGATATTAATGCCAAAAATTCGATTACAATCACTACAATGCCACCATATCGTACAAATCCCAAATTATCAATCCAGAAATTGTAAAATACCGTCTTACAACCTTGTCTGGTGGTGTAAATGGAGGATGGGCATGGGGCATCCGTTTCAGAAAAACCACAACAAGAAGCGGGAATGCCTGAGCTACTATAATCCGTGTAGTTATTGTAGCCGCAACAGTTGAACTATTTGATGAAAGTAGAAAAAATAAAAAAATAAAAATATTAAAACTGTTGCAAAATGTAACTTAAGAAGAGATCGCTTACTGTAATCTGGAGTGTGTTCATTGAGTTATCGGTCTCATTGTTTCTGTTATCGTATGCGTTAAGAACAATCGAGTCCATCGTGTTGAGGAACTCATTTTTTTCCAAGAAAACCCAAACGACAAGCGCGATCTGCAATCCCATTAGTACGAACATTAAAATGGCGTACTAGAAAGAGGAAATAAGAATAAGAAAAACACATTTTTGGTAGGGAAATATATATAGCGTGGTCACAAATGAAAATATTCAAAATGAGAAAACTTTCTCACTTACTATTATCATGCACCAATTGATCTCCTTAATCGCGCCGCAGCAGGCAAGTAATGATACGATGAATATCGAACCGCCCAACACTATAACTATTATGGGTATAATATTGGCATTTTCAAAATTACTGACTGACTTCAAACCGCCCAAAGCATCCAATATAAGACTGCCAAGAATAATGAGCAGAACAGCAACGATCTGAAATAAAAATTTTCATTAGAAACGTGAAAAAAAATATCAACAATCGAAGAGCTATTTTAAGCTAAAATTAAAAATTAAACTAATATATAAAAAGAGAGTCCAATGAGCTGCGGATAGTCCGAGCTGTGCCTTTTAAATAACGAGGGTGACGTTGCTGTAGAGGAATTAAGCGTGCACCAAACGCCATCTACCCCAGTCTCTGTCGTTTCTCAAAACCAATCAAATAGCAAGTCATGGCCTTCGTGTGACTTGGATATGGGTTTTTATTTCACCAAAGATATGTTGAGCGTAACTATATAGCAATAAATTTAAATTCACAGGCCTATACTTGTATAATTTATTGAAATAAATGTAGGAAAATTAATGTTTTGCAACATGACTGAAATAACACTGACTATAATTGAATATTCCCATCTTTGAGGAGGCGCTGGGAATCCGTCTTAATATCATACAATCACTCATCTTCTGAGGCCACAAATGTATAACGAACCAGTTTTTGTTACCTTCATTCATTGAGTAACGCAATGCTTCATCTCAAACAAATCATTCTGTGTTGATCGAAGTAGTAGGGCAATAACTGTGCTAAGACTGGGTGGGGTAATACTATGGCTAATTTCACAATAGGCCGCCTTAATAACACACCTCAAAGTATGCGCACTGAAAAGCCCGTAAAAGCTTCAAAGGCGTACCATTTGAAGCTATGTCGGTTGGGAGTGGTTTATATAACAACAACCACCCTGTTATGTTCAGATAGGGCAAGAAATGTTATTTGAAAGCTCAGTGAATTTGTATGCTCACAGAACAGTCGAAATTGAACAGAAGAGTTGAAAAAGAGGATTTCCCTTACGAGTTCGGTATTAGCCATAAATTTCTGATTTATTACCACGACAGTATATTTTCCAGATAGAAAGTGGTTTCGACAAAGAATTCAATATATAATCCGCTCGCATGAGAAAACTTTATTTCCAAAATCATGTGGAGGATCACTCATTCCAACTTAAAGAAGAAAACGTCAAAAGCAACAAATGTTGCCGAAAACAATTTTGCTCGTGTGGCCGCGAATGAAACATTAAAAGAGAATTTCCGTTGTCTCCCTTCCAGATATCTCGGTGTGTAAATCGGGACCAATGAAACATGAAGCTTTTGAGAGGGAGAGAGTTTTTCGGAAGAAGAGATGGTTAGCGATAGGTAGTAACGTAGATATTGGAATGGTGAGTTGTATAAGATCTTCAGGCTTAAGGATGCAAGAGATCATTAGATCATTTTCTTAATGGGAACTTTATTGTAAGAAGCAAAATTGTGCGAGTAACTTCGGCTGCTTCGTCGTCGAGGATTCGGCAGTCGAATTCTGCCTGCTAATTTCGCACGTACTCGCACGCTCGTCCAATCAGTGTTTAGACAACAACAAAGTAGCATGAGCGTAGGCTGCGTAAAAATGACCGCATATATCAATGGTATACCACCAACACAATCTCAATTGGTTTGAAAATAAACCGCTATCATAACCCCGCTTAGGTCCGCAAATCAGTTGATTCCTTCAAACTGGGTGAGAGCCGGCTAACGGTCTAATGTTGGCCACACCTCTGGATTCTGTACATCGTCTGTCTTGATTGGCAAACAAATTAACAGAATTGGGTATACAGAATGCGCTCCTTTAGGGCCGTTTGGGGACGAAATTCACATACGTTAAATAATTAATTTGAGGACTTACTCTTTCTAAATAAGCAAAAATCATTCTATTTAACGTATTTATATTTTTGTATATGGTGGATCTGGGTTCGAAACCCACTGGGGCCTTGATGGAACACCAATTATAATGATTGGTTGACACCACAGTCGGTTCTAATGTTGCTGCTACAACAACAACAACATTATAGAAAAAGTGGTCGCCCTCGGCAGGCATTAACAAACCTACGAGTGTAGGTTAGGTTAGGTTTGGCAGCCGCATCGCACATAGAGACAACGATGCCACTTAGACCACGAAATGGGTCCGTTGTGAACCGCGGGGGCTGAGCTACATTTCCCTCTCCATATTAAACCATCCTGAGCTTTTGACAAAGCGAAAAAGGTTTTTAATACCTGGAATGTATAGATTATCTATATTCGTTAAGAAGTAGGATTTTAAAAATCGGTTCCTGCTTCTGGCTAGAGCTGGGCATGTGCAAAAAAGGTGTTGAATTGTTTCCAACTCCTCCTCATTTTATGCGTGTAAACGCCTAATCTCTTTGCATGATTTCCTATGAGACAATGTCCTATGAGGGCCCCTACTAAGGTCACGATTTGAAGTCTATTCAGTTTTATAATACTCTTGGACAGACGTAAATTTAGCCTTGGCCATGTTTGCCTAGCAATTTCACAGGTGTTAACGCTAATCCATCTTTGATTTGCAGACCTGATTAATGCGTCCTTAATGAGAAGCTTACAAGTTGCGAGAGGTACCTCCATAAAATTACTAATGTCTGGCAAACAGGTACCTTCTCTTGCAAGTTGGTCTGCCCTACAGTTCCCTGGTATATCTCTGTGGCCTACGAGTGTATTTCAGCCATGAAAAAGCTCCTCATAACAAACCATTTGCCATTTGGATTTGGCTTAAAACTACAAGTCGCACCACTTCTTGAAAAAGATAAAGATGCGCAACATATGTACCTAAGTTGGAAGAAGCGCTACACCAAACTTTATGTAGAATCCGAATTGGCTACGAACGATATCGAAAAAAAAATAGTTCCACACAAATTGGTTCGCCCTAATATACGTACATATACGCATATCGATGTTAATGAAGATTACACGGTGTTGTTGATAGGTTTTATCAAATTGTTACAGTGTATTTTATTTAATATTAATTAAAACAGTATTGACTAAGGATAAATTAACTGTGATTTCCACTTCGTGCATCGATTACCAAGTTTAAATTCATTTGTATAAGAATATCCAGGGTGTTTCAAGCTCGAATTTTTTAGCATTGTTTTAGTTTGGCAGCTGTCACAGTTCGATGGAGGTGCTTTTGACAGCTGTGAAGTAGAAAATTTACAACTAACAATAATTGGTTCAATTTCAGTCGCGATTCACTTCTTACTGTACTTAAGCCTATAAATAGACCAATTTTCAGAAAAATTTAGGGCGAAGTCTACAATACTTGGATCCTTTAACATGCAATTGTGCTGAGATAATAATTACTCCATACAAAGTATGATAATTAAAACTCCATACAAAGAAAACCCAAATGATTTTGTCGAGAAAACCAACTTTCATTTCAATTTAAAATAGAAACTCGAACTTGAATTCCTTGTAATTTAGCAGCCCATACGTCGCGGTACTCAAATCTTTCCATATACATAAGTGTGTACATAGGTATATACTTACACAATTCTATATTCCTCAAAAAAAAAATTGGAAGCAATGAGTCAAAAAATGATTGTAGTCATCCAATTTGTTATCGTTAATTTTCACAAAAGTGTTGTTTGTTTCATTTACCTGCATTCTATGTATTACATTCATATTTGCCTATACATATGTACATACTTGCATTTATATACGTATTTTTTATCTAGCCATGTTAAGTACATTTAGGCGCGAATTTGCATGTTTGTATGCTTCCAACTATGATGGAAAAGCTTTTCGATAAGAATTCTAAAAAGGAGTGACTGCGATCTATCGACGATCAAAAAATATTTTTTTTAGCCTGGGTGTATGTATGAAGAAAGCAAAATAACTGATGGGAAATGCTATGATTTAAGTATCAAAAAACACATTACAGTAAAATCCAGATAATTGCTATCGGTTAAGTACACCAAGTATCCCCCAGGATTCACAACAAGCACACGAAGATTCAACAATTTTTAGTTTAGGTATGCTTTTTGGATTATGGCGCAGACCTGATATACTTTAGTGATTATTTTGAATATAATTATGATATCTTGCATTGAATATAAAATGTTTTTACAAGTAAAATGAATCCTCCAGCAGGATAATAACCCGAAACGCGTTAGCCAAGCAGCCAACGGTTGGCTTCAGGTCAAAGAGATTTGGATTATGACTTAGCCCGCATAGGAAAGGAGCGCATCCCCCATTTATGGGCTCAAAGCTATTTTGTGGCCTAGGAAAGGATAATTCTTACTCCTTTATTCAGGAAGTAGAAGAAGGATAAAGAGATCACACTGGGACAAATGAATTATAGGTAGCTTTAACCGAAACCGATTTAAATACTGTGTGGAATTGAATAGGTATAAATTTGTAATCATCACAGGAATTTTGACAGATTGATTGATAGATTGAATTATCATCTTAGTAACCTAAAAGTACACTTCCAATCGGACTGGCAGGTTCTGTAGAGAGGAATATGAAACATGTGCTGGCATCGTGCCCATCACTGTTCCATAAGCGGAGCAAGCACCTGGATAAACATATATGTAACAGAGAACGAAATAAAATAGAACAAATACTAAAATTTATTGCGGAAGCTGAGATTAGAGAAATACTCTGAACACAGGATGGGGACACAATAGATCTTTCGAGTCGCAATGCTAAGTTTCCTCATAATCATAATAGCTCGCAAATTCATCCAACTTCAATCCCAACTTTGAGAAACTGAGCGGTGATATTAAGAAGAGTTTAGGAAAACAAAGTCGTGTAATAACCGAGATTTCGGAGCGATGCTAAAAAAAACTTCTGAAAAAATATATGCAGAAATACTTCGCTAGAAGGCAAACTTAGATAGTAAAGTTCTCAAAAGGAAGTATTCATGTAAATTTAACACTGCCGGTTTTTGAGTTCGTGACGTTTTTTTTATGCAGTACAATTTGCTTGAAAATTTACATCATTTTATTACACTGTACGACAAAATGAAACTTTTTCCCAAATGTCATGGTTCCTTCAATGTATTCTGGAAGAGGGGACAAAAAGAATATACATATATATGCAACAAAAATAAAATTAGAACAATTTTGGCAAAAATTTGGCAATTTTTTTTCAACACCCATTAACAAAATTAGCTCTTGAAAACATTTTTTGTTTTTGACTTAGTTCTGGTGTTCAAGTTGAATTTTGAGCTTTAGTGAATTAGTAGATTTAAAGTAGAATTTTACGACGTATATTTTTTGGTATATTTTATCCCTTCGATTTGTAAAACAACATCAAGAAGCATGCCGCAAATAGGAGGAGGAGCTCGACCAAACACCAAAACAGGGTGTAAGCGCCTATTATATATATACCTTCTGCTCAAATATGAACGAGACGTTATCAATAAAACGGTCCGCGGATGACATATGGCAAAAATAATTTTTTTGTTTTTTGGTAGGACTGTTATAAGCTTACATGGCAAATTTCAGCGTGATATGTCACATAGTTTGTTTTCTGTGCTACTGTAAACAAGTCAAGCTCGAGTGTGTTCTTCGAATTCTCTTTTATGACTTCAATTGTCTCAAAATGTTTTCCACGGAGCGGCAACTTGAGCTTGGGAAACAGGAAAAAGTCACATGGACCCATATCAGGCGAATACGGTGCTTGCGGAACGATATTAACATTATTTTTGTTCAAATAATCGCGAACAAGACGTAATGTGTGAGCTGGTGCATTATCGTGATGCAAGAACCATGACTTGTTGTCCCACAATTCCTTCCTTTTAAGACGAATGTTCTCGCGCAAACGCTTTAAAACGTCTAAATAATATTCAGCGTTAACCGATTTTGCGATTTGTGCGATTTTCAAGCACAATTTCCTTTACTTTTCCGATGTTTTCGTCGTTAACTGATGTTGCTGGACGACGTTCATGATGCAAGTTTTCAACCGATGTACGGCCCTCTTTTAACGATTTGTACCACTGGAAAACACGTGCACGCGATAGAGCAGAGTCCCCATAGGTTGTCTGCAACATTTTTAAGGCGTCTGAAGCCGAAATTTTGTTGGAATAACAAAATTTCAAACAAATTCTTTGTTCAACTTGAATTTCCATCGTTAAATTCGAAGAACACACTCGAGCTTGACTTGTTTACAGTAGCACAGAAAACAAACTATGCGACATATCACGCTGAAATTTGCCATGTAAGCTTCTAACAGTCCTACCAAAAAAACAAAAATTTATTTTTGCCATATGTCATCCGCGGACCGTTTTATTGATAACGTCTCGTTCATATTTGACCAGAAGTATATATCCATCGAATATGAATATTTTTGGCTCTTGCTAGGAAAACAGACAAAAAGTCGCAAATAAGTTGTTAGAGGGATAAAATGTTTCACAAAAATTTGCCCCGTTCTATTTTACATAGAACTGCTGAACACACCATATATCTGAAATGTAAGGATCTCATAGTTTTCTATGTCGATTTAAAATAAGAAGATGCAAAAGGATGAAAACTTTGCTACTATGGTAAGTTTACCACATGGCTTATTTTTACTTTCACATGGCCGAAACACCTAAATTTTTCGCTCTCTCTACCAAAATGCATTTTAGAATTTGTTTATTTGTTATTTTTTTGCTTGTTGCCTTGTCCAGTGTAATTTAAGTGATTATTATATGGTATAAATTAGACGAATCCCTCGCCACACAAAAAATGTTAAAATAGTCCACCCTTGTATTTAAAGGTTATGTTAACAGCGTTTCGGCACCATAAACAATTTTTTTGTTCATCTTTCTAAAAATCGCCGAAATGCGTTTTTATCATAACATGGTTATTTGGCATTCGACTTCCAAAAGCAATAGGCCATTATTCTAAACTTGAGGAGTTTTATATTTCCTTCCTGCGTCCTTTTGAGCTCAGAAGTTGTTTTCACATAGTTGAGTCTGTTTGTACGCATGATTTATACTTTATATGTAAATATTGACTGCTTACCACTGCTAGCAGATTAAAGAAATGTAACAGCCACTTTATGAAGAATCCACAGCAGCCCATTTTATAGTCAATCGTTTTTTGTTGGGTTTGAAATATTTTTTATTCACTGAAACGTTCCACTAATTACAACCCCGTTCTTAATACTAATACGTTTTTATTTTTTTCTCGGAGTTTTTTTAATTTAATTATTTTAGTTCGCTAAATATTTCCAAAATCAATTTCTTACTTAACCTAACAGTCGCGTAACCTTCGTTCGAATGACTGTACTCAATACGAAAAGGGCGCTTTTAATAAATTAATATTTTCGCTTTTTTATGCAGACAAAATATCAAACAAATAACTACTTATCTATTACTATTTTTTTTTTTTTTTGTTACAAATTACTCGAATAGATAAATGCGTATCTATTGCGTATTCATGTTAAAATGTGTATGAGCATAAAAAATATAATATGCCAAACAATTGACACATTACGGAGGGATCAAAGTATTTTATCCTATCGATAACAAACGAGCAAATCAGTGCTGTGTTGTCGTAGGCAAATACTGTACTCTCCAGATTTGTAGTTCTTGGTTCTTATTTATGGAAATTTATGAACGAATGTTGAAAGTGTATAAGGATTTTCGCCATCAATTAGTGCAAAGAAAAATCGAATTATGCTATCGATTATATCGGGTACTTTTCCCCCCCGGCCCGGAGTTTTCAGAGGAGCCCGGACTCGAGATTATACGTATTTATATGAATTAAACATCATTGGAAAGGGCCCGCATTTGCAATTTTCCCCCGGGGCCCGGATATGCTCTCTACGGCCCTGCCCACAGTAAAAGGAAAACTTCCCAATATGCTATGTGAAATTAAGCAAGGACTATTAAACTCAGTTATAAAGTGACCGATAATGGTCCAGAAGTAGTTCCTCCATCACTAAGTGACACGGTAACCTCGATTAGGGAGGAAGCCCGCTACTTGGGCTTAATATTAGACAGGAAACTCAATTGAAAGTCAAATGTCTAAGATAGAGTAAGGAATAGTGGCTTTCCTAGCACTTTACTCCTGTAAAAGACTAATAGGATCAATTTGGGGACTTTCCCCTTACACTGTTAATTGGCTTTACACTGCAATAGTAAGATCAATCCTAACTTACGGCATACAGGTATGGTGGCCGGCTTTAGAAAGTGGGTACATCAAAAAAAAACAATGGATCCTATACAAAGGATGGCCAGTTTTTGTATTTGTGGAGCCCTTAGAACTGCACCTATAGATGCATAAAATATAATTCTGAATTTATTACCAAGCGAATTATTCCGTAAGCAAGTGGTTGCCAAATCAGCTCTTAGATTAAGGGAATTAAACTCATTCATAACGGCCCATAAGATCATTCGATCATATTGGAGAAATTCGTCTGTATTCCTTATAAAACAGACTCTTGTTATACCAACTACATTAACTTGAACAAATCCTTTATCGCAATGTTTCTTTCGAAAGAAGATTGGGATAACGGCCTAATTGAACGTGAAGATGAAATAACAATCTATACAGATGGCTCAAAATGAGATAATAAATTCGGTGGAGGAGTAGGAGAGAATACAAAAACCTTGATAGGTGTATTAACTGGTCATTGTCTAATACATTGGTAACTATGCAAGAAGGTTGGGACTTCCACACTTTGATTATTGCAGAAGCTGCTACAATACAGAATAAGAGGAAACCATTAAACACATCCTTTGTTAGTGTGAAGGATTAGCTAGAAATTGACTTCACGCGCTTCGTAACGCATTTTTAACAGATGTAGCGGACAAGCGCATCTTAAATTGACGAAGTTAAGCTCCTTTATAAAAGCCACAGGATGGTTTGAAACGGATCCCAGACCTATCTACCTGCCTACCTACCTAGTACGATAGAAAGATGGATTGTTCAAATTAAACATGGTGATCCAGGTCAAGGGCGACCAAAAACAGCAAAAACACCTGAAATCGTAGTTAGAGCGTTTTCGAAAGGATAATGTGAATTTTGTGCGTCGATTCATCACTATGGTTGATACTTGGGTATATCACCATGATCATAAAACAAAACAAGAGACTAAAGAGTGGTGTGAACCTGGCTATTCGGCTTCGAAACGAATTCGTGTTCAGAAATCGGTCAAGAAGATGTTGGAACAAGTGTATTGATGAACAGCTAGAACATGGTTATTAGCGTATATACCATCAACAATGTCAACTTAGGCAATTGAAAAGCAAAGTTCTTCGACATTCAAAAAATACGCTCTAAATGTGAGCTTTGACGAGCTATGGCAAAATACTCGTAGTATCATTTTTCGTACGGCCCTCGCGTGTGGGAATAGTACAGAAAAATGTGTAATGCAAATTTATTTCATATTTTATTTTTTGGAATGTGAATTACGTGCAAACTGGTGAAAAAAAATAATTCTGAATATTATTGTAACCTTTTAGACCTGCCGAAGGAAAAAAATCGTAAAAAAGACTCAGTTTCCAAATGAAAAAAAATATTTTTCATCAGGGCAATGCACCGTGTCACAAGAGCATTTTGACCGTGGCTAAAACCCATGAATTAAAATTCGGATTGTTCAAGCCTCAGCCGTATTCATCAGATTTGGTCTCTCGCGACTTCCATCGGGTACCAGACCTAAAAAAATTCATACGCGGAAATCGCTTTTCATCAAATGATGAAGTCATAACAGTTTGGAAGTGTATTTTACAGCCCTTCCGAACTCTCACCTCAGTGATGGAATTTATAAATTGATATCTCGTTGGAACAAGGGTATTGATGTTCGGGGCGACTATAATAAAATGTATTTCAAACCATAAAGTTGCGTTTTTCTTATCGATCCGCAAAACTTAAAATGGCTGTGGCGCACACAATTTTTACTTACAAAAAGTAATATTGTTCTTCTTCACAAATCGTAATATTATTCAACCTGGTTTTCAATTCACTTTCAAGTATTTTTCAGTAAAATTTCCTGGTAATTGCATTGAAATTCCCCCGAAATTACAGAAAGTGTCCGAATATTTTATATATGTTTTTATATAAGGAAATATTTAATAAATGATATTATTCTGATGTTATAGTCCCGCATTCCTTTAATTGATATAAGTATGTCACACTTACACCACCTTCTCCTGGCACAGAGTGCATTAAAATATCTTTAGATGTTTCGGAGATTAGTCCGAAGAAGCAGCAGCCAGAAAAAATTTAAAATGCATAACGGCATTTTCTTACAATGATACCTTTACATAATGATACCTATCCAACAACGCTATAACTGCTCGCATCTTATCTTACTGAATAACATTTATTATGGTGTCTGCAATCACTGAAAGATAGGCGGTTGGTAGAGAAGAAAGCACACAGATAACATCCACGACTTAACGCAGAGACCATAAAAAGATGAATGGATTTTATTTTATAGAAATAAATAGATTAAAACTTCTTGAATTAATGATTTAGTTATAAAAGGATAGATCTTTCGTTCTTGCTCATCTCTTAAATATCATATTGCAACAAGTCGATAATCTTTATCGATAATCATGACTTTTTCACCTATATTTCCAACATTGTTCTTCGTCTTCTTCTTGGCGCGATAATCACTTACGCGATTTTGACCGCGTTTAACAAAGCGCACCAGTTGTTTCTTGGATACACCAAGTGAAGCCAAGTCCTTTTCCCCCTTATGTTTCCAAAGCATAGAAGGACTTCCTCTTCTTCTGCTACCACCAGCTGGTACTTACTGCATCGAATACTTTCAGAACCGCCAACGAGCTGCTGGATTTTTATTCGCTGCGCTATGTCTATGTCGTCATAAGGCTCATACAGTTCATTGTTTCATCGCCTATGATACTTGCCATCGCCATCGCCAACGTACAAAGATCCAAAAATCTTCAGCAGAATCTTTCTCTCAAACCCTCCAAGGGACGCCTCATCGGGCATTATCATCGTCCAAGCTTCTGCAGCTTACGATAGAGCAAACATGATGAGAGCCTTGTAGAGTGTTAGTTTTGTTCGTCGAGAGAGGACTTTACTACGCAATTGCCTACTAAGTCCAAAGTAGCATTTGTTGGCAAGAGAGATTCTACGTTGGATTTCAAGGCTGACATTATTAACGGCATTAATGAGGGCATCAACCAGCCGTGCAGAGACACCTTCCACATCAATGGCCGAACATTCCTGGTGTTTGCCCTCAAATCATAATCGTTAATCCGTTTGCAGGGGTCGTCATCAGAGTACCCAGCTCTCATCCGAGGCTTTGCGTAGGGGGAGATTTTTACATGGCGGGTCCCAAGCCCATGACTCGGCCTCTCACATAAGCTTGCTCTCAAACGGAAACTCGGCATTGTTATAAATATTAAAAAACATACATACAACTATGAGCTATAGCACTAAGAAATATTGTTACTTTCTACATATAGGTGAAAGAATTTTTAGAATATGTTCAGCAGTTCCAGGGGTTCCCCGCCACATACAAGCAAACAATCAAACAGGTATTCTCACCATATAAATACCACCATACTCACTTTTATACTCACCATTATAATACCATAAATATGCAGGTGGCGATTACCTATTATATGGATTAACAGGAGGGTTGCTATTTATATTTCTGGCCTTGGGCACTTCTAGCGCTGTCAGACACCATCTGACATTTCATTGGAAAGTTTATTACAATTGACCATACATGATCTCAGAAGCGTGAACCTTTTTAATGTTGTTTGTAGTGGCTTTAAAAAATCATCTGGGCCAAAAATAAATTACATCGTGAACATTTTCGTGCGATTACTTTTCACAATTTTCGTCGTGGATTAGCAAGGCAAAATGCATCGATGAACAAAAATCAAACAAGTTTCCTTTACTACTGCAAAAACTTGTACAATGATTTTTTCGGGCTCGCTTTTCGCTCACCGTCAAATTCCGAGAAGGTCTTCCAAAATCAGTTGCTGTGCCAAAAAATGTCGCTTCGATGATGAGCGGGAAATAATGGAGCAGGATTGTCATGTCACATACCGTGAGATTAAGCTATACTTGGGCATCTGTATGATGAGCATCAATAAGGTTTTGTATAATCGCCTTGCGTTAAAAAAGGTGCGTTTGCGCTGGATCGCACACAATTCAAAAAGCGCTCAGGAAACACGACCGGGCAAAGAACATCGAAAATTTATTCCGATAAATGCAAAGGTGTATTGATATCAATTTGAAAAGCAACAAAAAAAACTAGTGTATAAATATAAATAGCAGCCCTCGTATAGGATCAAGAATTTTCAAATTTGTATATAATCGAAAGACAAAAACATATAAGTACATATGTATTTTTACTTTTTATTTAGTTTTTGGGTTTTTAAATAAAATTATACAAACAAGAGTACTTAACAAAGACTTGACTAACTACGTGTTTAACTTAAAAAATGTTTAGTCAATCTACAATTCGAGTTTATTTTTTTGACTAAAATAAACAGAATCAAGGTAGATTTACTTTTATTTACAATACCGCATGCTTTGCATACAAATTCAGAAATTCACGCAACTCAGTGTCTGCGGGAATTTCGCATGCTACTCGCCAAACAAAAAGCTATGGTGAATACCGCCAATTCAATGGCCGCTACCGCAATACCAGCATATCGAATAATATTCGTGTTTGTGGCCCAAAAATCGACGAATTCATCAACACAACCAGGTCTTGTTTTGTAAACATCTTCCGAACACGACGTGGCATCCAGGGAGCCGCAGCACGATACAGGGACACTTTTGCCGGCATTTGTGTAATCTGTGTAATTGGTTTTGCCACAGCACTTGAACTGTTGAGAAAATAGCGAAACGAAAAATACAAAATCGAATATGAATTTAATTTTATCACAAAGCAAAAAGGCAAAAGAAAAAAAAAACACTACTTACGCTAACTTGTAACGCATCCATTGGATAATTATTGGCCGAATCATTTTGATTCCAGGCAGTATTGACCAGATCACCCATAGTTTTCAAGAACTCTGCTCGTTGAACAAATACCCATACAACCAAAGCAACTTGCAGGCAGAACAAAATGAACATAAAGACGGCGTACTGTTTGGAATGATGGAAAAAATATAAAAAAGAAATAATTAAATTTCAGTGTTATGCAAAAACAAATTTGCTTTAAATTCATACGAAGGTTATGTAAATACATACCGTTGTCATGCAGCAAGAATTCTCACGTATCGCTCCGCAGCAGCCAAAGAAGGATATCACAAATATTATGCATCCGAGTATTATTATTAAGATTGGTAACGTATCCAAATTGATAGCTTCTTCGAATGAAGAAAAATCGCCGATATTGCCCATCATGAGCGAGCCCAGGATAATGATGAGTATACCGCATACCTGTTAGAGAAATTAAATATGAAATAAAATGAAGTACATTTTTATATAAAAAAAAAATGATTAAAAAAGAAATAAATAGTCAACACTTTGCAATATTAGTGTGAGCAAACTTTGAAATTTAAACTTCTGCGCAAAATATCCGAGTTAAGCCCCAATTACGCCTAATTGTCAATTGGGTACATAAATGTACACCCTCCCTATATTTATATACAAGCACCTATGAAAATAAGCATTCAAAGTGCATATACTCATACGAGTATACTTATGTATATTGGGTTGGGGAATAAGTTCATAGCATTTTTATATTTTCTTCTATTTTACAGCGATTTTTTTGCTGTTTGGCAAAGGGTAAGTATTTTTGAGCTATTTAAATTTTTATTAGCTTTGAGACTTTGAGAAATGAAATACCCCTGAGGCAAAAATCAACATTTTCGACACCTACTCTTCTTTGCTTTTCATGGAGGCCAAAAAGCTGCCGAAGCAGCCCGGGACATTTGCGACGTGTATGGAGAAGGTGTCGTAGGCGACTCTACAGTACGGAATTGGTTTGCAAAGTTCAAAAGTGGCGATCTTGACGTCGATGACACGTCCCGCAACCTTCTGACCTCTCAAATCACTTTTGAAGGACAAAGGTGGCCAAACCAGTCTTGAATTGGCGGAAAAAATGAACAGCCATCATAAAACGATTCTCAATCACCTTCATTCAATGGAATTTACCGAAAAATTGGGAGCCTGGGTACCTCACGAGACCTGATCGACATAGTCAAACCATACTCCTTCACAACAACGTCAAGCCCCATGTTGCACAAGTCGTCAAAGCCGCACTCCAAGAGCTCGAATGTGACGTCCTTCAGCATACGCCGTATTCTCCGGACCTTGCACGGACCGAACCGGGCTGTAAGACTTTTTAGTCTTTTATATAAATTGAATTAAAAAGGTAACTCGAACTTGAAAGCCACTGAAATTTACATTTTACTACTTTCGATTCAGTACCTTCTTACATTTTTTATAATGTAAAAAAGCAATCCGAAGTCGGACTATTTTCTATCATACAGGGCTTCCCACTAGCATGAGATATCCAACATTTCACATTGTTGCAATTTACATTTGTGCGACTAGTCAAGGTCATGTGTGTCCTATTATTATTACCATATAATATTATACTGCCATAGGTAGTATATTTGAATCTATTTAAAATTTTTGCTTGTTTCAAATTTTTTTATTTGCTTGCTAGTTTGCACGAGCACTCTAGAAAAGAGATAGTATTTTCTATTCTACAGTGACAAATTTTTTTCAACAACGAAACAAAACTACCCATATCTAATCTTACTGAGTAGTATTTACTTTGGTGTTCGCAATCATAAAAAGATATGTCCATATGTACACACAGGTAGGCAGATAGTTAGATAAAACATCAACTACATTACTCGAAGGCGTAAAAGAATTTTTCTCTATGCATTTTATGTTATTTTACAAAAAAATGTACCTTTATACGCGCACATCCGACATTCGCATTTCGATACTAAATTCATTTAAGACACCATTTAGCTCCGTTTCGTGGTATTTGGAAACAAAAAAATCGAAAATTACGAAAGAGATCATTTATATTTTTTCCTAGATATTATAATAAAGTCATTCACATCATATGTATATACCTGTATGCAATACTAAAATATTTGAAGGGTCAGGTTTCACTGCATTCAATAACCTAAAATATCAACCCAGAAGTTGCCCTTATTTGCAAGTTTTTATTTTAGGTATTTCTGCTCAACTCTTACAGACACAGCCTCACTGTTTATAATAAAATAAATAAATAAATCTGTGATGATCTTCACATTGTTCAAACTAGTACTCCGATCGTAAGCTCTTTGACCTCTAGAAGCTGGCTTAATTTTTTCAAGATAAAAAGAAAGAACTAAAAGCTACGCAACTGCGGTCTAGGTGCAATCTATCCAGCCGATTCATTAGGGTGGCCCAAAAAAAATATTTTTTTCGCAGGCCAATACTTTTTTTTTTTTTCATATTTACCAGTGCTCTGAAAGCTTTAAAAATTACTATTTAATGGCTATGAGAAAAATCCACTTTTGGAATCTGGAGTTGGAGCGGGCGTTTTCTCTAAATCAGCCAATATTTCAGTTTTCTTTAGACTGCCGAAAAATAGTCGTGTTTTTCAAGCAGAGTTCTTCACGATGCTGCAGGCATGCAAAATACGTAGGGATCGCTGTTGGAAGGGCGACATACCTACATATCTTTTCCGATAGTCAAGCGGCGATTAAGGCCTTGTGTCGCCATGTTGCAGCACTCTTCTGCCCAACTCCTGTAAGAAGGAGATCAAACGTCTTGAACAAGTAGGACAAATATCTCTTATCTGGGTTCCAAGACATAAGAACATAGAGGGAAAAGAAATTGTCATTGAGCTTATCAAATAGGAGTCAATAGAATCGGTTTCAGTTGACCCCATCTCAGTCTCCTTGGCCGTTGTTAAAGGGAAAGTGGACAATTTCTTTTTTAAAAAAGCGCAAGACAGATGGAGTTCTGTCTTATCGTGTGCTATATCAAAAACACTTTATGCTCCTTACTACATAGGCAGAACACTCAAAGTTCTAAGGATCGCCATTCAATTTCCAAACTCATAGCGCTGTTCACCGGCCACTGGGTGATTGAAACTGATGCGGAGGAGCTTAACCTCCTAAATGGAAACTAATTTTTTAGGGAACTTCTGCTCAGCAGTACACAGTAGTATGACGGGACTAAGACTTATGCGTATACTAATACACTCGGAGTTGAAGAGACCGACATCCTTATATAGACTGACAGCCTGAGAAGAAGCTCAAATTCATCAGAAACCTTCAAGTATAGGCTCTTGGAGAAGCGCAATAGGCTGCATTAGAGGTCGCAGTACATTATGGCCTGATAATAATAATAATAATTGAATATATATATTTGTATTCCATCTTCCAATCGTCAAGACGCTTTGCATATGCCGATTTTGGAATCGTCGTCAACACCTGCTGCGATATCTCTTTTATTGCATCAATCACTACAAAACACTTTCCACGCAAAGTAGAAACTTGGATCGTGTGCATAGAAAAAAGTCACTCGAGCGTGCCGAGTTAATGCGGAGCTTGTAAAACGGTATTACGAGTAATGTTGGTTTTAGCCAAATAATGGCTTATAAGCTGGGATATGTGAATCAGTGTTTTTAACGAGTTTGTTTCAGAGGTCACATATAAATATTTACAGAATCAACTCAATGGATACTCAATTTTAAACTGAATAATAAATTTACTAACCCCTGGCGGCCGCCGTAGCCGAATGACTTGGTGCGTGAGTACCATTCGGAATTCAGAGAGCACGTAGGTTCGAATCTCAGTGAAAGAGCAAAATGAAGAAAACGTTGTTTCTAATAGCGGTCGCCCCGGCAGGCAAAGGCAAACCTCCGAGTGTATTTCTGCCATGAAAAAGCTCTTCATAAAAAATATCTGCCGTTCGGAGTTGGCTTGAAGCTGCAAGTCCCTCCATTTGTGGAACAACATTAAGACGCACACCCCAAATAGGAGGAGGTGCTCGGCCCAATACCCATCTCTCGAAGCTATGCAATTATCTATAGAAAAACTGGGAAGAGATGAAGAACAATAAAATGTGTTAAATCTATTTTTGACCTGTTATCCTAATCAGCAGAGGTTACATATTGTCGAAGACTCCTTTGAATTTTTTTCGTAAAATAACTTTATTGAACATTTTAACGCCTTGATGACCTACTACCCAACTTTTTGTAAAATTTTTCAAGAGAAGTACAAAAAATAGCTATTTAAAGGAGAGCTGAGACTTTAGAAAAAATCCAAAAAGTAAATATTTTTTATATGGAATTTCATACTACGTTTTTATTAAACAAAAAATGCACACAGAATTCTGCTGCTGCGTGTGTCTGCCTACGTAAATCTCCATCTCCCTACTAAAATCATCTAAATGCATTGAAAACTAAATTTCAATTCAAAAGTTTACACGAAACGCAAAGTTTTAATGAAATAATTACAGAGTAATTATTCAAAACACTACCAACAGTGAACTTGTAATCAAGTTAAAATCATTTTCATGTCGAACTTTTCCAATTCACACTCTTACATGCATATGTAAACTCGTATGTGTATGTATGTATAATATGCAGTAATGTGCAATATAAGAAAAGATAAAATTCTGCTGAATGGGTAACTGCATTACTGTGGTTTTTAAATTTGTAATGCATTCTGGAGATTTCTCAAAGTAAACCTTTTAAGCAAAAGAGAGAGAAGTTCGAAAATTTTGAGGATTTTTTGTTCTTGCTCACCAACAACCGTTTGTAAAATTTGATCAGAGATAAAGCAAAATTTAAAAAAAAAAATCTATGAACTCCTATGCGCTAGCTGAAGGTCGTACGGTTTCTATTAAAATTTCATTTTGAATAGCTGCCAAAGTAAGTGCTTAAACTACCCACAAAATGACAGTTCATGTTAAGGGAGGGCACTCAAAGGACGAGTTCCTGGTCAACTTGAAAGCGCTTTTCTGAATTCCTGTTATTGTTGGAGTTCGTGTGCGCTATAACTCAAAATCTACTGGACCAATCGTTTTGAAGATTCACTTAATACGCCAGCTTCCAGGACATTTTCGCTAGATGTGCATCTTACAATAACAAATTAGTGCTACGAAAAATTGAAAATTTAAAAAAATGCTCCCAGGAGAAACTACTTTATTTTGGGTTTTTTTTGCGTCAAATGATTATATTGCGAGTTATAATTTACACCACAGAACGGCTTTTTTCGAGGCACCTCCGGCGATATGCTGTCACTCACTCAATTTTCAGTATTTTGCAATAAAAATTTAGGAAAATATTGCTCAAATGCATCCCGAATTTCTTCTTTATACAGAGCAAATGTGAATCATTGTAAAGGAAAAAAGTACAAAATATGAACGAAATTTTTGTGTGACTTCAAACTTGCACTTTATTTTACTAGAATTTGATGAGCTGTAAAACTACGTTCCAAGATTAAAAAAAAATGTTTTACAATTTTATGAAATTTCATTGAACTATTATATGTATATCTTGTATAAAGTATGAAAGTTGGATTATTACGATATTCGTAGAATATAATATAGAATGAATTATATTTTTATAAAAAAAAAAATAATTTAAATTATTTTTTTGAATATTAAATGAAAATTCAGTGAATATACGAGTAGTAACACAATCTGTATCGTCAAAAAAAACTTAAAAAAAGCATTTTCTATCTTCTTCAATATAATCTGTGGAAAATGGAGAGGTGAAGTTCGGTTATTAGACGCTTGCTTATAAAACGTAAAATTTATTTATGATCGCAATTCCAATTTATATACTTTAAGTAACAAATGGCCATGTATAGGTTTCCGGAAACCGCGCTCTTCAACTTTCCTTCACTTTTCAAAAAACTTGCTTCATTTTGCACAATACTGTAAGAGCATTGCCAGTCATTTGCATTATCTGTCTCTGAATTTAAAAATTACCAAATGCAAGCTGCAGTCACGTGGAAACGGAGGTTTTCCTGAACTAAACTTATTCACATTTCACAAATTCTTGTAAATCTCAAATATTTGTGGTTTTTCAAGCACAAAATTCCTTTAGCTTTTTCCCACATTTGCACTACATGTTGAATATTGTTTATTATAGTCACAATGCTGAGTCCTTTACTCACCAAAAATACTATATTGGCAATATAGATTAAATATTTAACAATAGATTCCAGACAATTCATTTTGAAGCCGGTCTGACACTTAAACTGTCAATTATATTTATTTAATTTTTTTCAAAGCGCACTAATAACTTTTCTGTTGTCTCGTTTCACAATTTCGTTTCACGTTTTCCGCTCGTTTCTGCTGTAACGTTTAAACGCGTCGAGTTCTCTTGTCGAATTAAACACGCAATATTGCATTGAAACCTTTTAAATGTGTCACTGGCTAGTACTGCTCTGGTGCTCTCTGCTTGGATATACCTAGACTTATCACAGGCGCAATATGAAAAGGGTCTAGCGGGGTAACTGATAACCATTTTCCTACCGACATATTTACCCGTATGAGTGGCAAACATTACTATCTTAAACACTATTTAGCTATTTATCAGTAATTTGTGGACCAAACGCGAGCGTACCAGGGCGAGTGCTCATAGGCATACAGATGTACGTACTTATGCATGTATTTACTTACATGCTTATGAATATTTACGGAAAAAGAATATGATTAGTAACCGAAGAGACTTTGGTTATATTTTCATAAATGAGTCACTAAAGTTGTATCTCCTCTACAGCAGATTTAGCCTTTTTGAATCGCTTGCAACCACTCATACTTCTAAATTGGCCAGTCTGTTGCTTTTTAGCGATAATATTGACATAAGCTCTTTCAAATACCAGGTTGTTCAATAAGTTTTGCGGTTCGATAAGAGAGGACATTGCCACTAGTCTAATTTTTTTTTTGTTATGTTGGTACACTCTTCATATGAACGTATGTAAAGTTTCATTTCCATCTGTCTATTCATTCTTTGTTTAAAAGCCATTTAGTATCGACGTGTCACAGTATTTTCTACGATGGAAAAAATCAAGTAGAGTGCAGTGATTGAATACTTATTCCTGTAAGATTTAAAAGTAAAGAAAATTGACAAACGAATGTTAAAAGTGTATAAGGACTTTTCGCCATCAATTAGTACGGTAGAAAGATGGGTTGCTGAATGTAATGTGGTCGTACAAGCTTTGAAGACGATTCACGTCAGGGGCGTCCAAAAACAACGTCCAGAAACAACACCAGAAATCGTAGAAAAAATACAGGATATTTAATTGAAAAATCGTCGAGTCACTAAAAGAGATTTAGTAGAAGCATCAGGCATCTCATTGGGCAGTGTAAGCAATATTTTGACTGAAGTATTGAGTTTCAGAAAGCTGTGTGCACAATGGGTGTCGCATTCGCTAACAATGGCACAAAAACACATTCGTACGCGGCTTTCTGAGCAATATTTAGAACGTTTTCGAAAGGATAAAGTTGATTTTGTACGTCGATTAATCTCAATGGATGGGACTTGGGTCTATCACCGTGATTCTAAATCAAAAGAAGAGTTCAACGAGTGGTGTGAACCTGGCTCTTCGCCTTCGAAACGAGTTTGTGTTCAGAAATCGGTCAAGAAGATGTTAGCATCAATATTTTGGGAAGTGAAAGGAATTTTTTTGTGGTTTACTTGCAAACTGGTAAAACAATAAATTCTCAAAATTACAGGTATTGTAACCTTTTAGACCTGCCGAAAGAATAAAATCGTGAGAAAAGACTCGGTTTGCAAAAGGAAAAAATATTTAGCATTTTGACAATGGCTAAAATCCATGAATTAAAGTTCGCATTGTTGAAGCATCAGCCGTATTCACCAGATTTTGTCTCTAGCGACTTCCATCGGTTTCCAGACCTTAAAAAGTTCGTGCGCGGAAATCGTTTATCATCAAATGATGAGGCCATAACAACTGTGGAAGTGTATTTTACAGCCCTTCCTGATTTTCACTTTAGGGATGGAATTCGTGAATTGGAATCTCGTTGGAACAAGTGTGTTGTTGCTTAGGGAGACTATATTGAATAATAAATTGTATTTCAAACCATAAAATTGTGTTTTTCTTATCGAAAACTTATTGAACAACTTTGTATGCAGATCTACCATTCTACCGTAAAGCCCATTGACTATTGGTATAACAAAGTGTACGTTTCAAATAGCTCAAAAATCGCATGAGTTTTCGAAAATGTTTTTTTTTTTTTTTGCTGGCAGTCTTGTGCATTTTCTCCACACAACAAATGCTTGACATTGTTTTATATTAAAGAAAACAACAAATTCATAAAACAAAAATAATAATAAAAAAATCGAAGCAATTCTTTAGCCACTTGAAAGTTGTTGTTTAATAAAGTAAACCAAAACGAAAATGGACTATAAAACTGCATACTCGAGAATTTTTCTAAAAATTCCGATTACAAAATGTGAAACTGTCATATCAATTTAAAATTTTTTTTTTTTAATTATCGCAAAGTTTTGAACTTTGATTTAGATATGTATGTATATCGTTGACGATTCCTTGTGATATTCTAACCGCCGCACCTGGAATTATCGTTAAATTCGTCCAATTTTATACTCGCTTACTCTTATTGATACAGATTTTACCAAGTCATGAGTCATTTGCACTTGAGAGAGCTTCAGTTATTAATACAAATCTGTCCGTTGTGCGGGGATTTTTCACTTTAATCACTGCCAAGCTTTTTTTACTTGTGTATGTATGTGTGGATGTATATACATATGAGGTGTGGCTGATTTGTTGCCAATGCGCGGAAACCTTCTTCATGTGCAAACTTTCGATGAGGATACTTTAAGCTACTGAATGCTTCCTTTGATCTCAACAAAATATTTAATGATCACTCGTTGGCCAGCTAGTACGAATCCTTCGACTATTTCTACATTATCATCGATATGGAATGTGGATGAACGCTCGGCGCGATTTTCGTCTTCAGTCCATGTTCTGTACAGGTTAAGCACATTGGACTACCTTGCAAGTGCCCAGTATAGAGGAGCAAAGTCCATCAATATAATTACTATTGTTATTATTATTTTTATTTGGCTACTGCACACTGCGGAGATCCTTTGTCAAAACCTACTCAGGGCTATATTTTAAGAATTTTTAGTACATTTTGTGACTTATTTTTCCACAATTTAAATGCATGCATGGCAATACCACCAAGGTGGTGTAGCCTATTTCTGCCTAGTGCAGGACATTTACAAAGAATGTGTTCTAAATTTTCAATGTCCATTTCACAGAATCGGTATATGACAATTTTGTTTAAGTGATACAAGGCTACAGTAGCCTGAAAAGCAACCAGTTAAACGTTTTAATCTATTCTCCTGAGCGAAAGTAGCTTATCAGAAGTACCTCTGCTCGGTGTTAGGAATGGTTTCGCTTGTCGCTGGCCGATAGAATTTTATTAGCATTCAACGAATTTGTTCTCCTCCAACTTTCTAAACAATTCGTTAAAGAGGCCTTTTGTAAGTCGACAGAAAGACTCAGGACCAATCAGAGGCATGTTTGCCTCTTTTTTAGCTAAATGATCAGCTTTTTCAGAAATACACTCGGAAGTTTGCCATTGCCTGCCGAGGGGCGACCACTATTAGAAAAAACTTTTTCTTCATTTTGGTTTTTCACCGAGGTTCGAGTCTACGTTTTTTCTGAATTCTGAATTCCGAATGGTAGTCATGCAACCCATTCGGCTACGGCCGCCGCCGAAATATCGAAGAATTTAAAAAATCGAGTGCCCTTGGATAATTGTTGAATGACTCGAAAAATATTTGTCGGATTCACTTCAAATTTTCACACAATGTTTTTAAGATATTATACTTTAAGAAAATGTAAAAAAAAATCCAATTTTTTTTAAATTCTGATTACCCCTAACCTCTTTATAGGTTACGTGGGCCTCTTGGCTGAGTTCAGTTAGTTAAATACAATAACATCCTATTATCCCCGGTGAAGCCTCGGACCACACATGTTTTGTAGTTATAGAAATAATTAGTAGGAGTATAATATTCTATTATCATTGGATATTCAATTACTTTTAACTTGGAGACATTCAATATACATAAACGTATTGTAGTTTTATTTATTTTTTGGGAATTTTCTTACTCGACACAGCGATCCCGTAATATTGATTAGCATATGGCATGCAATTTGTATGAAAACTATTCATCTATGTATATATGTACACTTATATAAACTCATACCTACATACATTAGTGTGACGAATTTCGCAACATTGTGACATTCATGCCCAGTACAAAACAGTCGGACTCAGGAAAATTTTAAAAGCGCGAGTCGTTTCCAAATACATACACCTGTGTTCAGCATAATAGCAGCGCAAAATATTGCAAGGTGTTGAAACTTTATTTTATCATTTATTTTTTATAAAAATATAGTTTATCCTTCAACAACTGAACTACTTTTTTGCAATTGTTTCTATATGAAGTCGTTCGTGTAAGTAATGACGATCATTTTGAACCCAGAATTATTAAAATCGGTTCATTTTTGACTAAGTTATTAGCATTTAAAAAAAAAATTCTTATATAATGAAAAAAAATCAATTTTGAGCCGAAGAACAAAATTGCCGATAAATCTTGAAAAAAAAATATTTTTGGGCGAACAAAAATATACGTGTCTCATTATTTTGACCAGAGAGCAACATATTTGAGTTACATCGAAATCGAAGAACATGTCCCGAATAGCCCGGTTGAATTGAAATGGAAAGCATCAGCAGTTTAAAGCGAATACGGCAAAGAAAGTCTGACATAGCGCATATTGCGTAACGGTATTTCAACTTTATTCACATAACGATTGTTTAAATAGGACCAAGGAATCGAGCTAGAAAAAGGATTATATGCGAATTTTTGACAGAAAAACTTAGCTGATTTACTTTGCTTTTAGATTTTTAAATTATAATCTTTCGCGAAAAACCTCGAAGAATAACCACCAAAAATTTCAACTTTTTAATCCGAATTTTTATAATAATTAAAGCAATTTGTGGTTGTTTATAATAGTTGAAAAGTTTTTAGCCAAGCTTCTCCAATTTGCAGGGTACGCCAAGTGAAGTGCCTCCGAACCGTTCTTAAGATATGCAAAAGCAATAAAATTCATTAGAGTTCGGAGAGAATAGCGATCACTGAAATAAGAAGAGTTGCTATATATCACTGTATCTGCTTCCGCTTCACCAAACACCTAGCCAGTAGTGAATAAATCTAAAAATTCCCCTTGAATCCAATTTTTGATATGATTTGGCAGCACTGCACTATTTTCGTGTTGTGTAATTTCGCTACTTTTCAAAAAATCCCACTTGAAGGTATATAAAATATAATAAACAAATCCTTTCATAGACTTGGAAGCATCGGATTGTGAGCTAAGCGGCTAAAAACAAAGCCGCTCGAACAAACTGTTGTTGCTAACATATACACATTTTTTGATAAGCGAGCAGAAAAGTGGTGAACCGGTGCACTTTTAAGCACTGACCTGAAATATTATTTCAAACCCGCTGTATAGAAAAGATGTTGCGCCAGAGAATGAACTTAAATGAACTTTTTTCGAGTACTAATTTGTAGCAGAAAATGTTAACATTAACATTCCCTGGTAATATTTTAAAGATTATTTGAGTCTAAGAAAGCCAAATTTTTAACAAAAAAAGTGGTTACATTTTATTGCATGTGGAAACCACAACCGCACTTTGGCTTAGAATGCTTTATTGAAAGTATATTTGACTACATTCAGGTATTTATCTTTTAATATTGTCTGTCCCACGAAAATTGTAAGGACGCTCCCCAGGGACCGGAATCGGCCTCGGGGATAGATCTGCGCGCTCAACGTGTCAACGGTCTAGTCCTCATGCCAAGTAAATCCCAGTGTATTTCCATTTATAAAAAGTTTTTCAAACTTGACACTTTCTTCAAATTAACTTTAAATAACTCAGCAATTGATTAATCGAGCCCTCACATGAAAGAAACACATAGTTAATGCCGCAGAAAAAGTATATGGAATGTTTCGGTCCCTTTAGTATTTTCAATATTTTACCCCAGAGTTCATTGATTAATCATAGGCAATACTTATTTGATTCCAACTTTATTACATTCTGTCAAAAAAGTACCGGGAATTGTTCAATAAAACGCAAAATAATTGCTTAATCATTGATAGGCGCAATCTTGTTTCTATCATTCTTGGGCTGGTATGACCATACATTTTTTCCCTCCAGCTCCTCGCTTTTCATACTTACTATTTAACTTTTATTCCCTCTCATATTTTAAATGCATTTGATTTAGAAATAAATTTTAGATTTAAAATTTAAATATATTGTCTTTAAATTTAAATTTAATACCTTCTTTATAGCTAATGCTGAAAGGTACGCAAATATTGTTTTATTGAATATTAATTAATAAATAAATAAATAAGAAGTTTAAAATGGGTTCGATACGTATTAGCTTGGAAAGGCGAGAAGTTCTGCCTACACAGAGTCTCTGTGTTACCGAAAACTCGGAAAATAGTTGCGCTGGGAATTATATAAAATATATGTACATACATACATATGTACATTATACTATTTCCCTCACAAATTTTGTGATTTTGTCTAGGGAATCTTCTCGTCAAAAAGCTGTAAATTCATCCAAAATTGTAATCTAGTCTATACTTGTGAGTGCAATTTTATGTAAATATATATTTGTATTTATATACATATGTACTTAAAAAATACATATTTAATGGAATTCGTATCATTTTCATTGTAACGCCAGTTGGGGTGAAATATCTATGAACACCCATAGAAAAAGTACTGATTTCGAGAAAGCAGGAAAGAGTGTTATCTTTATTGTCAGATTGTTGCCTCGAACAACTAAACTATGATATACTGTCACGATAATGAAATGATGCATGATTCATTCTATAAATGTGTATGTATACTATTACTCAACCATATTAATTTATTGCGCGATCGCTTAGGTTTTTATGCACTGACAAGTGTAGGTGTTAGTCAAGTGCACGCCCAGAATAGAACTGCGATAAAAAAGCATAACTAGAGGTATTTTTGCCTGACAAAAAACCCCAATTTATAATGGCAAATAAATATTTGTTTAGTATATAAGTAGATGTGTACTTATTTCCGCCAATTCAATGAGAACAACAAATGCTATGACGTTTTTTACGGGTACACAGCTATGAAAAAACGTGCAGACACGTGTGTGACTAATGAGAATAGATTTCCTATACCATAAATACTTGTATGCAGTTCATAATATTCTTCGCAGGATTGTCCACAATAAAAATTATAAATGAAAGTTATTTGATCAATAAAAAAACGTGTAAATCATTAGAATGAGATAATGCTGCAAAACATACCTTGTCCTTGTTTTAGTAACCAAGCACACTAACACGCGCATACATAAAATTATTTTCACTTTGTTCATCAACCATTGTTTGTAACAGCACAACGAAATCCAGATAGACATAGACGTGCGAGGAACGGCTGGCAAATTCGCTACCCAAAGTTTTTAATGAATGAAAAGTATTGTTTAAAATTTTTTTATTTTTCGTGTAATCCCCTCAAGAAGAATAAACTTATTTATATTTCATGGTTTTATGCCACTAAAAAAATATTTCTTCCTATTTATCTGCAAAATGGTGTTCTACGGCCGAATTCATCTCATTCGGAATATCGTCCTCGCCGTGACTTCTTTTTGATATACGCGAAAAGAAACTTAGATGTGAAAGGGTTCAAAGAAATGAAAAGGGTGAGAAAATATGCTTCCAATAATACCTTGAAGATCTAAAGCGAACAAGATTAGGCTGAGTCATTTAAGGGGTACCGGTGGTCTACATTAAAATAATTAAAAACGGTATTCAAATTTTTGAAGCTTTTTATTTAACTTCTTTTATATACAAAAATTATTTTTTTTTTTTAATTTTAATAATTTTAAAAATGGCGCTGAAGTTGACTCTCCCGAAAAATTGGACCTGGATAGTGTTGTCCATTTGTGGAACACAAAAATCAAAAAAAAACCTAATCAGTATGACTGTAGTTATGTCCCGTACCAAATTAAAAAAAAAAATTGACAAAATGGCGCGGTTTTGAATGTGATACTCTAAAAATCGGTTTTTTCCAGTTTTTTAATCAAAAAATATGAAATAATAATATGATTCTAGTGCGGGCGATAGTCATTGTTGTTGTGAACAACATATTAAAATTTCAGACGATTTTTCTTTTTTTTACAACACTAAGCCGAAAAAAGTCGTTTCGATGTAAATGAGTTTAAAGTTTTAGGTACAAGAGCTCGCGGACCGGTCTCTTCCTAGTTAATGGGCTATAGAAGCTATAATATTGGGAATTCCGGCATTAAATTTCACAGTATATTCTTAAGATACTATACTTTCGAAATGGTGAAAAAACAAAAACTCGATTTTTTTGGAATTTATAGACCACCGGGTCCCTTTAAGTTTTTCTTAAACCTAACTTGCAAAAGAAGTAAAAATAGCATCAAAAATTATTTAATAAAAAAGTTATGAATTAAAATTTCAAAAAATGTTTAAAAATTTATTTCGAGTCATTTGATAAAGTCTTCAAACATTTTTATGCATTCATTTAAGCTAAAACTTTCTATCATCTAACATATTTTTTTAGAAAAAATATTTTTAAAAACTAATTTTATTCATTTTTACTATTCTTGTTTTGTAACATCAAGGCCGGCTTCACAATATTTGCTATTATTTATGTATATTTATAATTGGCGTAATGAGTATAGCATTTTGAGTGTTTGGCCGAGCTCCTCCTTCTAGCTGCGCTCCTTGATGTTTTGCTTTGTTTTCTTCATCGATATTTCGACTTCAATTAGAAGTCTTCTTCCGGAACTCTAAACTAAATATCCGAACGCCATCAACAAAATTTTACTTATAAAATACTCGTAGTATTTTCAAATCGGTTCAGTTGACGAAAGTTTTCATATTTTTCCGAAATATAAATTTCATAATTCTGGTAGAAAAACTGCAACTTTTTTTAGTGGAGCACCCGACATTCGCAATAGAGGTGCTATTGTCATTAAACAATAATACAAAAGGAGCGGACCTAGAATATTGCACTGAAGAATGCCGGACATTTCAAGGAAAAGTTACTATTACTTAAATACGACTTAAGCTTTTGCAAAAAAAAGCAAGCTAGTTTATTAATCAGTATCTTATAAGACACTTTATTTATATATTTTATATTATTAAGTTTTCTGTTCTGAAGTTGTAAAAAATCGTGAGAGGAATGTATAATCAGACCTTAAAGTTTGATGATAATAAAAAGAACTGTCACTATTGCCTCTTAAAAAAAAAAAAAAAAAAATAAGCCACCAAACAGGCACACCTCCGATATAGAAGAATTTTTTACTCAACTTTATTTGTTCTTGATTGGTCAGCTGATCAGTCTGTACATGCGATAACCCAACTCATAATATTTGATGACATCTGTAAGGAACTATGACATTTCACTGAAAATATTCGGCGGGCATATAAAGCCCGCTATTTTTTAATTTTTTAATTTTTGTTATTTTCCTTGCATTCTTATCGGACTTACATATCAGTTAAACTGAATTATATGATATGGTTTTGTTATTTTGATTAAAATTATTTTTTTTTTTTCAATCAGGCAAATAGTTTGCTTGTATTATTTTGTTGTTGTTAGCAATCTTTATTGCTTATTTGCACTCAATTTCTTAGAATTAAAATTTCAATTGACAAAAAAAAGTCCCTAAAGTTTCGGTTGGCAATTAATTTAGACTAAAGAACCTTATATTTATCTATTATATTGCTACAAGGGCGGAAGAAGGTGTCTCCGCTTAGGAGCTCAAAGTCGCTTTATGACTATCTGAATATTTGATATTAAAATTAATTGAATTATTTATGAATTTTTCAATATAATTTAAGTACATCAAAATTATGTAGAAATTGTTATCTTTGGTCTGCTAAATTGGTGAAAAATCAGCATTGCCCCTCGCAGGTAAAACACTAAAGACTTCACTCATTTTCAAATAATATAATTTTCAAGAAATCTGTTAAAACAATTTTTTCTCTGAATCATCCTCAAAATCATTCAACTCGCTTGAAAATAATCTAAGTTTGTTTTTTTTTTGTAACCCTTTATTATTGTTTCCATTTAAAATACTTCAAATATTTACAATTTTTCTTTCTTTTTGGGTTTCAACAGTATTTAGAAGACAAAAATGTTGTTCTTCAGCTGCGGTTCCCGATGCTACTGACTTATCCAAAGATCGTTCGTCCCTGTACACCGACGCCACTTGCCTTTCTCCTTTAGTAAATTACATCAGTTCATACCAATTACTAGCAGATCCTTCTGAACTTACTCCCGCCATTGTCGCCTTAATTTCTTGCTCTTGTATTTTTATGCGTTTCACGATGGTCATGTCTTTAGGAAATTCTAATACTTCATCGGTGCTCATGGCAATACCGAAAAGACCTAAGATCTTGCATGGAATTCGAGAGAGAGCTTTACCTTTCATTTTTTCCAAAGCGTGCAAAAGAGACACTGTTTGGAAAAGTTGCGAATGCGAAAGAATTGGTATCACTAAAGCTTGAACTCCATACCTTGTGTTCGCGTTCGGCGATTGCCTTCCGTTTTTTAATTTAAAAGAGAGACTACACGTCATCCAATTTCCAAGCTTGTAGCTGTGCTTACCGGTCATTGGACGATCGGCACTCACGTAGAAAAGCTGGGTTTACCATTCCCATTGCGAAAGCAGTGGGGACCTTTCCGAGAAGGAGATTATTGACATTTTCTCTGTAAATGTCCGGGTTTGGCAGCCAGACGGTTACGGCCACTGGGTGATCATTGTGTGCTCCAACCTAAATCCATTTCATGTTTCAACTCTTAAATCGTCTCTGGATTATTGGTGTAACGGCGTCCCATAAAAAATGGTCTAATTGAGTCAGTTCACAGCTTCTAGGTGGCTAATTGGTATACCCGTTTCGGCTGATTATTCGATTTTCGAAGATTGTTGCATGCTTTTAAGATTTGCCAACTCCGTTCTAGTGATAAATAATAACCGGATTTGTAAATGTTGAACATAAACTAAATTTCTGACACAGCACGGATTTTATTTTAGCTGCCACAGTCAATCGACAACTCGAATTCCAAATTCCGTACTATAACAAATTTCACTTTAATTTTTTTGGTAACTCTTACTAACCATTCTTAATGAAATCACTGACCTGCAGACCTTTCTGGTTCAAAATTTTTGTTTCAGAGCCATTTAAGTTTGTCATTGCCAAGTATTATTTTTATTAGCCTTCAGCCAACAGTTTGGTTCTGATCTTTATGCTTTAGAATTATTACTAACTAGAATACTCGTACACAGTTTTTATATGGAGAACATCTCACGATTGTCATATTAAAAGGCTTGCACGTTTTTAAAATACCGATTTTCGTTTTGCTCTTACAGCTTTGAAGGTTAAGTACCTAATTCCATTTCATTTAATAATTAATGCAAAATCTTACTAGTAAAGAGGATTAATATTTTACTGTCGTTTTTGTTTGATATTATAAGTAAAGTGATTGACTCTCCTTTCCATTTTGAATGCATTTATTTTCACATTTCTCAAAGAAGCCTTCAGAGAAAGGGGAATTGATAAACAATAACATTTCTCATGCTTCTATTTGGGCGCTATAAAATACGTCAATTCGTTTTTAAATCTTTTGGCTTTCGTATTTTTATCTTTGAAGCTTAGTTTGAAATTAATATTAAATGAAATATGTACTAAACTCTTAGCTATAAAACACTCTGCAAATAAGTGCAAAGTAAAGTTCGTACTATTTTTTCGATTTAGCAAATGTCTCGTTTTTTACAATTTTTCTTCCGAGCAAAAACTCGTCTTTGTTTTTGAATGCCTCTTTTATTAAGCGGTTAGGGGTAGTCAGAGACGCGAAAAAATGACAATTTTCAATAATTTTTTTTTTTGCTAGTCAATTGCTTTATTTTATAAAAATAAAAACATAGCATTAATACATCATGTTTCGACTTGAGTTTAGCAAAATTTCGAAAACAAAAATAATAATTGAAAAAGTGTTCGCTGTTTGTGCGGAGCCCGATTCTCCAGAAGTCCCTTGCGGTGATTATCACAAGTCCTTGGAGATTCATCTAAAATCAATAAGACAAGAGAAATTAGTTTTATTAATAGATAATCGTATGCCTGAACGAAACTTTTTTTTTCAAAATTAACAATATGGCAGCCTTAGGAAATAGTTTTCAAGTCTTCGAGAAAAAACCCGACAATTAATTGTTAAAAAAACAATCGAAATTAAAAAAAAATCTTTCAATCAGGCACAAGTTTTTTGTGTTTTTCAAAAACAGTATACATTTTATTGAAATCTACTAAGCGATTTTTAAGTTACAATCATCACCAGTTCAAAAACATAGTTTTGAGAAAAACGCATTTAAAGTTTATCGATTTATGTAGAGTTATACGAATTATTTAATTACTTACACTGTGTCATCTATTCCTGGGCCAAATAATAGTTCTTCAGCCGTCAAAGCAGCTTCCAAAATACCGTTTTGCTGTTACCTACGTAGCATTCTACCATCCCGAGTGTTATCGTTAGCACGCTTATCTGTCACTTTCATACGCAGCTGCTGCTGGTTACTTGCTCTCGAACGCTCCGGAGCGCCCGAGCGCTGTTGAATGCATACATATATGGGGAATGCTGCTGAAATGGCACTCCTTGGCCGCATATAAATCCGGGTCGTTCCGGTAACGTGTGAACGACCGAGCGCCCTTGTTAATTGTTCAATAACTCGAAAAGTATTTGTCGGATTCACTTCAAAATTTCACACAATATTTTTAAGACATTATACTTTAAGAAAATGCAAAAAAAATATATTTTTTTTTTTAATTCTGGCTGCCCCTATCCTCTTAAATTAAAACAAGAAATGAAAATCTTAATTTTTTTACCTTTACTAGGCAGCTGCGAAATACAAACCAGACAAGCTGCTTCATTGATCCATTGCTCCATTGCATTGCTCACAAGTGCTAAATATGATTGACGTACGACGGACGCCATTTACGAGAATTATAAATTTTAAGATTAGTGAAGTGATTCATTTTCCGCCACCTACGATGATCGAAGATTACGAGTAGATGCAACAACGCTAATGATGAGAAAGAGAATACGAAAGGCGGCGCATATTACAGTACCACTATTCGGCTCGCAAGTGAGTTTTACAGAATCAGCTTTAAAGCTATCTCAATTGTAGATTTTTTATTCAAACGTTTTGGTTAATAGGCAACTCTTTTCATTACATTTCTTTTTTTAATTTGGCACCGTCTTCTTAGTTCCCTCACAAGCCGCATCCAGAATTATGCTCTTTTCTTTCATTCTGTTCATTCTTGCGATGCCACTTCATAAATTTTGGTTTACATTCATGGTTATTCGAGTCCATTGCAGTTCGTACAGTTTACGAAAATCGAACCTTTAGAACCTGGATTTAGTAGTGTCATGGTTGGTAATCTAAGTATGCATTAAAAAATTTAGCAGCCGAATAGCTTTATTAAACGATTTTATTTCTAAAAGTGAATCGCTTGTTACATATTTACATAGAAAATTGTAAGTATTATTGATGAAAATTTTTGCAAAACTTAAGACTGTCTAATTTTAGAGAAAAATATACATATACGTATATACATAATTAATAGCAAAAAACGGCGTTGCGACATTGAGCATAAATACTGCAAGCACAGAATTTTCGTAAGCTATACACTTTACATATACATATTTATACATTTTATAATATTTAGTAAACATTTTACAAAAATTAAAAAAAATCAATATATTGGTTTTTGTTCATTATTCAAATCATTATTTTTATGTAAACTCGCACTGTCGCTTAGGTAAAGAGTATTAAATGAGCATAAATATCTAAAGATTTGCCAGCGAAAAGAGAAACTCTTCGTTTTGTGAAGTGATTTATGATTACGGAAGTAGTATTCGAATTTTTCTCGATTTACGAATGTGTTTTTTTAAGTTTTATTTTAAATATTAAAAAGAATTTCTAAAACTAATACATGCACATACACTCATGTATGTATACCTACTCGTATGTATATGCAATTGGGCGCAGGCCTAAATTTTGTGTTTTATTGTACATTTATTACAGAATTCGATGGATTTTGATTGCTTTGATTTCACATAAATTTTGCATACATTATTGTTGTTGTAAATACATATACATATATTTGCAAAATAATTTGAGATTCTGTGGAGGGCACTCAGCAAACTCAGTAGGCAGAGCGACGCCTGTAATTGCGAATATTATTCGCCAAGCAGCAGGCAAATACGAAACCAACAAACTGAAAGAAAAAGTTGTCAATTTTTTATTCGTTTACTTTTTTTCGTTTTTTTAATTTTTTGTGTTTATTTTTTACTTTTTTTTCATTTTTATTTTTTTATTTTTAATTTTTTTATGACTTTTTTATTTTATTTTCTAAGTTCAAACTCACCTCGATAGCTGCAATAACCAGACCGGCATACTTAATTATATCGCTATTCTTATCCCAGAAATCAACGAATGCCTGCTTGCAGCCTTTACGGTAAACGTTCTCGATGCGACAGCTATTGTCCTTGCAACACGATGGTGGATAGTAGCCTTGGAATGAGTAGTCCACATAGGAATTTTTGCCGCAGCACTCCATCTGAAATTGCAAGAATAATAAATTCAGTAGTGTTCTTAATAGATGTAAAATGGAAAGTGTTTTCCAATAACAGGTGTTATTTTGAATAGCCCGCTATTTCGGTAGATATCACTTTTGAAGCTGTCATTTTTTGTTATTTGACAAGTAGAAGCTACGCCATTAATAAAAATGGAACGATTCACGCTTAAACAACGCATTGAAATGATTAAAATCCACTATAAAAATGGTGAAAATTTGGCAGAGATGGTTCAAAAACTCGAACATTTTTGGGTCATCGTGAAGCACCTTTTCGAGCCGCAATACAGAAATTGGTGAAAAATTAGAGCTGTTGGGACAAGTTAGTTATGTGAGGAATAAAATCCGTGCACGTCGCTCAAGAACAGCCGAAAATATTGCTGTTGTAGCCGAAAGTGTTGAAGAAAACCCAGGTTTGCCCATTCCTCGTCGTTCTTTGGAATGAGGCATTCCACAAACGCCATTAGACCGTATTTTGCATAAAGATTTGGGTCTTAAGGCTTATAAAGTCCAGTTAACACAAGAACTCAAGCCGGCCGATCATCCACAATGCCGTGTCTTTGCTGATTGGGTCGTTGAAATGCACGAAAATGATCCAGAATTACATCGAAAAATCATCTTGAGTGATGAGGCCCATTTCCACCTCGATGGCTACGCCAACAAGCAAAATTGCCGGATCTGGGGCTCAGAAAATCCAAGAGTTATTGTTGAAAAGCATCTCTATCCTCAACGAGTGACTGTTTGGTGCGGTTTATAGTCCGGCGGAGTCATTGGACTTTACTTTTTCGAAAATGAAGCTGGAGCAACTGTTACGATGAATAGATTTCGCTATCGAAATATGATTAACGATTTTTTATGGCCGGAATTGGATGGTGTTGATCTGCACAACGTTTATTTTCAACAAGACGGCGCTACGTGCCGCAGAAGCAACGAAACCATTGATCTTTTATCAAAATAACACCTCTTATTGGAAAACCCTTTATTACACACATACATACATATGTATGAACACTCGCGTTCACAGTAATAGCAGCGCAACATACTGCAAAGTTTTGACTATTTATTTATTTCTTTTTTTTATTCTATAGAAATTTAGTTCACAGCTTCAAAATTCTGCACAAAATTAAAAAAAAATGCAACATATAAAAAAAAAATTTCCAATCGTTTTGTCAGAATTTTTACAAAAATTCTAGGTATGAAGTTGTTTAGCCTTTTAAATTTTGGTATAATATTAAGCCAGTTTAAAGTGGCTTGAAATTCCCGTAGGTATTTGACAATTTGTTTCCTTTTTTTCCTGGCGGTCTTGTGCATTTTCTCAATATAAAAAAAAATTGGTCTTTCGTTATTCCACTTAACTTTTACTTTATCATACCAAACTTCAATGAGCTATACAACGGTATACTCGAAATTTTTCTAAAAGTGCTGATTAAAAATTTTGAAATTTGTATGAAAATTTGTTCAAGTTTTTATTATTTTGTATAAAGTTTTAAACTTTAAATTATTCGATTTTCCTTGCAGTATGCACTATATTTTTATAAAAATATAAAAAAGAAATAGTCAAAACTTTGCAATACACCGCCCTGCTGTTATTGTGCACACAGGTGTACGTATATATGCATGTATAAAATAATACTTACGCTAATTTGTATGGCATCCATGTAGTCCGCCTTGCGCGTTCGACGCGCCCATGCCTTTTCGACAACATCGCCCATCATTACCAAATATTTATCCTTTTGTACCCACATGTAAATGACCAAGGCGAGTTGGCCGATCATCAGCACAAAGAGCAGGACAGAATACTATAAATGATAAGAAATAATTTTTAAACAAAAATACCATTTAATTTAATATATGAATGTTTTTACCGTCATCGACATGCAGTACGATTCGCGTATCGCTCCACAGCAACCGAAGAAGGATATCAACAATATCACCGAACCCAAGACGATCATTGTAATGGGCACTTGTTGTGTTTGTACTGCCTCTGCTATGTCATCGATATTGTGTATATTGCTGAAGAGCAGGATGCCAAAGACGATAAGCAGTATGCCACATATCTACATAGAAATATTTATGATTGAAATTAGATTGTGAGATTTGTTAGAAATTTATATTTCTGTGCTTCACTAAATAAAGATAATATAGAGTCTTACTAATTAATGAACAAAATGTATATTGAAGTTATCTACGAAGCAATATATCATTCGATTGGAGGGCATTAATTTATTTAAAAATAAGTACATGGCTTTGCTCCGCATATTTCATATTAGAATACGATAATTAAAACAAATAAAAATAATTAAAACAAATTTATATATTATATAATATAAGTGCATAAGTACAAATTGAAAAATTTTGAATAAAACCTGACTCAACAAAATAAGAACTCAGATATACAGTAGGTGTCAGAAAAAGGGAACCACGATTATTCATGAAGATATATATTTATAATTTTTTTTACATGAAAGTATGCACAAAACTACGGGTCACAATTACTGAATAAACCGTGTAGTCTTCATCGTGTTCGAGTATAGCCTGGCATCTTCTTCATGCCTTGAACCAGCTTTTCTGCGTAGCTCGTCTACAAACAGGACTAGATTTTCAATGTGTTTTTCTGAGAGCACTGGTTTTGATTATGCCGGACGGTAAGATGTATTCGCCTCCTTCAGTCGACGTTCGATGCTGTTGATACTCCCATGTATTCCCTTTTTAGCAAGAACTGATCAAGCTTTGCGTAGTCATAAAGAAAGGTCCCGTTTAAAAAGTTGGACGATCACTTTATCCTGCTTTTTTGTTGTGACTCGCTTCAAGCAGCGCTCGGAAAAGTCATCAACATTTTTGTACAACTTACACGCCTGATTCTATTGAATGAAAAATGGCAGTCAAAGATCACACCTAGATCTTTGAGTTCAAGAACAGATTGAAGTAAAGTATTATCAATGATATACCTGTACGATGATTGGAAAACATTTTGAGTTTTGGTGAAAGTGACATGAAAACATTTATTAATATTTAGATGCCAGAGTTAATGCACCAGCGAACGAGCGCATTAATTTCCGCTGGCAACATATTAACACCCTAATTTTTTATAATTGCAGAAAATATTTTCAGATCATCAGCATACAGAAGAAATTTGGCAAATGAAAAGCAGGTACTAATACCATTAAAAAATAAAACAAAGAGAAGAGGCCCTAAAATACTGGTACCCCTGAAGGTGCAATGAAAGGTACCGAACATTCACCCTCAATAGTTACCACACATCATCTATCGGATAAATAAGATTTCAACCATTGAAAGAAAATAGAATGAAAACCAAGCGAGGCTAATTTACGTAATAGAACTGTATGAGAAACTCTATCAAATGCTTTAGAAAAGTCCGTGTAAACACAATCGACTTGAAAACCTTCAGCAAAAGCTGAAAAGCAGCTGCAGCATACCAACATACAAGTAAGTTCATCACTCAAAATGATTTTTTTAGTAAAAAAGTTATTCAAAAACCAAATTGTATAGTTTATTTTCCGCTATAGATGCCATAAAATGATGAAATTAAATGTAAAATTTTCGACAAAAATTTTTGTGTTTTGTTTATAAAAGATTATATGCGGTCTTATTGAATCACCCTGTACTTGAAAGAACTGATCTATGTAGGTAGCTATAAACCACTTAGCTTAAGGTCGTTTCTGTATGCTTAATTTGTTGTTGCTTTCCCATACAACGTTGTTGTTGTGTGAGCAGAATCAACGTAAGCAAGCAGAGAAGTAGGGAATCGAAAGTAGATATGTATTAGTATAGTATTCTTGTGACTAAAATGAAATAAAAGCACATAGATACATATACTACATACTATATACATCTCTCATTCCCAGCTAATATCCAATGCGAACAACAATTTCTATTAGCTTATGAATACACAGCTATTAATTCCCACCCATACTAGGAAACGTGTCTGAAATGATATACGACAGAATAGAAATTGAAAACAACATGACTAACTAGCTAAAATTCTATAAACAATTACATTGAAATTAAGGAAAAAAAATTGTGAAAGCATCGCTAAAAATAAAGTAAAAAAGTTTCACACTTAGTTTCTTCTCTCCATAACTGAAAGTATTACAACATATTGGAAGTACAATAAATAGTGGCACAACCTTGCCCAATGCACCATGACTCGTATGTACATATTTAATTTTTTTAAATACATTTTACCACATTTTAGTGCGTTTAATAGGAGTATGAAATTTCATTTTGAAAACTAATTATCAATTGACGCAACTCGACAGATTAGCGACCTTAAACTATAGACATGCGCTAGATAAATATATAAACTATGTATTTAGGTGTGTATGTATGTATGTATGTACGTATTCTCCAAACACAATCGCCTCTTCCTTGAAATAATACAGATAGCAATTAAGCTAAGCTTTAGAACAATATGTGTATGTATCCGTGGTCGCGAGCAATGAGGCCTAAGTCGATTAAAAAAACAAATTCTGAAACATATTTTTAAAAACGCTGGGGAGGAGGTGCGTTTTTCTGAAACTTGCTTTTGAAGTCTATATACGCGATATCTCAAAATCTGCTTGCACATTACTTCTTCGAATAATTCATCAGGTATTAAATGAAGGAAATTGAAATTGAGGTTTGAACTTTGATCGCAAGGCTCTTGTGCCCTCTACTCAACACAATATCGCATCCGAACCCGGACCACTCAATAAATCCAAACTGGAGCTGAACTGGGTTGAGCGTATATGCTATCCTTCTTCAACCTTCTTCGCGCTATAGCGTCACGAGAAGAACGTGTGCTGGAGTCTCCGGGGACCGATCGCCGAAACGACAGGAATCAGTGGGGACCGTATCTTAATCTTATCCAGATAATTGCGCAATCTGCAATCACCTATGAGAATGCCGGCGATCATTTTCAGTTTATCCTCAGGAAGAGTTAGGAGTTGTCTTGTACTTCCTATGAGTTGCTTGAACTTACTTTAGGGTTCGGGTCTTACTAATAATGAGGCCACATTTACTTTTTTTTTTAATAATTACTAATCTTCCAATATTAGTAAAAATCACAGGTGACTGGTTGCTGCTCACTTGAACAATAACAGTTACGGAAGTAGATATCTAATCCGACAGCCAAGCGGTAATCAGCACCCTGAGCTTGATGATGGCGCACTCGAAACTGGTTGGGGAATGTTTGACTTCACTTTCGACTGCATGCGAATTCTTTGATATAAGGCTCATCTGGATACCTGGTCACAGCGACATTACAGGAATCTGAGGACGGATGAGCTGGCTAGCCAGGGGGCCTTAGAGGTAATTTCTCTGCAAAATAAAAGGATTGGGATCCCCTTGACTACCTTCAGTCTACTTCTGGAAGGGTGGGCTTTACGTTAACTCGGCGACCGTTGAGAAATACACAAGCTTGTAAAGTCGCGAAATCATTCTGGCCTCATATGGATCGAGGACGCTCAAGGAATCTTCTGAGGTTAGCAAAGTCTCAGCTCACGAATTTCATGGGTGCTTTTAAGGGCACTGTCTCCGTGGTATGCATGCTGAGAGACTCGACATTACTTCACGTCCTTTTTGCTTCAGATGTATAGAGGATAGAGTAGAATCATCTTAGCACCTTTACCTTAACTGTTCTGCTTTCGGGAGCGGAGATTTAAGCATCTCATTTCTTTGCTACGCTTGCTGATACAGCAGGCCTTGATGTTAGCCATTTACTTCATCAGCAGCATGAAAGGATTAACAGAGCCGTTGTCCACTAGCCCTCCCCTTTTCTTCCGTCCTATTAATTTCCTCTGTAATGTTATCGCAAAGGACGAATTTGATTTCTTTGTCCAAGTGTAATGATATTACAAAGGCCGAATTTGATTTCTTCGTCCAAGTGTGCCCTCTCTCGGGGCAACTATTTAACCGAACCTAACCTTACTTGGTGAAAATCGGGTTCCTGCCTTCCAAGTACTGCGAAAAATTTAAAAAACAAAAAAAAAATTTTCCCAATGATACCTTGAAAAACATTACCTTTAACAAATTAATTGTAATATGTTTTTTTAGATGATTCTGTTGCGAGTTGTACGACGCAAAACCACTTTTTCCGACTCATTGTACAATATATCTGTCAATTTTAATATAAAAAATTAAAAGGAAATATTGTGCCAATATTGCATTATCATATGGAAATTTATGAAAACTGGAAAAGGTAACACATTCTGCATCGTCAAAAAAAATTCTTGAAAACATGCCTTTTTCCACCGAATTAAGTGAGTTGCTGCAGGTCCTACCTAAGTAGCCATTTAAATAAAGTTATAATCCACAAATAATCGGAAGATTTACCCTATATAATGGTGTGAAACTTTAAAAAATAAAAATTTATAGAATTCTTAAAAATAAGCCAGCCGATGCAACACCGTTCGTTTTTTGATTTCTTATTGGATTGGTTGAGAGTATTGCTAGTTAGTATATTTTTTAAGGGGACACATACCTGTAAAATTTCGCAATTTTTTTTTTCATGAAATGTTAATACAATCCTTTAAGAATATGTCAAAAAAATTTTAGAACGTAAATTTAAGTATTTCTTATATTATAGATCGTCAACCGTGGCGACTCTATTCTTTGCGTTCGAGCGCTGGGAGAGGTACAGTTACGATGCCGACTTAAGACGCGCTTTTCTCAAAACTATATTTTTCGAATTGGAGTAAACGATAACTCGAAAAGTTATTGGCCGATCTCCCTAAAATTTAGCACACATCTTTTTTATGATATTACTTTCTATGTGTTTCAAGTTTTCGAAAATTTTTCGAAAAAATAATTTTTTAGAAGCAAAAATAGTAGGAAAATTCACCCCAAAATTCATTGTTTTTAAGCATTTTTTTCCGCGAATTTTTTTCAATTTTTTTTAAATTCATATAGAAATTATGACATTAAAAACAAACAAAAAATTTGGTTTTTTGTATTCAGGTCACTGACGCCGATGCTATAATGCCCGCCGATTGAGAAGCCCCGCTGCGACCTTCCTGGAAGAATTGAGTGTACATTCGCCGTTTTAAATGATTAAAATAAAAAAAAAAATTATATTATTTTAATGCATAAATAAACTATATGCCAATTTTGAATAAAATATATTGACTTCTTCATTTTAAATAATTTTAATGAAAATCAGGGAAAATATGGCCGTTTACGGGTATCTGTCCCCTCAACTAATGTAGCAGGTGCTTCAGTTTTGTCTGTAAGGTGTTGTGCCTTCAAATGTTTTATAACTGTATATATTTTATGAAACGTTGAATTAAAAAATACATAAAAATGTTTTTGGTTGTCAACAACAATATGTGGTAAATAATACACAAAATAATTCAATAAAACCTGATTCATAAATAAATTACTATATGAAAAAAATTGAAATGAAAAAAATAAAGTGGTTCTAAATTTTTAGTCTTCACTGTACATATTTTCGCATTATTCGAATACATAACCATTTACACACCATATTAAATTATTTGCTTGACTTTCTTATTGACCCAAGTGTGGCTGTTAATAAGTGCAATTAAATGTGAAGTAGATGGAACGAAAATGTGGCAATCCGCACCAGTCGTGTAAATTAATTGACGAAAATTTTTTAAAAACTGCATGAGGCTAATACTGATGTGAATATGGAATTGAGAAATCGCATAATTTGTGGCTAATTTAATTGAAAGTTCAAGTTCTGAATACATCCGCAAACATCTTGAATGAGAATGAATTATGAATGCATCTATTAGTTATGTACTACAATATTTAGGAAAAATGTGCAGACAGGACGGATAAGACAGTTACTCCTATGTATGCCTAACTACGTACTACTGCGATAAGGAGTATGGAATTTAAATACACTCCTTATATTATATGTAAAAAATCGGACTATGAGTGGATTTAGTCTTTTTGTCTCACCTTTAGGAGAACAACTCGAAAATGCAACTCATATCTATATAAAGGGTTTTCCAATAAGAGGTGTTATTTTGATGTTCAAAGAAAAATGCTATTTTTTAATATAAAAGATCGGATGTTTATTTCATTATAAAGAGGAAGGTATGCCGTTAATAGTGGAAAATAACATCAGGCAAATAACCACCACGACCACGCTTACAGGACAATATCCTTTTCACGAAATTTTCCATGACCGAATTGCAAAGTGGCTGCCTTATGCCCTCGATAGCCTCACGAATTCCATCTTTGAGGTCTTGAATCGACCCTGATCTATTGGCGTAGACCATCTTTTTCACGTGGCCCCAAATAAAAAAGTCCCAAGGTGTTAAATCACAAGATCTCGGTGGCCAATTGTGATCACATCTTCGAGAGATAACACCGTCCGGAAACTTTTCCCGTAAATGATGAATGGTTTCGTTTCTTGTGTGGCACGTAGCGCCATCTTGTTGAAAATAAACGTTGTCCAGATCAATACCATCCAATTCCGGCCATAAAAAATCGTTAATCATCGCTCGATAGCGATAGATAACACCTGTTATTGGACAACCCTTTATTATAATGTATGTATGTATTATATTAGGGTACATCACTCTTCGCAAGAAAAAATGTATCGAGAGTTTTTTCTAACGAAATTACAAAATTACAATACTATAATTTAAGATTTCCGCCACAATTTAGCATTGCCGATTTGAAAGTACCTCCAAAATTGTCTTCGATTCCGTTAATAAAATTTCTAAACATTTTTAAGCAGACCTTTTGAGCTCAAGCTTTCTATTATCTGCGGTGATTTTTTGGAACATTTTTTTTTTAAATTAAGTTTATTTATAAAAAACTCCGATATTTGGAGGTACTTTCAAATCGATCCAGCTCATATAAGCTTCAAATTTGTCCGAAATATTGTGGCGGAAGGCTTAAAATATAACAGGGGTGGCCATGCTGCTTGATAGCCGCAATCAAATACGTATTAAAAAGGTTTTCATAGTAGTTTTCAGTATTACAATTTTTTTTTTAGGAAATTATATTTATTGCGAAAATTTAAATAAAAGTACACATATTGTTTTGAACTTAAATATAAAAAATTAAACTCATTTATTTTACTTCTCTTGATAATTCTCCAAATTTTGGTGAATAATTAGGGACAGCGCTTCTCAGTAATTAAAATACCCCAAATTTTTGATCACCAGACCACCGGGACTCTTTACGATATGAAAAATTCATTGACCACGGCAGCCGGTTCTACGTTACGGGAACGAGTCGGACTTACATCCGACCATGGTCCATGGACTGTCACTTCACCAGCACTCCTCAAAAAGGTAAAGAGTCGTTAAATTTCAAGGGCCGATGTTGAATGTGAACCACACCTAAACCTCAAGTTTTTTTTCTGCATTTCATTTTACATTTTTCAATTTCAGACTAACTCAATTTGAACCATGGAAAGATACACAATCGAGCAACGCGTTAAAGTTATTCAGGCTTATTATGAAAACGTTCAAATGTGCGTACAATCGGAAAAATTGTGCAAAAGTTTGAGCAAACCGGCTCATACAGCTCGTACTGCAGAAAATATTGCTGCTGTTCGCGATAGTGTGGTTGAAGAGCCGTCCACCTCAACTCGTCGTCGTGCCCAACAATTGCACCTCTCACGCTCGTCGTTGATGAACATTATGCATAAAGATTTGCATTTACACGCTTACAAGGTGCAATTGACTCAAGAACTAAAGCCTCTTGACCATTTCAAGCGTCGTCAATGGTCAGAATGGTGGCAGGAAATGGCAACAGTGAATGACCAATTTTCGAAGGAAATCATCTTCAGTGATGAGGGGCATTTTCACCTCAGTGGATTGGTCAATAAGCAGAATTGCCGCATTTGGGCGAATGATAATCCAAGAGTGATTGCCGAAAAACCAATGCACCCACAAAGAGTGACTGGTTGGTGCGGTTTATGGGCCGGCGGCATCATTGGGCCGTATTTTTTCCTAAATGAGGCCGATCATGTGATTTGACACCGTTGGACTTCTTTCTTTGGGGTTATTTGAAAGAAAAGATGTACGTCGATAAGCCAGCAACAATTCAAGAACTAAAAAATTAGATAATTCGGCACATCAACGGCATAGAACCTCAATTATGCCTCAGCGTCATCGAAAATTTGGACCATCAGATAGAGGTGTGCCGCCGAGGCCGTGGTGGCCATTTGGCCGATATTTTGTTCTATACGTAATTGAGCCATACCAATATTATCATAATAAAGAGAAATGACAATAATTTCCCAAAAAAATTTTATTTTATTCAAAATCAACACCGGCCCTTGAAACTTAACCACCCTTTATAATGCATAAAACATGCTGCTACAACACCAACTAAGTTATTAATAAAACAAAATAAATATAAAAATGATTTTATTATTTTAATTAAAACAAAATCTTCAAAATATGTACAATAAACCATTACTGACCCTTTAAACAGAGAAGAACTCAATTTTATTTTTTTTTTTTTTTTTTATTTAATTTTGTTTTTTTGAAGCCATAATCGCCGTTATGCGACAGAATCCACTGCCATTCAGACTTTCGCTTATGTATGGCATTAAATGCAGAGGAGGCTTGCTGCGTCTGCCATAATCTTTGCTAGCATTCGAGTGTGTATAAAATCCTCTTCAGACTGAAGTTATGTATTCAGCCCGAAATAGATTGCTTGCCTTGACTTTATCATTGGACTTGGATGTTCAAAGACGAAAGAACGCTTGAATTGAAGCAAAAAAAAAAGGTTCAATGTACGTACAAGTTACTCTCTAACAGCCAAAACATAGTTTGAGGAATACCGAGTTTATGAATATATTCCTTTTTTAGTTGTTTCGCCGAGCTTCTACAACAATTTTTTGTATGTGTATTGTGGTCTTGCCTCCGAATGAGTGAACAACCAAGTAACAGTCACACACCAGCCCACTTGGCTACGACAGTGGAGTAATAAAGCTTCTAAACGTTGGAAAAAAAATGTTATGTTCAAGAACTTGCCATGCTTCTAAGCAAGTACACACATACATACATATGTAGACACCAAGCTTTAATCGAGTCAAGAAATTCCAATCGGCTGATCAAAACTTGTCAGAATATTTGTATTTTTAGTAGCTGACTAAACCACTTAGTAATGTTTGCATAAATTTTAATTTTATATAGGTACATGTATAATAAATAAATGTATGTACGTAATATGTATACTCATGTATATACATACATAAGTATGTTGAAGTGTGCAATAATAGAAATACGATTTTTATATGTCTACGATGTTTTCACTGCTGCTGAAAGTAAACTTGTTTCTATGTTGTCAGCAAATTGTTTCTTAACGAGATTTTTCGCCGCTAACACGAACCCCAAAACGTTAATTTATGAGTACCAATTCTGTTTTCCCCCTCTAAATCTTTTTTTGAAGCTTAAACAATATTTTTCTCTACTGTTTTTGAAAACCAGTTTTTTACTATTAGTTTGACTCTGAATTTGGCATAGTAGCCGCGTGCAAACATATTTATATATATGTACATATGCATGTATATACATATACTTATACATCTATAACTGAGTACGCACTCATGTACGTATAGACATTTTCATTCCAAGCCTAAAATATTTTGATTCGAGCTTTGAAACTATTTGACTTCATTTCTCACCTAATTTTTTATATTATAATTCTCTCATTTTCCCGCAGCCAAATCCGCGCTAACACACTAATAAATAAGAATTTCTTGCTGTGCTTCAAACCGGTTAATGCTACAAAATCTTGTTTTTAAATATTTTACAAAAAAATTATTTTCTTGTGGCAGCATTAAAAAAAAAAGTTGTTTCTTTTGAAAAAGCGGAGCTATTGTTTATGTACATAAAGGCATGTATACATATTCATACATACAAATATACACTAACAGAAAAATAAACAACAATAAACTCGATTCAGCATATAACTCACGGTTACATTTGTTGTATATTTAACAGCAAAGAACAAAGAAATGCTCTTAAAGTCTTAAATGCAATTTATAAATGCACCAAGGTCACAGCTTCTATACATAATGTATTAGTTTTATTAGAAAAATGCCTAACTTAACCCAAAAAAATTAATTAATAATAAAAACCAAAAATATTAAAAAATTAATCAATAACAAAAAAATATACGTATATATGTATATAAAAATTCTATATTTAGGAGTAAATTTAATTTTTTTTCTTTTAAATTGGCACTAGGTACGTATTAATGTACAATACATATATCTCTTTATATAATATACATACGTTTAACATTCAAATTCGAATACATAGTTCTTACATATGTACATATGTATATACATTTGAGCATATTATATTAATTTATTTGAATGTATTAGCACAGCTAACCATTCCCAACAAAAAATATGAATTTCAATTTCGCAACCTTCCAAATAAGTAGGAATGGTAGCCAAATTCAGAAAGTTTTTATTTGCTGGGTGTGAGCACCAAAAATTTATTATACAAAGTATAAAAAATAATACCAATTTTATTAAATTGGCACGAAATGATCTCATAGCTTTGCGTATACATTTTTAAGAGTAGCAGTCTTTATCCGGACTTTAACCGGTAAAAACGATTTCATATATACTCTATTATTTTCTTACACGTCGATTTATAAATAAAAAAATATATATGTACATAATACAACCTGTACCTATCTACAAAAGCTATATTTATAAAAATCAAATGTTAATAAATATTATATTATGTATCGTATATTTTAAAAATAAATATTTCTAGTTCAGATTTGTTCAATAAATATCTTCCAAGGTATTATTTTAAATAAATTTATCAATTTTACTCACCGAACATAACAAATTAAACAAGAATAAAAGGTATTTAACCAAAGAGATGCCACAACTCATTTTGCTGACTTTTGATAATTAGTAGAACTGTAGAAGCACAAAAAAAAAACGAAAAACCATAACAAAAGAAAAACCAAAATTTCTGAATAAAATATTTAACCGGTTTTGAACCGTATTTATTGATATAAAAGTGGCGCCAGGTTGTGAAAGAAGCAATTTAAGTACAAAATCGTATATAAAAGCAAATGTTGTAACCAAAAAATGCACAAAGAATTCATAAAAGCTAATAAAACGAAGACTTAAAATGTCTGCACGTAGCCAAACGCAAAGATTTCCATGCTGGAGCACAGAAAGTGTTAAATAACGATATCTGTATTGTCATTTTTCATCACAATCGCCACCTTATCTCTAGCAGCGTTTTGCGCTTACACTCAACGTAATCGCCTCTACTCCTTTACGGCGAAAAATTGGCAACCTAATAACTATATGCACTTTCTTATGACGAACTTTACACTTTCAGCGCACAAGTTCGGGCAGTAATGATTTTTTCGATAATATCTTCGCTTTCGCGTCGCGCAGCATACTCCAAAGTGATGGATGCCTGGCTAACCAACGTAACCGGGATTGCTTAGACAATGCACTCGCCTCCACCTTCTTTAGATGATCATAGTACTTTGTATTACGCTTCACAGCCGCAGCCTCATCAGGAGCAAAGCGTGCAAAGCATAACTTCAACAAAGTCTCCGATATGTCAATGAGACGTCCGCCCTTGGGTGGATGCATCAAACATAGCTGACTGACAACAAAATCGTCTCGTTTACTTTTCGCCAGCGGAATAAAAGTGGCACGACGTCCAATTAAGCATGACTGCAACCAGGATATGCCATTACCATTCACTTGAATTCCGGGCAACTTAACTGGCAATACTCTATTTTTGCTGGTGAAAATGGATATCAGCGGTCGATGATTGATGAGCAGCAACGTATCTTGATCTTTCACTTGTATATCGCGTATAAGACCAGTATGCATCACGCGCTCATTTATCAACTTCTCTGGGATGTGGGAAGGTTTTTTGAAAGGACGCACCAAGTAAGCCGGCTTACGCTTCACATATGCAATTAGCAGCATTAGACCAGAAGTGCCATAAATAGCGGCTTGCGTACCGATTGTGTCACGCTCCATGTAGTTACATAAGCGCTCGTATTTCTCCACAATATAGGATTTAACGCTATTAGTTTCCATTTTGTGGTTTTGTAGGACTTGCAGCTTTATATTTTTTGCGAATCTGTAGCACAAAATAAAAAATTATGATTTCCAGCTGGGAGTTGCTGATACGATGGAGATGTGTTTAACGCGCTTTCTCTTTTTTGTTGACACCTTTCGAGTTGTGTTTCGTGGCTATGTTTATTTAGTTTAAATGTCAAGTGGCGGTGTTGTTGCTTGCAATTTCGTTTTTGCTATCTCTTTCGTCACGTACCTACTGCGATACGATGATATGACGGTATTTTCGCACGTACTGCATATATGTATCAATATGTGTTGATAAATGCCTAAAAATCCAAAAGCATTATTTAACCTTTACACAATTTGATTATTGACTTAAATTTGAAATTATAAGCTTCATTAATAAGCTCAATTAACCATTAAATTTAACAATATGCAGCTTTTGTTTTTCAAATTATCGATGACATAATGTTTAAACACATATAAAATTTACTTCTCTTACGAACGCCTTAAAGCCTCCTCAGCACAATAATATTTTTATGTTGTTGCGTATTTCGAAAGTTCTGTGTATTACACTTATTCCAAATGAAGCGTATTTTTTCGTAAATTTTTCAAAAGAGACTAAACCGCAGTGTGCACGAAATACATAAATGACTGAACATCGCACAATGCAGAGAGACTGTAGAAGCGTCACACCTTGTCGGCGTGTTTGGCGTGGCGTATCAACACACTTTTGAAGGTGGAGTAGAAGGTGCCATAAAAGCAAGACGCAGCAGCACTCGATCACAATGAGAAAAAAACTACAGTAACCCCAAGTGAGCGCTCATTCTCTCACTTCATCTATTTATCTCAAAATTTTCTTAACACTGCACATATCAGTTTTATGTCTATACTATCCTATATGCAAAATAATGTAACTTTTTTATTTTGTTAAGTGATATTTGTTTTGATTTTTACATTCGTGAGCCAACTGCAATCAAAACAACTCTCCTTTGATTTTTTTATATAATTTTTGTTTATTGCTTTCCCTCACAACCACATGCAAGCACTTTAAAAAAATGGCGCAATTGTTTGACAACGTAAAAATTTAAAAAGAAATAGAAGGAAACAAAAAACAAAACAGAATCACTACAACAGACTTTGGCGACGTTACGTACTCGTAAATATATTTGAAAACGAATTTGAATACTTTGATAGAAACAAAATTTTAGAATTTTCCGTTAGGTACAGTAAATTTATATTCGATTTTTTATCCGCGTCAGTTGTTGAACAGCTCCGTTGTTATTTCAGACTGAGATCACCGCGAGCTAGTAGTTTTCGGCGATGCTCCAATGTGCGAACAGTCGCAGGGCAGTCAGTTAGTGAGTCAACCAAACAGCAACACAACATCAGCAAGTCAGTCAGTCAGCTAACAGAGGTAACCGTACAATAGCCAGGCGAACAGGCAAGCAGCATACAGCGAGTTGAGCACCCGCATCAGCTCAGTTGAGTTGTGCCAAAACAACCGCCTGTTGCTTTGGTTATTGTTGGATGCTTTTGGTACGAGCGTTAACACATATAGTTATTATAATATATTCAGCTTTCGTGTTGCTGTTGTTATTGGTTTGCTGATGCCGCCACCACGCGTACAACTTGGTTATACAAATACATACGTACATATGTATGCATATGTATGTATTATACTCGTATGTATAGAACTTGTACACTTACTACTTACTCGTCTGCTCAACTATGAACGCGTCGAAAAAAATTATTTGTTTTGGTTGATGTAATTAGTAAATATGTACATGTGTATGTATGGATATGTATGTGTGTACATTAATTTGTGCATATGTGTGCCTATGTAACCATCAATGGCAATTGTCATTTGACTTATATATTTATATGTATATATACGTACATACATACATACATATGGTATATAGTAAGTGTAACGCTCCTATATGTATGTATGTATTTCTCCAATGCTCAGACAATTCATTAATTCACACAGTTCTAAACTAAATAATACATATTAACTAATAAAACTAATAATACATACTTGTCAACATATGTACACATAGGCTTGCACAAGCTTGATTAACAAATATTGACCTACAAGCTTCCGCTCGGTATGCTTCTAATAAAAATTTAAGCTTCAGTTCAATTCGGAGCTAAGTTGACAAATGGTGTATATTTTCCAATCTCCAACATTGATTCTCAATTTTATCTGTAATGTATGATTATACTCGTATATACATATGTACATACAATCAATAATAGTATGATTTTCATTTTCAAAACGAAATTGCACTCCAGTTCCAGAACCGGAGCGATTTACTGTGAAATTAAGGTTGGCTATATTGTGGCTGATGACCAGAGCGTGTTTCAGTAGTGGTAGTAACGTTTCTGCACCCTATTGATTTATAACAGCTGCAGAAATCATAGAGAAGGTGAAGAAAAACCGTGAATGTCAGTTCAGCACCATTTCCCAAAAATGTTTTGCGCTGTATTATGCCGCAACAATAATAACAAGACAAGATGAATATGCCAATTTGCAATCGTTGGCAACAGAATTGGAGTATCAATAAACTGTTTGGCTTTTAATAGTGTGATTTTAAGTACCATCCACGACTATAAGAGAAGTAAATAGGACAAGCGTTAGAAAGGCGAGAGAAAAAAGAATTGACACACATTATCTTTTTTTATCCGTGAACATAAAAAAAGTTGTCCATATGTTGCGATCTTTGGTATCGCCGCAATATTAATACGACAGCGTAACAAGACGTTGAGTGATGCAACCAGCATCGTTAAAATGGGGAAGCTTCTCTCTCCGCCGTTCGATACCAAATGAATTACTGAAAGCCGGGGGTGGCTCTCGCCCGTGTGACTTTTTTAACCTTAATCCCTTGTAGATGGATCGTTCGTGTCTGGCCAATTTGTTGAGAAATCATGAATTTTTTATGAACCTAAATAAATATAATAAATATAAAATATTATTAAAATAAAAAATTTTTAAAAAATCTCTTCGGATATATTTAGTTAAAGCTTAGAAGAGACCTTACGATTTTTTTCTAATTTTCTGTTAGCCTTATATTGTACAAATAAGCGCCGGATGCGAACGACCCATCGATATGGGATTAAGATGCCAAATGGAACGGCATGGGATTAAGGTTAATCAAGTGTTGGAGAAGATTTTTCGAGCTACATAAATAATTGTTGGCGTATGCCAAAAAGAGTGCTACCATGTGATGTTAACTCAACAATCGCGCAATTACTTCTGAATATACATAGAAGCGAACCGATTGCGTCTGAAGACCAAAAAAGCCAAGACTAGATATCTCACTCTCCCGTATCAGCACGCAAGTCACTCTTGACTATTATTGAAGTAGTACTCGTAGAGAACCTCGTTTACTTTGAAACCAACACACCGTTTATAATGAGGCCTTGAAATTCAATTCAGAATATCTTTTGCCAATAAGTACTACGTTGGACTGAGTAGATAATTAAGGTAGTAGTCTGGTCAAATACTCATTTACATATTTTTTTGTAGTAGTGTGGCACCAAAGTAAGCGTCTTAAAAAAGCTTGTCAACAGGATTTTGGCTCTTCAGGACATCTAAAACGAAAAAGTTAAACTGATTATTATTCTGTTGGCTTGTCATTCTGACAGGTGCAATGGGAAATTTTTTTTTGAAAAATCACAAAATGGCGGACTTTTGAAAAAAATTTATGTTTTTCAGACTGTAGTATGGAAAGTTAGGGCTAAAAAGAAACGAAAGTATATTAGGTAGTACTATAAAATCAAAACGTTCGCATTTTATTTTCTTAAAAAAAAATTCCAAAAAAATATCTATAAAAAATGAGTATTTCACCAGACTACTACCTTTAGCAATAATTTTTAACACAAAAGTTGATTCTCAACTTGAGAAAACTTTGAAACTTCGAGTGCTACCAAGTTGAGCATTATAAATTTTCTCAATAGCTGGATATACCTATGTTTTTGGTGTTCGCTGGGTTGGTCTTATTTTCTTCTTCTTACTTGACGCGATTGGTCTTACTTAATTTGATGGTATTTCTTTTCAACCTCCATTTTATATAATACATAACTAATCCAACAAATGACACTGTATTCGAATATGCGTGGCTTATCGGCTGTAAGTGTGAAGATGCAGGTTCAAATGTACAACTTAAAAAATTTAATTAGCAAAAAATTCCTAACAAATAAAGCCTTGGTGTTATTTTTGATTCGTCTTTTACGTTCGTTATCCATATTAACTCCATTATTCCCACGGCCAACTTAGCTTTTTGGCAACGCTATGCTAGTTATTTTAGCTACCCATATACTAAAAAAATCTTATATAATGCCTTAATCCGTTCGAAGTTGAAGTATGCCTCCGTCATCTGGAATCCGATGTATTCCTCACATTCTTTTAGAATTGAAAGAGTTCAACGCAAATATGTACGTTTTTCTCTTCCAAATTTACATCTTAATAGTTCCTTGCCATCCTACAGTACTGAATGCATGCTTATCAATGTTTTATCACTTAAGATCCGACGACTTATTCAAAGCTTAATGTCTATGTACGATATAATAGTATCTGGCACCACTGAATGTTCACATCTTCTCGGCCAAATAGGTTTCAATGTGTCTCAATAGAGTGGCTCTGCAAGTATGCCACTAGGCCATGAACCCTTTGTAGGCGTCAATTCCAAATGGATTGACGACTTCATGAGGTCTACCCATAGAGGACGTTGGTCTGAATTGAACTCGTGCAGAGTAGCCAAGTGCTTTGCGAAAGAACCAAACGGGAAAATAGCGACCTTTCTCCTAAACTTCAACAAAAAGAACCTGAGTGCACTGGTGGGTGTAATTACAGGGCACAGCGCCTGTGGTCAGCATATGGCTGCCATGGGAGTCATAAATAGCCCGCTATGCTTATCCTGTCTTGAGGATGACGACACTACAGAGCATTTTCTCTGTAGCTGTCCGACGTTTTACAGAATCAGATTTAGGATATTGGGTTGCGATATACTGAATATGGATAAAGTTCATACTCTTCCTTTTCCGGATCTCTTAAGATTCATCAATGAATCCAAGAGATTTGTGGAAGAGTGGAGTCAAGCTAATTTATCCGTCTTACCACCCACTTTTTATCTTTTTTATCTCTATTCTTTCTACTGAAATCTATCCGGGTGTAGTACAATGGTCTCCTGACTGAGTGCTTGGACTTGTCCAACACCCCACAAATCTAATCTAATCTAGAGTACTTTGCTCTTATAATCCATTTTACGTTGAAGTTCGCAGATCGCAAAAGAGTAACCATCATCCTTTTTTTGTTTGCAAATTCATAGACAAGTATTTCAGTAGATTAAAAGATCACATTTTCCACAGCTCTTGGAGAAAATTTACTCAAGAGACCCATGGATGATTATTGTACAATTTCTTTATAATTTCATATAAATTTCATTAAATTTTAGTAAATTTGGTATGATATTAATATATTTTACAGTAATCAAAGGTAAAACTTCAATGCAGACTATATATTTGTAAATTTATTTATTTTCCTACATATGTATTATACAGTAATATCAAGTCTTGTAGTATTACATCTGCCCAAAAAATTTCCTTTTTTTATTTTTTTTTATTTTTTTTATTTTTGGTAAACCTGAAACTAATATTATTTAAATCTCTTCTAATTCATCTCTTTGAATTCATCGCCCTTAGGAATGCCACATCTAATCATCTACAAAATACTAACTGTTGATTTTTCTGAAATTAATAATCGCCGCTCTGCCCACCGCAAATAATGGCAAATCTCCAAGAGTATTTCTTCTATGAACAAACGCTTCTCATAAAAACCATCTGGCATGCTGAGACTACAAAAATCTCGTAAGGCCTAGACTAAATATAAAAATACGCTTTGTTTAAAACCACACAAACATAATTAATTACGCTTCCAAAGAAAAGCAAAAACCGAAAAATATACACACATACATATTTACATCTGCATATAAATAGGCACACACATGTACGATTACCTTGAGCATAATGATACTGTAAAGTTCGAAAAGCTTTGCTACCAATGTATTATTTGTTGATCTCTTCGATTTGAAGCAATCTGGGTGAAGGGCACTTTTATTTTTTGTTTTGTTTTACTGCACTTACTCTTACTTTGTTGTTGGTCGGGTTGTGTGTGGTAGAATTTTTTTTTTTTAATTTTTAAATGCAGTTGGAGTATTTGAGTATTTGAAAAATGCAGCTGTAGCAAATACATTTGCACATATGTATGTATGTATTATGAAATAAAGGGTGATTTTTTAGCTATTATCTTTTTAAACAGTTGGTTTATACAGCTGACGCACTTTTTTATCGAAAAATTGTGTTCAGCGACGAAGCTCATTTTTGGATCAATGGGTACGTAAATAAGCAGAATTGTTGATTTTGGAGTGAAGATCAGCCAGAAGAATTGCAAGAGCTATCAATGTGTCCAGAAAAGGTCACAGCTTGGTGCGGTTTATGGGCTGGAGGTATCATTGGGCCGTACTTCTTCAAAGATGCTGCGAATCGTAACGTAACTGTGAGTAGCGAGCGCTACCGTAAAATGATATCCAACTTTTTTTTGCCCAAAATGCAAGAGCTTGACTTGCATGGCATGCGGTTTCAGCAAGACGGTGCCACATGCCATACAGCACGCGTAACAATGGACTTGTTGAGAGGTGAGTTCGGTGAACATTTTATTTCACGTTCGGGGCCTGTCAATTGGCCACCCAGATCGTGCGATATAACGTCTTTAGATTATTTTTTGTGTGGCTATGTTAAAGCTCATGTCTATTCAGACAAGCCTGCTTCAATTAACGCATTGGAAGACAACATTAAAGCATTTATATGTGAGATACCGGCCGAAACATTTGAAAGAGTATGCCAAAATTGGACTAAGCGGATGGACCATTTGAAGCGCAGTCGCGGTCAATATTTGCATGAAACAATCTTCAAACATTAAATTGTATGGACTGTACTATCGATTTAAATAAAAATTTCATGCATTTTTCTGAATTTTACGTGTGTTTTTTTGAAAAACTTTCCTTTAGCTCTTAAAAAATCACCCTATATATGTATGTAAATGCGTGCGAGATTATATCATGAATGACAGAAAAAAGAGAGCATTACTATGGAAAATAATTGCATAATATATTGTAATTTTTATAATGGCTGATATTTTTGTGTGTTTAGATTTTTTTGTATGCACTACCAAAGTGGTCTTCTTTGTTCACTGAGTTTGTTACCCCGAAACGATGTTAAACAAGTTTTATAAAAAAACTCCAACCGTTTCTGTTTTTCAAGTGAGCCAATACGATTGAGAAGAGTTTTCTCTAGTGAGCCAATGCCGGCATCCTAATCATAGCAAAGGGCTGTTTAATTTTGTTTAGAAGGCGTTTTGATCGCATAACTAGCTGTTCTCGTGTTTGCTCCAACATAAACAGTCTTCTGGGCATAAGGTAGAATTTATACCAAAGATCTTCATGGACAACTCGACGGATAAGGCCCTCAGAAATTCTACGCTCTCACGCAAGAGTCCTCATTGACTTGAAAGCGCCCTCGTCAATGATTACTTGCACTTGATGAATAAAATCTGCTTATCGGACAGTGTCATAACGTTCCCCATGCATGGCGAAGCTTATAAAGGAGTGAACGGCCACACTTAAGAGATTTTTAAATCGATCTGATTTGCATATGTAACGACGATAACTGTATGTCTCTTCATTTCTTGAGTTAAGTTGTAGTCTTCCATTTCTTATCTGAGAAAGAACAAAAAGAAAAATAATGATTTCGGAAAGTGATAGCCGCATACATGCTTGCCCTCAAATACCGTACGCACTCTGTATATAGATAATTGAGGAAAAAAGTATTCTTCCAATGAGGTCAACCAACATGTTATGCTCGTTCGTTCCTCATCATGTCTCTCTTATTGTATGTAGTAGCAGCTTGAGCTATGACAATATCCCGTAAGGCGTATAAGCTTTACACAGACGTAGACATAGTGCAGCGAAAAAAGATCTAGTGAATCCGATGGCTAAGTCATCTCGTACGGAAGTATTCGATTGGGTACCAGTTGGTGGTGGCAGTGGAATAAGAAGACATCCTATGTGTTGGATAAGCCAAATGAAGAAAGACTTGGCTTCAGCACTTTGATGAACACTGTCTTATACAAAATAAAGAATATAAATTTTGTCATGTATGCTTTTGATTCGACCCTCGTCTTTATTAGTGCTACAGCGGCCTTATTGTTCACCAATAAAAAATATCAGAACTTCATACTAAGGTCCAAAAGATAATGAGAAGGTTATCACTTCCATTCATTGTTGTTTATATTTTTTTTATTTTAATATTCCATTAAAAGTATTATCATCACAGCAGATCTTCCACCCGAAATTCATTTTCATCTAAAATAAGCAAAATTCGAAAAATTCGAATTAGAATTTTAAAGGTGAGCTCTTTAACAGACCGTTATTCGGCTCTGAGCGAATTTGGTAGACCAGCTGATAGGCTGACGTGGTTTGGAGTGCGTTAACAAAAAAACTGCGATTGTGTTGGTGATTTTGAAATTTTGTAATCAGAATTTTTAGAAAATATTCGAGTACTCAGTAATATGGCTTATGAAATTTTAGTAGTGGCAAGTTTCAAGCGACTGAAAAATAGCTTGGATTTTCTCTTTTCTGACGACGCTTTGCACTTTATTCCATATAAAAACTAACTTCTTCTGAAATAAAATACGCACGAACGTTTAACTTTAGAGCTATGCTGCGGGACTTTTTGTCCTTGAATTTCTTTTAGAGTCCGGATCTGCTAGAAACTTTGCCTAGAAAACTTTGCCTTTCCATACAAATTGACCCACCCTAATGTATTCACGTATGTATATGCACGAAGGAAAATTTATTAATTGGTAATACATCATGGGATCATGTGGGAAAATATTACAAATTCCTATTAAAACTTTACTTTTATGACTTATGTATTAAGATGATAAAAGCAAATGAAGTGTTAAAATAAATAAGGGGTTTTTTTTTTTAATTCAGTACAACACAATTTGACTATAGATATAAAAAAACATTAAAAATAAATAGTAAAAAACAAAAAAATAACATAATAACAAATAAATAATAAACAATTTTTAAATGGCGGTCCAAATTGGCGCCATGCCCACTTACGACAAATGTGTTATTTTTCTTTAATTGAAAATTTCTCGTAATATTTCATTTTAGGACGCGTAATGACTAATCAAAATTCTTCTTAACATTTGCAAACTCAGAAACCGCACAGAAAACCAAGAAGTTGCATATTTCATTTCCCCTTCATGTTTTCCATGATCATTGCTTGTGCATTTACTCTCTTTATTGCATTTGGTATGCATACGAGTGTACACAAGTTTCGTGTGTAAATAAACGATCTACCAATGACGGTCAAGGAGCGAAACTGCTCTCATTTTGTTTGCACTCGTTTCCTTTGTAAAGATGGTGATTTTGTTTTTGCTCTAGTACAAAACGATTCAATTTGAACGTAAATTTTGTGTATCTTTGCACGATTCGTTCGTTTCGTTTGTTTTCCAACTCTGAAAATAAGAGAATATCATAAAAATATATTAAAAGCAAAATGTCTCAGCATACGAAAAACCAATTCTTTAAATATAATAGAATAAAAAAATACATAAATTAGTGAAAGTGTCACGAAGCCATAAGTCCAAGAACGCAAAATTCAAAATACGCTAGCACACCCATACCCACACAAACACCCAAAAAACAGCATTTGGCTAGATTCCGACATTCACGTTTGTTTTTATTTTATTGCATATCATAAATACACACATGCATATGAGTATGTATGCATGTGCATGCCCGTACGAATGCAATGAACTGCTACTCTGAAAATGCATTAATTACGTTTTCGCTTTTATTTTGGTTATTTTATTTGTATTGATCGGTTCTTAACGGAACTGTTACTCGTTGTGCTGCTATTTTCTTGTTGAAGAAACGAACACAGGTACATATGGATGTATATATGTACATACGAAGGTGCTTATGAGTATTTTTAAATATATTAAAGGGAGTATAAGTACACATATCAGGTGTTTTTTAGAGCTTAAAATGATAATACAAAACAAAAATATTGTTGAAATGATTTTTTTTTATAATCTGATAGATAATTTCATGACATTCATTTTTTGAATATGGCATCCGGCATATGTTCGCCGCGGCTACGACTTACATACATGGTCCATTCGATCAGCCCAATTTTTGATTACTTTTTCCAATAAATCTGAGTATTAAATCAAAATTAGCCCAATCAGCAAAAATGTGACGCAAACGATGGTCATTTGACTTCAATTCGTGCACGAGCTGTATTTTATAGGTACGTAAGCCTTATGTAAAATTTTCCACATAGTCGAAGGACAAAGGCAAATAAATTGCGAACGACGACGATTCGACATTTTCATGTCCTCTTCTTTGAACTTCGTGAACAGATTTCATTGAACAGCTTAAATTTCTCCAATTGGGAAGCGTTGTTCTGGCATTAATTTATTATGTTATGGCTTGTCAAACTTTACTGAACAGAAATGCCGACACAGTTTGCCATTCTCAGTTATCAAACCATAGTTATCGATATCAATAATTCTTATGCAGCTAAAAAAAAACACCCGATACATACACTCACGTGCATATGTTCGCATGCACACGTATGCCTGGCTCTAATGCTCGGAAATCCATTCACGAACGCTACATTCAATAAATATCGCGATATTCACCAGAAAAGTGCGCCATACCGAGAATGTAAACTATGTACGTGCAAAACACCGTTTGAACAGACACATGTGTAAGTACATACATATGCGTTAGTATGCATACTTGCATAGAGGTATGTAAATTTGTTATTACGTATTTGTAATTGGTTGGCAGTAGCTTAGCTGTTACTCTGTGGCAACTAACAACCAGTTATTTAATAGTTGCTGACCGCTCCCGCAAACGTCAAAAAATTTATGAATTTTAATTTTTATATTTACAACAAAAAAAATCTATATGCATACATGATTTTTAATTTGCATATAAAGGGTGATGAATTTAAATGTATCGGATTTTAAATTGAAATAAAACAACAAAAATTCAAATTGATTGCTTAATATTTATTATTTTTTGTGTAGAACCATGCATGACATTTATTTTTTAAAGATAATCCATCTCAAATGTTGGCCGTAACTGCGCGCAGATTCGGTCATCCATAAACACCAATTTTGATTGACGCGCGACTCGCTGGAGGACTTCGGTCGGTATCTCGTGAATAACTTTATTAATGTTGGTTGCCAATGCTTCAATCGAAGTTGGTTTATCCACAAAGCATTTAGACTTTACATATCTCCACAAATAAGAGTGCAAAGGTGTGATACGCACGGTCTTGGTGGCCAATCCACTGGTCCGAGACGAGGCTGCACCAACCAGTTATTTTTAATAGATGTAATGGCTGTTCTTGAATGGCTTCGAGTCGCTCTTCAATCTGAGCACCCTTTACATATATATGTGTGCATATACATACACACACCACTCATTTGTAGCAAAAGTTTCATATTTAAAATAAAATTAATTTTAAAATCTGAACATTAATCTGAAAACTTTGAAGCAGTTTTTCTCGAGTTTTTGAGTTCTGACGTTCTTATATGACTGGCTCAACGAGTGTATGTACAGTGTCGAGCATAACTGAATGCACTATGATTCTTTTTTTACCTACAATTTTTTTTTCAAGCTAGGTTTTTTTGTAATTTTTTTAAATATTGTTCATTCTTTAGCCAAAACAACAAATTTTCACCTAAATTTTTAACTCGTTTACTCGGAATTTTTAGAAAATTTTCTGATACGTAGCAATATGACTCTTGAAATTTTCTTTAACCAAAGCCACATAAATAAAACTTTCAAACTTTATATAAAATTTAGAAAAATTCAAAAAGCTTTTATCTAAATTTTGAACTTTTTAAAAGCAATTTTTAGAAAATGTTCGAGTACGCAGTAACATGGCTCATAAAATTTTGGAAATGGCAAGTTTTAAGCGAGTGAAAAATCGCTCGATTTTTAATATTTCTCTTTACAGACGGCGTTTTGTACTTTATTTCATATAAAAACAAATTTTTTCTGGAAGAAAATGCGCATGACAGTTTCCCAAAAAAATGACCAATTTTACCAATTCCAGTTTTTTATAAATTGTACTTTTTATATGAAAAAATTGCACGCAACAAAAAAAATTTGAAACTTCATCGCAATTTTCGCCACTAAACTTTTTTTGCTACAAAAACCTTTGGACTATAAAACTGCATACTCGAATTTTGTTCTAAGACTTCATATTAAGAAGTGCAAAATTGAGATGAAATTTTTTCTAAATTTTGTATAAAGTTTGAGAGCCTGATTTACATGGCTTTGATTAAAGAATAGACAATATTAAAAGCTCGAAAAAACATTGTAAATATTAAAATAAAAAAACTCATAATGCACTCAGTTGTGCTCGCCACTGTGTGTTACAAATATTCCCAGTAAGAAATTCAACTAACCTTAAGTTCACATTAAGCGCACTATTTCTCAACAACTTGTCACTAATACTAATACAACATCAGTTTACCTAAACGTATTTGCTTTTGTTGTTTTTCGCTTATTCCAGCGAACGTACAAAAGACGTATATCATTGATTAAAATTTTTGTATGCTTTCGGTTGAGTCGGCATAATTTAATTTTTTTTTGGGAAGTGTTTAAAACGTGCTTCAGTTGTACATGCATACATGCATATTACATATACTATACATGCTTTATATATGTGAATATAATTTATGGATAATACGTGCTTTCAACCAAATGCGCCGTGCGACGATGAATTCTCCACATGATATACCACAGTTAAAGTAGATGATGATATGCTTCATTTTCGTTACTATGCGAACTTCTCATACGAGTACAACACTGCGTATGCGTGACGGGAAAATCAAAAGCATGCACAAATTCTGAGCACCAGCAGGATAGGTATTGTTTTAGAAAATTTCTGTCAACATCCCTTCTCATATTTAATTAATAATTTAATAATTATGAATAAAGCTTCGGCGTTGGGCTTTTCAAACCCAAGCAGAGCAAGAACATCACGCAAAACCAGCCTGCATTGGGCCAGCACCTTAAGAGTCGTGACATACACACCTTTCTGTATTCTCTCACCTTCTGCGTATGATTTTGCTAGATATTTCATTGTTATAAATCTAATTCGAATGTTCTAATTCTAAAGTACGATATGCATCCTTCATCTGGAGACCTTATAATGCCTGTCACTATCTTAGATGGAATTTTAACTTTACACCTATTACATGCAGTTGACTTTAAAAATATTTGCCTCAATAAGAAAAGCTGAGGATGTACTTAGGCTGGTCTTAATGAACTCATTTTTTGGTGTACATATTTATGTATCTCTTTAAATTAAAAAAAATGTTTTCAAGTCGTTTACTTTAAATCTCGTGATATTCTACAATTGTCATATCATATCTCTAATAATTTCCTCCAATCTGTGAATGAGATCAAATGCCTTGGAGTAAATTTTGACTCCAGTTTTTCCTTCTCAAGTCATATCAATTATATTATCTCAAAATCATATTCGATCTTGGGCTTTGTTAGACGTAACAGTTCAAACTTCTCAACCCCGTACACGATGCAATTACTATTTATATATATATATACATATATAATTGGCGTTTACACTCTTTTTGGGAGTTTGGCCGAGCTCCTCCTCCTATTTGGGACGTGCGACTTGATGTTGTTCCACAAATGAAAGCACCTACAGTTTTATGCCGGCTCCTAACTGCAGATATTTTTTATGAGAAGCTTTTTCATGGCAGAAATACACTCGGAGGTTTATCATTGCCTGCTGAGGGGCGATCGCTATTAGAAAAAACTTTATCTTCATTTTGTTGTTTCACGGAATCCAATCGGCTACGACCGCCACCATGACTCCAAACCCTCATATTATTCTATATGCCTGCTTAATCACTTTGAAATCTCTGCAATCTCTGCGATCTATTTTGTCTTCATCTTTCGTGTTTCATATTATTCAAGGTGTTGTGGATTGCACCTCCCATCTGCAGCGAATCTATCTTAATACCCCATCTAGAGCACTACGTAATGAACATTTTTCCGTATTGGATTTATGAGAACTCTGTATACGTCATGAGAGCTCTAATCGAACTCAACTCTATTTACAAATCTATTGGGGTTGACTTTGCTTCTTCTAAACACTCTTTCATTTAGTATGTTTTATTATATTTTTTCCTTACGGATTAAAATTATTATTATAATATATTATATTATTTGTTAAAAAATCTGTATTAGTCTGTATGACAATTTGTTTTTGTTGCCTAATTTTTACTTCAATAAATGAATAAATAAATATAAATCTGTTATCTGATATATTTATCTCTAGATCTCTCCATTTTAACTATTAGTTCCATGTGCCGAAAGTTTTTCTGCAAATGTAAGAAGTCCGCAGTACATATATTTATGAGGCAGGAATGCCATTATTCAAATATTACAATTTTATCATTATGTAAACAAATCTGTTATATATAAATTAGTTGTCATTTTCCCTTCCAGGCTAGTCTCTGAAACCACTTAACTGATTTCGATGAAATATTTTTTTTAATATGTAATTTGGACCAACCATTAAGGTAGCATACTTAGTTTTTTGATTTTTTATTGGTAAATACGTTTTCTTTACGATTAAGTTTTCCTAAAAACGTAAGCGAAAAATCTTCGTTTGAATTCTCTCGCATCTCACTCTAGGAAGGGATAATTTTATGTCAAAAATGCGACGTTGCAACTGAAAGACGCTAAAGAAGAGTCAAAAATATGGATGGTGAGATTTCGATTGAAGCAAGTTTGAGTGCCATCGAAGAAATGAAAAGGGTCTTGAAAGAAACAGTTGATCGACTATTTCAGAATGAAATTGATGAAAATTTTGGACTCCTTCTCAATGTCAAAGGTCTTATTTATCAGGAAAAAGAAAACGATCTAAAAAAAAAGTGCAACGAGTTAGCTCAATGCTACGTGAGTGATATTGATGCAAATGAACTTTACGAAGAAATTCTTGGCTGCAGGATGTTGCTCACGAGCCGAAAAACACCATTTCAAGTCCAGAAACACTCCTAGAAATCATTGTTCAGTTCGGAGATGAAAGCGTGTTCCCGAATCTTCGCGCCGCAATTCAAATTCTACTGACAATAGCTGTTTCCATTGCTAGCTGTGAGAGATCCTTCAGCGAGTTAAAACTTATACTGTCTTATAAGCGCTACAATGGGTGAAGAAAGATTGTGCTATTTGGCGTTATTAAGTGTAGAAAAGGTTGAAGAACAAAAAAAACTGATTTCGATGATATTATCAATAAATAAAGTGGGCGCTATGTCCTCCAAGTACGCCTCTGGTCGCTGCTGATACTATTTCTGTGTCCGCTCTAGTAATATACTGGTGATTTGAAGGTGTATATGTGAGGTCTCGATCGCAGTAGTTCACATTCGTTTGAAGCTTAAAGATCCCTTTTTATTTGACGACAAAAATGTCCACGTTTGTCCCGAAAAAAACAGCATTTGCGGGAAGTCATGCTTCATTATTAAATACCTTTCAAAGAAAAGTGCAGCTGAAACGTGTCGTATATTGATTAATATTTACAGTAATCTCGTTCCATCAAATACAACTTGTAAAGAGTGGTTTCGACGCTTCCAAAGTGACAATTTCGACGTGAGTGATACAAATCTCGAAGGGGCACCGAAAAAAGCGGCCGGAATGGAACGGTAGACATGACAAACTAATTTTGCTGCATAACAACGCCGGCCGCACGTTGCTAAATCGGGCCAGAAATATGTAGAGGGACCCAGACATTACACGTTCCAAAAGTATTGAAATAACATGAACTGTAACACTTATTATGCATGTCTTCATGTATCTACATACATATGTACGAGTATGTAAATTCCTCCAAGCGACGCATAATTTTATAGTTAAAAATAATCTATCAAACATTTTAAAATTCACGACCGGAAAGAATGCTCCAGTACAGCTTACGAATTTCCTTTCTAGAATATCATAACTTGGCTTAGAGGCATACATTTACATATATGTACGTATACAAGTATGTGCGTATTATACATTTAAATTAGGCGTGTCCTTCCTTAGCAGCCGTATCGTATGAGGTAAATACCCGCTTTTTTGTTTACTGAACGTTTTTTTCAGCTGCCTCAAATACGTAGTAACTTTAACTGCACGAGGTTTTAAAATAAATTAAAAGCTCATGTTTGCATTTTTATATATTATAATGCATGAGTCATCTGTTATGACGTATATATGCGTGTATTTAAACAACTGTAGCAGCTTTTGAACAATTTACATTCACCTCAACATCAAGAAAAGTTCAATATTGAAGTGGTACTAATGTGAGAATGTATTCATTGAGTGAATACACATACACATACACATACATATATACACCACACGGAAAAAAATATAAAACCAACTAAATTTCTTATATTTTTATTATCATTTCAAAGCTAAGAATTTATGTTTTTTAAATCTAAACTTTTAATGGTAAATGTTATAAAAATATCCTGAAATAACCACACATTTCACGAAGTTAAATTAAAATTCTTTCACGAAATTTAATAAACAATTTAATTTATTTTTAATTTAATAAAAAATTCTAAAAAAGTATAAAAGTATAAAAAGATGATATCGATATCATCGGCCTTAACAACCGCGCTGTTAGTTCTGCCTTCTCCAAACTGGATAAAGAGGCAAAGCGAATGGGTTTGGTGGTGAACGAGGACGAAACGAAGTACCTCCTGTCTTCAAACAAACAGTCGGCGCACTCGCGTATCGGCACCCACGTCACTGTTGACAGTTATAATTTTGAAGTTGTAAAAGACTTCGTGTATTTGGGAACCAGCATTAACACCGATAACAATGTCAGCCTTGAAATCCAACGTAGAATCTCTCTTGCCAACAAGTGCTACTTTGGACTAAATAGGCAATTGAGCAGTTAAGTCCTCTCTCGACGAACAAAACTAACACTCTACAAGACTCTCATCATGCCCGTCCTAACGTATGGCGCAGAAGCTTGAACGATGACAACATCCGATGAAGCGACGCTTGGAGTGTTCGAGAGAAAGATTCTGCGTAAGATTTTTGGACCTTTGCACGTTGGCAACGGCGAATATCGTAGACGATGGAACGATGAGCTGTATGAGCTTTACGACGACATAGACATAGCGCAGCGAATAAAGATCCAGCGGCTTCGTTGGCTGGGTCATGTCGTCCGAATGGATACAAACGCTCCGGCTTTGAAAGTATTCGATGCGGTACCAGCTGGTGGTAGCAGAGGAAGAGGAAGGCCTCCTCTGCGTTGGAAAGATCAGGTGGAGAAGGACTTGGCTTCACTTGGTGTGTCCAATTGGCGCCGGTTAGCACGAGAAAGAAACGACTGGCGCGCTTTGTTAATCTCGGCAAAATCGCGTAAGCGGTTATTGCGCCAATTAAGAAGAAGAAGAAGTTTATAATTTGGAGCTTAGTAATTTGAGTTGAATCTTGATTATAACTTGTTGAAGTCGTCGAGACATCGATTTGATTAAGTTTTTTTATAATATATATGTATATTAGGGCGGGTCGATTTAAAAATTGCTCATGGCTCTGTGAAAATCGTATTCTAGGGATCAAAATAAGAAACTTTGCCGAAGGAACCATACCTCTAAAACGAATTCTGATGTCCCCTATTCTATAATCATGTTGGCCTTATAATTTTTTCGTGCGGTGTATATATAACTGTAGATGAATGAGCTTAAGTCGCACTTATATATTCTTACATATTTATGTACGTATTGGTATTGTAAAAATTTAAATTAAAGAAATGTAAATACATACATTCATATACGAGTCGCTGAGATGTGCTCACCCAATTGACATGCACATACATACGTTTGAGTTTAACTTGAGGTTAAGTTGAAGGCTAGGCTATTTCTCAAAACTCGAACGTTGATTCTTAAAAGTGTAACAAGTAGTTGTTGTTTCTTGACGGTGCTAGACTTTTTCTTCCATTCAAAAAAATTCGTGCATGCACTTTGTATGAAAAAAAGCATGATGTGTCAGCAAAAAAAAAAAAATTAAAAAACAAACTATATTTTCCAGTTACTGGAAACTTGCACCAAAAAGCAATGGGCTATAACACATGGACTGAAAAGTCCCGGGCCTAACAAAGAAAACACGTTTTTTTGTATGTTCAAAATTAACTTCATTCATCAAAGTAATTTCCATCAAGAACAACGCAATCATTCTAGCGCCGCTCTAACATTTCAATACCACTTTTGTAGAACAAGTTATCTTTTGGCTCAAAATAGGCCTCAATTTCAGCGGTAACCTCTTTATTCGAGCGAAATTTCTTACCGGGGAGCAAAATCTGTGAGCCAAATCAGGTGGATGTGGGAGCGATTCGAAGTTCAATTCATGTATATTAGTTTTGCCATTGTTTTGATTAACTTGTGACCCGGTGCCCTGTCTCGATGAAACAAAACAGTGAGCAAACACGGCACCCACTTTGAACAAAACTTTCGCATAGTCAAATGCTCATGCTATATAAGGCCAACATTTTTTTTTTTTTTGATATCTTATGATGTCAGCTAATTCACGCAACTTCACTTTTCGAACATTCATAACGATTTGGTGGATTTTTTTGATCTTTTCTGGTACTGCAATCCTCGCCTCATTTATACGTCCCCTGCGTTGTGCATCATCGGTGTCTCTACGAACACGTTTGAGATCAGCAAACCATCGTTTTATTGTTGTTTCTGACGCAGCGGAGTCCCCATTAACACTTTTCAGGCCATTTCTTCGCTTGAACGGTAATTTTTCTCATAAAAAGCATTGTAAAATTAAAACACGAAATTCTTTTTAATCCATTGTTTTGAAAATAACAAAAATAGCGTCACTCTTAGCACAATAACTCACGAACTAATGAATAGAATATCATGAAATTTTAACAGCTGTGTTTTTAAGGTTAGTATTAACTGAAAAAGAGGTGAATGCAATAAAACTAGTACCATGGAACCCTTCAGCTCATATGTTAAAATTGCATACCCACAAATACATTATGTCAAAAAAGTACCGCGAATTGTTCAATAAAACGCAAAATAATTGTTTAATCATTAAAATTTATTTTGTCGCCTTCAAAATAGGTTCCATTCGAAGCAATACACATATGCCAATGATTAGTCTAGTCGTCAAAGAACCTTTTAAACGCGCTTGAAAAGATCTTCTTCAGCTCCTTCAGCGCATTCTCCTTAATGGCATCTATCGACTCAAAGCGGCGTCAAAGCCGAGTGGCAATTTAAGCTTTGGGAAAAGGAAAAAGTCACAGGGGGCTAAATCCGGTGAATACGGTGGTTGTTCGATGATATTTGTCGAGTTTTTGATCAAGAAAATGTTCTTTCCACAAATTGGAACGTTTCCTACGCAGATTCTCTCACACACGTCTAATCAAAGAAAACGAGTAGCATGAATTTCACTTTTGACCGACTTTGACGTGGTTTCTTGGGTTTCGGCTGATGTGGATAGCGCCATTCAGCCGCCTGTTGACTGGTTTGCATGTACCTACGTCTCATCACCTTTTATGATGCGCTGAACAAACGTTAGGTCCGAATTCACTTGCTCAAGCATGTCTTCAGCCTCCTTCTTCCGATGAGTTTTTTGAAAGAAATTCAACTCTCTTGGAACGAGTCGAACAGTCACGCGTCTCCTGCCCAATTAATGGTGTAAAATGTTGCGAATTGATTCGTGAGACACGCTAAGGTAAAACGAGCTACCTCCCTCAAACTTAAATGATGGTTTTCCAGCACTATTTCTTTGACTTTGTCGACGTTTTCATCCGTTGAAGACGTTGATGGGGACCAGATCGGGGCAATACACTCGCCATAGGCTTTCTGCAACATTTTCAACGATTCGGCACACGAAATCCCGTTCAAAACACAAAATTTAAGATAAATTCTTTGTTCGATATTTTTATCTATAGTGAAAATCGCAGAGCACACCTGCGTTTGACTGCTATATGTATATTAATTAAGTGCCAAATACAAGCTACACGCTCAAACTCTGCGATATTATAGAGGACAGTTGTTCCAACATTCCAGCAAAAAAGATTAGACATATGTGTAACGCGCGCTTTTTAAATAAACAATTCCCAATAATTTTTTTGACAGAATGTATATTGAAGCATTTGTATTAATCCTTGAACTTCGTTATATAGAGGTTTGACCGCACAAGTAGAGAATTATAGCACAGCATAGAAAAAATGTTGCGTTTTTTTTATTTTTTTCTGTTATACTTTCAAATGTTTAGGACGTTATTGCTTGAAACACACATTAACAAAAAGGAAGCTGATATTTTTTTTATTTTTATAAAAAATTAAAATAATTAAAAAAGCCGTTGACGCTTCTATATTCGCCGTTTGAATTATGTCTATTCCTGTTTTAATAAGAAAATGTTTTTTTTTATTCCCTCGCGCTTTTGTCTCAAAAGTACCACAATTGTGTTCACCTAACGGTTGTATATAACAGCATTAACTAGTCGAGATTGATGATGAGAGAAGTTAATTTAGCCATGTCTGCCCGGCCCGGCGCACGATGACTCGTACAAAAATTAATATATTTCAATGAAAATTGGTACACATATTAGCCTTAGTTCAAGGTAGGCTGACACTGAAAATTACTGAAATCGGTCAATAATGGCCTTTATTATGAGCAACATTCGATCTTCGACTATAGTCGAAAATGCTGATCGAACGAATTTTCATTTGGTATTATGGTGCTCATTCGTTGAAAAATAGGACTATTGTGAATTTCAATCGCTCGACGCATTTACAATAGATAATTTTTTCTCAGATGATACAGCAAATCAAAATAAAGGAAAAAACCGATTGTATTGAAATTCGCTTGTATTGTATTGAAATTCGCTGAAATTTGCTAACAACATTTTTAAAAGTTAAAAAGTATTTTTTGTGAAAATGAGTACAACGGAGTTGTGGTTCGACGATTTATCAGACGATAAAAGATTAGCGGAACTAGCTAGAAGTAGAAAACAGTTGAGGGGCGCATCCAACCCCTTAGAAATGGCTTCCACTGAGTACGTTTAGAATTTTCAAAATGTGTTGACGTACTTAATATGACATAAATTTCCTTACAGATTTTTAAAGAACTTTAGATCATCTAAAGAGGCGTTTATGGACCTACTGTCCAGTACAGAAAACCACTTGCAGCAGTGCACCCGAGCCAAAACTTCCAAATATTTTAAAGCTAGTCACAGTTCTGCGATTTTATGCTCACGGATCGTACCAATTGAGTATTGGTAATGAAGGTATGCTAGGACTTGCTCAACCCACTGTGTCTGTTGTGCTATCGGAAAAAATAGATGTCCTGGAAAATTATATTTGCCAAAGCTGGATACAATTTAGTAGTACAGAGGCTGATCTTCAACAAAGAAAAGCACATTTTTATAGCAAATGCAGCATAAGAAATGAAGTTCTTAGAATGTTATAGAAAAATCTAAAAAGTATTAAATAGAAACCTTTACGCCACAGTTTCTGTTTTATTTTTGTTATAAATTTTCTTTATTCAATTATTCGTCATTAGAAAAAAATATGTACATATTTCAGTTCCTCTACGTATTTCAGCCCATACCTGCCAAGGGAAAATAAAAATGTATTTCTATAAACATCACAAAAAAACCATTATTAACTTTAATCCATTTTGCTGCCGTTCTAACTGGTGGTCCCAAGCAATTCAGCTCCGTTGTAAATTCCTCCCATTTTTTTGCTGCTTGAACTTTGGTGCAAATCCCTTTTGCGAATTGTGGATTCTCTTTCATTAATGCAACTAGCCTTTCTAATTAGAAAATTTTGAAAAAATGGCAGTGCCACTACCTAAGGCCTCTTCTTTTCGCCAAACGTTGCAAATGGTGAATAGATGCAGCAACTGCTATGAATATCAGGTCAGTCCATAAGTTCGTTCGTTTTTTAAAGGTGGTTTTAAAATTAATAAAAAAAGATGTTTAAAGTATTTATTAATCAATAATATATTTTCCTTCATTATTTACAATATCTTCCCAACGCTTAGGCAAAGTTTTAATTCCCTGCTCAAATAATTGTTTGTCCTTGGAGCCAATATACGCTTCGATATCCCTTTTTATAGCTCCTAGTAGTTCTTGTTACTCATATGGGATTGAAGTCCACGGAAAAGGTGATAATCACAAGGTGCAATATCCGGAGAGTATGGTGGATGCGGCATTAGCCTCCATCCGAGCTCGTTCAGCTTGCCTAATGTTTGCCTTGCGGTATGAGGTCTTGCGTTGTCGTGGTGAAACAAAACTTTGCGTCTATTCACTAAAGACGGTCGATTTTTTTTAAGTGCCTCATTCAGGTTTGATAGCTGATGGGAATAATAATCAGCAGTTATCGTCTGGTTTGGTTCCAGAAGTTCATAATAAACAATACCGACCATATCGCACCAAATAGACAGGAGAATCTTCTTAGGGTGAAGGCCATCTCTAGGGGTCGGTTCTGGTGTTTCATCTTTATCTAACCATTGGCGTTTGCGAACAGGATTATTGTAAAGGACCCATTTTTCATCACCAGTAACGATACGGTTCAAAAAACTTTCATTTTCAAGCCGTTGCAGCAGCTGAGAACACACATTCACTCTTTGCTGAAGGTTGGCGACGGAAAGTCTATGCGGAACCCATTTTCCCAGCTTTGAAACCATGAAACTGTTCCATGCGCTGAATTTAACCTCTGAGCTAACATATCGAATATTCCATTTTATTTTTTAACAACACGTGTTTCTATCCGCGATTAAAATCACTTGTTGAATGCACAATATATCAAAGAAAATATAGATAGTCCCGTTATATTCCGCGAATAATTTTTTGTATGCAAAAATCGTACAAAAGTCAAGTTATTGGTAAAATACGCACGAACTTATGGACTGAACTGAATTACATTTGCTTGTAAAATAGTGAGTTATACCAGTTTTATGAGATACAGTCACACTCGCTAGCGGCGAATCTTGCTTGATAACTTACAAATTGCTGAGCGGAACAGGGAGAAAGCGAGCAAAGAAGTAGCGAATAAAAGAGGCCTATAATCAGGGCCGTAGAGAACATATCCGGGCCCCGGGGGAAAATTGCAAATGCGGGCCCTTTCCAATTATGTCTAATTCATATAAATACGTATAATCTCGAGTCCGGGCCCCCTAAGAACTCCGGGCCCGGGGTAAAAAGAAGATAAAGTTCGCACCCACGACAGTCGGTTCTGTATTACCGGAATGACCCAGATCTATATCCGGCCAAGGACGTATCACCCCAGCATCATTGCCTGTCTGGGATGTTCGTGCTGTTAAAACAACAGCAAAAGCACTTATTTACTTGTTAGGTGCTGGTTTCAATATTAAAAGCAAAGAGTAACAAACTTTTGGTAAATTTAAAGCTTAAAATAAATTATTTAAATTTCTAAGAACAAAAGTGCAAGCTGTGCAAAGATCTCAAATTATAATTTTCTTACTTCTGTATTTCTAATAATAAAAAAACACATTTCAAAATAAAAATAATTTATAAAAGACGCCTTTTTTGGCTTACAATAAGGTAATATACAATTTTTTGTGTTCAGTGAGACAAAACCGACAGAAATTTAAAATATAACACAATTTTCAAGAAATAAATAGGATTCCTATAACACGCACATATTGTTTTAATGTTTCCTCTACACATTTTTATTTAGTTTAGATCTTAATATATGTGATAATGTAAAAATCCCTACACTAGATTCATTTAAGTCTAGTGTACCATTTATCATTTAGAATATACGCCGCGAGTAATTCATTTGTTGTTGTGGTGGTTGACCTGGTTGCCCTTGCATTATCTGCGGTTGTCGCGCCAAATGCTCGTGTGCCGCGGCAGCATTTCGACCAGTTGCATAGCCTTGGGTTATGCTCGGCGCTGATTTGGGATTCTAAACAAAAAGCGAAAAATTAAATTAAATCACAAATTTCGAAATCCATTAATTTATTCTATGATAAACTAGTGCCGGTATTCGGTAAGCAGTCTCTAGTCACAAAAAAAGACTTTGAGTGGTATTTCCTATTTTTAGACCAATTGCTTTTCAACAAGCAGTCTCTAGCAAGTCACAATAAGAATAATATGGAAGAGGCGACTGTTGCGTTTTATTTGATTTAAAAAAAAACGCGACAGTGAAGCGAGGCTAGTTTTCTTGAATATAGTACAATGTTTAATGAATACGAATAAAAAGAAATTTTATCATCTTATAGAAATGTCCGTTTTACGAAATGGCCACTCGACGAAGCACGCAAGACCCATTTTTGATGGAAGAAAATACTAAAAGTCTTTTTTTAGGTTTCGATTAGTTAAATACTGGTTTCGGGTTAGTTAAATACTGGTTAGATGCATGGTGAAAAGATTTTTAGAGGTGTACTACCCAGCAGACCGTTATTCGGCTCTGAGCGAATTTGACAGATATGCCGACGTCATGCGTTTTGTGTTTCACTAATCTAAATCTAAATTTTGTGAAACACAGAACGAATGACGTAGAATCCAAAGTTCCCCTCAAAAGATTTTGTTTCACCATACCTAACGTGCAAACCTGGTATCTATCATCCTTGGGTTGGGTACACTGATTAGAAATATTGTTTAAATAATGGTTAAATACAGGCCATTAAAAATATTTGCTATTTTACTTTATTTCAGTCCTATACTTCCTTCCAAATGGCTCATATCAAAGCTGCATAGGAAATTGTAATTCGCAACTTAGTAGTTGAGCATAAAGAAATAAGCTACCAAATGCTGCTGATCATTACAACTTCACTAAGAAGGGGTATGCTATACATTCTGTAAAAAATATACATTTATTAGCATAAAAGCATTGGACTGCACCCATATCACCATAATTGCTCCGGCATCTTCGGCAGAAGTTACTACTCAAAAGCACATGGACGATAAGGGATACTCTAGTATTATCGTTATGTGACATTTTCTCCTTTTACACATATTTTATTAATCGATTCACAAGCTTGTTTTTATAGGAGATTTTTTCAGTAACAAAAAAAATTCAATGAATCGATTAATAAATTTACTTGCAGTCTTTATGCACATTTCTAACTGCAATCCACTATGATCTGAGTGCCTCTATTGGTTTTCACCACCAAATTTGGTGAATTTTCTGTGACTACAAATTGCTGAATACCCAAATCGTCCTCAGTCACAAAAATATTGGGCGTGTTCGAACTGCAATAATAGCGAGAGTGTTAGTTTTTATGAGATAGCGTCCACGTTCTGTCGCATAATTTCCTCAACAATGCCAAAGTCACACGTTTTGTCAGTAAACTGTTGACAATCTGATGCTCATCATCAGCTACTCAAGCGCAGTATAAAATGCACTGCAGAGTAGAAATGGAAGAGAACAAGTAAGTTTTTATTTAATAATTACTACCTTCAAGTTTTATATTATATATTTATTGATTTTAGGGCAAAATCAGCTTCAACCTAAATGAAGTTATTGGCCCATATTCCCATATTTTCAAACCCGTTCGGTGCGGTATGTATTCTGCAATATTGCGGCAGCTAACCAGCCGAGTATCAGAAACTAGCTATCAAAAAAGTTATATACACAGCCGCTAACACATATATGGCGTTCACACCCTTTTTGGATGTTTCGCCGAGCTCTTCCTCCTATATGCGGTGTGCGTCTTGCTGTTGTTCCACAAATATGGGGACCTACAGTTTTAAGCCGACTCCGAACGGCAGATATTTTTATGAGGCAGAAATACACTCAGAGGTTTGTCACTGTCTTACAGCAGCGACCGCTATTAAAAAAAAAAACCTTTTTCTATAATTTTGATGTTTCATGCACGGGTTTCGAACCTACGCACTCCCGAATAGTGGTAACGCACCAACGCATTGGGATACGCCGGTGGCTAACATAACATTTCAAATTTAGTGACTTCAGACTGCTGCTGAATAGCAGCATACGAATTATTTAGATCTCATGTGCACAGATACACAAATTCGTGTTATGAAATTTTTAGTGAAATATGTGAATATAAATATAAGTCATAAACTATGTTATATGTACCCTAACCTGTCCCGGATTGCTGCTAATTTGCATAATGTTGGGATGCAGCGACATGCCAGGCATGATTGGTGTATACACGACACCCTCTGGTAATTGATGAGGCGGTCCATGCCCCGACGGTCCATCGTGTTTCACGTCAGGATGATAACGATCACTGATTTTCTCCATTGTAACTTGTGGCTTTTGCGTTTGCACACCTGGTGGCACAGATGACACAGGACCTGATTGTGAAATGGGTGGCGCATCCAAACTAATATGATACACTTGTGTGGGTTTCGATGATCCCTGATCGGATTTCGAAACAGGCACGGAAGATGTTGGCTGCAAATCCAAGTGGAAACCCTGTCGTAATGGCAGACCATACGGATAAATTATGGCTGGGCCACGCCCATCCGGTTGTGGTTGTGGTGCATTACCTGTAGCAGGATAAAAGAGTGCACCCGGTCCTGGATACTGAGTCGGCGGTTCTGTGAAGTGAATTAAATACAGTCTTAAAATATTGTAATTTAGACATTATGTGATCTTACTGTTCCACGCCACTCGGGAATACTCAGCGCCACGGCGGCTTTCATCGTGCTCTGTGAAAAAATTATAGTTAAATGATTTATGGAAGATTGAATGCGTGTAAACAATGAAACGAAGCTTGCAAAGCAGAATTCTAATTGAAGAATATTGTCAGCCCAACCCTCTAATATGTTATTGATGTTTTATACTAAGCTTTGAAGATTGCAAGTATGGTATATTTGTGAAGAAATATTTGCTGTGAATTTTTGAATGAATTAGCCTAAAAAAGTGCCTAAAATTACTTTTTATGCGCTAATTTTTATCTGCCTTTGTATTTATAAGCTCAACATAATCATGTAGGTCACGGAATCCGATTGATTGTGAATATGAAAACGTACCTTAATACTGTTACAACAACAATAACGAGTGAAATTAGTTTTGATGCACTGAAAAATGAATTATTTTTTAATTTTTGAACTCGTTTTTGATTCACCCTAAAAACTAACTGTACAGTTGAAAGTCGTCATTTTAACCAAAACAAATACATAATATATTTTTGAATAGAAAACGGAAAAAATAGGGCGTTACCTACGTGTGTGGTTATTTTGATAGAAAAGGAGAAACTTGCAGAAGTCCATGCGACCATTCCAATCCTTTAAACGTGTGTGAATATGTGAATATGTGTAAGTACATATATTGATGGGTGTTCGCAATTAGTTCCATTATTTTATCAAAAAAAGTTGTTGTTTCCATTTAAAGGAACATCTATTCCCCTGGCAACCACTCTTAGAAATGGGAGGCATAAAAGAAGGGAAAAATGATGTTGCGCTGGTGAACTCCGACGAGCCGTAGACGTTCCGATGGTGGTGCTTGACGAGGACACCGGCGCAGAAGCCATGAAGGCTGGAGTGGAACACTCCAGATGGGATACACCCATTGCACTGATTACATCTAACCGAAAATGTGTTCGGGGGAAGCCGTCTTTGACAGACACAGCAGAAATAAACTTCGGGCTTAATGCCAGCACTAAGAAGTGTTAGCAGCAGTCTTGCTGCACGAAGCTGGCAGGTTTGATAGAGCTGCTGCAACAACAACAACCTCACCCAGGATTTTCACGGAAAATGCCTTTCAAAAGGATATGTGAAAAGGTAGTTAAATGGCACACATTCTTTTGAGGAGGGCCATAATTATTTAGCTCGACTTTAATAAGCTCTTAACACCAAGTGCCCACTTTCGCTATATTGCCTTTTACGAATCCACGCGCCATATATGTACCTATTGCTCTTTCATAAATTGATGATAAATTGTTTACTCTCTCATTGTTATTATGTTAATGCTACTCGCTTTTATATAATTTTAAATTTACTAGCATCTTTGCTTGGAACAAATCAAATTCTCAAATTTACATTGAAATGTACACTAACGAACATCAAAGAGCATTTAAGATAAGGAGATGCAGTTCCCGGCACGTTTCGTTAACAAAACTTGGCTACGAAATCCACTACCTACGGCAATTCCACAAAGAGGTGCTTTGGGTCCAGTGCTCTATACTATATTTATAGCCGACATCCCTATGTCAAACGATATTAACATGGCAAAATATGCTGATGACACGACTATTATTGCAATCTGCAGTTTCCCGGCAAAAGCCTCTTAACTTCTACAATCAGAACATGCATTTTTGGGAACGTGACTATTGCAATTGAAAATTCAAGTCAATTCGCAAAAATCAATTCAAGCTACTTTTGCATTAAGGAAGGAAGACTGCCCAAATTTTTCACTTAATGGTTCCAAGATACCCCAAAATGATACTGTTAAATATCTTGGAATTCACCTTGATCGAAGACTAACATGGACATTCCCACGGCAGCCGGTTCTATGTTACCGGAATGACTCGGGTTTTTCCCGACCAAGGGCTGCCGCCCCAGTAAACTAGTCCTGCCTAGTGTACCGTACTAACATGAAAAGCCCACATCAAAGAAAAGCACAAGCAACTTAAAATTAAAACCAAAAAAATGTATTGGCTTTGGGTCGAAATTCCCAAATCAGGATTGAAAACAAATTACGCCTATAAAAAACTATATTAAAGCCTGTCTGGACTTATCGCTATTCAACTTTATTGTAAGTGCGCATTAGTTCATTACTAATACCGAAAATCATAAAGACCTTAGTACCTTTTATATACATAAGAAATTAAGTGGCAGACATAAATAAAAAATAAAACAAAAAAAATTCTAGACATCAGTTTAACTAATAGAAGACTAAAAGGATATCATAGTTTAGATCTCCCAGATAGAGTTTAAATCTATTAATTTTGAACAGCATATCTTAAGTAAAAAAATATGTTAATCTTAAGTTATTTTTATAGTTAGTATATAAAAGCTAGCTCATTGAAGACTAGTCATTCCTCTTAAAAACTAATGTTAACAAATTTGCTTATTGTCTCTAAGATAGATGGCAAATTATAAATGAATACAAAGCATAAAAAATATTTTATCTTACTCGGCTGAGCATAGTTCGTGTTTTTATAATAGCTCTGATGTGTTGGAGGCGACGGACTCCGAGTGCGTTTAACTGGCTGATTTGTAACAGACTGAAAACAACACACTTAGATTCAAAATTACATATTATATAATGACTTGTGCTACCTACTTTCGGTATAATAGGTAATTGGTGATGTTGCATTCTAACGGGTGGTATGAAGACCTGCGGTGGCGGAGGTGCAACATTCACTTGCTGTGCTTGCAGTGCTTGCATTGCGAACATTTCATTGTCTTTTTGTTGTTTTTTACGATTTTCATCTTCGTTTAACACTTTCTTCAATTGCAAAAATAACTGTTGTTTCTGATTGTGCAAATCTTTAATTTGTTGGTCAAGTTTGGCAATTTTGCCGCGTGTGTCTTCTAACGAGACATCATTCTGATGATCGCGGTCTTCCCGTTCTTTACGCAAACGCTCCTCTTCCTCTTTCGCATCCACCTCTGTAAGGAAAAATACATAATTATAAGATTTGAAAGGTACTTTAATAATACTCACCTTCTTTTTTACGTTGGCGCTCCTTAAGAACAAATGCTTTTAACGCAGATTTGAGGCGTTCCTCCCGTTCGGCCTTAGCAGCAGCCGCATTGCTATTATTGTTACTATTATTAACAGCAGATGCTGAAGCGGATGGCATTTTAGAGTTAAACTTTTTCTCCGTCATCCTTTCCTCCTTCTTACGATATTTACTGAATAAACCTATTTTTGTAGTTAAACATTAAAAAAGCAAAAACAGAAAACCACAATTGCACAGAAATATAAGCATCAAGATTATTCCTGTAAAATTAACACAAGTAAAAACACTCTTCTTCTTCCTATTTTTTGACAGACGCTAAATACTTATTGGTGTGAATGGGGTTGCCGTGCAAAATTAACTAGTCATCTCGTCACTAAATTTGTAATTGCCTTCAATGGTAAATTTCAATGAAATTATCAATCGCTAATTCAAGTCATTAAATATTTTAAGACATATGTTGCCAACGTTTATGAAGCAATGCAATGTTTGACAGCCAATTTGGTATTTGTTTGTGACACTCGCATTGGCAGCATTTTTGATCATTTTAGTTTTCTAGACTTTTCACTTCTTTGCAAATAAAAGATTCGCCCAGATTTCCGGCGTCCTTCTTTCTTCTTCATCGTATAAATCAAAGCATGTTTTCAAACAATCAAGAGCGCTAGTTTACTTGAATACATTTTCAAAACGGCGATAACATAACAGGCAATAAAAACACCCGATATATTCCCATCGCATTGAGTAAAATTTTACAGTTGTTATAAAATGAACAATTGAGTGTCGACTTTGAGCATGGTTTAGTGAAACAATTGTTGGGTTCTACAATCATTTTTTGGGTTAAAACTTTTGAAGCGTGTTGACGTGTTAAACATTTTTTGACGCTTAGTTCTTTAAGTTTCTGGATCTGATATTGTAACTAAAGTGCAAAATAGTAGTTTTTTTTTACTACAAAATATATTATTATTAGAGGAAAACAACATATATATATATATATATATATATATATTAAAGAGTAACTTATTGTTTCGCACTAGTGTCAGATGTAAATAAATGCTTCCTACGTTTATTTTAATTGAAAGCAAGACGCACACATTTTGACGAGCTTTTTTTGAATATTTATTAAAAACTCTTTGAATTGCAATAAAATATTTCTCTATTTACAGATTATTTATTACCAAAGACAGAGTAGCTATTTACTTAGCAATTTATAATTTTGTCGGTGATCACATTTATTGATGGCATTTTAATATGTGATTAATCAGGTAATACCTGTATTATCATAGGCTTCTTTTGAAATATGAACATCCCTTATGTTTTCAATAATCTTGGAAGGACTTTCAATTTTATTCGACAGTGTGGCAGCACGATAATCGAAGAATGCTGCTCCTTTTGCAGAACTAGCCCAAGATACTATTAAGAATTAAATTTTTGTTTTCTGATATTTGTTAATATAATTTTGCTGCCACTCACTTAGATATGCAAATATGAATATTTCAAAGCAGTAATAAGTTTCGCATTGTATTGAATTCGAAAAAACTTACCATGACCTGATATGATGGCAAACATTTTTAAATGAAGAAGCAACACTGTTGAAAGGTATTTTTCGCCAGACAAAAAGAGCGAGACAAATCAATGCCCTGTCATTTGTGTTGAAGAAAACAAGTGCTGTTGTTTAATGTGCGTGTCGATTTATGTATTTATTAAATTAAAAGAAAATAAATTATTAAAATAACTTAAAAGTTAAGTTAAAAGTGAATGTGATATAAAGATTTAGTGTGAACTAAAAGTGCACGAAATTATTGCAAGTAAAGCACTTTTATCGTGTTTTTATGCCGAAAGCCAGGGAATCGGTCGCAGACATATCGGGCAAAAGTTAGAATAAATAAAAAAGAAAATAAACGTAACAAAAATTACTATAATTAAAATAGCAAGTGTATATGCTTCACAACTAAACAGTGGAATCCAAAAATAAACTCTTCAAGTCAATATCGGTGTCGAAAAGCAGCAGCGCGGAACGTGTGTTTGTGTGTATAGCAACCAAATAAGTGCCACCAAATAGCAGCACATTATCTAAGGAATCTACAGCAGCGAACATGGCGAGTAAGTATGCAGCAGTCAAAGATTCTATAAAATGCATTTTCATAAATTTTCCACATAACTGAAAACTCTTATATATGTTCGTATCTATGTATAGCTCTTTTTGTAGTAAGCTAGATAACTTCATTGCTGCTAATAAATAAAATTATTAGGTGCAATTGACTGCAGAGGCTTGCACACATTCGTTGCGTTTATGCCAATGTGTTTATCTTGAACAAAAATAAACAAAAAGGAATTTCAATGGGCATACTCCTTCTCTTTGTATTTTACGTGTAATATATATGTACGTACGCATATAGAAGTGATAGCAACAACAACAACGGGTTGCTTTTTAAATGAGGACAACCGATTTCGGGAGTAAAAGTGGTAGCGTTGGAAAGCCGCAGTCCTCTCCTCTCCAAATATACCCACTTTTAGCTAACGCAAGTTTAGTTTTTTTTTGTGATATTTGTAGTTAAAATTTTTAATTTGTTAAATACTCCTCGCCTTTCTCCTGTAAATGTTAGTACAGATCACCATTTTTTCTTTCACAAGCACTTTATATTATTTAAACTCATAGCATTTCTTACTATAAAACATTATTTATAAAAAAAAACTTATTAAAATACGATTATAAAATTAATCTAATTTGCACTCTGTCAAGTAGCAAAAATTGTTCGAATTTGACAGCGAACGAACGCGGTGCCCTCGAAACTACGCCTAGTACACATTTTCACTTCATTGCTACTTGTATTATGTTTATTTCTTCCGTCTCGTAAATGTTTTGGGGAGTGGATACCCTTAGCTATAATATTTATGTAATGGTTGTCCTGATGCAGTTGATGCGTTTGCTGTACCTGCGCAGGCTGTATGGATTTAAACTAACATTCTGCTTTTGAAAAATTAGGGCCACGATATATGCATACACAACTGTATGCATGCCCATGCTACAGTTCAGTCAGATGACAAAAGTACTCTTTCACTAAACAGCTTTCCAGTTGCGCCATAAAGTTCTTGTGTGAAAAATCAATATTTACAATCGTTTCTCCTCTAACTCCTTATCATGTACGCATCACCACATATGCGTGTGCTGCAATTTTATCTATTTGTGCTTCTGTGCGTCTATTTCAACTCAAGCTATTCTCCTGACAGCGTCACATAAACGGCTGGCATCGCCCCCATCCACGACCCACGGTCAACCCATAGCTCGATAAGCCGTGCTCATTAGACAAATGTGACTCCTTTGTAGTAAGTGTGCAATGCCTGAGTGGGTTTGGTAGCGATTTGTGGTCGGATGGAAATTAATTGTTAATAAATTGTTTTGGATGAGTGCACAAAGGGTTACATACGCATGTAACTAGTATATTTAAATAGAGAAAAAGGAAATTTAAATGAACAAAGGCCGGTAGTTGGAAGGCAGGGTTATGATTGTCATGGAAAGATAGACCTTATTTAATAATGAAGATTCGAGATGGTAACAAAATTTTAAATATTTTGACTTGAGTCCGTTCCTGATTTTGTTTTTTTTTTTTCTTTTAAAATGCATCTGTTTGTGGTTCTTGTGTGTTTGTTATCATGCAACGAATCCTATTAGTACAAAAGGAATTCTGTTGTACAAGTCTATATATAAATCAAAGAATCTGCGAGTATCTACTTACTTGCATACATACATATGCATGATAAGAAGAAGTTTTAAAGCATTAAAACATTAATCAGGTTCTCTCTTTCCTCTCTCTCTTGTAGTCACTGATATTACATTTTTTTTATTTTAATAAAAAAATTGAATGATCAACAAAAATATTTTCCTAAAAAACCGTTTGATTGCATTGCTATTTATTTTTAATTTGTGCATATATTCAACTATGTGTGTACATGCGTATATAACCTATATCGAGTAAAGTTTGAAAAAGTTCCAAAAATGCAAATATGCAACATGTTTTTAATTTCGCGCATAGTTAAACTGTTTGGTCGATATTCCAAATGCAATTTTTTTATATGTACGTACATTTATATGTGCACATCCATTTTCTTAGTATGAAAATGCCATTTACTTCTATTTTACTTCCGTTTATGGTAGCACATTATTATGCATACATAATTTTTCGGCTTGCTGCTTTATACTTGGATTCTTTGGTGTACAATATTAAGACTAAGTCATGAATAACTAATTACGTTATAAATCCATGAGCTAAAAGAGATCAAATTATACTGAACTAAATATATATATTCTGGTGGCTTAGTTTCTAGCCGCTCATGTTATTTTTAACAATTTCATTTTTTTGCTGGTCATATTGCATAACAAAAGTAAGTAAGTAAGTAAGTCGGCGTCAAAAGAAAGTGTACGCAATATATTGACAACTACATACTACAACAAAAACCAAATATAAGGCTAAGTTTCAAACTTTGTACTGAATTTATAAGAACTTGGCAAATTTTCATCAAAATTTCAAATCTTTTATTCTAAATTTTTAGAAAAATTTCGGGTATGCAATTTTGTAGCTCATTGAATTTTGGTATAATAAAATGTAAGTGGTTCAAAAATCGCGTTGATTTTCGAAAAAAATTTCTGCTGATGGTATTTGGTGTTTTCTAAATACAGAAAATGCACAACATCGCGACCGAAAAATATTCTTAAAAATCGGTGTGATTTTTGACCTACTCGAAACGTGCACTTTTTTTTTAGAAATTCTGAGTAAACAGATTGAAAATATGCCGATTTTTACAAATTTTATACAAAGCTCGAAAAGTTGCTTTATACATACGGTTCATGTTGTTGTATGAACTCTATTTTCATAAAACAATAATTAAATAATAAAACATTATCATTAGCCAAAGTACTAATTAAGTTAGGGTTATATTGTATATATTCCCTACAAATAAAATTAAAAATAATAAATAAAATATAATAATCAAAATAGATAAATAAATAAACGCTAGTACTACTAATACATCTTACACGTCTGTTCGAAATAATAGCAATGGCACGGGAATGAACTTCCCCGCCTTTCTCACAGTCTTCTAGAATTAATTGATATTTATTCAGGATTCTCTTTGCATACAGCTTCTTTAACATTTGCTTAAAGGGACCCGGTGGTCGAGAAATTTCAAAAAATCGTTTTTTTGTTTTTTAGATATATCGAAAGTGTAGTATCTTAAGAATAATTTCCTTGCTGAAATTCCCAATATTATAGCTTCTGCAGCCCATTAACTAGGTAGAGAGCGGACCGCGCGTTTGGTTTTAGTGTTTCAGATAAATAGAAGAACCAAAATGGGCAACAACACCGTCCAGGTCCAAGTTTTGGGGAGGGTCAACTTCAGCGCCATTTTTAAAATTAAATAAAATCAATTTTTTTTCAATTTTGTATGCAAAAGATGGTTGACTCTATTATTTCCAGGTACCACTTGGCATCCTTGGTTTTCTTTTATCCAATATACTGGATCAGTACCATAGTAGGCGCAACTTGACTATCCTAGTGACTTATTCAGGTTTAAAAGAAGCATTATTTAGCTTTCGTACAAATTCTCTGCGTGCTTTGGAACTAAGTAAAACAATGTGTTGTGCTATGAGTATAGCTGCGAGGAATAGCCTTTTAAACCGCTATACATACAGATAATGTTTCCAATATATGCCTGACTTCGAATATTTGCTTTATATTAAGTTTGAATATCCTCAGCGGAAATTTCCTGACTGTCTTCATTGTTTATTACGTGTCAACTCTTGTTTTTCTTATCAGTGTTACAATTTCCTAAGAATTTATAAAAAGTAAATTTGAATTTTTTACATCAAGTAATAAAAGCATTTTTTACAATTTCAAATTCAATTTCCATGGTCCATTATCAATACGAAATAGAATTCTTTGAAATTGAAAAATGTTGTTAATCAAATGTTGATTTGGGCTGCATCTGCATTAAATCATTTTTTGTGATATCAATTATTTTCCAACTCGCTATTTTTTATAATATTTAAATTTGGCTTCTGAAAAGTTATGCCTATATGAATAAAAAAAAGTTAAAAGTGAAATAACGCTTTGAAAAAAAGGGGAAAATATGCTGATCTATAACTTTAATTAGCTTGCTTCAGATTCATTGATTAACTTTTGTATGGAATCTTGAAAAAGCCGTCCCGTACTTCAACAATTAAAAATACCCTATTTCTGTATGACAGAAAAAGTTAAATAAGTAAAGTATTTAATTAACAGGTAATATCACTAAGGTATCGTTTTACATTTTTAAAAGTTATAAGTTCAAGGTAGCCCAAAATTAATCATGCAATTTTGTTTTTGAAGAACCTTTTTGCTAAATAAAAAACAAAAATCATTTTGAATGATGGAAATCTTTGTTTTGATCTTTACGCGCGTTTTTGCTTGTCTGTTTGTATACTGCAGCAATTTTACAGATTCATAAGTGAAAACACAAAAATTGCCGCAGCTGAGATCATCTGATTCAAAAACGCTCTTTTATGCGACTCCGCAAGGCGCTGAAGCAAAAAGACCAAGCACTCACATTATCACACCAAGGGTGCCTGTAGAAAAATAGGAAGAAGAGTGTGTTTATTTTTATTTTTGTACAATGACTGGCAGCTGCAGTAGTTCACAAGTGTCAAACGTCGAACGTCAATCATATTTATAATTTATTTATCGATAGGGTGATTAATTTTGCGCCATCTTGTATTCCCTCAAATACTTCTCAATATTTCCACTCGGATAGACGTTTCTAAACTTTCAGCTAATATTCATTGAGTTTTAACGATTATTTAATTCACTTAAATTTAGTATACTCGATATCGGTATCTCTTTAAATTGGAGTAAATCTTTGTAAGAAATTTGAGGAATTTCTCTTAAACAGTTACTGAAATATTTTAATCTTTTATGGTTTACAAATGAAAGGTACTGATCTCTTTTATTAAAGAGTTTCCCTATTCACTCACGCTGTCAAAACTTTAAAATATCCACTAGGATATAAATACATATATGCATTACACACATACATATGTATATACCTTAAATACTAGTGTGCAGAAATTCTTTCTTCACCATTGTCATTCCACTTCCATTTTGAGAGGAAACGAAAAGCCCAAAACAAAGTTCAAACGCATTTTTTTATATTGCTGCAAGTGTTGCCAAGTTGTGAAGTCGCAAATAAAACCAAATATCCATGTTCGTACACATGTTTGTGCGGGTATTTCTGCTCAAATGTAAATGCAAAAGTGCAATGTCTGTAGTGGCTTTCCACTTCATGTACGAACATGCACATGTACATATGCACAAACGCATGTAAGTATGTGCCTTGCCGTCAGTAAAAAAAAAAACGAGCATGAAATGTGGGATGTTTGTTAGGGAAAAGCAAAAATCAAGAGAATGTAAAATGGAAAAATTACAACAAGGACAAGAGTGGCAACAGCAATCACAACAAACAACTAAATCTGTATGTATGCACATACAGGCACTCAAAAGACATACATACGTACATATGTAGCTATGTATGTATATACATACATACCTATGGAAGTAATGACAAAAAAGAAGTACGGGCTGGTATCAGCTTCATGCATGCACACATATGTATGTACGCATCCAAAACATTACAACTTACGCCTTACATTAACAACACATCCTTCCACATTTTGCTCGCTCGACGCCTCGAGGATCAATGACGGCAACAACAAACCAAATAACCAGCTAACACAATAGTCAACAGCTCTTCGGAACAGCAGCATCGTTATCCTTATGCCAGCAATGCCATTCATAAAATATATTACTTAAAATACACAAACATACAAACGAACCACACAAGATATACATATGTAAGTACATATCCCACACATCACACATATCACTCATCATCCTCCCTCGACGCAGCACGCAGCCAGATTCCTGACGCCGTGTTTGATGTGAAGCTTACGCTTCAGAGCTCAGACTAGCTTCGCCCATCACAACATGTTCGCATGTTCGTGCAATTATTCGTACGTATTGTGCATACATACATCGGAACAGAAACAGCACCTCAACCATCAGACTAAATGCCAATAGCAATGATGGCAGAGTTGACGTTGGCGGGGCGCAGTTGTTCATGGCGTCATCTATGGTGGTAAGTGATACCCATTTTACACGCGTTCAATCTGCATAAGCTCTAAGATTGCACATAGACGCACGCACACAGGGAGCGCCACACAGTCTCGTTGCGTGACTTATAAAGCAACAGTAACAGCTGTGCTCAATAACCAAGTGATACCGCTAGTCGATGCGGGTAGTCTACAAAACGAGTACCTCCTGCTCCACATCTATTACCACCTACCGGTTAATTGGTCCTTTGTGTGTGAGATGTGTTGCGCAGCAGAACTTGGCACTCGTTGTCATCGCCCACCCCCTTCGTAGCCGCTATTTCGAAGGATGCTTGTCGGTTTAGTTGATAAAGCGATTTAGGCAACATTTTTTTCGTTTTTTTGCTTTCAAAACCTATAATGGTAAAGGACACACTGTTAAATTCTCATAATAATTGGATAATTTTATGCTGAATTAGGTGGCTACCTAACATAATTAGTAAGGGTCCTTTTGTCCTATAATATTTTTGCGTCACACAGAGAGTCTAATTTAGTATTTAGTAAAGCTGTCGCCGTCAATTCAATTGATGTTTTTCACTATGTTTTGGAGCCAGATAATTCATGCTTTCACTCCTTTTAAAACCACTTAAATTTTCACAAATAAAGTTTTTCAGAAGTTATTTATTTGCAACATTTGCGCAGAGGTGCAATGAAAATTTCACATCTCCACGAATATTTTCTCAAAATCCGTTTTTATTTTCTAAGCTTAAATTGGCAAAATATAAAAAATACATTTATTAGTATATCAAACTAAAACATTTTCAAATCTCAATTTGTAAACCTTGCTGGGTCGATGAGTCTTTAAAAAGTATATAAGCAACGCTTTCTTCATCAACACTTTAATTTTCAACAGAATTCCCTTTTATAAAATTGTTTCGTCGATGCCCTCCTCATTCCATCTAAATCTTTTACCGCCGAGTTATTTCAAAAAATAATCGAGGTGTTCAAATTTGGAGCACATTTTGGATGAGGGAGCAATTCGAAGTCTAATGCATTGTGGAATATTTTCTATTGCCAAATACGGTAGTGTTTTTCATATCGGTGACGTTGGGAATTGATTCAAAACCTACTATCCTTATTTATTAACAAATTTACTTCGCTTCTTGCTCAAAACACTTAAATTTTGTTTTTACACGCACACTCTAAAAGTTGTTGTAATACCACCTCCGATTTGCTCTAATTTATGAAGATGACTAAGCAGGCTCTAGCTCAGTCTATGTATATCGTTTGTTCGTAAGCCTGATCAGAATTTCGGAATGTAGAGAATGCGAATGTAATTGAAACACAAAAGCGGTTACCTCTTTATATTTCATATTATTGTACTTAAATAAAATATATTATAAGAACAAAATAATTAGTCACGTAAGCATTCGGTAAGAAATACCAATTATATATAATTTTTTTCGCTTGTACTCAATTAGTACGCGCGTATCCGAAGACTTCCCGTTAGACATAATTATAGTATACCTTTCTTTTGGCGAGTTTGGCCAAGCTTTTCTGCCAATTTACAGTGTACGAGTATGTCTTGATATTATTCCTGAAATGGAGAGCTCTACAGTTTTATGCTGTCTGTGAACGTCAGCTAGATGTTATGAGAAGCTGGTTCGTGGCAGAAATGCACACATACTTTTGTCATTGCCTATTATTTGATTTCCACATCCCGCAGTGGGTTCGGTATGAGTGATGAGAAGTGGTCACGTGCCAATACTCGCGAATATTCCATTCATATAGAGTCCTAATAACAATGTCTAAACTTTGATTGCTAACAGTTTAAATTCCAGGTCTGGTTAGCTTACGCAAGGTTAAACGCCTTTTTTGTTTTAGTTTTGAATACCATTTCATGAGCCTAATCGAATGCACGTGACATATATTCTCCTTTAGCGGGATCGAACCGATCTCATCGGTGATGAATCATGGCATTTGAACTTCTATCGAATTTAATGGGAATAACAGAATAATTTAAACTTTTGAATGGATGATTACCCAACGAAGATACATAACATGCCATACGATTAGGACTCATGCATGATGTTACATCTTCTTCTTAATTAGAGCTGAAAACGCCTCAACAATTTCGCGCCAGGTCTTTGTAACGAATAAGGCGTCTTCCTCTTTCTCTACCAGTACCAGCAGATAAGGAATATTTTCACGTGGGGATCGTTTATATGAAACCCCATGAAATTGTCATAGTCACTACAACTGGTGATGTTACTAACAAGTGGTGATTTCATTTCCAAATATCAACTTTCTAAAAAGGCAGGAAATGTTGTCAAATGCGTTTATCCACATGTAATCGGAGATGGTTTGTCAAAGCGTTCTTCGGCATTGAATAAATGAAAAAGGGGAGGTTTGTGCTTCAGTTCGAACTTCATTCAAACGCAGCACTCTCAATATACCTAAGATGAATCTCAGCAAAGACTTCGTCTGGCGTATCCCCACAGTTTGGTGCGAGCTTACGTTTAAAGCCTTTGCTCTTCGCTTCTAAGCTGCTCCTTGTTGGTGTGTTGTCCCATGGCACGGAAGGGCTCGAGTTCTATCAATAACGAGGCCGCAGCCACTCTAGCCAATGCATTCGTTACTTCGTTCCCAGGGATAGCTCTAGGTCTTGGGATCCGTATGAGCGGGATGAGATTGTGCATTCCTAACCAGTTCAAGTTCTCGATGCACTGATAGGCTAATGATGACTTAACCTCAAAGAATGACAAATGCTCTCAATGCTGTTTGACTGTCGCTCAGAAAGGCAATTCGCTCGTTCTAGAGATTTCTGTCTAAGTGTATCTCTTCACATAGACGATGGCATATATCTACTTTCGCCTGGAAGACGGTGGAAAAACTACCCATTGGCACAGACCGCTTTGTTTTGGCGCCATATGTACCAGTCTATGCCTTCAGGTGTCTGCGAGCCATCTACATTCCAACGCAGGGTACATCCTTGAAGTTTCCTTTCGAGAGCAGGCGTACTCTAGTTTACTTTGTCGACCAGTTTGAATTTCTTCTCAAATTTATTGACCTCCGTGACATCATCCCTGTATAGCTGGGCAAGTGGGAGCTGATGGTTCTTTCTCTATTCACATTAAATAGAGTGAGCTTGGCTGAATTGAAAAACTATGTATGTGAAGGGGTGTCAGCTTGATCATCATCTACATCGCTACTGTAGGGCAGGTGCGCGTCGCTCCCGTGATGCACACAAATGCTAAGCGCGAAGTTTAGTCAGGCGGACCACGCGGCCGTTCCCTATGCTATCTTTGGTCTAATTATCATCTATCTCAGAATTCTTAATTCGTGGGCTACGACCGCCAGATTTTCCTACACTTTGACACTTTTTTTTGTGAATTAAATTTTAATTAAAGAAAAAACTCGGCAAATCGGTCAATGTTGTATGCGTCATCTACGTTTCTGCTGGGTTTAAAATGCAATAAAATTTGAGAAGAGGATAACATTTAGAAACAGCCTGATGAGTTATGTTTAATGCCTCTGCAAGCTGCTCTTAAGTTTGGATATCAGATAACAAATCAGTTCAACGTCTAACATTTTTTTGGGCTGCCAGAGCACTTCTTATCATCCACATCGAAGTCTCCGCCGTCAGCGCCGTGCACCTTATAAACCAACTTTCGCACATAGTTTTGTTTTTCTAGTTCCATGGGTATTTTTACAATGTACTTATACAAGTACAAAATATCTGCTTTCTAATACAATTGAATGTGTTTAAAAAGTTTTCAAATTAGAATAAATAAATGGCCCACTGTTCCTCGACCGCACAAGGCCGACTGTCAGTTACCGTAATTGCCACAACTTCACCTCTCTTCCTGACTATTCCTATTCACTTCCTATTATATTCCAAGCATTGTACTCAAACAATATATTCTGCAACAATTGTTGGTGATAAGAAATTTCCCAAAAACAAAAAAATAAACAGCCTGTTAGAGCAAACTGTATGTATCCTTGTGTTGTGTGAAGGCCTGCAAGGATTTCTCGAAGAAATTGCGCGAGCGCTTAAATACTCCTACTTATATTTGTTGGTGTATTAGTGTGACCTGATGAAAGTGCTATTTTTTGTGAGTCCTTTCAGGAGTGTACTATATGTAGCTGTGTCTGTATGTGTGTGTTGCTGTTGCTGGGTTTATTCATTTCACGCAGATTACTTAGATTAGCTGAAACTCACTTCAGAAATTTATTTAGCATCGCAGTAATTGAGCCACATTTGCCTCTGCTTTTGCTCTACTGCTCTTGTTTGCTACAACTAGGCATCTGCCGCAGAGGGTTAAATTTGATTGCCCTTTAGCTGCCTTTTGTTTTCGTGTTTTTTTTTTTTTTTTTGAAATAGCTTAACTGCTTTCCGCCTTGCCACTCTCCGTTGTGCCTGTCTATTCGCTTGCTTGACAGCGTCAGCCAATTCAACTGGCAAGATATTGTTGGCGCTTTTGTTGGTTCAGTCATTCAACGTCGTCGTCCCGGAGTCGGTGATGCTTAACGTTGTTGCTTATGAATTACTGCAAGTTGTTTTTTATTGCTAATAAGATTTTTTCGTTGTACACCCTGGCTATCGCACAATCACCCCGCACAGTGGAAATATGAAGCGCTCACTTGCATACCAAAATTCACCAGTTTTTGTCGTTTTTGTTTTTCTCCTTTGGTTTTTACATTCCATTCAACGTTATGCTCCATAAAGAAATTTATAAATTTACTGGGCCACCTCCATTGGATTAAAGTTGGTAAACTTTGTCTACAAGTGTCGGTTTTTATTTATTTTTTTTCACTCTTATGTCAAGTTTTTTCTACTTTCGGTGTATAGCACTGTGACATCATTGTGTGGACCAATTAAGTGACTTCGTGCTCTTGCATTTTGTGCTTAAATTATAATTTCGATTTCTTTAGGTTCGTTTTTTGGAAATAAAACGAATGCGAATTGTACTTAAATCATTTGGAAAATTTGTTCTGACATTTCTCAGATGTATGGAAGTGCAACGGGTGTCTCAATAAGTCCCTGAAAATTTGGGCAGATGGCGTAGCCAGTTTTAATCCAACATTTTACTTGCCAAGCGGCTTCTTTCAAAAGTATGCTCTAAAATTTTCCGAATGATCTGTCAAACAGTTTATTGAAAACATCTTTTTTTCGCTTTGTTTTGTACGTTTATTAGTCACTCATTTGTTAGGTGTCAAAATCAAATCATTTGCGGGTCAGTGCAGACGGAGAGGGAAAATTTGTTTTCTTCTCTTCCAGTAATAACGAGTGGTACCTAATTTAAGCAAAGAAAGAACTTTACAACGCCTTAGTCTTGGGTTTCAGAAAGTTAATTTACTTTATTTTTGCGCAAAAAATAAAACAACAGACAAACAAATTAAAAGCTTAAAAAGTAAAAGGAGTAATTTTTCAGGCTGAAATTCAAGCACTTTCGATCTGTGCGAGAATAAATCATATGAGGGGGCTACAAGGGTGCACACATAGTTATAGGCTCGCACGGTCAAGCTGCATTAAAAGCACTAGCTTCACATTCTCGAATCGAAAATAGTGTACGAGTGTCTTAACAACCTAAACCAACTTAGTGCTACAAATAAAATTGTACTTTGATGGATTCTGGGTCACTCTGGAATAATAAATAATAGGTAATAAAATTGCTGACGAACTCGCTAGGACCGAATCGGCAGCATATTTTCACGGTCCAGAACCATACTGGGTTATCAACTGGGCAGCAACTAAATACAGGGTAATGGTTGGGAGAATACTCAAAGAATTACCCTTTGGGAAGTTACATAAGAACTTCGTCAAGCCAAAAGGCTTATAAGACCTTTTACCTACTATAAAAAACTGCATAATATGCGTGAAGTAAACTTCAGGAAAATAGTTTGCTTTCTGACATGCCACTATTTCTTAAATTATGATCCCTCAAAAATTCACATTGGGATTGAGTCTGTAGAGTCTGGATGGTAATGAAATCACAGAGCATATCTTGTGCAACTGTATTATTGCCTTGGCAAGGACAAGACTGCACATCTTTCATCGAGAGGAACTGAATCCGAATGCAATTAAGAATGCTCCTGTTGCAATTAGTTGATTAATTATCTAAAAAATGGAAATTCGATACATTCCTCAGGGTACTGACATATTAATACCTATGACGCAAGGTGAAAAAGCGACGCAGGGGGGTAAGTTTTGATAAAATTATGGAAGTTCTTTGTTAGCACCGGCATGTGAATACTTATTCCATTGTCTACGAATTGAAAATTGGTGAAAAAAAATTTTTTAAATAATTTCATAACGAGAAGCAGCATGGAGCTAGCGAGGCCACTGTGGTGCCAGGACAAAAGTGAACTTCATACATCTACTGGAAAAATTAACCGGTTTAAAAGTAAAACTTTTTGCTTAGAGTATATACATGTCCCTTTTCAAAGAAACGTGGTCGTCCTTTTTTAAGGGGTTATGCAACTGTAGCGGTGGAAAAATTGCATATTTTGGGATGTTTCTCTAGGATAATAAAATAAATCCAAACTCTAAAAATGTACTACTTACTGTACGAATATTGTCCATGTAATAAACTGTAACGGGTCAAAATTAGAACACATTTTATAGCATGAATTCTGGCGGGGACGGACTTCTTGCTTTCCGTTATTTTTACGACGGCAAAATAATTAAATGTATTTCTATTTTCGGGTTGCTTTTCTGATTACTTGATGCCAATTTATTTGTTTACATGCAACAGCATTCAAATAACAAGTAATTAATATTCGATTTGCACAAGAAACCCTGCAAACTATCAACAACTTAGAAATAATTGTTTTTTTTTTTTTGTAATAATGAGCTTCCACGAGTTGCTTCACAAATGTAGCAAATGAAAAGATTCACTACAAAATTAATTTTATTGTAACCACAAAATGTCATTTGAATACTCCCCGTCGTAATTGTGTTTAACCGACCGAATTTTCTGATGGAATTAGATCAGCTGATTATCACCCGTTACACGCTATCCCGCTGCAATTCTGTTCGAGGGCTAAATAATTTTTTGTTTCAAAGTAATATAAAAAAAATGGTGGCTGCAAAGCTTTTTTTCAAGAAAGATCTTTATTTGAAAAATCGAACCAGTTTTTAATATACGATGAAGAGAATTTGTTTTCGATTATATATATTTATAAACGGCGATAATACGGCTTTAGTGGTGAGCTATGTAGGAATTTTTTGAATATGGAATTTTCCCAAAAAGGAACAGTTTGAAAAAAGTTCAAAACTAAAAGAAAAAAACACTCCACAATTTATCGCAAATATCGAATTTCGCAAAACCGGTGCGTTTAAAAAACGAAAAATTCAAAATTATAAAAAAATAAAAAAAAAGATTTTCCGAGAAAAGCTGTTTTATGTACTTTTATATATACATATATACCCTATGATCAAAAAGTAACGGGCTGACCGGGAAGACTGTTTTCTTCGATTGCCAAGGCGTAGTGCACCATGAGTACCTTCCATCGAGCCAGGCAGTCAATAAAGAATATTATTTATCCGTTTTGAAGCGTTTGAGAGATGCTGTACATCGCAAACGGCCGGAAATGTGGGCAAACAATTCTTGGATTTTGCATGATGATGACGCGCCATCGCACCGAGCCCAAATGTTGCTGGATTATTTGACCAAATACCAAGTAAATATCATCGTGCAAACACCGTATTCACCTGATATGGCCCCGTGCGACTTCTTTTTGACGGGACGGAATAAACATTAGACCGTTACAAATATATATATTTTTTTTGTAATGTAAATCTTTTCATTTACGTTTCGTGCTTGTAATGAGCTTCAAAACTTATACTATATTATTGTACAAAAAAAAAAAATGTAAATGGTGCGAAGCAGTTTGTGGAGGGTGTGATGGTTAAGCGCCACAATTTGTTTTCTAAAGAAAAGTATTGTAAATGCAGACTTTTTAAAGTTTTATAAACCGTAGCCATTTTTGAAAAAAATAAGTGAGCATTTCTTTCGCTAAAAAGAAAGTAGCAGAAAATAAATCTTTCTAAATATTTGAATTTGAAAAGGTCGAGCCAAGGAGCACCAGGAGATTTGGAGGCTCCTAAAACACTCAGGCTAAAGAGCCAATTGTATTTAAAGCTCTGGAAAGGGGGTAGATAGTCAAGTAGGGAAGGAGAAAAGTATCAGAGAAAGAGATAGGAAAGAATAGAGACAGAGATAGAGATAGTTAGTCCTGTGAGAATTTTCCAGATTCTTTGGCAAATCTGAAAATATCCTCCAGTTTTAGAGAACGAATATTACTCATTCTCATGACATCGGAACCCTATACTCGTAGCCTTGCTCTAGCAAAGGCAGGACACTCATAGAGAAAGTGCTCAGTGCTATCCGCGTGAAGAAAATGTGCTTAACACTAAACCTACCATGGACGGGTCAATTGACCCATTTTAAACTTTTTGTCAGAAGTTCTTAGAAATAACAGTATTAAATCGTCGTTTGCCTTCACGACTTTTATTAAAAAATACATCGAATGTATTTTTCAAGATTTACTCTTCTCTTGCTAATTGTTTTACCGAGAAATATATGTGATCTTAATAATAGGTCTATTTATAAGTTCGTGCGGTTTTACAACAGATGGCGTAACTTGATTATTATTCCATCGATCCACATTTCCAAACATTCATTGGAGAGCTACTGTCGTAAGGCACAAACGTCAGTATAAGTTTTTTATTTGAAGCGTAAACAACAATATTTTTACCACACTTGAAAATGTCGAATTTCGTGCCAAATAATGTGTTTTTGCGGGGAATTCTTCTTCATTATTTTAATATGAAGAAAAAAGCAGCCGAAAGTCATCGTATCTTGGTGGAAGTTTATGGTGAGCATGCTCTATCTGAGCGAACGTGCCAGAAGTGGTTTGCACGCTTTAAAAGTGGTGATTTTGGCTTGGAAGACGAAGAACGCGAGGGTGCGCCGCCAAAGTTCATGGATACCGAATTGGAGGAATTGCTCGATCAAGATCCGGCTCAAACGCAAGAAGAGGTTGCAAAAACTTTGGGAGTTGATCAATCAACCATTTCCAAACGTTTAAAAGCCATGGGAATGATCCGAAAGGTAGGCCATTGGGTGCCGTATGAATTGAAGCCAAGAGACGTTGAACGCCGTTTTATGGCATGCGAACAACTGCTTCAACGGCACAAAAGAAAGGGTTTTTTGCATCGAATTGTGACTGGCGATGAAAAGTGGGTCCATTACGACAATCCAAAACGTCGGGCAACGTATGGATACCCTGGCCATGCTTCAACATCGACGTCGGCGCAGAATATTCATGGCCTGAAGGTTATGCTGTGTATCTGGTGGGACCAGCTGGGTGTTGTGTATTATGAGCTACTGAAACCGAATGAAACGATTACGGGGGATGTCTACCGACGACAATTGATGCGTTTGAGCCGAGCACTGCGAGAAAAACGGCCGCAATACGCCGATAGACACGACAAAGTTATTTTGCAACATGACAATGCTCGGCCACATGTTGCACAAGTGGTCAAAACATACTTAGAAACGCTCAAATGGGATGTCCTACCCCACCCGCCGTATAGTCCAGACCTTGCGCCATCCGATTACTATCTCTTCCGATCGATGCAACATGGCCTGGCTGACCAGCACTTCCGTAATTACGATGAAGTCAAAAAATGGATCGATTCGTGGATTGCGGCAAAACCGACCGAATTTTTCACAAAGGGAATCCGTGAATTGCCAGAAAGATGGGAAAAAGTAGTAGTAAGCGATGGACAATATTTTGAATATTAAATTTGTAACCATTTTACGTCAATAAAGTTTCAAATTTCGAAAAAAAACCGCACGAACTTATTCATAGTCCTATTAATATATATAATATTTTAAAGACGGGTCATTTGACCCACTTTGGTAGGAATAGGAATACATAAAATATCGGTAGGTTTAGTGTTAAATTTCTACCCAATCGGTTAAAAGCTGTTAGTTATCATTCCATTCCCACCGTGTTGAAAAATGTGGTTTCGAGACGAACGTTAAAGAAATTATAACAGAATTTTAAAGTGTTATAGTTTTAATTTTTTTCAACTTACTTATTAATCAACTATTCTTGGACTGCAATATTATTTTTGTGATGACGCTAGACGGTTTAGTACCCTTCTGAGCTGTTATTGTTGTTATAACAGCATAAGCATTCCTTATAAATGGTTTGGAAATACTGTTAGAATGACAGTTCTAGACCGGATATATGTAAATCCGAGTCGTTTTGGTAACGTAGAACCAACTTTCGTGAGAATGAGTTTTCTGCGCTCTCCGCAGCTTTATCTGTAAATAAACATAACTTCTTTAATTATTTAGATATTTTTATGGAAAACGTCTAAAAATATGCTCTTTCAAATTAAACGAAAAAATCGTTGTTTTGAACCCCTTTAAGATAGTAGGGTGTTCGCATGCATCGAACTGAGATGTGGCGGACCGAAATTAATAAAGAAATTTATTTGAATATTTTTTCCCACCTTAATAATTTGAGTGTGACAATTTTTGTACAAAATGCAGAGGTGTGGCCAACCACAAACCGTTAACCGGGCCTCAGCGATTTTAAAGAAATCAGCTGATTTGCAGACGTAACTGATTTTTACAGCGGTTTGTTTATGAAAAAACTGAGATTGTGTTAGTGATAGACGAAAAAAATCAAAGAAGCAACCTGTACGTGATACTTCGTTGCCATCTGAACAACGATTGGTTAAGCGAGTATGTAAATACGGGTGAAGTGAGCGAGCAGAATTCTGCTGCCAAATTTCCGATGGCGTGGCAGCCGAAGTTGCTCTCACAAATTTGCTTCAAATGGCCAAACCTTGTAAACTATCATCCTTGGGTATTAGGGGTATTGCTTTTTTAAGCAAAAAAGAAAAAAAAACGCACTCTTTTGAACACGTAAACAAAATCTTATTTTCACCTATCAGTGACATACCTTGGCCCTTATTGTAGCGCCTTGTTAAAGTAGTCCATATCCCCTCTCACCTATTCGGTGCATTACTAACGTTAACCCATTTTTAATTGTATGGGTATGAGAATCAACGCGCACCTGTTCAGTCATTGAAAACAACTCAAGCGACATGATTCCATTGAAAGTTCATTCAAATTTTGAGTTCATTTGAAATTATTTTGATATCCATATGTAAGTAAAAGAAACATATTTGGCGTGTAACAACAAATGTCGTTAAATACATCCTTTGGCTATTTTCGGCTGTTACATTTTCTTTGCTGATTCGTTGATTGTGTGTGTATGTGTTTTTTATTGCAAAAAGTATGTGCTCTTTCACTGGAGTAAAAGGAATTGCTGGAAGTTTTTGTTGCACATTACAAATTGATTTATTCCGTTCCAGTTCAAAAGAAAATAGTTCAATACAGTAAACCGGATCTGATTGTTGTGATTTATAGTTAAAACCAATCGAAATTCTGGAGGATTAACAATAAAAAATCTATAGTACTACCTAATAGAAGAGTTTATCATAAGTAATATTATTTTCTTAAATTTGAGACTTTGAGTAACAGTTATTAGCCAACAACAAAACGCTCTGTTTATAATCAAAAAATCCCGATCGATGCTTGCACCAAACTGTCCTGTCCTGAGTAAATTACTAGCGATAGAGTTTGCTCTTCAAGTATTTTGTTGTAATTAATTTAATACACATTCACATATACACTCGTCATATGCGCTCGTATTTGTACATTCACTCAGACATTTTCGTTACGCAAATCAAGACATAAACAAAAACCAAAAAAAATAAATTTAACAAAAAACTACCAAAATAAATTCGTAAAGCAATAAAGCGCAAAAAATTTGTGTTATTCTTCAAACAAGCTGCTGAAGGAATTTACACGCCTCCACATACAACAACAAGTTCAAGGACACCTCAAATGGATGCGAATCAAGAAGAGGCGCAACGTTACATTAATGTCGCCTTACGTGAAATCAACACTGGAAATTACGATAATGCCATCAAACTACTCAGAAAGGCTAAAGAACTAAGCCCAGACTCACAAGCATATGAATTGCAAGAGCTGCTAACCAAGTTGATTGCCAACGCTTCAGCGCAGCAAACAAATAAAAAACAAACCTCAGCAGGTGCCAGCACATCGGCTGGTAATGGTAGCGGTGGTAGTAATAATGAATCACCAATGCGCCTACGTCAGCGACGGCAAAATTCTCACAACAATAGCACTACGCATACTGGTGTCAGTCGTGATTACACCAAAGAGCAAATGGATTTAGTGAAGCGTATTAATAAATGTAAGAGCTTCTATCAGGTGTTGCAAGTGACGCGTGACGCCACTGATTCGGAGATCAAGCGTGCCTACAAGCGGTTGGCATTACAATTGCATCCCGACAAGAATCAAGCACCAGGTGCAGCTGAAGCTTTTAAGACGTTGGGCAATGCGGTGGCAGTGCTCACCGATGAACGTCGACGCAAGGATTACGATGCATCGGGCGCGAATACGCTGACAGCACATGGCAGAAGCTCAAATTTGAATGCCAATCATCAACACCAACCATTTGCGGGCAACTACTATCACAGCAATGGTGGCGGTGGTTTTGAAGCGAATTTTGGCGAGGATATCACCGCAGAGGAGTTATTCAATATATTCTTTGGCAATTATCCGCCACATGCACGCGACCCACAGAGGCGCCCCTATCAAGCGGCCAATCAACGGCAACCACAGGAACGTAACCAGCAACCAAGCTTGGCTTTTGGTTTGATTTTGGTGTTGATTTTGATTTCTATGTTCTCGTCGTTCTTTACATCAGATCCAGTATACAGTTTGGCGCAGTCGAGGTGAGTTTTGTGTTCAGCGTTTTATTTCGTTTCTTATTGATTTGATCGATTTTGTTGCTTTTGTTTTTGTTAATTTAGTCTTTGTGCGATGCTTTCGTTGGTTACATTTTTATTAGTTTAATTCAATTGTTGTTTACTTGTACATTGACTGCCTTCCCAACGTTAAATGGAACAAAAATTAGAATTAAATGCGCAAACAGGGTCTAACTGATAAAAAATAGGGTATTTAAAGAAAAAGCAGCTAGGAAAGTAGTTACAAAAAAAACAAAAAGAACTTCCTCCTCCTGTTTGTTTTACACTGTTAGGAGAAATAAATGAAACAGATAACCTCGCATATATTCTCGGAATTGTGAGCAAGAATGGGTTTAACGGTGCTATGTTAAACAGCAGAATTGATTAACTATTCCAAGGAGAAAGTTAACGATGTTCATTTACAGCATAAAAATCAAGGCAGAAAACAAAAAATAGCCGTTAGAAATTAAATTCATGAAATACGTTAATTCAAAAGTATGCCTTTTCTATCCTCAAATCAACAGCTAAATACGGAAATAGACTTCTGCTTACAAAATTGAGTCCTTTATCTTTTTACAATTTTCGTCAAATTTTCTAAATTTTTTTCGTAAGTTTTTTTATAAAAATATATTTAATTGTGTAACAAAAATCTAAATAAATCAAAGTTCCAGGCATTCTACGAAGTTCACAATAATTAAACAAATTTCAAAAAACTATTAACTTTTTATTCAGAATATTCAGAAAACTTTGGGCATGCAGTTTTATAGCCCATTCAATTTTGGTATAAATTTATTAAAAATCATATATAAAATAAATTTATTTAAAGTTATATATAAAATAAGTTTATATTTAATGCAAAATGTGAGCTTGATAGCCGCTCAAAAAACACGTTAATTTTTGGCAATTTTTTCTGCTGACGGTATTTGGTATTTTTCTGCATATAAAAAGAGTTTTGATCTTTCGAAAACTGCATAACCGAATTTTTTCTAAAAATTCTGCTTAAAAAGGGTAAAGTGTAGATGAACATTTGTCGAATTATTTTTTTCTTAGAGGGTAATTTCTGTATGAATTCCGTACTCTGAAAGTAACGAATAAACGCTTGGAAATGTGATGCATTCAAAAAATCATAAATTGTAAATTATAATTTTCGTTGACCTCCAATGCTGTTATACTGTAGGGTGTTTTTTTTAGAGGTTAGGTTTTCAAGATGAAATAAAACGTATATAATTTAATGTTGTGGCCAAGAATTTAGCTTTATTATAAAGATAAGGGTTTGCAATTATGTTTTAAAAATGATTTCGGGCAAGTGGCCGCCGCGGCTGGCTGGAATAAATTCCAGCCGAGAGGCCCAATTTTCGACCACTTTTTGCAGCAATTGGGGCCGTATGTCAGCAATAACGCGCCGAATATTCTCTTCCAAGACGTCAATCGTCTCGGGCTTATCTGCGTAGACAAGCGACTTCACATAGCCCCACAAGAAATAGTCCAGCGGTGTTATATCGCACGATCTTGGAGGCCACGCCACAGGTCCACGGCGCGAGATAATGCGCTCACCAAAAGTTTCCTTCAATAAATCGATTGTTGCGTTGGCTGTATGGCATGTAGCGCCGTCTTGTTGGAACCAAAGGTCGTCCACATCAACATCGTCCAATTCAGGCGCGAAAAAGTCATTAATCATGGCTCTATAGCGCTCTCCATTGACTGTAACATTATGGCCGGCTTCATTTTTAAAGAAATATGGACCAATGATTCCCTCTGCCCATAGAGCACACCAAACAGTGACTTTTTGAGGATGTAACGGCGTCTCAGCAATGGCTTGTGGATTATGTTCACTCCAAATGCGACAATTTTGCTTATTGACATACCGATTCAACCAAAAGTGAGCTTCATCGCCGAACAAAATTTTCTTCGATGCGTCGCGCGAACCGAACCATTATTTTCGTAATAAATTTGCACGATTTGCAAACGTTGTTCAGGTGTAAGTCTATTCATTATGAAATGGCAAACCAAACTGAGCATAAATCAAGTGACAGCTGTCAAAAAGACCATCTACGAAAAAAGTAGTGCCAACTTGAAAACCTAACCTCTAAAAAAAACACCCTTTACATCTTGGATAGTTTTCGTTCGTTCCCTGTGGCTTGTGTATTCTGCTATCTTTTGTCCTTTTTAAAGTAGTTTTGAAGCCCTCAACTTCAATAAAGTGGAGAGGTGTCTAATACGAGAATGTGGAAAAATATAATTTCCGATTTTCAGATTACTAGCCGATGTGCCACGCATAAGTATTTCCCAACGTAACATTTTGACCAGTTTCCATTCTTCCTGTTTATTTTTAACCTTCATGTTTTTTTTTTTTAAGTATTGCTCATTGTCTAACAAAAACCCTACACGGGTATGTAAGGAAATTACAGAATCTGCCTGATAAATTCAAATTTCAAACTAAACAAAAATTTGGAAAATGCAATAATTTCTATCAAAATTTCAAACCTTTTACACAGAATTAAGATGGGTACCCAGTTTTATAACTCATTCAATTTTAATACATGTAATAGGGTGCAAGTTTGAAATCGCTAGAAAATCCCGTGGATTTTTTATAATTTTCTTTCTCGACGTGTTGCGCATTTTCTACATAAATCCATCTACGAGAATCCATCGTCGGGAAAACAAATTATCAAAACTTAACGAGGATTTTGAGCCTCTTCAATCTTGCGTCTTATTGTACTAAAATTTAATGGGTTATAAGACTGCGTACCCATTTTGTTTTTGTAAATTGTGTTAAAAAAATTTGATGCATTTTTATATATAGGTATATATATATATAATTGGATATATATAATTGGCAGGTACACCCTTTTTGGGTGTTGGTCCTCCTCCTATTTGTGGCGTGCGTCTTGCGTTGTTCCACAAATGCATTTTTATAAGTTTTGAACTTCGATTAATATGGTCTTTATTATAGAATGAACTATACTATACGGCGGCCGCCGTAGCCGAATGGGTTGGTGCGTGATCACCATTCGGAATTCACTGAGAGGTCGTTGGTTCGAATCTCGGTGAAAGCAAAATTAATAAAAAAAAAACATTTTTCTAATAGCGGTCGCCCCTCGGCAGGCAATGGCAAACCTCCGAGTGTATTTCTGCCATGAAAAAGCTCCTCATAAAAAAATCTTCCGTTTGGAGTCGGCTTGAAACTGTAGGTCCCTCCATTTGTGGAACAACATCAAGACGCACACCACAAATAGGAGGAGGAGCTCGGCCAAACACCTAACAGAAGTGTACGCGCCAATTATTTATTTATTTATACTATTATAAAAAAATATTATATTTAAATTAAATCGTAAAATTGTTTAGCGGCTATATATTTTCGCGGGTTGTATGCGTATTATTTTGCTTTTAAAGCATTACGAAAACTGTCGACTATTTTTTTAACCCACCCTGTAAATGCTGTTGCATTCACGCTCTTATTGACCAAGCGATTCGTTGTGAAAGTGCGTGTGTACTTGCACATTGTCTTCAAATTGATTTGTGAATTCCGCACATTGCGCACCTGGGGACAGCTGGGGTACGAGTAGATGCATACAAAATTTAAAATTAATGCCTCTGCCAAACCGCTGGCCAGCTGTCACCTGTCGTTGGCGTACGAATGTTTTGGCTTTCCCGCGTTCTTCAATATTCTGTTCTGTGTTCTATTTAACCTGGGAGGGAACGTTCGGTGGTGGGTATGTACATAGGCATGAAAAAAATACTAATGCATGTACCTTCTTACCAAGGGCATTCTTTTTTGTTTTCTTATTTTTGTTTTCTTATTGGGTTTATATGTACACATACATATCTGAAGTATTAAGTAAAATTCAACTAACAAAAATATTCTTCGTCGCTAACATACAAACAACCACCTTTGCTACCACCATTTCAACGAATGCATATACTGGTGTCACATACATACAATCAAACAAATGTACGTTCTATCAGCAAATATCCCATACTGCGGGAGACGCAACACCTTTCGGTGCCATATTACGTGAAGTCAAACTTCGAAGCCGATTATCAGGGCTCACTGGGACGTTTAGAGAACTCCGTAGAGGAAGATTTCATCTATACGATGAAACAGAACTGTTATCGCGAGCGCAGCTACCGTAAGTAATCATAAATATTTATGACCCACCCAGACGAATAAATATAAGTAACAATAAAATACAAACTTTCCATCTACTTCTCGGTTGTGCGCTGCATATGCTACCCTCACATAATAACCAACCTTCTTGCCGGCATTTATACGACCGATTTTAATTTCATTTCACTTCCGCAATCACTGGATTTTCGAAACTGCTCTTGTGGTGACTGGGATGCTTGTATGTGTACTGTACGGCGGGACGTATGTAGGTGAAGGCATGATGGCACGTGCACGCAGTTTTGGCAGCAGCATGAAGTTCGCACAAGCTCAGGCGTTGAAAATGCCTTCGTGTGAAAAGCTATCGAAAATTGGCATAACACGTTACTCACTCTACTAAAAGGGTACTCTCGTCTGCCCCAGGGCAAATATTGAATTGAAACGAGCACATTGGATTTGTGTAGATGATTACTCGAATTATAATTATTGGAGTTGAAGAAGTGAATCGCTTTTGATTTTGAAGGAGAAACAACGATTAATAGAAACATACATAAACATATACAATCACGCGTATGTAAATATGTACAAACATATGCTGCGTACTCATTAAAATTGTTGTGAATCGTATTGACTTACAGTATTGGCATATGTCGTGTAATGCATACCGATATACATATATTTAATTATACACAAAATAAATAAATAAATAAATGGAAATAATTATCTGGGCTTTAAGAGCTTCATTCAACGATTATGCGACAATTTGATCTGAATTCATAATAAATAAGCCTCTGAATATGCAGTCAACTGCGCTGCAGGATTTATGATATATTACATACATACATACATACATACATACAGTAAATAGCAACAGACATAGAATAAAAACATTTTGATCCTGATGGATTTGGTGTAAAATCACTCAACCAAAATCAAAAAAAACAACAACTAAATTGTATACACAGTAAGAATATAAGTACAATAAAAATTCAATCAATTAGCATTCATAACTTTATACATAGATGCACTGAAAATGTAAAATGTCGATGCAATTATCGAATAAATAAAGTATTTTCACTCCTCTCCAATTGGTTATAAAAATTGCTTTTGTCCAATTAACAATTGTAGCAAAGAACGCACGTGAGATGCCCCTCTTCTGCAATAGCGTATCGAATGTTGGTCTCCAAGCGCTGAATTGTTTCTGGTTTAATGGCGTAGGCATACAACTTTACATTCAAATGAATGAAAATAATATACTTCTTCTTCTTCTTAATTGGCGCCATAACCGCTTATGCGATTTTGGCCGAGTTAAACAAAACGCGCCAGTGGGTTTCTTTCTCTTGTTAACCTGCGCCAGTTGGACACACCAAGTGAAGCCAAGTCCTTCTCCATCTGATCTTTCCAACGCAGAGGAGGCCTTCCTCTTCCTCTGCTACCACCATCTGGTACCGCATCGAATACTTTCAAAGCCGGAGCGTTTGTATCCATTCGTACGACATGACGAGGCCAACGTAGCCGCTGGATATTTATTCGCTGCGCTATTTCTATGCCGTCTAAAATAATATTAGTTTGCGGGAGAAAAATACATTATTATTTAAAATTGAAAACTTGATTTAAGGTGTTTCGGATTGTTCGATTTGGATCAAATATGCACCGTACAATTGTTGTAAAATTTGTTGACATTTTAAAGGTAGCTTCATAATGCCTCTCTCATAGAAGTCTTGGTCCTTATTGTCGAAAAACTCTAGTAATCGATTTTCACAATCTTCACTTGATACCAAATTTCTTATCAGCCAGGAAGTTTTGCAATAAGAGAAAAAGGTGGTTATAGCTTGGTGCCAGGTCCGGACTTCCCAACCACGCTCCCAGATTTTTTGACAAGTCATTGAAGACGTGTGTGGTCCTGATGGAACATAACACCTCTTCTGTTGCCCAATTCTAATCGTTTCTGGTCAATCGCTAGCTTCAGTCCAGTTGTTGACAGTAGAGATCTGAATTTAGGGTTTGGCCTTTGGCCATACGGAAGCAACTCATAATAAATGATTCCTTTCAAGTCCCACCAATTACACAGTATAACCTTCCTAGCCGTTAGTCCTGCTTTGGTCACTGTTTCATCATGCTTTGACCATGATCGTTTTCGCAAAATATGTCATATGTGACCCATTTCTCATCTCCAGTCACCATCCGTTTAAGAAATGGGTTTCACTCCGTTTTGCCAAGGCTTCGCAGATGGAAATTCGATCCATCATGTTTTTTGGAGTTAATTAATTAAACATTTAGAACATTTTTATGTGGGAGGCTTATTAGTTTTGTTTGCAGTGGCTTTAAAAACTCATCACGACAAAATTGAATTAAATCGTAAACATTTTCATGCGTTTATATTTCACAATTTTCAATGTCTATTAGAAAAAGAAGAATGCATCGAAGAACGAAAATCATTATATGGCGAGTAAGCACCATCCTTTAGCACCGCAAAAAACTTGTACAACGAATTTTTACGTGTTCGCTTTTTGCTCACCAACGAATTCCGGGAAGGTGTTGTGCCCGAAAATATCGATGCTGTACGCGAAATGATTAAGCAAAATTGTCATGTTACAGGATGCACTGCGATAAAATTTTGCATGGGCACCTAATGTTAAAAGAGGTGTGTTCGAGTTGGACCCCATACAATTAAAAAAAGGCCCTTCAAACCCGACTGGACAAAGTGCTTCGAAAATCGGTTCAAACGAATGCAAAGATGTAGATATTTATCATCATGGAGAATATTTTGAAAAATTAAAAACCCGTTTTCAACTACCAAATGTAGATTTTTTTCTCTGTTGAGCCAGAAATATCAATAGCAGCAATAGTCGTATTATGGCTATTGGCAAGCCATTGAGCTAATAATTTGCTTTATCGTTAAAGATGATTTTTCGAAATTCAGGATTTTCTTTAACATATCTTGCAAGAGTCTTATCATAAAACTTTCTTCAAAGAGATCATAAATTATTCATAAAGAGGCTTCGCTTCTTGATTGGATTTAAACTTTTATAATCTGGACTGAGAAAATCCCAATTCCTGATTTGTCTTATTTAGAAATGAAGTCAGGATAGTTTTGGTACTTCCATCAATTCGTTGCCGAACTGCCACTGAAACATTCAATCGCGAATATGTTGACACGAATTTATCCACTAAAGCAGGCACAGACGTACTTGCAATCGGAATCTCATTCCTAAACATATTTTTGATAAAAATTTAAGGGTGCCTTTGTGTATATGTACGTAACTGCGAAATATGTAAGTCCCTATTGAAAACCTTTTATTTTGCACTGAGTTCACCACTTCGAAACCTATTATTTGTTTTATCGCGTTTATTATTTTTTTCATATTGGTCCTCATACAAAGAGACCTAAAAAATTTGTGGACATTCAAAAATAGCCTGCGAGTTAAGTCAACAATAGCGGCGACTGGACGCAAAAATCTAAATTTTTTTCGCATTGCATTCAAAAGTAGCCATAGGCAACGAGACGAAGCGATATCAAAACTGTTGTGAAGTGAACAAATAGGCGCTCCGAAAATGAAAGATTTACAAATCGAAAAAGCCTAGAAAAGTTAAAAAAAACAAAAACAATTATGTCACTGACGCCATTATTGAATGTTAAAAAGTGCTCATCGAGGCGGAAAAACGGTAGCGGCTTTACTTTTTCTCCTTCGTTTAGTTGAGGAAAGAGAAGGCCGAAAAGGACAAATACAATTGTATAATAAAAAAAGGTAAATTGCTCTTTGTCTCCTCCAAACGTTATAAAATTTCACGCCCTCGCGCCTAGCACCACATCCAGCTTCACTTGCTAATGCTTTTTTCTGCTTCTTTGCTTATATTTATTCCCAACACTGCGACTATTGGCGTATATTAAGCAGTCCTAATGACGGTTTGACAGCATAAAACCAAGGACAAATATAAAAATTGAAATGGAAAAGAAAAAGAAAAATAAACATCAAACCCAACGCTTCTATTCCCAACGCATCTATACCATGACAAAGTGACTAGATAACCCCTTCAGTTGGCCTAATAGGGTTGACTGATGACAAGCAGGATGAAATAAAGACAACATTTGTGCTCTCAATACTGGTAGGTGTGTGTGTGTGTGTGTCTATTCACTTGTCCCTACACTTGCGTTTACAATAATAACTGAACGACATACATATTGCATTACAAAGTATTGATAATTTTTTTTTTTTTTTTACTTTTTTTTATATAAAAATATAGTTTATACTACAAGGAAACCAAAATACCTTAAGGTTTTTACAAAATTTTAAGAACTTTAAAAACAAAAACAGTGTAAGTTAAAGTCTCAAAATTTTAAGAAATTCGTCCGAATTCAAAATTTGTTAATCACAATTTTCAGAAAAATTTCAAGTATGCAGTTTAAAGTCGGAAATTCGGAATAATAAAGTGTAAGTTTGAGGTGGCTTGATAGTCGCGTGGGTTTTTGAAATTTTTTTTCTGTTAGTTTTATGCATTTTCTCCAAATAAACAAAAAGGTCGAACATTCATAATAGAACAGAATGGAAATTAAATGGATTACAAAACTGCATACCCAGAAATTTTCTAAAAGTTCTCACCAACAAGTTCGAAATTTTGACCAAAATTTGCTTCAATTTTTTAAAGTTTGTATCAAGTTTGAAACTTTAACTTGCATTGCTTTTGTTGTAGTATTAACTATGGATTAATAAAAGAATACAGAGAAAATTAAATAAGAAATAAGTAAATACCCAAATCTTTGCAATACGTCGCGCTGCTATTTTTGTGAACACAGGTGTACGTGTGTTATATTATAAGCAGGACTCTGCATTAAACGCATTTGAAAATTCAAGTTATATAGCAATTGGACATGAGAAATACAAATAAAAATATGTATGATAATGAGGCAAATGGCTTGGAAAGGAAATAGAAATGGGACGTGTTGCAGTGGCGGCAATGTATTTTAGATTAAACTAAAAAAGCGCTGAAGTAAACAAAAGCAGAAAGAAGCTATGCGCTGGCATGAACTAGAAAAGTTGCAAGGAATGAATGTATAATATGTAGTTACTAAAAAAGCATACGTATGTATGTATATATAAATGAATGGAAGCGGAGTGGTTCCCTTGCAATTGACTCGAAAATGTTACGGATGCGTCGTGTAAATAAAGTGCAGCAATTTACTTTCTGCTTTCAGTACGTTTTTACTTTTGCTTATTTCATTTTACATTTTTTTCGTACATACATACATATTTACTCTGGGTTGTTGGCTAGAACTCTCCATGGTGCTTCACATGGTACACAGCGTGCATTAAATAAACAAAGTTACATTTACCATGTCACCCTGTAGTAAAATGCACTGGTGAATTCGGTAGCCTTACTTCACTTTCGCATACAAAGTGTGTCAAATATGCAGGATCTAATGTCTGGTACAATATACCGCCGAAAGTTATTAATAACCTAATTTTTTTTAAGCTCAAGAGATGGGCTGAAATCATCAAAAATAATGGGTTCAGTACAAAATACTAAACAATAAACGAAAATAACTTAGTATTAAGGGAGAGATACTTTAGTTTCGACGATTTCATTTTTGAGTACTACGGATATTTTCAATTTCAGTTGTTTATATTAGAAGTGTTGAATATTTTTTGTTATGTTTTATTATTACCAAATTAATTAAAAAAAAAATATCCCAAAAATATGCAATATATTACATGGTTTTTATTGAATTATTTGTCATTATTAGAAATCCTGTAGTTTTAGTTTTGGTCAATACTGTATGTAGCATATTTTTTAACTATCCGAACTATCCCGTGGCAGAATTAGTAGTTAAAAAAGAATTACTTATGATAAAAGTTTATTTCAATAACTATTACAAAGAAGACAAGTGCTGATTTTATTTTTTAAAAATTAAATTTAATTCTAAATGTTGAGCGTTACATCGGTTTCAATCTTTTCTTTTATTGTCGAGTTTGATGATTGCTGGGTTTGTTTTGAGGTACCGCCACAGTAAAAAGCCCATAGGGGTAAGATCGGGCGAGTGGGTAGCCAGGATACGTTACCTAAAGGGCTTATCAGTTTGTTAGGGAATAAATCGCACATTATCCCCATATCTCTGACCGCGCCATATTGCTGAAACCATGTAGATATGTACTGAAAAAAGGATGTTCTCTCATTATTGGCAGTACGTAATCGTTCAGCATAGCTTAGGACACACTGTCCAGAAATTGCTTGCCCTCGAGAATAATAAGAATAATAAAGCTAATGCCGTTCCTTCCCCACTCAACAAAAAAAACTTTACATTTAAAACTTAATTCAGCTCGCCATTCTCGTATTACTGATATTTTTATTATTTTCCTTAAATTACTTTTTACGACGCTCGTTTAGCTGCCGTCTTATTTCATCAGCCATTTTAAGTGTAATTTGTTTTAAGACATCCTCATTATTGATCGGAGTCACGTCATTGTATATGAACCATTTCATTTGACCCCACACAAGAAAATCTACCGGCGTTAAGTCGGGGCTCCTCGCAGTGCTAAACCCCATTCCAATGCATTTATTGAGATATTGAGATCGAACACTTCCCCTGTAGCGAGCTTTGCATGCGATCATGGCAAGAGCCACATTTTTCATTAATTCGAATAAATTGCTCATTAAAAAAATTTCGTAGTCCTTGCACACAGGGTTGACTCACAGCATGTGATCCCGAAGTACTCTCGACTATGTGTTAAAACTTTCCAATTATTCAGAGACGGGGCGTTTGTATCCATTCGGACGACATGACCCAGCCAGCGTAGCCGCTGGATCTTTATTCACTTCACTATGCCTACGTCGTCCTAAAGCTCATATCACTCATCGTTCCATTGCCTGCGATACTCGCCGTCACCAACGTGCAATGGCCCAAAAGTCTTCCGCAGAATTTTTCTCTCAAACACTCCAGAGACGCCTCAACGGATGTTATCATCGTCCACGCTTTGCGTCATACATATGTTATGACGGGCATAATGAGAGTCCTATAGAGTGTTAGTTTTGTTCGTCGAGAGAGGACTTTACTACTCAATTGCCTACTTAGTCCAAAGTAACACTTGTTGGCAAAAGAGATTCTCCGTTGGATTTCAAGGCTGGCATTGTTATCGGTGTCAGTGAAGTCTCTTACGACCTCGAAATCTTAACTGTTAACAGTCACGTGGATGCCAATACGCGAGTGCGCCGACTGTTTGTTTAGTGACAGGAGGTTCTTTGTTTTATTCTCGTTCACCACCAGACCCATTCGCTTTTTTTCTTTATCTAGTTTGGAAAAAACAGGATGTGTACTGCTGCTATGAAGAAATTACCACGAGTTCCAGCAATTTTACTGTCGTGAGTCTAATTGCAGATTTGAATCAGGTATGCAGTCCCCGAAATCTTTATAAAGGTACCACATATTGACAAGTTTTGACTATTTACTTTTTAATTTCAGTTATGTTTTTATAGAAATATATACCCTAATAATTCAAATTTCTAGCTTTGCCCAATATTTATAAAAATTTTACAAATTTACATCACAATTTGTAGTCAGTTTTATAGTCCATTAAATATTGATAGAATACAAAATTTAAGTTTGAAGTCGCTCATAAAATTCTTTGATTTTTTGATAATTTTTTCACTGATGATGCTTCACATTTTCTCACTACTAAAAAATATCGCGTATTTGTTATATTCTGAAAATATACAATACCTTTAGGCGAAATAATTATTAGAAATCAACGAGAATTTCGAGCTACTTCAAACTACTCCGAACTAATACCAATACTAAAATTTAATTCGCTATAAAATTTTGCAATCTTTATGAAAATTTGTCGAATTTTTTAAATATATTCTGGGGGTGTGTAAGTTCCTGAAATTAGGCGCTTATTTTAATTGATGTTTGCGAATGTTTAACATACTATTAGAAACAACAAAATTGCTTGTTATTTAAGTAAAGCATTTTTTGACATCCCCTCAGTAGATGCTGGCAGACTGGTGAAAATCTTACCACTTGCGGACTGATTCGCATTTGCAGGAAAAAAAACATATACTTGTAGGACAATCAGTCACCCACAAGCTCATCCAGCAAAAACAATTCACGCATACATCTGTAGACAAACGGCATTTGCCTCACTCATTGCTCCGTATGCCAGCCCTGCAGCAGCAACACACTCAAGTCGTTTGGCCACACTTAGGCAAGAAATTTGTATGCAGTCAGATGAACGAGGACGATCCAGAAACCAACAAACCAATCGTCTATCCACCCACGCACACATAAATATTAAACGAGTGTAATGGGCAGGCGAACAAATGTAACCCACCAAGAGAAGAGCTGTGTATCTGGGAGGCGTCAATGCGCATAGATGAAACACGAACGAGGTTGGTGCTCCTGCTGGTGTTGGTGGCAGAATTTTGTTAGTCAACTCAGCTAACATCGATGGGCGATGATGTGGTGGCAAATATGCATATATGTAGATGTGTGTATGTATCGTCGGAGTACATCATAATATATGTATTTATTTTTGTTTTTACAAACTTGTCGCAGTCCATGCTGATGATATCAAGTAATGTAAACAAATGCGGCTAAACAGTCAAGGAATGTATCCTAGTTGCGGGCGGAGAGGAAATTATATTATATATACACACATGCATACCTACTAGTATGTGTATATAACTTTGTGCGGCATATGAGCAAGTGACTCGAGGTTTGTTGTGTTGTTTTTATTTGCTTCTTATCGCAGATTTAATGACTCGTTGAACTTTAGATATGGTTTTAAGAACTTAATTGGGGGATAGAAAGATGAAACTTTTCTAACCAAAATTAACTAATTGCCAAATACTCAATTGTGCATACACCATATTTAAGTCGAAACCAAAACATAAACATTACATGCACACGCATACATAAATAGAAAACTATTTTACATAAAAGCTAATGGGGGAATTGCATACAAATTAGCTTAGCTGTTAATTTGAGAAGAGAAATTTTGAATAAACGTACAGTTTGGCTATGTTTCGTTAAGCAAGGAATCTCGTTGTACCCATTTCAGAAAAAAGAGGTTGTCTGTAAAGTCTGTTTACTGACGATAGTTTAACGTGACAACGTCATAAGAAAATACTGATGTAAGGGTTGCAATTTTCAAAACAAAATTTTAATTTTATTTGTTTGATAGATATTTTGTATGGATATAGAGGAGGAGGTAAATGGAATCGCAATGGAATAGGTCAAGTTAAATTGACACAAACGTGAAAAATGACGAAACATTTATCAAATTCACGAAAGATATGTTCAATTTCGATTGTGCATCAGACGTTAATAAGTCAACAACACTAAGAGGCACCATCATCGATTTGCCTTCTTCAAGACACTTTACACTCGAAGCACTCCCTTTCATTTCCTACTTTTTCTATCATCGTCCTATTCTCAACAGAGAAATGGCTCATTACCATGCACACAGGAAGAAGGCATATGCAAATACAAATACATATGTGAATTATATAGTATATTAGTATACAACATATCTTATAAGGTATATGGTAAATATTACCATACATTTTTTCCTTCATATATAATAAAAAAATTAATAATAATAACATTAAAACAACAGGTATTATTAACAAACTTGGTTTTATTTTAAATTTTTCAAGTGAATCAAATTAATAATAATCAATAAGAAGGCATATGCAAATACAATACGCATATACATACATATATACGCTCACTTAAGGGGTAACACCACTGTAGAAATTTCAAAAAATTGATTTTTTTTTTATAAGCTTAAAAAATTCTTTGAACCTTTTAAAATACAGAACAAAAAGTTTTATACGTTACCGAAGTTTATTTCATAATTATTTTAAGCTTTTAACCAAGCGTTAGTGACTGCTACCTAACGACTTCTCCAAATTTCCAAACTTTAAACGCGTTTTTCTCAAAACATGTTTTCTGAAATTGGCACGCAGCATAACTCAAACAATTTTAAATATTTTTAATCAGGTTTTTCACTACGTCTGTATAATAACCTTCTTAAGAGAAGAGCGTAGGGGATTTTCGATAGATTAATTTAAACCATTGTTATAATTATTTAAGTGCCGTTTTTTTAGTCCAAAATAGAGGTTTTTCCTTCAAATGCTTGCTAATTCCACAAAAATAAATATTTTTTAAATCCCCTACGTGTTTCTCTAGCTATTCTTATCTAGATTAAGAACAAAAATGTTTCTTTGTTCCAGATTAAAATTTGCACCCTCTGTGCTGCGTGCCGCGGAGCTCCTTCAAGAGAAACCACATTACAAAAATGTCTCCAATGCCGCCATTTTGTAAAATTTTTCGATCAAACTTTGTAGTTTTGTATTTTAGTATATAAGTAACAACTTCCCGAATCAGAGTGATTGTTTTCCCCTTTCCTTCTATACAAAAAAATTCTTTAAAAATCGTGTTTATTTTACGCGTGTACAGTGGTGTTACCCCTTAAGTAGGAGAGAGCAAGATGTCGAACGTTGCCGTTCGTTTGCTTTGTTCGTTCCGCGCTTTCGCTTGCAGTTCATTCAAGGTAAAGGCAATGAGCAAGGTAACGACAAATGAGCAAGGTAGCACTAATGAGCAATGTAACGACACATTTTTTCGTGCGTGCAGCCTGTTAAGGTACTTGACCACCTTGGAAAGCTAAAAAGTACAACATATTCAATAATTTGTTTTTCATGTTCTGTATAATATATTAAAATACATTTTTTTTTAAATTTTTATTTAGAGCTTATATAATACAAAAAAAATTGATTTATTAAAATTTCTTTTTTTAACATATATCCAGGAGGCGCCAAAGTCGAGGCCTGAAGAAAATCATGTCTTGCGGCGGACAGTTAATCTTAGAAATGGTAATTCTAAAACAAAAGAGAGAAACAAAATTTTCAAAAGGAAGGTTCCTTGCGTGAGAATTTACCACAAACTGACAAAAAAAAATAATAATAAAAAAATGGCGGATGTTTGAAAAAAAGTTAAGAAAACACCCCTGTTTTTCACAATGTTATGCTTAAAAAGCAATACTTTATTAACTTTTTTTTTGCAAAATGTGGTAAATTGGCATACAAAACATCTTAACAAATAAAACAAGACCAAAATCTTTAAAATCGGCTAAGCAGTTTCGGAGATAAAGTGTCCGCCATTCGAAAAAAAGTAATTTCTGGAAAAACGCGTTTAAAGTTAAAACTTGCTATTTTCTTTCAGCTGAGTCAGCAAGTAATGAGTGCAGGATGCGCCTGCACATTTTCACTGATTTCACTTTGTTAGAATTCGAATTTAAAAAAACAGTTTCAGGTGATGATTTTTAAAAGTATAAGGATTGAAAAAATGTAAAAAAAAAAAATTTAATTTTTTGAAACTTATAAGGTGGTCAAGTACCTTAAATCGAATTATAAGACGTTATCACGTCAAAAATGTATGGTAATATTTACCATATACCTTGTAAGATATGTTGTATACTAATATATGTATATAAACATGCATATACATATACAATTCCGCGCAATTTTCAAAAAGAACAAATCTATATGTAAAGATGCATACAAATCATATGGACATATCAAACATACGAATCTATTCCGTATGCAAGCAAATGTAAGCTAATGTGCTTGAACTGCAAGCGAGAGCGCGGAACGAACGACAAAGAGCACAATCGGCCCCCGCGTTCGGCAAGGTTCGACAAGGTTCGACATCTGGCTCTGTCCTACTTGAGTGAGCATATATATGTATGTATATGTATGTGTATGCGCATTTGTATATAAATTCACATATTTGTACCATACCACTATTAGAAACTAGCTTTTCTATGGTAACGAACAGGGACATGGGGGGAGGGGGCGTATAGATCCGACAGGGGTGGTTGTCTTCTGATATGACCTAACAGTGGTGGTAATAGGCAGATGCAGCTTGTGACATATTGCATCAGAACAGTAACTGACGTTGAGTGCAACGCTCAAACCGCCTCCCGACGAAATACTTGACGGTAGTACCGGGGGGATCGGTACTTTGACGGTAGGAGGTTTAGTTCGGGTTAAAGTCCCACACTGACGGGGTAAGGCTTTCGATGCTTCCTCCTCATAAAAAAAAAAAAAAAACATATTTGTATTTGCATATGCCTTCTTCCTGTGTGCATGGTAATGAGCCATTTCTCTGTTGAGAATAGGACGATGATAGAAAAAGTAGGAAATGAAAGGGAGTGCTTCGAGTGTAAAGTGTCTTGAAGAAGGCAAATCGATGATGGTGCCTCTTAGTGTTGTTGACTTATTAACGTCTGATGCACAATCGAAATTGAACATATCTTTCGTGAATTTGATAAATGTTTCGTCATTTTTCACGTTTGTGTCAATTTAACTTGACCTATTCCATTGCGATTCCATTTACCTCCTCCTCTATATCCATACAAAATATCTATCAAACAAATAAAATTAAAATTTTGTTTTGAAAATTGCAACCCTTACATCAGTATTTTCTTATGACGTTGTCACGTTAAACTATCGTCAGTAAACAGACTTTACAGGCAACCTCTTTTTTTCCTTCATATATAATAAAAAAATTAATAATAATAACATTAAAACAACAGGTATTATTAACAAACTTGGTTTTATTTTAAATTCTTCAAGTAAATCAAATTAATAATAATCAATAAGAAGGCATATGCAAGTACAAATACGTGAATTTATATATGTACAATACATATGCGCATATACATACATATATACGCTCACTTAAGTAGGAGAGAGCAAGATGTCGAACGTTGCCGTTCGTTTGCTTTGTTCGTTCCGCGCTTTCGCTTGCAGTTCATTCAAGGTAACGGCAATTGAGCAAGGTAACGACAAATGAGCAAGGTAACGACAAATTTTTTCGTGCGTGCAGCCGGCTAAATCGAATTATAAGACGTTATCACGTCAAAAAATGTAGTATATCTAAACTTTATACGTAAATATCTGCTTTTGGCAATTTAGTAGTAATAAGCCCAAGAGATGAATTATTTTATACTGAGCGGTGCATTAGTGAAATTCTGATACGCAACTTTCATTCCATATGTAGGTAGGTTGGGTGGTTGTCGTAACGACACACTTAGACCTTTAGCAAGTCCATTGTGATACCACTGGAGCTTATCCTTACCCTACGTGTTCCCTTTCAAACCATCCGGTAGTTTTAATAGACGAGCAGAGCTTCGTTAGTTTTAGATGCGCTATGTCCATTACATCAGTTAAAAATTGCCGTATCAAGAGTGCGCAGCCGCCTCATAGCTAAGCTTTCACACTCACATAAAAGGTGTCTGACTGTTTCCTCTTCTTCTGTATTAAGACAGCTTTTACAGAAATCGAAGTACGGAAGTCCTAACCTTCTAGCGTGGCTGCCTATTCAACAATGACCAGTTAATACCCCTATCATTTTCCTTATGCTTCTCTGTTAAATCTTAACAAGATTTTCGATCGACCGCTGTTCCATTTCGGCTGTTTGCTTAGTTCGCATGTTGTAAGATTTTGCCAACTTGTCTTTACCTTTTTGATGGTTTCTTTATCTATATGTAATTTACAAATGGGTATCAGCGTCTTATTCGGTGGGAAATCGAGCGTTCTATCAGTTCGAGCAAGTTCATCTGCCTTGCAGTTCCCTGCTATATTCCTGTGGCCTGGCACCCAAATAAGGTGCACTTTGTAGCACTTAGATACGTTATTTAGAAGTTTAAAACATTCTAAGATTGTTTTTGACGAGTGTGTTTTAGATTCAAGTGCTTTTATTGCCGCTTGACTGTCCGAGTATGTGAAGACTTAATTTGTGGATAATACTCTCGCTTTTATTACCGTTAGTCCCTCTTTTATGGCAGTGACTTCCGCCTGAAATACACTGCAATGATCAGGTAGGCGAAATTATTGGCTAATTCCGAGTTTATCGGAGTAAACCCCTCCACCTACTTTGTTGTCTAGTTTTGAGCCATCTGTATAGATGTTTATATCATTTTTCCTAGCAATAAGCCCATTATTCCATTCCTCTTTGGAAGGAAATACTGTGACGAAGGATTTATTTAAGTTGATATCCTTGCTCTTACAGAAATCTGTTGTACCAGGAATGCAGGAAAATTGAAGAGTGTCCTCTCTGGTTCGTTCTGAGTAGGCCGATTTCTCTTAGCCTGAGAGCTGTTGTGGCAGCTGTTTGCTTACCGAATTGCTCTATTGGCAAGAGGTTAAGCATAATATTTAGTGCCTCTGTGGGTGTAGTCCTGAGGGCCCCTCAGATACAAAGACTGGTTATTCTTTGTACATGTACCATGGTTTTTTTTAATATATAACTTATCTAAAGCCGGCCATCATACTAATATAACGTATGTTAGGTCTGACAATTGCTGTGTAAAGCCAATATACGATAGATGGGGAAAGACCCCAACTTAGTCCTATCAGCTGTTTAGAGGAGTAGAGTAGTGCTATTGTCGCTCTTTTTACTCTATCTTCGACATTTGCCTTCCAACTTAGTTTTCTGTCTAGTGTTAGACCTAAGTTCCACCTAGAGTCGGGGGAGTTATGTTTGGAATTCTATGTTTCCTGGTAAATAGGATGAGTTCAGTTTTATTGGGATTGACGCTTAGCCCATTTGCTTTTGACCAGTTTTCAACCACATTTAGTAAATCTTGCATGACTTCACAAAGTGTATTGGGAAATTTCCCTCTTACTACCATTGCAACATCATCCGCATTGGTTACGACGTATTGTCCTCTCTCCTCCAGGCTCTTTAGCAAGAAGTTTATTGCCAGCACCCAGAGGAGAGGGGACAGCACACCGCCTTGAGGTGTTCCTCTACTAACTTTTTTCCTGATCTTTGAGGCCCCTAGGGTTGCTATCACAAATCTGCTCAAGAGCATGTTTTTGATGAACTCAACCAGAGCCCCGGAGATCCCGAAATCAGTCTGTGCCTTTATTATGGTATCCGGTAGGATGTTGTTAAACGCGCCCTCGATATCAAGGAAGGCTTCTGTAACAAGTGAGTTAAGTGCTAAGCTTATTAGGGTTGATGTTAGCCTTAATATGCTCTTCTATTAGTCTTTCTAATGTTTTTAGCAAAAAAGAGGATAGGCTAATTGGTCTAAAATCGTTGGGAGTTGTGTGAGAACTTTTTCCTGCTTTAGAAATAAAGACAACTTTTACTTCTTTCCATACTGATGGAACACTTTTAAGCTGCAGAGCAGCCTTGAATATAGCCGTTAACTACTCCATAATATAATTGAGTGAATGTTGTATTTGGGCCGGGAATAATCCATCTGGACCCGGTGATTTAAATGGTTTAAAGGTGTTCCCAGGGGGTGCCCAGGGTGTTTCAGTGATTAAATCTTCAATGTCAGAATTAGGTCTTTCTGTACTATTGTTGATTAATACGTTAGATGATTCGTTGCTGGGAAAGTGTGTGTCCGCCATCAACTTCAGAGTTTCGTCACTCGAGATAGTCCAACTCTTATCCGGTTTTTGGAGGTATCCGGAGGAATAGTGATTTTTTGTGAAAGGATTTTACGCAATCTAGAAGCCTCTGTGGTTCCCTCGATTTCTCCACAGAACGTTCTCCAACCAGACCTTTTCGTTTTCCTAACTTCTTTTTTATAAATCCTTTGTTTACTGTAATAGCAGTCCCCGTCTTTACACTCTCGTGTCGCTTTCGCTCTATTAAACTGTCTTCTGCTGACATTTCTTAATGTTGTCAGGGCGGTTTTTTCTTTCCCTTATACTTAATTATAGGGCAGGCCTTATTTAGCGCAGTTCTACAAACCTTCGTGGATTTGTACGTGTTCGTTCAGTGATTCTCTATTTTCAATAGTGATATTTTGCGAGTTAGGAAGTCTTTCATTAAGTTTCCGTTTATATATTTGCCAATTGGTCTTTTTCAAGTTCCTGCTGGCAGGCGGGGCCCGTGAACTGTTTCTCTCAAATCTTATTTCTATTATATAGCGCTGATCGGGGTAAGAGTTCGTTATTCCATACAAGTAATGGGGAAAAAATGCACAACAAATGTTTTAAAACTGTTTTCGACAAAGAGTGGATCCTACCTTTAAAGAATAGTTTATTGAACATCGCCTCTGCCAACAGCCCAATTTGTATCAGTGTTCCGTCGCTTGATAAAGCAGTCTCTCAGTGTATAGCAAATTAAATTTATAAATCGAATGTGGCTTCGATAGGTTTCAGTTGGTTAGCTGAAATACCTCAAAAACGAAGATTCGATTTATTTTCGAAAGGAGGAGGAATCTGCAAAACATCCCCTTCGGCATCTGATGCACCTCTTCAAGATATTTTTCAAATTTCATAGTTCTACAGTCGGAAAAAGTTGTTTCCTTCGACATGTAATACCTGATTTCCAAGTGCATTTTCAAAATCCAAAAGATGCTCAAAAAGAATTTACGTCTTCACAGGACATTTCTCAAACTATAGGTATATGGTACGAGTATTAATACCCCAGGAAAATCTTTGATATATTGAACGTGAATGCACGCTATTTTTTTTATTAAGTCTATGGTTACGGAACGTTGCAGACTAGAGCTACAAAATTAAGATAATGGGTATATTCAGAAACGCATTATAATGCGCAACGTACTTTTGCAGTGTTGACAATGCGTTCAGAAATGCAAATATGGCAGTACTGCAAATGCATCGCGTTCCAAAACGCCATTTTTGTATCAAACGTCACGCATTATTTGCAGGAAAATTTTTAATACTGACGCTGATTACGCTAATATGATGTCTGATGAAAGTGAGTATACAACTAATTTTTTTAGCTTTTAATGCAAAGATATATTAAATATACGTTAATAAAACAATATTTTATTACATTTTTCTTGATTTTAGCGATTATCTAAGTACATCGGAAGTAAAGTTGCTTCTCAGAGTCCGACTGAGCATGGAAAGTGAATTTGCTTCAGGGAGGAGGAAAAAGAGTGTTTTGTGGAATAAGGTGGCGGAAGAAATAAAAACAGTGAATAAAGATTTGAAAATAGACGGGCAAATCGCGCAGCGAAAATTTTCTAATTGTTTCAAAAAACGATTTTTTTGTTTTTTTTTTTTTGAAAATTGGAAAAGTAATGAATTGCAATCACAATAAATTAAAAAGCATTAGCGACTAGGAAAAAAAGATTTATTTTTGGGAATTTTTCGTGATCTTCTTTTTAGCTTTACACGTCTTTTTTTTTCTTAAATTTAGCAAAAAACTACCACTTTTTACTTCAAATATATCGTCAACAACTAAACTCAATAATACTTCCATTTTAGTGTAAAACGCGTTCATAAATGCAGCAAATCTTTTTGCAAATCGTCAACAAATCTATCAATTGCATCACTTGTCACATTGGCAGTGTTGCCAGCGCTGCAATTACTGCGCATTTATAATGCGTTTCTGAATATACCCAATATTTGTAGATAAGACTTAAAAGTGATCATACATTTCATTTTCAATTCGCTTTTTTTAGGCTTAAGGCCGGCGGGCCAATTAGATGTCCTAAATTCAGTAGTTTTCGCGAAGCGTTGTAGGATGAGAAAAAAAAACAATTAGCCAAATGAAGTTTTGGGGATAGTTTAATATATATTTGAACTAAAAAAAAAAATTTGTACAATCTCCAACAATATATTGTAAGCCGAGTTATCAATAGATTCCCAGAGCGCCTTGCCACTGAAGTATCCAACTTCTGTACAAGATACAACTTGCAATTTTCATCTGAAAACAAAAAACAAAAAAGATTATTAATTTTGATGTAATTATCTTCGATGTGAACTAAGAAAATTGGGAGAAACAAAAAAAGTGGTTTTTCAAGGAAAAAAAAAACTCTTCAACTGGGTAAAAAAGTCGCTTAAAAAAGTTTTTGGATGTTTTCTAGTTCACATAGAAGATAATTACATCAAAATTAATAATCTTTTTGTTTTTTTTTGTTTTCAGATGAAAATTGCAAGTTGTATCTTGTACAGAAGTTGGATACAGGCGCTCTGGGAGTCTATTGATAACTCGGCTTACAATATATTGTTGGAGATTGTACAAATTTTTTTTTTTTAGTTCAAATATATATTAAACTATCCCCAAAACTTCATTTGGCTAATTGTTTTTTTTCTCATCCTACAACGCTTCGCGAAAACTACTGAATTTAGGACATCTAATTGGCCCGTCGGCCTTAAAACATGACCGTTATATCTTACAGCCTGGGGTATACAATTTCACTTACTACTAGTGCAAACGTGCAATATAAACTAACAGTACAGAGCGGCAATGGAAGATTTAAAAGCGAGATGAAGATGAAAAAGCAAATAATATTTTTCTTTTTTCAGATTTTATTATACTCCAAAAGTATTCTAGGTGCATGAGAATTATTATTTATAACTATATTATTAAATTAACAGAGCCCTTAAAGCTTTGGCACACTACATACGCTTTAGTTGGTCCCCGATGAAAGGGATTGCTGCATTATTGCAATTCATTTGATAGACTACCGCTGGTAAATCGTTGCAGATAACTAATCAGCCATTTAAAATCCCTGAGCAGCTTAGGCACCACACATTTTCAAGGATTGTTATGTTCGGTTGAGCTGCCATTTGCGCGCATCGAATTAGTTTCGAGTTTTTTTTTGTGCTCCAAGGCATACAATTTGGGGGCAAATGTAATTTCTATTAATGTTTTCAAGAAAAGTGTGTCAGCTAAGTTATTTTCAATATTAAAGCACTATTAGTTTCGTCATGACATGCAATGATTTACATTTGTAAGTTTTTTCAATACATGAAAATGAATGTACGAGTATGTCACTGCAAGTTGCATGTCTATCTCCAGGTGGGTCACAATCATAAGACTTGGATGGATATATATATGCAAAATTATATATTAGTAGCACTACATATTGACAAATTATGACTGTCAAATATTTATTTTTTAATTTCAGTTATTTTTCCCTTCAAGGTGTTTTATAATCGAAAAAAATTTCGTGCATGTGTTGTGTGGAAAAATTGTGCAACACTATCGGAAAAAATTATAAAAAATCAACGAACATTTCGAGCCGCTTCAAATGTGCATTTTATTATACCAAATTTAATGGGCTATAAAACTTGGTACCAATATTTTTTTTAGACATTTTTATAAAAATAACTTAAATCTACTTAGCACTTTTTACAAGTCAAGAGGTGAATTACTGACTTCCAATGTACTATTTGAACTGTTTGTTAATCATTCATAGTCGTAGCTAATGAATCTACTTTATAAAATAGGATTGGCATCATTAAATTTGTATACCAAAGGCTCGGCGAGGCGGATTCTCATCCCCACTCTATGAATCGCAATTATAAATCCTCTGTTCAGAAGCATGGATATGTTGTGCCTTAAGATATCGCATATGCGAACGACCTTACCTAGGCCATAACCTTCCACGGACTCTGCGGGGCATATGTAAGAATGGCAAAGTTTGACAGGTGTTCCAAGGAGAATGGTCTGGTAGCTATTTATAGAGCAACATACCATATCTTATGGTTTCGCAAGTCGGTCGCTCACTAGAAATACTTGTTTTAGCAAAACCCACGCTCAAGCTTGGTAATCTATAATAAAGTTACGAAAACTCCCAGCTATAGAAACTGTAGAAAAGCAATGTAACCCAAGTAATGCGCCAATCCTGCTGAAAAGCAGTTCAAAAAGATCATACCGTTATATTATATTGAATACTTATTAATTTTTGACAATTGCGCTGAGGTGTCACGCCCTTTCTTCCATACAATATCACCACATACCATACATTATCGAATTTTTTTCCCTGGAAGGCTTGTTATCGTTAACACAAAAAATGCCAAAATTCAACGATATTTTACAGTCATTTGAAACTTGCACTTTGTTATACTAAAACTCAATGGGCTGTAAAACTGCATACCCAGAATAATTCTACAAATTATGTTTAAAAAGTTGAACGTTTTGATGAAATTTCGTACAAAGTTTGAAACTTTGCGTTGAATGATTTTTGTTTTAGTATGGACTATAGATATTTATAAAAAAAAAAATTGGGGCGTGTTTATAATTTTGCAATGAGGTGTATAGGTGAAGAAATCGTTGGGGTACGAATTAATAGTGTGTATAGCCAAGTTCCTTTCAAGTTATTCTCCTCCATCACGATCAACTCGGAAACTGTAATGAACTGTCGGCGACAAGAGCAGAGTACTTAACTTTCTAGTACGAGTATAGGCGTCAGAGGTAGACCAATACACCGGGAAACGAGGGTGCAGACGAGCTTAGAATGATTGGGGAATTTTTTCAGAATTAAGTAAGTACGAGATGGGAGCATGCCGGTATCCGAAACACAGTCAAAGTCGTCTAATCTGAGTAGAAAATGCGGAGATCGCAATACTTGTATGCTTAGAAGGAAATAACTAGAATTGGAGCCCTTTGTAAGGGACTATGGTAGAAGTTGTTACGACGAGATGAAAAGAGCTAAAAACCCTCAAACATTAAACCTAGGATTGCCCTGCGTTTTGTAAGATAATGTAACTTTTTAGGTACAAAATAATTTAAGAGAGGACAGCGGCATAATGGAAAACGCGGTTCGTTAATTCCATGGACTGATTACTTGCTAAGTAGGGATTTTGGATCTATGTGCTTAACTGTAGCCTTTTATGTGCTCAAATTATTCGCAGTCGCTTCATCCTAAGCTGCTCAGCACTTTTTAAAGCAAAGAGCAAAACCCGCTAAAGTCAATCTTGAGTTGCTTGGTAAAAAGTCTACATGCATACTTTATAGATCTATTCTCTATAGCTTATTTGCATACCTACATATGTACATACGAGTATATCGTATAGTTTTATAAATACATACATTTATTTGCAAATTATTTAAATATTTTATTAATTAATAAATATTATATCTTATCCTCAGGCGAAATGGATGACCTAATAGAGAAACTAAAGTCGACTTCGGTGAGTCCAACAAACACCACCGATAGTGACAGCAATGCCAACACCAACAGCTTACTCAGCCAAATATCCGCTACAAAAGATCCAAAATTGTTTGACAAACATGAGTTGGCTGATCTTTTCATGGCTTTGGCACAATCAGAGGAATTGAATATCCGTAAGGAGGCTGCCAAATGCATTGCCGAAATCACAAAATCCGAAGTGCAACGCAAAAAATTCACAAAACGCGATATTATTGAAGTGTTTTTGAATTGTCTGCGTGATTTACCGGCCGGTGAGAATATGGAACTGCCCATACAAATTTGTCGAGCGCTCGGTAATATTTGTTACTTGAACGATGAGGCGCGTGACATCATTCTGGATTTGCACGGTGATGAAGTACTGCTGCGACTACTCGACATAACGGAAATTGGTGACACTGAGAATGCGTTGCAATTCATTAAAGTACGTGGTGGTCTACTTTCTAATTATTTACTCGGTGGCGAGGGCTTAGCTAAACGCGCTATGGATTTACAAATAATGCAGAAATTACAACAGATCATAACCGTCGGTGTGGCTAATGTTGAGGAACATGAAGATTTGTTGTTGAATACTTTGCCTTTGCTGAGCATACTCACCGAGAATGTGGCCGATTTAAATTTCGATGCGAATCTTAATATTCAGTTATCGCATATTTTGGCTGCCTCCACAAATCCCGATCTAGCGGAAATGTGCCTTGAACTTTTGCATTATCAGGCGGAGAATGATGATGTGAAATTGCTATTGGCAAAAGATGGACTCTGCGAGACGATCTACAATCTGCTTGAGAAATATAAGACTTTGGCGAGTACTAGCGAGGCGCGTGCACTAATGAAGTTGGCATGCGAATTGATTGTGTTGATACTCACAGGAGGTAAGCGGTGAATCAATTATAATAAACAGGATGGTCTCATATAGCGTATGGAATCACACATTTAGTTTAGTATAGCTAACATTTACAAAATGCGTCACTTTTAGCCTGAATAAAGTTGGAAAATATTAAAAGCATTCGACAATCGAATAATCAGCCGAAGCGGTGATGCCAATTGGTGGCAGCCTAGAAACTACGATGACTCCATTCTACTTTCTTCTACTACTATCCGTTTTTTGTGGCGCCTTTAAACATAAATGTTACGCCAACCATCCATTCAAGCGTTGAAATGTGAAATCGATATTGCCATCGGTTAGATAAGCGTTGTGGTTTAATACCCTCAAAATCTTTCAAAGCTGCCAAATTTGATTGTGTATATAATGGAATTTCTCTTTTTTTCGAAGTTTTTTCCAAATTTAATTGTGTACATAATAGCATTTCTCTTATTTTTTTGAAAATGCTGTTATATTTTTAAGGGGTTAGGGGTAGTCAGAAGCCCGAAAAAATGATGATTATCAAATAATTATCAATAATTTTTTCTTACTACCAGTTCAAAAAACATAGTTTTGAGAAAAACGCATTTAAAGTTTTGCTATCGACTTATGTAGAGTTATACGAATTATTTAATTACTTACACTGTGTCATCTATTCCTGGGCCAAATAATAGTTGTTCAGCCGTCATAGCAGCTTCCAAAATATCGATTTGCTGTTGCCTACGTAGCATTCTATATTAAGCTATACTTATACATACAGTAGGTTCTGTTTTTATGCGGCTTTTTTTATGCGGTTTTGAAATAGTGCGGTTTTTTTTTAATTACAAAATGCATGTCGACCTATCGGGAATTGTACATATAAACAAGATTCTAAACCAGCTAAGCAAAAACTCATCACAGATTACATCAGAAATGCTAACCCTACAAGTATGGAACCGCCTGCATAACTATCTAGATCAGACGAGTACATTTCCTCAAGTGACGAAAGTGATTTTACGCCAAATCCTAAACGAACGCGCAACATGTGGGTATTGTCTGATTCTATTTCTGACTTAAATTTATTTTTCAATTCTGCCGTTTCTTAAATAAAGATATAATTTTCAAAAATACAATATTTTGTTTGTGCGATTTTATTTAATTATTTCAGATTCATGCGGTCTATGGAACGTATCTATAGTAATAATATGGGACTAGTGCCCTTTTTTATGCGATTTTATTACATTATTTCAGATTTATGCGGTTTTAGCACTTTGAAACGTATCCATAGTTTTACTATAGAACTAGTAGCTTGTTTTATGCTGTTTTTTTTTTATGCTGTTTCTTGCGGAACGTATCTACCGCATAAAAACAGAACCTACTGTATATACTCGTACATCAACTAGCTACTTGCTCTTGAACGCTCCGGAGCGTCCGACCGCCCTTTGTTAATTGCTGAATAACTCGAAAAGTATTTGTGGGACTCACTTAAATTTTCACACAATATTTTTAAGATATTATACTTTAAGAAAATGCAAAAAACAAAATTTTGACTACCCCTAACCTCTTAAATTATATTATATTAGGCTTAGAGACGAGATTGAGCAAGTCACCAAGTCTTCTAGGTTAAATTCCATAGACCCCTGGGTATCCTAAGCAATTTTTTTGGCGTCGTAAGGCTGTATAGGTAAATGACTCTTTTAGAAAGTAGCTGACATTTTTTTATGTATTGATATAAGGTGGCCTTCGTAGTCGAATGTGTTGGTGCGTAACTATTATTCGCTCTTGCCCAGGTTCGTAACCCCAGGCATGAAACACCAAATGATAGAAAACGTTTTTTCCGCTCCTCCCTCGGCAGGCAACGGCAAACCTCCGAGTGTATTTCTACCATGAAAAAGCTTCAAAAAACCACCTGCCATTCGGAGGCGACATAAAACTGTAGGTCCCTCCATACGGCAAATACACACTATCAATAGGAGCTCGACTAAACACGCAATAAAGGATGTATATAAATACGATATATAATACAAGGTGGCACAAAATTAATCACCCTATCGGAAGATGTATAACTTTTGCAAATGGCGTCGTACAACACTTGTGAACCAGACAGCTACAGTATACAAACAGACAAGGTCAAAATAAAGATTTCCATCATTCAAAATATTTTTTTTATTTACTAAAAAAGTTATTCGAAAACAAAATTGGATGATTAATTTTGTGCCATCTTGTATATATACATATAATTTTAATATAATATTATATATTCATAGCCTATTCATATTACTTTTTGTGTCACAGTGTAACTAGAGATAATCAGAAATCGTTAATATGAATTTGAGATCATTAACATTATCAATAAACAATTTGTTTTTCGTTTATGCGCAGATGAATCAATGCATTATCTTTACTCCACACCGCTTCTGAAGAGTATGGAGGATTGGCTCGACTCACAGGATATCGATCTTCTCACCACCGGAGTGCTTGCTTTGGGCAATTTCGCACGTACCGACAGCCACTGCATTTACATGGTAGAAAATAAAGTAATGAACAAATTGCTCGATGTGTTGGCCAAGAATAATGGCGTCAAAGATGACGTGCGTCTGCAGCATGCACTTCTGAGTGCACTACGAAATCTTGTCATACCAAAACCAAACAAAAACGCTGTCATACAAGCTGGACTTGTTGAAACTATACTGCCGATGTTGGAGATACATCAACCACCAGTAGTTTTCAAGCTGTTGGGTACATTGCGCATGACAGTAGACGGTCAAGGTATGGATGCATTTTAAACAATAATACGCTGCGTTAATAACTCTTGTACAGGGGCCTACTACAAGTTTTAACAAATTATTTGTTTCTTATTAAATTCTAGTATTTTTTTATGAAAATATAGTCCATCCTACTACAAAATCCATATAAAGGGTGGTCAGATTGGAGGTACTGCTTCCAATAGGGTTTTTTTTTCACAGATCACGAGTGAGTGATGTCAATCTAAATACATAATTTTTGTCGGTATTCATTGACATTTTATCATGGAAAGTCTTTGGCCTCAACAACGTTTGCAAATTGTACAATTGTATTATGAAAATCGACGCTAAGTGAAAAGTGTTGATCGTGCGCTCAGGCCAACTTATAATGTCCAGCTATGAGAGCCATGTTTGGCTTAATGGCGCGCCATGATAAACGACTTTTTGATGCGGGAAATTGAAGCATTTGGCTCCAACAAGACGGCGGACGGCGCTACCTGCCATACAGCCCGCGAAACAATAGATTTACTGCGTCGTCGTTTTGGTGAACGATTTATCTCTCGTTTCGGACCAGTGGATTGGCCACCAAAATCGTGTGATATCACACCTTTATACTTTTATTTGTGGGGATATATTTATGGCTAAACCAACTTCGAATGAGGCATTGGAAGCCAACATTACTAAAGTAATTCACGAGATGCGGACCGAAATTATCCAGCGAGTCATTCAAAATTGGTGTTTATGAATGCCCTATTTACTTCGCAGTTGCGGCCAACATTTTAAAGGAATTATCTTTAAAAAATAAATGTCATGAAGGGTTCTACACAAAAATTGTAAAGATTGGCCAATCAAATTGAATTTTCGTTTTTTATTTCAATTTCAAATCCGATGCCTCTAAACTGATCGCCTTTTAGATAGAAGTAAAAAAAAAAAAAACTAATTAAAAAAAAAATGCAACACATTTTAATCAAATTTTCAGACTTTTTGATCAAATTTTTTAGAAAAATTTCAAGTACGCTATTTCATAGACCATTGAATTTTGATTTGAAGTGGCTCAAAAATCGCGTTGATTTTAGAGAATTTTTTTTTGTTGACGTTGTTGAGTATTTTTTTCTATAAAAAATTATTTTGAGCATTCGTTTACTGTAATACAAGGCGTATTTATTAAAGGTGGTGGCACTAGACCAACAACAATATTTTGTACATTTAATTGTCACGGCAAAGTATAGGAAAAGTAGAAAACTAAATATTAATTCGCCTTGTTTTATTCTGTGCTGACAGCCATATGGACACAGCGAAAGAAAAAAAAACAAATCAGCTGATTTACTAACATCACCTTTAATAGGTATAATATATTTCATAAAAAATTATTAAAAGTAAATAAGAAACAAATAAATTGTCAAAAATTGTCAATAAGTCCCTGTGTATAGTAAATTAAAATTCGTACTCTTAGTTCATATGCTTTTATACAAATTTTTTGTTTTTGTATTTTATTTATAGAAAAACTCGCCTTGGAACTGCTGCGCAATAAGACGCTTATTGAGCAACTAGTGCACTGGAGCAAATCTTCGGATTATGCTGGTGTCACAGGCGAATCGCTACGGCTAATGGCTTGGCTTATCAAACATGCCTACTTGGGTAGAATTGCCTACGCGCTGCCACGCAAGGGTGACGCACCTGTTGAACAATTCGCTGACAAACTGCCACCGGAGGACTACGATCGCAGCAGCTTAAAGGCGTTTATTGCCAATGAGGGCACCGTTGAGGCTATGATCAACATGTTGACATCACAACATTTAGTCATGCAGAATGAAGCGCTAATTGCCTTATGTATACTGTGTGTGGTCTATTTGACGAATAGCAGTGCTGCTAAAGAGGATGGTGTTGACTTGGAAGAGAGCTACATCAAATACGAAGTTGGCAAAAAATTAGCTGAGCTAATACGCAAATCATCAGATACAATGACTAAGGAGATTGTGGAAAATCTGCAAAATTTCAATAATCTGCTGCGCACATCTGGCAAGTTAGTGACGCATCTAGAGGAAAACAATATCAATGAATTGCTGAAGTCCATACCGATACTAACCGAGTACTGCACACTCTAAAAGGATGCACACTGCATGCAGGCGAATACAGTCGGGGGAGGTGGGATTGTCAGTTAGGGAACTGGCGAAACATATTTTGATAGAAGGCTTAAAATACGGATGCGGGGCGATGGCGAGATAAATTTTTACTTAGGGAAAAGTGTTGGCAAATGCACATTGTTGAAATTGTTGAAAAAGGGGGGAAATTAATATACATATAATACATTTGATTATTTCCATTTACTTTAAAACACACAAATATACATAATAAAATTTAAAGATACTTCGGCACTAAGCAGAAAGTAACCACGTGAGGAAGGTTGTGAGTGCGGAAAGCGAAGAAGGTTACGAAGGCAGCGATCGATTACGCATTTTAACATTTTACGCATATTTTTTAGTGTTGTGACCATTTACTTGCATGCATATATACTCACAAAACTATTTATATTCATAAAAATAATTAGTGCAATTTAATAACAGATTTCAATAACATACACTAGTTTTGACAAACGGCGTATTGCAGGAGTTACATAAATAATGGCTTTCCTTTGACAATCAAGAAAGGCTGGAATTTGTACACGATGGTTGATAGGTGGGAAGGCGTTGCAGTCGTCTTTTATTAAAAATTATAGAAATTTTCTAAACGATGTTTTTTATGCGGTTAATAAAAACGTTTTTCTAATAGCGGTCGCCCCTCGGCAGGCAATGGCAAACCTCCGAGTGTATTTCTGCCATGAAAAAGCCCCTCATAAAAATATCTGCCGTTCGGAGTCGGCTTGAAACTGTAGGTCCCTCCATTTGTGGAACAACATCAACACGCACACCACAAATAGGAGGAGAAGCTCGGCCAAGCACCTAACAGAAGTGTACGCGCCAATTATTTTTTGTTTTTTTATAGTGGTAATTAAAAAACGCAAGGAAAGTTCTCATCTATCTAGTTTTTGAATAATTTGAAAGTCCTCTTGAAAAACGAAATTTCTGCTTAAAACGAAACAATTTACAAGCGAATGCCGGGATCTCATAGGTCAAATGCAGAGTTAGAACCTGGAAATACATGGGTACTTCAAAACTCAAAATATACTGTATCCCGTAATTAGATGATTTCTTCAAAAAGCCTAACACAAATTTTAATATTTTCCTCATCGAAGCCCAAACACTGCTATACCCTTTTTTATACAATGGGAGGAAACCAATTGTTGTTGTAGCAGTATAAATATTCCCCATACATACATACGGGGAATGCTGCTGGAGTGACAGTCCTTGGCCGGATATAAATCCGGGTCGTTTCGGTAACGTCGAACTGACTGTCGTGGAAACGGGTAGGAAACCAGTCGTTGAACATGGTTCTATATCAGTTGTTATTCTTGCTGTAACTGCATAAAACAACCCACAGAAAATTTTAGAAGAATGCTGCTTGAAGAGCCGCCCTTGGCAAGGTATAAATTCGGGTCGTTTCGGCCACCCCAATGTTGCTCCAAATTTTTCTTAAAGTGACCAAACCAAACTAAATTAGAATAACAATCCCTTTTCGGCAAAACTAATTTCTATGTTGATCGGGTGCAAGTATTCCCATTATGAAATTAAATACCCGAACACATGCATAATACTGAATAGAAAGCCGGTATTTACAGACAGATTTTTCAAGAGACATTCACGGAGAATCCCTCACCACCTTTATGAACTCTCGCTCACCGTTTGCCCAACGGAGTCCAACAATCACACATCGCAATCGACGTGCTGCCGCTACGTCGTTACACCCTAGTTGTTCTGGTTTGTTGCATAGTTGCAGGTTGAACTCCTACTTATCCAGAATTGGCCCCGACATACTCTACATTCATAGGTCCAACATGTTAAGCTAGCAAACGTGATACCCACTCCCTCTTCACATGCACCCACTCAATTAATACTGGTTTCCCTCTGGTCTCAGCCTGTCGAAACAGCCGGTATCTGCCCGGAGGTGGCATGCATTATACATTTAATAGCTTTCATTTCCAGGAGAAAAAATCTACTATGATACTATTTAAAACAAAGTCTCACAAATACTATGATACTATTCTGGTTTTATTGGCGACATATCTAACTTAATTGAGTTATGATAAAGGAGAAGTCAATTTTCCGGTAACTTAATTCGCTTCATTTACCAAAAATAATGTACAAATTTCACCTATTCTGGTTGTCGAAGCTGAACTGTTCTTTATTATTGTCAAAATTTGCACAAAAACCCTTTCACTTTTTTTACTAATGCATAGAAACCATTTATTACAGTTTATTACGTCTACACTCAGGTGGCTCAGAAATAAAGTCACCTGCACTCCCACAAATTACTTTAAACAATAAACAATATATTGTGAGTTTTATTTAATATATACAAGTATACACTTACATAAGGATATTTAAAAGTTTAATGTCGCACATTAGTTTGTAAGTAGGAAGTATGGATCTAATAATGTTGAGAAGTCGTAGTGTAGTTGCACATGCACTAGAACAACGATTTGCAGTCAGACTTGTAGTTTTTAGTAATAATATTTACAATATACATATATATACATACATACACATAAAATATTTAACAGTTGAAAAGTAATTTAGCAAGGAAAAGGTATCATGCAATTCCAGACCTCAATCAGCAATACACTTTTTTCACAGTAGACAGTTTTATTACTACAGAGTTCATAGGCGGGCCTCTAAATACATTTTCTTAAGCAAAATTTTAAAAGTATAAATGGTTGGTAAATATTTAAACCGCAAATTGTTGCGTAAACATTTAAGGACACTGAAAATTTAAAATGTTTTTCGCCTACTAAATAATTCCAATAATTCATACAAAAAATGTATACATACTAAATAAATTTCTTAATATTTATAAGATAAACTTCTAATTTAAAATTTTACAACCTATTGATTGAAGCTATTTCAAGTTAGTCTTTTGAATAGTTGCATTTTTCTTAAAGAACCCTACTTAAAATATTGTATTAAAAATATCCAAATTTTCATTCAATGTAATAAGTTATAATTTTTGTTTGTTTGTTTGCTAAAATCTATTTTTATTTGGGTAATTTTAAAACGCACACATACATATATATTTAGTAATTTCAAAAGTATTAATTATTTATTGTAATATAAATGTTTATAAAAGCACGAAATGTAAGGCACATAAATTGCGATAAACTACATAACCTCACTTTAAACGCTTTCATAAAATGGAAACTTTTTGAAATAATTAAAAGGGCTAAAATCGATAAAACAATCGTTACTAAAGAAATATTAAAGCGTGCACCGTTACATACTTACATTCATATATACAAAATCTTAAAAGTAAAATAAAATGGAAGTAGCAAAGTAGTAAATAAAAATAAAACAAGTAGCAGCTGTGAAACACTAAACTCCAATTTGAAAACAATCAGCACAGCAGCAAGCAGAGGTTGGTTAAAAATTTTAAAAACCAATTTTAAAATTGCACCATTTCTATTATTTAATGCTTTGATTATAAAAATATGTAACTGGGAATACATACACACGCATGCATATATAAACGTGTATGTATATTTCATTATGGTACATTAAGAAATAGTTATAAAAGAATGTATTAAAGCCAGTTAAAAGCATTTATATATAGAAATTATGAATATATATACAAACAATTAAATTCTTTTTTGGATAAAGAAAAATATTCCAGAACACGCAAATAATATGCAATTCAAATAAAATTTGAAAATATTAAAAATTATTAATTTTAAGTGAAGAAGTAAAATTGCATTCAAGAAATAAATTTAGATTAAGCAATACAATTTTGTTGAAACTGCTCTAACACCACAATAAATCACCATGAAATTCAAAAATCTATAAATCGATAATGATAAAATGGAGTTTCTTTACCGGTACATTTTTTTGAGTACCAACTGCCATCACATTTCGTTGACCGATCTCACATGCAGACGACTGGTCGACAAAACCGTCCGACCTTGAGATTTTAGTTCACTGCTTGCCTTCATTTCAGTTCTCCACAAAATCAAATCATTTACAGGTTACAGGATCTCGATCGCAGCACTCATATTCAAGCAAGCAATATTATCGAAAAAAAATTCGAAACGCACCGAGCAAGACAAATCTATTAATAATAATTAATCTATTATTATTAATGAATTCGCCTTGGTATCGAGTGACTAGATTGTCGCACTCAATACGAAGCAAATTTAAATTTTTTCGTCCACTACAAATGACTGTGGTATCACAATGTATCGGCAACCGTCTATGTAAGTGAGTTGGATTAAATACCGACATCCACTTTTACCTATCGACTACAAATGACATCTATGAAATAACAAATCAACACAAAATACAAATATTTGTATTGAAATCGAATGTTTGTAGTCAAAGTCGTGTTACATAAGGTCTGTTCATGTGAAAATTATTCCGTAACTTACCAGTAACTTCATTTCGGAGAATTCTCTCTCAAAGAGAAAATTTTCAAAAAAAGTGCATGAACGCAAAACCAGTAATAATTTGCAAGTTTTACGAACAGCTGATAAAATTGTTGGCAGAAGAATTTTTTCAGTTGAGGTACCTCGTATTAAATTAAAAAAAAGAAAATAAAGCAAATAAAATGCAAAATAACGAGCTTCTATATAACATGATTTTATTTTCTCCACAATAATTTGTTCCATTTCTCAGATGAAGAACATTCCATTAGCAATTGCATTTCGCAAATTTTTATTCGAGTTTATTTTTACTTTGCGCTCAGCTGTTTTTCTCATTTGCAAATTCTTATATGTAAAAATTTATCGAATAAAAACTTGCAACTTCCCCTCAAAATAAAATGTCTTTTTGCTCTCTCACTTTGCAAGTTTTTTGCGTATATGAACACCAAAACGTGATAATTTGTAACAAACTATTTGCTTCATGAACAGACCTACATATTCATATACAAAATAATGAAATTGATAAAAGCAATCCCATAGCTTTGCCGGAGACAACGTATGAAAATTAAATTTTTTCCATTATAATCAGACTAATTTCTACTGCATATGTACATACATAATTTTACCATATATGTATATTTTATTTACAGCTTCAGGAAAGGGCTCAGACTTTCTAAAACTCTCTTTGGCTTCGCATTGGCAGAATTGAAATTTTAAGCGCATTTATCAACCCCAGTGGCACCCAAATGCTCCATCTACCGGCAACGTTGCCCACCTTGGCCAGTGGCAGCTACGAGCACTTAGTTGAAAGTATGCTAAAGCACAAATACCAAATAGTTGATATCCATTACTGGTGGAGCGACTGCATTAGAGCGCAGCAGGAGTTGCAGCAGTTATGCTCTGATCAGAATCAGAAAATTTTTTATTGTTTCTGCAGCATGTACTCGATCATCAATTTTTTTGCCTAATATTTATTTTGTTAAAATTTTCCCCCGAAATATTGTATAGGGTTTTCCAATAACAGGTGTTATCTATCGCTATCGAGAGATGATTAACAAGTTTTTATGGCCGGAATTGCATGGTATTGATTTGGACAACGTTTAATTTCAACAAGACGGCGCTACGTGCCACACAAGCAACGAAACCATTGATCGTTTACGGGAAAAGCTTCCAGACAGGGTTATCTCTCGAAGAGGTGATCACAATTGGCCACCGAGATCTTGTGATTTAACGTCTTGTGACTTTTTTCTTTGGAACCACGAGAAAGAGAAGGTCTACGCCAACAGTCCAGGGTCGCTTCAAGACCTCAAAGATGGAATTCGTGAGGCTATCGAGGACATAGGGCAGCCACTTTTATGAAAAGCATATTGTCCTGTAAGCGTGGTCGTGGTGGCCATTTGCGTGATGTTATTTTCCACTATTAACGGCATACCTTCCTCTTAATAATGAAATAAACATCCGATCATTTATATTAAAATAAAAATAGCTTTTTCTTTGAATATCAAAAAAACACGTCTGATTGGAAAACCTTTTATTTAAAAAGAAAAACACCAAAATGAAGAAGTTTTTTCTAAAGCGGCCGCCTCTCGGCAGGCAATAGCAAAAAGTTCCGTTTAAAAAATATCTGCCGTTCAGAGTGGGCTTCAAACAGTAGGTCTCTCCATTTGCGTAACAACATCATGACGCACGCCACCAATAATCCAAAAAGACACTGCAAGTTAACACATAAATGATTGGTAAGAAAGGATTTTGCAATGAACCTTGACGGCAATTTTTTGTTGTGCTAGCTAAAAATAAACTAAAAATTATGTTTGGAATGCTATTGTAGAGGCGGTATTTCGTCGGATTCAAGTGTCGTCCCTGCAACGTACATAAATCCTATAATGGGGGAAAACATCACGTTATCCGAATCTCATACTCAGCTCTGGGTAGATTAACTTACATCCTACTATTCCAATTAGTCTTACAGATAAATTTGTGTTTTTAATTAAGTACTTTTCAATCAATTTTTAATTTGAAGTTTTGCTCAAATTTTAAAGAAGTAATCACTATTCACTACTCCACGCCAGATGTCGCCATCAAACAATTTGGGACACATTGTTGAAACATAAATATTTTACTATGAAATCCATATATTTTTTACAGAAAATTATCTACCAGATTTGATGTAGGGTATAGTTTAATTATATACTATTTATATTCGTTTATGGGAAAATTGTATTAGAAAAATATTTCTTTTGCATTCTCAATATGGCAGCACCAAAGGCCACGTCAAGTTTTGCTAAAAAATGTGTAGCCCAATAATTTCTGCTCATTTCTTATGGCATTCTCCTTTGCTCGTCTTTTGGAGTTCAATGAAAATTCATCGGGCTGGTTTTGTGGTGTCAGTAAATACTTTTCCGAATTAATTAATTTTGTAAAACTTCAATTATCTGCATTACGGTGCGTTTTAAAGCAGTGATTTGTTGGGAAATTTGTAACAAACGTGTGAGTGTCTTGAAAATTTCATTTTATTAGGCAGTGCATCTGTAAAGGTGGTGATAAAAAATTTCGCTGAACAGAAAGCAGCGAAGAAAAGTGTAAGTGCCTTGAAAAATCGGGGAAAAAGTACATGAAACAAGTTTTGGCAAAATGTGCAAAAATTTTCCCATTTAGTGAAAGGTGGAAAGCCCACAAATTTTGGTGCAATATAGCGTAACATAATTTTAAAAATTCTGTTGAAATGCATCGAAGAAATAATTCTATTTGGATTTAAATATCGCGATTCAACTATACGCCCAAAAGTGTTTGTACAATAGCCTTCGCTAATTGCATACAGCAACTAACGACGACTTGAGGAACAAAGTCTATTTTCAACTTCATCCTCATAGAAAATCGTACAATTTGATATACTTTTCAATGAAAGTGTGTTCTTATTAAAGTAAAGCCCACATGCGGCGGCACTTTCCATGCCCTCTTTGCCAGTTTCTGCTGTCGTCACAATTGAGGACTATACAATGTGTGCTTGGAAAGATGTATTATGTTGACTACATTCATCGTTTTCTGATAGTTAAATTTCGTGCGTTTCGTTGTGGTGATTTGCAATTTTTGCTTTTGCATCTTCGTACATATTTCGCTATTCACTCGACAAAGTGTTGTGCTGTTCTGGAAATCAACAAAAGAGACACAAGGAGTATAGAAAAAATAGCAAAAGTTACAATAATCTCTGAGAAACAAGCAGCTATCAAAACGTCCAATACGTCATTTGGCAAATCGTTGCACCAGCAGCAACGACAAAAGGACAAAAGGGAGAAGTGACAGGCGTGTATGCGGCTTTGCCCCTATCCTCCTCATAATGAAAGATAAGAATTTTCCTGTAATACGTCATAACCGTGATGTCGTCACTCGTACAAGTTGAATACAATCAGTTGCATAGCGCTGCCATAAGTTTGAACGATGTTATTTTTTCCACTTCCACTATAACCTGCCCTACTTGAAGTTGATAAACTCAAAATGCATACATATTTGCACGTTTTAATCAAATGCAGTATTATACGTCTCTACCTTTAAAATTTTGTAGCGAGTAGAATTTTCATAGGCAGTTTTTTAATAAATTTCATTTACTTCGGTGCTATATTCACGTAGGTAAATATTAGCACCTGTGCAAATGATATTTCGCTATTGTATGAAGAAAGTGGTTGAACTTTGGTTCAAATCGAAAAAATTCTCCCAGTTGAAACCATAGAACGCATGAACATGTTTGTCTCTTCAGAATTTATCTTTTAAGTTCAGTATAAAATTACGTGCCGATACAGTGCGTACACATATCTATATACAACAATATATATTATTGCTTCGGCTGGCAACTTAATAATCGGACAATGATAAGTTGAAAGATAAAATATAAACTGTTGTAGTAAGACTTTCTTCATATATGACTATACATGTGCAGACACCTACATATGATGACATTTGCATATTTTGACAATATATCAGTCTATCGAAAATTACGAAATAGTATACTTTGGCTCTATAGGCTCTTTCTCTTGTAACAAAATAAAACACTACATTTTTTTTTTATTAAAAAAGTATGGTAGAGTATGTTCAAATGTGGTGAAAAATAGATGCTTCTGATAGCGTAAACCAATTGACGGTTATGATAAATGGAGAAGTGTGTTAGTTGAGTTCGACGAATTTGTCTAATGGTGCTCACTCTCACCAACGTAAACGTACACCTATACGCCCGTATCAGTTGACACGATGAAACAACGATGTACGATACTACAGAACGGGATGGTGGTGAGAATTGATTTACAGGGGGCTCTCATTTGTTTCATTGTGCCAGCTGATACGGGCGTACGTTTACGTTGGTGAGTGTGATCACCATAAGTCTTACGAACCTTCTTCATGTATAGGAAATATGTATGTACAATATGCCGTTAATTAAGAACCTATAGAAGCACGAACATAATTGTGCAAATTGCTATAAATTACATTATCCTTTCTTTAATTCTTTCTTTGTTTTTGAACCTATATTGTTAGTTGAGAATTTTAATTTAACGGGAAGTCGCGAAAATGGTTCTTGATGTGTCAAATGTTTCTGACAAGTCCATTGCTATAGAAATGTAGAAATGTCTCATTAAAGCGGTTGACGTAAATACTACGATTTATTAAAGGGCATTCCCATCGCAGTTTATTGTAAGTACTGGAATGACCCGTGCTTAGCCTGTTGTTGGTTTTCTTGTTTCAGCGATTTAGGCGTCATGGCTAACACAGGTTTACACTCGTGCAAAAAAATAACATTTACATATATACATATATTCATAATAACCAAGGAGAGTCGGGACATATGTATCTCCCCAGAAACTAAACTTTTCGGTTCCAATAAGAAATTTAATTTAATTTATTTACTTACGTCTATTGATATAAAAACCTTACAGTCTAGAATACAGTGTACTCTCTCCTAACGAACACCTCTCTTAAGCGGGCACTACTCAGTACATACCACAAATCTTTAACATTTTTGTTTCTTTTGAGCGGGCAACCCTCCCATAACATGTTATAAACTTTTTTATCACTTTTCTCACAAACATATGAGCATTACTGTAAACGATTATAGGCGCCGCGCCATAGCGCAATGTCGATAACCGTTCCCGTATGTATCTATTGAATTGTGGTTTCCCCCCATAACCATAAGCAGCTGTGAAATACTTGACATTTGTTTTGATATTTTCAATACAAATTTGGATGATCTACGAAAAATTAATTGACTCAATGAAAAATTATCTGTGTCTTTTTGACAAAGTGTAAATGTTGTCATTAATTCTACTTCAATATCAGCTGTTTGTGGTTATGGCATGATTAGTCGTTGAATTATTGCGGCTATGGTTATAGTTACGGCTACGGCTATGGCACCACTAATTGCAGCTTTAGGTGTCCGCTTAAAAGAGCGTACACTGCAAAAATTATCTAAGTGCTAAAAACTAGAAACTAAATAAATAGAAACTTAAAAATAATATAATAAGATCCTAAACGCTAATAATGATCTGGATGTCATAAAATCAAAATCAAGTTTATTAAAAATATAATATTCGTTTTGTAGCTTAAGGGGTTATACGCAGTTATGAAGCAAATAAAAGACGGGTTGTCAAGGATTTATCCTGAAGAAACTTCAGAATATTTTAATTTGAAAATTTTTGGCGGTTATAAAAGCATCCTTCAAGAACGTAACAAAATTTTTTATTTATGAAAATGTTGATTATAGAGCGCGCTGCAGGCGATTTCTGGAACCTCCTTTAAAAAAAGACGATTTACGGTGTACATCGTAACTCAGGATTGGATTATCTGAAATCAAAAAACCAAACAAATTTTGTTAATATATTAAATTATCTAGTAATTAATCGTTCAGCTAATCAAAATAGTGAATTTTCACAAAATGGCAGCTTTTAAAAGAAATGATTTCGATTTTTACGTTAAAATTTGGCCGTAAATTGATTATAAAATGGAAAATAAGTATCAGATTTACAAAAGGAACGATTAATTACTAGAAAATGTATCTTTAAAGATTGAGTTAAAACGGTTGACCGATCAAACAAGCCGTTTTCGAGATATCGTGTACACCGACTTGAAAAATGCCGTTTTGAAAAAAAACACGTTTAAAGTTTCAATACCTACCTTAAAACGTGCCGAGGCATCTCTACATATTTAGGTATAACTCCGAAAGTATTGCTTAGATCTACTTCAAATTTCGTGCGTACACTTTTGAATATATGTATATTACATTACAAAAATGCAATAAAAAATCGATTTTTTTGAAAGTCATAATTGCGTATAACCCCTTAATAAGGTAATAAATATAAAATCACTATGTGATATTAGCTTTGATCAACAGATCTACTGCTGCAATGCAATCCAACTACTCTACACCATGCAAGAGCCATTAGCCACGTATTTTTTCGCTAAACAGTTTTTCTTTTGTTCTTATACATACATACATACTGGTACAAAGGTATATTACATATTAGTATTTTTAAATATTAGCTATTAAAATTTTAAGTTAGGGCTGTATGTATAGGAGCAAGTACGTAGTTTATTGCCAACATATTTAAATGTATTAACATGCTTAAAGCTTTGTAGAGACAGAGTGCATATTTACATGGAGTAGAATGACCCCATGACCCAAAAAATTCTTCTGAGGCTTTCCTGGTAATAGAGTCGGCAACAATGCTAAAGTAGGTCAACTATCTCAATAGTGCGTGAGTGTGCAGCCAGTTGTCATGCTAGTTAAAATAAATTTTATAAACACATATGCATAAATATATATCATATATTTACGTTCATACATACAAATTAAAAAAAAACTTAATATAGTTTTGCTAAAAGTTAGTATTTCCGCAAAATTGCTGTTATTTTTATAAGCTTCAACCATTTGCCAACTTTCACGCGTACTTGTATGTTCAAATAGCAACAACAGAATTTTATGTTTGTGTGCTGATCTTTCTTGGCTTATTCTGCAAATTTCCTTATTTATACGTAAATACATGCATATGTACATATGTATATGAGGTTGATTGAAATGAAATATTAAAACAACTAAACGAAATTGTTAAAATGATGCAAAGGAAACTAAAATAATGAATATCTATAAAATTTTGTATGCATAACTTGTTTTCACATACATTCGCTGCGGAGGGCATATTTTTGTACGAGCTATTGCTGGGTTAAGGTCAAGGCCAATATTCACTTTTCTATATTCGCTTTTTTAACTACATGTTATGGATAAATATTTGATTTTTTTTTTTTAATTTTTGGCTCATGTTGTAATCGTTCATTGTTCGTTCTTTTTGCTTGTCTCCCACCTTGTCTCCAATATTTAACTAAACGCATGAAAAATGTCATAGCTGATTCTGGTGTTACATATGTACGTATGTGCATACCTGTGTTGACTATTTATCAATTTTAAAAATTTCGAGCATTCGGTATTTGGAAGAAAATGCATAGCATCGTCATCCAAAATGTTTCTAAAAATTCTGACTAAAAGTTTGAAATGTTGACGATTGTTTTTTAATTTTGTACAAATTGTGAAACTTTGTATTACTATACAGTTTTTTTTGTAGTAGAAAATATGTTAAAAAAAAAAATAATAATAAATAGTCAAAACTTTACAAGATGTCGCGCTGCTATTGTAAATACAGGTGTATGTACACTTGGGATTGTATAATTACGTCAATTTATATTTTTACAATATTCCTTTTCCATTTTTTAGTGATTTTTTTTTAATGAAAGCATAATTCATTGCATAAAACAAAGTTCCGAACTTTATACGAAATTTCGAAAAATTATCGTCGAAACTTGCAACTTTGCAATTTTTAGAAAACTTCTATGCATGCAGATTTTAGAGAAGTGTAAGCTTGAAGACGCTGAAAAATCGCCTTAAGTTAAAAAAAGTTCCTATTTTATTCGAAAAGTAAAACAAGTTCTTGTCATGTCGGTCTCCTTGCCGCGGGGATGAGGCTTAAGTGGCGAGTTAACCCCATTCTATGGAGATTAACTTACCACGAACTAAGAGGGCAGCTCCATATAGGAATTGGGTATCCACTCAACCGCGGAACGGCGGAATTGGTGGCCACCCAAGTACCATGTGGAGAGTACCGTACCGACAACCTGGCAGGAGGTATAAAATGCATTTTCTTACAATGTGGAGGCTAAACAAGGATCTTTCTGCACGAGGTAACCCACTTCTGGGAAATCCTCCCGTCGAGCAATCGACGGCTCGGGCATCGGATGTGCAGGCCCGAACCCCACACTCCCCTATGACCGGAACTGACACCCAGGGTTCCGGAGGAAGCGAACTACTAGTGGTGAAACATGGCACATTGGCTATGCCAATGGAGAGCCAAGTGAGTGTGAGTGATACACCGCCGTCGAAACGATCTGAAGCAACTGAACAAGTTGTGGAGGATGTGGAGATGGCGGACAATCTCTCAGTAGACTCAGACGGATCTCTGGTACCGAGTAAGTCTTTGACAACGGTTAAACCTGGTGCGAATCAGGTAAGTACCGGTAAAAAGACCGAAGTTATTGGAGATTCGAACGCAGGTGTTGGTCTAACCGCAAGGCAGATCAAACGAAGGAGACAGAAGGCGAGGCAAGCCGAAGCACTAGCTAAGGCAAGGACTCAAGCTCCGTCAACTTCGACACCTGTAACGGAAACGGGAAAGCGTGGCAGAACAGAGGATTCCTCTGTAGCGCTGCGCTCTTCCGGAAACGAAACGGGGTCTGTGCCAACGACCGGGAAGAGGAGAAAGGCAAAGAAGAGGAAAGTCGAGAGACGGAATTCGGAAATGCCTGCATCCTCGACCCAATCCAAGGCAGACAAACCTTTGCCTGACAAGGCAGAGGCTAAGGGACCTCAAATGTCGAATGACACTCTTCCGTCAACGTCTGGCGAATCATTCGCGAGAATGGCAGCAAAGGCAATGACGGTGGAGATACATACCGACAAACAAGATGGTCTACTGTCCAAAGGGCAACAAGACTATCTTGACAGCTATCTTTGGAAAGCTATCGGTGAGTCGAAAGACGCGCCGACGTTCGAGGGGAAAAGCGTGGTAGACGGCATCGTAAAGGTGCACTGTTCCAATGCTTTTTCCCGAGAATGGCTAGAAAAAGTTATAGCAAAGATTCCAGCCTGCGAAAACAGCAAGTTTATTCTTGTTGAGAGTAGCAAAGAAAGGCTGGTACGAGCGAGTGTCTGGATTCCGGGTCCTTCCTGTAATTCAGCAGAACTCCTCAAACGCATCCGTGTTCAGAATAAGGATCTTGACACGACTCTCTGGAGAGTATACTCGTGCACCAGGCAGAAATCCGCTACCACTTCGGAGGCGGGTTCCCACCTGGTACTGGGTATCGATCTTGGGTCCCTCAAGGTGCTTAAGTCGAAGTACGGTTGCCGTCCTCACCTACATCTGGGGCGGATCCAGTTCCGCGTCCAGGATAAGGTGGAGGACAAAGCGTAAATATACTCAGTCTCATGACTGAAGTAATATTTACACAGATTAATCTGCAGCATAGCAAAGCGTCTACGGCTCTCTTGTGCCGTAGGCATGCACAACTGCAAACAAACCCACACATAATACTTATACAAGAACCATGGGTATGTCACAAGCGTATCTGTGGTCTAAGTGCTATGTCGTGGGGACAAATACTTCATTGTGAAGGGAATGTGAGACCGCGAGCATGTATTATCATGCCGAGGTTGATCGAACACACGATGTTAAAAGAGCTATGCTCTGGAGATATCGTTGCTGCAAAAATAAAGTACTGGAAAAGTGGGAACAGTGTCGAAGCTATCATAGTTTCGGCCTACCTACCCTATGACTCTGTACAGCCACCTCCTTCGAGGGAGCTAAGAGAAGTGGTCAAGTACGCAGAATCCAATAATCTGGGGCTAATAGTGGGCTGTGACGCAAATTCACAGAACATTGTGTGGGGAAGCAGCAAATGCAACCCCAGAGGTCTCAAGTTACTGGATTTTATCCTGTCATCCGATTTGGTCATCCAAAACACTGGTAACAAACCAACTTTTGTGACCAGAAGGAGACAAGAGGTGATTGATTTAACACTTACCAATAGGTCAGTTGGAAATCAAATCAACCGATGGCGAGTTTTGGAAGAGGACTCTCTTTCTGATCATCGTCTTATCGAATTCCGACTGGGAATTGACACAATATCAATACCTTCCGGTAGGAATCCTCGAAATGTGGACTGGGACAGGTATGGTGAGCTTGTAACAGAGCGATTACCAAACCTGAAAAAACTCAAATCAGCAGAAATGATTGAAGATGCTACTAAGAAATTAGAAGGTACTTTAATCAACTGCTTTGAGGAACTGTGTCCACTCAGGCAAAGCAGACAGGGGAAAGCGGTTCCTTGGTGGAACCCTGAACTGTCGAAGCTTCGTGTACGGTCCAGGAAACTTCTTAATAAGGCCTTGAAGACCAAAACAGAAGAGGACTGGGCCAATCATCGACTTACACAGAGAGAATATAGGAAAAAAGTACGGCAAGCCAAACTTGAATCCTATAGAAATTTCTGCAGTAACGTCGAAGAAATGAGGGAAACAGCGAGACTTTGTAAGGTCCTTCATTTAGACCGCTCAGTAAGGCTGGATTCCATTCGAAAACCTGATGGTTCATACACCATTTCCAAATCGGAAACGTTTAATGCTCTACTCGAAACCCATTTTCCGGGTAGTAGAACTCTCTCTGAAGCTGAGAGTGGCATGAACAATGACGGTGGCAACGGTGGAACCTCTAGGTACAGCTGGTATATTGCTAGTCGGATAGTGACAAGGGAATCGATAAGGTTTTCCTTATCTTCCTTTGACAACTTTAAGTCCCCTGGACCTGACGGAATATATCCAGTAATGCTTAAAAAAGGAGGAGACAGGCTGATTGAGGCCCTGAAAAGGATCTTCACAGCCTGTCTTGCATTTGGTTATATACCATCCCAATGGCGACGCGTAAGAGTAGTATTTATTCCAAAACCAGGAAAAGATGACTATTCCCTAGCAAAAAGTTTCAGACCAATCAGTTTGACATCGTTCATGTTGAAAAGTCTGGAACGAGTGGTGGAGAAACATATTCGAGTGGGGGTATTGCCGAGAAGTCCACTCAGTAGAAATCAACACGCTTACCAGAGTGGAAAATCATGTGAATCAGCCTTACACGATCTTGTTAGCAAGATTGAAGCAGGGCTGGAAGCTGACGAATACACAATGGGCGTGTTCGTGGACATTGAGGGGGCTTTTGATAATGCCACTTTCGGCTCGATATGTTCTTCTGCCGAACGACACGGAGTTAATCAAGCCATTATAAAATGGATATACTCCATGCTCTCTGAGAGGCTGTTAACCGCTGGTGGGAGCGACGACGAGCAAATCACAGTCAGGGCCAAGCAAGGATGTCCCCAAGGGGGTGTTCTTTCTCCGCTGCTGTGGTGCTTCGTCGTAGACTCCCTATTAGCGGAGATGCAGGAACTCGGCTTTCACGTCCAAGCATATGCGGACGACGTCTGTGCGCTAACATCGGATAAATCCTTAAGGAGGCTTTGCACGAAAGTGCAGAGTATCCTTGACAAAATCGATGATTGGTGCATGAGACAAGGTCTTTCCGTTAATACGAACAAAACAACCATAGTCTTGTTTACGAGAAAACGGAAATTGGATGGACTCAGTCTTCCAACACTGAAAGGTGTGACACTTGGTCTTTCCAACGAAGTTAAATATCTAGGAGTAATCTTGGATAAGAAGCTGACCTGGGAGACACACGTTTCACTGAAGGTGAATCGTGCATTGAAGATTTTTCAGCAATGCCGTAGAGCCTTTGGCAAAACTTGGGGTCTGAAACCTACTGTGGTCCTATGGATATACACGGCACTTATCAGACCAATCATCACTTACGCTTCTGTGGTCTGGTGGCGACGGAGCATGGTTAAGTCCACAATCCGGGAACTATACAGGCTGCAAAGAAGTGTATGTTTATGCATCACGGGTGCCATGAGTACAACCTCTGGTGATGCCCTAAATGCTATGCTTAATCTGCTCCCCCTGGATCTTAAGATACAACAGGAAGCAATAAAAGCAATGTGTAGACTCCATAAATATGGTTTCTGGCACGAAGATGGAACTTCGGGACACAGAGAAATCTTTAAGTTGCTGTCGGAGCAGTATCCACTGTTCTTGGCACCTAAAGATGACCTGATACCCACAGTTTCGTTCGGAAGGAAATTTGATGTCAGATTTCCATTGCGTGAGCAATGGAGCAATCCAGAATGCATGCAGGGAGGTTTGACGGATATTTTCTTTACCGATGGGTCCAAGACTGAAATAGGGTCTGGAGCCGGATGGTACTTAAACGATAGTAATAAGTATCACTATGCTATGGGGGGAATGGCAACTGTTTTTCAAACAGAAGTTTTTGCCATCCTAAAAGTAGCCGAATGGATAATCGAGAGGAGATGGAGCGGGAAACAGATTGGAGTCTTCAGTGACAGTCAAGCTGCATTGAAGGCCCTGGAGAACGCGAAGCAAACCTCGAAGATTGTTCAAGAATGTAAGAAGAAGCTTAATTCTGTCGCAAGACAAAACAGGCTTGTACTTATATGGGTTCCGGGACACTCCGGTGTTCAAGGAAACGAAATTGCCGACGAATTGGCCAACCGTGGATCAGCGGTGCCCCCACAGGGGCCAGAGCCAATAATCGGAATCAGTCCCGCAGGAATCAAGAACTGGATCAACGATTATGTAGGCAATCTACATAAAGAGCGATGGTCCGGTCTAGAACGCTGCAGAACTGCAAAGTGTTTTGTGACAAGTCCGAACAGAAAACTGTCAAACTTTCTACTAAAACTTAGAAGGAAAGACATTCGGTTGATGGTCGGCATCATTACAGGACACAACCCATGGGGTCAGCATATGACCACCATTGGAATCATCGAGGACCCGGTATGCCTGTCCTGCTTGGAGGAGGCGGATAGCACTGAGCACTTTCTCTGTGAGTGTCCTGCTTTTGCTAGAGCGCGACTACGGGTATTGGGTTCCGATGTCATGGGAATGAGTAATATTCGTTCTCTAAAACTGGAGGATATTTACAGATTCGCCAAAGAATCTGGAAAATTCTCACAGGACTAACTATCTCTATCTCTGTCTCTATTCTTTCCTATCTCTTTCTCTGATACTTTTCTCCCTCCCTCCTTAACTATCTACCCCCTTTCCAGAGCTTTAAATGCAATGGGCTTTTTAGCCTGAGTGTTTTAGGAGCCACCAAATCTCCTGGTGCTCCTTGGCTCGACCTCTTCAAATTCAATTCAAAACAAGTTCTGAAATTACAATTTTTGGTATTGAATATCAGAAATAATATAAACACTTTAAATATCGAGTTTTCTCGGCAATCTATCGCAAAACGGTAAATGCAGTTCTGAAATGGAAGAGACTGCTTTTAGGAGTTGGAATACAACTCGTAGAGGGTATAAGACTGAGATCCATGTGCTGCGGCCAATAAAGTTGGCGCACCATATTTATTTTTTACTGTGCGCTCGTGTTTTTTGTTTCTTTAATTAATTAATTATCAAGTTAAAATTTTCGTGTCCGACTGATAAGTTTTATGAGAATTTGTATGAACAGCAGTGCATTTTTTGTGATAAGCTCTGTATACCTTCTTTCCAGTAAGAATTGGCTAGTAACTGTATTTCTGAGAATTTGAACGTATTCACTCTCAGAAAGAAGAATGTCCAAAAAGGTACAAAACGCAAAACCTGCGATTCAAAAAAGCTAAAAAGATGGAAAACTGTTTATAAGCACAATAGCTGCGTGTTGCTGGATAATTTTTATGGACAAATTTGCAAATTTTTGCAATTAAAAATATATCCAGAAAAACTTGCAACTTCCTCTCAATTATTACAAGCCACCACGTGAACAGCATTTAGCGTATATTACAATCATCAATTAATTGAGTATTTTTTACAAATAAAATCAAAAAACGAGCAAAGTGCTAAATACGAATATGATAGTTTGTTTATCTTCTCCAAATTATTATTTTTGGCCTCGAAACGTATTTTCATACTTGAATTTTATTCTTTTATTGTATCACTAAAGTTACTTGAACTTCTGGAAGGGCGAGTCAGACACAGATAACTGTTACACATGCGTGTACAGGGTGTTTCAAGCTCGAATTTCACTTTTGACAGATGTTATGTAGAACATCTACAATTTTCTAAAATGTTGGAAGTGTAAAGACTACATTTCGCAAAACTGTGATGTAATCATCTAACAGTTATTATAAATTTTAGCTGACGTGCATTCTATAAGATAGAAGAAAAGGGAGAATTGAAATAATTTATAGGGATAAACCCGAAAAAAATCAAGCTATTTAGCATTCGGTGCAATTAAAACCAATTTAAGCCTTAATGTCATCGAAAATTAAAAAGAAAATGACAAATGTAAGTTATATCATTCATATTTGTAGACCCTCTATTACATACGTATGATTGTCAATAAACAGAGAATGAGCTCTCATTCAAAAGTATGTGCTTCATTTTACTTAATAGCGAAAATCATACTTGGAAGGCCCTGTACAATTGACTTGTTTAAATATTGAGATCATATTGAGATAAGGGTACCTGCCATTCAAAGAGTATTATTTTTGGATGAAGTTCATAAGATATGAATGAAATGGAACTAATTGGGAAGAAGTTAATAAATTTTGTACTTTCCACTTTCAATACTAGCAGAAATCATTTATTTGGAAAATAAACTGCTCTTATTTATTTATTTTATTATATTTTCGAAATTTGCTTTACCTCCTTTAGATAACGCAATATCTTATACAAAATGCTAATGTGGATTTTTGTTTCTACAATAACAGGTGTTTTTCATATCTATGTGTTGAACAAAGAAAAAAATGTCTGGTTATGCGAATGCGAATTACGGTCCTCCCCAAATGGGACAGTCGAATTTAGTTAATGGTTTACCAGCAACACAACAGCCACCGACAGCATCAGGTGCCGTGGGCACAGCACCTCCGCCATTCTCAGCATCTCAACAGCAACATCAGCAGCAGCAACAAATTTTACAGCAGAAACAACAACATCAACAGCCGCAGCCGCAGCAATTGGCCCAGCCTGCTCCAACACTGCAAAGTAACATGAGTAAGTTTTTGCCACCAGCGTCTAATTCTGGACCCCAAGCAGGTAATGAACAAGCACGGCCCCAAGCAGCAACTGCAACAGCGTTAACCAGCAGTTTACCACCACATTTACGGCCACCTGGCATGAACGGTTCACCAGGAGGTATGCCTTTGACCAATGGCGGTGGCGGCGGTAGCGGTGATTTGAGCACGAATTCTTCTCGCACAGCATCACCTTCGCTGACACAACAACAACATGCCCAGTACGGCGGATATGGAGCCAAGCCACCAATGAGCTTTGCGCCTAGTGGAAATATGATGCAAACTAATCCGTCGATGGCAACAGCCGGTGCTACTGGCTTGTCAGGCAGCATGCAGAATTTAAGTATTAATCGCACGAATGGTACGGCGGCGACGAATGTGACCACCACAGCGACAACGCAGCAGCAGCGACCACCGCCAAACCTGCCGCAACAGCAGCAGCAATTTCCTAACAATTACCAGGTGGGTCCACTGTAATTTTTGTTAAAAAAGAAAAGTTACGAATTTCTCTATATTCTATTAGGGCAATTTCCGTACTAACGCCATAAATGCACCCACTTCTCTGCCCGGGCAGCCGCCAGCATCCCAAGCAAATGCTCTGCCGCCGCCGCTTACGTCCGCACCTTATGCTGGAACAAAGTCGTTTCAATCCCCAACACCTTTAACGAATACATCCTTCAGCCAAACAGCGCCAACGCAAACTGTTAATGCTGTAGCTAGTGCACAACCACCACCGCCGCCAGCGTCAGCTGCTCCCACCAGTAACGCGAACATGTTTGGCACTTCGCGTTCGTATCCCATCGTGGCAAATGCTCCACCAGGTGTGCAACAAATGCCACCACAACCGTCTACATTTTCGAATGCAAATTATAAACCTGGCTCTGCAGTTAGTGCAATGCAATCGGCTTTGCCACCTAGCAGTATTGCAACCGCTGTTCAACAACAGCAGAATCAGTTGAACAACAATACACAACAACAAATGTCTGTGCAACGCAAACCTATGTATCCAACTGGACCGCCACCAATGCTGGCGAATGCCCAACAACAACAGCAGCAGCAGCAACTAACGCAACAACCGTATGCGCAAGCATATCAACAACAAAATCAACCAGGTCTCTTCAATGGTCAACCTAGCACTGCTCCACTGCAATACCAATCTCAGCCGTATATGCAGCAACAGCCCCAAATACAGACCCAGCAATTCCCTCAGCAACAAAACTTTCCTTTGCCCAGTGGTGGTGCATACAATCAACAAATGAGCGTGACTCAGGCAGGTTTCAGTCGACTTTGGGGTCAGGATACTATTGATTTAATGCAAAATCGTCACATATTGACGCCAGCCACTTTGTCACCTCCCCGTATTGTGCTCAACAATCAATTTCACGAATCGATTAACTGCAGCCCCAAGTTAGTATAGACGGCAAAGTTAAACAATAGTGGAAAATGGAATAAACTTAATCTTATTTATTATTTTTCTAACAGCATAATGCGCAGTACTATCGCGAAAATACCAGAAAACAATTCTTTGTTGCAGAAGTCCCGTTTGCCATTGGGCATTTTAATACATCCATTCCGTGATATTAATGTAAGTGAAAATACCATAAAGCCTCAACTTAATATCTAACTAAAAATGAAACGATACCGGTCATAATTATACGGCCATAATTAATGCATCATCCCACAGGATTTTTGTCTAAAAGTCGTCACAATTTAGCTATGAACTACTCTCCGTATTCGTAACTTACAGCTTGATGCCACCTCCTGCCGATCGGAGGTTGGTTTTTATGAGAAGCTTTTTCATGGCAGAAATACTCTAGGAGGTTTGCCATTGCCTACCGAGAAACGAACGTTATTAGCATAAACTGTTTCTCTTGGGTTTGGGTATAAGTTCGTAGCGTTTTTACCAAAGTCTTTTATTTAAACAAAAACAATAATTATATCAATAAGTTAATCAATTATATATTCGCCGTTACTGTTTAGAACCTCTTCCCACCTCTCGACCAATTTGTTGATGCCATTCCGCCAAAAATTGCTTTGTCTGGTGTCAAAGACTTTGTTGAGCCAGTTTTTAAGAACCTCTTTGTTATCGAAGATAACGCCCTTCATATCGTTGAACAGGAAGCGGAAAAGATGGTAATCGGTCGGTGCAAGGTCCGGACTTACGGCGGATGGTGAAGCACCTCCCATTCGTGCTTGTTGTTATTGTTGTAGCAGTAATATAAGTCCCGTCAGTGTAGGGTATGTCACCGGTCGTCTTCGTCTGGCTCATCTAAAGGTAGGCCCAGGAAACATGCTCTTTCAACAGGTTGGGTCCAGACGGAGAGGGGTGTTAGATTAGGGGGTTCGCGCGGGGTGCCTTCACATGTCGGACATACGTTTGGTATGTCGAGATCAATTCTGAATAAGTAGGAGGTTAACCTGCTACAATATCCAGAACGTAATTGTGCCAATTGTGTCATTCCCATGGCAGCCGGTTCTACGTTACCCGAATGACTCGGATTTTTCCCGACCAAGGGCTACCGCCCCAGTAAACTAGTCCTGTATAGTGAACAGTATATCCCATTCGAGCTCTTGGAATGCGGCTTTAACGACATGTGCAACATGGGGTCTGAACTTGACCTCGATGAATAGCAAAGAAGAGCAGGTGTCGAAAATGTTGATTTTAAATAACTCAAAAACTCAATTAACATAGAGCAGAATGAGTTCTATCGAATTAATATTGCCAAACAGCAATCTAATCGTTTTAGAATAAAAGAAAATATACAAACGCAATGAACTTATTCCCCAACCTATTATAATTTGATGTTTCATGCATGTGGTACTTGGAAAAAAGTTTTATTAAAATAAGAATCTTATTCTCTTAATATTTCCAGAGTTTACCAGTTATACAATGTCCTAATATTGTGCGCTGCCGTCTGTGCCGCACTTATATAAATCCTTTTGTCTATTTTGTGGACAGTAAAATGTGGAAGTGCAATCTTTGTTACCGGGTCAACGAATGTGAGTACCTGCTGTCAATACATACTGATCAATTCTTGCTTGGAATAATGTTTTTCTACCCTTAGTGCCTGATGATTTTCAATATGACCCAGCAACAAAAACGTACGGTGATGTCACTCGTCGTCCCGAGGTCCGTTCAAGCACCATTGAATTTATTGCGCCTTCTGAGTATATGGTAAGCGAATTAATAGTTTTTCTCCAACTCAAAATGGAGCTAACCTCAGTTTTTATTAACTAACCATGCAGTTGCGACCCCCACAACCCGCCATCTATTTGTTCCTCTTCGATGTTTCCATCATTGCTCAGCAGAGCGGTTATCTCGAGAGTGTTTGTGCAACACTAAGTAAACATTTAGATGATATGCCAGGTGATGCACGCACACAGATCGGTTTTATTGCATACAACAGTCAAGTGCATTTCTACAGCTTGGCAGAAGGTTATAACCAGCCACACGAACTGACGTTGATCGATATTGACGGTTAGTAATTATCTAACGCAATTTAGAGTCGGTTGTATTATATTTTTTCGTATAAATTGCCTGCTTTAGATCCGTTTTTGCCACGACCTGACAATCTGCTGGTGAACTTGAAGGAGTGTAAAGAGCTGGTGAAAGATTTACTAACCCAGCTGCCGAAGCGCTTTGCCGATACACACGATCCGGGCTCAGCGCTTGGCGCTGCTTTACAGGTGGCTTACAAGTTGATGGTGAGTTTAGGCGAATGGATGGTAAAGAAAGTGTCATTCTGAATAAATATTTTGGTTTTACCATCATAGCAAGCTTCAGGCGGTCGCATTACTGTTTTCCAAACGTGCCTTCCCAACACCGGACCCGGTTCGCTGGAGCCGCGCGAAGATCCCAACAATCGATCGGCTAAAGATGTGGCGCATTTAAACCCGGCAACGGACTTCTACAAGCGTTATGCTTTGGAATGCTCTGGCTACCAAATTGCTGTGGATTTGTTTTTACTGAATCAGCAGTACAGCGATATTGCAACGATATGTAAGTACATAGTGATTGTTGTACTATTAATTAATTTTAATATTTCTAATCGGACTTTAGTTAAGCAAATTTGGAAATTCATTCTTTAGTGCAAAATGTATTGGCTTTTCATATCTCTCGTTTTCGCAGCGGGCATTAGCAAACATAGTGGCGGTTGTGTGCATCACTTTCCCCTCTATCAGAAAACAAAGCCGCAATTGGTGGATTCATTTAAGCAGTGTTTCAAACGCTATCTGGTGCGTAAAATCGGCTTTGAGGCGGTTATGCGCATTCGCTGTACGCGCGGTCTGCAGGTGCACACATTCCATGGCAATTTCTTTGTACGCTCGACTGATTTGCTTTCGTTGCCAAATGTGAATCCAGATGCAGGCTATGGCATGCAGGTAAGTTGTAATACAAACAATTTGGCGAATATTTTCTTTACAATTTGTTAAATGCACTTCCAGATTTCATACGATGAATCCTTGAGTGAAGCGAAAACGGTTTGCTTCCAAGCCGCACTGCTGTATACAAATAGCGAGGGAGAACGTCGCATACGTGTCCATACAATGTGCCTACCCGTGACTGCCTCACTGCCCGAAGTCATGCATGCTGCCGATACAGAAGCCATAATTGGTTTACTGTCGAAAATGGCTGTCGACCGGTCGCTGTCGTCGAATATCGCCGATGCGCGTGAAGCTTTTATCAATGCAACTGTAGATATTTTCAATGCATTTAAAATTGCACAAAATCTACCATCCGGACAAAGTGGACAATTGATTGCGCCACGCAGCTTAGCATTGATGCCATTATATATATCGGCGCTATTAAAACATGTAATGAGCGATGGAGTCGAAAACAAATTTTTTGAAATTAATTTTGCTTTTTCTTACAGTCGGCGTTCCGTGTAGGCACAAGCACTCGCCTCGATGACCGCGTGTTTGCGATGGACTGCATGAAAACATTGCCATTAGATCAGTTGATGAAGTTTATTTATCCAGAGTTTTATCTAATCGATGCATTGTTTTATCCAACTGCAAGCCAAAATGCGAATGCGAACGCACTGGAAGATGAGGAAGAAGACGATTTGCCGGAAGTGCCACGCTTGCAGCTATCAGCGGAATTGTAAGTACCCTTTCAACAATTATAGCACAAGAAATAGAACACACTAAAATGTTTCCTCTCATTTTCACAGCTTGGATTCGCGTTCAATATTTTTGCTTGACTGTGGTAATTTCATAATCATCTATGTGGGTATTAACGTGCCCGTGAATGTGTTGGAAGGTGCCCTTGGTATGTAATGAATTATGTAGTTGTCATTCAGTTTGTTTGGTTATGAATTTACTCGAATGTTATGTTTTCATTTTAATTACTAGGTGTCAAATCAACTGCAGAATTACCTGACTATATGTACGGTTTGCCAACAGTGAATAGTCCGGAAAATGATGCATTAAAACGCTTTATATTGCGTTTGAACGATGATAAACCGTATCCTCCGATAGTGCAGATCATAAGGTAAGTTGCATCTAAAGATTTTCCTTTATTAAGATAAAGTTTTAGTTCGCAAGAAATGGTAATAATTGGTGGTGACATATATGTTTTTTCCACATCTTACCATGTTATAAATTACCGGTGCATACTTAGATTTCAATATTCATTGCAATCTATTAACCCCTTGAACGGAAATGACGAGTCCAGCTCGTCATAAACTTTCCTGAACAAACTGACTGACAAACTTATAACAATAAACATTCATATGAAACAAATATTATTTTTAATAATAACCAATTATTTCAGCAACAAAACCGTAAGTTTCTATATCAATCCCTCCTTTTAAAACTAAGAGAATTAAATCGTCTGCCAGAGCAGTTCTGACTGAAAATAAATTGTCGTTCAAGGAGTTAAGCAGACTCCGATTGTTAGACTGATTCACCAATCTAATTTATCCTGATGCATTCATCATGTTAATACTTAAGCAATTGAGTAGTGAACAAGGCAAAACAATGGCTGGTAGGAAATAACTCCGCTAGACATACTTTAAATAAATGGCACTGGTCTAGAGACAATAATCATCTTAAATAACTGCCACTGGTCTAGAGGCAATAATCATCTTAAATAACTGCCACCTTTGAATAGAGTTGATTAGATAATCATGTAAGGTTGACAATTGAAGGTCGTGAACGTTGGCAGAGGTATAATAATCTCGGGTCAGCGAATAGTCAATCGATCGAATGATTTGAGCCAGCTCCACAAATAACTCTTAAATTTATTCAGTCTCCTCTAAACCTTCAAAATTTAGACTACTTCCTTGAACCTAACTACAATTAAGTTAGTCCCACGCTCGTTGCTAATATTAATAAAGCCAACTGTTACCCACCTGCTGCCTAACACGACGTGATGCACTCAGTCAGCGTGACGTACGGCGCCTCTCTTATTTTGGCGCCAAGCCATGAAAGGCAAGAGTTTGTTGAGCGTCGAGATTAAAAATTCATTCACAGAAATAATTCACCAGCATAATAAGAAGTTAATTGCACGCCATCGTCAATAATTTGTTTAGGGCAGAATGTATTGTTTTCTTTATGTTGAAGAGTGAATCCAATGTTGTCAAACGTTTTGGAATGAGGGCTTGAACCTAGTTAAAAACATCGACATTTTTTATTTTTATTTCATAATTTGCTTTATATGGTTGAAAAAGAAATCGGCTAAGTGTCTTGATACTTCGCAAGGGAACATTAATGATAACTTCATCCGGATGCTTGGCTCAGCTTCTCATTGGATCATTTGAAAGTGTGCGTTCAGATAATGTTCTACTAATGGAGTGACTCGGAGATTTATTACAGATTTCCTCCATATAACGAATGCGTGACAATTTTTTTTATATGGAAAAAATTCGGAATATCGTCAGGGAAAAAAATTATTAAAAGTCAACGAGAATTAGAGAATTAAAGCCTTTCAAAGTTGGATTTTATTATATCTACACAATTTAATGGGTTATAAAAATGCGTACCCAAATTTTTATTTAATTTTGATAAAATATTGTTATATATGTAAATCTTTCAACTCTTTTATTTCATCTGTAAAGAAACATATTTTTAAATCTATATGAACAGTAGCAGACAGCCTTAGTTTTTCATTCAAGTCGCTGTATCATTTCAATATTTGATAACGAACAGTTAATCAAGTTTCGGGACACATCTGAATTGGGTTCTGCAATAGTTTGAAATTTCAGGGGGGTATATAATAAAGGGTCTTTCAAAAGTGGCGTCTAGATGTCAGTAGTGTATAATTCCTAGACGTTTTTTTATGTCATTCTTGAGATTTGTCAAGTAGACAGATGTACAATTTTACACAATAAAACAACTTGTTGAAATTTATTATGAAAATTTATTTAATCTTTAAGAGCAACAAATCGCAAAATTCGTGATTTGTTTGGTAGAAATAATTATCTGTATGAGTCGATAATTCGAAGGTTGGTTAAAGAAATTTCAAACTTCAAGAAGCTGGTTTTGTCGAGAATGGAAAAAGGGCAGGCAGATCAAAAGCTGGACGTTCTGTTGAATATATTGCTGCTGTAGCGCAAAGTGTTGCTGAACAACCTTCGATATCTCGACGTTCTCAACAATTAGGCATTCATGAATCGACTGTTTGGCAGATTTTACCTCTCCTTTAGACGCGCTCATGGTGGATTTTTAAATGATGTAATTTTTCATATAACATTGCACATGGGCTGAAAAGTTCCGGGCCTTTAAAGAAAAATCACTTTTTTTTCTTCTTCAAATTAGCTTTATTCATCAACGTAATTTCCTTCAAGAGCAACGCAATCAGTCCAGCGCCGCTCTAATATTTCAATACCACTTTTGTAGCACGAGTTATCTTTTGCCTCAAAATAGGCCTTAGTTTGGCCAGCAATTCGAAGTTCAGTTCCTGTAGTTTTGCCATTGTTTTGATTGACTTGTGGCACGGTACGTTGTCTTGATGAAGCAAAAGAATGAGCAAACGCGGCACCCACTTTGAACAGAGCTTTCTCATAATCGAATGCTCAAGCAATATAAAGCCAACACATTCTTTTGATTTCTTTACGATGTCAGTTTATTCACGCAACTTCACTTTTCGATCATTCAAAACAATTTGGTGGATTTTTTTGGATGTGTTCTGGTATTACCGCTTCATTTGCACGTCCACTACTTTGTGCATCGTTTTATTGTCGTTCCTGATGAAGCGGAGTCCGGATAATACTTTTCAAGCCATTGCACAGTGGTCCCGCTGCGTAGGAAGAGCGGTGATAGGAACTTTTGGCGTGATAAATGACTTTTTAGTACGTTTTTAAGTTGATAAATGTTTTTATTTGTTAAAAAAACATTAAGACATATAAAAAGTAATATATATATAATAAGAATATATATAAGATATAATAATAATAATATATAATAAAGTAATATATAATTAATATAAAAAGTCAAAGGAAAATTAGGTACACACATTTTTTACATAAAATTTTTTTGTTCCGTTTAAGGTTTTGCATAAATCTTAAATTATAAACAGTAATAGAAAAAAACATTAAATTCCGAAAGGATGAGTTAACTTATTCTTATTTATGAAAATAATAAAATATTCACTTTCCAAAAAGTTAATGTACTTAGAAATACAAAACTTTTAACTCAGTAAATCTAACACTTCTCTTGACATCATAGATTTCTTTTTACATGGTAATTTTCGTAGACTAGATATAAATGGATCGGAATTAAGAAGAAGCCTGTGTAAAAGATCCGTGTTAGTTACAGTTCTTGGGTGCTTTCTGGTATTGTCACGTCTGAATTGTTTCACTAATTTATTACATGATTCAGCTGCCTCCTCTGATAATTCTCCAATTGATAATAAACAATGATCGATTACCTCCGACCCATGAATGAGCACTTTATGAACTGATGCAGGTAAATTATACCATGAATATTTACTAACTAGAATTTTAGCAGTGTCTAGTGCGTATATTTTGAATTTATTCGAATTAATTTTAAAACCAGATGAAAGACATTGTAGGAGATAACTACATCTGTCTATAACGTGTTTGTCTATTCCTGTGATTTCGGATGATATGGTTGAATGAAGGCAAAATTTTCGTGCTGTATTTCCATCATTAGAGGTGCCACTTCCTCCACTTCGCGGTTTGTCAATTATCAAGCCTAATTGTTCTCTAAACTCCCTCTGAACGAATTCCTTTCTCTTAGCTAAAAGTGCTTTTTCCTCAGATGAACGTGCTTGCCACCTTTTAAATTCGATTCTATAAGAAACATGAATAAAGTATTCAAAAAATATAATCCAAGAATGCAGGGGTGATAAACCAAATTCAAATCTACTGGAGTTTACTTGTTTGTTTCTACACTTTTCTACGTCATTCATTTCTTTAGGTGTCGCACCACAAATCTAACATTTACTCGTAGATGAGTCACATAGGTACAGATTAGACCCTATATCAAGCGCAGTCGCAGGTCATCGCAGCTGGAAACTATTTTTCCTTAAAGAGGACATATGTAAGAATATTTTAATGTATGTTTCATTTGTGCGAATTCGTGCGAACTTAGTTAAAACTTTACAAACTTCTTATAAAAAAAAAAAGGGAAATTTTAAAGTACGTATTTCGTACGGTCTGAAAACCCATCAAATAATAATTAAAAAAGATAAGAAAACGTTCAACATGTTTTACATACCTTCAACTTGAATTTCCACTGTACAACAGGTCATAAACACAGTAATTCTTAGAAAAATAACACTTCCCGGAACTGCGTAAGTACGGAGCGGAGACCACGCTAACTATCACTTTTCAAATTCTCTTACTTTGGAGGCACAATTATAAGTGAAGTGTTTGTGCAGTTGAAATTTCTTTTATACTCTAAGTTACTATGACTAATGAACTAACATTTAGCTAAATATTGTTGCATAATTTTAACATGACTATTTTCATCCAATGCCCTATGGCGGAACCACTGTGCATTGCTTGGCTTGAACGGAATTTTTTCCCTTCAAGAAGTAGTGTAAAATTAAAACACGAAACTCTTTTTAATCCATTATTTTGAAAATAACCAAAATAGCGTCACTCTTAGCACAATAACTCACGAACTAATGAATCGAATCATCTAGGTGCGTCTCTTGAAAGACCCTTTATTAAACAATTTAGTTGGTTGACTTTAATAACACACATATCATCAATTTCGAAAATATCATTACCAGTTTCGGCATTGCCTTATTTCTAATACCGGTCACCCCTCGTCAGGCAATGACAAACCTCCGAGTGTATTTCTGCCATGAAAGAGCTCCTCATAAGAAACCATTTGCCGTTCGGAGTCGGCTTAAAACTGTCGGTCCCTCCTAAGAGAAATGTATGAAAGACATACATTGCATGAACTTTTCAAAATGCTTTCACATTCTAATGTTTTATTATTATTTTAACTATACATTTTCTACTAATGATAATCTTCATATAATTCATCTTTTCAGGGATACAAGTACAGCCAAGCCACAGTTTATGGAGAAGTTGGTTGATGATCGAAGTGAATCTAGTTTATCGTATTATGAATTTTTGCAACATATACGGACTCAGGTTAAATAGTATTTTATAAGAGGAAATTAAACGGATTAATTGATTATAATATACAATAATTTAAAGGAAATTAGCGAAAAAAGGTAAACATTACAAAACAAAGGATTTAATATATTATATGTAAAATCGTATGAATGTAAACATTTACTATTTATACAAAAACAATAAATTCGCTAATCAATTAAGTATGACCTATTACCTGTGTGGTGGATTGATATACGAAAAGGAATTTACAAAATATAATTACGAATATAAACTGCATAAAAATATGAAAAGGAGAAAAAAAATTAGATTATAAAATGCAAAAAATAAAAATTATACAAACATACACACCTACATATATATAGTATATACACATGTCTGTGTATCTACTAAGAACGCGAAGCAGTACGAAAGAAAGAAATAAATATAGTTCATAAGCGAATAAAACAGTAAACAGCGGCTTTGAATAGCGTATTTGGGGCAATTAACAGTAATAAATAAAAAATATGAATATTAGGAAGTTTCCAATTTGTAGCCACACAACTGATTAGGACACCTCTGTTGTAAAATGGGGTTTTTAAAACACTTACATACATACATATGAATTAAATGCGTGTTAAACACACAGACTTACCGCCATAGGACATTAAATAGAACAGAGAAATAATTGAATTGTTGCGTATCTAAGAAGAGATGAACAGCTGCACTCCTTGCTTAAAATATTAATTGACCATCCTTCTGTTGCGATTTCCTATACGAAATTCGTAAAGCTTCAATTCAAATCATGTAATGTAGCGAGCGAATAGAGCGCGAAAAAGTCTCATATACACACACACTGTAGTACATGACAGTGTGTGACGCATTTGAATGATGGATGTGAATGAATCGATTGCGACGTAAATAAACCGGGCAATATTTGTATTGAAATAATAAAATGTAATACATTCGAGCGATCTGTATGTGTACGATGATGTTTGGCTTGAAGCGCGAGTATATTTAACAATGGGACACGATTATTGATGTGTGTACAGAGGCGGGAAGGAGTTCGTTATAATTAATTACCATATACATATTTACATAATAATATGAATGAATATACAGAAGCATAATTATATTTCAAATTCCAAATATTATATTTTCCCAATATTTTTAGTACAATAATGGCTAAAACTGTAACTAATTACTTTTCGAACTTGTATTTCTTACTTATTTTATGTTAGTTTTTATAGAATTTGTGTTGATTTTTATTAAAATTAAAATTGATAGAGTTCTTTGTGTTTGTCAGGGCTGAAAAAAAATTATGCATTAATTTAATTAATATTTGTTTGGAATTTAGTAATGCAAGAAATTTTTTATCATATATATAGATAAATTTAATAATTTAGTAATATAATTAGGAGTTGTTACGTGGCCTAATTATTACAACGACTATTGTAAATTGTTGAAATCTGTTACACAACAACACGAAACTTATTTAATGTTTAAAAATGTAGCATTACTTTGAATAATAAATTATACTGGTTTATTGGACTTTTAATTTTAAATTATTATAAGCAGTGCAACTTTTAACTTTTGCGTTTCTAAATTTGGTCTTCATTCGATAAGGCAACAGTCACTTTTTAAGTTCTAAAATTAGTCCAGTTAAAGAGGGGGCATCCCGTAGAGAAATTAGAGTGCATATCTGTGAATTTGCTTAGCAATATGGCTTTTAAAAAACAAATACCGATTCTTCGTAAAAAATAAATAAATATTTTTTTTTTAACTTTTCTTAAGTAGTATTCTAAAATTACAGTCATTATCTGCTTCACAGGCAAAAAGTGCTTATGTTGTATAAACAAACGTTCACAGATATTCATGTATGTATGGATATGTGCAAATGCCTTTTATAAAAACACTTCAAAATTAAATATCGCTCATTTGCTGCAAGTGTGCCATAATCCAAGAAACTAAGGTTAGGTTAGCTAACCAAAAACTAAAATGTCGCGAAAAGCGGCTTCAAAGTTTTCAATTTACTAATTAAGTAAAAGTAAATGCACACTTTTATCTAATGAGATACTGTATTGATATCGCCATGATGTTTTTACACGGCATAAATTCTTAATCATTTCTTATCAATTGCTTATCTATTTTTTTTTTTTTTTGTTGGAATATGCAACTTCAGCAAACAAGCGATATGTATTGAACATGCCCATGTTCAGTAGCAGATACTTTGTTTTGGACTATTAATTCCTGTTTGATAATTCGTGATAAACAATTTTCTAGTTTACTTCAATCAAAGGAATTGTAAACTTAACTCGAAAAAAAAAGAAATTGCAATTCTTATATGAAAAATATGACTCAATGCAAAGTTATGAACCTTGAAAACGTAGGTACATAAATACATACATATAATTATAATTATGTGCTCTTACCGTAAACATTTTTAAAATTACTTAGGAGAAGTTTAAATATTTCACTACTATAATTTGGCAATTTCGTAAACAAAAATTGTATATACTGGTATTTAAAAATTTTCTGATCTGCTGATACTTTTTAAATTATATGCGTAACAGCGTATATGGCACGCGTGTTGGTGCAATTTTGTCATACTATTATTTTCCTGTTTTGTTTTTAATAGATCTATGCAATTATAAATAAACATATTAATAATAAATATGCTATACAATAATGTAATTGTAACTATTGTGAATAAAAATATAATTTTTAATAAACTAAACTGAGAAAAATTATTACAATTAAAATTATTAAAATTCACATACATCTGTGTTTACAATAATAGCAGCGCAACATATTTCACAGAACATTTTTCTAATAGCGGTCGCCTCTCGGTAGGCAATGGCAAACCTCCGAGTGCATTTCTGCCATGAAAAAGCTCCTCATAAAAATATCTGCCTTTCGGAATCGGCTTGAAACTGTAGGCCCCTCCATTTGCGGAACAACATCAAGACGCACAGCACAAATAAGAAGAGGAGCTCGGCCAAACACCCAAAAGGGGTGTATACTATATATATAACATATTTCACAGTTTTAACATTTTTTTATAAAAATATATTTTATATTAATATATAAACGAAACCAGAATCAAAACATCCAATTTTCAAACTTTTTAGCTCTAATTTTTAGCAAAAATGTTGATTATGTATAGTGAAGTAGCTCAAAGATCGCGTTGATTTTTGGTACTTTTTTTGTTGCAATTTCTTCACATAAGAAAAGCTCGATTTTTTTTTTATTATGGAGAAAATGCACAAGAGCGTCAGCAAAAAAAACATTGTCAACAATTAACGCGATTTTTTAACCACTTCACACTTGCACTTTATTCAAAAATTCAATGAGCTATAAAACGGCATATTCGAGGTTTTTTTAAAAATTCTGAATAAAAAGTTTGAAATACTGAAGAGTTTTTTTATATTTGTACAAAGTTTCAAACTTAAATTTTTAATATAATATATTTATATAAAAACAAAATAAATATAATCAAATGAAAAGTAAATAAATAGTTAAAACTTTGCAATATATCGCGCTGCTATTATTGTGAACACAGATGTATGTGCTTAGATAGGAATTTATCAAAAAGTTACTGTGAAGTAAGGAATTCCATTTTTAGATTTTTCGCAACGCCAACGAACTCGCTGGGGCTTATAAAGATATGAATAGTCTGTCTAATAGAAGCGTGGTCGGCAAAATTCAAACTTACAGTTTTGTTATAAAAACAATTTAAATGCTGCTAAATAGGCGCTTTTACGAAAAGAATTCCGCATGTGAAAACGATTTGAAGCAGGCCTAAAATTATCACATGCATCTACAGCAAAATATTTAAAAAAGCCGTAGACATTCATAAATAAATGGATGCAATGATATACCGAAGTTAAACGCCAAAGCAAGATCAGCGGGTCATTGATTTGTTTATGACAAAGCTGACCTTATTGTTGCGTGAAGCTGAAGTAGTTTTAAGGAAAAGCTGTGTTAATGTATCCAAAGGACATTTACGTGCAGATGACCTCAAATTCTGGAGCAAAACACACCGCTGCTCTAATTATCACTCATTGAAAAAGGACCTGCATGAGCAAATTTAGATTAGAGATCAGAGATAATCGCGAAATATGTCTCGAAGATGTGAAGCCATAATGGCTAGTGGTGGATCTTCAATCAAAAAGTTTCATATGTAGTTGACGAGCGATGAGTCAGCTCAAACCGCAAGGTTTTCAACGCTCCCATTATCGTCGATTCTACGTTACTGGAACGGCCTGCATTAATATTCGGCCGAGGACTTATGCTGACACAACAACAATTACAACAAGCCATTAAGGCTAGTACTAACTTCTGAATCGTAAAATTTCGCCACCAACTTGCATTTGGCATGCCGTGAAAAGATGTTAGTAACATTTATTAACAAATGAGAATAAACGTCAAATTTATGAGTATCGCCCCAGAAGCAATTTGTAAATTAAGTTAAAAAAATTAAGGTAAGAAAAGTGTTTTTAAACAAATACATACCTACATATACATATATTGGAACAAAAATAATAAAAAAATTTACTTACGCTCTTTGCGTAGACGATTCGCTAAAAGATGTCATACCTTCGGGGTATTCAAACTCAAAACGTCTTGATATTGTATGATATAATATCTATATGTACATATATACTCACTCACTCATTCACAGTTTATAAACAGATATAGTTTGCGCGATTTACACAAAAGAACAAAATTTTAATATATTTGTGAAAAATAATATTTTTATTCAATATTTAAAGAACAAAAACTACCAGATTCATTTCTGGAATTAGAGAACTTAAGGTAATAACGAAATAAGGCACACATTTATGCAAAAATATTATTCGTACATAGCCATATTTATTAAATATAGAATATTTTATTAAAAAAATAATAGAAAAAACGAGTATTCAGTAAATTTTTGGGCCGCCTCTAGCTTTAAAAACTGCTTTCTCCCACTCAACACTTAATAAAGCTGTCTTTAATGACGCCTTTGATGTTATTTTGCGCTTTCGGATTCTACTTTCTAAGAGCTCCCTGATATGCTCAATTGGGTTCAGATCCGGTGATTGAGGTGGAGTTGTAAGCTGTTTACAGTGGTAAATAAGCCAATCTCTGCACGAGATAAGATGCGTGTTTTGGGTCATTGTCTTGTTGAAATAAGAACCCTTTAGCATCCAGTCCAATTTTGACGGCACTATCATGCAAATTATTCTTCAAAATGTTTAAATACATTTTATCATCAATAAAAAACATTTTTCTTACTCCAGATGCAGCTATGCACCTCCAAACCTTTGCGCGGATACTTGTTTTGCAAGTACAATTTAATAACAATTTTACGCATTTCTAATGGTAAATCCGCACTTCGTCCCATTTGGTCAGTTTCAATCGAGATATTACGCGCAACTGAAATTGAATCGGCGATAAAAAATTTAAATTGAATCGGCGTTTTCATTAATATTAGTAAAAACACAAACGATTTTCACTGTTATTTTTGCAGCAACATATCATGAGTTGACAGTGTACGAATAAATGTTTTGCAGCATTTTGCTACATCTGCCTGCTTTCCTGTTAACCCTTCAGTATGAGTTGTAATAACGGGTATTTTGTTTGCGGCAATTCTTTAGGAATGTAACATTCTTACAGTGATCCAAAAGAAATATATTGTCACAGCAAACATTTTGCGCATAGCTACAATTTCTTGTGTAGTACGCGGGGTGTACGATAAAATGTGTGACCACCGTATGTTATATCATTACCTAAACAGTTTCCCAACATTTCAAAAGTTTTAGCACCATTGAATTAATTTTAAACCCAACATTTGATACCAAATTGCAATGATTGTTGCAAATTTAAATCAATTTTTAAAACTAGAAAATGTCGGAAACACGGGCAGAGGTAGATTTATTCAAGACAGCGTAACTTTTACAAATGTCAAGCAAAAGTGGTAACATTTTTGGTAGGAATGTTAATCACAGATGTGGCAACCTAACAAAAGAACATAGCTCATATCAGTTGACTTAGAGCGTTACCTGACGGTTGTTCTGAGAACTTTTTGAAATGGGAACGATTGTCATAATTTTTTTTTAATATGTTTTAGAACTTTTACTCAGATGAGGCATATATCATACTGAAGGGTAACTCTCGAAGAATACATTTGTTTTTATTTTTAAAAATGTTATTATTTATTGTTGTGGCCCCTCCCCCGAAACACCGTTTTTAAGAAGAGGCTTGCGGTGATCACGATAGCGCATGAGCAGCTCAACTGAAATCAAAAAAATTAAATTATTATTGTAGAAAAATGTTTTTTAGTGAACCTGAACGATTTTTTTACCCAAAAAAAAATGTTTCTCGATAGGAAAACCGTTTTGCACCAAAAAACGATTTTTGAGGGGTGAAAAATTAAAAAAAAATTAATTCCAGCGAACTATGCAAATATTTATAAAAAGTGAACCGTTCAGATTCACGAGGTTGTAACTTCGAATAATTAAGAAAAAAAGTTTATGCAAATCGGTGAAATACTTTTTGATAAATAATGATCACCGCGACGGTAATTTTCAAAAAACACGACTTCGAAATAATTGCGTCTAAAGTTTTGCGTGCACTTCATTTATGGATAATTTGCGTGCTTCCACAGTCTGTAACTTTCGTTCTAGTGCTCCGATCTTTATGATTTTTTGAATTTATATTTTTAAGATGACGTACTTTTAGAATATGCCATAAAAATAAAATAGTCCAACACAAGGTATATAACCCCTTAATACGTTTCCTTCCCTAAACAAAAATTATGTATTTTTAAAGCTGGCTATAATAACTAGACCTGTGCTTACTGTACTTACATTTGTTGCTTGAAAACACTTTTTGTCAATAAAGAGCGCAAAAGAAATAAATGGCCTTTAACCTTTATTCGCACAGTTTATACAATTAATTGATCAGAACGTATACATATAAATGAATAAATATAATGTAAAGAACACAATTTACAAGATGTCTATATACCGTTACATAGTTAATTGAGAGCTAAAAGCAGTTACAAATAAAATCACCGTCACAATTTCCACTCGTATGCCCCCTGCTCTTGCAATAAAGCATACAATTTAAATGATTTCCGATTTCATCGCAATGCACAAAGACCGGCTTTGGACGTCCTGGACTGCGAGGATTGTCCTCGAAATTAGTTTGATAACCTAAACAAACCAAAAACAACAATTCATGTAATAAATAATTTAATATGTGTATTTGTAGAATTTATGTATGTATGAATGTATGAATGTACGCATAAAGGCATTGAATAAGTATAGATAAGCTTGCGGAAAAAGAAATCCGTCATTTTTGAGTAAAATTCAACACTTTATTTAAAAAATTATATTATTTCCATATTTCTCTCCTGCTGGTTAACTTCGATTATTTCTGTGATTTTATCGACATTTTCGAAGACGGGTGTGCCTGTGCGAGATGCATCTTCAACATCAGTGCATGAACGGAATCGACGAAACCAAAATTGCCGGTAAATAGCTGTTACAGTATCGACACCATAAACACTATTCACAATTTCAGCAGCCTGGCTTGTATTTTCGCCTTTATCAAAGAAAAAATGGTAAAATGTACCGAATTTTCTCTTTTTGACATCCACTGTTACCAGCCTGTGACTCACAACTGAAGGGAATAAACAAATAGCAAAAGATTTTTTTTAGTGTGAATTGTCACCTTGAAAACGAGAATAAACTTTAAATTGTTTGATCGATACTTTACAAGATATCGATCACTACAGCCATTTACCGAGAAAATAATGGATTTCTTTTTCTCCAAACTAATATTTATGTGAAATATAAACCAAGTACTATTTAATTTTTTTCCGGCCGCCGTAGCCGAATGGGTTGGTGCGTGACTACCATTCGGAATTGACAGGGAGAACGTACGTTCGAATCTCGGTGAAACACCAAAATTAAAAAAAAAAAGGAAAAACATTTTTCTAATAGCGGTCGCCCCTCGGCAGGCAATGGAAAACCTCCGAGTGTATTTCTGCCATGAAAAAGCTCCTCATAAAAATATCTGTCGTTCGGAGTCGGCTATTCAGAAAAGCAAATAAAACTAGCCTTTCATGAATATCGTTCGAAAGCTATGTTCCATTTCTTTGCGTTAATACATTCTTTGTCTTTCTGAATTTTACTTTTTGAGTTACAGCCGTTTATATTCAAAAATAAGAATAGATACTTTTCGAAAGTTTTCATTTTTGTTCTTTAGTTTTAGTTTAAAATCCCTGTAAAAAAATAATCCAAAGTATTAAAAAGAAATTTGTGAATTTTCAAAAATGTGAATCCTAAGAGCGCGTTGAATTTTGCCAATATTTTGTGTTGACGGTGCTAGGTTTTTCCTTCCATACAAAGAAGTCTACCATATATTTTGCATGGAAGAAAACGCATGACCCCTCAGTGAAAAAAAAATTGTTAAAAAACCAACAGTATTTTGTAGTCATTTGCAACTACATACCACTTTGTTATACTAAAATTTAAAGGGCTATAAAACCACATAACCAGAAAAATTCTGAAAATTTTGGTTAGACAGACGGAAAGTTTATATGAGTAGAAATCGTTGGAGTATTAATAGTTGTTAGCGAAAGTAGGTTGTGATTGGTCTCCGATAACAGCGTTCAAAGGTCGAGAGTTCATGTCACGTGGGTTTAGCTCTCGTTGGTCATTTGGAGGAGATTCTTTCAGAGGTGGATCGGCTTCCTGCAGTTGTTTGTTGGGACAAACCCCCCAGCAGGAACTGTTTGCAGAGAAAGACAGTGTGCTTTTTAATACGATGTACGATGATGTACGGGCGTCATCAGAAGTGCAGCGTTTTGGTAGGTTAGAATCTTCGTCCACTATGTCTCACTAGACGCCGGCATCCAAATGTCTGGTATATAGTTTATGACCAGCGGGCATATGAACTTAAATGTTGCCAGTAATGTTTCTTTGCCTTTGCCTCGAGTGGTACCGACAAACGACTTGAAGATATGCTACACCTTAGTAGTGGTCGCGGTTTGATGCGCCGAGATAGAGGGTTGTAAACTATCGAAAATAAACCCAATAACTTAGGGTTCTTTACAGTCGGATTTGGTGTATCATCTGTGTACATTTTACATCCAGCTGGAGTTTGACTTCCACCGCCCATGTGTTGAAAAGGTTGGTTGTGGAATTAGGGGAGGAAAGTTGGGAGAGAAAACGTTTTACCTTTAAATACAGGTCATCTCTTTCACTGATATATATGTTTTATATGTATGCATGTGTGTATATACCAGGAATGTATGTATGTATGAACGTATGTTTGTTCGTGATTACCAAGCAACGGTAAGCCATGACACAGCATCGACATCAAAATCACTGCCATAACGAACATTTTTACTGTAATTTGTGACAGCATTTCCCGACTAAAGAACAGCTTCCGCAAACAAATTTATGCAAATATGTGTATATTGTAATTGTTTATTATGTCACTATCTCAAGTGGACTGCGAAAACAAATTCAAGTAATAAATAGTTAAAAAAGTACACGTTCTTTGTCTGACTGTCCGCTAGTCTTGAGCCAGTACCGATCGCTTTAAATTTTCACAATAAACTGATTTGGAAGTGCTCGGTAGTTGTTTTTGAGACGGTTGCAATGGGTGATAAGGCTTTGAGGAGGCGATGCCCTATGGGAGGTGGAAAAGATAATCATATGTCGACTGTGTTTTCGAATTTGAATTTTAATTTTGCCTGATGTGAGCTATTATTAGTAATTCGCATACCGACATTGCGCTGATATAATATATTTATAAGGAGCTTGCAGAAATGTGTCATACAGGCTGTGTTTACATATGTACATAAAGGTGGGGTCTGATATTTTTCAAATTATTATTACTATTTATTTTTTGCGATCAGATAATCAGTCCAGCCAGTATAGCTCATTTATTTTATTATATATATGTATTGATTGATAAAAATAAATCCATTATTCTTTCGTAAAATTTTTGCGCAAATGGTTTAAAACTGTTTTATGGTCGTTATTTAGCTCCTGGGCGATGCTACGACTACTAACATGTCGGTGAACTGCGATTATTTCTGTGATTTTATCGACATTTTCGAAGACAGGTGTGCCTGTGCGAGGTGTATCTTTAACATCAGTTCCTGAACGGAATCGTCGACACCAAAATTGCCGGTAATTAGCTGTTACAGTATCGACACCATAAACACCATTTACACTTTTAGCGGCCTGGCTTGCAGTTTCGCCCTTATCAAAGAAAAACTGTAAAATGTACCGAATTTTCTCTTAATTGACTTTCAGTGTTAATACCCTGTGACTCACAACTGAAGGGAACAAACAGCAAAAAAAATGTTTAGTGGGAAATGTCACCTTGACAACGAGCATTTACTTTAACTTGTTTGATCGACACTTTACAAAATATCGATCTCTACAGCCGAGAAAATAATGGATTTGTATTTACCCAAACTAATATTTAATGTGTTTTTGACGGATTCAATCTAATATCCGCAATACATCAAATTACCCATGTACAGTCATAATCGCAACCCGGTGTGATTCATCACCTGATTAGTCGATTCCAAAAATAGTTCTTAAACTTTAATACCAAGCAGTGTTTTGTGAAAATAAGTAAAAATATGATAAATACTATTTATGTATATATATACATATATATATATATATATATATATTTATATATAATATATAATTGGCGCGTACACCCTTTTTGGGTGTTTCGCCGAGCTCCTCCTCCTATTTGTGGTGTGTGTCTTGATGTTGTTCCACAAATGGAGGAACGAACAGTTTCAAGCCGACTCCGAACGGCAAATATTTTTTATGAGGAGCTTTTTCATGGCAGAAACACACTCTGAGGTTGCCTGCCGAGGGGCGACCGCGGTTGTCGTGTTTCACCAACATTCGAACCTACTTTCTCTCTGAATTCTGAACGGTAGTCAAGCACCAACCGATTCGGCTACGGCGGCCGCCGATAATACTGTAATATACTATAATATATACATATAATACTATTAACACTAATTATATAATTATCAATTCCTTGCGTTCAAATTCAGTTTGGATCGCAAATGTTTAATATTTCGTCTACTGCATAAGGTCAAGTTACAGTTATTATGAAATTAATATATTTACACCAGCTTTCACAATAATAGCCGAGCGACAATTCGCAAAGTTTTGGCTATTCATTTATTTTTGTACAAAAATATAGTTTACACTGCAACAAAAACCAAACTTTGCACAAAATTTAAAAAAAAATTAACAATCTTTTATTAAAAGCTCAGAATTTTTAATCAAAATTTTTAGAAAGATTTCGAGTATGCGTTTTTATAGCCCAATAAATTTTAGTATAATAAAGTGAAATTTTTAAGGGGCTCAAAATTGCGTAGATTTTTGACAATATTTTGTTCCTGGCAGCCTTGTGCTTTGCACCAAAAAAAGATTGCGAGCATTCGTTATATGGAAGAAATGGTTAAAAAAATTTAAATTCTGACGAAAGTTAGTTGAAAAAACAAGTTTTCAAAATTCAGCGCGGCTTGGAGCCACTTGAAAATTCCACTGGTATTAAAACTTATTATTATAATTATTTCCAAGCGCACCAGCTGGGGGCGCAAAGTGCCAAAACAAATAAAATCCATTGGCATCGATTGCTGACTTTAAGCTTCATTTGCGGCCATGTCAGCGAGTCGTCAACTGTTGTGAATTCATCGTACAGCCTTCGTCTCCAAGCTCCTTTGAGTCGACCTTTACGGCGTGAGCCATAATGTATTCCAGTCTAAAGGCATTCTTCTGATGTCAGTCTAAAATTTTCGCAACGTATGACCAATTTATCCCCACTTACGCTTGCGCATCTCAATTTGAACTGATCATCATTTGACACCCAGTTATCGGGCTATCACATGCGCAGGATGACTCTAAGGCAGGGATTTACATATGTACTACTGAAGCTGTTTTGTTGTTGCAGGGGCCACAGACCATACTTCACAGCCAGATAAGAGCACTGATTTTGCGTTGGTGTTAAAAATCCTTAAATTTATTGGGCATACTCGAAACCTTTCTAAAAATTGTGATTAAAAAGTTTGAAATTTTAGTGAAAGATTGTTAAATTTTTTTAAATTTGTGCAAAGTTTCAAACTTTAAGTCATAAGATTTTTGTTGTAGTGTAGACTATAGGTAGGAATTAATTCCTAGTCAGTACCTTTTTTCATTCATTTATGAAAATGGTCGATCTTTAAGAACAACACATCGCGAAATTCATTTTTTGACCATTCAAAGGTTGTTGGAAAATTTTCAAGAAGTTGGTTCTGTCGCGGATAAAAAAAGTTAGGTAGGTGAAATGGTTGAAGTACCACTCTGGCACTCCCCAAGTAGCACTAAAGCGCCGTTTTGATACCATTATGATACCTCCAGGAGGCAGATATCTACACCAAGCCAGAGCTGTTGATGTAATGGAGAAGATGATCTTAATTGTCCAGCTGTGAAACCTGAATATTTACTGGGAAAGACCAGTCTCCTTCTCTGAAAGGCCCTCACAGCTTCATCAATGGGAGTTAAATGGTAAACCTAGCGTTTCTGCGTGTGAGCCGATCGTCTAATGTCCGGTGGAAATTGAATGGGGTAGAGTTCCTAGGTCTTTCTGAGTCCTCCTTCTATCGTACTGGGGCCACACGGTTTTCAAAACAGCACATGAAGAATTGGAGCTCCATCTTTTCTGCGCTTTCCTTAGAAATAAATTGTGCAATTCCCATTTAATAAAAGTCAGGGGGATGCCGATGCTCGTGTAGGAGGTCTCTGAGACCAATTCAGTCCTCTTCCTGTCAAGATCATCAGCAATTTCATTTACTCTAGGTTTCTATGTCCTGAAACCCAGATCGGAGCAATGTTACCTGCACACCCATGAGATTTGATATTTTCCTTACAGGAGTTGACTAATTCGGATCTGCAAACAATGTGAATATCTCTCTCGCTTCCACGCAAAGACTTCTGCCTGAAAAAAAACTAGTGGTATTCGTTAATTTTAAAGAAATAGATAAATTGGCTGATTAGAAAAATTGGTTCGACAACCTTCAACATCGATAGATATACATTTTCAACAATTAGACATTCATGAATAAGAAAATTCCCTGTGGACGTGATGGCGTTTTTCACAAATAAATTTTAAGAGCCGCATTTTGAATAAAAATATTCAAGCTTGAAAAAATCTAAATTTGTACATGTTTTATTTTAAAACAAAACATCCAGTCGCGTCTTTTGAAAGGCCCTACATATATATGCATTTACTACAATTTTGAGGTTTATTGATTAATAGAATTTCATAAGTACTTTACAGGGTCCAGCACTCGAAGTGTAAACAATTAATGAGGCCATAAATTTAGTTTTGGAAACTACTTTTATTCAATTCAAAGGAAAAAATTTGTGAAAACGGTATAAAATTAAGAATCAATTTACTTTTGCTCGATATGACCACCTTTTGCCTTGACTAAGGCCTTTAGATGGCCTAGAAACGAGTCGCAAGCTGCCCGAATGTGACTTTCAGGTATTTTGGCCCAATTGCGGACAATGGCGTTTTTCAGAGCTTCGAGACTAGTGAGGACCTTTCTCTCCAAATGGCCCAATGAGAATAATGCATCGGATTCGCGTCTGGTGAATTTGAGAGCCATTGTGTGGACGTTATGAAGATCGAAAGGTTGTTTTTTAGCCATTCTTGGTTCACTCGAGCTTTATGAGACGGTGCCGAGTCTTGTTGAAACGTTCATGGTCTACCACCGAAATGTTTGCTTGCCCACGACTTCAAAGTAACCTCCGGAATACTTTCCCGATAATATTTCGCTTTTACCTTGACGTCAGACTCGATGAAAACGATTGGAGAGCGCTCATCTGTAGTTACAGGGGCCCAAACCATTACCTGTGGCGGGTGCTACCTCGAGGCGATGACTTAAATTCTCGTATAAACAGTCGGTCAAATAAACCCTAACGTTTTGGGAATTTACGAATTGCTAAATTTGAACATTTTTCTCGTCAGAAAGCACAATGTTCGGAAATTGAGTGCTTTCGCCCAAGCGAAGTAACTCCTTCACTCTCTCAAGTCTGACTTGTTGCTGTTTTGGTGTGAGATCACGCGCCTTTTGGATCTTGTAAGACTTCACTTTGAGATAATTTTTCAGTATGGGGCGGGTGCTATGGTCAGATGTTTTCAGTTCGTCCGCCAATTGATTGACACTTCGTCGGGGATTTCGCTCATGTCGCTTCTTCACTTTTTGAACCATTTCACATGACATTGCAGTCTTTTGAAGACCACCACCATGACGTTTCGCGTTGCTACCAGTATCATGGTAACGAGAAATGGTGCAATAAACATAAACTTTATTTACTTTAAGGTGCTCGAGCTAACGAACAGTCGCTGGTTGTGATTTTCCAGCCAAATATAATGCAATCACACTATTACGTTTGAAATCCATCTGTGCATCAGCTGGGCGAGCGGTCTGAAGTTGGTTACACTTCGAGTGCTGGACCCTGTATATGGTATACTCGTATGAGTATGGAATATTTACAAACATACAAATTTTCGTAGCCTTGGGTGACCTTATATCTTATAGTTCCGACTGGTTCCAACTTGTTATAAATTCGATATATTATACTGCCTGCTCACAATTCAATTCATGTTGATTGGTATTCAAAAGCTTCAAACTTGAAGCAATTAAAATATTATACGTACATATTTTTCTTAACTTCGAAACCGATTTCATTGAGAATGACTTCGTTTACACGTTCATCGCAATGGTGTTTTAAGTTTATTGATCCCAACGTATGGGGGACCTTTACGCGATTTAGCTCGGCTAAATGTGGCAATGGTGCAGGTGGTAAAGATTTGCGCACCACCCTTGCGGAGAAAGTTAAGTCCGAGCAGCAACGTGTAAAAAAGTTTGTTACAGAGAATGGAAAAAAGAAAATAGGCGATGTTCTGGTTTCGCAGATTTATGGCGGTATGCGTGACTTACCGGCGTTGCTTTGCGAAACCTCACTACTAGATTCCGAAGAAGGTTTAAAATTCCGTGGTTTTCCTATACCGGAGTGTCAGAAGTTACTGCCGAAAGCTGAATGTGGCGAAGAACCTTTGCCGGAGGGCATGTTTTGGCTGTTAATGACAGGAGAAATGCCCACACCGGAACAGGCAAAAATGGTTACAGACGAATGGAATGATAAGGGTGCATTGCCAGATTACGTGCAGAAGATTTTGGACAATTTACCGCAAGATTTGCATCCAATGACACAATTCTCGATAGCAGTAGCGGCGCTTAGCATGGAGAGTGAATTTGCGAGTGCCTATAAAAAGGGGGTGAAGAAAAGAGAATACTGGAAGTATTCACTGGAGGATGCAATGATATTGTTAGCCAAGATACCTAATATAGCAGCATACGTTTTCAAAAAGCGTTTTCGTCGCGGGAAAGGTTGCAATGAAATTGACAAAAAATTAGATTGGTCGGCCAATTTCGCTCGGTTTTTGGGTTATGATGATCCACATTTCGATGAACTTTTACGTTTATATCTGTTTGTTCACAGCGATCATGATTCGGGAAATGTTTCTTCTCACGCCACACACTTGGTAGCATCAGCATTGAGTGATCCATTCCTTGCCTTCGCAGCCGGTCTAAATGGTTTAGCGGGTCCACTACATGGCCTGGCTAATCAAGAGGTGATTTTATGGATTAATAAAATGCAGAAAGAATTGGGCAATGATAATCCACCAGCTGAAAAAGTCAAAGAATATGTACATAAAACATTGAAATCCGGACGAGTTATACCAGGTTACGGTCATGCTGTTTTGCGTATGACCGATCCACGTTATATGGCACAGCAACAGTTCGCCGAAAAGTATTTGCCTAAATATGAAACCTATCAGTTGGTAAAAACAATTTTCGAGGTAGTTCCCCCTATACTCCAGTCATTGGGTAAAGTGAAGAATCCCTGGCCAAATGTGGACGCACATTCCGGAGTTTTGTTGCAGTATTATGGCTTGAAAGAAACCGAATTCTACACTGTGCTGTTTGGTGTGTCACGTGCAATTGGTGTGATGTCATCAATCACTTGGCACCGAGCACTCCACATACCCATTGAACGACCAATTAGCTTCACTACCGATGCGCTAATGAAAATAGTGAAGGATCAAGGCGATAAAGGTGGCAAGGACGACAAAAATAGTAAAAATAGTAAATGTCAATAGAGCAAAAAACATGTACATATGTACATATCTACGCATGTATGTGGAAAATATGACCTAAGGATGAACTTAAATTTTTTAACACTGATTTCGAAAATGTATGAGATCTAAATGTCCTAAAATATTAAAACAGGTTAACCGGAGTTAGTTGTCGAATTGGTTTTCAAAAATGGTTTTGTTAGGTAAATTTTTGATTTGAAAATTATTCGATCGATGTTAATTCTAAAAAGAAAATGAATATTAAAGCAATTTCTGAGTGTATGACCCAGTGTGTAGGGCGTATGACGGCGGCCGCCGTAGCCGAATGGGCTAATGGGTGTCTACCACTCAGTAATGTCCGGGTTCAAAATCTGCTGGGGGTACGAAGCACTAAAATTATATAAAATGTTTTCTCAAACATCCTCGCTCCTCGGCAGGCAATGGTAAACCTCAGGGTGTATTTTTGCTATGAAAAATAGCTTCTCATAAAAACCATTGCCGTTCGGAGGTGGCGTGAAACTGTAGTTCCATCCATTTGTGGAACAACATCAACACGATGGTCATGCTAAAGTTTCAACATTTTGGGACGCAATCCAAGTTTCGAACACACCTGAAGTGTGTACAGGTGCATTATCCTGTTGAAAGATCCAACTAATAGGTCCATGTGTTTCGCGAATCTCGGGAGAAGATGATTCGCACAGTGCTTTCCATACCATAAAAACTAATTTATACCACGGTTGTCATGTCGACTCAAGTCATTTTCCTTCTTTCTTAAGTAATGCGAATAGTAATTGCATCCATTCGGCCCATCTACATTGAATTTCTTTTCGTCACTAAATACTACTTTTTTCCATTCACTGGGATCGTTATTTTTAACAGAACTCCAAGTCATGTGGTCCCTTGTAAAATCGAGGCGGCTTTGTTTTTTTTTTTTTGTAATTTTTTATGCTTCAGATATGGCGCTTTTAGAATAGCCCTTCGAACGGTGGATTTGCTGGCAGCAACATTTGCCATTTCTTAAATTTTTGCCTTGGAAGGGCGGAATTTGATGCAATCGTAAGAATTTTGCGGGTTTCCTTCAACGTCAAAGCCTTCGCAGTTTTGTTTTTGTTGTTCTTACCGTTCTAGGAGGCACGTTGTTTCACGTAAAGATCCCAAACTTTTGGACTTCAATTAATCTTTTTTGACAATTTGGCAATTTTAAAGACCCTCTGAGGTCAAGATATCGATTTGTTCTTTTCACAGCTTTAATGCGCAATATTATCATACAATTGCTGAAGTTTTACTGCTGCGAAATACCGTAAAATGGAATAATATTTTGGTGCATATTTATTTTCGAGCAAAGTACAGTCTTCACTTGAACTATTAGAAACCCTTGTGTTACTAGATCAAATACGGTTGCTGAAATAACCGCTTTCTCCCATAAAATTATTGCCTCTAATCAAGTGAACCGGACTACTTATACATATATGCATATTTATAAATTAGTTTTTAGTGCACTTCTGTGCTTTATTACGTCAGATTTCGAACTAACTATTACATTCGACTTATTTCTATGCTTCAGCTCAAGCTGCCGTCATTGGTGTTGTAGAAGTTCATCAAGCTCTGTGAGTGCGGTGTAGTTACCGAGCGTCTTCTTCTAACTCATCTAACGGTAGGCCCAGGAAACATGCTGTTACGACGGCTTGAGTGTTAGGGGAGTGCTTTTAAGAGGGCATGTAAATAGGTGGTTGGTATTGTGCGGTGTACCTTCACATGTCGGTAACATAAAATTGCGCGGGTTGTTGTTGTTGTAGCAGCATAAACATTCCCCATACATGTACGGAGAATACTGTTGACGTGACAGTCCTTGGACGGATATAAATCTGGATCGTTCCGGTAACGGAAAACCGACTGCCGTAGGAACGCGAATTTCCCGAGATAGCAGAAGCTGTTCATCTGCAGTGGGTGGTGGTTAGACTTCGATGGTGGCATTCGGGGGTAGGGAGTTGAGGAAGGTGGTAAGAATGTCGTTTGATGTCTGTCTGTATACTGTCCAGTAGTTGTAGTCGTGTTTGGTTCTGTATTTCTCAGTATAGTCAAAGAGATGTCTTCTGACTCGCGTGGGGAGTCGCTCAGGCTCTAGCAAGTGCCTGCAAGAATGATTCCTGCGGTAAAAACCCAGCTGGAATTGCTTGCTGAGCACTTGAGGCCTCGTTGTGAAGGCGTTGCAGGGTAAACAACAGGAGGCATCCCGTGGTGGTCCTGATAGCAGTATTTTGACTGGTCAGGAGCTGAGAATCTCTAGTGGCAGGCGGCCAGACGGTCGCAGCGTAATTTCGAACCGACCGGCCAATTGTTTTAAGTGTTGCCACCAACATTTATTTGTCTTTGTCTCTAGTACTACCGGCTAGCGATTTGAGGACCTTGTTGCGATTCTGGACCTTAGTGCCAATTGTGGTTGCATGCGCCGTGAAGGAGAGCAAACTGTCGAGGGTGATTGTTAATGGTCGGTATTAGTGAGTCATCGACTTTCACCTTTAACTGCAGTTTGACCTCCTTCGTCCAGGTAGTAAAGAGCTGGTGTTTGGCTGTGAATAAGATGGCTCAGCGAATCCTGCGATCTGAGGTGTTTGTCATAAACTGGCTTGATGATTTCAGTCAGCATAACAAAGCTATATGCGGAAATTATGCGGACAATATCGCCGAATGAAATCGCTGGCCATTGTTTCCGGTTAATTTATATGTATGACCTGAACTTTGAAGCTGAAATTTGCAGGAAAATATATTATATTATTGTCAGAATGTTTTTTTTTTGTTGCAACTAGGATTTAATAAGCGCAGGCATTTAATTAAATTTATAGTTAAATTGTAAAAAGTAGAAGTTAAAGAGAATCCTTAAGCGCAAGCGTATCTCGTAAAACGAGATGGTTTTCTATACTATATGGTTGAATTTTGAATTTTATAAAAGAGAAAATTTAGCGGTAACAAAAAAAAAAAAAAGAAATAAAAAACAAATTCAAAAACGATTCCTAAGCCACTTTTGTAAATACTGAGAACAAACATGCAACAAAATTGGATGATTAATTAAATCATATTAATTAAAAATTATTAGGTATGGGAATAAGTTTCTGCCCTCGTAAAGAGGTGTCGCTGCTGATACAATTTTTGTGTTCGCTCTTGTAATATACTGGTGGTTTGAAGGTGTATATGTGAGGCCTCGATCGCAGTAGTTCACATTCGTTTGAAGTGTAAATATCCTTTTTTATCGTTCGGCCCGAAAAAACAGCATTTGCGGGAAGTCATGCTTCATTATTACCTTTTAAAGAAAAGTGCAGCTGAAACGTGTCGTACATATATTGTTCAGTATTTATGGTAATCACGCTCCATCAAATACAACTTACAAAGAGTGGGCACCGAAAAAATTCGAAGATACTCAACTACAACAATTACTGGATGATGACGTATGTCGAACCCTTGATGATATTTCGAAAGAGTTGGATGTTGACAGATCAACCGTCGGTAAACGTTTGCACTTGATGGGAATGGTCCAGAAAGCAGGTAACTGGGTGCCACATAAATTGAAGGAGAGGGATATCAAGAGACGTTTGGACGTTTGGTTGGATCAAAAGGGTGTCATCTATTATGAACTCCTTAAACCATCTGAAACCATCACTGACGATCGTTACCCACTTCAGCTAATGCGTTTGAATCGAGCTCTCAAAGAAAAGCGGCCGGAATGGGACGGTAGACATGACAAACTGATTTTTCTGCATAACAACGCCAGGCCACACGTTGCTAAATCAGTCCAGAAATAATTAGAGGGACTAAATGGGGAAATCTTTCCCCATCCGGCGTATTCCTCAGACGTTGCACCTTCGGATTACCATCTGTTCCGATCAATGCAGTCAGCCTTTATGGGAGAGTGGTTCACTACTTACGAGAGCATCGCAAACTGGCTCAATGAATTGATTAAGTCAAAAGAACTCGAATTTTTCGTCAGAGGAATCCGTATGCTGCCTGAAAGATGAAGTACAGTTGCAGCTTCCAATGGCAAATACTTCACATAATTTAATTGTTTAAATAATTCGTAACTTTGGCTTCGGCTACCCACTAATTTTTGGTCTTTTAATGCACAACATTCTAAAATGAGTCACATTAAAATATTGGCTTAGGTTCGCTGATATCGGCGCTTGAATTATTGACCGCAAAAACCACTTCTGTTTTGTCGCGTGCGAATACCTTGTTTTTTTTTTTTAATTACCATGAAAACGAAAAATTGTAGGATAAGAGCTATAAGCTAAGCCTTTGGATAAAAAAAAGTTTTTACATGACGATTATTTCAGGTTGAATGTGTACGATGGTCATCGTACGACTTGATGGAAATACCAATATGTAAATGCTGAGCAGCCGCTGAAGCCGAATGTGCTGGTGTGTGATTACCATTCGGGAGCGCGTAGGTGTTTATCCCCGTGCATGAACATCAAATAATAGAAACAGTTTTTGAAGTGAAAACTTCTTTAGAATCGTTGGGAGTGATTTAAGACTCGATGGAACGAAAAAGCGACACTAAAAAGAGACATATGTTGATATACGTATATGTGTGTGGCTGCGTACTGCTGACCCAGCAAAACCTGCGTGACCGAAACTCTAACACAATTACACTTTTTTATTTGTTACAAACACATATGCACGCAGGTTTTGCTGGGGCGTCACCGAAACTCCAACACAATCGAATTTTTTTTGATTCTCCGTCACCTTTGGAAAATGTGTAAGCAGTAAGCAAACTTCATTCAAATATTTTTCCTCATTTTTGCATCAGTCAAAATAAACAAACGCCGTAGCCGAATGGGTTGGTGCGTGACTACTATTCAGAATTCACTGAGAGAACGTCAGTTCGAATCTCGGTGAAAGCAAAATTAATAAAAACATTTTCCTAATAGCGGTCGCCCATCAGCGATTCGAACCAAGGATTTTGGATCGGAAGCCCACATTGCTAGCCGCTAGGCTATCGCGCTGTGCTGTCGGCGCTGGCCTAAAAGTTATTTTGTTCGTCGCTACGTTTATATGAAACTGGCACTGGCAAACGAATCCATATGTATGAAAGGGATAGAAAATCACACGTACACAAAGTTTTTGGCACGATTTTCCCAACGCTTTTAACAACGTGATTGTAAAGGGGCGTGGTTAGTGACAGTTTAACGGCCACGCGTCGCGGTTACGTGACCGCCACTCTTCTTGCTGGGGAGCCACGCTAGTATAGTGAGTATTGTAGTATGTATACTACACTGCCTATTACTTGCTTTGCTGTTGTGAGCGAGAAGGCATTATGTATACCTATACTACACTACCTAATACTTGCTTAGACCAAGCGTCCTACGAATGTTTGTGTGTATGTTAGTACGTCTGTGTAATATACGCGTTACGACGCTCATAATAGCAACCGCGTGTGCTGTATTGCGTCCGTATTTTTATATTCGTAAATATTTTCATTTTTAAATAATATATTTACCGCAATTATGCCGAAAAATAATGCAGAAAAGTGTCGTGAATATCGACAGAAAAAAAAAACAAAAAGAAAATAAAACTAAAAACCAGATTGAGCAATGGAAAAACAGTTTTAATTGTGGCAATTTATATTTCACCGAATCAATCAATAAATAGCATCACGGAATTCATTCACGAAAATTTAATAAAGTATACACCAGAAGTATCGCGGATACTTAGAAAAGATTACGATAAAGTTCCAATGATTTTAAGTAGCAATTTTAACGTAAATTTTGCATTGGACACAGCGGTTCCTTTAATTGACTTTCTCAATACAACATTCAATTTAAAAATGTGTAACAATCACACTGAATCGACAACACCATCAAAAACAACAATTGACGCGGTATTTCAAAGATATGTTGACAACATCGAAACCAAAGCATTTGTATCATATTTTAGCTATCATAAGCCACTCGTATCATTTGTTGAAATTGAAAACATTGAGGATGAATAATAATAAAATGAAGAAAATAAAATATTAACTTTATAGCAATATTATAATGAACCTATAATTATCCCGCTCCTAATGCTGCTTTCGTCTCATTCTCTCCCAGTTTGTTTTACGGAAGGTTTCACTTCTATCGCGTCTAACCGTTAGACTTGTATTTTTTTTTTTTTTTCTAATAGGCAGTCACCCCTCTGCAGGCAATGGCAAACCTTCGAGTGTATATCTGCCATGAAAAAGCTCCACATAAAAAATATCGGCTTGAAACTGTACGCCCTTCCATTTGTGTAACAACATTAAGACGCGCAACACAAATAGGAGGAAGAAGTTTGGTCGAGAAGTGTACGCGCCAATTATTTATTTATTTTGAAATGTTTCCTTGCTTCCGAATTACCTATGGAATGCGAAAAAGTTGTAAACAATTAAAAAACAACACACATATTTTTAATATATTTTCCATATTTATTAGCATTCAATAAACCCCATAATTATGCTATACTTAAATACTTTTATATGTATGTATTTCCTAATATGTATATATAAGTTTAATTCAATACAATATTTTGTTTTGTTTTTAAAAAAATATAACAAACCCTAATACAGTCTTATTTCATGAATTCCGCTTCATTGCCAAACTTTTAAAACTAACAGTTTCATTAACCTCTTCAGGGACAATTTTATGTTTTTCATATATCTTACTGTAAATCGAAAATAATGTTAACAGTACAGCAAAATCATAAAATTGTCTACCTCATGTTGCAGGAGAGACTCTATATAGAATAAGCCATTTTGAAATTTTTGTTCTTTTTATTGTTTACAATATTTATAATTATATAGAAAACTAAACAACCACATACAAATGTGGCCAAGGGCTTGAGAGGTTAGTATAGGGAAGGGGCATGCATACGTGAGTTTATAAATTTCAACTCTGTTTTTTTTTTTTTTTTCAATTAACTATTTAAGCATATGTATTTGTATAATAGATTGTTCATTTAATTATGTTGTCATTGGATTTTCATTGAGTAGGAGTTTTAAAAATTCTAATATGCCAACTGTAACTTGAAAAGAGCTTTGGAAGATCTAAGAATTGTAAACAATAGTAGTAGTAGTACACACCCATTTCGTAATTCACCGCTTATTCCCTTAGTATATTTTGAAATTATTATTATTTTATCTAAAAATTAGCATTCTAACTACATTAGTGTGCAATTGGTGCATACACAACACCTTTGTTTTTACAAACCTCAATGTCAAAGTTAACATAAAATTCACTTAAAATCTATATGGATTAAATACTTCATAACTAATTTTAACATTTCGAATTTTCTGTAAAGTTAGCATGCGCATACCACAGGGAGCAATGAGCGATTTTATGATTTAATGACTTACAAAACAAAAACATGAAAAAAAAAACATAAAAAATAACAAAATATTTTATCTCATTGCGTTAAACGTCAAGTTACGTAACAAAATTTAGTATTAGAGTGCTTGTACATTTCATGCTATCTTTTTTATCTTCCATCAAATTACTAATGTTTTGTGTAAGAATTGGTATGGTCTTGTTTATATAATTTCAGCACTTCCATTTTGCGACAGAGCATTTGCCTGATCATAATGTATACACTATTTCTATGCTTATGCAATGGTAAGTATGCAATTTTCATATTCGCAGGTACACCTCTGTACTACGTACAAGTACCATATTTGTATGCCTATTTTTATGTGGTGCACGCAATCCATTGATTGATGACATTTTGACGATAGCAAAATTATAATACAAATAACTACATAATAGGAATCATCTTAACGTTTAAGCGATTGCAAATGAGAATGATTGATCAATGTTTATTACTAAATATCTAAATATATGTATATACAAATGTATTTAAATATGTTTATATGTGATGTTTGCATGATCATCCATCCATACACACTCGTCTAATAGGAACACACCCACTTCTTGAGGCACACATGATTCTATGATAATAATCATTATTACTACTAAATAATTAGTTAGAACTAATATTTCAGTCATATGTTTGCCTTGCGCGCTACACATTCCGGCATAAAGTTGGGATGTGATTGTTATACATGAATTGCTTGTGGGTTGACTGGCTGGTTGGTTAAGTGGCTTATACATTATTCATTTGTATAATTTATTGGAAGTGCACTTCACACTTGAGATGCTGGGTTGCCTAAAATGTGAAGAAGAATACAATTATTATTTGTTATTTTCGATAAAAACTAAAACCAAACAATTAAATACATAAGCAAAACAAAAAACAAATAATTCTAAAAACACAATTATTACAAAAAAAATAATAATTATAGAAACAACCAATAATTATAAAAAAAGAATTATTTAAAAAAAGTATTATAAAAAAACAAAAATTATAAAACACAACAATTAAAAAAATAATACTTATAAAAATACAGTAATTATAAAAAAAAAATAATAATTTAAACAAAAAAAAATAATTATAAAAAAATCAATTATAAAACAAACAATAATTACAAAATAAAATTTATATTTATAAAAAAAAATAATTATTAAAAAAACAATAATTATAAAAAATAACAATAATTACAAAAAAACAATAATTATACAATAAAAAAAATTTTTACAAGAAATATTAATAATTATAAAAAAACAATAATTATAAAAAAAACAATAAATACAAAAAAAAAATAATAATTATAAAAAAAGAATAATTATTAAAATAACAATAATTATAAGAAAAAACAATAATTATAAAAAAAATTAATAATTATAAAAACATAATTATTAAAAAAACAAAAATTATAAAAAAAACTATAAATACAAAAAAATGCATAATTGTAAAAAAAATAATTATTATAAAAAATTATAATTATTAAAAAACCAATAATTATCAAAAAAAAAAACAATAATTACAAAAAAAGAGGTTGTCTGTAAAGTCGGTTTACTGACGATAGTTTAACGTGACAACGTCATAAGAAAATATTGATGGAATGGTTGCAATTTTCAAAACAAAATTTTAATTTTATTTGTTTGATAGATATTTAGTATGGATATAGAGGAGGAATCAAATGGAATTGCAATGGAATAGGTCAAGTTACATTTACACAAACGTGAAAAATGACCAAACATTTATCAAATTCATGAAAGATATCTTCAATTTCGATTGTGCATCAGACGTTAATAAGTCAACAAAACTAAGAGGCACCATCATCGATTTGCCTTTTGCAAGACACTTTACACTCGAAACACTCCCTTTCATTTCCTACTTTTTCTATCATCGTCCTATTCTCAACAGAGAAATGGCTCATTACCATGCACACAGGAAGAAGGCATATGCAAATACAAATATGTGAATTTATATACAAATGCGCATATACATACATATATACGCTCACTTAAGTAGGAGAGAGCAAGATGTGGAACGTTGCCGTTCGTTTGCTTTGTTCGTTCCGCGCTTTCGCTTGCAGTTCATTCAAGGTAACGACAAATGAGCAAGGTAACGACACATTTTTTCGTGCGTGCAGCCGGCTAAATCGAATTATCACGTCAAAAAAAATTAATAATTATAAAAAACCAAAAATGATAAAAAAGAACAACAATTATAAAAAACACAATAGTTATAAAAAACAATTATAAAAAACAATTATAAAAAAAAGACTAAAAAATAATTTAAAAAAATATATATATAAAAATCAATAATTATATAAAAAAAAATAATTACCAAAAATAAAACAATAATTACAAAAAAACAATTACAAAAAAAATTATGATTACAAAAACAAAATGAAATTATTGAAAAATAAATGCGTAACACAACGACAATTATAACGTAACAGTTGTTTTAAACATCTTCCAATAGCTAAAACTGTCAAATTTAGTAACACAAAAGCACATAATCACAGTTCAAACACCTAAGGAAATTGATCTTAGTCAATAGCATGTAAAGAGTATTATTTTGGAAAATGCCAGAAAAGGCGGCAAAGGCAAAAGGAGCATTCCAACAAAATGAAGCATTGAAGCGACAAAAAACTGGGTGTTACAAAGCGAAGATTTGCAAATGCTGACACAGTTAGAGTGAGGAGAATGGAAAAAAGAAAACAATTGCAAATTAAAATTCACTTTCAAACCCACCAGCGACGAAGTTTAGAAAAAAAGACACTTTTCGCCAATTTTCGTTTGCTTCTAATTATTGTTTTGTTCCTTATGCCCGCTGATCACGTGTAATATCAGTGCAAAGGACGATACATTCAGAATCTTCGAAACCGAATTCTTTATATATTCTAGCTGTATAGCTAATATCGTTTGGTTCGTTAGCTACGAAAAAAGTAATAATAAAATAAAATAAGTAATAATAAAATCAATGAAAACAAAAAAAAAAGTTATTAAAACATAAGTCTACACTGGCGATCAGTACAAAAAGCGTTTTTAAATTCATATTTCTTTTATATTTTTTTTTTTTACTAATTTCAACTTACCAAGTGTTGCCTGCGCAGCTCGTCGCTTATCTTTCAATATATAAATGGCAGTTAGAAAGAAGAAAACGGCACCCAAAACTTCAATGAAGCTCGTAGAAAACAGCGAATACTGCAATGCTTTGAATTTTGTCCTATCGGTGTCCTAAGGAAATAAAATAAGGTTTAATTAAAATTTAATCAAAAATGGATAAAAAAGTCAGCTAATCTTGGAAAACTTAAAAACAAGGCGGCGCAAAAGTAATCACCCTATCGGTAGATTTATAATTTTTGCAAATGGCATCGCACGTCAATTGTCTTTGATACTTGTGTAGTAGACAGTTGCGGTATACAAACTGACAATTAGTGGAGTGTGTAAAGGTCAAAATAAAGATTTCCATCACTCAAAATATTTTTTTTTATTCAGTAAACAATTATTCAAAAACAAAATTGGATGATTAATTTTGCGCCTCCTTGTATAATATTAGAAAAAAAGTTTAAAATACCGAAGTAAGCGACTGGCCTCAAAGTATGTAGTTTGAGACCACACCAGTGAAGGTATACAATTAATAGGAATGATGAGAATGATTAGGTGAGATTACCCAAATTCTACAGAAATGTGTAAAAACTGTCTTGTTGTTGTAGCAGCATAAACATTCCCCATACATATATGGGGAATGCTGCTGAAGTGACAATCCTTGGCCGGATATAAGTCCGGGTCGTTCCGGTAACGTGTAAAAACTGTCTTTTTTAACAACGGTTTTCTCTTTTCTAAAACAAACCCATTTCAGACGAGTTTTATAAACTACTTTTTATGAATGTATGGATAAAGGTTAATGCTGGAAGATTCCGGTGGACAAATCTCATTTATGGAACTTGACTTTTTGTTGGGGTTAAGTTGCTAAAAATATAATTAAATGTTAAGTAAAAATTTTAACCGAAGTTTTAGAACTTGAATGCAGATATGCTGTTCACTAGACAGGGCTAGTTTACTGGGGCGGCAGCCCTTGGTCGGGGAAAACTCGAGTCATTACGGTAACGTAGAACCGGCTGCCATCGGAATGTATAGCACCGCCTACAGCAGATGAAGAGCTTCAGCTTCCCCGTGAGACACGTGTAACACTGGCATAATTACGTTCTGGATACTGTAGCAGGTTAAACTCCTACTTATCCAGAATCGACGCCGACATACCAAACATATGCCCGGCATGTGAAGGCACCCCGCACGACACTAACCACCTTTTCACATGCCCTCTAAAACCGACTCATCTAACACCCCTCTCCGTCTGGACCCAACCCGTCGAAGCAGCATGTTTCCTGAGCCTACCTTTAGATGAGCTAGACGAAGACGACCGGTGATAGCCCTACACTGGCGGGGCTTCTATTACTTTTAAACAAACAAACAAACTTGAATGCAGTTCTCGGTTCGAAACATGTTGGCCGATTAAACTTAAAGGGGAAAAAGTTGGTTAGAAATAAAATTAAATTATTTTTTGCCAATAAATGCTCTACGTACGCGCGCTATCGGAATGGCATGTATTTATAGCCGGCCAAGGATGCCACACTGTTGCAGCAATAACAAAAACAACCTCTGTTTCAGCTTTAAATAATTAAATGCTTAATCGAGAGAGAAATATGGCTTCAACAGTGAGTCAACGATGTAAAATATATTAGCTTTACCAGAATTGACTTTACCAGCTACACTATTCTATGCACTACTTTTACACATTAGAACAGAACTAAAATTTGTATTTTATAGCAACTTACCTCAATATCCCCTCCCAATAATTTCTCATCAAGGAAATAGTCACTTAAATGGGTACTATTCAATGGCATCATATTCGTTGCATCCGTGACAAAGTCAGTGGCATTTTGGTATAAAAAGTTTGTAGCATTCGCAGCCAAGTCAGTGATATTCTCCATCACTGCACTGGCAGCTTCCGCTAAGAGATTCGTTGTCGCTGCCGTTGTAGCATCTCCGGACAGTAAGCTGTCAGTAATATTATCACTGTTATTCTCCAATCTCAAGGACATACTAGGCATGGAGATACTGAATTCGTTGGTCTGAACTGCTTGAGTTGCAGTGGTGCGCAAATGACGTTTGATTCCTTCCGAAAGCTGAAAAAAAAAAATTATTAAAATAAATAAATTTAAATATGCATGTGGCTACATACCAAGCCAACGAAATAAGGGCTACCAGCATCACCCAACGCATGTGACAGTAGAATTTGGAAGGCTTCAGCAGTGGAACGGCGCGTCGGCACCACAACGTACTGTAAAAAAAAAGTACAGTGAATATGAAATACTTTATACATAGATACATACATACATATGTATGTATATTAACTTAAAATTCATACAGTGCAAAACAAAAAAAGAAAAAGCCAGGCATGTGCGTGTTTAAATGTGCAAATTAAACAAAAAAAAAGCTCAAGTACAAGTTAAATCCGCTCTTCCAATCGCATAGTTTATTTACATCTATAAGAATAATTAGTTAAGTTTTTAGTGTTGCAGAGAACATTAACAGCTGTTAATGTTAACGAAGAAAGCGAGCAAAACAAAGGGAAAAGCATAATTTTTGGTATAGTCTAAGATTTTTGCGACAACAACACACTGGAATAAGGTGAATTTACAAAAAGCTATTCACAGATGGAGCCATAAGCGCGAAAAGAAAGCAAAAAGCATTAAGCCCGCGCGACATTTTTCCCATAGCCAAGATCCTTAAAAATTGGTTCGAGCACAGGATAACGCAATGCAAACAATGTTACAACTTTTGCAAAACGCACAACAGTAGCGTAGGCGGAATTCAACCAGCAGCAAATACAAAACATTGTTTATTAAAAAAACAAATATAGAACGGAATATGCAAAGAAACAATCTATTTCTTGACCACCACTGTCAGCTGTACTGCAATGCGCGAAATCAGCGTAGGTAATAGCATACTTTTAGGCAACGAACAAGAGAATTGTAAATTATCGCTAGGGTGCATTCGCGGCACATTTTATGTTTTTAATTACTTTAGCGAAACTTGATATAATATAAAAATTAACGAGTCGAGTTTTGTTTTGCTTTCTTTGGGCTTCAAGTGGCAAAGGGGCTTGTGGCATTTAAATGGAAATATTTATGTGTGTGTATCGAAAGATATGTGTGTGGGTGTATGTATGTGTAGGTTCGGAGCAAATGTAAACATTTTCCACTATAAATAATATAATATAAAACATAAATCAAAATGTATATCGCTACTGAAATATACATACATATGTACACACTTACATACTTAAGCAAAAAAAAAATCATAATATGTATACATTTTTTTATGAAGCAACAAAAACGGTATGTATTAAAAGAATTTCAAGCAATGGGTTTTCGACTTTATTAGAAGAGTGTAGACTACTACAAAAAAACAAAAAAAAAATAAACAATTATGTCAAATTAGCACTGGAGGTTAAGGTGATATTTGATTGTATAAATCTATAAGAAATTTCCTCAGACATCCACAAGCAATCGTCTGTCTCGTTTATAGTTGCTGGCTACGTGCATAAATATGTGTGTATGTCCTTCATACGATCATATGTAGGAAATATACGACTTGGCCGAAGCCAAGCCAAATATCGTGAAAATATCTATAATATTTGAATTAACAATAATTAATATAAATTTCAATTTTGAAACACATAATTTTAAATCTTTATTCATTAATTTTAAATATTCTTTCCTCTTTGAGTTTTTACTTTTCAACGAATTTTTATGCCGAAATGTCTTTTTTGTTTTTTGAATATCGAGTGAAGGTTAACATTGATAACTGCTGATTGTTTTTGCTTACTTTTATATCAGCAGTGACAGAGATGGATTAAGTATTCAGCATCACCAATGAAAAAAACTGCAAGAATCAAGAGCAGTGAATTGATGCATTTTAGAAACATACATACACACATACTTGCCCTCAGCACTATTAATTCGTACTGCTACCATTTCTTCTTATGTACACCCCGTTTCAAAGTTATAAGCACACTAAAATCTTTTTGTTTATAAAAATGTGGTTCATACCAAAACAAACACCACATAACGCAGGTTTCAAAAGTTACAAAATGTTTCAAAATTTCATCAAAACTTTCAACTTTTTAGCCAGAATTTTTTTTGGCTATGCATATTTACATTAATTATTTTAGTATAGCAAAGTGCAAGTTTCAAGTAACTACAAAATACCGTGGATTTTTGAATATGTTCTTTTACGAGGTGCCACGGTTTTTCTTCCATATAAAGTACATGCACGAATTGTTTTATTTGGAAGAAAAAGTCAACAAAAAAATTACTAAAAACTAACGGTATTTTTTAGTCAATGGACTACAAAACTGCATGTTCAGCAAATTCTAAAAATTCTGACTGAAAAGTTAGAAATATTAATGAGAATTCGCCGAAATTTTATAAATTTCATACAAGGTTGAAACTTTGCGTTATATGGTTTTTGTTGTAGTATGAATTATAATTTTATAACAAAAACTTTTTTAAATACTCAAAACGTCAGTATGCTTTTTTTACCCTGACAGTATGCATTGTATATCTTCAATGCAGGACTTACTTCAAACTCTTTACTAGGTTTATAACTCTGTTCTATGCGAGTGCTAACTAAATCGGCAGAGAAGAGCCGACTGCAGATTGCTTACAGGCCATAATTTAATGTTGCGTTTACATCCGCACCGGCTGAGTCTGTGTACAGAAACGCATTGTAGAGGTAATATCTGCAAGAAGTTGAGATGGCTCAATACATTTTATTTAAATGTCCGACATTGGTTGCATATCGAGTAATATTTCTTGAGAAAAGTATAGCTTACACAGTGATTGTTGGGAATGCGACTACCAAAGGACGCTTCAGCCTTCATTAAAAAGTCTGAATAGATTATGGGTATTGTGTGTGTTAGTAACGTGATATCAGCATATGTATATGTTCTTATATTGGCATTTCCACTAAGTGCAATTTTTTGCTTAAACTTGACTGCAGCAAAGTAATGAAGTCAGTTTATACGGATGGACAAAAGTTTAGATAGGGATTTCGTATGGTTTTTCTTTCAGACTTAATATTACCACAAACCTGTTGAAGTAGGGATATATCCAAATACGACACAGTTTTAACTAAAAGGTATGTAATCGGACCAGACTCAGGGCAGAGTATTTTAAGTTATGACACAACTCAGTGGGACAGGAGGTGAGGAGAGCTTTGAGCACCTTCTTGTTCGTTGCATAAAAAATGGTATCTAGCGATACTACAATAGATTATGGTGTCTAAGACCTACTTACCTACCTAATCTTGTAAATATAGGGTGGTTTTTCTTAGCTGCATGAGAATTATCGATATCGATAACTGACAAACTCTGTTGACATTTTTGTTCAGTAAGGTTTGACAAGTCATCATGAATCGTTTAACGTCTGAACAACACTTCCAAATTGTGGAAATTTACATTGAAAAAAAAAAAAAAAAAAAAAAATTATATAAAATAATAAACAAATAAATCTGTTCGGGAAATTCATAGAGCGAGGTATTGAAGAAGTCGCCGAATTGTCCTTTTGTAATGGTGCTATTTTTAAGGCTGAGTTGTGTAAAAATTGAATCCAATTCACTAAATGTCGGCATCCAGTTATTAAATATTAAGCAGAGTCAGCGGTACATGGACAGTGCCTGCACATTTACATATATATACATAAATACAAATGTATAAACATTCCATCCACCGATTACACTAGTTCGTGGTTGCTACAATCACCCGTGGTGATATTTGCACAATATTGAACAATCATTTCTCAGCGTAATATTAAATGTGCGACATACCCATAAAAGCTCTACCCTTCTCTAATAAAAAAAAAATTAAAAAGTTAAAAAAGAAAAATAAATAGAAAAATAAATAAAAAAATAAATGCAAAAATAAGTAAATGCGCTGACGACATTCGTAAAAAAAAATAGGTAAATAGGAAGATAAAAGTTCCAAACGCATACGTCAATATAATTTTAAATACACCTCGGCAACTAAATTACGAAGATGTGTCGGACACCGCTTGTGGCGTAGATGTCTCACACTGGCTTTTTGCTAAAACAAGTTCAAGTTCGTGCAATCGTAGAAAAATTATCTAGGTATCTACACACATAAATACGTTTGCATATTTATTTTATTTTTAAAACTAACTTTCTAAATATTCTTAATAGTAAAACAGCGTTAAAAAAAAGATAATGAAATTTGAGCAAAATAAAAAAAAAAACTATCTATATATACAAGTACATGCATACAGTCAGTCAACAAAGTTTTGGCACGGTATTGTTTTTACAGTTTTCGATCCTAACTTTTTTCGACAATTTTGCATAAAAATATAGTTTTTAATATAATAGAAGCGGTATTAATCGAAGTTTCGAGCTTCGAAAAAATATTTAAAATCAAAAGGAAACGACTAGAATTAAATGAACTACAAAATTGCATACTAAAGGGTTTCCCAATAACAGGTGTTATTTTGAATTGGACTTCGCTATCGAGAGATGATTAACGATTTTTTATGGCCGGAATTGCATGGTATTGATTTGGACAACGTTTAATTTCAACAAGAAGGCGCTAAGTGCCACACAAGCAACGAAACCATTAATATTTTACGGAAAAAGTTTCCGGGTCGTGTTATCTATCGAAGAGGTGATCGCAATTGGTCACCGAGATCTTGTGATTTAACGTCTTGTGTCTTTTTTCTTTGGCGCCACGTGAAAGAGAAGGTCTACGCCAACAGCCCAGGGTTGATTCAAGATCCCCAAGATGGAATTCGTGAGGCTATCGAGGACATAGGGCAGCCACTTTGCAATTCGGTTATGGAAAATTTCATGAAAAGGATATTGTCCTGTAAGCGTGGTCGTGGTGGTCATTTCCCTGATGTTATAATGAAATAAACATCCGATCATTTATATTAAAAAATAACATTTTTCTTTGAATATCAAAATAACACCTCTATAGAAAAATAAAATTAAAAATTCCGAGTAAAAATTTGATTTGTTTTTTATTTTTTTATTTTATATATTAGTTGGGCAGCAGCATTTTATCAAATTAAAACAACTTTCAGACATTTTGTAACTTTTATAGGTAAATTATATGCATCACGTCTTTGGTTTCTCTTTTTTAACTATTGGCCTCTTGTTCTCGCAAAGCGTTAGCAAGTGACGAATAGATGGAACAACTGGTATAGATAAACATGATTTGGTAGCGCTGGAATAGAGTAGCCTAAAATTACATTTGTTTATAAAATAATGACGTATACCAATTTTAAGAGGTATAACCACACTCGCTAACGGCGAATCTTGCTCGATAACTTTATTGTTGCTTTCACATGCAAATTTTTCGTCAAGCGAGCCGAGTAGAGAGATAGCGAGCAGAGAAGTAGTGAATAGAAGAGGTCTTATGCATGTAATATTTTGACATTTTGTATTTTCGTTTGTGGCGTTCTTTTATTTTTAAGTAAGCTTTTTATTTTTATGAAAAATAAAAAGGATAAAACATCAGAATAATATAGTTTTTCCTTTTCTTATATTAAAGTTCATCAGCTTGAATATGCATTGATTTGTATGAAAATAATTGATTCGTTAAACGGTTGTTCGCTTTGTGGCAAACTTTTTCAGAATATATCTGAGCCGTTAAACGAGGTATGGGTGTTTTATGTTGCTTTTGTTAAAATATTTTTACAAAAAATCAGCGGAAAATAATAGAATGACAATATTGCGAATATTGTTAAAAAATAATCACTGTGTCACAACCGTTTTGACTCACTGTATACATAAAGGGTGGCCAACTGGTGGTTTCTTTGAAGATGATGATGCTATAAAAGAACACCGTTCAATATTTTTTCAACCATTTTAACTTTATTAATTGCACTGTGTAAATTCGAGTAAAGATTTTGATAGTTGATTTTACGTAATTTAGGTCTTCTAAATTCAATAAAAAAATTTTGAATGTATTATAAATTGTTTCTGAATTCTATATTATATATACATACATTAAGATACATTTAAATAGTTTTCTATTTCAAAATTTATGAGCTCTCTGCGGCCCCATGATATATTTTCAAATACCGATATCCCCAAAACTCGAGCCAATCTGACAAAACTGGGGAAGCCATTGAAATTAGAATACCATAATTTAGCAACATCAACTATTAAACTTTTTGCCAAAAACTATTGAAAATCCGAGTATAGTGTAGTTTTTACTTTATTGTGGAGTAAAAAGTACAGAAATGTGGGAAAGATGTAGTCGCGTCGCGTATGTCTTGGTCGATATGCGTCTTAGGTGTCGGAATAGTTTCTCGATTATTAAAGGCAACCAACAAAATAGTATAACGAACAATGCTAGGCAACTATGTGATTCTTACATTTCAGATAATATACAGGTACTCGTAATGTGTTTAGCAGTTTTATTAAGAAAGTAACGGAACATTTTTATGGAACACTTTAATCCTCTAACTCCTCAATAGATGGGTATTTTTTGTCTCTTTGCGGGAAAGGGCCAAAAATACATATAACAGAGGGATAGAGCGGGTTAAAATTAACTAAAAAATATTTGCCGGAAAATTTTACTATACATCTATTAATGCACTAAAGCTCAACATTCAACATAAACGCCTTGTTATTGTGAAAAAAATATGATTTTATTCGTTTTCGAAAAAGTTACTAATAAGGATACTACTAAATTAACATTAAATCGTCGCTCTGTGGACGCATTGACTTCGATATGGACGATTGACATTGATTTATAAAAAGAAACTAGCCGATGGCCCACCCTATCTGGTATGTTTATGGTATACATAAATATAAAACAGCTTACTATAAATTCAAAAGCTGAAGGAGGTGCCAGCCAACGTCAATAGCCAAAATGTTAAAATAAAAATTCAAAATTATAAAACAAAGAAGGAAAGTGGGCATCAACAATAGGAAAAGTGCAGAAAATTCTCTTAATATAATATTTTTTCACGCTTATCTACCTTTTTGTCTAATATCAGTTGCATGAGGGCATTTCGGCACCTATTAGATAATAATTGGCACTCGTATACAATATTTGTCCTGTACTTAGCTGACATATATAACATACATACATATGTATTCATGTATAATTGCATCATGCACTAATACTTGTATATACATATGACAGGATGAACGGCTCTGATAGCAGATATCATTGAATAATATTTATGTACAACATCTGATGCCAAAAAAATAAGCCGGACAAATGGGCATATGTTTACTAAATGCTAAAATGCGAGCATTAACAGATATACTGCAGAGTCAAGTGGAATTTAGCATTTGCAATACAATTTGCCAAAAATGATTTGAGTTCGTGAAATGTTATGTGGAAACCAGACGCAGCGTGTCAAATCGTAGTTAAAGAAACGTTTTGATATTGGAGTTGAATTTGTTTTTGAGATAACTAAAAAGATGAAGTCAAGATTAGATAGGGCACATTTACAAAAATAATTAGAAAAATATTACGATGTAATTAAAAAAAATATATTGATGAAAAGTAGGGAAACTACAGAGATTTGAGCAGGATTTTGATCAGATCATCGTAACTACATATGTATGTAGTTGAATAATTTTTGGAGATGGCTGAGCAGACATTAACGACAATAATTCACGCCTAGGAGGCCCTTTCGTGTCAAAAATGGTTGACAATATCAAAGATGCTCGTTACCCTAGATGGCACTATGCATCGAATTGAGTCGAGCTTTTAGTCATTTTAGTGTTAACAGGCGTTTTCTTATTAAACTGAGCTTTACCAACCGAGCCGCCAAACTTTTCACAACTTTAAAGTTGCCTTGAACTCTTTCCGTTTACTTAACGACTGCCTGACTAATATAAATTTGCTAATTTCGAGGTTTCGGCAAGGCAATTTGGTTTTAAACTATTTTTAAGGCTGAAAATGTCGGTGGGCAAAATCAGTTGTTTATTATTTACACTGCCTGTATTATTACAATTTCCTTCACTTTAACTACAGCTGTAGTTATTTTAAAGCGTCTATGAACTAACATTTAAATCCATCCACCTGAGAGTTTAACAAGTTTTTGAGAAACCAAAAGTGGGTTTATCGACTTCTTAAAGTGTTCGACTATTTTGTAAGCTTTCAACGGCTATAATGAAGAGTTAACATTAGACAATTTTCTTGTAGCAGTAGTCGCCGGTCGGCCTGTGATGGTAAACCTCGTATTAAAATTATGCTATGAAAATAAAATAACATCTGCCTTCGGTGGCGGTGGAAAACTGTAGGTAGGTACCACCATTTGTAGAACAAAATCGAAACGATAATCCACAAATTAAAGGACACGCTTGACTTGAACATCTTTCAAAGCCATTTGAAAATTTTTTTATTTATTTTCCTATAGTCTAAAAGAAGTTGAATATAAAATGAGTAGGTTTGAAACTAAAAATTAAGTATTTATTTTATTCATAGGATTATATTATCTGCTATGACAAATAATTTATTGCGCAAATTGAGTTATCAGAATGATTCGATTGGCAACGGATTACAAGGGGATTTCTAAAATTGGGTGCTGGAGTGGCAAACTATTTCAGTGTTTTTATTATAATGAGATTTATCAAGCCATGGGCATCTGAGTTTCAGTGGTCTGATCTTTGTTATATTTATATGCTAAACAGAGCTTTACTTAAAAAAAAATACTGAATTATTTTGAAACTTTTGAGGGTTGCAAATATAATTTATAGCAATTTGAGCGAGGGGAGCGCAATCATAACAAGAAATGCAAACGAGTTGCGAGATTAACTCGAGTTGGCGCCAAAATAAAACGTGACTGGCAAAGCTGTGCAAAGAATCAGTCTGTTGCCTTCGTTTATATGCACGTATGAGTGAAAATGCAATATGTCAACTCCGTGGGGAGTAATTTCTCGACTTTATTGCATTTATTAATACTTTTTTTTATTCAAAATCCAAATGAGAACTGTGGCGAAAAGGAGTTCGCTAACTGAAAGCCAACTCACCAAAGGGAGTACTTACATAAATGCATACTTGTAGTTCTGGTAGGGGATTTTTCTCTTTGCCACTTTTTCATTACGAAGCAGATAAGTGGGGCATTTTGGGACAAATAAATTGCAAACTTTATTACGTAGAGAGCGAAATAAAGGGGAGAAGAGAAAATATGCGATGGGTATTATGCAAGGGTGCCAAATTTGCCAGTCAGTGAATTGCTGGTGTAGTAGTGAAAGAAAACTTTGCACTCACACATATTCATATTATGTAATAAGAAATTTAATACTGATGAATGAGCTGTGCCAAAATTAAGCATAACGGATGGGGAAAACTTTTCGAAGAAATTCGATTAACAAATAAAATAAAATTAAAAGTAAACAGTTTTGGGTGAAATGTGGGGATGGGATACGGTACACTAGACAGGGCTAGTTTACTGGGGCGGTAGCCCTTGGTCGGGGTAAATCCGAGTCATTCCGGTAACGTAGAACCGGCTGCCATGGGAATGTTGGGTGAATTGTAAAATTGCGTGATTTAAGTGAGTTTTAAGCGAAAAAATATGGCGCGAAAATTACTTAAATTTAGTTTTGAAGATTTTACAAGTAATGTTACAAAAAATAACAATAAAAATTATTAGTTATAAACTTTCTTTCGCAAAAAAAAAGGTGTACTATAATTACATTTTTTTATCTAAACAAAATAATTAAAAATATACATATTTAAATAAAAACAAAAAAAGAATATCTTTACAATTACGGCTAAATGATCAGTTTAAAATACTCTCCTACTTCACAAGCGTAATTAAGATTTCCTACAGACATATGTTAGCGATAATGTAGGCAAAAATTTATGTTTGAAAGCGTCTTATATATTAACACATATACAGCTGGGTTCAAAATAATATAGGCGCGACGAATTACGAATTTTTTTAATCGACCCGAATTTTTTTAACCGATCCGTCTAAGGACTATCACTCCAGTAGTATTCCCGGTACATGTATGGGGAATGTTTATGCTGCTACAACAACAAGTAAGATTTAACTCTTTTCTTTGTTTTGTATTTAACGTTGTTTTTTTATAATAAATATAGTATATTCTGCAACAAGATCCAAATAGCTCAAAGCTCCAAACTCTGTAAAAATTTTACGAATTTCAAAAATGTTCATAAAAATTTCCAATTTTTTGCTCAGAATTTTTAATAAATATAAATTTGAAGTCAGTCAAAAATTGCATTGATTTTGTACTTTTTATTTTTGCATATGATGTCGAAAATTTGCTTCCATATAAACCCCAGGCACTTGAAACTTGAACTTTCTACTAAATAATTACAAATATTGAAAAAACAAAAATAGTGAAAACTTGGTAATTCATTGCGCTTCTATTATTTCAAATGCAGGCGTATGTAGGTATGTACATATATGAACAATAATTAAAAATAATGATAATAAATTATTGCAAAATTACAATTTATATATAATTACATGAACACTTCTCGCTAAGGACCAAACCAAGGGTCTATGCGTGACTACCAGTTCAACCTACTTATATTAAAATTTCGGTTTGACGGCAGTATTTTTCATGCTTTGTATTATTGGGTTTTTGGAAATGTCGTTTTGTAATAATGCGACACCCCGCTGAAATGCTTACAAAGGATTAATCGATCACCCTAATATAGTTGTAATATTTATTGTAATAATATGCATTTGACAGCGTTTCAATGAAAAAAAAAATGTGTCTACCAAATAAGAGACATTTAAATCTACTTATACTTAGTAATTTAGCATGAATGAACCTTGTTTACAAAAACAAATACTCAAAAAATTGTAAGAAAGAACTAAATTAAAAATCAATGGCTTTACAAAAGAATCAAATATTTTTCGGAAAACACAATACTTTCTCTTTGTACCATTTTTCGAAGAGGAAAAAACAAAATACTTTTTTAAATGCTGGTGTTTCTCTAATTTGTTGTCGAATAATGGATGGTTTTATATACAAATGCACTTAATATGTATGTAATTGGGTATGTATTAGTAAGCTAAGCTATGTATAAAAGCTATGTATATAAAAAATGTTTACATTTGCTACATATTTTGTTTGTACGAATATAAGTTTTCAGTTATAACAACAACCACCACAACATAACACGTGTATTTTTAGGAAAATTTAGCGATTCTCTTACCAGTAAAATATCAGCCACAAGTGCCCAATTTAGATTCAAACACAATTGACCGATGAACATTAAAATATACGAGGCTATGATGTATTTTGTGACAAACAGCATCGCGGCAGCAAGGAAAAGCGAGCTAAAAAATAATCCAAAAGCGCACACCAAGGGATCGGCGTTGTTTTTGTAACTGGCAACCGCACGCGACAAAATCGGTCCGAGCGGTACACCAATTAGACCAGCTGTCATTGTAATAATGCCAAAACGTAGCGAAACGCTGTTAATTTTTTTTTTTTTTTTGTTTCAGAAAAACAAATAATCGTTTCGAGTTTTGTGTGAATTTAAAGTTGATATTTTTAGTTTAGAGATTTAGGAGAAAGGGGAAAAACAAAGAAAATAGAAAGAAAAAAATTTAATATCCAGTAGAAAGCATTTAAACAAGAAAACTCGTGTTAAATCAAAAGCGCATATTAGAAAAAAAATGTCTAAGGCAATAAAATATTTGATTTGTTAACAGTCGTAGCAATTAGCGATCGTACAAGCTTCTTAAACACATTTTGGTATAACGCGCAGTGGAGCAGACAGGGTGGCAGTGTTTCTCTTTTTGCTTTGTTTTTCTTTACACATTTGCTGATGATTGCACTTCGCCTTTTCATCCAATAATTTTCATTTTTCTTTTTTGTCTTTTTCGTTTTCTTACCAGCAAAATATCAGCTACAATGGACCAGCATAGATTCAGCGTCACTTGTGCCAAAAAGACGAACAAAAAGCAGTACGAGGTTGAGGTTTGTGGTGTTACCAGCGACATGTAGACCATTGGCGCTGATATGAGTAGACCGAAGGCACAAATGTATGGATCACAACTCTCGTGACTTGGTCGTAGACGCTGAGCGAGCAGCGATCCCAATGGTACACCAATTAGTCCAGCTATCATAGCGATGATGCCAAACTTGTACGATACGCTAGTTTTTCAAATGGGAATTATGTGCATATGTTTAAAATTTTCAAATTCTATATTATAAATAAATATGTAGGCGCATATATATTACATATATATGTATATATTGAACATTTATGCATATATGCGATTACTGGGGCGAGCATAACTGAGTACATGCTGACTTTTTTTAATTTACAATGTGTTTCGTGTTAAAATTTGTTTGTTATTTTGTTTTAATTGTTCATTCTTTAACCAAAACATATACCATAAATCAAACTTTCAGACTTTATATACAATTTAGAAAAGTTTAACACATTTTTCAGCCAAACTTTGCACTTCTAAAGCTGAACTTTTCGAGTAAGCAGTAACATGCCAAAGGTTGAAAGTTTCACTTATGCTTTTGGTGAAAGAATGAAAAAAGGTTAAAAAAAGTTAATAAATAAAAAATATATAATACAAAATTAACTCGAAAAACATTGAAAATATAAAAAAATCATCATGCTCTTAGTTATGCTCCCCACTGTACATATTCATTGCATATGTTCGTAATTTTTTGTGGAAATCCGCAAACAAAATTATTATAATTTTTTATATATTCTTTTTCCCTTTTTCTTTTAATATACTTACTCATTCAACGATAGTTCCTCATTGCCTGGCTGCATCTTGATGCCTAGATATATGAATTTCGGGCCCCACCAAGCCAAAGCGCCCGTTACGAAGGCAACGCATGTGAAACCGGCTGTCGAAAGCATAAATGAATGATTCTTCATTAAGTCCTTTATATCTTCAGTGTAGCTAGTAGGTTCCAAATTGTGTGAGCCTTCGCTCTCACCACGCTCGGGTTCTTTGGTTAATAGTATTAACGCAACAGCCACAATGCCAAGAATAGGTGTGACACGCAAGGCCCAACGCCAGTCGTTGGCCAAACGTGCGGTCTCGGAGCCGACGATATAACTACAAAGGAATGAGAAAAGAAATTAGATAAAAAAATATATTAAAAATGTTAAAATAAAAAATAATAAAAAAAATATTTAGAATCAACAGTGACATGAGACCTCTTTTTGAAGCATTCAATATGCAAGAACATTACTACCAGGCAAAATAAATATAATAAAATATAACTTTGAGCGATGTATTTTTCATAAATATAAAAGCTGAACCACTTTTTGCCAGCAGAGATGACTTTCAAAAAAAAAACTATTTTTAAGATAAAATATATTGTACTTTTTAACTTTTTATTTTTTAGGACAAAGTGTTCTTTAAAAAAAAAATTTTTTGTTCAAAAAGGTGTTGGAAAAACATTTTTTTTGTCATTTTTGATAAACACCCCCTAGATTTTTTTAACCTGAAAGTTTCCTAGAAAATGTTGGGGGAAAAAATAATAGTTTTGAGATTTAGACACAGTTTTCGAAAGTTAATTTTTTTTTTTTGTTTGTGCTTTTAGTAGGACAAAATATACTTTTTCAAAAAAAAATAATTTATTTTTTAGGATAAAGTGAAAAAAATAACAATTTTGAAATTTAGACACAGTTTTCGAAAGTTAAATTTTTTTTTGTTTGTGTTTTTAGGAGGACAAAATATACTTTTTCAAAACAAATAATTTATTTTTTAGGATAAAGTGTGCTTTTACAATAAAAAAAATTTTTGTTCAAAAGTTTTGGAGAAAAATTTTTTTTGTCGTTTTTGAAAAACATCCCCGGATTTTGTTTCCTCTGAAAGTTGCATAGTGGGATTCGCATACATTTAAAAAATTAATTTCATTTTAAGGGGGAACGCCACTGTGAAGGGTCATAATATAGTCGATTTTTGGGAATTTGTTTTTTAAGAAGCTGTTTTTTTTTTTTTTTGATTGATGATTTGAATTTCGATGTGGGGTTTTCGCCTAAAAAAATTGTTATTTTCAAAATTTTGAAAATCGGCTACGTACAACGATAACCAATACGATAACAAAAATTTTGAAAAAAAAAGAAAATTAAAATCGGTGCAATAGTCTTCGAGAAATCGTTGCCACCGTATCAAAAAAAAAGTTGTTTCGAGAAAAACGCGTTTGAAATAAAGCATTGTATCGTCGGGGGCTCACTTAAGTGCACATAGAATCGGGACTAAAGCGAATTTCGCTTTAAAATACCACATTTTCTTGAGTAGTTATACTAACAATTTATACAAAAAACGATTTTTTTGAATTTTCACAGTGGCGTTCCCCCTTAATAAATGAAAATTTTTCATATTGTATAAATCTGAATATTATTTATTCTTTTCACAAAATTTTTTCAGTAGTAGACTTCATTTTCTTGGGAACCAGAAATAAAAAAAGTCAGCTTTGAAATCCAATACAGAATCAAGTAGTAAATATCTTATGTGTCAGTAAAATCATGTATAGCACATCTTACAGACGGAATAAATCGACTTAGTGCTTTTTACCTGCCGTCTATTAAATTACTGAATTTCTAATGCAATCCATTAAATCATCCTAATAAAGATTTATTACATATATCAAATAGTTTTATGAACGTTTAGGTTTTAGTGATTTAAACTAAAGAATGCTTAGGTCAAATAAACTGTTTTTTCAAAGGCGCTTAACACAATACTAATGAAAGCCTGCTAGACATGGTAGACAGACACTATCTTCCGTGATTGACGTTATCCGAACCCGATCCCTTTTTGAGTGTTTGGCCGAGCTCCTCCTCCTATTTGTGAGGTGCGTCTTGATGTTGTTCCAACAATGGAGGGACTTACAGTTTCAAGCCGACTCCGAACGGCAGATATTTTTATGAGGAGCTTTTTCATGGCAGAAATACACTCCGAGTTTGCCATTGCCTGCCGAGGGGCGACGGCTATTAGAAAAATGTTTTTCTTAATTTTGTTGTTTCACCGAGATTCGAACCAACGTTCTCTCTTTGAATTCCGAATGGTAATCACGCACCAACCCGCTCGGCTACGGCGGCCGTACAGATACATTTTAGACCACAGGACTCGACTTGATTCAGGAGAACAGCAAGGAAGTTACACTCCTACTTTTCCAGAACAGAGGGAACATAGTCAAAATATTTAAGATATTTGAACACCCTAAACAACTGATCTCACACCTATTCTTCTTTGGTTCAATACAAGCTAAAAATCAGGCTTCTATCAGATCTCAGCAGTGTCAAAGAAGGTTATTGCAACAATAACAGATAAATCAATACCGGGTAGATTACTTAAAAATAAGTAACAGGAAAATTATCATATCAAATAAGCATTTCTATATATATGACTGCTATACAGACACATACATATACAAGAAAACGTAAATTTGTATGTGTTGCGCGCATATCTAAACAGTTCTTTACTGCATATTGTATTATAAATGTACAATATACCCGTAAGTATTAAATAAAGAAATCAATCAATTACAAATTACAGTCAATTAAATGAATATTTACTTATTTAAGGGCGCAAAAACATGCAGTATTTAATTAAATATCATTTACGTAAGAAGTTGGCATTATAACAAAAACGTAAAATGCATTTTGCCCCCTTCTATATGCCGCTAACTTGTAGGTGTAATAAGAGAAGCTCTGGAATTTCTACAGTTGAGTGCAAATGCACTTATATGTGTGTATGTAACTCATAAATTACGCATTGTGCATTTGTAGTGGCGTGATAGGATGGGGGGTCATTTTGAGAAATTTAATAATGATAATTTATGAATTTCTTTATTTGCCAAATGCAACCAATACGCAGAAGTAATAGTATTTTTATCTGCACAAACAAATTTGATGTGAACGAAAATTTTGTAATTGATTTAAATTTGAATTGACAAAGTCAATAATAAAATTCCTGCCACTAATTGACCTTTTGTACGCGTGCAATTTAGATGGTTGTATCAAGGAAAGAAGTTCTAAATGATTGGTGATAAAAATATATATGTAAGTATATACAGCCTGCGACAAACGATAGCACAGCAACATTTTGACCAGTTTTAACTATTCATCTTTTTTTTTATGTGTAGCTAACAAACCCATATAAATCACACTTTCTACATAAATTAACAATTTTTTTAATTAAAATTTCTAGAAAATTTTGTTAATAGTGAGAAAATGCGGAATACTGACAGGAAAAAAATATAAAAAAGTAACGGGGTCTTTCAACAACTTTAAACTTGCACTTTATTATGATCAAATTTAATAAGCTATGAAATTGCATACCAAACATTGCTCTAGAAATTCTAATTAAAAACGTATAATCGCGATGAAAAGTTTGAGGAATTTTTCTAATTTGTACAAGAAATTTGAAAAAAAAAACGTATAAATTCTTATCAGACAATGAGTTACACTTTTATACAATTTAACTATTTAACAATTAAAAAACAAAAAAAAAAAAATAATAATAATAATCAAAATGTAAGTGTGCTATCGCTTTGTCGCGGGGTGTAAGTAGGTAAAGGGTGTTTTTTTGAAGTTTAGCATTATAATTTCAAGTAAAACAAACAAGAGTCTGGGAAATGAGATTTATTAATAGATATGTAAATAGTTTCAGCACTATTTTCTACTACTTTCTAGAACATATCACGAATGGTGCACAAGGTTGGCGGCCAAAAAATAAATACGTTTCTGGAGATATTATTATCACCGAACAATTCTTTCGGGAGGCATAGGTTCTTACCTAGCCAGAGGCATTCAAAACTTTGTTCAAAAAATTTTAGGTCGTTCCAACGACACTAGGTTCGATCGGGTACTTTTTCCCCCGAACTCGAGATTATACGTATTTATATGAATTAGACATTATTGGAAAGGGCCCGCATTTGCAATTTTCCCCCGGGGCCCGAATATGCTCTCTACGGCCCTGAGCTGACGTCATTTTATACGATTGATTAAAATTTTTTGCTCTTAAACAACTATCTCCTATGCTATTTTGAAACATTCTCTCAGTTCGCTCTAATGCCTCTTCTAAAATAACTTCGCGCCATATTACTCTTAAAACTCCATTTCAATCTGCGTATTCTTGTTTTCTTTCACTTTTGAGTTGGACAAGCTGGTAACGCAGAAGCAGTGAATCGAGCGCCCAATTAGTGTGCTGGCTTCGATAAATTGAATCATGTAGTTACGTAAGTAACACTGGACGGCTATTTTTTTTCTTCAGTCACACTCTACGCAATCACCAGAGAGTGTAAAAGGTATAAAAAGTGTCAGAAAATTTTCAATTGTGTCGTAAATAGTCACCAAGTTGCGCAAAAACTGGACGAAACACAATTTTTACTGAGTACTGAACATGGAAATAAATTTTCATAATTTTTAAATGTCAAAAAATAGCCAATGAAAAAACCTAATCAAATGAGTTTCCCCTTTGGAAAAAATATCTTAAAAAAACACTTGTACAAATAAATACAAAATTTACAGACTTTTGAGCGATCCCCTTAGCAAAGCGGTTGAACAAAGAAATGTAATACGTGCAATAAATTGTGAACTCTTTAAAGACATTGTGCTGGTACTTCTATAATTGATTGGACATTTTTCGATAACAAAAAATTCCAAAAATTTTATTCAATTGACAACAGGCAACGCCCTTTTGACCTTTCTTTTTTTTTCTTTGTTTCTCGCATGGCCATGGGAATGCATGTGAAAGCACGCGATCTGTCACTTGATCGGAAGACCTTTTTAATAATAAACAATAAGCAGAATTATTATTTTTGCACAATCTTGCTGAAATCACGCGATGAATGAATTTACATTTTAAATTGGAATGTCAGCTTGGAGGTGAATGACTCAACATTACAACACATACGCGCAAATATGTTTGATATGTATGCAGCTACATATAAAAGGCGGGTTTTGATTCTAATTTTTCAAGCCAATAATAAATTTCTTATCAACAATTTGCAATTTGAAAATATTTACGAATGTACAGCTGCAATGTGAGAAGAGCTCCCTGTTTTAATGGAATAATTTTATGTACCTACTATACGTTATCTATTTTTGGAAAAATAGCGGATTAAAGAAAGTCATGTTTGCACATTATTATTAAAAATAAAAATAATTGATTTAAATAGTATTAAAATTGAGTGATTTTTTTTAAGAGGATAAGGTTTCAGTGAAATCTATTAAACGACAAAAAGTAGTCTGGTATGTAACTAAATATAATAATTAATTAAAAAAATGGCGTTAGAAAATCATTTACAGTTGAATTCAGTTTAATTTTATTATATATTTTAAATTCTAACGAAATGCTGTAGAGTAATCTAGACTGGGTTTTCCCCATATTGTAATTCTTTTTATGAATAATTTTAGCTATTTTATTTGGTGAAAATCCATAAGCAAATACAAAAAATGCAGTAAAATTTGCTGTTGAGTCTAAATACTCCGAATACTCGAATATCATTTTTCTGCAAGTGAACTTACCCGAATCCTGAACCCACAGGTATCGCAAAATAGAATAACGCCAGCATTTTCGAACGTAAGTCATGTACGAATAAGTCCGATATAATTGTAGGCGCTATAGTACTATAAGAAGCTTCACCAATGCCCACCAATGCACGGAATGTAATGAAGCTACCGAAGCTACCCATAAACGAGCCGAGTAACGTTGTTGTGGACCATAGCAGTACACCGGTGGCCATAATCCAACGACGCGAATAACGATCACCGAGATAGCCGAATACTGGAGCACAAATCATATAGGAGAGCACAAAGGCGGTTTGTAGGAGACCACCATCATCGTCACCGATTTTAAAGTCATCTTGTATATCCGTTAAAACACCTGAAAATGGAAATAAAAATTAAGAAATAATTAACTAAATTAGAAATTTTCATCGGAGGAAAAGTATGTAATATTGTATCACTACGTTCATATTTGCAGGCATGTCGGGAAACTAATCCCTACTAAGTAATTTATAAATGTGAAAGTTTGTGAATATGTTTGTTACCTTTTCACGCCGAAACGGCTGGACGGATTCCGATAAAATTTAACAAATGAATAGTTTATAACCTGAATTGTGATAAAAGGTATTTTTAAAGAGAGTTGCCACTATTTAAGAAGTATTTAATTAAACTTAAAACAAATAACTGATAATACGGGCGTCAACAGAAAAAAGTTTAAGATTAATTTCGAAAATATTCTTGGAGAGAGTTGCTACTTGTTTGAAAAATTAAATACAATTTAATTCACAAGTTATGTGAAATTGGAGTATCTTTCGTAAACTGGCATATAAATCGCTCAGAGACACCTGAATGTAAAAGCGCTAGATTATATTACCCCAAACTAAAGCCATATGTGCCGATGGGAGGTTTTCCACAACAATTTCCATCGAAAGCTATCTATCTATCTGGAGAGATCAACTTAGGATGTTGTTGTTGTTGTAGCAGCATAAGCATTTCCCATGCATATACGAGGAATGCTGCTGAAGTGACAGTCCTTGGCCGGATATAAGTCCGGTTCGTTCCGGTTACGTAGAACCGACTGTCGTAGTAACATGGGTGGTAACCTCCGGGTTGAGCGAATTGCCATTCTGAGCGACGGTCAAGCGGCATTCAAAGCGTTGTCATCCCTTAAGGTTGAATCCTCAATAGGCCTTGAGTGCATCGAGAAACGGAATTTACTAATATAGGAATGCACAATCGCTTTCGGCTTATATAGGCCCCGAGATATAAAAGGTATACCTGGGAAGGAACAAGCGATTGTTACTAATAAGACTTGAGTCCTTCCTTGAAATCACACAAGGGACAATATGGTACATCATCGAGGAGGAACTTAGAAGGGAAAGAGTTAAGTCAACGAGACGTAAGCTGGCAGCAAATTATGGGGCCTACTGGCAGGCAAGTTATAACTGACCTGTCAAAGGACAAACTGAGAATGTTCACGGGCATTCTCATAGGCTACATATTTTTAGTCTCCATGTTCAGCAGTTGAGCCCTAGACTCGCAGTCTAACACTCAAAATGGCGGCTGCCATTTGACTTTTGGCGTAAATTTCACTTAAAATCATTACTTAAATTTTTTATGCATATATGTATATTTTTTATATACCTACTTATTTCTTCTTTTTTGTTTTTTTGAAGTGAAACTTCTTTAGGCGCGTCGGGGGCCCCAAGGCAGATTGAAAATAGGCGAGTGAAACGGTAAGTTCGGAGCGTTACCGAAATCCGTCAAATGGGCGGGGCCAAGGAGCAGCTGCTTCTTCCCACTCTCGCCTATTCCCTCTCTCGCATCGCAAGCGCTGAACGATGTGAGGGAGCCACCGAGACACGCCGAAATGTATATAGCACACAAGTAAGCATTGAAGTAGACTGGCGACATGCAGGCAACCGACAATCGACAACCGACAACGGGTATTATAGATAGCCATAGCCCGTGCAAATGAGTGCTGTGTGTGAGTATCAGATAAAGCGCCGATTGAATGTGTGTAAGCGGGAAAGCAATAAGAAACTGATGTGAAGTAAATAGATGGTAGGTATGGAGGAGACGAAGCGATACAATGAGTGCGTTTGCCAAACGAGTGACGATAGTTGAAGTAGAAGGTTGTAAAATGACATTTCAACCGTTTCGGTGATCAAAGCAAATTGATTAACGCGCCAAAAGTAGGCAAAAAATACCATTGGAAGTGCAAAGAAATGTCAGCGTCAAGTGCAACACTGCACCCAAGTGTCAAATTTGAAGCTAATAAGGACAAAAATAAATAGTACAAATTTATGTGGAGTGATATAGAAAAAAAAATATGAAAACCTGAATTTAACACGAGAGAGGGGGGAGAGATCTAAACCGGGGCTCCCATGCATGGAACAACCAACTTAGAAGTTTCACTTCTACCGTGCGTGAGTCTGACATACCCTAGTTTTTTTCTTCTAAAAGCAGGACTTAATTTTTATCCGAAAATTGTTTAGTAACTCTTTTCTTTAAGAATTTTTGTGCAGCAACGTTGAAGCGTGGTTGCACTCAACCGGCAAATTCATGAATGTCGTTTATCGTGAGTCGAACGCCAATGCAAGCGTTAATTTTAGCGTCTAACATTACCCACACAATGATCACAAGGAGATCATGTTTAATTAGCACATTCCATCACTTGACTTAATTACAATCAAACTAATTGCATGACCGTAGCTTTTAGAAACAGATAAGAGACGTGCTGACACGGGTTGTTTACTCTTCTCCTGTACGAGTAATAGCAAATGATTTAATTGCGTTCAATGAAATATCGAAGGAAGTGCAAAAAGTATTTATGTAATGTGCTAAAGCTTCACAAATTCAAATTGATTTGGTAAATATGTATACATTTCTTTTTAGTTAGATAATTATTTACTCTTTTCAATATACACTTAACCACATTAGCATTTAGTCATCATCCTCATAATTTGCTCACATTCAAATTTCCTCTACAGTTAAAAACACAAATCCAATTCATTTTCACCATTTTTGTTTGCAGTGGAAATAAGCAATGAATCTTTGGCTACTCAAACGCATTTCGCAATGCTCACCTACTCAAAATATGGTTCACATAAACCAGTTTAAACATCTTCACGTTCACTTTAACAAAATAAAAAAGAAAAAATAAAAAAAACACTTACTGCATACTAATACGACTACTAAAAATAAACGATGTTGATGGGTTTATTGATTAAACTTTAGTGGTGCCATTGAGCCGGGGTATGCTGCACAACTTCATACATAAAAGCATTTAAAAATATATTCAATCCATTAAATTACATATTTTTTCTAGTAAATTACATTTAATATATAAAAATATTTTAGTGGTAGGACTATAAACGTGCCACTTCTCTTGGGTTAAGTAAGTAAGTTTTGAAATATATGAAATACGTGAGTGACACAACAATAGGAGCGCGATAGTTTTCACTACAACAAAAACCATACAACTCAGTCTCGAACTTTGTATAAAATTTTAAAAAGTTCAACAAATTTTCATCAAAACTTCAAATTTTTTAATCAGAATCTTAAGAGAAATTTTGAGTATGCAGTTTTATAGCTCACTAGCTTTAACCCGCGGCCCCGCTCGCGTAGGAGTAGTTTTGAGGGATTTAGGATATGTATATAAAAGAATTACAAACAATAATTTCATAGAAAATAATTTTTTATTAATAACCATAATATTACAATACCCGGCATCCGTTGCTATGCCTCGTTGAATAAAATCAAAACAACCAATCAGAAAAATATCAAGCAAACTTATTTTTATTAATTTTCTATCTCAAACCGTTTTTGAACTTTGGATTTGGGTCATAGTTGAACAGCTTATGCGAATTATGAAGTCTAGAGTGTGCTATAAATAGTGAGAAACAGGAAAAACAAAGATTTTTTAGATTAAATTTTAGCAAATATTCGATTATTAGTGACGAATGAGAGTGGAGGCGCGGCCTGGGGGCTGTGGGAAGAGAGTTCCATCATAAAAGAAAATTTCGAGCATTCGTTATATGGAAAAATTGGTTAACAACTTGAAACTTTGATGGAAATTTGTTGAATTTTTTATTCTTTCTTTTTTTTAACCATATTTTTGTAAAATAATAAGTTAAAAAAAAAAAAATAAAGATAAAAAAAAGTCAAAAATAAAAAATAAATAAATAGTAAAATCTGTGCAAAATATCGCGTTGCTTTCGTAGTGACCACAGATGTACAGGACACAAGCTTTGCTCTTTGTACAGTGCCGTGCAAAACAAAGTAACTGTTTAGGAATTAAAAGTTTAGGATTCTTTAAAAATAATAATACGCCACCAAATAGAATAAAACTTAGCATTTATTTGCAACTTAATTCTAATAAAAATATTCTACAAAATAACAAATACAGATATGAAAAAATTAATAAGAAATAAACTTAAGAAAACCCCCATTTATTTGCTCAGTTTTACACGTAACTAATAAATAAGAAAATATGCACCTAAAGAAAAAAGAAACACATGATAAAACAGATTAAATAAATAAATAGAACAAAGCGATCTTGGCGTGTATAACGTCGATACTATGTTTATAAAATTATTTCTTTTATTACAATTTAAGAATTTGTATTTGAAATTGAAAATAAACTTACGATAACAACCAAGAGACGTTTGAACACTAGAACTTGCCTCCCACCTTTTTTAGAAGCATCCATTACATAGCTGATTTTCTCTTGTATGCATTTTAGGCCAAAGTCTTGACTGCAAGGCCTTCGTTTCCACAACAGTCGGTTCTACGTTACCGAACCGGATTTATATCTGGCCAAGGACTGTCACTCCAGCAGCATTCCCCGTATGTAAGTATGGGGAATGTGTATGCTACAACAACAACAACAACACCACCAACTGCAAGACCTTCCTTCCATCTTTTTAACGATACTTTTGTATGCAGGCGCCTTTTTCTTGAGTGCACTAAAGCTCAATCAAATCAAATTGGAACCAATGCTACGCTGTTAACCTATTCTCATGAATGCTGCTAGCTGTCTTATGTACGATATGAAACGTCGAGAATGAGAAGTGAAATTTCATCACTTTTATAATTGGGGTCTATTCAACTGCCTTAGAGTTCACCATGGAGAATGTTAAGTTAAATAATTTTAATTTGTTTGATAACAGTTCTGCATCATCAACGTATGAATGAGTTAACAAAATGAATACCATGCAATTTTTTCAAAATTCTTAATAAAAGATATGAAACATTATTTTGCACTTATGGTAAGAAGTTTTCGAGCAATATTATTCATTACAAAAATAGACACATTCGACACTAGAAATTTAAATTAAAAATGAGTTTTTTTATTATTCATATTTTATGGAATTTTACATAGTTACAAGCATTACACATCTTTCGCCTGGACTTACTCGCATCCCACGTGAAAGTGAATATGAAATATATTGCTGTTCCCAGAAACGGTGAAGCGGTGTGTCTGAAAATGATAAGCTGAATTACAATTGAATGCTAACAGCACCACTTATCAATGCTTCAGCTCTAACTTCACAGCAGTAGATCACATGAATAATAACGCGGAACATGTTGGCAAAGCTAGAAGCGTCAGCGGCGCCCACTCTTTATAGTCTAAACAAATCGCAGAGCAACGAATTATTTGGCATGAGTTAAAAAAAAAAGAAGCAAAAAACCCCATTAGAGCGCACGCAAAAAAACGTCACATACCTATAATTTTGTCAATTGGGATTGCAGGCGGGTGTGCTTGCCAAATACACGCGGCAGTCAACATACATTTGAATGATCATAGGTACGCTCTTGATTTAAAATTTGTTTATACCCGAAAACACGGCAACAAAAATTATTCCAACAAGTGAGATGTGGAATGTAGGAAAGTAGTAAAACGGTATAAAAACAAACGCCTTCAAAAGCGACTGGGAGAGTCAATGAAATCGTAGCGCACATGGTCGAGAGCACTGGGCTAACATCAGAAAGCGCAACAAGTTTGTGTATGGAAAAATAGCAAAAATTTCAAGGAACTCCTATGTACATATGTGCATACATACACACATACACAGCATTGAACAAATATTGAGCAACGTACTTCTGCTAGATTCTCTAGGTGGCTAAACTAAACGCCCGTCATACGACATACGAGTAAATTGGTGAGTGTAAGTGCTGAGTCAGATCACTGTCAACACCATTTCCCGCCACCCCACTCTTGACAAACGCCTTCAACTCTACATGGCCACTAACACACACTCACTCACCAAATAAATCCAACACGTCCAAAGCGAGTGCACGTCCCCGCAACTTACCCCCTATTGTTGTTTTCATATTTTTCGACTTAAGCGTTCGGTTTCATGCTGTTGCGGCTTTTGCTGTGCTATCTACATATAGTATATTTTGTAGCGTTTTTACTTTTTTCGTATTTTTTTATTGCTTTTAATTATTTTTCGTTGCTATCTGGGTCTTTTTATGAGAAATTTATCGTACGATTTTTTCAACCAATCAGCGCTTGCCGGTTTTAGCCAGCAATGAGTAAGTGACGTAACGGCAAACGATGCTGACGGCCGAACGACGTCTTTTTACGTGGGCAAGTAAGCAAGCGAATAGCGTAAACAGCAAAAATGCCAACCGCGCAAATGTGAAATACCTACTAGGTAAAAACGAAATAGGGGCCGATGTTGGTAAGTCTGCGCTTCTTCGTGGTAGCTACATATAGACCTACATACATACATACATGCATATACACAATTGGTATGCAGTGGCAACACGGACGGGTAGATTGCGTTATTGGAAAAATTATGGTAAGTCATATCTGCGGTGGTGCTGTTAGGAATGACATTCTTAATGCCAAAAATAAAAGAAATAAAAAGACAAACAAACAGCAAAACATTTGTTTGCTACTCGGCGGGCAATGTGAAGGATTGGCTCATTCGCTGGCTGATGATAGTCTTGCTATTGAACTAATAATATGAGAAAGGTGAAATTAGAATGGGCGTTTAATTCATTATGATAAAAGGTATACATAAGAAAGTCAAATAGTAGCAGATCAAAAATAAAACTAATACAACAATATTTGTGGCTGGGTGCAATGTCAAAGCAACAAACAAAACAATCGTCATGATTTAGGGTAAGAAATGAGTAAATAACAGACAAACAGAAAAATCAAGAAGTCTAGACAATAGTCCGCCGAAGTAATAAAAAAAAACTACTAAAGTCCAGTACCAAAGAGAGGCACAAAATGTGTTAACCAATAAAAGGAAATAGCACGGTAATCGGACAAACAGAACTTGTTTGCAAAGCCGGTACCGGCATGAGTGAACGCCGGTGAGAACTAAGTGCACACCCATATATACATTGATGGTTACACGTACATATATATATATATATATATAATTAAGCGTACACTTACATACTCATACATACATACATAGATACATTTGTATGTACTTAACTTGATTTGTTACCGGTCTTGTGGCCCATAATCACTGCTGAAACGTGAGACAAGTGCATGTCTGAATTGGCTGCTAACCACTGGCACACCTTCTCCACGCGAGTGTTGTTAACCACAACATAGGCAATGTCCTTGAAATATTTAGGAAAATTTCTGGATGAAAATAGCGCACAACTCACTTTTATGCATGATTATAAAGGGTATTTCAAAAGTGACGCCTAGTTGTCAGTAGTGAATAATTCTCAGACGGTACCTTTTTTATATCATCTTTGACATTTGTGAAGTGGATAGTTGCACAAATTTTTCAAGATAGAAAACGCGTTGGTTGGTTTAAGTGGTGATTCTTCCAGAATCCAACTAGCGCTTCCGCACCATTTTGTTGCCACATTCGTTATCAACTTGTTTGCCAGTTATTTACAGCATGACTATATCCAGTCTGTGCGGTTCAGGAACCTTATCAGGTTGTTGACATCTAAGCCAGACAGTTGTTCCAGACTCTCGAACAACGGTTTACCCAGGGTTAACATTCTGTCCTTCCATAGAGCAGGGCATTCGCAGAGGAAATGGAAGATTGTTTCCTTTTTCTCCGGTTGTTTGCAACTGGGACAGTATGTGTTGTGAGGGATGCCTATTTTGGCTACTTGTTCTCCCACAGACCAAAAGCCAGTTATGACTGCCGTTAGTCTCCAGGCGTCCCGTCGTGTCATATTGATCAATGTTGACGATTGCTTAAGGTTGTAGGTGGGCCACTGCGTTGAAATTATTGAAAATTATTATGATCTTTAAGAACAACATATAGCAAAATTCGTGATGTTTTTGGTAGAAATAATCGTCCGTATGAGTTGACAATTCAAAGGTTGTTGAAAAAATTAAAAAAAAAAACTGGTCCTTTCGAGGATAGAAAAAGCAGTGGCAGAACAAAAAACGAACGTTGTGTTGAAATATTGCTGGTGTAGGGCAAAGTGTTGCTGAACAACCCTGGCATTCATGAATCGACTGCTTGGCAGATTTTACCTGTAGACGTGCTCATGGTGGGCATTTAAATGATGTTATTTTTCACATATAATTGGTAAGAGCCATCCATATTTTGAATAAAAATAGTGAAACCTAAAAAATCTAGATTTTAGCATGTTTTATTTTAAAACAACATCTAGATGTGTCTTTTGTAAGACCCTTTATTTAAAAATGTGCATTTTGTCTAAAAACTACCAGGAATTGGTTTCCGAAAAGCCAGTTTAAAAGGATAGTCAAAGTTAAAAGGAAAATAAAGCCAGATAGTAAATAAATAATATTATTTGGGTGTTATGTGGCGTTTGAGAGAGCGAATTTTTTTTTTCACAACCTCGCACGGCTGTCACATTGTAAAAAAATTTACTCAACAAATATCATTAAATAACCAGATTCGCCGGATATGGCTCCGGCAAAGTACCTTCTCTTTCTAAACCTCAAATTACCACTGTTCCTATAAATCTAACTTGCCCTATAATTCGGAAAAACTTTACTTTGAAGGCAAATAATAAATTTAAATGAATAAATAATATATTTTGGGATTTTTATGGATATGCTCCCCACACACCACCTATTTGCCTTATAGACATCTCTCTTTAGTCTCTATTTAGACGAAGTATACGTGTAACTTCAATAATTATTTCACGTTTTCTAACTAAAACATCAAATAATTCATATTCATGTGCAGTTTATAACAGGGCTCTAGAAAATAAGAAATATATTTGAATACAATAGTAAAAGTACATAATCTATTTGATTTTGAATTTAATTTAATTCTACATTTCAGTTCACTTCCGCCTGACTGATTGCCCACTATTGAAATAAAATCAGGTCTCTGAAGGTATTTTGCATTGATGTCAACAAACTTGAGATATTCTTTTTAGCATTTTTATAATTATTCACTTTTAAGTTAAATACTTATTTATTTAAATCAGTTATATTAGTGCTTATAACCAGCGCGAAATCATTTGACCCTGGTAAAATATTACTTTTCGCAATATTTGCTATACGTCATACATACGACATGTTTCAGCGAATAAAGTTCAAGGGTCATCGCTGACCCCAGCCCTGAGAGCATTCGATGCAGTACAGCCTGTGGATGGTGGAAGACATTTTCTCTGTTAAAAAGATCAAGTGGCGAGGAAATCTGCTGCAACATACTTGGTGTTTCTAAAAGTTTTCAGTTTTTCAGCGCTAATTTAACTGTGGTGAATTTTTAAGCTGAGTTTGAGACTCCAAAATTGTGTTGTAATAATTGAACTAGAAAGCATAGCTAAACTATCATGAAAAAACATAGTAAAAACCGTCCATAATTGGCGTCGATTAGGTTACTACGAGGAAAAAACGAATCGATAGACGAGTATTGCGTCAATCAAAAAGAAGAATAAAAAAATAATAAAGTTATATAATCGCACATAAAATCTAAATATCACAGAGCATAGCAAAAATTAAAAAAAAAAAAAAAGTTTTATGTGGTATAAATGAAGGTTTACGCGTACAAGTGTTTATTAGTTTATTCTTTGGATCTTGTAGAATTCATTAGTGGGCATAGTGAAATACTCCAAGTGGAAACTTGTGAAAATTTTGCACTGAAAAAGCACAAATTACATAGCAGTGGTGTGCCATAGAAACACAGGAAAGAAATGAAAAGATTTCGGTCAATGACATGCAAGCTATGACTCTTAGGGCGCGCGTATACTCGTGCTGTAGGTAAGTCAAATCGCAGTCATATACAGGAAGGAGGCGGTAATGCGGGCGCCGCTTTAAGGCACCTGTAATAGGTACTGGTGCTGTTTAAATGCAACACTTTTCGTCGCTAACGCCGCTTTTCCATACAAGTAGCAAATGTACATAGACTGCATATAATAATAGGAGTACTTTAAAATGGAATGACGTGGATGTGCGGCCGTATTGATAATAATACTCATCTATATAAATATGTGAGGCGGCCGCCGTAGCAAAATGGGTTGGTGTGTGACTACCATTCGGAATTCGGAGAGCGTTGGTTCGAGTCTCCGTGAAACACCAAATTGAAAAAAAAAAAAGTTTTTTCTAATAGCGGTTACCCCCGGCGGGCAATGGTAAACCTCCGAGTATTTCTGTCATAAAAAGCTCTCCATAAATATGCATATATTAGGCCGGGTCGATTTGTGGGGAGGCAAAAAAATCGCCCATTGCTCTGTGAAAATCATATTCTAGGGATCAAAATAAGAAGCTTTGCCGAAGGAACCATCCCTCTAAAACGAATTCTGATGTCCCCCAATTTGGGTCGAACTTTTTAGTTTCTTTTCTCATGTAAAGGCCAAAAATTGTGATATTTTGAAATGATTGTATGGGGAACCCCCCAGGGGAGTTCCAGGGGGAGTGCCACTGGCATGGGTGGATCGGCCGTCCAAAGTTAGTGGGGGTCAGTCATACATTTGGACTCGATTGGAGCACTCTAAATGGGTCAAAGTGGGATTTTTCGTTCGACCCAAATTGGGGGACATCAGAATTCGTTTTAGAGGTATGGTTCCTTCGGCAAAGTTTCTTATTTTGATCCCTAGAATACGATTTTCACAGAGCAATGAGCGATTTTTAAATCGACCCGCCCTAGTATATATGTATATATATATATGTATATATATATGTATATATATATGTATATATATATATATATATATATATATGTATATATGTATATATATATATGTATATGATATAAATATGTGAAGGCTAATCGTCACATGTCTAAGTTGGCACGGGGATTGTTAGCGATAACCAGACAATGTGATGTGATATTTTGTAAGTTAAATTTATGACTTGTCGTAGTTGTTGTTGTTGTTGTTGTTAAATTAACCCTATTACTTTATGACTGATGTCTGATGTCTGATGAGTGAACAACTTTCTGCATCATTTTGATAACAGAAATTGGGTAATGACATGCATATATGTATGTATGTATAAAAATAATTGCTCAGAAATTGAAGTATATAAATCCAATAATTTGATTGATATGCGATTATATTAATGAAGGGAATATCTGTCAGCCGTAATTAGTAATTAAAGCATACCGCCTACGAAATTCTAATTAAATATAACAGTTCAGATTTTCGCTTGCAGTCATTTTTCTTGTACGAGGGTTGGTCAAAAAGTTCGCGGAATGAAGCGAACGGAGTGTGAATTTAGATATGCAATTATTTTTCGTGTTTGATATATCTCTTTAACCGTTTCACTATAAAACGGCGTACCCATAGGTTGTTTTAAATATTCTTATTAAAAAGTTGAAAGTTTTCATAATAATTTCTGTGAATTTTGCACAAAGTTTAGAACTATGATTTATAAAATGTTTGCTATTTTTATAAATAATTATAATTAATTAATGAAAAAAAATTAGCAGGAAAAATAATCCGAATATTGTAAAAAGATAAAGTGGTTTAATTATCTGAGCACAAGGTTACATTTCTGAAATGAAATTACTAAAGGAATTTATATTGTAAACATTTTTAAGAATGTTTGAAAATCTGCCGGAAAACGAAATTGTTGCGATGAAAATACCAGCTACAGCTGCTATTCACAATGGTAGTTAAAAAGTTACGCCTACTAGAGATCTTTCATATCTGTATACGAGTATATTTATAATTATAAAAACAAATGTTTTGCTTATGCCTTCAAAATAGTCAACTTCATTTAGTCAGTAGCTTTTTTTCCTTCGCTCCTACTCTTACACTTTTTTCCAATCTTTTTATGTTAATCAAAGCCACACTTTTTAGGCGAACATGGCAACGTGCGTCTTAGGCACTTGCGCATTGTCTAATCCATTCTCCTCTTCTTTGTTCATAAACTGCATCATTTGGGGTTTCTTAAAGTGTTCTTTAGTAGTCGCTCATAATATTGCCCATTTTTATGTTTAATTGCCAATACTATGACTTCCGAATCTCAAGAAATAGTAGCTATCATCTTTCGAGCCGATTAGAAGACCTTGAATTTCATTCAGTGGGTCCGCGCTTTTTAAGGCCACCGCATACACTTGCTTTGAGCCAGGTTTCGTAATGGAATACCTGAATTTCATCTCAAGTGATCGTCCGTTTCTTAAATTCAACCCTGTTCTCACTACGCAGACTCAAAAACTCGCGCCCTATAAGTATTTTGGACATCCATTTTGCACTGACCTTAAGCATACCAAAATGGTCGAGAAAGATTTTTAAAACGTTCGCAGAAGGTATTCTAACTTTTTTTGCGATTAGTTTTTTATTTGTTCAGTTCAACATGCAGCTTCCGTCACAAGCCTCTCGAGTTTTTCAACAAAATCTGAGGACGCCATCACAATCGGCTGGCCTGAACGCTGATCGACTTCAATTGACTCACTACTTCGTTTCAATATCTTATGCCACATTTAAATCTTTATTTTCCTTGGACAACAGTCTCTGACATCTCTTCCAAAGTTATTTATTGACGTTTTTTGTTTTTGCTTTGTGTGGAACTGAAGCACATCACGGAACTTAATTTTCTCCATAGTTAAGGTTTTCTTTTCACAGATTGATAAACGTAAAAAATTATCTTAATTATACATTTTAGTTTTTACGCCAGCAGATAAGTTTTGCATAGGTTTTTCTGAAAGTAAAGGCATGTTACCTACCACTTGTTGATAATAATTAAATACGTGATGAAAGCGTAATGGTAAATATTCACGATCAATTTACATCCAATATATGTAAGATTATATTTGTATGTATGTAAATGAGTCACACATTCACCTCATTAAAAATACAGTGCAAATAATTGTTCTGCCACTTAAATTCAAATCAGGTTGTTCAGTAAATTTATGTGAACAAATAATGGAATTGGAATGTAATTTTTAATACAGCTGTTTGTAAAGGGTCTTGCAGATGTGACGCCTAAATGTCAGTAGTGTATAATTCCAAGGCAGAATCTTTTTTATGTCACCTTTGACATTTGTCAAGTGGACAGATGTACATATGTTCAATTTTACACGATAGAAAACGCGTTAAAATGATTGAAACTTATGAAAATCTTTAAGTACAACATATCGCAAAGTTCATGCTTTTTTGGTCGAAATATTCGTTCGAAAGAAAAGAAAAATAGTGGTGTGTTTATAACTTTGCAACCGGGTGTACCTGAGAAAAAATCATGGGGGCATGAATTAATAGTGTTTAGGACAAATAAATACGTTAAGAATGAGAATGTCCAAAGAAATATCAAAGCTGCAAAGTTGATGTAATGTACATTGTTTACAATTTTTACTGGAAATATTAGTCTAGTTTCTTACAAGTATCAAAATGTTCTACACGTGCAGCTAAAGCCATAATTATACGAACTATAAGTAGAGGGTAAGGTCTGCAGGCAAGTTCTTCATGGAAATCTTGTTTGAAATGTTCTCTAACTATTGTTATTTAATTAAGCCGTGGCGTAGGGTGTTTGTGCTCATCATAGAGAAAGGTAATAAGTAGAATGCAAAAAATCCAGCTAGAGAATATGCAGCTGCTTGAAGGCCTTTAAACTAAAGCAAATACTTAAATACTTACAGCTGTAAAAACACATTAATTCAATTCCAGTGCAAGGAAAATTTTACAAATATGTAAACAAAATAATTATACAAGTATATGCACTTGAGATTTATCGAAAATAAAATTGTTAATTCGCAAAGGTAAAGCGCACAACAAACACATACATGTATATGTGCATATACAACCGTGTCCATAATAATAGCAACATAATAATTTATATATATTCGTTTTATAATTTTTTTTTTTATAAAAATATAGTTCATATTACAACAAAAACCATACTTTGTGTTAGTTTCTCACGTAATCGGAACGACTCGGATTTATATCCGGCGAAGGATCATCACTTCAGCAGAATTCCCAGTACATGTAAGGCGAATGCTTATGCTGCTATAACAACAGCACAAAGTCTCAAATTTTTAAATTAAAAAAAAAAAAAAATTCAACGTATTTTGATCATAATTTCCAATTTTTAGAAAGAATCCAAGTATGCAGTTTTAGAGCGCGTTGAATTTTGGTGTAAGAAGGTGCAAGTTTGATTTTTAACATTTTTTCTAGCTGACAGTGTTGTGCATTTTCTCCATAGGAAAACAAATGTGGGGCATTCGTCTTAGGGAAGAAAATGCATAGCACTGCCAACAAAAAAAAATTATCAAAAATCCACGTGAATTTAAGCTATTTTAAACTATTTCAAACTGGCGTAATATTATTTCCTAACTGCTACAAAACCAAAAATATTTAAAAAAAATTTAGATGAAAATTTTCTAAATTTTGTACAAAGTTTGAAACTTTGTGTTATTTGGTTTTGTTTTAGTATCAACTATATTCAACTACAAAAACACAAAAAATTTAAATAAAATATAAATAAATAGTCAAAACTTTGCAATATGTTGCACTGCTTTTATTATGAACGCAGGCGTACACAAATGCATGCATTTGTGGCTACTTGGAAAGCTTTCGAACTTTCCAACTGTTAAAATCCGTCTTTGAATCTGAAAGAAAATTTCGGTAGTTGGCTGTGTTAGTCATTCACAAAGAGTTAATCGCATATTTATTTGCATATCATTGACAGGGGCATCAATGGGCAAATAGCATTAGCGATTATTTGTCATTTTAATTGTTGTATTTTTATTTTACCTGCCGGTGCATAAAACATGAATTAGCGAGACTCTCTCTCTCAATATATAATGAATTAATTTCGAAGCCAAAATATTCCACCATTCATTCAATTAATTAATTGAGTTTTTTTGTGTGGAAAATTTAATTCAGAAGTGGAAAAAAACCTAAAGCAAACATGTAAATAATTACGAATTGTTCCAACATGAACTTAAGCAGCCTTCAATTAGCATAGAGTAATTTTTTTACAGTGTTTGAGTTAGCAAAAAGTTGAATTAGACTTTAAAATGAGTACAGTTAGGAAATTCACAACTCGTTAAAACATAGACATATCCATATAAACATACACATATCCATATCTATATTAAAGAAAATTAAAGAAACAAATTCAAATTGTCAAAAATCAACAGAAAATTGCGTGGTAATTTCGTTCCGGCAAATTGCTGATAAGTTATGTGAGAGTGTGATAAGACCGTAAATTTCATCTGTAAGATGAGATTATGCAAATATCAAATATGGACATATGTAAATATTAGTATTTCAGGGCCGACGAACTTTAAAAAAAAAAACGCAGGAAAATTTAAAAATTGCTAAATGCATTGGTATTGCAAAAGGCGGCCGCCGTATGTTTTCCTGAGACTAACTCCGAGCACGAAACACTAATTGATAAAAGAAGTTTTTTCTAATAGCGGTTATTGCTGTTGTAGCAGTTTAACAAACTCTGCGGGACATAGTGAATTCACTCTCTTCTAATTGTAGGCCTAAATAACTTTCTGTTTCGACCTTAGGTTTCGATGAGTAGGTTTTAGAAGGCATGTGAAAAGGTGGTTAGTCTCGAGCGGGGTGCCTTAACATGCCGGACATATGTTTGGTATGTCGGGGTTAATTCTAAATAAGTAGGAGTTCACTGTCTATATATAGTGAATGTCATGCTAAGTTCTGGTTCTCGTCAGAGATGTCTCCTGACGTGCCTGGGAGGTGACTCAGCCTCTAGGAAGCGCCTGCACGAATGGTTCCTGCGGCAACATTTCAGCAAGAATTGCTTAATGAGCATGATATCATGCAGATTAGCCTGGAAAATAGTAGCCCCGTTTTGTAGATGTAGTATAAGGAACCTCAAGAAACATCCCGTGACTGTCCTGCTGGCAGCATTTGGGCAGGTCTGAAGCTTCGTCCACTGCGTATCACTAGTTATAGGCGATCAGATGGGTGCTGTATAATTCAGAACCTGCCGTCCAATTGCCTTAAATGTCGCCAGCAACGTTTCCTTGCCATTGGCCCAAGCGATTTGAGGATCTTGCTACAGTTTTGGACTTCAGTGGCAGTCACAGTTGCATTCGCCGAGAAGGAGAGACAAGTATCGAACGTAACGCCCAGTAATTTTCGGTTATTTACAGTCGATTTTGATGTGCCATCGACCTTGACATCCTTCGTCCAAGAGCGCGAATAGGCTCGCCATGGATTTAGTGGGGAGAAGTTGGAAGTTCTTTACAGTAAAGAAGCGAGAAAGTCTGAAACCATCGATGTCAAATCAAGAAAAAAATCTCTTCGGTGGTTCAGGAAGCTTCCGGATATAGAAGTTGAAAAGCAACGGAAAAGGACACCACACTGATCCCTTTTTGTCAATTGTGCTGGTTACCCAAAAAGGTACTTGTTAGCGTTTTTCCTGAACATAATGTGTTTAGATAATGTCTACATTCTATTCCTTAGGGAAGGTGTAAAAAGGGACAACTAGCTAGGTCAATATTTAATTTTGAACGGCTGCCTAAGAAAGTTGTAGACTTGGAATTTAAAGACCTCATAGTGTTGTCTAATTGATTGTGTTTTCTAGAAAGTTCGTGCAGTTAACTTTTAATTGCTCAAATCTACCAGGAAACCCCGGTACAGGGCTATGTAATTATGCCTTACAACTGCGATATAGAGAATTCTTTCTGCAAGAAAGTTTGAGCGGCCTACTATTTTGCTGACTTTGTGGGAAAAATGGTCCTTTCACTTGGTGATGGTGTCTCAGCCTTTGCATACTCTAAAGGCTGGATTTTCCTTCACTGGAAAGTAATATTTCTCTACTTGAAGCATTCGAAAAGAGGCTGCTCTCATATCATATCTACAAAACTTAATTCGTTTCCATGATCGCATACAATCAAGTGGATTTTTAATCAAAATTTGTATTTGCAATAAGGCTGCATTTTTAGTACAATGCAATAAATTATTTGTACCACTATCACACACTGAATGTCAATAAAAACCAACAACAGAGTAACAATGAAAACACAAACTATTTATTTACTAAAAAAAAGGGGAAACAAAATTAAATGCATAGAAAGGCGGAAAAAGAGAAAGTTCGTTTACCCAATGCGAGTACTTTCGTAAGCTTTGAATGTATGTATGTATATTTCTATGGACGTACATATTTATATATGAATGTATGAATGGGTCTCGTCACAATAGTAAACGTTGAAAAGAAAACAACAATATTGGTCACAATTTTGCTAGGCGTTTTTTAACTGACCGAATTTAAAAGTAACTAAATAGTATGGGTACTATATGGCATGTCTGTATGTATGGAAGTGTGCGCTGAATTTATGAAATACCGTAGTGAATGGGCGAAAAGTGGTGAAAGAAAATAGTTAGCACCTGTGAAAAATGGTAAATCGAAGTCATGCATTTTACTTTTTGGAAAAGACTGCAACTACAAGTTCCAAAGCAGTGATATATTAAAACAAAAAATAAATTAAAAATAAGCGCACAAGCGATGCTCTTTAATCGAATATTGATGAAATATAACACATCCATGCGTGCTTGCATACATAAATCAAATTTAATGCATGCACTTAAAAGGAATTTCTGTAGATTTGCATTTTCATACACACAAATGTATGCAAAGAATTCCCATAAAGAATCATTAGCAATCAAGCGCAAATCTTTTGTGGTTTCTGGGTCTGCTGCACCCACACAGGAATGACAGAATTAATTCATTTCTCCTCCGCTGCTCTTTCATCTAAAGCCAATGATTAAAATATTTGTGGGGGCGCGACTCCTACAGCAAATTTTCAAATTTCAATTTAGCAATAACTGTAAAAAGCATTTACTACATTTACTCGTAAACACACCATGCAGGAAAGAAAGCAAGAACTAGTGGATGAAGTTTCTGATCAGCACTAGTGGACTATTTTTCTAATCAATCACCAGTGTGGCAGTGTCAACGTGGGCAGCGTCTGTGGACTTGAATACTGGTTGGCAACTATTCTAAAAGTTATGCAGAGCTTATTGGAACACTACTGTCGAATTGAGCATCAAGTCTGAGCTATCGAAATAGTCATGAATGCATGCAAAAGGGAAGTAATTAACACTTCTTACGAAATCATCGTGTAAATATTGTGAGTTATTTATATAGATGTGGTATAGGAAAGAGGAATGTGTACTGAACTACGAATTTCTGTACTAGTGAATTTCTCTACAGGGCATTTATCTGTGGTATATAAGTAGAAAATATAAAAGTGAATAATGCAGAAAAGTGCAATAATTTTAATGCGTTGTGCTCACTTTTTCATTTTATTTTTTTTCGCAATTTATATCTTTTACATTTTCGAAAGTTGCTTTTTTAACAGATACAAAAATACTGGACGATTGCCAAAATAAATGATATGAAGAAAGCAAAGTTGAAGCCAGTGCGCGCACAATTTAGGTGCTTGAAATTGTTAGTAGAAGAAAAAGTAACAAAAAAATTTTGTTTGCAATTTTTTTTTTAACGACAGAGATTTTTTATTTTTGGCACATTTTGTGTTTTTTGTTTCCATAAATTGGGGAATTGAATTAGTTTGTAGGTAGGTATTTGCAGTAGTACATATAAAAAATAGAGTCCCAAGGTCAAGAAATTTTGTGCAAAGTAGCGAACATTTCAACAAGGAATTGTGAAGGAAGAGAAAATTGCTCGTCGCTTGCAGTAACCAGAAGTGAACAAGATAAAGCCTTTAACTGGTATGTAAATGAAACGAAATTATGTATAGGGTTTTTCAGTAAGAGCGCTTCAACTTTTGAACTTTTTTGAATAAAACACAAACGGTTTGACTTTTTTAACTAATTTTTTTTTTTTATCGAGTTTGAACATATACATTTAAGTATGAAATTCGATTTCTTTTGCATGACCACCGCGTGCACGTTTTACGAAGTCCAATCGTTGAACCCAATTTTCGACCACTCTTTTGCATAAATCGGCCGAAATTCCAGCAATTTCGCGTTCAATATGGGCTCTGAGCTCACAAATCGTCGCCGGCTTGTTACTGTAGACCAATGACTTCACATAACCCCAAAACGGGACGGCTTGTTAAATGGACCGTAAAATGGCCGTAATGCTCTTAAAGTAGCAGCAACAGAACGATTATTTTCATAAAAAATTTGCACGATTTGCAATCGTTGCTCAAGTGTGTAGCGTTCCATGATGAAATGTATACTAATGAAGTTAACAAATGACAAGCGAAAAATAAAAAATATTGCGTCGTTCGCCCTCCCTATCAGAAAAAAGTTGAAGCGCACCTATTGTATAACCCTATAGTTAGAAGAATTTTATGTTGAGTATACGTTCTGACGTACCCTATCCTCAAGATTAAATTAGATGGTATTCTTGCCTTTCTAGCAGGAACAACGAGGCCTAATCGATTGCTGGATAGCCCAATCGGGCATGCGACAATCGAAAAGACTCATAGATCCAGAACGGATAAAGGCAGAAGCAATCCATAACCTAAACTGAAAGGGCATACAACTTTACACTGAACTACTAACAGGACACTGTAAACTTAATTGTCATAGGAAAAAGAGGCACAGGAAACCGCAAAACACGTTCTCTGCGACTGCCCAGCAGTGGCACGACGGCAAACTAAATTACCTGGGAAATGGGGCTATAAATCCAAACCTCTTGGTAGAAATTAAGCCTACAGCAGTTTAAGGATTTATTAATAGCCTAAAACTGTTCGAGTAGGCTACATGGCTGAACAATAGATCTACATATTCAGGTCGCAGTGCACAAACAGCAAATCAATAATTAATTAATTAATAATTGGCGCGTACACTTCTGTTAGGTGTTTGGCCGAGCTCCTCCTCCTATTTGTGGTGTGCGTCTTGATGTTGTTCCACAAATGGAGGGACCTACAGTTTCAAGCCGATTCCGAACGGCAGATATTTTTATGAGGAGCTTTTTCATGGCAGAAATACACTCGGAGGTTTGCCATTGCCTGCCGAGGGGCGACCGCTATTAGAAAAATATTTTTATTAATTTTGCTTTCACTGAGATTCGAACCAACGACCTCTCTGTGAATTCCGAATGGTAATCACGCACCAACCCATTCGGCTACGGCGGCAAATCAATAATAATAATAAAAAATGCTTTCCATTTTAGAGTTCGATTTAACTATTGATATTCAGATTTAGTTTTTTCATCACATCACAAGTAAAATATGGAATACAATATTTTATATCTATTCCGTTCCGTGCTCAGCCTTACAGAATATAATAAAATAAAATAAGATAAAGTAAAAAAAAAAAATTCAATTAAAGATTATTTAACCAATTAAACTAAAATAAAAAAAATATTTCAATAAAATATAAAATGAATAATTAAAAAAAAAAATATACATTAATAAAAAAAAAAAATGTTTATAAAATTTAATTTAAATAAATAATAACTAAATTAAATATAAAGTAAAATAATAAATAAAATTAATTAAATAGCGAAAATAACTCAGTAAAATAAAAATGTATGAAAGGTGTTCGTTTAGTAAAAAAATGTCCCAGTATCATATGTATATGTAAATATTAAAAGTAAAAAGTAAAGGCAAAGAAAAAATAAAAGAAAAGGTAATACTTATCCCTGACAGATCTACTGTCATAAGTCAAAAGACTTGACTTTTAGTGGACTACCTCTACTTTAAACAAAATAAGGTCAGAGCAAAAAAGCTGTGACTATCAGATCACGGAGACCTGATCTGTGATTGTGACAACTTCGAGGTTCATTTCGCTGTCAGAAGTAATTGGGAATCTGATATCGTTCTAAGCGATAAAGTGAACCAATCTTCACATGGGCTTCAAAAATGAGAGCTAGAGCTGAATTTGGTATTTGCTCTCAACAAATTCTCTTTGACAAATAGGCTTCCAATTGACTTTCAAGCCAGCTAAGGATAGGGTCTAATATAGGCTTCGGAGAATCGAGTTATAGCATGAAGACCCTACTGGGTTTATTATTATTAATCAAGTGATTGCTAACGTAGAAGTCATTATTGTCTTCATTTTAGCGGTATAAGGACGGTTAGTCTGGAAAAAGTTTTATAGAGAGGCTTTTCATGAGACGTACTAGAGGTAGCAAGGTATTTTTTTAAACCACTAATGGTGTTTTCGTTTCTACGAAAAAATTTTGCACTTCCACGGTGTACAAATTGTTCAATGATGCACTCAACCCTGTGAAAAGACGCGTCTTTTTGCCTACTAAGAAAATACCGCAAAATACTGCCACTGTATGTATCTATCTATCTTTGTCTAACACACACATTTCTTAATGTTAATTTTTTAAGTAATCAGCTGATTCTCAGAGCAACCAACTCCCCTGACAAAACGTTCCCACGACAGTAGGTTCTACGTTACCGGAACGACCCGGATTTATATCCGTACAAGGGCTGTCACTCCCCGTACATGTATAGGGAATGTTTATGTTGCTAAACAACAACAACAAAACTTCTTAAGGTAAGAAATTTCCTCCTTTGCCTTCGTGTGGCATTTTGGCATTTTAAGTATCGAACGCAGAATCCGGACGAAATCGCCATAAATTGAATTAATTACAGAAACAATAAGACGTTACATAAAAAAAATAATAAGAATGAAATGAAATAAAAATAAACGAAATTAGTAAAAATGAATTAAAAAATTAAATAAAGTAACATAAAAAAAATTACGCAGAAACTACAAAGCTTCACAAATAAATGCCTTTGGATAAGTAAAGTTTTTTGGCCGAACACTATCCGAAATACGGACTTGTGGCAGATAGCCAGGCAACGGATCGGGCACACTCTCAGAAAGGACAGGGAAAGCATTAGCAGAGCAGCATTGGAATGGAACCCACAAGGACACAGACGACCCGGTCGTCCACGAAATACTTGGAGGCGTTCTAACCTTCCTGAACTAGAAACAGTTAACCAAACGTGGGATGTGGTAAAGAGAGCAGCGGCTAATAGAATAAGATTTAAATGTTTTGTTGAAGCCCTATGTTCCCAAGTGGAATAATAAATGAATAAAAAGAAATTATGAAAAGTAAATCACACGCATTTATTAGTCATTTTCCTTATCTATTTATATAAAATAATTTCTCAATTGATTGATAGCTGTATTAATTACATATAAATAATGATATGGAAATATATCATCAGAGTGCAAAAGTAAGGTAAGCATGAATGTGCGTTTGCATGTATGTAAGTATTCACATTCACATTTTATATTTTATTTTTACTTTTTTGAAACATGAAAGATTTACAGAAAGAAATTGGACACATTATATAAAAGTACACAAATGAATTGAAAGCAGCTGACAAATAAAATTTTGGTATTTTTCCTTGCGGGCACTTACATACAAACATACAGCATTAAATGATACTTCACACTTCTTTACATGCAACACACAAGCATATAAGTACATACGTACAAATGCATATGTACATATTTTTCAATTGAAAGATAGGAAAACTACACCTAAAAACTTTGCAGAATTTGTTTTAACAAATTCGCCAAGCAACAAATTATTTTCGAAAGGAAGGAAGTTCAAAGCTGAAGAAGCAAACAACCAAATACAAATTTTTGTTTTACTTTTGTTATGCACACATATGTATGTATGTACGTATACGCATATACATGTGTACATATGCATGGTATATTGTTTTGGTTAAGATTCTTTAATATACATACGTACATACATACATGCAAAACTAACTACCAAATTTCAATTTTGATTTGCGCAAATTTGTTCAAAGCTTAGGACAACAATCCGCCTTTACTGAATTACAATTTTTTATAAAATTAAACATTTTGTACGATGGTGGCGATGACAGACGATTTTCGAATCGATTTTTATTTTTACTTTATTATTAAAGGCGCTCCCAAATTGGCAGGGTATTCAAGTTCAGTCTCGCTTAGGTGCAAATGGCAATCAAAATTTTTGCAAACACACCACCACCACACACAGGCAAGGGCGAAAAACTGAAGAAACACATTGTCAAAAGTTAGGCTAATTTGGGCAAATTAAAAATATTTTTATTTAAAATATTAAGCAGTTTTTGTTATAGAAATCATACGAATTGCCGTGACGAGCTGCTCAAATACAAAATGCAAATGCCTCGAATTTTTGGCAATATGCACAAACTGTTGGTAGACATTCTACGTTTTATGTTTTACGTCTTACTTTTATTTCAATTTTCTTTATGTATTTCTTTCTTATTTTTAGCAACATTTTTGTTTTCCTTTTGCAGACTATATTCGTAGCATCACGCCACTCTTAACACACACATACATATGCACACAATGTAGCTACACACACATACGAATATGACATAAAATTTGTTCATTTGTTTACGTTACAAGGTAGTGCTATTCAATTGGATACAATCTATAATATTTATTAACAATATTAACAACTTTTAATGGGCGAAAGCCACAACGGTCGGATAATGAAAATGTTGCATTTTATAAATTCCCTACAATACGCGTGGCACATTTCTAACAACTCGCTACAAAGCATTGTAGTTTCTAAAAATATTTCTAAACGATTTCAAAAATAGGCACATCCATATACATACATATGCATAGTAATTACGTGTTTTTTGGGTATTTAACATCACAGCTGTATTCATACTGTAAGTAAATATTAGCGTGATAATGCCTCTTTAAGGTTCAGCACATATTTTTTATGAAAGTTATTCGACAAAAATATTGACGTAATGATGGCGGTCTAGTACAGGAAATACAATGGCAAAATTTACAAACAAATAAAAACAATTTATTGAATTAAATTATAATTAGAAAAAAAAAAAAAAAAATTAAAATAAGTAAAACAACTAAAATTAAGTAAAATATAATAAAGTAGTAGTAGTAAAAAAATCAAAAATATATAAATAATATAAATATATTATAAAAAAATAAAGCAAAAATTGCAATGAGATAAAAGAACAAAATTAAAATAAAATAAATTAAAATAATAAATTAAACAAGAAAGAAATATAATAAAACAAAAAAAATTTAATTTAAAATAAATAAGAAATTAAATAAAACAAGAAACATAAAATGAATTTACATGAAATAAATTAAAAAAACAACAAAATATACTAAAAAATAAATTTAAAATATAAACTAAATTAAATTTAAATAAGAAATTAATTAAAACAACAGAGATTTAAATGTTAAAAAAGGAAGAATAAATAAATCAAAAATTACAATAATATAAAGAAGCAAATCAAATAAAATAAGACAAAACTATATTACAATAAAATATTTTTAAATGGAATAAATTAAAAAATAAAAATAAAGTTTAAAATACAAAAAAAAAACCAAATTAAATTTAAATAAGAAATTAAATTAAATAACAAAAGCATTAAAAACATTCAAGGATAAAAATAAAATACGAAATAAAAAAATACCCAAAAAAATTAAGTAAAATAAAATAAAGTAATAAAAACTAATATATAATTTAAAACAAAAAAAAATCAAAACATAAATAAATATATAATGAAATTAATTAAAAATTACAATAATATAAAAAAAGAAACAAATAAAATAAAATAAGACAAAACTAAAAAAAAAACAAATTTACATCAAATAACTAAAAAAATAAACAAAATATATTAAAAAATATAAAAAATAAACAAAATTAATTTTAAATTAGAAATTAAATAAAACAACAAATGATTAAAAACATTGAAAAAGGTAAAAAATAAAATAAAGTGTACACCAGATATTGTTAAGATTTGACTATTTCTTTACTTATTTTATAGTTTCAATTCATATAAACTAAGAATTTGTAGAAGTTATAGTTTTGAAGTTTATTGCATTTTGGTATAAAAAAGTGCAAGTTTTAAGTATATTTAAAATTACACTGATTTTTGGCAATTTTTTCTGCTGACGGTATAAGATGTTTTTTCCATATAAGAAAATTGTGTCGAATAGAGAAAATGCGCAAAATGCACTTCCTAAAAAATTGTCAAAAATCAGTGTAATTTTGAATGTACTTAAAACTTGCACTTTATTATACCAAAATGCAATAAACTTCAAAACTATAACTTCTATAAATTCTTAGTTTATATGAATTTTATTTTAGTACGAACCATATTTTTATAAACAAATAATTGAAACTATAAAATAAGTAAACAAATAGTCAAATCTTAACAATATCTGATGTACACTTTTTTTTGACGCTGACGGTATATCAATGAATAAGTATAAGGAAACTTAAACTTAGATAAAAAAATAAAATATGAAATAATCAAAACAAAAAAAAAAACACAATGGATGTACATAAATATCAATGAGTTTTTGCTTTTGATTAGCTAAAAAATAGCTGTATTTTTTGCAATTTATGGACTTAATTTAATTTTTGACATCTGTATTGAGTAGTTTAGAAGCGCAAGGCAAATTATGTTTTTTTTTGTCATTTTAAAAAACATTTCTTTCCTGAATTATTTGCTATATAAATTTGTTTCTTTATTTATTTGGAAATACATCAAATACAATGAAAACAAACGCCGCCACTATATAACATCAACATTAAATTAATTGTACAGATTCGTTTAGGAAAATATTCATTATTAAATTTCTAGTTTTTCGCGTTCACGCAGATGATACAATAATATGTACATATACATATTTATATACGTACTAATATATTTCTTACTTGCCTTGGTCTATTTTTTGACTAAAGCCCACACCCAACTGACAGTTTCACAATACTAAAGCGAATAAATACCATTGGAAGAGAGAATCAGATAAGAAAAATAAAACTTATGAATGAAACTTTTTTCTAAATACCACCTATGTATGTAGGTATGCACATATCTGTGAATTTAAGAATTGAATTTTTTGTATGCCGATTTTGCGTATTCTTTCCACATAAAAAAATTCCCAGCATTCGTTATGCTTATGGAAGAGAGTGCATAATACCGTCTAAAAAAAATGTTTAAAAAATCAAGGCAAATTTTGAGTCATTACCAAAAAGTTTGAAAATTTAATAAAAATTTGTTGTGTTTGTAAAATTTTGTACGAAGTTTTAAACTTTGAATTATACGACTTTTGTTGTAAACTATATTTTTATAAAAAGAAATTAAATACATTTCCAAAATTTCGCAATATGCCATGCTGCTATTGTTATGAACACAGGTGTGTGTATACATAAGTGTGGAGGGCTAAAATTGTCACGAAGGAAATGTGCCAGATTATTTTGGTATTACACTACCTTTACACTCATTAAATGTATGTTTTCATGCGACGAGTTGATGTCTAATAATAATTATGTATGTGCATGTGCATACATACAAAATTATGACTAATTAACGGAAATAAACTCAACCTATCACTAATGTGATTTTGATTGACTTTATGTGAATTTGTTATAGGGTTTAACGGCGCTTTTTGATTTTGGTTTTACTTTGTGTTAATATTTAAATGTAATTACATTTATGTGTTAATCAGGTGTTTAGAAATTACTTTTGTATTTGTATTCTTCCATTTATTGGCCGGTTACAAATCCGGCACTTCCGTTTATACTATGCACTCTCCATTTTCATAGAAAACCGAAAATTTTGATTGTGTGAGATTTGGCTACTACTGTTTTATAAGTATGCATTAAAAATGTGCAATTGATGCATGCAATTTTCTATATGAACGTGAGTGCCTTCTTTGTGAACCTCTATTAAAAACTTGAGGCTTCTAAGAGCGTGCGTGAAAATGAGGGAAATTGACTCATCACCTCCAATAACTGCTTTGTCACATACATACACACGCGCTTAGAGTGTGCTGCAAAAGTTTTAGCAACAAAAAGAAACAAAAACAAGAACAAGAAAACATTACGAAGCATGCGCGCCTACTTCCCTGCAGTGAAAAATAAAAATCGATTAAATCGGAATCGGTCCAGACATTTTGGCGCTTGTCACGCTGCTCTGCAACCTATTTATCTGCCAGATTGCTTACCCCTCACGCTTGGCTCTTGTTTTTCTATTCATGCCTTTCAGTTTTGAGCCAGTTTGGCGCTTGCTTTACTTACTTTTACTTTTTTGACCACTTTCGCTCTTAGTTTTGTATGACATTTGGCAATATAGTCCTTTGGCAGTTTGGCCATTTTAGCACTTTTTTGTTATTTTTTATTTACCTATAGATATGGTATGCTGAGATGTTTTTTTATTGTGTCGATGTGCTTTGCAAATACAAATTCACATTTGCACTTTCGGCTTGTTTGGAACTTTTATTAAAGTTGCAATAGCTACGTAAATATTAAATCTCAGCAACTTGGCAATAATAACATCTTCAACAAGGTGCCTTTATAATGCAGCAAATCTGATTTTAGAGGATCGATATCCATCTGATAGAAATAAATGTTTCAGTTGCCAATCTATGTTGACTAATTTCTCGCATTTAAATGTTTACATAAGATAGTAGTAATAATAGTAAAATAGTTGGGAAGTAGACTGAATCAAACCTTTATCCTTATTTTGATGTTACCCTTTTGAAGTCTAAGTACAATTGAATGGACTATTTTTTGTCCGCCGACTTGTAATCTATAAAATTATATATTTCAGAATCGGTAGAATGGGGCATATCAATTCAGAACAAAAATAATTATTGAGAGTTTTATTGTAGAAAAATTTGATTGTGATTGCTAATTTTCATGAGGGTGTAGAGAGGACTGGAAGCTCATTGCGATTCTACTTATTTTTGCTTAAGTTTACCCCTCTAGTGAAAAGTAATTGTGTTTTATTGAGTTTTTTTTTTTTTTTTGAATGATAATGACATTGAATAAATATTGCTAAGTTACGCCTTCTCGCGAAGGATTTCGATCAAAATAGGCATATCAAATGAATTCCTTTTAGCCAAAGGTTCCGGGAAACATTTTCTTCCAAAAATAAAAAAAAAATTATAAAAATATTTCATAAGATATTTCAAAGCATCAACATTCACAATACATACGTATATGGGAAATGCTGCTGGAGTGACAGTGGCCGCATACGAATCCGGGTTGTTCCGGCAACGTAGCACCGACTGTCTCTGGAACGGTAAGATCGAAATATCTGCTTCTAAATTTCAAATAATATAAGAAGGCTAGAAATCTACTTTAAAGCAATGACCCCATTATTCAGAATGAATAGGAGAAAATTTCCACAAAGCCGATCAGTTTTTTTGCACGTATGCATTTATAAATAAACAAAGGCACACATTATTTTCATATAATAAACTATTTGCATAATATAGGGTGTTTTTTTAAGAGCTTCAGAGCTTAAAATTATAATACAAAAACGAAATATTGTTGGAATGAATTTATTCTTTTATTATATTTTTTAATAGATAATTTCATTTTTTAAAATGACATCCGGCATATATCCGCCGCGGCTACGAGTTACATTACAGTACATTCGAACATGCTAATTTTGGACTACCGTATGTCCATATGACGTCAATGGTGGCTTGAATATTGCAATAAATCAACCGCAAGTTGCGCCGACTTGTTGGAACCAAATGTCGATGCTTAGCTGATTAATTTTTGGAAACAAAAATTTAGACAGCATGGCTCGATAGCGCTCGCCATTTACCGTAACGATAGCTCCTTCCTCATTTCGAAAGAAATAAGGACCGATATCGCCGCCAGTGCTATATGAACTTTGCGAACAGATATTGTTTTTGTTTTTTATTTTTTCAGGATAAATTTCCACAATTTGGAAGCGTTAAACGATTCACCATGACTTGACAAACCTTACTGAACAGAAACGTCAACAGAGTTTGTCAGTTATCGGTATCGATAGTTCTCATGCAGCTAAAAAACAACACCCGATAGTAGAACAAATGTCAATTATATTTTATTACATCTCTCTTCTATAATTACAGCACTTTATAGTACTTACTTATTTGCGGTAAAAATAGGAATTGTGTATTAGGTAATAATAAAAGCTCTTTACTAAAAAATCATCCGATTGAGTACAAAAGATCACAAGCAACTGCTACGGCACTGGTAAGTGTACACTTGTACATTTATTCTACAAATGTAGGTGTAGCTTTACTTTAATAAACGCTAAATAGTTTGTAATTTTTCCAGTATATCAAATAAAGGTGTAATTAAAATAGTCGCCGTGTATCTATGTATGTATGTATGTATAAGCATCCACTTTGCATACTAACTGGATTTTTCCACCAATAACCAACTGGATTTTAGCCGATTTGGCTGATATCCAAGTAAAATTATTAAGATGCGAATGCATAGAGGTTGTACAAGTTTCCGGGCACGTGAGTAACTTTTGTTAATATTGGCATTAGATAAATACGAGTATACATACATACGTATGTATGTAAGATGGTTTTAAAATTGAAAAATAAAATTGTTTTTAAGATATGGCGGTACTAAGGATTACTCACTATTTTGATGTTATTACAACTGTAAGCTGAATTTGCGAATCAGGCGATGCTACTGATTAGCACGACGAAGATGACGTATGTATGTATGTACAAACAAATATACATACATAAATAACTAAAAATACGTTATTATTCAATGTGCTGTTATGTGAAAAACAAAAATCGATGATGAGGTGAGTGCCAACGCTCCACTACATATATGTATGTATGTATGTATGTATATATGTATTGCAGCACATCACGCCACATTCTTGCAAGTAAACACAAACAAACGTATTTTGTTGGAGAAATACTAAAAACAAGTTTCTCTTTTTTGTTTTGTTGACCCACACAGAGTACATGGGGAGTACAAGCAGTGGAAGTGGCATGATTCACTCAAATTAAATGTATAAGTAGATTCATGCTCAAATATGACAAACGTGGCCAATAAGCTGAAAAAGGGTTAAGAGAGTCATTCATAAATGACATTAGAGATGGGCGTGTGAGTTATTTTTGCTCACGTTCACGTAAATTCAGAAATCATCGTTTTTAAACAGCCATGTTTTTCGCGAATTTTTTTGGTCTCCCAATTGAAATTTATTTGTATTAATTGCGTTCATAGACTTTTAGAAATTATGTACATATGTATATATGTATACACATGTACAAACACTTTTGGACAAAATAATAGAATTTTGACTACTTTTCTTTTCTTTTTTTTAATTTTCATTTATTTTTTTAGAAAAACATAGCTCGTCTATGTCAAATATCATATTATATAAATCAAAGTTTCTGATTTTATATAAGATTTATTTAAATTCGACAAATTTTCACCAAACTTTTTTGAACAGAAACAAAAAATGTGGGTACGCTGTTTTATAGCCTTTTAATTTTGGTATAAAAAAGTGCAAGTGACTTGAAAATTTCGTTGCTGTTTGATAACTTATTCCCTTGACGGTGTTGCGCATTTTCTTCATATAACGCATGAGATCATTTTTGTTTATAGATCAATGGAAAACTTAACTTGGTAAAAAATCAGAAAAAAAAAATAAATAAAAGTAGTCAAAACTGGCGTTTCTAATTAGCTGTTCACGGGTGTATGTAAACTTTTGTATACAGCAATGCATGCAAATCATTTAAAAATATTTATAGCACAATGCTTTTACGTTAAAATATATATATACAATACTATATATAGACATATATTGTATACATAAAACCATCAGTATGCATCCAGATCCGATGCAATTCATGGAGCGTGTATTTCTGAAATATTTTGTTTATACAATTATTTCAACTGCAGAGCTGCCTTGAATGTGGGTGTAGCAGCTCTCACTAGGCTCAACAAAGTGTTATACATACATATACAATATTGTGCGTTATTTGCTTATCTGCTACTTTGAAGAAATCCCTGAGTTATTTGGAGAGCCACTATTTAACTGTATTGAGCGCTTATCAGCATTGATTAACTGCTCATTATTTCGAACAAATCTGAAAATAATCTGTTAGTCGCCCGTACAATTGTTGTTGATCTGTGTGTTTTTGTTGGCAAAAGTGAGTATCGCACTAATTTTTATTTTGCTTAAACTATATGATGCATAAGTCTATATGTATGAATAAATATTTGATTAAATCGTCAGCGTTTTGGTAATGCGGTTGACAAATGGGAAATCCTCTCATTTTAATATAATCTAATCGTTCTCACGTCAGTAGAGGCTACGTTAGCGGAACAACCCGAATTTATATCCGGCCGCGGGCTGTCACTCCAGCAGCAGTCCTTATGTATGCTGCTAAAACAACAACAACAACAACATAAATACATACATAGAGATGTGCTACACAACACCAAAATGGTGGAAAATTATAAATAAAGTTGTTTGTATACAAAAAATATAAAGTCATATTACTAGCTAAAATCGAATAAAATTCAAACAAGTCAAACATACAGGAATTGAATGAAATGTTTGCGTAAATTACGAGTATAAAAAATTGCAAGTACCTAAATTTTTGTTATGAAAACATTTCTTAAATTTACCACTATTCGTTCAGAAGCAGAGCAACATATGTATACGCCTTCATGGCCATAACTTTGAGCAGAAAAATTATTAACTTGTAAAAATACAGAAAATACTAATTAATTAATAAAAGTGATGGTGTATCTACAATAGAGATACAGAAATCGTTCTCACAAAATATATTCATATACAGTCGAACTTCCATATAGTGAATTCGCACGGGACCTGAAAATCACTTCACTATATAGAAACTTCATTATAAAGAAACATTGATTTTTTATGTAACTTTATTTAAAATAATCAGTGAGTTTGGTTTGAATTACAGTCTTCCATTTTTCATTTTCAATAAAAGCTTCCAAATCATGTAGAGAGTTGAAAACATTAATCGGCACGTCACTCCTCATTTCCACAAAGGTTCTAATTACGCTAATGGATGAAGCAGCTTCTATCAACGTAGGTAATGCCTCCTCAGTTTCTGCCAATTCTTCAACGGTCAAATCGTGTTCATCGTTATCTGAAATAATATTTACATATTAAATTTTTGTTTGACTATAAAAAGATAAATGCTTACCAGGTTCAGCTGAACTTTCAAAAATGATGTTGAGAATATCTTTTTCGGATGGGTTGTCCCAAGTCTGCACACCATTATCAACATTTACGTAGTCATCAAACGATGCTTCGATATTTGCTACTTTTTTAAATGAAGACTGCAAAGCAGCCAAATCCGATATTGAAAGAAGGTCCTCTTCATCCCAATGCTCAAATGGAATCTGCATAGCATCTTTTGAAAATCCAGCCTTTTTAAAACAGTTGGCAATTGTTTCTGGTTTAACATAGACATTCCATACATTGCTAAGATTTCGAACTGCTTGCAGCAAGTCTATGGCCATAACAGAATTTCCCTGATCCACTTGAGTCAATATATTCGTTAAAATTCGTTTTCTGTAATGTTGTTTCATGTTGTAGATAATGCCTTGGTCTATTGGTTGCAGTAACGAAGTCTTGTTGGGAGGAAAATAAGCGAGATGAATGTTTCTCAACTTGTCTCTTACATCTTTAGGGTGGGCAGTGCAGTTATCAACAACAAACAACACCTTTCTGTTTTGATCACAAAATTTTTTGTCGAGTTTTACAATCCATTTCGTAAAAATCTCACTGGTCATCCATGCTTTTTTGTTAAACTCATAATCGACACCTAAAGATTTTATCCCCTTGAAGTACCTCGGATTTTTGGCCTTTCCGATTACGAGCAATTTTAGCTTTTCTGATCCTGTCATATTGCTTCCCACCAGGACAGTTATTCTCTCCTTGCTTTGCTTCCCACCAAAGCATTTTTCATTTTTGAATGCCAGTGTTTTAGTTGGCAAGCATTTGAAAAACAAAGCAGTCTCGTCGGCATTAAAAATGTCGTTAATGTTGTAATTTTCAATTAATTTCGGTAAGACGTTCGTTACCCATTCATCATGGTTTTCTATGTTGGCGTCAGCACTTTCCCCACATAATGTCTTTTGAATAACGCCATGCCGACTTTTGAACTTGTCTAACCAACCTGTACTTGCCTCAAATTCGTGGTGTCCTAGTGCTTCCGCAAAATCTTTGCCCTTTTGCTTCAATAATGGTCCAGATAAAGGGAGATTCTTACCACGTGCAACGAGTAACCATTTCAGCATTGCTTCGTCAATATCCTCAAAATGACAAGGTCGAAGTCTTTTGCGTTTGGTATTTACTGCCAAATCCTCCGCATTTTTTAAAATCACTTCCTTATTTTTTAAAATATTTGATAAAGTGCTGGGAAGAACTCCGAATTCATTGGCAATATCTTTTTTTTTTTTCTTTCCTTCATTAACTTTGTTAATCATTAATAACTTTTTTTCAAGCGAAATGCTGCTTCGATGCGTCATTTTAACTTCAATCACTGAATAAAACTGTAATAGCTCAGCTCTTTCTGTTTTAATTTTGGGATTCCCCTCATTACAGTTTGTCCACATCTAACCGTAAGTTTTTGCAACAGAAAACTTTTGAAAAAATTCACTACCTGGAGACAAAAACTTAGGACGCTTGAATTTCCAGCAGTAAAATTTGTTCATTATATAGAAAACTTCACTATATAGAAATTCATTATAAGGAGACAAAAATACACCGAAAGTAGAACGAAAAAGCAGTGTCTTCGAAACCAGTTCATTATCAGGAGAGCTTCATTATATGGAAGTTCACTGTAGAGAAGTTCGACTGTATTATATGTAAAAATATTATATTAAGCAATTTTTTCAGTTTCACTTTAATGACAATCATTGTCCATCTGTTTTATACTTCATATTGCCATTTATACTGCATACTGAGGTTTACTTATGTGATGTGATACTTGCTGGATGCTGATAAAAAAATAATTGCACACGAGACTTTCAATGCCGCTCACAGCGAATAAAAACGCATCTGCTATGCACATAGCAATTAAATGTATGAAATTGTGTTATCAAGGAGTGCTGCTTGGTTGCGAATGAAAGAAAACAATATATGCTTGCGATTTATATGTTTGATAAAAAATAAGACGTAACTGTCAAAATTTATGCGACTTTTTAAGCAAACATAACCCAGATATGCGTATGAATTAAGTTAAATAGCTATGCGCCAGCTTAAAAAGCTCTAATTAGTAATTCCAGGTGCGCCCAGGAAAAATACGAATGCACTAAGCTTGCATTGCTTTGACACACGAAAATAGAAAAAATGCATCATGCCATCATACACAACTACAACTCGTTTACTACTTTCTTCTGCCTCTTTCAATTTTGGACTGCTTGCCTACATATTTATATTTAGTTTCTGGTGTTTAAAATAGTTTTACGTTGACGGATGTTGATCCACGTATTATTCACATCACTAAGCGGAAACGCATGTTTTCACTTCATAACTACAATGCATTTTTTTTATCCCGGAAGTAAACGTTCAAAAATGCAAGACACATAATCAAATAGGTAGTAATATTTGAAGAAATCAAAAAAGCTTTACCTCATAAGTGTCGTCGGTACATAGGTAAACATTTAAGCACTTGACACAGTGAACTCGGTTTGAAATACAGTAACAGCCATGAAAATCAACTGTTCGTCCGCCAATGTGCCATGTTGGCGCTTTAACTTATGTAGCCTCTTTTTATATTATAATATTTTATAATCAATATTCATATACTCGTCCACCATATCTCACACGAGTAATGGGTTGATGGCTCTGGAGGTGTACAAGACGTATAAAATGAGCGAATATTTTCTTACTCTTCGAATGACTGGAGTGATGTGAGGCAAACATTTTGGAAAGAAGATTTCTACAATTTTAATATCTATTTGAATCGTAATTTAATGTAAAAATAATTCATCAAATTCGTTTGTTATAGTAAAGGAACCAATAACGGCAACGTATATTTACCATATATACTTAAGTATGTACCTCCATCATTCTAAACCTATTGAAGTGTGAATTTTGTCCTATTTACCTAAATATACTTAATATGGCCATCGTTTTACATCCTTTTATAACTTGAACATACTCGTACCTGCTATGGTAAAGCGATCCATATAGTTGATTAGATTAACAAAGCAGAGCACAACCACCGTAAACCATTGTGTCTTCGTGATTCCGGTGGATGGCTGTTGTAAAACAGCGCTATCCGTGTCTGATGGAGGAGGCATTAATTGCTGCGACGAACAGGTGGCGGGTAGACTAGCTTCAACGGAGTTGCTGTCGGCTTCCACATCACCACTGGACCCTGAAAGAGCGGGATTATCCATTGTTGTGGTTATTGGCAAGTAACGAGTCGACGATTGTGAAGACATTCACGTGGAATTTATGCACAAATCCCAAACACAGCCTCAATTCGAAACCGCACACACTCGAACACCACAGCAATTATAATCTGCGCTGCTGTTTTTTTTCTTAAATAATTTATGTTATTGAACTCCGATTTCGTTTGCGTTCTATGCTCTACACTTTTTAGCGGTCTTTGCGACACACATTCGTTTGACGTTCCTTTATGTGCACTGATGTAGCAAACTTTTGCTTTGGATTTTGATTCCTATTTAAGGCCTTGATTTATAATTTCAGATTTTCAAGATGTACTTATTATTGCATGACACTAGCTTATTTTAAAACAATTTTTACACCGTTTTATTAATTTCAAGAATTTTAAACAATTAAAAAAAATCTCGCAAGCGGCGTTACTTGAAGTTATCTTATAAGAAAATTGCCAACTAAACACGAGAGATGTGTAAAATAAACTGCAGCTGCGGCATGAAAGTACAATAATTTTACCCAAGAATTATTGGAATAGCACACAGAGTTGCATGTACAGGTATTAATTTACATAAATGCTCTTGTTTTGAATTTGAACATTTGCCAATCGAACTAGAAATTATATTTTTCTTTCATATCGGACACTTATGATGGCAATAATTTAACAGAACTAGGATATATTGCCGCAAGCTTACTTAGAAATTAAATATCTGAGAAGGTTTATATATTTTAATTGTGTTAAAACAATGTCTACGTATCTCTGGTTTGTAGGCACGATTACTCACGCGATGTCAAAACGTCACGAACGACGTGGAAGGGAAATCTGGCAAAAACGGAAAATGACATTTGTCAGCTGGCAGTGTTCACCGAATGCATAGAAATTGGGAGTGTTCGTGAAGCAAGTAACTTGTACAAACTTAAAAGTTATTACAAGATCGAGCTCGTTTAAGCAAAAAAGAAAATATGCAAAACTTTTAAAGGGAGAGCAATTTAGACATTTTATGGGGAGGTGACGTTGCAAAGTCGTGCTGGAAAAATTTTCTCGGTAAGAACTTACTAGAACTAGATATATGATACTCTTCTAACTATCGGTTACAATATTGCAGAAGTTATTTCACGCCGAACATGTTTGAATATATCGGCCAATAACTTGATGTTTCAATTTCACGTGAAAACAAAGTGAAAACTTTTATTGCGTTCGATTAGCTGGTGATGACCATCAGACTGTCAAAATTTTGCTGACAGAATGCGTGATGCCATTGTTGCAGAAATTCTGTGACAGAGCGTGACGTCATCGTATAAAAAGTAGCACCGTCGCAATTATTACTCGTAGTCAACAAAGCAACCGGATATTTAATATTTTAAAATCATAAGTATAAGTGATAAATAGCAAAAGAAGTTAATCAATTAATTAAATTAAATTTGTTTGGTTAATTTTATCTATTTAGTTAATAACGGAACCCCACAGTCTGCAACTGTGACATCAAATTCTTGATAATATCAAATGTTAGTTTTTGTTGCTTGCTTGTCAATTTCTGTCGGCGTAAATATTTGTATGCTTCTCTCTTTGGGTGAGTAGAATAGCAGTGCACGAGACTCAATCGCCATTACTGTTAAAACAACAACAACCCAATCGCTCAATTAAGCAAACACGGAAATTGGGACCAGTGCTGGAAAAAATTTTGCTAGCAAAAGGAACATACCTATGTATGTATATATGATTTGTGATCATATGGTTGCAGTTTAGTTAACAACACTTTCACATATTTAAAATTATTATTATTGCTATTATTACAGAGCTATAAACATGAGTAACTTAATAGCAAGAAAGTTACTAAACGCAATTTAATTAAACGTGTTAGGTTAATTTCATCGATCTAATTAATATGGGTATCCGCTAAAAGAAAATGTGTTCGTGGTAGTCTGAATCATCGCTCGCCGTTTTTGCAGCTAGCTTTCATATTTTTGCGAATTCCCTTTCATGTAATATGTAATTTGTATGTTTCTCACTTTATCTTATTTATTTACTATACTATTTCAATATCTTAATCCTTATATTTCTTATTTTCAATTTTTAAACTAATTTTTAGGATCATCTCATCACAGCAGGACTAAGGAGAAACAACAACAACAACAAGAAAGTTGGAACACTACTTCATTATGTTATCTATAAAATACTCCGCAGCAATATATTAATGCGGAGATTTGAATAAACAAAAGTTTCAGACCAAATCAAAATAGACGAGACTTAAAACAACATTTTTTTAAGTTTCTTCGGGTTCTGTTTTAATTGTTATTAAAGCATCGAATAAGATGCGCATCGCTTTTGCTTGTTTCGCTTCGCTCATTTCTGATATGATTGCAGCAACTGTTTGTCCAAAGGAAAGCACAGCATCACTTTCTTTTTTTATCACTACTTTTTCTTCCACTTTTGGAGCAAGCGATTGAATAGCCTCGATCTCTATTGGCATTTCCATTTTGTCCCTGCGAAGTTCATTTAAGGGATTGTATGAGTCGGGAAGTTCATTACTCTCCGCACTTATTTGTTTGAACCTTTTCGGGCGTCTCGCTATGAAACTGGAATCTTTGTTATCGTTCAATGAGCGGCGAGAGCTAAAAAATCGACTTTAATAATATGCACTAAATTTAAATTGAAAAAACTGAAACATACGTTCTTTGTTTTACATAACTCCTGAGAAAGGAAAGTGAACTAAACAACGGCCAATTTACAGTAGCATTCACTTTGCTTTCGGACAGCGTGTCTACCTGCTTGAGTACTCTGGAATAACGTTCTCGTAAACTCTTCCATCTTTTGGAGCAGTCTTCAGCTATGATAAAAATTACTTTTATTAGGTACATTACAATTTCAAAAAAATATATATACAAACCGGCAATTCCCAGTTGCGCACTAATTTCAAACCATGCTTCCTGCTTTTGTTCAGCACCCCTATATCCTAAACAGTGTTTGTTGTAAAGTATTTTATGGCTACGTACTAGGTCGATTAGCCTCTCGTCGATTGACATTCTGAGAAATTACAAGTGCGCACATAAATATTAATTAATCAAGTGCTAATGGGTTTGAGAGTTTGGATTTTAAATATATGTTCGTTATTTTTGTTTGAGAAATCTATTAACGTAATGCTATGTTAAGTTTTGTTTTCATAATCATGCACATACGCACAATATCACTTGGAGAGACTAATGTGACATTTTCTATGCTATGCTGGAAAGAACTAATCTACTTTTAACATGATGCTCTTACAATGAGTATGAACCCATTTCGTCATATGCGGTTTCCATTTCGTAGGAAATCTTTAAACGGTAAAAGTAACTACTTAAGCAGCGATTTATTATTTTATATTAAACATATTACAAAGTTAAAGCAATTAAGAAACATAGCAAACATCACTTTGAGTTGTCAAAACATTATATTGGGAATTACTACCAATGGCTATATGCTATTGTGAACTACTACACTGGCAGAGCTGCCATCATTCCTGGGTAAGAATTTCTAGTGGGGTGGCATTTAATATCACTGAGTTCATTTTAAATATTTTAAAATTTAAGTACTTGGATGTGTGTATAAATAAAAACCAATGTAATGGGGAATTTACAATAAGTAATAAAAGTTGTGACTGTTTAAATCTCCATTTTCAACAATTGTGACGGAAAGCAATCAGCGTTGGTTTTCGTTCTTTGAGCTGTTAAATTGAAATGAGTCGAAAGTAACTAAGTATGCGACCATATGTTTTCATTATGATTGTAAGCTACAAAGCTATTCGCCGCTAGCGAGTATGGTCACACCTCATTACACTGGTATAGCTTACAGTCGTACAAACACATGTATTTTAAGGCAGCTCTATCTAGCGTTGCCAACATATGTATATTTATACTAATCTTTTGTTTATTATTCAGTTGTTTATGCCAAATCATCATGGCAAGTTACACGATTGAACAGCACGTTCAAATGATAAAACTTTATTATCAAAATGAGTGTTCATTAACGCAACCGTTGCGTGCATTGCGCCCATTTTTCGGTAGACGTGGTGGCCCTTACAGTTTCTTATGGCCCATATTGAACCATGTGGACCTAGACGACATGTGGTTCCAGCAGGACGGCGCTACGTGCCACACAGAAAACGCCATTTTATTCCATTTCAACATCTACCCGCCCTTATTGAAAAACCCTTTAGTTGCTTCATCTAATCGCCACTTGCTATGCTTGGTGAAAAGAAATGGCCTTAAGTTTCTTCAGCATGTTGGGACCTTGAAATTTAAATCGACCTCATTTTGCCCTAAATATGCTGTTTACCTTATCTTTAAATATTTCACAAACTGGTTAGGTGCTACATATTCCTTCATTAGTGAGTAGACCACAGACTAAACATTTAGACAGTTACTGCTTTTTCCGAGTTGTTAGTTTGCAATATTTTTGAGAATTTGAAAATTTGTACTATGAAAATTTTAATTTTTCGAATTTTGTTCCATCTAATGCAAATTCCATCCACCGAAACAGATACAGATCGGCTAGAAATTTTTTGACCAATAGTGAGAAATGAGCTGATGCCTTACTTTACAATTATTGTTGTACTTAAAATTTTTCGGTAAACAAAACTATTCTAATGTGAACGAGCGTTTGTATTCGAAAGAAAAAACTTAAAACACTTCGTAAGCACCTGATATAAAGCGCCTCGTCAAAAACTTTTGTAGGATGGTTGCCTTTTATATTTTGCGCCTTTGCAACGTGTGATGAGCATTTTTTGATCAAAAAGTTTGGTATTTTTTAGCATAAACCTCCATATAAGGCTTTCACTTGTTCTTTTTTCAGTGAGTTGAAAAATTGATCTCACCTAAAAGATCGAATTAACTCGTGAAAATTTTCGTGCGATGATTTATTAAGATTTCCGTAATTCGACTTTTGGTGGTTAAGCACCCCACCAAGCGATTGGGAAACTCTGGTACAATGAGTTCCAACGAGGCCGTCGATCCTTGTAGGATGAATTTCGTGAAGGCCGACCGTTGGGCTAGAAACAATCAATGCTGTTCGTCTATTGATAACGCAAGATTGTCTTGTGACATATCGCGAAATAGAGGCATCCTTGGGTATTAGTGGGACCAGCATACATTCAATATTGCATGAGCATTTGGTCGTTAAGAAGACTTGTTCTCGTTGGATACCCCGTATCGTTACAGCAATCGACAGTATGGGTGTTCCAAGACGAGCTTAATCCAACAAAAGTTGTTCGCGGAAGAAGCCCCTCAAAGGAAATGGACCCCTGTTTTTTGCAAAACCTTTTCATGTCACAACTACACAAGTATTAACGCACAATAACTTATTGCCTTTTAGAGAAAATATATTTACATACACTGTTTAAACAAAAAAAAAATTTAGAAATATAATATAGAGACAAATATTACTGTTACAAAATTATAAACGCTCTTGGAAGTTCTTCTCCAATATTGTTTATTTGCTCTCCCTAGTAATTTATGGTAATTTCATTCTTTTCAATAGCCCCAAAGATTCTGTTCGGTATTGAATCAAATAACTTTTGCACTGGTTGCGAGCTAAGGGAGTCCGATGAATGAAGTACAGCATCTTTCAACTCTTCTTTTGTAGAGTACTGCTTATTTCCTCCATAAACTGCTGGAACGAATTCACTCCACACGGCATCTCAGCAAAGGGGATATATACATTGTTTACCAAACCAACACAAAGTGCGATGAGATGAATGACAGGCCGCATTATCTTGCTGGAAAACAAGATTTTTCGTCAGAATGCAAGTTGAGAGATTGCAGCAATTTATTCAAAAGTAAGCTTATGTATTCTTCGGGATCCATGCGTATTCATGGGAAATGGTGAACTCAAGTGTACTCACAGTTCCCTACACTGTCAGAATACCACCGGAAAAATTTCTTTTTGAAAAATATCTTGGCTCTAAACGCATATCTCTCCAAATCTATCTGGCCCAACTGTTTTATTTATTTTAGATTAGCTGTACCTGGCGCGCGTTGATACGCCAACTACTAAAATAAATTTAAGAAAAATAACTTTAAAGAAAAATCAGTACACAAATATTCGATTCATTCTAAACCATTTTATTGATTTTCTTTATTTCGAAAAAATCGGTTGAACGGGGCAGAAGTTGCTACTCTGCAGCGCCACCTGGTGGCGAGTGTCAGCAATGAGAATATTCTACAAACCTTCTCCTTGCAAAAATACATATATATACGAATTTTTATAATAATCGGTCCAGTAGTTTTTGAGTTCATCGAGGACATACAGACAAACATTCATTTTTATATATAGAAGACTACTGGATTCCAAAGGAAACGAAGCTTTCCGTTTCACTTTATGGTCAGGATAAGGTTTGGAGGTGGCTTCATTTTAGAGAACTTAGTTCCCGAACGCTTCAAAACTCGACTTAACGTAGCTCGAGAAACATTGAGATCACATTCAGCCTTGATGTCACGTAAGTTCTTTGTGCTTTTTCGCGCCACGCGAATAGCTTTTTGCACTTCATTTGTTTTAATCAATGCTGATTATTTGTAGCTGTAATTTTTTTTAATTTCATACGATACAGACACATGTACCTATTCCCGAAATGATTTTCTTTCGGAAGCAAAAACTAAGATTTTACTTTTTCCATTTCGGTAAGTTGTGTATCTCGCGGCATTTGGATATGAAATGCCAAAACTCTTTCAAATTTCTGTTGGGTTGGGGGTTCATAGCGTTTTTATATATTTTTTTAATTTTACAACGATTTGTTTGCTGTTTGGCAAAGGGTAAGTATTCATTCGATAGAACTCTTTCTGCTCTACAAAACTATGATAAATGTTATTTTTAGTTAATTAATTTTTTATTAGTTTTGAGGCTTCGGAATGGAATATCCAGCAGGCAAAATCAACATTTTCGACATCTGCTCTTCTTTGGTTTTCATCAAGGCCAAAAAGCTGCCGAAGCAGCCCGGGACATTTGCGACGTGTATGGAGAAGGTGTCATAGGAGCGCGGAAATGGATTGCACAGTCCAAAAATGGCGATCTTAATATCGATGACATGTCAACGGAAGGCCTTCTGAATTCAACAAAGAACGTCTCAAATCACTTTTGAAGGAGAACGGTCGCCAAACAAGTCGTGAGTTGCCGGAAAAAATTAACTGCGATCATAAAACTATTCTTAATCACCTTCATTCAATGAAATTTACCGCGAAATTGGGAGCCTTGGTGCTTCGCGAGCTCAACGAAGAAAAAACAAAGAAAGTCGCCTTCAAATTGCTTTTCAGCACCTCGCTCATCATCGAGCAACACGCGATCATAAACAGCAAGAAAATAGTAAGTGGTACGTCAAAGCCGAGAGTCAAGCCGGATCATCATTCAAAGAAGGTCGTGATATGTGTTTGGTGGGACTGGGAGGGTATGGTGCACTGGGAAATACTCGAAAAAAATGCCACGTTCGACAAGGAGCTCTACATTGCCCAGCTGCACCGCGTGAATGAGGCTATTCGACTGAAAATACCTTATTGACATGGTCAAGCGATACTTCTTCACGTCAACGCCAGGCCCCATATTGCACAAGTCATCAAAGCCGCATTCCGAGAGCTCGAATAGGAGCTTGCACCGGCGGATTACCATATTTTCCACTCCTTGTCAAACCATATGAAGGACGTTACCTTATAAGTCCTTAAAAACTAGCTCAACAACTTCTTTGACACCAGACCAGGCGGTTTTTGGCAGAATAAATTGGTCGAGACGTGGTAGAGGTTCTAAACAGTAATGGCGATTATATAATTGATTAACTTATTGAAATAATTATTGTTTTTTGTTTAAATAAAAGTCTTCTGTAAAAACGCTACGAACTTGTTCTCTAACCTAATACATTTCGTAATCATACAGCGTCCGGCACTCGAAGTGTAACCAATTAAAAAGGCCATACATTTGGTTTGGAAAATTACTTTTGTTTAATTCAAAGCAAAAAATTTGTGAAAATAATACAAAATTAAGAATTAATTTACTTTTGCCCGATATGACCACCTTTTGCCTTGACTATGGCCTTAAGACGATCCAGAAACGAATCACAAGCTGCCCGAATGTGACTTGTAGCCCACTCGCGGACAATGGCTTTTATCAGCGCCTCGAGACTGGTGAATCTTTCAGTTCGAACCTTGCTCTCCAAAACCTGCTGAAACGTCCATGATCTGCCACCGAAATGTTTGTCTGGTCACGGCTTCAAAGCAACCTCCTCTACGAAAACGGTTGAAGAGCGCCCATCTGCGGTTACAGCGGCCCAAAACATTACCTGTGGCAACTGCTGTCTCCCAGTGGCCAATCGATGACACAAATTCTCGTATGAACGGTTAGTCAAATAAACTTTATCGTTTTGGGAGTTTCCGAATTGCTCAATTCTCGTCAGGAAACACAATGTTCGGAAATTGACCGCTTTCGGCGAAGCGAAGCAACTCTTTCGCTCTCTCAAGTCTGACTTGTTGCTGACTTGGTGTGAGATCATACGCATTTTGGATCTTGTAAGGCTTGACTTTAAGATGATTTTTCAGTATATGGCGTTTCGATTGGCAGTCGCTCAAGTCGCTTCTTCACATTTTGAATCATTTCACGTGACGTTGCAGTCTTTTGATGATTACCTCCCATGTTGATTACCCATGACGTTTCGCGTTGCTACCTGTATAATGGTAACGAGTAATGTTGCGATAAACAAAAACTTTATTTACTTTAAGGTGCACGAGCTCACGAACAACAAGTTATCAAAGAAGCTACCTATTTGTTAGAAATGTTTAGGATGAAATGCTTACTCTTTAGATTTATATCGTCAGTGACACGAGATCCATTCCTAAAATATAAAATAGTATATCTGTTATAAAAAACTGCATCAATCTTTAGACATAAATATTAGGCGGAATTTGCTATTCATTTCTGGGTAGTCTCGCAGTAATTTCAGATTTTCTGCTATCGTACGCCTCCCAGTGACGTCAATTGTTTTCCGTGACTTGAATGGCTAACACAAAATTTAAATAAGTTCGATTTTTTTACTAACAGTTTTGCATACATTCACACATGGCTTCCGCAATTGCTGACTGTTACGACTATAAAAATAGGAAAGAAAAAATGTCATACATCACTTATGGATCTCACTAAATAATCTCTACGATCTTTATAGTCTGTAGAAATAGGTTAAATGTAAAATGTTGCGGTAGAAGCAACATATTGCCGTAACTGCTGTACATTCGACTGCCATTGTGGATGCAGTACCCAGGCACCCAGAGATTTTATGACAGCTTGATTGTTAGAGTAGATAGTGATTGCTTGTACTGTGACTGACCGTGAGAGTTGTCTATTAGTGAACCAATTTGTGGTACTTCCAGAACATTTGCTCTACCATATTCTACATAGGAATTGATGCATGCCACTTACCTCACCGCTGTAAATGAATAAATTAGCCGGCAGTTTTTGACGCGCATAGTTTTGTCGTTTTTTAGCTACGCTAATGTTATAAGGCCGCTGCGTGGGTTGCTGCGTGACTATTATTGAGTTGTTAAAGGTTTTTTCTAATAGCTCCGAGTGTATTTCTGCCATGAGAAAGCTCCTCATAAAAAAAAAACATCGTCTGTCCGGAGGTGGACATCATGAAAAACATCAAGACGCTCACAACAAATACGAGCGAGAGATCGGTCAAACAACCAATAAAGGGTGTATGCGCTAAATATATAAAATAATATATGCTACATACTATATATGCGTATTTCGGCAACGGTTATTTAGGTGACGGGATATCAGTGCCGTCATCATAGTTTGGGGATATCGGGATATTAATCTTCTTTATGACTTTCGATATTGTCATCATTCAGTAGGTTAGGGAAATGCTCCTGCATTTCTGGACTTTAGTCAGCAGCTCATCACCTTTAATCTTAAAATAATTATTTTTCGAAAACTTCCAGTTTTACAGGCATACTGAAAACACTTTCTTTACAGCTCCTTTAATTAGAATTAAGAAAAAAGGGATTTTTGTTTGACAGATCACCCGAAGCCATTCAAGAACAGTCATTACATTCATTGAAATCAACCGTTTGGTGCAGCCAATGGGCGGGAGGCATCATCGGCTCACATTTCTTCAAAGACGGGACGCTATTAAACAAACGACTTTTTGATGAAGCTCGTGATTTCCACAACAATTAGTACCAACAAGACGGTACTATTTGCCATACCGCTCGAAAAACAATGGATTTACTGCGTCATCGTTTTGGTGAAGGATTTATCTCTCGTTTCGGACCAATGGTTGGCTCACAGGATCGTGTAATATCACACTTTTGGACTTTTATTTGTGGGAGTATGTAAAGTCTAAATGCTTTGTGGATAAAACAGTTTCGATTGAGGCATTGGAAGCCAGCATTACTAAAGTTATTCACGAAGTCTTCCAGCGAGTCACTCAAAATTGGTGTTTACGGATGGTCGAATTACGGCGCAGCTGCGGCCAACATTTCAAATGGATCTTTAAAAAATAAATGTCATGAATGGTTCTACACAAAAATAATACAGATTGTCCAATCAATTTAAGTTTTCGTTGTTTTATTTCAATTTAATCCTATGCCTCTAAATTGGTCACCCTTTACCCCAGGAGGGTGCAACTAGCTAATAGAGCTGAGCGGAAAAAAGCTTTAAGTGACAGAAAAACCAATAATTAAAAAATAAACTCGTATTTGGGCCACCCAGTATGTATCTTTATCATATGAGCCTATTGAAAGTAAATATCTAAACGCTTCCAGACGTCGCGTGTGCATTTAGAATATTTAATACAGACGTTGATCAATCTCCATTTCAGGGATTTTCCCAGCAACCCATTTCGCATATAAATATCAGTCAGCACAAGCCTGGACCTCATAAAACTGACTACATTTTTTACTTATCATATACAATTTTAAGATAGGCAATTGAAAGATTATGACTGACGAGAACATTTAATGCATACAAATCAACAAAATATTGAAAAATAGACTCGCAAATGTACATTGTTGTATGTATTTATGTTTGTACGTACGAATATATATGTCTATACAAAAGCACGTACTACCTAAAAAGTGCGTAAAATAATTAAAAACAGTTAATTAATTCATTTGAATTTACGGGCCGAAATATAAGTTCCACCTCATGCACCTATAAATACATAGATTCGATTTCGCCCAAAGTACAGTAGTTAGCTGTATAAAGGAGTAAGCACCGCGCTATGGACAGTAAAGAGACTCGCATTATATTGCTGCGCATTTTGATCGTAGCAATCATTTTGACATCTGTTGCTGCACATTCGAAGTTTATACCGTCGTTTCCAAAACCAAATAAGCCAATCATTGTGAAGCCAGTTATTGTGAAGCCAGTTGTAGTGAAACCGAGCATTATCAAGCCAGTACCTATTCCTATTCCAGTTGGTGGAGGGGGTGGAGGCCATGGACATGGGCACGGACATGGTCACCATGGGCATCATGCCCATCATGGCTGACAAGATGTGTTTGTGTGATTTTTTTGTAATTTTTAGAACTAAAGCAATAAGGCCATAAATGTATATAACAGTACATATAAGTATGTATATATATGTAGATATTTACTATATTTTTTTAAATTATTATATTTATGCGTAAGTGCATGTAAGTTTAATTTTTGAGAATAATAATTAAGTACACCGAATTCTTTTTTAGAAAAGCATGCAAAAAAAAATCATTAAACAAAATATGCCAAATTTGGTAAATTTAATCCTCAGTTGGGCATCCGAATCTGGTCAGACATTATCGACTTTTAATGTGAAATTATGTGAGCTTCCAGGTAGTTTTATAAAATTTAATTCTCTATCGATTTATGCTTATAACTTTTTCAAGAGGATCCCCGAACAGGACGAAAAAAGGCCACATATGTATAAAAATTCAAATTGAAATTAGGAATAAAATTCAATTTTGCAACTGCTCATCACTACTTGCTAACAAGCGTGCACGTTTATTACGAACTGAACCAAAAATGCTGTCATCAATAAATACCTTCTGCTCAAATATGAACGAGACGTTATCAATAAAACGGTCCTGTTTCCCAAGCTCAAGTTGCCGCTCCGTGGAAAACATTTTGAGACAATTGAAGTCATAAAAGAGAATTCGAAGAACGAACTCGAGCTTGACTTGTTTACAGTAGCACAGAAAACAAACTATGTGACATATCACGCTGAAATTTGCCACGTAAGCTTATAACAGTGCTACCGAAAAACAAAAAAATTATTTTTTCCATATGTCATCCGCGGACCGTTTTATTGATAACGTCTCGCTCATATTTGAGCAGAAGGTACAAGGTAAAGTTCAAAATAAACAAGACTGAGCTAAAACAGAAACAATAGGAGCTTTGTTCTGATAACTTTGAGTTTATTTATTCAAAATAACCCCCTCTGGCCTCGATACACTATTTTGCGCGATCTAAACGCTTTTCGAAAGAGTGTTTCAGGACATGGACCGGAATGTCTTTCAGGATGTCGATACAAACCTTTTGGATGGCCTCTACGGACGCAAAATGTTTTCCTTTCATGCCCAAATGCAGTTTTCCGAATATGTAGAAGTCACAGGAAGCCATATCGGGGAAATATGGTGAGTCATTGATGGTTAAAATGCGATTTCTAGTTAAAAAATCAGTCATCGATAAGATGGTGCATTATCATGCAATAAGCGCTTTTGCGGTATTCAGGGCGAATTCGACGAATGCGATGCAACAAACGATTCAAAACGATAAGATAGAAAATTGCATTGACGGTTTGGTCCGTTGGCACGAACTCCTTGGAATCGTAAAAACAAATGAGCATCGATTTGGTTTGTGACTTCCTGAAACGGGATTTTTTTGGTTGGTGGCTCGTCTGGGGCTTTCCATTCGGCACTTTGACACTTAGTTTCAGGTTCATGTTGGATACACCACGTTTCACCACCAGTTACAATATTGTAAAAGAAGTTCTTGTCTTTTCCCGCCTCTTTAATGAGGTCTTTCAAATGTTGAATTCGGAGCAATTTTTGGTACTCAGTTAACTTGTGCGGAAAACGTGCACAGACCTTTCGTAAGTTCAAATGAGTAGGTAAAATGCGATAAATCGATGTTTTGGAGATGTTCAAGTCCGATTCCATGAGTTTCAACTATGATTTCGGTTCATTTTTAATAAATTTTCGAACAATTTCGATGGAGTTTTCGGTGATAACTGATTTTGGGCGCCTCGTATGTTTATTGTCATTTATGTCCTCTCAACTATTTCTGAAACGGGGCTTTCCATTCGGCACTTTGACACTTAGTTTCAGGTTCATGTTGGATACACCACGTTTCACCACCAGTTACAATATTGTAAAGGAAGTTCTTGTCTTTTCCCGCCTCTTTAATGAGGTATTTTAAATGTTGAATTCGGAGCAATTTTTGATACTCAGTTAACTTGTGCGGAAAACGTGCACAGACCTTTCGTAAGCCAAAATGAGTAGGTAAAATGCGATAAATCGATGTTTTGGAGATGTTCAAGTCCGATTCCATGAGTTTCAACTATGATTTCGGTTCATTTTTAATAAATTTTCGAACAATTTCGATGGAGTTTTCGGTGATAACTGATTTTGGGCGCCTCGTATGTTTATTGTCATTTATGTCCTCTCAACCATTTCTGAAACGTGTAAATCACTCATGAACTCTGGTACGAGATAGACAGTCATCGCCATAAACTTTTTTCATGAATTCAAATGTTTCGGTAAACGTTTTACCGATTTTAAAACATATTTTCACCAAACGCAAAGCACTTGGAATTAAACTTTGAAACCTATACTGGTTGATTAATCGAAATTCTCATGTTTCTCCCATAAGAAAACTCTTACTCTACTCAGTTATCTTAAAACCTATATGGCCCAATGGCATACAACTCTGGGGCACTGCAGCTAACTCTAACACCGAAATACTCCAAAGATTCCAGTCAAAAACCCATACTACATCACAAATGCCCAAATACAACGTCATACCATATTTCTCACAATAGCTGAAGAAATAAAAAGCCTTGTCACATCTCATAATAAAAGACTTCAATCACATATAAACCCTTTAATAACAGAATTACCTCTCAATCCTATCTCCTTTAACATACTCAAGAGGAAGTCAAACATTCTAGAAATGGTTGCACCACTGGGTACTTTCCATACATACTTAATAAATTTATTTAGATTGCAATAAATAAATGGATTCAAAAACCAAAAAAAAAAAGGTAGATGAACGTCACGCTGCAATCCTCAAAAGAATACGATTGCCGGAAAAGAAAAACGGCATGTTTAAAGATCGCTTCCATCAGAAAACTTATAAGACCAGCCCTCTTCATATCTAAAATTCATTTTTGGAACATACAGAAGGCAACGCTGCAGCCAAGAGCAGCGCTAGTCGTGTGGAACTGCTACTGCGAGTTGCGGAAGGTTTAAAGACGTAAGGAGAAGATAAAAGAAAAGACAGAAGAGGGTGGCTGAGAGGCGAGATAATTGAGATGCTTTAAAAATAAAAATGGTAACCTGGTGAGTGTGCTTAACTTATGGAGCCAACATTTTTCCGACCTACTGAATGGTGACACCAGCAAAACTCACAGAAAATAAGAAAAAAATCTAAATCAATGAACCCAGAATTCTCGTATCTTAGGAAAGGAAATAGATCCTTTCACTAAATATTTCCTTGCACGAAACTACAATTATCTAAAGTAAGGTTGACCCCTTACTCAACGACTCAACACAGTAACCTAACTGAAAACTGCTTGCAGCACGCGTAACTTTTTGCATACTTTCATCACGAATTTCTTCATTAAGTATCGGCAGCATACGTAACTCACCTATCCCCATAGAAAAGCTTGTATGCGTCTCTGCGGGGCTCACGATTCAGTTTCAAGTAAAAGTAGAACCCTACATATTCATACACATACTTATACATATATTGGCAAGTGCAATTCGCGCAAGTCTGGCTACTGCAAAGACAATACGAAAGATATTATGACTATACTAATTCGCGTATTGTAGGTATTTATTATTCACTAACAAGAAGTATCCCTTGCAATCGCCATGAGCGCCAAAAGAATGTACTGGGGATGACATCCCACTAACGCAGCGCGCATATCCACAAAAGCAATGGGTTAACGGTTTTCGCATGGGGAGGGTAGTTAGATTCATCAAGTCTATACAATTCTCCATTGATGTGACATTCCTACCATATGGTGGCCCGATGAGAAGCGACAACGAATGGCCTTTGTGTTTTTGTGGACCTAATGTTTGCCAAGTGGCTCAGTTTGGGTCAAAGAAAGGAGATGTGCAATCATTTTCATCAATACACACATACATACATATCTACAATTGTCGTTATTATCAATGAAAGAACTGTCATTACGCGCGACACTATCAAAGTGGCTGGATAATGATCCTAAAATAATAATTGTTGTTATCAATACAGAAAACCCTCGCTAACAAACAAACGTAACTTATTCGAAATGGTGAAAATGAAAATAAAATTCTATTTTAATCAAATGCAAAGCAGTAATCTGTCGGGGATCAAAGGGAATGCATGAACTGTTGTTTTGATAAAATCTGGCGTAAGCTTAGCATTGGTAAGCTTTTTGGGTACTCCTTTGGTGCGATTCCATGCCAAATAATCCAAGTATTGAAATTTGTAAATCGAAAAATTTTTTAAAAATTAATAATTTTGAAATTTATTCAATGTTCAAATTTTTTGCATAGAGTTTTTTAAAGGGTTCTTTAATCATTTATCATATAAATTTGTTTTTTTTTTTTGATAAAATATGATAAACACAAAAATTTTTTTTCGGAAGAGTATTTAATTTTTTTATTTAAAATTTTTGAGCCGAAAATAGCATTTTTTTATTTTTGAAAAACATATTCACCGCCCGTCCAACAGATTTGTTTCTTATTTTCTTAATTAACACATGAGCTGAAAACACGTTTTTTTTTGTTAAAAACTAGCCTTTTCCGTCAATGTAATTTCAATGAAGAATTTCGAAGAACGATTTATCTTTTGCCTAAAAAAGACCTCAGTTTCAGCGATAACCTCTTCATTGGAGTGAAATCTCTTACCGACGAGCATTTTGTTTAGGTCTGCGAACTGCCAGTAGTGGAGCCAAATCTGGCGAATTCAGTGAATGTGGGAGCAATTCGAAGTTCAATTCATGTATTTTTGTCATTGACTTGTGACACGGTGAGTTGTCTTGATGAAACAAAATGTTTGTCTTGTTCGGGCGTTTCTTTGCGATTTCGGTTTTCAAACGCTTTAATAACGGTATATAATATTCACTGTTGATGGTGATTCCTTTCTTAAGATAGTCGATGAATATTACACCACGTACATCTCAAAATACAGAGGCCACAACTTTTCCAGCCGTTTGCAGTGCTTTCGGGCGCTTTGAACGAGGTTCCCTTAGTTGCGGTCCGCTCAGATGACGATCGTTTTGATTCCGAAATACAGTGATGGATCCATGTTCCATTGTCACATATCGATGCAAAAATTCCGGTTTATTACATTTAAACATGACCAAACATTGCTCAGAATCGTCAACACGTTCTTGTTTTTGGTCAACAGTGATTTTTTTGATATTTTCTGGTGTTACCACCTCATTTGAACGTCCACTGCGTTGTGCATCATTGGCGGTTCTACGGCAACGTTTGAAGTCAACAAACCTTCGTTTTATTGTTGTTTCAGATGTAGCGGAGTCTCAATAATACTTTTCAAGCTATTGCTTTGCTTGAACGCTATTTTTCCCATCAAGAAGCAGTGTAAAGAGCTTTTACTTTACTGAGCCGCTGATGGTGAGACGAAAGCTGTGGACGATGAGACATATTATTTCATTCATATTTCATTAAGAAAAATATTTGTTTATTTGGTAGGTCTCCGCCTCTGCCTCATAAAAATCCCCATACAACTTTAGGTACCTGCTGACCGCAAAAGAGAGAGAGAGGGTTGGCCAAACTCATAGCAAAATATGTCGGCGTTAATTGTATAATATACTCGTATAGGCAGTTTTATTATTCCTAGACTGTTTGAGATACAGAGATGGATATAGCGTTGGCGCTGAGGTGAAGTTCTAGGGAAATGCTTCTTACAGAATTGGTAAAACCAAAGCCTAGCGCTAAAGTACTGGGACCGTCTCCTGCGGCAGGGCTTAGTCCTCATCGAGGACATACCAAGGATCAATTTGATTTCTTCCGGTCTTAGATGGTTAAAGCACAATTGGCGAATCTTGTAAATTTTGTTAGAAGCTTTCTTTATTTACGGTTTCATATTAGAAAGTAAAACTTACACTAAGTGAAATGTAGACGAAATCTTTAAATTTTCCAGCGGAATGGATAAGAACGGAAACTGTAGTTGCTGAAAAATCTTACTGAATACCTTAGAAAACTGAATACCTGAGGTGTTTCAGATGACTAAATTTCTTCTTAAGGTATGAGTTCTCTACCCTTGGTAGGATTGATTACAATCCACTGGAATATCGCAATCTGCCTCTCTTGTCCGGGAACCTAACGACAGCAACACTACTGTAATGTGAATATCGTCATCTTAAGCGACAGTACTCGAGGTGAATGTTTCATTAGACCTAATAGGTCTATTTATAAGTTCGTGCGGTTTTACAACAGATGGCGTAACTTGATTATTATTCCATCGATCCACATTTCCAAACATTCATTGGAGAGCTACTGTCGTAAGGCACAAACGTCAGTATAAGTTTTTTATTTGAAGCGTAAACAACAATATTTTTACCACACTTGAAAATGTCGAATTTCGTGCCAAATAATGTGTTTTTGCGGGGAATTCTTCTTCATTATTTTAATATGAAGAAAAAAGCAGCCGAAAGTCATCGTATCTTGGTGGAAGTTTATGGTGAGCATGCTCTATCTGAGCGAACGTGCCAGAAGTGGTTTGCACGCTTTAAGAGTGGTGATTTTGGCTTGGAAGACGAAGAACGCGAGGGTGCGCCGCCAAAGTTCATGGATACCGAATTGGAGGAATTGCTCGATCAAGATCCGGCTCAAACGCAAGAAGAGGTTGCAAAAACTTTGGGAGTTGATCAATCAACCATTTCCAAACGTTTAAAAGCCATGGGAATGATCCGAAAGGTAGGCCATTGGGTGCCGTATGAATTGAAGCCAAGAGACGTTGAACGCCGTTTTATGGCATGCGAACAACTGCTTCAACGGCACAAAAGAAAGGGTTTTTTGCATCGAATTGTGACTGGCGATGAAAAGTGGGTCCATTACGACAATCCAAAACGTCGGGCAACGTATGGATACCCTGGCCTTGCTTCAACATCGACGTCGGCGCAGAATATTCATGGCCTGAAGGTTATGCTGTGTATCTGGTGGGACCAGCTGGGTGTTGTGTATTATGAGCTACTGAAACCGAATGAAACGATTACGGGGGATGTCTACCGACGACAATTGATGCGTTTGAGCCGAGCACTGCGAGAAAAACGGCCGCAATACGCCGATAGACACGACAAAGTTATTTTGCAACATGACAATGCTCGGCCACATGTTGCACAAGTGGTCAAAACATACTTAGAAACGCTCAAATGGGATGTCCTACCCCACCCGCCGTATAGTCCAGACCTTGCGCCATCCGATTACTATCTCTTCCGATCGATGCAACATGGCCTGGCTGACCAGCACTTCCGTAATTACGATGAAGTCAAAAAATGGATCGATTCGTGGATTGCGGCAAAACCGACCGAATTTTTCACAAAGGGAATCCGTGAATTGCCAGAAAGATGGGAAAAAGTAGTAGTAAGCGATGGACAATATTTTGAATATTAAATTTGTAACCATTTTACGTCAATAAAGTTTCAAATTTCGAAAAAAAACCGCACGAACTTATTGATAGTCCTATTACATATAGTGCATAGAGGAATTAAACTCCTAAGTAATGCATGATCAAATTCAGCTTTCTGAACTCCACGCTACAAAAGCTTCAATGGAAGCGAGGAAGCTGAAAAATAGGGCTCGATTCCTTTCTAGCGACGAAAAAGCACACTCGTAAGAAAAACTTGAGAAAGGGGAAGAGTCTAAAAAAACTGTAGTGGCAACAAACAATGGGAAACCTAAAGTCATTACTGAGAGGGTGTAACTTCCAAACGTTTAAACATCCTATTAATCTTCTAAAGGATAAACTGAGCATGCTATTGAAGACTGCGGATCCATCAGCATAGGCTCGAGATATATTTAGCGGACTCATGTTATTCTTGAGACTCGGCTTCAGAAATAACAATCCATTTGCTTCCCAAATCTACTGTCATTTTAAGAAGACGAGACAAATGCGGTGGCTTAATTAGACCAATGGAAAAGCACTTTATTCGAAGATGCTCTCTTGGACTTCATAAGGTCACTGATTATTGGCCTTTTGACGAATTATTGTGGTGGCAAGAGGGAATATTATACATTTATATCGAAGGGTGCACCTCACATAAAATTTATCTATCTATAAATCTAATCTATCTATCTGTAGGAAATAACGATTCTTAGAATTTAAGAAGAGAGCGCTTGAGGTACTTAGAGGAGTGTTTGCTCGCCCTTTTCACCACTTGGAATGATACTTTTCATCAAACTGAACTAGATGGATATGGTTTTTTCAGCGAAGACTGTTGCTGTTACCGTGAAGAAGCGAATTCAGGCTTTACATACTTTCGCATTGCCGATAAGGAACTTTAGCTAGGTATTGGGTATATGGGTAAAAGTTTCCGCTCTCGTAGAAGAGGTGTTGCTGCTGATATTATTTTTGTGTTCGCTCTTGTAATATACTGGTGATTTGGATGTTGGATGTTGGCAGACCCACCGTCGGTGAACGTTCGCACGCGATGGGAATGGTCCAGAAAACAGGTAACAGGGTGCTACATCAATTGAAAGAGAGGGATATCGGGAGACATTTCGTGATGTGTGAGATGCTTCTAGAACGGCAGAAAAGAAACGGTTTTCTGCATCGCATCGTCACTGGCGATGGAAAATGAATCTAAGCGTCGAAAATGTTGGAGCTAGCCAAGTGAACCAGGTCCATTGACAGCCAAAAAAAAAAAATTCATGCACTCCTTAACCATCTGAAACAATCACTGGCGAACGTTACCGACTGCAGCTTATGCGATTGAATCGAGCTCTCAAACAAAAGCGGCCGAAATGGGACGGTGGACATGACAAACAGATTTTTCTGCATTACAACGCCAAGCCACACGTTGCTAAATCAGTCCAGAAATATTTAGAGGGACTAAATGGGGAAATCTTGCCCCATCCGCCGTACTCCCCATACATTGCATCTTCGGATTACCATCTGTTCCGATCAATGCAGTCAGCCCTTATTGTCACTTCTTACGAGACATCGCAAACTGACTCAATGAATGGATTAAGTTAAAAGAACTCGAATTTTTCGTCAGAGGAATCCGTATGCTGCCTGAAAGATGAAGTACAGTTGAAGCACATACTTCACATCATTTCATTTAATTGTTTAAATAATTCGTAACTTTGGGTAAGAAAGGACGGAAACTTATTCCCATACCCAATACTATAAAATAAACTCTGGGCACTCCTGTCTAACACTCCGTTTATTTGATTTTTGTTTCACTCGGTACCGGTATAGAAGTTGTCTACGTTGCCCTGAGCTCGAGGTTAATGGATCTTCAGTATTGCCCGCTCTGAAGGAATTAAAAGAAGTGGAAGATTTAATCTAACATATTATTCAGCGTAGAAAACGGACTGGCAAATGAATAATCTCCTGCTTTTGAGACTGCGAGTATCTTTAAAGAAATGTACTTTTTTCGCAATAAATTAATATTAGTTTGTGTGAATATAAAAAATAATTCATAGTTAACATTGAGTGGGTAGATTCGAGTATATGTGTATGTACGTATGTATTAACATTTGTATGAATGTACTTTATGTTCTTGTAACGCGCTTTCTAATCAGCATCAGGAGCAGATCTAACCGCGTATTAACAGCCCAGCAAATAAACGAGTGAGGAACAAAACTTATTATCTTGCACACAATATACACGACACACAAATATATGCATGTGTGTGTGTGTACGATTAAAAAGGAAAGATGTTTTTTTTTTTTGAACTGGCATTCAAACGTAGGAGGTTAATAAAGTCGGTGTACACATTTTTTAAAATAATTATTCGATAAAGCAAAAACCAAAACAAAATTAAATTAATTTGAATTAAAAATCAAAAATAATAAAGTAAAATTGGATTTTCTTTGGTTTTTGAAATATTTCATCATGAAATCGTTAGCAAATTTGCTGGAATAAATTCCACTCAGACTTATAATAAATTAAAAGCTAAGGTAATTTAGACTTAACTTAAGTTAATTCAACTTAACTTAAGTTTCTTTAACTGAATATAAGAAACTAGTATCCATTACTCAGCACGTGAATTTTTTGTTTTTATGTATTCTATTACATCTGTTTAACAGTTCACCTCCTCTAATGCCACATCAATAAATTCTTTCAAACTCTCAGAATAGGTTATACATTAGGCCGGGTCAATTTGTGGGGAGGCAAAAAAATCGCCCATTGCTCTGTGAAAATCATATTCTAGGGATCAAAATAAGAAACTTTGCCGAAGGAACCATACCTCTAAAACGAATTCTGATGTGCCCCAATTTGGGTCGAACTTTTTAGTTTCTTTTCTATAATTCACTTAAATTAATTTTTTCATTTACATATATTCTGACTAAATAAATTTCTTAAGAGAAAAAATAGATATTATTAATTAAAATAAATAAAAATAAAGAAAACACATAGCCATTTAGTTGATTTTTTCATGTAAAGGCCAAAAATGGTGATATTTTGAAATTGGGGGACATCAGAATTCGTTTTAGAGGTATGGTTCCTTCGGGAAAGTTTCTTATTTCGATCCCTAGAATACGATTTTCACAGACAATGAGCGATTTTTAAATCGACCCGCCCTATTATACATACATACATCTAAGATTTATAAAATCGAATATATGGCAGGACCGATTCTCGAACCACGCTCAGTTTACGTAAGGACAAAAATTAGAACTTAGGACTTAGAATTCACTTACTTTTCGTAAAAACTTATTAGATTGTTACTCAGCACACGACAAGGACAAGTTCCCCGTGCGAATAGGCTATGAGCCTGAGTATGTCCCATAGGGGACAACCGTTACAATCTAACCTAACTAGCATGCAATTTGAAATTTGAAAAGGTCGAGCCAAGGAGCACCAGGAGATTTGGTGGCTCCTAAAACACTCAGGCTAAAAAAAGGTAGATAGTCAAGGAAGGAAGGAGAAAAGTATCAGAGAAAGAGATAGGAAAGAATAGAGAATCCTGTGAGAATTTTCCAGATTCTTTGACAAATCTGTAAATATCCTCCAGTTTTAGAGAACGAATATTACTCATTCCATGACATCGGAACCCAAAACTCTTAGCCGTGCTCTAGCAAAGGCAAGACACTCACAGAAAAAGTGCTCAGTGCTATCCGCCTCCTCCAAGCATGACAGGCATACCGGGTCCTCGATGATTCCAATGGTGCTCATATGTTGACCCCATGGGTTGTGTCCTGTAACGATACCGACCATCAACCGAACGTCTTTCCTTCTAAGTTTTAGTTGAAAGTTTGACAGTTTTCTGTTCGGACTTGTCATAAAACACTTTGCAGTTCTGCAGCGTTCTAGACCGGACCATCGCTCTTTATGTAGATTGCCTACATAATCGCTGATCCAATTCATGATTCCTGCGGAACTGATTCCGATTATTGGCTGTGGCCCTTGTGGAGCACCGCTGATCCACGGTTGGCCAATTCGTCGGCAATACTTAGCACATGATTGCACCAGCCATATTAATTTTTCATCTTACATTCTTACATTGCTTTGCTTTGTATTCATTTTCGACAGTTCGCATTGTCGAGTTGTCATATGCTTTACATTTGAGCGAAGAATCTATTTTGTGTGGCATATTTTGATTAATTTAATTCGAAATAGGTGAAAAAATGATATGGCGGCGCTCGTTGCATTTAGGAATTTTACTTATGGTAGGAGTTTGAAACCTACAGCTCTCTATGTTAAGTTTAGTTGTGGCTAACAAGAAGCACTTGTTGCTGGAATCTAAAACCTACAGCTTAGTGAGTTTCTTAAGATAAGTTCAGTTAAGTTTTAACTACGTCCTTACACAGCTTTCCACATAAAAGTTTAGGCAAAATATTTAGTCAAGTTATGTAAGTTAAGTTAAGTTACGTAAATTAAGCCTAGATTAACTGAGCTCTAAATCTGTCGTTTTTGTATATTTTTAGCTTACCAAAATGCTACGCTTACTTTGTACACGCACGCACACATTTGTACTTGTATATTACTGTGGTTTCCATTTTTCGCTCAAAAGGGTTGCATGCCTTTTTGTGCATCCCTGCTATCTTGGTGTGCATACCCTCTGGGTGCGTTTGCTTTATTTATTTTTTATTTGTGTTGCTGTGGAAAATTTGCCTGCAGGAGCAGGGGGACGAAGGCGAAGATTAGTGTCTGTTCCTGCGACAGGTTAACGGTATATAAGCAGCTTGCGAATTTCTTGAGTCAACATATCGCGAGCAACAACTGACCGTGTTTGGTGCTTTGTCATAAATACAAGTCAGCAAAACTAACAAGGTAATACTGGAAAATAAAAAAGCAGAAGTTTTGATTTTATTAAATTCAATGCTGGCTATTTGAAATTCGCGGAATACAAATTGTGTTTGATGTGTTTTTTCTCAACATTTTTCAGCTTGCGTCCAGCAATACCTTCTTGTGGTTTACAAAACTCAACAACATTAGCAGAATGGTAAGTGCACTTTTAGTGGCATATTTTCAGGCGCGAAAACTAAGTTTGAATTTTGTTCTAAAATTTAACGAAAAATTTATGCATTCATTTCGCAGTTGGATTTATCTTTGTTTTTAACACGCAATTCGCAATTTCGTTGCCTCAGCGCAATCATTTTTAAAGAAAACTGTTAATAGGTTCTGAAAATATTTTTTTTTATGCTGCTGGTTTTGGTAACTCTCAAGTACATTTCTGCGAACAAAGTGGGAGCAAATTGAATTAATTTTGATGGAAAATTGCGAAGATATTGCCAGTAAAATGGTGCTGGTACTCAGTGATTTTTTTTTAAGTTCCAAAAAATTGTATTTATACAAAATTAGTCATATCGAGTGAATCAATTTTTCATAACTTCAATGGAAAATAAATTAGTTGGCTTAGCTGCATGGTTAGCCTACATTTATCATCCACAAATATAGATATTGCAAGTCGAAGTACAGATTCGCTTTTTTGGTGCTAAAATTAACCATAAAAATGGAGTCAGAGGGCCTTAGGCTTGTAAGTTAGAGGCTTAAAATACCTACCTTAAAATACATACCTACACATTTGTATAGTTCAAAAATTAGTAAAATATAAAATTCATTATAATAATTTAATATGAATTATTGATTTATACGATATTCAAAGTCGATATATTCTTGAGTTTAGAGTAATAGGTGCCCAATGAACTACTAAGTTTTAAGTTTTTTTGCGTTTAATCATTTTTGTTTAATTTCTACAAAAGCATAAGGCAATCTACAACAAAATCAATATAGTTCAAAGTTTCAAACTTTGTACAAAATTTACAAAAATTAAACAAATTTCAAAAAAAGACATCAAAAGTCTCGACTTTTGACACTTCTTCTTCTTAATTGGCGCGATAACCGCTTACGCGATTTTGGCCGAGTTTAACAAAGTGCGCCAGTCGTTTCTTTCTCGTGCTAACCGGCGCCAATTGGACACACCGGAGCGTTTGTATCCATTCGGACGACATGACCCAGCCAACGAAGCCGCTGGATCTTTATTCGCTGCGCTATGTCTATGTCGTCGTAAAGCTCATACAGCTCATCGTTCCATCGTCTGCGATATTCGCCGTTGCCAACGTGCAAAGGTCCAAAAATCTTACGCAGAATCTTTCTCTCGAACACTCCAAGCGTCGCTTCATCGGATGTTGTCATCGTCCAAGCTTCTGCGCCATACGTTAGGACGGGCATGATGAGAGTCTTGTAGAGTGTTAGTTTTGTTCGTCGAGAGAGGACTTTACTGCTCAGTTGCCTACTTAGTCCAAAGTAGCACTTGTTGGCAAGAGAGATTCTACGTTGGATTTCAAGGCTGACATTGTTATCGGTGTTAATGCTGGTTCCTAAATAAACGAAGTCTTTTACAACCTCAAAATTATAACTGTCAACAGTGACGTGAGTGCCGATACGCGAGTGCGCCGACTGTTTGTTTGAAGACAGGAGGTACTTCGTTTTGTCCTCGTTCACCACCAAACCCATTCGCTTTGCCTCTTTATCCAGTTTGGAGAAGGCAGAACTCACAGCGCGGTTGTTAAGGCCGATGATGTCACTGACACTGATATCAGAAAAATTCTGCGTATGCAGTTTTATAGAACATTCAGTTTTAGTATAATAAAGTGAAAAACTATAAGTTTAAAGTCGCTTTGAAATCGCGTTGATTTCTGAAAATTTTTTTTCAAACTATGTAGAGAATTTTCTTCTAATATAAAGCACATTTTCGGAGGCCTTTTATGTGGAAAAAAAGCACATTGGCAAAAAAAAAAGAAATTAAAACAAATTACAGGGAATTTTGAACGACTTGAGATTAAATAATAGCCAAATTATAGCAACTGATAACTAGCTAAGGAAACGGCAATATAAAGGATTACTACAGGAAAGGAAGGATGGCTAAAGTTTGAAACTAACGGTAGGGGGTCATGCAGCCAGTCTTAACCTTTCTTTCAATCCCATCTGCAGAAGCTGTCAAGCGGATAGGGTGAAAAGAAGTATTTTCCATTATTTATCTGAAAAACCAGTGGTAGTATAACGGCACTAGTCGCTAATTAGAATTATTTCAGTAGAAATACTCTACAACTTCATCCGCCCCCCTGAATAATAATACAGTTTTCACCAAATCTTTGATTATCCCAAGTTCGGTTAGTTCACTTATTCCGAATATTTTAATGGTGAACATATAAAAATTACACTTTTGTGAATATTTCAAAATCGAATATATTGTCTGTGTTAGAAAAAAGGAACCGTGAATATTCATGAAGTATAAAAGATATATATTTAAAGTTTTTTTTACAAAAAAGTATGTTAAAACTACGAGTCTCAATACTCAATAAACCGTGCAGTCTCCATCGTTGACGAAAAAGTCTTCAACATTTTTGTACACTTTATACCGCGAACTCCACATCACAACAAACTTTTTTCATTTTTTCATCACTTTTGCAGCAGCAGCGTAAGATAGTTTCGGTCCTTTCGAATGAGTGCATAAAAATAACTCGTCGAAACGTTTCGCGTATTTCTCTCGCATTTTTGTTTGGTTGCGTTTATGGGAAAGTTTCGAAGACAGTAACCTCAGTTAGCATTGGCGTCGTAGCCCTTGAGTGGGACTATTACGCAGCAAAAAGCAGAACGAAATATATATTGAAATTACAAGAAAAAAATCGGTTCCAATATATACTGTGCGAGTAACTTTCTATCAACTGATTTTTTACACAGTTCTGATTTTTTATAATATACTTTTTTGAGGAACAAAATCTGCATATAAAGTTATTTTCGACGTATTATCATCTCTAAAAAATTTTCGTTGCATATGCACGAGCTTTTACTAAACACCTTCTAGTAACTTTATTATTTTAAAGCACCCAAAACGACCCGAATGAAAATTTATTTATTATATTCGTTGCTGTCCTGACAAATTTAATTGGAAGTTATCTAACAGATGTGCGCTAATCGGGCATTTAAAGAATATTTGTTTATTTATCTGCCGATTAAGTATTGATTAAACGTTCCCAGTGTATTTTAAGAGTTGAAATTAACCGGAAGTTATCTGACAGAAGTGCAGTAATCGGGCATTGATTTATCTACCCGGCAAGTACTGATTCAATGTCTTTCGTGCATTTTAAGTGTTTTGTTTTACCTGACTCTTCTTCATGATATGAGTTTGATCTCAAAGGCAAAGTTTAATGTCACATCGACAATCAATTTCTCTCAATTCTGTGGTACGCCTATAATTGGTTGGCTTCCACCTATTGGATTTCCTCAGATTAAGACTATTTGCGGTAACGCCGTAAATGTAAGTTTAACGGTTGGAGATGAAGGATTATATTTAACTCATCCATGAAATCAACACTTTATTATAAAGCGAGTCATCCTTTCGCTGTATGGCATTTTGAACAATCTTTTTGGAACCATTTTGCACAACGAGCGGTACGATAAAGGTAGTCAAAAAGTCGCGAATCAGCTCCCTGCAGCACTTTTTTGCACAGTTTTAAAACTTTTGAACCCGTTTGAAAGTATAAACCCGTTCAAAACATTCCAAAACAGTTAACTTCTCTAGTTGTAAGGGGATTTCGAAGGGCTCATGAGGGTTATTCCCACACCATCTTTCGGCTAAAAATGATTTTACGTTAAAAATTCATTTTCACTTATTTGTATCCTATTCACCGGAAGAAATACACAAAAGATGATCTGTCTGCCTCAATTGCCGCTCTAGTTGAATTGTTTTAAGTTGTAGATCAAGATTTTTCTCAAAAATTTTTTGCGTAGTGCACGCACAGAGAGACAGGGAGCGATTTCTGTACAGTAAGGTTTGGCAAGAATCATTTAATGCTAGAACAACGCTTTCAAATTGTGAAAATTTACTTTAAAAAAAAAAAAAAAAAAAAAAAAATTGTTCGGGAGGTTTATAGAGTGAAGTATTGAAGAAGACGCCGAAATGTCGATTCCTCGAAATTTTGATGTAAGAATCGTGGCTTACCTGCCTATAAAATACAGCTCATGCAAGAATTGAAGCCAAATAACCATAGTTTGCAACGCATTTTTGCTGGTGTTAGGCTCATTCAGATTTATTATTTAGATTTATTGCTACCATGTAACTCCTAGCCGCCATGTAACTCCATATGCCGAATATCCTAATCAATAAATAAATGCCACGAAATTATCTACCAGATTATAATAAAAAAAATAATATGAATAATATTTCTATTTTGTATCATCAGTTTAAGATTTTAAGCTCTTAAAAAACAACCGTTCAAAAAAACTCTTGGGCACAGCAAATGGCAGCCTTTTCGCCGCCGCAGTTATTGGTTTTCCTTAATGCCAGTAGTTGAATTTTTGGAACTTTCGTTTCCCTGTCTCTAACTTTTTTATCCGATACATTTTTTTTATCTTCGCTCTTTAAAGGCGATTAGATTTCCCATATTGGGAATAAAAAGTTAACAGTTCGACTCGTTGGCAAATTAAGGGCTGGTCATTCCTACTTTACAATCTACTTGTGTTAGGTAAGCTTACCGCCACTCTGGTATGCCATTTTTGGTTAAAACAACTTTGTATGCCCAATGGTGAAAATTGAGTTACTGTCAATCCCAGCTCTTTGTTTCGTCTATTTGAGTCAGCTAGAAAAGTTAAAATCTGGAGTACAGTCAGAATTAGTTCAGTAGCTCCTCCACCGCTCACTACTCACACAAAACTGTAAAATATAGAAATTCCTCAAAAAGTCTACCCAGGCCCGTGTGCCCAACGGAGGGCTGAGAGCATCTCTTAAGTAAAAGAAAAAAACAATACATTTTTTGAAATTTCTACTGTGGCCAACCCCTTAAGCACTAAGTGGCTTTTGTGATTTTACAAACGTATGCATATATTTTTTTTATTTCTATTTTCTCTTTGAAATTAATCTTCCGTGTGCCTGACTGGAATTTCGCAGCTGCTTTCATAGAATTACTCCTCCTTCATGATTATTAATCTCCTCAATGGAATCATTGAAATACCCATGTATAAAAAATAAGCGTGCAAAGGATTAGCTGCGCTAATAATCACACCCAATAGAGCTATTTATAAATATTAATTGTCATAAAAATAGCACATGCACCACAAATGTACAAATTGAAGTTTGTGTCTTGCTCACTTTGGCTTGACATGTGAGAAACCAAAGACTTAGAAAACAAACTTGAGCGCAATGCTGTTGTTGGTTGCTGTTATACGAGCATGACTACAGTCTATAATAGTGCGTGTGTATTATAAGTATACATCGTCATATTTTCGTATTCCATTTATTTACTGTGCAGACACTGGCGAATCAAGAAATTTGCAAAAGGGGGATTACATTTTTGTTCGACGCAGTATAGAAAATTTGATTTTTTTTGTTTTTGGAGAATAGGTTTCAGGATTTCAATTGCTTTCTTAGAATAGTTGATCGTATCAACACTAAAATATTTAAGCAAATCCCATGAAAGCACTTATAGAACTAAAATGAGGTTTGTACTTCGAGCTAAAGGTTCTTGTACTTATCATAATACTTCATCCAAACTCACCTCCCTCAGTAAGTGGACTGAGCGTATGTGTCTTACGAGTATTCCACATCTTCATTTACGATGAGCTATCGCTTGCGAACTGTCAATTTTATGGCATGCGGAACAATAATCGCAGGTGTGTTTTTTACGTGGGCATTTTAAAGCATAGCGGCCGCCGTACCCGAATGGGTTGGTGCGTGACTATCACTCGGGAGAGCGTAGATTCGAGTCTCCGTGCATGAAACACGAAAATTATAGAAAAAACGGTCATCCCTCGGCAGTCAATGCGTATTTCTGCCATGAAAAAGTTCCTCATAATAGACCATTTGCCGTTCAGAGTCGGCTTAAAACTGTAGGCCCCTCCATTTCTAGAGGGACATCAAGACACACGCCATAAATAGGGGGGGGGAGCTCGGCTAAACACCCAATTATTTAGTTATTTAATTTTATTTCATAGCATAACTTTGTATTTGAAAAAAACGGTCCGCAAAAAGCTCACCTTGCATTTTCTAGCACACGAAAATAGAGTATTGCAGGGCGAGTCTATTGAAGGTGATACCAGTAGACCAGCTGATTCGTTTTTTTTTTCTTTTTATTCGTATGCTCACACTATCGTCGTATTCTTCTAGTTTCAAATTCATGCCGGCTTTTTAATGCAGTTAGTCCTTTTCTTTATTTTTATTTCCTATTTTCTTTTGTCGCGACATTCTAATGTATAAAACGTTGTTATTAGTCTAACGCCATCTCCTTTAGTCAATGCGATTATGTTGGCAAATCAATCTATTCACTGCCTTTACGCGCTAAAAATGTTAAATAGGATAATGAGATTAGCAGAAACGCTTATGTTTTAGTTTTCTCTTTTGATTTTATAATACTGGCACTACAAATATTTCGTATGTATGAAAATAAAGCTGTCAAGACGCCAAAGTGAAAGTTCATTGCATGAGATAAATCTATGCGATTTATCGCATGAAGTCTGCGATGAGTGGCCTCAATTTGTACTATATCGCATGAGATGATTTGACCAGCGACCGCACGCCGAATTAGTGGGTTACATCCGCCTGCACCAAGCCGAGATGTCTACTATGTCACAATGACATCGCATTCGAGAAGCAGGTATATCAGAGTTAACAGGAATCGGCCCCCAAAATGTACCTAAATCATATTATATATACGGCTGAATAAAAATTATATAAAAAGCAAAAAATAGTAGCCATGGATGGTATTCTTATTCAGATTTATTTTCTTTCCATGCGTTTTGAAAATATATTTAGCACGTTCTGAAAAATCTGTCTGAATAGCAAAAGTCTAACTACTTATGGTTAATTATTAACTAGATAACATCTAGCATGATGAAGAATTGTATGAGATAAATTCTTGAGTTGGAAGTATTAGGATTCTTCGAAGCCTAGTAGAAGGATCGTGAACAAAAATACATCTTGTGCAAATATACACTTAAACAATGAACTATATTTTTATAAAAAGTTAACGAAAAACATTTTTCATGAAAAATTTTGGGAATATTGTGAAGTGACTTAATTATGGGAAAGAGAAAATTGCACATTTTTGGGTAAATTTATATTCATGAATTTTACCATAACTTTCTATCATACATAACATGAAAAAATATAATGAAACCAAATACTACTGCATTCAAATTGGAAGCTAGTTCACCCATTCCATTTTTTTAGATTGATAGTATTCCCATTAATATCTGCGTCTCATCTCATGCCATTAACTTGTATTTTCTGAGTATCTGAGCAGAGGCACCGCAATGCATTTTTTTATTTCGTCTAATTCATTAAAAATATGAACAAATAGGAACTTAAATATGACAATTTTATACAATTTTCATGCTACATAATGTAAAGCATTTTTAAGGGGATATGAGAACGCTAGGTTTAATGCGTCTGTGACTTCTTATTAATCCATCGGATTCAATTAAATTACGAGGTGCTTCTTCATTGATGTGGTTTATTAGTATTTTCTTATGAGCTGCTGCAATCTTTGTGATTTCAATGATGACGGAGTTTATTTTAAGGTCGCGCTCAATGTCAGAGCTTCTACTTAATCATGGTGCCTTGACAATGCACCTAAATATCTTATTTTGGAAATGTTGGTTTTGGTTTTTCGTACTTTGACTGTCGCACTCCATAGCTGCGCACCATTTATGGAATGAAATTTCTGCTGCAGCTATATTAAGGATCTTACAGAATACCTTTTCGTTCAGGTTTTTTTGGGAAAAAGGATTTGCTAGTGTTAAAAATATTTTCAAGAAGCCGGGGATACATTGCATGATTCATTTGAAACGATTCTTAAACACCATTTAAGCCTCAGGAACGTCACATCTTGTTTAGTTTCAAAAACACGCATTTTGTTTGGAAAGAAGCTTCCCTTTAATAACTACACTGCGCTAAATCACAAAACTATGGCATGCGGATTTTTTGACAAGTTTTGACAATTTATTAGTTTTTCATTTAATTTTAATAATTTCTTTATCAAAATATAGCTCATTTTCCTACAGAAGCCATATAAATACAAGTTTCAAACTTTGTGCGAATTAGAAAAAAAAATTCAACAAATTTTTGGAAAATTTCGAGTATGCAGTTTTGCAGGCCATTACATTTCTTTTAATTGAGTGTAAGTTTCAACTAGCTGAAAAATCGCATTGATTTTGAAAAAAAAAAATGCAGACGGTGTTGGGTGTTTTCTTCCATATGGAAAGAATTCGTTATCATATCTCAAAAAATCGTATTGGATAAAAATGCCAGTCCATTAAGCCATTCATATTGCAACGATGGCTGATGATGGTAAAATTATCGCTCAAACGCAAAAGCTCGTTTGTTTGAGAAGCATTCTAGTTTGGCGCATTCTCGGTAATCTCGCTCTAGTAGCTCTGTAGTGCTCACAGTTTAGTGAAATATTATTTTTAGCAGATTTTTGAAAAAAAAAGAAAATGGGTTAATAGCACCATCGAATGCGTTAATTTTATTTGGCACCATAATCACCGAGCGGAAAATTTGTCTTACCGGAAAAGATGATTTCAGGATAAAAGGTTTAAGTACCAAACAGAGAAGCAATAAAAACAAATGATCGATATTTGCCTTGGTAATTTTTTTGTGAAATATATTTGCAGAGCTATTTGATAGCACATTGGAAAAGCTTATTCAAAATTCTTACAATTAGAATCAAATCTCACATCCACAGGTTTGAGATCTTCTAAATTTACGAAGGAAAATTATGAAAAACTCATAATTTTCGCATGAATTGGTGAGAATGTTGGAATAAATTTGTCTGTAATGCTCTAACATTGCGTTTGCTCAGGTTTTAGTAAAGAGCTTTTGCATTTAGTAGCAATAATTGCCTGTTTAGGCATTTTGCAAACGGGCCACTACTTCATTTTAAGCTGGCTATTTTGCAATTTTATTTTCAGAAAGAAGAAGATTAGACATTTTTAAGGGAATATTAGAGAGGAAGGGAATAATGAGAGGAGTTTAGTTGTTTTGCCGTGGAAAGAACTAAGTAGAAATTTACATAAATACTAATTATACACATACGTATGTTTGTATTGAGAATACATTTTCAACTTAAAAAGTTTCACAAGCTTATAAACAATTTTTTTTTTTAACATTTAACCACTTTTCACACTTAATCGGCTTAAAAAATTGCAGAAAAGGGGCTCCCCTAAAGAAACGATAAAGTTCACTATCATACATGTCCACAAGTACATATATGTACATACGGATACATATGCAATAGACAAATATCTTCACATTTAGTTTTAGCTCTCATTACAAACCACATTTCACAATCGTATCGAATTTTATATTTGCGGTTTTCAATTCAACAGATGATTGTAAAATAGAGAGGTAGAAAAACAACAAATAGTAATAAGTAAGAGCTAATGCCCAGGTTCTTTGTGCTTTCACGTGTGTCTGTTTGTCAGATTACTGACAATCATTAAAGCGTTTATTATCTAGTAACAATTGCACACATTTCTCAGCGTACTGCATTTTTTACAGCTAAATAAAAATATGATTATATCTGTTTGTTGCGAAGTGGGATATCTATTTTTAGATTGATTTCCATTTGATTGCATGTTAGTGTGCGTTCACGCATTACGGATAGTAAAATACAAGTTTATAGATGAACACATGAATTTAATGTATTTATGATATGATATGGCATCAAAATTTATTTACATGTTTCCAGCAACAAAACCAAAAAAGAAATGTGCAGCAAATACGATAATTTGTAAGATAGGCGAAACGTCGTATTTAAATCAGCTCAACAAAAAGACGTTTGCCCATTTTTAGATTCAGTTTATTATTCTTTCATTTATCAATTTAATTGCTAGTAGATTAGCTAATCTTGCCCTACAAGTTGTGATATGCGTCTTGATATTTTTTGTTTTTTGCAAACGGAGAAGATGATTTTTGAGAAGTTTTTCCAAGAGAAAAATGCAATCTGAGGCTTACCACTGCCTCCAGAGGAGCGACCGCTCCAGATAAAATTCATATTTCTGCACATAAGTGGCAAATAATTCAAACTGAAAATAAATTAAAAATGTACGGCAACTCAGAGCGTCCTAACGCGTACGGTGATGGTTCAATTTTGAACGTGAGTGACATCTTTAATACCAATTTCTGGACCAAAATAAAGTATTTAATTTGTATATCTTATTAAAATATATGACGAGATGCAACGCACTTACTGGTGTGGGTTACTCCGTTTCACTACCTCTTCGAAGAAGAGCCGCAAGTGAGTTCGTCACCACGATTTGAAAATACAGCTTCCACCTTCATATCCCAGTTCAGAGATGGCCAGTTTCGATTCTCTGTCCAAGATTTAAAATCTGTTCAAGAATGATGGAATACAAGATTAGGGCATCCGAAGCAAAATGTGAGAGTAACTTTGGTACGGCACAATTCTACTCACTAATTTCATACGTACGCGTCTTACGCTTTTCCAATCAGACGTTGTGCAGACGGCAACGAAGAAACAAGGGAAATAGCTGTATTAATGATAGAGTTGGCTTAATGGTAGAGCTGACTTGTTTCACGATCGTAAATAGCAACTTAGCAACTAAGTAAGCTAAGCAAGCTAATAATTTAGTCGTTGGAATTTTTTGAACTTGACCCGCCTTTGTTCTCTTTCTTCTCTTCATCAGAATGGCGTATGTCGAGATTATTTTGGTAATAACCATCAGGCAAGATCGCGTGTCTACGTCCTCAATGATTTTCGTGCAGAATCGAGTATTGACTATAAAAAAATTCAAGCGTATCAATCTGTGTTTGGTTAAGGCTAGAAATTTACAGAGCTTGTCAGCTGCCTGAGTTGATAGACCTAGGCGATGCTTGTGAAAATGCATTGGCTTGTGATTGATTAAGTAAAAGTGTGGGCTGCCTATGCTAAACTACTATTGCTCTTTTTGAGGTTTTCTATTTTTTCCTAATACTAATGCACAATGAAACTTCTAGCAAGAAATACGCGCCAAACAATAAAAAACTGAGTCTCTGCCGTTAATCTTATTATAGCTGAGTCTGTATTGCCGCTAATTATTATCCCAAGAAATTTTTAATTTTATAAGAAGAAATCAGCTAACAGCTGCGTTTAACCTAGGTTAGTAAACCACACCACTCCGCCTTGCCCGCTATTGTGAAGTGTTAAAAAATCAGGTGTAAAAGACAAATATTTATCGACATTCTATATACATATGTAAATGCCTATGTCTACATATAAATATTTAATTGTGTGCAAACTGTGAATATTTGCCAACTGCTGTGGCAATTTCCGCTGTTTATTAAAGTTTTTAACACCAGTTGAACGAGCGAATGGCTAATCAGCTTAATCAGTCAATCAGCTGCTGATCCAAAATCGATGGTGGTCATATTGCGGTCAGCTGTTTATCGTATTGACCATCCGATTGAGTGACTGATTTGCTGAGACTGATCATACACTCATGTATACCAACCCACCATACTCGTACATACACATACGCATGTATCATGAGAACAGAGTCTCGCGCTCACAGGTGTGAAAATGTTTGTGAGCAAACATCGCAATGTTTGTTTCCTTTTACTCTACGGTCGGTTGCTACTTGCAGATTCATTGCTTAAATGTATGAGTGCATTGTGCAAATAACACAAACACTATTGCATTATTTTATTGAAGCTTATATTATATGCAAACATGCGGAAGTTAATGTCAGAGAAGCGCTAAATTATTTGCATAATTGTGAGATTTGTGATATATGTAAATCATTGGACGCCACAGCTTTCCCGTAAACAACATGCATATGTGTGTAAAGTACAGTTTTTGCATTCGTCAAATAATTATTGGCGTGTATGTACATACACACTCGTATATACTTAATACTAGTACTGCTACTAAAGGTTGTTGGTTTTGTTATGTTCAATCATTTGTGAAAGAGTTTATTTTAAATAACTAAAGTAAACTACAGCGTTGAGCGCTAACTGGAATACATACAAATACTTGCGACTAGGATGTGTAAGTGTGGGTGTAAGAAACTTGCTAAATGCATTGACTGCAATATTTTTTACATAAATATTTAATCATTGATTTGCGATATGCCGAAAACAACCGACCCAAATAAAGTGAAATGCTTCGTTTTGCGTTGCAAATATGTGAATGTGAAGGGCACTTTTAAGAAGACGAAAACTTACAAAAACAAAAAATCCAAGTGCCTAAGTTACAGATCTGTGTCTCATAGTCATGGCCATATAGGGATCGTATCTGCAACTTTAAGCATTATTTCAGAATGCACCAGACGTTAAGGCCTCTCAAAGATTGGTCGAAAAACGTTTATGAAGTTTTTTCTCAAATTTGAGGTAGTCGTTTTTTGACTACATATGTATGTACATAATATACAGCTCTTACTAAATAACTAGCAACTTAGCGGTATAGAGCTCCAGATACCTGGTTGTCGAGCAGTGCGAGTAGCTCGATGCTCGCTCATTGCTCAAATGTTTGTTCGAAATTTTCGAGCTTTTGAACCGCATCAGCAGCTAAACAAAAAAGTGCGTCTAGCATAGTACACATAACAGAAGTGAAACTTTCAAAGCAGGCAAAGAAAGAGGGAGAGACCCGAGAGAGAGCGAGAGAGAGAGAGAGAGAGAGAAAGAATATATATCTAAATAAATTCACAACATTTGCAGAGAATACAAATAGACAAAATTTACAAACAACGGAGAAGGGTCGACCGGTGTAGGTAAACGCCGAACACAAACCTTGGCAACAACGCGCACTACTCTGAGCGTCTATTACCCGCACAAAAGCAGCGATTCCAGGACCGCAGCAACGGCACAAATTAACGCAAGGCAATACCAATAAATCCGACGCCGGAATGCATAGCACTTTATAGTACGCACAAGCACTAGTCAGGAAACGGAAATAAGCGCCACAAAGTAGGCACCAAAAATAGATTTCCTACAAGTTTGCACCAACAAACAAGCGCCAAAAAGTAGGCAGTGTTATTTCTCACTAGAAATTGGCAACCACAAGGAGAAACTCAGGAAATATAGCCTAAAGTGTATCTAAGATATATATAAGGTATAGCTCTCTCTCTCCTTTTCCTCTACGTTATATCTTTTTTCTCTCTCGCAGAACGAAAATACCTAAAACGTTGCATGGCCTTGAAATTTTACTCTCCATTCTCGCTCGTCCATCGACACCTAAGAAGTTTCACTTCAAAATTGTCAAATCTATTTATCTGAATTTCTTAAGTTTTCTAACGATTTTATTCCTGTGTAAATATAAATAAGTTGTAAAAGTAAAAATAATCAAAAGCATTGCTCGCATTACTAGAAAAATGTTTGGGTAATGCGCATCGAATAGGTGTGCGAGTACTTGTTGCTCATTTGCCCGGGCTGTTCGAAAATGCGCAATAATAATCAAGAGCTCTAATAGAAACTAGCCTTATAGTGCAAAATCACCGTGACGACATGAAATTTAGAAATCCTCTATTTTGTTTTTTTTTCTTGGCGTAGAGCTCTTTTACTTTCAATTACGTCCAACACTTGTTATAAAAAAAGAAAAAAAAAATTAAATAAAGAAGCTGAGCGTAATAGAAACCGCAATTTTTATATAAAACAAATAAATGAAGACTTTTTAAAGCTTGATAAATTATCTACAGAATGACGTAGCGATTTTATTTATTTATTTTATTTGTTTATTCTATTTATTTATTTAAAAAATTAATATACATAAGTTTGTGGAAATAATTTGGTAAATATTTTGTTGAAAAAATTACAATAAAAAAAATTTAATTAACCATTCTAAAATATCTAAACTCACTCTGTTAATTTATTTAAGAAGCTGTGTACCAATTTATGCGAACTCAAATAGTTGTCAGTCGATTGACTTAAAAATTGGTACACATCTTCTTAAATAAATTAACAGAGTGACTTTAGATATAAGTCAATCGGCTGACAACTATTTCAGTTCGCATGCTCATCGCTTTGGAAAAATGTAGGTTTTGGCAACACTAGACGCAACAGAATATAAAAACGTCTTTTGCGCTCTCTTGTTGAGTTGTTTTCAACTAATCATAACTTCTCGAATTAGATGGGTATTTTTATCGGAAATATATTAAGATATTCCTCAGAATATTTACTTTAAAATTAAGCGAAAAAAATTCAAATTCCTTTTTGGAAAATTTCATTGTGATTTTACCTTTACTAATTACTCAAATTACCGCAGCCAATATATATTAACTACATCTTTTTAATAAGCCATGCTTTACTAGTTCTTAATTAAATTTAACTTAGTTTATAAACATACATTCTGTCAAAAAAGTAAAGCGAATTGATAATTTAAAAAGCCCATTTAAAGGAATTCGCTAAATCACAATAGTTCAGACTTTAAACAAATATAAAATCCGATGAATTTTGACGCACCATTATTTTGTTTCCCATTTCAGATTTATGTTTCCGAGTTTTTGAGAGATTTCGTGAATTCTCCATATGACTCCGCCATTGGGCAATTTAGTTATTATATTAGTTCGGGGGAAAAAATCCATCGGTAGATGGCTGTAGTGTTCGATATCTCGCAAAGTATCGATCAAACAATTTTAAGTTTATGCTCGTTGTCAAGGTGACATTTCACACTAAAAAAATCGTTTGCTGTGATTTGTTTGTTCCATTCAGTTGTGAGTTGCAGGATGGTAACAATGGAAGTCAACAAAGAGAAAGATTGGTACATTTTACAGTTTTTCTTTAATAAAGTCGAAAATGAAAAAATACAAGCCAGACCGCTGAATGGTGTTTATGGTGCCGATACTGTAACAGCTAACCTAGTTACGTGCAATTTTGGTTTTGTCGATTCCGTTCAGGCATTTTTTATGCTAAAGAAAATGTTGATAATGTCAAAAATGTCGATAAAATCACAGAAATAATCGATGTTAACCATCATGCTAGTAGTCGTAGCATCGCCCAGGAGCTAAAGATCGACCATAAAACAGTTTTAAGCCATTTGCACAAAAATTTAACGCACAAAATCCATCTATATGTATGTCTGTGCAATTGCTGATCGGAGAAAAACCTTAGATATCTCTTGATACTGGTGCAGCAAACAAAAATACCCGCTTGTAAAGCTAGTTTACAAAAGTGTGATAAATCATTAGCTAGAAAGGAAAAATTAAAAGGAATAATCTTAAACACCGTGGCCTTCCCTCTTTTAAGGGGTTACATGGGTTTCGTCGGGTAAAAAAGGCCTATTTTCAATATTTTTTCTTTCTATGTAAAAATTTATTCACGTAATTCAAACTTTTTTCTGTCTTATAGATACATATTTAAAGAATAATTTCTGAAATTTCCAAAAAAAAAAATTTAAATTCCTCCATTGTGACGTCATTACCGGTGACCCCTCGAAAAAAAGGTGCGTCCGCGTTGTCAGTATAACTCCTGACAGAATCATCAAAAATGAAAAAACAAAAATAAGTGTTTTAGTTAAGACCATAAACTCGTGCTTGAACGAAGGAAAAAAAAAAGTAAAAATTGGAATTTTGGCAGACATTTTTCCAAAAAAAATGAAAATTTCGGTCAAATTTACTTGACATTTTTTTTTTTTTTTAAATAGTTGTAATTGAAAAAAAAACAAAATCCTTCGTCCAAGCACGAGTAAATTGTATCTCGAACACCTGTGTAAAATTTCATCAAGATCGGGTAGTTTTCGAAAACATTTGATAACCGACTTTGAAAACACGGTTCCGAGAAAAACGCGTTTAAAGCTTTGAGTAACAATAAAAGTGGCTTGGAGCGCACACCTTCCAAAGGCTGTATCTCCGAAACTATTATTCCGATCGACTTGTAAATTTAGGACAATATTTTTGAGATGTTGTAGAAATTAATAAACCAAAAAAAAAACAAAAATCGATTTTTTTAGCCCACGAAACCCATGTAACCCCTAAGTATCATGCATCTGAGGTCAGCTATTGAACAAAGACATGCAGGAAGGCAATTCTGTTAGACCAGGCTAAATTTTGCAAAGAATGAGTACCCTATTTTAAAGAAAACTTGTTATAGAAAATAATAGTACTATAATTGTTGCATTGATTTCAGCTAATTTGGAAAATTTCGCAAGATTGCCCACGCACAGTAGGGAAAAATGAAGTTTTGATAAAATCTTCGATAAATCGAGCAAACGAATTTATTTGCGTCATAAAAACATTTTTTAACTGTTGTGTAAAATGAAGCTAAAAAACTGTACTGTACTCTCACCACATGAAACATACATTATATTGATAGCTCTCATCACATTTTAGTTTACGAAGTAAATATTTATGCCTATATCTAACTCGATTTTGCTAGGTTGTTACAGACAAACTTTTTATGAATAAAGCTATAATACACTAAAGCACTGGACAAATAGTTACAAAGAAAAAATGTAATTAAAATAATTTCCTTCCCTGCAAATTAATAGATATTTCACTAACGTCGGCACTAGCAAAAGGAATATACCAAGCAAAGCCCTATATGCTAAGTTTTCTGTTATCTGCTAACATGTGCATATCTGTCAAGCTGTCGAAATTGATGTAATTTTCCAATAATTTTTAAATCAATAAGTAGCTTTTTGAATAAAGCCAAAGGCCCGTGAAACATCTCTAAGAGGCCTGGTCTCCCTCCTCGAATTTCCCTAATAAAATGTTTATTTTTATAAACTGTATTTTAGTAAATAAGAACTGATTCAAAGAAATACCTGGCGCTAATCCGGCTCTGTTCGTAGCTGTTTAAATTGAGACAGTTGAAAAGCAAATTAAAATATGAAAACTGCAACGGTATTAGCCACTAGTTCGCTGCAGTTTGTAGGCCATTTCAGCGACATTCTTCAAGGGGTAACATTTTCCATTTATGAATCAGACAAATACGAATAAGAAAATGCTGTGCGCGCATTCTATGTAAATATGAGTGATTATATATATGTACGTATGTACCAGGGAGTAAAGCAGATTGGTTTAAGTATGCTTCGAACCAGTAGTGTACCTTAGGGTGACACTAATATATACTTATATGATACTATCGTTCCCACTCAATACCCGTGCTATGTTCTTAACTGCCTACAACCTATGGTATGGGATCTTTGTTGTTTACCAATTAATTCTTTTTTAGCTTTCTTCAGTTCCCTAAAAGTATGAGATGCTCCTCTCTTTACGAGTTTTCAGCAATCTAATTTTCTTCAATGCTACCATGACACTGAATTAGTCATCCGAAGTGTGTTTAGCTTACTAAGTTATTCCGTCCCTACATTACGGTTTACCAGGCAGGATCTTTACTAGTTCTGCCTGAAAACATTGCAACTTTCCAGTCTCTGTAATTGCGACTGATATTGAATTATGTATGTCTTTCTATCGAATATTTTTCTGTTTTAAAGATGGATATCTATTTTTCCATGGTTTTAGAGTGTCTTAACCTAACTGGTATACTTACATCATATCACATTAATCATAATATTTTTAATGATACGTACAAAACAAAGCGATTTGGTACCTTCACTTTTCGGTTTTGGCAACTGTCACCATTTCACCCATTTTACACTAATTTGAGAACCACTTTCCACTGCAGAGTGCTTGCAAACATATCTCGTGCAATATGTACACGTAAATACATATGTATTAATAAATTGCTGGGTGCTCGAGCTGGGCAATTTTCACATTGTCAGCAAATAGGAATATCCAGTCGCACAGACAAATATTTATTTGATTTCACTTTCATTTCGTGCATTGAAACATTTATTCCGCGGGGTTTGTTGATAGTATAAACTTTTTCGGAACGCAAAAAACAAAAGGCACAAAATAAATTAAAAAATTAAAACTACAGTATGCTGTAAATTTATAGCGACTAAAATTGAATGAAATTATTATTATTATTTTTTTATTATTATTATTATGGTGGAAATAAATTAGTGTACTTTTAAATATTTTGTGTATTTACTTCCCCAGAGTCTTTTGTAAAATGCTACTTCTACTCTTATGGCTATTTTCAAATCATATCATTTCTTTACTCCTTTACTTTGATGAAATACATAATTTGTCTATTATTTACTAGATTATAATAAAAAAAAAATCAATCCAATAATATTTCTGCTTCGTATTATCATTTTAAGTTCTCAAGTTCCATAAAAAAAACCGATATGTGTAAACATTTTTTTGTTTTTCTTGATACTACCTCCTATGTAGTTCTGTTGCTAAAAAAAATTAGTTTCTTAATTTTTTATAGTTTCTTAATTTTTTTACTGAATATTTATCGTGACGTTGGCGCTTTGCAAATTATGATGGAATCTGCACAGGAAATAATGCACTTTTCCGTAAATTTAGTACTAATTAAATTTCCTTTTTCAAATAACCTTTACAAACTTCCAAGAAATTAAAAAAAAAACTAGTTTTTATAATGACCCTGAAAAGAACCCAGAATCAAAAAGAAAATATGAAAAGGTAAAGGTAAAGGTTAGGTTAGGTTAGGTTGACCTGGCTGGCTGAAAACCATCACATTGACCTATTGGTCCTTAGTGGTACCAGCTGGAGATTGACCCTTACGTTTCCTTTTAGAAGGCTTCTTGTAATAAGCCTGCGTCTTTTGCGAATCTAAGTAAGCTGTGAAGCTCTAGCTAATGCAAGGCAAGAACATAGAAGGTGTTAAAAAGTTGCCCTCTAGTAAAAAAAGACAAATGAAAGTGGATATATTTATTTAATTTTATTATTATTTCATAAACATTTCACCGTAAATTTTATGAAATGGTGCCTCTAAGGAATTTCATATGGCAACACCCTATTCGCATATGTACATATGAACATCTGTATGTCCGCAACATTCTTCTTTTTGCTATCTGTGCGCCTGTCTATTCGCTCATTCATTCGATCTGCTTTTGCTCAACCATATGCCACAATATGTATAAACGAACACACATATGCGAATGTAGCAATAATAATGACAACAATGAAATTATTATGTCGCTGCGCTTACATGTCTGAATTATCGCGCTGTCCTCAGCACGCCTCCCTGTGCGTAGTCTCTCTCTTCCCACTTTATACCTTAAAAAACTACATTAGCATTTCTTTTCTACTATTTACTGCTTTTTTTCCTTTACACTTATACACATAATGACATTTTATTGTTGTTGCAACTGTTATGTGCATTGTTATCACGTTATTGTTGTTGCCATTGTCGCGCCAACTACTGCTCTTTTTTTATTATTGCTCTTTTTTTAATACTAAAATTGCCATATTATGGTATGTCAACAACAAATTTTAAATCCGTTATATATAGTTATAATATTCGCGAAATTTATTCAAAAAAAGTACCATTCAAAACATATGTTTGTACATACGTATGTTTGCACGTTGAGGAGAGAATCAGACGAACACTGCCACATTTTATGTCGGGCTGCATACAAGAAAATGTCGTCGCTAATGTCTCCTCTTCCGTTGTCACGGCTTCCACTTGTAAAAGAAGCGGTGGGGGCTGTATGTAGCATCCCAGTCAACAAAACTTGCTGACTTTAACAAAACTTGAAATTTTTTAGTAAATTGAAGCTCTCAAGTTACTTGTGAATTCCTTTACAATGGAATTCTCTTTATTGGGAAAAATAAATCTTTGTTTTTTGGGGTGAAATTTTTTCGCAAATGGTTTAAAACTATTTTACCGTCGATCTTAAGCTCCTAGGCGATGCTACGACTACTAACATAGCGGCCAACTATTTCTGTGATTTTATCGACATTTTCGATGACGGCCTTGCCTGGGCGAGGTGCACCTTTACCATAAAAATGCCTGAAAGGGATCGGCAAATCAAAATTTCCCATAATTAGCTGTTACAGTATCGGCACCATAAACACCATTCACAATTTCAGCAGCCTGGCTAGCATTTTCGCCTTTATTAACTCAGTAGAATGCATTTCCGGGACTTAAGGTTTTACCTAGCGAACTGCGATAGTTCCGAAAACTTGTAGTCACGTACTAGCGAATATCTGTACTGAGTCATTGCTGCATAGATTGGCGCGACGTATTTTCTATATCACATCGTTTTTAGTATTTTTAAAAATTACATTGAATTTGCTGAGAATTGTCGAATAAGAAATCCATTTGGCTTACTAGGCTACCTCGTGTGGTGGGTTTGTATTTCTTTGTTTGTATGTGGGAAAATGAGAAGCATTGCTGCACAGTGTTTTTGTTGTTTGAAAGATGCAGACACAAATCATGTAGTCCTTTTATTTTGTAATAAAATAAAGGGAATAAAAATGTAATAGTATGGATAATATGGAGACAACCATAGCGGAGTATTTGTACGTGACTATTATTTGGCTAGTCACTGGCTCGAGACCCGCTGTGAGCAAGAAACATTAAATGATAGAAAACTCATTTTCTGATAGCGGTCGTTTCCCAGTAAATACATACTCGAGAACTTTAATGAAAATATGATCATATAAAATCATCTGCCATTTGGAGAAGACATAGAACTATAGGCAGCTAAAGCGCATGCCATAAATAGGGAGAGGAGCTTGGCCCAACATCTCGCAAATAATGATTTTTCAAACATATCAACGCTTTTCTGTGCCGAATCGAATTTCATTCGCATCAGCGCAACTTATCAACCAACTTTTCGTATATCTTGTCTGCATTTATCTCACGAATAGTTCGAGAGATATCAGTTTGAGATGTCTTCGCAAAAGTTTCGTCAGACTTATGCATGAAATACTGAATTTTGAGATCGCGTGGAGTCTAGTTCCTTGTTTGAGTTGCACACTGTCGACCAGATTTTTAATAAGTATGAGGATTTGAGTGCTCTGCACTATAGAACAAGCCAGTTTTATAAACTTTTTGCGCAAACTTGCAGGCAGGAAGTAGATGCGATGGTTGCTTTCAAAAGCAGATGATGCGATGGCGATTTAATAACTACTGACTGAGTCTTTTACGATAACTTCTAATATTGAAGAGTATGGAATATGTAGAGTATGAAATGGATTAGATTAGCTTAAGAACTAAAATCAATATAGTAAAGAAGAGGTCGATTTCCAGGACTGCAAATGCGTCTTCATTAGTCTAACAGAAGTAACGGACGTAAAAGTATCGAACCCATCCAATTTGGATCTGATAACTCTCCATTGCCTTAGCAGATGTCAAACGACCAAGCAGGGGTATACGATTTTTTCTAACATTTACCCTTTAATGTTCATAACCCATCCGTTAGGAAATTCCAATATATGATATTATTGCCGCCAAAAGAAGTATGAAAATTTTTTCTCTGCAAAGGTCCTAAAAATTGTCAGACCTACATATATTCCCATTGGTTTATTATTCACCTTTTTTTCTATTTGGTAAAATATGAGGGACGGAACATTATAAAAAAGGATATGAAAGATAAACCCCTTTTTCTGGGTGGTTCAAATTGTGGTGCCGATGTAACTCGGAGACTGGCTACCTGTACAAAACAATGAACAAAATTGTTTTTAAATTTACCACAGAAAATTATATTTCTACGTACAATCCAAAATGTAAATAAATTTATTTTTCATAGCAAATTAACTTTTCTGCAAAATTTTAATGCGCTGTTGATTGACCGTTGACGATCAATGGGACATACATACATATATGTCTCTTCAGATTTTGTATTCTCAAGGTGATGTAAATGTTCTACTTTACTTTTTGGGGGTTTTGTTAGTTTTTTGTTGAAACGAGGGAGGTTGACTGCAACTTCAATTACTTAAATTTTTTGATATATATCTCATATGCTTTAATAAAGTAAAGTTTTTTGTCGATTTTAAGACACTAAAATCGGTTTATGTTGGAAAATGTTTATGTAAAAGAGCCAGTGGCTTAAAAGCGCTTATAGGGCTATCCCTTCTAGTTATGATGCGCTATGGACTTTTTCTGTGACATTAAATTAAATATTTTCAAATATTCATTTATATTCATCATTTTAAATCAACTCCACCGTGCGTGTCAGTCACTCACTCATTTGCCGTGGACTGTATGTGACATGAGGCCAGTGTTTTCGTACTTTTTTGCATTTTTTGTTTTTGTTTTTATTTATTTATTTTTTTTTTTTTTTTGTTTTTTAATACATCGCATTTTGTCGTTGTTCATTTGTTGTTTCGTTGCCTCATATGTATTCCGGCATTGCCCGTTGACCGTTTGCATTTTTCGTTGTCTCTGCTATCGCCTGTCTGAGTGTCGTCTTCTCCGTGTCTGCAGCCACTTAGCCTGCCAGCCAACCAGCTAGCTAGTTAGTCACTTGGTCTAACTCTCAGTGTTCTTTAGTCTGCGGCTTCTATGCGCTCATAACGCGTCGTTTTCTACAAAATTAAAAAAAAATTAATATATATACTTACAAATCTATGAATATTTGTGTTTTCTCACAATTTGTTTTTCTGAAAATATTTTATACGTAATGTGGTGCAGTTTTGCAAAATCATAAAGTCCACTTCGACCTCTGTCATTTGTTTATAACTCAATCTAATAAATGATTATCATGAAATTAATCAAATAAGCTTAAAAGCAGAAAATTAAATTGAATAAAATTGATTGTGCTCTTTCGCAATGCGTCGTGTTGCGTGCAACAATGACGCACCCTAAGTGTGTGTTGTTCAACGTAAGTGGGAAAGTGCGAGTGCACGCAACGACAAGCGGGATACATTCTCAAGCGTTGCGAAGCCCTTTGTCGTAGTATTTATAATTTAAAAAAAGAAAACAACAAAAAAAAATATTTAAAAAATAGTAATAAAGTAAAAATAAAAAATAAATTTGAAAAAAAAAATGTTAGTCAACCTTTTGTGCAACTACGTATAGAGAAAATAATTTTCTTTGAAAATTTATTGCAGTCCATGAGCGGATAGCCAGTCTGTCAGCCCATCGTTGGCGCGCTTGCACAATTTTCAGCGACATTGGAATTTTGTAAAGAATGAATTAACGAAAAAAAAAACCAAAACGTACGAAATTTCAGCGTAGAGCTGAAGAAAATATTTAATTGTTTGTTTTTGTAAGCAATCAAAGTGTGCGGATCAAAAGTAGGCGTAAAAAATGGCCAAACAGCAAAGGGAAGGTAAAAGGAAAGGTGAGCCTCTTATGAATATGCGTGGAAATTTTTGAAAAATTAAATGCGACGTGGAAACGGTATGAGTACGAGTAGGCCAAAGAATTCAAAATTAACTTAGAACACGTAAATTTTGTTAAAGAAGAGAAATAAATAGTTTTAGAGTAAAGAAAGCCAATTCAAAGCGCCTATATATATCAATAACAGTTTATTTAAAATATTAAGTTGAGTCAAAGACATGAGAATTAAGGATTCCCGAAATTAGGCAAAAAGTAAGTCAAAGCGTAGGCCGATAACCTTAGCTGCCAGTGGCTTTTTTAATTTAATATAATTATTTATAATTATATTTCTAATAAATAAATAAATAAGTCAAATAAATAAATAAATTCGTTTCGACGACAGTGGGTTCTACGTTCATATCCGGCCAAGGACTTTCACTTCAGCAGCATTCTATGTACATATGTCTAGCGAATTTTAATCTGTTCCGACAATAACAACAACAGTAACAAATAAAATTACATTAATGTTCGTCTAAGAATAAATTCAACCATGTAATAAAATTTGAAAAGGGAAAATTTTAATCAGAAATTACAAGAAAAAAATGAGACATCGCAAAATTTCTCTGAAAATGTAAAATCAATTATAAAATTTATAAAAAATGGGTTATACATTTTTTGCATACATTTTGGTGTGTCGATGTGATAGGTCAGCTTCAAGTTCAGACTTTTTCAAAGTCTGCAGTTCTGCCCACTTGCTATTTAATTTAAACTTGCGCTGGGCTGTCACCTATTTATGTTATGCGCGAGACGGCTATACATAACCGGCTCTATTTCACTTGCACTTAATGAGCGTGTTTGATGCCAAGCATAAGATTCAAGTTAAGAAGAGCAAGGAAGTAGCTTCTAAAATCAATGCCTATTATAAGAGAATATTCAACAAGAACTGGGGTTCGAAAACCCAACTTGAGGAGCGGACGTAAGCCGCCATCGTAAGACTAATTTTAGCCTGTCTTCAATAAGCAATAGAGCAGCAAATAATAGGTGCAATAAGGCATTGTCCGGCAGTGGAACCAAATGTTATCTGACTCCTACTGATATACACTTGACAAAAAAGCGACCGCGTGCTCTTCCGTAAGTCTAAAAAAGTCAAGCGTAAAAAGACTAAGCTCCTGGATGCGGCTCAACCTTAAATAATATACATAGACAAAAACATACAAAATCACGAATTGTTGGTATTGAACTAAAATTTTGAAATTAATTTTGAGGTACGCTTTCCATTCAAGAAAGAACGGAAGAAACATATCGATTAGTCGACAAAGAAGTCTTATCTCTACACTGACGAGCCCAAGATATATTGCGGTATCGGAGTAGATGCTTACTTCGAGAAACTTGGCGTAATTTAGCCACTAGCCGAGCATCTTCCAAGAGCAGTTGTTGGGTATCTGGAAAGTCTGCAAATCTTTAAGGGGAGAGGGGCCTGATTTTCATTAAAATTATTTTAAATGAAAAAGTCAATATATTTTTTTCCAAATTGGCATACAGTCTATTTATACATTAAAATAATATAATTTTTTTTTTTTAATCATTTAAAATGGCGGATGTACACTCAATTCTTCCAGGAAGATCGCAGCGGGGCTTCTCAATCGGCGGGCATTGTAGCATCGGTGTCAGTGACCTGAATACAAAAAACCAAATTGATTTTTGTTTTTAATGTCATAATTTCTATATGAATGAAACAAAAATGAAAAAAAATTCGCGGAATAAAATGCTTAAAAAAAAAAAAATGAATTTCGGGGCGAATTTTCCTACTATTTTTGCTTCGAAAAATTTTCGAACTGTAAAGTCACATGAAAGTAATATCATAAAAAAGATGTGTGCAAAGTTTCAGGGAGATCGGTCAATAACTTTTCGAGTTATCGCGTACGCCAATTAGAAAAATATAGTTTTGAATAGAATCGTCACGGTTGACGATCAATAATATAAGAAATACTTAAATTTATGTTGAACATTTTTTTTGACATATTCTTAAAGGATTATATTAACATTTTATGTGTTTTTTCGAAATTTTACGGGTATCTGTCCCTTTAAGAAATATGAATGGAACCAAATCCTAAATTCTTGGTCATAAGAACATCGAGACCGGGAGAGTGGATAAATTGGCTAAAGCAAGACGCTGAACAGATAAATCTGAGAGGAGAGGATGTGCTTACGAGTATCTACTAACGTCGGAGCTCTAATAGGATATTGTTTAATAGGATGAAAATACTACTTAGACGTGCCATTCCGAAGATGTTGCAGAAGCTGCAAGAACGATAAGAAGGAAGGCTTTGTCGCCTGATATCTAATGACTTAATAGGCTGACGCTTGGTTGTTATTTTTGGGCTTCATTGACACTACTTGTGGCAGTATTAACTTTTTATTGTCGATTCAATAAGTTCAAGCTTCATCATTACCCATTATCTACATTTCAGCCTCACGACCAATTTTGGGCGCCTTGTAAGAATCAGGGCAAACTTCTTAGTAGTAACAAAGGGATTTTCATTCTCAATTTATATTTTCATTAACGAGTATCTGATCGGTAAGTAGATATTATAAGGTGGTGCCTGCAAGAAGCTAAATATGGCTCATAGTTTTGTATATTTTAAGATTGAACAAATGAATGAAAATGAGGTTTGCACGTCGACCTAATGGCCTTTTATGCCCTCTACTCATCACAGCACTCTATCCTAATCCAGTTCTCATAATAAACCTAAAATAGTTGGGTTAGGCTGAGCGTATGTGGCTTTCTTCCGGCCACATCTGGCCGAAATATCTCAATCTTCCTCGCGATATGGCGTCACATTCGAGAAAAAGGTCGGGGACTAGTCATAGAAATGACAGGAGTCAGTGAACCATATCCTAATTATGTACAGATGACTATGCAATCTGCAGTGACCTGTGAAAATGCCTGTGAGCATTCTTAGCTTATCCTTATGAGTTGCCGCGCCTGTAAAGACATCGCTCCGCCGCGTACCCCCATAATTTGAGCCATCTCACGATACTTAGCTCTTCAATTCTAAGTTTTCTTTGATGGTGTGTTGTCCCATAGCAAGGAAGGGCTTCGGGTACCAATAAAAACGAGGCATCAGCCTCTCTAACCAATGTATCCGCTGCTTCCTTCCCGGCTATACCCATGTGTCCTAGGACCCATATGAGGCGAATATTTTTAGATTTGGTGCAATCCGGTAAATTTAAAGATTTACTATCCTTTCGACTTTTGCTTCAGAAATAACAGCTCTGTTTTGAGTTTTAATTTTCAACAACTCCATTTCGTTTGAGTCGAACAGGAGAATGGGGAGATTTCCGCGACTGACCATAAGAGATTTTATCAATCAGAAAGACAGAAAAATTGAAAGGCCATCTGAGAAACCAAAGTAGGGCTCTAAGTTTTAATAACACACTTATCAGAAAAGTAACATTAAAAAACTTATAAAACGGAAAGAATAAAAGAATTATAAAAATTATTATATTCAAAGACTTACAACAAAATATTTTTGGAAAATACTAATATTTACGTGAGCTGAAAAATGTATATAACGTGAGTTTAAAAATGCATTCGAAATTCGATTTTTTATATAGGTATAAAACTAGTTTTTTGAAATACGTTTTCCACAAAATCAACACAGATGGTAGAAGGTCTTGGGCTTAAAGGGTCTGCAAAAAAAATTTTGCCGACGAAACCAAAAGAAAGAGAATGTGGAGGTACATTCATAACGGTCCAGTTCAGATAAACTTTAATACTTTTCCGAAGTATTTTGGCGAAAGTGACATATAATAAATAATGACAGTACCGATTTTTTTGTATGTCGAGTGGTGCACCTTAATGTGTATACAAGTATATACTTAAATCTGTGTACATATTTAATATGAGTAGCATACGATCCAAGTTAATTGAATAAAACTAAAATATTCGTTTGAGTCAAAGGAATTTACTAAACTTTTATTGTATTAGAGAAGGAGTTTTGCAATTTAAGTGAGGGCTACTCGTTAAGCATACAATATTAAATAAATAGCTACAGACATATTAAAAATACGAAAATACATGCGTGTGTATCTAACTACATATGTATGTGTATACACTTGCCAACGAAATCACAGCAAAATCGTTTAGGTAGAAACGTGTTCAGAGGCAGTGGCCAACAAAAGTTTCCAACCAGTTTGGTGCTTCATGATCAAGGGTTTTATTTAAGTATGTCAATATATTATATTATAAACTTCCCTTAGAAGTTAAGACAATTAATTAACGAGTTAAGCTAATTACAACAAGTTGCTTAAAATACTTTTGAAATTTTATTCCGCATACAAGTAAATATAAGTAGATTTTACTAGTAAAGCAGGATTTTAATTCTGTAGTGCCGTATACTTGAATTTTTGCAATAACAGATCTTCGGAAAGCATCCCACAACTATGTAAGTTTATCCCTTAGCGTTCAATCATTAGCCGAAGCACTTAGACTTGCAGTTTTTCCATAGGTAATCGTTTATGTGGAAACCTTATTTCTTATTTTTTTCTGCGTATAAAGGCAGCATGTCCTAATTTAATTCGATCATTCGAGAGGATGCCAGAACACGTGAATATCTTTTTGAAGTATCTGATTAATTATAGTCCCCTTGATAACCATATCGTCTATCAGACAAACCCGCAGAAAGGTGTTTGGAATAGCATACCTGTTCTATCGAGCTCCTGAGTTGCTACTTTTACACCGTGCGACAGTATAAGTTATACACGAAAAAATATAGAAGCGAAACTGTGGATTTTTTATAGGGATGTAGCATACTCAGTTTTAGACTTTCTCATCAAATTAGTCTTTAAAGGACTCTAAAGTTGCTAATGACAAAATTTGTAAACAAAAAAGTTACTTTTTCTACTCACTCTACCATATGAATGTAGAGAGAGAATGCAGCCGCTGTAACCCAATGGGCTGGTGCGTGACTACCCAGCAGTAGTATCCCAGGCATGAATCACCGAATGATAGAAAAAGTTGTTGTTGTTGAAAAAGGCAGGTAATGGCAAACCTCCGATAGTATTCCTGCCATAAAAACTATCTGCCATTCGAAGGCGGCATAAAATTGTGGGCCGCTAGATTTGTGGAAAAACACTAAGACGTACACCACAAATAAGAGAAGGAGCTCGGCCAAGCACCCAACAAAGGGTGTAAGGTTTCAATGGACAAACTTTTCTTTAGAAAATAGTTTTGTAATAGTTTTAAGTATTTATACATTCTCTACGAGATTAAAATGGATATCAAACGAAAGAGCATATGCCTATCAATAAAAAAAATATATATTTTTTTTGCGCTAAGGTAAATATAGATTTTTTTAATATCCATTGCTTGCACTTTATTTGATAGTATGAAAGTTAGAGTAATTTTTTACCTAAAAGTTCAAATTTTCTTTAACATAAGAAGCACGGAGATGGTGGGTCAAAAACCGCATGAAATTAAAAAAAAAACCTGCTTTTCGGAATTAAAAATATTTATTTTTCAATGCTCTCGTGCAGTAGTTAGTGTTTACTTCTCCTTCATATTGTGGTCTATTACTTGTTACTGCCCTGCAATTAGAGTACTCGACAACTTTATAGTGGCTCCGAAATGCAAATGGTTTTGGCGAGAAGTATTTTTATGGCAAGTCTACATACAGAGGTGTTGCGTTGCTTCCCTAAATGGAACCACTAACATAAAAATGTGGTTTAGTGTATATATACTAGCGTCAAAATACCTCCAGCCTGTATGTTAAGGTTGTTCTTTACACACTCTGTTTTTTGGATTGTAAAATTTCAAATATATTGTATATAAGCCAGTCAGTGTGATATTTAAACCCAAACCTGCTAATGTGATCTCGAGTCGAAAGTTACATCTACTGGATCTATCCCTCCATTCATCATATTTTGGAAATATTTCACTAAGAAGTTATTTTCTAGCTTGAGCATCGTTTGCATCATAACATTCCATTGACTTTTCAAGAAACGAGCTTTTACTGGTCGCACCTATTAGTTAAAACTCGATGTCAGGCTCGCTAATTATTGGCGCTCTTGTCTGCATTTTGCGTGTGCGCTGCGGATAGATTACTTCGTTCTAGATTTTAATGCTTCTCGTAATCAAGGATATCACCAATACGGCTGTGGTAATTCCGATTAGAGAATTTATTTTAGTTTCAAATTCATATTCAATGATCGCAGGACTACAGTGATCACAAATCGAATTGCCTTAAAAGCCAAAACGATGTAAATAGGCTTTGTCACTAAATATTATATTACCGACTATGTAGATTTATACATAAGGTGGCGCAAAATTAATCGTCCTATTGGAAATTTATGATTTTTGTAAATGGCGTTGTACGTCAATCGTATTTGGCACGTTTGTGAACTAAATAGCCGGAGTATACAAACAGACATTCAAGGGAGCGCGTGAAGGTTAAAACACAGATTTCCTGTACTCAAAATATTTTTTTTATTTAGTAAAACAAGTTACTCAAAAATAAAATTGGACGATTAGTTTTGCACCACCAATGTTGGGAGCTTGGGGTAAGGCGAAAGTTCAAGGCATGGTGTAAAGCAATGGATTCACATGTTGTTCGTTTAAATATCCCACCGCATCTATCATGCTCTGTTGACTTACTACTTGCCAAAGGTGATAGATTTACAAGATTTGCTCATTAACTATGGTGAAAAAGAAAATTGTGAGATGAACTTCGGCTGCTACGTCACTTGGGAGAATCTGCAGCCACATTATGCACTATCATTTCACACATATTCACACACTCGTCCAATCAATCGTTGTTCAGATAACACTTCGTTGCTACATTGGTTGATTTTTTTTCGTATATCACTAACACATTCTAAGTTATTTTGTTAACACATCCCACGTGACGTCAGCCCATCAGCTGATTGTGTCAGCCGCTCAGAGCCGAATAACGGTCTGTTAAAGAGCTCATCTCTAAACATCTTTTACCGAATTTCGTGACTTTCATATTTTAATAACCAATTTTCAAGCATTTGTTTACCCACGAGATCGAGTGAAAATAGCCGAGGCAGACCTCTTTGTATGCTGAACGTAAATTGACGGCACATAATTGGCATGGAAATTATTGTACCACACTGTACATGGTATGTTATTCTATATTTGCACTGACATTTGACAATTGATCATCCGAAACTGCGCTCTTTCACATTATTTAGTCATTCATACATATACGTATATATATTAATACATATATACCTACATATGTATGTATGTGTTCGAAATAATCTAAACAGCTTCGGGGACAAGAAGCCTGGCACTGAATGTTACTGTTGCGGCTGTGGGGCTACTCCTGCTCAACACATATGGCACACACACACATATGGCACACACACTTTCTTCTCTACATATGCATAATAAAACAAAAGCTCACTAAATACGAGTATAATGTTATGAACTCTGCGGATGCACACAAAGCAACAAACATAATGAATATGCGTAAAGAGTGGAGAGTGGAGAGAACGGCCTACTCGTAGTATATCGCATAGGCTCTATTGCATTGTATTTGTATATATATACATATACAGTAGGTTCTGTTTAGATACGTTCTGCGGTAGATACGTTCGCAAGAAACAGCATAAAAAAAAAACAGCATAAAAAAAGCTACTAGTTCTATAGTAAAACTATGGATACGTTTCAAAGTGCTAAAACCGCATAAATCTGAAATAATGTAATAAAATCGCATAAAAAAGGGCACTAGTCCCATATTATTACTATAGATACGTTCCATAGACCGCATGAATCTGAAATAATTAAATAAAATCGCACAAACAAAATATTGTATTTTTGAAAATTATATCTTTATTTAAGAAACGGTAGAATCGAAAAATAAATTTAAGTCAGAAATAGAATCAGACAATACCCACATGTTGCGCGTTCGTTTGAGATTTGGCGTAAAATCACTTTCGTCACTTGAGGAAATGTACACGTCTGATCTAGATAGTTATGCAGGCGGTTCCATACTTGTAGGGTTAGCACTTCTGATGTAATCTGTGATGAGTTTTTGCTTAGCTGGTTTAGAATCTTGTTTATATGTACAATTCTCGATAGGTCGACATGCATTTTGTAATTAAAAAAAAAACCGCACTATTTCAAAATCGCATAAAAAAAAGCCGCATAAAAACAGAACCTACTGTATATGAATGCTTATAGTACTTTTACAATCGTTCGAGTCGGCAATTTTAATCTTGTATGCATGTACAATATTATATTTGCATACAAACATATATGAGTATGTTCTAATTGTAGCAAATAATGAAGTGAAACTAAAATCAAATATCAAAAACGAAAAAAAAACATACATACCTGTATTCACAATAATAGCAGCTAGACATATTGCAAAATTTTGACTATTCATTTATTATCAGTTTTTTTTTTTTTAATTTTAAATGTAGACTTTACACTGCAACAACAACCACATAACTTAAAGTTTCAAACAAAACTGTTTGTGCAAAATAAAAAAAAATTAAAGAAATGTCATCCAATGTGCTAACTTTTTAATCAGATTTTTTAGAAAAGTAAAAGTACAAGTTTGAAGTAGCTCAAAAATCTTGTTAATTTTTGGGCAAACCATTTTTCGCTGCCGGTCTTTTGTATTTTCTCTGTGTAGAAAAATGTCAAGTAAACTTTGCTATATGCCACTCTGCTATAATTGTGAACAAAAGTGTACATACTCGTACATACATATACGCACACAATTAAGTGAAATGTTGGTGTCTAAAGTAAAGTAAAGTAGATAGCGTGGCAAATGGATAATATGTGTAAATCAGAATCTCGTGATAGCATTATATTTAATGAGTAATTGCTCCTTGTGATTGTGGTTGTGATTACATGTGTGGCAATGGTATGATTCGCTTTTCTTGTTGTTGTTGTTAATATTAATTGACGGTATTGCACGCATTCGCTCACGGGTCAGTTGGATACCATTCACTAATACATTTCAAGTTTACTAAGGCATATGTATTTTTATTTGGTTTTTCTTACGGTTTGAATTTGTTGTTTTTTTTTTTTACCTACTTGTGCTCTACCGCCCCCGAAGTTCTCTACTCAAAAATGTAAATCGAAAATTTCTCACACATTATTCGCACACATTTTCATTACTTCACACATACATACATGCGTACATATGTACTTGGGCATGTGCCTACATATGTACATACTTTATTAATACATATGTATATACAGCGCGTCGTGTCCATTGACTGCAATTGTTGGCAGTCGTCCGCATAAATACCGAGTAACCCGAGTAAGTGAAATTTTCAAGTGAAGGTGGTGGTACTTGTACAACAACAAACACAATCAAGTGTGCAGTTCCCGTTTCCGAGCTTGCAAGCGCATGGGCATTCGTAATACGAATAACGCATACACACATACACAAATTTAAATACATACACACATCCACGGATTGGAAATCGCGCGATGTTCAAGACTTTACTTTACGCAATTTTTGTGCGCAAGAAAATTACTTCCGCTGCTGAGAGTAATAGTAACAGTAATAGCAATTGCAACAACAAAAACAAAAGCAAAAACGACGCCAACTCCAACGTCAATTTTGAAATTCTCATAGGCGTTGTCTTCTCAATTTTAAACGCCAACGTGCCCAATACTCTTGCACTCTCCACAGACACTTAAGTTGCAATTCGAGAAGTTAGAAGTTCAGCAACACCCTTAGGAAGTTGCATACGTATCGAATTCGTTGCGGCACGTTTGAGTTACAAAAAAATCAACTTGATGTATCAGTTGTATCAATTGTATCAACGCACACATAAAGATTTAACGAAAGTTCATACAAAATGGCGAGTAATAACACCACCCGATCGACGGCAAGAGAAGCGATACGATAAGTGATAAACCATGCTAAGTGATCCCCATCAAGTGATTAAAATATATAAATGTATGTAAAAAAAGAAAAAAATATTTCACAAAATTCAGCAAACAAAGCAAAAATAGTAGAGTAAATACAAAATGCTAGAAGTAGTACGAAAAAAGTAGTTTAGATATAAAAAAAGAAGTCCTGCAACAAATATTAGTGCTAAAAAGTGGAAAAAAGGAAAATCAGTTGTGTTGAAGAAAAATAAATAAAAATAAAACAGTGAATACCACTCTCTTACTAACAATTGCTTCCGCTTCCTTAAGGAAATAAGAAATAGTATTCGTCTCACATATTGAAATCATCATCAGGCAGCGCAGTAAAAGCAGCGAATGCCCCAGCAAATTGAATTCAAATTGTTTCGCAATATCCAAGCGCACATTTTCCACATGCATCATCCACTCCCACGAGGTTTGGCTTCTCTTTTGCAAGAAGCAGTGCAATACACTCGCAACTTGGAAGTGCCTAAGGTAAGAAGCAAACAAATTTAGCTATATTTTACATGCATACAGTGCGTTTCATAAATATAGCGCATTGACTTAGTGTTGATAATTTATTTTTTTCTTACTTAATCTTATTTTATAGAAATAAAGTCTATTCTATGACAATAATTACATAAATCTTAGTTTTAAAGTTTAGTTTAACAACAAATTTTCATCAAAATTTCTAACTTTTTAATCAGAACTTAAAAAAAGTGCTTGTTCGTAGTTCACATAACAGAAGTAAAACTTTCAAGGCAGACAAAGAAAGAGGGAGAGACCCAAGAGAGAATGAGAGAGAGAAAGAAACATGAGCGAGAGATAAAGACATGAGAGAGAGAGAGAGAGGGAAAGAATATACATCTAAATAAATTCACAACATTTGTAGAGAATACAAATAGACAAAATTTACAAAAATAATACACGTGGTATATCAACTGCGTATATATAGCGTCTGGCGGCAACGCGTGCGATCTGTCGTATTCTAACTATACGTTGCTTTCTCACACTCACTATAACGTGCATAGACAAGGCATGCGCCTGCGCAATACTATCTATCCTATTTTAACAATATGTTGCTCTCTTTCGATCTACTATAGTAATATGGCGTTAGTGCTGCACGTTAATGGTCACTCTTTTTCTCTCTCTGTTATATTCTAACGCCTTGTATATAATGTATACGTGGTTCTCCCGTGCTCCTACAATACAATATAAGGTATAGCTCTCTCTCTCCTTTTCCTCTACGTTATATCTTTTTTCTCTCTCGCGGAACGAAAATGCCCAAAACGTTGCATGGCCTTGAAATTTTACTCTCCATTCTTGCTCGTCCATCGACGCCTAAGAAGTTTCACTTCAAAAAAAAATTTTTAATTTTTTTGCATTTTCTCCATATAATTAGTGCTTGACATTTTTCTATTTCGCAAAAAAAAACAAGAAACACCCAACATCGTTAGCAATAAAAGTTTTCGAACACCAACGCGATTTTAAAACCACTTCAAACTTGCATTTTATAAATTTTAATTTACATACATACTCGAAATTTTCCCAAATTTCAGTCAGAACTGACTTTTTTAAGTTTCTCTAGTGGTACAATTACAACATGACCAAATTTTCCAGTTTATGCGAAAAACAGGCAACCATTTCCCTTGCGCTGCTGCTTCCGCGAACAACTTTTGTTGGATTAAGCCCATCTTGGAACACCCTTACTATCAATTGGTGTATTGTTCCCGACTCATTTGCATAAATTCACGGTTCGCCACCTGTTACGATATCATATACGTGATTTGAACCAACACGGCTGAATTTCTCAATATTTCTTTACACAAATCTGTTTTTGGCCATTTTCTAAATTATGTTATATCCAAAGAGAAGAAATCTTCAGAATGTGCATGCAATATTGAATGTATGCTGGTCAGGATGCTTCGTCACATGACGATCTTACGTTACCAATTGATGCACAGCATCTTTATTTTAACTTAGGGAGGCATAGTAAGTTGACCGTTTTTCGTGAGTTTTTGATCTCTCGAGTTATGACGTTCTTTCACTATTCTATCTAACTAATTAAATATTTCAATAAAAGTCTTAGAGTTCTTCAACCAGTTTTTAATAAATGGCTGGTGAAGGCACTACGAGTTATAGATGCATTTGCTTGCCTTCATACCTACAACTCTCGTCTGATGTATGAAGCGAGTAGTTGGCTTGGGTGTGAAATCATAAGAAATTCAACTCTAAGTATTGTCTGTTAGTTAATATGTTTTAGAAGCATGCGGAGGTGGTAATTTGTGTGATTGCCACTGCCTTATATCAACCTCCCAAGCGGTCAATGAATAAACTCTAACAAAGAGATGAACATTAACTTACCTACACTAACTGCGTACACACTCGTATATGCCTCGCGAATAGTATTTATTTCCATACATCACGTGTGTGTAAATATCGGTAGACTACAAATATTGAAAAATAGTGTGTCAACACAAAAGGCCACTCACGATTTTATATCAAGTGAAACTTTAGCAAATAGTGTGCCACACTTGCGACTACAAATTGTTCAAACGATGCCACTTTCAGTTGAATGAACTGTATTAAAAATTTGTATAAATACACATACATATATATTACATATATTATTATTCACATAGTTCGCTCGTAGTTACACGTTTGCAAACTTATGAAACAAAAAAGTTTGATAGCAAAAAGTTTAGGAGTGGCTTGACGACTGCCGGTAATCAAGATACAAGCAAGCAAGGTCCAACCAAAGTCAAACCTTTATTTATATTTATTCACATTTGCCATAGTTACTAACTACTGAAAGTATTTACATATGCAGTATCTACTAGAATGTGTGTAAAGTTGTTTGGAAAATATATTAGCATTAAAAATTTGCATAGATAGATGTTATCGAAAAGCAAATTTATGTAAATTTTCAGACTTGGAAATGCGCTTGTATTTACTTTTAAATATAAATATTTTTATATGTACTTAAATCTCATAGAAATTTGCGGACTATCCTATTTATTTGTTGTCATAATTTATATTAACCCAATTTAAATTTTTTAAAGTTATTACTGAGCAAATAAGCAGTCTTATTTAACTATTGGTATTGAAATTAGATATTTCTGAAAATAACGTGCTAAATATGTGGATGTTTGCTCAATGAAGAATAAACAAATATGAAAACTGCCTTGTATGGAAAAATGTATATAAGAATACATACATGTCTGTACCTAGTCTACTATACCTATATTTTAAATATGCAAATTTGCAATGGGCGCCATAGAACTAATAAAAGTAAATTCGTATAAATATAGAAGATTCCAGCTCGACGCGCAAATTACCCTTATTGGTGCATCTATGTATGGCCGCCGTAGCTGAATGGGTTGCTGTTTGACTACCATTCGGTAGATCCCGGGCATGAAGCATCAAGTGATAGAAAACTTTTTTTCTAATAGTGGTCACCAATAGCAAACAATGGCAACATACAAGGGTACTTCTGCCATGAAAAAACTCATAAAAAGTCACTTGTAGGTCACTCCATTTGTGGGAAAACTTTAAGACGCACGTACAAGTTGGAGAAGGACAAGCTCCAATCATCCAGTAAACGGTGTAAGTGCAGTTCTATATGTAGTTCACAAGTCTGCAATCTCGTGGGTTTTCTCACAGGCCAATATGCGCGGGGAATGCGTGCTGTAAGACTTGAAATTACCGCAAGTCCTTTTTGCGATGGATGTACGGAGGATGAGGTGGAATCATCTCAGCACCTTCTCCTTAGCTGCCCTGCTCTGGCGGGGCTAAGATCCAGGCATCTTGGCTCTTACTTTTTTGTTACGCCTGCTGATATAGCTGGCGTTGACATTAAAAATCAGATGAATTTCATCAGCAGCACAAAGCGGTTGACGGAAACGCAGCACAGTCATCGTTCGTTATTCAAACACTCTAAACCCACCCTCCCAACCATCCCAGCACCACCTCTCCCCGCCCTCTCCCTGCATCCCAACGTTCTTACTCTTTCACTACACCTCCTTCATAATGGTATCACAAAGGACGAAACCGATTTTCTTTGTCCAAGTGTGCTTATTCCCTCGGCAACCATACCAACCTAACCTAACCTCAAAAGTTTGCAAACATTATCAATCTTTCGATATGTTGATTAATTTTGCGTCACCTAACCAAGTAATGGCTCATAAAAGAGTTTTTTGCTTCCTTTATTACAAAACAAATTTAATTATATAGTGACCCTGAAAATAGGGCTAATTAAAAAAAATTTAATTTTAATTAAAATTAACACTCCTATTTTAATTTTCATATAATTTTTTGCACATTTGTGAAGTTAAATTAAAAGATGAATTTAAATTTGTATATAATTTATAAATACCAAATTTACGGAAAATTACATTTTTCACATGTTTGGCTAAAAAATAAGTTTAGCGGGTAGCATCATCACAGCAACTATCGGAACTATGTATTTTTTCAGATAGTCAAGCAGCTATCTTAGCTTTAAAGTCACCTATAACCAATGCAAAAATCGTCAGACAATGCAAAGAAAAACTTAATGCTTTAGCGCGCACGACAAACATCACTCTAATCTGAACATAAAAGGAAATGAGAAAGCGGATGAGCTCGCAAGAAAGGGGGCGTCCTATAACGAATCCGAAGCGGTAGAAAAAGGCTGTTCCCAAGGCGTATGCAAAAGGGAGATCTTCTCACTATTCCATAAGCAGGCCATTGACAGGTGGACTAACACGGATACTAAATAATCGAGACCCGATTTCAACAAATCTAGAACTGACGAATTGTTAGGAAAGCCACGAGCAGAAATATTTAAAATTACGTCAACAATAACCGGCCACTGGTCTTTGGGAGACCATACCAGGAAGATGCGGTGGCCGTACAACGATAGATGTCGAAGCTGCAGTCAAGAACAATCTTAGGCAACAGTCTCTCACTATTAGTGTGAGTGCCCGAATCTGGGTGCTCTACAACATAGAATGCTGGCGGAGTTCCCCACGATTAACTTGAAAGAAAATGCAGAAAAGAAAATATGTAGATGACAAAGGTAGACTCATAGTCAAAGCAAGATAGTTCGACTAATAAAAAGCAGTAGTTCTATAAGTGGTGTATCAAAATGGCATCTTTTATGATAATTGAATCAGCATCATGAAAAATGTTTTTTAGCCATCCTAATGTATAGAGTCGCCACTTGGCTATGATAGTTTTTCCAACTATCGTGATGATGTTCTCCGGTTTGTGTGACCAACGCACAACAACATCGGTATATTTGAGCTGTGCCATACAAGCGACACAATGCTCGAAGTTATAAAGGAGAGATTTGACGATTGTGTCATCTCACGACAATTGATCGCCTTCTCCATACGTCTTAGCATCCCTTGACTACTTTCACTGATGCTACCTCACGTCAATTCCATGTCTACGCTCAAAAGCGAACCTCTTTGGAGGAGTTATATTTGATACCCCGGACCTACGTGCTTGGGGCATGCCGCGTAAAGGTAAAAATAAAGACTTCCATGGGCATGACTTCCCACGCCTGGTTTATGGCATACATTCTGTCAAAAAAGTACCGAGAAATGTTCAATAAAACGCAAAATAATTGTTTAATCATCAAACTTTATGTTGTCGCCTTCAAAATAGGCTCTAGCAATACTCATATGCCAACGATTAGTCCTGTCATCAAAGCACCTTTTAAACGCGTCTGAAGAGATCTTCTTCAGCTCCTTCAGCGAATTCTCCTTAATGACCTCTATCGACTCAAGCGGCGTTCGCCGAGTGGCAATTTAAGTTTTGGGAAAAGAAAAAGTCACAGGAGGCTAAATCGATGATATTGGTCGAGTTTTTGGTCAAAAAAGTATTCAGAATATGAGCCTTGTGAGACGGTGCGTTATCATGGTGCAAGATCCATGAGTTTTCTATCCACAAATTGGGACGTTTCCTATGCACATTCTCGCACACACGTCTAATCAAAGAAAACGAGTAGCATGAATTTCACTTTTGACTGACTGTGACGTGGTTTTTTGGATTTCGGCTGATGTGGATAGCGCCATTCAGCCGCCTGTTATGATGAGCTGAACAAACGTGTGGTCCGAATTCGCTTGCTCAAACATGTCTTCGGCCACCTTCTTCCGATGAATTTTTTGAAAAAAATTCAACTCTCTTGGAACTAGTCGAGCAGCCACGCGTCTCATGCCCAATTGATGGTGTAAAATGTTGCGAATTGATTCGTGAGACACGCTAAGGTCACGAGCTACCTCCCTTAAACTTAAATGATGGTTTTCCTGCACCATTTCCTTAACTTTGTCGACGTTTTCGCCCGTTGAAGGCGTTGATGGACGACCGGATCGGGACAAATCTTCCACGACTTCTCGGCCCTCTGCAAAAGCTTTATACCACTCGTAGACCCGAGTTTTTTATAAAGCACACTCGGCATAGGCTGGGCGGCCGCCGTAGCCGAATGGGTTGGTGCGTGATTACCATTCGGAATTCACAGAGAGGTCGTTGGTTCGAATCTCGGTGAAAGCAAAATTAATAAAAACATTTTTCTAATAGCGGTCGCCCCTCGGCAGGCAATGGCAAACCTCCGAGTGTATTTCTGCTATGAAAAAGCTCCTCATAAAAATATCTGCCGTTCGGAGTCGGCTTGAAACTGTAGGTCCCTCCATTTGTGGAACAACATCAAGACGCGCACCACAAATAGGAGGAGGAGCTCGGCCAAACACCTAACAGAAGTGTACGCGCCAATTATTATAATTTTTTTTTTTTACTCGCCATAGGCTTTCTGCAACATTTTCAACGATTCGGCACACGAAATCCTGATCAAAACTCAAAATTTAAGACAAATTCTGTATTCGAAATTTTTATCCATAGTGAAAATCGCAGATCACACGATCACACCTGCGGTTGACTGATATATATTAATTAAATGCCAAAAACAAGCTAATTGACAGATCAAGCTCAAACTCTGCGAAACTATAGAGGAACGTTGTGCCAATATTCCAGCAAAGAAAAATTTAGACATATGTGTAACGCGCGCTTTTTAAATGAACAATTCCTGATATTTTTTTGACAGAATGTAATATATATGTAATTAGATAAGATGAGTTATTGAATTTGTATATGTTACAAGGTCAGAGTGATCTAAAACTTAGCCATTTACTTATATTTACAAGTGCAGCTTAATGTGGTTGGCAATTATGTGTTTATGAAACCACCAATCTGTCTGTACTTGGATGTAAATTCGAATGCATGTACAAGGTGGCGCAAAATTAATCACTCTGCCGGTATTTATATATCTAATTTTTACAAATGGTTTCGTATGAGCTAAACTGCTGCAGTATACAAACAGACATGCAATGGTGCGCGTAAAGGTCAAAATAAAGATGTCCATCACTCGAATAATAATTATTATTTTTTATTTAGTAAAAGAGTTATTCCGAAACAAACTTGATTAATTTTGCGCCACCTTGTATGCGAAGCTGATAGGGAATTATTCAATTTAAGACCACATATGCACATACTTACATATGCACATACTTAATGCTAATTGTTAAGGGCGCGCACCTCCTCAACGCCACCGACTTCCGCAACACTTCCCACACAATGTATGAATTTGTAAGTACTTCAAGAACTGCAGACAATTGCTATAATTTCCGTTTCCGAATTTAGCTGCCAATTGGGTTAAGTATCTATGTAGACTAGTCGTGCCAACCTACATTCATATGTATTATATGTGTATGCATTTGTATATAGTTAGTATGCATGTGTGTTCATGTTGGTTGTTATGTTGCGTAGCTCACATACGTATAAGTATGTAAATACATACCTACATACGCATGTTAATAACCAACTCTTGACTCCATTACTCCCTGCACTAAAGCCGATTTAGGTAATTGAAGAAAAGTATTTGTAAGTGCCCTCGGGTGGGTTTATATTGCATACTACTTTTGATGGGCGCTATATGAGAATATGTTTGTACTACTAGCTAATACTCGGCATGTGTTGCTACGTCTCAATGAATAAAGTGAAAGCAACCAATTAGAAAAATGTAAAACAATATTATTTTTATTAATTAATTAGTTGGCCATACCGAAAATAAAACTTTTTTAAGTTCCATTCAACCTTATTTAGAGATTGTTCTTGGACTTCATTTTTTATCGCTGGGCATAATTGGAATAGTCATATTTCCCGCTTTGTTGAATGGTAGTTCTGTGTTTTTTTGCTAAAAGTCTGAATAAAAGTAATACAGAAAATTGGGTTCTGCAAGTTAAGGGTGATACTAACCCTACGGCCAATCACCAAAACTCGTCAGTTCTAACTACCTTGATATATATATAATATAAGTATTTCCCATCATTCCTAGGTGGAGCTTGGGGCCTTAATAAACAATTCAAAACTATATTTGTTTAAAGCTAGGAATTTCACTTGCCGCCAAGAGCGGCCTGCCTGTTTCACTTCTGCTTCTATTGGTAACCTCAATGCGTTCGATGATTTTTTTAATTTTGCCATTTAATATCTTTACTGAACTATTTTAATTACTGAATTTATTGAATTTAATTTTGAAAGAGATGGCAACTCTATTCAAAACCAAGATTTCAAATTAAGATTTACAAACCTCTTTCCTTTGATACGCATTTTGTTATATATTTTTTATTTTTAATTGAACTTAATTTTTCAAACAGGTGGCAACGCTCTTGAAAATATTTTCGAAATTAATCTCTCGTAAGTCTTTTTTCGTTAAACACCTGTATTGTAATATTAGTTTATTACTAGTCAGTTATTAATACCACTTTTTTCATATGTGGCAACCTAGTTAGTAACCTATTTTTCAATCCAGGTCATACAATAAACATATATGAACTAACACATTTGTGCAAAATTTCATGTAAATTCGTTCAGTCAATGGGGTTTGAAAGCGAATTAAATTCTCTCAAACTTCTAGAATTCGCAAGAATTATTGAAATTAATTTTCTCCGCGGAACGATGGGGAGTCAATCGTCCCACTTATCAAATCGAATACTATCTAGCGAATTTTGATTGATAAGCAAGCACCGAAATCTAATTGCAGCAGTGCTCCCAAAATGCAAAGAACTCACTAATTGAACTAAGACTTTGTGAAAAGGTTCAAGTCAAGAGAGGTATGCAACAGCTTTAGAGCATACGGATCAATAAAGTCTGAACTAGAAGGGCTCATAAAAGCTAGTAAAGAGTATAATTTTTAATACCACACCAAAATCAATAATTTAACTTGGATTTGAAAATCTGTAACCCACTTTGATAGAGAGTAGGTATGTGAGAAAAAGATTTAGAACAAGAGACAAAAAAATATACTTAAATTTTTCTTAGTTCTTTTATACCAATCAAATGTGTAATATTTTAGATCTGCGTACATCTAACAAATGTAAGGTATCCATTTTACTAAAAATTCCTTTGGATTCTACTGTAATAGCCAAAAGGCTAAGACTTACATGGAAGTACATGTAACACTCTTCAAATTATAAATTTATAAAAAGTCAAAATTAGCCATTTAAGAATGAAAGAATGCGTATGCCGTCAAATCCATCATTTTAAATTTCTTTTGCTTGGTATTGTCATGTTGTCTTACACAAAAATCATGAATCTAATTAAATTTTAATAAACTGCTTAAGGAAATATTTGACCAATCTAAATACAGATTAAATAAAATAAATTTCCCTGACTTTCGACAAAATAAAAACCGTCGATAGTTGCATCCAAAGTTTTGCAGCTTTACATTGCAGTGCCCCCCGCATTTGCAGAATCATAGCAAAACTTATCACAAGCTTGATCAAACTCGCAAAAATATTAAAATAAAATAATATATACAAGTTAATTAATGTATAAATGTACACACGCCCACGTATTTTATCACATTAATTAACTCACATAGCTATTGTGAATACTCGTAAAAGTGTATGTCTATCTTTGAATTGCACAGTAATTTTATTCACCCATAAGCTTAGCGTTATTGCCCGTGTGGGTGGTCATATGCTAATTAACCAACTCATAACCAAAATGTTCGATACAAAAAAATATAATGAAATGTTATTGGCAATTATCGTTTTTATTAAACGTCAAATGTGTGCACACTTTTTTATTGTGGCACGTGTTTGCTAAGTGAAAGCAAAATAACAAACTCTCTAGTTTTGTATATGTATGTGTACCTATGTAACGGGTGGTTTTGTTTAGATGCGTGGTAGCTGTATAGTAATGTCTACATCGGGTGCTTTCTAGCTGCATGAGAACTAGCGATAGCGATAACAACCTATGGCTTGACGATTGAGAATGGCAAATTGTGTTGACATTTCTGTTCAATAAAGTTTGGCTAGTCATTATGAATCGTTTAATGCCAGAATAACGCTTCCAAATGATAGAAATTTACTTTGCAAAACAAAAAATATATCTGTTCGCGAAGTTTATAGAGCACTTGTGGCATCATTGGTCTTTATTTCCTTCGTTATGGTACTTGGTGATTGGAAATTTTTGTTTGAAAATATTAATCAGCTATATATCGATGGCATTTGGCTCCGACAAAACAGACCAGTTTGCCCTACAGTGCACTTAACAATCGATTTATCGCAATATTCATATTTATTATTCAATATTATTCACAATATTCAATATTGCGCCATGCAACTCGTAGCCGCGGCGGACATATGCCGGATTCATATTCAAAAACTGAACGCCATGAAAAATAATAAAAATAAGGATAACAAATATGTATTCCTCTGTTTGGTATTACAATTTTAAGTTCTTAAGTTTCTTAAAAATAGCCGTTATAATGGGGACTTTCATGAAAAGCGTTGATATAAATAGGGAATGGTTGAAAGCAGTAAGAATTTTATAATAACTATAGCAAAACGACTTATGTATACGAAGGAAAGTTGTGCAAACCTTTGTGTTTCTAATTTTGTTTTAACAATTTTTTAATAAAAATATAGTTCATTTTTTTGCAAAAACCATATAAATCCAACTTTTAAACTTGCATCTTCAATTACAAAATTTTCATCAAAATTTCTCACATTTGAGTCAGAGTTTCTAGTTTCTATTTGTTTTTGTTTTTTTTTGCTAATTGAGTTTGTTGTGTGTGCTCTTCCGTCCTAGTGCTGTAGCTGCTTAATGCAGTCGAATTATAATTTAGTATTTCTTCAGATATTTTTTTATGAGTAGCTTTTTCATGGCAAAAATACACATGGCGTTTTGCCATCGCCAGCCTTTCTATCATTCGGTGTTTCATGATGGAGAGCTGATAACCCGGATACGCACCAACGCACTCGGCTGGTACGCCCGATTAATGAGTAAATAATTCAAAAAATTACATATTAAAATATTGGTGTGTCAAACTAAATTTATTTTGGAATAATTTAACCTTTTGCGGTCGTATTCAACTTGGATATGTGTGTCGCACTGTTCGGAATTAATTTCCGTTTGAAAGATCAGTGATGCACAACATTAATTCTATAAATAAGTACAGTATAAAATTAGTATGGTTCCTTGCTGTGGTGGCTCGTGCGGCATACGACCGCAAAGGATTAATTGAGAAACAGATACCGAATAATGTTGACACTTTTATAAAACAATTTGTCATAATCTTTTTATTTTATTTTTTTGTTTAAGTGTTACGATGAATTCCTCACATCCGATTTACAACGAAACGTATGAAAAGCCGTTCCGGGTTGATATTTAAAAAAAAATTTATTAAATTAAAATAAGAAATAACATTAAAAAAATACATATTCAAAACTAAGTAGAATACTATAACATACATATATATATCTATATATGTATATATATATACATATATATTAGGCCGGGTCGATTTGTGGGGAGGCAAAAAAATCGCCCATTGCTCTGTGAAAATCATATTCTAGGGATCAAAATAAGAAACTTTGCCGAAGGAACCATACCTCTAAAACGAATTCTGATGTCCCCCAATTCGGGTCGAACTTTTAGTGTCTTTTGTGGGGAGGCAAAAAAATCACCCATTGCTCGGTGAAAATCATATTCTAGGGATCAAAATAAGAAACTTTGCCGAAGGAACCATACCTCTAAAACGAATTCTGATGTCCCCCACTTTGGGTCGAACTTTTTAGTTTCTTTTCTCATGTAAAGGCCAAAAATGGTGATATTTTGAAATGATTGTATGGGGAACCCCCCAGGGGAGTTCCAGCCATTGACGACGGCTATAGACATTTTTTTGTTTTAATTCTGGTGTTTCACTGAGATTCGAAACTACTTTCTCTCTGAATTCCGAATGTTAGTCACAAAGGACATAAATGCAAAGCTATTAGAAAAAAATGTTTGCAAATTGAAAAAATATGATTCAGTTGCAAAAATTTGCAAATACGACAGAAGCATATTTTTGATTGATTTAACTGGTTTATCAGTATATCTCAGTATATTATGTATAATATTAGTTGTTTAAAAGGCTAAAAATATTATTCAATATATTGGTACATGGCGTATACGCAACCCGCATAGACTGCAACAGTAGCAGCGGCAACGATGAAGTAGCAAAAAAAAATCCTACTCGCTTTATAAAGCTTATTTGCATTTACTTTGGCACACATTTAGTTACATACATAAATACATTATATGCAAACATAGTAAAACATGCAAATCTCATTCATTTTTTTAGTCGTTCGTCTGGTTTTGCATGAAATGCGCATTTTTTATTTACCAACTAATATATTGTCATTTACCTGCATACTATTTATCTATGTAGGTATACTTGTATGCATATATTTGTATGCAATTTTGTTCGTATTTTATCTCAAAGTCGACGCTTAATAACACTCAAGTACGGATATAAGTAGTTCGGACGCTGTTGTGCGCTATTTGCATTTACAGTTTCTCGCGTGTTGTTGTTGCTGTTGCTTTGTGGCCGGTAGCTGTAATTAACATGTGCGCTTAGCAGTTGTTGCTAAAATTAGAAATAAAAACGAAAACAAAAATTTAAATATCAACATCAGGCTACTGATTTATATGAGCGACTTGTGTCACAGACATGAAGTGGAGAGTAGGCGGCAGATTTATGTCATTCAACACGCGGTCGGCAAAATATATCTACCCTCATACACATACATATAGTATATTTGTATGTATTACAGTTATTAAATACTTAGTTAAAATTTGCAACAATTTTCGTGAAGATGACTTTCAATTTATTTCTGCTGGGACTTATAAGAACACCGCAAAAGTGATTGCACTTAAAGAGAAAAGAAAATATAAGCATTTAATTGTTTAGATTACTTCAGGTTCGAGCCAGCTTCAGAAAGATGTGTGCGTTAGAAGATGTGTAGATCACAGATTTTATAATGAATTTGTGCTGGCTTCCATTGCAGTGAGAAATATTAGGGGCGCGATTAAGTTCCCATCCCACGTCAATAGATGCCGTCAACAGTGTGTGCTAGTCGATTCTAACGTAACCTAAACGTCATTAAACAAGCTTAGACCTATGGTAAGCAAACTGCTTCGACACATTAGTGATTTTGTTTTGGTATCATTTGGTTTTGTGAAAATGTCTGATTTTGTGCCGAATAATCGTCATTAGTAGGAAGTGTTGATTTTCCTATTTCATTCGAAAAAAACGGCGGTTGAAGCTACAAAAAGTTTATGGAGATGCTGTTTTAAGTGAAATAACGTGCCGAGATTGGATCCATCGCTTCAAAGACGCTGATTTTAATGTTGACGACCGTCCGCGAGGATCTATGTCAAACACAAGAAAAGCATGCTTCAGTATTAGGAGTTACCCGCCAATCCATTCCCAAGCGATTGCATGCTTTGAGAATGATTCAGAAACAGGGGACTTGGGTTCCTTATGAGTTAAAACCAAGGGATGTTGAACGTCGTTTTTCGCCTGTGAACAACAGCTCCAGCGGCAGAAATGGAAGGGTTTTCTCATCGCATTGTGACGGGTGATGAAATATGGATTCATTACAGTAATCCAAAGAAAAGAAAGTCATGGGGACTGCCCGGTCATGCTTCTACGTCGTCACATCAGCCGAATATTCACGCTGCGAAGGTTATGCTATGTATTTGGTGGGACCAAGTTGGTGTTATTTATTATGAAATGTTATAACCAAGCGAAACCAACACTGGGGATCGGTATCGACTTCAATTGATGCGATGGAGCCGAGCACTGCGCGAGAAGCGGCCGCAATACGCGGAGAGGCATGGAAAAGTGATTCTACAGCATGACTAGGCTCGGCCTCACGTTGCCAAACCCGTTAAAACCTTCCTGAAAACACTGAAATAGGAAATCCTACCCCACCCGCCATATTCCCCAGATATTGCGTCGTCCGATTATCACCGGTTCCGATCGATGGCAATGGTCTAGCTGACCAGCAGTCCCATTTATATGAAGGCATCAAAAATGGTTTGATCCGTGGATAGCCTCAAAAGATGAACAGTTTCACCGCGACGGTATACGAGATCTATCAGAAAGATGGGAAAAAGTAGTAGCCAGCAATGGACAATACTTTCAATGATTCACTTGTAACCATTTTTTCAGAATAAAGTTGTATTTTCATCAAAAAAACAGCGAGCACTTAGTTGCGCACCTAATATCATCACTTTTCAAGGTAATTTTTTCGGCACTTTGCAGAAAACAGCACTAAAATTACCTTTACAAACCGTCCAGCTTATTATTTTGTGGTTGTCTTTGATTTTTTTAGATCTGCCCTATTTACTAACCCTTCTGTAAAGATTCTTGGTGTGTCTCTCAATGTTTAGTTTTGTAAAACCTCTACACCTTTTCTTAAATACCAACAAAGATATGAGAACTGTCAACTGGAGGATCGGGAACTTTAAATGGAGATTGACCATTTTATTAACAGTAAGTGCCCTGCTAGACTTTAAGTGCTGCTCCTTACTCTCACTCAAGTGTTGAGCAGATTGATGATTTGGATGATCGAACGAAGAAGTGGTGAAAACTTTGACCATTGATGACGCTGGTCAAAGTCAGATGAGAAAAGTTTACGGGTTTTCAATCGCATGTAGTTCAATCGCTTAGGGATTACTTTAAAAATAGTTCTAAAATTCTGGTCTACAATCAAAAGAAGTAGAGGATTCAAAAATTGCTTTTGCACTTTAAAAATTTTGCTTAGAGCTGCAACTGGTCAAATAATAAGAAGTCTTTTCTATCATTCACACGTATTACGGAAGCCGCTTAAGAAATAATTATAGCTACGCAGTATCTTAAAGGCAGCTTGTTCAAGAAGATCCAGGAACCACAATTTGATAGAAGTGGGCTTATGCCCTAAAGAAAAGTGATGCCTTACTCCAAATACCAATAAAAATCCCAAATGCTAAGTCAAATCTATTTTGGAGTCATTACATAAATTTCTACACAGGGCAATCTCAGATTCAGTAATATCTGTTAAACTCCATCCCAATAGAGTTAACTTAAACATAACGTGAAACATAAAGATATGCTGCTTGGCCTTCAAATATTTTTTGCTGATAATACCACTAGTCTTGATTAGAAGACTACATATATTAAATTTAGAAAAGTTTTATATATTTTATAATAGTTACTTAGAAGGCGATTTTGCAGCAATTCAGATGGATTTAAATCTTTAGTATAAAATAATTTGTAATATGAAGTCCGTGGGAAGGCCAAAAACAGTTTTCAAAGCCCTTGAAATGAATGGAAAAGTTTATGAAACATAATTAAAAATAATTTGAAGGAAAAATTACATTCAGTCATGCGCTTAAAGCTGCTTGATCCACGATTTCTTTAAACTCACATCACTTTACAAATCTATTTCAAATTGTATTTCTGAGGTTATTGTAAGCATTGTTCTTCCTATTCTTATTTGGTGCGCTAACCGCTTAAGAGATTTTAGCCAAGTTTAGCAAACTACGCTAGCCGTTGTTTCTTCCCAGTTGGACGCCCGAAGTGAAGCCTAGTCCTTCTCCACCTGATCTTTCCGACGCAGAGGAGGCCTACGTCTCGCTCTGCTAGTACCGCACCGAATACTGTTAGAGCCGGAACGTTAGTATCCATTCGGACGACGCGATTTCACCAGCGGAGACGCTAGATCATTATTCCCTGTCCCCGTAAGGCTCATATAGCTGTAACTAGTAACAAGACCAACTAGAATCATTATTAAATAAAGCAAATAACACTTTAAAGCCAGCACGTCTTTTTATCTTAACATTTTCTTCAGCGGCCTTAATCAAGTGCATCTAAAATTATCATTTGCCGAGGTAAAATTGGTTTTAATTTACAAATGTCTGCGAGAGAAGCAGATTTTTAGCAATCACTTTTCGGTAAAAACTATTTGTTTTTGCGATTCTAAAAAGAAACTTGATGCAAAAGTAAAAGGAAAACGTTTGAGCCTAATCAAGTGAGAGAGAGTATATTTAAGAAGTACGATGTCACAAAGCGGTTGAATAGGTAGTACCTACTTCTTTGGACTCAAACTCCTATAGTACAAAATTTTTTTAGAAAAAATTCCTGAAAAGAAGCGCCGAGTTGTAATAAAATTATATTTTAGTTTAATGGGACCAAATAACTTTATTTGTTCCATTGTGATCTGGATTTTTTTTTTTTATTAAACATGTTTTTTTGTGTTCTTATTAATTTTGTTTCTTTCGAACATTGAGGAAATATTATACAAAACCCCCTCCAAAACAAAATCTTATGATGCAGATATCTGATTTCATGCATGCCTTTTGTACTAACCCGCACTTATTTTTCAGCTCTATGCAGGTTCTCCCATTCATACTAAAGATTAATAGATGGTTGTTTGGATTATTCTTCCACATTAAGAAAGTTGAAATGAAAGAGAAGGAGAAACATATATTATCATACTTTAGAGATTAGAGTAGAGATGCCGCTACGCCACTGTCCACTTTGCAATCATCCTAATTTCTTTTGCCTCTTCTTCAGGTCTTCTTGTTTCCGTGATGTAATGAGGGAAACACGAAGAAGGGTTAGATACGAAATCAGTATTTAATCATAAAACTTGCCTCTATAGCCGAGATTCTTTCAATCTAACTGCTAGACTGTCTAGCTGCTAGCCTAATTGCATATTTGGCTGTAATTTCGCGGATGTGGAATTTGACACGCTTTAATTACTTTAGCTATTTACTGCTTAATTTCTTGATGTGTATTCCGGCCATTACTCGTTAGAGTCGTTGTTATAATGACCGTTTGGAAAGTACTTCCCAATAATTTTAGTTTTATAAGAGTCTTACATTTTCTTTAAACGTTTTCACATATAAAAACCCCAGCTACTTTAAATTATAAGAAATATGAAAATTCCGAAAATAATTACCCTTATAATTGCCTACAAAGAAACAATTGAATTACAGCCACTAGTCAGGTGATATGGTTCTCTTGAAACACCTACATACTCCCTTATGGGATCGCGGCGATTTTTACCATAGTAGTAAATATGCATACATATGAACAATGTTGAATAAATAAATAATAAGCGCGATTTAAAGGGAAACATCAAAACAAATCCAAAGCTGCTGGCATACTCGGGATGACAAAGCTTAAAGTACTTGAGAAATGTTTATATGAGTGGAATTAGCCGTGGGTCATGGAAATTACACAAATTTTACAGTGAAGTGCAATGAATGTAATTTTCCTTGTTTTTGAAAATATTGTATAATATAAAATTTATAATATATAATATATATATACAACATACAAAATATATTATACATCTATATATATATATACATATATATATCTTTTATGTGATACAAAATTGGTTGATAACTGCAAAATCATGCAATAGTTGCAATTAATTGTTCAGTCCATGCATGTACAAAATAACTTATGAAATCGCATAGAATGGATTGCAAGCGAGTGAATCATTTGGAATTATTTAATTGCAGTATTTGTAGGCATTCGAATGATCTCTGCCTTGCTCTACTCTACTCCGCGCAATCCACTTAGAACTGTTCGCATTTATCGTACGATCGTCGTCGTATCGCTGCGTACAGCTTTCGTTCGCTTTCAATTTGCACGTCAAATGATCGTGCAATATAATTTAATGCTAATTGTCAGCGACAATTAATTGAGTCACAAGCCGACGTGTAGTGTACTCGTAATTTGTTATTCGAATGTAATTAATTTATTGTTACTACATACAACTTGAACATGCAAACAATAAAAAATTGAAATCTAACAAGTAATTTTACCCGTCTCACTGCACTGCCGTACAATGGGTATACACTTCTAGATTTGTGGGCAAAAAACCAAAAACTAAGAAATATAAATGTCTAATTCGAATACAAATCCGAGTCGCTTTGGTAATGCAAAATCGACTGTCGTGAGAGCTCCAATGTTCCAACTAGCAAGTACAGCAGTCAGCCAAATTAAGTCCATTGTACTGCACTCGGATTCCCTTTTAATTTTCTTTAATTCTATCCCGACCTCCAAAAAAATCTTAGTAGATCTTGTGGAGCCAAGGTGGTCGTTTCTTAACACATCAGTGCCAAAGAGCTCAAGCCTGATTGGAGCGAAGATGGGCAGACGCACAGGAAGTGATCCGCCATCTCAGCCTCCTCTTCTCAGAGTACACTGCGTGCACTCCTTGGGCAGGGTACACTGTCTGAGATGCCTACCTTTTCCATGTGCTTCGCCCACAGCAAGTGGCTGCCATACTCTTACTGTCGCAGCTTAGATTTGAAGAATATTTGGAACATGAAGCATTAAATAATAGAAAATATTTTTTCCTGATAGCAGTCGCACTCAAGCAGGCAAAGGCAAGCCTACGAGTTTATTTCTTATAAAGAACAAATATTCCTATGAATTTTACTTTGCCTTGTTTTTGTATTCACATGATTGTTTAGGCTGGCCTCATTGTAGCATATCAAGAAAATTTCTCAATACGGACTCTGGATTTATTTCGCATAGAGGCAATATTTCAAGTCAGCCCAGAAAAATAGTATCGAATAGGGGCAGCGCTGTGGTGACCAATCGGCATCGTCAAGCATGCAAAATATAATATTTATTTTTTTATGAGCTGAGTGGCATAATGGATAATCCATTTGAAATTGGAGCTGCTCCAAAAATATGTATGAGGGTGAATGAATAGGAAGCGGATTAACAAGGAAGGCAATGAAAATTTTCGATTTTTTTTCGATGAAAATCCAGGACACATATGTGAGAAGAAACAAAAAATAAAAAAAAGGAGTCATTTCGAAATGCTCGAATAACGAAAAAAGATGCAAAATTCCCTTAAGTTTCGGTTTAAAAAGTTTTTTAAATAAAAACAAAAAATGGTCTAAATGGATATTGTTTTAATGAAAATGTATCATATTTCTTTTAGATATTTTAGATATTTCTTGGATTGGCAAATCTAATCGTATACTGGTCGTACATTAATTTGCAGAACTGTTACAAAATGTTTTTTAATGATGTGAAATGAGAAACAGTTGAAAAATAGTAAACTCGAAACTTTATCAAGTAGCCATTCTGCGCTTAGCTCAAATTTTATTGATAATTTTTATAAATTGCCATGTCTGCGCTTAGCTCAAATTTTATTGATAATTTTTATAAATTGGCATGTCCGTTAAGGGTTTATATATCTTGTGGGCCCGAAAAAATGGACGATTGTCATATTTAATAATAATAAACATAATTTTTTTCAAATATGTTTAAGAACTTTTATTCAAATGAGACTACTAAAGGGTAACTCTCGAAGAATACATTTTGGTGTTTTTATTTTAAATTTTTTTATTATTTATTGTTGATATCGCTCCTCCCCCGAAACGCCGTTTTTTAGAAGAGGCTTGCGGTGATCACGGTAGCGCATGAGCAGCTCAACTGAAATCAAAAAAATTAAATGATTATTGTAGAAAAATGATTTTAGTGAATCTGAACGGTTTATTATCCCAAAAAAATTTTTTTTTCTCGATAACCGCTTTGCACCAAAAAACGTGAACCATTCAGACTCACAAGGTTGTAACTTCGAATAATTAAAACAAAAGTTTATGCAAATCGGTCAAATAGTTTTTGATAAAAAATGATCACCGCGACGGTAGGTTTCAAAAAACACGACTTCGATAATCGAGTGTAAAGTTTTGCGTACTTTTCATTTATGGATAATTTGCGCGCTTCTACGGTCTTTAACTTTCGTTCTAGTGCTCCGATCTTTATGATTTATGGAATTTATATTTTTTAGATGATGTACTTTTAGATTATACCATAAAAAAAATTTCGATTTTTTAGTCCAAAAGTTAAAAAAAAGTTGGCGTAAAGACAAAAACCATTTTTTTTGCAATTTTTAAAATCGTATATTTCAAAAACAGGTATGTTTTGGACATCAAATCATATAAATAAATTAATCAAAAATAACCCAAACATTAATGTTCTTAAGCACCTCCAGCGACTTTCCCCATGGTACTGTGTGCACATAAATATGTATGTATGTTCAGTACAGTTAAGCGCATGAATGAAGCTGGGCCGATGCGCTGACTTGCAATTCATGGCAAATTGTAATCGTAATCTTTTTAGAAATGACGACGCCATAAAAAACCGACCGACCGCGTATTCCTTCATAGTGAAATAAATTCAAAAGGCAATTTTTATTTATCCAAAGTTTCCCACTGTGCGTCGTTATTGCTTGCAAGCAACGTAAATTTTTCCACTTACAAATAATTACTGTGAAGAATGGTTGACTTTTGCAGTTAAAATGTGCATTTTGGTAAGCTATTGAGCGCATTTTTTAACTACATTCGAACAGTACTAAGCTGGTCAGAACCGGGTCACAGCAACTTTGCCAATCTCTAATTTGTGACGTCAAAGGCATAGCCCAGCAAGTATAAGTATTTTGTTTTTGTTGCACAAGTAATCAATTCCATATTTGTAATAACTGAGATTGTTACGCGCGTATATGTATATATGTATTATGTGTATATATGTACATACAAGCATACATACAAAGATTGTTGGATTTTATAATATAGCGATCAAGGCCATATTTGTGGCGTAAATATAAAAGCACAAATTGTATACATTTAAATACGTGCACTGGCATTGCAGTTTAGTTCAAATGGCGATTTTCGCTTTAGATAAAAAGCCTCGTTTACTTGGTATTGATAAACATCTTTTTCGTTGATCGATATTCGCTTTAAGTATTTAACTTGGGTGGGTGATGTAAAAATACTCCGAAATTCAATGACTACTCAGTCAGAAAACACACTTACATATCTATTAAAAATGGTTCTGCTTAATTTTCTTACGACAGTCATATTTTTATTTAGTATTTGAGGATTGTTTTGATTCTGATTTTTTAAACACGGGTTTTTCAATGACCACAGGAATCACACAAAAAGGTATTTTACAGTCGTAAAATCTTTAATGCCAAGCTTGAATTATTTTGGCAAAAAACTGCAGTAAACAAAAAAGAAAGAAAAAAGGGCTAGTACGTTCAGCAAAAAACTCCACAACTTAAGAAACTGGATGAAAAGAAGTGAGAAGCAAATACTTAAAGGCCTTGAATTTTACATTCCCATTGACTGAAATAATATTTTGTAAAAGTAGTTGTAGTTATTTGTATCAAAAATCAATATTCGCAAGGCAACTCCGCTTTTAAGAACAAAAGCAAAAAGTGATATTCTTGGAAATGCACTTTGGTGCCTATACTTTTAAAATAAATTAAATTCTATTTAATACGCGTACCTGAATATAAGCTGCTTCATGTACATACTTACTAGGTTGTTCAAAAAGTTTTACGGTGCGATAAGAAAAACACAATTTTATGGTTTGAAATACACTTTATTATTCAATATAGTTCCCTGAAGAATTTATACTGAGAATGAATTCCATCCCAGAAGTGAGAATCTGAAAGGTCGTTGCTTAGGAACAAAGCCTTCTTATTGCTAGGAGCGCCATCATTGTTTCACATTTTTCTGGCAGAAGGATCTCACAGATGGTTGAGGACTTCGCTAAATTTCGTGTGTCTGCGCTATCACCGCGATCACCTGCTTTTTCTTGCTGGCGCCGCTGATGCTTGTTTTAGCAGCCACAATGCAAATAATGCGCTGACTAATGTGCGGGAGTAAGGATGGAGAGGATAAGTGTTTGGGATTAAGGAATGATTTTTTTTTGAAACAGGGAAAGTAGGTAAATTTGGAATAGTGTGTGGACCGTGCTTTACTTGAGATTCGAACCCACAACCTCTGAGATGGCAGGCTAGTGCACTTACGCAAGACTACCGAGGCCACAAGCTGTTATGGCCTCATCATTTGATGAAACACGTTTTACACACATGCATTTTTTTAGGTCTGGAAACAACTGGAAGTCGTTAGAGGCCAAATCTGGTGAATACGTCTGATACTCCAACAACTCGAACTTTAATTCGTGGATTTTAGTCATTGTCAGAATGCTCTTGCGACACGGTGCATTATCCTGATGAAAAATACATTTTTTTCTTTTGCAAACCGGGTCTTTTTCACGAATTTTTTTCTTCAGCCCTTCTAAATGGTTACAGTAATATTCAGAATTTATTGTTTTACGAATTTGCAAGTAATCCACAAACAACATCTCTTTTTGCATCCCAAAAAACTACTCTTTCTTGGCCGATTTCGGGACAAGAACTCGTTTCTGAGCCGAAGAAGCGGGTTCACACCACACTTTAGCCTCTTGCTTTGATTGGATCATTGTAATAGACCTAAATCTTATCTATAGTGATGAATTGACGCATAAAATCCACTTTATCCTTTCGAAAACGCTCTTATTGTTGCTGAGCAAGTCGCATTCGAATGAGTTTTTGTTCCATTTTTGGCGAATGTAGCTCCTATTGTGCACACAGCTTTCTGAAACCCAATACTTCAGTCAAAATATTGCTTATACTGCCCAATGAGATTCCTTGGGCTTCCACTAAGTCTCTTTCAGTCACTTGACGATTTTCCAATACGATATCGAGTATTTTTTTCACGATTTCTGGTGTTGTTACTATTTTTGGACTACCTTGACATGGATCGTTTTCGAGGCTTGTATAACTATGTTTAAATTCAGCAACCCATCTTTCTACTGTACTAAATGCGGTTGAAAAGTTCTTTTACACTTTCAACATTCGTTCATAAACTTTCTTTGCTTTTAAACCTTCCAAAAATAAAAATTCAATCACAATGCGAAACTTGCTTCTTTCCATTGTCATTTATGTATATTATATAAAAAGTGTACCACATTAACAAAAAAAAGTGTAAGCTAGTAGCACTGTCCTCTCGATTCGCAAAACTTATTGAACAACCTAGTATGTAGTATGCAAACAAGCAAAGTCGCGAGGTCCTTCTGGCCGCGGTTAAATCGGGGGCGCTCGAGAGAACTCCTAAGACTAACAAAGCCACAGCTACCGAATTTGGTATGTATCCTCACCGGACACTATCCGTTAGGTGTCCATGCGGTGTGGTTTGGCATGGCGTCAAGCCCTTTCTGCAAAACCTGTCTAGAGGACGAGGGCCAAGGTTTAAACATCTGGGCTTTAACTTTTTCGCTACACCTTATTGCGGACTTAAATATCACAAATCTGGCGAAATTCATCAGCAGCTTGAAGCGGTTAACTCAAACATAAATCGCCACTCGTTGGTCGTCTTCCTCAAATCCTCTAATCCAAGTCCTGAATTCTGTGTGGTTCCGTTTCTTGCTTCCCTCCCCTCCCTCTGTATGGTATCACAACGGACAAATTTTAGTTTTTAAATGTTGGCCCCTCGCAAAGACAGCCATTTAACCTAGCCAAACCTAGTATGTAGTGAGCGCAGTGAGTTTGTTCATTCCGATCCCTATGCGTCTCGAAAAGTATTACAATCTCCACAATCTTCTTTTTTTAATGAAAGGTGAGATTTTAAAGCATAAAAATATGCACATTTGAAATATTTTAAACACCGGCCAAATTAACTTAATATTAAATCAAAGAATATTGTCCATGTTTTTTAAACCAAATTTGATTTTCATAAGCGTAAAAAACAAAAGTAAAAATAATAATTGGCGCCTTCACTTCTGTTAGGTGCTTGGCCGAGCTCCTCCTCCTATTAGTGGTGTGCGTCTTGATGTTGTTCCACAAATGGAAGGACCTACAGTTTCAAGTCGACTTCGATAGGCAAATGGGTTTTATGAGGAGCTTTTTCATGGCAGAAATACACTCGGAGGTTTGCCATTGCCTGCCAACCGCTATTAGAAAACACTTTGTTCTATTATTTAATGTTCATGCACGGAGATTCGACTGAGACTGACGGAGATATATTGACTGTAATTTTTATTAAATTCCGTCTGAAAGTTTCAGAGCTTTACACTACTCTAAAACTCTCTCTTAAACTCTTTTGACTCGTAGTTACTTTCCCCGTTAGATGTACAGTTGCGAATTTCCTGAATAGCGCCGTTTTCAGCAATTCTTTCTAGCTATTTGTAGCAGAAACTTAAAAGTGTACTAATTATATTTAAATCTGGGCTGTGATGTGATATGGCACAACCATCATTCCTTGACAATCAGCGCAGTGTACTTAGGGCCTTTGGAAATGGTTGAAGTACCAATCTGGCACACCCCAATTAGCACTAAAGCGCCGGTTTATTTAGGGTCTAGGGCCCTTGTAATGAACAATCATACTACCAGCTGACAAATAATATTTTCAATGGCTGGAGGAAAATTCTGCTTTAGGACATAGAAATCATACATTTCGTAAATTTTTTCCTCAATAAACTACAAGGTGGCGCAAAATTAATCAACCGATTTTGTTTTTGAATAACTTTTTTACTAAAACGAAAAGGACTTTTAGTGCTCGTTTACTCTATTGCTCGTCTGTTTGTATTTTGTTGCTGTCTAGTTCACAACTGTCTTACGACGCCCGTTGCAATTATAAAAAATTATAAATCTTCCGATAGGCTTATCAATTTTGAGCCAGCTTCTACAAGCAGCTAAATCGCTTATTCCATAAGTATATTGGAAAATATAAAAAACTATATTACTTAAAAACCAAAGATTAATGGCAGATGCTAAGAAAATTAGTATGAGCTTTTTTCCTGAGTTCAAAGAAATTCAAGTTAAAATTAGAATTTAAAATACCAACATCGACTGGCTAAAGTCAGTTTTCTGCCGCACCACAAAGCAGCAAGACTTTATAAATTGATAAATTCTTTATGAGAAATGATAAATTCTATGATGAATACTTGCAATTCACTACTCTCAGCAAAATACTACATTGGACGAATCAAGTGGAGGAGGTCTTGGTCTGACTTGACATTTCTAATTGGCGTGGGTTAACACAGGAAAATTGGCCAAAATCTCTTAGGCGGTTACTGCGCCAATAAAGAAGAATTGCTCATACGACACAGCACATCTTTTAACATTTTTCATTTCAATTTTATAGTTTCAATTTTAGGTTTATTCAATAAGAAGACATCTCTCATAAGTGCGAAAAAATAGGCCACCATCGTTGTCCGCCAATGGGAGCTTCCACTGTATACTTAGATATGCACGTTTCTCACATGCACAATATCCTGTTTACAATAACTTTGTACATCCATAGTAAACTTCTCCATAGAAAATGTCAGCGAAGCGTGGGCATAGCAGCTAATTCTTGATTGCATAAATATAAGTATTTATATATTTTTATAAACTCGTGCATATTTCTAATAAATATTTATAAGAGCATAACGCCATCAACTATGCACGCATGTACATATTGTATGTGTGTATGTACTTCGAATGTATGTATTTCTACGCAACGCTTTTCAATTTGTATGATTATGCAATACAATCAAGAACAAGCATACATCTCTACATGCACACACAACATTTGAGAGTGCTGCATACTGTTCACGCCCCGCCCCCTCTATTAATGTGGATTTGTTATTATTTATCAACGTTCGAATTTCCATTTGAATGTTTGTTTTTGTTATTCTACACGTATGTACGAGTAGTTATCATCAACGAAGGCTCTCTTCTCTCCAGTGTAATAATACATAACTGCTCTCAATTTCAGTCGAGCAGAGGATCAACGCGATTCTCCAGCTGATATGTCCAAGACAGCTACTTTGCCTCCTTTTACGTACCTTTGTGTACCTACATACATACGCACAGATAATTACCTACACACATATATAGTAGATAAATACGCACATGTAACAAACTCTGGTTGGTCGATCGCCGATCATTTGCCGCTGAGTTGAATTACAGGTTTATATATGTACATATGTATATTTTTTGTTTTGTTTACAAGCGTGTTTTTTGATTGTGTAATCTGTGTTGATTTTCACAAATTCCCCATACACATCATCGCGCACCCACCAATATGCAGGGCTGGAGGACTGAGCGCTAAATGTTGAATGAGTTTAGCTATACAACAACAATAAGTAAAAGTTGTAGTTGTATGAACGCAGCCAAAAGTTCATGGCAATTTTGCAATCAAATACACGGCATACCATGCATGCATTCGTTTATATGTATGTATGTACATAGGTAAATTTACCAAAAATTAATTTGTCAAAAAGAAAAATAAAAATAAAGAATGCAACAAAAACCTCTACTTACATACTTATGTACGTAGGTATGTGCCTTCAATGGAAAAATGAATAACAACAGAAAAATGCGCTCGGAATGCATTTTTTGTTAGTGTAGTGCGAGGTAGGTGGAAAAAATGTCGTCACATACATACATACGTTCACGAGTATATGAATGAATGCGCATATTTGATTTATCATTTCTCTGCATGGTGGCGTTCAGTTATGCGGCTAAGTGGTCAGCCTACTATGCATGCATACATATATATGTATGTTTGATTATAAATGCATTCAGAAATATGAGGTGTGTTTGGATGTATATGTTGCACTTGCAATGAAATGCATACATACAGATTCTAAAGATAAGTAGTGATAGAAATAAGCGCCACGGCACCGATTGTTGGTTGTCATATTAACGTACATATGTAACTGCTGATAGGTGCATACAAAGAAAAAGAATATACACACATATATGTATGTATGTATGTGGTGCGCATATGTAAATACAAATGCTGATACTGAATCCCGGAACTTTGCACCGAAGGATAAGGTTGATAATTGTTTATTGTTGTTTTACTTTTAGTATATGCAAAAAATATAGGAAAATATAAGGAAATAAGATCAGTTCTGAAAACTACAAACTACCGCTTGAACTTACGACATACCCGAACAATGTGATGTACAAAAAAATAAAATATCTAACGAATTCATAAATTACGGAACTGTGGAACGAGACCCAACTATGGGCTCAAATTTAGTGGCTATTCGTTCCGTAGGTCGAGTACCTCATCGGCCGGAATAGCAGCAGTGCAACTAAGTGCTTCTTGACAAAAGCCGAACATGCCGAAAAGTGAAAACACAGCTTATCAAACTGAAATGAGTAGAGTTTCAATTTCTGATTAGACTAATTAAGGGTCTCAATTAGGGCGAATTCATATTTTTGTGCATTGATTGTGAAAATTTCCACGAGCATTTAAACAAGCAAACAAAGGCAATCCAGACACAGAATTGCAAAATCTTAGAGCAGTCACCTTCCATGAATTCACCTTGGGTCACAATTAATGGAAGCTAACATATGTACACCATAGGTATCACCGATAGTCGATAATCTAATATGGGTATGTTAAATTTAATTGTGGTTAGGCAGTGTTAAAATGGAGATACGTTGCCTGTTCCTCGACAAACTGCTGTGGCGTGAGAGTATTAAAGTGTCAGGGAAGCTCGGCAGGAGTAAATAAACAAATTTAAGTTTTCTCTATTCTTATACTGTCATTTGGATCTTAATTTCAATCATCAACTCCGTCTCTTTCCGCTAATTAAACTTATCCAGTTTATTTATCCACTCAAAAGCCAATTGAAACCGATTTAAAACCAAAGTTAGTCGAACGGTATGGGAAATGCACCTTTTTAGGTTTAGACACACTTCAAAGAGTAAGCTCGAGTCCTTGAGAAATTGTCTCTGTTTTTCCGGCTTACCCAAATCTTACGTTAATGCAAGCTTTAGCCTTTCACTTAATTGCATTATTTTCCATAAATTGTTTTTAATACTTATACTCACTTTTTTAATCTACACGAGTAGTCCTTTGAAAAATTAAATTGATAAAAAAAAACTGAGTAGGCAGCATTACATTACATACATATGTATACAAAATCTACAGTTTCACATGTTATCACATACATAAATCTCTCCTCACACTAATTTTCTATTCAAATAATTAGGAAAGCTCAACAGATTTTTAGCGAAGCATAGCAATGATACGGGAAACTCCAAACAATTAAGAACACATTACTCATAGCAGCACACATGCACTTACACATGTACATAAATATGCTCCCAAGTATCTACATGTGTATGTAGGCAATACGCGTGCTCCAATTGGAGTGATAATCTTCTTTTCCCCTACAACTGCTGTTGGAAGCAACAAGTGGTCATCAAAGCGCTATAAAAATTGCCCATTCAATGCCTAACTGAAAATTGTCTCAAAAAGGTAAATATCTGAAAAGGGGCATACAAAAAGAGAATGTGAAACCGAAAAAGAGAATGAAAAAGAGACCGAGAGTAATAATTTTATAAAAAAAGTAGTCATTTGTTAATCAACAGATTGTTTTCACAGATAAGAGAATTGCCTTTTGTTGCTTTGTCGCGCGCATCAGCGCAACTTAAGAGAACATTTTGTATTTCTCTGTGTATGTGTGAAAGTAATGGTAAAACCCAAGAGATGCTATCGCGAGATATTTGGATTAATTGGTGGTAGTCATAATCCTTATGCGGCTTGAATATTTATGATTATCAGAAATGTTGATGATTCAATGTTGACATTTTTAACATTAGAGTGTAGAATCCCCGGTTTTTACAGGGGTAAGGTTATGTTAGGTTAGGTTTTTGTGACAGTCGGCTTAGAGTAGCCAAACTCACTTAGGCCATGTAGGTCCGTTCTGGTACCACTAAGTAACACGGGAACCTTGCTCTCAGTTCTCATGGAGCTAATTAGATTCTCTTATGAAGCGTAGGATAGGTTCTATCCCAACACTGGGCTCTAATGATTATCTCCTTTTTAAGCCCTTTTTGGGAGAATATAAATAAGTTTTAAAATTATGCCAAAGACATTCCAAATAATAATGATAACCTATTGTATAATCAAGAGAAAAATAAGTTTTAAACTCCTAGATAAATACAAATGTATGTTAGGATAATGCTAAATAATCTAATTTTATCATAACTTTGTAAACTCCTATGTTAAAATGATTTTGGGCAATAAATGAAATGAAAATGTTTCTTTCTCTTCCTCGTCTCTAAAACTTCTCCAGTATTCATGCGAAAATATTCCTAGTCTAGAGAGTGCCTACGTAACAGCCGATGACACAAGCCACGACCTACGAGATGTTCTCTCTTGAGAAGTTAAGCAACTCTCTTGATCTTCTCTTATCTATTTGCGGCAAAATTAGGCTTGTTGTAACGCACATATTTTCTTCTTTCCATGACCTATAGGCTTCCTGGAGAATATTATTTTTCATCCTTAATTTGCAAATTGCCATACGGATTCCAATGTTGTCTCAATGTTTTCAAGAAGTGGAAGATTAGTACCCTTTCTGGCTAGCTCATCGGCCCTGCAATTTCCTTCAATATCTCTATGTCCCGGAACCCTGACCTTGAAGACAATGCTAATATCATTTAGAGCTACGTAGTATTCATGAGCAATCTTTGATCTTAAGTATAACTGCCTCCATTGATTGGATGGCCGTCATCGCTGTCCGAGAAGATATTTATCGTGGTTCTTGTTACGGCGTGTGTGTTAATGTACACAGCCACCTGGCTACGCCTTCTGCCTGATATACGCTATAGTAGTCCGGAAGTCGAACCGATAATTCTAATCCTAATTCTTTTGAAAAAACTCCATAGAATACTTTATTTTCTAACTTGAATCCATCCGTGTAGTAATTTAGTTCCCCTCTTCTCCATGGCATTTGAGTTTGCCACTCTCTTCTTTACGGCATGTTAGTCTAGAAGAGACTGTTGAAGGTGGGTTTCGAGAGAGAGTAATCGACTTCGTGGTTCTAACTAGCCATAGTATGTAGTATAGAAGCGTGGCCGAACCGCCGGCTCTCCATAGCGCCATACTGTTGAGTCGAAACGTTGAAGCGGCGCCCACGTGTTTTCCTACCAGATTTAGGGCAGTTAACACCTCGAGTGCTTTATTAGGGGTGGCCCTTCAAGTGCAGTTCTTTGGACCTTGCTCAGCAGTTTCATATAACTGTAATTGAGTTGATGGCCTCCACAAAAGTATTCCATATATCATAGTAAAATAGGCCGGACTACAGAAGTGTAAACCCAGTGTGTGATACGAGATGTTAATTCCTATTTGATTCCGACTGCTTTTTTGCATGTGTGCAATAATATCTTGGCCTTTTGAACCCTATTTTCAATGTTAGATTTCCACGTAAGTTTCACGACTAATCTGAGGCCTAGGTATTTCACATTCTCTTTCAAAGGAATCTCCACACCCTTTAAAATTAGCGGGGAGACTGTGGGCAGTCTATGTTCCCTTGTAAAAAGAATTAGTTCAGTTTTATCGGGGTTTATTCCGAGTCCCCTATTCTCTATCCAGTTACTAAGCGTGGGCGAGTGCAGAATATCCATGAGGATACTAACTGCGATTGCCAAATCGTCAGCCTAAAAATAAATAATTGACGCTTACTTTCTTTTGAGTGTTTGGCCGAGCCCCTCCTCCTATTTGTGTTGTGCGTCTTGATGTTGTTCCACAAATAGAGGGACCTACAGTTTTAAGCCGACTACGAATGGCAATGTTTTTTATGAGGTGCTTTTTCGTTTATGTGTGTGAAAACATGTCTGAAAAAAAAACCTATAAAGAAATAATGGAAATTATTAAAGAAAATATGGAAAACATTTTGTGTTTCATGCTAACAGTGGGTCTTGCACACGAGCCCTATTGGATGGTAGTCACCAAGAAGCAACTCTATTTGAAAAAAAAAAATCCTTTAATTTGATGTTTTATATACACAATGGCGAACACTTACGCTATTGATTTCTGATTTCTATTCCTATCCTCTGCTCTAAATAAAAAAATATATACAAATTTGCGTTTTTGTGTTCCAGATTAGGTAATTCTGGATTATTACAACGTCAATAACAATTTTTAAATATAATGTTTCAAATTTTTTTCACTTTCAACACGTTTCACATAAATTGCAATACCGCTCCTTAAAATGTGCAACATTTGAATTTCGATCCGAACTTGGTATTGCTACGTGAGGAAATAATTTAATCAAACGCTGCCGTGTATTTCACGCCGTTTACAGCATAACTAGAGAGTTAAGAAAATGTGGTATCCGCGTTTGGTAACAAACAGCGACTTTTTATAAACAAAATTTGCCGATCACAAAGTTTTTGGTAAAGCAAATGTAAACCTGTGAAAAGTTGTTCAATTGCGTTTTGCTTGCCTGAACTAATTCTTATTATCGGAACTATCGCAGAAGCATAGCATGCTATTAATATAATAATAATATCATTATTTAAAATTTAAATTACACGGGTTTTTAAGCCAGAAGTATTTGCATTATGCTTAATGGCCTTTACAAAAAAACTTGCTCTTTATGTAACTTAAATCTTTTCGGAAAGAACGTCCTTAGCAATACTGAACTAGTTCAGGTTCTAAATGGTGTAAGTGATTTTCAATGCACAAAAATCAATTTTATTGTATTGTAAATAAATATCTACTAACTTTTCCGGCAGATGACTTCACAAGTCTCATTATGCTCATTTAAATAAAGTAAAACATATTGTTAATAGTTTTGTAAGATTTTTTGTACAAAATAAATGAATCTATCTAATTACCGTTATATGCTTTTGGTTCAGTGTTCTTATATTGAAGGCCCTTGCAAGCACGTGCTATAGAAACTACAAACTAAGGGCGGAGTCTCTGGTCTATAGACCTTATGAAGGATTCAAATAACCAACAACACTAAACGTAATGATAATTACTATTTTCGCTAGATTGATTCCAGTGTTCTGTTATGTTAATAGCATACAAAGGTTGTGGGTGCTCTTGCGTTATTTTAACATTACTGTTAGCTACTGTTCTCTCTGCTGCCTACTGTAAAACCAATGGTTGTGTTTATTCATATGTGATTACTGCCATGTAGTTTATTGTTAACTTGTATAATATTTTACTTCCAAATATTAAATCAAATTAGGAATATATTTTTTTAATAATTTTCAAATGAATTTCTTATTGGGATTTTGATTTATCAACTCACACACACGTCTATATACGTGTATACATGTGAGTGTCTATGCGCGCTAAGCATGCAATGCAAGAGATATGTGCTCACCTTGTGGCTACCAAAGAGAGGAATTCCTCTATAAAAATGGATACAACTGATAAGTTTGTGCAAATATGAGTACAAATGTAATTGTTGCTACTCTATGGTTGCTGTTAAACGAATTGAGCAAATTACATACGGCAAATACTAAAACTGATGTGTATCTCTGACAGACAGTATGTAGATATTTCTGCGAGCAAGTTGCGCGAGTACATTTTATGAAATGCCGCGCAAACGCTGGTGAGTATAAATCTTTATTTACTTGTATGTGGGCACATAATTCTCAAAGTATATGTGTGCTCAGACTGGCTGGCAGCCTCTTGCCACTACTGGTGGTGCTGGTGCTGGTACTGGTGCTACTTCTGCTGCTGTACACCACCGCCTTCGCTTGTTCCCCACTTCTTGACTGCTTTACTGCTTGGCAGCTTGCTTGCTTGCATGGTAGCGGTTTGGCGGCAGTCATTTAAAATACAATGTCTGACGTCGCATTTGCTTTAGTCCTTAAATAAGAAGCAACAAGTTAACATCAGCTCAAATTCATTCGACTTGCGAGAGCTATACACTACAATACAGCAACAAGTTTCTTGTTTCTTAGATAACCAAACGCAGTTTGAAAAGAAAAATAAAACAAAAAAAAGAAGAAGTTAATATAAAACGAAAAGTGTCGGTGTGCAGTACACGAGAGAAAATAAATAAATAAATGAATGAATGAATGCATGGAAAAAAGTAAATAAATGCAAAATGTAAGCAAAAGCAAAAAGATCAATTGCAAGCTAATGCAATTTTACGACGCAATGACAGTTTAATTGATAAACGAAAATTTTAAACAAAAAACATTTTTTTTTTTTGTTAAAAATTTTAAGTTCAATAAGAAGGAAATGAAAAATAAAGAAAATAAAATTATTGTTTTTATTAATTATTTTATTAATCCTGTTGAAAAAATTGGTGCGCGTTTGAGCAGCGATACAAGTTGACTTTTTTTATTTTTAAATCGTTTTTAAGCGATCAACGATCCACGGATCTGTGCGCATGTTGTGGCGACGGCGTTTTGCGGTTTTGAGGTGCTCAAATGCAAACAGGCATTTTACCAATAAATATAACAATAGCAGAAACAACATTTGCAAAATAAAATAAAAAAATGTATAAAAATAAAACAAAAATGTATAAAGAGTGCGAAAAAGTTTGTGCTTTAGTTGAGAGTCATTTGAAATTTTTATTTGAAAACAAAAAACCCAAAGATAAAGCAAGCAATTAAAAACCAAAAAATTAAATTGACTTACGTTAAGAAACTAAAAAGGCAATGTTTCTGAAAAAGGCAAACATGCAAGCTAAATTTTTTGAATTTATGTGAAATGCCCATGTATGTGTGTGTGTGAGTTTGCATGGAAAGTGTGCGTGCAACTGTGTATAATTAACACAATAATAAATATCACGGCAAACAAAAAATTTCTCATATAATTTTTTGAAATTAAAAAAAAAAATTCAAACTAAATATAAAGAAACTAACTGAAATTCTAAAAATCCGCAAAATAGCTTTTAGAAATTTTGAGCAACACCTACATTCATCACATTTTCGCCGCCAACCAATCATAAACCGCCAACGTTATCCACTGACAACCCCACCAATGTCAGCAGGCAAGCAAAGGGCAACAATTTTTCCGCCAAAGGTATAAATTGCAAGAGTTAATTACGCACGTGCAGCAAGCAACTATTGCTGTCAGCCAGCGTACACCCGAGCGAATGAACGCTGTTGCTGAATTTTTCCTTTTTTGTTTTTATTGCTGTTTTGTTCCTTGACACAAACCAGGCGGCAGCGAGCTCATGGCAAGCATCGTAAAGAAATGTATTTTATTTTATTAAAAGATTTTCATTTTCATTGCAATTAGGCGAATACTCGTACAATGGCACAGTCGAAACTACAGACTGTATGTATGTATGTATGTATGTGCAAACATATGTATATGTAAATATGTCTGCAAAAACTGTGTGAGAAATTTTTAATTTCGAATTGGCATCCATTCAGAGTGAGTCTGCAATGGAAAAATACCTAAACTGTCAGTGACTGTCAGATTTAAAATTAAGCTTAAAATTTCGGCTCTTTGGTGCCTGCTGCACTTCAATGGGCGGCGGCTTTTATTAAGCCATATTTCAGTTGTTGTTAAAACAATGTCAAGATGCAAGTGGAACCATTGATTTTTATTTTGGTACCTGGTTTTGATTTTGATTTTGTGCATGCGAGTGCATATGTTGATTTGGTGCGAAGAGCTGAAATAGTAATTTGCCCTACAGTTGGTAACTATGAGTATTTTTATTTAAATTTTTTTTATTATCACGGCGAGTTCGTAAGTCAGTTTTTTTGCTGGCATTCTAAACACACAAAACTCTTAGCATATTTGTAGAAGAAGGAAAACAAAACGAATGATGCTGCGTTGTATTGCGCCAAATTGAAGCTTGAAATCAAAAATTTTCAAATTTGAAACTCGATCCTCAAGCTGATCAAATTATTAGCTTAATCTCGGCAAGTTTGAGCCGAACTTTTTTTATTTTGACATTTGTTCACACAAATGAGAATCCACTTTCGAACGGCAGATGATTTTTTCAAGGAAAAAATAAATTTGTATATTTCTGATTTTCTGACTGATATGAGATCTAACTTTTTTCATCATCGTCAAAAACTTTTTCGCCTGTGTTACGTGTTATTAGTGACGAGTTCAAGTAGTATCTAAAACTTTAATAAAGGACCACTCCATTCGGCAAAAAACCTTTTATTTCTTAACCTTTTGTTTCTTAAAACCTTTAATTCCTTTTTAGCCCTACACTTCACCAAACTTATCCAATTTTTGGATATGCTCGAAATAATACTTTTTGTCGGGGCTTTCAAAATAGGCTAAATATGATACCTCATTGTTGTATTTCATCGTTGATGGCTTAGGTTAAGGGTTAGTAGTTGGCTCTAAAGCCAACGATAAAACTATACAGCTCAATTCCCCTACCAAGAAAATGTCTTATCGTTATGGTAGATGATTGGCTGAGCTGCTCCTCCTATTTGTGGCGCGCACCTTAATGTTCTTCCATAAATAGAGAGACCTACAGCCGACTCCGAACGGCAAATGGTTTTTTATGAGAAGCCTTTTCATGGCAGAAATACACTCGGAGGTTTGACATTGCCTGCCGAGTGGCGGTTAGAAACAATTTTTTCTATCATTTTACTGTTTCATGCACGGATATTGGAACCTACGCAATTCCGAATGCTATACCAAAAAAAAGTTCTAAAGAAATAAATTTAATAACTCTAAAAAGCATGAGCAGGGAGGGATTCCAAATCACAGTCGCACGAGGAAACAACATTTTAAAATCAATCTCACTGAACTTACTCCATTTTCACTCCATTTCAGTAATGGATTTAACAATTTCTGTGCATTTTGCCCAAATTTCTTCACATACAACAAGGTTCCACGACCGATATAAAAAACAAAAAAAACAAAACACCAGAAGAAAAATTCCCAATTGGCCGATCTATCGATTTTAAAAGACACGAAGCGTACTGTGTTTACTGCATTTGGAGGCAGCAATCTATCTCATCAACTCGAATCACTAAATTTCTAAGGATTCAAAAGATTCATTAAGGTCCTTATCACGCGGTTTCATAGACTATAGCAATATTCGTAGGTATCTCGGCCACTCTTCGGTCTAGCGCTTCCAAAAAAGTCATTGAGTTACCACTAAAGTCAGTCTCAAAGAGTCAGTCACTTATTCATGGAGTTAGTGAGTAACTGAGGCTAGGTCTATTATTGGGTTAAACAATATCCTTTCAATAGCTTCACATTTACCTCGTATATTTGCTCAATATTCTATACCTAAATACTTCAGAGAAATTTAGTTAAAATGCTAATCTTTGCAATGAGGTGTCTATATGAAGGATATTTTTACTACAACTAAGTTCGCTTTCGCCCGAACTTAGACCATATTTTTACTGGTATTTTTTCCTGCCAATTACTATTATAAAATATTGGGTCTGGCTTCTTCTTCTTTGCTTGTTTTATTTGTTGCATTATTATACTCTCCCATTGTTGCTAACCAGTGTGACCTTAGTACACCACACGTTTACCTGTTGCTGTGCGGGAGTTGATAACAGAATCTGACATCTAAAGACATGCCATTCTCTATGTTTACATGTGTATGAAGGTGTGCGTATGCACGCATTGTTACTGTATGTTCATGGCCTTAGGTGCAACCGACATTTCTGGCTCATTATTTGTCCATCACGCTTCATTAATGCTGGCGGCGGTGACAGTGCTGATAACATAAAGTGACAAGACTTACAATGAATTGAAAGTAAATTGCTATTAACATGCATTTAATATGTACATATTTATGTTACTTTTGTTGCTACTGTTGAGGGAATAACAGCAAAAATGTTTGTGGTAATAGATGTCCTAATTGCTTTAGGCACACTTCCAATTAGGACATTTAGTAGCCAACATGTGCTCGTACACAAATATATATTTGGGTTACCTATCTAGGTTTCGGCCACGGCCAGCGAGTGCGAAGTGCCTTTAATCAAGAAGGAAGATAAGTGTCTCATTATGTATCTTTGTTATATTGTTGTTGTTCGTTTGTGCACTCAGCAAACCTTTTTGGGGCAAACATGCCGCGATTAGAGCTCTTATATCGGTTACTAATAAATTATCTACTACTTCGCCTATCAAAGGTATTTACAATTCCAAAGATGCTTACCATTTCCTCAACAAAATAACATCGATCTATAGTCGCTCTCAAAAGTCAGACAAATAGACAAGAAAAAATCCTAAAGTGACTTAATAAATCGAGCACAAGTACAAAAGTTTATTTACAGTATCCACGGAAGAGTAGAGTATTCATTTCTCACATATCTCCTCCTTATTTTCTGATTTGTACTTTACTGATTTCCCTGTGAATTAAAACTTACCCTCCCACATTTTTCTCTTTCCTCCTACTTTTTTTCGGATCTTCACTTTTACTAACTGATTTCCCTGTGAATTAAACTCTTTCTACTACAATACAATAACAAAACATCTTCGCTCTCTTCACCACTTATTTCGTTATCTGAATTAGCATTTTAACATTACTCACTTTGTTTTAAGTACTAATTCTGTTAAATCATTTTCAACATGATTTTGAAACTGTTACTCTTAAATGAACAAATAAGATACATCCGAAAAAAAAGGATTTGTTATTATATAATATTAGCTACAAATTATACAATTACTAAGAGCAAAAATGCAAAATTCCATGATTCACTTCCTCTTTGCATCTAAAAATTGATTTCATTAACACTATTTTCATTTTTAAATATTCATCAAATGTTAGCGGCCACGTAGCTTGAAAATTTTTCAAAACATTCTAAAATTATTACGATACAGGTCAATCACATCGAATATTTAGCTTTGACCAAACAGCTTTCACAGCAAACGACTGGCAGGTCATTGATATTTTTTTCAGTAACGAAATCTGCGCCATTATAGCTCTCGAAAGTTGTACTTATTAAAAGAAATTTTAAAAAGGAAATGCATTTAGATATTGTTACTTGCATTTGGCATTTCTTGGGTTTTTTCGGGTCATCGACGTTTGCTCATGCATAATATAAAAATTTTGTTTGGATTAAAATAAAAATAAATTTGCCTAATAATTCTAATTTGAAAAACTATGAAAGAGTAAAGAGACTAGAAAATAAACCAATATTTTTGAAATAGCAATTGCAGTGAAACACACACCCAAACATATATACAATTTAAATATAATTTATAAAGGGTGGTTAACGGTGTTGATTTTGAATAAAATACCATTTTTTCAGGAACTTATTGTCATATCTGTCATTGTCATAGCTCAACTACGCATGAAACAAAATATTGGCCAAATGGCGCCACGACCTCAGCGGTACACCTCCATCCGATGGTCCAAATTTTCGATGACTCTGAGGCATAATTGAGGTGCTATGCCATTAATGTGCCGAATTATCTCATACTTTAGCTCTTGAATTGTTGCTGGCTTATTGACGTACACCTTTTCGTTCAAATAACCTCAAAGAAAGAAGTCAACGGTGTCGTTGACGTTTAAGTATGGTTCACATTCAACATCGGCCCTTGAAATTTAGCCACCCTTTACTTAGCAAAAATGATAAGGCAATTGGGAAACTAGTGGGAAAAGTGAATAGTTTAGTGATCGTAAGCAATACCCGCTTAATTCGACTTAAGTAATAAAACTATATGAACGACTAAGTTATTCCCAACCTAACAATTATTAAAAAAAAAATTAAAAAAGCATTTTCACTATAATACATATAAAGTGCTCTTCTTTATTATTAAATTATTATATTATTAAATTAGGCAGTTATTGCTTGTGGCCACAAAAATAAGCAATTTTTTAGAAATGCTTTTTAATGTATATTTTTTAATTATCTAAATAAAAGCATATCGAGAGCTTCGTTTTTTTCTAACTCCTCGTCTTGCTTCTCGGTTATTTCGCATATTCAATTGCCCATCGTCTCATACACTTACGTACATTTGTATGCTCGTACATCCAGCTGTTTACTTGTTCAAATTTCGACAGGAAATATTATTTTGCACAAAGCAAACATTTCCGACATTTTAAATGTTGGCGAATTCTAAAATGTGCTATGGCGAAAAAACAAATATGGGGAAATGTGTGAAAATTGCAGCCAAAATACCGACTGAGGGTGGAAAATTTCAAGTGCAAAAGAAAAAACACTCAAAGCGAGAAAAAAAACAGAACTGCTGACAAAAGAATTTTCAATCAAATAAATTTAACTGCTACTTTTTTGTATAATAAACTACTTTTTAATTATAATTAGTTTTACAATAAATACGTTTAAAAAAATCACTTTCGAAATGCATATGACTTGCTGAGATAAAAGGTGAGCATTGCAAATTCGTGGGTATGGGTTTCGTACCTTGAGATTTACCTGCATCAAAGCCTTAAAGTTTAGTCCATTTCGTTCATATATTGTCCGCTTTATGCCAAAAGCATGAATGTGCAAATTTTGAAATTCTGAGTTAATTCGTTGATTTGATTGACCTTTGGCTGTTGTATGACATACAAAAACCAGGAATACTATGAGCATAGGGAAACAGATAATTGTTTATATCGGAAACCAAACCTCATAATTTTTATAGAGCAAAAAACTTTCAAGCTTGATTTTTCAAGATTTGCTCTTTTACATATTCATGTTTCTAGTCATATATAATATAAAATGTATAATTTCTGGCATATAAGAAATAGGCATATTTATTGGCAGATCCCGTCCACTTTTTACACCGTCTTAACAGAGGTCAAATCCTCTAAGATTAAATGGTGCTGCTTTATTGATATTGCAGTCACTAACAATATTCATATTCCTACTCATATTACTATTCATATCGATATTCAAGTCAAATTCATATTCATATTCATACTCATATTCATATTCATACTCATAATTATATTCATATTCACTTTCATACTTATATTCATATTCATATTCATATTCATATTCATATTCATATTCATATTCATATTCATATTCATATTCATATTCATATTCATAGTCATAGTCATATTCATATTCATATTCATATTCATATTCATATTCGTACTACTACTCGTATTCACATTCATACTCATATTTATATTCACACTCATATTTATACTCATATTCATATTCATATTCATATTCAAATTCATATTCATACTCATATTCATATTCATATTGATATCCATACTTATATTCATATTCGTACTACTATTCACATTCATACTCATATTCATATTCAGACTCATATTTATATTAATATTCATATTCATATTCACATTCATATTCATATTCATATTCATATTCATATTCATTTAAATTCAAAGTCATATTCATATTCATATTCATATTCGTATTCATATTCATATTCATACTCATATTCATACTCATATTCATACTCATACTCATATTCATATTCATATTCATATTCATGTTCGTACTCATATTTAAATTCAAAGTCATATTCATACTTATATCTATATTCCTATTCACATTGATATTTAGATACATATTCATACTCATACTCATATCCATGCTAAAATCCATAATCATATTCTTATTTTTATATTCACATTTATTCCAATAAGTAGACGTATAGAACCCGTAGACACAAAAGTAGACGTACACATATAGTAGTTAAAAAACACGGTTTTACACAGCTAAGTGCAAAACACACGCACTTACAAAAGTAAATCAAAATTTCTACAATAAATACAATATTAATTTTGTCATTTAAAAGTGAACTTGCCTTGAATGCCTTTGTTAGCATTTTTAATAAAAAACATAGTGTTTTTGTTTTAATATTCGGACAATTTATAAAAGTCCGTAAGGGTTAAACATTTAAATAAATATTTAATAAAATCTTTTTTTGAAAATCAAATGACTAACTAAATATGACTAATTCATGAACTTGTAAAATTATTGTGTTGGTATATAAAAACAAAAATAAAAATAAAAAATAAGCCGAAACAAGCGGCGGAGTAGCAATCGCCGCAGCAACTTACAGAATTTTTCATTCATATATATTTTCCTACATATTATATTTTTTATAAAGACACAGCACCAGTTATGGCGCGTCGTACAAATAAATCACTCTACAAACATAAATCGCAAAAAATGCATGTTTCAAGTGAAAAAATGTCGCTAAATTTAAATAAATTGGCTTAATTTCTTATTGATGCAGATTGAGCAGTATTCGTCGCAGCAACAACAGAAACAACAATAATAACCAGCAACCGGCTTCTGAGTTGCTAAATTAAACAAATATTGATGAACTGATTTGTGGCAAAAGTTACTTAATAAATACAATAAAATTTTTTAAAATATCAATATTTGCCCGAAAGCAAATAAACAGAAGAAGATAAAATACAAAAGAAGAAGCAGTAAAAAAGAATTTGAATAAAAATTCTGCTAAACAAAAAGAAAATTATATATATTATATAACAGTGAAAAAAGTGCATAAAGGAAAAGGGCTTGTACGTACTTAAACGAGCTCTGAAAGCAAAATAAATTTGCTTCAAACAAAAACAAACAAAAAATCAAAAACCAACAAGAACCACTTTTCCTATAAACAGCAAAGGCATTGTACATACTTGAACTGAATATCAATGAAGTTCTCAATAAATGTAAGTAATTGTGTAAAAACAATATTTTTTTATATTAAACACCATGTTTCTAAAGAGATTGATATTTAATACACCTATACATATGCACTAATATGTAACTATAAATATTTTTTTTAAGTAAAAGCATTTTAAAATACAGGCAAATAAATTAAAATAATTAAATAAGTACAAGGTGACACAAAATTAATCATTCAATTTCGTTTTTGACTATCGTTTTACTTTGCTTTCTACTAAATAAATGAAAATGATTTTGAGCGAAGGAAATCTTGATTTTAACACTTACGAGTTCAATTTGTGTATCTGTTTACTGCAGCTTTTAAGCTCACCATTGTTAAATATGATTGACGTGCGACGCCATTTGCAAAAATTATAAATCTCCCGATTGGATGACTATTTTTGTGCCACCGTTTACTTGTAGTTATATAATCTCGGAAAATTTAATAATAATAATAATCAAAAAAATTTAAAAAATGTGAAACTATCAAAAATATTATCCGTCATTATTATCTTTCACCTTTTTCGTAAATCAAGCAGCACCAATAGTAAAGTAGATGTTGCTCTAAGTTAGATTAGACGACTTGAAGAGGTTCTTCGGAAATCTCAAAGAGCCATTATGAAAGATCGAAGCTTCCGAAACTTGCCAGTGGATTCAGTCAACCTTTCCGAAAAGCCTGTACCTAAACTGTCGATTACATCGATCAAATGATTCCTCAGAATCTGGAGTTAATTCTTCAAAGTGTGGTGTAATTACACAGGAAGCGTGAAATTGATTCTGTCACTTTTTCATCTAAATATACAGCTTTTATAACTAGAAATCGTTCCACGGGGCTATAAAACCACCGGTCATGTGTCCGACAGTGCAGTAGCGTATTACGAGTAATATTTTCATAATACCCCTTAAACAGAATTGCACCGGACAGCGGGTAACGAGTTAACAGGTACCTGCTGATAAAATGAGAACAAATTTAATAGCATGAAATTGCATAGAATTGCGGCGGGGACGTCGGTTATTTTTACGGCGGCAAAAGTTCATTTCCATTTTCTCCGACGGGTAAAAGAGTCAGGGTTGCTTTTCTTATCACTTGATGGCAATTTGGTTGTTCACAAGTAACAGCAGGTAAATAAGAGGCAAATAATATTCGATTTGTACAAAAATACTTGCAAAATACCAATAATTTAGAAAGAATTTGTATTTTGTAACTAGAAGCTTCAACGAGTTGCTTCACAAATAAAGCAAACGAAATGATTTCTTTAAAAAATCTCAGCTGAAAATCGCAATTGTGTTTAACTGACCGAATTTTCTTACGGAAGTGGATCAGTTGATCACCACCCGTCAACCCGTTACTCGCTGTCCCGCTGCAATTCTTTTTCAGGCCATATGCGGATTGCTTTTCGTGCTCTTCCTTCGTCGAGGGTGGATCAAATGTACGCCGAATTCTGAAGTTGCCCAGATTAAGCCACTTGATTATAGTAGTGACTCTTGCCTTCTTTTCAACTTAGGAATACGGAGAATCGAACTGGCCTTATTTCCCAAAGTTTTCCAAGTCGCCTCTTAGATCTTTTACTCCTGCACTTCTTAGCTTGCACAACTTGACGTGACTTTAAAATTAACACTTTATAGTGGAAGAGATTTCAGGGACCTTCATCATTTTTGAACACAAATCGTTAGTTGTTACTCATCTTTTGTTGGAAATCTAAAAAGGCTTCTTCAAAACTCGCCTTATTTAAAGAAAGACTTTTCGAGTTTTGAATAAGTGAGGTTCTTAATAGCTTAAAAAGCATTTTAAATAGTTTGGAAATCTGCCAGATTTTTTCCTTCGCCAGATCTTTTACAAATTTTGAAAAATTTGTAATTATGAGTTACGAATTTTTACACCAATTTTTTTAAATTTTTTTTCACACTAGTAGTTGATTGGTCAAAGTCTAAAAACTAAATTTCTTTAGCACTTATTCCATAAAATAGTTGATTTATTGCAATTCACTAAATATTTCGGAATAACTGGAAATATTTTTTTTTTGCACCATTGGAAACAACTTTGAAAACGGCCACATATTTTATTGGCAACCAAAAAAATTATCAGAAAGCATTCGAAAAAATGTCTTATTTCAGCACTTTTTAAAACTTATTAAACATACATATATGAATGCACAATTTCACTTAATGCACAACTCATCAATTATTCTGATTTAATGGTAGATACAACATCTTAAAAAAATTTTTAATAAATACTTTCGAATCATTTAAGTCAAAACTGCTAAAGTTTATTGATTCTATGGAAAAAGTGCAAAATCACTTACTCGCCAAGCTATTTTAAACACACACTAAACATATGTGTGCATATATATGTATGCACATATACACATGCAAATATTTGCTAATGAATTTTGGAAAAATTGCATAGGAAAATTTTCAGTTGAAACTACTACAAAGAAACCTGGAGCTTTAGATGCAACACAAATAATTCGAAAATTCGAATAAATATAATTTGATTAGCACAACCGAATACCGAAACTTTCCGCACTTCTTTCAGCGATTTTCTGTTTATATCTAATTTTATGTATTTATTTACGGAATTTCTATTTTATTTGCTGGCATGCGACTTAGTATAAACACCAATTGCGAATATTTTTAGCACTACGCATAAAAATCAAATATTTTGGAAATTTCATGCAAATAAATTTAGCTGTTTTATTGAAAATTCTTTGTAGATGAGTTAAACGATACTCCAAATGAAAGTAATAAACTGGTAAAAATTCTTGAGAGATGTGCCGTATCGGCTCCATACAATTATGGAGTTTCTTATGGCTAAGTATTGTGTAAAGCCAAGGATTTTGAAAGCTCATTAAATTCCTTCAAAGTTCTATGTGCGAGAGCGTAGGATGCATAAAGAGTTATAACTCACTCCAAGAAGAACATATCATTGCTCCAAAGGCTTCTTTGGGAAACATGAAAATAATTGGACTCAAGAAGAAGCACATCTCGAAATGTCGTGACCCAAAGAGAGTGAGAGGATAGGTAGTTCTTCTACTTCGCTAAGATTAAGAAACACCTTGCTTTTTACGAAGAACTTGAGAAAAAATGTAGTAGTATTTTGAATGCATTCAGGCAAATTAAAAGATGTATGCCAAACGTGGTATGGTATTCATATAAATTCGGTACATTCCGATTTACACCATACAAGAGTTGTAAAAGTTGGCACAAAATTAGTCACCCTATCAAAAGATTTTTAATTTTTGCAAATGACGTGAGTCGTTCGTCAAGGATATTTGACACTTGTGAGCTAAACTGAAAACGATTTGTTTTTCATTTAAATAGTAAAAAAGTTATTCAAAATCAAATCTAATGATTCATTTTGCACCACCTTGTACAACTCTTATACGATCTAAACATTTTCTATCATTTAAAGTGCTAAGGCGCAAGTTATTAATGAAATAGGAGGTTGAAATTACTGACCCAGATTTTGAAAATGGGGCATGAGAGCATTTTATTATATTTAAATGAACTCTATTCATAAAACTCAGTACTATAACATTATTGAGATCTAACTGTTGCTTAGTTGCTAAATTTATGTTAAAGATTTTTAGATCGTCGGTATAAAAAATATTTCCCTATGGGTTTATGCTGCATCTGTATGGCTTTTAGTTTTAGTTTTTAAGACAGGAATGGACTTGAGGTTTGCCACTGATTACTAATAGGCGACCGGTACATAGGGCTCAAATAGAAACGTATTGAAGCTGGCAGACAACGAATGTCAAGTAAAGCAACAAATAAAAAAGGATTTCGCTTACACCACAAATACAGCTTTCTTTTACCCCATTTCGACCTTCCTTAATTGGGAAACCCCATAGAAAATACTTTTTCTTAACACTTGGCACTTTTGTTTGAGCGACGGTTCTATATCTGAAATTGCAAAAGATAAACGCACGAGAATGTCCACGGTTTAATCTAATTTTTTTGCCGAGATGATTAATTAAAGCCACTGTAAGCTACACTTGCCTCCCACATGAAAACGCTTTGAGTACGCTAGTAAAATATGTCAAACTTTCCAATGGATACGCCAGAATGCACCTGACAGCACTGGAAGTGCCCACGGCCAAAAATATAAATACTTATAGGAACCCTTGTATGCATGATTTTTCATGTAAAGAATCTGAAATCAGCTCTCAACATTTTACTATATTAGATCAAAATTGTATCTAAAAGTTTTTGTAGTTAGTATGTTCATGATTTACATCAAATGTATTTCCTATTGAGTATCTTAATGAAATTTCAGACATTTTCCTAAAATTGTATTATCATTATAAGTACAAAAACAGAACTTGCACGCATTGGTTTTTGTAATTTGATGGTTTGAATGTCAAAATTTCAATCACAATATAAACAAACAAACAAATCACTTTGACATTACACCCATCAAATCGCAAGAAACCAAATGAGTTTCTGCTACTATCATCGCTTTGCATGAATTCGCTTTGAGTACATCTGTAGGTAGGTATGCAAATTTAGTCAGCCTCAAATGCAAGTTGTATAATATCGCGCTTCGCATATAGCCACAGTCACCACAGAAATCTTGCAAATTCCATTATATATTAAAGATTTTTTTATTAAAATTTTAATCTAATATGATTGTAAAAGCTGTAATCAGATTTTTGTTAAAAACCCTTTTAACCTCCAATGAAACTCACTTCTACAAATTGAGTTGGTGTTACAAAAATTCGGTATATGCTCAAATTTACGGGATATAATATAAGTGAACTAAAAAAAAAATCAGATCCTTAATTAAAATGTTGACTCTCACTTCATATTTTTATTTCACTTTCAGTCACCACTCTTCAACCATATTTTTCGAGTTCAAATTCAAAGACATAGGCAACACAAGTCATTCTCAAGCGCATAACTGCAATGTGCAAATATACATACGTACATATATACAATACGTACATGCAAACATACTCATAATGTGTATGCCTGTGTGCTCCCGTATTTATGGTGTAATCGTAAAAGTGAATAAATGTACCGATAATGCTTTTTATGTCAATGAAGTATTTTGTAGTCGCTTCTGTGTGTGGGTGTATGCGTGTATTTTGTAGTGTGTAGCAGAGTAACGGCGGCTCGCAATTATTCATTTAACACTTGCATTAAGTAATGCTACAGATTTGCATTTACATGTTGCTTGCCGTACACATATATGCCATGTAGGAAACTGAACTAATCTAAAGTCTACTGTTTTTTTGGTTTTTTTTTTATCTTTGCAAATATGATTTTTCAAATATTACATATAAAAAAATGGTTTGCTAAAAATAAACAGATTCATTGGTTCTTTTATTAAACACGCGTATATTTTTTTATATTAGTTCGCTAACTTGTCGATTGGGTTAGGTTAGCGAATTGCATGCAAAACAGCAACACAGACCCTGAGCATTAGCGAACTGAACGTGTTCGGCGAAACAATGGATGAGCAAGTATGTAGGGTTGCAAAGTAAACAAAAACTATGTTTTTGAGTAAGCTGTAAGAAAATACTTGAAAAGTTATCCAAGAAAAATTTCATATTAAAGTTATCAGTTCAATCTTTTAAAAGACTTTAAAGTTTCAAAAGTCTAAGTTAAAAAAAATGTTTTTAAACACTTATAGTCAGTCTATGATATTAATAAGGATAACAAATGAAAGAGGATACTTCCAGCTACTAATAAAATATGTGTTAACTTTTGAACACCGTCCTTCTTTCTGTTTTATAAAAAAGTAAAAAAAAAAATATTGAACTTTATTCCTATGAAATGAGGTATACGCAATGGATATTATAAAAAAGCTATATTTGTTCTGGCGGAAAGTAAATAATTTTTTTTAATAGCTTGACATATCCTTTTTCGTCTGATATTCGTATTAATGTCATAGGATGAACATAAATAATAGGTCTATTTATAAGTTCGTGCGGTTTTACAACAGATGGCGTAACTTGATTATTATTCCATCGATCCACATTTCCAAACATTCATTGGAGAGCTACTGTCGTAAGGCACAAACGTCAGTATAAGTTTTTTATTTGAAGCGTAAACAACAATATTTTTACCACACTTGAAAATGTCGAATTTCGTGCCAAATAATGTGTTTTTGCGGGGAATTCTTCTTCATTATTTTAATATGAAGAAAAAAGCAGCCGAAAGTCATCGTATCTTGGTGGAAGTTTATGGTGAGCATGCTCTATCTGAGCGAACGTGCCAGAAGTGGTTTGCACGCTTTAAAAGTGGTGATTTTGGCTTGGAAGACGAAGAACGCGAGGGTGCGCCGCCAAAGTTCATGGATACCGAATTGGAGGAATTGCTCGATCAAGATCCGGCTCAAACGCAAGAAGAGGTTGCAAAAACTTTGGGAGTTGATCAATCAACCATTTCCAAACGTTTAAAAGCCATGGGAATGATCCGAAAGGTAGGCCATTGGGTGCCGTATGAATTGAAGCCAAGAGACGTTGAACGCCGTTTTATGGCATGCGAACAACTGCTTCAACGGCACAAAAGAAAGGGTTTTTTGCATCGAATTGTGACTGGCGATGAAAAGTGGGTCCATTACGACAATCCAAAACGTCGGGCAACGTATGGATACCCTGGCCATGCTTCAACATCGACGTCGGCGCAGAATATTCATGGCCTGAAGGTTATGCTGTGTATCTGGTGGGACCAGCTGGGTGTTGTGTATTATGAGCTACTGAAACCGAATGAAACGATTACGGGGGATGTCTACCGACGACAATTGATGCGTTTGAGCCGAGCACTGCGAGAAAAACGGCCGCAATACGCCGATAGACACGACAAAGTTATTTTGCAACATGACAATGCTCGGCCACATGTTGCACAAGTGGTCAAAACATACTTAGAAACGCTCAAATGGGATGTCCTACCCCACCCGCTGTATAGTCCAGACCTTGCGCCATCCGATTACTATCTCTTCCGATCGATGCAACATGGCCTGGCTGACCAGCACTTCCGTAATTACGATGAAGTCAAAAAATGGATCGATTCGTGGATTGCGGCAAAACCGACCGAATTTTTCACAAAGGGAATCCGTGAATTGCCAGAAAGATGGGAAAAAGTAGTAGTAAGCGATGGACAATATTTTGAATATTAAATTTGTAACCATTTTACGTCAATAAAGTTTCAAATTTCGAAAAAAAACCGCACGAACTTATTCATAGTCCTATTATTTAAAACTATTTTTTGAAAATCGTTGTCCCTTAAGAGATTAAACTGGGGAGAAAATCAAAAACTCCATAGTTTCACGTGCATATGACATTTTTCCTGGATAAAAAAAAAGCTGATTTTTGTCGTTCAGATTTATTAGGTAAAAATGCGCCCCTAGAACCGTAGGGTGAATGTAATTATGAAACCGCCGAACGTTGCGAGTCTACTCCTTCTATTCACAAGCGTGCACGCTTGCTTGAGGTCTTATGAACAGGCCTGAGCAGTGAAACTTTTTCCTGCTTTACGTAGCACTGAAAACTTTTTAATTCAGCATTTAGAGCATTTCATGAGTTGTCAATCGCACAACTTTGCACTGAACAACTTATTTTTTCTGCTTAGCTTACATTTAAAGCACCTCTGTATTAATCCTACGAAATATAACTAAATTTAAGACTTTTTGGTCGCGCAGAGTGATTTTCAAGGTTTAAAACAGAACCGTGAGCCCGAAAATACTTTCAAAATATTATATTAAAATTAGAAAAGCTTAGTTCCACTAGTCTTAAAGCTTAGTTGTTGTTATACGTGTTGCTCCTTTTTATGGTATGTTTCATAAAATTTTTTACTTTTGTAAGGCCTTTCATCCCGGTCAAATATTATGCACGATACATAGTTGACCCTCAAATATGTATCTTGACCTTGAGCGAGTTGTTAACATCTATCTGAATGTCATGCGGAACGCCAGAGGAAGCATGCAAGAGTATCTGTTGTATGTATGCTTTAATTGATTTTAGTAATAAATCTTGTAATTCTGTTTTTGCTTCTTTGCCACGATTTGCACTCATTTCATTCAGCGCATCGCTGTCATTTGTAAGTAGACGTTTGTTTTTCTTATTTTTTGCGCTTTGCTTGCGGGTATGTATGTGTGTATGAAAGCAAAATGTCTTAATTGAACATCAATTGCGGCCCATTAAGATACACAAAAAAAAAACTCACACATACACAAATAAACACTAATATATAGATAGAAATAATGTAAAACATGCAGTCCTGATAATAAAGCAATCCCTGAAACTCAATTGGATCTGGTAGCAATTATCGATTCTTTTGAGATTTACCGTCTGAAAACCGATTTTCAATTTTCGCATTTCTGTTTTTGAGATTTTTTATAATATTTGTATGTATTTTCGATTAATTTTTGATTTTTTCTGCATATCATGGCTAATTGTGAGTGTCTCAATTACCTATACTCATATATAATACGCTTTGATTTCATTAGCCTCCATCAGGCCAACGGCAAGCAGCATGTGCCGCATGCCAAATGTTGCGATTCACGCCGGTAGCGGGTAAGATCAACATGTATGTACTTATACATATGTATGCACATACGTATGTGTGTATGTACCTACTTACTACGGGTATGTCGTGTTGGCAATAAATCGCCAAAGGTTATTACCCCGTACCACTTATATGAGTGTCAGAAGGCGAGTGTTTGAATTACAAAGGCAAAAAATTAAATCAAATAATATAAAATAAAAACGAACAGCTTAGCAATTGACGTCGTCGTCTGCTGCTCTCATATAGTAAGTCTGATGATGAATTGTTTGAAAAGAGGTCAACCAGCATTTTCGGGTTTCTCAGCTAGAAAAAAAAATAACGAAACAAATACGAATATTAAATATAAAAACGTTTCATTAATTTGACTAATTGACGCATTATCCAACTGTGACTCACGTGACTAAGACCATTCACACCCGTTCTAATGATGCCATAGAAATGCTAATCAACTTGCTGAAATTAATTAAACGAAAATTGTATAGAGCTTGCTCAAATGCGTCAATAAAGTTTGTTATTAAAAAGTTTTTCTCAACCGATTCATCGATGTGCGGTAAAGTGAGAAAATGAAATCATTTAATCAAAAAGACAACAAAATCCAGGTTGAAATGGCTTTTGGTTTTGAAGTAATAAATAAAACATTGATTACAAAATTACAACAATTACAATTATGTATCTAATGAATATCTATATATAATTGGCGCTTACACCCTTTTTGGGTGTTTGGCCGACAAAAAAGAAACTAGAATGCGGACTGTAATAGAATTGAAACACTTTAGGCAAGTAAGGTAATTAGGTTTCTTTATAATAACAACAAAATATAAGAATAGAGATAATAAGAATCATAAATCCGACAATGGCCTTTCTCCCGCCACTAGGAACGCAGTCCACATGACGTAAGAATCATCTGCGAATTTGACGCTGGGTCGGAGAAATTTGTTAAGCATCGAGATGCAAATCTGTAAAATTGCAGAAAACAATCATTTACTGAGAGAGAGAGAACAGACTTATGATATTTTCTTAGCGGTAAAAAATGAGTACGATGTATCAAAATGCGTGAATGAGAGCTAAGATGATCGAATTGCTTTATTTGTGTTACATGATTTCTGCTACATTCACTGGGCGATTTCACTACAGGCACACGGAATATGGCAAAACCAATTATTTCGCCACTTTTTCGCCATTTATAGGATTTCGGCGTTAAAAACTATATTAATATAAGGTTCATAGTGCCTCCATTGCGATTGAATTTGACATATTCGCATAGAAAATAAACCCAAGTAATCAAAACGCACAATATAATATTTCATTTGAAACAAAAGTAATTAACCATGCATGTACGTCATTAATCAGTGGAACGGTACATAGTGATTTGGCAAATTATCTGATAGTGAATGCGTGACAACACTGTCAACCTGATAATCTGATATAAATAGACTAAGTCTGATATGATATGATATTTCAGAGGCAGAACACTTCTATTGTGAAACTTCTTATTTGTATATGCACGCGTAAATGTACTAAATATATTAACACGCAACCAAATTATTTACATTCGGTATAAAAATGTGACTAAATGAAATCTAAATTTATTGGCTTCCGCTATTTCGGCAGGCATTTACCATATAAACTTTATGCAAATACATATAAATATTTTCTATTAACCAAGAAAAAAATTATCATTATGACGCAATATATCCATAAATATAATTTAATGGAATTCGGTAGAGCAACTCATTACTGAGATTGATTAGATAAGAGGCGCGTTCCTTTTTTTGTTTTGCTTTCTTTTTTTTGGAATTTTTTTTTATTTCATTATTTTTTATTTATTTATTTACTTTTTTTGCATTCAAGCATTTTATCAACATGAATCGGTAAATTTCATATGACATAATTATAAAATCACCCTATAGTAATTTATGATAAACAAAATTTTAAAGCAAAGTCTACAATGACTCTTCCATTGCACTTGAACTTGTTGCCACTCGCCGTTGAAATGCCAACGGTACATGCAAGCATTATGTTTGTGAATTTCTTGGCACTGATAAAGGTGGGGTAGGTAGCTTTAAGAGCGCGTTCTTACAAAATTGAATTTTGCAAGTATGAACAGCTTATAAATTATTTATTAACATATCTTCTCTTAGCTTCCTATTACTCGTGGCGAAATATTTTTGAATGTAGGACATTTGGCATTAACAACTCAAATACTACAATTTATAGTGCCTGTTGTTAGGTATTAGTTTTAATATAATATATATTTCTTCCAAGGTACAAAATTATTTTTACAATTTTCTATTTAATTCATAAATTTTCACAAATTCATTGGTTATTATATTTTTCATATTTTTCAAGCGAAATATTCGTAAGGAATTCGTTATACGCTCAGATCACAAAAACAATTTCTTATGTGAATACAAGCCTTTTTAATCATTAAATTAGTTAATAGGTGCTAGTTTTGATCTTGAGAAAAGTATGCAACTATAAAACAAACATTGATATTTTACATATCAAAACCACACTTAAAAAATCGTTTATAAAGTATTCTTGAATTAAAATAGCAGACAAAATAAACTTTTGCAAAGCTTAATCACTAAGATCACTGAAATAAGCATTTTCAATGACGCGTGCTTTGTTTCAGTTTATTTTTTTAATGATCATACAATAAAATTAAAAACCACATTAAGGGGGGGCACACCACTGTGAACGCGTGAAAATAAGTGATTTTCGTGAATTTTTTTGTTTTTAAGTAGGAATGATTATTTTAGCATCGAACAAATTACAATTTATTTAACATTTGTTCAACTATATGACACAAATTTTTATTAAAAATTATTAAAAATTACAATTGTTATTAATATTAATGCAATGACGTCATAAAAAACTGATGCACCCTGGTGGCCACGATAAAATGGTGAAATATCATCTGAAAGCAAAAAACCAAAAAAATTCTTAATCTATACATCAATGGCTATCGTCGCACGTGGTGATTTTTTTATTTTATTTTTTTTTTCGAGAAAATGGTGCAGGTTTGAAAAATGAATGTGTTTTTACCCTTTTTTTGTTTTCGAAAGGCTTGAAAAAATATTAATTTTTGGAATTTTTAAAAACGGCGCTACGATTGTAGCCAATACATGTACAAAAATTAAAAAATAAAAATAAAATCGTTTCAATAGTTTTCGAGAAATCGCGGCCACCGAGTTCAGAAAAGTCGGTTTGAGAAAAACGCGTTTAAAGTTTTCATTGGCCGTTGTAACTCACTACCTGCATTGAGGTATTGTGTTGGGTATAACTTCGTCAATTTTCAAGATTTTAAGTTAAATTTTTTTACATATAATATATTTTTTATATTTTGAATATACGAGTATCTACTTTAAGAAAATGCAAGCAAAATCGATTTTTTTGAAAAATCACAAAACTTTTTCCAATTTTTTTTTTTGTGCTAGACATTGAGCATTTTTTCTATAGAAAAGTTTTTCTAGCATGCGCTTTATGTATATGTACAAATGTATAAGTACATCTGTATGTGTGCAATGTAACTACCACTATTTACGCTTATACCATTTATGTATATGTGATTTTGCTCTCTAAAACATTTGCCTATACTGAGAAAAAAATTTACGATAACGAATAAAGCAGCTTACCTACATGTGCTTTCCAGCCCCAAATTGGTCATTCGGTAATGAGAGTTAGCCCTAAATAAAACTGGATGTATTTAGCCTAATCCATATTTGGCATACATTCGTGTGACTGCTGCCGGGCATGATTCAATATTTATAGTAATGTATTATTTAATATATACCATTATTAATGCACTATACTTCAATTGCTATTGCGAAATTTTATTTACACAATTTACCCGTACATGTGCGCTTTTAGCAATTTTCCAGCGCTCATAAAAAGCAAATCACAAAATGCCGCAAACCGGCCTATACGAGTACTAATGCGCTGTTTAATTTTTCCAGTTTTGTTTGTATCTACTGCCATTGTTTTTGCTTTCATTTTCGCTCATGCAATATTTATTTAAGCCTAATATCTTTTTTCGCAAAATCAATTGCATTTTTAATATCTTCCAATCAGCTTTTGTGTAGAGTAGTTTACGAGGTACTCATATTTGATGGCAATGCGAGCAATCATATCAATTAAGATTTATGCTAATGCTTCTTCGCTTAGCACTTGGACACTATTAAAAACTCTCGTGCAACTCATTTATTAAAATTATTTTTGCCTGTTTGATATTAAATTTGTACGCAATCGTTTTCATTATTTCATTTATTCGCTGAAATGCCGCTGCTAATGGATATTATTTTTCTTGTTGCGATTTATTGCTTGTTGTTTATTAAGGCTTCTTGATAATGTTGAAACGAAAATCAAGTTTGGTGATTAATTTATAAATATGTAATTTAGTATGAAATTATAGTACTTATATGGCATGAAATTAAGGGTGAAATCCTAAGCTAGGTTTGAGCACTTATCACGCCACTTAGTGCCGTCAATCCCGAAATATGGGTGTTTTTAAGTGCTGAAAGAGTTAAAATTTCTTTTATTTTTTTTTTTCAAGTAAAAAATGTAAAAATCATTTGAAACGAAATTTTGCCTTGTATGTAAGGCAGTGAAAAATATGGTTCTAGCGAAAAATTAGCATACGTACTCGCATATTACGCCCGTTTACAAATCAGTCGAGGTGTCGCACTATGAAATTTTCACGGTTTACTAAGCTTATTCTTATGATATAACTCCCAATTCGTAATCAAACCAAAAACAATTAAATATTCCATCAGACCAATTTCTACCGCCCTTAAAAACAGTATTGACAGCTGATTGTCAATTTTGGAGGTAACCTGCCATATGTGAACGGGTAGATTAATTTTATGGATTTATTGGTAATTACTGCATATGTGTAGGCATTTTTAGCTGTTAATGAAAAATATATGCAAGAACGCTGAATTCCTTAAAAAATAAAATAAATAATTGGGGCATACACTTCTGTTAGGTGCTTGGCCGAGCTCCTCCTCCTATTTGTGGTGTGCGTCTTGATGTTGTTCCACAAATGGAGGGACCTACAGTTTCAAGCCGACTACGAACGGCAGATATTTTTATGAGGAGCAGAAATACACTCGGAGGTTTGCCATTGCCTACCGAGGGGCGACCGCTATTAGAAAAATGTTTTTATTAATTTTGCTTTCACCGAGATTCGAACCAACGATCTCTCTGTGAATTTCGAATGGTGTGTCCTTAACAAATGAAAAAAAAAAACTTTTCTTTGTTAAAAAAATTGAGAAAAATTTTTTTTTTGTTAAAATAATATAAATGATCGGATTTTTTGTCAAAAAAATTTTTTTTGGCAATTTAAAAAAAAAAATTCTTTCCAAAAAATATTTTTTAAATTATATTTCATTCAAAGAAATTTAAAAACATTATAATGTTAATAATTATCAAACTGTTAAAACGAAAAGATATTTGACTTTAAAGAACTCTCTACAAAATTTGCAACATTGAATAAATCTCAAAATAAAATTTTTTTTAAATTTTTATTTTTTTTCAAAATTTTTTCACCTTACGTCTTATATTACTCAAGCCGATAAATAAACTAATTTTCAGAAAAATTTTAAACAATGTTCAAAATAGTTGGATCACTTGATAGAATCACTCTATACGACTACTATACTCGTATATCTTTCAGTTTCAGAAAATTTAATTTAATATTTATAATTTAATTTTATTATGTATAATTTAATATTAATAATTAATTATCTAACATTATAAAATATACCAGCTTTTACGAAAAATATTCAGCTTATTGAATTTCTACTAAACTAAAAACAAAATTATCCCGGGACTAGTACCGATTAACAAAATCCCGAAAAAAAAATTATTTATATATATAGAATTCGCGCTCACAAACTTTTTAAGTGTTTGGCAGAGCTCCTCCTCCTTTTGAGGTGTACGTCTTGATGTTTTTTTTTTCACAAATGGAAGGGCTTACAGTTTTAAACCGACTCCGAACGGCACATGACTTTTTATCACGAACTTTTCCTTGACATAAATACTCCATTGATCGTGTCCGAACCTATGCTTTGCGGAATGGTAGTCACGTACCAACCCATTCGGCTACGCCGGCCAAAATACGGAAATAAATGGCATCTCAAATCTGTTCACAGCCTCTGGTTATGCGAGCACTGTTTACGGGCAAGCCCAATAATCGCTCTTTATCGTATGACACATACTTTTAGCAGACAAATTAGAAATATTCACCAGCTATATTGATCAAAAATATGTATTTAATAACAAAAAATGACTAATAAAATTCCTTTGAAATATCTTTCTATTGTACCACAAGCAAATGGAAAGCTGACCAACTGGATAAGGTTACTAGGTAAAGAATGTGAGCAACTCAAGAAATCATTCCTCGTCATGCACTCACGTTAACACGCATTGTGACGTTGACGACAAGCCATCAAAAATTATGATGTCACAAGATTGGAATGCAGAAAACAAAGTAATAACAAATTATTACCTCTTTACTCTCATATACGAGCATGCGCTCATCAGTGATTTCTTGAGTGCATAAGAGTAATTGTGGCCAAATTTGACCTACAGATGCTTTTGCTCAAATACGACATATTTATAAACTTTAAAACTTGTTTGACATAATTTTCTTACACTTTTTTCACCTGTGGTTTGCATTGCGTAACTCTCAATTAAGATTGTCATTTTCTCTTAATAAAATTTCGCTGTCTAAACTTCCATAAATATCTGTTTTATTTGAAGCTATTTTAAGCATGCGAGTCTCGGGTTGAGTTCAAAGTAATTAATGTTGATTTAATTGTTCAACGAAATGAGAGCTGGCTTAAATTCACACGAAAAATTAACTGAACAAATGTGTACGAGACAAATATCTACGAAGACATGTATAGCCACATATATACTTATATTTTATTCATATACTATGTAAAGGCTTTTCCATTAAGAGGTATTATTTTGATTTTCAAAGAAAAATGCTATTTTTTAATATAAATGATCGAATGTTTATTTCATTATTAAGAGGAAGGTATGCCGTTAATAGTGGAAAATAACATCAGGCAAATGACCACCACGACCACGCTTTCTGGGCAATATCCTTTTCATGAAACTTTCGATAACCGAATTGCATAGTAGCTGCCCTATGTCCTCGATAGCGACACGAATTCCATCTTTGAGGTCTTGGATCGACCCTGGGCGGTTAGCATAGACCTTCTCTTTCACGTGGGCCCATAGAAAAAAGTCACAAGGTGTTAAATCACAAGATCTCAGTGGCCAGTTGTGATCACCTCTTCGAGAGATAACACTGGAGTCAAGTTGATACGAGTTACTCACTTACAGACAAATGACGAACACTTTCATGTAAATACTGTTAGCATTTTTTATTTGGTTGCCTTTCATCTGTGACATGTAAGTTGTAAGTGTCGAAAACAGACACAACTTCCAATCGATTAAAATTTGAACCAATTGGTGCGTAGAAAGATGAATTTTGATCGGGATTTTTGTACAGGAATAGGTCGAAAAATTTCACTTTGTATGATCTAAGAAAGAATGATTACAAAAATTTAGAGGCTCGTTGTTTAACAATACTCAAGTAGGAAGTCCCACTGCTCAAATAGCGAATAGAATCAATAAGAATTATTTTTTAATTAATGAGTTTTTTACGAAGAGAACTGCTATACAGGCGGCCGTGGGCGAATGAGTTGGTGCGTGACTACCATTCGGAATTCAGAGAGAAAACGTCGGTCCGAATCTCGGTGAAAGATCAAAATTAAGAAAAAGTTTTTTCCAATAGCGGTTGCCTCTAGGCAGGCAATGGCAAACCTCCGAGTGTATTTCTGTCATAAAAAATATCTGCCGCTTGGAGTCGGCTTGAAACTGTAGGTCCCTCCATTTGTGGAACAACATCAAGACGCACACCACAAATAGGCGGAGGAGCTCGGCCAAACACCCGAAGAGGGTGTACGTGCCAATTATATATATATATATATAACTGTTATACATTCTGGGTTTTTTTTTTCATATGGATGGCTTACTCTTATCTCCACAATGCTCCAATAAGAAGACAGCCGCTCTCGCAAATTCTATTTATGCGGAATATTAGGGCAAAGCATCAAAAACTTTTTTCTACCAACAATAGGGGCGGTCTGCAAGTCTGTTTCTGCCATGTTGTCTACTTATCTTTACAAGTTGCACGAAACTGTGGGTACGGTCATTTGTGGGATGAGTTCAATACTTCTTCTCTCACCTGATAAATGACGCCAATTAGTGAACCTAATCCTTCTGTATTTGGTATTTTCAATGCAGAGACATTAAATAATAAGACAATCCTGTTTAAACGGCAAATATGAGAAAACTCTTGCATACCACCTTTGTTCTATGCTCCTCCGTCACCAGATCATTCTCCTTTGTTTAACACTTTAAAAGTTTAAAGACTAATTAAAAAAACCTCATATCATTTCATAAGCTTCTCTAACAATCTCCACCTCTAAACTTCCAGGCGGCTCAATTCATGCCACCCTATACGCAGAACGTAGTAAATTTTCTTAATTGTAGCGCATTTAATTTCATACTAAAAACATATTTTCAATCTTAAGTGTTTGTGGTTTTCAATAATACTAGATAGCATAAGCGGATGTATCAGAAAGAAATTAACAACCGCAAAGGTAAATAATGTCAACACGACTCCTGTAGGAAAAATTTTCGGTAGTTAACGAAATGTTTGTTCCAGTTTACAAACGACGATATTTAGACATGTGACTAGTTTTACATTAGTATGGTAAGTGACTAGTTCTAAAAATAAACTATGTCAAATGTGTTGATTAAAAACCAATTTGAAAATTATAAGAAAATAATAATTGAATAAATATTGAACAGTGGCGCGCTAACCTAACCTAAGTTATCTTGTATCACTAAGACCGTGATTCGTTCAATTTCGAAATCACACCGACGAGTTAACCTACAAATGAAAATAAAAGTAATCAGCTGATAAATAGAATGAAGAAGTAAAAGTGGCGTCTTCGTTTTCGAATGCTTTTGAATTCGTCGCAGCCGCTAAGGAATGTAAATAAAAAATAAAAAAACAAATAGAAAAGAAACTTACAAACTTTGCAGTAGATTTTTCATCAAACGGAACGAATAATTTGTTATTTAAAGTTCAACGCACATTTGAAATCCGCTAATTTTTATGTTCAGTTAGTAAGAGGTTAACTCTCGTATAATGGTTAATTTTAAGTTACGTTGCTACCGTTAGAATGAAGATCGGTTGTCGATGATCATAACAAATCCTTCTTTGTTTATTCTTTTTATAAATTTTTTTGGTTAAATACTTCAACTTAGAGCTGATAATTTAGTGTAAATTTTAGTTTAAGTGAAATTGAAGGGATGTATGCAGAAAAATCGTTTAGTTCAATTTCTTCCCGCGAGACACAAATTTAAAACTATTGGGTAAAGAAGCGGAAAATTTTATCTCAGCCAAGTATTTTTGTACCAAATTCAATGAAAATGCATAACTTCCTTACAAGCCGATTGCCCTATAGGGTCCTACTGGCTTCAGCTTTTGCACCACTACACTAGCAATTGCCGATCGCACTGACGCGCACAGATCACGTTGTTGAAATTGTTTTTGTGAAAACCAATAAAAGGTATTCATGTTTGTACCTATATGCGCAAATACATACTGTACACGCGTATATTTACAGGCATATTTTTGCGAGGCACACTATGTGTACCCAGGTGCGAACTTATACTTGAGGTGATGCATAATTTTCTACAACACAAAATTTCGCTATTTTCAGTAGAAAAAACTATAAATATCCGCGCCAACTTGGTGAGTCGTTTTTGTATAAACAAACTGGAATTCTGTGAATATTCCAAAAATAAGACCCATGCGGTTTGCGGGGGACACCTTACCTCATTCATAATACACCGGCATAAATGGATATGGCATTGGTAATGAGAGAACAAAATTTGACATACATTCGTACGTATGTACGTATGTGCGCACACACAAGAATTCTTGACTGCATTTGATTTTCCTCTCTCTGCCTCATTCTGAAAACTGTTGACAGAGTGTGTGTGTGTGTGTGTGTGTATGTGTTCGTACATATTCTTTAGCATCGCATGAGTCACTTCCTTTTTCCTGCATACATTCTTGTGGCCGCATTAATGAGCGCTGAAAGTTTCCAAAAACCAAAAATGTGCTGATTGAAGTGTAAATATGTAACATAAATTATTTTCGAAATTCTAGTAAAATCACAAATCCAAAGCAGCAAAAATTTTGATAGTTTCAACACACCTTTTTGCTGCCTTTATGTGCGCAAAATTGCTGATGAAATTTTTGTTGAAAAATTATAAGAAAAGTAGGCGTGTACTTTGTTATGGCTTTTGCATATTGGGCTATATGCATATTTACATATACAAGGGATAATATTTTGCTATGCATAAATATGCTCATAAGAGAGACAATGCCGCATTTACATTTTTTTAATTATTTTTTATGATTTGTTAGCTTTCATTTCGTCTTTTTGGCGCGCGGAGACTACAGAAATATGTACATATGTAAATATGTGAATAAACGCATATGCATACCTATATTTATTTATGTATTCACAACATATGCTTAGCTGTGCAGACATACGTACTCGTACGAGTACAATTAGAAATTGCTCAGGTGAAAGTTTGGTGGCATGCCCAGTATTTCATAGTTGTTTGTGTGGGTGCTGAAGCAAAAGCAGTGCAACACGTAACAAAAACAATCAATAAGTTTGAATAACAGCCTTTCATTACTATTATTATTTTTTGTTTTGTTTAATAATATTTTGTTATATCTATTTTTTTACGTTATTTTATTTGCATTAGTTTCATGTCATTTTATTAATTTTATTTTATTTCAATTTCGGATAATTGGGTACATTATATTTTATTTTCATTTTTAGACTAATTTTGAATAGGATAATTTTCCAATTATCTAGAAAAATTACGCTTTTTAAAAGTTAAAAGAAAAGTTAAATATTCATAAAAAGATTATTAAATTTAAATAGGAAACAAATGAGTTAGCTTAGGTTATGGTCGCTCTGCACGACCAACTCACTTAGACCTACAGCTCCATTGTGATACCACTGTGCCACACGGGAACCTCATTTACCTTCCTTCGTGGAACCATTTTGTGGCTCTTATGAAACGTAGTATTGATTCCAACCCCACTCCAGACAGCTCAACAAGAGAATTAAAAAAGTATTTACCTAGACAACCTGCTCTGATTTTAGCTAGGGCTAGACAATTGCAAAGAAAGTGCTCAGGAAACAAATAAATTGTCGAAATTTTTTAATAAGTTCCTTTGCAATAGTTATAAACCGCAATTAATTAAATGAGGTGACTCTGATACATAACTGGCAATCTTAGAAAATCGTTCGGAATTTGGAGGTTTAACTGCATCGCATCTCTTTTGGCAAAAAACTTAAATTGTCTTCGCGTTTTCTGGAACTAATTTACCGGGCTTAAGTGCATTATTAAACATTCACTTTGAAACGGTAAAGTTTTGGCATCTTTCTCAAAAAAGTTTCAATACAGGTAAAATATTAAAAAATGTATAACGGGTGAACAGATTGGAGGTACTTCTTCCAATAGGATTTCTTTGAAAGATCACGCGTGACTACTGTCAAACTAAATACATAATTTCTTCCGTATTTATTGATATATCAAATCGTGCAACTGTATTACGAAAATCGTTGCTCTGTGAAAAGTGTTCGTCGTAAAAAGAGTTATGGGGTACATAACCGTCCTACCGAATGCACTATTCGGCAAACCATCGGCAAAATTGGGATAAATTTTACATTATTGGATGATACTCGATCGATTAGACCACGTACGTGGTCTGAGTGAAAAGTATATTGCCGCTGTAAATGAGAGTTTTGCCGAAAAACTATGGAACTACTTTTGTGATTTTACGCAAAGCTCTTGGTTTGAAAGCGTATTAAATGCAGCTAGTCCTAGACTTGAAGCCGGCCGATCTTCCAAGGCGTCGTAATTTCAGACGTTGAGCTCTTGAAAAACCCCCCGAAGATCCACATTTTGGGGCCCGAATTTTGTTCAGCTATTCATCCCATTTTTGGCGTAATGACTACTTCAATAAGCGAAATTACCATATTTTGGCTGAAAGCGACCCGAAGCCAATCAAGAACAGCTATGTACTATATCGATTGAAAACAACTGTTTCATTACCCTTTAGAAGTACAAAGCAACTTCTAAGGCCAGACAAGTTCGTGCAATTTTGCCGAAAGTCCACACTTTTATGTATTGCATAAACAAAAATAAATTTACATTCATGGCTAAATGTTAACATTCAAGCATGCAAAGACCTTTACCGCGGGTGTAGACTTCTTCTGCATACAACTGTGGTTTATCATTTTTTAACTCAATTCGCTTGCTCCGCACGCTAGCTGTACTATTGCTTGTAAGTGCAGTGTAGTGCTTATTACTCGCATTCGTACTTACATACATATATATGTACGTATATAAACGTGCATTCATATTTACATGTACATATGTATAGTGTTTGCTTCGATGGAGCTCTCATTCTTGGCATTCACATTTGTTGCGACGTATCGAGTTCATGGTCAGCCAGTGAACGTTTGTAAGTGACTTTTGCGGGTGTGTCGCCACACTAGTGCATACAAAAAATACATAATTGCTTGGATACCTACATATGTGCGTGACACTTGTGTGTGTGTTTGTTGAAGTGAAAAATATTACAGTTTACTTACACACATATATATTTATGCGCAAATTGACAATTGCAATCTTTCATCACTTTTGCAAGCGACATTCAACGACAGCAACAAATAATAAATAAAATTGATTGCTAAAGCAGATTGTTACTCGTAAGTTGAAAAAAATGCGTACAGTTAAAAAAAATGCGCGAAACTATTTTTATACAACACACATGCAAGAGCACGCGGGTAGTTGGTTAATCAGCGTTAACAGACGTGCTCCATATGTATGCATGCATGCATGTTTGTGCGCGGATACATATACAAATAGATATGTATGTATGTATACGTTTCTGCATAACTCTACAAAAATGCTGCATTGCCGAAAACCGCATTCGAGTTTTTGCATCGGTACGATCGGTCGGTCTGTAGGGACGTTGTGACGGAGCCAATGGATTAACCAAAAAACACATATAAATATGTGCGTGCGTATGTAGATGTATGCAGATGTACATATATTTTCGGTATTAATATTTTGGGGCTATTAATATGTGCGTACAAATCTGTATATGTATATGTATATATGCATGAAATTGCTCGTCACTTTAACCGGCCGGTGAGCTAACAGGTAGATACAGTGGTTGTTGCAATAATACATACCAAAGCATCAGCAGCGCCAGTAATAAACCAACTGGCCGAAATGTGGCGCGCAGGCGCAAAATGTGCAAAGTTAACTTTAGTGGCTGTGTTGTCATGCTGTTATGCCAACATTAGCCAAAAAACAAACTGCATATAGAGCCACACCTTTTTTCAGCATCGCTATTGCAGCTGTGTTGTTGTTTTTTTCATACACTCGAATATTGACCAACGCGTGCCCCCAAACTAATGTTGGCGCTGACGCAGCTGTAGCTGCATTTGTCTTTCCACTTTTAAAGTAACCGTTGTCGTTAGTGTTGCTTCTGCGCTTGTTGCTATGCTGACGCAAGTTTTAATGAAGTTGTGTGCAACATAAAACATCGAGAATGAAGAAATTCCACATGCCACATTCGTCGCCGCCATAGCCACCATAGGCATTACGCTATGTATGTATGTGTGTATTTCTGTTGTTACTCTTGCTCTTTCTTGTGGCTGTGCTATCGATCATGATGGACACTGTTTTAGTGGCCGCAATATGCCGCATATATACATACATACATATGTATGTGGCACAAAGTGAAGTGTCACACTGTGCAGTACGCTTTTCTGTTCCCTTTCGCTTACTAAATGGTATATTGCTGTTGCTGTTGCTGCTGCTGCTGCTGTTGGTGCTGCTGATTATTGTTGTATTGCCGACGGCTGTTTGTTGCTGGTCTCTGGTTGCTGGTATTTGTGACATTTTTACGGTACATTCACTGCATGAATCATACAGATAGTAGATATGTAGTTATGTATATGCTTTACAGACATAAATATTTTTTCAGTGGTTTTCCATGTACATATTTATGCATGTTCTACATACATACATTTGCATGCTTGCAATTATGGGTACTAATATATACACATATATACTTACACATGCGTGCCAGTAAAATATCGAGCAGCATCAACAGTGACTAGTATCATTTGATGAGTAGTTTCAAACTGGTTCAAAATGGGAGCAAAGCGCTTCAGTAATGCCTGCTAAGTAGCACACAAATTTTAACGACTGAAAAAGTTGAGCTCAGAGGCGTTTACGGTGGGGTCATAACAATTATAAGTTCCTTTTGTAAAAACAATTTCATTATTTTTGCCAATTTCCTTATTTAAATCCACATTAGGGATCACTCGCCATGCAAAAAAAGTCGGTGCGTTTTTCCATCGAAATTACGAAATTTATTATATTTATTCTTAAACCTTCGCCAGAATATTTCAGAAAACTATTTACAGTTACGTGTGCTGGACCGAATCGAAAGCTCCACCTTGACTTGTAAATTTTATTTTCCAAATAACAAAAAACCAGCTGACTTCGCTCTTTCTTCTATTTTCGAAATAAATATTCATCTAAATTGATTAAATAGAGCCCCCTATTTATGTGGCAGAGTTTTTAGCAAGTTGTCTTGTTTTTATTCCTTAATTTCCCTTAAAGGCCAAACGAAGGAGATTTTTCAGGCTCCGGAACACTCATTACTGCAACGGCAGCTTTGATAATGCACCCTCATCCGCAAAAAAAAATGTATATTTTTCTTATACATTTTCCTTTATAATCCAAAATAAGAAATAACTGTAACTAACAACCTTCAAAACTGATTGTGACACCTTGCGCATCTTAGGCGGTGCAATACCACTCAAGTTCATTGTTATAAGCCCAAGTTTTGTTTTAGGAATAATTCGGTTAATGTCTTCTCTGTTTTTTGTACACAAATTCAAAAACTCGCTTGTACTCTCGACCTATTTTGCACTGTTCTTAGGCATGCCAAGATGTTCATGGAGGATATTCAAAATGGGTTTTGCGATTTCTTATTTTAAACTTGCATTCCACTTCAAGTTTTACAAATTTTTCAAAAATGTCTGAGTATCTCAGTCTGCCGGTCTGTGCGATGAACAAACAAATATTCCAGTATTGAAAAAATGTCAAGTGCGTTCTTTAATGACTCATCATCGTTTGGCGTTCTTTTTTCCCCTCTCACCAATCCGCTTGATATTCATTTATGGTCGTTTGAAAGCATAGCATTAACCCATTCCATATTCCCCTCGACTAATGAGCGTTGCAGAGGCGCGTAAATCAAAAAAGCTGATTGAACAAATTTATTTTTATACTTTAAACCTATATTTAGATTCATACATATTTTTTATTTCTCTAACCAGCTGGCAGCCATGTGTAGAACTCCCTGCGTGGTTTGATTTGCCAAACTTTGTGTTGCAAACAGTATGAGCCGCATATTTGCGTATTAGTTACGAAATAATTATGAAGAAAAATTCTAAGTAAACATAAAAAATGGATATATATTCTCGTTTTAGCAACAGCAGTTGTATGAAAAAATTAAATAGGTGTATATGAAAATAATTCTATAAACTTTTCACAAAAGAACTTAAGTCGACTTAGCCCTTTTTTCCTTTCACACATAGAATTGCTTGATGTTGCGAGTTAAAATCAAACAAGATTTTGCCTAAATACAATAGAATTTCCTAATCATGGAATGAAAACAAAACAATACAGAAGTAAAATATTATAAAATAAAATAATATAAAGTAGAATAAAAAAGATAAAGTAAAAAAATGAAATAAAAAAATTAAGATAAAATAAAATAAATCAAATTAAATTAAATTATACGATATTAAAGAAAGTAAAATCAAATTAAATAAACTTAAAGTAATTTAAGCTAAACGAAATAAAACAAATATTTGGGAATAGATGTATCGAACGAGAAGTGAGAGAAAGATGTACAAATGGTGCAAAAATATCAGGTTTTCTGCGAGATATTACATGGAGGAACAAATATATGAATGTAGAAAGCAAAACGCGTGTGTATAAAACAATCGTAAGACCGATATTAAAATACGGTGCAGAAGCACGTGCGGAGAACACAAAAACAAAACAATTATTGCGCTCTACAGAAATGCACACATTAAGGACGATAGCAGGAAAAACGAGGTGGGATTGCTGTAGAAACCATGATATTAGAATCCAGACCAACACCGATGACATTGTCAAATTTATAAGATCAAGAAGACGCGCATGGAACGAGCATGATTCAAGAGCCTCCAACAACCGATTAATTAAGATTGCACGTGACGGAATTCCAGTGGGAAGGCGACGTCCTGGAAGACCACCGACCAGATGGGCGCAAAGCTGGATATCATCTACAATAGAACATTAATATCAGTTATGTACTACATATATAATTCAGTATTATTAATATGATAAATTATAAAATTTTGTATATAAGAAATTGTGTAAAGAAAAACAGGCATGTGCTAAATAAAAGAAGAAGAAGAAGAAGAAGAGAATAAATAAAACAAAATTCAATTAAATTAAACAGTACAAATAAATATAAATAAGATAAAGTTAAATATAATAAATTAAAATGAAAAAAAAAAATAAAAACAAATATTTAGTTTAAATAAATTAAATTAAGTTAATTTAAATAAATTACACTTCTTCTGCTACTCGAAATCGTTATAGTGCACAAATTATTTGATATATATGTCGATATCAAATTCTTTTCACGGTAAAAGTAGTTCGTATTCGCCAGAATACCGATATATTTACATGATTGCTATGAAAGTCGTATTTAATTTTCATTCTGGATAGTTGAAAAGATATTGTAGTTTTTAAGACGACTTTCATGGCAACCATATATACATACAAAATATGTTATAATATATACAAATATAATAATTTCCATACGTTCGATGCAAGCGTAAAACGATGCGCTGTGAAATGGTAAACCTTACTGAATATTTCGACAGCTGCCAAAATATGACAATTAGAAAAACTATCATTGCTATCGAGTCACCCTTTATAATAGTGGAAAAAGTGTGGAATTTCGAATATAATAAAGATTTAAATACTTCTGGTCAACATGCCATGGTCCACTTTACTGATATTTATACATGAAACTGTAATCTTGCCAAAAGTGTTACTTTGGACCAATTAGGCAATTGAGTAATAAAGTCCTCTCTCGACGAACAAAACTAACACTCTATAAGGCTCTCGTCCTACGGGTCCTGTCATATGGCACAGAAGCTTGGACGATGACAATATTCGATGAGACGTTCAGAAGTGATTGAGAGAAAGATTCAGCGGAAGCTTTTTGGGCCTTGGCACGTTGTTGACGGTGAGCAATGCAGGCGATGGAACAATGAGTGATATGAGCTTTAGGGCGACGTTGGCATAGTGCAGCGGGTCATGTCGTCCGAATGGATACAAACGCTCCGGCTCTGAAAGTATTCGATGCGGTACCAACTGGTGGTAGCAGAGGAAGAGAAAGTTCTCCTCTGCGTTGAAAAGATCAGATGGAGAAGCACGAGAAATAAACGACTGGAGCGCTTTGTTAAGCTCGTCCAAAATCGCGTAAGTGGTTATCGAGCCAATCAACAAGAAGAAAAAATACAATCCCTTAAATCAATAACTCGCAGCAACTCAAGAGCTAAACAAAGTGGAAGTGTAAATGGCTAGATTTTTTTTTTTTTTTTGGCAAATGAGTAGCTTTACATAAGTACATTTATACGAATACATACTTATTTAGTAGTAGTGGTAATAGCAATAAATTATATTTTTTATTATTTGCATTATCTGTCTCGCAAACCAATGTCTATATTTTCTTAACTGCATCGCTCTATTTTAGTTAACTTCAGACAAAGGTAGAGATTTATCGCAATCCTACAGATATAAAATATCTTGCGACAATTACAAGTATATTTGCATAACTTATCAAAATATTTTATTTGCTACCTGCATAGTTTTGCGCTTTCTACACAAACAATTTACATATATGCATACATACATACAAATTGTATGCTTTTAGAAGAACGTAGGTTTATAGGTAAGTAGAAAAGTGCCATGATTCATAATGGATATATTTATGTAGGTACCTGTATAAACATAACTCCATTTTATGTTGTGATTCACACGTAACTGAGTTTTCAACTACTTACAACTACATGCACTTACAGCTGCCAATTCTCTATCTACGATTTATGCAAATTTGCTCTCAAAGACGTCAAAATTGTATAAACTTGCCTCCAAAGCGCTGGCTAGTAGAATTAGGTACAATAATAAATCTGTACGATAAAAACAACAGATTTATGGCTCAAATTTATAAAATTACGCAAGTATGTATATATGTACGTATGTGCATACATACTCCGCGATTTGACAAGCTGCAACATTTATCAAGTAAACAAACAACAAATTGTCTTAAAATAAAGAAATCTACTAACACATTGACATTAGCAAGTATGCATGTGAGTACTCAAGCACAAGTCAACGACGACACCCAGTCTGCTGAGGATGCTGACGGGCTTCGAGGTGTCTATATGTACATTCATGTATATATATGTAAGTAAGCATATTTACATTTGTATTAGCTGTGAGTAGCGAGGCAGCTGCTGAAGAGCGAGCTAAGTTAAATTGACTTGGCTAACTGGGTGGTACGATAAGATTGTTGAATGACTTTATTATTTGCGCGTCTCTTTGCCTGGCCACCTGGTTGTGCCAATGACTATGTAATCACATGCTATATATAGAATACATACATATATGTATGGTGTAGTTGACGTCCGTGCATATTTGCGTGTATTCACTTACAGATTGCAATGTTGCTGCTGCTGCAGTATCTGTTTGCTGTTTTTGTATTTGTTGACATCCAGTTTCAAGCTTCATGCGAAGCTCAAATCTTTAGTCTGTCGAAACGATCTTAAGTGTACGTTGCCGTTTACAATCTAGTGGTGTGTAAAATCGAATAGTCATTCTTCGATTTAACTCAGACAATAAATTTTTCTAGTCCTACACCCTTTCAGTCGGTATGTTCATTTGATGGCGAAAGGGAAGTGCGAAAAGGAAGGTGCGCACGTAGCATCATAGTCATGGTCTAATAGCCAAGAATCGACGAGGAGAAAATATTTTCCATCCCAAAATCACTTTCTTAACATAGTACCGATAGCGTAATTGCCATTGATGGTGAGCTTTTTATTTTAGTTTCAATCTAAATAGAAGACAGATCTCCAAGAACTCCTCACATCCAATATAAAAGAGAAACTTACCAACTCGAACTCTCAATTGTTCTCTCCGTTTAGCTATACTGTGGAACAAGAGCGGGAAATATTTTTGGAAACGCTTTTCAAATAAATTCGTTTTAATTACATAGCACAACAGTGAGGGATTAGGGCACATTGACGTTTGCACAATTTAGGCATCTTCTAAGACATTTAGCATCCATTACCATTAAAGAATGCTTATACGTTAGCGCACGATGCATTTCAAGTGATTAAACGATTTTTGTGTGAAATGTTTAATAGGCACAAGATTTCTTGTTTAACCTTTTCGACTCCGATTCTCTTTTTATATATTTATAATCATATTATAATCCTACTAGAAATGTTTCTACAAATTTTCTATTTGGGCGCCATAGAAAGTTACTTGGGAATACATTACTTGCCATACATTTCTTTTTATTTACTTAAGTCTATGATTAAAAGAGCCTTACCTTTTACTTGAAGTACAAAATTCCTACAGACTAACATTAATCATAAATGCAGATCAATCTTAAAATTAGGCCAAATATACAAGTAAAATACAAGGGCAAAGATACAATAATATAATGTAGCGCAGAGAAAAACATACTTAAATATTTAACTTAAGACGGTCTTGATTGCAGAAAATCAAAATCGAAAGCATTGAAGACTATATTTTGTTCAGCACAAGCTCTTCATATGGGAACCTTGGCACCATAACTACTTTTAGAAAAAGAAATTTTAAAGAATTTCGAACGGCGAAGAATTCTTGAGGGGATATTAAAAGCGATCTCTTCTAAAAAAGAAGTGCAGTCAATAGAGCTCGAAATAGTTTTTTTTTAATGATTTTTAATTCAACGTTTACTAAATCTGTTTCATTCACACATTTATCATTTTTGTTATAGTTATTGTAGATATTTAAGTAAAAATTGCATATTTAAAACGTCTTGCTGAAATCTAACACAATGCTCTACCAACACTGTGGTAACTTTTTTTAATTTCTTTGCTAAATGTTTCACAAATAAATTAACATCTTGTGTGCAGCGACCCAATGAATACTGTTCTGTACTGCGAAATTGCTTTCAAGCAACGTTAGGATCGAATGGGTTAAGCGAATAAATTTTTGCTTCTTACATAGCTGTCATCCGTTACTTTTATCAAATGCTTAGATCTCACAACTTTTATGTTAGGGTTGCCAAATAATATCTTATATATATATAAATATTCAACTATAAATTGACAGTTAGTGAAATAAATAGTTTTTATATTATAGTATTAAAGCGACAATTGTCGTAATGATTTAATTAAATTTTTTAATAATTTACTATCATTTCTTTTTAAATTTAAATAACAATTATATATATATAATTGGCGCGTACACCTTTTTTGGGTGTTTGGCCGAGCTCCTTCTCCTATTTGTGGTGTGCGTCTTCATGTTGTTCCACAAATAGAGGGACCTACAGTTTTAAGCCGACTCCGAACGGCAGATATTTTTATGAGGAGCTTTTTCATGGCAGAAATACACTCAGAGGTTTGCATTTGCCTGTCGAGGGGCGACAAATAACGATTATGGTGAATTAAATCAACATTCTAAAGATAGGTACTAATTAAAATAATTCGAAAACTGAGAAACAAAAACTGTTCGGTATACGCATAAGTTGTCTCACTAAGACCACCATCTTTGGAATTTTAGAAGCGCGTAGTATTTATTTGAAAATTTTTGTTGGCTTTTATTGTAAAAAACAATGCGAATATGGTCATTATGTATGAAACGGAAAATGTTGGTAACATTTAATCGACTCAGTTCCATACATCGTGCATCGAATCTCATTTTTCTGCTCAAAAAATTATGCAAAAAATGAAATCGAGCGTCATCATATCGCATGAGAGATTATATTTTTGAACCATCTTCTCAAAACTCTCACCATATCTGGAATCGATTCTCGCAATTTGTGTGCATTTTGCGTGCATTTTATTAATGCGCCATTTTATTATCAGAATGGGTGCCAATAAAAGCTAATTTCTAAGCTAAGTCCAGCTTTGTCCAAATTAAAAGAGATTTGCTAATCATTATTCGATATGATAGGTAAAATCAGCTTCACAACGTTAGAAAAGACGGCAACTCTAAAATAGTTTTGTTTTTTTGGGGAGCCTTTTATTTCCAAAAATTGAACTCGAATTGGAAATGCTAATTTCCTCATAGAAGATTTGACTTTTATTTATTTTAATTTAGTTACAATTTAATGCGCGAAAAAATGTTTCCACAATTCTATTATTGATTAGTGATGGCAGCAGAATTGAAGTCAAAAGGGCTTAGCAATTTCAAATTTAAGCTGGACTTGTGCTTATGCATAAGCATGCGATGGAAAATGAGAAGTAAAAATGTTAGTATTGTACATTAAAATACGTGAATTGTAATTATGTAAATGATGACGGTATTTAGTGTTGCAAATATCGAAATGAAAAAAATAGTGCTGTTGGTCCAGCCAGATGATCCAACCGATGATGCCGCCAGTGCTGCATAAACTTCGCAAACAGACTTATTTTATTTCAAGTTAAATTTCCACAATTTAAAAGAGTTCCTCGGGCGTTAAACGAGTCATGATGACTTGTCAAACCTTACTGAACAGAAATTTCAACACAGTTTGCCATTCTCAGCTGTCAAGCCATAGATACTAATCGATATCGATAGTTCTCATGTCGCTAAAAAAGCACCCGATACATAAGAGCAGTAACACGTTTAGTTCAAAGTAAAATTCGCAGCTGCTATGGCTATCATGTTAATATTGTATACAGTCTATACAGTATATTAAATGTATTAACGAACCAAGAGGACACCCAGGCGGATACGTGATTTCACTGAACTCAAATTTTCAGTATTATAAAATTCTAAATTATTATTGTTGCTCTTACATTGTTAAAAACCTATAGGTAATATATATATGCAAACGCTGTATACAATTTGAAATGCTTTCAACGAAATGTATGAAGCAAATTATACTCGTATGCCATTTTCATAGATGTACTTTTGCTATTTTTCGAGTATAACAATTATTCAATTAATAAAGAAATTTTAAGTTTTCTGAAAGAAACTTTGTTTCGGGTGCATTTTTCATGACCCTATTGAATTGTATGGAAAATGCAAAATAAATGATGGTCTGAGGGTGCACTATATGGTGGTCATCACTCATACGCGTTAAAATAGGATAAATGTTTTTTGTATAGTAAAATGGTAAGATGTGACAAAAGTGTTTACTTATATTCAAATGCATATATACCTATATATAATTGGCATTTATGGTGTTTGGCCGAGCACCTCCTCGTATTTGTGGTGTGCGTCTTGATGTTGTTCCTCAAATGGAGAGACCTAAGGTTTTAAGCCGACTCCGAGCGACAGATATTGTTTTATGAGGTGCTCTTTCATGGCAGAAATACACTCGGAGGTTCGCGATTGCCTGCCGAGGGGCGATCGCTATTAGAAAAATGTTTTTTCTTCATTCTGGTGTTTCCCAGAGATTCGAAACTACGTTCTCCGAATTTCGAATGGTAGTCAAGCGCAAATATATCTTCACCTTCTAGAACACGAGTGCTCAATTTTCGACCAAAAACCACTTTTCAACTACACACTTCAACCACACACTACAGCCGCGATGAGCCTATATTACAAGTAATATTCAAGTTTAAAGCCAACTATTGGCAATTTGTAGGCGAACTTTTAAGAGTCCTTAACAAATATGTACATGTGTGTTGCATATCTAAATGTATTTGGGAATTGTATTCTACCTCAACATGTCGTAGTATTTGTATGAAAAATGATATCACTTAACGTTTGCAACGCCAGGCACTTCTGCGCCTGAGCCACACCTCCACGCTGTTGGCACAAAACTATAGCCGTATGCATTTCATATATGCATACATATACACATATGTTTGTATGTATAGTAAAAAGAAACTATATCACTACCAGTATATCACTAATATTAATACAGTTCCTATTGTGGTTGTTGTAGTCTTTTTATGCCTCTTTGACTTGAGTGGATGTGGGGTTTGGCCACCCGCTTGCGGCAAGCCACACAAGTTGCGCGCCTTAATTTACTTGCAGCCGATTACCTGCGCGTAGCTTAAAGTGAGTGGCTTTGTGCAGCTGCTACAACAAGAAAAGACAAAAACAATAAGAGAGAAGTAACACGGCACACCCGGTCACGCCACAACACCATCAGAAAGTCATGCCACAATGCGCTGCACTCCAAGCTGGCTTAAATACACAGACATATATATATTTATATATTTCAGCGGTATATATATATATATATATATATATGTAGGCATTCATACATACTATGCAACATATACATACATTGGCTGTAGTCAAGCCACCGCGACTCCGACTCACACGCCACAGCTCACTCATGATCACTTTGTAATGCTCAATTTACCATATATGTTCCTATGTATGTATGTATGCATGTATGTATGTGCATGTGTGCATTTGTTGTTATTGCTTTGCTTGCATTTTGTCTAATTTTAGCTCGTTGTGATTTAGTGCGCGGCACAATCTATTCAATGTTGTGAATGGCGGTTGGCAGCTCAACCAAGCCAAACAACTTGCTTGCCGCATGGCTGACGGCGCTCTTGTGTGGGTTTGCTAGCCATTTGGGCGACTGGATGTCTTATGCAAAGTCTTAGATCGCGCTTAGCTGATTGTACTGAAGTCAGCTGTAGCGAGCTGAGGTATGCACGGCATTTTCTTGTCCATATGCATGTGTGCACTTCTGTGTATGTGTGTATGTGTATGTTCGTAGTTGGCGGCTTCGTGTGCAATTGGAATTTTATTACTTTAATTGAAAGCATAATAAAGTGTAACGAAACCAGTCGAAACCGGTTCTTTTGCTTTTTTGCAAAATTTGCTAAATTTAGATACTAACAACAATAACAACATCAGCAACACGGTCAACGCAAACGCCGCTGTCAACGTAAGCGACCACCAAGTTGACGCTGAAGCGACTGATTGCGCTTGTCTGAATACATATCTGTACATATTATATATACAACTATAGGGTAAATGTATGTACATATGCACGTTTGTGTGCATTTTCAGCAATATCCCATTGTCATTGCAGTAAACACATGCACACATGGCGCGCACACACCTTCACTCATGTATGCCTTTGCACACAAATTATTGAGGAAATTGCTACCAGCGCCAATCTTGGACCGGTTTGTGGTTCTCCGTTTATTTCACTATTTTTTTTTTTATAAGTTTTACTTGGTTTGTATGTGCATTGTTCTGAATTTAAAAATCGAAACCAATTACTCTGGCGGTATAATAAAGAAAAATTAAATAAAGCCATATAAAGTGAGACTTTTCATAGTGACAGTAATTGCGAATCACAAAGCGCACACAAACTGTTATAAATATGTTATTTTTACTTAGAAAAAAAGAACAACTAAACACCAGCTCATTTCCATAAATTTATTTAGAGAGGGAACTTGAGCCCAATCTAGTGGGGTCATAATGGACCTCCAAGCCTAAGTGGGCCACTCTTTAACCTTTTGGAGAGTGGGAATTAATGTAAAGTAACCAACTTCTAACAGAAATCACATTTACAATAAATTTATATTACAATTCTCTTTGAAATATCTGTTTTACTTTATATGCTAATATTAACACTAAGACCTGTGGCTGAAAAGGGCTGAAAAGTAAATGAAAATCTATACTTTGATAGATAAGATTTCTTCCGGCACGACGAAGACCTGCTTCCTATAGAATTAATTGTTCTTATAATTGCCGCCTGCATAATTGCCGTATTTAGCTGTAGACTCGCCTTTGCATTGAGATTGCATTTGGTGGCCAAAAACTGTGAGGTTTTCTTTAACGCCCGATGCAAATTCAAAGTAAAAATAAATAAAAAAAAAAACCCTCCTATTTGTGGTGTGTGTCTTGATGTTGTTCCCCAAATGAAGGGGCATACAGTTTTAAGCCGACTCCTAACGGCAAATGGTTTTGTGTGAGGAACTTTATCATGTCAGAAATACACTCGGAGGTACTTATGTCATTGCCTGCCGAGGGGAGATCGTTATTAGAAAAAAACCTTTTCTATAATTTTGCTATTCAAATTCAAAGTTGCTATCTTTATATCTAGTTCTTTTTAGTACAAGCAGTTTCCATAAACACCCATAACTGCTTTACAGTTTTCTCGAGTATGACCATTTAAATTTGGCTGTTATACCTACGTGTTTTCAGTATATACCTGCTTTCCTAAGAAAAAAATACTTTGGATGTAAGCTTTCAACGAGCGAGCGTGGTGCCTCATTGTCTTAAATACAGCAAAAGTGAAGTCGAAGTACGTTTTCTTACAAACTATGTAGTCTTCTTACTATCCAAATATAGCCAAGATAGCTCTTTAAAACTTCTTTTAAGCGCTTAAAATATGCCATTAAATTATGAAAATATATAATTATTGCCAATTTTTGGAAATTTTCTTGTTTCTAAATTAATTTTAATATTTTTTAAGCAAATATAGTTTATTATCCTACACAAATTCAAGTTTTTGAAATTTTAAAAAAGCCTGAGCAGTTAATTTTCTTTAAAAATTTGTTATTTGTAAATTTTATTTACAACTAATTCTTAATCAATAAATAAAATTAATAAAAAATACCAATTTTAATAAAAATTTCAAACCTTTTTATCAATATTTGTTCAATATTTTCTGGTGCACAAGGTTATAGTGTATTGTGTATTAGTACAAAGTTGCAGCATATAAGGGAACGCATGGCTTTATTTATAATTGCGTAAAATTCCAACTCTTATGTTTTCGGATCAAGTAATATATATCTAGACATTAGAACGGCTAGTAAATGCAACTAAATTCTCAATATCTAAAGGGCTGGGTTCACTACTCTTGAGGGGATAAAGAAGAAAGTTTCACTAATGACGCTGTATAACTAATTGAATGTCACTCATACGCAGTGACGTACCACGACGTTCAACTCGGTAGTACCTACATATGTATTATACATACATATCTATCAATTAGCATGTGACAAAACTCTTAAAGACTTAGTCAAGTAGATACAAATTTCATATTCCTCCTACGCAATCACAACAAGTGATTGAAAAACAATTTAATAACAAAACAAAGCTAATAAGCACTTTTGACTAGCCATTGAGTGATGTGAAGTGCGCGACACGTGGTACTTTGGAAAGCAATATAAATCATACTAATTAGCTTAGAGACGGAATAATAAATCAATAGGCATGAGGCGGCGAAATTTCAGCCTCTACTTTATATGCCACACTACTCCTACAAGTATACGTTCATGTAAGTAGGCACATATTTGGTTGCTCATGCTAATTGAATATTAAACGAAAAGTGTGACAAACGGCGCAATTAACACAAATAAATGTTGTCATTTTGATTAAATAGATTGAAGAATAAGTAGGTCTGATGATTACAGAATTAATTAATACTTACGATAATTAACATTGAGACAAGTGCCCGTTTATTTACAAGACAAATGTGTACAAGTACTTAATTATAAAGTACGTAATTTGTTTGCGGAAACTTGAAGTAAACGCTTGTATATACATATAAATATGTATATGTGCTTCATAATAGAAGTTCGTTAGCCGTTTGATGGTAATCGTTTAGCCGGCGTGTGTGGTACTTGATGAGAAGTCAAGCGATTAAAAACGTATATGTACTAAACGGCAAAGTACGCTTAAATGTGCGCAACATATACATATGTATATAGATGGGTATGAGAGAATATAACTATGTAAGTAGTTAAATACATGTTTTTATATGTATATTTACTTTCAACATCTTTTGCGCGTCGTATTGTCTCGAACGTTTGTAACCGATTAGCATAACCATAAAAATCTTCCCCATTATATTCACTGCACAATCGGTGTTATAGCCCTGCAGAGATAATTTGCACAAGTGAAACAAATTTACGTCCTAAAACTAGTGTTATTCAATCAATTGCGAACCAATACATTCTATAAGTTACGCGTAGCAACAACTGTCTTCAAAGTGTGACGTGACTAAAGCTATTTTTTCGTTAAGCGTACCTAAAGATGTTAATAAAATGTAAATTTATAAATTATGAATCAGAATGAATGAATCTGCCGATATCAGCGCTACCTCGTCGTACTCAAAAGCAGATAAAACCATTGCCCTAATGCCCCGAAATGTAGGCAATTAACTAAGTAGCAGCGTGAGATGGACGCACTAACCACGTTGATAAGATTCGAGGCTCATCTAAAGGCACTAACGTGTCAAGTCATCTGTCTGTGTGCAGAGATAGACAGAACTTAGACTGGAATTTTCGGAATATTATTCTGAGGACGACCAGGCGGCAATACCATTCTGAGGACAGCCAGGCGGCAGTCAAGGCTCTATCATCCTGTGAGAGTAAGTCCTCTCTGGTCCTTGAGTGTATTGAGTAACTGAATCTGTTAGAAACCTACAATCGCATCCGACTAATTTGGGTGCCAAGACACAAGAGCATAACTGGGTACGAAGTAGCGGGCGCATTGGGACGAGAGGCTGTGATCTCGTCATTAATAGGACCCAAGCCCTTTCTTGCTATGGGACACTACACAATCAAACTTAGCTCTATCTTGAGTTTAATAAGGGAACTGAGTCTGGACGAGTTACTTTTCAGCTAGAGCACATCGTCGCATAATCACAAACTCTGCAGAAAAGACATACTCACCCACCTTCTCAATCTGAAAGCAACCATAGGTTGTATGATCACCAGCAGCTCCATTGATATCTGCAACGCAGTTTCGTGCGTGTTGTGAACGATTTGCCAGTTGCGCTCATTTGACAAATAGAAAAGGATGCACGAGCTAGCTATGGTTCTAAAATCACTAAACCGCATCAATTCAGTATGTGCTGATAAATTTCCCTACGGGGTGCACAGACATATACTATAGCTACATATATCTAAATCAACGCAGACGCTTGTACAACAAACAATTAGTGCGGCAATTAATTTCAAGCACAACAATACAACTCTTAAGCAAGCATACGAGATCTCACCACACTTTCCTACCCCCTTACAATACTCGTATCATCGCTTCACCACTCTATCATCAGCCATTAGCGGCCTTTGGACGGCGACTCACGGGCAATCGACCGCACATTGTTAATGAAAATAAACCGAAGCGATGGTTAAAGCTTGCTTACAAGTGAAGTGAGCCACAATATTCGTACCAACGCAAGCGTAATGGTGGTCTTTTAGCCAACTAGTAGCCTCAAGCTGGTTTGGACGACTGGCTTGCAGAGAGCGACGGCATGATAGCATTTACTTGTTCTGCTAATTTTAACTTTTCCATTTTTTATTGTTGTGCATACATATATTGCATCCAAATTGGCGATATTCTTGCCTACACTTATCTGCTTTATATAGTTTTTGCAATTTTATTTTAAAATACGTATTTTATTCGTTTAATTTTATTAAATTAATTGCTTGAGATCGAGCGAAGCGCAGTTACTTTCAGTGGGTAGAAAATAATTTGCTATAAAAAATGTATAATAACGACGTTGACTAGCGTGAGTAGCCTACTCGCAGTCGTTTACTCTACATATCATCACAACAATAAAAAGTATCAACAGCGATAATTGTGCGCCAACACATGTTGCATATTCCTGGCTACTTAAGTGGCAACAGGTGATTATGATGCTCATAATCATTATTTGAATGAAGTTTATTGCTGCTTGTATGTATACATACATCCATGCATACATACACGAAACTAAAGTAGTTAATTGTTGTGCTGCGCTGTGCTGTGTGTTGTTATACGAGTAGTTAGTGTTGATAATGGTGGTATAGTAGATGTTCAAGATAGTAAAACTGCTGCCTATTTTTATCATTTCTTTTACATCTTTCCCTCTTTTCTTTACTGCCGATAATTTCAGATACTCAAACCAGTTGGGTTCGCCTCATTTCCTTTGCGTTGGCTCACATGCAGCATAAGCTTGCTGATTTTTTACTGCACGTTTTTCCATTTTGCTGTCGTTTCCCATTTGTTTTAACATTGCCATAGTTTTTTCTTTATTTTTTGTTATGCTCGTTGCATTCGTTGGTACCAAGCAGTCTCGCATTTTCTAGCTACTCTATGTTGTTGCATGTGGCGTTAAACGATGGATAAATTAGCAACCCAGTGGTAAAATGAAAAGCATTATGATGCTGGATAAAGAATTATTATCATAAAATTTTAAACTAAAATTATCTAAGTGCGGTGTATTAAACTTAATGAGAAATTTTGTCGAAAATCAGTTCTAGATATGAGTTTTGGGCAAAGTTTATTGACAACAAAATTCTTGTTTTTACGCTTTATCAAAAATTTAAATTTGAATGCCTTTCTGGCGACAACTACAAGCTGAATAAATACAATAAACATACAAAGTTTTGCAGGTTATTAGGTTAAATGATTTTTATATTTAAAAAGTAGTTACTGTAATTGTGGCAATACTAAATGAATTTGTTTTGTTTGTAAAGTTTGAAAAACATCTTAAGTTTTTTTATATGTATATCCCTCAATGGGGGTGTTCTAGTGTTGAATTTTGAAAAATTCGAAATTTTTTTTGCATATTTTTAAAGTTTAGAAATTTAAGAATATGTCATTAAGATGAGTCTTTAAAATTCCTATTATTTCATGAGTTATAGCCTTTTTGGTGACATGGCATCGGTTCCGATCCGTCTTGTCTGTAAACTTTGAACGCGTTTTTCTCAAAACTACTTTTTTCGAGCTGACGGTAAGGATATCTCGGGTTCTAATAGAACGATTTACTTAAAATTTAGGGAGGATGTTCTTCATACATTTCTTCATTGGATGACCCTAGCACGAGAGTATAACTTTTCATTTAGTATTTAGAAAAAATCGAAATTGTTGAAAAAATGTGCAAAAAAAAAATTGTTTTTCAAACAGTCGCTATATTGTGGAAAAAAAATTCTTTTAACTTGTTCAAGGCTCATTCGATAGCGGCATCTACAATAGTTAAGAATCCGTTCTGTTTTTATTTTTCAGATCACCTTTAGCAATCCTACTTATTTGCACCCCCTACTTTGACTGTGCATAATTTTGTCAATTTTAATTTTTTTTTTTGTGATAATTAATAATCAATAAACAAATGATAAAAAATGGATAGCAAAAATTGAAATTCATGCCTCTACACTAGAATACCCCTTGGTTACCTTCCAATATTGTATTATTATTATTTCATTTAATTAGAATTCTAAAAAATATTGCCGTTCCTATTCATAATATTTCCTCACTGAAATTTCTTTAATGCCTGACTGATTTCTTACTAAACATTTGAATACTTTTGGCTTATGTATCTACATATGTACTAAATTTAATCACACCACCATGCACTCCAATTTTGCTTATGTACGAGTATATTGTGTTGTGCCGAAGAAAAAACTCTGTTTAGCCACACTGAATCATTTTTTAATATTTTTAGCAGCTTTTATGATACATATTTCGAAAATGAATTCCCATTCAGATATTACGTCAACTACAAAAGCCAGAAAACTTTAAATCTAAAATTAAGTAGTTGGAGTTGTCGCGTTGTAATGCTAACAATACTGTGCATCTAACAGTAGTTGGGATTTCAGAGCTGTTACTGTAACAATACTGCATACTTAACAGTAGCTGAGATTGTAGAGCTGTGAACCAACAGAAAGTAGTGTTCGTGCTCAATGAATGGCCGGTATATTTCACAGTCAAGTATGTACACTGGGTTGCAGTGGCCACTCTCATTTGGCTGTACACAGACTGATCAACAGGTGTACTGAATCCACAAAAAATTACTGCAAAATATTTCAGTATTCGCATTACTTCTACAACATGCATAACGGAGCATAAAATTTATGCAGAAAAGCGTCGCGCTGTTGGAAATATGCATGCAAAAGGGAAGAAAATTGCTTTTAAATAAAGAAAAAAGCATAAAATGAAAAAAGTCAATGAAAATATGATACGTGCAAGCAAGGCACTAGTAAATACTTTCTTATATTATATATACTTAGGAGTACATATGTATGTGTATTCTTCTATATCATCCACATACATACATACGTATGTGTGACATTATTCGGCCAGTTACTGTAGTTGTGGAGAAGCTGTTATGTTTTAGCTAGTTGTTAGAACTGAAAACTACAAAAGAAGAAACATCGAACAATAGTAACTTTGGGCAATATACAACATGTATGCACACATTCATACATACACATACAATACAATAACAAATTAGTTCTCCTTTCGCTTGCCGTTTGAAATCTTTGTCAATTACAATCTCAAAGTCCAGTTGATTTTCGCATACTTGTTTTATTCATTCACTGCTCATTTCATTTAAGTTTACATTTTTGCAAAAAGTTAAACAAAATAAGAAAATAGAAAAATTTTGCGCGCACAATGGCTAATTTCATAACAGCATATTCACATAGCGGTACACAAAAATACCATTGCATACAAAGTATTATATGTAGGCATGAACTTGCCGTTTTATTCAATGATAAAAGACACTAAATGCCACACTATGTGTCACATGCCCTATGCATACACAGTAATACATACACACATACACACTTGTAGATACGAGTATGGTGGCGCTGAAGCCACAAGCCGCATTGTTGCGTTGATTTGCAAAAATTGGTTGTATCCAGAAATCACCGCTTATGACACGCACACCAACGATCTTACTTAATTTTGCATCCAAACTCATACACGCATGCATACATACATAAGTGTGCGTATAAATACATGTTCATACTTATATATATATGTTCATATCTGAGTATTTATAGTGTATTTTATGACAACTTGGCTGCCTGATTTTTAAATTAACCTTCAAAAAATGGTCAATTTAATGCAACCGAAAAGAACCGCATTGAGCGAAATTAGTTTTTTCGTACTTTTATTTTAGCGGTTTTATAAAGTATTTTAACAATTTATGCAATCGGTTGCTGTGCAAGACGTGCAAGTTGTGTACGTATGTGTGTGTTTTGTTTTTAATTTTCCATCAAATGTTCACTCATAAATAAGTTTGTATGGGTATACATACGTGCCTATTGATACCTGTGTGTTGGTCAATTGTACAAATAAGGAAATTGTCGGAAGCTAAATTGAGAAATAAACACTTTGATTGCATGCAATTAACAATGTAGAAATACATACATATGTACATATACCTTGTAAATAGCACTTAGCCAATACATTTGTGTCTGATTTGGAGATGTAAGCCTTGGCGCGTATTTTTGAGAGTTTTTGAATATAAAATATGGTCGAGAGGATTCAGTTGGTTGCGAATATCGCAGTACAGCTGCATTTCATTTCACAGATCGGTGCAAAGCAGCGCTCATTTATCAATCTGTATAATCTTGTGTTCTATTACACTGTGGAACAAATTCAGGTTAGCAAAAATTAGACCCATTCTGAGAGTGGCGGGTGAAAATAGAGGCGAAATTAGAAGACCCGTATCGCGCCGTTTTTTAATGTTAGTTCGAATTTTTTTTTAATCGGCCTTCGAAGTTTGCAGCCAAATGCCGATTTTCAGTATATTGTTTCATAAGTACCAGAAAAATTTTCGAAATCAATTTTTTCAAAAATTGTAATTGTTGCACAGGTCTCTAGCAATAATTTGGCTTTTACAGATTGAAAAAATATCAATTAGTCGACGAGTTATAGCCAAAAAACCATATAAACAATTTTGCTCCGATTTCGAACTTCGAAGGCCGATTAAAAAAAAATTCGAACTAACATAAAAAAACGGCGCGATACGGGTCTTCTAATTTCGCCTCTATTTTCACCCGCCACTCTCAGAATGGGCCTAATTTTTGCTAACCTGAATTTGTTGCACAGTGTTATTTTTGAGCAAAAATGAATATTATTGAAAAACTAAAACACAAGAAACTCGACATTTTATAAGTAAGAAGTTAAAATCATTTTTCTTCTGCACGGCGCATGTTTCGTAGTGTTTGTTTATATAATATGAAAATATTATTAAAATAAAAAATTGTGAAAAAATCCTTCGGATATGTTTAGTTAAAGCTTTGAAGACATCTTATGAATTGTTTCTAATTTTCTATTGACGTTATATAGTAGAAATAAGGGCCGGACGCGATCGACTCATTGACATGGGTGCCAAATGAAGCGACATGGGATTAGGGTTAAAGACATCTTGCGATATTCACTACTCCGTTGTTTTTATGACTTCAAATAAATCTTTCTTGATTCTAAAATTTTTCCGGTAGATTTTCATTGTGACGATTTTGCAAACGCTTTCGATAAAATAAAGAGAATGAATAGGCCAATCATGAACTTATATTCAATTACATACCTTAGAGGTTGTTTTGGGTAATTGCGCAATTGGAATCTGCATTTAATATCAAAAGGCCAAAATTTAGAGAAAAATTTATTGAATTTACTTTTTTATAAAGTTTTTAAAGATTGGTTCACATGGTTTTGCATAAAGAATGGACAATTTTTAAGAATACTCTTAAAAAAATGTTGACTCAAAAACCGTTATAAACTTTTAAAAGCAATCACCATACACTCAGTTATGCACGCCACAGAGTTTTAAGAAACCGTTAAACCGTATGTTTCAAATATAAATACAGGTGCTTTAGAAACTCTCAAATATACTTCAGAATGCGTGAAATGTATTTCAGAGGCTATGTTGTTTCTAAAAAAATTTAGTGTATAAAGAATAAAAATTTATTTCGGTTTATTTTCTTATATTTTACAAAACTTATATTTTTGTTCTAATGTGGATACCTGGACATTCGGGCATACTCGGCAATCATCATGCTGACTATGCCGCAAATCTTGCCTTAAAATCGTGTTTGCACTTTTATAACCCATGTAGTACAACATCAATTAAAACCATATACTCCAGAGCTTTAAAGTCTCAGCTGGGTGCCAATTGGTATATCTACCAGCATGAATACAAAGAAGTAAATCCACACGGTTCCGCTACCATACTGCCAACTTCGACTACTACTTGGATGAACCGATGCTTTGCACGTTTAAGGCTAGGACATACTCTTTTAGCACACCAATACCATTTAACAAAGAGGCCACCGCCAATGTGTAACTTTTGCAACGCGAACCGCTTAACCGTACGCCACATTCTCCTACATTGTCCATCTATTTCCGTCTTACGCACCACAACACTGGATAACGCAGATCCAATCAACATTCTCTCCATCTCTTCTGAAGCAAATATAATAAAAATGCCAAATTTTCTTAAAGCTATAAACATATTTCAACTTATTTAGTCTTATAATCTTTATTTACTTACATTTACTATCACTTGACTAAGCCGATAGCCCTGGTAGGTAGAGCTTTTATCTTAGATTAATCTATAATTTTAATTATATTTTAATAAATAATAATAATAATAATATATTTATGTTTGTTTATGTTTGGAGCCATATTTTTATATATATCACACCTTACAAAATCCACTTACTAATTTTTATTAGTTATTTATTAATATTGTTTAAATGTAATATTGAAATAATAAAACTATTTCTCGTTCTATTTTTAATTATTTTTATTTTTAAACAATATGAACTTGTTAAATACAAAATAAAAGAGCCGTATGCTTTTGATTACGTTTTTGCTTAACCGAGCGTCAAGTGGTTAAATTATTTATCGGTTACTGAAATAAAATTGACATCACAGGAGTGTTATTGGAAAAGGTGTGGAGGGTATGCTTGTGCCGAAATCTTACTGAATGTCTGATTCTAATGAATTTAGTGCTTCCAAGAAATTCAATGAAACTATCAGCCTATACAATGTATAGTATACATACGTACACATTTTGGGCGTACATACATAAATATCGCCTCTACCTAAATTGCTGAATCAATAAATTGGTCGTATTCAATGCGCAAACTTTTGTCATCATCTATGTATCTACATATTTTTATGCTTCCACCGAATTCGTCCCATTTGATATATTCCATATGTTAGATGACCTCAAATTCCCATTCCAAGAAATATCACACGCTTGAAATTTTCAAGATTGTTGCTATTTTTGTGGACTATGCAAAGATGCTGCGCAACACACCACAACCCTGATCATAATCAAAGTCAACCTTAGCTGACAATTTAAAAATTGATGTGCTACAAGGCTTGTGTGCTTTTGTTTTTTATTTTTTTTTTTTTTGCTTTCTGCTTTCTGCTAAAAACGAAATAAAATCGCACATTAATGCATGCGTGTGTGCACGTACTTAATGTTGTATGTGTTTGTATGTGCATATGAATGTTTTTTTTTTTGTTTTTGTTATTTGAATGTTCTTTGACGAATATTTAAAGCTCCTCCTATCGTTCCGGGACACCACAAGTAGATATGTATGCACTTCAGATGTGAACTGTTGCTGCTGCCTAGGCATTCTCAAGTTATTTGCCGCCACAAGACGGCTGGCAACTACGGCTGCGGCATCGTATTGCCCTTACCACCAGCGCCACACAGGCAAGGAGCACCGAAACCACAGTCTTACAAAAAACAATAATTCTGCACATACACACATATGTACAATACATGAAATCACTTATAATTGTTTATGTGTTCGTGGGTTTTGCTACAGGCATATTCCTCTTGGCGTGACCCGCCAAATGTCTAATTGGCATCCAATTGCAAAATTTATTACAGTTTATTTTTAAATATTCTGCTCGGATGCTTCGGGTTTCTTTTGACAGACATACATATACATACATTCTTGTATTTATGTTTTGCAATAATTGCTTCATATTTCGTTGAAAGACATTTTGCGAAATTTGCGCTTGCCGGCAAAGGCGTTCACGTTAAATCGATAAGATAGAAAGTTAAAGTTTTTTTTTTCTTTTCTTTGGTATGTTAAGTATTATATTTAAATAATGAATGAGTTAAAAAAAGTGTAGAATTTTTAATTGGAAAAGTAGTGATTAACAATATGATGATAAACATTGTTAGATGGTGTGCAGAAATTCCTTCTCTCTCATTTGTTTTCGGGTATCATTAATGGAACCGTTGACTGTTCATCTCTACTGCAGCGCATTGTTTTTCTCGCTCTGCTGAGGACTGTACGTAGTTATAATCCTTTCCATTCAGGCATTGTCAAACTATGATATTTGCGCTTTAAATGCTCCTTTCGCGCATGCACTTCGGGAATGCAATCAGATTCCGAATTCTGTCGTGCTTGATTTCCCACTCCCTAAAGAGACTTTCTGCAATTGCCTCGATAACGCTTTTTTAACCCTAATCCATGCCGTCCCATTTGGCACCTTAAATCCATGTTGATGGGTCGTTCGCCAACAGAAAATTAGAAAAAAATTCATAAGGTGTCTTCTCTGTAAGCTTTAACTAAATATATCCGAAGAGATTTTTTCAAAATGTTTTATTATAATAATATTTTATTATAAAAAAATGGTATGAAACATGCACCGTGCAGTAGTTTCATACAAAATTCATGATTTCTCAATGAATTGGCCGGACACGAACGATCCATCGACATGGGATTAGGATTCATTTACTGTTAATATTTTATTATTATTTTTCTTCTTTTTTATTATACAAGTCTTAGCATTAACTTCAAGTAGCTTATTCATTGACTTACATACATATAAATAATTAAATAAATAACCGCCAGCTCTTCTTTTATGCTGCGTAAAAAGGCATGGCGATATCTATTAACAGTATCTCGCCATTACTTTACATTGAAGCGGCTGCTCGCATATGCTTGATATTTTGAGATTGACGTCTTACTAACCAACGAGCGATATGTATTCCGCCTTAAATCGGGTGCTATGAAGTTTTATGAGTATAAACTACATATCTGAGTATTGCAGTAGTCTACTTAACTTCAGTTAGAGTTAAATATTCGCCGCTGGAAAAGCTAGATATGCGAAGAAAAGAATACCTATAGCATACGTGGACTTTATTCCAATTAGACAATTGGCGTCACGGTTCAACGAATATCTACGAAATAATACTCAAAAGGGCTGGGAATATGCATATGCAGTTAAGGATTGGAATATTTTATGTTTAATATCAAAAGAGCTTTTTTAAATTGTTCAAATAAATCCAATTCCAGTTCTTACCGGAAAAAGCTCATCAATATCATCTTATTCTAATTAAGCAACCATTGCCAATGATTGAATGTCTGTGTCGGGTGATTGACGTGGCATTCCACTAATAAATGCATGCGTCAAAGTGATTGTTGTTTACGTCAAAAAGGCACCTGCATATGTCAAAGTGACAGTTGACATAAAAATGTTCAGACTATAAAACAAATTTCCGCCTTTATATTCACAATTTCAACACATTCAGTGGAATTTCCCGTGAGACTTAAGGCTGATTGCACTCAGATTTTATTTAATGCAATTGTTTTAAATTGAAAATCAGTGAATATAGTACAAAAAAATTTATATAATGAACATGACATTCAAAACCATTCAAATCAATTTAGGCGATCGAAAATATTTAACACTGAAGCGAGATACTGGATCTCTCTGAAAGCCGAAATCTCGGAAATATGATGTGATCATGCCAGATTTTTATTGCAATGGCGTCATGGTACAAATTTGCGTGTCGGCAATTTTATTGCTTATGCATATACATATGTATGTGTGTATGTGTGTGCGTTCGAAAACTGCCAATAGCAATAATATAGTCGTCAAAATCACAACGTGATCATTATGTATATATGTATATTTATACAACTACATACAAATTCACGTGCATGCTTATAAGTGTGTATGTACGAGTATTTACTGTGTATGTATGTATGCGATGCACGTATTGGAGCGCATGATATCACAATATTGGTTTATTGGCTGCGTTTGGAGGCAAAGCGACTCTGGGACACGCACAGCCACACACACATGTGCACAGACAGCCATACCATTTGAAGTGGAGCAATTGAAGTAAATGCGCCAAGCCTCCATTTGCGATCATTTGCATCTGTTGCTTGTTGCTTATTGCTATCTGTTGCTCTGATCTGATTGCCGATTGCCGTTCCCGTTGCCAACGATGTTGTAGCATATGTGTATGTGCATATGCAAAGGGTAGGCCATCGGCCGGTTTTCTTTTAAATTATTTATTTCTTTATTTACTTTTATTCAACAAACTGGATGCTTACTGACTATATGATAGATACATACAAACAAGACGAGAGTCGTATGAGTGGCTTATTAAAATTAGACTTAGAGTAAGAAAAATCAAAGTCTACAAAAAAAGAACAAGCATTAAATTGAGCTAGCGTCCTCCTAAAAAGAGCATTCATGCCATAAATATAAATAGGCAACTATTCCGACACTAACTCAAGTAAATGGCAGAAACTTAATATCACTACCGGGCAAGTGCAACTGAAAGGCAAAAAGTCCCCTCCGGAAAACCAAAACCACATTTTATAAATCTCTCATCATTAGTATTTATTCTTAGCCCTTTAGGAGCTAAAGGACTCTACAAAAGTTTTCTAAACATTTCTATTTCATAGCCATATGACTCAGTTCATTAAACGATTTGCAACTTCCATTGTCGAAGTCAAGGCGGCATGCGGTATTTTATCGTATCCGTCCTATTGTATGGAGTCGAAGAGTTTATATATATATAATTGGCGCGTACACCCTTTTTTGGGTGTTTGGCCGAGCTTCTCCTCGTATTTGTTGTGTGCGCCTTGATGTTGTTCCACAAATGAAGGGACCTACAGCTTCAAGCCGACTCCGAACGGCAGATATTTTTATGAGAAGCTTTTTCATGGCAGAAATACACTCAGAGGTTTGCCATTGCCTGCCGAGGGGCGACCGCTATTAGAAAATGTTTTTCTTAATTTGGTGTTTTCACCGAGATTCGAACCGACGTTCTCTCTGTGAATTCCGAATGGTACTCTTTCTAATAAAACAAATCAACAGTAAACGATATTTTTAGAGTATTTTTAGAAAAAGTAATCAGCCAAAGGCTTACCCTATATAATACATACTCGTATATGTACCCACGAGAATATTGCGCGTAATTTATTGCTTTGATTAGTTGGCAATTTAATGGTTAATAGCAATTTATAACTGCCAAGGCGGCATGTTTTTTGTCGCCTCACATACATACATACACACATTTAGACTAACCTACGTGCACAAGCATACGTACGCATATTTCGCTCTTTAATTTCTTTGCAATTTTAAATTTTTATGTCTATGATTGGTTTTTCGCCATGTTAATTTATTTGTTTAATTTACGATTGTGCTCAATGGAAGCCGAAATTTTACACCAATACGAATTTTTGCGCCACATTGTCAATTTGTCAATATGCAATTTAATTGTTGGCTATGCAATAGGATGGAAAGAGGTGAAGAAATGAGAAAGGCATCACTAGCCATTTTTTTCATTTTTTTGGTTGTTCGAAAATTTACGATCATATAATATTAAGCCATTTCCTTTGCACTAAATTTTATTAACAATAAAAACGGTTAGTGCGCAATTAAAAGTTTGGAAATGCTCAACTAAAAATATACTCATATGTGTGTATCTCCAACAGATGTCTAGAAAATTTATAAACTGTATGCGTTTTGTTTTGATTCTCATTTCTTGTACATACATACATACATATGTATATATATATATGCATACTTGTGTGCATGTATTTTACTATAACAAATATTCCAAATATTTTTGACTAGCAAAGCACACAGTAATAATAATTAGTGCGCACTATGAGAAGATAAATAAAATAAAAATTAAAATATTAAATGTTAACAGCATAATTAACACAGTTCAACAAAAAAAATGCCCCATTGCAATGCATACGAGGTGTGTTCAAAAAGTATCGCGAATTTTGTGTTTTTTCTCAAAAATTATTTATTTATTCATTAATATCGATTTTGTCCCCTTCAAAGCAATCCCCATGAGATATTATGCGCTTGTGCCAACGTTTTTTCTATCTTCGAAGCACTTAAAAAAATTATTATTTTTATCTTGTTCAGCTCCTCCTTCGATGCCGTGTTTATCTCGTCAATCGTAGCGTCCTTTCATGGGCCTCTTTTGTTTCGGGAACAATAAAAAGTCACAAGGGCCAGATCTGGGGAATACGGTGGCTGTGGCATCATTAGTGTGTTGTTTTTGAAATTCATGTTGACCGGTGTAATTAGCCAGAAAAGCACAAGCGGCGAAGTCGTGGGAGGCACGCTTTCTTTAATATATTACATATATATGTGTTTACGTATATTTATATATATGTATATGTATGTATGTATGCATATTCATATTTTTTAAACAAATCGCGTGCCTCAAATTGCCAGATACGAAAACTGAAAAGAACACACTTTTATTTTAATGAACTGCCTTTGAAATGCAAGAGCGATTCGCATTTGTTCGATGAACAATAAGTAGAATTTTTGTTAAACAACTTAATTGAAGGCATCAACAAGCTCATAAAAGTGTTCAATTAAAAATACAAAAAAACAAAAAAAAGACACTCGCTGAGGTTCAAGAAAAAACTCAGACTTTTATATTGAATGGCATTCACTTATGCTTAAGAACAGCAACGAGTTTGTAGACATGTACAGAAATATACGTGCATGTGTGTATGCGAGAATGTGCAGAATTGTACTGACTAGCAAATGAAATCAAAGTAAAATAAAAATCTAGATATTGGTTAGTTGAACCCATATGCATATATATATGCATATATACATGTACATATATCCATATGTACATATGTGTATAAGTTCTACATCATATGGGTACATCCGCTAAGTCCGTCCAACGCGGAAAGTTTCTTTTTTTTCGGGAACTCGTGATTTGCCGACGTGTTGTTAATAAATAGAATGCAATTTGCTATTTTTTACTTCACCTGATCTTCTTTTTCTCTCTTTGGTCGCACATTGAAATTCACTTAGCAGCCACTATTCGTTATTACAAGAGAAAGATGTAAAGATAAAGATAATATTTCGGAATTCATTAGCGTTCGCCGTTAATATACTATATGTATTTTCGGAAAAGAGCTTGCTAAATAGTTTTTAATAAAAAAAGTACTTGAATAATTGTATCATTATTGCAGCGAAGCTTTTGTATACCTTCATTTTTATACAACTTAAATTTTATAGATTGTTTAACTTTTATTTTCAAGAAATTAAACTCAAGCTGGTTTAAATTTTGTGCCACTTATTGAAAAACATATTTACAATTTGACGGCCAAAAATAAAATAAACAATAATTGTTTAGGATGAAAAGAAATGTCTAATCATTTTCGCAAATTTGTATGTCCCTAAATGGTTTCACTGCGCGCGTCGTAACTGATGCGTGACTGCCATTCGGAAGTGCCCAGGTTTGGATATCCGGGAAATGATGAAAGAAAGTTTTCTTCTAATAGTGATCGCAACTCTGCAGGCAATGTCAAGTCTCCGCGTGTATTTCTGCCATGAAAAAGCTCCTCGTAAAATACCATCTGCCGTTCGGAGTCGGCTTAAAACTGTAGGCCTCTCCATTTGTGGAACAACATCAAGAAACATACTACAAATAGGGCAGGAGACTGGCCAAATAGCCAATAAAGGGTGTAAGGGCCAATATGCATATGTATTAAAAAAATTCCAGGGCTACTAGTTTTTGTAGTCGCTAGTTGCGACAGAGTCCATAGCCATCTAGCTAGCATCACTGGTAGCTTTATCAAAATTGTGTTCCAGAAATTGCAGTAGTGAGAGACTTTTTTGCAAGGTCCAGAGAATACGATGGATGCTGAGAGACCTCCCATTCGTGCTCTTGGAGTGCGGCTTTGGCGATTTGTGCAACCTGAGGCCTGGCGTTGTCGTGAAAGAGTACGGTTTGACCATTTTGATTTGGTCTTTTCAGTCGAATAGCTTCATGCATAGAACTCTTTGATGACCATGACATTCTTTTCGAACATTTCCCAGTGCACCATGCCCTCCCAGTCCCTCCAACACACATATTATGACCTTCTTTAGATATATGTAGATCCGGCTTGACTCTCGGCATTGGCGTATCTCCCGGAGCTACTCACCATTTCTCATCTCCCGTGACGATTCGGTACAAAAAGGTCCGTTTATATCCGCGTGTTCCTCAATGGTGTTCGAGATGCTAAGAAGCAATTTGAAGGCAACTTTATTTGATTTCTTCGATGAACTTGAGAGGCACCAAGGCGCCCAATTTTTCTGTAAATCTCATTGAATGAAGGTGATCGAGAATCGTTTTATGATCGCAGCTAATTTTTTCCACCAATTCACTACTGGTTTGGCGACCGTTCTCCTTCAAAAGTGATTTGAAACGTTTTTCATAGAATTCAGAAGGCCTTCCGCTACAGTACGTGTTGTCAAAGTCGCCATTTTTGAATCTTGCAACCCATTTGAGTGATGCAGACCTCTCTATGACTCTTTCTCAATACACGTCGCAAATGTCCCGGGCTACTTCGGCAGCTTTTTGACCTCGATGAAAAGCAAAGAAGCGCTGGTGTCGAAAATGTTGATTTTGCCTCCTGGGCATTCCGTCCTAAGGCTCAAAACTAATAAAAATTTAATTACTCAAAGATACAATTAACATAGTTTTATAGCGCAGAAAGAGTTCTATCGAATGAATACTTACCCTTTGCCAAACAGCAAACAAATCGTTGAAAATATAAACACGCTATGAACTTATTCCCAGGGAGCGATAATATTTGTAGCGAGTAAGTCTTTTACTATATAGTAGTTCTTTAGTTCTTCTTAAAAATGTTATCTAAAAGTATCTTTTATCAGGGAATGAAAAACAAAAAACGAAAACTACTCAAACTTTTTCCACTGTGCAACGAAAAATTCAATTCATATTTTTTTCTTTTTAGTTGGCAAGCAAGACTATAAATTTATTTACATATATCTATACAAGTATAATTATACATACACTTTTACATGTTAATACATATACCTACATACATGTATATGTAGTTGTACATTTTCAGAGAATACGAATGTATTTAAAGCAAATAGGTTACAGACACAATGTCTACAAAATATTCATTGAGAAATTGTCACATCAATTCGCTACTACTCGCACTTGACTGCCACTCGACGGCGCACTGCAGTCTGGCGCGCAACTCGTAAATTACATTTGCAGTAATGAGAATTCAAAGAACGAATTGAAAATAGCTCAAATGTGGATGTGGGGGAAAGCACGAACATTTTGTTGTAATATGTGCTACATATTTGTTACAGATTACAAACATGCATACAACATACATACATACATCCATATGTACCATGTGCGGACGCGATTGCACGTGTACTGTATTTTTAATTTCGTACACTTTACAAACATTTCGCGCGCATTTTGAAATGCTTGGTGGGAGTAGCGCGCGCAATTCAAATTATACTCGCTTGCTTAGCCAATGCTTATAACGCAAAGCTTCCGCTACCCCCGCTGCGCATCATTAGGCGGACTATGCCCATTGTCATTGTATTGCATTCGATCGCTACACATGCATACATATGTATGTATGAAGAAATATCTACGTACGTGAATATGTGTGAATGCGCGCCTGTTTTTTGGCTCCACACGAAGCTGACGACACTCGCGCATTCACACTTGCCATAATGTCATACCCTCCTCTCTGCGTTTTTAGCATTTTATACAGGGGGCTTGTCAGCACGCCGCATACATACATATGTGACGCTATGCGGCAGACATGCCTGCCGCGCCCATAAATGAATTGCGTCTTTTATAAATGCAAATAATATGCGACATACCGATGATGCATCATCAGCCATTATCTCTTAAACAAATATTATTATCACCATCATCATCATCATCATCAGCAGCAGCAGCGGCCGTAGTCTCATATCATCATTAGCCTAAACGCAAAGCCAGCCATAGTGTCGACATTTTGCCGTTTGGTGTAGAATAAAATAAATAAATTAAAAATGAGGCATCAGCATTATCTGCATGCAATTCCAATTAAAAATCTTGTAAACACAGTCGAAACCGCGTCGAATAGCCATTCATTAATTTCCATTTCTGTGCTGTGCTGTTAAATTGTCCGCGCTCCAAATGCCAATCTCAATGCGGCACGCGTACGCGTTGTGCATAAATGAAGTCTAATATTTATGAGAATGAAAAAATAAAATATTTCATAGTAATAAATAGATAGGCGTTGATCGATTTGTTATTTGTTGATTTAATTTAATGTTTGCTTTTTTTTTTTGTTTTTTGCAAGCGTCCAGCGAATGACTTCATCTCTAAATAAAAATTATTGTATGAGATATGTAATATTTAAAAATATATAGTAATAGTCGTTGCTATATAGTAAAATATTTATATACATACAATATTATAGATTTATTCCACTTGCACGCGGTACTGGGTTGATGATTGCATCTTTTTCGCTAACTGATTCACCGGAATGATAAAATTGAAACTGAAGAAGAAACTGCTTTAATTTTCAACTTATGAAATAGCTTCTGGAATATTCATGTTATATAGTGCGCAATTAATCATTAGCTGTTTGCTGCTTTTCATATCCCTTTTTATTAAAAACTGGAAGCAGGTGGGGGTTTTCGTCCGCATTTGCTTCGGTAATGGGAAAACAGGACCAAGTTCTTTCTAACTAGCAACAATAAATATTAACGATTTTAAACAAAAATCTGAAATCGTGAGAAAAAGCGTTAACATTTTTCTAATAGTTTCATTAAAATTTAATTCTTTTTCATTCTGTTGTCGCACACCTAAATAGTATCAATAAGTAATAACGAGTGTCGAGAAGACCAAAGCCATTTAAATTATTTTTTAATATTTTTCCTTTTAAACTTTGTATTAAAAAGTATCGATTACCGAATAAATAGTATCGATAAATAATAACGTGTATCGAAACAAGAAATTCAAATTTTTTTAAATATTATTAATTCTGGTAAAAACGAATGTTGATTACTGAATTCATAGTGTAGATAAATGGTATCGAGTATCGAAAAGAACTGTTTAAATGGTGCATGCATTTTTTTGAAAATTTTTCGTATTAATACTATTCTCAAAAAAAGTATCGATTACCGAGTGAAGAGTTAAAAACATGTTTTAAATTTTTTTAAATATTTTATATTTTAATTCTGGTATCATAAAAATGGTAACGGATAAATGGTAACGAATATCGAAGAACAGTTTAAATAGTGAATAAATCTTCTTCTTGCAAATTATTTTTTTATATTTTATGTTCTAAAAATTGTTTCCCTGTGCAATGTGTAAGCATAAATAAATTTTTTTGAAAGAGACGAAATGAATTTGGAACAACCATGTCTTTACGGATCTTAATTTAAATTTAAGTTGATGTTTATATAGGATAAACGAGTGTAAAGATAAACGGAGCGTATAAGTACCTCTGTACCGCCAAGTTGGCTTAACTTTCTTTGCTCGCTTTTGGCACTTTTTTGCCTAATTTTAGGACATTTTTCACATTTCTAAAAAGGAAATAAAGAATCAAAAACTTGAGTTCAATAAAATTTCAATCATGTAAAAGTACCCAAAAAGTACAAAGGAGAAAAAAAAAATATTTTAAAGAGTGGCTCACGAATGAGAATGAATAAAGTTTATAGAATATATAAGCAATGTCACCTTTCAATTCCCAATAATTCATGTTGAGAATCGAATTTTATTGACGAGAATCGGAGGAGTAGAATTCCAGAGCCTCAAGCTTTCTAATTAAAAGTCCCCTTCTATTCGTCACTTCTCTGCTCGCTAGCTCTCTGCTCGACGAAAAAATTTGCATGTGAAACCAGCAACAAAGTTATCGAACAAGATTCGCCGTTAGCGAGTATGCTTATACGTACATATCTACAATAATAAAACTGGTATACCCCACTATTTTACAAGCACATGTAATTTAAGGCAGGGCTATTCCAGCGGTGCCAGGATATGTTTTTTTATATCAGTTGCTTCCTCTGCCATTTTCGCCACTTGCTAACGCTTGGCGAAAAGAAGAGGCCTAAAGTAAACGCTATCAAATTTTATTTTTACAAATAAGAAAGGCTTGAAATTGTAACTCTGTAACCTTTAAGGTCCTTTAGGATAAAAGAAGCTTAAATCAGTTTTTTATTAATTAATTATTTATACATAACAACTATTTTTTTTTCGACATTTGTGAAGCGAAACTAAACAGTTTATACCAAATTTATGGAAGGGGCGTCTTTCTCATGGCAACTCAACGATGAATTTCAAGGAAATATTAAATAAAAAACAGTTGTCCCATAGACCATAGAACAAGTAAACTATGTATATAATTTAGAATTAAAATTAGTGTATAAAGTTTTGAATGTTATTAAGTAAGGATTCGCTGTATATGAAGTACATATGTATGTGAAAATTATATAATTATAGCACCGATATTAATAAGATTTCTGCTCTTTATTTAGAATAAAAAAATAAAAACTAATAAATATTTAAAATCAACAAAGTTTTCCTGTCCAAATTTTTTTATCGCATTCATTGATCTTAAATTAGTAAGTAATACATGGCTTAAAGCTAAAGCGTGTACCCAGACTATAAATCAATAAGCATGTATATATTTACATACATATATTTGTAAGTTTCTTTATGCATATACGCCTTGTCTAAGACTCCCCTATGCTTTATGTTGCAATACAAAGTATTTTACTATTTTTAGACACCACTGACGCCATAAACACAACTTTTACCCACTTGTTGATCTACCATCGCAGATCGCACGCTTGTTTGTATCAACTAACCGTAACCTTACCGCGCCTTCATATCCATATATGTATTAATATGTTTATAGTGTAGTACTCGTGCCGACTTGTATGATCCTTTTTGTATAGAGATAACATCGTCTGGCGGCACCTTCAATGGGCTGGCGATCAATTCACTTAACCAGAAATAATGCAGGCAGAGCACCGCAGACAAACAATAAACATATACGAAAATATAGAAGCAACAAGTAAAAATAATATGTTGTCGGTAACGCCTTTGACTCTGGCATACAATTTTATGCAATGCCACCCAATGGAACCGTACGAACCACATTATAAAAGTTCTATTTTTAGAATTGCATAGTACTCATACGAGTTACACAGAGCGTAGACAATACAAAATATTTACGAGTGCATATACATGCATACATACAATATGTTGATACTTATGTATGTTTGTATGCCATTACATCCGAGTATACAGACCATGAGGCGCGTTCAAGCTTACATTCCGCCTTGTTGGCCAATCGGTCTGCCGCAATCGGCTCAATGCAGCAACTATTAAACGCCGCCTATTTATCGGCCATAACAGCCAGTCGCTAGCCTACTGATTATGCCGCCAAAAGGAAGCGTCAGCGGTCGAATAGCTGCAGTCACGAAATATTCAAGGTTCAACTTGGCCCATATCCATTTACCCAATTCTTTAAATACAGCAGACAGAACGCACATGCATGCAAATATACAAACAAAGCAAGTACAACAAAAAAAAATAACAAATCGAACCAATGCTACTATAGGCAGACTCAATTTAAAAATAGCGAGTCATAAACAGACACAGCGTAAAAAAAGAACGGCGACTAAAATAGCAGACATATAAATATCACGCCCGCGACTGATATGGAGTGCGAGTAGTGGTGGGATAGCGGCGAGTAGGAGCACAGCCTTAGAGTGGAGTGGTAGAAACGAATTAAAAATAGAGCGTCAACACAATTCACAGTGTTATCGATAGTGTCGATATTCGAAAGTTGTTGATGCGGGAAATACATTTCCGAATAAAAGAGTTCAAAGGTTTCTTGGAAGGCCTAAATAAATAGGCCAGAATTTTTTTTTCCATTTCTGGAAATAAGTTCAAGTGCTTCGAAGTGACACCTGTGGTTTCATCAACATGGGAGTATCTCTAAAATCCATATGCGTCTTCATTTCCTTGTCATCTTTTAGGTTTAGGTTTAGTATTTTGCAGTGATAGTGGCAGTTTTTGCTTTATAATCGACAAATACGATAATTTCCGAGTCCCAAAATTCATAAAACATTTTTTTTTTGTCATTGCATAGATTCCTCTTCGCTCAGTTTCATAGTAATGCCCCAAGCTTCCTTTGCAATAATAATATTGTTAATGAGTTCAACCCCTTTCAGGTTACAAAGATTATAAAACTTTTCTGAGCGGTCGCAGAAGTGGTTTGATCTTCCTCGACGGTCTTGGCGATGACCTTAGACATACCAAGGTAGTCACGAATAATATTCAAAATGGATAATATCGTTACCATTTTGACTATTTTATTTTTTCTAATCTGAAAGTGTATCTTCTGTAGAACAAGTTTTTCGACATTTTCAAGTATTTCGGGGAACGTCGTCTAAACCTGAGCACTAATCGTTTTCATTAGACTCTCTTTCATTATAGGTATAAGAATTCCCGCACCCAGCACGAACCCCAATTTACTACATAGCTAATATTTCCTTCCCGACTAACTTATACATCCCGCGATATCCCAATGAACTAAATTTCACGAAGACTTTGTATGTAAAACTGTATAGAGTCTTCAAGTAGTCCAAAGAAAACAAAATCCGTCCTATCCAATATCTCCGATTCGTGATCTATTTCACCACATTCTCGTACCATATTTTACTATAAGATGAGTATCAATAAAATGGGCCTTTAAGATACGCGACGACCCGGACCCTACGCTTTTAGAGCTGGCTAATGAGCTCTAATATGATGCTCAGGCTCCTAAATCTGAGTAAGCATTTTTTCTCTCCTTTGGGTATGTGCAGCTTGGCTTTCAAATTATTTTAAAGTAGTGTAATTCACGCTAATTTAAATATTAGTGTGGCAAGTTTTTCTTATAATTTCAATATCATGGAGGTGTATTCGAAGATCAATGAGCAATTCAAAACCTTTGATATTGATGTGATCTTACGAAAAACCTTCCTGTTTTCTTATAGTTAAAAAGCCTCTTTATAAGATGTTAACTTATGGCAAATCTCATTTTCTGGTTCATCTTCAGAGGCGTTGGCGAACGATTCTTGAGAAACTATAATATTATCTTCATAATTTATGAAGACTTCATTATCTAAGTTACGGAGTCTTCGACGTGATTGGTGTATTTGGTTCTGAACAAGATTAATAACGTTGATAGTGGAAACTAGCGTCATTAGATAAGTCTGTTTTCCCAAAATAAGCCTTCTTTAAACAATTTTTCACTGCCTGTGGACTTACTTGCTTCCACGCCTTGGGAAATCTAACAAATTTCACAGATTTTAACAAATCCAAGGCAGAGTTGTAAGTTTTTCGCTTATGAGGGAATAATGGGAGGGTTGTTGTGGAACGGGGAGTTGTCCGCTGAAGAGAGAGAAATTAAAAAAAAACCGCTAAGGATTTTTCTGGGACTAAAAAAAGGAATTTTATGTTAATTCTGTATCTTCTAAATCTACCTTATTATTATTTATCACTTTATTAAGCCACCATTTTCTTCTTAAATTAAATTCTTTTATTAATCATACAATATCTCTATTATGAATTTCTTTCCAGATGTGTTCCCGCAACATTAAGATCTCGGTGGTGCTGTTTCTTGTCTTGATTCCACTTATCACAGCCTTGCCACACAACAATCACAATTTGTCAAAGCGAAGCAATTTCTTCGACTTAGAGTGCAAAGGAATTTTCAACAAAACCATGTTCTTCCGCTTGGATCGCATTTGCGAAGACTGTTATCAACTCTTCCGCGAGACGAGTATACACCGACTATGCAAGTAAGTTGTCGCTACAAAATTTATACACAGAGTAATTGAATTGTATACTACCAAACACAGTGGAAGCGGAACGACTGTGAAGCATTTTCGCTCACGAGTTTTAGTTACATCCCATATGTAGTGAGATGACAATAAAAATATCAAAACCGACTATAATTACCAACTCGAATTAGTTTAAACTGGTTATTGTATCTACTTTTCAAAATCCTTCCTAGGCCGGTTAGCTGATCAAGGCTATTAGATGAATTGGCTTAGGCGCGAAATGTAGAGATGGTGCGAACTTATTGCACGGGAATCCTGGGCAATAAAAAGCGGAGCATATGTTGATTAAGTGAGCATTGGCTGTGAATAGTTAGAAGGTTACGCCACTCTCACATCCCGAATGCCTTTGTGTCAGTATTGTGCAGCTGAAGCGCTTCGTGTGCAGTTGCTGGTTAATAACCTCATAGTGCGGCGTTCATGCGATCAGAGTTGTTGAAGGTATTAAGAGATTCTGAATGATTTCGTTTAAGTCCTGGCAATACACCGTCTGGTTCAGAGGTTGTCGGATGCATGTCCAATTGAACTTCTTCGTCTGTTTGACTATCCATTTATCTGTCTGTGTGCATACGGATAGTTCTTAATAATTTCTGAATTTTTCCGCAATTGAATTTGACTTGTTTTAAGTTATTAGGAACGAAAATAAGCATTACACCAAAGCGCAGCTTTCTAAATATTTATTTGATACTTTCAAAACTGAAAAGCTAATATTTTTTATATAATTTGTCAAAACAGGTGATTCGGTTGGATACAGATTTGAAGTCAATATCATGAATCAGTACTCTTGTAACATCAAATGATACAAGACGTTTTTTCTAATAGCGGTCGCCCCTCGGCAAACAGTGGCGCCGGTACTATAGCAGCTAATTATATAAGTATGTATATCGATTCCGTTCAGGCATTTTTGATGTTAAAGAAAATGTCGATAAAATCACAGAAATAATAGAAGTTCACCGGCATGTCAGTAGTCGTAGCTGTCAGTAGTCGAGCTAAAGACAATAACACCGTTTTAAACTATTTGCACAAAAATTTTATGATGAAATAATGGATTTCTTTTTCTCTAAACTAGGTAGGTAGGTAGGTGAAAGTGTTGAAGTGCACCTGGCACTCCTCAAGTAGCACTAAAGCGCCGTTTTGATACTATTATAAGACCTCCAACAGGCATATATCTACAGCCAACCAGAGCTGTTGATATAATGGAGAAGATTGATTGGATTTAGGTTGGCGCACTGCCCCAGGCTGTCGAAGAAAGGAGCTCCCAGTGACCTTAGTCTTCTAGCTGCCAAACCCAGACATTCACAGAGAAAATGCTCTACAGTCTCCTTCTCTGAAAGGTCCCCACAACTTCTGCAATGGGGGTTAAATGGTAACCCTAGCTTTTCCGCGCGTGTGCGTATTGGGGAAAAGGGTTTTCGAAATAGTATATGAAGAAATTGAGCGCCATCTTTTCTGCGCTTTCCTGAGAAATAATTTTTGCAGTCCCCCTTTAACAACTATTAAGGGGATGCCGATGACCGGGTAGGAGGTCTCTGAGGCCAATTCAGTCCCCTTCCTGGCAAGCTCATCAGCAATTTCATTTCCTTCTATGTTCCTATGTCCTGGAACCCAGATCAGAGAAATGTTACCTGCACATCCAAGAGGTTTGATCTTTTCTTTACAGGAGTTAACTAATTTCGCTCTGCACCATGGCGTCGTCAGAGCGTTAATAGCGGTTTGGCTATCGGAGAAAATGTTAATATCTCTCTCCCGCGTGCCATAAGCATTTTGCATGCCTGCAAGATCGCAAAGACTTCTGCTTGAAAAACACTAGCAGTGTTCCGCAGTTTAAAGCAGATAGATAAATTGGCTGAGTTAGAGGAAACCCCTGCTCCGACTCCCGATTCCATCTTGGAACCGTCACTCTCTCTCTTCGCTTCTCTAAACTAAAAAGAGTCGATTTTATTTCGTTTCCACTGTGTTATTAAATTACATAATTTATTTGTTACTTATAGCTTAGAGTAAGTAGGAAATTCATGTACTGAAATTACTTACATAAAAATAGCAAATTTATTAAAAGATTAAAAGCATAGGTTCACGCACATTCCTCTGATTCTGCCAAGAAATTGCTTAATATACTCTTTAATGTTTAATATACAAAAAAAATTATTTCCAATAAGCAGAAGAGAAAGCATTCTTAGATAATTTATAATTATCGCCAGAAAAATAAATTTTAGTTATAACTTAAATTATTAAAAATTATATATCCTTACCAAAGGAAGGAGGAAAGGTATCGTATGAATTACTAAACAAATGGTTTTTCTAGTTATACTTAGTGTATGACAGTGACCTAAATTTTCTAAAAATAAAGTCACCAGCGATCGCAACGCAAAAGAAAACGCTACGGAAATATCTTCAAATAAAGTACACACTTTTGATTTGTTGGTGGCTTGAAAAAGTTCACGGTGTCCTTTACTACTCGTATAGTCAAATCTTGCCCCAATCTTTTGGTTAGCATACGAGTACCTCGTGGAAAGAACATACTCATCTTCCTAGATAATCATCAATTGACCTTCTTCCTTTACATATCTATGCAAACAGATGCACTGGGCAGCCAGAACAAAGGTCACCAATCGAGGCATGTAGTGTGTGCTTTAAGTACGTCGAATGGAACAGAAGTTTACATTCCCTTGTTTAAAATTTGTTTGTCATGTTTATGCTCATCTTGGTGTCTCTGGCGGACAAGCCTTCTGATGAAGTAAATATTTTCTCTCTCAAATCTGCTAAGCTAACACTAAACAGCGATTATCTATTCAGACGCTTCTGTAATAAGAAATATTTCAAAAATAAATTGATTATTATAGCTGTTAATGCATGTATTATTATAATAGGTAATTATTGTTTAAGCATATTTTATTTTTCACATACATATAACAAAACTATATTCCCCTCTTATCTCTGAGGTACAATATCGGATGTATACTTACATATATTGAAGTGTTATTGAATATTAAAAAAAGGAAATTCATACGTACATACATATCAGCAAAGAAACATGCAGGCATACATATTCGTATTTTATGCTACAATATTTTTTTCGTATATTGTTCTCATTTATACAGGCTTAATTGTTTTACACATGAAACATTTGGCGAATGTCTCAAAGTTCTAATGATACCCGAAGAAGAAGTTACTCAGCTTCAATATTTTGTTAAGGTTATAAATGGTTCGCCAATGCCATTTGCTATAGCAAATATGCAATGAAGAGATGCGGAAAACCCTTTTTAATTAGATATAAAACCAAAATAAACATATAACCCAAAAACATGCAAATATATTTTCTAGCGCATAACTGAAATATTCTGATTTTATCATACATATGTGTAATATGAATCAATTAAAAACGAATTGCCATTGCTGCTGCTACTTCGTTCAATGTTTGTATTTGCGCGTATGTTTCTCTCTCTACAATATCTTTTTTGCAAATTTGTTTTTTTTTTTATTTCTTCTCAGTTTAAGTTATATGTACATAAAGTTTTACTTTAATAGGTTTATTTTTGATATGGATAGATAAAACCACCAAGTAGTAACTACACTACATCAATTTGTCACTAAGAAGTGGCATTTCAAAATTTCTTTCAAAATCACAAAAATGTTAACAATATCTGAAAATCAAGTCAATACTTTTTTCAGTTCCATTCATTTAATTAAAATATAGTAACAAATTTTACCAACGGCAACATCGCACTTAACAGTGACGGGCAACATAAAAGTGTTAACATAAATGTACATCAACATTTTCATGTGCGAACTATTATGGTACTGAAAATTCCAAAATACTAAATAAAAAAAGTATTTTTATCAAACTCCAAAATGCAGTTAAGAACTCTGCTCCGCATTGCCATCGGGCAGGTTTCGGAGAGTATTTATGTGCATACATTTCTATATTTCCATGTAAAGTGAATCTGCATCTCTTGATGTTATTTGTCAGCTACCAAGCATTTTTATTGCCATGTTGTAAAGTATTTACTTTTCCATTATTGCATTTATGTTATAACAATGTAAACAATAATCACTTTTATAAAAATCTACCACACCGAGCGAAATTCAGTACCGCATACGGTTTGTCATATTTATGTTCCTGCACAGGATTCTGACTACGCTTGAAGCTATGCATCTGTAAGTAGAGCTGGCGCTGTTAACGTAATTTTACGCTGTTATGTTATGTGGAACAAGCTAAAGAGTTAAATTAGTTTGACTACAAAATTAGTTGAAAAATCTAGTTTTCTTCCCATGTCTGAATGCATCCTAGAACATTCGGCGAAAGAAAATTTTAAATATTTTCGCGAAACACATGAATGTTTTGCCGCATCCACGTCAACTACTATTAGTTCCCAATACGTATCTCAAATCCAGAGACCAAATTCGAATATAGCGCCTTGGAACTAATCACAAATTGTGCGATGTAAAAAAAAAACAAAAAATATGACGCCTATTTATTTCTCATTTTATTTTAATGAATTTTTACATAATACTAATTTTTCTTTAAATTGTTGTTTTAAAATCAAAAACTTTTATTACTATTAAGTTCTCATATTAGTTGATATAATTTGATTTATTAATTTTTTGTATATTTTGTTTTTCTTTCTCTTTTATTTTTAGGAAAAACTGCTTCGATTCGAAATGGTTTGGAGAATGCTTAAAAGTGCTATTAATACCATCGGAAGAGATTTCGAAATTACAGCACTTTATCAAAGTTATTAATGGTTCTCCAATATCATTCCCACAGTCGGTCCCAACATAACTTTAGTTTACATAGATGCAAAACTCTCCAATTTCCAATTAATTTGTACTTATTTATTATTCTATTTTACGATTTGTTTTAATTTTTGTTTTCTCTTTTGCGTTTTTAATTATATTTAATTATTTTTTATGCTTAATATATGCTTAATTTATTTTAAAGTAACAATCAAAATCTTAAAAGTTAATTAAAATAAACAAAAGCATGCACACACATGCAATTAAAAAAAAAAAGAATGAAATTCAAAATATTTATAATCTTATTTATTTTATAAGTAATTGTACTTTATACAAAAAGAGAATTAAGGAAAATTTTAATAAGAAATTGTAAACTATCAACTCAAGTTTTGAGCGTGCAGAAGTCGAGCATTAATTGCTAAGGTTAAAAGCGAAATAGCGATAGCAAAATATTTACATTAATTAATACATATATATATGTGGACGTGTACTAATGAGATAGAACGAGATCGATAGCTATACGATTGGTGAGCTTGTGTGCAAGAGATTAAAAGTAAATAGCGAAAGTGAAGCGCAATGCGACAGTTAGAAATCGCGTCAATTGCAAAACGTAAAGCAACACATTTCTACATACATACAAACTTACACCAATAAAAAGTGGCAAACATACCGTTATAGCACAATAATGCAAATTATGATGCAAATTTGGGAAACATAAGGGAACACATATTTTGCTTTATCCTATTCCAAACATATTCAACATCACTTAAGCAGGAACAATCATAAAACACGTCTCGTGAAAATTTACATTTAAATAAAAGTATTGATTTTTGTATTTATGATATTTTTCCATTTTTATAGGCAAAAAATCCCCAAGAACAACTTTGTGCTTTTTTTAATTCAGTTTCACTCATACACGCAAAAAATTAGAAACTATATTGCAGTAAATGCTAAGTATTTTTCCATTAACAATTTAAATAAAAAAAAAATTAATAACTAAATTTTTTAGCAAATGAGAATATTTCTTTATAAATTGCAATTTGTGAAAAACACACTAAAATCCATTTACAATAAAAAAACACACCCACATTTTTACAAAAATATACACACTTTAAATACTGTAATTAGACCAACACACTCATCCATGCATACATATACATACATATAATATAATGCGTAGGTACATATGTATGTATGTATGCACATTTTAAATGTTATAAGACAGTTGGAGCACTTTTAAGAGTTTCTAAACTTTTTTTTATAAAAATATATGCTAGGATTATATACAAAAACTATGTACTAAATATTTAAAAACAAAAAAAATGTGAAAAAAATTCGAAATATTTTAAAATCAAAAAAAGATGGCATCAAGTTATGGTAAAGAAACGCATACACACATATGCACATATACATACACTGTTGAGTACATGTGTGAATGCCGAAGAAATTTGTTAGCAAATATTTACTGAAATTATTGTGATAAAGTAGTAGAACGACAAGCAAGAATAAATATGTAGTAGGAAGTATGATGTAAAAAAGATAATAAACAACAACAACACACCGCTAAGCAAGCAATTGAAAAAACCAAGCATCTGACAGCCGACATTTGCATCATTGAAGACGATAGGAAAGCGGAAGCAGCTGTCACAAATTGATAGAGCCAACAGTACTGCGATAAATTCTATATATGTACATACATGACTATTCGCAGAAGATGCATTACAACAGCAAAGGAATGGCATTAACTGAATGTAAAGCATAGCAGATCAACATGTCTATGTACATTGTTAACAGCGCGCTGCAGGCCTTTGAACTGTTAAGACCTGTGTAATACACACAAACCACAACTACATGTACCAGTGCAATAACAACAATGTTGAACTTTTGATTTTTCGGTACGTTATTATTTTTAATTTTTATTTCATTTTCATTTTAAGTTTGTTTCTATTTTTGCACAGTCTTATTGGAGGCTGTTGTATCATATTAAAAGCTACAAAAAGTAGTTTTTCTTGTAATTTTTTGTGTTTCGTACAAAACAGTTTTAACTTTTTAATAACTTGCTGTTTTAAGGATTGCAACACATTTTTTAATAAAATTATTTTATTTCTGGCCATTTTTCTAAAATTATTATTTTTTCTTTAGATAACATCACTTGAATTGCTTTAGTTTGCAATATTTTGCAATGTCTTTGCATTTCGAGCAAAAAATTTAACTTACATAACTTATACATGTAATATACAGTTTAATAAAAATTAATTTTTTTTAATTTTTTTAAATTCAGATTTAAAAATTTTCAGCCTAAAAAATAAATCATAACAAAAATTAACCTTTAAAAAACTTTTCGCATGAAAACAATTGCAGAATTATTTCTTAAAAATTGTCATTGAAGTTAAGCAAGAAAAAATATTTAAAACCTCTTTTCATAATATAATTTTTTTTTAATAAATAAATAATTATAAATTCTTTACGAAAAGTTGTACTTGAAATATTTTTTCCAAATTTTCTTTTAACTAAAAACCTTCTCCAGTGAAAACAACTTTATAACGACTAAATAATAAAAAAATGTGATTAAAGTTTTAAAAACAATAACAATTTTTCTATTTAAATTTTTTATTCTGAAATTTGTGCTAATCGGCGGCCGCCGTAGACGAATGGGTTGGTGCATGACTACCATTCGGAATTCACAGAGAGCACTTAGGTTCGAATCTCGGTGAAACACCAAAATTAAGAAAAACATTTTTCTAATAGCGGTCGCCCCTCAGCAGGCAATGGCAAACCTCCGGTTGTATTTCTGCCATGAAAAAGCTCCTCATAAAAATATCTGCCGTTCGGAGTCGGCTTGATACTGTAGGAACAACATTTGTTGAACAACATCAAGACGCACGCCACAAATAGGAGGAGGAGCTCGGCCAAACACCCAAAAAGAGTGTACGCGCCAATTATATATTATATAAACATATATATATATAAACATTTTGACTAAAGTTAAAAACCCATGACAATTTATAATTCGTCTTTAAAAGTAAAAGCATACTGAAAAATAGCAACACCCGTAACCTTGCGTGTGAAAAAAATATCGAAGAAGAAGAAATGGTAAAAAATTTGATTATAAGCAACTCTTCCTGAATTTTTTCTAGTCAATATTAAAACGACATTTTTTCATGATTTCTCCCTTTATCTTTTTATTTTTTGTTTACTTCTTTTTCATCCAAGAAAGAAGCTTTAACTTGAGTTAACTAAACTCAATTTTTTTTTTTAAATTTTTGTGGCGGTCATCGGAATGGGGTTACAGTATAAAACACAAACACAATTTTTGGTACAAGTGCCCCGAAAAAATATATATTTTAAATATTGTAGATTTTTAAAAAATATTTATATATCGTTTGTCAATTTTTTTTTTAATTCGTTATGCAAAAACAAAAACAAAAAATCCTCTTTTTCTTCTTAAAGTGATATACACAGGACATATTTTGTACAAAGTATTAAAGGTGTGAAAACCTATATTAAAAATAGAAGTAAAGTTAATATATTGTATATAAATATATGTATGTATATCATGTACGTATCTATGTATGTATATAATTTTCTGCATAGCAGTAAACATCAACATTTTTGACAGATTTCCAAAGAATTTTTGTGTGGAATTCCACCATTTTTGGAACCAACCGATTGCGCAATTTTTGATCTGCGTTCAAATCACAATTTTTCAAAAATATTTTTAATAAATTTCAACCTTCCAACACATTTCAATTCTAATAATACCTCTTCTCCAATCTTACACACAGGCAAGAGTGCTTCGGTTCGGCCTTCTTCAGCGCTTGCGTCGAAGCTCTTCAACTGCACGAAGAGATGGACAAATACAATGAATGGCGCGGCACTCTCGGCAAGAAGTAAAGCGTTTTTCTATGATCGTTGACGACAAACAGTGAACATGCGAGGGCTGCAATGCGGATGAGAATTGCGCGGGTGTGTTAACATTTTATGAAGATAACGACTAGGACTGGAACACTGATAATGTTAGGACAAGAAAACAAAAAAAAAAACTTAAACGAGATGTTTAATTATAATGATAATGAAAACGGTAATGTTAATGACGATGATGATGTTGATGGTGATGATGATGATGACGAAGATGATGATTGACGACATTGGCAGCTAAGCATGAATACTGAATCTGGAGATACAATTGGAACCATTTTTTATTTAGTCGTAAATTAAAAAATATATATATATTAATACATACATATATACAACATTATCAGAGAAATAAACTAAGAAAACACTTGCATATAATCAATAAACATTTGTGAAAGAAGTCAAAGTAATGGCATAGTAGAAACATTTTTAAATTTAAAATTGGTCGTTATTTTTGTATTGTTTCCCACTTTTTGGTGTCTGTGTCGATCAAAATTTTAGCAAGGCAAATAAAAAAATTAAAACAAAGGATAATTAAATATTATAAATATTCATATATATTTTTCAAAAAAGTAGTTCTGAATTTATGCACAAAAATGTTAAATGTAAAAATTGTTAATTAAAAAAATTAGAGTTGAAAACAAATATGCAATGTGTATAAAGTGTTCGTCGGCGATTTCCATGTCCGTCTCCAGTGGTTAAATTCATAGACCATAAAATAAGAAAAAATAAAATATTTATTTATTTTTCAAATCACACACCGAAATGAAAGAACGAAAAAATATGTAGACGAAGTCTGATTGCATCGAAATTTAATTTAAATGCAAAGCATCGATTCAATCGATCTTTTGTCGAAACCAACAACAACAAAAAAACAAGTAAAATAAATAAAATAAACAAACAAACACACACAAGAAAGTATTTTAAACGTCTGATGTATATAGATGATTTATTTTTATTTTAATTTCAATTTTTAATTTTAATTTGTAATTATATTTATATAAATATGTATACTTATTATTACATTTAAACATAATTATCGTAAATTATTAATTATATTTTATAAGTAGTGGCTAACAAATCGCGAGGTTTTAATTTCTTACACATACAAATACATGTACATATACGTGCATTATGAATTGTATTAAAAACAAAAAGTATTTTCTAATTTGTAAATTATTTTTGCAATAATATTATTAGGTTATTTTACTAAATACCGTTAATCTATAAATTTGATACCTATATTGAACTATCGATACTACATTCATACATATATGATTTTTATACTGTGCAAAAGAAGATAGCAACAAAAAAAAAACCAACAAACCAACATAAACTCATATGTATATTCAATAGACCACAAATGACGGAGAGTAGCCAACAGAAAATACGCGATATATACTTATGTACATGTATAACACATTTGTATGCATTAATTATATTTATGTAGACACATACATAAGTGAGTATTATTGCACAAATGTAACTATCGCTCTTGTTTTCCACTTTACATTGAATATCATGTTGCGTATTAAGTTTTTATTATAATTATTATTGTAATTTTTTTGTTTTTTTTTTTAATTTTGTGTTTTATATGATTATTATTTTTAAATTGAAACTTCTTTGGATCTAGTCGTAAAATAAAGATTGTATAATTCAAACTCTAGGAAAATAGTTTTTTTATTTGCGTGACACATCTGAAGCAAGTATGTATGGCAGAATCTGCACAAGATAACGCAGTTTTAAGGGGGAAAATGAACGTAACTTTGCACTCAGAAGAGAGTGTTAAATAACGAAATTTTTGTTGTGTTAGGTTTTGTTAATGTAAACAAGGAAGAAAAAAGCAATGCGGGTATTAAGAAGAACAAATTGTTTTACAAACTCACTGAGATCCGATGGCGGTACCGCCATATGAACAACTTTTTGTACTCTCTCAATCAAGCATCCGAGTGTGGGTCTAAGGAGCTGCTGTTAGTCACTTAAGTAAGTATACACGGATGTTGTCATCGTCCAAGCTTCTGCGCCATACGTTAGGACGGGCATGATGAGAGTCTTGTAGAGTGTTAGTTTTGTTCGTCGAGAGAGGACTTTACTGCTCAGTTCTCTACTTAGTCCAAAGTAGCACTTGTTGGCAAGAGAGATTCTACGTTGGATTTCAAGGCTGACATTGTTATCGGTGTTAATGCTGGTTCCTAAATAAACGAAGTCTTTTACAACCTCGAAATTATAACTGTCTACAGTGACGTGGGTGCCGATACGCGAGTGCGCCGACTGTTTGTTTGAAGACAGGAGGTACTTCGTTTTGTCCTCGTTCACCACCAAACCCATTCGCTTTGCCTCTTTATCCAGTTTGGAGAAGGCAGAACTAACAGCGCGGTTGTTAAGGCCGATGATATCGATATCATCGGCATACGTCAACAATTGTACGCTCTTATAAAATATTGTGCCTGAGCGATTAAGTTCTGCGGCTCGTACGATGCTCTCCAACATCAGGTTAAAGAAGTCACACGATAGCGAGTCACCCTGTCTGAAACCTCGTTTGGTATCAAACGGCTCGGAGAGGTCCTTCCCAATTCTGACGGCGCTGCTGGTGTTGAGCAACGTCATCTTACATAGCCGTATTAGTTTTGCGGGGATACCAAATTCAGACATCGCGGCATACAGGTAACTCCTTTCCGTACTGTCGAATGCAGCTTTGAAGTCGACGAAAAGATGGTGTGTGTCGATTCTCCTTTCATGGGTCTTTTCCAAGATTTGGCGTATTGTGAATATTTGGTCTATGGTAGACTTTCCAGGTCTGAAGCCACACTGATAAGGTCCAATCAGTTGGTTGACGGTGGGCTTCAGCCTTTCACACAATACGCTCGCTAGAACCTTATAGGCGATATTTAGAAGACTAATCCCGCGGTAATTGGCACAAATTGCAGGATCGCCTTTATTATGGATTGGGCAGAGCACACTTAAATTCCAATCGGCAGGCATGCTTTCATCCGACCATATTTTGCATAGGAGCTGATGCATGCACCTTACCAGCTCCTCGCCGCCATGTTTGAATAGCTCAGCCGGCAGTGCGTAGGCGCCCGCGGCTTTGTTGTTCTTTAGCCGTGATATTGCTATTCTCACCTCGTCATGGTCGGGTAACGGAACGACAATTCCGTCGTCAACGATTGGGGTATCGGGATCTTCACATTCTCTATGACATGCGCAGCTGTCACTGTTTAACAGGTTCGAGAAGTGTTCCCTCCATAATTTAAGATTGCTCTGTACGTCAGTCACCAGAACGCCGTCTTTATTCTTACAGGAAAACGCCCCGGTTTTAAAACCTTCTGTAAGCCGCCGAACTTTCTGGTAGAATTTTCGGGCGTTGTTCCTATTGGCCAGCATCTCAAGTTCCTCGCACTCACGTATTTCGGCCTCTCGTTTCTTCTGTCGGATAATACGTCTCTCTTCCTTTTTCAGCTCTCTGTAGCGATGGCTCTATAGGCGGCATCCTTTCTTTCTGCGGCAGCATGACATTCCTCGTCGTACCAATTGTTTTTTCGGGCTCGCCGGAATCCGATTTCTTCTTCGGCGGCGGTACGTAGGGAACGAGAAATGTTGCTCCATCGCTCGCGCATGCCGGCTTGTTGGGCAGTGCTCTCCGAGAGCAGGACTAAGAGTCGAGGGGCGAATTTTCTGGCTGTCTGTTGTGATTGCAGCTTTTCGATGTCGAACATTCTTTGCGTAGGTAGATGTACATTTTTTGCTGCACAGAGGCGTGTGCGCAGTTCGGCTGCCACAAGGTAATGATCCTAGTCGATGTTGGGTCCTCGGATCGTACGTACGTCTAATACACTAGAAGCGTGTCTTCCATCTATCACAACATGATCGATCTGGTTTCGCGTTTTTCAATCAGGAGACAGCCAGGTAGCTTGGTGTATCTTTTTATGCTGGAATCTAGTGCTGCAGATTACCATGTTTCGGGCCCCGCCGAAGTCGATCAGCCTCTGTCCGTTACCGGATGTTTCGTTGTGCAGGCTGAATTTTCCGACTTGAAGTCGCCAAGCGCGATTTTTATGTCGTGGCGGGGGCAGCGCTCATAGGAACGTTCCAAGCGCTCATAGAAGGAATCTTTGGTCGCATCGTCCTTCTCTTCCGTCGGGGCGTGGACGCAAATTAGCGAGTCCACCGGGGTGAACGACAGTACTTGGCGACGAAGTCTTTCTCCCACAACAAATCCGATACCGAATTTGCGCTCCTTTACATGGCAGCTGTAGTAGACGTCGCAAGGTCCTATGTTTTTCTTACCTGGCCCCGTCCATCGCATCTCTTGGATGGCAGTGATGTCAGCCTTTACTCTCACGAGGACATCAACCAGCCGGGCAGAGGCACCTTCCCCATTAACGGACCGGACATTCCAGGTGCATGCCCTCAAATCATATTCCTTATTTCGTTTGAAGAGGTCGTCATCAGTAAAGGCAGTTCTCATCCGGGGCTTTGCAGTTCTTTTCATTGGGGGGGATTTTTAAGTGGCGGGTCTCAAACCCAGCGCACAACCAGCTATCCAGGAATGCTTCGCCTTCTCACGTTAGCTCACTCCCGAACGGGTGTTCGGAAGCTACCCAGAGGATACGTGGGCTAATCCCAGACGTTGTGAGCTGCTTGAACCATATGTAGAAGAATCGTCCTGGCGACTCCCAAGTGAATGGCGATCAGTAACTTTCCCCACTTGCGTGGACTTCTGCACATGGAACCATCCTCCCAATTATTTTGCCGTTTGTTTTTTGGTGCCTACTTTTTGGCGCTTATTTCTGTTTCCTAGCTAGTGCTTGTGCATACTATAAAGTGCTATCCATTCCGGCGTAGGATTTTTTGGTATTGCCTTGCGGTATTTTGTGCCGTTGCTGCGGTCCTGGAATCGCTACTCTTGTGCGGGTCATAAACGCTCGGAGTAGTGCGCGTTGTTGCCACGGTTTGTGTCCGGCGTTTACCTACAACGGTCGACTCTTCTCCGTTTCTTGTAAATTTTGTCTATTTGTATTCTCTGCAAATGTGTGAATTTATTTAGATATATATTCTTTCGGTCTCTCTCTCTCTGTCTCGGGTCTCTCTCTCTCGCATTCTCTCTCGGGTCTCCCCCTCTTTCTTAGTGTGCCTTGAAAGTTTCACTTCGTTTAGGTGTACTACCCTACACGCACCTTTTTATTAATGATTTTTAAGTAATTGCAAAAAGTTAAATCAATTAATTTCAATTTCAAGGCTGACAAACAAGAACATTTCAAACTTATTGGAGTATCCCGGTAAGCCAACTTTTTAGTAGTTGTATTTCTTACTACCCTATACTGTTCCAATTCATTTCCGTTCCCAACATTCTGCAACAAATTTCGTGCGTGTAAAAGAGTTTAAGTCCTGAACAAAATAACTTACGGTTTTATGCTATCGCAATGGATGCGAGTCCCAATGTAATTAAAATAGACGATGATTCTGAGGAACCGAATGAAGGTAGCTATGGTGACTGCATAGTTGACTTGACTTCAGATTCCGGTATGAATGAAACTGGTGAGACGAAATTGCCGGCCGTTGTTGCTGCAACAGCCGCACAAGACGATGATGATGTCGAAGAAGGTGAAGTGGAGGAGGCACAAGAAGCCTTAGAACTATGTGAACCCTCACCTAGTAAACAAGCATTGGCATTTGAAATAAAATTTCCAAAAGAATGTGTGTTTAAGGAATATGGTCACCGAATTTTGGATACACTTGATAAAGCGCTGAATGAATCCACGGCCGGGGTTGTACAAAATGCAGTATTTGAATTCAGCATTGAGAATGCCAGCGAAAGTGACAAAAGCACTTTTATAAAAGCATATATGGTAGAACAAAAAAATATGGAGTCATTGGATGTTATGGTGCTGAGTGATGGTGAGGAACCTGAAGTGGATATAGTGGATCATCCAGAGCGTGCCAAATCAGCTCAACGCGAAGATTCGCCAATTTTAGATTTGGGTTCACTTTTCACAATTGATACTTCAGGTTCGAGTAAGTTAGACACGCAATGTGTTCCTTCGTATAAGCGTAGCATAAAAGATGTTTTAAATGAGGAGTCGTGGGAATCTAAGCGACGAAAACTAGAGAAAGAAGAAAATGAATGCCATAGAGTACGGAGTACGCAAGCTTGTTTCAATTGCGGTGTCGGCGGACATTCGCTGCGAGATTGCCCTAAACCGCGAAATAACGCACGAATAAATCGTGCGAAAGTGGCGCGGAAACAAGAACGATATCACATTGATATTGAACAAAGATTTGGGCATCTACGCCCTGGCGTAATAAGCGAAAAGTTGCAAGCAGCACTTGGTTTAAAGCGCGGGGAACTACCATTTTTTTTCTATCGCATGAGGAAACTTGGTTACCCACCTGGTTGGTTAGAAGAAGCTAAAGTGGTGCACTCGGGCATATCACTAATTAACTCTGATGTGAGTAAAAGCAGCGAGATACGTTGATTTAAAAAAACTTTATTTTATATCTTCTTTATAGGAAACGTCCATTTTGGGTTCAGAGAATGAAAACTCGCAGGAAAGCGATGAACAAAAATATGACATTTCCAAACTAATCGACTTTCCAGGATTTAACGTAGATCCGGGTCCGAATTTTTATGATGTAAGTTGAGTTTCCATTCATAAATTTCGCTTGAAAAAATAAATCTGACTTTTCAAGGATTATAAACACCATAACGTACCGCCATTTAGTCGTCATCAGCTAAAAGAAGAATTCGTTAAAGATTTGGGAAGTAACATTATAAAGGGCTATAAACAAAAAAAGCTTAAAAGCTTGCCTATACACGCCAATGCGGTTGAAAATAAAACTAGCATATTGGACACGGCAGATATGGAAATCGAAGATGATGTCGCGATAGAAAGAAATGTTGTATTTACTCGTCCACCTCCACCACCGGAGCCAGCGAGTGAGGTTAGACCACCGCCGCCACCACCAACTTCACCACCGCCAGCTGAAACAACAACTAACACACCTGCCATTAACGAACGTAGCAACTCACCAACTTTGGATGATTTGGAAACGCGCAAGCAAAAGCTACTAGCCGAATTAAAGGCGGGACTGTGTGATGCAGAGTCATCTCAGAGTACAAGTAACGACGAAGCTCTCATACTTGAAACCAACAGTAATGAGGTATATGCTGATCAAACGACACAACTGCCAACACCCAAAAAGTCAATGGATCAAAGTGAGCCAGCGACGCCTATCGCAAATGGGTCGATACGGACACCAGACATTATTAAGGAGTCGCACATGGGTACGCCTGTGCTACAATTTTCCCCATACGAAAAATTACCATCTGGAGAAAATTTTAAAGTAGGTGTTAGCGATGTAATCAATTTTGAAAATCTACCTGATTCTACTGGCAAATATGAGCAAATGAAGACGGTCATTAAAAAAGTTCGTAACATCATTACTAAGCTGCACAATGATGACGATTAATGAATAATGAGTTTGCATATGCTCCACTATATATACCTTTTAATTGATTTTTAATGATGTGGAAATTTGTGCATGAATATGTGAGTGTGTTTGTGGGTGAACTTAAGCATTGAGTAAATAATATAATTCTCATACGTAATATATTATTTATCCAAAGCTTAAACACTGATCAATTTTCCAGTTCAATTCAATGTAATTCTGCAGTACCTATTAAAAACTGTAATTAAATATTATAAATGTAGGTATGTATATGTGGTCCTAAGCTTTCCCGCGGAACAATAGAAATTAATATATATGGTATGTATATGTATATAATGAAACTTAACAATTCTCTTATTCAAGACAGAATTCGAAAAGAAATTTTATAAATTATAGTGATTTTACATACAAATATAATTAAACATAAACGTAGCTATATTTTTTATTTTCAATTTTTCTTTACTTTCAAAACTAAGGAAGTCTTTTGATTATGATATGAAAGGGCCAGTTTTTCAGAGTTAGTTTAACTGTGGAGAATTTTTCAACTGAGTTTAATGTTGCACTTAATTTAACTGCAAGCAAAGTTAAACTTGCACTGAGAAATTGGAGCTATGAAATGCTGTAGTTGAAGCAGGTGTTTTCAAGTTTAACAATAAAATTTGAATGGAAATATTCAAGCAAGTAGATTTTGTTTCAGACATGACTTGTCATTTTTTTAATAAACATTTTATCTAGGTATGTGTATATATTACACAGAAAGAATTGATCTAGAAATAATATATGAATAAGGACTTCGAGAAACGCTATTACCAATTTAATTCATTTAACGAATTTCTTTTGTGGTACACGGTTTGAGTGGAAATATGTCAGAAAAGTGCAAATAACTAAAAAAAAAATGTATTTTTGAAATGTATTCGTATGTCTAATGGTACTACTAAATTCTAATTTGTCACTCCAGCGTAGTTTTGGTAATCACCTTATGTATTTACTTTCTTTGCAAGATTTACTTATTCCATTACAAACAAAATGTGATTCGTTCTTTTACAACCTTATGATATTTTTAGCAACAACTGTATGGGGGGGTCATTGTACCCGAAAGGGTTATGCGTGACTGGGGAGTTAGAAACATTGATATGATAAAAAAAAATTTTCTAGTACCTGTCGCCACACGGCAGGCGATGGCAAACCTTGGAATGTATTTCTGCTATGAAGGAGATTCTCATAAAAACCATCTGTCGTTCGGAGACATCATAAAACTGTAGGTCCCTCCATTTGTGGACCAACACCAAGACGCACGCCACAAATTGGAGGAGCTCGGCCAAACATCTAACAAAAATAATATGTAATGCTACAACAATAACAATATGTCTGAGCCTACATACATATCGTGCATATTAGCGTACGATTCATAACAAACATAGCTGGGTATATATTTTTTTATTGAAAAGGAATTGTATGTATGTATATGTTAAACGTCTGAAATTAACATCGAAAAAAAATATATGTGTTTACCATTTATCCATTATATATAGTATTCATGTTGCATATAGTCAATACTAATGCAGTGTTTAATAAGTGGCCATTGTTTGACTTTGTTGAAATTACGCTTAAATTGGGTTTGTGTATTTGTGATTGTAAAATTTTCTCGTCGATTCAAACAAATATATAATAGCTGCAAATGCGTCGTATTTACAAATCAAATAACATGTACACGTGCATATGTGTACATACATACACTCATTGCTAAATTTTTACATTCACAAATTGGTTAGCATTTTGTTTCGTAAACTCTTTTATGGAATGGTTTTGCACCAGCCATAACAAATATCAATTTTCAGATATGAAGAATTTTGTTTTAGGTTCAGTATGCATATATAAATCGCTTATGACAATTTGCTATTTTGCTCTCGCCTGGCTAGTGCAATAGATATTTCGATGCATTAACAGAATGCAATAATGTAATTTGTTTAATATTTCTAAATATTTGTATGCGAAGGCAAATTTCCAGTCACGACTTCTAATAACTTACAGATAAACAGTGGAAAAACAATTTTGCATGGAAAATATTATTTGAAACTAGATTTGGAGGAAAATAAAGAAAAGAGCGTTAACTTAATCGTGTTGAATTACAATTGACAGACAAAAAGTATATGCTTAAGGGTTTCCGCCCATCCAAATGCCAATATTAATTGATTGCTGCCGGTGCCGGTGGTGGCGGCGGTGGTGGCAAACCGCCATTAGAATCTTGCCTTTGTGAATGTCGCTTTGTGTATTTCCTAATCGATTCGGGCCTTATAAAATACATAAGCACAGCGAAGAGCATAAACATTGTCGTCATAATCAAAGTGGACTCTTCATTACCACTCCCAGTGGTAGTTTCTCGCACACGACCAGATACTATGGGGTATAAAGAAAAACTTTTTAAATTTCCGATTACATTTATTAAATTAAAAAGTATTCAAAACAGCTTACCGTCAATGCATTCTACGTCGGTGCAATGATTTTGACTCTGACGTATCTGAAGGCAGTTGTTAATTATTTTAATACAAATAATAATTATAGGTGAAGATTAAAACTTACCATCGCCAAAAGCCGCTGCATAGCGAACTCATGCGACCAAACGCACTCGCAACCATCAAACTCATCACCCATTTTTGTTGTGCGTTAGATTTTTGGTGTCTGTTGCTTGTTTAGCTACAAAATGGCAAAAGAAAGACGAAATCAATCAAAAAATGTGTGCACTTATACAATATATGTATGTAGATAAGTAAGAGGCGAGCGAAAGAATCAATTGCGAAACGCTTATCCAATTTGCGGTTTCAGTTTTTAAAACAAATGTTTATCTTTACATGACTCACGTATCCCATTTATCGGAATAAATAAAAAGAGTAAAGCAAATTATAAAGACATACCATATTACCGGAACGACACTGATTTCTCTACGGCCAAGTACTCCAAGTACTGCCACTTCAGAGCTTTTCTTAATAAATATGCTTTTTAGAATATAATAATATATATAAACCGTTGTTGTTGTTGTAGCAGCAACGTCCTGCTGGAGTGACAGTCCTTGGCCGGATATTAATCCGGGTCGTTTCGGTAACGCAGTACCGACTGTCGTGGAAAAGTAGTGTGGCCTATACTACCGGAAAGGCACGAATTTAGATTCGTGGAGACACAAGCCTCTCCTGCAATAACAGCAGCGTTCTCCCCACAATCGGCCCAATGACGCCAGAACGACACGGATTTATGTCCACCTCGGAAGTATTCCTCAAAAATGTTTGAGGAATTTTTTATACTGTTACAACATCAACAGTCTTCAACACTTTTTTCGTATGAATACAATATTCACACACAATATTCTATGTACTTCTGGTGTTTTATCAAGTGCTACCAAACCGTCAAACTTTACTTAAATGATTGAAACTTCTAAACGTTACTTGCTTGTCCCTTGTCATGTAATTAAAATGCATACATATGTATGTACCTACAAGCTACTGCTCCTCTATTTCTCGACTGTAGCGAATATACACGTCCCCGTTTTACTGATAATGCTGATGAATGCCGATCGGCCACATGTTTGTGTATATATACACACACACACACACACGCAGAAAGCCATAATAAAAATGTAAAAATGCCTTATTTAATGACAAGTGTTTGTAATTATTATTTGAGAAATTTGTACTTTCATTGTTTTTGGTTTACTTTTTCGCTTTATTTTTTATTTAATGCTTTCTCAACGAAAGATAAGCAAAATAAAGCAATTGCGAAAGGCGTGGGTGTTAATTTTTGCCATTTAGTTAGATAACAGGAATTTCCAATTGAAGTTCATATACAAATATGTACGTATACGAAAAGAGAAGAGGTAGAATCGTACTAGCGAACTAAGTAATGAGATATGATGTTGTTGTTGTTGTTGTAGTAGCAGCATAAACATTCCCCATACTTACACACGGGGAATGCTGCTGGAGTGACAGTCCTTGGCCGGATATAAATCCGGGTCGTTTCGGTAACTGAGGTATGATGTAGTTTCCCTCGGTATTCGAGAATACATAATTTCCTTTTTTTTACTTTTAGTGATGATGTCACTTTATCAGTTTTACTAAGTGTTGTCATCGAAGTCATCGTCCAGTAAAACCTGTAAATTGTTGTGTTCGAGTATGTCCTTAAACACGAATATGTCTTTGCGCTATAATGTTTTCGTCTCCTATCTTATGTTTCGCAAAGAGGCAGTTCGTAAAAAAAAAAAATTTCGACCCCAACAGGTAGGTCTCTGTTTTCAATACCTGTTCTTACATAACGAATTTATGGGCATTCTAAAAATGGGCAAAAATTTAACAGTTAATACGAAAGTTGAAATTTGAAGACTTTATTTTTTGTCTCTAAATTACTTATAATAGGTCTGCTTATGTATACTTCAAACTGAATGCCACAAAATGACTACAGTAGATTCTGTTGTTGTTGTTGTTTTTAACAGCATACCTATCTGTTTTTAAGCGGTTTTTTTTTAATTAAAAAATGCATGTCGACCTATCGGGAATTGTATATACATATAAACAAGATTCTAAACCAGCTAAGCAAAAACTCATCACAGATTATAACAAAATGCTAACCCTACAAGTATGGAACCGCCTGCATCACCATCTTGATCAGACGTGTACATTTCCTCAAGTGACGGAAGTTATTTTACGCCAAATCCTAAACGAATGCGCAACATGCGGGTATTGTCTGATTCTATTTCTGACGATGTAAATTTATTTTTCGATTCTGACGTTCCTTAAATAAAGATATAATTTTCAAATATACAATTTTTTGTCTATGCGATGTTATTTAATTATTTCAGATTCATGTGGTCTATGTAACGTATCTATAGTTATAATATGGGACTAGTACCCTTTTTTATGCGATTTTATTACATTATTTCAGATTTATGCGGTTCTTAGCACTTTTGAAACGTATCTATAGTTTTACTATAGAACTGGTAGCTTTTTTATGCTGTTTCTTGCGGAACGTATATACCGCACAAAAACAGAATCTACTGTATAACGATAGAAGGCGCGAAAACTAAACATTCATATTAGAACGTAGATATTTACAATAGGTTACTCTACGTAAGTATTGACCATATATTTATCAGCGAAATGGCAAGCACGTTGACCCTACATTACCGGTTTGGCCACAGTTTACAATAATCGAGCTAAGTACAGCCACTTAAGTGTCATACCCCGAAAATACATGGGAAAATTTTAAGCTGTGAAAACAATATCAGAAATGGGTTTCCTGTAACTTCTGACTAAATCCTGTAAAACCCTAAAAATATGACCGGAAGACAAAAATATCCTAATTGCGAACATGTGTTACTTTTATCTGTAAATACAGGCTGTCATTTATGAATGTAGAAAAGTATAGTTATGATCGATCGATCATAATTTCGATGTATTAGAACTTCGTCTAGTCCTCAATTGTCCAGAGGTTGAGGAGCAGCGTAGTTGTTGTCAGTAGATATAAAACCGAATAGTCAGTAGTTTAAACACAATTTTCATTGGTAATTCATTGAAAAATTGTAATAATTACTTTCACAGTTAGCCCATAACATGACGCAATAAACCACCACAGAAAAACTAGTATATAATTATTTATGTATGTAGATGTGCTTTTTAATGAAAGCTCAAAAATACGCCTCAAGTTTTGTTTAAATTATTGGCCAATAATGTGCCATTTGGCAATATACAGCAAAATTGCTCATCAAATATTAAATGGGTGTCTCATATCAATAATAAAATACTTTATTGATACTTGAATATTATTATAAGACTCGGTGTCTCTAAATATTTACAACTGATTGCCGCTCATTTCCTCTACATATAATAACGCTAATCCAAACATACACATGCATACATATGTTAATAGTATATTTGTATACATGCATACTCATATACATACATATAAGCCAATTATTCGAAGACCATTATTTAGCTGCGACCTTTGAAAGCGAAGCTTAGAATTTATAACAAAACATAGAACTGGAAACAATAACGTTTGTCCGATTGCGCTAGCGCATTTTAGCGTAGATTTTTATGAAACTAAAATAAAGTCGCCGCTGTTGTATTCCAATTGAATAAGATAAGCAACTCAAATAGCTATAACATCACGCCTCCATATTGTAGCACATCGTGTAATGTGGATATGAATGTTTGCAAGTACATATGCACATGCAAATATGTATACATATGTATGTATCGTCATCATTTAGAAATACTCACATAAGATTTTGCTTTTGAAAAAGTCACAATAACTTTATTTACGAATTTTTAACCACTAAGAAAATTGAATAAAAAATCATATTCTCACAAATATTATTAGGGGTATTTCCAAGGTGCATTCATTCAATATTCGCCTTAGGTATTTCTAAATGATGTTATAAGTCAACTATGCTGTCAGCTGTTTATACATACATACATTTGTACATATTTATATATTTAGAATAGCTGGATCGTTCAAGTGATACACCAATAGTTCATTGCCGTAGTTACTTTTCCATTTCCCTAAAAAAAACAATACTGCAACAATATCACAGCTATATAAAACCAGTTTTGATGGCAGATGATTGCACTTTCCTCGCTACCTTCTTGTAACCAATAAATGCACAGAAGTACATATGTATGAATTTACATACATATGTGCGGAACACCTATTTCTATTTACACATTTTTTACCTCTTACAACAGCTCTAAATGTAGCTGTAGGGAATGAATTAGTGGCGGTGGTGATTTTCCTATTGCTCCTCCAAACTTCTGATTCTTGATGGCTTCACAGCAATCTGACACGTATTAATTATTTTCTGTTTTCCCTCTGCATTCACAATATTTTCACTAATTTTTTACTCGCTGGATTTGTGAAAAATTATCACAAATTTGCGATGTGTGCGTCGTTTCGAGAAGCAAAGGAAAATAACAAACTTGAGACCATAGTTGCCACTCTCTGGCTTAAGCAGTAGATTTAATACTTTTTGAAAATTTAAACCCAAAAAATTGGATGTGCCTAGTGCCTTTTTGTAAGCTCTAATACAATGCAAAAGCACCACCATTTAAAAACGTACTAAGTAATCCATAATAATTTAAAAGTATTCTAAATATTGCAGATATTCGTTGGTTATCTATTAGAAAAGTAATAAATAGAGTTTCAAAATGTGGCTCGAGTTTTAAATAATCATTAAAATAGATGTATAATAGTAATGAGAACTATATCTATCGTGTTTATTTAACTGATGTAGTCGCAAATGTTCAAAGAGTAAATCTTGAATTCGAGGCAGCAAATGCTAAATATGCAAAACTTTTCAAACGTCTTAAAATTCCGATTACAAAAACAACACGACCAGTTTTGCTACATGAGATATGGATTCGAAGAGGTTTGGAAACCATACAAATATATCTAGAGAAAAACCAGATTTAAAATTTATTTATTAAATGTGTCACAGTGTTAATTAACGAGTTAAAATCTTTACTTACGAGTTATTATTAAAATCTTTAATAAAAGAAAACCATCTATCTTCGTATTGGCCCATTTGAAAGAGATCGATGTACAGAATACAAAGCTGATGCCCGTTATTCCGTGCTCAGAAAATAGCGCAAGACAACCCAAGACAAAAATACAGGGTGGTACATATATTGATATTTTTACAAATTAATAAAAATCCGTATTTTTAGGTATAATATTGCTTCAACCGAAAGAACAAACATTTCCATTATGTATGGAATACAATTGGTTGCCTCGGCTGACTTCGCAGAAGCGCATTCTGTTACGGATGGCTTGCCCGATATTCGATTTAAGAGCCTGAATCGTTAATTAATTCTTCGCATAAAACGGTCCTTCACGGCACTTTCAAAACAAGTTTAAAGGCGACAAATTGCAGCTTCGGACCAATTGACATCGATTGCTGCCTGGACTGTGTGGTATATAGCTAGAGATCCTTCTGAAATTAAAGATATTGCACGTCTTCAATTTTCGACCAAAATGATATTTCCTGAGGCACTGTCCAAAAAAAAATTGGCCAATGGCACCAAGCTGTTCTGCTCTAAGGGTGCATTAACTTAATAGGAGGATTTGACGATAATAGGAGGATTTTCCGATCTCCAGAAGTTTGCTTAATAACATAGCTACCGATCTGAAAGACCGCATAATCAGAAAAGACGATTTTACATTCTCTTGACTTTAACTGGACTTTGGAAATAAGTATGCGTAAGGCATTTAATTTCGATCGATGCGATAACATATGGGTAAAAATACGTATATTCAAACCACCAAATTGCAAAATCAAAATACAATTAAATTTTGTTTTGGTACTACTTTTAATACTTTCGCAAATTTGCAATATATTTCAGAGGAATAATATTTCACACAAGGATAATAGGGACTATTTTTCTGAGAGATACGTACCGGCCAAGGCACATCAACAAGGTGGAGTAATACGAGAAGTGGAGCAGTTGAATTGATTTTTTTTTATAATTTTACTTATTCCCTAAATTGAACAATTTTTTACGTGACATCTTGCATAATTAGACTTTAAATCGCAATTTTTTGAATATCAGTCAAAATATTAAACGAAACTTTCTAACGTATAAGTAACCAGAAAAGTCTGTTACAAATATTTCGAATGAATAAAGAAAAGCAGCCACAAGATAACCCAAAATGTAGCCGTAAGAAAATCACCTCTGTGCCAGACCTCTCACTTTGACGTATTGCCAAATGTCTGCTATCTCGTAAATATGTTTTGAATTCTGGTATTTAAAACAAATAAAAATGTTTTTTATATGATTTATCATCAGCATGTCTTTAGAAAGTGCTAATATTGCAATGACCCACGTAGTGGAAAACGTATCAGCACCCAGGAAATATCCATTTGCGGAAATGCGCCTAGACGACACACACCAGCTAGATGCTATTGAAGGACGATTCACCTGCCCGCAATGCAATAGGTCCCGGAAATTTTATTGCTACAATTGTTATGTGCCCGTTGGAAACGTTGCTAATTTTATACCACATGTAGAGATACCCATTGACATAGATATCATAAAGCATAAAAAAGAAATTGACGGTAAAAGTACATCTGCACATGCGGCTGTATTGGCCAAGGATCGTGTAAACGTGTATGCCTACCCTGATATGCCGGACTATTCACAAATGAATGGTGTTGTACTTATTTTTCCAGGCGCTAAAAGTCTTACTGTGCCACAACTTTTCGATCAACGCGTGCGACTAAAGACTGAAAACAATTACGGTTTGCCAAAGGGACACAATATGGGAACCATGCTGAGATGGCGTATAGATGAAGTAAAAGAGGAACCAAAAGAGGGTGAAGATTTTGCAACAGAAAAAGTATATACATATGGAAACCTGCCTGTAAAGCGTGCGATATTCATTGACAGCACTTGGAACCAAAGTCGTGGTATTTTTAAGGATGCTCGCTTAAAGGGCTTACCCACTGTTGTATTGCAAAACCGGTGCTCACAATTTTGGCGACATCAGCGTGGTAGTCCTCGTTGGTATCTAGCAACAGTTGAAGCCGTACATCAATTCCTGTTGGAAGTGCACGTTAATGCGTGGGGTCTTAATAGACATTATCGTGGTCTGGATAATCTCGAAATCATTCAAGGCTTTTACGAGACTGCACGCTTAGTGGATGCCTGTCCAACATTTATAGCTCGCGAAGCGCCCTATAATGGGCAATATGATAATTTGCTCTTTTTCTTTGCCAATATATACGATACGATACATAAATATTATGATCACAATCAGTTGAAATCTTATCGCCGGCCGATCTAAAATATGAAGGTTTTAAAAATAAATATAAAATGGAAAACAACTTAATGTATAAATAATTTCATTGTGAAGGGGCGAGGGTAAAATGGATAAAATAAATCTGGAACAGTTGGGTATTCTACGCTATCGGAACAAACCGAAATTGCATCTGGCCAAAGACTGCCAAACCAAAAGGCAAAATTTTGAAGTATTAAAAGCTTTTGATAAAAATTTAACGTAGCAAGAAAAAATTCGGTAATGTGACGAAAATGTATGTACTTCTATCCAATAATCCAATAATAGGAAAAGCTCGAACGAACATTTAACAACAGAGTATATTATACGCGCATATTATGAGGGTTTATATTCAATACCATCAATCTACAGTTTTCACAAGCAAGTCTTCCTGATAATAGCGTTCATCTCTTGACTTAATTGTTATCCATGATATTAATAGCAGCTTAAAAATCAGTTTCTAGACTTACAGGCGAAATATGTATAACGTTGACATTAATATCGCATACGGGCATTGCATATAGTATTTACATATATACAGATGGTAGACAAAAGGAAAATAAAATAATCCAAATTGGTTTAATTACAAAAAAAAAGGATAAATGTAAATATAGGCTGACTGCTTAAATGTCAGCTGCGCTGCATAAGAGCAAAGAGGAATTTTATTAAACAAAAAAGGTCGATGATGCGTAACTGTTTGAAGTTCCGAAATGCATGCATCGAGTTGTTGATGTACATCACAAACGCAAATTGTACATCACAGATTTTTATGATGCCAAACATTGCAGACAAAAATTTGTTGGGATATTCTACCAAGCTGGCAGCCATGCGCAAGATATACATTCACATATAATTTAATTGATTCTGCTGATTGATTTATGTTATTCACCCAATATGTTTAACTGTTTATTAAAACTCGTCAAGACATGGATCACGAACTATGTTTAACACGATTCCAACTACACAGGTAACACTACGCACCCTTTGGCCTATGTGAAATCTATTCTGTTGAGCCAGATACGACTATACATACCTAACCTAATCTTACCCACACATACTCAATCCATCCGCTTTGGAACAATCAAAGACCGTCGTTTTTTGTTAAACACTTTTTGCAAAAGCATTTTATTTATTTTATATTTTTTTGTTTCACTTTCAAGTAAGTATATATATATATATTTATATATTTCATATTTATATAGATAGTTGATGGAATTAATATGTATGAATGTGTGTATATAAGTTATTTACTTCTATATAATGGACGTCAGCGAGGGACGCCACATTCAAGCGACACAAATTGCAATGCCGCAAATGCACATGGTCACACAAACTACAAATATGAGCACATAAATAGTCATAGATAAATAAATCTTGTACAGGTGTGAATGTACATTTCCGGATTGTAGTTTGCAGTGCATGAATTATTTAGTGTTGTGTGTGTGTATATGTGTGTGAATATGTGTTGCGCTGTGTGTCAATTTATTAAAAAAAAAGAAAAAAAGATTTCACTACTGACTGCTCTGATTTATTTTATTTGTTGCTGCTTTATTTAATTGCATATTTGTGTTTTCTAATATTATATTTTTTGCTTTCTGCAAAACGTGCATTAACGGCATATTTACGCAGTGTACAGATCGACATGTAAATGTGTCGTATTTTTGTTTTGTTGTGCCTGTTTTTAGGCGTTCACCATGGGAATAACTTGTATGTGTAGGTGTATGTGTATGTGTGCTTGTGTTTGTGGGTATGTATGCCAGGGAATGATTGTATATTTGAGTCAATGTGTGTATTTTGGGAGACTCTGAAACATCTAATTGCAATTGCAAAACAGACAAACACGAGGCTACAATCCATTAAAATTGTGCATAAAATGCAAAGAAAACCAAACCACTTTCGATATTGGTCGACGTGACGCGTTTCCACATTTTTCTATTATGTTTTCTTTGTTGCTGTTTTAATTAATTGCCTTACATTTGCACATTCGTATTTTTATTCATTACCCTTTTGCATTAAGCCTTAGGTATAATACTTTCTTTGCTGGTTTTTCTCTTTGCGTTTCAGATGCACCTACAAATGTATTTCTTCTGCATATGTAGATCATTTCGTTCGGATAGTTCTCTTTTTTTCTAATGTATGTCATGTTCTTTTTAAGATAATAAAATTATAAGACGCTTTATTGTTTGCCGATTTATCATTGCTTTTGCACTCCTATTATTATTATTATCTGAGTTTGTATAACAGTTTTTTTAACCCAAATCTAATACAAAAAACCATAAACAAATTAATTCTTGATTGGCGAATAACTTTTTGTTACAATTAAAAGTAAATGTATAAAAAAAAAACCAATATAAATGTATATGAAAAAAGTTAGGTGTGGAAAAATGTATAACCTAATATCTTCGAGACCAATTGCATATATACGAGACAAATACGAGATGTTTTTCAATACACAAATTTAGTGCAATAAAAAGGACATGGCCCTTAGTGATATTCAAATATGTTCACTTTTAAGCTGTTTTGCATGCATTTGTTTTTGTTAAAATATAAATATGTATAGCAAAATCATACGGTAATGGCAGCAATGCCGTTCTTGGCGTGGCAGTGGCGGTCAAAGAGGAAAAAGTCTCACCCTCTCCCCAGCTGCCAGTGAAGTTAAAATGTAAAAGTGTACAATTCATTTTTTTAATTTTATATTTTGTTGGCCATTTGCTGCTGTTACCGCTATGATTGAGCTACTAGGCAAGTTTTTAACGTTCGATTGTTATTTTGTTTGTCTTTGTCTTTCTTTAACTTTGTTGTTTTTTCTTTATACTTGTTTTTGTTTACTTTGCCAGTTTTATTTTCTAAATTATTTGCATTTCTAGTATGTTTTCATTTTCATACAGTTTGTTAAGGTATTTCTTGTATTTCTAAGTTTTTTTTAATGCCTTGTTCCAATAAAAAAGAATTACTACTTAAATTCAGCTTTATACATCATGTGCATTATTTTAATCATATTGTAATTGTAGTTTCTGAAGGGGAGGAGGGGAGAAGGAGTTTTTTAAATGGAGAGATTTGCTTTTGCGTCTCATCTAGTAAAAATATATAGTAAATTTTCAATTTCTTAATAATAAAATTTTCAGTTTTTCTGCTGTTCTTTTGCTTTTTATCTTTTTATTTTGCATTTGTTAGCATATCTTTTGTTTTCATTTTCATTATCCTTTTCTAATGTATTCATTATCTTTCTGGTTTTTCGTTTACTTTCAGTTTTTTTCTTCATTTGTAAGTGTTTTATTTATTTTTTGTAATATCTATACATTTTCTCTACGTTAAGAACTTAAATGTTAAAATTTATTGGGAACATTTATAATAATCATATCAATCATAATTTTTGCCTATTACCAGTATTTTTGGGGTGTTTGTTAGAATAAAATAAATTATTGTTATGCATATTCTTTTTTCATGTCCTGGATTTCTGTGCATTGCGTTTGCTTTTCTTTGCTTAATTTAATGTTTTCATATTGTTTACCTTTGTCCTTTTCATTTTGTTGTTTTTCATTGTTTACATATAATTTAGTTTTTGTTTTTAAACCATTTTAGTTTCTTTAGTTTTATGCCATTTTATTTTTTATTCGCTTTTTAATTACAATAAATACACATTTCTTGCATCAATTTTACAACTAAGCTTAAAATTGGTTGCTTTTTCTTCTGGGTTTGTTTTTTGTTATTTTTATGCTTTTTAGACATCTGCTGTTGTTACCTCGCGCACTCTCCATTTTTCTAGTGTTTCGATTCTGTTTCTTGCATACAATTAAATACTCTTATACATAATGCGTAAATGGGTTTTGTTATTTTTTGTTTTTACTTTTGCACGGTGAGTAATTTAATATAAATGTACTTTTTCATGATTACATTAGCATATTTTTCATATTCTTGTATTTGTAATTTATAATGACGCCCATATAATTCACGCGGTTTCAGTGTTGTGGGTATTTTTCTTTTGCCGATTTGTGACAAAAATATAAACTTTACATATGTATATCGAAGCAAAAAAGTTTGTTTATGTGTTTAGGTATGAATAAGTGAGTGTGTTTGTGTTTCTTTGTTTGTTTGATTTGTGTTCATTATGTTGTATTCAAGGGGTGCATGAATAATTTTTAATAGCTATAATAGTACATAATATATTGATAGGGACATAAATATGCCATTTAATTTGAAGTAGAGTTTAAATTTAATTTTAGTTGCAAATCATTGAGTTCTACTCAATGTGACATCCATAAAATCTACTGTGTAATCAACGTTAAACTGCCAGTTAGTTATTCAATGTGTTTCTATATAACGTTTCATTTTGTTTTTATATTTTCCATTTGCTTTTTGTTTTTGTTGGTTGAATATTTTAATTATTTAAGGTTTAACAATAAGCATTTTTTAAGATATTTTTTATTTTTTTTTTTTTTTCACTAATGTAAACTTTTATGTAACATCGAAATCAAAAAGGATATTCCATAATTTTTGCTTTAAAGTTTACATCTCTACATGTACATATATGTATTTGTTGTATGTATGCGTATTTATGTTGTATTTTTTTAATATTTTTTTTTTTAATTTTTCATAGTTCTTAAAGATATATGTATGTATATTCGAAAACTTCCTTTAATAAATTTGCATCGGTATTCACCTGGGAATTTTTTTACTTATCTTTCTCAAATTCTTCAAACTTAGATGAATCAACTACACTTTTTTTATTCTTATTCACTAACGCTTTATGAAAACTTTCTTCTTATACTTACCACTTTATGAGCTTGACAATAATATTCACCACTAATTCACCTCTTGTAAACAATATTTAGCTTAGAATACATTTCTTGTTGTATTAAATGTCATTTTTTTTTAATTTCTCTCAAACCAGTTCTTCAATTTAATAGTAAAAGACTTGGCCTGCCTTCTGTCGTTTGCGTTCCTCCAATTTTCGATTTATCTCTTGTTGGCGTTCGATTTTGTTGAGTGCACGTGCAACGTACAAAAACTTATTGTCGCCCAATTGCTTGCCATTTAGGCCAATAACTGCAGCTAAAGCTGATTGTGGGCTCTCAAAAGCAACAAACCCGAAACGGCGTGAACGACCTTCCTCATCGAGCATCACCTAAAAGAAAATATTTTGGGTTAGTTGAATCACCTATAAGTACATATTATAGTTTTTTGAATTATATACTTTTATACGATTATATAGTTATTAGTGGTTCCTGGATATTGGCATTAAATTTCAGGTCATATTTAGAATACAGAAAATATGCGGCATAAATGCCCTGTCACTCCAGCAGCATTCCCCGTATGTAAGTATGGGGAATGTTTATGCTGCTACAACAACAACCAAATAAATACGAACTTATGCAATATAAACCATAGTGGGACTTCCAAATTGTCTGTTTGAAACCAACCAATTCACTCTTCATTTGGCCCTTAAAAGATTTTTTTCTAAACTTTGCCACAAAATCCAATATACGAATATATGTATGTATGTATAGCTGTATCAGCATGAACTATATTTACATCTGCAGTGTTTCATAAACAAATACTTATGTAAACTTCTCTCTGAAAGGTATAAATTTTAAGCAAACACTGTTGCAAACGTGAAAGTAATCAAGCAGTTATATTTTTGTTTGTTTTGAATTTCAAATTAATAAAATATAAGTTTCATCTTTAAGCGTATCGTTCGCGCATTATTAGCCTTAGCAGTAGTTGTCAAGCCAAGGTTTAATCAAAGTAGGTACAATGTAGTATGGAATTAAGTAAACTAACGGGTGTTAACAAGGGTAGCAGTTGGGGAGACACACCAAAGCACAAGGCATAAACAAGGACATGCGCAACGGTATTCTACTGTGAAGCAAACGCAAAACAGAACAAACCACAGCATAGAAAGAATTAGGAAAAATTGTATAACAGGAAAACGCTGATACAGAGGAAAGTTCAGGCTGGGAGAAATAGAGAGGAGATGATGCATAAAGAGAATAAGCCATAAAACAAAGCTAACAGCAGATTTAGCTTTACAGGTATGCTAGTGCATAACCCCAAATCGTAAAAACTCACATTTCACCTAACGACTCTGTATATTTTACTATCGGACACTTGCGCAACACTCAATGATGCCCATTCACTAAATATATGCTACCTACACCATTAATAAGTTTATCGAAATTTACCTTGTGACTTGTTATGCGTCCGTACGGTTCAAACATTTCATGTAAATGCTGATCAGTAAAATCTTCGTTCAGATTCTTGACGTAAAGATTCCTAAATTGTGAAGCTTTCTCTTGCTCACGGTCACGGCGTGGTATGAATTTTACTACGTGCACCTTCTGATTATTGCACAGCATACCATTCACCTTTTCGATGGCAGTGCGTGCGGCTTCTTCGGAATCGAAGTGCACAAAACCATATCCACGTGAATTGCCATCCTCATCTTTGGCCACATTACAGTTAAGAATATTGCCAAATACGGAGAATGTGTCATACACAGCTTTGTTGTCAATAGAACGTTCCAAATTCTTGATATAAATTTTACCACTATCTGCGGAACTAGAACTGCCTCCGCTACCATTGCCACTACCGGGCATGCCGCTTCCATTGTTTGGCATATGAGGCGACATTGAAGTAATATTTCCACTACTCATGCCCATGGGCGCATGCGGTGCGTGACGACTCATAGCCGAGGCGGCATGATGAATATTGTTATTGCCCGTGCCTGGATGGGCTCCTGGATGCGTACCATGTGCTGCCGATGGATGGTGTGCCATTGGACCTCCAGCTTGTCCTGTGGCGGCATGGTGATGCAATTGCGGTTGCTGCGGATGATGTGCTGTGGCCAATGGGTGGCCTGCGTAGTGATGGTTGGGGGCAGGATTGCCGCGAAACGTCATCGAATTGACAAACATAATTGGGGGTGGTAGTGACGGCACTGCGGGCTGCTTGTGGAGCGTGGCGGCGGCGATGGAGCTGTTATAAGCGTTATTGTAGGAATTGCTGCCGTAGCTAAGAATTTTGACGCTTTTTAGTGGAGCACCGGCGTACGTTCAATTACTCGCTTATTTCTCAGTTTGCTTTGTCTATATTTCGACACGTACTCCAATCCACTAGTTCACGAAATCGATATGCAATAAAAATTTATTCAGAATAAGAAGTTGGAATATTAATATGAAAAGCTACCTAAAAATTGATATGCACCTTTGAAATCCCAACAAACAATAATCACTTTTTTATCGTGCGCTCCTTTCCCGACCGCATTAACAATTTTCAACTGCTTGAACAACTTGCCCGTTCGCTAGTTCGTTTCGCCTTTCGTCTTCGTTTGCGTGTGCGTTTTGCAAAAAATCGTTTTTCCGCTCGTTGCTTTATCTTCTTTCACTTCACTTTTCTTTGTTTGATTACTTTATTTCTTTAACTGCTTTGTCTTCCTTTCTTCTTATCCTTTTTATCTCTCGAAATTTCAATTACTCTTTACACTTTCGTTAGCTCCTTAGCTCTTATTCTATCTGCATTTTTACTTGTCTAATTTCTACAGCAAATTGAAATGTTTTGTATTTATTTTACTACTTTCAGCTTCTGCACCATGAAATTATTAGTTCTTTAAATTTATATTATTATTTTATTTATTAAGTTCTTTTTTTAAAAAATTTTGATGCGAAAAAACGATTTGCAGACTACAGCCACGAACTTGCTTGCGAGCAAAGAAAATGGCCACAAAATAAAATGTGTAACGTTGTGGCCACTAGACGTGGATTTCTACATGATAAAGTGTTGCCAACGTACAATTCTTTAAATGAGTTTTCACACAGCCGATAACGGTATTTTTTGTGCTTGTATATATTTCTCTTGAAGGGTTCGTATTGATTTTTTGCGCTTAAGTAGGAGCGCTGTTATTTTTGTGAATCGTTTTCCGTTTTATATTGTAACTGGTAAGTAAATAAAAAATAAAGTATCTGGAGTATTTCTATAGCACTTTACTTTAGTTTAAGCGATTCAATAATGTCGAAAGATAAGCACTGCTCAGAAGAGCAATCCTACAGTTGCAAAATCCCAGATAGTCCCACCGTGCTATTTCAACACAATAAAACGATGGTTTCTAATGCTTTGAAATAATATTCTAAGTACAAAACAGCAATTTTCTGAATATAAAACAGTAGCAAACATTTCCAGAAAAAAAGTGTGAAAGATTATTGGCCAGATTGATGGGATGATTGTTAGATTGTCAAAACAGTATCCCAGGAAGAGTGCTGCTGACATCCATTAAGGAAGGCTCAATAATGGTGTGGGACTGCATTTTATGGAACGGTGTTGGACCAATTCATCGTATTGAAGGTAATATGGATCCGATCAATTATGTGTTTTTTTCATAAAAATACTGATATAGATTGGAAATATTTTATTTTTTTTATCGTCTATGCTTAGCGAATAGCGAACACTGCTACTGGTTTTCTGCTGGAAATGGATCGAAATAGATTAGTAATCGCCATCGAGTGCGAATGAAATAAAAAGATTTTTTAGCAATTATTTATAATATTTTGTATATTATCATCAGACATTTCTACATTTTATACCAAAGAAAAAATAGTTTTAACAGCACTGGAGGAAAAAAGTAGTACAGTAAGTTAAACCCATTTTGGGTATTTATCAGAAAAAGGCGGGGAAATTTTTTTTTGTTTTGATAATTTCGCGCAGTGTAGTTTGACATATTCCAAGTTGCTAGAATTTTGAAAGTGCAATTGTTTTTATTTCGCGATTGATTTTATATTCTTGCGGTTTAGTTTGATCTTAAATGGCTGATGAAAGTATTAATTCCAGTCCACAAAAGTTGAATCGCTCCATACATAGGTCCCGTTTGCATCGAAAGAACAAAAGGCTCAACGCAACATTCACAACAGCAACAAAACCGCCTTGTAGCGAAGTGACAAGCTTCCCTGCAAATAATGATAGGACTAGCGAGGAGGAGCTATCCTGCACATTGTTGGTCATGTATGACTCGGAGAAGAATGAGGAAGATGAAACAAATGCGGTACAATTGCATTCAGTCGTTGAAAGACCCCGTTTTGAAGCAGATGTAGATTTTGATCCATTTGCGGAGCAACGCCTTCTCGTGCTTGCGGATCACTGCGGAGCTCCTCCACGAAGCTCGACCAACTTTGTAGCTACTCAAAAGTTTGAGCTTTGTAGTAATTTTTTACTTCAATCACCAGAACGGCCTTCAGATAAAAGCAATAATTTAAAAAGTATCCAAGGGGAGGCATTTGAAATCACAGATTCGGAGTTGCTACAAGCTTGCGTAGAAACCGAAAAAAACACTGTCACTAATAATATAAAGCAAGAAAAACTGGATTTAAATGAGGTACCTGCAACACCAGAATCAAAGCAAAAGACGAAAACAATTGTAGATTTAATACTTGAAGATTTCTGTAGTTCACCTGATCTACAGCACTCATCGGAAGAAAGTAGTTTCCTTTTTAGATTTGCTAACAAACCGCTGCGTACATACAGCAGACTTCGGCACAAACACACAATTGCACGTCAAAATATTGCTGAGCAATATGGGCAACCTACCAACAGTGGGAATCATTGCGTCGTCGATGATGATTTATTTAGCAATGATTCGTCAACTGATTTGTCGGTCCAAGAAGATCCTACTCAACTAAGATCTACAACAAATGGAGAAGAAGTCGTCGATTTACACCATTCACAAAATTTGTGTGAAAATTTGCAAAATTTGAGTGCTTACTTTACTGAGTTGTCGGGATCGGATAAAAAGCAAGAAATGGTTCTAGAATCTACGACACAACAATTAATGCTAAATAAAAGTACAAATAGAATGCTAACATCAGCAGAAGGAAGTTCAGGTATATATTACACGGCAATAAAAGAGGAGGCAAATAGTTTGCTGAAGGAAGTAGAATTACATACCCAGGAACAATGTCTAACTAGTCGGAGTGGAAATATTTCATTTGATGAGGAATTTAAAGGTTTTCCGAGTGAGGATGAGAACACTTGCGTTGGTATAGAAACTATACCAAATGAAGACTGTGATATAGCAAAAACTCATGGTACGTTATCCAATTGATGTCGACTACCTATATGTTCCAATTTGTTCCTTTTTTTCTTTTTATAGTAGACGATCTAGAAAGTTTTGATGACGATGACGAATGGAATGATGAATGCGATTTTTTTGCGAATTTCGATATGGAAGTGGCTTTAGATGCAGCGTCAGCGTCGAAATTGGAAAAAAAAGAGACGTTTGAAGTAATTAATAAAAAGAATTCAAGTTCGCATCATTCTTTGGAAGAAAATGTAGAAGTTGTACCAGGTTTTCGAACTGCCTCTAATAAAGCAGTGATAATATCTGCAGAGGCTCAATTATGTGCTTCGAAAATACTTCAGGAGCTACCGCCACTCCCAACAAATAGTGGCTACACAGACGACTTAGTCACGAAAGATGGAAACACTGCAGATTTTCAAACTGCTCTGAATCGAACAGTATCAATACCCAAACCAGAAGGTTTTAATGAATATTCTTCAAACACACCAACTAGTTCATATGATAGACTGAGAAATTCTAGAATAGAAAATAATACCTTGCAAAGTTTTGCTGGCTTCGAAACGGCTTCAAGTAAGAAAATTATAATTTCCAAGGAAGCGCTACAGCAAGCTGCAAAAATTGTTGAACAGTTGCCGCCATTACCGCACGACCATATTTGCATTATGAAAGACCCTTGCTCAACCACTGCGCCAACCGATAAAGAAACATTCGTTGGATTTCGTACTGCTTCAAGTAAAACAATAAAAGTATCCAAAGAAGCACAAGAGCGTGCATCAAAAATATTAGAGGAACTACCAGAATTATATGCAGAACAGAAATTAGGGGCGACTAAGTGTGGAACGGAAACGACGTTGCCTAGTGCTAATTCATATATAGGCTTTCGAACTGCATCTAGTAAAGCCATACAAATCTCAGAAGCGGCACAAAAGCGGGCGGCAATAATTGTACAAGGCGTGATAGATGAAAATGTTGAATATAATCGCAAAGAGTGCTTAGAAAGTATGCAATTTAGTGAGTGGCCGGTAGAAGAGGTTGAACAGATCGATATTAAAGCGAAACAGATAGCTATCGAAGGTGTAGGTAATGTAAATGCTCCCGGTTTTGCCACATCATCTAAAAAACTAATTCTGGTATCAGACTCAACCAAGCAAAAAACTGCCGCTATTCTCGAAAACTTACCAAAACAACCTGCTAAAGTACAATCAAAATCTATTTGCAAAAGCGCAGAAAGAGATTCTGAACCCGAACATCTCAATAATGTGGTATTTTCTGAGTGGTTTTTAGCGGAGGCTATTGAGGTCTCTGGTGGTGAACAAGAGACACAATCAAATGGCTCGAATAAAAGGAAACACCTTGGTTTAGACTTTGATCATAACGACGAAGAACCTAAAACTCCGCGGCGTACACCAAAATCAGTGTGTAAATCGGTTAACACTCAACGAAGTCCGTTGACTCATATACAACCTACATTGAAACGTTCCAGCTTGAGTGAATTGGCAGTAAAGACACCGCCCGATTACAGAGCTAGCCATGGTATAATAGCGCGTAAGAATCTACTCTCCTTAAACAAACGTAATAAATTAAGTGCACGGTCGTTGCAGCTGAGTAAAGAGTTGCGGGAGGATTCTAGTGTGGCTGAAACACCAACAAAAAGAATTACAAACTCACATATTGCACCAATTACCGCTGAACCCAAATCACCACCTGATACACCAAATCTTCGGGAATTCTTTGCATCGGCATCAATGAGTACCAGTACACCACATCCGCCAGCACGACAGCAAACACACATACGTACACGTGCAAGAAAAAAGGATGACGTAGAAGCTGTCGCGACGGCTACACCCACAAACGACTCATCATTAAAGCGCATCGAATGGGAAAATGAGAGTTTGGATAGAAGTGTTTCTTCGCCAAATACTACGAGTAGATTGTCTAATTTGTCTTTTAGCAATATAACAAAAATGGCATCGAATCCGACGCCCAAACAGCGTATTGAGCGTCTACGTATGTATGGTAAGCCACCAAGCGTCTCACCTATTTACATGTCTAGCACAAATAATTGTCGTATATCAGGACTAAAGAGACGTACTCGCAGTGACACCAAGAATGAGAAGAAGTAGCGAGAAATACTGGTTTGACGGCCGCATTGATCGTGTACAGTAAAGCATGTGCTTAATTGTTCCTCATCTTTTTGTATGAATGATTGCTATCAAAATGTATATATGTATGTATTTATGTAAATTTAATTTAATTACTTTTTAATTGTTTTTATCATTAATACAAATGTGTAATGATTACCGCATTGGTGGTTTGCAAAAGTTAAGAGGAATATAATTACTTTCAATAAATTTAGAAGGATAATCAAAAGGACGCAAAAAACAGTAGCTCTAATTGCGTTTATCTAAGACGAAGGCAGTTTTTCACTAATGAAGTTTAAGAAACTCACCTACTTGAAGCAAATACGAAAACCTTCTTGGGAAATCAGAATCACAATGTCATAGTTTCTGAAGATATCGAGAAGGCATTTGACAGGGTCATATCAACACACGTAATAAAATAATTAAATATATGGGGTGTACCCCAATTGCTTTTAAAGCTTATACTATCCTTCCTTTCACATAGAAGGATCACCGTCAAAGTCGACGGGTACTTCTCACGCCCCTTTACTCTCAACAATGGCATCCCACAAGGTTCACCTCTGTCAGTATTCCTCTTCAGCGCATACACAAACACACTTTCCAAGTTGGTTAATAACTCACCCGGTGTAAACTTTATAGGGATATACGCAGACAACATATTTGCACTAGTCTCAGGAGCCGAAGCTGAAGTACAACAAAACTTGAATAATCTGGACAGGAAGATACAAAACTGGGCAAACATGACAGGAGCAGTGATTCCAGCTAACAAGATAGAAGCCCTGCACATATGCAGGAAAAGAAGCTGCCACGCAAATAATATTACAATTAGAAACACCACGATAACATTACAAAGCAATCTGAGAATTTTAGGTGTCACTTTCACTAGAAATGACCACGTCAAAAATATAGTTAACAAACTTAGCAAGGTGCACAACGTGCTGAAGATAATATGCACAAAGAAAAAAGGCCCACATATGGATACGGCACTCGCAATATGTCGATCTTTAGCCGAAGGAGCAGTACAGCACTGCGTGACCCTATACGGATGGACATCCGAGGCAAATAAAAGCAAAATAAACACAGCCATGAACAATTGTTTCAGAACAGCGTCTGGGCTACTAATATCAACACCGCTAGATGCCACCAGAGTAGAGGAAAAAATAAACAGAAGTTGGTGTAGCATTAGATTGATAGCAACGAGAATGCGGAGTACAAACATACCAATATCGGCCAAACCCATAGAACAGATCACAGCACATTCAAAATTAATGATTGACATCTCCTTAAGTAGACAAAAAAAAAACAACACCAACGCAATCATCTACCAACAAGCATTTCTAGAGTACAAAAATAGGCACGCTCCAGATATAACGATATATACAGACGGTTCCCTGCTCGACGAAACAGCAACATACGCAGTAGTCGAACAAAACTCTAAGGATGAATACAATGTCGTTCACGAATCACTATTACCACCTAATACTGGAATTCACAACGCCGAGCTGGCAGCCATACGATTTGCAGCACACCATGTAGCAACAAAACATAATTGTGCACTAATATGCACCGACAGCCTCAGCGTAGCTGTATCTCTTCTTAGTGAAAACACCGAGCAGTTCACATATCTTACAAATGGCCTGCCAGGCCAAGCAAACATTACAGTGTTATGGATACCAGGTCATTCAGGGATAAAGGGAAACGAGCTAGCCGATGATGCCGCCAAAAATGCCAGGAAGTTGCCGTTAATATCAGAAGTTCCATGTTTAAGAACGATTATCACAAATTATTACAAAAAATACGTCCAAGAGAATGAAAATCAAAAATGGTCTCTATCAGAATCCTTTTTGAACAAACACAACACCGGCATCGACCGACCCAAATACAACCCAAACTTATCCAGAACAGATTGCATAATCATGGCTCGCATGAGAGTTGGCGTAACAAAGTTCTCATCCCAACATTACTTTCAACAGTCAAGGCCATTAGAATGCGCATGGTGCTCAACCATCCTCAGCGTTGAGCATATACTCAAACAGTGTCCAGTAACAGGAGACCAAAACATCAATCTAACAAAAGCCCTAGACTGTAGCCAGGAAAGTGCTATGAAAATCCTTAAAGACGCTCTTAGTGTACATAACTTACTTCATGAAGTGTAAATCAGTTTTCCTTGGGGCAATATGGCCTTAGTTGCCCAGCCCCAACATATACCTTATAAATTTATTTATAAAGTATAGAATAAATAAATAAATAAATAAATATTTAGGCTTGCCATAAATTCTGTGACAAATTTTACAATGCATATGGCGAGAACAAATTCGCAGAAAAAAGTTCCGTTATTTTTGCTTTTCTCCGTTTGCATTGTCTACTAATTAATTATACTCAGTTTGGTGGCAAATTTCGCTTGTTAATAATGAAGTGGGAGCTAAAGAAAATTGCACTGCAGTGATTGCATAACAACAGTCTGGCAAAAGGGCAAGTGAGGTTTACGAATTGCTGAAAAAACTTAATATTTCGAGACTATTTGTTTACCGCACGATCAATAGTTGTTCCCAAACGTCTGAGGTGACAGCCATGAAAAGAAGTGGTGGTTCTCGCGTGGTTCGAACCAGCGCAGTCATAAAAGCCGTTCGAGAAAGAATTCACAGAAATCCCCTTAGAGAGCAGAAAATCATGTTCAGGGAAATTAATGTATCGACCAGATCCATGCCAAGATTAATTAGTGATGATCAGCCCAATCAGCCGTCTGCACTTCCTTCTGCTTAATGACAGTAGGGCTTGCGACAGTCGATTCGACATGACAGGTAACATCAGTTTAGTCCATCTGCAGCCTCTCTCAGCATGCCCAGCTCGCTTGTGGGTTGTAGTAGCCCATTTGCTAACCGTGGCTTTGATGGCCGCAGAAGGGAGTGTCAAAACGGGGCTATCTAAGGCCATGAGCGCAGCTTGGCTGTCACTGCAGACACATATAGATCTGTCTCTCCATCGGTTTTCCACAACAAAGTTCGCCGCTTCTTGAACTCCATACATCTCCGCTTGAAACACAGATGCATGCATTCCAAGAGCGAAGTGCAGTTTTGTCCTTCTGGATTCCACGTAGACCCCAGAGCCGGAGCCGTGCTCAGTCTTGGAGCCATCCGTGAAAATGCAAAAACGGTGTTCGTCGGACTCATTTTCAGAGTTTGACCACAACTGATCCTCTGGCAGCACTACACTGTATCTCTTTTTAAGTACGACTCTTGATGGCATGGAGCCAAGGGACATGGAGAGAATCGTTGGATCGAAGTCCATGCCTTCTTTGTTTTCCAATACCGGACAGGGGCCGTACCAGTTCCCATTGTGTTTTAGCCTGCAGATGGCCTTCAAGGATCTCCTTGGATGAAAGCATTAAGTGGTGGTAAACCAATCAGAGCATCTAATGCCGGACCTGAAGTAGTCAGAAAAGCTCCGGTGCGCCACAGTGCATTGTAGTCTCGATAAGGTCCTCCTAACTCCCACGAGAGAGAGTCTACTCAGTCTACTCATCCAGACCACTGATGCATAGGTAATAATAGGTCTTATCATAGCCCTGTAGATCCATAGGACCTAACTAGGAGAAAGACTCCACGTTTTCCCAAAGAAATGTCTTTGTTTCAACGTGTGACTTCCAAAGATGTTTACTATAGAGGATTCTCCAAGATATTTGATTTCTTTGGATAGCTGGATTGTGACTCCTTTTAGCTTAGGCAGAACGAGTCCATCAAGCTTCTCTGGTAAAGAGGACAATTGCATACTTGAAATCTAAATAAAAAGTTTGAAATTTTGTAATTTTTGTTTTGATGGTTTTTATTGTAGTATGAACTTTGTTTTTATAAAAGAAAAATTGAAACTAAGAAGTAAATAAATAAATAGAAAAAGGATAAGTTTCTTTTGTTTTTTGGTTTTTTTTTTACGTCGACTGTATTTCAGAACCAACTACGGATGTTTTATTCAACTAACTTTTATCTTTGCCGATCTTTTCTTAAATAACTTAAAAAAATTAACAGATACCGCTGCTAGAAAGGCATTTAGAGAAGCTAATACACCTTTGACCTCTCCGGCGCCGGTTGAGAGACTATTTTCATTTGCATGCATTGTAATTGGCCCACGACGCCATACTTTCTCCAACGATAACTTCGAATTGCTGACTTTAATGAAAGCCAATGTACACTTCCTGAAGTGATGCACAGAAAAACTATTTCCTTGCAGCTATTGTCTTTAATTTACTTTGCTAGGAAAAACGGTACGACAATGTCCAATATGCGGTTGCAATTTTAATCTTTGAAAACAACAAAGGTTCCACATATTGCATTCGTCAATGAACTTTCATTTCCCCATTATTTCTACAATTTCTTTACCTGGAATTGCAAGAAAAATATTACATTTCAAATCCGTTCACAGAACTTGGAAAAAAATATACTTCAAGCACCTCTAGTTATAAAATATATATTAATTCCTTGTAATGGAATTGAAAAAAAAAACGTTTGCAATTATTTTTAAGGTATTGATAGAGTTAATTTTTATAAGTTATTACCAATTATAATTACTGAGGATTCACAGGAACTGAAACTTGAATCAGTTAAGTGGTTTTATCCAGGCCATCGCTCAAATTACTCGAAAAACCGCATTATACTCGAGGTCAAGGCAGTAGAGTAAAAACGAAGGCAATGCAATTATTTTTTTTTTGTTTTTGACTCCTAGAATTTTAAAATTTATAAACAAAAATTAACAGTTTAGAGAACTTATAAAAAAGAATTAAAATTTCGAGACCAAATAAATAGAAAAATTAAATCAGCTACTCCACGGCTACTACCTGTTCAATGTGCCTTGTTCGAGCTCATGCGTGAAAATTTTCGAGTATAGATCATCGAACAGGTGTGCAGGCGCTTTTTACTCATACGCCCGGTCTGTTCGAAAATGTGCGAACTAAATCGAGAGCCCTAATATAATATACATATCGCACCCTAAATACAAAAGGGTCACAACTCAAAATACTAAGATTTTCAGGAGAGACGAAAAACGTTTTATGTAAAAATTATTGTAATATTTAAAGAAAATATTGTTCCATCATGAAAATGTTGTATGAACAAGGTTCTATTGTACTATATTTTTTTCAATTTTATATTATGTTTGCGAAAATAAAACAAAATTTTGATTTATGACTCTTTAACTGAAATTTTTTCGATTAACTAGTGATATTATCGTAAGTTGTGCCTTTTTAACTGATAAAATGTTTTAATTTTATAAGTTTCCTAACCTAATTGAACTCATTTTTCACAACTAAAGAGGCACAATGCAAAATAATATACCACGAAATTTATCACCTTTTACAGTTATAGAGGCAGAACTCAAAAAAAAAAACTCTTTATGTGTAATAAAAGTAATCAGCTGTTCTTGAGCCCATTAACGCAACTAAAAATAATTCTCTAGTTGATCGTGCAAAAGCAACACACTTGACATAAAAATAGACATAACTGTACTTTTCCAGTTAAAGAAGATAGTTATGTGAACGAAATATTTGCAGCAGTTAGAAATGTGTACTCTGAATTAATTTATGCAAAAAACTCAATTTTGGAAAATTTTGAGTTGTGACCCTTTTGTATTTAGAGTGCGATATGTATGTAATATATAAGTAGATTGATATCCCGCTCCGCTACCATTATGGTACACTAATCGACGTATGAGGTAATGGGTACTAAGGCCTGTTTATCCCACTTCGTTTTAAAGATGTGCCTTCCGCACAAATCACTGGTCTTCTGTGTATGGTAGTACATTTTGCGAATTTGTTTCCTCAATCAGCGTGACTTGAACGACGTAGAAAATGATGTTTGTATGTGATAACACAAGTAACTGGATAATTCTTGAAATTTGATTTTTAATCTACGAATTCATTAGTTTTGTTTTTTTTGTTTTTTGCTTAAAACACGCTTTATTATTTATTATAAATACATATGTAAGTGGGTATGTATAAATATAATAGGCTGTGATGTAAAAATGTTATCAAACTACTCATTCGCTTGAAATAAAATATGTGTGTATGTATATGTATTCATATGCAGTTAAACGTGTAAATTAGTAAATTTAATGATTGTTATTGGCAATATTTTGTTTTTGTTACGTTTTGTTTTTGTTTTGTTTCTTCTACAACACTACTACATACTACTAGAGACGTTTGGAACATTACTTTCCAATTTACGCCACACCACATTACACATTTCTCGCACCAAAGCCTTCTCACCGTCATCCATTTGATCTCTTGAATTCTCAATGAGACCACTGAGACGATCTCGTTCCAATTGTTCACGTACTTCGAGTACTTGCAGTGCACGTACGACAGCTTCGGGTCTACTCGATATTGGATCGTTAAGCGGATTTTGTGCAGATTGTTGCTGCTGCTGCTGCTGCTGTATTTGCTGTTGCTGTTGTGTTTGCTGCTGCTGGGGTTGAGTTTGCGTTTGCGCTTGAGGTTGGGAGTGCTGTGAAACTAGAATATTAGCTGTCGGTGTCGTAGCACCAACACGTTCCTCTTCCAATTGCCTTATACGCCGTTCCAAAGAGCGCACATACTGGACGGTTTGATCACTAAGCGTTGTGCGTAATGTCGCATCCTATAAATTATAAATATTAAGGTCTTATTTAATATGGTTTATTAAGATAATTGACAATTGAAAGGCATAAATAGAGTTCATGTTTGTTTTTAGCATAAATAAATACTTTTTGAGTTATATGAGCAGGAGCGTCATAACAAAAGAAAATAATTACATAGATATGTAAGTATGCAGAAATTACCATCAGCTCTTCTTAGATGCTGTGTAAAAAATGCATGGTGCTATCTAAAAATACAATAGTTCATCCAATTTTGTTTTTGAATAACTTTGTAGCTATGTAAATAAACAAAAAAGTGATATATGTATGTAATATATATAAATATATATATATAATTGGCGCATACACCCTTTCTGGGTGTTTGGCCGAGGTCCCCCTCTTGATGTTGTTCACAAATGGAGGGATCTACAGTTTTAAGCCGACTCCCAACCGCAGATATTTCTTATGAGGAGCTTTTCCATTGCTACACTCGGAGGTTTGCCATTGCCAGCCGAGGGGCGACCGCTATTAGAAACAACTTTTTCTTTATTTTGGTATTTCACCAAGATTCCAACCTACGTTCTCTCTGATTTTGAGTGATGCAAATCTTTACTTTAACCTTTGCGCGCTCCATTGTTTATCTGTTAATATACTGCAGCAGTCTAATTCACAAGTGTCAAATGTGATTGACGTACGACGCCATTTGCACAATTATAAATCTTCTTTCTGTTACCTTGATTGAACAGTATCTCATTAGAAGGAAATTTGTTTTTACTTTTGCTTAGGCAGTAAATTGAAAATTTTGAAACCGTTTTACTCGAATTTTTATTTTTTAAGGTATGGCGTTCTTGCAGCAAACGAGCTAGACGCATAAATGCAAATGCATCCAATAAAAAACGGGTTTCGCGATGCTATCCTCTAAATTTATTCCATAGATAAAAAAATGAGCTACTAATTTATTTAATTTTATTTATATGTGCCACCAACGTGGCTTATGCTTTATTCAAAAAACAAATTAAATTTTATCTATTTCTTATACGAGCCTAAAAACTGCCAAATTTAAAAATAAATTAAAATAAAAAGAAATTAAAAACATTTCTCTCGTTTCTTTATTTTTGGTATCACATTTTGAAAGAGAAATCAATATCGAAATAATAACGATCTGTAAACATTTTATACTAAATTTACCAAAAAGTGCGTGTATCTCATGGGAATTCAATAGTGATTTTTAAATAAATAAATATTAAATAAAAACAAAAAAATATACTTCTAATTTGTGTGGCCCTAGAACAAATTTAGAGGGTATTATCAAGAAAAAGAAGACGTCGATATATCGACGGTGAAGGTTGTTTGGCAACACCTTGCGGCTAGAGCAGCCATATTCTCAACAGAACGTCCACTTCTATTCTTCTTCTATCCTTGACAGAACCTTGAAATTTTTTCACCAACGTTTGAATTTGCGACTCATTTAGATGATTATCTCCACTAACAAAATCACGAATTTTGCGATATGTTGTTCTTGAATTTCGATCATTTTCGATCGCGTTGTTCTATCGTGTAAAATTGAACAACTGTCTACTTGACAAATGTCAAAGATGATATAAAAAAGATACCGTCTAGGAATTATTCACTACTGACATCTCGGCGTCACTTTTAAAATACCCTTTATAATAGAATGCATTACTCTTCATATAAAAAAGAATCGGGTTTTTCCAATTAATTATATTTTAAGACTTTCGCCATAATATTTGGAAGAATACTAAGATTTACGTTAGCTCAACTGATTTGAATATACCTTCAAGCATTGAGTTTGTTATAAATAAAGCCAGTTTGATCAAACTTTTTTTTTCAAGAAATAATCTCAAAAAAATCTATCTCTCTCTCTTAGCTTCACAGTCTGTGGTGGACCATAGCTCCATCAATAATCCTCCTCCAATTCAGTCTCTCTCTTGCCTCATTTCTCCAATTTCGAACGTTCATCGCTTCTAAGTCTGCTTCTACGTCATCAAGCCATCTATTTCTTCCTCCAATTGGACGCAAAGTAAATAGCCTTTTTATGATTCTTTCGATGGGCATTCTTATGATGTGGCTAGTCCATCTAATACGCTGCGCTTTAATAAAACGTATTACATTTTCACCACCAATAAGGTTTTTAATTTCGTTGTTGTCCCGGATGCGCATGGAACGTTTTCAAGCCGAATACGACCGAAGCTTTTTTTCTCATTAGGAATCTTTCAAAACGCAATAGCTGGTTTATATCATTAGCTTTCAATGTCCAGATTTCAGCACCATAAGTAAGAACCGGACGTATCAAAGTTTTATACATCTTGATTTTCTTCATTCGTCATAAAACCTTTGATCTGAGCAATTTTATATTTGCATAGTACGTCTTATTAGCAGATTTAATTCTTTCATCTATTGTAATTGATGTGTCTTTACTCGCTGATAGTTTTACTCGCTTAGTTTTTTCGGCGTTGACATTCAGTCCTATAATTTTTGCTTTTGTTTCTAGCAGCTTGAATATGCGAATTAGTTTGTTTTTGTTTTTTTGCTGCTGATGATAAGAACGCCGTCAGCATGAGCACATATTTGAAAATCTTTGTTAAATATTGTTCCGGACAAGTTAATTTCGTTTACAACTGTGTGCAACGTAAGGTTGAAAATCAGAGGGGACAAATCGTCCCTTGCTTAACACCAGACAGGACCTGGAAGGGTTCAGACATTTCGCTTTGTACTATCACCTTGCTAGTAGTACTCGTCAACGTGCAGAGTATCAGTTTAATCAGTTTCAACGGAACGCCAAGTTTTTGGAAACACTGTTTGATTTTCTTTTTGTCTAGACTATCAAACGATTGCTTAAAATCAATAAGTGGGCAGAATATATCTATGTTCTGCTCGAAAATTTTTGGAAAAATTTGGTTTACCAGGAAACCTTGATCAATTGTCGATCGATTGCTTTTAAAGCCAAACTGGTATTCATTTATTATTTCATCAGCATAAACTTTGATACGCCGGTACACACTTTGTAACCAACGTTCAATAGCGATATTCCTCGATAATTTCGACATTCAGTCGTATTGCCCTTCTTATGTATTGGCACCATTACACTTGTTAGCCATTCATTTTATTGTTTTTGAAGTGATAACGTCTTATAATTCGATTTAGCCGGCTGCACGCACGAAAAAATGTGTCGTTACCTTGCTCATGGGGCGTTACCTTGCATGAACTGCAAGCGAAAGCGCGGAACGAACGACAAAGAGCACAACGTTCGCCAACGTTCGACATCTTTCTCTCTCCTACTTAAGTGAGCGTATATATGTATGTATATGCGCATATGTACATATATAAATTCACATATTTGTATTTGCATATGCCTTCTTCCTGTGTGCATGGTAATGAACCATTTCTCTGTTGAGAATAGGACGATGAGAGGAAAAGTAGGAAATATGAAAGGGGGTGTTTCGAGTGTAAAATGTCTTGAAAAAGTCAAATCGATGATGGTGCCTCTTCGTGTTGTTGACTTATTAACGTCTGATGCACAATCGAAATTGAACATATCTTTCATGAATTTGATAAATGTTTCGTCATTTTTCACGTTTGTGTAAATGCAACTTGACCTATTCCATTGCGATTCCATTTACTTCCTTCTCTATATCCATACAAAATATTAATCAAACAAATAAATTTAAATTTTCTTTTGAAAAATGCAACCATTCCATCAATATTTTCGTTGTCACGTTAAACTATCGTCAGTAAACCGACTTTACAGACAACCTCTTTTTTAATTTATTGATTGCTGTGGTTACTTCAATTATGCTAGGCCCGTCAACCAACATTTCAGCTGTATGGACCTCCTCTCTTTCATTGTTATTATCATTATTATTCCTATGACTTTCGTTGAGGAGCTTGATGAAATGTTGTTTCCATCTTTCTATCACTTTTTGCTTGTCACTAATAATATGTATTTCCATTCTTGTCCTTACAAACGTTGGGTTTTGTTTGGAAAGCTTTTGTTTGCCTTTTTATGTTTTGGTACATGGATCTGACATTTTTGTTGGCGAAGTCTCTTTCAATTTGTTTAATCTGTTGTTTAATATATATTTTTTTCTTTGTCTTATTAACTTTTTGGCTTCTTTTCTCTTATTTTGGTATTCAAGAAAGTTTGCTCTCGAGCATCTTTCGACGTATGCTTTTCTCGGTTGCTGCTTTATAATATTTGCTTTGCAGCAATCCTCATCGTACCATTCATTTGTTTCCGATCTCCTTTTTCCGATTACATTTTTTGCAGTGTTGATAATAAGATTTTTTAGTTCGTTCCAGTGTTTATCGATACTAACTTCGCTTCTTTCATTTGGTGCGTTAACAATTTTGTTTATTTTTTTTTTCCCCAAGATTCTCTGTAATTCTTTTTCGTAATTTCTTTCTTGTGCATTTCCTGGGTATTCCATTTTACCTTTCTATGACTTTTAGTCTCAGAAAGCAGAAGAGTTTAAACTTAAAAAGTCTGCATAAAAATATTTAAAAATTAAACCAACGAAATCAAATTTGAAGTTAGGCTACCATTGGAAAAGTTTTCTCATTCAATTAAATTTTTAGTAAATTAACTAAGTTTTTTTGCAAATATCAGCGCACCTTCGTTCGGTTGATCTATCAACTGAGGTGATTTTTTGCAAAATATATTTACAAAAACACCCGGTTTTTGGAGGCATTTTCAAATCGGTCCAGCTCACGAAAATCTTATTGTTTTCTGAAATACTTTGGCGGAAGTCTTGAAACGTAATACATCTTATAGTTCTGGGAGACAAAATTCAACTTTTTTTTGGTGAGGCATCCTAATATATGTACACTTGCCCTCACTTTATCTTTTTACAATCTTCGCAATAGTTTTCATGCTAAATTTTTTCGTTAATTTTGTATAAAACTATAGTTCTTTCTATAACAAAAACTTTTTTAATGAAATTTCAAAGCTTTGTAAATTTAAAAAATTGTAGAGTTATTAATGAAATTAATTATATTTGTACCTACCGGCATTTGACGCTCATAATTTCTCAACGCTGAAAGTGTTTCCTCTGCATTTGTGCTGGAACTGCTGCCATCGCCATCATCACGTAGAGGATTGCGCACCGAGGTGCCACAATTGGCACAAAGTGCATTCGCGGCAATATGTGTACGCTCTTCATCCAAGTACAGACACAATTCCTTCAGCTCCAGATTATCGGTAATCAACTCTTGTTGTTTATCATCGAGTTGGCGTAATTTGTGCTTTTGTTCGAATAAATAGTTGTTTTCATTTTATTTGTGTATGTATAAAGATATTTTTGTATTTGTATTTAAACATTTTACCGCATTAAACCTACCTGATAGGCCGCCACCTCCTGCCTCATCACACTGGCTGTATATCTGCCGAAACGTTGCCATTCGCGCGCGAGCTTTCTACCTTTTTGACGATCGTCATCGAGAAAGCAACATAAGTCTCGCAATTCCTGATTGTCATCGAGTAAACGTTGATTTTGTTCCTTCAAGACTCGGAGCTCGTTAATAAGACCCTAGGAATTTTGGAGGGCATTTATTATAAACTTTTTCTTATTATTTGGATAGAATATATTTTAGATATGTATGTACATAAGTATATGAATTATGAGCGTCAAAAGTGAGTCAACAACATATCGATGGGCAGGCATTCATAGCACTTTGGAATTGGTAATTAAAGACACGATTATCTTTAATTAGTTTTCATTCTTGAGCCTAATAAGAGATTTCGTAAATGGAGTTTATATCACTGCCAAGATTCCTTGCGTTAACGATGTACTATAGTTTTAGCCATACTTAGCGTAAAACATCATGTAAAAAGAGACACAGTCGATGAGAATGAAGTATTGCGATTATCTTCCGAGGTCGATAGTCGAGCTTCGAGTGTATATGATACTCCTTAGGATACCTTTAGTTCAGATTAGATTAGATGAGTCTATCTCGAAGAGTTGAGGAAAGAGACATTTTTCTAATTCTGTCTTTGCTTGTGCTTAAATAATCCCAATCTACTGTCGTGACCACGCAGACTCTTTAACGAGACTCTGCTTCGAATAAGGGATCTCCCATAAATCTGGGTCGTATTCATCGAAGTGCAGGGTATTCATACAGGAATTGATGACTAAATATTTCTTACCGAAATGGTAAGTTGCACTGCATGATGGACTCTTACATTTGATGGATTTTCTGCACTGGCTGCAGAAATCTGCGGTACAATTGCCTTTGCTTGTTCTCAAATACTTTTGATTCAAACGTGCAGTGCAACTCCAACTCTGTGTTTACAAATAAACCCTTTGTTTTTGCGATTCTTAGTAAGTTCCGCGTTCTTTCTACGCCGAGTACTGGTGTCCACAATAGTCCAACCACTGTTGCAGCTTTAGCCTTCAAGTTTTGAAAGCAGGAAACTTTGCAGAGCTTGGATTCATTTCCTTAAGTACTGTATCAGATGTTTTCCCGCGCATTTCCTCGACCCGGGAGGAAATTAAGATCCAAGCTGTGCTTTCGAAGTGGTTCTGGATATCTTCGATAATCGAAAAATACTCTTAGCTTTCGCAAAATTTGTGACATTTCTGAGATTATATATAAAATAGGCGTTTACACCCTTAATTGGGTGCTTGGTCGAGCTTCTCCTTCTATTTGTGGGGTGCATATTGATATTTTTCTACAAATGGAGAAACTTACAGTTTTATGCTGCCTCCGAATGGCAGATGTTTTTTTGGTATGAGAAGCTTTTTCATGACATGAAGCTTTACATCATTGCCGCTATTAGAAAAAACTTTATTATTATTTTGATGTTTCATGCCCGGGGACTTCGAACTCATGCACCAACCATTCGGCAATGGCGCCCGCCGAGATTCTGGGATTATACACATAATATATTGAATACAATATTTTGTAATAATATAATTATAATTAATTTGGTTAAAAAAAAATGCACATGAATCTCTGCACTTTAAATGTGAGAAATCCTCTGAGATCAATAATATTGGACTTCCTGTTCGAATTTCGGACGTGTTGTAACGACTTAATACACAAATAGATTTAGTTATGTAGCAACTACAAATCGAAAAGCCTATCTACACATTTACGCCCACATACATATGTACAAATACATATACTTAGGAGTATTAGTGGTATTAGTACCTGTAATTGTCGATTTTGCTCGGCAGTGAGGCGAGTGCCAGTAGGCACTGCAGCTGCACTAGATGTGATCGAAGCATTCGGCGATGGATGATCCTGATCAGTTTTTCGCACAAATTTAAGCATATCTTGTGGATGCTGTTGTTGTTCCACTTGTTGCTGTCTATATTGTTGTTGTTGTTGTGAATTATAAAAATATTGCGGATTCGTGGCACTGCCCGAAAGTCGTGCGGGTTGCCTTTGTGAAAGTGTTTGATGCGATTGCAAATAGCGACCGCTGCCACCGGGTAATTTCAATGAATCCGGTATGTAGACAGGGGACAATTGTGGTATATCCGGTGGATATTTAAGATTGAAATGTGTTGTATCAAAATTTGACGTGGTGTGATGCTTACTACCGCCTGTAGATGGGCGTTGACTCAGCGTTTCTCCACTCTCAGCAACACCGCCGCGCAACGTATTTATATGCTTCAATATGCCAGCCTGGTTGCTCGGTTGGGGTGGCGGCTGATAGCGTGGTGGTATGGAATGTGCTGGCGCCTTTAGATGATTGGCGGCTTTAAGCGCCTGCAGATTGTATGCGTTTCGCTGTTGTTGTAACGTGGCGGAATTAACGGACGTAGCAGCTGTTGTAATCGCGCGTTCACTTTCGCCACTTAAATGCTTAGATGTTGACTGGTGGTGGTGATGATGACGTGAGTGCGGGTGATCCTTTAAGTTATTCGAGGGTGTTGGGTGTTGTTGCTGTTGTGGTTGTTGTGCGCCTGCTGACGAAGCACTTGTTGGCTCTGCTATCTGCTGTTGCGAGTGATGATGGTGTACGGTGGCGATGGTCTGGAGTTGGTGCGAAGGTAATGTGGCGCCGCTAGAGTATTTTGTAATTGTGTTGACTGAAGGCAATGCCGATGAGTTTGTCGTCACGCTTTGCTGTTGCTGCTGATTGTGCTGTTGATTCTGGTGTTGCTGTTGGAGTGAGCGTTGCGCCAAGGCTTGCGTTGTGCTGGGAGCTGGGAGCGAGCGACGTGATTGTGGGGCTTGTAATTTACTTGAAATCGTAGCAGAAAATTGCTGTTGTGTTATTTTGTCGCAGTCGTTGCTATTCGATTTCGGGTTATTAAGGGAGATGACGTTGTTGCTGTTGTTGTTGGTTGTGGTGATGGTGTTGACACCAGATGACAACGTGTTACACGCTTCTATATTTTTTGTTGTATTTGCACTTAAAAACTTTTCACTCAGTTTGTTTATATTATTGTTATTATTATTATTATTGTTGTTGTTGATGTTAGTAATACCAGACATTTTATTAGACGTCTTAGTCATTGCTTTTGAAGCAATCGCCGTTGTTTACACAGTAGAAGGGTTTTGTTGACCCCAAAATCTACAATTGATTTTGCTCGCCTTTAGACATTCTTGTGTAGTCTAGAAATTGAGTAAATCGAATTTTGATATTTATTTCATTTTGAATTCCCTTAACTCTTTTATATTTGTAATCTTTTTTATGTCTTGGTAAAGTTTAAATATGTTTAAAATATATAATTATCTATGTACTCGTACTTCGAAAAAAGCGTTCATAAATTCGAATCCAATATTTGTGGATATATAGTTTTCGAATTAAAAAAAAAGTTCATTGTCCATAACGCAATGAGGATAGATATTAAATTTTAATTCCTGTTTACGTCCCTCGATAATAAGTTTTTTTAGGTAGCTCAAAATTTACATGAATACAGTAATTTTAATAAATTTCAATCACAAGTGCCTCCATTCGACCCTAGGTGTGAAACGGAAGAACTCAAATCAATATTGTTATTGGCATTGACTTGGATTCCAATAGTAAAATTAGCATATTTGGAGGAAATTCTCAAGAAAAATTATCCGAGGAGAGGCGACAGTATGTGTTGAAGTTTATCCCACCCACATATGGAGTGGTTAAGTGGGGGCATTTCCTTTAACCTTGTTTTGCACTTTGAAATTCTTGCAAAATTATTTTTGAAATTAATGCAAAAATTTGGAATGAAATCTATTTTTTTTGTTCAAATTTATTGGAAAAAAATTGTCTTTAGTCATTTTCGAGAAACACCTCTTTAAGATTTTGTTCAGAAATCCCTGAACATTTCATAGCGGAATTCCCATAGCCGTTCGCGTTCTATTCAAATACCTAGAGACCTAGCGACCTAGTGAAAAATACAGTGTATCGATCGGTTTGTAAACGGACGCAATATGATGGTTCATTTGACATTATGATGTCTGAAGGTGTGGGCGACATCACACCGTTAACCCGCTCTCAGCGAATTTGAAGGAATCAGCTGATTTGCTGACTTAGCAGGGTATTTGACGGTGATATTATTTGATGATAATAATACTTCGTCGCCGTCTGAAAAACAATTAGAAAACCTATGCTGAAAGTAAACTTATTTTCAGTAAATTACTTGAAAATGTCTACATTTTCTTTATATTATATTTTATTTGTTGCAGACTTGAACTACTGGCATATAAGTTCCGCTAAAAGTTAAATTTAACAATCGGTTTTATACGCTTCATGCTTTGTGATTGATATAATTAACCGAACAAATATTTGGTACAAAATTGCTCTTAAATCTCTTGCATACGAATAAATCTAAGCAACTTTAGAAATAAATTGGGGAATGTTGTTACTTATGACATTGACGCCTCTCGAGAGTCACTCACTGCAATTATTTGTAATTACAGTTTACGTAAGATTAGATAAAGAGCAAAGGAAGAGGAAATAGAACAGAAGATACTCCATACTGGAGTGGGGTACTAAGTGAGGTGTGCTTTTATGACGTAAGTAACTAACAAAAAAAAAATATTAATTTTGTATAAGAAACAATAATGAAGTTATAAACTTCAGATTTTCGAGTATTTCAATAAACATATGCATGTTGGCAATAAGCTTCTATTGTTTTATTAAAAAAAATATAATAAGTATTATGAAAATAAAAGAAATTCAGAGCCAAGAGCAGATGATTTGGTGGAGCGAGTTTTAAAATATGTGGCCAACATAAGACCGTTAACGGGCTCTCAGCGATACTGAAGGAATCAGCTGATTTGCTGACGTAATCGGGGATGTGACGGCGGTTTGCTCACGACAAAGCCGACATTGTGTGGTTGATATAAGAAAAAATCAACGCAGCCCCCCCTCGTGTTACTTTATTGCCATCTGAACAACGACTGATTGGAAGTGCGTAAGAATACGTGTGAAATGAGCAGACGGATTCTTTCACAATTTTTCTTTGGGTGGTTAAAACTTGTAATCTATCATCTTTGCCGAATCCCCGAGCACGGGACAGCCGAAGTTCCCACAATTTTGCTTCGGATGGCCAAATCTTGTAATCTATCATCCTTGAGCAAATGGCGTAGTAAAGAAATAGAGTAGAACTTTGTAAGAGCAAGTCCTGAAAATCTACTTTAAGAGTATATTGCATATTGAACTATGAATGTGGGTTTCTTAATTAAATAACACCCTGAGTTATTATCGAGACCTAGAGGCAGATTTAATAATCAACGATCGCCAGTACAGACATTTCATATACTCGTATGTATATATGTATAATGTGGACTAATGTGTTTGAAATCAGCAGAGAAGATGAACTGGAATGTACTATATGCTTTGTCGTGTTTGAACCCAAGACCAGATGAACCAGAAATAACAACTAAACCATTGTAAGAATCTTACCATTTCAAGATTACTCACACAGCTGAAAAATAGGCTGTACTTAGATGATGGCAAAATAGCTAAAAAAACTAGTTGGTAAGTCACCAAAGCGCGTGTTGACATTGCATTTGATTGGTGGATGGTACGATTCTATCTTATAGATGAATTATTCAAAAACGTGTATGAATTGAAGACTTTGGATCATCTATTTATACGTTCGGGGAATGAACAGAAAATCAAATGGGAATTTAAACCGAATAGGTATGTAAATAAAGAAAATAGTCGCTTTTTTAGTGAAAATAAATGCAATGGGACTTCCGAGACTCAATTGCCGAAAGTTACTATTTGATGTGTTTTGCATTCCGGACACATCATTGGCCCACACACTTCCAAATATGGAAGTGGAGTTAATTATGAGTGTTATTTACATAGTCATACACCGATTTTTTTGGTAACCGAGTGATCTTAAAAAGTGGCAATATGATTTCACTGTTTGGCACAGTAGGTGCGTGAGAGTAAGTCAAGTCAGTGATCTATTCTGCTTAACCAGCTACAATTGACCATCTTACATTCGGGGCGTTATTGGCGTGTTGTGGCCCATTATGCTGGAAAGAATGGTACCAAATAATTGATGTTCCCCAAAAGACGTAGTCGCAAATCAGTTTGGAAGAATAAATTAATTTTTTAAATTTTATATCTCCAAAAACTCAGTGATAATGAAACGTGCCAATGTGTACGACCTGAACGAAGTAGGATTCCGAATGGATGATCGTGATCTCTTTATAGCCGAATCGCGACATGGTAAGATGAAGGTGTTTTGGGTATGAGTTTTCGAATGTTTTTGCAGATAAATAACAGAGAGATATTGTGACAGTTATTACTACGAGTTTATCGAGTTAGATTCCTATACTATTAGAAGATTTTACAAAGCTTCGGCGGGGTACAAAACTTAAAATATGGCACATATGCAAAACAAAACTGCTGGGGAAAGTAAATATAAGTAAGTATTGAGATGCTAATTGGATTCATAATATTTACATAAGTACGCCATATGCACCTATACACACACGTATGTATGTATGTATGATATGTATGCATATATTTTTTGATGCTAGGCCGGCGAAGGCTTAGGCGTATCTACCCATACACATCAGCATGTAATTATGTGCTTTCATGGATGTATCACTATCAAAAGGAAAAGTGTTACACTTCAGTGAATGTCTGCCAAAGTTGTCGTGCAACTTTAAGGCAATACGAGTATATGAAATGTCATTAGATTTTCGACGATGATAAAAATGTTTCTGCTTTCAGATTTGCCGCCAAGTTGCTGCTCTGACACACATGCGCGTTTATGTAGTTATGCACCCACAGTAAATAACTTTTCAAAAATGTATTTTTTAAGCACGAATTTAGAAATAAAAATGTCGCCTATATTTGTATGTCACTACACTTTCTTAGTTTCTCCAATTGGAGAACATTTATGAAATTATAATTACATATATTTTTTTATTACATGTTACTTTTTACCACTAACGTATCCGTTCACCAATCTTTCGTAAATTTTAATCAAATTTGTGTTAATTTATATTTACTGAACTTTTAAGTCTTAACTTTTAGTACTATCATTAAGTCACTTTGTACCGCTAGTCTGTAAAGTTTTGTAGCTATAGACTTAATAGATGAAATGAAATAAATGTAAATACATACATACATAGCTCAACAACATTTAGATGGTTTCATTAGCGAGTTGAGCTCTCTAATCGGCCTTTCTTATTTCATTTAACACAATTTTGTATAGACATTTTTTTATTTTATATTTGATTTTATTTGATTTGATTAATAATAGCATTTGTAATGTCACCAATAGCGATTTGAATATTTTCACTTCACTTACTTCTAGTTACTCCAAAGTGTAGAGTCTAAACAAAAATTTGTATAGGCAGATGCTTGACATCGTTTACCTACTACTACATATATCCAGTAAGTAAGTGTGCCCATGTATTCACTAACAACAACTTAGTGTTTTTCCTGATCTCACTCTCTGCATATATCTCACGCACAATCGGCAACTTTGCAACCAGCAAATTTGTATTGCGACAATTTGACTTCCCACACTCACAAAAGCAAACACAAAAAAAAAAAACAAAATACAAAAAAAAAAACACGCATACATTAGCGTCTTAGAGAAATGCTAATTCAAATTATTTTCTCTTTTTGTGTTTTTGTTTTTTGTTCTCTCTCGTTCTGTCTTTAAAATTGCTTCCGGTTTTGATTTTCTGCTGCGTCTACGCAAACAAACATCGCCATTTGTTGGTACATCGAAATCAACACTGCTTATTCACAAAATTAAAAGAATTTATGAAATTAAGTAAATTTATTCTGTACTAAAACGGATTTTTTACTATTTATGATATAGTTTTTACTTTACATGTTAAATTTTCACTGAAAACATCCGCAAAAGATCGGCCATTTAAGCACTGAGAGCAAATCAACAAATTTAATGCGAACATATACATTTCTATGTTGTTGTGCTACCAGCTTGTTGGTAAATGCAGAGAGTACTTTTACACTCGTTTGTTGTAGGCACAAGAGTAGACATTTTTAAATATTCACAGAAATTAAAAGGCTAAAATGTATCCCCACATAGATTGTAAATAAAATATTTAAATCCTCTTAGGGGTAATTTCTTATCGTTTGTTAGGTTAGCTGATTTCAAGCTAAGAAGTATCTGACTTCAGGCTAAGGTAAATAAGTGCGTTGCAACACTGCCAAGCAGAACTACGTTTCAGATACATTCCTACGAAAAGTCATGATCGTCCACTTTGCCGTGTTACCACATATTCGGAATTAAAATAAATATCTTATATATATTAATAATCTACATCCAATAAATATTTAAGTTTGACTTCAATATTAAATGGTTTTTTGTAAGGTAGAAATTTACAAATTTACAAAATTTAATATTTACAAATTTACAAACTTTGTTTCTCAAAATGAGTAAAAAAACTGGCTTCCAAATAGTAACTCTATAAGTACTTTTTCTAATATGAAATTATTATGGTTTTTTAATTTATATATTTTTTTATGAATAATTTACACTGAATAAGCCATTAAGTTAAGTTAAACTTCAGATAAGTTTTTTGGTAAACATTTTTTATTACAAATGAAGAATCTGGGTTGATAAATTTGAAGTAAAACATAATATTGTATAATTTTCGAAATAGAAATTTTTTGTACTTTTTATACACATGCACTTTGTTTATTTAACATTTGAATATGGGCATTTCTCCAATGTCGAATGCGACATTCGTACGCATTCAAAGTGAAAAAAAACATATGCCAAAACATTATTTTATTTTGACAAAAGGCGAAAGCTATAGCACTTGATTAGCACTATGATTGGTGCTAAGGTTGTTTTTGGGAAATTGTTCGTTTTCAAGATAATTCCAAAAAATCAAGCCATTCGCATGCGACAAAAACAGAAGTCGCTTTCAAAGCAAAAAATTCAAACCCTTTTTTCAGCGAAACCTGAAGAAATATATTAATGCGACTAATTTTTAAATGTTATGCATTGATGTATCTTAATAGTGCTTTTTATTTTATTCAAAAATATTAAGTAGTTTATTTTTTATTTAATTTTAATCACTGTCGCACGCGACATGTCGCATGCGACATTTTGTTCCATTATACTTTTTATGTTTATTTTTTTACTATTTATGTAATTAGACATGCAAAAGATGATTATAAATGATTTTTAATATATTCAATATATTTATTTTCACAGCCAAAATTATAAACTTAACAAAATATCTTCAATAAAGAAAAACAAAAATAAGTATATGCAATTGCGAAGCATGTCAGAATATTTTCATTTTTCAGTAATTAAAAATTAAGTTAATTTAATTAATTACAAAAAAAAATTGATTTGGATTTTGAGCCGATTAGCATGTTTTAGCGTGTTTCGTTCCATTTTTATTAAACGCGTATTTTCTGCTTGTCAAATATCAAAAAATGACCGCTTCAAAAGTGACATCTACCGAAATAGCGGGCTATTCAAAATAACACCTGTCATTGGAAAACCCTTTATAATCGTTTTAACGAAATAATTTACATTGTAAACTTTTAAATTAAAAGCAAACGCTGTTGATCTTATAATTATTTTGTTTTGCACAGAACGGGATTTTGCGCTTTACTAAAATACCAGAAATAAATGCGGAATAGTCTCCATTATGAGATACACTTTTAAACATACAACCAACGAAATGATATTGACGTATTTTGCTATTATTGCTTTAGTAGATATCATCATAGTCATCTTGGTTTTATAAATATTTCGTGTGCTGTACATTCGAAAAAAGTCGAAGTTATTTTTAAAGGCCAAAAGATCTTGATTTCAAAATTAATGATATCGAAAGCAACGACACTCAACTCCAAAGCAACAGACATTTTACGAGAAAAAAATTGACTTTACTTATAAGATTTCTCATTAACCCCCATGAAATGTACAAACGCCCAAACAGCATCTTTCAACCAACCTAATTTTTTGTACTATACATGAAAAACAAAAGACTCAAGTAACAAACCAAAATACATTTGAGGTTTCCAACAAGCATGAAAAATCGATTCGATCGACTAAATTTTATTCAAATATTTGGTATTCCAAGTAAAGGATTCTTCAAAAGACGCGCTTAAAAGTTGTTTTGAAATAAAGCATGCAAAAATTTAGATTCTTCCAGGTTTCACTATTTTTGTTCACAGTATAACCCTTAAAAATTATATGTGAAAAATGGCATAATTTAATGTTCACTATGAGCACTACAGGTCTATAGGTAAAATCCGCCCAACAGCCAATTCATGAATGCCTAATTGTTGAGAACGTCGATGTTGAAGGTTGTTCGGCAACACTTTGCGTTACAGCAGCAATGTTCTCAACAGTACGTCCAGTTTGCGGTCTGCGAGTCTCATCAGCAGAACCAGAATCTGAAAATTTCCAGCCAACCTTTGCATTGTCGACTCATTCGGACGATTATTTCCACCAAAAAAAATCATTTTTAAGCATTCATTCCAAATCATTGCGATATGTTGTTCTTAAATATCGACCATTTTTATAATAAGTTTCAATAATTTTCACACGTTGCTCTATCGTGTCAAATCAAAGACGATAAATTACCAGGTTTGGCCTTCAGCTATGGTGAAAAATGAAATTGAGAGAGTAACTTCGGTTACCACGTCACCGGGGCAGCAGAGTTCTGTCCGCACATTTCACACGTTTCCACACACTCGTCCAACCTAAGAAACTAATATTTTTGCCTGCAAACACGCTGAATTACATGATAAACAGCAGATGTTTAGCTTTCGGAGCTCATATGTATTGGGTTGGGTTTTTATATTTTCTTTAATTTTGCAATGATTTGTTTGCTGTTCGGCAAAGGGTAAGTAATCATTAGATACAACTCTTTCTGATCTACAAAACTATGTCAATTGTATTTTTGAGTTATTTAATTTTTTATCAGTTTTGAGGCTTAGAACGGAATACCCAGAAGGCAAAAATCAACATTTTCGACACCTGCTCTATTTTGCTTTTCATCGAGATCAAAAAGCTGCCAAAGCAGTCCGAAACACGTATAAGGTGTATGAAGAAGGGGCTATAGGCGAGTTTACAGCACGGAAATGGTTTGCAAAGTTCAAAAATGGCGACTTTGATGTCGATAACTCGTCCCGCAGCAGGAGGGCTTCTGAATTCGATGAAGAACGTCTCAAATCACTTTTGAAGGAGAACAGTCGCCAAAGTAGTCGTGAATTGGCGGAAAAAATTAACTGCGATTATAAAAGGATTCCCAATCACCTTCATTCAATGGGATTTATCGAAAAAATGGGAGCCTGGGTGCCTCATGAGCTCAACAAAAAAAGCAAAGAAAGTCGCCTTCAAATTACTCCTCAGCATTTTGTCCGATATCGAGCAACATGCGGTCATAAACAGCGCTATTTGTACCGAATCGTCAAGGAGAGATGAGAAATAGTGCCTATACATCAATATAAAGCAAAGAAAGAAGTGGGTGGTTCCAGAAGATACGTTAAAAGCGAGAGTCAAGCCGGATCTTTATCTAAAGAAGACCATGATATGTGTTTGGAGGGACTGAGGGAGCTTGGTTCACTGGGAAATGTTCGAAAAGAATGCCACGGTCAACAAGGAGCTCTACAGTGCCCAGCTGTAGCGTGAATGAGGCTACTCGACTGCGACTGAAAAGACCTGATCGACATGTTCAAGCCAAGTCGTCAAAGCCGTACTCCAAGAATTCGATTGGGAGGCCCTTCAGCATCTACCGTATTCTCCGGACCTTGCACCGATCGATTACCATCTTTCCCCCTCCCTGTCAAACCATATGAAGGGCCGTTACCTTCGATAACAAAGAGGCCTTTAAAAACTGACTCAAAACTTCACTGACACCAGACCAGGCGATTTTTGGCGGAACGGCATCAACAAATTGTTCGAGAGATGAGAAGAGGTTGTTAACAGCAACGGCGAATATGGAATTGTTAACTTATTGATGTAATTATCGTTTTTTGTTTAAATAAAAGTTTTTGGTAAAAACGCTACGATCTTATTCCCCAACCTAATATTATGATTTGCCCTGTTTTTCTCTGTCAAATGACATGCGGAAGGCGTTTCCTTGCTAAGGTGATAAAATGCGGAAGGCAAATCCCTGCTAAAGAGACTGTGCGCCTTGGTGTACACTGGGTTAAAAATGGAGAGATTATCGAAAACATTGAATATGGAGTCTCTAAATGTCTTTTCTTCTGCTTCCTTGAGGTTATATAATCCGCAATGGAATAACTACGCAGTAGTAGAAAAAGAATTCTCGGTATTTTTAAACTCAGCCATAAAATCTACATCTCACCATTTGTATCCTGGCCTATTACTTACAAACATCAATTATTTCAGTGACGAATTGTCTGCTTATGCTATAAGTCTGATCTTTCGTGCACGGGGATGGCGTCTTAATTTAAATGCAAGGCCTTTTAAAATAGTAGCTTCTACGGCTTGTCCAGTTTGTAACTTGGATGACCCAGAAAATATCCGGCACATCATTGGTACCTGTCTTGTCTACACAAATTTTTGGTGCGAGTGGTGAAAAGGCATTGGATCTTTTAAATATAAACATGATTTTGAACGGTAGAGATTATAAAGTTCTGTACAAATTCTTATCTAGCTGCCTCAAGTACAGGAAGGTTGTTCTTAATGAATTCTCGTAATCTGCTTGTTGTTTGTTGTACTAATTAATTTTTATTTTCATTTTTCTATTAGTTTTTGAATAAGTAATGTTGAAGAACAAAAAAAAAAGTTCCTACATGCCAAAACAATATTTTTATTTATTATACCCACGACTGACATCTTATGTCGTACGTTCTGTTATTTATTATTATGCCATTGTGATTATTTAAATTTAATATGAAATTAAAAAAAACATGAAACAACAAATACAACACTCGTCCAATCTCTAGTTGTTCAGATGGCAACGAAGCAACATGGGCGGAGGTTGTGTTCATTTTTTCGTATATCACCAACACAATCTCAGTTTTTTCATATATAAACCACTGTTATTACCCCGGTTACTTCAGCCAATCAGCTGTTTCTTTGAAATTAACTGGGGAGCTTGAGAGCCGGTTAACGACCTGATATTCTTCTATAGTTTCGCAGAGTTTCAGTGTGATCTGTCAATTAGCTTGTTTTTGACAATTAATTATATCAATCAACCGCAGGTGTGCTCTGCGATTTTCACTATGGATAAAAATATTTGTCTTAAACGGGATTTCATTTGTCGAATCGTTGAAAATGTTGAAAAAAGCCTATGACGAGTGAGCTTTATTAAAAACACGGGTCTACGAGCGGCATAAGGCTTTTGCAGAGGGTCGAGAAGTCGTAGAAGATTTGCCAGATCTGGTCGCCCATCAACGTCTTCAATGAATGAAAATGTTGACAAAGTCAAGGAAATGGTGCTGCAAAACCATCATTTAAGTTAGAGGGAGGTAGTTCGTGACCTTAACGTGTCTCACGAATCAATTCGCAACATTTTACACCATCAATTGGGTATGAGACGCTTGTCAACTCGACTCGTTCCGAGAGAGTTGAATTTCTTTCAAAAAATTCATCCGGAGAAGGTGGCTGAAGACATGCTTGAGCTAGTGAGTTTGGACCAAACATGGGTATATGAGATTGGTATGCAAACCTGTCAACAGGCGGCTGAATGGCGCTATTCATATGAGCCAAAACCCAAACAACCACGTCAATGTCGGCCAAAAGTGAAAGTCATGCTACTCGTTTTCTTTGATTTTGCCCATTTTCTTGGTGCCCTCGGAATTCGTTCCAAATGGTTCTACGGTAAATAAAGAATATTATTTGCAAGTTATGCGACGTTTATTAAGTCAATTTCCATCAATTTATACAATATAACAATAGATATATAAAAAAATTATGATTCTGATTCCGTCCTTGGCACTGAAATTGGTCGCAACGGGGCCCAACTTTCATTGATACTGTAGGGTTGGTTCCAGTGGAGTCGCTTATCACTCAGGTAATACATAAATTTTATTTATTGTCCTCAATAAAACAGAAATACATGCATACTTGTCTTTATTGTGTATATAATAATTTTTCAATCAGTTTTGAACAAGCAAGAGTTTTGCTCAATTTTTATTAAAATGAACTTGGAATTTTTTCACTAATCAATTCTTGGATAGAAAAGCAAAAATCCACTGAGTTTGTGTAAACAGCCAATTTGCGCATTTATTAATTGATATTCCACTTTACTTTGTTGGAAGTCATAACGATAAATTTTAATAAAAATATGAGATTATTGGTGTACTCGTATAGATAAACAAGATGTGTATGTGTGTATGCATTGGTAAGGACGTATGCACAAACATTTTATGTAATAATTGCATTTATTTAAATAAATATACACTTGCGAGCAATAAAATGGCACCACCAAATGATCAGCGGTTCTATAGGGTGACCAGTGATAAAATTCACTAACATGGTTATAATTTCCTTAACCATAATTTTAACGATGCTGCTAATCGATAACTCATTTCTTAATTAAAATCGATACAACAGAATCAACTGTTTTGGTTAACAAGTCGATTATCGATTAACTTAAAAGAGAAAATAAGAGAAAATTAAAGAGGCTTACTTATCAAAAAGTTATTAAAAAAAATGCGAATATGTGGAGATCGGGGTTACTGGGATGTGATATATCTGAATACATCAACGCGAGGAACTGTATTTTTCTATTCCGACTTATATAGGGTTTTTCAAAAACAGGTGTTATTGGTGAATGGATTGCGCTATCGAGAGATGATTAACGAATTTTTAATGACCGGAATTGGATCATATTGAGCTGGACAACGTTTATTTTCAACAAGACGGCACTACGTGCCACACAATCAACGAAACCATTGATCTTTTAAGGGAAAAGTTTCCGGACCGTGTTATTTCTCGAAGAGGTGATCACAATTGGCCACCGAGATCTTGTGATTTAACACACGTGAAAGAGAAGGTCTATGCCAACAGCCCAGAGTCGATTCAAGACCTCAAAGATTTAATTCGTGAGGCAATCGAGGACATAGGGCGGCCACTTTGCAATTCGGTTACGGAAAAATTCATGAAAAAGATATTGTCCTGAAAGCGTGGTCGTGGTGGTCATTTGCCTGATGTTATTTTCCACCTAATAGTGAATGAAATAAACATCCGACCATTTATATTAAAAAATAGCATATTTCTTTGAATATTAAAATAAAACCTCTTATTGGAAAAGCCTTTAAGATAAGATATAACTAACTGTCTTTATGAGAAATTATCTTTCACAAAATCGTATTTTCGGAATGATTGTATTTAAATATTGTACAATTATTCAACCTCTGCCAGACTGTTTTTCGTCCATGCTGCTAGTATATAAGTATGCACGTTGTACGAGGGTTATTGGTGTTGGAGGGAAGTTGGTGTTAGCATCGTGTGCTGCCATCTATCAAACAAACGGCAAAACAAATTTCAGACTCATTGATAAGTTAGTTTGGATTTGGTAGTTATTCGAGTAAGACGTATTTCGTGATTTTCGCTAAGATGGAAAAGGAACAGCATCGTTCGGTAATTCGCTTTTTGTGAAATTTTGGGAAAAATTGCGAGGAGATAAAAGCAAAGATGGATTCTGCCTATGGGAACGCTTGGCCACAATTTAAACGTGGGCGAACTACAATTTTTGACCAGGAGCGACCGGGACGCCTGACAGACGGGATTATGATTTTCTCGGTAATCAATCCAAAAAGTCCTCGACATGATTCTCGCTGATCGACAAACGAAAGTGCGCTAAGTAACAGAGGCCATAGGTGTGAGGACCGGAACGGTAATTAATATTTTACATGATAAGTTGGCGATGGAAAAATTCTCCTTCCGATGTGTGCAGCGATTGTTCACAAGAACAACAAGTGGATGCGGCTGTTAACTTCGAAATAGTGTTTGGAGCAATTTAAGCTAGATTTGAAGGAATTTTTGCGTCGAGTTGTTACATTACATTACACACTAGAAATTAAGCATCACTCAAAACGATGGATATTTTAGAAAAAGGAAGAACGATCACTGGACAATGGTACAGTGAGTTATTGGACCGCTTTCACAAAAAATTAAAGGAGACACAGCCGCGTTTGGTGAAAAAGAAGGTGCTGTTTCACCACGATAATACACCAACACTTTCATTCGGAGTTGTCGCCGCCAAACTGCATAAATTGCGTTATGAATTGCTGCCGCGCCCCGATCTGGCTCCCTGCGACTTTTTCTTGTTCCCTAACATGAAGAAATGGCTCATGGGAAAAAATTTAGTTCAAACGAGGAAGTCATCGCCGAGACAAAGGCGTATTTTGGAGAGTTCGACTAATCCTATTTTTTAGAGGGGTTAAAAAATAGCCGGAGCGTTTCTACAAGGGAAAATAAACAATTTGTTTTTGAAAAATGGTGTCTTAATTTCTGGAACGGATACTTATTGAACCCCATCGTATACCTGTCCATATAATATAATAATAATAATAAGGCGGCCGCCGTAGCCGAATGGGTTGGTGCGTGACTACCATTCGGAATTCAGAGAGAGAACGTCGGTTCGAATCTCGGTGAAAGATCAAAATTAAGAAAACGTTTTTTCTAATAGCGGTCGCCCCTCGGCAGGCAATGGCAAACCTCCGAGTGTATTTCTGCCATGAGCTTGGCCGAGCTCCTTCTCCTATTTAGTGTTTGCGCCTTTATGAGGAGATTTTCCATGGCAGAGGTTCGTCATTGCTAGCCGAGGGTTTCGAGCCCGTGCACTACCGAACACTTACTCCACCAATAATCTTATACCTAATTTTCCGATGACTCTGCAAAGTACACAGCTTTTTTCTGATTTTTTCGGCACTAACTTTCCGAACTGATGAATAAAAGGTTTGTTACATTTTCAAATGCAACTTTCAGTGGAAGAATCCGTTTCATGGGAGTTTATTGGTGCCCATCTTTTAATGGTCATTGACAGTTATGGGCCTGTTTTAAGATGAGTGTTTGTAAAATTTTTTTTACTGCTCCACAATGGTTCCTTTTGGGTTTTGAGTGATTTCTTTATAGATGGTGCTAACTAATTTTTTGATGAAATACCTGTATGCTTATAATTAATAAAATATTTTTAAATCCCGCGCTGCTATTCAAAATATCATAAATTTTGTTCAGTAATAAACAAATTCTATTGATAAAAACTTTCTAATAATCATTTTGGTGCATTTTTAATGCACGTCGCTGTATGCGAATATATTAGAATATAGGAATTAATAAAATTTCCGGTGTTTGTTTAAATTGGTTTGCAATTTTGCAAAGTGGATATTCATTAATTGATTTGAAATGTAAAAGATGGAGTTTTTTAAGGCCAGCTGCGCATATTCTCTATTTTCAGACGAGAGAATCAGTAATTGATTAATAATGTTTTCTTTTCTCGACAACAATGTCATAGTTACGCGCGGATATTACAAAAATGTTGCCATACGCCCTGCAAAAAAGTTGCATACTTCATATGAGAATATGCAGTATAGAAAACGCTTTCACAAATTTTATATTGAATAAAATACCACTTTCGTCCATTTTTTTTTTTTAAGTTTTCATGCCAACGATTTTTAGGTCGAAGTGCAAGCCCTGAAATCATTCTAAAGTTTTCGCACAACTATTTTAATGAAACTGTTTACACCGATAAATTGAAATCAGCTGAACAACGTCCACCTCCTTTACAGAGGCAAAGGTAGATAAGAGTTCATTAAGTAGAAAAACATTACAATATTTATGTTATCGCACAATTTACAGAATATGATATACATCTTAATTCTACATCATTATATTTATATATTTATCACAGGTTTCGGTTTTTTAAACGATTTTTTCTTTTTTCGAAGGAAAAAACTACTATGAAAAACCTCCGCTTTATAGTACATCTTACAAGCTAGGGTTAATCTATACGCATTTAAGTACCACGGCCTAATTGAACATTAAGAAAGTTCAGTTGTTAGCAGATTGTCCGAAAAACTGGAACGAATTCTAAATCTTTCAGTCAAATTTTGTATTTGATCTGACAAAATCTTAGTTCTTGATTCATCATGAAGCTTTCTGGTGGAGAAATGCTATGGGAGTCGTAGCATCATTTTGAGTACCTTATTTTGGCAGATTTGCAGTTTCTTAACATGCGACTTTGCGATATTACTCCAGGCTGGACAGGCATATAATATTATTGGCTGAAATATCTATATACATATATAAAAATGAAATGATGTTCGTTTGTACGCATTTTTTTGGGCCGATACGAGGCCAATTTTATTCGTTCTTTTTTCATGTTATAGGGATCCACTAGGGGAAGGTGTTTAGCAAAAAAAAAAAAAATTTTAATATTTTCTTCATATAAAAAAAGAAAAAATCAAAATATTGTACAAATTGTGTTTTTAGTAAAAATTGCCGCAGAACTTGCTCGATTCTTAGATTAAGTTTCGAATTAACATTAATTTTATGTGTACAACTTTTTTTGAATAAATATACGAATTTTTCGTTATTGTGAAACGATTTGTGTCGTGTTGCTAAGTTGCAAATTTTTTTCGACGGAGAGTAAACATAAACACAGAGGTTTGAACGCTCTTTATGAAGTGAAATGCTTCAGTACACATACACGAACGCCGAACTACTGATTTGTGTTTTGTGTGCAGTTCAAGCAACAAGTGTGTTGATAATAGATTTACCAAGGTTTGCCAGACAAGAAACAGTTATTCTGCTCTCGGAGAATTTGACAGAAGTTGTTTTTGGGTTTACGTCAAACGAGGCAAGGATGAAAGATTTACCAAGGTTTGCTAGACAAAAAACAGTTATTCGCCTCTCAGAGATTTGACAGAAGTTGTTTTTGGGTTTACGTTAAACGACATATACACTTTGTAAGAACAAAGGAAATGTTCAAACGGTTTGTTTAAGAATACCGCACACCAGAGCACACCACTTTATACCTTTCCCCATGTGATGTGGCAGAAAAAATTTGTTTTTTCAGTTTTCTTTGGGTATTCACATCGATAAGATTACAATAGAATACATTGTTCCCGGATTGATACGAATTGAAAAAAATAACATTACATTTTCGGAATGGCAGATTTAAATAAAGTTGTGGATTTATTTACCGAAGAGGATGAACACATGAATACACAAAATTCAGATAACTCCAACAATATGAGCGTGTTTGAAGACATGGGAATTCAGATCGATGAGGACAATTTGATTGTTGTTTCAGACGAAAATTCAACGAACAACGAGTCAAAGACGGAAATTGTTCATCACGAAACGAAAACACAATCCGAAGTTCTCAATCGAGAACTGGAGCGTGAATACCATTATGATTGTAATGAACTAAACACATTTGTAACATCAAATTCAACGAATTTGATTGACCAACAGCAACATGTTTATGATACAATCATGAATAATGTTAGCCATGGAACTGGTGGATTGTTTTTCTTGGATGCTCCTGGGGGAACAGGAAAGACCTTTTTGATTTCATTGATATTAGCAACAATTCGATCAGATAATAACGTTGCATTGGCACTCGCTTCTTCCGGAATTGCGGCCACATTACTGGAAGGCGGTCGCACGGCACATTCTGCATTAAAGTTGCCTTTGAATATGCAGGTAAATGAAACACCAACATGTACTATTTCAAAAACATCTGGAATGGCAAAAGTTCTTAAAGTATGTAAGCTCATCGTATGGGACGAGTGTACTATGGCACACAAGAAACCATTGGAAGCGCTTGATAGAACTTTGAAAGATCTACGAGGAAGCCAAACAATCTTTGGAGGTGCCATGATTTTATTGGCTGGAGACTTCAGGCAAACATTACCTGTGATCCCAAAATCTACCGCTGCAGATGAAATCAATGCATGCTTAAAATCATCGTATTTATGGATACATGTCTCCACGCTTACACTTGCTACAAACGTACGTGTTCAACTACAGAACGATCCGTCAGCAGCTGAATTTTCACACCAATTACTGAAAATCGGAAATGGCCAAATGTCTGTCGATCCAAGAGAAATGATTACATTGCCTAACAATTTCTGCACTTCTACACAGTCTAAAGAGGCATTGATACAGAGTGTATTTCCAAACATAGTTCAACATTACAAAAACCATGATTGGTTCAGCGAAAAAGCAATTTTAGCTGGGAAAAATAAGGGCATCAATGATATAAATGCAGCTATTTTGGATCAAATACCTGGTAACATAGTTGCATATAAGTAAGTCAATGGACACTATTACTGATCAAGATGATGTCGTAAATTATCCAACTGAATTCTTAAACTCACTCGATTTGCCAGGCCTACCACCTCATAATTTACGATTAAAAATTGGGGCACTGGGGGTACCAAACTCGTTGTGAAGAAGCTAATGGGTAACGTTATCGAAGCAACAATTTTGAAAGGGAAGTACAAAGGAGAAGACGTTTTGATACCCTGAATTCCACTGATTCCGACGGATTTACCATTCGATTTCAAACGTTTGCAGTTCCCTATTCGCCTTGCCTTCGCTATGAGAATTAATAAGGCGCAAGGACAGTCTCTACAAATGTGCGGTATTAATTTAGAATACCCAATTTTTTTTCATGGACAATTATATGTAGCTTGCTCACGAGTAGGCAAACCATCGTCATTATTCACGCGAAAGATGAAAAAACCAAAAACGTTGTCTACCAAAAAGTGTTACAATAATGTTCGAATGAAATTGTATCAAAGAATTTGCTTTGTTTCGTATTAATTTTATTCTCTTTCAGCAAATCATTGAATTTATCGTCTAGCGAAGCGGGCGAGGGTACGCTAGTAGACTTATAAATTATTAGTTTATTTTCATCACTTAAGCCTGAGCGTCTGTTTATTAGGGCATATAACATTTTAATCGCCAAATTTACTTTCTCCTGTATGTACTTTACATGATCACAAAAAGATACTTTTTTATCAAAAATCACCCCCAGATATCATACGGTATTGGCCCACGGGATATCATAACTACCTAATTTCAAACCTGTACTTGGTATAAAGCAATGACTTCTTTTTCTAGTGAAAAAGATAGCTTGCGTCTTACCAATGTTTAATTTTATTTTCCAAGTACACAAGTAGTCTGCCATGTTTTGTAGTGCATCTTGAAGTTTGGTTACGATTTGGTTACCAAAAGCATGCGAATAAAATATGCCAATGTCGTCTGCATACATATTATATGAACAACTGGCTAATTTGGGAAAATCAGAGCAATAAATAATGTACAGTAAAGAACCAAGTACCGATCCCTGGCGAACTCCAGCGAGTAATTCGATCATGTCATGGTAACGGAAATTTTAAATTTATTAAGTTGTAAATAAGACTATCATGCCATATCGAATCAAAAGCTTTCTCAACGTCAAGAAACATTAAACAGGTTGATTTCTTGTGATCGAAGGTAGATTTGACGTGATTATAGATTCGTTTAATCTGATGAGTCGTACTATGATGTTGTCTAAATCCAAATTGCTCGTTTGGTATAATCTTATGGGTGTCTAGGAACAGGGATATTTTATTTTTGATAATTTTTTCAAAAACCTTGCTTAAGATGCTTAGAAGACTAATAAGGCGGTAGCTATCAGCTGCGTTTGCTGGCTTGCCCCGCTTGCGAATTGGAATTATTTTAGCTGTTTTCCACGCATATGGGAAATATTGCAATTTGATGCAAGAGTTTATCAAAAAAGTAAAATATATTATATCACGGCCTCTTTAGGTAGGTGTCTGAGCATAATATTTTTTATGTCATCATGCCCTGCAGATTTCCTCAGTGGTGCATCATGCAGAAGATCCTGAACATAATCTGAATCCACGTATTCAGATAGTGGAGTGTCTACTTCTTGCGAATTTAGTTGGTTTATAGCTGCATCAACTAAAATTGAGACGAGTGGAGATCCTAGTTGATTGGACACCTTATGATTTTCTAAAAAGTTATATGCAAACAAATTTGCTTTTTCGTGACTTAAGATTAATGTCTTATTTGACTCACGCAGAGGTGGGATTTCTGCATGTTTTCTTCGCATTATTTTACAAATGATCCAGAATGGCTTACTTCTCTTTTCAATTGAACTAAGTTTCTTATTCCAGCTGGCATTTCTATACTGAAAGATCTGTTTGCGGATTTGCACAAGGTAATGTTTTACTGCTTCGTAGTCAGAGAGCTGTCTGTAATGACTCCATTGTCTACGAAAATAGTTTCTAGTTTTTATTAAATTTAAAATGTATTGGGGTAGTTTGAGAAAATTGGTCTTCAAAGTTTTAAGTGGGACTGAACTTCGTACTGCTGCTATTATTTTTTCACTGAACACTATTACGTTTTTATCAATATCCTCCGGGGAATCAATTAAATCAAGGTTGGTTGACCAAGTATATAAAGAATTTTTTAATGAGGATCGATAAATCTTCCAGTTTGTCTTATCGTAATCCATTATAAAGTTGTCGATATGCTTGAAATTTAAATTGAGAACAAATTTTACCGGTAGGTGATCGGAATCAAATTTGTTTGTCGTTAAAGGCTGAGATATATACGTGGGTATATTCGAGAGTACCAAGTCAATATTGGATGGGGGAAACCTACTAGACGAAGGTATATATGCTGGATCGTTTGAGTAGGAAACCTGAGAAAATAATACGAAAATTTGGCAGTGTATAATAAAACTGACAAAAAGCGCATTACTATGAACATCTAAAGCGCACAATTTTTTACGGTGTCCACATATATGAGAGCTCAATTTAACCTCAGTTTAGTCACTGACCACCTGAAGAACGCTTCCAAATTCTGGAAATTTACTTTGAAAAAAAAAAAAATCTTTTCGCGAAGTTCATAGAGTAGTGGCGGCATCATCGGTCCTTTTTGCTTTCGAAATGAGGAAGGAGCTGCTGTTACGGTGAATGGCGAGCACTATCGAGCTATACTCGATGAATTTTTGTTTCCAAAAATTAATCAGCTAAACATTGACGAGATGTGGTTCCAACAAGATGGCGTAACTTGCCATACAGCGCGCTTAACAATCGATTTATTGCAAGATTCAAGTCACCATTGATCGCGTGTGGTCAGACTTAATATCTAATTGACTCATCGAATGCAACTCAAATCCACAGCGGATATGATATAAGAATAAAACCAAATGCACACCAAATATATTTTTGTTTTGTAGTATCATTTTAAAATCTCAAGCTCTTAAAAATACCCGATATATGTACATACATAAGTATATACATATTTACTGACACTGGCGCTTACACTCTTTTCTTGTTTGGTGTTCGGCCGAGTTCTTCCTTCTATTTGTGGTGTGTGTCTTAATGTTTTGCTCAAATGGAAGGACCTACAGTTTTGTGTCACCTCCGAAAGGCAACTGATTTTTTATGAGGCCCTTCCTCGTGGCAGTGATATGTACACTCTGAGGTTTGCTATTGCTTCCCGAGGGTCGATCGCCATTAGAAAAAACGTTTTCTATCATTCGGTGTTTCATGAACATGAATCGAACCGAAGCACCACATAACGGTAGTCACACACCAACCCATTCGATTCCGTCGGCCTATTGCGGCAATAATAATCACATAGTGCCACATCAGATAAAATCAGAAGTTGAAAATTTGTGTACTCGTAACTTAAAGGGACAGATACCTGTAAAATTTCGAAAACAAAGTTTTTTTTTTATTTTCATAAAATGTTAATACGTAGTATAATCCTTTAAGAATATGTCCAAAAAAATTTAGAACGTAAATTGAAGTATTTCTTATATTATAGATCGTCAACAGTGACGACTCTATTCTTTGCGTTCGAGCGTTGGGAGAGGTATAGTTACGTTGTATTCAAACTTTAGACGCGTTTTTCGCAAAACTATATTTTTCGAATTGGCGTACACGATAACTCGAAAAGTAATTGACCGATGTCCCTGAAATTTTGCACACATCTTTTTTATGATATTACTTTCTATGTGAATTTACAATTCGAAAATTTTTCGAAAAAATAATTTTTTCGAAGCAAAAATAGTAGGAAAATTCGCCCCAAAATTCTGTTTTTTTTAAAGTATTTTATTCCGCGAATTTTTTTTCCATTTATTGTTAATTCATATAGAAATTATGACATTAATAAACAAAAAAATTTTTGGTTTTTTGTATTCAGGCCACTGACGCCGATGCTACAATGCCCGCCGATTTAAAAGCCCCGCTGCGACTTTCCTGGAAGAATAGAGTGCACATCCGCCATAAATGATTAAAATACAAACAATTTTTTTATATTATTTTAATGTATAAATAAACTGTATGCCAATTTTGAAAAAAAATGACTTCTTCTTTTTAAATAATTTTAATGAAAATCAGGAAAAATATGGCCGTTTACAGGTATCTGTCCCCGTGATAAATCAGCTGACAGTCAATCAAATTTTAGGATTTTTAATAAATATTCATTTTATATACTAAATTTTAAGCTTAAAAAATACGCTGCAATATGAGGGAACAAATAAGAAGGTGACGCGAATGCTAACATAAAAAAAAACTGCTTTGATGCTTTTCTTTCTTTTTTTTTACTTCGATCTAAGTACTCGGCGCTGTGTGGTTACAGTTAAAGGCATTTGCTTTGAGCCATTGATTTCCACATCGGAAGTTTTTCAGGGAAGTATTTTAGGTCCGCTATTGCTTGTTATGTTCATTAATGGATATTGGTAATTATTTTTTAAAAATTTAGTAAATTTTTTACTATAAGCTTGTATTAATAGTTTATTAATAAAATACAAATTTGGTAGCTCTGACGCTGGGAGGAATGTGTGCAACATTTTGCGAGAAAATGTAGAAGTACAGGGTTTGATTTTAAGAGTAATGAGCCTTATTTTTTTTAAGCAGTTTTATTAAACCTTTTGGCTTATACAACTAATATTCTTCAAAATAGGACCCTTGAGCGTCAATACACCGCTGGTAGCGGTCCTTCCACTGCAGGAAACATTTTTTAAACTCATCCGCCGGAATCGCGTTCAATTCGGCTGTTACAGTTTTTTGGATCGCCTCGATGGAGTCGAAACGCCTCCCCTTCAGCTTTCTGTTCAGGCGCGGGAATAAGAAGAAGTCCGGAGGGGACAGGTCTGGGCGGTAGGGAGGGTGGGGAAGCACCGGTTCAAAAATTCATTAACCCGGTTCACATCTTCATCTGTTTGCGTCGTCGAAGGCCTTCCAGGTCGCTGTTCGTCTTCGACGTCCTCCGGGCTTTCCTTGAACGACTTGTGCCACCGTTTTACCTGGGCACTGGACAGAGATTGGTCCCCGTAAGCCTCCTTGAGTAGCTTAAGGTTTCGGTACTCGTTTTGTTACTCGCTTTACGCAAAATTTGATCAAGTAACGTTGCTCCAACGATCGCAACACTTTCGCCACTTGAAAATCCTAACACACTTCTAAAACAGCTTTCACGCGCGGAGCGATGTTGACTGCACCGCTGTTGCCAGCGAACTGGAACCGGTTTCTAGTGGAAGGGGAAGGTCCAACGATTATTTTCCTCCACCAGCCGATTCGGTTGATCGCTTGGCAGACGCTCCGCGCGGGAAGGCTCATTACTTTTCAATCAAACCCTGTATGCGCCGTACTTTTTTTTAGCATAATGGTGATTTGAGTAATTGGAGTTTGACTGTATATTAACGTAACTTAGTACCTATAGGTGTAGTAGGCGAAACAAATACAGTTTATTTGAAGTTGAAACATTCGTCGAGTATACAGATTAAAGTTCATCTAAACTAAGATATGTATGTATGTATACGATTGCAAAATGAAACTTTGCTGTGTAAAACATTTCTGAATCATGTAAATCTGACTTGAATTATTGTAAGTTTGAAGGTTTTCTGGTGCTATTGTAATGAGAATTAATTAAATCCCCTGTTCCGGCGTTTATGCGTCATTTGGACTTGAACCAGTGCACAACAAATGCCAACTAAATATATAAGTACACACGCTATAGTCAATAGTTCTATGGAGATTAGAAGTCTGATAGAGCGCAGACAAGTAATACGAGTATGTACAATATATGTATGTATATAGAATCTGTTTTACATAAGTTTGTAAATGTTAAAAAATAAGTATTGCAAAATATTTTTATAATATAAAGTGCAAAGTGCGCAATACAACATGCGCATTTACAAAGTTAGTTCAAAAATTGTTTATAAAAAAGTACCTATTTATTACTCAACATTATTCAAAAACATAGAACATCTAAAAAGATGTTGAAAAAATTATTAACATGTTATGGCATGAATGAATAACTTACATAGATAAGTATACATACACATATTTTTAAGACTTGACACGAGTTGTTAATAATAGAAATAAAAAAAAATATATATAAAAAAGTAGAGGCAAATAAGACTTGGAGGCACGTCACACTGTCCACTTTATACAAAAATGCGCATATAGTGAAAATCTGTTTAGGTATGTACATATGTACACACGTGCACACTATATATGACGTTAAAAGAGGCTTGTTATTCGGGCGGATTTTAAAATAGAATTTAGAAAGAAATATATGTATATGTATATACACATATGTATGTATAACTTTGCTTATGCATGTGGTTGTATTTCGGAAAAAGTAAAACTGAAGATGCGAGAGAATTAAAAGGTGTAGAAATATTAGCAGACAACACGCGTCGACTAAATCGATACGTATGTACATAATAAATCGTGTCATGCGCCTATGAGTTGCGTCCAAAATTGTTGATTTATTTTTTAATTTACTGATTAAAACTATATATGCAAATTCTTCTTCTTTAGGCGCGCAGAAAGTATATAAAGGTATATTCTCTTTATATACTTTCTGCGCGCCTAAATCGATCTTCTTGATATTTACTACTGCTTGCTTTTTTTATGAAAGAACACCTGACGACATTTTGCGTTTAACACACAGATAATATTCCCTGCTAACAATTTGTTCGAGCGGGAGGAGTTCATTACCATGCCATGCTGCATTTCTTCTTCTTAATTGGCGCGATAACCGCTTACGCGATTTTGACCGAGTTTAACAAGCGCGCCAGTCGTTTCTTTCTCGTGCTAACCGGCGCCAATTGGACACACCGAGTGAAGCCAAGTACTTCTCCACCTGATCTTTCTAACGCAGAGGAGGCTTTCCTCTTCCCCTGCTACCACCAGCTGGTACCCCATCGAATACTTTCAGAGCCGGAGCGTTTGTATCCATTCGGACGACATGACTCAGCCAACGTAGCCACTGGATCTTTATTCGCTGTGTTATGTCTATGTCGTCGTAAAGCTCATACAGCTCATCGTTCCATCGTCTGCGATATTCGCTGTTGCCAACGTGCAAAGGTCCAAAAATCTTACGCAGAATCTTTCTCTCGAACACTCCAAGCGTCGCTTCATCGGATGTTGTCATCGTCCAAGCTTCTGCGCCATACGTTAGGACGGGCATGATGAGAGTCTTGTAGAGTGTTAGTTTTGTTCGTCGAGAGAGGACTTTACTGCTCAGTTGCCTACTTAGTCCAAAGTAGCACTTGTTGGCAAGAGAGATTCTACGTTGGATTTTAAGGCTGACATTGTTATCGGTGTTAATGCTGGTTCCTAAATACACGAAGTTTTTTACAACCTCAAAATTATAACTGTCAACAGTGACGTGGGTGCCGATAGGCGAGTGCGCCGACTGTTTGTTTGAAGACAGGATAACTTGTTATCTATATCACTACATATTATAAAACAAAGTCGCTTTTTCAGTCCCTATGTCCCCTTATACGCTTAAATCTTTAAAACTACGCAACGGATTTTGATGCGGTTTTTTTTTAAAGATAGATTGATTGAAGAGGAAGGTTTATATCTATATAATGTGAAGAAATATATAAAGGGGGCGTGGCAATCGGTCAAAATGTGGCAAAAAAACATAAATTTTTTGTTTTCACGGCCATAAATTATAAACGAATCAACCAATTAAAATGAAACTTTCTTGAAGTTTAACTTTGAAATATTTACTTTCATTCTGTATCAAAAAAAAAAATTGATTTATTTGTTATTTAACCAAAATTTCACGTTCTATATTAGTAAATCGCACATAATTAAAATACAGTTTTTGAATAGTTTTTATTGATTCGGAGCGCGTTTAGTTTGCTATCGATTCCATACAATAACATTTTTTGTCATTTACTTTTTACGACAACTAATAGCTTATTTTAGAAACGATTTCAACAAATAGGTACAACATTAATCCTTATCCAATTAAATACCTTAAATACATTGTTGTTTTCATATAGATCTATGTATATGGCTCTTTACAGCATATAATTAAAAGCAATATTTTTCAAGATATTACATCAGTAATTAGTAATTGAGATCTACCGGAAAAATTGCGTTAGCTGTTGCGTCATCCGGCATTACCGCTACTCTTTTGGAAAGAGGCCGAACCACACACTCTACAATCAAGCACCCGCTGAAAATCGCCACCGATGATGATAACAGCGTCTGTAGTGTTTCTAGACAGAGCAATACAGGAAAATTGATGCGTGACTGCTCATTAATAGTCTGGGACGAAGCTACCATGTCAAACAAAACGTCTGTGGAAGCACTGGATAGGACAATGCGCGATTTGCGCAATAAAAATGCACCTATGGGTGGATATACAATTCTGTTCTCAGGAGATTTCCGTCAAATCCTACCAGTTGTGACTCGAGGAACACGTGCTGACGAAATAAATGCTTCGCTAAAAAGATCCCACCTTTAGTCGTATGTCAATAAATTGGAGCTTAAAACTAATATGGGGATTTCGTCATCTTCACGTGAGAACAGGCTATTTCCAGAGATGCTGCTAAAAGTTGGCAATGGAGAATTAACACAAAGTGAGGGAAGGATTAACCTAGAAAACCTTTGTGTTTTGATAGACAACATCCAAGAGTTAGTCAACAATGTCTATCCAGACATTGATAACATAAGTTATAAGACAATATCTTGGTTTAAAGAAAGAGCTATTCTGTCACCAACTAACGAACAAGTAGATAAAGTAAATAACTTGATTATTTCAAAGATTGATGCGCCGACGAAAATATACTACTCGGTCGATACTGTTCTCGATTTGGAAGAAGCTGTTCATTTTCCTACAGAATTTCTAAATTCGTTGAACCCGTCTGGACTCCCTCCTCACAAAATGGAGCTGAAAATAGGTTGTCCTGTTATTTTATTAAGAAAACTAAGTCCACCTAAACTTTGCAATGGCACGCGTTTGCTGGTATAATCACTGAAAACTTTCATAATAGAGTGCACAATACTCACAGGATGTGGTACCGGAGAAGATGTATTGATTCCCCGAATCCCTCTGATACCATCGGATCTACCATTCCAATTTAAACGCTTACAATTTCCGGTAAAGACATCTTTTGCAATGACCATAAATAAATCTCAGTGTCAAACCTTCAACGTTGCAGGCTTAGATTTGAGTGTTGACTGTTTTTCACATGGCCAACTGTATGTCGCTCTTTCAAGAGTAACCTCTAGAGAAAACATGTTTGTATTGTCTAATGACAAGAAGGCTATGAACGTTGTATATAAAGACATTCTGTAATATAGTAATTGTTGTAAAAATAAAATAAATACATATGTAAAAATGCAAAAAGTTAATATGCAAAAATGTAGGGTATGAATTTAGATATCCCAAAGATAGAAGGAAATCTTCATGCTATAAAGAAAGGGGAATTGTTTTACTCCAAATTTAACGCGTGCGGGCGACGGACAGTAATGAATAAGCCAAAACTACTGGATCGATTTTAATCATTTTTTCAGTGAGTGACATAGGGTATATATTTTATACCCGTGCGAAGCTGGGCGGGTTGCTAGTACATATATAAAAGAAAGTAATGTTAGTTACATTATTTATAACTCGAGAACGGCTGAACCGATTTGGCTGAAAATTGGTGGAGAGGTAGCTTAGAACCAGGAGACGGACATAGGATACTTTTTATCCCATTCGAACGCGTTTCCGTGAAGTCACTATAAAATGTGGTATAACAAAAACACATCTGATATGGAATAACAAAACGCAAATGACAGCTAAACGTAAATTGTCTATGGTTAAGTAAAAAATTTTATAATATAAATTTTGTCAGAAATATATAATCACAGTAATTTGTATTTTCTTTGAATCATCATCATCAATGCCGCGACCAAGACGATCGAATCTTTCCCGACAAAGCCGTAATACAAGAAGGATACGAAACATTGCGAATGAAACGACTGAAGAAGCACAAAGAATTGACCGTGAAGAGCGCCGCGTTAGTATGGCTCGACTTCGTGCTTCTCAATCACAAGAGCAAAGCGAGGCAGCCCGTGAAACGGGTCGATTGGCAATGCGAAATCGTCGAGCGAATAACAGAGATCAACAAGTAGATCATTTTTGACGCACAAGAAGATAATTATCAAGTGCTGATTTCGAGCACCGTTTCGATATGATTGCAACACTGATTACTGCTTGCATCCTAGCGTTTGCATTGGGCCAATGACCGTTGTTTGCGAGGATTGTGGCGCAAGTTTTGCGGAGAAACGCCCAGATTGTGCTGCCTTAGTGGAAAAGTTAAATTGCCATTATTGACTCCGCCACCTAAGCCATTGCATTCACTGCTTTGTGGCGAAACACTAGAATTACGTAATTTTCTTGCAAACACTCAAAAATACAATGGTTGTTTCCAAATGACCTCATTTGGGGCAGACATTATCGAAGAACGAGGATTTAATCCGACATTCAAGGTATTTATTGATTTGTTTTTGAACTTACTATAATTATTCATACGTATGATGTTTGCTGATTATAAGAAAAAGTGTTTATAAATAAAAAATACTGAGTTTGCTTTTTATAGATTCAAAGACAGATTCACCATCGAATTGGATCATTGCAACCTCTCGAAGATGCACAGCATACATTTTTACAAATATACTTCATGGGCAACATGGAAAAACAACATGATCGACGTCAAGGGATCAATGCAAGAGTGCTTTGGACCGCATGCCAAATGATGACTACAAAGTCGTGATCAGAGCAGATAAACGGCATGTTCACGGGTCGGAAAACCATCTGCGTTGTTTGTTCTTGCACCTGATAATAAAACAAAAAATGTCGTGTATCACAAGGTGCTTAACTGAAGAGAGCATCTATTAAAGATTCATTGAAATACTTGATTAATAAAAAAATTAACTTAATAAAATCAAAAATTTGTTTTTTTATTGCCTCCAGGGCGGAACAAAGTTCGCCGGGTCAGCTAGTATATCTATAAAATCATTCAATAAAATTCTCATTAGCTGTAATAACCTCAATAACGGCATTATATAATTGCAGCCTTCAGACAAGAAATGACGTTATGAGGATCCTTATTGGTTTCACGTTCAACTACATCCTACACGTAGCAATCCAGGGGTTTAAGGTTTGTGGAGTTAGGCGGCCATAAATTCGGTGTTATGTGGCCATGGAAATTTTCAGCCATCCAATCATGTGTTGCCATGGCGTTGGGTGAGGGAGCTAGTCTTGATAAAAGATGTATGGGCCATCATCCCGTACACTATCAATCCAGAGTTTCACTACTGCCTCTAGAAACTCTATACATGCAGCAGAACTCATTCGAAATCATTGAGTAAAGAAGTGTAGTGGCATGGCATGTCCTTTGGTGCTGACAACACCTAAAACCACAACTGAAGCTGGACAACAGGAACCTTTGTAGGATTGGAATATAGCCATCTGTAATTACTGTGGTTGTTCTTTTGGACTTGCTCAACATTTTTTTTGTCAGAAAAAAACTATAACATCTCAGGCGCTTCAAGATGTTAAATTTTATTCATAAGGCATTTCGCCGCACTTCGTTTTTTTAACATAACGTAGGATTTACCCCGGAAATCTTCATGGACAACTCTACGGATAAGACACTCAGAAGCATTGAACATCCTCGCAAAAGCACTCATTGATTTTGATTTGCACTTATTGAATGAAGGGCTATAAAAGCGTTTGAGAAAGAATTCGCAGAAATCCCCTTAGAAAGCAGGAAATCAAGTCCAGAGAAATGAATGTATCGACCAGATCCATGTCAAGATTAATTAGTGATGATCTTCACATGAAAGCCCCTCGTCACTCAACTGGTCATCTTTTTAAAACGCGCTTAAATAAAATTAGATTTAACAGATGCAAGCAGCTTCTTCGGTGGCACGCGGTCAACAGCCATGAAAATATTCTTATCACAGATGAGAAAATTTTTACTGGTGAAGTAGTTTTTAAGAAGCAAAACGACAAAATCTATGCTAAAACTTCTAAAGACGCAAAAAATGTTGTTCCAAGAGTTCAACGCAGCCACCATCCAGCCTCCGTAATCGTTTGGTGGGGAGTGTCTTTTAAAGGCGTTACATCTCTTCATTTCTGTGAAAAGAGTGCTAAGACCGGGGCAAAAGTGTACCAAGAGTATGTCTTAGAAGGCGTGGTGAAGCAGTTGAGCAGTACTCTCTTCAATGGAGATCGGTGGATCTTCCAGTAAGATTTCGCTTTAGTCGATAAGGCCAAAACCAACCAGTAGGGGCTAAAAAACAATATTCCTGGGTTCATAGACGGAGAAGATTGACCGTCTGGAAGTCCAGATCTGAATCCATTGAACTACAGTCTGTGGTCAGAATTGGAGAATATGGACTATTGAAGACCTCACAGAAATTTGGAGAGTCTCAAACAATTTTTGGTTCGAACAACCACGTCAATATCCATGGAACCCGTGCGTGCTGTATCAGTTGAATGGCCTGATTGTTTGAAGGTTTGTGTAAAAGCAAATGGTAACCATTACGAATGAAAATTTATTTCTTTTATATTTACATGATTAAATAAAACTAGCTTCATTAAAAAGGAATTATAATTTCATACCTATAACAGAATTAACTAGTAACAGAACTCATGGCAGTACTAAGTATATGCAAGTACTCAAATAATGTATTCACCCTGTATACACATACATACACACAAAAGTACTGATCTAGCAACCCAATTGTTAAATGAAAAACAAATAGAAACTGCAAATTACGTCAATGGAGTTATAATAATAGCTAGTATGTGGACACATACATACGTATTGTATGCGTGAATGTATGCGTATGTGAGTACAAACTATGTATGATACACTGCAATCTATTGCTCGTATAAATGCTGATATGTAAGGTTGTACAATATTATGACTTCAATAAAGTATAGGACGTTTGCTCAAAAAAGGTGACTCTATTTTTCTCGAAAAATATTTATTTATTCTTTAATTTCTATTCTGTCCATCCAAAGTGATCTCCCTCATATGCACTCACTTGTGTCAACGTTTTTCCAATGCTCAAAGTATCATACTTCTGATGTGTGTTTTTTGATATAACCACAAGCTGTTCCAGCGAGGCGTTCTATATCATCTCGATTCGTCCTTTCAGAGGCAACTTGAGTTTTGGGAACAGGAAAAATTTCACAAGTGTTGTTTTAGATCGAAAAATAACGAACAAGTAATGACGAGTGGTTGTGGTTGTTTCACAATTCCGAACATTTTTATTTTTGTCGTACTACTTCACCCAAGCAATGCATAACTTCCATGTTATCTTTCTTTTAAGCCGTACGACTTTCTGACAAGAAGCCGAAATCGCCGGAAACAGTGGGCAAAACCTTCACATTTAACTGAGCTTGGTGTGATTTTTCGGTTTTGGCACTTCTGGCCGCCTCCATTGGGATGGTTGGCGTTTGGTTTCCACGACATAATTGTGTACCCAAGTTTCGTCATCAGTATTGGACGTTTTGAGTAAATCTGAGCGATGCTCATGCGACAGTCTTATTTTTTCTTTGTGGATCAAACTAAAGGGTTTTTCAATTGGCGCGGGTCGATTTTGGCGCCCTGTGGCAGCCATTTTGTTTTGGTGACATCTGTCAAATCTTTTGTTTATTATTCAGTTGTTTATGCCAAATCTTCATGGCAAGTTACACGATTGAACAGCACGTTTAAATGATACAACTTTATTATCAAAATGAGTGTTCATTAATGCAAACGTTGCGCGCACTGCGCCCATTTTTCGGTAGACGTGGTGGCCCTTCAAAGTCGACTCTTCAACGTTTGGTGGCCAAATTTGAGACGACCGGGTCAGTAAACAATCAATCAAACCGTATATGGGACGGCACCAATAAACACGAGGTTCACCAGGTGATAATGCATCCTCAAAAAGTTACCGTTTGGTGTGGATTTTGGGCCGGCGGCGTCATTGGTCCGTACTTTTTTGAAAACGACTTTGGTGAGGCGGTCACCGTCAACAGCGAGCGCTACACAACGATGATAACCAATTTCTTATGGCCCATATTGAACCATATGGACCTAGACGACATGTGGTTCCAGCAGGACGGCGCTACGTGCCACACAGCAAACGCCACGATTGACCTTCTTTCAAATAAAAAAATAACTTTGTCAATAACTCACACACAGCTTGTTTTATTCCATTTCAACATCTACCAGCCCTTATTGAAAAACCCTTTATAACAATTTCGTTAAGTCGCCAAGCACTCTAAAACACGTCTAACTTTCATGTCTTCCAAAAAACGAGCTAGAAACACAATTATGAGCTTCGTTTGAAAAGTCCGTGCAAACAAAAAAAAAAACCTAATTGTTTGGGGTACACCTTCTTTATTTCTTTTGAACACTATTTCCATTAATTTTACGACCACAGCTGCTGATGCGTGAGCTGGTGCGTTGACGTCATGGAAAAGGAAAATCACACGACTGTTTCGATTCAAACGAATGCCAAATATTTATAAGTACAAAGAAATATACCGATTTGGCCGAAACTTGGTGTGTGTTCTTCCCAGAGATGCGACTAACTGAATATAACCTGCGATACGTGCCATCTTTCTGACTTTTCAGACGACCCTCGTTGTAGGCTGATAATGTCAACTTATGCTGGGGACTTATGTCCTAAAATAACAAACAAAAGTATTCGAATGCACCTATTCCGCGAAATTTAAAAAGTCACCTTTTTTGAATAAGCCTCATATACTTTTTTGAAATCAAAATATTGTACGTACAAAGTTACGCCAAGTTACACAGTTTGTATATACTTTTGTATGTACATAATTACTTTTTGCATAAATCACTTTTAATTTGTGCGCTATGTGTAATTGACGTGGTCTGGTTTTTCTTTTAATTGAAACATACTGCACAATGGCTTGATTGCTGTGATCCTGTTATTAGGGACATACATATGTATACATATACAAGTAATACTATACGCATAAATATACAGCCAATCGGTATAATTTTCTCGAACTGGTTTTTATGTTTTTTACGTGTGATCGTTTTTGACAATTGTTTTTTTACTCATACTCAAAATTTAACTAGGGGTTCGCCACTGAAACTTGAAGTTTTAGTCATTAATTTTTTTTTTCAAAGTACGAATGTAAATATCGTCAAGCTTCGCAGATGGGGGAAGATAGTTCAAAAATAATGTTCTATAAGTAATAAATTGGGCATGAAACATCAAAAGATAGAAAATGGTTTTTCTTGTAGCAGCCTTCCCTTGGTAGGCAATGGCAAATTTCCGAGTGCATTTCTGCCATGGGAGCAGCGGTCTCATACCTATGGTCAAGTATTACTTCGCGTAGAAGGAAGGTGATTAGCCGCCGCTACTCTGTCTCCCAGATGCCCTATCGCTTTCCTGGTCGCGGCCACTTTTCGTTCGAGCGCAGCATATGTATGTTGCACGACTATTTCCCGGCAAAGGAGGTTCTCCAGAATCTCGTATGGAGTTTTTCTTTTGCAGAACGGAAGTGCGAGCATGTGTAGGATATGTGTATACAGTTTTCATCGCAGTAGTCGCAACAGATGCTTTCCATTTCAATTCGAACGGGCTATTCGGGTCATGTTCTTCGATTTCGATGTAACTCAAATAAAGGGTGTTTTTTTTAGAGGTTAGATTTTCAAGTTGGCACTACTTTTTTCGTAGATGGTCCTTCTGACAGCTGTCACTTGATTTATGCTCAGTTTGGTTTGCCATTTCATAATGAATAGACTTACACCTGAACAACGTTTGCAAATCGTGCAAATTTGGGCCCAAAACGAGATGGCCACCGATCCCGATTTTCACAAGAAAATTTTGTTCAGCGATGAAGCTCACTTTTGGTTGAATGGGTATGTCAATAAGCAAAATTGTCGCATTTGGAGTGAACATAATCCACAAGCCATTGCTGAGACGCCGTTACATCCTCAAAAAGTCACTGTTTGGTGTGCTCTATGGGCAGAGGGAATCATTGGTCCATATTTCTTTAAAAATGAAGCCGGCCATAATGTTACAGTCAATGGAGAGCGCTATAGAGCCATGATTAATGACTTTTTCGTGCCTGAATTGGACGATGTTGATGTGGACGACCTTTGGTTCCAACAAGACGGCGCTACATGCCATACAGCCAACGCAACAATCGATTTATTGAAGGAAACTTTTGATGAGCGCATTATCTCGCGCCGTGGACCTGTGGCGTGGCCTCCAAGATCGGGCGATATAACACCGCTGGACTATTTCTTGTGGGGCTATGTGAAGTCGCTTGTCTACGCAGATAAGCCCGAGACGATTGACGTCTTGGAAGAGAATATTCGGCGCGTTATTGCTGACATACGGCCCCAATTGCTGCAAAAAGTGGTCGAAAATTGGGCCTCTCGGCTGGAATTTATTCGAGCCAGCCGCGGCGGCCACTTGCCCGAAATCATTTTTAAATCATAATGGCAAACCCTTATCTTTATAATAAAGCTAAATTCTTGGCCATAACATTAAATTATATACGTTTTATTTCATCTTGAAAACCTAACTTCTAAAAAAAACACCCTATATGTTGATCTCTAGTCAAAATAATGAGACACGTATTTTTTTGTTCGCCCGAAAAAAAATGCTTTTCAAGAGTTATCGGCAATTTTGTTTTTCGGCTCAAAATCGATTTTTTTTAATTATTTAAGAAATTTTTTTTTTAAAATGCCCATAACTTAGTCAAAAATGAACCGATTTTAATAATTCTGGGTTCAAAATGATCGTCATTACTTACACGAGCGACTTAATGTAGAAACAATTGCAAAAAAGTAGTTGAACATTTTTTTTTTTTAAATACTCACAACTTAGTCGAAAATGAACCGATTTTAATGACTCTGGGTTCAAATCTAAATAAAATGTCGCTAGCGATTTTCTTAATCGAAAAAGGCGTCTATTTATTTTATCAAGTTGGTAACATCAATGACTTGATTGCTTACTGCATTAGTAGTTGCAGTTACTAACACTATTGGCAACTTGATTGCACCCAGTAAAGGAGGTGGACAAGGTGGAATGGGTTAAAAATCGTTGTGTTGCAGGTGCCCCTGCTATTTTTAGATGCTGGAATTTGCTGGCACTGATGTTGTGATTACTCTTTTTTTTCTCCATTTGCAAATTAGAACGGAGACGCATTGTGCAAACTGGTGGAGCAGTACGCAAAGAGGTACACATTGCAAGCATACATACACACGTAAATACATACACAAAAGCATTCAGATACATATGCAAGTGTGCACATTTGGGCACCGAAGAGCTCTGAATCAGAGCTGAAGGAGGCTCGTCACATTTCAGCTTTGGTCATAGCATCGGCGTCGTCATCATCATTATTATTGAACAGCGCACACCATCCTCCCATACAAGTGAGCACACATGGGTACATATGTATGTATGCATTACAATAAATCCATATTTATGTATGTATGCACGTACAAATAAACGTTTGCATGTTTGTGTGTTTGCACAGCGGCAGTCCGGCAGCTTGGTAACCAGCTTTAACGGCCGGTCAGTGGACGGGCAATGGATACCTAACTTACTTACATACCTGCAAGTGTATGTGTGTGTTTTTAAAGCAATACATAGTGTGCATCGCGTTGGTGCAGCATCGGAATGTGGCTTTTATGTTTATTTACATTTTGTGTTTTTTGTATATTTTGTGTTTTTTTTCTTATCTGGTTGTGTACTATCATTTTTTTGCTGATCATAATTTTAGCATGAATCGACTATCGTTTTAAATTAGTGGTGCTGCACTCAAAGCAGCATACATTTTTACTCGCAACAGTTTGGATCATGTGCATAAATTCAGACATGCCTACATTTGGCTCATACATACTGTCAGCAACAAAAGTCAACTACCAAGCAAGTTTAAGCGTGTGCATTTACATAGGTACACACATGGTCGTTGAAATAGGTACGCTGCCTTTATACATCGATTTCCTTGTGCCGCTCGAAAAAATTTAAAGCTACTACTGAAATTTCGCTGCATGTTGCGTTGTCACTCTGTGCGCTGAAGATATAGCACTATCTTTGTTGCAAAATTGTTTGCAAGTATTTGATGCAATCACCTTCTATATATATAAAATATACAATATTATATACAATATAATTGGCGCGTACACCCTTCCTGGCTGCTTGACCGAGCTCCTCCTCCTATTTGTGGCGTGCGTCTTGATGTTGTTCCACAAATGGAGGGACCTACAGTTTTAAGCCGATGCCGAACGGCAGATATTTTTTTTTTGAGGAGCTTTTTTATGGCAGAAATACACTCGGAGGTTTGCCATTGCCTGACGAGGGGGCGACCGCTATTAGAAAAAGCTTTTTTCTTCCTTTTTTGTGTTTTGGTGCGATCACCTTGATGTTTAAATTTTCCGTGGACAGTTGTCCCCCCAGAAGTGCTTCAAGCGTTAGGCGCTCCTCTCTGAAACGATCGCAGTAGAAGAATACGTGTTCCGCACTTTCTGTCGCGTGGTTGCAGTTTGGACAGAACGAGGTGTCCTCCAGATAAAACCGATGGAGGTACTCCAAAAACCAACCGTGGCCACTCAGTATTTGAATGAGATAGTAGTTAACACCTCCGTGTTTCCTGTTCTCCCATTGGCTATTATTTGAAATAAGACTATGAGTCCAGCGTCCGTTAGTTGACGAATCCCATCTGCTTTGCCATTCTTCTATCGAATGCAGTCTCTCTTCAACTTTTTCTTCCAACGAAGCCTTAGCTTGTCGCTTGCCATATTCAATCTTTCAATTCTTTTGCCTGAATGCCAGCTGGTAGTTTGCCCGTGATAACGCCTATTGCGTCGCTTGAGACCGTTCTGTCTCCACAAGCCCCCCTTATTGCACTTCGGCGAAGTATCTGTGGTGCGTATTGTATGCTGGACGTTTTGGCTCCGTCCCATATCGGGGCAGTGTAAAAGGCTACGGAGTCTACACCCGTTGATAAGAGACGTCTTCTGCTATCTTGCGATCCACCAGTATAAGGCAGCATTCGTGTTAGCGCTCCATTGCACATTAGGTCAAATGACCATTTTTGCTGTACAATCGTGATAAGAATGAAAGTGCCGTTTTAGTTTTGTCGTTGTTGTTTTCTAATTAGAAATACCTCAAAACAAAGGTGCGTGGATAATATTTTCAGTTAATAAAAAACACCTTCACACAGACGTCAAAGTCAATCGACGTAATTTTTCGTATAAATTTGCTTGCGAGTTCAGCAGTGCTTGATGAACTTTGAGTCCGCGTTTCTCGAACTGTGTTGAAACTAATTCATTAGTGTAAAATGGAAAATAAAGAGGCATGTAAGTATATATGTATATGTATTTAAATAAAACGCTTCATATTTATGTTGAAATATTTGTAAATAGCTTATTAGCCCACATAACCTTGAAGTGATACAAGCGATTTTTTGCGTTTTAAGAGTAATTCCACTCTTTTTAGGCATCCTCGGTAAAAAAAAAGGATATGTTTGAAATATGGCGAAAGGAATGCTCCCAAAAAAAAACTTTCATGCCGTTTTTAATCATGTACTTGGAAAAATAAGGAAATTAAACTAACTTAAAAGTGGAAAAATGCCACAGAAAGATAAACGCCTTTAAGGATTAAAATCATATGTGACTAAATGTAGAGCTAAAGTTGGTGGTGGACCCAATTTGGGTCGAACTTTTTAGTTTCTTTTCTCATGTAAAGGCCAAAAATGGTGATATTTTGAAATGATTGTATGGGGAACCCCCCAGGGGGGCATCAGAATTGGGGGACATCAGAATTCGTTTTAGAGGTATGGTTCCTTCGGCAAAGTTTCTTATTTTGATCCCTAGAATACGATTTTCACAGAGCAATGAGCGATTTTAAATCGACCCGCCCTAATATATATATATATATATATATATATATAATTGGCGCGTACACCCTTTTTGGGTATTTGGCCAAGCTCCTTCTCCTATTTGCGGTGTGCGTATTGACGTTGTTCCGCAAATGGATGGTTGGTGGTAAATAGCATTCCCAAAAAAGCAACTAGTACCATTGTAGGTCGTCCGCATGTACCATTCAGCGAAAAATCAGAATTTGGCAAAAAAAAGAAGCCGCAGACCTTTCAACTGAGAAAGCTGCAGCAACATCGGCTCATAAGCAAGTAGATACCGATTTGGCTGCAATCCTGAAAGAAAGTATGGAGAGTCCAACAAGGCCATTAAAAATGCGGAAGATGTGTATTCAAGCTACCAAATCGACAATTCAACTTTCTGCACAGAAGGTTTTAACTTTGTTTCTTCAAAAGAGTTTTTCAAAATAGCAGTTCAACGCAGTACGTTACGAAAAAAAGGTAAGAAACTGCGGTATTTATCCAGACTATTCTAAAATTATAGCCACTAAATTCAAATGTCGACCTTAGGGTATAGAAGCAAAAGATACCCTGTAAAAGTTACGTTGTAATCTGAAAGAATTGTTGAGATGCAAAGAGAAGTTTTTCAAGCAGTAATGGAAGAAGAGAGCATATAGTCTGTTAGACGTATTTAATTGGGTTGTCGATACTTCAAATCCATTAATTTTCGTGTCTATTCTTAAATAGACGCTTACAAAAGCGCAAACCCTCCGCACTTCCTAAGTAATAGAACTATTATGTTGCTAAGAATTTAATCTTAACAACCAAGATGATGAAATGAATGAAAATGAAGATGTTATATTTAAATTAAATCTACAAGATGAATTAGATATAAGCAATTAATAATGTTTTCTATAATTAAAAAAAAAAATGAATTGTCACGTTTACATTAGTTGTTGCAAAAGGGTTAATTTTAATTTGTGGTCGTTAATGGGTTAAATCCCTTTTTTTTTGAAGACTTATTCTTACTAGTAAATTTCTGAATAGTTTTGGTTTGAATATCACGATTTTCTAGCTGTAATTAATTTTGCACAGAAAAAGTTGTAATTTGACCTATAGTGCATTGATGGCATCAGCTCTTGCGCTTACCGCAGTTAAGTGCTGCTTGTAGCTAAGCCGCCTATCTATTATCACTCCAAGGTGCTTAATTGACTCCTTAGAAAGTATCTCATGGGTGCCGATACGTAGTTTTATTTCCTATTTTTTTCTCCGCGTACCAGCCTCAGTTTTTTGGGCTGGCAATTTCAATCCGATTTTTGCTTCCAGCTGATCTATGTATCTATCCGTAGCACTTGTTGCCAAGAGAGATTCTCGGTTGAATTGCAAGGCTGACATTGTTATCGGAATTGATCCTGGTTTGTAAATAAACGAAATATCTTATAACCTCATATTTCGTTTATTTACAACCTAAATCATAACTGTCAACAGTGATGTGGGTGTCAATACGCGAGTGCTTCGACGGTTTGTTTGATGACAGGAGATACTTCGTTTTGCTCTCCTTCACCACCAGACCCATTCGTTTTGCCTATTTAACCAGTTTGGAAAAAGCAGAACTAACAGCGCGGTTGTTAAGGCCGATGATGTCATTAATTGTTCGCTCTTATAAAATATTGTGCCTGTGCGATTAAGTTCTACGGCTCGTACGATGCTCTCCAACATCAGGTTAAAGAAGTCACACCGTAGCGAGTCACCCTGTCTGAAACCTCGTTTGGTATCAAAAGGCTCCCAGAGGTCCTTCCCAATTTTGACGGCGCTAGTAATGTCATTTTGCGCCGTCGTATTAGTTTTGCGGGGATACCAAATTCAGATATTGCAGCACATAGGCAGTTACAGTTTTCTCTTAAATAATGTTAGCAAAATAATTTATCAATTAATTTTGTATCACATATTTATTTTTCGAAATATTTCATTCTCAAAAATTTCATTAGATATTTAATTTTTGTTCCTGTATATAGAGTTTTGCTGCTGAGTGTAAATTATGCATACGAGTACTATTTATGTACGTATCCATGCGTTTATACATAAATACATACCCATGAGCATATAAATATGTATGTTTGCACTGCAGGTACATCGTATGCTTGCATTTTACAACGTATAAAAATAGTATTGAAGCGCAACACGGTTGCAGTATGCTTGAAGCACGTTAACCTTATATGCCACACACTTTAATCGGCGGTTAATGCGTTTGCGCATGCGTCCAGTTAACGATGCCTCGCAATGTTCATTTGAAATGCCAGCATGAGACAAAAGAGTAAGCTAAAAATAACAGCAGTTAGGTACATAGGCAATTTTTAATAGGCCTGATAATAAAAAAGCAATCGAAGATGGAGCATTGATTGCACTGTAGATCTTAAAATAGGCAAACGTCCCACTTTTTTCAAAGGAGATGCGCTTTACTATGGCGAGATTGAAAATCTAATTTTAGCAAACGTTTTAAGTGCATTTTTAATGAGTCTACGGTTACGTATATGGAGACTTGGAAGGACGCTCATATATAAACCAGTGAAGGGAAAATTCCCTACATGTAGGGATTTTTGTCGATAAAGAAGGACCGATTTTTTCAAATTCTGTAAGTGTAGGGAATTTTCAAAAAGGACAGAAAAAATTTTAAAATAGCGGGAAAAATTAAAAAAGTTCATTTCAAATAAAAAGCCGCAGTAAGATTTCATGCCACTGTTATTTTTCCTTATGGCAGCATACTTTTAAAGTGTTAATACGGCCACATTGCCATTTTTTTCTTCGTTAACGCTAATGCGATTTTTTCTTCGCGCGAAAATTGTTAGTTGTCTCACGTCTTCTGGTGCTTTTCACTTTTGAAGTGAGTTTGCAATTATTTTAGTTTTAGCTTTTTTTATATTTAAAATCTATATATTTTACAGAAATGAGCTCCTCCTCTTCAACTGACTCTTCGGAGGAACACCAGGAGAAAAATTCAAGTATCTGAAACAAAAGTTCAATAACAAGTGGCTTGAAGACGACAATTTTAGTGGCTGGTTGAAAGCTGTGGCTAACGATCCATTTAAATGCAAATGCGCTGAGTGCGACAAATATTTGAACTGCAACAATTCTGATTTGCAGAAGCACGCCGAAGCAAAAATGTACCAAAAAAATATCAAGACAATAAAAAAGACATCTAAAATAAACAGTTTTTTTAAGAAAAAGGCGAGTGAACCAAATGGTTCCAGAAATTTCGAAATAAAACTTAGCATGTCCTTCGCTGAGCATAATGTCGCACTGCAAGTGGTGGACTATTTAATCCCAATCTTAAAAGTAATCGTGCCGGATTCTGAAAAAATAGAAACTCTGCCTTATTTTAAACAGAACTGAATGTAATGAAAAAGTTTAATTTAGTTTTTTTGCTGAATTTTTTTTTATATATGTGTTTATAATATAATAAATATGTGTAAAATTTCTTATTAAAGTGTCAAAACAGCACCAAGCCCAAAACTTAAGCAAATAATTCAATTTTGACGTTGCAAGTGCCTCATTATTGTGAAAATACAGGAGAAAAATATGTAGAGAGTTTTGTAGGGAAAATTTTTTGAAGCGTAGGGAAAAGTAGGGAATTTTTTTGGATTTTTCAAAAAATCATTTACCATCACTGATGTAAACGTGCATTTTGGCCTCAGGGTCTGTCCTCTACTGCTCACAGTACCTCATGCAGACTCAGTTCTTTTAATAAATCTAAAAGGTTAGTAAGCAGAGCTGAACATATGTGCCTCTGTTTAAGGATTTTGAGGAGCTGGGTTTGGCTAGATTCGGTTTCTTCAGCTCATACCCCGGATACAGGTTTTTGGTCAAATCTTATCCTGAAGTAAAGAAAAGTATTTTTTTTATTTTCACGACGCGTGCACTTAAGTGTAATATCAAATGCGCATTGTTTCATGCATTTTATTTGAATCTAAGGACCATTTTTTGAAAACTCCGCTGTTTGTGTAAAAAATATGTCAAAATGAATAAGCCACTTAAGATCCATGTCGATGAAGCATACGTTAGCTGTTATGTAAATATTTTAGTATTAAATTTTCAAAGTATTAAGGAACTAATATATTTAAATTAACAAATAATAAATAACTATAGCATTTGCAATTCTTCATTTAAAACCAAAATAAAAATCAGGAAATGAAGGTATTAAATTGTTACTATCAACTTGACGTTCCCATGTCGGTATGATATCTACGTGATATGCATAATTTGCAAAATTTAAATTATTACAGATATATAATTGCACTTTTATTTTTAGTTTTTATGCTAAACTTGTACCCCTGGCCTCATTTCAATGACATTTTTAAACGCGATACGTAATTTATTCTTTTAAGCGAAAGTTTTATTATTAATTAAAATACATATAAAATATATATTGTTGAAATTCAATAAAATGTGAAACAGTTGAATTTTAGTGCACACAATGGATTGGCCTTAAACGAAACAAAAACAAAAAAGGGGGAAAATTAAGTATGCATGCAATACATCTTAATACTTGAAACGAACGATTTTATACATATGCAAAGGGTATTCAGATAGGAGGTACTTTTCCAATAGGGATTTTTCGACAGATCACGCGTGACTACTGTCAAACTATATACATAATTTTTTTTTCAGTATTCATTGTCATTTCATCGTGGAAAGACTTACACCTCAACAACGTCTACAAATCGTACCATTGAATTGCGAAAATCGACGCTCTGTGAAAAGTGTTCATTACGCGCTAAGGCCAACTTATCGTGTTCAGCGATGAGGTCCATTTTTAGCTTAATGGCTACGTCATGAGCAAAATTGCCACATTTGGACTGAAGAGCAACCCGAAGCCATTCAAGAACAGCTATTAAATCCATTGAAAACAACCGTTTGGTGCGGCCTATGGGCTGGAGGAACTATCGGCCCATATTTCTTCAAGGAAGAGATTGGCGCCAATGTAAGCCTGTGAACTCCACAACACTTAGTTCCAACGAGACGGTGCTACTTGCCATACAGTCCGTAAATCAATGGAATGAATCGGCCACGTGTGATATCACACCTTTGGACGTTTATTACTGGGCCTATGTTAAGTCTAAGTGCTTTGTGAATAAACCAGCTACGATTGAGGCATTGGGGAGCAACTTTACAAAGCTATTCACGAGATATCGACCGAAGTTCTCCAGTGAGTCATTCAAAATTGGTGTTTACTTCAAATTGCGAATTACGAATGGCTGAATAACGGCGCAGTTGCGGCCAACTTTTGCAAAGGATTATTTTTAAAAAATAAATTCATGAATGGTTCTCAATTTTGTTGTTTTATTTCAATTTAAAATCCGATACCTCTAAATTGATCACCCTTTATATCTGTATGTACATATTTAACTACTAGATGTGAAATTTTTTATTTAGGTTCTATTTTGTAATACTGCTTAGTTTATCTCTCTAGCTCGCGAAAAAAATATAGTCTCTCACCATTTTGACAAGTTTTTACTATTTTTCGTTTTTATTGCTAATTATTTGTTTTTATAAAATCATAGTTCATTGTTTAACAAAAAACCATAAAAATTGAAATTTCAAGCTGAAATTGCGGAAAAATCCCGTTGATTTATTATTTTTTTCTTTATGATTTTCTTCATATAACTTATGCAAAAAAGTTTTTTTTCGTATCGAGATAGTTATAAGGAAGCAAATTATTAAAAATAAAGCCATGAAAAGGCATGCACCATCGCGTCACATCAAGAAGCCCTTGCCAGCAAAATGTGATTAGCGGCATCACACTGGTGTGTGCTAACAAACTTTACGAGCTATCAAGCTGATTTAAGTATACCCGTATACGAGCTCATTTAGAAGCTCAGGCGACACTGCCTTAGTCCTCCGTTCACCCACTCTCCCTAAGCTAAAGAGTTCTGTTATTTACTGATATTTATTTTATTTTCTCCCAACAAATCTCCCATACACGGTTCTTCCAATCTTAAAAACTCTTTGCATATGCCGATTATGGAATCGTCTTCAGCTGCCTATGCGAATTGCCCTTCATCGCCTCAGTCATCGTCTCCAAACGGTGCCCGCATAGTTACTTACCATATAACTTGAGTCGTAGAAAAAGGAACAAATTAGTCGCGGCCATGCAGAGTAAATATGATGCTTTGCAGAATGCGATTGGCATAATTTTTGGTCAAATAGTCGCATAGTGTGAGTCGTAAGTCGGTGCATTTTGTTCTCGAACATTCCCATCAAATCCATGGTTAGAAAATATAGATTTTTGATCTCCTTTGTTGCGGTTTTTTCGGTTTCCCACATTTGTGAAGCAACATTCCGCCAAGATTTGTTTCGATGTCATATTCTAAGGCTCTTAAAGCGTTCCGTGTAGTGATACACTGACAGCATGCACAATAAGTAATTTCTTTAGCCCTCTCAATACAAGCCGTGCCTCATCTCGTCTCATACCCAAAGCAGCACTTATATAGCTCTGCGGCCATTGAAGTGAGAAACCAATATTGGCTCTATATCCCTGTAGCTCCCATGGCTCCATAACAACCTTCGAGTAAAATTTTTTTAAATCAAGTCAGGATTACAAGTTGAACAATTTCATACAGCCTCCGAATACCATATGGCTTTTAAGTAAAAGTTTTTCAATAATAATCTGACCAAGAAGAGAGGTGATTTTGTTTATAATTTTATAATATTTATTTATTTCTCTAAAATATTTTTTGTTTGCTATGGGTAGCAGATCGATATATACGAGTATGTAATTAGAGGTTAACACTTCGACTTTAATAACAATTGCAACCTCTACTCATCACAATACCTCATCCAGGTCTGGTTCTTTCATTAAACCTAAGATGGTAAGAGGGTACTGGGCTGAGCTGAGCGTATGTCTCTCTTCTGGACGTATCAAGTCGAAATGCTTACTTCTTCTTCTCAAGTCTGTGAGCTAGTGCAGTTGACTCCATAGTCTCCATTGGCCGGTTAGTATTCCTGTGAGTATTATCAGTTTGTCCATGAGATGTTTAAGCCTCTTCTGATCTTACACTTATTGTAAGAACTTTGCTTGGCGTAGTCTCACAATGTGGTGCCTGTGCGATGCCTATAAATAATCATTCTCCGAAAAAATACAATTTTTTTTTTCAGGCCTTCATATCGTTGTTAAACTCTAAGTCCTTATTGGTCATCAGCTTATGTTGCGATTTACGCTAAATCTGAACTGTGGACTCAAATAAAAAAAAAACACAATGAAAATTTAAAATAAACCAGTAAAAAGATTCTTCTCAACAATATATTTTGTTTCAAAGGATGGCCCAATCGTTTATTCTTAATACTACCCACTAAATTTCTTTTATGGGCAAAATTATACTCGCTAAAGGCGTTTACACCCTTTTTGGGTGTTTGACCGAGCTCCTCCCTCTATTTGTGGAGTGCGTCTTGATATTGTTCCACAAATGGAGGGACATACAGTTTTTTTATGAGGAACTTTTTCATAGCAAAAATACCCTAGAAGGTTTGTCATTGCTTGCCTACGGGCGACCGCTACCAGAAACAACTTTTTTCATTTTGGTGTTTCACGGAGATTCGAACCTACGTTCTTCGAGTTCCGAATGGTAGTCACGCACCAAGTCATTCGGCTACGGCGCTCGAATTATAGATCAATTTTATTTTATCTCTTTCTTATTTTTACTATAAAAATGTCGAAATGAGACCACGGAAACTCCCCAAAATTTATAGATCAAATAATTTAAATTTAAATCACAAAGATATTTTCTGGATATTTGTGAAGTGAAATTTAAAGAAGAGATGAAATAAAAAATAATTCCCATGGGAATTCAATGCTAACTTTCAAAGCGTTGACGGCATGGGTAAATAATAAAAAAAATATTAATAAATTTTTTTTTTAAATAAGTTTCTAATTTTTTCGCCACAGCTTAAATTTAGTTGATAGCATCAAGAAAAAAAATACTTTCTTTTGAACCATCCTACCATCCTAATGCACAAATGCATGTGTAACGAAAATTTTAAATAATTTTGAGATCGCCATTCGTTCATATATAATGACCAAGCTGAGTATCAATTCGTTGGAATTTTACTCAGGTCAGATGATGTTTCATATTGTCTCGTCATTAAGGTGCGAAGTGAATATGGCATTTGCATTTATTCACAAATACTCTTACACTCTTTCGCCTCGTCGTTCTCTGCCCGTTAGACCGATATGCCTACAGGTAGTTCTTTACACTCTCATTTAAAAGTTAACAGAAAATGTGAATAATCATTTTATTATCTGAAATTGTATACTCTGCGACTGTTTGCCAATTATGCTGTTGTAAATATGCAGAAATATATATAAGTATGTACATATGTACATACATATATAATAATGCAACTCTGTATTGACAATAACTGTAAGGATACAAAATTATTTATTTTGGCATATTCAATTAATTGATCAGATTTATTGTATTTACCGTTGTACAAATGTGCAGTAACATTTGTTCAATCGCACATTGTAAATTTCGTACGCATTACACACTGTGCGTATTTATGGCGGATTTATAATTTTTGAATGTGATTACCTGTTTTTGAATTGATAGCTTTGAATAAAAACCATACATTTAGCAAAATGTCTTACTCTTTACCTGCTGGATACTGGGAAATGCAGTCCCACATACCGGTAAGTATACAATATGGCATTGAATTCACCAAAAAATATGCACTCACACACATATATACATATGTACACGTGTGTAAATACATATGTAGAAGGGGATCCATTTAGTATTAGTTGCAGGTACGTTATTCTCTGCTGACATGTTTGCAGTTACATCGAGTTATCGGCATATGAGGGTTGCCTTTTATAACAGTTTGCGCCCAATAATTCATAAATAATAAAAGAATAATGAAAATGGTTGTATGGTTTTTCCTGATATTCTCCTTGGAAATCAAAACACACTTCTGCATTCACTTGAACCAATTTTCAAAACACTTTTTCACTCAGCGGTGGATACCTTCAAAACGAGCTGTTTAAAGGCTTCAATAGCTTCTTCAGGCGTTGAAAAATGTTAAGTTCGCATTTTTTTGATATTCGGGAACAAAAAGAAATCCTTAGGTCTTAAATTTGGACTGTAAGGCGGATGACCCATTAACTCGATCTTTTGAATGCTCAAAAGCTCCGTTGTGTGTGCCGATACGTGAGAGCTCGCTTTGCCTGGAGAATGATGATTCGTTTTCGGTGATTCGTTTTTCTTAATTCTCCGAAAACTGCTGGCAAACAAATGCTTGGGTACCGCTCTGAATTGACTGTTTTAGTTTCTCAGTTGAATTGACTGTTTTAGTTTCTAGTTTACAGTTGCGGCATGACCAGATTTTCCGAAAAATGCGGTTGCGGAGGTGTGTCCTCCGCGAACAACTTTTATTGCATTAAGCTAATCTTGGAATACACATTAGTTTCGATTATGGGTTTGTTGATGCCGGCCGAGATCCAAGATTCGGCGCCTGTTACGATTTCGTAAACGTGCTTTGAATCGCCGCAGTTGATTTTTTCACCATTTTTTTACAGCAACCGACACGAGTCCGTCCCTCTATTGTCCACTAATGCCACTATTTTGCAATATGTCACATGACGATCTCGTGTCATCAGTTGACGCAGGGCATCGATTTTTTCTGGCATAACATCCGATTTTGGAGGGCTTTCACGAAATTTATCTTGCAAGGATCGATGGCCCCGTAGGAACTCATTGTACTAAAGTTTCACAGTGGCTAAGTGTAATGCTACAACGCTGAAAATTTAAGTCAGTTAATCAATGCACTGTTGTCCCAATAGTCCACGTCGAAAATTGTAATAAATCATCGCATGAAAATTTTCACGAGCTAATTCCAGGGTTTGGCATAGTGCAATAAATAATTAATGCAATAAGTGGACAGTTAAAACACAGAAAAACTGAAGATTTAATCATAATGAAACCCTTATTTGAACTACCGCTAAAAAATTAGTGGTAGTGCAAATTGCACAACCCTGGTTATCCATCTTTTGGGCGAGATGAATCTATCAGCTCACCGAAAAAAGAGCAAATAAAGCTCGTAAGTGAAATCGTTATATGTAATTCATGCTACAAAGTGCCAAATTATTCGACAAAAATATCGAATTGTAGCTCATCACAGGTAATGTTGCAAAGGCGCAAAGTATAAAAGGCATCCCACAACATATTAGGGCCCTTTCTCTTATATTAAAGGTAAGTTGTACAAAATTTCATAAAATTTGGAAAAATGTATTAAGTTATGATTCGAACTCCAAAGCTCCCCGCCTACCACCTTTTATTATTACAATCCAGGTATACACTTTTGATGCATGATGCAGAGAAGACTTATGTATAAGGACATAATCTATCATACTGGGGTTCGTGTTTGACCGCCATTCGACCAGGTTCGAAATGCTAAATGAATGATTACGAAATTGTGGAAAAAGTGGCTTCGAGTGTCTTTAGTCACAGAGTTACTAACGCCGGGTGCGTTTCTGCTATAGAGTTGCACATATGATTTTAATGAGTAAAGAAACGCTTGCAGACAATGAAAAATCTGGTCGACCACAGAGTGAATTATCCCAGAGAACATTCAGAAAGTGCTTGATTTCAGTAGAAACAGTAAAAAATGGTCCATGGAAATCATGGAAATGGAATTGGTAACTCCTCAGACTACTTTTTTTTAATTTTCTTTATTTATTGAATCTTTCTTATAAGAAACTAACAATAAGTTTATAAATCTTATGCACTAGAGTTTCTAGTTTCCAATTTTTCGTAGCTGGGAGCCGGAAAGGCCTAGTTTCCAGTCTCATTCAAAGCTTCTGTTTGTCCATCACGACGATTGTGCGTGAATTTTTATTTTTATTTATTTTTTTTATGTGATGGAATTGAATGGTGGGAGTCGGAGGGGCTAAGTTTTCAGTCTCCCTTGAAACTTCCTTTACCGTGTCAGGCTTTCTGAACGAGTGCTGCTTAGGTTTGCGTAAGTTTAATTAATTTCCATACCAACTTTTAGACGAGCCGAAATTGATTCATTCTTTAAGAGTTCTGAGTAAATTTCTGACAAAAAGATAAATTATTTCGTTGCTTTATTTACTATATTCATCTAATTTGGCACCCACGACTATCATTATTATATACAAGGTGAAGTTCAAAATAAACAAATGGTTTTGATGGCGCCATCTTTTTAATGAGTTAGTGCGTCGGAAGTTACATCCCTAGTTGACTTCCAGTAAACGTTTGGTGACATTCGGGCATACGAAAGATCTGTGCACGCTTCATTTCGCACTAGTTAACTGAGGTGCAAAAATTGCGCAGAATTCAACATTCGGAAGATCTCATTAAAGAGGGAGAAAAGACGAGAATTTCTTTTACAACATTGTAATTGGTTATGAAACGTGATATTCTCAACATGAACCTGAAACTAAGTGTCAAAGTGCCGTATGGAAGGCCCCAAACGAGCCACCACCCAAAAAATAGTTGGGAGAAGTCAAAAATCCAGTCGATGCTCATTTGTTTTTACGATTCCAAGGGAATTGTTCACAAGGAGTCCGTGCCAACGGGCCAAACCATCAGTGTAATTTTCTATTTTGGCGTTTTGAAGCGTTCGTTGCATCGCATTCGTCGAATTCGCCCTGAATACCACAAAGGAGGAAGCTGACGCTTATTGCTTGATAATGCACCATCTCACCGATCCACTCTTGTGACTGATTTTTTGAATAAAATCGCATTTTAACCATCAAGCACTCACTGCATTCGCCTGATATGGCTCCCTGTAACTTCTACTTATTCGGAAAATTGCTTTTGGCCTCAAAAGGAAAACGTTTTGCATCCGTAGAGGCCTTCTAAAAGGCTTGTACCGACATACTGAAGGACATTCCGATCAATGACCTGGAACACTCTTTCGAAAAGCCTTTAGATCGCGCAAAACAGTGTATCGAGGCCAGAGGGGACTATTGTGAATAAATAAACTCGAAGTTAGGAGACCAAAGCTCCTGTCCTTTCTATTTTAGCTCAGTCTTGTTTATTTTGGACTTCACCTAGTATTTTTGATATTACTTTCCATGTCTTCTCTTGAATCCGAATTAGTTAATTAATAAAATTGCAATTAACTCAGCTTGAGAGACGCTACAGTAGTGAGGTAGCCGAAGACTCAGGTTCAGGTGCAGCACGGCACTTAGTCTTATCTCATTCACATTCATAGTAGTGTACTCTAGCTTCCAATATGTTCCCGGAAGAGTTCCGAGAATGCATTTTAAGTACCCAAAAGTGAAACCTTTCTAATAAGTATACAACTTAGCTTATTTCGGCGTTTTTTTTTGTTTTCGATATGTTTTTTGCTTATAAAAAAATTAAATCAGTTTCTTGTCACTTGACTAAGAAAGAAAGAAAGAAAAATAAAAATTAATTTTTATTAGACAGCAATTTGTTTAACTCGGATTTTTATATGGAAAACTTTTTGTGGGCAAAGTCGGCAGTAGTATCGCCTATCCATGATATAAAGGGTGATTAAATTTCAAAGGCCGATGTTGAATGTAAACCACACCTAAACGTCAAGTTTTTTCTGCATTTCATTTGATATTTTTCAATTTCAGACTAACTCAATTCGAACCATGGAAAGATACACAATCGAACAACGCGTTAAAGTTATTCAGGCTTATTATGAAAACGGGCGTTCAAATCAAAATGCATACCGCGCACTTCGTGAAGAAACCATCTTCAGTGATGAGGCACATTTTCATCTCAGTGGATTCGTCAATAAGCAGAATTGCCGCATTTGGGCGAATGATAATCCAAGAGTGATTGCCGAAAAACCAATGCACCCACAAAGAGTGACTATTTGGTGCGGTTTATGGGCCGGCGGCATCATTGGGCCGTATTTCCAAAATGAGGCCGGTCAGGCAGTTACTGTGAATAGCGTTCGCTATCGTGAGATGATAACGAACTTTTTATGGCCCGAATTGGAAGATATGGATGTGGACGATATTTGGTTTCAACAGGACGGTGCCATTTGTCACACAGCTAACGAAGCAATGGCTCTTTTGCGCGAAAAATTTGATGGCCGAATAATCTCACGCTGCGGCGATGTCAATTGGCCGCCAAGATCATGTGATTTGACACCGTTGGACTTCTTTCTTTGGGGTTATTTGAAAGAAAAGGTATACGTCGATAAGCCAGCAACAGTTCAAGAGCTAAAGGATGAGATAATTCGGCACATTAACGGCATAGAACCTCAATTATGCCTCAGCGTCATCGAAAATTAGGACCATCGGATGAAGGTGTGCCGCCGAGACCGCGGCGGTCGTTTGGCCGATATTTTGTTGCATACGTAATTGAGCCATACCAGTATTATCATAATAAAGAGAAATGACAATAATTTCCTAAAAAAATTGTATTTTATGCAAAATCAACACCGTTCCCTGAACCTTAACCACCCTTTATAATATAAGGAGTTATGCTTGAGGGTAGTTTAAAGTTGACCACGGAGTTACTGCCATGATGCGTGAAAATTTGATATTTTTTTAGTCTTGGGCTTATTAAAGTTGAATTGTTTAATTTATCGTAAAAAAAAATTTCAAATAATTATAAATTTTTTTAGAAACTCTTCGACCTATCGAAAAGTGATGTATAAGTACACATTGTTTATGTGGAATTGCATTTTTTTTCATTTTCTATAATTCATATTAAGATTGTTTAATTGGTTCGTAAGATATACTAAGTGATAAGTAGTGGAACCACTTTTATTTTTGACTGAGTAACGGTAAATTGCAAGTAACTTGAAAACATCTCCATAAAAAATGAACTTTTTATGTAATACCTATGTACTTGCACTTATGTATATCTATGCACGTATTTTAGTAGCAGTTCTATACATGTGAACGCATGTGTGTGTGTGTGTGTTCTCATTTAAAAAATTATATAGCACTGTTAGTAATAGCTGAGCTTAAAAATGCGTCATTCACAACAACATTTCGTTGTAACATTTCGAAAAATAAACATGTATGTATGTATTTCTGCGATTGATTGCACATGCATCTACGATTGTATGTATGTACGAATGTGTGTATGCAATTTCTGAGAAGACGGAAGGCAGCATAAATGTGTCTTTTTACTAAAGAAGAAATTTTGTTTACCATCGCTGATATTAAAAATCGAATTACTACCGAATTAAAAACAAAAAACAATTGTAATAGATAAATCAAAGGATAAGTGGCCGACAAGAATTGTGAGCAACAGACCAATTATTCTCAAAAAAAATATATATATGTACATATATATTTGGAACAATTATACAGATAGGTTACGTGCAGTTGGGTGGCTAAATGTATTTAGATATACAAAAAAAAAAAATAGATAAAGAAATTAGAAATTAATTAATTCAATAAAATAAATAAATAAAAAATCTTAGCTTAACTTAACTCAACTTTTTACTATTGTAAATAAAAAAATATTAATCCTTATTTTGACTTTTACATGCTACATTGCTTGCCGGTTTGTACATTCTGTCAAAAAATTACCGGGTAAGTTGTTCAATAAAACGCAAAATAATTGTTTAATCATCAAAGTTTATTTTGTCACCTTCAAAATAGGCTCCATGCGAAGCAAAACACATACATAAGGCAACGATTAGTCCAGTCATCAAAACACCTTTTAAACGCGTTTGAAGAGATCTTCTTCAGCTCCTTCAGCGAATTCTCCTTAATGGCCTTTATCGACTCAAAGCGGCGGGCGCGGAGTGGCAATTTAAGTTTTGGGAGAATGGTAAAAGGAAAAAGTCACACTGGGCTAAATACGGTGAATCCGGTGGTTGCTCGATGATATTTGTCGAGTTTTTGGTGAAAAAAGTGTTCACAATATGAGCCTTGTGAGACGGTGCGTTATCATCGTGCAAGATTCATAAGTTTTCTTTCCACAAATTGGACTGTTTCCTATGCACATTCTCTCTCAAACGTCGCATAACTTAAAAGTAATATTCTTTATTTACCGTAGAACCATTTGAAACGAATTCCGAGTGCGCAACACCATGATAATAAAAAAAAAACGAGTAGCATGACTTTCAGTTTTGACCGACTTTGACGTGGCTTTTTGGGTGTTGGGTTTCGGTTCATGTGGATAGCGCCATTCAGCCGCCTGTTGACTGGTTTGCATGTCAAACTCATATACCCACGTCTCATCACCTGTTACGATGCGCTTTATAAACGTTGGGTCTGAATTTACTTTTGATGATGACGATTTTTTTTGAAAGATATTCAGTTCTCTTGGAAGGAGTCGAGCAGCACCGCGTCTCATGCCCAATTGATGGTGTAAAATGTTGCGAATTGATTCGTGAGACATGCTAAGGTCACGAGCTACCTCCCTCAAACTTAAATGATGGTTTTGCAGCACCATTTCCATGACTTGGTCGACGTTTTCATTCGTTGAAGACGTTGATGGGCGACCAGATCGGGGCAAATCTTCCACGACTTCCCGGTTCTCTTCTGCAATAGTCTTATACCACTCGTAGACCCGTGTTTTTGGTAAAGCTCACTCGTCATAAGCTTTTTTCAACATTTTCAACGAAAATCCGTTCAAAACACAAAGACAAATTCTTTGTTTGATATTTTTATCCATAGTGAAAATCGCAGAGCACACCTGCGGTAGACTGATATAATTAAATGCCAAAAAACAAGCTAATCGACAGATCAAGCTCAAACTCTGCGACACTATAGAGGACAGTTGTACCAACATTCCAGCAAAAAAAAATTAGACATATGCGTAACGCGCGCTTTTTATATGAACAATTCCCGATATTTTTTTTTTTGACAGAATGTATACTGCAGCTGTCTACTTCGCAAGTGCCAAAGTGAAATACGACGCCATTTGCAAAAATTATAAATCTTCGATAGGGTGATTAATTTTGCGCCACCTTGTAGATGCATGCATATAGTACATAAGAACCATGATGGAAAGAATTATCATTCTTACTTAAGAACGGGCTTTGCAATGCAATTTCAATTGAATTTCAATGCATGAGATTTGTAGATTGTCTCACTCTTCTCAAATTGGATGTGCGAAAATGCTTTTGAAGTTTGAAGAGCTTCAACTACCAACGGTATACATTTTCTTAACCGTGGAAAGTCTTTCTCAGGTTTTGTGCATTCACCTCATCCTATTACGTGGAGTATTACAAATCAATAATAAAAGTATTAAAAGGACATAGGTACATATGTATGTAGTACATAAATATTGTCCACAAAGGATTTTATTTTTATTTCAAGTTAATTAAAATACAATTTTTAGTCAAAATTAAATGAAATACAAATCTTTAAATCGCTTTTATAACTTAAAAATTAGAGCAAAACAAACGACAAAAACATTCGAAAGCTTTGAAATACGAACATGCGCCGTCGTTTTGACGAAGGCTGACGGTCCAGGGTTAATAAGGATCGCCACAGTGAGACGACGCAACAACGCAATGTCCCTACAACAAATCATACATACTTACATATGAACCTTAGTAGGAGTGTGTGCACATACAACTACATGCACACTTTTCGCGTCCAAAGCCAGAGTGAATACGAGAATTCAACGGACAAGAAAATAACAAATCGCGCTGTTGAAGCAAACAACCCACGAATACGAGTATCGTGACGAAAAGTCGTCTATATATATACAGCCAAACATACATACATACGCATACATCTGTATATAGTCAAATGTACAAAACGTACACATTTGCGGATATTTGTGAGTGTATGCTGCACATATGTGCCTCGTTTACTCGGTGTGGAGAGTGAGCAAATTTAAAGGCACGTCAATGTTGAGAAATTTTCAGTTGAATTTGTGCATTGGTGCCGATTGTTTCGGATTGTTTTAGTTCGAAAACATAGAACACACTTAATTTTAGAAAAAATAAACATATAAATGTGATTTTGGCGCGGCACCTTAAGCATTAGTGTACAGTGTATTTTTGTATGACGGAAAATAAATTTATATAAAAAAACTAATAAATATTTTAGTAGAAATCAAAGTGCAATCAATTTATTTATACAACTATATATTACTTTAGTGAATGAAAGAAATAGTTAACAGTAAAATATTAATTGAAAACTAGCAGTTAAAAGGTAATAAACAGCACTAAAATAATAAACCACGTTTTAAATATTCATATGGGTGTTGATATTTGAAAATAGAATTATCTGTAGGGTGACATGTTAGGAGCAGATGTGGCCGTAGCGTGATTGTTGGGGGATATTCAAAACGAAAAAAAAAAGAAATTGGGTGGATGAGAAATGTGTTTCTTGGTAACCGGTCAGAAACGAAAATAACAAAAAAAAAAAATTAAATAAAAATACACGAAAAACGAAAATAAAATATACATTTTGGCTGGGTGCTTATGCACCTACATACATACATATGCATGTGCGAAAGCAGTGAAAATAAATTGATTTATATACTCTTTAAAGTAATAACGTTGAAAATAAAATAAAAGTTATTAATAAATTTCCTAAATATAGAAAAAAAACCTGCGAGAAATAAAAAAAAATTACTGTAACATTTACATATGTGGGGTTTGAAAAAGTTTGACACATCGTCATATGTTTGTACGTATATATGTTTCAGTGCGTTGAGGAACGGCTATTGATTTAAAGATAAATTATACAGATGCACATATATTAAAAAACAAAAATCGTGAGCACAAAACTTCAAATAAATTTTCTCCGATAGAATCTCTGGGCCAGCAATGTTAAATACTTTTCAAACTCTTTGGCCCTAGTCAGAAATATGAAGCTTAAAAATAACTGCAAGTGTGAAAAATATAAATTCTATTAGTAAAGCATTTTTTTTAACTATTTATATGCCATAAAGCAGTAAATGTTTGCAGTGTTAAATAAAAATTTAACTAAATAAAAAAAAACAGTTTTTTGAATAACAAGTGAGTTTTTCAAGAAGGAAACAATGTTTAATTAAAATAATTTTTGAAGTTTTAGTTTTTCGATTTTCAAAAATTTCGATTTAAAAATTAAGTTTTTACATAAAAAAGTAACTTTTTGGCATTTTAAATAAAATTTTACTAATAAATTAAGAAAACATTTTTTTTAAATACCAAAAACCCTCAAGCGAGTGTTTTTCAAGAAGGAAACATTAAAGAAAGGTTTTTTAATTGAAATAATTTTTTTTTTTTTTTTTTTAATTTACAGTGTTACATAAATTAAGAAAAGTAACATAAAACAGTAATAACAGAAGTTTTAAATAAAAATTTAACTAATAAGTTAAGAAAAAAAAAATTATTTTGAATAACAGTAAGCCCTCAAGCGAGTTTTTCAAGAAGGAAACATTTATGGAAAGAGTGTTTAATTGAAATAATTTTTGAAGTTTTTATTTTTCGATTATCAAAAACTTACGGCGTTAGATAAATTAAGAAAAAGTTAACTTTTAATATAAAAAAGTAACTTTTTGCCGTTTTAAATAAAAATTAAACTAATAAATTAAGAAAAAAAAAATTGTTTTGAATAAAAATAAACCCTTAAGCGAGTTTTCAAGAAAAAACATTTAAGAGAAAAGTGTTTAATTGAAATATTTTTTGAAGTTTTTGTTTTTCGATTTTCAAAAATTTACAGTGCCACTAAATTAAAGAAAAATTAACTTTTAATGCAAAAGCCTTTTGAGTAACAATAAACCCGCAAGCGAGTTTTTCAAGAAATTAAGAAAAAACTAATTTTTAACATAAAAAGTAACTTTATGCTGTTTTAAATAATAAATTAAAAAAAAAAAATAAGGAAAAGACAATTTGTTAGCAACAATAAACCATCAAGCGAATTTTTCGTGAAGAGAACATTTAAAAGAAAATGAATAATAATTTTTGGAAATTTTTTTTTATTTTTTTTTCAAAATTTACAGCGCTGGTATAGTAAGCAATGCGAGTATAATAAACTTCGTTACCTACATACCTCCCCTACTACCCATTTCCCGCAGCATAGCTCATTAACCTAAAGTTTGCTCCATTTGCATACGAATCGTTTGCTTTTGTGTTAATGAAATGCAATAAAATTAAATGGGAATAAATATTTAATACTCTGCGTTAATGCAGTGTCTGACTAATTTACAATTTTAATTAAACTATATTACAATAGAATCCAAACGATTTGTTGGACGAAAGGCGAAAAACGCTATATAACATATTTGAATATGGGGGTTCAATCAATAAGCGCTCATATTTTATTATATATAAATACTTAAGAGAATCTTCTAATTTAGCCACTAACAGAAGGGGTCACGCAAGAATACTAGACGAATATCCCTTCCTACATCAAACGATAGACTTTTGTAGCTCAGTAGAGGTGCATTTAAACACATCCTTTACCACAACTTTCCTAACGAGAGAAGATTGGGACAATGGGGTAATGGACAATAGAAGCGGAATCAGCATCTATACTAATGGTTTCAAGCTTAATGATCAAGTAGGCGGAGGCCTTCATGCTGAATGAATGAATGCCAACATCTCATTCCGGTTACCGGATCACTGCAGTGTATTTCAAGCTGAAATTTTGGCTACCAGGGAAGGCCTGCTAGCCCTAAATAAAAGTATCTTCACCACAAGAGATATAAACATATATTCAGATAGCCAATGGGCCCAGAAAGCTTTAAAATCGCGTAATATTAACTCGAAGACAGTAAAAGAATGTATTGACGTTTTGACAGAACTATCACAGTACTTTTAAAATAAGAATGCCGGGTCATAGAGACATAGAAGGCAACTGCAAAGCAAATGAACTAGCGAGATTGGGTACCACATTACCGATCCAACCAGAACAAGACGAACATACTTATACCTTTAGCAACTTGTAAGATGCGTATATGTAGATAAACACACTATCAGTGCTGCCAACAGGCTGTGTTCTCAGTCCCTGACCTGTGCAACAAGTAGAATGACGTGGCCGGAATGGAACATGGGCCGCACAAATCGACTATTGAAACTAAACAGTAAAAACGTGAGAAATCTTCTCGGGGTCCTGACAGGGCATTGCCCGATTGGCAGGCATACCAGTAGACTGGGAGCGCCCTATAACGACTATTGCAGAAGCTGTAACGACATTGAAGAAGAAGAGACTATAGAACACTTTCTTTACGGGTGCATGGCTCTGGATAGAAGAAGGTTCAATATTTTAGGAAAAAGTTCCTTGAATAACTTAGCAGCAGTAGCCAATATAAAAATAGCAAGCCTTGCTAGATATATTAAAGCCACAGGTTGGTTCAATGAGGACAATGTAGAGTGAGGAGAGGGGACAGCCCTGGTGGTATCACAATGGGCCTACAGCAGGCCTAGGTGTGTTAATCGACAACCACTAGGTATACCTACCTACCTATATAAATACTAGGATATCGGCATTTACATGTGTATATATAAATTGGTATACATGTATGTAAAAAGGTGGCAACATTATCGGTCGTTAAATAGTCTGCATTTGTTCAATCCCCCCAAGGAAGTAGTCAAGTTATCGAAGTTGTCGAAAGTAAAACGAGTCAAGTGGTAAAGTAGCCGCCGAAGTAAGAAATCGAAGTAGTGCTTTTCTCTAGCAGTTGCCAAGCTGCCAATAAATCGTTTAAACCAATTTTGAGTACGCATAATTTCTTTTGAAATATTGAATTGTTAAAACATTCCTTTAACACATTTATATATCGCATTTGATCATTCTTTGTATTTAATTAAACATTAGTTATTTGAAACAACAATAAACATTGATAGCATTGAAGTTAGCACTGCAAATATGTAATAATAATAACACTCTTGTCCTTGATAGCTGCTTAGGCCACGCCTCTTTTCCAATTTGTGGTATGCGCTCTGATACAATTTTAGGTCGTCTCTCAAGGGTTGATGATTAATATGGGAAACTTTCTTGGTAGAAATATCATATAATATATTTGAAGATTTATCATTGCCTGTCACCTACTGAATCCAGTGATAGTGTATTTTTCGTAGATTCTATGAAAAGGCATCATTGAGTTCGAGTGGCTTTGTAGAGTGGCTTCACAGATTTTGTAAATTTTTCTAAGAATTTTGTACGATGTTTTTGGTTGTCGGAAAAAAGTTTCAAAAAAAAAAAAATTCAGAAGGAAAAACGACTTTTATGTTGCCAGTTATTAAATTTAATAAATGCCGTTTTTTAAGAAATTTGTTTGCACTTAAGTGATAACAAGAAATCTTAGAAACGAAGTTTGTGAATTTCATTCATTAACGACGACCTCGCAACATTTGGGTTATCATATTTAAGCACCTCCAGCACAAGCATAAATAGTGATGTTTTTAATCGGAAATTTTTAACAAACCTGAAAGTTAAAACTTGCAAAATTTAATATTTTAGCTACCAAACATTTTTCTTACAAAATGTCATCCATTTCTCGTGGGTCGAAGGCATCTTTCAATGTTTGCCGCTGAATTTGAAATATTCTTAAACTTTGTTGCCTTTTTTCATTTAAAAGTTTTTTTACCTCATACCCAATAGAACTGAGTTATTCGCAAGAAAAAGAAAATAATTGCAAATAATGCACAGAAATAATTTTTTAAGCTAAAATTTGTTTGTTCATTTCGTGCCAGCTGGTGTGGAGGCATCTAAATTTGGCATTTGAGTTTTGCAGCACCTTTTTCGAGTTCACATGGGTTCAGTGATAGCAAATTTTTCGTAGTTGTATTCGTAACTTTTCTATGATGGACTCAGTCATAAGGCTGAATACATCACTGTGCCCCCCGGCAAATACTTAAGTAAATTAAAATAAATACCTATCAAGTAAATAACTTATTGAAAAATGGGATATAAAATGTATACCCATAAACTTAACCTTAAAAACGAGACCTGGTGCCTCCAGTTTGTTATATGGAAATCCAAATTTTTTATAAATAATCAAAGAGCGGCCGCCGTAGCCGAATGGGCTTGTGTATAACTGGCATTCGGTTGAATCGGGTTGGAAACCCACAGTGAGCATTAAACATCGAATGACAGCCGTTTGGAGGCGGCATAAAAGTGTAGGGCTTTAAACTGTGGCCTAACAATAGTGGTCAGCAATTAGAAAATAATACTAAGCTTATGGTGCGTTTCGTAGCCAAATGTGCAGAGAAAATATCTTTGTGTTTGAGGATGTGAACCCCAAAAGCGCCCACCGGATCCGCCTTCAAATTTAGTTAGGTATGCATGTGTTATTGGATAAATACATACATATGTAGGCATGCAACAAATGATTTTCCACGCCAAGTTAGTGGGCTTGTCATGCATATGGTGGGTTGCGAATTTTTGTAAACATACACACACACATGCATACCTAAAAATGTTATTATCTCGAGAGAGATACTATATATTTGCAAATTCGAATACATACTCACAAATATATATATATACTTAGATATTATATACTCGCATTTGTGTAGCCAATTAGATATTCTCACATCGCCAAAGTTACGGTTTTCATATATAAATGTGAGAATTCATGACTTTGCATTAGGGTGCTTTTTGCTTTACCCTATGGATTAAATTGAGACTAGAAAGTAAATACATCAAGATCATCAACAAGATTGAGATCAAATCTCTATCATAGGAATTGTCACCAGACTCGATCTGTGGTCAATAATAACACGTTTAATTATATTGAAGGGTTCATTGATTTAAATATAATGTAAAATACAAGTCAAATTAAGGCGAAGCACTTCAGCGTCCTCTTGTCTCTACTGTTCGTTTGCCTATACAGTGGGATCGCCATAACTCTTAATCCAAAGGACCACCAAATTGTTACGAGCTATCGCGATTTTCGAGTTAAAGGACACCATCAACTGAGATTTCAAGTTATAAAGCACTTTTGCAAACTCAAAAGTAAGAGTATCGATTTGCGTTTTTTTACTATCTTAATTACGAGTTATGGCGGCTGCCGTAGCCGAATGGGTTGGTGCGTGATTACCATTCGGAATTCACAGAGAGGTCGTTGGTTCGAATCTCGGTGAAAGCAAAAGTAATAAACATATTTTTCTAATAGCGGTCGCCCCTCGGCAGGCAATGGCAAACCTCCGAGTGTGATTCAGCCATGAAAAAGCTCGTCATAAAAATATATATCTGCCGTTCGGAGTCGACTTGAAACTGTAGGTCCCTCCATTTGTGGAACAACATCAAGACGCACACCACAAATCGGAGGAGGAGCTCGGCCAAACACCTAACAGAAGTGTACGCGCCAATTATTTATTTTTTTATTTTTAATTACGAGTTATAGAATAACATAAGTAAAGAATACGAGTCATAGAGCATTTTTGCCAGACACGAATAACTAGAAAAAAATTAACGAAATCGTTCGGCTGAAAAAAATACGAGTTATCGAGGAGACCAAGTTAGATATATTTGGTTGAACTCTGTAAACTTGAGTCATTCAATAAATTTGACATTCTCAGCTTTGAGTAGTAAAACAGCCAAAAAAAAAAAAAATCACTGGAATCAAAAATCGATTACCTTCGAAAATTTGTATGTTCGAGTTATCCAAGAGCCGAACCTTGTGACAAATTACAGTGAACTTGCGACTTATCTTGATTCCACTGTATGCAAAAATGTCAATCTCCGTTGTTTTTGAAATCTTATTAAGCCCTCGTTAAGTTTAAAAGGAGTACTCATTATTGGTCCGTAGTCTGTCAATTTACTACATACAGTGAACCAAAAAAAGAAAACAAACAATTAGTGTACACGTTTTTTTGGCTCATTGCTGTACTTATACATCAGAGATGTTATATTTTGTTTTTAATTTTGTATTTCGTACGATCGGTTTTAGTTTAGTGGACCTGATGTAAGATCGAAAATGAAAAATTCATTTTACTTAGCGAAATGTTCAAATTACTTGAACTAACTAAATTAAAAAAAAAAAAACAGAAATATAGTCACTGTTACGAATGTTACTTGGCTTTTTTAGAACATTCCTAAATATTCTTGAAAATGATATATTTAAAATTCTTCTCTTCTTCACGTCATTAACATTCTAAACTTTGAGCAGTAAAACAGCTAAAAAATGCACTGGAATCAAAAATCGTTGACTTTCGAAAACTTGGATGTGCTTAATGTACTTTTACATAAATATTCCAAGCATGCAATTGAAGTTATAAAATTCTCTATACTGATAGGGAACATGGAACATCGAAATTACTTTTAATAACAATAAATGACGCTTCCTTACACCCTTTGTTAGTTGTACGGCCGACCTCCTTCTGCTTCCGGTATGCTTCTGGATGTTTCTCTGCAAATTTCTCTACAAATATACAGTTTTATGACCCCTCCGAACGGCAGATGGTTTGTTATGAGCAGCTTTTCCATGGCAGAAATACATTCGGTGGTTTACCATTACTTGCCTAGGGGGCGACCGCTATTGGAAACAACTTTTTCTATCATTTGATTTTTCATGCCAGGAGTTTCGAGTTCGGTCACAAACCAACCGTTCGGCCAAAAATGGTTTTGTTTTATATTTTTTTGTAGGAATTTTTTCTAAGGACTACGTGGCATAAAACCCATAAAAAAATCATTTCGTAGTAATAAAGGGATTTCCACCAAAATCCCTATAGCATCGGAGTAAAGTATAAACTTCGCTCATTTATTTTCACTTTGTACTGCGCGTTCGCCGTCCAAACAAAAACATGGCATTGACAATTCGTGACCGTGGTATTTTCATTTGATCCTTCACAACTTTCTTATTTATTAATCGATTTTCTTCATTAACAGCTGGATTTTTCCTCAAAGGATAGTCCGCGTTGCATTGTAGAGTTCATTAATTTTTATTTATTATTATTATTTTTAGTGTTTGATGTCAGGACTGATTTTTATTTTTTGCTATTTTTTTATTAAAAAATATTAATTTTTTTTTATTTGAAAATATTTAAAAAAAAAAAAAATAATAATAATATGTGTCCTCTACCACCCCTATTACGAATGTCGACTGACAGTAGATAAACGGCTATTGAGCGATGATCGATTATCGAGGCTATTGTGAGTGTCGATAGCTCGATAAATCTTCCACTGTGAACAGTTTTCAATCGATTATTGCTCTACAACAATTTCTAAAAATATGATGTTTGCGTCGATCCACCAGGAAATAAAATTGGAATCAGCGACTCGCAAGATAAATTGAGAAGAAGCACTGGTGAGCAGGCAGCTTAACGGAAGATTGTGAAATGATCGAAAATCAAGAACCTGAATTACCTGAAGCACAGTCCATTTATTTGGTTTTTGTTAAAAAAGATTTTTCACAAAGTAATAAAACGTAAATCAAATTCCGTAAAAATGTTAACAAAGTGGCAGGTGCTTACAATTTGGATGACCGTTCACAATAGATCAAATTTTTTTCGATCAGTCACACAATACAAAAATATATTAGGATAGACGCGATTCAATCGGCTAGAGTCTGTTCTACCGCCAGTCGATATTCGCAACAGGGTTATGAAATTGTTAATCAATTTCCCAGAAACGAACACACCTGAAAGCGAAAATTGAAGTATCCTCTGTTTATGGGGGATCTCTCATATGCTACAATTCGTTCTAACAAACTGGTTAGTAAAATGCAGATGATTGAGTGGAATCACTTTTTTGGTTTTTGGCTGAATAACGGTAACTTGCAAATATTTCGAAAACTTGCCCATAAAAAATCAACACGATTTTCGGAATGTGCGGGTGACTCTGCATAGGAATTGAGTAGTGGCATCCGGTGACCATTTTTGCTGTAAATTAGTGTAATTATCAGGGAGAACGAAAAGAAAAAGCCCATCATCCTCTAATTTTCGGGAAAACTGCAAATAATTTGCATGACCCATGAGGATGACCCTAATGCATGTGCATACATATGAATTCATTGGGTTAATAAGAAATAGATTTGCTTAATTTGTAAAGATATTGCCTGATATTCATTCGGCCTCAATCAATGTGCACACATACATGCACATCTGTGTATACCTATGTATTTGCATGCTATGTGGGTTGCAAGGCGCAGTAACTTACATAAAAATGCACTTGTATGTACATATATAAATTTATTTATTGCTATTGTTAAAAAATATTTTTTTCCAAATCATGTTATTTTGCATTGTTGCATTACATTTTATGTATGATTTTCATACAAGTATGCGCATATGTACATATGTATGTTTGTATGAATAAGTTTATACTCATTTACCAGTAACGTAACTTGGTTGTTTTTGCTCTATTTTGTGCTGTTTTGCATTCATTTCTAAGTAGTTTTTTTTCTGTTTTTGTTTGCTACCTTGAACGTAGTATTTAATTCCTACTGATGTTGTCACAGAACGTGGCCTTTTTTTCAAGTTATGCAACAACAAAATTTTTTTTTTTATCGACACCCTGCTGATTAGAACGCTGAAAACGTTTTTCATTATTTAGTAAAATTGTCTTTCGACAACTAAATTTCGCCTTAAGAGCCAATTATATGAGATTATTATTGAAATAAAACTATTAATTATGGATTTGGATTGAAACTTTTAAAATATTTTTATTTTTATTAAATTTATTAAATAAAAAAAAATCTTAATAAAATTACCAACAGCCTCTATACAACCAATTTGTTTATGTACATCTGTTTTCGCTGTGAGATCAGCGCAAAATAATGCAAAGTTTTTACTTTTTATTTTAATTTTAATTTTTTTTTTGTTTTTTTTTTTAAATATATTTCATAAAACCTTATAACTTTAGCTTTCAAACTTCGTACTAAATTTCAAAAAAAATTCAACAAATTCTTATCAAAATTTCAAACTTTTAGTCACAATATTTGAAAGATTTTGGACCTGCAGTTTTGTAGCCCATTAAATTTTGTTACAATATTGTGCCAGCTTCAAAATCGTGTTGGTTAGTTTTGTTTTCATTTGCCAACAGTCTCGTGTATTTTCTCCAAATAAAAAAATTTAGCATTCGTTAAATGGAGCTCACAATGACAACTATATACATATGTACATTTTAGGTACTGCTATCTGAATAGATAGAAACCCTTGCTTTTTGCAAACAAAACAGAAAGGAAACGAGTGCAACATTTTTGGGGTGGTACGACCAAAGGATTGAACCTCTTTGTATAAGTATAATAGAACAGTACGTTCGTACAATCACATATGCAGTGATTATCAATAAATGTACGAAATGAATCTACCCGTTCACCTGCAATATGTTGACAATCAGCTGCCAAGATTGTTTTGAAAGGTCTTTCTTCACAGAAATTGGTTTGATGGAATATTTTAATGGTTTGAGTAATTATTATTGATGAAGTGAAGAAAAAGCAAAGAGAGAGTATAGACCATCGAAGCAAGTCCGTAAATGAACATCTATTCCGAAAAAATTATGGCAACAATACTCATGCGAAATTCGATATAGGGAGTTAAGGGGGGAAGCTGGTCTAGAATTTTGAAAAAATCGAAAAATTTTTTTTTGTCTTAAAAGGTGCTTTAGGGTCTTAGAAATAATATACCAAATGAGGGATGCCAGCAAAAATGTCTAAATGCCCAAATTTTTCATTCGACGGCAGTGCCTCGCAAGTATGCCCCGAACGCTACTTACAACTTTAAACGCGTTTTTCTCGAAATCACTTTTTTTAAACTGGCCGAAGACATAACTCGAACAAATCTTTACCGATTCTTACGAAATTTTGACAATACATTCGAAATACCTTTCTCCGGAGACGCACGTAGGATTTTTTATTTATATTACATAGTTTTTTTTTAATCAACAATTTTATGTCGTTCTTTATAGTGAAAATTGTAACTTTTTGTTCAAACGTGCACCATTTCGCGAAAAAACAAAATATCGAAAAAATCCTACGTACGTCTCTTTCTGTTGTTATATAGAAACTAAAAAAATTTTATTTTTTGATCCAGGACAAAAATTAAGGAGTTTACGTCTTCGGCAATGGACCCACTAGAAAAAAAGGCGCCTTAGGAGAACTGCTGGACAGCGGCCATTTTGAAATTAATTCAGACGAAAAATTTTGTATTTGTACCATGAAAGCTATATTATTAAACCCATTTCACAGATTTTCGATTGATTCCTTTGTTGAGTCAAAATAAATTCATAAAATATGCCCATTTTTTGCGCTCTAGACCAGCTTCCCCCCTTAAGTTCGAGAAAGTAGATAATAATCTAGTTATATGTGAACCTATTATAAGGTAGTTACATAAAGCGCAGTTTGAGAAAAAGACGCAGATAACATCTCACCATCAAAATAAAATTTCGACTACCATTCGGTGCGTTCCAGGTTCAAAGTACGTGAAAGATCAGAATATAGGAAAATCGATTTTTCGTCAGTGGTTCTAGTTTTTTTGTGATTTTTTGTTTGTTCCCTAATACAGAAGTCCTGTCAAGTATTTGTAATATTTTTGCGGCCTGCGAAAATTAAATTGCAAATATTTTTTTTTTTTATTTCGGGTTAGCTACTGCTTAGTTTTCACAGTTCTTTAAGTTCGATATTTAATGATTTCATTCAAAATTTTGTTTTTATTTTTTTACAGTTAACAGCAAAATGTCCAACACGGAGAAAAAAGGTCTCAACAAAATCAGAGGTATGTACATACATACAAATACTTATATATCTTAAATATGTTTATTTACATAAATCGGGGGCTGGAAAATAATTTGACAGCGGCCACGCAAGTAGATGTCAGGTTCTCGAATATATTATTATGTCAGAGAATGGAATATATATATATATTATAAATAATTGGCGCGTACATCCTTTTTGAGTGTTTGCCGAGCTGCTCCTCCTATTTGTGGTGTGCGTCTTGATGTTGTTCCACAAATGGAGGGACCTACAGTTTCGAGCCGACTCCGAACGGCAGATAGCTTTTTCATGGCAGAAATACACTCGGAGGTTTGCCATTACCTGCCGAGGGGCGACCGCTATCAGAAAAATGTTTTTCTTAGCTTTGGAGTTTCTCCGTGAATTCCGAATGTTAGTCACGCACCAACCCATTCGGCTAGGGCGGCCGCAGAGAATAGAATAGAAAAATATTTAAAAAATATCGTGCAAACTTTTAATAGGCAAGTAAAACAGGCAAGTATACAAACAGGCAAGCAATGGGTCAAAACAAAATTTCCATGTCTCAAAATCCTTTGTTTTTATTTAGTAAAAAAAATATAAAGTAAATTTGAATGATTTGAATTGAATTTTGCGCCAACTTGTATTGTGTTGTCGTAGAATATCGACAAATAAAGGGTTTTCCAATAAGAAGTGTTATTTTGATAGTCAAAGCAAAATGCTATTTTTTAATACAAATGATGGGATGTTTATTTCATTAAAAAGAGGAAGATATGCCGTTCATAGCGGAAAATAACATCAGGCAAAAGACCACCACGACCACGCTTACAGCACAATATCCTTTTCATGAAATTTTCCATAACCGTATTGCAAAGTGGCTGCCCTATGTCCTCGATAGTCTCACAAATTCCATCTTTGAGGTCTTGATTCGACCCTGGGCTGTAGGCGAAGATCTTCTTTTTCACATGGCTCCAAAGGAAAAAGTCACAAGGTTTTAAATCACAAGATCTCGGTGGCCAATTGTGCTCACCTCTTCGAGAGATAACACGGTCCGGAAACTTTTCCCGTAAAAGATTAATGGTTTCGTTGCTTGTATGGCACATAGCGCCGTCTTGTTGAAAATAAACGTTGTCCAGATCAATACCATCCAATTTCGGCCATAAAAAATCGTTAATCATCTCTCCTGTTTAACACCTAACACCTGTTATTTACATATACATTTGAAAAGGCGAGCATTCCCGGCTGTTTCAAGGCTAAGCAAGCGTAAGATAAGCCGATAAAAGCCATCCTGAATGACATATGGCTGTTTGCCGCGAGTCGATATGCGACAATTTTAAGGCACTTACCATAGCTAACTTCTCTGCATTATGCTAGAATTACGAGGCTATGAGTCAGTCTCTGAAATCATATCTACATTGAGAAAACACCATGGATATGATATCCATAGAATAATTAGTAGATCATCTTATTTATTACCTATGGATATTATAAGCACGTTGCAGAGAATACAGAGGGCGTGGCGAACATCAGACCGCTAACCAGCTTTCAGCGATTTCGAACGAATCAGCTGATTTGCTGACGTAACAGAGGATGAGACAGCGAGTTGTTTAAAACAGATATTGTGTTGGTGATATACCACAAAATTAATCAGCGCCGCCAATGCCCATGTTGCTAACTGAACAATGAATGATTGGGCGAGTGTTAAGATTTTGCACAACTTCGCATAACTTCTTGCAACTTCGCACAACTTCAGAACACTTAAGGCTGATTATGCTTCGCATACAATCGTATATAGAAATCAGTATTTCTTAAACAAATAATCATATGATCTTTACAAGTTTCCAGTATTAATTAATATAATAATAAAATAATAGCTTTTCGTGCAAACCTGCATGACCTTAAAAATACGTGTGAAATGAGCGGGCACAATTCTACTGCCGAATCCCCTATGACGCAGCAGTCAAAGTTATTCTCACAATTTTGCTTCGGATGACCAAACCTTGTAATCTATCATCCTTGTATTGTAACCATATTTAATGATTGGCATATAAATTAAATTTGATAAGTGGTTAATAAATATTTATATGGCACCTATAGTTAATGAATGGGACAGACAGGATTATTGAGTTCTATTTATGTGACCTCAATCAGTGCATCAAATGTGTAGTAAATAAAAAAAAAAACTCACGCTAAAAAAATCGAAACAAGCGTGTAAAACATCGATTTTCGAATACTTTTGCTAATTCAAGTAGTATGCGACGAATACGCTGCCCTTTTTTACCACTCCCAAATATCAAAATACGTCATTTATTCCACCCATTTCGGCGCACTTCGTTAATACTGTTGGTGTCGCCTTGCGTGAACATCTTTAATATAAACATCAAACAAGTGGAAAAGTGCTATATAAAACACAATTTGCAAAATGACACTTGTGGAGCCGATACACACTCGCATCCATCCATACATAATTACTACCACTACTACGACAATTTAGGAATTTGTGTATATACTTGTGTATCCATAAAAATATGTATGTACTATATGTTATTGCTTTTATGTATTTTACATGTAGAAATATTGTGTATACATGAACTTTTGCGCATAAATTGGGTGATCCAAAATGTTCTGTAAGAAAGTTGCACAAATTTCAAATATTTTAGTTTTTTCGTGCATCTTCGAACGCAAACATTAATGAATGAACAAAACATCTCCTTTCTAGTGCACTATAGTGTGACATAACGCGAAACGTAGCAAAAAATATATTGAAGGCTATATAGTATGTGTGTTAGCAATTGGTAACCGACCTTTTAAGGCCACCCGATATGTATGTATTTCATGTAAAGAGAAAGCTAAGATCCTGAATTTGTATGTACATATACAAGCACTTGCTCATATTATATACAGTCTTGTGCAAAAGTCTAACAACAACAACTACCAATCTGCAAACTCAGAGCCAGTTTTAGTGTCCTGCAAATGTTATGCCTAACTTAATGTCGGGCAATTGTGTTTTTGGAAGTTTCATAAAGCAGGAGCACAATCATGATATACTTTACCAGCCGAACTCTAACATCAGATTTTAAAATTTCATGTATAACATATTTCTCAAATATAAGGGGTCGTTCAAAAGTGACACCTAGATTTCAGTAGTCTTAGACGGTACATTTCTTATTTCATGTTGTTGTTGTTGTAGCAGCATAAACATTCTCCATACCTACATACGGGGAATGCTGCTGGAGTGACAGTCCTTGGCCGGATAAAAATCCGGGTCGTTTCGGTAACGTAGAACCGACTGTCGTGAAAACGTCTTATTTCATCGTTGACATTTGTTAAGTGGACAGATGCACAACTTTATACGACAGAATAACGCGTTAAAGTTATTGAAACTTATTAAGAAAATGGTCGCTCTTTAAGAACAACATATCGTGGTTTGTTCGGTGGAAATATCATTACAAAATTTGTGGTTTGTTTGGTGAAAATAATCGTCCGAATGAGCCGACAATTCGAAGGTTGGTGAAAATTTTTCAAGATACTGGTTCTATCGAGTATAGGAAAAGAACTGGTAGATCAAAAATTTGACGTTATGTTAAGAATATTGCTGCTTTAGCTCAAAGGGTTGCTGAACAACCTTCAAGATCGAATTTTCGACGTTTTCAATAAGTAGGCATGCATGAATCGACTGTTTGACGGTTTAACCTCCATTACCCCCAGCTATTTTTCACATATATGTAATTCTTAAGAGCCGTATTTTGACAGACTATAAAAAATACGACGAAATGGGTTTGGTTTATCAAAATACGCGTTCAGGAAGGCCACCACGCTAGTCAGTGGCATGACCTATAAAAGCCGCCCTGCGCCTAAGAAGCAATTGATTCCAAACCATGCAAAAAAATGTAAATGCTTGGTATAGATTGCATCGCCTTTGAATACTTAACCAACAGAAATCACATTCCAACTTGTTTCTAATACATGAAGATGCGTGTGTCGCACAGTGGAGAAGAAGTTAGAACATTAATTAGTGGCGCACTTGCGGATCTGAATATTATTGAGATTGCTGAAATGAAAGACACTTTTAACTGATAAGCGTAAATGAAAGATGAAGAATGAAATTTAGTCAATTCCTTGGTCCAAAGAATTAAAACGTATTTAAAGAAAAATAAAATTACGATATTGCATTTAACTGAAACGGAATCTTAAATCATCATGCAGCACTAAAATTGACACGTACGAGTAGCTGTTAATAAAAAATATAAAAATTTTAAGGCTGATAACTTTTATTTTTAAAAACTCACTCTCATTTTCATAATATTTCTTATTAGCTCTAAGTCCCTTATATAAACTATTGGGTCGGCAACTAAGTAATGGCGGGGTTGTTTTTAGAAAATCAAAGACATTTTTTTCATTTAACTTTTCTGTAATTTTGATCAATGACCTTTTGCCATCTTTCAGGCAGCATCATAGCCCCACGTTCATAAAACTTCTGGTTTTTTATTAGCAAAAAACTGAGTCAGGTACGATTTGACATCATCATCATTATTGAAATCTTTACCATTCAAGGAGTTTTGTAACGATTGAAACAAGAAGTAATCAGATGGTGCAAGGTCAGGAGTATATGGTGGATGTGGCAAAATATCCCAACCAAGCTCCAATAATTTTTGCCGAGTGGCCAAAGATGTGTGGATTTGCATTGTTATGATGGAATACAATACTTTTTCGATTTGTCAATTTGGGCCACTTTTCTTCAACTGCATGGTTTAATTTCGTTAGTTGTTCAATGTAGATTGATCAGAATTGATCGTTCGATTGGGTGGTAAGAGTTCAAAGTAGACAATTCCTTAGTAATCCCAACAAACTGATAAGAAAACCTTCTTTTGATGAATATCAGCTTTTGATGTTGTTTGAGTTGGTTCATCTGGCCTGCTCCACGATCTTTTCCGCTTGATATTGTTGTAAACAACCCATCTTTCATCGCCAGTTATCAGTCGTTTTAAAAATAGATCAAATCGCAGCTGTTAATGTATTACGTTAAATGCGTTTCTTACCGTTCGTGAGGAACCCATGAGTCGAGTTTTTGAACATAGCCAAGTTGTTTTAAGTGATTTTCAATGCATGTACAGGTATGTGATACATGAAGCTGCTTTGCAATCTCACGTGTTGTACTGTGACGATCCGAATCTATTATTGCTTTGATTAGGGCGTCATCAACTTCAACTGGACGACCAGAGCGTTTTTTATCTTTGAGTGATAAATCACTAGAACGAAATTTGGTAAACCAATTTTGACACTGCCGTTCTTTTCAAGGCTTCGTCACCATAAACAGCACATAACTTTTTATGAGGTTGCGATGTGGTTTTCCCTTTGCGGAAATAAAAAAGCAAAATGTGACGAAAATGTTCCTTTTGATTTTCCATTTTTTAACGAACTCCAAACGAAAACTACCGAACCGATCAAAACACTTTTTTTACTTTTTTTTTTCAAGCCTAAAAAATCAACTGAAGTCATCTATGAGTGAAATCCGCAATAACTTAGTTGCCAACCGAATATGTGAAAGTACAGGTCTTAATATTTTGCGCAATACTGCACAAGCGTGCAATGGAAAGCTTGTCTGAGTCATTGTCCCACAGCTATACGTATTTGCATGAATAAACGTCCCCGTAAACAGAACGTGCTCAACTGACGTAATTATATATAAATTATACTTACTTACATATTCGTCGCGTGTTTTTATAGTCGTTTGAGTTAATTTATGTAAATGCGTCTGCTCCTTGCCAATAAGAATACGCAAATGTTTGAAAATACAATATTAAATATTTGTATGTTATAAAATACTAAAGACATCTTAATAAAGCAATAATAGATAAACGGATATGTGCGATTGGCTTCGCCGAGTGGGTTTGTGCGTGACCATAAAACATTAAACACGCAGTGCTTATTTGAAAAGTTCTGGTCTTATTATTGTAACAGAAAGTGTAGCCTTGGGGGTCATGTACCATATAGAGAAATGTACCTATTAACGGCCTTGGTTCTTCTGACGGAATATTCGATGGCATTTTTTTACAGTGATTGGTTTATTTCATCAAGAAAACGCTCGTTATAGGTTTTGTTCAGCACTTATTCTTGTGTTATTTGCATATATATTGGGTGTTTTTTAAGCGCTTGAGAACTTAAAATGATAATATAACACAGGAATATCATACCAAGATGCCGGCAGTGTGTAAACCTCACATAAAATGGATGAAGTGCTCTATGAACTTCGCGAATAAATTAAATTTTTCACAGAAAATTTCAACAATTTAGCGTTGTTCTGGCACTAAACGTTCATGAGTTAGTTGCAAACTTTACTGAACAGAAATGTGAACACAATTTGCCATTATCAGCTGTCAAACCATAGTTATCGACATCGATAGTTCTCGTGCAGCTAAAAAAACACCCGATATGTATGCTATTTCCCTCAAAGAACCTCAGTAAAAGAAATGAAATGGCGCTAAATTTTGAAATCTTTGTGTCCAGTTGATTGATATTGCATTGAATTATTGCACAAAATGCTCACCATGTTCAAAATTCAAAGTTTAAACTGAAGAGGGTAAAGTGTAAACTAAGAATGTTATAACTACTGGGGAACTGTAGGGCACCTCAGAGAGACTAATCTCTTTGGTTTCCCGTTTAGTAGAAAGGTTGCTAGGTGTAGCTGATATTAGATTTTTTGCTGGTTATCTAACTGGTTGCAATCGACTACGTTTTCAAATGCTCCGTCTGTGATCACAATTATTAACCGCCTAACTCGAAAATCATACTTTCGTGGAAAAACATTTTATAATATGCATTTAAATTATAAGCAAACGTTCAAACTCTACTCTTATCAATTACTTAAAATTAAAATTAAAAAATATGTGAGGGAGATCAGGATTTCATGCAATTAATGAATTTTTTGGGTAAAATACTTAGTCGATTATACGTAGATTGTGACCATAGATATTGTAGATGGCTAGCTTTGCCTAGAGCAGCATGACATGTTCCGAATCATTATTAAAAACTGTATAGATAGGGAAAATTGGAATTTTCCCCTCATTCGCTGGGGGAAATTGGGAATGCATACGAGTGCTCGTTCCACTTTACCAGACTGATACAAGTGAGAGTGGTAGTGGTATTTTACCTACAAAATATTTTTCATAGAAAGTTGTGTGCATTGACAACATTCACAGTTATTTAAACAACTAATTTCGTATAGCGTATAATCAAATGCCATAAACAAACGGCATTTTTTACGCATACTCGTACATTATTTAGTGGTTAAATTTTATGGACATTTTTCCGTGTAATTACCTTGGTTATAAATCGATTTATAGACACTAACGTGTGATTGAGGACTTGATGATACGATGCAGTCAGTGATGATTCAACTTCGCAGAATGGGGTCGTAAACTGCTCGTATATTGCTTTGCTTTGTTTATTTTGCTGCTAGCGTGGCAGTCATAAAAGAAACAAACTAAATGCATAACAATAAATTCACAAATAGTATAATAAAATAAATATGTCACACACTTGTCTGCTTACATTGAGGCGAGCCTCTTTTCAATCATTCAATCAGAAAATAATACTACGAGAGCTTATCGGGCTAAATGGGGCTTGTTAAAAATAAACATGGAAAATGCTGCACAGGGTCATAATGTTTAAATTGGTTGGCTTCGGAAATTGTTTGTCATACAAATCGAGCTTAATTGAGGAGAATAATATAACTCAATTGCGAGGAGACGGGTTCAACGAACGTCGTTGCAATATTTAACCTCAATGTGCGTATGTATTTGTGCATACGTATGTATATTCTATTGTATTAATGGGGACGACAAGTATTGTTGCTTGGCCGAGAAAAACTGTTTCTGTCAGTATTGGTCGACAAAATACGGAACGCTGAGAAAACCCATTATTTATCACATTTGTATTAAAATTAATGAATAATTTATTACTGTGATCGCCTACATTCTGTATTAAGGGGGGCCTCTACTGTAAAACTTAAAAAAAATCGATTTTTTACTTTTTGTTGAAACATACTCAGAAACAACTCCAGAATGTTCCATGAAAATCTTAAAAAGAAATCTTGAATAGTTTTCAAGTTATAAAAGTTTTAGTAAAGCAGGTATAAACTGAGCGCTCGAGCGGTTTACGGTCATATGCTATGAATATGCGATTTTCGTCCACAATCGTTGTGAGAAGAAAAAGGTTAAACGTCGCTCTGAATCCACCCACGAAGCCCGAAAAGCTCGTACAGAGGCTCTTCTTGAAGAGGATAATGAAATATTAAGAGCAGACGAAATGTTATATGGGGCAGGAATAGCTGATTAAGCTGTAAGTATGAAAAATTGTTTAAGCGTGTTTTTCTCGAAACCACGTTTTCAAAATTGCCCACATCACAGCTCCGTGAAAAATTAACATATCAGCTCAAACTTTGATAGTATATTTTTAACAATATTTACTAGTTTTTAAAGCTATGGTGGGAAAAAATTTATTATTTATAACCCCTTTTTTAATAACAAAATGACAACAAAAAAATGTCGATTTTTTAAAAAACTTCAAAAATTTTACAAACAAATTTTTGTTTTGCAAGTAATAGGCTTAACAACTAAAAATAATGATATATAATAAAAAAACTTTGGTTTTTTTCATTTCAGATTTTTTTTAAATGCGCGACAGTGTGGGCAGATTTCAAAAGGCGTTTCGGGGGAGCGGCTGTACAGCTGCCATTTTGAAATGAAAATAAATTTAAAAAATTTTTTTGTACACTCAAGACCTGTGTTTATGTAACCCTAAACTTTTTTTACTAATTAAATTAATACAAGTATGAAAACAAAATCCATGAAAATTTGATTTTTACAGTAGAATCACCCCTTAAGAATTTGCAAATAAAGATGAAGAGAAAACCCAACAAGCACCAAAAAATTTGTTCTACAACATTTGAGAAATTTATGATTCCCAATTTGATACTTAGCAATAATCTCTATTGAATCTTGATATCTAATATCGTTGTTCACTTAATATCCAACCTTTGAGAAATTTTAAGTTTTCAATTTGATATCTGCCATCAATCTCCACTGAATCTACAACCTTGAGCAATTCATAGTTCTCAATTTGATTTCCATTATCGTTCTCCACTTAATATCCAAGCTTTGAGAAATTTAGTATTCACAATTCGATTTCTAGCATCATTCCCCACTGAATCTCCAACTTTAAGAGCGAATTGTTATTTTCAAGTTGAGAGTATGAATTTGCTCTAACCTGCGAGAGCTATTTTAAAAGTGCAATCAAATAAAAATAGCAGCATTGGCAAATTTTGCATTTCAAGAAATTCGTATTCGTTCATTCGAAAAAAAAATGCAAATCAAACTAGGGATCTGACTATACTAGTTTGCATTCGAAGACGCAGGCGCACTTCTTCTACAGCAGCGTCTGTTTCGATATAGCTTTTCTCAGATTGAGAAACACAATTTTAGTTATACAGAACAAAGTGCTGTTGTTTTTGACAAAATACTGTAATTCTCATTGCTTATCTCCGTTAGGGATTTGAGATATATTTACATATCTGAGTTCTCAACACAACCTCAAATTGCTCACAAATTTAAATGTTTGCTGGGAATTGATATGACAACCGGGAATGAATAGGGTAAATGTAAATATGTATGTGTGTATTTTTTAAATAACATGCATATTTGTTTTCGTTTATTAAAAATATTATTTAATGCAAATGAGTAAGCAGAAAGTTAATAAATGGGCTAGAAAAACAATTAATTATTATATTTTTGTATCTTTAAGCAATGAGTTCATTGTGAATTTATAGTGCATTAACGAATTAATTCTTCAACTTTGAATTCAATTTAGCGTTCCTTATTATTGTATTATCAAATAACATCTATTTATAAGCTTTACATACAAATGGTTACTACAAAAACTCAATACTTTGTTAAGTTAAAGCCGAGGAGAAACAATAAATTGCATACATACATACAAGCACATCGCTCATTACTTGTATGAACTTGTACTACTGCTTCCAAAATGCCTTTTAACATTTTTTTATTCTCTCTAATGCAAGAATAAACCGAGCCTGTGGAGTTTTTCTGATACTCGTACTCAATTAAAATATGCGTCTGCTCTACACACCTTTGGGCAGTAAAACGGTGATAAAGCTAATTTCAACAGTTATAAGTGCCATGTTGTTGTCACCGCTTAAAAGGCAGGAGAGAAAAATTACACTAGTCTACAAGGAAAAGTATCCGAAATAATTTAAACTAATATCTGCTTCTCTGTCCATGCAAAATTCGGATTGATAACTAAAATTAATTTATTAGTTTGAGTTTTCGAGATATCCTAACCTAAAAGTGCAAAAAACCCCATTTTTGCCCATATTTGAGGTTATGTAGCCTTGCAGATGTTTTCTTTCACCAAAATTAAAGGATGGCATCTTTAAATACAATCCTTCCTTTTTCAAATGGCGTTTTGTTTGCTCAAATATCTTTTTTTTTCGCAGAGATATCGCATTTTGAAATTTTCATGTTTCGAAATTTTCCTACACCTGAAAATCGATTAAGATAACATAGACATGATATAGTCGCTTACTAATTTTCTTGGGTTTGAGGGCCTGAAATATATGGATTAATAGTATGTAAATTTGGAGTTTGTGGGAAAGCCTGCTTGCGGTTATGTGGGTTAGCCTGCTCGCGGTATGATAGGGGTGGTTTCTAGGGGTTAGGGCTGTGTGTGACTCGGTACCCAAAGGTTAGATAGTGTAGGGATGTGGTGAGTCAGCACACTTATGGTGTGAGACAAAATTTTAAGAAAAATAAGCCTCAATTCAAGAAAACTAGTAATCGAATATATCATGTCTATGTTATCTTAATCGATTTTCAGGTGTAGGAAAATTTCAAAATGCGATATCTCTGCGAAAAAAAATGATATTTGAGCAAACAAAACGCCATTTGAAAAAAGAAGGATTGTATTTAAAGCCATGCCATCCTTTAATTTTGGTGAAAGAAAACATCTGCAAGGCTACATAACCTCAAATATGGGCAAAAATGGGGTTTTTTGCACTTTTAGGTTAGGATATCTCGAAAACTCAAACTAATAGAGCAATTCTGAGGCCAGATTTGGATTCAGCGCATCATAAACCTTCGGAAATATATAGTCTGGTTTCTGGGTCTGAATGTTGGTTAAATTTTGTCGGCCTGTGTTATCGCAAATAGATGATTCGATTTGCTCACAGAGTAGACTATGCAGAAGAGTATTCGTATTAGTTACAATGGAATGGGGAAAACATCAACTAATTATCTTGTAGTTTTAGCTCGAATCCACGTCTTTCCTCACCTCACACCTACACTTTCCATTGTTCGCTTCTTAATACGTGTAATTTGTGTGCTTTAAGCTCTGTTCCGTTCTCTCATATAGGAATTTACTGCTTTAGTTCTCTGGTATATCTTATTCGAAGGAGCACCAAGCAAATCGTTTTGTTGAAATCGGATGCCGGCTTTTATGCGGTTCAAATCCTAAATTCAACTCTATGTTTATACAGTAGCCGGTGTGAGAATAGCAGGGAAGATTACAGCTATCTCTGCACCTCTTTTTTTTGAAGCATCTTTTTTGCATTGGATATTTGTGACATTTTGCTCACACATTTTATGAGAATACGAGGTCTGTAATTGAATTTCGCTAAAATAAAATAGAAACATAGGAGCGAAAATTGAAAAACTATACTTTAACCTTGTTAATCGGCATTACGCAACAGCCGCCCAGGTGAGATGTCAATTCATAGTTAATGACAATTCTTGCCAAAATAGCAATACTAAGATTTTCCGTATGACAGAGAGATCTATACATATATACTGCAAGAGTGTCATATGCATATAAATAAATATACAGAAATTACCACCATCTCTTATTTTATGTTGTGTAAAGAATTCGTGGTGATATGAAAGTATTGACAGTATCCGATTAACCGTAAAATATTAAAATGTGTTTTTAATTTTACTTAAGAAAATATAATAAGTTAAAAATTTTGAAGCCATTTTTCTCGAATTTTTTATGTTTTGAGTTATGACGTTCGTTCAGCAGTGATAATTTTTTAATGTAATCCATGGTAGGTGAGTTACGGAAACATAAAGTAGTGTGCGACGTTATTACATCAAATTGACAATTTCATTTTAACAGCTCCTGATATCAATTTTATATTTCCGTGCACTTGTTCATTGTTGGTAGTACTGAAATTTTATTTATTTTGTAAACAAATTAGATCAGCCACTTGAAAATTTACTTAATTGACACTGTTTAAGGATCAAATTAACGTTTTTTTACCATAAAAAGTGCCAACAACTAATAAATGAAAAGGGACTACATACATACGAGTACAATAAGTGTGCATGTATGTGTTTACGAGTTTATTGCTCGAGCGTAGAATGCCAGTATTATATTCATATTTGTACGCAAACAAATAACATTAATTGGTGGTAATTTGTAAACCATTACTGCGGCAAGGTTGTATGTATCTTACTGGCATTTGGGGCCGCGATTCCACTAGTGGCATTTAATTCCGGTACAAATAAAGAAATTTTGTTTCGATATTTGAAGTTGTGAAAACTATAAAGCTAAATCATAAGTCGAAGTTTTACTAAAATCGGCTGACGGTTGCATATATTTGCTATAACAACGGTGGGCCGTAATAAAGTTTATCCAGACAACATTTTTTAATAAGCTCTAAAATAATTTAGTAGTCATTAAGACTTTCTATTACAATATTTAAATATATATGTATATGAGGATATTCTTAAACTTGTGGCTAAATATCGCTGAGTGAAATATGTATATTTAAAAAATTTGGCAGGATGAGTGTATGCCAGAAACATGGAAAGTCGGAATAATGTGCCCACTCTCCAAGAAGGAAGACAAATTTAAGTGTGAAAACTATAGATCGATAACACTTCTTAATATTTTCCATAAAATATTCTTTAAAATATTGTACGAACGGTTGCGCCTATTTGCTGATAAGATAGTAGGAAATTATCAGACTGGTTTCAAATCAAGAAGGTCACTATAGACCAAATTTTTATCCTAAGACAAATCCTTGGAAAAGCCTAAAACAAAAAAAGAAAAGGCTTCAAAGCTGCTTATATATACATATATAGCTGTATTAGGTATATGAACCCAGCTCTTCGCTGCTGTGGACGAGTTTGAAATCCCATACAAACTTATTCGGTTAACAAAACTCAACACTTGAAAATTTTAGAAATGTCATCAAAATTGGAAATGCGCTGTCATCGGAATCCATAACAATAAATGGTCTCAGACAAGGTGCTGGTCTTTCATGCCTGCTGCTTAATGTCGCACTTGAAAAAGTTATAAGGGAAGCAGGGGTACGCATAAACGGAACTACTATATTCTTCAAATCGGTACAAATATTGGCATATGCAGATGATTCTCACATTTCAGCTATATCTCTTGATGACTTTAAAGAAGCCTTTATAGAAATTCATAGAGCGGCAAGTAGAATGGGATTATCATTTCAAGCAGACAATACGAAGTCAATGGTGTCATCCCCTCAAGAACAAGCATCGGCGAAAGTCTTAAAATAGGTCCCTACATTTCCGAAATTGTTCAGGAATTCTGATATCTCGGCGTTAAAATCGACAATAAAAACAACGTAACGGCTGAAATTGGTCAAAGAATACTTGTCGCGAACCCAGACTACTTTGCATTACAAAAACACCTAAAGCGTCGCATTCTTGGAAGACCAGCAAAAATAACAATTTATCGCACTCTTATCGTATCAGTACCTATATACGATAGTGAAACTTGGACACTAAACAAAGCCGATGAGCAAAAACTCATCGTTTTTGAGCGTAAAATCATACGAAAAATATTTAGTGCTGTTTGGTGCGAAAACGACATTTGGAGAATACGATTCAATCGCGAGCTTCAAAGGCTGTATAACTACCCGGATATTGTCACGACAATAAAGCTTATCCAGCTACCATGGGCTAGTCACATTATAAGGGCAGACGAAGCATACCCACCTAAGAAAATCCTACTGGGTACATGCAGAAGAAGTGGAGGCAAAGGAAGATCAAAACTCCTGATTCAACCGGATTGTTCTGGCCTAAGATATTCAGCTTATCAAGGCAATCCAGCATCAGTTTTGGTGTAAACAGGAAGAGTTATGATCCTTGTTTGCTGCCTGCTTATCAGTAAGAATAGTTTCGTTCAAGGTTAAAGTGAGCACTTATTTCTATTGCGCAGTCTTACGACTCATTAAAAGTTATAGTATAATGAATAAATAATGTAAGCAAAAAAATTTGATTTTTTTTATTTTTTCTAGAAATTTGAATAAAAAACATAGGAATTGAGACCGAAATTGAAAGTTTGCCGAATTTTTCCAATTTTTATAATATATATAGTTTGAAATTTGGATTTATATGACTTTTGTTGGACAAGAGCAGTATTTTTATTAAAAAGTAATTACCATTCAAAAACACAAAAAAAAAAAAAAATGTGAAAACTGGCCAACATGTTGAGATGCAGTTTTTTGCAGGCTGCACTTACTTTGCACCTATACATATATACAATATATGTATAAATATGCACTCATCTTCTATACAAAAACGTTCCACTCGAATCTATTATTGGGATAGGAGTCTGTAATTGGATACAAAGCTCTTGACAAACAATTCGTAATGAGCCGTTGCATTGCCATTGGTGGGAGACCCATGACCTATCGTTTCGCATCTTTCCGTAAAAATCATTCGGAATCGGAGATATTAATAGGACTATCAATAAGTTCGTGCGGTTTTACAACAGATGGCGTAACTTGATTATTATTCCATCGATCCACATTTCCAAACATTCATTGGAGAGCTACTGTCGTAAGGCACAAACGTCAGTATAAGTTTTTTATTTGAAGCGTAAACAACAATATTTTTACCACACTTGAAAATGTCGAATTTCGTGCCAAATAATGTGTTTTTGCGGGGAATTCTTCTTCATTATTTTAATATGAAGAAAAAAGCAGCCGAAAGTCATCGTATCTTGGTGGAAGTTTATGGTGAGCATGCTCTATCTGAGCGAACGTGCCAGAAGTGGTTTGCACGCTTTAAAAGTGGTGATTTTGGCTTGGAAGACGAAGAACGCGAGGGTGCGCCGCCAAAGTTCATAGATACCGAATTGGAGGAATTGCTCGATCAAGATCCGGCTCAAACGCAAGAAGAGGTTGCAAAAACTTTGGGAGTTGATCAATCAACCATTTCCAAACGTTTAAAAGCCATGGGAATGATCCGAAAGGTAGGCCATTGGGTGCCGTATGAATTGAAGCCAAGAGACGTTGAACGCCGTTTTATGGCATGCGAACAACTGCTTCAACGGCACAAAAGAAAGGGTTTTTTGCATCGAATTGTGACTGGCGATGAAAAGTGGGTCCATTACGACAATCCAAAACGTCGGGCAACGTATGGATACCCTGGCCATGCTTCAACATCGACGTCGGCGCAGAATATTCATGGCCTGAAGGTTATGCTGTGTATCTGGTGGGACCAGCTGGGTGTTGTGTATTATGAGCTACTGAAACCGAATGAAACGATTACGGGGGATGTCTACCGACGACAATTGATGCGTTTGAGCCGAGCACTGCGAGAAAAACGGCCGCAATACGCCGATAGACACGACAAAGTTATTTTGCAACATGACAATGCTCGGCCACATGTTGCACAAGTGGTCAAAACATACTTAGAAACGCTCAAATGGGATGTCCTACCCCACCCGCCGTATAGTCCAGACCTTGCGCCATCCGATTACTATCTCTTCCGATCGATGCAACATGGCCTGGCTGACCAGCACTTCCGTAATTACGATGAAGTCAAAAAATGGATCGATTCGTGGATTGCGGCAAAACCGACCGAATTTTTCACAAAGGGAATCCGTGAATTGCCAGAAAGATGGGAAAAAGTAGTAGTAAGCGATGGACAATATTTTGAATATTAAATTTGTAACCATTTTACGTCAATAAAGTTTCAAATTTCGAAAAAAAACCGCACGAACTTATTGATAGTCCTATTAAAATATTTTGTTTTAGATTATAAATTTGTAACTGAAAGAATATTGATTGCATTCTTATTCAGAGCAAAACACCTTTTGATAGTGATGCTCTAAGAAGACCCGTTAAAAAAGGAAACCAAGCAAGATTACGTCCATTCCATTTTTGGGTGCATTTTTTGTATTGTAATACAAACGGACACTTCGAAAATGTTTAGTTCTGGCTTTGAGCTCTTGGCCCGCTAATAGAGATATACATACATACATATTGCTTATTATTATATCTGCACTATATGCAACAATGCACGCGCTGTATTTCCTTTTTTTGTATTTCTAATGCCAGCCAATGGAATATCAACTAATAATCCCATTTAGTTCCTAGACCAGCTTTTGTTTTGTCTACATTCTTATCTGAAACGTCAATTTTTTAATTGGGGTTATATGTATGAACAAGCGATATGTAGACTGCCATCAAAACGCCAAATCCGAGCGCGTCGTCGAGTTGATAACCTAAATCCATACGAATTTTCGTTAGGTGCAAGATTTTTTATGAAATTTAAATCATAAGTTCATAAGTTTCATCGCAACCTTGTAAGTCCGAATGTTTGAGTGAGGATTCTGCAACAACGCTGAACACTCTTCCATCAATCAAAGTCATATAAAACTGATGATGGAATTGTCTCTTCCTATTTCAACTGTTGGATTCATATTTGATCTTTGCCCATCTCCATATCAGTAAGACTTGAAAAATGGTGGAATACGCAGATTGAAGCGGTGAGTGTGAGTGTGATGTAAGTTTAGATGAGCTGTGAGAGGAAATAGGAAGAAAGTAACAAAATAGTGAACTTTTGCAAACAAAAATGAGAAGTTGTGTTAAGTTAATGTTTGCTGTAAACATAGAGGATATTATAATTTATAAAAATTTGATGCCCATTTAGCAACTTATTATGTAAAATTCACTGTGAATCGAGTAGTAGAGTATTCATTCTGTAGCTTCTGTATTCTTTCAATCGTGCGTATGAATCGACTGTGTTTTTGCGTTTTGCCTAGACATTTTGATTGGCCTACAATAGAGAAAGAAGGACTCGTATTCTTCTAAGCTGAATGTACAGTGGTGCACAAGATATAAAAATTTTCAAGAATATTTCTATATTCTATTCTATTTCTATATTAATAAAATATTATATAAAAAAAACACTGCGTTAAATAACTATGCGCAGCGGCTTATTGACAATTTATTTGTTTGTCATTTCATTTTAATACTCAAACATAGCTTAATTTCCAAAACTCATATTAATACAATTTCAAACTTTGTTAAAATTAAAAAACTGTCAACAAAATCTCACAATTTTTAATTTGACAATTTATTTGTTTGTCATTTCATTTTAATACTCAAACATAGCTTAATTTCCAAAACTCATATTAATACAATTTCAAACTTTGTTAAAATTAAAAAACTGTCAACAAAATCTCACAATTTTTAATTTGAATTTTTAGAAAAATTTCGAGTATGCAGTTTTATAGCACATTGCATTTTGGTATTATGCAAGTTTCAACTGGCTCAAAAATTGCGTTAATATTTGAGAATTCTTTTGTTGGTTGCTTTCCTCCATATAAAAAAAAAATCGAGCATTCGTTATATGGAACAAATGACTGAAATACATTTAGAGGTTTGCCATTGCCAACCGAGGGGCGGTAGCTATTAACAAAAATCTTTTCTATTATTTGGTGTTTCATGCCCAAAGTGGGTTTCGAAACAAGAGCCGCACACAGACCCATTCGGCTATGGCAGGCGCATAAGTATAAAAAATAAAATAAAATATAGAGAATATAGAATAAAATAAGAAGCTCTTTATCTGATTAAATTTCTTCTTTTTTTTGATTGGCGCGATTACCGATTTGATAAAATTTATGATAGTGAAATAAATTATTTATGTAACACTACTATTTGTAGATATCTATTGAAATCTCAATAGTAGGATTTAGGTATTTACAAAAAGCTGCGGGATTTGGTATTCAAGTATTCAAGTATTGTACGACTTACTCCACATGCGCCATATATTTTTATGTTTGCATATACTTGTAGATACATACATATATGTATTAATATACATACGTTTGTACATGCGAGTATATCTATATACATTCTGAAGTATGTCAGCCCATCTCCAGACTAAAATCTATTTGGTTCGATGCCAATTTTGCATCGCAATGTCATTGGTGAAGGCAAATGTCATACATAGACATATGTAAGTACGTATACATTCGGCATTAGATTAGTGCCGTTAATTTGTAGATCATTAGGCACAGACATGCACACTCATACAATCATGTATCATAAAAACCTTACTCGTGCTAGGGCGGTCGCCTACTGTTGCAGCAATAACGGCAAATGCAGTATTAAAGTGTGTACCAACAGCCGGTTTATTTCGAAAGCACATGCTGATTTGTTTACTGCAAAGAAGTTTCGAAGGAGGCCCATTTTTATCCCGGCGGCTGTGTTAACAGGTAAGAGTGCCCGCCCTAGTGAGCTGAAAAACCGCGTGTGATTGTCAAGAAGTCATTGCATCTGAGTGGAGGGATTTTGGCATTTTTTTTTCGAAAATGCTGCCGGAAATGATATTTTGGTTATGCAGTCAAACTTACCGACATTTTCTGCACATGGTTTGGACGATTTATGTTTTCAGCAAAATAGCGTACCAAGTCACTTGTCGTATTCCGTAATCGGGTTATCAGATGTCTTGGTGATATTAGCTTGCCCCCGCGGAGCTGCGATTACACGCCGTTGAAATTTTTTTTTATGGTCGTTGTTAAAGAGGGAGGTATGCAGATAATAAGAAACGATCCAGTCCCTTAATACGATTAAAGGCTAAGCGATTAGTGGGATAGAGCAAAAAATGGGCAACGACCAGCCGACGCCGACATTTGAATAAGGTTGTGTACTCTTTCTAAAAAAAACAAAAAAAAAAAATCGCTGCAAACTACTACATTGTATTCTTTAAAAAATTAAAAAAAACATGACATTCTAGAATATAATTTCTAGTTTTTACGTTTACCTAATCACTAATTTTTCATACAATCCATCACTAATTTTGTCTTGCTTCGCATTAGTGTGAAAATATTAGGGAGATAGTAACAGTGGGTAGTTCAGAAATAGTCTTTTGAATGACAGCGTCGCAATCTCCACCACAGGGTGTACCATATAATCGTACATATGCAACTATGTATGTATTATATGTATGTAAATGTAATATTTGTAACAAAATATTTCTGTGCCTATGTAGATGCATATGTAGGTACATACAAGTATGTATGTATGTATGTTTGTATGTATTACTCGTAAGCTGGTGTAGATATTCCAAGCAATTCATTTCGCTCATGCTTTATGTACATACATACCCACACATATGTAATGAGTGTAAATATTTCATTTAATATGTGTGAATGCATGTATGGATGTAAATATTCATTAAATTTCTAATCGCCGCCAATCGCCTGTTGCTAACCAGAGCCGCTTAATGTGTAATTTACTATTATCATATGGCAATATATGCATGTGTGATACATCTATGTAAGTACTCGTACATATGTATGTATGTAAAAATAGATGTAAAGTACTTGTACAATATGTTAGTATGGTATATATACACGCGCACATATAAATATTTCATATGTATATAAATATTACATGTATTTTGTGATGAGACACTATTATAAGGACAAAAAATTGAATATAAAATTAGAACTTTATTTGCTTAATAGCTTTAATAAATTGGCCAGCTTTCCGGCAATTCATGCCACAAATTGTAGGTTTGAGATATTCTACAAATGGCAGATGGTTTTTATGAAAAGCGGCATTAAAAAAAACGTATTTTCATAAATTTTATGGCTTACAATATACACTTCACCCCAAAATGGAGCACATGTTTTTGCATAAAAGTATCGTTCATTTTCCAATAAAAACCATATAAATCCAATTTTAACACACTGGGGTAAATTTCATTCCAATTCATAAACTTTTTTCCACAAACAGAGTTAAAGTTTTTATTTACACCCTTGTTTTGTTTGCCCCTTGGCAGGCAAAGGCAAACCTCCGAGTGTATTTCTGCCAAGAAAAAGATCCTCATAAAAATATCTGCCTTTTGGAGTCGGCTTGAAGCTGTAGGTCCCTCCATTTGTGGAACAACATCAAGACGCACACCACAAATAGGAGGAGGAGCTCGGCCAAACACCCAAAAAGGGCGTACGCGCCAATTATATATATATATATGTGAACTGGTCTATGAAAAGATACCTTACGTGTCAAAAAATCATTTTTCACTTTTTTGTTGATTCGACTCTTTAAAATGGTGAAAACCAGAAAGATTTTTTTGTCATGATACAAATTAGAATAACGAAGACAATAATTTGTGCAAATTAAAAACTGAACCATTCCTGGACAGTCTGAGGTGAAATGAATATGATACTGGAGTCTGTTTTCAAAAAATTTGTTACAAAAAATGTATTCATAACTTTATAAATGGTGGTTTTTAAGGATTTGTCAAAATTTTTGTCACGAATTGTGGCATTGTTTCAACATCAAAAGTTAATTAAAATATTTAAAAACTGTTATTCGGGGGCTTGCGAGGTCGCTGAATATGAATATGAAGTGAGATTATTTAAAATCAAAATGGCGGATCCAATATGTCGGACATATTTTTCAAAATTTAATGGATCCTCTTAAGATTCAATACACGGGGGTTTTTGGCGTTGCTGATTACGAATCCGATATCAGATTTCAGAAATTCAATATGGCGGATCCAATATGGCGGACATATTTTTTCAAAATTCATGAGATCCGCTTGAAACTTTTCGTTCGGGGGTTTTGGAGGTCGCTGATTACGAATCTGTTGTGAGATTTAAAACAATCAAAATAGCTGATCCAATATGGCGGACAAATTTAAAAAAATGCATTGAATTCATTCTAAACTCGTTACTTAGGGGTTTTTGGTGTCGCTAATTGCGAATCCAATATCAAATTTAAATGATTCTAAATGATGGATCCAATATGGTTTTCGAAACTCAAAATTCATCGGATTCGTTTGAAATTTTTTAGTCGGGGATTTTTAGGGTCTTTGATTTTTTGACAAGTTTATTAAAAGGTTTTTCAGAGTGAAGGGAAAGAATAGTACAAGTACAAAAAACTGATTCTATTTAAAAACTGAAATAATAAAAATATATCGACTTCTAAGATAAAAAATCATTATTATAAAATATTATGCACAAAAATTTACGTTTTTCAAGTTTTTATATTTTTTTTCGTCGCCGTCTTTCCCAGGATGTTTTTACGTATTGGTTGTAATAAAGATGGACTTTTTTCTGCGTCAGGTTTGAGAACATCTAAACTATCCTTTGCCTTTCCTTTTTTTGGTGCTAATTCTTTTATCGGTAATGGAGCAATGCATTTTTCCGATGACAACTTTTTTTTTTTGATGATGCAGCCACACGTTTCTTCGATGCAGACTCCTTTTTTGATGTCGTAGCTTCAGATTTCTTCGATTACAACTGCTGTTTTGGTAATGGAGCCACAATATCTGTTTTACTTATATCTGAAACTAAGCTGCGAATATTCCGATAAATATACCACTGACGCTCCCGAGATAAACCAACAGGCTCTGAAACTTTTGGCATTTGACGATCTATAGGTTTTAATAGAAGATAAAATGAAATATTTTATTGATACTGTGATCTATGCTGAAGAAAATAAGCCAAACCGGATTGAAAAATATTAATATTTAAAAAAGTTACAAGGGTTTTTAGAAGTTTAAACTTTAACTGCTGTTTTCTCGAAAACTTGTTTTCGCACGTAAGGTACCTTTTCATAGACCAGGTAACATATAAAAAAAATTTTTATCAAAAATAGGCTTTGAGTTCTAAAGAAAAAAAATCTAAAAAAACTATCTTGGACTTTAGAAAGCTATATGTATGTGTAACAGGTGCTTTTTAAATGAAAAATTCCCGATATTTTTTTGACAAAATTTATAAACTAAAAAGAAACTATTTTCTACGAAGAAACAGAAAATTCATAAAAATTAGCTAGTGATTTATTAGTTATGGTTTTTGTTGCAGTATCAACTATATTTTTGTATAAAATTAATTAAAATTGAAAAGTAAATATATAAATAGCCAAAACTTATCAATATGTAGTGTACACTTTCCTTTACGCTGATAGTATGTAGGTACGAACAAACATTTAGCTTAGGTTAGGTTAGCCAGGTTGCTTGCCTAAGATCGGACACTCGGTGGCCCATTGTGACACATACATTTGATTCCCATCCCCTAACTAAGTTGCTTAAACCACTTAGACCTTTTTAAGAAGATAACTAGTACCTCTAGTGGGACATTTTGCAAATATCCCAGGTCTTCAAAGAAATAATTGTCGAGATATTTGGCATGACTTCTTTGAAGTGCAGGGCATTCACAGAGGAAGTGTTGTACCTACTCAATTTCTTCTTTATTATATTTAGTTTAGTTTCGTGAAAGATGAATTTTTATCTTTTTGATTCCATTTCCATCAGAAGTGATTTTCTTTTAGAGAAAAGAAAGCGAGATGGAAAATTTTGTAACTAATTTGGGGGATGAAATAATTGATTTTGAAGACAATGATAGTATCCTAGACTTGTCAATATATGGTGTACACTTTCTTTTGACGTCGTCTGTATATGCAAAGAAAAAGTACGCGAACTACACCCCTACACAACCCTTTTTAGATCTGCATAAATTCGGTTCGTACCCAGTACTGAGGACTTATTGCATGAATTCGAAAGGTAAAATTGGCGTTGCTAAAATACAGCTAACGGCATATTTCCAGATGTTAGAAAAAAACAAACTACAATCCATCAAACATTTTGTGGGGTGACTCACACCCCAGTGAGTCTTCCGAAGTTTAATCTTATTACACCTTTTTAGAAAGCCAACAACATATACTAGTTTTTAAAATGATTTGTAAAATATTTCTAATACAAAAATTGTTTTTTAATGATATGAGGGAGGAAACACTTAGTGGAAAATCGTAAATTCAAAACTTTATCAAGTAAGCAGTTTTAACTGCCACCGCTTAGTTGAAAATTTATTGGCATACCCTTTAACTAGAAACAGAAAACAAAAGTCGAACTCTTGAACTATATTAAAAAATTTTTTTTTAATAAATTTAATATCTCGAATACGATTAAATTTTGGACATTATATCATATTATCAAATTAATCAGAAAGTACCTAAATAAAACACGTGCAGCTTATTGTAATAAAAAAATGGGATTTCCTTCGAATATATAATTAGTATTATTTATTAGCTAAAAATATCTTAACTATTTTTATGAAAACCTATAATACTGTAAATAAGTATAACGAAGAAATTATTTATTACGACTAACACTTGCCAAGAGCATTTTACAGATAAGTAACACTTCAGTATGTCCTCGTGCAAGTGTAAATATATTTCCATATATGTATGTATGTATGTATATACATATAAGTGTCTACGTACATAAATAGACGTCTGGTTAAATAAAAAATTTATATCTCTAATGAAATAATAAATTTATGTACATGCAATATACTGCATGACTCGACACCAAAAAAAAGTGCTCGTATTAACAGTTAAGTTAATAAAATTAATAAAAATGGTAAAAAATAAATAGGTTTGCTTTCCGTGTCTCATTAAGAATAAAATTCAGCAAACATTCACACATTCATACACACATGTATACAGATATTCGTAATCACTTTGACACATTTGACTAATTCAGCACAAATTATTGCAATGTAATAAGCTTTTATTACTTTTGAGATGTTATATTGAAGGCACTACGTACAAACATATACTTGTACTTTTGTGGTCAAATATATATACATATATGTTAATATAAGCACTTCTAATAAATGTACATATGTATGTATATATGTGAGTACACATGCACAGATATGCATGCACGCCCTGGATGCTCTTTTCCATTACAACAACGCAATGCAATTTTTTGTGCATTGGCTTGACTTGCCTTACGAGAGCAAAAATTTGTTTTCTGCTTTTGTGGTATTGAATCATAAAGTGATTTGCATATTCATAAAGTTTCGCATAAATAAACGAAAGTCTATAAAAAAGTAAATATTTGGAGAATACGTACGTAAGTATTCACGAAATCACACCTGACACTACGTCATATTCCATATTCATTTTCATGCAATGTTTGTACAGTCTGAATGAAGCCACTAATAGATATTTTTATACAATGTTTGTTCAGCCTGAATGAAACCACTAATAGATATTTTCATACAATGTTTGTTCAGCCTGAATGAAACCACTAATAGACATAACTAAGATAAGCAGCCAGGTTTATCTGCATACCATTTCAATTTTATTATATAATATAACTCCGATAACCATGCAACGCAGCATATTTTTATCATTCGGAGGTAATTATCTATCCGCCTCTCACACCTTTACAAACACCATTTGAAGTTTCAGTTACCCAGAACATGATCCAGAGCGGCCCATTTCGCAAGATTGCAGTTTTATGTTGACGTTTACTGCTAAATGTTTACGAGGCGATGCTTTAATTACGATTGTACACGAATTACAATCAAATGAAAGCAACTGAACAAAGTATTATTTCAATTTACAACTCCCAAATTGACTTTTATGAAGTAGTGAGATACTTAATTTATTTAGGAATACCATTAATGCCCATAGTACTGTCAGCCTTGAGATCCAACGGAGAGTCTCTCTTGCCAACAAGTTCCTCTTTGAATTAAGTAGGCTACTGAGTAGTAAAGTCCTCTCTCGTGAAGCAAAGCTAACACTTTAAAAGTCAGTATTTCATCATGTGCGCCTTATTGTGTGGGGAGGAGCTTGAAAGACAACAACACACGACGAGGCGTTTTTGGAGTGTTTGAGAAAAAGATTTTGCGGACCTTCGCGCGTTGGCGCAGGCGAATATCACATGGCGGAGTTCTATCAGCTTTAAGGCGACATAGACATAGTGCAGAGAATAAAGATCCAGTGGCTTCGCTGGGTAGTTCATGTCATGGATATAAACACCCCGCCTCTAAAAGTACCAACTGGTGGTAGTGGAGGAAGCGAAATACATCCTTTGCGTTGGAAAGATCAGATAGAGAAGTTATTGGTCTCACTTGGCGTGTCCAAATGGCGCCGATTAGCACGAGAAAACATTACTGGCACGCTACGTAATACATGGTAAAATCGATCAAGCGGTTATCGCGCCAATCAAGAAGAACAGGAGATTTTGTATCCACTAACAGTTCTAAATTGTGTTGTGGGATACAATTGTGTTCTGGGATACAATTTCGAATTAAAATCACAATAAAATCTCTGCAACCAAGTAACCTCTTCTTCGTGAAAAAAGCAATGTTTTCTATGGTTAATTGAAGATTCATGCCCAAAAAGGTCATCGTAACCAAAGCGACACGACTAGTTAGGTACAAATCCACTTGGCTACGGTTGCCGCCATAGGCCATAGCTGCCACTTTGGAGGATTCTAGGTGGGATTTAGATACTCTCAACGAAGAGCATAGGAAATGCGATTGTCAAAAATATAAGGTTAATTCCCGCTTTCTCACAATACCCACCGCTGCTCTCATCTCACACCGCAAATCACTTTGCGACTTTGCAATATGGATCAAATATCACGACAACGTACATTCATTAAAAAGGAAATGTTATTGGTTCAGAATCAGGCGAGGCAGATCTGTACAGTGTCGCAGTACAGTCCGCCTCTGCTATTTGTGGTGATAACATTCTACAACGTCCAAATCTTTGCCTAAATAAGATTTTGAGTCCATGTCGAAGTTAATATTGAGTGGAATGGTTTTACATTCCTGTGAATATGCAAGGTTTTTACATATTTTCCGTAACTGCCAAGCAGAACCAAAATTATTAAAACTGTAAAACCTTTAATGACCTCGAAATGAGTTTAACAATGCAAGGCAATCAAGGTGCTAATCAGGCTTTCACTGGCCCACAAGTAGTCCTGGCATTTCCTTCTTCGGTCATCGATGACAACACGAAAAGTGAGTTAATCTCTCCAACTTTAACTTGAAAGGACAATTTTTTATTTGAACCACTTTGTGTAACCTAATTCATCATCATCATCATCATTTGGGCTGCTGCACAAAATGTCTCCGTTTGACCTGATCCGTGGTTGTTGCCCTCCAAATGCTGACCTTGCCATTCCTCATGTTGTCTTCTAGTTCGTCAATCCTTCTTGTTCTTGGACTGCCACTTGCTTTGGTTGCAAATGTTTTAGCGTCAATTACTATTCGTTGAGCTCTCGTGGGGTCCATTCTCATGGTATGGCCTAGTCATCTTAGTCTTTGAGCTTTGATGAACCGCGGAACATATTCCCCTCTTATAAGTCGGTCTAGTTCATGGTTCCATCTTATACGCCACTCGTCATTGTCGTTGACTGCACCGAAGAATTATGTGACCTAATTGTAGAGAAATGAAGCCTATCATTTAACAACTGGCATGCATGATAGCAATAATTTATTCATTCTCGGGAAAATGCGATAAGTGCATTACCGTGGTACCTTAGTACCGTGGAACTTACCGACAAAGCATGACAAAAAACTCATAAAACGCTGAAATTCAATTCGATTGATTATTTAAAATTTTATTATTGAAATTTCCAGTTCCGCGTTATAAAATCAGCCGTTGAACATATTTATTGTTGCAGCTTATCAGACACACGTACACTTGTGCTCACACAATGAAGTCGCTTTATGTTTTTACAATATTCTCAATATTCTTCATGCTAAACTTTTTCGTAAAAAAAGTGCAGCTTATTACCCAATAAAGACCTTATAAGCCAAACTTTCAAACTTTGTACGAAATTCTGAAACATTTAACGACACTAAGGAATTTTCATAAAGATTTTCAAATGTTTAACCAGAATCTTTAGGACATAACGACGTGTAGGTCGCTTAAAAATCACGTTGATTTCGATTTTCTTTGCATTTTTTTTTATACAAATGACTTCCGAACGTTTGCTTTAATGGGGGGAAAAACTCTCAACATCGATGCAAAAATAATTTCCAAATATCAAAAATTCTGTTTATAAAGTTGAAAATTTTGATGAAGATTTTTTTGAAATTTGTTGAATTTTGTTGAGTTTTGTACAAAGTTTTTGAAAATTTGATTTATAACGTTTTTATTATAGAGTGAACTTTAGTTAAAAAAAAAAATTAGTGACTAAAATTTAGCTTGAAAAATATTGCGAAAATTGTAAAAAGTTAAAGCGACTTATTCATGTTAGCACTAGGCGTACATTCAATCATACACATACATATGCATATTGTAGGAGAGTATTTCATTTCGAGCGAGCCTCTGCTGAAAAGGGGGCTCGCCTGTGGTTGGTTTGCTGATAATTGTAGATATGCGTGTATGTGTGTACACAAATATTCAAGCTAATGCTAAATATTTTTTCTATGTAAAATTGTACTGTGTGGATATTCTTATAAACTCGACATTCTATGTGTTTGGATTTTGGCGAAATTTTCACTAATAAAAATATAGGTGGGCACATGTATGAGTGTATGTATGTATGTGTGCATATATTTAAACTGGTTTTTATATAAATAAAACATTTTAACAAGTTCTAAAATAATTTTTTCCACATTCTTCGGGAATTAAAAATACATACATTTTTCTATTCGCCAAAATCTTCAGACAAACATGGCGGCTGGCCTAGAAATATATACGTATGTACATAAATCCGCGGATATAATTTTAAAACGCGAAATATGCTTGAGAAATTATCCACACATACATATGCACATATGTGTTTATTGTAAAGAGTGCCTCATCGGCTGGTTTTTTCTTTTATATTATTGAATAATTTTTTTACCTTCCTATATCAGAGCAAACAACAGCGGTTGCCCCGCGATGGATAATGGCAAAGATCCGAGTGAATTTTAGTTATTGAAGAATTTTTGATAAAAATTATCACCAGACAATATTTTTAGAATAACATCAATACAAAAAGTAAACGTTTTTTTTTTCAAATGTTCGTTATACTGTTGCCGACATAAGAATTCGCTATCCAGAAAAGAAATGATGGATGCGTCCAAATTTAATATTTTTTGATATCAACGGTATGCCGTAAACGAACGACCAGTATGAAAGCTACCACTAAAGAATTTGTTTTAAGAAATTTAACCTAACCTAACCTATATCTATTGTTGGCACTAAATTATGATATAACATGATTTTTAGTGGTAATAAATATAGATATATAGTATATATGTATATATATAGGTATGTAGATGGTAATGGTAATAGTTGTACGGGTTAGGCTAAGGCCCTTATGCACTGCGACCAGATTGATCTATTGTGCGCCCCTAATTACTTAATTATAACTATTTAGTATACCGAGGAATCGAACCAGCTCCTTAGGAGGGAGCAATTGTAGGTCTTCCTCCCTAGTAGGTTTGAGCCCAGGATTCTGTGTCTCCTGTGGCCTTATGCCTCACAATTGCTGATTAAGTGTTCCATAGACTCCTCTTCATAACAGCACAACCTGCATGATCTTGTACTAAATAACCCTATTGTGTTAAAGTGTTTATTACAGGCAAAGTGACCTGCTCCACAGAGTAATCTGAGGACCTTTTTATCTAGGTTTAGAGCAGATTTTGCTCTGTTGGCATTGAAGTTCAAAAACTTTTTGGAGTGATTATATGTAGATACATACATATACTTAGTTTTGCTATAAATTCTGTGACAAATAAGAGATACTACTTGTAAGCGCAAAATTCGGGTAATGTTTATCCGATTCTTAAAATTACTCATGGACAATAAAATAGATGTACGGCATTTTTACTAGTTTTGGCTGTTTTGGGTTTGTTGATTTAGTGTCTAATAACTTTTTTATGTAAGTTTAACTAGTTATACAACAAAAACCATGTAATTTTTTTTTGAAACTTTGTACAAAAATTATGAAAACTATAAAAATTACTTCACCAAAAATGTTCACCAAAATTTTAAACTTTTTAATCAGAATTTTTAGAATAATTTTTGGTCTGCAGTTTTATAACACATTTCAATTTTGATTATTTTAATTAAGTGCAAGTTGCAAGTGGCTAGAAAATACCGTTTTTTTTTACAATTTTTTTTTCTTTGCTGACGCTACCAGTCATTTTTTCCAATATAAAAAACTTTTCGAACGCGCTTTGTTTGAAAGAAAATAAGTTAGTAAAAAAATAAGAAAATTGTTAACTAACAGAAACTATCAAACATGCACAAAAACTGCAATGCTTTGGTGTCCACTTCAAATATATTAATTTTTTGCTCTACATGTACGAGGGCCGTTTGAAAAGTTCGTCGTGCAAAAATAAATACCACTTAATTGTTTGAGGTAAACCTGTTTTATTTTTCAACATAGTCTCCTTTTAGGCTTAAACACTTTGTCCAACACTTTTCTAGTTTGTTCAACTCTTCCGAAAAAACAGGATTTGCCGAAATCTAGAAAATAGCCATTGGTTTCTGCAATCACCTGCTCGCTTGAATAAAATTATTTTCCCGCCAGCCATTTCTTCAAATTGGGAAACATGCAGTAGCCCAAAAGCTCCGAGGAAGCTAAGTCTGGAGAATATGCGGGATGTGAAACGAGTTGGAACCCTGTTTCCATTAATTTTCCGACCGCAACTGCTGAGGCATGAGCTGATGCGTTGTCGTGATAGAAGCAGGAGGAGAGGCAATTAATCATTCGACTTCCTCGATTCAAACGAATGCTAAGCGCAAAGAAATATACTGATCTGGCTGAAACTTGGTGCATGATCTTCCAAGCGATGCTACTACTAATATGATACTATAGTTTTAAGACGACTCCGAATGTCAGATATTTTTTATGAGAAGCTTTTTCGTGGCATAAATACCGCTAATAGAAAACACGTTTTCTTTCATTCTGGTGTTTCATGCACGAAGATTTGAACCTACGCACTTCCGAATGGTAGCCACGCAGTAACCCATTCGGCTATGGCGACCGCCGTACTTCTTACTTTTAATAAAAACAGGTTAATATACACTTTTTAATTTGTTTCCTTTTAAAAATTACAAGTTTTTCATGCAATATATTTAGTAAATCGCTTGTTTGCTACAAGGGCTTCATAACTCAAACAATTAAAAATCCAAAAAAAAGCAAAGTTCAAAGTTTTCAATTTACTATGCGCCGCTAAGTAATATTATTTTTATTTACTTTTTAAACCTTTGTACATTAATAAATTATTTAACAAATAATTGCTTAGCAGCGCTAGCAACAAAGGCCTTCGCCTGTCTCTAAATTAAAAGTAGGTTGATAATGGATTAGTGATTAATATTATATTCGTCTTAACAAATCAGCCTCTTTCAGAAATTTACACAGCTTATCAATGTTTCCAGTGGTGGTTGTCTCTCTCAGAAGATCGAGAGGGGCGATTGCGCCAAATATAGGGTGCAAAAAACACATTTGCTAGGGGCGATATGTAGAAAAATATGCCCCTTGTGCTGAAATGGTGTGACCGAGGCGTAGGCGGATGAAAGACTTTATCTTTGCAATAGAGATGTCAGCGGGAAGATTGAATTTATTCTGGATAGATTGATATCGGAATAGTGACTTTTGTATATTTTCCAATCGTCAATTAGTTGTCTGTATCTCTCCCTTGCAATTGAACATTACATTGAAGTCATCACAGCGCTTTTGACGGCAGTGCCTGCATTTTCGTTGCCTTTGATTTCCACGTGTGCACGTGTCCAGCAGTCCACATCAGTTTGATTTTTCTGGGAGAGGTTATTAGTGTATTGCGAAAGATATTTATTTCATTTTAATCATTGAATCCCCACATTCAAAAGCATCAATGCATGTGTCACGGTCGGTGGAAATGATAAACGCATTTTCATCTAATGAGATGGATCAATAGATATTGCCATGCATTTTTTACAAGTATTAAAGAGGAGTTGGTAGTCATTTTTGCATATTTACCTAAACAAATAAATGTCGTTCTTCCAATAGACGAGTGGAACGAGATACATACATATATACGTATGTACATATGTATATAATTTAAACTTATACTGGAGCCGAAATTGGCATACGAAGTTTTCAATGTCGTCTGGCAATTTCAGACAAGGTTAGGTGTCTTTTGTTTTTTCCACACTGTATTTTTTTATAACTATGTTTGTACTGCCACTTCTACCTGCCTGCCTATGTTTGTAAGTTAATTTGCACTTTTATACTTCTGTAGATTATTCCCACATTAAATTTTTAAATAAACACAAAAATTAAAAAAAAAACACAGTTTTTTTAAACAATAATAATGATTGTCAACACAATCGTTTTAGAATATTTATAATAAACATATTTATGACCATACATATATACATACTAAATATGTGTGTATGTAAGTACGTATTTATTTATGGTCGATGACCTATTGCTTGAGCTTATCTGCAGCAGGGACATTTGAATGAACTTAGTTTTCAAGCTAAATTTGAGCAAGTGTGTGTGGCCTTGTGTAAGTGTTACTAGGTTAATACTAGTTTTCTAAATATTTACTAAATGTGTTTGTAGAATTTTTAATATTAAAAACAATTTATTCAGAACTAGAAACTTCATTTGATTTCACTGTGCTCTGGCAAAGTAACTTTTTCGGCTGCATTTGATGGTTTCTGCTGCAAAGCGATGGTGACTACAAAGATTCCATTCTGTTAGGCCACGTATCGAAAATGTTGAAAAAATTATGGAAATCGTCTAGTCCCACCAGCCATAGTGGGCGGACTTGGTACTCGTATAAAGCGCGGCAAAAAATAGTACCAGTCATCCGATCAAGTTGAAATTTAACATAAATCGCTTTTGCCTTAAGATTAGGAAAAGCTTGTAAAATGGGCGCGGCTACTCCACTGTGACGCTTACCTCCCATACAAAGCTAAAACCGCAAAAGCAGATGGAAGATCTACTCTGGACATTTCAGTCTCTAAAATAGAACGCATTTTTAATACTGAGTATTCTGGCAGATAATAGAGCTACACTCCGTAAATGGGCGTGGTCGAGCTAAAGAAATTCCTACCAGTGTAATTTTTAACGATTTTTCAGCAAGTAATTTTATTAAAAGTAAAAAGAAAATTTTGTAAGTAGGCATGTGACATTATATGCCACGCTCACCTCCGCTTTTTACAGTTCCCTACACTATTTTTTGGTTTTAAGTTTTAAATATATAATATTTCATTTGGCGTATGGGTGATATTTACTTAAACGTGTTTGTGTGAGTTACTAACACTGCAACTGTTGCATTAAAAATATAGAATAAAGCAATTTTTATGTATTCAATTTTTTTTTAAATAATTTCTTTACTAAATAAAAAAAATGATTTTGAGTGACGCAAGTTTTGATTTTGACTTTTACGCGCTCCGTCGCGTATACTGCGGTTGTCTAGTTCACAAGTGTCACATTGAAGTACGACGCCATTTGCAAAACTTATAAATCTTCCGATAGGGTGATTCATTTTGCGTCACCTTGTAGATACAGGGTAGTTAGGTTTCTTCGCTTAAATGCGATTATGGCTGGCCTGACAACATTTGTCGCAATTCAGCTATGTTTTTTAAGTAGGATCTCCTTTAATATATTCTTAAAATTTTTATTTCTAACTTCTTGCTCTTTTTTGGTTAGTGACCTGATTAAAAACGATGCACTTTTCGTTTTGTTTTGGCCAAGGAGACCCGTAACACCATCCACCATAGATTTGACCCACGAAGCTAGGTCATTTTTTTATATATATACTTTTTTTTAATTTAAGCTCGAGTATTCAACTTAATTCTTAAATATCTCAGAAACTGAAAAGTTTCGGGATCCAACTTTTGTATGGCTTTACTTATAATTCAGCAAATATAGGGCCCGCCATCTATCGTTACGGATTTGAACTAGGTATTATTTGAAGAATGGTAACACTTAGCTGCCATCTGATTTGACAGAAAATTAGTTTTATTCTTCCGCTGAACGAAAATGGTTGTGTATACGCTCAAAGAACGCTGGGAAATATTGCGACATTACTTTGAAAATCATGGTAATGTTGCAGAACGTGTACGAAAATTACGTACGGCAATGGGAAGAAGAAAAGCACGGAATGAAGCGTATGTGCGTTACTTTGTAAAAAAAGTAAGAGAAACTGGGTTGCTTATTGACAAACCAACGCGTGACCGACCAAAAACCGTGCGCACACCCGAAAATATTGCTGCTGTGGCCGAGAGTGTTCGTGAATCACCAGGAACATCAGTTCACCGTCGTTCACAACAATTGGACATTTCGGAGACATCATTGAGACGAATTTTGCGTAAAGACCTTGGTATGACGCCGTACAAAGTTCATATGAATGAAGTTGTGTTCCATCATTAACCGGAAGGATTGAACTTCAAAATAAGAAAAACCGTTTGGAAAAATATTGAGTAGTTTCTTTTTTATAACATTTTTAATTCCGTAAAGTTATATGGCGGACCCTGTATATTGATATAAATTTCAAGCTGGAAGCAAACTAAATTCTTAAGTGAATTTTCTTAAAAGTTAAATAAAATTGTTCCAACAAATACTTAACATCGACCAAGATGAAAAAGCTACATTCTCAAAACTGAACACACTAAAACTTCAATTCGTGCGCGTATAGAACTAGAATTAACTCAATTTTATGGAAAATTGTTTAACAAAGATTTTAATTTTTGGCTGAATGAATGAATACCTTCTTCCCAAACTTTTTTAATTTCTTTAAATGGTCAAGTTTAGAAGCTTGTAAAATAATGAATGCGGCCATGAAACGGAAAATTATCTTAGATTCTAACATATAACTCTAAGTATTTTACTAAATATTGCGTTCACAAAAGGTTAAAAGTTCCAATTCCAACTGAAAAATTGATTTTTGCCACCGTCCACCAACTGTGTGGGTTGCCCATTTTCGACGGACCCATGTGTTTTTTTTAATCAAAGAAAAACACAATTCTTTTGATGTTGACGATAATAACCATTTTATTTGGTTCAAGTAGATTTGTCGACATTGAATATGATATCTCTCAAATGGCCGCCTTGAGCCTGTACGGCATATTGTGCCTCTTTTGCAGCATTTTCCATAGTTTTAGCTAACATTTCGGCTGGAATAGCGACTATGTCCTCACGGATGTTGTTTATGAGCTCTTCTATGGTCTTTGGCTTATTAATATAAACCTTTGATTTTAAATATCCCCACAAGAAGAAGTCAGGTGGCGTTAAATAGGGCGAACGCGGTGGCCAGTCAAAATCGCCCTTTTTCGACACCAAACGACGAGGAAACAATTTCTTCTAAAAATCGATTGTGGTGCGCGCTGTGTATGGTGGAGCGCCGTCTTGTTGAAACCAGAACTGCCTCATACGCTTTCGACGAATAATTGGCATCACAAAAGTGGTTATCATATCGCGATAACGCTCCTGATTGACGGTAACAGCTTGACCATCTTCATTTTCGAAGAAAAACGGCCCAATAATCGTTTTCGCACTAACGCCGCACCAAGCAGAGACTTTTTCGTCGTAAGGAGGTACCTCTTGAATTTCGTGGGGATTTTCAGTGGCGTAAATACGGCAATTTTGCTTTTTGTCATTAAGCGATCTGACGTCTCTGTCAAAAGACACTGGGTTGCCAGAAGGGTCCGTCGAATATGGGCAACCCTGTACTTATTCCATTGCATAGGAATTGAAGATTACTTTTTACTTCACCTGGTAATGTACGCAGACGGAGTACCTCCTGTCATCAAACAAACAGTTGGCGCACTCGCGAATCGGCACCCATATCACTGTTGACAGTTGTAATTTTAAAGTAGTAAGCGGCTGGGTTTAATTAGGCACCAGCATTAATACCGATAATGCCAGCCCCGTAATCCAACGGAAAATTTATCTAGCCAACAAATTGCTACCTTGAATTAAGTGGGCCACTGATTAGTAAGGTTCTCTCTCGATGGTCTCCGAATGCTCCATTTTTAAACAAGCACAGTATTCTTAATAAGATATAAAAAAAAACCAGTTATGTATGCTCAAATTCGTATTAAAAGCCAATAACTGTCAATCTACATGCGTACCATTTGTGGATGAACGATTTGATGACAGCCAAATTGGCTAATATGTAATTAAAAATTCACATATTCCATACTAGTCACCTGAATAATTTATAATCTGTAAAGATAATATCACTTATTAACAATATTACCGTAAAACATTGAAAGCGACAACAATTCGCCATGTACCTACATGTGTATGCACGACATACATATGTATGTATGTATATGCTCATATGTATGTACGCATGTATGTGTATAAATATGCGACTACATTTGCATAGCGAATGTGCGCCGAATAATTAAATTAAAGCTGTAAATATCACGTGCCGATTTGCCGTGGTTGAATTTGCCTGTATAAAATATGGAGTATATTACATAAGATAAAAGTACCGCTATTTAGCCGAAGCAAATTTCATATAATTGATAGTTGCTTACTTATGAGTATACTTTAGCTTCAAGTACTCTTATATGTATGTACATACATGTGCACATATTTGCCTTTATTCACCTGCCCAAACATACGTATATACAGGAGTGCATGCATACGTACATATAGGCAAATATTAGACAAAGTAATGTGACAAGTGTGTACGCAAATACTCATGCGTAGATATCTCTGAAGAGTCAGACAGTTATTGGCTAATATCCAAATAATGACATTGAATAGATACACATAAGAACATTTCTGTACATGTATGTATGTACAGTTGACGTTACTGAAATCCGAAAAAGTAGTCGCGCAATTGGGGCCGACAGTAGTAATATAATATGATTTATCAGAGAAGGCATTTATTTTTAATAAACACCTGTCATCTACGTCTATTTAACTTTTTTGTTCGTTAGAAAGAGTTTCAGAATTGTAACGGAAACTAAGGCATGCTAAATTTAAAAAGAAAGTACCCAAATAGAAAGGGAGGAGTGAAATTTTAAACTTACGCACTTAAAAACTGAGTATCCGGAAAAATATGCAACAATTCAATGTAGTAATTATGCAATTCGGTATTTTTTTAGTTATGAGAGGTCTGGCTCTTTTAGAAAGTAAAAGCTTAGGAGCTGTGAAAGAATGCTGCGGTTAATTGAGTTCCGAACACTTTAAACTGTTTCAAAGACATTAGAAAGGGATTCATAGGAAGCGTTTTTATCAAACTTATCACGAGCATTCAAACTAAAACTGAATTGAATCAAAAGTGAAGCGTTTAGTTTGAATGATCGAAGTTTTAGTTAGAATGCTCGAAGGCCGCTAAAAAGTCCCTTATGAGAACTAAAATGCGTCAAAAACCACCTGTTGTGGACAAAAGACAACCAAATTGGACACAATCTAATGACATTAGGTTAGATTGAAATGGTTGTTGACAATTACCATAGTACCCAGGTTCAAAACCCTGGGCATGAAATACTAAATCATAGAAGATGTTTATTTCTAATACCGGTCGCTCCTCAACAGTCAATGGCAAAACTCTGAGTGTATTGCGGCCGACAAAAAGCGTCACATAAAAAATCATCTACCTGTCGTTCGGGGGTGGCATAAAGCTATAGGTCCGTCCTAGTGGAACAACACGCACACCACAAATAGGAAGACGTGCTCGGTTGAAATCTTTATTGGGTAAAGCGTCAATTATATGTGTATAATATATAAGTATGTAAATATATACTTAGGCGTGTAATTGGGCCCTTTTCATAAAACATCTTTAAACCAGCTCTTTAGGGCAGTTGCACTATCATATCTTCAACTATGCCCTTAGATGTGCTTAGCTTATTTAGAAACCCTGTATCCAAAAATGATTGTCTTCTTTTCTTTACTAGGTACATATAATATATGTATAGTACATACGTAGTAAATGGCTGACGGTTTGTAGCTTTCCTTTGTCATAGTGACTTTCGATAGTGAGTGTGAGAGATCTTGCGTGCCTCTCCATATATTTCATTCCTACTTAAAAAGAAGAACTCTCGTGATTTTCTTATACTTTGCTCTAGCACACATGACGTTGGCTGTGCGGTAGTACTAATATGTATGTTTGCATTCGTATCTGTTTCTCTAATCCGAAGACGGCAGAAAGTGAGCGACACTTTTAAGCTATTCCAGATCAGTGAAATTGATTGTCACGCAGTAATTTTCTTGACCTACTCGAAGTTCAATTTTTTCTGTGGCGATAAATCGTAGGAAGAACCTTTAAGTACTTCAGTGTTTGAAGGAAAAGTAGAAAATTTAATATCTTCAATTGAAGTTCAGACGATTCTGCGGTCTATCAACGGGCCAAGATGATGGGTAACAGAGAAGATGCGCAAAACTTTAACGGGCCTGGAAAAGGTCATCGAGAAAGTATGCTTAAGGGTATCACGGCAGAAATTTTGTAGAACTTGTTAAATGAAATCCAACGTAGAATCTCTCTTGCCAACAAGTGCTACTTTGGACTAAGTAGGCAACTGAGCAGCAAAGCCCTCTCTCGACGAACAAAACTAACACTCTACAAGACTCTCATCATGCCCGTCCTAACGTATGGCGCAGAAGCTTGGACGATGACAACATCCGATGAAGCGATGGACCTTTGCACGTTGGCAACGGCGAATATCGCAGCGATGGAACGATAAGCTGTATGAGCTTTATGACGGCATAGACATAGCGCAGCGAATAAAGATCCAGCGGCTACGTTGGCTGGGTCATGTCGTCCGAATGGATACAAACGCTCCGGCTTTGAAAGTATTCGATGCGGTACCAGCTGGTGGTAGCAGAGGAAGAGGAAGGCCTCCTCTGCGTTGGAAAGATCAGGTGGAGAAGGACTTGGCTTCACTTGGTGTGTCCAATTGGCGCCGGTTAGCACGAGAAAGAAACGACTGGCGCGCTTTCTTAAACCCGGCCAAAATCGCGTAAGCGGTTATCGCGCCAATTAATAAGAAGAAATGTTATGTGGCATTGCATAAACTGACTGCGAAATATTAGTCTTAGTATTTTTAAAATATTTTATGTCCTCTACAATAAAATTATTAAAACTCAATTCAATTTTTCAGCAACTTCAAACTTGGACTTTATATCCCAAAATTCAATTGGTTGCAAAGCTGCATACTCGAAGTTTTTCTAAAAACTCTGATTAAAAAGGTAGACATTTCGTAGTTTCAAATTTTTTTTGTTTTTGTTTTGTAATACGATATGAGGATCATCTTTTTTGTAAGATCAAGGCTTTTATAGGAGAATGAAATATATTTTCATAAAAGAATAATGAAAACGAAATAGGAAATAAATAAATTGTCAAAACTTGTCTATAAAGCTGAGCACTATAGTTATTTAACGCTATCTAATAAAGAAGGAAAAATACGTCGAATAAAGTAAATTTAGATTTAATTAATTCTAGATAGAAAACAAGCATTCAGTGTATTGAAATACTAATCTTTTTACGAAGAATCGAACCTCGAACCTAAATATGACATTAATAATTTACCTTATCGGCTTTCGTGCCAGAGCTACGTTAGAATGTAATGAATTCTTCAATCGTCTCTTCGTATCACTTTGTAAAAGTAGATGATTGAAAGCATTGCGTGGCAATAGACAGATACCTAGGATCGTTCCCTAACAAGCTAGCTCTATGCTAGTTCTACACTAGTTTGATTTACTGCTGGGAACACATATTGTGTAATATAATAGGAAGATTGCGAGCCAACAACGCATTTCAATTTCGAATAAATGGCCTTAATATACATACGTAGGTGCATATCGACGTTTTTCAAATATTACGTACCATGAACGTACTCGTATATGAAATGAACATACATATAAGAAATACACAGAGTTCGTTGAAATTGAAAATTTTTGAATGCCAACATCTTGTGACAATAACCCAAATTTACACAAGCTTTTGATCTATGTATAAGTACATAAGCTACATATGATTTTTTGTTGTATTTTTGATCTTAGGCATATGTATATGTATGTATGTATATGTGCATGCAGTATGTTTGTTTTTAAACATTAGCATTAATAACAATAATACCCCGACCGGCTCGAGGGGCGCTAATTTTTTTTTCTGGCGCCGGGCCATGAAAGGCAAGAGTTTGTTAAGTGTCAAGATTTGTTCAGCAACAGAAAAACTTTTAATTTCGTTAAGACAGAATACTATGGTTGTCTTAGGTAAAGCCTAACGATCATTAAATATAGTGGCATATGGATCGCAATACTGGATTGTCATGTATGGTGAAATATTGATAGATCGTGATGCGTATCGGAAATTATTTTAAAAAATTGAAATCTGCATCATGATCAGCATGTCATGCTATACATAATTATTGGGCGTGTAGACTTTCTTAATGCTTATTTCGCGAGTATGCGCCGTTTTTCTATCATATCGGACTTTCTTCAGATGTCAGCCATAACAAACGACAAAACCAATGCGTAAAAATCCTTTTTTATCTGACGTCAAAAATTATCTAAGTTCGACCCGAAAAACAGTATTGGCGAGAAGTCATGCTTCATTATTACCTTTTAAAGAAAAGTGCAGCTGAAACGTGTCTTATATTGATCAATATTTACGGCAATCACTCTCCATCAAATGCAACTTGTAAAGAGTGGTTTCGACGCAGCCAAAGTGGCAATTTCGACGCGAGTGATAAAGATCGTGAAGGGGACCGAAAAAATTCGAAGATACTCAACTACAACAATCATTAATGAAGACGCATGTCGAACCCTTCTAAAGAGTTGGATATTGACAGATCAATCGTCGGTAAACGTTTGCACGCGTTGGAAATGGTCCAGAAAGCAGGTAAATGGGTGCCACATCAATTGAAAGAGATGGATATCGAGAGACGTTAAGTGACGTGTGAGATGCTTCTTGAATCGCAGAAAAGAAAAGGTTTTCTGCATCCGCATTGTCACTGGCGATAAAAAAATTGATCATTTATGATAACCCTAAGCGCCGAAAATATTGGAGCCTGCCAGGTGAACCAGGTCCATCGACAGGGAAAACAAATTGTCATCAAAGGTTGTGCATCTGGTGGGATCAGAAGGGTGTCTATTGAATTCCTTAAACCACCTGAACCTCCACTGGCGAGCGTTACCGACTGCAGCTCTCAAAGAAAAGCGGTTAGAATGGGACGGTAGTCATGACAAACTGATGACAACGCCAGGCCATATGTTGCTAAATCGGTCCAAAAATATTTAGAGGGACTGCATCGGAAAATCTTGCCCCACTCGTCGTATTGCCCAAACATTGCACCTTCGGATTACCATATATTCCGATCAATGCAGTCAGATCTTATTGGATAATGGTTCACTTCTTATGAGAGCATCGCAAACTGGCTCAATGAATGGATCAAGTCAAAAGAACTAAAATTTTTTGTTAGAGGAATGCGTATGCTGCCTGAAAGATGGAGTAAAGTTGCAGCTTCCAATGTCACATACTTCACATAATTTAATTGTTTAAATAATTCGTAACTTAGGCCAAGAAAGGACGGAAACTTATTCGCATACCCAATAATTTATTTTAATTAATTTGTCGTTATTTTTTTGTGTTTTGTTTTTTTATAACTTCTGCGTTTAATTGATTTTGAAAAGCTGAGATTTTGCAATGCCTCCAATATCTTTCGCTTGGAAAAGCTTTGAAAAAATTGATTCTAATAAACTTGCAGTGCATGAAATATGTAATGAAAGGGAGAAAATATTCTGTGCCTTGCGAAAGGCTAGGAAATATAATTAAACAGAAAAGAAAATATTTAGAGACATTTCTTGAGTGTGCCTCAGTTAGTGGGAACACATTTTTCTTTTGTGTGCTATGTTATGCCAGAAGCAATAATATTAACATTTGTGCGTTTCCCTTTATAAAATGAAAAAAAAACTTGAGAAAATGAATTTCCATTCAGTAAGAATTAAAAAAAAAATGTTTTCTGATTTTTATACCTTAAAATTTGTACTCGATGGTCCGATGGGATAAAGGTGGTGGAATGAGAATATGGGCATAAGGATCGAAATGCCTTATTTAGTAGGTAATTTCAGTTCAGGTTTCTACTGTTTTCGAATCACCAAATTTACGCATAATAAGCTACAGCCGATTAAAAAAGGGTGTTTACTTTTACTTCACTTAAAAGAGTTCCTATGGATCTCTATTCTCTTACTCCTGCTAGTGTAGAAAAATTACAGTAATTAAATCTATGGCTAAACTGCTCACTGGGTTGATTGCACTCGTACATGTTGGTTGAATTTGTAATATATTCATTTGAATATAACGTCGGAAAGCCTTTCCGATATTAATCGATCGACATGCATACACGTGTGTGTAAGTATATATATTTTACGTCGCTTATATATGTAAGTCCAATGCATACACACATCTTTGAACAAAGCTAATATTTAAGGGGTTTTAATTAAAAAACTGGTTTGGATTAAGTTAGAGACAATCAATTGTTGCAGTAAATTCGCATGCAATGCTCATTTCAATTATTTACTTCCGAATTAGAACAAAGAAATTTATTAAGGCAGCTGAAACAATGCATTGGCTACAAGGGTGGACTGCATTTTTTAAGGTGTGTGCGCGAATAGATGTGTAATTGCAGTTGTAAGAAATGTGGAAAGGGTTATAATTATATTTAAAGCTTAAACTCACGAACGGAATACGGGTTGGTGGTATAGAACCTACTTCAGAACTATGGCATTGAAAACGTAAGAGTTTAGTTACTCAAAAATATAATCAGCCCTATCATAGAACCCGTCGTAGAAAACCGTCGAGTACGAATGTCTATTACGAATACGAAAAATTGAAATCGTTGGTTCCAAGTGAACACGAAAAAAGTGCTGTCAAACTCAAATGTAAAATTTTGATATTTCGACAACAGCTCACTTCAATGTAAGCAAGACTATTTAGCAAATAATCTTTAAGTTTTTTGTCAAGTTAGATGAATTTTCAAATTAAAAGTTATTCGTTGACATGTGCGGCTTTGTTAATGGAGAAGAAAAGTGAGAGAAGCAAACGGTGTCTCAGAATTGAGCGAAAAAGCAACCCTCTCGATATGGACGAACCAATGTAAGTTCTCTGTGGGTATAGTGGCAAATTATTTTATCAATTCAGTAAAATGTATTTTATTTATAGTTTTTTTATTTACATAAATATTTAGTTTAAAATTAGGATTAAGTTAGATTTGAAGAAAAATGTGTACAATGCGAATTAGTATAACGCGTCTGAACTAACCGAAATATATAAAATAATTTTAGAAAATTTTTACACCTTATTATTTGTACGAAAATTAACAATTTATATTTGGTTATTTAGAATTTTTTTCATTTATGCTATGTGAAATGGTTGGAAATTAGATATATAAAGCTTTAACTATACGAGGTGTGTCTTTTAACGAGACTGACGCTTTAAAACATTTTATATAGCTTTCATAGATATTTACTTAATATCACCTTCAATATACGAGTACAACGCCCCTCTACTATTTCAAAGATCTATGCGAATTTACGCAAGATCCGACGAATAACTTGGCCAGAAACCCCTTGACAGAAACCCTTGATGGGTAACCACGCGCATTGCCTTGCTCTATATGTAGTTGCAACATTTAACCGGCTAAATAACAAAAAAGTTAAGGTCAGCACTATGCGTATGTATGAACATATGTATGTCTGTATGTGGCTCGCGGTCGGTAATGCTTGGTGCATGTGTACTTTTTCTATGGTAGCGCCAGTTTCGTTATTTAATATCCACATTTCGCACACGCACTTAGTTTTTTTTTGTTGATTTGACACGTTTTTGGCAAATCTACAATACACGTGTATGAGGTGTGTTCAAAAAGTATCGCGAATTTTGTGTTTTTTCAAAAATTATTTATTTATATTGTATTTTCATTAATATCTATTTTGTCCCCTTCAAAGTAATTCCCATGACATTTTATGCACTTGTGCCAACGTTTTTTTCAAGCTTCGAAGCACTTCAAAAAATCATTTTTTTTTTCTTGTTCAGCTCCTCCTTCGATGCCGTCTTTCGTCAATCGTAGCGTAGCGTTGTCCTTTCATGGGCCTCTTCAGTCTCGGTAACAAGAAGAAGTCACAAGGGGTCAGATCTGGGGAATACGGTGGCGGTGGCATCATTAGTGTGTTGTTTTTGGCCAAAAAGTCGCGCTCAAGCAACGATGTGTGAGCAGGGGCGTTATCGTGATGCAAGAGCCAATTTTTGTTCCGGGCGTTTCTGGCGGATTGCTTCGCGCAAATTGCGCATAACTTGCAGGTAATATTCCTCATTTACCGTTTTACCCTGTGGCAAGAACTTCTGATGCACAACGCCCCTGCAATCGAAGTAAACGGTAAGCAAAACTTTTACATTCGACCGAACTTGGCGCGCTTTTTTCGGTCTTGGTGCGTGCGGCAGCTTCCATTGAGATGATTGAGCTTTCGTTTCCACGTCATAACCATAAACCCACGATTCGTCACCAGTTATGACCCACTGGAGCAAATTTGGGTCACCGCGGACAGAGTCCAACATCTCATTAGCAATGTTCATGCGATGCTGCTTTTGGTCAAAATTGAGCAGTTTTGGTACGAATTTTGCGGCGACCCGTCTCATGCCCAAATCATTGAAAAAATCGAATGGCACGAGCCAATCGATATGTCTAGGACCTCAGCAACTTCTCTAACGGTGATTTGACGATTGGCCAATACCATTTTCTTCATTTCATCAATTTTTTCGTCTGTTGTTGAAGTGCTCGGGCGTATGGCACACTTTTCGTCGTTCACATCTTCTCGGCCTTCTGAGAACATTTCGTACCACCGATAAACGTTGCTCTGTCCCAAAGTAGCTTCTCCGTGTGACACAGTCAACATTCGGAATGCATCCGCGCACTTAATTTCGTTTTTCACACAAAATTTGATCCGAAGTTCTTTGATCCATCTTTTCGAATAGGTAAAATCGAAGACTAGCCGAAACACGTGCAAGCAAGTAGGTGTCAACAATTAACTGAACATTCAAAATGGCCGAACTCGTCGGCATGAGTGAGAGACATGAGTACCAACATATCGCCGCAAAAAACTCGAAATTCGAGTATATGTACGTAACCTGCGAAAATTCAAAAGTCGCGATACTTTTTGAACACACCTCGTATACTTATATACATATTTATAGACACATATATGTCATCTTATCGTAAAAAATGTATTGAGTAACATAGGTAAATAATTTCTTTTGAAAAATACTGCCATAAATCTCAATTAAAATGAGTATTTGTGAAAAAGTGGTTTCTTTGTACTTATTTTCATTAGCAAAAATTTTAGTCCAGAACCAACGCAATTTTACTACAAATACTGAGCATATGTATGTATGTATGTATGTATGTATGTATGTGGATACATAGCCAACTTAAAGAGTCATCATTTATGCGCGCGAGTATCCAACTATGAATGTACAGGCATATGTATGTGTGCATATGTAGTGTAAACAAATGACCATGAGAATTATCTATTCCGCAAAAATATCTCAAGTTATTTATACATACGTGCATACATACATATTTCATTGGCAAATAAACAAAACGTTTTAGCCAGGCGGTGATTTAAGCGGAAGTTCAATAGATGCAATGTGGCTGATACAAAATTATACAGGCATAAATAATCGCACAGACATACATATGCAGGTATGTATGTATGCCTATGATTGAATATCCGTTATAAATGCTAGTTATTGAAGATTGCAACTATTCTAAATTGTATATTCTATCTTCATACATACATATATAGATACATGTATATGTACGTATGTATGTAAACATATGAATGATTTTCTCAGGAATTTCGTAATTAATTACAGTCGCATTGACTTTTTTCTAAGACTTAAAATTTAATAGTTCCTAAGAAATTCTTAACGCTAAGCGTGTGTGTAAGTTTGTATGCAAGTATGTAAAGGCAGTATAAATTATACTTACGAAAAATAAATACACAAATTTTTACATACATACATACACACATCCTTTTGTATGTACATACATACACACCTACATACATATGCATGTATATACGTATGCAAATATCAACCAATTAGAAGCTTGCAAATGTGGTATTCGAGCCAGTTGCCACATGTTTGTTTGCGATATGTGCCGGCTTCTAGGAATAAGTTAAGATCACGTTTGGCCCCCAAAAGCTATACTAAAAAAAAGTCACATGCGATCTGTTGTTGTATTGTATGATTTATAAAATTAATTAATTCTTTTTTCTCTTTGCTTTCCAGTTAATTTTTGTTTTTTGCTTTAAATAGCCGCAGATTTAAATGAGAGAATAATTTTTGGAACCGGTTGCTAATTTGTATGCCATATATGTACTTATATACCCTCCATTCGAAAAAAACGAACTTTTCACAAAACAAACAATAATTATTTATGGCAAATATTTCTTCAATATATTCTTCTTCTGCTTAGATATGGAATTTGAACGTTTTAACAAATTATCATACGACCTATACTTGTACACTATTGCTGCGTAAAATTTTTGCGCAAGTGGATTTAAACCTTTTTTATGGTCGAACCTTAGCTCCTGGGCGATGCTACGACGACTAACATGCCGGTCAACTTCGATTATTTTTGTGATTTTATCGACATTATCGACTTTTTCTTTAACATTAAAAATGCCTGAACGGAATAGACGAAACCAAAACTACACGTAATTTGTTGGTACAGAATCGGCACCACAAACACCATTCACAATTTCAGCGGCCTAACTTACATTTTCACATTTATCAAAGAAAACTGTAAAATGTACCTTTCTCTTCGTTGACTTCGATTGTCAACACACTGTAACTCACAACAGAAATTAGTGTGAAATGTCACCTTGGCAACGAGCATAAACTTTAATCTACCGACAAAATAACGGATTTCTTTTTCACCAACCTATATACATATATGTATATATAATTGGCTCTTAGACCCTTTTTGGGTGCATGGCCGAGCTTCTCCTCCTATTTGCGGTGTGCGTCTTGCTGTTGTTCTACAAATGGAGGGGCCTACAGTTTCAAGCCGACTCCGAACGGCAGATATTTATTTATGAGGAGAAATGCAGAAATACACTCGGAGGTGTGCCGTTGCCTTCCGGGGGTGATCTATACTATATATATATAATATATGTATGCCATTTTTGAGAATGTTTTGAATGGCTGGACGATTGTCTTTCATTGTCAAATGCAGTTTCGGGAATAGGTAACCACATTCTAAAGGAGGAGGACATACACAAAAGAGCATATCGGAACTGCTTCGAGGATTGGGGGAAAAGCTGGCACAAGTGCATTATATCTGAGGGGACTACTTTGAAGAAGATAAAATGGAAATAGATGTATAAATAAATATTTTTTGAGAAAAATGAAAATTCACCTTATTTTTTGAACACACCTCGTAAATGTGTCGTACGGTGCAACGAAATATTTTTCCCTTTTATCAGAAATTGACGCATCTCTTTGCTGATTGATCGACTAAACACTCAGTTAAAGTGTCATGGTTTTCACATTAATTTAATTTGTTTTTTAATAAAATGATGATACTTTCTGGGGACTGGTTTAGCCTGTGGAAAAACTGGCCTTTGTGGTCATTTCCATCCAAAAGTCAAACTTATTTCGCAGTATGGTAATACTGGGTTAGTGCATCCAATTCAAAAATTGTCCAAAAGACAGCGACTTAAGTTCACTTTTTTTATATAGCATTTCGAGCTTTTTGTTTTAATAGAGGGTGTATGCACACTTATACCACTTGATAGTGTATACATATACATACATATACAGTGGCCGTTATTATCTAAAATTTTATTTTAAATGTTTGATATGTGTGTATTAATGGCAGAAACGAAAATAGAAAATTTTATTTTTAAATTAATCGAAAAATCAAAATTTACTTTGCATACAATACACATTTTTTGTTTTGTTTTTTTTTGTGAATCATATTAAAATCTGCATCTGATTTTTATAACAACAGAAATATAAGAGCAATAAAATCTAATTTTAATTTTTTTATTAAGAAATGTTAAAAACTAAAAACAATTATCATACATTTTTCACATACATATTTCTTCAACGTCAACAGAATTAATTGCGACTAAGTAGGGAGTTCTGAAAAGTATTACTTTTTTATTGCCACAGATATTCATTTCTTGGCGCTAATAATAATCCTTCCTTTGCGTTGGAAAGATCGGTCAGAATTGCTTAAGCGATGCTATATCACAAAAATACAGATTATTCTGCGTAAAAAATTAAGAATCCGCCCATTTCCGACTCTCTTCTAAAGAAGCAGCCCGATTTTATTTAAAAATATTTACAGCTTTTGAGATTAACCAAAATCCGTTCGGTGTTATAATGCGGTTTCAAAATATCTTCCAAATTATCTAACATCTCCGACCGCCAATGAATCATCCGCGTCTCCCATGGCAATCATTTCAATCGCCCGCAAGTCTTTTCGCTTGGAGAAGCCTTAGTTAGGTATATGAACTTGCTTTCGTTAGGACAAAAATTATAAAAGTTTCATAAAGTCTTCGTAAACCTTTTAGACTAGAAATTAGTGGCATTCGGTTGTTTTTTGTTATACTTGAGGCAAAGATCATCCTACATCTACTGCTTCCAACCTTCTAAATGCCAGCTGGGAAGTTTCCGTAGGTTTGTATGGCAAATACTTCCAGACAATAGTTTATTATAATATAATAAAAATACCAAATTTACTACTTTACAGTACGCCCTCCACTCAATTCCTTATTTGGGGAATGTTTCATGTACCATCTCTAAATAAGACCAAAGCGGATTTAGCTTGAATTCATTAATTCAAATAATGTAAATGGGTTGTCATTGCAAATGCTTCGACTTTTTGAATTTTATATTACTATATTTTTTTTTTTTTGCAAATTTATCGTTTTTTCTCAAACTCTTTTTCTCTTTGAAAATAATTTGATTATGTTTATATGAAATACCAGTAGACCGTTTTGCTAAATTATACTATAGACAATTATCTTGTTCGAATGATGTTACAGAAGTAATTGTCACAAAAAACCCCCTATTCCACAGCAGGGTTTTGCTAGTACTGTTTCAATCTGCGTGGTGCACTAATTAGCAGTCCATACCTGTAGGTATATAAACATTATCTATAAAAAAATACTAAATTAAATATTGACAAATACGAGTAAATATAAAATACTAGTTATGTGATATACTAAAGTCATAAGACTTATTAGCTCCATTGTTCTCGGACTTTTCGTATATTTCTATCCCTATTCAGTAGAGTGAGTATCATATATCCACACATACCACATATGTATGTATGTATATACTCGCATATGCGCTAGACAATTCGCTTACTTTTGCTAATTGGAGCTAATCAATATAACAGGTATTCGCACAATACTCATCAATAAAGTCGCTGGCGCATTCTTCGCACGAAAGTTGTTAAATCTATTATTTTATTTATATACCATACTCGTGCGTATGTATGTATTTGGCCATAAAAGAAAAGATCATTAACATCACGTGCATTTAATCCAAACGGACTCGACGCGCACATTAGTGGTGTATTTGTACTAGAAATCAGTATTTAAAAGGTGTAAAATGCTTGGACTATTATTTCCCAATAAAGTGTGACTTTTTGCGAGACATGATTTGTATTTATAATTATAACACTTCTGAAAATTTGCGCAATAAGATTGGTGGTTATAGGGGTTTAACGGGCCTTGAAATAATAGTGACTGAAATATATGAAAGCGTTACTGAAAACGTGAATAGCCCGCGTAATGATTTCTAGGTTAAACTTTCAGCAATTTTAATGCCTTTCCAGCTAATCTGTCAATATTTTTTATAGTTATAGAATTCGCAACCGGAGGTTAAATCATCTATCATACACTCTGTCTTTCATCTTCATAATTCTTTTAATTTTTCAGCCATAAAAGTTCGTGAGACTGCCATGAAATCTTAAATATTTTTCAAAGATTTTAAATAACGTTCTAAGTAATCCTCTAATGAGTTTCTACTTTCATTTTTGTTTCTTCAATAAGAGTATATTTGGGATATTTTTTTTATTTTTAATATTTACTGTAAGAAGCAGATAAAAAACCAAATGCTTTGCCCTCTAGAATCATGATTGAATTATTATTGAATCATGCTCTAGAATAATGTTCAAGTTGAATTACTTATTGCACCAAAATATAAAAATGTCATCAAACTGAAAACTCTAAAATTTTTCTTTTATTTCATTTCCATATGCAGATATGCTATCATGTCGTCAAGTACTCAATTTACTCACCATGCTTGGCTTCATGTTGAACTATGCACTTCGAGTGAATCTGACTATTGCTATTGTTGCAATGGTGCATCGAGATGCTCACTCACCGCCACGTAACATCAGTGCAGCAAATGCCACACAAAAATATGATAATGGCACAGTAATCTCTACAACGACAACAACGACCACGCAGCTGCCACCGGTTGACGACAATAATGATTATTTTCCTTGGGACTCTTATCAAACGAACTTTGTACTGGGTTCCTTTTTCTGGGGCTATATACTAACAGAGCTGCCAGGTGGCCGACTTGCTGAATTGATTGGTGGACGTCGCGTCTTTGGTCATTCCATGCTCTGGGCTAGTTTGCTCACATTAGTTACACCATTAGCAGCACACATCAACTATATAATGCTAATAATTGTACGCGTTTTATTGGGTTTCATGTTGGGCGCATCTTGGCCAGCTATACATCCCGTGGCCGCTGTATGGATTCCACCAATGGAACGTTCGAAATTTATGTCGAATATGATGGGTATGTTCATATTTAATGAACACTTGTTGTAACAATTTATTCATTGCCTTTTCTATACTATTCACAGCATCCTCCTTGGGTGCAGCCATTACGATGCCTATTTGTGGTTATTTCATTTCCATTTGGGGTTGGCCCAGCGTTTTCTACTTAACTGGTAAGTATGCATGCGTACTTTGTGCGAATCGCAAGTTTAACATAATTCAAGTTTGATTTAATTATATCGAACTATTTTATAATCTTTGTGACACTCACTCACGTTATTTTCAAATTGAACGCAAACAAAATTAAATGCTGTCAAGTCAACTTGGGGTCCGGAAACGGATGACATTGCAATAGTTGCCAATTATTTTGAAAATTAATAGGACTATGAATAAGTTCGTGCGGTTTTTTTTCGAAATTTGAAACTTTATTGACGTAAAATGGTTACAAATTTAATATTCAAAATATTGTCCATCGCTTACTACTACTTTTTCCCATCTTTCTGGCAATTCACGGATTCCCTTTGTGAAAAATTCGGTCGGTTTTGCCGCAATCCACGAATCGATCCATTTTTTGACTTCATCGTAATTACGGAAGTGCTGGTCAGCCAGGCCATGTTGCATCGATCGGAAGAGATAGTAATCGGATGGCGCAAGGTCTGGACTATACGGCGGGTGGGGTAGGACATCCCATTTGAGCGTTTCTAAGTATGTTTTGACCACTTGTGCAACATGTGGCCGAGCATTGTCATGTTGCAAAATAACTTTGTCGTGTCTATCGGCGTATTGCGGCCGTTTTTCTCGCAGTGCTCGGCTCAAACGCATCAATTGTCGTCGGTAGACATCCCCCGTAATCGTTTCATTCGGTTTCAGTAGCTCATAATACACAACACCCAGCTGGTCCCACCAGATACACAGCATAACCTTCAGGCCATGAATATTCTGCGCCGACGTCGATGTTGAAGCATGGCCAGGGTATCCATACGTTGCCCGACGTTTTGGATTGTCGTAATGGACCCACTTTTCATCGCCAGTCACAATTCGATGCAAAAAACCCTTTCTTTTGTGCCGTTGAAGCAGTTGTTCGCATGCCATAAAACGGCGTTCAACGTCTCTTGGCTTCAATTCATACGGCACCCAATGGCCTACCTTTCGGATCATTCCCATGGCTTTTAAACGTTTGGAAATGGTTGATTGATCAACTCCCAAAGTTTTTGCAACCTCTTCTTGTGTTTGAGCCGGATCTTGATCGAGCAATTCCTCCAATTCGGTATCCATGAACTTTGGCGGCGCACCCTCGCGTTCTTCGTCTTCCAAGCCAAAATCACCACTTTTAAAGCGTGCAAACCACTTCTGGCACGTTCGCTCAGATAGAGCATGCTCACCATAAACTTCCACCAAGATACGATGACTTTCGGCTGCTTTTTTCTTCATATTAAAATAATGAAGAAGAATTCCCCGCAAAAACACATTATTTGGCACGAAATTCGACATTTTCAAGTGTGGTAAAAATATTGTTGTTTACGCTTCAAATAAAAAATTTATACTGACGTTTGTGCCTTACGACAGTAGCTCTCCAATGAATGTTTGGAAATGTGGATCGATGGAATAATAATCAAGTTACGCCATCTGTTGTAAAACCGCACGAACTTATTCATAGTCCTATTACAATAGAGCCGTTTAGACCAAGCTCGATAATACCGTAATTAGTTTTTGGAAAACTTTGTATTGCATTAATACAGAAATGCCGATTTAAGGAGATAATGAGCTACGTCTGGATTACCCTAACATAAGGTTTATACATGAAACGTATGCTATGCTATTAATGGACAAGAAAGAAATGTAACCATATACATATGTAAATCTGTGTTAAAAAAAGATTCGATAATAATTTAATTAGCCAGCAGCTCTTTTTTAATCAATTTTTTTTTTTTTACTTTTTAGGCGGTGTTGGCCTTTTGTGGTCGATTTGTTGGTTCACCTTTGTTTACGAGACTCCAGCCACTCATCCACGTATTACTTCGGAGGAACGTCGTGAAATTGAAGATGCTATTGGCACCTCGACATCAAAGAAACGGCCCAGTTATGTGCCATGGCGTGATTTGTTCTGTTCAGGACCTGTGTGGGCAATTATAATTACGCATGGTTTATCTGTATTTGGTTTCTTCACTGTAATAAATCAACTGCCGACTTTTATGGATCAGATATTGCATTTCAATATTAAGCAGGTAAATACCTAAGTTTATTCAATATACCACATTTTCTTGCTTAAAAATGTACTCAAAAAATGCACCGATTACATTGTGTATAGAATTCATTGTTACTCATTTATCATTGCTATTTGACTTTCAGAATGGTCTTTTCTCATCGTTACCTTATTTGGGCAAATACATTATGGCCTTCAGCTCTTCCTGCTTCGCTGATTACCTGCGCCAGAGGGGTACACTCTCGACGACGGCTACAAGGAAGGTTTTCACGGGTTTTGGTAAGTGTCTTAAGCATTGTAAATTAGCTACACAAAAAAAACAAAAAACGAATTGAATAAGGTGTAAAATTTCTGGAAAGCAACTCTGATTAAAATGAGCTATGTTACATTTTTTTACAGCACTTTTATCGCCTGGCACATTGATGATTGCGCAAATATTTTTGGGGCGTGATGCGGCATGGTCAGTGACAATATTTACCTTGGCACTATTCACACATGGTGCAGTAACGGCTGGCTATCTTGGCAACGGCCTAGACATTGCGCCAAATTTCAGTGGCACAATTTTTGGACTTGCTAACACCCTTTCATCGTTTGGTGGATTTTTGTCGACTTGGATGGTTGGTACGCTCACCTACGAGAACGTAAGTAGCAGAGAGTTATGAAATAATTTTCTATAGTTTATATGTACAATATATAATATTATATATCAAATAATTTTTCATGGTTTTCCTTAGGAATCCTACCATCAATGGCAAATTGTGTTCGGTATTCTAGCGGGCACATACATTTCCAGCGCTATCGTCTATATCATTATGGGTTCCGGTGAACTCCAGCCGTGGAACAATCCACCAGAAAGGAAACGCAGATCGGTTGCAAATGCAGAAGAGGGGGAGCCATTGAAAAATGAGAAACTACAGGTGTTGGAGAAAGCGGAGAAAGCGTTAATATGAGACATTCTCTTAAAGTTTAGCAGAATTTAATGTAAATGTAAATATTCAGCATGTATTTCAGGAAGCAGACAAAACGAAGTTTAAAGTATTAGAAACATTTTTTCATAATACTTAACACCTTGTAGACACAGAATGAGGTGAAGTTGGTAGAAAAAATAGTTGTAATGAAAAAAGCAATTAAGGCCACTTCAGTCACTTATTTAGATATGTGCGCCCACCTATACGAGAAATGCCATAACTAGTGATTGAAATTAATTTAAGTATGTATACGTCAATAAAATTTTATAGTAGATATAATAATTGTAGAAGTAATAAGTGGATATAAGATAGGAATATTGAATGTTTGGAAAAATACTCACACATTTGTATGTGGAGATAATTGTTGCTCCATTCCAGTCTTGTCATGACGGAAGATAACGAAAACACAAGCTAATACTGAAAAGACTTGAAATATTTGCCTTTACATAAAATTATTTAATAAATGATTGGTAAATTAGGCTGGGTTTTGTGTAAATCATATATGTATGTATGTAATTAGCTATGTCGAAAAATTAGCTAACAGTTTCAATGCATACATACATACGTACATGCATGTGACCACGAATGAGATGCCAAAAAATATTAAAATAACTAGCGCGTTTAGATTAAAATATATTCGAGTAATAAGTTTTTAAAATTTTAAGCAATCTCGTATTACATTGCAAATATTGTTTTATGATTTTTTCAAACATTTTATTTATTAGAACTTAATAGTTTAATATAAAAATATGTACAATAAAGACATTAATTAAGTTCGGATTATGAATACACATAAGTTAAAAGAAAAAAATGTAAGCCCGTAATAAAAAAATAAAAAAATATTATATGCATGTCATTAGGGTTATTTATGACAACCGTTTAGGAAGAGTATACATTTCTTGTGCCCCCGACAGTCGGTTCTACGTTACCGGAACGACATGGATTTACTATATATCCGGCCAAAGACTGTCGCTCCAGCAGTACTCCCCGAACGTGTATGGGGAATGTTTTTGCTGCTACTACAACAACACAATACTTTTGTATAGTTATAGGATTTCAGCAAAATAATTGTTCAGACATTTGTACATACTTACATACATACATATATGATTACAATGAAAGTCTGAAGTATGTCTGGATCAGGCCTACACGATGTTCATAAATATTTATTTCATATTAAATCATAATTTGCAAAAATTTGTGTATAAGCTTTATGAATTATGTTATAGTTCATTTTCTATAATTAGCGCTGCAAACTGCAAACTGTTTATTGTTTTATGCAATTTAATACAAATAAAGTTAGTACTAAAGTCATATCCACATTGTTTTTCCGTTGCACCGTTTTTGTCCAAGGTTTAATAAAACTTCTTTTTCGCAAAACTTGACGTACTAGAGACTTCAACCTATACTCAAATTAAGGGTGCAGATACATGTAAAATTTCGAAAAAAAGTTCTTTTTAAATACTTTGTGTAACGATGTCAAGTAGTCAGTCGCTCAGCTATTATATCTCTGCATCAGCTTGGAATTGCACGTTCATTGCTTTCTCGTGCAATTAAACGATTTAAGGAGCTTGGTAATGTAGGTGACCGGAAGAGGAAGAAAACGAACTGTTAACACTTCCAACAATCGAAAAATCATCAAAAAAAGAGTTCAACGAAAATCTATGGTTTCGATGAGGAATACTGCTCGTGAGACAGGCATTAATCGTGAATCAGTTCGCCTTATAGCAAAAAAAGAACTTGGACTTAACCTTACAAACGACAAAAAAGCCAGCTGCTCACGGATGAAAACAAAAAAGTAAGACTCGAAAGATTTCGCCCGCTCCAACGTCGTCCAAGAATGGCCACCCTACTCACCGGAACTGAATCCGCTAGACTACAGCGTATGGTCGATTTTGGAAGCAAGGGCCTGTGCAAAACGCCACAAAACTTTGAAGTCCCTGAAGCAAGCATTGCGTCGAGAGTGGGGTCGCATAACGGTAGACGAACTACGGCCTATAGCCCAACATTTTTTTAAACGTATGACCTTGTGTCAAGAATAGCCAATTTGTCTTTATTCTGTTTTAAAGTTTATATTTTATAAATCTTTTACAAACTCAAATCGAAAACTTATAATTAATTTAAACAAATGAGTATACGGGTGCACATTCAACGAACCGACGACTACCCCTTTTGAATGTCAACCAGCGAATGCCCTCTACATGCAAACTGTCGGTGACACTTGTGTATTCGTGCTAAAGGTGGCCACTTCGAAACTGGCTGAATATAATGTTACTCAAACATTGTCTATTAAAATTTCACAATTTGGTTTGAGCTACTATCAATGATAAATTTTGTACATTAAAAAATGTTGTATACACTTATTTTTTGTCACCCTGTATTCTTTGCGTTCGAGCGCTGGGCGAGGTATAGTTACGTTGCCGACTTTAGACGCGATTTTCTCAAAACTATATTTCTCGAATTGGCGTACAGGATAACTCGAAAAGTTATTGACCGATCTCCCTTTTTTTTAGCATTTTATTCCGCGAATTTTGTTTTTCCATTTATTGTTAATTCATATAGAAATTATGACAGTAATAAACAAAAAAATTTGTGGTTTTTTGTATTTAGGTCACTAACGCTGATGCTACAGTGCCCGCCGATTGAGAAGCCCCCTGCGACCTTCCTGGAAGAATTGAGTGTACATCCGCCATTTTAAATGATTAAAATAAAAAAAAAATGATTATATTATTCTAATGTATAAATAAACTGTATGCCAATTTTGAAAAAAATATATTGGCTTTGTAAAGTACCCTGATAGTTCTGTCAAAACGTCGATACATTCTTTTACTGCCTTCGAGTTAATATTAGGTGATTGTAATGATTTCAGGGCCGATTGGCTATCTGGATATACATTTATTTCTCTTGTGGTGAGAACAAAGGTAGGAAGACCAACAGGACCCTTAATGCCAGAATTTCAGCCTGAAAAACGCTCCAAGATCCGGTAGCCGGAAGGAAATGTTGGCACGCTTTTCCTCAGAGAGAAAGCCTCCGCATACGTGTTCATTGAGCTTGGACATATCAGAAAAGATATTGACTCCACATCTTTTGTCCATTACCCCATTGTCCAAACCTTCTGTCGTTGGGAAATTTGTGGTAAAGGATGTATTTACATAAGTGCAGCTCTACTGAGTTACAAAAGTCCGTTGTTTGATGTAAGAAGGAGTATCCGTCTAGTTTTTTTGCCTGACCCTTCCTGTTAATGGCTAAGTAAGAAGATTCTCTTTACCTAAGTGCCGATTTCGCCACCAGTTGTTTCCTGTATACCTCAATAGGTAATGGGTACAGCATGACATTCATCGCTGGCGGCAGCGTAGCAGAGACCTCTTTAATACTATCTAAACATTTTACCGTAGTTTTTTTCGCAAGTGCTGGACACCAAACCAAGACACCGTGTGCCCTCATTGGTGTTACCACAGCTGTATATAGCCAGTGTACTACTTTTTTCATTATGTTGTTGAGGGTATCTGGGAATTTTCCTCTTATAAGTATTACAATAATAATAATCGCGAATATCCAGCATGGATACGCCGATTAAGAAGAAGATTTTTCTATTTATTCAGTCAAATAAACAATAAATTTTTAGTGACCATAAAAAAATGGTGTTTAAGGGCTAGCTAAAATACATTCTTGCTGTGCTCCACATGGCTGGGACATATAGTTATTTGATTCAGTCAGGGTTCTTGAAATTAATTGCAACCACAACCTCTGTCTCGCACGATTGCTTCGTTCCTTTCCTAGAAATTTTCAATAGTAAATAACCGTCAATATCATAATTATCAAACCACGGGTTTAATTTAATTAATTTTTCTTTTTAGTTACCGTTAGTATTTTGAAAAACAAAGAGCTCTGGATGTGCCGCAACGGGGCGTAAAGCAAAGACGATGAAACAAATTTTTCTTTCTGGCTGCGCCATTTTATATCTCGGTTGCACCGTAGGCATAAGTAGCTAGTGTGCTCTATCAATTAGTGTTATATTTCATATTGCTATAATAAATAATAATAATAATATATCTCGGTTAAAAAAGGGATTCTTCACCGATTATAACAAAACTGTTGAGAATGAAATTATAAAGTTGTGTATTCGTTAACTTGATTTATTAAGGGATGTATGTACACATATGAAGTGCTTACATTTATTATGCGATCAGATATTTTTTAATTCAAAATGTGGTTTTTTGCGATTGATTATGTTTCTTTGTATTTTCATCAAAACACACTCCTCACAAATTTCTTCGTAATAAAAATCCAGTTCGTAATAATAGCCTAAACCGACTTCAACTTTTTCTTGGTTTTTACGTTTTCGATATTTTGATAAGAAATACCTCGCATTTTCAAAATCAGAAAAAGGATACGTCCCAATCATTATAATTGCTGTATTTGATTGCCTTGCAAATTAACGTTTTAATTGCTCCGTTTCGTTCCGTTCCACTATTGTGAACAAATTTATTTGACAATCTGGATGTGTTCCTGGCTTTAGCTAAAATAGACAGGTTTGCATTTCTGACATTTCCGCGTAAACATTTGCATTGTTGTGAACGCGCGATATTTAGTAAGCATTTCTATTTTGTTTCAATATCTAAGAGTAAATTTTCATTTCACAAATATACACTTCCTGTAACCGTCTGCAATATGAGTAGAAAATCTACTCGGTCTTCAATGCCTACAGAAGCAACACCTGCTCCTAACGCGACAGCGCCGGCGCTTCGCAAGGTTTTCTTCGTGTCAAAACAACTATTGCAGGATCCCGAAAACGAACTGACTCTAGAGTACTTTTATCATCCGGGAAAAGGAAAGCCCGCGCTGTTTATAACAAAGGGCAATTCTCAGCTGATGGAAGTGATTGAATTTGCCGAACAACGACGTTGCTGGCTAATCAACGATTATGTTTGCTCAGATGGACGCATTTATATGACAACACCGATAGATATAACTTTACTAGCATTACACCATTTGCGTGCGCATTGCACACAAAAAGCACTTGCTTTGGACGACATTGGTGAGCCGGACGATAAGAGCACTTTGCGGCTGTTGCGGGAGTTTATACGTGGTGAGGAGCACTTGCGATGTGTGGCCGATATAAAGAAGGCTAATGGAATGGTGTTTTACAAATATAATCCAGAGAAAACTTTGGCTTGGTTAGCAATAAAAACGAGGCGAGTTGCTGAAAAGCTTCGCAGCATCGGTGCACATTGTGGAAAAAACGCCATATCGCAAAACTATGTGCGTGGTGAACTTGAAGGTGAGAACAAAGAAGAATCTGAAATGGATTATTTGCGCATGGCATGGGACATAGTTGGCAACTATTTGGATCTGGATTTGCATGAAGAGCTGAGGATCTATTTGGAAATACCCGATGAAAAACCAATAGCGTCAACAAAAAAGGAAGAAAAAGAGAAAAGCGTTAAAAAACGGAAATCACTGAAGCAGCTTAATTCAGATAGTAACAAAAAAATAAAACTCGATGAGAAGAGTACAAACGCGACTGAAAAACTGAAAGGAAGTGACATATTGGATGACTCGCCATCTAATGACAACAGTAGACCAAGTAGTGCTACAAGTGAAGAGATAAGTCCACTGAATTTTGTGCAGACTGTGCTAACCCCATCTCCAGTTAGGGAACGGAATTTGACAGCGAAGGAAAAAGCGTTAGCCAAGAGTGCCAAGGGCACAAAAAGCATTGCATCGTTCTTTAGTAAAAAGTAATACACTGCCTTGTTAGCCTAGCGTATATTTTTGTTTCTTAAATTAAATATTTTGTACTTGGTTTTTTTGTTATATCTTAAGCTTTTTATTTTTTAATTACAGAAGTAAATAAATCCGAACATTTATTCTTATTTTATCGAACATGTTATTATATTGAAATCAATTAGCGCCTCATCACCATACAAAACATTCGTAAATCATCATCCGGCATTTGTTTTGAACAACTGCAGTTTCTAGTTGTGGATTATCGAATTCCCTCCCAATGGATTCTAATATATTTAAATTGTTTAATTACAACACATATTTGCAATTTCGCAATTACATACATCGAACATAAAGATTTGGCCAGACTTACTACTTATTTATTTAAAGCTTGTGAGGCGGACCTAACTTTAGGAGTTTAATTCTATTGTTGGACATAAATAATATCCCAATTAAGAATTTAATTTATACTTCTACAATCTTGTTGCGATGACTCGTTGGTTTTTAAAGGATCTAAGCGTACAAGGAAAATTTTTAAGATTTTGGATTTTAACTTAAGTGGTTTTTCTTAATGTACATATATTTAACACAGAAAATTTAATATCGTTCAGGTGAATATTTTCGAAGTTACACGCAAATTTGAAAAGGTGTTTCAGAGTGCTTGAAAGTGTTTTTGAAACTTTAAACGCGTTTTTCTCAAAATGGTGTTTTCATAGTCGATGACCAACATTACTCAAAAACGGCTAAACCTATTTGTCTCAAATTTTAACACGAGCTTCCTAAATATTACAGTCGAGCTTGACTTGTTTACAGTAGCACAGAAAACAAACTATGTGACATATCACGCTGAAATTTGCCATGTAAGCTTATAACAGTCCTACCAAAAAACAAAAAATTTATTTTTGCCATATGTCATCCGCGGACCGTTTTATTGATAACGTCTCCTTCATATTTGAGCAGAAGGTATATGATATTATATGACATTATTTGCATACGAATATGGTTTCTGCTTATGGTTTTTGTTTTCAATGAAGTTAATTCTTGTAATTGTACTTCTTACTACATAAATATAATTTTGTTTTTCTTATTTAAGTTAAATGCTCCCTCCCTGGAGTGTGCAATTTTGCAAGGTTGAATTTTTCTGAAATGATTTCACTTAATTTCAATATGAGTTCGAGTAAAGTGATGAGTAAAATTATACCTTGCTAAAATAAAAAATGGCCACACTTTATTTTTGTGTGTTTTTTTATTAAAAAAGGAGTGGCGTTGAGATATCATACCAATATTTTCTATGTACAAGTATCCTGTACGCTTTAGCACAAAAAGATGAAATACTTCTACTTACATACAAATGTACAAATGTGTATGTTTATATTACTATGCAATGCAAATGCAAACGTTGGCAGCACATAAAAAACTCCCAAAGGCATCTATCCTTTAGGGATAATTTGTAAAATAGCACAATGTTGTGCCAACGGCTATAAAAGGTATTACGGCATGGCCTTCGACACTCAGTGAGTAACGGTACATAGTGCGTGAAGGTCTTACGCGAATTTACGCGAAAAAATATTCGTTTAAACAAAATGGAAGTAAACAATAGAGGCTCACTGTCCGACTTACCTCCGGTGGATATAAATACGCTTTCACCATCCAAGAAAGCTGATTCTTTGAGCACCATATCTGGACTTAGTGAAGTACCAAGCGATATTATTATTAAGTCACGAATCAAATATGGTACACGTTGGTCTGCCTGTAAAGGCCTGATAATGGAATATTCGAAAAATACCACCATCCATGGCATACGTTATTTGGTGGAGTTGCATCGGCCTTTTTATGAAAAGTGAGATTTCCAAGAAAGAAACAAATATTTATTGAATAACAGGTTTTGAAATGGATTGAAAATTTAAAATTTTTAATTAATGAAAAACATATTTTTTTTCTATAAGTGGACGCGAATCATGACTAAAAAGGCAGAAAAAAATATTGGAAATAGAAAATAAAATACAGTTAGTCATAGAGAAAATTAACGGCTTGAATATTTTTGTCATACTCGACAAAATAAAAAACAAAAAAATATATACGTTTTTTTTTAATATAATTTTTAATTAATCACTATGTGAAATAAAGAGAAACAATAGTAAATTCAACCAAGCATAAATTAGAAATTTAAAAACTTCAACCTTAGTGCGTACCGTTAGAATTTTTTTAATTGAGAAGTTTAGTTTCGTGCATTCTCATTCAGTTGAGTGAATTTCGTGACAAAGTACAGGGTCCGGCACACGAAGTGTAATCAATTAAAAATACCATAATTACTTTTATGCAATTCAAAGTAAAAAATGTGTTAAAATAATACAAAATTAGGAATCAATTTACTTTTGTTCGATAGACCACCTTGACTTGGCCTTGAGATGGTCCAGAAATGAATGTGACTTGCAGGTATATTGCCCGAATGTTACTTGCAGGTACATATATTGGCCCACTGGCGGACAATGGCTTTTTTCAAAGAGAATAATCCATTGAATTCGCGTCTGGTGAATTTGATGGCCATTGTGTGGACGTTATGAAGTTCGGAACGTTGTTTTTTTAACCATTCTTGGTTCAATCGAGCTTTGTGAGACGGTGCCGAGTCCTGTTGAAACGTACATGACCTGCCACGGAAATGTTTGTCTGCCCACGGCTTCAAATCAACCTCCGAAATACTTTATCGATAAAATTTCTCATTTACCTTGACGACAGGCTCAATGAAAACGATTGAAGTGCGCCCATCTGCGGTTACAGGTCAGATATTTTCAGTTCTTTCGCCATATGACTGGTACTTCCTCAAGGATTTCACTCAAGTCGCTTCTTCACTTTTCGAACCATTTCTCGTGACGTTGCAGTCTTTTAATGACCACTTCCATGACGTTTCGTGATGCTACCAGTAACAATGTAACGGGTAATGGTGCGATAAACGAAAACTTTATTTACTTTAAGGTACTTGAGCTCACGAACAATCGCTGGTTGGGATTTTCCAGCCAAATATCATATAATGCAATCACACTATTACGTTTGAAATCTATTACTGATTTTCTTTTTTCGCGTTTACTCTCGACAAAATGCTTCCGCGCGCTTGTAAACAATACTCTGGACTGTCATTTAGCCAACTAACAGACAGCCGATGCACGAGCGGTCTGAAGTTGGTGCCGGACTCTGTAAGTTCGAGAAAATTACTTTTGAAAAGCGAACCACTACGAAAGAAGGAAATATCTACGGCAATTTCTTTTCACAACTCGCGAAAAAGCTATCCAGGTATTGCTAAGCAGAAGTCATTCCACTATTTAATGTACCATAAAATGCAAAAAGCAGTAAGATTCGAAGTGTTTTTTTATTTTTTATTTTGTTGAATATGGCATTTTGTCTTATATGAAAGAAAAAAAACCTAAGTGAATTTTTTACTTTACTCAATACAGCAAATGTATGTTTTGGGAAAAAGAAATCTCGTAAAGTATCAATCCAACATTTTAAAGTTTATGCTCGTTGTTAAGCTTAAATTTCACACTAGAGAAATAATCGACGTTGACCGACAAGTTAATAGTCGTATCATCGCCCACGAGCTAAAGATCGCCCATAAAACAGTTTTAAGGGGGCCTCTTATCAGTGGCGTCAAAAAAAGGTGTTTTTTCTCCATTTTTTTTTTGAGGCGAAAAAAGCGACACACAGGAAAAATCTTTTGCATTTATTTGAAGGCATGTTTTTTAGCATAAATAAAAAAACAAAATGGCGGACATATGAGGGATCTCGCACAGCTTCTCGTTGCGCGCTAGTAAAACGGCGTGTAAGATTGCGGTTGTAGTTTTCACCTGAAACCCAAAAGAAAAATATTGTCTAATTCAGATGGCTTTCCCGCATATAATAGACTACTCTTGTATAAAAATATGAAAAAATGAACATACAATTAATGAAAACAAGTGCTTTTTTCGCTATTTTTTCCAAAAAAGTGTTGTTTTTCACTATTTTTTTCAAAAAAGGTGTTAAATAACATTCGGTTTTTTTTTGTATTTTGTTAGTTAATTAGTTGCACATTTTAATTATCTTTATATAGATTATCGGTTTGAAACGATAACTTTCGTTGTTTTTTTTTAATCTTACACGCCATTTTCAAAAACAAGGTTTTTTGAAAACGTGTTTCAAAGTTTTCAGAAGGTAGACTGTATACTCACACGAGGACGGTACACAGGCCTGTAACTCCGAAATCACTTCGATATCCACTATAAAATTTTGAGGGCATATTCTCCTATAATATTTTTGAATTTGAATTTGAAAAGGTCGAGCCAAGGAGCACCAGGAGAATTGGTGGCTCTTAAAACACTCAGGCTAAAGAGCCCATTGTATTTAAAGCTCTGGAAAGGGGGTAGATAGTCAAGGAGGGAAGGAGAAAAGTATCAAAGAAAGAGATAGGAAAGAATAGAGACAGAAATAGAGATAGTTAGTCCTGTGAGAATTTTCAAGATTCTTTGGCATATCTATTAATATCCTCCAATTTTAGAGAACGAATATTACTCATTCTCACGACATCGGAACGCAAAACTCGTAGCCGTGCTCTAGCAAAGGCAGGACACTCACAGAGAAAGTGCTCAGTGCTATCCGGCTCCTCCAAGCATGACAGGCATACCGGGTTCTCGATGATTCCAATGGTGGTCATATGCTGACCCCAAGGGTTGTGTCCTGTAATGTTGCCGACCATCAACCGAATATCTTTCCTTCTAAGTTTTAGTAGAAAGTTTGACAGTTTTCTGTTCGGACTTGTCACAAAACACTTTGCAGTTCTGCAGCGTTTCAGACCGGACCATCGCTCTTTATGTAGATTGCCTACATAATCGCTGATCCAATTCTTGATTCCTGCGGGACTGATTCCGATTATTGGCTCTGGCTCCTGTGGGGGCACCGCAGATCCACGGTTGGCCAATTCGTCGGCAATTTCGTTTCCTTGAACACCGGAGTGTCCCGGAACCCATATAAGTACAAGTCTGTTTTGTCTTGCGACAGAATTAAGCTTCTTCTTATATTACATTCTTGAACAATCTTTGAGGTTTGCTTCGCGTTTTCCAGGGCCTTCAATGCAGCCTGACTGTCACTGAAGACTCCAATCTCTTTCCCGCTCCATCTCCTTTCGATTATCCATTCTGTTTGGAAAACAGTTGCCATTCCCCCCATAGCATAGTGATACTTATTACTATCGTTTAAGTATCATCCGGCTCCAGACCCTATTTCATTCTTGGACCCATCGGTAAAGAAAATATCCATCAAACCTCCCTGGATGCATTCTGGATTGCTCCATTGCTCACGCAATCTGACATCAAATTTCCTTCCAAATGAAACTGTGGGTATCAGGTCATCTTTAGGTGCTAAAAACAGTGGATACTGCTCCGACAGCAACTTAAAGATATAATATAATATACTATACACTACATATATCGAATGCAGTAAAAACAAATCGATTTTTTGACGCCGACTGATAAGAGGCCCCCCTTAAGCCACTTGCGCAAAAATTTTACGCAACAATAATGGATTTCTCCAATCTAATGTATGATCTGCACGTGACTCACTGTATAAAATTTTCTATGTATTGACGAAAAAAAAACAAATTATTTTTTTTGTGCCCAAATTCCTATCGGATTTTTTCAACAATAACATTAAATTTGCAGATTGTATTGGTTCATTGTGCTTGTGATATCTGTATATTTTGCGATTTCGCTTATTTGGGCTACTTACCTCAAATGGCAAGATACACCGGTCATTTTGGGGTTCGATGAAACCCTTGTGCCCGTGCATAAGATACCCTTTCCCACAATTACCATATGTCCGGAAATAAAAATGGAACGCAATGTATTCGACTTTCCGAACACGTCGAGTCGCATTTTGGAAGAGATACAAAAATATGGAAAATTTGAAAATTTGGAAAATTTAAGCGAAACAGAGTAAGCACTTTTTAATTGATTTATTTGAAGATTTAACATAAACATGAAATTCTCTAATGCATATGTATGTGCGCGTCCTTCCCTTATATAGACTGGAGCATTTTATGTCCACTTTGCACATTTGCGAATCGGATGTGGTACGTCGCTTTGCGCAATTTTTACCAAAAGACATTAGACCGAACATTGCACAAACCCTGGTCGACATCTCTATTTCGAAAAATGAGACTGGCCCATTTTGTAAGTGGAATGGGCGATTTTATTTCTGCGATAAAATTTTTAATTTTGTACCAACTGATGAGGGTATTTGCTATCAGTTCAATGGACTCCAGGCCAAAGATATATATCGGGATGTGGGGTAATTTATGTTTTGATTTGGATATAAAAATAAGCAAATAAAAATATATTAACATACATACTTTGGCTATCATGCAGCTTTATCAATTACTATGACGAGGAAGTGGTCGATTTCAACAATTTCTTCGAATCTCTCCCGCGCTTCAACAATTTGTCAGGCAATTGGTCACTGGAGGAGGGCTATGTTGATCAGGGCTATAACTCCTATCCACAGCGAACAGCGTTCTCATCGGCACGAAATGGATTTTTCGCTTTTCTGCAGGGTTTCGAGCATAATTTTGAATATGCTTGCAGGAGTTTTAAGCAAGGTTATAAGGTAAGCGGAGTAGATAGGCACATTCCCCAAATTTTAAGACATTTTTTTTTTAATTCTTATTATTTTTTAATTTTTTTTTTGTAATGGCAATTTACGGCGGCCGCCGTAGCCGAATGGGTTGGTGCGTGACTACCATTCGGAATTCACAGAGAGAACGTAGGTTCTAATCTCGGTGAAACACCAAAATTAAGAAAACGTTTTTTCTAATAGCGGTCGCCTCTCGGCAGGCAATGGCAAACTTCCGAGTGTATTTCTGCCATGAAAAAGCTCCTCATAAAAATATCTGCCGTTCGGAGTCGGCTTGAAACTGTAGGTGCTTCCATTTGTGGAACAACATCAAGACGCACACCACAAATAAGAGGAGGAGCTCGGCCAAACACCCAAAAAGAGTGTACGCGCCAATTATATATATATATACCTATATAATATATATTTATTCAATGAACCACATGTGTTGAAGAAGATTTCTACGAAATTTGTTCCAATTCGAGAAAATCCCGGTAGAAGCCGCTGGCATCGCGGTAAAATTTTTCCATTTTCAAGTTAATGATGAGACCTCGAATACTACTATTCCGAATAAAATATGCCCAGCCATGTGCAAGCTCATTCATTTTATGAATCCATTTTTTTAAGATATCCGTCGTTCACGCCGACTTGGCCATATAATTTACCAAGAATAATTCTCTCGAATGATTCTAATGCCTTTTTCAGTGGCTAATGTAGTTGACCTGTTAAAATATTCCGCAGACGTTTCGGTATATTCCACACTTCCGATAATGTACCAATGTAGAAGAGCTCCGATGGCCGCTGTAACCGAATGGTTTGAGTGCGTAGGTTCGAATCTCTGTGCATGAACATCAAATAACAGAAAAAGTAGTTTCTTATAGCCGTCGACCCTCGGCAGACAATGTCAAACCTCCGAGTGTATTTCTGTCATGAAAAAGCTCCTCGTAAAAACCATTTGCCGTTCGGAGTCGGCTTAAAGCTGTAGGCTCCTCCATTTGTGGAAATAACATCAACACGCACTCTACATGCTGGTGATAAAAAAGAAGAAGGCCTTCTTTGCGTTGGAATGATATGATAGAGAAGGACTTATCGCTTGGAAACGATTATTAGCATACTACTAAGACTGTGCCATTCGAGTCTTTCGTTTCCGCATATGGCTCAAAATCTTTAAACGGGCTATGAATCGTAGTACACCGCCTAAGAAGGTCTTTCCATTTGTCTCGTTACTGCAATACTCCTTATTCAGGTACATCCGTAAAGGGTACAGCGAGGAACTGATCATACCAAGTATATTAAGTACTCTAACTTTTTTGGTTGGTTGGTTAGGGTGAGGTGTTACATCCAGAATCCAATTAGCGCTTCCGCACCATTTTGTTGCCACATCCTCGTTACCAACTTATTTAAAAGGTATTTAAAGCAAGGCCATATCCAGTCTGTGTGGTTTAAGAACCTTAAACCTTAAGAACCTTTTTGTATTTGTATTGGATAAAATAATTCATAAAACTACTGAGAATCGTAAACGAAAGCTAAATGAACGTTTAAAGAGGCAAGTTATGGCCTGGATTGTCGATAGAAGAACGGCTATTGAGCTTGAAATCTGTCACTAAAAAGAGACTAAAGTTTTATAGGATCTAATTGAGCATTACTCATCAGTTCTCAGTTTATATTTGCCACATTCATACACATATAACTCTTTTGAATGCGACCTGCTTATGTGAAGCCATTATGGCTTGTCAGTCGTCATATCCGAATGAGTTTATGCGTGATTACTATTCCGGAAGGTCCCTGTTGGAAAGCCACCGCGGGCATGAACCACCAAATGATAGAAAAGAGGGGCGACTGCTACCCCTCGGCAGGCAAAGGCAAACCTCCGAGTGCATTTCTGTAAAAACCATCTGCCGTTCGGAGTATAAAACCCCCTCCAATAGTGGAACGCATCAGTATTAGTTGGAGAAAAGGGAATGCCAAACACTCAACATAGGATGTACTAAACCCTTAACAAAAATATGATATTTGAATATTTATGAGTTTTTGGATCATCAAGACATTCAAATTCAATTGTTAAAAAACTATGCCGCATGAAATTGTACATTTTCTCATTGGCTTGATTTTTAATTAATTATTGGAAATATTGAAAAGAATGATAGTATCATGTAAAATTTGTGAATGGCCTTGGGAGGCGAGTAACGATCCAAAAACCTGATGGAACTTACGGGCCAAACGAAAGAGTCGAGCTGGTCGGGTATGGAATAAGAAATTGCATATATAGAGGGTACTATATAAAGAGATTCGAATAGAGATTTATGTTTTGGGAAAACGTAATCAAATTTTATGTATTCTTATTAAATTTTTTAAGTAAAACACATTCGAAGTAAAATGAGTTATTTTGAAATAAAAAAATTAGATTTTAGTAAAGATAACTTGAATTTTCCATTCCCACCGCATGAACTCATTAACACAAAACGCGCGTTTGCTAAGAAAGCGTCAAAATTCAAAAATCTGAGATATCGAAAAATCTAGCGTTAAACTGCTCAATTTCTTTTTGCTCACCAAGTACAATAAAAAATAACAAATATTTTCTTCTAATGAAATAGTGTGAATAATTACCGCAATTAATTAATGAGACATCATAAAAGAAGAGCTGGCAGTAATTTTGCACATTTATCTAAAAAAAAAAAAACAAGACTGGCATACTTCCCGCAAAGGAACGATATGTAAATTCATACATACCTACCAAAACACACACTTTTATGCTTATACTTTAGCACAATAGTACTTGTCATTCATCATTTTTGCTCGACCTACAGGTTTTCCTTACATCCCCTGAGAGTGTGCCGGTGACAACGGGTAATTACATTTTAGTGCCGCACGGCGACGAGGTGATGGTTAGCGTGCTGCCGCATTATGTAATATCCACGGATAATCTGCACGACTTCAGTCCAGAGAAGTGAAATCATTCATGCACAACCCACAGTGTGTCGAAATAAATGATAACCATTTACCTTCTTATTCACTTCACAGACGCCAATGCTACTTCAACGACGAACGCTATTTGCGTTATTTCCGCTTCTATTCGCAATCCAATTGTCAGGTGGAGTGTTTGACCAACTATACTATAAATAAATGTGGTTGCGCCAAATTTTGGATGCCAAGTAAGTGAAAATATGCTAATTTCCAAAAATTCCGTTGACAATGGCTAATTAATGCCTTTAGAGCCTCATGATGTGCCTGTGTGCAGCGTGGAGGACATAAGCTGCTATGATACCGCTCAGTCTGAACTACGCATCTTAATTCAGAATCAAACTATACAAGCCACTATGGATCCAAGCATGAAAATCATTTGCGACTGTATGCCAGCTTGCACTTCACTCGATTACAATGTGGAAATTTCAAGCGCACGCTATGATTTGGCTAAAACAATACAAGCCTTCCGAGAAGTCTACGAACATACCGAGTAAGAGTGTTATATTATTCCTTTGCTGCTTGTTAGAAATTCCTAATTATGCTTGAATATCACTTTACAGCTTTTTGGGTTCGCGCTTATCGGTTTACTTCAAGGAGCATCAGTTCACGGCAATCAAACGTACGGTGTTGTTTAGTGTTGCCACATTGATAGCCAATTGGGGTGGCATTTTGGGCTTGTTTATGGGCATATCCAGTTTGAGTCTGATCGAATTGGTGTACTTTTTCTCGGTGCGTTTGTTCGACAATTTGCGTAAGCGGCGTCAAACCAAGAAACGTTTGATGAAATTGGAAGCAGGACATGAGAGTTAAATGGTGACAAGAACTGCATAAGAGAGCTAAATTCAAAGCAGCTTTAAAAATATCTATGCACATAACAATTCAGCAATTATATTTTATTGAATGTGAATTAATAAACTTTACTTAACTTTTATATACAACTGTGTTCAAAATAACAGGACTGCCATGAGTTTAGGTTTACCAGGCTGCTTATCTAGGGCAAGACGGTCGGTGGCCCTAAGACCCATTGCGATACCTGCATTTGATTTCCATCCCCTAATTGAGCAGCCTAAACTACGTAGGTATTTTTTAGAATGTAACTAGTGAGGCATTTTGCAAATTTCCCAGGTCTTCAAAGATTTTTTTTTTGTTATCGGAAAACAGTTAGTCCATTGTACTGCACTTGGGTACCCTTTTTAATTTTCTTTAAGTCTATCCGACCTCCGAAGAAATCTGAGTAGAACTTGTGGTGCCAAGGAGTCAAGGTGGTCGCTGCTTAACACATCAGTGCCAAAGCCCTCAAGCCCGACTCGAGCGAAGGCCGGGCAGATGCACAGAAAGAGTGCACTGTGCTTCGCCCATAGAAAGGCGCTCGTCATCACTCCACCCAGCTGCCTACAGTCCCTTCTGCTTAATGACAAGTGGATCTGCGACTCTCCGTCGGACATGCCAGGTAACATCAGTTTTGTCTATCTGTAGCTACTCTCAGCCTGCCAAGCTCGCTTGTGAGTTGAAGTAATCCGTTTGCTAACCGTGGTTTTGATGGGTGCAGATGGAAGTGGCAGAACGGGCTCCGGGCACAGTGTCTCACTTTGCCTCTCTTCAAAGAAATAATTACTAAGATATTTGGCACGGCTTCTTTGAAGTGTGGGACATTCACAGAGGAGGTGTTGTATTGACTGAATTTCTTCTTCATCTCCACAACGCAGTAGTCATTGTGAGGTACACCCATTCTACTGGTTAGGGTGCAGCACAGTGATCAGTTATAACACCTGTGAGGACGCTGGTAGTTGATCTGTTGAACCCAAGCAGACATTTTGTTCTTTTAAGATTCGGTTTTGGCCAGAGCGCTTTGGATACCCTAAAGTTAGTAGTCGGAGACCACCTTCTATTGGTTGCCGCGAATACGCTCAAGTCAATCGCAGTGTAAAATTCGCTTAGAGGTATGTGTATGTGCTCTATCGTTCGCTGAAGGTCAAGCTCAGCGCCTTTCTTTGAACACTTATCCGCTCTTTCATTACCCTCCACTCCAGAGTAACTGGGGACACAAGAAAATGTGGTGCTGTCTTGTTGAATAAACGAGAGCGACCTCCTGAATTCTTTAACACATCTTAATTGATGCGCGCTGAGACCAGATCTCCGTTTAGATGACGCTAAATAGGTCTAGGAGTTTATAGAAGCAATTTAAGAGTAATTCTTCCCAGTACACTACCAATCCATTAGGTGCGTTTAAGAATACAATTCCCCTAAAATACCTCAGAATCACGGATTGTAGATGCAGATACCAGACGATGTGCAAAATTAGGAGAACGTTATGGCCCATCTACAACCTCAAGCAATCATCAACATTGATAAATATGAAACGACGGAGACTCACGGCAGTGATAACTGGCTTTTGATCTGTTGGAGAACAAGCAGCCAAAATGGTCATCCCTCACAACACATTCTGTCACAGTTGTAAACCACCGGAGAAACGGGGAACAATCTTCCATTTCCTTCGTGAATGCTCTGCCCTTTGGAAGGACAGAATGTTAACTTTGGGAACCTCGAACGACTGTCCGGCTTAGATGCCAACAACCTAATAAGGTCCTTAAACCGCACAGACTGGATATAGTCATGCTGTAAATAACTGTTAAACAAGTTCGTAACGAGGATGTCACTTTAACCAACCAACTAATCACTACCAATTCAGTGCCATTGTCCATCTTTGAGTTGTCAGCATAAATATGATTACTGCTATCCTGCGATATGACTCTGGTCTGCCAGTCTTTGCTCAGATCTGTCTTGGGAAGAGGATAGTCTATTTTCGATGCGCCTTGCAAGTGTTCCACAGATAGCAAAACTAATGCACGACCGTGCGTGCGTTCTTTTAGCATACCTGCAGCAGATTTGACCGCTATCCCTTTGGCATACACATATATCAATGGCTGTAAAATGTAGGATCACTTTCACTTCCAGAATTTTATAAGGTCCAGTCACAAAACAAAGAAACAATAAACTCAAAACTCCAAATTTCGTTTAAAATTTACAAAAATTTAAAATAATAAAAAAAAACAACTATTGTGCCAGATCTCAAGTATTCTCCTACATCAACAATGCTTTTCGTTAGGGCTGTACTGTTGTGGAATTCATTATTTAACAAATGAAAACTGCTTGCAAATCTAAAACGCTTCAAAATGCCTGCTTATTCTATGCTCCTTTCCTAAGCCTTAGCACCTGTTCAATTACCTTCACTTTCGTTCCTCTCCATCGACCCTTATATTGGTATCTTCTTAATTTTTATTAAAGTAATTTTTTTCAATTCGGAAATTCACAGAGAGAACGTAAGTTTGAGTCTCGGTGAAACACCAAAAATAAGAAAAACATTTTTTCTAATAGCGGTCGCCCCTCGGCAGTCAATGGAAAACCTCCGAGTGCATTTCGGCCATGAAAAAGCTCCTCATAAAAATAACTGCCATTTGGAGTCGACTTGAAACTGTAGGTCCCTCCATTTGTGGAACAACATCAAGACGCACGCCAAACACCCAAAAATGGTTTAATCGCCAATTATATATAATATATATCCTCTAGTCTGTTTTAAGACTAGACCCAACAACTGTGCGGGGTTAGAAATGTGTATTATCTAAAGTACAGGGTGGGCCATATAGCGTTTGCTTTTTGAACCACCTATTTTTTTGAGAATGGTAACACAAATGACATGTCAAATGTGTTCATAATTTACTTAAAGGTTTGACATTTACGAAATGGGACGCTATACGCTTGAACAAAATTGGGAAAACCTATTTCCAAAGTGGTGCGTCTTCTTCTCCTTCTGCGGTTACAGTAAATGGCGAGCATTACCGTGACATGCTCATCGAGTTTTTGTTTCCAAAAATTGAAGAGGATAACATGGACGACATTTGGTTTCAACAGGACGGTGCAACTTGTCACACTGCCAAAGTTACACTCGAACTTTTGGCTACCGTTTTTTAAAACCGAATAATCAGCCGAAATTCCGATATCAATTGGCCGCCTCGGAGCTGTGATTTAAGCCCGTTGGACTATTTTTTGTGGGGAGCCGTTAAGGACAAATGCTATGCGAACCATCCAGAGACGATTGATGCTTTAAAACACGAAATCGAAGTTGCCATTCATAAAATTGGAGCCCAAACAATCGAAAATGTGCTTAAAAATTGGGTTGATCGAATGGCCTACTGTAAAGCCAGTCGTGGCAGTCATTTGAACGATATTATTTTTCATTCATAAATGACAATGTTCAATCTTCAAAATAAAAAAAAAAGTTTGAAAAAATATTGATTAGTTTTTTTTTTAATAGCCGATTCAAAAAGCAAATTTGACATGGCCCACCCTATACAAGTTATTCATTCCCGAAATTGTACAAACTTTTATGCTCCGCATTCGACAGGTCTAAGTACTTTACCTTTTCCATAGCTAAGCATACCATTAGAAGAAACAACAAAATTGGAATGTCTTTTTTTCATATAATTATTTACAAGGATGGCGTTAGCTGTTTACTCTTTTACGCTTCATCAAACTCATTTATCTTTTCATACTGACTGCTTAAATACTCGAAATGTACAATTACATAGAGTTTGTTCTTCTTGTTTTTTTTTTGTTTTTGTTTTGTTATTTTTTTGTTTCAAATAAGTAGTGTGTTTGTGTTTCAAGGTATGTCGGTGTGTATGCGTGTTTCTGTAGGCTTGTGTAAGTCGATGTGTACCTTTTAATATGCAATAAAATTTGAATTATTCACTTTTTCTTCATAACAATAGTATATATAGTATGTATAATTATTTAAATTTAAGTTTAGAGTTTACAAATATTATTGTACGTTCTCTTTCTCAACAATGTCGTGGGGTAGAGGGGACACAAAGAGGTTTTTTATGTATGTGTTGTGTGTGTAAGAGAAGTTGTGGCGGTTGATGAAATTAAACTGTGTACAATAATTTAATTTTCGCTTTAAATTGAATTCTCAAATTTGTTTGTAGCGATAAAACAAAGATGCAACAACCGCTAACTACTTCTCTTACGCCCTTCTTTAAGCGATTTAATTGATTTTTGAAATACATTTTGTTTTGTTTTTCACGATTTCAAGTTTAACGCAAGCAATATAGCGCCAGTTATGGTGTATTATTATTAGAAAAAAAATAGCTTTTTTCAATAACATTAAACATACATTCAGTAAATATAAATTTTACTCACTTCAATGCTGGTTGCAATAGGATATAGCATTGAGTACTGCGAATTTAGTATTCCGTTGATTTATTTAATAACTTTAATGTTCTAATGATGTCCTTTCCTTATTACAATTTTCTGTGTGTTTTTGTTTTTGTCATTTATTATGAAATTTAGTTTAACTAAACTCACAACTCGCTTTGCGTTCCATTACATTTGCTTCTTTCGCCTTTACATACACCGAAACTGTGAAACATTTGTATGTGTGAGTATGTAAAAACTTAGAACACTTTTGGGGTTAACAAATAAATCAACGCAAGAATTTTTTAGTATGTATGTGTATAATAGCTGTAAAATTGCTACATCCTGCTTCATGATTCGAAAAACAATGCTATTAGTCGCTATTATCTGGCCGTTTCATTCGCTAAATTGCTACATTGCTACATTTTATAATAAAAAACAAAAACACCCCGTCGATATTTGAAAAATTTAAGAAAGAGTTTTAACTATCAACACAATGACAGATAAAAAGGATATAGAAAATACTGTCAAATTGGCTTAATAAACCACACACAAAAAGTAGAATAACGAAACAAAGAAATCTACAGTTCTACAATTAATTAAACTTTCACAATTCCAGCCAAGTGTTTGCTTAAAAACTTGTTGGCCAAATTATCTTTACAACGATGCTGCTTTCAAATACACAATAGAAGAAATATGTATGTGTGAACTAATTTTCACAATCAATGATAAAACAAATATATAAATGAAAGTACTAAAAATTTAACAACACAGAGAAATAATTACAAAATTTTTAGAAGACGCTTCTTTTATGGCAAAAAAAATATATGAATAGCAGTGTGTTTATCTCTATTATCTGTTCGCTTGGCTGCGAGCGAGCTAACTAATGTTGTTTCGTTTGCACCCTAGGACTGCGCTCCTGCTGTCCATTCACCAAACAAAGTACTGGAACTGACAACATACATACATATGATTTAGTATTTACTTTATACTATTTTAAAGATTTTTATAAACTTTGTTTTTGCTTGATTTCTTTTGTGGGATAATTATAGTTTGTAGCTCTTCTCTCTTATTTTGTAAACATATTTTGTAAAGGTATTTCTCTTCTTTTGTGATTAGGCTAAATTGGATTATTGAGCGTTCAACTCAAAGCAACTTTAGATTTTTGCTGTTTCCACCATATCGATGTTCAGTTTATAAAACACATAAGGATAGTATTCTGATTGGCCAAAGCCCAAACCGGGGATGTCAACGGCCTGCATGAAAGCAATTAAAAATAGTTATTAGATAAAATGCGTTTATTTGTTATTGCATTGGTTTATTGCAATCTACTAAAAAAAATATATTTGTAATTCACTTACATCCATACTGGCGGCATTGCTTTGACCACCAGCCGAAGCGCCATCCAAGTGTCCGTACAGCTGGTTAAGGCATTCGCGTAGACGTTTCACGCTCTTCTTGTTGGGTTCGATGAGGATGGCTTGGAAATTGACGGGTAAACCGTATCTACGTGGGAAAATAGTGAATAAGATGGTTCAATTTAAATACTTTCAGTTAAAATAATAGTGAATTTAAAATAAAACTGCTTATTTCGAGTTAAAATTATATTTTTCCTCTTTAAAACCTATTTTTGGTAGCACTCGTTGTTGGTTGCATTTCAGCATTCAAAATTCTTTTTTCTTTGAGCGAACTAATAATACTGCATCCGGTTAGGGGGCGTCCATAAATTACGTGAGATGTTTAAGGGGGGGGAGGGGGTCGAGTCAAATCTCATCTAATCTTACGTTGGAGAGAGGGGGGGTCTCGGCAAATATCACGCAATTTTTTTCTGATTGAAACAAAAAAATTGTACATGCTTAAGATTTCATCTCAAGCGTAATCGTAGTATGATTAAGATCATTCACTAGATCGTTCGAAAGAAAATAATTTCATTCATACTTCGACGTTATACATTACTACAGTCAAACCACCATATTTGTTTTATACCAAATAGCTCAATTTAATCTGAATTTGCGGTACAGTGTAGCCCGTCGGTTGTTTTCGCGCCACTATGAGCCGAACGCCCTATCACTCAGGTTGACGATTGACAATTCCGGACTTTAAAGAACATGACGGAAAATCATTTGCTCCATTTCTACTTGAACCGCTGAATGCCTTCATCAGCACGCCTATTGATCTCTATTGCCCAAGTATACGTGATGATTTAGAGAAAATATGCTGCAGTACATGCGGTATTTACTTCGCATCTATCACAAGAGCTGCAGAACACAGGAGAGCAGCTCACATTGCACCAGCTAAGCAAGCGCGTATGTTCCGCAAAGTGCGACCCTCACGGATTGTCACAAGACGAGCTAATGAGTTACTGTGCGCATGCGTCAACGGCTTAGAGTGGCTAGATTAGAACGAAGTTGAAGGAGCACATGATTTTACTGAAAATCATATGGACATGTTGGTCCCAATAGTCTCTCTTGAAACCGCGCATGATTCTCCCTGGACTGAATTAGAGTAGATATTCTTTTTTTAATCGCAGTAGTTACGATTTAAGTCTTCTATTGTTAAATTTTTATTACACTTATAACTCTCAGCAATATTGATTACTAGTCTTAACTAGTCGTAAATAAAAGCAGATTTAAGATTAAGAATAGAATAAGATTTTAATTCATCGTTGGGTGTTTAGCCGAGCTCCTCCCCAATTTGTGATACACGTCTTGGGATGATGGACCTAAAGTTTTGTGACGCACCTGAACGGCAGAAATTTTTAAAAGGCGCTTTTTCATGGCAGAAATACACTAGACGGTTTACATGGCTTACAGAAGGGCGGCCGCTATTAGAAAAAAAAAATTTTTTTTATCGTTTTGGTGTTTCGTGTCCATAGCGGGTTTCGGGCCCGGCCTCTACCGAATGATGGTCACCCACAAATCCATTCGACTCTGGCCGTTTTTCGTTAGCGATTAGATTATATATATACATAATTGGCGCGTACACCCTTTTTGGGTGTTTGGCCGAGCTCCTCCTCCTATTTGTGGTGTGCGTCTTGATGTTGTTCCACAAATGGAGGGACCTACAGTTTCAAGCCGACTCCGAACGGCAGACATTTTTATGAGGAACTTTTTGATGGCAGAAATACACTCGGAGGTTTGCCATTGCCTGCCGAGGGGCGACCGCTATTAGAAAAATGTTTTTCTTAATTCTGGTGTTTCACCGAGATTCAAACAAACGTTCTCTCTGTGAATTCCGAATGGTAATCACGCACCAACTCATTCGGCTACGGCGGCCGCCACAGCGATTAGATGAAGCTAAGTAAAAAAACTACCAAATTTTAACAATCCTATGCAATACCCATGCAATAGTTGTTAGTTTGGTTGCTGTTGTTTTTCTAGCGGCACAAGAAGTTCGCATCAACTTTTAGGGAATGCTGCTGTGACTGCGATACCAAAACAACTTCTATTTTGAATTATCAAAAGCTGTTATGACAAAATTTAGAGGGTATACGTTATGAACGCTGTCGTGCCAGCAACAAAAACCGAAAACTCATTCCCTGATATTCTTCTTCTTTCATAGCGTTACAACGCGGGGTGCGTCAAAGCTTCCTTCAAAATGCTCCTCCAAAGCGGTCTATCTTGAGCTGTTGCTTCGTAGTTACGTATTCCTAGCTTCTTAAGATCGTGTTCCATTGCGTCTATCCAACGCTTCCTCGGTCTGCCTTTGGCCTTCACGCCCATTAGCTTTCCTGTCAAGGCTTTCTTCACGGTACAGTCAACAGGCATACGGATCACATGACCTAGCCATCTCATACGTTGCGCTTTAACAAAACGCACAGCTGTCTCGTTCTGAGTTAGATCGTTCAGTTCCGAGTTCAATCGGATTCTATAGGTACCATCATCCATTCTTATTAGGCCAAAGATCTTTCTTAAAATTGTTCTTTCCATGCGAGCAATCTGTGCACAATCATCAACCTTAAGAGTCCATACCTCACAACCATATGTTAGGATTGGTCGAATAAGAGTTTTGCACATAGTGAACTTTGTAGCTTTAGACCAAAGTCGGGACTTGAGCAAGTTAAGGTGGGGGTAATACGCCTTGTTGGCGGCGTTGATGCGATCCCTGACGGCGGAAGTTGAATCACCGCTACATGCGAACATAACTCCTAGGTACTTAAAATGCTGCACTGCTTCAAAAGTATAGGCTCCCACATGGAAATTTGGCATCTGTGCAGGCCGCCTCGATTTCAACAGATATTTGGTTTTGACCTCGTTTACAAAAAGGCCAATATCGTTCGTAATTTTGTTAATTCTCAAGAAAATTTCTTTTAAGTCATTCCTATTTCTTGAGGGAATTGCGATGACATCTGCATAGGCACATATTTGGGTTGTTTTAGCCATCAATGTACCACCTTTGTTGACTTCCCTTACGACAAAGTGCAGCATCAAATTGAATGTGACTGTTGATAAGGCATCACCTTGTTTTACACCTGTTTCAATAGGGAACGACTCTGTGAGCTTCCCTTGAATGATCACTTTTGCTTGTGTTTTTGGGAGCGTTGCGTTAACGAGCCTTATTAGTTTGGCAGGTATTCCAAGAATAAGCAATATGAGCTGGATCTTATCTTTTTTAACACTGTCGAAGGCTTGCTTGAAATCAATGAACAGGCAGTGAACATCTAGCCCGTATTCATAGTGTTTTTCAAACATTTGGCTAAGAACGAAACATTGGTCGATTGTAGACTTGCCTCTACGAAATCCGTATTGGTAGTCTTCAATTATTCTTTCAGCATATTCGTTGATTCGTTCATAGAGAACATTTGTAAAGAGCTTGATATTTCCTGATATTACAAATCTAACAAAATACATTTCACACCAAATAACAGGTCATAAATATTTTCTTAAATATGGAAACCTTACGTTTATACAAGGCGTCGCAAAATTATCCACCCCATCCGAAAATTAATAATTTTTGCAAATGGTGTAGTATCTAAATCTTTGACATTTATAAGGTAGCCAGCTGCAGTATACAAAAAGATAACTAACAGAGCGCACCTCCATCACTCAAAATCATTCTTTTTTTGTTTAGTAAAAAAAAAGTTATTCAAAAACAAAATGATTGGTGTTTAATTTTGTGCCATCTTGTATATGAGCGAGCAGTCTGGTACTTACCTCAAAACGGATTCTACAAATACGCGCAGCGCCTTCACATGCACCAAAGCACAGAAAGCTTCGCTGAAGTTCACCTTCAACCATCTGACCAATGGGCCCTACAAATATTAAATTAAAATATTTACGTTTCATTGAGTATGCATTCGCTTTATCTTAATACGCACGAATTGCTTCTTCTTGTCGGTTATGAGCTTGGTCATCTCATTTTTGCCAGCTGCCAATTCTTCTTCATTGTACACAAAATCACGTACAATGAATTTACGTTCACGCGCATGCAGCTTGAACTCTTCCACCACCTTCTTGAATAGTGTCACATTGAACAAGCAATAATCATTGTCTTGTGTGATCATTTGCGAGGAACGTGGCACAATCATGTCGGTGATCTTCTCATAGTTGGTCAACCAATCGTTAGCAAGAATTCTGTGAGCACAAGATATAAAATTCAATACAATAACGGTGTTGTTAATTACATTAACTGGCAATACTTACTTTGGCACAATTACCAGCAATGTGGTCAAATACTCCGAATCGAGAATGAAGTGCTCCTTCTTGACCAAATCGGCCAAATTACGGGTCAGCAAACTGCCGCTATAAGTGGAGGAAAAGTAAAATAAAAATATGTAGTGAATTTGATTACGAAAAAAGAATCTAGAAGACATTTTCTATTTATACTCTGACATCAAAGTTGTGTGTGTGTACTTTCGACTACGTCGGCTAGCTATCTCCAAAATAGGAACGTATGAACTAACTGTCTAAGTAATTCAAGTGTATTACTCACGGCTCGGAGAAAATTATAGTCTTAGATGGTGGTGCCGATCTGATTATGGAACGATTGTAATACGACTATAAAAAGATGGTCAAGATTCAAACTGGGTAACTCCTGTAAGGAGGAGATCAAATCTCTTCGACGTGCAGGTAGCACTTCTCCGATCTGGGTTCCAGGACATGGCCAAGATCCAAACTGGTTAACTCCTGTAAGGAGGAGATCAAATCTCTTTGACGTGCAGGTAGCATTTCTACGATCTGGGTTCCAGGACATAAGAACATTAAGGGAAATCATATTGATAATGAGCTTGCCAGGAGGGAGTCGACTGAATTGGTCTCAAACGTCTCCTGCCCACACATCGCTATCCCCTTAACTGCTGTTAAAGGGGAATGGCACAACTTATTTATCAGAAAGGCGCAGTACAGATGGAGCTCCATTTTCTCGTATGCTATTTTGAAAACACTTTGGCCCCAGTACATAGACGCAGGACGCGATAGTTCTGGGAACTCTTCGCTATTTAATTTCCAAACTCGTAGCTGTGTTTATCAGTCATTGGATGATCGGCACGCACGCAGGAAAGCTAGGTTTACCATTTAATCCTCATTGCAAAAGCTGTGGGGATTTTTCAGAGAAGGAGACTGTTGAACACTTTCTCTGTAAATGTCCGGGCTGGCTTGGACGCTAGACGATTAAGATCACTGGGTACTGGGTACTTTCTTCGACAGCCTGGGATAGTGCTCCAACCTAGATCCCATCAACCTTCCTCATTACATCACCAGCTCTGACTGTCTGACCGTTGGAGATCTCAAAATGGGTTAAAAACGGCGTTTTAATGCTACTTGGGGAGTGCCAGACTGGCACTTCAACCATTTCACCTACCTAGACGTTGAACAATACCACTACCTACGACAGGAAAGCGATGGACACCGAACTATTTGCTATAAACGAGGTTTCAGACAGGGTGACTCTCTATCGCATGCCTTCTTTAATCTAACGCTGGAAAAATATTTCGAGCTACATAACTAAACCGCTTGGGCACCACTTTTGTTTTATAAACCATTTTTGAACTGCATACAGAAGCGCAGCGCATGGATCTGGAGGTGAAAGCGGGAAATACAGAGTACCTCCTGCCACCAAACAAAGAGTCAGCGTATTCTACGCCTCCAACACATTGACATATACATACATTGCAATGGACTTCGTTTGCTACAAATATCAGTATTGAATTTTAACGATTAATTTCACTTGAAAAATGCTATTAAGTAGACAAATGAGGAGTAACGTCTTATTTTGATGCACAAAACACTTTATAAGTCCTTCATCAAGCGCAAAAGTAAAGACGATGAGGCGGCAGTTAAAAAAAAAGATTCTGCGAAAGACAGTGGTACGACGAGCTACATAAGCTTTACAGCAACATTAGCATAGTACAGCGCATAAAGATTCAGTGGCTCGTACGAGTTGCTACAAATGTCCTAGGTTTGAAAGTATTCGAGGCAGTATGGGACGAGAAGCGCTCCATCGGCGATGCAAAAGTCAAGAAAAAAATTAAGTTGCCGAAAAGTTGCTTAAATAGCGTAAATTAACGATTTGTTTCGAGGAATTAGTGAGAGACGCCACCCTGTGCAAAAGGTGCAGAAGTTTTATAGGTGCTCTTGGTATTACAACTAAACTCATTTATATACACTTGTATATGCAGAAAATTTACAAGATTGCTGTATAGGCTTGGTGTTTTGCAGAAGCTGACGCACGCACAAAGTTCTAATGACAATATTACACCTTTACCGTTACTGTCTACACCTTAACCAATGCACATACACACATAACTGAAGTTCATTTCTTAATTTTTATTCAATTCGACGAATTTTGTAATGCTTTGACGCAGAACTAGTTTCCATGAGTATTAAAATGGGCTAGCAGCCAATGTACGGCCTATTCTAGGTTGCTAGCCTAACTAACAAATACATTTCCCAGTACTACAGAATTCAAAAAAATGTACTTCGAATTAGTTCCCTGTATTTCAGAAAAAAGTCAATTATAGTTTAGTGTCCGTTGGATATGCACCAGAAAGTGTCAAATGTACTTCAGAGCGGGAGAAATGTACTTAAAAAGATGCTTCAGAATATTTTAAATAGATTCCAAAGTAAATACATTGGATATATCAGAAAAACATTTTACAGTTTTTTTCAATTGAATCGACTATTCTGAAGTACACTAGTGAGCATAACTGAGTGCATGACGATTTTGCTTTTCATATTTCCATTGTTTTTCGAGTTACATTTGTTTTCAAATGTGGTTTATTCTTTAATCAAAACTATAAGAATAAAACGTTCAAATTCTATACAAAATTAAGAAATCTGAATTTAAAAAAAAATAAATTTTTTTTAGTCGGAATTTTCAGGTTATGCAGTTTATGACCCATTGAATTTTAGTGCAATAAAGTGTAAGTGTGAAGTGGCTACAAAATCGCGTTAATTTAATTGCTTTTGTTTTTACAACAACAAGCGCAATTTATAAAAACTGGAATTGATTATGTTTAAATTTTTTGCCAATAAACTTCTCCAATTTTTCCACAAACAAATTCATTTTTATGTGGAATAAAGTGCAAAAAGTAGTAAGAGAAAAATTGCACAGGCCCACAACCAAAAACTTTTTCGATAATTTTAACTAATTACTTTGTAATTTGGTGTCCTGATTACGAAAAAAATTATTAAAAAGTTATATCACCCATCAATTTATCACATTTTACAATTAAGTAAAAATAAAGTTTATGTACCAAAATGTATCGGATATATTTCACAGTACTGCGAGGTACAGTTTCTAAAACGGCTATGGGAGTTTCTTGAAGGTTTTTTTTATGCTGAAAACGAATATGACCTTGAAAATGCTCTAGCACGTCAGGATTTTTGGCAATTTGAGGTTAAATAGTCAAAAAATGCAGATTTTGACCATTTTTGAAATTTTTTTTGAGCAAGGTAAAGTTTTTTTTTTAATTTTCCACAACGGCATCGCAAAGTACTAGTCTTCAGCTTTAAAATCCATTTTTAAAAATATTTTTGCGATTAATATAAAAAAAGTTATACTATTTTGAATTCGCCCTTTATAGGGGCGTTAGAGAGTTAGAAAGGTTGAATTTGCATATCTAAAAGTCTCCAATTCAAAATAGAATAACTTTTTTTATATTAATCGTAAAAATATTTAAAAAAAGGACCTTAAAGCTTAAGAGTAGTACTTTGCGATGCCGCTGTGGAAAATTAAAAAAAAACTTTACCTTGCTCAAAAAAAAATTTTTTAAATGGCTAAAATCTGCATTTTTTGACTATTTAACCTCAAATTGCCAAAAATCCTGACGTGCTGGAGTATTTTCAAGCTCATATTCGTTTTCAGCATAAAAAAACCTTCAGGAAACACCCATAGCGGTTTTAGAAGCTGTAAAAAAGCGAGATTTTGCAGGCCTGTGTTATTAAAAATCCAAGCGATTTCTTACTCATTTTTTTTAGTTTTTATTAAAAAAATGAACAATATTTAAAAAAGTAACAAACAAATTTTAACTCGAAAAACATTCTAAATATTAAAAGCAAAATCTTCATGCACTCAATTATGTTCGCTACTGTACTTCAGAATAGTAAAATTTGATTTTCTTTTTAATTTTGTGCACACTTCGAAATTTTGAGTCATATGAAACTTGTTGCAGTATAAACAACATCTTTTATGAAAAAATAAAAAAATTATAAATATGCAATAATTTGCAATGTGTCGCGCTGCTATTATTGTGAACACGGGTGTATATTTTTGTACTTACGTTTGCTTCTTCTCCAAATTTTGCAAGTTACCCTTCAGGCTGTTGTAGGCCGTTGACTTGGTCTTCAAATCGGCGTCAATTTGCCCAATTTGCTTCGAAATAATATCGGCAATATTGCGTAACGACTGCTTAATCGGGTACTTGGCCATATCCCATTGAAAGCGGGTAATGTACACGGAAAGATCGGCTGTAGGTTGAATTTGGTGGATTTGGCGATGATGAGAATGTGGCGAAAATGACGAAAAATGACAATGATGAAAAACGGAAATACGAGATTAGAGAAACTCAGTGTATGCAGTAATTGAATATTAAATTAAAGTTATCGACATTTTATTTTTTATTTTAATAAAAATAAGTATATAAGTTGGTATGTAAAAAAGTAATAAAAAAAGAAATAAATAATTGTAGAAAAGCTAACGTCAAACACTTGTGAGTTATTGGGAATATTTAATACTTTTTCTGTAAAATTTTTCTAAGATGTTTGAAGCTGAAGGAACGAACAAGCGTCTGACGTTAAAGCATAGATTCAAGCCAGAGGTTATATGTGAAATATAAATAAAATATGTATAAGTATTTAAAATATTTTCCTATATCATTTTTTTTTTACTTTTGTACTTTAATATTTCACCTGTGGCTGAAATCTACGCTCCGTAGAATTTTCAAGAAAAAAGTACTAATTAAAATAGTGTGAAAAAAGGTTCAAAGCATTTTTACTCAAGTAAAGGAATTTTATAACAACACATTGAAGTATGTAAATGGTGATTTTATTTATTTATTTTGCAATAAATTAGTAGATATTCAAAATGTGAATAGAAATTTGGAATTTCGACAATATATTTTGTTAGTCACAGCAACAAACACACGACCATTTCGGGACGACACAGTAGTTAGGTTGTTAGAGAGGACAGAACGGAAACATAAAACGGAAATAGCGAAAAATATTATTACACTGAACGAAATTGGTTAAATAAGATTGGACGATTAGCAAAATTCAAGCAATGAAACTGAAAGTAAAAATAATCAAGCTTATCTTTAAGATGACACAACAATACAGATGTATTTATTTAGGCATACAAACTCGGTGCTGTGATATATTGGCATAAAGCTTGAATATTATATTATAGGGGACATGGAAATCTAATATATATATGTACGTAAAACAAAAAGTTTAAAATAAAAAGTAAAAAATAAAACATATATACAATTTATTGCCTTTTAAAACTACACTTTTATTAAACAAATAATTGTAAACCAGTATGAAATTGCATAATAAAATACAAAAAATTATTTAATACATATTTTCCATACAAATTCATAAAAACATTGAATTAACTTAGATAATTTATATATCACAAAAAAAAAAAATTTTTTTGCTAAACCAAAAGGCAGTAAATGATTTTATTTAATGTTATATTCACAATGGCATAAAGTTCAAACATATTTAAGTGTAGTACGATTTGGTTTTTTGAATCTGCACAATACATATCTATTTGCATAAAGTAGTAGTAAAACAACAGCAGCAACAAAATACACACGACGTTGTTTGATGTGGTTTTTTTGAAAACAAATTTTATTCCAGTTACTAATATTTTCATATAAAAATAATTATATCATTTATTGTTCGTTCATTTATTCGCTTGTACTAAGCGCAGATGAGCGGTGAGTGGCGGTGAAGAGTTGTGGAGCACAACACACGGACACATTGGTGGACATTGACAACTAGGTACATCTAGGAGATAATATACATAAGTACATATGTATGTATGTATGTATGCAGTGATGGTAACACTCAAGGATAATCAGCGCTTTACACTGTGCGGCGTGAAAATAGAGCAAAGAAAATATGACACTCAAAACGAAGTTTTAAAGAAAATCAAAAAATTAAATGTTCAGTATAAAAACTGCAGACAGACAAACTCATATATGTGGAATGTGGTATGTGGAATGTGGAATGTAGACTAGACGCTAGATATCGCAAGTAAAAATTTAAATATAATAGAAAAGTTAAAAAACAAAAAATGAAATTTTCATCAATGAGAGCAAACGAAAAACCGACTGAGGAGGAGTTGAAGAAAACGGGATATATGAACACAGATTACACACATATATTTATTTATATGTGAGGTATAGTGTTGTTGTAGTTGGAGTAGAGAGAGAGGTTGGCTGTGTTTTGGGTTGTCTGTGAACTTCTTTTGGAAGATAATATAATGTTTCGACATGTGTACATATTAAGTATATTGATTTGGACACATTCGTATCTGTATGTGTATGTATATGTGACAATTGAAGGGCAAAAACAAATAATTACAATATCCAAGTGATTTTTTTATATTTTTGGATTTTGTTTTGATTACTGTACATTTTCCAAGTATTTAAGCTGACGTATTTCGAAATAGTGACTCACAAAGTTCATCTTTTATTATTATTATAACAAATAACGCATAAGAAATAGAATAACATAAATAAATGTTGCATATTTTAAGGGGTTATACGCAGTTATGACTTTCAAAAAAATCGATTTTTTTTATTGCATTTTTGTAATGTACATATATTCAAAAGTATACGCGCGAAATTTGAAGTAGATCTAAGCAATACTTTCGGAGTTATACCTAAATATGTAGAGATGCCTCGGCACGTTTTAAGGTAGGTATTGAAACTTTAAACGTGTTTTTTTCAAAACGGCATTTTTCAAGTCGGTGTACACGATATCTCGAAAACGGCTTGTTTGATCGGTCAACCGTTTTAACTCAATCCTTAAAGATACATTTTCTAGTAATTAATCGTTCCTTTTGTAAATCTGATACTTATTTTCCATTTTATAATCAATTTACGGCCAAATTTTAACGTAAAAATCGAAATCATTTCTTTTGAAAGCTGCCATTTTGTGAAAATTCACTATTTTGATTAGCCGAACGATTAATTACTAGATAATCTAATATATTAACAAAATTTGTTTGGTTTTTTGATTTCAGATAATCCAATCCTGAGTTACGATGTACACCGTAAATCGTCTTTTTTTAAAGGAGGCTCCAGAAATCGCCTGCAGCGCGCTCTATAATCAACATTTTCATAAATAAAAAATTTTGTTACGTTCTTGAAGGATGCTTTTATAACCGCCAAAAATTTTCAAATTAAAATATTCTGAAGTTTCTTCAGGATAAATCCTTGACAACCCGTCTTTTATTTGCTTCATAACTGCGTATAACCCCTTAAGGGAAACTACTTTTTTTATTTTCTCTAGACTCTAACTTTCTTCGTGTACAGATTTTAGAGCAACTACTAATGAAGTTTTGAAGACAATAATTTTCTAGTACATCTTAACCCTTAAGGGATCTGCGTAAAATAAAAAATAAATGTAAAAAAAAAACAGCACCATTCTGTTCTGCAAATCTGTTTCTCATGAATTTTTACTACATAAAGGGTGATCAGAGTGGAGGTAATTTTTCCAACAGGGTTGTTTTGACAGATTACTTGTGACTACTGTCAAATTATATACATAATTTTTTTTTCAGTATTCATTGTCATTTCATCGTGGAAAGACTTACGCCTCAACAACGTTTACAAATCGTACAATTCTCTTACGAAAGTCGACGCTCTGTGAAAAGTTTTCATCGCGCGGTCAGACCAACTCATGGTGTACATAACCGTCCCTGGCTCAATAGCTGCATCAATAAGCAAAATTTCCGTATTTGGGTTGAAGACCAACTCGAAACCATTCAAGAACATCCATTACATCCATTGTTTTCAATGAATCCATTTGGTGAGGCCTATGGGCTGGAGGAAGCATCGGCTCATATTTCCTCAAAGACAAGGCTGGCGCCAATGCAACAGTGAATGGCGAAAGCGTTCGTGTCATGATGAACGACTTTGATGATGACGGAAATTGAAGCCCGTGATCTCCACAACATTTCGTTTCAACAAGACGGCGCTACTTGCCATACAGCCCGTGAAACAATGGATTTACTGCATCGTCATTGCAATGTGTAATTCATCTCACGTCTCGAACCAGTGGATTAGCCACCAAGATCGTATGATATCACAACTTTGGACTTTCATTTATGGGGGTATGTAAAGTCTAAATGCTTTGTGAATAAACCAGCTTCGATTGAAGCATTGGGAGCCAATATTACTAAAGTTAATCACGAGATACTGACTGAAGTCCTCCATCGAATTATTCAAAATTGGTGTTTACAGATGGCAGTTGCGGTTAACATTTGAAAGGGATTATCTTTAAAAAATAAATGTCGTGAATGGTTCTATCTAAAATAATAAAGATTGCCCAATGAATTTGAATTTTCGTTGTTTTATATAAATTTAAAAACCCGATACCTCTAAACTGATCACCCTTTACAAATCAATAAACAATTAGTATACAATTTCTTTATTTTCTTTTTTTCTTTCCAGCAATCGAAGACTCTCCAATTACTTCCAATAAAACCTATTTGAGCAGTGGAAACATTATTTTAAAAATACTCGATAAATACGCATTTTTAGATATGGATTTTGAAAAAAAAAAAATCTGAAGATACAAATACTATGAAAAACTTGCGCTTGAAAGACGAATTATAAAATTAACTTTCTCTAATGCTGTGATAAGAATATTTACTACAACCTTTGGAAATAAAATGCAATCGAAGCGAATTTCAGTATTCCAAAGCTGAAGAAAATAAGTTTTCGAATTGAATACGTAACTCATTATTATAAATATAAAATCGGAATTTAAACAAAACTTGTTTAACGCTAAAATAGGTATCTACACCTGCGTTCACATAAATAACAGCGCGACATATTGCAAAGTTTTGACTACAAATTTATTTTTAATTTATTTTATTTGTTTTGTTTTTCTTTTAATATACTACAGCAAACACCAATAGTTAAAAGTTTCAAACTTTGGGAATTCAGAAAACAAATTAAAAAAATGTTTATCAAAACTCCAAACTTTTTAATCAGAATTTTTAGTACAATTTCGAGCATTCCGTTTTATAGCCCATTGAATTTTGGTGAAATAAAGGAAAGTTTGAAGTGGCTAAAAAATCGCGTGGATTTTTGATTATTTTTTTTTTTGTTGGAGATTTTAAGTATTTCCGTTCATTTGTTATGTGAAGAAAATGCACAGGACCGCTACCAAGAGAAAAGTAAAAAAAAATTTAATTAGCGCGAATTTCGCGCTACTTCAACTTAGCACAAAATTATACCAAAATTGAGTGGGCTACAAAGCTGCCTACCCAGAATTTTTCTTAAAATACTGATTCAAATTTTGAAACTTGAAACATTAAATTATACGGTGTTTGCTTTAGTATAAGTAAACCATATGAAGACTTATGAAAGCTATGAAAAATATGCAACAATTAAAAAAAAACAAATTAATTAAAAAATAAATAATTGGTATTATTTGGAACACAGGTGTACATCTTTTCCACTAGTACTTCGAAAACCGTTAAATGTGCTTTAGAAAGCATTTAATTTATGCCAATTGCACCTCAGAACTATTTGAAAGTACACCATTTTCAAGCTGCACTCATTTCTTATGGAATCATAAAAAATCGAAATCGTAAAAGACTCATTTACCGACAAACTTTATGAGTCACCGTGTATGGGAATATGCACAAGTATGTATGCACATTCTGTCAAAAAAGTAACGAGAATGTATGTAGATAAACACAAATTATTTACACTATAAATCTATAACATTTTTTTTTTATTACTTTTATACTATTTTATTACTTAAATTCAAAGTAGACCCCTTCCGAAGTAATCGCTTATGAAAAAGAATAACACTTTGATGATTGGATTGCCATACAGTCAAATGAATTTTTCGGATCGCCTTCCATTCTCGCTGCGATTTCTCCTTTATGTATTCTATCGACTGAAAACGCTGTCTAGAGTTGGTAATTTGAGTTTTCAAAAGAGAAATTCACCAGCTGTAGCTATATTAGGTGCATACGTAGGTTTTGAATCTATATGGGTCGAATTTTTTGGATAAATGGTTACCGTCAATGCATTTTTGTTTAAATTTTGACAATCAAGCCATTTTAAGTGACCATTACAGGTACTTTTTTGACAGAATGTTTGTATATTGTGATAATTATTTATTTTGTAACATGTTTGGTAATTTTACAAAATATTTTACACAAAATTTACGCATTGGTGAAGGCAAAGTGTGCGGCAAAGTGAAATATAGAGAAAACGTGAGAGAAAGAAAAAATCTACACAAAAGTGTAAATAACTATAAAATAATATTTGAAAAAAAATGTATATAAAAAATGCTAAGTTCATTGTAGTAAATGCATTTTGCTATAGAAAATGAAAGAAGTGACTTCAAAAAAATATATTCAAGAGAAAAAAAGAGGAAATTAAAAAATGAAGTTCGTTTATAGTTTTTTAAGGAAATAATAATCCATAGTTGACTTAACAACAAATTCAATAGAAATTGTAAACCAGGCATGCTAACCTGGACTTAATGGGAATGCTGGTTGTTCGCACAAATCTGTATCCGGACTGGAACGACCTTGACTACTACTGCCACAACAACTACTCACGGGGGACGATCTATGAGTTGGTGTGAAATTAAATCCATTGTTTATATTTAATTGCAACGTTGATGAGCGACTGCTATAAAAAAATGAGCATCGAGAGAGAGAGAGACACAGAGAGAGAGAAAGAGAGATAACGAGGCGCGCATGTACGTGATTGGATTGATTTGGTTAGGTTGATTGGCAATTATTGATCTTTTTTTTTTTTGGTGAATGGTGGTGCATTATTATGAGCGTAGATTAGTTTTAGGTATGTGTATGTAAATATGTATGCATGGTATTTTCTAAATGTATGGATTTGTCCATTATTTGATGATTTTTTGGAATCGGTTGGTCGGTTGGTTGGTGAGTGAACGAGTTAATGTGTACGCAGCGATTTTATGATTTTTTGTTTTTGGATTTTTGGTTGGACGCTATACATATGTATATATGTGGTTGTGCTGTCAGTGTTACAATGTTGTAATGTCAACTTTATTCGGATGCGAATGTGTATTAAGGATGCGTGCGCGTGTGCATATTTTCTCTGCGTTTTTCTGTACAGTTGTGTGTATGTGTATGTGTGTGTGCGTGCTACAGGTTGTACTAAATTATTAAATTTATTTATTTATTTCGATTAGATTGTCTCTAATATATATTTCTTTTAACAATATGCATTGTTTTGCTATAAAACGGTTAGCAATTCTTCGTCTATTATAAATAATTTTGGTAGAATGAATGTGACTATCAATATTATTAATGAAACAAATTAAGTAAATGTAAGCCATACAAATAGGCCATTGAAAGAATGTGTGTACTAATGAGAAAATTCAATTTTCTTTTTAATATTTACCGTATTCTATATTAAACAAAACGGTCTAATTATTATTAATATTTATTGTAAATTTTTTAACTAATTTATATAAAATCAATTAGTTGCACTAGATACCATTTTCTAAAATTTATTTTTATTCTATAATAAATTAGTTTCGTATGTACATATGTACATAAGTAAGTAATTATCGCAAGTGAAGTCAAGTTTCATGCTCTATAACTATGGAAATGATCGTATGGACTTCTAATGAGAATAAGAAGTATTAAATATTTAATTATTTGTTTCACTAGTTAAAACTGCGGGTAGAAAATGAAATATGCGTATATTTGCTACATCATAAGTAACTACGTTTCTAAGCTGTTTCCAAAGAGTGCGTATTGGCGGAAGTTCTTAAAAGGGTTGCCTTGCTCCTTTGCATCAATACGTGCGATGAGCTGTCATTTGATATTTTTATCATCGAAAAGTTTGGTATTTTTAACATAAATTTACATATAATATTTTCACTTACGAGTTTTATTTGCTTTTTTTAATTTAATTAATTAACTTGTGAAAATTTTCGTGCAATGATTTGATGCATTGCACTCATCAACTTACTTCTACTTTTGGCGTTGAAACACCACACTTAGCCATTGTGAAACGCTGGTACAACGAGTTACAGCGTGGCCGTCGATCCTTGCAGCATGAATTTCATGAAAACACTCCAAAAACGGTTGTTGTGCCAGACGCACAGTCAATTGATAACGCAAGATCGTCATGTGGCATATCGCTAGATAGCTGCATCTTTGAACATTAGTGGGATCAGCGAACATTCGATATTGTATGAATATTTGGTAGTCAAGAAAATTTGTTCTTGTTGGATACCGCATAATTTGACAATTGCCCAAAACAGGACTCGTGTGGATTGGTGTAAAAAATGTTGAAGAAATTGAACCGCGGCGATTCAAAGCACGTCTATGACATCGTAACAGGTGACGAATCTTTGAGCTAAGCATAAGAGCCGGAAATAATCGAAAGTATGTGTATTTCAAGACGAGCTTAATTTAACAAAAGTGGTTAGAGGAAGAGGTCGCCTTTTTTTCGGAAAATCTGGTCACATCACAACTGTACCATTAGAGCAACTTAAAAAAGTCAATTTCAAGTGATACACAACCATTTGTTCATCAGAAGTTTTCGGGGAATTAATGGAAATTAACCGCCAAAAGGAATCATCATTTACTACGCCAATGCGAGCTCTCATGTAGCGGTTCACATAAAAAGGTTTTGAGCACACAAAAGATTGAATTAGTCGGTCATCGCCTTGCAGTCCTGATTTGCTAACTAATGAATTCCGAATCTCAAACAGAAAATACGAGGTCGACGTTTTTCAACTTCTGAAGAAGCTTTTAAGCCTGGTTTTGGATGTATCCACTTCCGAGTGGCAAAAGTACTTTGAAAATTGGTTCAAGCGAATGCAGAAGTGTCTTGACTTCCAAGGGGAATATTTGGAAAAACAATAAACCTATTTTCATTATTGGTTTACTGTATTTTAATTTTTCTTTAGAACTTTTTCACAAACAACTTTTTTTGGCTCCGTGTGATCTCGGGCTGTTCCATAAACCAATAAGACTGCTCTAATCGGATAGGCATTACTTTAAAGTGCACGAAATATACTTGGGTACCGACATTCTAAAATTCTTAGAAGCTTGAAAGTTATCTCAGTAACACGTATTTTTTTAATTCAGCTTTCCGAGTACAACGGATATAACTGTTATTAAGGAATTATGGATAGACTGATAATAGTAGATACACTCGTGAAATTGTGAAGAAAATTTTCTTATAAGTAGTTACAACACCGATACAATCTAATCCACTTATGAAGGAATTTACCGCAGTTATTTGTCCTCAAAAGGGTTTCTCATATGTCTGTCTCCAGGATTTTAAAATTTTTTCTATCATAAACTATTTAAACATAAAAATTTAACTGATATGCATTTTATGAAATTGATAATTTGTCACCGAAATTTTTACCTCTGACTTCATATGCGATTTTTAATTTTTAATTTTTATTTTCAACTTTTTAAATCTTAGCTTCGTCGTATCATGTTTTTCATTCCAACTGGCTCTCGACTTTCGCCGATCTGTATCTCTTCTCTTTGCATGGCGCTCATCTTCACTATAGCTGTTGTTGTTTGGTTTGTTTAATTGTTATGTGTCGTTGTTGACTGGATGGGAGGGGGGTGGGGTGTCTGTTAAGGTATTTGGTGTGGGTGTTGGTGTTGCTGTCGGCTGGTGTAGGATGTGGATGGGAACGTTTATGACTGATTTGTTTGTTTGTTTGTTGTTGTTGTTGTAGATACCTGCTCTTCTTCGAATTTCTTTTATGCCTATGGAACCACCAATCGAATGTATCACTCAAGTCCGACGTGCTGTTGCTGCCTTTCAGATTTTGCTGTTCATGTCCTTCGCCACCATCAGAGAGCGGCGACTGATGGTGCGGGTGGTGATGTTGATGATGGTGGTGGTGGTGGTGGTGTAACTGATGCTGTTGCTGCGGCTGATGGTGGTGGTGGTAGTGATGATGCTGTTGCAACAGTGGATGCTGTAGGTGAAGCGGTTCGTGGTGATGTTGTTGGTGGTGATGCTGTTGCTGCTGCTGCTGTGTCTGCGACTGATGATGCAGTTGTAGTATATTAGCGCCGCTACAACTGATCGTCAAACCCAAACGATTGTTATTGTTTATGCTGCAAGTGTTGTTATTGTTGTTGGAAAAGCTGTTAATTATTTTACTAGTAGTAGCGATTCGGCGCTCATCGGCGGCCAAAGTAGTGGGCGCAGATGTGGAGCAATAGGAGGCATTATTAGTGACAGCAGAATTTGCGGAGGCGCAATCGGCGGCGGAGGTGCAGGCGTAGGCATTTGCGGATGCGGATGCGGTGACGGGCGCATGGCATGTAGGCACATTCAGGGAGGAAGAAGTAAAAGGATAACATTCATCAGCCTCAAGGGTGGTGGCTGTGGCACTCGCACTAGCGCAGGCGCTAACACCGCTCGCGCTCGCGCTAACGCTAGCACTCACATTGGCACTGGCAGCACATTCATCACACGCGCACACAGGCGACGACGCACACAAATCGAATTCACGCTCAGACGCAGACGCTGCAGATGCCTCGCTAGAGGAGCAATTATTTAGGCTTCCGGTGTGGCATGCGGAACAAGTGGTAGTGGTCGTGTCACGACTATTCGATAAATTTGATGCTTTACCCGTCAATTCCGAGTGCGCATGCGTGTTGTCGTCGGGCGGCCCGGGACCTGAGAGACACATATACACACACACATATTGATAGTTGATAGGTGACAATCGAATAAAGGAAATTCAATCAATTGGTTGGTTGGTTGGATGGTTCGTCGTTCGGTCAGTGGACGACGTTGGAAGTGCAGACATTCAGAGGGGGTATAGCGGATGGTTGGTGTCGGTCACGGTTACGGTTTCGATTTCGGTATCGGTGTTGAGTGGATGTGCATGTAGGAAATTATTTGTTGTAAGTGTGCGAACATGTGGATGTGATTTGTGTGCATGGAGGCATTCCAATGCATATCGATGCAACACAGTTGAAGGCATTGGAGACACGTTTACATAGTCACGGTTGATTGCAGTTGCCGGGTTGCAGGATAAGTGAGCGCGATTTTTTCCCGATTATGTACGCCGCACGGATTGGTTGGTTCAGTGTTCAGTGTTGGTTTATTATTTGGTTTTCATTCAATTCAGGTTTAGTTTTCAGTTCGAAAAAATACAAATTTAACGTTTGAGTTATACAAAAAATAAGATTTTAAATGTACTACTCAGAAGAGGAACACATTTAAAACAGTTTTAAATAAAATTCCAAAAAAAAAAATTAATTAAAGTTCAAGAACAAAATACACTACCTAGCCAATTCAACAATTTTTTGTTTTTTGCTTGAAATTTTTTCTCTATAAGAATCTGGAAAAATGTTAAATCGTCTAAGTTTGGTCTTTGGCACTTTTGTGTAAGCCGCGATTAATTAACTATTTTATAATTCAATACTACAATGTTGTTCATTTTTATAAAAAAAATGTTTAAATGTAAGCGCGCACCAAACGACAAGGTTTGAGTTTTAGAGAGTAAGTTAAAGTAAAAACGTAACGAAATTTAAATTAAATATTTTTTAAGAAAGTAAAATATATTAAGAAAACAATAAAAAATTAATATATGAGTTGCAAAAAACATCTAAGCTCTAGAAAAAGAGAAATCAAAAAATCTAAGAGAAACTTAAAATTAAAATTGTACGTACAGTGTAGCAAATTAGGCATTTCAGCAAACAAAATACAATATAACAAGATGAAAAGCAGAATCAAAAAAATATTTGTGCGCATAAAAGGGAAAACACAGCCAGAGTAAAATACATGCAAATCATAAAAAGTACACCAAAGTTTATACTAACACACACAGGCCTTTGAAACGTCCTATTCTTTGTTTATTACTTAGTGAAAAGCCATTAATAAAGTTTTTGTGGTAAAGTTAGAATCTATTAACGATTTTTTCTTACCAGGGATGAAATTAATTCAAAATTATAACTTTACTTATGCTATTAGCAAACCGATTTTTACTGATACTTCAATTTCATTAACAGGGTTGTATTCAATGGTAATAGTTAATACGAGTGGAGCTCAAAAAATTATCGTAATGGAGGGATTGATGAGGGAAGGCTAGGAAGGGTGTTTACTTGGCGACTCGACACAACTACAAATACGAATTTGTGATCAAAGCCGCTAAATAACAACGTCGGATAAACAAGTTACTCAAGGAAAAAACCTCAACTATGGAAAAAATGAAATGAAGACATTCCACACTAAGCAAGGAAAAGCACGACAGATTATTTTGGAAGAGATGCCATTTGTTTACAGGAAATCTTGTTTAAGAAAAACAATGACTAGTGAGGGTCATTGCCTACTCAGGCAATGTTCAGAACGATCAGCGCTCAACGCGGCCAATTTAGGCGACATTCGCAGACATTGTTGAGATAATCCCAAAATTTGTTCGAAAATATGTACGTTTGAAAACGGAAGAAATTGCAGAAATGCTCGGAGCATCATGTAAAACCTTGTTGAACACCCTTCCTGATAATATTGGTATAACTAAGGGCAGGTGGGTGCCGAGAATGTCACACCAGAAGCAACAGGGTTGTCAAGTGCTCAGGCGAATTTTTTAATCACTGTGTTTCTGTCGATGAAACTCGGGTTCAACAGCTGCTAAAAGTGGTTCAACGCTGGCCTAGACACTCAAGGCAAAGCAATCGGCTGGAAAGATGATGACTAAGGTTTTTTCATATTCAATAGGTGGCATATTAGCGATTATAACGAAAAAGCTGTCAAAACTTATTAAGAAATCATACAAAGCTATACTTTTATAGTTATACTAAAATATGTCATTAAGGAAAAAACTAAGAGAAAAATTTAATGTCGCAATAATGTCACTCGTTCGCAAAAGTTGTGTTGTGAAACACTTAACCACGCTGGGTATGGTGTAGATTTGACCTCGTAAGATCAATTTTATTACTCGTACTATTTTTTTTTTAATAAAAAAAAGCTTAGAGGGAAATCATTTCTGATGATTTTTTTCCAAGGCCTAGACAAAGAACTTTTTTGTGATACCTACAAATAAACTTTATAAGAGATTTGAAAAGTGAAATAGGTTTAAATGATTGATTTCACATCCCTTTCGCTTCATTTCGCGACTTTTTTGACCTTAACTCGTATACTACTATGCATACATCCTTTGGAAATAAAAATTGCAATCCACTGACACTAATGAATCAATTACCTACTATAAAGTTTTTCCTTGTAATAATCTCCACTTTTGACTTACGAGCGATACCATGTCATGTTAACCAAGTATTTTGGACATTGTCTTAAATCTTATGAAAATTGGCTTATTTGTAGTATTGAGTATAATAAAAAGAAAGCTGACATTTTTTTTTTTAATTTAATATTTTTGTTTTTTATTCAATGTTGAAATGTAGTTTTTTAAAGTCAAGTGACTATTATACGTTTGGCTTCAGGTTCAACTAGTAAATACCGCTACTTCAAAAGCTCGAAGCAAGATAAATGAGGCAACTGCAGACACTACAAGAATTAAACTGAAAGGTTTGCGGCGCGGGACGTTTTGATTTTTGTACGACCATTTCGCCAAAAAATCGATTCCTTTAGCTCCCTCATCACTGCATTTATCTGTTTTAACTCCACTTTACTTCTGGTTACTCAATAAACAAAAAATAAAATTCCGGGAAATCGTATGAGTTCTTAGAACAGACTCAACTCAATGTAAATTGCTGCCTGAGAGCTGAAGGCCGTTTCAGAAGGAAAAGGCACTTACGGTAGACAGACGTACTCAGAAGTTGAGTCCGGAAACTGCTTTGAGAATGGAATAGAGTACATTTTGTCGGAAGGGTCTTACTTTGAAGGTTACGAAATGGATTTTAATTTTATTTCTTCAATTCAAAGCATAATAAAGAATGCAACCTTTTTTTCATTTTTTTCCCAAGATTGGAGGAGATACTTTTTCAAATAGGCTTTTTTTTGTCAGATCACGTAATTTTTTCCAGTATTCATTTACATTTCACCATGGCAAGACTTACGGCTAATGGGCTGGATCCATATTTCTTAAAAAACAAGGCTGGTCAATCTAACAGTAAATGGCGAATTTATACTTTAAAAAGGATACTCCTGAAAACCATGCGCTACTATTAACCCTTTGCCTTAAAACAACATGTGGAAGACGTGATTCTGATTCTGTGCCTAAAATGATAACCTCGTATCAAATACGACATTGTTTTGACGCACGAGAAAAGCTTTAATCGAAAATAGCATCCAAAATCGTCGCTTGATTCATAAGGCAAGGGGTTAAGGGTGAGTTTCGTAGCTTTCGCAGATGTAAAGGCAGCAAATAAGAATAAAATCAAGACGTTTCACATAAATTACTAGCGAAGCACGGCGTAAAGCTTTTAAGGTTATACATAATTATTGGCTTGGCTTTTCATCTGGAAAATGTATATGCCCTCAAACGAATATCATAATATTCGAGGTGTGGCTATAAAAGTTTTACTGGCCGACTGGTGATGTTAGTACGCATGCGCTAAATGATCTGTGACCTCTAGCTGCCTAATGTGAAACTCTCTCTTTCGAATGCAGTACTACTCTTTGTCTGTAAATAAATCGGTGGAGCTGTAATTTTCATTTACATTAGTTTGGCAAAACGTTGAGTGTAACTTTAGTGCAAGACAATGCGCCGGCTCAGCCACAATTGTCGGTTGGGGCATTTCTACTCAAGTACAGCATTCAAGAGTTAAATTATTCACTTTATGCGCTGTATTTTGCGTAGTGCTGTATTAAAAGTAATAAGATTCGGGTCCGTTGAAGCTATGAGAGAGAAAGTGACATGTGTCGTGAAGAACAGAAAAATACTTCCAACACAGTGGGAAATTAGCATGGAGCGTTTTAGAAATAGAGAAAGGGTGCATATTGGTAAGGTAGCGTACGGTAAATGTGTATGAAATAAAAAACAAAAAACGCTTTGCAGCCTCAGTCTCGGTATTTAGTAGCCGCACCTTGTGTTTAGAAACCAAAAACATTATGCTAAGCCGCACGATTTTTTCAGTAAAAGGTTACTATTACATTTTTTTCTTTCCATCAATCGTTAGTTAAATCGTGCTAATTTTTTGAATTTTTTTTTATTTTTTTATTAAATATAATTTTTTTGGACGTTGAAAAGCTCTGCTTTAGAAAACCTATTTTTACTTTAAAAAATTTAAATATTCATTTATTAGCAACGAAACAATTTCTAGCACAGTATAATCAGATGATTAGTAGGTACAAATAAAAAAGAACACTGTGGCACAATTGACGCGCACATATTTAATAAATACATACATACACAGTACATATAAAAGTATTTTATAAACACATGCATGCAATTTTAAAATGCAATTCAAAAATCAAATCAAATCAAATGCATATAAAAATTGAGAAAAAAAAGAACAATAAAATGTTAAAATAAATATATTTAATAAAAAATTCTCCCAAAGTGAACTGCGTTTCTGCATTCCCAACAATTCAACTCAGTTTATTTTTCGCATATTTCCACAAACATTGTCATAAAAAAAGAAGAAAATATTGCAAATCCTTTTGTGCCACAACAACAAATGCACAAAAATAAACCACAGGCACAAAAGCAAAGTAAAAATTGTAAATTATAAAATACAGTGGGTGATTAGGCTGGACGGAAGTGTAAAAGTGACATCAAATGAACTACACAAATATTAACGTTACAACGAACGAACGAACAAGAGAGAGAGACAATTGAACGACAATAAAACACTGTTTTTGGTCTCTGAGCATGATTTAAAAACTAATTGGTTTTCTGGGTGGATGGTAGCTCGGTTGGTTGCTCGATGTGGGCTATGGGAGAAATGCACATGTGCTACAGTTATTTATGTATGCGTGCACATGGCACATCCCCCACACCACGTATTTATGGCATTCATTCACAATTTAGTCAACAATTCATTATATGCTTGAAAATTATACTTTTGTTATTTTTTCTTTAAATATATATGTATATGAATATTTTACTATCAATATTACAACAAATTTAATGTTGATAAAAATTGTACAGAAAAAAAATGAAAAATGAAGATGCTTAGCATTGGGTTGGTGGTGAGTGGTAAGTAGTTGTATGTTGTACATTTGTGAATAACTTTCAGCTTTTGTATAAAACTCTAGAAAAATAATGCAATTTTGTTGAAGTATGAAAACAATCGACTGCGTCTAAGGAAATTCTGCATAACAGGCGCGTCATAATGGGTCCGTTGCATCAACGAATTTGACTGACAGCAAAAAGGATACAGGATGCACAAAAACTGGCAACTTTCTACTTTTGCCATAAAGTAGGTTAGGTTAGGTTTTTGTGGCAGCCGGTTTAGAGTATCCAACTCACTTAGGCCAGGTAGGTCCGTTGTGGTACCAAGTGGGTGGTAAGTGCTGCGAAAATGAGAACTGTTTGAAGAAGACCAATTTTGTATCGCGCAAAATTTTATAGATGGTATTTTTTATTATATCAAATTAAAGGAATTTAAATTAACGGAATCAATTCAAATGCACCCTTATATTTTCGATTAAAGATTGAAAGAGTGGAGAAAAGGCTAGACTTAACCAATTTGTCCTGAAAAATGAATGTGCGTCGCGACCTCGAACTTATTGTCGCAGCCACATTCCACGACTACCATAAATTCTATTAAACACCTCTTTCGCTTCAAAATAAGTAACCAACAAATACGTGTTTATACTGAACGGAATATAATATTTGCTTTCACGACAAGAATATCTGTTGCTTTTTTGTTTATATGCGGAAATAGTTTCATTGCGGCATCACGCGGCATCACCCCTTTTACAGGCCACGTTAGTGAAATGCGTTACCGCAACGGACTCATTGTGAGAACCCAATAATTGCCTTTTCCCACTGATCCTTAACTACAATTTACGTTTATGTTACGTTTATAAATAAATAGCGGCTTTAAGGTTCAATTAAAGCGACCATAACCAAAACCATATAAATCAGCTGCTCCAACCAACCTTATGGGCATCACTAAATTCGATTAGTGGTTTCCTACCATAATGCCGTCACCATAACCCTATCCAGAGATATCAATCCGATTTTGGTTTTTCGTCATTAACATAAACAGCTGATTGCCGAATTTTTGCATTTATTGAGATTTTATTTTTCGCATTCACCTCACTTTGTTTCGATGAGTTTTAAATTGCAATTTTGACCTGTTTTTATGTTTATTTTTCATATTTATTTGGAACATATTTCAGATATGACTTGGTGCGAAGTTGTCCGTGTTTGCATGACAAACCAATCCATACTAATGGCAAATAATGCTCATGATGTCACTTTTTCTTTTGTTTCTGCACTTTCGAAATGAGCAATTAAATAACTACATATGTATGTAATAATGGTTACGGCACCAATAACGGTAGATAGTAAATATCATTACAAGGCCACTGCTACGGTTATGTCATTATGGTATGGCACCTCTAATTTAACCTTTAAATGCTCATAGCTCCTAAACTCTCTTTCAAAACGGGGTTACTAAATTTTTTGTTTAACAGAAAATGGTAAGTTAGTAGCGCGTTCTTTGAGGCGTATCTAGAGCCGTAACTATACTAAAAAAAGAGATTTCGATGTTTATGAAATACATAGAAGAAAGAATTAGAAATGGTCGTGGTCGTTTAAGTAGCATGAACAAACTAAAACTGTATAGGCGACGTCAAGCAATTTATATTTTACCAACAGCGCAACGATATACACTTATAGACAAAATAATAGAATCGCGATATTTTGGATTTTTTTTTTCATTAATTTTTTTATAAAAATATAGCTCTTTCTACAACTTTTTACAAAATTTATACAAATTCGACACACTTTCACCAAAATTTAAATTTCTTAAAAAAAATTTCAAAAAAATAAAAATGGACGCAGTTTTATAGCTCATTACATTTTAGTAGAAAAAAATGCATGCTTGAAGTGGCTCGAAATTCGCGTTGATTGTTGATAGTTGTTTTCCTGACGCATTTTCTCCCTATGAAAAAAAAATGTGCATTTGTTTTTTTTTCGAATTTTTCTATATCCAGTACGAAGTTTGAAACTTTGATTTATAAAATATATGAGCTATATTTTCATACAAAAATGTGAAAATGAAATAGATAAAAGAAAAGTAGTCAAAACTGATCGCGAAATGACGATACTATTATTTTGTACATAAGTGGAAGGTCCTTTAGTACATATCGAGTAAATGTATAAAAATACTGGTTACACTAAATATTAGAGTAAGAATCCAAAAATTTCAAATACAAATTTTTTATGTTTTTATTTTAACTTTTATAGGTTACAGTATATGCAGAAGGAGGTAACTCGAACATACATTTCAAACGACTCCACTTAATTGCATATTTGCGTTCAATTAATTGTTCCAAAACATCAATAATATTGTTTCGACATAAGTGATATTGCAGATATGAGTATTACAGTAAAGGAATATTTTCGAACAAGAGTATATACATTTTACATTTTTTATTTGCAGTGTGAGAAATTCTCCTTAATAAGTTTTCTGGGCCGTACGATTTTCTAAAGTGCATACTCTTTCGAATGTTCAAATTATAGAAAAAATACATTCTTAGGTGTTGGCAATGTATACCGAAGGTTGCCCTGAACCAAATTTTTTTTGGACGAGTATTTAGTTTCCTACTTGTCTCCATTTTATCCAAAGTGTTTGCTATCTTGTCATGGACTATGCGGCTTTTAAAACCAGGCCATTATAAGAGTGATTCTAATTTGTAAAAGTATTACAAAACCCCTCTTATATATTTGTTTCATAATTTTATAGGAATCACTTTATATTTAATTTCAACAAGGCTCTTAGAATATAATTGTATATTGGTGAAAGAGCATTTTTTAATATTTAAGAACATTTATTTAGATCTAAAATTTTTTTTTTAATTCTAAAGAGCGACCCAAGCACTATTTTCGACACTAACAGCTTTTCACCATTCTCACAGTCAGTTTCATGCAGCCGCGAGACGAAATGAATTGCTTTACTCTTAAACAACATCGGTAAATATTGTAAACTTATTTTCGAGCGAGTGTTGTCCAAATTTCACGAAAAATGAGGCAGACGCTTAAGACGGATATCTCCTCCGAGCCACTCCTAAGATGGCGCTAGAAGCCGTACATTAGTGAAATTGTGTACCATAAATATTGGAAATATTTGCTCATATAGCGAGGGCAAAATATTTCAAAAAAGACCAAAACCAATTTTTTATTTTAATTATTTAAAAAAAATTCTTTTCATTAGACCATTCGGTGGCAGCTAAAGGTAGGTGAGTCTGTAGTTGTCGCAGCATTACTAAATGCTGTTCGCGTCCATTTGAGTTATCATCGTGACCATCATGGGCGGTAAGCCCAAGAAAATTTACGGTTTCGCCTGGAGCGCAATAGAGAAATGGGCTCAAACGACTTGAAATTTACAGTGACAGTTCAATCAAGAATGCAACTCTCTCAGTTTCAATTGAGGCAAAATTTCATTGACAGCCAAATTAATTCTAATTAATTTCCAGGTTAATAAATAGCGGTCAAGATCTGGCTATTGATCGTCGGGTTAAAATAATTACATACGTATTTTTAAATGTACAGCACACAGCGATGCTTACTGATATATACAAGCATAAAGACGATTAAACTTCAAGAAGACCTTGACTATGGTGGTTTCTACCTACGTTCTTTTCTTAACGTCTCCAACTATGTTAATAAAAAGTACTAGATTTTTTAATAAATTGATTTAGTTTTTGCACGAATCCAAAAGAAATCCAATGAAAACAACTTTCAACACTAATCCAAACTAATGTCGTTGAAACTTTTTGATTAGTCATCGTGCAATTCAAAAGAGCTGTCTGAATTCGAATGATAAATACGTTAATAATAAAATCTTTATTATTGTGCGCGTGTGCACACATAAAATTGCGCAAAATTCCATAGAGTTCTGGCAAACCATAGAAGCCATAGAAAAGGGAAGGGATGGAAGATGAGGAGATTGGCATGTCCTAAAATTGATTTACGTAACATCACTACAAAGGACCGAACAACATATAATCTCAATCCTATATACAGATATGCATATGTACCTTTTTATGTTGTATGTATGTACATATGTATGTGTGAATATATGTATGCAGCTACCCTGCAGGGAAAACTGGACTAGATACTGTTTTTTTTTGTGGATTTTTGGTTTTTTAAACACTTAGGCATTGATACTGCTAATAGCAGTCATCTACCTGCAGTGGGCAAAAGTGTCGAAAATAAATGCAACCTAACGCCTTTTTCGTATACTACAACAGTAACGTTGAGACGCCTAGTGTGATTTTAATTCAGTGTACATATTTCTTTCTACTTGGAACGAGGCAGGCAAATGAGTTTGAAGTTTGAGTTTTTTTTGTAGTTTTTCCCATGTGCTCGGGCTTCCACCTAAATAGCACGCCACTGTCTACACTATTGCTTATTGTGGCATTATCCGAGATATATACTTATATTTATAATTTGGTGAATTAGTACTGCGAATTTAATTGGATCTTAGAAAGGGTCAATATAGGATTATAGAATAATAAATTGGATTTTTTAATGATTCACACACTATACCATAAATTTTATTCTAATTAATTTTAAATAATGCTACAGGATCACGTCATAAATATTTTTTATTCGGTTTTAACAATATAAGATGTTCAATATAATCAACGCGTGCGTGCAGTATTAAAAAGAGAATAATTAGATATTATATTATTTAAATAAAATTAAATTAAAATCCAATTGACTATTCAAAGACCAATTTACGCTTTCTAAAAGCCAATTGACTATTCTAAAATCCAATTTACGCTTACTAACATCCGATTGACTTTTTATAAAATCCAACTGGAAATGTTGCAGTTCCGAATTATCGCAAGAAAAATGCAGCGGGTGGCAATTAAGACTTCCTAGTACCCGCCGAGTAAAGTTCACAAGTTGCTTGCATGGAAAAGAACAGGAACGCTGGTCGTAGTTCTAAATTCACTACATAGGAGTGCACCAGCAGTGTAGAGTAAAGTTCCCCAGTTGTTTGCATGGAAAAGAACATGAACGCTAGTCATGGTTCTAAATTCACTACATAGGAGTACACCAGCAGATCGGTATTAGTGGATTTCCCTGCAGGGTACACAACTTGTCTGCGTGTGTAAGTAACTGATGATGTGCATGTTCAAATGTGGTAAGTATTGTATATACGTGTATGTATGTATGCGTGTATGTATGGATATGAAATTGTTCGCACTTTAAAAAAGGATTACAAAAAACATCACAATAATTTTTTCCATATTGAATTTTTTCCGAAAATATGTACGTTAAAAAAATAAAGCTTGAAAAAAAGCTCATCTCGACGAAGCGACACACAACGTTGTCAGACTGAGATGGAATGATTGTGCGCATCAATTAAGTAATGAAATGAATGAACTTTACACAAAAAAGAGTGTAGAGGCAAAATTGTAGCAAAAGAGAAGAATAAAAAAACCAATACAAAGTAAACACAAACATTAAAAAAAGCAAATAACAAGAGAGATACAAGAATAAAATACAAAAGATTAAATAAACGAAGTATAAAAAAACGAAATGGTATAATCGTATTAAAAACTAATAAAAGAAAAGAGAGGGATTTACAGGAGTATTAATTTTGTTAGTCATATATTGACACCGCTTGTTTCCAGCTGAAAATCGATTAGTTTTTAAATCCGTACTTTTAACTCAATAATTACAAGAATGTGGTAAATTGTCTGAATTTCAATTAATTAATTTCGATAGTGTTTACTATAAGTGGGAGTGTATCGGGACATTCCAAACAAAAATTAAAACGAAAAAAATATTTCATTCCATTTTAGGGAGGCAAGTTGATCCACTTTTTTTTAAAGGGCTTTGCAAAAAAAATGCACCAGTTAACATGTTGTTAATACGCTTTTTGTTATTTTAGTTAATTTTGTTTTTGGGATTTACTGTTTTTTTCTTTATTTAAAGTTTTAATTTGGCATCGCAATCAACATTCCAAAAGATCTCTACTAAAAAACAAACAAAGTGTGTTGGTATTAGTATGTTTTAATTTTACCCCTTTTTTGGATTTTTTTTTCTTCTTTTTATTTTAATATTTATTTAATATTTTTTGTTTGGTTGTAGCACACGAGAAAATTTGCTTGCGTGCTTACTTTTCACATATTTTCTATACAAAAACGTGTTTTGTCAAAAGTAAGTAACTGTTTCAGTTTTAAAATTAAAAAAAAAAAGTTCCAACTAAATTTATTAGTTATTGTATAAATTTAAAATTAAATATGTGTTTCTATGTAATTGTATATGTACTTACTGTTGTTGGCGAGCAAATTTTCGTGCAACTTATCGCGTTGATCCTCGAGCACCTCACCCAAATAGGCGGCAACTTTGCGTGTAATTTGCTCCACATAAGTATCCAGTTTACCCAAATCATCGGAGAGTCCGACCAATTGATCGAGTGTACCAACCTGCCAGATAGTACGAATGTGTGAAATTATTTCGTTAGTTGATAATTTTTTTCATAACGTAATAAAAATAACCTAATCCCACCACAGTTGTAACTAGAAATATTCTAAAATGTAGTGTTTATTTCATTTAATTTAGTTATAAAATAAGATCGACAAGGCATCTGCACTAAAATTACGGCACATTGAACAGGTACCAGTAGAGCAACTAATTTTATTTTATTTTTTCTATTTATTTGGTCTGTAAATTTTCAAATTTTGTTTAAATTACTCTAAACTGTGAATGTTGTTTATAGCCTTTGAAATTCTGTGGACCAAAGCAAAAACAAAATACATTGTTCTTGTATTTTTTATTCTACTACTACCACCAATTTAATGTGCCTGGACTTATAAATATATCAAAAGAATAATGTTCTGCAACTTATACTGGAACGAAAAATTGAAGGAAGACGAGGCATCGGAAGAAAAAAATTATCCTGGTTGCGAAATATTCGTCAATGGATCGGAGTCCAAAATATTGGTCATCTTTTGGAATTAGCCCGAAACAGAGACGCTTTTTTAAATACAATATAGTTATGAAAAATGTATAAAAATGTTTTTAATTTTGTGAACATATTTGTTAAGCTTTATTGTATTTATTTAATTTTGTATGCATAGAATTTTATAGTTACACTATATTTTATACATGATCGCTTACATTCGGTAACAAATTGCAAATAAAGAAGAAGAAGGACTTATTTTGGCGTTTACATCCTCTCTTGGCCGAGCTCCTCCGCCTATTTGTGGTGGGAGTCCCGATGTTTTCTCCACAAATAGAGGTTTATACAGTTTTAAGCCAACTCCGAATGGCAAATGGTTTTTATGAGGAGCTTTTTTATGGCAAAAATACACTCGGAAGTTTGCCGTTGTTGGCCAAGGAGCGACCGCCATTAGAAAAAACGTTTTCTAGCAATTGATGTTTCGTGGCCGGGCTTCAAGCCTACGGTGTTTTAAAATTACGCTTCAGAAATCTATACATACCTATAAATAGGAATAGGAATGCATAAACTGGAAATAATGGGTTTCCCCAAGCCTATAGTTTTATTCACATTTTATTAAAATCTAAGATTAATTTGTACGGCTGAAAATTTAAACTGATGTAGGTAGGCGTGTATTTGGAAAATCAAATTTAAGGCCATATTCGGTTCATATTCAGAACATAGTTCTAAAAAATGCTTCGAACTAGGAACTTTAGACAAATCGTGGCAGAGATATTGCCAATATCCTTGTTTTTTGATAGATTTTCAGTTGTTTACAAGCTTTTGAGCCCTTTTTGGGTTTTTGGCCGAGCTCCTCGTGCTGTTTGTGGCGTGCGTCTTGATGTTGATCCACAAATGAAGGGAGCTACAGTTTCAAGCCGATTGCGAAGGGCAAATATTTTTTATGAGTAGCTTTTTCAGAAATACATTCGGAGGTTTGCCATTGCTTGGCGAGGGGCGACCGCTATTAGAAAAAACGTTTTCTTAATTTTGGTGTTTCACCGAGATTCGAACCTACGTTCTCTCTGAATTCCGAATGGTAGTCATGCAACAACTAATTCGGCTACGGCGACTGCCATCTGTTGGATAGAATGTGCATAGTAGCATACGAAACAATGATTTGGTGATGAGGGCGAGATGGATTTTTCGCAAAAATAGTTTCGCATTACTGCCCCTAAAAGCATACTTTCTTTGTTGAAATCGAATTGGTCAAATAGAGTCAAAGTTGTCGGTCACGTTTCTATTAGACAGTTTGTTTACTTTCCGCATTGAGAAGTTGAGCTGTTCTTCTACTCTGCGAGTGTCAAGCACCTTCCATCATGGAAATCATATTTTATTAAAACTTTTTGTTAATTTTCAACCAAATTCACTTATATATTTTACCATAAATAATCGCACTTAATCACAAAACTTTTTGTTTATTTTCTTTTTTTGTCTCTTTCACTGTAACATTTCACAACAGCAAAGCGCGCCGTCACATCCACTTTTTTTTACCTTTTTCTTTCACCTGCTTAAATAAATATATAAAACATACCAGTACCAGTATCCAAGGATTTTGTAATTACCTTCAAGTCGGGTATATGAAACTTGTAGTTGTTGCACAGATTATTTTGTTTGCTACAGAGATTGTTCATGGTGTCGAACGTTTGCTGGCATGTTTTGTCGCCAGGGGCTGAAATAAGCCAATACTCGGACATCTTGTTGATTTCTAAAAGTTTAAGATATTTATTAAGCAATTTCAATTAAATCCATAGTCAGCTGATTGGAAACGCTATGTGTTTTTCTTTGACACACATTTTTTTATAAAAAACAAAATATTATTCTAGAAAAATTTAATCTAAATCAAAGTTTTAAACATTCTACAAAATTTATAACAATTCGAGGGAAAAAGGAATGCATATTTTTTATATGGCGAAAATAAGTAACTCCATTAGGGGAAATATTAAAAAAAAAAATTACCGAGAATTTTGAGCCACTTCAAACATGCACTTCATTATAGTAAAATTATAATGTGCTATAATAAACCTGCATACCCAAATTTTTAATTATGATTAAAAGCTTGAAGTTGTGTACAAAGTTGAGGAAGTTGAGTTGTGTAGATAATTAATATTTTTTTATAAATCTCGTAAAAAGTTTATAAATTTAATGATATTTATTGTAGAAGGAACTACATTTTTATAAAAAAGTATTTAAAACTGTTTAAAATATTGCGTTTCTAATTAGCCGGCTACGGTTGTATATGTTCATATGTATATTAAGCACAAAATAAACACATAAAAACACTCATTCAAATTAAGCAAAAATCATTTCATAAAGAAAATAAAATAAATAATTGGCGCGTACACTTCTGTTAGGTGTTTGGCCGAGCTCCTCCTCCTATTTGTGGTGTGCGTTTTGATGTTGTTCCACAAATGGAGGGGCCTACATTTTCAAGCCGACTCCGAACGGCAGATATTTTTATGATGAGCTTTTTCATGGCAGAAATACACTCGGAGGTTTGCCATTGCCTGCCGAGGGGCGACCGCTATTAGAAAAATGTTTTTATAAATTTTGCTTTCACCGAGATTCGAACCAGCGACCTCTATGTGAATTCCGAATGGTAATCACGCACCAACCCATTCGGCTACGGCGGCCGATCATTTCATACAATACCCAAAAAACAATTACCTGCTCAATACTTCAGTAAGCTACCCCAACCCACCCCATTTCAATACACGCACGTCGAACGCAACGTAACGATATGACATCACGTTGCATTGCAGAGCAGAAGTGTCAATGGTCACTTAATGGGAATGATGTCTCGACGTACATACATACATATGTACGTGCAAGAAGGACTTGCGTTTAACTATTACATAAAATATTCAAATACGTTGAATAGTTGTATGTGAGCACATTACTAAAGCGATAGTTACAAAAGCCTACAATTCAAGAGAAAAGGGTGAGAGACAGAGAGGGTAAACAACTAATAGACGCAGTCATGAAACGAAGGACGCTTCGAATGAAAAAAAAAAAAAAGATTTTTATGTAACTTTAAGTTTAAAAAGCACAAAGAAGGTAGAGGTTAAACTTAAGCGACAAGTCAAGTCGTTGTATGAAACGGCATTTGGCCGCCGCACCGCCGGATGAGTAAATGCATTGCGCTTGTAAAATCAATAGATCCCTTTAATTATTTATAGTGTTTGAAAACTTTCAATTGCTATTGCATTGAACTTGAACGACGATAAGTTAAACGAAGGACTCAGGAAGTGCCATTCAATGGGAATAACCAATACACTGTAAGCGCACGTATGCACATACCCATGCATTACATATGAATATATAATATAATATGTCCAAGGTGCATGGGCATGTCGTATGAGTAATTTAACAGTAACGAACACAATCAAGATTGGAGTGCGGCAAAATCTAAAAACTTGAATGCTAATTAATAAAATAAAATGAATAACAAGAAAGTGACGGATAAAATAAAAAAATAAAATAAAGTGAAATAAAAAAAGGTTGTATAAAAAAACAATTAAAATGAAAAAATAATATACAGAATTAAATAAAATGATGTAGAATAAAAAGAAAGAAACAAAATGAAAAAAAAAAATAAAATAAAAGGAAATAAAATAAATAAAATGAATAACAAGAAAATGGAAAATAAAAATCAAATAAAATGTTGAAGAAAAATACAAAATAAAATGATGAATAAAAAAATTAAGTACAACAAAAAATTGAATTAACAAAAAATTAATAAAATAAAATGAACAAAAATGTATAACAAAATAAACTGAATAACAGGAAAATGGAAAATAAAACAAAGTAAAGTTAAAAGATAAAATGATGCAAAAAACAAAAAAACATTAAAGAAAATAAAATAATATGAAGTGAACTAAACCATGAAAATAATTATTAAAATAAATACATCTTCTATACTATAAAGGTGAATGTCTGTACGTTGTCCGCGCATCACTACGAAACAACAACACCAAATGACATACAATTTTTTATACATTCATATTTTCACCCAATGAAGGTTATAGGCATGTTTTTATGATGGAACTCCCTTCCCACAGCCCCCAGGCCGCGCCACCACTCTCAATCGTCACTAATAATCGAATATTTGCTTAAATTTAATCTAAAAAATCTTAGTTTTTCCTAGACTTTATAATCCGCATAAGCTGCTCAACTATGACCCAAATGCAAATTTCCAAAACGGTTTGATACAGAAAATTAATAAAAATAATTTTGCTTGATATTTTTCTGATTGGTTGTTTTGATTTTATTCAACGAGGCATAGCAACCGATGCCGGGTATTGTAATACTATGGTTATTAATAAAAAAATATTTTCTGTGAAATTATTGTTTGTAATTCTTTTATATACATATTTTAAATCCCTCAAAACTACTCCTACGCGAGCGGCGCCGCGGGTTAGAGCTAGTACTATACTAAAATGAAGTACTATAAAATAATAAATAAAATTCAATTAAATAAAATAAAATGAAATTAAAAAAACTTAAAAAATAAAATAAAATGAAGTAAAAAAACTCCAGATATTAGAATGAAATACAATAAAATTAAAAATTTAATAAAATTAAGTAAAATAAAATAAAATTAAATTGAAAAATGAAAATAAAAGTACTAAAATAAAATAAAAAAGTAAGCAAAATAGGGAAAATATTGCTTTGTTTACAAAGTAGCCGATCGGAAAGCTCTAAAAGCAACGCAGTTGGCAAGTAATAAAAGCTAATTGAGTTAAACTTAATTAAAAATCTATAAAACAGAATAATAAAAATAAAATAGCAATTAGATAATATGAAATAAAATCAAATAAAAACAAAAATCGAAAAATACAAAAAAAAAAACGTTAGAAAAAAAAAATAAAAAAATTATATAATTTACATAAAAAACATTATGAAATAAAGAAAATAAAAAGAAATGAGGTAAGGAAAAAATTAAAATTAATTAAAACCAAAAAAAAAATATCATAACAGCATAAAAGCATAACATAAAACAGAAATTAAGTACAAAAAATTCCTATAAAGAATAATTAAAAAAATATTGAAAAATGTAAATAAAACGGTTTAAAATAAAAATAAAAATATAAACAAACAAAAATTAAAAAATATTTAAATACTTAAATAAAACGGTATAAAATAAAAATAGAAAAAATATTATTAAATTTTAAATTATTAAATAGAATAAATAAATAAAATAGGGTACGGGAAAAATTAAAATTAATTAAAACAAAAAAAAATATTATACAATACAATAACATCATAAAAGTATAGCATAAAACAGAAATTAAGTACAAAAAATTCCTATAAAGAATAATTAAAAAAATATTGAAAAATTTAAATAAAACGGTTTAAAATAAAAATAAAAATAAAAATATAAACAAACAAAAATTGAAAAATATTAAATATTATACCATATATAAATATGTAGCCGTTTTTCTGCGCATATTTGTGACCAGTAAATTGAAAAAATATCCAGTTGATTAAGTTTCGAACTCACAGTATAAGTTTGTCTTCAAGCCAATTACAAGAAACTCGCAGGCTTTTTTGATAGATGACATCTCTAAGGATGTATAGTCCGATTCGTCCCAAACTCACAATATACATATGTACATACATACACATTATATATTAGCTACACGAAGATACATACACAGCTGGTCGGATTTACACGATTATTTTATTTGTATTTTGATTTATTTATTTTTATTTTATATAATATAATATAATATTAGTATTTCACATCCGACATTTCTTGTATACCTACTATAGCTATAGTATTCAATTGTGGAGTATGACCCTTGCAAACACACATTGATGGTATATCCGCAAAGAAATATTCACAAAGATCTTCAAATACCCATTAAGGCCAACAAACAAAATCATCTAACATAAACTCGAAATCACCTTCGTGTCACAGAAAAGTGGCGTAAAACCACAGACTGAGGTTGAACTCAGTGTTTGAGCTAACATCTTGACAAACATGTTTTTAAATCTCAAGCTTATTGTTTATTAGAATTTAAAAAACACGAGTTGTAAACTGACTAAAGCTTACGAATCCCTCCTATCCTGAACGTAATGTGAACAAATTATTCCAGTAAATTACAATGAAATCAAATAGATTAACGAAACTAACGCAAGATAAGTCTTGTTGAGGCCCTATGCTCCCGAGAGGAGTGAACAAGGAACAAAAAAACAAAAAAATAAGAATAAAGGCTATAGGGAGATAGCCATGAGAGAGATGCGCCCACAGGGAATTGCGGATGCGCAATAATTTGTCTTGCTACTTGTTATCAATATTAAGATTTGCTGAAAATTCTCAGATTAGTTTTTTATATGTTTTAGATATTACTAAAATACATTTGAGAAAATTAAAAAAATAATTAAATGGGTAATTTTTCCTACTTGCAAATTTTGTTGAGATTAGTTTAGTTTTTTTGTTTTGTATCGTAATTTATGTTGGCACATAATTCATGAGAAAGTTGAAGTTGAATTAAACTTTAGCAGACATTTTTTAAATAAATAAAGTAATTTGTATGCAATAAAGATCGAACTCATTGCTTCGTATACCGTCAATAATGCGCCCAAGTCTAATGGTAAGCGTAACTTTTCTATATTCAAAAAATTTAATAAAACGAAAGAAAACGAGTAAATAAATTACAGCAATTGCCAGAGTTATTTTACTGATGCAAACGGAGATTCACATATAAATTGCTCACAATAACCTCAAAAATAACTTAAAAATCATTCAAACACTCATAAATAAATTTTCAGCTATTTTTGTACAAAATCAAGCTTTATGTACATACTCGTCCGTTGATGGCACACAACAATTCAATCCGTGAGTGTATTGGCTTAGCGTAAGAACTTAGCTGGCCTCTCAACATTTTCCGCAATAATTAAAACTTTCAGCATTGACAATTTTCACTGTTTGATTATTATTATTTCTCTTTAATATTTGGACTTCTAACAATTTTTCTTTCCCCTTTAAAATATCAGTTTAGTATTTGACACTTTTAAAATTAAATTAATTCAAAAAGTTTTCTATTTATTTATTTTTTAATATTTTCTCAATAGCACCAACAAACGTTTCTGCACACAACGACGCTCTGTCCGCAACTGAATTCGTCCTGAGAATTTTTCGTCCTAACAAGCGTACAATGTAAAGCAGCTAGCCAGTTCTGCGTTGTCGATATTCAAACTATCGAAACCAACGCATCCCTCCCCAAAGTTACATATGGAGCATAAGTCAGGGTGAAATGGTAGTAGATGAAGAGATACAGACACTCTGTATGCGCTTGGACATGATGGCGTCTATTGTTGTCATTTAGCCTTACAGTTGTGTAGACTGTCTGGCTGACTCCACGTCGTTTTATCTTCTTCGTATTGCTATTAGAGGCGCTTCACCGCTCAAACTTCACAACAAAAATACAAAAAAAAAAAAAAAACGTTTAAAGGAATTTTTGGCATTAGAAATGAGTGCAAAATGTCAACAATGCTTACGTTGTTGGCATTTATGTAATTGTTTTTGTTGTACCATGTATAGTAAATTATTGTGTTTTTGATGCAGAAAATACCATGCGATATTGCTATGTGTATGCGTGCTTGCGGTGGAATAAAGTGGATTTTTATACGAGATAAACAAATGGCGCGTAATTTTGAAAGGTGGCTGTGTTTGGCAGTGGAGATGATGGCGACACAGGAAAAAGTATTTCTAATGAACATTTTCATTATTTATAGTGCCGATATCTTCCAAACATTGAAGGCCATCAAGCGCATATATACGCTTATCGTCGCATTTGTTTGCACTATATGCATACATACAAACGTGAGTCCTCTTGTAGACCTTTTTCCGAAGGGCGGTCAGTTTTAGTGTACAAACTTTTTATAACATCAATGCAGTGTAACTATTTACCTATTTATTAATTGTAATTATTTGAATATTTTTGTACTTGCATGCAGTGCCGTGCAAGGTATGCGGAATAATAATAATAGCCGACGTTTGCCTTTCCCCCGACCAAACGCCACGAAAGTCGTAGTCCTCGTAACGAACGGATTATTTTTGTTTTGGCGCCGAATCAAGAAAGGCAGGATTTTATTCCATTCAATTTCAAGTATCGATATTTAAAACTATTCAGGTACAAAAAAAAAAAAGGAAAATGCATCAGCAGAAAAAAAATTTGCAGGTATATAATCATGATGATAGCGGAGTAGAAGAACCGTTTTAGAGCGATGCCATTTAAAACAGCTATTGCTTTGGCACTTATTTTCCTTATCTTTAAGGTTAAACCACTGATTATTACCTCATCGAGGACAGGCCTACTAGGCATTCAAAGTAGTATTTTTGGAATTGACGGTATCGCGTCTTTGCTATAACAAAACAGTGGCAAAGTGTCTCACTAATTTCGCTTGTGAATATCTTAAGCTACTGTGCGTAACATTCGACCAGAGTGAAAGATACTAAAATTGCTGGTTAACAGAATGTGAGACAAATCCAAAAAAAACTTCTATAGGCTACATACCTGCGAAAAGACTGAAGACTGCAACTTCGCCTTCTGATGTCCTCAGAATATCTCAATGGAGCTTCAAGTTAAGGAGCCTAACACTATGCTCTGTAAGCAAATTTTTCAGGAATGTTACCAGCCCAATAAATAGCTGCCTACCGAACATGTCAAAAGTCATCTCTCGCACCGACGGGACTTAGAAATACTTTTGACAACCACTGGATCTGACCGTATATCGACACGGCTTAACAAGCATTGATAGAGTGTCAAATCCCATCTTTAGCTGACAAAGAGCCTTAGCTACTTCGTGGGATCCCCGTTACAGTGGCATACATATTGTTTATGGTAAAGTAACTACCTATCCAGTATCAACCCCGCATATCCAACATACGACTAGCTTAACCATACAATAACCATTTCATTAACATTTCCAAAGTATATAACAATATTTTTACTTTGGCCCGACTACGTCGAAAGAGCTCATTGGCTGACATCGACAACGAAAATTGATAACCGACTGGGGCAGAGTTTGTTTTAGCTGAGATCATTCTCGTTCGCCAAAATCTTTGGGAGATGTTTTATGATGTTCTACTTAAAAAAAAGACGTAGGTATTATCCCAATAAGACTAATTTTCAGCGAACTACGCATTTTTAAGTTGGTAAACTCCGTTATATTAAGAATAAACAGATTTTCTAAACATGTATTGGAAATAATAAACTTTTCTTCTTTTCTGGAAGGAATACACTTTTCCTTCTCCTGGTTAGCTCAAGCGCGCATTTTCCAGGTATATACCTGGGGCCATAACTCGAAGAAGGTAAGCGATTGCAGAGATCAAATGACAACTTTGCTGTAATAATAACATATAATAAGCTATATCTTTGTTGGAAAATTTTTCATTCACCCTAAGAAATGCTGCAGTAGCAAAACAGGCTATGCTTTAATAAGAATTCATTTCAATGAATACCAGTCCTACTACAGCGATTTCAGTGAGAAAATTGTATGAAGTGACTCTGTGAATCCCACATTGCGGGTAGGCGGGTAGTGCGCCTCCTTAAAATGGTTAAACAAGCTGTTGTTAGGGTTGAGCTGCTTTAAAAGCGAATATTATGGCGGCCGCCGTAGCCGAATGGGTTGGTGCGTGATTACCATTCGGAATTCACAGAGAGGTCGTTGGTTCGAATCTCGGTGAAAGCAAAATTAATAAAAACATAATTCTAATAGCGGTCGCCCCTCGGCAGGCAATGGCAAACCTCCGAGTGTATTTCTGCCATGAAAAAGCTCTTCATAAAAATATCTGCCGTTCGGAGTCGGCTTGAAACTGTAGGTCCCTCCATTTGTGGAACAACATCAAGACGCACACCACAAATATGAGGAGGAGCTCGGCCAAACAGCTAACAGAAGTGTACGCGCCAATAATTTATATATTTATTTCAAATTCATTTAGTAATGCGCTGAAAAATCTTATGAAAGCAAAAAGTAAAAAAAATCTAAAGAATACCTTCCTATACTCACACCCAATAAAGGACAACAGAGTTCAGCTTGAAAATTTTAGCTTTCACTGAATGTAGACACAAAGAAAGACTCTTAATTATACGTGCGTATACTCATATTTATTTGGCGTGCATGACTAATGTAACTACACCCAAAACCAAAAGAAAACAAATAATAGAATAACTAAATAAAACAGTAAAAAAATACAATCATATGTATGTATGTAAAATTTCACCAAACAATTTGCAAACGGCGCCTTCAACGGAAGTGTGCCACCCAAACCCCCAAAAAAATTTCAATTGCCACGCGATGTAAATGCAATCAACGATAGCACATTCATACTTACATACACATGTACATATTCATGCATGCATACAGTGCAGTAAAATAAATGTACACACATACAAATAATAGGGGCTGTCAGACAAGTAGTCAGCATGGTAACGAGTCACGATGAACAACCTTGTAAAGTTCAATAATACTTCCAGGACGCGTGGCCAGTCGTACGAACAAACGAATTGTATGATGACTAGGCGGACAACAGGGCGTATGAGTGTTATATAAAGCGCATACAATTCTCTATACGAGTACATATGAATTCGTATAGTATTTATTCCGTATTACACTTATGTGCACACATCCGCACACACACACATGCACTTATACATACATAGTACACATTATTTGTATATACGCTACACAAATACTGACTTGTATAGGTTAATGTAATGTTTTTATATAATTCTTCCCTTTAGTATTTACTATTTTTAGAATTCTCACGGCATCAACTCCCCCATTGGCTTCATGCCGCTGGCTTCCGCAGCGTATGGACGAATTTCGCTAAATGGCTCTGTGAAGGGGAAACTTGCAGTACGAATGCATTGCACAGGACATTGTGGCACCACAATACTTCAATGTTTCTCACCCGCTACGTCGCCAACCAACAGATAACAAAACAAAAGACAAAAACACATAAAACATATACATGTGTACATATGTATGTATGTATTTATTAAGCATGTACATTAAACGAAATTGAATTAATACAGAAGAAAAGTAAATAATTGAGCAGAAAACAATGTGGGCAATTGAATCTCGCGTGACGCGATGCGGTGTAAAACGAGGTGCAGGCGAATTGATTGACTGACAGTGACTACCGGCTGGCGACAAAGCGAATGAATCAAACAACGACGCAGACCCACATTGCGAGTATTTCCTGCCGACACACGCTGCAGAATAGAGCAAACGTCAAAGCACCAAAACCAGTTGTAGCGGTAAAAAAACACCAAAAATAGTTGGAAATTACAAAAACAAACAAAAAAAACATTGACAAAAACCAGAAAAATATTCACAACACAGTAGCACCCTGGCGCCGTCAAGACTAAGTGCAGTGTGCTGGCGGCGCAGGATTCAGTCTATGAGTGCTGGGTGGTTGACTACTACTTGCAATCCACGTCGTATGGCAGCGCTTAGTTCGTGAGCGTGCAAAGTAAACATGATTAGCAGCAAGTTTGTGAAAGGGAAAACAGCAAATGTCATCGTCACTGCGAAAATTTGCGCAAACGAAGCAGCTCGCCCTCTTTGCTAACCTCGAAGCTACACAAATTGATTGCGAGGCGACACTGCGATGTGTGTTGTCGGTACTTGGCTGGCGTCGGCAATGCTAACGAATGCGTTGGTAATGACGGTAACGATATAGTTTCATGGCTAAAAGGCAAAGGAGAACGGGCGATTAGAAGGAGAACGAGAGAGAAGGCGTATTGCTGCTCGCTAACAAAGCGGTGCCGCTTTTATGAGTGTTGCTACTACATCTCCATATGGTGGTGGCAATAGCAAAGTTTGTTGGCACTGTCGGCGTATATGCACACACATACACAAACACTGACGCACTGAATGTCCATGGTGGCGACGATTTCAATATATTTCGACGTCGATGGTGCCGGCAGACATTGGTTATTGTTGTGTGGTGGGTGGACACCCTAAACGCTGACTCAACGGGTGTGCTGCTTGCTAATTAATTAATAATAATCTACCTATTTAATGCTATTTGAACATTTTATGCGGTTTTATTACTTTTTGGACCCCTGCTTAGTACAGTAACCTGCATAGGTTGGTGCACCAACACAACTAGGTTTGGGAACCTACAATTTTTGTTTTATAACGTTTCTCAAATATAGGCTAAGAAGGGCATTTAGTAGTCACTTTTACAATGCGACTTCTACTTTGGTGAGTTTTGAACTAAGTATAGTGATATCAAGAAAAAGGGTGAGAGCACTCAAAATTGAGATACATTTCCAGATCCCCTTCTTTAACCTTTAAAAGCTTCTAATTGCAAGAAACAAAAACCTCTTTATGACAGTGTCGTTTCTCTATAAATAAGATTGACACTTACTTGCTAAATTTTCTATAAGTGAGATTCGAGCGCATTTATTGTATATGTTATTTATGACGTTTGCTAAATTTGCTGCATGAACGCACGAATAATCTAATAAACAAAAACTGTGAGATTAAGTCGAGTGAATTGATGGCTCAGGTCGTTCATTTCCAACAGCATACTTTTATGAGGGCCGAAGTTGTGCCTACATCACAATACCTTTTATTTCGATATTTATATATCTGTAAATGAGAAAATTACACCAGAACTTGTGAAAGCAGAGCATCTATAAGTACATAACAGGGGAAGCCCTCGAAACACCACAACATCTACCCTGTGAATGTGTAATAATAATAAGAATGGTATAGGTCGAAAGGTACTACCTCGCAATATTACATATTTAAAATGAGCCGTTAGTAAAGGTCAGGTCCTTAGACGCAGCCGCAATAAGCTCATCGTCATAAGGGTGCACTTTAGTGGAATGAATAATAAAAGAATGTTAAGTGCTTTTAGTCTTTAATGAACGGAACATCTGTTTGTATTTGGAAGTAACTTCCGTAATAGTTTGCTTAAGTTTATAGGCTGGCTTGCAGCGAGTGGGGGCAGAAAACCGATACTTATACATACGCATATTTGTATATGAGAACATTCCCAAATATAAACACTAATACTCCTAGCACTTATATTTTTATTTAACCCTGGATGGTTACTCTTCATTTTAGTACATTAAGGATACTCTTCGTCGGATCGGCGACCTATTTTTTATGAAGATTCTAGAAAAATACTTTTTAAAAATAAAAATAAGAAAACTCTTTTTTTAGTTGCATTTTTTATTTAAAACAATGAAAAAGAATTAAATACAAAAATAAATAGTCTTTTTCTCTCTTAAATTCAATATGAGTTTGTACTCTTTTTTTTGGTCTTTTAAAAATAATTAACTTTTTATAAAAACAAAAACTAACAAATAAAAATAAAAGTTGCTTTTTTCATATACAACATTTAAAGAAAATAAATCAAATAATATAATATAAAAAAGTTTTTTTAGTAAATAGCCTTTTCTCTACATGAGACACAAAGTTCAACTTTGTGTTCACCACAAATACTTCTTTTGCATATATTGCACGTGGCTTTTGTCATTCTTCGTTTGCTACTCGGACAGAAGTGACAAATTCTACGTTTTTTTGGTCCTTTATCAGCGTTGTCAATGCCTTCCTGCGGATTAGGTATTATATTTTCAATACTCTCCTTAATTGAGGTCTGCAAGGTAGGTTTCTCATGTCTGTCTCTTAAAAAGGGAACCACTAGAGATTCATGAAGATCTTTCAGGTACTGTCGTCGGTTTTTGGGTTTTTGATTTCTATGCAGCATATTGTGTGTATATATGACGTAGCTGTTCACAAAAGTGATATTTAAAATTCCAAAAAATAGGCACATTGGCCACCTGTTGGTTTTTCGAGAACACGAGACAACACTGCACATTTGGTCTAGAGTATCGACACCGCCTTTAGTCTGATTATAAAATTCTACCATGTGTGGCTTTCCGGTTTTCATATTTATTGTTCCTTCTTCATTGCAGCTGGATAAAAGATATACAAATTTATTTGGTTTTGGCTTGTACGATAATAAAGTCAGTTCATTGTCGTAACAAAACATGGATGTTCCGGCTTTCCGTCCTTTAACGTTGCCCATTTCCTTCGGTATTTCTCTTTTATTCGACCGTAAAGTGCCAATAATTGTCAATTTATAGGGTTCGGAAAGCAGAGATTTGGCAAGGGGAACTGATGTGAACCAGGTATCCATTGTTATGTTGCGATTCTTTCCATGGACAGTTTTCGTCAGTTCTTTTACATAGTACTCTCTAAGAGAAATTGCTGTTGGATTAGAGCCTTTCCCCAGATATGGGCTAGCATCTACCATATATTTTGTACCACTATCGCATAACATTACTAATTTTAACCCAAACTTAGCTGGCTTATTTGGGATATACATGCGAAAGGGGCAATGTCCTCTGAAAGCCAGTAGCTGTTCATCAATTGTCAAGTACAAACCGGAGACGTAGTTTTGGCGGCATTTTTGGATGAAAAGATCCCAAACCTTTCTTATAGGAGCAAATTTGTCATTTATCAGTCTCAATCTGACACTTTTGTCATCAAAGCGAAGACACGACATCAAAAATTTAAAGCGAAATTTACCCATAGTAGCCAAGTAGCGCGAACCACAATAAGTAGGATCAAAAAGTTCGTCTGTTGTAAGGTGATTATCCTTCTTAATAGCCGTAAGAACTAGGAGTCCTAGTAGCGCATATATCTCAGATAAATCAGTAGGACCCATTTGCGAATTAGATTTCTGACGATTCTGTATTTCGACATTTGTCCACTGCACAATCTCATCAACAATTTCAGAAGTGATGAATAATTTAAAACATTCAAGAGGATCTACTACTCCTTTGCATTCACGAGACGAGCCTCTAGCTTTGTGCACGTAGTTCATAGCCCGATGATGTGATTTTCCTTTTTTAGTGGACCATTTATGAAAATTTTTCCCGCGCAGAATTGTTTTTGAAAAGTCAATTACATTCGTTCTTGAGCGAAGCATATTTAGCGGAATATCATCTTCATCGGAAAGTTCTTCTTCAGAAAACTCAGACGATAGTGAAACGTCATCTCCAGCAACTGGTGTCTGCTCTTCTTCATTGTTTTCGCCACCTTGATTGCTATCGTCATCTTCCTCTGAACTACCCAAGAAATTGAAATCGTCGTCACAATTTTGCAAAAACCTCTCGATATCAGCTTCAGTTAGTACTTTCTTAGAACTCATTTTTTGCTCTAATTAAATAAAAAGTTTAAAATATTTAACATAAAAAATAATAATTTTTAATAATACTAATACAAAACTATTAAACAAAACATCAAAATATAACAACAAATTTATTACACTGTGAGAGCAAAAAGTCACAGTAAAGTTACTCTTCGTCATTGTGACGAGTACACACCTGTAAATTTCAGCTTGAACAAAATAAATATACAGCATGCGTCCGCTCACTGTAAGCTTTAGTTACCAACTGACGTTGTTGACAAAAAGAGCGTAATTAGAACACACATAATAAAGTTATGCAGTGAAGAGTAAACGAGTCTCGTCGATTCGACGAAGAGTAACCATCCAGGGTTAATAGCCTATCTATACAAGGCGGTTAATTGAAGTGATTTTGTGTCTCAATGAAAGTTTTTATAGTCCACAATTCCAAATGACAACCTCAAACCATAGTAAGTAGAAGCAAAAACAGGTTGTATAATTAGCGGTTATCAATGTAATATATCAATACAAAAAAGTAATATGTATGTATGTGCACACCAAATGGGGCATTGGTTCTTAGAAGCAAATATGAGTTTTGGGCGATAAGTGGGTGTAGCACGAACGAAGTACTAATATTTGAGACACTCAACTACATTTACATACTCACAAATATGCATGCTTGAAGGACATAATTTTATAATTAAATACGTGGTGTCTGCGCGAAGCGCGTGTCATGACTGGGCATGATATATAACAAGGAATTCATCAAGCATTTATACACGTGCCTGCGGAACCTTGACGAAATGAACATAGTACAACAAACAAATTTTACATAAATTAGAATATACTTTCGTAGCTACATAAGAAGTATGGATATGTATATCAGAGATTTTTCTCTTTCTTTCTCTAAAAGAAAGCAATTTAGGAAGCCAGTAGTTAATAATTGATTAGGAAAACAAATATAACCACTGATGCAAAAAAAAAAAAAAAACACAAAAGCACATGGTTGACGACCTTTAAAGCGCGCAATCGCAGAAAAAACTGAAAATAAATAAAATTTTAAAACTATGGAATACGATTTTCAGCATGCAATATTTGGGTAGACTCAATTTATACAACAGAACATGTCCAAAATGTTATATTCTCGCAACTAAATAAATTGTTTGTTTGATTTTAGGCGTAGTCAATTCGTGGTCACTGTCCACCGTGACAGCATAGAGGCCGAAATCACGAAATACACGCAATGGCAGCTGTTACAAACCCGCTATATTTTTATTTCCATTTCACACGGAGCGTTCACAATTTTTGGCCAATTTACGTGCTTATTAAAGAAAATGAGGTAGGTCAAAATCGGGTCAATGCCACTAGTTTCCGGCACACGAAAAATGTGCAGGAAGTTTAAATCACAGCTTTACTTGCGTTTCCTAAACTACATCTAACCAAAACACTACAAAAGTATTTGGACTTTGTTGCTTTTAGATTGTCAATATTCAAATTTTGCGGTAATTTTATCTTATGAAGTGCACGTGAGCTTTGATGATTTAGACCATTCTCATTGATTTGTTAATACCTGTTTTTCTTTCATTTCTAAACAGCTTGTGGAAAGGGAAATTGTATTGCTTGTAACAAATACTAGCAAAGCTTAAATTAAAGCATACGATGCATAAGTTTAGCAATGCCTTTAAGCCCAGCTTGCCGAATTTACTATATTGAGGCGCAAAATTGGGGTGGGAGAACAAACACGCAATCAAAACAAATACAATAAAAATTCACCATAGCTGCTATACGATTTTTGACATTTCTATGCAGCACTGCGCGTATAAACGCAATTTCCACCACGACAGCGCGATGTGGTGTCAGCTGTTTGATGACAGTCACATGACAGCTTTGGATCGATAAATTTTTCGCTCACGGGTTCGCACAAGCTTGAAAATATACTTTTTCAGGAAGATTTTTCTGCTATTTCGCAATATGTTTGTATTATGCTATGCATAGGAGGCGATTACTAGGCAATTGAATTCTTTTCGCGCTTTAGTTAAGTGCCCGAAAATAATACAACTGATGCACACATGATCATACCAGCTTTTACACAAGCACCCAGAAAGTCATGTTTTAACCTTCAATGCAACGTCGCTTTATACACTTTATTCAATTTGTATCGCAACCTACTACATAATTGTGCCTTGATTGGACAGCCATGAATTACATTGATCAACTAACCAACTGGGAAGACCATGAAAATTAGCTATTCCACAAACATTTGTTGCTCCCCTATACTTTTCTTTGCACACTCACACACACTACTTATTGGACATTGGCACAATTTGGCACTTACGTTTTTACTTTCGTGTTTTCTGCGGGGCTGCGAAAACTCACTTTAACTGTCACGGAATTTTGTAAAACTTGCCGAGAATTTGTGCGATATGATGGTGCAACGAATTGGCGTTGGAAACTTTTCACTTACAATTTTCTATTGCCCAAAAATCAATCGACAAAGAATAACGACGGCAACGACACGACGGCCACAGCGACGGCGAGAAGACAGACTGTGCAGAAACTCAACACTACGAATGTGCGAGTAAAGCAGAATTTGTATGAGCACAAAATGAAATACAGAAAAATTCACGTGATAACATTCAGAAGGGAAATTTTCCTTGTGATTTGACATTTAACAGTTTGAGATGCACTATACATGGTGGTTTGAAAACTCGACGATATGATGAACGCTAATAATTTTATTGAAAGGGAATATGATCATGAACAACGAAAAAGGGTAGCATATGAACTGCACTGAAGTAAATTAAACAAAAGCTGTTTATGATTTAACTATAAAATTAAACTATTGAATGTTCACTTCTGATGTATGTGCTTTCTTTAAAATCTTAACAAGTTGCTGTAATTTTTTATTTCTTTAATTAATTAAAAAAATAAATGAAAAGATCAAAATGATTTAAAATGTAAGCTTTTAAAATAGAAGCAACGAAATTCTACTATGCCTCCAAAAAAACTGAACATAACTTCAATAAGCTGCACTAAATTGCCATTTATAATACACAATACAAGTAGTTGCGTAAATAATTCAATCATTACTGCGGCAACATAAAAGTAAATTCTTTCTGCAATAGATAGCCAGGAATAAATATTACAAAGCATACCTCTACTTATAGTAAAAAAATGTACTTATGTATACATTCATTTAAGTAGGTATGTATGCATAGCATACAGTTATTGAATGCAGTTAACAAACTGGGACTGTTTACACTTAAGAACATAATATCCCAATTAGGTCAAACTATAGTATCTGCGTTGGGAAATAGTTGCGAGTATGCTCATATTTTACTACTGTATAAACATACATACATACATATATTAAAAAAAATATACCTACAAAATTTAGTATTATGTTACAATATTACATATATAATATTACAATAAATATACTTAATAAATTTAGTGTTATGCGCATATTTCACTTATGTATATATACATATGTATTATTACAATAAACATACTTAGAAAACTGATTATTAAATTCATTTAAGAAATTATAGAAAATTTATATCAATAAAAATAAATCCTTTAATAATAAATACTTCATAAAATTAACAATTCCCCATTAATACATTTATTTATGAGCAGATCTGACTTTATATATTCACTTAAGCAACATTTTCAATTTAAAATACAAAGTATTTAACTGATTTTAAGATCAAGCGTTGAGTAGCAACTGTAGTGATTACCATACCGCAACTAATCTACCTACATACATACATATGCATATGTGTAAAAAGTACATTTCCTTACATATGCACATACATATGCACGTTTATGTGCATACACTTGCCCTTCTTTATTTATGTTCTGAACGTCAAAATAAAGGCATGTTTCAGTTACCGTTAAATAAATTAAAAATGCAAATTCAACGATTTCGACCATCCATACTCGTAAAACCTGTATAACCTGACAGATCAACAATTGCGATCATCGTGCAATTACAAAAAACAAAAAAAAAGCAACAAAGTAAAAATTGGTAACAGACAATTCCCATTGCAGCGCGCCACACTAACAGTACGGCACCACATTTCCTTTGCCAGCCACACGGATAGGGGGTCTGAGTGCTTAATTTCGCTATCGCTGGGAGTTTACATTTACATTTGGATTTGCGATTAGTTTGGAATTTTCGAAAGTGCGGGTGCCCGTCGTGTATTCACATACTTATATTGTTTTCGAGTTGTTATACGTCCGTACCTTCAAATTTTTGATGAAAAAAGTTTAATTGACAAAACATAATATGTGAAACATTGGATAAAAAGTGCAATAAAAAACAATAACAAACAATCGACAACTAGCCTCGGCGACAGCGGCAAAACCTGCAGCCCGTATTGCGTACATGCCTACATAAATGGAACATGAGTACCTACCAGTATGTTTGTAATCGGTGACTGACAAAGCGGTTTCCGACACCCAGCGTCACAATCACCAGCCTCAAAGTCAGTGGGACAGCCAGTGTGAACGTGTAATCCAACCCTACACGGGGCGGATACTCAGCAAAGCGCACTCGTGCAAAGTTATACATACATACATATATGTATGCTTATCACTTGTCGCATACAAGGCGTCCCGGTTTCAGCGTATTGTGCTTGCTTTTTATTTTTCCTCAATTTCTATTTCCATCTTCTCATGCGTCGGACTCCTTATGATAAATCGTTTGAGTACTCAATTGAAGAATAGTTTTTATGTATGTGCAAATTCCCATAAGCGGGTGTACTTCGTATGTGCATAGAAATGCGTTCATATACATAAATACATACATATTTATGAAGTATATTATTTTGGCCTATAACCGTACATAAAAATTAAAATAAAAAGGTTTAAATTTAATTCTATTGAATTCTAAATCAAAAAAATACCGGAATACAACTTACTGTGACTTTTTGAACATTTCCTTTTATATGCTTAATAATTATATTGAAATCCCAAGGAGTCACCGGAGAATGTGGGAACAAGCTGCAAAAGATTTGTAATGAAATTAGATAAAAACAATCATTGCGGATGAAAGTGTGCAAACATAAATAAAGCATAAAGAGCATTAAAGATTTGTCGTGTAATAAGATCGAAGCATCCACTGAGATGCAGCGGCACTTGCTTTTGTTTATCAACATTTGCTACATTGATGCCCTCATATGCGTCATATGCGACTTATGTATGTATGCATGGAATATGCATGTACACTAATGTTTGTTTGCTTCTATGTGTGTAGAATTTTTAATTGAAAAGCTGAGGAGCACTTTAAAAAGTCACAAATCGGCAAATTAGTAAGAGCGACGACGGCAATCGAGTAGAACCAAAAACAAAAAAACATTCGAATAAAAAAAACTGCGAAAAAGAGCACAACAACGTTGAACTTCAAGTCGGAATCTCAACTTAAACTGATAAGACTGTGGCCACATTTAGCTGCTGAACGTTAAGTGGCTATTATTGCTGCGGTATACATAAGTACTCACTCCGTCGTGTGTAGATTGCCGCCGCCGCCGCCGTGTTGTTTTAGTTTGATATTAGAATTTTAACGCAAGTCTTGCGTCTGCTTCATTGTACGAGCAGTCAGTGGCCCCTTCAGCACCACCTATTGCATACACGAAAGAAAAGCAGAAAAACGCCACTTATCTAGTAGGAGAAGAACATATATAAATCGCATTCACCCATCAACTGGAGACGGCATTAATAGCTCACCGGTTACAAAGTGCAAATAGACTGCGCACAAACGCTGCGCAATACATACGCGTTGACAGGAGGAGCACATTTTTAATCCTACAAAAGTGAAAGTGAAAAACAAAGCATTTGCCGTTTCTACTGCTATTCCTAAAATGTTGTTAAATATCCTTTTTGTATTGCTGGCATCATACCAAGCCACACAGGCGTTGGAAAATGGGCTAGCAAGGACACCACCAATGGGTTGGATGCATTGGGAACGCTTCCGGTGCATCACTGATTGCCAAAAATACCCGAATGAGTGCATAAGGTGTGTATTTATGTGTATATATATATGTGTGTGTAATAATAATAGTAAGCGAGTGTTGGTGCTAGATGAGCTCAAAAGCTCTGGTTTAAATCAAGTTCAGTGCGAATAAATTGCTTTCTACTGGTTATTGACCTTTATGAATTAAAAGTATAATAATAATAATTGAGAATTATGAAAAAATAAACTTTGACGAAGTTTGAAAGGTTTTTGACTTTTACTAATGGCAATTCCATGCTATTTAAAAATCAGAATTAATAAAAATTCAATAAAAATGAGAGGAAAGAAAAAAATGCAATTGATGCTACCTGATTAAATGAATGCCTGCACACTACGTCTTTATAGCATTTTCAAAATAAGTTTTATTTACTCTTACACATGAGAGTAGCAAAATCTAATAAATATTAAAAATCAAATAAAACAACAAATAAATAAAAAAATTAGACTATAAACATTAAAAAAGTGTATAAACAGAGATGAGTTATCTAAATACACTAAATAAAAACTGGAACATTTGAATAAGGAAGGATGAGCATTGCTAAAATTATTGCTGTGCAGTTATTTGATCCTGTAATTCACATTTTCAGTTACCAACACTACTTACTATGTAAAAATGTATTATATAGCTTAGTTAATTCAGTTTATAAATTAAAATTAAATATTTACATCAAACAAAATAATTCTTTAGCTTCAGAAAATGCTTTTTGATCTGAAAATCTTTATAAATTGCTAACTATTACAATTTTTTAAAATAATTAATGCACCCAACTCTCTTTTTATACTGCCTGTTTTACATGATTTTGATATAACACGGTTCAGCTCATTGAGGGGTTATATACCTTGTGGTCCGGTGAAATTAGCGAAAGTTGGGTTTTTTTTTAAAGATATGTAGCAATAATTTTATTGTATAAAAGTTTTTATTATTGGATATTACAATGTTTAAAGAAAAAAAAAAGGCTTTGTTTGTGTAAAAATATTTAAAAATGGCGGAGTTATGGCGTTTTCCCCCAAGACCCTTTTTTTGGAAGAGGCTTGCGGTGGACGCGATTCAAGTCCACCAAGTCAACTGAAATCAAAAAATCGAAAAGATTTCATTAGTATAGGGTTATATCTTCTTAGTGAACGATCAATATATTAAATATTTTGATTTTTGTGAAAATAGGAACATGTTTTTAAAAAACTCCACTTCTACAGTCCTAAAATTGGCATTAAAAAATTCATATCTGCAAAATAAAAATTTATACATAAAAAGTTGATCGTTCACTAAGAGGCGACATCAATTACGAACAATTTAAAAAAAAAATTATAAAAATCGGTTGAATACTTTTTTTGCAATCGCGTCCACCGCAAAAGCATTTTTGGAAAAACACGTTTTTGAGATAATCGCGTTTAAAGTTTCAAGCGCCGCATGAGGCCGTACGCTCAGGACGTGACGACGCACAATTTAAAACGCTGTAACTTTCGATCTATGGCTCAGATCTCTATGAAATTTTTGGAAAATGTTCTCAAGGGATTGTACTTTACGATAAAGAAATAAAATTTATTTTGATTTTTTTGAAAAACACAAGGTATATAACCCCTTAATACAAATGTATACAAGGCGAATCTATTAAAGGTGGTGGTGGTAAATGAGCTGATTTATTTTTTTTGTCTTTCACCGTGTCCATGTAGCTGTCCGTACAGAATGAAACAAGGCGAATTCATTCCTTGTTTTCTACTTTATTGTGACAATCAAACGTACAAAACATTATTGTTGGTCTGGTGCCACCACCTTTAGTGAATTCGCCTTGAATTTATACATGGAATTTTTGTTCTTGCGCGAATTTCAAAACAAAAACTGTTTTTTTTTAAGAGTGTCTTAATAAGAAAACTTTTAAGTAAAGATACACACATACATATGATCCTTCAAAAACGAGTGTGCATTTTAGAACTAACCAAGTATGACTTTGCAATAAAATTTCAAAGTAATCTTTAGATGACGGGTAGCTGGATAACAAGTATTGTACAAGGTGGCGCAAAATTAATCACACTAATTTGTTTTTGACTCATTTTTTAAAGAATTAAAAAATAATTTTAAATGTTGGATTTCTGTATTTGACCTTTACGCGCTCCATTGCTTGTCTGTTTGAATGAGTATACTGCTGCTGGCTTGTTTACAAGTGACTGACGTACGGCAGCTTTGTAAATATTATAAGTTTTTCGAATGGGTGATTAGTTGTGCGCCACTTTGTATTAACAACTTAAGAAAGCGAAACACAGTCGCTAATAATACGTTCACTTATAAGCAGATGATCTACTTTTTCGCGCTTAACTCAAAATCCGCAATTAAAAAGTGAGATTTCCCATACAAAATTTGAGATTATAAAATAATCCTAGATAATAACGATACTTTTTGACAAACAACCCCGTGTTTTCTGTGTTATCGATAATTATTATTACGAATGTGAGGAGAAACATCAAAATAAAAACTAAAAGAAATGGATGCCGGCAAAGAAAACAGATCTGTAAATATAATTCTAGTGAAATTTTTGTTAAATATTATTAATTATGGATTCATTTTACAGAAAACAGCGTGTGTCCATAAACGTTTTGTTCCCTTATTACTTATTATAAAATGCAATATAGAATATCCCATGCGCATTGCTGCCATAATTTTTGCAACCTCAGTAAACGTCGCATACGGATTTCCTAAAACTGTTTATTATTAGCAGAAAATTGCGCAATTAAATTAGCTATACCTTCTCCTTATATTTTCTTCATATCGTTATAATAATTAAAGAAACCAAAACACCGAAATATTCCACTAAAATAATTTCTATGAAGAAAAACCTCTCCAAGCAGTATTGACAGCTGATTGTCAATTTTGCAGGTAATCTGCCATATGTGAGCGGGTAAATTAATTTGGTGGATTTATAGGTGTTTAATGCATATGTGAACGTATTATAATAACAGGCTTTGTTACAATGAAAAATCAACAGAAGCCGTTAATAATTTGAATAAAACCCGACAGATGGGCTGGACATATCTGACATATTTGCCATTGACTGCCTTTTTGGTCCAGTCCGTAATGAATGTGCACGCTTGTTTTCAAGTAGGGATGAATAGTTGCAAAATTTGTTTTTAATCCTAATTTCAATTTCAATTATTATATGTTTTGTAGGATTATTACAATATATGGATTGAATTTTCACTGTACACAGTAATAAAAATTAATTAGTTTTGTTTTACACTCATAAACACATTTGTTAATATGGCTTTTATTATTACTTCTTTTGCACGGTTTATTTTTATATTTACCAAATTTACCATATGTCGCATGTATTTGCACGATTTTTTTTCCATGTTTCTCTAAAAAACACATCTACTGTGTAAAAAAAGAGTTGGGGTATTTTCTAACAAATATTTTTTGATAATTAAATATCAAAATACAAAACATTGTGTATTATAATTTAAAATTGACGATTGTAACGATTTTTAACCAAAAACTGAGCCATAAAAAATTTGCTTCTAAATTTTTTTTTTTTTGTTTTTTTTTTTTTTTTGTATTTGTTGGCGGTGAGGTTGGGTTAAAACTGCCTTCCACCATATAGTAACCATCGCTACTACGTGTGTGGTGATTCCACTAAAAATATCCCTCCTCTTCTCTTGGATGGACTGCTTCAGCATTGCTTCGAGGTCGAGGGCCAAGACGGCGTCCTAAGAAGGACACTTACTTACTCACCCTGCGTCCAGGGCCGCCTGTTGTGAGAAACCTATACTCACTGCTCTTCACCATAACTTTCCATTTCACGCTTCTTTTTTCGGATAATATCCTCCACGAAATTTGCGACGGCATTCTATTTTTCTTCGTCTATCATCATTTTCTCGTTAATTTCTTCAGGTGTACATATACCAATAGCTCGTTGCAGACCTATTCTTTCTATGTTCCACCTCTCGCATCCACCTCTAGTATCTCCATATATGCAGTTTGGTAGACTCACTTTTCCCATTCGCCACAAATATATACTTGCGAAAGGACCCATGTCCGGGCAAAAACTGTGTGAGGTAATAGTTAACCGTGCTTTCCTTCTACCCACTACTTCCAAAGTTTAAAAATAAATATTTGCAGTTAGTGAATTTACATTGCATGCTTCAATACATTAGAAAATATCTACAACAAGTGCATATGTGTGTATATGATATCTAAATTATGATAAATAATTGCAATTACTAAATGCATTTCTAATTAAGTACAATAAATATGGGCATACTCGTATGTATGTATGAAAGTACATATGTATATGCCGCCAGCAATTGGAAGACAATTAGTAGGGCATCTCTCAAAGCGCTAAATTCACGACTCTTCTATAAGAACATAGTATTTGTTGTTGTTAATATATAATAGCATAAAAAATTAGCAATACATTTTTAGAAAATGCTATTGAAATAATAGCCATCAGCCGCATGAAAATCTGGATCATTGGGGCAGTATAGATTAACCGCTTGACAATCATTGCCTCAAGTCTATCGATGAATTGATTGAAAATATATTTTGAGTTTTTTATTTTCAAATTATTTTATCGTTCTTTTTTTGTTTTATTTAATTTAATTTAGTTTAGTTTTAGTTTAAAATGTTTATTTTATTTATTTATTTTAGTTTATTTTTCATTTTAGACGCCTTATTTTATTTTGTTCAATTTTTTTTTTTATTTGTTGTTTTTTATACCATATTTTTCTAATATAATTTATTTTTTTTTGCTCTTTTCTATTGTCATTTTCAAGTGAGAACCTTTTCAAACGCACGACGGACTTGCTGGTGTCAGAAGGCTATGCTGATGCTGGTTATGAGTATCTCATCATCGATGATTGCTGGTTGGAGAAGAATCGCGATAATGCCACAAATAAATTAGTAGCCGATAGATATCGCTTCCCCAGTGGCCTCAATCATTTGGCTGATTATGTAAAATTGATAATTTCTTAATATGCACAAACGCACACATACACAATTGCTTTTATAAAAAATACAATTTTTACCTACATACACAGATACACGATGCCGGCTTGAAATTTGGTTTATATCAGGATTATGGCACACACACATGCGCCGGCTATCCAGGTGTTATCAATCACATGGCATTAGATGCGCAGACCTTCGCCGATTGGGATGTGGATTATGTAAAATTGGATGGTTGCTACGCAGACACATCCACCATGGATGCAGGCTATCCGGAATTTGGTCGGTTGCTAAACAAAACTGGACGCCCAATGGTATATTCGTGCAGTTGGCCAGTCTACCAAGAATACGAAGGCAAAATTGTAAGTTGCAATGTGGCATACATTTGAAGCATAAATTTCTATATTTACTCGTATTTGTATGATATTTAATTTTTTAAGTGGTAATACATTTTTTCAATGCGCTCTTTCATTCAAGCCCGACTACGAGGCTCTCAAGGAGCATTGCAATTTGTGGCGCAACTACGATGACATTGACGATTCCTTTGAATCGGTTGCTAAGATTATGGATTACTTTTCGAAAAACCAAAACCGCATACAACCACATGGTGGACCTGGTCATTGGAATGATCCGGATATGGTGTGTAATGAGAATAACTGTAATATTTGCGCAATTTATTTTTACTGCTAATTCTGGGTTTTTGTGTTTATTTTGTATTTTTTTGTTTGTTTATCACGCAGTTGATTCTTGGCAATTATGGTCTTAGTTACGATCAAAGCAAATTGCAAATGGCGGTATGGGCCATATTGGCAGCACCGCTGATCATGTCAAACGATTTGACCGTTGTGCGTCCTGAAATTAAAGCGATTTTGCAAAATCGGTAAATTTGATGGTAAATTTTTAAGATTTTTGTTCTAAATTTTTATGCCGTTTCTTACTTTGCAGTGAGGTAATTGCTGTAAATCAGGATCCGTTAGGTATTCAGGGTCGCCGCGTGCTTATACAAAAAAACGTTGAAGTTTGGACGCGTCCAATTGCGCCAAGAAACGCTGCCGGGTATGTTATGACAGCAAAAATATACATAAATTTATTAAGAGAAAAATAAAAATATTTAATACCTCTTTCACGAAGGCGGAAACTTATTCCCATACCCAATAATACCCATTGCTTATAAATATAATAATCATACATTTTTATTTCGCTCTTCATAGTGACTATTCATATGCTGTAGCATTTGTCAATCGCCGCACAGATGGCGCTCCCTTCCCGATAGGTTTTATGCTAAAAGAGATGGGTTTACGCAGCCAGCGAGGCTATGATGTGGTTGTAAGTATGATATTAAAAAAATTTACTTATTTTTAAAAAAATTTTAATTTATTTTAATATTAAAATTGTGCATAATTATTGGGCAAGACACAGTTAGATGATACTGAAATAAAAATAATTTGCCTTGTTGAAAGCTGTGCTTATGAGCCAGATCGAAGGATATAAATTTCAGAATATCATTTAGTAAAAAAGCAAAGTAAATGAAATTTTCGATTCGAACGATTTTTTTATGAAATAATGAAACATACTAAGGGGTTACATATGTACGTCCAGCAGCGCCTAAAATGCGCTGAAAGAAAAAGTGTTTTTGGAAGGGATAACATAGAAATAAATATTAACAAATTTTATGCATACAATTATCACAAAATTTATTTTAATTTTTCTTTACAAAAATTAGTATATAAAAAATCACGTGATACAAAGTTCAATGAATAAAGTTGCTCCACGGTCTGCATCACTTCTCCTTGAAATGTTGATGGATCTGTAAAAAGTAAAATAAAGTTGTAGTTATAGTCTGTCGAGTCGGATTTTTGAATTTCGAAAAACTTGGCAATTTACGGCATTTAAAGAAAAAGTATGCGTTTTAAGTCATAAATGTCACCCTTTATGTTTATAAATTTTTTTAATAAAAATATCAAAATCCAGCTCGACATATAGAGAAAACCCTTTCGAATATTAAAAAGAAAACGCATCTAAACATATTAAAAACTGTATGAGTTAACATGCAGACCGTGCCGGTAAAAGTAGTTTTGAGAAAAACGAGTTTAAACTTGCAAACTGTGCGCATCAAACTCCCATCAGGCAGTTACATTTTCTACCATAACTTTGTATCTATGGGAATTTTTACAATCGACTTCCACAGAAATACGCCTAAAACTATAAAGAGTAAAAATAAATAATATTTTTGAAATTTCTGGACGTATGTAATCCCCTCACAATTCAATTTAGCAGCCAACAATTTTAAAATTTTGCTTCTTTCTTTTCCTTTAGGATCTCTTCGATAAGACACAAAAGTTGGGACTATTCAGACAATTGGATACATTTGAAACGCGCATCATTCCAAATGGTAAATATATGCAAATAAATCAAAATACAAAATGAAAAAATAGGTTTAATATGTTTTTTCAATCAGCGCTATTTTTTGCCTCCAGGTTACTGGGAGCACTGAATAGCTATATTTTCTGATTTTTTTGCTCGTAATTTTTTAATAACTTTTTAATTCCAGGTGTCAACTTCTTCAAATTTACTGTATTGAATTAATTACTGTTTTATACATAATTACTATTTCATGTGTTTTTAACAAGTTTTCCCTTAACGAATGTACGTTTGTTCCATTTTTAAGACTAAACACTGTTATACAAAATGCTTTAATAAAAAATGGAAATATATACATACATAAGTATGTACAAAATAAAAAAAAACCCATTTGTGTTTTTACATATTATATTAATTTACAAGTAATTCACAAAAGAATGCTTAGCAATAGATAGAACTCTTTATCAGCAATCTCTAATTACATTACAGACACTTGCATTTTTCTTCACGGAAATTAACTGCTATACTCGTACATGAACACAATATCAGGGATAGCGAATCCATGAAGCACGATGCCAGAGGGGATACTGGGTGGTTCAATAAGTTTTGCGGTTCGATAGGTACACTCTTCATGTGAACGTATAGAATTTTGATTTAAACCTGTCACTTCATTATTTGTTTACAAGCCATTTAGTATCGACGAGTTATAGTTAGTACTGCAAGTATATTTTCTACAAGGGAAGAAATCCAGTATCCAGTATTATTTTTTGAAGGTTAAAGCAAAGAAAATTTATGAACGAATGTTGAAAGTGTATAAGCACTTTTCGCCATCAATTAGTATAGTAGAAAGTTGAGTTGTTGAATTTAAAAGTGGTCGTACAAACCTTGAAGACAATCAAAAACAGCAACAACACCAGAAATCGTAGAAAAATACAAGAAATCGTATTGTAAAATCGTCGAAAGAGATTTAGTAGAAGCCCGTGGCATCTCATTGGGCAGTGTAAACAATATTTTGACTGTAGTATTAGGTTTCAGAAAGCTGTGTGCACAATGGATGCCGTATTCGCAAACAATGGAACAAAAGCACACTTTCTCATCAACATTTAGAGCGTTTTCGCAAGGATAAAGTGGATTTTGAGCGTCAATTCATCATTATGGATGACTCTTGGGTCTATCACCATAATCCTAAATCAAAACAAGAGGCTAAAGGGTTGTGTGAAACTGGATCTTCGACTCTGATACGAGTTCGTGTCCAGAAATGAACCAAGAAGGTTTTAGCATACCTTTTTTGGAATGCGAAAGGAGTTTTGTTGGTGGATTACTTGCAAACTGGTAAAACAATAAATTGTGAATATTACTGTGGTTTGATAGGCCAGGTGAAGGAAGAAAATCGTGAAATACCCAGCTTTCAAAAGAAAATATATTAACTCATTTTCATCAGGACAATGCACCATGACTCAAGAGCATTTTGATAATATCTAAAAACCATTAAATAAACTTCGAACTGGTGAAACATCCACCGTATTCACCAGAATTGACTTCCATCTGTTTCCAGAGCTAAAAAAATGCATGCGTATAAAGCATTTTTCATCAAATGATGTGGTCATAATAGCTGTGGAAGCGTATTTTGCAGCCCTTCCATATTCTCACTTCAGGAATGGAGTTCAAAAATTGGAATCTCATTGGAACAAGTGTATTGATGTTCAGGAAGACCATAGTGAATAATCACCATAAAATTGTGTTTTTCTTATCGAACCGCAAAACTTATTGAACAACCTAGTAGGCACGAAATATGCGAAACTAAATAGCAAACTAAAGAATACATTAATTGCAACACCTATTATAAATATTTCCAGTTACAATCATAAAAACAAATTCGCATCAATTTCACATGGAATCTCATGAAAGCAAAAAAAAAAAAAGACAAATTGAAAGCCTCACAAGCGGTTCAAAAATGATTAGTGGAATAGATTAAGGCGCCCTTCCCAGCAACTCTCATTGAGTGAAGTTTAGATGTTTCCAGACTTGTGCAATGCTTTTCAAGCCGAGATAAGGCAATTAACATGGCGGAAAAGCCGGCAAACATAATAGAAACGCTGCTTCGAAACTCACCTTCTTTCTGGATAGTTAGGCTGGGATCAAAGCTCTTGGGTTGCTTAGACAGCTCAGTGTGAATCAATACTGAACAAAGGGCATAACACAGAACTTAGAAACTGAGACAAAGCATACAAGTCTCTCTGGGTTTCTGGTTTTCACAACTCGAAGAGAAGCTACATAGAGTAGCTACTAATACGAGTAGCAGGTGGTCTAAGCTTTAGCATACCCTTGAAGCTCTCAGAAATGAATATATGGCTTACTAGTAATATACATATGTACTTATACTTACTCATCTGATAGCCAGGTTCGGATCATTTTTTTGCTGCGCCTATAGCATTTCCTGTTCGAATGCATTACACTTCGAAGAATGCACTTAAGAGTTATCGGAAGGGCTGATTCGATTCGGCAGAAGTTCGGCAAGGTTTAAGGACATATAGGAATAAGATTGGGGAATCTTACCTGGACACTGCAATGCACCTCCACGACCATCAGGTGATCTATTTTTATCTAATCTAATAATCTGGCGACCGCCGTAGCCGAATGGGTTGGTGCGTGACTACCATTTGGTATTCAGAGAGCATAGGTTCGAGTCTCGGTGAGACACCAAAATGAAGAAAAAGTTTTTTCTAATAGCGGTCGCTCCTCGGCAGGTAACGGCCCCCTCCATTTGTGAAACAACATCAAGACGCGCACCACAAATAGGACGAGGCCAAACACCTAAAGAGTGTAATCTGGCGAAATAAACGCAACAGAGAACCGTAAGTCCTGAGAACTAGGAATTCAATTCCCTAAACTTTTATTGCTTTAAAAGAATTGATGTGGCTTTAAATTTGAGTAAATAAAACTTTAATGTAAGGCATTTCTTTTAAGTTCTTGGAGCATTAAGTTTGTAGCACCTGGATCACATTGCTAATAAACATTAATAGTATGCGCACACTAAAAGATTCTTCATTCTTGCTTCTAAGTCCACTGAAAAATATAATCATAAAATAAACAAAATCTAAAATCTTATTATTTATGGAACACGGTTTCCTTCATACGACTATGTCGGCTAAGCTTGCAGTAATGCTTTGTGGCAGACAATTCATCGCAATAACAGATTGACGGTGACTCGTATTATTATCTAAAAATTTAATGGGCAACAGAATTTCATACGAAAAATTATTCTAAAAATTCTCATTATAAAGTTTAAAATTTTGGAAAAAATTGCACAATTTTCATTATTTTTTTGAGAGAGTTTGAAAAAACGATGTATTAGGTTGAGAAATAAGTTCGTAGCGTTTTTTCCGAAGACTTTTATTTAAACAAAAAACAATAATTATATCAATAGTTAATTAATTATATATTCGCCGTTTCTGTTTACCAAGCTCTTCCCACCTCTCGTCCAATTTGTTGATGTTCGGACAAAAATCGCCTGGTTTGGTGTCAAAGAAGTTGTTGAGCCAGTTTTTGAGGCTTCTTTGTTATCGAAAGTAACGCTCTTCATATGGTTTCACAGGGAGCGGAAAATATGGTAATCGGTCGGTACAAGGTCTCGAGAATAAGGCGGAGGCTGAAGGACCTCCCATTCGAGCTCTTGGAGTGCGGCTTTGACGTCTTGTGCAACATGGGATCTGGCGTTGTCGGGAAGAAGTGTGGTTTGAACATGTCGATCAGATATTTTCAGTCGCAGTCTCATCGCAGAATAGTCTCATCCACGCGATGTAGTTGGGCATTGGAGAGCTCCCGATTTACGACTGGTTTGGCGACCGTTCTCCTTCAAAAGTGATTTGAGACTTTCTTCATCGAATTCAGAAGGCCTTCTGCTGTGGGACGTGTCATCGACGTCAAAGTCGCCATTTTTGAACTTTGCAAACCATTTCCGTGCTGCAGACTCGTCTATGACACTTTCTCCATACACGTGGCAAATGTCCTGGACTGCTTTGGTAGCTTTTTGACCTTGGCTGACCAACAACAAAGAAGAGCAAATGTCGAAAATTTTGATTTTTGCCTCTTGGGTATTCCATTGCTAAGCCTTAAAACTTAACATAGTTTTGTAGAGCAGAAAGAGTTCTATCGAATGAATACTTACCCTTTGCCAAACAGCAAACAAATCGTTATAAAATAAATGAAATATAAAAACGCTGTGAACCTAGTATATGGTTTTTGTTGTATAATGAGCTAAACGTTTATAAAAAAATAACAGATATTAAATAAACCAACGCACATATATTTTATTGTACCTGAGTGCATTATGGATAAGATTACCGAAATTAGCGCACGAAACGATCTGTATGACACGGTTTACAATCCTGCGGTAACAAAAGATGAACCAAGTTGAAAACCATAGTTTCATGCCTCTATATACTGACACACTCCACAGATGCATTGACTGTTCGACAATCATGTACGGGTTTTCCGATCCTCAAAGGCGACAATCAATTTCTTTTGTCAACGTAGCTACCAAGATGAAAATATACCTGTACCAAAACTTCTTTTCATTACAGCCCAGACAGATGCGGCGGCGTTAATCGGGATTACAGCGCAGTTAATTCTGATTAATATTATAGTGTGACAGACGGTTGTTACGCGGATTAGTGAACAGCTGATTTGTTCATTGGATAGTTTTGTCAGTAAAAGATGGATCTTATACGACAAATACAGGTATTAGCTGCCCTGATACTAAAAAATATTTATTAAATTAAATTAAAAAAATTAATTAGAATAAATTATTAAAAAAATCTTAAGGGGGGGGTAAGGGATAAACGCTACAAAAAAACACTTTTTTCATGAATTTATTGTAGCGAAACGGTTCAAGTCAGTTTATTAAAAGTTGTTGCATATTATAAAGTAACATTTCAAGAATATTTGATAAAATTTTCATGTAAAAATATTGCAAAATGAGCGAATGAGAGCACATTTACGTAGACGTCTTTTCAAAAATACATTTTGCAGTAGTCAGCATATCTCAGCGTAGAATCATCTGAAATCAAAAAAATTGAATAATTTAGTTAAAGTATGAGTTAAACTTCCCCCCAACGTTTATTTTGACGATTTATTTTCATTTTCAGCCATTTGGTAGTCGTTTGAAGTAAAAAGTGATTTTTGACGAAAAAATGCCGCCATTTTGTAGGTGTAAAACCACCTTAAATTGCTATTTCTCAAACTGCTGCGCAATACAGAATGTGTTACCGCAAACTAGCATTACATTCTTTAAAAGTTTCATTATTTTTCATTCACAATAGATATTAACTGTCATTTTTCGGCAATGTTGCCATCGAAAATTACCCGAATCCACTTAAATTATGAGAATTAAATCTAGTTGTCAATCCGCATTAGTTGTCGTTAATTCCGATTAACCCCGCCGTCTGTCTAGGCTATTAAATGCACTGCTTAAGCAAAAGTGCACCCATTTTCAAAGACAAAAAAAAAAATTATTCTCCGTGGAGGTCACGATTTTGAGGGGAAACAAGTGGTAAGTAAAAAACTAATTTACGATAGAAAAACATTCGTTTATTTGGACCACCCTGACATATGCAAGCATATGACAATTTAAATTAGAGTAGCTAAGAGGCATGGAACGGATGAGTTCGTTAGTACTACATACAGTGGCACACTTAAAAATTTGACTTCTTAAAAATCATCATATTTATTACGTGCAAACATATGTACTTCCTATGTGATTCATTTTCATGATTGAGCATCGCGAAAGAGGCGTACGTTAGTTACATACAATATATGTATGCGCGCAAAAGGGGCTAAAGAAATCTCATTTCAAGGAAGATGATGTCAATATAATCTCGGGTGCACCTTTCATTATGTTAGGACAGATTGCACACAGGAAACTTTAATAATGAGGTCTCTTGTGTATCATTTATTTCGATTCAGCTTGGAAATACCCGAATATTTTCTAAGAACAGGATTAGCGCACGCGAAAACCGTATCTGTTGATTGCCTTACTCTACTAGTAGAAGACTCAGATGCAACGAATCTAGTAATTACATTAGAGGAAACCATGTATGACCATGATTCAGCGAAAAAGTAGTGCTATTTGTAACTTATACTAATAATATAGAGTAATATTTGCGGTTTGATAATAAAAATACAATTTTATAGTTTAAAATACACTTGTTCCAATGAGTGAGAGTCTGATAGTCTTCCACAGCTGTTATTTTGATGAAACACGCTTTCCACGCATACATTTTTTTTAGCGCTGAAACAAGATAGAAGTCGCCAAATCTGGTAAATACGCTAGATGTTCGACCAAATTCCCACTTTAAGGGGTCCCAGTGGTCTAGAATTTGCAAAAAATCGATTTTTTTTCCTTTTTGATATTTCGAAAGTATAGGCCTTTAAGAACCCCTGGGACCCCTTAACCCAGTGGTCTAGAATTTTCAAAAAATTGATTTTTTTTCTTTTTTGATATTTCGAAAGTATAGGCCTTTAAGAATACATTGCCAAATTTTTAGATGGATATTCATAGTATTTTCGATTCTACAGCCGCTTTAGCAGATAGAGTCAGATCCGTCGCGCGGCCACTCTCAAAACTTTAAACTCAATTAACTCAAAACTACTTTTTTCGGCCTGGTGTAGTCAAAAAAAAAAAAGCAACTATTCAACCGAATCGTCTGAAATTTTAATATATTGTTCAAAACATCAATGGCTATCGCCCGTACTAGAATCGTATTTATTACTATTTCAATTATTTCGTATTTTTTTATTATTAAAATACTGAAAAAACCGATTTTTAGAGTGTCAAATACAAAACCGCGCCATTTTGTGAATTTTTTTTTATTATATTACGGGACATTCCTACAGTCATACTGATTAATAATTTCTTTGGTGTTTGTGTTTCAGACAAATAGAAGAGCCCAAATGGACAACATCATCCAGGTCCAATTATTCGGAAGGGTTAACTTCAGCACAATTTTTTTTTAATTTTTAAAATTCAATTTTTTTTCAGTTTTGTACAGGGTGGGCCAAATAAGACCTAGCAGTATGCGTGGCTAATTGTGTAAAACGAATAGCGTATTGTAGTCGTTGTTTGTGGTTCCATAATAAATTTCCAACAGTTCAATTATAACCTACAAAAAGAGAAAAATAAATATGTCAAAAAATAAAAAAGTTATTTGTGCTTAACATTAGTAGGTCTTATTTGGCCCACCCTGTATTTAAAAGAAGTTAAATAAGAAAACTAAAAAATTTAAATATATTTTTCATTTTTTTTTATTCCTAAAAAATTTCTAAAAATACCTTAAGTTTTCGAGCTCTAAACCACCCGATGGATTTTAGCCATTGTCAAATTCCTCTTGTGACACGGTGCATTCTCTTGATAAAAAATAATGTTGTTTTTTTTTGTAACCTGGGACAATTTTTTCACAAATTTTTTTCTTTCAGCTTGTCTAAGAGGTTACAATAATATTCAGTATGTACTGTTTTACTAGTTTACAAATAAAAATTACCAGTTTTACCACAAACAATACTCCTTTTGGATTTCGAAAAAACTGATGCTAACACCTTTTTGGTCGATTTCTGGACACGAACTCTTTCGGAGCCAAAGAACCAGGTTTACACCACTTTTTAGTCTCTTGTTTTGATTTAGGATTATGGTGATAGACCCAAGAGTCATCCATAATGACGAATCGATGCACAAAATCTACTTCATCCTTCCGGATTCTACTAACTCTCTTTCAGTGAGTCGACGATTTTACAATACGATTTCTTGTATTTTTTCTACGATTTCTGGTGTTGTTGCTGTTTTTAGATGTCTTTGACGTGGATCGTTTAGAGGCATATACGACCACGTTTAAATTCAACAACCCAACTTTCTTCTGTACTAACTAATGGCAGAAAATTCTTATGCCTTTCGACATTCGTTCATAAATTTCCTTTGCTTTAAACCTTCCAAAAATAAAAATTCAATCACTGCGCGATGCTTAATTTTTTCCACTGTAGAAAATACTGTGACACGTCGTTACTAAACTTCTCATACAATCATATGTAGAGCATACCAACATAATAAAACAAATTTAGGCTAGTAGCAATGCCCTTTCTTATCGAACCGCAAAACTTATTGAAAAAAAAACCTAGTAGCTTAAATGAAGTACATAGATATAAAATACAGTATTAAAGCTTAGCTGGAAGCTTCATAACCACAAAAGAAAATTGTTTAGATAAGTATAAGTATAAAAATGTTTGGACAAGAGACCCATGAAAAGCGAATCGAATCATTCCATCTTTTCATATATTATATTTTAAAGCCGTTTTTGACGGCAAGAAAAGGAGTTGCCTTTATGCCGCGATGTCTGAATTTGGTATCTCAGCGTAACTAAGACGGCTGTACAAAATGGCGTTGAGCAATACCAGCAGATTCGTTGTTTGGTATCGTCGATATTTAATACCAAACGAGGTTTCAGATAGGGCGACTCTCTGTTGTCAGCCTTCTTTAACGTAATGATGGAAAAGATTGTGCAAGGTGCATAACTCATTTGCCTAGGCACCATATAACATATCATAAGAGCATATTTGATGTCATCCGCCTTAACAATCGCGCGGCTAGGTCTTGTCATCAAATAAGTAGTCGGTGAACTTGCGTATCGACATCCACATCACTCTTGACAGTTTTGATTTTGAAGTACTGATATAAGTAGTTTATTTAGGAACCAGATATGAGCACTAATATTTATATCAGTCTTGAAATCCAATGACGAATCTCTTTTCCTAACAAGTGGTACTTTGAACTAAGTTTGCAATTGAGTAGTAAAGTCCTCTCTCGACAACAAAACTTTATAAGTGTCTCATCACGTCTGTCTTATTGTATGGTGCAGAAGCTTTGACGATGAATACATCCGATGGAGTGTTCCTTGGAGAGTTTGGGGAGAAGATTCTGCGGAAGAGTTTTGGATCTTTGAACGTTGGCGACGGTGAGTTGCGCAGGCGATATAACAATGAGCTGTATGAGCTTAATGGTGACAGATACATACTTGTAGTACAGGGAATAAAGATCCTGAAGCTCCGTTGGTTAGGCCACGCCTTTCGAATACAAATATAGATGCACACGACCTCAGCTCTGAAAGTATTCAGGTGGAGAAGACTTAGCTTCACTTGATGTGTCCAAATGGCGAAAGTTTGCATGAGAAAGAAATGACTGGCGCCCTTTGTAAAATGCGACCGCCAGTGAAGAAGAATGTGCATGGCGATATCTATTAACAGTATCTCATTACATGAAAATGTATCTTTACTTTTACTTAGGGAGGCATAGTAAATTTAAAACATTTATTTATCCGTTTTTCTAGAGTTTCTGATTTTTTGAGTTATGACGCAAACGAGTAATAAGTAAGAATTTAGAATATATTCAAATATTTAAAAGTTCCAAATGTTGTAATAGTATAAACATTCCCCATAAATGTTTGCGGAGTGCTGATAAAATGACAGTTCTTGGCCGGATATACATACATCCAGGTCGTTCCGGTAACGTAGAATCGAGTGTTGCGGTCGTTGTGCCCCATTGCAAAGTCTTACCTCAACTCGCGCTTATAACGGTTTGAAAACTACCATTCCCATGTGAAAATTCACTTTTCCGTAGATTGGTTAAGGGGTTGTTTTTTACATTTTTTCTTTCATTTTCTTAAAGTACAATATCTTTAAAATATTGTGTGAAAATTTGAAGTGATTCCAACAAATACTCGAGTTATTTAACAATTAACTAAGGGCGCTCGGGCGCTCCGGAGTCGATAGGAAAACTTTAAATGTGTTTTACTTAAAACTATAATTTTTGAATTGGTGATCATTGTAACTTAAAAATCGCTTATAAAAAAAAAAAAAAATAATTGTGGCGTGCGTCTTGATGTTGTTCCACAAATGGAGGGACTTACAGTTTCAAGCCGACTCCGAACGGCACATATTTTTATAAGGAGCTTTTTCATGGCAGAAATACACTCGGAGGGTTGCCATTGCCTGCCGGGGGGCGACCGCTATTGGAAAAATGTTTTTCTTAATTTTCGGTGTTTCACCGAGATTCGAACCTACGTTCTCTCTGTGATTTCCGAATGGTAGTCACGCCCCAACCCATTCGGCTACGGCGGCCGATTTTAATAAAATTACTGCTTTTGAAAAACATAAAAAATTCGTGCCTGATCGAAGGATTTTTTTTTTTCAAAAATTTCGTTTTTGTTTAAACAATTAATTGTTGGGGTTTTTCTCGAAAATCTGAAAAATATTTCCTAAGGCCGCCATATTGTTAATTTCGAAAAAACTTCGATCAGGCACAAGATTATCTATTAATAAAACTAGTTTCTCTTGTCCGATTGACTTTAGCTAAATCTCCAAGGACTTGTGATGATCACCGCAAGGGACTTCTGGAGAAACGGGCTCCACACAAATAGCGATAACTTTTACAACTACTATTTTGTGTGTAAAATGATATATTAATGCTATGTTTTTATTTTTGTAAAATAAAGCAATTCACTAGCAAAAAAAAAAAATATTGAAAATCATCACTTTTTCGAGCCTCTAACCACCCCGAACCCCTTGAATAGTTGCCACATTTGGACGAAAAAATCAAATTCGCCCTTTGTGATTGCTAAAAATTGTTAACAGCTCTACTCTCCTCTGTCAATTTCAAAAAGGCTTTATTACAAAAAAAAAAAAAAAATATTAATTTGAAAAATTAAAATTAATAATCCTAAATTTATAAAATTTTATATTTTTATACTTATCTCGTTTTTTTATTTTTTGACCTAGGAATTCTAATTATAAAGATAAAACATCACGTTGTTTTTAATTTAATAACTTTTTCATTTCTTCACCAAAAAAAATATAGAAAATAAATAAAAAATAGCAGTTAAATTAGTTTTGCCATAGCACAAATTTAGGGAGTAGCATCAAACAAAAACAACAACAAAAACAATTTTTTCGGGACATCTTAATGCATGACTGGTAACAGGGTAATTTTTAAGGTACTCTGGATACCTAAGATACTCTATGCTTTATTAAAAAGAAAAAAAAATTTATTTGAAAACCAGTAAAATTTAAAAAATTTCAATATTGTATTTATCTCTTTTTTTACATGTTATTTTGAATTTCTTCTTCTTCTTCTTAGCGTCACAGTCCTTGGTGAACTATTTCTTCCATCACAGCTTCTGGCCATCGATCTCGATTTATAGCCACTTCGCTCCAACATTGCACGCGCAATATCCTATTATCAGTTTCCACATCTTCTAGCCACCTTTTCCTCGCGCATTCCCTTTTTCTCTCTCCAATTGGGCGAAGATTAATGCCTTTCTCGCTGATCGTTCCCTTGGCATTCTAGCCACATGTCCCAGCTATCTAAATCGTTGAGACTTAATATAATATATCTTATTATAGTTTCTTTCTTAACTATGTCTTCCAGTTCGGCATTGTGTCTAATCTGATAAGTGCCATCTGTCAGTATAAGCGGACCATAGATCTTTCGGAGTACTCTTCTTTCAAATCACATTACCTCTTTTGTCTTGTTAGCTTTCAGCGTTCATAGTTCACAGCCATATGTAAGGACAGGTCGTATCAGTACTTTATACATTCTTTATTTTTGCTGATGCGATAATATTTTAAATCTGAGCAATTTTAGATTAGCATTACATACTTTGTTGGCTGCACGTATTCTGTCATTGATAGATATCGACATGCCTTGGTTGGTTGATAATGTAATGCCCAAGTAGGTGAACTCATTTACACTTTGGAATGTGTATGCCCCACATTCCAGATCATTGCATACAATGTTTGATCTTGATCTGACAATAAATTTTGTTTTTTTTGCACTGATTATCAGTCCAGCTAGATATATTCTTGCCCTCTAGCTTTTTGAACGCAGCCTGCAGCTCATTTATAGTTTTTGCCATTATTAATATATCATCTGCTTGTTTTGAATTTAATAACTTTTTTTTCAAAAAAGAAATAAGAGTCAAATTTTTTTGGCCATCGAAAACATTTCTCCTAATTATCAATGTTATTCTAATGCTGTAGGTCCCTCCATTTGTGGAACAACATCAAGACGCACATCACAAATAGGAGGAGGAGCTCGGCCAAACACCCAAAAAGGGTGTACGCGCCAATTACACATGCATACATACTCTAATGCATAACATGTAACACGGGTAACCTGGTCCCTGGAGTTCTCTTTGCGCATTCTGCAGATGCCGACCTAGCGGCCTTAACTCCGCGTTTTGCGAACCAGTGGATTACTAAAACTAAAGAAAAGTGCTTTATGATTGCAATGAAAAGCCTTCCTAAAATCTCTAGGCAACACCAGAAACCAACCAGTGTTGGGTCTAGTGATATCGTTGTTGAGCGAACAGGCTAACCCTAATTAATTTTAAAATAGTTATTTATTTGTATATATGCACTTGTACATATGTTTTGTTACTAGGCGATTGAAAAACAAACTTTCTTAAAAATTATTTTGCATTTTTCGTTAAGTCCATTATCATTATTTGTTTATTTGCCTTTATGCTTGGCAAACATTATATTGCATAATCAACGCAACCGACTTAATATCTTTATCGATTTAAAAATTTATTTCTTTTTTTCATAATAATCAAAAATACACAAAACGAAATGACAAAGGAAAGCGTGTTCAACGGAGCAGCAACAAAAAGCCAATAGGTGAAAATGAAACCAAAATGCAAGCTAAAATTGTGAGGTGTTAGTCACTCGGTGTCAAGGCGAAGTAAAATTGGCACAATTTTTTTTAAAAAGCAATTCAACTTATATTAATTATGATTATATACCAACAAAGTGAGCGCTAAAACGAAGCGTGCAGTGATCCTGTGGTCCCCAAAAAGGGAGGGGTACGAGAATGCCTTCATCAAACATAAAAGACTAGCATATCGATAATAATAATAAACGGAACGATGCGAAAAAATGAACTCTGGTATTTAAGTCACATGATTTACTTGCATGCAAGGATGATAGATTACCAGGTTTGGCCATCAGCCATGTTGCAAAATAAAATTGTGAGAGCAACTTCGGCTGCCATGCCATAGGGCAAGGATGATAGATAGATATATAGATTTTAAAATCTTTTCAGCGTGACTTGTATGTACATATATATGTATATTCAGTAGCCGAACATCATCAGACCAGCAATATGCCCTAATAATTTTTTGATTTTTTTGTTTTCATATGATCTTAGAACAGCTATAACAAAATGTGAGTTCTCATGACAGTCGGATGATCTACACTACCGAAACGATACGTATTCATTGATATTCAGTTAAGGATCGCCAATCGCGCAGCGTTCCTTCCAAATGGTTGCCCGTCATGCCACCACTTATCATGTCCTTCATGCCTCTCACTATATGACACCTTTCGAGCGAAAGTATACAAGATAAAACGGCAATGATTTTTCGCACTCTGGCGTCAGCTTCCATCGTAAATTAAATCAATTAGGGAAATTATTATACGCAACTAAGTCGCAGTAGACGAATGGTTTTGTGCATGAGTACGTAGAGAGCGCGGGTAGAGACAGGGTTGAGAGATCACTGTGGGCATGAAATACTAAATTATAGAAAAAGGTTTTTCTAAAAGTGATCGCCTCATAGCACGCAATGGAAAACTTCTGAGTGTTTTTCTGCCATGGAAAAGCTTCCTTTAAAAAACCATCTCCGGCAAAAACTGTAGGTCCCTCCATTTGTGGAACATTGAAGGAGGAGCTCAGCCAATAAAGGATAAACGCTAATTAAGTTAGAAAAAGCAAAATTTAATCATTATTTGATGATAAAAAATCGTTCGATCAACAATATCGATTGTTTTCAAATATTTTATTTATGCGCTCTGTGCTCAAAAACATAATAATTATTGAACATTATTCTTCGTTCAGAAATAATAAGTGTTTAACTGAATCTTTTATTTGTTTGCTCAATGAAAATAAATGTTTGTTCATGTTTATATTTCAAAACAATTTAAAATACATTTGATTTCATTGCTTGCTTCTTGACTTTTTCTTCATTGCTCAACACTACTGATTATTGTATGAATTTTATATTTAAGTCAAGGCGAATCTATTAAAGGTGGAATGGGTAAGTCAGCTGATTTTTTTTCTTTCGCCGTGTTCATGTGGCTGTCAGCCCAGAAGGAAACAAGGCGGATTCAGTTTTTGTTTTCTACTTTGCCAATACTTTTGTTTGACAATCAAACGCACAAAACATTGTTGTTGCCCTAGAACTACCACCTTTAATAAATGCGCCTTGATTTAAATTAAAAAATAAAAATTGCTTATTGATTTTTTTATTTCCACAATAGTAATAATTTTCACTCGATTTTAATTTAAATGCTCTTGAAACAGTGGCCTGTAGCCATAGTCGTATGTTAAAACACCTTCTGGGGAAAGCTAACTTTAACAAAAAAGCAGGTATTTTATTTTTTAATTCCAATGAAATGAAAAAATTAATTAGGCGTTACAAAAAAAAATAGTATTTTTGTTAAAATTACACAAGAAAGTATGGCATCACTTATACATTTTCGACTTTCGAACTTAGAATACTTCCTATATGTAAATATGTATATACTTTGTACTTTTGAATTGAGTAGCTAATAAACTGTGAAACTAATCGGTCGGCTTTTAATTAAAGCGGAATTTAATTCAACAATTTTGATACTCATTATGAAGCAATAATTAAAAGTGATGTCTAATTTTCACCCTGTGTCCGCCATCTGATGTAATCTTGGAAACGCTACTTTTTATTTCAGGACAAATTCTAAAGAAAAAGTTATCTATGCTGTCGAAAATGAAAACTTTTACTAAAAAAGTTAGCGGGCAATTCTTTTTTTGTTGTGCTACAAAATCTGGGCAAAATAGTGCGTTAGGTTTGTTCATGTCCCAAAAGGCAAAATGAAAAGAACAGATTGGGTAAAAGCAGCCGGCACTACATTGAAACCAGGCGTAAAAGCCAGTCTAGTGATGCCTCATCTGGAAAAGTAATTAACCCTTTTCAAAAAGCTGATAAGTTTATGCTTCTTTTTCCCTTAAATCTCATCAATGGATTAAGTATGGTAGTATCCGAGAAATCAAATGTCAAAATTTACACAACCTTTTATTATTGAATCATGGATACGCATTAGTCCCTGCACAAAATATTTCAATTTGACTCAACATAAAAAAAAAAATTATTTTAGCAATAAAAACGGAAAAGTAAGAGAAGCCTATATATTGATAGAAAATATGTAAATCAAATCAGGTCAGTCCATAAATTCGTGCGTATTTTACCTACAATTTCACTTTTGTACGATTTTTGCATACAAAAAATTATTCGCGGAATATAACGGAACTATTTATATTTTCTTTGATATAGGTACATATTGTGCATTCAACAAGTAATTTTAATCGCGGATAGAAGCACGTGTTGTTAAAAAATAAAATGGAATCTTCGAACGCGTATAAGAAGCATATTTTGTATTTTTTTCGGATGGGAGCTAATGCCGCATCCACCATACTCTCCGGATATGGCACCTTGTGATTATCACCTTTTCCGTGGACTTCAATCCCATATGAGCAACAAGAACTACTACTCAAAAGAAGCTATAAAAAGGGATATCGAAGCGTATTTTGGCTCCAAGGACAAACAATTAAAAATTTGCCCAAACGTTGGGAAACCATTGTAAATAATGAAGGAAATTATATTATTGATTAATAAATACTTTAAACATCTTTTTTTTTTTAATTTTAAAACCACCTTTAAAAAACGCACGAACTTATGGACTGACCTGATACTATACATTGGAAAATAATTACAAAATAAAAACCACATTCATTGTGCTTCACATTTTTTGTACAAAATGAGGCGCTGCGCAATGGATGGCACAAGGGACTGATGCGAGTAAATATGCTCAAAAAAATATTTTTCGTGAGCAACGGTTTTCACATTTTAATATTTTTATTTGCTCAGGATAAAAATATGTATTCTTTTCCGGAGCATAAAAATCTAAGCGGCAAACTGACTGGACTAAAGGATGTTTATAATTAAAATTTTAGTAAAACTAACACTAAACTTAGTTTAAAAATATTTCATAGTTAAACTTGCGCTGAAAAACTGGACCTAAGACAAAATTTTTGAAAATCTCATTTATCGTAAAAGTCATTGCTGATTGCGACAGGATATACAAAGACAAATATGTGTACACCCTACTCTCTTTTTACACGATTTTGAAATAACATAGTTCACTAAAAAATTTTATTGCCCGAAATTTTCCTTCTTGCACAAATCTCAAAGCAAAAATGTTTTTTTAAACAAAACATAATTCCAAAAATAATGCTGTATTAAGTAAAAAACTTAAGTAAAATACATACATACAGATGATCCTTCAAAAACGAATCAATAAGTGCTTTTTAGAACTAACCAAGTCCTACCGTGCACTGAAATTTCAAAGTAATCTTTAAGTCGTGTTCAAGATGGCGCAAAATTAATCACACAAATTTGTTTTCGAATCAGTTTTTTACTGATTCGGAAATAAATCATTTTGAATGATGAGCATCTTTATTCGACCTATATGGGCTCCATTGCTTAGCTATTTGTATACTGCAGTTGTCTAGTTCACAAGTGTCAAACTGATATGCTCAAGTGATTAATTTGGCGCCACCTTGTATAAACAACTCGATAAAGCAAAACACAGTCGCTAATAACAGACTTTGTTGCAATGAAAAGAACCAACAGAACCCGTTAATAATTTGAATAAAACCCGACAGATGGACGGCACATATTAGACATATCTACCGTTGATTGCCCTTTTGGTCTAATCCGTAAGGAACGTGCACGCTTGTTATCAAGTAGCGATGAAATAGTTGAAAATTTGATTTTAATTCCTTATTTCAATCTGAATTTTTACATGTTTTGTACTTGTGGACTGAATTTTCATAGTACATTAATTTAAGTTTCTTTTTGTAATAAAAAATAATTAGTTTTGTTTTATAAATAGTTATGTAATACGGCGGCCGACATAACCGAATGAGTTGGTGCGTGACTACCATTCGGATTTAGAGAGAGAACGTAGATTCGAATCTCCGTGAAACACCAAAATGAAGGAAAGTTCTTTCTAATAGGGGTCGCCCCTCAGGAGGCATTGGGAAACCTCCGAGTGTATTTCTGCCATCAGAAAGCTCTTCATAAAAAAAAATATCTGCTGTTCGAAGTCGGCTTAAAATTGTAGGTCCCTCCATTTGTGGAAGAACATCAAGACGCACACCACAAATAGGAGGAGGAGCTCGCCAAAACCAAAATGGTGTAAGCGCCAATTATATATATGTATAAGTATGGATTTCATTATTACTTCGGTTTTTTGGGAAGGTTAGGTTAGGTTAGGTAGTAATGGTTGCCATCCTTTGTGATGCCATTGCAAGAGGGGGAAAAGAGGTGAAGGAAAGGGACGATAGGACGAAAGGGAAAGGGGTAGGGAGGGTTTAGTGTTTGTGGGCTATGAACGGTGACTAGCTTGCGATTGTGTTAGCCTCTTTATGCTGCTGATGAAGTTCATCAGATTTTTGTTATCAAGACCTGCTATATCAGCAGGCGCAGAAAATAAGTGAGAACCAAGATGCTTAAATCTTAGTCCCGCGAGAGCTGGACAGCTAAGGAGTAGCTGCTGAGATGATTCCACCACATCCTCCATACAGCTGACGCAAAAAGGACTCGAAGTAATTCCGAGTCTCACGACATGTGTACCCCGCGGGCAGTGAGGATGCCCACGAAATTTGAGAGATGAGATTTTGTCATCCTCAGAATATCCCTCAAACGCGACCTTACACGTTCGTGTACTTACCCAGCACTCGCTGAGTTGGTACAAAGCCCATCCTTCCAGGAGTAGAGCGCAGGTTGTCAAGGGGATCCCGATCCTCTCCTTTCGCGGTCACAACGCCTCACAGGTCCCTTGTCTGGCCAGGTCGTTGGCTTCGCAGTTTCCAGCAATGTCAATGTGACCAGGTACCCAAATTATCTTTATATCGAAGAATTCTGATGCAATCGAGAGAGAGACCAGGCATTCCCTGACCAGTTTCGAATGCACCATAATAGAGCCTAGGGCCCTAATTGCCGCTTGGCTATCGGAGTAAATATTTACCTTCTAAACAGTTATTACGCAAGTAAGTAGCCAGTCAGCTGCTTCTTTAATTGCGGCCACTTCTGCTTGGAACACACTGCAGTGATCCGGTAACCTGAATTTGAGTTTGATGGGGAGCTCTTGCAGAATACTCCTCCTCCAACCCTACCGTCCAACTTCGAGCCATCCGTGAACAGGTTAACCAGGTCCTGCCCCCGGTCCACTCCTCCCTTGATGAAATATGGGTGGAGAAAGTTCCGCTTGGACTAAGCGAAGGCACGCACTGATCCGGCGACGAGGGGATGAACTCAAAGTTTCTGAGGATGTTTGAGGGCCCATATGTGAGATTGAGCTTATAACCCAAGCCCCTCAGTCTAATTACGGTACGTGCAGCGGCAATTCTCCCTGCGATGTCTATAGGTACCACATTTAACATTACATTAAGCGCTAGAGTAGGAGTAGTTCGAAGCGCCCCACTGATTCCAATGAGTGCAAACCTTTAAACTCTCTCTAGCTTTTTAACTGATGGCGTCTTCTCCAGTGAGTTCCACCAGACAACGACTCCATATAACAAGATTAGAGGATTAGACCAGGTACTTCACCTTGTCAGAAAGCACCAACGGAGCGCCCCCCCCATCGAGGGGAGTTGAGCTCTGGGTATTTTATATTTCCTTGTGATAAGGACGAGCTCCGTCTTAAGAGGATTCATTTTTTGGGAAAGTATTTATATTTTTTTTATCTTACATCATTTTCCAAATCCAAATTTACTCTATGCCGCATGTATTTGTTTACACAATTTTGTTTTGGTACGCTTTTCTAAGGCACGCATCTACCGTGTTAAAAAAGAGTTGGGTTTAAATACATATACATACATATTTTCGAAATTATTAAACGACAATTTTAAAAATGACTATCCATCATCCATGAATTAAACAAACTCAGTTATAACTTTTGATTTTACTGTTGTAACATTTATTTCTTAGTACAATTCCTTTGCTTTTGTTTGTTTGATTTATTTTTTTTCTTCAACTTATACTAAAAATTCCATCAAGTTTCCCACACTATATTTACGAACAATGAGCGTTAAAAACCATATGCCTCTTATAGGTGCATGCAATATTTTTTTCATTATATGTGCTGCATAGATAGTGATAATAAAAATTATTACATATTCCTAGTTATTTAGTTACAAAATTTATTTATTTTCGGTTTTTTAGCTACATATAATAATTTGATACTAAATGGATTCCTTAATGATTGATATTTGTCAGCAGTTAATTGGTAGATACAGTAAATCATTCATTAGATTAGAGCGGGTTGCACTAATTTTATTAAAGTGCCATAGATCAGCAGCCTAACCGTACGTAAACGATTTTTCTTAATCTTATCATACAATTTCTTTATATGCATTTATAAAAAATTGGTATAAAATTTCCAAAGTTCGTTTGATTAGGCATTCACCTGTTTCGCTTGTTCGAGTGTCTCATAAATTAGTCATTTACAGGTTTCAAACAATCGTTTGTTTTTAGATATATTATATATGGTAGCCAAAATGCACAAAGGCCCTACGACTTCTGATATTTTACGGGAGTAGCAAAAACGAAAAAAGAAAAAATGTTAACAAGAGCAATTTTATATTAGCTGTAAAGCCTTTATTTTTGGCATTTTCTTATTACAGACTATCAGACGTTGTAAATAAAGTTTTTTCGCACAAAATACTGTAAGAGCCTCTGTGCATTTTAGTAATAAGTTACATATTCACAAATGACCAGTTAAATATGCCTGCTCTTGGTTTAAGGGTTTCACTTTAACCTATTTCTATAGATTCTCCACACATTTTTTTAAATATATTTAATACGTTGACATTTTCACATACATGTAAAGCTAAATGGTTCTTGACATAAGACATTTATCCGCTGTTAAGCGTAAGCACAACTGCTGGGTTTTTATCTCTGCTTGTTTTCCATTTTTATAAAATTTACATTCGATTTATTATCAGGTTGAAGCGGGCGCCGAAGGAAGGTTAAACTACTTAACAGTGAAAAGCTTGAATATTTAATTTTAAACAAATGTGCTTAGTATGTTTACATGAACGCTAAGAACAAAACCAATTCCTATTGCAGTCAAATAATAAGGCCTGTACAAAGGAAAAGCTGATTCAATCGTTTGCATAGATTATTTCTTCCTTGCCGCACTCACTTAAATTAGCTGAAGTCTTTGTGAGTGCGCCGGCACGCGGCCCCTATTGTTTTTGTTTTCTTTTATTTCTTTTCTTTTGTTTTTTTTTGTTTTTAGTTAAGCCATTTCAGTTAGCAACGTTTAGTTGGCGCAATTGCTTATCGCATTCATGTATATCTTCATACGCATTTCGCTGCATATGTATGCAATATTATAGTAAATAAATTATTATTGTCAAATTTTTGTAAATATCAATATAAAATAACGTACATATGTATGCATGACCTTAATTGCAATTGCACATCGAATTTCTTAAATGAAATATATGTATGTGTGTATGTGTAAATCGCTAGAAGAAAGAAAATAGTTGTGAGTTTTTAAATTAAATTTAATTCTACATTCACCCTTACCTTAATTAATGCTAAGTTAAAGCACTGCCTTTGGCGCGCATGTTTCCCACATACACATTGTAGCACCATTTCTCACACCTGCTGCTTGGATGCGCCATTGCACCCATACCCACGACCATGCTTGGAATCCCTACAACTCACCCTCCACCTCCATATAAACCTGCTATTAATGCACTCCATTCGCAATGGTAAGCGTGCGTTCGTAAGTGCGTCGGTGCTTGTCATCCACTTCCTTGAGGTAATAGGTGCCGGGAAATAGCGCGCTCACACTACCACTCGGCGTGTATGGCGCCGCATGATTGTTTTTCTCACGCACTTCCATTAGCTGTGAGAACAGTTCAGGTGCCACTTTCTCGCGCGCATTTAACAGCGGCAAAACGTAATCCAATTTGGCTACGAATTGCTGGAAGACTTTGTCATCTTTTGTCACCAAAATTGAGTACATTGAGGCGGCTAAGCCGGAGCCATAGGAAAAGACGCCAATACGTTTGCCCACCAGTTGCTCAGGCGCGTTGTTGACCAGCAACGAAACGAGACCAGAGTAAACCGATGGTGTGTACATATTGCCCACCTCAGTGGCGAGCAGCAGTGATTTGCGCGTTTTTGCTTCGAAAACATGGGCGAATTGTGTCATAAATGTCTTTTCGACGTCACGATCGAAGTAGGTACTAGCCAGCGTGGCTTCGTTGAAACGCTCCAAACCGGGATATTTCAGTGCGCGCTTATCGGCGCTGCATAGTAAGAAGTCATTGAAGACTGCACGTGCTACTGATTTTTGTACCAATTTGCAGAAGGGCGTGTGGAAGAGTAGCGCATCGAAGTTGTCCAAACCAACTTCCGTCGCATTTGGATACTTCTTTGCGAACTTCTTACGATACAACTGATAGCACGTGTCCAGCGCGGAGAGATAGCATTGTATCGACAATTTACCGTCTACTACGGGATACTCGGAACTTAAATCAGGTTTGTAAAAGTCGTAGGCGTGCTCCATATGTGTGGCACGCAAACCACGTTCGAAAACGAGCGGCGCATTGGTTCCCACCAACATGGCAATGGCGCCGGCGCCACCAGTAGGACGTGCAGCACCCTTTGCATACACAGCGATATCTGCACAAACGGCTAGAGCATAACGACCATCCCAACTGGAAGATTCTATCCAGTTGATTGAGTTGAAGAGCGCAGCGGTGCCGCCGTAGCAAGCGTTCGTTGTGTCGATGCCCTCGATATCTGTGTTGCCCGAGTCGGCAAATAGCTGCATCAGCACTGATTTCACGGATTTCGATTTATCGACTATGGTTTCTGTGCCAACTTCAAGACGTCCAATTTCTTGCGGCTTGATTTGATGTCGCTCTAGCAGGCGCGTGACAACAGTGAGACACAGTGAGTTGACATCTTCGCGATCCGAGCAAAAGCCCATTTTGGTCTGACCCAAACCGATGGTATATTTACCAGCTGAAGCGCCATCAAATTGTTCCAACTCTGTTTGGTCCACATACTGGGAGGGAAAGAGCACCTCGATGGCGCGTATACCAACATTTTCGGGCCACATTTCTGAAATGGAGTTGTAGCTGATTGCAAAATGAGAAAATTGGAGTAGTGTGCAGTGGTAGGAGCGTCTACTCTTGACTAGTGATTAATGACTGGTAAGTAATGCGATTCGATCAAAGTTGGGCTGAAAGGACAGAAAAGTTAAATATTAATATACATCGGTATGTAATTGGTGTAAATAAGTTACTACTTAGCAGTGTAGTGAAATGCGCGACAACAATAAAATAGTGTTTGAGCTCAAATTACGGGTGATTCATTATGAAACATTGTTTTTCGAAAATGTTTTTGAAAATTAAAAATAGTGCTAAAAAAGTTGTACGGAATGACTTTAAATTAATCCCTTATTCTATACCCTTGAATTCAAGACTGGAATAAAACTGCCAAAAAAGTGAGCTTAAGTTAGGTTGACTTTGAGTTTCAACAAATTTTCGGCAACATTGGTAACATCACGCGGTCGATAAAAAAAAAAACAAAAATGCTAACAAAACTGAAAAACGCCGCTCATCACTAGCAACATAAACAAAGAATTCTATTGCACAGCTGAGATGCAGGATGGGAAGCAAGTAAAGTTTGTAATAAATGCTGATATATTTTAATATACAAGAGTTCTGTTATAAAAAGATTGGAATGCTGGTAAATACGTTGTTTGAAATTTGTAAGTTATGTGAGAAATTTAGAAGGCGTACGCTGCTTTTACAAAATGAGTTTCGGATATGAAAAACGATTGCAAGCAGCATTCTTATGTACGTACCCTAAAGTTCTAAAAATATCACGTTCGTCTGCCGTAAAATATTTGAAGAAGTCGAAGACGTTCATAAATAAATGACTGTAATGGTATACCGAAGTTAAAAACGTTGACAATTTCTTCGGACGAGACCCACAAAAAGTACCTCCCCAAAGTAGCAGAAGATCATTGATTTGTTTGTGATAAAGCCGAACTTAACGTTGCGTGAAGCTGAAGCAGTTTTAAGGGAAAGTGGTTATAAGGGAAAAGTTATAAGTTATAATTATACGTTATAAGGGAAAGTGGCGCAAAGACAAGATTCGAGGACGTTTATGTGCAGAAAACCTCAAATTGCGGAGCACATTGAAAATACCGCTGCTCGCACAGAGAAGAGAAAAAAACTTGCAAGGGCTAAGGAAAATTCAGAAAGGAATTGAGCAAACGGAATATTCCCGGATGCAGTATCTTTTTGGGCGAATACTTGCATACGTCGATGCTGGTGTCCAGCAGATAATCGACAACTTCAACTAACTGTTTAACACCCAGTTCAGGCTCATGTTTGGACCTGCTTCTCCGAAAGAAGAATTGACAATTTAAATGCAGTTTTGATGAACCAAATTTACAAAAAAAAAAACATTATTATCGTCTGTTGCGAAGAGGTTAAAAAGAAGTATACATTTTATTGGATATATATATAGATAATTGGCGCGTACACCCTTTTGGGGTGTTTGGCCGAGCTCCTCCTCCTATTTGTGGTGTGCGTCTTCATGTTGCTTCACAAATGGTGGCACCTACAGTTTCAAGCCGACTCCGAACGGCAGATATTTTTTAGAGGAGCTTTTGCATGGCAGAAATACACTGAGAGGTTTGCCATTGCCTGCCGAGGGGTGACCGCTATTAGAAAAATGTTTTTCTTAATTTTGGTGTTTCACCGAGATTTGAACCTACGTTCTCTCTGAAAATTCCGAATGGTAGTCACGCACCAACCATTCAGCTACGGCGGCATTTTATTGGATATATTGCGCATAATACATCTTATAAGTTTGTTAAAATCAAATTGGTCAAATAGTTTCTAAGTTATGGCGGTCACGATTCTATCGGATGTTTTTTAGCTGCATGCGAACTACCGAAATCGATAACTATGGTTTGACAGCTAAGAATGGCAAACTGTGTTGACATTTCTGCTCAGTAAGGTTTGGCAAATCATCATGAATCAAGTTGTGGAAATTTACTTTGAACAAAATAAAAATAAATATAAAAAAATCTGTTCGCGAAATTCCTACATTTCCTCATTTACCTATTTTGCGGTCAACATAGCTGAAAGTTGAAAAGGTCGAGCCAAGGAGCACCAGGCGATTTGGTGGCTCCTAAAACACTCAGGCTCAAAAGCCCATGCAACATAGTAGTGATGAAGATCATTTGTGGTTAAATGACTGCGTTAACCAATCTAACAGTCCTCAAGCCGTTAACGAGCCACTATTACGCCCATTAAAATTTACTGTTTGGTACGGTTTACATGCTGGCGGCATCATCGGTGCTTATTTATCCAAAAATGGATCACGTAACTCGTAGCCGTGGCGGACATATCCGGCATATGTACATATATGTATATCATCATATTCATATTCAAAAAATAAGTACCAGAAATTATCAGATTATGATAATCAAAAAAATCATTCAAACAATAGTTCTGTTTTGTGCTATCATTTTAAGTTCTCAAGCTCTTAAAAAAATAACCGATATTATATTTATTGTTTTTAGGAAAAAATTAAGCTCGACTGAAAAGAAAAATTGCTGCTATGTTTTTCGATTGGACTTTAAAGATGAGGTTATTTCGCAAAGGAAAGCTGGTTTTTGCGGCAAAGTATTGCCACTGAATTTCTCTATTATCTAATCAGTTTTCAAATAGCTCTAGGTTTCTATAACTCTTTCACGTTCTATGCAAAATATCGTCAGCAATATTTCAACAGTGATCAGCTAGCTATCAAATCTTAAACAAGTAATAGGAATGCAACATTGCGGTAATCATTGCGTAACTCGAACGCAATCAATCTTTTTACTGCACACAAAATTTCTTAAAATTTCAATGGAGCCAATAAAAAATTAAATCTGATTTTATGACTTCATTATATGCAATATTTTGTATATTTTGTGGAAGTGTTGATTTTTTTTTTGTTCTATTCGCATTTGAAATATGCAACATTTTCACTGGGCGTATGGCAATAATTTCGTCATGAAAACACATAATGAGGTGACATTTTTTTTATGAGAAAATAAATAAATATGGGGAAAGAAGAAAATTTGACTAGAACTTGCTGTAAGCAAAATTAAAATATGCATAAAAATACATAGATATAATAAAATTAAATAAAAATAGATTTTAGTAAATTTAGCTTACAGTAAATAAAAAGTAATTATAACAATAAGTAAAACTAAATTTAAATTGATTATAATAAAATGCAAATAAAATAATATAAAAAATAAAATAAATTAACATAAATCGAATAAAACAAAACACAAACGAGAATTAAATAAATGAAATGCGAATAAATTGAAATAATTATAAAAATAGAGAAGGAAAATAAGCTATTTATAATTAAACCGAAAAGTAGTAAAATAATATTTGGTTACGCTTTAAACTCCATTAGTAAGAACGGAATAAATATAATAAATACATTAATATAAAAATTTCATAAATTGAGCAGAATTAAATGAAAAATATTACATAAACAAAATAAAGTAAACTATATTAAAAATAAAAAAATTAGCAAAAAGGTAGGAAAAATTAATAAAAAAAAAAGATTATTTAAATCGGATCATAAGGATAAAATATTTATTTATTTATTAGAAATGTAGTTATGAATAATTGTATAATATTACGAAAGGCACTAGCAACTAAGACTAACGGTCTATCGTTCCCACGACAGTCGGTTCTTCGTAACCGAAACGACCCGGATTTATATCCGGCCAAGGACTGTCACTTCAACAGCATTTCGTCCCCTTTCTGTGTTAACCTCGTAACTTCATTTTTTTCGAAATTGAGATTTTTAGTGAAAAACACTCCTTAGCACTCCTGTTACGTAAAACAAAACACACAATGTTCATAATGGTTATAGAATTTTTTTTTCAGAGCGTTTCGATTTTTCTCGTATCTACATGTTCGAATTCAAAAACTTCGTATCTACTATAAGTATCGCCATATAAAGTTATTTATGTCGATCACACATTTTTTAAGGATTTTTCTAAAATAAATTTCTGTAAATCTATAAGACCTGGTCCAAAAACAGGAGATTCACAAGTTACCGATTTAAAATGCCTCAAATATGATTCGACTGGGGTGTATTACAAATTGGATTACCGACACGATTGGACCGTATTACCTCAAAAAAAAAAAAAGCAAAAGTAAATATTAATCGTAAAAATATTATCACTCCGTTATACAAACGACCGATTTCTATTACGTCAAGAAAATTCAAAGATTTACAAAGTTTGAAGAGTTTACTACCCCAAGATTATCATCATTTTTATGATCAATTAAAAGTTGAATCTAATCTAGAAGCATAAGTTAGAAAAATTGTGAGATTGTTCCGTATTTCTTAGTTGTACTCTTTGTTCTAATTATTCCTTAGTTAATTGCTACTTATTACTTATTTTTCAAATTACTCTGCTGTTGACTCGTACATTATTTTATAAATTGTAAACATATTTTGAAATAATTAAATCGTTTTTTATAAATATTAATCATATGTTTTGTAACATGTAACAAAACCTCCTAACTACAAGAAAGTTATCGGGGTATTTGACGGAAAAACTCGTATCTGCATAAAAATTACAATTATTGCTATTATAGCAAGAAGGTATTTATGCATATAGCAAAAATTATGTTTAATTGTTTGAAAGTAATGAATAAAGATTATGAATGTCAAATAAGTTATAACTTTTCATAGAAGTTAAGTAACTCTAAACATTTTTATCGATTTACTGAAAATTACGATTTTGTAGATACTAGGTTAACACAGAAAGGGGACGATTTCTTGTATACATATGTATGGGGAATGTTTATGCTGCTACAACACTTTCGGTCTATAGAATAAAATAATGTATGTGAATAATAAGCCGTCTTGCCCCAAAACAAATCTATCTGAGTAATTTTATTTGCTGTTATTGCACTATTTCAAATTTTAAATTGCTTGACGAGATTATAGCAAAAATAGAGAAAAGATAATATTTTGAATGCCACTACATAATTTCCATAAAATATATTCAATGTATAAAAACAATTAACCAAAATAAATGATTATTGCAAAAGTTATTTGTGTTTAATATTAGTAGGTCTTATTTGGCCCACCCTGTATTTAAGTTTAAGTTTCAAAAATTAACTTTGAGAAGAAAAAAAGAAAATTGTCAAATTCGCATTTACTATTTATCGGTCGCGATACCAAGAATTGCAACTGTTTAAAAAATTAACTTTAAAAGAAAAGAAGAAAATAAGAAATTGTAAAATTCGCATTTATTGCATTTCCGTCCCCATTACGAAAATGCAATGTTGAATCTATAAAAGCACAAAATGTAAATAGTTTTAGGTCAGTCTTGTTTCTCCGGTCAAATCGAATTTAGTAATTAAATAAAAGAACAACCTTAAATTTTGTTTTTTTTTTATTGCGAGTTAGGAAACGACAACTTAAGTCGTGTTCAACAACTTAGACACCAAATTAAAATCACAAATAATACGCACTTTAAATTTTTTATAACTTGCAATGCCCCTAGTAACACGCATACATACATACATACATGCATGCATTTGTACAAATGTAGCAACTTATTTACAAATATTTGACACACGCACAACTTTCACCTGTTTGCACGACGAATTCTTTAACAATTTAACACACAATCTGTATAACTGAATAGTCTATCTGCCAGCGCTGAATATATGTTAACTTTGTTGTTTTACAAAAAGTGCCAAAATAATGAGCAACGAGACGGAGTGTACAGCTTAGCGTGGAGTGAAAGACTACAAGTAAAATCCAGAGACTGAAGAAATACAACTTGAAGACACAAGAGTCAAATGTTTAATGCGCACAAGAAGCAGCTCGAAGAACTGAAGAGCCTCTAGCAGCAGTCGATCAAACAAAATAGAGTGCGTCAACAGAGCGGCATGCTAAGAGGCAACAACTATGAGGAGAGGTTAATTGAAATGTGCTGGTGCAGGGAGGCGACCCGTTAACACACTAAAGCATGAATGAATGAATGAATGAATATTAAATAGAAAAAAAGCGGAGTACAAAAACAATAATGAAAGTGAAAATGAAAATCGAAATCGAAATCAAACAAAAGAAGATATCCACTAATAAATTCGATCGAGCCGCTAAATAGACATGTAATACGTATGTCTGTATGTAAAGGGTTTTTCATTAAGGGCGGGTAGATGTTGAAAATGTCAATCGTGGCGTTTGCTGTGTGGCATTGAGCGCCGCCCTGCTGGAACCACATGTCGTTAATGAACACTCATTTTGATAATAAAGTTTTATCATTTGAACGTGCTGTGCAATCGTGTAACTTGCCATGATGATTTGGTGTAAGCAACTGAATAATAAACAAAAGATTTGACAGATGTCACCAAAACAAAATGGCTGCCACAGGGCGCCAAAATCGACCCGCGCCAATTGAAAAACCCTTTATATAAAGGGAATTTTTCAGCTATTATCTTTTTAAACAGTTGGTTTAAACAGCTGACGCACGTTTCGTGTTTTGTTTCACTGTCAAACATCCTCAGTTTGGTCTATAATTTAACCATGAATCGTCTTACAAACGAACAACGCTTGCAAATCATTGAATTTTATTATGAAAATGCGTGTTCTGTTAAGAAAGTTAAAGTCGAAAAATTGTGTTCAGCGACGAAGCTCATTTTTGGATCAATGGGTACGTAAATAAGCAGAATTGTCGATTTTGGAGTGAAGATCGGCCAGAAGAATTGCAAGAGCTACTAATGTATCCAGAAAAGGTCACAGTTTGGTGCGGTTTATGGGCTGGAGGTATCATTGGACCGTACTTCTTCAAAGATGCTGCGCTACCGTGAAATGATATCCAACATTTTTTGCCCAAAATGCAAGAGCTTGACTTGCATGACATGTGGTTTCAGCAAGACGGTGCCACATGCCACACAGCACGCGAAACAATGGACTTGTTGAGAGGCGAGTTCGGTAAACATTTTATTTCACGTTCGGGGCCTGTCAATTGGCCACCCAGATCGTGCGATGTAACGCCTTTAGATTATTTTTTGTGGGGCTATGTTAAAGCTCATGTCTATTCAGACAAGCCTGCTTCAATTGACGTATTGGAAGACTACATTAAAGCATTTATATGTGAGATACCGGCCGAAACATGGGAAAGAGTATGCCAAAGTTGGACTAAGCGAATGGACCATTTAAAGCGCAGTCGCGGTCAACATTTGCATGAAATAATCTTCAACCATTAAATTATATGGACTGTACTATCGATTTAAATAAAAATTTCATGAATTTTACGTGTGTTTTTTTGAAAAACTTTCCTATAGCTCTTAAAAAATCACCCTTTACACATGTTTAAAGTAGCCTATACATACATACGTATATTTATAAAGCTGTGGACAAAATACTAAAACTAATACTGAGATAGTTACAAGCAGCTATTGTGGATTGTATTTGCGTTTGATACGAGTACAAAGGTCATAAACAGTCGTAAATTCTTCCACGAAGAAATGTATGCCGTTCGTAGGCAGTATAACTGTAGGTGAACCCACGATGTACAAAATGCAGAGGTGTGACCAATATCAGAGCAGCAAACAGCTCTCAGCGGTTTTAAAGGAATCAGCTGATTTCCTGACACAACGGGGTTATGGCCCGGTTATGAACATATGTATGTATGTGTTGGAAAAAAATAACGAAGACACCACATAGTAGTTGAGAACAAGGCGAATTCATACAAGATGGTAACAGTAGTGCAACACAATTTTACATGCACTTATTTTGTTTTTGCAAATTGGTGGCTTCAATGTCAAACTCAGCTGATCACTTTCCACGAATTTCAAGATAGACAGAGATTAGTGTAACATTCAACTACCATCAAAACGAAAGCAAATCAGCTGTTCTAGTAACGCCAATTTACATGAATTTGCCGTGGTTGAGGATAAATTGAGCTAAAATCCGTGAAGGTTGTCAGCGAAATAACACACAATACAATAATTTCATTATATCCATTGTTTCCACGAAAATCGTATTATACTCGCATGATAATCCAGATGTATACTCATGAAACCGGAATAGCGCTAGTTACAAAAATGCCTCGACAGCGCAGCTGCAGCAAACTTGTGTTTTCACCTTTTTTTATCTTTGTTAGCCACGAATTTTACCCCTGCACTAATTAGTTTGAGTTTTGAGCCTGGAAACTATGATATGCGAAGAGCATTCGGTATCCTCTTATACATTTATACGACTGACATTTTCTTCAGAGTTGCTCTTCAAATTCATGTAAATGTTGGATTTCGGCAAAGTTCGTTGATCAGGAATTTAAACCGTGTAAAGGTTTCATCGAAATGAATCCCTCAGAATATCTAAAGATACAACACATGGTAGAAAGAGAACTCAAGCTTTAGATGGTGGCCGACAGTTTCGGGCAAAAGGAAGAAATAATTAACGGAGCAATAAAATTCACGCAAGCAGCCGGAGGAAATATGTATGATAGTTCAAAAAAAATATCGAAACTATCGGTAGTATTGAAAACTGGCCATGTTTTTCAAAAGGGCACAACTGTGCCATCGATAGTTTAAGACCTCTAAGAATACATTACCGCGGGCACAGCCAATTACGTTATTTGCTTTCAAAATTAATATTGTAAGTTCGTAATTCGATATTATGACAGTTCTTTGCATTTCTAGATTTCCTAATCTTTCCGAAGGGCAGTTGCTTTAAGAGCATTGTACAATCACAATGGAGAGGGAACAGTTCCCCTGCACATATTTTCCATCGGTTTGGAAGTGCTCAATAACTTCCTTGCTATAACATTTTTTACGATTTCGTTTATATTTGCATTTTGCAAAAATATTTATTTATTTGCTTATTGTTCCTTTTTCATAATTTCCTATTGATTCAGTTTCTGTTCCTGGTTTAAGTATACTCCTTTTTGTTTTAGTCTAAAACAAAAGTTAAAAAGTTCCGATAAAAATTTGGGAATATAGTGATTTATTCGTAATTCGCTTGGTTATTAAATTGGCCGTTATGTGAAAACTGGGTTGGGTTTTCTCATTCATTTTCAATGCAGGCTTATTGGAACCTCTAAAGCCTCTTTTTCAGCCCAAGCATGCCACTGTTTTGGCAGCGTTAATCTCTGCTTATCTACTAGAGTTCGAAGCAAATATGGTATCAGGTCAGTCCATAAGTTCGTGCGTTTTTTAAAGGTGGTTTTAAATTACAATAATAAAAAAGATGTTTAAAGTATTTATTAATCAACAATATATTTTCCTTCATTATTTACAATGTCTTCCCAACGTTTATGCAAATTTTTAATTCCCTGCTCAAAAAATTGTTTGTCCTTGGAGCCAAAATACGCTTCGATATCCCTTTTTATAGCTTATTTTGAGTAGTAGTTCTTGTTACTCATATGGGATTGAGGTCCACGGAAAAGGTGATAATCACAAGGTGCAATATCCGGAGAGTATGGTGGATGCGGCATTAGCTCACATCCGAGCTCGCTCAGCTTGCCTAATTTTTGCCTTGCGGTATGAGGTTTTGCGTTGTCGTGGTGAAACAAAACTTTGCGTCTATTCACTAAAGACGGTCGATTTTTGTTAAGTGCCTCATTCAGGTTTGATAGCTGATGGGAATAATAATCAGCAGTTATCGTCTGGTTTGGTTCCAGAAGTTCATAATAAACAATACCGGCCATATCCCACCAAATAGACAGCAGAATCTTCTTGGGGTGAAGGCCATCTCTAGGCCTCGGTTCTGGTGTTTCATCTTTATCTAGCCATTGGCGTTTGCGAACAGGATTATTGTAAAGTTCCCATTTTTCATCACCAGTAACGATACGGTTCAAAAAACTTTCATTTTCAAACCGTTGCAGCAACTGAGAACACACATTCACTCTCTGCTGAAGGTTGGCGACGGAAAGTCTATGCGGAACCCATTTTCCCCAGCTTTGAAACCTTTCCCAACTCAACCAGGTGCCTGTGAACTGTTCCATGCGATGAATTTAACCTCTGAGCTATCATATCGACTGTGAAATTTTGCTCAGAGTTAAAAAATATAATGAAAATATGAAAAATTAAAAAAAAAGTTCCTACAAATTTGCACGCAACTGTAAAGATACAATATAAAAACGTACCAATACATCTGCACACACAGAGTGTTGTCAATTCTTCTATACCCAACCGAAGATAGTGCTGTCTTCAGATAGTTTAACGCGAAAGCAACCCATTCGGCGATTACCCTACGTAGTTTGAGTTTCACCCCTTAAATGCCTGTATACATTTTCAAATATTTCGATCCACCGTATTCATGAAAATATCTAGAGAAGAGCAAAACAAAAAACCTTCGAGGTTCCAGTAATGATGTAAAATTTAAGAGTAGATCTTCGAAAAGGCAAGCATTTTTTTTTTACTTTTAATTTTATATTTCTGGTCAAAAAATATCATAGAAAAATGAACATTTAAAGTCGAAAACGGTTTCACTGTTTTTCAAAATATTTCCCATGATTATCAATACACTTTTGCATTTGCTCGAACCAATTTTCGAAGCACCACGCCCAGTCGTGTTTTCATGGCGTTTTTTACATCGTTTGGGATCCAATGCGAATACACTTTTTTAAAACAGTGTTTTCATGCAAAATATTATCGCTGCTCGTCATGCAAATGCCCTCAATCTAACGGCATGTGACATGACAATCTTGCTCAATCATTTCGCGCACAGCATTTCAGGCACAACAACTGATTTTGAATAACCTAAACGCAATTCGTTGGCGAGTGAACAACGGCCACGAGAAAATTCATTTTACCAGTTTTTTACGGTGCCAAAGTAGGGCGCTAATTCGCCGTATTATGATTTTAGTTCATCGATGCATTCTTGTCGTAATAATCAACATCGAAATTTGTGAAAAATTATCGCACGAAAATGATCTCGGTTTAATTCCATTTCATTGCCGCGATGAATTTTTAAAACCACTAACATGGCTCACGCATCTAAATTTAGAACGTTTATAGCTGAATACATCAAACTTTCCAATGGAATCCAGAGGTGTGCCCAACATCAGACCATCAAACGACTCCCAGCGAATTTAAGGAATCAGGTGATTTGCTAGCGTCAGATGGCATCAGACAATCTTAGAAGCTTTCGAGGCCAGAAACATAAATAGCAACCTTCGTATGGTATATGAATATAATTAACACTTAAAACCATTTGCCCTGTGTTAGTGTGCATCTTGATGCTGTCCCACAAATGAAAGGTCCTAGAGTTATATGCCGCCTCCGGACGGTAGCTGGTTTTTAATGAAACGCCTTTTTATGGCATAAATACACTCGGATGTTTGTCATTATCAACTCATGCATTACCTTTATTAAGTTTATATCCCAATTTTCTTTGGGAGCCGCTTAACTACCAGTATATACCCATTTGGCACTAGTCTGTAGACAGTCATGAAGTGAGTACTTAGTGTAGAACTAAATAATTTTTGTATATTTTCACACTAAAAACTGCCACAGTAGTATGAGGATAGTGTTTCTTGTACCATATAGGTAAGTATTGACCTACTTCAAGCGGTGCAAAAAGGATATAGTGCAATACAGTGAAACCTCGACATAACGAAATCCGAAGAAGTTTTTATAATGATAGTTTAATTTTTATATATCTATGCTGCTTCGAAACTAAAGAAAAATATTTGCAGGTTCTAGTGAATGATATCACCGCATCATTCGCCGCAGAGTTAAGGTGGCCTAATACCATGCCCAAATGGTCCTCTTGTGTACCAGTTTGGATCCAGTTGGATTTACTGCTTAGTATACCGTATTCACGCATATACATATAGTATGTATGTAAGATGATTTGTAAGCATGTAAGCGAAATGAAATCAAGTGTAAAACTTTCTCCGACGTATTGCACAGAGTGACTGCGCGGTTGTGTTGGCCGAACGATCGCCTTGAGCAGCCTACAGATGAGCAAATACATATGTATGTAATTGTGCATGAGCGCAAGCAGGCAGCTAAGCGTAGAGGTTGCTTGGCAAGTGGATCTTGCGTAATTTGGGCAAGTAAAGATCAGGATCACTTTTATCTCGCACGTCTTTGTATGAAAGTACATATGTATCTACATACATATGGGCATATTTTTGCGGCATATTTATGGCTGCTCACAAACTTGTTCTCAGCTAAATTTTAAGTGGAAAGGGAAATATAAAAACAATGCGCTTTATGCATTATTATTTTTTTTTAATATAACTTTTATGCATTCCAGATGCGTTTAAATGGATGTAAACAAGTTTGAATGAATTAAAATCTTTCAATATGTGCTGATATAGATTTACATACATACATATGTAATTATTAATTGTGCATATTGAAATTAGCATCAAACATTTTGCTTAATCTATAAGTCTGTTACAAAATCTGGGTTATAAATTTTATAATACAGAGCTCCGTTTAACAAATTTTGAATATTTCAATTCTACAATTTTTAACGTTTTTAAATTTTTTTTTTTGCATTTTTTTTTATTTGATTTTTTAAATGAAGAACCTTTCAAGAATATTCTGTGAAAATTTTAGATGAATCGGAGCAAAACTTACAAAGATACAGCCATGTAAGTGTTGCTACCTACCTGGCTCAACCGCGCGCCATTTGTACTTTAAAGCGTTTTTCCCACAACTTACGTTTTCAAAGTCGGTGCCCCTCATAACTTTGAAACTACTGAACCTATCTTTTTGAAATTTCGAACACTTTTTCTGTAGATATTTTACAAGGTAACGCCGAAGAGTTTTTTTCGAATTTGTTGATACTTTTGTTTTTACGGTAACTAATTCACCGATTTTTTACGCGAAAATCGTGTTTTTGACCTTAACGTTCCCAAAAATCGAAAAATTTTTAATTTCAAACGATTATCTAACGAAATAACTTTGGTTTTTTGATTTTAGATGATTTAACACCGAGTTATGAGGGGCACCGCAAAACTACTTTTTTTGAGATGCGGCCGAATAATTTCTGCCATTGCCGTATTTTTAAACATTTTTGGATGAAAATTTCAATTTGAAAAAATCATAAAAATGTGCCTTTTTTCCATGAATTAACGTTTCCCCCTGTTATTGTCTTCTGCTAACGAACAACCAAGTGTCGTGGTTTAAGCCTAAGACGCCAATAATAACACTGGTTTACAATGATGATATGATTTTTTTTTTAACCAAAGAACCAAATCTTGCTGAAATGCGAAAATTCAAAAAAGTGCTTTATTTGGGAAGAAAATTACAAATATCGTATGCAAAAAAAAAAAATCAATCAAACCAACATTTCGTTATACTAAAATTGAAGTGGCTATAAAACTACATACACATAAGTTTTGAAAAGTTAAAACATTTTAAGAAAAGTTAAAAATTTTTATGAACATTTTTATGAAAATTTTTTAAAATTTGTTAAATTTTTGAGAGTTTCGTAAAAAGTTCGGAACTTGGATTTATAAGGTTTTTGTTATACAATGAACTATAGGCCGGTAGGTGAAATGGTTGAAGCACCAACCTGGCACTCCACGAAATTGCAGATTGAATGGCAAGGTGTCCCCAGAAGTTTCTGCGTCTTGCGTCTATTGTACTGGGGCCGAAAGGTTTTCGAAATAACACACGAAGAAATCGAGTTCCATGTTGCCGATGACAAATGAGACCAATTGAGTCGACCTCTGGCATGCTCATCTACAATTTCATTTCCCTCTATGTTCTTATGTCCTTGAACCAAAATAAGAGAAATTTTACCTGCACGCTAAAGATATTTGATCTCCTCCTTACCGGAGTTGAACAGTTTAAATCTGCATCATAGAGTCATCAGTGCCTGGATCACAGCTTGACTATCGGAAAAAATGTTAATATCTCCTCCGCTCCCGTGTTCCATAAGCATTTTGCATGTCTGCAGGATCACAAAGTATTCGGCAATTTTAAGGAAATAGATAAATCGGCTGAATTATAGAAACTCTTTATTCCGGAACGGTACACTCGACAGGGCTAGTTTACTCGGGCGGCAGTCCTTGGTCGGGAAAAACCTGATTCATTCCGGTAACGTAGAACCGACTGCCAGTGATGGCATGTGTGCCATAGTAAACGACTACCTCACCTACCTTTCTCGCTTCTTCGCTACGAGGAATCTACAACTTTCCCTGGACAAAGGAGGTCAAACTGCAACTTAAGGTCAAAGTCGACGACAGACCAATACCGACTGTTATTAATCCTAAAGTTTTGGGAGCTACCTTCGACAAATTTCTCTCTTTCTCCGCGCTTACAACCGCATTTGCTACTAAAGTCCAAAAACACAACAAGGTCCTCAAATCGCTTACAGGCAGAACTTTGGGCAAAGACAAAGAAATGTTACTGGCGACATTTAAAGCAATTGACCGGCCAGTTCTAAATTCCGCTGTGATCGTGTCTGGCCGCCTGGGACTTGTGATACGCAGTGGACGAAGCTTCAGACATGCCATTCGGACAGCGACGGGATGCCTCCTGATGCCTCCTGATGCCCCCACTACAACACCTACACAATGAGGCACAGATGCTCTATGTGAAGGAGCACAACGAACTGCTCAGCAAGCAATTTCTGATAGGGTGCTACCGGAGGTCCCACGCATACAGACACCTGCTTGAACCTAAGCACGTCAGGAGACACCTCTTCAATTACGCCGACGATATCCAGGACAAAACAAATCGACAACTACTGGACTATAAACGACATTCATGGGGAGAGACTTACCATCTTTTTAAGCTCCCGACCCCCGGATGCCGTTATCGGAGTCCAACCAGCACCCATAGCAGATGAAGAGCCTCCAGCCATCCTGAGAGACCCGCGTAACCTTGGCACAATTACGTTCTGGATACCGTAGCCGGTTAAATTCCTACTTATGCAGAATTACCCTCGATATACTAAACACATGTCCAGTATGTGAAGGCATCCCGCACGACACTAACTACCTTTTCACATGCCTATCAAACCCACTCATCTAACATCCCTTTTCCTCTGAACCTAACCTGTGGAAACAGCAAGCAAGGCCTACCGTTAGATGAGCTAGACGAAGATGACCGGTGATCTACATAACACTGACAGGAATACGTATACTGCTACAACAACAACAAGGGCACTAGGTGCAGATTTTCCCCTCGTTCCAATTCGGCTTACTTGGAAAGATTACCCTGGCACGACCCTCAAACTCCGGTTGGCGGATAGAGAGATCTGTACGTAGTTCGGAGAAATACAGTTCGGAGAAAACGGCCTAAAAATGCTATCATAGAGAGATTGCCTCCGGAGGTCAACCTCCTTTAACCTGATTGCACTTTGAGCAGCAATCGAAAAAATGTAGCTTGAAAAATATTACGAATATTGTAAAAAGATAAAGCGACTTAAATACTCTTGCGCAAGTGTACAAATATGCATACGTATATTTTTAGTTTTCAATAAAAAATACAAAGTAATATGTAATAAGTTTTTACAATAAAGTAACCACAAAAAAGTAAACAAAGTTTTTTGAGAACACGATAAACGCCTTTCGAATTTTTCAATTAAGAAGTTTCCAACATTTACGAGACAGTTTTAAAACTTCAATTTTAAAGCAAAAAATATAAAAAAAGCAATTTAAATCATTAAACTATATATCGATGGTTTTCGAGAAAAGCGACACAACTCAAAATTAACTCAAATGCGGAGTTTTGCCGTTAAAAGCAAAAATCAACTACAGAGTTTATATATTTTTATCTGGAAAAGCGTCATAAGCGAATCTTGAAGCAATTCTGAGAGATGGCGTTAGTGTCGTTTTGAAAACTGACCCAACTCAGTATTTTGAATTTTTGAATACCTCACACGTATTAAAAATAAAATAATAATTTGTAATATTTGACTTCATTTTGACAAGTATGACACGCTATTTACTATTTTGCCATTCAGAACTACAAAATCATTTATAAAATGAGGCAGGGGAGCTCTGATAATCGTTTTGTTTTTGCTTTTACTTTTTATTCTAAGTAGTGCACGCTTTAATTGGTATAAACGCTTTTCAACATGTAATCTCAATTGCATAAATCTTACATATGTATGTATATAAGTATGGGCATTCATGTATACGTATAAGAAAACATATGTACACACATATCGCCGTTTACTGCAAGAACATTATAACTTAAAATATCAAAGATTCGGGAAAGTATCAAAGAGTCCACAATTTACTATGACTTCCAAGGTAAAAACAAGTAAAATACACATTTTCAGCTCATAATATACTAAAAATAGAAATCAAAATACATTTTTTACACAGCATAAAATACCTGACAGTCATTTCTACATATTTATCTAAAAAAACTGTTTTTGGGTTATAACATTCTTTCAGCGAGCCAGCAATGCGTATGTAGACAGCTGTCGATTTTAGGCATAGTCAAGTTGAATTTCTTTTTAACCATCTAAATTGTCTAATTTGTTAAATTTACAAAATAAAAAACCCCTAATTTGTTGCACAAGCTTAAAAGTATCTCAAAGACACAAATGTACTTCTATGTACATATATATCAATGCATGCATACATATTCTTTAATATTATTTGAAAAAAAAAAATCACTTTTTGGAATTTCATTGTTTACCATTTTAATTCCAAAATTTGTTTTCACTTCTCGCCGAGTGATGAATCGGCGTTTATTTATTTTGCTATATGCAATTATAGAGCAACAGAGACTCAGTGGAGGCGCGATGATTAAGCGAGAACTTACTTAGAATTAGTGATCGACTGATTTTTCGATCGACCAAACGTTTACAAACAACAACAGGCTGTTGAGAAATTTGAACCACACTCGCAGCAATCGTTAAGAAGACTGACTTCAAAATGTTTACGAACTGCAAACATATGCTTTTGGCGGCGATCGCGATGAATGCTTTTTCAGAGTTAATGTTGTTATTTTTGTTGCTGTTGTGTTAATGTTTATTGTGCCACTGTGATTGCTAAGCACCTTTTGCCCAATTGGGTTGTATACAATAACCCAATCATGATATCGATCGCAAGTATGTATGTACATACGTGAGGATTTCAAATGCACTACTGTCGTCACTGAACACTCACTGACCCTGCGCTTGCTTATCGTGAACGATCCACGGCATAGTGATTTGTATGCGTTTTATGTCGCAAAACTATACCTATAATGCTTTGCATATTGTTATTGTAGTAGACATAATAAGAACACCAGTCTAAATGATGTATATGAACGTATGGTATGTACGAGCATTTATAAATACTGCTATTCATCAATTAGTTTGAAAAGAAAAGATTAGATGTCTGGACTACTGATTTTTGATAAGCTTGCCCAAGGAAATATTTGCAACTTAGAAACTGAAATATGTAGCAGCTACTTGGTCAACATTAATTTACATTTACTTGATCCATTTAATGAAACAACTTTTGCCTGAACGGGTTCAAAGTTTAATTGTTTTGTATGTTATTTATCACTTTCGTCGTGTAACTGTAAGCTTTTTTAATGAGTAGTCGCTTTAGCGAATTTTACTCGTGAAAGAAAATAGCAAAACCATTTGCTTTGCTCGCGATTATTTTGCATTTAATACATTTGTTTATAATTTACCTTCCTGTGTGAAAGACGTGCGTTTATACATATTTATAGAATACAAAAATAGCCATATCCTAAATCAATGTATAATACAAACGCACCAGCTCTGAAAGTGTTCGATGCGGTACTATCTGGTGGTAACAGAGGGTGAGGAAGACCTCTTCAGGCGGAGAAGAACTTGGCTTCACTTGGTGTTTCCAACCGGCGCTGGTTAGTACGATAAAGTATCAGGTGGCGCGTTTTATCAAATTCAGCCAAAATCGCTTAAGCGGTTATCGCGCCAATCAAGAAGAAATCCATGTATGCATAAAAAAAAAAAAAAAAAAATGGTTTGTTTCGTCCAAGGGGCGCTGGGATTGCGCGAGGAAGCAGCGGTTACAATTGGAACTGTTAAGAAACTAGATGACCTGAATCTTTGATCTGATGGCTTTTAATCCTTAAAAAAAGAAATATGACAACATAAAAACTATAAATTGTTGTTGTTCTAATAGCAAGTCGCCCCATACTGTCTAGTTAAACTTCCTACACGTCATATGCCCTTCCAGTCTATATATTCAGAAACCGAATCGTATTAAAAGAGTTGGTCCGTAATGCATCTACTCAAACATAGGTTGAATTAAGTTAAGTGCCCGAGCACGACTTTGCAACGGCCACAAACGCGTGCCACTAGGTCACATTGATGAAACATCCCTATTTTGTGGTCGATTGCTTTGTGTCTATTAAGGAGTGAAAACCTTCATCTACTCCTCCTCAGTGTTTCCAGAATGGAGGATGAGCATTTGAGAGTTGAAACCGAAGTTGAAATCGAAGCTGCTATTGGTGAAATAAATACCGAAACTCGCGAAAATGTACTGAAAGTTTCGGTTAAAGGAATGGGATAATTTAGCTAATTTATGATTCATACGAATTTAATTAAAATTTTAAGTACAACATCTTAAAGTAAATGTACAAACTCATTCACAATTGTTTTATATTGTACTGCAAGGGACTAAAACTTTCCTAGTTAAATTATTTACCTTTTTGTATATTTATAGTTCGTTCCCACGATAGTCTGTTCTACGTTACCGGAACGAGCCGGATTTATATCCGGTCAATGACTGTCATTTCAGCAGCATTCCTCGTACATGTATGGGAAATGTTTATGCTGTTACAACAACAACAACACATTTTTTAGTTCTATAGTAAATTTAATATGAATATTCTATAAAGCATAGTTTGAAACTAAATGTGCAAGCGAAACGATGAAACCACTATTATTAGATGATACATGAGCAGAAGTATGTACTTGTAAATATTTTACAAATAGCCAAGTGTTTTCATACAAATTTTTTTTTCTACATAACTGGTAATTACTCGAATTAAACAGCTTTAGATCAGTGGAAAAAAAGTATTCGATGCGATACTAGCTGGTGGTAGCAGAGGTAGAGGAAGGCCTTCTATGCGTTGGGGAAGGACTTGGTTTCACTCGGTGTGTCCAACCGGCGCCGGTTAGCACGAGAAAGAACCGACTGATGCGCTTTGTTAAACTCGGCCAAAATCACGTAAGTGGTTATGACACCACTTAAGAAGAGAAGATCAGTGAAACAACAGTCCTTGATCATGGAAATGTGGAACTTTTTCTAATAAATATCCTTAACGTACATATAAAAAATCATAATTTAAGTTTATTTGAGTGTATTCCTATTTCAATAGGGCCTGTCAGAAATAATAAAATGCAGTGTCGATCAATATATGATATATAATATTTTCTGGAGATCAACGATAAACCAAGTTTTTTGTTAACCATTCTAGTGCAACATATAGCCAGTGTCCATTTTAACAGATGTTGATAAACAATTAATAATATCAACACAATTTAATAAAAATAAAAAATCATTTAGACCGGGACATTAACATTCATGAATATTAAAAATTAGAAACAATTCATATTTTGGAGATTTTGCAATTTCATGTAAATTAACGATTTCACATACATATGCAAAATTCTGAGCTTCTGATAGCTACAAATAACTTGTCAGTCAAAATTTCAGAAATCCCCTCTATAAACACACAAATATTTAATAACACATATGCCGGCATGTGCAAACACGCATACATATGTATCTATATATGTATGTACACGTGTGCAGAGGCAAATCTTTAGGTGAATACCACGAAATCGAATTGGTCTAAGCGTTTTCTGCTTATTCATACGTTTCTCAGCACAGGAGAGTGTGGAGAGGGAGGTTGGCCATAGCTTTGGCGCTATTTGAAATTTCGTAACTATTACTATGCATTTCATGCTCAAAAGCTAATTGAAAAACTTAAATCATCAATGAAAATTGCAATTGTGGTTGTTTTGAAAGTACACGTTGCTTTCTCACAGATAATATTAAATTTTCGCAGTCACATGTGAATGCTTCCAAGGATTTGTGTAGACGTCTAGGAGCACTATTGTGTAGAAGTACATAGATGAAGGATATTCAACTTGCTTATATAGATATGTAACGCATAAATAAATAAATCGTCACTAATTTAGTATTACATCAGCGATCACACTATTGTATTTTTTACTTCCATATGAATACATTCTACGCTTTTCTTTCCTGTGGCGGAATTAAAGAGAAAATAATAAAAAAAAACTTTCACCCGTTGCCACTACACACTTTTCTTACCTTACTTTTGCCACAACTGCGCCTGTGTTTAGAAAACAAATTACGGTTCTTTTTATTATTTAAAATGTATAAAAAATACTACTTTGATTATGGTTAGCTCTTATATATTTGGGAATTGTATTCCTTTTCACTCCTATCGGATTAAATTAACTTGCCGCTGCCATCTAATCGAATGGAAGGCTGATTTTGACAGTTCTCTTTCACTGCGACACAGCTGCTCAAAATGCAGTGCCATCAAAACTGTTGTTTCCAGTGGCCTTAAAACAATCAAAGAAAAGCAACAACTACTCTAAAAACAAAGTATCATTTAAAGCCATTTATATTTATATATATTTATATTATTATTAATATTATTATTATTATTATAAATTTTCCTTAATTTTTACTGTAGATAAAAAGGGGTTCTTTTTAAGCAACAACAAACTTGTTATTTTATCACAACGCGATTTTTGTTGTAACATTTTGCCTACCTCTGACATTTTCAATCAGCTGTTTTTTCATTATTAGTTTATCGCGGTCTAAATAAGTGCATGGGGTTATAAATGGTTGATATATTTTTTAAATAAAAATGTTAAGAACGCTCCTTTATTCAGTTCCAGCACGTAGTATTCTATGTCCATATCTGCAGTTTCCGCAATCTGTGAGTCACAAACGACTCCCTTCGAATTCACTGTTGTTATCAGTAGTGTCGCGAAATTGTGCGAAAGTAGCCACAGATGAGAGCATTGAAAATGAGCCAAAACCGTCTAGAAAACATAATCCCTTTGCACAGACAAAACTAACATCAAATACAGAAGCCAACATAAAAAATGCACCCTATGCCAGTGAGGAAGAACGCGTCAAACTATTGAAGGTATTGCAGTTGGAATTGGACATTGCGCATCAGGAGGGACGGCGCGTGCCTGCGTTGGAGTCTGTCACAGATGAGAACTGGGCTCACATTCTTACGCTGCCTTCAAAGTCGGCGCGTAACAAATACTATAGCTACTTGTGGCAAATTGAAACGAAAAAAGAGGCTAAGGAGCGAAAAAAGCAGGAACGTGCGTTACAGGTGATTGAGCACAAGCAGGAATTGCGTAAACAGCGCGAAGAAAATCAGCACATCATCTATGGTTTAGGGCACACTTCGTTATTCTTACGCATCTACGACTCGACTATCAACCATTTCCAGAATAACAGGTGATTATGAATTTGGTTTTAGACGTCTAAAATTGCACGTTCTTAACCACCCAACTGAAAGTATTTATTTATGTTTATTCTGATTTCAGATTGACTCGGGCAATGCAGTTTTCACCTAAAATTGTGCTAGACTGCTCATATGATCAACACATGACGCGACGGGAAGCACTGAATGCGGCCAAGCAATTGATGCTGTGCTTCGCCGAGAATCGTGCGCATGACGACCCCTTCGATTTACATTACTGCAACGTAAATTTAAATAGTATATCTACAAAAGCTTTAAACCGTTACATACCCACCATGATGAATCCGGAGTTTCCAATGAATGTACATGAAAAATGTTTTACTGAGCTGTTTCCGAGAGAAAATCTGGTCTATCTGACGCCACACTGCCGTACAGATTTGGTGAAGTACAATCCCGATGACGTGTATATAATTGGTGCAATGGTGGATACAGTGAGTACACAGCAATATTCTAGTTTAAATACATGTTTTTACAAAACACATGGTTTCTTAGGTAAATAACGAACCGCTGTCGCTTGCTAAAGCGAAACGTTTGGGCATACGCATGGCACGACTACCACTCGACCGCTACTTACAGTGGGGTGCGGGCTCTGGCAAGTCACTAACTCTTAATCAAATGGTTAATATTTTATTGGATCTGAAAACTACTAAAGATTGGACACACGCTTTGAGACATGTGCCTCGCCGGAAGGTGATCGACATGGCAGCAGATGCGCTGCGACAAAAGCGTGCTTTGGAAAGGCGCGCTGGCCAACTTAATTTTCGTTTAGATGATACTTTAGACGAACGGGATAGAAACGAACAAGCTTTGCAAAACCCTAAAGTAAGAACGTACAAAAAGAATGCCCAATTCAATTTGGAAACATGGGGCTCCAAAAAGAATAATAGAAATTCGAGCTAGTTTTCTGTTGTAAGTTTTTAGTTTATCAAAATAAACATATGTATTTAATAAGCAGTTGAAAAGTATGTTGGCAAAAAAAAAAAGATTAGAATGTAGTAAGTAGTGATGGCTGTTAAACGTTAATATAATACCGTTAAATTAGCTACGTTTCAAGCACTCGTTTCTTCATTGATCTTCTTATACTTCAAAATACTATTTTTCGAATTCAAGGCATTATAGTTGACCACCGGCGTTAAGTTAATTAGTTTCGCATACACTTTCAATTTATCTTCGAATTTCTTCACGTCATCCTTGCGCGCCAAAGTCAATAATGTGCTCTCTAAAATGAGCAATGCGTTATCCCGGAGCACTTCTGCAAAGTTGCTTTTTAAAAATGGAAAATAATTATGTCCCACAAAAGCCACATCGAAAAATTCGCGCCAGTTTTCATTGGCATCAGCATTTTGCAGCGTAAAAATTTCATCTGCCGAGAGAAAGAAAACCTTGCATTGGTCGACGCTAATCCAAGGCTTGTCGTAACTACGCATTGCATCTACATCACATTCGTTATAGGAGAGACGTTCGCCCATTAACAACTTAACGGAACCATATTTCCGCGAAATTTTAAAATCATGAGTATAAACCGAACGAGTTTGTAACTCGTGGAAATATTCTAACAGATTGCGTTCAGTAATGTCGGTGGCACGATAGTCATTATCGCCGTGTACAGAATTCAGCATTTGCTTATCCACAGTCTTGAGGCCGAAGGTGCAGAAGGGTCCGGTCTGTATATCACCCGCATAACCACGATGCATGTATTTTTCGCCGTTACGTACCAGACCAGCGGCGAGTGTTTTATTCGGTTTGCACTGTTCGTATTCGGGGTAAGTAAAAGCGATGCCAGTCTCACGCCAGTAGCGATATTCCTTAAAAGGAGGTATAGATAATGAAAAAAATATATATATTCTGATATAAATATTAATTTTACACAATCTACCTGTGAGCATATTTGCCCCGCTTCTCTGTCCTTCAATACCATATTTAAATCCCAATCGTAAGCGCCTTCGCGATAGTCATAACGTGTGCCCAACAATTTACGTACTCGTCCAGCCCAATACTCTTGCACATCGAAGGTATACTCCGGTCGACTCAGCAGGAAGTTGAACGCATTCTCTAGTCCATCACGCTCGCGATATCTTAAACCCTCAATATGCAGTTGGGGTGCCAACTTCTGCAGCTCGTCATCGTCGGTGACCAATTTTATCATACTTTTCGCCTTTCCTACCAGATATTGATGTGAAGATGGACGCATCAGCGCATTGCCATATACGTCCATGAAGAGATGAACTTTTCGTAATAAGTGAAAACCTTCTGGATTTTCTAGTGCAATGCCAAGCAGCATCATATTGCGCGCAACAATTTCTATGCATCCATCGAGAACATAGAAGTTAACTCTGCCGCCGTTGTGTTTGTACATTTTGGCCATAGTTTTGATGATATGCCGCGGATCACCGGCCCCAAAAAGTAATATATTAAGCGTTTTAGCTGCAGTTGGCGCATCGCCATCAGCGCTGTCTTCTAGTGTCATCTCTGGCGCACCTTTTTCGACGTCTTCGGATTCCACATTCACATCTGCTTCCATATTTTCTTCCTCCACGTCTATATCTTGCCCCTTTTCGGAGTTATGAGCAGTCTCTGCAAGAGGCTCCTGAATCCTATGCGCATTAAAGTATTCTTGATATAGATCCAGCGCTTCGCTGATGCCCCAAAACATATTCGATTTTTCACCGAGTCACTTAAAGTCGTTATCGTATTTTTTGTTAACTGCTTCACTCTTTGTTTGATTGATTAAATGAATGTTTGTGTGATGTTAGTTTATATTGTTGCTATGGCTTGCTTGGAATGTAGTTAGGAAACATGTTCATATGTGAGTATATATGTATGTATGTATGTAAGTATACATAAATAAATTCATTAATCCAAAAATATTTAGAGATTTTTTGTAGTTATACCAGATGTGCTTCTAATTTGAAAAAATTGGGGATTTGCGTATCCATATAAGCTTCATCCTAGAAATATGCAATGATTCGCAAGTGCATTAATGATAGCGGTGCAGCGAGCGTACAAATTTGATCAAGTATACGTCCAGGCTTACCTCATTTTATAATAAATAACAGTAGAATGAGAAAAGGGAGGGAATGAGAGGGAACGGAACAATTATACAGTCGTGCCTGGATATAGTGCAGTATGTATTGCAAGACCTGTTCACAGTTATCTGGTTAGGTTATAAGTTGGGTTAAAAAATTGTTTTATTTGCCCAAAATACAAATTTGTGCTTATACATAAATGCAAGAGATTATTAAAACAAATACTCGCCTTTTCTGAGAATTTCCTTACATGTATGTATATGCACATCTACTGGCGCTTACAACTTTTTTGGGTGTTTGATTGAGCTCCTTCTACTGTTTGTGGAGCGAGTTTTTATGTTGGGCCACAAATGGAGGGGCCTACAGTTTTATGCCGCCTCCGAAAGGCAAATGGTTTTTTTATGAGGAGATTTTTCATGGGAGTAATACACTCGGAAGGTTGCCAGTGCTTACCGAGGCGTGACTGCTATTACAAAAAACTTTGTTTTATTTCATCAAACTTCTAAATTTTATATATACATATGCACAAACTATAAATTTATAGCAGTTTAATAAAAATCTAAAATTTTATAAAAATTCAATATTTTATAATAACTAAAATTTTATAAAAATTAAAATTAAAAAATCTTCAAATTAAAATTTTTATAAAAATCTTAGATTTAATAAAAATCCAATATTTTATAAAAATTAAAAATTTCATAAAAAAATCCAAATTTAATAAAAATTTAAAATTTCATATAAATTACAAATTTGATGAAAATTCAAGATTTTATACAATAATAACTAAGATTTCATAAAAATTCAAAATTTTATTAAAACTCAAAATTTGATAAAAATTGAAAATTTTATGTCATTTCTCTATTTAAAAAAGTGCAATATTTTATAAAAATTAAAAATTTCATGAAAATTCCAAATTTGATAAAAGTTTTAAATTTCATTAAAATTACAAATTTGATAAAAATTTTAAATTTCATTAAACTTACAAATTTGACAAAAGTCCAATATTTTATAAAAATTTAAAATTTCATAAAAATGACAAATTTGGTAAAAATTCAAGATTTTATAATAACTAAAATTTCATAAATATTCAAAATTTTATTAAAAGCCAAATTTAATACAATAAAAATCCAAAATTTTATAAATATTCAAAATTTTATTAAAACTCAACATTTTATAAAAATTGAAAATTTTATGCCATTTCTCTATTTAAAAAAGTCCAATATTTTATAAAAAGTAAAAATTTCATGAAAATTCCAAATTTGATAAAAATTTAAAATTTCATAAAAATTACAAATTTGATAAAAATCCCATATTTTATAAAAATTGCAATTTCATAAAAGTTCCAAATTTTATGAAATTTTTAAAACTTTATGCCAATTCTAAGCATAATAAAAATTCTCTTTTGGTTTACCTTCTAAGCGTTCATGGCTAAGGCCATTATTACTAATGCGTTGACTATCTCCCCGAGAGCAAGCAGTTTTGATACGCATTGGCAGCCCAGAATATGATGTCTATCTTTAACCCTTGTCGTGTTTAGGGTTCGAAAGCCCAGCAAGACAGTCACATCATCTCTTTCATGTTAGCTGACCCCAATTTAGAGATATAGTATTTCTCCGTTTCGCAGTAAAATATGCTAGTTCCAATTTTCAGTCAAAATAACTAAATATATAACTTAGAACTTAAGCAAAAAAAAGGAGGTCAAAAGGTCACAAAGGGTATTTTCAAATTTTCAAATTTTGAAAGTAGTTCGCAGTTATTACCTAGTGATGCTTTTTCGTTCTACTAGCGCGTTTTAGCGCGACGGCGACGAATAGTATTGCTGCCGCATTCGACAGATCCTAAATCTTTACTGATTTTTATTATAGTTCTGGATTAATCTATTTTTTTGTATTTTAGCCACCCGGTCAAAATTGTTTAAAGTAATTTTTTTCATTAAAAACGCAATTACCAATACAAGTACAATTGTAGTGCCAAGGGTGATCAGATTGGAGGTACTTTTTCCAACTGGGTTTTTTCACAGATCTCGCGTGACTACTGTCAAGCTAAATAAATAATTGTTTTTCAGTATTCATTGACATTTTATCATGGAGAGATTTACGCCTCAACAACGTTTACAAATCGTACCATTGGAGTACGAAAATCGACGCTCTGTGAAATAACATTTGAAAATTCGTATGTTCGAATCTCCGTGGATGAAACACCGAATTGATATGTAAGAGATATGTAAGATTTAGGTTGGCGCACTGCCCAAGGCTGTCGGAGAAAGGAGCTCCCAGTGACCTTAGTTTTCTAGTTGCCAAACCCGGATGTTTACAGAGAAAATGCTTAACGGTCTCCTTCTCTGAAAGGTACGTGTGTGTGCCGATCGTCCAGTGACCGGTAAACACAGCTACGAGTTTGGAAATTGAATTGCGAGGAGTCTAAAGAACTTTCTGAGTCCTTCGTATATCGTATTGGGGCCAAAGGGTTTTCGAAATAGTATATGAAGAAATGCAGCTCCATCTTTTCTGCGCTTTCCTGAGAAATATTTTGTGCAGTTTCCCTTTAACAACTGTCAAGGGGATGCCGATGGCCCGGTAGTAGGTCTCTGAGGCCAGTCCAGCTCATCAGCAATTTCATTTCCCTCTATGTTCTTATGTCCTGGAACCCAGATCAGAGAAATATTACCTGCACACCCAAGTGATTTGATCTCCTCATTACAGGAGTTTACTAATTTCGCTCTGCACCATGTCGTCGTCAGAGCTTTAATCGCGGCTTGACTATCGGAAAAAATGTTAATATCTCCCTCGCTCCCGCGTTCCTTAAGCATTTTGCATGTCTGCAAGATCGCAAAGACTTCTGCTTGAAAAACACTAGCAGTATTCGGCACTTTAAAAGAGATCGATAAATTGGCTGGTTTAGAGAAAACTACTACTCTGACTCCCGATTCCATCTTGGTGCCGAAAGTGAAGACAGAGGTGCAAGCTTCGGTGAAGATTTTCCCCTCGATCCAATCCTGCATATTTGGAAAGAAATGTGGCCACTTTTCATTTTGTGACTATTTCCAGCCTAGTTTTTCAGCTAACCTTTCCTCAGGTAGTAAATTAGCTAAACGCTTCTCCTCTTTTTCCTCTGCTAATCGCTATAAGTATGGAAAACAATCGTTTTAGTTTTGGCGAGCGTTTCTAACGCCCATTGTAATTGTATCGAATCCTCCTAGCCGGCGCTGCGCTTAGGAAGAAATATTATTAAAATGCAAGTATCGGTAAGTATTCTCTTTGCTTACCGCATACACATCACCGCATCGCATTTGCTGGCATCTTCAAAGCAATTTGCTCAGAGCCACAATTCAATAAATTAATCGGAAGTATTAAGCAATTTAAGCGCGAAGCTTGAATTACTTTATTTACGTTTCACAAGCAAATCACCCTGAAAACAAACAGCTGATTTAGAGGTGAAGTCTACACTAAAGGCAACAACAGAGACATGTGTGTTTTACTTATATGTGGTTGCCATCACTTGTAATAAATTCGCCTTGGGTATTCTTCTATTCATTCAAACTGATAGAGTGCCACTCTCCTTTGTCAAATTAAATATAAAAAAGAGCGAATAGCGCAAAGAAGAATATCAAAAAGGTAAACTAGTCAAGCTGTTAAAAACAATTTTGAGTGTTTTTTTAAATTAAATTTGCACAAAGTAAGTAAAATAAAATAACTGTTTATTTGAAATTAGTAATTACTTAGTACTTTGGCTCTTAAAAGAAGTCGCACCACAGCCGTGTCAAAATGTCAAGCTAATCAGAGGAAAACTGAAGAAGTTATAGAACTTCGACAGACAGAATTTAGCCAGGGCAACTTGGTACTAGTGCAGGTAGAAGCTAGCAACATAAAAGCAGAATTTAGAATTGAAGAAGTTAGAAAATATGAGACTTATCTGTTTTTCAGTTGAAATCGTTGTTATTCGAGAACCTCGAAGTTGACTACCAAGCTGAGAAATTAGGTCCTTAGCCAAGTCTGGAGTTAGCTGCAATAGTTTTTGCAAATGCAGTCAAATGGAAAGAATTGTTCACATCCCAGAGCGAACGTCAGCATACTGCCTCCTCTTCGCGCGATAAATCATAAGCCAAATAATTAAAAATCTTTTTATGAAGTAAATTCACCGTTTTCATTAAAATCACTAATTCTTATTTTATCGTTTAATTTTACCACAACAAAATTGTTGTCGCTTAGTTTGCGATAATCGACTTGTTACCAAAAGAGCTCATTTTGTCTTGTCGATTTTCGTTATGAAGTGGGTTACCGAATAGCAAAATCGTTAAAATTGTGGTTAAGAAAAGATAACAATGCGAATATCGTTAAAATATGTTAGTGCCTTCCGCTACTGACATGAAAAAAGCAGTTGAACGAAGAGTGGCTGCGACAGAAAATTCCTGATTTTATTTTTGTTGAAGGTTGATGTTCGGAAAAGTCGTATTTGAAGTTGGACGGTGTGGCCTAAATACATAATTCGTTACGAAAATTTGGACAGCTTCAATGTCACTTATGCGTATGTAATCCATACGTGATGCTATAGCCCATTAATCTCAAAATGCCAAAGGCATTAATTTTGAATAAATTGATGTGTTTTTTGCAGGTTTACTAATTTGCGAAAAAATGTAAATTATTACAAGAAAATTATTAAAATGTAACGGTGCTTGTGCCATAACAAAGTATGCTGATATATTTAGTGTTGAAGCTGATTCACGACCCAATTCGTATTCATATCCATATTTATATTCATATACGCATTGATTTTCACACCAACCTGCTCTCCTATGTGCCTTCATCTCGTAAAGACACACACATATAGACACACTCATAACAAAGAGGCACACAAGGCGCGTAAGTAATTAATTCCTTCCGATTTCGAATGGGTCCATCAAGCGTAACTTCAAAGTGTTGCAACATTCGCTTGATCTTGAAAAACAAGCGGAAAGCAAGCATTACGTGCCGGTATGATATTTCGATGTGGAACACTGCTTTGATTTATTCGCAGAACAATTGAGGCAATTTGATGGATTCTCACTGCTCACCGCTCAATGCTCACTGCTGAGTACTCCTCGCCTCATATGCTTTTTAATTTATTCGCTGTTCACTATTTCCTCTTGCCCCACGCGCCCAAAATGTGGAGACTGCAGCGAATTGCAAAAATCAGCACAGAAAAGCGAAAGCGGATGAATGATGCACTTTTTGGCTAAATGCTGAATGAGCAAATGGTATTACAGCAATTATTGTTGTTGCTTTTGCTAGTTGTTTGCATGTTAGTTGTTGAGCTGACACAATTGTGTGTGTGTATATGTGTGTGTGCGGTTGCGGCTGTTGCAACTTATTAAAAATTATTGCATTCGCCGAAAAGTACATAAAAATATTGAACATAAAAGAAATCGGCATCCTTTGCACTTTGCGCCTTCGCCACGCCACAATGGTGCAACACACACGAGCAGTAAACAACAAGTAGACATTGCCACAAACGAACCAAGTCAAGCCAAGCTGGTGGCAGGAGCGACAGCACCAATTGCATTGCTATGAAAAGTTAAAGAAAAAAAAAACAAAGTATTGCTGCGGCTGCAAAGTAACGAATTAAATCCGATTGAGTGCACTTTGTAATAAATCTGCCACTGGGTGTCGTATAAGTCGCATAAGTCAGTCGAATTGGATTGCTGTGACCATGAACTGCCTCAAACTGTACTCATATTGTAAATGTTTTATGAACTTGCGGACATTAAAAAAAAGTCTGGATTTACATATAATTGAAAAACTGATACGTGCTGTTTTCACACTTGATGTGAAACTGCTTAGCCCTAATATAAAATCTGTGGGAACAAACACTTCTTTCGTAAAGTCTATGTTGAAAATGCTGAAAACCTAAAACATCAAATCGCTGAATAAAGTGCATAAATCTTAAAAAGCAACCTGGATAAGGAGCTGAAAACCTAAAAGTCTTACTGCTGAATAAAGTCTAGGACACCTAAAAAGTTATATAGCTGAATAAGGTGTTGAAAACCTAAAATATCAAATCCCTGAAACTCAAAAATCATCTAGCTAAATAAAGAAAACCTACAAACCATTAAGTGGTTGAATGAAATTCTGAAAATTTAAGGACCCATGTAGCTGAATAAAGGCGCTGAATAGTTGAAAACCTTATAGTGTAAAGTGTTCAGTAAATCTAACACATCATATAACCCATGCAACTGAGAAAATCTTAAAAATCGTATAATTGAATAAGGTGTTGAAAACGTAAAAAATCGCATAGCTAAAAAATATTCCTTATTGACCGTTTTACCTTGTGGCACGAACTCATGATGCACAACGCCCCTGCAATCGAAGCAAACGGGAAGCAAAACTTTTACATTCGGCAGAACTTGTCGCGTTTTTTTCGATCTTGGTTCGTGCGGCAGCTTCCATTGAGATGATTGAGCTTTGGTTTCCACATCATAATCATAAACCCTATAGTTCATCACCTGTAACCTATGACCCTCTGGAATAAATTTGGGTCGTCGCGGACAGAGTCCAACATCTCATTAGCAATGTTCATGCGGTGCTTTTAACCGAAATTGAGCAGTTTTGGTACGAATTTTGCGGCGACCTGTCTCATGCCCAAATCATTGAAAAAACTCGAATGGAACGAGCCAATCGATATGTCTACGTCCTCAGCAACTTCTCTAACGGTGATTCGACGATCGGCCAATACCATTTCCTTCACTTCATCAATTTTTTCGTCTGTTGTTGAAGTGCTCGGGCGTCCGGCACACTTTTCCTCATTCAAATCTTCTCGACCTTTTAAGAACATTTTGTACTTAAACGTTGCTTTGGACCAAAGTAGCTTCTCCGTATGACACAGTCAACAACAGAATACATCCGCGCACTAAATTTCGTTTTTCACACAAAACTTGATACAGGTTCTTTGATCCATCTTTTTGAATAGGTAAAAATCGAAGACGAGCCGAAACTCGTGGATCAAGCAGCTGTCAACAATTAAGTGAGAGCTATGAGTACCAACATATCGCCACAAAAAAATCGAAATTCGAATATACGTTGTGGAGACCGGGGTTGGTTGGCTATAGGGGCAGGTAGACTAAGTAACAATAACTCGTCATCATCACGTGATTTTCATCAACCAATCATGAATATCGATGTCTCCCCATGACCCGCGAACTTGTGCGAAGTGAGCCGCGGCAGTCGCAAGGCGTTCGTGAGTGAGATCACATGTTGTGTTTTTGTTCTCGGTAAGTAATTTTATTAGCTCGTACTTTTTTTGTTATTGTGCCTATGTATCTGTTAGAAACAATGCCAAATAAAAACATAATAGTTCTACTATTATTATTATTCGGTATATAACGCAGTATTGCTCCTATGTTAGTGCCAGAGTTTGCATATTATGAGCAATTAAAATGCAAAATGGCGTCAGGGGCTGGTTGACAAATTTTCTTCGGGGAGGTTGACTAATTAGTCAACCAACCCCAGTCGCTCCTACTTTCATGATCATCTCTCATGGAATTGCTCTATAGTCTTCTGTCACATTCTAATTTACTGTTGTATTTTTACAGACAATGAGGACTTACAAAAGAAAATCTGAAAGGGGTAATTCTCCAAAAGATATCATAGAAAGAGCTTGCCAAGCGATTATCTTCGATAATGAAAGCATAAACGCCACGTCAAAGCAATACCAAATCCCGTACAAAACGTTGCTTCGTTATGTAACTAAACTAAAAAATAAGTTAGAAAGTAATCCTAACCTCACGAGAGCTGATTTGACCCTGGACACGGCCGGGTACATAAGAAATAGGCAGACATTTAACGATGACGAAGAAAACAAACTGGCAGCTTATTTGAAGACGGCTGCTGATATTTATTATGGATTGACACCGTATGAGACACGCAAATTTGCATTTGAATACGCAAAAAAGAATAATAAAACTATGCCTGAATCTTGGAAAACAAAATTAATGGTTGGCGAAGATTGGCTTGGTAATTTTTTAAAACGTCATCCCTCATTATCAATAAGATCACCTCAAGCTACGAACCTGTCTAGAGCTACGTCGTTCAGCCAGAAAAACGTAAATGATTTTTTTGGTAATTTGAAAATGGAATGTTGATGAGACGGGACTTACAACAGTTCCCGTGCCTAATAGAGTCAAAGCTCGCCGAGGTATTAAAAACTTGGGGAAAATGACATCGGCTGAAAGAGGCACTTTAGTAACGATTGCAGTAGCTATATCAGCTCTCGGCAACATGGTTCCTCTTTTTTTTGTTTTTCCAAGGGTTCACTTCAAGAACAATTTTCTTACTGCGGGTCCTGTAGGTTCAGAAGGTTTTTACTATAAGCAGATCTCGGCAACATGGTTCCTCTTTTTTTTGTTTTTCCAAGGGTTCACTTCAAGAACCATTTTCTTACTGCGGGCCCTGTAGGTTCAGAAGGTTTTTACTATAAGCAGATCTCGGCAACATGGTTCCTCTTTTTTTTGTTTTTCCAAGGGTTCACTTCAAGAACCATTTTCTTACGGCGGGTCCTGTAGGTTCAGAAGGTTTTTACTATAAGCAGATCTCGGCAACATGGTTCCTCTTTTTTTTGTTTTTCCAAGGGTTCACTTCAAGAACCATTTTCTTACTGCGGGTCCTGTAGGTTCAGAAGGTTTTTACTATAAGCAGATATTATTAGACTTGTTTACTCAAAGATAAGTTTTGATTTAAAAAATACTTTTTCTGTTTTGATAAAAGATTAAAATTGTTATGATAGTCTATATTACAAGAATGTTGATATTTTTTAAGGTTAGATTAGGTTTGTTGAATAATATTAATATAAGTGTGATTTTTGATGAGCGATTTATTACAATAATTAAAATTACAATTAAAGTTGAAAAGAAAGTACAAAGAATTAATCTTACTTATGGTTATTTTTAAGTTCTTTTTTAAGATTTAAAGTGAGAGAATTAAAGATTGTTTGTTAGATTTATCAAAGTTCTTTATGACCTGAAAAAGGATCTTGAATTTAAGTTTGCTCATTTTAATTAAAAAGTTTCTATCATTTAGTAAATTTTTGTGTTCTATTTCATACCAAACCTCTTAATTTATACTAATTACTGCCTAAGTCAAGCTGCCTCATGCATATAGTCAACCTGCCCGGACATGGGGTAGGTTGACCAAGCGTCAGGGGGTTATCGTATTCATAGACTATTTCAGAATATGTACCGCGCTGAGATTTGTGTATGGTACTGGCTCATGTACAAACTACAGGAAAATGTGTACGTTATGCATTTATAAATAGTTTTATTGTGTTTTAATGGTATTATAGCTGATCGTCTACCTATCGGTACTGCTGTTTTACTAATATTGTTAGCTATCATATGTGCACTGCATTTCTTTCGAAGTTTTTGTCCTGTTTTCGCAGTATCAGGAAAGTCAAGCCATACAAAACTCACTTCTCCAGCGTTGTCATAATCTACAATATATGCACTAGTTTACCAACGGCGTCATTTGCTAAGCCATCGGCTACATCAATGTTCATCGTAATCATGTAGTACAGATTTTTCGAGGAAAGAGAATAGCTTGTATGCCGTAGGCTTATATATACATTTCGTGGCGGTTTTCGTAACGCTAGCTCGTGTGTCGCGGCCTTGAAATTATACGATGACGCGCGTAAAGAAGTTTCACTTCAAAAATCAGGATGACATTTTCATGCATCATATCAGCTATTCAGAATTCGAAAGCAAATGCTTTTCTACGTTCCTAGGTCTATACTTCTTTCAAGTTTCATTCGAAGCCATTTTATTGCAGCTACTTACACATATGCAAATACACCCAAATCACTTGTAACAACAAATACAATTCCAGCTACAGAGAACTGCAAATAAAAGTCTGCATTAAACAATATTGGAGAAACAACAATGAGGCCAATAAAAAAACATCACCATGACTATGGATTCAAATGTACTATATAGTATACAAATGCACATAACTGCTTGCCAATGTGTACATACATACATACACAGTACACTTGCACATATATGTATATATGTATTTATGTGCTTATATATCCATTCATTTTATTACCTTCTAGCTATGTGCTTTTCTACTCTCTGCCAAGTAGTGATTATCATGTAAATTATTGGAAAATTTCTATGTCTGACAACTTGCCTGACTCTAGAGTGAGTTGAACTGACTTGCTGACTACGCTAGCAGAGTGGTTGACTGGTTGACCGGCTGACTGGTGGCGAATCAGCGAGTTGTTAATGCTGGACTGTGGAATATAGCAGTGATGCTTGCAATTGGTTAGAGAGATTAATGTGTTGTTTTTGTTATATTCTTATTTCTGATATTGCGGTATTGGTTGGCGTTTGGGGTGTTGGTTGTTGGTTGTTGCTTGCTGCACATGCTACCGCATAATATATTAACTAAGTAAACTTTACTGCTTACTCGGGTAAAAACCCATCTCAAACCAGCGGCTAGTTAGATAAACGAATTTGTGTGTGTGTCTACGTGTGAGGGTATGTAAAGAGCAATGAATACACTTCGTATTGCAAACCTATGTATCATAGTTCCACTCATTGTATGAATTTTTGTTATAATCTTTTCTACGAAAAATTTACTTGGTTTTATCCACATAAAGGGTGTTCCATATTTGAAATTTCTTTTTAAACAAATGTTGTTTTGAAACTGATGGCGTTCAAAGTCATCATGATAACACCTCGTAAAAAATTACTTTTTCTACACTTTGCTATTGCACTTTGTATTGTGGAAATATATAATTTATGATATTAATTATAACTCCAAAATAAACTCTCCGCTACCCACTGCGCCTGTTGTAGGTTTTGTGCAAATAGTGGTGATGCTGGCTTGCTAATGGAATAAAACCCATATTCGCAGTTATTGTGCGAACCACGCGTGCTAAGGCATTCAATTTTGGCTCACTTTGTAAATTTCGGGATCCCAAGATTTTTTTGGGATTCCTCTTTTAAGCTTAGTTGGTAACGCTTTGACGCTTTCATTGCACATAACGGTTAAAATATCATAAAATGTGTGCTCTATTTAAATAATTAAAAACAATAACTGCCTATCTACTTTTGCGGTTCACTGGAATTGGTACTGTTTTTTTTTCTGTTTTCCTGTAAAATTTTTCCCTTGAGCGGACGCCCGAGTGACTGAAAAAATTGTCCACTTATGAGAAAAGTGTAAAAAAGGTTAGTAAGATGTTATGGGAGGGTTATAGGAGCGTTACCCGCTCAAGAGAAAAAATTAGAAAAAACTCTTATGGATTTATGGTATATACTGAAAAAAGTGCCCGCTTATGGGAGGTGTCCGCTTAAGTGAGGTATTCACTAGGAAAGAGTACAGAATACACTCTAATTTTCTTTTTTTTAATAAATTATGTACATATGAAATCCAGGCGTATACTTAAGTTTTCGAAGTCCCAAAATTCTGGATTCTGGATCCAAGTATTAAATACTTAGTGCTGACTCAATATGACCGTTATGTCCGAGAGCGTGCAACTTATTTCAGAAATATCGACACATTTTGCATATCCGCTTGTTGGAAATTTAGTGCAAAATTTCCAGATTAATAGCTAACGAGGAACATTTGACTCTGCATATGAAGAAAACTATAGAAGCTATAGCAGCTAGAATTGGACATCGGATTTTGTCGAAGACACATTTTTATCTCGTCATCTGGGGATCGGGAAAGCGGCACGTAAATGCTGATAATCAAATATATCCCTTAAAGTGATCGTTTTGTGTAGCGTTTATGTGTTCATGACAATGGCTAAATGGTACCGACATTTTGAAGAGCTTAAACTGGTAGTTTCGGTTAAGTTGTTGTTTTGATTATAGAAGGAAGGCATCGGACACTACAAACCGGACCTGAAAAAATGTATGTGCACTTATGGCACTAAGAAAATGCTAAACTTTAAACACTTTGTGATGGACAAAATCCACCAACGATGAGGTTTATTTAGAGAACTTTGAGGAACCTGAAGTTGATGTTAGTTCCCGTACAAATATTTCAAGTCGTAATATTTTGAACATTACAAAAAAAAAAAAGTTTTTCAAATAGTGGAAGATGATTTTATACATTCAATTATACAATTCAATAATATTCATTTATTTCTTTCCTTTTGTGTTTGACAAAAATGTTTGTTCATAAGCTACATTTGTTTAAAACTATTTTTTAAAGGTAATTCAATTGAACCCAAATAATTAAGCTTGAAATAAAAATACTTCAAATAAGCAAAATTTCTTTGATAAGAACTATTAAACATAAATATTAAACCTACATAGGTGCATAGGTAGATACCTATGAAATGAGGCTTTCAGCTGTTAGTCCATAGATGTCGCTAGGAGTATTTTTAAACCTTCCTAAATGCCTTGTTTTTTTCGTCTGTCATCTGTCAACAATATTCAGTTAATTGTTTGTTACGTTTCGTACAACAATGCATTTTTAACGCTCTTAAAGTTGTCGAATTTCGTGCCTTCAAACTGCGATTTGCGGACATCGAAAAAACACTTGTGAAATGATGCTCTCCCGGTTCAGAAGGAAGTCTTTTTTCCATCGAATCGTTACGGGTGATGAAAAATGTGTGTATTTCTCCAATCCCAAGCATAAACGATCGGACCATTCGACCCAGCCACAAGCCAAAAACAACGGCAAAACCAAATCGCTTCGGCCGCAAGGCAATGCTGTGTGTTTTCTGGGATCAGCGTGATATGATTTGGTACGTGCTATTAAAACCAGGTGAAACAGTTGACGCTGCACGCTACCAACGACAATTGGCCGATTTGAACAGCGCTATACACCGAAAACGCCCAGAATATGCCGATCGGCGTCAGAAAGTAATTTTTCTTGATGACAATGCACCGCTACGAACAAGAGCGACCCGGGAATTGGTGCAGACGTACGATTGGGATCCGCTGGACGTACGAATGGGAACCGCTGGTGCATGCGGCTTACTCACCACACTTGGCGCCTTCCGATTATCATTTGTTTGCATCGATGGGCCACGCATTTTCCGAGCAGTGCTTCAATTCTCACGAAGAAGCCAAAAATTGCTCGATGATTGGTTTGCGGCCAAAGACGGCCAATTTTTTTGGCGCGGCATCCACAAATTGCCTGAGAGATGGGAAAAATGTGTCGCTAGCGATGGCTATTATTTTGAAGATTCAATTTGTAACCATTTTTTGTTAATAAACGTTTGAAAGTGATATCTGGTACAGTTGCTCCCGGACAAAGTGATCCCGTGTTCTCTTTTACAATATTAACTACATATTTCGTGTACAATTGTTTTGTTCGTTAATTGTTTAAGTTAATATATTAGATCACACCAGCTTAATAAACTACCAACAACATGCGCGCACAACCATAAACAACTTTCCCCACGATAAAGCTAGAACACAACCCGGTTATTTATTTTGTCACTATAAAAACCTGAAAAACTGTTTTTGAAAATATCATAAAAGCTATGCCAGTTTTTTAAATAAATACAGAAAATTAATTTTAATTCAATGTACGTAATGAACAAAAAGCTAGAATAAAATGTGAACTCAAAAATCAAAAAACTTGCAGTTTAATTTAACAACTTAACAATCAAGACGCCAACACAAAAGATCAGGGATTCGACTTGATATTGACCTGATATAGGCTTTTATAAAAGTAGAGTTCATTATACAACAATAATATATATATCTTAGCTTAAAACTTTTTGCAAGTTTAAAAAGTATCTCAAATTTTCTTCAAATTATTCAATGTTTTAAACACAATTTTTAGAAGGTTTCGGGTATATAGAGTTTTTAGCTATGCAACTTTACTCGCTCTTGCATGCTTGCCACATACCTCCCTCTCCATTTTTTTACACACAAATTGTCAGAGAAAAGAAAAGAAATTTTGATTTGCAAATATTTTGACGTTTCTTTTCATTTTTTCACAGAACGCGCATCGGAAGTGTAATGAAAACGGGAGAACACTTTTAATTTCACGTTTACACAGAACGAGAATCGACCCCCAGTACATGTCTGTTTGTATACTGCGGCTGTCTAGTTCACAAGTGTCAAATATGATTGATGTACGACGCCATTTACGAAGATTATAAATCTTCCGATAGGATGATTAACTTTGCGCCACCTTGTGTTTATAGATATATGTACATTGGGACATTAAAAGTCGTTTCTCGCACAGTTGGCGTCTTTTTCTTACTATGAACTGTAGTGCACATTTGCATGTACCAATAGTATACCGGAACCGGAACAGCTCCGGTTATTGATGACTTAGCCGGAACTGTGTCAAATCCTCAACGAATGCATTCTAAATGTGACCAAAACCAAAGAGAAAACAAAAGTATTCAATGCCCAATCATGTAGCACAGGCCAGGCGCAGACGACTCGAATGTTTTGTGCCGAATAATTCACTCGTCACGTCAGATTATTGTTGTCACATGTGTAGCATTTGAATTTGCATTTTTAATGGCGTCAGTACAGTTTGTGACCATTTCGATGAAGTAAAATTTTTGTATATTTTTATTTCTCTTTAAGCGTATACGAGGAATGACGATATTTATATTTTATGAATATAAAGTAAAAACTACTGCTTCTTAACTAAAATGTATCTGTGGCTTTTCACAAAATGAGTTATTTCAACTTAGTCCGTTCAACATGACAAGGACTGGGCTAGACAGGTTGCTCTTAAGCAAGAGTTCAGTCAGTGTCAGAGAGGAGGCCTTTGTGGTGTTGAGAAAACATTTCCCAAATCAGATCCCCACATGCTTATAGGTATAGATCATAGCAACCTTTTGTTCAAACTAATCAGGTCTTTCACCGAGACTACACCTAAACTATCCACACCAGGCCGGGTCGATTTGTGGGGAGGGGAAAAAATCGCCCATTGCTCTGTGAAAATCATATTCTAGGGATCAAAATAAGAAAATTTGACGTAGGAACCATACCTCTAAAACGAATTCTGATGTCCCCCAATATGGGTCGAACTTTTAGGGTCTTTTGTAAGGAGGCAAAAAAATCGCCCATTGCTCTGTGAAAATCATATTCTAGGGATCAAAATAAGAAACTTTGCCGAAGGAATCATACCTCTAAAACGAATTCTGATGTCCCCCAATTTAAGTCGAACTTTTTGGTTTCTTTTCTCATGTAAAGGCCAAAAATGGTGATATTTTGAAATGATTGTATGGGGAGCCCCCCAGGGGAGTTCCAGGGGGTGTGCCACTGGCATGGGCAGATCGGCCGTCCAAAGTTAGTGGGGGTCGGTCATACATTTGGACTCGATTGGAGCACTCTAAATGGGTCAAAGTGGGATTTTTCGTTCGACCCAAATTGGGGGACATCAGAATTCGTTTTAGAGGTATGGTTCCTTCGGCAAAGTTTCTTATTTTGATCCCTAGAATACGATTTTCACAGAGCAATGAGCGATTTTTAAATCGACCCGCCCTAGTCCACCCGTCGAAGCAGTGGCTCCTTAGAAATCTGAAGCTCATTCTACTAAGCTCGGCATATTCGCGCAGGAAGTGCTCATGAATCCTACCTCTTTGTCATCTTTACATCTCCTACAGAAATAATTATTTCCGTGAGAAGCTGTACATTCTGTTGTGAAAGCCTGAGTAAGTTCGTTGCCTTTCCTTTAACGAGTGTTTTCTATAGTAAATACGTTACTCTGCAGGTGTACGGATTTATACATTTGCTATTAGTTGCTCTAGTTTTTGTTCAACTGCTGAATAGAGGAAATCCAATAGGATTGTATGTTTTCACTCGACTTCCGAAGTCCTAAGTGAGACTTTTTTCTCGCGCACCCAATTGGTTCCTCATTTCACGAAACACGAAGCGCTGGTAGTAATCTTCGATAGCCTGACTATCTACAAGAAGGGTTTACTTTGGAAGTGCGCGGTCTATCAGGCTTACCAGTGTTTTTTGCTTAGAACCATACCAGAATCCTAGTTACTTTTATCGGGAAGTGACTGTTGTATTTGTGATAAAATCAGTTTTCCGCTCGTGAGGATTATTATGATTTTATGCGATCCTGTGCAGAGCTTTATCGTCTCATTGAATCCTTGACCGAATAATGGCGGTATCGATATAAACGAGGCTAAGATTGAGCTGGCTCTCTCACACCAATCTATTGAACTATTTTCGTAAAATATTTTGTAAAAAATGGGTCACACACAGTTTGGATTCAAACAAGCTATGGGAACGCGCGAAGCGTTGTTCAGCCTTCAAGTTCTGCTACAAAACTGTAAAGACGTTCATAAAATTATTTTTACATGCTTCACTGACTATGAAAAGGCTTTTGATAAGGTATTGCACACAAATGAGCATTGAAAAAAGGAAATAAGGTGCATTTCCAACTTGTATTGGGGCCAATGAGAATGTGAGACTACAAAACGATTTGACGAGTGACGTTGCAATCAGGAGGCGAGCTCGCCAAGAATGTGTTTTGTCACCAATGCTCTTGAATTTATACTCGGAATATAGATTTGAAGAAGTTTTGGCATTAGTCAACTTAGGAATAAAAGTCAACGGCGAAATAATAAAAAAAAATGCGATTTGCCGATGACACCACAATATTGGCTGATAAATTAATGTTCTGCAATATCTCGCTAAAGAAGTTAGCTAAAAACGTCTGCAATGTGCCCTAAGTACGAGTATTAACACCCAAAAAACTAAATTCTTGGTTGTTTCAAAAAAGTCTCAACAAATCACCAATCCAAACATTTATGTACAGGACCATGCGATCCAAAGAGTACAGCGATTTAAGTAGTTGGGATGTTGGACAAATGGCAAAGAAATTTGCTATCGAATTGAAGCAGCGAGGGAAGCTTTCTTCTATTATAGGAGAGTTCTTTCCAATAAAAGCTTGAACATGAAATTACGTTTTCGGTTTCTAAAATGTTACGTTTGGTTTGTTTTGTTGTACGTTATGGAGGCGTGAACACTAAAGGATACGAATATGAATAAATTAGAGACGTTTGAGATGTGTTGCATGAAATTATCGTCAGCAGACAAAGTTATTAACAAATATGTAAGTCTTAATGAAACTTAAAAAGGATAAGAAGCTGAGGATAGAGCGCCGCAAAACTACATATTTTGGTCATATGAAGCAATCAAATGTCTTGGATACGTAAGGTAAGAGACTGATGCTTTCACCTTTCACCGAGGAAGAGCTTCAAACCGCGGCAAGAAGCCTCAAAAGAAACCAAGCTCCAGGCCCAGATGCCATCCCAGCTGAAGCTCTCAAACTGGTAGCTGAAAGTTGACCAGATGTGATGCTCGATGTTTACAATGCATGCATTGCTCAAGGCATCTTCCCTAAGCTGTGGAAAATACAGGAACTGATGCTGATCAGTCAGGGTAAGGGTGACCCAGCGCAACCGTCCGCTGGCGTCCGCTTTACATGCTGGACAGCGAAGGCAAATTACTTGAGCAACTCATACAGTGCAGACTTGCAGAGTCTGTTGAGAGTACAGGAGGATTATCAGCAAGGCAGTAAGGTTTCCGATGCGGGAAATCAGCCCCTGGCGCAATAGAGGAGGTGGTAAGCAGCGCTCAAGGCAGACGCCACTACCGGAACCGCATCACCGTCCTGGCAACGCTTGATGTACGAAACGCCTTTAACAGCCTACGATGGATAGACATTATAAAGGCAATACGAGAAAGGTTTCGAATACCTGCATACCTGCTAAGGATTCTCCAGAGCTACCTGAGTGAGCGTGAACTGCTGTACGACACACCAGATGGCCAGAAAACAAAAGCGATAACGTCTGGCGCAGCTGAATCTGAGCTACGATGAGATATTGAGCATAGAATTACCAGAAGATACATATCTAGTAGGATACGCGGACGATATAGCGGCGGTCATACCAGCTCGGGACATTGAGGACGCTAGAAGGAAGCTGAACCAAGTCATGATAAGAACGCAAATATAGCTTGAGGACCACGGCCTGGAACTCGCCAAGCCTAAAACCGAAGTCATCCTTATGACACGAGGTCACATTCCACTCGAGGTCAGCATGCAAATAAGCGACACGTCCCTAGTGACCCAAAAAGTAGTGAAATACTTGGGTCAGCAAAGGTCACTGGTATGCTAAGTAGATTTATGGCAAACATAGGTGGGCCAACACAGAGCAAAAGAAAGCTAACTATGGCGACCACAAGTTCAATTCTCCTGTAAGGCAGCGAAGTATGAGGAATTGTACTAAACTGCAAAGCAATTATAACAGAACGGAGATGCCAAAACATGCTGCGGTGGCAAAGCCGATGGGGCATTGAACCGAGTGGCAGATGGACGGCGAAACTTATTCCATCAATTGACAAATGGATCCAAAGGAACTTCGGGGAAGTGAAGGTAACCGATTCCAAGTGCATATACTGCGAAGCGATGAGCGATGACGCTGAAAACCCATTTTTCAGTTGCAATAGATGGCTCGCGAACAGAAATGCTCTGAGGGAGCAGATTGGCGACATCGCAACGAGCAACATAATCAGCAAAATGCTCGAACGCGAGGACAGCTGGAACGCGGTAACGAAATACATCGAGAACGTACTACGGAAAAAAAGATCGACCTCGACACAGTGCAACAAAGTGAAGCCGCACAGATAGAGGCACAAGAAGACGAGCCTATAGCATGATGCAATAGCAATCTAGCAAATGTCCACTACACAAAATTATAACACAGAAAAATTCAATCAAACCAGCTGCTCTTATTTAACTTCGAAAGTGGTCAAAATTGTAATAAGCATTTCGAAGACAATTGCAAAATGGTTTATACAACTGAAAAATGCCAAAAACATTAGTCTCAGAATGATTTTTTGCTATTCAACAATGCCTAACATTGTTTTTCTTTCATAAAAATCGATCAGCCTTTATACTCGTATGAATACTAATACATACCTATGATCAGAAAGTACCGGGAATGTTTAAATAAAACAAAGCAGAGTTAAATTGCAGGCAAATTTATTTTATCTCCTTCAAAATATAAGCCGTCTGAAGCAACACACATGTGCCAACGTTTAACCCAGTCCTCCTTGCACCCCTGTTAGGCTGGCGAATGGATGGCCTTCAGCTCCTTCGACGCATTCTCTTTGATCTCCTGTATCGACTAAAATCTCCTTCAACGAAGTGGTAACTTCAACTTGGGAAGCAAAAAGAAATCGCACGGGGCCATATCAGGTGAATGTGGTGCTTACACGATGGTATTTAATTGGTGTTTGGTCAAATAATCCAGCACAATTTGGGATCGGTGCGATGGCGCGTTATCATCATGCAAAATTCAATAATTGTTTGCCCACATTTCCGGCCGTTTGCGACGTACAGCATCTCTCCAACGCTTCAAAACGGATAAATAGTGACTGATGTGTGTCTTATAGTCCTACCAACATAAGAAAAAATATGGACCGTTTCCCAGGGGCGCCGTTCGTTTAAATTAAACATTCCCGGTACATTTTGATCATAGGGTATATTTGTTTATTTGTGGTTACAATTTTGAGTTTTTTTTCGGTTTAAAGCAAAGCACAAAACTTTATATTTTGCAAGTTTTTTCTTTGTTACCATCCGCGAATTTAGCGCCTGTAACTAATCTCACTAATTCCGGTCACATTTATTAAATTTAGCACTGGGTGAATTTATTTATCTTGCAATTTTATCCATGAAGAGCATTTGATACTTCTTCCACTCCGATATCTGTGAAATAACCATGCCTTTTTATCTTAAATAGCCTTTGAAAATTGAATAGCCTTAGGAATTGATAGAAAAGCGAACCTTTTTACCAAAATTAAATAAAGTAATTCCAATAAATTAGCTCGCGTGCATGCTCGTTGTCGAAAAATGGGTAAATGATTGGCTAATAGAAGAAGAAGAAAGATATCATGTAAAGCTATTAATTAGTTTCGAATTGTCGCATTTTAGATTTTATAAAAATTGTTTGCGTATATACTCGAATTGGTAACGCCTGCAACTGTTAAAAAAATAATATATGTATATCAATGCGAAACGCGATTACGCCAAACGAAAGATTATCCGCTACGTTAAGATTCCTTGCCTCAGGGCAAAGTTACGAGGACTTGAAATTCATGAAAAATATTTAATCCCAGTCTCTCGGCTTAATAGTAGTAGAAACATGCTCAGCAATTATTTCTGCACTAAAGCCATTCGTTCCTATCCAATGCTTCGGTGTTTTCGGTTTTTCGACTTTTTTATATTTCTCTTTTTTTATTTACCATATTGCTAGCTAGTTTTTTAGACACTTAACTAACTGAACTATTACTTCCTGCCTCAAGCTCACTTTTTTCCATCGATGCGCAAACTTCAAGCATCAACATAAAATGCGATAGTTGTTGTTGTTGTTATCAATGCAATGTTCGCGCACCACACAACAAACGATGATGCGCGAGCCGCTCGCTCAAAATCAAAATTTGCTCGTAGTTTCTAGCCTAATTAAGTGATTAACTGTGAACTGAACTAGAAATTCATATAATTAGTTAAAATTTTTCCTGCAGGGTCGCTAAAAATGGCTATGGAGCCGTGCCATCAGACGTGGTGAATCACTTAATGCGGACAATGATTAGAATACGATACTAATATATCCACAAGTGGTTCTCATTGTGAGCCATGCATGGAAATAATAAAATATACAATTCTATGCTCTCACAGCGGATTGGTTGAATTTCTCGCTCTATTAAATACCCACCCATTTACCCATTCAAGTATTTGATGCATGGCCGTAAGCTTACACATTTCCAATTGATTGCTTTACATGTATGCATTTATATGGGTTAACTTGTGCTTAATTGGGGATAAATCTTTTCTCAGGTGCTTGCTTGAGCTCCCCCTCACCAATTTGTTGGTTGGGCTCTTTAATGTTGTTCTGCAAATGAAGACACTTACAGTTTTATGTCTTCTCCGAACAGAATTCTTTTAATTGAACTTTTTCGAAAAAAAAAAAATGTTCTATCATGTGAGATTTCAGGTTCAAAATGAACAACCAGCTCTGCATTCACCCAATGGTAATCGCGCGCAACCCATTCGGCTACGGCAGCCGACTGCTTCACTCCCATAAATGTATTGATGTGTTATCTATGTACATACGAGTATATGTACATATAATGCACTCATACAGAGAAAATGAGTCGAGATATGATTTGACGTTGTCGGCGAATTGGCGAATGAGTTTATAATGAATTCAATTCGATTTCGATCGAACAATGTAAAGTGGGCGGTACTACTATGGTACTTGATTTGCTTAGTCGTACATAAATGTGGCATAACCATGCAAGGAAATCCACGAGTATCTACAATACTAGCAAGTGGAGAAACACGGACGAATTTTAAGCCAAACCTATGAATTTTACTCTGAAAACTTAAATTTACCTAGAAAGTTCGGAACTGGTATTAAATTCGATAAATGGATTTTATGCCCCACATCACTTTTGCGGTAGTAACGAAACCGTGAGTGCAGTCTTAAGAGATCTCAGTGGTTTAGAATTTTCAGAAAATCGATTTTTTTTTTTGATATTTCAAAAGTATAACTTTTAGAATATACTGTGAAATTTTTGGAAGGATATTCCCAGTATTTTGTACAGCCGTTTAGCAGGTAGAGTCAGATTCGTCACGCGACGGCATCAATGGTCGCATTCAAATGGTCAAAACTTTAAACTCAATTATCTCAAAACTACTTTTTTCGGCCAGGTAGTTTGTGAAAAAAAACTATTCAACTGAATCGTCTGAAATTTTAATATGTTGTTCACAATATCAATGGCTATCGCCCGTACTAGAATCATTATTTGAATTATTTCGTATTTTTTTGATAAAAAACTGCAAAAACCGATTTTTAGAGTGTCAAATTCAAAACCGCGCCATTTGTCAAATTTGTTTGTTTTTATTCTAGTACGGGACATAGCTACAGTCATACTAATTAATAATTTTTTTTGATTTTTGTGTTTCAGACAAATAGAAGAGCCGAAATGGACAACACCGTCCAGGTACAATTTTTCGGGAGGGTCAACTTCAGCGCCATTTTTAAAATTAATAAAATAATTTTTTTTTTCATTTTTGTATGTAAAAGAAATTAAATAAAAAACCTAAAAAAATTAAATATCGTTTCTATTTTTTTATTGTAAAAAAAAAATTACTGCCCTAGACCACTGGAAAAAATTTCGTGCTCTAAACCACTGGGACCCCTTAAGCGGACACTTAAGGGTCTGCAAAATTTGTGCGCTTATAAAATTTGTGTTCGTTTATGCGAAAAGTGTAAAAATATTTAATAGTACGAGTATGTTATGGGAGGCGTAATGTGTTTTGGGAGGATTGACCGCTCAAGACAACAAAATTTCAAAAATATTCTTAAAAATGTGTGCACTGAAAAAAACGTTCGCTTATGGTAGGTGAGTACTTAAGAGACATGCCCGTTAGGAGAGAGTATACTGTACATATGTGATCTGGTCTATGACAAGGTGCTTCAGAAGTCAAAAAATTATTTTGTACTTTTTTACCGATTCGCATAGAGTTTGAGCCACTCCTTCAGTTGGTGACAACCATTAAGTCAAACAAACGAAACGAATTGCTTTCATTTAACAGCTGTTTTCTTGAAAACTTATTTTTGCATATTAGTTTCCTTTTCCTACACCAGAAATCTTTGTATAACATTCAAACTGTTCATTTATTGGGGGATGTGCCGCTCACAATTTCAACTTCCAGCCTACAACAAACGTGCGAGCAAATTGAAGAACAAAATTTGAACGCGTAAATGTATTGTAAGCTCTTTCTAAGCTCGAAGTTTTATATCATATTGGTGAGATTATTCATATCAGGTACAAAAATCTAGTATTAAAATATGACAGCAGTCAAATAGTGCGCCACAAAATCTCAGTAGGAGAATGGGTACAAACAACTGATGCAGGCTTTTAGTGCTGTGTGGCAGGAAATTACATAGCCTGAAGATATGCTGCGGTTTCGCTTTTCCACATTTTGCAGGTATTGCATCATATATTTGATCGCTTGCATTACGTAGCCATGCATCTTACAACGATTTTGCAAGGCAAATGGCAATTTCGTTTTCCCAAAAAAATTTTTTTGTATTTTCGTTGCCGTACACTTTTTGGTGCTCGATTCTGCCGATACAATTTTGTGTTCCATTCTAAAAGTGCCAAAATAAAAAGGAAGTTCTGAGCCCTTCAGAAGCTTTGTAAGGGGAGTTGGGGTTGTCTTGAAAATCTGAAACTTAAATACTTAAAATCGTTAATATCAAGAAATGCGTGTGTCAGACAAAGATAGATACATACTCGCTGTGTGTTGTGCTCTTTTCTGAGTTGGCAAGAAATCTACCTTTTTACAGGTTGAGTGCAACATTTAGCATTTTGTGCACGGTGGAAGAGGGTTACCTATTTGATCACATCACGACTTCATGGTCGTTTGAGATCTTTTAGTTTTCGGTTTTGACATTTTCACTCTCTGAAGGCAGATTTTCTTACTCGAAACTTGAGTCCACTGAGGTACCTATGTACATTCTTCGAAGTAGGTGACAACTTAGTTTTGAACTAGAAAATTATTCCGATTCCCCCGACAAGGAAATTCAACTAAACTATGTAAAATTACCTTAGTGTTGGTAGCTTTTGTTGATGGACACACCTGAAGCAGAAGTATTAATGCTATGCAATGGATACAGCGAAATTGGACACTGACCGTGGGAGTTTTTTATTGCCCAAATTGCTCCTAATCGTATAATTTTACTACTCCAGTAATGGAGAAAATGCACTACAACCAAATGAAGGAATAACCAAAGGCTCAAAAGGAGCACAAAAGACCAAAAATTGCAAAAATTAAAAGCTCAAGCAGAAAATACAAATTTAATAGTAAACACAAAGTAACAAAAGATAATACCACGAAAAATTTTGCTTAACAAAACAATATTTGAGCTATTGCTGCTTGAGAATTTGTAACACGTTAAGGTGCTCGTAACAACTTTGCACTGGATAATTTGGTCGTAAAGTGCGGCAAGAGCGCTTAGAACAATCATAGAGCGAGCATTCAACGCTCTGAATGCTGGTCCTGCAGCATTTTGAGATATAGTCGTAACGTTTAGCATAACATGCATACAAGTGTAGATATGGCACACACATACGAGTATGTACCTAAGTAGGTACGATAGACTCCTGGCTAAACGCTGTGTGAATTTGAACAGGTTCGGCGCACATAAAATCCCGTCAATAAAGAATGCTTAAGTGGGACGAAATGACCAAATGCTGTACGAACGAGTGCACATATACATACTTATATGTATATATGGAGCCACCACCTATGCGCGCACTTACATTGGTGAATATGCACATATGCACGTACATCTGTATGTTTGTGCATATTTAGTGCGGCTATAAAAATAAAAAAAAAACATCAAGAGAATATGCTTTTATATGCTATTATTGTGGCTGGGTTACGTTTAGAAAGGTGAAAAGTGTTAATCGTTACTTGAACTTGGGCTTTGTGCAGTAGCTTCACCAGCGCGACGTAATATTACATAGAACAATTTAAGCGAATTGTATAGCACGTATGCATATGGTTTACAGCGGACTTTTCCATGGAATTGCCTTATTTTTGAACTGTATAATGGTGAAAATTCCTTAGCCCTTAGTAACCTAGGTACTAGAATTCCAGCTAGATGTGAGTGGGTTGCCAATATATTGGGTTGGGGAAAAAGAAATGTCGTATTTGTGATCGAAATTTGACGCTTTATTTAACGTACTTAGAATTATCCGATTCAAGTCAAATATGCCCCGTTTTGTTCGCAAACTTGTTGCCATTTAGAAGGCAACTTCATTATCCCCCCTTTATAAAACGCCCCCTCCTTATTTGCAAAAAACTCAGACAACCAGTTTTCGCAAGCCTCTTTTGAGGCCAACTTGGTATCACCAAGGGCGTTTTGCATGGACCGGAAGAGATGATAGTCACTTGGTGCCAAGTCCAGACTATATGGTGGGTGCAATAGGACATCCCATCCGAGTTCCCGTAGCTTCTGGCGGGTCATCAAAGATGTGTGAGGACGAGCGTGGTCCTGGTGGAACACAACACCATTCCTATTGACCAATTCTGGCCGCTTCTGGTCAATCGCCTGCTTCAATCGGTCAAGTTGCTCACAGTAGAGGACCGGATTAAGAGCCTGGCCATAGTTGAGCAGCTCATCTATACTAATATTATAAAGAGGAAAACTTTGTTTGTTTGTTTGTTTGTTTGTAACGAATAGGCTCAAAAACTACTGGACCGATTTTAAAAATTCTTTCACCATTCGAAAACTACTTTATGAAGGATTAGCATGGATTACATTTTATTTTGGAAAAAAATAGGGTTCCGTAAGATATTTGGATTTTTCCGACACAAACTGAAAAAAATCTTATATATAAAATAAAGTCAACTTTTTGTGTGTGTTCGCTAACCGGCCGTGTCTGCACCGAATTAAACCAAACTTACACACATTGTTAAGGAGGTATTGAAGATGGTTTCCGTATAGTTTGAATACCTATTGGTAGATAGGGTCTCGAGATATAGGTCAAAACGTGGACCCGGGTAACCTTCGGATGTGTATGTACAATATGGGTATCAAATGGAAGCTGTTGGTGAATGCTTTAGTTCAGAGTATTTCCATCCGCTCCGTGACTAGGGTCTCGAGATAGAGACCAAAACGTGGACCCTAGAATGTGTTTGTACAAAATGGATATCAAATGAAAGCTGTTGATAAGTGCTTTAATACTGGGTAATTTTCATACCTATTGATGACTAGGGTCTCGAAATATATGCCAAAACGTGGACCCGCCGTGTCTTTGCACCGAATTAAACCAAACTTATGCACATTGTTAAGTAAGTATTGAAAATGGGTTTCGTAAAGTTTGGTTGTAATTCGGAGCAGTGGCAACGGGTACAGCGTTCTTTTGAGCCAGCCATAATGTCGCTTACTTTTTTAACGCTTATGGCGGAACTGAACTGTCAAATTGACAGTGTGAGTTACAATGTGTCAATATTTCTTTCTGATTTGGATGCCATAAGGAAAACCGTAAGTGTAAAAATTGTTTGTGAATTTTTTTGGAGTGGATTTTGGAACAGTGAATAATTTCTTACGAAATTTGAGAATTTAATGTGAAATCCGAATGAAATTATGTGTTCGTGGAAAAAACAATTTTTTTCGTTTTTTTTTTTTTTGAAAAATATAAATGGATAATAGTTAAAAAAGCTCCAATGCTTAATAAAACATATAAATTGAAACGAAAAATTCATGGATGATCATAGAAAAACAAAAAATATTGTTTATGCCAAAGCGCTTGAATAAAGAATAAAGAAGTAAATAATATGAAAACCATATATTTTCTGTTCTAAACCATATCTATTCTATTTTAGTGTGCCCAGCGAAGGGGGCCGGGTTTGCTAGTAGTGGATAATTCCCTTCCAATCCCACCAAACACACAGCAAAACCTTCCTGGCGGTCAACCCGGGCTTGGCGATGGTTTGCGCCGGCTCGCCGCTTCTCGACCACGATCTTTTTCGCTTTGCGTTGTCGTACGTGATCCACTTTTCATCGCCAGTCACCATCCGCTTCAAAAATGGGTCAAGTTCGTTCCGTTTTAGCAGAGAATCGCAAGCGTTGATTCGGTCCAAGAGATTTTTTTGCGTCAACACGTGTGGCACCCAAACATCCAGCTTTTTTTGGAATCCAATCTTCTGCAATGGTTCCAAATGGTTTTGTGGTCTACACCTAGTTCCTGACTAATCGAGCGAATGTTCACATGTCGGTCTCTTTGGATAATTGCAACGATTTTATCAGTCTCTACGACGATTGGCCTACCAGTACGGGGTGCATCTTCGACATCTACTACACCAGAACGAAATCGATCGAACCAACGCTGTGCTGTGCGAATCGTTACAGTATCAGGCCCATTAACTTCACACATTTTTGTCGCCGCCTTCGATGCATTTTTACCTCTAAAGTAGTAAAAACGTAAAATATGACGAATTTCTTGCTTGGTGGACTCCATCTTTGACGCGCTATAACTTAAGACTGAAATGTACGATCACAACACTGTCAAAGAGGCACTTGTAGTACAGATTGTCGTCTTCAAATCGCCGTTTAGTGTGCCCGATGCAATAAGTACAACGCAAGATATGTTTAAATGTCGCGCTCAATTGACAAATTACGACATTACTTTTTCCCCAAACCAATATATATATATACATACATGATTGGCGCGTACACCCTTTTTGGGCGTTTGGCCGAGCTCTTACTCCTATTTGTGGCGTCCGTCTTGATGCAGTTCCACAAAATGGAGGGACCTACAGTTTCAAGCCGACTCCGAACGGCAGATATTTGTATGAGGAGCTTTTTCATGGCAGAAATACACTCGGAGGTTTGCCATTGCCTGCCGAGGAGCGACCGTTATTAGAAAAATGTTTTTCTTAATTTGGAGTTTCACCGAGATTCGAACCTACGTTCTCTCTGTGAATTCCGAATGGTAGTCACACACCAACCCATTCGGCTACGGCGGCCGCCGTTGTTGCCAATATACCTGGTCGAAAAAAATGCCTACGGTTCTTCACTGATGGCTCAAAGCTTGACAATAAATAATACCGAGTAGATGGTAGGTATGCCGCTGCCAACCTATAAACTGCGTGGTGCAAGTAGCATTGTCACCACAGCCAACACGAGATGGGTTGATAGTCTGGCATGTATTGCTTCAAAAAGAATTTGATCAAAATGGGACGCTAGTCGTTCAAAGGCGCTACTTAATCGGTCAGAGGAAAATATTTCTGTATTAGTTGCACTTATCACGGGCCACTGTCTCATAGGCCAACATGCTAAAAGATTGCAGATTGCAGAAAAAAATATTTTTTTATTTTAATAATTTTAAAAATGGCGCTGAAGTTGACCCTCCCGAAGAATTGGACCTGGACGGTGTTGTCCATTTTGGCTTTTCTATTTATCTGAAACACAAAAACCCAAAAAATTATTAATCAGTATGACTGTAACTATGTCCCGTAATAGAATAAAAAAAAATTGTTTGACAAAATGCCACGGTTTTGAATTTGACACTCTTAAAATCGGGTTTTTTTCAGTTTTTTAACCAAAAAAATATGAAATTATTGAAATAATAATATGATTCTAGTACATATTAAAATTTCAGACGATTCGATTGAATAGTTTGTTTGTTTTTGACAACACCAGACCGAAAAAAGTAGCTTTGAGATAATTGAGTTTAAAGTTTTGTCCATTTAAGTGCGACCATTGATGTCGCCGCGTGACGAATCTGACCCTACCTGCTAAAACGGCTGTAGAATCGAAAATATTGGAAATATCTTTCCAAAAATTCGACAGTATATTCTCAAAAACCTATTTTGAGATATAAAAAAAAATCGATTTACAAAAACATACAATTCATCGTGCGCTCAGGTCAGGAATTTTGCGATGAAGCCCATTTTTGGCTATGGCTGCATCAATAAGCCAAATTGCCATATTTGGGTTGAAGAGCAACCCGAAGCCATTCAGGGATTACATCCATTGGAAACAACCGTTTAGCGCGGCTTATGGGCTGGAGGAATCTTCGGCCCATATTTCTTCAAAGACGAGGATGGCGCCAATGTAACAGTGAATGGCAAACGCTATCGAGCCATGATGAACGACGTTTAGATGCCGGAAATTGAAGCCCGTGATCTCAACAAACTTTCGTTCCAAAAAGATGGCGCTACTTGCCATGCAGCCCATGAAATAATGGATTTACTGCGTTGTCGCTTCGGTGAGCAATTTATCTCTCGTCTCGGGCCACTGGATTGACCGCCCAGATCACACATTTGGACTTTTATTAGTGGGGGTATGCAAAGTCTAAATGCTTTGGATAAATCAGCTTCAATTGAGGAGTTGGAAGCCAACATTACTAAAGTTATTCACGAGATACCGACCGACCGAAGTCCTCTAGCGAGTCATTTAATATTGGTGTTTACGAATGGTCGAATTATAGCGCACTTGGGGCCGAAAAATGTCATGAACGGTTCTATACCAAAAAAGTAGTAAAGATTCCCAACCAATTTGAATTTTCATTCCTTTATTTCAATTTAAAATCCGATACCTATAAATTGATCACCCTTTATGATTGACGCTTACGCCGTTTTTGGATATTTTGCCGAGTTACCTCTCCTATTTGTGGTGTGCCCTCGATGTTATCCCACAAATGGAGCGACCCACAGTTTGAAGCCGACTCCGAACGCCAGATATTTTTTTGTAAGGAGGTTTTTCATGGCCGAAATACTCTCAGAGGATTGTCATTGACTGCCAAGAGCGACCGCTATTAGAAAAAAACTTGTCCTATTCATTTAGATTCGAATGGTAGTCACGCATCAACCTAATCGGTTATGGCGACCGCCTAATTTCCGTCGTTTTTTGTTTTTTTGTTTTTTATATTTTATGTTTGTTTTTTCCACTTTTTAGTTTGGTTTTTGGAGAATGCTGCATAGCAGGCGTAGGTACCATCGATCGAAAAAATGGCAGTTGGAAGAAGCAATGCTCGGAGAGTATGGCAGGTCAGGTAAGTCCTCCCATTTCAATACTTCTAAGTGTATGTAGGTCTTCACCCCTTTAGCGCTATGATGCCTAATGTCGTGTTTCTCTTGGTACTGTGACCAGTGCGCACTCTGACTCAAACGCATCAATTACATTAGAAACTGACCACCTGCGTTGGTTTTACTCGATTTTAATAGTTCATAGTATAGCTCACCGAGTTGCTTTCACACCTACCAGATTAGACCTTAGGTAATGTAACTTTTGATGACATCTGCCATAGGTTTCCTGCACGGTTGTCTTTGCCCTGTTAGAGAGTGTATATTAAATGCATTGTAGAAGTTCGGATTTTAATACAATTTTTGTCAGATTGGCATTAACAAATGTTCTTGTGTAATAAATTTCTTTACTAATAAGCTCCTCGGTATTTCTATCGTATTATATCAAAGTTTCTTAAATGACTTAATGAAAAAACACATTTGCTCTACAAATAAATAAATGCATAAACACATACATACATATGCATTTGTTATACTAATTTTCTGTTTGTATACATAAATCAAGTCTGACGCACGAAAATGCTTTCGCTTGACGCAAATGGCTCCCGCAAATGTATCCGATTAAAATGATTTTGTCGTAATAAAAACTTATAGACAATAGGGCAGTTCACACTAATGTGGCAATCGTATAAGGAGAAAAACTTTACAAAACGCACAGCTGTCTCGTCTTGGATAAGTTCGTTCAATTCCGAGTTGTACCTAATTCTGTAGCTGCCATCTTCATTTTTAATGGGTCCGAACACTTTCCTTAAAATTTTCCTTTCGAAGTTAGCAATAAGCGCACCGCCATTCATTTTTATAGTCCGAGCCATATGTATGTGAAAATTGGTCGTATGAGAGTTTTATACACGGTCAGCTTCGTAGATCTAGATAAAAGACGATACCACTTCAAAGGTATACGCACCTACATGAAGATTCTGTGCATTTGTGTGCCGCCTTAATTTCAGCATGTACATATTTCGTTTTACACTCGTTAACGAAGAGGCCAATATCGTTGGCAATTTTGTCAATTTTTAAAAAGGGTTCATTTAAGTCGTTCGTGTTCCTCGAAAGAATGGCGATATCTTCTGCATAGGCACATATCTGCGTTGTTTTAATTAGTAATGTACCACCTTTGTTGACTTCTTTTATAACAAAATGCCGCATCAAATTGAATATGGCAGAGGATAGTGCATCACCTTGTTTGACACCAGATTCAATTGCGAAAGACTCTGTGAGCTTCCCTTGGATGATTACTTTTGCTTTTGTATCCGTGAGCGTAACGATGATTAGCCTTATAAGTTTTGCTGGAATTCCTAGGCTAAGCAGTACGTAAAAAATTTTATCTCTCCTGACGCTATCAAACGCTTGTTTGAAATCTATAAAAAGGCAGTGAATATCCTTTTCATATTCATGGTGTTTTTCAAAGATTTGACTGAGGAAAAGGCATTGGTCGATTGTGGATTTTCCCTTGCGGAAACCACACTGATAGTTTTCAATAATGGTCTCTGCATATTCATTGATACGATGATAGAGGATATTGGTAAAAACCATATAAGCAGAGTTAAGCAGTGAAATACCACGATAATTTTTACATACTCTCTTGTCTCCATTTTTGTACACTGGGAAGATTATGCATCCCAGCCAATCAGAGGGTGTAGATTCTCTTTCCCATGCGTCTATCACTAAGTGGCACAAATATTTATGCAGTTGTTCACCTCCTTCTTTTAAGAGCTCAGCCGCTATAGAGTCTTCACCGCTTGTTTTACCGTCTTGGAGTTTCTTAAGAGCCACAACGACTTCGTCGAATGTTGGTGGCAGAATACTGTTTTCACACTTGGATGCGTTTGTTGGATTTGGGAAATGTGCGCCTTGAATTTAATCTGAAATGAAGCTAAGAGACTGGAACAGAGCAGATCTAAATACATAGAAGGAATTTGTTGCGGCAACTTGTTCCTCGCTGGAATCATAAAAAATAATAATATAATATAGGGTTTTTTAATAGGTGCGCATCAACTTTTTTCCGATAGGTAGGGCGAACGACGCAATATTTTTTATTTTTCGCTTGTCATTTGTAAACTTCATTAGTATACATTTCATCATGGAACGCTACACACTTGAGCAACGATTGCAAATTGTGCAAATTTTTTATGAAAATAATCGTTCTGTTGCTGCTACTTTAAGAGCATTACGGCCATTTTACGGTCCATTTAACAAGCCGTCCCGTTTTGGGGTTATGTGAAGTCATTGGTCTACAGTAACAAGCCGGCGACGATTTGTGAGCTCAGAGCCAATATTGAACGCGAAATTGCTGGAATTTTGGCCGATTTATGCAAAAGAGTGGTCGAAAATTGGGTTCAACGATTGGACTTCGTAAAACGTGCACGCGGTGGTCATGCAAAAGAAATCGAATTTCATACTTAAATGTATATGTTCAAACTCGATAATAAAAAAAAAAAATAGTTAAAAAAGTCAAACCGTTTGTGTTTTATTCAAAAAAGTTCAAAAGTTGAAGCGCTCTTACTGAAAAACCCTATACACATTTGCTAAGTTTTTGTTAGCCTTTTAAGGGGTTACATACGCCCAGCAGCGCCAAAAATGCGCTAAAAGAAAAACTGTTTTTAGAAGAGATAACAACAGAAATAAATATTAAAAACTTTACACATTGCTAATTAGTACTTATACTTTATAAAAAAATTAAAATAAAATTAGTACATAAAAAATCACGTGATGCTCCACGGTCGGCATCATGTCTCCTTGAAATGTTGATGGATGTGTAAAAAGTAAAATAAAGTATGTCCACTAAACATTGAGACTAACTTCTGGCATACGCCATTTGAAAACAAACAATTGAATTAAAAATTATTTTTATTTGGTACTTCAGTCGATTGGTTACATATCAAAAATACATTTAGATTACACTCAATGTACCATTGCCTTCGATTTGTGGTAGAGTGGGCCGAATGTTCCGATTTAAGTTTTGGACGGTGTTTATAACGATTCCTTTCAACTTTCGCTTGATTCGATTGATCAGCTGTTGCTCGTTTCGTGCCTCCTTGCCTGGGGCACCTTTGGAGGATTGTCCTTTTTTGGCACAAATGGTATTTTTGCTAAGTTAACGAATCCAATGTTTTTTTTTGCGTAATGGCAGCTTGCAAGGTCTGGCCAAAACATGATTACGTCGCAATTGTGATATTTATCGATGAATTTCTTCAGTTTTGGCAAGCATTGACCGCTATAATAATCAGCATTGATCGCTTTGGCTTTGTTTTTGCGAAGCAATGGAATCTGAAACACCCTTTGAAGAAATGGCCACCCACACCAGCACCTTCAGCTCGAATTTTTATTTGCTGGCATATTTATTGGTGTTGTTTCGATATTGTCAGTGTTAAAACCGTCGTTGCCACTTAATTCATGATGAGAAAATGTGAAGTACGATTCATCATCCAAAATCATGAAGTTTTCATTCGCAAAGTGTTCACGACGAAGTGCACGGCAGCAAATTGGTATTTTTTCGAGTTGTTTCGCTGTATATTTTGGTGTTTGCTTACGTTTACCATAAATTACATTGTTTTTCTTCAAAATCTTGTGCACGACAGATTTTGAAATGCCAACTTTTCGTTCTAATTTGCGTGTTGATTGACCAACCTTGTTTTTGGCACTTAAAAGCAGTGTTTTCGTTGTTGCGGCACTTACTTTTGGTGAGCGACCCTGTATAACCTTATTTTCCGGTTCCAAAACACGAAAAATAGTCGCATGGGAGATTGAATTATCTTCAAACACCTTCAGAATTTCACTTGTACTGAGTCGTACAAACAGATTGGCGACAGATTTACGTAAATCCAGCTTGTACGGCATTTTGAATGGAAACTTTCGCGTAATATGAGTTTGGCAGTTAAGTAAAGGGTGATTAAAATTCAAGGGCCGATGTTGAATGTGAACCACAGCTAAACCTCAAGTTTATTTCTGCATTTCATTTGACATTTATCCAGTTCAGACAAATTCGATTTGAACCATGGAAAGATACATAATCGAACAAGCGTTAAAGTTATTCAGGCTTATTATGAAAACGGGCGTTCAAGAAGAAAATCATCTTCAGTGATGAGACACATTTTCACCTCAGTGGATTCGTCAATAAGCAGAATTGCCGCATTTGGGCGAATGATAATCCAAGAGTGATTGCCGAAAAACCAATGCACCCACAAAGATTGACTGTTTGGTGCGGTTTATGGGCCGGCGGCATCATTGGGCCGTATTTTTTCCAAAATGATGCCGGTCAGGCAGTTACTGTGAATAGTGTTCGCTAGTGATAACGAACTTTTTATTGCCCGAATTGGAAGATATGGATGTGGACGATATGTGGTTTCAACAGGACTGCACCACTTGTCACACAGCAAACGAAACAATGGCTCTTTTGCGCGAAAAATTTTATGGACGAATAATCTAACGTCGCGGCGATGTCAATTGGCCGCCAAGATCATGTGATTTGACACCGTTGGATTTCTTTCTTTCTTTCGATAAGCTAGCAACAATTCAAGAGCTAAAGGATTAGATAATTCGGCACATTAACGGCATAGAACCTCAATTATGCCTCAGCGTCATCGAAAATTTGGACCATCGGATGGAGGTGTGCCACCGAGGCCACGGCGACCATTTGGCCAATATTTTGTTCCACGCATAATTGAGCTATACCAGTATTATCATAATAAAGAGAAATAATAATAATTTCTCAAAAGAATTGTATTTTATTTAAAATCAATATCGGCCCTTGAAACTTAACCACCCTTTATAATCAGACTTGGGCATGAAAAGTGCATGGAGCTATAGCTGTGTGTTTTTTTATGCTCTCAAATATATCGATGGTTTTCGAGAAAAGCGACACAACTCAAAATTAACTCAAACTCGGAGTTTTGCCGTTAAAAGCAAAAATCAAGTACAGAGTTTATATAATTTTATCTGGAAAAGCGTCATAAGCGAATCTTGAAGCAATTCTGAGAGATGGCGTTAGTGTCGTTTTGTCAGGTGATCGAATTGGCGCGTCAATTATCTAGAAAACTGACCCACCTCAGTATTTTGTATTTTTGAATTATGTCACTTTTCTCGAAAACCATCGATATGTCTGAAGTTAGTCTCAATACTTAGTGGTCATATGTTAGTTATAGTCTGTCGAGCCGGATTTTTGAATTTCGAAAAATTTTGCAATTTATGGCATTCAAAAAAAAAAAAGTATGCGTTTTACGTCATAAATGTCACACTTTAATTATGTTTATAAAATTTTTTAATAAAAATATCAAAAATTAAATCTATAGAGAAAATGCTTTCGAATATTTAAAAAAAAACCGCATCAAAACATATAATATTAAAAACTGTATGAGTTACGATATTGTGTTTTTTATTTAAAAAACATTACCATAATAAAAATACAAAAGAAAAACACAAGCCATTCCACGCCCGCTTACCCTATTAGCCCGCTTACCCTATTAGTCTATTGCGTTTTCATTATCACCCACAAAATTTTTGATTTATTTTTAATATCAAGATGCCCGGTTTGATTTATTTTTTCTTCGTTTTAAATGGTGCCATAGTAAAACACAAACACATTTGCTTAGTATTTAAGAACGAAAATATGGACTCTGTGTGTTGTCTAATAGTGAGTGGAATTTAATAAAACATTTTGTAGATTTTATAGGGGAATTGACAACAGCAACTGGTAAGATATTTTATTTGGTTGTTTGAGTTTCTTTTGAGAGAATTTTGTGGCGTGTGGCTGGTGGCCAGAAACGTGTTCGTCGTTTTGTTTTTGACTTTGCGTTATTAAAAATTTGCGATATCTCGAAAAATACATCACAAAAATAGTTCGTTATTTCATATAAAGCGTATTAAATCATTTTAATCTACTGCAAAAAGGATTTATAGATATACTTAATAGATGTACTTAATATGGGAAGAACAAACATTCTTGCAAAAAATTCCGTGTTAAGAGTCGATCATGATGTAATAAATTACGGTGATACCAAAAGAGAGGATTTTATGGTAATATCGTCAAGGCATGTTTACTTAAGGTTCCAGTAACAATGAGCTTGCGTAGTGATAGGGTGTTAGCCAAGAGACCCTATCCTTGCGATGCTGTTGCCACCTTAGGTTTAGCTTGCGGTTAATAGGTAGATTTCCAAGAGACAACCGCTCGCTACGAGATAGACGTTGACGATGAAGACAGACGCTGCGATGTGGAATCTTGGAAAAATGCTAATTTGGTGCTTATTTGCTGCTTATTCACCAGCAGGAATTATCGGGTGTAGTGGATTTTTTGAAGAACTTATCATACCTCAAGGCAAGACCACCCATACCCATTATTCCTTTTCGCCGTCCGCCAAGCGGATTATAGTCCGGTAATCTACAACTCGGCTTCTGCGAAACTCCACAATTCCAAGACCGCGGCCAAGAAATATTCAGATTCGATAAAGAAAATGGCGCTGGATATGGCATACTTTGCGCAAACCAGCGCATGAAGTCAGCATAGCTGCTTTAGGTCGGAATCCACAAGGAGCAAGAAATAGAGAACGTCCAAGAAGCTCATGGCGACGTAGCAATATGGATGACCTTGATCGTTCAGTCGAAAACCTGACATGGGCCCAGGTTAAGGCAAAAGCTGTTCCGGCGCTATGTGTCAAGTGATCCGCGCGATAGCAATTAATTACCATCATTATATTGCATACATATTTACTTAGGAATGCTCCCAACTTGATGAATTTTCACTCGTTTCATAATCCTGCTGCTAAAAATATTGTTTGCCTATAGCCTTAAAAATGAGGTCACTGAAAACCTTAGGTTCTCAGGCATATAAGAAATGAGAGAAATGAAAGGTCTGGGCAAGCGCATAGCAAATAATGGACGGTTTCATTACGGTCATCCAAGCTACTGTACAGCTTAATAGTTTTATCTTGTAACCCTTGGATAGTTCACATAAAGGCTCTTGATGATATAGACGAGGTTAGACCTCATGATCTGTGAGGCCGTAAGCCGTTGCCGTTGCCGTTGCCGTTGCCTTCAAACTGTTTATGCTCTGAAATACACCACAATGTTATCTTTACATGGGTTTCCAATTGGTACAGAAACATTTCGCCGTCGTTCACAAACTTCGAAGAACGATTATATTTGAGTCTATGGTCGTTGGAGCAGAGAGCGTGCAGATTACACCTGCAAAATTTTTTCCTGGAATATAGTGGAGATGTGCCCATTACTTCTATATTTCAGCTTGGATCTATCAGTATACCAAACCTGGGTTCCTTCAACGATAGATAGTATTATATGTTATCAAAAAATACGTTAAGAATAATTTTGGTGTGAGTTGATATGTGGCAAACTTTTTTCAGTCCAAACACAATTGTGGCAGTGCTGATGATGCATATAACAGTGTCTGTTTCATTCGATACCAAGCCATATGTACACATACTAACTAACAACACAAAAAAAGTATTCGATAGTTTCCCAATTTGTGTTCTTAAAAATCTGTCAGTGACACAAATTAGTCGTTTACTCTAATTTTGGTGCAAGGGTCAAATTCTGTCGAAAGGCTTAGCAACAGCTGTTGATGGAACGGTGTGGGAACCGATAAAGCTTGAATGCCGAGGAAGACCACAATGCGAAAAATTTATCAAAACAAGCCATGGCTTTTTAATAGAATATTAAATAATGAAATATTTTGAATTATATTGGAAATGCACAGAAATGGAAACTTCAACAATTCTTGGAAAATGGTCTGTTTTAACAGAAGAAAAATTTTATTATAATAATTTTTACCAATTTTATATGATTTTATTTAAATCTAAAATTGTGTTACTTATTGTCAATAAAATGGAGACCTAAAGCCGCCGTAGCCGAATGAGTTGGTGCGTGATTACCATTCGGAATTCACAGAGAGGTCGTTGGTTCGAATCTCGGTGAAAGCAAAATTAATAAAAACATTTTTCTAATAGCGGTCGCCCCTCGGCAGGCAATGGCAAACCTCCGAGTGTATTTCTGCCATGAAAAAGCTTCTCATAAAAATATCTGCCGTTCGGAGTCGGCTTGAAACTGTAGGTCCCTCCATTTGTGGAACAACATCAAGACGCACACCACAAATAGGAGGAGGAGCTCGGCCAAACACCTAACAGAAATGTACGCGCCAATTATTTATTTATTTTATTAAAGTTTTTAGAAAAACCATGACTAGGTCAGATTTCACGGATACCTTGCAACTTATACAGTTTGATATAAAATATGAATGAAGTTAAAGTCTGACAAGCGACAAATTTGCCCTGATCTCTTTCATTAAAAAATGTCAAAATTGCTTTGTGATAGAATATTTTTTTTTAATTTTTAATATGATTTTCCATGAAATTTAATAATTTTTTACCCAAGCGTGTTACATAAAAGAGCGTTTTCGAATCTCGTGATCTCAGCTGTTGGCATTTTTTGCCGACCAGCTGAGAGTATTTTTACTTACATATAAATCTGTACAATGGTTCCATAAAGTCCATGCGCATGAGGAATTTAAAGGCTAGTTCATAAAAAACGAGTTCGCTGGAGCAACAACAACACTTACTATAGTCATATATTTTGTTTTTGCAAAATTGGCTATTGGATTGTGAAAGTTTAAATGAGACTACAAACAAACAAATAAGGTCGGGCAAAAGAAGCCGGGTATTTTGACATATTTCAACTAGCAAATCGCAAGAAAGAAGAAGAACAAATCAGCTGCTATAACGAAGTTACTTTGTGGGATTCGCCACGAGCCTGCTCTTATTAGAATGCCTGAGAAATAATGCGGTATAATTGGATGAATATTAACTAAATTCTAAAAACTCACTTACTAAATATTCGATATTTAAACCGCTAAAGGGGGTCTTGAAATTAGCGCTGAAGAGGCGTTTTATGTGTTCGAAAACCCAAATTTAGTTATTCTTAGCTTACTTACGATAGTTTTAACTGGCGTCAGCTACCACGTGAAAGAAAAAAAACGATTAGTGCGCTTTATTGTTTCGAAGCAAAATCGATTAGGCGTTTATAGAATCAATCAAGAGTCCAAAGAAATAAATAATGCCAATTTCATGAATTTAAAGTTTTCATATCTGTATATTTCGATCAAATTTAACTTTTTTGGTATTTTAATAAACCACTAAACACTAGCGTTTCATATTATCATTTACTTTTTTACATTTTTAATTTCTTCTCGCTCTTCTGACAAATTGAAATTGACATTATTAATGATGGTAAAACTGGTGTTTTATTAATTACTTAACCCCGGAGCAAACTGCTATCGACTCGTTTTCAATTTACCATAGCTGTTGTTGGTATGTTAACGTTACTATTGTTGTTCTACATAAACACTTCAGTGCGGATGTGCACATACAGTGGTGGCTACAAAATTCAAGCGAAGCGTAATTTTATATGCAATATAAATGGAGTTCGGTTGATTCAATTCAGAGAACTGGCAGAAAAAGGCTTTCAAGGTAGATTAAATATTTTTGAGTATGAGAGACTTATACAAAATAAGGGCACCCGTACTTTTTCAAGAGCAAGTCGACATTTAATGTTGGAACAATAGTGAAAAAGATATTGAAGATTTCCACACTCGTTCGTGTTTACTTATTTACGAGAAGCATGCAAAATCGTCTAGGTCACAACGCCAGTGTAGGCAATTCAATTCACTACAACGGTCTTGCACTAAACCCAGGGTGTCGTCCGTCTGATCACTGCAGCGTGTGTCAGGTTGAGCTGGCACAAGAATAATGGATTACAAGACATCCGAGAGAGTATTTATGTACTAAGTTGGGGAATAAGTTCGTAGCGTTTTTACCGAAGACTTTTATTTAAGCAAAAAACAAAAAGTACAATATATCAATAAGTAAATCAATTATATATTCGCAGTTGCTGTTTACAACCTTTTCCCACCTCTCGACCAATTTGTTGATGCCGTTTGGCCAAAAATCACCTGGTCTGCTGTCAAAGAAGTTGCGGAGAGCGGAAGAGAAGTAATCGGTCAGTGCAAGGTCCGGAGAATACGGCGGATGCTGAAGGACCTCCCAGTCGAGCTCATGGAGTGCGGCATTGACGAATTGTGCAAAAAGGGGCTGGTGTTGTCGTGCAGGAGAGGGGCTTAACCATATCGATCAGACCTTTCAGCCGAATAGCCTCATTCACGCGGGCTAGCTGGGCCTTGTTGACCGTGGAATTCTTTTCGAGCATTTCCCAGTGCGACATGCCCTCCCAGTCCCACCAAACACATATCATGATCTTCTTTGGATGAAGATCCGGCTTGACTCTCTGCTTTGGCGTATTTCCTGGTGCCACCCACTCCTTTCTTTGCTTCATATTGATATACATATAGGCACCATTTCTCATCTCCTGTGCCGATTCGGTACAAAAAGCGCTGTTTATCACGGCGTGTTGCTCGATGGCGGGCGAGATGTTGAGAAGCAATTCGAAGGCTTCAAAAGTGATTTGAGACGTTCTTCATCGAATTCAGAAAGGCTTCTGCTGCCGGACGTGTCATCGACGTCAAAGTCTCTATTTTCGAACTTTGCAAACCATTTCCGTGTTGTAGACTCACCTATGACACCTTCTCCATACACGGCGCAAATGTCCCGGACTGCTTCGGTAACTTTTTGACCTCGATGAAAAGCAAAGAAGATCAGGTGTCAAAAATGGTGGTTTTTGCTCATGAGTATACCATTTTTAAGCCTGAAAGCTTTTAAAAAATTAAATAACTCAAAAATACAATTAACATAGTTTTGTAGACCAGAAAGAGTTTTATCGAATGAATACTTACGCTTTGCCAAACAGCAAACAAAAGAAAAAACGCTATCAAATTATTCCCCAACCCAATATATGACGCAACGATTAGATAAACGAAAAAGAGAACGACATTGTGGAGCTAATTCGCTCGTGAATGATAATAAAAATAAACAACAATAATAAATGAATACAAATATTTAATTATTACTTCAGCAAATTAGCTGATTCTCTCAAATTCACTAAAAGCGGAATAGCGGTTCGTGGATGTCGGCACCTTCTGTATTATTTCCACCGTTTAATGCACAGTAATTAAGAAGGTCGATCTTTGAACCATAACCTCTATCGCTGGACTTAATTAAGTTGTTGCTTATTATCTAAAATCAAACGGTTCTATCCCGAAGGCAGCTTCAACTGTAGGAGGGTTCTGAACGAACTGATCTCGCAATGTACTAGAAGTGTATTACAAGTTATAGGGAGATCCTTGAGAAGTGCTCTGCGAAAAAGGAGTCAAAACTATTCCTGGTTAACTTTACCAAAAGAGTAGACGTCCCAAATGCTTGTACATACTTTGATCGATACTCATTGGAAATGACACCAATAGAAAAACTGTAAAAATGACCAAAAGTGAATGAAAATAGGTCTATTACTTTGATAATCTGTCTGTTTCATCGTTACATACGATAAAAAGTTGAGCTCGCATCGAAAAATTTGGTACTAGCTTTGTCACTATTCTACTTTGGCGAAGAAGCGCCGCCGAGATTTCCATAAGTTTGTACTTTTCGAATACTTAACATATCTCCATTCGTAAGGGTTCAAAACAGAAACCCCTCTCAATTGGTAACTTTATGAAAAGAGCGCTTTCTTCAGCGGTAACACATTTAGCGCAAAACTGCTTCTGTGATCCTGAATAAACTCGTACATTGTATAAGGTGAAAATCACTCAACTCTAATCTAAAACAAGCACTTCTGGTTCTGTTGAGGGGAACAATGACATAGGAGATGCTCAATGCTTGCTTGCGCTCTCAGAGTCGTATGATCCGGCTTATATTTCATTGTAACCCATATATATATAAGCACATAGTATATCTCATATGTTACGTGTTTGAACTGAACCTTCCGATTGAGAAAAATAACTCGTTTATCGATCCAAAAGGAATTAAATCGTTACTGCTTGCTTAGCTACCTCGCCAGTTTGGACTAATCTCTATTTTTCTTTGCTGTGTTCGTCAAAGCAGGTCGGTACTGAAATCTTGGCTTCCACTTCCTGTGCTTTGGCGTCCTCTTGTTGATGCCTACCACTGTATGCATTCAATCTTAATTGATTTTCGTGCATTGTGAGAATCCAATTTATTTCTTCTCATCCTTTGGAGACTTCATTGGGATTCTTCTGACGATGACAATCTGCCACGAGCATTTATCAACTTTGAATTTGTATTAATTTCATCTCAACAGTTTTCGAAATGATCGATACAATCAGCATAATTTTTTTTTTCTCCAGTTGACTCTTGGTAAGAAAAAATTAATTGAATTAAAAATACCATATTATTATTTTGTAAAGGCCTTGAGTAATATTTTTACATAAGAAAAGAAAAAAAAAACATAAATTTTAAATAAAAATTTTCAGACTTAGATTTTTATTCTGTTGATTGCTTACTTCCAACCATAACTAGTTGTTGAAAATTATGTTAGAATTTTTAAAAAAAATATTTATTGTATATAAAAAAGCTGTCAAAATAGTTGCAGCTATGGTAGATTATGTATTCAGATAAACTTAATTCTTACTATCCTTTTCGGTCGAATATTTACACCTTTAAATTAAGACGACCTAAACAATTTATTTTGGTCTTGATGCTACGCCCTAAATATATTCTTTGGCCAACAAAATGACTCCTTACTTGTTAAATCTTTTTAATCTAATGTTTACGCATGCCGCCAAACTTTGAAAGTTACCCCTGAATTCCTATAGAAAATATGCACTTATCTGTAAATTTGGTATAAATTCTCATTTTATAATACAATACATTTATCTGTTTTTAACATACGAGGTTTAGGTAAATATACACATATACATATGCACATACATATATGTACATAAAAATATATATAATGTATGTACAGACCTTATTATAAGCGGCGTATTAAGAAAATTCATTAACTCAATATTTACGAGTTTTCCCGCAGTCTATCTACTGCTTTAATATTTTCTCAATTTACGAATTTTGTTTTTGTTCTTGCTTTCCTACGTAAAACCAATAACAAAACTAACATCGAGAAATGATCGTGAGATAATTTTCACCTTTTTGATAAACAGCCAATAGATGTAAAAAGCAACTGTAAATGCATTCCCCTACTTCCACACACATAGTATGTATGTATGTACACGCCTATATGTGTGAAGTGGATTACTCCATTTTTACTCTCATTTAAAATAGATGAATACAGCAACAAAAGCAGTACTGTATTAACATGAATACGAAAACGCAAAAAAAAAAAATATATACTATATATGTCTAAAGCATAATGTGGCGGAAAGACAGCAAAGGCAACAAAAACATTTAATTACATTTTCACTGCATCATCAGTCAAAGTGGGTGCTGCTAGTGAAGCGTTTACCTTAACTTCACCCATTTGTGGGTTGGTTGCCTGCTTGGCTGGCTGTCTGACTAACTGCTTTATCTGCCAGCGCCTCGGTTGGCTGGTGAGGTGAGCTATGAGCTGGTGAGAGTTTGAAACTTACAGCGTACCAACTAGAGTAATGTAAAGGAAAAACTGGATGGGGTGGTGTGTTGTGGTGTGGTTTGAAGCAATGCTGCAGCGTATTGCGCCTTATAACTGTTGACTGTGCTGATGATGATGCAGATGTTGGTGGGGTGAGATGTACAAGCATGGAGAGGGCGTTAATTGATATTCCGCTCATTTGGCATAATATCTTTCCGAACAACAAGAATAACAACAACAACAAATGCGGTAACGCAATTTGTAATGCTGTATTCATCAATTCTAAATTGGTGGCAAACATTGACGAACGGAAATTTGTGTGAGCGGGTAACTTTCTTTATGCGTTTTTTCTTTCGCATTTGTTTTTTTTTAGTTTTGTTTTGAATGTTCAACATCTAACAATTTTCCACCCAACGATATATTATATATGTATATGGCTATGTATACATGCATATAAATGTGCTACATACCACCATACTGACAACAAGTGTGTCTTCATGCTCGTAGATGAGGTTTGTATGTAAATGCAAACACTTGCAAATGGTTGACTGAATGCTTGAGTTGTGTGATGAATTTTGTACGAGTATGGGCATCACTTGTAGATTATCACTTGCAAGTTCTCGTATATCTCACATATACATACATACATATATATGTATATTTACACAAATAAATGAGTCTTCTCATTTGCTACTTATTACCATTACAAGTGTAATTTATTTTCGAAATCATTAATCAAATTCATTGACGTATTTGTATGTGTATGCAATGCAATATCTCGCCATGGCCCCCTCGCTCGAAGATTATTTCCAATTCGATTGATATGAATGAGAACGCATTTACTTGAATATTAAACGCAAAATAACTGATCGTTTATACATTAACTGAAGTAGATAATTTTTTAAAGGAAAGTCTGCAAAATTATTGTTTGTTTGGAAAAAGAGCGAAAGGAAAAATATATGTTTTTTAGAAAACATTGAAGGAAGTTATTTAACCAAGAATACAAAAGGTGTGCATTTATTATATATGCTCATAAATAACTCCCATGGTAGAGAATCAAAGATATTTTTTAATGTAACCTTTTTAACAGGCTTCCTTGACATTGGCTTCCATTGTCCCAATAACATTAGGATGGAGCCTATTTGCGCTGTGCAGGATTTGTGAATAAGATAACTACCAAGCGCATGAAAGTTAATGAAACCTAATAACTTTTAAGGCACAAAGGTCAAGGGCTTGGCTCTACTCGGTTATGGTTTAGAGGACACAAAAGATAGTGCATATCTGACAGAAAAGGGCAGATATGCAGTTGCTATGAGGCAAAACAGCGAACTACTTACAAGTTTTGACAATTTATTTTTTTCTTATTTAATATTAATATCATAAAACTATGGTTAAATTTTCAACAAAAAAATTACTAATTCAAGTTTGTGAAAATTTAAAAATAAATTCGTCCTCTTCTGGATGGCCAAATGCTTGACACCCAAGGTAATGCGGATGATTTTGTGATCTGCATTTCAGGGATCTCTAGCCATTTCAAGATATCTATTTTAGATCGGCTACCCTGGGAGAGAGGTAACCCTACATTGAATGTGACTCGAAAATCTGGGTCGAGGCTTGTGGATGGTAGAACTGGCGCGGGTATCTCTAGGCGGTTATCCCAAAGTTTTTATAGCGGAGATCCATAATATAGAAATATGTGCCAGATAATGCCTACGAAAAGGTACTAATCCGGAGCGTATCTGCATTTTGTCAGACAGCCAAGCAGCCCCATGTGTACTGCAGTCTCACAAAATTGCATCTAAACTCGTTGAGTAATGCTTCAAAGTCTTAAATACGGTGGGAGGGGTAAACAACACGGTAAACAACACATCAAAATTCCGTGGACCAGAGCACTTCTGCGGGCTTACTAAATCCCATTTAAAGGAAATTATCAAAGACAGGAGGAACACGGAACTCAATTCACGTGAAATAATTGATCCTTCCTTGCAGAGAAGCATCAAGTAGGCTCTTGAATCTCGATAGAAAGGCCTTACGAACTCTCATTGTAGCCTTCGTTATGATTTCAGGAAACTACTTGTAGGGTTCGTAGAATCAAGCGCCCTACAGTTTTGCGAGATGGGCGATAAAACATGCTCTGGTTTTTCACATCCTCTCACTCATCTTCATAGATGGGGTGACTGTGGGTCCATTGGTAATATGGAACAAAAAGTCCTAGAAAGGGCTTTAATTCATTAAAAGCCTTCAATTATAATTAAACACAATAAACGATAAACGCAATAATAAAATGTAGTTAATTTTTCTAAAGAAAATCATACAAATCCAAGTTTGAAACTGTAGAAAATTTAAATTTGATGAATTTCCAACAAAATTTCATAACTTTTAAACAGAATCTTTAGAATACTGCATACAGGACATTTGAATTTTAATGTAATAAAGTGCAAGTTTCTAGTGGCTGAAAACTTGCGGGGTTTTTTAACATTTTTTTTCACTGACCGTATTGGGTGTTTTCTTCCATACACAAAAATTTGCTAACTGCAGTTGATTTTTTCAAAAGTTAGACTTTTTAACAAGTAACATTTCCCTGATCTGTGTCCCAGGACATATATAGGAACATAGAGGGAAATGAAATTGCTGATGAGATTGCCAAGAAGGGGACTCATATGGTCTCAGAGACCTGCTACCCGAATCATCCGTCTGAAGGAAATTGCACAACTCATTTCTCAGAAAAGCGCAGTACAGATGGAGCTCCATTTCTTCATATACTATTTCGAAAATCCTTTGGCCCCAGTATAATAAATGTGGGACTCAGAAAGTCCTGGGGACTCCGCGTCATTTAATTTCCAAACTCATAGCTGTGTTTACCGGCCATTGCATGATCGGCACGCACGCATGAAAGCTCGGCAGTGCGCCAACCTAAGTCCCAGCAATCTTCTCCACTACATCACTAGCTCTAGTTGGCTGTAGATATCTGCGTTTTGGAGGTCTTATAATGGTATCAAAACGGCGCTTTAGTGCTACTAGGGGAGTGCTAGAGTGGTACTTCCCCATTGCACCTACCTACCTAGACTTTTTATATATGTACATATGTACATACATATGTGCATACTCACCATCCAGCAAAGTACAGCCGCCTATTTAACTCAATTATTTTTCCAATATTTTGCCCAAATATCCTAAATATTATCCTCTAAATAAATTGGGATGCTCTATTAAGCCTTCAAATAAACATCGATTGAAATACTGCAAAAAATTAAAATCCAATGGCGAGTTAGACAAATACAGCCAACACTTGTTAACAGCTTCGTCAGTTGTTATCTGCTATACTCGATTCGTGTCTCTACGAACTGGGATTGGCTGAGCTGCCAAAGTAGTCAATGCTGCACAGCAAAGTGGCTGATAAGACCAACCAAGCAATGGTAGTGTAGAAAAACAAAAATTAATTTCATTGAGTCTCTTACAGCACCAGCAGCAATTGGAGAAAATGAGAGGAAAAACGTTTGAAACGCTAGCAATGGAAAAATCAAAAAATTTGAATTTTCGAAACATCAACAGAAATTGAAACGAAGCAAGGAGAGCAACGGAAATGAAACAGAGAAAATATTGAGAATCTTGCCAGTTCGCTGGTAAATAAACAAAAAGGAATATAAAACAGATATGTACATATGTACCATCGATATTGTCATTAAATATTCGCATAATTTTGCTTGCAAGGGCAAAGGCGTAATGGGTTATTTATTATTTTTGTTGTCAAAAGAGCAACAAATGAATATTTATTTATTTGAAAGAGAACTAATTAAAAATGATGTAGGCTCAGAATATCAAAATTACAATAAATAGAACTAAAATATATTTAGTAATACTGGGTTGCCCACATTCGACGGACCCATTTGTTTTTTTTTAAATCAAAGAAAAACAGAATTTTTTTGATGTTGACGATAATAATCATTTTATTTGGTTCAAGTAGATTTGTTGACATTACTTTCTGAATATGATATCTCTCAAATGGCCGCCTTGAGCCTGCATGGCGTATTGTGCCCGTTTTGCAGCATTCTCCATAGTTTTAACTAACATTTCGGCTGGAATAGCGGCTATTTCCTCACGGATGTCGTTCTTGAGCTCTTCTATGGTCTTTGGCTTATTAATATAAACCTTTCATTTTAAATATCCCCACAAGAAGTCAGGTGACGTTAAATCGGGCGAAAGCGGTGGCCAGTCAAAATCGCCCTTTTTCGACATCAAACGACGAGGAAACAATTTCTTCAAAAATTGATTGTGGTGCGAGCTGTGTGTGGTGGAGCGCCGTCTTGTTGAAACCAGAAATGCCTCATACGCGTTCGACGAATAATTGGCATCCCAAAAGTGGTTATCATATCGCGATAACGCTCCTGATTGACGGTAACAGCTTGACCATCTTCATTTTCGAAGAAAAATGGCCCAATAATCGTTTTCGCACTTGGTCGGTTTTGATTTGGCTTCTTTGGATTAGAAAGAGCATCACCAGTCGAAAACCGTTCGTACAAACGTTTAATGGTGTTCTTAGAAGGCGCACTTTTCACATTATTTAATTTTTTACACGCACGTTGAGTTTTCACAATTGACTTCTTTTGTTGAATGTAAATTTCAACAATTTGGGAGCGCTCGCGTGGCGTGCACTGTTCCATGGTAAAAATCTGCTTCCAACGCGGTATGTCATTAAGCGATCTGACGTCTCGGTCAAAAGATACAGGGTTGCCAGATGGGTCCGTCGAATATGGGCAACCCTGTACGTCTAGTTAGACGCCTTTGATGTTGCATAACCTAAGAAATTTATTGATGGCGATGATGTTATCAATACGAGGGTTCCCATTCATATTTTGCGTCACATAATAAAAACACAGTAAAATAATAATAAAAAGGGCTTTATTGGTTTTTTAAAATATTCGCCTTGAAAGTCAATATAATTCTGCATTCACTTGTTTCAATTTTCAAAGCACTTTTGTTACTCAAAAGTGGATACCTCCAAAACGAGCTCTTTAAAAGCTTCAACAGTTTCTTCAGGCGTTGAAAAACGCCAACCTCGCATTTTATTTTTGACGTTCGGGCATGAAAAGAAAAAAATCATTAGGTGCCAAATGAGGACTGTTAGGCGAATGACCCATTAATGCGAGCTTTGGCGTGCTCAAAAGCTCTGTCACTGATACTCTGGGTGACACCGATACGTGAGAGCTCGCATTGTCCTTTTGAAGGATGATTCGTCTTCTCCGGTTGGTTTTTCTTAATTCTGCGAAAACTTCAGGCAACCAAAATGGTTGTGTATCGCTTGGAATTAACTGTTTTAAGTTTCTCTAGTGGAACAGTTGCGATATAACCTGATTTTCTGAAAATGTTTATGCAATATTAAATGTATGCTAGTCTCATTAATGGCCAAGGATGCCTCTATCTCGCGATATGTTACATGACGATCTTGGAACTCATTGTACCAGCGTTTCATTCTGGCTAAGTGTGCTGCTTCAATGTCGAAAATCGAAGTATTGAGTATGGGAATAAGATTCCGTCCTTTCTTAGCCAATCTTATGAATTATTTAAACAATTGAATAATAAAAGATATGGAAGTTACAACTTTACTCTATCTTTCAGGCAGCATACGGACTCTTCTAACGAAAAATTTGAGTTCTTTTGACTTTATCGATTCATTGAGCCAGTTTGCGATGCTCTCGTAATAAGTGAAGCGCTCTGCAATAAGGGCTGACTGCATTGATCGGAACAGATGATAATCCGAAGGAATACCGCGGATGGAGCAAGATTTTCCAATTCAGTGCATCTAAATATTTCTGGACCGATTTAGCAACGTGTGGCCGGGCGATGTCATGCAGCAAAATCGGTTTGTCATTTCTAGTCCCATTCCGGCCGTTTTTCTCTGAGAGCTTGATTCAAACGCATTAGCTGCAGTCGGCAACAATCGCCAGTGATGGTTTCAAATGGTTTAAGGAGTTCATAATAGATGACATCCTTCTGATCCCACCAGATGCACAACATAACCATTGAAGCATGACCATTTTTTTTTCGCTGTCGATGTACCTGGTTCGCCTGGCAGGTTCCAACTTTTTCAACGCTTAGGGTTATCATAAAAAAAAAATTAATAATTGGCGCGTACACTTCTGTTAGGTGTTTGGCCGAGCTCCTCCTCCTATTTGTGGTGTGCGTCTTGATGTTGTTCTACAAATGGAGGGACCCAAGCCGACTCCGAACGGCAGATATTTTTATGAGGAGCTTTTTCATGGCAGAAATACACTCGGAGGTTTGCCATTGCCTGCCGAGAGGCGACCGCTATTAGAGAAATGTTTTTATTAATTTTGCTTTCACCGAGATTCGAACCAACGACCTCTCTGTGAATTCCGAATGGTAATCACGCACCAACCCATTCGGCTACGGCGGCCGCCATAGTAGATCTATTTTTCATCGCCATTGACGATGCGCTGCAGAAAACCTTTTCTTTTCTGTCGCTCTCTCATGTGGCACCCAGTTACCTGCTTTCTGGACCATTCCAATTGCATGTAAACGTTTACCGACGGTTGATCTGTCAACATCCAATTCTTTAGACATATCATCAATCGACATGCGTCTTCATCCAATAATTGCTGTAGTTGAGTTTCTTCGAATTATTTCGGTGCGCCTTCGCGATCTTCGCTCTTTATCACTCACGACGAAATTGACATTTTGGCAGCGTCGAAACCACTCTTTACAAGTTGTATTTCATGGAGCGTGATTACCGTAAATACTGATCTATATACGACACGTTTCAGCTGCACTTTTCTTGAAAAGGGGATAATGAAGCTTGCGGGAATTCAAATGCTGGGACGAACGTAGACACTTTTGACGTCAGATAAAATAGAATCTTTACGCTTCAAACGAATCTGAACTACTGCGATCGAGACCTCACATATACACCTTCAAATCACCAGTAAATTATTAAAGCGAACACAAAAATAGTATCAGCAGTGACACCTCTTTTACGACGGCGGAAACCTATTCCCATACCAAATAATTTTACCACAGCAATAAAATTTCAAACTTTCCTATCATTTCAATTTCATACAATTTCCTAACATTTTCATTTTCACACATTCATGTTTCTGGCATAAGGGCGAAGATATATGGAAGGTGGTGCAAGATTAATCATCCAACGTGGTTTTTGAATAACTTTTCGGTTGTCTGTTTGTATACTACAGCTGTCTAATTCACAAGTGCCAGATATGATTGGCATACGACGCCATTGCAAAAACTGGAAATCTTCCGTTAGGGCGGCTAATTTCGCGCCACCTTGTATTAAAAGCTACATTTTAACTACTAAATTACTTTGATTGTCTAAATCTTGTTGGTGATCATAGATTATTAAGTTTATTTCGTTAACTATTGTATGTGCAGACATAATTTACTACTTCCTCAATTATCACTAATTAGTGCTTATTTATAATATAGCGTTTTTCAGTAAGAGCGCTTCAACTTTTTTTTTGAATAAAACACAAACGGTTTGACTTTTTTAACTAATTTTTTATTATTATCGAGTTTGAACATATACATTTAAGTATGAAATTCGATTTCTTTTGGATGACCACCGCGTGCACGTTTTGCGAAGTCCAATCGTTGAACCCAATTTTCGACCACTCTTTTGCATAAATCGGCCGAAATTCCAGCAATTTCGCGTTCAATATTGGCTCTGAGCTCACAAATCGTCGCCGGCTTGTTACTGTATACCAATGACTTCACATAACCCCAAAGAAAATAGTCTAGAGGCGTCAAATCACACGAGCGCGGCGGCCATTCGACCGGTCCATTTCTGGAAATAATGCGCTCATCGAACTTACTCTTCAACAAATCAATTGTAGCGTGTGCTGTGTGGCTTGTGGCCCCGTCCTGTTGAAACCACTTGTCGTCTAAGTCCATACCATTCAATTGCGGCCAAAAATAATCCTTTATCATGTCGCGGTATCGATTTCCATTCACAGTAACGTGGCGATCGTTCTCGTCAACGAAAAAATTTGGGCCAATTACGCCGCCGGCATGTAAACCGCACCAAACAGTGATTTTTTCGGGATGCAACGGTGCCTCATGAATCACGTGTGGATTGCTTTCTGCCCAGTAATGCTTGTTGACAAAGCCATTGAGCCAAAAGTGAGCTTCATCACTGAAGATGATTTTTTGGAAAAAATGCTCTTAAAGTAACAGCAACAGAACGATTATTTTCATAAAAAATTTGCAGGATTTGCAATCGTTGCTCAATGTGTAGCGTTCCATGATGAAATGTATACTAATGAAGTTTACAAATGACAAGCGAAAAATAAAAAATATTCCGTCGTTCGCCCTCCCTATTGGAAAAAAGTTGAAGCGCACCTATTGAAAAACGCTTTATTTAGTTTAGTGTGGGTTAAAAATATTACATTCATACTGCAGAAAATTTACTACATACGTAATGTATTAAAGGAAAATAATGTTCATATAAATAACACATACCACTATAGCGGGTGTCTGTATAGGTGGACATGTTCTAAAGCTTGCGACAAACTAGCTGTCTAAGGAAACTTATGGTTATAGCATTTCTGTTCACTGTACACTGACAAATTATTATGCGACCCCAAAATAGTTTACAAATCGTGATATTTTACTTGCAAAATTCACGTTCTGTGTGTTCACAACTAACAAAACTATTTTGACACATTGCAGGTCGCATATAATTTTCTCTCTAGCAATGATCAATTCATAAAGGCTTCATAATTATTTATTAAAAACTTTTCACTAAGAATAAACAGTTTTAACTAACATTACATAAGAAGAAACATATATTTATAGAAGAAAATATTCATTTTCTATTAATGAGCTTTATGAAATGGACAATGGGCTCGAACCTCATCAGAAAAAGCTGCTGTCTTAGCCAAGCAAATTCATCGGGAGCGCTTGTCGTACGTTCAACATACGTTTTGTGAAGGCAGATCGATAGAGTCTTCTTTGCATACTAGTGTTAAAGATATTGGGGACTCCCTTATTCAGAAAGCGTTCACTGTTGGCGCCTTCCTCGACATTGAGGGAGCTTCTAACAATGTCCTTCCGGAGGTAATCACCAGGTCTCTGGATAAAAAAAGGGAAAGAAGCGATCTTATTAGGCATACGAGCCGGATCTCTTGCTATTACTCTCGGCCGTTGTGCTTAATGACTTGTTGGAGGAGCTGGAGCGGAGAAACTGCAATTGCTGCGATTGCTTACGCGGATGACGTGGCACTTATTTTCAGAGGGAAGTTTTTAAATACTCTGATGGAACTGATTCGGGGTTATCTAAGCCTAGTTGTGAAATGGAGCACAGATTGCGATCTCTCGCTAAATCCTCTGAAGGCGAAGCCCTTCTTATTTATGGGGAAGTATAAAATATCTAGAGTCTTTCTCCTCTCAATAGTGGCGTTTTGTTGGTGCTCTCTGACAAGGTACCTTGTATAAGTACCTAGGACTACTTCACTCTGTCAGAGCGCTAACGTGAAAACCCAATATTAAGGAGAGAATTCAGAAAGCAACAGTCATCTTGTATGTACCTATATAGGGGCGCTATAGGCAGAATATAGGGCTCCCCGCTTATAATTACATTTTGGCTCAATAACATAACTGCAAAGCCAATTTTGTTGTAGGGAGTGCTTGTCTGGCGAAAATTGCTGGATATCAGTTAAGAAGTTGGAGAAGGTCCAAAGGTCTGCCCTCATTGGGGCATTTCAGACCACTTCACCTCTAGCGCTTAACGCCATGCTAAATGTGATACCCGTCATCGGACATCGCAAGGATTCATATTCCCTCAATATTTGGAGACATGGCAAACATGTTTACGGATGGCTCGAATTTGGACGGAAGAGTAGGTGGGTGAGTATTAAGCGACGAGCTCCTCATCAAGTTTAAATTTAGACTTCCGAACCGCGGCACTGTTTTCCAACCGGAGGTAGGCGCAATTAAGAAATCAGTGGATTACTTGCTTACTTCTGTAATTACTGTAAAAATCGTAACTACCTACTCCGACAGTCAAGTTGCAAGCGACAATGGGGATCGTTGTTTGTGCGTTCGAAATTAGTCGGGGAATGCCTGGTTTCTCTCTAGACTGCAACTGAATATTTCGATATTAAGCTTATTTTTGTTCCCTGCCACAGCGGCATAGACGGAGACTGCTGGGCTGATGAGATGGCTAGGTAGGGACCCTGGGGATGGTTTCATCGCAAAACGAGAGGATTGGGGTTCCTCTGAGAACCTGTGGTCTAGGCCTGGAAAAATGGAGCACGCTGGGCTAGTGTGCAAACGTGCAAGGTCGCGAGATTCTTCTGGCCACGGGTAGATCTGGGGCACTCGAGGGAACTTCTAAGGCTAACAAATCTGTAGATCTGGAATTTGATAGGTAATCTTACTTCTTGGGATTGCTGGAAGTCCTTTCTGCAGAAGCTGTTTGGAGGACGAGATGGAATCATCTCATCACCTTCTTCTCAGCTACCCTGCTCTCGTCGGGCAAAGATTTAGATATTTGGGCTCTCATTTTTTTGCTACTCCTGCGGATATTGTGGGATGTGTGATACCTGTTGAATTCCATCAGTAGCTTGGAGCTGTTAATGCTAAGGTAATTATTCACTGTTCGTCGTCAACTTCTAATCGAAAGCTTCTTTTTTCCTATGTACCTGTTTGGTTCTTTTACTTCTTAAATTTTCAACATTTTAATGTGAATTTTTAGAAAAGTTCTTGGTACGCCGTTTTGTAGCAGAATAAATTATATGCTATAAAGTGAAAGTTTTAAGTTTATCAAAAGTCGCCTATTTTATATATTTTTGCTGAAAAAAAATTGCCAAAAAAAAACGAGAATTTGAATTAGTTTAAACTTTCACTGTGCAACTTTGCACTACTATTAAATGGGCTATGAACTGCAGGTATACCAAGAATTTCTTCTGAATAGAAAGTTGAAAATTTTGATGTATCTTTTTAATTTGTAAAATTTTTTGAATTGTTTGGGAGCTTGGAGTCATAGGACTTTTGTTGTATGCATGTTGTATTGTGCATTCATTTTATAAAAACGTAAAAAAAAAATTAGTAAAGAGTGGTTAAATTTCAAAGGCCGATATTGAATGTGAACCACACCTAAACGTCAGGTTTTCTTCCACATTTCATTTGACAGTTTTCAATTCCAGATTAACTCAATTTGAAGCATGGAAAGATACACAATCGAGCAACGCGTTAAAGCTATTCAGGCTTATTATGAAAACGGGCGTTCAAATCAAAATGCACTTCGAAGAAAATCATCTTCAGTGATGAGGCACATTTTCCCCTCAATGGATTCGTCAATAAGCAGAATTGCCGCATTTGGGCGAATGATAATCCAAGAGTGATTGCCGAAAAACCAATCCACCCATAAAGAGTGACTGTTTATGGGCCGGCGGCGTCATTGAGCCGTATTTTTTTCCAAAACGAGGCCGGTCAGGCAGTTTCTGTGAATAGTGTTCGCTATCGGGAGATGATAACGAACTTTTTATGGCCCGAATTGGAAGATATGATGTGGATGATATGTGATTTCAATAGGACGCTGCCACTTGTCACACAGCTAACGAAACAATGGCTCTTTTGCGCGAAAAATTTGATGGTCGAATAATCTCACGCCGCGGCGATGTCAATTGGCCGCCACGATCATGTGATTTGACACCGTGGACTTCTTTCTTTTGGGTTATTTGAAAGAAAAGGTGTACGTCGATAAGCCAGCAACAATTCAAGTGCTAAAGGATGAGATAATTCGGCACATTAACGGCATAGAACCTCAATTATGCCTCAGCGTCATCGAAAATTTGGACCATCGGATGGAGCTGTGCCGCTGAGGCCGATATTTTGTTTCACACGTAATTGAGTCATACCAATATTATCATAACAAAGAGAAATGAGAATAATTTCCTAAAAAAAATTTATTTTATTCAAAATCAACACCGGCTCTTGAAACTTAACCACCCTTTAGATAAGAAACTATTTGCATTTGGTGGTCTTTGGAGGTGTGCCGCCGAAGCCGTGGCGGCCATTTGGCCGATATTTTCTACCATACGTAATTGAACTATACCAATATTATCATAATAAAGAGAAATGAGAATAATTTAAAAAAAAATTGTAATTTATTCAAAATCGACACCGGCCCTTAAAACTTAACCACCCTTTACAAAAAAAGTAAAATCTTGGAAATTCGTCTCGCTCCTATTATTTTGAACGCGGTGTAACTTAGCGCAAACTACGAGTACCTTTTAAACAGTCTAAATTGGCAAGCTAATATGTCAAATTATTGGCATTTTCGTTAATTTTCTTGTATATTTTATTTAAAACATGTTGTACGTCTTAGAAACACCCGTTATAAATACTTGAAAATTAGCCCCTTTATTCGCTGTTTTGTTTTTCAATTATTTAATTAACAACTAGAAGCAGTTACTCTACAAATACTAATCCATCAATAATCAAGTGAACTTCGATGACTTACTTTTGCTGCGCTAGGCCTTAATGTTAACTGGCGTCCACATCTGTATGTGTTTATGTAAGTATGAACATTTGTTCTAATACAATTGGATGCAACTGTATTAATTATAAGTACGTATGTATGATAGTTTCAGTAGTTTTTGTTGACTCGCTAAACAGAAAGCCAAACAGTCGATCGGTAATTGGTAATAATTGAATTAAAATAAAATTTGTTAAACTAAAATCGACGTTTAGTATACGCCCGTTTATAAAAATTTGGATACAGCGATGGACGACTAATTAGCAACGCAGCGGCATAGAAACTGATTTTAGCCTATTCCTCACCGGTGATGACTAAGAGCAATTTCTTATAAAGGGTCTTTCCAAAGACGCGCCTAGATGTTGCTTTAAAGTATAACATGGAAACATTTAGATTTTTTCAGGTTTCACTATTTTTACTTAAAATACAGCACATAATTTAAATATTCACGTCCCAGGGTGCTATACGAGAATTAAAATTTTCGAGGACTCGCTCAATCATTGTCGCATTGAGTTCAGCAATCTCGACCCGCATGTTGCGTTTCAGCCTGGAATCGTTGTTTCCTTATTCACATACACTTAACTTTTCAGAAAACCCGATTCTGGCCTGCCAGCCTTTTTTCTACCCCCCACAGAACCAGCTTCTTGAAATTTTTTCACCCACCTTCGAATTGTCGACTTATAAAGTTCGAACATTTTCATAATAAGTTTCAAAAATTTTAATGCGTTGTTCCATCATTTGAAATTGTACATCTGTCTAGTTGACAAATATCAAGGATGACATAAAAAATGCACCGTCTAGGAATTATACTGCAGCATTTGCGTTGAAAATTTGTTATTTCCGCTTCATCCGAAAAATGTAACCTGTCTTTTATTTTTTTTTATATGCAGTGGCGAAATTTCTTTGAGAATTCCAACCGCTATTTTGTTATGACCAGAGAATATTCCTCAGATGAATCCTTTGAAAGAGGTTTTGTTTTTTGTTCTTAATGCCATTTTTTGTTTTGGTAGTCTGTTTAATGTCTTGTGAACTGTTTAATTCATTTTTCCTAAAAAACGATTTCTGATCTTAGCTTCTGAGGCACTTTTATGTTTGTTTCATTTTTATTTTTGGCTTGAATGAATGGCAATGAGGTATGCAGTTCGATCCCTTTACTTATCACAGTACCTCAACCAAAACTCTCAATAAACCCAAGATGAAGCTGGGTTGGGTTGCGAGTATGTGCCGCTCTTCCGGCCGCATCCAGGCATATCGCCCGGATTGGGCTATTGGAAACTATTACTTACCTCCATGTTATTATTTAGCTGACCATAGCTGTATGTGTGTTCGAAGCGCATAAGTTGATGTAAAAACGATGAAGTAATCAAATAAGGTAAGGAATTCGATAACCAAAAAACAAAACAAAAAATACTACTAAGTGATTTAAAACATTTATATATGACGTCCCGATACCTTTAAGCATCGAATATAATTAAGGTGATATATCACTCGTTCTAATTGTTTTTTACTCTTCTGCATTCCACTGGATTGTATTTTCGTTGTAAATTAAAAGTGCAAATACTTAGAGCGACAAATGAGTTGGTACCTGAGAAGTACACTAACAATACTTTCCTTTGACGGAGCGTTTGTTTCCATTCGGACGACATGACCCAGCCAACGATACTCGCTGTCACCAACGTGCAAAGGTCCAAAAATCTTCCGCAGAATCTTTGTCTCAAACACACGTCATATGTTAGCCTTAGAGCCATAGCCATAGAGCCTTATAAAGCCTTAGTTTTGTTCGTCGAGAGAGGGCTTAACTGCTCCATTGACTACTTAGTGTAAAGGAGCACTTGAAGAGAGAATTTTAGAGAAGAAAGATTTTAGCTAACACAAGTAAAATAATTGCTTTTGAGAATTGAAAGTGAAAATCACAAAAAAAGAACGTATGTAACAATTTTCTCCAGTTGAATTTTATTAATTTTTCTCTCTATGATAGAATACCTGTAGTTGATTATTCCTGGGAACTTTGCTACCAGATAATTATCACTGAGAAAATACACGAACTCAAGAATGATAGAAACAAGATTGCGGCCATCAGAGAGTGCTTGACGTCACGTTTGCCGACTTGTGCAGTGTTGCCAAACCCTTCCTCTTCTGAATAAATTGAGTGCTTTTTTATAACCAAAATGCGAAAATGTTTGAGTTTAGTCTTTGTTTCTCTTTCTTTTTTAATTTTAATTTACTAGCCGAAAACCTCCGATGCTAGCGCTGCACTACTTTCAGTTTGTATAATAATTTTATTGTTATGTAAACCTTTATAAAAAAAATAAAATAAATAAAAAATTTTAATTTAAGGCTACCAAAACTGTAAGTTGAAAAAAGGCCTCTCTTGCATTTTAAGCTTATGCTGAGAAGTTTTCAGTGCTATTGAAAATTTATTGATTCTTATGAAATTTAATATTTTGAAATTGTAAATCTGATTTTTTGCTCCATTTGAGGTTATGCAAAAAAGCCGCATTTTCTTCTCTTAAGTCTTTTTTACATTTACAACGTTTTAAAAAGCCTTTGAATTTACTGAATACGAGTTAAAGCCATGGAGTTGTATTCTTAGTACAACACAAAAAAAAAAAAAAAAATACCACATAGTACTGAAGAAATTATAACCATCGTTTTGAGAAAGGAGTACCTTATCTTGTTAATATATATAACCTCAAATATAGCAAAAAAGTGTTTTTCGGCCTTTGTTTAAAGAAATTCTCTTAACAAAAGTCCTAAATACAAGGATGGATTTGTGAAACTCTGTTTTTTCCATACAGTCTATTGTACCGGTCTATTCGGCCGCCGTAGCCGAATGGGTTGGTGCGTGACTACCATTCGCAATTCACAGAGAGAACGTCGGTTCGAATCTCGTTGAAACACCAAAATTAAGAAAACACATTTTTTTCTAATAGCGGTCGCCCCTCGGCAGGCAATGGCAATCCTCCGAGTGTATTTCTGCCACGAAAAAGCTTCTTATAAAAATATCTGCCGTTCGGAGTCCGCTTAAAACTGTAGGTCCCTCCATTTGTGGAACAACATCAAGACGCACACCACAACTAGGAGGAGCAGCGCGGGCAAATACCCAAAAAGGGTCTACGCGCCAATTATTTATTTATTTATTTTTTTCTATTGTACATAACTATAACACACTTATTTGAAAAAAAAACAGCGCACAGTAAAGGCAATTTGTCACTCATACAAAATTCTCTAAGTAACTCAATAAAAATTTGGTATTCTCTTTTCTTTAAATGGGCATTTTAGTGTTTTTTTTTATATCCAAAACTAGACAACACTGCAATTACGGGAGAGCGATTTTAGCGGTCGAAGGAGAAGAAGAACGACAAACTTGCGAAGAAATGTCGCACTCAAATAACACACGAATAATCAACCAACAATGATCGCAATCACCGACAATATGACAAGATGATAAAAAAAATTAAAGCTGAGTGAATTATTGAACTATTAAGAAAAAAATATTTTACAAATTTATAAACATCACATTATAATTAAAGAGGTTAAAATGTGTCTGAAAAAAGGAAAAGAAAAAACTAAAATTCCGAGGCTAGAGAACAAAAAAAGGCTAAATCAAGTTACGAAAATGGTAATCTGGAACACTGATCACCAATTGCACTATGCGACGACACGAAAATCAGCTGATATTGCCAAATTCGCTGAGGGCAAAGTAACGGTACCACGATAGGCGCCACCTCGTTATTCTCTCCATCACGGCACGAACTATTATTAATAATTCTAAGATACAACTCACTTTATTTTCTATCTAAAAAGAGCGCAGCTTAGATTAGAGAGGCGCGCTTCGAGATAAACGGCGGATAATAAAAAATAAATACAAACATAAAAGCCACACGAGTTATTCTTATCGATCCCAATATGACATATGGTAATTATGATGTCGCAGTAAAAAAATAAAATCAAAAACATTCCATAAATCATTGAGACATTTGACAATGTAAAGATAATGATCGTGCTATGGAATTATATGGGATATTACAAAGCTGTAAAAATATTTATGATTTCTTATTTAAATTTGAATAGCAGTTTGCAATTGAAGTAAGCAAACGATTTGTATGACAAACAAACGAGACAAAATTAAAACATCATTCCGATTGTTGTCATTGTCAATTGTTATCTTCGATACAATTGTAAGTGCCATTGAAATTCGAAATGAATATATGAATGGTTGCAGTGCGCCAGACAGATAAGCACACACCTATAATCACCACGAAAGGCTGAATAATTCATTGTTTTCCAAAAATTATACTTACGTATGTACATATAAAATTAATGTGCACATATTCTGTTTGTGCTTGGCATACATATATTTACATATACTCGTATGTGCAGCCAACAGTAGACCTTGGGTTCAAAGCCTCCTGCAAGCACAAAGCGACAAAAAAATATTTTAGTATATTTATTCTCAATTTATCCAAAGGCTAGAAGATGCATTAGAGTAAGCTGGTTGTGATGCCATAACCTTTATTATTTGTAACCATAAGGAGTTTAGCTAAGTAATAGAGCTGTGTAGTAAGGCTAATGTGACACTGAGGGTAGGTTAGGTTAGGTTGAAGTGGTTGTCCTGTGGGACACACTCAGGCTCATAGTCCATGTGATGGCGTACTAAAACCACCTGCATAATCGCCCAACAATTGTGACTGACTCTTAAGGGGTCCCGTGGTCTATAAACTCGAAAATTTAGTGTATTTTCAGAAAATTTTTTTAGAACAAAAATTGAAAGATGATGTTTAAATTTATTAGGCTTTTTATTTAACTTCTTTTACATACAAAAATGAAAATATTTTTTTTTTTTAATTTTAAGAATTTGAAAAAATAGCGCTGAAGTTGACCTTCCCGAAAAATTTGACCTGAACGGTGTTGTTCATTTTGGCTCTTCCATTTATCTGAAACACAAAAACCAAAAAAATTATTAATCAGTATAACTGTAGCTATGTCCCGTAATAGAATTAAAAAAAATATGGAAAAATGGCGCGGTTTTGAGTTTGACACTCTAAAAATCGTTTTTTTTTCAGTATTTTACTAAAAAAAAAAACCACATAATTGAAATAATAATATGATTCTAGTGCGGGCGATAACCACTAATTTAGTGTACAACATATTAAAGTTTCAGACGATTCGGTTGAATAGTTTTGGTTTTTTTTTTTTTTTCAGCAAATAAGTATTTTTGAGATAATAAAGTTTTCAGAGTGGATATTTTAAAAAATTTCAGAAAATTTTAATACTTACAGTTAATCAGCGATTCCAGCATCAAAACAACAAACTGATGTTTTGGCAATAGCTGCCAGACACAAGAATTCAAACTCTCATTATTGTTCTGGTTATTACTACCAATTCGAATAACTGAAAGTAGGATTGACATTTATTTCCAATTGCTCACTATCTTTTAATTTTTTCGCCGATGTATGTACGTGTATGATTTACTGAATTTTCAGAAGTATTTCCATTACGTCTAAAAGATCTTTTACGCGCCTTAGAGCATGGTCGCCTATAAGTCGCTCTGCTTTGTTTCCTATCCATTTTCTTAGATATTTTATTTTAACACGGAAAGCTATACTGATAAACTCGGCCAAAAAAAGGTGAACGTGCTTCTTAATTATGGAGGCTATTTTTTTTTTTTTTTTTTTGTAGAGACGTGAAGTAGGTTAATTTGGAAAAGTGCGAGGACTGCGCTTTTCATGGGATTGTAACCCAAAACCTGTGGAATGGCAGGCTACTGCTCTTACGCTAGACTACCGAGGCTATACACGTATATATTCTTTTCAACACAAGTTTGTTTTCAATTCTTACATATACAACATGCACATAATTAACATAGAAATAATCTTATATATAAAAAAGGTCAAATCCTGAGAATGCCGGAACAGCTGCCGCGCGACGATCAATGCGCCCGTTGATGCCGCCGTGTGATGAATCCGACTGTACCTGCTAAAACGGCTGTAGAATCGAAAATACTATGAATATCCTTCTAAAAATTTGACAGTATATTCTTAAAAGCCTATACTTTCGAAATACAAAAAACGTAGTTTTTTTGAAAATGCTAAACGCACCGAGCTACCACAGTCTTAGCACACTGATTTCAGTCATAACGGGGCATTGCCTAATACAGGGTTGCCCATATTCGACGGACCCATCTGGAAACCCTGTATCTTTTGACCGAGACGTCAAATCGCTTAATGGCATACCGCGTTGGAAGCGTCAGTCCAAGCAGATTTTTACGATGGAACAGTGCGCGCCACGCGAGCGCTCCCAAATTGTTGAAATTTACATTCAACAAAAGAAGTCAATTGTGAAAACTCAACGTGCGTATAAAAAATTAAATAATGTGAAAAGTGCCTCTTCTAAGAACACCATTAACCGTTTGTACGAAAGGTTTTCGACTGGTGATGCTCTTTCTAATCCAAAGAGGCCAAATCAAAACCGACCAAGGCGTCGCCAAGGACATCCCAAAATCGCCGTTCTCAGCAGTTGGGCATTGCTCGGACCACTTTACAACGAATTATCCGCATTGATTTGCATTTATTCCCGTATCAGATTCAATTCAGATTGACGCAAAGATTGTTGCCTGCGGACAAGCCACGTCGATTGGAATGGGTCCAAAGAGTCATCGAAATCCGTCGGGTCCGAGGATGGGTGTGCAAACAAATAGTTCCTCCAGAAGCTGTCTACATGGGAAAGAGGAAGAGACGATCCCTCACCTTCTGTACCATTGTCCTATTCCCACTTCTGAATGGGTTAACTATTTTAGGTAGACCATTTTTTAATGAATTGGACTATGATATTGAGTGTATCCCACAGGATAACCGCTTCAACCTGACCTAATCTATGTAGTCATTTTGTAGCTCCTAAAGGGCTGTCGGCTGTCCTTTGCAGCTTATGCAAAGAAATTTACGAATTGCTTTTAGCGATTGTGTCAAATTCGTCGAAACCGATCAACCTCTTTCAGAAAGTTATAGAAAGTTAAACATAAATTATATATTTTTAACGGTGTTATTTTTTAACATCTCGATGTGGTTGGCGTATTCCAAAATCTCTTGGCGACTTGCACCTATTGTTGATCAGATTAGACGTTGCGGTTTCCGCGCTGAACTGGCAAGTGTCGCCAAGACTCGTTGTAATAAATGGACATGGATTACAATGCAGACGAGTAAAGTGCCTTAGCGCACGGAGAGATATGTTTGGGTCGTAGACTGACCTCTTTCTGCTCGGGTTGATTGCAGAGTAGTGATGGTCGTACGTTGCCTAGTTCATTGTTACTGAAGTTTGTCTTTGTCTTGTTACCTCGTCACAAATGTCTCCCTTTCTCACATTAGTGAGGGCGTGATGGCGATGCTTTTGGCTGCGGCAACAGCGTATTTATTTCTGGCAAATCATGCGATTACGGATTTTATCTTGGCTTACACAGTAAAATAAATCGATAGCTTAAACTCCAAACGCTTTATGGTTAATCCTGTATCTGTGCTCAATGTTTTCATACATATGTGTATGTATGTGTGTATATTAGGGTGAGTAAATTTGTTTCGACATCATCCCTATCACTTTTAGATTCTTCATGAAGTTATAAGGACAAATTCCGCTAGAGCTTACATCTAAAGTCAATTTCGAGCCCACCGAATTTTAAAGAAAGTTACCTTTAATTAAAGCGAATTTATGTGAAGATAAGCGTTGACCAAAGATTACGATTGTTATTTGATTTATAATACAACTTTTTATTTCTTGGTACAAAGAATTTATTTTGGTTATATATTTTTATTTAAAGATCCGCTACCAAGCAAATTATTTTTATTGTAATTTCTTAGTACTGCATTAGGAGAAGTGAAGGTATGTCTTTTTTTTAATGTAAATCAAACTAAAACTGGTATTAAAACAAAAAAAATCATTTAATTTATTTTTAATAATTTCAATTTTTTCACAATCCTTACTTTTTATTTATATTATTTTTTATAGTCTTTTAATTTTCTAACATAAGTCATAATAGTAAATTTTGTTCTAGTTTTTTTTTAATATTAAATTTTTTCATACAATAGTTCTTCACACACTTCCCTTATACTCTACTCACATATCATAAACACGCATTCACTCTCTTCCCCTTACTTCCGACTTCCTACTACTTACTCCCACCTTAAGTGAGAGCAGCAAAATTTTAATTAAATGCATACAAAAAGGGATTTAATATGTTGTTGCTGTTACGCTTATGACCAAAGTAAAAAGGATGCCGATATTTTTATGTGCCGCATTTTTATGGGCTTTTCGGCGAATGCGATCATTTTTATAATAAGTTGCGGAGTGCAACCGCAGTACAAAAGTAAAAACAACAAGCCTTAAAAATCAACCACAAACATGATCGGCTGCCAGTAGGTCTGTCAGTCAGTCTGGCAATAAGAGCAACTACAACAGCCAGCCAAAAGAGGACCTCAACCCACACTCGATGCATTTAACACATAAACGGATTGTTTTGCTGGGATTTAATGCCGCTGTAAGTTTCCTTATTCCATATGTCGCACCCTATATTGAATAAATACATATGAAAATGATGTAAATGTGTGTACTTACTCTCAATTATTATGCTAATAAATCAAAGTATAATTCTGCACTTTTATCACATTTGGCTTTGCTTGAGTGCGAAAAAAAATTTGTTTCATCAAAGAAAATTCTACTTGCTGATTTTTCAACGGAAGTTCAGTTAGTTAGAATGACAAATGGCACCATGGTTCATATAATATAATTCTTTTTCGAAGGTATTGGTAAGATAATAATGCCATCCAAAAAATTTTTTTCATTGAATTTATTAAGAACGCGTTGGCATTGATAAGCTCGTTTGATCTACAATTAACATGAAGTAAGGATCGTATCATCAGCATATTAACCTCCTGATCATTTTTTCTCTAACAGTTCATTGATGCATTCGATTTAATGCGATAGCGGATCGAATAAATATCAACGTTTATGTTAAGTTAAGGGGGTTGGCAAAAACTCCTCCACTGAACCCTCCCCGAGGGTGCCGACTGGTAATAGATACCACAGTTCTCACTCTGCACGCAGTTGAGAGGTAGCTAGACTTCACGGACAAGTGTTCGTTACTCCTTAATAGTACAGCATTTGTAAATGGAGTTTTGCTATGGTGTGAGGTAAAGGGCCGGATCAAGGTGTCATGCGACCCGTACCTAGGATCAGGCTGGCTGGGGGCCCCTTTTTCAAAAATAGCCCAGTCGTTAACGTGAGCTTACGGATACCTGGCGCCCTCCGTAATAACTAGCCTTGCCTGTGTAGTTCGAAGCTATGCACAGGTGGACATCTCTTCTCCGGCACTCGTGGGACCAACTATGAACCTAAACAATAACAAAAAACTAAGACAAACAAGCAAACCTGAAGGGGCAGCAAGCTCCGAGAAACGAGCAGTGTTTAAAACGAGCTCTCAATCTGGCACCACGATGACTGAAGTCAAACTTAGTCCGAATGGACCGAGGACAAGCGCTGGCTCTGGGACTGAAGTTAAGCCTAGCTCTCGCACATCGGCACCTCCTGTGACAGTTGTCGGAACCAAACCAAGTAGTCGACATCCTGTGGCTATGCGGAGAGCTGGGGAATATACTGCCACAGGTAGCACCGAGGCCAATGCTCCCGCCGGAAAATGGCTGACAGTAAGGATCACTGATCCAACCAAAGCAGAGTACTTGGAGAGGCGTAATGCCGTCAAGATACTCAAAAAGCTGCACGAAACACCATCAACAACGGAGGAGTTGACGAAGGAGGTAGGCGAGTCGATAGAGTGGGCGAAGAAGGTACTACCTAACTTCATCCTCGAAAGGCCAACCACATCGTCAGCTGCCACCAAAAGACAGAGGTCTGCTGAAGAGGTCAAACCGTCAGCGAAAAAACCGAAAAATCGAGGCATAGCGCCTAATAAAACGTTCGCAGAAGTGGCCCGCAATTGCATCATCATTGGAGTCCTGGATGAGGGTGATCCCGAAGGAAGAATTCCCAGGGCCCAATGGAAATGGGTGCAGACTGCTCTAACTAATGTGACGTTGGAAGTGCTAGTAAGCAATCCAGATCCGCCACCATCTTGTACTGACGCTGGCTGGTATCAAGGCAAAATTAAAGTTATAGCCTGCGACGACGAAAGGTCGGTAAAACTATATAAAGCAGAAATAGTGAAGATCGGGGAGGTCTACCCGGGAGCGAAGCTCGTGGTAGTATACAAAAAAGATATCCCGTCTCGACCGAGGGCACGAGTTTGGGTCCTTACACCCTCCGACCCACAGCAAATCATGCAAATAATAAGTGCATGCAATCTAGGCCTTCCAACGGTGGGCTGGAAATTTGTCAAGGCTTTTGACAATACTGAAACGGTAGAAAATGAGTACGAGTACGAAAACTGAGCTTACAGCTCGCCCTTTAAAATTTAATTTTACACTATGCCATCAGCGAAAAGAGACACGTGTTTTCGTTGTATTTTTCGGCCTTTAAACCAACTCACTTAGACCGTTACCGGTCCATTCTGATAACACAGTAATTTTTAATTGAGGCTTTAACTGCTTCAAAAATTGTAAGAATTTTGTCTGCTTCTAATTGAACAACTTAACTTAGAAAATCTTATACCAACTATGGGCAAATTGGAAATCTAGTTTGTATTTGCTGTATCTTGAAATGGTTTCTGTACGAAAAACATTTTTTCTTGCGTGGTATTGTGATGAGTACGAGTACATGCAGCTTTTCTTAATCCGTCATTGAAAAGGGTTTTTCAAAAGATGCGCCTAGATATGGTTTTGAAATAAAACATGTAAAGATCTAGATTCTTTGAAATTTCACTATTTTTATTCAAAATACGGCTCTTGACAATTATATGTGAAATATGTATTCATTTAAAAGCCCACCATGAGCACTTCTACAGGTGAGGTAAAATCCGCCAAACAGTCGATTCATGAATGTCTAATTGCTGAAAACGTGGGTATATCGATGTCGGGATATGATAATATGTTTAAAAAAATTTAACGCGTTGTATTCATGATTAAAATTTTACATCTGTCTACTTGACAAATGTTAAAGATGCCATAATAAAATTACCGTCTAGAAATTATTCAGTATTGGCATCTACGCAACACTTTTGAAATACCCTTTATGTTGGGTATTAACTAAATGACAAAGTGCGAAATAATCGAATGAGCAAAGAGACAAACAAGCCCTCAGCGATAATGAAAAGGGAAATTCAAGTGGAAACATGCAATTTGCTTAGCTTTTATGGCAAAGTCGTCAAAGAACTTCAGCTGCGTAGATACCTACATGTGTGTGCATATGTATATGTATGTATTTATGTATATATGTGTATTGTCTGCAGTCAAGAAATTCTGTGCCACATACCTATGTATGTATGTATGTATATGGAAGGGACTTTGGAGAGTGGATGCTTAAGAAACAAAATTCAAGGTCTTAAAATTTAAGGGGGAGCCTGCTTTAGAGGCTTCAAAAAATCGATTTTCTCGTGGATTTTTTTGGGAAGGAAAGAAATATTCGATTGAAACGAAACTTTCAGGATTTATTCTTATATATTTCAACAGTCTTCTCAAATTTTTTCATTAAAACATATGTCATATTATGATTGGTACATACAAGCATTTTGCCGGGGCCCCTCGCGTGTGCATGTGTCGTGCGGCGGGAAAGATGCAGGACGTAATTTTCATCAGAAACCAAAAACCCAAAACAAATTGTATTTTAGTATAGTATAGCTTCTAGTTAAACCATGAAAGTTAAACAAAAAGTGAGAAATTCAACAATTTTTCGCTAATTAAAAAAAAATAAAATAATTTTTTTGGAAAAACAAATTCACTTTAGATTGTTTAAAAAGTGGGTTAATCATAACTTTTTTAAAGTTTTTTAGGTTCAACTAGAAGAGAATTCAATTCCGAATACAATCAATGTTATCTCGTTTCGATAGGACGTTTAACTTTTTCCCTATCTCTCCCGCCAATTAGGAAAATTCGTAAAAATAAAATACCGAGAAATCGCACTTCGAGCGATCCGGCCGCTCATATACCTGCTCGACGCTTGCTCACACTTTCTTCTGTAACTCCGAAAATATTTTGAATTCGCTTCTAAAATTTTGAGGACACATTCTTGGATAGTTTGGGAAGACATTTATGCAAAAAAAAACGATTTTTGGAAGCCTCTAAAGCAGGCACCCCCTTCAAATGCGGTACTAAATTCAATCATCATAGTTAGACACTTATTTCGGTACTTTTGTGAGGTTATATAGGGTGTTTCTATTTATTGTATTTATCTAATTATTTATTTTATTCTACAGATAAATATTTGACAGACTAAAATAATATTTGAGCTACAAAAAAATTTGGTCTAAATCTTTGAATATTAACACAAAAGTCTATAATATTGCTGCAGTTATTAGACAATCGGACAAATCGCATGAGAAGTTCATTCATTGTATAATTCGTTTTATTATGTACACTGACGGGCTAAATAAAAGAATGACAATATTTGGACAAGTTTGGACTATTCATCTCTTTAATTTTTTTAATTTTCATTAATTATTTGACCTGTATTTTATATGCAAGAAATTTCTCAACATCGAATGCAAAAAATTCTCAAAAATTAACGCGGTGTTTGAGTGACTTCACACCTTTACTTTATTGCACTAGAATTGAATGGGCTATAAATCTGCATACTTAGAAGTTCTCTAAAGCCTCTAGTTAAAAAGTTAAACGTTTTGATGAGCATGGAATTTGGAATTTCTTTAATTTTTGTGAATTTTGTACGAAGTTTGAAACTTTTATTTACATATATGATATTTGTTTTAGAATTATAGAGCTATATTTTTATAAATAGTTAATAAAAATTATACAAATTAAAAGAAGGTATCCAGGGCTGGTTAAAACATCGCCTTTTTATTATATTGTCCGCAAGTGTAGTTGTATGAAGAAACAAAGAATTATTTCTCAAACTACGCTGTGAGATATGAGTTGAAAAGAAGTACACAAAACTTTAAAATGTCATTACTAGCTACAAAAAAAAAATGGTTATACATTTTTTACGCTTCATGAAAATCAGCGGCCGAAAACGCAAAAACAAAATAAAAAACCTTTCCAGCTTAAGGAGTCCCGGTGGTCTAGAATTAAAAAAAAATCGATTTGTTTTCTTTTTTGATATCTCAAAATAGCCTTTTAAGAATATACTGCCAAATTTTTTTGGAAGGATATTCGCAGTATTTTCGATTCTACAGCCATTTAAGCAGAAAGAGTCAAATTCGTCACGTGGCCACACGCAAAACTTTAAACTCAATTCTCTTAAAACTACTTTTTTCGGCCTGGTGTCGTCTAAAAAGAAAAAAAAAAAACAATTATTCAATTGAGTTATCTGAAATTTTAATATGTTGTACACAACATCAATAGCTATCGCCCGTACGAGAATCATATCGTTATTTCAATTATTTCGTTTTTTTTTTTTTCATTAAAAACCTGAAAAACCCCGATTTTAGAGTATCAAATTCAAAACCGTCTTATTTTGTAAAATTTCATTCTCGTACGGGACAGACCTACAGTCATACTGATTAATATTTTTTTTTGGTTTTTGTGTTTCAGATAAACTGAAGAGCCAAAATGGACAACCCCGTCTAGGTCCAATTTTTCGGGAGGGTCAACTTCAGCGCCATTTTTAAAATTAAAAAAAAAAAAAAATTCACTCTGGTATGTAAAAGAAGTTAAATAAAAAGCCTAACAAGTTTAAGTATCGTTTTTCACTTTTTTATTGTAAAAAATTCCTGAAAATACCCTAAATTCTCGAGCTCTGGACCACCGGGACCCCTTAACCGGTCTTCTCACGCTAACTAATTCTTCCACGTTATCTATCAGTTGATCAGCAAGAACCCAACAAAAGTTGTATCGAGAAATCTTAGTGGGGATCTCGAACCATGAGATGCCATATATGCATATTTTAGGGTTTCAATAAATTATTCGTACTTCGTCCATCGAGTTTTGCCCAAATAGAGCATGATGTTCTGTAGATGTTCTGCTGCTGTTAACTGCTCCAGTTTTCTCCTCAACTCTTAAAAATAGAAAACCTTGAATATGAATTCTTCAAAACCTATCTAGGGCCCTTTTAATTGCTTGGAAGCTGTTACCTTATTTGTTAAAGCGAATTTGTGGGCACAGAATACCAAATTCAGCTGCAGATCTCATTTTGATCCGCATGTAAAGATTGGAAGCTCTTCATCGCTTAGAACGATATCAGATTCCTAATTACTTTTGGTAGCGAAGTGAAGGCCATATCGATCAGCGGTGAGTATTACAATGCCATGATAAACGATTTTTGTGGTCGGAATTGAAGCACGCAATCTATGCCAGTATTGATTTTGTTCGCGTTAAGTTCGCTAATCGTCTCGGTGATGCTAATTAGCCACCTCGGAGCCCGATTTGACGCCGTTAACTTTTTTTGTGTAGAGTCGGAAATAACCAATCTAATGTGAACAATCCATTAACGATTTGTGCCCTTAAGGCGCATATCAAGCAAGCCATTCATGAGGTAAATCCAAAAAGCATCATAAAATTGTTGGATAACTGGGTTAATAAGATGTTGCGCTACTGTAAAGCCAGCCGATGCAGCCACTTGGATAAAATCGTGTGCCGTAAATAATGGGAATGTTTGTTCTTTTGAGTAAATCAGTAAAGCATAGTACTAAGCTCGATTTCACGTGCAATGGCTATCAAAATTCATACAAATTGCATTGCCATGAAATATGCGTGAAACTTCGTATGTATCTCACGGCAAAGTAGTATTTCATTAACGTCGTGAAAACAACGCGCAACATGATACCAGTAACATTTTTCCATACCTACAGGGTGGCGCACGAATCGTGCTACAAAAACAAAACGTAATAACTTTTTTTCTAATCAATGTATTGTATTTAACTTTTTGTTTTTTTATTGTATAGATAATTCAATTTTATTTTATGTAACTAATTAGTTTTGAAAATAATAGAACGTAAATGACCTCCATGCTCATTCACGCATATGCGACACCTGATGAGAAAATTGTTCATTGCGCACTGAAGGGTTGAAGTCGGGATCGCCTCAATTATTGTTGTGATGGACTGCTTCAATTCAGTCAAATTACTTGGTTTTGCTTTATACACCTCCTGTTTGAGATAACCCCATAAAAAAAAATCTGGTGCAGTGAGGTCAGGTGACCTTGGGGGCCAGCGGAAAGTGGAATTTCTGGATATCAATTTATTTCTAAATTTTCGTTGGAGCTCCTCCATAACCGGTCTGGCTATATGTGCAGTTGCTCCATCTTGCTGGAACCAAATGCTGTTAAAAGGGATACGTCTTCGCCGCAGTTCTGGATAAAACAACTCCTTCAACATGTTTAAATAACGGTCCCCATTTACAGTCGCTGTTACACCGTTTTCTTCGAAGAAGTATGGCCCGACAATGCACCTTGATGAAACTGCGCACCACACTGTGACTCGTTCTGGGTGCAGTTCCATCTCATGGAGTATTTGCGGATTTGATTGACTCCATATACGGCAATTTTGCTTGTTTACATTGCCGTTTAGATCAAAATGGGCCTCATCAGACATAAACAAGCAATTTATGAAGTTGTTGTCTTCTTCGGTCATTTCAATAATTTTTTGGCAAAATTCCAGAGGGTTTAATTTGCTTGTGATTTGAACTTTGTACGGAAACAAGTTTAAGTCATCATGAACTATCCGCTGCAATGACCGTCTGCTAACTCCAATTTGCGCCGACAAGTTACGAGTCGAAACTCTTGGATTTGCCTGAATTGACGATGCTACAGCCGCGATTGTGGCTTCGACCCGAACATGGGGATCTCGATGGTACGGTCTGCGTGCGATGCTTCCAGATTCAGCAAACATGTTCACCAGCCTCATAATGGTCCATCTGCTCGGGGGAGTGCCGCCAAACTCCCGCCTAAATTCCCTTTGGACGGAAATGATGGACTGCAAAGCATGGTACCGCTGCACTATCCAAATCCTCTTTTCGGTATCCCAAGCCTCCATTTTTTTGTAAATCTAAATATATTACTAATCTGCAAAAAAAAAAAAAGAAGCCGATTACTCACACAGAAAAAAAGTTATTACGTTTTGTTTTTGTAGCACGATTCGTGCGCCACCCTGTATTTTAAAAGTACATGTCATTTCAAATTGAGCGAAAACTGACTGTGCATATGCGAGCGAAGTGCATCAGTTCGAATACTCCGAAGATAAGGCATTTTTAAGCGAAACGTCTTCGCAAAGAGTATAGGTAAATCTTTATTATATTTTTTGTGTCAATATATGCATAGATAAGTGCATTAATTTTTTAAAAAACACCCTTCTTACCAAAATTTGATAATTGCTTCTGGGGCGTTACTCATAAATTTGACGTTTCTGCTCATTTGACAATCAATGTTGCTGGCGAAATTTCACGGCTGTGAAGTTAGTACTGGCATTAAGATACCGAAAACAAAAATTAATTTTTGTAATTTTTAATTTGCTGTTGGAATTTTTAAAAAGAAACCATTATATGGGCCAGCTTGTATAAATATGCGCTCTTCAGGCAGTTCCTTTAACTGAATTATGAAGTGATACGTATTCAAATAACATTCGATTGCCGCCCGTAGTTGAGTGAATTTAATTACCACAACAAATTTATGCAGAATATCATTAAATAAAAAATTTTTAATCAACTTAAATGATGAACTTATACAATATTAACTGCAATACCGTCCGCCTACTTACATGCAGAACTACCGCTATCCAAGGTCCAGCTTGCTTACAAACAATTTCCATAATTCAGCAGCAATATAAGCAAGACGAAAAGCATATATGTACATCAGACCGCCTATGATGCAATCATAGTCGTACTAATACAAGTGACTTGCGAATTGTATTTTGAATACCACAAATTCAATTAGTAATAAACCTCAGCGGTGCATAGCTCGATTTTGATAACAAAGCCATTGAGTCAACCATACAAAAATTGGCTGTCTGCCAATCGACACGAATGCTATAGCCGTAGTTTTGACCTGCCTCAGGCATTAACCACACAATATAAAACAATAAAATTCACGTTGCATATGCACGAACATTTGCGAATTTATGTGTGTGTGTGTGGTTGTACGGCGGAAGGTGCAATATAAAGCAGCAAAGTGTTTTATCACGAAGGGTATGCATCAACAACACCAACAATGTCGCGCTTTAACTTTAGATGCTGCCAACTTACGCTTGAATCATTGCATGAGTGGCAAGTGTTTCATATATGTTGCTCGTTGTGTTACGAGTACTTACATACATATAAGACAGCAAAAAGACGCGCTAAGATTGTTCGGATTGTCGGTCGTCGCTTGTAGCTGGGCAATGTGTGAAGTCCACTGCTGGAGAGGTGGCGGTCACAGTAAGAAATGTGGAAAAAAGTGCGAAATTTACGAGGTGTTACAATTCAGGTATCAGCGTTGCAAAAATAACAGAAATAAAGGCATGCCACTGACACACTAATAACAACAATGACAACTTGTTGCGGTTGATAAAAAAGAAAAAAAACAACAACAAACTTTGTTGTCGGCAGCGGCTTGTGGCACTTTGGTCGCCAGCATCAACACGTCGACACGTCGCCAACGAACATGCGAAGTCGCACACAGACGAGGCAGTCAGACAGGTAGCCTCGGCTTGTTAAAATGGCAATTTATGTTTGGAAATTTATAGCAGCCCAGCGGGAAGATTAATAAATTGAATATTAAACTAGGAATTGAATGGACATCAAGGAAATAGTAGGACATCAAGTCATACCGAGCTGTTTACAGTTGAATGAAATCAATTTCAGCGAAGCTACTGCGAGTTGCGTGTGTAAGTTCATTAAGCTTGCTATTGTGCACTGTGCAACATTTTCGCATTTTAACTAGACAAGAAGTAAAAAGAAATTATGTGAAAGTGTTGCTGTTGGATCGATCAATATGTTAAGGTTTGGAGTGAGACTTATAGAAGACACCAGCAGCAGTGACGTTATTGCGGCAAATGAGGGTTTTGAAATACCTGACTGTCAATAGTGTCCTGACTCACCGCCAGGGTCCTTATTCTGTATTTTTATTTAGTTTAAAGTGGATACTATAGATATACTGAAGTATACAGTAGATCCGGAAATCAAAAGACTTCTTCTGATACTCTTTTGGTCTTCAATAGCTCAGAGGGATGCTTGCCAATTAGAATGGTGCTAGATAAAATCGGGAGGAAATCTAGATCTCTCGGAAGGTGCGATTGACGAATTTGTGGAGATTTTCTCCTCGGCTTGCAACAGTGCTCTTGAAAGCTCTTGTTCACTTAGAACGCTCCCTAGGAAGGAAAAACCGCCTTTTTGAACAACTGAACTATTTGATATTAGGGTTTCGTGCCTACGTCTATTTAAAAGGCCTAAAATAATTAAGTCTCCTTTGAGATAGGAACTGTAAATAAATAGTAGGGATAGTAATCTATATAGTCTGAAATTAGGCAGGCTAACACGGACTCTTGGAGAAGCTTCTGTAAGAGCGTGGATGGCTGTTATGAGTCTTCGAGGTTTATACGAGTATGCATGGGGTACCTGAGGGCCGAATCGGGACGTTGGGCGATGGCGGTGAGGTATAACTAAAGTAACGCGTTCACTAGTCCACTATGGTGTAATAAGAATACGAATAGACTGTTAGAGATTGGAAGACTTTCCATATTATCCTTATTCACCACCAGCTCCATTCTTTTGAGTTCTGATAAGGTTCAGAGATGAAATTAATTGCAGTAGAGACATAGATATGGCATGTATTTTTCTATATAAATAAGGAATTTCATGATAGAGTGCTTGACTGACATTCGTTTGGCATTCCCTGCTTGCTTGATATATTTCTAAACGTGAATACTAGTCCACTAGGGTGAATGACCAGTTCTCATGGGCACTATGATTTCGTTCACTTTCACAACAGTTGCTTCTAACAACCTATTCGATAGATGGACATACATATATATATATATATAATTGACCCTTTTTGGGTGTTTGGCCGAGCTCCTCCTCCTATTTGTGGTGTGCGTCTTGATGTTGTTCCACAAATGGAGGGACCTACAGTTTCAAGCCGACTCCGAACGGCAGATATTTTTTATGAGGAGCTCTTTTATGGCAGAACTACACTCGGAGGTTTGCCATTGCCTGCCGAGGGGCGACCGCTATTAGAAAAAACTTTTTCTTAATTTTTTGATCTTTCACCGAGATTCGAACCGACGTTATCTCTCTGAATTCCGAATGGTAGCGGACATACAGCACGCGATAATAATATAGCCCATCAACATTCCGACAAGTTTGACCATTTATATATCTATTTCATAATTTATATTGTTTTTTTTTTATAAACATATTTTATAAATATATTTATTGTATAAAAATTCTACAAAATTTGTGTAAAAATTCCACAATTTAAAAAAAAATTTCGTATTAAATTAAAATTCAGTATAATAGAAGTAAAGTCCAAGTTTGAGTTGGCTCAGAAATATTGCGAATTTTCTCCTTATAAAAAAGTTCGTGGATTTGTCAGGAAGAGAAAATGTGCAAAAAAATTTGTTAAAAAAAAGGTATTTAATTTTTTCTCAAAAAATATTTATTTTTCACCAATTTCTCAGCGAATCGGTTCGGTGGGTATCTTCCATCTTGGGAACAGGAAAAAGTCGCAGGGGGCGAATACAGTGGCTGAGGAATGATAACGGTGTTGTTTTTGGCTAAATAACCTCTCACAAGCAAAGATGGGTGAGCAGGTGCATTATCATATAATAAGTAATAATGCAAAAGCGATGCATTTTTTCCACAATTCCGGGAATTTTTTTTCGTATTGCGTCACGCAAACGGCTCCTCATTTAGAGCACCACCTTGTGGTAAGAACTCCTGATGCACTACGCCATGGTAATCGAAGAAAACAGTGAGCAAAATCTTGACATTTGATCTAACTTGGCGTGCTTTTTTAGCTCTTGACTCTCCTGGACTCTTCCATTGGGACGATTGGGCTTTGGTTTCGATGTCATAACCATATACCCATGATTCGTCACCTGTAATGACCCTTTTAAGCAAATCTGGATCATAGTTGACGTCATTCAAATTCACCAACTTTGGAATGAATTTCGCTGCCACACGCTTCATGCTCAAAATTTCCGGAAAGAGGTGTATCGTATCATCATACTCACCTTCCATATATCGGTAATTTTTAAAAATGCAAAAAATTCGATTTTTCGGTATATAATGAAGAAAAAAATCTCTTAGAAAACTGTCAGATATTATCACGAGAATGGCATTTTACTAGAATCCGCAAGAGAGCAGAGGTAGCGGTTATCCCAAGAATATTTGGAGAAGGTCGATACATCGCGAGCTAGCAGAAATTGTGCAAAAACAACAGCCCATAATCGTCTAGGATGATAATGTCTTATTGAGGGCCTATACTCCGGAGTGGAGTGAACAAAAATAAAATTAAATACAATAATATAAAATAAAGAAAATGTTGCACCTTGCGTAGCCGAACGGGTATGTGCGTGCCAATCATTGGGTTGCATCCAGACTCGAACCCAGTGTGGCCGTGAAACATCAAATGATAGTACAAAAATGTCTGATAGCGGAACTTCCAAGAAGGTCTACTAAGAGGAGCAATAGAATAAAGTGGCAATAGCAAAAGGCCGAGTGCATTTCTGTACTATTAAAACATCTGCCTTTAGAAGGTGACTTGAAATTTTGGGTGCCTCCACTTGTAGGAAAGCTTGGGGACGAACACTATAAATTTGGAAGAGAAGCGTGCACGTCCCGGCTTTACTGAAAATCAAATCACGGAACGAAACTGAAAAAAGGAGAGCAATTGTAAAAATTTTGGAGAAATGTGTGTAGCGTCGCACGCTTTCCAAATCTGACTTCTATAAAACTACTTCAACTTCAAAAAAATGGGAGCATAAGATGAACATAGATGTAAACAGGGGAGTTTCGTCTTGACTCAGTGGAAGCATGTCAATCCGAGCCGGAGGAGGCAGGAGTGCGTTTTTTAAGTTTAGAATTTAAAAAAATAGAAAACGGTTAACACTCACAGGCGTAGTCTGAGAAACACAATTACGCGACTCCGTGCCAAGTGATTCAAATATTTTGGAAAAAAAGTTTATAATTTTGATTTATTCAATGTTGAAAATTTCGCACCGATTTGTTGTACGTATTTGAATATAACTCGAAAAGTTATGGCGTTCTATTATGGGAATTTTAGATATTACTAAGCATAGTCTTCTCTGTTAGTTAGAAATAAGAAACGTATCTGTTTAATATAATATGATTAAACACAATTTTTCCCAACAATTTTAACAAAAACAAAAAAAATTTCCCATGATGACTAAACATATTATTTTACGAAAATTTTTTTTCTCACACATTTTTTTTCTTACAAAAAAAAAATTTTAATTTAAAAAATAAAGTCTTAAAAGAATTTCACTTTAAATAGCTCTATACCAAAATCTTTAACGTTAGCAAAATCTCCAAGTTATGACGTTTTTTAAAATTTTGACAAATAGTAAAAGTGTAATACTATTATGCTAAAATATGCCATAATATGTACAATATATAATATAAAAAATTGAGATATCTGAAAAAAATTTGATAGTAATATTTGGCTTGACATTGAAAACGCTGTTATTTACAATCGAAAAAAACGAACTCGGCTAATACTTGCCCCAACTTGTTATTGCTTCGTACCAATACGACTTTTTCTCATATAAACCCTGTTGCAACATAATAAACACAACACTATTTTTCTTATAAATATAATATATAAAAACCATATATGAAAAGTTTTAAACACTGTGAGCATTTTTTCGTCGTGGGTTTTCTCACAGGTCACTATGCGCGAGGAATGCATGCTGTGAGGCTTGGAATTACCTCAAGCCCCCTTTGCGATGGATGTATGGAGGATGAAGTGGAATCATCTCAGCACCTACTCCTTAGCTGCCCTACTCTGGCGGGGCTCAGATCCAGGCATCTTGGTTCTTACTTCTTTGCTGCGCCTGCTGATATAGGAGGCGTTGACATTAAAAATCTGATGAATTTCATCAGTAGCACAAAGCGGTTGATGTAAACGCACCACAGTCATCGTTCGTAATCCACACTCTCTAACCCACCCTCCTAACCATCCCAGCACCACCTCTCCCCGCATCCCATCGGTCTTCCTCTCTGACCTCACCTCCTTCATAATGGTATCACAAAGGACGAATCCGTTTTTTCTCGTCCAAGTGTGCTCATTCCCTGGCAACCATACCAACCTAACCTAACCTTCCACATTTTAACAAACAACTTTTAGAAATCTAAGTAAGTAGTTTTATAGCCCATTGAATTCTAGTTGAACAAAGGGCAAGTTTCAAGTAACTATAAAATGCCGTTGATTTTTGACAATTTTTCTTAGGTCTCGTCTTTTCTTCCATACAAAATACTTATAGATGCTCAAAGCTAAAACTTTAACGATATCAATATTACTTTTTGAAGCCATGTAACGGTACTTTAAAATGCATCTATCTCAACATTGCATAACCTACCAGTACTGGTATTCTTACCATTCCTAAATGCGTTTAAACTTAGTAAGAACAGTAATTTGGAAACTCAGAAAAAACAAAAAAATTTCGAGACAAATTTTCTAAAATTTCCATCGGGAATAAACTTAGAGACTAAAATGTGTTTAAATGTACGAGTATTGTAAGAACCCTGGTCGATATCAGAGTGAGTCGATTCATTTAAAGCATTTTCCGAATTTTTAAAACAGGATGACAGCAATGCACCACTAATTACAGTTTTTATTACGAATAAAAAAAGTGTAGAAAGATAAACGATGTTATTGAAACAACTAAAATACACACACATACAAATGTCATTTGTAATAAAAAATATATATCTTCTCCAAGAGCTAGCAAACATAAATATTAGGTGAAGTAAAAAGTTCTCAACATTTGTTCGCTTTATTTTGACAATGGAAGTAATAAATATAGTTATAACTAGCATTAAGTAAATGGTTTCAAACGGTTTTCTGGCTTATCTTCAGTTACTGGGTAAAGGAATAAAACGAGCATTTTCTGAATCGACGATTTCAATGATCCAACATTTTCGACGATTGGCCTCCTAGAATAGATTCGATGGAATTACCGCTTTGCTGTCGCTTTTGATACTGCATTGGGTCGAAAACTAAAATAAATTCTTTGTTTGCCTGCTCCGACCTTTCATCTGTGTCGTAGTGGTACTGAAAAATATCTCTATTTTTAAAATTTCTCTGTTTTTACTTCGCTATTACAATGTTGGGTCCACAACTGGCTTCACTACAAAACAATCTTTTCAAAAAATATTTTTAAACGTAATATCTCCTATAAATCACATCGTCAGATGTTTCTCACTAAAGCCATTTACCGAAAAATATTCACAACATTTCACTTCACCTAATATACATACGAGTATACTCATACCACAGCTGGGAAGATGAATGATCTATCATCAAAACAAACAGACCAGGATAAGACTTTGTCTGATACCAATGCAACCATGTAATCAATTACAACAAAATTAATGCTAATTTGACAGTTTTAGGGGAGTGAAAATTATACGTTTGATTCATTTAATTGTGGAGTGTTGAAACAATCATACTTTGCACATAGCAATAAACATTTATACCGGTACCGAGCGATGCTTGCATGTTTTTATATGTACGTGCATACATACATTTGTGCATGTGTATCAGTGTGTTTGTGCTAAAGGCTTGAAGGCGAATGTTTATCACCATTGTTTAGCAGTAAGCGATTATATAATTTAATGACCAAATGTTTGCTCGCACCAAAGCTAAGTTTTTGTTGTTATGTGCGTGTTTTACATGCATGAATATTTGTGTAAATGTATGCCTGTTCCGCCTGTAGGGCGCTATTGCCTGCCAACACCTCAATCCAGCTACATACATACATATTAAAACTTCCAAAAGTTGTTGCAACTAATTGGATTATTTTCGATATTTTTTTGGTTTTTTTGCCCCATCTGCTTGTTTTCACTTCACGAAAACATAACTGCGAATTTTATGATGATTAAACATTTTCAGTGTTTTATAATCCTTTCAAGGCAGGCGTGAGCGGATATGAAAAGGAAAAATAAAAATGCGAATTCACGCCAACTCTTTAGAATTGGCGCACTCAACACACGTAAGAATTAGTTGGTTCTCTTAAAAAAATTGCTTTAGTCATTTTGGTACTATTACTTGCATTTGATAAAAAAAAAATATTAATGTAATCGATTGGTGGAGAATTTTTTTTTAAGTGGAATTTTTAGCTCAACACACTAATAATGTGCTAGCATATTATAATTTTTGGAGATTGACGAATGAGGATAGAGGAACCCATCCTTAGGCAAATAAAACGCAGAAAGTGGTGATGGATAGGTCATATAGTATATTGAGAAAACCACCAGATAGAATCACGGGAATGGCACTGGACTAGAACCCACAAAGGTCCACCAAAAAACACTTGGCGAACGTCGATGTTGCGCTAACTAGCAGTTGCCGACATCACATGGGATGGTGCAAAAACAACAGCACAGAACCGTGCACGATGGAAGAGTTTTATCGAGGTCCTAGGTAGAGGTAGGTAGGTAAAATGGCAAGAGTGCCACAGGCACACTTCAAGTAGCACTTACGTGCCGTTTTACACCATAATGTGGACCATTACCTGCGCAAAGAAAAATTATGGGAAGGGAAAACCTTCTACAGCCATCCAGTGCTGTTGATGTAGTGGAGCAGAGAAAAGGGATCTAGGCTGGAGAATTTCTTCAAGTCATTCCCAAAGGGCACGCTAAGGAATCTCAAGCGCCTAGCCGCCAGAGCCAGACATTTGCAGAGAAAATGTTTAACAGTCTCTTTCTCTGCAGGATCCCCACAGCTTCTGCAATAGGGGTTGTACGGAATTCCAAGCTTCTCCGCATGAGTAGCGATCACCCAGTGACTAGTGAACGCCGCAATTAGTTTGGAAATTGAATGGACCTTAAGCGTTCTATTTCTATCGCATTGAGGCCATAGTGTTTTCGAAATAGCGTACGATGAGACAGACTTCCATCTGTCTTGCGCTTTTCTTAGAAAGAAATTGTGTAGTTTCCCTTTAACAACGAACAAAGGGACACCGATGTCTGCGAGGAGGACAGCTGAAATCGGTTCTGTCGACCCCTTCTTGGCAAGCTCGTCGGCAACCTCATTTTCCTCTACATTCCTGTGCCCAGGAACCCAGATAAGGGAGATGTTTCCTGCATGCTCGAGATGTTTGAGTTCCTCCTTACAGGAGTTCACCAGAAGAGAGCTGCAATACGGCGACGACACTGCCTTTATTGCAGCTTGGCTATTGGAATAAATATTAATGTCTCCCTCCCAACAGCGATCTTGAAGTATTTTGCATGCCTGCAGGATCGCGAAGACCTCTGCTTGAAAAACGCTGCTCGTTTCCGGCAGTTTAAAGGAGACCGAAATGCTGGCTGATTCTATATCCGTGCCGACTCTCCCCTTCGAGAGAAGTGAACAAGAAAAAAAAATTATAATTTTGCACCACTAGCAGCTTTCGGTAGTGAAATCTGAATATCGTGGCGCTTTCTTCTTATTCTCTTTATCTCCTTACCATAGGGTGCCAAAATACAAGTTTATTCCTCAAAAGAGATATTATCGCCTTCAGAGCACTCCCCATCAACTGCAACGCAATTATGCCAGCGTTTGATCCAGCACTCGAAACATTTCTGGAACTCTATTTTGGATATAGCCATCAGAATTGTCTTCGATTTTTGCAATACTTTCTTTCGGCTGTTAAAACGCGTTCCCTGTAGTGGTTTTTTGGCACGATCAAACAGAAAATAATTGCAGGTCGTCATATCAGGTGAGTTCGATGGCTGTTGGTAGGTATTCGTTTCGTTCTTGGTCAAAAATTCCCTTATAATCATGCCACTGTGCGACGATGCGTTAAGAGGCTAGGCTGCCAAATACACGAAATGTTTTCTCACAAATCCTTTCATTTTTGGCGAATTGCTTCACGTAAACGTCTCAAAACGCCCAATTAATAGTTCTTATTAACTGCCAAAAATTACTAAAATTAAAATTATTAAAAAATTCGGAAAAAGACCACTCTTAGATTATTTTTAGAGTTTTTCATTAACAGGTGAGACTACGCCCAGCAATTCCTGGAAGCCCCAGAGTGGGATTCCAATAATATAAAGTATTATATTTGTGGGTATTATTTAAAAAAAATTTATTTAATTATAGAAAAAGTAAAAATGTTATGAAGAACTGAACATGTTTTCCTTTAAAAAGCATACCAAAATTGTCAACATTGAATAAATCTCAAAATTATAAAATGTTTTTCAAAATAGTTTCAATTTACTTACAAATACGCAACATTAAATTAAAGAGTTAATTTAAATGGAAAAGGAAATGCGAAGAGCATGAAAATGCAAAAATAATACATTGCGCGCCGCTAACGCAAACGTACTACTAAATAAATTTGCCGTAAATTTTTAAATGTGTGTGCACTCACAGCCATACGTAGTATACAAATGTATGGGTATGCACATAAATTTCCGATGTGCTGACCTCTTGGTGCGCGATTATTTGCTTTTTTTTCTTAATTTCCTTCTGTCTCCAACGCGTGTGAATGCACTTTTAATACGCGCACTAAAATATGTACAAAAATGCATAAATTCATAAAAACATACTCATCTACATGCGTGTGCACATGTGTACGTTTTATTAATGCCGACGTATGGGTGAACTCATCAAAACGCGAATCCATCATAAGTTCCACCACAACCAACACCACGACCACCATCACCATCGCGGTAAACCAACTAATCCCCTATTAGCCATTCATCGTTCGGGAGAGCGATCAAAATGACGAGGCGACGGCGACCAGGAAAGAAGACCGACATCAACTCAAACTCCATATAAATGATTTAAAACCTTTCCACATTTAATGTTCACAGTTGAATTCGTCTTGTCGCGTCGCACTCCTGCACCGTTGCGCTAGCCCCGCAGTCGTCCCTTAGTCAACGTTTTCGTTATTCCACACATTCGAGTATTTTTGCTATAAACGAAATGTACAAAAGAAAAATTTACTTTATTACCATTGACGCCCTCATCGTTTGGTAGGGAAATAATAAAAATGAAGAGAATTATTATTATTCGCATACTGAGGCGGTGGAAAATGCCAAACTATGCGAACCAGCCAAAACGTTCTGAGCTGGACTACCTATGTTCATATGTGCTGATGTAAGTTGAAAGCTAAGCCAAAATGCCAGCAGACATTCATAGGCGCAGCGGTCTAGAAATGTACGCCTTTATAAAGATGTAGAGGGTGGTCCAAAGCAGCCGAATTACGGTAACTTTTGATAGTGGAATTGTTTTGCTAGGCAATTTCTTTGCTTCTCAACAGCGCGAACTTTTTAGTCAGCTCACATAGGTAGTTTCTGCAAGTCGAAATGACCCACACACCATTAAAGACGAGATTTTTCGAGCTAGGTCGGAATAGCTGGGCAGAAATTTGGCGTAGCAAACTTTTTCTTGCTACTACATACATAAAAAATAAAACATTTCCTATAACTTTTTGAGTATTTTTGCTAACTTGACAGTCCATAGCCTGATACAAATTCTAGTCCATCCGGTAGTGTAGAATCATTTGTCAGGGACTATACCAGTTCGCAGAAAACAAGGATGCCGTTTTGTGCCACTAAATTTTTTTATTCAAGATGTTTTCTGCCTCCCTAATGAATGTTGGAAGGTTTTTGGCAGCCGAATTCATAACGCTAACTAAATTTTAGAATATTTCAATCTCTGCTGGGTCAAGTTACTTCCTTTTTTGTTTGGCTGAGCTCCTCCTCCTATTTGTGCTGTGCGTCTTGGAGTGTTGTTCCATAAATGGAGGGACCTACTGGTTTAAGCCGATCCCGAACGGCAGATATTTTTATGAGGCGCTCTTCCATCTTCAATATGACCAGCTAAGACCACATAATACATAGTTCCGGCTCCATAAAGAAGTTTGCTCATCCTGCTCTTTGTCTGATATATCACAGCATAAATATATTTTTTGCTACCACAAGCTGAAGGGAGCCGTAAAACTCCATACAAACATTCGACATAGTCATTCGGTTGAAGAGAGTCTCGATGGTTTTTTGAAACATAGTGGGCCATTTAGTCATTGGGATGGCGAGCCAACTGTTACCAAATTCATATTATATCTACTCTCATTTCTTTTCCATCTTTAACCAAAGCTCTGGACCATGAATTTTGTATTCGAACTTGCTACTAAAGTTCATTGATTTGAAAGGTCGTTGACTTAAAAATACTGTTCTTTTCTGACCCGGGGATCCTTTTCAGAATACCTCTTCGTGACTTCTTATAAATAGAAATATATAATATATATATTATTTATATATAATTGGCGCTTACAGCCTTTTTGGGTGTTTGGCCGAGCTCCTCCTCCCATTTGTGACGTGCGTCTTGATGTTGTTTGATATACGGAGAGGCCAACAGTTTTAAACCGAGTCCAAACAGCAGATATTTGTCTTTTTTTATGAGAAGCTTTTTCATGGCAGAAATACACTCGGAGGTTTGCCATTGCCTGCCGATTGGTGGCCGCTATTTTTCTTCATGTTGGTGTTTCACAGAGATTCGTATCAACGTTTCTCCGAATTTCGAATGGTAGTCACGCACCAATCCATCCGACCAAGGCGGCCACCGTGCTAGATAATCTCAAACTTCTGTATTATTTGGTGGGCAATCTTAGGCTACTTGAAAACATTTACTACTACTAGAAAATATTAGAAAAAAGCCTTCCAGGTCCCGCACCTCTAAGGTCATAGTTTAACAATTTCACATTGATTCCGTGATCGAGATAACTGCCATAACTCTATCTGACTTTCACTTATGTAGTTGTTTAAAGAATATCTTCTTTGATTATAACACCAAAAATGGACGGGTTGAAGACTTAAATTTTATGGTATGCATTGAAATATCCAGTCCCTCAAAAGTTAGTTTATATCCGCTATGAAATTAGGCTGATAAGACACGTCCATCGTGGCATGACCAAACTATCAAAGTAGGGCTGAAAAACTATCGTTAGGTCGGCTTTATTCGATATTTTCGATGTTTCGTTTCAAATTAATTCAGAAACGAAAATAAAAAGATTATTTTAAAGGCTAAACATAAGAACTTATTCTGATGAGATCCAACTTGACTATCACGGATGATTAGATCAGTTTTGCTAAACATTCGTTCAGATTACAATGAGGTTGCCGGGATGCAAAGGGTTCAAGAACATCTTCGTCTTGAACCAAAAATGAATTATTCTTTGAAATTTCATTGCCTTAAAATTGTAAGCAGTTTGCTTGCTCAATTTTTAGTTCACAATCCAGGTATTTTACGCCAGTACAGGTCATGTGTAGTATTTAAGAACAACTATCTGCTATCGATAATGGATAAAATCCAATGAGAGTAATGCAAACCATAAAATAAATCTGATACATCGATAATTTGTCAGCTCTATATGAAAAGGCATCACATTAACTACTAGAACTGTTAAGAAAAGGTTTAAAAGAGCAAAGACTATGGATTCATTAGCTTGGGGAAAAAGAAATTCACAAGTTTTTCTTAAAATTTTTGCGCAAAAGACTTAAAACTATTTTATGTTTGATCTTTGGTTCTTGGACTGGTCAACTTCGATTACTTCTGTGATTTTATCGAGATTTTTGTTAACATTTAACTATCCAAAATTTCCGCGGCCTGGTTTGCATTTTCGACTTTATCAAAGAAAAACTCTAAAATGTACCGAATTTCCTTTTTGTTGACTTCCATTGTTAACACTCTGTAACTCACAACTGAATGGAACAAACAAAAAACAGGTAATGATTTTATTAGTGTGAAAATACTTTCACAACGAGCATAAATTATAAATTGTTTGATCGATACTTTACGAGATGGCTGTAGTGATCGATAAACAACTAGTGAGAAAATGGTGGACTTATTTTCCTCCAAACTTTTATCATATCATATTATATTATATCCGGCGACCTGATGATCAATGCAAATGAACCAACTTCTACTGGTAAAGAGAGCGGCCGATCCATAATCCATTACCCTTTGCATTAGCCAATCACGGCGAAGTGAGAGCAGTAATAGCGTTACCAAATGACATCAAAGCTGCAGTAGCTGAATGCGCGAAAGCCCTAAAACTCTACTTTATAGCGCGTTGGATCTATGGAGGTTTTTAATAGTTGCTAAAAATTTGAATGAATGTTCACATTTCGAGGGCTCAAGGGCCAGTACCAAAAACACTTATGAAGTTCCACCCGACCGGCCTTTCCTACACGTATTTTCAGTAGACAAAAAACGTTAGATGGTTGAAATAAAATGAGGAAGTATTGAACTTTACTGCATCGTTTTAAACTGCTTATGAAACCTCTGTAAAGAGAGCGCGATAATCATAATTTGATTATATTTGCCAAACAATGCGGTGGTGTGAGACACCCTGTATATAAGTACATATATTATATGTATATGAAGGAATCTAGCTGCACAGTTGTGTACATGTTACGTACTTGCATTTTGCACTATTTCATATATTTTATTATTACTTCTCATTCCTTTTTTCCATTTACTATTATTATTTCCATTTTTTAAATTTTTTTTTTTCTCTACTGCATTAAGTAAAGTGCTTCCTTACGCAAGGCATTAACACAAAGAAACGACCTCGACCGTTGATTGCCTAAAGCTAGAACTTTTCATTCTTAGCATTCACGCAGTTACCAGTGAAATTTGCTTAGTGGGAGTTAATGAACGTGGCCATTAAGCACCTAAGGAGCTGGAACTATTTTGCAGAACATTCCAATCCGCTTGCCAGTCAATATGTTCAACTTTTTCAGCTTGAAGAAGAGGCTTGGAAATATGTGTAACCAGAACTCAAATGGTGCCCGATTTTCGATTGTAATAAACCCAATTTGTCAAGTGGAGCAAGTAGAAATTTTATTAAGAATTAGTATCCCTCGTTTTTTCTGTTGTATTTTTGTACTATTCCCCCTAGCTTTACGTATAGTTTTAATGACACTGCCACATTGGCACAACCGATAGACTCATCCCAGACGTGTAATCCTACATAGCGCCAACGCCATTGCCAACATGTGGCATTAAGCAGTGAACCAACAACGTTCGAACAGCTAGGTGAGTAAACGGATGAGCTGCGAACGATATGAATAACCTGACTGGGCAGCAAGTCAACTATATGTTTTATTTCTGTGATCTTTATTTTTGCAAAAAAAAAAGTTTTTTGCTTACTATGGCTAACCAAAATGATGTATGAAGTTTTTTGATATGCCCCGAGTTGTTGTAATAAATTTAATGTGCACAGTTGGCACACAGTTCAGCTACATACAGAAGTATGTATGTATGTACACGAGATCGTTGGCGTAAGCCTCAGTACATATGTATATTCGTAGGTATGCAGGCATGTGTTTGTGTGTGCTTTGTGTTGTACTGTGCACTTTTCTCCATTTCGTTGAGTTTTATTATTATTATTTTTGGTGTAGGCGTGCCGTTTTGATATCAATCACAGCATAAGACATTTGGCTTGCGGTGCCCCCAAGATGAACTTTAAGAGTTCCTAGCTGTTTTTCTGACTCTGCTTCTCCTTCTACTTCTATGTATAAAATGAGAATTCGACGTTCAGTGTAGTCGTTGTATTAGCAAAGACAAAATATGGCTACAGCAGACAGAAGTTACAGACAGGCTTTATTCTCATCAGTGTTTTAGTATCTTTATTTTATTTTATGGCTGTGGAAATTTTTGTTTAGGAATCTAACACATACATATGTAAATGCACATAAGCTTATAACAGTACTTTTGCGTACGATCATTTGATCATACTCTCAGGCTTCAGAGAAAAGATGTACTAATGAAACAAATTTGTTGTTCAGTGGACGTGCTATTTTGTCAGATCCCAATAAGTGCAGCGGTGGCCAATCGAAACCAGCATAAAACAGAGGAAATGTGACGTTATTAACTTAAAACTTCAATGCCACGTCGTACGTTTTTGTACGACACCTAATACTTGCTTAGAGGTTACGTCACACGAAATCGTAGGACATTGGACCTACCTCGTAGGACATTAAACCTTCTCGTGTACTTTGGTGCGGTATTATATGCAAGTTTTTATGTTTTTAAATTAGACTTACAAATTTTTTAACAGGACCAACACAACAAATCAGATTTACTACTTTCACACAGACGCCGATAGTTTCGGGGACTCCTCCCTATTCATTTTCCAAACTCGTAGCTGTGTTTACCGGCTATTGGACAATCGGCATATACGGATAAAAGCTAGGTTTACCATTAAATCCCCGTTGCAGAAACTATGGGGATCTTTCAGATAAGGAGACTGTTGATCACTTTGTCTGTACTAAATATCCGGGTTTGGCAGCTAGACGATTAAGGTCACTGGGTGCTCCCTTCTTCGACAGCTTGGGGCAGTGAGCCAAGCTAAATCCCATCACCCTTTTCCATTACACCAACAGCTTTGGCTGGCTGTGAATATCTGCTCGTTGGAGGTCACAAAATGGTATCAAAACGTCGTTTAATGAGCTACTTGACAGTGCCAGACTGGTACTTCAACCATTTCACCTACCTACTTTCATACTGCGTTCTGACGTCAGATTATTTGGCTCTGGTGTAGATTTTCGAGATGTGTTAAAAAATATTATTTTCTTGAACATTAATGTAGGATTTTTAAACAGCAAAATAAAAATTTTATATATATTTATACCTCATAATGTCCATACGCAATTCAAGGTATGCAGTATGAAGTTCAGAAAAGCGCAAAATTTGGAAATTATTAAAAATTTCTAACAAAATATTCTGAGAAAATAGTGGTAACTTTAAGCCTCTGTAGTCAGGCGTAAAAATTGTTCTACCAGCCAACCTGTGCCTGTTATTAAGGTTTTTTGAAATTGAAATTTGTAAACGGCGAGCCAAGAAGTCTCGGGGCTAAAACATTCAGGCTAAAAAGCCCAAAACTCTGGAAAGTAAAAGCGTATACAGTCAAGGAGGAAAAGAGAGAGTAACAGAAGGAAAGGCGTAGGATAGAATAGAAACAGATATAGCTAGTTCTGTGAGAATTTTCCAGATTCTTTGGCAAATCTAAAAATATCCTTCAGTTAGAGAGAACGAAGATTACTCATTCTCATGACAATGGAGCCGAAAATTCATAGCCTTGCAATCACAGAGAAAATGCTCAGTGCTATCCGCCTCCTCTAAGCAAGAAAGGTACAATGGTGGTTATATGCTGACCCCATGAGTTATGTTCTGTAGTTAAACCGACCATCATCTGAACGACCTTTCTTTCAAGTTTTAAAAGAAAGTTCGACGGTTCTGTTCAAACTTGTCACATTTTGCAGTTCTATAACGTTCTAGACTGGACCATCACGCTTTATGTAAATTACATACATAATCGCTGATCCACTTCTTGATACCTGCAGAACTGATTCAGATTATTAGCTTTGGTCCCTGTGGGGTAACCGCTGATCCGCAGTTGGCCAATTTCATCCAAAGTACAAGTCCTACAACGGAGTTAAGCTTCTTGCTACAGTCTTGAACAATTTTTGAGGTTTACTTCTGTTACTTTCAGAATGCCAAAAATTTTCCACTTGTAAAACAATTGCGATTCCTCCCACAGCGTACTGACACTTATTACTATCATTTATTTCATTCTTGGACTCATCGGTAAAGAAAATATCCGTCAAATTTCTTTGGACTACTCCATTGTGTGACATAAAATTTCCTTCCAAATGAAACTACTTATGTGCATCAGATCGTCCTTATGTCCTAGAAAGAGTGGATACTCTTCAGAAAACATCTTAAAGATTTATCTGTGGCTATAGAAGTTAATTTCCAGCCAATATAATCCCCATAGAAGTAACTTACGCGATCCTCAAGGATTGAACCCGTCAACATATCGACAGGCCTTATACAACAATCAACGAAAGGCTATCATTACCTACACCAACTATCGCTCTGGGAATGCCTTTATTGGGGATCAATCGTCACAAAGAGCTTCAAACCCTTCGCAAATACGTGGGTTGCTATTTATATTTCTGCTCGTCATACTAACGTCCAAGGATGCCTCAACCTCATGATATTTGACATGGCAATCTTGTTCAATCATTTCGCGCCCATCACGACATTTTCTGGCACAAAAATTGGCTTTGAATGACCATTGCGAAATTTTAAGGTGATGATTTTAGGTTATCGGTACATTCTTGGCTTAGTGATTTATGTCAATTATTGTGAAATATCAAAGCACGAAAATGTTCACAGCTTAATTCCATTATTTCGCCGAGACTAATTTTTAAAGCCACTGTATACAACACTAATATGGCTTACACATAGAAATATACTGAGTGAGTTTATAGTAAAATATGACAAACTTTCCAATGGAAATGCCCCTTGACACCTGATAACACTAGAAGAGCACAAGGCCAGAATTGAACTGAAAATATACTCATAAGCCGTCCGGTATAAAATGCCACTAGAATCGCGTGTGTTTGTGGGGCCACAATAAATTGCATTAGCCACCTCTTCAATTCCCCCCTCAAATAAACTCATATAAGACGTCAAAATAGCTAGTTTTTTGGGCCTACCATTACATGAAATTGACGACGACAAATGATCGAAGAATAGACACAAGTCTTGGTTAGCTGCTACAACCACAACAACAACAAAATCACTTGAAGTTAAGAATTTGGAACCAGTGGACTGCCCGCCAGAGTGATTAAGCCAGTCTTATTAATACATACAAATGTTGATAAATTCATTCATTAGTTTGTCTTTTGCTGCAGGCTAAAAAATTATATAATTTTGAATGAAGTCAAAGTTTGTTTGCTTATTTTTATTATGTAAATTTTCTAATTTTTTTTAATGTGATCATTTTCGTAAATCTACACACAATAGTTTATCGGTCGTTAATTTCTGAATACTAACAGGCAAATAACTATACTCGTATAAGCTTAAGTGTGTATAGGTATTCATATTTTCATAAATATGTAGGTATACATATATTTAAACATACAAAGTCGTTTATTTAAATTAATGAATTCATATCCGTTAGGCCCGTCTAGTTCCTAATCCATTCCTAGCACCTAAAGCAAATGAGTTTTTTAGTATGTTTTTATCTACGATTATCTATTCTGCGAAATGATTCGCAGACACGTTTGCTACATATATTCTGTCCAAAAAGTACCAGGAACTGCACAACGAAATGCCAAATATTCATTCAAATTTTTTGTATCGTCTTCAAAGTTGGCCACTTCCGAAAAGTAATACCATGCCAACGAGAGATGCAGAGAAATCTTTAAGATGCTCTCTGAGCAGTATTGCTTGTTTTTGGTACCTAAGAACGTTTCATTTCAAAGAAAATTTGATGTCAAATATCTATTGCGTGAGCAATGGGGTAAACCAGTGTGCATTACAAGAGGTTTGACGGATGTTTTCTTTACCGATGGGTCCAAGAATGAAATAGGTTCTAGAGCCGGATGGTGCTTAAACGAGAGTGATAAGTATCACTATGCTATGGGCGGAATTTGACATTATGAAAGTGGCAGAATGGATAATTGAGAGAAGATGGAGCGGAAAACAGAGTCTTTGGTGACAGTCGGGCTGCATTGAAGGCCCTGGAGAACGCAAATCAAACCACAAAAATTGTTCAAGAGTGTAACTAGAACCTTAATTCTGTTGTAGGACAGAATTATTTTGTGCTTATATGGCTTCCAGGACACCGCAGAGTTCAATGAAATGAAATGGCCGATGAATTGACCAACTGCGGATCAGGGTTTCCCCCACATGGACTAGAGCCAAAAATCAGAATCAATTCTACAGGAATCATGAATTGGATCAGCGAATATGTATGCAATTTACATAAAGAGCGATGGTCTGGTCGTGAACGCTGCAGGGCTACAAAGTATTTTATGACAACCCCGAACAGAAAACTTTCGGACTTTCTTCTAAAACTCGAAAGAAAAGACGTTCGGTTGATAGTCGGTATTATTACAGGATACGATCTATGTGGTTATGACCGCTATTGAAATCATTGAGGACCCAATTTGCCTGTCTTGCTTAGAGGAGGTGGATGGCACTGAGCATTTTCTCTGTGAGTATCCCGCATTTGCTAGAGCAAGGTTACGAATTTTGGGTTCTCATTTCATGATAATGAGTAATATTCGTTCACTCAATCTGGAGGATATTTTTAGATTTATCAAAAAATCTGGAAAATTCTCACAAGTCTAACTACAGCTATTCCTCTATTCTATCCTATCTTTTTCCTTTTGTTACTTCTCTCCTTTCCTCCTTGACTATCTACCCATTCACTATCCAGAGTTTTGAGTACAATAGGCTTTTTAGCCTGAGTGTTTTAGAGTTACCAAATCTCTCGGTGCTTCTTGGCTCGTCTTTCAAATTTCAAAATGCCAACGAAAAATCCCATCACCAAAACAATTTGCAAATTATTCTTTGTTATGTCTCCTATCGACTACAAATGGGAGACTCGAAATGGTTAATTAAATTTTTGGTAAAGAAAAAATTAACCCGAAGCTTTATCAGGTGCATACAGTGGTTGTCCGATGGCAAGGTGCATTCATTAAAGGTGATGGCAGTAGACCAACCACAACGTTATGTACGTTTGATTGTCACAATAAAGTTTTGGCGAAGTAGAAAATAAAAACTGAATTCGCCTTGTTTTATTTTGAGCTGACAGCCGAATAGACACGGCGAAAGAAAAAAAAACAAATGAAGTGATTTATTGATACCACCCATGGATGAAAGAATACAAGGTTGTTCCTTCCGGATTTGCTGCGTCGTGAGAGCCCATAAATAAACAAAGAAACGAAGGAAAATTACTTGTTTGTTAAGAGGAGGAGAAGCCGAAAGCAATGGAAATTACACACATTCTTGCCACGGTGTCATCCATATAAAAACGCAAAAATCCTGCATTTGGAGGCTTCATATATTCATTTGTGCTTTCACAATTTAACACGCGGCACTTCGTTTTCATCAGTTTGTTTAGTTTAACATAAATCTCACAAATCACAATATTGCCCAGCCATCTAATCGCCGCATACTTATTGGCCGCATACTTATTCTTTATTGGCCTTTTGAGTAACCTTTTTGAGTTTTCAAAAACTCTTTAAACGAACTGAACTATTAATCAGCGGCACTTTTTTGTCAGAATATATTTCGTTTCCATTTCAATTAGCCAAAAGCGTAGTAAATTCCAATTCATTCATTAAAATTATTCCACACTAACAACTATTAATTGAATTTGAAGTTTATTGCACTATTCTAATTGATTGCTCTTCCACGAATTTTATAAAAAATAAATTTTTTTGTACATATGTAAAATAGTTTTTTATATAAATTCGTTTATGTCATTAGTCTTTACTGCGTGGTATCCCAATTAAGAATAAATTTCAGCCTTTCAGGTTTGTGAGAACAATTTGGTGGACGAAGATACTCTTCTCATAGGATACTCTCATCATACATCATCACAGGAGCATAACTTGTATACAGGTAACTTGTATACAAATTTCAATGAAGTAGTTTTTAATGCCTTTCACATCTTCAAACTCAACAGAAAACCAATGCGAAAAATTGAAGCTTAGAAGGAGGGCAAACTTCGTTCTGTTCGTTTTGAGAAACTTTTTCTGTAATAAACTACCTATAGCTTTCTTCTTTCTTGAAGAAGCCATGAATCAAGAATGATAGAAACAAGATTGCGCCCATCAGAGAGTGCGTGACCTCACTTTTGCCAAGTTGTGCAGTGTTGCCCACCATTTGCTCTTTGCAATAAATTTAGTACTTTTTTATATATCAAAATGTGAAAATTTTTAAGTTGGTGTTTGGTTCTTATTTTTAATTTAAAGCTATCGAAACTATTAGTTAAAAAAAACTTTATTATTAAACCCAGTAATGTTAAAAAAGGTCACTCTGAGAAGATTTTAGTGTTAATGAGAATTTGTTGGTTCTTTAAGGTTATAAAATTTGATATTTTGAAAGTGTAAATTTAATTTTTTGCTCCTTTTAAGGTTATGCAAGGATATTAATGTCCCTCTCTCAACACTTCTTAAGGGGTTACATGGGTTTCGTCGGGTAAAAAAGTCCTATTTTCAATATTTTTTCTCTATGTAAAAAATTATTTACTTAATTCAAACTTTTTTCTTTCCACTAAATAGATACATATTTAAAAAATAATTTCTGAAATTTTCAAAAAAAAAAAAAGTAAAACTCCTCCATTGTGACGTCATTTCCGGTGACCCCTCGAAAAAAGGTGCGCCCGGGTTGTCAGCATAACTCCTGACAGGATCATCAAAAGTGAAAAAACAAAATTACGTGTTTTAGTTAAGACCATAAACTCGGGCTTGAACGAAGGAAAGAAAAAAAGTTAAAATTGGAGTTTTGGCAGACATTTTTCCAAAAAAATGAAAATTTCGGTAAAATTTCCTTGACATTTTTTTTTTGTTTTTTTACATAGTTGTAATTGAAAAAAAAAATCCTTCATTTAAACACGAGTAAATTGTATCTCGAACACCTGTGTAAAATTTCATCAAGATCGGTTGAGTAGTTTTCGAGAATATTTGACAACCGACTTTGAAAACACGGTTCCGAGAAAAATGCGTTTAAAGTTTTGAGTAACAATAAAAGTGGGAGAGAGAGAATTTAAGATACTATTCTTGAGATGTTGTAGAAATTAATAAGCAAAAAAAAGCTATCAATTTTTTGAACCCATGTAACCCCATAACATTGAAAACCTTTTTACACAAAGCGTTTGAATTTACTGAATGCGAATTAAAACCATAGAGGTGCAATCGTTTTTTCCGGTCCTAAATCCTTTGTGGGACATAGGGCATCAAGAGGTGTATTCATGTAAAAATAAGCCACAAAATACCAGAAAATATCAAAGAAACCATATCTTGTTGCATAACCTCAAATATAGCAAAAAAGTCATTCTCTTAACAAAGAACTCATAAATTAAATTGTACATAAATATAACACATTTATTTAAAAAACGCACATTTTAAAAACAATTTGTCACGCATACAAAGTTCTTTAAGTAATTCAATAAAAAATTTGGTGTTTTATTTTCTTTAAATGGGTATTTTAGTGCGTTTTTATATTCAAAGCTAGGTAACACTGCAGAAGCGAGAGAGAGATTTGACTGCTGAAAGCAGAAGAACACCAACAACAACTGCAATTGCAGGCAATGCGACCAGATGTTAAAAAAAAGTAAAGCTAAATACAACTGAGTGAATTATTTAACTAATTATTAAAAAATGTATATTTTACAAAGTTATAAACATTACATTTTAATTAGAACAGGCCAGAAAAATGTCATGAAGAAAGAACTAAGACTTCGCGTCTAAATAAAAAAAAAATCCTAAATTAAGTTACGAAAATGGTAATCTGGCCATACTGGTGCTAGAGCGACGTAACTCCTTGTCAAATTCGCTGAGAACAAAGTAACGGTACCACGATAGGCGCCATCTCAAGAGTAAAGAGTAAAATATTCTCATAATCGAAAACCTGTGATCACTGAGCGTGATGAGGTCGAGATATTCTGTGTAGAGATAAAACAAATAAAAACCTGGTTCTAGGATGTTATTGGATTTTAATGAGAAACAGCGCGTCTAATATACCTAGGCACTGAAAAAAAACAAAAATTTAAAAATAAATGAGAGAACTAGTCGTTTTAATAGCGGTCGCGTTTGGTATATTTCTGCACAGAAAACGATTCTGTTAGAAACCAGGCTCCTCTATTTGTGTTTCAACTAAAAATGTTGCTTTCCAAATAGAGGTGAAAAGATAAAATCCGATACACTGTTCAGTACCTCGACAACTGTGGTAAAAACTCAGAGCAGGTGGTCAAAATGGCTCAACACATTGTCGAAAGCAATAGCAAAGAGGTGGAAAATATTCGATAACTTCGGTAAAAATATGGAAATCGTGGAGTTGGACTAGCGTGGGAACACTTATTCAATTAACCAACAACTGAATATTAACCAGAAAAGCATTTAAAACTATTTACAGAAGGCCGATCTCAAGAAAGAGCTGGACATATTTGTACCACATAAATTAACACAAAAGAACCATTTGGACCGAATTGACGCCTGCTATTACTTGTTGAAGAGTAACAGAATTCCCGTATACTTATACAGGGTGGGCCATATAGCGTTTGCTTTCTTAGTCACCTATTTTTTTGAGAATGGTAACACAAATGACATGTCAAATGTGTTCATAATTTACATAAAGGTTTGACATTTACGAAATAGAACGCTATACGCTTAAACAAAATTGGGAAATATTGAAAACCTATTTCCAAAGTGGTGAGTATTCTTCTTCTTTTCTGATTTTCACATCGGTGGCTACGTCAATAAGCAAAATTGTCGGATTTGGGGCTCAGAAAATCCACTCGTTACTGTAGAGAAGCAAATGCACCCACAACGAATCACTCCCGTCGGGTCAATTCTTCTCTTGGGAAGAACAAATCGCATGCCTTCTTGTGTCCACGTCTCGGAGGCATAAGGAACAACTTGCCTTTGGCTTAGTTAGCATATTTAAATATTTAAACAGAAAGATATCATATTTTGCATAACATTTTTCTGTATAAATCATTAAGAAAAACATTTAGTTCGCGTTTTAGATGTATTGCCTTTATTAAACCTTTTACTAATCTTAAGAAAAAAATCAACTATTATATTACCATTATATTGCAATACCATTACTAAATACATACATTTACTATTATATAACACATTTACTATATTAACTGAAAACTGAAGAGTAAGCAACATTTCTCATCAACTAAGGATCTCACTTCTTCTGTGTAAGCGAGAAAGCTGCCTGAATAGAGAAACTTTTATTATTGAATCATGTACTTCTATATATTTTAGAATACACCTAAGAATTCGTAGGAAGTTATATTAAGATTATAGAAGTTAAAAGATTTGGCGTCAATCTTCCATTTTACAAATTTACATATACAGGATCCGACACTGGAAGTATAACCAAACTTCAGACTGCTCGCGCAGCTAATACACGGGCATCAGCTGTCTGTTAGTGGACTAAATGACAGTCCAGAGTATTGTTTACAAGTACGCGGAAGTTTTTTGCCGAGAGTAAACGCAAAAGAAGAGGATCAGTAATGGATTTCAAACATAATAGGGTGATTGCATTATATTTGGCTGGAAAATCACAATCAGCGATTGTTCGTGAGCTCGATCACATTAAAGTAAATAAAGTTTTTGTTAATCTCACCATTACTCGTTGCAATGATACGGGTAGCATCGCGAACCGTCATGAAGGTGGTCATCAAAAGACTGCAATGTCACGTGAAATAGTTCAAAAAGTGAAAAAGCGACTTGAGCGGAATCCCCGACGAAATGCGAATGAAATGGCGAAGGCATTGAAAATATCTGACCGAAGCATCCGCCGCATAGTGAAAAATGATCTTAAAGTCAAGCCTTTCAAGATCCAAAAGACGCACACCAAAACAGCAACAAGTCAGACTTGAGACAGCGAAGGAGTTGCTTCAATCGGACGAAAGCGGTCAATTTCCGAAAATTGTGTTTTCTGACGGGAAAATGTTTCAAATTAAGCAATTTGTAAACTCCCAAAACCATAGAATTTATTTGACTGACCATCCATACGAGAATTTGAGTCATTGATTGGCCAGAAGGAGCCAACACCCGCCACAGGTAATGGTTTGGGCCGCTGTAACCGCAAATGGGCGCTCTCTAATCGTTTTTATCGAGCGTCAAGGTAAATTCGAAATATTATAGGGAAGGTATTCTGGAGGTTGCTTTGAAGCCGTGGGTAGACAAACATTTCGGTGGCAGACCATGGACGTTTTAACAGCACTTGGCACCGTCTTATGAGGCTCGAGTGAACCAAGAATGGCTAAAAAACAACGTTCCGAACTGCATAACGTCCACACAATGGCTCTCAAATTAACCAGACGCGCATCCGATATATTATTCTCTTTGGGCCAATTTGAGGAACAAAGTCCGAATTAAAAGATTAACCACTCTCGATTTTCTGAAAAAAGCCATTGCCCGCGAGAGGGCCGAAATACCTACAAGTCACATTCGGGCAGCTTGCGATTCGTTTCTGGACCGTCTCAAGGCCATAGCCAAGGCACGTGGTGGTTATATCGAACACAATTAAATTAATTGTGAAAATAATACAAAATTAAAATAATTCTTAATTTTGTTTTATTTTCACACATTTTTTACTTTGAATTGAATAAAAGTAATTTTCGTAACAAAATTTATGGCCATTTTAATTGGTTGCACTTCGAGTGCCGGATCCTGTATTAACATTATTTTATTTATATTTGTATGTACTTACATAACTATATGAACATAAGCATTATTTTTTTTTATACATTTATATAGACATTATCTGTCAGAAAATATCCGTCGATTGTTATCCAATTTATGCCACAATTTTAACGGTTAAGCGCCACCAATCCCAAAAGGAGTGTCATTTGGTTGTAAGCTGTGCTATAAATACCAAAAAGTCAATAAGCCAATCATGAAAAATTCTGCAAAGTCATTTCAAACAAATAAACCATACAACCAGGTGGATGGGCACTTCACTGCTACCAACCACGATTTTTACCAGTTACTTGCTTACTTATTCTGTGAATGACATACACACATAGATGTTTACAATGACACGGTAGAAAATAGAAAATTCAAATGATGCTGTGACATGCAGCAGCCAATGGTGGAGACAAAAAACCAAACAACAATCAACAAAAACAAAAAAGACAAAAACAAATAGGAAACAAAAAATGCATGCATTCAAAAGAAGATTACAAACCCCGAGCTCGAGTAAGAGGACATGATAGAATTTTAATTTGAACAGTGACAAGCGATTGTTAAACGCACGAATATTGTCTGTTTAATACCAAGTAAATAAAAAAGACGATAAATCATTAAAACTCCGTTTTTACCTTTTGCCTTTCCATTTTGCTTTTTGCTACTTAATACAATGTGACATTTGGTAATTGTTGGCTCATTTTTTATCTTTGTATGTATATACAATTACAATATAATTAAAATATAATTCACATAACTTTGAGATGGCACCTAAAGGGTTAAAGAGTTAGGTGGATTTTAAAAATTATACTTTTCTTCGTACATTCGTAGATACGAGTTTACGATGTATCAACCACTACAGTCATCTACCGAAAAAAATAATTAATTTTTTTCCACGTAAACTAATTAAATTATTGGGCGCAGGAAAATGTTCTGACACATTATTTGGAGGATGGAATCGAAATATTTAAGTCTTGCTGAGGTTTCTGTATTTATCAGTATTACTAACAGTAGATGGGCTGGTATGGGTATCTACAGAGTAACGTGTATACTTTGAGCAGCACTCAAGTGACAAAGGATATGAAACCTATTGGGGCCGTCAAGCTGTAACAAAAGGCTAGTAAAGATACTGCCAGTTTCAAACCCACTATACAATTTAAGCAGCAGCGGATATTTAAGACTATGCGTATTTTTAAGAATGACCTTCAGATCTTTTCAGCCTGGGTAGCCAAGATTCAGTATTCGTCTATACATAGATTAGGTCAGGTTATACTTCCGGGCCGAAGCCACACAGACAGCATTTTGGTCCATAACGATACCAAATCAGAGTCTTCTTATAGCGAAAATATGCATTGCTCAAGATGCGCGTACTCTTAGCGTAGCTTAAGAGTCGCTCAACCTTCAGTTCAGGACTAAAATGTAATCTTTTAAAACTGAGAGCATTCAGTTAGCATAGTCCATTTTTCGAGAGAGCCGAACAGCAGCATAGGAGATCCTTCAAGGTTTCTTTTGTACCCACCTCATTACATTTCCATCGTTAAAAGTTAGATTTAGCTTCGAGGCATACGCTGCAACGAGGTAGTGTCCTAGTACACCAACTGCTGTTCAACAGTTTCTTCTATCGAACGATAGATCGAAATGATTTAAATATATGTAGTGATAGAATTGTTGAAATCTCTCTTTCCTGCGTATCAAATTGGATCTCTGTTTTCTCTGTTTGAACTTTTTAAAAACCCGTCTAACCTACTCTAATATAACCGTCAATAATTTGCTCCATTTGTATGGAATGCTTCAACAAAAAGAAGGTATTTTTAAGGGAACCCGGTGGTGTAGAAAATTCAAAATGTCGATTTTTGGTTTGTTTGATATTTCGAAAGTATATCTAAGAATATCGAAAGTATCCTAAGAATATACTGTGGAATTTGTATACAGCAATTCCCAATATTATAGCTTCTACAGCACATTAACTAGGTAGAGAGCGGTCCTCGCGCTGCTGTACCTCAAACTCATTTATCTCGAAACGATTTTTTTCGGCCAAAAAAACACTATTCAACCGAATCGTGTAAAATTTTAATATGTTGTTCACAACATCAATGGCTATCCCGTGTATTAGAATCATATTATTATTTCAATTATTTCGTATTTTTTTGAGTAAAAACCTGAAAAAACCCCAATTTTTAGAGTGTCAAATTCAAAACCACGCCATTTTGTCAAATACTTTTTTTATTCTAGTAAGGGGCATAGTAACAGTCATGGTAGGTAGGTAGGTAAAATGGCAAGAGTGCCACAGGCACACTTCAAGTAGCACTTAAGTGCCGTTTTGATACCATAATGTGGACCATTACCTGTGCAAAGAAAAATTATGGGAAGAGAAAACCTTCTACAACCATCCAGTGCTGTTGATGTAGTGGTGGAAAGAAAAGGGATCTAGGCTGGTGAATTTCTTCAAGTCATCTCCAAAGGGCACGCTATGGAATCTCAAGCGCCTAGCCACCAGAGCCGGACATTTGCAAAGAAAATGTTCAACAGTCTCTTTCTCTGTAGGATCCCCACAGCTTCTGCAATAGGGGTTGTACGGAATTCCAAGCTTCTCCGCATGAGTAGCGATCACCCAGTGACTAGTGAACGCCGCAATTAGTTTGGAAATTGAATGGACCTTAAGCGTTCTATTTCTATCGCATTGAGGCCATAGTGTTTTCGAATTAGCGCATGATGAGACAGACCTCCATCTGTCTTGCGCTTTTCATAGAAGGAAATTGTGTAGCTTCCCTTTAACAACGGACAAAGGGACACCGATGTCTGCGAGGGGGACAGCTGAACCCGGTTTTGTCGACCCCTTCCTGGCAAGCTCGTCGGTAATTTCATTTCCCTCTATATTACTGTGCCCAGGAACCCAGATAAGGGAGATGTTTCCTGCTCGATCGAGATGTTTGAGTTCCTCCTTACAGGAGTTCACCAGAAGAGAGCTGCAATACGGCGACGACAGTGCCTTGGTCGCAGGTTGGCTATCGGAAAAAATATTAATGTCTCCCTCCCAGCAGCGATCTTGAAGTATTTTGCATGCCTGCAGGATCGCGAAGACCTCTGCTTGAAAAACGCTGCTCGTTTCCGGCAGTTTAAAGGAGACCGAAATGCTGGCTGATTTAGAGAAAACCCCCGCTCCCACTCCAGATTCCATTTTGGATCCGTCAGTGAAAACAGAGGTACCTATGCCGACTTTCCCCTCCTTCCAGCCTTGCCTGCTCGGAAGGATAGCCCTAGCAGAACCCTCAAAACACAGTTTGCGGATGGAGAGATCAGTGCGAAGAACAGAGAAGGAAGAGGAGATCTGCTTCAAGATGCTACTATGTACTACAGGAAATTGTCTCCAGAGGCCAAGCTCCTCTACCTACAGTCATACTGACTAATATTTTTTTGGTTTTTGTGTTTCAGATAAATAGAAGAACCAAAATGAACATCATCCCCCAGGTCCAATTTTTCGGGAGGGTCAACTTCAGCGCGCATTTTTTAAATTATTAAAATTTAAAAAATTTTTTTTTTTTTTTGGATGTAACAGAAGTTAAATAAAAAGCCTAAAAAATTTCAATATCGTTTTTAATTTTTTATTGTAAAAAAAAATTCCTTAAAATACCCAAAATTTTCGAGCTCTGGACCACCGCGACCCCTTAAGTCGTGTTTAAAATAAAATGACTTTTATACTAAGCGTCAATTCGCAGAGAAATTTTTACATAGCGGGAATTATTTCGAATCAAGAAGGAAAAGTGAGTCGCTCATTGAGGACGATTGAGTCACTTAGAACAAAGTTGGAAGGAAATAATTTTTGTATCTGGAAGAAAGAATGATTTGGCTTTTCAGGATAAGTTAATTGAATTTCTACATTTTCCCTCGCCTTGGGGTAAACTCACGAGTGATTAAAGATTTGGTTTGACATCCACATCTTCTTATGAACTCTAGTAAGAAATGTTTATGAAGTTAAGAGTTGGATTACCGATGCTTGGAGCGAAATTTGCAGTGAAACGCTTAGAGCTTCGTAACACTATAGGTGTATGCTCTCATTACATTTTTCCTAGCTTTAAATACCCGAATACAATTTTGTATCATCTGCAGAATGATATGGCGAAATATTATAGTTATTGCATGCCTGACCTCCTTCGCGACAATGAGGCAGTGCATGGCTCTTAGAAAAGAAATATGAAGCGCCCAATATTTGAGTCTAATACCCGCCAAGCTACTTCGACTTCGATACTTAAATTGAGCAGATTTAAAAAACGTAGTGAAAGCGTCACGAAAGCAGTTCAATCTTTGGTCTGTAGTCCGAACATTCTGTGTGATTCCAACAAAAAATATCCTCATATGAATGGAAGTATTGTCTGAACTTATCGTAAGGCAATTATTTTTAAATGCGGCAACTTGCGTGCATACGAAGGCATATGGAATTCATTAATACCTAATTCATAATTTTTTATGAACATTCACCACAAACGTTGTACCCATCACAGCGTCTGTCAATGGTTGTCAAAAAATGACTGCGTGTTGTAAAAAGATGATTTTATACAAGTGTCAATATGCACAAATGTGCATTTAAATTCATAACCGCAAAGTAAATAATTAATGTAAGCACGTTGTCTATGCACTGCATTCAGCTCTGCGCTACCTCGGACCTTCCTTCATATCATCTTCACCTTCTTCCATCAGCGCAGCGGCTAGTTCAATACTGACTTAAACATCAACGTACACAATGCAACGTTTTGTCAACTCTTTCGACAAATAGTCCAACGAGTTGATGCATGCACCTCAATCGGCGCAACCAACCAATCCACCAGCGCATTCGTCAAATCCGTGGGATACTTTTTAAAAGCGTTGTATACTCGTAAGCATATGCTCGAATGCATGTTGATATAAACGCTGCTGTGAAAAAATGAGGGTAGTCTACTAAAGAGCTGGGCCTGTATTCTTTAGTTCGTGACTGTTTCCGAACTAGTGCAAAACAGCTGCAGGCTCGTTCAGTTGGTAATAAGTTTTGCCCCAACAGTAAAGCAGTTTATATGTTGCTTATGTTGTGATTATGGAAGATGAAAAGTCGAGTGACAAAGTTGAATTCTCGCATATGAACAGAGAAATTTCGTGCAACAGATTGTGAGTTCGTATAGCGATTTGAGGTGATGAGGTTCTTGGAACTCAATAAGTACTTATAAAATTTGCCTTTTCCAGTTTTGTAAATCCCTCTTCTTCTGCTTTATTAGCGCAGTAATCGCCCACGTTATTTTGGCCGAGCTCGATAAAGCGCGCTGTCGTTCTTTCCTCCTGCTAACAGACGACGATAACTAGAAAAATAAGTGAAACATGTTTCTTGTATATTTGTTATTTTTTCTGTTACAACCAGTAGGTATTGTAATGAAAACTTCACTCCTGGAACATTTGTACCAATTCACACTCCCAGCGAATAAGAATTCATAAATCTTCTACAGAATATTTCTCTTAAACACTTAAGGGCCTTTCCAGTGGATGTTACGAGTATTATCAACCAAGCTTCTATGCTTAGGATTAAATTTAGTTAAATTTTCTACCAAATGCAGTATGGCACTGTTATATATAAGTTACTTATACATATATATATAAATATATTGTATATTATAATTGGCGCTTACACCCCTTTTTGGGCGTTGGGTTGAGCTTCTCCTCCTATTTGTGTTGAATGAATTGATGTTTTGCCACTGCCTCCGAACGGCAGGTGGGTTTTGTTTCAGAGGAGCTTTTTCATGGCAAAATACACTAGGGCGTTTGCTATTGCCTGCCAAGGGGCGAGAACTATTGGAAAAACGTTTACTGTTAGGTCAACCGATTTATTCGTCGGAATTCATAAGGTTGAAGCTCGGAAAGTGAAAGCTGTTAGCACCCTTCAGGAGCTACTAGGATACAACTTCTCGTACTGTTTTGAAAATTCTAAAATTCACATGGTGCGTTGTTGATGTAGAGCGTTTTCGTATATTGAAGGTGGTAAGAAGTAAATAAATACGCATGGAATCAAAGTAAAATGTCTGATCTAATAGGCACACCTCATATAAAAAATAAAAACAATAAATAATTGGCGCGTACACTTCTGTTAGGTGTTTGACCGAGCTCCTCCTCCTACTTGTGGTGTGCGTCTTGATGTTGTGCCACAAATGGAGGAACCTACAGGGTCAAGCCGACTCCGAACGGCAGATATTTTTTATGAGGAGCTTTTTCATGGCAGAAATATATTCGGAGGTTTGTCATTGCCTGCCAGGGGGCGACCGCTATTAGAAAAAACGTTTTCTTAATTTTGATCTTTCACCGAGATCCGAACCTACGTTCTCTCTGTGCACTCCGAATGGTAGTCACGCACCAGCCCATTCGGCTACGGCGGAGAAATAAGTTAAAATTTATTTCGCTCTTCGAAGAAGCGAAACATTATTCCATATATACTGGCCTCTCGGCTGTGATTACCGCGGCACCACCCAAATAAATCGCGGCAAGAAATTGTACGAAACGAAGCAAGTTCAGCAGACCTTTGAAATTCTGCAGAGGATGGAAATTACTACTTCATGGAAAATCTATATTTAAAATTATCAAAAGTAAACAGCTGAGTACAGTGGGTGGGAATATAGCGGAAACCAGTATCGCACCTTAAGGGTCTAGTTCGCTGCTAGCTCGGAACTAGTTCGATTTAAAGCAGGGTATGTGCATATGAATGCATGTGTGTGCGTGTGCGGTTCCGATTGTCCACTAATTATCCATCAATCTCGGTGTTGATGACAATAAATCAAGACGCACAGCATTCATATATTATGCATATGTATGTGTTTATAGCGCTCAGGGATGTACATATGTATATATGTGCGCCTGAGTTAACCCAGAAATATCGCACGGCGGCGGAGATGTCAAACTGTTTTACGACTCTGCTTTTTTTTTTGTGAAATCTATTTTTACCTTTTTTACTGTTTTAAACCTGTATACCTTTTTGTTCAAAGGTAAATATGAGTACATACATACACGAACTTTTGTACTATTATAAGGTCGGCATTAGTCAAACGTCACTTTACACTTGTATTGTTGTTCGCCATTTATTTTACGTATTGTAAGGTTTAAAGAGGTGTGAGCTCAATTACAAGTATTCTCCTAATCGGTATTGCTTGTATAGAATTCAGTAAATAATATTCAAAGCAGCCACTTTGGTGTGAATCAGTGCAAGGCAATACAGGTGATTTTTTTGTTTCTTTTTTGTTATCTAATTTGACTATCCCAATTTAAACTAATAGGCGGACACCGTAGACAAAGTGAAGATGTGTCGTGGGCACCAACTGCCGATAATACGCCGCAAGCTTCTATGATATTTACAAATGACTGAAGTTTCCTTGCCGATTCTTGCTTTAAGTGCCACGTTTCGCTCCCATAGAGTAGAACTAACTTTACACAAGCATCAAGAATCTTTATTTTAGTCGCTTTGTTAGACTACACTCGAGACAGCCCGCCAAACGCACTCGTCGCTTTGGATATCCTTCGCTGAATGCCAGTCGCTGTGCCAACGCCTGGGGTTAAGACGCTGCCGAGATACTCAAATTCGCTCACATTATTTCTCCAACTATTTCAAACTGTTGTTGCTTAATTTTATTCGCATAGATTTGGTCTTCTTTTTGTTGACTTGACTTGACTTTTAAGCCAAGCTTTAAATAGTCCCCTGTCACACCCTTTCTTGCATTTCGATGAAGGTATTACTAACAAAAACATCGTCATCAGCATATCGCAGGCCACCTAGTTGTTGAGTAATCTTCGAGTTGATGCCAAAACTGATGTGCCCTGCCAAAACTATGTCCAAAGCTGTTATGAAAAGTAAGGTGGAGAATGCGCAACCCTTCTTCACGCCAGGCACTGTCGACAAGGGCTCGCTTAACTGTCCATCGCAGTACGACTCATCTTACATGCTTTTGATAACATTAATTATTTTGTTGGAAATACTTCTAGTGGACAGAGCAGATAAGATTAATCCACTCATTTATTTGTTGGAAAAAGCCGAAGCGCACACTGCAAATTGGAGCAGAAGTTTGATTAAAACCCTTCAAAGTTGTACGCCCGTTCCTAAATGGTGTGATTAGAAGCAGCCATATTGCAGTTATTTATCGAAATTTTGCTATTGAATTCATGTTGATTGCTGGTGATGATGTTTGATGGCGAGTGCTTAGACGAAGTGATAATAGAAAGCAATGATGAAACGCGTCCGCCTTTATAGGCTTCGTAATTGTCGAAGCGATCTATTTTTAAAGCACTTAGCTTAATAGGAAAAGGATTTACCGATACTATAAATAGTACTGGAGACCATAAGACTTCTTTTAGATTTTTTTATTACTCGAAGGAATTTTGCTGGCACAAAACCTAACTTCTGTTAGGTGTTTGGCCGAGTTCCCCCTCCTATTTGCGGTGTGCGTCTTGATGTTGTTCCACAAATGGAGGGACCTACAGTTTCAAGCCGACTCCGAACGGCCGATGGTTTTTATGAGGAGATTTTTCATGACAGAAATATACTCGGAGGTTCGCCATTGCCTACAGAGGGGCGACCGATATAATAAAAAACCGCTAAAAAAGCAAAGTTTCGAACCTACTCACTCCCGAATGGTAGTCACGTCCCATTCCATTCTGCTTCTGAAAATGGTTCTCATAAAAAACCATCTGGCGTTTGGAGTAGGCATAAAACTGTAGGTCTGCCGGTCGCTAGTCTGGCGGTGTGTGTACCAAAATCCACACAAATAATGGCTTTTTGGGAGTGTAGAATTACTTGATAAATCACATCGTTCCGGGGATTTAACCTGAAGTGAGCCTCGAGCGGCCACGCGTGCCATAAATGAGGCGCATCACTGATTTTGATAAAAAATTTATTTAAATTTTAACAATTTCAACGTGTAGTCTTCAAAATCATGTAACCTATCATTGTTAATGTCAAGACCAAGTTTCTGTCAAATACATTAGAATTCTCGCCTGTTAAAAAAGCATTTACATCACTTTTCTTAGGGTAGATTTTTGTTTTATTCTAAAAATGTGCGGTTTTCGATATAAATGAAGTCAGATAAAATTGATTTTGTTAAAAAGAGTAAAATATTACACACTTTCGCTTTTTGCAATATTCGCAATATTTTTCACGCTACATTTTTTCGGTAATTTTTATACAAGTAGGTATAGTTATTTGTATCTATAACAAAGCCCTTATAAATCAAAGTTTCAAACTTTATTCGAAATTCTGAATTAATACAACAAAGTCCGAAAATTATTATCAGAAACTCCAACCTGTTAATCAGCATCTTAAGAAAACTTACAGGCGTGCAGTTGGATAGAAATTTTGAGAGACTTATAGCCTACACTAAAATTGAAATAAAAATTAAATATACGATAGAATTATCTGCCTATTTGATCTTGCAACTAGGCAATTAAGGTCAAGTTTCAATGAAGTCAGAGTTTTAGTGAAAAATCAAAAAATTTCACGAATGATGGAATAATATTTGAACGGTTAATATTTGCTCAGATAAAGGGTTGGGTTAATCGGGTCTAAAGTTTTGCTTTGCGACCCCTGAGTTTTTCGTTAAACCTTTAATAATTATGAATTTCGAATGAAAGAAACGCACAAGAAAATTAATTTATTTGCTGGCATAGGAAAATTTCCAGTGAACCAAGAAGCTAATGAATTAATGTGTATAGAGCGCCAATGGTGAGCGTTGCTGGCTGTCGATGCAGTGGCGCAGATGAATTTTGTTGTTGTTATGCAAGAGAGGTGATAATTACTGGAAAGCAATTTAATTTACCAGCCATTGTAGAAAACAAATATTCGTGGCTAAGAAGCACAAACACTTTTACATACACATTTGTATACGGGGTTACCCTGCAGGCAGTGCCGAACTGTTGGATTAAATGTCTAACTCAATAATATAAAGTTTGTTATGCCACTAATTTTCCCTGCAGGGTATCTTTAATTCATAGGTTTATTGTAATGAGTCTGTATAGAAGGCAAAGTGACAACTGCAAAATATTAACGACCGCAAACAGGTGTTGGATGTTTAAATTTTTATTGGTATTAAATGCGATACAATGGGCAGATGTCAGACGGGTTAATAAATTAACGAAATAAAAAAATTCGTCACGGTGTTGAGTCTGGATATTTAACATAAAAATTTATGTCTTTAATAGTTATAAATTGTATATGTTTCCTAACAACAAATAGTCGCAGAGCGAACTTGCGAATGAACGTAATATTTATACTTGCCAGGAGAAGTCCAAAATAAACAAAGCTGAGCTAAAATAGAAGCGACAGGAGCTTTGTTCTGATTCCCCCTTGTTCTAGTCCCCTCTGGCCACGATACACTGTTTTGCGCGATCTAAATGCTTTTCGAAGAGGAGTGTTTCAGGTCATTGACCGGAATGTTCTTCAGGATGTCGGTACAAGTCTTTTGGATGGCCTCTGCGGACGTAAAACGTTTTCCTTTCATGGCCAAAAGCAATTTTCCGAATAGGTAAAAGTCACAGGGAGCCACATCAGGCGTATACGGTGAGTGATTGATGGTTAAAATGCGTTTTCTAGTCCAAAAATCAGTCACAGGAGTGGATCAATGATTTGGTGTATTATCATGCAATAAGCGCCAGTTTCCTCCTTCCACCATTTATACAAAACTTTACTATGGGTGTTATGCCCCAACAAAAGCAACTGAAGTGGTTTTGAATGGAATTAAGCCCTGGTAATACTCAGAAAAACATTGCCATTGATAGCCAAACGGCCATTAAAGCAATTATGGCTCCTTGAACTAACTCGAAATGTGTTCAACAATACAAATCCAAAATGGATGAACTCTGCGGCAACGAGTAAGCCACTATTCACTGGGTACCAGGACACAAAGGAACGGAAGGAAATGGGAGAGTCGATGAGTTCGCTGAGGGAGGTATTTGTTTGCCAAATTGAGTACGGCAGAAATATACCTATCACTCTGCTTTCTGACAACGGAACCAAATGTGAAATTAGCTCTGCAAATTCAGTCAACCTCGTACAAAACTGCCAAAATAATGCTAAGGGCTTGGAATACTACACTACTTGGAAGACTACAAACTTTATTTTATCACTCTCCAGAAAAGACTGTAAAATATTGGTTGGAGTACCGACGGGATACTGTCTCACGCCACATCACGCAGAAAAATGGCACTAGTCCAGAGCGATGTGTGTAACACAAGCAACGAAGCGAACGCTAGAGATACTTTGGAACACCTACTTTGTCAGGGAACAGCATATTTTTCATCCTTGAAGGCTCAACGACTTGCTAAAAATCGCGAAAACGTACATCACGAATTACATAAAATAATTAGACTCCAAACTTATAGTACTGGTAACACAATGGACCCTAGATGTCTAAGTGAGATCTTTTTACAGATCAGCGCCAGCACTGCCTGAGCTAACCTAGCATATGGTTTGAAATTTCGATGGTTCTAAAGTCGATGTATTTTTCTCGTATGAAATAGCAAGATGAAAAAGTGGCGGCAGTAGAAATGTTTTCTCTTAAGTATCATAGAAACTGCACGTCCCTCTTGTAAAATAAACACAACACTCCCGCTGCAAGTAGGAAGAAACACTCACCTTAATTTGTCGTTAAAGTAAGCGCTACTATGCCATTGCTTTGTCACCGAATTCACCTGTCAGCTCTATTAATGCTTGGTAATAAAATTTGGAAAAAATATTAATCAGCAATTTATGCTTGGCACATTTTCACAATAAATTTCAACGCTTCTACCTTTGATATCCATCTATAAAACCATGGTTTAGTAACTTGAGTAACCAATAAATCTGTGGCGAAGTTTCAGACTCCAAAGCTGCATACATCTAATACTTATGTATGTCTATATTTGTATATATGTATGACCATAAGCGGTTAATGTTCATCACTTGCCGCCTATAATGTCACATGTAACGTCGCTGCTATACCTCATTCGATTTCATCCAGCATCGGCTCTGCTACACATTGTTTCACTCCTTAGACTGGCCAGGCGAGCCCAACCACTGGCACTGCAACGTGGCACTTTAGACCGATCGGCGATCGACGACCGGCAACCAGCGAAATAAACTTTTTATTGTGTTTACAAAATCGACAAAGTTGTAAATTAAGCGCAACTGTGACTTTTGCGAATTGGGAATTTTCAATTTCAACTGGAAAGCGAAAATTACTTACTCGTATAAAAGCAGTAAAGAATTGTTGAAAGTATTTGATTCTATACAATTGTCGCTGAGCACTTCCAAGAAATCCTGTCAAGTGTTTGGTACAAGTACACAAAGAAGTAGAACAAAATATAATGGGAAATGCGATTAGTCACTACAACAGAAAAGTAGATAACTATCTTGGCTAAACATTACAACTCATATACAGGGTGCATACGGTATTTGAGGATATTCATATATGTATTTATGTGGCTATAACTTCCCTAAAACATTATTTTTCTTTTTTATAATACATGCCCACGGAGGGCAACAACTTAACTCAAGGAATGAAGATATATGCAGTAATCGTAGCTTTAGTCGTATGTGCAAATCTATGTTTCTAAACTGCTTAAGTTTCCGATTTCCCGAATTTATTTAGTACAAGGTCCCGACGTGGAACCTCCCCAAGCTAGGCAACAACGAACTACTTCTCAAAGATCATGCAAGGTACCTCGGAGTAATACTAGACAGTAAATTGCAGTGGAAGCACAATGTTGAGAAAAGGGTGAAAAAGGTCAGTAATGCGTTGTACGCATGTAAAAGAATGCTAGGCGTTACTTGGGCTCTATCACCCTCTCTGATGAATTGGTGCTACACGGCGGTAGTTAGACCGATATTGCTGCATGGGGCCTTAGTATGGTGGACTGCGACAAAAAAACTGGCATACTTAATGCCACTGGAAAGGATTCAACGACTCGCTGCTCTGTGCAAAACAGGAAATGATACTCAGCATGCCACCTGCTAGGAGATTAGTGGCTGCTGGAGTATTCACCTGTAGAACCTTCGGGCACAGCTCAATAGGAAAGTCGAGTTCAGGTTGCACAGACTACATGACTCCGTACTTTAGTTGGGAGAGAAGGTTTCGCACAACAATTGAAGAGGAGGGATGGCACAAAGGCATGAAGCGTGGCCATAGAACTTTTCACATCTATACAGACGGCTCTAAAGCTTTAGACGGAGTGGGAACGGGTATTTACTGCTCAAAACTAGGGATAAGGCAGCCTATCAAGCTGCCAGGCCACAACAATATTTTTCAAGCGGAATTTTTGCTGTGGGGAAAGCCGCGGAGCTAGCCTACACAAGAGCAAGAAAGAACTCAACAATTAATATATGCGTGGACAGTCAAGCAGCAATAAAAGCAATAAGCTCATATTGTATTAAGTCCAAAAATGTTCAATGGAGCAGGGAGGCCATATAAAACCTAGCCGCAAACAGTAGATTCGCCAAGATTCGCGCTGACATCCTACATGATGTCTACTTTAGGTATTCATAGAAGTCGGTCTCTATCTGGTATCGCTAGGGACCAAATGGTCTATGCGTGGCTCGTTGTCAACCAGCCTAACATAACCTAACCTCCCGAATTTATTCATCAAGTGTAAACGATCGTTGACGAGGACCCTTCAAAATCAATCGGGGCGCTTGCGAGGGAGCTTAATGTTTCTGAGGGTATTTTCCGTCAAGTTGCCCATTAAGATTTCTGATATAAATTCTACGTTGTGGGCAGAAGACAGTTCATATCACAAGAATAGTGAGTCATCCGATCGAAACGCCTACCGATGTTATGTTTTTTTTCTGATGAAAACAGTTTTGAACAAAACCAAAAGGCCAACCGCAGAAATGACAGATGGCTATGTGCCAATCCTACAGAGATACCTGTTGTCATGTACATGAAGTTTCCAGGCACTTTTATTGTTTTAGGTGTTTTCAGCACCAAACGGCATGTGATGTCACTACTCTTCTTTACTTAAGGACTTCGAATGAGTTCTGATTCTGATGATCGAGGTTCTAGAGACAGTAGTGAAAAACTGAATTGATAATGTACGCGTGACAGCTCATACACATTCAACATTCGTTCATAAATTTCCTTTAGTTTTAAACCTTCAAAAAATAAAAATTCAATTATTGCAAAATTCTTAATTTTTTCGTTTGTAGAAAATGCTGCGACACGTCGATACTAAACAAAGAAAGAATTGATAGATTGAAATGAAACTTCACATACGTTAATATGAATAGTGTACCAATTAAAAAAAAAAAAAAATTAGCAGCGCCCTTACTTATCGAGCCGCAAAACTTATTGAATAACCTAGTAAGTGTAGTTTAGTTCCATTTTTTTGCCGACATGAATTTTCAAAGCCACTGTACAAGGTGAAATCCAAAATACACAAGACTGGCGTCATAAAAATGTTTTTGATGGCACCATCTTTTAAGTGAGTTAGTGAGTTGGGAACTACATCCCTAGCTGACTTCCAGTGAAAGCTTGGTGACATTCGGTTCGGTGGAAGCGAAAGTATTGCGTCTAAAGTGTCAGTGTGTTTGTGTCATCGTTACAAAAATGCGTATCAAACAGAGAGTTAATATCAAATTTTGATTTAAAATCGGTAAAACGTTTACCGAAACATTTGAATTGATGAAAAAAGTCTATAGCGATGATTGTCTATCCCGTGCCAAACTGTATGAGTGCTTTCCATTTTCCAGAGATGGTTTTGAGGACATAAATGACAATGAACATACGGGTCGCCCGGAATCAGTAATTACCGAAAACTCCATCGAAATGGTACGTAAATTTATCAAAAATGAACCGAAATCATCGTTGAAATTCATGGGATCGGAGTTGAATATCTCCAAAACATCGATTTATCGCATTTTAACTGATCATTTGGGCTTACGAAAGTTCTGTGAACGTTTCATTCCGCACAAGTTAACTGAGGACCAAAAATTGCTCAGAATTCAACACTCGAAAGACCTCATTAAAGAGGTGAGAAAAGACTAGAATTTCCTTTACAACATTGTAACTGGTGATAAAATGTGGAGCATGTCGAACATGAACCTGAAACTCAGTGTCAAAGTGCCGAATGGAAGGCCCCAGACGAGCCGCCACCTAAAAAATCACGTTTGGAGAAGTAAAAAATTAAATCGATGCTCATTTGTTTTTACGATTCCAAGAGAATTGTCCACAAGGAGTTCGTGTTAATGGGCCAAACCGTCAATGCAATTTTCTATTTTGGCGTTTTGAATCGTTTCTTGCATTACATTCGTCAAATTCGCCCTGAATACCGCGAAGCAGGTAACTGGCGTTTATTGCACGATAATGCACCAAATCATCGATCCACTCCTGTGTTCGCCTAATATGGGTCCCTGTGACTTTTACCTATTCGGAAAATTGCATTTCGCCATGAAAGGAAAACGCTTTGCGCCCGTAAAGGTCATCCAGGGGACTTGAACCAACCTCATGAATGACATTCCGGTCAATGACCTGAAACACTCTTTCGAAAAGCTTTTAGATCGTGCTAAACAGTGTATCGAGGCCTGTCGTTTCTATTTTAGCTCAGTCTTGTTTATTTTAGACATCACCTTGTCTATAACACTAATATGGCCCACATATCGAAACGTTCTGAGCGAGTTTCTGGTAAAATATGTAAAACTTTACATTCCAGGCAATAGTCGGTATAAATAGACGTTTAGTGGGGTATGCATTTTGACACCTCTGACATCCAATTTTAGACATTTTCTGCTGGTATATAAAGAGGATTTCACTTCCTATGGATTAACTAGAAGTTGTTTGTTTTTTTTTTTTGACAGCAAGTAAGTGACTAATAAAAACCTCGAACGCCATGCGTGGTTCTCAAGCATAGGCTTTTGTTAGCGAATAGCTAAATGCATACAGGTACGTGCATTTGCATACATGATCGGACATTTGCACATTCGTATTTGCGTATGAATACAATTTAAGCGAATGCCACATAAATATGTACTAAACATTTTATTTTTATATACCAGGAATGGAGATTTATGAATATAACCCATAAATATGTGGTGTTAATGTGCTGACGGATTGCCGCATTCGAGCGCTCCACTACAAATATGGCATGCACACCATGCGGATGTTGGATATTGAATGTTGTTGGTGCTATATGCACACACACTTATTCAGCTTTGTTGCAACTACTCTTCTAGCAACCGCTAGTGCAACGAGTGGCAGTGCGACGCTTGCACAAAATTCGCAACGGGTATCGCTACGCATGCGACGAGTTCATTAACTTAACAGCGAAACACCCGCCAGCCGCCGCCTTCACCACCTATCAGCCAAGCAACATCAACAGCAACAGCAACAATGTTCGTAGCTGTTGGTTGCACAGTTGGCGAAAATGTACAAGATTAAGGAGTATAAAGAAGAAGAAGAAGAAATGTTAATAGACCTGCATAAACGGGCGGCACAAAGCAACTACTATTTTTATTTTTCGGTATTCTTACCTCATGGTGGCGAGCGGCAAGCATAGAACAGCTACGCGGCCAACGCTTAATGCCGCTGAGCCACTTTCGGTTGCCGCACCGACGTCGGTACGCGGCAATACATTCGCGCTGTGATTCGCCGTGCATCGTTTAATTTGAAATTCTGCAAATGGCACGCACCATCATCGGTCCTCTATTTACAAGAGCGCGGACACACAAGCACGCGATGGCAAGGGGCGCTAGGTGTGTGCGTAGCTAGCACAAAAAGCTGTCGACAAATGACATAAATTATGCAGCAATCAATTATCGAGCCCGTGCAATAACATTTAAATATATATGTGGTACGTACATATGTATGTATGCATGTATGTGTGTCCATTTAATGGCTACGAAGCCATGCAATATGAGGCGAAGCAGCAACGAACAACAACGGCAATATCAACGATCACTGACGTTGTATTGACGATTTCGCCATGCGACAATATCGCCATTTCTTGACGTTGATCGACTGCTGGGGAAACGTTTCGGAGGTGGAAACGTCATGTTGGTGATAAAATGCGTCTGGCCGGAGAGGCGGAGCGCAGTGGCACACTGAGCGCCCCTCTGATATAAAAAGGGCTATGAAATGTGCGTATTCTTGCATGCATTAATACATAGTTAACGTACATAAGTACGCACACGTTTACGCTTATCTACGGGTACATACATACATTCATAAAGCGCTCTGCGTCTTCTTCATCTCTACTTAAATTTTCCATTTTCTCCATTTTTATTTTGTCTAATTTATCCATTTGGAGATGTTGCAACTTTTATTGCAGACAGTTTGTGGCGTTGCTAGATTTTGTTGGAACTTCTTATTTCCTTTAGTTTAGTGTACAACAATCTTGCGAATAGTTGTTAGCGTTTACGAGCTGTGCACACACATACATACACATGTTGCTTTACATTGTCGCTGCACCACAGAGCGGCGTGCGTAAATCCGTCAAAACATCATCACGATTGAGCTATTACTCATGTCTGTTATTGTATATGGAAAATTGCATTTCCAGGAAAGTTTTGCTATCACAATAACATTTTGCTTTGGCCTCTACTTAACAAGTTAAGTATGAGTATTAAAAATAATATTTTTTTTATTAAAATATCTCGTAAATCAAATTTTAATAGAATGACTTCGAACTGGGAGATAAAACTGTGGAAGATACCAACATTTGTAAAGACGTGTATTCGGGAGGTTTGTGATGCACTCGGGAAAAGGTGTTTTCGGCAAAAAACAGTCATTGGAGATAACTTTTAATTACATATGCACACATTTAAAATTTGCATTAGTTAAGGGGCAGATACCTGTAAACGGCCATATTTTCCCTGATTTTCATTAAAATTATTTAAAATGAAGAAGTCAATATATTTTTTTCCAAATTGGCATACAGTTTATTTATACATTAAAATAATTAAAATTTTTTTTTTAATCATTTAAAATGGAGGATGTACACTCAATTCTTTCAGGAAGGTCGCAGCGGGACTTCTCAATCGGCGGGGCATTGTAGCATCGGCGTCAGTGACCTGAATACAAAAACCAAACCTTTTTTTGTTTATTAATGTCATAATTTCTATATGAATTAAAAACAAATGAAAAAAAAAATTCGCTGAATAAAATGCTAAAAAAAAAAAAATTTTGGGGCAAATCTTCCTACAATTTTTGCTTCGAAAAAATAATTTTTTTTCGAAAAATTTTCGAAAACTTTTATTCACATAGAAAGTAATATCATAAAAAATATGTGTGCAAAATTTCAGGGAGATTGGTCATTAACTTTTCGAGTTATCGTGTACGCCAATTCGAAAAATTTAGTTTTGAGAAAAACGCGTCTAAAGTTTGAATACAACGTAACTATACCCCTCCCAGCGCTCGAACGCAAAGAATAGAGTCGTCACGGTTGACGATCTATAATGTAAGAAATACTTAAATTTACGTTTATATTAACATTTTATGATAACAAATTTACAGGTATCTGCCACCTTAAAACTTTTGAATTTGAAAATATTTACGTTTTGCAATTGGTTTGCAAAATTAACAATTATTCTATTTTTTACTATGATATACCTTAAGGGGCTAGTCCTCTCTAGCGCACGAAATAATCACGGCACACTTTGAGGCACAAGTTTTTTACTCTACTAATAAAGCGATAATAATGCAAGCCTTGAAATCCAACGCAGAATCTCTCTTCTCGACATACTTTGGACTAAGTAGGCAACTGAGTGGTAGAGCCCATCTCGATGAGCAAAACTAACACTCTATGAGACTCTCATCATGCCCGTCCTAACGTATGGCGCAAAAGCGTGGACGATGACAACATCCGATGAAGCGATGCTTGGAGTGTTTTAGAGAAAGATTCTGCGGAAGATTTTTGGACCTTTACACGTTGACGACGATGAGTATCGCGGGCGATGGAACAATGAGCTGTATGAGCTTTACGACGACATAGACATAGGACAGCTAATAAAGACCCAGCGGCTTCGTTGGTTGGGTCATGTCGCCCTAATGGACACAAATGCTCCGGCTCTGAAAGTATTTAATGCGGTGCCAGCTGGTGGTAGCAGAGGAAGAGGAAGGCCTCCTCTGCGTTGGAAAGATCAGGTGAAGAAGGACTTGCCTTCACTTGATGTGTCCAATTGGCGCCGGTTAGCACGAGAAAAAACGATGGAAACCCATTTCAATTAAATATCTGCCTCGCATGACTTTGCAGAAGTGTATACTGAACTTTCGAAGACTTTGGAACCAGGCCACTAACTCACAAACAGCTTTTCCGTTATGCTCTTAAGGGCCTGAATCGTTAATGTCTCTTCGCTTGGCATCGATTATCCCCTCACTATTTGTGGAACCACATCAAGACCCACACGACAAATGGGAGGAGGACCTCGGCGAAATACCAGGTGTACGCGCCAATTAAATATATAAATATATACAAAACCAGTGTGACGGTATCAAATCGCATTTCCGAAGTAGCCAATTGACATTACCGAGACGACTGGTAATACTATTACCGAACTTGACACTCAACACATGAACTGCGTGACATTCTGCTGAAACCAAAGATCGTCCAAGTCCATGTCTCCAGTGTTCGTTGTTCGTTTATCATGCCCCTGCAGCGCTCATCGGTGACCGAAATGACGTTTATAGCAGCATTTTCAAAGATAAATGGGTCAATGATGCCACTCGATCCAATATCCGCACCATACTATCACTCCTTGAGAATGCATTAGCTTCTCGACGATTACGTGTGGGTTTTTCGATCCCCAGATGCGACAGTTTTGTTTCCTAGAAAATGCTGCCGTACTGAAGTTACGCGTCGTTACAAAATATGGTTTTGAAAGATTTGGTTTTGATTTTACACAAAATTGACTTTTGAAAAAAGACATGGGCTGAATAGTCCCAGGCCTAACAGATAGATGACACTAGTTTTATTACATTCACTTCGTTTTCAGTTATCACTAACCTTAAGAAGACAGCTATTAAAATTTCATGATATTCTATTCATTAGTTCTTGAGTTGTTGGGCTAAGAGTGACGCTACTTTTGTTATTTTCCAAAAAAATGTATCGAAACGAAATTTCGTGTTTTAATTTTACACTTCTTTTTGATGAGGAAAAATAGCATTCAAAAGAAGCAATGGGTTGAAAAGTGTTATAGGGACTCCGTTGTATCAAAAACAGCAATAAACGATAGTTTGTTGACTTGAAACGTGGCCGTAGACACACCGAAGCCACACCACGCAGTGGATGTCCAGATGAGACGGTAACACCAGAAAACATACAAAAATCCACAATATCGCTTGGAATGATCGAAAAGTGAAGTTGCTGACATCGTAAAGATATCAAAATGATGTGTTGGCTTTATATTGCATGATCATTTGACTATGCGAAAGCTCTGTTCAAATTGGGTGCCGCGTTTACTCATTGTTGACAAAAAACCTAAACGTGTTGATAATTCAAAACAATGGCAACACTACATGAATTGAACTTCAAATTGCTCCCACATCCACTGTATTCGCCAGGATTAGCGACTACTGGCTGTTCGCTAACCAAAGAAAAAAATTCTCGCCGGTATGAAATTTCACTCGAATGAAGAGGTTGTCACTGAAACTGAGACTTAGTTTGAGACAAAAGACATATCGCTCTTCGTAGAGTGGTATTGAAATGTTAGAGCGGCGTTGGAATGATTGCATAGTTCTTGATAGAAATTACGTTGATGAATAAAGCTAACTTTGAACAAACAAAAAAAAAAATGTGTTTTCTTTGTTAAGCACGGGACTTTTCAGCCCATGTGTTAAGTTTGCAATATTTCTTAACATTGTTCTAGCGTAAAGCGATGCATTTCATTTTTTTTTTTAATTATATCAAAACTTCTGACAAACAAATGTTTGTGTACAAATCAACAGTTTTAAGTTTCTCTAGTGGTACAGCTCCAACATGACCAGATTTGCCGAAAAAAACTGGCGGCCATTTGCTTTGGAGTGTTTCACCCGCGAACAACGTTTGTTGGCTAAAGCTCGTCTTAGCACACCCATACTGTCGATTGCTGTTTTATTTCTGACTCATATGCATAGCTTTAAGGGGTTAGATACCTTCTGTTGGACTAAAAAATCGAAAAAATTTTTATAACATATTCAAAAAGTACATCTTAAAAATATAGATTCAAAAAATCATAAAGATCGGAGCTCTAGAACGAAAGTTACAGACCGTGGAAGCGCGCGACCTTTCTTGCAACGAAAAGTGCACGCAAAACTTTAGACGCGATTAACTCAAAGTCGTGTTTTTTGAAAATAACCGACGCGGTGATCATTATTTATTTTGACCGATTTGCATAAACTTTTTTTTTTAATTATTCGAAGTTACAACCTCGTGAATCCGAACGGTTCACTTTATATAAGTATTTATTTGCATAGTTAGCTGGAATTAATTTTTGTTTTTAATTTTTCAACACCTCAAAAATCGTTTTTTTGGTGCAAAGTGGTTTTCATATCGAGAAAAAAATTTTGTTGGATAAATAAACCGTTCAGATTCACTAAAAAACATTTTTCTTCAATAATCATTTAATTTTTTTGATTTCAGTTGAGCTGCTCATGCGCTACCGTGATCACCGCAAGCCTCTTCAAAGAAACGGCGTTTCGGGGCAGGGGCGATATCAACAATAAATAATAACATTTTTTTAAAATAAAAACACCAAAATGTATTCTTCGAGAGTTACCCTTCAATATGATATTTGCCTCACTTGAAAAAAAGTTCTAAAACATATTTAAAAAAAATTAATATATGACAATCGTCCATTTTTTTGGGCCCACAAGGTATATAACCGCTTAAGATGCGCTCACTGATACGATGTCGTAGACGTTCAATGAACCGCCGCTGCGAATTTCTGCAACATTTCTTTCCACCAATCGACACGAGTTCTGTTTTGGGCAATTGTCAAATTTTGCGGTATCCAATGAGAACAAATCTTCTTGACGTCCACATGTTCTCGCAATATTGAATGTATGCTGGTAAGAAAATTACCAAGGAAGCGTTTATCTGAGGATATGTCGCATGCCGATGTTTCATTATCAATTGACGCACAGCAACGATTGTTTCCGTTTTACACGACCTTCACAATATTCATCTTGCAAGGATCGACGGCTACATTGGAATCCGTTGTACTAGCGATTCACAGTGGCTTAGCCGGCGGTGCTTCAACTCCAAAAGTTGATGTAAGTTGATCAATGCACTCCTGTCGCGATAATCTACGTCGAAAATCATAATCGTCGAATCATCGCACAAAAATGTTCACGAGTTAATTCCACCGAGATGAATTTTTCAAGTCACTGAAATCACAGCTTATCACACTTAGTGATACAAAGGCGACCCTAAGCAATTATAAGCAATATAGAAAAGGCTTAGTGTTGGTAATTGGCGCACCCAGCAAAATCACACACATCTTATGAATTGCAATCATTGGGCGTGTGAAAACATTGTTTTAATGTTCTTCAGCTAGAAGTCGCCAGATTCGACCTGACTTTGGTCCAGTATCGTTTGGATAGCAACCGTATACCGACTCGGGGCGAGCTAAAATGACCTATTCGGTTTACATGTGTTTTCGAGTAATAAAATATTATATTGTACAATAAATTTATTTATTTATTTTCAACGCCTTCACTTATAAGAGAAAAATATAAGTTTTTACCTTCCTCATATGTAGTTATACTAATGTACATATATTGTTATTAATAATTTAATTAATTTAAAAGCAAACTTTTCAGTTTACACTTCGCTGATGTTCTCTTCTAGCGTTCGTATATGAACGAGCTTGGAATTGGAACATGGTAGCAAAACGCTCTCTGAGAAATTTCATTATCAATGCATTACAGTATTTATTTGATTCTACCAGAGAACATTGAATCAACGCTCTCTGCCCTCACTGTACTGGGTATCGTGAACTTGCTCACATATGTATGCATGTAAGCATTTGATTTAAAATACAACAGAGTAAATGACTCTCGCAATAACGTTTTATTACAGGGCGAGTTCTTCGCTCTTTGACTTGTTTTTGCTTTGCTTGTTTAGTACGTATTGCTTACCCGCTTGATGTTTGTCTTTTGTTTCTTTTTGTTGTTTTTTTATTTTTATTTTATTTTTTTGTTGGGTGTTTACTTGCTTGGTTGGTGGGGTTTTGGCTGGTATGTTCGATAACGACTTTCCCATTCCGGTTTGCGCCATCGTTACTTTTGTGTGTATGTGTATGTGCGAGTACATATGTAAATACAGCCGTATATATACACTATATACCCGCAAAAAAGTCTTAGCTGCTTCAGTACTAAAGTCGAATTAAGTTTTTAAATAAAATTTAAGTTGCTTTTTAGTGCTTAAATAAATTTAAAGCATACCGCCTCAACACCTGACTGCCAGCGATGCACTCAAAGATCAAAATATATTTACTTTGGTTTAGCGACGGCTTTTTGCCAGCAGTAGAAATATTTTCATACCTTACCCACTCGTGCAATAGAAACAGGTCAACAGTAGGTTAATAAAATATGCGTCAAAAGCCTTTCTTTCCATTAAGACTCAAACATTTTAATATGCAATTACTTTGCCAAAAAAACAAAAAATTCAAAGCCAAAAATTTTAAGTTTCATGAATCTAATAACTTTGCGTACCAGTGCATCTGAAAAGTATATTTATCTGAAAAAATACATTTTTTATAATAATAAATATTGTAGAAATAAAATCCGTCTAGAAAAAAATTGTCAAATCTTCTTTGAAGTTCGAAAAACTATCCCCATACGGTGTGTTCCCGTTCGGAGTCCACTGCAGACATGAAACTCTAAATTATAGAAAAAGTTTGCCTAATGGGGGTGGCCCTTTGACAGCTAATGTCAAACCTGGTAGTGAATATCTGCCATGAAAGAGCTTTTCGTAAAAAGTATTGCCAATCGTATAACTTTTTACCTCTTAACGGATACCTCTATTAAACGGGCACTTCCCTAGGGCGGCAATTTTTTCCCCTATACCAAGTTTTAGGTATCGACAGAAGTTACTCTCTCTTAAGCGAATATCTCGCTTGAGCTGACTAAAGTTGAATGACGATGAGTGTCCGCCCAAGAGAGATTTCGCTGTAGTTGAGAAACGTTTGTAATCAGCTTTGTATGAACCAGCTGTTTCTTATCCTTTATTTCCTTTAACGAATGCACGCACGATTATTTTGTTGAGTTCCTAACAGTTCTTAACTCTCCAACTCCTTTTAAATACTATTGAGCTAGGATTTCCTATGAAATCTTCAATTAAAGCACATTTATTAAAAATTGTAGATTCCGCTCTTTTTTGGAGCAAAATTAACGTTTCGCTTTTTTAAACATGTTTTCGTTTTAGCGACATAATTTGACGAGGTCTTGCCAGCCTAAAAGGCATAGTTCCCATCAGAAAGGAATAAAGAAATCTCCCAAGCACTCCTCCAAGCATACAAGGCCAGAACTAAGTTTTGCTTAAACTAAAACTTCGAATTTAATTTGGCTAACATTTTTGCTTTAACTTCAATTTCAGTTTATAATATTATTTGGAGAAGTCATTCGTATGAAATCTATCATTTAGAGGCACTTGAAAGTAGCTTAGCTTAAACTTTCTTCGTCCGAAATGGTTGTTTGCTATTATTTCGAGGCATTTATTAGCTCTGAGGTTTTATTGTTGGCATTTGCTAAACTGTGTATGCTGCCGATCATATTTTTTTCTGTGTTGCCTTGGTTTATGTCAACTTTAATATTAAATTTGGTCTTAATGGCTTTCGACATTATTAATGGAATTCGTCCACCACTTTATTCTCTGTCCTCTTTCCTGGTCGTAAGAACTTTATATAAAGTGGTTTTTGGAACTCGTAGATTGTTGAAATGATTTTCTGTAACACTGACACATTTCTTTATTATTTTACTGTTTAGTCAGCATTCTTCCGGAACCTATCATATTACCATTTCTTGAAAATAAAAATTGCGTTTTTTGGTATTTTTAAAAAGAAATTGTGGCTAGCCTTTTAATGACAATTAGTTGGTGAATTTACGAAAAAAGACCCTCGAGTTATGTTGTAGATATGATTTCCTCTCTATTAATTAGCATAAGCAATTCTGTTAAGCCTACATCTCTGGTCATTAAAATAGGTTCATCCGAGTTCATACAGAAAATGCAAATTGACAATAGGAACAAAAATGAAATATTCGTGTGGTCATTAAAATAGGTACGAAATAGAAATAGGTACGTTACAAAAAGTACTTAGTAATTTCATTAAAAATGCTGTTTATCAAATTATCGAAGTTTAATCAATAACCACTGAGTTCACTATGATTGCCAATAGCTTTTTGTATTCGATTTGGCATAGAATTGATACTTCGATTTTTTGACATAAATCCTTTTGATTTTTGAATATTTCCTTCCCGGATTGCTTCTTTAAATCTTTCCAAAGGTTTGCAATGTGATTTAGGTTGGGTGCCCTATAAATTTAACATTGTAAAAACCATTCACGTACTAACATTGAGGAGTGTTTTGGGTCATTATCTGGGCGCATTTTATTGGTTATCACGTGAATAGGTCCTAACCCCAACAAAGAGAATCATCTCCAAATTATTAGGTCGGCACCACTGTGCTTGGCTGTTTTTTTTTTTTTTTTGGTGAACACTCTGAGAACTCTTGTCCTTTAGGACGTCTGAAATTTCCCCCAGCATCATTTCCAAATAAATTTATTTTTGTTCCATCGCTCCATTGCTCTTACGACTTGTACGCTGTTTTGTTTGTTTTCGAATATAGGCAGCAATCTTCCGCTTCTCAACCGTGCAATGCTGCGCATGACCCACCTTTGAAAGAAATTACTTTTAATTTTTAGTGATTAACTGAACTACCTAATTCGCCAATTACATTAAGCTCAATTTTTTTCCACTTATTTAGTTAAAATGCAAGGGTTATCCGCAAAGTACCCAATTTAGTGGCCACGTTAAACTACACTTTATGAAAATAACCGAATCTTAAACTTAATGTAACCAGTCTTTTAAATTCACAACGAAGAAGTGATAATATTTGTAAAAAAAGTGAAATTTGAGCCCTAATCCCATGTCAATGGGTCGTTCGTGCCCGGTCAATTCGTTGAGGAATCATGCATTTTTTATTTAATATAACTATTGCAATACTGCATTTGTTGACGTTAAAATAATATTAAAATAAAAAAATTTTAAAAAATCTCTACGGATATATTAGCTAAAGCTTAGAAGATATCTTATGATTTTTTTCTAATTTTCTGTTGGCGCGATATAGTAGAACTAAGATCCGGACAGGAACGACCCATCGACATGGGATTAAGGTGCTAAATATATATTCCTTAGTTCTTATACTTAGTTTAGTTACGTTCCCAAGCAGCGTTCGTCTTTCCAATAAAATATTCAAAATTGAGTTTTATTACCGTAAAATCATAGCTCGCGCATTACAAAAGTTAGGTTAGGTTAGATAAATATAATACACAAAAAGGGAGATTGGCACTTCGACGTTAAGTCTTTTGAGATTTCAAATTGGGTAAGCCGGCCCGTTTTTTAATCAAGAGCTTACTTGGTGGACATTTAGCCCCATTACGATGTCCAGGAGAAGACTTCCGCAGATGTGTCCATTCATGGCTCTTTACCATCCCACTTTTTTAGTTAATGAAATTAGTCGCACATTTGAGGCACATTCTTCATAATACGGGGCATTCGCACAAGAATTTCATTTCCATAGTTCTTACGGAAATCGTTAAGTAGCGGCACCAAACCAGGCGGCTATATGAGCAATAGTACTGTGCCGCGTTAGTATTCCCGTGAGAACTCATATGTTCGGTTTCAGGGAGTGCTTCGCTTACTTCGATGGAAAAATTGAATGCGCTACGCTGCTGACACCAAGATTTGCCCAGCAGCTGCTGGTACTTGCTCCTATCTTACTCTAAACTTGTGAGGTAAAATTCTTGGATGAGCTTATGTGTCTGGTTCCCCATGTAGCCTGTCGCAGACGATTTCCACACTAATTCGTTTGGATCCGAATTCATCGGAACACCACTGTGTTCCGAAGGCCAATATATTACATAGATAACTGCTGAATAGATTTTAGGGTTCCTCGACATTCTTTAATGCGTATGACCCTTATACAAGGCGAAGTCGAAAATAAACAAGACTGAGTTAAAACAGAAACGACAGGAGCTTTTGGATGGCCTCTATGGGCGCAAAACGTTTTCCTTTCACAGCCAAATGCAATTTTCTGAAAAGGTAGAGGTCACACGGAGCCGTATCAGAAAAATATGGTGAGTGATTGATGGTTAAAATGCGATTTCTAGTCAAAAAAATCAGTCACAAGAGTGGATCGATGAGATGGTGCATTATCGTGCACTAAGCGCCAGCTTCCTCCTTCGCGGTATTCAGATCGAATTCGACGAATGCAATGCAACAAACGCTTCAAAACGCCAAGATAGAAACGTGCATTGACGGTGTGACCCATTGGCACACACTCCTTGTGAACAATTCTCTTGGAATCGTAAAAACAAATGAGCATCGACTTAATTTTTTACTTCTCCAAACGCGATTTTTTGGGTCGTGGCTCGTCTGGCACCTTCCATTCGGCACTTTGACCGCTAGAGCAGTTGTTCACAGGCGAAAAAACGACGTTCAACATGCCTTGGTTTTAACTCTTAAGGCACCCAAGTCCCCTGTTTCTGAATTATTCCCAAAAGCAAGCAATCGCTTGGAAATGGATTGGCGGGTAACACCTCATACTCCTAATACTGAAGCAAGCTCTTCTGGCGTTTGACACGGATCCTCATTGAGCAATGGCTCCAATTCAGCGTCTTCGAAGGTTTTTGGCCTTCCTTCACGCGGATGGTCGTCAACATTAAAAAACCGTCTTTGAAGCGACAGAACCAATCTCGGCTCGTTGTTTCACTTAAAGCTGCATCTCCATAAACTTTTTGTAGCTCTCGATGCGCTTCAGCCGCCGTTTTTTCGAATGAAAGAGGAAAATCAACACTTCCCGCAAATGACGATTATTCGGCACACAATCAGACATTTTCACAAAACCAAAAGTATATGATACCAAAGCAAGATCTCTAATGTGTGGAAGCAGTTTGTTTACCATATGTCTAAGCTTGGTTTATGACGTTTAGGTTATGTTAGAATCGACTAGCGCACACTGCTGGCGGCATCTATTGACAAACAGCGGGATCTTAGTTGCACACGTAATATATAAATCATTTCCACGTGTAGTGTTGCACCACGCCGACGGTAATATTGTATTAACGGAACACACTACACACTACACGTTTTAAGCAACAACAAAAAAATACTTTAAGACAGCAACATATGCGGTGCGCTTGTCATGTAAAATGTTCCCACATTAAATCTTCTCATTCGGTAATTTCATTCCGGCTGCTAAAAGATTTTGATTTTTCTAAGAGTTTCTATTTTTTGTTTTTTGCTATCAATGGATACAGCAAAACGTGTGCGTATGTGGGCTTGTGCGCGTATACATACATACACACATTTTTATATAGAACGACTATTTTCATCAATGTATTTAGTAAGTCGGTGTGATTTCATTCACTTTCTGGTTTTCAGCAGAATGCTCCAATTGCCAAGGCACCGCACAGTATGCCAACATTTCCAGCATTCAACTGCTAAATATTGTGCATTTATATGTATGTATGTATTTCACTAAAATCGCATTGTACATTTAAGTGCGCACGTATGCGTGTATGCCTGAGTGTGTGTGGACTTCTATGGCGCGCTTATTGCTTGGACGCTTATTTTTTCATTTGGCCGAAAACAAATCACGCGAAGTCAACAAATCTATTTTATGTTTTCTCGCTTTGGTACAACAAGCCTGTCGTTGTTTCGTTTTGGTAGCAATTAATTTTTTTAAGTGAAGATTTGTTACACAACGTTATTAGAAGGAAATACAAGAACACACAAAATTTAATTCTTCTACTTTTTCTATGTGAATCAATTGGAAGCGTTAAAGCTCCTGTAGTCTTATCGAAAAATGCGATAAATGCGCGAACGCCTGTTTCAATTTGTTCGAAAATTAGAAGTCAAATAATATTGTCAGCAAAACAAATTCAAACCGTAGAACACATATGAGTATATCGAGGGTGTGAAGTGAGGAGGAAAGTTGGAGGCGGAAATTTTGGTCGGTCTAGAGGAAGATTAGATTTGATAAAGGAAACTGGAAGAAAGGGCAAGGAGTTCAAAATTCACAGAAGCTTTAATAAACTGGAGTTGGATTAGCAAAGTAGGAGTATGGCTCAATTACATATGGAACAAAATATTGGCCAAAAGGCTACCGCGGCCTCGACGGCACACCTTCATCCGATGGTCCTAATTTTCGATGACGCTGAGGCATAATTCAGGTTCTATGCAGTTAATGTACCGAATTATCTCGTCCTTTAGCTCTTGAATTGTTGCTGGCTTATCGACGTACACCTTTTCTTTCAAATAACTCCAAAGAAAGAAGTCCAACGGTGTCAAATCACATGATCTTGGCGGCCAATTGACATCGTCGCGACGTGAGATTATTCGGCCATCAAATTTTTCGCTCAAAAGAGCCATTATTTCGTTAGCTGTGTGACAAGTGACACCGACACCAAACAGTCACTCTTTGTGGGTGCATAGGTTTTTCGGCAATCACTCTTGGATTATCATTCGCCCAAATGCGGTAAATCTGCTTATTGACGAATCCATTGAGGGGAAAATGTGCCTCATCACTGAAGATGATTTGCTTCAAAATGCATTTTGATTTGAACGCCCGTTTTCATAATAAGCCTGAATAACTTTAACACGTTGCTCGATTGTGTATCTTTCCATGGTTCAAATTGAGTTAGTCTGGAATTGAAAAATGTCGAATGAAATGCAGAAAAAAACTTGACGTTTAGGTGTGGTTCACATTTAACATCGGCCCTTGAAATTTAACCACCGCTTATAAGGTGAAGTCTAAAAGAAAACAAGATTGGCGTCATAAAAATGCTTTTTGATGAATATCTCCAAAACATCCATTTATTGCATTTGTTCATCGCAACTGATCATTTGGGCTTACGAAAGGTCTGTGCACGATTCATTCCGCACAAGTTAAATGAGGACCAAAAATTGCTCAGTATTCAACATTCAAAGGACCTCTTTAAAGAGGCGAACCTCATTACACGAACCTGGAACTAATCGTCAAAGTGCCGAATGGAAGGCCCCAGACGAGCCACCACCCAAAAAATCGCGTTTGGAGAAGTCGAAAATTAAATCGATGCTCATTTGTTTTTACGATTCCAAGAGAATTGTTCACAAGGAGTTCGTGCGAATGGGCCAAACCGTCAACGCAATTTTCTTTAGCGTTTTGAATCGTTTGTTGCATTACATTCATCAATTTCGCCCTGAATACCGTGAATACTGGCGTTTATTGCATTATAATTCGAACTCATGGATCCACTTTTGTGACTGATTTTTTGACTAGAAAACGCATTTTAACCATCAATCAATTACCGCATTCGTCTGATATGTCTCCCTGTCACTTCTACTTATTCGGAAAATTGCATTTGGCCTTAAAAGGAAAACGTTTTGCGTCCGTAGAGGCCATCCAAAAGCTTTGTAGCGACATCCTGAAGGATATTCCAGTCAATGACCTGAAGCACTCTTTCGAAAAGCTTCTTAATCGCGCAAAGCAGTGTATCGACGCAAGAGGAGACTATTTTGAATAAATAAACTTCAAAGTATTAGAATAAAGCTCCTGCCGTTCCTATTTTAGCTCAGTCTTGTTTATTTTGGACTTCAGCACCAATTCAGGATCCAAACGAAAGTTAGTATTATATGGCACAAACATACTTTGATCCTAAAACACTTTTGTGTTTGCCATTCACGCCCAGCGCAGAATGTCCACAAATTCGGAAACTTTATATAGCCATATTTTTGTATTGAAAGTTTTACTTTAACGAGTCTCAGTCGTGTTGAAAATGTTGGTCCCAACATGAACATCACGAGGTGAATAGATCATCGTGAATAGATCGTCGGGCCAAACGTAAATATGACGAGCAGAGGTCATATACAGATAGTCGGATCAAAAATCAACATCTCGAGCCTGGGACGTAATTGGGCCCGAGTTTCGACGAGCTAAATGGCACGGCATTGGGTTAAAGGTTAAAAACCTTCAGCCCAGGAGTTTCACATCTTGAAAAGTTTTTAAGCGGACTGCTCCTGAGTGAGACCACATGGTGCGCTATCTTAGAATTAGCTTGATTTGAGAAATTGCTTATGTGTTACAAAGCACAGTTAATCGTTAATATTTTTCGGAAATTTTATTTCATTTCTCAAATACTTCTTACATTAATACATTACATTACTATTTATTGTATCCATTCTCCACACTGTAAGCCTATTAATTCATTTTGCTATGGAAGATTATTTACCATTTTCGCTACGTCTAATAACATTTTAAAAGTAAGTGGGGAATTATACTGTGCTGAATATACTGTAAGGAAAAAATGTACCGAGTGAGCGCAAGGAATTACAGCGCACGCTCGATAACGTCAACTAATTCAAACCAAGGCAGTTCATGTTAACAAAAGTGTTCACGTTTTGAAATGTCCTAAAAGACTAAGTAAATACATTTTAACACCAACACGAAACTAAACCGCATCCAAAAGATTTATAGCTGTTAATTTTTAGTAATTTAATTAATTAATTAAAAATTAATTTAGTTAATTTTTTTCAACGACTCGAGCAAATTACACTTTGTCGCTGCTATTGAAGCTAGAAGGCTGTTTCTGTAATGCAATTTAGTGATTTTTATTGCATTCTGATCCATCGGTTGAATGAGGGGAGTAGCGTTTGGTGGCATAAACATTGTCGAAATTTGCCCATTCTTCTTTGTCAGTTCAGCTTCATTTGGGTGAGAAGGAGCGTTGTCGATTAGGAGCGGAGGTTTAATTGGTAAGGCTTTCTCCTTTAAAAACGAAGTAACCTTAAAAAACAACCAGTTAACCCTAAAAATCGGACAAAACTTAAACGGAATATTCACCTGTGGAACAAATGACTCATGAAACCATTGCTTCAAAGTAGCCGACGTCATCCAGGCGAATTTCGAGCTCTTATAGTCAGTGACACTGAAAATTTTTAAAGCAGCGTAGATTCTTCGCCTTTCCAATTACCAAAAGCTTAAGCTTGTGAGATCCAGTGGCGTTTGAACAGCATAAAAACGTGATTCGCTGTTTCTTGGACTTTACCCCTGGGGCTCTCTTCTCCAAACTTAACGCGTACGTTTTCTCTGGCAAAAGTCTCCAGAATAGCCCTGACTCATCAGCATTATATAGCTGATGCATTGCACAACTCCAATTCGGATCCGTAGATTATCCACTAGCTGAGGTTGAGAAGACAGTTTTTCGCCTAATATTTTAAGAAGACGAATACCGTACCTCTTCTTGAATCCTTGGAGCCGTCCATCACTAGCGAAGAAGTTCGCTTCATTTTCTTTAAATTTTGCATGCAGTGTTTTTGACTTTTCTTTCAACATTAGAGCACTTACTGGCCAGTTTTTATCTCGCATGCGGATATATATATATATTATATAATTGGCGCGTACACCCTTTTTGGGTGTTTGTCCGAGCTCATCCTCCTACTTGTGGTGTGCGTCTTGATGTTGTTCCACAAATGGAGGGACCTACAGTTTCAAGCCGACTCCGAACGGCAGATATTTTTTTTTATGAGGAGCTTTTTCATGGCAGAAATACACTCGGAGGTTTGCCATTGCCTGCCGAGGGGCGACCGTTATTGGAAAAATGTTTTTCCTAATTTTGGTGTTTTCACCGAGATTCGAACCTACGTTCGCTCTGTGAATTCCGAATGGTAGTCACGCACCAACCCATTCGGCTACGGCGGCCGCATTCGGATAAACCAACGATAAAGAGCTCTCTCCATTTTGGGCAACTCTGAAGAACGCAGTGTTTTTCTATTTCCAGGTCCACAATACGTGTTGTTTACGTATTTTAAAATCACTTGCTTTTTCGCTTTAATGTTACAAATTGTTGATTTAGCAACATTATATTTCTTTGCCAAAATCGTCACAGATGAGCCTTGTTTTAAAAAGCCGAGAATTTTAGGCTTTTGTTTAAATGTCAAACACACGCGGTTTTTAGAACTCATTTTCACCAGAAAACATCAGACGAAACACTCTTTGCAAAACCAAAACCGCGACTGAAATATTTTACTCCTTACACGCAATTCCGAATAAAATGCCTATTTTATAATTAGGGGATTCCCTAATTTCAGAATTACTTGAGATCAACGTAAACTACATTCAAATAATTGTACCGTTTATTGTTCATGTTGTTGAGCTTTTTGGGCTTGTTCACTTTTTAGAGTAGTCAATGCACAAAAATGTCTGTTCACGTTTTGGGGTGTTCAAGCTTTAGAGCGTTCACGTTATCGAGCGTGCGCTGTATAATAATTGTACCATATAATCCAGTGCCATTTTCGATGGAAGAGTTTTGTCGAGGCCCTATGCTCCCGAGAGGAGTGAACAAGGGGAAAAAGACAAAAAAACGTATATAATCTACTAGTCGAACTACAAAAAACCATACTTTCACATTCGCAAAATGCCGCCAGGGGGCAAAACTGAGAACAAAAAAACGATTATTGTTAACTGAAACGAACCAATTTTATTCTACGCTATGCAAGTAACTACAACACATATGCATACACATACATGCATATCAAGCAGATTGAAAGCGTATTAAGAAAATTATTTAAATGAGAGAAAATTTAATTCGTTATAGATTTCCAACTTGTTTTCAGTGACAAATCAGCCAACACAAATTGCTATTTTGCAAATTATTCACACATACATACACACAATTTTGCACAGTCGTATAATACATACGTACATACATGCATACATATATTAAAAAAATTAAGTAGTACATTTTGCATTTTGCAATTAGCTGAAACCACACACTTGCACTTGAACATTCACACCAGCTAATACTTTCATCTTCCAGCAACGCCTACAAACCTACACAACAAATTAGTATTATTTTTGCATTTTTAATTGCATATGGCAACTAAAAAGTCCCTTTTTGGCTGAGGCACTTTTGCCCTGACTAGCAGCGAGTAGGACGATCGCCCAGCTACATAGCAAGCCGGCATAATCGATTAGAAACCCCTTTAAACTATGATTTTTGCGGAATAGCCCCCTTCACTTTAACACGGATGAGTTGCTCTATTCAATAATGATCACAACGGATCAGCGCAAACGTCATCCTTCATAGTTAGTAGCCGCCAACAGCATTTGCAGAGGCAGCTTTTGCAGTGACAGCATCGAATGGACCACTAGCCACTAGGCGGCGCACAGCCAACGTCTGCCATAGTCTTGCCATTCACTCACTCCATCCGCAACTGCACAGCTGTGACCAAAAACAACAACAACAATTTAGCTAATAATAGAAGGAGTACCTAAAGTGGGAAAAGAGAATCGAGAATTAGTTGTCAACATTTTACACAACTTAGAATAACTCGAACAGCAAAAACAGACAAAAAAGAAGAATACTAAGGAATAACAAAACAAAACGAAAAAATACAGTGCACAAGTAACACCTGCGGAGCACCATTAGATGATATCCAGTGAAGGTGGAGTGAAGCAGCAGCGAAACATCAATAAACGATCAAAGTTTTACGAGCGCAGCGTGTGCCACACGATCAATCGATTTGATGCCGGCAAAAATCTTACATCACTGCAAAATAAGAAATGAAAACAAAAATAACATTGGCACGAAGAGTAGCAACAGCATAAGTTAGACGAAAAATACAGAAAAAAATCGGCCGGCGGCAAAAGAATACATTTCTTACGGAGAATCATTAGAACGGTGATGAAGGAAGTAAATAGTAATTGTTATTGTATTGGTGTTAATTTCAATGTGACCCATTGTGAGGCTCATAGCCGATCACTGCATACCGAAGAAACTAGAATGGAGTCATCGAAAAGTGTGGTGTCGCATTCAAGAACAAAAAGAACAAAAACCAAAATCGCCGTTAGCGATTACGCCGCTAATAACTCATTCACTGCTTTAAATAACTATAGCACTAGGACTTAATGGAAAGTTTTGACAATTTATTTGTTTCTTAGTTAAAGCATATCACTAAGTTTGCGTTTCACGAGAAATCGCTGCCAAAATCCATACAAATTGCATTGCCGTGAAATATACGTGAAATTTCGCATGTATATCACGGCAAAGTAGTACTCAGTTCACGCCAGCAATATGTTTCCACATCTATGTACTTAAAAATTCAGAGTTCGTTTGCGAGTGAAGTGCCTGAGTTCGAATATTCCGAAGGTATGGTATTGTTAAGTGAAAGGTCTTCGCAAAGATATGCTCTCTGCGGCCCTGTATATGGTCTATCCCGGGGCCCGGGGGAAAATTTTGAAGGGGCGTGGTAATTCATAAAAAACGTGAGCATCGTTTTCTTTTTTGACTGAAAATGGCATGGTTTGGTTTTTGGTCTTGGTTCATCGGGAGCTCTCCACTCACTCGCCAGGTGTCTAGATTACATGCCCTACTCTTAAATCCACGTCTCGCCTCCAGTAATGATGCGTTTGATGAATGTTGCGTCGGATTTGACATCGTCGCGGATCAAGACTTCACACTTTTTAATCAGATTTTCTAGAAAAATTTTAAGTAATTAATTACAGTGAGCCTAAGAACAGTTATTTTGCGTGACTCAATACGCTGGCTGGCTTGATTTACTTTTGTTCGAAACCGTATTGTATACGTCAAAAGGAAATACGACAGACCATGAAATTGTCTTCATTCACATAATACGTTATAACTTCTACAATTTTTCGTCGATTCAGACAAACTCAGGCTTAAAATGTAGGTGACAAAATTGTCTTTCAGAAAGCCTATCTTATGTCGATATAAAAAAATTTTTTGTTCCAGAAAAAAGTTAATAAACTTTGATAAATTAGTTAAAAACGTCAAAAATGCCTTTTTTTTACTTTCAACAGCTGTTTTGCGAAAACTACGACTTCCATTGACACGAATTATATATTGCCCTGTAGGTTATATGTGTGCCTTTCGAAATTTATGCACTTCAAAGAAATGGCGCGCACTGTTTTCGATATTGCAGGTAATAACTGCACTATTGCCCAAAAAACAGGTTTTTTGGGAATATCTCGGAAACCGTTCTTTGAAAAAAAAAAATTAAAATTCATTTTTGGTTTCAGCGACCTCAAATTAGTTTAAAAAACGCCTTTTAGTTTTTTGGTGTAAACTAGTGTTATGAAAACATTTCTCGTGAAGTAATATTGCAATCGAATTATGATCCTCTGTATGTTCCGATACGAGTGAGAAACCAATATCAGCTACTACCTCTCTGATACTCACATCATTGAGCACAATTTTCTTAACTTTGTCGATATTTTCGTCGGTTAGCGAAGTGGATGAATAACCGGTCATCTAACGCGGCAAATCTCAATCTCAGCACAGTTTGTTATGTTCTTTGTAATACTCGCATGTTTGTGTTAGACACACAAAATTTCAGACTCTTTGCTCAACTAAATTCTACCAAGCGAAGATCGAGAGTACACCCAACAATAATTTCTTACGCATACACCTGACCGATGGAGTCCAAAAATGGCATGTAAGCAACTGGAAATAATTGATTTTGACATTATCTCAGGCGTGGTTCATTTAAATAAGAAATTGCGGGTACTTGTTGAACAGAAACTGTGTTCTTATGTACATATATGTGTACATATGTTAGACTGTTGTATTCGGGATACATAGTTACGTAGTACGCCACGTGTTGGTCAGCATGCAAGCTTTGCGAAATGTTACCCCTACATGCCCCAGTGCCACAGAACGTGTCTTCTGCCTAATTCGCAAACAAACAGCAATGCGGTCTGATGAGATTGTGGAATAACTCAAATCGACCGCGTTATTGCGGAAGGAATTCTGTTTGTGATAACAACACAATTGCGGAAGTGGAAAAGGGTCGAAAGTAAAATGTAGGAAACTGAGTCGAAGAAAGACGATCACTTGTAATTGAGTCAAGTGCACACGTTTGATGTTATGTGGGTGTAAATGGAAATAACCCAGCTGGAAATTTGAAACGAAATGAAGAATAGAAATATCAATAGATAATCACATGAGAACAGCGATGCTGCGACCACTTGGTGCGTGCTGCTATACAAAATTTAAAATTTATCTACTTTTTTTCGGTAAGGACTTCAGATCTAGGTTAGGTTAGGTTAGGTTGAAGCGTTTGTCCTGTGGGACACACTCAGGCTCATAGTCCATTGTGATGCCACGTGGGGAGCTTTCTCTATTTCTCCTAAAACCAGTGTGTGCTTTTCAAAAACTTTAGAATACCTCTTATTTGCCTCTTATATACCTCCTGCAGAACTGAGATCTTCGAATTCGTTAAAAAATTTTCTGCCTAGAAAAGCAAATCAACGTCTGGATAGAAGAGGACAATGGCACAGACGGTGCAAGATTGTCTCTTCCTCTTCCTCATCAAGAGGACAGTGTCCCGTTATGACTGAAATCAGTGTGCTAATGCTGTGCTTATTTTCGCTTAGCAAAGATTCTGTGCGTTTAGCATTGAGAGCCGGCCACAGTTGACGGCCGATTTTGCAGGTGGCTTCATTACGCCATCTTTCGTGTGCTTTCCTTACGATTTCTTCAAGGATACTTCACAGTCTGCAGGGCAGCTTCTATAAGATGGAGACCCAGAATGGATTCAGAGATCAACCAGAGCGTTCAAGATGGTAGTATTGCAAATGAACCTTGGACAATTTTAATGGAAGTTTATTCATGAAAGAACCTAAATCGTTGTTTAAAGAATAGGTTGGCGAAAAGAGAGGTTAAAACGGTGTATACGAAGAAACCATAGCCTCTCCCTCGGTGGCATAATTGACTACTGCGAACATCCTCTGAAGCCAGAAAAGAAGTACACCCTACTATGTATTATATACAGGGTGGGCCAAATAAGACCTACCAGTATGCCTACCAGTTTGCCTAGCAGTATGCGCAGTTGCGATAATTTTAACTCGTTGTGTTGTACTGTAGGGTTCCATAATAAATTTCCAACTATTCAATTATAACCTACAAGAGGAGGAAAATAAATATGTCAAAAAATAAAAAAGTTATTTGTGCTTACCATTAGTAGATCTTATTTGGCCCACCCCGTACTTACAATTCCATATGAAATCCAGATGGACCAATATTTCTACTTCCGTAATCTTTATTGAGCCAGTAAAGAATCGTTAATTTTTCGGATTTACTTTAGTCCATTCTAATCAAAATCCTGGGCATTGTCATTTGCGTAGTGCAACGATTTTACCTTCTTTTCAACTTCCTCAGAGAGTGTTTCGCCATTAGTACTTTGGTGCATAATAAAAGTACCCCGCTTTACACCAATATGAATCTTGATTTCACCTTGAAGCCATCTTTATTGATCATTCATCTTCCTTTTATTTAACCTTGACAATAATAATTACACAAGACGGTGGTTGTAAAGACTTATCTATGAATTCCTATCCATAGTCATTCCATCCAATAATACCTACCTATAGATTATCTTCAATATTTGTATGCCAGTAACTCAATAGTTATTGAGAAAGCTAACTGTCACATCAATTTTGAACTGAGCACTGTTTTCCTGCCAGCCTATATGCCAACGAATATACAGATACTTTCAGCTCGAGTCAAGCCATCTTACGGAAAACTAAATGCCTTCTTTATTGTATATAGTATATTACATCTGTACTTAGAGATCTTAATGCCTTGTCAATTTAAGATTTTTTTTTAATAAATAATTGTTTTCTAGTTTTTTGTTATACCCGTCCAACAAACAAATTAACTGTTCACAAATCCGCGTAGCAACCGTCTGTCACATTACAATTTGAATCAGATTAACTGCCACGGTAATTCAGATTAACGCCACCGTCTGTCTATTCTAGATAGACTATGTTCAAACAATCCAGCTTTAAATTGCAATTAAGCTTTAAATTGCAATTAAGCTTTAAATTGCAATCTTTGAGTCTGATGTTCACGTATATGCAATCAAGCTTTTATAATTAGTACTTGACAGCTTTCAGCTTTGATTTGGTTTGTAAAAAAAATCGGTGTGACGAAAATGGAGAAAACTTAACTGTATCACGAATTTTATTGGTTTATCCCAGTGAATGTAATCGAGGTTTAATTGGAGCTTAGCCCCGCTCAGAGAACCATAACGATAACTTACTAATCCTATATTACTATCGCTCATTGCAGCATTAGAACAAAATTCAACTCAACTGTTGTGGAAGCAAGTAAATGAAATTAAACTAAGTTCCTTTTTTTCTCTATTGAAGAATTTTTTGAAATTTACTCACCATCAATTTTGTCTGCCCTAGTTATAATTATTATTTGTTGCTGTCGCGCAGATTGGAGGCGCACAGTGTCAAAACAAAAGATCGCCAATGTTATCGATTATTCGCTTTTGCCTTGATCTGGGACCACGTTAGGTTTTCGTCGACTCCTAAAAACTCGTCAAAAAGGCTACGTCAGACGTCCTCTGCGGCGATGTCCCTAAGCGTTACAGTCGTTGCCATTCGGCTTATTTCGTTATCTGGTTTGCGGATAGTGTATCCAATTCATCTCCTTTACGTTCCCGGGTTTCAATACCGACGGCTTTTTGTCCGCTTCTTGCGAGGAGTTGTTCCTTCGTAATCTAGTTGTCAGGCCACCATATGCGCAGGATTGCTCTGAAACAACGGCTACCAAATGATTGTGAGCTTTGTGTGGTAGACGCTGATACAAGTCAGACTACACAACCGTAGAGAAGAACTGTTTTTAAATTCGAATTAAAAATTCTTCCTTCAATGTGTTTAGTCAGTTGCTTCGAGTATCATATCGTTTTTAAGCTGGCGAATGTCGCTTCGGCTTTTATCTTATATCAGTCCTCGTTCCGTTATCTGGTGTTAACTGGCTTCCTAGGCAGGTAAATATATCGACGCTTTGGATTTGTTCACCGTGCACTGTAAAATTGTTTGTCTGCGAGGTGCTGATTTGCATGAATGTATTTTTAGCCCCATTTATACGCAGACCAACGCGCTCTGCGTGGAAGCTTAGGTCATCAAGTTTCTTCTGCATGTGTCCGCCATGCCATTAGAGGAAGGAAATATCGTCAGCGTAGTCGAGGTCTTCCATACTAAAAGGATTCCAGATATTTCCCCTTCCAGAGTTGGTACCGAGGCTCTTATTTAGCACAGCATCAAGTACCATTAACATAAAAATAACAGTGGCGATACCACTGCTGCAACCTTCCAGTGACAACTTTGCTTAACTCCTGCTACTGGCTCAGATGGAGCACCATCATGATTTGGCCCTTGTAGGGGAACCGCTGATCCACGGTTGGCCAATTCATCGGCAATTTCGTTTCCTTGAACACCGGAGTGTCCTGGAACCCATATAAGTACAAGCTTGCTTTGTCTTGCGACATAATTAAGCTTCTTCTTACATTCTTGAACAATCTTTGAGTTTTGCTTCGCGTTCTCCAGGCCCTTCAGTGCAGCCTGACTGTCACTGAAAACTTCAATCGATTTCCCGCTCCATCTCCTTTCGATTATCCATTCGCCTACTTTCAGGATGACAAAAACTTCCGTTTGGAAAACAGTAGCCGTGTCTCCCATAGCATAGTAATACTTATTACTATCGTTTAAGTACTATCCGGCTCCAGACCGTATTTCATTCTTGGACCCATCGGTAAAGAAAATATCCGTCAAATCTCCCTGCATACATTCGGGATTACTCCATTGTTTACGCTTAATATGACATCAAATTTCCTTCCAAATGAAACTGTGGGTATCAGGTCGTCCTGATAAGTGCTGTGTATATCCATAGGACCACAGCAGGTTTCAGACCCCAGGTTTTACGAAAGGCTCTACGGTATTGCTGAAAAACCTTCAATGCGCGATTCACTGTCAGTGAAACGTGTGTCTCCCAAGTCAGTTTGTTATCCAAGATTACTCCTAGATATTTAACTTCATCGGAAAGACCAAGTGTCACACCTTTCAGTGTTGGAAGACTGAGTCCATCCAATTTCCGTTTTCTCGTAAACAAGACTATGGTTGTTTTGTTCGGATTAATGGAAAGACCTTGTCTCATGCACTAGCCATCGATTTTGTCCAGAAGCCTTTGCACCGAAAGTGCGATGTCAAACTGATTGATCTAAAACTTTTTGTTAGGAAATAATCGTCTTTTCCTGGTTTCGGAATAAATACTGCTCTTACGCGTCGCCATTGGGATGGTATATAACCAAATACAAGACAGGCTGTGAAGATCCTTTTCAAGGCCTCAATCAGGTTGTCTCCTCCTTTTTTAAGCATTGCTGGATATATTCCGTCAGGTCATTAAACGTTTCCGATTTGGAAATGGTGTATGAACCATCAGGCTTTCGAATGGAATCCAGCCTTACTGAGCGGTCTAGATGAAGGGCCTTACAAAGTATCGCTGTTTCCCTCATTTCTTCGACGCTACTGCAGAATTTAACTAAAAAAAAAGAAAAAAAACACCAAAATCAATACCTAATAAGAAACCTAATAAGAAACTAATAAAAAAAATAATAAAAAAAACGCCAACATCAAAAGTTTCAATGTATTACTCCCCGAAAACTAATAAGAAAATAATAAACCAAACAAAGAAAAATAAGAAAAAAAAAAAAAAAAATTACACATAAAAAATCAATATAAAGAAATTGCATAGCAATTATAAACTAGAAAATTTTATCTACCTTTACAAAGTTCTAGAATCCCCATGAGTAAGCATTCCAATTACAAGTAATTACAATAAATCAATTCCGCTCACCGTCTATTTACTCAGAGAAATTGCGATAAAGCCACGGTTGGGTCGTGCGATAGACTTTGAAGAACATTAGGCATTTGTTATAATACGTACACACACATGCACATACGTATGAGTAATATGTGTGTAATAAAAACGTTTAAAAGAAGCTAAATTCTTATCTGTGGAATTTCCACTTTCCGCGCAAATGGTAAACGACATTAAAATGCAATTATTATTTTATTTGTTTTCTGTTTTGTTTTTTTTTGTTAATTTTTTTTGCTGCCCACAATAAGGGGGCACAATTTATAAAACTTATTGTGATAAAAAATTCTTTCAAGAAGAATATGGCTTGCAATTGAATTTTTATTTTTTAAATACAGGTAAGTTTTTTTTATATCTTAAGGGGTTTAAGGGCTAAATAATTTTTAGATAAGCGGGACGACTACTTAAATCTAAATTCTGAATATTTCTTTAATGTGCGTGCAATAAACTACGTATATATCCTTTTTTATTTTCAAAGTAAAGGGTGTTTTTTTTAGAGGTTAGGTTTGCAAGTTGGCACTACTTTTTTCGTAGATGGTCTTTTTGACAGCTGTCACTTGATTTATGCTCAGTTTGGTTTGCCATTTCATAATGAATAGACTTACACCTGATCAAGCGCGTCGCACGTTCGGTGAATGGGCCCAAAACGAGATGGCCACCGATCCCGATTTTCACAAGAAAATTTTGTTCAGCGATGAAGCTCACTTTTGGTTGAATGGGTATGTCAATAAGCAAAATTGTCGCATTTGGAGTGAACATAATCCACAAGCCATTGCTGAGACGCCGTTACATCCTCAAAAAGTCACTATTTGGTGTGCTCTATCGGCAGAGGGAATCATTGGTCCATATTTCTTTAAAAATGAAACCGGCCATAATGTTACAGTCAATGAAGAGCGCTATAGAGCCATGATTAATGACTTTTTCGTGCCTGAATTGGACGATGTTGATGTGGACGACCTTTGGTTCCAACAAGACGGCGCTACATGCCATACAGCCAACGCAACAATCGATTTATTGAAGGAAACTTTTGGTGAGCGCATTATCTCGCGCCGTGGACCTGTGGCGTGGCCTCCAAGATCGTGCGATATAACACCGCTGGACTATTTCTTGTGGGGCTATGTGAAGTCGCTTGTCTACGCAGATAAGCCCGAGACGATTGACGTTTTGGAAGAGAATATTCGGCGCGTTATTGCTGACATACGGCCCCAATTGCTGCAAAAAGTGGTCGAAAATTGGGCCTCTCGGCTGAAATTTATTCGAGCCAGCCGCGGCGGCCACTTGCCCGAAATCATTTTTAAAACATAATGGCAAGCCCTTATCTTTATAATAAAGCTAAATTCTTGGCCATAACATTAAATTATATACGTTTTATTTCATCTTGAAAACCTAACCTCTAAAAAAAACACCCTTTACTTATAATGTGAAGGAAAGAGGCGGCTGCACTATTTTTCTCCGGCGCGTCAGTGCCATTTTTTTTGTTTTTTTTTTTTGATGAAAGTGCGGCCGCAAAAATTCGATGAGCAGTTCTCACATAAGTTATCATATAAAGAAAAATTACAAGTCTAATGCTTGAGAAATTATCTTCGTAAAGATATAGAAACACATTAAATATTGAAATATAAAAGCTGTACTTATTACTTGATGTTTGTAACCATTTTAGAGGAAGAAATTCACCAAAAGCGCTACGAAACGCTTCGAGTTGCTGGTTAGACAGCGCGGAAACGTCCTAGAGTGCAAGGAATTAAACAATTAAAATTTCAAGTCCATAGTAGTGAAAAGTTATTCGACTAGAAAAATGTAATATCGAGAAAAACTAGTTGGAAGTTTCCAGCGCCATATAGAGCGGTTTCGTATTTAAATGTAAAAACTTGATACATTTTAAAATTGATTGCTGAAACCGAGCAAGAGTATGATGTTTTTAAGTTATTAGGGCAACTTTTGACAAAAAAATGTATTCTTGGAAGTTTCTACAACCCCGTAATGAGTTTGTGAAAATGGCCTCTCTTTTTAATTGAATCGCCGTTCGTTGACACACCTGGGCCTGCTGTAGACCCATTGTGATACCACAGGGGCTGTCCCCTCACTCTACATTGTCCTCATTGAACCAACCTGTAGCTTTAATATATCTAACAAGACTTGTTATTTTTATATTGGCTACTTCTGCCAAGTTATTCAAGGAGCTTTTTCCTAAAATATTGAACCTTTTTCTATCCAGAGCCATGCACCCGCATAGAAAATGTTCTATAGTCTCTTCTCCTTCAATGTCGTTACAGTTTCTGCAATAGTCGTTATAGGGCGCTCCCAGTCTACTGGCATGCCTGCCAATCAGACAATGCCCTGTTAGGACCCCGAGAAGATCTCTCATGTTTTTTCTGTTTAGTTTCAAGAGTCGGTTTGTGCGGCCCATGTTCCATTCCGGCCACGTCATTCTACTAGTTGCACAGGGACTGAGACCACAGCCTGTTAGCAGCACTGATAGTGTGTTTATCTATAAGCATCTTACAAGTTTCTGTGGTCGGTAATGTGGTACCCAATCTCGCTAGTTCATCTGCTTTGCAAATGCTTTCTACGTCTCTATGAACCGGCACCCAGATCAGGTTTAGTTTGTTAGTTAGTTCTTATATTCTATATTTTGTTTTTGGCATTTAATTATCTCAGTGAAGGGCATGTGTGTTCTGCGATTCTGTTCACTATGGAGGGAAGTAGCTCGTCACCTTAGCGTGCCTCACGAATCAATTCGCAACATTTTACACCATCAATTGGGCAAGAGACGCGTGACTGTTCGACTCGTTCCAAGACAGTAGACCAACGTTTATCCAGCACAGCGTAACAGGTGATGAGACGTAGGTATATAAGTTTGACATGAAAACCAGTCAACAGCCGCTGAATGGCGCTATCCACATGAGCCGAAACCCAAAAAACCACGTCAACATCGATCAAAAGTGAAAGTCATGCTACTCGTTTTCTTTGATTATCATGGTATTGCGATTTGGTTGGTTGGTTAAAGTGGTGATTCTTCCAGAATCCAACTAGCGCTACCGCACCATTTTGTTGCCACATCCTCGTTACCAACTTGTTGAACGGTTATTTACAGCATAACTATATCCAGTCTGTGCGGTTAAGGAACCTTATTAGGTTGTTAACGTCTAAGCCAGATAGTTGTTCGAGATTCTCGAACAGCTGTTGACCCAGGGTTAACATTCTGTCCTTCCATAAGGCAGTGCATTCACAGAGGAAATGGCAGACTGTCTCCTTTTTCTCCGGTTGTTTGCAACTGTGACAGATTGCATTGTGAGGGATACCCATTTTAGCTGCTTGTTCTCCGATAGACCAAAAGCCAGTTATGACTGCCGGTAGTCTCCAGGCGTTCCGTCGTTTCATTCTTATTAATGCCGACGACTGCTTGAGGTTGTAGGTGTTGCGTACTCGGAATTCAATCCAAATGGTTCTTCGGTAAATAAAGAATATTATGTAGAAATTGCTCGACGTTTGAGAGAGAATGTGCGCAGGAAACGGCTCAATTTGTGGAAAGAAAACTCATGGACCTCGCTCCAATGATAAAGCACCATCTCACAAGGCTCATATTGTGAACACTTTTTTGACCAAAAATACGACAAATATTATATCATCGAACAGGCGGCCGCCGTAGCCGAATGGGTTAGTGCGTGATTACCATTCGGAATTCACAGAGAGGTCGTTGGTTCGAATCTCGGTGAAAGCAAAATTAATAAAAACATTTTTCTAATAGCGGTTGCCCCTCGGCAGGCAATGGCAAACCTCCGAGTGTATTTCTGCTATGCAAAAGCTCCTCATAAAAATATCTGGCGTTCGGAGTCGGCTTGAAACTGTAGGTCCCTCCATTTGTGGAACAACATCAAGACGCACACCACAAATAGGAGGAGGAGCTCGGCCAAACACCTAACAGAAGTGTACGCGCCAATTATTTATTTTTTATTTTTTTTTTAACATCGAACAACCACCGTATTCAGCGGATTTAGCCCCCTGAGTCTTTTTCCCTTTCCCAAAACTTAAATAGCCACTCAGCGGATGCCGCTTTGAGTTGATAAAGGCCATTAAAGAGAATTCGCTGAAGTAGCTGAAGAAGATCTCTTCAAACGCGTTTAAAAGACTGGACTAATTGTTGTTATGTATGTATGTATTGCTTCGAATGGAGACTATTTCGAAGGCGACAAAATAAATTTTGATGGTTAAACAATTATTTTGCGTTTTATTGAACAATTCCCGGTACTTTTAAATACTCGTATGCATGTAAATGAATACGCGCCCATACATTTATGTGTATATGTGAATATTAAAAACAAATCACTTATTAAACAAACTATTTTTAAATTAATTAATGATGGCATTTCCTGTCTTTCGTGCAACTTGGACGCCGTCTGTTGGCTTTTTATGTATCTATGTATGTATGTTATGTTTATGCACGATGCAAATGCATATGATTGTATGTAGCTGAACGTGTTGCTCTGTTCTAGTTTTAGTTACAATATTTATTTATTTTCCTGTTTTTGTATACTTTGCTTTGTGATTTTCATTTTTGACTTAGATGTACATATGCACATATATGTACATATACATGTTATGTATAACTCATTTGCTGTATAGTACGCACATACGCATATGCACATGTAATTTCAAGTATGAGGAGATGCCTGTCTGTACCACGAATGTGACAAGCTGTCTGGCTGCTTGATTGCTTCTTCACTGCTCCACTTAATTTGTGATCTCCTGTTTTATTTACGCTACGCACGGATGTATGTATATACCGTGTGTATGTGTGAGTGGCTCGATATTACTAGATGGATGGATGTACGGTATTGGTTGAACGTGTATCGTACATTTTTTCATATCGTCAAGCTTTTGACAAAACTGAAGTGTATTAAACGTTTTAGTCAAAATGATGTAATATAATTTTTATTTGAATTTCATTTTTTGTTTATCAATTTCTATTTATTAGCTTAGACGGCTGGATGGGTGTGAGTAATCTGGAGATTTTTGATAAAGAGTACCATACACCTGGACTGCATGAATGGCCATTGTAGAATACTTCAGACTTGAAAATAAATACAGGAAATACGAATAAAAAATACAAGAGGGAAGGAGGAATGTTAGACAAGTACATAGTTTTCAAACTTCCATGACGAATTCATAAATCTACGTAGTTTGTGAAATTAGTTCGAATTTATATTAGTTTGGGGAAGAAGAAATCCATTATTACTCATTTTTTATTATTATGCGCAAAAATGGTTTAAAACTATGTATTTATGATCGATCTTTAGCTCCAGGGCGATGCTGCCACTACTAACATTCCGGTCAACTTCGATTATTTCTGTGATTTTATCGATATTTTCGACGACGGACCTGCCTACGCGAGGTGCATCTTTAACATCAAAAATGCCTGAATAGAATCGACGTAATCAAAATTGCACGTATTTAGTAAATACATTTAAAAACTACAGTGTCGACACCATAAACACCATTCACAATTTTAGAGGACTGACTTGTATTTTCGTCTTTATCAAAGGAAAACTGTAAAATGTACCGAATTTCCTCTTTATTGGTTTCCATGGTTAACTCCCTGTAATTCACAACTGAATGGAAGAAACCAAAAGCAGTATAGGAATTTTTTTAATGTGAAATGTAGCCTTGACAAGGAGTATAAAATCTAAATTCTTTGGTCGATACTTTACAAGATATCGATCCCTACAGCCGTCTACCGGACAATAATGTATTTTTTTATTCTTTTTTATTGCGTTGCTGATAATGCCTTTGGAAGCCATACGTTGGTTTGCGCCCCGTGATCAATTCAACCAGCAGTTGTAACACTTTTATTCTTAGCTTGATACGTGACGGCTTTACTCGGGCTCTCCAAGAAGCACTTAGTTGTTAAGTAGATGCTGATGGTGCGCCATCGATTCCTGAGTTTTTTTTATTGTACTGGTTCTGAGGTCACTTATCCGCTCCTGCAAACCCTGGATTGGTAGTTTGCTCCGCTACGCTTGTGTGAGCCTTAGACCTACAGTTTGCAATTTAGCAGTCGGTTCTTTACTCTGTATAGCGAAATGTCCTGGTCCCCTCATAAGTATTATTTAATATAAATGCCGTAAAACGATAATTTGACCATTTTTGACTATTTTTCTTTTAATTCTTATTATTTTCTTATAAAAATATAGCTTATTGTCTAACACAAGTCATTTAAATCTAAATTTAAAATGTCTTCAAACTTTTCATTCTAATGGCACTTCTTATACCTGAATTTAATAAGCTTTAAAAGCTCATAACAATAAATTGCATAAAAGTTCTAATTAAAAACCGCGGAACAGGGATGACATGTTTGTGTAACTTTTCTAATTTTCGTACAAAGTTTTAAACTTCTACTTCTAAACTACTTCTAAATATCGCGTGCAAGGTTCTATCGACCGCATTGTGTGAAATACTGAACGTATATATTAATATTATGATCCATAATTCTCTTAATGCCATGAATTGCATCACTACCTGCATTGACCTCCACTGTATTGTGTCTTAGGTGCTTTATAGTTATTTGAAAATCCGTTGAATAAAACGCAAAATAATTGTTTAATCATCAACATTTATTTTGTCGCCTTCGAAATAGGCTTCATTCGGAGCAATACATATATAACAACGATTGGTCCAGTCATCAAAGCATCTTTCAAACGCGTTTGAAGAGATCTTCCTCAGCTCGTGCAGCGAATTCTCCTTAATGGTCTCTATCGACTCAAAGGTGAATACGGTGGTTGTTCGATGATATTTGTCGTGTTTTTGGTCAAAAAAGTGTTCACAATATGAGCGTTGTGAGACGGTGCTTTATCATTGGAGCTAGATCCATGAGTTTTCTTTCCACAAACTGGGCCGTTTCCTGCGCACATTCAGCCGCCTGTTGACTAGTTTGCATGTCAAACTCATATACCTACGTCTCATCACCTGTTATGATGCGCTGGATAAACGTTTGTCAACTCTCTTGGAACAAGTCGAACAGTCACGCGTCTCATGCCCAATAGATGATGTAAAATCTTGCAAATTGATTCGTGAGACACGTTAAGGTCACGAGCTACCTCCATCAAACTTAAATGATGGTTTTCCAGCACCATTTCCTTGACTTTGTCGACGTTTTAATCCGTTGAAGACGTTGATGGGCGACCAGATCGGGGCAAATCTTCAACGAGCCTTATACCACTCGTATACCCGTGTTTTTGATAAAGCACACTCGCCATGGGCTTTCTGCAATATTTTCAACGATTCGGCCCACGAAATCCAGTTCAAAACAGAAAATTAAAAACAAATTCTTTGTTCGATATTTTTATCCATAGTGAAAATCGCAGAGCACACCTGCGGTTGACTGATATAATTGAATGCCAAAAACAAGCTAATTGACAGATCACGATCAAACTCTGCGACACTAAAGAGGACTGTTATACCAACATTCTAGGAGAAAAAATTTAGACATATGACGTTTTGAATGAATAATTCCAGTTATTTTTTTGACAGAATGTACCTTTAAATGCCAAACTCGGCTCATTATTTGTCTGATTTTCCACGAGTTTCAATTAGATCGTAAACAAAATAATTAAGAGAAAACTCTCACTCTTAAGACGAGTATCAGTGGAGCCATGCATGAGATGGAGCCAGAAGTCGTTAACATCACCTTTTACTTCACCAAATAGCCTGCTGCCAGTTGCACGAATCAAGGTATTAAACCACCAGTTACGTTTTTCAGTTTCTTGATATCTTCGATGACGTCGTCGAACCAGCGGTTGCTGAGCTTTCCTTAACATCTAGTGACCAGTGCGTTGTAATTTAAGCAGGGTTTTTGGGGAAGTTCCTTTCTAAAGCGCATGACATAACCTAATCATTGGAGTCGTTGAGCTTTGACAAACTTAATGACATCTTCCCCTTTGCTAATGCAGCTCCTCGTTGTATCTGATTCTATAACAACCATTCTCAAACTGGACCATACACTTGTACCATACACTTTTTGTAAGACTTTACTTTCGAAAGTTCGGAGATTTTCTTCGTGCTTGATTGATATTACCCATAACTCACAGCCATACTTCAAAACTGGTCTTATTATTGTTTTGTAGAAACTGTTCCGAGTGTAGTCTGCATTTTGGTAGTTTCAGGTTGGCGAAGAAAGCTCTGTTTACGGCAACAAGACGATCTTGTATGCAGTCCTGAACACTATTGTCACCCAGGTACTTGAAACCCTCTACTCCTCCAAAAACACACTGTCCCATAGTTATATTATATTTTCAGGCTTTCACCTTTCAACATCGCGTGATATTTTCACGAACTTGGTCTTATCGGCATTGATATGGTGCCCGACAGCCTTTGCTTTTGTTTCAATGTAAGAGGAAAGAGAAGCCGTCAGCAAGATAAGAAAAAATGTACTCGCAAGAATGAGCCACTACAGAGTCAGCAGAAGCAGCCACTTGAATAAAGTTTTAATTATTTCACAATTAATCTGAAGCTTGACTCTTCTAAACAGATCATGTGAGAAAGGAAACCAGTAGGTCGGCCCTCCTTCAACTTCTACAATTTAATGCACGTGATTTGATTCCACTCATTGAGAAGAACTACTTAAGCCACTCCTCATGAGCATAGAAATTCAATACGCTGCACACTTTTAGGTATAAATACTTACATACATAAATTTACCGCCGCAGCTAACATTCACTTTGAGCGCGAAACTCAACCAAAATTATTTCTTACTTTTCAACTTGCCAAAATGTTTGTCAAAAAAACAAATATATATACATATGTATATACATATATACGCAAACATAATCACGAATGCAAATATGTGTATGATTGTATGAAAATATTTATATGTACAAATGTATATGCATCTATGTGTGTGTAATTGGCGCACACATTCTTTACCAGATGTTTGGCTCAGCTGCTAGTTAATATACCTTTGCATATAATTAAATGTAGCTTTAGAGGGGGGCTAACCTCTTCATGCATATACATATTTGCATACAGAAATTCATTCTATATTAGACTGGGTCGCTCCTAGTTTGAAAACTTACTTTGAACGAATTTTAGTGTCATAAAAATGTCCTAAAACAGTCAGTATCGAAAAAGTTGTACAGTACATAAAATTATCTCTTCAGCTATGTAAGCTCAATAAAAGAGCTATGATTTTGAAAGTGTTTGGTACTCACCAAGGACAAATTTTGATAGGTCCTAAACTTCTCTAAGATTTAGATTACAAACTAGGGTGGGTAGGAAAGAAAGAAAGTTGAAAGGTCGAGCCAACAAGCACTGAAAAATTTGGTAACTCCTAAAACACTTTGACTAAAAAGCTAATTGTATTTAAAGCACTGCAAAGTGAAAGGGTAGATAGTCAAGAAGGAAAGGAGAGAAGTAACAGAAGGAAAAAGATTGGATAGAATAGAGGAATAGATGTACATAGTTAGATCTATGAGAATTTTACAGATTCTTTGATAAATCTGAAAATATCTTCCAGTTTGAGAGAACGAATTTTGTTTGTTCTCATGACATCGGAACCTAAAATTCGTAGCTTTGCTCCAGCAAATGCGAGACACTTACAGAGAAAATGCTCAATGACATCCGCCTCCTTTAATCAAGACAGACAAATTCGGGTCACCAATGATTCCAAGGGTGTTCATATGTTGATCCTATGGGTTGTGCCCTGTGATTATACCGACCATCAACCGAACGTATTTTCTTCCAGATTTTAGAAGAGAGTGTGACAGTTTTCTGTTCGGGGTTGTCACAAAATACTTTGCAGTTCTACATCCTTCTAGACCAGACCAACGCTCTGTATGTAAAATGCATCCACTTCTTGATTCCTGCAGAACTGATTCCAATTATTGGCCTCTGATTACAGTTGACCAATTCATCGGTAATTTCAATTCCATTGAACCCCGGAGTGACCTGGAACCCATATAAGTATGAGCTTATTCTGTCATGCAACAGAATTAAGTTTCTTTTTATATTCTTGAACACTCTTTGAGAGCGGGTAGTTGCGAAGTTTTTTCTATCGTATAGCAAACGATCCGATCTAATGTATATGCATGATTCGTGTAGTGCATATTCTTATACAGATACATACACATACTTTCCATAAATTTTCGATGAAAAATATATGTACGAGTATGTACATATGCACGCATCTGTTATTTACGCTTTCCTTCAAATTAGCGAATTTGCTATGGATTTGAGCAGTAATTAGATGTAGCAAACGATCATGCAAGCTCCACCTAGCGCGCTCAGATCTACATACATATGTACATACATCCACACATACAATTTTTCTTTTTAATATTTTAATGTCTGCGTTCATCAATTTCATAGTCATCTACTTCTTTCTTATACGCTTTTTTATATCTCTATCGTTCTCTTGCTCTCTTTCTTTCTCACTTGTTGTTGCTGTTTCGCCTATGAATTTTTGCGCGTCCATTAATCAACGTCACTTACGCTTTGCATATGAAATAATTGAACTTAATTATAGCTTTTAGTACATAAACCTAAATATTTTCAGTTGTTTCAGTTTATAGTGTAGGTAGGCATGCACATATAATACGTATGTATGTATGTACGTATGGAAATGCGTACGCCCCAATTTGAGTATAGAAAGATAAGTAAATATTTTAAGCGCTCACTCCATTCCTTATAATGCAATATAAGAAGTGAGGAGCACAATTTTAAGCGCCATATTTTGTGAGAGCTACAATGAATGCACGACATTTTTTTTATATGGCGAATATTATAAGAAAAAAATCATATAAAATAAACGAAATTTTTTAGCAACTTCAAACTTGCACTTTATTGAAATAAAACTTATTAAGCTATAAATCTGCATACCAAAAGTGTTGCTAGAAATTACAATTAAAAACCGCGAAATTGGAATGAAAAGTATGTGAAATTTTTCCAAGTTTTGCATAAGAGTTAAAAATTGGATTATATGGTGTTTGGTGGACAAAGAACTATATAAAAATAATAAATATTTAGTAACAAAAATTTAAATACTCGTAAAAAAAATATGATAACTGGTAAAAATATTGTTGTGCACCATTTTATCATGTGATTTACATACATACTCCTACATAGGGTCCGGCACTCGAAGTGTAATTAACTTCAGACCGCTCGCGCTGCACGGGCATCAGCTGTCTGTTAGTTGGCTAAATGACAGTCCAGAGTATTGTTTAGAAGAGAGTAAACGCAAAAAAGGAAATCAGTAATGGATTTCAAACGTAAAAGTGTGATTCAATTATATTGGGCTGGAAAATCACAACCAGCGATTGTTCGTGCGCTCGAGCACCTTAAAGTAAAGAAAGTTTTTGATTATCGCATCATTACTCGTTGCAATGATACTGGTAAATATCATCGCGAAACGTCATGGAGGTGGTCATCAAAAGACTGCAACGTCACGTGAATTCATTCAAAAAATGAAGAATTGACTTGAGCAAAATACCCGACGAGTGCCAATCAAATGGCGATAGAACTGAAAATATCAGACTGTAGCATCTGCCGTATACTGAAAAATGATCTCAAAGTCAAGCCTTACAAGATCCAAGAGGTGCATGATCCCGCACCAAAGCAGCAACAAATCAGACTTGAGAGAGCGAAGTAGTTGCTTCGCTTGGCCGAAAGCGGCCAATTTCCGAACGTTGTGTTTTCAGACGAGAAAATTTTTTAAATAGACTGATTTCTCAAATTTCAATTCGTAAACCTCCAAAGCGATAGGGTTTATTTGACCGACCGTTCCTACGAGAATTTGAGTCAATCGATTGGCCACCAGGAGGCAGCAGCCACCACAGGTAATGGTTTGGGCCGTTCCAATCGATTTGATCGAGCCTGGCGTCAAGCTAAATGCGAAATATTATCGGGAAAGTATTCTGAAAGTTGCTTTGAAGCCCTGAGCAGATAAGCATTTCGGTGGCAGACCATGGACGTTTCAACAGGACTCGGCACCGTCACACAAAGCTCGAGTGAACCAAGAATGACTGAAAAGCAACGTTTCGAACTTAATACCGACCATATAACGGCTCTCAAATTCACCAGACGCGAATCCGATAGATTATTCTCTTTGAGCCATTTTGGAGAGCAAAGTCCCAATTAAAATATTCACCACTCTCGATTTTCTGAAATAGCCATTGTCCGCGAGTGGACCAAAATACCTGCAAGTCACAATCGGGCGGTTTACGATTCGTTTCTGGACCGCTTCAAGGCCATAGGTGGTAGGCGAGGCATGGTCATGTCGAGTAAAGGTAAATTGGTTCTTAATTTTATATTATTTTCACACAATTTTTACTTTGAATTGAATAAAAGTAATTTTTCAAACTGAATGGCCTTTTTAATTGGTTACACTTCGAGAAATCCATTATTTTTGCGTAATATCTTTGCGTATATGGTTTAAAAATGTTTAGATCTAGTAGATCTTTAGCTCCTTGGAGACGCTGCGACTATTGACATACTTCAACTTCGATTATTTCTGTAATTTTATCGACATTATCGACATTTTCTTTAACATCAAAAATGCCTGAACGAAATCGACGAAACTAAAATTGCACGTAATTGACTGCTACAGTATCGGCACTGCAAACACCATTCACAATTTCAGCGGCCTGGTTTGCATTTTCGATTTTATCAAAGAAAAACTGTAAAATATACCAAATTTCCTCTTTGTTGACTTCTATTGTCAACACCCTGTAACTCACAACTAAATGCAGCAAACAAAAAATAGCAAAAGAATTTTTTTAGTGTAAAATGTTGTTGACGACCTGAAACTTTAAATTGCTGGGTCGATACTTTACCGGGCTACCGATAAAGTAATGAATTGTTTTCCCTCCAATTTAGAATTTTGTTACAAACACCTACTTTCTTCCCACGGTGGAGAGAATACAAAAGGTGTGACCGACATTAGACCGTTAACGCGTTTTCGGAGATTTAGAAGGAATCTGCTGAATTGCTGACGTAACAGAGGATGTGACAGCGGTTTGTTTACAACAGAGGTCAGCAAAACTGAGATTGTGTTGGTGAAAAAAAAAAAATTACATGTTGAGGCACTGGCTGAATGCAAGCTGGCTTTGCTTACTGTACTTGCTTTGCTTTGCTTTGAAAACTTGTATGGCCAAATTCGCACTTTGAACTCTGTCATAGCAATCAGATGATTCGCAAAAGGAAAAAAGGAAATTGATATGTTAGCCATATTCAATAATACATGGACCAAGCATGTGACAAGTGCTGGAAGTGACAGAATTTTTAGAGCAGCGAGAGATTCAATACCAACTGGAAGACGCAGGCCGGGCCGTCCATCAAAGCGATGGGGCGAAAACTCGGTTACAACTTCAACGGAAGTGCAACAATAAAATTACTCTATATTTAAATATGTATTTAAGTAAATTGTTAACTTATACATGTTGCTCATTTTTAACTGCAAATTGTGTGCAGAAAAACAAGTGCAAACCTATAATAAAGGACTAAGAAGAAGAAGGAATTCTTGAATCCTGATGTTAACTAGAAACTGTGCAAACATATTTCGATTTTATCTTTTAATAGTAAAAATGTACAAGATTAGACGCCATTCACGTCAACGAGTGAAGTTTTGGGTGCGCGAATTATATTTAGTTCGATAAAACTATGGGCTGTTTGAGAGTCCTTCGCGCAAGCTTGCAAGAGACGAGGAACAAGTCAAGAATGAAGTACATCTATGCTTCCCAGTAGCATTTATTAAATATTCCTCAAGCATTTTTGAAAAGCAAATGTAAATAAATAATCACTCTAATCTGCCTAAAATTAAAAAATTAAGCTAAACCACATCAAATTAAATGAAAGACAGGGGTGCTATTCGTCGTACTTCAATCGCTTCAAGCAATGCTGCTATTTGTTCTCTTTTCATATATTGGGTAGTCGAAAAAGTCTTTCCGTATTTCTAATCTAACTCCAATTCATTTCTTTTTTATTTATAATGAACTTTATTAAACCAAATATGTACAATTTTGGTCGACCACCTTTTGCCATTTTTCTTCTAGAGACATTATTCCATCAGTGTAAAACTTTTGTGGTTTCTCGGCGAAAAACTGCGACAAGTAATTTTCACAGGCTTCTCTGGAAGTCAACATTACTCCATTAAAGGAAGTTCTGCATTGACCGAAACAAATGGTAGTCCGATGGTGTAAGGTCAGGTCTATATGATGGATGTCCTAGCGTTGTCCTGATGGAAGACGACGCCCTTTCTGCTGATCAGTTCTGGTCGTTTTTTTTTTCGATTGCCTGCTTCAATCTCATCAGTTGTTGACAGTAAAGCGTAGAAGCAATTGTTCGAGCAGGCTGGAGTAGCTCATAGTGGATGATTTCTTTCCAATCCCTCCAAACACACAGCATAGCCTTTTGAGGCGTCAATCCTGGCTTTGCGACCATTTGTTGAGCTTCACCACCCTTGCACCATGATCTTTTTCGCACATTATTGTCGTATTTGATTCACTTTTCGTCTCCTGTTACCATTCACTTCAGAAATGGTTCAATTTCATTTCGTTTCAGCAAAGAATCGCAGATGTTAATTCGGTCCATTAAATTTTTCACAGACAATTCATGTGGTACCCAAACATCGAGCTTCTTTTTGTAACCAGCCTTTTTTAAATGGTGCAAAACCATTTGATTATGAATGTTTAGTGTCTTGGCGATGTCATGGCAGCTTATGTGACGGTCCTGGTCAATCTTTTCCATAATTTCATCGACTTTTTCCACGAAAGGTCCACCGGAGCGAGGTGCATCTTTCACATCGAAATTCCCAGAACGGAAGCGAGCGAACCATTGTTGTGCTACACGAACTGATACAGCGTCGTCTCATTAAATTTCACAAATTTTATTGGTGGCTTGCGTGGCATTCTTCCCTTTTTTATACAAGAATTTCAAAATATAGCGAATTTTTTCAATATTTTCACTCATTTTTGAACAGTTATAACTTTTTTTCAACTTCTCCGAATTTAATTTTTTTTGGTTAAATGAAGCCTAAAAAGTCACCTTTCCAACATCATATGATATGACGCAATGTGATTGATAGCACTGGAGATAGATGACTCCAACGACATCTATTGACAAAATACGAAAAGACTTTTTCGACTACCCAATATTTTAGTATTGATCTTTTCATTTTTGACAGTTATCGAATCCAAGCCAGCAGAGCCAGCTTGTATTGGGCCAGCACCTTTACTTCGTTGTTGCCTCAGTAGCCACTGATTGGAAAATTGTTTGTATTCAACTAATCTAACTTTACACATTTTGTTGTCATTTCGTTCCCTCCTCTACCTATCAAATACCCTCTGACGTAACAGCCAAAGTTTACAACTTTGCTTCGCATGGCCAAATCTTGTAATCTATCAACCTTTATTCCTATTCTCTTTACAATTACCATCTATGTTTACATGAATTTTACATTTTTTTTTAAATAAAAGTCTTCCACAGCTCCATCTTCGTAATTTTGGCCAAGCTTAACCAAACTTTCTTTCATTCTTATGATGTTATGATGAAATAATTACAATATTAAGTGATTTTTGCTCATTGAGAAACAACTTCACTCGTAAGCTTTTTTCTTCATTCCATGTCGAATAAAGAAAACCTATTGACAAATTTTGAGGAAATTTAATGTTCCCCTCTTTGTGAGTTGGTGTCTCGTATCTATGTACATATAAATGAGCTTACTCAAATATCCATATGTGAGTAGTAGACTTTATTTAATATGTAACCACTTTATTTTTTACTTCAAGTGTCAATTGAACTGTCAAATTAGTGCCTACCCCGTTTACATTTATCTTAGTTGTTGTAGACGGTTATGCTTATGCTCATGTCGTTGCCGTTGTTGTTATTGCTATAGCTGTTGCCGCCATTTAACCGAATATGACCACACATTTGGAGCGCAATGACAGTACTCACCTACTGCCGGCGGCAGTACTACTATACATGCTCGTACAAACATATGCTTGCAATCACACACGTGTACACATATGTATGTATGTATATTCAATGGCTGCAGGGGCCGACTCGACAATCAGTCACATGGTCAGTCGCACCTTCTTGGCAAACATGTCAATTAGGCGTCATTTATCTTCTGCCGCGGCATCTCAACATTTCCACAGGCAAGCGCGCACATCGGAGGCGCCGCAGCAGCAGCAGCAGCGCCTTAACGTCTCGGTTTTCGTCTGATGACAATTAGGCTAACAACCGTGTTGTCACCCGACAGTGCATACGATCTGTAAGTTTCCAGTCGAGCACTCAACCAGCCAGCCAGCCGGCGATGGCAGCACAAAAACTGCAAGAATCACAAAAATTCCAACAACAATAAGAATGACATAAGTAAAGCGGCAAACCGCCAAACAACAACTCATATGTGTATTCACAGCAGGAGTTTGCACATTATGACCATCACAATGACCAGTTCAATTAGCAGCAACAATAACAATAGCAACATACGAAGGCATACTTTGATAAAGATAAAAACATTTTTTTTTTTTCTTTTTATGACTACTGCTGGATTTTCTTATTTTTTATAATAAAATTTATGTATGTACATACATACATACATATGTGTAGCAGTACATGGGTTGTGATCATTTTTCCGGTTATTAATTTAGTAAGTTTCCATATTAATTGCAAGACTTTGTGGAAATGGGAACAATTTCTTGTTTTTTACTTCATTGAATCGAGGGTTAGCGATACTTAGCAGCTTTCCTCACAGAATGAAGGACACAATTTGAAGCCTGCCAAATGATTTCAACCGTTAAAAATAATAAAAAAAAATCTTAACGCAAGTTCATAGAGAGACAATTAAGTGGTAATAACAGAAGAAGAACAACAACAAGATTTTGGAAAAATATTTTGGTTTTTGTTTTTTAGCTTAAACAATAGTTTAGAGCCTGAAACAACATTCAGTTGGTCTTATTCCGGAATACTCGCGCCTGGCAGTTGTGAAATCGTTAGAGTCAGACACTCGTCAAAAACGATAGTTGAATGCCACAAATTATCTATTATGCTAAGTATTGCAATATTTTAAAATAAACCTGATCTGGGTGCCATGAAAATAAAAAACTCATACTAGATCTGTTCAAGGGTGTGCTTTGATGCAATAAAAAAGAAAGAAGACAATGCCTTCCAAAATCATTTACGAGCATTTAAAAAAAAAATATATCAAAACTGGTCCAAAATTTTCCTATAGATCCTCTAGCCATATTAACATTATTAATAGATAAACACTCCATTGCCCGTTAGAGGCAATCACTCTTCTGCCAAATAAGCAGGCAATCTTAGCCAGAATGGAGCTACGGCCGTACAAAATTGCTACTGAATCTTAGGAGGTGGGATATGAGAAACACGATGGCTGTACTAAAAGAGCATTGTTTAATTGGAAGGCATGACTGGGGATACCACATAATGATTTTTAATCTCAAGCTAATGAAGAAGGTGAAATCCCGAAACACCTCCTGTGAACATGCATTGCTCCATACAGAAAAAGGCTTCCAGGCTCGGATTCGCCTTCCTTGACAGCATTGGAGAGGTCTCACAAATAGGCTTGACGAAATTAAGGGGGGGGTAAGGGATAAACGCTAAAAAAAAAAACACTTTTTTCATGAATTTATTGTAGCGAAACGGTTCAAGTCAGTTTATTAAAAGTTGTTGCATATTATAAAGGAACATTTCAAGAATATTTGATAAAATTTTCATGTAAAAATATTGCAAAATGAGCGAATGAGAGCACATTTACGTAGACGTATTTTCAAAAATACATTTTGCAGTAGTCAGCATATCTCAGCGTAGAATCATCTGAAATCAAAAAAATCGAATAATTTAGTTAAAGTATGAGTTAAACTCCCCCCCAACGTTTATTTTGACGATTTATTTTCATTTTCAGCCATTTGGTAGTCGTTTGAAGTAAAAAGTGATTTTTGACGAAAAAATGCCGCCATTTTGTAGGTGTAAATTCACCTTAATATAAAAAAAAAATGGCGAAAAAAAAACGTTGGGGGGAGGTTTTTTATATGTAAAATATGTGTGCAAAATTTCAAAAGGATCGGTTGAGTAGTTTTCAAATGCCAATGACTACGCACTTTAAAAAAAAAGGTTCGAGAAAACCGCGTTTAAAGTTTGTAACGGACTACGCGCGCAACTGCTGCGTCTCGGCAGATGTTTGAGGCGGCTCGGCTTTATGCTCTATAACTTAAAAAGTTTTGCTCGGATTGACTTAAAATTTTAACACGGTATTTTTGAAATGTTTTACTACAATAACATGCAAAAAAAAAAAAAATCGATCTGTCAGCATCCAAGGGTTCATCAAGGGTTTGACTTGCGTATTCATCCAAAAAGTGCTCAACTATCTTCGAATTTTTTCGGTGCCCCTTCGCGATCTTTATCACTCACGTCGAAATCGCCACTTTGGAAGCGTCGAAACCACTCTTTACCGTAAATATTGATCAAGACACGACACGTTTCAGCTGCATTTTTCTTTAAAAGGCAATCATGAAGCATGACTTCCCGCAAATGCTGTTTTTTCGGGACGAACGTAAACACTTTGACGTCAGATAATAGAGGATCTTTACGCTTCAAACGAATGTCAACTACTGCGATCGAGGCTCCACATATATACCTTCAAATCACCAGTGTATTACTAGAGCCAACACAAAAATAGTAAACCAGAAGTTTTATTAACGTGGGATTATGATGCTGCCTGAAAGATGGCAAAATTGTCTTTGATTTTATGAAAAAAATCCGCAATTACTTAGTTGCCAACCCAATAATTACTTGTTTTGTTTACCGCAATTTTCACTGACGAAATTTCCTGCAGAATTGGCAAAATGGGAATTGCCTCGTAACTTTTTTAGACAAAGTTTCCATTTCTATGCATCTGAGTAATTTTTCTTTAGAATTTGCTCTGAAATAAAAAGTAGCACAGCACTGATTTATTTACCTAGTTCATAGCTCAAAATGGCCGATACAGGGTGAACATAAGACATTTTACCATATAGTACATCACGTTAACACTTTGCGGTTGAAGTGTAGGCTTTCGCACGTTGTCGTAAAAGCTGGCGGCAAAATGTCATTAAGAGGAGCGAAAAAAATTTCGCGAACAAAGCTTGCAAATCATTGAATTTTATTATAAAAATGCGTGTTCTGTTAAGAAAGTTTAAGATCCACTTTTTTATCGAAAAATTGTGTTTAGCGACGAAGTTCATTTTTGGATCAATGGGTACATAAATAAGCAGAATTGTCAATTTTGGAGTGAAGATCAGCCAGAAGAATTGCAAGAGCTGCCTATGTATCCAGAAAAGGTCACAGTTTGGTGCGGTTTATGGGCTGGAGGAATCATTGGACCGTACTTCTTCAAAGATGCTGCGAATCGTAACGTAACTGTGAATGGTGAGCGCTACCGTGAAATGATATCCAACTTTTTTTTGCCTAAAATGCAAGAACTCGACTTGCATGACATGTGGTTTCAGCAAGACGGTGCCACATGCCACACAGTACGCGTAGCAATGGAGCTGTTCAGAGGCGAGTTCGGTGAACATTTTATTTCACGTTCGGGACCTGTCAATTGGCCACCCAGATCGTGCGATATAACGCCTTTAGAATATTTTTTGTGGGGCTATGTTAAAGCTCATGTCTATTCAGACAAGCCTGCTTGAATTAACGTATTGGAAGACAACATTAAAGCATTTATATGTGAGATACCGGCCGAAACATTGGAAAGAGTATGCCGAAATTGAACTAAGCGGATGAACCATTTGAAGCGCAGCCGCGGTCAACATTTGCATGAAATAATCTTCAAACATTAAATTATATGGACTGTACTATCAATTTAAATACAAATTTCATGCATTTTTCTGAATTTTATGTGTGTTTTTTTTTGAAAAACTTTTCTATAGCTCTTAAAAAATCACCCTTTAGTAGATGTGTATGAAAAATGTGCTGAATGCGCAATTAGAAGAATATTCAACATGCCTAACCCTTTGTTTACCGCAAAACAAAACTTGCGTTTGGAAGGTAGTTCAGCTAGAAAATTTGTTTTGGGAATACCAGTTATATAAAATAACAGTATTAGTGGATTATTACAGAGCACATAGAAATAAGCAAAATTAAATAGTTATAGAGTTTAGACGCAACAGATATTGAAATGACAAAGGGCTAAGCGCTCGTGCGCACATACACACGCACTCAATGGTAAAAGCTCTTGCTTGCTTGTCTTCGCTTTACGATTGCTAAAAACATACCATTAAGCACTAGCGGCTTAGTATTCGTACTTACTATAATTTTTGCATCGTTTGTGGCAGCTACAACATACTTTTGTTTCAGTAATGAATTACTAAAAATTGCTGGGAGCCCAAATTTAGCTAACGCCAATGGTTAAAAAGGAAAAATTGAGTGAAAAGTCAAAATACAACCACAACAAAAATTAAAAAAGAAAAAACAGCGGAAATTGTGTATGCAAATTGAAAATACCATTTTTACTGCATTTTTAGTGTGTGTATTTTTTTTGCACCTTTGCTGTTGTTGTCTTACACACATGCATACATACATATGTATATATTGTACATATATGTATGTATTTATTTTCCTGTGTTTCCTTTTTTAGGCTTTCGTTTTGTTTATTCACCAGTCCCCACTCGAATTGTCATCAAATTTAATTTTGTTTGCCTAATTTGCTATTCGATTTGGCCAGACTTGTCACAGATTCGTAAAGCATCAAATGTAAAAAAAGGAAATAGGTAGACAAAAAACAAAAAAGCACACACACTTCTATGCAAGTGGAAGAAAAAAAAAACAACGATACACGTCGCGGAAAACACCATAACCACTGGGCGCGCGATAATGCTTTCGAGCGAAAATAAATATTGATTTTTGGTGTAAATGACCGATGAGCCATAAACAACAGTTAAATGGTAAGTATTGTATTTATTTCGCCACGGTTCCACGGTTGGGATGACGAATTTCCACACATGGCAGAACCCAAACAAGCATACTCACACACACGTTTGGGCCCACAAATGCCCTGCAGAGAGAAGTTGATGTGTTGTTAGTGAGATAATATAACGTTTTCTAGTGAAGAAGTGAATTCAAATAATAAATGCTTCCATACAGTAGTCATTCCATAAAAGAAACTAATGATTACAGACCCTCATGCGCATTATTGAAATGTTCGTATTATTTGATTGTTGTCATTAAAGATGTGAAGCTATCGATAAAAGGCCCGCACAATAGTTGCGTATACATATATGCTTTCCATTTCAATTCAACCGGGCTATTCGGGTCATGTTCTTCGATTTCGATGTAACTCAAATATGTTGCTCTCTGGTCAAAATAATGAGACACGTATTTTTTTGTTCGCCCGAAAAAAATTTTTTTCAAGAGTTTTCGCAATTTTGTTTTTCGGCTCAAATTCGATTTTTTGTAATTATATAAGAAAATTTTTTTTTAAATGCCCATAACTTAGTCAAAAATGAACCGATTTTAATAATTCTGGGTTCAAAATGATCGTCATTACTTACACGAGCGACTTAATGTAGAAACAATTGCAGAAAAGTAGTTGAAAATTTTTTTTTTAGCAAAAAAGAAAAAAAATTTAAATTTTTTCGAAATTCAATATTTCAAAAAGTGTATTTTTTTTTATAACTTTTTCCAAATCAAAAGGACACCTCAAACTTCAATTAAGCTGAATGCCCAGTAGCTAAAATAAGTTGTTTTTGAGTAATGAATTTTTGAGTAAAAACCTGTTTCGCACTTTTTGTTTTTTGCAAAATAAAAAAATTTCAACTACTTTTTTGCAACTGTTTCTACATGAAATCGCTTGTGTAAGTAATGACGATCATTTTGAATTATTAAAATCGGTTCGTTTTTGACTAAGTTATGAGCATTTAAAAAAAAACTTTCTTATATTATTAAAAAAAAATCGATTTCGAGCCGAAAAACAAAATTGTCGATAAAGCTTGAAAAACAATTTTTTCGGGCGAACAAAAAAATACGTGTCTCATATTTTGACCAGAGAGCAACATATTTGAGTTACATCGAAATAGAAGAACATGACTCGAATAGCCCGGTTGAATTGAAATGGAAAGCATCTATAGCATTTGAAGTGCAAACGGTAAAGTATCGACAGTTGTCGGTTCTTTCGGCAAATTACAACAAAGGAAATAATAAAAGACTAGTCGGCCGAAATCTTTCGAATGCAGTACCGTGCATTTCAGTGAAAAGCCAGTATTGCTGTGTGGAATTTCATTTAAATTTTGGAGAAAAACGCTAATAAAACTTAGAAAGAAGAGAAAAACATGCCATTTCCATCGCATGCCGAAAGTTTGATGTCTTCAATATGACTGAGAAGTTGTTAAAAATGATTCACATCGGAGTCTCCTTTCCATACCAAAAACGGACGAGAATAAACAAAAGTTTGGTAACCTGATTCAGTCAGTTGGTTGGGAGTTAGAGAATAGAAAAAATGACGTCTTGCGAAAATTGCTACTTTATTGCTGACGGATGTGAAAATTGAGTAACGTTAGTAAAGAATTATTTATTTATTATATATTTTTGTGTGCAAATGCATACAGATGCACGACTAATTCTATATTCCTGCCTTTCCACTTTCTTTTTCTTCTTTTTATTTATTTATTTTCTGTACTGACGTCACGGCACTAGGGAAGACACAATGTTGTATTCTACCATTCATGGATTAGGATGTGGACGTACAAGTAACCAGGCATGTACCAAGTCAACGTAGGAAAAACACCGTCAAGATTAAGGGAAAGTTCTGGGTGCTAATGCGGATGTTCTAGGAATATGCGGCTGATATCCAATTTGGAGAGCTCCTCAAGCGTAGTTAAAAAGTCAAAGCTAAAATGGCGTATGCTGAGATGGTTCCTCCTCATCATCCCGCACCCAACTTTCGCTTAATTGTCGCAAAACTATAATGTGCGGCTAGGATTCTTACGACTAATGAGAGGTGTGACATTGCTAAGTTTTAAAATACTCCTCGACCAATTTCGATCAACCTGCAATAATGTTTTAGTTTTACGCCCAGCTCTCGCTGAATTGACTCGAATTCCACTGTCCAATCGCAAAACAAAACTCCAAGCATCTTTGAGGATGGAAAAGCCACCTAAGAAATTTACTTGTCTTGCCAGTTTATCGACCATACAGAGACTTTTAACGTCAGTGTGGTCTAGCATTCCTATAAGCTTTATTACCAAGTACCCGGATGGCAACAAAAGGGACTGTTTTCATTTCCGACCATAGCAACGACTCACTTGGAAAATGCTGTAGTGATTTGGAAACCTAACTTTACACTAAACTGAGGGTTCCTTACAGAAGAATCCCCCGCCAACTTTCTCATCCAACTTGGAACCTTCAGTGAACAGAATAATTGAATATTGCTTCTAGATGCCGCAGGCCGCTAGTATCTCTTTACCTAGAGAGAATGTGGGGGAGAAGGATCCGGTTAGACATATCTTGGGTATGCACTGGTCAATCTTAGCGGAATCGAATAGAAGATTTTTGAGAATATTCGGAAGTCCGTAGTTTTGACCAAACTTGTATGTAATGACAGCTTTTACTGCTTGCATAACCGCTCTGAATCCAATGACGACAGCACATTGCACCCTCTCCAGCTGCTCAACTAACGTACGTTCAGTGAGTTCTACTAGATAAGGGCTCCATGTAACAATATTGGTTTTACAATAGTTTCATAAAGTCAGTGAATTGGATTAGACGATGAACCTATCTATGAAATGCTAATTTACGCCTACCACTAAAAAAGACAGCTGTTGCTTTTTTTATGCCTTGCTCAATATTGGATCTCCGTGACAGCTTTATATATAGGATCGGGCCAAAAAGTAACCGATGGCAGCCTTTCTACAAAATATTCGTTGGAGAACTTGCATATTGGACTTTGAACATCGCAATAGTTCCATTATAGGCCTAACTTTTGAATAAAGTTACCCTTTAAGCAGCCATTCGAAAGTAAATTAAAGCATCCGTGAGCATCCTGTAAGTCACAATTTGTGTCGTTTGTCAAGCTGAAAATGGTAATTCTAAATAAGGAATTCATAGTACGAAGCTAGCGATAAAGTAATGCCAACTAGATCTACTATTTTGTAAGAAACGGAGCTATCAAAAAAGGTATGAGTCAGAGAAACAACTGACACTTCCTAGACCATAACCGTTTGAACAGTAGAGGTCTTTATAGAATGAAAAGAAATGCCCAGTACAGATGCAATGGATATCCCTGCAGGGCAACTATATGAGTGTGCAAACATATACTCTAATGCACACATACATTTATATATATAATTCGAGTATAAAACTGAGTATTTAGTTACCTTGTTTGTATGTACATATTTAGGTAAATTTGCTTCGATTTGCCTATTTTCCTAAAAATGTCAAATTGTACGCTTTCGGTTAAATTTACATAAATTCTCCATAGAAAAGAAAAAAAAACATGAAGACATCAGAATTGCAATTACAAAAAAATATGCAGAACTTTTTGTTCTCAAATTCATTTTTATGGGCCATAATTGCCATGGTTAAATCCACTAACCGATCACTTGACCCGTAAGTGGATGAGACTTTTCGGTCATAGTGTAATATTTTGCATGCATACATATGTACATATCTAATGAATTACCAAACCCGTATGTCTTATCGCCTGATATAATCGAGCTTTTCAAAACAAATTAATTTTTTGTTTTCCAAAATTTTGTATCTTTTGTTCTCAGAAAACTCACACACGTTACATCTTTCTCTAGTAAGTTTTTAAGGCGCATCTTTCTACTACTAAATTATTAATATTGGAAAGGTGATCACTTGAAAATTAGCAAGGGCTTCTATCCCTAAACCCTAAGAGACTAATTGGGAATCACATTTGATACTGGTAGCACATCTTAAAAAAAATCCATTTGTTTTAAACAACAGTGGGTACAAGTCATCCCGGCCCACAGTGCACCGAACGTAGAAAAATACAAATATCGGAAGTCTTGTATCATTTAAAATTTAAAATTTAAGTTAGGAAAAGTTTCTAACCTATTTTGTGATAAAATAGACCTTAAATCTTAAACATCACCTCAAATCACAGGTAATTTGTAGATACCATTTCATTTTCACGCTTGACATATAAAAGTAGTTGTGGTATAATATTTGTTAAAAATACATTTTTATAATTTATTATTATTATATAATTATTTTTAGATAATTATGGAGCTCATCAAAAATATATGCCTCATAAAAAAAATTAGAAACCAAAACTGTTTTTCAAGTATTAAGTAAATCCGTGTTGAAGATGCAAAACCCCCAGAATTAAGAAAATTTAGAGACATAAAAAAAGTTCTTAAATTTTTTAATATTTTCTTTGCAAGAAATCGTTGACATTTTAAAAATATATGCGTGATGTGCAGAATGTGTTCGGTTCACGCGATTGCAGGATTGACGAAACCACTCAACCACTTGCAGTTGTAGGTAGGTAGGTAGGTAGGGTGGTTGTCGTAAGACACACTTAGACCTTCAGCAGGTCCATTGTGATACCACTGGAGCTTATCCTTACTCTACGTGTTCCCTTTCAAACCATCCGGTTGCTTTAATAAACGAGCAGAGCTTCGTTAGTTTTAGATGGGCTATATCCGCTACATCGGTTAGAAATGCTGTATCGAGGGTGCGCAGCCTTCTCCTAGCTAGGCTTTCACACTCACATAAAAGGTGTCTGACTGTTTCCTCTTCTTTTGTATTTAGACAGCTTCTACAGAAATCGAAGTAAGGTAATCCTAACCTTCTAGCGTGGCTGCCTATTAAACAATGACCTCTTAATACACCTATAATTTTTCTTATAGATTCTCTGTTGAATCTCAGCAAGATCTTCGATCGGCCGCTGTTCCAGTTCGGCCATGTCTGTCTGCTTAGTTCGCATGTTGTGAGGTTTTGCCAGATTGTATTTACCTTTTTGATGGTTTCCCTGTCTATAAGTAATTTACAAGTGGCTATGGGCATGGGTATCAGCGCCTTATCCGGTTCGAGATCGAGCGTTGTACCGGTTCTTGCAAGTTCATCCGCCTTACAATTTCCTGCAATGTTCTTGCAGTTGTTACATGCTCAGTACTCGTATAGTTCGATAAGAAAGTGAAACCGGTACTCAATGATTATTTTTTGTTCAAAAAGTATATATATATATATAATTGCCGCGTACACCCTTTTGGTTGTTTGGCCGAGCTCCTCCTTCTATTTGTGGGGTGCGTCTTGATGTTGTTCCACAAATCGAGGGACCTACAGTTTCAAGTCAGCTCCGAACGGCAGATATTTTTATGAGGAGCTTTTTCTTGACAGAAATACACTCGGAGGTTTGCCATTACCTGCCGTTTCTTTTTGGCACAGAAGCTTGGACGATGGCAATATCCGAGGAGGCGTCCCTTGGAATGTTTGGAAGAAAGATTCTGTGCAAGGTTTTGGGACTTCTTGAGGTGCGTCCCCTATTAGATATAACAGTTTCTATCATTTTGGTAGTTCATGCACGGAGATTCGAATCTACTCACTTCCGACTGGTAGTCACGCACACACAAATTCGGCTACGTAAACCTTATATACAGCGTCCGGCACTCGAAGTATAACCAATTAAAAAGGTTATACATTTAGTTTGGAAATTACTTTTATTCAATTCAAAGTAAAAAATGTGTGAAAAAAAATACAAATTTAAAATCAATTTATTTTTGTTCGATATGACCACCTTTTGCCTTGACTATGGCTTTGAGACGGTCCAGAAACGAATGACACGCTACCCTAATGTGTAAGCTGAATTTGAGAGCCATTGTGTAGACGTTATGAACGTTGTGTTTTTAGCCCTTCTTAGTTCGCTCGAACTTTGTGAGACGGTGCCGAGTCCGGTTGAAACGTCCATGGTCTGCCACCGAAATGCTTATCTGCCCACGGCTTCAAAGCAACCTCCGGAATACTTTCCCTCGATGAAAACGATTGGAGACCGCCCATCTGCGATTACAGCGGCCAAAACCATTACCTGTGGCGGGTGCTGCCCCCTGGTGGTCAATCGATGACTCAAATTCTCGTACGAACGCGCGGTCAAATAAACCCTTTCGTTTTGGGAGTTTACGATTTTTCTCGTCAGAAAACACAATGTTCGGATATTGACCGCTTTCGGCCAAGCGAAGTAACTACTTCGCTCTCTCAAGTCTGATTTGTTGCTGCTTTGGTGTGAGATTATGCACCTTTTGAATCTTGTGAGGCTTGACTTTCAGATCATTTTTCAGTATGCGGCGGATGCTACGGTCAGATATTTTCAGTTCTTTCGCCATTTGATTGGCACTTCATCGGGTATTTCGCTCAAGTCACTTCTTCATTTTTTGAATGAATTCACGTGACGTTGCAGTCTTTTGATGACCACCTCCATGACGTTTCGCGATGATATTTACCAGTATCATTGTAACGAGTAATGATGCGATAATCAAAAACTTTATTTACTTTAAGGTGCTCGAGATCACGAAAATCGCTGGTTGTGATTTTCCAGCCCAATATAATTGAATCACACTTTTACGTTTGAAATCCATTACTGATTTCCTCTTTTCGCGTTTACTCTCGGCAAAATGCTTCCGCGCGCTTGTAAACAATACTGTAGGACAGCGGTGTGAAGTTGGTTACACTTTGGGTGCCGGACCCTGTATATTTATACATATATATACTACTATATAATTGATGTTGAGTGTTTCGCGGAGCTCTTCCTACAATTTGTGGATGTTTTCCATAAATGGGGGGACCTACACTTTGAGGTTTAATTACCAGCTACCACTATTAGAAAAAAAATGTTTCTCATCATTTGGAGTGCCAAACTCGCGAACTACCGAATGGTAGTCCCTCACCTTGCATATATTTCATTTCAGCTGTTGACTGCAGCACAAATTTAAAGCAATGCCCAGCTACAACTATAAACTCTCTTACAAATTGCTAAGAACCAAAAATATACACTCTTTATAAAACAACAACACATTCAAACAAACCAGTCGACTCGATGCAATTCAATTTACACTCTTTGATTGATTGCTTTCTTAAAATTCATGGCATTTTAAACATTTTAAAAATGGCCAAATGCAACTTTTGAAATTTTCTAAAATACTGATATGAAAAGCAGTTCACGTGAGAATCGGGATGTCAAAACGAAACAATAAAAGTGTCACTTTAGTAAAATGGAAATGAAATAAAAAAGAAATACATTGAATTACGAGTACAAATTGAAGGAGAACTCATAAATGTGCGTCCGATTATGAAGAAAATTATTTTAGTTCAGTCAAATGCCACAGACACAGCGCCCATCGCACTTTTCCCATTATTAATCAAAGGCAATATGGAAAACACATGTTCGGGCACACACTGAACCGAAGCACTAACCCATGCGTACATTTTCCATATCGCACGAAAATTGCTTAAATCGCGATAGACTACAACAATAAAATGTACAGACATATAGAGCGGATAAGTTAGAGAAAAGTAGGGAAATAAAGGAGCACAACTGACTAAGTATGAAAGTGGTAGGGTCGTCAGCAGACCCGGTCACAACTACAGCCATAAGATACACTCACAGTCATCTCACTGCACACGCATTCATCTACTTGGACTCTTATTAATGTACCGTATTTGATATGCTCGTACATATTTTCTTGTATTGGTAATATTTTTAGAAACGTCATTTGAAGCAGTACTCGTACACTCACTATCCCGAAGGGAAGCTGTCAGTGTCAGATTCGGTGAAAGCGTTGATTGACGTATTCAAATTAAAAAATGTTGATGTTGATGTTAATGCAATTGTTGTTATTGTTGTTGTTATTGTGGATGATGGTGATGATGATGAAATTCAAAATCATTTAAGTAAATGTGTATTGAAAATTTATTTGTAAATCATATGACAACTAAAAATAAATAATTCGAATGTAATTTGGGCACGCAAAATGGCATGCCGATGCTGATGTTTATGAGTATATTTTAGAATACTCTGTCGCTAAGGTAAAACTCGGAAACTGTTTAAAGTGAAGGCTGTTTTCTGATTTACTGAAAATGTTTGATATTATTTATTTCTGCTGGAAATTTGAAAGCTGGAACTTTGTTGATAATCTAAAACCAAGCTAATGAGAATGAGGTGAAAATGCTCTTAGAGCTGCTGTGCGTCAGAGCAGATGGGCCACCTGAGCCACCTCCATTAAAAAAAGTGTTCAGAGACCTTACTTTGCATTATATCAATAAACGAGTTCACCTCGAAACTTGAATTCCTCTCACAACTCTTAGTAAGCCGATCCTCACCAACTGGACGGCTAGAAGCTGCACTCGTTCTCGTTCGCCTGAAAATCAGGTGCGTTACCGAATCGGCTTAGATATACATACGAGGTGTGTTCAAAAAGTAATGCGAATTTTGAATTTTCGCAGGTTATGTTTATTCGAATTTCGATATTTTTGTGGCGATATGTTGGTACTCATGTCTCTCACTAATACCAACGAGTTCGCCCATTTTGATTGTTCAGTTAATTGTTGACAGCTGCTTTGCTTGCACGTGTTCAGCTCGTCTTCGATTTTTATCTATTCAAAAAGATGGATCAAAGAACTTTGGATACAATTTTGTGTAAAAAACGGAATTAAGTGCGCGGATGCATTCCGAATGTTGACTGTGTCATACGGAGAAGCTACTGTGGACCAAAGCAACATTTATCGGTGGTACGAAATGTTCTCAGAAGGCCGAGAAGATGTGAACGACGAAAAGCGTGCCGGACTTCAACAACAGACGAAAAAATTGATGAAGTGAAGAAAATGGTATTGGCCAATCGTCGAATCAATCGAAAGCAGCATCGCATGAACGTTGCTAATGAGATGTGGGACCCTGTCCGCGACGACCCAAATTTTCTCCAGATGATCAAAACTGCTAACGAATCGTGGGTTTATGGTTATGACGTGGAAACGAAAGCTCAGTCATCTCAATGGAAGCTGCCGCACGAAGCAAGACCGAAAAAAGTGCGCCAAGTTCGGTTGAATGTAAAAATTTTGCTTGCCGTTTTCTTCGATTGCAGGGGCCTTGTGCATCATGAGTTCTTGCCACGGGGTAAAACGGTCAATGAAGAATATTACGTGCAAGTTAAGCGCAATTCGCGCGAAGCAATCCACCAGAAACGCCCGGATTTGTGGAAGAACAAAAATTGGCTCTTGCATCACGATAACGCCCCTGCTCACACATCGTTGCTTGTGCGCGACTTTTTGGCCAAAAACAACACACTAATGATGCCACAGCCACCGTATTCCACAGATCTGGCCCCCTGTGACTTTTTCTTGTTCCCGAAACTGAAGGGGCTCATAAAGGACGACGCTATGCTACGATTGACGAGATAAAGACGGCATCGAAGGAGAAGCTGAACAAGAAAAAAAAAATGATTTTTTGCAGTGCTTCGAAGATTGGAAAAAACGTTGGCATAAGTGCATAATATCTTATGGGGATTACTTTGAAGGGGGCAAAATAGATATTAATGAATAAATATATAATTTTTGAAAAAACACAAAATGCGCGATACTTTTTGAACACACCTCGTATAAACACTTTTACTTCTGCAGGATTTCGTAAAGATTATAGGAAATATTTTTATACTAGGTTCATCAAAGATGTGTGTGGCCTAGCGTTGTCCTGATGGAAGGCGACGCCCTTTCTGCTGATCAGTTCTGGCCGTTTTTTTTTCGATTGCTTGCTTCAATCTCATCAGTTGTTGACAGTAAAGTGTAGAATCAATCGTTCGAGCAGGGTGGAGCAGCTCATAGTGGATGATTCCTTTCCAATCCCACCAAACACACAGCATAACCTTTCGAGGCGTCATCCCTGGCTTTGTTGAGCTACAGTGCCTTGGCGATGTCATGTCAGCTTATGTGACAGTCCTGGTCAATCTTTTCCATAATTTCATCGACTTTTTCAACGATAGGTGGACCGGAGCGAGGTGTATCTTTCACATCGAAATTTCCAGAACGGAAGCGAGCGAACCATTGTTGTGCTACACGAACTGATACAGCATCGTCTCCGTAAACAAATTTCATTGGTGGCTTGCGTGGCATTCTTCCCTTTTTTATACAAAAATTTCAAAATACAGCGAATTTCTTCATTATTTTCATTCATTTTTGAACAGCTATAACTTTTTTTTAACTTCTCCGAATTTAATTTTTTTTGGTTAAGGGGGTGGTAGGGTTTAGCGCTAAAAAAAAAACACTTTTTTTTTGAATTTTTTACAGAAATATGGCTTAAGATACTTTAATAAAATCAGTTGCATGTTATTGTACATCTTTTCAATAAGTTTTTAAAAAATATTAATAAAAAAATATTGACAAATAAGCCCGTGACAGAGTTTTTTTGGAGATATGTTTTTCGAGAGGTGCTCTGCGGTACCAATCGGCATTCGTCGTAGAATCATCTGAAACTAAAAAAGTCGAATTTTTCAGTTAAAGTATGACGTTTTTCATTTTTGTAGTTTTGGTGGCAAAAAAACGTAAAACGAGCGTTTTTGGAGAAAAATTTCGCCTTATTTGTAAGTGAAAAACAACCTTAAAAAAAAAAATAAAAAAAAAAACAGTGGGGGGGGGGGGGGAGGTATTTTTGATTTAGAAAACTTGTGCCAAATTGGAAAAGAATCGGTTGAATAGTTTCGGAGTTGTGATTGGCACCGACTTTTAAGAAGTCGTTTCGGGAAAAACGCGTTTGAAAAAATGACTCTGAGAAATTATCGATGCTCCGCATTCGAGGTAGAGTGCCTACAAAGGCTATAACTTTGAGAGTTCTGCTCCGATCCACTTAAAATTTTGACACAACATTCTTGAAATGATTTACTATAAGATGAGTGAAGAAAAAAAATTTCGATTTTGTGACCCTACCCCCCCTTAAATGAAGCTTAAAATGTCACCTTTCTAACATCATATGATATGACACAATGTGATTGGTAGCACTGGAGATAGATGACTCTAACGACATCTATTGACAAAATACGAAAAGACTTTTTCGACTACCCAATATAACATGGAACAATTTTCTTATGAAATAATTCAGAGAGCCCTTTAGAATATTAAAACTCATTGGGTTAATTTTGCATCACCTTGCATGGATATTCAAATTATGTATATTAGCTATTACTCTCAAGAGCACCGCTAATGCTTCGCTAAGCCAATACTCCGTTATTGCCTAAGCCGGCATGTTTAGATTCCTACAGAATAGTAAAGACAGAAGGTTAAGACCGCTTGTGGCACTAACTGAGAATAGCAGCTTGTTTAGTCTGAGACTATTCCGACTCATGCCTTACCTGAACAAGATTGTGGCTTCACAAGCTTGCCTGTATATCTACTTAATTGCAAAAGGTAGAGCAGGGGTCGAAGCTTCTCATCCGTACACCGATCAATATCAATTGGTGTGATACGCCAACATAAGCTAAATCGAATTGAAACCAATGAATGCAAATGGATCGTAACTTATTTTCAATTCACATAAGTTTTCAAGTTCCACAGTGCTTCGAATCGTATTTTTACATCACAATGACGGGGAACTGCCAAAACTGTTGTAAAATTTAATAAATTCAAATAAAATATAATCACTCCCAAGCACAGCGCAATATGTAAATGGTTAGTTATTTTAGCTAATTTAAGAGGACCGATACCTTTAAAATTTGGAAAAAAAAAATTTTTTTCATAAAATGTTAATATAATCCCTTAAGAATATGTCAAAAAAAATTTAGAACGTAAATTTAAGTATTTCTTATATTATAGATCGTCAACCGTGAGGACTCTATTCTTTGCGTTTGAGCGCTGGGAGAGGAATTTTCATGTATTCAAACTTTACGGGCGTTTTTCTCAAAACTAATATATATTTTTCGAGTTGCTGTACACGATATCTCGAAAAGTATTGACCGATCTCCCTGAAATTTTGCACACATCTTTTTTATGCTATTACTTTCTATTTGAATTTTGAAAAAAAAAATAACTTTTCAAAAAAATAATTCTTTCGAAGCAAAAATAGTAGGAAAATTCGCCTCCAAATTCATTTTTTTTGAAGTATTTTATTCCCCGAATTTTTTTTTTCATTTGTTTTTAATTCATATTGAAATAATGACACTAATAGACAAAAAAATTTTTGGTTTTCTGTATTCAGGTCACTGACGCCGATGCTATAATGCCCGCCGATTGAGAAGTCCCGCTGCGACCTTCCTGGAAGAATTGAGTCATTTTAAATGATTAAAATAAAAAAAAAATTTATATTATTTTAATGTAATATATAAATGAACTGTATACCAATTTTGAAAAAAATATATTGACTTCTGCATTTTAAATAATTTTAATGAAAATAAGGGAAAATATGGCCGTTTACAGGTATCAGTCCCCTTAAAAACGTTTCACTGCAGATACCTGAAACGATTTCGCCTGTCCAAAAATGCCTTTGAATTCGTTCTACAGAAAATAAGTTTTACAAAATCAGATGCCAAAGCGTTGTCTTCAGAGCTACAGGTTGCAGCTACACTTTCACTTATTATTAGCGGTGGGTACCAGCCAACCAGTGTTGGCAGCGACTATTTCATCAGTATGGGCTAGAGCACTGTTTCGAAGTTCTTTCCTGAAAGAAATGGAAACGACGTTAGGCCTGCAGTTAATACGGTTTGCGCCAGAAGATTCAGATCACGCAAGGAGTGATTTGTCTATTTGCGGTACCTTTACCTTGTGCGGCATTCGGCAGTTTATTTTTTGCCAAGCTAGGGTTGTTAGCCATATACTCCGCCATGACATCTTTTTGGGTGGGGTTGAGCTTATTAAAGTTCGTCTTTCAAGTTTTTACAAAAATTATGTTTAATTACATATTTTTACAATTTATTTACATTTTTGGTTAAATTCGATCTTTACGAGCGGCTGTCGGTGCTCAAATGACAGTACCCGTTCACATATCTCATAGTACAAAATAGGCATTTTTGAATGGTACGCAATGGTATTCGAAACTGATGTGATGATTCGAGCCCAGTTTTTTGCATTGATTTTTCTTTGCTTCGCTGCACGTATTTCAGTATATCTCGAAAATTTATGTGAATCCCACCAAGAAACTGTCGAGGATTTTATTGAGCATAGTCTCAAAGGTGAATGAAAAATTAAGAAAAATCTAAGTATTGCCAAAAGTTAAAAAGGAATAACTTTTTAAAAAGTATATTTTATCCCAAAAAATTAAAAAAAAATTATAAAAATACAAAAAGAAACGAAGATATTTCACTTCACTTCATTTCCACACATTCTACACCAAAGCTTTCGACATTGAATAAATTTTAATATTCTCAGGATTTTCAAATTTTTTTATTATTCCATTCCGTGTATTACCAATAAATAAATTTTCAGAAAAATTTACCGTAACGGCCATTATATATCTGTACCATTCACATCTGTGATGTTTTCGCAAGATTTCGTAAGAAACATCAGTCGAACGTTTGTAGTCTTTCCTTTTCAGTGCTGTGCAGTTGTAAATAATGCACTTTTTTCTTCTTCACATCTTCAGCTATGACAATGACAGTAAGAAAAAAGATTTTAGTTGGCTCTAAGGCCAAGAATCTCTTATCATAAGAGGGACAAGTAAGCCTATCGATTTCACGTAACGAACGGTTGGTTCCACACTTCACAACTATTCGGATCATATGACTCTTTATATAAGTGGCGCAAAATTAATCACTTTATCCCCAATCAATTTCAACACTTATGAACTAGACAACTGCAGTATACAAACAGGCAAGCAATGGAGCGGGGATAAAGATCAAAATAAAGATTTCTATCATTCAAAATACTTTTCTTCTATTTAGTAAAAGTTATTCAAAAACAAAATTCGATTATTAGTTTTGCGCCACCTTGTATTTAGTTTTAAGGTCGTCATTGGTATACCCATTATGGTACTTCCGTGGATGCTTTCGGATCCAATTCCTCAGCTTAATAGATTATTTTAATGACTTGGTGATCAGGAACCCTTGTGAATTGAACGCTACAAAGGTCGGCCTTCTCATTTAAAGATTCACGACATTCAGTAATTGTGCCATCGCATAAGTCTAAAGCTTTCAAGGCAGCTTCATAGTCTAAAGAAATATATCGTATACCTGCTTTTTCTCATTAGATCTTTAATCTAAAGGGTAACGGCGATGCCCAATATATCCAACTGGTATGAACAAAAAGTTCGAACCATCTCCAAATAAGTTCATCGAATTAAGGTTCCAAATATTAAGTCTCTCTTCCAGCGATAAGTGTCATCCAAAATCCCTTAGAAGCCGAGAAAGACGCACTCTGCTCCTTACTGGCCAAGTTGAGTTCAAATTACCTACATGAATCATATCTGAGACAATTTCAAAACTGAAGCCTTTTTATAAAACAGTAATTTTAACTATATTCATGCAGCTACAAACATCATACGGATGGTAGTTTTGCCAAAGGAGAATTAATTGTGGTTACGAATGATTCAGTAAAATAACTAAAACAAAAGTCGGAAAAACAATGAAATATGTTAGCTCACCTGTCAGAAGCACTCTGGATGCGCTCACGGAATATATGGTTTCACAAGCGTACAAGCATGCCAGAAACGGCTCTAAAGCTTAATACTTTCTAATGTTTTCAAAAACAATGCAAATTTCAAATTGCGCGTGGGAATTTTTACTGGCGCACCTACCAATACAACTAAGTAAGTAAACAACTAAGAAACTAAGGCAATTAAGGATCAAAGATTAATCAGCGATGCAAGAACAATTTAAGAGCAACAAAATCAGCCTCCTATTAAAATAGTTTCACCAACGCCTGGTGGGAACATTACACATAAAACTGCAAATAAATGCTAAAGAAACTTGGTCATACCTGAAAAGCCCACAAAAAGCACAAAGTAATCAGTTTCACTTTTTCACACCACTTCACTACAACCACCACCACACCCGTATATGGTGAGTACAAGAACAATTGTCTATACGTTGACTAAATATTGCTTACTTTAAGTTGTGCCTTTGGATAATTTGATGTTTCTGGTGTTTTCTGTTGCTTTTGTTGTTACTGCTGTTACTATTGTTGGTTCCGGTGCTACAATGGCACATTAGCAGACCGTAGCTGGAAAAAGATCAGTGCCAATGACAATAATGTTGATGGCAAGAAAGTGAACTCCCAATTGGAAATGTGGATAAGTTCGTATGTATAAGTAACGGGTGTTTTTTTTAAATATAAAAATATATTTGTCAAATGAAGTGCCCAAAAATTGTTTCGCTTTTGATATTAATTTCTAGGATGTTTTGCGTGTTGGTGAGGAGAAAATGGAAGAGTTCAAAGTGGTATTCGAAATCTAACGATCGTTAATCGCGGCTGGAGAAATACGTCGTGCTAATAAGAAAGTACTAGGAAGACTAATATCTAAGCCTGAGCGCTCCTCTGGCATTGATAAAAATGGGAGCCAGGAAGTCTGAATATTAATCACACGCAAGAGGAAGAAAGTTTAGTCTCAATACCGGGGTTATTTCTCTTAATATTCATCCTCTAACCGCAGAAAAGACATCATGTTATGTTTGGTCTCGCCGCTTGGACTCTTCTCAGGTAGTGTACGGGTTGCGCCGAGGGTAGCTCTAGAGTCCAAAAGCAAACCACACTTTGCACTGCCAGTTCGTCACACACACTCAATTCAATGCCCCTCTGAATTTATACCAAATTAAGCTTAGTCGTAAGGTATTCAGAGACAAATAAGGGTAAGACACGAAAGAGAAGTCCGGCATTCATGACTAATTTCGAATTCACCGTCAGTTAGCCTATGACACATGCCGAATGCTAATAAGAATATAAATGCTTAGATTCTCAAAGTGTATTACACTGGTCAGCAGCTAAGTGACGACTTCTTTAATGGTGGCTGCCGGCTACCTCCGCCCGAATAGCTCTGCTGAGATCCGAAAAGCTAAATTTACATTTAAAGTGGAGTTCTTGAAAGTGTTACTACCTCAAATACCGATACTTGCTCTGCACCCACGATTTACCAGTCATTCAGGAAACTATCGTCGGAAAGTTTACAGATGACACCGCTGTTCTCGCTATTGACTCTAACCCCCAGAAGGCTTCACTTAAACTCTAAATAGAATTTAATATTTTTGACTTCAACGACTTGACTTCAATGGATAAAAGATTGGCGAATAAAATCCAATGACACAAAATCAGTTCAAATAATGTTTACACTCAATCGAGGCATTTGCCCTCTCGTGAAACTCAATAATGCAATCATAACCCAAAATAGTGTTACGAAATATCTTTGTATACACATCAACAGCAAGCTTACATGGAAAACACATATTTTCACTAAACGTAAAGCACTTGGAATCAAATTCTGAAATCTATAAGTATACTGGTTACTAAATCAAAATTCTGAGGTTTCTGTCAAGAGCCAGCTCTCACTCGGCAGTGCCATATTAAAAGCGATATGGACCTACGGCACACAGCTCTGTGGAATTGCAGCCAATTTTAACATCGAAACACTCTAAGATTCCAATCAAAATAACTTAGAATGATTACAAACGCACCATTTTATTTCACGAATGCCCAAATCCATCGTGATCTCAAATTTCCCAAAAAACCTTAAGAAAAAAAAGCTTGCCACATCACACCGTAAAAGATTCCAATCGTACCCAAACCCTTTAATTGCAGAAATAACTCTCAATCCCATCTCCTTTAACAGTATTGTTAAATGTTAAAAAACAGATTGCAATAAATAAAAGGATAATAAAAAAATTTTAAGTTCTTGGTTTGCCCAGTTTTCATTCGTCAAGCGAATGAGAGAGGAGAACGATCAACTTGGACCCAATGTAAGTAAGAGTTGTTCAGTCCCATCAGCAATGAACTGAGTGGTTTTATTTGAAACTTACGCGTGCACACACGTCGTACAGTGCCAATCTGACAGCACCTCGACCAAATTACTTACGCTTAATCGTCTGCCTGAACAGCTTATTGTACGCTCACTCTTGTTCACTCACGAATAAACAAAAAAATGGAAGATTAGACCAACACTCATATAGGATCCAAATGGTGCAACAATTCAAGTCATTCGATCATCGTTTGAGTTCCACGTTCGGTGAAGAGGGTAACAATTAACGCCAGGTAGCAGAAAATTTTAATTTATAGCTGAATTAGGGAAATTAGTACATATTTGGGTTTCGAATCATCTCACGAGAATATAAAAAAGACGTCGTTCCTAGCGCACATGGCGGAGGCATTATTTGTTCAGAATGTTTTGAAACTTAAAATGAAGCTAATATTATCGTCACTTTTGAGCACCACAGCCAAATTGTTCACAACTCTTTGGATCACCACTAATCGTTCAAGTCTAAACGAATCCAGAAAATAGTACAATATGCCGTTCAGCATATGTAGTCATCACTTCATTAACCTCAACTCTTGGTAATTGAATCAACTCTTGAAATTTGTGTGTCAATTCGCCGCCTGCACCAAGTGAGTTAACTTGTTTGGCTCACCTGTTGAAAGCTTGTGAGAATCCTTTGCCTATTCTATTTGGAGAATTGTAAGCCAAAATTCAGAGTGTTCGGACCAGAGCTAACGTCGGTTATGCTGGAGAAAGTCCCGCAAAATCAGATCGACCTTAGTGGCATCACACGACGCAGTTTTTTATTTTTACAAAAAAAAAAACAAAATTCTAGACCTCAAAAAACACCCGTTTTATTATGTCAAAGCTTAACCTATTGTTACTTTATTTTATTATGTGAATATTTTACATACCTACATACATATTTTTACTGACGTTTGAGTGTTGAGCGATTCTGCTACTTGCAACTTATTAAAAAGTAATGACATTTACGCCGAAGAAAAAAATCATAAAATCTAAAGCGTTCCCAACACCTTTTGGTTCTTTTTTATTGCCTCTTTTTTATTTATCATATTTCTAATTTTGTTTTGTACCCCTAACTTATGGTGACTATAGAGTCAATCATGAACACGTCGTCTATCTAAGTAGAACGAATCACTGATGGTATACTTTTATTATTGTGTCCAATTTTGCCAACAACTTTGTCTTCCATATTGACTCTTCTAGGCTATAATTTTGTCTGTAGATAACACATGTGGGTACATATGTAAGCGGAAAAGTTAAAAATTTTCATGGTAAGGTTGTATCTTATTAGTTATTGATCGTTTTCGCACTAATTTTACTCTTCTCGATTCAAACCTTCACATTGAAATGTAGCGCGAAATGCTGAAAAAGACGCCAAAATGTCGATTCGTCGTCGTTACCAACTTGTTGTCCTCTGTATTTCGAATACGTACAAGAATTACGTAAACATCTTGGCTATGCCCTTATAAAATTCAGCTCTTGTAAGTATTGAAGTCAAATGACCATCGATTGCGTGCCATTTTTGCTGATTGGGCTCATTTAGATTTGGCATTCAGATTTATTGGAAAGAGTAGTAAAAAATTGGGCCATGTACTCGTAAGCGCCACAGAATGCGGAATGAGTTTTTGCATAGAAAATAAATTTACAATGCAACAGAAAATAATTTTACAATTTATTTATACGAGTAGTGAGTTGCGCGATTAACGTCGATTTACTGTTATCTCTGCTTTGCAATGATCACTTTCATTTTACTATTCAATGAAAAATTTTCGCTTTATTGAGCTTCAAATTGAAATATAGTTTGAGGGTAGAAAGGGGGCAGATTAGAGCAAAAGCATGCAGGAAGGGTCTAAAACTAAAACTACTGGACGTGCAGAGCGCTTGTTGCTCCGAAAATTAGATCAAAAACCCGAGAATTTCCTTGAGGAGGAGTCTGGAGTAACGAGGAGTCTGGTATTGTTGTCTCTCATCAATCAGTGCGTCAAGCCATACTACATTACAAATATCAGATCGATATCAGCGCGAAAGAAACCCGAAATGTACAAAATATAGGAAAATGCCTCTTTTGAAGAAGAGTCGCTAAAATACCTCGAAAGAATGCAGCAGCATTAAAAACTTCAATAATGGAGGAAAGGCAGAATATACCGAACGTATACGATATAAACAAATTGATCCATTCTATGAAAAAGCGCCTACAAAATGTTAAATATTAAATTAAACATAAAATGACGTATTCACATTATGTATGTATGTTGATAAAAAAGCCGGTATGAAAGTTTGTAAAAACAGTTCACTGACAGTGTCGAAATAGTTTTGTTGCTTCAGTTGTTGTTTATTTTATTAATTCCCTTTAAATGCTGTGAATAAATATTCATCAGTACAAAAAAGAAGTCAAAGCAGTCGAAAAATTGAATTTATTTTCTACAAGCGGACCCGACATACTTCGTTTTGTCAAATAGATTTTGAATGTAGCAGTTTACATTTAGGCCTTAAGACTTTTTACTCTGCTGACCCTCACACACCGCCCTATCATCATGGTGACAGTTCTGTTCAGGATAATTAAAGAAAAAGGTCAGCTCGGGTGACCTAAGTATCTTCGCATCCACGAACTTTGGCCACCCTTTTGGGACCCACTAAAAACCCCGACTGGGATGTTGCCAGAGGGCTTCAAACTAAGAGGGGAACTTAAAGTTCAAACCTGATTGAAAAATAAGCTAAAGGGATAGTGGGAACCTAAAGGTGACAAATATTTATAAAGTGGGTGCTTCAATGGCAAAACTTAGAGGTAATTCATTATTTATTATTATAATTATTAACATAGAGTTAATAACCGATATAATAAAGAATAATGAAATAAAACTTATTTAAGTATTTTCAGTAATCGCTTTATTGTAAATCAAATAAATCATAATTATTAACAAAAATCTGTTTTTTTTTATAGTAGTGCTGGTAAATATACAAAAAAATCTGATGGTTTTCCAATACTGGAACAGGCAACATTCCATGTGAGAAACATGGTTTTTCTAGATTAATTCATAAAGGTCATCTTTTGCTATTCTTAAAATATGTTTGGATTTGTTCAGCCCTGCATGATTATTCTTAGAATTTACTTAACTAGTTTTATTTATTATTTGTGAATATAATCATTCCTTAACTCGTTCTGAAAGTAAAACAAAAGAAAGAATATTGCGAGGCCAATCAAATCTATAGCTCTTACATTTTTTGATTTTCCAATTTGGTCGGGTTCACGATATTATCACTTTTGTGTGAACGCATTAGACCCTCCAACACGAACACGAACACGCACACACACACACGAACGCGCAATATTTGTATGGAAAAAAGAAAAGGGCTGTTTTAGGGGTTTCCCGGAGATTATTTGAATTTTTCTCGCCGTAAAAACCATCCTTGGACTTCAAGGAACATCTTAAAATAAGAATTGTTAAGATTGGTTCATGCGTTGTTGAGTTATGCGCTTACCAACACAGTTTGCAATTAATTTTTATATCATAGATGACAAAATTCCCTCCTAAATGTATGCCGGATATCATATTAAAAAAAAAAATGCCATGAAATTATCTACCAGATTATATATATACCCGATATTATACACGTAATGAGCTGTTGTAGACTTACCTCGCAAGCTACATGCATACATATTTACGTACTATGCCTACATATGAAATGAATCACAGAAATCTTTAGTAAAACTTTTCAAATTCATCTTCGTGCTGACCGAAATGCGTTGAAAGAGATGCGTGTGACAAAATCGTTGTTTCTTTGAATAAATCATTACTTTCAAATTACGATCACTTTTCAAAAAAATTCTCTTCAATTATATATTCATTTGTATGAATGTGTGAGTGTGCAACGTCAATGGAAAGCTAAATAATTGACATATTCATCACCGTCACAAATTCATAATAATCTCACCTTTTTCTCTCGAACAAACAAGCAAACAAGCATACATACATACGTACGTACATATTTTTAACACAATTTAAATTCATTTTGGTATTTTTTTGCCACATCAACTAAGCGGTGTAGTTGTGGTCGGTCAACAGCGACACAACACCCCAACACACAATACTAACAACAACGTTATTCACACCATATCACTCCCGCGATTGCAACAATACAATCTTTTGTGTAACAATATGAAATCTTAATAACAATTACAAACTACAGTATAATGAGCATCTATCAGCATTGTCATTTAAGCCACACATCGCATCGTCGTATTTATGATGAGATGAAAGGTAGAGCTCAGAGGTTTCCACCGAGACCCAGTTAAGCAGATGCTCTGACATTTATCATGACGATGTATTCATATCAATCAGACAAAGCGAATGAGTATATCGCAGATGGAATTTCAACATGCACAAATATGTTTTGTAGGTATGCCTGTATGATATGTATGTGTGTATGCGTGTATGAATAAATATACTAAATATGTACACTTACATTAACACATATTTTTTCATCCACATGCATACAAATGCCCACAAAAGCTTACTAATTTCACGCGTGTAATCCTGCCTAGTGCTACGTGATCGCAATCAATGAGATTTGTGTCCGAACATTTCATTTTGTCATTTGTTAATTGTGAATGAGTATGTTCGTAGCCGCGTAGATATACGGGTATGCTCGTATATACATATGTATGTGTGTATGCGCAGAATGAGTACTCGTAATATACTTACTGATATTTATATTGGTATAATTGACATTAAAGATTCTTCGGTGGAAGCTTTTAAAACTACTTAATAAAGCTAGAGATGCCTTTACCTCAGGTATTCGAAAGAGTGTGAATGCAGAGTTGCATTTTAGAAGGAAGAGTACTTAACAAACCTAGTTTGACCTTTATCTAAGAAACAATGCACAAATATGTTTATTTAAAACTACGGCAAGAAAATTTGCTTCAAGGTGCTAGAAAATTACAAATTGAAGATGACTTTCGCTTCTATAAAGATAGCACAAGTCACAAATAGTACAAACATGGCTAATATTGAGTTGGGGAAAAAGATCATAGCGTTTTTATATTTTCTTTTATTTTATAACGATTTGTTTGCTGTTTGGCACAGGGAAGTATTCATTCGATAGGACTCTTTCTGCTCCACAAAACTATGTTAATTGTAAAGGATGGTTAAATTTCAAGGGCCGATGTTGAATGTGAACCACACCTAAACGTCAAGTTTCTTTCTGCATTTCATTTGACATTTTCCAATTTCAGACTAACTCAATTTGAACTATGGAAAGATACACAATCGAGCAACGCGTTAAAGTTATTCAGGCTTATTATGAAAACGGGCGTTCAAATCAAAATGCATATCGCGCACTTCGAGATTTTTTCGGCCAATTTAATCGTCCAAATGTGCGTACAATCGGAAAAATTGTGCAAAAGTTTGAGCAAACCGGGTATGTAGGAGATGTGAAAACACCTGTGCATGCTGGTACAGCTCGTACTGCAGAAAATATTCCTGCTGTTCGCGATAGTGTGGTTGAAGAGCCGTCCACCTCAACTCGTCGTTGTGCCCAACAATTGCACCTCTTCGTTGATGAACATTATGAAAAAGACTTGCATTTACACGCTTACGAGGTGCAATTGACTCAAGAACTAAAGCCTCTTGACTATTTCAAGCGTCGTCAATGGTCAGAATGGTGGCAGGAAATGGTAACAGTGAATGGCCAATTTTCGAAGAAAATCATCTTCAGTGATGAGGCACATTTTCACCTCAGTGTGGGCGAATGGTAATCCAAGAGTGATTGCCGAAAAACCAATGCACCCACAAAGAGTTACTGTTTGGTGCGGTTTATGGGCTGGCGGCATCATTGGGCCGTATTTTTTTTCCAAAATAAGGCCGGCAGTTACTGTCTGATTGTCTGACTTAGACGTCAATAACATAACAAAGCACTTAAATCTGTGCGGTTAGATATAGTCATATAGTTGGACTGGATATAGTCATACTGCAAATGACCGTTAAACATGTTGGTAGTGAAGATGTGGCAATAAAAAAGTGCGGAAGCGGTAGCTGGATTCTGGATGAATCACCACTTCAACCAACCAACCAACTGCATTAGGGAGATGGAAAATTCCAATTTATTAAATGTGTTTTTTATGTAACTATTAAGTCACTCTGGTAAATAATTATACCGAAAACATACTAAACTGAGTTATAATCAAACAGTCATCGTTATGTGGTCGGGCTTCTTTCATAAGAGCTCCTTGAAGGCGAAGCGTTGGATATATAATTTAATAATTTTGTTTTATTTATTGAGTACTTACAGTAAAATACGGCACACATCTTACAGCAGTACCTACTAAATTACTCCATTCTTAATTTCTTGATTTCATTGAGCATAAAATCTATTAAGCTGTTTGCAATTTCAGAACTTACCAAATGCCATCGATACACCGAAAGCTTTTAATTTAAAACCACCACAGATAGACGTGTTAATCCCTAATCCTATATGAATGGTATTCACACAAATCAAGTGTAATAGTAGGAACACAAAGAATAATGCGAATAACGAAGCAGAAAAAAAAGTAAACCCGAAGGTATCACAAAGAAATCTGTTTTCAAACGAAAGGAAATAATCAATATTAGTGCAGGAGTAAATTGAAAAGAAGACAAACGGTTAGGACATAAAATTAAGTGCTCTAATACGAAACCACAGAGTTGAGGGATTTATAATAGTCAAAGGACGCAAAGCTGGAAGGACGCCAAGTTGGTTGGTAATTCACTCCTACGTTTGAAGAAGCCGTACAAAGTCTGAAGAACCGAACAAATGTGATACATATTTATGATATCTGGTATGCAATCGACATGTGTGGAGTAGTAAAGACCTAGCAGAAAGTATAAAAACAAAGAAACTATAATATAACAAATTCAGAAGGGAGAATTTAAACCCATAATTGTTGGAGACACGACAGGGATAATGTTGTAATATCAAAAAGATAATAAGTAGACAAATGAAGGGGAGTTATTATTACAATAAGTAAAATATTTACAAATTATCACCGAAGCCAAGGAATGACTTCGATCAGACAGAAATGTAACCCGATAATTGAATATTTGTAAAGCAAATATGAGCAATATTAATACGTCTACCGGACAAAAAGGGAAGTCATGTTCATACATACATACATACATATGTATTGAAGCAGAAAAATTATAAACAGTCGTTAAACAGGAAAAATGTAGCTACCTTCGGTGGCTCAAATTGTCTTTATTACACACAAGCCGCCGCTCATACATGCAGGCATGCAAGTACTAAGTACAAAAACATCACATCCCTGTAAGGAAGTCCACTGGCAACGAAGTGGTGCACCTCTAATAAATTTAGAGCGCTTGCTGAATTTTATATCGTGACATAGCAGACATCATGCCTCAAAAATTCAACGATTTGCGGTCGAATTTAGTAAGAACAGGATCAGGTGAAACTTTAAACACATTTGTTTGATTTTTTCACATAAACCGATTTTTATGTTTTTCACATTTTTATAAAGTTTAACGCCTTCTTAATTTTTGTCAAAATTTCACGTAAATCAATGTAAAACTGAGGGAGATATAGAACTTTGACTGAAGGAATTTATGATAGTAAGGGAAACTTAGAACTACTGCCATTTTATTAGCCTCAGGTGTTACTGAAAAAGAGCAGATCATAGTTTAATAGCAGGTAATCATTCTCAAGCTACACAAGGATTATTTTTTATAGTATTATTAGTTTTTTTTTTTACTATTCTACCATCCTATGAATCTATTGAAGCACTTTTATAAATTGCTGATTCAATTTGAATCTGCCTTTTTTATAGCTGCATTTAAGCATATTTGACCAATTTCGATAGTTCTGAGCCTGCGACCTTAGCGACCGTTCTGTAGAGCCCACAATTCGTCGTTTCATACATAAATTTGAGAATGGTGTCTGACGAAGTATTGCCTTTATGTTGCAGAAATGCAGGGTCGTTGGGGAATATTGGTGAAGTTCGGCACAGTGTTTGGTGAACAGAGCACTGATTTTGATGGGATCATTAAAATCATGTAGCATTGCATGGATTATTGTCAAGAGTTGGTAAGTATTCTGGCTAAAATTAAGAGCTTCAAACCAGATAGTCACTTTACACTGTTAAAGTTCGAGCGCTCTCAATGGAAAACACTTTACATATGTACACATACACATCTATGAGAAATCGTTGTCATAGTAGTCTCTCCGTAGATATACCATAAATACATAGGTACCATTCAAGAGAACCTAAGCTCGTTTCTTTACGCAGCTAAAAACAGTTTCAAATATGAAATTTTCAATTAAAAATTAAATATAATCATTATTTTTTAAAAGCTTGTATTTGAATTTATAAATTTGATAACTCATCCTAAACGAACCAATGCCGCCATATAAGTGGCCTGACAATGTTACTTACTGAATCCAGTGCCGAGTATATGCAGGAATTATCATTTTAGTATTTTTGTATTATATTAAGGTTGTATTATATTTACGATTAGCGGGTTAAGCATTTCCAAGTCACTTCTGTAAATTTGATTTCGAATTGTCATTTTTGTACTGTAATCTTTTGCCGTTTTGTCTACACCAAGCACCGTGAAATGTTGAAAAAGGCGACTACATGAAGCACTCCACATTATTCGCAGTAGAATAAAGAAAGGCCGCCTGGAATGTTTGTATCAAAAATTTTCGAACAGACGAGAAACGAGATTTTTGGTGTGTTTTCTCTCTCAAGCCAGAGAAAGGTATATATCCGAAGCGCATCATTCCCTAAAAGGATATAAAATACTGTAAATATGTAATACCGACTGTGTCAGAAGATATTTATTTAAAATTTGTTTACATAAAAGTATGTACAGAACTACCAGTCGCGAATTCGCAATAAACCGAGTAGTCTTCATCGTCGTCGAGTACAGCCTGGCATCTTCTTCATACTTTGAACCAGCTTTTCTGCGTAGCTCGTCGACAAACAGGACTTGATTTTGCGAACTTGAGGCACGAGTTGCTTTAAAGCATGGACTGCCCTCCCGATGCGTGTTCATAGTTCCCCACACATCTTCAATGAGGTTGGAGTGTGGGTACTGGGAAGGCCAGTACTGTTCTGTTGTTTTTCAATGCATTTTTCTGAGAGCAGTGGATATGTTCGCCCCTTTCAGTCGACGTTCGATGGTGTCAATACTCACTACGCAAGAATTGATTGTGCTTGGCGCAATCACAAAGAAGGGTCCCGCTTAAAATGTTGGACGATCTTTTCATCCTGCTTTTTTGTCGACACTCGCTTCAAGCCGCGCTCGGAAAAGTTATCAACGTTTTTGTACACCTTATACCGCTGATTCCATATCACAACAAACTTTTTTGATTTTGTAATCACTTTTGCAGCTTCGGCATAAGATAATTTCGGCCCTTTCAAATACGTGCATAAAAATACCGGCTCAAAAGCCTTCGCGTACTTCTCACTCATTTTTGTTTGGTTGCGTTTACATGAAAGCTTCGAACGATACTAACCTGAATTAGCACTGGCGTCGTAGCCCTTGAGTGGGAGTATTACGCAGCAAAAAGCAGAACGAAATATATCTTGAAGTTACAAGAAAAAAACCGTTTCTTTTCTTCTTCTGCGTGTATTTCTGCCATGAAAAAGCTCCTCATAAAAATATCTGCCGTTCGGAGTCGGCCACAAATAGGAGGAGGAGCTCGGCCAAACACCTATCAGAAGTGTACGCGCCAATTATTTATTTTTTTTTATTTTTTCTTCTTCTATTCATCAGATACTTTACTTGCAACTTGCTTCTTCGTCGTAAATTATATTTTATTTTTCCTGCAGGGATACCCACTGATATCCTTGCTTGCGCAACTGCTTATCATCACAACGCAGTCATTCACCACTCTGAAATGTATATGTGATTGTGTAAATTGCTGGCATTGGGGTCAGCTTTGAAGGTCACATTTCGACAGTTGTCACAACAACATATCCCCCGTTTAATAAATTTTATACAAGTATAGCACACGGATGTCTGAATTTATCAGTCTGCATGCATTTACTAAATGTATAAGTGTGTGTACAAGTATGCCTAGAAGATTATCACCAGCTTATGGCTTCAATTCTACACACACACACATAAATTGAGTAATGTCGATTTGGTCAATATTCAACTGAGGAAATCGATATTGCACACACAAATTGAAAAAATTATATTTATTCAAAATTAGTTACTTCAATTACTACCAGTGCAATAAAATCACGTACTTGTTGCGGTGAAATAATTTATAGCCATTCCAAATGGATTGAACGTGATAACCGCTGGTGTAGAGCAATTAGAATATCATCTCAATGTTTGGTGTGTGTATGGAATAGTTTTAATACGATTTTCTGATTCGTATGAATGGAGTACAGTCAATAGTGGATAGGGCCCGGTCAGCAAAGTTAACAAACAGTTGCGTATATGCCTTGGCGCAATGAAAAGATAAAACTATATTTTTAATTACTAGGGGTGCCCTTTATTTGGCAGGATTTGGCAACCCTGGTGTTGCAATCTGGCAACTGACAGCTGTATCGCAAAGTTTGACATTTTTTGGCTTTTACGTACTCAGAACGTTTTGAAATACCAGCGCTATTTGTGTTGTTTCCAGTAACTTAAAAGATTCATCTCGGTCCAAAAATGCAATTAAATCGTGAACATTTTCGTGCGACTATTTTTTACAACTTTCGATGTGGATTAACTCAGCAATATTGCATGGATGAACTTAATTCATTTTTTGGCGATGAAGCTCCATCAGGACCAGTGTTTATCGATGGTATGGTGAATTCAATCGTGGTCGTAGTTCACTCCAAGACGAATTTCGTGAAGGTCGTCCAAAATCAGTTGTTGTTCCAAAAACCATTGACGCTGTGCGCGAAGTGATATTGCAAGATCGTCATGTGACCTATCGTGAGATTAAGACAATATTAGGCATTTCGAAGGAAATGCTCAAAAAATACGATCGCGGGGCTTCGAAACACGTCTATGACATCGTGACAGGTGATGAATCATGGATTTACGCGTATGAGCCCGAAAGTAAACAGCAGTCGACTGTATGGGTGTTTCAAGATGAGCGAAATCGAACAAAAGTTGTTCGCGCACGAAGCACTTCCAAGCAAATGGTCGCCTTTTTTTTCGGAAAAACTGGACATGTCGCAACCGTATCACTAGAACAGCGCAGAACAGTAAATTCTGAGTGGTACACAACCATTTGTTTGCCAGTTGTCTTCCAAGAAATTAGGAAAACCAATCGCTAAAGACGGATCACTCTTCACCAGGACAATTCGAGCTCTCACACATCGGCTCAAACAACTGCATTTTTGAGCACCCAAAACATCGAATTAATGGGTCATCCGCCGTATAGTCCTGACTTGGCACCGAATGACCCATACGTAAAAAACAAACTGAGAGGTCAACGTTTTTTGACACCTGAAGAAGCGGTTGCGGCATTCAGAATGCATGTTACCTCAGGTACCTCATTCAGAGTGGCAAAAGTACTTCGACAATTGATTCAAACGCATGCAAAAGTGTATAGATCTTCATGGAGAATATTTTGAAAAACAATAAAGTGACTTTCGATGATTAAAATTTGTTTTTGTTCTCTAATCCCGAAATATAAAAGGCACCCCTCGTATTTATTCATTTTTTTTTTTTATTCCTTGCAATTACATACTTTCAGATTACATTTTTAGGCAGAACTTTCTATATAAAAAATCTATCTTTCTGCACGTATTATCGCTCTTAGTGGGAGCATACAGCGGAAACAAAGGCTCTCCAATGATTTCTGTCAAGCGCTATATGTCTAATTTCGTTCCAGGTTGCGGTGGAAGAGCTCTCATTTAGGGTTGTGCGCATCCAAGTGTGTAATGGGCTTCCTTTGCAACGGCTTTGGTGGGTCTTCTTTACGGAGAGTAGGTCCAATCCAGTTCCATTTTCGCCTTTTAATTTCTAGATTGATTGGGTAGCTATCAGTGAGCGAAAGAAAGTCAGCATTGCAGCCTGTTCTTGGTCAAAAAATGCGGCATAAAATTCTACCGCCGTAGCTGAATGTACGGAGTACGTAGGTTTTAGATCAATATAGGAGGATCGATTGGTGGATTATTGGTGCCTTCCGGGTTAATAGAGGCAGCCCCCAACGCGGTGTACTGTCTCTACTTTACATGATAGAAAATGCGTTAAAATTATTGAGACTTATTGTAAAAATGGTTGATATTTAAGAACAACATATCACAAAATTCATGATTTTTTGGTATAAAAATAATCGTCCGAATGAGTGGACAATTCAAAGGTTGGTGAAAAACTTCAAGCAACTGATTTTGTTGAGGATGGAAGAAGAACTGGTATTCACTGTTTTACCTTAGCGGTCGGCGTACTTATGTTGGATATTTAAATTATTTCGTTTTTCATAATAATTGTTAAGAGCCGTATTTTAAATAAAAATAGTGAAGAATGTACATTTTTACATGTTTTATTTTAAAATGACATCAGCGCGTCTTGACCTAAAAATGTATACCGCCTGCGAACGGCAGATAGTTATGGATCGTTTTTACGGCAGAAATTTACTTAGGGCTTATCGAGGTGACCGCTTTTCTATCATTTAAAGTTTCATGCCGACTTTGTGTTTTCAACCCAAGGCAAACGAATGGCCGTCAAGCACGACGCAGAATAGCTTACAATAGCCAAAAAATACGATTTTTTGCCAATATTTAATTTTTATTTTAGGTATTTTAAAGGTCGTAGAGCTATAACTGAAAGCTCTACGACCTTTAAATAAAATAAAAATTAAATATTGGCAAAAAATCGTATTTTTGTTTTTTACTATTTTAAGCTATTCTGCGTCGTGCTGTGAAGTTCGTTATTTAGCTCTTGGTTCTTCAAAACGTTTTATTTTTTAATTTATTAATTTGATTGTATACTAAGCAGTATAACATTTTATACTTATATATATATATATATATATGTATAACATTTTGCCTCAATGTCTTGTGTGTCAAAAGTTTGATTATTTTTATGAGGAAAACATATATTTAAATAATTTAGTTCCTTCTCTCTACTTAACATATTGTACCTTAACTAATTATGAGGCCTCAAACGCCATGAAATTTATTGCTTTAGAATCCATAATCACTCTACTAAACTTTCGAGAAATACAATTTATTACATTGAAAGTGCAAAGCCAAGTTGAATTGTACAATAAAATATTTCCTCCTCAAGGTATTTAGTATAGACAACAACTTGTTTCACGCCCACATTCTATGTCAACACGCATCACAATTTACAACATTTTTTAATCTATGGGTGTAAAACGAAAAGCTTCCAAAAAAAGAACGAAACACCTCAGCACTAACAACAACTACCATTACTAAATACATCAGAACAGTTGCTGCTGTCCATTTGCTTATAAAAAAAATTGGGAAAATAAAGAATCAAATCGTGTTGTTCTTAATCGACAACGCGCATTGTGACAAATTAAATGAACAGTGGCGTTCAGGAATTGATGCAATTTAAACTTTAGTTATTTATAAAGCAGCAGCAGTTGTAGCTGCCTATACGGAAATAATGAAGGGTATTTCAAAAGACGCGCCTAAATGATATTTAAAAAAAATTTGTAACATTTAGATTTTAGGTTTCACTATTTTTATTCCAAGTACGGCTTTTAACAATTATATAGGAAAACTCACATAATTTGAATGTCCACCATGAGTCTACAGGGGAGGTAAAATCCGCCAAACAGTCGATTTATAAATGCCTAATTGTTGACAGCGTCGAGATATCGATGTTGAATGTTGTTCAGCAATACCTTGCGCTACAGCAGCCATGTTATCAACAGAACTTTCAGTTTTTTGTCTACCAGTCCTTCTTCTTTTCTCGACAGAACCAGTTTCTTGAAATATGTTCACCTACCTGTGAATTGTCGACTCATTCGGATGAGTATTTCAACCAAAAAAATCACAAATTTTGCGATATGTTCTTCTTAAAGAATGTAAATTTTTCCATTTCATATTAAGTTTCAATAATTTTAACACACTTTTCTATAGTGTAAAATTGTATATCTGTTTACTTGACAAATGTCAAAGATGACATACAAAAACGGTACCGTTTAGGAATTGTTTACTACTGCTATCTAGGCGTGACTATTGCAATACCCTTTATAAGCGGGCACCGGCGCACAAAGTATCAAAATTGTGCAAAGTTTATTTTCTTTAAGCATTTTTTTAGTTTTTCTGATTAGATGACGATTTCTGTTTTTTTTTTTTTTGAGTTCTCGTACCAGAAATATCCCATTGTAAAGTAATAATATACTTATACATACATTCTGATGAAAAAAGTGAGATTAAAAAAGTGGTCTGATAGATATTAAGAATAGTTGCCACTATAAACTCATACTCCTACGATTTTTGTTTATAAACACCCCGTTGCAAAATGATAAATCAGCTACTATATTTTTTTACAAATGCAATTCGTACTGCAACAAAAACCATATAACGCAAACTTTTATCAAGACCCTCAACTTTGTATAAAAAATTTTACAAATTTTCTGGATGTACAGTTTTATGTAAGTATGACCCCTATTATGAGTTGTATTCGATCTTCGATGTTCGCTGGTTGTCGAAGATCGAGTGTCAATTTAGTATTATGAGCGGAAAATTTCGTTGTTATCAAATTGAGAGTCGAATGCAATTTTGCTTTCGATTGTCTAGCGTATTGTGGGAAAATTTGTTAAAATGTAAGTTGTTTGCGATTATTTATTGTTTTATAGTAACCAAATAATAAACATAGACTAATTTTGTTCATTTTATGCAGTTCGAAAGTCGTGAGTATCAAACAGCAATTATAGGGTTTTTCGATAAGGGCGAGTAGAGTGTGAGTTATTGACAAAATTATTTTTTTATTTGAAAGGCGCATACATGCCATTAAGTGTGGAATATGATATCATTCAAATACCCCCCTCGGCTCCTTACGGTGGAACGGATCCGAGTGGTCCAATTTTCAATGACTCTTCCTCATAGATCCGGCTGAATTTGAGCGATGGCCTGTGTTATGTTCTCCTTTAGAGCATCGGTCGATTGTATATTAGTTTATTTGCATAGACCTGAGACTTCAAAAAACCCCACAAGAAAAAGTCTAGCGGGGTCAAATCGTATGACCTTGGTGGCCAATTCACGTCACCCCTTACCCACAAATCGTTCATGCAGAATGCCAATCTTGGCGTTTGCTGTATGGTACGTAGCGCCGTCCTGCTGGAACCACATGTCGTCTAGGTCCATATGGTTCAATATGGGCCATAAGAAATTGGTTATCATCGTTATGTAGCGCTCGCTGTTGACGGTGAACGCCTCTCTAACGTCGTTTTCAAAAAAGTACGGACGCCGCCGGCCCAAAATCCACACCAAACGGTAACTTTTTGAGGATGCATTATCACCTGATGAACCTCGTGTGGATTGGTGTCGTCCCATATATGGCAATTTTGTTTGTTAACACAGCCATTCATCCAAAAATGCGCCTCGTCACTAAAGATGATTTTTCGCCCAAAACTGGGGTTATCTTCCAAACGATTCGAAGCCCAGTCAGCGAACAAACGGCGTTGTCTATGGTCATCAACTTTGAGCTCCTGAGTCAGTTGGCCCAAGTCTCGACGCAAAATTCGCCAAGTTGAAGCGAAAGGTCAAGTTCTTGTGCACGGCAGGAATAGACTTCCTCGGGTTCTGCTGTACACTTTCACGGACCGCGGCAATGTTCTCGGCTGATCTTGCGTTCCTTGAACGTATGGGTGTTGGCTGATTGTTTACTGACCCGATCGTCTCAAATTTGACCACCAAACGTTGAAGAGTCGACTTTGAAGGGACACCACGTCTACCGAAAAATGGGCGCAATCCGCTAATGAACACTCATTTTGATAATAAAGTTTTATCATTTGATAGTGCTGTTCAATCGTGTAACTTGCCATGATGATTTGGCATAAACAACTGAATAATAAACAAAAGATTTGGCAGATGTCACCAAAACAAAATGGCTGTCACAGGGCGCCAAAATCGACCCGCGCCAATTGTTAAACCCTTTAGAAAGGCTGGTTGCATTAATGGAAGAGAATCCACAATTCGCAAAAGGGATTTGCACCAGAGTTCAAGCAGCAAAAAAATGGGAGCAGCTTACAACGGAGTTGAATTGCTTGGGACCACCAGTTAGAATACAAATGCTGAACTTCTTTCCTGGAAGCGACAATTTTAATATGCGTGCCATCAACGCAACCAATTATTCCTGGAATCCGGCATTTGCTATAAAAATGTGCTTTTGTTTGTTGCAGATCAGTCTCTGTACTACTAAATTGTATCCATCTTTGGCAAATATAATTTTCCAGGACATCTATTACTTCCGATAGCACAACAGACATTGTGGGTTGAGCAAGTCCTAGCATACCTTCATTACCAATGCTCAATTCGTACGATCCCTGAGCACAAAATCGCATAACTGTTGCTAGCTTTAAAATATTTGGAATGGATTTGGCTCGGGTGCACTGCTGCGACTGGTTTTCTGTACTGGACAATAGGTTCCTCTTTAGATAATCTAAAGTTCTCTAAAAATCTGTAAGGAAATTTCTGTAATACTAAGTACGTCAACACATTTTAAAAATTCTAAACTTACTTAGTGGAAACCATTTCTAGGGGGCTGGATGCGTCCTTCAACCGTTTTTCACTTTAAGCTAATTCGACTAATCTTTTATCGTCCGATGAATCGTCGAACGACAACTCCGGTTTTACTCTTTCACAAAAAATACTTTTTTTTAACTTTTAAAAATGTTGTTAACCAAGAATTTCAATACAGTCGCTTTTTCTTTTATTTTGATTGGATGTAATCAGCTGAGAAAAAATTTTCTATTGTAAATTCGTCGAGCGATCGAAATTCACAATAGTCCTATTCTTCAGCGAATGAGCTCCATAATACCAAATGAAAATTCGTTCGATCAGCACTTTTGACTACAGTCGAAGATTGAATGTTGCTCATAATGAAGGCCTATATATACATTCTGTCCAAAAAGTAACGGGAATTATTCAATAAAACGGAAAATAATTGTTTAATCACCGAAAATATATTTTGTTGCCTTCAAAATAGGCTCCGTTCGAAGCAAAACACATACATAAGCTAACGATTAGTTCAGTCATCAAAGCACCTTTTAAACGCGTTTGAAGAGATCTTCCTCAGCTCCTTCAGCGAATTGTCCTTAATGGCCTCTATCGACTCAAAGCGGCATCCGCGGAGTGGCTATTTAAGTTTTGGGAAAAGAAAAAAGTCTCAGGAGACTAAATCCGGTGGTTGTTCGATGATATTTGTCGAGTGTTTGGTCAAAAAAGTGTTCACAAAATGAGCCTTGTGAGACGGTGCGTTGTCATGGTGCAAGATCCATGAGTTTTATTTCCACAAATTTGGCCGTTTCGTACGCACATTCTCTCTCAAACGTCACATAGCTTTCAAGTAATATTCAAAATATTTACCGTATAACCATTTGGAACGAGTCCCGAGTGTACAACAGCATGATAATCAAAGAAATCGAGTAGCATGACTTTCACTTTTGACCGATTTTGAGGTGGTTTTTTTTTGGGTTTCGGTTCATGTGGTTTCAAAAAGTTGTTTTGAATTCAGCCTCCTGTAGACTGGTTTGCACGTTAAACTCATATACCCACGTTTTATCACCTGTTATGATGCACTGGATGAACGTTGGGTCCGAACTCACTTGCTCAAGCATGTCTTCAGCAACCTTCTTCCGATGAATTTTTTTAAAGAAATTCAACTCTCTCAACTCTCTTGAGGTCACGAGCTACCTCCCTCAAACTTAAATGATGGTTTTCCAGCACCATTTCCTTGACTTTATCAACGATTTCATCCATTGAGAAATATATGAGCAGTGATGGTTGTTAAAATTCGGCTAAAAAAAAAACTAACACTTGAAAGAACCTTTATCTACATTATCATGTGTGTAGCCTCTGGAAGAGACAACGGTTTTTAATAAAATGCAGCGGCAAAGCACTTAAAAACTTAACTCCAGGTGCTTTGAAATAGAAGTTTCTAAAAAATTTGAATTTCTTTATGGTCACTTTTTTACGTGTACTCTGCCTCTTTATGTGGGTACCAAGGAACTCTTTCTGTTCTTTACAAGGCGAGGAAAACGCAAATAATCTTTATCATTATTGCTTTCGATTTCCGTGCTTTTTTCTCATTTTATTGTTTTGTACAATATTAAATTGCTAAAGAAACTCGCTTCGATTTATTTGCTTCGATTATATGTGAATTAGTCATAATATAAATGTGCCTTGGGGCTTATTCCCCCTCCTAAAATATATTTTCACAAAACTCTTTCTGCTTCTACAGCTAACAGTCAGTCCAATTGGTGAACGCCGCATTCCGCACCGCTGATGTTGATTTTCTTAAAAGCTCCATTGAAAATGTATAAAATTCGCTTTTGATATCTCAAATAAACAACATTTCGATTAATTTATTTGGCACAATAATCTGTTATATCTTTTGTGTTCACCATATACTACTTTAGACTAATGTTGTTATTGTTGCTTTGCGTTGAGTGTGTTGCAGTGTACAGTATGTAGCTATTGTTGCTGTTGTTGTCGTTACGAGATTCAACTAATGCCACCACTAAGAAAATAAACAATCTTGTCACAAGACAGCCACACAAAGGTAGCGGCGTAGGGGCAACACATTCACACACACACACATATGTACATAAGCAATGGAAGAGATTGAAGTGAGGTGGCGAGGGCTTCAATTCAAACGGTACTATTGCGTCAGGCGCCACGACGTTTGTGCGTCAAGCAATTCATTACTAAGTATTCGATTTAAATGCTATAAATAAAATTAGAAAAAAAAGGAAATTGCGTTAGATTATCTAACAGCTATGCTTGATGGAGATTATAGTTTTGTGGTTAATCGAACTGAGAATTATATAAATTGCGAAAATATATGTATGTACATATATACATGCACGTATAAGATACTCGACAAACACCAAATAAAGGGTGTTGTTGTTGAGGTGGTTGAACATTTCCACTGAAATGCTCCTAATTAGTGACCAGCACCGTTTTACTACCACTATCTCGTGTGATAATGTTTTGTTTTTTTTCTTCCAAGTCAGATCCATTTAATGAGGTCCAAGTATAGCAGCAAATCCTTTATCTCGATGTCTGAGATCTCCTTAATTTGCTGTAGGAAAGGATTACCGAAGGATCGGAGTCGTACCCTGGCTAGTCCCGGACATTCACATAAATAGTGGAAAAGACTTTCCTTCGCCCCTTCCGCTTGACAGCTTCTACAGACAGGATTGAAGGGTAGATTGAGTCTAGCTGCATGTTCCCCTACTTCTCAATGTCCTGTAAGGGTTGCAGTGATACGTGAAATGTTTGGCCGAGAACATCCTAGCTGGTCATTCGTCCTTTGGATTTTGTATGACGGCCATGTGTTTTTTGTTGTAATACATGTAGGTATTTGCTTCCATCTTCTTTCGGCTAAAGCATGATAGTGTAAAGCAATGGATGCTTTTAATGTGTTCAGTGGGGTGGAGACTGCCACCGCCTCTGCTATGGCTAGTGTCGAACTTTTTCTTGCTAACTCATCCGCTATCTCATTGCCCCGTATGTTCCTATGACCGGGAACCCATATCAGAGTAATTTCAAGCCAATGGCTGAGCAGTTTCAGCTCCTCTCTACACTGTAGGAGCAGTTTGGATGAAATGTAGTTGGAGTCTAAGGCCTTAATAGCTGCTTGACTGTCTGCGAAAATAGCTACTCTTGCACCAACTTCCTTGTAGAGTTCTAGGGATTTGCATGCTTCTCTGATTGCTAAAAGTTCTGCCTGGAACACGGTAGCATAATCAGGAAGACGAATTTATTGAGATAGGTTGAGTGGCTCCGAATGGAAGCCAGCTTCCACACCCCAGTTCATCTTAGAACCATCGGTATAAATTTCGATATCGTGTCTTCCAATCACCTCTCCTTTGCTCCACTCGGTTCTCGGTGGAAAACGTACCGTAAAGCCTTTCTTGAAGTTGAGGTCGGGGACTGTGTAGTCTGATCCGTTTTTGAGCAGCGAGGGTCCCTGTAGGAGGATCTTACTATGACCGTACGACCTTGTTGTCCAGCTTCCTATGTCTCTGAGTCTCACCGCGCTACAAGTAGCTATTGTTCTTTGTATCTTGTTCAGCTTAGTTTTGTTGTATTTCCTTTCTGTTGCAGGCCACCAAACTAATGCCGCATATGTTAGTATAGGCCTTACAATGGCTGTGTAGGACCAGTTGGATAGTTTTGGTTGGAGCCCCCATTTTTCCCCAACATTCTCTTACACGTGTAAAGTGCTATATTCGCTTTCTTTACCCTGTACTCTACGTTGGAGTTCCAGCTGAGTTTAGGGTCCAGGATAACCCCTAGGTGTTTTGCCTGTTTGGTTAGCGTGAGGCTGACGCCGTTTAGTTTTTTGAGATTAAAGTTTGGTTTGGGCACCTTGGTTTTCTTGGTGAATAGCATCAGTTCAGTTTTTCTCGGGTTTACACTTAAACCACAGTCCGTGGCCCAATTGCTGAGTAATACCAGAGCTCCTTCCATAATCTCACTGATTGTGGTTGGAAACATTCCTGAAACCATAAGCACTATGTCGTCCGCGTACGCCACTACTTTAATTCCCTTTAGGTTGAATTTGGTAAGGATATTGTTGGCGACTAGTAACCACAGCAGAGGGGATAAGACTCCTCCCTGAGGGGTTCCTCTGTTGACAGAGCGTTTTATCGTGCTGCTGCCTACCTCACCGATGATTATTCTAGTTTTGAGCATGTTCTCTATCCATTCGTTGAGACCTATGTCTGTGCCTAACATGTTAAGAGCCTAAATTATAGATATTGTGGTAACATTGTTGAAGGCCCCCTCTATGTCGAGAAAAGCGACTAGTGAGTATTGCTTGTATTCTATGCTCCTCTCAATCGCACTTACAACCTCATGAAGAGCTGTCTCTGTGGATTTTCCTTTGAGATAGGCATGTTGAGATGGTGAAACCGTTGTGTCTGTAATCTTTTCGCTAAGATATACATCCAACAATCGCTCGAGAGTTTTGAGGATGAAGGAGGATAGGCTGATGGGTCTGAAATCTTTCGCTGTATCATGACCGCGTCTACCAGCTTTAGGGATAAAGATCACCTTAACCCTCCTCCAGCTCTTTGGTATATGCCCTAGCAAAAGGCTTTTTCTGAAAAAAAACCTCCAGCCAAGGAATCGTCGTTCCACAGCATGGCTGGGAATATCCCATCTGGACCGGTTCAAAGTTTTTTATCGCCCATAATATTCTATCTTGGGATACGATGTGGTTGATTATAATGGGTGATAGTTTGGATGTTTGAACACTGTCAGTATTGTTCTCAATATATTCCGTGTTGCCTGGAAAGTGTGTATTTACATGATGTTCTAGTGTGTTGGCCGAGGATTTTGTCCACTCTCCGTTATCTTTCTTCAAGAAGGAAGGGCAGGAGTGTTCTTTGGCAAATAAAGGGTGTAAGCGCCAATTGTAAAAATGTACATATGCACGTACATATGTAGAAAATATTTTCATCAAAAATATATACTTCAACGGGCATTTAAAGGATTTACTAAGTATACAATTTCGTCACATTAAAGTTTCGTTTCTCTTACAACTACAAACATACACGTATACGAAAAATATTTTTATGCGCGTATATGTACATATATTTATACATTACACGCCCAGCAATACCCGCCACTGGCATTTAATACTTTTCCACAGTATTTACATTTTTTTTTCTACTTGTAGTCTTGCATTACCTTGCCTCTACCATTGGCCGTGTATTGATGCACGTAACTATGGTCTGTTGCCACTTTTACTACTGCTGGCAACTCTACTACGTTTTGGTTAACTAACTATTGTACTAACCAACAACAGTTTTATTGACGTAAATTTATCAGGTGCAACGGCAGTAAACTGAAGAAATGCGAAAAAATGGAGAAAAGTTCAACCGTGGAAATTCGTTCCACTTGTCGAAGAAGTTAGCAGAAACAAACAAAAAGCTAGATAAGGTTTCAAAAGGTAAGTACAATAGTTAAAATGAACTTGTGCATATGCATACATACATACATACATGCATATATATTTTTAAAATACATTGAAATGCATAATTTTGCTTGCAATAAATATAGTGACACCAAATTTTATTTGCATAAATGTGTAGCAGTATGGGTGCTATCGTTAAAAAAAAAGAGTGGTTTTAATGTAGGTATGGCTACTAAGTTTTCAACAAATCGATTTATTTTTTTACAGATTATTATTCTTTATAGTTTTAGGCGTATTTCTGTGGAAGTCGATTGTAAAAATTCTCCATAGATACAAAGTTATGGTAGGAAATGTCACTGTCTGACGAGAGTTTGATGCGCACAGGTAGCTGTCCTTCGTTTGCGGCGCGCGACCTCGAGCGAAATGCACTTGAAAGCTTAAGAGGGGAGCCTGGTTTATAAGGTCAAAAATATCAATTTTTTTTTTTTTCGTTTTAAGCGATTCCTAATATATTTCAGAATATTCACACAAAGTTACAGAGCCTAATTCTCAATATTTCCGTAGATACAAAGCCAAAGGTAGGCGAGCGTTAGGTAGTTACGCTGTGACCGGACAGCTATAGAACAAACTTTATCATCTTTTCTCGTCTTTTAATTTTTATGATTTCTCTGAAATGGCGTACATGAATGAAAAAAAACGAATGAACCTTTTGAAATGAATCATAGCTTGTTCCTTTCAGCATTAAATTCTCTTCTACTTGAACTACAATAACAAAATAGATAAAAAAAATTTCAAGATTTTTATACCAAGTTGAAGTGAATTTTTTTTATAGAAAGGCAATTTTTTCTTTAAAACCTCCAAAAAGTTGAAATTTTGGAATTTCTCTCAGTTTTCTTGGTTCATCTAGAATAAAAAATTATGATAATTAGAAATCCATTTGAATTTTTTGCTTTAGATAATAATTACGAGCTGTATCTTGTACGCCAGTTGGAAACTCCAGCGTTGCAGCGCTCTACTAATTTCTATGTTAAACATTTTTTTAAACTTATTTTAACCAGTACAAAAATTGTTTATACTTTTTAAATGTTCATTAAAAGATAGAAAAAACTTTGCAGTGCTAAATTAATTTTTTCCTTAAAAGAGATGCAAAGAGATGCAATTTTAGACCTCTTAAACCAGGCTCCCCCCTTAAACCCGTTTTTCTCGAAACTACTTTTTCCGGCACGGTCTGCATGATAACTCATACAGTTTTTAATATTTTTTGATATTTTGATTTAAATATTTCAAAATGTTTTCTCTATAGTCTGTCGAGCCCAATTTTTGATATTTTATTACAAAATTTTATAAACATAATAAAAGTCTGACATTTATGACGTAAAACGCATACTTTTTTTTAAAATGCTGTAAATTGCAAAATTTTTCGAAATTCAAAAATCCGGCGCGACAGACTATAACTACAACTTTATTTCACAAGATTTTTTTTTTACTTTTTACAGATCCATCCACATTTCAAGGAGAAATGCTGCAGATCGTGAATCAACTTTTTTTTCATTTTACTTTGGGTCACGTAATTTTTTATATACTACTTTTTGTAAAGAAAAATTAAAATCAATTTTTTCATACAGTTAAAGTACTAATAAACAAAGCATCAAATTTTTTTATATTTATTTCTATTGTTATCCCTTCTAAAAACAGTTTTTCGTTTAGCACATTTTTAAATGTTTGGTGCTGCTGGACGTATGTAAACCCTCAAATAATGAGGAAACATTTTATTAAAAAAAAAAAAAAAACATATTTTGATAAACACGCAGAAATTACCACTAGTTTTTTTTTTACATTATATAAAAAATTCATGGCGATATAAATTAACTGCATCTAATTATTATTATTTTTTCTTTTTTTATTCCTTAATAATTAATTAATTAATTTAGAGATATCGGATTTTAAATTGCAATAGAGCAAGGAAAATTCAAAATGATTGGGCAATATTTATTACTTTTGTATAAAACCAATCATGATATTTATTTAATGATTTATGTATTTATTAAAAACTAGCAAACCCGGCCCGCTTCGCTGGGCACACTAAAATAGAATAGATATGGTTTAGAACAGAAAAGATATGGTTTTCATATTATTTATTTCTTTATTCTCATACTATTTATTTATTTATTCAATACCACGTTTTGGTCTCTATCTCGAGACCCTAGTCACGGAGCGGCATGAAAAATACTCTGAACTAAAGCATTCACCAACAGCTTCGAATTGATATCCATATTGTACAAACACATTCTAGGGTCCACGTGTTGGTCTCTATCTCGAGGCCCTAGTCTCGGAGCGGCATGAAAAATACTCTGTACTAAAGCATTCACCAACAGCTTCAATTTGATATTCATATTGTACAAACACATTCTAGGGTCCACGTTTTGGTCTCTATCTCGAGACCCTAGTCACGGAGCGGCATGAAAAATACTCTGAACTAAAGCATTCACCAACAGCTTTCATTTGATACCCATATTGTATATACACATCCGAAGGTTACCCGGGTCCACGTTTTGACCATTTTCCCGGCAATTATTCGAATTTTTCTCACCTTTTAAACCTTCCCTAGACCTCCACGAATAATTCAAGACCAAGATAAGATAAATTCGTTCAGCCATTCCCGAGTTATAAGCGAACATAGGGACAGATTTTCACATTTATATATATAGATAATCCCTTTCAAATATTGGCCGCAACTGCGCCGTAATTCGGTTAACCGTGAACACCAATTTTGAATGACTCACTGGAGAACTTCGGTCGGTATCTCGTGAATAACTTTAGTAATATTGGCTGCCAACTCCTCAATCAAAGCTGATTTATCCACAAAGCATTTAGACTTTACATACCTCCACAAATAAAAGTCCAAAGGTGTGATATCAGACAATTTTAGTGGCCAAAGCACTGGCCCGAGACGAGAGATGCATTACACATTGCAATGACGATGCATTTTTTCACGGGCTGTATGGCAAGTAGCGCCGTCTTGTTGGAACCAAATGTTTTGGAGATCACGGGCCTGAATTTCCGGCGTCAAAAGGCGCGATAGCGTTCGCCATTCACTGTTACATTGCCGCCAGTCTCATCTTTGAAGAAATATGGGCCGATAATTTCTCCAACTCAAATGCCGCATCAAACGATTGCTTTTAATGGATGTATGGCCTCTTTGCCATACACTGTAAGTTGGCCTGAGCGCGCCAATTGTACGGTTTGTAAACGTTGTTGAGATGTAAGTTTTTCCATGATGAAATGTCAATGAATACTGAAAAAAAAATGTATTTAGTTTGACAGTGATCACGCGGGATGTGTCAAAAAACCCTATTGGAAAAAGTATATGCAATCTGATCACCCTTTTCATACTTTTAGATGCCATCTTATTAGGTAAAAATAACTGCGGCTTCACCAAATTGAAAACGTCGAAATAGTTTTGCTCAACATTAGGGGGTTTTGACACTCTTGAGGGCAAATAAGCAATATGAATCTACTTCAATACACACACTTTTTTATCCCAACAAAACTGCATGAAAATCATACCTTGTTTCAAACAGTGCTGAAAGTCTTCTGCTGGCAGCTACTATAGGACGTGTGTCGATTGCTCTTTCGCAGCCTCAAAGCCAAAAGGAGTCAAATATTGTACCTTTCAATGTAGATTTCATCTTAGGAAGCAGATAGAAATCGCACGATGCAAATTCCGGAAAATAAGATGGATGGTCTAACACTAGTAGCTATGCTTGGCTAAAAAACTCTTAATCAGATAGTGCGGAACGAGTCTACGACTTGCTTAATATTATACTTATGAATATTCAAGTACACATTAAGCCAGATATGGGGCTCATCGCTAAATTTGGTTTGCCGTTCAATTTCCAATTGAACTTCAGCTCCTTGGTCGAAAGTAGTGTCGCTAATGATGGTGCGCTGGCTGCAATTTAAGCGCCAGAGAGAAGAAATGATGGCTGTCAAAGGCTTGCATTTGCTCAAGCAGTGGATTGTGCTAGAAATTTTTTTCAATGCCCTATTTTATAAATCTAATTTTTATAATTCCTTCCTTTAAGCGATTTCAATCGGGTATAGAAACGCCAAGTGACGAGTCGTTCATAGAGTGCATTAGAAAATAGAAAAATTCCGCGATTTTATTAAAAATGATTAGTAACCATCTGAGCATAGTATTTGAACCGATTTTCTTATTCTTCATACGCCTAAATATCTAAAAAATTGACAGTTGATCAGTTTTGCAGGATAAGTGAGCATTTTATCAAGAGTCATGAGTGGAATTCATGAGCTGAGAGTGAACTTCTGACAAAAATTAAAATTATTTCGTTGCATCACTCATCTTTCTTACCTAATTTGGCACCCTTTAGGGATAAAGGGAAAGTGTTATGAAGTGGTTGTAATCATCATCAGCGCAATAGGAGGTGGATATGTTGATTTACTTATAAACTTTTTTTTTTTCAAAATACACACTTTGTAAACAGTTTTATTCAAGAAATAGGGCGTACCTGTAGCAACAATAGAATATCCAAGCTCAACGAGTGCTTTTTGGTGCAACAGTTTCCCTTTAACACATCAGATTTTGCTTGGAACGAGTTCCAATGTTCCTCACCCATCATCACTCACCCAAATAGTTTGCAAAATTCTTCTTAAATAGGCAATGCAAGCTGAAGCTCAATAGATTGTTTCAATAAGTCGTACAGATAAAGATAAAGAATGTTCGCTATTGGCCTGTCAAATTTGCTTTCAAAGCTAAATTTTGTGGGACTCTCAGCACCTCCATAGGCTCATAGCAATCGCGACATTGAGGGTAACTGTAGAGCCGATGAACTAGCAAGACTCGGCACTAAATTGTCTGACGAGCACATAGATAATGACATAGGGATACCCTTATAAACATGGAAGCTACTCATCCTTAAAGAAATTGTAAAGAAAGCAAACGAAAGATGGCGCAATGAAGCCACCTGCAAAATCGCCCGTCAACTGTGGCCGACTCTAAATGCTAAACGCACAGTCTTAGCACATTGATCTCAGTCATACGCGGGGCACAGCCTAATAGGTAGGCACGCCCAAAGGATGGGTGTGCAAACACATGACTTCTGTAGAACGACTGTAGAGGACAAGGAAGAGACAAACTCGCACCTATTGTGCCACTGTCCTGCTCTATCCAGACGCAGGTTTACTATTCTGGGTGAAGAATTTTTTGATGATTTGGAAGATCTCCGTTTTACAGAAATCAGAGATATTTAAAAATTTTTGAAAAGCACACACTGGTTTTAGGAGAGATAGGGAAAAGCTCCCCACGCGGCATCACAGTGGGCTATGAGCCTGAGTGTGTCCCACAGGACAAACGCTTCAACCTAACCTAACCTCAGCACCTCCGCTCACCGAAAGTCCGACTACGACTATGGTTGAGAAGGCAAGTTTCTGAATACATATGAAAATTAATTCATGATTAATACAAAATTTCATGAACTCCCTCTGTTTGACGTATTTATGTACTGTACTATATTACATGCATGTAGGTGTCATGAGGCTCAAACCACCATGCGCTTGAGCGCCATAATTAAGTCAAATGTTGACAAGTTAAATTCTTTGTTTTATACACTTATTTTTCAACTCATTTAATTGGGCACATATTTTATTAATATATATATGTGAATGTGCAAATAATTCGCTTAACTAAATATGTAGTAGTTGAAAAAATAAATATTTATTTAAAAAAAAAATATATATCTAAAAACAGCAACTTATATTCTCTTAAATATCGCACACTAAGCCAGTACGTTTGGTAGATTTCATAAATTATTTCTTAGTACGCATGAAAAAAATCAACTAATTTATTTAGATGTCACCAAGCATTCCAAGTTCAACGCGAAACAAATTAATCAATCTTTTAAAGAGATTTGTGGATTTTCGTCAATTCCGTTGCCAACACCGTAAAATGTAGTTGGATAATATTATTATTCGAAATTTGTATGCTATTTTATAATATGAATTTTTATCTAAAAATGCTCACATGTACATACTGCATACTTGCATACATACACTCTTAATATTCGAAATTTTCAATACAAATTCAAGGCATTATCGAAAGAGTTGAATAATCACCTCATCCTGCGTATGTTCCCAACAAAAATACTCAAGGCTAATCTACCTCACGACTGAAGGGAACATTGCCTATAGCTTAGATGAACTGCCACTAAAGTCACACATGCATACACACATACATATAACTAAATAAATACGAAGAATAGCTATAAAGGAGCGCGTGAGGTGCTGCTGCTGCGAGCGATGGCCAAATAAAAGATATTTGGTGGTGGTGAGGGCGTCGGATTAATTAATCAAAGTGTGTGTGTGTGCATTTGTCTCCTCAAAATGATTTCGTCCGCATTGTTTTTCATTCCAACATCGATCAGTCATTGCAGTTGCTGTTGTTGTAGGTGTTGGTGTTCTTGCAGTTGTTGGTCGTAATGTTAGTTTGTATAATAAATAAATTTCAGATCAACCTTTCCGCGCCTGAAGACCTCTTTCGCGTTCCTTCTCTCGCTCTCGCGCGCTCTCGGTTGGCTAATTTCAAATGGACGCGAACAACTGCGTTTGTTATTTTAAAGATTTAATTTTCTATTTCTATTTTTTCTACACTTGATCTCGTTTATCGTCTTATTATTGTGCTTGCATTTTTGGTTGGTTCTTTTTTTCTTTTGTATGTGCCTTTGTATCAAATTAATAAAGATTTTCATCCTTCTCGCTTAGGTTAACCCAAAATTCGAGGAGTAAATAGATTTCTATAAACAAAAACAAAACACAAAAAAATGGTACGAAATTTATATTCTGAGCAACAAAATTGTCGCAACGCCAAATACAAACATTTATATTCTTCTAAGTAACATTGTTGTTGCCGATTGCTGGTTGTAGATGTTGGTGTTGCTATTGCTATTGTTTGTAATGCTTTGCTCCACATTCTCCCGTTCAAGTTGCACAAAACTTTCTCCATTCGGCGGTTTGAGGTAATGAATTGCCGAGAGGATGGTTTGTGGTGTTTCATTTAATCACACCGGATACATGGATACATGGACGTCAATTAGCTTAAGTTTATTGTATAATTGTCTATGATATTTTGTGGCCCAAGTACAATTACGATATTTTGAGTAAAATATAATTATAAATATAAGTGAATCAAATCTACAGCTTAGATTCGCTTAGTTGGCACGTAGGGTCCTCCCTGATACAGATATGTATGAGAAATCGTTTGCACGAAGTGTCGAATTTTCATGATTAACCTATTTGGAGGCAGTGAAATTTCTGAAAAGGGAAATGAAAAAATAGTTATTTTATTTTATTTTTTTAATATAAAAAACAAAAATGTTGCTTCCATACGGGGAGCATACGGGGAGCCCTTTGGCATCAGTCTTTTCCGTTGCAGCGCATACTTATATGTTAGAGTATATGTACAAGGTGGCACAAAACTAATCATTCAATTTTATTTTTCAATTCTTATATTGTACTTTCTTACTAAATAAAAAAAATTATACTGAATGATAGAAATCTGTATTTCGACCTTGACTAGCTCCATTGTTAGTCGGTTTGTATACGGCAGCTGTCTAATTCACAAGTGTTAAACATAATTGACGTATGGTGCCATTAGCAAGAATTATAAATATTCCGATTGGGTGAGTAATTGTGCGCTATCTTTGGAATCGCAGATATTCACGACGCTGATAGTTTCCCAGATTCCGATGGAAGCAAAAATGAAGGTGATGTGCTTTCCACTACTTATATAGCTGATGCTGCAAATGAGGTTAAGCAAGAGGAAGCAACAAATTGTTTAGAGAAATGATTGACCTATTCAATATCAAATAATGTTGAACTCTAATAACTTTTGGTACTTAGGGATTTGCAAGAAATCGGAGTGCAGAAAAGCTGGGAAACTGACACGAAAGCAGATACGAATTGAAGACTTTTTCCGTAAAAAATAAATAGAAAGTTAAATTTTTGTTGTCGTTGAACTAAAAACTACATAAACTTTTTTAAATTTATGCAGTTGAAAAATGTTGTTTTTCCAAAGTTTTTTTAACAAGAAAATATAACTGATTTTTCGAAATTTTATTTTTTATGTAGTATTAAATATGAAAAAAAAAGTTAAGAGTGCTGAAAAAAGCGAGCAAATAAATTATATTTTTTAACTTTGAATAAAATAATAAAAAAATGTCTCTAAAAATTGTTTGTAAATATGATAGTATATATATTTTAGCACAACAAAAATAAAAAAATATGCACAAGCTAAAAAGTCCAGCAACAAACATTTTGAATAAAATAAATAACAAAAAGAATGTTTCCACTAATTTTTTATATTATATATATATAGGTAGATAAAGGTTATTTTATGCTAAAACTTTGAAAACAAAAAAATTTAAAAAGAAACCAATAAATAAAATAAAAAAAAATGTTCTCTAATAATTTTTTATAATCAGTATATTTTATCCCTAAAAAATAAAAACATATAAAAATTTAAAAACAAACCGACCAAAAATGTCTTTAGTAACTTTTCACTAATTAATATTATTATTATTTGTGTAATAGTAAATAAAAAACAAAAATGTATTTTTTAATTCTGAATAAAATAAGAGAAAAATGTTCTCTAAGAATTTTTCATGGTTGTATAGGGGTTTTCAGTAAGAGCGCTTCAACTTTTGAACTTTTTTGAATAAAACACAAACGGTTTGACTTTTTTAACTAATTTTTGTTTTATTATCGAGTTTGAACATATACATTTAAGTATGAAATTCGGTTTCTTTTGCATGACCACCGCGTGCACGTTTTACGAAGTCCAATCGTTGAACCCAATTTTCGACCACTCTTTTGCATAAATCGGCCGAAATTCCAGCAATTTCGCGTTCAATATTGGCTCTGAGCTCACAAATCGTCGCCGGCTTGTTACTGTAGACCAATGACTTCACATAACCCCAAAACGGGACGGCTTGTTAAATGGGCCGTAAAATGGCCGTAATGCTCTTAAAGTAGCAGCAACAGAACGATTATTTTCATAAAAAATTTGCAATCGGTGCTCAAGTGTGTAGCGTTCCAGATGAAATGTATACTAATGAAGTTTACAAATGACAAGCGAAAAATAAAAAATATTGCGTCGTTCGCCCTCCCAGCGGAAAAAAGTTGAAGCGCACGTATTGAAGAACCCCATAGTTAGTATGTTTTATCTTAAAAAGAAAATATAAAAATTAAAAGCAAGCCGACCCAACAGCATTGTTATGTTTTTAATTTTGAATACAATAATAAAAAAAAATATTTTAGCATTTTTTTAAAAAGTAAGTTTCATCCTAAAAAAAAAGGAATTATGAAAACAAAAATACAAGCTCACCAAAAAAATTTTATTTTGAATAAAATAATAAAAAATATCTCCACTAAGTTTTTATATTTTTTATTGAAAGTATAAAAATTTGAAAAGAAAATTACCAAACAAAATTTTTATTTTTCATATTTAGAATAAGATAGTAAAAAAATTGCCTCTATTGATTTTTAAATAGAAAAAATAATAAATAATTGTAATACAAAAATTGCCTCTAATAATTATTTAAAAAGTATATTTGTACTAAAAATAATAAAAAAATATTAAAAAATATTAAGTTTGAATACAGGGTAGCAAAAAATAACTGTATACAAACTTCTCTGTGCAATTAGATGAATGTGAAATTTTTTTAGCGGATGCTCTTATTTTGTGTTTGTTGTGTGTGTTCTGAAGTACAAAAAAAAGTATTCGTTTCTGTTCCAGCTCTTTTTAATTACTTTGTGTAACGATGTCAAGTAGTCGCTCAGCTATTATTAGCCCTGCATCAGCTAGGAGCACGCAACTGCGAGATAGCACGGAAGCTTGGAATTGCACGTCCATTGGTTTCTCGTACACGCAAACGATTTAAGGAGCTTGGTAATGAAGGTGACCGTCCAGGAAGAGGAAGAAAACGAACTGTTAACACTTCCAACAACCGACAAATCATCAAAAAAAGAGTTCAACGAAAATCTATGGTCTCGATGAGAAAAATTGCTAGTGAGACAGGCATCAATCGTGAATCATTTCGCCCTATAGCAAAAAAAGAACTTGAACTTAAGCTTTATAAACTACAAAAATGCCAGCTGCTCACGGAGGAAAACAAGAAAGTAAGACTCGAAAGACGCGCCAACGTCGGGCCGAAGGTACGGGCTGGGAAAAAATCGTCTTTGCGGATGAGAAGCTGTTTACCGTTGAACAAGCTCACAATCAGACGGAAATTGGTCTACAGAAGCCCCTGGACCTTCGTCCATTGCTGAACAGCGTCAAAATCCGCGATCTGTCATGGTATGGGGTGGAATTTGCGCCAATGGCAAGACTTCTCTGATTTTCATAGACCAAGGAGTCAAAATCAATAAAAAAGCTTACCGTCAAGACATAATAGAAGGTAGGGGTTTCAGCGGAAAAAACACTATTTTTGGGAATTTTTTTCTTAAATACGGGTTGAGCAAATTAAAATTAAATTAAAACCTTTTGTACATTATTAAGCATACTTTTAACAATATTCTGTAATTTTTTCATGCGGAAATACTTAAAAATAAGCCGGTGACAGACCATGTCCTGGAACGTCTGGAAAAAAAAACCTTTTGCAGTGATCACTGTATCTCGGTCGGAAATTATGTGAAACGAAACCAATTCAAATTTAGTCAAAGTATCATTAAATTTTCCCCACAAAGTTGTTCGCTTACTTTTTTCTAAATTTAAATGCTTTTGGCGGCGGTCTAAAGAGAAAACTTCTATTTTCAACGAAAATTTACGCCATTTTGTGCGCGGGAAACCCCCTTCATGCCAAAAAAACAATACAAACTAAACTTTGGAGGAGGGCATTTTATATGAAAAAAATGTGTGCCAAATTTGGAATGAATCGGTCAAGTAGTTTTTAAATGGCAGTGATCACCGACTTTGAAAAAGTAGTTTTGAGAAAAACGCGTTTAAAAGTTAAAGTTAAAAAAAGCTAAGGCACGAAACTAATTGGACAATAACTCCAAAAGTTTTGCTCAGATCGGCTTAAAATTTTGGGAATACATTCTTGAAATGTTAAACAATAAGATAAGGCAAAACAAATCGATTTTTTGAGAGTGCAAACCCTTACCACCCCTGAATATAATGTTACTCAAACATTGTCTACTAAAATTTCACAATTTGTTTTGAGCTACTATCAATGATAAATTTTTTTCATTAAAGAATGTTGTTTACACTTATTTTTTGTCACCCTGTAAACTATGAAAAAAAAAATGTTCTCTACTAATTCTTTTATATTTTATTCCAAAAAAATTTAAAATGTAAGAATTTGAAAAAAGAGCCAAAAATATTGCACTTCGAAAAACTCGGTACCATAATTTTCGACTTAGCAAAATATATTTATTTGTTTTTTTTTCAGAGTTTTTGTTGATATGTAAAACAAATTTTTAGAAAAATTTCCGACCATTACCAAAATTCTTGAATCACTTGATATGCTTACTCGTATATGGGTGCCTAGTGTAATGTCATAAAGCGCATAAAAGTGAAAACAATCTAAGGGTGTATTCTAGTGTAGAGGCATGCATTTGAGGGGTTTTTGCGTGTTTGTTATAAATATAAAACGAAAAATATTTTTACCATCAATTTTTTTACCAGATATTTATTAATCTTTTAACAATATATCAGACATTATGTCAAACGTTTTGCAAAATGTAGTTTTGAGAAAAACGCGTTCAAAGTTTTCAGACAAGACCGATCGGTACCGATGCCATGTCACCAAAAAGACTATAACTCATAATAGGAATTTAAAATTTAATAATACGAATTAAAAAAAATTCTCTTAATGACATACTCTTAAATTCCTAAACTTTGAAAATATGCAAAAAAAATTTAGATTTTTTCAATATTCTACGCTGGAATACCTCCTTAACTCTTTGTAATTATCTACCCCTGTAATACTCACCGCAGGATGTCTATTTCCAAGTATATTTAAACTTAAAGTCGTATATCGAGTCCCACATTTTATGCTCCCCAATAAAATTATATGTCTGCATTTTATTTTTTGACCCCATCAACCGCCTACTAGCGTAGCGTTCCACCCTGACCCCAGCCGCAGCAAATAGTATTGAGCTGAGTATGCCAATTGATTTTGTAATTTTAGAATTATTAAAGTGGATTATTTTTCATTGCAATACAATGAAAGAAACCACCTAAGTGCACAGAAAAAGACTACTTAGTGTATTTTTCATAACAAACATAACATAACATACATACCTACACATGTATGCACATATACTCGTATACACCTATAAAGCATACACATAAATGTCAATAGTATTATTTTTATACACTGTTCGGCATTTAACTTAAATACTTTCGTATGTTCACAACTGTCAACAGAATGACAATATAATACTGTATTTATTGTATTTTTATTTTATTGCATTATAAGTGTGTATGTGTGCACTGTATGTGCATACATATGTACATACAACAAGTGCTATGACAACCTGTACTTGCAGTGCACTCGTGCGATTGGGGCGCTATAATGTTTTAGTATTTGCTATTTAGTTTTCTTGATTTTTGTTTTTTGCACTTTTCTACTTTATGTTTTTTTTCCGAATGTGAAATGATATTACGCAAATGCGATACCTCAATGTCATTATTTGTGTCATGTGGCAGCTACAAGCACCCATCTACATTTGTAGGTACATTAGTAGATAAGTGTACTTGTGCATGTACATACACATACATACATGCATGCATGCAAATAGGTTTGTATGCGCAGAGGTAAAATGTAGTCGCAAGTATGAAAATATACAATAGTAATTATTTGTAGTTATGAATAACGACATTTTTAGATTTAATTTAATTTAGTAGTTGCAGTATTTCGTTCAACACGTGTACCATATAAATTAATTAAAAAAACAATGAATTAATGGGCTAATAACATGAATACATATAACATAACATATATTATACATAGTTACATATATATACAGCTGTTGATAGCTAATTAGAAACGACACTCATTTCAAAATAAATATTCCATTTTCCTTTTAAACACATATTTTCATAACTTTTTGCCAATTTTATTTAAACATATGATAAACTTAAAAACTAGTGGAAAACAATTTAATCGCAATTCTTTATTAAATATATTTATATTTTTTTAAAGCATGTGAAATGCACGATTTGGATAGCGCAACTAATTAGAAACAGTAATGTATTATATTATCAGATCAACATAAAGATTATGTTAGTATTCGGTTCCATAACCCTTTTGCTTTAACACTGCCTCACATCGATTGCGCATTGATGTAATGAGATTCTGACAGCGCGCCACAGGTATTGCTTGCCATGCCGTTTTTACTTCGGCAAAAAGGACATCCATATTTGGGATATTTTTGGCACTCACGGCTTTTTTAACGTCACCCCAGAGATGCTCTATTGGGTTTAAGTCCGGACTGGATGATGGCCATTCCAAAACATTGATGGAATTTTCGTCGAAAAACTGTTTCGTCAACTTTGCCGTGTGCTTTGGATCATGATCCTGTTGAAACTTCCATATAACAGGCAAATTTTCCTCAGCCCACGGCAACATTACATTTTTTAGTATGTCGACGTATTTCTCCTTATTTAAAATTCCATCAATCCTATGGATTAAGCGAACAAAATTCCACCAGAAACATCCCCACACCATGATTGACCCTCCACAATGCTTCACTACCCGTGAAACGTAGCGAGGATTGAATTCTTGGTTGATTGGCCGTCGAACATACCTTTTACCATCTGGGCCTATGCGATTTATCTTGGTTTCATCGCTCCAAATGATATATTTCCATTGATTTGGGGTCCATGACCAATAGGATCTCGCAAAGACTACTCGCCGTCTCCTTTGTATCTTGGTTAGAAGGGGCTTCTTGCGTGCTGCTCTGCCATGCAGTCCAGATTCGACCAGACGCCGAGTAATTGTCCTCTTGGATATTTCGAAATTATATTGATCCTGAATTTCCCGTTGGATGTCAGTGGAAGTTTTCTTCGGGTCTCTTTTGGAGATGATTGCTATCTTGCGGTCAATTTTTGCTGAAGTTTTCCGGGGCCTTTTCTTACGTGGAACATTGTCAACAGTCTTAAAAAGTTCGATATGCTTTAAGGCGTTAAAAACCATTTTTTTTGAGCATTTGACTTGCTTAGAAATTTCACTGTACGACTTTCCAGCTTTACGAAGGTCAAAAATGGAGCTCCGCAGGGCAGGTGTACAGCTGCTGCTTTTTCCCATTACACATCTTGAAGACGAATATTTTAGTTGCTTTTAAACAACCAATTTAAAATATATACATATCAAAAAGTCGATTATATTACTATTAAAATAACACAACTTGCCGAATATGCTTCCATTGAACAACTGTTTCTAATTACTCGTCTCAGTTTATTTACCTTGAACTAAGTAACCCATGCACTGCGTTGGATAATATTAACGGTACTTCAATTTCACAACTACAAAACTAGGCGCATTGGGTAGTAAATAGAGTAACAAAAGCAATGCAAATGATTTTAAGAGAAAAAATAACGGTAAATTTAAACAGTTTAATATTATGCTCATCAAGCGTTTATCAAAAGAGAGCGTTTCTAATTAGCTGACAACAGCTGTACATATGTATATAATTTACGCTTATATCATTTTTTGGGTGTTTTTGGCCGAGCTTCTTCTCCTATTTGTAGTGTGCGTTTCGATGTTGTTTCAAAAATGGAGGGACCTACAGCTTTAAGCCAACTCCGAACGGCAGACATTTTTTATGAGAAGCTTTTTCCATGGCAGAAATACACTCTTAGGATTGCCATTGCCTGCCGAGTGGCGGTCGCTATTAGAGAAAAAACTTTTTCTAAAATTTTCGTGTTTCATGCACAGAGATTCGATCCTACGCGCTTCCGAATGGTAGTCACGCACCAACTATTCGGTCACTGTGCATACATAAATGTAAATGTCAGTGGAGATTAGTTTATCTGATGCACGCAAAAACAAATTGTGAAAACCCATTAACTTTGAAACAAATAAAATATTAAAAGCTATTTTTCTTCAAAATAAAAACTACACTTACGCATACATATGCACATATTTATTGGAGAAATATGGAAAAGAAAACATTGAAAAAGTAGAATATTCTGTGCTTTTGCTTTATTTCGGCGATGAAATTAGCAAAAATATAATTATTCGTCTATAAAAAATATGCGCTTCGGTCCGTTTTCAAGTCAGTTTCATAATTCCGCGATTGCGGAAGTTCTAGTCGCTATTGACAAAAAATTCTCTTGCAAATGGAATTTTTGCAAATACTTGAAAAGGTGATAATCTCTCGGTGCCAGGTCGGGACTATACAGCGATTGCGATAAAACCTCCTTCTAAACTCCCTAAGCTCTTCGGGTCACTTGGGCGACGTTAAAGCTGCTTTGTGTTGATGGATCACATAAAACACTTCCTAGTTGCCAACTCTGGCCGCTTTTGCTTGTTTTATTTCCCTCAGTTGCTGGCATTAGAAATCCAAGAAACTGTCTGTTAATTTGAGCTTGGCGATGCTTCGAGCCGGCTCCGAATGACATGTACAAAATCCTTTGCGGTTGTTTTTCTCGTATGAGACCAATTTTCCATCACCAGGAACCATAAGCTTCGGTTTCGTTATGTTTCAGAAAATAATATCAGATCTCAATTCAGTTCGAAGGGTTATTTTGCGCCAATAGTTGTGACAACAACCCATACAACGAAATTCTTTTTGGAACCAGACTTATTCAAATGGTTTCAAATGGTTTTCGGGCGATTCTTTAGTGCCTGGTCAATGCAATAAGTTCTCACTTGCTGGTCTAACTCCACGCTTTTCATGATTTTATCGATACCTATAACCAATATAGATATATAACCGGAACGCAGTCATTGCAACTAAAGCTTTGGTGTTGTATTTTTATAATCGTGGAGTTCCTTCATATTTGTTTTTATTCAATACCCATATCCGTTAATATCTTTCACCAACATAGAAATTTTACACTTCTATAAAAAATCTGACTACATGTCACCGAGAGGATATTGACGTACTTCTGCGTTGGTGTTGTTGTTGTTGTTGTTGCAGTCGTTGAGTATTTCTACTTGAATAATCTTAATTAGTGACTAAAAACGGCACTTATTGCCACTGTTCTCATGTGATGTCTTGTTTTTATTTTTAAGTCAGAGATCCAGAAATAACAGCAAATTTTTGAGGAGGAATGAACGAAGTCTTGTTCTGGCTAAGCCTGGACATACGCATAAATAATGGAACAGGCTTATTTTCACCCTTTCCGCCTGATGGCGTCTGCAGATGGGATTGAAATGAAGGTTGAGTCTGGCTTCAGTGACCTGTAAGGGTTGCAGTAATACGTGAAAGGTTTAAGAAAAAGCATCCTAACAGGTAACTTGTCCTCCGGATGTTGTATGACGACCATGTTTTTGTTGTTGTAGTACATGTAGTTCATTAATTACACTATCTTTCCGCTTAAGCATATTAGTGTGATGCAGTGGATGTTCTTATCGTATTGAATGCGATAGCAACTGTCACCGCCTCTGGTGTGTCTAATGCCGCACCTTTTCTTGCTAACTCGTCTGCTTTCTCATTACCCTCTATATTCCTGTGTGCGGGAACCCATATCAGTGTAATTTGAAGCCAATGACCAAGCAGTTTTAGTTCCTCTGTACGCTGTGAAACAACATAGTTTAGATGAAATGGAGTTGGCGTCTAAGGCCTTGATAGCTGCTTGACTATCTGAAGAGATAGTTACTCATGCACCAATTTCTTTTTAGTGTTTCGGAGATTTGCAAGATTTTCTGATTGCTAATAGTTCTGCCTGAATCACGCTGGCATAGTCAAGAAGTCGAATTGATTTGGATAAGTTGAGCTGTTCCGAATAGAGGCCAGCTCCTACACCACAGTTCATCTTAGAACCGTCAGGGTAGATTTCGAAATCGAGTCTACCAATCACTTTCCTTTTCCTCCAATCGGCACTCGGTGGAAAACATACCGTAAAATTTTTCTTCAAGCTGAGGTCGGGGATTGTAAAGTGTGATTTGTTTTTGAGCAGTTCGGGTCCCTGTAGGACGATCCTGCAGTGACCGTACAAACTTGTTGTCCAGCTTCCTATATCTCTGAGTCTCACCGCACTACATCTGGCGGTTGTTTTTTTTTGTTGTTACTATCGGTCTTACAATGGCTGTGTGGGATAACTTTGGTTGAAGACCCCATTTTTTATCCTACATTCTCTTAAACATATAATGCTCTGTACTAACTTTCTTCACCCTGTTTTCTACACTGAACCTCCAGCTGAGTTTGGGATCAAGGATAACTCCTAAATATTTTGTTTGTTGGGCTAGCGTAAGACTAACTCCTTTAACTTTGGGAGTTTCAAGTCTGGTATCTTGGTTTTCTTAGTGAAGAGCATCAGTTCTGTTTGGCTTATACTGCAATTAGGACACCACAGAGTAGTGGGCTGGTCGTGCTCCTCCTGCAGGTCTTCACCTAATATTAATCACCTATGCAAAGATATCCTCCCTTTGGGAATTTGAGCAATTTTCTTTGACATTTTATATGACAAATCGATTAAACCCAGTCCGACTTCTGTTAGCGAACACATTCTTCTGATTTGCAGACACATCTGCATCTATTTTACACTAAATACGAGTGTTCGAATTTATGATTCTGGTTTTGTTGTCTGGCGCCATCCGACACTTGCATTGGAAATTATGATATATTTTTCAGAAATTTTTATGTGTGAACCATATATTAGTTTTGCTTACAGTGCCTTTAAAAATTAATCTCAACCACGAACATTTTCGTGCCAGACAAGAATGCATCATTGGACTACAGCGAGCGAGCACCATCCTTTTCGCACCATAAAAACTGGTACAATGAATATTCTTATAGACGTTGTTCGCTCACCGACAAGTTCCAGGAATCACGCCCAAAATCAGTTGTTGTGCCAGAAAATATCGGTGTTGAGCGCGAAGTAATTGAGGAGCGTGAGAGTATGAGATTGAGACATCCTTATACAATAATATAACGAGCATCAATAAGATTTTGCGGGATCATCTTGTGGATCACAAACAATTTAAAAGATGTCCTTAAACGGGACTGGGCAAACTGCTTCAAAAATTGCAAAACTGTATATATCACGAAACACCATAAAACCGTTTTCAGCAACCAATGTTCATTTTCTTATTGTTAGGCCAGAAATATAAATAGCAACCCTCGTATAGCGAAGTAAGACCATCAAAGTTATCCATTTTTTAGTTGTGCCGCAAGAATCTGTAAGTAGGTAACACGGCTGAAATGTTCAGAGCATTAAAAGTAAAAATAAACAAAAACATAATAACCTCTTTAACTTATCCTAACGGTCACCTCTATTAGCCGGACAACTTCTTTGAGCGGACATTTTTTTTGTATACCAAATCTTATGTATCGGAAGACGTTACCTTTTGTTTAAGGGACACATCTCTTAGACGGCCAAAATCGAACTGGCGGTGAGTGCCCGCTTAAGAGAAGTTTCACTGTAGTAGAAAAACTCAAAACAAAAGAGTCCAGAGTCTTTCGATTTCTTGCTGCTCCTATTATACTCGACTAATTTTATGATGCACCTGACTTATAAAACCTTTATTACTGTTCTCTTCACTCATGAAACTTAATTTTATATTAAAATATTATTTAATAACAAATTAATATAGTTTAATGTAAGGGAAAATACAGAAAAAATGTCAAATTTTTTACTTTAATACTTATTAGACTTTTTGACAACTGAACTTGCTCGATCTTCATCAATTTTTCCCCCAGGCGCTTAAACATTGTTTTATCGCCGCTCACATGTCACTCATGCTCAGACAAACAGCCAAGCATATACTATAGTCAACAACTATGTACCCAGTGACAAGTTTATGTTACTCCAATTTCACTGAATTCTCCTTCCCCCATCACAAGCAGCACCAGCAGTCTTAGGGTGCTGCTACTTCCTCTCTCAGCATGGCATTTGTTGTATCCTCCTGATCTCATTTTAATATTTGATTTTCAATATTCCTCACTATTGTTTGTTATTATATGTAATTCGTTTATTTTTCAACTGTTTGTCACTTAATCAATCACACACCAACACATCGTATGATTGACAGAAAGCCATTAAGCGCGAAAATAAGTTTTATACGAATGCGAGGAGCAGAGCAAGAAATTTCTGCTGAAAATTAATAATAACGCAGATAGAAATAAGTACATACGAACGTACATGCACATATGTGTGTATCCATATACGGCACACACATACATTCAGGTACACGCATTAAATCATGCATCCAGCCATCCATACATTCAATCAACCAAACGTTGACTTTTCGGTGGCATCAAAACTAAAACGAGCAGACAACAAAATAAAAAATAACAAACGGCATCGAACGTTGAATGATTTGTGCTAAAAATATAAGATAATACATACGCGTACAGTGAAGAAAACCTGCGGGTATATAAAAAGTTTAATACAAATGAGAAAAATATGACTTTTGTATTGCAGTGAAATTGAATTTTGAATTATTTTACACATACATGCATACCACTGCAGTTCCTTATATGTATGTGGAATATATTTATACAGTATTGCGCAGAAAAGCAGCACTTTCATACGTACCATCTCTTCCTAGAGCGTTAGAGGGCGTACGAAGCATTGAAGCTTCAGATGTTTTTTACAAAATCTAGTAAGAGTCAGCTTTAAATTAAATGAGATTTTGATACAAAAATCAATTGACTCGAACTATATAACTTCGGCAACTTTTTATTCTTATTTTTTTATTAAGGAATTTTAAAATTTCATAATTTTTCTAATCGAAAAATATAAATACCTATATACCATATATCCAAGAATAATAGAAGGAAGATTGCCCCCATCAGCGAGTGCGTGACGTCACGTTTTTCCGAGTTGTGCAGTATGGCCAACCATTTGCTCTTCGTAATGAATTTAGTGCTCTTTTATACCGAAAATGCGAAAATTTTACAGTTTCGTGTTTGTTTCTTTTTTTTTAAATTTAAAGCTACCGAAACTCTAAGTTAAAAAAACTGTATTATTATACAAAAAAAAGGTTAAAAAAGGCCACATAATACCGGAAATTACTAAAGAAACCATACTGACATTTTTACAAAAAGAGTACCTTATCTAGTTGCATAACCTCAAATATAGCCAATAAGTCGTTCCCTTAACAAAAGAGTCTCGCTTAACAAAAAAAAAAAAAAAACTCATAAATTAAATTGTATATAAGCATAACACATTTATGAAAAAAAAACGCACATTCTAAACACAATTTGTCACGCATACAAAGTTCTTTAAGTGATTCAATAAAAATTTGGTGTTTTGTTTTCTTTAAATGGGCATTTTAGTGCGTTTTTATATCTAAAGCAAAGCAGCACTGCAGTAGCGAGAGAGAGATTTGACTGCCGAAAGCAGAAGGACACCAACAACACCTGCAATCACAGACAATGCCGCCAGATGTTAAAAAAAAGTAAAGCTAAATACAACTGAGTGAATTATTTAACTAATTATTAAAAAATGTATATTTTACAAAGTTATAAACATTACATTTTAATTGGAACAGGCTAGAAAAATGTCATGAAGAAAGAACTAAAACTCCGAGACTAAATAACAAAAAAAATGCAAAATCAAGTTACGAAAATGGTAATCTGGCTGTACTGGTGCTAAAATCACGTAATTCGTTGTCAAAGTCGCTGAAAGCAAAGTAACGGGACCACGATAGGCGCCATCTCATTATTCTTTCCATCATGCCATATATGTATCTATATATGTTTTTCAAAAATAATAAAAAAATTTTTCAAAAATAATGAAATATCTATGAATGTGTCAATGAAGCGGAAATGGTTGATTTCAGAGATTTTTAATTTTTTTTTTTCATTATATGGAATTTTAAATTTTATCACTTTTAAGGGGTTATACGCAGTTATGAAGCAAATAAAAGACGGGTTGTCAAGGATTTATCCTGAAGAAACTTCAGAATATTTTAATTTGAAAATTTTTTGGCGGTTATAAAAGCATCCTTCAAGAACGTAACAAAATTTTTTATTTATGAAAATGTTGATTATAGAACGCGCTGCAGGCGATTTCTGGAACCTCCTTTAAAAAAAGACGATTTACGGTGTACATCGTAACTCAGGATTGGGTTATCTGAAATCAAAAAACCAAACAAATTTTGTTAATATATTAGATTATCTAGTAATTAATCGTTCGGCTAATCAAAATAGTGAATTTTCACAAAATGGCAGCTTTTAAAAGAAATGATTTCGGTTTTTACGTTAAAATTTGGCCGTAAATTGATTATAAAATGGAAAATAAGTATCAGATTTACAAAAGGAACGATTAATTACTAGAAAATGTATCTTTAAAGATTGAGTTAAAACGGTTGACCGATCAAACAAGCTGTTTTCGAGATATCGTGTACACCGACTTGAAAAATGCCGTTTTGAAAAAAACACGTTTAAAGTTTCAATACCTACCTTAAAACGTGCCGAGGCATCTCTACATATTTAGGTATAACTCCGAAAGTATTGTTTAGATCTACTTCAAATTTCGTGCGTATACTTTTGAATATATGTACATTACAAAAATGCAATAAAAAAATCGATTTTTTTGAAAGTCATAACTGCGTATAACCCCTTAAATTTCTAAATAGTGAACAACTAACCCGAAAAAAATCATTGTTCAAATTTTATATGGTGCAAAAAATGGTGCTTGCTCGCCGTATAATGATTTCAGTTCATCGATGCATTTTTTGCCAGTTAATCCACGTCGAAAATGGTGGAAATAATCGGACGAAAATGTTCACGGTTTAGTCTAATTTTTTGCCGAGATCAATTTTTAAAGCCACTTCCCACTAATATGGCTCACACATCAAAACTTTCTGAATGCGTTTATGATAAAATATGTTACAGTTTCCATTGGAAATGTCAGATGGTGCCTGACAACACCAGAAGTGTGCAAGGCCAGAACTATTATCATGGGAACTGCAAGGCTAAGAATTTAATGCAGTTAGGCAAACTCATGATGCATGTTTTAATGATTTATTTATTTATTTTATTTTATTTTATAAAGGTTTACATAACAATAAAATTATTATACAAACTGAAAGTAATGCAGCGCTAGCATCGGAGGCTTTCGGCTGATTTATTTCGTATTTCTAGACAAAAAAGCGAATATAAAACACGTAGTCAAAGTTGTTTATACTTATATACATTTCGTAAATATCAAAAAAAAAAAAAATGAAATGCATTATGATGAAAAAGTTGCAATGTTTTTGCACTATACTGTACAGTTTTTAATTATTAAAAGTTATACTTCTGCTTCTTCTGCAAGTGCACACCCCCTAAATGCAGCAAATAATTCTGCGCATAAGATTTTGCTTGTATGTACAGTATGAGTGCGTGAGTTGGTGGCGTTTTTGCCCCCGCAGCAATGTCATAAATCAAAACGGATTCTCTTCTCCCCTATCAATCTCCTGTCTCTCCCTCTCTCTCTCTCGACTACACATGCACCCCCAAGCATTGCAGTCGTCATTATGAGCCTTCCAGATCGCCAACATCGAAGTCGCACTCGTAGCCTTTTTTTCAGCCGCTGCAGTTGCAGATCTAAATTTAATGATCCACAACTGATCGCGCTTCGTTTGACCGTTCACACAACAACTCAGCAGCCGTGGCTAAGGCTATTAAAAATGAAATTAAATTGAAGACTTGATATATTTGGCGCGCATTCAATCAAAATTTTTATGGCAGAGATTAACGATTAAGGTCATTAGCCGCACTGCGGTTGAGGATCGCTCAAAGAAAAGTAAAAGGTTTTATAGCAGCATTGAAATGATATTTTCAAGATGTTATTCATTTCTTGATTTTTTATAATTCTTTTTCCATTTACTTGGAATTAAGGGTTATTATATGTAGAGCGTTACTGCAGTATTGATCAGCGATTCTGGTGTAATCAGAGTGGATTAATCAAATTGCAACATTGTTGAAGTTTTTCGATTCAGGAATTTTTGGTTCACTTTATTTGCATGAATTGTGGGCAAACAGTTAAATGAAATCTCCTAAAAAGAGGAGAAACAAATAAAAATGGCAATTTAATTAGCACTCACACCGAACTTTTGTGGAATTATGGGAAGTTTTTTAACATTTTAACTACGAGGATGGCGCATTTGATTCATATGAAGAGAAGAAGAGAAAAAGCCTAGCGGTGAGCACCTGCACTACAGATGCTCGAGCTGATTCCGCTTCACACAGTTAGTCAGCAATCAGTCAAGCGCACCCTGTTTAATATGACTAGGGAATGTTTTGATAAAGGAAAAGTGCTCTCATTCAAGAACAAAGGATCGTTGAGCCTGCAGCTCCCACTTGGCCAGCTACCCAAGGATGATATCACTAAAGTTAGTAAATTTAAGAAAACAAAAACAAATTCTTCATCGATATGGACAATAAAGTACACCTGCCCTCGAAAGGAAACTTCAAGAGCACTCAGATGGCTCGAAGAAAGCATAGGCGCTGGAATATGGGGTCTCAAAACAAAGCCTTCTGTGCCGATGGGTGGTTTTCCCAGCATCTTCCAGGTGGAAGTGTATGCCATCTGTCTATATGCAGAGATCAATTTAGATTGAAACCTCGAGCGTGAGTGGATTGCCATTCTGAGCGACGGTTAGGCGGGACTCAAGACGTTCCATACTTTGAAGTTAAGCCCTCATTAGTCCTTGAGTGCATAAAAAAATTGAATTTGCCAGCAATACACAATCGCAATCCATATGCACAATCAAAATCAAAAAAGGTTCAAGCAACTCATAACCCTGCCTAAGGACAAATTGAGAATGCCCAGAGACATTTGCCAAAAAAGACAAATTGAGAATGCCCACAGACATTTGCCTAAAGACAAATTGACAATACTTTTAGACATTCTCACAGGTCACTGTAGATTGCGCAGCCAGCTGCACAAGCTTGGGACATGGTCCACTGACGCCTGTCGCTTCTGCGACCAATAGAGGGTTAGACCTCTTTGGCGGAAGAAGAGCTCACACGCTCAGCCCAACTCAGCTTCATCTTCGCTCTTTTGGGAAAACCAGATTTGGATGAGCTGTTGTGATGAGTAGAGGGCACAAAATGCCGTACGTCGAAGTGCAAACCTCCTTTTCAATCATTCATTCATATCTCAATGAACAAACTGCGCGTAGCGTAAAGTTCGCTAATTTTCTTGAATGAATTTTTCCGCGCCTATTTCACATATTTAGTTCATAAAAAACAAAAACAAGTATTAAAATATTTTATTTTTTATACAAAAATTCATATGTATATGTTAGTATACATGTACATATATGCAAAAATGCTATTAATATTTTTATTTTATTTTAACATTTCAGATACATTCATGGATATTATTTTGTGACTATTAGCGCTCAAATTAATGAATATATTCTTTTTATAGCCTTAATTGTTTTATTTACCAAGTTATATGCTTGAGGTTATGACTCCATTCAGCGTTGTTATGACTGCGAGTTTGCAGACCCTCCAACATCATCAACTCCACGCGTTCGGATGGTGTTGGCTTAAGTTTGCGTTTAGTAGGTAAAGTGAGAGAAACAGGCACACGAAATCAATTACTAAAACACACAGAAATGCAGAAGAATAACAATAAAAACTAAAGCAAAAACTGCATTAAAAATACTCGTAGAGAAACCTTGTGGGTATATTTATTGCAGCATTCAATTCTTTCACTTCATTTTTTACCCCTCAAATTAGTTAATTATAGCTCTAATCTATATTCATAATTTTCTCATGTTCTCACATATCGTCTTAGAAACGAGGTATGAATACTTGTACATTATTAATGACTATTTAAAGGGCCTTTTATCGATTACAACGCAGTTGTGAAGTGAGCTACAAATTTATTTCCCACGAAAAAATTGAGAAAAGGGAATAAAATGAAAATAATCACAAGATCAGTCATCAATAATTAAGGTGAACATGACTGCCTTCCATTTTTGTTGTTCTTATCAAAATTATATTTGTCCATTAGGCCGGGTCGATTTGTGGGGAGGCAAAAAAATCGCCCATTGCTCTGTGAAAATCATATTCTAGGGATCAAAATAAGAATCTTTGCCGAAAGAACCATACCTCTAAAACGAATTCTGATGTCCCCCAATTTGGGTTGAACTTTTTAGTTTCTTTTCCAAAAATGGTGATATTTTGAAATGATTGTATGGGGAACCCCCCAGGGGAGTTCCAGGGGGTGTACCACTGGCATGGGTGGGGGGTTAGTGGGGGCCGGTCATACATTTGGACTCGATTGGAGCACTCTAAATGGGTCAAAGTGAGATTTTTCAAAATTTTCCCCTACCCAAAAGCTCGACCCAAATTGGGGGACATCAGAATTCGTTTTAGAGGTATGGTTCCTTCGGCAAAGTTTCTTATTTTGCTCCCTAGAACTCGATTTTCACAGAGCAATGAGCGATTTTTAAATCGACCCGCCCTACTGTCTATAATAAGCGCGGCTTGTGCCAACCTTCAAACCTTTTATGCGAAGGAAGCCGCCCAAATGAGAGTTCAATTGAAGATTCAAATGCAGATTAATTTTGCATAAATACACTGAAACCTATTTGCTTATTCAAAGACTACCTTACATTACCTACAATTTTGAGTATTTTAGTTTCGGAAAAATTACTACTATTCGATCAATCCTAACAAATAAATTTGAAAATTCTTCGAAAATAGTGCCAAATGGTCACTTTGGCCCGTGTGGATAGCTTTGGGGTTAGCTAGCAGCGCAAAATTAATTAACCCATTTTGTTTTTGAATACATTTTTACTAGCTCAAAGAAAATAATTTTGAGTAAGGGATTCTTTTTTTGAACCTTTGCATTTTTACTGCTAAGTTGAAAATATGATATCTGTCAAGTTGCTGCCCCCAGTGTTGATGCACGTTTGTGTACGTTTTATCGCATTTTTCATAACTTTCCACAAGATTCCGGGTAATAACAATTCGCATTTCTGTCGAATATTCTCCTTAAGGTTTGCGCTTGTCTGAGGCTTGTGGGCATGAGGCCGCGACTTCTAGTAGCCCTAAAGAGAGAAGCCTGAAATGGTTAAATCGGGCGATCTTGCTGGCCATAACAAATCGCCAAAACGAGAGATTACGCTTCCTTTACAATATCTATTGTGGTCCGTATTGTGTGCACTCTCACATCGTCTTGTTGAAGCCACATGCTCACCAAGCTCCACTCATCCAATTCCGGCAATAAGAAGTTGTTTATTATGGCCCTGTAGCGTTCGTCGATGACGGCCGCCAAATTTACGTTCCAATTACTTCTCCGGCCGAAACCCCGTAACACGCCGTGCCTTTAAGTGGACATAATGCCTCTGCATGCATCGCAGGCGCATTTTCAGTGCCCCAAAAACGAAGATTTTGCTTATCGACTAACCGCTTAAGTTGAAATGCAACTCGTCGTTCATGATGATTTTCGACGCCAAATCGTTCTCTTCTCTTGTTGAGGTTGACAGTAATTGCACTGTTACACTGGGTGCACTTTGTACGGGAGCGTGTGTAAGACCTTGACTAAGATTCACTGTATGTATGGTGATGCCCAATTCCTTAGCCCGTCGTATGTTTGATGTTTCTTCGTTCTCAGCGACATCGGCATCCACAGCAGCGATACTCTCGGCCGAACGAACAGTTCGGCGGCGACCATGCTCTGCAAAGCATCCGGTGTTTCAATCTTTTCGAGTCAAATCCAGCTCAGTATTTTCGACTAAGCGCCGGAATATTGGCCCAGTTGGCGTGACATAATTAGGAAATGAGCTTCGATAATTTACACTGCGCCCACACCACCGACAAAAAAGTCGACACAGTTACTCCGCGCTCTTGCGGAGTATAGCGCTCTATTGCGCTGTCTGTTTGTATACCCAAGTTGTCTAGTTCACATGTATGATTGACGTATCATACGACGCCATTAGCAAAAATTAATTATCTTCCGGTAGGGTAATTAATTTTGCGCTTATATAAAAGTCTTCGATTATATTAAAAAAAAACTGTGTACGTTATTCACTTGAGTATTTTACATAAGGTTAGGCATCTGTTTTTTCTTGTGCAAGATGAATGTTTTTTTCCATATAAGGATCTAAATCTATTGTAAAACATTATTTTGGATAGCGATTTACGGAGTAGCTTATTTAGTTTTTGCTTTATTGAATTTGTTTCCCTTTGTTTGGTTTTTGGCCTCCTATTTTCATATTCTGCTATCGCAGTGACGATCTTAAAACATTAGCAAAGAACAAAGGCATCTAAACTACATAAGAAGTTTTCACCCATTATACTATTTGAAGAAAGTTTTGCATTAATTTCAAATTCTCAGCACCAAATTCACGTGAACCACGTCCTTCACTCAAATATGAGCTACGATATCGAATGCAGGTGATTGTAAAGTTCGAAAGTAATATCTCAGTCTCCATGTCACTATAAGTGTAGGTGGAAGTTTAAAATGGCACAAACGAAATTCTCAATATTGAACCAGAACGGAACCAAACAGAAAAAAAGCAATATGTAAGAGAGGTTTCCATTCTACCAGGAAGTGACTGTCATTTATATTCAGGAAAGAGTTACTTTTTGATCCAGATGGGATACTATGTTATAGACTGAAGGAGTATGTAACCAGTTTGTCCGTTTGATAAAACGAAGAAGTTTATGAATGCCCGTTGAACGCAGGTGTGTCAGACACTCGAAGAAATGCTGGTACTAATAGGATCTTCGTTCCGGTCACATGAAGACGAATGGGGCGCTTACGTTCTGTTCCACATTTGTGTGTCTTCATCCCATCTTGTTCTTGTGTCTACCTTTTCGGAGTAACCAGAATTTATTATTAATATTTATATTGGTTTCAGAGAAAGAACTCCTTAGTTGGGAATTCAGCAGCTACGCATTTACCTGACATATGTATGTGTCTCTATGGCCGGGCACACGTACTACCTGTTAATATGTGGTACAATAATTATTGACTTCAGCTTGAAAACACCACGTTAGTTTTGTGGTGCCAATACTGTATATAGCTGCAGTATTTCCATCAGAGTGACGATCTCTGCCGGATTGACTTTTAAATCGCACTGCTAAAAACAGCTTCGCACAGTACCAAAACTGTCTGAAGTATGAAATAAATGAACAGCCCTTGCCATCCAGATACAGAAGTAGAATGCTTACCGTGTTATTTCTAAAAAGTGAGAGGAAGACATGTTTTTTAAGGTGTTTCACTTCCTCTCGAGACGGTATCGCATTCGGCGAGCAGGTGCTTTGGTGCCTCTGGGGACGAGTCGCAAAAGCGAACTGAATGGCGCGAACAAGTGCCGGACCTGGGAAAATGAATTCGCAGACTGCAATTATCCAAAAGGTTGTCTCAAAGCGTTTCCGAGCTTTATAAGGTAGTTAAACATTCTAAGGTTCGTTCAAGATGCAGTCGTACAGTCGTGTGGTAATAGCATAATGTTCTCACCAACAACAGCTCACCAATCCCCCTGGCCGTGCTCCAGAGGAGCACCCTTAAGAGGTTTAGGTTCTCTATGCATATGTATGCATTCGCTAATGATTTTACTTTAAAATATGAAAATGCCTTGAGTGCAGTTAGGCTGTAAATTAGATTTGTTCATTGCAATAATTTTTCTGTAAGTATATCTCTGCGGCAGGCTAATCATCTACCCTGTCAGAAATCAAAAACAGATTAACGAAACCAACGCAAGACTGAGTCTTGTCGAGACCCTATGCTCCCGAAAGGAGTGAACAAGGAAAAAAAAATCTTTGCGCACACGCTGAAAAATTATGTTTTACGTGTAAAAATTTTCGTGGAGTTGCCGTTCTTATGGATGGCGTTGCTATACGGCCGCAGATCCCCAATCTTATGGCTTCTGACGCTTTGGGCAATCCGTTCACCATTGCAGCTCCATGTTGCGTGGCTATTTCACTTTACCTTTTCCATGTTTACACGAGTTCGTTTGGCTCATTGTTCTACTTGGTGTAACCCAAGAATGCATTTCCTTCTAGCCCTGGCGATGATCCAGCTCGATGTTCATGCGGTGTGCAAACAGCATGGCAGCAATACACTCGGAGATGACCTCTCGTGGGGTGACCTCTATGAGAAATAACTTTTTTTATCATTTCTGTGTTTCAGACACGAAAATTCGAATCTACGCACTTCGGAATGGTAGTCACCTACTTGACTACGGCGCACAGTGGTTTCTGGGCGGAAAAAATTCCAAATGATGAAAATTAACAAAAATATTTTAAAAAATTTTTTCTGAATAGCTAATTTAATGAGGTTTCTGAAAAAAAGAAATTCATTTATTTATATGATATGTGCTGCGCAGGAAAAATCGCCAAAGTTGTACTATTGCTGGCAGCAGGTTTTTCTGAATATTTTTCATAAAAGGTTGATTAATAAGTTCCTTAGCTGGATGAACAATATTTAAAATCTTTTATGATTTTTATATTAGGTATGGATAGTACCTTAGATAGAATATATAATATCGTTCCTCCAGTTATCATGGTCTTAGTAGAACATAAATCAGTTAATCGAAAGAAAATATGTAAAAGAGTATGCGATTAGGAGGTCTATAAAAAAAGCTCCACTCTTCTCCAAGCTGAGTACTATATTTTAGTATTAAGTACATTCTGCGCAATCAGATAGATGTAAAATCAGCTGCCACCAGCTGCCACCTTGGCCGTTTGAGATCTTTAAATGTTCGTATTAGCTCAAAATCTTGATGAAATCAATTGTGTTATGTACTGTGTAAAAGCACTTGTTGATGAAATACAAATACTGGTCGAAGTAGCATTTGGAATAATAAAAAAATGTTTTTGAGAATAAAGTCAAGGAGTTGAAATAAATGTCATTAAAAAGTGTAGCCACCGGCGAATCGCAGCGTTATCTTGGAGAGTTCGACAAATTTAATTTAGCTGCCTTTATTCGAAATTAGCAAGAAAACATTCTTCTAATTGCATTTTGCTTAATTTTATATTTTATTTAAATAATTTGTTTTACAAGTATATTGTGTACTGGTTAATGAATAAATATTTTCTATCTTATCAAAGTTTCAACCCTGACATTAATTTTTAGCTTTTTAGACAACATTTTGTAATGGGTTCAGTCTCTGATTAATGCAGTTGGATTTACTTTGATGCCATCTTTTTTTGTGTAAGTTCATTGACATACTGCACTTACTAGGAAAATACTCGCTCCTTCTTACAAACCAAACATTCCGTAGATTCTATACGAGTATACTTATTTAAATAATTAGAATTTATTGAATTACTTTATTGAAATGGAAAATTTTTCGATTTCCTATAAAATTTTGTATAAAAAGATCATTGATAATAATCGCGATCTTTATAAATTAAAATACTTACCCTAACGTCAGCGATTCTCAAATTCAAAAAGTTTTATTTCAAATAAAACAGCGATTTTTACCACACTTCAATAAAAAATGGAATACTTGTAGCAGGACAAAAGCCAAATTTGAAGCTAAGTATAGTAGTTGGCTTGAAGGAGTTTTTCACTTCAATTTAGATGTAGAGTGTGCTTCTGTTTCAAAAAAAAATTACAAAAAGAGTCGGTAGACCTCAAAAAAAGTTTGAGAATTGCTGTACGCGTGCTAAACGATATAAAATAAGTCAAGTTCGTTCATTATATTCCGATGAGCAAATTAAAAGTGCTGCTAAATCACGCACAAAGGCTCCAAAAATGCACCATATCGACGCTGACAAAGCACTTGCTATATTTATACAAACGGAAATGTCGAAATACCAATACCAAGTTTTGAGACAAGGTTTAAAAAAAGAGGGCCACGACATTCTTCCTCCTTATAGTAAGATTTTGGATGCGAAGAAAAGGTGTTATCCTGAAAGCATGACAATTACGGATACTTCAGCGTCTATTGATTTACAAGAACTTATAGACCACACAGCAAAGCGGCTGCTTCATTCGATGACTGAGGATGAAATCGCTGAAATTGACGATGAATCATTAATAATGTTTTCTAAATGGGGTTGTGATGGTGCGTCTGGACAATGCGAATACAGCCAAAAACTTGGTGATAAAGAGTTATGTGATTCTAATCTATTTATGACATCAATAGTGCCATTAAATTTGTCCTGTCGAATAAACAACAACGTAGTATGGAAAAACGAACGTCCTTCTTCTACGAGATATTGTCGATGTATCCAATTTCAATTCGCAAAGGAAACCCCTGAAAAGATTCGAGCTGAAAAAAATAGAGTAGATGCGGAAATCGCACAAATACAAGATTCAGTTGTTGATATACGAAATCGAGTTTTTAAAGTTCGGCATGAGTTTTTCTTTACAATGTTGGATGGCAAAATGGCTCAAGCTGTAACCGAAACTCCTGCATCTTCTTCTTGCTTCATATGTCTCGCAACCACATCTCAAATGAATTGCTTAGAAAAAATTAAAGCTCGGCCTATAAATCCTGAAGCTATCAAATTTGGTATGTCTCCTTTACACGCGCGTATCAAATTTATGGAATACATTTTACATATAGCATATAACTTACCAATAATGTGCTGGAAAACGAATGCCGAAACGCGTCCAATAAAAGAAAAGCGAAAAGCACAAATTCAGAATGAATTTGCGGAGAAAACTGGACTTAGATTAGATATGGTAAATCAAGGTAAGGGAACTACCAATGATGGCAACACATCCAGGAGATTTTTTGCCAATCCTGCGTTAGCTTCTGAAATAACAGGTGTTAAAGAAGAAATAATTAATAGATGTGCTGTGATTTTAGAAGCAATAACCTGCACAGAACCGGTGGATAGTTGTAAATTTGATAATTATGCATATGATACTGCAAAAATGTTAGCCGCCAACTATGGATGGTATAACATGCCATCATCAGTACATAAAGTATTATTGCATGGTAAGCAAATAATTGAAAACTGTACATTTTCTGTTGGCGCGCTTTCTGAAGAAGCTCAAGAATGTAGAAACAAGGATTATAAACGCTATCGGAATCTGCATACAAGAAAGTGTGATAGGGTTTCAACAAATGAAGATGTTATGCACATGATGCTGCTATCATCTGACCCTTTTATCAACAAATTAAGACCGACTCCAAAAACGAAATTTCTTATTTTAAGTGATGAGGCAAAAAACTTGTTACGCGATATTAACAATAACGAATAAAGTAATAATATTCGTTTTTTTTCTTAAGGAATAATAATAACTTTTCATAATGATTTTTTATTATCTTTATAAAAAAATCTTTTTAAAATAAAACACAAAAACAAAAAAATATTAGTAGTGCTAATTAACGCCATATTTACTAAAACCATTTGAAATTAAACTTAATTTTTGAAATTATGATTTTCTTTAAACTTTTCTACTGCGACTAGATTTAGTACATAAGTTAAAACATAAAAAACAATAATGCAATTGAGTTTTATTTATTTTTAGCAATTAAACGACCTTTGGGTCACTTCAACCCTGACAAATAAGCAGTTAGAAGGGTTAACAATTTATTTTTACGAGTTTGAAATCCGTTTTTATTCTTATTCATAATAGAAAAAGGACAAGTTTTTGTAAAATATTATTTTCAATTCCGTAGTTTTTCAAAACTATTTAGAATTTCCAAAATTTTTTCAAGTTTTAGCTTAGACATTTTATGAATTTTCAGTGTACCAATTTTCAGCTCATTCGGACTATCCGTTTGCAAGATATTGAATTGTTTCCGCTTTTCGTCGATTTAGAACCACTGTGCGGCGGTCGCAAGGATTGGATTGAAATATTTATATAAAATATTTTATAGTTAACGGTAGGTAGTATTTAACCTGCCTACATCCGCTCTTTGTGATACCATTGCAAGAGGGGGAAAAGAGGTGAAGGAAAAAAGAGGACAAAAGGGAAAGGGATGGGGAAAGTTGAGTGTTTGTGGACTACGAACGGTGACTAGTCTGCGGTTGTGTTAACCTCATTATGTTGCTGATGAGGCTCACCAGATTTTTGTTTTCAATACCTGCTATATCAGCAGGGGCAGAAAAGAAATGAGAACCAAGATGCTAGAATTTTAGTCCCGCGAGAGCTGGGCAGCTGAGGAGCAGGTACTGAGATGATTCCACCTCATCCTCCATACAGCTGACGCAAAAAGGACTCGAAGTAATTCCGAGTCTCACGGCATGTATACCCCGCGGACAGTGCCCCGTGACAATGCCCACGAAATTTGAGCGATGCGATTTTGTTATCCTCAGAATATCTCTCGAACGCCTCCTATCCAAACGTGGCAAGAAGGACTTCGCGACCTTACACGTTCGTGTACTTGCCCAGCGCTCCCTGAGTTGGTGCAAAGCCCATCCTTCCAGGAGTAGAGCGCAGGTTGTCAAGGGGATCCCGATTCTCTCCTTTCGCGGGCACGCCGCCTCACAGGTCCCTTGTCTGGCCAGCTCGTCGGCTTCGCAGTTTCCAGTAGTGTCACTGTGACCAGGTTCCCAAATTATCTTTATATCGAAGAATTCTGATGCAATCGAGAGAGAGACCAGGCATTCCCTGACCAGTTTCGAATGCACTATCATAGAGCCTAGGGCCCCAATTGCCGCTTGGCTATCGGAGTAAATATTTACCTTCTTAACAGTTATTACGCAAGTAAGTAGCCAGTCAGCTGCGTCTTTAATTGCGGCCACCTCTGCTTGGAACACACTGCAGTGATCCGTTAGCCTGAATTTGAGTTTGAAAGCGAGCTCTTTGCAGAATACTCCTCCTCCAATCCTACCGCCCAACTTCGAGTCATACGTGAACAGGTTAACTAGGCGCTGTCCCCAAGTGTTGCCCCCGGTCCACTTCTCCTTTGTTGGAATGTGGGTGGAGAAAGTTATGCAATATTAAGAAAAAATAAATAAAAATTTGGGATGAGAAATAAATGCGGCGGTTTACTATTTGTATCCGTAACAAAATGTACATGGCGTATAATACGAGGGGTGCCTTTTATATGTCGGGATTTGGCAACGCTGGTGTTGCAATCTGGCAACTGACAGCTGTATCGCAAAGTTTGACACTTTTTGGCTTTTACGTACTCAAAACGTTTTGAAATACCAGCGCTATTTGTGTTGTTTCCAGTAACTTAAAAGATTCATCTCGGTCCAAAAATGGAATTAAATCGTGAACATTTTCGTGCGACTATTTTTTACAACTCTCATCGTGGATTAACTCAGCAACATTGCATGGATGAACTTAATTCATTTTTTGGCGATGAAGCTCCATCAAGGACCAGTGTTTATCGATGGTATGGTGAATTCAATCGTGGTCGTAGTTCACTCCAAGACGAATTTCGTGAAGGTCGTCCAAAATCAGTTGTTGTTCCGAAAACCATTGATGCTGTGCGCGAAGTGATATTGCAAGATCGTCATGTGACCTATCGTGAGATTGAGACAATCTTAGGCATTAGTGGGACCAGCATACATTCAATATTGCATAAACATTTGACAGTACAAAAAAAGGCGCGTGTCGATTGGTTGAAGGAAATGCTCAAAAAATACGATCGCGGGTTCCGAAACACGTCTATGACATCGTGACAGGTGATGAATCATGGATTTACACGTATGAGCCCGAAAGTAAACAGCAGTCGACTGTATGGGTGTTTCAAGATGAGCCAAATCCAACAAAAGTTGTTCGCGCACGAAGCACTTCCAAGCAAATGGTCGCCTGTTTTTTCGGAAACACTGGTCATGTCGCAACCGTATCACTAGAACAGCGCAGAACAGTAAATTCTGAGTGGTACACAACCATTTGTTTGCCAGTTGTCTTCCAAGAAATTAGGAAAACCAATCGCCAAAGACGGATCACTCTTCACCAGGACAATGCGAGCTCTCATACATCGGCTCAAACAACTGCATTTTTGAGCACCCAAAACATCGAATTAATGGGTCATCCGCCGTATAGTCCTGACTTGGCACCGAATGACTTCTTTTCATTCCCGTACGTAAAAAACAAACTGCGAGGTTAACGTTTTTCGAAACCTGAAGAAGCGGTTGCGGCATTCAGAATGCATGTTTTGGAGGTACCTCATTCAGAGTAGCAAAAGTGCTTCGACAATTGGTTCAAACGCATGCAAAAAGTATAGATCTTCATCGAGAATATTTTGGAAAACAATAAAGTGATTTTCGATGATTAAAATTTGTTTTTGTTCTCTAATCCCGACATATAAAAGGCACCCCTCGTATTACATTTTTAGTTCAAAAGCGATACAAATTATTGTAGCATTCACTCCAAACTGTTGGTCGGCCGATATAAAAGTAGTTAAATAAAATTAGTACATTTTATTTTTTTTTTGTTATTTTGTGAGCTTTTTCAGCAATCAAGTAAAACAACGAAAACCATGCAACGGATGTGAATAATAAATGCTTTTGTGTTATTTTCTTGTTCCGACCGTCGCATCGCGCCACTTTGAAAACGAAGAGGTGAAAAAACCTACAAAATTCAAATCTAAAGTTAAATATGTTATGTTCACTTCTAATTTCATTGTTAATCTATGAGCATATGGATAACTCAAAAGCTAGTTTGTAAGTGCATATGTATGTATGTATGTCTGCATGTATGTATGTATGTGTGTATCTATGTGTACTCATTCAAACCAATTTGGCATATTAATTCCTAGTAACGAACGAACGCTTTTGGTAATAATAAATACTTGTACATACTTATGACACTATTTGACAGGAAATTTGTAGAGTTAAGTCAATAGCGATGACAGTTTTTTTGTAGTTGCATTCTTTTTTTAAATAATAATTGTGGTAAATTTCAACGAAAATAACGCATTTGTAAAGTGACAAGCGATTTCACTAAATATAAGTACCTACATACATACACGAGTGTACGTTGTTGTTGCTTTACGTGTGTGTAAATCGTAATGCGCAAAAAAGCGAATGATTATATAGGAAAGTACAAGGAAAAAAGAATTCTCAACAATTTGATTTTTCACTTTATTTACGAAGGTGCAAGCGTATGTACAGATATATGTATTTTGTTGTTGTGTAAAATAATACCTAAATGTATGTTGGTAAGTATGGTACAAATGGAGCGAAATAAGAATACTGGGCTGCCCATATTCGACGGACCCATTTGATTTTTTTTTAATCAAAGAAAAGCACAATTGTTTTGATGTTGACGATAATAATCATTTTATTTGGTTCAAGTAGATTTGTTGACATCACTTTTTGAATATAATATCTCTCAAACGGCCGCCTTGAGCCTGTACGGCGTATTGTGCCCGTTTTGCAGCATTCTCCATAGTTTTAGCTAACATTTCGGCTGGAATAGCGGCTATTTCCTCACGGATGTTGTTCTTGAGCTCTTCTATGGTCTTTGGCTTATTAATATAAACCTTTGATTTTAAATATCCCCACAATACGAATTTAGGTGGCGTTAAATCGGGCGAACGCGGTGGCCAGTCAAAATCGCCATTTTTCGACATCAAACGACGAGGAAACAATTTCTTCAAAAAATCGATTGTGGTGCGAGCTGTGTGTGGTGAAGCGCCGTCTTGATGAAACCAGAACTGCCTCATACGCGTTCGACGAATAATTGGCATCACACAAGTGGTTATCATATCGCGATAACGCTTCTGATTGACGGTAAAAGCTTGACCATCTTCATTTTCGAAGAAAAACGGCCTAATAATCGTTTTCGCACTAACGCCGCACCAAACAGTGACTTTTTCGTCGTAAAGAGGTACCTATTTAATTTTGTGAGGATTTTCAGTGGCGTAAATACGACAATTTTGCTTGTTTACCGTTCCATTCGATAAGGAATGAGCCTCATCGGACATGATGATTTTGTTCTTCTTCTTCTTTTGTTGAATGTAAATTTCAACAATTTGGGAGCGCTCGCGAGGCGTGTACTGTACCATGGTAAAAATCCGCTTGAACCGACGCTTCCAACTAGGTATGTCATTAAGCGTATGGCATTATATTTGGGCTGGAAAATCACTATCAACGATTGTTCGTGAGCTCGATCACCTTAAAGTAAATAAAGTTTTTGATTATCGCATCATTACTCGTTACAATGATACTGGTATCATCGCGAAACGCCATGGAGGTGGTCAGCAAAAGACTGCAACGTCACGTATACTGAAAAATGATCTCAAAGTAGAGACTTACAAGATTCAAGAGGTGCATGATCTCACACCAAATCAGCAACAAGCTACAAGTCAGACTTAAGAGAGCATAGGAGTTGCTTCGCTTGGCCGAAAGCGGTCAATTTCCGAACATTGTGTTTTCCAGCGAAAAAATTTTTCAAATTGAGCAATTCGTCAACCTCCAAAACGATAGAGTTTATTTGACCGATCGTTCATACAAGAATTTGTCATCGATTGGCCACCAGGAGACAGCAGCCGCCACAGGTAACGGTTTGGGCCGCTCCAATCGTTTTCATCGAGTCTGGCGTCAAGGTAAATGCGAAATATTATCGGGAAAGTATTCTGAAAGTTGCTTCGAAGCCCTGAGCAGATAAGCATTTCGGTGGCAGACCATGGACGTTTCAACAGGACTCGTCACCGTCTCACAAAGCTCGAGTGAACCAAAAATGGCTAAAAAACAACGTTCCAAACTCCATGACGTCCACACAACGGTTCTCAAATTCACCAGACACGAATACGATGGATTATTCTCTTTGGACCATTTTGGAGAGCAAGATCCGAACTAAAAGATTCAACAGTCGCGAGGCGCCGAATAAAACCGTTGACCGCAAGAGAGCCAAAATACCTGCAAGTCACATTCGGGCAGCTTGCGATTCGCTTCTGGACCGTCTCAAGGTTATAGGAGGCAGGAAAAGCAAAAGGTGGTTATATGGAGCAAAAGTGAATTCAATCTTAATTTTGTATTATTTTCCTACAGTACAGTACAGTACAGTACTGTAAATATATTAATTTACCATTTTAATAAATAAATAAATAATAATAATAATTAGAGGTGCGGTAATTTTAATTAGTTACCTTAGAGTTAATAGAACGAATACAATTATATTACAGGCAAGCAAAACTATTTGTGATTTATAGCACGAACAACGAATCATCATCCCGCGCACATTTGTACTTCGCAATTATACACTAGCAGGCCTTCACAGCAATATCCATAAGCAAAATGTGTGTAATCGCAATGTTACGACCGATACATGCGAACAAATATGGAGTAAATTTCAATCACCAGCAATCACATAAGCAACAAAAACAAAAACAATGGCAAAGCCCCGAACCTACCACCACAAAAAAACTCAACAATTCGAATTGAACACGCCCCTGATGATGAAGAAGACGTTGAGCGTGAGCAGCAACAAATATGTGAAAGGGCGTATTTTAATATAAAGATACGAATAAGGTAAATGAGAAATAAATAACATATATAAATGGTTGCACACACACGCGCATACGTGGCGCATGTGATTATTCTGATTGAGACGACGGCAATGCCGGCCATATATCGACGACTTCCACTCAGACGACAGCAATAACGATGATAACTACCGCGCGCATATACTGGCCTCCTAGGTAAGACAAGGATAGCGTCCCATGGGCTGAGCCGAGAGTAAAAGAGAGAGAGCTCGCGCCAACGATATCAATGCTGCAATATACCATATGTTCGTATCAAGAGAGAGCCCGTTTTTTTCTTGATATTGAAACGATACGATTGTAATTCCACCACCTGCCAGGCGGCAACAGTAGCAGCAGAAAACAACCAACCAACAAGCCAACACCCGACGGTCGGATACCCAAAACAAGTTCGACGATGACGAGCAGCGCTCCAATAGCAGAGAAAATGTAATAAGAAGAAGAGACAGCAACAAGCAAGCAATACAGCCAACAGTAATAATAAAACAAAACATTTATTCATCCTGAGGTTGTTCTTGTTGTTGCTTTGGTGGTGGTACAGCTGTTAGAAGTATATTGGAACGACAGACGGGCAGCTGAGCGTCGCATACTGCACGGGGATTGGCTGCGCCTCTAAACAATAAGCCAACAACAAAATGCAATAAAAAACCCCTTAATGATTGCGCTGTGTGCGCGAGTGTGTGTTATGATAGTCGTGTGTTGGTGTTGTTGTGGTGGTTTGTTGGATGATTGCTCGGTGGTGGCGACACGAGGCGCAAATCATATATATAAAGAGCAGCTGCTGACTGTGCAGTTAACGCGCATGCAAGCAGTTAAGGGCATGTGGAGATCTAATAAAACGAGTGAGTCTCCATGCCAAAGACTAATTGGAACATTCGAAACAGCAATGATATATTGGTTGCTGCAGAGAGTGCAAGAGAAGAGCGAATAAACCAGCAACATCTTAGGAACAACTATTGTTCCGCTGCGCGGCGCAGTTAAATGATTGGAATTGGCACATTGATGGCATCGGCACGTGAATGGGAGAAGTGGTTAAGGTAAAGGCAGCGAACATTTATGAAATCAACGTTCTCTGGTAAAGGTGGTAAAAAATTTAATAATAATTCATGCTCTGACTTCTTTTTTGTGTGTTTTTGACTAGCGTGCATTTTTATTGTTGTTTGCTATAGCGCTATAGATTTCAACGCGCTCTCTCTCTCTCATTCTCTCTGCTCTATCGTGTGACTTGTGCATGTGCTCCTTCACACTCATGCGTTTGCTTTTATTACTGGTGGTGGTGGGGCAATCAACATTTTCATCAATTAATGCAGCCGCTGTGATGAGCCAACCGCAACCTCAAGCGATCTAGCTGAGCGGCTGAGCAGCCGTTTTCCGTTTTGATTGCTATGCATGTATGGTGTTTACTTTGTCATTGTTTTTGTCATTGGGTGGCTTGTTTTTCATTGAGCTATCGTTTGACTCCTTCTCGCCGTTTGTTGCGTGCGCTCTTTTTTTTACATTTATTTCGCTCGTGTATCCGCATTTCTATCCCTACTCAATTTCAATTCGAATCGAGTGCTGCCGCGTCACGCCATCATCGTCAAACCAATTCGAATTGAAACGTATCAACATCGTCGCGGCCGCGGTCTTCGTCGTCGTTGCCGCTCTTCCAATTGGATTTTCTAAAGTTGCTTCGCTGTTTCATTGTTTTGTTGGCCATTCTCATTCGTGTCTGGATCTTAGCTGCTCAAGCAACGGTGTGTGGTTTGTTTTTTAGCCAGCGGGTTAATTTGATTTGCGTCCCTGTCGATTGAATAGATTTCAAACTTTTGAAAATCGCACGGAAAACAGTTATCATCCGATCTGTATGGAGACAATGAATATAGAAAATATAAATTAAAAAAAAATGCAAACGTGGTTTATAAATTGAAAAAAATAACAATGTTATGAAAACTTTGTGAAAGAAAGTGAACAAAAAACCAACAAACGTTTTTTTCAAGAATTTCAACAAAGTCGTGAAAAGTGCGGATAGACATAACGGCACGCAACAGCTGATCGGCATAACAGCAGCTGACTTATAAAATTGCTATATTTTCTCTGGTGATAGTAAATGAAAGAAAAATGCAAATAAACAGCGGCATACATAGTGATTATTCAAGCATAAACATCAATGAAAACTTCCCGATAAATGGAGAAATAAATAATTAGAAAAGGTGATTGGCTACAAGAGAAGTAAAATTCAGCATTCAAAGAAGAAAATCCAAGGAAATCCATACTTGTTAAAAGGAATAAAACTATTTTGAAACTTATAAAAATATTTGATAAATCGGGAAGTGATATTAAACAGTTACAAAAATTGCTCAAAACGCGAGAAGAAATAGTGTGCAATATAAAACAACAATAAAAGCAGACGCTGCCAGCCGTCAAATTTAGCACATGCGGTGATAGCTGCATAACTACAGTGGATCAGCCACACCGGTGGCAGTGACGTTTACGAGGCGCAGCTTCGTTGTTTCCGTAATCACAGGGCGATGCTTTTGTAACGGTACACTGTCGCGCAGTCTTCTTATTGCTCACTGCTATTGAAACTAATGAATGACAGCAGTCGCTCGCCAACAATAACAAGCGCGGAAGCCAATACAACATTACCATTTTTACCTGTGTGTGTGCGTGTATGTTCTGCATAGTTCAAAAGTTGGCTTTCGCAAAAATTAACAGTTCAACACAACAAATCGCCAATTATAAAATTTTAATTCATATACACTTACAAACAAACACGCACCGAAGAACGATCAGCTTTCGCGGTGTATCGATCAAAATAACATCAGATTTCAAGTAATTTCGAGTGAATGAAAACATTAAAAAACAATTAAACTGCTTATATGCAACTGCAAATATGTACGTTTGTGTGTACACGTGTGCCTATGCAAGTTTTTAAATAAACTTTGAGTGATTTGCATAATTCATAATTCATTTGAATTTCCATACACAAATATTATGCGAGAGTGTAGGAAAAATATTTTTATGCGCGCGTGTGTGTGTGCGTAAAATTATGGTGTAAAAGTGAGCCTCAAAGTTCAGAAAAACATAAAGAAGGAAAAAATTCCTTAAGTAAATGCAAATATATAATATGGATTGTACTAACCGCCGTTCAAATCAAACTGAAGGTGACTCGGAGTTAGGCGACAATTTGGTAAGTACGGTTTTTGTATTTCTATGTTACCGGAATAGGGATTTACAAGTATATAAAATGGAAAATATCACATAATAAAACGGCTCAATGAGTAATGCCTACCATTGGTTTGCCAAAACAAAACATGGGATGGAATATCGTTGATTTCGTTTCGGGTGTTTGGCCGAGCTCCTCCCCCTATTTGCGGTAACAAATGGAGGGACCTACAGTTTTAAGTCGACTCTGAACCGCAGATGTTTTTTTATTGTTTGAGAAGCTTTTTCATAACAGAAAAACACTCGGAGGTTTGCCATTGCCTGCCGGGGGGCGACTGCTGTTAAAAAAACTTGTTCTATAGGGTGGGCCATGTAAAATTTGCTTTTTGAATCGCCTATAAAAAAAAACTAATCAATATTTTTGCAAACTTTTTTTTCATTTTGAAGATTGAACATTGTCATTTATGAATGAAAAATAATATCGTTCAAATGACTGCCACGACTGGCTTTACAGTAGGCCATTCGATCAACCCAATTTTTAAGCACATTTTCGATTGTTTGGACTCGAATTTCATGAATGGCAACTTCGATTTCGTGTTTTAAAGCATCAATCGTCTCTGGATGGTTCGCATAGCATTTGTCCTTAACGGCTCCCCACAAAAAATAGTCCAACGGGCTTAAATCACAGCTCCGAGGCGGCCAATTGATATCGGAATTTCGGCTGATTATTCGGTTTTCAAAAACGGTAGCCAAAAGTTCGAGTGTATCTTTGGTAGTGTGACAAGTTGCACCGTCCTGTTGAAACCAAATGTCGTCCATGTCATCCTCTTCAATTTTTGGAAACAAAAACTCGTTGAGCATGTCACGGTAACGCTCGCCATTTTCGAAAAAAATGGTCCGATGATGCCGCCAGACCAAAAACCGCACCAATCAGTGACCCGTTGTGGATGCATTTGCTTCTCTACAGTAACGTGTGGATTTTCGGAGCCCCAAATCCGACAATTTTGCTTATTGACGTAGCCACCGATGTGAAAATGAGCTTCATCAGAAAATATGATTTTTCGGTAAAAATGTTCATCTTCGGTCAAACGATTTTCTGCCCATTGAGCGAACCGAAAACGCATTGGATGGTCATTAGGCTTCAGTTCTTGCACCAATTGAACTGTGTAAGCCTTCATACCGAGGTCTTTATGCAAAATTCTCCTCAAAGAAGTGCGTGAAATGTTCAATTCTTGAGAACGATGATGAGTTGAGGTTGTTGGATGTTCACGCACATTTTCGGCTACAGCAGCAATGTTTTCGGGTGTACGCACTGTAGGAGCACGTTCACGTGTTGTTTTATCCATTACCGATCAATTTTCATGAACACGGTCATCCACAAACTGTCTTGTTGGCAAATCTTTTTTGTGGATTTTTTTTTTTTAAATTTCACACAGTTTTAGTAGAAGACTCACCACTTTGGAAATAGGTTTTCAATATTTCCCAATTTTGTTCAAGCATATAGCGTCCCATTTCGTAAATGTCAAACCTTTAAGTAAATTATGAACATATTTGACATTTCATTTGTGTTATCATTGTCGAAAAAAAAGGTGGTTCAAAAAGCAAACGCTATGTGGCCCACCCTGTATTAATTGGTGTTTCATTCCCGGGGCTACGAACCCTCGCAAGTCCGCGTGGTAGTCACGCGCTAACCCATTCAGCCACTGTGGCCGTCGTAAGCTACAACTGCATATAATTTAATGGTTGCCGTTAGACGAATTGAAGCGGAATCTGTACTCAATTGTACGTAGAAGTGTCTTGTCCAGAAAGGGTCAGTTCTTCAAATACGTTACCGCTTCGTTATTCGGGCCAAGCAGGAAAAAAGATGATTTTGCCATGAAGGGTCAGGTGAAGGGACTGGTATACCATTGGTAGAAAACGACTTAGCTAGACGATTAGACCTCAAAGGACGTACAATGGCGTGGTCACACGTGCGCGACAGAAAAGTCTTCGAAAGTTGAACTTAAAGTAAGAAGTAGAGATATGCCGTCAACTGACAGGTCTTCAAGACGTTTGCACACCTCACAAACTTGATTTACCCACACAGTCTACAAACTTACTTTGAACTTCTGGCTATGAACTACTTTGTACCATCACTGCTGTTGGATAACTTTAAGTCGCCATCTACAACTATAACAACAAACAGCCAAGGTCCAGTAGCCATTAATACCAAATTGAGGTAGTTGGATAGCATACGGTCCAATTAGCTTGCGAGCGCCAGCACCAATAGTAATCCATGTCCGAGGAGCCAAAGGTCTTTCGCTGAAGATAACTTTGTAGACAGATGTTGGAGAACAATACACCCTGCGTTGATAAACGAGAGAGGTCTTCTATGGCGACGTGTGTCACCAGTACTCCCTGATAGTTATGACGTGGGTTACAAGTTACTTTTAAGTAAAGATCAACGAATGTGTCTTTATTTGGCATTTGAATCCAAGTATGTGGAGGAAATGCGCAAATATCTGCCAACTGTTTACGCAAAGAAACCGCCCGAAACAAATCTTAAATGGTATTTACCGCATTCCGCGGCGCAAAGTCTTCATAAACTTGGTAAAATGAAAATTAGATTTAATGGAGCCACCAAAGTGAATTTTCTTGCTTTGAATAGCGCATTGTTAAAGGTACTAATACTAGGCATCTTATTCAGATTCCCTGATGGAGCAGTCGTTATGTTAATGACGTTGTTGTAAAATAACAAAAAAGCAAGACGCGGAACGAATTTGCGAGTGGTCGTTTCCATCCGCACATAAAAAGGTTCCCAGCTTCGATCATTTGTTTCGAATGTAAAGGGAATACAAGCGAGGCTGAATGAAGAGTCTTTAGGAAAGAATTTCAATTCAACTTTCCGCTCAACATCGTCATTGAAACCAGCATTCTCGTCGGTTTCCAACTGTTTACCGAAATCCTAGCCGAAGAAGTGTGGAAGAATTCTATCAAGCTGGACGAAGTAATTCCAGATAGCCTTCATTTTAAATGGTTCACACGGTGGGATGAATTCAAGCGTGTCGACGAGATTTCAATCAAGCGTTTGTACTCGTCTAAACTACAAGCACTTACCTCAAGCTGCACGTAGTAGAGCGCGCCAGTCAAGTGACATTCACCGCCGTCTCTTACTTTTGAGTAACCAGTGCCGAAATTTATGGTGTTATCTTTGTGACAGGTAAAACCAGAGGCGCACCTCGTAAGTTTTTATCCGTGCAGATAAACAAATATCGTCACACGTCCATGGTTATGTGGTCTAGATTTCCCACAGAATTCTGTCGAGAAATGGCCAATTACACTTTGCATCCACATGCCATATCTGTCTTGTCCATAAGGACTGAGGTAAATTTTTACTTTTAATAATGAATCGCTTTTCGTCGTACTTAAACCTCAAAGTGGGTGATGGCCTGGGTTCAACGAGCTGTCAATAAGTTCTTTTAGAATTACATCACCGCTAAGAGAACGACGAGCTGACAACAATACTAACCGCATTGCAACTCGGCAAAGCGGAGAAATAGCAGTCCAAAAAAAGAGCAAGAATCCAGGTATACATTGATTAAATTTTAGTCTTGCTGATAGAGTCCAGGAAACCAATTTGGATGTCGTCCAAGCACGTAGCTTGCAAGCTCATAATGCGCCAGTATCACTAACAGCTTCACCACCAGAACTTCTCGGTCACTATAAATTAATGCAAAATTTTACAAATTGCATTAGTCTGTAAGACATCTTTCTGTAGGCTGGAGTAAATAATTAAAAAAAGTCGTTGTTGAGCAACGAAATTGCTTCAGATGCCACATCGAGTAAAACCAACATCGCCGCAAATGATACAGTTGCCCGAGGATCGGGTCACTCTTTATGTCAGTTCACTTGCATATACAGGCGTCAATCTTTTTTGCCCATTTAATGTAAATATTGGTTGTCATCAAGAGATATGTTTGGCAGCTGTATTCACGTGCCTTGCCACACGAGCAGCTCATTTTGTGCCCGCGAAAAGAGAGGATCGGGACCCCTTGACAACCTGCGCTCTACTCCTGAAAGGATGGGCTTTGCATCAACTCAGCGAGCGCTGGGCAAGTACACGAACGTGTAAGGTCCCGAAGTCCATCTGGCCACGTTTGGATAGGAGGCGTTCGAGGGATATTCTGACGCTGACAAAATCTTATCGCTCAAATTTCGTGGGCATCCTAACGGGGCACAATCCGTATACATGCCGTGAGACTCGGAATTATTTCGAGTCCTTTTTGCGACAACTGTATGGAGGATGAGATGGAATCATCTCAGCACCTGCTTCTTAGCTGCCCAGCTCTCGCAGGGCTAAGATTCAAGCATCTTGGTTCTCACTTCTTTTCTGCACCTGCTGATATAGCAGGTCTTGATATCAGAAATCTGATGAACTTCATCAGCAGCATAAAGAGGCTAACACAACCGCAAATTAGTCACTCCTTTCCATCCTATCGTTTTTTTCCTTTCATAAAGGATGAACCAAACTTCTTTCGTCCAAGTGGGCCCACTCTCTGAGCAACCATTACTAGCTAACCTGACATGGAAAGAAAATACAGCAGCAACAGAAAAGTGGGCATACGTCGACTTCGCTCATTGCAAATGGAAACGTTCGATAAAGTCAAATCCAACTAAGTTTGCTTAGACAGCAAATGGATATGCGTAGGCACGTAAGCGATGCCCGAAATGTTCCAATGTATGCGAACCCCTACACTGAAAGCTCTACTTTTTTCAATTAGAGAATCATTTAAGCGGATTCTAGCATTGCATACTTATTTTCCACTCTTCTCCTTAAGGACTCTTATTTATATTTTAAGTAATTCCAGTAACATTAAGTAACATTAAGAATGCTTTTGAAAAATGTTGCTATATTCTTGAAATCAGTGTTTTTTAAGTAAAGTTGTTGGTTTGTTTGAGTGACTATATTTTCTAGGCTGGGAGACACTTAATTAGCGCCTGACACCATTCTAATATCAGAATCACATGTAGCTTTGGAAGTTGAGTATGGAGCTATTTGTTATAATCAGGAAAAAGACCGTAACTCTAATCCTGAAATTTCTTCAATGTTGTAGATGAAAAGGTTGCACAATCTCGGACAATTGCAAAGATAATGAAAAGTAGTTTATTTCTCACTCACTTCTCTACAACTACGGCACATGTTATTGTGTGGTATGTTTAACCTCGCCGTGTATTTTCCTATCTTCCAGGGTCCTGTAAGAAGCTTAATCTTCAAGTTGTTTGGATTTGTTCCGTTATAGTCATTTCTTCCTGGACATCGAACAGAATGGTAGGACTTTTCACCGTCTACTTGCAATGCAATAGTGAGACCTTAATCTGGTTAAAAGGAACTTCTAATGACTCCGTCTCGATTGAGCTTAAGAAAAATCCTAGCCTTGCAAGCTCAACCGCTCGTTACACAAAATGTTTCTGTGATCTGGAACCCATCGCAGAGTGATGTCGAACCGTTGAATAAGCGAGCTGAGCTGCATTAAAAATTTGGTAGTTATGTTTTTGTTATTGAATTTTATGCTTGTATAGCAGCCTGAATATTCGTGAAGATGGCTCCAATTCTGCCTGAAATGACGCTAGAGAAATTACGCTCTGAGTAGAATCTTGTTCCCACGCCGCAGTGTATTTGCATCAACAAATCTGAAGAGTTGGCTTATTTTCTAATCTACACTAGATGGGAATACCACAGATAAACCTTTTGTGAAGTGAGAACTCGGTAATAGGTAGTCATCGGTGGTGATGCTTACAATAGGATCTTGCTGTGACCATACGTTTTAGTCCAACTCGCCATTTCTTTGAGCCTGACCGCCTGATTTTGAAAAGTTTTCAATACGGTACCAACTGCTGGTAGCAGAGGAAGAGGAAGACTTCCTCTACGTTGGATACATCAGGTGAAGAAGGTCTTGGCTTCAATTGGTGCGTTCAACTGGCGCCGGTTAGCACGAGACAGAAACGGTCGGCGCGCTTTGCTAAACTCGGCCAAAATCGCGAAAGTGGTTATCGCGCCAATAGAGAAGAAGAATACCACGCTAGTGGCAGTTGTGTGCATCGCCTGGATTAGAACAAAATACAGCCATTATTATAATAGAACCTTAACTTTGTATTCTCTAGAGTTTGGTTTGGTTGTAGCTTTTTGCTAGTGCAGGTCACCAAAGGAGCGACGCACAATTGCAGTGTAAGACGAGAGGGAGATTTGTGTTAGACACCTCACTTCTATGCGCTTTCTTTTGCTTTTCTAGCTCTATACTCGATATTGAATTTCTCACTGAGTTTGGTGTCGAAAATCACGCCAAGATATTTGGGTAATTCTTTGAGTAAATTTATTAGTAAGAATATTTTATAGGCATTAATTTCCACCATCCAATTCTTGTGGGTTACTTGTGACCCTAATTATTAATGTTTTAAGAATTTTTCAAATTTTTTTGCATACGAAATAAAATGGAAAACAGACTTTTGTTTACATAATTAAGTATTTATCAAGTAATTGAAATATTCTACACATTTCATGCCGTGTCTGCCTTTAGCTTTGACTCTAATTAGTTGAGCGAATTGGGAGAAACATTTGAATGTTTGCTTAACATCCTTTAATCATTTACGAATAAAACACACTCGAAATTTCCAATTGACACGATATTAAATTTCGCGCCTCATAACACCAGCTACCCGCTCTGCTATTCAACGAATTCGCCTTCAAAAGCATTGACTCACTAACGGCCAAGCAGTAAGATTCTATAGAAAAGTGTGAAATAGAATTGAAAGTAATAAGCAAAAAGCGAATAATAATAATAATAAAATCAATAAACCATAACTGCCGTTTTTTTGAGTTAGCGTGAGTGTAAATTATACGATAAATAAATTCAATTAACTTTTCTCATTAATTGCGATTAGTTGGGCGAGGAGCAAGTGTTGGCACAAATGCTGCGCTATAAAATTGAAAACACGTCAATGGATTGAGATGACTTTGATGTGTTCGTTTGCATGTATGGTATGTATGTATGTATGCACATACAGTGCGTTAAATAACTGCAGCACAGAGACTTGATGACAAGTTTTGAAAATTTATTGCTTATACAAAATTTATGAAACCATGTAAATCCGAGTTTCAAGCAAGGCGCAAATTTACAAAACAGTTCAAGAAATTTTCATCACAATTTCAATCAGCGTTTTTAGAAAAAATTCGAGTATGCAGTTTTGTAGTCCATTAACGGGGGAACACCACTGTGGTTTTTCCATAAATCGATTTTTTTTGCATTTTCTTAAAGTAGATATGTATATTCGAAAATATGTAAAAAAAATTGTAACTTAAAATCTTGAAAATGTACGAAGTTATACTTTACATATCATTGCAATTATCGCTACTTAATACTGAGCGCTCTCACTGAGCGCCGCCAATAAAAACTTTAAACGCGTTTTTCTCAAAACGACTTTTCTGAACACGGAGGCCTCGATTTCTAGAAGACTTATGAGCCGATTTAAACATTTTTTTTTAATTCCAAACAATTTTTTTTGTTGTTTTTTATTTTTTATGGAAACGTTATAAATATTTAAATACATTTCATTCTATTACACCTAGTTCACAACTATCAAGTAATATTATTTTTCGACAGTATTTACAGGAAATACAGAAATTTACATATATTTGTCAGTCATCAAAATTTCTTGAACAAGATCATTTGGTTTTTTTCGTTTAAGTCCCCGGCATTGGTGATCTAAATTGGCAAGTCGCCGAGCCTCCGGGTTAGTATGTATTCCAGAAATTAATATTTTTTGAAGCCTTTCGAAAATAAAAAAAGGGTAAAAATACGAACTCATTCTTCAAACCATTTTCTCAAAAAAAAAAAAAAAATAATAATAATAATTATAAAAAAACGGCCCCGTATGACGATAGCCATTGATGTATAGATGAAGAATTTGGTTTTGTGCTTTCAAATGATTTTGCACCGCTGTATCGTGGCCACCAGGATGCATCAGTTTTTTTATGACGTCATTGCATTAATATTAATAACAATTGTAATTTTTAATATTTTTTAATAAAAATTTGTGTCAGTAAAGTTGAATATATGCTAAATAAATTATAATTTGTCCGATCCTGAAATATTCATCCCTACTTATAAAAAAAGTTCATGAAAATCACTTAATTTTCACGCGTTCACAGTGGTGCTCCCCTTTGAAGTTTACTATGTGCCAGTTTTAAATGGCTCAGAAATCGCGTTGATTTTTGACTATTTTTTTGGTGGCATGAAATAGAAAACAATTCCTGCAGATTTTGCAAAGAGTCACAAGAACCGGCAGAACATGTTCTATGCGACTGCCCAACACTGCCACGATGCAGACTAAATTACCTGGGAAATGGAGCTATAGATCCTACCCTCGTCGCTGTGCACAAACTACCAATCATAATAATAATAAAAATGGTGGCGGTCTTGTTTGTATTTGGTCCATATAACGAAAGCTCGATATTTTTTCAATACCATCAGTAAAAAAAATTGTCAAAACTCAACGCGATTTTTGTGCCACTTGAAACTTGGACTTTATTATACTAAAGTTCAATGGGCTCTAAAACTGTGTACTAATTTTTTTAGGTTTTATTAAAACGTGTGAGATTTTGATGAAAATTTGTTGATTTTTTTTAATTTACGTAAAGTTGGAAACTTGTATGATATTTATATGATTTTTATAAAAGAAATAAATTTTTTTCATAAAAATTTTTTTATTAAATTAACATACATTTTTTACATTAAAATTTTAATTTTTTTAATTAAACAACTTTAATTAAATTAAATTTTAATAAAATCAGCATATATTTCTTATATTAAAATTAAATAAGACGCAAAAAAATTGTCAAAAGATGTCAAAAAGTCTTGGTGCTATAGCTTTTTAACGCACTGTGTACTGTGATAGACAAAAGTAGCGGTGACACGTCGGCTTCAAGTGGTTATTGAATGCTGAATGATCAACTAAATACTAAAAATCAAAAATATCTAGTTGAGTAAAGTTTTCGCACTAAAGTAAGTTAGTTTTGTACTGCATGCAGACTTTTATCAACGCTGGAAAATACTGCTGTAGTCTGGCAGATTGATATGCTGCCTTATCGCTACTTTTGAGCAGTAAATACCCGCTCCCACTCCATCTGAAGTTTTAGAGCCGTATGTATAGATGTGAAAAGTCCTATGGCCAGGCTTCATGCCTTTGTGCCATCCCTCCTCTTCAATTGTAGTGCGAAACCTTCTCTCCCAACCAATGTACGGAGTCATGTAGTCTGTTCAACCTGAACTCCACTTTCCTATTGAGCTGTGCCCGAAGGTTCTACAGGTGAATACACCAACAGCCACTAATCTCCTCGCAGGTGGCAAGCTGAGTATCATTTCCAGCGCCGCCGTTGAAGTGGTTTCATCGCTCCTGTTATGCACAGAGCAGCGAGTCGTTGAATCCTTTCCAGTGGCATTAAGTATGCCAGTTTTCTTGTCGCAGTCCACCATACTAGGGCCCTATACAACAAAATCGATCTAACTGCTGCCGTGTAGCACCAATGCATCAGAGAGCGTGATAGACTCCAAGAAACGCCCAGCATTCTTTTACATGCGTACAACGCATTACTGGCCTTTTTCATCCTTTCCTCAATATTGTGCTTCCACAGCAATTCTCCACTGAATTTGTTAAAAAATAATTTTTTGCGCACTTATTTTTTCATTTACTGTGATTAAAAAAAGGCTTCAAATAAAACTGTTACAACACATTTTTCAATCAACTGTTTGGACTTTCAAACCAACGAAAATAGGGGTGTATGTAGACTTTTGTTCTTCACTGTATATTGGAGCTGCATATATTTGTATTCAATTAAAGTTTGTCAATGACTAAGTGTTCTCGAAAGTCATAAAAGAGGCCCCACACAGGTATACATAGGTAAGTAAATGTGAGAAATCAAAAACTCGTCATTTTATTAAGTCAATATCTGCATATATCTGCATACATAACTACATAAATAAATGCTTATAAATGTGTATATGTCTGCGAGTATATGTTGGTATGTAAATACAAAACAATGCCGTCAATGTGATGCCGGCAACAATGAATGATTTGCTGTTGTTTTTTTTGTGCCACTTACTGAGATGATATCAACACATCAGTAATAAGTCGAGTTGACGTTGCTGAACAATTTTTTGTGCCTCTAAATACCATGGAAATGGATAGAAAGGGGTAGGTGGTATGTGTGACAGGTAACTTCACACAGCGTTGCATGCTGCTGTGGGATCATTCTGGAGTCAACTTGACCCGCGCATTCCTGTCAGCGCAATACTGTGTGTGTGAATGTGTACATCCTCACCTTGTTTGCACTACGTTTCGTCTGTCCGATTTCCAAGATTTCTTTTGATTTAAAATCACACTTGTTTTTTGATCGCATATGTGAATTAATTGTTTAAATATTTACATTATTTGTTAGTGAACTAAATGAATATTAAATGGTATATCTTTCTTTATACTCTGCCACTCTGCCATTCGAATGATGTCTCCAACACTTTGCGACTTAACAGCTTTTGGTGTGCTGAAGGGGTTTTTGTTTTGTTCCCTGTTTTTATTGTACTTCGTTTTTTATTATTATTGCTATGGTTGAGCTCGCTGGTATTTTTATTTATTTTTTGTCTTCTTTCGGGCAGCAGTAACAAAAACGGCCACGAAGAGTTCTAAGTGCGATCACTAAACGTTGATTGTTGCACGAATTGATCAGCTGCCAGTTGTGCTGGAACAAGTGAAATTCTGCTGCTGCTGCTTCTTCTTCATTTACTTCGTTACACTACATTTTGCAGGTGCCAACAACAATCTACTCAAATCAATAGATTTTATTCAAGAATTAGTATTTTTACTCTATGCTTTATTGTCACATTGTTGGAGTTGTGCGAGTACGTGTATGTATGTATTGTATGTTCGTATGTGTGCAGCTAAGTTGCTTTGCATGCTGACGTACAGTTGATGGAAAAGGGTACTTGTTGCCACATTTGTTTACACACTATTGATAGCAACAACAACAACAACGTCAATTCCTACTGAGAAATATCTTCCATGTAAATACTCGTAATATTAAAACGTAATTTTATTGCCATTGTTTATTGATACACGTGTTAGTTATTGTATTGTTTGTAGGCATGAGCTTTTAATAGGCATGCGCATACATACATACGTACATACTTCCCTACTTACTTACGAAGTTTGTTTTTGTAATTTACACAAGTACTATGTATGCATTTTCATGGTGATTTTGTGATTTAATTGAAAAGTACTTAATTAAATCTGTCCATACAAATGTATGCATGTATGTAAGTGTATAGGACTGCCATTAGAGTTAACGTTTGGGTAAAATTTACAAAAATGTTGACCAATTTATTCGTTACTTGCTAATAACTTAAAAAGGTGTTAATTTTCAATCTCTTTGCTGTAAGCCTGGGAATCTCGCGCATTTTTCGATAGCTGGGAAAGTGTAGAGAAATTATAAAGAAAGCGTTGGACAGAAGCTTGTTTAGATTTCTCAGTGATTTGTGCAATATGTAAATACTGTGATCACATTGAACGATGAGTTTCGGGCATACCGATACTGACAATTTCTTTTACATTGGTAGTACACCGACATTTCTAATGCCTGTGTCAAACTTCAAACTTCTTTGATTATGCCCACTGGTTGGCATAGTTGGGCCGGTGCGTATTTTGTAAATAACAAAAAGTGAACTTGATGACTTGGTCTACTTTGCTGTAGAAAAGTTGACCAAATTTTTGAAGTGAAAACTTCTTTAGAATCGTTGGGAGTGATTTGAGACTTGATGAAACGAAAAAGCGACACTAAAAAGAGACATACATATAGATCTTATAGTATATAGCTTGCGAGAGAATGAGATAGAACACAGTTATACAGCGTTTCCTATTCTCCGTCTCCTCTTTGTACGGTGTTTCGTAGCCTCCCCACTCTTGGCTACGAAGCGTTATATGTTGATATACGTATACGTATGTGTGTGGCTGCGTACTGCTGAGCCACGCTAGTATAGTGAGTATTCTCGGCCTTATGGCTAAGATCAAAGCGATCGCATAAGATCGCTGCAACCTTAGCTAAGGAGCAGCATGATCTTTTATTATATCTTATATCTAGCGAACCGTCACTCTCGAAAAGAGTGCGGGAATTTTTTTTTTTTATGTATACTACACTGCCTATTACTTGCTTTGGTGTTTAGTTCAAGCGTCATACGTATGTATGTTTGTATGTATGCTAGTACGTTTGTATGTATGCTAGAATCACTATCTGTTCAGCTCTCTAAAGTGGGAGAAATATGTGCATGCGAAACCAGATTGAGCAATGGAAAAACTGTTTTAATTGTGGCAATTTATATTTCACCGAATCAATCAATAAATAGCATCACGGAATTCATTCACGAAAATTTAATAAAGTATACACCAGAAGTATCGCGGATACTTAGAAAAGATTACGATAAAGTTCCAATGATTTTAAGTGGCGATTTTAACGTAAATTTTGCATTGGACACAGCGGTTCCTTTAATTGACTTTCTCAATACAACATTCAATTTAAAAATGTGTAACAATCGCACTGAATCGACAACACGATCAAAAACAACAATTGACGCGGTATTTCAAAGATATGTTGACAACATCGAAACCAAAGCATTTGTATCATATTTTAGCTATCATAAGCCACTCGTATCATTTGTTGAAATTGAAAATATTGAGGATGAATAATAATAAAATGAAGAAAATAAAATATGAACTTTATAGCAATATTATAATGAACCTATAATTATCCCGCTCCTAATGCTGCTTTCGTCTCATTCTCTCTCAGTTTGTTTTACGGAAGGTTTCACTTCTATCGCGTCTAACCGTTAGACTGGTATTTTTTTCCTTAAAAAATTATGCACAAACGACTGCAATATGCCAGAAAAGTGTTGAAAAAATGTTGTGTGCAATCGGTCAAAAGCCTTTGACACTCAAATATTGTTTCAGCTTTATTGCTGTTATATCGTATAAATTGGGTATGGGAATAAATTTCAGTCCTCTTAACAGAGGTGTCGCTGCTGTTACCATTTTTGTGTTCGCTCTAGTAATATACTGATGATTTCAAGGTATATATGGGAGGTCTCGATCGCAGTAGTTGGCATTCGTTTGAAGTGTAAAGAAACTTTTTTAACTGACGTAAAGAAATGACTACGTTCGTCCCCAAAAAACAGCATTTGCGGGAAGTCATGCTTTAGTATTTCCTTTTAAAGAAAAGTGCAGCTGAAATCTGTCGTATATTGAGCAATATTTTCGGTAATCACGCTCCACCAAATAAAACTTGTAAAGAACACGACACAGACACGAAGGACCACCGAAAAAATTCGAAGATACTCAACTACAACAATTATTGGATGAAATATCTTTAACACTGAGACTTATTGACAAATTTTGACTACTTATTTGTTTCTCATTTAATTTGAATAATTTTTGTTTATGAAAATATAGTAAAATCTCCTACGAATATAAATCTTACCAAATAAATCGAAGCTTCACGCTTTGTGGAAATTAGAAAACACTAAATTGAAGAAGCGGCGTAGATTTTTGACTATTTTTTTTGTGATGCTGTCAATTCTGCGGCTTAAAAAACCAAGGTTTGAAGAGTCTACTATTCCAATTGAAAAATTGCTCGAAAGAATTAATTACAGGATTATCCTCGTTGGCTGAGTTTACCTCTCATAATTAGCAGTTTCAGTATAAAAGTAAATTTTTCGCTCAAAAAAGTTCCACATTGACTTTATCTTGAAATGAGTTTTTTTCAGAAACAGTTTTGTTTTTTTTTTTTGAACGTAGAAAACCATTTTTATTTTTTATTTTTTGATCATGTTAAATTCTGTAAACTTACACATTTTTTTGGTTATAAAATCATAACCGTTCCTCCTCATTCTAACTAACATCACAGCTAATTTCCCCCACTTCAAAGTGAGTTTTACAAAATTTCATGTAGAAGTTAAAAACTCTTTTGATAAAATCTCAACTCAGCAAGATTTAATGTGGGAACACTGCGCTCACTCACACGAACAGATAGCCAATAGCCAAATGCCGAAGAAGACGAATGGACTGGTACGCATACATACATACATACATACAAACATACATATGCCACTGTGAATGTGCCGTCAGACATGCAGCACGTGTTGCTGTTTCCGTTTTACAAAATTGGCATAGAACAACTGAGACAGCGAACGACAAGCGGGTGTCGAAGAGCTGTAAATATGAACTGTACATTGAAAACATTGTTGGCATGATTGAGATGAAGAGTACACACATTCATTTATTAAAATGTGCATACACACACACATACACCTTGTCATTAGCAGTTGAAGAAATGATGGAGAAGTGACAGTGTAGCACCGTTATGGTATAAGCACAAATACTTACATATGTACATATGTATACACAAACGCGGTTTGTGAGCCCAAAAGCAAATATCTACGCAAAGATGCCAATAATGAATATGAAATGCAGAAAATTTAGCTACATGTGTAGATAAATTGTTTGTAAAAAGGTTCTTCTTCTTCTTTCATAGCGTTACAATGCGGGGTGCGTCAAAGCTTCCTTCAAAATGCTCCTCCAAAGCGGTCTATCTGGAGCTGTTGCTTCGTAGTTACGTATTCCCAGCTTCTTAAGATCGTATTCCACTGCGTCTATCCAACGGTTTCTCGGTCTGCCTTTGGCCTTCACGCCCATTAGCTTTCCTGTCAAGGCTTTCTTCACGGTACAGTCAAACGGGCATACGGATTACATGACCTAGCCATCTTATGCGCTGCGCTTTAACAAAACGCACAGCTGTCTCGTTCTGAGTTAGATCGTTCAGTTACGAGTTCAATCGAATTCTATAGGTACCATCATCCGTTCTTATTGGACCAAAGATTTTCTAAAATTTTTCTTTCCATACGAACAATCTGCGCACAATCATCAATCTTAAGAGTCCATACCTCACAAACTATATGTTAGGATTGGGCGAATAAGAGTCTTGTACATAGTGAACTTTGTAGCTTTAGACAAAAGTCGGGAATTGAACAAGTTAAGGTGGGCGTAATACGCTTTGTTGGCAGCGTTGATGCGATCCTTGACGGCGGAAGTTGAATCACCGCTACATGCGAACATAACTCCTAGGTACTTAAAATGCTGCACTGCTTCAAAAGTATAAGCTCCCACATGGAAATTTGGCCTCTGTGCAGGCCGCCTCGATATTGGTTTTGCCCTCGTTTACAAAAAGGCCAATATCGTTCGGAATCGTGTTAATTTTTAAGAAAATTTCTTTTAAGTCATTCCTATTTCTTGAGAGAATAGCGATGTCATCTGCATAGGCACATATTTGGGTTGTTTTAGTTATCAAGGTACCACCTTTGTTGACTTCCCCTACGACAAAGTGCAGCATCAAATTGAATGTGACTGTTGATAAGGCATCACCTTGTTTTACACCTCTTTCAATAGGGAACGACTCTGTGAGCTTCCCTTGAATGTTCACTTTTGCTTGTGTATTTGTGAGCGTTGCGCTAACGAGCCTTATTAGTTTGGCAGGTATTCCAAGAATAAGCAATATGTGCTGGATCCTATCTCTTTGAACACTGTCGAAGGCTTGTTTGAAGCCAATCAACAGGCAGTGAACATCTAGAACGTATTCATAGTGTTTTTCAAACATTTGGCTAAGAACAAAACATTGGTCGATTGTAGACTAGCCTCTACGAAAACCGCATTGGTAGCCTTCAATTATTCTTTCAGCATATTCGTTGATTCGTTCAAAGAGAACATTTGTAAAGAGCTTGTAGGCCGTGTTAAGCAGTGAGAAACCACGATAATAATCGCGTACTCTCTTATCAGCTTTTTTGTGTACTGGAAAGATTATGCATCCTAGCTAATCAGATGGTATGGCTTCTTTTTCCCACAAAAAGGTTAATAAGAAGAATAGTTGAGCGAGTTAAAATGCCAACAACCATTTACGTTTGAGTTTTGAGTATTGGAACTAGCAATTTTTTCTCGGTATATGGCAGTGAAGAAAACGAAAACTGTTAAAGTACATTTTAAGCTAAGAAATAATTTATTGACTCTGTTAGTAAAGCTCAATTTATTGATTCAAAGAGAAAAGGGCTCTTAAGCTTTTATAAATAACGGGACTAGGCAGGTACAACTTGAAAGTCAAGGTTGCTGATTAATGTAGTTATGAAACGGAGTGCATATGAATTCAAATGATGAAAGGGAACACGAGGCCAAGTAATGGCCAAATGTTTGGTAAATAACAGAGCAAGCAATCAACTCGCCATAAACCGTTTAAAGACAAGTCATAAGTCAATGGTCAATGGTTAATGGAAAATAACATAATTAAATATGCATAAATGTATTTAGTTAGCAGCGTCAAAATTCTGGCATATTAATGAAATAAAATTAAAATATTTTCAATTTATAACTTTAAATATAATGCCACAGGGTAGCAAGCACAGCAACCACTTATCGCTTGTCTCACACACACACGCACATACATCACTCATTAACACCAGTTTTCCACTATTCAACGCTACAACCACAATGACCTGCCATTCCTCTTCAGGCGCCACTCTTAATCGCTCTTCCCCTCATCCCATTTTTTTGTATTTGTCCCCCTTAGCTGTTGCGCTGCGCTCTAAAATCACTTGGCCCGCACGGATCTGCAGTTCATTTATTCAATTAAATTAGTAGCCGTTTAAATGCGCATTCAACGCTTCATAATCGCCCGATGATCGGCATAATTGGCGGCCGCTGTACAATTCTCTCATGTTCATTCAACGCTTGGTGGCATGTGATTAAATCTAAATTATAGTCATATGTGGCACGAAATTTCATCAATTCCTAATGGGATTTCATTAATTTTGAAAATATCTCGCTAACTTTTTAGCAAATGTGTAAATAGGCAGAGTGCTCTGATCAAGCGATCGTTTGAATTTAAGTGTCCGCCAACACTGTTGCTTATTATTTAAATGACTTTCTAGATTTTTGATTATTAAATTTTTCAATTTCCTCGCTTTGATCTGTTGTGATTTTTCGTGATTTACACATCATTCGCTTAATAGTTGCGGTCGGTTTAATTAGATTAAAGCGTTGAGAAATAACACCAAAGGAACATACAGTGAGTGTGACAAAAAATCGGACGCTATTTATTGTAATGTTTCTATGTTAACTTTCCTTTGTTAATTTATTTAAAAAAATATAGTTCATATTCTAACAAAAGCAGTGTAAATTAGACTTTTGAACTGTTTGTAACACAAATTTTAATTTCGTTAAAATCTTAAATTTTTTTTATTGAGATTTCTAAAATCTTGTTTAGTATTTATTTAAAAATTAGTTTAATATAATGAAAAAAATCAATTCAAATGTCGGTATGTATGCTTTAATATTGGTACAAAACTAGAGAAACGAGCTAAGCACAGGTTAAGGATAAGAAATAAAGATTGGTAAAGATAAGGACAAGGGTGAAGGTAAATTTAAATACTGAATATAAGGAGAAAACGTCTAAGACAGAGATGGGGCAATTCATGTACTAAAACTCGAAAGAGAAATTCACCATGGTAAAATCTTGTTAGAACCAATTGTATTTTATAATGGTGAATGTCGTTCGTGAGTTTTAAAGATAAAGAAACTGATAGGGATAATGATAATGATAAGGATAAGGATAAGGATAAGGATAAGGATAAGGATAAGGATAAGGATAAGGACAAGGACAAGGACAAGGATAAGGATAAGGATAAGGATAAGGTTAAGGATACATAAAATGTTCTTAAGCTTTATAAAATTCTGACAATACTTAGTAAGCTTTTTTAAAAGTGTGGAAGTTTGCTTCATAGTGCTTTTATAAAGATGTAAATTTTGAAAACATTGCGTTCACTATGAAAAGTAGCTGTACGATTTTCAGTGACACTCACTGTACGAGTGCATTCATTTTAGCATTTCCTGTTAATGAGGGTTACCCGTTAATTCTTGTTGATGAGGGTTAATCACTATATTTTTCAAAATATTATCAAAATTTTGCAAATCATTTGGAGGGTGAAAATTTAAAATATTAAATATTAAGTAACTAATCTAATCGGAGGGAAGAGAAGTATTAATTAAGCGAATTAAAATCTAGCTGAAGGAATTAATTTTATAATAATGCTGGAGACTAAGTAGTTTTTAGTCAAAGAAATATAACAGTTCTCGAATGGTCTGCTCCCAGTTCAAACTTAAACTCCATTGTGAATTGTTGGAGGCCATTTCAATTCTCATAAAGCAATCCTTAAAGCATTAAAAAGAAAAAGCTGGAAAATGCTTGATTTTTGCTTGCTGATTTTGCTTAGTTAATAGTAAGTAATATTAGTTTTGTCCATACTTCGTTCTAACTTAAAACTGAATATAAGGATTAAAAGAAAAACAAGTGAATTTATGTGAATTCCAGGTATTTCAGTAAGTAGTGACTGTTAGCGCTTTTGGAAGTATTCATTGACCGGTGATAATGTGCTTTGTTTTATAAAAGGGTATTACAACAAATTTCCTCCGAGAGGTAGTTTTTATTTGCATTGGTAGTTTCTTTTTTAAGTGGTCCTGAACCCAGCGCACCCCCAGATACCCTGAGATGTTAGCCTTTGCACGTTAGCTCGCTTGCAAATGAGTGTTCGGAAGCTACCCATAGGATACTTGGATGAAGCCCGGAAGTTGTGAGCTGCTGAACCGTATTATAAAGAATCGTTCTGGGCACTCCCAAGTGAATGGAGATCAGAGAAATTCCTCACTTGTGTGGCCTCAGCACACGGAACCATCCAATAGGGTTACACTCCGCCGTGTGTGTTTAAGCTGATGCTGGAAAAAATAAGCATACCAGATCGCTAACTAAATAAAATATCCCAGAAGGATGGTAGATGGCATGAAAGAAAATAAAATGAGACCTCTTCGATTCAACACTTTTCTGCATACTATCTCTCTACTCTGTTCACTTGACGAAACATTTGTCTTTGAAAGCAACAACAAAGTTATCATAAAACTGGTATAACTCACTAATTTTACAAACAAATGGAGTTTTTATCAGCTCTACCAATGCATGTTTTTACCAGTTGCTTCATCTTTTCGCCACTTAGCTGGGAAAAAGGAGAGGCCCCACTCGGCAAACACACAAGACAGATGGCCAATTTGAAATCTCTCGCTCCTATGTTTTCTGTTAGGTAAACCACTCCAGGTATATGAGGCCAAATTGGGCATCGAGTTGCACTGTTTCACGAAAATTTGTAAATTGCAAATAGGGTGATCTGAAATATTTTTCAATGAAAGATTTTAACTCGATGCAGGGTGCACATCGGCGGCATTGTGTTGGTTATGAAAGTTTTATCATACTTTCAACAGGGCTACATAGTTTTGCCAAGGAAATTGTGTTACCTCAAGGTTGATTTTGGTAGTACTACTGCAAGATGCAAATGCAACGCACATTTATGTAGTATATATTAGCTTTCGATACCATTCATATCTGAATGTAAAAAAAAATAAATAAAAAAAATATAAAAACTCTTGGCGTGCACATTTTTGTTAAGCGTTTGGGCGAGCTCCTCCCCTATTTGTAGTGTGCGTCTTGACGTAGTTCCACAAATGGAGGAACCTGCAGGTTTAAGCTTTTTCGTGGCAGAACTACACTAGGAGATTTGTCATTGCCCGCCCAAGGGTGGCCGCTATTAAAAGAAATGTTTTTCACATTGGTGTTTCATGCACGAAGATTCGAACTTACGCACTCCCGAATGTTAGTCACGCACCAACCCATTCGGCTACGGTGGCCGCCATGGAGGTCGCATACATTTTCCTCCTTTTACCGTATAGTGACCGCCCGGTATTTGTATGCGAAGGAAATTTGCACTCAATGGAGGTCGTATTGATACACCTCCGTTATATTTAAACACCATCAATATTACCGTTACGGTTGCAAACTTTAATATACATATGTATGTATGTAGCAACTATGAAGTAGCGGCGGCAATGGCGATGCAAAGCGACTGCTGATAATAATACTAGTATTCTACACGTATGTGTGGTGTTTATATGGTTGTGTGCGTGCGTGAGTTTGGATTAAAAGTAGTTTGCCGCTGTGTGATGAGTGTCAACAATGGTGCTCAGAGCTGTGGTGCGTGAAACGCAGCAGGGAGGTTATACTGACCGGTTTCCGCGTTAAAATGCGCTGATGTTATTATTTTAATTGTTGTTGTTGTTGTTGTTATTAATACTCGTTGCTTGCGGCATATTTGTTTCAGAAAGTGTTGGCAACGAATGCCATGTGCAAATACCTATGTATGTATATGTATAAGATAAGTACACACATTCACACAACCATGCATATCTACATTTACACGCATGCCTGAGCGTTTGGCTGCATATTCACGTACATATGAACGAGCTGTATCTGTATGATTGTGTTGGTTTACCCGCGTGCGCCATTGCAATGCTTTGTCTTCTTTTTGTTTTTGCTTTATTTCTATTTGCAAGAATTTTACTCTTTTTCGCTTCATCGCCTTGGGGTTAACCTAATCGCACACACTACAGCGCGGCGTTTGCTGTACGTGAGTATGAGTGGATGTGTGGCTGCACTGCTGCAAGCCACATTCGCGGAGTAGCCATTGCTTGGAATTGAAGACTTTATTTTTACCTCTTTTTTATATTTGGTATAAACTGTATCTTAATGTTTTGTTTTCATTTTTGTTTTATTTTTCGCTTTGAACCAAATAAACAAACTTTTTTCCGTTGTTGCGGCAACCTAAGCGAAAATTAGTATGCATGATTACACACACACACACACATTATCACGTGCAGCTGGGCTCATATGTAAATTGGTGCACTTAAATATTGAATTTTTACTTTTGCATGTATGTACATTAGTATGTATGTGTGTATGTTAAAATTTATTTGCAACACAGCGTGTGCTTTGTACATACTTATATTTGTACATATGTGTGTATGTACTTGCTCATAACTATAAACTTTTGTATCGCTTTTTTTGCTTTTGATTTGTTCCACTTTTTGTGGATTGGTGGTACTCTGCGGTTTTGCATTCGCTAAAAAGCAACTCCGTGGGGCGCATCCGGAAATGAGCGATTGAAGAGAGCGGGCTGCCCATTTTATTTACTATACATATGTATGTATGTACATATGTGTGGGCATGTGTGTGTGTATGTATAGGGATGTCTTCTTCTTCTTAAATGGCGCTATGAACACCTAAGCAAATTTGGCTCGCTTCGAAAATGCGCGCCAGAAGTTTTTGGTTTTTAATTTTTGGTTCTAATTTTTTGTGTTTTTCGCTATAGGCGAAGGGTCTAGCAGTTAGTATTGCTTTTTTAATTCATGCTGTAATTATAATAATTACGGAAGCGACCCTAAATTCTACATTACAATATTCTTTTGGGTAAAAAACTGCGTAAAACGGAAGAAAAATATTAACGTGGGTAAAAAATGTGAAGCAAATTCTAAACAGCTTAAATTCCTTTGGGTTATAGTTCAGTAATTCGAAATTTTCCAAAGATAAAATAATGTAAAATTAATATTCTGGGTATTAAAATTAAATTTTTCAAAGATAAAATAATGTAAAATTAATATTCTGGGTATGGAAATTTTCTATGGGTATGAAAATTTATTTTGGGCCATAATTCTGTGTTGTTTTAAATGTTGTAAAGAAAAAAAGGTATGGTGTGCTTTCAAAAAAAAAATTTTTTTTAATATATCGAAGAAAAAACATATAAAACATGCATACATATGTACATTAGGGCAGGCCAATTTGTGTGGAACTCTTTTTTTCGACCATCGTAGCCAAATGGGTTGCTGCATGAGTACCTTTCGAAAATGCGTAGGTTTGGATCTCCGCGCATGAAACACAAAATGGTAGAAAAAGTTTTTTCTAACGGCAGCCGCCCATCGGCAAGCATCCAAGTGTATTTCTGCCATGAAAAAGCTTCTCATAAAATACATCTGTCGTTCGGAGTCAGCTTTAAACTGTAGTACAATGCAATGCTTCCCTGCAGTGCTTCCCTTGATGAATCAACAACAAAACGCACACCTCCAATAGGAGGAGAAGTTAAGGTATATACAATATATAGATATTTTTTCGACACCGTACCTAACCCGAATCTGTTTTGCATCAAATTATGAGAAAAAGTCTCTTAGAGCATAGCTCTAAAATAAACTTCGAGCCCCTCAAATTAAAATAAAACGAAATCTGAGGGGCTGTTACGGCAAAGAAGACACTTAGATGGTAGAAAAACCATACGTCCTGGACCGAAAAAAGATCTGAAACGAAAATGACTGTTAGGACAAAAGTGTTCAAAATAAATTTTTCAAATAATGTAAATATTTATTGATTTCGGGGTTTCTGCAAGTTCCAGTTTGATTTATACAAAATTAAATGCCGTCACTTCTCCTTCACGGTATTATACTATTCCTTTTCTTTCAAAAAAAATGTCACTTCATTGCATATACTCTGTGGGCAAAAAGTAAGGTGAATTTATTTGTCAAACTTCGCGAGATTAAAATTTCGCTCTAGTTATTTTTTTCATGAGTTGGCAGCACTGTTGATAACATCTGGGCAAACTTTCATGTGAATGTCATTATCAGTAATATATTTACGCTTGTGTTTACCAAACGGCCAAGAGTGCATTTTTCGGTTTTTACAATGTCTGATTTGATTGAGCAGAGGAGTGCCATCAAATTTTGTTTGCGGAATGAAGTTTCGGCTGCGGAAACGTTTAGTATGTTGCAGAAGGCATTGGGTGATTCGACCATGTCGCAGAAAAATGTTTATAAGTGGTACAAAGACTTCAAAGAGGGTCGAGAACGTGTTGATGACTTGGAGCGCTCCGGACGACCATCGACGTCAACAGATGACCAACACGTCAATAAAGTGAAGGAGTTAGTGCTCAAAAATAGTCGGTTGACTGTTAAAGACCTTACTGATATGATCGGAATATCAGAAGAATCTGTGAAAACCATTTTGAAAGACCATTTGGGCCTACGAAAAGTCAAATCTCGTTTGGTACCGAAAACTCTCAATTTCTTGGAAAAAAGTCGTCGCGTTGATGTGTGTGAAACAATACTTTCAGACTATCAGGACAAGCTCAAATGCATCATTACGGGAGATGAACTTGGATTTATGCTTACGACCCTGAAACAACCGACCAATCAAGCGAATATCGCGATAAAGGCGAGGCCAGACCGAAAAGAGCACGTCAAAGTCGTTCAAAAATAAAGGTCGTGATGACAGTTTTTTGCGATTTTCGTGGTGTGGTGCACTATGAATTCCTTCCACCTGGCCAAACTGTTAATAAGGAATATTATTTGAGCGTTATGCGTTGTTTACGTGAAGCAATTCATCTAAAAAGACCAGAATTATGGGCCAACAACTCTTGGTTTTTGCATCACGACAATGCACCGTCTCACACTGCACTCGTTCTTCGTGACCATTTCGCCAAAAATTCCACGCATATCGTTCCGCAACCACCGTATTCACCTGATTTGGCTCCGTGTGACTTCTGGCTATTCCCAAAACTCAAGAGACCACTCCGGGGAACGCGTTTCGAGTCGATTGAGGAGATAAAAGCTGAATCGAAGAAGGTGCTGATGGCTATACCGGAAATGGACTATTTGACATGTTTCGGGGATTGGAAAAATCGTTGGCATAAGTGTATTTCATCGAGAGGGGATTGTTTTGAAGGCGATGAAATTGATTTACAAGAATAAATAAAGATTTTTCATTTTACAACCAAATTCACCTTACTTTTTGCGAAAATATTAGGTCTTTACTTTTCGCCAAGCGTTAGCAATATAAATGCACATATGTACATGCCTAAAATTACATGTGTAAGTGAAACTAGTGATTTATACCAGTTTTATATGGCATAACCATACTCGCTAGTGGCAAATCTTGTTCTATAACTTTGTTGTTGCCTGCACATATAAGTTTTTCGTCGAGTGAGCCTAGCAGCATGATAGCGATCAGAAAAGTGGCGAACAGAAAAGGCTTATATTTTATACTCCTATATCAGCAGTAACCTATCTGCGCGTCACGTTTGGATTCAGCAGTCAAAGAGTGATAGTTTAGATACAAATGTGCGTTTAGTGCATGCGCAGGTCTCTTCTATTGCTACTTCTCTGCTCGACTAACTTAACGAAAAATTTGCTTGTGAAAGCAACAAGCAAGTTATCGATTAAGTTCGCCGGTAGCGAGTATGGCTATAGCTCATTAGACTGGTATGCTGCACTGCCTTACCAACACATGTATGTAATTTAAGGCAGCTCTCTTCCTGCGTTGCCAACATACATATGTGCATTTATACCAGTTGTTTTATCTATTCACCACTTTCTAACGCTTGGCGAAAAGAATAGGCCTGGGAATGGTTGTCTGTGAATACACGTGACAAATACATTGAAGCGAGTGAGTTCGTATATACTATACATACATATCTGTACTGTGATGTTTGCTGACTGTACGAGTACTTGTTGATATTGCCAATAAAGAAGTATAACATGCAGGCGCGCAGGACACTTGCCCTTCGTTGAGATCAAACCATTTTGCATACTTTCCGGCGCGAAATAATGCAGTGCTGCCAAATGATATGCAACGTTAGAGCCAAGGGAACGTTTTTGTTCTTTTCACTACTCGCTAGATGGTTGGTAATTCGAAAGCTGTTAATGTGGATTATCAAGGACCTAAACCTTGATTAATCAAGGCATAGATATAATTTTACTTAACTTAGTGCAGCCTACCATAACTCAACTGGACTTAGAAAACTCACAGAAGGCTTTGAAGCTGTATTATACAAGATCCGATATTCAGCAAGCAGTTTTTAGTTTCAAACAACAGTCTCTATTTTGTCAGTGAATTTTTAACAGATCACAAAAAGAAAATATGCAGCAAGAAATTGTTACATGTTGTTTGATTAAAACGAAAATGCGAAAATAAAGCAAAATAATATTGCCTTGAATATTAAGAGAATGAAAAAAAAGTAAATTTACCTTCCAGAAATGCCTATAGAAAATTTGACTGCCTTGCCAAGTATCGAAGAAAATTTTTTCAGGGGTTGTTTTTTAGATTTCCGAATTCATTGTGATTGTGCTTTATCCACTAATTAGAACCGCGCAATAGCTACACTCGGAAATCTAGAGTTCTATTTAAACTTCGGGTTAGCTAAATATTCATACATATGTACATACTTAGAAACATACACTTTGCCATTTTAGTTTATTTCAGGCGTAAACACATGGAATTCCTTTCAATGATGAGTCTGAGTCACCGCAGCTGGGTAGAAAATGGCCCTTCCTTGAGCTTCAGAATAGCAAAATCAGTTTTTCGAACGCAGCTCATCATAACAACAGTATTAAGGAGGGAGTGGTCGTTGCTATTAGCCACTCTTTTTTATGTTGACACACTCGTGATATGAATGTATGGGCAATCTTTGTGTACACGCCATTTAGAGGCGCCATCAATTGGATCAGTAGAAAGATGGGCTGCTGAACCTAAACGTGGTCGTACAAACCTTGAAGACGATTCACGTCAAGGACATCCAAAACCAGCAACACCGGAAATCGTAAAAAAATACAGAATATCGTATTGGAAAATCGTCGAGTGACTGAAAGAGTCATCACAATTCTAAATCAAAACAAGAAACTAAGGAGTGGTGCGAGCCTGGTTCTTCGGCTCCAAAGCGAGTTCGTGTACAGAAATCGGCGAAGAAGATGTTAGCACTAGGTTTTTGGTATGTGAAATAATTGTGGATTACTTGCGAACTGGTAAAACAATCAATGCTGAATAGCACTTATGTAATCTTTTAGACCAGCTGTAGGAACAATTCCTGAAAAAGACTCAGTTTTCAAAAGAAAAAAATATTTTTTACAGGACAATGCACCGTATCGCAGGAGCATTTCGACAAATGCTAAAATCCACGAATTAAAGTTCGAATTGTTGGAGCATGCACCAAATTCACCCGATTTTGCCCCTAGCGACTTCCATCTGTTTCTAGACCTATAATAAAAAATGCATGCGCGGAAAACGGTTTTCCTCAACTGATGAGGTCATAATAGCTGTACAATAGGCCGAGTCGATTTGTGGGGAGGCAAAAAAATCGCCTATTGCTCTGTGAAAATCATATTCTAGGGATCAAAATAACCAATTGGGTCGAACGAAAAATCCCACTTTGACCCATTTAGAGAGCTCCAATCGAGTCCAAATGTATGACCGACCCCCACTAACTTTGGACGGCCGATCCACCCATGTCACTGGCACACCCCCTGGAACTCCCCTGGGGGGTTCCCCATACAATCATTTCAAAATATCCCCATTTTTGGCCTTTACATGAGAAAAGAAACAAAAAAGTTCGACCCAAATTGGGGGACATCAGAATTTGTTTTAGCTTTCATAACGAATTCGGTATTAAAGGAATTGGCTGCACCCGCAACAGGAGTTGTGCCCTAAGAGTACATGCACCGCAAGAATACAATTTTTAAATTCTAGTTCGCTTCGCTTGCGCGCATAGGGCTTCGACAAGACTCTTCCATCATACACGGTTCCGGGCTGTTCTTTTTGCGCCGTCCCATGCGATGTCGGCAACTGCTAGCTCGCGCAATATCGACCTTCTCCAAGTAATCTTTGGCCGAGCACGACCTCTGTTCCTTTCTGGTTTCCAGCCCTGTGCCATTCTCGTGATGCTATTCGGTGGTTTTCTAAGCATGTGACCTATCCATCGCAACTTGCTGCATATGATTTGCCATAGGATAGGTTACTCATTCGTTGATCCCTACGATGCGTCGCTGTTCATGGTGTTCGGCCAGTGTATACTACAAATGATGCGAAAAATTGTAGCCTATGTCTGGTGGTTTGGAGCCATGCTTCACTTCCGTAGAACAATACAGATTTCACAAATGAACTGAATATTCGCAGTTTAGTGCGCCTGGAGATTTGCGAGCTTGCCCATACTGTATGCCTTAGCCCGAACGCCGCCATTGCTTTGTTTAGCCTGCAGTTGACATCTTCATCTGCTCCGCCGCCTCGTCGTGATGATGCAGCCGAGTTAGCAGAAGCTTTTGACAAATTCTACCCGAAACCCGTCAACTATTATAGGTCTTGCTTTGTTGTGGTTGACTCTCATAGCCTTTCTCTCGGCGATGTTGACCTCCAGCGCAACAGTGCGTGCCAGTGTGACTAGTCTGTCCGCCTTCGCTTGCATGTCAGTGAGTTTATGAGAGAAGAGGTGGCAAATATCATTGGCGAAGTCAAGGTCTTTATTATTGTTTTTGTAGTATATTTAACCCTGTCAGTGTAGTGTAGATCGTATTCGTCTAGCTCATGTAACGGTAGATCCAGAAAACTTGCTGTTACGACAGGTTGGGTCCAGAGGCAGAGTGTGTTAGATGAGTGGTTTTGATGGGCATGTGAAAAGATGGTTAGTGTCGTGCAGGGTGCCTTCACATGCCGGGCATCTGTTTAGTATGTCGGGGTCAAGTTTGAATTGGTAGAAGTTTAACCTGCTACAGTATCCAGTCCAGGTCCTCCAGCTGTTTGGTGAAACTCCATACGATGGCTCTTTTGTGCAGAGTCAGTTGGGAAGAACACCATAGTATTAATAAATTGCTGAATTTTTACGCACATTTGCAATAGTCGATTCATATGAAACACTTATGAAACAAAATTACCAAATATGTTCATAAAAGTTTCGGCTACGGCGATCATCTTATAAAACACACAAAAGTGATTTTTCCTACAAATAGGCGAACTGTCGAATATAAAGACGAAGTAAACAGCCAAGGCGAATCTATTAAAGGTGGTGTTGGTAAATCAGCTGTTTTTTTTTTCTTTCGCTGTGTCCCGGTGAATGTCAGCACAGAATAAAACAAGGCGAATTAATTTTTTGTTTTCCACTTTTCCAATACTTTACCGTGACAATCAAATGCACAAAGCCTTGTTGTTGGTTAATAAATGCGCCTTGAAACAAGCCAACAAAACCAAATAGGTATTGAAAACGTGAACGATGAGATATTGCAACCGGGATGACATGTCGAGTAGCAAATTCTAAATTTCTACGAAAACTAAATTAAGCCCTGGTCTTGGCTCACACAGCTCTTAGACTTACATACATATGTATGTATGTACATACACACTTAATGAAAATTTAACTACTAAAAATTTAACTACTCAAAAATAGGTATCCCAATTGTTTGATATACACAATATTTTAATATAAATATAAGAGCATATGTATGTATACAAGTATTATTCAGCACATATTTCATTTATTTTCTTAAAGCATGGCATCAAGCGTGTTAAATTTCCAATATTCTAAAACTCACAAAATGCTTATTTTTGAGAAAATTTACGACTAATCCAATGCACATTAAAAGAAAAAAATCATAAAATAACATGAAAAACTCAAGATGTTGTCGATAGGCCTCAAAATAATGCCGGCAGGCAACGGAAAATACATTTGTGATAGGCTATGCATTTGATGGTTTTAAGTAGTTACTCTAGTGTGCGTGGGTGTGTGTGTGAAGTTTATCCTTGGGACCGACTAGTGTATTAATTTATTATTGTTGCAACTCCTTGTGTTGCATTTCCCAGAAATTCAAAGAATCCTTAGCTGCGCAATAATATGCATACATATTAGTACACACACACATGCAGGCAAACAGGCACACCGATGCAGACAAAGGAAGATGTTTTGCAGCAGCAACTCGTGTACATAATCTCTCTGCTTCAGTCATACTGCGATGATCCTGTTTTCACGTTGCGCCTGCGTGACCAATCAAACTTGTTTGCAGAGTTTAAATAGTGCCATAGATATGTACGTTTATATGTTAATATTTTTATATGGATAGATGTACGGATAGATGTATGTATGTATGCATGTGTGCACGTGCTTATGTATGTATGTATGTTTATCCAGCTATTTAAACTTGAAGTGAGATCTGCCCAAACGATGAAGCGAGTACTTCCTTGATGATGATTTTCAAGCAAACGAAGAGATTTCTTCGTTATTTTACCTTTTTAATTCAACAGTGGAAAATAGTTTCGTTTATTATAAAAACGATTGATACTTTAAAGTTTAAAGTTAAAACCAAAAAAGCGTTCTACTCTTAGTATCTTTTCGAAATAAAAAATTTTGCTGCTTTGTTTAAGTAAATTCTTATAGCTCTTTTATGTGGTTTTTATGAGTACTTTTTAATTGCTTATCTATGTATGTACATACATATGTATGTACAGCAATCAAACAATCTAGCTAACTTCCCACTGCATCGACTTCGATTTGCCTATCAACAGGGAAAATCCACTGAGACTGCAATACACAGCCTGGTAACAGTTAATGAAAAGGCTATTGAGTCCAAACAGATAGTTCTATGTGCATTTATTGACATATCAGGGGCTTTCGATAACACTTCCTATGAGGCAATCTATAATGCCCTATATCTAAAGGAGGTACCTGAACCCATCACTAGATGGATAATATTCATGCTGAAATCTAGGACGATCAGCGCCGAACTAGGAGGAACAATCAAATCTAATAAAGCCACAAGAGGTTGCCCTCAAGGAGGCGTACTCTCTCCTCTTTTGTGGACTCTAGTCATTAATGAACTTCTTCACAAACTGAATAACCTAGCATTTTACACTCAGGGCTACCATTTCGGAATGAACTTCTTCACAAACTGAATAACCTAGCATTTTACACTCAGGGCTACGCTGATGACCTAGTAGTTTATGTATTAGGCTGGCATGAGGAAACCATTTCGGATCGCATGCAGCAAGCCCTTCCAATAATAAACAAATGGTGCACGGAAAAAGGGCTCTCCATTAACCCATCCAAAACAGCACTTGTACCGTTTACTAGGAGAAGGAACATAAATCTCAAATGTCCGACCCTTAATGGAACAACACTTCAACTCTCGACAGAAGCGAACTATCTTGGCGTCAGTCTAACAAAACACTTACGTGGAATTCCCATATTGAGAAGTTACTTCAAAAGCCACAAGGACATTCTTTGCCTGCACAAGGCTTTTTGGTAAGACATCGGGACTAAACCCTAGAATGACCTTCTGGACATTCACCACAGTTGTGAAACCCTGAAACTTATGCATCCTTAGCATGGTGGCCTAAGGTCAAGCAAAGAAAAGCAGTAAACGAATTAAACAAACTACATCGCCTGATATGTGTTGGTATTACAGGGGCTATGAAAACATGTCCCACGGATGCATTGGGTGTGCTCCTGAACATACCACAGCTTCCAACCTTGATTGAAAGGGAAGCTCGCTCGAGTACCTTAAGATTAAAAGGTATATCTGAACTTAAAAGTGGAGATATGAAAGGACGTTTAAAGATCTTAGAAGACTTCCTACATAGTGCCATTCTTCATAGGGATGATATACTCTCACCCAAGCCAATACTCTTCAGGAACTTCCAAGTTATAATTAATGAACGAACAGACTGGAGAACTAACTCTATCACTTTCAAACCTGGCTCCCAGCTATGGTTTACTGATGGGTCTAAATTGGAATATGGTGGAACAGGGGCAGGAACCAATGGGCCTAAATTCAAAAAATCGATTCCGATGGGACTATACCCAACAATATTCCAGGCAGAAATACATGCCATTGAAATATGTGTGAGAGAATGCCTTAGCAGGAAAATGAGAGGTACTCTCATCTACGTACTTTCAGATAGCCAAGCGGCTCTAAAAGCCCTTCTATCAACAACTATCATCTCTAATTTGGTGAATGATTGCTTAATCCTTCTCAACACGTTAGGAAACCTCAACATAGTAACACTAGGCTGGATTCCGGGACATAAAGGACATGAGGGAAATGAAATGGCTGATGACCTTGCAAAACAAGGAGCAAATATGCAACTTACTGTGGTCTCACAAAAGGCCACATTAATGAATTCCTTAGGAAATGGGAAGAGAGAAAATTTGCTGCACACTGGCTAAACTGTGCCGGTCAGCGTCAAGCCAAACTATTCCTAAGTGCCAACAAAGGAATATCTGACAAGCTTCTCTCACTAAGCAGAGTAGATCAACAAACCCAAAATTGTGCTAAAATTTTCAAAAAGCCTAAAACTCTAGGGTTACAAAAATAAGCCTTTCACAATAGATCAGCTCTGGTCGCAGTGCGTAATGGCCTTCTAATAATAATAATGTACAGCGGTCAAAAAAAACGATTCGACATTAGAGTAATTTTTTAAAATTGATTTCAAAATGCTAGTATTCTTTAAAAATGTTTAAGTTTCTGATTAAGACAACATTGTGTAGTAGGTATTTCAGAATATACCGTTATAAAATTAACCAATATTTCACATTTTAACACTCAGTCATCTTTTTGGATAAACCGCACAAATTCCAAAGCAAAAAAGTATTCGACAACCGTTGTTGTTCTCTTATAGTGAATATGTATTTTGTATTATTTGTTGTTGTTGTTGATAAAAATGCCGTTAAAATTTTTGTTTATTATTTACAATCATTTTTTACTAATTTTTGTAAAAGTGATCACGAAGATGGGACGTAAACGCAAAGAAACTTCTCTAGATGTAAGAAATTTAATAATACATCATTACAAATTAGGAAACACCGAAAAAAGCATAGCAGAAATTGTTCAGAAACCAAGAACTACTGGTTAATATATTATATCATAAAAAAATTCAAGACAGAAAACACTTTGATAAACAAGGAAAGGACTGGTCGACCTCGCAAGCTTACGGAAATAGATGAACGGCGAATCGTGCGGGAAGTGAGAAAAGATCCGAAAAGTAATGCCACGGTTCCCAAACAATAAGAAATGTGCTAAGAAAATATGACTTCCATGCGCGATCAGCCAGAAAGAAACCACACATTTCGAGGAAAACTAGGAAAATAAGATTAGACTTTGCGAAGGAACACGTAAATAAGCCCATTGAGTTATGGATGGATGTAATTTTTGCCGACGAAAGTAAATAAAACCCTTTTAGATGTGATGGCAAAGTTCTGGTGTATCGTAAGCCTAACACAGAATTGGAGGAAAAAAATATGGTACCAACGGTGAGACATGGTGGAGGTGGTGTTATGGTATGGGGATACATGGCGGCATCAGGTGTTGGCAATTTAGCATTTATTGATGCGATCATGGACCACCGAAAATATATTGATCTCCTAAAGCAAAATTTACAGCCAAGCGCAGAAAAATTGGGTGTGTTAAATAGATTTAAATTCTATCAGGCCAATGACCCCAAACATAGCGCGATTAATACAAAGCTTTGGCTGCTCTATAATTGTCCAAAAGTAATAAAAACGCCGCCACAGTCCCCTGATCGTAACCCAATTGAACATCTTTGGAGCCATTTGAAAGAAAAAATCCGAAATCGCAAGTTCTCAAACCAGAACCAGATGAAAGTTATCCTGCAGGAGGAATGGGCCAAATTGACCCAGAATATACCCAAACATTGTTCAAATCTATGCCAGATCGGTTGAGAGAGGTCATACGCCGACAAGGAAAAGCAACTCGCTACTAAAGTTGTATAGGGTGGGCCATGTAAAATTTCCTTTTTGAATCGGCTATAAAAAAAAAACTAATCAATATTTCAATATTTTCAAACTTTTTTTTTATTTTGAAGATTGAACATTGTCATTTATGAATGAAAAATTATATCTTTCAAATGACTGCCGCGACTGGCTTTACAGTAGGCCATTCGATCAACCCAATTTCTAAGCACATTTTCGATTGTTTGGGCTCCAATTTCATGAATGGCAACTTCGATTTCGTGTTTTAAAGCATCAATCGTCTCTGGATGGTTCGCATAGCATTTGTCCTTAACGGCTTCCCACAAAAAATAGTCCAACGGGCTTAAATCACAGCTCCGAGGCGGCCAATTGATATCGGAATTTCGGCTGATTATTCGGAATTCAAAAACGGTAGCCAAAAGTTTGAGTGTAACTTTGGCAGTGTGACAAGTTGCACCATCCTGTTGAAACCAAATGTCGTCCATGTCATCCTCTTCAATTTTTGGAAACAAAAACTCGTTGAGCATGTCACGGTAACGCTCGCCATTTACTGTAACCGCGGCCCCTCGCTCATTTTGGAAAAAAAAATGGCCCGATGATGCCACCAGACCAAAAACCGCACCAAACAGTGACTCGTTGTGGATGTATTTGCCTCTCTACAGTAACGTGTGGATTTTCTGAGCCCCAAATCCGACAATTTTGCTTATTGACGTAGCCACCGATGTGAAAATCAGAAAAAAAGAAGAATACTCACCACTTTGGAAATAGTTTATTAATATTTCCCAATTTTGTTCAAGCGTATAGCGTCCCATTTCGTAAATGTCAAACATTTAAGTAAATTATGAGCACATTTGACATGTCATTTGTGTTACCATTCTCAAAAAAATAGGTGGTTCGAAAAGCAAACGCTATATGGCCCACCCTGTATATGAGGTACGAGTATACAAGCTAGCAAAGAGGTAAACAATATCACATCACTATGCGATAGCAGCTTTCTCTTCCTCGTAAATAAGTAAACTAGTCCTGATACATTTTTATCTACAAAACATCTACTCGGCGCAGACGAGGTTGAAGTAACTCTTCACGTCACTTTAATCTCCATCAAGGGCACGATTTGCACCCCCTTCATCTGCCATCTTCCTGATGATGAAATAGTCGCTGGCCTCAAAGACTAAGGTGTATCCGCAGTTGACAAATTTACGAAATTGGAGAAAGGATGCGTGTAAACACTGATGCTATTTTACTAACATTTGAAAAGTACGCACTACCTAACCGTATTGAAGTCGCTTGGCGAACCCTTGACGTCCATCCTTACTACCCCAATCCTATGCGCTGCAAAACTTGTAATCTGTTGGGGCACACACTTAGCACACTTATTGCGAGATCAAGCATTGAAACGTATTTGCCAGGCAAGCGTTCATTCATTGCCCAGCATTGCTGGTAGACGTTCTGTGGTCATTACGCAAAAAATAAGCTAAACATTTTTCGATTCAAACAAGATAACTTTCGGTTTGTCTTCACTGACAGTTCAAAAGCAGCGCACACGATTTTTGCTGCCGTAAGGGAGAAAAACAAACCAATTTCATACGGCCTACTTTTCCTTTCTATTCCATCTTTACAGCTGAAGCTACTGCAGTATTGCACGCTGAACAACACGCTACTAACACCTGTTTTCAAACCATCAATAATTGTAATAACTTCAAAAACATCATCAGCTACATTAGAAACTGTTAAAGGATAATGTGGGCACCAAGCCATACCGGCATCGGTGGCATTGCCTACGCGAACAAAATGGCCAAAGACACAATTTTCATCCCCACAGTTACATCTAGCCCCCTCATCAAGAGCGACGTATGTACATACATACATATGTATATCGCGTAGTTAATCAAAAAAGGCGCACCAAATTGGACCTCGTTTGAATAGATTTCAAGAATCTTTATGCCAGAATAAACTCAACATGGATCAAAACCTCGCTATTCTTCATCCATATTAATAAACACACCTTATACAGGGTGGCTGATGAAAGCCGCTACCAAAAAAAAAAAATTGAATAACTTTTTTTCTTTTTAAGTTATCTGTTCCATTTTTGTTTTAATTTGCAGATTGATCTTTAAAATTTATTAAAATGGATAACTGGGACACGCAAACAAGAATTTGGATAGTCCGCCGCTATCACGCACTGGAGTCCGTAGTTTTGGTACAGAGAGAGTACAGGCGGATGTTTGGCGGCGATCCCCCGAGCAGATGGACCATAATGAGACTGGTGAATAATTTTGCTGAGCAAGGAACAGTCGCAAGAAGGCCTTATCATCGAAACCCACCAGTTCGGACGGAGGAAACGATCGCTGCTGTAGCTGCAGCTATACAAAGCAATCCAAGGGTTTCAACAAGAAGCTTATCTGCTCAACTTGGTGTCAGCCGACAGTCTTTGCAAACAATAATGCACAAAGATTTAGACTTATTTCCCTACAAAATTCGAATGGTTAACAAACTGAATGCAGCAGACTTGCCGATTCGCTTGGAATTTTGCCAGAAGATCCTGCAAATGGTGGAAGAAGACCAAAACATGTTAAACTGCCTTTTCATGTCTGATGAGGCCCATTTCGATTTAAACGGCAATGTGAACAAACAAAATTGTCGAATATGGAGTACTTCTAACCCACAGATACTCCACGAGACGGAATTGCATCCTCTTCGCGTGACAGTGGGGTGTGCGGTTTCTTCACGCTGTATTGTCGGGCCTTATTTTTTTGAAGAAAATGGTCACACCGTTACGGTTACTGGAGACCGTTATTTGAAAATGCTGAAAGAATTTTTCTATCCAGAACTACGCCGAAAGAGAATTCCTTTCAACTTTGTGTGGTTTCAGCAAGATGGGGCAACGTCTCACATAGCCCAGACTGTTATGACAGAGTTGCGACGAAAATTTCCCAATAAACTGATTTCAAGAAACTCCGAATTTCGTTGGCCCCCCAGGTCGCCTGACCTTACTGCACCTGACTTTTTCTTGTGGGGTTTATGTAAATAAGAAGTTTATAAAACAAAGCCAACAAATTTGGATGAACTAAAACAATCCATTCTGGCAACAATTGCGGCTATTCCTGTCGCAACTCTCAAATCAGCAATGCACAACTATTTACTAAGATGCCGCACTTGTGTCAACGAGCATGGGGGGCATTTAAATTCAATTATTTTTAAAACTAGTTAAGCTACATTTAATAAAATTGAATGACCTTCAACTTGAAAAAAAAATAAATGAATTCCATACACTAAAAAAAAAGTTATTTGAGTTTCTTAATGTAGCAAAATTCATCAGCCACCCTGTACCTTTCATATGCCACCGACCACAAGAAAGTCGCCGCATGAGCCTATGCCTCTTCTGTGATGCTTCAACAACCTTTCTCCATCTAATTGCTTTTGCCCAGGGCTCGTTATCAAAAGGCAACATAGTTTCGTTGGAATTGACCCTGTCTCACTTTTTATGAATCCATCTGAAGAAAACATAAGAACAATGTATGAATTCCTAAAGTTGCCGACCTACTCAGAAGGGCTTAGAAGCGTTGATACCTGCCGGAAACTGATAGCCCCATGCTAGTACTGCATGACAATTTCAGTTTACATATGTACATACATATGTACTATATATAATCGTTATTAACATTGTTTGATACAAGCTTACAAAGTAATAAGAAAAATTAAAAAAAAAAAATATATATATGTATATACATATGTATATACATATACCACTCGTCCTCACATAAATACATACATACATATCTACGACCTTAGAATTATTGTAAGTCAATGCCAGTTGATATAAACATCGTTGGAATGTGATTAGTTCTGCCTGTGTATGTCGCCTAGTGAAATCTAGTCAACAATAGGGTATGGAAAAATTAGGAAGACGCGCGCCGGAACTGACTGAAATGCAGTAAATCGAAAGACTAAGATTTGTTTGTGCTACGAACAGAAATGCATGCATACATACATACATACCTATGTATATTTTATACTATTTTTAATCTGCTGGCCTGTGGCTGCATGTACAATCCTGTTTTGTTCCGAATCTTGATATCTTACTTATAAGGAATTTTATGGTTCACCTTAATCCTAGGCATTATATTTAGCAATTACTTTGGGTTGTGAGGGATTCGTATTTCGATATAATGGAGACAATAGTTGAATAGGAACTTGTTTTTTCCATTTATGTATGTATGTATTTTGTTAGTCCTAGTTTTTGTCGACACCGTCGTGTCAAATATTTACGTATCTACATGTGTATATACATGTGAATATATGTATAGTATGTCTGCGCTCATCTGCAACTAATTATAAAAGTGCCTAGATATTTTATGGTCTGCTACACGATTTTCCATTAGCACTTTAGACGAAAATACAAATACTTACATTTTTCTGAGATAAATTATTGATGGATGGATTGATTAGAAACAGATTTATTTGAATAGTCATTACAAAAGACATACAAATTTGTGTTAGTATTTTGCTTTGTAATATAAATAGTGTCTATCGACAGACGCCATTGGTTAAAGTATTTCCAAGTATCGTTAAATACACATACATATGTATGTACATATGTATGTATGTAAGTAGTTATCGTTTTTCTGTAATATGTGCACCTACATACATATGTACATATATTTAATTTAATCTTCCGATCCAAGCTTAACAAGCGCTGCAGTATGCTATGCCAAGGTACTTTTGATATGTAAACTCTCATCGTACTGCTATACAAATAGGTACGTAAGTATGTGCATTGTGCACTGATTATATGTAGCTGCTAAGCGATATCTACATACATACATACACACACACATATCTACTAGGAATACCAATACTAGCTAGTGGAAAATTTTGATCTCGAGGTATCAGGATATTTTCAAAGTAATTACAGTACAAAGGACTTTTCAATAAGAGGTGTTATTTTGATATTCAAAGAAAAATGCTATTTTTTATTATAAATGATCGGATGTTTATTTCATTATAAAGCGGCAGGTATGCCGTTAATAGTGGAAACTCACATCAGGCGACCACGCTTGCAGATTAGGTTAGGTTGGTATGGTTGCCCAGGGAATGGGAACACTTGGACGAAGAAAGATTCGTCTTTTGTGATACCATTATGAAGGGGTGAGGCGGGGAGAGGGCGTGAAGAGGTGGTGCTGGGATGGTTAGGAGCGTGCGGATTACGAATGATGACTATGTTGGCGTCGACCGCTTTATGCTGCTGATGAAATTCATCAGATTTTTAATGTCTGCGCCAGCTATATCAGCAGGCGTGGCAAAGAAGTAGGAGCCAAGATGCCTAGATCTTAGCCCCGCCAGAGCAGGGCAGCTAAGGAGAAGGTGCTGAGATGATTCCACCTCATCTTCCATACATCCAGCGCAAAAAGGATTCGAGGTGATTCCAAGTCTCACAGCATGCATTCCTCGCGCATTGTGTCCTGTGAGAGAACCCACGAGATTAGATAGCTGATATTTTGTCAGCCTCAGAAGCTCGCCCGAGCGCCTCCGGTCCACACATGGCCAGAAGGATTTCGCGACCTTACACGTTTGTGTACTCAGCGCTCGCTAAGTTGGTGCGATGCCCATCTTTCCAGGAGCAGACCACAGGTAGTCAGGGGGATCCCAATTCTCTCCCTTCGCGGTGAAATCACCTCACATGTCCCTTGTCTGGCCAGCTCATCCGCCTCACAGTTTCCAGCAATGTCGCTGTGACCAGGAACCCAGATGAGGCTGAAGTCAAAGAATTCGGACGCAGTCGAAAGCGAGGTCAAGCATTCCTTGACTAGTTCCGAATGCACCGTCATAGACCCGAGGGCCCTTATTGCCGCTTGGCTGTCGGAGTAAATACTTACTCTCTTGAATAAATACTTACTCTCTTGATCCCTAGAATACGATTTTCACAGAGTAATGAGCGATTTTTAAATCGACCCGCTCTAATACATATACATTTAATTTAAGATTTTGGTTAATAAACATTTTTTTTGGCTGGGGTTGTGTTATGCTAACTAAAAACACTTTGTTGACAGAGCCGCTGGTAACTTTTAGTACATAAATAATTATTTTTATTTATTTTTCTAATTAAAATGAAATAACAAAATATTTATCGTTCGCGTGTACTGTTATTAAATTTTTATGTAACATATTTTTTGCAATTAGTACAAAATAGTAAATTATTTTATTTGAGTCGTCGTGCATTTGGTGATAAAACAGCAACGCGTCAATGTGCACATCGCCTCAAGTACACTCACATACTCATCCAACCATCCACCTAACGCATACACACATATGCATAGAATATTGCTTATTTGAATGCCGCGAGCAACATCCCTGCCAGAAAAACTTAAAATACTAGAAGAAATATTTGTGTTAGCGAGAAAACATTCTGAAAATGTGCACCAGCCTGGAAGTCAACTGGTTATCACAAGTGACAAAAAAGCCAAATAGAGTTCGGTTTTAATAAAAAAAATGCTTGATATGCGTCTATATTCTTAGCTAGAGTGAGTATTTTTTTTTAATTGCAGTTCAAAACAATTCCCTGGGTCGATAGTTCCACATTCATCCGTACTACACCAGTTTGGGACTAGTGTATTTCGCCAAAGCAACGTGCAGTATTGCACACATACTTATGTATATATATTATACAGAATGTCGATAAAATTTAAATAAATTTTCATTAATATTAAAAGTCATTAAACTGTTGCCTTATCGCATATAGGTATGTATGTACATATGTATGTATGTACATATGTACGAGCAATGCCGCCGGCCGTTGAATAGCCCTAAAAGTATACGCGAGTGTACGAGTACCCATAGGATATAGGCAAAAATAAATACACATCTTCAGTCAAATACATGTGTACATATGTAAGTGTCTGTATTTTATGGCATAGCTTTTGGTACAAATGATAATTAAAGTTTCATGTAAATTAAATTTTTCACGTTGCGAGCTGTAGGTATCCGTCCGTGAGTGAGTAGCTACGAGTATTTTAAGTTTTACATTTGCTTGAAGGTATTTTTTCTAAATAAAATAAAATAAAATAAGAAATCAATTCATGTCATAGAAATGTATACGCTTGTCTTCAGATGTGTGTATGTATGTATGTAGGTATGCGTACAACGGGAATCGTGCATTCATATAGCGCGTTGACATTTTCTACAAGTACCAATATGAACGTTGGTATATGTAAGCACCTACTGTACCAGTGCTGTGCAGTGCAAAAAGTGCGGCACTAAGCCAATAATTGCATAGCGATAAAATAAAATTAAAACGTATAGGTATGCAATTTCGTGTGTAGGTAAATAATTCATTATAATTTTCCGGCTCCAGTCACACAATCGCCTGATACAAAGTAATGTAATATTTGTTGGTATTGTGTGTAGCAGGTAAAAAGGTTCGTAACAAATTTATTTCTTAAATTGTTTGATTTTTCTAGATACATATTATTAGACACTGTTGGAAAATATAATAAGAAGAATTATTTTCATGTTATTTTTGACTATATTTTTTTTGTTTTCTTAGTTTTTGGAAAACTCCATATATTTTGCGCCTTACAAGTTTAAAGAATTTAGGGCGTATTCTGGTCTAGAAATTTGAAAAAAAAATTTTTTATTTTTTTTTTGCATATTTTCAAAGTTTAGATCTTCAAAAATATGCCCTTCAACGGATTTTTCAAAATTCGAATTATTTTCGGAGATACAGCGGATTTTGTGGCGTGGCGTCTAAGCCGGCCGAGCGGAGCGAATCGCACAATGAACGGCAAATGTTACCGGACGACTTGAGGACTCGTTTTTTCCAGAAAATCTTTTGTATCCCACACAACCTTTATTTATTCTATATATATATATATATATTAGGGCGGGTCGATTTAAAAATCGCTCAATCGCTCTGCTCGTATTCTAGGGATCCAATAAGAAACTTTTCCGAAGGAACCATACTTCTAAAACGAATTCTGATGTCCCTCAATTTGGGTCGAACGAAAAATCCCACTTTGACCCATTTAGAGTGCTCCAATCGAGTCCAAATGTATAACCGACCCCCACTAACTTTGGACTGCCGATCCACCAATGCCAGTGACACACCCCCTGGAACTCCCCTGGGGGTTCCCCATACAATCATTTCAAAATATCACCATTTTTGGCCTTTACATGAGAAAAGAAACTAAAAAGTTCGACCCAAATTGGGGGACATCAGAATTCGTTTTAGAGGTATGATTCCTTTGGCGAAGCTTCTTATTTTGATCCCTAGAATATGATTTTCACAGAGGAATGGGCGATTTTTTTGCCTCCCCACAACTCGACCCGGCCTAATATATACACATCTATAATAAAGGGTGGTTAAGTTTCAAGGGCCGGTCTTGATTTTGAATAAAATAGAATTTGTTTAGGAAATTATTGTCATTTCTCTTTATTATGGTAATATTGATATGGCTCAATTACGTATAGAACAAAATATTGGTCAAATGGCCGCCGCGGTCTCGGCGGCACACCTCCATCCGATGGTTCAAATTTTCGATGACGCTGAGGCATAATTGAGGTTCTATTGTTGCTGACTTGTTGACGTACACTTTTTCTTTCAATAAACCCCAAAGAAAGAAGTCCAACGGTGTCGTTGACGTTTAGGTTTGGTTCACATTCAACATCGGCCCTTGAAATTTAACTACCCTTATATACCTGCAAATATATCGCCGATTAATACAGAGTGAGTACCAAATATTATGATCTAAGTTATTCTATTGGAATTGTTGCTCAAACTTCAAACGCGATTTCCTCAAAACTGCTTTTTTTGAGATGCTCGTCATGATATCTCAAGTTCTACTTGACCGATTGCTTTGAAGTTTAATAAGAATTTTTTATTATACATCTGTCTATTGCGCCTGCCTTGGATTTTCAAAAATTTAAATTTGAAGTACTTTTAAAAAAATTGAAAAGGTAAAATTTTTATTTTTTCGCCAAGTTGACGCCATTTTGTGAATTTTTTTTCTTTGATTTGGCGTAAGCCGAAAGCGACATCCTAACTAATGAAGAATTTTTTTTGATTTGTTTGTTTTAGCTCACTACAAGGGTTGGAATCATGTTAAGCACGGAGCACCTTTATTTATGTAGCCCCCGCCGGCCTATAATTCCACAATTTTTTTATTTTTGTTTACTAATTTTTTCTTATATTTTTCCAATATTAACAAAAACCATAAAAAAATGGATAGTAAAAATGTTTTGCATTTTTTTATCTGAGTTTTAAAAATACCTCAAATTAAGGCGTCTAGACCAGAATACCCCCTTAATGCAAATTAATCAAATAGAAAGCATTCTTTTTTCAAATATTTTACAACATAATAAAATTTCATCGAATTTAAGAAACAAAATGCTTACATATGGATAATTAAATTGGCATTTCGTAGCACTTCCTATTTGTTTTATGACTTCTCCACATTTTTGATATATGAATTCATTAAATTTGCTCCTTTATCTGAAGAAATATAGTACCAAGGCTTTGCAAGGCCCGATTATCTTTTTCATTTCTACCCATAGGTGCCCAATTATATTTAAATCACGAGGCTGTGATGGCTATTCTAAAACATGCAAAATGGGAGCGAGGAAGATATCAAAATTTTTCCGATAGTCAAACCGCGATCAAGACATAGTGTCGGCAGATCCCAACTAGTCAATTCCTGTAAAGAGGAGATCATATTTTGGGTGTGCAGGTTAACATTTCTCTTATCTGAAATTGCTGATGAGCTTTTTTTTACACAGTCATAATCATTCTCATGGCTGTTATTAAAGGGGAATTGCACAACTTATTTCTCAGGGAAGCGCAGAAGAAATGGAGCTCCATTTTTTCATGTGCTATTTCGAAAACCCTGTGGCCCCAGTACAAGATACGGAGGTCTCAGAAAGTCCTGGGAACTCAACGCCAATCAATTTCCAAACTCGTAGCTGTGATTTGACGATGGGCATACTCGCGGAAAAACTCGGTTTACGTACCATTTAACCCTCATTGCAGAAGCTGTGGGAATCTTTCAGAGAAGGGGACTGTTGAGTACTTTTTCTTTAAATGTCCGGGTTTGGCAGCTAGAGGATGATCATTTCTTCGACAGCCTCGTGCAGTGCGCCAACCTAAATCCCATCAACCTTCTCCATTATATCAACAGCTCTAGCTGATCGTACATATCTGCCTGGTGTAGATCTCATATATATATATAATTGGCGCGTATACCCTTTTTGGGTGTTTGGCCGAGCTCCTCCTCTTATTTGTGGTGTTCGTCTTAATGTTGTTCCACAAATGGAGGGACCTACAGTTATAAGCCGACTCCGAACGGCAGATTTTTTTTTTTATGAGGAGCTTTTTCATGGCAGAAATACACTCGGAGGTTTGCCATTGCCTGCCGAGGGGCGACCGATATTAGAAAATTGTTTTTCTTAATTTTGGTGTTTCACCGAGATTCGAACCGACGTTCTCTCTGTGAATTGCGAATGGTAGTCACGCACCAACCCATTCGGCTACGACGGCCACCGTGTATATATAGTGGTATCAAAACAGCGCTTTATTGCTACTTGGAAAGTGCCATAGTGGTACTTCAACAATTTCACCTACCTACCTACTGCTTTCGGGAAGTATAACCATATCCCATATTCTCACATGGTCCACCGTACATATATTATATTTACCCAAATTACTAGCGCACCCGACAGACTTCGTTCTGTCAAATAGATTTTGAATGTGGCAGTTTATATTTCGACCTTATGACGTTTTTACTCTGCTGACCTTCACACACCGCCCTATCATCGTGGTGACGGTTCTGTTCAGGAGAATTAAAGAAAAGGGTCAGCTCGGGTGACCTAAGTATTTTCGCTTCCACGAGCTTTGGCCACCCTTTTGGGACCCACTAAAAACCCCGACTGGGATGTTGGCCAGAGGGCTTCAAACTAAGAGGGGAACTTAAAGTTCAAACCTGATTGAAAAATAATCTAAAGGGATAGTGGGAATCTAAAGGTGACAAATATTTATAAAGTGGGTGCTTCAATGGCAAAAGATAATTGATTATTTATTATTATAATCATTAACATAGAGTTAATTACCGATATAATAAAGAATAATGAAATAAAACGTATATAAGTATTTTCAGTAATCGCTTTATTGTAAATCAAGTAAATCATAATTATTAACAAAAATCTATTTTTTTTTATAGCAGTGCTTTATGATATACAACGTTTTTCGTTTGATTACCTAGTGAATATACAAACAAATCTGATGATTTTCCAATACTGGAACAGGCAACAGACAATTGACCATGTGAGAAACATGGTTTTTCTAGATTAATTGGTCGGGTTCACGATATTATCACTTTTTTGTGAACGCATTAGATTCTCCAACGCGAACACGAACGCGCAATATTTGTATGGGAAAAAGAAAAGGGCTGTTTTAGAGGTTTCCCGGAAATTATTCGAATTTTTCTCACCGTAAAAACCATCCTTGGAATTCAAGGAACATTTAAAAAAATTGTTAAGATTGGTTCATCCGTTGTTGAGTTATGCGCTTACTAACACATTTTGCGATTCATTTTTATATTATAGAAGATAATATCGTTATTTAAGGGGGGGGGGGGGGGGGGGGGGGTAGGGTTTTTAGGGTAAATGAATGTACATAATCAGAAAATGAATGTACATAATCTCAAGAATGTTGTGTCCAAATTTTAAGTCAATCGGTGCAAAACTCACAAAGTTAGGGCATTATAACCGTTGGCCGCTCCGACTCGGCGACTTGCTATGGTCGAACTTTAAATCGATTTTCTGGAAAACGACGTTTTTCAAGTCGGTGGACACTTTTTCTCTGAATCTACTCGGCCGATCTTCCTGAAATTTTGTACACACTTTCTCTACATAATTACCGAGGTAACCCTGTGAGGTTTTTTTGTTTTTTCAATTTTTATTTATTTTACAATAAACAATATTATGCGATTTATCATCTAAAAATCGAACTTCTACTTCAAATGTTAAAAAAAATTGAAAAAAAAATTTTTTTTTAATAAAAGCTCGACAGGGTTACCTCGGACAATTAATTACCTAATGAAAACTCTTTGATTTTTTGATTTCATATGATCCAATGCTGAGAAAAACTGTCCACGGCAAATTGCCTTTTTTTCGAGACGTCTGCGTAGATCTGCTGTCAACGGCGCAATTTTGTATATTTTCTTGTGAAACTTTTTGAAAATATTTTTGAAATATGAGTTTACAGTATACTAATTGGACAAATAAATTTACATGAATCATCTTTCCAAAAAAAATTCTTAAATAAGTGCATATTTTTAGTGGAATTAACCCTACCCCCCCCTTGAGCTCTTATTTTGTTTTGGCGGCCGCCGTAGCCGAATGGGTTGGTGCGTGACTACCATTCGCAATTCACAGAGAGAACGTTGGTTCGAATCTCGGTGAAACACCAAAATTAAGAAAAGCATTTTTCTAATATCGGTCGCCCCTCGGCAGGCAATGGCAAACCTCCGAGTGTATTTCTGCGATGAAAAAGCTCCTCATAAAAATATCTGCCGTTCGGAATCGGCTTGAACCTGTAGGTCCCTCCATTTGTGGAACAACATCAAGACGCACGCCACAAATAGGAGAAGGAGCTCGGCCAAATACCCAAAAAGGGTGTACGCGCCAATTATATACATATATATAGTTTGTAAGTAATTCTTCCATGGACTAAATAAATAAACGAATAAATAAATATGATGTCCCCTACAGGCATAATAACTTCCTTTTATTCAATACGATTTTGGGAAATTTTTGGTGGTAAATTAAGAAAGTATCGAACTCATCAAAGCATGTAAGGATATGCCTCACAAGAGGTACCTACTTTCAAAATTACCAACAATTGAAAAACCTGAAATATCTGGCTGTGATAAATGCATACTTGTACATACATATGTACATATTTACATCCATATTCAAATGAATATTTAGGCCTTTGTGATCAACTACGAATGTTTGCATACATACATACATATGTACATACATGCACATATTGCCCTGCAACTATTTTGTTCTTTGATATACATACCTTAACATATTTCTACAAAAATAAAAACAAAAAACGTCCTACTACCTGAATGTTCATACATTCTAAGGTTTTTCTATTCAATGGAATTAGTTACACCTCTGAATGATTATAAACATACGTATGTACATGCATAAACATGTTTTTACTAAATATTTCTATGACTCACAAATTCATTTCAATCCGAAGTCGTTTGCATTTACATTTGGCCAATGGTTTGCCAAGTGCTGGCAATATATTAAAATGAAAGAGGGATGCATTGTTGTTTGATGTTGTTAGTCGGATGTATATGCAGGAAGTTATAGATGTGTTAGCATAGTACAGGACAATATGTACTAATATATTTCACCAAAGACTAGAAAATGCTAAGCAAAAATAATGGTGGGAAAACAAAGTCCTGAGAAGATTGAAGCAAAGAGAGATCGAGTACATAGATTTGTGTATAATTTATCTACATTTCTTAGTTTAAATAATGCATATATGTACAAGTATATGTCATATACGAGGTTGTGCAAAATTAATCATTCAATTTTGATTTTGAATAACTTGTTTACCAAATAAAAACAAAAATTATTTTGAGTTATGGAAATCAGAGTTGGGCATTTTGCACTATCACTAAATTGCACTATCACTAATTTTTTAGTGGTAGTTAAAATAATCTAATAAATAAATATCCTAAATCTTTAATTCACCAAATCCGCTTATTTCACTCATTTTTTTTTTTTTTGCACTATGCCCAACACTGATGAAAATCTTTCTTTGGACTTTTATAGCCTAGACAGACGGTGGCGCTGTTCGTAATTACCGGCGCGGTCAGTTCTGATTTAAATTATAGTGTGACAGACGGTTGTTACGTGGATTAGTGAGTAGCTGATTTGCTTATTTAATAGTTTTGTCAGTAAAAGATGGACCGCAGGCAACAAAAACGGGTATTAGCTGCTGAAAACGGTGACCGACGTACGTAGTCCCTTACCGCAGCCCTTAATGAGCACAAAACTGAGCAAAACTCATCCCGTAGAGAACAACTGCGTTCTTTTAGTTACATATTTACACAATACATCGGTTTGTTTGTGTATGTGATTGGTTGTATCTACACAATGCTGCCATTGATATTTTTGCTTACACACTTTTTCACACATCCGCGTTATCAGTTACAATTTTTCATTGCATAATATGCCAAAGTCAAAAATCACTAAATGCAAATAGTTCATTTATCTATAAATAACATTATTCAACAGTGTTTTTAAGTTATTTTACTACAAATTATAATTTTTTATAGTTTATTTTGTAAATGATTTCGAAATGTACTGTTTGGCAACACTGTACGGTGAGAGAGTAATCAGCTGTCAGGGTTCTACGGGATTTTTCAAAAATCGTGAAATAAAATCTACGAAACTACGATACGGAAGGAAGTAATTTTTCATTTACATTGGGTTGTCATTAGTTTGATCGTAACAGCTGACAGGGGACTGCGTTTACGTCGGCCACTGTTTTCAGCATAAGAAATAATTATTTATTTTAAAAATTCACCAATTGCAATTTCTCAAACTACGCCGAAAAATCAAATCAAGTACTGTAATTTCGAACGTTTTCGTGCAAATTAACATTGCATCCACTTTTTTTGTACTTCTCTTTAAAAGTTTCATTATTTTTCATTCACAATAGATATTAACTGTCATTTTTCCGCAATGTCGCCATCGAAAGTTTCTTAATCCGCTTATAGTATGAGAATTAATTCTAGTTGTCAATCCGCATTATACGCACTTAATTTCTGATATAATGTGAAATATGATTGACCTACGACGCCATTTGTAAAAATTATAGATTTTCCGATAAGTTGATTAATTTTGCTCCACCTGGTATATACATATGAATGTACATATGTATGTATGTTTCAAGGCTCAATATTTAGTAGCCAAAGCCTTCGTGCTCGGGTAAACTCTGAGCATGCGCTGTTTTGTTTTTTTGTAGCCCTTTTTATTTTAATAGTGGATTTTTTTTGCCTTTTTTACTACATATATACTACGCTACAATTTGTATCTGAATTTCTTTCGTGCCTAAGAGTAATACTCGTGCTTCTACCAACAACGCGTCAGTTCTTAACCAGTTAATCAGTTAAGCATTCGAGCAGTACTCGTCTTTTTCTTCTTCTCTTAGCAACTTAGCTTATTGTTCTTATTTTAGCTTTTGCTGTAGATTTGATTTTGAAGGGCAATTTGCTATTGTCGTCTCGTTACGTCTGTCTGGTTTCGCTCTCGCGATCTACCGCATATATTGCGATTTGTTAATAATATCAGCAAGCAAGCAGTTAACAGCCAACGGCCAAGTGCCAGCCGACTGTCGGGTATGTAAGGCCAACTAAACAATAACTGGACAACCAGTCAACCGGTCAGTCGGACTGCTATTCAGCCGTCAACTTACCACTGTTGCACTTGTTCTTCACGTCCACCAGAATGCGATTGGTAGCTATCACGGCAGCGTTGTTGCTGTTGGTGGCTATTCGGCTTGATACTTTGTCTGCTATCGTTCGCAAAAACGAACGATTTACCAACAATTGCGCACAACTTCAAAGAATTCGCAGGAATATTCGAAAACTATTCAAAAGCTGCAAAGCTGCGATTTCAGCAGCCGGTAAACCACATTTCGTTAGGTGCCGATATCGGCCCGAGTACTTAGCATACATATGTATGTATGTATGTATGTATGTATGTGTGTAGAAACAGAAGCAAAGTCGTATTCGTATGTGTGGTGATAGTATGGCAATGGTTGGAAATGAAGCAGCTGCTGCTGCTGCCATGTTGGCCAAGCGCAAAAGGCGGTGTTGATCTGACCAACAGGCTCTAAATGCCAAATGCCATTAATGCAATGACTGCCTGTTGGCTTGGCCATTGGATGTTTTCTTCTGCATTTTCAGTATTTAAATTGAAAATTCCCAATTTGCAATAGTCACAGTTGCGCTTAATTTGCACCTCTCTGCACTTCATGCATAAACAGAAATAGTGTAAGGAGCAATGACAACAACAATAAAAATGAAAACTGCGGCAACCATGTCGACTGGTCAACTGGTCAACCAACCTGTCGACAGAGCGTAAGCGCAAGCGCAACAACTTGCAACATGCAAACATTAACCAAACGAGTCATAGAATGAGTGCGAAATATGAAGCATATTTTATTGGATGAAAAATTAAATTAAATAAAATGAAATGTATTTAAAATAAAGAAAGTAAAAAAAAGAAAATAAAATGCAATAATAAAATAAAATACAATATAAAGAAAAATATAGCAACAGAAACAAATTTTTGTCAACAAATACAAAAAAAAATATCTTTGAATGAACCACAAAAAATAAAAAATACAATGAATAAAAAAATAAATAAGTAAGTAAATTAAAAAAAAATAAAATAGATAATAAAAAATAAAACAAAACGAAATCAACTACATTAAAACAAAGAAAAATTAAAATATAATAAAACGGAGTTAAATGAAATAAAATAAAAGAAAACTATTTCAAATTAAAAAAATATTAAATAACATGAGATAAAAGAAATGAAATCTAATAATAAAGCACAAAAATACTAAAATTATATAAATCCAAGATAATATAATATATTTATATAAGAAAGATTAAAGTAAATTAAAAAGTTAAATAAAATGATAAAATATAAAAAACAAGAAACAAAAAAAAACCAAAACAAGTCAAGAGTTCCTGATTTGATCTCAAAAAATAAAATGCAATAAAGAAATAAAATTCAGTAAAACAATAAAACAAAAAAATTTAAGCAAATGAAAAAAATATGTCTAATAATAAAACATAAAAAGTAGAAAAAAAAAATTTTTGTTAAGTAAAAGAAATAATTACAAATTAATTAATATTAATTTAGGAAAATTAAATAACAAAAAAATATCAAAATTACAGTAAAAAAAAAATAAAATTTAAATAAAATGGAGTTAAATGAAATAAATTTAAGTAAAAAATAAATAAATAAGGCAAATGAAAAATATGTAAAATAGCACGAGATAATAAAATTAAATCTAATGATAAAGCACAAAAAAAAAACAAAATAATATTTTATGATGCAAAATAATATATTAAAAATAAACTAAAAACAAATTAAATAAAATTTTAAAACATAAAATAAAAAATTAATAAATAAGGTAAATTAAAAATATATAAAAAAGCACGGAATAATAAAATTAAGTCTAAAAATAATAAACAAAAAAAAAATAAAATAAAATAAAATAAAATTATATAAAGCAAAATAATATATATAAAAAAATAAAGTAAAATAAAAAAAAAAACAAAGAAAAAATCAATAAAAATAAAATGAAATTCAATAAAATAACAGGTACAGCCAGAGTTCCTGATTTGAGGTGAAATAAATAACAGCAATAATTTATTTTGCTTTGTTTATTGTTAAACCTGCATTGAGCTCACTAAATAAAAATGCGAGAACTAAATATTTGGAGGTCATTAACCGTTTGAGTGCGATTCGTCGATATAGCGACGATAACTAATTACTCCAAATTTGCGGCGCGTTGCTATAGCGACGATTGCATCACTGTGCATTTGGCGTTCGGCTAGGAACGTGTTGAATATTATTTTGCGATATTTATAAAAAATTTATGTCATATAAAAGTATAAATTAGTTGAGACCGTTAAAAACAATTTTTATTTTTCGTTCAATATCGATATTTTGAAAATAAATTGCGCAAATGTGTAGTATGTAGTGTAAAAGGATCTAAATATCCAAAGCGTTCCCGGCTAATATGCAACATTTGCAAAAAAGGTGTGCATGGTACATGTGTGGGGAACCACAAATGTGCCAAAATTTGAATAATAATGCCGGAACTCGTTGTAAAAAAAAAAAAAAAAGATGATATTAAAAAAATGTAAATAAGTTTTTCTTATAATCATAACTAATAGTTTAGTCTACAAAATAAAAATAAAATTATTGAAATATGTAATTTTTTGTGTTCTCTATGCTTATATTTGTAAAGCCATCATATTTCAGTTTTCTTAGACCAAATTTTGCTTCGCAATTTTCGTATGTATTAAAGAAAATCGCTTAGCACTCAAACGGTTAAAGCAGTTTAAAATATGTAAAAAAATAAAAAAATATGGAAATTACTTTAAATAAAAGGAAAATTTAAATCTGCTATGCCCAATATATTCCCGATCCCAAAATCATAGACTAATGTTTTCTTTTTTATATCCTCATACTCGCACTGTGCACTTGTCATGGATATCTTACTAACCAGTTGTCCAATTTAATTCACTTCTTCTCTTCGGCAAACTCTCATATAAAAACACTCAAACATCTAATGAATGTTTAGAAATAGTGAATAGTTATCCGCAAAATCAATGCTGTGTAGAAAATTACTAAACAGTTGAATTAGGTTCAATCACTCAGTGCTCTGTGAATAAGTAAAATTATTCGATTCGGAGTGATTCAGTAGTAGCCGCCCAATAACCGCGAACGGGACAAACTGTTACTCAACTCAAGAAATAGGCCTATCCCAAACCTTCTTGCAAAGGATATAAAGACTATCTATGGCGGTTTATACTCAGACCGACCATCAGGTACTGCCCGATCGGTAAAATATTAAATATCGATATCGTGCATTGGCATTTGGGCAGTAACTTCAGAACCGTCAATGCTTTAAGTGTGCTGACAACGGTCTTTTAGTCGGTAGTCTATGCAATACTTAAAGTAGCAGACTGGATAATTTGCGAAAGGTGCCGAGGAACTAAATACATTTTGAATAAATTTATGTTTCTTTGAAAGCCTTTATATACCAAATTATAACAAGTACCAAATAATCTCAATTTTTGATCGAATTTTCAATTGCCCTATATGCCGTTGCAAATTTAAAAAAATATATATTTATTTTTTTTTTTGAAATATTGACAAAAAAATGTCGAATTTTTACAAATCTTATACTAAGTTTGAAAATTAGATTAATCCAAATTTCCGCCATAATTTTCAAATTTTTAATCAGAATTGGAAAAAAAATTCTCGTACGCAGTTTTTTATGCCTTAAATTCTAGTATAACAAAGTGTAAGTCTGAAGTAGCTCAAGATTTTTGTATATAAAAATAAGTGCACATAAGAAGTTATTGGCACTACAACAAATTTGCACTTTTGGCTTACTGGCTTATCTAGCTTTAAGGTACCATACGCGCTCCGACCGTTCCGACTTCACACATTGCCATATGAATGCGCTCATAAATCAGTATATACCTACATATACTTGTATACGAGTATGTATGATATTTGTGTATAAGTAAGAGTATACACTTTTTGAGATTATCAAACAGTCGTAAGGATGGGTAGAGATGCTAAGTGGTTGCGATGTGATCAACAAATTTGAGCTATCAACACTATTGGGCACTTACATACATACACATGGACATACATACGAGGGGAGATCAAAAAGTTTGTCTAATGGAAGGTTGCAAGGAAGACGAACAATGTGTTTTATGTATCACTACATTAAGGCTCACTGCAATTACAAGTGCGAAGATTCAATTGGGATACTACCGGATTAAAACTACTATATAAATAAACTTCAGTTTGGTGCCGTGATTAAGTTTCTCAATATGCAAGGAAATGCACCATGGGTAATTATGCAGAAGAAGCGATCTTACTAAAGAGACTATTGGCCCGGAAAAATAATGGTTTATGTGTGATACACAACGTTTACTCAACCAAAGTAGATAATCAAGTGAAGATATTTAAAGCTCAGGCCGATTGATTAAGGGAACGTACACAGGTATTGTTGAAAAAGTCAGCAAACTTTTTCTGGAAGAAGCACACGTGAAAAAGGAACAAATCGCAGAATTGGTTAGGGTATCATCCACGACCACTATGAATTGACTCAATGCTCAATGATAATTGAATCTCTTTAGCGAGAACAGGAATGAATTTGTAAATCGGATTATTACCTTAAACGATCGTGGAATTCGGTATGAACCTGACTCGAAGTTGGAGTTGATGAAGTAATACAACAAGGAGAAACAAGGGATTTTTAAGACACACGTTGCGATGGCTAACCTTTGCCAATTCGGTCTCGAAACATCTAATCACGCGCGCTACAGTCCAGATTCAAATGATTTATTTTTAAAAGTGAAAAAAAATGTTATTCCAGTACAAAAAATTTACTAATGATGAAGTAAGGGCATGAGCATAGAAATGCCAGAAGATACATATCTATTGGGATATGCGGACGATATAGTGGCGGTCATACCAGCTCGGGACACTGAGGACGCTAGAAGGAAGCTGAACCAAGTGTTGATAAGGACGCAAATATGGCTTGAGGCCTCGCCAAACATAAAACCGAAGTCATCCTTATGACACGAGGTCACATGCCACTCGAGGTCAGCATGCAAATAAGCGACACGTCCCTAGTGACCCAAAAAGTAGTGAAATACTTAGGTATTCATCTTGACTGCAGGCTTACTTTCGGGGCCCAGATACGACATGCGGCTACCAAAACAGCAAAGGTCACGGGTATGCTAAGTAGAATAATGGCAAACATCGGTGGGCCAACACAGAGCAAAAGAAAGCTAACTATGGCGGCCACAAACTCAATTCTCCTGTACGGCAGCGAAGTATGAGGAATTGTGCTAAACTGTTAAGCGAAGTGCAAATCACTAGAGGCTGTGCAACGAACAACTGCACTTAGAGTTGCCTCAGCCTACCGCACTGTCTCAGGCGTAGCAATTTTCGTGATCAGCGGGCAGATACCCGTCGACCTCATGGTCCGGGAACGAATGGATGCGTGAGACTCCAAGAAGAAACACGTCATCACTAGCTTTTCAGAACGGAGACGCCAAACCATGCTGCGATGGCAAAGCCGATGGGGCACTGAACCGAGTGGCAGATGTACGGCGAAACTTATTCCATCAATTGACAAACGGATCCAAAGGAACTTCGGAGAAGTGAACTACTTCTTAACTCAGTTTCTCTCGGGCCACGGATACTTCCAGAGATATCTATACCGCATGGGCAAGGTAACCGATTCCAAGTGCATATACTGCGAAGCGCTGAGCGATGACGTTGAACACACATTTTTTGGTTGTAATAGATGGCTCGCGGAAAGAAACGCTCTCAGGGAGCAGATTGGCGACATCGCACCGAGCAACAAAATCAGCAAATTCCTCGAACGCGAAGACAGCTGGAATGCGGTAAATAAATACATCGAGAACCTACTACGGAAAAAAAAAAGATCGACCTCGATACAGTGCAACAAAGTGAATCCGCACAGATAGAGGCACAAGAAGACGAGCCTATAGCATGAAAGTTGGCTACAATGGTGGACCCAGACGTGGGTGAATAGAATTGGTACTTTATGGATGCCGTTCTGGGCCCTCCCGAAGTAATAGGTATAGAAAGCAGTTCCGGGAAGCGTGTCTCCCCAGAAGGAGAGGAGGGATCGTTTTAGTGGCCACACCACACGACGCAGTAGACGACGGTCGCTGTAAGTGCGAAGGCATTTTGAACCCTACCTCACCCACCAAAAAAAAAAAAAAAAAAAAAATTGCTCCCTATTTTAAAGCTCTACACCATACTTTTTTATGGTTGAACAAACTGTTTGAAATATTCTTTAAGAATGTTCATTAGGCTTAAAGGAAAATATGTCGAAAAGGAACAAACAATTTTATATAAAATTTTATACCCCCTCTGGTTCATTCCACGAATTTTTTGAACTCTCTTCGTATTAGCAAATTACTTCACAGCTAAGATGGTTATGTAGCATTGAACAAAATTTCGTAAACGCGAAAGTGTTAAGCGCTTCAATTGACGACTGCCGGCTGCCACTTGGCCACCAGTGTTTAGCAATGCATAGGTCTACGTATACTTAGAATCTGCAGCGAAGGTGATGTCGATCATTTGGATAGCACTGGGTGTAAAGAAGTTGGTGGAGCTGGAGCTGCAGCTGCAACTGACGTGAGCGTGGTAGGTGGCGGTATTAAGCTTATAAGGCAATTTGCCGCCTAGCAGTGTGATGACTTGCTGCTCAGTGTTGGCGTAGCAAATTTTTACATGACACTACTAGTCTCGCTCCAGGCAAAATGAAATAAATATTACTGATTTATTTTTTAATTCAATTTAGCAACAAATAAAATAAATTTTGTAATATTTTATGAGCCAAAAATTTGCTGAAACGAATAAATGTGTTTATGCTTTTTATTTACTAGTTATATTGAACGACTTGTTGTTGATGCCATTTAACGATCTTTGCTATAAAACTGCATGCTTGACATACTTCAAATTCATTGCTTTGCAATATTCAGGTAGGTTAGACGGCAAGGGTACCACGGCTACACTACAAGTAGCACTAGCCGCCAAAGTACCCTTTCCAAGGGCCAAATTTGAAAGACCCAAAACTCGAAAATTTGTGGCATCATATTGAAATAAAAAAAATGCTGTTACATATTTTCGATCGAAGTACAGAAAGAAACAAAAAAACGCGGGAAAATATTTTTGAGATGTAAACTTTATATGGAAACACGCTTATGCACATACTCGTATAAGAATAAGTGTAATGGTTGGTTAAAGTGACAACTAACTGATTACCTAAATGTAATCCCAAGTGATTATTATATTCTTATAAAAACAGTAACATACTTTTTATACAATGGGCACTTGCAGTTCCAACTTCCAACAATTTTCCAACTTCCCAGCCATAGTTTCAACAGCTTCTTGTATATCTTCCTGAAACGTGAATACTTTGCTCAATATCTAGACGTATTCTATATTTGAGTTACCTTAAAATATGTATGTATTAATAAGAATTTTTGTTCGCTAAAAAAAGTAAATACAAAAATGGCACATTTTGTATCAGTAAATTTTCTTGATTTCATCGCTAATGTTTCACATTAGTTTTGCTCTTAATGGCTCACCGCTAAAAATTTAGTAACCTCCTCTTATTTTTAATGCAGATACTTTTCCATGAACCACCGGGGAGCGTTTATGCCTACCTGCAAATGTTTTGATTTTTACTATACCCCCTAAAGTAATTATTGCAAGCATAGTTGATTGTAGAGGCTATCCCGGTTGACCACAATTCTATGTTGGACCTGAGATATGTAGTGGTTGCAGTAGTAGTTCATATTCTGGGATAATAGAAATGTCAATTCCGAGACCAGATCCGAGAATTTCGGTGTTTCTTACGAATCGAAAATAGCAGAATAAGTTAATATGCATCGTAGGGTACTTTTTTCTAATTCTTTTACAAGTTTGGCAAGGCTTAAAACTGTAGGTCCCTCCATTTGTGGAACAACATCAAGACGAACACCACATATAGGAGGAGGAGCTCGGCTAAATACCCAAAAAGGGTGAACGCGCCAGTTATAAATATATATTTACAAGTTTGCATGAATCAAAAATTTTGATTAAAATCTTATTGAAAGAAAGTTTTCATTAATCTGCATAATTTCGCTCTATGACGTGCAAAGAAAACAGCAATAGCAAAAAATGACGCAAAATTGACCACCCCCTATCGAAAGATCTATAATTTTTGCAATGATGTCGCACGTCAATCATATTTGACACAACTGAGAACTAGACAGTTGCGGTATTCAAACAGACAAGTGGTGGAGCGCGCAAAGGGCAAAATAAAGATTTCCATCAGTCGAAATCATTTTTTCGATTTACTAGAAACGTTATTCAAAAACAAAGTTGGATGATTAATTTTGTGCCTCCTTGTATACAACATTCCTACTTCGAGAATATATTGGGTTGGGGAAAAGTAATGTCGTGTTTTGTCAATTGAGCGCGATATTTAAACATATCTTGCGTTGTACTTACTGCATCGGGTCACACTAAACGGCGATTTGAAGACGACAATTTGTACTACAAGTGTCTCTTTGACAAAGTTGTGATCGTACGTTTCAATCTTAAGTTATAGCGCATCAAAGATGGAGTCCACCAAGCAAGAAATTCGTCATATTTTACGTTTTTACTACCTTAGAGGTAAAAATGCATCGAAGGCGGCGGCAAAAATTTGTGAAGTTTATGGGCGTGATACTGTAATGATTCGCACAGCACAGCGTTGGTTCGATCGATTTCGTTCTGGTGTAATAGAGTTCGAAGATGCGCCCCGTACTGGTAGGCCAATCGTCGTAGAGACTGATAAAATCGTTGAAATTATCCAAAGAGACCGGCATGTGAGCATTCGCTCGATTAGTCAGCAACTAGGTGTAGACCACAAAACCGTTTGGAACCATTTGCAGAAGATTGGATTCCAAAAAAAGCTGGAGCTCTTGGACCGAATCAACGCTTGCGATTCTCTACTAAAACGGAACGAACTTGACCCATTTTTGAAGCGGATGGTGACTGGCGATGAAAAGTGGATCACGTACGACAACGCAAAGCAAAAAAGATCGTGGTCGAGAAGCGGCGAGCCGGCCCAAACCATCGCCAAGCCCGGATTGACCGCCAGGAAGGTTTTGCTGTGTGTTTGGTGGGATTGGAAGGGAATTATCCACTATGAGCTGCTCAACTATGGCCAGACCCTTACTTCGGTTCTCTACTGTGAGCAACTTGACCGTTTGAAGCAGGCGATTGACCAGAAGCGGCCAGAATTGGTCAATAGGAATGGTGTTGTGTTCCACCAGGACAACGCTCGTCTTCACACATCTTTGATGACCCGCCAGAAGCTACGGGAATTCGGATGGGATGTCCTATTGCACCCACCATATAGTCCGGACCTGGCACCAAGTGACTATCATCTCTTCCGGTCCATGCAAAACGCCCTTGGTGATACCAAGTTGGCCTCAAAAGAGGCTTGCGAAAACTGGTTTTCTGAGTTTTTTGCAAATAAGGAGGGGGCGTTTTATAAAGGGGGGATAATGAAGTCGCCTTCTAAATGGCAACAAGTTTGCGAACAAAACGGTGCATATTTGACTTGAATTGGATAATTCTAAGTACGTTAAATAAAGCGTCACATTTCGATCACAAATACGACATTTCTTTTTCCCCAACCAATATGTAAAGCTTAGGTAGATATCTACAACAGGCAGATATTTACAAGCAGCCAGAGCTGGTTATGTAATGGAGAACTGGTTGACGGAAACTAGGCTGGAGCACTGCTCCAGCGCGTCGAAGAAAGGAGCACTCATTGACTTTAATCGTCTAGCTGCCAGGCCGGCAGATAAAGTGCCCAACAATCTCCTTCTCTGAAAGGTCCTCACAACTTCTGCAATGGAGATTACATGGTAAATCTAGCATTTCTGCGTGTGTGCCGATCATCCAATGACCGCAGGCTCCCACTTTCAGATTTTTTTAAATTTTCTGAATATTATTCAGAACCTATTTATCTATAATTTTCAACAAAAAATGATTACGATCATAACATGGTGTGTTAAAATACTAACCTTTTTTGTAATTTTTTTTTATTGAATTTAAGAAGTTTATATTGCCGTACAAGTCCCGAGATTCCGGGATTATATTAAAAATATTCAAAATGAAGATATCAATAGTTACCGTTATTCTTGTCTTCCCTAGTATGCATATCAGTTGACATTCTAGTTGCTGCTTAATTTGATATTTAACGCTGAGTCAAGTATTGAAGTCATTAAAAATTGGAATATGTGGCGCTGTCAATTACATAAATATTGATGACTTTATTAATGGAGAGGAGATCAGCAAATACTTAACTCCACTATTCACACTTGCTTTACCAAAATAAACAAGAAAATTTAACTATACGAATTATACTAGTCTCGAAATAATGGAATGCTTTCAAATAGAAAATATCAAGAAAAGGGGAGAAAGCCTCAATGCGTTACTTATCGCACCAGTTCAAAAGCATTATGATTTTCATAGTGGGACAAATTTAGTAGTGGCGAATTATGTTTAGGAGGAAGCTCGTTTGAGGGTTCAATGCACGCTAAATGAATTTGGCACAAGTTCTTGAAATATGAAGAAACAAAAACAAATTGAAAGAAAAAAAAAATCAGAAAAAACATAGCCGCGTCACAAAAAAGGCGAACTCATTAAGCGCCGTTGTTTGTAAGAAAGTTCATTCTCCTCATTCAAAATCCATTCATATTCGTGTTGCAAGCATAGTTATACACACAAATTGCACACTCACTCAATCGTTGGTACAAAAACCAGCAAGAAAAAAAGAAAAAAAAATACTGCAAATGTCGATCATAATTCATTAAGAGTGTGCGCATAGGCGCACAAATCCCGCAGACCAACCATTCAACGCTCCAGCAATCCAGCAATCCAACGCGTTCTTAGCGGTTCCTACGACTGTTGCTCGCTTTTAATGATGAGGCTGCGCGACAATCTAAAATTGTTGGCAATTTATGCAAAAATCACGTTTGAATTCGATTATGCAGCAAATGAATGTAGAAATAAAAATTGTTTTCACCGAAGAGGAATAACGAAATTTTGCTAGACTCATACGTACGTACGTACGTACGTTCGCTTGTCGCATCCATGCCGCATACTCGTCTAGTGGTTAGGTATGTCATGTCGCCTGTTGTTTTTGCATTTTAAACATTACATCTGCACTCGACTTGTCGCAGTGGGTTGCAATGTTGATCGATCGTTTGTTGCAATCCGCGCGACCTCAGCACGCTTTGTGTGCCCCACCAGCGACACTACCGGCACTGTTTCTCATGCCCTGTTCAGCCCCTTAGTACGATAGTGTCGTTCGATTTGTTTGCCAGTCTAAGTGGTTCATTTGTTTTGCTGCTAGAAGATGTTTGTTTCTTTTTATGCGCGCGTCTCTTATGGATGTGTTTGGCCTTTAATGTGTTTTCATGTTGCACCAAATCGTTGCAATAAATTTAATAATCACTTTATGCCATTTGTTCTTAACAGTTTGTGCTAAGTTTACTCAATTCATTCGTTTTCTTTTCATTCCTTTTCTATTTCCAGAGTCGCGACGCCGCTTCTGATGATGAAGTGCGTGATTGTGATTCGATCGATGGTGATCATCATGTAATTCGTGCAAAGCGTTTAAAGGTCGCAACGCTGAAACGCAGCAATAGCAGTGGCAATAACAATAGCAATAGCCACAGCAATAGCAATAAAAACAATCATAACAACAAAATTATTGGTGGTGATATGAGTTTTGGTGGTAGCAGCGGCAGTGCAAGTATTGCTGTGGCCAGCGGCATGGTTGTGCGTAGTCCCGATCATCACGCTGATCTTCAAATAAGGTAAATTATTTACTTTGCTCGCCATTGGCGGTTATTGATTGAAATAGTGTTAAAAAGCAACTTTATGAATTAATATGTGTGTTTTTTGTTTTACTTTTCGTGTGTGTATTTCCAGTCATCATCATCAGTTTCCCTCAAGTCATCCGCTAAATACGCTCGGTAATTTCATGGGCATTGGCGGTTTACATGGCATTCCAAGTCTACAACACAACGATGTGCTAGAAAAGTTAAAAATGCAAGTGCGTGATATGAAAGTGGGTCTAATGGTAAGTATGGCACCTAAACAACACCAGCTGTGATCCACTGATGAATGGATCCGAATCCGCATAAAAATTTTGCACATAAATGCAAAACCTGATAAAAATCTCATTCAATTTATGATCTGTTCTGCTCGTTTTGGTTCTAAGCACTAGTTTGGAAACACTGCCTTTTGTGATTGGTAGCACTGGCAAGTGAATGTACTTATAAACACAAATACTAGGTCGTTTTAAAAGATTTGTGTTTCGAGAAGAAAAACACAATTTTATGGTTTATTATTCAGTTTAGTCTCCCTGAACATCAATGCACTGGTTCAACGAGATTCCTCTTTATGAATTCCATTTCAGAGGTGAAAATTTGGAAGAGCTGCATAATAGTCATTCACAGCTTTTATGACCTTATCATATGTAAATTTATATGAACTATATTAGAAAAGAAGTGTAAATTTCATGTTGAATCCGGTTTTTTGTCAAAAATTGTAATGCCACACCATTAGAGGCCCAATCTACTATAACAAATTGATAACATTTGAATTCAAAAGCGCCATTTTCAATTGAAATATCATTTTCTTAAATATCTATATTATTCCCTGGTGTTTTATCTTCTATTAATGTTTCATCTTCAATGCTGTCATATAATTTTTTAACGAATAAGTCCAAGTCTATATTTTCTTTGAAATGAAGTCAGCGTCTGAATCTTGTTTGAAGTAGCCCCAAAGCTTCGACAACAATTCTTGTGGCAAAATATAATAAATTGCTTGTACTTTTTCTTCTTCATACTACCAAACAGAAGTCTTAAGGGGTCCCGGTGGTATAGAGCTCAAAAATTTAGGGTATTTTCAGGAATTTTTTTTTTTCAGTAAAAAAAAATTAAAATCGATATTTAAATTTTTTACGCTTTTTATTTCACTTTTTTACATACAACAACGAAAAAAAAATTGTATTTTAATAATTTAAAAAATGGCGTTGAAGTTGACCCTCCCGAAAAATTGGACCTGGACGGGGTCGTCCATTTTGGCTCTTCTATTTATCTGAAACATAAGAACCAAAAAAATATTAATCAGTATGACTGTAGCTATGTCCCGTATTAAAATACAAAAAATAAAAAAAAATTTCCAAAATGCCGCGGCTTTGAATTTGACTCTCTAAAAATCGAGGTTTTTTAGTTTTTGAATAAAAAAAAAATACGAAATAATTGAAATAATAATATGATTCTAGTACGGCCGATAGGCATTGATGTTGTGCACAACATATTAATATTTCAGACAACACCAGCCCGAAAAAAGTCGTTTCGAGATAAATGAGTTTTCGAGGTACAGGTAGTTAGGATCTACCTAGTTAGTGGGCTGTAGAAGCTATAATGCTGAAAATTTCCGCATGAAAATTTCACAATATATCTATTCGAAATATCGAAAAAATCAAAAATCGAGTTTTTGAAATTTCTAGACCACCAGATCCCCGTAAATCAGTGTTGGCAACACATATACATACAAATGATCTGGATCGTTCTAGTGAGAAGTGATCGCGATACTGAGCTGGTTCGTCCAAGAATATACGCTAAGTGTGTTGTTGTTTTAGTTATTGTTTGAGCGGCTGGGAGAGCATGATTTGTTGCTTTGGTAGCTGAGTTCAAAAGTGCTGTGCCACTGTGTTCTGTCTAGAAGGAGAAGAGATACCTAAATTTGAAGCCTGAAATTTCGCCAATGCTGTTGAGTAATGGTTTGCCAAAAACTTCTAATCTGGCTCTTGACTGCAGCAAATATTTTAATCTCGTCGCGTGCAACCCTGCCTTCTAGTGTGCTGGGTTAGCCGCGGTTGGTCTTGAGATGTTGGATCCTCCGTAGCTTAGAAGTGTAATAGAATCTCACTATGAAAGTTTTAGGAAGTACTAAGCTATTAATGAGAAAGATACAAAAAATCTGAGAGGAGATGTTTTTCCTAAATGATAAAAACGTTTCACCAAAAAATTTTAACAAAAAATAATTTGTTTGCCAAACTATATTTTATGCTACGAAAAAACAATTAAAATTTATAAAGACGTTGAAAAGAGCAAAACAAAATTATTCAATTTTTTTTTTTCAAAATTCTTTCAGTTCTATTTTTAGTATACTCAAGACCACGAAAAAACCAATTATCAGAAAAAAGAGGTTGTCTGTAAAGTCGGTTTACTGACGATAGTTTAACGTGACAACGTCACAAGAAAATAGTGATGGAATGGGTGTATTTTTCAAACGAAAATTTTAATTTTATTTGTTTGATAGATATTTTGTATGGATATAGAGAAGGAGGTAAATGGAATAGTAATGAAATAGGTCAAGTTACATTTACACAAACGTGAACAATTAAGAAACATTTATCAAATTCATGAAAGATATGTTCAATTTCGATTGTGCATCGGACGTTAATAAGTCAACAACACTAAGAGGCAACATCATCGATTTGCCTTTTTCAAGACACTTTACACTCGAAACACTCCCTTTCATTTCCTACTTTTCCTATCATCGTCCTATTATCAACAGAGAAATGGTTCATTACCATGCACACAGGAAGAAGGTATATGCAAATACAAATATGTGAATTTATATACAAATGCGCATATACATACATATATATGCTCACTCAAGTAGGCGAGAGCCAGATGTCGAACATTGTCGAACACGGGGGCCGATTGTGCCTCTTTGTCGTTCGTTTCGCGCTCTCGCTTGCAGTTCAAGCAAGGTAACGCCGCTTGAGAAAGGTAACGACACATTTTTTGGTGCGTGCAGCCAGCTACATTGAATTATAAGACGTTATTACGTCAAAAATTACGACAATGTCCAAAATGTCCAACGCTGGGTGCATGTAAAACATCTGAATTGATATGAAAAGTGAAATATCAAATCCCGATCGCCTAATATCGTTCTCAAGTGGGTAGTAGGGCTGTAGAAATTTTAGGTCTAAGCGGATGTTATATAAATTTCAATTCGTGTTATATACTTTGAATCTTGAGTGTCAGAATTCATGTCATAGTCTGTGGATGTCTTGTCAATTCAATCTAATAGAATGGTTAATTTATTCTATTACCTCGATTCGATTGGTTACTCTATCATATAGCTTATGGCAATATCTACAATCGTTTCCTTAACTCAAACACCCAGATTATCATACACGCAACTCAATAATTCACTTATCTCCTCCACAGGAAAAAGATTACGCCGTTGCACATGCGGCCTCCTTCGCGCCAAGTCTTTTACCCACCAGCTTGAATTCTGCATTCCCACTGCCGCCCACATCAATTGGTCAGTTCGAGCATCGGGCACAGAGTCTAGCTGTGGTGGCTGGTGGTGGCAGTGGCAACGCGGGCGTCGTCAATGGCAATTCACCGACTTCACACAACAGCGCCGGTAGCAATACGAGCGCGAGTGGTGCGCCCTCGTGTCTGAAGAATAGTGGCGCCGGGCTACTTGGTGGTGGGGGTACTAGCAGTGGAAGCGCTGCCATGGGTGGTGGTGTCGGCGGCGTTGGTGAAGGTGGAGGTGTGGGTGGTGGCGTAGGCAGTAGCAATAGTGCCTTCTCATTCACCTCGCCAACGGCGCCCAGCTCAAAAGACGGTAAATATTTAAAAAATTTCAAAATAATTTAGATTTTAGATTCATATTTGCATTCAACTCGTAATTTGAGTTTAGAATAAGTTTTTATAAATGAGAACGCGTATTTCGGTATATTTTTATGAAGCCTTTTTTCATTTTGGTTTCAGAAATAACTATCTTTTGTTCATTACAAATTAATAGATATTAATTTCTTCTTGTAATTTTATTTTAAATCCCTTTTTCTCAAGTTAATCCCGCATCGAATTCTTCAACATCCAGTGAGGCTTCCAATTCGTCGCAACAGAATAATGGCTGGAGCTTCGAGGAGCAATATAAGCAAGTAAGACAGGTGAGTTGCAAATAAAAATCCTTTTTAGAATATTCAAACTAAATATAGGTACTCCAAGAAAACAAATAACAACAGGAAATACTTGGAAAAGTCTAGGAAAAAAGCGAGTGTAGTCGAAGAAAAAGTTACAATATCATTCTTCTGCTCCTTCTGTGCTGTGTTGGCACACGAGGAAAAAAAGTATCACCCCCGTTAATAATTATAAAATTAAATTAAGCAACAAACTATGCCATAAAAGAGTTTTATTTTTCAATAAATTTAATATTCAAATTTTTTCCCTTACACTTATCAACGGTTTTCCAAATTTTCTTGATGACCTCCAAATCGCTTCTTGAATAAGTAACAACTTGGTGTGCTAGGATTCGTTTGCATCTAAATGCAAGTATTAAAAAATTCGTTTTTTAGCATTTTCGAGGTATCGATCTCCTTTCTATACATATCGCACCCTAAATACAAAAGGGTCACAACTCAAAATGTACCTTTTGCTCAAATATGAACGAGACGTTATCAATAAAACGGTCCGCGGATGACATAGGGCAAAAATAAATTTTTTGTTTTTTTGGTAGGTCTATGATAAGCTTACAAGGCAATTTTCAGCGTGATATGTCACATAGTTTGTTTTCTGTGCTACTGTAAACAAGTCAAGCTCGAGTGTGGAAAATTTTGAGTTGTGACCCTTTTGTATTTAGGGTGCGATATATGTATATACGGTGAAGAATCCAAGTCTATATATAACAGCATATTTTCATATTTCCCAGAAGGTATAAATAATTGGAAAAACTGTTAATGAATTTACAAAAAATTTAATTATTTTCCTTGCTTTATAACAAAAAAAAAAGCAACAAAACATAAAAAAGTCTACATACAATTCAATTAAATAAAAAAAAAACCAATTCATTCATTTTAAAACTAGCTTTTTTGAATACTTTTAGTATTTAGTAGGTCCACCACCCTTTTCAATCACTGCTTGAAGGAGTCGTGGGTTTATCCAACTAGTTGGGTAAACATCAATGCGTTATTTGGTTCCATACCTCCATCAACTCTTTCTTTGTCGATTTTGCGTCAGTTACTATACTTAGTCGAAATTTTCTTTCTAAATGCTCCAAATGCTTCCAAACATGCTTTATTGGATTTAGATTCGGGCTCTATTGCGGTGTATTTAGTTATCTGTGTGCGTAATGTATGGGCCATTCTTTGACACTTAGTTGAAAATTGTCATTGTTGAAGAATCTAACCTTGCCCAAGACCCAAACGCTCTACTGATGGCTTCCAATGTTATTCCAACATGGTTTTATATTTATATCGGTTCATAGTGCTTTGAATAAAAATCATCTTTCCAACGGCAGATGCAGCTATAGCTCCCGAAACCATTACACTACTACCGCCGTGCTTCTCTTCTCCTCGTCAGTTAATAAAACTTTAAACCAGAAGTCCATTCCCTTGCCAATATGTGCCCGTGCAAACTCAAGCCGAAGGCGTGTGCGTCTTGCTGTTTTTCCATAAATAGAAGAACTTTTTATGCAATTTTTTAATAGGATGTTTATTTCATAATAAAGACGAAGGTATGCCATTAGTAATGGAAAATAACATCAGGCAAATGACCGACTACGCTTACAGGAAAATATCCTTTTCGTGAAATTTTCCATAACCGAATTGCAAGTGGCTGCCCTATGTCCTCGATAGCTTCCCGAATTCCATCTGTGAGGTCTTGAAACGACCCTGGGCTGTTGGCGTCGACCTTCTCTTCCATGTGACCTCTAAGAAAAAAGTCATAAGGTGTTAAATCACAAGATCTCGCTGGCCAATTTTGATCACCTCTTCGAGAGATAAGACGGTCCGGAAACTTTTCCCGTAAAATATCACTGGTTTCGTTGCTTGTGTGCCATGTAGCGTTGTCTTGTTGAAAATAAACGTTGTCCAGATCAATACCACCCAATTCCGGCCATAAAAAATCGTTAATCATCTCTCGATAGCGATATATTGCACCTGTTATGGGAAAACCCTTTATTTATATCAGTCCAAACTCAAGCTGAAGGCGTGTGCGTCTTGCTGTTTTTCCACAAATAAAAGTACTTTTTATGAGGAGCTTCTACACTCGGAAGTTTGACATTGCCTGCCGACGGCAAATGCTTTTATAAAAAACATTTTCCATTATTAGGTTTTTTCAAATCATTCGGCTACGGCCACCGATGCTTGTTATTATATTAGTGACCTTTCCCTGAAATGAGATATCGACCTTTGAGTAGTTTTTGATGCCAAGTTTATTTTCATAGTCAATTTAATTACGTTATCGAAAATTCTTAGTCCATGCTTGCATTCATTCGTCGCTTTAGCTCAGATTTCGCCGATTTGTATGCGCTTAAGCTGCTGTTTTCATCTCGGGTACGAGCCAAATTTGAATATGCAGTCTTTCTATGGGGGAATCATATGGATTTAGATGAAAGCGCTTGAAACTTGTATGTCTTTTGTCGTTACGATTTCTTCATGCGATACTTTCTTATCAGTCTAAGTATCTGTTAATTAACTTAAAATCCCTATACAGTGAGATTTTGGGACGATTAATTCGCCATTCTAACTTGAATGTATGCATTTTAGTATAACCTTAGGAGCCTCCGAAATGATGATGTTTTTGTATTAGATCGAGTAAGAGCAATATATGCATCTAATTCAGCAACTGCTATCGTGTTGAAGGGATAACATGCATTTTGCTCTATCTAAATCTGGATTTACGCAGTTACTGAATGAAATGTACTGACAGGAAATTTTTATATTTTCTAGATTATAACTAAATAAAAATAATACGATTTTGTAGACGCTCAAAATAGATGCTTGTTGCCTTGAATACCTCTTCATATGACTCAAATATGGATTCATTTCTTAATGTTCACAGTAAATTTTCTCAGGTGTTTAAGTCTATGGAATATGCTGTAAGAGGAATAAATTCGTAACCTAATTATTAAATCTTGCCTTGTCTTGTCGATGCCAATCAGGTTAAAGAGAACTTTTTCCTCGCCAAATGCAGTCGGTTTCTACTTCGAAAAAGCGTCTAATCGATAATCGATCTGTAATTAAGTAATCGATGTGAATGACGTGCATCATCGAAACCTATATTCTTTGTAGTCTTTCCTCGATTTCGTTTCATGAGAAGTCTACTGTGCCAACTAATCATTAGTCTCCGCTTGTAATAAATCTATGTTTCGCCCAGCGCTCCGATTGAACGTCGTCATACACTTTTGTGTTTATGGTACCAATTTTAAATCAGGAATCTTTGATTTATTTATTTTTATTTTGCTAAAGTGATCCAACTTTATATTTTTTATAAAAATGTGTGGTAACTAATATTTACTTTATATAGAAAATTGATGCCGCGAACCTCATGAAATTAACTATTTTTTCCAGTTTTACTTATTGAACGAATACGAAACAGTCGCTTTTTAACCCCTTCAAGCCTTTAAAAAGACACTTGGATAACCGAATTACTTTTTATGTTAGACTATAAATAACAACAGCTAGAGATTCACGTAAGATTTTTTAATAAATAGATTTTTGTCCAATTGAGAAGTGCGCCCTTAAGTAAGAAATGAAAATAATTAGCATTTTCGAACTTCTATAGACAATACACAATGCACTCAACTCATTGAGTCTCATCTTTCTACAATATTCGCAAATTATTTCGTTCATTCTTTATAAAAATAGAAATCATTGTGTGGCACAAAATCTTACTCGTATAAATCAAACTTCTAAACTTTGTATAAAATTCAGAAAAAATTTCGTCAATTCAACTTTTGTACCAGGATTTCCATAATATTTCTGCGTATCAGTTTTATAGCCCATTGAATTTTTGCACAAAATGAAAGTTTAAAGTCGCTTAAAAATTGTGTTGATATTTTACAAGTTTTTTTGCACGCGATGTTGAAAATTTTCTTCCACATAAAGCTGGCTCGGCCAACTGGAAGAAGTCGTTTGAAGTCACAGAAGGAGCTCACTGCGCACCATCTGGTCTAGCACAAAAGCTTATAAATCGAATGCTTTAATATTTTTCCCTGACATATTCTTTTGGAGTATCACAAATATCACGAATGTGGCAGTAAAGCGAGAAGAAGTTTCAGATATCTCGGCCGGAGGAAAGGCACATACACGCTCAGCCCAACCCAGCTCTATCATAGGTTTATTAAGGGAACTGGGTTTGGCTGGGATACTGAGATGAGTAGAGCGCACAAAAGACCAAGAGATGGAAGAGCCAACTTCATTTTCATTCATTAATTCATTCATCAAGGAAGCAAGGATATCTAGCGAATATCTAAAAACACGTTTTTGTGATAAACTAAAGAAGCCCAATCTGTTATGTTAGCACGATACAGTCATCGCTCATACTTCAGTGGTTAAGGACTGTGCATTGTTCTCACATGAAAACGCTGGTACATTTTGAGCGCGCATTTTGCAACATGGCCTAAAAATAGTTCCTGCCACCAAGCTTTTAACTTTAAAATTGGTCAGTAAAAGCTTCCAATTGTTTTCTATATATATATATATTTTTTTTTATTATAAAAATTTACATATCAACGTGTTTCCTCTGTACGTATGCAGGTAGTGTTAGGTACAAAGCCTAAACCGAACTAGGTTTCTACTTTACACTAAATGGAAAATCACGAATTTAAAATGCAAAAGATTTATTTTGTAAACCATCTACCCAAGAAAAACTACGCAGCAGTTTATAACCTGTGAAAGGATAATACCAAGTTGAAACCGATATTACCTACCTGTATAAAATATTTGCGCATTGGTGATTGCAGTAATACCAACGACAGTAAGGAATAAGAAAAACCTTAACCAACCGATGTGTAATCGATAATCCACTTAATCCACCTACAGTAACACAACCAGCATATAATAGATGTACAATGCAAAGACCAACCAAACAACAAAGATCAAATACCAGCAACACTACATTGTAATAAATGAATATATGTATTATACATACATATGTATATATACTCGTAAATATATGCATGCGGAGGGGAAGAAGTGTTGCGGAAGTGGTGGTGAAGAATAACCATCAAATCAAGCATACCAAAACTGGTTACATCTCTTGTAAATAACTAATTCATCGCACTTTAGTATTAAGTATACGAAAAATGCATAAAATAAATGATAGAGCGCGTCGAGTGGGGAAAGAAAGAAGAAAGGAGCAAAGGATAGAGAGGAGATTTCATGATTTTCATGCACACATATGTACATATGTGTGTATGACTGAGTATAGTGGTGTTTCGTGTAACGAATTTGAGTTTATGGCAAATAAAATATACCATTCGGGCGCAACGGTAATCACATGAACTAACAACGCTTAACGTACAGTGTCGGACAAAACATATGGAACTGAAGCCTATTATTGAGACTATCATTTCCTGCACTGCCAAATATTAGTTTGAATATAGTAAAATAATTAAAAAATAAAGATGAAATATGTTTGTAGTTATATTAAGAAAAAATATGCAATCGTAGAACTTATTCCGCCTTATATATATTGGCGCGTACACCCTTTTTGAGTGTTTTTCCGACTTCCTCCTCTTATTTGTGGCATATGTCTTGATGTTGTTCCACAAATGGAGGGACCTACAGTTTTAAGCCGACCCCGACAGGCAGATATTTTTTAGGAGGAGCTTTTTCATGGCAGAAATACACTCGGAGAAAAAAGAAAGAAAAAAAATAACTAGAGAAAAACTTTGTTTTCATTTTGGTCTTTCACTGAGATTCGAACCCACGATCTCTCCCTAAATTCCAAATGGTAGTCACGCACCAACCTATTCGGCTACGGTTCATGAAAAAAATTGCACATATTCAAAATTAAGTACGACAAAACACATTGGACTAATTATTATTATTTAATAATATAATAAAAAAAAATAGTTACAGTACATTATTTTTAATCAGATAAGCATTTCGATAGAAGCATAGAGGCATATATGATATAAGGTTGTTAATGATTTCTAAAGAAATATTTTGCTATCATTATTTTTGTCGCTATTTACACTTTCTTCTCTATCTATCTTCCTGCTTAACACATCCCAGAGAGCTTTTATGGGATTAAGGTCCGGCGACTGAGCTGCCCATTTAAGGACATTAATTTTTTCAGTTACAATGCATTTTCTTACGTGGTTTGAGGTGTGGTTTGTGTCGTTATCATGCTGGAACGACTATAATAGTAGCATACTCCACTCTTTAAAGGGAAGCATTACGGGACATTTTTAAATATACCTAAATCGATCTACTATGATATTTATTCGGTGCAGAGGTTCAATGCCAAATCCAGTAAAACATCCTCAAACCATGATTCCCTTCCGCCTTGCTTAAGAATATGATGGATCTTGAAAATATGGCGGGTGTAAGCGCTTATTTCGTGGTTGCCGAACTCTGCATATTCCGTCTGAGTATTGAAAACCAAATTTGGATTCATGTATTCTGGAGCAATTTAAAAACGTTTTAATTGTTTTTTTTTTCTGAAACAAATGGTTTTTTATTGACTTACAACTTCTTAGTTTACCTTCACATGCTCTTTCTTGCACTGTCCTGGTACTTACTTTTACGATTAGAGCTTTAAATATGCTTGGCCGCTTCATTTGCACGCTATATTTTCGAGTATACACCTTCTTGTCGCTTTGTAACTTTAAGACGTCTTTCTCGATAATGAGATTCCACGGCTTCATCTAGCCTTAACTTGCTTATTATGAAACATAGGTACTGTTTTTTTTTAATGAACACTTTTTGATATAATATCTTGCTGAGTTAAGTCTTTCTTGTAATCGTTAATAAATCATTTTTCCAATTGAACTGAATGCTTGTTACAAATTTTACAAAATTACACTAGATTTTGGCGAACATATTAAACAATTTAAACGGGCCACAACTTTTACACTCACTTGAGCTTCGACAAATATTTTCTTTTTATTTATTATTTCATTGAATTATTATTATTTCATCAAATAAAATATTATTATGCCTGGGAATGCCTAAACTACACATCACATGTAGAACCGTGTACAAGTAACGGTCTTTTTGTCAAGCACGACGAGTGTATGGTAATATGATTTTTCGCAAGGTGATCTATTAAAGATGGTGGCACTAGACCAACCACAACGTTTTGTATATTATAATGTCACGACAAAAGCAAGTAGAGTAGTGTAAAATAGAACGGGGTTTCTTCCTTTCATTTTGTGCTAACATCGCAATGTACAAGGCGAAAGAAACCAAAAAACAAATCAGCTGGTATACTGCTATAACTTGCCTTGCTTTATCGCGGCATTTCTGTATGATTGTTGCAAATTTGTAAAAAAAATTTTGATAATAATTCAAATTGAATACGATTATGAAAAAAATGTATAGCAATTAATCTTAAGGGCTTTTTTAATTTTATTTGCCAATTTTTTAAAGTTATATGGTAATAAGTTTATGCAATTCTTAGTTCAATATATTTTGTCTAACACTGTACATATTGCAAGACAATGTACTTACGAGTATAATTGCAAATAACCTCAAACAACAACAACAATAGATAAATTTGCACTGATATACACTCAAGTATTTGATTAACAAAGCAGGCTCTCTCTCGGACAGATAATTATCTAGCCGCTTATTTATAGGATTTTTATGTTAAAAATCTGTTCAAGTTCTCACACGTCAACGAGTTAGTAAGTGAGCGAGTGGAGCTCAATTAAAATCACCCCACTGCGCTCAACGGCACACCTCAACCATCTCTTCCAGAGCGCCAATTGTACTAATAATGTGTGGGTGGAGATGTGAGTGTTGAGAGTGGAAGGGAGGGCAATTCAACTCTAAACACGCGTTGACTTGTATGCACATATGCATGTGTTTGTATGTATGTGTGAATGCATGCTAAATTCATTGCTTAATTAAGCTCGATGCAAACATTAAAAGCAATGGTGATTAATAGCAACTCATCAATAGACAATTTAATTGAAAGTGTGAGTTTGAGCATAAGCTAGTTTGCGTGTGAGGGGAACGTATGGCTGAAGAGAGATTGCAATCAGCAAATATTTATAGAGTAAATTGTTGTTGAGAATACTAACCGCATCCAATTTTCTGCAACGCAATTCTCAGCATCGTGGAAAAAGACAGCTTTTGAGTTTGAATTTACTTGTTTTTTTTTTTTTTTTTTTTTTTTTTTTTGTTGTTTTTGGTTGGCACTGCTGCAAAAACCTGATTGATTTCCCACAATAAACGAGTGTTGAAAAATGCGCACGCAATTTATTGCCACCCAAATTAGTTGTAAACTTTCTTCTTTTCAGTACTCAATTCGATAATTAATGTGCATACGTAGAGCATGATTGTGCTATCTACGCTATACTTTGTAAGCATCTCTCTATAAATGTGATGTCCACTTGAGATGCACGCCCTTTGGCATGGCACATACTATATGTATGTTGATACCACCCGGCGCTCATATCCGGTCCCACAGCGCAGCATCCCTTTAGTGCCATTTAACATATCGACTAGCAGATGTGTGCCCTCATATGTAGCGTAGGTATGTATGTATAAAAGTGCGTATTGGACATGCGAGCGCATCTTGTAAGTTAGAATTTCGAGTTTTTTTATTAAGATTTTTTGTGCCATAAAAATTGGAACATAATTTCGGGGTTTATTGAGTTGGAAGAAAATAGTCGCCAGATTTGGTTAAAAAATAACAAATTAAACTGAATTGTGACGTTATTAGAGCAAACTGGTTTTATGTAATAGGACTATGAATAAGTTCGTGCGGGTTTTTTTCGTAATTTGAAACTTTATTGACGTAAAATGGTTACAAATTTAATATTCAAAATATTGTCCATCGCTTACTACTACTTTTTCCCATCTTTCTGGCAATTCACGGATTCCCTTTGTGAAAAATTCGGTCGGTTTTGCCGCAATCCACGAATCGATCCATTTTTTGACTTCATCGTAATTACGGAAGTGCTGGTCAGCCAGGCCATGTTGCATCGATCGGAAGAGATAGTAATCGGATGGCGCAAGGTCTGGACTATACGGCGGGTGGGGTAGGACATCCCATTTGAGCGTTTCTAAGTATGTTTTGACCACTTGTGCAACATGTGGCCGAGCATTGTCATGTTGCAAAATAACTTTGTCGTGTCTATCGGCGTATTGCGGCCGTTTTTCTCGCAGTGCTCGGCTCAAACGCATCAATTGTCGTCGGTAGACATCCCCCGTAATCGTTTCATTCGGTTTCAGTAGCTCATAATACACAACACCCAGCTGGTCCCACCAGATACACAGCATAACCTTCAGGCCATGAATATTCTGCGCCGACGTCGATGTTGAAGCATGGCCAGGGTATCCATACGTTGCCCGACGTTTTGGATTGTCGTAATGGACCCACTTTTCATCGCCAGTCACAATTCGATGCAAAAAACCCTTTCTTTTGTGCCGTTGAAGCAGTTGTTCGCATGCCATAAAACGGCGTTCAACGTCTCTTGGCTTCAATTCATACGGCACCCAATGGCCTACCTTTCGGATCATTCCCATGGCTTTTAAACGTTTGGAAATGGTTGATTGATCAACTCCCAAAGTTTTTGCAACCTCTTCTTGCGTTTGAGCCGGATCTTGATCGAGCAATTCCTCCAATTCGGTATCCATGAACTTTGGCGGCGCACCCTCGCGTTCTTCGTCTTCCAAGCCAAAATCACCACTTTTAAAGCGTGCAAACCACTTCTGGCACGTTCGCTCAGATAGAGCATGCTCACCATAAACTTCTACCAAGATACGATGACTTTCGGCTGCTTTTTTCTTCATATTAAAATAATGAAGAAGAATTCCCCGCAAAAACACATTATTTGGCACGAAATTCGACATTTTCAAGTGTGGTAAAAATATTGTTGTTTACGCTTCAAATAAAAAACTTATACTGACGTTTGTGCCTTACGACAGTAGCTCTCCAATGAATGTTTGGAAATGTGGATCGATGGAATAATAATCAAGTTACGCCATCTGTTGTAAAACCGAAACGAACTTATTCATAGTCCTATTATTTCAATATTCCAAGGCTTCAAGCAAATTTTTTGAGACGTATGCAACTGTATGACGTTTAGAATGCTTTTGAATTATAGTTTTTGAGCGATAGTTTATTAGAAATACAAAATTTATTTCAGGCCGTGATTTAGCCGAACTAAATTCGATATGATGGAGCTCGCTAGATGCACCAAGCGATCACTCCTCGTAAGTTTATCGGTAAAGATCAAATGAAATATATCGTTCGTCATATTTCAAGAATAAGAAAGCTAAAAAGCACGTCTTCAAAGTTTTCAATTTACTATGCGTCTTAAGTAAAAGTAAGGATACAGGAAGATTATTATAGGTTGGCGATATTATATTTCCCAAACAACATAAAAGAACAGCAGGTTATAATTTCTACATATTTGTCTTAATTTTTTTAATTTTTGGGTTATAACATTCTTCCAGCAAGCGAGCAATTTTATTCGAATTTCGATCTACCCAGTGTAATTTGAATTTTGAATACAAATTAATGGGTACGGGACCTGCGTTCTCTTATGTAAATGATGGTTAAGCGTCATGTTAGCTAAATTTTTATAGCCTGCTCCTTCGATTCACAGCAATGGAATGGACAAGAGATTTTATGACGCGATCGCCCATATATTTTGTACTTTTAAGTGTACCGAAAATTTGTGACCTAAATAGAATTAAATCTGTTCCTGAGTGAAATGAGATGGGTCGATTGACGCAGTCTACCATAAGTACATATGACCAAATGAAAAATTGATATTCGAATGCAATTGCTATATTCATACTTATAAATAATACTTGCATTAAGGTGGGCCAACTTGCATGGAACTATTTTTCTCGACGTCGTGCTTAGCACATTCTAAAGTCAAATTTTAAAAGAAGAATATAGAAAGTAGAAAAATGCTCCTCCTACTGTAATTAAGAAAAGTATCTAAAACCAAAATAATTGTTAGTACGTTTTTAAGTGTGAAAAAAAATTATGATTAGAAAAAAATATTAGCTCCTTACCGCGTATGGGCCCATATATGGTATTGCAGTTTTGATTCAATTTTTTTTTTTAATTAAGTATTATTAAATATTATAGGTATATAAAACAGTTTGGAATCTTTAGTGATAGTCAGGCGCCGCTAAAGGCTCTGGAGAACGCAAAGCAAACCTCAAAGATTGTTCTAGAATGTAAGAAGAAGCTTAATTCCGTTGTAAGACAGAATAAACTCGTACTTAGTTATATAGTTCCAGGACACTGCGGGGATCAAGCGAATGAAATTGCCGATGAATTGGCCAACTGTGGATCAACGGTTTCCCCACATGTACCAGATTATGTATACAACTTACATAAAGAGCGATCGTCCGGTCTGGAACGCTGCAGGACTGCAAAGTTTTTTGTGGCAAGCCCGAACTGAAAACTGTCGGACTTTCTTCTAAGACCTGAAAGAAAAGACGTTCGGTTGATGGTAGGTATTATTACAGGACACAATCCATGGGATCAACATATGACCACCCTTGGAATCTTTGAAGATCCGATTTGCCTGTCTTGCTTAGAGGAGGCGGATGGTACTGAGCATTTCCTGTGAGTGTCTCGCATTTGCTAGAGCGAGGTGACGAATTTTGGGTTCCGATGTCATGAGAATGAGTAATATTCGTTCTTTCAAACTGGAGGGTATTTTCAGATTTATTAAATAATCTGGAAAATTCTCACAGTTCTAACTAAGTCTATTCCTCTATTCTATCCTTTTCCTTCTGTTAATATACTTCGCTCCTTTCCTCCTTGACTATCTACCCTTACACTTTTCAGAGCTTTAAATACAATGAGCTTTTTAGCCTGAGTGTTTTAGTAGTTACCAAATTTCTCGGTGCTTCTTGGCTCGAACTTTTAAATTAAAAAAAAAAATTAATGATTATAAAATAATTCACACTGTTACCCATCAAATATATGATTAGCCATAGTTAAACGTTAAAAATTGTCTACGATCTTAGGACTTTTCGAAATAACCTCACTTTTGTGCAAGTGAATGAAAAAGTAGGATTGAAGTGTGAGTGAGTCATTATCAAAAAATTATAACCGAGTAAAACGCACATACTTTCTGACAAAAACAAATATTTTCATGGAGTCGGAATACTCATGGATAATAATTTTTCTACATTTCAACTGTGAAGTATGGACAATTAGGTTTTATACATCGTTCCGTAAAACAAAAATATACATTTTATTTATTTATTTTTTTTAATGTGTCTTATTAATAATTAAATAAAGCTATTTCCTCCGTTTCCCAAGTTTTTTTCGACGTTTTATTAATTCGTGCTTTAAAGGGTTAAAATAAATTTTTAAAATATGGTAAAATTCAATTATTTTTAATTTTCTTGCAAGTTTTAGTTGGATTTACATATAAAAAAAAAATTACATGGAGTCACTTTTTCTATTACAATATTGTTTCATTTCATTTCATTTCATTTCATTTATTGCCCAAACTCATTTTAACATAGGAGTTTACAAAGTTATGATAAAATTAGATTGTTTAGCGTTATCCTAACGTACATTTGTATTTATCTAGGAGTTTAAAACTTATTTTTCTTTTGATTATACAATAGGTTATCATTATTATTTGGAATGTCTTTGGCATAATTTTAAAACTTATTTATATTCTCCCAAAAAGGGCTTAAAAAGGAGATAACATATATTAAACTTCTATAATTTATTTGGCTATAAATTGATCAATGTTATAAACTAAATTTTCATCGTTGAAGTTGTAAGTATTGTATCGCCTATGATAATAGATTGCTTTACCATTTTTATGTAACATATTATTATTTTTTAGTATTTTTAAATATATTGGTGATAAATGTTTTTCTGTTAGAGGTAATGATATTTCCCTTGCCTTTGACGGATATTTGTTTATCAGTTCATTTTCTATGAATGTCAGTTTATCAACAAATCTTACTGACGATTTCATTAAGAAAAAGTCTATATGCGTGATATTTTACATTTTTCATATAAACTTTTATTAGAAACTCTTTTCCGAAAAGTACCACTTCTGTAAGGTTGGCGGTTAAGACCGCTACAAATTCTTAAAACATATCGTTCAAACCGTCTGAGTCTCTCCATTTGGCTCGACGAAATGTTCAACCATATCGGATGAGCATAAGATATGATTGGTCTAATTATTTGTTTGTAAATATTTATTTTAATACAGTTCGATAGTCCACCCTGCCTTCTTAATAAATTACAATAGCTAAAGAACATTTTTTTTGCTTTTGTCAAAATGAAATCTATATGTCTTACAAAGGTGAATTTGCTATCCAAAATTTTACCCAAGTATTTGATTTGTTCTTTGTATTTATTGCAATATTAAAAAGTTTTAAAAATTAGCTTTGTAGCTTTATCAAAAATTTTTTTAAATAAAAAATAGTTATAAATTATTGGCACCAAAAAAAACATTCATAATACTTTGGTCAATATTAATCTTCATATTGTCTACGTATTAATTAATCGTACTAATGAAAAAACAATCCATTTTTTTTTCGATATTTTGAAAGTATAGTATCTTAGGAATATACCGTGCAATTTTCATGCGGCAATTCCTAATATTATAGCTTCTATAGCCCATTAACTATGTAGAGAGCGGTCCGCGCGCTCCTGTACTTCAAACTTTAAACTCATTTATCTCGAAACTGTATTTTTAAAAACTGCTCGTATTGTAACTCAAAAAGTTAACAACCGATTTGTTTGATGTTTGGTGAGGCCTCTCTGTACATTACTATCAGAAGGATAAACCTAAAGTTTCAGATATTTCGCGTTGATAAATTACTTTTTTGGGGTTAAAAATTTGAATAAAATAGCCCTAAATTCTGACTTCTGTTCAAAGGCTTATTTTATACTTGTTTTTTTAATTTTATAGGTTCATTCTTTCCGCTAATATGTTATAAAAAAAACAAATTTAATTTTTTTGTTTCAGATCGATAGATTAAGAGTAATAAATAGAGCAGTGTGGGACCTCGCGTCGTAGGCAGCCGACAAGAAATATTCCAGTGCCGCCATTTAAAAAAAAAAATTTTTAATTTTTTTTGTACTCTCGAAAGGTTAAAAGAAGTTGTGTTAAAGCTTCAAAATAATATAAATATTTTATCACCTTTAAAAATATGTTTAAAAAATGACCGATTTTGCGGCTTCTACATACATGGACTTCCCCCCTTAAAAGTAGCTTCTTTTAAAATTTGGCAGGTTCGAAATTGTTCTTAGAGCTATGCACTAGTGGACTTTTTTTCTTAAAATTGCATGCATCTGCGAGAAACGATTTCGACAAAAATTGCCCCGCCCTAACTTACATGCATACATACGTACATATGTATATGTACATATAATTTCACAATCTCAGATTTACTTTCTATTAATAAATTTACACGCATATACTCGTACTCGTATTATTTCGAAGAAAATATCTTTAAGTGGCCGCAACTGATTAGTTAGTTTCTCCGAGAAAATGTCCGCAATGGGTGTGAATAAAAAATTGGAACTGAATGATATTCATGGTTCCCCATGCACTTTCGGCTCTATTGTGAGCTACCGTATGGTGCACACATGCCAAAGAGGCACTATCGCTTATAGATACAAAGATAATCAATCGCCTTTCTAGCACCTTCGGTGGTCAGATAGAAAGATGTATGAAAAATTTGCGTTACATATGTAAATACAGTGGCGGTGAATTTCATAGACTAACTTACATATATTTTTATTGAGGGATCGCGACTGAATTTGAGTTTTCGTATTATGTATGTAAAATGAGCCAGTCCTAAGAATTTTTTAAAAAATAAAAGATAGTTGAGAATTACTGTATAGATGTAACGATAAATATGTAATTATGTTTGCGAGAATGTCGGGGAGATGTCAGGCAAAAATGTCACCAGAGAAAATGTGAAGCATTAAGGCTTTTGACTCATAACTGTTTACAAGGGGATTCGCCAATAAATTGAAGAAATTTTAAAACTTAATCTGCGGTTATGGGAAATCAGATGATTCCTTTGATGTAAACGTTTGTAAAAATATAACTTTTTTTTGTGCTGCGTCAAATCTTGTTAGAATACTGATAGAGGGACAGATACTTTACACAAAATATTGCATTCTAACCGGGTAACATTTTTGAAAAATGTGTGGATGAGCGTTGTCAAGTTGATTTTGAATTATCCGTGTTCAAGTTCGTAAAAATGACGAGAAAAATGGAAGTAAATCAATCAGTTTTATTATATTCCACATACAGTGTACGATCTTCTAATGAACACCTCCCATATGCGGACACTTTTTCCCGTGCATACCACAAAACCTTAAGAATTAAAAAAAAAAAAAATTCTCCCTTGAGCGGACAACGCTTCTGTACCACGTTAATCTTTCCATAACATATTATTAACGTATTTTACACTTTTCTCATAAGCGAACATCTCCCATTAGTGCACAAATTTTCAGTCCCTTTTTATAGCTTCTTTTGAGGAGTACTTCTTGTTGCCCATATGGGATTGAAGTCGACGGAAAAGGTGATAATCACAAGGTGCAATATCCGGAGAGTATGGTGGATGCGGCATTAGCTCGGATGCCTAATGTTTGCCTTGCGGTATGAGATCTTGCGTTGTCGTAGTGAAACAAAACTTTGCGTCTATTCATTAAAGACGGTCGATTTTTTTAAGTGCCTCATTCAGGTTTTATAGCTGATGGGAATGATAATCAGCAGTTATAGTCTGGTTTGGTTCCAGAAGTTCATAATAAACAATACCGGCCATTTCCCACCAAATAGGCAGGACAATCTTCTTGGGGTGAAAGCCATCTCTAGGGGTCGGTTCTGGTGTTTCAACTTTATCTAACTATTGGCGTTTGCGAGCAGGATTATTGTAAAGGACCCACTTTTCATCACCAGTAACGATACGGTTCAAAAAACTTTCATTTTCAAGCCGTTGCAACAGCTGAGAACACACATTCACTCTCTGCTGAAGGTTGGCGGCGGAAAGTCTATGCGGAACCCATTTTCCCAGCTTTGAAACCTTTCCGAACTGAGCCAGAGGCCTGTGAACTGTTCCATGCGATGAATTTAACCTCTCAGCTATCATATCGACTGTCAAATTTGGCTCAGCTTCTATGAGTTCGAGCAAGACGTCGGTGTTAAAGACTTCAGGACGACCACTGCAGTATCTTTCAAGCAGAAGTTTTTGCTTTAGGTAAGGCTGCGAAAATATCATTCGCAAAGGCATCAAACAACGCCAGCCAAGCTGCGATAAAAGCAATAAACTCACATGAAATTTCATCTAAAAATGTTCTAAAAAGCAGGGAAGCAGGGGCATAAGGGCATTGTATGAAATGAAATTGTAGATGAGATTGCCAAAAGCGCTGCTTACAGACAATTCGAAAAAGAAAACGACATACTAAAACCTTTAAATACGGTATTCAAAGGCATCGCTGCGGACAAGAAAATACGGGTAGATAGGAGGTGAAATAATCTAGCCACTCGCAAAACCGCGAAAATCATGTGCACGGAATGCAGTTAAATACGTCCGATCCGTACCAGCTCTGCCTAGAAAAGAAAGCAAAACTATCGTAGGTATGCTGACAGGCCACAATTTGCTAGCGGCGCACGCATACAAGTTGGGAATTACAAACAACGATAACTGCAGATTTTGCAATGAACTAGAAGAGAGGGAAACGCTAGAACACCTTCTATGTTGTGCCCCTGCATTAGCTAGAACCAGATTAAAATGCTTAGGAGCTTTACAATATGAGAAGTTAGAGTACCTCTCGGGGATGGATCTCCAAAGTTTACTTAGATTCGCAAAAGACGCAGACGTAAATGTTACAAGATGTCTACTACAAAGAAACGTAAGGGTCTAGCTCCATCTGGTAACACTAAGGATCAATAGGTCTATGTGATGGCTTTCAGCCAGCCAGGTCAAACTAACCTAACCTAGAGCATTTTCTTGCATCTAAAAGACTTTCGAACACGTGCTTTGTATGGAAGAAAATTCTCAACAACGTCCACAGAAAACTTGTCAAAAATGCACGACATTTTTGAGTGACTTCAAACTTGCCTTTATATACTAAACTGGAATTGGTATTAAGCTGCTAAAAATTCTGATTAAAAAGTTGAAAAGTTGGATGAAAATTTTTTGAAATTTATTAAATTCTTGTGAATCGCTCGTTAAATTTGGGACATTAATTTATAAGTTTTTTATTATACAATGAATAATAAATGTATACGAAATCAACGAAAAGGGTGTTGAAAAATCTTGCGAATATTGTAAAAATATGAAGCAGCTTAATTGTGTGAGCACAAGTGTATTATGTTCCTATAGAAAGCTGTCAAGTGATTATTATACACACAGATGTACAGGGTGGCGCACGAATCGTGCTACAAAAACAAAACGTAATAACTTTTTTTCTAATCAATGTATTTAACTTTTTGTTTTTTTATTGTATAGATAATTCAATTTTATTTTATGTAACTAATTAGTTTTGAAAATAATAGAACGTAAATGACCTCCATGCTCATTCACGCATATGCGACACCTGATGAGAAAATTGTTCATTGCGCACTGAAGGGTTGAAGTCGGGATCGCCTCAATTATTGTTGTGATGGACTGCTTCAATTCAGTCAAATTACTTGGTTTTGCTTTATACACCTCTTGTTTGAGATAACCCCATAAAAAAAAATCTGGTGCAGTGAGGTCAGGTGACCTTGGGGGCCAACGGAAAGTGGAATTTCTGGATATCAATTTATTTCTAAATTTTCGTTGGAGCTCCTCCATAACCGGTCTGGCTATATGTGCAGTTGCTCCATCTTGCTGGAACCAAATGCTGTTAAAAGGGATACGTCTTCGCCGCAGTTCTGGATAAAAAAACTCCTTCAACATGTTTAAATAACGATCCCCATTTACAGTCGCTGTTACACCGTTTTCTTCGAAGAAGTATGGCCCGACAATGCACCTTGATGAAACTGCGCACCACACTGTGACTCGTTCTGGGTGCAGTTCCATCTCATGGAGTATTTGCGGATTTGATTGACTCCATATACGGCAATTTTGCTTGTTTACATTGCCGTTTAGATCAAAATGGGCCTCATCAGACATAAACAAGCAATTTATGAAGTTGTTGTCTTCTTCGGCCATTTCAATAATTTTTTGGCAAAATTCCAGGCGAATAGTCAAATCCAGAGGGTTTAATTTGCTTGTGATTTGAACTTTGTACGGAAACAAGTTTAAGTCATCATGAACTATCCGCTGCAATGACCGTCTGCTAACTCCAATTTGCGCCGACAAGTTACGAGTCGACACTCTTGGATTTGCCTGAATTGACGATGCTACAGCCGCGATTGTGGCTTCGACCCGAACATGGGGATCTCGATGGTACGGTCTGCGTGCGATGCTTCCAGATTCAGCAAACATGTTCACCAGCCTCATAATGGTCCATCTGCTCGGGGGAGTGCCGCCAAACTCCCGCCTAAATTCCCTTTGGACGGAAATGATGGACTGCAAAGCATGGTACCGCTGCACTATCCAAATCCTCTTTTCGGTATCCCAAGCCTCCATTTTTTGTAAATGTAAATACTAATCTGCAAAATAAAAAAATAAAAAAGCCGATTACTCACACAGAAAAAAAGTTATTACGTTTTGTTTTAGTAGCACGATTCGTGCGCCACCCTGTAGTTCGTAACTGAAAAGTAATCTTAAAAATGCTAAAAAGAAATAGGTGTGCCTATGGAAGTAGCCATCGTTGTACTTATGAACACACTTACATGTATGCACATACATATATACATATGTATGTATTTATTTGATGCAGCCCGCTGCAGCTGAAAACCTGATACCCTCAATAATTCACAGCAGGCATGCACCAAGCAGATGACAAATCTCATTAAATAAATATAAAAAGAAGTTTTTCTTTAAAATCAATATAAAATACAAATTTATCTTCAAGTGTCATTTTATTATTTGTCTAAAATACTCTTATTACTCATCTACGACGCCATTATGTATTTATGTAGTGGCACACATTCGCCTGCAACAGATTGGTGGTGGGTCTTGCCAAAATTGTGTACACAAATTATGAATTCCAAATGTTCGGAGTAGATATTTTCGAGCGCATTGCAAGCATAATTGAGATAATTGCGCGCCGACTACCAGTGCGCTTACATTTTAATAGTTTATGTGCTCTGCATACTGCATACTTGTACATAACAACAAAAACTTTGTCTAAGAAAAACAAATGACTTATCAATCAAACTATTTTTAAGCAAATTAATGTAGGCATTTCCTGCCTTTATTACAAAAATGTGCGGCTGCCACTCGAAAATGCCGAATTGTCGCTGCAAACATTCATATGCGGGCAAGCAAGCCAGTACATACAGAATATGTGCAGCACACACTTATATGCATGTGTGTGTGTGTGTATAATTTATTTCAGCGCCTCTGTGTTTGTGCGTGTGTGTGTGTGTGTTGTGCTCGCTTATAAATACGTATAACGAAATTGCCACTGTCTGCCACATTGTCTGTCTGCTTTGTTGTAGGCTGTCGCTGTGGCGGTTGCCGCTGCGACTCTGGCTCTGGCTGTTCACTGTTGCCGAACGTTTCACATTCACTTTATGCTGCCCGCCATATTTGCGACCATTTTTTGTTTTTGTTTTTTACTGTTTTGCGATATTTTTTTTTTTTCTTTTCCTATATCTCCTTAGCGCTTTTTCCGCTTCAGCACCCTGAAATGAATGTTTTATATGTTTGTATGCAAAAATATGCTGATGAAGAAGTAAAATTTATTTTTGGTTGCCGCCTCTTAATTTAACAGCCAATATGGGCATGCATACATACATACATACATTTTTTTTTTGCTTTGACGGGCGATAAGATAAAGGAGTGCCGATCGGGTTAGGAGAAAATGTAGTAAAGAAGGAATGTATAAACAAAAGCACCTGAGTTATTAAATTCGAATATTATCTAGTAGTTACTTGTGAGTTTATGTTCATAAAAAATGTATATAAAAAATACGATATGCGGAATTTTCGATTGTTTAGTTGAACTTCACCCAATCCTCAAGAGTGGCTGTTATTTAAGTGATGCATAAGTAAATCTAATTGTTTAGGTTAGGGAGAGTGAGCGCTGCTTGTAGGAGGTAAAAGCGAGGAGGTCAGAGACTAGGAGGTAAAAGTGAGGGGGTCATAGAATAGGAGGTAAAATTGAGAAGGTCATATCGATGGTTTTCAAGAAAAGCGACACAACTCAAAATTCGGAGTTTTGCCGTTAAAAGCAAAAATCAACTACAGAGTTTATATATTTTTATCTGGAAAAGCGTCATAAGCGAATCTTGAAGCAATTCTGAGAGATGGCGTTAGAGTCGTTTTGTCAGGTGATCGAATTGGCGCGTCACTTATCTAGAAAACTGACCCTACTCAGAAGTGGTGTCGCATTTTTATTTTTGAATTATGCCACTTTTCTTGAAAACCATCGATATAATAGGGGTGTGTGGTGAATTATTAGTTTGTGGAGTAATGAGATTCCGAAAATGATTTATTTTAGCTACATATGTAGATAGTTCGTTTGGACTAAGTTGGGGTCTTTCCCCATCTATCGTATATTGGCTTTACACAGCAATTGTCAGACCAATCCTAACATACGGCATACTAGTATGGTGGCAGCCTTTTGATAAGTTATACATTAAAAGAACCATGGTACATGTACAAAGAATGGCCAGTCTTTGCATCTGCGGAGCGCTTAGAACCACACCCATTGAGGCACTAAATATTATGCTTAACCTTTTACCAATAGAGCAATTCGGTAAGCAAACAGCTGCCAAAGCAGCTCTCAGACTAAGAGAAATAGGCCTACTCAAAACGAACCAAAGAGGACACTCTTCAATTCATTCCTGGCACAACGGATTTCTGTAAGACCAAAACTATCAACTTAAATAAATCCTTCGTCACAGTATTTCCTTCCAAAGAAGAATGGGATAGCGGGCTTATTGTTACGAAAAATGATATAAACATCTACACAGATGGCTCAAAACTAGACAACAAAAAAACAAAAGATAAACTCGGAGTATGCCAATCATTTCGCCTAACTCATCATTGTAGTGTATTTCCCTCTCCATAAAAGAGGGACTTACGGTAATAAAAACGCGAGTATTATCCACAAATGAAGTCTTCATTTACTCGAACAGTCAAACGGCAATAAAAGCGCTTGAATCTAAAACACACTCGTCAAAAACAGTTCTAGAATGTTTTAAACTTCTAAATGACGTATCTACATAAGTGCTACAAAGTGCACCTTATCTGGGTGCCAGGCCACAGGAATATAGCAGAAAACTGTAAGGCGGATGAACTTGCTCGAACCGGTACAACGCTCGATCTCAAACCGGATAAGGCGCTGATACCCATGCCGATAGCCACTTGTAAATTAATTATAGACAGGGAAACCATCAAAAAGGTATGGCCGAACTGGAACAGCAGTCGATCGAAGATCTTGCTAAGATTTAGCAGAGAAGCTATAAGAGAAATGATAGGGGTATTAACTGGTCATAGTTTAATAGGCAGCCACGCTAGAAGGGAGTGTGAAAGCTTAGCTATGAGAAGGCTGCGCTCTCTTGATACAGCTTTTTTAACCGATGTAGCGAACATACCCCATCTAAAACTAACGAAGCTCTGCTCGTTTATTAAAGTTACCGAATGGTTTGAAAAGGAGCACGTAGGGTAAGGATAAGCTCCAGTGGTATTACAAGGGACCTGCGAAAGGTGTAGGTGTGTCTTTATGACAACCACCTACCTACCTACCTTGGCCAAATTTGTTCCCTACATTTGCTCATGTTTTACTCACATGAAAATATTTATCAAATATCTACAGCGCTACCGTTAAAAATACGTTTTACCACTATGCTCACACAAAAATTATAGAGCTCAACGCACTTCATTTGATTTAATTAATTCAACTATGTGAAAAAGCATATAAAAGGCCAGCGTCCTACTCGCCACCACAAATCGCTGATTACATTGCTTTTGAAACCATCCTATATGAAAATATGCATTGAAAAATTATTATACACTCTTCCTATTTTGTTTTACACGTTCTATTATGTGCACTTCACCATGCATCCTATATTTTCCCCGCCACAAATTAGGAGTTTCATATGGAATTTCAAAAAATATGTATTATTTTCTCTATTTAACACTCATAACGAAACATCGGTCAAAATGACCGATAGTGAATTTCATGCTGGAATAGTGGCTAAACTGCTTGACCTTGACAGCTGCCCCTCCTCCTACCTTCCTCCCTCCCCCTACCATCGCCACTGAACAGGTTTTCATTTAGTTGGCGTGACGCTATTGTCTTGTGCACATCCCAAGTTCGATTTCGGTCGGTCAGATTTACCGTGTGTTTCGCTTACCCGCTGGTGACTATACTTTTTTAGTTATAAACTGTAACATTTCACACTTTTATCATAAAATGGCTAGTCGTGATTTCAGTAGAAGTGTACGGCCTACTGACCCGGACTTTGGTGATCGGATTCAAAGGTTGATGGCTAATGCAGACAGTGATAACGATAGTGATTTCAGCGTGATCGACGATTCAGATGCCGATCCGGACTTTGTCATCTCAGACCACGAGGACCAAGTCATACCAGGAACACCTAGTTCTTCAGAAAGTGAAGAAGATGATATTGTGAATCTACATAATAATGTGGACAACATAATAAATGCAGTTGCTGAAGGAATTGATCATCTTCCTGAGTACTTTTTGGAGCGAATGAAAAAATATGAAACCGGGCCTCCAAATGCATGGAAAAGTGACCGACCTCCAAGAAATGTACGAACTCCAGCCAGAAATATTATTTTGACTAGACTACCAGCAATGAGACCAACTGCAAGATCTTTAGGCAACAATCCTGAAAAGAAAGAAGTCTGGAAACTATTTTTTGATGACGATATCATTTCGAAAATAGTTACACATACTAACATCAAGTTGGCAAGTGTTCGGTTGAATCTTTCAGCAAATACTAATCAAAGCAACTACCGAGACACTGACATGGAAGAAATTCAAGCTCTCATTGGCTTGTTACTACTGGCATCGGTTCTTAGATCAAATGATGAGAAAATGAAATCCCTTTTCACTAAAGATGAATGCAGTCGCCCAATATTTCGTGCGACGATGTCTGAAAAACGCTATGAGATACTCATGGGATCGTTGCGATTTGATGATGCACAAACACGTGCCCAAAGAAGAAATGATGATAAAGCTGCTGCTATTTCCGAAATATTTTACAAAATCATTTCAAATAGCCAGGCAGCTTACAGCCCATCTGAGTTTGTAACAGTAGATGAGATGTTGGTTCCCTTCCGAGGGCGTTGTGCATTCCGAGTCTACATGCCTAAAAAACCTAAAAAATATGGCATAAAGGTGATGTGTCGCCAAGGCTTCATATCTAGTGAATGCCTACATCTATACTGGTAAAAACAGCGATGGCGAAGGATTGAGTGAAAAGGAACAAGAGATGCCGGTAGCTGTTCAATCTCTTACAAGATTATGTAAAGTTATTGAAGGCAGCAAACGCAATGTTACCGCCGATAATTGGTTTACCTCGTTGGATGGTGTGGAGCAACTTGGAAAAATGAAACTGACATACGTGGGCACTGTCAGAAAGGACAAAAGAACTATCCCTGAAGAGTTTCAAGCCTGTCGAAGACGGCCTGTTGCCTCTACACTGTATGGCTTTCGAGGAGAAATGACACTCTTATCTTTTGTGCCAAAACAGAACAGATCAGTTTGTCTCATATCTACGTTTCACCATTCCATTGAAACAAATCAGAACAAGAAGAAACCTGAGGTGATTAGTTTCTACAATGAAACAAAGTCAGGGGTAGATGTACTGGACATGAAGTGTGCAGTGTTTACTACCAGCCGAAAAACTAGAAGATGGCCGCTTGCAATGTTTTATCGCCTAGTGAACATTGCCAATGTCAACAGTTTCATTGTGTATATGAGCTACTCCGGCACTCAGATGACAACCAGATTTGAGTTCACAAAGCGTTTAGCCCATGAGCTGATTGTTCCGCATCTTCAGAAGAGGCTTGAAGGTGTGGTAAATCTTCCACGGGACTTGACTGTTGACATCAAGAAGATCCTCGGTGATAATCCAGATCCTCTACCAGCTGCAGGTGCTCTTACCGACCGATTGGAGAAGCGGAAAACCTGTGGGAAATGTCCGCCAAGCAGTGACAGGAAGACACAACATAAGTGATTCAGATGCAATGTGCCAATCTGCGGTAGCTGTCAAATCCGGTCCTGCTTTGAATGTGCCGCTTTGTGAAAGATTTGTTGAAAAGTGAGTAAAGTACAGTAATATGTAAAAATGTTATGTCGTTCACATGATTAAACTGAGTTTCTATAATATGCTTCAATTTATAATTTGTATTCAAGCTTTATAGGTTTCGTTAATTTCAGTTTCATGTTTTTTTTAATGATTGACATGTCAATTATGTAAAATAAAAACTTTTTTTGATTGTAAATGCTTAATAATTATTGTAGTACCTTATTATTTACCTCATTTTAACTGAAAAAAAAACATAACAATAAAAAAAACATAAAAAGTAACGATTTCGGTCAAAATTACCTTATGTTTCGCTTAGTGTCACAAAAATCATGTTTCGTTATAAGTGTTAATCATTTTTAAAAGAAATGTTTGGCCAACATTGTTTGATCCTGTCGTATATTTTTTATAAGCCTCGGTGAAATCTGAAACAAACTGCTAAATACTAAATTTCAGCTGGTGCTTGAGCTAAGTACATATATTCGTATGTATGTATGTACATACATATGCTTTCAAAGTTCTAAGTCTCCAGCTCATCGGTGAATTTCTTCACTGCAATCTGAGATAAACACGAAACCAAATTGATACTCTTATAAAAGTGGTAAAATAGCAATTAGTTTTGGAACATATGTACATATGTACATATGTCGTGCTGCCACTAACATGTAATTAATTGCCATACGAGATGAAATATTTGCATTTGATTCGATTCTATGATCACTGTTCTCCGCTGCAGCCGAATGGAAGCCGCCTTGAACTTGCAGGTCCCTCCCATTGGAGAACGTCACCAAGCCACACACACACACCACAAATTGGAGGAGAAGTTCGAGAAAATATCCAACAAAGGGATGCAAGCGCGATTTGTATATATGTTTATATATGTATGTATATGTATGACCTTTTTCTTCTTTTTTGGCTCTCTTTCCTTCCCCGCCAAAGTCATATGCACACAATATGTGCGAGTGAATAAAGCAAATCTTCACTATTAAATTATACATACATACATACATTTTATAGGCATTATTAAGAATGCTGGAATGTGTTCGAGAATTCGTCATGGAATTTTTGCAGGATACTTTATATAACTATTGATTCTCTTTCAACACATACACACGGAGGAGAAGTTACTAAGTGACATTCGTACTCGTATACGTGTGTCGTTCTAATGCTTGTTGCTTATACCTCAGTAGGTATATGCATAACTATGGTATGGTATGCATAAGTATGTATTAGTGTAAAATATCAAAAGATAAGTTTTGCTCAACTGCATTTATGTTCATCCTAGACATATACAAATATTCGTGAATGCAATACGGTATGGATTTGAAATTTTTAAAGCCATCGCACACTGCAGAGTGCAGGATTTGTAGTTTGTTAATTATTTGATCAGGTTGGTCGCACACTGACCCAACTATTGTAAATAATAGAGTATGTGGTGCGTGGGCGTACTGGGTGGGTAATTGCTTTCGCTGGCTTGCATGCGTACTAAATACATACATATGTAACTAAGGCTTTCGTTATGCATTATGCCTATGGCATTTCTAGATTGGTATCGAATAATTTTGAAATTTTCAGGTCTGCCAGATGATCGGCAAAATGTTGCCCAAAGATTTTATTAGTACAATTATTGAAAGAAGAATTCCGAAGAAGAATTAAAAAAGGAAGGAAGAAATGATTGACTTCTTCCTCCGAGTGTACATATGTCTGCCGTGAAAAAACAGCTCATAAAAATCCATTTGCCGTTCGGAATCGGCTTAAAATTGTAGGTCTCTCCATTTGTGGGGCAATATCAAGACGTACACCACAAATAGGAGAAGGAGCTCGGCCAAACACCTAACGGAGCTACAGTACGCGACAATTATTTATTTATTTATTTATTTATTTTTAATACTTGCTGACGAAACGCTATTGATAAGGGGTCAGCACATGTCATCCCGTTTCTTTTCTCCTCAAGGCTCCGTTGCATTTCAATGTGATTAAGTTTTACCCATTTTTTGTGAGCATTCGTTTGAATATATTTTAAAACGAAAGAAAAAATGGTTCAGCAGTAACAAACGATTGAAAAGTAATTTACACACAATTTTTTATAATGTATTTTACATCCAACAGTTACTTTTTTTTGTAATTGCATTTTTATATGGCATCAGCCTTAGCTGAAACAGTTGGTGCCTAACCACCATACGGTAGTGTCCAAGTTTTAAACTCCAAGTACGAAACGACAAATGATAGAAAAAGTATTTTCTAATATCGATCGGTCGTCGACATACGAGAGTATTTCTGCCAGGAAAAATCTATAAATGAAAAACCATCTGCTATTCGTAAGAGGCATAAAATAGCAAGTCTCTCCATTTGTGGTGCAATATCAACACGCTTGGGTAATAAAGGGTGCAAGACACAATTATGCATGTGTGGGAATGTATGTGATATAACTAAAATCGATGCGACGACTTAAAAGTCTACAGTGTGTGCAAATCGAGGAGCGATTTGCTGATCAAGCCGTCGGCCGATAGTTTTGATTTCATTGCAGTAGCGTTGCATATCCAATTATTTAATCGGCGAATATTAAGTTGTTTCTTGCTGCAAGAGTCGGCAGATAAAATTAGAAAGTATGCGGCCGAAGTTAGTGATCGACCGAACTAACTTTTGTAGCCGAATACAGGCGAGGCCAGAGTTCGTCTGTTTTCGTATTGTATGTATGTATATGTGTGTGAACTACGATTGCCACTTCCAGGACTTAAAAGATTAAATTGCTTATATATTTATAAGGACAAATAGCCAGACAATCGATCGGGTCGACGCCTGCTATTTCACTCACTCAAAAAGAGATGTTACTCTCACACTCGCTACCTTCTTGACCTTATGCAGCACTTATGTATGTATGTTTGTCTGTATATAGGTGAGAGATCAAACTAATATATTAAAAGATATGTGGGATTTTTATGTGTACAATTGAGATCTAAGCGTATTTAACTATACGTTTCTTTGCTCGCCTCGTGGCAAAGAGATTTTATGATTGGCCTATCGCTTGGTTTTTATTACCCCTATTTGTGGTATAAAATCTAGCATACACATACATATGTACATATATACACATAATTCTTCGGACACGCCTTTCGGCGCTCACTCTCGAACGCACTCGATTAAAATCAAATATTATAATTTGAATTGAATACCATATATCTTCGGCTCTGCCGCAGTCATATCCACACATACACACGCACATAGCCGTAGATGAGCATATGATGCAAACAGGTTTCACCCTATCCATACGATACAGACTTGATTTGTTGTCGCATTGGCGCTGCAGCAGCGACAGCATAATTGTTTTGTTGCCTTTGATGGGATTCTGTGTTGGCCTTACTTAATTTTGATAGCCATCCCCTGTTTGCTGCATTATCAGGTCATTTTACAGAAGTGTCTCTCTTTACCGCCACTGTTGGTATGCGTACATACATACATACTTATGTACATACATTCATTCAACCTTTTTGTGCTGTGCCTGCGTTCGATGAATGGAAGGTGCCATGCCAACCTTCGTTTCCGATCGTCCACTATCCTGCCTTCTCCTTCTTGTGCATGTGTATATTTATGCATTATTTTATTAGTGTTGGTTTCTGCCAACCACTTGCGTATGTATTTGTGTATATGAGTGATTGGCATTTAATTACTTGCATCCAGCAGGAAATTTAGTTGATTGAAGACCTCTGATATCACAACATCGACAGCTCTATGGTTTATGCCCTGTTAGAAATCACAATTCAATCGCCGCTTTAATTCTATTCGGTAGCGGCAATACATAGAAAGTGTAGCTGACGTGGACTTGATCGAGTCTCGTGGTGTTTAATTGTATTTTAAGTGTAAACATAAATGTTTGGTGAACTGTTTTAAGTGTTTAGAAGTGGTGACAGTGACAATTACAAAAAAGGCCAGAGAACTTTGTGTTATAAAAAACTGAAGGAAAAAAAAAACAATTTTAAAAGTGTAATAAGCTATTCGCTCGCAAAAAAAATTAATTGAGACTTAGCGAACCAAGTATTTTTGAGGTGAACGCTTAGAATATATTATTTGACTGGAATAAAACTAGCAAGGACAATGCAAGTTTCTGAGGATCAACTGCGACAGGTATACTTGTTGAAAATTTTATGATATTTTTCCCAAAATAAACACCACAGTGAGCGTCACTGAAAAGCATATATTTTGAAGTTTGCAAACTGAGGTTTTTAAGGATCGTCTATAAACTAGCAATGGGTTTGATTGTATTGAATTTGTTAGGTAATCTTTCTGTATTTCGAATTGACCCCACGATGCCATACAGAAATGCAAAATAGATCATTGTTTTTAAGAGCGGATAAAAAAAGCTCTTGACTTTTTTTCAGGGAGAACCCGTTTCCGCAAATTTAAAGATATTTAATACATATAGATATAAAGAGGAAATAAAAATAATAGGAAATAATCTGAGAGAACCTGCAAATTAGGAATATCTTAAAATTTATTTTTAGGCAGCCATTTATTTTATCAACAAAATATAGCCGTATTAGCATATTTCGCTTTTAACCCTGTTTATCTGTCCGTTACTATTCTCTCAGCCATTCTAAAAATTCACTTCAACTAAACAAATGTGGTCGGCACGCGTTGATTTTTACTACTAAATGCATTGCAAAGTTAGCTTAAAATAAATATAATTTAAAAGTAACATCACTGGAAAAAATTATGTTACATAAAAATCGCCAATATTTCAACTAAATTTAGAATTTTCCAAATTTTTTCGTGATTGTAGTTTCTTTCGCTCATTAAATTATAGCGAGGATAGGTGGCGTAGTTTCATGAGTCTATATTTATGTGATCATGTAAATTTCCGTTAATTGTTTATTTTGAATTTGTGATTTTATTTTAATTTCTTTTCGTTATTCCTAATCAATTCACAAAGTTTTTAAAATTCGATAAAAAAATAAAAAAAATCTTGCACACTAGAGTTAATTCGTGCAACCTGAGATTTTTAATTTGTCAAGAGCTTTTCGTTTTCTTGTTTAGTACTTTTCAAAGAGATATTTAGGTGTAGCCATATGTTCACTGCGAAAAAGTTGATGGTTAGATTTGTTTATGTGTGATTTTGCATCTTCTTCTAACTTATGGATTTTGTCAACAAATTAAACATATATCTGTACTACTCACTCTAATTTTTAGTTGTAGTAATTATTCATCAAATTTGACAAATCGCTAAAGTTGTAGTTTTTAGTGACAGTTGACAGATCAAACTTGTTTTTTCTTAGCATTTTATAAATTAATATCAATAGTTTTCATATTTTTACTATTATTCGAAGCTTTGTAGCGCGGTATATATGTAGCACTGCAAGAGGATTATGTTAACTATTTAGTGTTGGGCGGAATCACGAAATTTCTCCGGCAGCCAATGAACTGAGTGCTCCACATTAATTTATTCTTGCCCTTCAATTCATTCATAGTTTGGTTTTAATACTACTAGTGTCCCCACCCTCCACGAATCAAAGCGCTGCAGCCATCCTGATAGTCAGCAGCAGCTGCGGCAATGGCAGAATAATTGTTTCGTTGCCATTACAGAGGCCTTGTTGTTGATCTTACTTAATTTTGATTGCCTTCCCCTGTCAGCTGCATTATCAAGTCATTTTACAGAAGTGTCTCTCTTTACCGCCACTGTTGGTATGGATACATACATACATATATGCATTTATACATATGTTCATTTAAACTTTTTTGTGTTCTCCCTGCGCTCGATGAATGGAAGGTGGCATGCCTTCGTCTCCGATCTTCCACGATCTTGCCTTCTCCTTCTTGTGCATGTGTATATTTATCCATTATTTTATTAGTGTTGGTTTCTGCTAACCACTTGTGTTTACATGTAGATATGTGCATGATTGGTATTTAATTGCGTGCTTCTAGCAGGGAATTTAGTATAGAATGAAGGCCGCTGATATCACCGCATTGTCAGATCGATCGCTTACGCCATGTTAGTAATCACAACTCCACAACACCCAACTTCAATTCTATCGATTCGGAATATTTTTCCATAGCGGCAATTCATGGCAAGTGTACCTGACGCGCTCTTGATCGAGTTTTGTGGTGTTTAATTGTATTTTAAGTGTAAACATGAATGTTTTGTGAAAAGTTTAAATTGTTTAGAAGTGATTACAGTGGCAATTACGAAAAGTGGCAGAGAACTTTGTGGTATAAAAAGTTAATATACAAAAAAAAAAAAAAAAAAACAATTTGAAAAGCGAATAACGTATGCGCAACAAAATTAAGTGCCATTTAGCGAGCCAAGTGTTTTTGAAGTGAACGTTCAGAATCTTTTACTTTACTGGATTAAAAACAGCAACAACAATGTCTGGTACAGAGGAACTAATGCGACAGGTAATAATTGTTGAAAATTTTATGCTATTTTTCTGAAAATAAACACCACAGTGAGTGTCACTGAAAAATTCCGTATAATTTGAAGTTATTTAACACATGCGAGTATGAGGAGGAAATAGAAAATAAAGAAAGTAATTTCAGCGAATCCTAGAATTATTTTTAAGCCAACCATTGATTTTTGTTACGGAATTTAGCCATATTAGCATATTTTGCCCTTAACTCTGCTCATCTGTCCGTTACTATTCGCACGGACTCAACAGATGTAGCCGGAATACATAAATATTTGGGTTCTTACCATTAAAGTCGTCAGTTTCAATCTAAAAAATATATTTATTACTTCGATTTTGCGCTGTTACAAATTAGTTTAATCGGTCTATAACTATTATGTGATAAATTTGCATTAACTGTTCATTTTGGGGTTTGAATTTTTTTGTTGTAATTTTTAATTTTTTGCTATTTTTAAAAATAGGCTGTTAAAATTCAATAAATTGTGTTATATAAAAAAGTCATGCATAAATGGGTTAATTCGATAAAGATAAAGTTCATATTTGTGAAGAGCATTTGTTTTCATTGTTTTAGAATTTTCATGCCTGGCCACACTAGTGAACATAACGGTTGTATGAAACAGCTTAACAGAGGTAGGCATTGCCATACATAAGCTGCAAGTACAGTAGCTGACTGACAGTAACTGACCGCTCATATGGTGGTTGGTTGGTTGGTTGGTTTAAGGGTGACCCCGCATCGGAGTGTCACATAGACCGCAAGTTGGGTCCGTTGTGTTGCCCTAGAGCTCATTATATTGTATGATTTCCCCACCTAACCGAGATTTTTTATTATAGATTTTGGTCAAAGATATTAATTCGTTTCGAGAATTTGATGAGAGATTCGATTTTCAGGTCCGAGAGTACTGAAAGATTGTCAATTGTTGGAGAGCCTAGAAGAGCGAGTCGACTTCTGGCTAGACCAGGACAACTGCACAGCATATGCCTGCTCGATACTTCCTCATCTTCGTCCTCGCCGTATCTGCACAGGTCGTTTTGAGGAACCCCGTGCCCAAAAGGCAGTGGCCGGTGACAAGAGATATTACGTTAGTTCGTGTTTCGAAGGACTTATAAGGGTTTTTGTCTATTTCAGATTGTAGGATGGCCGGATTTGTCTGGTCGTAACGCAAGTAGTTTCCACTCGCCATCTCCGATCAGCAATGCTGTGAAATTCTCGATCAATGATCATATGGTACTCACTGTTGATGCGAATATTAAAAAAATGCTCTAAATAGAGTTTCTTCACATTCTTAATACCAATGCGAAAATGTTGATGCACAGATTTTTTTACGTGTGATTTTGCATCTTCTTCTAACTTATGGAATTTGACGACAAATTAGGTATATAGCTATACTACTCGCTCAAATTCCACGTTGTAGTCAATGATGGAATAAATATTCATCACATGTGACAAATTGTAAATGCTGTGAGCTTTTTGTCACAGACTAATAATAAAATGAAAATCGTCTTGGGGGGCTATCACGAATTTCGCCTGGCATTCGGCGTAGTGAGTGCTCACTTTTAGGATGGCCACCTTGCTTTCACTCATTAGTTTGTTCTGCGTCGTTATTTCCAACTTATCAACGGTATGAAAAATATAGTTTTTAATATCATAATTTTTCTTGAATTTCTTACATCAACTCCCAATGCACGTGCCCCACACAAAACAATTATCAATTTAGCGTTGCTCTCTCATGAGAAATGCATTTTTGTCGAGTGCATTATTTGTTTCACTTTTGCATATGTATGTATGTATATATGGTTGGAATGTAAAAGCAAGGTGTGTATCTTAAAGGAGTATAGTCTCTTCTCACTGACTCTATTAGGGTAGCTTCAATTTCTATTCATCACACAGGCCTTTCTGCACAATCCTCAATGCACTTGTAGCGCTTGTAGGCGAGAAGGACGAGGAGAGCCGAAGAGCCAGTGCAGAGAATTTGTTTTTGCACAGTTTCGCTTTGATCTGACGCATCTTCCAAACGAAACTTTTTCTCAAAACTTCTAATACATGTGAACGAGCTCGCGCGTATGCGTCCATTATACATTAAACTATATTAGTTTTTCCCCGCCCGCAACAACCAAAGCTTTTGCTATGCTCCCATGACATTTTATTTGCTCTCGCATTCGTAATTCGCTCTCTCATTCGTAATTTGCTCTCGCATTCGTAATTCGCTCTCTCATTCGTAATTCGCCCTCTCATTCGTAATTCACACTCTTATCGAAATTCACTTCTCAAATACCCTTCGAATCACATAATTCGCCATACAAAATTTGAGAGTAAATTACCTCATTTGTGAGCAATTTAGTCAAAATTACCCTGCAAATTTGAAAGAAATCGTTATATTCTCAATTCTCTTAGCGGAATTTTATCGAAATACTTTGTCAAGCCAAAACGAAAGAATAAACCAAAATAAAGAAAAAAGTGAACCACCCTTGCATAATAGCAAGAAAAAAGTTATTTTACAACAGTGAAAGCTAAAAAAAAGAGGTTTGTTAAATAAAAAAATTTAATTGCATATGTCGAAGAGTTATGGGAGCAGTCCAATTTGATTTCACCGCAGCTTTTGTAGTAATTGAATATTTTAAATACTGTGAAGGTATCGCTAACCTTTGAGATTTGACCTGAAAGTCCTTTGAAAAATCTACATGAACTTGGGAATATTTTCATAAAATATCTTCTTATGCCTATATTGGGATCGAACACTCAATCCGTTTGCGAGACGGACTGTCAGCGCGCTGATGAACCTCCTTGAAATAAAAAGTATAGAATAAGAATAACAAGCAGACGTTCCCACGACAGTCGGTTCTACGTTACCGGAACGTCCCGGGTTTATATCCGGCCAAAGACTGCCACTGCAGCAGCATTCCTCATATATGTAAGGGGAATGTTTATGCTGCTACAAGAAGAACTACAACAACAAGAAACAGAGTCGAAAAAGTGAATTATGGAAACAGGTTCATTCGTGAATTACTTAGCAAATTACGAGCTTTTATTCCAAAGAACGCAATCCTCTTAACAAATGCGAGCAGACATTTCTGATGAATTAATAATTTAAATAGGTTCTTCGTTTATGTTATTAATTATATAAATTTAAATAATATTTAGATACATTCATATAAATTTTGTTTCGATATTTTATGAAATTTAAAGCATAAATTGCGAATTTAAATTTTTTAGTATTTGCACAACCCTTATGTTTATACATATAATACATACATACATATATGATATGTGTGCATATTAAAATTAAATATTAGCTGTACCTTAAAACAAATACCAGACCTGTTTCAATATACTCAATGCTATTTGGTGGTCGTTGACCCATTTTCGTGTTCAGTTACATATTACGAAGGACCAAACAAAAAATTTTATTTGCGCTTCCTTGCATACCTCGTTACTTAATACATACCTACATATAATTTGAATGCTCCTAGATCCATATGCGCAAGTGATGATACAAATAATTGTCGGTAATGCAGTTTTCCCACCTAGCTTAATTTACCTGCTCGCTCTTTTATTGTTTGTTTAAATCAACATCATTCTTATAACCGATTCGAGCGTGTGAAAAATATATCCCTCTCATATCACTCTCTCGACAAAAAAATGTTTCTTGCACTCTCTGTTTTCTCTCGACATATGTGAATTTGTTGGTAATTTTAGCCGTTAGCTATTAATTATCTATTTAGCATTTTTTTGAACAGTGCTAACGATAATATATTCCTTATTTATGGGCATTTTTGCTGTTGTTGTTTGCTTTTTGTTCTCCAGGTGTATACACATTCTTGCACTCATTTGCTTCTCTTTCATATCCTCTTTATTATTTTAGCAAACTTTCAATAAAAGTTTGCATAATCAAGGCGAATCTGGACAAAATGATTGCAGTGTTAAAAAAAAACTCATTTACATGCACTTTGTTTTCGTAATTTCGTATTTAGAATGCCAAAATTTTTATCAGAATGTAGCCAAAGAAGCAAGCAAAAAGTAAATAAAAGACAACTACAATAAAAACAGATAACTGCAAACCACCAAAAAGCAAGAAAACCAAGAAAAGAATTCAGCTACTCTAATAAATTCACCTTTTATGAATTTGCCTGGCATCGTAAATTAGAAATGGGCGAACTCTAGAATATTTAGTCGCTAATCTCGCTTGTTGAAAGATACCTACGCTGTCTCTCGTAGACGCATTTCCAGCTGCAAGTAGTCAAGAATAAGAATAAGAAACAAGATTGTGCCCATCAAGAGTGCGTGACGCCCCGTTTTTCCGAGTTTTGTAGTATTGCCAACCATTTGCTCTTCGCAATAAACTTAGTGCTTTTTTATACCGAAAATGCGAAAATTTTGAAGTTTCGTGTTTGTTCCTTTTTTTTTAATTTAAAGCTACCGAAACTTTAAGTTAAAAAAAACTGTATTTTTATACAAAAGAAGGTTAAAAAGGCCACTCCGCGAAGATTTTAGTGCTAATGAAAATTTCTTGGTCCTTATAAAATTAGATATTTTGAAAGTGTGAATTTAATTTTTTGCTCCTTTTAAGGTTATGCAAGAATATTAAATCTTCTTCTCTCAACTCTTCTTAAGATTGAAAACCTTTTTACGCATTTTAAAAAGCGTTTGAACTTACTGAATGCGAATTAAAAACCATAGAGGTGTAATCGTTTCTTCCGGTCATCAATTCTTAGTGGGACATAGGGCATTAAGCAAAAAAAAAACCAGAAAATACTAACAAAACCATAATGACATTTTTATAAAAATAGTAGGTACCTTATCTAGTTACATAACCTCAAATATAGCAAAAAAGTCGTTCCCTTAACAAAAGAGTTTCGCTTAACAAAAAAAAAAAAAACTAATAAATTAAATTGTACATACCCATAACACATTTATTAAAAAAACGCACATTTTAAAGACAATTTGTCACGCATACAAAGTTCTTTAAGTGATTCAATAAAAATTTGGTGTTTTATTTTCTTTAAATGGGCATTTTAGTGCGTTTTTATATCCAAAGCTAGGCAACTCAGCAGTGGCGAGAGAGAGATTTGACTGCCGAAAGCAGAAGAACACCAACAACACCTGCAATCACGGTCAATGCCACCAGATGTTAAAAAAAAAGTAAAGCTAAAAATAAAACTGAGTGAATTATTTAACTAATTACTAAAAAATTTATATTTTACAAAATTATAAACATTACTTTTAATTAGAACAGGCTAGAAAAATGTCATGAAGAAAGAACTAAAACTCCGAACCTAAATAACAAAAAAAAATGCTAAATCAAGTTACGAAAATGGTAATCTGGCCATACTGGAGCTAAAATCACGTAACTCGTTGCCAAATTCGCTGAGAGCAAAGTAACGGGACCACGATAGGTGCCATCTCATTATTCTTTCCATCATGGAGGGTAGTCATATTTAAGTTAGAGTAAAATATTAGCCTACATTCGAGCACTACATCTCAGATTCGCTCCTGGCCAGCGACTATTAAAACATCTCCATGGTTCTCTCTTGTCAAAAATATCTGAGACTAGTTTTGTGACCCATGAAAACTTTATTTCCCTCAACTTTTAAAAATAAAAAGTGAAATCGTTGCTAGTAAAACTTGTAATTATTGAAAATAAACAAATCACATTTATCTTTTCGGTTGGTAAACAATTAAATAAGATCAATGATCGTAATTATTATATTAGATACACGGACTTCTACGAAATTTTGTTTTTCATTTCTTTCTATAAAGGCGTGTTTAAATGTTACGATTATTAATTAAACAGGCAAACGATATTTTCAGCAGATTTCATTACCGAAATTACCATACATAAAGTCGGGCGACTCAAAACAATCGAAAAACATTTCGACGGTACAGTTGGGTAGCGAGTTGATTGTTGACGCGATTGTAATTTTGCAATGATAACAATTCTCTCGATTGCTTAAAAATCTTGGATTTTAGAGCTGTGATATTACAGGCCCATTTTTCTTTGAAAATGTTGCGGGAAACACCATTCCGGTAAACGATGAGCCTTACAGAGCATAATAAACAATTTTTTGTGACCGGCAATTGAAGACATGAACTTGGACGATTTTTCGTTCTGCAAGATGGCAAGCCATGTCACACAGCTCATGATGCCACTAACCGATATCTTGCCATACAAATTCGGTAATCGTACGAGTATTATTAACCGTCTCTGCGATGTAAATTGTATGTACACCTCGGAGATGCGATTTGTGCCATTAGACTTTTTTTTTTTGGGAAGTCATATGGAACTATTGTTTTGCGAACGTTTATTCGGGCTCTTAAACTGAATATCGAACAAGCCATTTATAAGTTGAGGCCGGAAACTGTCACCAAGGCCTTGGAAAATTGGCTTAACTGTATGCGCTATTGCGAAGCCATGCGAGGCAGCCACATTAAGGGGGGGTAGGGTCACAAAATCGAAATTTTTTTTCTTCACTCATCTTACAGTAAATCATTTCAAGAATGTTGTGTCAAAATTTTAAGTGGATCGGAGCAGAACTCTCAAAGTTATAGCCTTTGTAGGCACTCTACCTCGAATGCGGAGCATCGATAATTTCTCAGAGTCATTTTTTCAAACGCGTTTTTCCCGAAACGACTTCTTAAAAGTCGGTGCCAATCACAACTCCGAAACTATTCAACCGATTCTTTTCAAATTTGGCACACGTTTTCTAAATCAAAAATACCTCCCCCCTACACTGTTTTTTTTTATTATTGGTTTTTAAGGTTGTTTTTCACTTACAAATATGGCGAAATTTTTCGCCAAAAATGCTCGTTTTACGTTTTTTTTGCCACCAAAACTACAAAAATGAAAAAAAAAAAAATTTTATTAATGTAGGGGGGAGCATTACGTCATACTTTAACTGAAAAATTCGACTTTTTTAGTTTCAGATGATTCTACGACGAATGCCGATTGGCACCGCAGAGCACCTCTCGAAAAACATATCTCCAAAAAAACTCTGTCATGGGCTTATTTGTCAATATTTTATTATTAATATTTTTTAAAAACTTATTGAAAAGATGTACAATAACATGCAACTGATTTTATTAAAGTATCTTAAGCCATATTTCTGTAAAAAATTAAAAAAAAAGTGTTTTTTTTTTAGCGCTAAACCCTACCCCCCCCTTAATGAACTCTCATGTGCCATAAATAATAGAAATGTTTGCTCTTGTGTTTTAAACATAAATAACCATATGGACCACCCTGTACTTTGAATGTGATGAAACATGTACATGTGTAGATTTGAAATAATAGAACTTATAATTTTAAATATTTTATTATCTACCTTACTTTGTAATCACAAAACGAAATGCCGTCGGTAAAATTTGCGATTTCTCTTCTCAAAGTAATCTGATATGCCGACGGTAATTTTAAAGGCAATACACATATGTTTTAATTTCTATTTATTGTTATATTTTCTTGTTTTAATACTCTTCTATATTCAAAATTATTATTTATAAAACCATTGTTTACAATAAAAAAAAATTAATTATTGGCGCGCACACTTCTGTTAGATGTTTGGCCCAGCTCCTCCTCCTATTTGTGGCGTGTGTCTTGATGTTACTACACAAATTTTTAGAATACTCTACTTAATTTTATTCTATCGACTATATAAATTGTTTTCAATGATAAATAATTATGTTAACTCACTTGTTTTTCTACTAATTTTCTCTCAATGGATATCATTTATTATGCCTCCTTTACGCCAAAGAAAATGTCAAACTAATAGTGATTACCAGATTATCACCACTTGAATGCTGTCATTGCCATAGCAATTACATCCCCAGACAGAATCGATAACATACTTCCAATGCATGTTCGCAACGTACCCCTCCGGAAGAGAAATGCAGCACCGCATAGAATTAGTGCAGCAATCAGCACACTTTTGTTTGTTCACACTTTTTTTTCCAATTCACTCCAAATTGTATGAAAATATTTAGCATCCACTGAATTATGTACATAGATACCTCTGTGTGTACAATACAAACAAAGGTGATAGGTGAGTGGTCGAGTTTGGTATCATGTCGTGTGCTTATCTATCTCAAAGGACTTTGAAAACAGAGGGGAACATTGAGAGAATGAATGAGGAAATACGAGTATGTATATGAGGGGCGCCCGTGTGGAAAAAATGAAAATGAAAATACGATCCAATCAATGCTAGGGGTTTACGCATTTGAAGGGATGTTAGGGATATAAAGGATACAAGGGATATGGCGCATAGGCGCACAACCAAAACATTTGCCGCAATTGTGTGAAAGATAAGGTAGGCGGTCGGTCGGTATTTTTTGATTTCAGTGCTGCTGCTGGCACTGCTGCTGCGGCCGCAACCTTTTTCCACACACTGCTTTAAATGCTACCACACATATTTTTATTGCATTTTTTCCATACATTTTTTTTTTGTTTGCTTGTGCCAGGGTTAGCTGATTGGTTGTTTGCCAGTTGTTTTGTTGTTTCGCTTGTTTGCTTGTTTACTATGCGCTCATGAAACGCCGTTTGTTACTTGCAAGACTAAGGTGCGCCTGCAAAGGTGAAGGACCCAGCCAAACTACTACAAAAAATAGAAGACACATTTCTTTCAATGAAAATTTGGTAGTTACTCGTACATTGCCGTATTGTCGTATTGTCGAATTTTTCATAGCAATAGCGCATGCCAAACGAGGCGTGAATGTTGTTGTTAATGTTGTTAGCCCGGTTACTCAGCTTATCTCGGGAGTCAGTGAGTTCAAATAGGGGTAGCGCACAGCCACCGCACCCTCAAATTATTGTAACTTTTTTCTCTTCCTACCTCGTGGTGGTGTATGTTGATTGTTGATCAAATGAGCGTCGTATTGGCTGTGGCTGCGATTGTAGCTAAGGCTACAGTTGAGGCTGATGTGAGGTGCCAAAATAGATGTTCGTTCTCTTGCTGTGCTAATTTTGACCCAGAAGTCAAGACGCTGTTAACGCTTGTTTTGTGTGTAATCATTCACTGGCCTTTGTGGTTTTGTTAGGTGGTATCTTTTTTTATTTTTTGTTTCTTCTTAGCTGCCTTTTATTCCTTTCGTTAAAGAATGTAATTAATTTACAACTTATTTTTTCCCTTATCTTTTTTCAGCTTTACGAGATCACCGATGATCCGAGGCGGAAAGAATTTCTTGACGACTTGTTTTCCTTTATGCAGAAAATCGGTGAGTACAATATGTGGATTTCTGGCTTAATTTTGCTATGAAATAAATATGTATATAAATTAGATATCTCATTAGTGCACATATAAATGGAAGAAGAGAAAGAAAGATGTCCTTAATTATATATTTACATACAAATATTTAGTTAGTTTTTTTGACAGTTTTGTCTTTGTCGAAGCCAGTTCTCCACACAGCTGCAACAGGAAATAACTCAAAGGCTTTTGTGAACTTTATAATCTCCTCCGAGCGTGTTCGATCCACACCTAACAGATTTGTGCACTTATCTAGCGCTTGCTGAGTTTATGCGAAACCCATTTTCCCAGTAGTAGACCACATAGCAGTTAAAGAGGGATCCCAATTCCCTCACGGGCAAACTACCTCACAGGTTCTCTGTATAGCCCAGCAATTTCCTGCAATGTCCCCGTGCCCAGGTACCCCGATAAGCCTAACATAAAAGAATTCAGAGAAACCAAGCATCCCCTGACTAGCTTTTGATGCACCATTTTCGGCGCAGGGCCATTTTTGCTGCTTGGCTGTCGGAGTAGATATTTGCAGATGACTCGTACATTGCTTATGGCTCGGTTCAGGACATTGTACTAGTTACTGATTTGGGCTTGCGCCGTGTTGCTGCATAGTATGAATTTCATCCAGGAAAGGGACCGCGTTGATATCGCAAAATACATCATTTCCAGGGCTAAATCCGAACCAACATTCATCAAAAGCATCATTACTTGAATGGAGACGTTGAGTTTACAGGGTTTGATTGAAAAGTAAAGAGCCTTCCCGCGCGGAGCGTCTGCCAAGCGATCAACCGAATCGGCTGGTGTGGGAAAATGATCGTTGGACCTTCCCCTTCCACTTGAAACCGGTCCCAGTTCGCTGGCAACAGCGGTGCAGTCAACATCGCTCCGCGCGTGAAAGCTGTTTTAAAAGTGTGTTAGGATTTTGCAGTGACGAAAATGCAGCGATCGTTGGAGCAACGTTACTCGATCAAATTTTGCGTAAAGCTAAACAAAACGAGTACCGAAACCATTGGGCTACTCAAGGAGCCTTAAGGGGACCAACCTCTGTCCGGTGCCCAGGTAAAACGGTGGCACAAGTCGTTCAAGGAAGGCCGGGAGGACGTCGAAGACGAGCAGCGATCTGGAAGGCCTTCGACGACGCAAACAGACGCCTTCCTCTGCACCTCTGCATTGGCCCAGATGGGGGTTCCGGTGCTTCCACACCCTCCCTACAGCCCAGACCTGTCCGCTCCGGACTTCTTCTTGTTCCCGCGCCTGAAAAGAAAGCTGAAGGAGAGGCGTTTCGACTCCAACGAGGCAATTCAAAAAACTGTGACAGCCGAATTGAATAAAAAGTGAGTTTAAAGATGAGTTTAAAAAATGTTTCCTGCAGTAGAAGGACCTCTACCAGCAGTGTATTGACGCTCAAGGCTCTCATTTTGAAGAATATTAGTTGTATAAGCCAAAAGGTTTAATAAAACTGCTTAAAAAAATAGGGCTCATTATTTTTCAATCAAACCCGGTATGAGTAGGACATGCAATCCAGATATAAGGCGAGTGAGTGGAAAGCTCCAAATATTCGTTTTCAGTGAAAAAAAATCGATGCTCACTATATTTATGGATTACAACGGTATTGTACACCACGAAATTTTTACTGGAAAGTCAAACAGTTAATAAAGACAATTATTTGGGCGTTATGAGTTGCTTACGTGAAGCGAATGGTCAAAAAAGAAAAGATTTGTGAGAAAACAACTCGTGGTTTTTGCACTATGATAACGCACCGTCGCACAGTGCCATTACAACTGTAAATTTGTTTACCAGGAACGAAACGAATACCATGCAATGGCCAGCGAATTCACCTGATATGCCTTCCTACTCCTTTTTCTGTTTGATCGAGTCAAAAAACCAATACAAAGGACCCGTTTTAACAGCCAAAAGGAAGTGAAGGAAAAATCGAAGTCGTCAGAGCTATACGAAAAATAAAACTCCAGAAATGTTTGTAGAGCTGGATTAAACGCTGGCATAAGTGCGTTGCAACTGATGCGCTTTACAGGTACTTTGAAGGCGACAATATTACTTTTGAGGAATACACGTGTATTTTGAATGTTATGAATATATTCGGGGTACTTTTTGATCAAGGTGGTATTCTACAAAGATGTACACTACGTCTTTAATTTTTTCAAAAAATTTGTATTTTCACAAATAAACAAAAATTAATTAAAAATATGTCCTACAAATTACAAAATTAAATTTGAAAAATAAATGAAAGCAGTAGTTCTCGTAGAGTACACCAACGCGCGCGTTGCATGATGTCGTTCACAACCAATGATTGGCATATTTCAATTAAAAACTCACACCGCAAAGGTGATTTTTTTTTATTATAATTTCTATTTTCTGAAAATATCAAATTGATTTCTTTTTCACAAGATACCAAATGTAGCAAAGCTAAAACTTTTGTGCACACCCGCCCATGCCATCCTTGTTAGATATACATACATACATACACACATCCCCAATGTGCATACAGCACCTACATATCATATGTATGCATGTGTGTAATACCCTTGTTTGTTATTTTAGTAGAATTTTCCCGTGAATTCTCGCGCTCATAATCAATCAACGCAAAATGTGTGGCTGTGCCATCGTGAGCATGAGCATGATCTTTCAACCACGACATTCCGACTGACTGTCTGGTACTCACTTACCCCCTCCCCCTCACTAGGCGTTGTGTCGTATGCCAACCTCCCTATCGCATTTGCATTATAGTTATATGATTTGTCCGCGCTTATTTAGGGTGTTACGTGTGTTCGGTTTCGAATGGCAATCGCCGAAGCAGATTTTCCACGTCACGGAATTCAATTACGGAAAGTATGTCGGATTGCTGCTCCCTAGTCAACCATTAAAACTATGTATTGGCGAAAGAATATACAAATAAATTTTCTTGATTTTCTGTTCATTTCTTTGCTGCTGCAACAACTTGCTCGCGCACCGTACACGCACACACACACACATATGTATGTAGTTGAGCACTTAGCCACTAACTTGGAACTCTGCTTATTACTTTCCTGTTGCTGGCTAGAAACTGTTGCCGCCATCACACAGTCGTCAAAATAGCGTCAAGTTGCCGCCAGTGAACTTTGTGACAGATTAAAATCCATTAAGTTGTCATGTCAAAAAAAATGAAAAATTCAATTTCGAATGTGCGCGGCTTAGGGCCGATGGCGGGTCTATGAGTTGAATGCAATTGGACAAAAGGATGTGTGGGGTACTTGCAAATACACGCATATGTTTGTATGTATGTATTAATGTGGTTTGGCTGTACTATCATACTTTTTGGTGAAAAGATACTATTTGCGAATATGTAGTGAATTATATTCAATTACCTATATTTTAATTGACTTTGTGTAATTTTATTTTACACACACAAAATACACACTCTTCCGGTAGACTTACTCTAATTTAATTTAGTATTATATTTATTATATTTTAATGTTATTTCATTTTACCTTTTACTTGATTTCATTTAAAGCTTATGTTATTTTTTTAAATTTATATTAATATTCTTTTATTTTTTATTTAACTTGTTTATGTTATTTTATTTCATTTAATTTTATCAATTTTACTGTATTTTCATTTCTTTAACTTTATTTTATTAAATTTTATATTATTTTTAAATTTTTGACGTGATAACATCTTATCATTCGATGTAGCCGGCTGCACGCACTAAAAAATGCGGCGTTACCTTGCTCATACGGCGTTGTCTTGCTCCTGCGGCGTTACCTTGCTTGAACTGCAAGCGAGAGCGCGGAACAAACGACAAAGAGGCACAATCGGCCCCCGTATTCGACAATGTTCGACATCTGGCTCTCGCCTACTTGAGTTAGCATATATATGTATGTATATGCGCATTTGTATATATATTCACATACTTGTATTTGCATATGCCTTCTTCCTTTGTGGATGGTAATGAACCATTTCTCTGTTGAGAATAGGACGATGATAGAAAAAGTAGGAAATGAAAGGGAGTGTTTCGAGTGGAAAGCGTCTTGAAAAAGGCAAATCGATGATGGTGCCTCTTAGTGTTGTTGACTTATTAACGTCTGATGTACAATCGAAATTGAACATATCTTTCATGAATTTGATAAATGTTTCGTAATTTTTCACGTTTGTGTAAATGTAACTTGACCTATTCCATTGCGATTCCATTTACCTCCTCCTCTATATCCATACAAAGTATCCATCAAACAAATAAAATTAAAATTTTCTTTTGAAAAATGCAACCATTCCATCAGTATTTTCTTATGACGTTGTCACGTTAAACTATTTTCAGTAAACCGACTTTAGAGACAACCTCTTTTTTAATCTTATTTTATTTAATATTACTTGATCGGATCTTATGTAACCTTATGTTACGTTGTAGTATAGTATACAATATTATATTGTCTTATAGTATTTTGCTTCTCTTCGTTTATTTAGTGTTTAAATTTTATTTTGCTAAATATAATTTAATATTAGTTTGTTGGTTTAAATTAATTCTATTTAATTTTATTTACTTTTGTGTATTATTTACCTTATTTTGTTTAATTCCTGCTTATCCTGTCTTACTTTGTCTTATCTTATGTTACCTTATGTTATGTTATGTTATGCTATGTTATGTTATGTTATGTTATGTTATGTTAAGTTATGTTATGTTATGTTATGTTATGTTATGTTATGTTATGTTATGTTGTGTTATGTTATGTTATGTTATGTTATGTTATGTTATGTTATGTTATGTTGTGTTATGTTATGTTATGTTATGTTATGTTATGTTATGTTATGTTATGTTATGTTATGTTATGTTATGTTATGTTATGTTATGTTATGTTATGTTATGTTATGTTATGTTATGTTATGTTATGTTATGTTATGTTATGTTATGTTATGTTATGTTATGATATGCCATGTTATGTTATGTTATGATATGCCATGTTATGGTATGGTATGGTATGGTATGGTATGTTATGTTATGTTATGATATGCCATGTTATGGTATGGTATGGTATGGTATGGTATGTTATGTTATGTTATGTTATGTTATGTTATGTTATGTTATGTTATGTTATGTTATGTTATGTTATGTTATGTTATGTTATGTTATGTTATGTTATGTTATGTTATGTTATGTTATGTTATGTTATGTTATGTTATGTTATGTTATGTTATGTTATGTTATGTTATGTTATGTTATGTTATGTTATGTTATGTTATGTTATGTTATGTTATGTTATGTTATGTTATGTTATGTTATGTTATGTTATGTTATGTTATGTTATGTTATGTTATGTTATGTTATGTTATGTTATGTTATGTTATGTTATGTTATGTTATGTTATGTTATGTTATGTTATGTTATGTTATGTTATGTTATGTTATGTTATGTTATGTTATGTTATGTTATGTTATGTTATGTTATGTTATGTTATGTTATGTTATGTTATGTTATGTTATGTTATGTTATGTTATGTTATGTTATGTTATGTTATGTTATGTTATGTTATGTTATGTTATGTTATGTTATGTTATGTTATGTTAAGTTATGTTATGTTATGTTATGTTATGTTATGTTGTGTTGTGTTGTGTTATGTTATGTTATGTTATGTTATGTTATGTTGTGTTGTGTTGTGTTGTGTTGTGTTGTGTTGTGTTGTGTTGTGTTGTGTTGTGTTGTGTTGTGTTGTGTTGTGTTGTGTTGTGTTGTGTTGTGTTGTGTTGTGTTGTGTTGTGTTGTGTTGTGTTGTGTTGTGTTGTGTTGTGTTGTGTTGTGTTGTGTTGTGTTGTGTTATGTTATGTTATGTTATGTTATGTTATGTTATGTTATGTTACATAGCATTTTATTTAATTTAGCTGTACATACTTAATTTAATATTAATTTATTTGTTTAATTTAATGTAATCTTATTTTACTCAACTTCCTTTAATTTATCTTACTTCACTCTTTGCTTATCTTATCTTTTCTTCATATCTTCCCTTATATTATGTTAAGTTATGTTATGTTATGCTATGTTATTGAAACTTTATTTTACGTACGTCGATTTAACTTTTTAAATAAATTTTGCTTTAATTTCATATTAATTGGTTAAACTTAATTTAATATTATTTTATTTGTTTAATTTAACTTTATTTAGTTTTACTCAATTTGATTTAATTTCGCCTTATTTTAATATATGTATGTATCTTAACATATCTTACTTACACGTTATATTATGCTGTGCCATGTTATCTTATCTTTTCTTTTGGTATTTTATAATAGGATAAATTCAACCTTATTTTATGCTATAGTATGTTATGTTACGTGTGATTACGTTATGTTATGTACCTTAGTCTTATGTTAGATAAATTCTGTTATGCTATACTATCTTGCCCTTTCTCATCTTATCCAATCTTATCTCACCTTATCTTAACTTACCTCAGCTCATTGTATTTTATATTATTTTACTTAAATTTTATTTCGTTATTATTTTTTGGTTTTAAAGTTATTAAATGCCTACTCCTCCATTCGCTAGTCTCCTGAAATTGATTTGGTAACCGCATGAACTCATGTCGAGTTATTAGCATGCTTACCTACTTTCATAAAAACCTGCATGTCCACATATAGGTATATGCACATATTTACATTCATACTTTCGCATGTGCAATGTACCCAGCGCATATTTGTTCAAGAGTCGGTAGAATATGTAGCACACACGAAAATATGTAATTAAGTTTTAATAATAAACTTTATCGCTTTTGTTCTCACTTTGTTTGCTTGCAAGGGCCCCCTCTTCTCGTATAAGTATTCACATATGCACACTTAGGCCACTTTAACCGATATGCACCGGTACCGATACCTCACCAGAAATGCTACTCTTATTAATATATTCAAGTTGTTTGTGTTTCTGTTGTTCTTATTGTTGTTGTTGCTGCTATTCTTGCGGTTAAAGCGTTTAATATCCGTACGAAATACATTAACGTTTTCGATTAATGTCGATACAAGAGCACATTTGCATGCACTTGCATACGCTCATATACAAAGATACATGCGCATTTATGAGTACGTATGTATGCGTTAAAGTGCATACACATGCGATGCAACGACAAAAAGTCACACAATCCATCCATCCATCGTTCCTTCAAACCAAGCAACCAAGCAGCCAAGCAGCCATCCGTCGTCCAGCACGTCACCGTAATGTCGAATGCAATTTTTTATCGACTGTGACGGAGTGCAAACACATAAAATTCCGCATTTAAATTCCCCACAGACAGACTTGCCACATATTTACGCAGTCATGTACATATGTACTTTTATATATATGTATGTATGTAATACATGCATGCATATGCAGAAATATACTATATACTTACATATGTATATTTTTATTTTCATGGCAGTTGCGCCCCTTATCAGGTAAGTAAGCTGCTGGCGCACTCACACCTGTGTCTATGTAAATATGCCTATTAAATATATATGTACACATATTTGTACATATGATATATACATGCGTATGTTTGTGTAAATATTTTGTTGTGGTCAAAAATGCAACCAACAAAACCAACTCCTCGCTGGCCAACCAATTAACCAACTCAAGCGAATTGAAGTTAAAAAAAAATCTAAAACAAATCGCGACGACAGCTATAACATTAAATAGCAAGCATTAAAACGCTAAACACCGTAGTGCTGTGAAGCGCATTCAGCCCGAGTCAAGCAGCACGCTCCATCATGGTCTCCACACGCAACACACACACACACTCATACTCGTCGTCGCTGCGGTCTTGCAAATCCTGTGGGCAGATGGCGTACTGTTGTTGTTGGGCAAGTAGGCGTTCAAATGCTCACAAGTTGTTGTTGGTGATGGCAATCTGGTCTACTGTTGCTCTTGGCTTTCCGCTCTTGGCCAACCCATCTTTATTGCCCATCAAGAACTCCGTACCTGGCAAATAGGAAAAGCTGCCTGACTTTATTTGTTAACATACATACATATGTGGCTAGGTGTATATGTATGCATGTGCGTGTGACTAATATGCAAGCGTAAAACGTAACCAAATGCCTTTTTACGATATTAATGAAATAAATGCCGGTACTGTTGGAGCGCCTTTCGGCCCTCGGGGGGTGATTGTACCCAACGCGTATATACATATGTACATACATATGTGTCAATGTATGCATTTGTTTGTCGCCGCAGCAGGTAAATTCATTTGCAATATAATATTCCTGGATTTACTTCTCGTTTTCATGTTTCACTTTTCAGTTTTTTGTTTGCCTTTATGTGTGGACGTGGTGACTTTCCTAAGAGGTTTTCGTGCTTCCCGCAACACGAAAACACTTGCTTTTGTTTTTGTTATTGTTATTGTTGATGTTGCTGTCGTAGTTCTCGTTGCCTTTGCAATGTAAACACAAACAAATTAAATGCATTCTTCAAAATAGTCAAGTAATATGCGTACATATATACTAATATGTACGTATGTATGAGCAGAAATGTGCATGTAATCGAGCACAAAAAAAAAGCATAGCAAACAACCAGATGACGAAAGCATGGAAATGGCAAAATTATTAAATAAATACACGTTCAGACGTACCTAGGAAATACACAGATTATAAACTAAAATGAAATATATTTTTGTTTTTGGTTTTTATACTTATGTGTTTTGTTGTATTTTTTTGTTGCTGAGTTGTGTTTATTACTCATTCCATTTGCAACAACAACAACAACAGTGCCAAGTTATATGTTTTGCTTGCTATTTTGTACTTGAGGAGGTGTTGGCTAATATTTGTATGCATTTGCATACAGTGACGTACAAAATTTCAGTATTCATTTATAAACACTGAATGTTGTATTTCTTCGCTTAACCGCTAAATATGGGATTGTACGCGTAAATTAGTTATTTAGCCCAGAATAAATAAAAGGTGTCTGCGATTCGCCAAGCATTAGCAAGAGGTGAATAGATGAATCAACTGGCATAAATAAGCTTATGTTAGTGGCGCTGGAAAAGAGTTGCAAAAAATTACATTTGTTTAGAAGCACTTAATGAGTATTCCTTAAAAGGCGTTCATACAGGGAAACATTTGGTTATTCAACTCGTTACTTATGATGCTCGTGCTCTATCAACACCCTTTGTGTTCTCCTAAGAACTGCGACAATTGCAAGCAACGGAGATGCCAACGGGCAACACCAAAAGGGAATGCGCAATTTTGAAGCAACAAGATTTGCTCGGTATGAACGCGGCTTAATAAAACCTGCCTTATATAAGAAGAGAGATTTAGGAGCACTGACAATAGTGAGTCATACCAGTTTTATCAGGTATAACCTTACTCGCTACCAGCGAATCTTGTATGTAGCTTTTTTCAATAGTTTTTCAGTAGCTCAAAAATCCTTAGAGATTTTTTGAAGTTTTCTCCCTTGAGCAAATAACTTCCCCATAACAGAGCGCGTACGCTTTTTTCCCTCAGCAAAGGCATTTTAGTTCCCTCATAAGCGGACAGCTTACAAACACTGCTTTGGAATTGTCAAAATCAATAAAGTTTTTAGATGCTGTTTATTTCATACACAAAGCGTGGGAGCAAGTGAGTCCACAGAGTGAAAAATTGTTTCAGAAAAGCTGCTTTTGGGAAAAATTGTTTGACTTTATTAAATCTATTTGAATACCTCGCAAAATAATTAAAATTAAATAATTTCTCTAGATATATATTAGTGAAAATTCTGTTTATTTTGTAGAATATTTATATATATTCTGGTTTTGAAAATTAAACTGAGTTGATAAGAGATTAAAGATCTAGAAAACAGACTCCATATCGAAAATTGTTCAAATTTTGCTTTACACTGTGCATACACAATTTCGTTGCTGTAGTGCGCCAATGGTTGGCTGCGCTGTTGGGGTGCGGGTGCATTGACTAAATGACGGAAACTTAAACCTGCTCAGTGGCCGTGTGCTGCGAACGCACTTGTACGCTTTCATTTCAATGTATGGTTTTTATATGTTGCCCATAGAACCTGTAAATGCCGAGACGTTCATGAAAAATATTATTTTATTATTTTAATATTATTTTTAAGAATACATAGCATGTATGTTATATACATATGTATGTATGTAGTGGCATGAGTACAAATGTTGAGGAAGAAAATTATACAATACAGTTACATTTATAAGCATTTAGGGAAGACTCGTGTCTTGAACATTATTAAATTAGTAGTTTTGTGTAGCTGTTGTGTTGAGGTTTCGTGTTGCCAAGCGAGAAAAGACACGTTATTGAAATATTTTTTAATTAAATTAATTTGACTTATGGGGAAACACGTACATATGCAGAAATAGTAATGTTATTTAATTGAAAATATCTTCTATTCGGTAAGTAAAAGAAATTAAAATAAAATTAAACTGAATTAATTGTAACGAAAAGAAATTAAATACAATAAAATTAAAAACTTGACATAACAAAACATAACATAACATAACATAACATAACATAACATAACATAACATAACATAACATGACATAACATAACATAACATAACATAACATAACATAACATAACATAACATAACATAACATAACATAACATAACATAACATAACATAACATAACATAACATAACATACCATAACATAACATAACATAACATAACATAACTAATCATATAATAGAATTGATATCAATCATAACATAACATAACATAGGACGTCATTGCATAACAGCCCATGACATAAGAAAATGAGTAATGAAAAATATTCCAAGTAATTTTAGCACTAACCATACGAAATGGAAAGCTTTCAACAGAAATATCTTATAAAATAACACAGCGCAACAGACCATAATACAACATAGCACAGCATAGCATGCTGCCACAAGTATACAATTTTTCACATAACATCTCTGCTGTATTCAGTCGATTTTCATTGTTGCCCAGAACACATTTCTGACATCTATTTCTATAAGTCTACCATCAGCAGCAGTTACTAGTTGCTATGAGAAAACCGTTGGCAAGTTCCAGATATTGGTCCTCAGATAGATGAGGGATTTTCCGCAAACGTGATAGGACAGGCCGCAGCCGATGCAATGTGGACCTGTATCGAAAATGGTTGCAAAGAAAAAGTCAGATATTTTCTACATTAGATAAATCAGGTAGCGAAAAACTTGGTTTTACTTAATTCCTTTAAGTAATTTGTGCACTCATAATAATGTTGTTGTCATTGTTGTTGTTGTTGTTGTAGCAGCATAAACATTCCCCATACTTACATACGGGGAATGCTGCTGGAGTGACAGTCCTTGGCCGGATATAAATCCAGGTCGTTTCGGTAACGTAGAACCGACTGTCCTGGGAACGCACTCATAGTCACATTCTCTTTTGCTTGTTAGAAATCATTTACATTGTAGAGGCTATAGGCCCGTTTTGTCAGGTCAGCATTCGTTTTCGAAGGCAGAGTTTTTTTAGAATAGACATAAATTTATTCAGCCTAACAGAAAACAGAGATCGAATTATAGTCGCCATCCACCCAATCCCGAAGAAAGGAGTATTCTAAAGATGAATTGGAACAGTAAAAGACCATCACTTCTGTTGTACGAACCAAAACTGTATGTATATGGAAGGTTTTTCCTGTTACAACTTCAATAAAATACCTTTCCGGTTATCGCTTCATTGTCATCACACTCAATATTCCATCGTATACAGAATTTCGCTCCAGTAGTGAGCAATTACGTGGCACAATTTCTCTGCAACCTAATTTGATTAACAATTCAATTTCGAGTTCCACTTGTGCGGCGAATAAAAACAAAATAATGAATTAATTAATTTTTGATTAACATAATTTTATCACCTACCAATTTGGCCGTAAACAAAGAATGGCGATGTGATGACTCAATTGCCGCTGAAGATGATTACACAGCAAATTTGTATTGCTTGGCAACTGAAGTGATTTTCTTAAAATTGTGCATTATTGTTATTATTTTTATTTGTATGAATGAGTGAGCTTACACATACATATATACATACATAAATAATTTAATTGAACGCATACCTGCATTTATGCAGAGCAACATTAGTGGGGGCCCTGAGAAAAGTACCAAACCGAATTGCAACCAACTGCGGCAATGCACTACAGCTGGCTCATACTTCCCGCTTGGCATTTGACAAATATGTGTGTGTATGTATGTATGTATGCATTTACACTGCGTTGTGTTGCTTTGAGTGTGTTGATTGTATTATTAGTGATAATTAAGCTGATGATGGGGCAGCAGGCTGTTGGGCACCTACTTGCCTGGGACGGCTTTTAGGCACTCCACAATTGCGGATAGTCATCATTGCCACTATTTTTGCTTCTACCTCTGTACATACATATATGGAATTTTTGCTGCACTTTTACTGCATTCGATAGTCTGTCGCCGCCACTCAATCAGCGCGTATGTCTCTCACTTAGAGATTATTTATTGTTGTTTGTGCTTGTGTTGCTTGTCTACTACCGACTTTTATTGCATTATTCACGCGCAATGTTAGCCATACTTATACAAATTTTTAATGCGGTTCCAAATAATTTTTATGGTACTCTACATTTTTATGTAGTTTTAACTCCGCTCCCCTCTGCCATGCGTATGTGTGCTACAATAATTTTCTTACGAAAGCAAAGATGCAATAAGTGGCACGATGGGTACTCGTTTGTGGTTTGGCGCCAGCGATCATAAGCTACGGTGTCAACGACGATCGCGCTGTTATACAATCTTTGATTTAATTTCTTTTGTATGCACTTAAATTTTGACAAATGTCTTAAACAAAAACAAAAAAATGCTATTTGGTAATTATTTTTATTTCGTCGAAACAAAAAACAAAGTTTGCGTTCATTAAAATTCTTTATTTGGCGCACTTTCTTCACCGCTTGCTTTGCAGTCCATCTGACATGCAATTAATTTTTTTCCAGCTGCTTTACTTATTATTAACTATGCATGTGTGTATGTATGTATGTATGTAGATTCAGCGCTTGTTTTTGTGCGCATCATTAAATCGGACTCCAGCGTTGGATCGTGCATTTAGGCGATTGTTCATATGCTTGAGTATTAAGTACTTTGAACTTGCATCGATCACTCGATCATTTCGATCGTTTGGCCACCACCTTCATCTCCTGCCTCCATTGCATGCAAGCAACGTTCAATCGTTGGGTAATTTCTCACTTTTTATTTCTCAACATTATTTCCAATTTTTATTTGAATTTGAATTCTTCACTGATCTGCACTGATCGATCTGCCGCCCGTTGCCGTTGCCTAGAGGCGTATTTTTTTTACTCGTGTTTACGCATTCAAGTCGTATAATACATCACAACACAACAACGTTTTCATTCAATCAACATGTCGATCATTTGTAGTTTGATTGATTCCTCTGGGGCGAAGTCGTAAAAAACGATTGAGATAGAAAAAATACGAAGCAAAACGCGTGTGTACAAATTACTTTTTTATTAAACTGAATTTTATGACCATTAACTGAACGCCTTTTATTTAATTTCACTGCACACCGTTTATTTATTGTATGAAGTACTTGCTATGTATGCACTAATTTACATACATATCTATGTATATACGCATACAGGGTGTTTGTGTAGCCTGCCATGATTGATTGAACCAATTGCAATGGCAGGCGTTTCGTAAAAACAGAAAAAAATCGCTAGTAAGTAACTGCTATTCAAAAAATACTCGGAGTTTCACATTCATACGAATCGCGTGTGAGATGTTTTCAGATTCATATTTTTCTATGTCTTCACTTCTGAGCGCAACTTATCATATAGCCTTGTCCACTGCATCCAAGAAATGCTTACGGATATCATTATCGGTGACGGGACATGGATCTACAAATAACGAGGCGAGTCCAAAATCAACGGAATCCATAGCAAGCAAAAATAAAAACACACCAAAAAGAAAATGAAAAAAAAAATAAAAAAACCAAAATAATAAAAAAGCAAAAAAAAAGAAAAAAAACAGAAAAACCAAAAATACGAAAAAAAACCAAATAAAAAAACAGAAAAACATAAAATAAGAAAAAAAAAAAACAGAAAAAATAAAAAAAAATTTAAAAATTAAAACAAAAAAATTAAAAAAAACATTAAACTAAAAAAAAATTATAAAATTAAATAAAAAATTATAAAATTAAATAAAAAAATTTTTTTTTAGTTAGAAAAAAAAAAATTAAAAAAAAAAATTTAAAAAAACATTTAATTACAACAAAATTATAAAATTAAAAAAAAACAATTTTTTTTAATTAGAAAAAAAAAATTAAAAAAAACACCACAAAACAAAAACACAAACGACAATTTCGATCTAGGTTAAAAAAAAAAAATTAAAAAAAAAAAACACCGAAAAAAAAATTTAAAAAAACATTTAATTACAACAAAATTATAAAATTAAAAAAAAACAATTTTTTTTAATTAGAAAAAAAAAATTAAAAAAAACACCACAAAACAAAAACACAAACGACAATTTCGATCTAGGTTAAAAAAAAAAAATTAAAAAAAAAAAAACACCGAAAAGCCAAAACACAAACGACAATTTCAATCTAGGTTGGTTGGTTGGTTTAAGGGTGACCCCGCATCGGAGTGCCACATAGACCGCAAGTTGGGTCCGTTGTGTTGCCCTAGAGCTCATTATGTTGTATGATTTCCCTCCCTTACCGAGATTTTTTATTATACTCGTAGATTTTGGTGAAAGATATTAATTCATTTCGAGAATTTGGTAAGAGATTCGATTTTCAGGTCCGATAGTACTGAAAGATTGTCAATTGTTGGAGAGCCTAGAAGAGCGAGTCGACTTCTGGCTAGACCGGGACAACTGCACAGCAAATGCCTGCTCGATACTTCCTCATCTTCGTCCTCGCAGTATCTGCACAGGTCGTTTTGAGGAACCCCGAGCCGACGTGCGTGAGTGCCCAAATGGCAGTGGCCGGTGACAAGAGATATTACGTTAGTTCGTGTTTCGAAAGACTTATAAGGGGTTTTGTCTGTTTCAGATTGTAGGATGACCAGATTTGTCTGGTCGTAACGCAAGTAGTTTCCACTCGCCACCTCCGATCAGTAATGCTGTGAAATTCTCGATCAATGGTCATTTTACATGTTTCGACCTAAATTCAGTGTTTTGTCGAACATTGTTTTGAATTGCCATTGCTTGCTTAACTATGATCAATCAGTAAATAAGGAGTATTATGTGAGCTTACTAAAACGTTTCAGAGAGAATATTCGTCGCAAAACGTCCACGCCGTAATTGTGGAGCAACAATTCGTACTTCACCATGAGAATGCACTGGCCCAAAAATATATCGCTCTGAATGCATCTATTTGATCAAGTAAAGCAGTTTAAGGCGATTTCAAAATCGGCAATTGAAAAGTGTAAAGATGGGTGATAAAGTTTAGAAAAAGTGCTGTTATATATGTATGTATACATTCGGATGGGTCAATAATGCGCATGAAATAATTTTTCTCGACATTGTTCATAGCAGATTCGGATTCTACATTGAATTCTATAAATGTAAGTCCTAAAATCAATTTCGAGCACCCAAAATCTTATAAAAAGCTATCTTTAATTAATATGACAATTGAGAGGACGCCCGAATGCTGTAATCGCATATTGTAAACTTCTTCTTCTTCTTCTTAATTGGCGCGATAACCGCTTACGCGATTTTGGCCGAGTTTAACAAAGCACGCCAGTCGTTTCTTTCTCGTGCTAACCGGCGCCAAATGGACACACCAAGTGAAGCCAAGTCCTTCTCCACCTGATCTTTCCAACGCAGAGGAGGCCTTCCTCTTCCTCTACTACCACCAGCTGGTACCGCATCGAATACTTTCAAAGCCGGAGCGTTTGTATCCATTCGGACGACATGACCCAGCCAACGAAGCCGCTGGATCTTTATTCGCTGCGCTATGTCTATGTCGTCGTAAAGCTCATACAGCTCATCGTTCCATCGTCTGCGATATTCGTTGCCAACGTGCAAAGGTCCAAAAATCTTACGCAGAATCTTTCTCTCGAACACTCCAACCGTCGCTTCATCGGATGTTGTCATCGTCCAAGCTTCTGCGCCATACGTTAGGACGGGCATGATGAGAGTCTTGTAGAGTGTTAGTTTTGTTCGTCGAGAGAGGACTTTACTGCTCAGTTGCCTACTTAGTCCAAAGTAGCACTTGTTGGCAAGAGAGATTCTACGTTGGATTTCAAGGCTGACATTGTTATCGGTGTTAATGCTGGTTCCTAAATAAACGAAGCCTTTTACAACCTCAAAATTATAACTGTCAACAGTGACGTGAGTGCCGATACGCGAGTGCGCCGACTGTTTGTTTGAAGACAGGAGGTACTTCGTTTTGTCCTCGTTCACCACCAAACCCATTCGCTTTGCCTCTTTATCCAGTTTGGAGAAGGCAGAACTCACAGCGCGGTTGTTAAGGCCGATGATGTCAATATCATCGGCATACGCCAACAATTGTACGCTCTTATAAAATATTGTGCCTGAGCGATTAAGTTCTGCGGCTCGTACTATGCTCTCCAACATCAGGTTAAAGAAGTCACACGACAGCGAGTCACCCTGTCTGAAACCTCGTTTGGTATCAAACGGCTCGGAGAGGTCCTTCCCAATTCTGACGGTGCTGCTGGTATTGAGCAACGTCATCTTACATAGCCGTATTAGTTTTGCGGGGATACCAAATTCAGACATAGCGGCATACAGGTAACTCCTTTCCGTACTGTCGAATGCAGCTTTGAAGTCGACGAAAAGATGGTGTGTGTCGATTCTCCTTTCATGGGTCTTTTCCAAGATTTGGCGTATTGTGAATATTTGGTCGATGGTAGACTTTCCAGGTCTGAAGCCACACTGATAAGGTCCAATCAGTTGGTTGACGGTGGGCTTCAGCCTTTCACACAATACGCTCGCTAGGACCTTATAGGCGATATTTAGAAGACTAATCCCGCGGTAATTGGCACAAATTGCAGGATCGCCCTTCTTATGGATTGGGCAGAGCACACTTAAATTCCAATCGGCAGGCATGCTTTCATCCGACCATATTTTGCATAGGAGCTGATGCATGCACCTTACCAGCTCCTCGCCGCCATGTTTGAATAGCTCAGCCGGCAGTCCGTCGGCGCCCGCGGCTTTGTTGTTCTTTAGCCGTGATATTGCTATTCTCACCTCGTCATGGTCGGGTAACGGAACGACAATTCCGTCGTCAACGATTGGGGTATCGGGATCTTCACATTCTCTATGACATGCGCAGCTGTCCCCGTTTAACAGGTTCGAGAAGTGTTCCCTCCATAATTTAAGATTGCTCTGTACGTCAGTCACCAGATCACCGTCTTTGTTCTTACAGGAAAACGCCCCGGTCTTAAAACCTTCTGTAAGCCGCCGAACTTTCTGGTAGAATTTTCGGGCGTTGTTCCTATTGGCCAGCATCTCAAGCTCCTCGCACTCACGTATTTCGGCCTGTCGTTTCTTCTGTCGGATAATATGTTACGTCTCTCTTCCTTTTTCAGCTCTCTGTAGCGATCCCACATGGCTCGCGTTGCGCAAGATCGCAGCGTGGCTCTATAGGCAGCATCCTTTCTTTCTGCGGCAGCATGACATTCCTCGTCGTACCAATTGTTTTTTCGGGCTCGCCGGAATCCGATTTCTTCTTCGGCGGCGGTACGTAGGGAGCGAGAAATGTTGCTCCATTGCTCGCGCATGCCGGTTTGTTGGGCAGTACTCTCTGAGAGCAGGAGTGAGAGTCGAGTGGCGAATCTTCTGGCTGTCTGTTGTGATTGCAGCTTTTCGAGGTCGAACATTCTTTGCGTAGGTAGATGCACGTTTTTTGCTGCACAGAGGCGGGTGCGCAGTTTGGCTGCAACAAGGTAATGATCCGAGTCGATGTTGGGTCCTCGGATCGTACGTACATCTAATACACTAGAAGCGTGTCTTCCATCTATCACAACATGATCGATCTGGTTTCGCGTTTTTCGATCAGGAGACAGCCAGGTAGCTTGGTGGATTTTTTTATGCTGGAATCTGGTGCTGCAGACTACCATGTTTCGGGCCCCGGCGAAGTCGACCAGCCTCTGTCCGTTACCGGATGTTTCGTTGTGCAGGCTGAATTTTCCGACTGTGGGACCAAAAATTCCCTCCTTGCCCACCCTGGCGTTGAAGTCGCCAAGCACGATTTTTATGTCGTGGCGGGGGCAGCGCTCATAGGAACGTTCCAAGCGCTCATAGAAAGAATCTTTGGTCGCATCGTCCTTCTCTTCCGTCGGGGCGTGGGCGCAAATTAGCGATATGTTAAAAAAACGCTCTTTGATGCGGATTGTTGCGAGACGCTCGTCCACCGGAGTGAACGACAGTACTTGGCGACGAAGTCTCTCTCCCACAACAAATCCGACACCGAATTTGCGCTCCTTTACATGGCAGCTGTAGTAGACGTCGCAAGGTCCTATGTTTTTCTTACCTTGCCCCGTCCATCGCATCTCTTGGATGGCAGTGATGTCAGCCTTTACTGTCACGAGGACATCAACCAGCCGGGCGGAGGCACCTTCCCCATTAAGGGACCGGACATTCCAGGTGCATGCCCTCAAATCATTGTAAACTTCTACCTATTCAGAATTGACGCCGACATACTAAACATATGTCCAGCATGTGACGGCACCCTGCACGACTCTACCCATTGCTTCATATGCCCCATCAAACCCACGCATCTAACACCCCTCTCCTTCTGGACCCAACCTCCTGGGCCTACCGTTAGATGAGCTAGACGAAGACCAACGGTGGTCTACACTAAACTAGCAGGGTTAAGTGCACTGCTACAACAACAACAAGGAGTTAAAGCAATGTAGATAGAAATCGAAAAAAATAGAAACGTTGTCCCAGAAATGGGCATATGTGTATATATGTATGTATATGTGCTGCTTTTGGTTGCCATGAATATTACTTTGTAGGAAATGCCTATCAACAAGGTGAATCTATTACAAGTTGGTGATATGCTTCTTTTCTTTTGTCGTATAAGTCCGGATGTCAGTATAAAATGAAATGACGAAAAACCGTTTCATTCGCACCATCGTCATTTGCTTCTACCTCCAGCTAGATGGCCTCTGTGCAACATAGTTCGCCCTAAACCTAATATACTTCTACTTCTTTTCTCGTGACATTGTTGCTGGCCTAGTGCTACCATCTTTAATATGAATAATATCAACAGTTTTAATTTTATTCACATATTCCGAGTACTTTTTGAACAGAAGGCGAGAAAACATTGATTAGATTCTGCGATACATAATCACCTTCTGTATCGTTCATGCCATTCATTTATATGCCTTCAATTTCTGTTTTACTTTTTTCACCGCTTATTTTATTTCACCATCAAATGCGGCAGCTATCAATTGCAACAATCATTCGCTCGTACACGCCTGCTTCCAAGGCTTTCCATATCTATCTATGTACATCTGATTTGTTGCATCGTTTCCCATTCGCTTCAAATGCAAAACGTTTCGCCGCAATCTTAGCCTCGTTACACCGACAAACGATCGCGATCTTCTTCACTTGAGTGTTGGCTGTTGCTTTCTTGTTGCCCCCTCCAATCGTCAATTGGTCAATCTATTGTGGCCAAAATTGAATGAGTGAATTGAATTGACCGACTGAGCGAACGTACCAACTGTCTGTCGAACTTTGATTTCATGAATGTAGCTGAGGGCAGCGTTGTGTTTTGTCGATTTGTTGTTTGTTGCTTGTTGCTGCCGGCTTTACAGATAAATCTGTTTTATTAATTTTGCTGTTGTTCTGCCTAGTTGAGCATTTAACACTTTCGTTTCCAGTAATTAAACTCGTCGATATGCTGCGCGGTGCTCATCATCAGCCTGATCGTTTGATAATCGATACATACATACTTACGATCAGATCGATTTGTATGTTGCATACTTTTGTGTTGAACTGTAGAAAGACGACTGGTCGACTGATCAACTGATCGACTGATCGTTTAACGCCAGTCATCCAGTTAGCTCGGTACTATACTTGTAGAGGTTTTTCGGTTGACTACTTAGCCGTTCGTTCGTCCGTCTGGTCGCTGTAGTTCATCATTTAGTGCCATTTCGTTTTTTCGTTCTTTTTTCCGCTTTTTCTCTTTAGTTTTACGATGAGTGTGATTCGAAGCATGTTGTTTGCTATTGGTGTTTTTATTGTTGCTGATGTTCTTAGTGATCATTTGATGATAATTGAACTGTAATTAAATTGATTGCCGGCAATTAAAATTTCATTTTTCATTTGTCTGTGTTTGTGTTAACTGATTTTCATTGGTTTTATTGTTGTTGGTATCTTTTGAGTTGTTGTTTCTATTTCTCTAAATGTTTTGTGATTCGCTACGATTTGTTGTTGTTGTTTGTACATTTTGTTAGCTCCGCTACTTGTATGATATCTACAGACATGATGCAGTATTTACGGCCTGTGTGTCTATGCTGCTTGGCTATAAAAGAATTTATTACAGTTTTTTTATTGCAACAACAAAGTATGCACAGAATAAATATAAATTGTGTTTTTTCTATTTTTTTATTTACTGTTAGGATTTCTCACTTATTCATAAAATATATATATGTAAATGCAATAGTATTTTATAGATAAATATCTTCGACCCGTAGTTAACTACTTATCAGAGAATTAGCTGTGGAAAAAAATAATAATTAATTGTGAAAATAATTAGTATTTACTATTAGGACGCGTCTTTATTTTCTAATGTTTTAAGGTTATACAGGTAGAATAGCCAAAAAGCAACTCCAGCGTCGGGTGATACTGTTCACTAGACAAGGCTAGTTTACTTGGGCGGCAGCCCTTTGGTCGGGAAAAACCCGAGTCATTCCACTAAAGTAAAATCGGCTGCCATGGGAATGTGAAGGCATCCCGCGCGATACTAACCATCTTTTCACATGCCCTTTAAAACCTACTCATCTAAACCCCTCTCACTCTGGACCCAACCTGTCGAAACAGCATGTTTCCTGGGCCAACTTTTTGATGAGCCAGATGAAAACGACCGGTGATATACCCCACAACAACAACTACAACCAGCGTCGGGGTTGCATACGTTTTCATTGGTTCTTATAATCTTTGGTTGGTGATTAAGGGAAGGATAACACTTTGAGTATAGCTGACAAGTCGCACCAATAAGATTTTCTGCAGAATCATTTGTTTTTTTCTAAACTTCATATCCTGTGGTTTGTTTTGTGCTAATGTAAATGAAAAAAAAAAACGTTTTCGGTCTTTGGTTTGGTCAGTGCTGTTATAATTTTTCTTCAATGATGTTTGCTAGTTGCATAGCCTGCCAACTGCCAGCCGTATGTGCCATCACCGGCATCTGCCCGCTGAAAAATATTCTCATAAAGGAACGGCTTGTAGCTTGGAAGTGTGTCAAAAGTGTAGGCTCTTTCACCACCAACAACAAGACGCATACGACGAATTGGTAAAGAAACTCGACAAATACTTTTTTAGGATATGCACTATGCGCCCGTTCTACAATTATTCCAAGCTTCGATAGTATTTTATTTTTCCTGTCCCGTTATGAAATTTGCAAAAACGCCCGAGAAACGCAGAACTATGTTATTACTTGAAGGTCTACAATGAAGAAGTTATAACTCGTGATTAAACGATGCACCTCAACATTTGGACCAGTTTTGACAATTTTTTTTTACTCTTTTTTATTTATTTATTGGACGTTCATTATTTTTTTTTTTATTCCCATTATTGTTTTTCTTTTATAAAAGTAACAGAAACCACGTGTGTATGTAAATCCAAAATAAAAATAAAAAAATCATGCATTTGTTTTATGAAAAAAATGCGTAACACCAACACCGTCAAGCAAAAAAATTACAAAAGTCCACAGGATTTTTTAGCAACTTGGAACTTGAATTTGGTTATATTAAAATTGTGCAAGCCACAATACTTCATAATAAAATTTTTTCTAGAAAACTGTGTTAAAAAATGTTTGCTATTTCTCTAATTTTTCTAAACAATTTGCAATTTGGATTTTCATATATGGATTTTGTTAGACAATGAATTTTTATAAAAAGATAGTTCGCTGGTTAGATAGTTATAAACTTTTATATTTTTAATAATTGTTTTATCGTTTTTTTCTTGCTTACATTTGCAGGTTCACCCATCAACCGTTTACCAATAATGGCAAAATCCGTGTTGGATTTGTATGAGCTATATAATTTAGTAATAGCGCGTGGCGGCCTAGTCGAAGTCATCAATAAGAAACTATGGCAGGAAATTATTAAAGGACTACATTTGCCGTCGAGTATAACAAGCGCCGCATTTACACTAAGAACACAGTAAGTAGCTACTTATTTGTAACATATGTACATACGCGTTGTTTTAAGCCTAGATCACTAAACATTCGTCTAATAGACTACGTGCGCCTGCAGGCTTGCAAATTCGACATATTCCCGTCACATCACTTCACTAGAAAAACTTTCATAAATAGTTAAATAGAAATATTATAATAAAGGGTGGTTAAGTTTCAAGGGCCGGTGTGGCACCGTCCTGTTGAAACCACATATCGTCCACATCCATATCTTCCAATTCGGGCCATAAAAAGCTCGTTACCATCTCACGATAGCGAACACTATTCACAGTAACTGCCTGACCGGCCTCCTTTTGGGAAAAAAGGTCCAATGATGCTGATGATTTTCTTCGAAAATTAGTAATTTCCTGCTACCATTCTGACCATTGACGACGCTTGAAATGGTCAAGAGGCTTTAGTTCTTGAATCAGTTGCACCTTGTAAGCCTGTACATGCAAGTCTTTATGCATAATGTTCATCAACGACGACGAGTTGAGGTGGACGGCTCTTCAACCACACTATCGCGGACAGCAGCAATATTTTCGACAGTACGAGCTGTACGAGCATGCACTGGTGTTTTCACATCTCCTACAGACCCGGTTCGCTCAAACTTTTGCACAATTTTTCCGATTGTAGGCACACTTGGACGATTAAATTGAACGAAAAAACCACGAAGTGCGCGATATGCATTTTGATTTGAACGCCCGTTTTCATAATAAGCCTTAATAACTTTAACGCGTCGCTCGATTGTATATCTTTCCATGGTTAGAAGTGAGTTAGTCAGAAATTAAAAAATATCAAATGAAATGCAGAAAAAGCTCAACATTTAGGTGTGGTTCACATTCAACATCGGCCCTTGAATTTTAACCACCCTTTACTTCTCTTAATTTACATTCATTTGTTTGAAATGAAAAAAAGAAATATAAAAATATGCTTGTTTTTAATTTGTAGTCTGTGAGACGAATGATTAGTGACAGGGTAACACTGATTTAGGTTTAGTGATCTAGGGTGAATTTTTCATTCATCACAAAATTCTTACGGTGCTTTCTCTACGCAAAGAGGCTGGCCGTTTCCTTTACTATCTGTACTCTGCTGCCTTCGAGACAACTCATCCGAGTGCTTAGTGAGAGCACTGGCATTGTATGCAGTGAAAGTATGAAGAGGTCTTAGAGCCACTCCAATTTAGGTGTATGAGAAAACATGTCAAGAAACCTTCCAAGGCTATTAAAGTCGCAACTCTTGTTAATTTTGGGTGCCTTAATTGGCCACTATTCATTTCAAATCCACCAAATGTCTTTTGCGCCAGTTGTACTAACGATAAAGAGGTGAAATCACCTCAGTTGACTAGTCTTCGCAAGGCTAAGAATCAGACGTTTGCGTTTTTACCTCAACAGACTTGGATGTTGGTTTTCAATTGGAATCTCTTTGACTAGCTGTGATCTGCTGCTGGAAAGGTGGGTTTCACATCAACTCAGTGAGTACATGCGCGATCCTTCTCGAGTGGATCGCAGGCGCTCGAGGTAGCTTCTACAATTAACAAAGCCTCAGCTCTCGAAATTTGTAAATGTCCCTTCTGAGCATTGCTTGCAGGGAGGCATGCATGCTGTGAGACTCGATATTACTTCGAATCCTTTTCGCATCAGATGTATAGAGGATGATATGTCGTTGCCACGACAGTAGGTTCTACGTTACCGGAACGACCCGGATTTATATCCGGCCAAGGACTGTCACTTCAGCAGCATTTCTCATATACACAGGGCCCGCCGATCTATCGTTACGGATTTGAACTAGGTATTATTTGAAGAATGGTAACACTTAGCTGTCATCTGATTTGACAGAAAATTAGTTTTATTCTTCCGCTGAACGAAAATGGTGGTGTATACGCTCAAAGAACGCTGGCAAATATTGCGACATTACTTTGAAAATCATGGTAATGTTGCAGAATGTTACGTACGGCAATGGGAAGAAGAAAAGCGCCGAATGAAGCGTATGTGCGTTACTTTGCGAAAAAAGTAAGAGAAACTGGGTTGCTTATTGACAAACCAACGCGTGACCGACCAAAAACCGTGCGTACACCCGTATGCCAACAAACCAGCAACAATTGATGCACTGATGACCAACATACGCGATGTCATAGCTGAAATACAGCCGCATACAATCGAAAATGTGTTGAAAAATTAGACCGATCGTATGGGATGGTGCATGGCTAGCCGAGGCAGCCATATGAATGAAGTTGTGCTCCATCATTAACCGGAAGGATTGTACTTCAAAATAAAAAAAACAGTTTGGAAAAATATTGAGCAGTTTCTTTTTTATAGCATTTTTAATTCCGTGAAGTTAAATGGCGGACCTATATATGGGGAATATTTATGCTGCTACAACAACCGGATGATATGGAATCATCTTAGCACATTCTCCTTGGCCGTCCTATTCTCGGGGGTCTAAAATTTGGCCACTCACTTCGGTGCGACGGCTGCTGATATGATAGTCCTTAATATTAGCCACCTGATGAATTTCATTCGTGGCATGACGTGGTTAATTCATTCATCGTGCGGTCGTCATCAACACTCCCTTCTTATTCTCGCTGTCCTGTTCTTTATCCTCCTTTTTCCCACTGTAATGATATCCCAAAGTACGAATTTAATTTCTTTATCCATGCCTTCGCGCAACCATTTACCTAACCGCTACCTTTTGTCCCTTCCTCTTTCGCCCTCTTCCTTCGTGAGCTATCATGAAACCTAACTTATTAAAAAAAACGTTTAAGGAAGAGCAAATGGCTAACCGTTTTTTATGCGTCCAAAGTGCAACACATTCATGCATGAAATTTGTTAGCGCATGTGTCTGAATTTATGCAGAAATAATCGTATGTAAAAGAGCAAAAGAAAAGCGCCAGCCACCTATGTATCTTCAATGGTAATGCTCGCATTGACAGCAATGTGAAGCCGTTGTTGTCCCGAGTTAGGCATTGTTATTGTATTGATGACACATTTTATGTGGCAGACGTTGGCCGCGCACTTTTCACCGCACGCAGAAACCAAGCATTGGAAACTAGAGACACCAATTGTCTAACGAACGAACTAACTAATAAACTATTATGCAGTTGCATGCCCCAAATGTTGAAAAGATGTTGCTTGCAACCAACCGCAAAGATATTTGCAACAACGATTTCTATTGCATTTTATTTATTTTGTTTTTAAATATTTTTTGCTGCCACAAAAGGCGGTTGTGGCTTCTTGCTAACTGGCTAACTAACTAACTGTCTAGACGGCAGGCGGCGGGCAGCAGGCAGCAGGCAGCATCAGCAAATTATAAAATAAGTTATGTTTTGGTTAAAACTGTACATACATATTGTGGCAGACAACAAAGTGGCATGAGTAGTTTATAATTAGAAAACAAAAACAACAAAAAAATAACCAACGGGAAACGATTTTCTTTAACTGTATAAAATAATAGTATGCGTATACGCCATGGTGGTCGCGCGTGTATGGTGAAACACAGTGGTGCACAGTCGCCAACGCCCCAAGTAACAGTTACTTTCAGTCTATGTGTTTTTTGGAATCATTTTAGGTAAATTTTACGCGCATAATTTGCATCGAATGTCTACGTCTGTCATTTTTTCTTCACAATAAAAAATTATTAATGCTTAAATATTTCTGTACATTACTGCGGCCGAGTGTGAGTGTAGGTTAAAAAAAAAAAATGGAAAACTCTTAACTACCAATTTATCGTCTAACCAGCTTCACATTGTTGCCAGCAGTCGCCTCCACATTTGTTGGCTTGAATTTGCACATTCATTCACATTCACGCATTCATACATATTTAGAGAGAGGTAGAGAGTATCCATCTGCACTTCGACTAGTTGTCTAACTTACTTACATATGTACACACATACATGCACGCGTACATACATATTACGTTCAACTGCAGCAGTGCGTCGGCCAGACAGACAATGGCTCGCAATTTTTAGTGCTCATGCAATAATTTACAATTGCTAATAACAGATCATAAAAATGTTGGCTTTATTTGTTGCCATTCGCATTTATGTCTGCTGCCATGGTGGAAATAAATATAAACAACATTTGCGATTTCTATGTACATTTGTACATATTACTACTGCTGTGCACTAATACTGACGCAGAAACGCTCATTCACACACACACATCGGAAGGCACAAAAAAGTCTTTACGTGAAAGCTTTTGACAGCCATAAAGCACCCAGTAGTACATAAAAAGCACACGAAAATTAGCTGAAATATGATTTGGGTTTTTTTTTGCGTTTCTACTGCACACAATTTTATTTTCACACATCTAAAACACACACACATATACACATAAAGATGTACGTGTATGATATAGAAAAATTTTTATATGGGTAAGTTGTACAGTTTTGTACGTAAGTAAATGATGTCTACTTCCCTCGTGTTGCTGTTTTTTTCTCACCCGGCTACGCCTCACACAAAGCATGTTTGTAATACTCATTTATGGCTGCTGCTGCTCTGCGGTTTTTGGTGCAGAGATTTTAATTAAATTTCAATTTTTACTTAAATTATTACACCGCATAAAGACGCCTCATTGAAGCAAATAGTTGTGGTGGCGAGTCGGTGGGAAACTTTTCTCATACTTAAAAACAGTTTTAGTTTTTATAACCATACGCCATTTGTTGGATGATTTTGTATAAGATGGCGATGGTGGACAGTGTCATTGAAAAATCTTGAAATATAATATAGCATATATATATGTACATATATATAAGTATATGTTTTCCTTTAAGTCCTTGAGGAGCATAGGGCGTCAGAGAATACCAACTCCGGATTCGTGATTACTTCCATTAACTTCTCCAGAATAAAATTCTCCTGATCGGTCTATCCGATTTCGTTTAAGCACTGGATAGAAATGTTATAGCGTTGTTGTTGTTGTTGTTGTTGCGTCGTATTTCACGCTCAACTCGAAAAAGGCGTGCGTTCATATTAGGGTTGTTCTTGTTGTTGTTGTAGCAGTACCTTTTCCCTGTCAGTGTAGCGTAATCACCGGTCGTCTTCCTCTAGCTCATCTAACGGTAGGCCCAGGAAACTAGCTGTTTCGACGGGTTAGGTCCAGAGGGAGAGGGGTGTTAGAAGAGTGGGTTTAATGGGGCATGTGAAAAGGTGGTTAGTGTCGTGCTGGGTGCCTTCACTTGCTGGACATATGTTTAGTATGTCGGGGTCGATTCTGGATAAGTAGGAATTTAACCTGCTGCAGTATCCACAACGTAATTGTGCCAGTGTTACACGTGTCTCACGAGGAAGCTGGAGCTCTTCATCTGCTATGGGGATTGGTTGGACTCCGACCACGGCATTCGGGGATCGGGAGCTTTAAGAAGGTGGTGAGAGTCTCACGATGAATGTCGTTTATGGCCTGTCTGTACACTGTCCGATCCAGTAGCTGTCTGTCTGTTTTGTCTAGGATCTCGTCCACGCAGTTGAGGAAATGCCTCCTGATGTGCCTGGGAGGTGGCTCAGGCTGAAGCAGATGTCTGCATGGCTGAGGCCTACGGAAACACCTTAGCAGAAACTGTTTACTGAGCAATTTGTTATGCTCCTTAACAGGCAGCATAAGGGCCTCATCGTGTAGGTGTTGTATTGGTGACATCAAAAGACATCCTGTCGCGGTCCTTAATGCAGTGTTTTGGCAGGTCTGAAGCTTCGTCCACTGCGAATCACTGATACCAGGCGGACAAACGGACAAACGGGCGCGGCATAGTTTAGAACCGGTCGGCCTATAGCTTTAAAAGTCGACAGCAACATTTCCTTGTCTTTGCCCCAAGTGCTGCCGCCAAGCGTCTTGAAAACCTTGTTGCGATTCTTTACTTTAGTTGCAATGCGGTTGTATGCGCTCAGAAGGAGAGCAAGCTGTCAAAGGGGTCGACAATCGTTGTCTCTAAGAGTTTTTACGTTCCAAATCTTAGTCTTTATTCGATAGCCAAAAGTTGTCAACGAGGGTTTCCGATTATTCATCAGAGACTGTGAATTTGACGATTCGTTAGGAAGATACGAATAAGTAGGTTGCTAGCCCGCCTATCCTAGCTTGGTGATAGTCAAACAAACCGCGAGTGGTATTTTGTTCCCACCTACCGGGCATATCTGCTGAGCGTTCCCCTATCCGCCACCTGGAGACGCGGCCGATGGGAGACAGGCAACTCCATACGGCAGCAAAGCTGTCACTTTATTTATCACGGTGGTGTGTCTGCTGTGAAAATAAACTTCAGCTCTGTCTGCTTTCGCGCTTATAAGTTCGCACTTTACTTGCAAACTTTTCGAAAATCTCAAATTATGAATATGCTAATACATGGGAGAATGCTTTAAGGATGGCTTTTTACAGACTTATACACTTATTTTTTTTTTTTACAGAGCCTTAGAGATCCATACGACTGGCCTAGAGTGCTGATTCTTCCAAAACGGGAGGAGTTGTTTTTATTTATTCGATTTTGATCGCATGCGCAAAAAATAATTAATGAAACAAATTTCATTTCGTAACAAAAGTTTCAAAACGAAAAATGAAATTCTAATTATACAATTTTATGAGAGCTGAGTCGAGTTTTCTTTCTTAAGAGTGCTAGTATTAAATTTTTTTGATTAACAAATCTGTTGTTTCTTTCAAATGAAACTTTAAGCAGCTTTGTTCCAAATTACAGTCACTCACACCTTATTTGAACCAAATTAGTCCAGAATACACAAACGAATTGGTTGACTTCATGCCATGTAGGCTTCCAGCTATCTATATATATAAAAAGAAGTTACATTTCCTTGGTAATCTTATAACTCAAGAACGGGCTCACCTATCCAAACCAAATTTTTAGGCTTTGTTTGGACTATTCAGTAGATGGTTTGTGTTTTAAAATTTTAAGAATCGGATACTAGGGTCTCGAGAAATAGGCCAAAACGTGAACACGGGTAACCCTAGGATGTGTTTGTACAATATGGGTAGCAAATGGAAGCTGCTGATGATTCTATAGTATAGAGTATTTTTCATACCGTTGATGCCGCTCCGTGACTAGGGTCTCGAGATATCGCCCAAAATGTTGACCCCGATAACTTAAGGGTGTGTTCGTACAATATGGGTAGCAAATGGAAGCTGCTGATGATTCTATAGTATATAGTATTTTTGATGCCGCTCCGTGACTAGGGTCTCGAGATATCGCCCAAAATGTGGACCCCGATAACTTAAGGATGTGTTCGTACAATATGGGTAGTTGATGATTTCTATAGTATAGAGTATTTTTCATACCGTTCCGTGGCTAGGGTCTCGAGATATAATCCAAAACGTGGACCTGGGTAACCCTAGGATGTGTTTGTACAATATGGGTAGCAAATGGAAGCTGCTGATGATTCTATAGTATAGAGTATTTTTGATGCCGCTCCGTGACTAGGGTCTCGAGATATCGCCCAAAATGTGGACCCCGATAACTTAAGAATGTGTTCGTACAATATGGGTAGCAAATGGGAGCTGTTGATGATTTCTATAGTATAGAGTATTTTTGATGCCGTTCCGTGACTAGGGTCTCGAGATATACTCCTAAACGTGGACCCGGGTAACCCTAGGATGTGTTTGTACAATTTGGGTAGCAAATGGAAGCTGCTGATGATTCTATAGTATAGAGTATTTTTCATACCGTTGATGCCGCTCCGTGACTAGGGTCGCGAGATATCGCCCAAAATGTGGACCCCGATAACTTAAGGGTGTGTTCGTACAATATGGGTAGCAAATGGGAGCTGTTGATGATTTCTATAGTATAGAGTATTTTTGATGCCGTTCCGTGACTAGGGTCTCGAGATATCGCCCAAAATGTGGACCCCGATAACTTAAGAATGTGTTCGTACAATATGGGTAGCAAATGGGAGCTGTTGATGATTTCTATAGTATAGAGTATTTTTCATACCGTTCCGTGACTAGGGTCTCGAGATATAATCCTAAACGTGGACCCGGGTAACCCTAGGATGTGTTTGTACAATATGGGTAGCAAATGGAAGCTGCTGATGATTCTATAGTATAGAGTATTTTTGATGCCGTTCCGTGACTAGGGTCTCGAGATATCGCCCAAAATGTGGACCCCGATAACTTAAGGGTGTCTTCGTACAATATGGGTAGCAAATGGAAGCTGCTGATGATTCTATAGTATATAGTATTTTTGATGCCGCTCCGTGACTAGGGTCTCGAGATATCGCCCAAAATGTGGGCCCCGATAACTTAAGGATGTGTTCGTACAATATGGGTAGTTGATGATTTCCATAGTATAGAGTATTTTTCATACCGTTCCGTGACTAGGGTCTCGAGATATAATCCAAAACGTGGACCTGGGTAACCCTAGGATGTGTTTGTACAATATGGGTAGGAAATGGAAGCTGCTGATGATTCTATAGTATAGAGTATTTTTGATGCCGCTCCGTGACTAGGGTCTCGAGATATCGCCCAAAATGTGGACCCCGATAACTTAAGAATGTGTTCGTACAATATGGGTAGCAAATGGGAGCTGTTGATGATTTCTATAGTATAGAGTATTTTTCATACCGTTCCGTGACTAGGGTTTCGAGATATAATCCAAAACGTGGGCCCGGGTAAGCCTAGGATGTGTTTGTACAATATGGGTAGCAAATGGAAGCTGCTGATGATTCTATAGTATAGAGTATTTTTAATGCCCCTCCGTAACTAGGGTCTCGAGATATAGACCAAAACGTGGACCTGGATAACCCTAGGATGTGTTTGAACCACATGAGTATCCATTTCGGCAAAAATGTAAAGCACTTATGGATTTAATTGTGAAATTATATTATATGTATTTGGGGAGGTGCGTTGCCATATGTGCTCCATCGAATGGCAGAAAAGGGGATTGCCGCACGCACATATACTAATTTGGCTGGTACATAAAATAACTCCGGATCAAATCGATAGCCTTATATCAGCTGAAATTCCTAACCACACTGCTGATCCTATGTTATTTCAAGTTGTCGTTATATATTACATTTCCTTGGTAATCTTATAACTCAAGAACCGCAGAACCGATTGACACAAAAATTTTAGAGTTCTTTTCTATCTTTGAGAAGGTGGTTTGTGTGAAGTTTGATTGAAATCGGTGCAGCCGTTCCTGAGTTATGATATTTTATGTGAGTAATGGTTTCCTCTCATACGAAATGCCTGTATGGGAAAAACAATAACAAATACACAGCCGCTTATGAGCGTTTCTGTTGTACTGTTGTGGTTGTAAGTGTATTATGTTAATATTAATTTTGGGCGAAAATATAATAAAAACTGGAGCATTCAAGGAACTGGAAAAACATTTTTAACTTTATTTATTTTAGCATAATTTATTTAGCGTAAAAAATTGAAATGGAAATTAAAGAATCAAAGTTTAATTACAAGTTTTATCGGCTCTTTCACCTTACCTGTATATAGGTGACCACCACAATCAAATTTTAAAAAAGTACAGAAAAGGCTATTGTGACATCTTTAGAAAGTATGTTGAATGAAAAAAATCAACTAATTCAACTGTTTAAACATTTTACGAGTTTTATAAAGAAAACTTAATATGAAAAATTTCTTGCGATATAAAAAAACATTTTATGTATGGTGGTGCGAAGCCCACTGGGTGATGCTAGTAACTTATAATAAAGGATACCCGACAAAGTACTAAATACCTTAAATTTTTTAAAATTAGAAATAAAACGCTGCTCAGTTTTTAAGCCGCGCTTTGTTGTTTTTTTTTTTTTTTGTGTTTTTGTTGTTGTTGTTTTTGTGCAATGAATTGAGGGAACACTTTATTTGTTATAAAATTAAATAAAAAAATATCTGCCTACTCTATTTTTCCATTTTCGCAAAATATTACGACATATAGAACACTTTCCACCAAACAAACTCGTATCTGTATCAAACTAGGTGTTAGTTTTGTGCATTTTGATTTTAAGCTGGTTTTCTGGCCATTCCAAATACTTTTAATTGCCGAAAAAACTCGTTCGACTGACCCTGGTAGAGGAAAAGTCTATTCAATGAGAGCCTTGAATTCTGTAATTCAAAAGATGTATTTGAAACACTGAACCCAGCTTTCGTCAGTTGAATTGCCTCTCTGTTCCATTAATCCCTCTTCGGAAGTCCAAATGGGGTTATGGTGGTTTGGTACTCGTTGGTTGAAACTGAAACTAGCAAGGCGAAGAAGTTAACTTCGTAAGCCTTATTTCAAATAAGCTCCTCCTTATTTGGATTCACTCATCATCTACTCAAATCGCCAATTGTTAGTGTATTAAAAAATGTATTAAAAAATTAGTTGGTTAGTCGCCGGCCATCGTAATCGAATGGGTAGGTGCGTGACATTCGGCAGTGCGTAGGTTCGAGACAGCAAAATAATAGAAAAAGTTTTTTCGGCAGGCAATGGCAAACCTCCAATAGTATTTCTCCCGTGAAACAGTTCCTCTTAAGTAAACCATTTGCCATACGAAGGCGGCTTGAGACTGTAGGTCTCTCCATTTATAGGCCCCTCCATCAAGACGCACGCCACAAATAGGAGAGGAGGAGTTCGGCCAAACATCTAACAGAAGTGTACGCGTCAATTATTTTTTTTATTTATTTTAAAATATTAATTTGCGTTACCCGTTCGCGACCTGCATGCTAAATGAGTTTCAGATGTCTTAGTAGGTACGTATAGAGACGGAAAAAACTTATCCAAAAAGTGACGGCCAAAATAAAAAAAAGTTACAAAAAGCGAAGCGTGAGAATTAGTGCCTCAAATACATTCACGAACTATTTCATGAAGTACAAAAATAGGTTTGTACCCACATGCAAATTTTAAATTTTAATTATGCAAGCAACAATTAATATTATCGCCTAACTAATGAAAGAAAGTGAAGTGGCAACAATTACTCGTACGCGGCCACGGTTAGAAGAAGCAGGGTGAGAAGAAAAAAAAGCTAAATGAAAAAAGTGATTTAAAATATGAAATTGAGTTTAAATTTTATCGCCTACAAGGAAAGAAAAAAATAAAATAAAATAAAATAAATCAGAATGACCCAAATGTGTGACTTTGAAGGTGGGCGAATGAAGCTTAAGCTTAATGGCGTCAACAGCGGCACGGCATCTGCGCATTAGCAAATGAATGGCGTACATTTATTTGAGAATCGAGAAAATTACCACCAATCAGCGTGAGAAACGCTTAATAACAAGTTCATTTGGCAATAATACGAAACAATAAATGTGGCAGTCAAACCGCTGAGGCGGTGGTGGCAGAGGCAGGGGCAGCGAAACAACAATCGAATAGTATTGAAGTACAATATGTGATAGTATCTACTTATGCGCATATGTATGTATGTATGTGAATGTAGGAAACTTGGCTAATTGAATATACAAATGTATTGAATTGTTTTTACATTTTATTGTGTTTGCGATATTGGAGTCAAATTCTTCGCCGGTTATTATCACGCTGATCCTCTGCGACGTTTCAAATCTGTACTTCATAAGGCAATAAAATTCATAAATGTTATTCAATCATTGCATTAAAATTCCTTTAGAAATCTTCAAGTACAAATTGCAAATAAGTATTGACGAGGAATTTCGCTGGCACTTATAATTTTTTTTTTTTACTTTTTTGCTCAATTACTTGCTAATGATTGGCTTCTTGGCTTTACAAAGTGCAAATGTTGCAAAACCAGTGTTCGAAAAAACGCTAAAAAATTATTGCATTTAAAAAATGATAAGCAGCTTCTTTTACTTTCCTTTGTTGTTTATGTTTTTCTTGTTTTTTTTTTGTTTATGCTAAATTTTTGGCACGCACCAGGCACATATTTTTTTGCGAATTTGTTTTACCACTCCGTCACTTGTAATGACTTTAATATTTTTGCAATGCATTCTTTTCTTCATCGCATTTTTTCTGCTGTAATTTCTTGAATAAAATTATTGTACTGCCCATTTGATAGGAGGGTTTCTTCTCAATTTAAACTTTTTGTATCTCATTTTTTTATTTCTCGACTTATTCCTTCTCTTTGGGGAATTTAGCATACCTTTGCATCACTTCCTATCCTCTTACTCACACTTTTCACACGCAATGTGCGCTTGATATTGAAAAAAAAAAATCGTTTGCTCGTAGCCTGCAATTCAGTTTTTATTTAGATTCACCTTCTGCAATAAATAGTACGTAGTTATTTGATCGAAGTATGCGTGAATTTATACACCAACACTACAGAGGTTACTCTTAAAGTGCACAAATAGTTCAAATAGTTTGTATTTGTATTTCATGAAACTGAATTTTAAGATTTAATTTTTCTAATTGAAGTTTTAAGTGAGCTGCTATTAAAAGAGGGCATACGAGGCTTAAAAGTTTCATGAAGTCGCATATGGGGAAACATGCTGTCTTTCCACCTCCATTTGTCGCTGAGTTATCCTGCTGTTTTGGCAAATCTACAGGGTGAACGATATCCAAAACACCATAACTTTTTTGTGTGAAATTATTTATTTATTGATTTCAAAGACAAAATTGTTCAAAAATAATTACAATTTTAACATATATTCACTTTAGCTCGATGTGACCACCCTTTGCCTTGACTATAGCCCTCAAACGGTCAAAAAATGAGTTGCATGCTGCACGAATGTGATCTAGAGGTATTTTGGCCCATTATCATATAATCGCTTTTTTCAGCGCATCCATACTGGCATATTTTTTAGTCCTCACCTTGCTCTCCAAAATGCTCCAGATGGAATAGACCATCGGATTTGCATCTGGCGAATTCGAAAGCCATTGTGTGGATGAAATGAAGTGCGGAACATGATTTTTTAACCATTCTTGGTTAACACGAGCTTTATGAGACGGTGCCGAGTTCTGTTGGAACGTCCATGGTCTACGACCGAAATGTTTTCGTGTCCACGGCTCTAAAGCAGCTTCTAAAACATTTTCCCAGGCTCGATAAAAACGATTGGAGAGCGTCCATCAGCGGTCACTGCGGCCCAAACCATTACTTGCGATGGGGAATTGCTTCGAGTGGCCATACGTAGGCTCAAATTCTCGTATGAGTGTTCGGTCAAGTAAACACGATCGTTTTGAGTGTTTATGAACTGCTCAATTGGGAAATTTTTATCCATCAGAAAACACAATGTTGGCAAATTCGCCACGTTCGTGCAAGCGCAACAACTCCTTTGCTCTTTCGCACCGAACTTTTCTTTGCTGGGATGAAAGATCGTGTGCTTTTTGGAACTTGTAAGCCTTGATCTTCATTTTTCAATATGCGTCGAATGCTGTCTTGCGATATTTTCAGTTCTTTGGCCATTTTTCTTCCACTTCGACGTGGATTTTGTTCCAGTCGAGCCTTCACCTCCGAACCATTTCTGGCGTTGTTGCGGTTTTTTTTGGTCCACCTCCATAGCGTTTTGCAATGCTACCAGTATCATTGTAACGTTTTATAGTGCGATACACAAACATTTTATTCACTTTGAAGTGACTGAGCTCACGAACAATGGCTGGTTGTGATTTTCCAGCCAAGTATAACGCAATCACACTATTACGTTTGAATTCCATCACAGAAAAAAAAACTCAACAAAACTAAGACGCAAATGCTTTTGATGACTTATAAACAATATATTGAACTGTCATTAGAACAATTTTGACGTTGATGTCATGAGCTTTTTTAACAGATACAAGCAGTATAAGGTTGGTAACACTTCATATCGTTCACGCTGTAATAGTGAGGAGGTTTTACACAATCCAATTCCATTCTCTAGAATCTAGAGTGCATTTTTCGCAGTCACTCATTCACAGCTTTATGGTCAATGAGCCAGTGAGCCGATAACGCTTCCATAACCATAAGGGAGACCTCTTCTCAGTCGGCTTCGATTTTTTTTTACTGCAATCGATAGATATATTGTAGGAGAATATGCCCTCAAAATTGTATAGCGGAATTCAAAGTGATCATGCCTTCAAATAAATGCAAAAGATTATTCTTGTGTGTCGCTTGTTTCGCCTCGAAAAAAAAATTGAGAAAAAAACACCTTTTTTTTAAGCACTCATAAGAGGCCCCCCCTTAAATCAATGATTCTATATGTTTGGAGGAAGTGTGGCATTATTTTAATATATATGTCATATTTTCCTAGTTTAAGTGTTTTCACTGAAGTCTGAAGCTTCGTCCACTGCGAATCGCCGCACTTGCTTACGTCCATGGTGCTGAATGAAACACTCCTCACACCAGAGCATCAATGCCTATACGAGTGACTTAACGAAGCTAAGGCAATCATATTTTACAATGTCGGTAATTTTGAAGTACGCTCCGCTTTTCATTTTTTCAGTAAAGGTAGAAAAGTGCTCTCGAATGCTCCTCTTAATGTCTGCCCATCTTTTTTTTAATCACTCATGTTTCTGCATCTTATAATAGGGCAGATATAATGAAAGACTTGTAAGACGTAGTCTATGTTCACCAAGAGAAAACCAAACATTACTATTCTATTACCTACGCAGCTCAAAATTGCACATTCTCATTATTGCAGAATTATCCATCGCTTCATCTTAAAACTTGAATTCTTGGTAGCTTTTATGTCGATTCCTAAGTAGGCAACTTGGCAAAAGTGATAACCGCCATTAAGCGGGCGTTTTTTGTGTTGTCCGGTATATTTTGTTCTATTCTCTTTTATTGCTCGAACAGCCTCTTTTGTCTGCTTTGCTAAGCCCCAGAAAGCCGCTCTAACAACTCTGCAAGAAGTCCCTCGTCTTCGTACCTTAGTCGCACGAAAGAAATCACCTTATCTGAAACTTCATTTGGTTCAAACGGAGCTGATGGTAGTGATACCAAATTTAGCGAAGACGTCGTGTGTATAGACAGCTTCTGCTTATGCTATCAAATGCAGCAAATAGGCCCGCGCCCAGTGGCCATCGTGATAGAAAAGGCACTGGTGAAACCTCCAAGTGCATAAAACTGCACACCACAAATTAAAAGAGGAGATCAAACACCCAATAAATAGAGTAAGGGCCAATTATATATATGCATACGTTACGTCGCCTTCCATGTCCATATGTATATACAGCCAAGGTCATATAATAGCACATTTAGGCTTTGAAAGCAAAGAGTTAAATATGTTTTTAAATAAGTATTTTTTATTGGGGAAAAAGCAACATAAAAAATAAAAAAAATTATTTACTTCCTCTTTAAAACAAAAAAATGGTCAAAAGGAATTTCAGTTTTGATTTAATTTACGAGAACGTTGATAACTCACGAAACCTCCTGGACACATAAATAGCACATCCTAAAAAAATCCAATTAAAAGCAAAAATAGTAAACAAATCAGATAGTTAAGTAATAATATTGTTTTACCAGATTCGATTTTGTACTATATCTACCTTTTTTGATTACTTCTTCAAGCCGTCCCTCCATGCTTTCTACAAGCTTCCTCAACTGCGACCCACAAATCATCAAAATTTTTAAAATTTTGTTAGCGTTTTTGTCCATAACTTCATTCCACAAATTTTCTATTGGATTGAGATCAGGGCTCTGCGCGGGCCAATCCAGTAAATTAATTGTTTCTCTTCTGAGCCACTGGCCTTGCAGTATGCTTTGCATCATTGTCCTGCATAAATGTTCAATTTAATGGCATAAACTAAAACACAAATTGCTCCATTTTATTCTGGAGTATATCCAGATACTGAAATCTATCCATTTTACCAACCACGCGAACAATCGGCCCAACACCATGCCAGGAAAAAGCTCCACCGCCGTGTTTCATCGACTTTTTTGTGAACCTAGGATTTAGCGCTTGATTTTTTGGACGACGTAGAATAGTTTTCCCATCTGGTCCCATCCTATTTATTATGGTTTCGCCGGTCCAAAGTACGTTTTTCCAAAACTGAATAGATTTGTCTGTGTGGGCTTTTGCAAAGGCAAGTCGGTGTTTGATACGTCTTTTTGAGAGGAGTGGGTTTTTTCTGCTTATTAGGCCACACAGCTGGGCTGCGTTACGTCGCCTTCCTACAAGCTTTCTGGACACCTGTAGACCATAATTCTTGGTTTATTTCAAGCATTATTTGTCGTGCCCACTTAAAAGGATCTGCTTTGCTCTTGCGTATTATGGTTCTATCCACATTAACATCAGTTTTTCGCGGCTTTGGTTTTCTTTCCGTTTTGGTTTTTTTTTTGCTGAGGTAGGATGAATCTTTCTTAACTAAATTAAATGCATTATAAACCATTTTCCCAGAGCACATCATCATTTCAGCTATTTCTGCATAGCTTTTTTCCGTGCAATGTTTTCCACGTCCCATTTTTAATAATTACTTTAAAATTTTATTTAAGAAACAAAAAATTATACTTAAAATCGCAGAAACAATATTAAAGTTTTACTCTCCGCTGCACGAGTTAAAATGTGCTATTTTTGTGTCCAACTATTTCATAGGCGCAGACACAACTAATCATTTCAATGTACAGAACCGACGGTCCTATAAATTTATGAAAAAATTAGATATTTTTCATAAAACAGTACCCGTAATCTCCAATTAGCCATCATTACATCATCTGCCTTCATGCTTTCCTTTGATTTGTGCACACCTTCCGCTTCACATACCGTTTCTCTCCACCAGTAAGCACTGCTTAGTAGCCGTGTCGCATATTCTCCGCGAGCTCGAGAGTTCCGCCGAGTGAATTCCATATTTTGCATTTAATTAATAAACACTACAAAAATCAGTCAATAGTAAACAATAAAGATGGTACCACACACACACACACACACACATATGTATATGCTATACATGCATACATACACCTATTTGCCTATTTGCCAACGTCCACATCTGACGTGGCGTGATGTTACAAAAAAGCGCGAAAAGAAGCGTAAAACTGAATATGGCAATGAGCAACAACAACGATCTTGGGAAACTAAAACAAACGTGCAATTAGAGTAAAGAGCCAAAAGTAACAAAGAAAAGAGTGCAGTATCGGAAAATGGACATTGGGCGCGGATAAGCTAACAATTAGCCATGAATGTCTCACGACCAGTAAGTGGATCCCTCTCAGCGAGTGAAGGATTGGTTGGTTGGTTGGTTGGTTGGTTGGTTGGTTGGTTGGTTGGTTGGTTGAATGTTGATCAACTTGGTGGTTGCTCGCGTTGCTTAACTTGTATGCATGTTGCATGCATCATCCTTGCACTAGCTGTGGCCCATTGCTTGTAGTTTTGTTGTTTTTGCTCAAATGGATGCTTCACATGAATTACCGTGTAAATATTAAATAAAAATGTAAAGGAGGCAATAGGCCACGTACGCGATTGCCTACAGCAAGCAAGTAGGAATGAATATGCATACACATGCACATACATATACATTTACATATACATACATACATATGTGTACATCCGTGTGATTGCGAGTGTATAAAGGGTTCGTTCGAGTGGCTGGTATGTACTCAGCTGCGAGGGTATAGAGTCGACAGGAAGATTTTTTATATCAACACTGGTGGCTGGAGGACAAGAGTGCATCGTGCACGAGGCAAATACATATATATGTATGTATGTATATGTATGTACATGTGTGCGCCTGTTAATCATAAGTTTTGCTGTTTGTTGCCTATTCGATTTCTTCACCTGCTCGGCCAAGCTAAGTTCTGCGGAATGATAGTGGTAATAATTATTGCTTTTAACGCTAATAATGTTATTGTTTTTGTTCTTGCTTTTTGCCGCACTGTTGATCATGTCTGTTGGAAATGTTAATTTGAAGATACCTGCTTAAAATAACAACAACAATAATAGCATCAATAACCAGCCTGCATAGCTGCATTGCCATTATGCATGTTGACGTATGTCCACATATGTATGTATGTATGTATATGCACGTATGTACCATATGAATGTGCGCCTCTGTGTGACTATGACCGTGTGGTGGATGGGCACACATTTGATGTGGGTAAACACCTGAATCGGTAATGGTGCAATTACCACCAGCCGATGTCGGCAAAAAGAAACATCTATATGTATACAGTATATATGCATGTACATATGTATGTGCGAGCATCTTCATCGCATTCAAGCCGCTTTAGATGCCGACAAACTGGAGACAAAAGCCTTGGCATGGGCGTGCTTTGTTTTCGGATACCTAAACAAATATAGCTGAACACTTAATTGACTTATTTCTATATCTTCGATGGGCTTTACATATGAACAAATGTAAGTAGAAGACTATAATCACAAATCGTCAAACCTTCCCTGGAAGCACTTGGCCGCTATCTCATGAACGAAGGCCAACTTAGTTTAAGACCAGCTCGAGTTAAGTTCAGCTGCTAGTCTACCATAGGCTAGATTACAATTCCTGCTAGTCTGCCATAGGCTGATCTGAATAGATCTCACATAGACCACAAGGGTCCGTAGTGTTAGCAGTGTTTTTGGAGTCGGGATAAACATAGTTTGTATACATGTTTTGGCTAGTTTCAATAAACAGTTTAAACTTTTATCAGCAATATACTTGAGAGATAAAGTGTGTACCGATCCCAGGCAGTTGCAACGAGTTCTGCTTAGAGCAGAAAAGTGGGAAAGGAAGTTTTCTAACACACCTCTTTTTCTTCTTCGCATAGGTTACACGCGTCGTCGTTCTGTACCAATCCCACTTTAGCTGCCTAATATGAAGTAAGAAAATGCCCCGTCTGTAATCCAACCAATATTTTACATTCCTTCCTTGGGAGTGTTCAAATAAAGTTGGTTGTTTAGTCTCCCATATGTCAGCTATTTTATTGCATGGAAGCAGTTCAAATATATCTATTAATCATATCAGCGAAGTGGTGAAGTTCAAGGACTATCATAACTAGACTGACCCTCCGTTGGGTACCCGGACAGACTTTTTCGACTTTGGACGCTAATTTTACATATTTCTATTATAGCTAACGACTTAAGCTTCCAGGTACTTGCCTAAAATTGATTTTTCTATCGCTTTATGGATATAACCTTTTAAAAAGGAGCCTCGAACAGGACGAAAAAGGCCAGATCCCGACCGAAGCTCAACTAAAGGTTTTGTAAAAGGTGTCCAACGAAGGGCTAATTGCTATTTCTACCAGATCGTATGTCAATTAGATAAATGTAAATAACGAACTAAAATAACGAGCTGCTATCCCCATCAAATGATTGTACAAGAAGCGGTAGTTTTCCTATAATGATTAACATTTTTCACAATGACTTGAAATTATAACTAAGGCGAACCTTGTTTCAAATGTTGTTTTCTAAGAATGAGTTTCTTAAGCCCATTTTCAATAGCCATTTTCGAGCATTGCTCAAACTATAAAGCCATGGTACAGATCCATAAGTAAAAACACTCTCAGCTGGTTATCAAAAAATGCCATAGCTGTGATCACCTGACGCCAAAACGCTCTTTTACATTAGATGGTTAAAATGATTAAATTACATAGAAAACCGTATAAAGAAGTTTAAAAAATTCAGTAAAAATTCAGAAAAATTTCTCAATAAAAAGCACTATTATAGTTAAAAAATATTTGTTATTGTACATTTTCCAAGCCAAAGATAGTATTTTATATTTTTTTGTTGCCCATATTCTATTATTTTTAATTTTGCCATTAAAAACCTTAATTTGGCATAGCAACCTCGCAAATACGCTTAAGCCCTTGACGACTGCCTCTCAAACTCACACCAAGGGTGTCTGTCAAAAAATAGGAAGAAGAAGAAGAGTGTTTTTACTTGTATTTTGTACCAATAGAAAGAAGATTGCGCCCATCAGAGAGTACGTGACGTCACGTTTGCTGAGTTGTGCAGTATTGCCAACCATTTGCTCTGTTTTTGTACAATGTCTCTAGCACACATGATGGAAAGAATAATGAGATGGGGCCTATCGTGGTCCCGTTGCTTTGCTCTCAGCGAAGTTGACAACGAGTTACGTGATTTCAGCTCCAGTATGGCCAGATTACCATTTTCGTAACTTGATTTAGCATTTTTTTTGTTATTTAATCTCGGAGTTTTAGTTCTTTCTTCATTACATTTTTCTAGCCTGTTCGAATTAAAAAGAAATGTTTATAATTTTGTAAAATATAAATTTTTTAAAAATTAGTTCAATAATTCACTCAGTTTTATTTAGCTTTACTTTTTTTAACATCTGTTTGCATTGCCAGCGATTGCAGTTGTTGTTGGTGTTCTTCTGCTTTCAGCAGTCAAATCTCTCTCTCGCTACTGCAGTGTTGCCTAGTTTTGGATATAAAAACGCACTAAAACGCCCATTTACAGAAAATAAAATACCAAATTTTAATTGAAATACTTAAAGAGCTTTGTATGCGTGACAAATTATTTTTGAAATGTGCGTTTTTTTTTAAATAAATGTGTTATGGATATGTACAATTTAATTTATTAGTTTTTTTGTTAAAAGAAACTCTTTTGTTAAGGGAACGACTTATTTGTTATGTTTCAGGTTATGTAACAAAATAAGGTAGTCTGTTTGTAAAAATATCGTTATAGTTTTTTTAATATATTCTGGTATTTTTTTTATACACCTCTTGATACCCTATGCCCCACTAAGGATTGCGGACAGGACGAAACGATTACACCTCTATGGTTTTAATTCGCATTCAGTAAATTTAAACGCTTTTTAAAACGTGTAAAAAGGTTTCCAATGTTAAGAAGAGTTGAGAGAAGAAGATTTAATATATGTACTTGCATAACCTTAAAAGGAGCAAAAAAATAAATTTACCCCTTCAAAATATCAAACTTTATAAGAGTCAACAAATTAGCATTAGCACTAAAATCTTCTCAGATTGAGCTTTTTTAACCTTCTTTTGTTTAATAATACAATTTTTTTTAACTCACAGTTTCGGTAGCTTTAAATTAAAAACAAAAAGAAACAAACACCAAACTTAAAAATTTTCACATTTTGGGTTTAAAAAAGCACTAAATTTATTGTGAAGAGCAAATGGTTGGCAATACTGCACAACTCGGAAAAACGTGCCGTCACGCACTCTCTGATGGGCGCAATCTTCTTTCTATCATTCTTGTTTAGCACATATGTAGGTCGGCAAAGCATACTCGCGCAAGTAGTACACCCAACTCATGTATTCTTATGCTATTAAAATCTTTGCGGAGAGATACATAATTTTTTTTTAAAACTCTTCTCTCTCTCTTGGAAACTCGTTTCTTTAATTTTGAGAACAGTTTTGAAGGCACTAAGAGAATTCAGAACAAATCCAACTCAACGAGTTGTCTTCCGCATACTTTTTCGAACAAACTATTTCTGATTTAAAATTTATTTGTTCCAAGCAAAGAAATATATTTAAAAAATATACTTCTAACCAGAAACTGCCCCAAAAGTATAAATATTAATATTGAATCAACTTTGTTTTGAAGGATATGGTTTCTTTGTCGTCAATTTAATTTCTTCTAAAGTAAACTGGAATTAAGTGCAATTTAAATGCTATGAAGTAATTCAATTGCTAAATTTTTTGGTGAAGTTAGTTGCACAATCGATGTTTTTTTATTTTTTGCACATATAAAATATATAAACTATAATTTTAGGCGTAAATATAATACGAGTATATCCTAGTGGAGTGCAAAAGTATTATTTTTCATTGTTGGTACATTTGGTGGTTTACTGTTTTCACTTCTGTGCAGTTCGATTACTCTGTGCACACCAACACTCTCGCAAAGTCAATTTTGCCGACCTCTGCGCCAGCGCAACCCTTTTTAAAGTGATATTTTATGATGATCTTTCAAGATTTTGTACACAAACCTTAGATTCTACCCGCTCATTTCGCACGTTTCTTAGGCTTTCCAATCAGTCGTCGTTTAGACGGCAATAAAGTAGCATTGGTTGGGTGGGTGCTGCGCTGAGTTTATTTTAGTGATATCACAATTTTTTATTTTATTGTTTTTTGATTTCACCAAGCCTGTGTGCATATGTATGTACCTATGCCATATAATTCTATAGAATTTTTTTTTTTTTTAATCCTGTGTATTAACTAAAACTTTGTGGTCCTTTAAAACAAAAATACTTACATATGCATGTAAGTGATGCTGAAAAACTGAGGAGTTTGTTTGTGTAAGAAAGTAAGCCTATAATAAAATTGAACTGGAGTAAATCCCTTTGAATAAATCGATTTTGAATACGCATAGAAAGCTTTGATTGACCCCTTAACGCGAAAATATTGCTTATGCTTCCATCAATTTTGTATCAGAGCGACCGATGCTGGAGTTATTGTTGTAGCAGCTTACTAAACCCTGTCTGTGCGATGTAATCAACTGTCGTCTTCATCTAATGGTAGACCCAGAAAGCGTGCTATTTCATAGGGTGGACCCAAAAGAGGGAGCGGGGTATGAGGTGAGTAGGTTTGATAGGGTATGTGAATAGCTGCTTTGTGTCAAGCCGTGTGCCTTCACATGCTGGACATTTCGTTCTGAGCTACTCTAAATACCAGCACTCTTGCGAGCAGCCTACGTTTTCGACAAGGATTCTGATGGCTCAGCTTCTACTTTTTACTTGGACTACTTTCCTTTGAAGATTCATGTATCATACATGTCAATAATATCCTTTTCCCCCCACCTCAAATTTCTACGCCACTGTCCTTCATGCAAACACCTGCTTTTGCACCATCGCTTGCCCATGCGTGTTGCATTTCATTTGCATATTGCAATTTGCAATACTGTAGCTCACATAGTCGGCGTGGCTGTAGCGCATAGCATTGCCGCCGCCGTGCCTTACCAAACACGTCGATGCAAACAATTGCTGATTGTCTCATCTTCGTTCGCTCGTTGTGTTTGTATTGCCTTCCATTAGCATTCTTTTAATTTAATTAACACAATCAAAGGCTGCACATTTCCATATCCCCTCCTCCTTCTACCACTCAAAAGCGGCTGCATCATTTAGACCCGTTGAAGTCAAACCGTCAACAAATGGACTATCGACAGCTAAAGATCATTTTGTCTTTTTCATATCATCCGCATTTTGTTTGTTGTTGCTGTCGTTCGTTCAATCGCGTTAGTACTCTATTATTTAAATATTTAATAAACATTTCTTTCATTCTCTGCAGCCGCCTGCACGTTCGTGTACTGCGCATGGCTTCGTCGGCTGACGGTATCTTAACCTGCCGGTCTGTGTTTACTCATTGGAGATTTTGCATTTGCATTTTGTCATGTCACCACCGGAGTTTGTCTTATTTCTATTCCTTCCTCGGTGCATCTCGTGCAGCTCGTTGTCGTTCTCCATTAATTCCATTTTTTTTTTTACCTTCATCCAAGTCGTCAAGTGCAACAATTGAAATATTTTGTTGATTTAGATCCATCGTAACGATCGTTGATAATCATCAGTCATAATGACGACATTTCTGGATGGATGCGCTTTAGGCCATCATATTTTTATTTGTTTTTTTTTTCAATTAATGTATTAGCTTGTGGACATACATATGTACATATGTACAAATATTTTGGAAAATGTCTATGACTAATAATAAATGAGAGGACATTCCGCTATTTTTGTCTAGTATCGGCCGTGGTTGAAAATTCGGTAAATAACAATTCTTACTGTAAGAAGTAGCCTTTATCCAATTTCTATTGCACTACATGCATATATAATGTAACTTAATAATCATTATAATGATTAATTTGGCAAATACCAAGAAACTCTGTATAGGAGAGTGTTTGCTTGGGACATTTTTCTTGTGATAAAATATGGCAATTTTTTTCTGACATCCTGATAGCGATCCCAAAAATGGTGAGGATTTTTCCCTTTCATTTATTTCGTGCCGCGCTCCCTTTTCCAACACCTACCACTTTTCACCATAAGACAGGTATTGATTTCTGTAACTGTATATAATTTCATTAACTTAACTTCTGTGATTCCGGAGAAAGACGATTTGGAAATTTCAGATTATATAGCAAGTGCCAGGGCTCCTCTTCCAATACCTACTAGTCCAGTCATTTAAGCTTAAATTAGGTAAGAATCTCAGAATTCGAGATACCCAGCTGTAAGTCTGTAAATATTTGTATACTGACACCCTAAAACTTGTCTCAAAACCTACATTTGGTAGGGTGAACGCAACAATTAAATTTCAAGGGCAAAAGTCACAAAAATCGGTGTTTTTGCGCTTATTTTGAAAATATCTCATTTCGCAAGGAAATTTTGCTATTTTTATTTATTATCAATATTGTAGAATACAAAATTCTTTACAAATTTTGTTGAACAAAATTTGTTATACGGTGAACCGTTTTCGTGATAGAGGGCGGAGAGCGCGCGGCCACCGGATCACTTCAGGTTAACCGGTGCCTCCGGTGGAAAACGCGCCATATATATAGGGTTTTTTAATAGGTGCGCTTCAACTTTTTTCCGATAGGGAGGGCGAATGACGCAATATTTTTTATTTTTCGCTTGTCATTTGTAAACTTCATTAGTATACATTTCATCATGGAACGCTACACACTTAAGTAACGATTGCAAATCGTGCAAATTTTTTTTGAAAATAATCGTTCTGTTGCTGCTACTTTAAGAGCATTACGGCCATTTTACGGTCCATTTAACAAGCCGTCCCGTTTTGGGGTTATGTGAAGTCATTGGTCTACAGTAACAAGCCGGCGACGATTTGTGAGCTCAGAGCCAATATTGAACGCGAAATTGCTGAATTGCGAAATTTCATACTTAAATGTATATGTTCAAACTCGATAATAAAAAAAAAACTAGTTAAAAAAGTCAAACCGTTTGTGTTTTATTCAAAAAAGTTCAAAAGTTGAAGCGCTCTTACTGAAAAACCCTATAGTTGATGAACTATCGATAAATCAGTAATTATAAATATTCGTCAATTTTTATAAACTATCGTATTATATTTTATCAAATCATTTTATCATTTTCTCTATGCATTAAATCTATATCTATTCAATAATATTGATAACCGTTTCCTAAAATTGAAAAATAATTAGGGGAAAAACTTAAATCATAATATAATTATATTCCCATTTACACTAATGACATTTTAAATAAAAAATAATTAAGTGCATCTTCTTTAAAATCTGTAAATTTTAAAATCATTCCACTACGTCAAAATGGGCAAGCTTGTCTCAATGCTCTACCATATCAGAGCGACATTAACGAAGATGGAATGACCCCGAAATCATGGAAGAATTTGAGACAAATGTCGTTGAAGACGATAATGAAGATAAATTCATAATTTATTTGTTTCTTTTCATCATGTAAGAAGTTATTAATATTAATTAGGTTAAAATTCAAAAATAATTCCTATATTTTCATTAACCATTCTGCAATTACATGAACAGGTAAGTGTTATTAAGTAAATTAATACTGAATAAAAAGTGGATAGGTTAAGAAAAAATCATAAAATATAGCATAATAGTTAATAAAAATTGACAAATATTTATAATCATTGATTTATCGATAGTTCATCAACTATATAGTATATGCCGCGTTTTTGACCGGAGGCACCGGTTGACCTGAAGTGATCCGGAGACCGCACGCTCTCCGCCCTCTATCTCGAAAGCGGTTCACTGTATAAAAAATTTTTTCCAACAAAATTTGTAGAGAATTTTGTATTCTACCATATTGATAATAAATAAAAATAGCAAAATTTCTTTGGGAAATGAGATATTTTCAAAATAAGCGCAAAAACACCGATTTTTGTGACCTTTGCCCTTGAAATTTAATAGTTGCGTTCACCCTACCAAATGTAGGTTTTGAGACAAGTTTTAGGATGTCAATATACAAATATAATATTTACAGACTTACAGCTGGGTATCTCGAATTTCGAGGTGAACTTACTATAATGACTGGACTATACCACTTTTCACCATAAGACAATTATTGACAATTTGGGTAACTTTATCAAATTTTATTAACCTAATTTTAGGGGCATAGGTTGTTACGTGACTACCATTCGGAAGACGTAGATTCGAATCTCCGTCAAACACCAAAATAACGAAAATTGGTAAACCCCGAGTGTGTTTCTATAATTTCTCTTAATACGTATTTCACGTTTGTTATTATTTTCTTACATATTTTTAAATATTAAATATTCAAAATATTCATGACCACCCTCTATTTGTGCTGTACAAAGCTACGTATGGTAACTGTTAACGAATTTCTTGTATGTACATAAATGATGGAAATGTACAGTTTGGTATTTCTGGTTCATGCGATTCTTTATGTTTGTTATAGCAAATTCTCCGTGATGCAATAGTCACATTTATTCTCTATGCGTAAGACCAAGGCAGTTGAACTCACATTTGTTGGTAGTTATTTTGTACATTTATGTACATACATATGTACATGTTAACGGTATGCATTCGAACATTTAATTATTCTCATCTTTGTTGCCGTTTGGCTCGGTAGTTTATTTACCAGCCGCAGTGTGTTGTTCCCGCGAATTTGCCTATCAGCAATTGTAGTGGAAGGACATACTGCGGTAAGTGAAATTCCTCATTTTGTTGTTTTTGTATTTTGTCAGAAATATTCTGCTCCACCGGTTCGGCGACCGTTATTAATTTTTGTAAATTAATATTTATCGCCCCCAGTGAGATCCACCAAGTTATGGTCATGCACAAATTTATTTGGTCTAGGCTGATGATTTATGCATTAATTAAAAAATGTCTAATTATGGTTCTGCCTAAGAATTGCACAAATTTTTAACACAAACATCGAGGATTAGATTTTTTGATTGTTCTGCTATTTAATTTAATATAATTTTACCACTTTTTATTAATAATCCACCTCTGCCTTCGCTTCCAGGTATATGAAATATCTCTATAAATACGAATGCAAAAAGAAGAATCTTAGCACACTTGCTGAATTACAGGCGGCTATTGACGGCAATCGTCGCGAGGGCCGTCGCTCCGGTTATGGCCAATATGAGGCAATGCGCAGTCAGTTGCAAATGGTAAGGCAAAATAATGCAATCGAAATTATTGAATTACAATATGATTTTTAAAATGTCGTTGTAGCCCCAAACCAGTCGTCAGTCATTGCCAGCAGGAATTCCACAATTATATACGCAAGTCAGTAGCAATCACCAAGCACAAGCGGCGGCCGCTGCTGCAGCAGTAGCACAGCAGAGATTGATAGGACAGATAGGACAGAATATAGTAGCGCACGGCATTGAACAACGCATGATGGAGTATTTCAATTTTCTGCAGGCGAATAGTGAGCAGCAGAATAGCGCTGCAGCAGCTGGAGAAGAGGGCGCTGGCGCCAATTCTGCCAACACTGGTGCAGGCGATGCAGCAGCAGCCGGATCAACGGGAAGGGTGGGTGTGAGTCCGGCTAGTGCAAGTGGTCCAAATGGTGGACCAAATGGTTCAGGTGGTGCAGGTGGCACAAGTGGTACGGTTAGTATCAGGCATCAGCGTCAACATTCATTGAGTCCAGAGATGTTTGGAAACGGGGGACTAAATCCGTTCGATATGTCTCATCTCGCTTTCTTGCAAATCTACAACAATGGCAATGGCAATTCAGCGGCGATGAGTGCATCCCCTCAGGGGAGTTTTGTTGGTGCAGGCGGCATCAGTGGAGCAACACCTGGTGTCAGTGGGGTAGCATCTGGCGTCAGTGGGATAACAACTGGCGTCAGCGGTGGAGTACCTGGCTTTAGTGGTGGAGCACCTAGTTTTATTGGAGCAGCAGCTGGTGTTAGTGGTGCAGCACCTGGCTTTAGTGGACGAGCATCTGGCGCTAATGGGGGAACGCCAAACGAGCAGAAGTGAGTAATGAATTAATTTGGCCGCTATTCGCACTTAGTGGTTAGAGCGCCATCTGTTGGTCACGTGCTGTGATTTGTCAACACAGCGCTTCTAACACTTTGTAATTGCGGTTTGTGTCTATACTAAACGCTAAACTTTGTTTTTCATTATTTTTCTCGCAGTGAGGCATTAAATCTTTCGGATTCGCTTCCGAATATCAATATCGTCAAACGCGAACGGGCAGAGCAACGGTCATCACCGTATGCCACCAACGATTTTCAAAATCGATCGCAGTCGTCGCAACGTGGTGCCAATGGCAACGTCAATGGCGGCTCTATGAATTTTCCAGGCAACATGTATATGCCACCCAACATGGCTGCAGCGGCAGCAGCAGCAGCCGCAGCTGCGGCGGCGGCCAATTTTCGGCAACAGACGGGCAATCTGCCGCCGTACACTGATGATGAAGATGAAGAAGATGACGGGGATGTACACAGCATCATCAATTCATTGGCACGTCGCGAAGAGAACAACCGGGCAGCATCAACGAATGTTCATCAACAACGCCAACATTTGGCGCATAATCGATATGGCGGCACCAGAATAAATGGCAATAACGACAGGTCTAGAGATTCGGCCATTGCCAATTCACCCCCGACCAGTGGGGTGTCGTCTGGTGGTAGTGTCAACAACAATAGCGATGGCCACAGAAATGTACACATGTCAAAGCGGCATAACGTTTATGGCACGCCGGCAATGAGCTGTGCCACCGATGCTAGGCGCACACAGTCTGTGGAACCGGGTTTTGGTGATGTAGAGAATGCATTGAACCTGTTGTCCAGCCTCGCGTTCCAGCTGTCACGAAATGGTGAGTAGAAAAAAGAGGGGCAAGCGATCGCCTTCGGTCACTTATCTTTCATACTGGTAAAGAGAAAGTAGTTGGTGCTTCTAAATGCAAGAGTGTCATAATCCAAAAGTGTTCAATTGAGTAAGTGTCCCTAAGTGAAATGAAAGACTTAATTGCAGCTTATGATGCACTGTGCGTTGATATCGTTATGCTTGCGCTCATTTCCACATATTTATCTAAAATTTTTAATTTTCTGTTTTTGACTATGACACTCTTGCAGATAGTGAACGATATGTGTGTGCATTAGGGCGGGTCGATTTAAAAATCGCTCATTGCTCTGTGAAAATCGTATTCTAGGGATCAAAATAAGAAACTTTGCCAAAGGAACCATACCTCTAAAACGAATTCTGATGTCCCCCAATTTGGGTCGAGCGAAAAATCCTACTTTGACCCATTTAGAGTGCTCCAATCGAGTCCAAATGTATGACCGACCCCCACTAACTTTGGACTGCCGATCCACCAATGCCAGTGGCACACCCCGTGGAACTCCCCTGGGGGTTCCCCATACAATCATTTCAAAATATCACCATTTTTGACCTTTACATGAGAAAAGAAACTAAAAAGTTCGACCCAAATTGGGGGACATCAGAATTCGTTTTAGAGGTATGGTTCCTTCGGCAAAGTTTCTTATTTTGATCCCTAGAATACGATTTTCACAGAGCAATGGGCGATTTTTTTGCCTCCCCACTAATCGACCCGGCCTAATGTGCATGCATAGCAAAAACTGCCATAGGCGAGCATTCACAACAAATGATTTAGGTCTCCTTGTCAGCATTTGAAATTATAAGACTTTTTGTACAATAAAATCTTATAACATATTTTTCAGCTACTCCCTTTTTTCTTACTCCCTTTCAAAAAAGGTTACTACAGCAATGGTCATCCGCAGCTAGTTGTAAATCTGAACATAAATAACGTTAAATATTCGGGTATGCTAGTGGCCGAGTCTACCGGTAGTGCCAGCTCACCCGGTGCCGTAAGCCCCAATACGCCGGGAAGTAATAATATGAGAGATATGCTGCCAGAAGAACCAAATGCAAATGGTATGAACGGCGGTGCAAATGGCACGAATGGTGGCCACGAAAATGACAGCATTGGCGATGGCGACCACTCGATTAGTATGGAAGAAGAAATGAGGGATGAGCTAAACGAGTCTGGAGTCAATAGGAATAGGATGGATCAATCGCCTCAGTAGGCGAGTTGGTTAAGGAAGGATTGACTCGATTGGCGGCTAGTGGAACACAGGAATTACTATTATACGAGAACATTATTCTTATACGGCATTCAAGCACTTCACCCGCTGAAGTTGGTTCTTCAATTAATTTCAGTTAAATAAGGTTAGGTTAGGATACTTTTGGAGTACATTTGAAATTCACCTACACATTTGTGCAAAAAAAAAATTTATATATTTTATACAACAACCTATAATTTTAAGTCACGATTATTACGCCATTGAAGTTTAATGTTAAATCACTGAAGTAATTAATGTAGCCAACAAAAAAAAAAAAAAAAACATTGTAGAAGAATGTACATATTTAAATGTAAAACGAAAACAAAAAAAAACACTGGTAGTGTGTAAATTCATGTCCTCCATATTGATTAGATTTTAAAAGAATTTTATTATTATTAAATTTTTTTTTTTATTTTCTCTCGTTACGCGTTTTCGATCACGCCTTCATTCATACATTTGTACATATTTATTTTACAACTCTTAAATTTATGTATTGTTTTGAAATTCTAATGAGACGTTTGATGCTACGGAGCCACGCTCATGCATTTGCTGTCCAACAGCTTATATGTGTGTGTGCGTGTCGGGTGACACACGTACTTGCTTCGTGTCATACTTGGCCGACTTGTTGTCGGCTTTTGCATGATAAAAATCAAAAATCTTAGATTTTTTTGCGGACAAGCGTCATGCACCCGACACGCACACATATACGCCGCTGGACAGAAAATGCATGAGCGTGTCCCCGTAGCATGAGACCACCTTTCAAACAAGCTACAGTGGCAATTCGATAATCTGAACTAATGCGTGTAGATCATTGTTAAATAAATATATAAGTTTATTGAATTATATTAAAAGAGTTCATGAAAATTAAGTTATTTCAAATAAAAGGAAGCTTTCGAGTGATATAATATGCAATATAAAAATACCAAATTTAGAAACGAAATAGTTTTAAAAAATATTTTGTGTTTACTACAATATTTTTTTACATTGCCTCATTTTATGTTATATTTTAATTTACAGTTACGAACAATTGATCTATTTCAATCATTACTTTTTCACATGAAGTTACTTACTTACTTGACACATGAGAACTATGAATAATTATTGAGTAATGCAACCATTTCGACTTACTTGATATATTAGGTTAGGTTGAAATGGTTGCTCAGCGACAGAGCGCACACTTGGACGAGCCCCAAATTTGTCCTTTGCCATTGCGTATTTGATAAATTGCAATGAGCGTAAACAATATCGAGAAGATGGCTATAATTTCCACATTTTTCATAACATTTCTAGGATTATAGCGACGATTTCCTCTGGAGTATTGATCTTCAGAGTGTCATATGGCTGAGGATTATTATTAATGTACACTTTTCCCTTTGAGTAGCCCCGTAGCGAAAAGTTCGATGCTGTTTAATTGGGCGAGTGCGGAGGCCACCCAAAATCGCTATTTTTGACAAGGAGCGGTCGAGAGGGCATTGTCTTGCGAAAATTCATCGTCTACTACGCCATTCTACTGAAACTAATTCAAACCTCGCGGCTGATTTTTCTCAATGAAACGCTGCAAAAATTCGGTGATCAATGGCCGGTATCGCTCACCATTGACGGTTACGTACCGTCATCCCCGATAATTTTCATAGTGCACACACCAAACTGGCACTTGCAACACCATGCAGAGACTGCTACTGCACGAAGCGAAGATTTTCAGTGCGTCAGAACCGACAATTTCGTCAATTTCGTCTATTTCGCCCTCCGCAGAGGCTGCTACTGCACGAAGCGCAGATTTTCAGTGCGTCAGAACCGACAATTTCGTCTATTTCACCCACCGCTGAGAGTGAAATTTGCCTCATCACTCATATTCAATATTCGAAGAGTTATTTTCAAAATTAAATTTCACGATCTCTCTGCGCGTTCCATGTAAAATTGTGCTGCACCGACGTTTCTTGAAAAGTTTCCAGAGGAGAAGCAAGTCGTGCGCAAAGCAACTGTCAAAGTTATTCAAAGTTCTCATATGTAAAGTATACATACATATGTAGATGAAACGCTCTATATATTCAGCGATCGGCCGTAAAACTATGATTGTATGAAAATTAAAATTTATTAGACCAGCAAATATGCTAATGTGCATTTATTTATTATAAAAAGTTATAGTTAAAAGCTGCTTTTGCAAACTGTACTCACTGCCTGAGTAACATCCCGCCATTGTCTTGCGCTGTTGTCAATTTCCTATGCCATTAAGGGGGGAGTCTGGTTTATGAGGTCTAAAAATTGCATCTCTTAGCGATTTTTGTTTAAGGAAAAAATTAATTTAGCACTGCAAAGTTTTTTCTATCTTTTAATGAACATTTAAATGGTATAAACAATTTTTGTACTGGTTAAAATAAGTTGAAAAAAATGTTTAACATAGAAATTAGTAGAGCGCTGCAACGCTGGAGTTTCCAACTGGCGTACAAGATACAGCTCGTAATTATTATCTAAAGCAGAAAATTCAAACGGATTTCTAATTATGATTTTTTATTCTACATGAACTAAGAAAACTGAGAGAAATTCCAAAGTTTCAACTTTTTGGAGGTTTTAAAGAAAAAATTGCCTTTCTATAAAAAAAAAATTCACTTCAACTTGGTATAAAAATCCTGAAAATTTTTTTTTATCTATTTTGTTAGTTCAAATAGAAGAGAATTTAATGCTGAAAGGAACAAGCAATGATTCATTTCAAAAGGTTCATTAGTTTTTTTTCATTCATGTACGCCATTTCAGAGAAATCATAAAAATGAAAAGTCGAGAAAAGAAGATAAAGGGTATATTCAGAAACGCATTATAAATGCGCAGTAATTGCAGCGCTGGCAGCACTGCCAATGTGACAAGTGATGCAATTGATAGATTTGTTAACGATTTGCAAAAAGATTTGTTGCATTTATGAACGCGTTTTACACTAAAATGGAAGTATTATTGAGTTTAGTTGTTGACGATATATTTGAAGTAAAAAGTGATAGTTTTTTGCTAAATTAAAAAAAAAAGACGTGTAAAGCTAAAAAGAAGATCAGATATAGTAAGATGTTCATTAAAACGAAAAATTCCCAAAAATAAATCTTTTTTGCTAGTCGCTAATGCTTTTTAATTTATTGTGATTGTAATCCATTACTTTTCCAATTTTCAAAAAAAAAAAAAAAAAAAAATCGTTTTTGAAACAATTAGAAAATTTTCGCCGCGCGATTTGCCCGTCTATTTTCAAATCTTTATTCACTTTTTTTTATTTCTTCCGCCACCTTATTCCACAAAACACTCTTTTTCCTCCTCCCTGAAGCAAATTCACTTTCCATGCTCAGTCGGACTCTGAGAAGCAACTTTACTTCCGATGTACTTAGATAATCGCTAAAATCAAGAAAAATGTAATAAAATATTGTTTTAATAACGTATATTTAATATATCTTTGCATTAAAAGCTAAAAAAATTAGTTTTATACTCAGTTTTCATCAGACATCATATTAGCGTAATCAGCGGCAGTATTAAAATTTTTCCTGCAAATAATGCGTGACGTTTGTACAAAAATGGCGTTTTGGAACGCGATGCATTTGCAGTACTGCCATATTTGCATTTCTGAACGCATTGCCAACACTGCAAAAGTACGTTGCGCATTATAATGCGTTTCTGAATATACCCAAAGTTTTACTATAGCTGTCCGGTCACAGCGTAACTACCTAACGCTCGCCTACCTTTGGCTTTGTATCTACGGAAATACTGAGAATTAGGCTCTATAACTTTGTGTGAATATTCTGAAATATATTAGGAATCGCTTAAAACGAAAAAAAAAAAGATTTTTTTTGACCTTATAAACCAGGCTCCCCCCTTAAATAGTCTTTAATCAAGCCAAATTCATATTTAAAAATTAATACTTTAGGAAGTATTAGAAAAAAAAGCATTGACCGAAATTTTGTGCACTAATTTTAATTGTATATTGGGCCACTTGCAATAAAATAGGAATAATGATTGTAGAAAATCATCCCTTTTGAATTACAGCAGAGGAAAAGCTATAAAAATCGCATACTTTTCGGGTTACTCTATTTATTGTCTACAGGGTGGGGTAGTCGCGTTATCGAATTGCCGCTGTATAGAAAATTTTTCAAAGAAAAATTAGTTTTAGATATCGTTTTTTGAGTAAGATTGTAGCATTTCGAAATTAAAAGTCGCATAAAGCTTTTTTTTAAAATAGTTTAAGACTAAAACTAAGTTGAAGAATATGTTTCTCCCCGAAATTCAATATGACGCTGATATGCGTTTTAGAATACATTCAACTGGCTGGTTGAAAACTTTACATAATACCTCCTATTTTAGTTAAAGTTAAAAATCTCTAAATCCTTGTGCAGATTTTTGATGGCATAACAATTAATTAGAATTATCTCAGACATTCAGTTTACATTATCTATACCGAATTACGGATGAGGGAATCCAAAAAATGGATGAACAATCTCGTATATACTCCTACGTATGAATGTACATACATATACATATATAAATTAAGTATACAAATTAAACTTTGCTATTTGTAAGAAATTATTTACGTGATGAATTTCATCAGATAAATGCATATAGTTTAATTAAACAATAACTTATGAAGACTTATACGCAAAAGGGTCATTTGAGTTGTAAGTAAAATGAATGAAAGGTTAAGTTAGTATACATATATAAATATACTGTACACACATACCCATATATATATAAGCAATGACCGTACACATACACTGATGAGTAGGAAAAAATGTATAAAGATTTGTAGTTTATGTAGAAAAACTATTACAAATGTTAACTATAATTATTAGCCGCGAATGCTACGTCATTTAAGTTTAATGTTAAGTCACTAAAGTAAGTAAACAAAAATGTTAACGAATACATACTTATTTATATTTAAAAAACAAAAGCAAAAACACTTGTATGTTTAATTTATGTTCTCGATTTTGATTTCATTTGAAAATAATGTTATTGGTATCATACAAATATTTCTTCTTACCTCTTTTCAATCACGCCTGCATTCATACGCATACTACACATTCACAGGTACATATTTATTTTAATATTTTATTATTTGTTTTTCATTTCAAAAGAGACCTTTGTGTTTACATTCTATTAGTTTAATTACTATTAGTTTGATTGCTGTTTTCGAATTGTTGTAAAAAAGAAAGCTACATACCACAAAACATGCTTATACATGCACACTGCATATTTATGGTAATCAAGTAGTTTGTGTAGTGTTAACTATAACATTTTTATTAATCGTAATCCGCCACTTAAGATATATATCAATGTCAAAATATTTTAGTATATACATACATACAGATATCCATATACTTATATGAAATTTTCTTACTTTAATTAGTTGTAGCGCATCCAACTATAATGTTTAAAAGAGAGAGACAAAAAAAAAATTACTGAATAAATATTATACATACAATCTAAATGATTTATGTGCAGTTTGTGTAAACTTATTTTTATATGCAGGTTTTCAGACAAGGCACAAATTTAGGAAAAAAAGAGGTTGTCTGTAAAGTCGGTTTACTGACGATAGTTTAACGTGATAACGTCATAAGAAAATACTGATTGAATGGTTGCATTTTTCAAAAGAAAATTTTAATTTTATTTGTTTGATAGATATTTTGTATGGATATAGAGAATGAGGTAACATTAGCATAACATAACATAACATAACATAACATAACATAACATAACATAACATAACATAACATAACATAACATAACATAACATAACATAACATAACATAACATAACATAACATAACATAACATAACATAACATAACATAACATAACATAACATAACATAACATAACATAACATAACATAACATAACATAACATAACATAACATAACATAACATAACATAACATAACATAACATAACATAACATAACATAACATAACATAACATAACATAACATAACATAACATAACATAACATAACATAACATAACATAACATAACATAACATAACATAACATAACATAACATAACATAACATAACATAACATAACATAACATATCATGCTGTTCAGGCAAGGTAACGACGCATTTTTTGGTGCGTGCAGCCGGCTACGTAGAATTATTAGACGTTATCACGTCAAAAAATAATAATAACATTAAAACAACAGGTATTATTAACAAACTTGGTTTTATTTTAAATTCTTCAAGTAAATCAAATTAATAATAATCAATAAGAAGGCATATGCAAATACAAATACGTGAATTTATATATGTACATATGCGCATATAAATACATATATACGCTCACTTAAGTAGGAGAGAGCAAGATGTCGAACGTTGCCGTTCGTTTGCTTTGTTCGTTCCGCGCTTTCGCTTGCAGTTCATCCAAGGTAACGGCAATGAGCAAGGTAACGACAAATGAGCAAGGTAACACTAATGAGCAAGGTAACGACACATTTTTTCGTGCGTGCAGCCGGCTAAATCGAATTATAAGACGTTATCACGTCAAAAGAAAAATTGCAGTACATGGGGAAAAAAATCTTCTATTTTTCTTTGTGAACCATTGCTTCATTCACAACCTTTCGCTATCCGTCTCTATCTAAGGCTCCCTCTTTGCACCGCCGCACGTTCAGCTTTGCGAGGTCATCTTCAACGTCTTCGTGCCATCTCTTTCTGGGTCGTCCTCTTCTTCGGCCTGCAACGGGGCGCAATTCAACTACCTATCGAGTTGCTCTCTCCTTGGGCATTCTAAACATGTGTCCAAGCCATCTTATTCTCTGAGATTTTATAAATCTTCTCACTGTTTCGTTTTTTGCTAAAAGTTCCAACTCATTACTATATGTTATTCGAAAAAAACCGTCCTGCAGCATTATTGGCCCATAAATTTTTCGCAAAGTTTTTCTTTCAAAGACCATTAATGTCAAGCTGATTAATGTCAGTTGTTTTTAGCGTCTACAGTTCGCAACCATAGGTGAGCACAGGACGGATAAGAGTTTTGTACCAGGTAGATACCTATGAAATGAGACTTTTTTTTTCAATTTCAAACGTTTATTAACAAAAATTGGTTACAAATTTAATCTTCAAAATAATAGCCATCGCTAGAGACACATTTTTCCCATCTCTCAGGCAATTTGTGGATGCACAACAAATTGGCCGTCTTTGGCCGCAAATCAACCATCGCGCCATTTTTTGGCTTCTTCGTGAGAATTGAAGCGCTGCTTGGAAAGTGCGTGGCCCATCGATGCAAACAAATAATGATCGGAAGGCGCCAAGTCTGGTGAGTAAGCCGCATGCACCAGCGGTTCCTAATCGTACGTCTACACCAATTCCCGGTGTCAATTACCGGGTCGCTCTTGTTCGATGTGGCGGTGCATTGCCATCTAGAAAAATTACTTTGGGACTCCGATCGGCATATTCTGGGCGTTTCGGTGTATAGCGCTGTTAAAATCGGCCAATTGTCGTTGGTAGCGTGCACCGTCAACAGTTTCACCTGGTTTTTATAGCTCGTACCAAATCTTACCACGCTAATCCCAGAAAACACACAGCATTACCTTGCGGCCGAAGCGATTTGGTTTGGCCGTTGTTTTTCGCTTGTGGCCGGGCGGACCATACGATCGTTTACGCTTGGGATTAGAGAAATAAACCCATTTTTCATCACCCGTAACAATTCGATGCAAAAAAGAAAAAATAAATATTATGAATACATCTATACACAAATAGTAAAGATTGCCCAATCAATTTCATACTTCGTTGTTTTATTTCCATTTAAAATCCGATACCACTAAATTGATCACCTTTTATACTAAACTTTGACTCTTCTGTGAACAAATTTTGTTGCCAAAAATACATCTCCTTTTCCTTGTGTGCTTTGCCGAATTCCAAAAAAGAGGGGTTTTGCGTGATAATTTAGACCAAACATAAATTTACTGTTTACCGAATCCCGAATCACTAAAAATTATGTAATCACATTTCAAATAACTACTAGTAGATACATTTTACAATAAAGGGTGGTTAAATTTTAAGGGCCGATGTTGAATGTGAACCACACCTCAACGTCAAGTTTTTTTCTGCAATTCAATTGACATTTTTCAATTTCAGACTAATTCAATTTGAGCCATGGAACAATCGAGCAACGCGTTAAAGTTATTCAGGCTTATTATGAAAACGGGCGTTCAAATCAAAATGCATATCGCGCACTTCGTGATTTTTTCGGTCAATTTAATCGTCCAAATGTGCGTAAAATCGGAAAAATTGTGCAAAAGTTTGAGCAAACCGGGTCTGTAGGAGATGTGAAAACACCAGTGCATGCTCGTATATCTCGTACTGCAGAAATTTTTGCTGCTGTTCGAAATAGTGTGGTTGAAGAGCCGTCCACCTCGACTCGTCGTCGTGCCCAACAATTGCACCTCTCACGCTCGTCGTTGATGAACACTATGCATAAAGACTTGCATTTACACGCTTGCAAGGTGCAACTGATTCAAGAACTAAAGCCTCTTGACCATTTCAAGCGTCGTCAATGGTCAGAATAGAGGCAGGAACAGTGAATGACCAATTTTCGAAGAAAGGGTATATTCAGAAACGCATTATAAATGTGCAGTAATTGCAGCGCTGGCAGCACTGCCAATGTGACAAGTGTTGCAATTGATAGATTGGCAGTATTAAAATTTTTCCTGCAAATAATGCGCGACGTTTGATACAAAAATGGCGTTTTCGAACGCTATGCATTTGCAGTACTGCCATATTTGCATTTCTGAACGCATTGCCAACACTGCAAAAGTACGTTGTGCATTATAATGCGTTATTGAATATACCCAAAATTATCTTCAGTGATGAGGCACATTTTCATCTCAGTGGATTCGTCAATAAGCAGAATTGCCGCATTTGGGCGAATGATAATCCAAGAGTAATTGCCGAAAAACCTATGCACCCACAAAGAGTGACTGTTTGGTGCGGTTTATGGGCCGTATTTTTTCCAGAATGAGGCTAGTCAGGCAGTTACTGTGAATACTGTTCGCTATCGTGAGATGATAACGAACTTTTCATGGCCCGAGTTGGAAGATATGGATGTGGACGATATGTGGTTTCAACAGGACGGTGCCATTTGTCACACAGCTAACGAAACAATAGCTCTGTTGAGCGAAAAAATTGATGGCCGAATAATCTCACGTCGCGGCGATGCCAATTGGCCGCCAAGATCATGTGATTTGACACCGTTGGACTTCTTTCTTTGGGGTTATTTGAAAGAAAAGGTGTACGTCGATAAGCCAGCAACAATTCAAGAGCTAAAGGATTAAATAATTCGGCACATAAACGGCATAGAACCTCAATTATGCCTCAGCGTCATCGAAAATTTGGACCATCGGATAGAGGTGCGCCGTCGAGGCCGCGGCGGTCATTTGGCCGATATTTTGTTCCATACGTAATTGAGGCATACCAGTATTGTCATAATAAAGAGGAATGACAATAATTTCCCAAAAAAATTGTATTTTATTCAAAATTAACACCACCCCTTACAAGTAAATTCTTGCAAGGTGGCACAAAATTAAACACCCTATCGGAAGATCTAATATTTCACCCTTGTGAACTAGACAGCTGCAGTATACAAACATAAAAACAATGGAACGCGTAAAGATTAAACAAAAAATTTCCAGTACTCAAAATCATTTTATTTTTATTTAGTAAAAAATTTATTCAAAAACCAAAATTGGATGATTATTTTTGCGCCATTATTATTACATCGAGTTGAGCTTAATTTTTCTGATTCCAAAGTTAAAGTACTTGAAGCTGCCTTGTCTGCAAATTTCTACTTCTTAATTCTTACTGCTCTATAAAATTTTTCGCTTTAACACTTCAGCGTTTTTCTCTTCTTGCCTTGCTTATATTATATTTTCTCAAACTAACTTAAGCACTTTTCCACTTTGGCTCACAACAAAGTTAAGACCGCAAACTCTGCTCTGCCAACCAATCATTTCACCCATCTACATGGTGCTGTGTAGCGGCATTTAGCGCCTGTTTTCCTGTTGCAGAGCTTGCTGGTTGACATTGTCATTTAACTGCTCAACCACCAGCATGTTGCCTATTGGCCTTGTTGCACCTGTCACACAGCAAAACTGTGCACTCCATGTACACCTGCTGCAGCCGGATGCCATGACAACCCAGCGTAATCTGGCAGCCATCCAACCAGACAGGGAGTCACTCAGCCAGGCAGACAAGCAGTTGGCCACCATGCCGCCAGGTTGCTAGTGATTTTTTTCTTCAATGGTATATCGTACAAGTTTCGTTTTCATCCATCGCATCTCTTTGCATCGTATCCTTTCGTTGGCAGTTAAATTCAGTTCAGATGTGTCGAGCAACAAATTGCTGCAATTTGCAGTCAACTTATTGGCTCTGGCAGAAAGTGAGCTATATAGCAAAATATTATTATGTTAAATTTGTTGCAATGAAAGTTTTATGTTGCTCACCTGTTGTGAGGCAACAGATGTTCAAGGGCAGGGAAAGCGGTGTCATATTGTCGACAAGGCTGTTGCTTGCTGGAAAAGTATGTAAGTAAAGTGCAGTATGCATGTGTATATGTATATAAAGGGTGGTTAAGTTGTCAGGGCCGGTGTTGATTTTGAATAAAATAAATTTTTTTTAAGAAATTATTGTAATTTCTCTTTATTATGATAATATTGGTACAGCTTAATTACGTATGGAACAAAATATCGGCCAAATGACCGCCGCGGCCTCGGCAGCACACCTCCAACCGATGGTCCAAATTTTCGATGACGCTGAGGCATAATCGAGGTTCTATGCCGTTAATGTGCCGAATTATCTCATCCTTTAGCTCTTGAATTTTTGCTGGCTTATCGACGTACACCTTTTCTTTCAAATAACCCCAAAGAAAGAAGTCCAACGGTGTCGTTGACGTTTAGGTGTGGTTCACATTCAACATCGGCCTTTGAAATTTAACCACCCTTTATAATTCAAACTTGGTGCTTGGTACGTGCAACTTTACTTTATTATATGTACTTGTATGTAGTCCTGTAGCGCTCGAATTAAGTGCTGCATTTAATGGTTCTAGGATGTCTGTCGTCATGGTGCCGCTTTATCTGTGTTGATGTGTCAGTAGCCTGTTGTCTGTTTTCATTGCAGAGTTGGCTTATATGAATTATAACCTATTGAGTGGCCACCGATGTTAGCTGTATTTGATCTTTTTAAAAGCAGACATTAAAACTGATAAGCGTGTGTTGCTGGGGCAATCGAAGGTAGTCACGCACAAGCTTCCTTGGCTATGGCTGCTATGTGATTTCTTATTTTTTCCTTCTTGCTAGTGGCGTATTTTATGCGTCTAGAAAGGTGGTTATAGAAAATTTCTCACATAAATCATTTAAATAAGCATTGAAAATTTGATTAACTTTAATATTCTATTTAATTTTTCCCACGCTAGCGGAAAGCATTTTTTTATATCTAATTTTCTTGCATAAATGATTTATCAACACGCTTCATTCCACTTGTTCAAAGATGGCGAGGAAAAATGAAAAATGTGGCTTTCATGGTCACCCCAATGATTTTTGATTTGGAATTATAAAAAGAATGTTATCAGCACTTATATACACCTAATTCTGTTTTTACACGGTAGATTGGTTCCAGAAAAAACCGTGTAAAAAAAGACATTGATCGTATGCAAAATAGGTCATTGGTTCCTAATTTCTAAAACCTATTAAAATGAGTGAAAAACAAGGATTTTTTAAGAACAAGTATTCATGTCTATTTAAATAAATCACATATACAATGTTTATTTTTACAAGCATAGTTATTAAAGATAAAAAAGATATGCACTCTAATCTTAAAAATAATATGAATTAAATGTATGGAAAGTTCAGGAACTAAAAATAGTTGTGTTGAACAGCGATGTTGTTAATAAAAAATAAAAATCAGTGATGGCCCAGTCGCTAATGCTTTTTAATTCATACAATCACAATTCATTACTTTTCCAATTTTCAAATAAAAAAATAAAAAAAATAAGTGATAATCATAAATACAGGAACATAAATTTAATTGCTGTCATCATCAGTTACTCGCATTCGCTTGTTCCGAACGCGTATACAATCACTACCATCGCTCGAATAATTTTGAACTGGACTTTTTCTTGCTTGTTCAGCATTCTTGCTACGCTTTGTATAGAATCGGCTATAAAAAAAAAACTAATCAATATTTTTTCAAACTTTTTTTTTATTTTGAAGATTGAACATTGTCATTATGAATGAAAAATAATATCGTTCAAATGACTGCCACGACTGGCTTTGCAGTAGGCCATTCGATCAATCCAATTTTTAAGCACATTTTCGATTGTTTGGGCTCCAATTTCATGAATGGCAACTTCGATTTCGTGTTTTAAAGCATCAATCGTCTCTGGATGGTTCGCATAGCATTTGTCCTTAACGGCTCCCCACAAAAAATAGTCCAACGGGCTTAAATCACAGCTCCGAGGCGGCTAATTGATATCGGAATTTCGGCTGATTATTCGGTTTTCAAAAATGGTAGCCAAAAGTTCGAGTGTAACTTTGGCAGTGTGACAAGTGGCACCGTCCTGTTGAAACCAAATGTCATCCATGTCATCTTCTTCAATTTTTGGAAACAAAAACTCGTTGAGCATGTCACGGTAATGCTCGCCATTAACTGTAACCGCGGAAGAAGAAGAAGACTCACCACTTTGGAAATAGGTTTTCAATATTTCCCAATTTTGTTCAAGCGTATAGCGCCCCATTTCGTAAATGTCAAACTTTTAAGTATATTATCAACACATTTGACATGTCATTTGTGTTACCGTTCTCTAAAAAATAGATGGTTCAAAAATCAAACGCTATATGGGCCACCCTGTATGTATTATTCTTTGTAACGAGCCATACAAGAATTCAACTCACGTTGGAATTGTGCAGCTCTTTCGACATTGTGATCATTTGTGATGAAATGGTGTCCTCATTTATTTACAAATTGAAGTCCTTCTTGAATTAATTTGCAGTTAATTTTACAGGTTCTTCACTATCACTGCTTTTTATAGAATCAATTATCTGTGAGGCAAAATGTAATATTTCCTCTTCGCTAAGAACTTTATCGAATACCAAGTCATCAAAACCCTTCCCACCAACTGCGTGTGCCAAATCAATTATATTGGGATATTCTTTTGTATTTGGATCCACAGGATTTTTACTTTTCACACATTCTGGTCAAATTGCTCGCCAACTTCCGTTTAAGGTTGATGGTCGTAAATCTGATAATGTTTAACGCAATCTTTAATAGAAAACTTTTTCTAAGCATCAATTTCTGTAAGAGTTTTATCCTTATCCAAAGTGTTCAAAATATACTGGAATGTTCTTTTGATGTAGTAAGTTTTAAATGTTGCGATAATTCCTTGGTCCAGTGGTTGGATTAGGGATATGGTATTCGGTGGCAGGAACAAAACTTTACATTTTAGTATTCCAACTGAGGATGCCTGGGTGCATTGTCTACCAACAGCAGAAGAACTTTAAATTCTAAGCCTTTTTTATTCATATATTTTCTAGTTTCTGGTACAAAATATTTAATGAACCATTCTGTGAAAACTGTAGCTGTCACCCATGCTTTTTTATTGGCTATCCAATTAATCGGCAATGTACTAAAATCGACAAATTTCATTGCTCGAGGCTTAAGTGCACGATTGATAAGCAGGGGCTTAACATCCGATCTCCACAAGCGTTACTGCAAAATAGAAATGTGGCTCGATCTTTTTCAACTTTAAAACCACCAGCGTTTTTTTGCGATTTGACCACATATGCTCTTCTCGGCATTTTTTTCCAAAAAATACCTGTTTCGTCGGCATTAAAAACCTGATCTGGACTATATGCACTAGGGCGGGTCGATTTAAAAATCGCTCATTACTCAAAATAAGAAACTTTGCCGAAGGAACCATACCTCTAAAACGAATTCTGATGTCCCCCAAATTGGAAAATTTTTAATTTTAATTCGAAATGGTCACCATTTACTTTTGCACAAGCCTTCAAACGATTAGCCCATTCAGCTATTGCAGCACGCACGGTCTCCACGGATATTGGCGTCGCTGCTCGAGTCAAAGATCGGTTGAGGCTTTCCAAATTTCTGTGGGGTCAGGCCATATTCTCCAATTCTGACCACAAACTGTAGTCCAATGGATTCAGATCTGGACTTCCAGGCGGCCAATTTTCTGCGACTATGAATTCAGGAATATTGACTTTTAGCTACTGCTGGGAGGTTTTTTGCCTTATGGACTGGAGCGGCATCTTGCTGAAAGATCCAGCGCTCTTCATTGAAGGGAGTACTGCTCAACTGCTTCACCACGTCTTCTAAGACATCCTCCTGGTACACTTTTGCACCGGTCTTAACCTCTTTTTCACAGAAGTGAAGAGATGTAACGCTTTTACAAGTTACAAGACATTCCCCACCATACAATTACGGGTCCCTGGAAGCAACATTTCGTGCGTATTTAGAAGTTTTAGCATAGATTTTGTTGTTTTGCCTATTGAAAACTTCTTCCACAGTGAATATTTTCTCAACTGTCGAAATATATTAATATTTCCTTGATCGTATCAAAAGCAAAATACCGGAACATTCTCCTACGAATTTAGGGGTGTGGACTTAACACAGTTATTTCTCTCATGTTGCTCAGTAGTGTTCTTGGCGAGATTATAACGGCAAACGCCAGGACGTATACGTAATTTTTCAAAACTTAGTGCCGCAAATCATTTTAAGTTTTATTAAAACGCATCAGCCCTTGGCCAAAAATGCCAATTAGACACAACTTATGTTAAACATTTAAACCATAAACAAAAAATTACAACATTTTATTATTCAATTATAGATATACAGCGAAATCAAATCAAAATTTAAAAACAATATTTATTGGGCTCCACATTTTTCACACAACTCGTAGGGATGTTGTGGTCAAGTTGACATAAGGGATCAAGATCGCAAAAACAATGCAATATACTGATTTTAGTCTTATCACTCACCCGTATATCAGCTTGGTTCTGCCTACAGTAGCCTTTAAAGTTGCGCGTAGTTTCTGATTGCCATTCATTTGAAAGCAGCCATACAAAAATTTATTTACATATACAAGGTGGTGCAAAATTAATCATCCTACCAGAATGATTTGAAAATGGCGTCGTACGTCAATTGTATTTGACTATTGTGAAATAGACGCTGCAGTATACAAACTGCCAAGCAATGGAGCGCGTAAAGATTAAAGACTTTCAACACTCAAAATCCTTTTTGTTTGGTTTTTTATTTTGTGAAAGGGTTATTGAAATATGAAATTAGTCATACAGTTTTTTGTCGCCTTGTATATATAGATAATTGGCGCTTACATACTTGATTGGTTGTTTGGTCGAGCTCCTCCTCCCAGTTGTGGTGTATGCTTTGAAGTTTTTCCGCAAATGGAGGGACCCACAGTTTTATGCCGCCTCCGAACGGCAGATGGTTTTTGATGAAGAACTTTTTTCAGAAATATACTCCATCATTTGATGTTTTATGCCCGCAGATTTTAATCTGGGTACTACCCATTCGGCAACGGTGGCCGATAGTTTGCCAGTTTCGTCGTAGTTAGTACCGTTTTGCGAACTCCGAAATATGCATTTGAGTGCCTCGTGCGCAACATCTGGTAGAGATATATCAGATGTATTCGACTTCCAAAACTCGACAAAATTTTACGGCGTATGTTTGCCAAGTGGGGCGGCAAAAAACGATCGGTCGTATTGGCATAAGTCTTCGTATCTATAAACATGTCTTCAAAATGTGCCTTAATAGAGATAATGGAGTGGCGGCTAGCGTTGGCACCCCGTACGATGAGTACGAAATGAGTGATTCCACGTCATGTAATACAAGTATTTTGGACATTTTCGTATATTTTTCTGAAAATTTACATATAATGATTATGACTGAGAAATAAGCTGAACAAATTTTGTAAACAAATTAAATATTTTGAGATTTATTCAATTAGGAAAAGTTTAGTATGGAGTTTTAAAGTATATTAAAATATCTTTAGTTATTTTCAACATTTTAACATTTTTGCCTTTATGAAAAATGAAATTTTTGTATAAAATATAACAAACATAAAATTAGTTTCTGTTTAAAAATATTTGTATAAAATTTTTGTATAAAAATTTAATTTTTTTTCAAAATTTAATTAATTTTTTTTTTTTAATTTTTGGCGAAAAGAATTTAAAACTAGTTTTCCTCTGATAACAAATTAATTATACTTTTCCTCGGGTTGCACTGGTTACACTTTTATCGAGACAAGAAAACTATCCACTATCACAACCACTTTTATTTCAATCTATTACATTAATGTGCATATATATTATAATTAATACACCCCCTTATACAAGCATTTTGTGGTGTGGCCAACAATAGACCATTATCCGGTTCTCAGCGATTTTGAAGGAAGGCTGGCGCAATCGAACTATGACAACGGTTTGTTCAGGAAAAACCGGAGATTGTGTTGGTGATATACGAACGAAATCAATGCAATCTTCACTCACGTTGGCATCGGAACAACGATTGATTGCACGAGTGTTTGAATACGTGTGAAATGAACGAGAAGAATTATACCGCCAAGTATTCGGTGACGTGGCAGCCGACGTTACTCTCACAATTTTGCTTCGAGTGCCCAAACTTGGTAGTCCGTCATCCTTGAATATAATATATATATTATAATATTAGTATGAGTAATAAGAAATATATAATTTTTGCGTCATTTTATCGACATTATCGGCACTTTTTTTAACATCAAAAATACCTGAATGGAATCAACGAAACCAAAATTGCATTTGCACTGCTACTCTTAATCCAGCCACATCAATTACTATTTTTGCTTGGGATTTCAATAGCGTACATATTAATGAATATCAATGAAAGTCTCGTGAAATTCGGCTCTTCTATTGCGGAGATAAGCGTGTTCAAACAGACCAGCAGACATACAAAGCTTTTAAAAATGGTATTTTTATATTCTGCTAAACTCCATACTTTATCCACATTAATAATGTTTTTAACGTAAAGTACAGATAGATATACATTTCTACAATATATTCAACTACTTATTGTAAATGCATATGATATATATGTTTATAAATATCTTCATATTCACGAGATTAACACACACAAAACAAAATACACAAAATGTAAACGCAGAATGTGAAGCTTTGTTATCGAAAATACCTATTTTATTTTAAAGGCTAAATTGAAATTTATATCCTGCCAAAATATTGATATCAAACACAAACAGCACTAAAAGCCAGCTAAAGCGACATACGGGTACATACATATATTGAATCAAAACAAAGTCGATGTTTGAACACTGAAAGTCGAAAAATATAGCACTAAGCCAAACATAAATATACTCGTATTGCCCAACAGGCACGTGGGCATAGATGTATGAATAAGTATATTATTGTGAAAAATCTCAGCAACTTTAGAATCAGATATTTTTTATATAAATGTATTTAAGCATAAGGATCCTCAAGTTTCCAAAGTGGATTCTTTTCACACTTTTAGAATATTTATGTAAGGGTAATATAAAATTAAAACATTTTTCGTTGCTGTTGAATTGCAGACAAAATAACAGTTTAAGGGAAACGTTTTTTTTCAGGTTTCGATCTTTAATGTAACATTTTTGATGAAAATATGAGAAGATGCATACCAAAAAATATTAGGCTAAGTAAAATGGTCTGACTTAACATAGTTAGGTTCGATAAATTTTGTTAATTTTGAAGGCAATTTTATAATAAAAAATAAATAAATAATTGGCGCGTACACTTCTGTTAGGTGTTTGGTCGAGCTCCTCCTCCTATTTGTGGTGTGCGTTTTGATGTTGTTCCACAAATGGAGGGACCTACAGTTTCAAGCCGACTCCGAACGGCAAATATTTTTATGAGGAGCTTTTTCATGGCAGGAATACACTCGGAGGTTTGCCATTGCCTGCCGAGGGGCGACCGCTATTAGAAAAATGTTTTTATAAATTTTGCTTTCACCGAGATTCGAACCAACGACCTCTCTGTGAATTCCGAATGGTAATCACGCACCAACCCATTCGGCTACGGCGGCCGCAACTGAAAAAGCTTTCATACCTATGGGCAAAAAATTTGCCGAGCTCACTTTGAGTAGCCTCTCTTAAGTCAAGTTTTGAACCATCAAAAATTGTTTGGCGCACTATACGTCGAACGTCGGATACAATATGGTATATACTCCTATCTGATCTACCTGAGCTTATTACAGGTCACACTTTTCACCTTGGTCGTAGTAATACTGAAGCAAGGATGATAGAATACATGGTTGCGCCTTCCGAATTCACTGTGTCGTAAAAGCTCATGAATAAAAAAACCAAAAGAAAGGGGAATTACTTGTTTGTGAAGAAGAAGAGAAGGCGAAATCACGCATAAAAATGTCACGGCGAATTCCGCATAAAAATGTAAACAAACTATCTACATTTGGAGGCTTTATATTAATTTGTGGTTTCAAAATTTAACACACGGCACTTTGTTTTCATTCGTTTGTTTAGTTCAATATTACCAAGACATCACTGAGCACTGAATTTTCACAAACATATAATTTCTTCTCCTTTTATTTGTTTTGTTCGTTTTTTTTGTATTGGAAAGGAAACTGACGTCAGACTTGTTAAAGTTACGTAAAATAATGTAACTGTTTTGGGGAGGCGCCACCTATAGTACTCAGTTCGCCTTGATATATTACCAGGTTTGGCTATCCAAAGCAAAATTGTGAGAGTAACTTCGGCTGCCATGTCACTGGATACTGGGCAGTATAATTCTTCCCGCTCATTTCACACGTATTCACACACTCATCCAATCAGTTGTTGTTCAGACAGCACTTCGTAATTGGAGACTGCTCTGCTTTTGTTCGTATATTATCAACACAAGTTTATTTTTTTCTGTTTGAAATCGCTACTATGACCCTGGTTACGTGAGCAAATCCGCTGAGTCAAAATCTTTGAAAGCCTTTAGATAGCCGTGCAGTAAGACCTGTTATGTAGTCTACATCCTCAGATTATTTTTATTACTGTGAGAGGATTTAGCAATGCGACCTGAAAGATCGCTTCATGGATTCAGAGTATTTTTCTCAGCCCAACTTCCACAATAAATAATAGTATTTATCCTATTACGTCCTGAGTTACCGCTCACTAAAATCATCTAGCGTAAAACGCTCAGAATTTTCTCCTTCACCTATTGATCGCATAAAATTAAAATGCCACCTTTGAACGCATCATTTGTTTTGGTTTCCTTGTAGGGCTTCAAGCTCTAAAACTGCCTTTTTATGCATTCACTCTATCGAAATATTTTTAAATGAAACTTACCTCGTAGCATTACACTTTTAATCTGCCAAATCCTGCGAAAAACGATAACAATGCTAAGAATGGGTGTATTCTTTCGCATCCGACCTGCAAAAGGACACTCGAAATCGATTATATTTTACATTCACTTAGAGTTTCTCCATTTTGTTTCATTTTATTTGTGTATATAGTAGTTTGGCGTTGAGCTAAAACTTCCTTAAGCACTTTGCAGGAATACATTCACAATTAATTTTGTTTTTTTACTTTTCAGCACTATTAATCAGGCCGCTCATATTTATTAAATGTATTTAAGCGCTCTCAACTGAAACCGGCTATATCAACCCAAGTTGGTTAACTTCTGTTGTTGTTTCTACGTAAGTTACGAAATTTAAACGAGTAATTAAGACACTCGCTTACGTATTTTATTTTACCGAATATCGAATAACGAGAAAAGTGGTACTTTCATGATTGTCATAATCCGATATTAACTTTTTAATGTGACGAGATGCTCGCTCATGAGAATGGCGGCTCAAAATCTGATTAAACTGAAAAATAATTGTTTTAGTTAAAAAGTGGCTTAGGTTGGTTGCACAATGGTAACACAAATGACATGTCAAATGTGTTCATAATTTACTTAAAGGTTTGACATTTACGAAATGGGACGCTATACGCTTCAACAAAATTGGGAAATATTGAAAACCTATTTCCAAAGTGGTGAGTCTTCTTCTTCTTTTCTGATTTTCACATCGGTGGCTACGTCAATAAGCAAAATTGTCGGATTTGGGGCTCAGAAAATCCACTCGTTACTGTAGAGAAGCAAATGCATCCACAACGAGTCACTGTTTGGTGCGATTTTCGGTCTGGCGGCATCATCGGGCCATTTTTTTCGAAAATGAGCGAGGAGCTGCGGTTACAGTAAATGGCGAGCGTTACCGTGACATGCTCGACGAGATGTTTCCAAAAATTGAAGAGGATGACATGGAGGACATTTGGTTTCAACAGGACGGTGTAACTTGTCACACTGCCAAAGTTACACTCGAACTTTTGGCTACCGTTTTTGAAAATCGGAGCTGTGACTTAAGCCCGTTGGACTATTTTTTGTGGGAAGCCGTTAAGGACAAATGCTATGCGAACCATCCACAGACGATTGATGCTTTAAAACACGAAATCGAAGTTGCCATTCATGAAATTGGAGCCCAAACAATCGAAAATGTGCTTAAAAATTGGGTTGATCGAATGGCCTACTTTAAAGCCAGTCGTGGCAGTCATTTGAACGACATTATTTTTCATTCATAAATGACAATGTTCAATCTTCAAAATAAAAAAAAAAAGTTTGAAAAAATATTGATTAGGTTTTTTTTATAGCCGATTCAAAAAGCAAATTTTACATGGCCCACCCTATATTTTATATTTTAATGGCAGAAATACACTCGGAGGTTTGCCATTGCCTGCCGAGGGACGACCGCTATTAGAAAAATGTTTTTCTTAATTTTGGTGTTTCACTGAGATTTGAACCTATGTTCTCTCGGTGAATTCCGAATGGTAGTCGCGCACCAACCCATTCGGCTACGGCCGCCAGCTTAGAAAATATAAATAAGTTTATTTCCGATGCTACAAAAAGGAGGAATGAATAATAAAAGTTAAAAAATTAAATAGAAATGAACATAAAAGCAGACACCTTAATTCAAACATCATCTAATGCCTCCAATATCAAGCAGATTTAGGTATATTAGATTAAATACCTTCAAAGTCAATGGCAAGCATGACAGCGCGAAATGGTTTATACATCTAAGCTTTCCATATATTTTTATAATTTTTTTTTCTAGACTGCACATAAAAAAATTAAACAAAAATGTTTGATCTCTTAACTAATTTTGTGCAAAACTCCAGACAGAGGAATGAATGATGTAATCAACTTCTAGTAAAGTTGTACCCGAAACCAAAGACCGTGCAAAGAAGCAGTTCCACTATCTTAATTTACCTAGCCTAGCATACCTAACGTATTGGCTTTACACCTTCTTGTCTTTGCATGCTCTATGTATCTCTTTGAACTTTGGTGAACGCCACTGCCACTCTAAAATTGTGCTAAGTAACGACTATCCTTCTGAGCAATACAGTTAATTCTTGGTCAGAAACTAAGATAAGGTTTGGGCTCCGTAGAACCGTCAATTAGGGCAACCTCCGGCATTCGAGATATTAAGTAATCTCCTAGATGGATCAATAGATAAACTTATCCGGAAACACTACACCTCTCACTGAACCTTAGCCTGTAGCTTTCTGATTACTACAGGATCCGGCACTCGAAGTGTAACCAATTAAAAAGGCCATACATTTGGTTTGAAAAATTACTTTTATTCAATTCAAAGTAAAAAATGTGTGAAAATAATACAAAATTAAGAATCAATTTACTTTTGCTCGATATGACCACCTTTTGCTTTGACTGCCATCTATGGCCTTGAGACGGTCCAGAAACGAATCGCAGCTGCCCGAATGTCACTTGCAGGTATTTTGGCCCACTCGCGGACAATGGCTTTTTTCAGCCCCTCGAGACAGGTGAATCATTTAGTTCGGATCTTGCTCTCCATGGTTCAAAGAGAATAATCCGTCGGTTTCACGTCTGGTGAATTTGAGAACCATTGTGAGGACGTTACGAAATTCCGAACGTTTCTTTTTAGTCATTCTTGGTTCACTCGAGCTTTGTGTGACGGTGCCGAGCCCTGTTGAAACGTCCATGGTTAGAGACCGAAATGTTTGTCTGTCCAATGCAATCACACTATTACGTTTGAAATCTATTACTGATTTTTTTTTCGCGTTTACTCTCAGAAAAATGCTTCCGCGCGTTTGTAAACAATACTCTGGACTGTCATTTACCCAACTAACAGACAGTTAGTTGTCCAAAAAAGGACTCGTGCTGATTGGTGTGAAATAATTTTAAAGAAATTCAGCGGCAGTGGTTTAAAGCACAAGGGACGCATCTTAGATCTATACACATGAGTCGGAAACAAAACTGCAATCGACAGTATGGGTGTGCTAAGACGGGCTTAAGCTAACAAAAGTTTTCGCGGAAAAAACACCTCAAAGCAAATGGCCACCTACTTTTTCAGAAAATTCAGTCATTTTGTAGCTGTACCACTAGAGAGACTTTAAACAGTCAATTCCAAGTGACCGATTTGGCTTTTAATTATTTCACGTTGTTCCCGAATATCCAAAAATAAAATGCGAGGTCAACGTTTTTCATTCCCCAAAGTAGCTGTGGAAGTCTTTAAACAGCTCGCTTTGTAGGTATCCACTTCTGAGTGGCAAAAATGCTTTGAAAATTGATTCATGTCGATATCGATGACCAAAGAGAATATCTTGAAAAACAATAAAGCCTTTTTCAAGAATATTTTACTGAGTTTTTAATATTGAGTGGCAAGAATGCGAAAGGGAAAAATGAGATGCGCTATTCGAAATTTTTTTTGAGAATGTCTTTTCAAAAGGTAACTTTTTTGCGAATGCGAACAATATTGCATTCGCGTCGCATTTCAGAGTGAGGGCCTTGATCTAGTTAAAGTTAAAGTGAAATATATTTAAATCCCTAATCTTACTTGATGCCGTGTACAGCAAGCGGCAGGAGTTCCCCTCGTATGATTGTTGTATGCTCTGAGATGATGTCCCAAACGGTACATATTTTTTATGACAAAAGTGTGATCGGTGTTTTAGGATTACTTGTCGAGAGGTAGCGCAAAGGTGAAATCATTCAAAGTGAGAATGAGAAGGAGCTCATTTCGAGACTTTGTGTCATTATTGTCAAAGTGACCTGCTGCTTTTTGCGTTTGTTTCCATTTTAATGGAAATTTTGTGGTGAAGAATCACTTTTACAAAAACATAATACAATCAAAATATTGTTGCTGCACAAGTGCTATAATTTTTAATACATATATACGCCTTTGGTAGTACTTTTAGAAAGTAAGTTTTCTGTCAAGTAGCATTTCATATCTCTTTTCACTGGTCATTCAATCATGAACCAACCGAAAATAATTAACTATTGTAAAATAGTACTAATCATAATAATAATATGCAAAAGATCCTTGAATAAGAGTTAAACACACAATTAAAATGACAAAAAAAAAATTTAAACGCTAATTGACAATTGGCAAATTTAATCCTCGCTCTTTCAACCCATACAACAATAATTAGTATTGTGCTTTTGCTTTTGTCAATAAGACTCTATTGAATACAATTGAAAGAAGCTCATTTACGAATTAAATAAATTTCCTATTTAGATGACTTTAATAATTACTTAAAATATGGAATCCTATTAAATGATGTGCAAGTTCATTAACTTCGACAAAAGGCCAAGCCAAAATGATGATACACATTTATATGCAAATACGTACTTACACACATACATATACTACATGTACATATCTTCACTTAGCATTTGTTTTTGCTTAATCAGAAATGGAAATTTGGCTGCCAGCAAAACTTTCAACAGGCGAATGCAAAAGTACGACGATATCATTTGTTAGAAACATAGCCAGCTTACAAACAGAAAATTTCCATACATACATATGTACAACTTATAAATATATTTATGAATGTATGCAAATAAGTGACTTCCCACAGCTAAATGGAAAATTATTATATTCGCTGCTCTTTTATTCCAAGTAGTCGCGGTGTCTTTCGCATCCAATGCTTGAATCCGCTTTGTTCAGTTACATTTGAAATGGCAATGAAAAAGGAGAAATCATTACATGAAAGAGCAATGCGACTAAAGCATGTCTAAGGGCAAGGTTGTGCATGAGAGCACACATACGAACTCAAGGTGAATGGAAGATGTGACTCTGAATAACACGAACCCGTTAACAATGACAGTCACCATGTCGCACAGCTTCCGCGAGTCAAATAATTCCCAGTTGTGTAGTTGCATAACCCTGCAAGCAAAGAAGTGTTCAACTTTACTGACCTATAGCCTAGACAAACGGCGGCGTTAATAGGGATTAACGACTTAATTCGGAACTATCTCAGGAATCAGGTGCAACTAATGCGAATTGACTACTAGACTTAGTTCTCGTAATTTAGGCGGATTAGAGGAATTTTCAATGGAACCATTGCCAAAAATTTACAGTTAATATCTCTTGTGAATGAAAAATAATGCAACAAGAAAAACAGAACAAGAAAAACTGGATGCAATGCTAGTTTGAGCTAACGCGTTCGAATTTACATTAATTGCTTTGATATTTCGGAGCAGTTTGAGGAATTGCAATTTAAGATTTTTTTTTTAATAAATAATGATTTGTTAGTATCTGGACAGCTTATACCCATTTTTGCGCTCCATCTTTTACTGACCAAAGTATCCAATACAAGGATGATAGATTTCAAGGCTTGCTTGATGGCTATGATGAAAAAAAATTGTTGAAGGGAGCTTTCGCTGCCACATCGCTCGGGAAATGTTCACCAAAATTTAGCTTGTATTAGTGATATCTGGAAAAAATCAACACAGCCAATGCTCATGCCATGGCATTTGTATATTATATCACCAACATAAGCTAACTTTTGTAAACACATTCCAAGTAACGTCAGCCCATCAACCGATTCTGTTGAATTCACTCAGAGTCGAAAAACGGTCTACTACATAGATCACCTCTAAAAATCTTTTCATTATGAATCCAATACGAAAATCGGCTGTTCACTAGTCCGCGTAACAACCGTCTGTCACACTATAAATTTTAATCAGATTTAGCTGCGCCGGTAATCCCGATTAACGCCGACGCCTGTCTAGGCCATTAGGCTGCGAAAATGTATTATTATTATCTTGCAGGTCTAATTTGCCCCTTTCAAGGATTCAAAGTATTTCTCTGAGATGAAATTACGCAATAAATTTTAGCATATGTTCTATTTTATTGAGTTTGTATTCCTTCTCGGTTAAAAGACATGATATTTACCCAGGTGCGTGGCAGTATTATTTTTCACGCTACAGAACCCACAAGTTGGAGTTTATTCCCTGGTTAGTAAGATGATAATTCAATTTACAATACCCTATTAGAATTTCTATGATGATTCTAAATTTTTTCTTATTTAATGCCTATTCGGTAAACCTTTTCGTAACGAAAATTGATAAGACAAAATCCGCTGTTTGGTTAGCATGTCGATTATCGCAAACTAAATGACAAACATTTTGTTGAGGTTAAACTAAACGAGAAAACAAGAATTACTAGTTTGTATTAAATTTTCTAATTTATATTAACAAAAACGGAAAGACGGGAATATGAACTTTGAGTATTTGACTTATAATTTATCGAGTGAAGATAGTGAACCCCCAAACAGTGTTTCGACGTTTGCTCTAGGATGTGGGCAATCCTTTCCATTTGGCTGCAGCGAAGTTCCAAAAACTGTTCCGGTTAACTTAAGACATGACCGAGGACCTAATTTCTCAGTTTGACAGTCATCTTAGAGGTTTCAGAATAACACAGATTTCGACTGGAAAGCAGGGAAATCTTGTCATCTTCAAGCTAATTTAATTCTAAAATATGCATTATTGGCGTCAAAAATAAATTTTCATATTATATTATAAATTAGCTTTCAAAAAATATTTTTGCAAATATTTTTGCAAAATTTTTTTTTGTATTTTATTTTAGTTTATATTCAGACAACCTAAAAACAGTAATAAAAAAATATCGCAAGGTGCATAAATTCTTTGGTAAAAATATTGCTGCTAAATTTTCGAACTGGAATTCATTTCTATTAACACGGCAAGTACCCTTGAACATCGAAAATGTTTTTTCTACCCCCACTGACCTGACAGGCGCATATTTGAAAGTCAATACTTTGGGAAATTGTATATGTGGAATTTTGACATGATGTTGTTTTTCCGGCACTTTGATTAGCATTATTATCTCAATAGTAGTCAAATGTAGCCTTTGTTTTTCAATAACATTGAGCTCTTCTTCTGCTTTCACATTTTCAAATGTGTCAATTGTTGTTTGACATCTGGCACCACTTGCATTAGCTCTGTGAGCTGAATACCTACAATCCCCAGTCCTTTTATGCAATGCACTAGAAAACCGAAATTAGGGCCTATAAAAATTATTTCTTGCCGAACATCAGCATCTACTACTACCATTTTTGCATTTTTAATAAATTGAGAATCATTTAATAAATCGATAAATTATTTTTAACATTAGCTCCATTTTTGACTTTTAACTCATTTCGTTTTGTCGAATGCCATACAAAATTAAATTTGCATTTATCTGAACTCTGATGAGCTAACAGTAAGGATCCACTATTTTATTATATTAGTTTTAGTCCTACTTAGTTACCTACTCAGTCAGCAAAACTAGTTATTTCTTACTTACTTCGCCTAACTAATTTCTCCGAATTTTACTTCACTTTAATCCTATCTACAAGTTGTAAGGAGCACATCAACTGTCTTTTAAAAACACCGAACCATCAGCATGATAAGCTGAGCTGTAATAGTAGAGGTTCCAAGATGAAATCGGGAGTCGGAGCAGGGGTTTTCTCTAAATCAGCCAATTTATCTATCTCCTTTAAACTGCCGAACACTCCTAGTGCTTAAGGAACGCGGTCAAGCCGCGATTAAGGCTCTGACGACGCCATGGTGCAGAACGAAATTAGTAAACTTCTGTAAAGAAGAAATCAAATCTCTTGGGTGTGCAGGTAACATTTCTCTGATCTGGGTTCCAGGACATAGGAATATAGAGGGAAATGAAATTGCTGAAGAGTTTCCCCGGAAGGGGACTGAATTGGCCTCAGAGACCTCCTACCCGGTCATCGGCATCCCCTTGACAGTTGTAAAAGGAGAACTGCAATAATTACTTCTCAGGACAGCGCAGAAATGATGGAGCTCCATTTCTTCATGGGCTATTTCGAAACCCCTTTGGCCTCAATACGATATGCGAAGGACTCAGCAAGTTCTTTCGACTCCTCGCCATTAAATTTCCAAACTCGTAGCTGTGTTTACCGGTCACGGAACGATCGGCACACACGCGGAAAAGCTAGGGTTACCATTTAGCCGCCATGGCAGAAGCTTTCAGAGAAGGAGACTGCAGAGTACTTTCTCTGTAAAAGTCTGGGTTTGGCAGCTAGACGACTAATGTCACTGGGAGCTCCTTTCTTCGACAGCCTGGGGCAGTGCGCCAACCTAAATCCAATCAATCTTTTCCATTATATCAACAACTCTGGTTGCCTGTAGATATCTGCCTTTGGAGGTCTCATAATTGTATCAAAACGGCGCTTTAGTGCTACTTGAGGAGTGCCAGTTGCACTTCAATCATTTCACCTACCTAGTAGAGGCTAACTGAGAAAACGGCTCTATACATGCCAAATCGTGTGCACTACACCAGCATTATTTTTATTACTTTCCTTGTTGGGTATTATGTTTACGTTCGTAACTGTGGTTGTGTGTGACAATATTTGCGGAGTTTAAGCCACAAGTTCGACTGGACTGATAAGAAACCTCACAAAGCCCCTCATCTCTCTCCACAACCATTTGTGCTCCCACAAACTCTACCACCTCAACAAATTAGCAACCTCCCCTCCTTTTTCTGGGAAAGCCCATATCCATAGTTTTATGAAACGACCCGGCTATTTGGTATGTGCGAGGTCATAATGAGGTTGACATTGATGATGCAGATGGAATTTCATTACGGTTATAATTAAATGCCATTGGCAAGAGTGCGCGCATGTATGAATAAAGCTTAGTAGGAAGTAGGCCAAAACTGCCACATACATACCAAACATGAACAATAATAAACTGAACTTTACTACCATAAGAACCAAATAAATATCTACATAAGTGTGCAGTTAATAAGAATACGGTCGTCTGCACATAGTAATAACAAAGTTGTAATGACAACCAATAGCAGACACAGACGCCGGCAATGTCCTCGTAAGAGATTTTGCGCGGGAGTTGAAAATAATAAGAAGAAAGCTGTCACTTAATCTCGGACGTACACACAGCCCTCTCAATTATAGCTGCTGGCAGATTATGCATCCATGGTACATATGTATATGTATGTCCATATGCACGTATAAATAGTTATTAAGCTAACTTTAAACGTCAGAATGGCACAGTGATTACATCCTTCTCTAATTTTTTCCAAGTAATTGCTTTTGTATTGATCCTTGTACAGATCCTTGATATGTACTTATACATACAAATATTCTTGAAATGATTGTCAGCAAGCGCCATACTGTGAAGTAAATTGCAACTGACCCCCAGCTGGATTTAAACATGGCTGCATACACATTAATGACTGTACTCATTTGTTGTTGGGTATGTAAATGTTTGTATGCGTAAACCACAAGTGCATAGAGAAGCACGAGATATGCCTATCGGACACCGTATTTGACATTGCTCGACTGCAATTTCCATTGCCCGCACAGAATCAACAGTTGATAACCGCACATAGGCAAGGGCATGTGAGTTGGCGAGAGTCACTTGCTCATGTTTATTGGTGTGCACTATACAGTGAACTACAGGTGTTAGGAGAATTCCCTTCAGCCTTAACACTTGCATTGCTGCTTTGATTTGTTACGCGGCAACCTAGACACATGTTTCTGCAACATGAAAACATGCTGCTATAGGATTATGCATAAGAAACATTTCGTATGTATCAGGTACGTCACTATGTGTCGCAACTTGTATACAACTCTGGTAAAGCACGAAGAAAATAACCTGTAATGGTGATGACAACGTTGTACGGCTTAGGCTTAGTGCTTTATGCACTGCGACCAGATTAATCTATTGTGCGCCCCTAATTACTTAATTATAATTAGTATACCGAGGAATCGAATCAGCTCCTCAGGAGCGAGCAATTGTAGGTCTTCCTCCTCTAGTTGGTACGAGCCCAGGATTCCTATGGCCTACTGCCTCACAGTTGGTGATTAAGTGTTTCATAGACTCCTCTTCATCACAGTAGAATCTGCAGAACCCTGTATGAGGGTTATCTAGCACTATTGTGTTAAAGTGTTTATTACAGGCAAAGTGACCTGTAAGTGCTCCACAGAGTAAGCTGAAGCTCTTTTTATCTAGGGTTAGAGCAGATTTTGCTCTGTTGGCATTGAAGTTCAACAACTTTTTGGAGTGAATAAGGCCGCTTGTGCCGTTCCAGTGTTCCCTGATGGATCCATTTTTTGGTTTCCTGTTTTATATTATTTTTGTTGAAGCCGAAAAATGTTCCTCATGTCCTGGGACACAAATTGGTGAGACCTGATTATGAGTGCATTGTTACACTCTATTAAGACTTTTGACTTGAATATGAAGCTATTCAAAGCTTTGAGAACCGATTGGCTGCCCGAAAGTATTTTAATTTTTACTTTCTCGAGTCCTCTTTGAGATATGATTTCCACTGTCTGCATTATGGCCAAGAGCTCCGCATGGAAAATCGTGGTATCTGTACTTTGCGTTAAGGATGTGTGGCTCTAGGTCCCACTATACCAGCTCCTATTCCTCGGAGCGTTTGTACAATTTTTCTGAGTCATCATTTAGCCATGTTGAGTTCCACTTTTCCCTAGACGGTAAGATAACCTTGTATCTCTTAATAAAATTCAGTACGGGTTCCGTGTGGTCATTCGCCTGGGTCGTTCATACTGCATATTGAACCCTGTTCAAGATATTGAGGTGTCCAGTAAGATCTCTTAGTTTAAGTTTTCCTTAAACTTTCTCTTTCATATGAAAAAACAGTGCTTGCGTAGCAGCTTCCTCATGTATTGCCAAATGAAGTGGTAGTAAATTTCAAAGCGCTTCCATGCCAGCTGTTGGGGTACTAGTTCTCATGGCCCCTATTATGCTTAGATACGCCAGCCTTTGTAGTTTATACAATTATGATATAGCAGTACAGTGTTGATATATCCACCATACCAAAGCCCCATACAGGTCTTACCAATTGGGTGTAGATCCAGAAGGTCATTTTAGGGTTCAGATCCCAAGATTTACCCAATAGTTGTTTTGTTGTCCAAGAGTTTTTCGTTGCCTTTTTATAACTGAGTTGAGGTGGGCCTTCTACCTCCATTTTTATCCAAAATAATTCATAGATATTTAACATCTTCCGTTAGAGGTACCTCTTTTCCATTAATTGCCAGGGTAGGGTGGGTAATTTAGATCCCTTTTCCTGGTAAATGGAATAATAGTGTTTTTGGAAGGGTTGATTGATAATCCCAAAAAAAACAAAAAAAAATAATAATAATAAAATAACGTGTACAACGAAGAATATCTTTGTATGAGTGAACGTATGTTCGAAAAACGAAATTTATAATAAGACAAACAAACACATTTTTTTTTACAAATACCTAAATAAATTTAGTACCATGAAAAAAATAATTGATTTGGACTCTTTACTTATTTTCAGTTAATTTTTTTTTAAATTAAATTTTAAAATTTTAATTTTTTTCTATTCTGTTCGCTGAGTTGCTGTAGATAAGATGGGCTGCCCCATTCAAACATCGTTCTTAACTATCGTTAGACACACCTATTTTCTTTTTTGAAGTAAACGACACCCTGAAGTAAATTTCCCGCCAATTCATAAACTTTTTTCCACAAACAGAGTTCAAGTTTTTATGTATACTTTTTTTGTTTGTATTTAGGTGAAATAAATTTCAAATGAATTGCTTAATTTTATTTATTCAAATAAATCAGATAATATAATAACATGCTGAAGAAAATTTTTATCAGAAATAGGCTTTGCGTTCTAAAGACAAAAAAAAAAATATCGGAAAACTGTATAGGACTTCAGAAAACTGTATAAACTGAAAATAAAGTAGTAAGAATAAGAATAAGAAAAAATAGCAAATTCATAAAAATTAGGCAGTGAATTATATGGTTTTGTAGTAGTATGAACTATATTTTTGTAAAATTGATTCAAATTAAAAAATAAATAAATAGTCTAAACTTATCATTATATGGTATACACTTTCCTTTGACGCTGATAGTATATACGTACATTAGGGCGGGCCGATTTAAAAATCGCTCATTGCTCTGTGAAAATCGTATTCTAGGGATCAAAATAAGAAACTTTGCCGAAGGAACCATTCCTCTAAAACGAATTCTGATGTCCCCCAATTTGGGTCGAACGAAAAATCCCACTTTGACCCATTTAGACTGCTCCAATCGAGTCCAAATGTATGACCGACCCCCACTAACTTTGGACGGCCGATCCACCCATGCCAGTGGCACACCCCCTGGAACTGCCCTGGGGGGTTTCCCATACAATCATTTCAAAATATCACCATTTTTGTCCTTTACATGAGAAAAGAAACTAAAAATTTCGACCCAAATTGGGGGACATCAGAATTCGTTTTAGAGGTATGATTCCTTCGGCAAAGTTTCTTATTTTGATCCCTAGAATATGATTTTCACAGAGGAATGGGCGATTTTTTTGCCTCCCCACAACTCGACCCGGCCTAACGTACATATATTTAGCTAAGTTTTCAAAAAGGTGAATTTTAATCTATTTTAATTGCATTTATATAAGGATTGATCTTCTTTTAGTGGTCTAGAAGTTGGCCTCTGAAAAAAGTGAGGTGAACATTTTTTTATCTGATTTGGATGACGAAATAATAGATTTTTATGACGATGATTGTGTGCTAGGGTTGTCAATATATTAGTCCGGGAACCAGGGGTCATTTTGACTTCATCATTTCATGCCGACTGATTTTAATACCGCATGCAGACGCCATCCAATGGATGATGAAACCAACCGTCAGCTGGTCCAGTAGCGGAGGGTACGTGCGTGGGATGCTGCGAAACGTGTCGAAAAAAAAATTTTTAACAACTTTAATACCGACTGAAATTTTGTTTGTGTATTGTTGAGATTTAGTATATTAGAATAAAAAAAAATAATAGTCAGCTGCGCCGTAGAGGGAGAAAATATGTCAGCTGAACAGGCGAACTTGTAAAATAAATTAAAAAGTAAAACTACAAATGCCGATTGAATTTTTTTTTAATAATTTTGGACACATATGGAAATATAATATAATAATGATGGTCAGCTGCGTTTATAGCGGTGGGAAGACCGTCAGCCGAAGCAAGAATGTATCATTGCGTTCAACTGACGTATTTTCCCCCCTCTACGACGCAGCTGACAATTTTTTTTTTATTCTACTAAATGTCAACAATACTTCATGTATTCAGCTGGTATAAAATGAGCTGGTGGACATTTTTTTTTCGACACGTTTCGTACCCTCCCGCAATCACACCCACCGCAGGTGCGCCAGCTGACGTTCACTTTCGTTGTTTATGAAAGCTAAATCACAAGAATAGTCAAGAATGTAACGGTATAAAAACGTAGTCCAAAATCGACCCCTGGCTCCCGGACTGCACATGTGGTGTATATTTTCCTTTGACGTTGACTATATATTGCAAAACAAAAGGACGCGAACCACTCATTCTAGTAAATTCCACCCTATCACTTTTTTAGATCTGCATAAATTCGGTGCACACCAACTACTGCCAACTGCCACCAACTGCATGAAATCGAAGAGTAAAATCGGCATTGCTAAAATACAGGAAACGGCAATTCATCAAATATTTTGTGGAGTGAGTCCCACCTCAGAGTGTCTTACCTCTCACTTGATTAAGGGGGGAAGCCAGTTTAGACTGATCAAAAAGTCGAAATTTTTTTTATTGCATAAATTGTTAGTATAACTACTCAAGAATATGTGGTAAAAATTTTAAAAGGAAATTCGCATTATTCCCGATTCTATGAGCACTTAAGTGACCGCCCGTCGTTTTGGCACCGTAGCGCGCAGTAGTTAGAGCGGCGTTTTTCTCGAAACGACTTTTTTGAACTGGTGGGCACTCTAGCTCAAAAAGTTATTGACCAATCGTTATGAAATTTTTGGGGAGTGTTCTTTATTCAATTGAAATTTTTATGTACCTAGTTCTTGGATTATATTATAATTAAAAATATATTTTTAAGCAAAATAGATGAAAAAATATGGTATGAAAAAATGGCATTTTGTTCAAGCGCCTCAAAAACATGCAATTTTCAATATTATTTTATCAAAATTAGTTTCATATTCTTAGGAAACATGTTGTGAATGAAAACAAAATGTCGTTAATTACAGAAAAAAATTACAACTTCAGGAATGCTCACCAGCCAGATACTCAGATGGCGATCGTCCGTGAACAGCACGCTCTAACACCACTAACTAGGCGGAAATAGCTTGAAAAAATTTAAAAGTGTACTTAAAAATATGAGTAAAATACCCTCTAAGTTTAAACAATTTCTGATTGTTTCTTCCTTGTTAAAAAAATTCACAAAAATTTCGGCTTCCTAAACCGGTTCCCCCCTCAAGGCCAAATATTTTCCATTTATTCTTGTGTCAAACTTCTTTTCAGAGTCATCAAACAAAAACAAACACAAAACACGAGATACCCTAGTGTGATCGTCTTCTTCAAAAAAGTTAATACTCAAAATGGACAGTCTTTTTCCATCTCCAAAAAGTTTCTAGAACTTCAAAACAAAAACAAAAAATAATATATATATTTGAACTTTCTTCGTACATACTGCAAATATATTTTTTCTTAGTTTAAGATTCGTACATTTCCGCTGAGAATAGAATTTTTTTAATTTTCTGCTACAACGAAATTGGCTAGTTTCGCTTGTTTGTCTAGCCAGCAATAAATTTTTCTTCATTTGTCCGACGCAATATTTTCGTTTTTGTTTTTAGCATTAAAACCATTAAAATCTAAAATTAGCGCTGCAAAATTATTTACACAAGGACATAAACATATATACACCTAAATATATACATATGTATACATTTCTAAAAAAACATTGTAGAAGAATTCAAAAAACATGATTTTATTTCTTGGTGCTTGCAAGAATAAGCATTTTCAACTGTTGTTGTTATTGTCATGCCACAAATGCCCCAGTGCATCAGCAAATTTATGGCTTTATTTGTCCGAATTTTAATCAACACGGAGAAAGAGTAGATGTGTGAATTTACGATACTTTGGTATGTATTAAAAAATTTCACCTCCAGTCATGAAGGTAAATATGTATGTGCTTGGTTGAAGGATAATTGCTTGACGTATTGGTTTCAATGGAAAATTGGATGAACCAATTTCTAATTCTCAGTAAGATGAAGTGTATGTGTATTACGTATGTATGTGTGTACTTGTTCATGTTTGTGTGTTTACTTGAATATATAATTAAACTTTTTTAATAGCACCAATTAAACATTTATTGCTCATTCAACTGCTGCCAAATATTTACACATATGTATGCATGTATGCAAATTTGTATGTATGCACTTATACGAGTATAATTATGATACAGTTAGTCATAGCGAAATTCATGCACTTAATAAATTGTTGTTATATTGAACAGAATAAACAATTCAGTTCAACTTATTTACTTTTCTGATATATTAAAGAAAGTGCATGGTGAGAATTATACTACTGTGGGCAAAAAGCAAGGTGAACTTGGTTGTAAAATGAAAAATCTTTACTTATTCTTGTAAATCAATTTCATCCCCTTCAAAATAATCCCTTCTCGATGAAATACACTTATGCCAACGATGTTTCCAATCCCCGAAACATGCCAAATATCCCATTTCCGGTATAGCCATCAGCACCTTCTTCGATTCAGCTTTTATCTCCTCAATCGACTCGAAACGCGTTCCCCGGAGTGGTCTCTTGAGTTTTGGGAATAGCCAGAAGCCACACGGAGCCAAATCAGCCGAATACGGTGGTTGCGGAACGATATGCGTGGAATTTTTGCCGAAATGGTCACGAAGAACGAGTGCAGTGTGAGACGGTGCATTATCGTGATGCAAAAACCAAGAGTTGTTGGCCCATAATTCTGGTCTTTTTAGATGAATTGCTTCACGTAAACGACGCATAACGCTCAAATATTGTAATATTCCTTATTAACAGTTTGGCCAAGTGGAAGGAATTCATAGTGCACCACATCACGAAAATCGAAAAAAACTGTCATCATGACCTTTATTTTTGAACGACTTTGACGTGCTCTTTTCGGTCTCGCCTCGCCTTTAGCACGATATTCGCTTGATTGGTCGGTTGTTTCAGGGTCGAAAGCATAAATCCAAGTCTCATCTCCCGTAATGACGCATTTGAGCTTGTCCTGATTTCGGTACCAAACGAGATTTGACTTTTCGTAGGCCCAAATGGTCTTTCAAAATGGTTTTCACAGATCCTTCTGATATTCCGCTCATATCAGTAAGGTTTTTAGCAGTCAACCGACGATTTTTGAGCACTAACTCCTTCACTTTATTGACGTGTTGGTCATCTGTTGACGTCGATGGTCGTCCGGAGCGCTCCAAGTCATCAGCACGTTCTCGACCCTCTTTGAAGTCTTTGTACCACTTATAAACATTTTTCTGCGATATGGTCGAATCACCAAATGCCTTCTGCAACATGCTAAACGTTTCCGCAGCCGAAGTTTCATTCCGCAAACAAAATTTGATAGCACTTCTCTGCTCAATCAAATCAGACATTGTAAAAATCGAAAAATGCACTCTTGGCCGTTTGGTAAACACAAGCGTAAATATATTACTGATAATGACATTCACATGAAAGTTGGCCCAGATGTTATTAACAGTGCTGCCAACTCATGAAAAAAATAACTAGAGCGAAATTATAATCCCGCGAAGTTTGACAAATAAATTCACCTTACTTTTTGCCCACAGTAGTATCTTCTTCTTCTTCTTGATTGGCGCGATAAAAGCTTACGCGAGTTTAACAAAGCGCGCGAGTCGATTCTTCTCGTGCTAACCGGCGCCATGTCCTTCTCCACCTGATCTTTCCAATGCAGAGTGAGCTTTTCTCCTCTTCTGCTACCACCAGCTGGTACCGCATCGAATACTTTCAGAGCCGGACCGTTTATATCCATTCGGACGACATGACCCAGCCAACGGAGCCGCTGGATCTTTATTCGCTGCGCTATGTCTATGTCGTCGTAAACTCATACAGATAATCTTTCCATTGTCTACGATATTCGCCGTTGCCAACGTGCAAAAGTCAAAAAATCTTACGCAGAATCTTTCTCTCAAACACTCCAAGTGACGCTACATCGGATATATCTTTCTCTAGGATAAATCTTTTCCGTTAATATCTTTCGCCAGCTTAGAAATTTTACACTTCTATACAAAATCTGACTGCATGGAACCCGAGAGGATGTTGACGTCCTCCTGCGTTGTAGTTGTTGAGGTGGTTGAGTATTTGTACTAAGTAATCTTAACTAGCGACTAACGCCATTTTATTACCACTGTTCTCGTCGTGTGATACCTTATTTTTGTTTTTTTTTTTTTGTTTTTTTGGAAGTCAAATCCTGATATCCAGAAATAACATCAAATGTTTGATCTCTATGTCTGAGATTTCATTAATTTGTTGTAGGATAGGTTTACCGAAAGAGGAAAATCTGGACATTCGAATAGACTTTCTTTGAACCTTTTCACCTGACAGCTTCTGCAGATAGGATTGAAAGACAGGTTGAGTCTGGCTGCATGATCCCCTACCCTTCCGTGACCTGTAAGGGGTGCAGTAATACGTGTAATGTTTGAGCTAAAGCATCTTAACAGGTAATTCGTCCTCTGTACGACGAAGGCCTGTTTTTCCTATTGTAGTACATGTAGTTAATTGATTCCGCAATGACGCAATGGATGTTCTTATTGTGAATGAATGGGGTAGCAACTGCCACCACCTCTGCTACATATGTCTTATGCCAAACCTTTTCTTGCTAGCTCGTCTGCTTTCTCATTACCCTCTATATTCCTGTGTCCGGGAATTTAAGCCCATGAACAAGCAGTTCTAGTTCCCATGAATAAATATGTAGTGAGACATTTTCACAAACAATCTTCATGAGTGCAATTTTTGCTAAAATCCGGCATAAGTTTCACTTTTACTAGAAAACTGAATAATGATTCCAAGAACCTAGCCTATGTTGGACGAGAGCGGCTATTGTCTGATTGTCTAAAAGAATGGAAGCTGTTCTTTAATCTCAAAATCTGTATATAATAGAGAACTTATAACATACTTTTAAAACTAAATAACTTAAAAACACCGCCAAGAAACCTAAAAAAGTTTTTTTTTTACAAAATGGGTAAAAATTAGCTGCAAGTACAACGACAAACAGATTGATTTGGTACCAAATCGCCTTATGTATAAACAAATATTAATGTAACACAACTTTTAAATACATTTTATAGTAATTTTTATTAATTTATGATTTTCACTATGAGCCGCATATGTTAATTATCTGAACTACAATAGAATTTTAATTTCACACTTAATTTGTGTTTATTTACCATATTAATCAATAAAAAATATGAAATAAATTAGTTTTAACTTTATTTATTTATTTACTTAAAATATATAATAATTATAAATAATCATATTACGAGATGCACTCAAGCCGCACCCCCCATAATAGCAAGTGGGGATATGCGACTGAAGCCCTTACATTCAGGATATTTGCGGCGCATTTAAGTTTCCGTGTGCTCGGGCCAGTGTCCAGTTTCATCTCTGCGAATACCCTTGAGAGGAACATGTTGAGCAGGACCTCTTTTCTTCTTCATTTGAATTGCTGGTTCTAAGCTACTTGGTCTGCCTCGTTTTGTTCCCACTTTCACTTGGCTGAGACAACGACCTACTTCAAGACGAAAATCAGCTTGGTTTAAAATATCAAATTCCGTTTTGTTCTTCTGCTTCAGTACGCGTTTGTAGGTCAACCATGCATTGACCATTGTCATCTCAATCAAGTGATAAAATATTCGCAAGTACCACTTTCTACTTTTAATTGCAATTTTATACCGACCCATTAAACTATCTAAGAGGTCCACGCCTCCCATATGACGATTATATTCCTGAATAATATTGGAGCATTTTACATCAACTACTTTGCCAGCTTTCCGATCAAATCGTTTTACTAATATTCCAGGATATATTCCTGCAAAAGAAGATATTAGGTTAACATATTTATTATCCTTCCAAACAACTGAAGTTATATCGACTCCATCTATAGTCGTCATATATTCATGGCTTTTTCCGCGTTCTTCTTTTTTCATTGCGGCTTCTGTGGGTAATTTACAATTTGGAATTCTGTATCTACGAACAGTTCCAAACGAGAAAATACCTTTTTCGGCTAAATACATCATCAGCGGAATGGCTGTATAAAAATTATCATGATATATGCGATAATTTTGTTGTCTTCGAATAATACAAGACAAACGCAAAACCATGTTTGATGTTGCCCCAAGATCTGGTACGTCATGCGGTCTGGGCATATTGTTTTCAGCAGCAGTGTATATTTTAAAATTGTAGGTAAATCCAGAAATTCCTGCCAAAACAAACAATTTGAAACCCCATTTATGGGTCACGCACCAACCCATTCGGCTACGGCGGCCGCTTGAATTATTCTTATACCTTCGCTCAATTTTATTTTCATTTTGTTATTTAGTACCGTAATTGGCATACTTTTAGTTTGAAATTTCAATTTTCTTCGAATTTGAAAATATTTAAATTAATTAGGATTTTACCTTCTGTAGATGCATGCAACTATGGAAATTACATACAAATTTTCGTTTTCTTCATTAAATGGCTCCCAAGCATTAAAGCATTTAATTACCATGGGCATCAAAACAACAAAAAAAAAATAAGGGAGGAAATAATGAAGCGAACGTTATTAAAATAATAATTTTCCACAAAACCATATAATGAGCATTTCATGGATGTAATTTTTTTTCAAAATTGGTTTATTTGTAGGCTTGAGTATAATAAGAAGTAAACTGAAAAAAGTGGCCTTGGTGCATGACTACTATTCGGAAATGCACAGGCTGAAACATCAATACCTCCGAGTGTATTTGTGCCATGAAAAAACTCTTCATAAGAACTATCTGCCGTTTGAAGGCGGCGTTAAACCCATCCATTTGTGAAAAAAGTATCAAGAATCAGACCACAGTCAAACAACAAATAAAGGGTGTAAGCGCCAATCATATATTTATAATTTTATATATAATTTCATATAATCGTAATAGGTACGCTGCCTTTGTCTATCGGAAAAATGTTAAGTTATTATTGAAATTTCGCTTTTTTTAGCTCAAAAAATCCACGTGGTGGCAATAAAAAAAGGTCTTGCCCTACTAATAATTTAATTTTGACTTATGCCAAGAGGGATTATTTCAAGTTATCAAAAGCCCTCTCCCTTTCTCTTAGCTTCACAGTCTGTGGTGGACCATAGCTTTATCAATAATCCTCCTCCAATTCAGTCTCTCTCTTGCTTCCTTTCTCTAATTAGGCACGTTCATCGCTTTTAAGTCTGATTCTACGTCATCACGCTATCTCTTTCTTGGTCGGCCTCTTTCTTGTTTCCTCCAATTGGACGCAAAGTAAACACCCTTTTTTGGATTCTTTCGTTGGTCATTCTTATGATGTGACCAATCCATTTAATCCGCTGCGCTTTAATAAAACGGATTACATTTTCAATTTAGTTGTTATAACGGATGCGATATGTGCCATTTTCAAGCCGAATAGGACCGCAGATTTTTCTCATTATGGATCTTTCAAATCGCAATACGTGGTTTATATCATAAGCTTTTAGTGTCCAGATTTCAGCACCATAAGTAAGAACCGGACGTATCAAAGTTTTATATACCTTTTTTTCTGCATTCGTGATAAAACCTTTGATCTGAACAATTTTATATTTGCATTGTATGTCTTATTAACAGATTTAATTCTTTCATCTATTGTAATGGATGTGTCTTTATTCGCTGACAGAACGACAGAATGACTAAGTATTTGAATTCATTTACACTTTCAAAATCAAAATAATTTATGGCTTAATTGTTGGCATCCATATTACGTACTGAGCGAAGTATAAACTTAGTTCGTCGTTAACATTCAGTCCTATAATTTTTGCTTTTGTTTCTAGCAGCTTGAATATGTGAATTAGTTTGTTTTTGTTTTTTGCCAAGATGAGAACGTCGTCAGCATAAGCACATATTTGAAAATCTTTGTCAAATGTTGTTCCGGACAAATTAATTTCTTTTACAACTGTGCGCAACATAAGGCAGAAAATCAGAGCGGACAATGCGTCTCCTTCTTTAACTCCAGACAGGACCTGGAAGGGTTCACACATTTCGCCTCGTACTAGCACCTTGCTGGTAGTATTCGTCAACGTACAGAGTACCAGTTCAATCAGTTTCAACGGAACGCCAAGTTTTTGGAAACAGTGTTTGATTTGCTTTCTGTCTAGACTATCAAACGCTTGTTTAAAATCAATAAATAGGCAGAATATATCTATGTTAAGCTTGAAAAATTTTGCAAAAATTTGGTTTACCAGGAAACCTCAATCAATTGTTGATCGATTGCTTTTAATGCCACACTGGTATCCATCTCTTATTTCATCAGCATAAACTTTGATACGCTCGTGTAACCAACGTTCAATAGCGATATTCCTCGATAACTTCGACATTCAGTCTTATTCCCTTCTTATGTATTAACACTATTACACTTGTTAGCCATTCATTTGGTATTTATATTTTCCCAAATGGTTTTTACAAGATAGTGTATTTGCTTGTGCAAGGCTTGCCCTCCATATTTTATGAGCTCTGCTCTCGGAATTCCGTCTTCACCACCTGTTTTATTGTTTTTTAGTTTGTTTATTGCTGTGGTTACTCCAATTATGCTAGGCTCGTCAATCAATCTTTCAGCTGTATGGATCTCCTCTCTTTCATTGTTATTATCATTACCATTCCTATGACTTTCGTTATCAAAAGGCTAATACAGCTGAAATCAACATCGTAGTATCAGCGTGAACTTTTCGGCGTCGATCGTACAACATGAATCTAAAAGGCAGAATAGCTCGTAAAGTTTCGCTGTTGAAACAAGTAAATTTAAGGAAGAGTAAAAGTTTTGCTCGAGAACAAAAATCATGGTGTGGAGGGTATGAAAAAATGGTGAAAATACACTTACTTGGAAATTATGCTGGATGAAATATCAGGCGTCCTAAAGAACAAAAGTTCCCATCGGGGTTCACATAAAAAAGAAGAGTAATTTTGGGGAAAAAATTAATTTTTGAAGGAATTTTTTGGAAAAAATGCAAAAAACAAAACAAAAAAAAATGCGCCTTCCTCTCTTCAACTCCTCTTTTCCGTGCGCGTTTGACATTCTCATAGACGAAAGAGGAGCTACTATAGTGCCAAATGAAGTTCTCTGTCCCGATTGTCTTGCTTCTAGCTATTAACTCATTTTATTGTGAGATATTTATTAATTATCGCCATAGCAACGGACATATCGAATTTTCATACGTAACGACAGAGGCTGTCATTATTCTCTACTCGTTATTCTTTACAAGCATCACCTCGTCTAACTGTTACTGCGTATTTTTTTGTTTATATATTTTTAATGTTGCTTTCATATTTCACTCTGTTATACTCTTTATGTCACTGTCGACTTCTTACAATAGATATCTTGCTTATTGTTGTTGACAAATAAGTCTGCCAAAATTATGTATATTATAATATAATTTTTAAAAATACGTGCATATGTACAGGTATCCATAGCAAAATCATTTTCTAGATTTTTTTCCATCCATGTTTTGTTTTTGTGTTTTCTGCTTAAAATATCTGTGCTTTCTGCATGCATTTGCTTAGAATATTTTGGTGGGCCCATTTTTCTATTTCAATTGTTTTTATTGTGTTCGCATTTTCTTCATTTGTATTTAATTGCACTTGATTGTTTTTATTATATGGCAACTCAGCCAACATCTGTTGCAGGCGGCGAGTCATCCTCTGCTTTGTTTTTATGAGCTAGTAAGATTTTCGATTAACACGCATTTATGTACATACAAACATACGTACATATGGTATTTAGTTTTAAATAAAAAATAATGCAAATTCATAAACTGGGATATTATCTGGCTAAATAATAAATAATAAAAATTAGAGCTAGGATAATACAAAAAGCATAGCAGTGCAAGTAAAAGTTGTAACTGCGAGTTTAATATTATATTTCCTATAGAGAATATTTCGTTTTGAAGAATGTATCGGCCCAAAAAAAGTACATTGCGGGTTTTTATGGGAATCATAAAACTTGAATTTGAATGAATTTGAAGAGGTCGAGCCAAGGAGCACCATGAGATTTGGTGGCTCCTAAAACACTCAGGCTAAAAAGCCCATTGTATTTAAAGCTCTGGAAAGGGGGTAGATAGTTAAGGAGGGAGGGAGAAAAGTATCAGAGAAAGAGATAGGAAAGAATAGAGACAGAGATAGAGATAGTTAGTCCTGTGAGAATTTTCCAGATTCTTTGTCGAATCTGTAAATATCCTCCAGTTTTAGAGAACGAATATTACTCATTCCCATGACATCGGAACCCAATACCCGTAGTCGCGCTCTAGCAAAGGCAGGACACTCACAGAGAAAGTGCTCAGTGCTATCCGCCTCCTCCAAGCAGGACAGGCATACCGGGTCCTCGATGATTCCAATGGTGGTTATATGCTGACCCCATGGATTGTGTCCTGTAATGATACCGACCATCAACCGAACGTCTTTCCTTCCAAGTTTTAGTATGTAGAAAGTTTGACAGTTTTCTGTTCGGACTTGTCACAAAACACTTTGCAGTTCTGCAGCGTTCTAGACCGGACCATCGCTCTTTATGTAGATTGCCTACATAATCGTTGATCCAATTCATGATTCCTGCGGGACTGATTCCGATTATTGGCTCTGGCCCCTGTGGTGGCACCGCTGATCCACGGTTGGCCAATTCGTCGGCAATTTCGTTTCCTTGAACACCGGAGTGTCCCGGAACCCATATAAGTACAAGCCTGTTTTGTCTTGCGACAGAATTAAGCTTCTTCTTACATTCTTGAACAATCTTCGAGGTTTGCTTCGCGTTCTCCAGGGCCTTCAATGCAGCCTGACTGTCACTGAAGACTCCAATCTGTTTCCCGCTCCATCTCCTCTCGATTATCCATTCGGCTACTTTTAGGATGGCAAAAACTTCTGTTTGAAAAACAGTTGCCATTCCCCCCATAGCATAGTGATACTTATTACTATCGTTTAAGTACCATCCGGCTCCAGACCCTATTTCAGTCTTGGACCCATCGGTAAATAAAATATCCGTCAAACCTCCCTGCATGCATTCTGGATTGCTCCATTGCTCACGCAATGGAAATCTGACATCAAATTTCCTTCCGAACGAAACTGTGGGTATCAGGTCATCTTTAGGTGCCAAAAACAGTGGATACTGCTCCGACAGCAACTTAAAGATTTCTCTGTGTCCCGAAGTTCCATCTTCGTGCCAGAAACCATATTTATGGAGTCTACACATTGCTTTTATTGCTTCCTGTTGTATCTTAAGATCCAGGGGGAGCAAATTAAGCATAGCATTTAGGGCATCACCAGAGGTTGTACTCATGGCACCCGTGATGCATAAACATACACTTCTTTGCAGCCTGTATAGTTCCCGGATTGTGGACTTAACCATGCTCCGTCGCCACCAGACCACAGAAGCGTAAGTGATGATTGGTCTGATAAGTGCCGTGTATATCCATAGGACCACAGCAGGTTTCAGACCCCAAGTTTTGCCAAAGGCTCTACGGCATTGCTGAAAAATCTTCAATGCACGATTCACCTTCAGTGAAACGTGTGTCTCCCAGGTCAGCTTCTTATCCAAGATTACTCCTAGATATTTAACTTCGTTGGAAAGACCAAGTGTCACACCTTTCGGTGTTGGAAGACTGAGTCCATCCAATTTCCGTTTTCTCGTAAACAAGACTATGGTTGTTTTGTTCGGATTAACGGAAAGACCTTGTCTCATGCACCAATCATCGATTTTGTCAAGGATACTCTGCACTTTCGTGCAAAGCCTCCTTAAGGATTTATCCGATGTTAGCGCACAGACGTCGTCCGCATATGCTTGGACGTGAAAGCCGAGTTCCTGCATCTCCGCTAATAGGGAGTCTACGACGAAGTACCACAGCAGCGGAGAAAGAACACCCCCTTGGGGACATCCTTGCTTGGCCCTGACTGTGATTTGCTCGTCGTCGCTCCCACCAGCGGTTAACAGCCTCTCAGAGAGCATGGAGTATATCCATTTTATAATGGCTTGATTAACTCCGTGTCGTTCGGCAGAAGAACATATCGAGCCGAAAGTGGCATTATCAAAAGCCCCCTCAATGTCCACGAACACGCCCATTGTGTATTCGTCAGCTTCCAGCCCAGCTTCAATCTTGCTAACAAGATCGTGTAAGGCTGATTCACATGATTTTCCACTCTGGTAAGCGTGTTGATTTCTACTAAGTGGACTTCTCGGCAATACCCCCACTCGAATATGTTTCTCCACCACTCGTTCCAGACTTTTCAACATGAACGATGTCAAACTGATTGGTCTGAAACTTTTTGCTAGGGAATAGTCATCTTTTCCTGGTTTTGGAATAAATACTACTCTTACGCGTCGCCATTGGGATGGTATATAACCAAATGCAAGACAGGCTGTGAAGATCCTTTTCAGGGCCTCAATCAGCCTGTCTCCTCCTTTTTTAAGCATTACTGGATATATTCCGTCAGGTCCAGGGGACTTAAAGTTGTCAAAGGAAGATAAGGAAAACCTTATCGATTCCCTTGTCACTATCCGACTAGCAATATACCAGCTGTACCTAGAGGTTCCACCGTTGCCACCGTCATTGTTCATGCCACTCTCAGCTTCAGAGAGAGTTCTACTACCCGGAAAATGGGTTTCGAGTAGAGCATTAAACGTTTCCGATTTGGAAATGGTGTATGAACCATCAGGTTTTCGAATGGAATCCAGCCTTACTGAGCGGTCTAAATGAAGGACCTTACAAAGTCTCGCTGTTTCCCTCATTTCTTCGACGTTACTGCAGAAATTTCTATAGGATTCAAGTTTGGCTTGCCGTACTTTTTTCTTATATTCTCTCTGTGTAAGTCGATGATTGGCCCAGTCCTCTTCTGTTTTGGTCTTCAAGGCCTTATTAAGAAGTTTCCTGGACCGTACACGAAGCTTCGACAGTTCAGGGTTCCACCAAGGAACCGCTTTCCCCTGTCTGCTTTGCCTGAGTGGACACAGTTCCTCAAAGCAGTTGATTAAAGTACCTTCTAATTTCTTAGTAGCATCTTCAATCATTTCTGCTGATTTGAGTTTTTTCAGGTTTGGTAATCGCTCTGTTACAAGCTCACCATACCTGTCCCAGTCCACATTTCGAGGATTCCTACCGGAAGGTATTGATATTGTGTCAATTCCCAGTCGGAATTCGATAAGACGATGATCAGAAAGAGAGTCCTCTTCCAAAACTCGCCATCGGTTGATTTGATTTCCAACTGACCTATTGGTAAGTGTTAAATCAATCACCTCTTGTCTCCTTCTGGTCACAAAAGTTGGTTTGTTACCAGTGTTTTGGATGACCAAATCGGATGACAGGATAAAATCCAGTAACTTGAGACCTCTGGGGTTGCATTTGCTGCTTCCCCACACAATGTTCTGTGAATTTGCGTCACAGCCCACTATTAGCCCCAGATTATTGGATTCTGCGTACTTGACCACTTCTCTTAGCTCCCTCGAAGGAGGTGGCTGTACAGAGTCATAGGGTAGGTAGGCCGAAACTATGATAGCTTCGACACTGTTCCCACTTTTCCAGTACTTTATTTTTGCAGCAACGATATCTCCAGAGCATAGCTCTTTTAACATCGTGTGTTCGATCAACCTCGGCATGATAATACATGCTCGCGGTCTCACATTCCCTTCACAATGAAGTATTTGTCCCCACGACATAGCACTTAGACCACAGATACGCTTGTGACATACCCATGGTTCTTGTATAAGTATTATGTGTGGGTTTGTTTGCAGTTTTGCATGCCTACGGCACAAGAGAGCCGTAGACGCTTTGCTATGCTGCAGATTAATCTGTGTAAATATTACTTCAGTCATGAGACTGAGTATATTTACGCTTTGTCCTCCACCTTATCCTGGACGCGGAACTGGATCCGCCCCAGATGTAGGTGAGGACGGCAACCGTACTTCGACTTAAGCACCTTGAGGGACCCAAGATCGATACCCAGTACCAGGTGGGAACCCGCCTCCGAAGTGGTAGCGGATTTCTGCCTGGTGCACGAGTATACTCTCCAGAGAGTCGTGTCAAGATCCTTATTCTGAACACGGATGCGTTTGAGGAGTTCTGCTGAATTACAGGAAGGACCCGGAATCCAGACACTCGCTCGTACCAGCCTTTCTTTGCTACTCTCAACAAGAATAAACTTGCTGTTTTCGCAGGCTGGAATCTTTGCTATAACTTTTTCTAGCCATTCTCGGGAAAAAGCATTGGAACAGTGCACCTTTACGATGCCGTCTACCACGCTTTTCCCCTCGAACGTCGGCGCGTCTTTCGACTCACCGATAGCTTTCCAAAGATAGCTGTCAAGATAGTCTTGTTGCCCTTTGGACAGTAGACCATCTTGTTTGTCGGTATGTATCTCCACCGTCATTGCCTTTGCTGCCATTCTCGCGAATGATTCGCCAGACGTTGACGGAAGAGTATCATTCGACATTTGAGGTCCCTTAGCCTCTGCCTTGTCAGGCAAAGGTTTGTCTGCCTTGGATTGGGTCGAGGATGCAGGCATTTCCGAATTCCGTCTCTCGACTTTCCTCTTCTTTGCCTTTCTCCTCTTCCCGGTCGTTGGCACAGACCCCGTTTCGTTTCCGGAAGAGCGCAGCGCTACAGAGGAATCCTCTGTTCTGCCACGCTTTCCCGTTTCCGTTACAGGTGTCGAAGTTGACGGAGCTTGAGTCCTTGCCTTAGCTAGTGCTTCGGCTTGCCTCGCCTTCTGTCTCCTTCGTTTGATCTGCCTTGCGGTTAGATCAACACCTGCGTTCGAATCTCCAATAACTTCGGTCTTTTTACCGGTACTTACCTGATTCGCACCAGGTTTAACCGTTGTCAAAGACTTACTCGGTACCAGAGATCCGTCTGAGTCTACTGAGAGATTGTCCGCCATCTCCACATCCTCCACAACTTGTTCAGTTGCTTCAGATCGTTTCGACGGCGGTGTATCACTCACACTCACTCGGCTCTCCATTGGCATAGCCAATGTGCCATGTTTCACCACTAGTAGTTCGCTTCCTCCGGAACCCTGGGTGTCAGTTCCGGTCATAGGGGAGTGTGAGGTTCGGGCCTGCACATCCGATGCCCGAGCCGTCGAGGATTTCCCAGAAGTGGGTTACCTCGTGCAGAAAGATCCTTGTTGAGCCTCCACATTGTAAGGAAATGCATTTTATACCTCCTGCCAGGTTGTCGGTACGGTACTCTCCACATAGTACTTGGGTGGCCACCAATTCCGCCGTTCCGCGGTTGAGTGGATACCCAATTCCTATATGGAGCTGCCCTCTTAGTTCGTGGTAAGTTAATCTCCATAGAATGGGGTTAACTCGCCACTTAAGCCTCATCCCCGCGGCAAGGAGACCGACATGACATAAAACTTACTATATTCTAAGACTTTTTCTAAAATATTTCGGCAAAATATTAAAATTTGCGTGGGCTGGACCGCGTTGAGAATACCTCCATAATCGAGCTTTTTTAGAAATAAAATTAGTTTTTAAAAATATTTCTTTCAAATAATAGTCTCAGGTAATAGCAACAGTCGTCTTTAAAAGGCGTTTGACACACGTTGCTCTTCTGGAGAGCCCTTCTCGGTAAAGGAGTACCCAAAAAAATCATCAACCTCATTAAAGAATAGTACACAGATGACACTTGCAGAGTTAGGTTTGAGAACATCCTGAGCGGTGACGTTCAAGTGCAGACAGGAGTAAGACCGGGATGCGTGCTTTCCCCGCTCCAATTCAACCAGGTACTGGACCTAGGAATGTGTCAAGCATCCCTGGCCAACAGTGGTATATCCTGGAGTCTTTACTACGTCGACGACATATGTCTGTTGTCGCATAAATACTCACATATACAGTCAAAGAGCGCAGCGGTAAGCGTATAAGTAGCGAAAGTGGGATTGAAAATCAACATTGCAAAGAAAAAGATGTTGTGCTTCGATACTGCGTGATATCTTTTAGATAAACAGCATTAAGCTCGAAGTAGTGATGAGTTCTGCTATCTCGGAAGCGTCTAGGACAAAGGCTCAGCAGCCGATATTCGCAGTCGAATATCGAAGGCTCGCGCTGCGTTTGGTATTTTGGATAAATGTGTGGCGATCATCACATATATCGCGGCGCAGGAAATTGAAGGTCTTTGAATCTAAATTAAAGTCAATTGTTCTGTATGGGTGTGAGGCATGGCACACAACAATGCGTGATATGCTTGTATAAGCCCTCCAGGTATTTATCAATCGCAGTCTGCGCAAAATTGTGCGCGTTTTCTAGCCTTATACCATCTTTTTTTTTGTTTTTTCTTGTTTTGTTTTTTGTCGGGACAACTAGCAAGTGCAGCATTCAGACATGAATTAAGTCCATTGCACTACACTTGGATTCCCTTTTAATTTTCTTTAAATTAACTCGATCCCCGAAGAAATTTGAGTAGATCTTGTAGTGCCAAGATGCCAAGATGGTCGTTTCTTAACACATCAGTGCCAAAGACCTCAAACCTGATTCGAGTGAAGGCGGGGCAGACGCACAGGAAGTGGTCCGCCGTCTCATCCTCCTCTTCACAAGCTGGGCAGAGTACACTGTCTGAGATGCCCACCCATTCCATGTGCTTCGCCCATAGAAAGTGGCCCGTCATCAGTCCAACCAGCTGTTTGCACTCCCCTCTGCTTAATGACAGAAGGGTTTGCGACAGTCGATGGGACATGACAAGTAATTTAAATTTTAACTTATTTATTGAGGCCCTTTACTCCACCTAAGAACTAAGGGGAAAATATATAATATATATTTGTATATAAACTGATGATGATCAAGAATCTCTCTGCTGTATGAGAGGTAGCGATTTGCATTTACATCCCTGAAATCTTACATGAACTATCAGCTCGTGAACTCAGATATGAACGGTAAGTGAACGCATAAGAGGTTGGCGAATACGAGATAGTTAAATAGAAGAAGAGTGGAATGGAGCTCTTTTTATTCAAATCCTCTCGTAAATACAACATAAAAAGTGCCAAAACTGCATTAAATTGAAAGCACTTGCAAAATAATTCGCCGTTTTATTTAAATAATCAAAGACTGAAATACATCTATAGGAATCCCAACTTGTTCCCAATAAAAACTTTGGAGCAGCTTAAAATGGGAATGGCGAAATTATTGAAGAAGCACACAGTGGCATATTCGGAAGCATATGAATTCCTGCTTCCACCTCATAACTTTTTAAAGTAAAAGTAAAATCTTGCTTTTTAATTAACGGATAAAATAAATAAAAAATTTGGTACTATTAGGCGGTATTCAAAAATATTGAAAATATAACACATGGACTGAAAAGTCCCGAGCCTACCAAAGAAAACACAAAATTTTTTTTCAAAATTAGCTTTATTTATTCACGTCATTTCATCAAGAGCAACGCAATCATTCCAGCGCCTCTCTAACATTTTAGGAGCACTTTTGTAGAACGATTTATCTTTTGCCTCAAAAGAGGCCTCAGTTTCAGCGATAACCTCTTCATTCGAGCGAAATTTCTCACGTGTGAGCATTGTTTTAGGTCAGCCAGTATTCGTTGGGAACCAAATCTGGCGAATACGGTGGATGTGAAAGCAATTTGAAGTTCAATTCAAGTAGTTTTGCCATTGTTTTGATTGACTTGTGACACGTTAAGTTGTATTGATGAAAGAAAATAATGAGCAGACCCACTTTGAACAGAGCTTTCTCAAAGTCAAATGCTCATTCAATACGTTTTTTTGATATCTGTACGATGTCAGCTAACTCACGCAACTTCACTTTTCTATCATTCTAAACGATTTTGTGGATTTTTTTGATGCCCCTCATTGGGAAGTGCACTGCGTTGTGTGTCATCGGAGTCTCTACGACAACGTTTGAAGTCAGCAAACCATTTTTTTATTATTGTTTTTGATGGAGCGGAGTCCTAATAACACTTTTCAAGCCATTGCTTTGCTTTAACGGTAGCTTTCCGCATCAAGAAGCAGTCTAAAATTAAATTAAGAAATTCTGCTTGATCCTTTGTTTTGGAAATAACAAAAGTAGCGTCACTCTTAGCAGAATAACTCACGAACTAATGAATAGAATATCATGAAATTTTAACAGCTGTTTCTTTAAGGTTTCTACTAATTGAAAAAGAGGCTGGTGCAATAAAATTAATGCCATTTATGCATGTGTTAGGCCCGGGACTTTTCAGCCCATGTGTTGTATTGTCTGATTCAAATTATTCAACGGATTTTACAATGTATGTAGAATCAGAAAAAGCTTGAGATATTTTTATTTTTTCTTTTTTATTATAATATTGGAAACGGGGGCATCCGGCTACAAACTGAAAAAAACTTCAAGCAAGCTTACACATCAGTCATTAAAAAATAAAATTGAAAACATTATAAGTATTTTATAAATAATGTTTTTTATAAGTACGATAAATTAAATAGTAAAGAAAAAATTGATATAGGTATATTTACTCTAATTAAGAAGATCTTCGAAATCACTAGAGACTAATAACAAAATATCGCTTGTGGACTCTGCACTTAGCAAATAAGTCAGACATGAATTCACACCTGATTTGTATTACTAAGAATCATGCCTGAATGTTCGAAGACATGCCTGCGTTTAAACAATTGCAAAGTATGGCTCAGAATAAGTACTGGTGCTCAACCCGAAACAGTGATTTCATCCGTGATTCAGTGCTGATGCGTACTAAAAGGTTCTGGTACTCCATATATGGGAATTGAAATTGATAATGACTTGGTGACTGATAGTGAAAATTTACATAGTCAAAAAAAAGGTGTTTATTTTTCATTTTTTTTCGCCAATTTCTTAGTATAGGGTTGTTCAATAGGTGCGCTTCAACTTTTTTCCGATAGGGAGGGCGAACGACGCAATATTTTTTATTTTTCGCTTGTCATTTGTAAACTTCATTAGTATACATTTCATCATGGAACGCTACACACTTGAGCAACCATTGCAAATCGTGCAAATTCTTTATGAAAATAATCGTTCTATTGCTGCTACTTTAAAAGCATTACGGCCATTTTACGGTCCATTTAACAAGCCGTCCCGTTTTGGGGTGAAGTCATTGGTCTACAATGACAAGCCGGCGATATTGAACGCGAAATTGCTGGAATTTCGGCCGATTTATGCAAAAGAGTGGTCGAAAATTGGGTTCAACGATTGGACTTCGTAAAACGTTCACGCGGTGGTCATGCAAAAGAAATCGAATTTCATACTTAAGGTACTTGACCACCTTATAAGTTTCAAAAAATTAAATTTTTTTTTTTACATTTTTTCAATCCTTATACTTTTAAAAATCATCACCTGAAACTGTTTTTTTAAATTCGAATTCTAACAAAGTGAAATCAGTGAAAATGTGTAGGCGCATCCTGCACTCATTACTTGCTGACTCAGCGGAAAAAAATAGCAAGTTTTAACTTTAAACGCGTTTTTCCAGAAATTACTTTTTTTCGAATGGCGGACACTTTATCTCCGAAACTGCTTAGCCGATTTTAATGATTTTGGTCTTGTTTTATTTGTTAAGATGTTTTGTATGCCAATTTACCACATTTTGCAAAAAAAAAGTTAATAAAGTATTGCTTTTTAAGCATAACATTGTGAAAAACAGGGGTGTTTTCTTAACTTTTTTTCAAACATCCGCCATTTTTTTATTATTTTTTTTTTTGTCAGTTTGTGGTAAATTCTCACGCAAGGAACCTTCCTTTTGAAAATTTTGTTTCTCTCTTTTGTTTTAGAATTACCATTTCTAAGATTAACTGTCCGCCGCAAGACATGATTTTCTTCAGGCCTCGACTTTGGCGCCTCCTGGATATATGTTAAAAAAAGAAATTTTAATAAATAAATTTTTTTTTGTATTATATAAGCTCTAAGTAAAAATTTAAAAAAAAAATTTATTTTAATATATTATACAGAACATGAAAAAAAAATTATTGAATATGTTGTACTTTTTAGCTTTCCAAGGTGGTCAAGTACCTTAAATGTATATGTTCAAACTCGATAATAAAAAAAAATTAGTTAAAAAAGTCAAACCGTTTGTGTTTTATTCAAAAAAGTTCAAAAGTTGAAGCGCTCTTACTGAAAAACCCTATACAAGGTGGCCGATACATGTAAAATGTCCAATCTGCAGTCGATTGTGGTTTCATTTAAAACGCCATTAATTCGATAACTCGCAATTACGATATGCGGAATATTTTTGAATTTTTTCTTGTTCCAATGAAGTATATTTCACAAGTACTTGACGTTTTGTTTTGCAGATTTTAACTTTGATTTTTTCAAAGAGGTCTCCAAAAAAGAAGCAAACATTTTTACATACGATTAAATGAAGGTTTTTATTGATATGACAAAAACAAGTACGTATTTTTCAAATAATTTATTGCACACGTCAAATGAATGTTTAATCGAACTCAATTCTTTCATTATTTTAGCAAAGCATGGAGCAAATGTGTGTTACTTGGACAATCGTCTAACCTTACGCAGGCGTGCATGCATATGAATCTAAATGCAAATATACGCACAGAATATATTATTATTTTGTATTAATATTTTCATTGCAGCTCAAAGTCACAAAAAGAGGGAATAATGAAACTATAAAAATATAGGTATGCAAACACATAATAAAAAAAGATGCAAAAGCAAAGGCCGCCATGCGTACATACTCGTACATATGAGTATTTCGTATGTAAGTATATATAATTGGCCAGATCTAATACATATGCACGTACAGACATACATATGCACGTACAGACATATGCATGCACATGCACAGCCAACTGAACGCACTCTCATACAAATTCAAATGATGATGTTGCATGCATGGCCAATTAGTTAAGTAGTACGTGCAAAGTATCTCATCAAAACGATTTTAACATTAACTAAGTAGTTGAGTGAGATTTAGCGGCACATAATTGCGAATGCGAGCATGTTTGCCAGATTTGGAAAAAATACAAAATATTTGGTGATTTGCGAAAAAAAAACTACTTGCAACACGCAAAAAGTGCTGAAACATTGAAAGTAGTCAGAAAGCTACAAAACGCATTCACGCAGCTTAAACAGAGTAGTTAAAAATACGCTTTTCTGTTTGCACCAAATACATACTTACTAAATATTTGTTTGACACTCATAGATTCCTCACGCTTCAAATTCTGACTGCTATTCAGTATCGTACTTTTATGCCAAGAAATGAGACGCTTTATGTTGAAAAGCTTAGGTTAGGTTAGAAAGTCTAGCAATGGAAATAATCTATTGGTGACCCACTATGATGCTAAGCCTAAGCAGAGATTTTCTCAGTTCCATACCCATGAGTTCTTAGACCATCCCAAAATTTGTATGCGTCAAATCGACGCTCTCGTCAAAATTTTGTCTAGACAAACTGCAAAGGATCTCAAAGAAATGATATCTGAGGCCATTCCCCGAGAGTAATGGTCGAAGTAAATGCGATGCTCTGCAGGTGAGACATGGGGTAAGTATTATATTTTGGCCTTTGCTGTAGATTTTTCTGAAAACTGGTTTATTTGTAGGCTTACGTAAAAAAAGAAATAAACTGAGAGAATTCTGAACAAATTTTAGAGGTTTTGAGATTTATTCAATGCTGAAAATTTTGCTATGGAGTTTTTCAAAGTGAAATATCTTCGATTATTTTTAACTTTTAGAATTCTTTGCTTTTAATTTTTTAGTATAAAGTGTGTGTGTGTCTATTAAACAGATCTTTTTGGGAAAATAACTTTTTTTTTTTGCTGAATTTTTGTGGGAAAAAAGTTTTTTCTTTCAAAATTTTTGTGAAACAAAATTAAATTAAAAAAATGTGTAAAACGACGAAAAGCAATACGAGTACAAATACTCATAAAAGCAACCACAACTACAACGATTTAGATGCTAACAATGATATGTCGGATGAATTGAGCGCGTACAGCTCGGAGGAAGACGAGGTGACATCACGAAAATCGCGAAAAATACAGCCAACTGATGCTGCGGATTAGGAGGATGGGGGCGGAATGTAAAAATGTAAATTAATTTGTGTGCAAGTAAATTAGAAGTGATATTTTCATATTTGAGCCGTAAGCCCTGGCAGCTAGTGCTCCTTTTTTTATTGTAAAATAATAATTTATTGTTATTTTCCATATATTAAATCAAATTAATTAATTTTTTTTTCAAAATTTTTGTGAAAAATTTTTTTTTGTAAATTTTAAAAAGTATTCGCACTCAGATTGGTTTTCTATTTTTTCTAAAAATATGTTAATTTTTTTTTTTTAATTTTTTTTTTTTTTTTTAATTTTAATTTTTTTTCAAAATTTTTGTGAATTTTTTTTTTTTTTGTAAATTTTAAAAAATGTTCCACTCAGGTTGTTTCTTTTTTTTTTGTTCTAAAAAAATTTCAATTCTTTTCAAAATTTTTGTGAAAAAATTTTTTTTAATTAAAAAAAAATCGTTTCAGGTTATTCTCTAATTTTTTTTTTTATTAATATCTGTAATCCTCTCAAGTTTCATAAAGTGATTACCATAACTTTTCGAGTTATATTCAAATAAGTGCAGAGAACCTGTAACAAACCGAGATTACTGAGCATAGTTCAGCTATTGATGACAAAAAAAACATGAAATTTGTTTAGAAGAAATAAAAAAATCTGAGTGCGAATATTTTTTAAAATTTACAAAAAAAAATTTTTTTCGTGAAAATTTTGAAAAAAAAATGTTTTTTTATAAAAATTTTGAAAATAAATACAATTAGACAACAATAGAATTTTTGTTTTAAGTATATTTTATCCTGGGGGTTAATAGGGTCTCCAACCAAAACTAATCAATTGGTCCTACACAGCCATTGTAAGGCCAATACTAACATATGAGGCACTAGTTTGGTGACCTGCAACAGAAAATAAATACAACAAAACTAAGCTGAACAAGATACAAAGAACAGCGTGTATCTTAACTACAGGAGCGCTTAGCACCACTCCTACTGAAGCGCTCAATGTACTAACTCATCTGCTCCCATTAGATTTACACATTAAAACAATAGCTACTTGCAGCGCGGTGAGACTCAGAGACATAGGAAGCAAGGTCGTACGGTCACAGTAAGATCCTCCTACAGGGACCCTCGCTGTTCAAAAACAGATCAGACTTCACAGTCCACTCTTAGCGATCAGAGAAGCATGCAAATCTAGAGTAGTTATCTTCTCAGACAGTTAAGCATCTATAAAGGCCTTAGACTCCAACTCCATTTCATCCAAACTAGTCTTACAGTGTAGAGTGGAGCTGGAATTGCTTACTCATTGGCTTGAAATCACTCTGATATGAGTTCCCGGTCATAGGAACATACGGGGTAATGAGATAGCGGATGAGCTAGCAAGAAAGGTTAGACACTAGAAATAGCAGAGGCAGAGCGAAGGAAAGTCTTTCCCACTTTTTGTGTGAATTTCCAGGGCTAGCTATAGGGCACGACTCCGCTCCTTCGGTAAGCCTATCATGCAGCGAATTACTGAGATCTCAGACATCGAGATAAAGAATAAAAATAAAAAAAACATCATCACACGAGGACAGTGGTAGTGCTGGTCACTAATTAGGATTATTTCAGTGGAAATACTCAACCACTTGAACAACGACAACAAGATATTTTATCCTAAAAAAAAAATTATAAAAATATCACAAAGAATCGAAGATATTTCACTTTAAAAAGTTGTGTACCAAAATTTTCCGTATTGAATAAATCGCAAAATTATTAAATTTTGTTCTTAAAAAATTTTCCAGTTTATTTCTCTTAGACTACAACTACGAACGAATTTTCAGAAAAACCAATGTTAATGTAAAAAATGCTGGGATCACTTGAAATTAGTCCATAGGCTTTTTTTTCTCACACAATAAAAACAGGAAACCCAGCTTTACCAGTACTTTGCACATTGCGGTCTGACGATCTACAAAGAAGCCTGGCATTCAAGGAGTGAGATTCATATTGCTTATTATTTTTGCCGAATTATCAATTGCATAAGTCCCAGTTTGAAAAATAACGCAGTAATGCCGAAATCTGTAAGCTTCTTTGAATAGGAATTGCTGAGAGCAGCACCCGATCTTTTTCCAGCGTCTATTTTTGTACTCGTACCATCTAGGAAGAGAGAGATGATGTCATTGCAGCAATAATAGAACTGCAGTCACATCTAACGGTTTATCGAACATCTTGGCCAACGCCGTTCCAAGACAGTTTTTGCGTCAGAGAAGTTCAGATATTTATCTAATACATATAAGCGGAACGACTGTAAATATATCTAGCGCCGTCTGAGGCGTCAACCAGGATAATCTCGTCACATATGTGTGCCCATCATTTATAAGGCGAACAAGGGTTTGGTGCTAACCTACTCCCTCCAGAACTCTGAGAAATGTTGCTGTGAGAGATGTTTGCTTGACGTTTAAGGCCCTCGTCTCATTTGAAATGGTGTTTTTTGGGTGTTTCTTGAAAAGAGTGTAAAACGGAAACAAAAAACGATTTTTTACTTTTTTGTTTTATTTTTGAATCGCTTCAGCAGAAACGGCTATCTGTGCACATTGTTCATGTGATGACCATTTTTGAAGGCTGATAACTTTTTTAACGAACCTCATATGACCAAAAAAAATGTTTATATTTTAATATTAAATCAAAAAATAAAATACTTAAAATAAAAATGAAAAATCTTTTTTCGTTTCCGTTTTGCACTCTTTTAAAGAAGCATCGAAAAAATACAATTTCAAATGAGGCGAGGGCCTTAAAATGAGGTGCATCTCATCTCGGTGACTCTGTTAGCCAACAAATTTGCCACATTCAAGGATGGAGATCGTCGTGATGGAATTAGCGGTTCATTTCTTTTCGAAAATGCTGAACCGAAATTGAATTGACGATACAAACTTGGCTGATCTTTCGTTTCAGCAGGATGGCATCCGCAGAACACCAGTCAATATAAAAAAAGGTCTCTTGCGCACTAACATCGGATCGTTGCCTTAGCGATGTCAATTATCCGTCTATCAGCTATGATTTTAGTCCTCCAGACGTATTTATATAAAGAGTGTGCCGACCTTAAATCTTAAGTGCGATATTCGTCGGAACTTGAGTTAGAGCTAGAAACCAGCGAAAATACCTTAAAAAATTGGTTGGAAGGATGTGCTGCTCTGAAGCCGCTAGAGTGAAAAAACTATGAGCAAAAATATTACTCTATTACTCTGATTAGAGTATTTCGTTCGACCCAGTTAAGCTGGTATACTTCGTTCTTGTATTGGCGCGTGTGTATTAGTGTACAGAGTGGAGCTGATGCTGGTTGCTATTATCATTATCCGAATCTGTTCAAGTGTGAATGGTGGAATTTATGCTAGACGGATCTATGTGCATATATTTAGACACAACATGAACAATGAATGGACTCAAAGTTCACTGCACCACAATGATATTTGCGTGCAATTTCAAAATATTTTCTTTTTAATGTTTTCAGTTTTATTTCATTTGCTTGAATGAGTTCGTGCCAACTGCACTTTAATACCGCACTATAGTTTTCATTTTTACTCTCTATGTAATTTGTAAAAAGACTGAAATGCAAGCAATGAGATGTATATAAATAGTGCACACGAATTTATATTTATTTTTCAAGATTTTTCATAAAGTGATAATGGATGTTTTTATGGTGGCATGAAAAATGTGTGATGAGGGTAATACATAAATACATTTCAAGGACGAATGGAGTTTTTAGTATGACAAAAAAATATATTATATGCTTTATACATATATACATACAAACACTAATGTAACCAGAAAAATAATAAATAAAACTAAAATTATTCAAATACAAGGTGAGGTTCCTGCACAGGTCGAGCTTCACAGGATGTATGGAAGTGGATATATCGCTCAGCGCTGCTGAATGACGGCGGCGGTAATGAATTCGATGGTGCGCACTATGGAATAAATGATGAAGTTTTCGTCTATGCATTAGAGCTAGGGCCTACGTGATTCGGTACGCCCAGTGATTAGAACATACTTACTGATATATCTGTATAGGTGTACTCTCCCAACAAATATGACAGCTTCGCAGTTTGCGCCAATTACCACGTGATAGATTCAATCAATATCGAATACAAGACTCTATATAAATATTGGCTTAATGTAAATGGGCAGATATTTTGTTAAAAATAAACAAAACTTGATTGGCGCGATAACCATTTAAGCGATTTTGGCCGAGTTTAAAAAAGTGCGCCAGTCGTTTCTTTCTCGTGCTAATCGGCGCCAGTTGGACACACCAAGTGAAGCCAAATCCTTCTCCACCTGATCTTTCCAAGGTAGAGGAGGCCTTCCTCTTTCTTTGCTACCAGCAGCTGGTACCGCATCAAATACTTTCACAGCCGGAGCGTTTGCATCCTTTCGGACGGCACGATCCAGCCAACGAAGCCGCTGGATTTTTAATTTGCCGTCGTCGTAAAGCTTATACACCTCATTGTTCCATCGCCTGCCACCTTTCTCTCAAAAACTCCAAGTGACGCCTCATTGGATGTTGTCATCGTCCAAGCTTCTTCGCTATACGATAGGACGAGCACGGGGTGATCTCTATGTTTTGTCCTCGTTTACCACCAGATCCATTCGTTTTGCTTCATCATCCAGTTTGCAGAATACAGAACTAACAGCACGGTTGTCAATGCCGTTGATGTCAATATCATCGCCATACGCCAGCAATTTTACGCCCTTATAGGTAATCGTGCCTGAGCGATTAAGTTCTGGGGCTCGATAGATCTTTTCCGGCATCAAGCTAAAGAAGTTACACGACGGAGAGTCACCCTGTCTCAAACCTCGTTTGGTATCTCCTTTCATGGGTCTTTTCTAAGGCTTGGCATATTGCGAATACTTGGTTGTGTGAAAGGCTGAAGTTCACCATCAAATAAACAAAACATTAGAATCTTTTTTCATAATGAACCGCTTTCTCAACCAATCTTTAACCTTAAAGGCGATTTTAAAGTGTCGGTAAAGTAATTTGTGTCTTCTCAAGGCTTAAGTAAGCTCTCGAGCAGATATATTCTGTGTTGAATAACTTTAGCAACAAGACTATTTGACAAGTCATGACTGTTTATTTTTTTCCTATTTAGTTTTACCAACTTTTTCTCTTATAAAAACCAAATACATCCAAGTTTCCCTCATGCGAAAAAAAATCCAACCAATTTTCTTAAAGTTTCATATTTTTAATTAGCGTCTTTAGAAAATTTTGGAGTATGAGATTTTATATATATAAATATTGTACATATATATTATATAATTGGCGCGTCAAACCTTTTTGGATATTTGGCCGAGCTCCTCCTCCTATTTGTAGTGTGCGTCTTTATAGTGCTCCCCAAATGGAAGGGCCTACGGTTTCCAGCCGACTCCGAACGGCACATATTTTTTTTTGTGAGGAGGCAGAAATACACTCGGAGGTTTGCCATTGCCTGTCGAGGGGCGAGATTCAAATCTACGTTCTCTCTATGAATTCCAAATGGTAGTTACGCACCAACTTATTCGGCTACGGCGGCCGCCGAGATTTTATAGTCCATAAAATTTTGGTGTAAAGTGCAAGTATCCAGTGCCTCAAAAATTGCGTTAATTTTTGGCAATTTTTATGCCGTCATGCGCATTTTATCTACATATATAAAACGTTCTTAATATCCGCATCCCTATGTGCACTGGAATGTTTCACTGCCCTCAGCACCTTGAGAGCAAGAAGCACCGTGTTTTTCGGCTGGATACCAGGATATGAAGGTCATGGCAGCAACGAACAGGTGGGCTATCTACCGAAATTAGGCGCTACATCAAAATTCCAAGAATCTGAACTTTTCTACGGGTTTACCAAAGTCCACATAAAGGAAGTTATTAAAGGCTGAAAACATAAATAGTTAATTCACACATCACCGGATTGAAAGTCAAGTCTTTTTTTCCTTCCAGAGGACCATCAAATAGGCTCCTAAATCTGAATGGAGAGGCTTTAGAAGCTCTTACTGCATACTACATATAGTACATATATGGATCCATAGGTCATTGAAGTCTTTGTTATCATTTCTTCATCCACAGACTTTTTTAAAGTGGGATTATATCACTCAGTTATTCCTAAGCAAAGTTTTTTAATTTAAGGCTCTTCAAAAATTTATGTGTGCTGTCGACTATCAATGTTGTTATTGCACTGCTGTCTCGTTGCCACGTTGGTTTAAGGGGTTATACGCAGTTATGAAGCAAATAAAAGACGGGTTGTCAAGGATTTATCCTGAAGAAACTTCAGAATATTTTAATTTGAAAATTTTTGGCGGTTATAAAAGCATCCTTCAAGAACGTAACAAAATTTTTTTATTTATGAAAATGTTGATTATAGAGCGCGCTGCAGGCGATTTCTGGAACCTCCTTTAAAAAAAGACGATTTACGGTGTACATCGTAACTCAGGATTGGATTATCTGAAATCAAAAAACCAAACAAATTTTGTTAATATATTAGATTATCTAGTAATTAATTGTTCGGCTAATCAAAATAGTGAATTTTCACAAAATGGCAGCTTTTAAAAGAAATCATTTCGATTTTTACGTTAAAATTTGGCCGTAAATTGATTATAAAATGGAAAATAAGTATCAGATTTACAAAAGGAGCGATTAATTACTAGAAAATGTATCTTTAAAGATTGAGTTAAAACGGTTGACCGATCAAACAAGCCGTTTTCGAGATATCGTGTACACCGACTTGAAAAATGCCGTTTTGAAAAAAAACACGTTTAAAGTTTCAATACCTCCTTAAAACGTGCCGAGGCATTTCTACATATTTAGGTATAACTCCGAAAGTATTGCTTAGATCTACTTCAAATTTCGTGCGTATACTTTTGAATATATGTACATTACAAAAATGCAATAACAAAAATCGATTTTTTTGAAAGTCATAACTGCGTATAACCCCTTAATATTTTGTGCTCTCATATTTTGCAGTTAGCAAAAAATAAATATTATTCGTTTATTTTTGAAGGTCAATTAGATGAAGAATTTTAATTTTTGTTAAAGTGTGTCTAAAACTGCTAAACTATTACCTTGCGTTTATATTATAGGGAGTGGAAAAGTTTATACGAATGTAGTAAAATTAGGCAACTAGAGCTTATGGGTGATTCTAATGAAAATAGGTGCCAGTAAAATGAGATTCATTGGAAAACTGTTGGATTGTTTATGACTCTCTATGATACCAGGTGAGACTATTAAATAACGAGACTGACTTAAATTATATTATTTTGATTTCATTATCAGTATGCATATCAACAATACTTCGATTATGATGATGAAATACATGGCTCTACGCCTCTTGATTTCGGATATAACATCAACACGATTCGGAGAAAGAGCTTGTGTCAAATACCTTTCAAGGATGGATTTTTTATTAAACCATCAAATCTTTGTCTTTTGTTTTTTAATGTTTACTAACTGAAATATTTCGACAAAAAAAAAGCAAATATCAGCAATAAAAACAATGAAAAATAGTTTAGTTGATGACCAGATGTTGCTAAACATTTAGCAACACTCAGCAACATTTGCCATCAAAGCAACACTGCTTAGAGTGGCGACTGACGCGTGAGAGAGAAAAGAACTGAAGTTGTATGTATTGAGGTAGCGCTTTGTGTATACCTATATACATGTATATTGTTTATGCCGGCGTCACATACGTATTTGAAAGATACAGCAGAAAGCAACAAGCTGCTGCTGAGAAGAAGAGCACCGGCAACAGCAGCAGCAACAGCAATGGTGGTGGCAGCTGCGTTAGAGGCAGCGTTCAAAGTAATTGAGAGAGAGGAGACACCGGCAGCAAACAGCTTAATAACAATTTGTTCGTATATATTTACTTCAATGCATATGTAAGTCTCAGCTAGTTAGGTGTATTTGTGTGTGAACACACGGTAGCGGCTGGTTGTGGGTGAGTTTTGTTAACAGCAAGGTGAGAGCAGAGCAGCAGAATTAGCAAAAGCAACGAAAACAAAACCATCGACTCACAGCAAAGTGGCAAGTGCCGTACATTCGCCAAGAAGTGTTGCCAGATGTGTGTTAGCTAAGTTGTAGAAGGAGGTTTGCAAATATTGCAACGTACAATTTTTTATAGAGTAGCGACAACAGAGATAGCAGAACAAATATTCGTAAATTTGTATTTATATTTTTTTTTACGTATAGGCTGCTTATACCAATAGCTTAAGTTTTGTAAGTATACCTTGGGTTTTAGTAGCGACGGGAAAACAGCACATTTTGGAATTTTTTCATTGCGGAGAATCGAATAAATAAAAATACGGTAAACTATGTTTTATAGTATATGCCATGAACCATATAATATTATTTTTTTCAAAGAAAGTAATATGACGGCTGAATAGCTTTTCTTCAACGAGGCTTTATTCTTTAAGAACCGCGAGGCTGGAAAAACCAGCTGCGTTTAATTTTAACTTTTAATTTACGGTGAACAAATTTGCCTTTCGATTATTTAATTATTATTTTATTTATTATTTATATTATATATCATTAGCTTTAAAAAAATTCATGTTCTTATCTAGCCTTCTTTGCAAAACAGGATGTTTGTCAAGTTCAAAATTAGAAAAAAAAAATCTTAAAATTGCTTATACAAAAACTACCCGGGTATGTCTTTCGATTTGCATTATATTTTATGGTATTTGGGTATTCTTTCAAGCAAAAAGAACTAGACTTTTTGAAAGTGACAGTGTGCGGATAATATTGGAAATAATAGGGAGCACTGGTCGTTACTCAGGAGCCACATTTCGATAGTAAAAATGTATCAATATCAAAAAGAAAACACATTCATCATACTTCACCGACGGAAACTGGAGCAGAATAAAAAATGCTATAAGTTTTTTGCTGAGAAGTCCAAAAAGGCTAATTGAATGCGATCAAATGCAAAAAAATCCGAACAGAAATATGAATAAGTTAAGAAACGACTTTTTTGGAAAATTAGATTTGCTTCGTCATGGAGCAGCTGCCAGATAAAAAGCTTAAGTCAAAAGGTGGTCAAAGTTTCCTCTAGGACTTCTGGACTGAAAAAGGCCAAAAGGAACTATTGCTCAAAGTTTATAATGAAAATAATAGGCCAAACTGTCCAGAGCTCAAGCCAATTGAAAAGTGCAGTGCTTTGGTCAAATATATTTGAATAGGTAACAAAGCAAATTGCTAAGAATGCTTTAGATGTTCGGAAAAAATTGGTGCTCCACAACTCGAAAGATATGAGTTATATTAATATCAGAAAAGTAGCAAAAATTAAAAAATAATGTATAATAAAGAAATGGCCCGAGTAAATTAAAAAAAAAATTTCCTAATAAACTCAATGATCTCAAACCCAATTTCTTACAACGATCTGGCAAGACTGCCACTGGCCAATAAGGCTCTGCAGCAACCACCATGGCAGCAGTAGACGACGACGTCGACGTCGTCAAAGAGGAGCGCGCGCAGAGAAATAAGCAGCTAGCTGTAGACGGTTGTTGGTATCTAGCTCCAGTAGTGGTTGTGTGCGAGCTTTCCGCACAATTTTGGTTCAGTTGCGTTCTGGTAGAATTTAAAGTTACACTTATCGCGGTGGTCGATAAAAATAACGCAATCGTTTCGCTGCGAGAGCTGACTCGCGCGCGCATTTAGCTCAAGAACGCACAGACGAAACAAAGTAAAGTGAAGTGAAGCTACATATTTAGCTGGCAAATGTGTTGAAGTAAAAAGTCAGCAAGCAAGCAAGCAATCAATCCAGAAATAAAGAAAGAACAACGACCCGAAGTGCAAAGACAAAGTCAGTTTGTTTGATAATTAAACTATTCGAGTATTTGTTTATTATTTCACTCACCTGGTGCATACAACCGCAATTCACAATAGGCTTAAATATAAAGTAATTAACTGAAAATGCGCGCTATTTGCAAATTACAGTCAGGTTCTTATCAGTGGCAGTAGAAATTTCTTGCTTAAACAGCTTTCTTGACTTTTGTAGGTTCCACAGAAGTTAGCATCCACGTGTAAACTGCGCCTACCTGCGTTTACGTTTACTTTAGGTCATCCCATACCTTGGAGTCATAGAGGGGTCGTAGTTTGGATGCCTGTCACGGGTTTTAACTTCGCAGCTAATAGACTAGGTATTCCGCTGCGGTAGAAGTCCATTCAATCCATTGGGGCTTATACTTTTTCAAGCCTACAAATGATAAGGTTGCAATTTTTTCTGGACGAATTTTAAGTTCTACTCAAATTATTAGTATACCCTCGCATCTTGTGTAAAAACACTTAAGCTCCGCCGAAATAAAAATGCAAATAAAAACAGCTTTAATAGCAAAAAACTTACAAAGAAATTTGTGAAAATTCGACTCACTAACTATTGCTACTTCTACATGAAAATTAACACAATTACCGTAACTCTACTCCAACCTTCAATTTACTTTAACAATCGTGGCTTGTCACCCTTTTGAGCGTAATATTTACAAGGGATATCGCTGATAGGTACTACACGTAAATGGCAAAAAAAAAAAAAAAAAACACAAAATTCGTGCTGATAAAATGAGGCTGTCTGTACTCCCACCCGAGCGTGAAATATTAACAGTTGAACGCTTAGAGTAATGGTTATGGTTGCAGCTGCTTCTGTTGCTATATTCGCAAGTTAGCTTAGGCACGCCGCCATATCCACCAATTAACCAACCACAGTCGCCTGTCCGCAACCATTCAATGCCGCAAATGCTTCGATTTGGCACACGCTTCATGAAAACTCGCATGAGTTGCAACTTCCAGTTATACAGCCAGGTGTCTTTGGCTTGTGGTGATCGCCTGACCGTTTGCTTGGCGACAACGAATTGTGTGTCCGTTGCTTGTCAAGTGAACTTTTACAATTTATTCCTTACCGAAAGTGCTTTGAAAAGAGTTATGGAAAACCTGTTACATTTATTCAGAGTTTTCTTGAGATGTGCAAACATAATTAAAAGCATCCAAAGAATGCTTCCACTACTAAGTTCAAACTCAGACATTCCTCTATGGTTTGTCAAAAATTTGATAGAAGTTTTCGCTGCTTTGAACTCAATATTCGTATTTCGTTAATTTGCAGGTTGAACTGATATCACCTTGCCATACTATTGGTTAACGGTATATTAATGTTCGCTGGTGGTTATTGAATCCTTTACTGACTAGTCGATGGCTTTAAAGCGAGTTACCGTTCACCGTCTCAACTCGACGAGTTGGATGAACAAATTTTTTGCTTTGTGGGTTCGACTCATGCTAACAAAGTGCAGCAAATTTGTGCATCAGCTCTTCCTTAGTCTTTTCAGTAGGCAAGCTGTAGAAGTATCAGGTAAATCCTCAAGAAGTTTAGATGAGTATGGGTTAGGTTAAGGTTATTTTTTATGTTTAGGATGTAAAAATCGATTGCAATACGGTGAGAAAGCGGAAAGGAGAAACTAAATAGAGATTTTGAGCGATAACGATTTCAGTTTTATTGAAGAAACGCTACCCCTGACAACTTTTCAGCAGTGTTGCTGAAGTACGAACCAAAAAGTGTAGATCGTAGTCTCTCGATAAACTATGAAGAGGATGCGGATGTGATATTACGGTAGAAACTTGAATTAAGGTTGGGTTTCGGCGCCAGGAACTACTTTTATACGCGGATGGAGGAATATAAATTTGCAAATGCAATCTGCAGTTCAGTGAGTTTAGACCTTTAAACCAGCAGCATAATTTCACGGAGTGACGCACGTTCTGAAGAGAAAAATGCGCTAGTGGTTTAATTTGTTAAGTCACTCAGAAGCTTGTGAAGTAGACAATTACAGTGCAACTTTCTGATGCAAAGTTCCACAAAGGGTCACTCTAAACACTTGTACGTGTATGGTGAGCTCAAAGCCACATTAACTTGGGGATAACATAAAGTTCAGCATCTCGTTGGATAAGAGGGTAGGGTTTTGCACATCGAATCCTAATTGTTAATCTGGGTCTCGTGATTGACTTCTTGAATCTAAAGTACTTAGCTTATAAAATGGAATATTTCGTGGTGTGTGCGTGACTTAAAACATAGAAATAATAGAAAGTTTTTTTTCTAATAGCAGTCATCCCCCGGTAGACCATAGTAAACCTCTATAATTCTCGCACGAAAAGGCCGTAGGCGCCACGAAACTGTAAGTTCCTGCATTTGTGATGTAACGTCAAACGCACACTTCAAATAGGAAGAGGAACATCGTGGTTGAATATGCCTTTTTAAGAGTCTTGAACTTAAAGGCTTTCTGTGCAAAAAAAAACTGCACAACAGGATGTTCGTGAGTCAGATTTCTAAATTTATTGCTACAAATTTATCAGAAGTAATAAAAGCCTAGTAAAAATGAGCGTGGCCTGATTTTCCTCTTCATTAGTCCTCTAAAGCCCAGTCGTCCAACATAGTTATTCTCTTGGACTGGACCGCTCCGTAGAAACAACTCATCGTTCGCGCTCATCTTTGGGTTGTATCGACCATCACTACAAATAGGCCAACCGATACAAGTTGGGTTCGATAAGCTGCTACAACTATTACGGCAATCGAATTCAATCTCGAATAAATAGAGCTCAGTTGTTATACATATGGTATCTGAGGTCAAAGCGCATTCGATGTATGAACTTCTAGAGCTAAGGAAATAAAAATCTTCCCTAACTACCGTAAGCCATGAACTTCTGATGAGGTCTTATTCTAGAAATGTGACTGCAGATTGCTACTTATGGGTCTGTAACTAAAACTGACAGTGAAATTGTCTGCACATACATTCACTCCTCGACATTCATGTGCGTGGTTTTTCCGACCCCAGATGTGGCAATTCGCGTTATTAGGGTAGTCGGCAGTTTGATAAGGGATTTACAATACGTATACTTTGGACTGCTGCGTAATACTGGAAATAAATTTTGAAAATTAAGAAATATTGATGTTCTGCTGCCTCTCTGAGTGCTCTCAATAGCTGTTGGTGTCGAAATACCAGATAAAATTGTAAAGAAATTAGCTGCTGACCTAGCGCATATAATATACGAGTAGGGAAGCGCGTAGAATTCAGCTTCAACTGAAAAATTCCCCATTTTCCCCATTCGGGCTTACTCCCTGTAACATCAGCTGAAGCAGATTCTGTGCTATTTATGGGAATTTTTAAGTCACTCCTATTTTTAAGGACAGTCCCATTCCTATGCTCCCGCAACGCCTTCGACTGCTAACGTGGAGCCGAAATACCAATGAACGAACATCTGCCCACAACCCTCAACGTCTCGTCTTAGCTAATCTTTTGCGCCACCAGTACTTGCCGCGCACGCGAAATCACGAAATCACGTTCCATCGAAAGTATCTAACTAGCGCCTACACTAGTATATCTCTCTAGACAAAGCATTCTGCATACATATGTACACATGCACACTGAATGTAAGCATCGGTGTATAGGCCTATGTATGTATGGAATGTATGTAACTCTGTGCACATATCTGAACGCGCCGTTGTTATTCGTGTATTCCAAAGCGTATCGTTCACTGCAAGTGCGGTTTTGTAATAAATAAACACGCGAGCTTCGCGTACGTCACACCTTCGTCTCACAAATACTCGTACCACCACGATCACCACCTCGCGCATTAGGCACGGAGCTCGTTGTCGGCGTTGCATTGCGCCGGAGGCGCTCACTGACGTCGCCGATGTGGTTGCGCCGTCGTCTCAAAGTTGCTGCTGTAAAGCGCACAGAAGCATTGCTAACACTTTTTTCTGTTTTTGTTGTTATCGTGCGACTGTTTATTTTATTGTTGTTGCCGCGTTTGCTATTCTCCTTGTATCATCGAACGCCTATATTTGTTTTTTGTTTTTGTTGCCTTCACATACAAATGTATTATACATGGATGTCTGTAATAATGTTAGTTTGTTTTTTTTTTAATTTCATTTTAAGTTTTTGTTTTTGTTTTCTTTGAAATTGTTTTTTTCGCTTGTGTTATCTTTTGTGTTTCAGTTTCTTCTTAGCAGCGCCAGCGACCGGCAATAGCAGCACAGCTGAGCGTGTTAAAGCGTTTGAGTTGAATAACTCACAAGTGTCGTGGTCATCGTGGTTGTCGTAGTCGAAAGTCGTCGTTCAACAGATGAAAAAAATATTGTTAAAGAAAATTGTTTTAATAAAAGATATTATTGCGGCCATTTAGACTGTAAATATGCGGTTTTGTGGTGAAAGAGTGTGTTTGTGTGTGCAGATTTCTTAACCACACTGTGTTTTACTTAAATAACATCAACAGTGATACCAAAAATTTATCCATCAAAAGCAGGCAAAAATAATTACACAAAAATGTATCTGAAAACAGTTGGGAAGTCGTATTGAAGAAATGAGCAGCCACACATACATTCGTAGACACACATATATGTGTATGTGTGTGTACGTATAGTGAGCTTGTGCCGCTAAGAAAATATTTATGCATTTGCTGAGACACTTTTTTGCGTTTTGTATTTAGCTGTTTGCACACTGCTGAGAGCATTTGTGTGCTTGTAGCGCAAGAGCAATGCGTTCCCTTACGCTCTGCCACTCTTCTTCTTCAATATACTGAATCTGTGCGCCTCTCACACTCGTGATTTGATGTGCAGTTGTTCAAGTGCAATAAATTAATTTGTGACTTTAATTGTTTCGAGTGAAACAAAAAAAAAAAAACCAAAAGTTTTAATTGAACCGCAGACCAAAACAAAACGGCAGGCTTGAGTTTGTGACTGATACAGTGCAGTGCATAAGAAATAACAAATAACAACACAACACAAAAATTATTTTTTAACAGCAAAAAAATAAAACAAAAATTAAAATAAAAAATTATTAATAAATGTAATTCAAATGTAAAGAAAAACAACTGTTTTGTGCGCATACGTGCTTAAACAAATAAGCACCTAAACAAAAACAAAACAGAAATATGAGAAATCAACAGGTGCAACCAAAAGAAGTAGTTTAATTGCAGAAAAATGTGACTGGCAAATGCAGAGCTGATGAAGGGAATAAATGAGTAGCAGCTAGAATAACCAAATAACCAAAACGAAAACAAAAATTAAGAATAAAAAATAAAATGAAGTAAAAACAAAGAATTAAAAAAAAACAATTAATATATATGAACTAAGGAATGCCATAGAAAATAATTATGAATGGAAATTTAATCAAATAATGCAGTAAGTTAGTGAAATTACATGAAAATTGTTGTGAAGTGTTTTATATAAGAAATTACAACTATAATATACTTTTTTATTAAATTTAAACACTATATGAAATGTATTTTAGATGTTTTTTCGATTGAAATATTTTTTGTCACAGCTTAATATGAAAACTAGTATAATGAAAATATATCACCTTAAAATTTACCTGGAAATATAAATCTAATATGAAGTGCAACAAATATTTTAAAATTTTGTTTTTAATTACCACAGCTTAGACTTCAAAATAACTCGAAATATATAAAAATATGCCCACATGCATAAAAAATAACTATTAAGTGAAGCAGGTGAAGAAGTGAATAGTGAAAATAAATAATAAATAAACGAATTAATATATTATACAATAGTAGTGAATAAGCAAAAACAGAAATTATTAAAAAAGTAAGTAAACGATATAAAAAATAAATTAATAAATTTAGAAAAAGTATTCATAAATAAATATCAACAATTAAGTTAATAAATAATGAAAAGCAAAATTAAAAAGTGCAAAATTAACGCAAAAAATAATTAAATAAAAACCGAAATACTAAAATAAACACTTAAATATGTTGACAGATAAGCAAACAAATAAAGGAAATATATAAATTATTAAAAAAGTGAGTAAATGCATACAATAAAAAATAAATAAATAAATAAAAATTTGAATAAATAAAGTATTAAATTAATATAATATGCAGATAAAATAAGTAAATAAACAAATCAAAAAAAAAATAAATAAAATAATAAAATTATTAAAAGATTAAGTAAAGAAATAATATAAAAAACAAAAAAATAATAGTTAGTTGGCGGTCACCGTAGCCGAATTCGTTGCTGCGTGACTACCATTCGGAATTCACAGAGAGAACGTAGGTTCGAATCTCGGTGAAACACCAAACTTAAGAAAAACATTTTTCTAATAGCGGTCGCCCCTCGGCAAGCAATGGCAAACCTCCGAGTGTATTTCTGCCACGAAAAAGCTCCTCATAAAAATATCTGCTGTTCGGAGTCGGCTTGAAACAGTAGGTCCCTCCATTTTGTGGAACAACATCAAGACGCACACCACAAATAGGAAGAGGAGCACGGCCAAACACCCAAAAAGGGTGTAGGCGCGAATTATATATATATCGATGGTTTTCGAGAAAAGTGACATAATTCAAAAATAAAAAATACTGAGTTGGGTCAGTTTTCTAGATAAGTGACGCGCCAATTCGATCACCTGAAAAAACGACACTAACGCCATCTCTCAGAATTGCTTCAAGATTCGCTTATGACGCTTTTCCAGATACAAATATATAAACTCTGTAGTTGATTTTTGCTTTTAACGGCAAACTTCGAATTTTGAGTTAATTTTGAGTTGTGTCGCTTTTCTCGAAAACCATCGATATATATATATATACATAATAAATAAACTAAACAAAAAATAAATAAATAAATCATAAATAAAACAAAGAAATGAATAACATAAAAACTAAATTAATAAATTGAAAAATGTGAAAAAGTAATAAACAAAAAAAAATTGCGAATAAAATAATTAAATAAATAAACAATAGCAAAATAAACAATTAAATATGTTGGCAGATAGGCAAATAAAATAATACAAATATGTTATTTATTAAAACTATTTAATGAATAAAATATATAAGTAAAAATATAGTCTAGTTAGTGAAAAATAAATTAAATTATTAAAGGATTAAATAAACAATTAAAATGAAAAATAAAAAAATAAATAAAGAAATGAAGAAATAAAATTAATAAACTAAATAAATAGAATATGTTAATAAAGTAACTAAAAAAAATGAATCAAACAAAAGAAATAAACGCTGAAATAAAATAAATAAAGAAACATATGTATATATTCTTCAAAAGTAAGTAAATAAATATATGAAAAAGTCAATAGATATATAAAAACATTATAATAAAGAAAAATTGCAAAATTGGAATACACAAAACAAAAAACAATAATTAAATAAAGTAAAAATCTGAAAATAAACAGTTCAATATGTGGAGAGATGCAAAGAAAATAAAGGAAATAAATAAATTATTAAAAAGTAAATAAATAGATAAAATAAATGAACAAAAAAGTGAATAAAATAAATAAATAAACAAAAGAGTGAATAAATAAAAAACTAAATAAATAAATATAATTTATAAATAAAGTAACTAAAATAATTAAAATAAATTAAGTAAACAATCAAGGAAAATAAATAAAACATAAACTAAACAAATTTTTGAAAAAGTAAGTAAATAGGTATCTCTTAACGAAATAAGTGTTCAGAATTCTGTCCAAGTTATCTGGATACCGGGTCACAGTGGATTCGAAGGTAACTGCAAAGCTGATGAGCTCGCAAGAGCTGGAGTTGCGCAATCAAATGTTAATAACTTACCCACAATCCACATTCCGCTCTCATCATGTAAAATGATCATTGATCGAGAATTTCACAGCATTACTGATCGGAGGTGGCGAGTGGAAACTACTTGCGTTACGACCAGACAAATCTGGCCATCCTACAATCTGAAACAGACAAAAACTCTTATAAGTCTTTCAAAACACGAACTAAGGCATATAATATCTCTCATCACCGGCCACTGCCTTTTGGGTACTCACGCACGTCGGCTCGGGGTGCCTCAAAACGACCTGTGCAGATACTGCGAGGACGAAGATGAGGAAGTATCGAGCAGGCATTTGCTGTGCAGTTGTCCCGGTCTAGCCAGAAGTCGACTCGCTCTTCTAGGCTCTGCAACAATTGACAATCTTTCAGTACTCTCGAACCTGAAAATCGAATCTCTCATCAAATTCTCGAAACGAATTAATACCTTTGACCAAAATCTACAATAAAAATCTCGGTAAGGGAGGGAAATCATGCAACATAATGAGCTCTAGGGCAACACAACGGACCCAACTTGCGGTCTATGTGGCACTCCGATGCGGGGTCACCCTTAAACCAACCAACCCAACCAAGTAAATAGATATAAGCAAAAATAAATTAATAAATAAAAACATGAATAAATAAAAAAAGAATAAATAAAAAAATTAAAAAAATTATACCACATTTCTATACAATTATATAAACTATAGTATAAAACATTAATAATGTAGTTGATAAAAAATTAACTAACTAATATAATTAACAAATAAAAAATTAAAAAACTAAATAAATGAAATAAATAATTATAATGAAATAAATTAAAACCAAAACAAATAACACACAGGCAAAATAAATTTAATGTATAGTAGGTAGTAGTAGGTAATTCTTTATTTAATTTCTAAAAAATTATGGTTAACAATTGATTTGATTCATAAATTGATTCATTTAATATACTAAAGTAAATAAAAATGTTTGTGGTAATAACGATGTTGTCTGTCACAGCTCTTAAATTAATTAATAATTGAACTCTGCTATAAGAAAATCTCTATAGTGCCAGGCTGAAACCAGTTAATGTTCTCCAATTTTGGCCATTTAGTATATATGTATATAATATTATATATATTTATTTTTTCATTTACCGGATGGAAATTTAATATCACATATAGTGCTTTCGATGCTGTAGTTGACATTGCACCGGTTATAAGAACAGAAGCAAATCTTTGGACCCTGTCAACTCTTTTAATGTTCACGCACCTCTCCAGGGCATTCCACCATATTGCAATACCGTAGTAGAGAATTGGTCTAATTACTGCTGTGTGCAACCAGTGTATCATTCGGAGCTTAAATCTTATATTTCAAGATTATTAAAAAACTATCTCTGCGGTATATATCTAAAATAGTTTAGCTCATAAAACTAAATAACTAAATTATTATTATTTTATTAGACCTAACACGTAAATTTAAAATTTGCAAGTATTATTTTTTTTATTGGCATGAAAAGATAGTCAAATACGCAGGAAATACTAATTGAATTATAGAAAAACTAGAATAATTAGAAGTTAAAACCTTCTTTTGAACAATTAAAGTAAATTATTATTATTAAAAAATTCCATTGATATATTTCAAAATTATTAAAAAAAATGTCCACCAAACATTTCTGAACGCAAAAAGCTTAAGAAAAATAAATAAGTGAACTATAAAGCGTATGTGATTGTCATATTTTAATGAGTTAAGGCAATATAAAAAATAAATTTATACACAAATAAATAACCAAACCTAAATAAGTAAACTAATAAATTCTGCTAATTTACCGCAGAATAAAAAAAATTAATTTTAAATTAATCAAAATAACTTCTTTTCGTTAAAAAGGGTTTTTGAAGCTAGTAAAATAATAACAAATTCTTCTAAGCACCAGAAGGCAAGATTAATAATTTGTTAAAAATTCCTGTGAATCGCTGCAAAGGTGAAATAAATACATAAATGCAAAGTATTTAAAAATAACTGCATATACAAATTATTTTCTCGGACAAATGTGTAAATAAAAAAATACATAAAAAATTACAGTGAAAGTGCATATTCGAAAAATTGTATAAATTAGTAAGAGAAAAATTTATACAAAATTTCTATTGAAACCGTTTCGAAATATTTCTATTGAAATATTCGCACATTGCTAGATATATGCATGCATTTATGTGCAATTACTCGAATTTATTGTGAAAATTGTTGGCAAATATTTTTATAATGCAACATTTTGCAACAGACACACTTTAAAGTGACTGAAAAGGCAGGTGAGTGAAAAATATTACAATTACAAAAAAATTGTTAGCATAATTCAGATTTAAACCTTTGCTAATAGAACTATTTTTTAAAATATCATAGTAATCTTTTTTATATGCAAAAAATTGTTTTTAAATTAAAATTTTTTTTTATACTTTTTAATTTTTGAATTAAAAAATTTAAAAATGTCTTATTAAAAAAAAAACATCCTCATGGACACATATTTTTTTTTTAATTTGCGTAAGAAACGTTGTTCTGCTCTGCAAATGCGTGATGCGAAACCATGTTTGTGTGGGGCAGTACTTCCCAGCATAGCACCCAGGTAAATGTCTAGGATAGGTTTGGTAAAACTACTGTTTCGTAGAGGGATAAAGTTAGGCATTGTGGCAAAATTACTATGAAATCTTTACTAAAACCAATTTGGGTTTAGCGTTAGCTTTAGAATATCTCTAGTTTCTACTAAAATATTGGGGAAGCTTCCAGTTATTACAACTGACAAATTGCTCTCCTAGAGTAGAAAGTCTATTTTTAGCTAAGGCAGAGCACTGGCGCAAAAACTTTTCTTCGTATGGACAGCTACAAAGGCAAGGTTCAAATTCAAATCTGCCTATCGCACAATTTTTATAATAACAGATGAGCGACAACATGCCAAGTGATCCAAGTATTTTTGTACGTGGCCTTAAGCTTTTCTGAAAATTTATATATTTGTAGGCTTGAGTTATAATAAGTAGTAATCTGAAAAAAATTAAAAAAAAAATTTATATATTAATTTTGATATCTTTTCAAAATGGAAAATTTTAGTATGGAGTTTTTTAAACTTGTTGCTTATTAGGATAAAATGTTAGAAAACATTTTTTTAATTTAAATTTTTAAGTTTTTTTTAAATTTTTGTTTTTTATATTTTGGGAAACAATTTTTTTTTTCAATTTTTAAAAACACTCCTTCAGAGTTTCTTCTTATTTTTTGCATTAATAATTCCGACAAAGCTTTTTTTTTCATTAGTGCCAAAGACCTCAAACCTGATTCGAGCGAAGGCGGGGCAGACGCACAGGAAGTGGTCCGCCGTCTCATCCTCCTCTTCACAACCTGGGCAGCGTACACTGTCTGAGATGCCCACCAATTCCATGTGCTTCGCCCACAGAAAGTGGCTCGTCATCAGTCCAACCAGCTGTCTGCACTCCCTTCTGCTTAATGACAGGAGGGTTTGCGACAGTCGAACGGACATGACAGGTAACATCAGTTTAGTCCATCTGCAGTCTCTCTCAGCCAGCCAAGCTCGCTGGTGGGTTGTAGTAACCCATTTGCTAACCGTGGCTTTGATGGCCGCAGAAGGGGGTGGCCAAAGAAATCGGCCTCAGAGCCCATCTTAACTAAGGAGTCGGAAGTCTCGTTTCCCACGATACCCACGTGTCCTGGGACCCATGTTAACATCAGCTTGTTATATCTATTGACATGATACAGCCTAGATGTACATGACTCGACTACCCCTGATGTGGTTGGGGTACTGTCTAAGGCCATGAGCGTAGCTTGGCTGTCGCTGCAGACACATATAGATCTGCCTCTCTATCGCTTTTCTACAACAAAGTTCATCGCTTCTTGAGCTGCATACAGCTCCGCTTGAAACACAGATGCATGCATTCCAAGAGCAAAGTGTAGTTTTGACCTGCTGAATTCCACGTAGACCCCAGAGCCGGAGCCTTGCCCGGTCCTAGAGCTATCCGTGAAAATGCGAAAGCAGTGTTTGCCGGGCTTATTTTCAGAATTTGACCACAACTGAGCCTCTGGCAGCACTACACTGTTTCTCTTTTCAAGTACGACTCTTGATGGCATGGAGTCAAGGGGCATGGAGAGAATCGTTGGAGCGACGTCCATGCCTTCTCTGTTTTCCAATGCCGGACAGGGGCCGCACCAGTTGCAATTATGTTTCAGCCTGCTGATGGCCTTCAAGGCCTCTACTTGGATGAAAGCTTCAAGTGGTGGCAAGCCAATCAGAGCATCTATTGCCGGGCCTGAAGTAGTCGGAAAAGCTCCGGTGTAACAGATGGCCACAGTGCGTTGTAGTCTCAATAAGGTCCTCCTGATTTTGATTTCTTTGGATAGCTGGATTGTAACTCCTTTTAGCTTAGGCAGATCGAGTCCATCAAGTTTCCTACTTCTGATAAAGAGGACAATACCAGTTTTGATGGGGTTTGCCGATAGCCCATTCGCACAGCACCAAGTGTCAATCATATCCAGTGTTTTCTGTATTTTTCTACAGATGTTCATAAACGAAGGGCCCATTATTAAACAGGCAACGTCGTCCGCGTATGCTTGTGTATAGACTCCAGCACCATTCAAGGTGGTGAGTAGAGGATCGATCACCATGCACCAGATCAATGAATACACAATCAATCACACCACCTTGGGGGCAGCCTCTATTAACCCCGGACGACATCAGCAGATCCTCCTCCGCCCGCACCGTGACGATTCTTTGGGCGAGCATTGAACGAGACCCATTCACCAGCACCCGGTCTACACCATGTCTGCTGGCAGAGCTGCATTTACTGTCGAAAGTGGCATTGTCAAAAGCCCCTCTATATCCAAAAAGATGCCCATAGCGTAGTCAGACAAAGCTTAGTAATCCAACAGAGTTTTCCTTTTGCCATGTAACATTTTCTTTCCGCAATTCTTAATCTTCATCTCTCGATTATCTCTTTGCTCCATTCATTTGTCTGCCCTTTGTCGTTTAATGGTGTCACAACGGGTGGTTTCTTATTTACTCGTATCCAAGGCATTTCAATGGATAGTAGCAGTAGAGCAGCTGATTGTTTTTTTTTTGTTTTATGTGTTTTCTAAAGTGTCATATTTTGTTTACTTTGTTAATTTAAGTAACAATAAAATATGCGACTTTGTTGTTCTTGCTGTAATGCTGCATTCTTTGCAAAATGCTACGTTCCATGACAAAACATTTTTGTAGTTAAAATAATCATGTAGCTAAAAATAATCATGTCAAAATATTTATCCGCACCAAACTTGCCAGCCGTGCCGGTTTTCCCGTGCATTATCGAATGATGTCTTTTACTTTTCCTCTTTACAAAATGGTCTGCTTAAACGCTAAGTTTTAAGGGCTGCCGTACCTGCCCAAGTGAGCTTCATACTTCAGCCTAATAACCTAACCTAAGCTACCTAGAATTCAACGCTTTAACTATTGATTTACTGCATCCTTTCTGAGTGAATAATTCATTTCTCTGATCAAATTATTCTGCATTATTGCATTTAGTTAACAAAGAAAACATACTTACCGTTATCCTTAGCGGCAATAACAATGACATTCTTCCCTGCTAACTAAACAATTGTTATACCTATATTCCGACATCACTGTGCATACTCTGCTTTATTATAAAGATAATCTTCTTCCGACCAAATTTTGTTTGTTTGGTTGTTAGTACACCCTGCGAAAAGTGCGGTTTGATGTCCTAATAATGGCAAAGTTGCATTTATCACTAAGCAGCAAGCACACTCGTATTACCCGTCACGCTCAGAACGCTCCCAGTTACTGACGTCAGAACACGTAATGTTGTGAAAAGTATTAGGATAAACTTCAGCAGTATTGAGCTGTTTTGGACAGTGGAAAAGTTAAATTTTCCTAATACTTTTAGATGCAAACCGTTTTGTGTAGACCCTGTAGGGAAAGACATAGAAGAAGTTCGCATTAACGCTCGTTTTCTTTATATTTGGCTAAAATTAGGGCATCTACATGCTAAGATTACAAAAAGTATATATAACTACAAAAAAGAGGTTTAAGAAGATAAAAATTATAAGACATTTACTAAGTGGCACTCAAAGGTTTCTTCAATCAAAAGCAAAAAATGGTTGGTCTAACAAAAATGGTCCGTATATCCCTAAAGCACAACAATTCAATTCATACTTAGTCGCCCCTGGTTTAAACCTATCTATCTTAATTTGAATGCCATTTTTATACTTTCTTATGTGAGTAGATAAAATAATTAACGGACTTCGTCTATGTACGCTTTGTGTTCTTTTAATTCTAGGTAAATATCATTGTAAATATGTGTATATATAAAGACTGACGTCATTAAAATGTTTTTGATGGCACCACCTTTTCAATGGATTAGTGCATTGGAAGTTACATCAATAGCCGACTTCCAGTGAAAGCTTGGTAACATTCGGTTCAGTAGAAGCGAAGTTATTGCGTCTAAAGTGTCAGTGTGTTTGTGCCATCGGTACAAAAATGAGTTTCGAAGAAAGAGCTAATATCAAGTTTTGTTTTAAAATCGGTAAAACCTTTACCGAAACATTTGAATTGCTGAAAAAAGTTTATGGCGATGATTGTCTAACTGGTGCCAGAATTCACGAGTGGTTTAAATGTTTCAGAGTTGGTTGTGTGGACATAAATAACAATAAACATACGGGCTGCCCAAAATCAGTAATTACCGATAAATCCATCGAAATTGTTCGTACATTTATCAAAAATTAACCGAAATCATCATTGAAATTCATGGAATCGGAGTTGAATATCTCCAAAACATCGATTTATCCATTTTAACTGATAATTTGGATACAATTTGAATACAAGTGGCTGAGAGATAGAATCGGATCCAGAACGATTTTTAATTTTTTTTTGTTTTTTGATAAAATAATTATTTCGTATGAAACTAATGGGTCGCGGGCCCAGGTTGCCGACTTCAGTTCTAGCAGCATTTCCCGTACATGTATGGGGAATGTTTATGCTGCTACAACGACAACAACATATTCAAAGTATTAACGAAATCTGGCAAAAATTACGAATTTTAGAATAACCGATCACAGCGCCCCCTTGCAGCGCTTTTTTAAAAGCTTTTCTTGTTAGGTAGTTAACTTATGTTTCGAGTATAAAACAAATTGGATCCCAACGCCACCTAATGAGCCCATTAAAACTTACATATGCGCGTTTCCAGACATGCACACAAACACCCACCAAAATTTTGTTCCAGGATGAACGGCTTAGTAGTCTATAAACTATAAGGAAATTAACCTTCGGATGTTTAAAAGAAAGATGAATAATTCCCATAGATTCATACGTTGAGTATCATCATTATTGTAATGAGTGCACATAGCACTGTAACCTGAAAGAGCTATTGTGTCCTCTTTGTGGACTCTATACCTATTTCGCTCAACCTATAAGCGTTGATTAAAGCTCATAACTAACAGGCGGCGGTGTGAATTTTAGTCTCCTCTTACAACAGGCACCCTAACCCGCTTAGGTTCATTTCAGTAAATATTTTCATATTTCTCAATGTCGAAAAAGCAGAAGCTCCGTATAAGTTTTCACAAAAATGCTTAGTTTTTCCTACTGGCTGCTCAACTGCTTTGAATGACTGAGTAAAAAGTTTGAAATGCAGAAGAGATTTGAAAGTGATGTAAAAAGTTTGGGAAGTAATTTTTTAAAATCTTGTAAAAAGGAAATAAGTATAATATATTGGCAAACTTCGTGATGAACCAAATTAAAGATATTCAAGTCATGCCTGTTGTATACAGATAATTATTCCTACTTATTGGAAATATATGTTTCAAGAATAACTTAAAAATCACTCAAAATACCAAATACAGCATTGTCTGTATGTATGTATGTGTGCATGCATGTAGGTGTCTACGAAGCAACAGGCCACAAGGTTCTACTGCGGCTTGTATTAGCTGAGATCATAATTATCAAACTATGCTGGGTCTCACCTATGCAGCACTACGGATCTGCTGTTCTCACAGGCAAATAACTTGTCATTACCGTGAGATCAGCGAGTACTCGAATCAGTGCCCAGTCTAGTTAAACGCGTTTGGCTTGAAACGCTACATTTGTCAATGGTTCTTGCAATGCGTTTGGCTTGCATCCACTTCATGATTGTCTGAGGATCTTACATTCCTCTGCCTTGATCTATGACGCCAATTATCTATCGATCCGTGCTTATTTCTGTGAAGGCTCTCCTGAGCTTTGTTTTTTTTCGTTACTGATCCTTGGCACATTGAATGATTTCGAATGAAATGAAAATAAAAATAATGAAAACGAGTTTAGTTTTCTTGGCATAGTCTTCCTTCGAGACATCATCCTCTCTGATCGGTGTGGGGTTAAGACGTCCGCCCAACAAATACTTACTAGATGCCGTGCTTGTGCGACAAGATTGCACTAGATTACTGTATTTCAGATGATTTGGGATCTTAGTCCTAGTACTGCTGGAACCGTGTAATCTTCAATTGTTGCGTAGGTTGTAACTTCGATCGGCTTTTGTTGGGGAATACAGATCCGCAGAGTGTTGAAAGTTTGCTCTTATTTCGCTAACAAAAAATTAATTTTTTTCCAAAAAGCCACGATATTTTCATTGGATTGTTTGAATATAACTCGGGATTGCCCCTATGAAACTTTTAGGGATTACTGGGCATATTGTTAGATATTACAAAAAAAAATTAAATCTAAGGAGGCGTGTTTTTAACCAATGGCAAAAAAATGTTCTTTAAAATTATCAAAAATAAAAAAAATTAAAAACAAAAACACATTTTCAAATGAATAAAACTAAAACTTTAAATTTCAAGGAGATCTAAGTTATCTTGCTTTAATAACTCATTATTAAAATTAGTAACATTGAATAAGTCTGAAGATTAATAAACTCATAAAAAATAAAATAAAAACTCGGGTCTGCCAGTATGAAACTTTTAGCGATCACTGACCATAGTCCCAGCTATTAATGAAAAAATTTAAAATCGCCGACAATTTGTTTAAAAAAGTGCGTAGTACACATAACAGAAGTGAAACTTTCAAGGCAGACAAAGAAAGAGGGAGAGGCCCGAGAGAGAATGAGAGAGAGAAAGAGAGAAAGAATATTTATCTAAATAAATTCACAACATTTGCAGAGAATACAAATAGACAAAAATGACAAAAAACGCAGAAGTGTCGGCCGGTGTAGGTAAACGCAGGACACAAACCGTGGCAACAACGCGCACTACTCCGAGCGTTTATCACCCACACAAACGCAGCGATTTCAGGACCGCAGCAACGGCACAAATTACCGCAAGGCAATACCAATAAATCCGACGCCGAAATGGATAGCACTTTATAATATGCACAAGCACTAGCCAGGAAACGGAAATAAGCGCCAAAAAGTAGGCATAAAAAAACAAAAAAAAGCCAAAAAAATTGGGACCAAAAACGCCCCAAACAGTAGGCACCAAGGAAATATAACATCAAAAAGTAGGCACCAAAAATATATTTCCTAAAAGTTTGCATCAACAAACAAGCGCCAAAATGTAGGCAGTGCTATTTCTCACTAGAAATTAGCAATCACAAGGAAAAACTCGGGAAAAATAGCTTAAAGTGTATCTAAGATATATAATTTATAAGGTATAGCTCTCTCTCTCTCTCATTTTCCTCTACGTTATATCTTTTTTCTCTCTCGCGAAACGAAAATGCCCAAAACGTTGCATGGCCTTGAAATTTTACTCTCCATTCTCGCTCGTCCATCGACGCCTAAGAAGTTTCACTTCAAAAATTTTAAATGTTAAAGAAGTTAAGTTAAGTTATTTCACTTAAAAAAACCAAATATCGAAATTTTTAAACTTAAACATATCTCAAAATTATAAAACTCTTTTCAAAATTTTGTCGGTTTACTTCTTATTATACTCAAGTCTATAAATGCACCAATTTTTAAAAGATTTGATGACAATGTTGAAAATATATGAATCACTTGACATGGATTCGCTCAATTGTTAATTTTATTGCATCGAAACTACCAATTGACGTGCGAGGAATCCGAAATTGTTAAGTCCAGAATTTCCTATTTTTAAACCAAAACTCTTCAGAGAACGAAAACTCTTCAGAAACTCGTGAGCAAACTAATAATAGCGCAAATTGATCTGTGTAAACGAAAATATAAATTAAATTTCTTAAATTTAAATTTCCAGATATTATTTCACGTGATTTAGCTGCAGCAATGATTCTTCTACAATAAAAATCCATTGATAAAAGTGCAGCTTAAAATATACCAAGTAAATTCTTTTATGTGTCTGACATGCCATTCATTACAAGCCAAACAAAAACTCGAACAACCGTTTAAGCTAAGCGCACATTTTTCAACTTAAGTGAGTTATTTGTTGGGGTCATACGATTTGAGTAAAAAATAATGCACTTGTTTAAGTTTTTACGGACATTTGCACTTGCAATTACCCCCTAGAAAAGGCAAGAATAGAAAAAAAAGAAAAAGAAAACTTACACATCAAAAAGTAGCATCAGAAATCAGGTTAATGCAATAACTGAGAAATGTTAAACACAAAAACATCCCGCCGAGCTCCGCACAGCTAGAGAAATGCTTCCAAATGCTTTGTAGAATAGCACATAGCACGGTAGCCTAGAAAAAAAGAACAACAATAATAAAGATTGCAAGTCGTGCGCAATGCAACTTTTGTATGGCTTATCGAGCAGTGATGGAAATGCAGGCAAATTCGAGATTTATGCAAAACAAACAGATTTTTTATTTTTCTTTAAAAATTATTTTTTTACTTACTAATAGGCTGCATTAAAGAAGTAGTCTTCCGACCGATATAATGCGTTTGAGCCGGCGTTTTGAAAAAGCGCTCAAATTTCGATGCTGCCTTTATTTGCTCAATCGTAGCAAATCGCTGTACGTTCATGGGTAGTTTTGGTTTAGGGAACAAGAGTAATTTACTTGGAGCTAAGTCTGGAGAACACGGTGTAGTTTTTGACTAAGAAATACCGATCCTTTGACTCATTTTATGCAATAGCCAAAAATCTATGAAAAAACGCAAAGTGGCAAATAATTTTAACATAAAAAAATCGAAAATCGAATGTACCCTTGCGCTCAATTATTTGGGGCGGCAGTATTTTGGCAAGTTTCACTTAATTTATTGTTAATTATTTTCTGTATTAGGTAAGGAAGCCATACATGTTGCAAACTCTTTACAGAGTTTTTAAACATTCAACCAATTTTCATAAAAATTTCACACTTTTTATTCAGAGAAATTTTTTTTTTTTAATTTTTTATGTCTGCGATTTTTTAGCCTGTAACATAATAAAATGTAAAATTTAAAGTAGCTTATAACTCTCGTTGATTTCTGATAATTCTTTTGCTTGGCTGTGTTGTGTTTTTCTTCATATAACGAAGCATGGAATTTTTTTTATATGCGAAAACTGCGCAACAGCGTCAGGGGAAAAAATTATACAAAACCAATGAGACTTTGGCCACTTTAAACATGCACTTCATAATAGTAAAACTTAATAGACTTTAAAACTGTACGCTCAAATTTTTACCTAAAACTCAGAATAAAAAGGTTGAGTTTTTTGGAACAAATTTATATTTATTATTATTTTGAATTTCTCAATATTTTATGCAAAGATGGAATTGTGAATTTGTATGGTATTTCTTATAGGATAAGCTAGGCTTTTCTAAAAAAGTAATAAAAAAATAAATAAACAAAAGAAAAATAGCGAAAACTGCTTAAAATGCTGCTGATTTTATTAGTTGAGTACAATAGTCATAGCTTTTGAAGAAACCTTATATGTAACTCGATATGGAATTAAAAATTTTAAAGCGCTCAAAAATTTGAGTAATTGTAATATTTTGTAACAAAAAATGTTAATTTGAAAGAATTTACAGGCCTCGCGTGGAAATTGGTTGAAAGTGGTTCCGCAAACGCAGTAGTTGAGACACGTTAAGTTGCTTGGAATAAATTACAGCCTAAGAATGATGGAAATAATAATGAAATGGCGAATATCGTGGTACCGTTACTTTACTACCAGTAAATTTGACAATGAGTGACATCGTATGGCCAGATTACCATTCTCGTGACTTGATTTGGCATTTTTGAAGTCAAACTTCTTAGGCGAGAATGGAGAGTAAAATTTCAAGGCCATGCAACGTTTTAGGCATTTTCGTTCCGCGAGAGAGAAAAAAGATATAACGTAGAGGAAAAAGAGAGAGAGATCTATACCTCATATAAGTCAGTAGAGAGAGAGAGAGAGATAGATAGATAGAGAGAGAGAGAGAGAGAGAGAGAGAGAGAGAGAGAGAGAGAGATAGATACCCTCTCTATTGACGACTTAGATTAGATTGCTTTCTCGGTATAAGGGTGGGACCAGAGTGAGCGCTGAAAGCCGAGCCGAGATTGTCAGTGCGATAAAGATTGTCAGTGCGATAAAACTGATTACATACAAGTCAATACAAATAAGCTTGTGTATAACACAGTGAACGCCGACAGGAGCAGAGAGCAAAGCCGATGAGTGCGAGAAAACAGTTTCAAAGCGTTTTGCGCGCTTTTTTGCATTGTTGATGTTTACTTTTTAGAGTGCAGTAGTGTTTTTTAATGGTTTAAAAATAAACCAAAATGGATATCGATCAAATAATAAGTGAAATTTTTTCCCAGCCTGCTTTGTGGGACCAAAAAAACATTACCTCAGAGTCACTATCAATCTTTCGCAAGAAGTTACTGGCACCTTAATAAAATTTTACCAGTTTTTGTTTAGCTTCACACCTATCTTGTCCAGAATGTAATCAAATGTTTCAATTTTCATTCGGGTATATTGTTGAAATTTAGCTGGATATTTTCTTAAATCATTATATAAATGATGAAATTCACCAAATTCATTCCTTTTTAGTGTAATTGGATGTTTTCCAAACTCTTTTGTGTTAATAATTGCATTAATCACACTAGGAGAAGCAAAATACTCGTCATCAGATGAATCCATTACCGTGTACAGCAATTTTATAAACACAAATGAACAACAAAATTAAATGACATAAGAGCAAAACACATGGAAACACAGAATTTCAGCGCTGATTCTCGCATTCACTGTGTTATATACAAATTTTCTTCTCGCATGAAAATAAGCGTCAATAAGCTCGGCTCGGCTCCGCTCGGCATCAGCGCTCATTCTGCTCGCACCCTAAGGGTGTACAATTAGGCAAAGCAACCGTGAGCTGAGCGCGATCCCAGTCAAGTGGTTCAAAATATTTTAGACGTTGTCGTAAAATTTTCTTATTGTTTTATTTGTAGGCTTGAGTATAATATAGGTAAACTAAAAATGTGTTGAAAAAAATTTGTAATTTTGAGATTTAATCAATCTTGAAAATTTAAATGCAGAGGTTTTTAAAGTGAAATATCTTCAGTTCGGTTCGTTGTGCTGCTGCTACGGAATCGTGTATATTTCACGTATTTTCTTACAAAAAAAAGCTTTGGAAACCTTGTAAACAAACCACTCAACTATCTCCATAAGACCCTCTTATGGTACGAAGCGATTACAGTATCGTAGCTCCTCTCTTCTGAGCTCGACCACTTGTTGTACTAGCACCTACTACCGCACTTTACTATCAAACAGGAAGGAATGTACTGAAAGTGTGCCTATATATGAACAGTTTTGGGTCTAACGCCCTTATAGGTCTCTCTAAATATTTTCCGTATTCACTCCTCGACGGTTCTGTAGAAAGAAATACTAGACTATTTTCATTTACATATATTTAGGCGCATACGTGAATTAGATAAATTTTCCACAGCGGTTCGGTACAATTTGAAATTGTTGAGTTTTTGATCACTATTGCAAAAGTTGAGTCGCTTGCCAATTGACTACTCAATCATTTTTCATACTGTGGACGTCACAGCAAATGCGACGTGCTCGATCTTATTCATGCGCTTTTTTTTGTTTGTTTGAATTTGTAAATTCTTGGTTTTTTCTTTTAGCTGTAGTTGCTTGCTGTATTGTGTTCAGTTGTCGGCAATCGTGGGGTTTTCAAATGGATGCGTGCGTAATCTGTGCAATTTCAGCGCCCGATTTAAAATCAGCAGTTCGTGGCATATAAATATTTAAGTAGGTATATCTCGTAGATACAGTAAACTCGAACAATTGGCACGAATACGCGTGTGTATGTATGTTTATAAGTGTGCAGCTCTGTCGTCACTGTTTAGCAATGTTGTTGTTTTTTTTTGTTTTTTTTTTGTATTACTTACATAGCTTTTAGTGCACAGTTTTGTGTTTTTTGCCGGGCGACAGTGATTGTTGTTTGATTGCTGACTTTTCTTTTTGCGTTGTTGTTTTGCTTTGCCGTTCCCACTTTTGCATGCATTTAAAGGCAATCACAACGCTTAGTAAACGTGACATAAAGGCTAGAAAAAAATTGAAAATTGAACTTTTGAGAAATGCATGCATTTTTCTGGTGTGAGAAATGCTTTCTATTCCAAAGGCATCAGCTGTTCAAGCTGCACGTGCGATTCTTGTATTCTCTTCACATTCAGCTGATTGCTCAACTCTCCGCCTCTTGCTGCATTCTGCACTCTTCTATTTGGCTTTTTAGAAAGTTATGCTATGTTGATATGTTTTTCCTGTTTATTTTTCTTATGCAAGTTTTGAGTTCATTTGCACTTTCAGCAGTCGTTCTTTTAAAAATGTTTACTCTTTTAATTTGTTATTACTTCGTTCTTGCATTTTTTCTCCCTGCAATTTGCACTTCATTACTTTATTGCACTTATCATACATACGCGCACACATACATACATACATACATACATACATCCATACATATTTCACTTTGGTATTCGCCGTTGCGTTTTGTTTGTTGTACTTGTTCTTGTCAGCGCTTTTGCAATTGTTTATTTGCACAATGTGCTCATTTTTTCCGCTTTACATTCATTTTTGTTCAAAATAACAAATAAAAAAAAGTAAAAATCGGAACGCGAAAAAATTCTCTTTACTTTTTTTGTTGCTTATTTTCTTCACCTTACTTCACTTTGGTTTATTTTGCGTTTATAAGGGGTTACGCTACTGTGGTGGTAAAAAAATAATGACATTTTAGTTGTTGAGTTAAATGAACTTTTTGACGAAAATGAGTCAACGGCATTTTCTGAGGCGTCAACGTCCTGAAAATTTTCAGAATTTTCAATTAATATTAGCGTGCCTCCAACCATCGGTGTCAGTATTTTTTCAGTGGGGTAATAAAACAATGATGACGGCCACCGTAGCCGAATGGGTTGGTGCGTGACTACCATTCGGAATTCACAGAGCGAACGTCGGTTCGAATCTCGGTGGAACACCAAAAATTAAGAAAAACATTATTAGAAAATGCCCCTCGGCAGGCAATGGCAAACCTCTGAGTGTATTTCTGTCATGAAAAAGCTCCTCATAAAAATATCTGCCGTTCGGAGTCGGGTTAAAACTGTAGGTCCCTCCATTTGTGGAACAACATCAAGACGCACACCACCAATAGGAGGAGGAGCTCGGCCAAATACCCAAAAGGGGTGTACGCGCCAATTATAAATATAATAAAACAAATCAAAATTGTGAAAAAATTCTGAAAAATAAAAATTTTGAAACTGTATAAAAATTTTTTTATTTTTTGTTTCGAAGTAATACGAGCGATTATGGAAAAAAATCTTTTTGATCATATGTATAAGTATCTGCTCCTGTCGCTCTTGGATTCTTTGACTACTGCAGATGCAATTATAAAACCAAGGTCCCACAACTAGTTTCTTATCCAATAGCGAAAACTATGTTGAAGAAATATCTTCTGATGAAGCTATTGCTCCCCCCACGACTAAGACAGTGAAACAGATTAATTACCATATGAAGTTTGAAGAATAACAATAAAGTTTTTAATAAACCTTTAATTTGTTTTAGTTTGTTTTTAAATTTTTTTGTTTTGTGTTTTTAATTGTATAAGAAAGTCTGAACTTTAGTATTGAGTTGAAATATATGGGAATCTGTTATTTTGTATGTATTTGATTTAAAAAAAAACCTATTGGAACATAACCCCCAAATTTATATGATAACTATGTTTTAGATAACGCGGAATTACATAACGCGCAATTCTTCTGGAACGTAAATATCGCGTTATACGAGGGATACCTGTATTTGTTGAGAGTGGACTAAGAACTACAACAATTGCAAGCAATGGAGTTGCTAACGGGCAACACCAAAAGGCAACAAAATTTGCTCTGTATGAACGCGATCTAATGAAACTTGTCTCCTCCGAAAAAAAAAGAATAAAAATTCCCCAATATCAGGAACGAGAGTTGATACCATTGAAAATATGTAGTTTGTTATACCATTTTCACGCCATACTCGTTAGTGGTGAATCTTGTTTGATAACTTTGTTGCTGCTTTCATATGCAAACTTTTCGCCAAGCAAGCAGAGCCTAAACATAGCGAGCAGAGAAGTGGCGAATCGAAAGCGCCTGTTATTCCATTCAGCTGGTTACCCGCTAGCTATGTAGTTGCACCAGTTACCTTGCCGTTAGCCAGGGGTTACCCCTGTGTAACACGGGCACCTCAGTGTTTATTCATCATGAAACCGTTTAGAGTCAATAGAGTATTTTCTTAACAATCTTGCACTACTTCTAGCTAAGGAAGTACCGAGGAAGTGTTATACTGTTTCTTCCTCTTCCTTGTTTCTAAATTCTGCAGTATTAGAAGAGTGCCTACTTAACAACCAATGACCGGAGGATGATCAATTCTCCTGGCCTTTTCTTATCTATTTGCAGCCAAATGAGCCTCTTACATATGCTTCAACATAAGAAAACTTCCCTATAATACCCGAAAAACAAAAAAGTGTGGTTGTTTGGTATACATCGAAAAACTTTTTTTTGTACGAAAATTTTGCACATAAAAATGTAATAAATCGGAAAAATCTATTCATACTTTCATGTAGAATGCAATTTTGAGTATAAAATAAAGTCTCAAGTCAATGATTTAAAAATTTGTTCGATTTTGCGCTTAAAGTTTTCGGTATGATACGCATCGGACTGTGAGGGTAAGAAGTATTCAGACATTTTTCATACCTGAATTTGTGATGGGCGTAATTTATAAATAAATTTGCACATTTTTGAGCAAAAACACAATTAAAGAATAAGAAAATATAAGATCAACAAGAATTATAAATATAATTATAATATTTTTTTTTTTTTTTTTTTTTAATGGAAATACTTTATTTGCAATCTATCTTAGAATACAGATATTCAGCAAAAGAGATCTTATTACCTAATGACAGCATAGTATTTACACTGGTGCAAAACTACATAGAAAACTATAGAATTTTTTCTTTTTACAATTCTTATGCATATTTTATGTTATTAGATTTAACTTTACTCGAAAATTGTATAACCTACTTCATATATAACTTATATTAGAATTTTAAAATTTATTGGAGCCTTTTAACAATTTCATATTTAGCTCTTGTTTTTTTTTTCTTTTTTTATTATTATTATTAAATTGACAAATTTAAAGGAATGGCAAATCTAAGACATGATTGCGCTTTAATCGTCTAATTTCATTGGTTGAGTCCAACAAGCAAATAGCATTCGTGTTTACATGATTTGACAATCGTTCAATGTATCTCTTAGAATATACTGAGATTTCTCTCTTAAGAAATGGAATACCTAGATCCTTGTGTATGGCTTCGTTTGTGATAAACCAAGGTGCATTAACAATTGTACGCAAGGTCTTTGACTGGTAGCGTTGTAAAATCTCCACATTGGACTTACTAGCAGTTCCCCAAAGCTGTATACCGTAGGTCCATATAGGCTTCAATATAGCTTTATACAATCTAACCTTGTTTTCCAGACTAAGTTGAGATTTGCCACCAAGCAGCCAGTACATTCTCTTGGTTTTATTTTTAAGCTGTTGATGCTTAGCTTTAATATGATTTTTCCATGTAAGGCGTCGATCAAGATGCATTCCCAAGTACTTGACTGTGTTGCTAGTAGGAATTTGATGACCATTTAAATACACTGGAGGACATTGTTCTCTTCTTAGTGTAAATGTAACATGAATAGACTTTTCATGATTAATATTAATTTTCCATTTATTGAGCCAAGTTTCCAAAGTGTGTAAGTGATTTTGTAGCAGGGAGGAGGCCTCTGCAGGGGACTCACTAGATGCGATGAAAGCTGTATCATCAGCAAAAGTCACCACTTCTACCTTTTCTGTTGTCGGCATGTCGTAAGTAAATATCGTATACAAGACTGGCCCTAAAACGCTACCCTGAGGCACACCTGCGTTGATGCTATATATTTCAGATGACGCATCTTGGTGTTTTACATAAAAGTGCCTATCGCTTAGATAAGATTTAAGCACTAAGTAAAAATGTGCAGGTAAAAGTTAATTATAATAAAAAAAAAAAAAAAATTTCTAAGCAAATTTTCAGGCAAAAAAATTTATAAATCGGAAATATCCATCCGTACTCTCATCCAGAATACCATTTTGAGTATAAAGAAAAGCCTCAAGTCGATGATTTTAAAATTTGTTCGAAACACCGATTTCTGTAATGGCCTAACCCTTTAAATGCACGGTTATATATTTTTTAGTTTTGACTGAAAGAAAATCACATTTTTCGCCGATTTTTTGCAGTACTTCGCTTTTTCGCTTTCGCTTCGGTTTGCATTAAAAACTTTGTTACATTTTGACTTTTGCTTACTTGCATACATATTTCTTATTTGATTTACCTGCTGTATTTTTTTTTTTAATATAGTATTTTATGTTGTTCGTTCGCATTCAAGCCATTGTTGTTGTTGCTTATCTTCACTTGTGCGTTTATTTTTTTTTAATTCTTGCCGTCGTTTCGGCTAATTTTATTCAGATTCTGTTCAGCATCCACATACTGCCCCTTCCTTACTTCTAAATAACAGCTAAATATGTACATATGTATTGTATAATAATGTGAATACTGTGAATATATCCGTATGTAAGTGTATTATAAAAAATAAATTAGTATTCATGTCAAATTTTATGCATTAATTTTTTTAATATTTTTTGTTTACAACATTTTTTATCTGTAAATAAGAATTTTATAAAAAAAAAGTTGGAAAATACTTACATAAAAATTACTTATAAAAGGTGATTTTTTAAGAGCTATAGGAAAGTTGCTCAAAAAAACACACGTAAAATTAAAAAAAAAAATGCACGAAATTTGTATTTGAATCTATAGTACAGTCCATATAATTTAATGTTAAAAGATTATTTTATGCAAATGTTGACCGCGACTGCGCTTCAAATGGTCCATCCGCTTAGTCCAATTTTGGCATACTCTTCCCAATGTTTCGGCCGGTATCTCACATATAAATACTTTAATGTTGTCTTCCAATGCGTTAATTGAAGCAGACTTGTCTGAATATACATGAGCTTTAACATAGCCCCACAAAAAATAATCTAAAGGCGTTATATCGCACGATCTGGGTGGCCAATTGACAGGTCCCGAACGTGAAATAAAATGTTCACCGAACTCGCCTCTCAACAAGTCCATTGTTACGCGTGCTGTGTGGTATGTGGCACCGTCTTGCTGAAACCACATGTCATGCAAGTCAAGCTCTTGCGTTTAGGGCAAAAAATAGTTGGATATCATTTCACGGTAGTACTCACCATTCACAGTTACGTTATGATTCGCAGCATCTTTGAAGAAGTACGGTCCAATGATACCTCCAGCCCATAAACCACACCAAACTGTGGCCTTTTCTGGATACATTGCAATTCTTCTGGCTGATATTCACTCCAAAATCGACAATTCTGCTTATTTACGTACCCATTGATCCAAAAATGAGCTTCGCCGCTCAACATAATTCTTCGATAAAAAAGTGGATCTTAAACTTTCGTAACAGAACACGCATTTTTTTAATAAAATTCAATGATTTGCAAGCGTTGTTCGATTCATGTAAGACGATTCATGGTTAAATTATAGACCAAACTGAAGATGTTTGACAGTGAAACAAAACACGAAACGTGCGTCAGCTGTTTAAACCAACTGTTTAAAAAGATAATAGCTAAAAAATCACCCGTTACTATATACGTTTGTATACAGTATATCATTTGTTTGTGCTAAAGGCTGTTATTGTGGCTTTCATTCGTAATTCTATTTAATTCTAGTTTAGCGCACAATCTCAGCTTTTCAATATTCTGCTTAGAAGTAGAATTCAATTCCTACAAAATTTTAAGCATTAAACTTAAATTAATTCCTTACATTAACTTATATTTATACATACATATACTTGGCGCTTACACCCTTTTTGAGTGTTTGGCCGTGGCGTGCGTCTTCATGTTGTTCTACAAATGCAGTTTCAAGCCGACTCTGAACGGCAAATTGTTTTTTATGAGGTTTCCATGGCAGAAAGACACTCGGAGGTTTGCATTTGAAATGCAAATGATTAAGAAATACTAAAGTATAAGCGATATGCAGGGCAAGGATTCAGTAAAGTCCCATGTTATTATGAATTGTAGGAGTTCTTGGGCTGTCCATCTAGATGCAACGTCCGATGCACTAATGTGCCTGCGGTATCTTTTTATTTCTTGTAAAACCTGCTCTTTGTCAAATTATTGAGTATTTCCTTCCAAGTACCAAGGGATCACTAGTCGTGAGTGCTTAGAAATGGAAAGAGGGCGTTTTGAAAATCTTGAATTATTTTTATTTTTGCTTTTTTTATTTGCCCGTTCTTGTGATCCATACTACGAGTATTACTTTTTTCATTTCTTGTTAACAGCCTGTATATCGCTTATAAATCTTAAGTGGAGCACAATTATATCTGTGCTTTTCTCAGTAGTTATATCTGTCTAGTTGTATCACAAAAAATCATTTATTTTCGCGCAGACTAATAATTGTTCATTAAGGTTCGTTGCCACCATTTAAATTTTGTGTTGGACGGTGTCATTGCCATCTTTTAGTTTTTTAGCGCACATTTCACTTAACAAACATTTAATTACTCGTATACCAGCATCAGTTTCACACTAATACGAGGGTTGCTTCGTAAGTTTTTATATATACAAATAGAAGTAACAACATCAATAAACGTTCGTATGCGTTTGAGGCAATTTTTATAAAAAATGTTTATTTGAACTATTTTTTCCACTCTAATTGAAGCAGCTACATGGAACTTGATCAGTGGGAGTAAGGAGGTCTATTAATTTGATGCACTTCGAAAATCATTGCTAAAAATGTTCACGTTTAATTCCATATTTCCACCAAGATGATTGTTTCAAGCACAAGTAAAGAACACAACTTGTATGCGTATGGCAAAAAAAAAATCCAAGTGCTATTACCACCAAAAATGCCAAACTTTACGCTGTTAATGAGAGTTTTGACAAATTTCGTAAGGTGTTGAAATAAGCAAAACTAATACCAAGTTTGGTACTAGAAACTCTAGTCTCAAGTTTTTTCAAGTTTCAGTTTCTTTTTTAAATTTAAAGTATTTTCTTCTTTCTGAATTTTTCTTCCAACACCCAGTAAACTTCCCGTTTACGGGTTTTATGAGGTTCCCCACTGTAAACTCGCCATATTCGGTAGAAGCACAAACTCCTCGCGCAGGGTAGGGTGTGACGTTTGGCCACGTGTATCGATTTTGCCCCGCTAGAAGCTGTTCAGCTCATTTTATGCTGTATATGTACCTATATCACATCGTGGGGAGCTTTCAGAGAAAGAGACTGTTTAGCACTTTCTCTGTAAATGCCCGGTTTTGGCAGCTAGGCGATTAAGGTCACTGGGTGTGCCTTTTATCTAGAGCTTGAGGCAGTGCACCAACCTAAATCCCATCAATCTTCTCCATTACATAAACAGCTTTGGCTGGCTGTCGATATTTGCCTGTTGGCGGTCTCATAATGATAGCAAAACGGAGTTTTAGTGCTACTTGGGGAATGCCAAAGTGTACTATACTTCAATCATTTCACCTACCTACCTACTCACTCCCACGCACTCACGTGCCATCTAGTCCATCCATTTTTATTTCGTATGGAAATTTCTTTGAGATCTGAAATCTAAGTCAAGCTATGTGCAGCGCGCCGTTATTCATTCTAGAATATCTGAATATTGCTCTAGCGTGCAACAAGAGTTGTGGTGTTTCCTTAGCTGCATGAGAACTATCGCTATCGATAACTATGGTTTGACAACTGAGAAAGGCAAACTGTGTTACCATTTCTGCTCAGTAATGTGTTGTAAATAATTATAAATTGTGTAACGCCAGAGCAACGCTTCCAAACTGTGGAAATTTATTTTGCAAAAAGTAAATCTGTGCGCGAAGTTCATAGAGCGAAGTGCTGAAGAAGTCGCCGAAACGTTGATTCGCCGTCATTCTCAACTTGTGGCCCTCTGCCTTTCGACTACGTAGAAGGATCTTGGTTAACGAGCCTATAAAATATGGCTCGTTTAAGATTTGAAATCAAATTACTATCTTTTGCATCGCATTTTTACTGATTGGGCTCATTTAGATTTTTTATTCGCATTTATTGGAAAAAGTAGTCAAAAATTGTAGGTACTGATCGACTGCATCATGTAACTCGTAGCCGCGGCGGACATATGCCGGATATTATATTCAAAAAATGCCATGAAATTATCTACGAGATTATAATAAAAAATATTCATTCCAATAATATTTCTATTTTCTATTATCATTTTAAGTTCCCATACTCTTAAAAAACACTCTTAAGAAATCATAGAGGTAAACCTGACAAACCATACGTCTCATCTAAACATTTGAACATTAAAAATTTATTAAAGGTGTCATAAATAAATGTGCAGTTTTGAATGTAAATATCTAAAGCTTTTGAGTAGTTCAAATTACTTTATTTACTTACTAAATGTTGCTTAAATAAGGATTTATTGTTGAAGAACTAAATTATGCGCAACACAAATATGAATACATTAGAAAATAGCTGCGCGTTAATTTAAAGTTTCTTTACATAAGAAATTAACAATTTGCTCATTATTGCCCATCAAACTGGCTACTGGATGTGTTAGAAAATACATTTATTTTAACTAAGTAATTCCAGGCTTTAGTCGTTGGCAAGTTTTCATGCCCAATTTGCTTTACTATATTTTTAAGTTAAAAAAGTAAGATTAGATAAGAAAAATTTCCACCGCTCGGTTCACTGAACTGCCGTTTTATTTGTATAAATTGGGACTAGGCTGGGTGGAGTCCTCCCAGATTAGGAACTTAAAAAAAATGTTTATACAGTGTTACCAAAAATGTAGCTTGCGGCTATAAATAGAAGAAATAAATCAAGTACATTCAATTTTGAAGAAAGTCACTGACTTCTCTATGCGTTGAAGTGTAAATTTCTAGTCCAATTACCATGGTCAGCTTTCTTTCTTTAGGAGCCCAAAACTTTGCAAGCGAAATCCTAAAACCTCACATTCGATGATTTCTTTCGGTATCTGGTTTTGTGTGCATTCCTTATAATTCTTGTAATTTGTTTCGCATAGTGTAAAGATGAGATCGAACCTTGTAGTAGCGCATATTTCTAAATTTCAGCAAATGTTTATGATTTTTTGGACTCAACAAAACTTCTGAACAAATAGCGTCACGAAGATGAAACCTTTATGGCTGTGAAGGCGAGTATTATTTTCGTTGATCTTCTCTTGAAGGGTAATCAATCAGATTGAAAGGTTAACTGATTTCCAGTTCAGCTCTATTGATCTGGTGACGGGTTTTTTTCCTCGTTTTTATCTCTACCTTTACCCTTCAGATTGGATTCATTTTTTAACCCAAAACTTGTAGAGAAACAATTGAACACGGGAATTAATCAATAAGTGATTTTCGTTAAACTAAGAATAATTCTTTCTAATGAAAAACTTGTAATTAGAAGACATCGATAATTTAAGATATTAAGCCGAGGGTGGAGTCCAATTCCATTATTGAAAACATTTTAGAAGTTCGAAGTTTTTGGGTACGAAATATTCCAACTTAAGGCGTTTATGGAATCTGGCTTAATCCACCGACGTATCGCGAGGAAAATCGATCCCAGCCAGAAATTGGTCGCCACATTTTAAGAGATGAATTAAGTTATATTAGAAAAAACATGAAAGGAGGCAAGCATAAGGCAACAATAGCAGCCGATTATCAGAAGAGCGAATATCAGGTGCGCATGAAATTCGTATGACTGCACGTCGAAAATCGACAAGAAAACGATGGCCAGTGTTTGTCAGACTACAGTTAAAGGGATTATCTGAGGTGTCAAGCATCAGAAAAGTGTGAAATTAAAGAAACAACTACAACCTAATGCCATTTGAAAAGCTACACGCTCTCAGTTCTGTCGCGAGCAGATGGCATGAAAGTAAGAATGTAGTTTTTTTTTTTTCTTGTTTTAGCAGACGAATACAACTTAAAATAGAGTAACCCTGAACTGAAGCAATGGATTGGAAGTCAAAATGTCCCACTACTGGAATGGTATCCATATCTCCTGACCTAACTATCATCTAAAACGTGTGAGGAATTTTTTTATGTAAAATTTATGAGTTCGATGATCAAGTTGACAATTTGACAAGATCGGGCGGAAATGTCTTTGTGAATCTTAGAGGAATTGTATACAGTGTACTCTACCCTAACGGACACCTCTCTTAAGCGCACACCTTCCATAAGCGACCACTTTTTTCAGTACATACCAAAAACCCTTAAGAATTTTTGAACATTTTTTCTCATAAGCAGACAACCTCCAATTAGAGCTTAACCCGCCCATAATATATTATTAACTTTTTTTACACTTTTTTCATAAGCGTCCACCTCCCTTAAGCGGATACATTTTTCAGTCCCTTAGCTGACCGCGTAAGAGAAAATGCACTGTCAATGAAATTGTGAATTTTTTTTATCATTTCAATAAAAAGTATTTTAGATTAGTCACTCATTCTAAAAAAAAAAAAATACTTGATTTAAAATATTTCTTGTTGTATAATTTAAAAACTGAAATGTTAAAATTTTTTCCCCTGTTTGATTTCTTCGTAATTCACATTTTAATACAAAAATTCTTTAAAACTATTCCGATGAGCGCCGGTGTAATAATAATTGGCGCTTACATCCTTTGAAGGATGTTTGGTTGAACTCCTCCTCCAATTTGTGGTGTGCGGTTTGATGCTGTTGTACAGTTTTATGTCGCCTTCGAGCAGTTGAGCTTTAGGAGGTTTTGTTTTTTTAAGTGAATTACTTCATTTACACTATCGTTTAGCTCTGTGCTGTCAGTAAAGATAGCAGTAAACCGTGGATTTAGTTCCGTAACATTTCTACTTACGTTATTCTCCTAGATCTTTGAACTCTAATTTGATTGGAATTTGATAAAATTTCAGTCCTCTAAAGAGCAGGAAAAACATTTTATGTATGTACATACATTCGAGTGTGTGTAGTCCATTCTAGTCCAGTCCAGTAGGGTTGAGGAATGTTGAGCTCACTATAGAAACACATACGTGAGTAAATGAGCGCACCTTGAATTTAGCAGGAATCTTAAGTTTGAAAATATCGTCTTGGCTCCTTTGTTTCATATCACTCAAGAACGAGCAACGTTTTGTTTATTCTTCTCTCTTTTTGCAATTGTTTTATTATATTTTTTTGCCATTACTTTTTTCGTTGAAGTGATACGCTGTCCATTTTTGCGCTTCGATTGCACGCCTTAGGTTGATTGTTGTGACGTTTGCTTGTGTACACTTGGTGCGATTTGTTTAACTACATATGTACATACACACATCAATAGAATAAATGATGACCCATTGAGTGGAATATTAGCGTAATGTACTTGCACGCTTGCCGGGGAGCGTTGCTACTTGTGCTTCGCCCGCTTCTTCCGACTTTGCTTACTTGCTTTTACAAAGCAAAGAGTAAGTCCCACAAACACCCATTCAGTTGCTACCCAGCAAAATTGCTGGGTACGCTATGATTACACTTTTTAACGCAATCCATTTTTTGGTGTTGTTGACGTTGTTTTGTAATTTTTTTATTTGTCATTTATTCGCGCTTATTTGTTCCTACTGATTGGTTAGAGTTGTGATATTCTGGTGTATTTTTGTTTCATTTAATGATGCATGGTTTTTTATTTCACTTTGCTGCTTGCCGCGACGTCACGTTGGCTGGAATCGCGTCGAAAGTCATCGGCGTCGCTGCCGTCATATAACTATATACTTAGTACTTGCATATATATATGTATGTATGTAACCATCAACAGTTTTGTGTTCAATCATTCACGACGTATGCATTTAATACTTGGCGCTGTGGACGCGCTGTGCATTTAATAGCTCAATTATTATTTAAAACCAAAAATGAGTTTTTCAAGCTCTACAGGTCGCTCTACAGGCGTGACCTTAAATAATTTATTATTTCTCATTTTTTTTTTATAACGTAGTTGTCTTGTCTACTCGTACCACTTGTAAAGTTGTTTTTATTGCAATACTCATTGCAATTTTTGTTTTTTTTTATTAAAGTTAAGTTTGCACAACATTTCATTAGCTAAATATTAATTATCGTTTGCCATTTGGTGGCTGTTGTTTGCTAAGCGAAACAAACACGCGGGTACACATGCAAGTGTGTGTGTGTGTTTGAAATCAATGCTCAATTATGGCGTGTGGTTGCCTTTAATAGCTGAAATTTCGTGGTTTTTGTGGGAAGTATGAAAATTAATTATGGATTTATTGCTGGGTAATTAAAACTGTTCAGTTTTATGCATTTCAATAACAGGAAGGCTGCTCAGGCACAAACCAGCTCTGTAATAAGATCGAATACAGAAATTAATTCTTCTGGGTATTGACAGCGGCAATAGTAACCCAAACGAATTTACTTGAGAAAATAACAGAATTCGTTCGGGGATACAATAAGTTAATTTAATTTATTTTATTTTAACGCTATTTAGGTTAATTGAATTGAATTTATTTTATTTTAACGTCATTTAGTTTAATTTAATTTAATCATATTTTATTTAATTTAACTTTCATTTATTGATTTTACAATTATTTCTTGTACTTTGTTGAAGGGGGGCCTCTTATCAGCGGTTTCAAAAAAAAGCTTTTTCTCTCAATTTTTTTCGAGGCGAAAAAAGCGACACACAGGAATAATCTTTTGCATTTATTTGAAGGCATGATTGAAAAGTAATAAGCAATTTTTTAACATAAAGAAAAAAAATGGATCTCGCACAGCTTCTCGTTGCGCGCTAGTAAAACGGCGTGTAAGATTGTAATTGTAGCTTTCACCTGAAACACAAAAGAAAAACATTGTCTTACTCAGAAGGCTTTTTATAATAGACTACTCTTGTATAAAAATATGAAAAAATGAGCACACAAATAATTATTGAAAAAAGTGTTTTTCTTCGCAATTTTTTTCAAAAAAGGTGTTAAGGGGGGAGCCTTGGAGTTTAGAGGCTTCAAAAAATTTGATTTTTTTTAATATAAATGTCTTCCCAAACTATCCAAGAATGTGTCCTCAAAATTTCAGAAGCAAATTCAAAATGTTTTCGGAGTTACAGAAGAAATTGTGAGTAAGCGTCGAGCAGGTATACGAGCGGCCGGATTGCCCGAAATTCGATTTCTCGGTTTTTTATTTTTACGATTTTTCCCAATTTGAGGGAAAGATAGGGAAAAGTTAAACGTCCTATCGAAACAAGATACCATTGATTGTATTTGGAACTAAATTCTCTTCTTACAAAACCTAAAGAAATTTATGATTAACCCACTTTTTAAAAAATCTAAAGTGAATTTGTTTTTCCAAAAAAATGATTTTTTTTTTAATTAGCGAAAAATTGTTCAATTTCTCACTTTTTGTTTAATTTCCTTGGTTTAACTAGAAGCTATACTATACTTAAATAAATATTTTTGTGGGTTTTTGGTTTCAGATGAAAATTGCGACCTGTACCTTTCCCGCCGCACGACACATGCACACTCGAGGCGCCTCGGCTAAATGCTTGTACCAGGCATAATATGACATATATTTTAATGGAAAAATTTGAGAGGTCTATTGAAATATATAAGAATAAAACCTGACAGTTTCGTTTCCATCAAATATTTCTTTCCTTCCCAAAAAAATCCACGAAAAAATGGATTTTTTGAAGCCTCTAAAGCAGGCTTCCCCCTTAAATAACATTAAAAAATGAATTTTTTTTTGGATTTTGTTAGTTATTTAGTTGCACATTTTAATTATCTTTATATAGATTATCGGTGAGAAGGCGAAACATTCCAGGATAGCTGGTTGTGCGTTGGGTTTGGGACCCGCCACTTAAAAATCGCCCCCAATGAAAACTTTAAAAAAGCCTCGGATGAGACCTCCCTATACTGATGACGACCCCTGCAAACGAACTAAGGACTATGATTTGAGGGCATGCACCTGGAATGTCCGGTCCCTTAATGGGGAGGGTGCCTCTGCCCGGCTGGTTGATGTCCTCGTGAGAGTAAAGGCTGACATCACTGCCATCCAAGAGATGCGATGGACGGGGCAAGGAAAGAAAACCATAGGACCTTGCGACGTCTACTACAGCTGCCATGTAAAGGAGCGCAAATTCGGTGTCGGATTTGTTGTGGGAGAGAGACTTCGTCGCCAAGTACTGTCGTTCACTCCGGTGGACGAGCGTCTCGCAACAATCCGCATCAAAGCCCGTTTTTTTAACATATCGCTAATTTGCGCCCACGCCCCGACGGAAGAGAAGGACGATGCGACCAAAGATTCTTTCTATGAGCGCCTGGAACGTTCCTATGAGCGCTGCCCCCGCCACGACATAAAAATCGTGCTTGGCGACTTCAACGCCAGGGTGGGCAAGGAGGGAATTTTTGGTCCCACAGTCGGAAAATTCAGCCTGCACAACGAAACATCCGGCAACGGACAGAGGCTGATCGACTTCGCCGGGGCCCGAAACATGGTAGTCTGCAGCACCAGATTCCAGCATAAAAAGATACACCAAGCTACCTGGCTGTCCCCTGATCGAAAAACGCGAAACCAGATCGATCATGTTGTGATAGATGGAAGACACGCTTCTAGTGTATTAGATGTACGTACGATCCGAGGACCCAACATTGACTCGGATCACTACCTTGTTGCAGCCAAACTGCGCACGCGCCTCTGTGCAGCAAAAAACGTGCATCTACCTACGCAAAGAATGTTCGACATCGAAAAGCTGCAATCACAACAGACAGCCAGAAGATTCGCCACTCGACTCTCACTCCTGCTCTCGGAGAGTACTGCCCAACAAACCGGCATCCACGAACAATGGAGCAACATTTCTCGTTCTCTACGTACCGCCGCCGAAAAAGAAATCGGATTCCGGCGAGCCCGAAAAAACAATTGGTACGACGAGGAATGTCATGCTGCCGCAGAAAGAAAGGATGCCGCCTATAGAGCCACGCTGCGATCGGGCGCAACGCGAGCCATGTGGGATCGCTACAGAGAGCTGAAAGAGGAAGAGAGACGTATTATCCGAAAGAAGAAACGAGAGGCCGAAATACGTGAGTGCGAAGAGCTTGAGATGCTGGCCAACAGGAACAACGCCCAAAAATTCTACCAGAAAGTTCGGCGGCTTACAGAAGGTTTTAAGACCGGGGCGTTTTCCTGTAAGAACAAAGACGGCGAACTGGTGACCGACGTACAGAGCAATCTTAAATTATGGAGGGAACACTTCTCGAACCTATTAAACAGTGACAGCTGCGCATGTCACCGAGAAAGTGAAGATCCCGATACCCCAATCGTTGACGACGGAATTGTCGTTCCGCTACCCGATCATGACGAGGTGAGAATAGCGATAACGCGGCTAAAGAACAACAAAGCCGCGGGCGCCGACGGACTGCCGGCTGAGCTATTCAAACATGGCGGCGAGGAGCTGGTAAGGTGCATGCATCAGCTCCTATGCAAAATATGGTCGGATGAAAGCATGCCTGCCGATTGGAATTTAAGTGTGCTCTGCCCAATCCATAAGAAGGGCGATCCTGCAATTTGTGCCAATTACCGCGGGATTAGTCTTCTAAATATCGCCTATAAGGTTCTAGCGAGCGTATTGTGTGAAAGGCTGAAGCCCACCGTCAACCAACTGATTGGACCTTATCAGTGTGGCTTCAGACCTGGAAAGTCTACCATCGACCAAATATTCTCAATACGCCAAATCTTGGAAAAGACCCATGAAAGGAGAATCGACACACACCATCTTTTCGTCGACTTCAAAGCTGCATTCGACAGTACGGAAAGGAGTTACCTGTATGCCGCGATGTCTGAATTTGGTATCCCCGCAAAACTAATACGGCTATGTAAGATGACGTTGCTCAACACCAACAGCGCCGTCAGAATTGGAAAGGACCTCTCCGAGCCGTTTGATACCAAACGAGGTTTCAGACAGGGTGACTCCCTGTCGTGTGACTTCTTTAACCTGATGTTGGAGAGCATCGTGCGAGCCGCAGAACTTAATCGCTCAGGCACAATTTTTTATAAGAGCGTGCAATTGCTGGCGTATGCCGATGATATTGATATCATCGGCCTTAACAACCGCGCTGTTAGTTCTGCCTTCTCCAAACTGGATAAAGAGGCAAAGCGAATGGGTCTGGTGGTGAACGAGGACAAAACGAAGTACCTCCTGTCTTCAAACAAACAGTCGGCGCACTCGCGTATCGGCACCCACGTCACTGTTGACAGTTATAATTTTGAGGTTGTAAAAGACTTCGTCTATTTAGGAACCAGCATTAACACCGATAACAATGTCAGCCTTGAAATCCAACGTAGAATCTCTCTTGCCAACAAGTGCTACTTTGGACTAAGTAGGCAATTGAGTAGTAAAGTCCTCTCTCGACGAACAAAACTAACACTCTACAAGACTCTCATCATGCCCGTCCTAACGTATGGCGCAGAAGCTTGGACGATGACAACATCCGATGAAGCGACGCTTGGAGTGTTCGAGAGAAAGATTCTGCGTAAGATTTTTGGACCCTTGCACGTTGGCAACAGCGAATATCGCAGACGATGGAACGATGAGCTGTATGAGCTTTACGACGACATAGACATAGCGCAGCGAATAAAGATCCAGCGGCTACGTTGGCTGGGTCATGTCGTCCGAATGGATACAAACGCTCCGGCTTTGAAAGTATTCGATGCGGTACCAGCTGGTGGTAGCAGAGGAAGAGGGCGGCCTCCTCTGCGTTGGAAAGATCAGGTGGAGAAGGACTTGGCTTCACTTGGTGTGTCCAACTGGCGCCGGTTAGCACGAGAAAGGAACGACTGGCGCGCTTTGTTAAACTCGGCCAAAATCGCGTAAGCGGTTATAGCGCCAATTAAGAAGAAGAAGAAGATTATCGGTTTGAAACGATAACTTTCGTCATTTTTTTGAAATCTTACACGCCATTTTCAAAAACGTGGTTTTGAGAAAACGTGTTCAAAAGTTTTCAGAAGGTAGACCTGTAACTCCGAAATCACTTTGAATTCCGCTATACAATTTTGAGGGCATATTCTCCTATAATATAATATATCTATCGATTGCAGTAAAAAAAATCGATTTTTTGAAGCCAACCGATGAGAGGCCCCCCTTAAGGCGTTGGTACCAAAGTTTTCATTTTGTTCTGCTGTTCTGTTTTTTTATAATAAAATTTATTTTATTTATTTACGTTTCTTTACACTTAAATATTAACATGAAATGCTACTGCAAATGTTTTTTTGTGTGTTATGATAAGTCCGGCTTGCCTGAAATTAGCCCAGCCCTTCACCACAAGAAGATTCTCCTGTCTATTTGGTGGGATATGGCCGGTATTGTTTGTTATGAACTTCTAGAACCAAACCAGACGATAACTGCTGATTATTATCAGCTTTCAAACTTGAGTGAAGCACCTAACAAAAATCGACCGTCTTTAGTAAATAGACGCAAAGTTTTATTTCACCACGACAACCGCAAGGCAAACATTAGGCAAGCTAAACGAGCTCAGATGGGAGCTAATGCCGCATCCACCATACTCTCCGGATATTGCACCTTGTGATTAACACCTTTTCCGTGGACTTCAATCCCATATGAGTAACAAGAACTAATCCTCAAAAGAAGCTATAAAAAGGGATATCGAAGCGTATTTTGGCTCCAAGGACAAACAATTTTTTGAGCAGGGAATTAAAAATTTGCCTAAACGTTGGGAAGGCATTGTAAATAATGTAGGAAAATATATTATTGATTAATAAAAATTTTAAACACCTTTTTTATTAATTTTAAAACCACCTTTAAAAAACGCACGAACTTATGGACTGACCTGATACTTCCTTCAATTCCTTGCGCACTTAGAAGCGACTCTTTTTAATGGCAAATATAGCCTATGCGGTACAGCCAACCTAATTGACAGTCATCAAAAAAGAGCTCAGCCTCTCTTCTTTGGTCGTTCAAGTGATTCAGACGTTTCAAGATCACTCAAAAACATATTATTATATATGTACCTCTAAATATCCGTTGGGTACCCAGAACATTCTGGACAGAGTTTTTTAACTGTGGACGTGAATTCAACATATTTCTATTCTAGCTAACGACTTGCGCTTCCAAGTAGCTTCCTTCCTTTCATTTCACATCGATTTATGGATATAACCTTTTAAAAGTGATTCTCGAACAGTACGAAAAAGGGCCAACCTCGGGTACTCGGGTGACCAACCGAAGGTTTTAAAAAAGCTGTTACTTACCAACTAGCTCTGAAATGTGTCCCACCGGAACTCAGCTAATACTCGTATTTTCAAGTCGTATTTGCTTTTCGCATTACTTAATATTTCTGTTTGTCTATTTATTGACTTTGTCGTTTTTGTTCGATTAATTAGTGTTATGACTGACTAGCAATTGCTACTGTATTTTTCGTGAAGCACTCTTTCAAGTTTTGTGTTCATCAATATGCAAATTCCACATCTGTTAAGTTGTTTATATATTCGAAAATTATTAAGTACACTACAGCTGCTAAGCTGGTTTGAATTATTTTGTTGCATGCAAATTAACAGACTATGGCGCATGAGTTTGGTAGATGGGTTTGTGCGTGATTATCATTCGGCAGATCCCAAGTTCGATGCGAATTGTGGGCATGAAGCTTGAAATGATATAAAAAAGGTTTGTGGTCGTCCCTCGGCGGGCAATAATGAGCCTTCGAGTGCATTCTTGCAATGGAAAAGCTTCTCATGCCAGATGCCATTCGTAGGCGTTGTTCTTCTACTTGTAAGACAATACTAAGATGTTAAACAGAAATTGGAGAAACAGTTGGGCCAAACGCGTAGTAAGGAATTTATGCAGCAATTATGTCCAATAGTCTTAACAATTGAGTGTTTTAATCATGGTTATATGTAGATAATTAAAAATTGACTACGATAATTATACCCAATTCAAATTTCATCCATAATTGTGCTAATACCAATTTTTGCTCGGTAATAAACATTTCTTCTGTTTTTCGTCTTTCCTTCGCAAGCATCATCTCATTAATGCCATCTCGTACGAGTTTTGAAATCTTTACACTGTCAGTGTGAGGAATGTTTCAAGCGATTAGAACAACAATATCTGAAAATATTATACATTCGGAATTAGATGCAGCGAGGAAAGTAACTAAATTCGGTAGCGGGGTGCAGGGGTGTTCACTGTTTCCTATGCTTAAATAATGTAGTCATAGTCACAGGAGTTAAAAAGAGTTCATAAGAGTCGCGTCCATTTGCTGCTGAGACCGATTAGCGCATATCCGAAATGAATCTAAGTGGCGTCTTTTCCACTGCAAGAGATAGCGTTCTGCGTATAGCGAAGCCTCAGTGCCATCGAAAAAGCAGAAGCGCAAATACGAGATGGTTAAACCGAAAAACAGCGACTATGAAAAGCTGACGACGTCGAAAGCAGCGGCAGCGGCCAGTGACATTGCCAAGAAACATCTGAAGTGGCACTCATTGACCGTATGTACAAGCTGGGGCGAATGTCGCGGGAACGGTGGAAGATAGTGGAGATGAAGCTACTGGAAATCCTATTTACGAAAATAGACGCAGAGCCGAATACACCAATGCCAGCAATTGGTCAATTTGACGGAGCAGGATGGTTCAGCGGCGTCAATGATGATCCTACCCTCTCATCGATAAAGGAAGCAGTAATAATGCTTCAAGGCCTGTGCGAGCGGGCATCGCTTGAAATTGTTGGCCGCAGCTACATTCCCTCAATACCTAAGTTTTCATTCGGCGCGTGGTGAAACCGGAAAATGCACTGCGACTAGTACAAAGACAAAAGTCAGACGTGGCGACAGACGACTGGAAAATGTTGAATGTGGCAAAATCAGCGACTGCGGATGGAGGCCAAGACTATATTCTACAGATCAACAAGTCGGCAGAGGATCTACTTTACGCACGATTCGGGAGGATGGCATTGGGAGTTCGTAGCGTGCACCTTCGCCTCAAAAAACATAACCCGACAGACGGCAACCACAACAGGCTTGCTGCGGGGCAGGTGGAAAAGGATATCGGTATAGAAGAGATCTTAAAAGCCTTCCTCAATATACACGAGCTGGAAAAGAGTGAGCTGGAGGAAGAATCCAACCCCACGAAGGTACTGTAGCCAAATGCTGAAGGTTCTTCAGATAAATCTCCACAAGACATATATAGCAATAATACAATGTTTTCCCGTGTTGTGTGACTGGTGACTTCATTCTGTTGAAAATAGAGCTTATCTATATCTATTACCTACCTACCTACCATGCACATTCCTTCAACCCTTCCTTCGGGCCACAAAAAAAACTTCGATCAGTTGCCTATAGGGATGCCCTTAGATAGTAACAACTCTTTCATTTCCATCTTCGAAGAAAAACTGACCAATTCCACCATTCCAGAAACCACAACAAACAGTAAGTTCTAGTAGATGTAATGATTTTTCTGAAAATACTGCAGAGTTTTCTTCTTCCTAAATGTGGCAATTTTATTTGTTGACAAATCCATCCAGTATGAAATGAGTTTCAATACTACCGATGTTTTTGCGATATGTTGTTTTTAAAGATCGAGTGTTTTCATAATAAGTTTCAATAATTTGAACTCATTGTGCTATCCTGTAAGTATCTATGCATGTCTCAAAATGTACATCTGTCTACTTGACAAATGTCAAATATGCCATAAAAAAGGTTCCGTCTAGGAATTATTCACTACTGACATTTAGGCGCCACTTGTGAAAGGCCCTTTATTTCAAACGCGGTTCAGACGTTTGAATCTCTGTTGAGCCCAAATATTCGGGTGGAAAAATAGTATTTTTTGAGGAGTTGCCTTAATACGTATACACCTGTGCTCAGAATAATAGATGCTTGCACTATTTCGCGCGATGAGAATTTATTTATTTCATATGTAACTTTTTTATTGTTTCAAAAATTCGAAAAATTTGCATCAATATTTCAAACCTTTTAACAAGAATTTTTATTTTTAAATAATTTTAAGTTAATTTTTATTTTTGAGTTTAATGAATTATTAATTATTAAAGTTTTATTTTAAATTATGTTTTTAGTATTGATTTATTATTATTATTATTCGAAAGCTATTGCTTGGCTTGGCGCTGATCGGCGCAGTTTAGCCAGTGTACGGCAAATTGTCTTTTCTCCCATTTCCTAAGAAGTTCATTAGTGTGGCTTTTTGTGAGTCCACAGAAAAGGCTCAGGACTTGTAAGTTGCATATTTGCTCCTGGTTTTGCAAGGCTATCAGCCATTTCATTTCCCTCGTGCCTTTCATGTCCCGGAATCCAGGCTAGTATTACTGTGTTGAAATTCCCTAACGTATTGAGAAGATTATTATTGACTTAATTATATACATTTTGTGAATTTTTATTTATAGCCAGTTCAATTTCAATTGGGCAAGTTCAAAGTGCTTTTTTTTGCTGGCTCTCTTGGGCATTTGCTCTATATCCAATAAGTTTCGAGCATTCGTTATATAGAAAAAAATTCATAACACAGTCAAAAACCAAATAAATTTTCAAAAATCAATGCATATTTTGAGCCACTTTAAACTCGCAAAATATTATATCAAAATTCAATGGGCTATAAAACTTAAATAACTTTTCAATTTCTTGTATTTAAAGGGTGTTTTTTTTAGAGGTTAGGTTTTCAAGTTGGCACTACTTTTTTCGTAGATGGTCTTTTTGACAGCTGTCACTTGATTCATGCTCAGTTTGGTTTGCCATTTCATAATGAATAGACTTACACCTGAACAACGTTTGCAAATCGAAAAATTACGAAAATAATGGTTCGGTTCGCGCGACGCATCGAAGAAAATTTTGTTCAGCGATGAAGCTCACTTTTGGTTGAATGGGTATGTCAATAAGCAAAATTGTCGCATTTGGAGTGAACATAATCCACAAGCCATTGCTGAGACGCCGTTACATCCTCAAAAAGTCACTGTTTGGTGTGCTCTATGGGCAGAGGGAATCATTGGTCCATATTTCTTTAAAAATGAAGCCGGCCATAATGTTACAGTCAATGGAGAGCGCTTTGGTTCCAACAAGACGGCGCTACATGCCATACAGCCAACGCAACAATCGATTTATTGAAGGAAACTTTTGGTGGGCGCATTATCTCGCGCCGTGGACCTGTGGCGTGGCCTCCAAGATCGTGCGATATAACACCGCTGGACTATTTCTTGTGGGGCTATGTGAAGTCGCTTGTCTACGCAGATAAGCCCGAGACGATTGACGTCTTGGAAGAGAATATTCGGCGCGTTATTGCTGACATACGGCCCCAATTGCTGCAAAAAGTGGTCGAAAATTGGGCCTCTCGGCTGGAATTTATTCGAGCCAGCCGCGGCGGCCACTTGCCCGAAATCATTTTTAAAACATAATGGCAAACCCTTATCTTTATAATAAAGCTAAATTCTTGGCCATAACATTAAATTATATACGTTTTATTTCATCTTGAAAACCTAACCTCTAAAAAAACACCCTATATTTAAATTCAGTGGGCTATAAAACTGCATACCCAGAATTTTTAAATTTATTGTATTTACTTAAGTTCTGATTTATATGCTCTCTGTGCTAATACATATTTACTATTTATATTGCTATTTTTGTAAGCATAGGTGTACATATCCAGATACATATATCTTTCACCAAGTAAGCGCAAAGCTCTTTCACCAAATATATAGTTTTGTAGAAAGTTTAACGCTTGACTTGGTAGCTGACGAAGCAGTGAATGGCGAAACATTTACAGCTTAGATAAGAAAAAAAAAATTAGGTAAAAGAAGTAATAAAGGTTCAAATTTAGCACATCATTAGAAAAAATATGACTTCAAACGCATTAATATAGTCAATGGCAATCCCATTAATAACATTACACACGCACACAATTACAAAGCTCAGTGGTATCGGTAGGAAAAACCTGAAGTAGCGTAATAAATATCTGCTTCGGAACGAATCTGATTTCGGCAATTACGTAACAATTCGCTATTAATGTTGCAAAGTGTAACATCTGTCTTCAAAATGAGGTAGTGCCTACAGTGAAAGGGACGTCATATGATAACTATGGATACTGGTGAAGTTAGCTGTTCGAGCTGTGGGTTTTTGAAAATAAATTTTTGAGTGAAATTTAAAATCTGCTAAAATGCAAGTTATCAAATTTATAAATAATTAATGTAAAGATAAATAAATTCTTAAATTTAAATACAAATACACTATTTTAGAACAAAATAAAAAACAAAACCAAAAGCAGACCAGCAAATTCCTATGCAAAATCGGTCGCTGAGTCCGAAAGAAAACATTATTTGATCAGTTGACAGATTCTCCAGATGCTAGAAATTTTTATCTATCATTTTTTCTTTAATTTCAAGCCATTATTTGGCGATATTTCGAAAACTAAATGACACCCTAAGTGAGTCATTTCAAATAGGAATTTCAATGGTTTGGTTATTGGGTAAAACAAATTTGATTAGTATTTATAAATTTGTGTAATTAAAGAAACAAAATTTATAAAGACTTAAGTAACAAAAAAAAAAAAATAATAATTGGCGCGTACACTTCTGTTAGGTGTTTGTTCGAGCTCCTTCTCCTATTTGTGGCGTGCGTCTTGATGTTGTTCCACAAATGGAGGGACCTACAGTTTCAAGCCGACTCCGAACGGCAGATATTTTTATGAGGAGCTTTTTCATGGCAGAAATACACTCGGAGGTTTGCCATTGCCTGCCGAGGGGCGACCGCTATTATAAAAATGTTTTTTTTTTATTAATTTTGCTTTCACCGAGATTCGAACCAACGACCTCTCTGTGAATTCTGAATGGAAATCACGCACCAACCCATTCGGCTACGGCGGCTTTCTAGGCTTGTTAAATAACGAGACTGAACGCGAGATTTATAATTGATTGAAGGCATTGAAGATATTTCCGTCCTTCCATATCAAAAACGGCTGACCATATCCACTATATATTTGTTGGATTGTGCATCTTCATTGCATTCCTTTAAATTAAATTAAAGAATGGAAATTTAAATTGTGGAAAGGCATGGCACTGCTTGTTTACCAAGGCAAATCAGCAGCTCATTTTGCATAGTCTTTTAAGAAGCTTCTAGCCAAGAATCACGCTTTTAAAAGTCGATTCAATACAACTTGAAACATGTACCTGTACTGACATACACAGGCCAATTAACAACCTACAGTTTAAGGGTTTACACACGTTCAGCACCGCCAAAAATGCACTAAAAGAAAAAGTGTTTTTATAAGGGATAACGATCGAAATAAATATAAAAAAATGCTGTTCATTGTTTATTAGTACTTAAGCTTTGTAAAAAAATCTATTTTGATTTTTCTTAAAAAAAATTAGTATATAAAAAATCACGTGACCCAAAATACTATGAAAAAAAAAATTGCTCCATGGTCTGCATCATTTTTCCTTGAAATGTTGATAGATCTGTAAAAATTAAAAACAATTCTTGTAAAATAAGGCTGTAGTTGGAGGCTGTCGCACCGAATTTTTGAATTTTGAAAAATTTTGCAATTTCCGGCATTTAAAAAAAAAAGTGCGCGTTTTACGTCATAAATATCACACTTTAATTATGTTTATAAAAATGTTTAATAAAAATATCAAAAGTTCGGCTCGACAGCGTATAGAGAAAACTGTTTGAAATATTAAAAAAAAAAACGCATCAAAAATATTTAAAACTGTATGATTTATCATGCAGACCGTGCCGGAAAAAGTAGTTTCGAGTAAAACGAGTTAAAATTTTCAAGTGCCTCAAACGAAGGACAGCTACCTGTGTGCCTCAAACTCTCGTCGGGCCGTTACATTTTCTACCATAACTTTGTATCTATGGGAGTTTTTACAAACCACTTACACAGAAATACGCCTAAAACTATAAAGAATAATAATCTGTAAAAAAAATAAGTCGATTTTTTGAAAATTCTGGACGTATGCAACCCCTTAAGGGAATATATCCAAATATTTATTCGGCAGCAATCTCGGACTCACTAAAAGGAGGACCCCAAATTGCGTACCTTTTTGATATCACGCACCTACTATGGTCTCGAATGCTCTACTTGTAGCCCGCTTTGTAAAATTAGCCAGTTGTTAATACAAGGTGTGTTCAAAAAGTATCGCGATTTTTTTGTTTTTTTTTCAAAAATGATTTATTTATTCATTAATATCTATTTTGTTCCCTTCAAAGTAATCCCCATGAGATATTATGCACTTGTGCCAAAGTTTTTTCCAATCTTCGAAGAACTACAAAAAGAGAGGCGTTATCGTGATGCAAGAGCTAATTTTTGTTCTTCCACAAATCCGGGCGTTTCTGACGGATTGCTTCGCGCAAATTTCGCATAACTTGCAGATAATAATCCTTATTGACCGTTTTACCCTGTGGCAAGAACTCATCATGCACAACGCCCCTGCAATCGAAGCAAACGGTAAGCAAAACTTTTACATTCGACCGAACTTGGGGCGCTTTTTTCGGCCTTGGTTCGTGCGGCAGCTTCCATTGAGATGATTGATCTTTGGTTTCCACGTCATAACTATAAATCCACGATTCGTCATCAGTTATGACCCTCTCTAGCAAATTTGGGACGTCGCGGACAGAGTCCAACATCTCATTAGCAATGCGATGCTGCGTTTGGTCGAAATTGAGCAGTTTTGGTACGAATTTTGCGGCGATCCGTCTTATGCCATTCGATATGTCCAGGACCTCAGCAACTTCTCTAACGGTGATTCGACGATTAGCCAATACCATTTTCTTCACTTCATCAATTTTTTCGTCTGTTGTTGAAGTGCCCGGCATGCTTTTCGTCGCTCACATCTTCTCGGCCTTCTGAGAACATTTTGTACCACTGATAAACGTTGCTTTGGTTCGAAGTAGCATCTCCGTATGACACAGTCAACATTCGGAATGCATCCGCGCACTTAATTTCGTTTTTCACACAAAATTTGATCCAAAGTTCTTTGATCCATCTTTTTGAATAGGTAAAAATCGAAGCTGAGCCGAAACACGTGCAAGCAAAGCAGCTGTCAACAATTAACTGAACATTCCAAATAGCCGAACTCGTCGACATGAGTGAGAGACATGAGTACCAACATATCGCCACAAAAAAATCGAAATTCGAATATACGTAACCTGCGAAAATTCAAAATTCGCGATACTTTTTGAACACACTTCGTATGTACGGAGAGAAGAAAAAACTTGTAGTAGTTGCTGTTCTATAGTCGCTTGAAGCACACGAAATCGATACTTTTTGTAGATTTTCCTACAAGGCAGTCAAATAGTAATGAAGTACTTCCGCACTCACTTAAGCTTTAGTCGAGCAACCAAAAATAAAACTTTTGCCTGTAATAAAAGTTTGCCGCATATCCAGCGCGACATACATAACACCCTCATTCATGCAGAACTCTTAGTTGCTCGGAACTTTTTTGTTTCAACTTATCCTGCTCTGCACAGTTTCCGCATTCGTTCAGTTTCTAAATGCCAGCATCGATTTTGTTTTTCCGCTATTTTTGACGAGTATTTGGCGTTTCATAAAACCGAAATAAATCATCCCTGCTGTGAAGCGGCGGATTTGCTGTCTCTCTCTATACTATACTTATATTATTCATTCGCTCTTTCTTTAATATTTAAAATCTGAAAAAGTAAGTACAAAATTGGTCGCTCTACATCGTTTTACTAAACATAGCCTAGGCATGACTTTGATGACTTTGGATATTTCAAAACTTACTAGCACACTTCTTTGCCCTTTAGCAAGCTAATTGTGGCGCTATCGCCACTGTTCCCACTCAACTTCACTTTGAATTTATGGCTTTTACACTAATTAAACCACCTTCAAATTAATGTCGACCAAAATGCAAACGAAAAAACCAAAAAGAAAACACAGAACAATAACAAAAGGGTGAAAAAGCGGCGTTTCAAATGAAAGTAATAAAGAAAGGAATTTAATAAGGTTTCACCCACGAGCTGTAAAAGTTTTATTCACTTGATGAATTTTGTTTTTCTTTTTTTCTGTGTGGTTAATTTTCGCAGGTCATTTGGTTGCGTGTTTTTCCGTGTGGCTGCGGGCGTTTAACACTGTCGGAATGGAGTTAGAAAAAACAAAAAGGAATGTTAATCATAAATTCTTTAATGCCTACTCCTAAGCGCAGAAGCAATTAATCCATTCAGTTCCTGCAACTGGCAGCAGTGTAAACATTTTTTTGTACGCGCTAATGTTCAAAGATATTAACAAATTAGCAAAAATTTAAAATTGGACAAGGTTACATAGCGAACATTTTTGTTGTTCTCTGAACTGATGGTATTTGTGTCAATTTAATCCACATAAAGACAGAACAGGCCTCGAAAATTTATTTGGTATATTTTGAAAATCGAATACTGTTCGAGAAGAAGAAGTGGCTTTCTCTAATTTTTCAACTAATTCAGCTTCGTATCTTAAATTTGGTGCTTGGTAACTTTTTTCTGCGATCATAAGTAATGGTACAAAAATGTTTGGCTTTAGTACACCCTTTGCGATTAATATTTCACATTTTAGTCCCAGAATATCCCTTGACTGCCTCCGACCCAACCTATTCACGGCATCCCTCGCGATCCTGCTTGTCACTGCTTTCGCTCCAATCTCGCTCTGCTGACTCAAAATCCACCTGAGCGGTTCCATGTTAAGTGATTTTGGACTGGGTCTTCAATATTTCTGGAAATTGGTGTATATATAAGCTTTAGTATAATAACAAGTAAATAGGGAAAATTAAAAAAAAAAATTCATAATATTGAGATTTATTCAATGTTGAAAATAATGGTTTACGGTTTGAAGTTGAAGTAAAATATCTTTTTTTACACTTTATTATTATCTTTATGTTTACATAATACACTTTTTAAAAACATCTTTTGCAAAAAATTTACATTTTTTTGGTTTGAAAACTTGAGAGAAATTTTTGTTTCTTTTTCATTTGTTATGTAACCCGAAAAGTTGATGGAATGTCACTATACAACTTTCAGGGATTACTGAGGACATTTTTCTAAAACAAAAAGAAATTTTTTTTGTTTTATTCTTTATCAAGTTTTACATTGCCGAAATCGGCTTTACAGCCAGGCTCTAGTGGGCTTATTTTCTTAGAATTCAATGTAGAATCCAAATCTGTCAGCAACGGTGCCGAAAATAAAATGACTCACCCTAATTCAGTCCGGTTCTTTTGATTAGAGCCAATAATTTTTATGGAAGAAAATGGTTATTAAGGCAACCATATTTAGACTATTTAGTAAGACAAATGTTCCTGATCATTCAAGTGAAGACTGTACTTTGCTCGAAAATAAACATGCGTCAAACTATTATTCCATCTAACGGTATTTCGCAGCAGTAGAGTTTCAGCGGCGTAATGCTGTGCTTGATTTATTGGTTCACTTGAATAGAGCTACTCAGTTTGCCTACATTATTCGCGCATTAAAGCTGTGGAAAGGAATCGTTTTTTTAAACATTCGTGGTGTGGTGTTGAAAACTTTTCAATTCTAATAAAATGGGAAAGCAAAATTGTTTAAAAGATTGCGAAAAAAGACAAACCGATATCTTGACCTCAGAGGGATTTTCAAATCGGCAAATTGCCAATAAAACTGGTCAAAGTCCAAAAGTTGTGGATGCTTACGTGAAACAAGGAACCTCTTATGATAAGAACTACAAAGGAAGAACTGCGATGGCTTTGACGCCGAAGGACACCCGCAAAATCATTAGGATTGCAACAACAGCAAAAATTAAAACATGGCAAATGTTGCAGCTAGCAAATCCACTGTTCGAAGGAATGTTCTAAATGGCCATCTCTGAAGCATAAAAAATTACAAAAAAAAACAACTTTGAAATAAATTTCGCAAAGAACGCTGCCCCGATTGGCTTGGAGTTCTCTTACAAATAACGCTCCCGGTGAATTGAAAAAAAGTGTTTAGTGAGGAAAATAAGTTCAATCTGGATGCGCCGATGCGTACAATTAATATTTTTATGATTTAAGAAAGGAGGAAAGGTACTTGAGTCGACATCACTGCCTTGAAGGTGGTCTTATGTTGTGGGGAGCAATAGCCTACTATGGCACGTTCGGTTTTATACTACAAAATGACAGGAAACAGCTATAAAACTATGTTGGAATCATCTTTTCCCGAGATTCGTGAAATATTTGGACCTAGTAATTAGATCTTTCGGTAGAATAATGCACCTGTACTTCAAGTGCGGTAAAAACTTGGATGACGTCCCAAAACGTTGAAACTTTAGCATGGGCACCGCATTCCCCAGATCTGAACATTATTGAAAATCAAAGTGGATGGCTTGCTTGTAAGATTTATGAAAATGGGCAACAATTTGATTACAAAAATGCTTTAATTCAAATCATTAAAACAGCCTGGTCTGAAATTTCATAAGGCTATCTGGAAAATTTCAAGGTGGCAGCACAAACTATTAAGCTTAAATAATAAAATCAATAAAAAAAACAAATTTCCTATATTTTTTATGACAAACGGGTCACCTTAGTGAACATATAGAAAGCCTATTTACTGCAAAATCTCTTGAAAGTGGCACAAAACTGTAGATTCCTCTATTCCAAAACTATCAAATTCCATTACACCGCTGCTGACACACAATTTCGTATGTAGAATGAATTTTATCAAAAAATTATTACAATGAATATCGATTGATTCTAACCGTAAATAATGAAATAAAGTAGCAAAAGCATGAAGCGAACGCAGTGCCAGTGAATGACTTTAATGGATCGTTGAAATTATCGTTTATGGGCATTAAAGATATGAGCTGCTTACCAAAGTCGAGTGTATAGTATTTTAACTGGTAGCTAAACCCTGCCGGAAAACTTTGAAGTAGTAAAAGAAAATTTTTAGTTTTCTGCTAATGCTATTTTGGCAAGTACTTGAAGAGCCTGAGAAGATTAAGTATTTAAAAGAGTTACAGAGCTGATCTATTGTGAAAGGCCTATTTTTGTAACCCTAGAGTTTTAGGCTTTTTAAAAATTTTAGCACAATTTTGGGTTTGTTGTTCCAAAGATTGCATGGAGATACTACGATACCACCAAGGTGATGAAGTCTCTGTCTGCCCAACGCAGGACATTCACAAAGCACATGTTCTGAGCTTTCTATGTCCATTTCGCAAAAGCGGCAGACATTGGTCTCAGATAGACCAATATTATTTAGATGATACCTCAGGCTGCAGTGACCTGTAAGATATCCTGTTAAAAGACGCAGATCTACTCTGCTTAGTGAGAGAAGCTTGTCAGATATTCCTTTGTTGGGACAGCAGGTAAATATAATTCCAATGAGCCTTGTGATATAGTCTATTAAGACTTCTAAATAATAACACTTTATGTCTTACTTAGACTTCAAATAAATATTCAATAATATAATACAATGAGTTTACCCGAAAACCTTAACTAATCCGCTTATGTTGTGCAATACTATACTTGAAGCTCTGCCATAATATTTCTAAATAAAGTCAAGGCATCCAAGTGGTGACCGTTAGGTTAGGTTAGGTTATGGTGGTAGTCGATCTGCACAACCAACTCACTTAGACCTTACAGGCCCGTTGTGATACCACTGTGCTGCACGGGAACTCCATTTATCTTTCTTCGTGGAACCATTTTGTGGCTCTTATGAAACGTAGAATTGATCCCAAACCCACGCCAGACAGCTCTGTAAGCCAAGCTGTTACACATGTATCTTCATCTCTCCATAACCTATTGGCCTCTTGGATAATGTTTTTTTTTATTATTAGTTTACACGTGGCCAAAGGTATTCACTGAGCAGTTGAAAAGCGGTACCTTTTCTGGCTAGCTCATTAGATTTACAGTTTCCCTCAATATCTCTGTGCCTCGGAAACCAAATAGGGCTGACCCGTGGGGACCGTTAACTCAGGCAGTCTTTTGAATACATAAATGTAGCGTTCGAGAAAGCACAAAAATTTCAATGGGAAATTACCACAATCGATCTGGTAGAGTAGTGCTATTTCGGATGACGCAAAGCCTGATGGCACGACGTAGAGTACATGCACAAACTACAAAAGTATCTCCCATTTGCTTCATGGTGGATTAGACCACGCTGAAAGGAATGAATGATCAAGTGGAGAGTTGGTTGGTGTCATATGGACTTTATTTAATAAGCTGAAGGAATCAGGTTCGATTTGGAATTGGTAGAATTTCAACCTGCTACAGTAACTAGCACGTAATTGTGATATTAGAATGCTCTCTCTGTCTCTATTATCATAGAAATGTGCCTCGCGAGGCATCTGCGGCGTATGCTGATATGTTACGAGTTGTTGTCGCATGTATTTCTGGATCGCGCCAGTCTTTTCGATGCGACAAATCTGTTAAATATCCAGGTTGTCCAATTTCTGGCCAAAAATGACCATAATTGGATTGGAAATGGGCAAGCTCGTATTCTTTGCTGCTTTTTTCTAGGCAGAGACATTGAACAGCTGGAAAATGCTGCCCTATGAAGGCGAAGTTATAATTCTTATTCACTTATTTGCAACTATGACATTTTCCATCGTGAAAAAGTAGGCTGCACTTTCTGGATTTCCGTTTTCCGATCGATGTATGTAAATCAGATTGCTGATAGCGACTTATAATTATTGAGAGAGGCAAATAAGCCTAGATGTGCTACATTAATATATATATTTAAGATGATATAATTTATTGGCCTAAATTGGTTTTTAATATTTAGAAAGGCAAAAAAGATTTATGTAGTCAAAATAGTCATCCCTACAGGGCACACGTAATAACGTGAGTATATGTTTGTACACACATACACACATGCGTATCTGAATAGACTTACAAAAATTTATTGGTGACATAAAAAGCAAAAAAAAAAAAAACAAATAATAATAGTTGGAAAATTACCAACAGCTTCTCGTATGTGGAGGGGTTGATAGCGCTTTATAAACCATGGGGTGCCTAAGACAATTTTATATTTTAACATTTTAACTTAAAGTATTATACGAGTATAGCATGTAATAAATGGTGTACATATAATTTAAGTGGAGTAGAATTACGCGAAGTGGACAGCGAAAAGCATATATAGCCCCTGCCTAGCTTAGGGAGAGTGGGGAGCTATATATTTGAAGAGAGAAGAATTAAGGAGTCATTGTGGAGATGGTGTAGTGAGTTATTAGTTTCTAGTGCTAGTGTTTATTTACCGAACCCTCTAACTATAAAATTAACTTATTAAATTATTTATTTGTACCTGAAAAATGATAAAATAAATTAATAATGTTTTTTAAGCTTAGCTGCACAGCGATTTCATATGAATTCATCCAAGTAGTCTGGGGAAAGCTGATAGCCTAAGTTGCTTGTGTGTTATAATATTTATTGTGATTTAATTTATAATAACTAAAGATTAAAAGTAATAAAATATTTCGATTTTTTTGCAAATTTGTTCATTTTTCAGCTTGAGTATAATAAGAAGTAAGCAAATTAATTCGGCCGCCGTAGCCGAATGGGTTGGTGCGTGACTACCATACGTAATTCACGGAGAGAACGTTGGTTCGAATCTCGGTGAAACACTAAAATTAAGAAAAATATTTTTCTAATAGCAGTCGCCCCTACGAGTGTATTTCTGCCATTAAAAAGCTCCTCATAAAAGTATCTGCCATTCGGAGTCGGCTTGAAACTGTAGGTCCCTCCATTTGTGGAACAACATCAAGACGCACACCACAAATAGGAGGAGGAGCTCGGCCAAACACCCAAAAAGAGTGTACGCGTATAGTATAGAGTTCTGTTTTTTCATAGTGAAATATTCCCTGTTCTTTTGAACTTCTTTATAAAAAAAAATTATTTTTTATAGTTTTTTAGCATAGTTTATATATAGATTTATGCCGCCTCCGAATGGCAGATGGTTTTTCGTGAATAGCTTTTGAATGGCAAAAACACTCTAAGAAGGTTTGGCAATGTCTGCCGAAGGCGACTTTTTTTATAGAAAAAAATGCTGTGTATCAAGTTTAGTTTTTTCGTGCTCACAACGGGTTTTGAACCGGCACAGTCACTATTTTGAATTGTGTTCTCGTGCTAGCACATTCGCCTACTGTGGACGCTAACAAAATCGTGAAAAATACTTTGTATCTGCTTACTAATGTACGTAGCGACGCTTCGATCGCTTTGCAAACGGACGTCAAATACTGTACGCATTTGAATATAACTCTAAAAGTTAAGGGGTTATATACTTTGTGTTGGACTAAAAAATGGAAATTTTTTTTATGGCATATTCTAAAAGCACATCATCTTAAAAATATGGATTCAAAAAATCATAAAGATCGGAGTGCTGGAACGAAAGTTACAGACCGTGGAGGCGCGCGACCTTTCTTGGAACAAGAAGTGCATGCAAAACTTTAGAGGCGATTATCTCGATTATTCGAAGTTACAACCTCGTGAATCTGAACGGTTCACTTTTTATAAATATTTGCAAAGTTCGCTGGAATTAATTTTTTTTTAATTTTTCAAACCCTCAAATATCGTTTTTTTGGTGCAAAGCGGTTTTCTTATTGAGAAAATTTTTGTTTTGGGTAAATAAACCGTTCAGATTCACTAAACAACATTTTTCTAGAGTAATCGTTTAATTTCTTTTGATTTCAATTGAGCTGCTCATGCGCTGCCGCGATCACCGCAAGCCTCTTTCTAAAAGCGGTGTTTCGGGGGAGGGGTGATATCAACAATAAATAATAACATTTAAAAAAAAACAAGCACTAGAATGTATTCTTCGAGAGTTACCCTTCAGTATGATACCTATATGCCTCATTTGAATAAAGGTTCTGAAACATATTTTAAAAAAATCAAAACAATCGGTCATTTTTTCGGGCTCACAAGGTACATAACCCCTTAAGTCATCCCACTATGAAACTTTCAGGGCTATTAATAACAAAAATAGAAAAGACAAAAAAATTCCAAAAAAAAAACAACAGTTTGAGGGGAAATGTTTTAAAAAAATGATAGAAAAAGAGTTCTTCGCAAAAATGTTTATAAAAATAAAAAACAAATTATATAATTAAGCTGTTTAAATTTTTTATAAAAAATAAAAATAAATTTTTTTTCCAAAAACAGTTTTGTCAGAAAGTATATTTTATCCCAAAAATGTAAGAAACAAAAAAAGTTTATAAAAATTTCAACATTAAATAAATCTCAAGTATTTAATTTTTTTTGCAAAAACCTTTCAATTTATTCAAGCCTTAAAAAATTAATTTTCAGAAAAATCGACGGTAATGTCTAAAATATTTTGATAGCTTGACCTGAACTTGCGCTACAGAGGCTCTCAGCTCAAAAATGAATTTATTTGTGATACATAGGTATTTTGAAAATAGCTAGCGAAACGCGCTTAGTAGATAAAAAAAATCGGCATACATATGTATGTGTGTAAAAGTGAATATGCATATTATATTTTTGAAAAATGCTTAAAGGTATTAAGAAACACGACACAAGAATTTACTAATCACTGCAACCTAAGCTCCTTCGTGTCAAATCAGTGGCGTTTTTAGCTCACTCGTAAAAGCCATCATACACCGCTCTTAAAAGGAGCAGCAGCAGCAGTTGACTTGGAAGAATTTTGATGTCGTGCGCGATTATTTGCCTTCATTCTTCGGTTTACGCAATGAATACATTGCACTTCGCAAACGGTGGTGTAGTAAGACGCCAGGTGACTAGAAATAAAAAAGGAAAAATAATGCAAAAATAAGAAGGTGTCGTTAGAAGGCACCCGCTTGGTGCTTCAGTACAGTTGCGCCATAAGTAGGTAGTATAGAAGTTCACTACTTAAGTCACCGAGTCAGCGAAACAAACATTGATCAAAGAAACGAATTCTTTCTCTGATTAAAATATCAAATTGGTAGCAACGGTAGCGGAGTCGGCGTGAATGTGGTTAAGATTAGACGGTTCTGAGTTTGACATCAGATAGCAAAACATGCAGCTTTGTCGATGCCGATTCTTACAAATCATTTGCAGACTATGAATCCAATCTTTCACGTATTACGCTATCCGCTATTAAGTATTTTTCTACTTACTTACTTAGATGACACTACAACCGTATGTCGGTTTTGGCTGAGTCCGAAACATTGCGCCATCTACCTCAGTTCGTTTTGTCTTTATGGCGCCAGTTGGGGGCACCGAGTGCTGCCAGTTTATACTCCAATTGGTCTCCACAACGTAGATTAGGTCTTCTTCTTCCTTCGTTCACCAGTGGATTTACTCTCGAAGGACTGTCGTGCCGGAATACTTTCGTTCATCCTCGATACAGAACAGCCGTTGTATTTTAATATGTTTCGCTATGTCCACATCTCAGTATAGCTCATACAGCTCGCTGTACCATCTGATACGGAACTCATTCTCGCCTAAGCGAAGATGATCATAAATTTTTCAGAGAATTTTTCTCTAAAACGCTCCCAGTGCTCTCTCATCAGTTGTCGTCATCGTCCAAGCTTCTGCGCTGTATACAAGGACGGGGATGATTAAGCTTTTGTACAGTATTGGTTTCGTTTTGCGAAAGAGGGCTCTTCTTCTCAATTGCTTAGTGAGCCCATTGGGATACCTTTGACCACGAGTAAACTAATAATCAAAAACAACATTATCTAAGAGGCCAATACGTCATGGAGAGATGAAGATACATGCGTAACAGCTAGGCTACTATGGCCGCAAATAAACAAGAAAAAGACAAAAGAATAGTTTAGCCTCTCAAGAGATGATATCTCGAAGGTCGTGGCTTGCATAATCGGTCATTGGCTATTTGGCAGGCATTTCTTGAGACTAGGAGTTATTATTATTATTATTATTATTATTAAATTTGTATAATAACAAGTTATACAAATATAAGAAGGCAGCAGCACTAGCAGCATGGGCCATCGGCTGAGCACTTCCTTTGCAATTGTCCAGCCCTAGCTAAAATCAGAGCAGGTTGTCTAGGTGAATCCTTTTTTTAATTCTCTTATAGCGCTGTCTGACGAGTTGACGAGACGATTCCTGCATTTCAAAAGAGCCACAACATGGTTCCACGAAGGAAAGTAAATGAGATTCCCGTGCAGCTCAATGATATTACAAGGGGCCTGTAAGATTTAAGTGAGTCGTACAGAGCGACTACCACAATAACCTAACCTAACCGAGCCCAATGTAATATCTGTTGGCGAGAGTTATCCTTCATTTAATTTCTAGGCGGACATTGTTCTAGCTGTTAAGACTGGTACCTAGGTAAATAAAGTCTTTCATCACTTCAAATTCGCGGTTGCTAACAGTGACGTGTTGTCCAAGAAGCGTGGACTCTTTGTATGTGGACAGCATGTACTTTGTTTTACTCTCGTGCACCGCAAGACCCACTTTTTCTGCATTCTTCTCCAGACTGGAGGGAATTTGTATAAATTCTGCATATGGCATGACTAAGCACCATTTAATTAACATACTAGGCAGAGCATAAATGCAGATCCTTTCTTTCCAATAAACTCTTTCTATATTTCCTACTAAACTCATACCAAGAGAAAAACAAGCAGCGTTGTTTTCATCAGGGAGTGACTACTGTTAAGTGTCGACCGACATTTAAACAAATTTCGGCTGTGAAAACCAGTGAAAACAATTATTATTTGGCACAATAGTTTCTAAGAGATATTCACTACCAATCGAAGTGACGAACCCTATTTAAATTCACTGTCGATGCGTCACAACATCATTCATTATTCAGTGCACACTTTTTACTAGTACGAGTATCAGGAAATACAACAAAAATGTGTTCATCTACTCTATACTTTGTAAACTAGTGCTTAAAGCTTGCCCCTCACGTATGACATGTTCGCCTTCCCCGCCACTAACGTGAAAAATTACGCCGAATACGGCTAAATCAGGCGGATTTGTTGGTCGTTAGTGGCTAGCTTTATGCAACTGAACTTATGCATAGAATCTGGTCAATGTACTGGTCAGGGTAAGCAAGCAGCTTATGAGTTTAACGAAAACAAATTTTTATTTGACAAACGTGCGCAGAATTTATTCAACAAGTGAGCTGCTAGATAGAGTAAGAGAGAGAGAGAGAACGAGAGAAAAGGTAGGTTGGTGCCGAAAGTCCGACATCAAAACAAAACGGTTTGCGGATGGAACCTTCATTGCAGCCAATGGTTCTTGCATTAATATTCACGACATTTTTTGTTGTTACAGCTTTTGGTGTATATTTGTTTGTGGTGGTGAATTTTTGTCCACAGTAGCTGTGCGAAAAGGAAACGCGTACCGCGTAATGGGCTGGCATTATTCATGGCTGAGGTGCAGGATGCCAAATTAGGTGTATGAATAAGTTGAATGACGTAACGAAATAATTTGCGCCTCAGTCAGAAATGAACCTGCAAATCTTCAACGATGGAATAGTGAATTATCAGCTTGTGTGGCAATAATCTTGAATTGAGCTTACGAAGGCCTACGAACTCGATACACAGTTGTCTGAGGTATCCTCAACTCCAATTCATTGATTTTTATAAGTACTAATGGATCCAGATTCTTTTTCACTACTTCCAGTAGATAAACCATTCTGTGGCTGATCCGGAAACTCATTGGTTGAGTTTTTTTTAGAAGAGGTAGACATAGCGCGCGCTTCCTGCCATGTCTTGAATATCAATTTTAGTAAAAGCTGTTATAATAAATAAGAGCCAGAAACTGTCAAGTGTCTATGCGTTTAATGCTTGAGAATGAATGTATGAGAAGTCAAATATTCTGTACCGGACACTTAAGTGAAATGAGCGCAGAAAAGTAGAAATTTCGGCAGTTGCTCAGGTTCATTAACTCCACGGACTCCATTAAAGAGGGGTTGTGGCTTCGAACTATATGCTATTGTATTTATATGGGGCAAACTAAATCCTTTACAAGTAATATTAGAAAAAAGAGTTCATTAAGCAAGTTCCCCGTCAACTGACCGTAAGGTTTTGCTTACCGTTAAAACGTCAACAAACGTCAACTAATTGGTCAACAAATTGGTCGCAACCGCTATGGATTTAAAAGCGACACGAAATATATGCGTTTACTCGATTTTGGGCGTATAAGTATGAGTGGGCAGACAATTTGGCTAAAACATGTGTTTATTTACATGACGTCTTCACGGTAATAGTGCCGATATGTCGATAAGGAGACCGAATTTTGACAAGGAAGAGTTCTTTCCATCTTAAAATTGCATGAATTACTTTAGCAATTGCTCCCTTATCTCTCAAGTTAGGCGTGTGCGACCATCTTCTGCTTACAAAAAAGTTTTAATCGTCTATTTTGGAGGTTAGAGGAGGGTAACAAAAAACATAAACAAGTTAGATCACGTTTATTGAACTCAAAGAAGGATCTGCTGGAAAGTGAAGTATGTTTTGCCTTCCTTCAGTTTTCATGAATTTATTAGGTTGTTCAATAAGCTTTGCGGTGCGATGAGAAAAACACAATTTTATGCACTTTATTATTCAGTATAGTTATCCAGAACATCAATTCACTTGTTTCAACAAGATGGGAATTTATGAATCCTATCCCTCAAGTGAGAATCTGGAACGACTGTGAGATACGCTTCCACAGCGCTTATGACCTCATCATTTGATGAAAAACACTGTCCACGCTTGCATTTTTTGAGGTCTGGAAACAAATGGAAGTCATTAGAGATCAAATCTGGTAAATGAGGTGGATGCTCTAACAATTCGCATTTTAGTTCATGGATTATAGCCATTGTCAAAATGTTGTTGTGACACGGTGCATTGCCCTGAAGAAAAAACAACCCGACTAGTAATTTTGGTAAGACGTTGATTAGGCGCAAATAAGGCAGACCGCATTCCAAATTTGCGCCTCATAAGGCAGCCAAACTAGGCCCAAGTCCCGAAGGGAATCGCCACACAACTGCCTCATTAGGCGCAGGTTCGAAAAACCGAACTTCGGTAATACTCCGAATACCCTTCTACAAATCAGTTAGGGATTCCAATTTATGCCTATGTGAGACACTGCCACAGATTTTCGTGACCACAACCAAATTTGGTACTGTTCTGGTATGCCAATCTTTGCCTTGCCTAACGTGAGCCTGGTAAGGTAATAGTGAGGCGTGCCTTAGTAAGGCCTGCCTAACTCGAGCCTAACTGATTCTTCGGCATGACTCACTGTAATTCTAGTCGGGAATTTTTTCTTTTGCAAGCTGGGTTCTTTCTCACGATTTTTTTCTTTCAGCTGGTCTAGAAGGTTACAAAAATATTCATATATTTATTGTTTTACTAGTTTGCAAGTAATCCACAAACGAAATGCATTGCGCATTCGAAAATTACTAATGCTAACAACTTCATGCCTGATTTCTGGACACGAACTCGTTTCGGAGCCGAAAACCAGGCCCACACTACTCTTTAGCCTCTTGTTTTGATTTAGGATTATGGCGACAGACCCAAGTCTCATCCATTGTGATGAATCGACGCACAAAGTTCACTTTATCCGTTCGAAAACGCTTTAAATTTTGCTGAGAAAAATCGCACTCGAACATGTTTTTGTTCCATTGTGCACACAGCTCTCTGAAACCCAACACTTCAGTGAAAATATTGCTTACACTGTCCAATGACATGCCCTGCGCTTCTACTAAATTTCTTCCGGTCGCTAGCCGATTTTCCAATACGACATTCAAATTTCATTCAACATTCGTTCATAAATTTATTTTACTTTTAATTAAAGTTCTATTCAGACAGTATTTCTTCAGTAAATTTAATTTCGCTGGCTTTGATATTTATTATTGAACTGATTCAATTTAAAAATCGCATGAGCATGTGTACTCGTACATATGTGTATATGTAAGTATGTATGCATGTTGTATCCAACCTACAATGTATCCAGTAGACAATTGAAATATGCTGAAAATATAACGACCAATCCGAACATATGTATCCATTTTCACATTTAAAAAGTAAATGCTAATATATATTTTTTATAAAAAATTAATAAAGCATTAAATTTAATTTTTTCAGGCAGTTCTACTAATTTAGTTTATTTATATGTTTTCTAAAAAATATTAAAATACTACTTTGCTTTTAAATTTAAGAGCTCCACATGCATATTTTAGAAAACAAATTAATATTAAAAAAAATAAAAAAGACTGTGCTTGACCCAGTTAACGGTCGACCGTGACAGGACTCGAACCTGCAATCTTCGGATCCGAAGTCCGACGCCTTATCCATTAGGCCACACGGCCCCATAATCAAACTATCCGCATTGCTACACTTGAGTGTGCACACTTGTTTGCTTGAATGCCAACAAACACAGTTTCGATTTTAGGGCAGATTAAGTTAGTTTACTTATATGAGGAAGAATGCGAATTGTTGCTGGTGAATACGATGGATGTTTGCATAACTGTTTTTTAATATAGCACATTTGTTGTATACATTTGGGTACTACCTAAAGACTTATAAAATTTTTATTTTTTATTTGGCAAACTTTCAGGTTGAGCCATATTTATTAATAGCCATAGTGCAGTGGTTATAGTATTTAGGAAAATATCTTAAAAAAATGTAAGCGGATTAGTGGCAAATACACTTTGATCAAAAATATTATATTATACTCGTAAAGAGTTTAGTTACAGTAGCGTATGGAAGATGATTTTTTGTGGGTAAAAGAAGTGGAGAATTTTTTCTTAAACTTAGCGAAGGAAGCGACCTTCTCGTCAGGAAAGGAAACTTATTTACTTTGCTTAAATATAATCGTATTCGTATTAAATGCGTAGAAAGAGAAAAAATGACTGCCGCGCTTTGTTAAACTCGGCCTAAATCGCGTAAGAGGTTATCGCGCCAATCAAGAAGAAGAAGAAATATATTCACGCGTATCATATGAGAGTGAAATCTGAAAATAGTGAACAGTGCGGCCAAAACTAGGGTTGTATGTTCATAAACCTCAAATGAAAGTTATGTTTAAGGTGTGTTTACGAAGATTACACACGTCTACAAAATTAATTGTTTTTTATAGATTTGATATCAAAACAGAAAAAAAAAAATCTTCCAGTTTATGAGTAGTGTTTAAAATTAAACACCAAAATAGCTCTTAAATTCATTTTTAAAGCGCTAACTTTGCATTTACCTGGAGAATGCCCTCAAGACAATTAAAAATCGTATTACCTGTCAAAAAAGAGAAAAATTGTTTTTATAATGTAGGTGTTCATACAGAATAAATTACTTGTTCTGACTAGAGGGAAGCGTACATTATAATAATTACAACCACTCATCAAAATCTCCTAATAGAAAATTTTCTCCAAAGTAGCCACTCTTTTGTGATTAAGTTTGATTTTTTTCGCAAATTACGATGAAACGTCAACAAATTGGTCAGCTACGTGAAATCAGTTGCCAAACTTAAGCTGAAATTAGTGGTGCCATAGCCATAACGCCTTAGCCGTAACCATAACCATATCCACAATATTAGAACATTTGTCGATTAATCATGCCGTAACCATAAACAGCTGATATGGAAGTGTAATTAATGACAATATTTGCATTTTGTCATAAAACACGGATAATCAGTCAATTAATTTTTCGAGTTTTTTAATTAATAGGACTATGAATAAGTTCGTGCGGTTTTACAACAGATGGCGTAACTTGATTATTATTCCATCGATCCACATTTCCAAACATTCATTGGAGAGCTACTGTCGTAAGGCACAAACGTCAGTATAAGTTTTTTATTTGAAGCGTAAACAACAATATTTTTACCACACTTGAAAATGTCGAATTTCGTGCCAAATAATGTGTTTTTGCGGGGAATTCTTCTTCATTATTTTAATATGAAGAAAAAAGCAGCCGAAAGTCATCGTATCTTGGTGGAAGTTTATGGTGAGCATGCTCTATCTGAGCGAACGTGCCAGAAGTGGTTTGCACGCTTTAAAAGTGGTGATTTTGGCTTGGAAGACGAAGAACGCGAGGGTGCGCCGCCAAAGTTCATGGATACCGAATTGGAGGAATTGCTCGATCAAGATCCGGCTCAAACGCAAGAAGAGGTTGCAAAAACTTTGGGAGTTGATCAATCAACCATTTCCAAACGTTTAAAAGCCATGGGAATGATCCGAAAGGTAGGCCATTGGGTGCCGTATGAATTGAAGCCAAGAGACGTTGAACGCCGTTTTATGGCATGCGAACAACTGCTTCAACGGCACAAAAGAAAGGGTTTTTTGCATCGAATTGTGACTGGCGATGAAAAGTGGGTCCATTACGACAATCCAAAACGTCGGGCAACGTATGGATACCCTGGCCATGCTTCAACATCGACGTCGGCGCAGAATATTCATGGCCTGAAGGTTATGCTGTGTATCTGGTGGGACCAGCTGGGTGTTGTGTATTATGAGCTACTGAAACCGAATGAAACGATTACGGGGGATGTCTACCGACGACAATTGATGCGTTTGAGCCGAGCACTGCGAGAAAAACGGCCGCAATACGCCGATAGACACGACAAAGTTATTTTGCAACATGACAATGTTCGGCTACATGTTGCACAAGTGGTCAAAACATACTTAGAAACGCTCAAATGGGATGTCCTACCCCACCCGCCGTATAGTCCAGACCTTGCGCCATCCGATTACTATCTCTTCCGATCGATGCAACATGGCCTGGCTGACCAGCACTTCCGTAATTACGATGAAGTCAAAAAATGGATCGATTCGTGGATTGCGGCAAAACCGACCGAATTTTTCACAAAGGGAATCCGTGAATTGCCAGAAAGATGGGAAAAAGTAGTAGTAAGCGATGGACAATATTTTGAATATTAAATTTGTAACCATTTTACGTCAATAAAGTTTCAAATTTCGAAAAAAACCGCACGAACTTATTCATAGTCCTATTAATATTCAAATTTTCATCGCAAATATCAAAACAAATGCTAAGTATTTCACAGCTGCTTACGATTACGGGGAAAAATCTAAATACAATAGATATATACAGCTACGGTTATGGCTATGACGTTATTGTGCGGCACGTATAAACGTTTACAGTGATGCCATTGGATCCGAACAGCTGATTGTTATGGTTACGGTTATGGCTAAGGAACAGCACCACTAATTGCAGCTTTACTGACTTCGTCATATCATAGACAGTAGAACAGTGAGAGCACGTTATACAGAATGCTGACGTTGGGCCAACATCAGTGTATTACACAAAAAACATAGGGTTGTATGTCATAAAGTATGGTTATTATCTAGGATTAGTTTATAATCTCAGATTTTGGGGGAGAATTTTTGTATGGGAAATCGAGCTTTCTAATTACGGATTTTGAGTTAAGCGCGAAAAAAGAGATCATCTACTTATATGTGAACGTATTATTATGTTACGAGCAAACTTGTGAGAGAAACTTCGATTACCACGTCACCGAAGACTCGTCAGCATAATTCGGTTGGCTCATTAAACACGATTACCTAATTTCAAGGGAAGTATAGACTTGAATTATATCATTAAAACAATTATATGGGGATGCATTCCGCATAACACATTCTAAGGAACTTGACAGCATAGAAAATCGGCATATTAATAGAAGATAAAGGGCTTGTAAATAATACACATTTCGGCGTCAGAATTGGCACTTTTCAATTGTCAGTGCTACCAATTACGAAATGCTGTACTACCATAATGAAGGTGAAAAACAAAAGGGATCATAAATTGAACCGGTAGTGGAATTCACTAACATATTTTAACGATATTTTTTATTGTTAACTTTCCTTAATAACTATTTTAACGATTTTGCTATTCGGCAACACGTTTGACAATAAAAATCGTTAATCAGCTATTTTGGTTAACAGGCCGATTATTACAAACTAGACGACAAGAATTTTGGAGCGGTTAACTGAAACGAATAAGAAGTTTTTAAGTATTTGTCTTATGATTTATCGCATGGAGAGCCCTCAAACTGTAGATCGACGTTTGCTCCGGGATGTGTACACTCCTTCCTATTTGGCTACAGCAGAGTTCCAAAAACTATTCCGCTTAACTCCAGACTTGACTGACAATCAACTCAGATATTGCAGAGTTACATCGATTTAGACTGAAAAACAGTAATACAAAATATCTATGAGCCAGTCGGCGGTATAACAGATGCAATCAATCGGTCTGTGCTTGCGCAAAGATGAGGTTTATTATGCCTTAAATGGAGCGACTAGATGCAAAACAAATTTTTGATTGAGCTGTTCGGCTGCGGCGCGAGATCTTAATGAGCTATTAATGTCATCCTAAAGCAATATACATACAAAAAGTAGTAGGTATTAATTTCAAAAAAATGGTTATTTTAGATCATTTACATTGGGCAAATAAAGGATGGTTAAATTTTAAGGGCCGATGTTGAATGTGAACCACACAGAGGTCAAGGTTTATGCATTTCATTTGACCGCGGCGGCCATTTAGCCGACACTTTGTTCCATACGTAATTGAGCCATACCAATATTATCATAATAAAGAGAAACGACAATAATTTCTAAAAAAAAATTTATTTTATTCAAAATCAACACCGGCCCTTAAAACTTAACCACCCTTTATAATTGCAGAAAACACTCAAAGTTCAATTTAACAGCTTGTAGGATTTACATAAATTATTCGTTTTTGCTATTCGTCTTTGCCAATCTCTATCAGTTTGAACAAATAGAAGAAGACGGCGCTTCAGTGTCGAAACACATCTAACATCAAAGTTCTTATAAAGTTTCACCAAAACTTTCATCTTTTTTAGAATCTTTTTAAAATATGATTTCGCTATTTTATAGCCCATTGAATTTTAGCATAACAAAGTGCAAGTTTCCAGTAACTACCAAATACTGTTGGTTTTTCACAGTTTTTTTGGTTTTTTTCCAACAAAAAAAAGACGTGCTAAATTTTTCTTTTTTTTTATGGATGTAATCACCTTAACCATGAAAATTGCCAAAAACCAACGGTATTTGGTATTTAGTTGAAACTTGCACTTTGTTATAAGTACTAAAATTCAATGGGCTATAAAACTGTATACCCAAGGAATTCTAAAATTTCTATTTGGAAAAATGTTACAAAATTTGTACAATATAAACTTTGAAACTTTATATGGTTTTTGTTGTAGTTTGATCTTTATTTTTATAAAGCAATAGTCGTGTGTTTTTACTTTTCCAACGGGGTGCATATGATAATAATTGTCAGGTCAAGTACATATACATACAAATGCTATAAGCTGGCTTAAAATTAATCATCCGGATCGGAAGATTTTTAGTTTTTGCAAATGACATTGTACGTCGATCATGCCATATGTGACACTTGTGAACTACACAGTTATAGTATACCAAAAGACAAGCACTGGAGTACGTTTAGATCAAAAGAAAGATTTCCATCCCTCAAAATTACTTTTTTTATTTAATAAAAAAGTTATTCAAAAACCAAATTGGATGATTAATTTTGTGTCATCGCATGCGTTGGCTCTTACACCCTTTTTGGGTGTTTGCGTCTCCTCCTATTTGGGGTGTGCGTCTTGATGTTGTTTTATAAATGGAGAGACTTGCTGTTATAGCCGCAGAGGTTTGCCATTGCCTGTCGACCGCTATTAGAAAACATTCATTTTGGTATTTCATGCGTAGAGATTCGAGCTTACGCACTTCTGAATGGTAGTCACAAACCGGCTACGGCGGTCGCCGCAATCCAATTGCATACCATTCTATTCCGCCTCTGTTTGCCTTTTCTGGCAAGGGAATATTCTACATCTGCTAAAAGAAAAACTTGTTGTCAAACCCTTCCCTGTGCCATTGTCGTTGATTGTCTGACTACTTTTATGCAGACCCTACTTGGCCTAAGCAATAGTACAGGCAGTTGCAACAGCAGATGTGGTAACCATCACCCAACCACACCATTTCGACCACACCCAACGCAACCAGCAAATATGTATATATGTAGGTGCGATCAAGACCAATCAAGAGCCGTTCAGTCGCCTTAGCGTTTAGGAATGCAGGTTACATTCTACAACACCTGAATATCATGAAATTTATTTTTTGTTTTTTTTTTTTGTTTTTGTGTTTTTTTCTTTTGGAAATAGTAATCAACCCCTGTGCCGTTGTTGTTATTTTAGTGCTTCTGTTGATTGCTGTTCCGCTGTTCTGTACTGCCGCTGCTGGTTTATTTCCGTTGACTTTGCTTATCTCGCAATCGGCTTCAATATGAGTGCGTACGTTCATAAAATGTGTGTACTAGTATGCATGTATGTATGTATGTATGTGTATACACAATTTGCGTTATTTTGTTTGCTTAACATTTTTTTATATCTTTTTCACTTGCTTGCGCTATACACGCGCGCACTGTTCTGTACACATGCTAAGCACTTATAGTACATACATACATACATACATACACACATACATACTTACATACACATAAGTGATTTATAATTTTCCTGAATTATTTTTTTTTTTGTGGCACTTCTGCTTCTTTTTCTCGTCCACTATGTACGGTATGTAAATGGAGGTGAGTGGCCAAGTACTCTCATTCACCAACGACGTGAACAGTCCGCGGGCAATGACGGGCTTTGGCGGCCTTTGAGGGCTTATTAGTTGCCTGCTGGGCGCGTACGCGTGCTTCGGCCGGCCATTGAGGCCACAAGATGCGAGCGTGCTCATCTGTAATATGTATGTATGTATGCAGCTGAACTGTCGAGCCCACTAGTTCATATATTTTATTAGCATTATAGCTGCACCTTTTGAGTGTTTGCACTCATCGTACTCGTAATTTCAAGTATTAACGAAGCAATTTGTTAGGAAATAGCCAACCAATTGCCAACATCCAACAGCCAACAGTCAGCTGTTTTTTGTGCTTGTGTTGTTGCTGGTGTACAATATTGGTGGTCGTTGGTGGAAGAGTTTGCGTTGTTTGGTCATTCCATTATAAGTATTCATGGCCATGGATCTGTGCATACATACCCGTAAATTGAATTCTAAATTGTTGTTGTACATAGTTTGTTGTCTGCTGCATATTTTTTGTTACGATCGGAAATTCAGTTAGAGAAGTAAAAAATTCCTCTTAAGTAACCTGTAATAGTCGCTTTTAAAATCGTAAAATGTAGCAAATAAATTAGACAAAAAGTTGGTTAAGTGCAAACAAAGTTTAATTCAGCTCATACTTGTGTGTGTATGGTGTGTATGAAGAGTAGCTTTGCATATGTAGGTATGTATACAAAATGTTTTAATATTACTCAGTGCGCTAGGGAATTCGTGCTGCTTTCGTCATAATAAATATAAAATAAAATAAAATAAAATAAAATAAAATAAAATAAAATAAAATCAAATAAAATAAAATAAAAGGTTAGGTTAGGTTTGGCAGCCGCATCGCCCATAGAGACAACGATGCCACTTAGACCACGAAATGGGTCCGTTGTGAACCGCGGGGGCTGAGCTACATTTCCCTCTCCATATTAAACCATCCTGAGCTTTTGACAAAGCGTAAAAGGTTGTTGATACCTAAAATGTATAGATTATCTCTATTCGTTAAGAAGTAGGATTTTAAAAATCGGTTCCTGCTTCTGGCTAGAGCTGGGCATGTGCAGAAAAGGTGTTGAATTGTTTCCAACTCCTCCTCATTTCTGCAGCTTCGACAGAAATCATGCGTGTAAACGCCTAATCTCTTTGCATGATTTCCTATGAGACAATGTCCTGTGCGGGCCCCTACTAAGGTCCTGATTTGAAGTCTATTCAGTTTTATAATACTTTTGGACAGGCATAAAATTAGCCTTGGCCATGTTTCCATCTCCGTTTTGTAGACCTCTGATTTGTAGACCTGATTAATGCGTGCTTAATGAGAAGCTTACAAGTTGCGAGAGGTATCTCCATAAAATTACTTATGTCTGGCAAGCAGGTACCTTCTCTTGCAAGTTGCTCTGCCCTACAGTTCCCTGGTATATCTCTGTGGCCTGGAACCCAGCACAAGATTATACGATATTGTTTGACCATTTCATTTAGAGATTGGCGACAACGTAAGACACTCCTTGATGTTGTTTGGAATGCATCCAGGGCTCGTAGGGCAGCTTGGCTGTCTGATAGAATGCAGATATCCGTTGATGATATTCTGTTTATCTTTAGCCATTTTAAGGCTTCATGAATAGCGTTTATTTCCGGTTGAAAACCACTACAGTGATCTGGTAGTTTAAAGGATTCACTGATAGAAAACTCTTCGCAAAATAACCCTGATCCTACACCGGTATCCATTTTAGACCCGTCCGTGTAGATCTTAACGGGTGTGTTGGGTGTTGGATCTTCTTCAAACCCTTCGAGTCTAGAAGGGACTTTCATTAGGAAATTCCTTTCGAAGCAGAGAATGGGAGGGTGATAATCACAGTCACTGGGTATATCCGTGTGGGAGTCTAAGATGGTTGAATGTCCGTGTGTGACAGTCTTCCATTGTGAGCTCGCTTTGAGCCTTACAGCGGAGCAGGCCCCTAAGTATTTGCAGAAGAGATCTAGGGGTGGCAGATGTAGTATGATATCCAAAGCCATGGATGGCGTGGTTTTCATGAGGCCACATATTGCTAATTCCGCTGATCTCTGCACCTTATTCAATAAATTAGAATAGGTTTTTTTCTGCATAGCACACCACCAGACAACATTTCCATATAGAAGAATGGGTCTGACAACAGCAGTGTATAGCCAATGGGCAACCTTAGGTTTAATTCCCCAGGTCTTACCTAAAGCTCTCTTACAGGCATAAAAAGCTAGGTTCGCTTTCCTGACTCTTTCTAAGATGTTTGACTTCCAAGTCAGTTTCCTATCTATGATTAGTCCCAAGTACTTGGTTTCTTCCGAAATCACAAGAGCTTCCCCCTTGAGCATAACTGGACTTAGTTGAAGGATTTTGTGTTTCCTAGTGAACAATATAAGTTGTGTTTTGTCTGGGTTGACTCCTAGACCACACTTTCCTGCCCACCTAGAAAGTATGTCTAGAGCATTTTGTATTAGGTCTCTTAATGTAGATACAAATTTACCAGAGACAGCACTTCTGCTTGTTTTTTGAAGCTTGCTTAGTTCAACCGTCCACCACTTAGGCTTGGGTTTACCCCTCAGTCTTCTTATGGGACAGGCTTCCGCTAAGGCAGCATTCATGTTGTAGGTAATTTTGTGCACCAAATTTTCTAGTCCTTCTATGTTTTGCGGTACCACTGATGGACATGTTCCTAGGGTAACCCCGATACAATCTACATACTTTTCCCAGTCTGTTTTCTTGGTATTTCTACCAAGCTTAGGTTTCGGTAGATTTTTACTAACCTCGAAAGAGATATATCTATGGTCAGAGAAGGAATGTTCTTCCAATACTTTCCAGTTCCTAATTCTGTTAATAACGGAGTCAAAAGCATAAGTAGCGTCTAAAACTTCCTGTCTATTACTAATGACAAAAGTAGGTGTATTACCTTTATTGCAAAGCTGTAATTTAGTACCTATCAGATAATCAAAGAGACACTCACCTCCAGCGTTAGTATCAGTACTGCCCCATATCTCGTGATGCGCAATAAAATAAAATAAAATTAAAAAAAAAAAAAATAAATAAATAAATAAAATAAAAAAAAAATAAAATAAAGTAATATAAAATAAAATAAGTGGAAATAAATGCACAACAATTATTACCTGGGCCATTCCTCTTTTGACTTACTCGTTTAGAGTAATAAAATGGTCTCAGACAGATATCCTTCGGATCCACTTTTACAAAGTTTCAAAGCCATTACCCTCGAAGCGCTGTTGAAAGAATATCGCTTCCTCGAAACGTTGGTGCGAGAGGAATCATTAATATAGCGCGTCTACGCTTATCGTAAAATTTGCAGCTAAGTACATATTTTCTAAGCAGCGAGTCTCATCTATTTAAATCTATGGCTATGGCAGATAATGGTTTTGTTCCGCTCAGTTTGATGTCCCAGTACCTGCGGGGGTTAATTCCCCAGCAGAAATGGTCACAGCATGGAAGGAAAAAACAGTACACGGTGCCTACCGCCATGATCTCGAAATGGAAAGGATAGACGCACAATCATCCAATTTATGGTTGAAAAGAGAAAAGCCATGTAGCGAGGGAAGTGACTATAATACCAATAATTATATCTTCCACTGGATTAGTGCCTAAGCATCTGATCAAAAATTTGAAGAAGTATGACTGCCAATACCTTCTAGAAGACATGTAGAAATCGACCATATGTCCAGGTGCTGTACTTTGTAGATTTTTAAATATTTAAGTAATAGCAATAGTAATAGCGTAGATTTACGCCGTCTCCAAACGGCGGGTGGTTTTTTTTTTTGAGGAACGGGGGCGAGCGCTATTAGCACACACTGTTTTCTCTCAGTTGGTGTTTCATGCTGCTGTTCCAAATGGTACTCATGCACCAACCATCTACGATGGCCGCCCGAGCAAAATTGGAGCAAAATTTAAGTAATTATAATTATTGTCCCGTGTGAAACACCCTAATGTATATATTTATTTAATCTTTCAAGTTGAAGTAGAAGCTAGCTAATTTTTTTCCATTTATATGTATATTAGAGTTCTTGGGTATTTATTTGGTTTCCAAGAAGCCAGTGGCAAAGTGAGTAAAATTTCAGATTGATGACACGTGCAGTAACCAAAGCAACGAGGGCACATTGATGAAGCTGTAGACACACTTGACTGAACATTAAGCCACGCAAATAAAGTAAAATTAGCAAATCCGAGGAAAAATAAACTTCTGAAGTTATGCATATGTATATGTATGTGCGTGTGTGTGCCACACCAGAATTAGAAATGTTTGTTAAACACTTTGACGGCTGTCATACTGCAGTCCACAGTGCAAAACTGAATAAATGGCAAAATGAAAATATTTAAGAGCTGCATTTCAAAATAAGTATCAAAAACAGAACCAAATAAATAAGCAATCTAAAATAAAAAATATGAAAAATCGTCAAAAAGCTAGACTATTGAGCTCGTCTGTCATAAAATATCAAACGAGAGTGACTGAATATAAAGAAAAAATAAAAAATGTAACTCTTACTCATACAGCTGTTTTTGGCTTGGTGAGATACCAGTATTGCTGCTAGCTGTTCGCTGCATTCGCACGCCTTCGAATAGTCAGTCAATTAACTAAAAGCATTTTCTAGTAACGATAGCGATTGGTTGCTAAGAAAACTAAAACAAAAAATTTAGTTTGTGCATTTAAAAAATGCCCTGCGTTAAAGCAACGAGCTAATAAAATGAGATTCTAATGCACAACCATTAAACAAGGCTGCACAAGGGTGCCTAAAAGAGAGAACTTCGAACTTAGGTTTCGAAAGAAGTCTCTACTTAGAGCTACTCTGTAGTGTTATTTTGCGACCTTCGAAAGATATAAGTCATCTGGACTATTCAAGACTTTCATTAGCCCTTCCCCTGAGTGATGGGTAAATATTTTTTTGTTGTTGTTGTAGCAGTCCATCAAGCCCTGTTAGTGCGGTGTAGTCACAGATCGTCATCGTCTATCTTTGTAACGGTAGGCCCAGGAAACACGCTGCTTTGACGGGAGTCTCCAAAGGGAGAGAGGTGTATTAGATGAGTGGGTTTAAGGGCTCACTGAATAGGTGGTTAGTACAATGCGTGGTACATTCACATGCCAGACATATATTGGATAGGTTGGAGTTAAACCTGCTACAATAACCAAAACATAATTTAACACAAGTTACGGAGGTTAGGAACGTGGTAAGAAACTTTTGATACACATCGTTTAATGTTTGTTTATAAACTGTCTGTCGTATGGCGCAGAAGCGTTTACGATGACAATATCCGATGAAGCGTCGCTTGGAGTGTTTGCGAGAAAGATTCTGCAGAATAATTTTAGACCTTTGCACTTTAGCAACAGCGAATATCGCGGGCGATGAAACGATGAGCTGTATGTGCTTTACGACGACATAGACAAAGCGCAGCGAATAAAGATCCAGCGGCTACGCTGGCTGGATCATGTCGTCCTAATGGATTCAAATGCTCCGGTTCTGCAAGTATTCGATGCGGTACCAGCTAGTGGTAGCAGAAGAAGAGGAAGGCCTCCTCTGCGTTGGAAAGATCAGCTGGAGAGGGACTTGGCTTCACTTTTTGCGTCCAACTGGCGCCGGTTAGCGCGAGAAAGAAATGACTGGTGCGGTTTGTTGAACTCAGCAAAAATCGCATAAGCGGTTATCGCGCTAATTAAGCAGCAGATAAACTGTCTGATCTAGTAATTGTAGTTGTGTAAGATCCTTGATCTCGTCAGTGTAGTCGAAGAGATGTCTGCTGATTCACGTTAGAGGTGGTTCCTGTGGTAGTTACCCAGCACGAATTGAAGCATAGGGAGCAAAGTAACCTCGTTCTGGAGATGTTGCAGGGGTGATAATAGGAAACATTCTGCGGCTGTTCTGATGACAGTATTCTGACAGGTCTGAAGCTTTGTGCACTGCGAATCATTAGTGCCCGGCGACACGGACGTAGCGTAATGCAAAACCGACAAAACAATTGGTCATTTTAAATCTCGCTAGCAACATTTCTTTGTCTTTGCTACCCACAGTTTTGCTACCGGCTAGCGATTTGCGGAGATTATTGCGGTTTCGAGCTGAATATATCTCTTCATCTTCAGTGCATTTAAATAAAGTTTCATTAAGTAACTTAATTAGTTCAATCGTCCTGCTCATTTGCCCAAGCCTATGATGGAACGCAATCCGCTATGAGCTTTTTTCCAGAGGTTTCAAGTAAAAAGGGTAAAGAATCGGCAGATTAGATGCAATAACCTGAAAATGAGGCGGGTAGATAGTATTTTTATTATATATTTTTTTACGGCCTGTATATTTAGATGTTCCCTTAACAACAGGGGTAATGTAGACATTTTATAAATTGAAAAATTCCAATAGCCTTTTCATCATTCCACTTTTGAATATTTGACTTGAGCGATTTTTTATTCCTTTAAGAGGAGTTATATTCTCGATCTATTAAAAACCCAACCAAATACTTTTCACTTTGGTACAATTCTTTGTTCCATAAAAGACCACTTCGTTTTGTCATAGTGGCATATATTGGGTTGGTTTCGAATTTCAGAGAACTTCGTTGAGTGGGGTGTGGTGCCTTTGAAGATTTTGAATAAGCCCACCAAGCCTTGTTTGGGTATTTAAAACTTTATTTAAATTTTCTAGGGCTACATTTAGAAGAGAAGAAAATATACAAAAATAAAAATATCTATTTTAGTGATCTGAGAAGTATATGATTGAGTGAAAAAACATCGTAGGTATGGTAAATACATAAGCACATACATATATACTTAAAAAAAAGATATATGAACTTTTATATAGGCGTATAAATTTGTATTTATTTGCCTTTAGTCTTGTCGCCATCGCATTCGATATGCAATTAAATGGGACGAGCTTTTACTATAGCAAAGTAGTAGTACAACTACAACTACTATTCATTAAAAGACGAAATAAAAAAAGTTAAAATAGCAAAAAGTTATAGCAAAAATTAACACAAAAAGGCGTAGTATTCAAAAAGGAATATGAAATGAAAGAAATACACACCAAAATAAAAACGTATTTTTCGATCATAAAATTCAATTATAGCAATAACAACGAATTAAAGGTGCGAACTGACTGTGAATTGACAAACACCGCTACCTGCTTCTGTTGCTACTGCTAAACATTTTCACTGCGCACACCTATATTTTAAACCCAACCTCCAGGTTGCGCGTTCCGTAGCACTTTTGCACTGTTATGTCAACAACAAATCTTTAACTTACTGCAGGACTGATGGAAGGCATTGCATATTTTTTGCTGCTAGACGAAATTTCGCAAATAAGAAGTAAAGTTGAGATCTATCACATCACACATCAGTGCCGTATCAGTTCAGAAGTAATGTAAATCATTATTGATCGCAAATACTAATTCATAGGACTTATCTGAAAATGTCCATTTGAAATTAAGGAACGATATTTTATATCTCACTGATATTGATGCTAATACTGAACTGACGTGGCATTGCCTTGTGTAATTATACAATTATTATCTTAATACGGAGAAAATTAATGTTGAATGTTAAATAAGTATGAAATAATTCTTACTGATCAGGGAAAAACTTAATTATTTTTCAGTCTTTTCTTTTCAAACTCAAAAAATCATTTATGTATGTTGCCTTATACATATATCAAGGGATCTAGAGCTTTGTGCCGACTCCGAACTGTAGGCATTTATGAGAAACGTTTTATGGTAGAAATATTCACGTTGACTGACTTCTCATTGCCTTGCGAGGTGTAGCCACTAGCAGAAAAAACGCTTTCTTATTTAATTGGTTACTCGCAGTGGTCTTGGAATCAGAACAAATTGACTGGCAGCCAAGCATAAATTCACTGGACTATCGCAACATAAATATGTTGGTGACGTAGCGGCAGGCAGGCCTGCCTACTCTTCTTCTTTTTCTTAAATGGCGCGATAACCGCTTACGCGCTAATTTCTTTCTCAGGCTAACCGTTGGACCCACCAAGTGAAGCCAAGTCCTTCTCCACCTGATATTTCCAATGCAGAGGAGGCCTTCCTTTTCCTCTGCTACCACCAGCTGGTACCGCTTCGAATACTTTCAGAGCCGGAGCGTTTGTATCCATTCGGACGACATGACCCAGCCAACGTAGCCGCTGGATCTTTATTCGCTGCGTTATGCCTATGTCGTCGAGAAGAAGGCCTGTTCTAGTGAAAATACCAAATGTAGATTGGTCTACGTTCACTTATTGCTTTAATAGGCGTCAGTTGGCGTAAGTAGCTAAGGTAGAAGGGGTTGTTGATGAAATCGGCTAAGTTCGCTTGAGCCAAGTAATGTGCCAATTACGTAGAAGAAGAAGGCATGCAAGCTACTGTCTTGGAAAATATGAACTATTTTTTGTAGAATCATCTCCTTCAAGGGATTCAAGAAATTTCTAAGGCTCAATGGGAATAATACGAACAATAGTCGGCTTCTTTTGCATGCTGGGAAGTGTTAAATGCATCTCTAAATATAGTACGTCTCGTCAAAGTAGCAGCAGAGTATATCGACAGGAAGAAGAAATTCTCTGTTTTGCGTACGTTTAAGTAGAGTGTGAAAAGTTTTACTAAGTTTTACTTTCACTATTGTATGCGAATAAGTTTCCGTCCCTTCTTAGTTAAACTTACGAGTTATATAAACAATTAAATAAAAATGATATTATGCGAAGAATGTGTCATTGGAAGCTACAACTTTAGGCAGAATACGGATTTCTCTGACGAAAAATTCGAGTTCTTTTGACTTGGTCCATTCATTGAGCCAGCTTGCGATGCTCTCGTAAGAAGTGAACCGCTCTCCAGTAAGGGCTGACTGCATTGATCGGAACAGATGGTAATCCGAAGGTGCAATGTCTTGGAAATACGACGGGTTGGGTGGGGCAAGATTTCCCAATTCAGTCCCTTTAAATATTTCTGGCGTTGTCATGCAGCACAATCAGTTTGTTATGTCTACCGTCCCATTCCTGCCGCTGTTCTTTAAGAGCTCGATTCAAACGCATTAGCTGCAGTCGGTAACGATCGCCGGTGATGGTTTCAAACCAGGAATTCTAATGTCATCTATTATTTATCTGATCCCACTAGATAAAAAACATAACCTTTGAACCATGAATATTTTTTTGGACCTGGTTCACCTGACCAAAATTTGCGACGTTTAGGATCATAACAGATCCATTTTTCATCTTCATTGGCGATACGATGACGAAAACCTTTTCTTTTCTGCCGTTCACCAAACGTCTCTCGATATCCCTCTCCTTCAATTGATGTGGTACCTGCTTTCTGGACCACTTCCATCGCTTGCAAACGTTTACCGACGGTTGATTTATCAACATCCAACTCTTTAGACATATCATCAAAGGTTCGACAAGCGTCCTCATCCATTAATTTTTGTAGTTGAGTATCTTCGAATTATTTCGATGGCCCTTCGCGCTCTCTATCATTCCCTTCGAAATTGCCACTTTGGAAGCGTCAAAACCACTCTTCACAAGTTTTATTTGGTGGAGCGTGATTAGCGGAAATATTTATGAATTAAAAGGTAATAATGAAGCATGACTGTTCTTTAGCGACGAACGTAGACATTTTTGACGTTAGGTAAAAAAGGATCTTTACGCTTCAAACGAATGCCAGCTATTGCGATCGAGACCTCACATATAATATATACCTTCTAATCACCAGAAAATTACTAGAACGAACACTAAAATCGTATGAGCAGCGACACGACACCTTTTTTACGAGGGCGGCAATTTATTCCCATACCCAATACTAAACCCATACCCAATACAAAGCAAAGCTTTTACGATGTTAATTGCTTTCAATGCTTGGCATGGCGATACATATTGTATACACTCACGGACAACAAAACAGGTGTGCGAGATTTTTGAGCAGTTTTGACTGTTATACTTTCATTTATTTATTGTATTCTATTTTAGTTTTTTTTATAAAATTTTAACTCATTATACAAAAAACCCATATAAATCGTTTGTTAAACTCACTGTAGAAATTATAAAAATAATGCAAATTTTCATCAAAATATCAAACTTTATAGTAAGAATTTTTAGAATAATTTGTGGTACACAGTTTTATAGCCCAGTCAGTTTTAGTAGAATGAAGTTGCAAGTTTTAAGTGGCTAAAAAATTTTCTCGATTTTTGACTTTTTTTCTCTTTTTCCCCTCTTCTTCCATAAAAATTTTGTTCAACAATTTTTTTTATTTGGAGGAAAATGGCTAGAAGGATATGCTTTAGTCATTTCGTAGTTTAGCCCCGATACGCCGGCATACAGATATAGACGAATAAACTTAAAGAAACCGATACTTCAACTTTCGTTATATGAATATAAGTAAGTACTTGCCCGAAACTCTATTAATTCGTACCCCTACAATTTCTTCTCATATCTTTATATCTCTTTTATAAAAATATACTTCATAGTACAGCACAAACCGCATAACACAAAGTAACAAACTTGACACCCAATTCTTTTAAAATTTTAAAAATTCCAGTAATGCCCGAATTCTGTAAGCTGTCTCAACTCACGAATTGAGACTTTTCGTGGTGAAATTTGATTTTGAGACTAGTTGCAATTCAGTAAGCAATCTCACGTCATTAGTCAAAAAGTCGCTAATTAGTGATCTACTTCTGAGCAGCTCACAAAACGAAAAATGTGGAAGAGGAATTAATTATTTTTATATACAATATATTGCAAAAAAAAAACGCGAAAATGAAGCGAAGTAATATGTTTTGGGTAAAAATTTCTTAAGAACTCGAATAATTGTGTGACGTTTTAGAAATATGCGTAGACGGATTCGGGCAAGTTTACGCAGTACGGAAGTCCCATTCCTTCTGGAAGAAGACGTTTTCAGGAGGTTTTTTAGATTCCCGAAATCCTTCTGCTGGGAACTTATTCAAGATCTCAAACCACTTGACAAGTTTGAGCGGAATTCCCAGCTTGTTCTTTTCAACGGAATGTATATAGAGATGCAATTCAACATTTATCGATTATTAATTTTGTTTGCCTCAATTGAATTGCTGATAAACCGATTCAGGTAAAAGGTTTATAAAACAGAAATAAAAAACGTTATTTGGTATGAGCTTAGTAATATTCATATTATTTATGTTTTTGATGAAGAATTTCGCTTGATACATGAGTTTAAAAAATTCCATTACATATGGAATCGATAAGTGAATTTTTGCTCAACTTTTTGACTATCTCTAGCCGATACGTGCCATCAGCTGACTGTCTCTATTTATTTTCACCATGATATTTGGTGAAATTCTTGTGACTTTCCCTTACTGAATAGCAAAATCGTCTCAAGCCACAAAAAGAGTCACCAGAATTTAATACAATAACCAATAGATTTTAGTACAATAAAGTACAAGTTGCAAGTGAATACAAAATATTGTAAATTTTTGACAATTTTTTTCGCTGAGGTGTATTTCCTTCCATACAAAGTAAAGGCTAAAATTTTTGTATGTAAAAGAAAAAACCTGATATCGCTACAAAAAAATGACCTAAACCCAATGGGCTATAAAACTGTTTAATTAGAAAAATTCAAAATATATTGTTTAAAATGTTGTAAACTCTTAATGAAATTTTGAAAAATCTTGTACAAAGTGTAAAACCTTGCGTTACATGGTTTTTGATGTAGTAAGAACAATATTTCTATAAAAAATAGTATTGCGTGTGTAATTTGTTCAACGGGACGAATAAGAAATCGTAGGTGTACGTATTTGTAGAGGTTAGGGCAAGTATAGATGTATAAATGTATATGAACAGTTTTTTATGAAAATGAACATTATTAAATATCTATTTTTTATCTCTTGCAGGGAACAGCATCTACTGGGCAATTGGTAAGAAACATTTTTGTGAATATTTATTTAATGTTTATTTAATCATGACATTCGAAGTATTTTTTTTTTTTCGATTCTTTGTTTCACATTTTTGAATTATTTATTTTCTTGATTTCATTCGGTTTTTCTTAGCTCCATTCTTCCGGAAGTTCTTTTTCAGACAAAAATTCATATTATCGTTGTTTTTAAGGGACGCTATGCTTACAAGTGCAATGTACTCGTATAATACTAGAAAACCTGATTAGATTCAAGTTCAAACAATTTTGAGATAAAATAATTATCTTCATGTAGTTAATTTACGTTTCACGTTAGAGCTAAATCGGACCATAAATACAATGTTTAGAGTTATTTCGACCACCGCGTCACCTATCGGGAAATCCTACGATTTTCTTTTAATCGACGTGAAGATAAATTATTCTATGAGTTTGAACTTAATCGGCTGGCTACATTTTACGCGGAAACTTGTATTTATATAGGCTGGGCCATGTAAAATTTGCTTTTTGAATCGGTTATAAAAAAAAACTAATCAATATTTTTTCAAACTTTTTTTTATTTTGAAGATTGAACATTGTCATTTATGAATGAGAAATAATATCGTTCAAATGACTGCCACGACTGGCTTTACAGTAGGCCATTCGATCAACCCAATTTTTAAGCACATTTTCGATTGTTTGGGCTCCAATTTCATTAATGGCAACTTCGATTTCGTGTTTGAAAGCATCAATCGTCTCTGGATGGTTCGCATAGCATTAGTCCTTAACGGCTCCCCACAAAAAATAGTCCAACGGGCTTAAATCGCAGCTCCGAGGCGGCCAATTGATATCGGAATTTCGGCTGATTATTCGGTTTTCAAAAATGGTAGCCAAAAGTTCGAGTGTAACTTTGGCAGTGTGACAAGTGGCACCGTCCTGTTGAAACCAAATGTCGTCCATGTCATCTTCTTCAATTTTTGGAAACAAAAACTCGTTGAGCATGTCACGGTAATGCTTGCCATTAACTGTAACCGCGGAAGAAGAAGAAGACTCACCACTTTGGAAATAGATTTTCAATATTTCCCAATTTTGTTCAAGCGTATAGCGCCTCATTTCGTAAATGTCAAACCTTTAAGTAAATTATGAACACATTTGACGTGTCTTTTGTGTTACCATTCTCAAAAAAAAAGGTGGTTCAAAAAGCAAACGCTATATGGCCCACCCTGTAAGATTTTGGGAAAAGCCAGCTTACATAGTTATATTGTTTTTCTTAGAAAATTCTATAAAAATGCTTTTTTAGATCTTCAAAACAGGATCTCCCTTAAATAAAGCTCATGCTCTAGCTTTTTTACCTCCAGATTAACAGGACTATGCTCGTTTGATTATTCCTATGATGCATATGCATATATGAACATTAGGGTGGAGCAACTTTTGCGGCATCGTTCCTCGCAGATTAGAGAAGTCCGCTAGAGCTTGGCTCTAAAGTCAGTTTCGAGCCCTCAAACACTCCTCAATTTCATCTAATATCCCGATGCACATACTTTAAAAGATTTATAAAATTTTTCGAATCTATGATTCTTACGAAATTTTATAATCCTGACACGCTGTCGAAAAACTGAAAACGAGCTTTACTTCCGAATGTATATCTATTCTACTCATAAGTAAGAAATATTGTCAAGTGTTGATTTACATATGGAGATACTTTATTTTTATATACATACATATGTATGTACAATGTATGTATGTACGCATAAGTGTTACACAAATTAAGACTGCCCAAGTTCGTACATATGCACGCATTGGCTGTAAATAAGGTCATAAACCCTAAGTAATATTTCTTCATACCGAAAACATTGAACTCGACGCTATGCCTACTTATCATTGTCAAAATAATGTCAGCAGTAAAATGAATGCATTAATAATTTTTATTTTTTATTTAAACACTTTATCATTTTATTGCTTACGTTATTGTTTTGTTTGACACTGTACGAGTATGTGTGTGTTTACTTTTCATATTTGCTATGAGTCAAGTGACAAACAATTTGACGATTTCATTCATTAACCATGAGACCAATTTTTTTTATGTTTTTGCATTCATTGCGTGGCACGGTCCGTAGTTTCTAGTTGGAACTGTGAAATTAATCGAATAAACGCGAATAATATAATGCTGACGCGTTGAGACTTTGTGGTCAATCATTTTCAACAATTTGACAAACGCAATAAGATTTTTCCTTCAAAGGAGAGACGGCCAACTCTAAATGAAAGAGGGGTTTTAGAAGAAATCTGTGAACGGAAAATATTTACTCAATGATTTGCCATTGTTGTTTAGCGCAACACGAAAAGACAAGGTAATTTGTTTTATCATTTTGATCAGATATTTTTTTATTTGGAGCTTTTTAATGGCAGAAATACACTTGAAGGTTTGCCATTGCCTGCGGAGGGGCGACCGCTATTAGAAAAAACGTCTTTTTAATTTTGGTGTTTCGTGGAGATTCGAACCTGTTTTTTTTCCTTGTTCACTCCACTCGGGAGCATAGGGCCTCGACAAGACTCAGTCTTGCGCTGCGTTAATCTATTTTGCTTTCTGGCAGGGTACGTGATTGGCCTGCCGTTACCAGTCCTAAACCGTGAGAATGTCCACCTGTCGTTGCTTAGGAACAACAATTTCTCACTGTTTAGCGCGGCATCTGTGTTTCACATTTTTCTGCCAGAAGGATGACATAGATGGTTGAGAACTTCGCTAAATGTTTGTGTACCTGCCCTATTACCCCGATTGCCCGCTTCCTCTTGCTGACGCCACTGATGCGATGAGTAACTGTGTCTTTTTCTTTGTTGTTTGCTTATTTTAGCAGCCTCAATGCAAGTAATGCGCTGACTCTTGTGTGGGAGTAAGGATTGGAAGGATAAGGTTTTTGGTTGAGGAATGAATTTTTTTTTATAAACTAGAAGCTAGGAAAGGAGGTAAGTTTGGAAAAGTGCGAGGATCGTGCTTTACTCTGGGACGGCAGGCTAGTGCACTTTACGCCAGTCCACCGAGAACCAACATGCGTTCTGTGATTTCCGAATTTTAGTCACGCACCAACCCATTCGACTACGGCGGCAATATTGAATAGCTTCGTTTGACTTTGTTTCCTTTTAACTTAATTTTTGCACTCGCGCTTATAAATAAACAGCATTAAAATTCAAAGCAGTATTAATTAAACATACAATTATTTTTCGTCGTCCATTTCAACTACGCAGGGATAATTTTTATATTGTACTGATTTGCCAGTGATGAGCATCAGATTTCCGAAATTTTACTAATAGGGCGCGTAGAGTTGGCATTGTTACAGAAATGTTGTGAGAGAACGTGATGCCATTTCATAAAAAGGGACACTGCCGCAATTATTACAGCTCCAATATACTTAGAAACAAGAACTAAAACCTCCACAGGAAAGACTAACTATTTGTGCAAAACTGGATGTCACGCCAATCTTTCACAAAAACACCGTGTTAAATAACTGTGTGGGACTTAATGAGAAGTTTGCCAATTTATTTATTTTCCTATTTAATTTAATAATTTATTTTTCTGAATTTTAGATTGAACTAAACTTCTTCAAAAATAGTATGAGTAGGCATATTTACATTCTTCGAGTACCTGCCCATGGTGCTTGACCAATGCATACCCTCGCTGGGTCCGACTGGTACTTTTCCATTCCTATTCCCTCAAGGGTAGAGTGGGCAGGGTGCAACATTCGGATACAGGCCATGAAAAACATGTTTACAGATGACTCGAAGTTGTACGGAAGAGTTGATGGGGGAGTATTCTGCTCAAATTTAGCCTTCCAGACCACTATGGTGTTTTCCCAGCTGAGGTAGCCGTAATTAAGGAAACAGTAGATTGTTTTCCTACTTCTGTAATTACTGTAAAGAACGTAAATATTTACTTCGACAGCCAAGCGTCAATTGGGGCCTTAGGCGAGTTGTTTGCGCATTCGTAACTAGTCGGCGAATGCATCCGAATATTTCGACACTAGGCTCATCAGGGTTCCCGGTCTCAGTGGGAAACTGCTGGGCTGATGAGCTGGCTAGACAGAGAGCCCTGGAGACGGTTTCATTGCAAAACGAAAGGATTGGATTTCTTTTGGGAGCCTATGGTCCTCGCCGTGCATTGTCCGTTAGGTATCCATGCGGTGAGACTTGGGATTGCCTTAAGCCCTTTCTGCAGAAGTGGTCTAAAGGATGAGGTGAAATTATCTCAGCTGCCTTGCTCTTGTCTCTGCGCTGGTCTCTCACTTTTTTGCGGTATGGTAGGGGTGGTTTCTAGGGGTTAGGGCTGTGCGTGACTCGGTACCCGTGGGTTAGATAGTCTAGGGGTTTGGTGAGTTAGCACACTTATGGTGTGAGAAAAATTTTAAGAAAAATAAGACTCAATTCAAGAAAATTAGTAATCGACTATATCGTGTCTTTGTTATCTCAATCGATTTTCAAGTGTAGGAAAATTTAGAAACATGAAAATTTCGAAATGCGATATCTCTGCGAAAAAAATGATATTTGAGCAAACTCAACACCATTTGAAAAAAGAAGGCTTGTATTTAAAGATGTCATCCTTTAATTTTGGTGAAAGAAAACATCTTCAAGGCTACATAACCCAAATATGGGCAAAAACGGTGTTTTTTGCACTTTTAGGTTAGGATATCTCGAAAACCAGAGCTGATAGAGCAATTCTGAGGCCAGATTAGGATCCAGCGCATCATATACCTTCGGAAATATATAGTCCGGTTTCTAGGTCTGAGATGCTGTCGGCCTGTGTAATTAATCAATATGACTGTAGCTTTGTCCTGTACTAGAATAAAAGAAAATATTTCCAAAATGACGCGGTTATGAATTTGACACTCTAAAAATCGGGGCTTTTCAGTTTTTAATGAAAAACATACGAAATAATTGACATAATAATATGATTCTTATACGGGCGATACTATGGATGTTGCGAAAAATATATTACAATAAAATTTCAGACGATTCGGTTGAATATATTTTGTATTTTGACAACACCATGCCTAAAAAAGTCGTTTTCGAAATAAATGAGTTTAAAATTTGAGGTGCAATAGCGAACGGACAGCTCTCTACCTAATTAGTGAGCTGTAGAAGTTATAATATTGGGAATTTTTGCTTGAAAATTTCACAGTATATTCTTAAGATACTATACTTTCGAAATATCGAACAAAATATCTGAATTTATTTACAAGAGTTGATCTCTGAGACATCCTCCTTCATAATTCGTATTGAGTACTAATGTTTGACAATGTAACAATAGACTTGAGAGCCTAACGACAGCCTTTTCCAATTCCAAAAACAACCCAATTCAAAATTTACGATCTTCTAATGTATTCTTTTGTGCTAAAAGTTCGCTGAGGCTTGTACTCGTGTTTTCTACAGTGGGGAAATGCACAGTAAAACATGTTTGGCTCATTATGCAGAGATATTTATGCAAAATACATGCCACGCTGTTGTCAAATACTGAAAATGTGCGAATTCTTAGATGTACGCGATTATTAGACAGGTGTTGAACAACCTACCATTCGGCAATTAAACTTCGAAATTTTTTTACCACGTTTTACTTTATTTTCCAGGTAAAAAATTCTTTTAATTGCTTTACGCATCATTTAAAGCAGCAAATATGTGTATGTGCATGAGAGCACGTATGTATGTAAATATATTCCCTAGACTACTTGTCGTATAGTTGTTTGCCTATTTTTGTTATTTCCACGCAAACGAACTTTATTTTTCAGCCAGATTACTGCTTTCTTAAAGTGTGTTTGTTTTAATTTGCTTTGTTTTTTTTTTAATTTTTTATTTTCTCAGCCATTTTTCCACCCACTCTGTTGCAGATTTAGTAAAGAAACAAAAAAAAAATTATTGGTGCGTACACTTCCGTTAGGTATTTGGCAGAGCTCATCCTCCTATTTGTGGTGTGCGTCTTGATGTTATTCCAAACAAATGGAAGAATGAATTTATACTTATACATTCATATTCGACGGACCCATCGGGCAACCCTGAACTTTTGACAGAGAAGTCAGATCGCTTAATGAAATACCGCGTTGGAAGCGTCAGTCCAAGCAGATTTTTACCATGGAACAGCACATGCCACGCGAGCGCTCCCAAATTGTTGAAATTTACATTCAACAAAAGAAGTCACAATAAGAAGAAGAAGAACAAAATCATCATGTCCAAAGAGGCTCATTTCTTATTAAATGGGACGGTAAACAAGCAAAAATGCCGTATTTACGCCACTGAAAATCCTCACGAAATTCAAGAGGTACCTCTTTACGACGAAAAAGTCACTGTTTGGTGCGGCGTTAGTGCGAAAACGATTATTAGGCCGTTTTTCTTCGAAAATGAAGATAATCAAGCTGTTACCGTCAATCAGGAGCGTTATCGCGATATGGTAACCACCTTTGTGATGCCAATTATTCGTCGAAAGCGTATGAGACAGTTCTGGTTTCAACAAAACGGCGCTCCACCACACACAGCTCGCATCACAATCGATTTTTTGAAGAAACTGTTTCCTCGTCGTTTGATGTTGAAAAATGGCGATTTTGACGGGCCACCGCGTTCGCCCGATTTAACGCCACCTGACTTCTTCTTGTGGGGATATTTAAAATCTTACAATCAAAGGTTTATATTAATAAGCCAAAGACCATAAAAGAGCTCAAGAACAACATCCGTGTGGAAATAGCCGCTATTCCAGCCGAAATGTTAGCTTAAACTATGGAAAATGCTGCAAAACGGGCACAATACGCCGTACAGGCTCAAGGCGACCATTTGAGAGATATCATATTCAAAAAGTGATGTTAACAACAAATCTACTTGAACCAAATAAAATGATTACTATCGTCAACATCCAAAAACTGTGTTTTTCTTTGATTTAAAAAAAAAACACATGGCTCCGTCGAATATGGGCAACCCGGCACATAATTATGAGTCCACCTCCGACTTCGTCTTTCCGTGACAAATTTTAGTAAATTATGTGTATACTATACATTTTACTTTTACAATAATTTATTGCTATATCTATTTTTGCTGAAATTCCCCAAAGAGTCTACCTCCTCTAATGAATACGTCCAACATTTTAATGAAATCGTTGCTCCTTTAAGAAACGAATGGGAGTTCGTTTATACCGATGGATCTAAAACAGACACCAGTACATCGTTTGCAGTCACAAACCAGCTTGGTGTCACAATCTCAGTCGGGGCTTTACCTTCCTACTGCTCAGTATTCACAGCGGAAGCAGCTGCATTGCTTGAAGCGGTAGTTTATACCTCCAACAAAGGCGGAAAATTCATTATTTGCAGCGATAGTAAATCCGTAATGGACGCTATATTGAACCACTCTAACGAAACTCCAATAATCACTGAAATCCGAAATAATATCTCTTTAAATAAAAATTCCATAAGGATCATGTGGGTTCCGGGTCATGCCGGAATACATGGCAATGAATGCGCTGATACTAGAGCCAAAGAAGCTGCCCAAGAACCCCTTCACATCAGTGCACATTTTACTACCAAAGATATTCGAAAAATTGCACTAAAATCTCTTCAGGATGCATACAATAGCCAATGGTTTAAATATCAACACCACTACAAAAAATACAACCCTACTGGCATCAAGCCGATATATCCTACACACATGCCTTCCAAGAACCTCAAGATATTTACACGCCTTCGAATCGGTCACACTATAGCCACCCATGTTCACATACTAAACAGCACAGTCAAACCAGCCTGTCCTTTTTGCAACTCAGACGACTACACGACTTCACACCTCCTCGATACCTGCCCAGGATTGAAATGCACTAGAAATGCAATTCATCCTAACTTTGAACTTTCGAAGCTACTCCACAACACAGATGACAATAGCATTAATTTAATTTGTAAATTTATTAAACTAACTAAATTAAAACTTTAACTCTTTGCGAAAACTAGATATACATATATAAAATTATACTCCGGTCAAACTCACACTACCCACTAATCTTTTAAAACTCCCTCAACTCCTCTCTCCCATCCTCTTGTTTAGTTACTTAACTATATTATTATTCTAATTAAGATACCATAAGCCGAAGGCCCTGGCAGCCAGTGCTTATTTCGTAAGTGGAATAGTTATTAATAACTGTTACTCTTTTAAATAAATAAATAAATAAAAAAAATATTTTTGGTAATTGCAATTTTTTCTAAGTGGCAGTGCCAAAGTTACAACCGATTTCATTAAAAACAATTTATGTGTGTGGATGAGAGCCTAAATTAGGTTTGCCAAATAGTTCGATGCATGACTATCATTCAGAAGTGCGTAAGTTCGAGTATCCGTGCATGAAACACCGAAATGATACACTGAACAATATTTCATACATAATATGTACATACATATTCAACTTTTCCTCATAAATTAATTCTTTTCGTTTTGTTGGAAACCACGAATACCCATAGATTAGCAATTATGAGATATTACCCTGTAGTATATACTTCTTTTTAAATCAAGATACCACTTATGTTATTTTTTAATATTTATAGCTGTGATCTTTATCTTAGTTTATGGGGAAGATATGACGTTAATAATTAAGAAAAGAAACAATAATTATGTGCATATAATAATAAAAATAAGAACTAAAAAAAATTAAAAATAGAATTTTAGGGTATGATTGGAGAGTTGTGGTGTTAATATTCACACTGTGCAACAAAGTCAAATATTTTCCATCAAACCCCCATATTTTCCTTGACATATTTCTACCATTTAAGTTGAGTTTCCAGTTTTAGTGTATAAAGAGACTTATAGTAAAATGCATTGTATGAAAAATATTTGAGACAGAAAAGGTCAATCTATTGGAAGTTACCGGGAATAAAATGTTCCACAAAAATTTTTATTTTTGTTTTTTTACAATACATAAAACTGCTACACTCATCATAGACAAGTGGGGCATTTGAAAATGGTAATGTACCTCAATCATATTTGACACTAGTAAACTAGCCAGCTGCAGTATATATAGTAAGTACAAACAGACAAACAATCACTCAAGATATTTTTTTTATATAGTAAAAAAGTTATTCAAAAATAAAAGATTGTATTAGAGCCTTCGCAGCAGGGCAGCAAGTCGACTGGATTTTTTTCAAAGCTTTCGACAGAGTCTCTCACAACATTTAACAGGGCCCGGCACTCGAAGTGACTTCGCGCAGCTGATGGCGGAAGAACGAAAAATATCTGACCGTAGCATTCGCCATATATTGAAAAATGATCTCAAAGTCAAGTCTTCCAAGAACAAAAAGGCGCATGATCTCACACCAAAGCAGCAACAAGTCAGACCTGAGAGAGCGAAGGAGTTGCTTCGCTTGGCCGAAAGCGGTCAATTTCCCAACATTGCGTTTTCTGACTAGAAAATTTTTCGAATTAAGCAATTCGTAAACTCCCAAAACGATCGGGTTTATTTGACCGACCGTTAATACGAGAATTTGAGCCTACGTATGGCCACTCGAACCAATTTCCCATCGCAAGTAATGGTTTGGGCCGCAGTGCCCGCTGATGGACGCTCTCCCATCGTTTTTATCGAGCCTGGTGTCAAAGTGAATGCGACTTATTATCGGGAACATGTTTTAGAAGCTGCTTTAGAGTCGTGGACACGCAAACATTTCGGTCGTAGACCATAGACGTTCCAACAGGACTCAGCACCGTCTCACAAAGCTCGAGTGAACCAAGAATGGCTGAAAAACAACGTTTTGAAGTTCATAACGTCCACACAATGCTTCTCAAATTCACAAGGCTTGAATCCGATGGAGTATTCTCTTTGGCCATGGAGAGCAAGGTCCGAAGTAAAATATTCACCAGTCTCGAGGCGCTGAAAAAAGCCATGGTCCGCCAGTGGCCCAAAATACCTACAAGTCACATTCGGGTAGCTTGCTTGGCCGTCTCAAGGCCATAGTCAATGCAAAAGGTGGTAATATCGAGCAAAAGTAAATTGATTCTTAATTTTTTATTAGTATCACACATTGTTTACTTTGAATAGAGTAAAAGTAATTTTCCACATTAAATGTATGGTCTTTTTAATTGTTTACATTTGGAGTGCGGACCCTGTACTATATAAATCATCTTCGCTTGGGTTTCACTCTGTCTTCTTGCAGTGGTGGAGTTCCTATTTTTGCGCTAGACATCACAATTGGTCACAATTGATGGTGTTTTCTCCGAAACATTCAATGCCTACTCTAGAGTGCCACAGGGAAGCGTTTTAGGCCCGCTACTCTTTGAGCTACTCATAAACGACATTAGTGATTGCTTCTTATTTGCTAATTTTCTGTTATATGCTGACGATTTAAAAATATTTTCAGTTATAAATAATACAACTGACGTATGCAGGCTTCAAGCAGCAGGAGTAGAAAAATATGTTATGTGGTGTCAAAAATCTAAACTTTCTTTAAATATCAAAAAATGCTGTTATGACACTTGTTCATCTAATACTGTACTTCAATCAGTTAAAGAATGTAAAGATTTGGGTGTAACTTTTTAAGAGCCGTTTGTGATTTAATAGCCACATTAATTTCATCTTAGGCTTTGTATGACGGAATGGCTCACGGGTTCTTATACCCTGAAATTGTTGTTTACTGTATTCCTTCGCTCAAGATTGAAATACGCCGCCTTTAGTTGGAGGTCATACTATACATTTTTAAAAGACAGGATCGAACGTGTACAAAAGGTGTCTCTGAAATTTAAACTAAGATCAGTAAAATTTTCTGATCATATCACATCTTACTCATCCCATCTTTGATCAGTAGAAGAGCGATTATTTCTTTCTCGTTTGTTTTCTATGTTATTAAAGGAGGCAAAGACTGCCCCTTTCTGCTTCAAAGTATTCATTTTCTTACAGTTCCCGGAATTCTTCGTAACGCTCTTCCTTTCTATTTAATAAGTCCTAAACAAATTATGCTCGAAATGCTCCTATTGAACGTGCCCTTCGTGATTTAATGAGATCTCCAATTTTAACGTGCTAGATTCCTCATTTTCTAAGAACGATTTTTCTGTACTAATGAACTCTGTCTCTTATTAGCTTGTATATTTTAATTTGGTGTAATTTTGCAATTGAGTTTGTATATATTTTTATTACACTTCAGTTTTAGTAGACAGCCTGAAATTATTTTTTCTTGACTTCTTCAAATAAATACAATAAATAAAATTGCATGATTAATTTTGCACCACCTTGTAAGAATGTGCAAAAGCGTAAAAACTTTGATCCCCCTAAAAAATCAGCCGCAAACTTACCAGAATCTATTAGGTTTTTGTGTTGTCGGGTGTATAAAAAAATAATTGTATTAAAAATAAAAATAAAATCTAAGTGACCATAAAATTTTAAAAATAGGATTTCAAATAATTTGTTCAAAAGTCTTTGACTTTCATATTACTAAAAAATACTAAGTTATTTATAGCCTCTGCGTTATTTTGAAAGCTAGAAAATTCAAGGCGATGTCGTAACCTTGACGAAGTATTATACAATATATGAGGCAGTTGAATATAATGGGTGTTTTTAAAGAAGCCGAGAACTTTCAATTGGCAAAACTATTTTCTTTGACAGTTGAATAGAGAGCTCTCGATTTTTTTGACTTGTTGCCAATTCGTCATGAACAGACCCGCGATGGAAAATATGCAAGTTGTTAAAATTTATTTTGAAAAGCATGATTCTAACCGAGAAACTTTTCATATATCTTTTTCATTTTTCCATAAACTATTGCGCTTAAAATACCATTAATACTTTTTGGTGTTTGGCCAAGCTCCTCTTCCTATTTATGGTGTGCGTCTTGATATTTTTCTACAAATAGAGGATCATACTGTTTTATGCCGCGTTCGAACGGCAGTTGGTTTTTTTATAAGCAGCTTTTTCAAGGCAGAAATGCACTCGTAGGTTTGTCGTTGCCTGCCGAGGGACGATCGTTGTTGGAAACAAACTTTGCCGTCTAACATCGGGTGTTTCGTGCACGAGGTTTCGAACCTATTCCTAGATGATATAAAATTATCTGCGAAATAAAGGCTATTTGGTAAAAATTAAAATTATATTTCTGTGTTTCATTTTCATTTAAGTTTCATCGCTTCCAAAAAAACACCCTTTACAAGTTGAAAATATGAGACTAGTCAACATAGTTTCTTACTGTTTTGACAGGAGCTGAAAGTTTTCAGCTGGTGTGGTTTCAAGTGTTGCCGATTGTATTAGTCGACGTCGAATTCTTAGTAGACAATTTTAAATCAGCTGTTCGTATCCGTGATCGTCCGTGCAGATTTCGTTATTGCGTGTAGGGATGAGTAGCCAAAAATATTCCATACAAGTTTCTTTAATTTTTTCATAAAAAGTAATTTAGACCGCAATTTACATATCACTGAAATTTTGCCGCTCACTCTAAAAATGAAGATCACCCATGAAGAAATATACTACGTGAAATAAAACAGCACTAGTGTTGAATCGTGTGCTTGTTAGACAGGGAAATCAAGCAAAAACAGTAGGACTAGCATGCTTGTGTAGAAATAAAAGTTATATGCCTGTACTTATAAACACTGTAGACAGTTATGATCTCGAGGTTGTAAAAGACTTCGTTTATTTAGGAACCAGCATTAACACCGATAACAATGTCAGCCTTGAAATCCAACGTAGAATCTCTCTTGCCAACAAGTGCTACTTTGGACTAAGTAGGCAACTGAGCAGTAAAGTCCTCTCTCGACGAACAAAACTAACACTCTACAAGACTCTCATCATGCCCGTCCTAACGTATGGCGCAGAAGCGTGGACGATGACAACATCCGATGAAGCGACGGTTGGAGTGTTCGAGAGAAAGATTCTGCGTAAGATTTTTGGACCTTTGCATGTTGGCAACGGCGAATATCGCAGGCGATGGAACGATGAGCTGTATGAGCTTTACGATGACATAGACATAGCACAGCGAATAAAGCGAAAGCGGCTACGTTGGCTGGGTCATGTCGTCCGAATGGATACAAACGCTCCTGTTCTGGAAGTATTCGATGCGGTGCCAGCTGGTGGTAGCAGAGGAATAGGAAGACCTCCTCTGCGTTGGAAAGATCAGGTAGAGAAGGACTTGGCTTCATTATTGCGCCAATTAAGAAGAGAAGAAGACTTATAAACATATTGCTTATGGATATGCTTTATAAAGTGATTGATAGCGATTATATTCTCGGATATAGGGTTTTTTAATAATTCAATTCAGTTCTTCCTGAGATATTGCCTGGCGTCTACCAAAACAGAGCAATCTTGGAATATGTGGTTTAAGGAGAGAGCTCCTTCGCAGACTGGAGGTGACTCCCCGGTCAGAATGTGTTCGTGTGTGTCAATAGTGTGGCCAAGCCTTAGACGGGAGAAATGTTTTATTTGCGCTTTGCATACGCCGGTTGGGTATTGTGGGGATGGGATATATCTTCTCGGTTCACGGTAGTGTAGTGTTGGTGGGTGCAGTTTAGACATTCTAGTTTTGTTCTGGTGTTAAGATATCGTCTCATTGCTGATAGCATATCTCTCTTTTCACATGTGGGATTTTTTGTTATCGTTGCTGAGGAGGCTTGTTTGTCATCGCATTCCCGTGAATCCTTTGTGACTTGTTACCCAAAGTAAGCGTAAGGCAGCCTCCTTGCCAATGAATGTATCTCTTACTCTGGTAATGGTGAATGAATTGGAAAAATAAAATCGGTGCATATAAGAGTTTTACAATCGTTTTCTAAAGTCATGCTTATAGCACGACAAACAGCGACTGTTTCTGCAGTAAAAACAGATGCACAGCCCGGCACAGTTTGCACCCATAGACTGTCTCCGTTTGTGTCTACCACTGCAAAGCTGGCTGGTCCATTATCAGATTTTTAGCCATCTGTGCACCACAAAGTCCAATTGTTAGCTTCACAGTATGTCTTGCGTTCCTGGAACATAGAAAATAATGCTTTAGGTGATGTAGTTGTCTTGTAAATTTGGATAAGCTGAGGTCGCTCGACAATTTCGTTATCTTCCGTTGTGGGTTTTTTGCTTGGTAGTTCACCACCGGATTTGATAACGATTCAAAGTATTTCATGCATAACAGTAGAAACTTTTTGTGAGCTTTTGATCGGTTAATATTTGAGATGTCCTTGTCGATGATTGAGTTGGATGGAAAAAGAAGTTAAGGGATGAGTCTCGCTTAAGTCTCCAATTCATTTTGAATTTTTAGTAGGCCGACCTCTGCTAAAAGGTTTTTTATTGAAGTTGTGCGAAGTGGAAAAATACTCGTTTGCGCGGTTGGTGATTTACCGGCCTGAAGATGTTTAAAGACGATTTTGGTGAGTTCCCAAAGAGGAAAAGCCCGTAGTCGATTTTGCTTGGTATAAGTTGGTTAAATATTTAAGGGTAGTAATGTGTACATGACATTTATTACTTGCAAGGCATAAAATAATGTTTATTCTGGCAGCTAATGTTTTTTTTTAGATTAGAAAAGTGGCAAGTGCATCGGTAATTATTAAAATAAAAATAATTAAAAGGCGATATTGAAGAGGACGACATATAAAGGAGGACCCTGAGGTACTCCGTTTTCTAAAGGATAGATTTCGGAAAATGTGTTATGAATTTTTACACGAAATTTTAAATTTTTTGGAAAAGTCAAAGTAGGGTATTTTGGGGTCCACTCCCCATAAGTGGAGACGATTTACAGTTACATGGGGCCAACTTGGTCAAATGCTTTCTCAAATTTAAGCAAAAGGATGGAGATGTGGTTGCGAGCTGAGAGGGCTTTCATAAAAGCCATCGGTGCAAGCTCTATTGGGTATAAATGCAACTTAGTTAGAGTTAATAAGGTGATGCATCTCAGTAAATCATGCGATGCGATTTGCTACGATTCGTTATAGTAATTTTTAAAGGCAAGAAGAAGAAATATAGGGCGATAACCATCCGTTGAGAGATACATCTAAGCATCAACTTTGGTGCAAATTTTAAAAAGGAGTTTTATAAACTTTTACGCTCTTTAATCAGAATTTCATGTAGGTTTGGATATAATAAAGTGCAAGTGACTCATAAATTGCGTTGATACTTGATAATTTTTTGACGGTGTTGTGTATTTTCTCCCATATAACGAATGCTCAAAATGCTTTTATATGGCAGAAAACAACGCCGTTAGCAAAAAAATTGTAAAAAAGCAACATGGTTTTTGAGTCACCTGAAACTTATATTTTCTTAAACTAAAATTTTAAAGGCTTCAAAAGGTAGTACCCAAGTTTTTATTAGAAAATGTGAAGTTTGGATGAGAATTTATTGATTTTTTTTTAATTTGCATCAAACTTGAAACTTGCTGCTTTTGTACATAAATTTACATACATTTTTCATAAAACACTTCTCAAATTAAATGTGAAACAAATAAATGGTCACAATTTGTCGCTTGGTCTAGTGCTACAGATGTACAGTTAATGCGGGGCATACGCCCGCGCTTGAAAAATCGTTCCAATGCGAACATCTACGTGTACACAAAAACATTTATGGCAAAGCTGTTCAATTTAGATTACGATTAGAAATCGAAACGCTTAGGTGATTTTATTAATCACAATGGCCTAAAGATTAATAATCAATTCTTTTTATAAGTAATGAAAAAATAATTGCGAACTTTTTATTCTTTATTTAATTTATTAGTTCCTGATAATTTGTGATTATTCTTCGTCATAAATAATTATTTTTTAATCTTGACTGAAAATAATTTGCTTTGGTGATATGATATACCTATGGTGTTATGATTATTATTGGTAATGAAGTAGCGCAACCTTAAGATCTATTGAGCCCATTTAAATAGTTTAAATATTGCCCTTTTATCATACAGGGTGACAAAAAGTAACTGTAAACAAACTTCTCTGTGCAATTAGATGAATGTAAAATTTTTTTAGCGAATGCTCTTATTTTGTGATTGTTGTGTGGGATGCATTTTGCTTCACTTTCATAACTTTCTGTACATAGGTAGTTGCCAATAGAATGATTGTAATATTTACTATATCAAGCATCCCACGCTTTTAACTCTAATTTGAATTATTCTATTTGTATCTTAATTTTTGTTATAGTTCTGTTCTGAGGTAGTTGACTATGACTGATCGTTCGATTTGCTATTCCTTAATTATATGGCTCTTTGTCATTAAAATTTATTTTCTACTTTTTAGTTCGATTAGCAATAAAAGCGTGTTTTTTATTTATGGAAGGAAACACTCAACACCATTAGCAGAAAAAAAATGCCAGAAACCAACGCAATTTTTGCACCACTTGTATCTTGCACTTTATTAGACCAAAATTTAATGAACTATAAAACTGCATACGCGAAATTTTTCTAAAAATTATATTTCCATCATTTGTGGTTTCGAACCCATGCACTTCTGAATGGTAGTCATGCACCAAGCCATTCGGCTTCGTGAACCACCACATAGTAAGCGAATAAAATTGACAGAAGTGATGATAAAATTGGCAGTGGTCACTAATATTTAATTAATATTGAATATTTAATTCAATAAATACAATAAATTTAATACTTAACTTTTTTACCGAATAATAAATTCATTTGTACTTTTGTATTTTACTATAATGAATAAAACAAATATAGAAAATCACAGCACATACATGAAACATTAGCCTAGATAATTCAAAATTTCAGCCTTCCTAGTGTTCAAGATGGAACCACATTTGGGAATAAGTAAATAAAGGGGTTTTTTTTTTAGAGGTTAGGTTTTCAAGTTGGTACTACTTTTTTCGTAGATGGTCTTTTTGACAGCTGTCACTTGATTTATGCTCAGTTTGGTTTGCCATTTCATAATGAATAGACTTACACCTGAACAACGTTTGCAAATCGTGCAAATTTATTACGAAAATAATGGTTCGGTTCGCACGACGCATCGAAGAAAATTTTGTTCAGCGGTGAAGCTCACTTTTGGTTGAATGGGTATGTCAATAAGCAAAATTGTCGCATTTGGAGTGAACATAATCCACAAGCCATTGCTGAGACGCCGTTACATCCTCAAAAAGTCACTGTTTGGTGTGCTCTATGGGCAGAGGGAATCATTGGTCCATATTTCTTTAAAAATGAAGCCGGCCATAATGTTACAGTCAATGGAGAGCGCTATAGAGCCATGATTAATGACTTTTTCGTGCCTGAATTGGACGATGTTGATGTGCACGACATTTGGTTCCAACAAGGCGGCGCTACATGCCATACAGCCAACGCAACAATCGATTTATTGAAGGAAACTTTTGGTGAGCGCATTATCTCGCGCCGTGGACCTGTGGCGTGGCCTCCAAGATCGTGCGATATAACACCGCTGGACTATTTTTTGTAGGGCTATGTGAAGTCGCTTGTCTACGCAGATAAGCCCGAGACGATTGACGTCTTGGAAGAGAATATTCGGCGCGTTATTGCTGACATACGGCCCCAATTGCTGCAAAAAGTGGTTTTTATTTCATCTTGAAAACCTAACCTCTAAAAAAAACACCCTTTATATTTTACTCAAAACATATTCGTTTAAATTTAATCAAAGTTCATTGTTTTGGTTTCAAAAATTATTTATAAAGATTCGCTCCACTTGAATTCGAGCTTCTTAATTTGTTTGCTTTCATTTTAAACTGTTTCCCATACAAATTCCTAATAAAATTTGATCACCTTTCGTTTTGACCTTCTTTGTTTTCGCACCTCTCACACTTCGATATTCTGTGGGTATTCAACCGCATTAATTTACTTTTCAGCTGTTATGCAAATGTCTGCTGTCCTTTAATTAAATCAATTAAAAATGTTACCAAATTGGTGAAAAGAAGAAAAGCGTGAACAAAGAAATGATAAAATCAACGAAAGGAAGAACAAATGAAGCGTGACTTGCTTTGATTTGCTTATGAATGCACCTTAAGTGAGATGTAATCAGTGCGATGTTTTGTTCGAAAATGTACAGGTAGAAATAAATACGGTCATCTGCTTGGGACTTTTAGTTTGTAGTTTAAACATTGGCGGATTTTGAACTCATATCCGTGTGGTGATAAACCAAAATAGCTGTTACTTTCAAAGTGATAAACTAAATGGGAAATTTTATCCGTCCTTCCGTTCCATATTGCGTTATAGCAAATGCCAAAAAGTATGCGATATGTTTAGAAATGTGTACAATAAGAAAAATTCCGCAGCCTTACCTTAGCTGGATGCTCCACCAAATGATGTGGGCTTAGAGCCATTTTTGAGCAATAACACCAAAAAGGTGAGGTAAAGCAACTATGAAAAAGGAGGAGTTCTATAATATTGGACCACCAGCAATTGCGTACCTAAGTTGATCTTAATTTTGTGAAAAATTCATTTAAAACTATAATAGATTTTATGTAGGTATAGTGGTTGTCGGTTGACACACCTAGGCCTGTTGTAGGCCCATTGTGATACCACCGGTGCTGTCCCCTCTTCTCAATCTACATAGTCCTCCTTGAACCAACCTGTGGCTTTAATGTACCTAACAAGACTTGTTATTTTAAAAATTGGCTACTTCTGCCAAGTTATTTAGGGAACTTTTTCTTAAAATATTGAACCTTCTTCTATCCAGAGCCATGCACCCGCATAGCAAGTGTTCTATAGTCTCTTCTTCTTCAATGTCGTTACACCTACTGCAATAGTCGTTATAGGGCGCTCCCAGTTTGCTGGCATGCCTGCCAATCAGACAATGATCTGTTAGGACCCCGAGAAGATTTCTCATGTTTTTCTTGTTTAATTTCAACACTCGGTTTGTGCGGCCCATGCTCCATTCCGGCATAGATTTTACATTTTTATAGTGTTGTCTTTGAGAGTATTTAAAAAAATTTACTGGCACATACTTTTATAGAACAGTTTAACCCACTAGAGTCATTGGTAAAACCATTGTTTTTTTAAATCTGAAAAGTAGCAGTTTTTCGGGTCGATGGAGGGTTCAAATGTTCCATTAAATTTCGGGACAGGGGTTCTCTCAGATAAAAGCAGTATGTCTTGTCTAAGACATTTTGTAATTTTTATGAATTCTTGTTGGCCAATTCAGATCAAGTCTCTCTTGCGTTACTTTCTAGTTACATATACATATCACCGTGGCACTGGCTATGTTCAACAACATTTCGTTCAAGCCTATAACTTCAAATTAAAACAAAAAAAAAATAAAAATTACTACTGACTTGTAGCGCTCGCCGTTAAAGGCGCTGAGCTTCATCAACGGCGCCGGCCCAAAATCTATACCAAAGAATTATTCTTTATGGATGCACAGCATTGAGCCCATGTCGATTGCAGCCATTCGGAAATTTTGCTTGCTAATATAGTTATTAGCCATATTCTCTTCTTCTTAGCATCACAGTCCATGGTGAACCATTGCTTCATTCACACATTTCGCCACCCGTCTGCATCTAAGGCTACTTCCTTCCATCGCCGCACGTTCAGTTGTGCAAGGTCATATTCTTCGAGCCATCTCTTTCTGGGGCGTTCTCTTATTCGGCCTCCAACAGGGCACAATTCGATTGCCTTTCGAGTTGTTCTTTCCTTGGGCATTCTAAACCATCTTATCCTCTGAGATTTTATAAATCTCTCGCCGTATTTTCTTGTAAGCGAGTCGCCAAAGAACATTCCAACTCGGTTAATTCAGCTATGGCAGTACTGATATAAACTAACATTTGCCCACAAAATTTAACAGAAAGCCACACAAAATAACGTTTGAATTGAAATTTTCCACGTTATTTCATGATCAATCACAAAAGTGGCATAATTGAACATCGCAGCACCACACATCAAGTCGTATTGCTTTATGCGAGTTGGATTCTACTGGGTTAATATATGCGAGTTGTGCTATTGCTTTACATGTAAATTGACATTTAAACGCGTCAAAAGAATAAGGCTTCATATAAAAGTTTGCCTCGTCTTTAAAGTTGGTTGATTTAACGGATAATCAACATTGTCTGTGGTCATCAACTTTGAGCTTCTGAGTCGATTGGACCCTGTATGGTTGAAGACTTAAGTTCCGACGTAAAATTGACCAAGTTAAAATCTTTGAAAGGCCGTGTTCTTGTGCGCGGCGTGAAATTGACTGCCTCTTGTTTCCCTGTATACTCTCACAGACAGGAATGATGGCCTCAGCTGGTCTGGCGTTTATTGAAGATGCGGGTGTTGCCTGATTATTTACCTAACTCGTAGTCTCGAATTTTGGTCACCAAATGTTGTGGAGTCGACTGTGAGGGGACACCGCGTCTGAAGCAAAATGGTGAATACTAATTTTCATACCCAAGTTTTATCATTTGCACGTGTCGTTCAATCACGTAACTTGCGTGGTGATTTGGCATTAGTGACTGAATAATGAGCAATGTGCGAGGGGACCAGCAAAAGTTGTGTAAATTTAATTGAAAAAAAGTATACATTTTTTTTTACTTTTAATCTTCATTATTTTTTATCATCTCCACCGCAATCCCCATTAATTTCAGTAAATTTTTTATATCTGTAAATCCAAGTAAGTTCAGCATTAACCACATTTATTATCTCTTCGTTGCTAACAAAGAAATTTCTTCTCAAATTTCTCTTAATTTTTTTAAATAACCAGAAATTACCCAGCTCCCGATTCGGAAAATATGGCGATAGACGAATTTCTTTAATGGCCAAAAGCGCAATGAAGTTACTTATCATTGTAACAGTACGTGCTGGGTGAAATATGGTGGTGTAAGGAGTAGCAACGCAGTTCCTTGTTTTTCCTATTTTTAAGTCAATTTTTGAACACTTTTGGTAAGCAGTACATCATTTGGCACTTACTGTTTGAGAAGAATCTAATGGAAAGCAATAACTATTTTTGCAACTCTTGTTGCTGAAATTTGCTGCCGGGCGTTCACAGATGGATTTGCCCTTTTCGGGCTCTATAGCATAGACTGCTATTTCGTTTACGGCTCATTCTTAAAAAACCAAGCTTCGTCATCTGTTACGATCATACTAAAGTTGCTGGACTCCCCGTTTTCGAATTTGCTTAAAAAATATGTTATTGAGCAAAATTTACTTTTCTCTTCTCTGCTTCTTTTTGTGTCTGATTTAAAATTCATCGAACCCATCGAGCAGATTTCTTTGTGCAACGCAAATTATTATGCGAAATTCCCAATACTGCCAGAGAATTCAAGCTCAATTCACTATACCTATATCATATTCTGTACCTCTTGTGGGTCTCTACCAATTTTTCGCTTCACCAGCGCCATATTGATTTCGTCGGTCGATGATTTTGGCCGTCCTCTCCGAGGCTCGTCCCCCACAGAAAAATACTCAGTGTGGAATCTTTGTTACCGCTTACAAATAGTCTTAAGAGATGGAGTGCCCGTTTTATACTATATGCAGTTTGGAATTCAGTGAAAGTTTCGATAGGCTTGACTTGACGTCGAAAGACATAAAGTTCCTGCTGCGTCGGTGGCGTGTATTCTATTCACACTGTATCACTTATTATTTTACGTTTTCTCGTCGCTATTCGAACCGATTTTTCAGAAAGTGTATATGAAACTAATGGCATTTTCAAATTTTTGAAAAAAAATCCAGTTATGGAATTTTGGTAAGTCCCCTCGTATTTATTTAACTGAGGCCATCGACATAGGTAGTCTGTCAACATCGACTCGTCTCCTTTGCTAGCAGCTTAGACGAGCTTAAACGCCAATTCCTGGAAAGGAAATGGAAAGCTCAAGGATTTGATACCATTTTTTCAGCGATAAGTAGTAAATAAATAAAAAATAAAGTTATTCCCAAAGCTAAAAATATGAGTATATTTATTTCTAAAGCCAAAAATCTAAATCAAATGTAAATTTCAATTCGAATTCGGCCACAAAACAAAAAAGCAACAAATAAGCAAATAGTGTTTCAAAGAAAATGTACCAATAAGCAGTCAAATGAGGATAGTCAACATGAAACGAACAGTAATTAGGGCTACCCGAATAAATTAAAAAACTTTTCAAAACCTCACTTTTATTCCGTGGAACGGGAAATAAATCAAAATAAACCGTAAATAATTAACTGCGTACTTATAGAATCAATATATAGCAGAGAAGTGGAAGGAAATGACATAAAAGTTAGACCCAAATAACTTTTTATTGAACGCATTCAAGTAGCAATCAAAATTGTGGAAAACAAAAATTGTGTCGAAGGAAAATTTCGCACGAAATGAAAGCGATGGATGCAGTACTCGGCGTGCGGTAGTGGCGGCCTTTATATGTATGTAGGCACATCTGTACATATGTATACACCATATTTAAGTGAGAAAATTGACAGCTGCCAAAGGTGGGATGTTGTTCACTTGGCATCGCCAGCCATCCACTATAGATGCCATAAATCTTCGAGAGCCGTTATGAAATAAAAAGCATTGTGGGGCATCGTTTACGTACTTTCACACAAATATATGCATGTATGCGTGTATGAAAACATAAAAATTCATATGAAATCTACTGAATGTGTCGAATTGCCCTGGATGAATAGATATGTACATACATACATATATCTATTTGCTGGTGCGTGTATGATGCATGCGACCTGATGAGAAAATCAATATCAACATTCTGATGAAAGCACATCTTCTCAAAGCAGCCATATCGTATTCATAACGTGGACATTTATAGCATAAGTATGTATGCAATTTTGTGTGTACATACATTTGTTTATACTTCTGTATAGTTTTCTACGGTGTTGTTTGATGTTTTTTTTTTTTGTTTTTTTGCGGTGTCAATTTTTCATGTGATTGTGTTGTTTAATTTACATGCCGACACGTTTTTTGAAACAAATAAGCATGCCAACCAAATTTTTTACATTCACACATACCTGAGCATAGTTATATGTATGTATGTATATATATACAAGTACGTTGGCATCTGTACAGATATTTGTGCATTTGACTTCAATTCAACGTTTGTTGTATTTGTGGCGTTGACATGCTCCTGTTTTTATGTGTGATTACACATGCAATTGCTTTGCTGGTCTCAATAAATGAAAAAAAAATATTGAGTATGGCAAATAGCAAAATATGTGAAGTACGAAGTGAGAAGATAGTAAGTATGCTTTTGGCGTAAATAATAAAAATGTTGAATGAAAGAAAAATCTGCGGAATGCATTTGCACCTAAATGCTCTTAATGCCGTGCAAAAACGTGAACTACAAATAAAAATAAAACGAAAAAAGTTTATGCTAAGTGTAGAGATTATTTGAGTTTTTGTGAAAATAATAAAATTGCAATTAGGTTAGGATAGGTTAGCCTGGTTGGCAATAAGCCGCGCATAGACCTTTTGGTCCCTAGCGATACCCGATGGAGACCGACCTCTGAATACCTGAAGTAGACATCATGTAGGATGTCAGCGCTTTTGGCGAATCTAAGTAGGGCTGGGAGCTCCGCTTTTGAGACGTCTTCCAGACCCTCAAACAGTGGGGCTCCCAGGCATTTTAGTCGCGTTTTTAATAATGCCGGACAAGCGCACAGAAGGTGTTCTAAAGTCTCCTCAACATCCTCTCTGCATTTGACCGTGTTAGCAATCCCTATCTTGTATGCATATGCAGCCAATAGATTGAGGCCTGTTAGCATACCTATGATAGTTCCGCAGTCCTTTCGCGAGAGCGTAAGTACGAATGGAGTCAGTTTTTTGTCGTTAGTTCTACAAATGACTTTTGCTGTTTTGCATTTGGTCAGATTAGTCCACCTAGCTTCCACTCGCCTTTTAATGTAGTCGTCCATTTCAATGTATATTGTATCAAGGGGGTGGTAGGGTTTAGCGCTAAAAAAAAACACTTTTTCTTTTAATTTTTTACAGAAATATGGCTTAAGATACTTTAATAAAATCAGTTGCATGTTATTGTACATCTTTTCAATAAGTTTTTAAAAAATATTAATAATAAAATATTGGCAAATAAGCCCATGACAGAGTTTTTTTGGAGATATGTTTTTCGAGAGGTGCTCTGCGGTGCCAATCGGCATTCGTCGTAGAATCATCTGAAACTAAAAAAGTCGAATTTTTCAGTTAAAGTATGACGTAGTGCTCCCCCCCCCCCCATTAATAAAATTTTTTTTTTTTTCATTTTTGTAGTTTTGGTGGCAAAAAAACGTAAAACGAGCATTTTTGGCGCCATATTTCGCCATATTTGTAAGTGAAAAACAACCTTAAAAAAAAATATTGTAAAAAAAAAAACAGTATGGGGGGGAGGTATTTTTGATTTAGAAAACGTGTGCCAAATTTGAAAAGAATCGGTTGAATAGTTTCGGAGCAGTGATTGGCACCGACTTTTAAGAAGTCGTTTCGGGAAAAACGCGTTTGAAAAAATGACCCTGAAAAATTATCGATGCTCCGCATTCGAGGTAGAGTGCCTACAAAGGCTATAACTTTGAGAGTTCTGCTCCGATCCACTTAAAATTTTGACACAACATTCTTGAAATGATTTACTATAAGATGAGTGAAGAAAAAAAATTTCGATTTTGTGACAAAAGAAAAACAACTACGTAAATCATTGAAAAATAAATCAAAAAGCAAGGTGCCCAATACACCTCCTTCAAGTACACCAGAGGACACAGAAGAAGGAGCAGACGAGGCACCATCAACAGAAACTACATAAAGTCTATTACATAAATAAGATTGCAGCCACTCTAGAGAAACTGAGTGAAAACCTAGAACTTGAATAAAATAATAAAATTGTATGCGATACTTTATCGAATGCTTTTGAAAAGTCAGTATAGACACGTTCCACCTGTTGCCTTGCTGAGAGAGCTGCAAAATAGTATTGAGTGAAAACGGCAAAACTGGAAACTGTAGATCTACTTGTAACAAAACCATGCTGGTATGGTGACATGGTATTTTCAGTTGAAAAATACATATTTTCTTAGACAATATATTCAAATGATTTATATACTGACGAGAGCTTCGAGAATGGTCTTTAAAGAAGACCAATGTTTGAAAAGGGCAACTGAAATATCCTCATCAGCATCCGTTTTCGAGGCAGGTTTTAGAGCTAAATACCCTTCGCAAGGTCTTTCAATGAGAAACCGAAACACCCAAAGACTCAAAAATCTAAAGAACAAACCCAATTTGAACCAGGTTCATCACTAACAAAATTAGCTTTAAAAAAGTCAGCAAACAGGTTTACCCGTTCAGGAGGGGTGGAATCCAATTTGTCATTCAGAAAATCAGTAGATGGGACAGTAGATGGGACCGTTATCTAGTCCAACGGTTCAACATTTAGAATAAAATTATTATATAGACATTTATATAAAAAATTAACTTTTTTTAAGTCATCTTGATATATTACATACAAGTATGTAAACTTCTTCTTTTTTGATTATTTTAAACTTTTTTAAAAAATTGGTTACGCTAATTCTTAAGTTTTTTAAGCTCGCGTGGGAACAAAGAAAGGTTCTACTGCAGTTTTTTTTAAGGGATATTTATGTGACAGACCATTTTATACTTAAAAATAGAAAAACATTGGGAAGCGTCAGATTCTGCCAACAATATTTCTCAGGTAACTTCAAGTTTAGAATTGTCAACTCATGAAATCTCTTATTGTAGTTAAGCACCAAAGAAATATGATGCTTATCTGTAGATGAAGATAGACTGATTAAAAGATAAAGGAAAATATTAAAATCGATATTGTCACTGACAAAAATGAGCTCTAGAATTCTATTGAGTTTGTTTGGAAACAATGAAAATGCAACAATTCATGCATTTTGTTCTCTAAGATAGTGGCTCGCTGTTGTGTGACTTCTTTAACCTGATGCTGGAAACGATCATTCGAGCCGCATTCACACCATCGGCCTTAACAACCGCACTGTTAGTTCTGCCTTCTCCAATTGATAAAGAACTTACATACAGCAAAAACGAAAACATTTTCTTGTAAATTAACTCACTTTTAGCCAACCCATTTTTTGAATTCAGTTTGCAGCATTACGCAATGTTATTCAACCGACTTATTTTATTATATTGTGGCGTCATATTGAGTGGTATTTATGACTTTTTCTCTTTCGTTCATTTCATTCAATAGTTTCACTTCCACATTAAAAGAAAAATGGAAGCCAGCAACTACATTAGCAAGCAACTACGCCCATTCAAATACAAAAAAAGTGGAAATAACTCAATAGCGAATGGTATAAACATAAATCTCTCACTTATTTCTATCGTAACTACGTTACCGCGATAGCGCCCGATAAGACCAGATTTTATCAACCACTTGGTGAAAGAGAAGAGTAGCAAAACTACATAAACGCAGGTTGTATGATGCAAATACGAGATTATTCATTTCTACGAAGACCATCTGGCACATTACAAACCTAATCGTAGATACATACGTATAATGTAAGCAAAAAAATTATTACATCCTTAGCGATGCAGAAAAGAAAATAAGGCATATTTAATGCCTACTTTCGTACTGAGATACATGCAAGTTTGTATATAAACATCCTTTATAGGCTTAGTCAAAATAATAGCTTATGTGTGTACGCATAAATGTGTGAGTGTGCTTGTTCATTGCATATGTGTAGCAGAGCATCAAGCTTTTTACTTATGGTGGCGCAAATTATTCATACATATGTACATTCATAAATTCATACTTGTGTGTGCCATGTAAATATTTATGTGATTGAAAGCGTGAGAGTGTGATTTGCTGAGCGTTTGATGATTGATGGTGTGACGATGAGCGATAATTCCTCAACTTCTACCGTCACAAATAAGATGTTAGAGTTTACTTCTACGGTCAGCTGCTCGTTATAGTACAGCGTCCCCACAAAATTCGCCAGTTAGCTGGTTGAAATAGGGTGCTAAGATAAGTAGTGACTGCTGGTAAGCTATAAGGGGAGTGCCTGATTGGTGATCACCTATACTTCTTATACTTGTGAGATTGAACTGTCAAAACAGACAACAGTGCGGCCAAAAAAAGGGGTCCATAAACACCGATTGAAAGTGGTGCTTAAGGTGAGTTAAAGAATAGGACGATAAGTTTTTGAGCTAATACCAGCAAGTGATGAAAAATGAGTCACATACGAGCAATTACATATATATATATATTAGGCCGGGTCGATTTGTGGGGAGGCAAAAAAATCGCCCATTGCTCTGTGAAAATCATATTCCAGGGATCAAAATAAGAAACTTTGCCGAAGGAACCATACCTCTAAAACGATGTCCTCTGATGTCCCCAATTTGGGTCGAACTTTTTAGTTTCTTTTCTCATGTAAATGCCAAAAATGGTGATATTTTAAAATGATTGTATGGGGAACCCCCCAGGGGAGTTCCAGGGGGTGTGCCACTGGCATGGGTGGATCGGCCGTCCAAAGTTAGTGGGTGTCGGTCATACATTTGGACTCGATTGGAGCACTCTAAATGGGTCAAAGTGGGATTTTTCGTTCGACCTAAATTGGGGGACATCAGAATTCGTTTTAGAGGTATGGTTCCTTCGGCAAAGTTTCTTATTTTGATCCCTAAAATACGATTTTCACAGAGCAATGAGCGATTTTTAAATCGACCCGCCCTAATATATATATAATTGGCACTCACATCCTTTTTGGATGTTTGGCCGAGCTCCTCCTCGTATTTGTTGTGTGTAGCAATTATGGTGCTAAAATTGGGGTTCTCTGGCCCAAGGGATCTTCAAGTTCGGAATAATAGCCAAGAAGATTTTGTCGACCATTCGGTGGAATTGCAAGGTAATCATACACTCTGGACTGGCCCCATTAGACAATATACTCAGTTTTAATAACAAGTTTTTCTGACAAGATCGAGGAAGGCGGTAATCCTGAAGTGGCCAGAGAAAGGCGAATATGGTGGGTGCTGTGTACCTTTTAAGACAATTTCAAACTGTACTCATCTTTAACACTGCCCTGGAAGTTTTGACAGCTTGGATAGGATGCTCTACCTTCTCATATTCTTGGTACAGATTTGGTAGTACGCAGCTAAAACATCTTCAATAATTTGCAGACTTTTAGTGATAGTGCAAAACTGGCCCCAAGAGAAGCATGTGGAAATGGGTTGATCAAGTTGTTTATCATAAGGGAAAGTCAAGCAAGAGTTTGCAATAATAAAGCACGGCAATTTGTAAATTATGGGTTGAGTGGGTATTTCTTCCTTTGAAATATAACTAAAACAACATAAGGTTTTGGACTAGTATACGTATAGTAATACAGTTGTTTTTACAGTGGTATCACAATGGACCTGCGAAAGGTCTAAGTGTGTCTTTATGACAACCACCCTACCTACCTACCTACCTACCTACATGCCCCATCCTAACACTCTATGGGTATAGAGTACTTAAATAAAAACTATATCAGTTGTTATTTTTAGCAAAATTTTCTTCCACGTCTCATCATGCCAAATAATCGAAAATTCCATACGCGTTCTAGGTTACGTATACGCCCAGGTTGCGTAGGTGTTTGGTTGGCAAAGCCATGCGCTCTTGAACTGTAAAAAAACCACGCACAAAAATCCACACACATAATTAATCAATGGAATTATTCAATTTGTTCGACAAGACTAATGTTTTTTTTTTGTTTTTGTTGTGGTGACTTGCTATCACACAGTGACAAGCGGTTTATGTGGTGGAAATTGTTTGAGAGAGGATTTTCCAGATATTTACATACACATGTTTACATGGAGAGTCTGTATAAGATTTCATTTGTGAATATGAATAAATAAATAAATTTGTGCATATTTAAATTCTTAGAATGAACGTTTAAGGTTCTTTTGTCTTAATTCTCTTAGTTCTTTTTGTGTGTGTTGGCAACAACTTTCATATGGCATTCAAAATACAAATTTGTTCAATCATTGCACACAATTGTATGCATATAAATTTTGTTAAATAAACATTTTTATTATACTTTTCTTTTGCAAAATATTAATACGAATTTTGATTAGTATTTATCTTGGGGTTCAATGAATAACATTTTTTCTGTTGTCTTTGCAAACAGCTGTGCAATTTTTTGGAGTATTTGATTGTGTTTTTCAGACTTGTATGGATACGTGGGTATGAACAAAATTTATCTGTATAATAAAATAAAGCAGACGGTCTTGAGTATGAAATGAATTATTAATTTTATTTTAAATGTGCACTTATGAGTAGTATTTTGCGAAGCTAAAAGAATTTGGTTAGTACACCTTTTAGCGTTTAGAGCTTATTTTAATTTGGCTTTAAATAAAAGTCACATGGATATATCTTGCCATTGAACATAAAAGATATTTGTAGTTCAAGAATCTTTTTTCTAATTTCAAATAATTTCCTCTGAGTTTTTTTTATATTTTTTTTTTATATACATATATTTTGGGTATATACATAGGTTTGGTGTCCATTAAATCTGGATTTAATTTACTAAAAGTATGAAGTTACTACTACTAACAGCTTATGAGCGCCCCTGCTTCATCCGTTCTCAGTTAGCGGAATGACCCGGATTCATAACCGGCCAAGGACTGCAACTCCAGCGACATTCCCAAAATAGTTGGGTGGAGTGTTTATGCTGTTATAACAACAAAAATGACAGCATACGAGCGATGAGATATTTCGCTGACTCCTGCGGATTTTCCATTTGGAAATAAAAACTACGTGCATGAATTATTTTGAAAAAAGGTTGCACAAGGAATATGAAAAACTTGAATAGACTTAGACAAAAGTATGGACGGAATGGCTAGTTCAGTCCTCCGACCTCAATCTGACAGAAAATCTGTGGGGGAGACTTATAAAAAGATGTAAACAATTCTAAAAATGTTACTATTTTTTAATCAACAACTTTGGGAAATTTTTAAGGATGCGTGGATTGGTTGAGTCAACGCTTCGCCGTTTTGCTGCCGTAATAAAAAATTTGGGAGATTTCCCAATATAATTACAACTTTCCCTAAATATTAATTACCACTTTGTAACTGTAAACTTTGTCAATGCAGTTTTTCTTGAATTTTTTTTAAATCTTGGTCAGAATGCGTTACTCATACGACCACTGATATTTTAATGTTGACCGTGAATTTTTATTATTTGTTATACAAATTTTTGTTTTTCATTATAGAAATGATTTAAATAAGTTTCCAGTTGAAGAATAGAATAATATTTTAAAATATTAATAAAAACTTTATAATCACATCAAAGATTACAATTATTCTGGAATTTTTTTGGTACTGTATAAAATGATTTTATCGAAAATATGATTTTCGATTTAGGTGGTTTTGTCTGCAACAAAATCTCGGCAAAAGAAATAACTCGTAGTAGTATGTATGTACTTATACTTATATACATAAGTATTCATATGTAGATATTTTCATCGAAAGCCAGATTTTTCAGATTCAAACTGCAAAGCCCACTTAAATATCTTCATACATACATACATAATTAGCATGTACACCCTTTTTGGTTGTTTGCCGAGCTCCTCCTCCTATTTTTGGCGTGCGTCTTGATGTTGTTCCACCAATGGAGGGACCTACAGTTTCAAGCCGACTCCGAACGGAAGATATTTTTATGAGGAGCTTTTTCATGGCACAAATACACTCGGAGGTTTGCCATTGCCTGCCAAGGGGCGACCGCTATTAGAAAAATGTTTTTCTTAATTTTGGTGTTTCACCGAGATTTGAACCTATGTTCTCTCTGAGATTTCCGAACGGTAGTCACGCACCAACCCATTCGGCTACGGCGGCCGCCGTGGTACTTAAGGGTCCCGGTGCTCTAGAGCTTGAAAATTTACGGTATTTTCAGAAATATTTTGTACAATGTAAAAGAAAAAAAACGATATTTAAATTTCTTAGGCTTTTATTAATTTCTTTTACATACAAAATTAAATTTTTTTATTTTTTTATTTTAATAATTTTGACAATGGCGCGCAAGTTGCCCTCCCGAAAAACCTGGACCTGGACGGTGTTGTCTATTTTGGCTCTTCTATTTGTCTGAAACTCAAACACCAAAAAAAATTATTAATCAGTATGAATGTAGCTATGTATGTCCCGTACTAGAGTAAGAAAAAATTGACGAAATGGCGCGGTTTTGAATTTGACACTCTAAAATTCGGAGGTTTTTTTTAAATAAAAAAAAAAAACGAAATAATTGAAATAATAAAATGATTATTGTACGGGCGATAGCCATTGATGCTGTGAGCTACATATAGTTTTTAATACTCAAGCGATTTTACCACCAACCAACTCATCTTAGGAATTATCGGGTTAAAATATTTATTATTTCTCTTGAAGTAAGTTCCATTCTCTCTTCACGCTACTTTAACTCCAAACTGATATATGACACTTTCAGCTGCCATACATATGTATGTAGTTGAATTTCGGTGATTTGATTCTATTTGGTTACAGTAAGAATGCTCTCGAGTCGGAATTATTATTTTTTATTATATTTATTTTTACAATATTTGTGCACTTTTATCCATGCATTAGTGAATCCAATAGAGCGAAATATAGTTTCTCTTTCATGTACTTGAAGTAGTTTGCTTTTAACATTTCAGCGGTGTCTTACTCCATAAGTGAACAAAACTATGTCAGTGACGATAATATTGTTAAAAGCATAAATTCATTACATCGTTTTCTACTCGTCCTTAAAAACAGCTGTGCAGGGATTCCTGTCGCATCTCACTTTGCCAAAGCTACATGTACACATAGCAGATTCATTTGCATTACCGAAGCTGCGCTCTAAGGGTTTAGTGGATTTTCACGCTCATCTCTTTAGCAAAATTATTTATCATGATTTCTTCAACTAGATACATTAAACTAAAAGTTTGTGCATAAGTGAAATGAAGTGAATTTGACTTGCTAATGCTCTGGCTAAAAGGTAGTTATCGTGTCACACTTACATACATACACCTAAATCATATACAGTTAAGGTAATTGCACCACACTCGCGTATGACGCGAAAAGCTGCGTTAGTGATTGCGAATAGTGGGCGCAAATTTCCATTTCTAACTTTTCAATCTTCGCTAGTGAAGTGGAAAAGCAGGAGTATACTTGTATTTTAGAAGCAAAAAACCAAAACTCGTATGTATTTGATGAAAATGTTTCGTGTGTATTTGTGAGTTCGCGACTTTTTACTGACTTTTGCTCTGCGCTAGTGCAAAGTTGCGTATATTTTCGTGAATGAACTTGCCAAGCGCGAAAAAAAACCAAAACTGAAAATTTATACATGAATGCGCCATGAAATTTTCCGATGTCGGAAGAAACGCGAATATTCTCAACATCTTGCTCGACTACGCCATGCGCTGGGTAGAGAATTTAAAATGATTCGGATTTCATGTACACCCCGCGACAAAGTTTTAGCACATCAACAATTTTACTACAATAATTTTTATTTCTTTTTTAATGTTCACAAATTTTGTATAAAAATATAGCTCATCGTCTAACAAAAACCATATAAATTAGAAAAATTCATCTCAATTCCACGATTTTTAATTAAAATGTTGAAAAAGATTGTTAGTATGCAGTTTTATGGCTTAATAAACTTTTGTATAATAGATTGAGAGTTTGCAGTTGCTGCAAAACCCCGTTAATTTTTTATAATTTTTTTCCCTTGATGGTGTTGCGCCATATAAAAAATGTTCGCGCATTCGTTCTATGGAGAAAATGGCAAGAAAAAAATGAAGCAATGCAAAAGGAAAATGGGAAAAACTTTTTAAAAATCTGATGTGCTACCATTTGGATGCAAAATGTATGCCAATGTGTGTGCATTGCATAGCTTTACTGGAAGAATTTTAACTAGTGGTCAAATTTCTGCTTGAAATATGATAAAATTAAACTACAAACTGCTTTAACTGAAATAATACTTGAAAATACAAGGAAAAAATACCCTTTGAAGGGCATCTGAGGGCAATACTGAGAAAATGTTTTCGAAAACTGGTAACATTCCATATCAACACAGAAAATTAATAGAACTTATGTGCGTATTTTATTTAATAATTTTCCTAACTAATTGTTAAAAAATGTACTAAATGTCACTATGGCAGATGTATGGTTAATGTAGGAATAACAAAATAAAAAAATAAAAATGTGCGTACTTGGTTGATCCTGTAGATCGCACATAGACCAGAAATTGATCCATAGTGATACCAAGTGTTTGTATGGAGAGTTTAAGGTCTTTATATTTTGTTTTTAATACACAGTTTAAATAGTTTAAGTAAGCTGCTAGTTTTTTATCTGCCATACTTTCTAAGGCTGAAAATAATGCAGAGCCTGAGAAGTTTACTCATGTTTTGCTAAGTGCAGGGCAGCGGCAGAGTAGATGTTCCAGAGTTTTTCTCGCGTAGACTGCGTTACATATTGAGAATGTATCGTTCTGCACTAGCTTCAGTTTGGTCGCGTACGATGAAGTTAGATAGTGTCCCGTCAGTATCCCCACTACAAATTTTCACTCCTTCCTGGAAAGAGATAAAATTAGTTTGTAGGCCTGACATTTTGTCTGTGTAGCATGATTTTCGTGACCCTGCATTAGCTAGTTCTTTCCCATCTTGAGTTCACATCTTCAATCATTATGGCTGCTTTAACCAGCTTCTTGAATAAATACGGCCCCTTGAGAATCTCCAATAGTTGATTTTCAAACAGTATTTAAGGGTATCAAGAATGCACTTCCCTTTTGAAAGAGTGGTGGAAATATACCATCTGGGCATAGTGGGTGCGCCGGTGGTCTATAGCTCGAAAATTTAGGGTATTTTTAGGAATTTTTTCATAATAAAAAAATTGGTAACCGATTTTGAAATTTTTTATAATTTTTATTTAACTTCTTTTACATAAAAAAATGAAAAAAAAAATGTTTATGATTTTTATTTAATTTCTTTTACATACAAAAATTGAAAATACATTTTTTTTTTAATTTTCTTAATTTTAAAAATTACGCTTAAGTTGACCCTTCCGAAAAATTGGACCTGGACAATGTTCTCTATTTTGGCTCTTATATTTATCTGAAACACAAAAACCAAAAAATGGCGGGGTTTTGAATTTCGGTCTTTTTCAGTTTTTTAGTAAAAACAAATACGAAATAATTGAAATAATAATATGATTCTAGTACGGCCGATAGTCATTGATGGTGTGAGCAACATATCATTGTTTTTTTGTTTTGACAACACCGGGCCGAAAAAAATCGTTTCTAGATAAATGAATTAAAGTTTGAGGTAGGGGAGCGCGCGAACCGCTCTCTACCTAGTTAATGGCCTGTAAAAGCTATAATATTGGGAATTTTTGCACGAAAACTTCTGAGTATATTCTTAAAATACTACACTTTCGAAATATCGAAAAAACAAAAAATCGATTTTTTGAAATTTCTAGACCATCGGGGACAAAAGATTTTTGGGCCCGTGCCAATCTAAATGTTGTAATGAGGCCCTCACAAACTTCGTTGTGCTTGCCTGCTTCCGTGGAAGATGTGGCGTCTGTGATCCGCGTATTATTCAGGAATGTGCGTTTCAGTGAGAACCTCACTCAATCGTTTTCTTTCGGTCCTTGGTGCATTTGCCAGTGTCTTTGCGTATCAGTGTAGGAATAATAGAAGATTTGGCGAGTCGTTATGCTTTCGAAATTCTGTCCAAATTGCAGCAGAAGTCTCGCCAAGAGCTCTTTTTAGCCTTCCTAATCTGCTTTTTGGATAAGCTGCGTAAAGCATTATATTCCCTTCAACTCTCAACCCAATCTTCTAGTTTAGCTAGCCTCGGAAATTCTCTAAGTTCTCTTCGTTCTTTACCAATATCCTTGTTCCACCACAAAGGCTTGGACTTATCTCTTTGCCTTGTGAGCGGACTGTGAGATTAACGATAGAGCGCCATTTTATTGTTTTAGTAATTTCGGCGACCAAAATAGCCTGTACTTTCAAAATTTCAACAACAATACTAGAATTCCAACTCTTGCGACAAGAAACAAAATCAGGACTTTTATTTGTCTTAGAATTGACCATACCTATCCATTCTAATCTGCTAAGCGGTAAAGATAAAGCAATCTGCCCAATTTGTGGGTCTATCGACTTTATAAAATCCTACTAATTGAATTCATGCACCGAATTAAGTAATCATATTTCAGAACCACAAATTACAGGTCATCTTAATTTATTTCAATGAAGGATCTATATGAAAAACCAAACTAGAAAAAGGTGGATAAGAACTTAAAATATATTACATACAAATATTATAAAAATGTTAGGCATATAATTTCGGTTAGCGAAACTTTCGGCATACACTTTTAGTGGTTCCGTTTTAGTAGAGCCGCTCAAAAATTATTTACACCAGTTCGTAAATGATTGCGGTCGCATCTGTACAACATTTGTCGGATCACTATGAGAGAGTGAGTATGACGAGTCTTTACAGTATATTTTATATGAATGTTTAACTTTAGCTGGATTTACGTTGATACAAGTTTTTTTCTAGTATTGGCAATTCTATGGTCTATTGGTTCTTTGCTAAACTCCCATTGAAATTTTTTCAACAAAAAACAATATACCGTTGAGTTGTTCTCGCTGACGTGTCACGTTTTTTCAACCATACAAAGCATATGCGAAATTTTTTTGTATGGAAGAAAAAGCTAAAATTCGTATGGACGAAAACGCTGCATATCCAAAAAATTCTAAAAATTTTGATAAAAAAGTGGAAAATGTTGATGAATTTTTTTTTTTTCATTTTGAAAATGTTTCCAAAATTTGATTACTTTGTTTTATATGGGTTTTTTTGTGCTATGAACAAATTTTTATTAAAAAATAGTGGTGTGCTTATAATTTTGCAACGTGGTGTATATGAGAAGTAATCGTAGGCGTACGAATTAATAGTGGTTAGTGGCAAGTATATAAAAATATATACGTACTTATATTATATATGTGCATGAACACATACGTACACATTTGAACTTAACGGAGTGTGAAAGTAACACATATCTAGGGAATGAGAAGAAATAAAGGATACAGAGCGAGCAAAAGAAAACCCAATGCAGATGAACGAACCGAGAAAAACTTTCTTCAAATGTCATTTGCATGACAAATAAGCATTACTGTGCATGCATATGTATATGTATACGTAAATATGTATGGGCATACAGCCAGCAGCGAAAAATATGGTTGCCTACTAGAATACTACCATTTCACTTTTCAGCTCAACCAGTTCGTACTCTATGGTTTTGCAAGTTGGCAAGTAGTATTTTTAACACGGCGATGCCCTAGGAAATGCCAATGGAGTGTGTAAGCACCAGCAAAATATCAGTTAGCGTACCAGTTCATACTAGCGCAACAAATACTAGTCCAGTATGGCACTAAAATAATAAGTTTCAGACCAGTTAAAATATACAAAAAAAATGAGACACTCCTTTCCATTCCAATTTTCTATTTTATATTAAAAGTGTATACCCAAAAATTCAATGAGACTTCTTTCAGGCACAGTCAATGATTAAGCAATAAAAAGAATGGCTTCAAACTCGCCCTATAAATCTTCAAAAAATTAAAACAAATTATTTAAGGGGTTAGCGGTAGTCATAGGCCCGAAAAAATGATAATTTTCAATATTTTTTTGCCAGTCAGTTGCATTATTTTATATTACAAAAATAAAAACATAACTTTAATACATCATCTTTCTTTTGCAAAATACCAAAAAAAAAAAAATAATAATTGTAACAGTTATCGCAGTTTGTGTGGAGCCCGTTTCTGCAGAAGTCGCTTAAGGTGAACATCACCAGTCCTTGGAGATTTATCTAAAATCAATCGGAGAAGAGGAATTAGTGTTATTACTAGATAATCTTGTGTCTAATCGAAGTTTTTTTTTTTCAAAATAAATTAATGGCGGCGTCGGGTAATATTTTGCAGATTTTCGAGTAAAAAGCCGGAAATTAATTGTTCGAAAAAAATCGAAATTAAAAAAAAAATAAAAAAAATCCTTCGATCAGGCACGAGTTTTCTAATGTTTTTCAAAAGCAGTATAAGTTTTATTGTAATTTACTAAACGATTTTTAAGTTACAGTGATCACCAGTGCAAAAAACATAGTTTTGAGAAAAACGCATTTACAGTTTTGCTATCGATTTATGTAGAGTTATACAAATTATTTAATTACTGCTTGTTTCCGGTAGTTTAAAGGAGACCGAAATGCTGACTGACTTAGAATAAACTTCCGCTCCCACTCCAGACTCCATTTTAGATCCGTCATGAAAACAGAGGTATCTATATCCGTACCGACTCTCCCCTCTTTCCAATCTTGCCGGCTCGGAAAGATAGCCCTAGCACAACCCTCAAAGCACAGGTTGCAGATAGAGAGGTCAGTGCGAGTAACAGAGAAGGAAGCGGAGATCTGCTTCAAGATGCTACTATGTCCCACAGGAAGGCCAATCTCCCTCAACCTAATAGCGCTCTGAGCAGGAATGGATTTAACCTGCAGTTCCACAGGAAGTAAGTGCAGAATAACGTTGAGCGCAGCAGTGGGGCAAGTTCGACAAGCACCAGTGATGCCCACACATGCAGTTCTCTCCATTCTCTCTAGTTTAGTGGTGTTGTAGCCCTTCTGAAGAGCTACCCACCAAACTAGGCAACCGTATGTCAAAATTGGCAGAACCACTAAGTTGTACATCCAAAGTACGACACGTGGCTTGACACCCCATTTTTTGCCGAACATAGATTTTCAGGCGTAGACGGCTATACTGGCCTTCTTAACTTGATTTTCTATGTGCAGCTACCAGTGCAGCTTGGGTCAAGTATTACACCAAGCTACTTGACTTTCGATGAAAGAGTAAGACACTGGTTGTTAAGTCTAGGAAGCTTTGAGAAAATGAAAAAAAAATTTATCTTTTTAAAATTCTGACTATCCCTAACTCCTTAAAAAAAAACTAATAAGGAAATCAAATTTAAGGTATTCACTTTAAAAACGTAAAAGAAATTAATGCTAATTAAATTTCGGTTTCATATTTTATATGTCGTGTTGCTGCAACGATTATTCTAGAATGACCTTTTCTTCAGAAACAAAACCGCTTCCTATTCAATTAAAGAGCTTTTCTTAATCTCATTTCTGGTTCTGCGGCGCTGGCAAAGCTCATTATTGGATCTGAAACAAAATACATCTTTACATTTATTTTAATATTATGTAAAAGCCCATTACCAAAAAAAACTGGATAGACATTTTGATGCTCCTTGAGATTCTTATATCTGTGGGTCCCGTCTATGCTGAACTCTATTATTCTATCAGTCCTAAACACGTTTTTAAGATATTTGCTAATGGAATGCTGAAGCCGGACACCCTATTGCAGATATCCTTCAAAAACAAACATAATATTTCTTTTGGGATCGAAGATCGATTACACACCATCAGAGTATGGTTTTCCGGCATCACCTTCTCATCCATCTCAACTAAACTTCCTTAGAATACAGCGGAAAACAAGATTCCATCGAGCCTTCGGAAGAATCTTGCCGAACCAATTTTTCTGTAATTATTTTTTGCCAACGTCAACACTACTCCTTTTGACGTTTTAAAATTAGACTGAGTTAGTGTAAAAATATTATATACTCGCTCCTATAATCTTACTTACTTGTGATACAAAGATACGAATAAAGCGAGTAATAAAGCCTTTTTAAAATAAATGTGACCAACAGTATCTACCCTTACATACGCCTTTAATCATCGAGATGCATTGGTGTGCCCATAGACGAGTGTTAAACTTTCTTAACAAAAACATAAAAGGAAATTATAATTTGCATATAAATTTAGGAATCATTTTACTACTGGTATTATTGTAGTCAATGACAAACTAGTCCGATTTCTTCCATTAATACTACAATAGTATCTGAATTAAGATATCTCTGTACCAGCTTGGTTTTTCCCTGCGGGGTATTTATTGTGTTATATGCGTTGGATGTATGTGTATAAATATTTTTGTATTAAAATATACGGGTGCGTGTTTATGTATATGCATGCATTCATTCCAGATCCAGCATGGGTAAATGAAAGTGTTTTGGAATAATGTACTTGCCTAAAAGTTTTCTTCGCACTCACGCAATTTAGTGGCTTACAAACAAAGTTGGGTTGAGCCAGTGATTTAACATACTTTTAACTTAAGACGCACGCACCAAAGGATATATAACACATATGTTTATATGTGAATGTGTAGAAAAAAATGAACAACTCAGCGTGCAAACTGAGGCATGGAGAATTAGCTATGTGTGAATTTCTTTCCATATGTAACTTAGTAAAAAATATATGAATGCAAAAAAATTTAGGCTTCCCACCCAAAAAAAAAAAAACAAAAAAAAAAAAACGCACATAGCCCGACTAGAATTACAGTGAGTCATGCCGAAGAATCAGTTAGACTCGAGTTAGGCAGGCCTTAGTGAGGCACGCCTCACTATTACCTTACCAGGCTCACGTTAGGCAAGGCAAAGATTGGCATACCAGAACAGTACCAAATTTGGTTGTGGTCACGAAAATCTGTGGCAGTGTCTCACTTAGGCATAAATTGGAATCTCTAACTGATATGTAGAAGGGCATCCGGAGTATTACCGAAGTTCGGTTTTTCGAACCTGCGCCTAATGAGGCAGATATGTGGCGATACCTTTCGAGACTTGGGCCTAGTTTGGCTGCCTTATGAGGCGCAAATTTGGAATGCGGTCTGCCTTATTTGCGCCTAATCACCGCCTTACCGAAATTTCTAGTCGGGAGGTTGGGTTAACCAAGTTGCTTGTCTAAGACAAAACACTCGGTGGTCCTAATGTCCATTGTGATACTTGCATTTGATTTCCATTCTTTAAATAAGTTACTTAAACCACTTAGATCTTCTTAAAATGGTAACTAGTTCCTCCAATAAGACATTTTGCAAATATCCCAAGTCTTCAAAAAATATTCCCTAAGATATTTGGCCCGACTTCTTTGGAGTGCAGGACATTCACAGCGAAGGTTGTACCGACTCAATTTCTTCTTCATCTCCTCAAGTCCTGCAGAAATCATTGTGAGGTCTATCGATTCTAATACTTAAGATTCAGTTTTGGCAAGAGCGCTTTGGAGACCCTGCAGTTAGTAGTCAGAGACTACCTTCCACTGGTTTTCACGATTACGCTCAAGTCAATCGCAGTGTACAGTTCGTTTAGTCCTCTATCACTGACTGACGTTCAAGCTTAGAGCCTTTTGTTGCGCACTGATCTTTCATTTCCCTCCACTCCAAAGTGGCTGGGGACACAACAAAGTGGGTTTGTATTATTGAATAAGCGAGAGCGATCTCTTGCTTTCTTTAACACATCTTGAGTTGATGTGTGCTGAGGACAGGGCCTTGTTCGTAGCTTGAGTATCAACAAAAATGGTAAGATTTGCCACATGACAACTGTCATAAAGTATTTTCTTTCTTTTGAATTTTAATAACCTTTGGCTTATTGTTTATGTATTCTTAGGACTTACTGTTAAATGCGTAAAGCTCTTCATCAATCTTTTATTATTCGGAATTCTCTTTTTCTCATTATTGAGGGCGCCTTTCTAGTAAAAGTAGTAGATGGGTCGTCTTCTTTCTGGAACTCTCATTAGAGTAGCTTACGCACTACCTTACTACTGTAGTGTTTTTCGATACGAGAGCTATGCAAGCGACATCACAACAAAGCTATTTCGCTTCTACAATCTCACCTTTTGTATCTTTACCATAACCACTACTAATTCGTATCTCTAAGATTTCTTCTCTTTAACACGCCGTTAGAAAATAGAAGTACACACATTTTTCTTTATAAAAATATATATATTTTATATTATAAACAAACCTTATAGTGCAGAGTTTCAAACTTTGTGCAAGATTTTTCTAAATTTTTCAAAATTTCATTAAAACTTTCAACTTTTTAGCTAGTATTTTTAAAAATTGCCTGAGCAGTTTTATAACCACTTAAATTTTTATATCAAAACGGCCCAGTTTCAAGTGACTACAAAACACTGTTGATATTTGGAATTTTTTTCTGGACAGTGTTGGGCTTTTATCATATAGAAAAATTCGGGTATGTACTTTGTATGGAAGAAAAGGCGCTGCACCTCAGCGAACGATATGTTGATAAGTAGGCTTGAAACGCTTTTAGACAGTAACGATTAACGCGAAATGTATGCAGGATGTTCGAAGGCCTCTTATATTTACAGCGCTACGTCAGACTAACCTAATTCCTATAGTATTTTCGTCTTTCGAGAATCGATTTGCTATATTAAGCCCGAGCATACAATCCCCTAGGATTTTTCCCAAGTTGAGAAAAAAGTTTTAACAGGTCCTAACAAGAAGTAGACTTGGCGAACGGTTGATTACATTCGACTTATTAAGGCTCTCAAAAATTAACATACAACTTCTCATAGGAATACCAACGGGACTTTCGACTATTGACTTTATACAGCCTCCAGCCGCATAACAACTTTGTTGGTGCTGCAGAGTTGAGGGAGGGAAATAATCCTTTCAACACTGGATGTTCGAATGTCTCGAGCTTTGAAGTTTACATTTCAAGTTCTGAAGGCATACATTTTTGAGAAACTTGACAGCCTAACCAAAGCCTCACTGGACGCGCCTTCTAATCTTGACTAATCAATGAACCACAATTTTAAAGATTATTAACTTGCTGATGTGCATATCTCTGTTTCATATTTCTCGAGCTTGATTATTTCGGCATTTATCCTCACAATTTAAGATAAATTCATAATTTTGTGAGCTTAGGTAAGTTAATTTTTGTGAAAATAAGCCACATCAGTTTGAATACATTCATAACATAGCAGGAGGTATGTACACAAGGGTGTATAATTCTCCTTTGAAAACAAAAAAAAGGTACTGGTTTTCCAAAGGAATTATAAAATTTATTATAATTTAAGATTTCAAATTAATATTCAGATTAAAATTTTTGGGGAAATATTAACCCTTTGCACTCGAAGCCTTTTTCGGCTATTTCGACCAAATTAGGTAAACATTTCAAAGGTACTTTAAAAACGTTTGTAAACAAAGGAGCGCATACAAATAAACAATCAAAAACAACAAACTTTGATGAAAATTACACTCTGTAATTCGTGTTGGTGTGATATTTAGTGCAAAAATAGCCAAGATGCATCTTCGGTTTATCACCAACCGCCAGGCCTTTTACAGTCAGAGCAAACCCTGAGCCCCTTTTTAGCGCTTTTTGGCTAAGACCATAGTGGCGTAGCAGCATTGCTCGATTTACGACTTCAAATCACTCGAACGTTGCAGCAGCGTTGCTCGAGTTCACATTTCATATCGGCCTCATGCCGTATAGGCTTGGCCCGTGTGCAAAGAGTACTAGAAACTGGACGGATTTGAAAGTACTATTACTTTATTCCGTCGATATTTTTTTTTTTTACATTTTTAAGCAGACATTTTAGCCTTAACTTTCGTATTATACGAAGTTATTTTTTGGAAAAATATTTTTAAAACTAGTTTTATTTATTAAAATGTCGAGTTTTGGTGGTTTTTCAAATCGGTCCAGCTTACACAAATTTTAATATTTTTTTGGAAACAATTTGGCAAAAGTCGTAAACTATATTAAATTTGCAACTCCATTAAAAACCTGCAACTTTTTGACGAGACACCCTAATGTACAACATTTCGTATGTAAGTGAAATCGAGTTCAAAATTGTTGAAAATATTTTAATATTAATTAATTAGAAGAAATGAAATCTGCATGCAACAGTTAGCAAAATATTTAGCCACAAACATACTTAGGTACATATGAACACGCGTACTAACACAAAAATATGCATAAATCAGTACTCATTTGAAGGTGTGGTTTCTGTAGCCAAGTCGAAAGTGTTACTCAATTAATTTATGCACTACAGACGAACAGCTGTTGCTTTTAATTTATACATATTTACAGACCAAAACATGCATAAACGTATTTGCCTCGAGAACTAAATAAATTCACAGTCAATTAGTGAGAGTAAATATAGGATGTAATTATGTACGTATGGATGCATTTACTTGCCAGAGAGTAAGTACAAGAAAATTTGCTGCCGATATTTTATGAATCGATGTATTTATTTATTTCGTGTATGCTACATACTCAAGATTAATTGTTTGTGTAGCACTAATTACCCATGATCGAACATAGATGTATACATATAAACATGTTTATATATATATATATGTGTGTGTGTGCGTATTGCATTAACGTTGATTTAAATTATCTTGTCAGTTATTTACATAGCACTTAACAAGGATGCACACATGCTGGGGCATAAGTCTGATGCCTTTGAACATTTTAATAAACTGATTTCAAAGGCAGGTGCGTAAGTAAAGGGTGGCTAATGAAGTGCACTACCATAAAAAGTGCAATAAGCTTTTTTTAATTGATACCTGCCTTTGAACATAGTAGCAAGTCTTTTGATTTGCATGTTGCAGGGAATCTCGGATATAGATTGGAACTTAATCTTTTGTGATGAAAGTGTTTCTAAGTTCTTTGAGCTCTTTGAAATCTACTTTTTCTGAAATGGTTCGCAGAAGCCTTTCTCTTCTTCCTGCTCTCTATACAAAAATAAAAAACCTTAAAAAATTGAAGATTCAAAGAAACTTATTTTTATACAACAACAGAAATCGTAATACATTTAAAGATATTATATCAATCAATTCAATGTTCTTAACAAATTTTTAAATAATCGATAAATACTGCGCTTCGAAAAAGAACTGAAATCAAACCCTTAGGCGTTTTGGAAGTACACACATACGTTCAAACAAAGGCTGCATAACGCGCAGTGACTCTGTCATTCCCTTCTGCAGCCATCAAAGCCACGGTTAGCAAACGATTTACTCTAACCCACCAGCGAGCTTGACAGACTGAGAGAGGCTGCAGATGGGCGAAAAGAATGTTATCTGTAAGCAGAAGGGACTGTATGCAGCTGGTTGAACTGATGACGGGCCACTTTCTATCGGCGAAGCACATGGAAAAGGTGGGCATTTCAGACAGTGCACCACTCTGCCCAGCATGTGGAGAGGAGGATAAGGCAGCGGACCACTTTCTGTGCATCTGCCCGGCCTAAGTAGATAGGTAGGTAGGCCTTCGCTCAAATCAGACTTGAGGTCTTTGGTACTGATGTGTTAAGGGGTTACATGGGTTTCGTTGGTTCAAAAAATCTATTTATTTTTTTTTGCTTATTAATTTCTACAACATCTCAGGAATATTATCCTAAATTTTCAAGTCGATCCGAATAATCGATTCGGAGATACAGCCTTTGAAAGGTGTGCGCTCCAAGCCACTTTTATGGTTACTGGTTTATGGAACCGTGTTTTCAAAGTCGGTTGTCAAATGTTCTCGAAAACTACTCAACCGATCTTGATCAAATCTTGCACAGATGTGCGAGATACAATTTACTCGTGCTTGGATGAAGGATTTTGTTTTTTTTTCAATTACAACTATTAAAAAAAAAAACAAAATGTCAAGCAAATTCGAGTGAAATTTTCATTTTTTTGCAAAAATGTCTGTCAAAATTCCAATTTTTACTTTTTTTTTCCTTTCCTTCCTTCAAGCACGAGTTTATGGTCTTAACTAAAACACTTAGTTATTTGTGTTTTTTCATTTTTGATGAGCCTGTCGGGAGTTATGCTGACAACGCGGACGCACCTTATTTTCGAGGGGTCAGCGGAAATGACGTCACAATGGAGGAGTTTTAACTTTTTTTTTTTTTGAAAATTTCAGAAACTATTCTTTAAATATGTATCTCTAAGACAAAAGAAAGTTTGAATTAAATAAATAATTTTTTACATAGAAAAAAAAAATATTGAAAAAATGCCTTTTTTTACCCGACGAAACCCATGTAACCCCTTAAGAAGCGAGCACCTTGGCTCCTTGGCACCACAAGATCTACTCATATTTCTTCGGAGGTCGGGTGGACTTAAAGAAAATTAAAAAGAGAACCCGAGTGCAGTACCATGGACTTAATTGTGTCTGCCTGCTATACTTGCTACTTTGTTCCGACAAAACGAAATCAAAAAATGACATACAGTAATAATTTCTCAGACTTCGTCGAATTTTACAATATTTCTAATCTTGAAGTTTCTGACACCCCCTGTCAATATTAATGTTTTGCGTAGTGTCGAAATTGGTTCAATGTTGGTGACTGAAATAGATATCATTAATGGCAGTGCTGCTCTTCTTATCGTGGAAACTTGAATGCTTCGGTTTTCATTCAACTTTCATTTCATGGTTTATTATCTTCTTAAAAGAAAAAAAAAAACGTTTGTACAAATTGAAAACAGTAAATCGTACACTTTTGTAGCCTCCTCGGCTGTAGCAAAGGGGAGTAATCTTGATCCTATTTTATTTTCCCGTTTTATTAACTTTCCTCTTTCTAGCTAATTGAATGCTTCTTTAATACAGCAAAATTTAAACAACCTTGTTGCTTGCAGTGCTCAAAATAAGATTTTAGTTAAAACAAAGAAATGTTTTCATCTCACCTTTGCAAAAACTCTTTTATACTTTATCAAATGTGGCTTTTTCTAAAATTTAAGAGATTTCTGATTTAAGCGTGATATTTGACATCCGGTTTTCCATTCGTAAATCATATTAGTCAGATATTACTGAAGGCTTATTCTAATTAAGCATTACTGAGTCGCTACCCGAGGGATTGTAAAGATCTATATACTAAGAAACATGTATATAATTCCTTTGGATTGGAATTCAATTTATGCCTCTTATTCAAATAGAGTTGAAAGGGTGCAACGAAATTTTATTCGCTCTGCCACATCTTCATTTCTCTGAAGCGCTCGGTGCATGCAATAGACGTACCCTTCAGTCTTTGATGTATGGTTTTGATGTTATTTGCGATTCTTTTGATTATCCTGAAGTTTTTGAACATATTGGCTTCAATGTTACTCATAACACTTAACGATTTTACTATCCTTTTAACATTAAAACAATCAAATCAAATTACTATAATTTTGATTCTATTACGAGGCGTCTTACTGTAGTATCTACAGTGGACTAATATTGAATTATGTTGAAACTATTTTGTAGGCACTAACACGTTGCCCATTAGATGCCTTTGATAAAGTACTTGCCTCTTGTGAAACAAATAGTCCCAATGCATAAAATCGACATACTTACCTAAATCCTCTTGAGGTGCTCATTTAAAAGTTATCTGAACCAGTCATGGATCAATAAATTTTTCCATCAACCCAGCTCGACCAAGTGTTCCAGCTTTTTCGTTGACCTGACATTTACCGCAGAATAATTCTATTGTATCTGCTAAGCCCGCACAGTCTGAATATACATCCCTATGTAGCTTCACGCGCATTTTTGGAGTTTTCTCATATAGCAGCTGGCTATCCAAGCAGATGTGTGCGTAAACTCGGGAGTCGCTCTTTTCAGCTGCCAAAGATATGTTACGATGATTACTTCAGTTTGAAATACAGTAGTCTAGACAACAAGAGTTGCCTACATTTTATCTCAGAAAAGATTTTAACTTCAAAGCTGGGGTTCATTACTTCACAAAGCTCAAACTACCAGAAAACTGAACTTGGTATAATTGTCGAGCAGTCTGAAATTTAGCGAGAGTAAGCTGCAGATGGTGAAAAAGGACGAAACTTTATTCAATTTCATTTTTATATGACTTAAACTTTTACTTTGGAATTTTTGTTAAAATGAAACTGCATCCAGCACGAATAATAGGTAATGCGTAATTTCATCGGGCAGCATTTTCGGGGAATCATTTTTTTGAAGGAATGGCTCACATTGTAACGTTTATTGGACACCATTATATGATAATGTTAAAGGGAAGTAAGTCAAAAGATGATTATTTTAAATTTTGTGTCGTTTCTATGAGATATAGGAATTTCACAATGCAGGCCGAGCTTGTCCTTCAATTCGTATGGTGTGCTTTGAGGTTTTTCTACAAAGAGGAGACTTTAAATTTTACACCACCTTCGAATGAGATATAGTTTGCCATTTGTCATTGCCTGCTGCGGCCGCTATTAGGAACAACTTTTTCAATCATTTGGTGTTTCACTCAAATTACATAAATGTGGGTCACAAGTAAAAAGTCCATTTTTTATTTTGTTTTTATAATTTCACTGAAGTTTTGATATAAAAATAATGTAAAGTTGATTAAATAAACTCTTTAACGAAATTAAATATTAAAAGAAGAGACTTCAAATATTTTTTTCTTAAGTCAGTCAGTTACTTCTTATGGGACATGTGCCTACCCTGTGTACACAGTGCACTAAAGTTTTATGATGAATTCCATGTGCTCGCTTAGAATTTCATTTATTTTTTATTATTTGTTCATTCACTGCTAAAATTTTTTGTTTGATTACGCAATTGCTTTTTTCCATGTCTAGATTATTTCCTGCAGTCGGTAAGCTTGGCTGCCATTCTTTGCCTTCAGCACATTTATGCTTATTTTCACAAGAGTACTGCTTGCCAACGCCTCTAGTGGCGCTTCAGGTGATTTTATTTTCCGCTTTCACCGGCGCCTCTGCCGACTGCTACAACCTGTTGATACTTGTATTTTTCCTGTTATTGCGCATCGTCTCATTTATAGTTAGATGATTGCTGTTTACTGTTGAATGTTGCTCCTTTTGATGCTGCAGTTATTTTCAATACAAATTCAGCTTTGGAGTATCCGGGACTTTCTATTGATTTTTTCGCCATATAGCGCACATAATATTTTTTAATTTTGTATAGTAAATTCAATATAATACGGAGGATTTCATTTATTTATTCATTTAATTTTCATAAGTCACTCATGAAACAGACAATTTGCGGATACATTCATGATTTGCATTTTAGCTAGAAAACATAAAATGTGGTAATTGAAAGGAGCATCAAAAATAAATAAAAAAACTCATATTGAAAAATAGGTACACAAAAATTTAATCTGTCACCTTTAACGCATAGTGGACTTCAGCTTGACTGTCTACTTGTGTTCTGCACGATATTATTCCGTTTATTTGTGTATTTTTTCTATACATGGTGGAGCAAAATGAATCCACCCTATCGGAAGATTTATAATTTCTTGAAATGGCGTCGTACGTCAAGGGCGTCCAAAAACTGCAACTACATCAGAATTCGTAGAAAAAATACAGGATATCGTACAATGCAAGTGACTTAAAGAGATTTAGTTGAAGCCCTAGGCATCTCATTGGGCAGTGTAAGCAATATTGGGTTTCAGAAAGCTGTGTGCACAACGGCTGCCGCATTCGCCAATAAGTGAACAAAAACACATTCGAATGCTACTTTCTCAACAACATTTAGAGCGTTTTCGAAAGTATAATATAAAGTGGATTTTGTGCATCAATTTAACACTATGGATGAGACTTGGGTCCATCACCATAATCCTAGTAATCGGCAAAGAAAGTGTTAGTGACAGTTTTTTTGGGATGTGAATAAAATTTTGTTTGTGGATTACTTGCAAGCTGGTAAAACAATAAACTTTGAATTTTATTGTAACCTGGTCCAAGAGAACCAGGAAGAAAAAAATTCGTAAAAAATACCCATTTTGCAAAAGAAAAAAATATTTTTCATCCGGACAATAAACTGTGTTGAAAGAGCATTTTGAAAATGGCTAAAATCCATGAATGAAAGTTCGAATTGTTGCAGCATACATCGGGTTCACCAGATTTGGTCTCTAGAAACTTCCATCTGGGAACTTCAGGGATGGAAGTCATAAAGTAGAATCTCGTTGGAAAAAAAGTATTGATGTTAAGAGAGACTATACTGCATACTTAGTATATTTCAAACCATAAAAAAGTGTTTTTTTTATCGAAACGCTAAACTTATTGAACAACCTAGTATATAGATTCATTCTTTCTTTTTTCTAGTAACCCGGAATGGGTTAGCATGATTTGGAATGTGGTTGTATTTGGCGTACATCTATGGAATAGGAATTCTTACATAGATCGCGCAGACTACAAATGTGTGCATTTGGTTTTGAATTTGCCATCGACTAAGAAGTTTTACTTCAAAATGAACGATCAATGGATTATGTCACAAAATCAATCTCGAGGCAGAAAAATTTTCAAACAAATTATTTTTAACTAATACTATGTTTTTATGAAGATTTATATTTACTAAAATATTATGAATGCTATTTTTTTAATATATATTAACTTATGTTGGGGATTTTTTTGAAATAACAAATTATCTTTCATGTCCAATTTTTATGCAAAGCACTGCAAGATGGCGCTACAAAGCAAATTATATTTAATGCTATTAGTTTAATAGGAAGATTGGCTGTTTGTTATCTTTTTCATATGTAAATCAAACCTAATAATTAATATTGAAAAAATGTATTTTCAACATAATTTTCGGATCGTAGCGCCTTTGCAAGCTATTTCTTGCATTTGTGCTGTGAAATGGGGGAACTCTCAAATTCATGCAAACCGGCAGCTGGTTTTAATATATTATATGACAAACTTTTTCGTAGACGGATTGCTATCGGATATTTGTCATGAATTTTTGTTTATCAGTTGATGTTTCACGCCGACAAAATAATGCTCATACGATTATTATTATAACTTAGCGCTACCGACAAGAAATATAATATTTGAATTCAACTCAATTTCGCTTCAAAATTACGCAGAACACCAAAAGAGGCAACACAAAGTAATTTTTCTTGTAGAGAAAGCACTGTTATACCTAAGAAGGCATATAGCAAAAATGGTAGAGATACTTAGTGGGCAGCAATGCCTCATTTGGCATATTCACCACACTAATTAGCTAAGGAACTTTTCATTTCTTACGAGAAGGTGAGAATATTGTGCGACGACTGTCTTTCGATTGTGCGTCTATATCCAGAAACAGTATTATTTAGGAAGGACGATAGATTACCCGGTTTGCTATTTAGCTATGGTGAAAAAGCAAATTGTGAGAGGAACTTGGGCTACCACGTCAATTCAGATGTATTCACACACATTCGTCCAATCATTTGTTGTTCAGACGGCGACGAAGTGTCATTGGTTGATTTTTATCGTATAGCCTTAACATCTCAGTTTTTTGTAAACATCCTTCAAGTGAAGTCAACTCATCAGCTGATTCTGTCAAATCCGCTCAAAGCCAAATAACGGTTTGTTAAAGAACTTACCTTTGAAGTCTTTTCACCATGATTATTTTGAATAAAATAAGTTATTATAAAAGCTCGTTAGAGCGGACAGCTATCTCACGTGATTTCCTGTTTTGACTGAGATTTGGTGTTTACAGTTGGATTGATTCTTGAAGTAATAAGGAATGCCAACATTCCCGCACCTCCTATGTACAAAGCGAACTTTTGAACCCCCACTCGTATGCTTTAATGTTGCTTTACTTAGAGCCTGAAATGAATTTTAGCTATGGGCTTTCCTTCTACTAAATCAAATTTTGAATTGTTATTAACCTTCCTACGGTCTTCGGGTCATTTTTGACCCATTTCAGGAAAAAAATTAAGTTTTTTCAAGAACCAAATTTTTTCAGGACTTGATGTTTCGTGACTTCTTCTAATTTATTATATTTTATATAATAAGCGTAAAATTAAAAATAAATAATTTAGGCTCTGTCGCTTATAAATTTTTATACATCTACGACCCTCGGGTCAAATTTGACCCAACGTATATTATAAATCAGACGTTATTTGATAAATTTATTTGCTATATTAATTGCAAATTTTCGGCTCAGCGGTTGCATTGTATTATTTAATCTGCTTTTATTGAGTTCACAGTAAACATAAATTTAAAAGCACGTGCTTTGTTTGGTTATTCGACTATTTATTTCGTAACGATGAGTGATAGTGAAAGTGAATTCTCTTTGGCCGCGTTTTCGGATGATGAGGAATCGTGTTCTGAATTCGAGGATCATGATGAGGTTGCAGATTCTTCCGACAGTGATTTTAGTGATGACGAAAATTCTCTTGAGCCTTCTGAAATGATGTCGTCAAAAAATGGTCAAATAAACTTTTCAAAAGCCCCTCTTGTAACAAGTGCCGGAAGAGCTTCAAGAGAAAATATTATCAGCTTGATTCCTGGACTAACGCGTTACTCGTGCTCACGAATTACCGAAAAAGAAATTTCTAGCTTTGAACTATTTTTTCCACCTCCTTTGATACGTACGATATTGACCTACACAAACATTGAGGGAAAACGAATATACGGTGAAGAATGGCTGGATATTGAAAACATCGAACTATTTGCATTTATTGGATTGCTAATATTAGCTGGCGTTTTTCGATCAAATAACGAAAGCTGTGAAAGTCTTTGGAACCCTGAAACCGGAAGACCAATATTCGCTGCAACTATGCCTTTGAAGACTTTCAAAAAAATATCGAGAGTGATTAGGTTCGACAACAGGAAAACTCGAAGTGAACGAAGATCGTAGGATAAATTTGCTCCTATACGTGATTTGTGGAATCAACGGGTTGAGATATTACCTAAGCTTTACAATCCAACGGGAAACGTGACCATCGATGAACAATTAGTAGCTTTCAGAGGAAGATGTCCATTCCGCCAGTACATGCCAGCAAAGCCTGCAAAGTATGGAATCAAATTTTGGGTACTTTGTGATTCAACAACGAGCTATGTTTGGAACATCCAACCTTACACTGGCAAGGCAATCGGAAGAACCCCCGAAAAAAATCAAGGCATGCGTGTTGTTCTTGATTTGATTGAAGGGCTAAAAGGACATAACCTCACAACCGACAATTTTTTCACGTCTTATCAATTGGCACAAAAATTATTGGAGAAACGATAGTAGGAACAATACGCAAAAACAAGCCCGAGCTACCACCAGACTTAGTGAACATAAAAAGAAGACCACTAAATTCATCAATCTTCGCTTTTACCGAACAAACAACTCTCATTTCGTACATACCTAAGAAGAATAGAGCTGTGATTCTACTTAGCACTCTACACCATGATTCAAAAATTAGTAATCGTCGGGATAAAAAGCCAGAAATAATACTGGACTACAATAAATGTAAAGGTGGTGTAGACACATTGGACAAAGCTGTAAGCAGTTACACTTGCAAACGAATGACAAAACGGTGGCCTCAAGTAGTGTTTAGTAACATAATCGACATTTCAGCTTATAACGCTTTCGTTTTATTCAAATTCGCCAACCATACCTTACAAAGCGCCGTTTTTACTTGGAGAAACCTTGGTATGCAGCTCGTAACACCCTATATAAAAAAGCGACAAACTTCAACACGAGCACATTTTTCACTTGAAATAGACAAAAAAATACGAAACTGTCTGAAATAATTTATTTCTTTTTTCTTTCATTATTAAATACACTTTTTGTTTAAAGCTTTCGTTATTCATGAATATCTTTTTGATATAACGTTTTTGTTAAAGTTTGTATTATTCACATAAAAATGGGATAAATATATTTGGAGTTTGATTTTTATTTAAGATACCCATTTAATGGAAAAAAACCTAACAGTAAAAATAATCAAAAACCAAGTATAAACTTTGAAAATATAGTATTGGGTCAAATTTGACCCGAAGTCCGTCCGCGTCAGTTAATTTGAAGACCGTAGGAAGGTTAAAAGGAAGCGTGAATACAAAGTGGCGCAAAATTAATCATTTTAATTTTGTTTTTGAATAACTTTTTTACTAAATATTATATTATGCAAAAAAAAAAGATTTTTTAATGATGAAAAACTTTATTTTGGTCTTTAGGTGCTCCATTGCTTGTCTGTTTGCAGCTGTTCAGTTCACAAGTATCGATTATGACTTACGTAAGCCGCCATTTGCAAGAATTATTAGTCTTCCGATAGTTTGCTTAATTTTGTACGTTGTCTAACACTCTGCGACAAAAATCAACTTTTTTTGCTATCTAGGAAAAATTTCCTATGCAGGTGAAACTATTGTTGCTACTTACCTATCTTAATTTTTAAAACGACTTGATGGCTTCAAAGTACCTATTTTTCAAGAAATAGTTTTAAGTACTATGATAAGTATGTGAATGACAAAGGAAAGGTAAAATAACCAACTACTAAAAAAATGGTTGTTTACTTTCCAAAATACTCTTCTTGCTGTTTTAGAAAAACGTAAGCAATAGTTGAACGTTCCCGCTATGAAATGAAGTATACGCAATGGATACTAAAGGGTGGTTAAGTTTTAAGGGCCGGTGTTGATTTTGAATAAAATACAATTTTTTTAGGAAATTAATATCATTTCTCTTTATTATGATAATACTGGTATGGCTCTATTACGCATGGAACAAAATATCGGACAAATGGTCGCTGCGGCCTCGACGGCACACCTCCATCCGATGGTCCAAATTTTCGATGACGCTGATGCATAATTGAGATGCTATGCCGTTAATGTGCCGAATTAACTCATCCTTTAGCTCCTGAATTGTTGCTGGCTTATCGACGTACACCTTTTCTTTCAAATAACCCCAAAGAAAGAAGCCCAACGGTGTCAAATCACATGATCTTGGCGGCCAATTGACATCGCCGTGACGTGACATTATTCGGCCATCAAATTTTTCGCGCAAAAGAGCCATTGTTTCGTTAGCTGTGTGACAAGTGGCACCGTCCTGTTGAAACCGCATGTCGGCCACATTCATATCTTCCAATTCGGGTCATAAAAAGTTCGTTATCATCTCACGATAGCGAACACTATTCACAGTAACTGCCTGACCGGCCTCATTTTGGAAAAAATACGGCCCAATGATGCCGCCAAACAGTCACTCTTTGTGGGTGCATTGGTTTTTCGGCAATCGCTCTTGGATTATCATTCGCCCAAATGCGGCAATTCTGCTTATTGACGAATCCACTGAGGTGAAAATGTGCCTCATCACTTAAGATGATTTTCTTCACGAAGTGCGCGATATGCATTTTGATTTGAACGCCCGTTTTCATAATAAGCCTGAATAACTTTAACGCGTAGTTCGATTGTGCATCTTTCCATGGTTCAAATTGAATTGGTCCGAAATCGAAAAATGTCAAATAGAATGCAGAAAACAACTTGACGTTTAGGTGTGGTTCCCATTCAACATCAACCCTTGAAATTTAATTACCCCTTATAAAATTGGTACCGTGTACACGAAGTTTTTCTTTGATGACTTTTAGTATCGTATGTTTTAATATACAAATATTTATATTATTTTCTACTAAGTAGTTTTAAGTCACTTTATACGTTCTTGAATAATGCAAATAAATAATAATTGTTTGTTGGCTATTACACATATTTGAGTAAAAAATTTATTTAATTTTTTTTAAGTTTCTACAATTTTACTAAGCATTGATTTCATACTACTTTCCACTACAATTGAAAACTCATTCTAGATTATTTTTCTTATTTTTAGAGTAGAAAGCGGGAATACTAATTTGGACTGACTTTTAACGCGAACTTTTGTGGTAAGTTTTCAATAAAATAAAGAAGTATTCTGAATCCATATTTTTTGTGCAATACTGCTGTGTAGTTAAATTTATGTAGGCACGCAGTGAGACCTGTTAAAAAGCGTACAGCTTTTTTGTTACTTTTATTTTTTAAATTTATTCTATAAGCACACCTTGTTTTATTGCAAATACGGGATAAACCAAATAACAAGGCTTTTTAAAAAATTCAAAAAAAAAAATTATTAAAATTTAATCAGATTCTTTCAGGTATACACTTTTCTAGCTCATCAAATTTTCATATCAAGTAGCGCAAGATTTGAGTTAACTCTTAAGTAATTATGGGACACTGTTAACTCTTAAGTAATTATGGGACTTCCGGGGCATATTCTGACTTTTTTTTTTCTTATTTTAGGCAAAATACTTCATAAATATTCTAATTATTAAAAGTTCCATATTAAAAAAACTCGGCAAAGTTTGTTTAAATGCTGTAAATGTTTATTTAAGTTTTTCAAGAAATCTTGGATTATTATTTATACCACCAGTTTTTTTTTTAATATTAACTACATACTTGTAAGAAGTAAACTACGTAGTGAACTACCGAATTTGGTCAGACTTCGACCATGTTCGGCCACAAAAGTTCAGTACGGTTTCGGTTCGGCTTCGGCCAAAAAAGAGGCGAACTTTACCCGAAAATTTCTTTAAATTTGTTTGCTCAACTATCAATTCTTGCAAAATTTTTGAAATACTATCAAAAGGTATCGAGGTTTCAAATTAAAATATTTCGTTTTCTAATTTTTTGGAAAATCTTCTGCTCCTCCATAAAGTGTGACTAGTGGGCTGCACACCGATGTGCGATATTTAAACCCGCATAGCCTATATGTCTAAATCTTTGCATGATGAGAGCGGAGCAGCTGAGAAAAAGGGGCTGAGATGATACAAGATCGTCCATCAGACAGCTTCTGCAGAAATGTCTTTCCAAGTCTCACCGCATGAGCACCTAACGGACAATATCCGGTAAGCCTACCTACCAAATTCGAGAGCTGGGGCTTTGTCAGCCATAGAAGTTCTTTTGAGCGTCCCCGATATACCCGTGGCCAGAAGAATCTCGCGAGTTGTGCAAAGTCCAGCGCTCGCTGAGTTGACGCGAGGCTCATATTTTCAGGAACATACCACAGACTCTCAAGGGAATCCCAAGCCTCTCATTTTGCGATGAATTCATCTCCAGGGTCCCCTGTCTAGTCAACTCATCAACCCAGCAGTTTCCTTCTATGCCACTGTGATCGGGAACCCAAATGAGTTGAATATCGAAGTTCTTTGATGCAATCGAGAAAGAAGTCAGGCATTCTCCAACTAATTTTGAACGCACAAACAACAAACCTCGAGCCCTAATTGTCGCTTAACTACCGGAGTAGATATTTTCATAATTGCATTCACTGCTATCTTAATTAGGGCTACCTCCGCTTGGTACATCCTACAGTGGTGCGGAGCTCTAAATTTGAGCTTGATGAGGAGCTTCTCACAAAATACTCTCGCACCAACTTTTCTGTCCAACTTCAAGCCATCCGTAAACATATTTGCCATGCCCTGCCTACAAATGTTGCACAGCGCCCACTCCTCCCTTGAGGGAATATGAATGGAAAGAGTTCCGTTCGGACCTAGCGAGAGTGCATAACGATCAAGCACCGTGGAGATGAACTCAAAGTTTTTAAGAATACTAGAGTGTCCATAGCTTAAGTCTAGTTTATGTTCCAAACAGCTCACTCTGATTGCGGCACGTGCAGCGGTTAAGATTCGACCTTAAAAATTGATGTTATTTAAAGAAATCAGGCAACTTTACAAAAATAATGTACGATTTTCAGTGACACTCACTATAAATAAGCAAGCATATATCGCTAATTTCCTGTAAGGGTGTCATAATGCAGAAAACCAAAATGCCGAGGAAAACGACTTTAAAATTTTCAATTTACCATGCCTCCCTTAGTAAAAGTTACGACATACTAATTTTCGTCTAACGGTCTACTGTTAATTGATACCGCCATGGATTTTTCGTACGACATAAAAGAAAAGCATACTTGCATGATTTATTTTCTGTTGTGTGGATTTCTATTAAAATATAAATTTGTAAACAGAAATAAATTCAGTACCACTTCCAATTAAATTAAAGTTTACGAAATTATAAAAAGTGCATGCTGACGCAGCATTTATAGGAACAGGCAATACAAATTAAACAATATTATAATATAACAAAATTGTTCGCCCACAATGTCAAACCCAATCAAAGCTTTAAGCCACGTCACTAAGAATTGTGAAAAAGTGTAAAAGTTGGTTGGTTGGCTTCGTGCAGGTCAACAAGCTGTGTTGGTTTTTTTTTCCTTAAAGTTTTGGAACTGCGAAAGGGTGACTAAAATTTTTCCATGCTTTCTCTGCCACAATGAATTTTTATTTTTTCAACACCCACACTCATGCACACACACATATACACACACATTTAGCATTCGGCATCCGGCGTGAAATTGAGTTGATTGTATTTTTTATGAGTTTGCGAAACCAAAATGAAATCAGGCGTTCAAGGAACGTGACAGCGTGCTCTGAAATTTTCTCTAATTTTAACAATTCGCATTGGAAATAAAATGCTCGCCATTAACAGCATTCTCACACCAGCACTCCCAAGTGTACACGTACATGCAAGTAAACTGCTACAAGAGTGTGGGTGTAAACGTCAGTAATCCGCGCAGCCTACCTGCAGGAAAAAATACTAGTTATGCACTAGAATATCGACATTTCACTTTCCAGCCCAAGCAGTTCGCGTTATACATTTCTTAAAAGTTGGCAAGTGGTAATTCTAAAACTAAGATGTCTTTACAAATGTCAATTGTCCGGCTACGCTTCTGCAAAATACCAGTTAGAATAACATTTTATACTAACAATTTAACAAGTTTCTATTATAGCTAACGACTTGAGCTTTCCAGTAGCTTCCAAAAATTTAATGTGCTATGAATTTATGGATATAACTTTCTAAAAAGTCCAGGCCCGAGTAGTTAACCGAAGGTTTTAAAAATCGTGTCCAACGAAGAGCATTAAATGAAACTTCCTTCAGGTTCAGTAAAGGACTAAGCAATCAAAAATTGGTTCAAACTTGCACTATAGTAAATGTAAAACAAATGAAACAAACGAAAAAAAAAAATTGAAGAGAAAATAAAATTTAAGGTATTCACTTTAAGAATATAAACGTAATTAATGCTACTTAAATTTCAGTTTGATATCTTATGCAACCGTTGCTGCTAAGATTTGTCTACAATGCCCTTTTTTTTTGAAAAAAAAAACCTGTTTGGCATTCAATTTCTTCACTTTATTTCTGGCTCATCGGCGCTGGAAAAGTTTCATATGTAGATTAACTAAAATGCTTATTCACATTTACTTTAATACAGTCCAATCGTGATAGTCCGACACATACGGGACCGACTCGTTGTCGGATTATCAAATATTCCGCACTACCGAAGGTTCCACTCCGTAGATCCCACTTAGGTAAAAAGGTGTTTCACCACGCTCGTATCGCTGAATTATGGCCCATTTATCATTCAGCGTAAGTGTTGTATGTTTACGTTTGTTTGACGTCGATGCCATCACTAAGTAAAACCAAATCAGAAAATAAGGACACGAAAAGACAGAAAAAAATCACATCAACACCGTCAGAAATCGCGAGAGAACTGGCGTCGTTCAAATTTAATGACAAATACATTGTGACGGGGAAACAAAACACAATCCCCCTCTGCTGCTCTGCTACGACTGATCAAAATAAAATAATGCCAATTGAATCCATAGACATTATGAGGTTGTCGGATTACCGAACGTGTCGGATTAAGAAATGTCGGACTATCACGATTGTACTGTATTATGTAAAATTTCATTACCCAACCAAAATTGATAGAAATTTTAGTGTTCCGTGACTCTTATTTCTGTGGGTCCCGACTATGTTGTACTCCATTATTCCCTTATTATTATTGATTGGCTGTTTGAGCACTGCGACCTGAAGAAATCTATTGTGCAGCTCTGTAGCCTACTCAAAGAGTTTGACGCTGTTAGCAAATCCTAAGACTGCTGTAGGCTTAATTTCCACCAAGAGATTTGGTTCTATGGCCCCATTTCCAAGGTAATTTAGTCTGCGTCATGCCACCGCTGGGCATTCGCATAGAACGTGTTCCTCTGTTTCTTGTGCCTCTTTGCAGAGTCTACAGGAATCGTTTTCTATCGCACCTATCTTTTTCATGTGATAATTAAGTTTATAGTGCCCTGTTTGTAGTTCAGTGTAAAGTTGTATATCCTTTCTGCTTATGTTAGGGATTGCTTCTACCTTTATCCATTCTGGATCTATGAGTCTTTTCGATTACCGCATGTCCGATTGGGCTCTCCAATAATCGATTAGGCCTCGTTGATCTTGCACACGCAGAAAGGCACTTTTAAAGCTATTATTTACCCCGCAGAAAGGTTCAGAAACTATAAAGGGAGTGCTTGTCCCCTTTTTCGCTAAATTGTCCACAATTTCATACCCTTCGTGCCCCTTATGTCCCGGAATCCACATCAAGGTCACAAAGTTTCAAAGACATTCTCTGGCACACAGCTCTAAGGCGTGAACCTCCGTCTGGAAAATGGAAGTGGATTATTATTCTTTTAGTCCCAAACATGCTTTTAAGGTGTTTGCTGTTGAAATGCTTAAACGGACTCTTTACACCTGAACTTCTCCAAAAGTATTGGAGGCTTGTCATTCTGGCGGGTTTTACTTTCGTCTCTTTTCAGCTCCAACTTTCCCTACTACAGTCTGATTTGCATCCGAAAAATATACCTTTTTTTCAAAAGTCCGCCATTTTGTTATTTTTCCAAAAAAAAAATCCCATTGTAGCACCTGCCAGAATGACAAGCCTACAGAATAATAATCAGTTTAAAATTTTCGTTTCAGATATCCTGAAGAGCCAAAATCCTGTTGACAAGCCACCTATCTTTTTTTTAAGACGCTTACTTTGGTGCCACACTACTACAAAAAAATATGTAAAAAAAAAAATTGTTTTTGTATATTATTTGATGTCAATAATAACATGCTATAAAATCAAAACGATCGCATTTTATTTTCTTAAAAAAAATTCCTAAAAAATATCTATAAAAAACGAGTATTTGCTTATTTCTCTAATCATCGTGATGTATTGCTGTGACCTGGTACTTTCTTATCAAACAAAAAGAAAAAAATAATCCACTAAATTGCAGATAAGTTTAGGAATCCTTTTACTACTGGTATTATTGTAGTTAATGACCAAATTTCTTCCAGTAAATACCAGTATCTGAATTAGAAGCTTTCTGTACTTGTTTGGCTTTTCCCTGCGGGGATGCTAAGAGGCGCACTCACGCATGCAAACACGCAAAGTTTGAAATATTTGTTACTGTCGGATATGTTGGTTGATTGTAATGGGTTTGTCGCTTGACTGGCTGTCTGCCACAACTGTCAACTTATCACTTCCTCAATCGTTTGCATTCATACACATAGATACATGTACACGTGCATAAATGTATATATATATATATATTATATATATATATTATACATATAGAGTAAGTTTGGTTGCGTAAAGCCACATTTGTTTTCGCAACGTTGAGTTCCTACATTTTTGTTCTTGTCACTGGCTTGGTTCGTAGGCCATTTTTGTGCCTAAAAATGCGTTAGGTTCCCCTACTGTGACTTTTCATGCTTTTCATGCTTATCTTTCTTTGTTTTTATATTCTTTTCCAAATGCGTTAGATTTAACTACTCTGACTTTTCGTGCTCTTCATGCTTCTCTTTCTTTGTTTTCATATTTTTCTTTCAGTTCCTTTTCAATTTCATACGCTTCATGCATATCGACAATTTTGGCATTAAATGCACAATAAGTACGTCCAAATGTGATGGGAAGTTATTCAGCGAGGTTATGAGCATGAAATACTCCCTTGAATTTTGTGTAATGTGCTTAAACTTACTTCTAACCACATGAATGTGGGTTTCCATTGCGCTCAAATACATACACCAGGATTTACGTATTTGCTTAGTTTCATTTGTTTGGCTTGTTTTGTAAATTTAAATGGACTCTGTTTTTAACAAACTTCAATTATTTACCGCAGGGCGTTTAGAGTGTTAGAAAATTCCGATTTTGGAGAATTAAAATTCATGAATACGAAATTCATGTTGCAGAGGCGGATACTCAGTTTTGTATGTATTTCTCATGAAATGGATATTCTTTAAATTTTATTACAAAAAAATTATTCAAAAATATGACTTTTTCGTTATCTTTTTTTATATTTTCACAGTGCAATTGCCGAGTTATTTAATTTTTGCATCAAATAGTTACTAATTGTATTGGTGGTAATGTATCATAGTAAAAGATTTATTTGCGTATTCGAGAAATTTTTTCTGAGCATAAATGGAAAGGGTTCAAAATGTTTATCTCTTTCAAATTATATAAATAATTATTATCATGAAACAACAGTGTAGCACAAAATTAAACTTTTGCCAAAATAATAACGTAACTATACGACAAGGGAGTCTAAAACAAATCTTTTCAGTAAAGGCTAACGAAATTAAAAAAAAAATATAAGTTTTGTTAGTTTCCGGCACTTAACTTGAATTTATTTCAGGCACTTAACTTGAATTTTGAGCCTTTTTTTATTATTCTAGAGATGTATATGTATTATTATTTTGTGCTTGTTGTTGTTGCTGAAGTGGTTGAGTATTTCCAGCACCGGTTTACTAACACCGTCCTCGTATAATGATGTTTTTTTTTTTTTTTTGTTTTGTTCTAAGATCCATTTAGTGAGGTCCAAGTATAACAGCAAATTTTTTATCTCGATGCCTGAGATCTCATTTTAATTTGCTGCAAGAAAGGCTTACCAAAGAAGCGGAGTCGTGCCCTAGCTAGCCCTGGACATTCACATAAGTAGTGGAAAAGACTTTCCTTCGCTCCTTCCGCTTGACAGCTTCTGCAGGTAGGATTGAAGGGTAGGTTGAGTCTAGCTGCATGATCGCCTACTTTCCAATGGCCTGTAAGGCTTGCAGTGATGCGTGAGATGTTTGGCTGAGAGCATCCTAACAGATCATTCGTCCTTTGGATTTTGTATGACGGCCACGTGTGTTTTTTGTTGTAATATATTACATGTAGTTAGTTGCTTCCATCTTCTTTCGGCTAAAGCATGATAGTGGGAAGCAATGGATGCTTTTATTGCGTTCAGTGGGGTGGAGACTGCCACTGCCTTTGCTAAGTCTAGTGTCGAACCTTTTCTTGCTAGCTCATCCGCTATCTCATTACCCCGTATGTTCCTGTGACCGGGAACCCATATCAAAGTGATTTCAAGCCAATGACTAAGCAGTTCCAGCTCTTCTCTACACTGTAAGACTAGTTTGGATGAAATGGAGTTGGAGTCTAAGGTCTTTATAGCTGCTTGACAGTCTGAGAAGATAGCTACTCTTGCACCAACTTCCTTGTAGAGTTTTAGTGATTTGCATGCTTCTCTGATCGCCAACAGTTCTGCCTGGAACACTCTGGTACAGTCAGGAAGACGAATTGACTGAGATAGGCTGGGCGGCTCCGAAAAAAAAAAAAAATCCCAATGGAAGTCAGCTCCCACACCACAGTTCATCTTAGAACCATCGGTATAGATTTATTTATATAGATTTATAGATTTATTTTGTGGTACATTTTAGGTTTTTCTCTCACTCTTTTTCGTATCTATATTAGTTGGTTGTTGAATATTTCGTCTTCTGTGGCAGTCTTCTTTCCGAAACCTAAAAATTGATTTTTTTTTAAGACAATCGATTCCTCACATACATACACACAGAGCTACATAGTCTAATTCTCAATGATTCTGCTAATTCGATTATAAAAGCAGATGAGCGTCATAGTTAAGGTGGGATCGAGCATCTATATAACAATTTTGATGCTTGTTTTCTCGACTTTTAAGTTTTATGATTTCTCTGAATAACAATTAATGAACCTCTTGGAATAGCTGGAGAAAATAGCACTGAATTCTTCTTTATTTGAATAAAAAATGAAACAAATTATAAAAAAAAATTTTAAACAATTTTGAAATAACAAATATTACCGATTAGAAAAAAAAAATTAATATTTTAAAAGCAAATTTAAATTGTTCTCTTTAGTACTGAATTCTGTTCTATTTGAACTAATTAATTTCCAAAAACCAAAATTTTACGAATTTTGAAAAGAAATGTATACAATTTTTTTATCAATTTTTCGAAAAAAGAAGACTTTTTTCAACTGTCCAAAATGTTCAATTTTTTTCTATTTTTAATTTACTCAAAAGAAATCATCTTAAGAATTAGAACTCTATTCGAGTCTTTTTATTTCCGACAAGAATTTACGAGCCATTGGAAAACTGTAGCGATATGACGTGCTACAAATTTCCATTCCAGCCAAATGTTGCGAGATATTTTAACTCAAAAATTTTTTTCTTCCAAAGAACAAGCCAATTACACCTACAACCAAGATTGCAGACAAGATTGCCGCACAGCCATGGGAGACCTGTGAAAAGTAATCTAATCGTTTCGAAATCTCCGCTGTCCGTATACTACACAATATGCCACATACAAACTCTTAAATCTAGATTTTTAATTCATTGCATATGCTCGAGATGCACTAATCTATTAATCACTTATCTATTAAAAACTTTAGTTGATTCAATTGAAAATGTTCAATTGCTAATATACAAATTTAAAAAACGGGTTCATCCCTTCCAATGGCTATATAAAATTGAGCTGACGAAGTCTAGCTTATGGCATTGACTAATGAGCACAATAGACGAAAGCAACGTGTGATTAAGTCAAACGACGAAGTTGAGTCGTTCGCGTGGAGTGCGTCATTTCTGGCAATCAACTCGAAAAGCAGTTATCAGAAGATTAAGTACCTAATTGAACATAACAGGGGTAGTAAATTACTGTACACTACAAACAATTAACAAGAATACCAAGTGCGTGGCGTATATTTCATTTTTCATATATGAATTTAAAAGTCAATCATACGCCAAGGCGTCTAAAGCAATGTATCATATTTATTCCTGATACTCCAACGAAATTGTAACTAATTAAAAATTAGCTGTTAGGAAAGTAGAATTTGGTGGGGAAAGGCTCGCGTTTACGTATTTTCAACTTTAATATTTTATATTAATACATATAAATGTACGTATGTATCTGAAAATCGCAGTGCGTATTTAAGCGGACCTTAGAAGTGCCCTTTCCGACAAAGTAGGAAAATTAATTACAATATCGGTGCCAAATGAAAGCATTTTGAGAAAGCTTTAATGCAAATAAAATTCGAGAGAGGTTGCCGCCTAACTAGAAACATAAAATTTATTAAATATTTTAGTTCAATAGTGCATTAGAATATGAGTATCAACAAACAGTAACATTAAGTTGTGAATAGAGTTGCCTTACAACTATAAAAAAATAAGAAAATAAGTATGTAATTTATGTAGTACGATATGGTACGAAAAGTATAAAGTATATTTTTGAATGCTTTCAAATAAGGTTGCCATCTATTTACAAAAATAAAGTTAGGTAAGTAGGGGTTCACAATATATATCAAAATGGGCATCAAATGAGGGGTGTTTTGGACAGTTTAAACACAAAAATATTTTTTAAAAAATTTAAAACTAATTAAATACAGTGTGGGAAATATTAGAATTTTGGAAGCAAAACGAAGCAATTTGAGAAAAAACTTTAGTGTTGAAAAATTTTCAAGCAGAGTTGCCACATTTTAAAAAATATTTAAGTGAGTGAGAAATATAAATACGCTGATCAGACGAAAAATTTGTATGAGATATTAATTAAACAAAAACAGAACGTTCAGCAGACTTGCCACCTTTTCATAAAATTTATAAGTTTGGTTTTAAACAAAAATGTATTTAAATTGTAACGCTCTTGCACAAATACATTGTCTAAAATTTGTTCAACAGGGTTGCCACGTTTTAGTATTTAAGTAACAAATGTTAGTAGGTATATGCGTCAGACAAAAAAATTAAATATTACTTTAAAAAGCAAACGTTTTTGAGTAGGGTTGCCACTCTTTGAAAACAATTAGAAGCATCATTTGAAATAAAAATATTTTGAAACTGTAATGGTTTGAAAAAGCTGTAGAGTCTATAATTTTTTAAACAGGGTTGCCACTGTTAAAAAAAAATTTAAAGTTTCATTTGAAACAAAATAATTTCTAAACTTTAATTGTTTGAAAAATATGAAAAACCTGCACAATCTATAATTTTTTGAACAGGGTTGCACTTTTGTTTTAATATTTAACTAATTAAAGAATTTTAATATGAAATTTAAGGCAAACAAATTAAATTTCTTTTTGAGTAGGGTTGCCACTTTGTAAAGGTATTGAAACTTTAGCATTTTCAAAACCTTTAAGTATGCATCATTTTTATAAAAGGGTTACCACATACAAATAAAATTATTTAAGAAAATTAGAAAATACTTTAATACTTTGATAAAGAAACAAATTTTTGAAGCGTTGCCATTTTTTGTTAAAAATTTGAAAATGTAACTACAAATAAATTCTACTTAACACAACTTTTTCTGACACAAATATAAAAATTATAACAATTAAGTAAGACACAAAACAAGTATTGTATAAATAAAATGATGTAATGAGAGCATCAAATACATATAAATTTGGGCAAGATCTTTTAAGCAAAACATATTCCGCAAATTTCCGTCTTTGAATTATGGGGAGGAGAATTTTAAATTGTATTGTATAATTTTTCAACAAATCTGTAGCAAGCGTGCTGCGATAATTATTTGAAATATAAATGATGGTCAGTTGTTACATCAGTCAGATCGCCCATCGTCAGTCATGTTGCTGCTGTCACAGTCAGACTGGCTGTCGGTCAATCATGCTGTCAGCTTATTCTGCAAAAATACGGCAAATAAGTTAAAGAGGGCTGCCTTTTGCGCGCTTACATGTAGTGAAGAAGATTAAAATTTAATTAATTACGCAAAGATGAAAAAGCGAAAAAATGGAAGCAAGCACAAATTGCGGATTAGTTGGTATAAGAGAAAAAGTAGCATATTAAATAATTTTTCCCATGCCCACATAGATACTTTACCAGGCATAAGTTGTGGGGTGTTTTCTTGCATATAAAAAAAATGTCGAGCTTCCTGTAAATGGAGAAAAGGCTTTAAGCCACCAGCAAAAAAATTGTCAAAAATCAATGCGATTCTTAAGCCATTTAAAACTTGCACGTTATTATATCCAAATGTATCTACTCATTCAAAAAGTGCATAATCGAAATTCGAATCAATATTCTGGCTCAAAAGTATGAAATTTTTATGGAAATTGAAATGAATATTTTTCAATTTTTTTACAAAGTTTTTTGGATGATGAATCGTGTTTGAGAGTATTCGTGCAAAAAGTGCTGTGAAAGGTGCTCCGCTTCGACTTTTGGGTCATCTCTCACATGGCCCCAGAAATGAATCGTTTCATCAAGCCTGTAGCACCTAAAACACGAGCACGTCCAAGACAATATGGTTTGAATAAGTTCTAATGTATCTCAGGACACTGGGTGTTAGAAACTAGGGAACGGATGCCGTTGGATAGGAATGCATGGAAACGAATCGTGATCGAGGCTAAGCCTCACCTGTAAAGCGGCCCGATGATGAATATTTTTATAAAAAAACTAAATAAATAAATAAAAAATAAATAAATAATCAAAACCTTTCAATATATCGCGTTGCTATTATTGTGATCACAAGTGCATGCAGGTATATAAGTAAGAAGTTTAACGCTCAATCTTAGACTAGCATAAGTTGGTCAATCATAGTATTTATAAAATATTCTGCGAATATTAAGAGATAAGCAATACTTAAGGGGTTATATACCTTGTGAACTCGAAAAAATTGATGTCTTAGAACTTTTATTCAAATGAGGCAGTTATCATACTGAAGGGTAACTCTCGAAGAATACATTTTGGTGCTTTTATTTTAAGCAGCTCAACTGAAATCAAAAAAATTAAACGATTATTGTAGAAAAATGTTTTTTAGTAAATCTGAAAGGTTTATTTACCCAAAAAAAATGTTTTTCGATATGAAAACCGCCTTGCACCAAAAAACGATTTTTGAGGGGTTGAAAATAAAAAAAAAAAATTAATTCCAGAGAACTATGCAAATATTTATAAAAAGTGAACCGTTCAAATTCACGAGGTTGTAACTTCGAATAATTAAAAAAGCACATTTGGACTATTAAATTTACCGAAAAAATCACGAAGTGCGCCATTACCATTTTGATTTGAACGCCCGTTTTCATAAAATGACTGAAAACTTAAACGCTTTGTTCGATTGTGTATCTTTCCATGGTTTAAATCGAGTTAGTTTTAAATTGAGAAATGTCAAATGAAATGCAGAAAAATTGAAATTTAACCACCCACCAAATATGTTTCTAAATATATGACAGATGTTTTTAGCACGGCTAGAAAATAATAATCATTCCTTTGCCCGTCCGCTAGTAGCTGAGCAATGTTTGTGCAGTTAGATTTCGCTTGGATACATTTATTTATTGAACAACTTCTGCATAAATCGGTGCAGATATCATCTACTGTAGTTGCGAATAAAACTACCCAGCAATATTCAGAAGCACAACTTTATAGCTATACAAATACATTGTATACTGAGATTGAGTAAAGATTTAATAGTTTGGGTTTTTAGGCGGCGAGAGTTGTCATATAACTAGCCTGACAAGAAAATCTGTGTGCGAAATGCCGCGCCTCATGTACGCTGCCAGGCGGTAAACGCGTTCAACAGTCCTTTCCGATGTCGGGAGTTTTATTGAGGGAACAGCCGCCTGGCTGTGAACGAAAATGCTAATAAATGTCGATATCATCAGGATTCGTATGATACTGTAAGAATTATGCGGTATTGAAAATAAGTATCAAGTTCGCCCAAAAGGCACTATAGTAATCAGACAGCCAAAAGTAGAAAGGTTTGCATACCTAAACTCTATAAACCTGCCCTTCATCAAGCTTTAACTCATCTGTGTAAAAATGTACGGTGCCAATTGTTCTCCACTCATCCCTTGCTGATGAGTGGATTGTGAATTTGTTATTGGCAGCACAAATCTTAGGCACAGTCCGTTTTCATGTTCTAAGGCAATATTTGTTTTGAATTAATTGTAATTCTGGCTGCCTGTGTATACAATTAAATGCATTGGTCTTTTACCACGAGTAGAAGTACAAGAAGAGCAGTACTTTATTTTTAAAATTGATTTCAAATCAAAAAAGGAATTAGAATTTCACAAATGCTGAGCAATCGCTGTCATATTTGTAGCTTCATTTGCTGACGCTTAATCGGTGCTTAGTCGCAGACGACATCGGTTCTTAAAAATAAGTACTTTGTTTGTAAATTTACAAACCATCTGTCGCTTAGAAAATTTACTTTGACTTATACATCAATACAAAACTTATTTGCAGCTACTTGTGTGCTATAAAAATTTTCAATTAATCAAACCTCCATTCCCCAACTGAGCACGGTACAATCTTATGTTTGTAGTCCTAAAGTGACTTTCGTTGCACGCTGGGACCTCTATTTTTGTATGCTCATTCAACTTACCCAGTTTTATGCTAGATTGCACTGGCAAAACGCTCCTGAATATATCGAATATGCCAATAATGCTAGCAGAAGGAAAAATTAAAAACTTTTTCAACAGAAAATAAATGAAAGGAAAAATCAAAAAATTAGTAAAAACCTAGTAACCAAACCAAATAAAAAAAATTTGTATCGAATATGAAGAGAGTATTTTATGTGTATATTTTCTCTGAAAAGCTGGCGGACTGATAAAATAATACTGACTGCAAATAATTGGAGTTGGGTACGAAAAAATTTATTTTAATTGGCAAAAAACGGGAAAGCAAAACCTGTAGGTTAATAGTATTAAGCAAAAGTTAGTCTGTGTGTCTCAGGTTGGCTGAAAAGTAGAACGTGTGTGATGAAAAAAGAGGAACGCCAAATGAAGCCTTCTGATAAAAATTCATAATATGCTCGTTAATAGAATTGTATAAATACTTTTATAAATATATATTTGCACATCCAGTAGGGCAGCTATAACCTACAATTGTGCGGTGCATGTAGCTTTGATGAAATAAGGCCGAGTTTTTCCTCGAATTTTCTGTGTACGGTGGCAGTATTTCAAATCAAAAAATGTTACCTGTTTTTGTTTATTCGTGCACAATTTTTAGCTCAAGCCAGCCCACCTAATTTTATACAAATATGGGAGAGCATAATTTAAAAAATTATGTAAATAATCGTATACTTCTTGCCCGCATTTATGTATTACTTGTTGCTTGACCGTGTAGCTGTTGGTATCAAAACATATTTTCTATTTTGTCAACGAAGAAAAATATGCAACCTATTTGATTTAAAAATATGTGAAAATGAAGCGAGGTCATGTTTTGTGGAATAAATTTTTGAATGAATACATTTAAGAAGAAGTTACTTATAAGACTCTTTTCGTAAGGTCTTTATTTGTATCTATCTATCTTTTAGGTAGTTGAAGGTAGGTGAAATGATGGAAGTGCTGGTCTGGAAATCCTCAAGTAGCACTAATGCGCCGTTTCCATACCATTATAAGACCTCCACCATTATGAGACCTCCAGCCAGCCTGAGCTGTTGATATAATGGAGGAGATTGATTGGATTTAGGTTGGCGCACTGCCCCAGGCTGTCGAAGAGAGAAGCTATCTTATAGTCTGTAAACATCCTGCTTGTTAATTAATAAAGAAACAAATAAAAATAAACAAATGTTATCTAGTTAAGCCCAAGGAGAATCTATGAAAGGTGGTGCTGTTTCATCGCTTTTTGGTGCCTGATTATCAAAGTGATAGTATTTGAATTTTCCTTCCATCTTCTTCTTAAGCTGAAATTTGACAATAGCCCACCAAATTTTTGTATCTATAGAATTGATATCACCTTGTTGATTCGCCAACCATTAAGGGGACCCGGTAGTCCAGCAATTTCAAAAAATCGATTTTTTGTTTTTTAGATATTGCGAAAGTATAGTATTTTACGAATATACTATGAATACCAATACTATAGCTTCTACAGCATATTAACTAGGTAGAGAGCGGTCCGCGCGCTCCTGTACCTCAAACTTTAAAGTCATTTATCTCGAAACGTTGTCAAAAAAAAAAAAAATTCTATTTTAATATATTGGCTATCGCCCGCATTAGAATCATATTACTATTTCAATTATTTCGTTTTTTTTTTTTTATTATTGTACAAAACTGAAAACAAACCCTATTTTTATAGTGTCGAATTCGAAACCGCGCCATTTTGTCAATTTTTTTTATTCTAGTACGAGACATAGCTACAGTCATACTGATAAATAATTATTTTGGTTTTTCTGTTGCAGAAAAATAGAAGAGCCAAAATGGACAACTCCGTCCAGGTCGAATTTTTCAGGAGCGCCATTTTTAGAATTATTAAAATTAATAAACATTTTTTATTTTTTTTATTTTTGTATGTAAAAGAAGTTAAATAAAGGCCTAAAAATTTAAATATCGTTTTCCATTTTATATTGTAAAAAAAATTCCCGTAATACCCTACATTTTCGAGCTCTAGACTACCCTTAAACCTCTATAATTTGATATTGAATTTAAAAATAAAGCACTTTTCCGATTCTTAAAAAACTCAGAAATGGTATATTATATTGCATAACCTTCCACTCTCTGTATTTTATATCTTCTTCTTCTCCTTAATTGGCGCGATTACCGCTTACGAGATTTTGGCCGAGTTTAACAATTTTATATAAGCCTATCAAAAAATAAGTTTTCTCTTGGACTACACAAACGAGATCAGTATAAGGCAAAAACTTGCTAATTCTAAAAAAAAGCAAAACTTTGAATTATAAATTCGTCACTGGTATCAACTTTATGCCCTCCACACATCGGCTTTTTCATAATTGACAGATCAATTTTGTCCTACTTCGTTTTTGGTAAGGACAGAATCTACACATACTTATTTTATTATTACTGGCTAAGGATTAGTGCAATTTTTTTTATCATCTGCGGTTATTACACTCTCAAAACGGGTTTCAACAAAATTCCAGAGAATATCTTTCACGTACTCTCTCCAGCTGACTGAGGTTACATTTTTGAAAGTACGAGTTGGTGCACAAATTCTATGGGCTAGATGAACAACATTGCATAGCATTGGTGACTTCGCATGGTGAAAAGAGTTTTAATTATCGTGCAAATTTTGGCTGCCGAATCTCCCTCAACATTTTTTTTCTCCATAGTTAAAAAGCAAGCCTTTTAAATCTTGGTGACTTTGGTTTGATGGCAGACGATTCTTTCTTCACTAGTGTGTTTCTCAAAAATTTGTTACATTTTATGTTTCATGAAGCAATTATCAGAATCTTTTAAGTTATCGTCATCGCTGGTACACTAAATCAAAATGAGGAGTGTATTTTCAGGGTCAGGGAGTTTTACTAATTCCTGCTTCATTGGCTAAAATGGACAGATAAAACTCGTCACAAGCTTCCAAAAATCTTTCAATATCAGCGTCGAAAATGTTCATCTATTTGGTATTTTTCTTATTCTGAAGGAAATAAATAGAGAAAGGATGTAAATAAACAACCCAAAGTATAATACAATAACTGACGTTAATACTAACTATCGTCGTTTCAATGCACATACAAGGCCAAAAAACTACACTCCGATAGTCAAAAAAAAAAAAACAACAAATAAGTAACAGTTCTGCTCCCAAAAAAAAAGAGAATGATAGAATATATTAATTGATCATCCGAAGCAAATTGTGACAGAAACTTTGGCTGCTACGTCGCAAGGGCCTAGGCAGCACAATTTTGCCCACTCACAAGGATGATAGATTACAAGGTTTGCCCATCGGCTATGGTGAAAAACGAAATTGAGCGTGCTGTAGCAGATTTCTGCTAGCTCATTTCACACGTATTCACACAATCGTGCGATGAGTCGTTGTTCAGACGGCAACGAATTAAAATGGGCGGAGGCAACATTAATTTTTTTCTTATATCACCAACACACTTTCGGTTTTATCGTAAGCAAATCGCTGTGGAAACTCCGATTACGTCAGCCAATCAGCTGATTCTTTCAAATTTGCCAAGAGCGGGTTACCGGTTACCGGTCACAGCGGTTTTTCAGCATGAAATGTTGTTGCAGTCACACCACACCGAAGAGAAAAGAGAAAATGAGTAGAATGAGAGTGTTAGTCATAGAATCAATGAAAATCAATGGAAATCTTAATTTCAACAAACTATTGGAGGAGATTTTTGACCATCACCTGAACTCCGTTGAACAACTTCGTTAGCCTTAGATTTATCAGCAGCCGTATCGGACGCTCAACTTTCAAAAATATTAACTCTCACTCCTTAAAACACATTTTGTGCCTAAGTTAAGCAAAATATTGTACTGTTTTCGAAATGGAATCATTGAATCTAATACATTTTAATTTTTTTCTTTACTAGCTATCACAGTTTGTACGAGTACTTTCCAGCTGGGTAGCCATTTTGTATTTTCAATTCCATTTTAAATGTTCTCATGTGTCCTTTTATAAAATTAGAGCTAACAAACAACAAGGAAAGAAAATTTAAAATGTAAAAAGATGATCAACATAAACACAAACGCTTAATACAAGCCAAATTAACCTATAATAAAGCCATCGAGGAAGCTTTGTGCCCCTGAACGAGCACTTGGTACGACTAATGGGCTGCGGCATCAGTAATAAGGGTGCACGGCATCACTAATAACAAAACAGTTAATGTTGTATGTTGTACGAAGAGGAAGCATTAAATTTGAATACATACACGGCACAGAATTGAGAGAAACAAAGAAAAAGGTAAACACCAAAAACATGTTTCCTTTTAGCTACGAAAACCTGCATTAATGCGTTTGGCTAAAAAGCAAACAAAGGCCCCTGGAAATATTTGTGTTTGGTAAAAAGCTGTACTGATGAGAAGCCGTGAAAAACAAATATGCACAATCACAAGGAAAACCACACACAAATTTTAATTTAGTGAAATATACACAAACGAAAAATGTATTCACATAAATACTAATGATGCGGGTTTCAAAATAAAACTTTACAAGTTTATTTGTTTCAAAAATTAAGTTCAATGGGAATCCCTTAAAATCAAAAAATTTATTTATTTACTTATACCTTTGTCGTACCGCTTTTTTGTTGTTTTCTTCATTTTTTTGTTTTGATTCAAGTGTAATAATTTAACTTTTCTAAATTTTTGAATAATTATGAATTCCGCAAAAACCTACACCAACAGTTTTTCAATATCAAATTTTTATCCATATTTATATTTATCCGTATAATTCAATGTTTGAAGATTATTTCATGCAAATGTTGACCGCGACTGCGCTTTAAATGGTCCATCCGCTTAGTCCAATTTAGGCATACTCTTTCCAATGTTTCGGGCGGTATCTCACATATAAATGCTTTAATGTTGTCTTCCAATGCTTTAATTGAAGCAGGCTTGTCTGAATAGACATCAGCTTCAACATGACCCCACAAAAAATAATCTAAAGGCGTTATATCGCACGATCTGGGTGGCCAATTGACATGTCCCGAACGTGAAATAAAATGTTCACCGAACTCGTCTCTTAACAAGTCCATTGTTACGCGTGGCGCCACATGACATGCAAGTCAAGCTCTTGCATTCTGGGCAAAAAAAATTGGATATCATTTCACGGTAGCGCTCACCATTCACAGTTACGTTACGATTCGCAGTATCTTTGAAGAAGTACGGTCCAATGATACCTCTAGCCCATAAACCACACCAAACTGTGACCTTTTCTGGATACATTGGCAGCTCTTGCAATTCTTCTGGCTGATCTTCACTTCAAAATCGACAATTCTGCTTATTTACGTACCCATTGATCCAAAAATGAGCTTCGTCGCTGAACACAATTTTTCGATAAAAAAGTGGATCTTAAACTTTCTTAACAGAATACGCATTTTTATAATAAAACTCAACGATTTGCAATCGTTGTTCGCTTGTGAGACGATTCATGGTTAAATTATAGACCAAACTGAAGATGTTTGACAGTGAAACAAAACACGAAACGTACGTCAGCTGTCCAAACCAACTGTTTAAAAAGATAATAGCTAAAAAATCACGCTTTAGTTTTGGATCTCCGTGAAACATAACCAAATAAAGAAAAAGTTTTTTCTAATAGCAGTCGCCCCTCGGCAGGCAATGGGAAATCTCCGAGTGTATTTCTGTCATTAACCGAACATACAACTCGGGTGTAAAAACCAAGTCCTTCACAGTATACGAGGATATAATTATATATCACCCTGAGCAAAAAGTTCCCGGAATATATTCAAATAAAGTTTATTCCTCAAAAGTACTATGATATTATCCACTTCAAAGTACTCACAAAGTACAACAACCGCAACGCACTTATCCCAGCGTTTGGTCGAGCTCTCGGTATTGTCATCAGAGTCGTCTTCGATTTCTCCATTACTTTCCTTCGTGACGCGCGTATTTGTTATTTGACTCGCTCAATCAGAACAAAACAGCAGGGAGCCATATCAGGTGAATTCTATGCAGCTGCAGCTGGATGGTATTATTTTCTTTCGTGGTCAAATTCATTGATAACGATGGCACTGTTGGGTCGGATTCAGCCTTGGAAATCATGTATTTCGTGACATCAACATGATGCACTTTTTGTATGAAAGTCAGGCCCTTCGGGACCAACTTTGCAGCAATACGGCGCAAACCCAAATCATTAACGACAATGTCGGGAATGGATTCACAAGCAATGTTCTAGTCCTCTTCCAGCTGCGGTTATTGATCAATTTTTCTTCTACTAGATTGATGTTTTCATCATTTTTTAGATGCCGACGGCCTACCACTACGTTCACCACCCTCGATGGACTTACGATCTATTCTGAAGCATTCGTGCCATTCGTAAATGGTTGCTTTCTTTAGAGTATCATCACCGAAACATTTTTCCAACAGTTTTCCATTTTGCAAATTCAAATCAATTTCTAAAATTGTAAAAAATCGCGAACACCTTGCAGAGGTAAATTTATTCAAGAAGGCGAAACTTTTACAAATGTGAAGCACTGCTGACAACATTTGAGTAGGAATATTAATGACAGATGTGGCAACCTCACAAAAATACAGAACTGAAATTAGTTGACTTAGAGCGTCACCTGGCGGTTGTTCCGTAAAATGTTTGATCAACGCTATATCTTATATATGAATGTTAGAATTTGTGGGCTTGCTTATAGCCTCCTTAGCCGTTCCTTCCATTGTGATGAAATTTTGTGAGAGTAAATCTGGATTGGTTTGAATTCGCTGGGCGACACTGTGGTAGAGATATTCTGAAAAATCTTCTTAATAGTAGAATTTAGTTCATAGTAAGAATATGCCTCAACTGCTTCAAAATAAATGTTTCTGGAAAACCTGTGCTCACTAGGTGGTGCTGAGATAGAGATATGACGAAAAAGCGTATTTATGGTGGAGTAGCTACCAGCAAGAGGTGAACTAATCTAAACGAAGAGTATGGAACTTATTTCCGTTCCACTTAGAAATGAATATATGGTTTCTTGTGGGAATACTAATGAGGTATGGCGCATATAGTCAATAGGTTCGGTCGGACACATAATGATTTCTCATAGAGATAAGAAATAGGCTGTGATCATTCCGCATTTCTTTAGCGAAACTCCGCTGGGATGGTTTATCGCATTTGTACCGAATGAGAAAACAAAGCATATAACCTAAAATAAGTGGGATTTTGTGTCACATCAGTGCCTTCTTGAGACTAAGTGTGGGGACTTAAATGTCTGCTGCTTGCACCTCTTTTCTTTTACTAGTATAATTGCTTAACCCTTTGTTTTAAAACAAGTTGTGGCAGACGTGATCCTACTTCCGTGCCTAAAATGAGAGCTTTGTGTTAGACACGTGATAACTTTTTCTGGCCAAAAGTAAAAAGTTCGTGTTAAACATCCGCTGACTTTTCCTGGTGCGTATTAGATTGGCTTTACGCAAGGGAAAAGCTTTCATCGAAAGTGACGAAAACCCCAGCTGTCAATAGCACATTACTCGTATTTAAAAATAGTTATTTTAGCTAATACAACTACTTTTCCATGCTCTTTCGGTGAGAACTAATACCACATACGAGTCCTCAAAATACGGTTGAAAAGTTTCCTAACATACTTCTCGAATTTTAAAGCTTCTTTTTATATCATAGGATAGAAGAATGGCCAAAGTGAGGCGCGTGAGATAGGCCCTCTTTAGAATGCCACTTGAAAAAGTTTCTAAATAATTTAGCAACTCATAGAAGTGCTTAGTAAATCATTATACGTGCGACACGTTCGCCGTCTTATGCTCTACTTTGTTTATTAATTACGGTACATCTACTATATGTTCTGTAACTGTTCGTATTGGCTCAGGGAATGCCACAAATTTGTAGTTTCAACCTAAACGGGAAAGAAGGATGGCTACCATGCTGTACGTTTTCTTGTCCGGAGCTGAACTATGGCAAATGCGCTAACCGCAAATCACTGGTGTAAGCTCCTAGTATCGGTACAACGAACGTGCAGCTCTGAGAGTTGGGTCTGCCTTCCGCAAAGTACAAGGATCAGCTTTTCAAGTGATAAACGATTCAATACCGACAAATTTACTAACCTTTGGAAGGAAAAGGTTGTGGGCATTAAAGAGCGAGAATGTGGAAGAAGAAGTAAACAAACGGGCAACGCGCGAAACCATAAGGCCGGTAGAGAAACGAAACACGTGGCACATGGACGGCCAGGCTAATAAAAAACGTCACTACATAGTACAGCAGGAACTTTGGTGAAGTAATTTTTTATACAACCCAAATGCTTTCGAGGCGCGGGCATTTCCGGAAATACCAGTTCAAAACAAGGAAATGCGAACACTCCAAATGCATAAACGGTGGCGCAGCCGAAGATGACGCCGAACAAATCTTTTTCTAATAATATACATGCGTTGAGTATGAGAACGTCGAACGTTAGAGAATGCAGTCGGTCACATAATCACCGAAAATGTTATCGACAAGATTTTAAGCAGCGAGGAAACGAGGGAAATCATCCGTGGTTCTCCGTAGAAAAAGCGGGAAATGGGCGCAGACATACAAACATCCAACTTGTAGTGAGGATAGAACGTCACTCTGAAGTAATGCGAAAGCGGTTCAAGGATGGGCGACGGTTCCAAACGAGGGGGAGTTTCTTAGGTATCCGGACATACCATTGCTGCGACGACAACTTTGATTATGCATTAAGCATTTTAAGCTCCCTCACCCTAAAAAAAAAAATGGTTTGCTAACAGCGTACAAAAGAGTCTTTATTTAATACTATTTAATTGAAAATTTACTCACTCACAAGAAATTTAAATAGCGCTAAATTAGTATTCTCTGCTGCCTTACTGGCTATTTTCTTTATTTAAAATATACTGGAAATAACGCCGTCAAAAAGCTGATTTACTGCCTCCTTCAAATATTTTATGTTGACTATCAAATACCTATCCAGATTAAAGGAGATTACGATAAAATTTAAGCAAAATCAGTAAAGAATTTAAGAGCACCACAATGATATTTCTGGGGGCAAAAGTACATTGGCATAGTAATAGTTAGGCAGAAGTACGCAGCTGCTGATTATTTATTTATAAATAAATAAATGTGCCATATAGCGGTGCGTAAGTATATATATATGTCTATATATGTATACCCATACTTATATGTACATATACACAAACAAAAGCGGCGTATAACGTTCGGCTCAACGGTATATAAGCAACTGCTTTCCTTTAGGAGTATTTGTGGTAAAATTTATGGTCGTACAATAAAAAGGGGGACTAGCCAATATTTTGCGGTGACTGCTGCTGTGTCAAGGCATACATTTAGCTATATAAATATACAATATTGTGCATTAAGGTGTTTCACTAAAATAAAAAAGTGGCTGTTTTTCCAACTGAATCATAAAATTTGGTATATTTTACGACTTCCACAGGAATATTTTCACTAAGTCATAAGTTTATATGGACAATGACGAAATGAGCAGAGTCAAGTACAATGGAAGGACCAAGTTAAGAAGGATGCTGTATGTCAAGAGGGTAGTTTTACAAAAAATAAAGACGGATTTTACGGTTTTCTTTTATGAGACTTAATGGTTAGCTAAAGTTAAATTTTTTCCCTCTATTCAGCATTATTATGTATGGCTACCAATTGGTCATTAGGCATAGTGAGTAAAACTATTTAAAATTTCGAAAATAAAAAAGCTGACATTCCGATACGCTAGGAAAAAGCTTTTATTTATCATTATTATCATGATTTTTTTTAATAAGTAAATATAGTAAGTAAGTAAATACCTATGAAATGAGACTTTTTTCCAATTTCAAACGTTTATTAACAAAAAATGGTTACAAATTTAATCTTCAAAATAATAGCCATCGCTAGCGACACATTTTTCCCATCTCTCAGGCAATTTGTGGATGCCGCGCCAAAATAAATTGGCCGTCTTTGGCCGCAAACCAATCGTCGAGCCATTTTTTGCCTTCTTCTTGAGAATTGAAGCGCTGCTCGGAAAGTGCGTGGCCCATCGATGCAAACAAATGATAATCGGAAGACGCCAAGTCTGGTTAGTAAGCCGCATGCACCAGCGGTTCCCAATCGTACGTCTCCACCAATCCCCGAGTCGCTCTTGTTCGATGTGGCGGTGCATTGTCATCAAGAAAAATTACTTTGTGACGCCGATCGGCATATTCTGGGCGTTTTCGGTGTATAGCGCTCTTCAAATCGGCCAATTGTCGTTGCTAGCGTGCACCGTCAACTGTTTCAACTGGTTTTAATAGCTCGTACCAAATCATACCACGCTGATCCCAGAAAACACACAGCATTGCCTTGCGGCCGAAGCGATTTGGTTTGGCCGTTGTTTTTGGCTTGTGGCCGGGTCGTATGGTCTATCGTTTACGCTTGGTATTGGAGAAATACACCCATTTTTCATCACCCGTAACGATTCGATGCAAAAAATACTAGTGTGACTCGATGCAAAAAAACGCGTGTGACCAAAAATAGTAAAAATCAATTTGGTAAAATTTGTAATATTTTGTTGCGCACCGATCAAAAATACACTAATTGAAAAGGGATTGAAAGGTCTTTCACAGCTTTCTCTTTTTAAAATAAAAGTTCGTGCCTAAGAATTTTAAGAAATAATTTTTTTTTTTTAATTCTTGTTCTGTAAGCTGGCTAGGAGGCTCTTACTTTTTTATTTAAGAAGTTATTTACTTTTTCTGTAATCAACTGTACATATACTTGACCTTTATAACTTTCTCTTCCTGCTTCTTCTGCCTTGCTTTTATCTCATTTCCCTGTGAGCCAGCGCTCCTAGAACGTAATCTACAGATTTTTCGATTCTGTCTCGTCTCGGTGTTTAAGTTAGCACGTTTCATATCACTTTCTATTTACTTCGACCTGGTCGACCTAGCGTATTGGCGATGCTTAATACGTTTTTGTCATTTCTAATTTAGGCTTCCTCTGGACAAGTCCATACCAGTGAAGACAACTTTCTCGTATTTTTTGCCCGAATGGCGCGATTTTAAGACTTCTGCTGTTTGAAATTTTTCTTCGTGAGATTTTTTTGTAGGTCAGCATTTGACTCCATATACCAAAATGGTACACACGGTAGCTTTATATAAAGCGGTTTCCAATAAGGGGTGTTATTTTGATATTCAAAGAAAAATGATGCTATTTTTTAATATAAATGATCGGATGTTTATTTCATTATAAAGAGGAAGGTATGCCGTTAATAGTGGAAAATAACATCAGGCAAATCACCACCACGACCACGCTTACAAGACAATATCCTTTTCATGAAATTTTCCATAACCGAACTGCAAAGTGACTGCCATATGTCCTCGATAGCCTCACGAATTCCATCTTTGAGGTCTTGAATCGACCCTGGGGTGTTGGCGTAGATCTTCTCTTTCACGTGGCCCCAAAGAAAAAAGTCACAAGGTTTTAAATCTCAATATCTCAGTGTCCAATTGTGATCACCTCTGCGAGAGATAACACGGTCCGGAAACTTTTCCCGTAAAAGATCAACGATTTCGTTGCTTGTGTGGCACGCCGTCTTGTTGAAAATAAACATTGTCCAGATCAATACCATCCAATTCCGGCCATAAAAAATCGTTAATCATCTCTCGATAGCGATAGATAACACCTGCTATTGGAAAACCCTTTATTTCGGAAAGTGGCTTTCTTTTATCACATAAAATCCGGTTAGAGTTTTCCATTTCCACCATGCCTATTTAACCTAATACTGCATGTCTTCATTAACTTCTCCTATATTTGTTATAAAGGAGCTTAAGTATTTAGACGTGGGGACCTCATTTAGTGTGCTGCCGTCGAACAAGCTTAAGCTTGTTGTTGTTGAGTTGGTGGAGAACTCGCGCCGCATACCCTCTTTCTTTTTCCAGCCCATGCGACTCGAGGTTGTTTGCGTACTTTCTCTTCCATGATCTTATAATTTAACGTTTATGAGTATCACTGCATAAGAAAAGGCATTAAGTGCAAATATAGAAAAAAGGCAAATGACAACTAAAAGAAATACCGCATAAGCTTGCTTTTAGACATTGCCAATAGTTAAAAGATAGGATGTATTATAAATTAGAGGTGGTTTGATGAGTGGAAACACAGAAAAATATGCTGAGTGCGCTTAGAAATATGATAGAAGTCCTATTCCACAAAACTCCAAGCGCTGAAGATAGGGAGTTAGTTTGTAAAACCTTTATGAAGTTCAATTGAAACTTTCAGAGATTTTAGACGTAACAGGGAATGTTTTGAGAAAAGGGCAACGGTTTTGACTGCCATATTTCATGAGCTTACCTGCGAAAGGATCTTCACTGTATTTCAGAACTATGCTTTTTTAAGAAAACCAAATACGCCACCCAAATTTAATCAAAATCGGATAATTTTGAAAACTTTTGCTCACAAAAGAGAAAGTAGTGGTAGTAGGTCACTTCTGACCATATTTCATATATCTTATTGTTTAAAAAGAGTAGTTTATATACAAAACTTTCATTAAAATCAGTGCCTGTTTACAATTTTTGACTTCAGCTTAGATGAAAACGACACACTGTGCGATGAAAATTGTAATTTAAAAGCGTTTGCGTCAATAAAGTCCGTACCAAAGGCGAATGAAGAGTAAAATTTGGTAGTGATATGATTTAAGTGACTGAGAAATAGAAATTTTGGGTCAAGGCATTTCGAATGAATGAGTGAAATTTAAATGAGTTTAATTTTTCATTAGATTTTATATAACTTTTAGAGCTTTTATATTTGTAAAGCAGTCATGTTTTAATTAAATAATATAATCAATATCGGTCGTCCTTTTGACTCCTAAACACCCATACTTAATAGCACTGCTTGCCGAATTTGCCTAAAAAGGTCGAGGAATCGTGCGGTATCTAGCATATTTTTAATAAACGCTAATACTCAACAAAACTAATACTTTCAAACCCCTTTTTTGGGTGTTTAGCCGAGCTCCTTCGCCTATTTTCGGTGTACGTTTTGTAGTTGTTGCACAAATGGGGGAACCTATTGTACAATTTCAAGCCGACTCCGAACTGTAAATGGTTTTTTATGAGGAGCTTTTTCATGCCAGAAATGCTCTCGTAGGTTTGCCATTACCTGCCGAGAGGCAAGCGCTTTTTAGAAAAAAACTGTTTCTATCTTTTGCTGTTTCATGCACGGAGATTCGAACCTACGCTCTTCCGAGTGGCAGTCACGCACCATCAAATTGGCAATAGCGGTCGACTTTTATTAGTTGAAATCAGGCCAAATTTATAAGTTGAAATTACACTGCGATTTTGAAACAGCAGTGTTCCAGCAGTTTAGGGAAGCATCTTTTTGGACTCATTACAGCAAATCACACCATTCCAATCTTTGTACAAAATAGGAATCGTTAGCAGAGGTCGGAAAAACACTTGTCGACTCCTTTTTTTAATGTACAAATTCTGATTTTAGGCGTCAAAAAGCTTCAAATTATCTCTTTTTGGCTCTTAAAGTTTATTGTCGTTTATTTTACGCCGTCAAGGGATTTAATATAAAAAAACTATACAAGCATAAAATACTCAGTTTCGAGCTTGATTATATATTATACTACATTTTTATGTTATTATTAGTCAGTGTTGATTTAAAAATATTCCAGTGTTCAGCAACAGATTTTCTACAAAGATTTATAACAAAAATATCTAAAAATCAGTAGTTTTTCTTAAAGAAGCGGAAAATTGCTACGTTTCCTAGCAAAGCTAATTGTGAGTTAAACAAAACAAAAAAAAAAGACGATTTTTACTTCTATAAGTAAAAAATTCGAAATCGGGCATTCAGAAGCCGCATCTAAAATTCATGACAAGGGGTGGAATCGCTTTTCAAGATAAGTCACCTGAAGTAGTAGTAGCTTGCGCTGCTCAGAATATTTCTCAATGCTTTGGGAGAAACCACTGGACGAAACGGTTACTTAAACTCTTTAAGTTCTGTAAGTTCATCAGTAGAGATCGGATTCTTATGCAAGTGCATATTTTGTTTAACATCACATGAAGTTCTCACTCATGATAATAAAATAATCAATTTGCATAAAAATCCGATCTCTAGTCATCAGCAAATGTCTTACTAGCATCTTCCTTACCGCTGGTATTACACATTTATCCTCTAAATTAAACGTTCGTGGTCGCTCGCTAAAATGATTTCCTGTTTTCTACTCAGCCCTATTTGGTGACTTAATGCATTTATTAATACTAAGTTTCAGTCACGACAAGCCGGCCAAGGACTGTCACTCCAGCAGCATACCCCACGCATGTGAGGGAAATGTTCATCTTGCTACAACAACAACAACCTAGTTTCAGTCCATGGATCATCTTACCATTGAGATATTGCCACCTTAACAAGTCGATCGAGAAGACAACACAATCAGGCAAAATTGAGTTTGAAACACCAATTAAATTGAGCTCAGTGAAAAATACCGCTTACCACTTTGAAATAAAAACGAGCTGTTTACAAGTGGCATTGTGAAATCAGGAAAAGTACTTATAGAGTATTAATTGAGGCTATGAAATACTCAGGCAGGCCGATTAAAGTCACGTCCCAAGACTTGTTGAAAAAGTCGATTAACTTGTTCTCGAGAATATGCGATTGTAAAGGAGGTGCAATTGCGGAAATAGTTGGAGAATCAGCGGTGACTATTTTGATGATCCGTCTCTGATAATCATCTTGGTACGTCTGTATTTCAACGCACGATGGGAGCTGCAAATGTGCACACCCCTTCAAAAGCGATTTATTTTATATCTAACTTGGAAAATAGTATTATTTCTTGTGTTGTTGTATAGATGGCGAGGCACCTTAATGTACGATTACGTGCGCATCTGGTGCACATACCGATTGACCTCCTTTTTTCTCGCACATTCACCCACATTTCGTTTATCCTTCTGCGGTCATTTTATTGTTCAGTATTTAGAGGCTGCTGTGATGGCTTGAACACTTTCACATACACATGCATGCATGTACATGAATTGTATATGGCATGGCAGTCACGTGCTAGGCGCTAATGCTGCCATGTACGCTTGTATGACTACCTCCCCTAATCAATAATTATCAACTGACTTGGAAGTTTATGCGGATGGCTATACTGGCTACAGCGGCCAAGTGATTCAGTATCGATTATACTCGTCTATGGCGTTTTAATCACGTCCCCAGTCAACGGCCAGGGCCAACACCTTCACTTTGTTTACAAACAAAAAAAAAACAAAAAAAAAAAAAAAAAAAAAAAAAAAAAAAAACACGAATATATTAATATGCACAGACAACCATATACACATAGATATGCGCATATAAACAGTTATACTATATAGGTATGCATTTTTTTCTTACGTTAGCTAGCTAGAATGTGTGGCAATAGCATTCTGACGTTAGCACTTTTTGTTTATGTGATTTTTCTAGTCATATGCTGCATACTTCAGCACATCTTCTGTTTTTTTTTTGTTTTTGTCAATTTTGCCTCTAAACTTTTGTTTTAAAAAACAAAGCAAAGAAAAAAATTCATTGAATAAATTGATAAAGTTTTATCTCTCTGTTTTGTCTACTTCTATTACGTAGATACTTTATTTTTCTAATAAGCCTGCATTTATTTTGCTTCCATTACTTTTCGCTGTTTTCTCTGTTTTTTGTGTTATTTTTTTCACATTGCTTCTTTTGTCTTCGTTATTAATGTACCTTCCATGAGGTCTTTGTAGTCATCAGCTTGTATGGAGAAATTCCTTGCGTGCGCTTTGCAATCGTACTACGCGAAAATCCCATTGCATTCATTCCCACAAATGTGGCGAGTAATTTTTTATAAACAGTGTTCGTAAATAAAAAGTTCTTCTTTTTTATCTGCGCTTTACTCACGTGGGCAACTTACCGGATGACATGATGTGCGATTATTTTTCTAGAAATATTTGTGTGAATTTGCGTAATAAGCTCATGTGTTTTGATGGGAAAGTGTCTGGCATGACTGGTGGCTAAAATGAATGACGGTAATTTGTAGAAAGAGCAAAGTTCGGATGTATCGTATTATAGGTTGTTTCTGCATTCGAATTTCATCGAATTGAAATGACGCACGAAAGTGGAAGGAATTGTATAAGCATGTACAGATATTGACAGACCAACGACTGGTAAAATATCAATGATAGAAAAGTCAACAGCTTCAAGACGCTCCGGTCGACCTCCAAAGAGATGGCGAGAATGTTGAACTTCAAGCTCAACCGTTACGTGATTTTAATAAAGTATAGACAGAATTTAATTCTAAAATAAAGATTAATGGAAGAAGAAATTACGCACAAATGATTGGCAGTTAAAGTAATTCGTAGCCCGCGAAAAAACGATAGTGCCAAAACACTTTGAACTGTTTTGTATAATTTCCTTTTTTTATAAATTTTATATAAAAATATAGCTCATTCTATAACAAGAGCCATATTAATCGAAGCTTGAAGCTTTGTACAAGATTTTTAAAAATTCCACAATTCTTTATCGATTTTTTTAAATTTCAATCGGAATTAAAAAAAATAATGGGTACTCAATTAACTATTACTATTAAATATTATTGTAAAAAAGTGTAATTTTAGAGTAGCTCAAAACTCTTGATGAGTTGTGAGAATTTTTTTATCCGACGGTGTTGTGCATTTTAACGAATGCACGAAATTTTTATGTGCAGAAAATGCGCAAAATCGGAAGGCAAAAAAATTATAAAAAGTAACATTAAGCTTTTTCTTACTTTATCATCTTTTCTAATAGCACTACGCGACCATTTCATAGTAGAAATAATAAGATGATATTTATTCAATTTGATGCTCATTTTCGGAGAATTTGAGTCTTATGAAAACCAGACGTCTGAGTGTCATATCCGATTTTTCTTTAAGGTTTGGTCCACCCGATATGCTACCACTATCAAGAAGCTCTTTGATGGTCAATCAATGATGTGTGAGTACCAAATCTTTGATTATTGAGAAGTTTTTTTACTCGGTTGATTTGTTTTGCCAATTGAAAACCGCATTTTTGCAACACTTCTGCCTTCTAGGACTTTGGCGTAGCACTTGCAATGTTTTGGCAGCAAAAATTTCTCTACGCAAGGAGAAATTAAATATTAGTTATAGTTAAATAATCTGAAAGTAATCTGAAAATCGTCTTATCCAATTTTTTATTCTGCACAAAACGCAATAGTAACAACGAAACCGATAGAGATAAAGTGAGTTTTGGCATACGTGCGGAGCGTTCAATGTATTAGCGATATTGTTATGAAAATTAACTTTAATCAAATTAAATATATTTTTATTTTTCAATTTATTCACCCATAACTTCCATGATCTTGTTCTACCTAAAAATTAGTTTTTCAATGCCATATAAAAAATATATTTCCATCTCGTCTGAAAAATGTGCCGCTATACAGAACACTGTGACCTTTATCTTTATGGCTGTTAAAGGGATTTAAATTTGTCTTCTGTTTCTACATATTTAGACTCTTCCTTACTTTCAGGGCCATATTAATGAATCCCTGTTTCATTTCCAGTAGCAAGACGGTCGAAAATAATCGTTGAGATTTCCCAACAGAGTTGCAAAAACTCTACGCACGACTCCCCTTGCACTTGTATTTGAGATGCCGTGATCATTCGCGTACCTATCTAGTACAGGGTTGCCCATATTCGACGGACCCATCTGGCAACCCTGTATCTTTTGACAGAGACACCAGATCGCTTAATGACATGCCGCGATGAAAGCGTCAGTCCAAGCAGATTTTTACCATGGAACAGTACATGCACGCCAAATTGTTGAAATTTACATTCAACAAAGGAAGTCAATTGTGAATACTCAACGTGCGTATAAAAAATTAAATAATGTGAAAAGTGTGCCTTCTAAGAATGCCATTAAACGTTTGTACGAAAGGTTTTCGACTGGTGATGCTCTTTCCAATCCAAAGAGGCCAAATTGCTCTTATACGGCCCAGTGTTGAGACGTCGCCAAGGACATCCCAAAATCGCCGTTCTCAGCAGTTGGGCATTGCTCGGACCACTTTACAACGAATTATCCGCATTGATTTGCATTTATTCCCGTTTAAGATTCAATTGACGCAAAGATTGTTGCCTGCGGACAAGCCTCGTCGATTGGAATGAGACCAAAGGGTCATCGAAATGGCTGAAGATGACGAGCAATTTGGAACAAAATCATCATGTCCGATGAGGCTCATTTCTTATTGAATGGGTAAACAAGCAAAATTGCCGTATTTACGCCACTGAAGATCCTCACGAAATTTAAGAGGTACATCTTTACGACGAAAAAGTCACTGTTTGGTGCGGCGTTAGTGCGAAAACGATTATTGGGCCGTTTTTCTTCCAAAAAGAAGATAGTCGAGCTGTTACCGTCAATCAGGAGCGTTATCGCGATATGGTAACCACTTTTGTGATGCCATTTATTCGTCGAAAGCGTATGAGGCAGTTCTGGTTTCAACAAGACGGCGCTCCACCACACACAGCTCGCACCACAATCGATTTTTTGAAGAAATTGTTTCCTCGTCGTTTGATGTCGAAAAATGACGATTTTGACTGGCCACCGCGTTCGCCCGATTTAACGCCGCCTGACTTCTTCTTGTGGGGATATTTAAAATCAAAGGTTTGTATTAATAAGCCAAAGTCCATAGAAGAGCCTCAAGAAATAGCCGCTATTCCAGCTATGGAAAATGCTGCAGAACGGGCACAATACGCCATACAGGCTCAAGGCGACCATTTGAGAGATATCATATTCAAAAAGTGATGTCAAGAAATCTACTTGAACAAAATAAAATGATTATTATCGTCTACATCTAAAAAATTGTGTTTTTCTTTGATTTCAAAAAAAAAACACATGGGTCCGTTGAATATGGGCAACCCAGTATTCACTTTTGAGTTATTAAGATGATCATAAAGAATCGTGTGCATGATAACAACGGATAGGTAAGCCTTCTCTGCTAATAATTTAACCTTTATTCGGGAATTCTGCAGTACAAGTTTCTGAATTTTTTTTCATATTTACTTCTGTAGCGGTAGTAACGGGCCGTCTGAGCGAGGGTCATCTCGGTGCTCTCTCTGGCATTTTGGAATTTACTTGACCACTTTTAAATTGTAACTGATGAATATGCAAATCGCAACCAATCTCGTGAACCATTTCTCCGAGAATGAGTTTTTGACTTTTCCTTGGTTTGTAAGGCATTAAATCACCGCACGCTATTCGATTTTCTTCCCCTTTGTCGCATCAGTCAATGCAATCTTTCTCACGGAATATTACTAGAAAACTAATAACCGTAATTATGTGAAATCTTGTTTTCATACCGTCAAGTACTGAAATTATTTATTGCAAATAATAAACTACCAGCTTCATTAGTAAACTAGGACCATATCGAGAATACACTGAACGACCCTCTTAAGTGAGTGATAATGTTACGACTGGCATATGTGAACGATTTTTTATATTTTGTTTGCATACAAAGTTTGAATTTGGTAACAGAGTCGGAGTCTAACCAAACCTATTATTAACTATTGAATGGCTGTAAATTTTTTCTAGTAATGTTCACCAAATGCTAATGGCAAGCCTTCGAGTGAAATTCGGCCTTGAAAAAATGATACGGCGTACTCATAAATGGCTTTATACGAGGGTTGCCTTTTAAATCGACATAGACATCATTTGAACTTTGAGCTTTGAACCACCGCGGTTGAATATCTGCAACATTTCTTTACGCCAGTCCACAACAATACTTTTTTTGTGCAATTATCGAATTATTCCAACGAGAACAAATCTTCTTGGTGTGGTAACCAAATGTTAATAAATATTGAATGTTTGCTGGCTCCACTACTGCTGGTCCCAAGGATGTTTCTATCACGCGATATGTCACATGTTATCAATTGATGCACATCATCGATTGTTTTTAGTACAATAACCGTCTCTGAACGGGCGAAATTCATCCTACAAAGATCGATGAAAGTAAGTTGATCAATATACTCTGGCCTCGATAAGCCATATCCAAAATCACAAGAAATCATCGCGCGCAAATTTTCAGGAGATGCATTTTTCAGGTCACTGAAAAAAGAACAAATAAGGGTCGTGAGTGAAAACGTTATATGAAAGTTTATGCTCAAAAATATTATATCAAACTGTTCTATAAAAATATCACACGTAGTGTTGTAAAACCGTAAAATATAAAAGGCAGCACTCATAAAACCTTCATTCGTGCCAGCTAGCGAATGGGGTGGTACTTCTCAAATCACTGCAAAGGTTAGTAGTAGTTGAATAGTGTTCGGCATTCCCTCTGTCATGGACACGCTCTGGCATAAAGGTCACACCACTGTTTCTGCGAGCACTTCTTCAAACGTTCAGTGGACTTGGACTCAACGGGCTTTTGGTATTTCTGCGGAGGTTATTTCTCCTTACATCTGCAACTAAATATTACCTAAAAGTTATTGCCGCGGCGGCCGCCGTGGCCGAATGGGTTGGTGCGTGATTACCATTCGGAATTCAAAGAGAGAACAGAACGTTGGTTCGAATCTCGGCGAAAGATCAAAATTAAGAAAAAGTGTTTTCTAATAGCGGTCGCCCCTCGGCAGGCAATGGCAAACTTGCGAGTGTATTTCGGCCATGAAAAAACTCCTCATAAAAAATATCTGCCTTTCGGAGTCGGTTTGAAACTGTAGATCCCTCCATTTGTGGAACAACATCAAGACGCACACCACAAATAGGAGGAGGAGCTCTGCCAAACACCCAAAAAGGGTGTACGCGCCAATTATATATATATATTCCAATCACTTGATATTTGTCTCACTGCAATTAGTTTCAGAAGCATAGGCCCACAGTATCCACATATAATATAAAGATACTTGTGTATGGAACCGTCCGAAAATTGTTCTTACATTTGTCGACCAAAAGTCGCAAGTTGATTGGTTTTTGTGGTTTGTGCGTTTTCATTTACGCATTTTGCAAAAGCCATTACGCCTTTGTTAAATCAACAAGAAAAGCTAAATGCATGACTGCTATAAATTTGCATTTAAATATTAAAAGGAATATGAAAGCTGTGGAGTCTGCCCAGATATGTTGTAGTGAGGGTTGAGATGTTAAAGTGAAAATTATAATAAATTTAACTCCCGGTAGTGCGTAAAAATATTAAAAAAAAAAGAATTAAAACTGATGTATAGGAAAAATGGAACTATTTCACGTTTTTATTCAGCAAAATATATTTTGGTGGTGCCTTGAAATTTCATAAGGACAAGGAAAGTTAAAAAGTTATTAAAATAAAATATAAAGGGGAAGGTCACTGTTTAGGCCGTACACCATTTCCTTTAGGAACAAGGCATATCTGAAACGTTAGCAACCTCTTTCGTAAAGTGGAGGTATTCTACTACTTTCCTGAACTTGAAGTATCTATTTGAGCAAAATCTAATGTGATTCAGAAAGAAACCGTTTGAATGCTTATCCTTTTATTATATCGATTAGAAAGGCTTAAAGGTCTTCTGTGGTTAATTCCTAAAAAAGTAAAGATAAAGCTTAAAAATTGATGTTGTTTTTTTATTTTTTACTTTGCTCATTAGCTTTAAGTGTATGATAAAAAAACGAAAATAGGTTCTAACATAAGGCTTCTCTATCAAAAGATATCGTCTTCGTAGTGAGGTAAGATAATTTCTAGTTTGTTCGAATGTATCACTCGCATTAAAATTAGGCACCGAATGTAACCTTAAAGTATTTATTTGTATAATAATCTAACGGAAAATGATGCTGCTGATTTGAACCATTGCCTGAGTTGTGGAAGTGTTCGTAGCCGATGTACTATAGGTCTATTTTTAAACAATTTCATTCCATCATCATCACCATCATCATCATCAGCCCGCATTACAGCTTGGGGTGAGTTTTAACTTCATTCATAATTTTCTTCTTGAGCAAGGTTTTTGCGGACAATCATTGTTCATGCACTCATTATGACCGGGCCAACGTTTCTTTGCGATTAAATGTGCTTAATACCAAAATCCCTTTTCATAAGGATCACTTTTATTCGGTCTTCCATTGTGTCGTGCATATTGTTGTCGTTTCTGACTAAATCTTCGAGGTATTTAAATTGCTGAACTCCTTCAAAACAATATATTCCAACAGTTATATTTTTCGGTCGGCGTTTCCTTTCGCATCGGTAAAGCTCTAGGTACCTTGCTCTACTTTCATTTAACTTCACACCAGCATTGTTGACGCTGTGTTCGATATCCCCGAACATTTCGGCGAGGTATTTTTTATTGCGAGCTAGAATAGCTATGTCGTCGACATACGCAATTGTTAGGCCTAATCTATTGAAAAGGTTTCCCGATTTTACTTCCTCTTTTATAGCAAAATGTTATGACAAATTGAAGACCGTTGCGGATAAAGTATCACTTTGTTTGACCCACCATGAAATTTTAAAATGCATGCCTTACTACAATTTTTCCATGGCTATTTGTCAAAGTGACCATTACTAGACGCGTTAATTCGGCATTTATGTTCAAATAAGCAAAAGGTTCAGGGATTTCCCAGCAGTGGAGGTTATCAAAAGCTTGGATGAAGTCCAAAAAAACCACTTATTCAGAAAAAAAAATTGGATGATTAATATTGAGCCACCTCGTACTAATATTTCACTAAAAACATACGCCAGGTATAAGACATTCAATTTCGCCTAATTTTAGAGTATTTTTAAATGTCGGTTTTGTATGGTAATTTCTTAAGAAGAAAACTTAAGCATTTTCTAATTCAATGGATTAGAAAACTTGCGATTATCTTCCAGTCTAGCGATTTTTGTGGCATGTGAAACAACCATAACAAATTCCGTTCTCGCTAACTGCACCCAAATGTACCAGAAGCAAGTTATTAATAGTCATTTAATTAGGTAGAAGTCTATTGAAAAATCGTTAACAAACAAATGTGCATATACATATCTACATATATATGCTTCGTGTCTCATTTGGGCTAGTAAAAATAGTCAAATAGAGGTAATATCTGGTTTGCATTTAAGACAAATGTTACTTGAGGGAAAACTCACCCATATCTTTGGAGGCCATTAAATAGTGTTTTTAGTTTTCATAGTGATAACAAAAAACAATTTAGATAAATGTGGGTGTAAGATCTCTTAACTCTATACTTGTCCCCGAAAAAAATGGCTTCTATATTTGACATACTGATTACACTTGGTGTTTATTGAAGTAAAAGCGATATAACCCAATCAGGTGCCCATTTCAAATGTTTTAAGTTCCAAAAAAAGAACAAAATAACAGCTAACGAAACTCCATACGAAGGATAAACTTAATATTTTTTACTTCCAAAGAAAATCATTGAATTTTAACTGAGTCTACATCTGTTACTTGCCAATCACATCACACTTGCCAAATTTATAAATTTATACGCCTGGTTGTGTGTCTCGTCTAGCAAACGTAAGGACTTCCGTATTCATATTCAGTGAGCGTGAGTTATTTGCGATTTCGTGACTTAATGTTGGGTAAAATATTCCACTTTGATTACTTGTACTTTTCGTGCTCACCAGGAAGTAACGGATGTTCTTCTTAAGTTAGTAAAACTTCGAAAAGGATATCTGTCAAATGGCCTACCTAAGCGAGTACACGACCTCGAATTATGTTGTAGGAGTATTCAGTGATTAGGCTCCCTTTCATTTTAGTGGTCAAGTGTATACGTAAAACTGTTGCATTTTGGGTAAAACGCCAAACGACGCATGCGACTCTCACAAGTGGCTTATCAACTACGCCGAGAAATGCATAATGTCGTGACACAATTTGTCACTGTTGCACTGTCTTTCAAAATTCCAACTAGAAATTGCGTTACCGTCAATGATGCACGCTACGTCTATAGGAAAATTACTTGCATTCTTTACTTCTCGACGCCCGCAGCAACCATCCACATACAGGGTGTAAATCACCACTTTAGTGGCACGAAGACTTTACTGAGTGAGTGCTAAGCTAACCTTGAGGTTGGAGAAAATTGTTTGTATTTGGCAGCCATGCCCAGATTTTTCAATTCTCTGAGCCGCTCGTATCTTTCGCATAATTCGTTAGTTTAACGGAAAGCCGTTGAGGAGTACTTGCCTCTGAAATATGCGAAAGGCAGCAACATAAAACTTTGCCTGCAATTACAGGGACGATTTGGTGATATTTACCTCTTATATCAGTAAGCTTTGAATGCCATCTATCAAACGCCTTCGATAAATCTGTTTAATAAAGGAGCTGTTTCTTGGAAAGTCCTGAGGCGAAATTAGCTGGGACCTTGATAAGAGCGAGCGTATGTGCAAAAAAATATTACGCACCTCTAAGACGGCCAAAAAAGCATTTTCTATTATTTTCTACAAGAAATTTAAAAATTTGTCTTTCACTAGAGAAACATAAAAGGAGAAACTATTTACAGAAAGCTTAAAAATATATCTTCATGTACTCTGCCAAAATAAGCTTTGGAAAAGGTCCATCTATCAGATCGTCCATTCAGCGCATCTTCTTATCGAGACATAGTTAATGGCGTTCAGCCGGAAATCAGTGCCATCTGTGGGTATGTAGTATGTAGAATTCTAGTTTCAGAATGACTCGGTATTAATATTGCTATAATAGACAGCTTGCCAGGAGTGAAAGCATTTGTTTCGGTTTTAAAACTCGTGGTAAGTTACCACTGGTAACAATGAACTGACTTAGAATATATATATGTATATATAATTGGCGCCTACACCGTTTCTGGGTATTTGGCCCAGCTCCTCCTCCTATTTATGGTGTGCGTCTTGATGTTGTTCCACAAATGGAGGGACCTATAGTTTCAAGCCGATTCCAAACGGCAAAATAATTTTTGTTTTATGGAGCTATGGCAGAAATACACTCGGAGGTTTGCCATTGCCTGTCGAGGGGTGACCGCTATTAGAAAAAACGTTTTCTAAATTTTGATCTTTCACCGAGATTCGAAGCGACGTTCTCTCTCTGAATTCCGAACGGTGGTCACGCACCAACTCATTCGGCCACGTGACTTAGAATGGTCAGAGGAAATAGAAGTCTCCGTGCCTCTAAATTTCATCAGAGTATAAATCTCACAACACTAGTTAAGCTTGGTTAATTGCAGATTGAAGGACATTCTCAATATCCGCTACGTCTATGGGGCACTGGGAACTGAGTGCTTAAGCAGGCAAACTGAGACTAGAGCACAACATCTCCTGTGTTTGATATAATATAACTAACCAGGGGTGGCAGAAACGGTGAACTATTTTTTCTTTACCCAACTAGATTTAAGTGCTTTTAACAGGCCTGATTTTGGTAGTCTAACAGGTCTAAGCAACATAAATCACCGGATTGTATTTAAGGGGTATATTGGGTTAGGAAATAAGTTCGTAGTGTTTTTACCGAAGAATTTTATTTAAACAAGAATCATTAATTAAATCAATAAATTACTCAATTATTGTGTATATTCACAGTTGCCTTTTACAACCTCTTTCCCCTCTTGATGCCATTCCGCCAAAAAATCGCCTGGTCTGGTGTCAAAGAAGTTGAGCCAGTTTTTGAGGAGCTCTTTGTTAACGAAAGTAACGCCCTTCATATGGTTTGACAGGGAGTGAAAAAGATGGTTGTCGGTCGGTGCAAGGTCCGGAGAATACGACGGCTGCTGAAGGACCTCCCATTCGAGCTCTTGAAGAGCGACTTTGACGACTTGTGCGACATGGGGCCTGGTGTTTTGTGAAGGATGAAGTATAGTTCAACCGAATTAATCAGGTATTTTCAGTTGAAAAGCTTCATTCACATGATCTAGATGGGCAATGCAGAGCTTCTTGTTGACCGTGTAATTCTTCTCGAGCATTACCCAGTACACCATGCCTTCCCAGTCCCAACAAACACATTTCATGATTTTCTTCCCCCGGGCTGCCTCGGCCGCGTTGTGACCTCGATGAACAGCAATACCGATACTTTTCCTTCTCTGGGTATTTCATTTATAAGCCTCAAAACAAATAAAAAGTTAAAAAACTCAAAAATACAATTAACATAATATAGTTTTGTAGAGCAAAAAGAGCTCTATCGAAAGAATATTTATCCTTTGCCAAATAGCAAACAAATCGTTGTACAATGAAAGAAAATTTAAAAATGCTACTAACTTATTCCCCAACCTAGTAGAAAGTTTTTCGACAACCTCTATTTAATTGTTTTATCTTTAGGCTACTCGATACATCATCATTTGAATTTCTTCTTCGGACGTACGATCAGGGTTACCAAAACTAAATCCGGATTTGGGAATAAAGATATTTATCCTCCTGCATACATACATTTTTCTAATATTTTCTATTTATATGCCGTACCAACGCTAGCCCTGCAAACTTGGATAGATCTTTGAAACTATAAGTAAAACTGAACATACGATTAGTACAATTTTTATATATAAAAAAAATTTTGAAAACCTATTTTGTGGACTCTTTGCGCAGATAAAGTAAACAAATAAATATCATATCTCAAAATGTGTTATTGGTTTCAGAACTATTGCTTTTATTTTTAGTCGGAGTGAATGTTTTGATATTCACTTCAAAATCACACTTCCTGATTACATCTGCTTCCGCTTATAGTATAATTAGCGCCGGAATTATACTTTATGACAAAATATAAGAGATATAATTTTTTGAGTTTAGTTGGCAAAAAATGTTTCCGCACCTTCATAAGCCACCCGTTACCTCAATTTTTGCTGCGGTAATTTCGCAGGCATTCAGCATTTGGATGTTGCGCACACTCTGACCTTGCACGCGTATTGTACGCATACATATTGCGTGCGTGATTAATAAGTATGCGTATGCTGTGACATGAAGTTTATCAACACATTTGCATCACCAATACCACCGCTAAACGGCTATCAATCCTTGGCCACCAGCCAAAATTTCGTTGGGCATCCACAAATATGTGGAAGTAGCGCGCCCATTGCGTAATGGAACATTCCCTGATGCCAAACATGCCTTAGGGTATTGCCACATTCCGAGTTAGATGGAGTAATAATAAACAAAGAAGGATTTTCCATAAATTCTGGCGCCACAGTTGTGGGGTGCTCAAATTGAAAAGCTGCATGTCGGAATGGTCGTACACATCAACTGATGTGCTTGGCCAACCAAGTACTACACAAAGTCACAAATCAATTTGCCAACGCACACAACTACACAATCAAGCATATTTGCATGGAAAGTGCGCTGCATGTATATATGTATGTGTGCATTGTTTGTACGTGACCTCTGAAAGGGTTTAGGTACTTTGAACTTGGGTTTAAATGCCTGACAACTTGAATGGATACTCTTCAGTTTTAAGTATTTAGGTTACTCATACGCACCGTTCGCCACGCAAATGGGTATGGATGTATGCATGGCAGTTAAGGAAAGTGATGTGTCCCAAAACTCATTTTGAAACATTTATCCTTTATGTGGATTATATCCACATTAACTGAGTGGCATAAAGGTTTCAGGGCGATAGTTTTAAGTGCACTAAAGATTGCTTTCAAGTGCTCATGTTTACTTAACAAGCGGGACAGCGCAAGGCTTCCGTGTGTTTTGATTGTAAATACCTTGAGGTTAATTAAACCCACGCCACAGCCTTTTCATATGAAGTTCTTCAAATAAAAAAAAGTAAATTAAATAAATTTCATCTTTTGAAAAACCATTTTCACAAAACGGTTACAAGTTGGCTCACTTACATATACATAAATATATGCCAGGGGACATTGTACATTGCCTGAAATTATGGAACTGCATTCGCTGCTAAATCCTTATGCGAACTGTTGAATAGTTCAGTTTTAATTGAGAAGCTTTGAAAGAGTGAAATTGTCATTCGCATTGAAGCAATGCTTCTCGGCACTCAAACCACTCGTGACTAATTTCAAAGTAATAGAAACTTATTTCGCTTAGAAACCGGACTTCAATAATGACATCAAAGAAATCACTTGCAGAATCATTCTTGACAACAAGTGCCAATTTAAACTAAATATGAAATTCGACAGTAAAGAGCTCTCTTTATACTGCAAAAGTCGATCATTTTTCCTGCTCTGTTATACAAATTCCCATGACGGCATTTTTAACTATTGACTGTTTGCGATGGCGAAATTATAGACAATGGGATAGATGAATGAGAATATTCGTTTTACTGTTGCATGGATAGGAGAACAAAATATATACAAAGTGGAGAAGAACTTGGTTTTACTTGGTGTCGTTATCAATACCATTTGGCATATAAAAACAAACAACTTCTGCGTTGTGCTAAACTCATGCAAAAGCTCTTCGGCTAAGTTTTAATGTAGTAATCCAGATATGGCTACAAAGTAATACTTATGCTCCTAGATTTTTTAAATATTCTGAACTAAATGTGCTTACATAATATTTAAGAAATTAGGCAATAAAAATTGCAATCACAACCAAGACATTTTGAAATTTATTTACACGTAACGAATATTAGTTTTATGCGCCTTTTGAGCTCATAATATATCAGTGATTCAAGTTTGCGCTTAACTTTTATTTTTCTTTTAAAAATTTAGGTATTAGTATGCCATTTAAATTCATTTTTGGACTAATTTCACTACGTTTTTAGTTAATTTATATTTTGCGATTAAAAATTAGTTGACGGCCACCCTAGCCGAATGGATTTGTGCGTCACTACCATTCGGAATTCGCAGAGAGAACGTTGGTTCGAATCTCGGTGAAAGCAAAATTAAGAAAAAGTTTTTTCTAATAACGGTCGCCCCTCGGCAGGCAATAGCAAACCTCCGAGTGTATTTCTGCCATGAAAACGCTCCTCATAAAAATATCTGCCGTTCAGAGTCGGCTTGAAACTATAGGTCCCTCCATTTGTGGAACAACATCAAGAGGCACATCACAAATAGGAAGAAGAGCTCGGCCAAACACCCAAAACGGGTGTACGCGCCAATTATATATATATATATATTAAAAATTAGTTGGTAACTGCACTCAATATTTTTTATTTAGATTTTTAAAACACCTGTCATTTGGTAATAGTTTTCTATTGCTGCATTTACAATTAGTTGCCAAACTTACTCAGCAATAATTTTTATTGATGTTTTTAAAACACCTGTCGTTCGATATCACATTCTCACATTAAATTTCTATTTTTCCGATTTCTTATTTCCCCATTAGTTGGCAACTTCACTCAAAACAAATTTTTTCTGTCGTGCAGTATTCATATTCTAACATTTAATTCAGTTATGTAATGGTTTCCTATTTTTTTACCATATTTTTTCATTCGTTGACAACTTCACCCAAAATAATTTTTTTAATAAGATTTTAAAACATATTTCTTTCGATACCCATATTCTAAAATATATTTAATGCATTTCTGCCTTTTTCCATTAAAAATCAGTTAGACACCTTACTCAGAAATATTTTGTTACTAAGTTTTTAAAACACCTGTTCGATATTCATATTCTAGTATAGGGGTTTTCAGTAAGACCACTTCAACTTTTGAACTTTTTTGAATAAAACACAAACGGTTTGACTTTTTTAACTAATTTTTTTTTTTATTATCGAGTTTGAACATATACATTTAAGTATGAAATTCGATTTCTTTGACCACCGCGTGCACGTTTTACGAAGTCCCATCGTTGAACCCAATTTTCGACTACTCTTTTGCATAAATCGGCCGAAATTCCAGCAATTTCGCGTTCAATATTGGCTCTGAGCTCACAAATCGTCGCCGGCTTGTTACTGTAGGCCAATGACTTCACATAACCCCAAAACGGGACGGCTTGTTAAATGGACCGTAAAATGGCCGTAATGCTCTTAAAGTAGCAGCAACAGAACGATTATTTTCATAAAAAATTTGCACGATTTGCAATCGTTGCTCAAGTGTGTAGCGTTCCATGATGAAATGTATACTAATGAAGTTTACAAATGACAAGCGAAAAATAAAAAATATTGCGTCGTTCGCCCTCGCTATCGGAAAAAAGTTGAAGCGCACCTATTGAACAACCCTATATTTAACTCCTATTTTTTCAATTTTTTCTATTTTTAATTCTTTAATATTTTCATTAGTTGGCAAGTCCACTCACAATAATTTTTTATTATGTTTTTAAAACATCTGTCTTTCAGTACCCAGATTATTATTGTAGTTCAATTCAGTTCAGTCATTTTTTTCTATTTTTGCCATTAAAAATTAGGTGGCAACTACGCCGAAAAATATGTTGGCATTCAAATTTTTCAACTCTTTTTGCTGGGTACATATATCTTTTTTCAATAAGTTTTTATTTTTGCAATAAAAATGGGGTGGCAACGCTATAAAAAAGGGTTTTTGGGTTGTGTTGGGTTCTTAAACACCGAACAGAAAACTGTCGAGCTATCTTCTAAAACTTGGTAGAAAAGACGTTCGATTGATGGTTACTACTATATTTACAAGACACAACCCAAGTGGTTAGTGAGTAAATGACCGCCATAGGAATTATGGAGTATCTGAGCAAGGCTACGAATAAGAATGAGTAATATTCGTTCTCTCAAACTGGAGGGTATTTTCGGATTTGAAAAATTCTCAAAGGACTATCTCTTTACCATACCTCTGTTTTTCTGTCACTTCTCGCCTTTCCTCCTTGACTATCAACTCTTTTAATTTTCTGAGCTTCGAATTCGACGGGCTTTTTAGCCTGAGTGTTTTAGGAGTTACCTTTCGCTGGGTGCTTTTTGGCTCAACATTTTCACAGTTCCATTTCAAACAAACACACATAACTTCTCTAGTTATGTGAAGGTACAGTTTAGTAGTGATGCATTAAAATACGCACTGAAATATGCCGATGATAAATGAAAATACTTGAGTAGCAACTGGTTTCTCCTCTACAAATTCATTCGACAATTTAACCGCACAACCAACATATTGACTAAAATTGATGGCGAAATAATGGCTTCTGAAATGCTGAGAAATTGTATTTTATCCTTTTATTCGCTTATTCTAAAACTGAGTTTGTATCAACCAAAAGTAATAAATTATGTAAACTTTCTACATATACTTATACTTAAGCACATATGTATGTACCTATGTATGTGCATATAATTTACTAATCATGCGTATACATTTTAGAACTGTTGACACTTGCCCCAATAACTACCATGAAATCTATTGAGGCTTCAAGTAATCAAAAAGTAAGCGAAAAGTTTACAATTTAACAGCTCTTCATGTTTCCATTTGAAAAGGGATGCTAGAGTTTTTTTTTTTGGAATAGTTTTTGTAACATGACATAAACAAACTCCTGCTGCTTCCAACTTTCATGCTAGTCATTTTATAATTGTAAAGTATTCGACTTGTCGGATGTGGTCTAAGAGTTTGTCGAATAATTTAGTGAAGTGCCGCACAACTGTCACAGAGCACAAAAAGGACCAAAAACAAACTCTTACCAATTTATGCAAAAACAATTCCAGAAAGTGAGAATCTAGTGAAGGAGAGTGCTTTTGCATATACATACATACATACAAATATATTTAATACTTGCCGCTGTAAAAGTTTCTTCAGTATTGCGAAAACTTTTACTGGCTTAGGCCGCTTTTATTTTCTATAAAAAATAAGCCATATTTCCTTTGCAGTAAGTAGTTCTCGACACATTTTGTGCAGGACTTGTATAGAGTTGAGAAGAAAGTGTTAAATTAAGTGGAACAAAAAGGGTTGTCTTATTTTAGGAACGGGTGCCTGTGTTTCGAAATGCACAAGCACAAGTTTATTTTAAACTTCAAAGTTAATGTTGGTTCAAGATTATTGTCAAACCTTTGACGATGGTACTTCTGAAATCAATACTTGGAAAGATCAAATACAAAAAATATATGCATAAGTACTGAAAAGTGAAATAAATAGTTAACATTAACACTTAAAAAAAGGCTACTGGAAAGTGTTTGCTTCTTAGCAGGCAAGCAATCCATCACTACGCTGGCTTAAATACATTTTAACAAGTAAAGGCAATCTGCCACATTGTTAATAACTTGTAATATAATAAATAAACTCAATTTTATGGATGGTAAAGTTAGTGTTACACCATTGTGTTGTTTTTATTTTATATTAAATTTTTTATTTAATATTTTTATTGAATTTTTATTGAATTTTTTTCTTAATTTGTTTATTTATTTTAAAATTTCAACTTGTTCTCCGCCAACAGCATTTAATTAAGTTTAGTTATTTTATTCAGCATTGTTGTGTGTTATTTATGCCATAAAATAACCAAACCAAATTCGATTAAATGCATTTAAATGCTGTCGCTTCAGTTTTCAGATTGCTGTAGGATAGGAAATGCTGGTATGCCGCATACGCCCCGTACACCTAGAAGCGCTAACTGAGGGCGGCGTATAAATGGCTTACAGCAGAATTTGATTATTATTTCGTTATCGTGTATTGTGTTGCAATTTTAATTAAAAGTTTTGTTGCTATTTTTGTGAAATATTTAATTATTTGTAGGAATTTTGTGATTCGAAGAGAAACAGACCATAAAAAAGACGAGTGAAGGTGAGCATACCGGTTTTCTGCCTACGAGTCACAGAACATAGATTCAATAATGGTTTTATTGAAAAGTATTATAGGAGCAGGTTTTTACCTATGCAGTATGGAAAGTGCAAGTTGTTTTTTAACTTAATAAATGTAGTGCACCTATACTTATACATTCAAAAGTAACTGTTACTTTGTCGATAAATTTAATAATCTTTATTTATTCTTCCAAATTTATTTAATTTCTTTTCGAGAGAATTTCGAAGTAATTGCAACAATAACTATGAACTCGCTTCATGAACGGCAAAGCAGTTGATGCTGGAAAGCAAAGTCATATACAAGTCACATACATATATCCGCCATCTATCGTTACGGATTTGAACTAGGTATTATTTGAAGAATGGTAACACTTAGCTGTCATCTGATTTGACAGAAAATTAGTTTTATTCCTCCGATGAACGAAAATGGTTGTGTATACGCTCAAAGAACGCTGGGAAATATTGCGTTTTCGCTTCGCATCATGGACTTGGGATCGACTTGAAGAAGATGAAGACTTTTACCGAAAAATCATCTTTTCGGATGAAGCTCATTTCCATCTCGGCGGGTATGTTAACAAGCAAAATTGCCGCATTCGGGGCTCAGAAAATCCGCACGCACTCGAATAAAAGCCGATGCATTCACAACGAGTCACTGTTTGGTGCGGATTTTGGTCGAGAGGCATCATTGGACAATTTTTCTTCGAAAATGAGCGAGGAGTGGCCGTAACCGTCAATGGAGAGCGTTACCGGGCCATGTTGAACGAATTTTTGTTCCGAGAAATCGAATAGGAGGATATTGGTGGCATTTGGTTCCAACAAGATGGCGCTACTTGCCACACAGCGAATGCTACGATCAATCTTTTGCGCACTGTCTTCGAAGATCGCATTATCAGCCGAAATTCTGATATCGTTTGGCCGCCGCGGAGCTGCGATTTGACGCCGTTGGATTATTATTTTTGGGGTGCCGTCAAAGACCAGTGTTATGCCAACAAACCAGCAACAATTGAAGCACTGAAGACCAACATACGCGATGTCATAGCTGAAATACAGCCGCATACAATCGAAAATGTGTTGAAAAATTGGACCGATCGTATGGGATGGTGCATGGCTAGCCAAGGCAGCCATATGAATGAAGTTGTGTTCCTTCATTAACCGGAAGGATTTTACTTCAAAATAAAAAAAACCATTTGGAAAAATATTGAGTAGTTTCTTTTTTATAGCATTTTTAATTCCGTAAAGTTATATGGCGTTAGTATGAGTAGGTCGATGTGCTAGCCAACACAAGTGTAAGCGCAGCAGCTGTTTTTGATTTAGTAAACTAGAAATATCTAACACTTCTTTTCAAGCATTAACACCTTGTGAGAGTGTACCAAGTGCGGATTACACAGGCTTACGAATAAGTAATGATTGTTTTGCACACGAACCACACATTCCATTGCGAGTGCGCTTACACACTTCTTAAGCAAGACAAGAATAAAATGACTTTAAAGCTAGAACTGCAGGCCAAGCATTCCAGGCATAAGAGGTTTCAACGATTGATTCAGCCAACAAATATTATAGCTGAATAAGGCACTAAAAACCACAGTACCTAAAATGCTAGCCGTGATGTTCTGGCTTAAGATTCGAACAACCCTTCCAATCATTCTTTTTTATTACTTCCTTTGATATGAATTACATTTATCTTGAGACATCAAATAATTATTATTATCGTATATGGAACATCACCACAAATTTAGGATCACTTCCTGATAAATTCGCAGATATGTAAAATTAAAATTTTTTCACAAATTAATATTTACTACCGGTACAGTATTTGACTAAACATACAAATCAAACAGTAAAAAAAAGTAAAAAAACACAATATCTAAATATTTATAAATTGCGATGGATCTTTGTGTTTCAGCCTTCGTTGATTTTGGGTTTCTGTAAGGGCTGCTATTCTTAAAGTGTGACAGTAGTCGATTCATATGTTTTGTGCTTGTGTTACGAGCAAGTATCACCTCTTCAACAGTGCCAATGTTTAAGTCTCGCCATATATTAGTTTTGTTACATACCATCTAGTATTAGCAATTATCTGAAGGACGTAGACTGTGCCATTTGTAATATTTGCAAGTTAGATTTGGATGCAGTTCCCTAGCATTCTATGCCATCCTAACATATCGGCATTTTTATAGACTTATACACATAAGAAGGTTACCATGACTTTGGTAGTTGGACCTATGTTGCTATATGGAATACACGTGTGCTAACCATCAACTCAAAAGGCAAGTTATAGGAAACTGCTGAACAAGGTCTAAAGATCTGTGTTTTTGTGCATCGCCGGCGCTTTGAGGATTACCCCAAATAACGCGCTTGAGGTGATAGGCAACTTTCCTGTCCTACATCTGGTAGGAAAACACGTGGCCGCCACTTGAGAGTTTACCCTTAAGAGCATGGCGCTGTGGAAGACCCCGCGGTTCGGCAACGATTATATACTACATACCATGAGTAGTTATAATCAAGAAATCGAATACTCTTTCTCTAAACCCAACTTCGGCAGGCTCTTCAAGACTAACATCCCGGCAAAAAGAGATGGGCAAACTCAAAGATCATGGAAAATGGGAAAAATAAATTTTTACGCGGATAAATCCAAGCGAGAAAACAATGTAGGCTATGGAGTTTCTTCAAAAGAACTAGGACTAGAAGTATCTGTCCAACTTCCGAAATACTGTAGCGTCTACCAGGCAGAAATGTTTGCCATAAAGGCAGAAACTGTGTACCTTAACATTAACGCCTACGATAAATATCTTCTCGGACAGCCAGGTGGCCATCAAATCAATGGAGGCAGTTATACTAAGATCAACGATTGCTGAGGAATGCCTGGCAGCTTTAAATGATATTAGCAGCGTCTTCAAGATCATAGAGATATCGCAGAAAATTGCAAGGCAGTTGAACTAGACAGAAAGCGTTCTCATCTACCACTGGTGGAAAACAAAGGCACTATTGGAATTCCTATGGCAAATTGCAAGTTAAGGATAAAAAATAATATACTTCAGGATGTCAATAGGCCACGGAGAGAAGAAAATACTTGTGTTACAACCAGGTTAATTTGGCCGTAAATAGATAAGAAAAGGGATAAAGAATTGCTCAACCACTCAAGGGAGGTAGGTAGGCACTCTTCTAGGCTAGAAGTATTTTCTCATGAATACTATAATACATAAGTTGTGGAGACAAGGAAGAGGAAGAAACAGTGGGGCACTTCCTCTGTAGTTGTCCAGGCTTAGCTAGGAGTAGAGCAAGATTGTTAGGAAAATACTCTCTTCACTCTCTTACCGAACTACCCAGTGTTGGGATAAAACCTACCCTACGCTTCATAAAAGCGTCTAAATGGTTCGATGATGACTAAAAACTCACGCCTCAATGAGTTGGCAAGTCTAAACCGACTGCAACAAAAACCTAACCTAACCAATTATTTTGCGCAGTTTTTGATTGTCTGTTGAGGGGCCAGTAAAGTTTTCTAAAGCAATATTTAATAATAATAAAAACTTAGCTTCGCGTCGATAGAGATCGTTAGATATTCGCTCAGCGTCTATTTAAACCTCAGTATTACATATTCTTGGGGAGGTGTTACAATTTTTGTGTTACCACAGACAGCCTAGATGTATAATTAACAAGGAATAAATAAATAAGAAATTTGGTTAGCTCTAGTAGTTTCTGAGTTGCAACTCCAATAATATCTAATATCTTCCCTTGAGGATTTCAATTATTTCGCTTTTTTTTTTAATAAAAAACGGAAAAACCCGATTTTTAGATTGTCAAATTCAAAACCGCGCCATTTTTCAAATTTTTTTGTTTTTATTCTAGTACGGGGCATAGCTACAGTCGCACTGATTAATAATTTTTTTGGTTTTTGTGTTTCAGATAAATGGAAGAGCCAAAATGGGCAACCCCGTCCAGGTCTAATTTTCCGGGAGGGTCAACTTCAGCGCCATTTTTAAAATTACTAAAGTTAAACAAAAAAAATTGAAATCGGAAAATTTTTTTTTTAAATAAAAAGCCTAAAACAAGTAAATATCGTTTTTAATTTTTTCTATTGTAAAAAAAAGCCTGAAAATACCTTACATTTTCGAGCTCTGGACCACCGGGAGCCCTTAAATAAAAGCTCGATTTGTATGTGAATAGAGTTTTCTTTAGAGAAATATGAATTCCCTAATACTGCGAATTCCTGTTTTCAATCTCTTACTTCACTATGATTGTTTAGTAAATTTTTAGTGCTCTTAGTAATATACTTTTTATTTGCCTATAGTCTGTATTTTCAACTTGTATTTTCATAGACGAAACTTATATGAATAAATGAATAAATGAAAATCTCACACCTTCGTATAAACTTTTGGCAACAATTAGAACCAATTCCCATCTATGTGAGATCACTGCTTAGTAGCCGCATTAACATAAACTAAACTTTCTCATATCATATCACGATTTGCATGGCATATCACGATTGCCATGGCAAACGTGTGAATGCTTTTATTTATGTTTTTATTTATTTATTTAATTTAGAATTGGTCACGCACGTTCGCTGCTAAGTACTTACAAAATAGCTTTATTAAATATACACAAAATACTTGGAAAAATATGCCAATTTCTGATAACAAATTGCCTCCTCAGCACAGCCAGCAGTTGATGTGTGTACTAATTTAGTATAGAACCTTAGGTGAGCATATTTTTATTAGGTAGTGACCAAATTAATGTCCTGCTTTATTGGTCATTAATAGTCGAAAATTGGCAGTTTGATTACGCAGCAAAACTTATTGGACTTAAGTTATTTATTTATTACGTGCCTTGTATGTAAGTATTGTGAAAGAAGGTAATAAGATGGTCACTGTGGGTGACTGGTTCTTGGTTTATGGTACATGGATAGTGGGCATGAAACGACAAATGCGGGAAAACTTGATTTATACTCCTTACATGAAAAAACTAGACATGCAAGCCAGCTACCGTTAAAAGGCGTTATTTAACTAAAGAATATACATAAACCGTACATATACGAGTACTATAAAATGCAGAACTTGGGCTGAATATGCATGTATATAATTGGATGTTACACCCTTTATTGGCTGTTCAGCCGAGCCCCTCCTCCTATTTGTAGTGTGCATCTTCGTGTTGCTCCAGAAATGGGCTAATCGAATGGGAATGGATTAATTGGAATGGGCTAATTCATGGCAGAAATTCAGGCTAAATACGTAAAAATAATATACTTGCTCACTTACCTATTTATGTGGCGCTACAACGTGTACGCTGACAGGTCCGGGTTCCTTTCCACGAGAATGTGATGTTCCCTTCTTCGTCTTCCTTTTTAGGGTGCCGTGTTGTAGATTTGCCTTGTTGGAGTGCCTTCGTTCATATGAGTGACATTGCCAAGCCAGTGTAGCCACTTAATTTTTACAAACTTAACTATGTCCATGCCCCTTTATAGCTCATACAGCTCGCTGCTCTACCATACACGACTTTCCTCACCACCGCAGAAAGGGCTAAGGCTCTTCTCTTTCCCTCGAAAGCTCCCAAAACTTGCTCATCTGCTGTTGACAACGTCCTTGCTTCTGCACTATATAGCAGAATGGGCGATGATGAGCATTTTATAGAGTGTCAGTTTGGTTCTTCGAGAGAGAGAGTTCTACTTTTAGTTGCCTACTGAACTCAAAGTAACAACGGCAAAGACTTAGTCTCCGGTTGTTCTCTAGGTTGACTTAATTTTTGTAGCTTATGCTGGCTCCAAGGTAGACAAAGTCGTTCAACAATTCGAATTTCTGGATGTGAACTCTGATATATTGTCTAAAACAGGAAGGCTCATTTTGCTGCAAGCCTTACATTGATCGCCTCTCTCTCTCTCTAAACTCGGCAGCGCGAAAGAGATTGAAAAAGTCACAGGATAGAGAATTTTCTTGTCTCAAACCTCGTTTGGTATCGAACGACGCGGAGAGTTTACTTCACTTTAGCTTGCGGTAGCGCTCAACATCATCTTACATAGCCAGAAGTGATTTATATACCCTATGATCAGAAAGTACCGGGAATGTTTAAGGTACTTGACCACCTTATAAGTTTCAAAAAATTAAATTTTTTTTTTTTACATTTTTTCAATCCTTATACTTTTAAAAATCATCGCCTGAAACTGTTTTTTTAAATTCGAATTCTAACAAAGTGAAATCAGTGAAAATGTGCAGGCGCATCCTGCACTCATTACTTGCTGACTCAGCGGAAAGAAAATAGCAAGTTTTAACTTTAAACGCGTTTTTCCAGAAATTACTTTTTTTCGAATGGCGGACACTTTATCTCCGAAACTGCTTAGCCGATTTTAATGATTTTGGTCTTGTTTTATTTGTTAAGATGTTTTGTATGCCAATTTACCACATTTTGCAAAAAAAAGTTAATAAAGTATTGCTTTTTAAGCATAACATTGTGAAAAACAGGGGTGTTTTCTTAACTTTTTTTCAAACATCCGCCATTTTTTTATTATTTTTTTTTTTTGTCAGTTTGTGGTAAATTCTCACGCAAGGAACCTTCCTTTTGAAAATTTTGTTTCTCTCTTTTGTTTTAGAATTACCATTTCTAAGATTAACTGTCCGCCGCAAGACATGATTTTCTTCAGGCCTCGACTTTGGCGCCTCCTGGATATATGTTAAAAAAAGAAATTTTAATAAATCAATTTTTTTTTGTATTATATAAGCTCTAAATAAAAATTTAAAAAAAAATTTGTTTTAATATATTATACAGAACATGAAAAAAAAATTATTGAATATGTTGTACTTTTTAGCTTTCCAAGGTGGTCAAGTACCTTAAATAAAAGAAAACAAAGTTAAATTTCAGGCAAATTTATTTTATCTCCTTCAAAACACGACCCGTCTGAGGCAAAACACATGTGCCAACGTTTAACCCAGTCCTCCATGCACACCTGGTAGGCCGACGAAGGGATAGCCTTCAGCTCCTTCGTCGCATTCTCTTTGATCTCCTCTATCGACTGAAATTTCCTTCCACGAAATGGTAACTTCAACTTAGGAAACAAAAAGAAGTCGCACGGGGCCATGTCAGGTGAATACGGTGCTTTCACGATGGTATTTACTTGGTGTTTGGTCAAATAATCCAGCACAATGTGGACTCGGTGCGATGGCGCGTTATCATCATGCAAAATCCAAGATTTGTTTGCCCACATTTCCGGCCGGCCAGGCAGACACTAATAATCCGATGGCATTAAAAAGTGACAGCTGTGAGTGTCTTACAGTCCTACCAACATAAGGAAAAAATATGGGCCGGTTCCCACGTGCGTGGTTCGTTTAAATTAAACATTCTCGGTACTTTCTGATCATAGGGTATATCTAAGACGACTTTAAGATCAACAAAGAGATGTTATGTGTCGAGTTGTTTTTCGTAGGTAATCTTCTACACTTCGCGTATTGTGGAGATCTCGCCTTTGTTGGACTTACCGGGGCTGAAGACCCACTGATAAGGCCCTATCGGTTTGTTGACGATGGGCTTCATTCTCTTACAAAATGCACGCGACAGAAGCTTATATGCGATGTTGCGCAGATTACATGATCATTCTTCTTATATCTTGAATAGAGCACACTCAGGGTCCACTAGCTTGGCATGCACTCATCCATCATGCTTTCTATCCTGTAAACGAGCTGATGCATGCGATTTGAAAGCTCTTCGCCTACAGCTTTGAATAGCTCGCACTACCTCTAGATCGGATCTAGGTCAACGACGATTCCATAGAACAGATCTATAGGTATGCAATAAAAAACAAAATCAGTCAATCTTTTAAGTTGAAATCAAAAAAAAAGGAAAGGGCTATGGATTGGCCACACGCCAAGAAAAAATGACGACAATGTTGCTAAACAAGCATTACGCTGGAATCCATTTCACCAAGCTGGTTGAGGAATTGGCCGACGGCGTGCCACCTGGCGGCGCTCAACAGATGCCGAAATGAAGTCTCTTAGCTTAGCGTGGAACGAACTAAGTTCCCTCGCACAAAACCGTTGCCGTTGGCGAAGAGGAGTGGTTGACGCCCTATGCTCCAAATAGGAGTGTTAAAGGATTGCATATACATATATTTAAATGTATTCTATTTTCATGTAAAAGTATTTCGAATAACAGGAGAATAAAATTATATTATATTTTATTACATAAACGAGTGTACGTTTATCTCTGGCTGCACATCGCTATATAAACATATATAAAGCATAAATTAATTGAACGCCAGTAAATTTGGCTTCGTTAATCAATGTAAATGTAAAGCATCAATAATTTTTACTCTCTCTCTCTCTCTTCACTTAGTTTTTAAGCTGCTTAGTGATGGCTATCGCTCTACACTGTATGTGCAGAAATACGCTTCGAACGACTGGACCAGACGGTGCCGGTGAGCCAGAATGGTGCTTAATATTTTATTTCTAAATTAATGGCATCTAAATAGCCTACGAATTTGCTTAAATGCTGGCCAAACTTGCCTACACACGCTACTTCTTATGTAAAGTGACATTTGCCCATGAGCCTTTATTTATTCTAGTACTTGCCAACGCTTCAATCTTAATGTTCACATCCTTTATATGACTACCTCCATCCGTCTGCGTCTTTGCTCGCAAACACTTCGCTCTAAACCACCTGTTGTCGTAAAATGTCCTTGTTTTGCCACTAAAGCCTTCTGTAGGACATTAACTTTGCCACTTAATGTGGTGAGGGATCTTTTGCGACACTTTCATATTTATTTGCTATATGAGGTATATTATTCATCAAGTGGACCCTATTGTCCATTTCAACAAGAGATTGTGGCCTTCTTGAGATTTATGAAGCTTTATGGTTGTTTGCTTGTGCTAAAATAAATGTCAACAAAGTCTACGCTCGTGCAATTTGTAAAAGCACATATGTACGTGTGGGTAGGTAAACAACTGTTGACGTTTACTAGTGTGCGTAAATAATGAAGGTCCGAACATAAACCAGGGAAAGGGTAACAGTCAAGCGTACATACATTTTATATATACAATTCTTGACATAAGTAAGTTGGTATGTAAGAAGGTGGTGTGGTAGTGAATGCATTTGTCATTCATCCCCTTGACTGCTTTCAATCGGAATAAACAAAAATGTGTACCTTTGTTGAATTTCAATGATTGTATTTCGCAATTGTTCAAATATTATATTAATTTTTCTTTTTGTGTAATAATTATTTTCAAAAGTTATGAATTCCACGAGTTAAATACATGAGTTTTCAGTTCAGCTTTATTTATAGTGGCATATAAAAACCTTAATTGGCTCTTTGTACCATTGAAGCTTACGTAGCGTATTTGTAGCTATTCACGCAAAAATAGGAAAAAATGTGAAACAGCTTCACAAGTTATATGCGGTATTTGGGTGGCGTGTTTTACTGTAAATTCGTATGGCCAATGAAATAAATAACAAAACGCTTTCTGTAAAAATTTAAACCGGATAATGGAAGTATTGTTTCCCATCCAAACATTTTCCAAAAATTTAATTAAATAATACAAAGTACGTTTTATATGAGAATCCTTGGCAGAGCGACAATTTATTTGTTTCTTATTTAATTTTAACCCTTTTTTTTTTTTGTTTTTTGAAAATGGAGCTCTTTCCCTACAAAAGCCATGTAAATTCAAGTTTGAAAGTTCGTGGAAATTAAAAGCAATTGAAAAAATTTAATTAAATTTAAAAAATAAAATAAAGCCCATAACAAATAAAAAAAATTTTATAAATGAAAAAAAAAATCAAATAAATAAAAAAAATTAAATTAAAATATTCATCAAAAAAATTCAATTTAAATTTAAATATTCATCAAAATTAAAATTTATCTTAATCACTCCAAAAAGTGTTTGAACTTCAATGCCAACAAAGCAAAATCTGTTATAACCCTAGATAAATAGCGTCTCGGATTACTCTGTGGAGCACTTAGTGGTCTCTTTGCCTGTAGTAAACACTTTAACACAATAGGGATATCTAGTAAAAGATCATGCAGGTTTTGCAGTGCTGAAGAGGAGTCTATTGAACACTTAATCACCAACTGTGAGGCATTAGACCACAGGAGTCACAGAATTCCTGGCTCGTACCTATTAGAGGAGGAAGACCTACAATTGCGCCCTCCTAAGGAGTTGGTTCGATTCCTGGGTAGCTAAATAATTATAATTAAGTAATTAGCGGTGCACAATAGTAATTAGGGCCGTACAACCATTACTATTACCAACCATTACCATAAGTGAACGTTTGAAGCAGCTCAAAATTCGGGTTGATTTTTAAAAATTTTTCTGTTTTTGCTGGTGGCTTTGTGCATTTTCTCTACGTAATGAAAGTATATTTTTATGTGGCAGCATGAAAAAAAAAAATTTTCAAAACTTGCGAGGTCCCTGTAGAATATAGTAACATCCAAAGTAATAACCGTTATGTAATTTTTTATCTCCTAAAGTAAAACAATGAAAATTGAGACGGATTTGCATGGCACTTTGCATGCGGAAAAGCCTCTAAATTTTCCAAAACTCCGTTGTTCCGTATTTTTGTTGCGATAAGCATTTGTGTTTAAATGGAAAATGGTAAATGTCAGTAAACATTTCTTTCCGCGGAAAAAAGAACAACACAAATACCAAATAAAAGAATTATCGGGTCTCTTGCAACCATTCATCATTAGCTCCTTTAAATTCGGGGAGTATAGCCAGCAAAAGTGACACCAACACTCTGGCCATTACATCAAGATCGTTCATAAAATCCATAACCAATTTTTTTTTTTTTTTGGTGGGTGAGGAGGGTTTCAACTGCCTTCGCACTTACAGCGACCGCCGTCAACTGCTTCGAATGGTGTAGCCACTAAAAGAATTCCTCCTCCTCTTCTGGGGAGACTCCCTTCCCGGAACTTCCTTTGCATTACTTCGAGAAGGCCCGGAATGGTGTCCATTAAATGGACCAATACTATTCGCCCACGTCTAGGTCCACCATATTTGTAGCCAGCTTCATGCTATAGGCTCGTCTTCTAATGTCTCAGTGCCGTCATACCAGTGGTATGTGTGGCATGCTCTGCAAGAAACATCCGTGACCGCTAAATATTTGGGTTAAATAGTGGTCTACGTCACCGTGCCCTCTGGTCACCCATTGGCTAATTTTGGGGATAAGTCTATAGGTCCAACGTCCGTTTACAGACGAGTCCCATCTGCTTTGACATTTTTCTAACGAATGCAGACGTTCTGCAGCTTTCGCTTCAGTTGTCGTCTTTACTCCTTGTCTGTCATAAAGTTGACCCATTTCCTGCACAACTATATCTATTGGAAACTTTCCAGCGATGACGCAAACCACGTCGTCTGATACGGTCCTGTATGCGCACGCGACTCTTAGTGCATTTCGTCGGTGCACTTGAGCTACTGGTCTAACATTCGATGGCTTAGCTCCTGCCCATATAGGAGATCATATAAGATGACTGAATCCACCACACTTGCCAGGAGGGGCTTTCTGGCGCCTTGCGGTCCGCCTATGTTTGGAAGAATTCTTGTAAGACCACCGTTGACTGCCGCTACTTTGGAACCCACAGTTGCTAATTGTCGTTTAAAGCAGAGCCGGACATCAGTCATTACGCCTAAATACTTTATTGCCTCTTGCGAAGCTATTTCATGGCCACCTATTCGCAATTTCATGAACTCTTTTTTTCTTCGCGCATTTACGAGGACCACTTTTGTTTTTTGTACGGCCAACTTCAGCCCCGCTGCAGAAAGCCATAGTTGGCCCTAGCTGCTGCATCAGGTGGTCTGACCGTGACCACGAGAGCGATGCCATCGACATAGCCTACCAGTGTTGCTTTATCCGGCAATTTTAAGCTAAGTACTCCATCGTACATGACATTCCACAGTGAGGGTCCAAGGACTGATCCCTGAGGGACGGCACCAGTGTTTTTATATGGCTTTAGAACGTCATCTGTATCATACTAAAAGATTCTATCCCTAAAGTAGCTTCGTATTATGCGTATTAGATATCCAGGGTCTTGGAAATTTCTTAGAGACAGCAAAATGTTTGACCACCTCGCCGAATTGAACGCATTTTCACCGTCTAGCGTGATAATTGCACAGAACTACATTCGTGTGTGTCTTAATGGCGTCGAGCGTTGTATTTGTCACGGTTCTAATACCGTCCACAGTCGATCTAGCTCATCTGAAGCCAAATTGTTTGTCAGATAGGCCGGTTGGGCATTCGAGATAGCTTTGCAGCCGGTCACAAATGATGCGCTCAAGCACTTTACCCACCTTGTCGAGCATACACAGGGGTCTGTATGCCGAGGATTGATTTGGTTGCTTGCCTGCTTTGAGTAACAGCACTAGTCGTTGCAATTTCCATCTGCACGGGAAGGTCCCTTCATTAAGGTATGCTTCATACATAGTCGCGAAGATTTCTGGCGTCGCCTGCACTGCTACCTTAAAGGCGATGTTAGGAACACCGTCTGGGCCTGGTACTTTCTTACCTTTTATACGCCTCAACGTGCCTAAGACTTCTTTTGTTGTAACTGGCGGAATATAGTAGATGTCAGTCACCATTTGATGACGATCACTAGTTTCCTCCTGTTGGGGGAAAAGCTCCATTACCACTTGGCTGAGCAGAATGTGGCAAGTAGGTTGCAGTGCTCGTGATCCTTTCACTTTCTGCATTACCGTTTTACAGGGAAGACCCCAGGGATCATTGTCAGCGCTGTTTCGCATTTCCCCAAAGCATCGAGTTTTGCTCTGTTTAATAGCTGTTTTCAGCTCAAACTTGGGTTCACGGTATTCGCCGTGCAGCACTGCCCATGTTGGACGATGTCTTGCTCTTTGCGCTTTCCTTCGCGCTTTATTACAAGCTTTACGTATACGGGCTATCTCCTTTGTCCACCAATAGACGGGTTTTCTTTTGTTGTTGAATCTGCATCTTAGCATGGCTGCATCACACGCCTCTTTCATGTGTTCGGAAATCTGTTACCTCAAATGCCAGTGCTCTCATCATGTGTTCAAAATCTTCTAAGCTCCACCTTGGTGGTGCATAGTAGCTCACACAGTTTAAACCATCTAGCTTCGCGCATCTGAATCCGCCATTTGCAACAGATGCCCTTTTCTGGGGTGTTTTACTGCCCACCACCCAGATTGTTGCTAGCTTCCACACATCCATTTTGTTTTCTACAACTGTTTGCCTTAGCAGGTCATGTGCTGCCTCACAGTGTTTGCTGTTTTGCTGCAAAATCTTCATGTTCTTATTTTACGTACTGCTTCTTGATAGCGTGGACATTTGGCGTTACCTGCCGCATGTGGTCCCTCGCATAGAACGCATTTTTCGGCGTTTGTGCAAGTTGCTGCTTGGAGCCCGTCCTTGCCGCATCGCCTGCAAAGCTTTGTGCGATCTGGTCCGTTGCACGTTGTCGCAATATGGTCAAACTCCCAACATTTAAAGCACCTGTTTGGTGATATAATCTCCCTTACCCGAGACCGTACCCAGCCCACCTTGAGAGATCCAAGCGCTAGTATCTTCTTAGCATCTTCAGCCTGGAGTGCAATGTAGACAGACTGAGTGCCTCCAAATGAAATGCGCACACTTTTGATTGCTGTTTTATCCGGCTTTCTCACTTGCACCTGCTCTGCGATTACTTGGAGTACCTCCTCAGTTGTGTTTAAGTCGGATATGAGACCTTTGCATTGTAATGTTACAGTGTGGGTTTTCAGTTTAACTGGTGCAATGCCTTTCAGCGCCTTTCCGAAGGCTTTCTGGTAATGAGTAGAGTCACTCCTTCTGTGATGGTGTGCATAGAAATTGATTTAGGTAAGCGGGCGTGATTCTTCGCATCCACCTGAAATGCAGCCAATTAAGAAAGACATGGGACTCAAAAGACCTTTGGGTCGAAGTGCAAACCCCCAATTATTATATTCCAAGAATTTTTTTATTTTCCCGACAAAATTACGGAACTTTCAGCCATACTCTTAACTGAACTATAATACATAAATTTAAATTACATATACCAAAAATATTTAAAAATTTGTTAAAGTGAAGAAAGTAACTTTTTTTTGATGTTTGCCCCAAAAACAAAACCAACATATTGCAATGTATACAAATCTACAAAAGGTCAACTTTTCCATCTGCAAGGAACTTGTAGATTTATATCCCCCAACTACCGAACGTTTATGTATGTATATACTACATATATACCTATGCATCTACTTGTATGTAACATACATACATACACACAACTAATACGCCCGAATTTATACACGCGTGCGCCTAAGTAGCTCACATCTTCGCTTAAAGCAAAGGATATCTTTGGTTATAACAACAACCGTAAAAACAAAAACAGGGCGTAGCTTTTTACGATTTCCTTACAAGTACCTACTAATAACACTTAGAAAACAGGCGCCATGCAGAATGAGAATACTGTCCAGTAAACAAAAGTGGCTTAACTCGGCTAACTCAAGCATACGCATTGCAGCAGTTAAAATAGTAAAAATTCTGTTATTTTTTATCCTCGCTTTATATAGATAACCAATCTTCTTAACGAAAATTTGTCAAAATTTAGTGTGGAGAAGCTGTCGCTCGAGCTAGAAATCGAAGGAAAGAGAATATCCAGATCGGAGGCTGGTTAAACTTCACTTCCAGCAACTGCCTACACTTTCTATCAATCAAAGGCACCCATGACCGCTTTCAGTAGCCAACCTATTTGCTTAAACTGAACTAGTAGAACAATAAATATATCACAAGAATGGTACGATTTAGCCAATTCCAAGCGAGTTCTCATCTGTCAAATTAAATCCAAAAAATGTCTCATCTGTCGAATTAAATGCAGACATTGCACACCTAGCATGAGTCAGATATGTAGGGTAGGTGGGAAATAAAATGCCACCCGCGTACCAAAACAGGCAAATATCAACTCGTCGAGTTGTCTGTTTTACGAATAAGCGGCTGTTTGGTAAGTGCCTGTGACTCAGAATGAGCGGCAGTACATGGAAGAAGGAAAACTCTAAGCCCTTTAGAAGGCCGCGAGAAACCACTAAAGTAAACTTCCACGCAAATCATACAATAGTGATTAATAAGAAACCATATCTCAAAATGAAACCATTGAACCACCATTGAGTGTAAAAGTACTTATGGCAACGACAGAGGTAAAGGCAATGTGCAATACTCGGCACATCCTTCTCGTCTCTGGAGTCGCGTTAAAAATCGTTGAGTGAGAAGTCTTCCCCTTATTGTGCAAACACATAAGATAGGAGCATTAGGAATGGTAGGAGCTTCTTATACGAGTATTCTCTTCAGAGTGGTTAGACCATCAGCCGTCGTCGTTGTCATCATCAAAAGGTAGGCTTAGTAAAATAGCTGTTTTGGCGGAGTATTATATCAAGTGCTTTAAGTGAGCAAATGCAGAGATAATAAGTGGCATGCGTAGTACCTATACATAAGGGCGCAAATCTGATTAGGTAGGAGTTTAACTTGCTCTAATATCCAGAACAAAATCATACTAGATTAACAAGGGCCTCTTGAGACAGCTGAGAGGCAAGAGTTTGTAACGGTGAATATCGTTTAAGGCCAATCTATAATCCATAAAATTTACTTTTAGTTTAATAGCAGATCAGACAACGAGGTCTAGGGCTTGGGAAGATAGTAATGGACTCTCTATTAAGGGGTGCCGGTGCTCTAGAGCTCGAAAATTTAGGATATTTTCAGGGATTTTGTTTTTTTTTCAATAAAAAAATGAAAAGCAATATTTAAATTTCGAAGGTTTTTTATTTCACTTCTTTTACATACAAAAAACGAACAATTTTTTTTTACTTTTAATAATTTTAAAAATGTCGCTGAAGTTGACCCTCCCGAAAAATTGGACCTGGACGGTGTTGTCCATTTTGGCTGTTCTATTTATCTGAAACACAAAAACCAAAAAAATTATTAATCAATAGCTTTGTCCTGTGCTAGAATAAAAACAAACAAATTTGACAAATGGCGCAGTTTTGAATTTGACACTCTAAAAATCGGTTTTTTCAGTTTTTTAATAAAAAAAAGTACGAAATAATTGAAATAATAATATGATTCTAGTACGGGTGATAGCCATTGATGTTATGATCAACATATTAAAATTTCAGACGATTCGGTTGAAAATTTTAGTTTTTTTTTGACAACACAAGGTGGAAAAAGTATCTAGTTTTGAGATAATTGAGTTTAAAGTTTCGAGAGTTGATAATGCGACCATTGATGCCCCCGCGTGACGAATCTGACTCTATCAGCTTAAACGGCTGTAGAATCGAAAATACTTGGAATATCCTTCCAAAAATTTGATAGTACCTACATATATTCTTAAAATCTATACTTTCGAAATATAAAAAAAATCTATTTTTTGAGAATTCTAGACCACCGGGACCCCTTAATTTAATAACACAACAGGCAGGCTTCTGCTTTAATGCCAACTTGCTGTGACTTCGATGCCGTAAATGAATTATAAGATAATAAATCAAAAAAAATTTAATTTGATTAATTAATTTAATCAATTTTTTTATAAGTCTGGCAATATCGAACGTGAACCCCACTTGAAGTGTATGTTATTACTCCATACTATCGCCTATTGAGACCGACTCAGTAGGGAAAGGAATACAGTTTTGTTTCTCATAAAAATTATTTGTTAGTTTTAACACTGATTCAAGCCTTTATCAAAAATGAACCAGCTCTCAACTCTCAATTTAGTACTAGTACCGAACTGTCTCAAGCGAGGTGCAGGGGGTGCCAATAGACACTGCCTCGGAGTTTGCTGAATAAAATTAACTAGTGGCTTGAATAAAAAATAGAAGAAATTTGTACTAGTTATGGTTGTCAATATACGAGAAATACACTTAAGAAAAATTTCCGGTACGCAGTTTTATGGTCCATTAAATTTTGGTTTAGTAAAGTGCACGTTGGAAGTAGCACAAGCCTCGTGTTAATTGTTGACAATCTCCTTTTGCTGACGCTTGGGTGTTTTCTGCCATATAAAAAAAATGTCGAGCCAAAATAATTAAGCCTCTTTTTTGAGTGTACCGTTCGCCCGATTTCAAAGAAACATGCGAACGAAAATTTTGGGAAATAACTTCCTTTAGTGCAGAAATATTAACCGCGATATCTAGTGGCCGAGCATCTGACACCAATATATATTTTACGCTAGGAAACTGATTCCCGGCACTGTTGCATAAATTATGTTTACCGTACTTATGGTGAAAAGTGACAGGTATTGGAAAAGGGGACGTGGCACCTCTCATTTGACTGAAATTTCCAAATCGAGTTTTTGCGGAACCACAAAAGCTAAGCTAATGAAATTTGATACAGTTACACAAAATGCCAATACCTGCCTTATGGTGAAAAATTGTTGGTATTGGATAAGGAGGCGTAGCACCTCCCATACAAATTTATATCAAAGATCGTGAGATTGAGAGCATTTTTATTGGTTGAATTTCGAACCAACGCTATTTTTGAGCATCTTCAATTTATTCAATATATCAATTCAATGGGCTATATCAAAATTCAATGGGCTATAAAACCATGGTGAAAATATGTTTATAGGTGTGACCAATATCAGACTGTTAACTGGCTCTCGGTAAATTTGACAGAATCAGTTGATGGGCTGACGTAGCAGGAGTCGAGAAAATGAATCGGTTTATTTACTTAAAAAAATGAGATTGTGTTGGTGATAAATGATAAAAAAAAACAACCTCTGTCCATGTTGCCGTTTGAATAATGACTGATGGACTGATTGGAATGTGCGAATACGTGTAAAATGATCGGGCAGAATTCGGCTGGCGAGTACTACTGTGACGTGGCAGGCGAAGTTACTCGCACAACTTTGGTTTTCACCATAATTGATGGCCGAACCTGGAAAATCTATCATCCTTGCTATAAAACTAGGTAGGTACTAAAAGTTTTTACGGCAATTCTGATTGAAGAATTTGAGATTTTGATGAAAAATTGCTGCTTTTGCACAAAGTTTTAAACTTTAAATATTGCATACTTTGATTCAAAAAATTAATCAAAAAACAAATAAATTTGCAGAAATTGTCTATAAGTTTCAATGCTATAGTTAATTAAGGCACCATATATTCCTGAGCCTCTGTGTCGATCTGCTTTATATTCTTTTTAAGTTCGTTAACTTTTATTCGTTGGGTAAGCGTACATTTGAGTATGCGTATGTGTGCGTGCAGCTTGACGAGTACTACTACTTAGGTGCGACAGCTTGACAAAATCCACTTTTTGCCTTGCCTACCCACTTTTGTGCATGTGTTAGTTTGCCAGGTGTTTATTATGCTGCAGAGCAACTCTTCTCCCACCCAACCAAGTTAGCCTGCAGCAGTTGGGTATTTGTTTTACTTTTCTTATTTACTTGCTTATTTATAATACTTTTTCCATTTATCTCCATCCCATGCCAATTGAAGCATAATGTCTTTATTTTTTATTAGCCATGTTCTTTAATTTTTTCGTTTACTCTCTTCTTTAGTTAACCTTTAAATTTGTTCTTCGCCCAATACAGTTTGTTCAATTCAGGCATTCATTTCGGGTCACTACATAGTTTATGCCACACAATAGAGTTTTTTGTTGCATTTCTCGCCTTTGTGCTGCTCTCACTTTAGGCTTTTTAGTTCTTTTGAAATTTGATAAAAATGTCACGTTTCAGGTTAGTTGAGTTAGTTAATGAAATAAAAACAAGTAGAGTAAAGTAAGATAAATTTGAGAGTTAAATTGCGACGATGAAGACGTCCAGGAAGTCACCTATAACTTTTGAGTAAGGTTTCTTTAACAAAGTTTTTATTAAAGAAATTTTTTGCGCGTAATTCAGGTGTACATTTTTTACGGAAAATGTGCACTTAACTCGTTTTATATACTTCTTTTGTACTGTTTATGCGCAAATAAAATACTTTTTTTCTTAATAAACTTTATTGAAATTGCGTACTGGAAGAATGAACCAATATTATGTTGCTTCATCCTTTTCAGATCCCATCGCGTCACTTATACGCATAGGTTGGCGCGAAATAAATCATCGTATTGAAATTTTACAATTTTTGCAAATGGTGTCGTACATCAATCACATTAGACACTTGTGAAAAGCAGACAAGCAAAGGTGTGCGTAAAGGTCAAAATAAAAAACTTTCACCACTCAAAAACATTTTTGTATTTTCTAAAAAAGTTATCAAAAAACAAAATGGGATGACTAATTTTGCGCCAAATTCTACACGTCGATTGAATTTGCTATTGGTTTTTGTGTCAAGTCAAAAAGGTTCATCCTGTAAGCAGTCTTTTCTCTTTGTTTGTGTTATGCATTATTTCGATCATTAAAGTTCCTTTACTTCAAAACTTTTTCTAACTTTTATGATCGCTTGGGTCTTGGTTGAAACGAGGCATTCATGTAAGTAGGGATATTTTTTATAAAATTAAATTTGGGCTAAATAATTGTTGCTTTAGAGGTAAAGGATTGGAAAAATATTAATACGCTTTAATTTTGAAGAAACGAGTTTTTGCTAATTTTTTTATGAAAAAAAGAGATATTTTGTGTGCATTTTTTATACAATGCGTAAATTTTGCTATCTGTAAATCTATGTTCGGCAAAAAATAGGGTCTCAAGCCACGTGCCGTACTTTGGATGTACAACTTAGTGGTTCTGCCAATTTTGCCTAGTTTGGTGGTAGCTTTTCATGAGGGCTACAACTCCACTAAACTAGAGAGAGTGAAGAGAACTGTATGTGTAGGCATCACTGGTGCTTGAGGAACATGTCCCACTGCTGCGCTCAACGTTATTTTGCACTTACTTAGTGTGGATCTGCAGGTTAAATCTATTGCTGCTGAGAGCGCTATTAGGTTGAGGGAGATTGGCCTTCCTGTGGGACATAGTAGCATCTTGAAGCAGATCTCCCCTTCCTTCTCTGTTCTTCGCACTGATCTCTCCATCCGCAAACTGTGCTTTGAGGGATGTGCTAGGGCTATCTTTCCGAGCAGGCAAGATTGAAAAAAGGGCAGAGTCGGTGCGGATACAGATACTTCTGTTTTCACTGACGGATCCAAAATGGAGTCTGGAGTGGGAGCGGGGGCTTACTCTAAATCAGCCAGCATTTCGGTCTCCTTTAAACTGCCGGAAACGAGCAGTGTTTTTCAAGTAGAGGTCTTTGCGATCCTGCAAGCATGCAAAATGCTTCGGAATCGCTGTTTAGAGGGAGTCATTAATATTTTTCCCGATAGCCAAGCTGCGATCAAGGCCCTTTCGTCGCCGTATTGCAGCTCTCTTCTGGTGAATTCCTGTAAGAAGGAACTCAAACATCTCGATCGAGCAGGAAACATCTCCCTTATCTGGATTCCTAGGCGCAGGAATATAGAGGGAAATGAAATTGCCGACGAGCTTGCCAGAAAGGGTCGACAGAACCGATTTCAGCTGTTCCCCTCTCATACATCGGTGTCCCTTTGTCCGTTGTTAAAGGGAAACTACACAATTTCTTTCTAGAAAAAGCGCAAGACTGATGCAGGTCTGTCTCATCGTGCGCTATTTCGAAAACACTATGGCCCCAATACGATAGCAACAGAACGCTTAAGGTGATGGGAATCCCCCGCCATTCAATTTCCAAACTCATTGCGGTGTTCACTGGTCATTGGGTGATCGGTACTCATGCGGAAAGCTTGGAATTCCGTACAACCCTTATTGTAGAAGCTGTGGGGACTCTGCAGAGAAAGAGACTGTGGAACACTTTTTCTGCAAATGTCCGGCTCTGGCGGCTACGCGCTTGAGATTCCTTAGCGTGCCCTTTAGGGATGGCTTGAAGAAATTCTCCAGCCTAGATCCCTCTTCTCTCCTCCACTACATCAACAACACTGGATGGCTGTAGACGGTTTTTTTCTTAATGTTTTCACAGGTGGTGGTCCACATTATGGTATCAAAATGGCATGTAAATGCTACTTGAAGTGTACCTGGGGTACTCTTGCCATCTTACCTACCTGCCTACCATACAAAACATTTTAAAGTTTGCACGAATACTTTGGCCATGGGCCTGAAAGAGTTATTATTGCCCTAACAACTGCAAATTCGTACTTCTTTTCTCAAATACATTTACTGAATTGCTTGTCTGATTTTTCCTCATATACCCACACCACAATGTTTTTCTCAAAATATAGCTTATTCTACAACAAAAGCAAAAAACAAAAAAAAAAAAAGTTATGGAACACAAATTTTTCAAATTTTTTCCAAATTTTATCAAAACTGAACAAACTTCTTAAAATAATTCTGGCTATGCAGTTTTAAAGCCCATTGAATTTTAAATTAACGAAGTGCAAGTTTCAACTGACTACAAATAACTGTCGATTTTTGGCATTTTTTGGTGACAATGCTAGGCGTTTTCTTCCATGTAAAAAAAGTCGATCATGTGATTTTGTGTTATTCTTTTTTACGCTAACAAATAGCAGTAAGTTGCTTTATTTGCTTTACTTTTGCTCATTCATTTTATTCACTCGACTTTTAAGTTATTTTATTTTCTTCAATATATGATTTTCTTTTGACCATTATTTTATTTGGCGCTACAAAAATTCAGGTGCTTTTTGGGCCTTCTTTTTTAGATTTCATACTCGAGATCGCAAGAACTGAGTTGTTTTATGAAAATAAAATCTTTATCAAATTTCTAGTATGTTTTATGAATTTTCTTTAAGATTTTAGGAAGTTTTAAAAGTATTCCATTGGCTTTATATAGATTCTACGTGATTTTTAGAAGACTTCATGAGTTTTTAGAATTTTCTTGAAGACTTCTATGAAGTTTTTAGAAAATATGTATTGATATGGAAAGTTAATTCAACTATTTCCGTGAAGTTTAACATTCTATAGATGCTTCTATGAAAGCTCTACAAATGGCTGTGAGATATTAAAAAGTACTTCAATCGTTCTTCAGTCTAACGAATCATTATAAAATTCCTAAGAAGTTCTAACAAAGTTTTTGAGTTTTTTTATAGTGGTACTCAAGTATTTTTTTAGTTTAAGCAGAGAGTCGCAAGCCTAAAAAAATCTAGAAACCTGGTGTAATAACTTCGGTATAAATGAAGAATGAACAATGCCTGGCACATAGTATGCTGATAAGAAGACCTGCCTTCTCTATTCTGATAGTGTTTATATCCCAAATATCTGTCTGCTATACGTTGGGATCTAAAATGGAAGAGGAGAAAATGGCGCTGACGTATTTAGGCCGAATTTCAAAAATTCGATTATTTTGCACCAGTTTTCAAATGCTGATCCAGGCTATATGAATTTGCGATAGAGAATACCTGCAAAGAGGCATGTCGTCGAGTTACATCAACATTATACCGAAAGTCGTTTGAGCTGTAACGCTCACATATTTACTAGTCCGCAACTAGTTATTAATTGCTCTTATCACCCTAAGGATTGCGAAACATTTCACTAAACTGGTTTTTCATGGATCGGAACCACTTTTGTGGTCTTACCCCTATAAAAAGGGCAACTGGTCGAGTACTAGACGCTAAACACCCAAATAATGTAATTAAGAATTTCTGAATCGATGTTAAAATGCAAGATCTTATAAATGAAAATTAAACTGCCAATGAGGCAATACTTGTATGTTTGAACTTATGATGAGTGAACGTCTTATGCATTTATCTAAATAATGTTCGAAAAAGAAAATTCGAAATTCGAATAAACTCGATTCCTTGTAATGCCTTAAATTTAAATTCATTCTCTTTTACTTTTGTACTCACTCGGGGTGATAATACTCCCCAAAATTTCGTCTTATTTAAAAAAAATACCAATATATTATATAGGGTTTTCCAATAGCAGGTGTTATTTAAATATATAAACGGCTATCGAGAGAGGATTTACGATTTTTAATGACCGGAATTGGATGGTATTGATCTGACCAACGGCGCTACGAGCGACACAAGCAACCAAACCATAGATCTTTTACGGGAAAAGTTTGCGGACCCTGTTATGTCTCGAGGAGGTGTCACAATTGGCTACCGAGATATTGTGATTTAACATCTTGTGACTTCTATCTTTGGCCAGGATAAATTCAAGACCTCAAAGATGGAATTCGTGGGGCTATCGACGGCATAGGACAGCAACTTTGCAATTCGGTTATGGAAAATTTCATGAAATGGATATTGTCCTGTAAGAGTGGCCGTGGTGGTCATTTGCCTGATATCCTTTTCAACTATTAACGGCATACCTCCCTCTTTATAATGAAATAAATCATTTATATTAAAAAAATAACATCATTTTTCTTTGAATATCAAAATAATCGTGCCAGTACTTACAATAGATTTTTCAAACTCATTGAAAATTCGATAAGTCAAGTGTTTTTACAAAACCTAGAAAATAACTGGCCGACTCCATGCCGATGGTCCAAGCATTTTGGATATCTTCATTAATTCGTCTAAAAATTTGTTTATTTGTGGGAAAAATATTAGAAACTTTCTGAGCTTTATTAAATTTTTCAGTGACCTTTTCCGGTTCGTTTTAAAATTTGTTTAAAAATTTTTTTTAATTGCTTTGCTAATTTTTTTATTACCAGCTGAGACTGAATAAATATTGAAAAAAAAATATATTATATTAATATCGAAAGAGGAGCTGAACAAGATAAAAAAAATAATTTTTTGAAGTACTTCGAAGATTAGAAAAAATTCGCCATACTTTTTGAACACAGCTCGTAGTTTTGTATTCAAACTTTTCATGCGTTTTTCTCAAAATTATATTTTTCGAATGGGCGTACACGATAATTCGAAAAGTTATTGACCGATCTCCCTGAAATTTTGCACACATCTTTTTTATGATATTGCGTTCTATGTGAATTTACAAGTTTTCGAAAATTTTTCGAAAAAATCATTTTTTCGAAGCAAAAATAGTAGGAAAATTCGCCCCAAAATTAATTTTTTTTTAAGCATTTTATTCCGCGAATTTTTTTCCCCCGTTTTTTTTTTATTCATATAGAAATATTTGGATTTTTGTATTCAGGTCACTGACGCCGATGCTACAATGCCTGCCGATTGAGAAGCCCCGCTGCGACCTTCCTGGAAGAATTAAGCGTACATCCGTCATTTTAAATGATTAAAATAAAAAAGATTTTATTTTAATGTATTAGTAAACTGTATGCCAATTTAGAAAAAAATATATTGACTTTTTCATTTTAAATAATTTTAATAAAAATCAGGGAAAATATGGCCGTTTACAGGTATCTGTCCCCTTAACTAGTTTCAGTAATCCCTGCAAGCTTCAGAGTGGGACCTGCACAACAATTCGAGTTAGATTATTGTACGTACAGCAAATAAATCAAATATATTACTTTAGTACGGATTAAAAATTGTGAAACTTTGTTGAAAGCTTTAAGAATATTTTTAAAATTGCACAAAGTTTGAAACTCGGCTTTATATGATTCTTGTAAGAAAACAACTATATTTTCATAAAATAACAATAAAATTAAGAGAAAAACAAATATTGGGTTAAAACTTGTCAATAACACCCTGTGATGTAGTTCTTCAACGCAGTGATTAGGTATGGAATTCTAGCTTAAAACAGGATTTTTCTATGAAATTTAGCAAAAGCGGGTGAATTGGTAAAATTTTCCATGCACATTCACTATTGTCCACCACATTGAAAATCTCTGAGTTTATTGGAGCAATCGAAGGGTTTACCACCTTAATGTTCATACATATCTGATACTTGGCAGACACTAAACATTTATTTTAAAATGTATTTGCTTTTCCTGCAAAAGTACATTTAAATACTGATATACATATGTATGTATGTGTGCATATTATTCGCATAAGCTCCATTAAGCTTATTGTCCTTTTGGACCTTACTTGCCTCTGGCCACACAACCATTACCACTCCTGTTGCGGTGGTCAACAAACCGCAAGTCAACCACAACCATGCAAACAATAAACTGCAATCATTTACATTTCCGCAATGACAAACTCAAATAATAATGGACTTTTTCCTATTTTTTTATTTTATTGCAGTTCAGCAACGGCAACAAGCAGCAGTCAAGCGCAAGCCAACAAAGCAGAGAATATGCAGTGGAAAACCACGACAGCATACCGAATTGAATGAATGGTTTACGAGAAAAATTTAAATTGAAAAGGGAAACAGGCGTTGGAGAGAGATAGTGGAAAAAGGTAGCAGAAAAAAGTAATAAAATACTAGCAAAAAAAAAAACAAAAAAAAGGATTTGAGAGAGATATGATATGCCTGGTGCGTGGTCACGAATTTTAAGAAAAAATATAAGCATCACTGCTGTTCACCACTATAAAAAAATGCCGCAACTAATTTGACTGATTAACTTGTAAGCAAAAGAAGAAAGGAACGCACATGAACATATCAAAAAACGCCAAAATAAATATGTTTGCATACATGCAGCTCATACACAAAATTGGTTCTTAATTAATCAATGCAGCAGAGGAGTAAATGTTGCATATCGCACACGCCCTCGCGCACACTGACAAATAGCGTAAAGTGCAACTGAAATAGACGACGCAATAAGAAGAGCGGTTAATTGGCATCCGCTGCACTTCCATTTGACTTTGTCACTGCACCAGTTCTTGGAGAGCTTAACAAAAATGGGCTGCTCACCGAGCACTTTGATGTCATCCACTAGTCACGATGACGATGAGACGCATGCAGCAGTAGACACACAGCTGAGCGGTGCTGGCACTGCTCTTGCTGCAGCTGGTGATAGTGGCGGCGGAGGTGGCGAAAAGGAGAGTAGTCTGTTCTTTTGCATAAAGTTGCGCCGTTCACGTCCGCTGCGTAGGTGTAGTCAACAGAATGGCGGCGGTGATGGCAGTGCGGGGAGTGGTGGAACCGGTAGCGCCATCAACGCTGACGATCTACTCGGGCATGGTACTATGTGTAATCAGGCATTACTCAATCCATCGCAGACCAAGAACGAGGCGGACTATGACAAGGTGAGTAAAAATTTCACAAATTTTTAAAAATGTCTGGTAACTATCGATATTTAAGTAACAAGTGAAAAAGTGATAATGGGATCTCCGGATATGAAAAATTGTTGAATTAAGTTGATTTGCGAGTCCGTTTATAAAATTTATCTTCTTTCCATTGTAAAATGTACATATTTGGAACTCTAAGGGTTTTCTGTTGGCTTCAAAAAAGCAGACGGGTGAATCCAGCCTAAGATGAGCAAATTATCAATGACATCGTATGTTTGTCGTTAAAGACTATACCTAAAAAGGCTTGAGAAACGGTGATAACTCTCACTGACTTTAGGATATCATGTCTATAGCAATCTTCCTAAGTTAGTGAAAAGTTACAAATAACTCACATCAACGAGCGTATTTAGAGCGCTGCTTTGTGAAAGTAATCACCACAGACAACCCGAATTGTGCAGAATACTCACTTCAGATGAACTATATTAGACAAGGATTAATCAAATTGGCATATTCCGCTAAGAAGGACTGTGAATGATATTTCTGCTTTAAAAAAGATATTCTCACAAAAATAATCTGGCGTTCGAAGGCGTTCAGGCGTGACGCCGATCCTTCCATTTATAAAGACAGTAACTGATGTTTCAAAATTACGACTCACTTAATAAAAAATATATTAAATATAATACTGAATGCTCTGTGCTATACATTTTACATGAGAAAAGAAATTAGCCAACCCTGGGCCCTGGAATTTCTTACTGGAGCGACCTGCCCAATGAGATACTGAAACAAACTGATGATGTTTTCACTTAGTTCTTATGAAATATGGAAAGTCTTCTATTTGCAAAGGTGGCGCCTGACAAAACAAAAATAAAACATCGCATGTACAATACGGCTCAATTGAGACTTCTTTGGTTCCGTGTTGAACATCGTTGCTTTGGTTATAACGTCGACTCTTCTAGAGGTGTGTACATTCCGGACGGAAAGAAGCAAGCCGATCATCAAAGATAATTGTCATATACTGGTGATTTGAAGGTGTATATGTGAGGACTCGATCGCAGTGGTTGGCATTCGTTTGAAGCGTAAAGATCCTTTTTTATCTGCCGTAAAAAATTTCTACGTTCGTCCCGAAAAAACAGGATTTTCGGAAAGTCATGCTTTCTTATTACCTTTTAATGAAAAGTGCAGCTGAAACGTGTCGTATATTGGTCAATATTTATGGTAATCACGCACCAAGTCGCTTCCAGACTAGCAATTTCGACGTAAGTGATAAAGATCGCGAAGGAGCACCGAAAAAACTCAAAGATACTCAACTACAACAATTATTGGATGAAGACGCATGTCGAACCCTTGATGATATGTCAAAAGAGTTTTATGTTGACAGATGAACCGTCGGAAAACGTTTGCACGCGATGGGAATGTTCCAGGAAACAGGTAACTGGGTGCCGCATCAATTGAAGGAGAGAGATATAGACTGACGTTTAGTGACGTATGAGATGCTTTTTGAACGGCAGAAAAGAAAAGGTTTTCTCCATCGCATCGTCGCTGGCGATAAAAAATGGGTATATTATGATAACCCTAAGCGCCGAAAATGTTGAAGCCTGCCAGAGGAACCTGGTCCATCGACAACGAAAAAAATATTCATGCTTGAAAGCTTATGTTGTGTATCTGCATCAGATGGGGGGATCAGAAGGGTGTCATCTATTAAGAACTCCTCGAAACATCTGAAACCATCACTGCATCGATCGTACCGACTGCAGCTAATGCGTTTGAATCAAGCTCTCAAAGGAAAGCGGCCGGAATGGGACGGTAGACATGACAAACTGATTTTGCTGCATGACAACGCTAGGCCACACGATGTTGGCCCACCCGCCCTATTCCCCAGATATTGCATCTTCGGATTACCACCTGTTCCGATCAATGCAGTCAGCCCTTATTGGAGAGCGTTTCACTTCTTACGAGAGCATCGCAAACTGGCTTTATGAATGGATCAAGAAATCGAATTTTTCGTCAGAGGAATCCGTATGCTGCCTGAGAGATGGAGTAATGTTATAAGATCAAATTGCACATACTTCACATAATATCAAGTATTATTCAATTGTTTAAATAATTCGTAACTTAATCTAAGAAAGGACAGAAATTTAATGCATTAAATTAATTTATTCGTCGAATATAAAATCTTTCAAGTAGTTTCCGAGGCTGGCTTATCCTCTCAAACTCTATTTCTTGCGAAATCCCCATTTATTTAAGTGCCTGATGACTAATGACCAATGACTAGAACCTAATGCGTATCACAAAGTATACATTTTCAGACCCACCACCTTATTGCCAACTGCACAAAAACGCAATATATTTATGATTATTTGTTCTGCAGTATGAAAATGTCATTTGTTTCCTAAGATGACAACTGACCTACTTTTCACCAGAAGCTTCGGTTAACTCAGTTATTGTTGAGTGCTTACCAACATTCAATGTGATTTTATATTTCCGGCCCATTGCATTCTACCCACATGACAACTGTTGTCCTGTTTTAGTAACTTTCCACATTTGCAACACACTTTCAGCTAACAAGTTTCATATAAATACTTTGAAGAATTATTTGACACGTATCGCTTTTGTTTGCTGCTAATCAAAGATTCAAAATTTTCCATCCATTCTCTTTCAACCGGAATGACGTATATTGTGATGGCTGAAATACTAAGTACACATTTTATATTGAAAGACCGGTGAAGTAAAGTTAAACAAATAACAAGAAAAATGTGTCCCTACTTCGATTTCCTGGCAGAGTACAACTTATACGCATAGAAATTGTGAGATGCGCATTGACAGTTTGAAAATTATGTCTTCTTTTGTATAACCACAATTGATGGGTATCGACTGTCAAATGCAGAAATAGACACGCATACGCCTAAAAAAGTGCGACAGTTATATATGTGTATGTGTATACATACAGGTATATCACACACACTCGTGACGCTATAAATTGACACCTTCAGCTTAGATCTACCCCTCACTTTCCCATGACATTCCAGCTGTATTTATTAAATCAATTTTATACACCTCAGGAGGGTCGAGTGGATCATCATGTCTTCTGAGGGCATGGCGAATGGATTGGTTGTTTGGTATTGGTTTGGTTATGTTATTGCGTAGCTGTAAATTTTGTTGCACGTGTAAGAGGCATTGAGTGCCGGTGTGGGTGCTGAGATGGGCGGCGAAAGCAACAAGTGCGGTTTTGCGATTACTTTTTGGATACATTTTTTCAATAGACAAATATTTTGATGTGTGAGAAACCTACGTTCAACACCTTATTTTCAATGATTTTTGCTTTAATAAAATGAAAGACTTAGCTGGCAACTACCTTCTACTCAAATATGAACGAGACGTTATCAATAAAACGGTCCGCGGATGACATATGGCAAAAATAAATTTTTTGTTTTTTGGTAGGACTGTTATAAGCTTACATGGCAAATTTCAAGCTCGAGTGTGTTCTTCGAATTTAACGATGGAAATTCAAGGTGAATAAAGAATTTGTTTGAAATTTTGTTATTCCAACAAAATTTCGGCTTCAGACGCCTTAAAAACCTATGGGGACTCTGTTCTATCGCGTGCATGTGTTTTCCAGTGGTACAAATCGTTCAAAGGGGGCCGTACATCAACTCAAAAAACCACGCCAAAGTCGCTCAAAAATTAAGGTTATGCTGACTATTTTTTCGATTACAAAGGTGTGGTGCACTCGGAGTTCCTTCCGCAAGGCCGATCGGTTAGCGCTGAATATTATTTAGACGTTTTAAAGCGTTTGCGCGAGAACATTCGTCTTAAAAGGAAGGAATTGTGGGACAACAAGTCATGGTTCTTGCATCACGATAATGCACACGGGCTCACACATCACGTCTTGTTCGCGATTATTTGAACAAAAATAATGTTAATATCGTTCCGCAAGCACCGTAATCGCCTGATATGGCTCCATGTGACTTTTTCCTGTTTCCCAAGCTCAAGTTGCCGCTCCGTGGAAAACATTTTGAGACAATTGAAGTCATAAAAGAGAATTCGAAGAACACACCCGAGCTTGACTTGTTTACAGTAGCACAGAAAACCAACTATGTGACATATCACCCTGAAATTTGCCATGTAAGCTTATAACAGTCCTACCAAAAAACAAAAAATTTATTTTAGCCATATATCATCCGCGGACCGTTTTATTGATAACGTCTCGTTCATATTTGAGTAGAAGGTACATCCGATGGTCGGTCTTGGCCGCTACCAAAATATTGCTCCAATCGACTCTGTATTGCGCGCGTTGACGCCATATAGAAAGATCAAGGGCGATCAGACCGTCGTAGATTTGATCTTTCCATCGTAAATGAGGACGACCTTTTTTGCTAGTCCCACCAGTACACTTTGAAAAGAGCGCCTGCAAAGAAGAGCGTTATTGTCCATTCGCTCAAAGTGACGTAGCCAGTGCAGCCGCTGAATTTTAATGAGCTTTCCCACGTCAATATTGGCGTACAGCTCGTGGTTTCAGCTTATTTTGGCATGCATCATTGACGTTGGACCATTGGACCATAGATCTTGTGAAAACTCCTAACAACCGCCCGTTGGTGTTCGTCAGAGACCAGGACTCAGCGCCTTATAGTAAGACCGGGAGGATGAGTGATTGACAGAGCTTTTTTTCCTGCGTCGAGAGAGGGATCTGAGAGTTGGCTGGCGGTACTAGTGCTGGATCCTTGGTACACAAATTCCTTGACTACGCCGAACTCGTAATTATCAATCGTTACCCATTGTCCTATACTTCCTCTTCTTACTTCGCGCGATAACCGCTTACGTGATTTTGGCCGAGTTTAAAAAAGCGCGCCAGTCGTTTCTTTCTCGTGCTAACCGGGGCCAGTTGGACACACCAAGTGAAGCGAAAGTCCTTCTCCACCTGATCTTTCTAACGCAGAGGAGGCCATCCTCTTCCTCTGCTACCACCAACTGGTATCGCATCGAATACTGGAGGATGGTTCCATATGTATAAGTCCACGCAAGTGGGGAAAGTTACTGATTGCCATTCGCTTGGCAGTAGAATGATTCTTCTACATATAAAGCAGCTCGCAATTTCCGGGATTAGCCCAAGTATCCTCTGGGTAGCTTCAGAACACCCGTTCGGGAGTAAGCCAACGTGAGAAGGCGCAGCATCCTAGGATAGCTGGTTACGCGCTGGGGGTTTGGGACCCGCCACTTAAAAATCCTCCCTAATGAAATGATGTACAAAGTCTCGGATAAGAACTTCCTACTTCCGACTGTCCAATACGCGTAAACTTTTTGTTTGTTGACACACTTTATCTTGCCGTCGTTTACCGCAGGAGACTGGAGAGAGTTGCACTGGCTGCCCGCTGACTAATGCCAACAATGTCGATATCATCAGCGTAAGCGAGCATCATTTTTATACACTTTTATAGAAAATAGTATCGGAGGTGTCGATATAGGCGACGCGCATTATTTTCTCTGTCATCAGTGGCATCCCTTGATGACCTCAAAGAAGCCTTTATAAAAACTCATAAAGTGGCTAGAAGAACGGGACTATCATTAAATGCATGCAAGACGAAGGCAATGGTGTCAATACTTCAAAGACAAGCAGTGCAAAACATGGGCCTAAGCCTTAAAATAGGTTCATACATTTTCGAAATTGTTAAGAAATTCAAATATCTCGCAGTTAAAATCGGCAATAAAAACAACATAACTATGGAAATAGATGAAAGAATACTTGCCGCTAACCGATGCTACTTTGTGATACAACGACACCTCGTCGCATTATTGGAAGACCAGCGAAAGTAAGAATTTATCGTACTCTTATTGTCCTAGTGCTTATATACGATGGAAACTTGAACACTAAACAAGGCCGATGGGCAAAAACTTTACGTTTTTGAGCGTAAAATCTTACGAAAAACGATATTTGGAGAATACAATTCCATCACGAGCTTCAAAGACTGTATAACCACCCGAATACGACGGGCTGGCTGGTCACGTTATAAGTGCAGACGAATCATACCCACCGAAGAAAATCTTAGTAGAGGCACAGAAAGACCAAAACTCCGATAGTTGGATGGCGTAGATCGGGACGCTGAGCTATTTGGTATGCGTTGTTGGAGAACTCAAGCGATGAATAAATTGAACTGAAGGTACATAAATGTTATAGCAAACCAAGATCCGGACTGGGTCGTTGAGCTAACATTGAACATCAACGGATCAAAATGTATGTATGCACTCAAGTGTGTATGTATTCCGAACTTTTAACAATCATAGGATGTACTACTGTGGGCAAAAAGTAAGGTGAATTTATTTGTCAAACTTCGCGGGATTAAAATTCCGCTCTAATTATTTTTTTCATGAGTTGGCAGCACTGTTAATAACATCTGGGCCAACTTTCATGTGAATGTCATTATCAGTAATATATTTACGCTTGTGTTTACCAAACGGCCAAGAGTGCATTTTTCGATTTTTACAATGTCTGATTTGATTGAGCAGAGAAGTGCCATCAAATTTTGTTTGCGGAATGATATTTCGGCTGCGGAAACGTTTAGCATGTTGCAGAAGGCATTTGGTGATTCGACCATGTCGCAGAAAAATGTTTATAAGTGGTACAAAGACTTCAAAGAGGGTCGAGAACGTGTTGATGACTTGGAGCGCTCCGGACGACCATCGACGTCAACAGATGACCAACACGTCAATAAAGTGAAGCAGTTCTTCTTCTTCTTAATTGGCGCTATAACCGCTTACGCGATTTTGGCCGAGTTTAACAAAGCGCGCCAGTCGTTTCTTTCTCGTGCTAACCGGCGCCAGTTGGACACACCAAGTGAAGCCAAGTCCTTCTCCACCTGATCTTTCCAACGCAGAGGAGGCCGCCCTCTTCCTCTGCTACCACCAGCTGGTACCGCATCGAATACTTTCAAAGCCGGAGCGTTTGTATCCATTCGGACGACATGACCCAGCCAACGTAGCCGCTGGATCTTTATTCGCTGCGCTATGTCTATGTCGTCGTAAAGCTCATACAGCTCATCGTTCCATCGTCTGCGATATTCGCTGTTGCCAACGTGCAAAGGTCCAAAAATCTTACGCAGAATCTTTCTCTCGAACACTCCAAGCGTCGCTTCATCGGATGTTGTCATCGTCCAAGCTTCTGCGCCATACGTTAGGACGGGCATGATGAGAGTCTTGTAGAGTGTTAGTTTTATTCGTCGAGAGAGGACCTTACTACTCAATTGCCTACTTAGTCCAAAGTAGCACTTGTTGGCAAGAGAGATTCTACGTTGGATTTCAAGGCTGACATTGTTATCGGTGTTAATGCTGGTTCCTAAATAGACGAAGTCTTTTACAATCTCGAAATTATAACTGTCTACAGTGACGTGGGTGCCGATACGCGAGTGCGCCGACTGTTTGTTTGAAGACAGGAGGTACTTCGTTTTGTCCTCGTTCACCACCAGACCCATTCGCTTTGCCTCTTTATCCAGTTTGGAGAAGGCAGAACTAACAGCGCGGTTGTTAAGGCCGATGATGTCAATATCATCGGCATACGCCAGCAATTGTACGCTCTTATAAAAAATTGTGCCTGAGCGATTAAGTTCTGCGGTTCGCACGATGCTCTCCAACATCAGGTTAAAGAAGTCACACGACAGGGAGTCACCCTGTCTGAAACCTCGTTTGGTATCAAACGGCTCGGAGAGGTCCTTTCCAATTCTGACGGCGCTGCTGGTGTTGAGCAACGTCATCTTACATAGCCGTATTAGTTTTGCGGGGATACCAAATTCAGACATCGCGGCATACAGGTAACTCCTTTCCGTACTGTCGAATGCAGCTTTGAAGTCGACGAAAAGATGGTGTGTGTCGATTCTCCTTTCATGGGTCTTTTCCAAGATTTGGCGTATTGAGAATATTTGGTCGATGGTAGACTTTCCAGGTCTGAAGCCACACTGATAAGGTCCAATCAGTTGGTTGACGGTGGGCTTCAGCCTTTCACACAATACGCTCGCTAGAACCTTATAGGCGATATTTAGAAGACTAATCCCGCGGTAATTGGCACAAATTGCAGGATCGCCCTTCTTATGGATTGGGCAGAGCACACTTAAATTCCAATCGGCAGGCATGCTTTCATCCGACCATATTTTGCATAGGAGCTGATGCATGCACCTTACCAGCTCCTCGCCGCCATGTTTGAATAGCTCAGCCGGCAGTCCGTCGGCGCCCGCGGCTTTGTTGTCATGATCGGTGAAGCAGTTAGTGCTCAAAAATTGTCGGTTGAATGTTAAAGTCCTTACTGATATGATCGGAATATCAAAAGGATCTGTGAAAACCATTTTGAATGATCATTTGGGCCTACGGAAAGTCAAATCTCGTTTGGCACCGAAAACTCTCAATTTCTTGGAAAACAGTCGTCGCGTTGATGTGTGTGAAATAATGCTTTCAGACTATCAGGACAAGCTCAAATGCATCATTACGGGAGATGAGACTTGGATTTATGCTTACGACCCTTAAACAACCGACCAATCAAGCGAATATCGTGCCAAAGGCGAAGCCAGACCGAAAAGAGCACATCAAAGTCGTTCATCAAGTCATGATGACAGTTTTTTTCGATTTTCGTGGTGTGGTGCACTATGAATTCCTTCCACCTGGCCAAACTGTTAATAAGGAATATTATTTGAGCGTTATGCGTCGTTTACGTGAAGCAATTCGTCTAAAAAGACCAGAAAAGAACAACTCTTGGTTCTTGCATCACGATAATGCACCGTCTCACACTGCACTCGTTCTTCGTGACCATTTCGCCAAAAAATTCACGCATATCGTTCCGCAACCACCGTATTCGGCTGATTTGGCTCCGTGTGACTTCTGGCTATTCCCAAAACTCAAGAGACCACTCCGGGGAACGCGTTTCGAGTCGATTGAGGAGATAAAAGCTGAATCGAAGAAGGTGCTGATGGCTATACCGGAAATGGACTATTTGGCATGTTTCGGGGATTGGAAAAATCGTTGGCATAAGTGTATTTCATCGAGAGGGGATTATTTTGAAGGGGATGAAATTGATTTAGAAGAATAAATAAAGATTTTTCATTTTACAACAAAATTCACCTTACTTTTTGCCCACAGTATATATTTATTATCTTGTACAAATAATGGGCATTCAAGCAAGATTATAGTACCAGAAACGTTTCTAAGCACTAGTTGTAAATTTTTCCTTAAATAGCTCTTGCGTGTATTTGATTTTCCGTTGGCCTTGTGATTACTGTTTCTGAAAATAAAAGCGATTTGCAAATTCTGAAAATATTTAGGCTTAAGGCATACACAGCACCAACGTTATATACCTTACACTCTTCTTCCTCTTCCTCTTGCTTTTGCCCTTTTCCTTTTCATTTCGTAATAAAAGCTTTTGTTCTCCTCAATTCAGCTTTGTGAAGTTTTGTTACAACACCTGCTCATTCATCTGCAGTTCCAAAACTTTGTTATATATGCACATAGATACAATATATATGTATATGTATGTATCTGTTTATATACACAAATATATGTAAAGTTGTGAAAGCTTACCCAGTCTCAATAAGTGTGTGGCATGCGTTTGAGTGGGAGTGTTTGATTGTTTTAAAATATTTCCGTAGAACGACATTTGCGACAACTGCTGTTTTCTGTCCTTCAGCCCCTTTGAAAGCTGCCATGGATATGACCACTACGGAAAGGCCACAATGGGAGAGTTTTTGTTAAGTTCTTTATCGCTGTGGTATAAAAGTTGTGCCATATAATGTGAAATGGTAATATTTGAGTATTGCATTAGGTCACATGTCACTGACTTATAATGCTCGTTTAAAACTTTGTATACTGGCTTATTGCGTGAATAAGTACAGCATAGTCATAATAGTTTTATGTGCCAATATGAATGTAGGTTTTTATATAAAATTTGTCCGTAGGGAATACTTAGCTTTTCGGCGTAATAGGAACTTACCCAATTTTGCGCTATTACATTTGGCATTTTGAAAGCATCCTTATTACGAGGTGTAGCCAGCGACTGTCTGATGCTTTCATAAAATAGAGCTATGAAAGAAATAGCCTCAGGCATCCTCAAAGAGCAGTTAGAAGTAGACTTTCATTACTAATTCTTGCAATGGAACATTCACATGAGACGCTGAAGGGATAGAGCACGGGAAAAAAATTTGACTTTGAAAGGAAAATGTGACTTTTAAAATTTCTTAAGCAGTAATAGCACATCGTGACAAGTAATAGCACATCAATATTTATATAAATTTTGATTGCTTTTCGTTTTTTTCGAGTGGGCATTATTTATTTCTATAAAAGTATAGCTCTTAGGGGTTCAGCGACTACCTGCTTTTGGCATTACAGGTGCGCTAAGAACAGCTGACCTCGAATACACACTCGATTTAACACCGATGGATCTTTTTGGAGAAAACCTTCCAGCAAGACTAAAAGCCATAAACGAACTCTCATATAGGACCTATGGACATAGACTATATGGACTATGGCACCAAACGCAATGCATTTAACTTTTATTCGGATGGTTCTAAAATGGCTAGCGGAGTAAATGCTGGGATATACTGTGCAGAGGAAGGCCTAAGGAAGTCGTATAAGCTTCCAGACTACTGCTTTTACATAAATAATCAGGCAGCCATTAAAGCAATTACATCGTTTAGTAAAGGGTGGTTAAATTTCAAGGGCCATATTGAATGTGAACCACATATAAACGTCAAGTTTTTTCTGCATTTCACACATTTTTCAATTTTAGACTAATTCAATTTGAACCACGGAAAGATACACAATCGAGCAACGTGTTAAAGTTATTTAGTTATTTTAAAAACGGGCGTTCAAATCAAAACGCATATCCCGCACTTCGTGAAGAAAATCATCTTCAGTGATGAGGCACATTTTCACCTCAGTGGATTCGTCAATTAGCAGAATTGCCGCATTTGGGTGAATGATAATCCAAGAGTGATTGCCGAAAAACCAATGCACCCACAAAGAATGACTGTTTGGTGCGGTTTATGGGCCGGCGGCGTCATTGGGCCGTATTTTTTCCAAAATGAGGCCGGTCAGGCAGTTACTGTGAATAGTGTTCGCTATTGTGAGATGATAACGAACTTTTTGTGGCCCGAATTGGAAGATATGGATGTGGACGATATGTGGTTTCAACAGGACGGTGCCACTTGTCACACAGCTAATGAAACAATGGCTCTTTTGGGCGAAAAATTTTAGGGCCGAATAATCTCACGTCGCGGCGATGTCAATTGGCCGACAAGATCATGTGATTTGACACCGTTGGGCTTCTTTCTTTGGGGTTATTTGAAAGAAAAGGTGTACGTCGATAAGCCAGCAACAATTCAAGAGCTAAAGGATGAGATAATTCGGCACATAAACGGCATAGGACCTTAATTATGCCTCAGCGTGATCGAAAATTTGTTCCATCGGATGGAGGTGTGCCGCCGAGACCGCGGCGACCATTTTGCCGATATTTTGTTCCATACATAATTGAGTCATACCAATATTATTATAATAAAGAGAAATGGCAATAATTTCCTCAAAGAGTTATATTTTATTTACAATCGAAATCGGCCCTTAAAACTTAACCACCCCTTGTAACACGTCCAAGATCATTTTTCAGAGCAGGGAGGTAGTAGAAAAGTTGGCAGCGAATTTTAAGCTATATTTCCATTGGGTTCCAGGCGCTAAGTGCTTGGAGGGAACGAGACAGTAGATAACATAGTGACTAACGAGGCAACTCTATCTTGCGATATTGCTAACGAAACGCAAAAGTCAATGTGAACATTATACAACGAACTAGAGGAAAACGTGAGCAGGACAAGATGGGAGAGTTTGTCCACTTGCATGCATGCTAAGATCAAGACAATCACAATCTTACTCCATTTATACAATCGTTAGCATGAAGAGATTATAGAACTATGATAGGCGGGCTAAGGGGGCATAACTCCTTTCAAAATAGGAATCTCGGACAGCGGGGAATGCAGGAAATGTAAGAGAGAAATTAGAGAGCATCTCTTTTGAGGATGTTTCGCGTTATTCAAAACACGCTTAAAATATTTAAGACATATTGAAAGATGGGGTAGAAATGTCTTCTGAAACTCGCAATTGAAATAGGCACCATGCAAGTGCACTATTTCGAAACGCATAACAAACTTTTCATTCCAATTCCACGGTTTTCATCAAGCATTTCTAGAAAGATGTTTGATATGCAGATTTATGGTCCATTAAATGCTAGTATAAAAAATGCAAGTTTGAGTGGCTCAAGATTCTCGTATAATCTACAATTTTTCACTTAGTGGTGTTGCGCATTTTCTCCATTGGAATTTAAATTTGGATCGTTTCGATAAGGTAAAACCGATCGTCGAGGGGATGAAAGCTAGACATAGCCTAGAGATCTTTCGCTACTTGAAATAGTTTATTAAAAAATCAATATTTCTTGTCCGTAAATGGCAACGTAATCATGCCTCAGCCGCCACAGTACTAACCAGACCCTCTGCGATTTTTTTTAAATATATTTCTAAAACCAAAAATATGAATATCAACCACAATAAAGCAAGACATATCATAGTTGACGAGTGGTCGGTGGAATTTGTCGAAAGCTTTTGTCACCTCAGCTCCATTAACAACGGCAGACGGCGGAGCAGATAAAGATGTCAACTGCAGGCTAAACAAAGCAAAGCGCGGCGTTCGGGCGAATGCCTGCAGTATGGGTGTATTCGAAAATCTCCAGACGCTCTAAACTGCGAATATTCAGCTCATGTGCGAAGTCAGTACTGTTGTACAGAAGTGAAACCTGGCTGGTCTCTAACACCACCTCAAAGAATCTAAAATATTTTGTCAACAAATGGCTCCGCATCATCTGTAGAATATTTTGGCCGAACACCATCAGCAACGACGCGTTGTGGAGATCAACATATGAGAAACCCATCCTATATTAAATAAATCAAATGCAAAAAGTGGCGATGCATAGGCCACTCGCTTAGAACAGCACCAGACAGCATCACGACAACGGCTCTGAACTGGAAGGCAGTCAGCCAAAGAATACTTGGAGCAGGTTGTTGCGCAAAAACAAAAACCCAGAACAGTGTGCGATGGAATAGTCTTGTCGATGCCTTATGCTTCTGAGCGAAATAATAAAAAAATATTATTGACATACAAAACCCAAATTTCAAAATGTTTCGACTTGGAACATATTGTGGAATTTTGATGCACGCTTCCGGAAAATCGGCGGCAATTCATTATAAGTGCCTACTTTAAAAGTGAAAAAAAAGTAATAATAATTAAAAAAATAATTTAAAAAAAAATAAATAAATAAATAAAAAATTATATTTAGATATTTATGTATAATATTCGGTAGTCGAAAAAATCTTTTCGTATTTCTAATCAAACTTCAACTCATTTTTTTTTACATTTATAATGAACTTTATTAAACCAAATATGTACCATTTTGGTCAACCACCTTTTGCCATTTTTCTTCTAGAGACATTATTCCATCAGTGTAAAACTTTTGTGGTTTCTCGGCGAAAAACTGCGACAAGTAATTTTCACAGGCTTGTCTTGAAGCCAACTTTACTCCATTAAGAGAGTTCTGCATTGACCGAAACAAATGGTAGTCCGATGGTGCAAGGTCAGGCCTATATGGTGGATGCATCAAAATTTCCCAGCCAAGCTCTCCCAGTTTTTGCCGAGTCATCGAAGATGTGTGTGGCCTAGCGTTGTCCTGATGGAAGACGATGCCATTTCTGCTGATCAGTTCTGACCGTTTTTTTCGATTGCTTGCTTCAATCTCATCAGTTGTTGACAGTAAAGTATAGAATCAATCGTTCGAGTAGACTGGAGCAGCTCATAGTGGATGATTCCTTTCCAATTCCACCAAACACACAGCATAACTTTCGAGGCGTCAATACGGGTTTTGCAACCATTTGTTGAGCCTCACCACCCTTGCACCATGATCTTTTTCGCACATTATTGTCGTATTTGATCCACTTCTCATCTCCTGTTACCATTCGCTTCAGAACTGGTTCAATTTCATTTCGTTTCAGCAAAGAATCTCAGATGTTAATTCGGTCCATTAAATTTTTCACAGACAATTCATGTGGTACCCAAACATCGAGCTTCTTTTTGTAACCAGCCTTCTTTAAATGGTTCAAAACCGTTTGATGATGAATGTTTAGTGCCTTGGCGATGTCATGGCAGCTTATGTGATGGTCCTGGTCAATCTTTTCCATAATTTCATCGACTTTTTCAACGATAGGTCGACCGGAGCGAGGTGCATCTTTCGCATCGAAATTTCCAGAACGGAAGCGAACGAACCATTGTTGTGCTACACGAACTGATCGACCATCGTCTCCGTAAACTTCACAAATATCATTGGTGGCTTGCGTGGCATTCTTCCCTTTTTCACTCATTTTTGAACAGCTATAACTTTTTTTCAACTTCTCCGAATTTAATTTTTTTTTGGTTAAATGAAGCTTAAAATGTCACCTTTCTAACACCATATGATATGACACAATGTGATTGGTAGCACTGGAGATAGATGACTCCAACAACATCTATTGACAAAATACGAAAAGACTTTTTCGACTACCCAATAAAAGTTTCTAATTGATTTTCGAATAAAAATTTTACCTTTATAGTACAAACTGATATCCTTCGATTTGATTTTCAAACACAGAAACTCATACATTAACCGTAAATCAAGACTGCCAAAGGTAAATGCGTTAAGCAAAAGAAAGTAGATTAAAAGAAAAATTATGAAAATCACCTAGCCAGCTCCGTATGAATGAGAGCAATGTCAAAACTTTTCACATTAGGCGCCTGAATGCATGCAATGTTTTATCAAGTTACTCATGCCACTGTTATTCTTGTTTTGATTATTTCACTCACTGTGTGTGTGCGATGAATTCTTTTCACACATGCGCACGCATGTAAAAGTTAATGTAGTCAATTGTGCAGTTACTGTGATTTTTCCCTCGTTTCCAAGGTTTTCTTTTAGTCTATGATACTTTCCCTTTATGTGTGTGGTGAGTCAGTTATCCATGTTATGCATTCATAAAGTTTCGCACAGCTTGAGATTAAAATGAAATGTTGGATTTTTGTTCCAACGCAAATATACATTGAAAGCGTATGCGTATGATGCTCACATAGAGTGCGATTGGCTGGTACGCTTTGAAATCTTTTATTCTGCGTTAAGCTCAAACAAAACAATAATGTTGGAGACTGCATTTGATTTGTGTGTTCACATATTTTGTAGTTTCAACAAATCTGTAGTAGGCCAACAATGCAGAGTTAGGCTAATATCACACTTATAATCCCTGATGAGACGTAAAGTTTGAAATAATTCATTGGAATCACCCTTTTGTTAATTTCGCTTGGTGAACTTACATCCCTCGTTAACCAACTAATTGGGCCCTATCCTTGTATCTTCAAAACTGGAAAATTGATTAGCGTGTAGATTTCAATCGTGCTTCTAATCCTGAGGAAGAATCTAGACAAATAAATGGGCACCCAAATTTCGATACCCCCGAGAAACTTATAAGGCTACATAGAAATGCTCTCTCAAAATTAGTAACGAATGGCCGATTTAGAGAGCAGAGCTCACGTAAAATAACGTTGTGCAGGAACTTTCAGTCACACTTGTTTATTTATTTTTGAAATATTACCACACAATCAAGTTAGCCGTGGTGAAAACATTAAGGGTTTATGTAAATAATTTCGTTTCATGCCGTGATTAAGTTTCTAACTGATCAAAGGAAAAAACCTCTGATTATTATGCAGAGATGCTTTTTATTTACAGAGACTCTTATCTGGAAAAATTTATGTTTTGAAAGCGAGTGACTCCCTGTCAAGTGATCCAAGTGTTCTGGACGTGGTATACATTTTTCCATTTTTCTGAAAAGTGATTTATTGTAGACTTGATTCATATCAATGAAAGATTTTTATTGCAGATGTATTCAATGTTGGTAAAAAAATTAAAAAGAATTATAATTTTTTTATACTAGAATTACAAAAACTGTTTTATTAATATTTTTCAATATTTTAATTCTATAATTAATAAAAATAAATTTTTGCCTAAGATTCAATGTTTTTTCCACATGAACTGTAGTAAAAGCACTTATTGAAAAGTTTTGACAATTTATTTGTTTCTTAATTAATTTTAATATTTTTTATGAAAATGAAAAGCTCTTCTCCTATAAAACCTATACTGGGTTTGATTGAAAAATAATGAGCCTTATTTTTTTAAGCAGTTTTATTAAACTTTTTTGCCTTATACAACTAATATTCTTCAAAATAGGACCCTTGAGCGTCAATACACCGCTGGTAGCGGTCCTTCCACTGCAGGAAACATTTTTTAAACTCATCCGCCGGAATCGCGTTCAATTCGGCTGTCTCAGTTTTTTGGATCGCCTCGATGGAGTCGAAACGCCTCCCCTTTAGCTTTCTTTTCAGGTGCGGGAACAAGAAGAAGTCCGGAGGGGACAGGTCTGGGCTGTAGGGAGGGTGGGGAAGCACCGGAACCCCCATCTTGGCCAATGCCATCAGTCCATCAGTCAAAACCTTTGGTACCGATTTGGTACCCACTTTCCACATTTGAAGTTTTCCGGTCACGATTTCCCGCACATTGTTATAAGTTAAATTTAACTCTTCACTGATCTCACGTAGACTAGCACGACGGTCAGTGTTGAAAAATTCACGAACCCGGTTCACATCTTCGTCTGTTTGCGTCGTCGAAGGCCTTCCAGATCGCTGTTCGTCTTCGACGTCCTCCCGGCCTTCCTTGAACGACTTGTGCCACCGTTTCGCCTGGGCACTGGACAGAGATTGGTCCCCGTAAGCCTCCTTGAGTAGGTCAATGGTTTTATCGAGTAACGTTGCTCCAAAGATCGGTGCATTTTCGCCACTGCAGAATCCTAACACACTTTTAAAACAGCTTTCACGCGCGGAGCGATGTTGACTGCACCGCTGTTGCCAGCGAACTGGGACCGGTTTCTAGTGGAAGGGGAAGGTCCAACGATCATTTCCCCCCCCCCCCCCCCCCCCTAGCCGATTCCGTTGATCGCTTGGCAGACGCTCCGCGCGGGAAGGCTCATTACTTTTCAATCAAATCCTGTATATATAATTGGCGGGTACACCCTTTTTGGGTGTTCGGCCGAGCTCCTCCTCCTATTTGTGGCGTGCGCCTTGATGTTTTTCCACAAATGGAGGGACCTACAGTTTCAAGCCGACTCCGAACGGTAGATATTTTTATGAGGAGCTTCTTCATGGCAAAAATACACTCGGAGGTTTGCCTGCCGAGGGGCGACCGCTATTAGAAAAATGTTTTTCTTAATTTTGGTGTTTCACCGAGATTCGTACCAACAATCTCTCTGTGATTTCCGAATGGTAGTCACGCACCAACCCATTCGGCTACGGCGGCCGCCATTTCTAATGCATTCCGCTCTTATTATTTTGAACACAAGTGTACATATGGGTGTATGCATGCATAAATAACTGGTTTTGCAGGTCATATATTCCCGTGGTATCTCCTTAAGTGTTTATTGTTCATTTCTGTTAAGAATTTGAAATGCGGAAGTGTGTGTGTGTATTAACACCGTTACTAAGAGTTTATTATTTTCTGATTATGTTGTGTTTGTATTTACCTTAAACATTAAATTGCACTCCAATTTAAGGCTACTGTCAGGAGTACGCATAAAAACGTCCAATTTCGCATAAAACCGAGATAATGAGATAAGAGATAATATGAGTTTTCAGCTTAGAGTATAGTAAGCAATAAATGCTTTCCCCAGCAGTTTCGTTTACATGCATACACATACGAGTATGTATGTGTAAGTGTAGTACTTTATGTGAGCATAAAGCAAGTTAAGGGATGTATATTTCCGCCACCTGATAGCGTAGTATGTATGTATGTGTGCATGAAGGGTGGATGAGCCTAAAAGCAATTGCAGGATTTTTCGGAATAATGAAAATAAATTAATTAATTTAGCATAGTTTAGATGAGTTGCTCTTAAAAAGAGTTCACTCGGTGACCTCAGAAGCCATTCCAGTGCCCAGTGAAGATTTCCCCATCCCGACCTTTTAGAAAATCAGAACCTCCAGCAGGACGCTAGATAAATCCACAGTGGAGAGAATACAGATAATGGCGACCGCTATTCCACTTTCAGTGAATTTTATTTGGCTGGGCCTTTCCTTTAGCCAACTTGCCACGTGACAGACAGAAATACTCCCATGAAAGCAATCTGGTAAACTATCATAACTCGAGATAAACTGTTCTGATTCATAAAGAAATAGCACAGTAAGTGCCAAATGGTTTCTGTTCCTTCCTCATCTATAAAACATCTACAACCAATTGCCTACTGTCCTGTTAGTATTCCCTTCAGAAGCTATATGGTCGTTTTTAAAACTCTTGCGGGATTTGTGTTCTTGGACATGATGATCCAAGCCTCTCTCAGACGTCGTATATTTCATCAGTTGAAAAGATTAGCGGCGTCCTCGAAACTCTTGACCACATTTCAAGTTAAACGTCGACTCAACCCTCTTGATCGCAGACGGACTACACCATAAGGTGAATTTTGAATCAAGAGATCCATATGATTTCAACCATCTGTGAAGAGATTTTTTACTATTCTGAATTTTCAAATATTTGACTACCTTCTCTTAGCAAGCAGAATGGGTTTTCCCATTAAATTTGTTTGAACGGGTATCGTCGAACCAACGTTCTGGACTTTTCCGGAGAAACTATTCATCCATAATGCGCATATGGCCGAAAAAGAAGAGAAGAGAGATTACGATTGACTGAGAAATTGAGGTTAATTCCAATTTGCACTGCTTGACTAATTTGGATCTAGTATTGGGCAATGCTAATGTTGATAGTGTCGACTGGCTCTCAGAAAATACTTATTACTGCTTCCATAATCTTAGTAGTTTTACCTCTTTAACTCTGCAAGCTACACATAGAAATAAAATTGCTCTTGGGAAATACTCACGAAGTTGCCCAGCTGTAGTGTCTAAATGACGTCAAGCTCCGCGGGATAAACAGAGGAGCATTTACTCTTCACTCGATCGCATGCGCTTGTCCTGGTCTTCTCCCGGTGTTCGGTGATGGAGGCTTCAGCCTACGCCATGGAGTCTGACTGTTCCTCCGTCAGATCCTCTTCTCTGATGTCTTTCAGTCTCTCCAGGATTCTCAGAGCCGATCGCTTGGAACGATAGTACCTTACTCAAGCACTTATATACTTCCGCGGGTGGGTGCTACACGGGGCAGTGATGGTGACAGAAGAGCAAACATCAGGCGCCATTGGCTGAGACATGTGATCCGATGCTGCCGACATTACTAGGTGTGACGAAGACAGCCATCTGGAATGAGAGGGACAGCAAGATCCGCTTGTCTTGTGACAGCGTAACTCTTGCTTCCCAAGAGTCTTGTTGCGAGGGGGCGTCTACTGCTGGCACCGGATGTAGATGGAATGTCGTCTCCAACTTGTCTTATGACAAGGTTGATATTGTTACCAGTAAGAGGCTTCGCTGACGTAGAGGCAGTCCTTGAAGGGACGGTGCGGGAGCCAGGCCCTAGCTTAGCCACAGACTTCACTCCGTTTGCATGAGTGGTCTTTTTTGAGAGATTTCGGTCTTGGTTTTGGGTTGCCTTGGTTGTCCGAGGCTAGGTTTTGAGAGCAGATTATGGGATATCAGGCTAGGGAATGACAGTGGAAGCGTAGTCGGTACGGTTATCTCCGCATGGTGATTGACTGGCCACTACCACTTTGCAGATGGACGCCTAGCCAATACCCAAATGGAGCTTCCTTCTTAGTTCGTGGCGATTTAACTCCCATGATGTGAGAGTTAACCGGACACTTCAGTCCCATTCCCGCGGCAAGGAGACCAACTTGATGAGGAGTTTGTCATATGTCGCTGTATTTTTTTCATGCTTTTTTTCGCATGCTTTTCTAAAAAAAATTGGGTGCATATTCCAAGGGTCTTCATTTTCAAAATTTCTTCGTTTTAACTATAAAACATTTTTGTATGGGAAATTTCACAGCAACGAGGTTTTTTCAGGATACTCAGGAACAATTTTGTTAAATTGAGTTATGCGTTTTATCAGATGTTCTCTATATCGAGGTTTTATTGTAAATACATACATATTAATTTATTTATCTCTCCTTAAAGAATTTCAATTGAGACTTAGTTGCATTATTCGACTCCTTTAATTGCAGATGTGCAGCGGCAAAAAGGATTCCATCGTCACCGTCGCTGCGTTGGGCAATTTCACACATACAGTGGTGCGGCGTGCAACAGGCAGTGAGTATTCGACTTCCATTACCATTTTTTAACCACACACGTACATATATATCCATACTTTGTAGCTAAAACTCAATTTGAAATTTAAGTGGTTGTTTGAACACAGATTTATTTATGACAAGTAGTTAGTGCAAAAGCATCATTTTACTCTCACAAGCTTGGAGTTAATTAAGTTATTGTGTTGGCGGAAAATCGCTTTTGTTGAAGTTAAACGACAAATAAAATAAACCCTTTAGCATAAAGTTCGTTATGCAATAACTAAACTAAAAGCATTCTAAGCTGATGGGGTTGCTTCAATGCAAGTGGTAGAGAACCTGAAGAGAATGGAATACGAAGAGAGAGAGCTGAGAGAACAAAAATACAAAAAATTTTACCTGCATAGCAGTGTTGATGTGAGTAGGAAAGGAAGATTTTTTTTTAGCTAATCAGTTTAAAAGACATAGAGACAGAAGTTTCAGCAAAATCAATTTAACTATTCAGAGGAGGTCGATTTCGATATCGGACGAATTTCCTATCCGTATATGACATACACCCATTATTAAAATTGTAGGTACGCGATATTTTCACAATTTTTGACTACATTGACATTTTAAGAAAAATGTACATTCTCCAAAAAATTTCATATAAACCACACATTCAAACTTCCCATAAACTTTATAAGAATTCCACAAATTTTCAGCAATATTTTAAATTAAATTAAAAAAAATGAGTATGCAGTTCTATAGCCCATTAAATTTTAGTACAATAAAGTGCAAGTTTGAAGTGACTTAAAACAACTGCTGATTATGATAATTTTTTCCCCCGAAAGTCTTGCGTATTTTCTCCATATAACGAATGCACACAACATTTTCTTCTGTGAGCCCAATGAAAGCCTCTTTAAGCCAATGTTTATATGAAAATATTTAAACTATCACTTTATGGCTATTCGGCTATCATTGATTGATTGTAAATTAGTTGCTTTGCCCATCAGCACGTCTATGATACCGATGGATTGACCTTTTTTGTCTATCGCCTACTCACTAAGAGGTCTGATTAGGCTTTGTTCTTCCGTCGATGAAAGTAATCGTCGCGTTGCAGTCAATAGCTTTGGCTAACATAGCATAAGGTTGGACAAAGATTAGATATATTATTGGCTAAGATGAGAACTGAGAGGTATTGTGTCCAAAAGGATATTTTCTGTTCTAATATCACATAGCCTTTCTTCAATTACAATGCAAATGAAAGCTCAAATGTTACTGGTTGACGTTCTATTAAGAGAAATAGAATCAGCTGTACCCTTCAAGAAAAAGTAAGTTAGCCATTAGATTCAGCCAAAGCAAAAAAACAAAATATAGGATTGAAATATCTTGTCGTCCTCCAGATCTAGACTGATTATCACTCAGTATGCGTACCCCTTCTGTGCAGATTAACACATATTGCTATGTTGCAAGACTATTTTTGCTTTTTTAATAGAATTGAATAGCCATGTAAGGGATATGTAATATAGTTCCAAGAAGATGCTTCCACATGTCACTCAGTTGATAGAACGATTATTCTACTGAAGGGCAATGGTGTAATCTTGAGCCATGCTTCGATCAAATGGGCAACTCCTTCAAGCGAAATTACTTCATTAGATTTATTTTTATGAAATTATAATAAGCTGTTAGTTTATGATAACAATCAAATCATAAGCAATATCGACCCTAGCGAAATTGACGGTCTCTGGTCCAATTGTGCGTCAGAGTGTTGCAAAGTTGTCTCTAAAATATCGTTGGCTGCGAACAAGCCCGTGCAGATGTGAAACTAATAAATTATGGCACTTTTCAGCATATTGAATACGGCAAGAAAGTTAGGAAATTCAATCATTGGCCGAGAATTATACTCCAAAGAATATAAAATGGACGATACAAAACGTAAAAGTTGTGCAGTTTGTCTTCGTGGCTTACACGCTTTGCATCCCAGATACTGTTCAATTCGTTTAGCGTGGACGCGTATGTTAACGGGAAGATGAATGGTCAAAAACAGTTTCCAAGGCCATTGGACTATGCTGAAAAGGTCACTGCCGAATATATTTAGTCGTAATTTTGATATAAACTATTCTAGCAACTCTTCCCATAACAACTTGCGGGAATGAAAGATCGTTTTCATTACTTCTTGGACTCCAAACATATTTAAGAAATACGATATCATAGGAGCGGTTGAATGCGGCAGCACATCTCTACCATATATCCATTGATACTTAACTACCACAGGCACGCCCAGAGGATGGGCTGGCAAACATTTGATTTCTGCAGAAGCTGTCTAGATGAGCAAGACAGGATCTCGCAACTTCTGTGCCATTGTTCTGATCTATCGAGACGCAGATTTACCGTTTTAGGTAGAAAATTCTTTAATGAATTGGAAGAACTCAGTGCAGTGGAAATCAGGGATCTTCAAAAATGTTTGAAAAGTACACACTGGTTTTAGCAGAGATAAGGACAAAATTGCTACGCGGCACCACAATGGGCTATGCCCGAAATTGGTCCCACAGTAGACAACCGCTTCAACCTAACCTAACCCACAGTGCAAGGAATTAAGAAAAAATTGCTGAAAACAAGCGACGAATCGAAATCAAATTGTTATTTTTTATATTTCCATATGACTAAATATCTATAGTTTTTCTATTGTGATTGGAATTTGGTTTATTCGCCTTAAAATGATATTTTTTAGTTTTATTAATAATTTTGAATATAATAGAATAGAATATAAATTTTTCATTTATAAAACGTGAAGTCGATCTCAGTCGGACCTAGATAATCTTAAGCTTTGGTGTGTGACAAATCGCCTATATTTGAATATAGCCAACGTTTTATATTACTTCTTCAACAAAGAATTCAACTGATGGCTCCAAACGGCGGATAGTTTTTTATGAGGACCTTTTTCAGGGCAGAACTACACTCAGAAGTTTACCATCGCCTGCCTGCCGCATTTAGAACAAAAAAAAAACAAAACCCTTTTCTATCATTTCATGTTTCATGCTCGAGGTTTCAAACGTGGGTACTACCGTATGGTAGTCCGCTCCAAGCCATGCGGCTATGGCAGCGAAGACTAGGAGAGGCAAAGAGGAAATTAAATACCTAAGAGTGTTTCTTGATGTGGACCTCACTTGTTTCACTCATGTTAACTACATAGTCTCAAAATCATTATAGAGTTTTCGCTTGCGTTTTTTCGTCTTAACTACTCATACCTCAATGAACCTTATACTTTATCCGGCATGTGTTAAATTGCCTTTAGTAACAGGTGGCGCTAAAGTAATCCTCCTATCAGAAAATGCTATAAATTTTGCGATTGGCCCCTAATGTCAGTTCTGTTTTGATATTTGTGTAGTAAACAGATGCGAAATACACGTTAATAAACAATGTTACACTGCACTGCTCGAGAACGCGGAATATTGCTGACTATTTATTTGACCAATAATCGGTCGGTGACTTTGGCACAACGTGAATTTCGTCGCAGATTTCCTCGCCGTCCAACGCCTACTGGTGAAACACTGCGACGTTTAGCCGCTCGCCTCGAAGAGACTGGCACAACACGAGATGCTGCCAGGCGTGGCAGATCCCGGAGTAGCCGTTCTGCAGAGAATATTGCTGCTGTAGCCGAGGATGTCATGGAAGCGCCGTCGACATCGGCCAGACGACGCGCCACGCAAATGGGTATCAGTCGACGGTCTTTACAGCGAATTTTGGTACAAGATTTGAAGATGTTTCCGATGATTGGATGAAACGGTAATTTACTCTACCATTGTACTCCTTCAGGCTGGCGGCTAATTTTTGATCTACCGCTACGACTAGCGTTACGTTGGAGCCTCTTTCGGCTCTTTTTAGCAGGCGCCAGGAATCAACATTGAGGCCTTTATTCTGCCCCTGCACAAAGTCCAATATCTTGGCTATCTCGACTTTGACTGAGTTGGGAAAGTACCCCACTGCGATCCGAGAGTGAGGAATTTTGGATTCCTCTGTGGCCCACAGTGTTGCACCCTCCCACGGCGACGCATTTGAAATGGCCGCCTTGACCCATTCCGCCGATGTGCTCTCCTTACAATGCAGGACAAGGTATCCTGCCTTGTAAGTAGTGCCCAAGAACGCTGGTTTTGTGGCCATGTTTTTCCCCGCCAGTATTTTGTCTAACAGGACTTGTTGGATGGAGTCCATTTGTTCGGTTGTCAGTACCGCATTGGGGTAGTCCCTAGGAAGTACTGCCAACCTGACTCCTGTTGTTACGTCTTTGTATGTGGCAGTGGGCTTCCACTTTTTGCTCCTTAGAGCTGCGTCTTTCGATGTGGACCATCATCTTTAGGCCGCTTTTTTGCTGTTGCTTCGGGTGGTGTGTCCTCAACCGACCTTAGTCGTTTCGGCCCCGTCGTTGTTTTTCCAGTGTTTTTGCTCATGGGCTCCAGCGCCTTAGCATATGCTTCTTCTCTGGTTAGCCCTTTTTTTAGGAAGTGTGCAAGTGTTCTCCTGCCCGCACCACCGAGCTTTTTTGGCTGTTCCGTTGTCGGCCCTTCGCCATCGGTGTTTGGAGTCGTCTCGGCAGTTCTCACGCCTTCAACTGCGGACCGTTCCTCCTTGTTAATTTGAGGCTTGGTGGCCTCTTCCTGTTGAGGTGTGACCGCCTCTGTTTTTTGAGGTTTTTTGTTAGCCTCTTGGTTGAAGCCTTCTTGGCCGCTTCCGCCATTTTTTGTTTTTTCTTTGCTGGTATTCATTTTGTTCCCACGAGTAAAGGGGTATATCAGTCACCTGCGCCAGTGCCCCGGTAGCGCAGGAAGGCATTTTTGAAATGGATCCTCGCCAGATGGCCCCAAGTCCGCATACTAGCGACTAGATCCCCCTCTAGCTAAGCATCCCTCGGCGTATGCTGTTCCACCTTGGATTGGGGATTTATACTTACCCAAGGCAGTTTACTCTTCCCGCCCGACTATATTAGCCAGGACTCCAACAGAGACATGACCGTGCTGGGGTATCCTGTTTCCAGTGGCCACCACGGGGAGGATAGTCGCACTTCCGACAGACTTGCAGTTACGGCACAAAGTCCACGAGGGCCTTTGCGTTGTTTCCCCTACAAAGACTGCCAGCAATGATCAGCGAGTTCTTTTTGCCGCAACTTGATGAATTGGGATTGGAAAATATGTGGTTCCAACAGGACGGTGCAACGACACACACTGCATGTGCCACAACCGATATGCTGAAGGATGCATTTCCCGGGCGCCTAATCTCCCGTTTTGGCGATTTGCACTGGCCAGGAAGATCGCCTGATTTGACCGCTCCAGACTTCTTTTTGTGGGGCTTTTTGAAGTCGCGGGTTTATGTCAACAAGCCTAAGACTCTTGCAGCTCTTAAAGACAATATCCGTCAAGAATGTGAGGACCTATCGCCGGAAGTTTTGGCCAAAGTGATGGAAAATGCCATAAAAAGGGCTCAAATGGCAATCAACTGTGGCGGCGGCCGTTTACATCGCATCATATTCTCGACTTGATGTAAAGAAAATTAAAAAACCAAATAAAAATAATTTACAAGAAGAATCAAAGTTTTTCTTTTTTTTTAAATTACAGCCAAAAAACATCGCAAGGTTACTTTTGCGCCACCTTGTATATGCCACTTGTATTTAGGCAGACGCAAACGTTTTCCCAACCGTGTCTGGTCGTTGCAATATTAAGGCCGTTAACCCATTTCCTGGCCGAGCAGTTAAAACGTTAGCTATGCTAAAACGCCGTTCATCGAGGTTACTTTCCATTAAATTCAATTTTAAAACAACACTTGAAATTCAGGAGCGAGAGCTAAAGGAAGGAATCAGCCATCGACGGAGAAAAACCAAAGGTATTATGAAACTTTGATTGAGGGTGTCCCGTCAGCGCCTTAACCTCTCGTTTCCACCACAGTCGGTTCTACGTGACCGAAACGACCCGGATTTATATCCGGCCAATGACAGTCACTCCAGCAGCATTCCCCGTATGTAAGTATACGGAATGTTTATGCTGCTACAACAACAACAACAGTAAAAATTTGATTAGATCAAAATTATATGTATGTGCACATAGCATCGTCACTTTTAAACAGAGACCATTCCAGGTTACCCTCTTTAGATAGAAGTGAACGTCTTCAAAAATCATTTGCAAGCTTTTCTCTCTCGGATTTAAAATTCACAGCATCTATTGCCTAATATAGGGTTGCCCATATTCGACGGACCCGACGGATTTCGATGACTCTTTGGGCCCATTCCAATCGACGAGGCTTGTCCGCAGGCAACGATCTTTGCGTGAATTGAATCTTATACGGGAATAAATGCAAATCAATGCGGATAATTCGTTGTAAAGGGGTCCGAGCAATGCCCAACTGCTGAGAACGGCGATTTTGGGATGCCCTTGGCGACGCCTTGGTCGGTTTTGATTTCTCCTCTTTGGATTAGGAAGAGCATCACCAGTCGTAAAACCTTTCGTACAAACGTTTAATGGTGTTCTTAGAAGAGGCACTTTTCACATTATTTAATTTTGTATACGCACGTTGAGTTTTCACAATTGACTTATTTTGTTGAATGTAAATTTCAGCAATTTGGGAGCTCTCGCGTGGCATGTACTGTTCTATGGTAAAAATCTGCTTGAACTGATGCTTCCAACGCGGTATGTCATTAAGCGATCTGACGTCTGTCAAAAGATACAGGGTTGCCAGATGGGTCCGTCGAATATTGCCAACCCTGTATAGCATGAAATGTCTGATCGTAAACCTAAGGTGTAGGTCAGAAGAGCAAAAGTGTATTTTCGTTTGGGTCTTTGGTGGCTAACATTTTACGAGGGCATACTGACCATCCAGCGCTATTGAACACAGTAAGCTTTCATTTTTCTTCTCACAGTCTGCGGCATGTAGACAACTTTTTCATTTCGAAAGGTAACTTCTAATGCACTTTTAAATACAACTTTAGCTGTATTTAATAAGTCAGTGTTACTATTTCTATTTCTTTCTTCCAAGCAATAATTTTAAATAACTTAATAATTAAATAACCTAAGCAGTAGTAAAATACTAGTAATAATAATCAATAAAAAATTAAGTGAAATTCAAACAAGCAAACAAAAAAAAGTTCACTTGTCATTCAAACCTAAAAGTCGTAAGAAAAAAAAAAAAAACAATCAGCTATCGCCTTGTATAGACCAACCTGGGACTGTAAATTCTTCTCTTCTAAATTCTTTGCATTGGCTATAAAACAAAACAAAGATAGTAAAGAAAACTTTTATTTCTTAGATCTCTACTGGGCCATCCCAATTATGTATTTGTTCTCTCTGCTTGGATAGCGCTGCCAACTTAATTGGCGCGCAGCTGTTTGTATGCAGAAATTTTGCTGAAAACCATTCAAAGCAAATTGTGATTTTGAGAAACAGCTGCTACCCGCATTCCAAGGAACTGGAAGCAGCGGCCGGCTTACTCGTTTGGCGACAAACTTGCATGCTTATGTATGTGCACCCGAATAATATGATATTATGTTTTTATGTGCTTGCCGAAACCAGCCTGCGGCTATTAACCGGTGAAATAGCTGGCAAAGCAACAAAACGGCAAAAGGCAATTGAACTCTTGACGTAGTCTAAAAAATTTATGCAACAAAGAGGTTGAGTTTTATGCAAAGGTTCATTGTAATCCATGTGCATACATACATATGTACATATATAGAATACACACACCCATTTATGTGCATACACACAGGTATCATACATACATACGTGTGGTACTTAATACATTCTTCCTGAATTGGTGACTCAGAGTCAGATTTCGGTTAAGATGCCAGAAGCTGAAGACGAGTTGTTGTGCGAAACCGTAACCTGAATCCTTCACCGAGAAAAATGAACATAAATATAAATACTCGTACATAAATATTAGCCGTAAATGATAATGGGGTAAACCGATTGTGAGGGTATAAACGAGTAGACTAATTGATCGCGTAAATTCGAACAGATGACACTGGTGTGCAAAAAAAAAGAGAGCAAGAAAACGAAATGATAGAGCGAAATGAAAATAAAAAATATATAAAGAGGAATAAATATGAGTAAGAAGCAAGCGATTTGAAACAGCTGTTATCGGCCAACTGAAACTGATGTTGGCTGTAGCAAAAAAAAAAAAACAAAAAAACAACAATCAAGAAAAATATTAACAACACAATCCAACAACAGCAGAAGAGCACATGTAAACCGCATAACGAACAAAAAAACAGAACAAAAACAAGAAAGACAGCTGCTCTACTCAGCACCACGCTTCAATATCACATCACAAAATGAAACGAAATTAAATGGAATACTAACCAAAGCAACAAACGAAGCAGAAAGTTGGTTGGCAAAACAAGTTGGGAAACAGCAACAATAACTACAAACACAGGTACATTAGTAGGTGTGTTTAGTACCTTTGATAGGTAATACAAAGCACACGGCGAAAAGCGATATGCATATGTATGTCACATATGTATGTGTGTGTGCGTGTGTTCATGTACAAACACAGTAAAGTCGTGTTAACTCCGACATACCGCTGGCGATTTGTGCGCGCACTGATCAATGCATCTGTGCTCTCATTCCAGAGAGCGATACTCGCGCCAGACCAGCCGTGTCTCGCCTAACGCCTCGCCAGGTCTAACCTTCAGCGGGCACAGATTGAACTGATAGCAGCCTGACTTTAGATAGCAAACCAGTAGCACTGGTGAAGTGGTGTTAGGTGGTGCCATTGAGGTAACAGTGTTTTGTGAAAGGCTAAAGTGAGGTAAAGTAGGCGGGAAAATAGCAATAACAACAGAATTTGATATCAACAAATAACTGTTTCATGTTTCAGTAAAATGAAATGATAAAATCGTATTTGGATATTATTAACCCTCCGTTTGCCAGTTGTTGTAGTAGTCACATTTGAACCTAACGACGCGATTAGACCCACATACATTTTGCATGGGAACGCAAGCAACAATATTTCAGCAAGTAAAAGTATGCGTACTTTATCTAGCAGTTAAATCAAAAAGCCCTTGGGCAGATTCATTTGTCAAACCGTTGATTAAGTGCACGTACTTAAGTAAAATCGTATGAAATTTTTTGATGATTTTTGGTTGTTTGATATTGATAGGTGAAGAACGAGGAGTACATTCCTGTGGAATACAATGCAGTTGGACCGCAACAGCCTAACCTAATTATAGTACCAAACACCAAATGAAAAGAAAGATTTTTACAAATAAGACTGTGAATGAGTATGAATATGAAAGAAACTACTACAGGGTTCCGCACTCGAAGTGTAACCAACTTCATACCGCTCGCGCAGCTGTTGCACGGGCATCAGCTGTCTGTTAGTGGCTAAAAGACATTCCAGAGTATTTTTACAAGCGCGTGGAAGCATTTTGCCGACAGTAAACGCAAAGAAAGAAAATCAGTAATGAATTTTAAACGTAAATCCACGCAACGCGAAATCCCGCGACGAAGTGCCAATCAAATGGCAAAAGAACTGAAAATATAATATCTGAACGCCGCTTACTGAAAAATGATCTCAAAGTCAAGTCTTATAAGATCCAAAAGGCGCATGATCTCACACCAAAGCAGCAACAAGTCAGACTTGAGAGAGCGAAGGAGTTGCTCCGAACATTGTGTTTTCTGACGAGAAAATTTTTCAAATTGAGCAATTCGCCAACCTCCAAAACAATAGAGTTTATTTGGCCGACCGTTCATACGAGAATTTGAGGTATCGATTGGCCGCCAGAAGGCAGCATCCGCCACAGGTAATGGTTTGGGCCGCTGTTTTCATCGAGCCTGGCGTCAAGGTAAATGCGAAATATTATCGGGAAAGTATTCTGTATTCTGGAGGTTGCTTTGAAGCCATCGACAGAGAAACATTTCAGTGGCAGACCTTGCACGCTTCAACAGGACTCGGTACCGTCTCCCAAAGCTCACCAAGAATGGGTAAAAAACAACGTTTCGTTCACATAATGGCTCTCAAATTCACCAGACGCGAATCCAATGGACTATTCTCTTTAGGCCATTTTGAAGAGCAAGGTCCGAACTAAAAGATTCACCAGTCTCGAGGCGCTGAAAAAAGCCATTTTGCGCGAGTGGGCCAAAATACCTGCAAGCCACATTCGGGCAGCTTCTGATTCGTTTCTGGACCGTCACAAGGCCATTGTCGAGGCAAGAGGTGGCCATACCGAGCAAAAATAAATTGATTCCTAATTTTGTATTATTTTCATAAATTTTTTACTTTGAATTGAATAAAAGTAATTTTCCAAACTAAACTTTAAATGCATTCGATATGAAACAGCTTTTTCAAATGTCGTCCTCGTCCAAGCTTCTGCGGCATACGTAGAGACGGGCATGATGAGAGCCTTGTATAGTGTTAGTTTTGCTCGTCGAGAGAGGACTTTACTGCTCAGTTGCCTACTTAGTCCAAAGTATCACTTGTTGGCAAGAGAGATTCTACGTTGGATTTCAAGGCTGACATTGTTATCGGTGTTAATGCTGGTTCCTAAATAGACGAAGTCTTTTACAACCTCAAAATTATAACTGTCAACAGTGACGTGGGTGCCGATACGCGAGTTCGCCGACTGTTTGTTTGATGATAGGAGGTACTTCGTTTTGTCCTTGTTCAGCACCAGACCCATTCGCTTTGCCTCTTTATTCAGTTTGGAGAAAGCAGAACTAACAGGGCGGTTGTTAAGGTCGATGATGTCAATATCATCGGCATACGCCAGCAATTGTACGCTCTTATAAAATATTGTGCCTGAGCGATTAAGTTCTGCGGCTCGTACGATGCTCTCCAACATCAGGTTAAAGCAGTCACACGGCAGCGAGTCACCCTGTCTGAAACCTCGTTTGGTATCAAACGGCTCGGAGAGGTCCTTCCCAATTCTGACGGGCTGCTGGTGTTGAGCAACGTCATCTTACATAGCCGTATTAGTTTTGCGGGGATACCAAATTCGGACATCGCGGCATACAAGTAACTCCTTTCCGTACTGTCGAATGCAGCTTTGAAATCGACGAAAAGATTGTGTGTTGATTGTCCTCCACGTATTTCGGCCTCTCGTTTCTTCTCTCGGATAATACGTCTCTCCTTCTTTTTTAGCTCTCTGTAGCGATCCCACATGGCTTGCCCGATCGCAGCGTGGCTCTATAGGCGGTATCCTTTCTTTCTGCGGCAACATGACATTCCTCGTCGTACCAACTGTTTTTTCGGCCTCGCCGGAGTTCGATTTCTTCTTCGGCGGCGGTACGTAGGGAACGAGAAATGTTGCTCCATTGCTCGTGCATGCCGGTTTGTTGGGCAGTACTCCCTGAGAGCAGGAGTGAGAGTCGAGTGGCGATTTTTAAGTGGCGGGACCCAAACCCAACGCACAACCAGGTATCCTGGGACACTTCGCCTTCTCACGTTAGCTCACTCCCGAACGGGTGTTCGGAAGCTACCCAGAGGATACGTGGGCTAATCACGGACGTTGTGAGCTGCTTGAACCATATGAAGAAGAATCGGCCTGGCCACTCCCAAGTGAATGGCTATCAGTAACTTTCCCCTTTTGCGGGGACTTCTACACATAGAACCATCCTCCTCTATACTACTAGGCGCACCTTATTTGGGTTCCAATAAAGTGGCAGGAAACTGCAAAGCAGTTGAACTTGCTGGAATTGGTACAACCCTTGATATCGAATCGGATAAAACGTTAATACCTATACCCATTGCCACTTGGACAGAAAAACTATTAAAATAATAAATACGAAATGACAAAACCTAACAACATGCGAATTCAGCAAATTGGCATGGCCGAAACCCAACAGTGGTCGTTCAAAATGGCTCATAAAACTCATTAGAGAAAATACAGAAGCATTGGAACATTGATAGGTATATTAACTGGTCATTGTCTAATAGGTAACCAAGCAAGAAAGCTGAGAGTTCCGTGCTATGATTACTGTAGGAGCTGCGACAATACAGAAGAAGAGGAAGCTATTAAACACCTCCTTTGTGAGTGTGAAAGATTAGCTAGAAGATGTCTTCACACGCCTGGTAACACTTTTTTCACAGATGTAGCGGATATAGCGCATCTTAAACTAACGAAGTTAAGCTCTTTTATAAAAGTCACAGGATGGTTTGAAAGGGATCCCATACTACTACTACTATAATTGGCGCGTACACCCTTTTTGGATATTTGGCCGAGCTCCTCCTCCTATTTGTGGTGTGCGTCTTGATGTTCTTCCACAAATGGAGGGGCCTACAGTTTCAAGCCGACTCCGAACGGCAGATATTTTTATGAGGAGTTTCTTCATGGCAGAAATACACTCGGAGGTTTGCCATTGCCTGCCGAGGGGCGGCCGCTATTAGAAAAATGTTTTTCTTAATTTTGGTGTTTCACCGAGATTCGAACCGATGTTCTCTCTGTGAATTCCGAATGGTAGTCACGCACCAACCCATTCGGCTACGGCGGCCGGATCCCATAGTGTAAGGAAAAAGATCCAGTGGTATCACAATGAACCTACGACAGGTCTAAATCTGTCATTTAGGCAGTCAGTATACCTACCTACTACCTGTTCACTGGATTTGGTTTGAACCCACTGTCAATATTTGGGGACGGAAATTTTCTAAGAAAAAAAAGACTAAAAAAAAGAATTTGTGTTTTTAACTAAGAAATTATATATGAATCCAAGAGGGTTAAACAAATGCGTCGACTTGTTTCATAAGTTGCACACACTAAAGTCATTTACTAATTCTTCGAAAATAGCTGTGTTAATTTTTTTTTAATTTTTCAAATTTTCTCTAATAAATTCTCCTCTTCTTTTTATTCACCAAAAAATTGCATCGCTTTTACATCAATTTCTTCCCATTGTAGCAAACAATGTCTCAAATCTGAATATGTTAGAGCTTTTTATTCAAGAGCTTCGTACGACCATAAGCCAACGGGGGCTTGTGCCATTGTCGCAGCAGCTGTGCGCGATCAGTTACGTTGTGTCTAGCGTTGTTGACGGTTGTTAGTGGCGCTTATTTGACGGTCTAGCTTAGTTGCTTTATTGTAAATTATGATATATTGCAAGCGTACATAGCTTACAATTCACACTTTACTCAACTGTTTTTCATTTTTTTTTTTCAACTGACGATTTCTCAAAGATTTGCAAGTCAGACGAGTTAGCTAGACGTTTTTCTTGTGTTCTTTTTTATTTGTGTTTTTTGTGCTTTTTTTCTTTTCTGTGCTTTCTGTGTTCATTCATACTTAAGTTCTTGCGCTGTCTACTTCGTGTTATACGAATTCGCTTTGTACCAATGGTGTTTTTGTTGTATATTGTGGTTGTAGCTGTTGGTGCTAATGGTGTTTATTAGTGGTGCAGTGTGTGAAAAGGTGTGAGTGGCGCGCATTTACTCGTAGTTGGTTCACAGTTGATTGAACGCGAGCGGTGCCAAGCCAGAGAAGCTGGATTTTTATAAATCTTTTCTTTATTTATTGTATAAAAAAAATGTACATACATGCGCACATACGTACATTGTTGAGTTTTTTTTTTGTTGTTTGTTAATTCTCGCACTTTCAATGCGCTTGTCTGTCTGAATGAGTTGTGAAGCTCGTGAAGTCGCTGTCAAATCAAATCGAGTACAAGCTGTAGTGTGGCATTGCATATTGTGTTAGAAATGAAATCGCTTTAATCGTAAGATAAAATTGAAGAATTCAGAATCGAGAATTGAAACTACGTACGTACATACATACCGACGTAAAATACCAAATAATGCGCATTTGAAGTGTGCGCGTGATTACGAAAGTGTGAGGTGTGACGTACATACATACATACATATATCAAAATAGTAACGTGCTTTGTTGTGCTCTTCATACTCCAGTTGTTGCAGTGTGAAATAATATTGTTGTTATATTTCGGTTATTGCAATCGTTGCTCAAAAGTGACGCTTTGAACGCAGACTGCACGCGGTTTAGGCGCCATCGCTACTTATAGTTTCTACAAAATTTCGAGAGCCATTCAGGCGTGCACAGAGCGACATTTGCTATAACCAGCTCTAATTCCAAATTCGGCTGCAACGTTGGAGTTTAAGGTAAATACTAAATTAATACTAGAATACCTGTAGGTGATGCATACATATATTTTTTATATTGGTTATGTTTTCCAATCGCGGTAAGCATGCACCAATTACGGAATCGGAGGAGAGTGCCGCAAATGCTTCACTCCGCAATGCACTTAGCTATCTACACACTTACTTAATTATCTAAAAATTTATGCTTCCTATGCTAGAGGAGCGTCAAGTAGGCTCTTAAATCTGGATTGAGAGGTTTTACGAAGTCATCTGGATATGTTGCCGGACACTTTAGGCTTCGGTATCATTTCTGGAAACTAGCATCTATCGTTTTTGTGAGCTGGGCCATGAAATACCGGATAAATATCTTCTACAAATATTCAGATCTCGCAAGACGAATACTAACACATCTACATAATGTGACTCTGAATAGTTTAGTGACAAGGAACGAAAATGGCGCGGAAGTGCCCACACTCATTAGAAACATTCAGTTATAGGCTCACGTTTAGGCAAAAAATAGACCACATCAGAGGTTGCAATAGGAACATTTTCTGCTTTAGGAATATTTTTAACACACAGTAATTGCTAGTGACAGTCATTAGAACTCTCTATAAGATCACTAAATATGCAATAAATACAAATAAATAGCACAGCTTTGTAGGGTGTGACTTATGTAACAGGTGGCGCAAAAGTAGCCTTGCGATGTTTTTTGGCTGTAATTTAAAAAAAAAATGAAAAACTTTGATTCTTCTTGTGGATTACTTTATTTGGTTTTTTAATTTTATTTACATCAAATCGAGAATATGATGTCATGTAAATGGCCGCCGCCACAGTTGATTGCCATTTCAGCCCCTTTTATGGCATTTGCCATCACTTTGGCCTAAACTTCCGGCGATAGGTCCTCACATTCTTGACGGATATTGTCTTTAAGAGCTGCAAGAGTCTGAGGCTTGTTGACATAAACCCGCGACTTCAAAAAGCCCCACAAAAAGAAGTCTGGAGCGGTCAAATCAGGCGGTCTTGCTGGCCAGTGCAAATCGCCAAAACGGGAGCGCTCACCATTCACAGTAACCGTTTGGTCCGCGACGTCTTCGAAGAAAAAAGGTCCGATGACTCCTCCAGCGAAACAGCACACCATACAGTGACTTTGAGCGGGTGTAATGGCTCTTCGTGGGTTACACGCGGATTTTCAGTGCCCCAGAAGCGTAAATTTTGCTTATTTACGTACCCGCTAAGATGGAAAAGGGCTTTATTACTCATGATTATTTTTGATGAAAAATCATCTTTTTCTTGGTGGTGATTAAGGATGGCTTGAGCGTATGTTAGACGCGATTGGCGGTCAGCAGCTAACAGCTGATGCACCGTCTGGACTTTGTACGGAAACATCTTCAAATCTTGTACCAAAATTCGCTGTAAAGACCGTCGACTGATACCCATTTGCGTGGCACGACGTCTGGTCGATGTCGACGGCGCTTCCATGACATCGTCGGCTACAGCAGCAATATTCTCTGCAGAACGGCGTTCTGGAGCAGTGTAGCGTAACATTGTTTATTAACGTGTATTTCGCATATGTTTACTACACAAATGTCAAAACAGAACTGACATTAGGGGTCAATCGCAAAATTTATAGCATTTTCTGATAGGAGGATTACTTTAGCGCCACCTTATACAAGGTGGCTCAAAATCACCCTATCGGAAGACGAATAGTTTTTCCAAATGGCGTCGCACCTCAATCATACCATATTTGACACTTGTGACTAGACAGCTGCAATATGCAAACAGGCAAAAACGTTATTCAAAAACAAAATTTATTCCTTTTGCGAGATACCAGGTTGGTGCTTATTGAAAGAAATGAAATTGCATATTTAGTTGGCTAATTATTTACTTAACTTATTACTTACCTAATTTCCTTTAACATTGTTTAGGGGTTTCTAATAGTTTCGGGCCGATGTTCACTTGCTGTGGTGGCCATATTATTTTGGCGGTTTTTGTTGTTGTTGTAACAGTTTGCTGCATCGGCTTTCGTCAAATCTGTTCACTGATGTCAAATCTCATAACAAATTATACGCCACGAACAAATCATACAAATTGATTACGAACAATTGAAGAGTACGGAGAGAAATGTCACGGAGATGACGTGAACTCGTCACCAAAATCGTACACTTTTACTCTAAAATGCTCTTCCGCAGGTCTATGTCAATAAGCCGCAATCGGTAGATGTCATCAAATGCATTAGAACCTAGATCTTTAACCAAATTCAGCTTGATCTATGCAGTAGAGTCATTTAACATGAGGCCCTTCGGATCCCTTACATCGTGCAAATGATTTCCTGTACACTATTTCCTATTCCTCGTACATACATGAGCCTTTCATGCGGACCTTCCAAATATACACCTGTTCAATTTTAATATCGAATCAGCCTAATTGGCAAACTTCATACATATGCAAAATGTGATGCCTGTCAAGTTGCTCTAAAAAATCGCGCAATCTTCTCCGAGTATTCACAATTGAACAATCCCACTGTGACCAAAAGATTTTTTAATATATTAACTGCAACTTCGTATGTGTTAATCAAGTATAAAAAGGGAAGTTTCTCTCGACTATCAGCGGGCTCATGCAATCAGCGTTAAGCGAACTCTCTAAGTCGGCGATCTCAAACCGGTGTAGCATTTCCTAAGCTCTATGATCTATGCTAGAGACAATAACGCAGCAAGACCGATAGGACTAATGAACTTACCTCCGGCAAACCTTACCATTTTTGTTGATAATCAAGCAGCTATCAAGGCATTTAAATCAGCGTGCATCAATTCAAGATGTGTTAAAGAATACAAAAGGTCGCTATCGCTTATCCAACAACACAACACCGCACTTTGTTGGGTTCCCGGTCACTCTGGAGTGGAGGGAAAGAAAGAGCGAATGAGTGTGCAAGGAAAGGCTCTGGGCCTGACATTGAGCAATTGATAAAGGACATAAGCATTCCTCTAAGCGAGCTATAGTATACTGCGACTGACTTTAGCGAAATCGCGGAAACCAATAGAAGTGGTGGTCTCTGCTTACTAACTGAAGGGTCTGCAAAGCGCTCTGGCCAAGCCTGAATCTCAAAAAGGGCAAATGCTGGCTTAGATACAGTGGATTAACTACCAGCGTTCTCACAGTTGTTATAATGGGTCACTGCACTATTGGCATCGTAGTAGAATAGGTGTACCTCACAATGACTTCTGCAAGATGGCGTTTATTTTTGTGAAGACCTGATAGATTTGCAAAATATCTCACTGGAGGGACTAGTTATCTTCTTAAAAAAGATCTAAGTGATTTAAGCAACTTAGTTGGGAAAAGGAAATCAAATGCAGGTATCGCAATGAACCTTGGGACCACCGAAAGTTCTGCCTTATACAAGCAACCTGAGTAACTGAGCCTCACCTAAGACATTTGATTCTTTTATTTCCTCATAAAGAATTAACATACATATTCTAGAGAAAATGCACAGTAAGTTAAAAAAGTTTACTCAATCGTTGTCTCTTGTAGAAATCATCGTCGTTTTCTCATTTACGAGGTCAGCAATAGTTTAAGACTTAAGGTTGGATGTATGATTCGAAGAAAGCACTACCGCACAATTTCATTGAGCTTAGGGTTCACCCAGTGGTCCAAAATTGATTTCTCTCATATAAATAGAAGGCCAAATTCAATAACCCTACTCTGATCTCGACATAAAAGCGACTCTTTCTCTACCTTTGTATTCTAGCTGCTCCTACACTACGCGACACGCACGAAGTAAAATTTGGAAATTTAGACGTCTACTTATAAATAGGTACGCTGCTTTTGATAATTATAACTCTAGAATTTATTGACAACTTTTTGCAATTTGTTTATTTCTTTTTTAATTTTGATAATTTCTCCCATTCTTCTACAAGATCCATATAAAGTCAAGTTGCAAACTTTGTGCAAATAAAACAAAGAAAAAACGTACATGAAAATTTCACATTTTTCAACTGAAGTTTTTGAAAAACTTCTAGGTACACAGTTTTACAGTCCATTGAATATGAAAGTGAAGTTCAAGTTTTAAGTGGCTTAAAAATTAAGTTGATTTTTAAATTTTTTTTTTTTTTTTTTTGCTGGCGGTATGTGCATTTTCTTCACATATGTGCTCGGCATTAGGATAAAAAATTACCAAAAAACAACGCAAATTTTAAGCGACTTTAAACTTGCACTTTGTTATACTAAAATTTAAAGGGCTATTAAACTGTGTACCCAGTTTTTTTTAAGGAACTCTCATTAAAATTTGTCCAAATTTAATAAATATTGTATGAAGTTTGAAACTTGGATTATTATGGTATTTGTTATAGAATGAGCCATTTATTTACAAATTATATAATTATATAATTGAAATTAAAACATAAATACGCGAAACTCGTTAACCTGTGGTGCCTTTGTAAAAATTTCAGAGGCATATTAGCTATTGAAGAACGAGCCTAGCTCTGCTGAGCTAGTTCAACTCGCTTCTGTTAGCAAATGTGAAAATACTCGTAGCCTTCATTCGAATCCGGGATCTTTCTTTAAATGAAGTCTCCTAATATTTTAGCATTATGTGCATATATACAAAAAGAAAAAACAAAGTACTGTACCGTTACTTCTTTCAAATTCGGTAGTCCAGTACAAATGAATTCGTTTCTATTTGCATGTGCGTAAAAACTTTCCAGCATAATCACGTGAATCATAATTTAAAATGTTTTTTTTTATTTGCTATTAAATGGTATTGGGTTTTTAATGAACAATTTCTAAAGTAATCACATAACTTTTTACAACAACACGCTTTCAATGCTATGATATAATAGCCCACTTTTTTCATAGTTTCTTTTTTCGCTTTTTCCAACATACTCACTTCATACATGTCATGGAAATTATCTCATCTCAGTTGTGCTTTAATATGCGTTATATACTGTGGTGTAATGTTTTTGGTGTTGTGGTATTGTGATAATAAGCGCGCGCTGAAAAAATACTTGATAAGAAACTTAGTATTACCAGGCAAAGTTTTTTTTGTTTTTTGTTTTGAAAAGAGTGAGTAGTTGTTACTATTTCTCACACAATTAGTCATTTTCGTGTACACACCTATAAATAATTATATTAGCACTATTATGCGTATAACCTTGACAATTTTTGATCGAGTTGCTGCTCTAATTTATGTTGTTCGTCTTCCATTTGGCCTAGAAACATAGAACCAGCATTTTTCCACCTCTGCACGTATTTCGTTTCTTATGAGACGCTTTTTCCTGGCAGAAATCCAGAGAGTACTAATTACCTGTCTGTGTGCACGTTTGACAAAACAACTTAAGGGGACCCGGTGGTCTAGAAATTAAAAAAAAAATCGATTTTTTGTTTTCTCAATATTTCGAAAGCGTAATATCATAAGAATATACTGTGAAATTTTGATGCGGAAATTCCAAATATTATAGCTTTTACAGCCCATTAAGTAAGTAGGGAGCGGTCCGCGCGCTCCTCCACCTCAAACTTTAAACTCATTTATCTCAAAACTACTTTTTTCGGCCTGGTGTTGTCAAACACATAAAAAAACTATTCAACCGAATTGTCTGAAATTTTAATACGTTGTTCACAACATCAATAGCTATCGTCCGTACTAGAACCATTTTATTATTTGAATTATTTCATATTTTTTTGGTAAAAAACTGAAAAAACCGATTTTTAGAGTGTCAAATTCAAAATCGCGCCATTTGTCAAATTTGCTTGTTTTTATTCTAGTACGGGGCATAGCTACAGCCATACCGATTAATAATTTTTTTGGTTTTTGTGTTTCAGATATAGCAGAGCCAAAGTGGACAACACTGTCCAGGTCCAATTTTTCCCTTTTGACCCTGCCTTCAGCGCCATTTTTAAAATTATTAAAATTAAAAAACTTTTTTTTTTCTTATTTGATTGTAAAAGAAGTTATGTAAATAAAAAGCTTAAACAATTAGTATCGTTTTTCGCTTTTTTTTTTTAATTGTAAAAAAATCCTTAAAATAGCCCACCGGGACCCCTTAAGTCTACTTAGCGCTTTGCACTAACCAGGCACTAAATTTATGGCTTGTAATGCGAAGAGAAATATTCTGCGGAAGATTTTTGGACCTTTGCACGTTGACGACGATGAGTATCGCGGGCGATGGAACAATGAGCTGTATGAGCTTCACGTCGACATATACATAGCGAATAGAATCCAGCGGCTTCGTTGGTTGGGTAACGTCTCCAAATGTGTAGAAACGCTCCGGCTCTGAAAGTATTCGATGCAGTATCAGCTGGCGATTGCAGAGGAAAGATTAGGTGGAGAAGGACTTAGCTTCACTTGGTGATTTAGCTGACGCCGGTTAGAAATTACTGGCGCGCTTTTGTAAACTCGGCCAAAATCGCATAAGCGGTTATCGCGCCAATCAAGAAGAAGAAGAATCCAGTATATAAACTACTACTCTTTCATAGAATTAGCTTGGGAATCCATATCAATAACGGTTGAATAAAATTTTTAAAATTTCCTCTAAAGGGCCAAGTGTTTTTAGGTTAAGAAACAAAGTTGTTGTTGTTGTGTCGAAAATTTTCAGATGCACTTATGTATATGTAATCAAAACTGTGCTTGTAAATTGACATGATTTAAAAATATCAAGCACTCACTCGCCCGTTGGATACCTTCAGATGGGAAACTGAAACTAGGCGTATTATGTAAAAACAACGAAATCATCGAAACCACTGTTAAACCGAAAGTTTACACATGAGAAACAATTTTAAAAGGCAATACATACTATATATGGTACAGCTTCTGTTACCTCGGTTTCAAGCAGTGCGAGTAGTTCGATACTCGTTTGAAACTCGTTCACTGTTCAGCTGTTGAAATGTTTGTACGAAATTTGAGCAGCTTAAACACAAATAGTAAATTTTAATGGTAAGCATTCCTTCAGTTTTCTATCGACGTTAGCATTGTGTACAGTCAATTTGTAAAAAAATGACACCAAAAAAGTCAAATTAATCAAAGTTATTGTTCGAATCACTCGAAGAAACTCGATATACTCGAGTTCATGCTCGAAAATTTTTGAGTAGATAATGAGCACCAAACAGGTGTGTGCGTACTCGTTGCTCATCTGCGCGGGCTGTTCGAAAATGTGCTCGAACAAAATTGAGAGCTCTAATATAATAAACTTACTGAATAGTTTTGACAATTTATTTATTATTATTATTATTGACATGTCCAGGTGTTACAATACATATAGGTATATGTACTAAGAACTTAGTCTATCTACAAAAGATTTCCACATATTCCGATTGCTGGCTAGGAATTTTAATTCATTGAATGGCTTTTTGGATTCCTGGTTAACGCATCTACGCCAAGTCATTTTGGGACGCCCTCTGTTTCTAGTGCCTTGCGGGTTCCATTGTAAGGCTGAGTAGACTATTTCATCGGGTTGTTTTCGGAGGGTGTGCCCGATCCATTTGTACTTTCTGTGCATTATTTCCTTTTCAATAGGTTTTTGGTTCGTCAGTTGCCACAGGCGAGGGTTAGATATAGTACGTGGCCACCAGATACCGATAATGCGTCGCAAGCATCTGTTTACGAATGCCTGTAGTTTTCTCGTTGAGTCTTGTTTCATGTGCCACGTTTCGCTGCCATACAGTAACACAGTAAATATACCGATTATAGTGCCTCTTTTAAGCGCTTTGTTAGACCACACTCGTGACATCCCAGCAAACGTGATCGTCGCTATGGATATCCTACGCTGAATGTCAGCCGTTGTACCACCATCGGGGGTTAGGATGCTACCTAGATACTCAAATTTGTTTACATCGTCAACTTGTCCTCCGTCTATTTTAAACTCTGTGTTGTTGATTACGTTAATTCTCATAGACTTGGTCTTCTTTATATTAACTTGTAAGCCAAGTTTTAAGCAGTCGTTTGTTGTGTTGGAGAGTCTTGTTTGTAGTTCGTTATAAGAGTTACTAATTAGAACGACGTCGTCCGCATATGATAGGTCGCCAAGTTTTTGAGTCATTTTCCAGTTTATACCACATCGGTTATAAGTTTCGAAAGCTATGTCCAGTGCTGTTATGAAGAGTAAGGGAGAGAGTGCGCAGCCTTGCTTCACGCCTGATACAGTAGGGAAGGACTCGCTTAGTTGTTTTTCGTGCAACACTCGGCAGCATGAGCCGTCATACATGCATTTTATGATGTTAATTATTTTATCTGGGACACCTCTCGGGACAATTTATTTGTCTCTTATTTAATTTAAACCCTTCGCGATAGGTAAATTTCTTTCAACAGCTAATCGGAGGACATTTAACTTTTCGCAGTTATTTGCCCCTTAGTGTTTAAAGAAAATATCATATATGGATATTAGAAAACAGAGAATGCGTTGAAACTGATTTTTTATGTTTAATAGTATAGCTTTCTACTGATCTCAACTCTACTGATTCCGAAAATCTTTCTTTTTTTCTCTTAATGACATCTCTACGAATTTTTACGACGACTTGCGAATGCCGCCACTTCAGCGGCATCAGCCGCTAAGGGTTAATAATAATAATAAGGGTGAAAGCCATAAACTTAGACTTTTGGTACAAACTAAAATTTTTGTTTAAATTTTCATCAAAATTTTACACTTTTTAATCCGAATTTTTAGAAAATGGTCTGGTACGCAGCTTTATAGCTGATTGAAATTTGGGCCAGAGAGTCGGACTTTGAAGATATCTCGATAGTGTTAAATATAGAGCGTCTTAATGCTTTTACTTTTGTGTGCTTGCCTGTGTTCATACCTTCGTTTTTAGGCAATCTTAAGCATAAAAATCTTTCGGTTTTTCTGGACTCTGCTGTTGAATCAGAAGCACACGGTTTGTGTGCAATTTTTCCTGAAAGAGGAACTCTTCTTAACCTAAATGCGTGACATTTGAAGAATTTACTTTCTACCGCCTGCACAGTTTGCAACTTGTCCAACACGTCAGCATCGGAAACATCAAACGGTTGGGAAGAGGTTCTTGATATCACTCTTTCGACTAATTCGCCTGCCATTAGGGTTTATAATTGGAAGATTTCTCAAAGAAATTCCTTTTCGGATCACAGGTTGATCATTTTTCCAAATCAATTTAGCACGGGAAACCATATCTCCCTACAGCAACCCTAAAAGAACCGACTGGTCTCTGTTCAATAGGGTTTTCAATAATAAATTGAACAGGCGAACTTTTTCCTACTCATCCGCTGATCAACTGGACAAGCAGGTGGAACACTTGCAGCGATCCTATCATACGGCCTTCGAATTGTCCAGTATCTTTTAGCAAGAAAGACGTTACGCCCTGGGGGAGCAAGACGCTGACCGACTTGAAAAAGAAAGTTAGGAAGGTTTTTTAACGAATGCTACCAAACTAAAAACTTTAAAAATTACCGTGTCATTTTGAATGAATACAAAAAAGCCATTAAATATGCGAAACGCAATTCCTAGAAGGAGTACTGCGACTCTATTGCATCTGTTAAGGATTTTGCCGGGCTAAGCAAGATCCTTTCGAGAGACCACTCCTGCAGAACTCTTGTAAAAAGAGAGGACGGGGAGTAGGATGAATCTGCACAAAAATCTTTCACAATCCGGGTGAATAATCACATTCCGAAAAATTCTATTACCCCACGCGACATTGTCGACACGACAGTATTACGTGGGCCATAAATAGTTTTTCTCCTTTTAAATCTCCTGATTCTGACGCTATCTTGCCTGTGATCCTTCAGAAAACAAGTACTTCGGTTGTTCCTGTCCTGTCCACAGAATCAACCTTACACGAGGTCGTGGGCTGTAGAAAATCTCTGGAATGCAAGAAATTCTTTTTGGCAACCTTCATGGATATAGAAGGTGCTTTTAGTATAATCAGGGCGGAGTCAATTATCACTGCGTTAGATAGACTAGAGGTGGACTTATCTGTCTCTGCATCTCGTCCCTGCTTGGCTGCTATTGACGAAGTTCTGATAATGCTAAAGCAGTACTCAGTCGCTGGGCTGCCACTTGCGGCCTCCGCGTCAACTCTGACAAAACGGAGCTGGTGCTATTTAACAGAACATATAAACCTCCACCCTTTCGACTTACCAAATTAAACAACCACGTTCTCCCGCTCTCATCGGAAGTTAGGTATCTTGGAGTGATACTTGACTCCAAACTCCATTGGAAGCTACACATTGAAAATCGGATAAAGAAGGCCAAGGGACATGGTAGCATTTTCGGGAATTAATACCGTGTTTCTCCAAACTTCGAGCAGATCTCTCTATCAGTTTGAGGGTCGTGCTAGGGAAATCTTTCCAAATAGGCAAGATTGGATCGAGGGGAGAATCTGCACCGAAGCTTGCACCTCTGTCTTCACTGACAGTCCCAGGATAGAATCGGGAGTCGGAGCAGGGGTTTTCTCTAAATCAGCCAATTTATCTCCTTTACATTGTCAATTTATCTATCTTTGCGATCCTGCAGGCATGCAAAATGCTTCGGGAACGTGGCAACGAGCGAGATATTAAGAAGGAGATCAAATCTCTTGGGTGTGCAGGTGACACTTCTCTGAACTGGATTTCAGTGCATAGGAAAATAGAGGAAAGTGAAATTGTTGATGATCTTGCCCGGAAGGTAACTGAATTGGCCTCAGAGACCACCTATGCGGTCATCGGCATCCCCCTGACAGTTTTTAAAGGGGAACTGCACAAATTATTTCTGAGGAAAGCGTAGAAAAAATGCAACTCCATTTCTTCATGGGCTATTTCGAAAACCCTTTGGCCCCAATACGATATACGAAAGACTCAGAAAGTCCTTTAGACTCCTCGCCATTCAATTTCCAAACTTGTAGCCTCGTGTTTACTGGTAACTGGACGATCGGCGTACACGCGGAAAAGCTATGTTTACCTTTTAACCCCCAATGCAGAAGCTGTGGGGACATTTCAGAGAAAGAGAGTGTAGAGCATTTTCTCTGTAAATGGCCGGGTTTGGCAGCTAGACGGCTAAGGTCACTGGGCGCTCCTTTTTTCGACAGCCTGGGGCAGAGCGCCAACCTAAATCCAATCAATCTCCTCCATTATATCAACAGCTTTGGCTGGCTGTAGATATCTGCCTGTTGGAGGTCTCATAATGGTATCAAAATGGCGCTTTAGTGCTACTTGAGGAGTGCCAGACCATCACTTCAACCATTTCACCTACCTACCTACCTAACTATAGAGCTTTATCTCAGATATAATTTTTATTTATAAGCTAAAAATTATTCGCAACACTGTTTATTGGAATAGATATTCGAGTTGAGACACCTCTGTCTCTGTTCTCGAACTTTTTATATCACCTAATAATTGTATGTTGCTGTCGTTAAAGGATAAAGCTACACTTGTAATACCCTACTACTGCGCATCTGCCGAAAAAAAGATTCATTTACCCTTGTTGAAATGTTGTATTTCAATTATATCATGGCACATACATTTCTATCATATCACTCACTAACATAATTTTAATAACTGAACGGTGACCTTCATAAAATTTAGTAGCGGCTCGCCCTAAATTTCCCAAGGCTACGAATATGGTGTGTGTCACACCACTACAATTAAAATAAATAAATAAAACTAAAGCCAACTTTTTGGTAGGCGTAGAATGTTCTTAAGCACACTATTGCGAAGCTGAAAAAGAGCAAATAAATATGAAGTTTTTTACTTGTAGATGCACACAAAAGTCGTTAATGAAACTCATTAAACAGTCTACATCAATAAAAAAGTGCGAAAAAACAAGTGGTAAACTTAAAAATGTACATTTGTACATACACGCATACATACAAATGTGTGTTTGTGTGCTAGCATGTACATAAGTGGCTTTTGAGGGGTATGAAGTAATAGCAGTGGTTGACACAATCTCATCCAGCCTCCCCCTCCTTCCTTCCTTCCAAGCCTGTCCAAACATCGAAATTCTCAAGAATCTCACCACAGCTTCGCTGGCCTAACGAAACAATCATCAATCGGCTGCTCAATCTTTCGAAACAGCAACGGCTAAATCTAGCCTAGCAGCTGAAATTAAAGCTTAAGTTGCGTTTGTGTGCCATAAAAGCAAAAGGGGAAAACAACCAAAAAATAAAAATCAAAAATCAAAAACAAGTATAGCCTTATAAGTGAGTCGAGTAAGGTATGTGAGAGGCGTGTGGGTGCAAAGGCAGGCGCCGACATCGATTCAGCTACGTATTCACAACTATTGCCGCAATCGTACTCATACACGCATAAGATTATTTAATTTTTCATTAATTCAACTTGATTTCTTTCTGCAGCTGATTGTTTTTTTTTTTAGTTTGCGTTTCAGTCGTTAAATGATACAAATTCTCATTGTAGGCGCGCGTCGAATTGGCGAACGCAAGTGAATCGCCAAATTAAATGACATGACAGGTTACAATTTATTCGGTTTCTGATTTTTCCTACTGAGACCTGTATTTTCACTTGGCCGTACAAACCCTCCTAATTAAGGCAATTTGCATTGGCATTTTAATTTCTATTTCCATTTCAGTTTCATTTTTCACTATTTTAATGAAATTTTGTATTAATGTACAAAATTGTAATCATTAGCCGCGTACGCGATAAAAGCCCCATTTCACATGACAATCGCTGTGGCTGATTGTCGTCTCCCCTTGTCTGCTTTTAGACGTACGTATGTACATACATACATGCATACATTTGCGAGCGCATCGCACACCCGCCAGAGCTCTAACTAATCTCGTTGGCTGAGAGTTCGCCATACGTATTTGGTTTATACGAGTATAGTACAACAAATATATGTGGTGCACACAACATGCATACATTTACTCGTCTAGTAAGCAGTAGAGCGTTATCTCCTCGATGAAGCGTAGCTGGTAATTATCGCCGTTGGTACGTTTTTTTTTGTTTTACTAGTGATGCTTTTTACGATTTGTTGAATTTGATAAAGCACATCACAAAAACAATGAAAATGGTAGAAATTCCAGTAATTCGCTATTTTCGCTTTCAAAATATTCTGGTCGATTCAAGTAAAACTAATAAACAGCTAGCATCATTTAGATAAAAGTAATCTACTCCTGAGGTAAATACTTAAAGCATGCGCTTAAAAGTAATACTCTTACCCATGACTGCTTAAGGAATTTTTTTATTGAAAATTGTATTTACAGATAACAATTTATGAGATACAATAAGCTTGTAGCCTTGGCTACTGTCAATTAATATCTGATCCATGAATAAGAAAAAATGTAATTCCATTTGCACTTTATTTAATTAAACATTAAATTTTTGAAATTTGCTCAAATGTAAACATTTAGCCAAGCGTTATTAGCATTGTTGGCGGATGAGGAATTTTATATTATATATTTGGGAGTATATACGAGGGGTGCCTTTTATGCGTCGGGATTTGGCAACCCTGGTGTTGCAATCTGGCAACTGGCAGCTGTGCCGCAAAGTTTGACATTTTTTGGCTTTTACGTACTCAGAACGTTTTGAAATACCAGCGCTATTTGTGTTGTTTACAGTAACTTAAAATATTCATCTCGGTCCAAAAATGGAATTAAATCGTGAACATTTTCGTGCGAATTTTTTTTCCAACTTTCGACGTGGATTAACTCAGCAACATTGCATTGATGAACTTAATTCATTTTTTGGCGATGAAGCTCCATCAAGGACCAGTGTTTATCGATGGTATGGTTTAACAATCGTGGTCGTAATTCACTCCAAGACGAATTTCGTGAAGGTCGTCCAAAATCAGTTGTTGTTCTGAAAACCATTGATGCTGTGCGCGAAGTGATATTGCAAAATCATCATGTGACCTATCGTGAGATTGAGACAATCTTAGGCATTAGTGGGACCAGCATACATTCAATATTGCATAAACATTTGACTGTCAAAAAAATTTGTTCGCGTTGGATCCCACACAATTTGTTAATCGCTCAAAACAAGGCTCGTGTCGATTGGTCGAAGGAAATGCTCAAAATATACGATCGCGGGGCTTCGAAACATGTCTATGACATCGTAACAGGTGATGAATCATGGATTTACGCGTATGAGCCCGAAAGTAAACAGCAGTCGACTGTATGGGTGTTTCAAGATGAGCTAAATCCAACAAAAGTTGTTCGCGCACGAAGCACTTCCAAGCAACTGGTCGCCTCTTTTTTCGGAAAAACTGGACATGTCGCAACCGTACCACTAGAAAAACGCAGAACAGTACATTCTGAGTGGTACACAACGATTTGTTTGCCAGTTGTCTTCCAAGAAATTAGGAAAACCAATCGCCAAAGACGGATCACTCTTCACCAGGACAATGCGAGCTCTCACACATCGGCTCAAACAACTGCATTTTTGAGCACCCAAAACATCAAATTAATAGGACATCCGCCGTATAGTCCTGACTTGGCACCGAATGACTTCTTTTTATTCCCGTACGTAAAAAACAAACTGAGAGGTCAACGTTCTTCGACACCTGAAGAAGCGGTTGCGGCATTCAGAATGCATGTTTTGGAGGTACTTATTCAGAGAGGCAAAAGTGCTTCGACAATTGGTTTAAACGCATGCAAAAGTGTATAGATGATGATAGAAGTTCATGGAGAATATTTTAAAAAACAATAAAGTGATTTTCGATGATTAAAATTTGTTTTTGTTCTGTAATCCCGAAATATAAAAGGCACCCCTCGTACAAAATGTTGAATTTTACTTATCCGAAGCAAAAACGTATGCATTCAATTTTTTATGATTTATTGAATTAATTCAAATATTTATTCCGTTTAGCTCCTTTCTTAAAATAGAGCCCAGTCTCGATGCTTTTAATGGCGGATGCAAAGACTTTGACCACAGGAATGCCTGATTGCTTGATTGATTTTATTTGGAAATTCTTGCGGATTTTCGCAAAAGCTGATTAACTGAATGAGATTAGATCAGATTTGTAGGGGGTTGGACAAGTCCAAGCACTCAGTCAGTAGACCATTGTACTACACCCGGATAGATATCAGTAGAAAGAATAGAGATAGGAAAGATAACGGATAAATTAGTTTGAGGTCACTCTTCCACAAATCTCTTGGATTCATTGAAGAATTTTCGGAGATCCGCAAGAGGAAGAGTATGAACTTTGTCCATACTCAGTATATCGCAACCCACAATCCTTAGTCTGATTCTGGAAAATGCAGGACAGCTACAGAGAAAATGCTCTGCAGTGTCGTCATTCTCAAGACAGGGCAGGCATATCGTCTATGGCCGCCATGGTAGCCATATGCTGACCACAGACGTTGTGCCCCGTGATTACACCCACCAGTACTCACAGGTCCTTTCTGCTGAGTTGTAGTAGAAAGGTCGCTGTTTTCCTCTTTGGTGCTTTCACCAAGTACTTGGCTATTCTGCATGAATTCAACTCAGACCAACGACCTCTGTGGGTAGACCTCATGAAGTCGCCCAATCCATAGTTGAATCGATGCGGAATTAACACCTAGAAAGGGTTCAGGGCCTAGCGGCATACTTGCAGAGCCTTCATTTGCCAATTTATCAGCCAACTCGTTCCCTGGAATACCACAATGTCCAGGCACATAAATAAGACTAACTTTGTTGTGTTTTGCTACACTGTTCAGTTTTGTCTTACATTCACCGACTAACTTTGAAGTGCAGCGTGAGTTAGCAAGGGCTTTCAGTGCAGCTTGACTGTCATTTTTTTCTCAATTAGGCAGTACGCCACATTCAAGATGGCATAGACTTCCGTAAGGAATACCGTGGCCATCTGTCCTGTGGCATAGGAGTACTTAGTGTCTTCGTCTAAGTACCATCCAGATCCGCTTCCATCACTGGTTTTGGATCCGTCGGTGTAGAAAGTGGACTGATATCTCATTAATAGGTTCTCTGGTCTTAACCATTGATCTCTACCTGGGATCGAAATGTCATACTTCCTACCGAAGCCAACGACAGGCACCCGATTGTCCACCGGCATCGAGAACAGTGTGCACCGCTCCGACAACTGGTGATATATCTGATAGTGGCCAGTGCTTACTTCATTTCCCCAGACTCCGTTTAACTTGAGCCTGTACGCCGCCTTCATTGCTTCCTTTCGAATTTGAAGATCTAGAGGTTGCAAGTTCAGAATGGCATTAAGGGCATCACCAGATGTCGTACCCATGGCACCTGTGATACTCAAGCACACACTTCTCTGTAGCCTGTTTAGGGATTTTACTCTGATGATTAACTGGAACTGAGTCGCTAAGTTCCAACTGTTATAAAAATAATTGTGTGCACGAAGGAAAAAAATTGGGGGTTCAAGAAAGATTTCGTTATTTTCAATAATTTTTCAAATAGTCGAATCTCAACTAAACGGTCATGCGGTCATGCCTGAGTAAGTAGCGTGAAAAAAAACTTCTAGTTTTCTTGTTATTCGTTGTTCAGTGCATGGTCTTGGAACATGTTTTTCCGACTTAATCACTGCATTAACCAGATAACTTAGCCATACCAAGTTTCAGTTTTATCCATCGAGCCATTCTTTTGTCACATTCGAATTTGTGAAAAAAATTAAATATCACGTGTTTTGCTCTTAAATGCTCTGAATCACTATTAATATGAAACAAAAATGTTTTCTCACCTTTTTCCGCCGTTATAAAGAAATCCGTGTATTTTGAAAAAATTTAAATAAAAATAAAATTTTATGCCGATTTTAAAAAACTTTAAAAAGAGTTTAAAACTTTGATTAACATGGGCTTCGTTATAGAATGAACTATATTTTTATTAAAAAAAAAAAATTGCAATGAAATATAAATAAGTAAATAGTAAAATTTTTCACAAGCTGCGCTCACATACTCCTGGGTAGGTAGTTCCACCTTATTTTAAATACACCAAAAATTGTATGAGCACATGAAAGTAAATGCAAATTTAGTATTTTTATATAATTTTTTATTATATTTTTATTTTTTATATATTTTTTATAAAAATATTTGAGGATGTTAAATTGAAAAGAGCATATTTCAGATTTTTTTTTAATGAATAGTTGTGAGCAAAACTATTTTTAAGTTCCATTTCGATTCTTCTTCTTCATATGCTTTTAAATTTATAATAATTTTCGAAATTTTGTATCAAATGTAAAATATTGAAGTCCTTCAAAAAATTCCCAACATGCTAGCGAGGCACTGAAAATTTCGTATTAAAAAATTTAGTGCTTGAATCGCGTGTATAACAATTTTCTAGTGTGTGGGTCAGACATTGTAAAAACAACTTATTGTTGTGAATTTAACTAAATAAATAAATCAAATAAATAATAAAAAATATTTATTGCTGCATAATGTTAGTTTGTTTCTGTATAAAACTAGAATTTTGTACGTAATTATAATTTAATATATTTAATGCGAATCCAGCAAAGACAGATCTTGTTCTCTTTAATAGGAAACAACAATCTCCTCCACTGCAAACAATAACTTTAAAAGGGGAATCATTACTTCTATCAGATTCAGCTAAATATCTTGGAGTTATTCTAGATAGGAAGTTGAGTTGGAAATTGAACATTGAAAACAGATGTAAAAAACTTTCATAGCTCTTTATACTTGTAAAAAAGCTTTAGGCAAAACCTGGGGCTTTTCACCTCGGATCATTTATTAGATATATACCTCGATCATCAAACCAATACTCTTCTACGGTGTGGTTGTATGGTGGACAGCACTCGAGAAACGGTGTAGAGTAGCCACAATTGATCGAGTCCAAAGAACAGCCTGCCACCTGATAACAGGTTGCTTAAGTACACCACCTACTAAGGCTCTAAATACGTTACTTCACTTGTTCTCTATCGATCTGGCTGGCAAAGCGATTGCAGCGAAAGCAGCGACACGCGTGAATGCTATATTGAAATGGAATAAGTATCTTGGTCATTCGGCCATACTGAACAGGAACACTGTTATCTCTTCCGACATAGACTATCATGTAAGTCTTCCATCACCACCCTTGCTATTCTCCTGTTCACTCCCAACTAGGGAATAATGGAAGGCAAATCTTACCGAAATCGCTGGCCCTCTGATTATATATACAGATGGTTCAAAACAAGACGGTAAAGTGGAATTTGGAATCTTTTCCAACTCCCCTCCCATGAATCTATCATTTAGACTACCCGACTACTGTAGTGTATTCCAAGCGGAAGTATAAGCTATCTGGTATACTGCGAAAACTCTCTTAGAAAATAGAATATCACTAGAGGATATCCCCTTTTTCACTGACAGTCAAGCGGCCGTCCGAGCACTCAGCTCCTCTTATACCCACTCAGATGTGGTTCGATCCTGTCTCTTATCTCATAACGAAATAAGTGTTCAGAATTCTGTCCAAGTTATCTGGATACCGGGTCACAGTGGATTCGAAGGTAACTGCAAAGCTGATGAGCTCGCGAGAGCTGGAGCTGCGCAATCAAATGTTAGTAACTTACCCACAATCCACATTCCGCTCGCAACATGTAAAATGATCATTGATCGAGAATTTCACAGCATTGCCGATCGGAGGTGGCGAGTGGAAACTACTTGCGTTAAGACCAGACAAGTCTGGCCATCCTACAATCAGAAACAGACAAAGCCCTTATAAGTCTTTCGAAACACGAACTAAGGCATATAATATCTCTTATCACCGGCGACTGCCTTTTGGGCACTCATGCACGTCGACTCGGGGTTCCTCAAAACGACCTGTGCAGATACTGCGAGGACGAAGATGAGGAAGTATCGAGCAGGCATTTGCTGTGCAGTTGTCCCGGTCTAGCCAGAAGTCGACTCGCTCTTCTAGGCTCTCCAACAATTGACAATCTTTCAGTACTCTCGGACCTGAAAATCGAATCTCTCATTAAATTCTCGAAACGAATTAATATTTTGGACCAAAATCTATAATAAAAATCTCGGTTAGGTGGGGAAATCATAAAAAATAATGAGCTCTAGGGCAACACAACGGACCCAACTTGCGGTGTATGTGGCACTCTGATGCGGGGTCACCCTTAAACCAACCAACCAACCATAATTTAATAAACTAGTTTTGCTAAGGCGTGTCAAGTTTTTCTAATAAATATTGGCATATTTCTTATTTAACTAACTCATTAATACTAACATAAAAGTATTTACTTCAATTTGAATATTATTTTAATTTTTTCTCGAATTTCTCGTCCAAATACCATACACCATTAAGTAAAGCAACAATTTGAGCTTCACACTAATAAACATTAAACAAATTTAATAATAAACCTGTTAATTATGTGTTGTTCCATCTTCATTACAAAGTTCATATGGCATTGTTAAATAGGAAAAAACAAATAAATCGGAAATACCATCAGTTTTCGACCGAGGTACATCCAGTTCCGACCGCACGTTGCTGGTTTCCCAATTTGCGATTATGCATGTCTGTACGTATCTGTATGTATGTATGCCGACATTTAGTTGACAGGTGTAATAATATTAAAAGTCCAAAGCTAATTTGTCGCTGACGTCGCTGATGTTATATTATTATAAATTTGTTGGCCACAAGCGCGCCCTTGTTGTTGTTGTCGCTGTTGTTTGCTTTCATTTGCTCGTGCAAAAATTCACTAATTATATTAATTTTGTAAATACTTAGCATTTAGCTAATTACAGTTGCATTTGTGCGTGAGTTGTATATTTTGGAATTTTCACTTTGGAATTCGTTCGTTAAGTGAATTTCGTTTTTAATAATGCTGGCTTTTAAATGGAAGTTGGTTAATTAAATTTTAGGGAATTATTTTAAACTTTTTACTGCTGAAATGGAGTCAAATAATTAATGGACTTCTTTTATTGAAAAAATTATTATGCATTGTGTAAATAGGAATGACAAGGAAAAGTGCCTGTATGTTCAAAATTATAAAATATCAGCTTTTATTGAATTAATTCAATTAGTAGTAGTAGCTGTGAAGCAAAGACACTTGAGCCATTCCTGACAATTGTTCCCAGATTTTTTAACATTTTCTGAAAATCGGTTTATTTGAATGTTTGGGTATAATAAGAAGTAAACTGAACAAATTTCGAAAAAAGATTTATAGGTAGGTAGGTAGATATAGTGGTTGTCCGTTGACACACCTAGGCCTGCTGTAGGCCCATTGTGATACCACCAGGGATGCCCCCTTTCCTCACTCTACATTGCCCTCATTGAACCAACCTGTGGCTTTAATATATCTCACTAGACTTGTTATTTTTATATTGGCTACTTCTAGTTATTTAGGGAACTTTTTCCTAAAATATTGAACCTTCTTCTATCATACAGAGCCATGCACCCGCATAGAAAGTGTTCTATAGTCTCTTCTTCTTCAATGTCGTTACAGCTTCTGTAATAGTCGTTATAGGGTGCTCCCAGTCTACTGGAATGCCTGCCAATCAGACAATGTCTGGTTAGAACCCCGAGAAGATTACTCATATAATATATTTTCTGTATAGTTTCAACAGTCGCTTTGTACTAGTTGCACAGTTCAGGGACTGAGACCATAGCCTGTTGGCAGCACCGAAAGTGTATTTATCTATAAGCATTTCACAAGTTGCTAAAGGTAGAGATATGTTGGCTTTGTCTGGTTGCATCGGTAATGTGATACCCAATCTTGCTAGTTTATTTGCTTTGCAGTTGCCTTCTATGACTCTATGACTCGGCACCCAGAGCAGGTTTATTGCAAAGTACTGTGTTAGTTCTGTCAGAACATCGATACATTCTTTTACTGCCTTCGAGTTAATATGAGGCGATTTTAAAGCTTTCAGGGCCGATTGGCTATCTGAATATATGTTTATATGTATCTCTTGTGGTGAGGACACTTTTATTTAGGGCTAGGAGGCCTTCTCTCATAGCCAATATTTCAGCTTGAAATACACTGCAGTGATCCGGTGAGATGTTGGCATTCATTCTTTCAGAATGAAGGCCTCCACCTACTTGATCATTTAGTTTAGAACCATCAGTAAAGATGCTGATTCCGCTTCTATTGTCCATTACCCCATTGTCCCAATCTGCTCTCGTTGGGAAAGTTGTGGTAAAGGATGTGCTTAAATGCAACTCTACTGAGCTACAAAAGTCTGTTGTTTGATGTAGGAAGGGGTATTCGTCTGGTATGCTAGCGTGACCCCTTCTGTTAATAGCTAAGACGGCTTTTATGGCTGCAATGGCTCGAACCACTTCTTTTTTTGTCTGTCACTTCAGACGATTGATCGTGCGGTGAACAAGCATTGTTAAAAATATTAAGTTTTTTCAGCAATTCCTAAATCTCAAAAAATTTGCCTGAGTATAATTTATGAGTAGACAATGTAAACGAATAAAAGCAAAAATAACGGAACTTTTTCCTACGAATTTGTTCTCGTCGGATGCATTGTAAAATTTGTCACACAATATAGAGCAAGGCTAAGTATAAAAAAGTTTTTTTCTTAGAAAATATTAAAACTCAATCTTCCACACATTCGAGTATTTTCTGCTCCATTCATGGAAAATAAAATTCAATAGTTGCTGCAGTTGCTTGTAGGCGGCCGCCGTAGCCGAATTTCAACAAGAGGGCGCTACGAGCCACACAAGCAACGAAACCATTGATCTTTTACGGGAAAAGTTTCCGGGCCATGTTATCTCTCGAAGAGGTGATCACAATTGGCCACCGAGATTTTGTGATTTAACACCTTGTGACTTTTTTCTTTTGCGGTCACGTGAAAGAGAAGGTCTACGCCAACAGCCCAGGGTCGATTCAAGTCCTCAAAGATGGAATTCGTGAGGCTATCGAGGACATAGGGCAGCCACTTTGCAATTCGGTTATGAAAAATTTCATGGAAAGGATATTGTTCTGTAAGAGTGGTCGTGCTGACCATTTGCCTGATGTTATTTTCCACTATTAACGGCATACCTTTCTCTTTATAATGAAAAAAAACTTCCCATCATTTATATTAAAAAATAGCATCATTTTTCTTTGAATATCAAAACAACACCTGTTAAAAAAACCCTTTATATATAGTTGCTGCAGACCTTATTTCATAGCGAAATATCTCACAAAAATTCGCTCGTCAAAATTTCATTCAAATTCTTACACCGAATCACAAAATCGATCCATTCTAATGTACATACAAACAAAATTCTCTACATAAAATTTAAGTCTAAAGCAAGCTACAAATAATAAAATCTTTCATAAAATTGCTTTCATAAGCGGTTGAGAGTCACAGTTAGAAAAAACAAAAACAATCTAAGCAAAAAGCTGTTGTTTGTAAATAATGTAATTGCGTACAAATGCGCTTAACACCACCTAATCGAATTGGCTATAAAAAGTGTTAAGTGATTTCTGGCCGTGATTGCGGCGACTGATAAGCAAAATAGCTGTTGCTACTGCTACACATATCCACACATACCCACACACCTCAGTGCCATTAGTTAGTTGTTGGGCAATGCAATTTAATTTTCAAAACCTTTTAAGTTTTATCGCTGCAAAGGATTACAACTAAATTATAAAATATGTGTAGGCATTAAGTAATTGCAAAATATTAAGTGTTGAAAAAATATGACTTAGAGATATACAAAAGTACATAAATATCTACTATCGGGTGGTTTTTTAAGAGCTTGAGAACTGAGAATATTAGTACAAATCAAAAATATTGTTGGAACGAATTTTTTTTTATTAAAATCTGCTAGATAATTTCAGGGCTTTTATTTTTTGAATACAATAACCGGGATATGCTCGCCGCGGTACGGAATGCGTGATCCCTTCGCTCAGTCAACTTTTTATCTACTTTCACCAATAAATCTATCCGTATGACGTCAATGGTGGCTGGCATATTGCAATAAATCGACTGTTAAGGGGGAGAGCCTGCTTTAGAGGCTTCAAAAAATCGATTTTTTTTTTGCATAAATGTCTTCTCAAACTATCCAAGAATGTGTCTTCAAAATTTCAGAAGCAAATTCAAAATATTTTCGGAGTTGCAGAAGAAATTGTGAGCAAGCGTCGAGCAGGTATACGAGCTGCTGGATCGCTCGAAATGCGATTTCTCGGTGTTTTATTTTTACGATTTTTCCTAAGTGGCGGGAAAGATAGGGAATAAGTTAAACGTCCTATCAAGATAACATTGATTATATTCGGAATTAAATTATCTTCTAGTTGAACCTAAAAAACCTTAAGAAAGTTATGATTAACCCACTGTTTAAACAATCTAAAGTGAATTTGTGTTTCCAAAAAAATTAATTTTTTTTAATTAGCGAAAAATTGTTGAATTTCTCACTTTTTGTGTAATTTTCTTGGTTTAACTGGAAGCTATACTATACTAAAATACAATTTTTTTGGGGTTTTTGGTTTCTGATGAAAATTGCGACCTGCATCTTTCCCGCCGCACGACACATTCACACTCGAGGTGCCTCAGCAAAATGCTTGTACTAGGCATAATATGACATATATTTTAATGAAAAAATTTAAGAAGACTGTTGAAATATATAACAATAAAACTTGAAAGTTTCGTTTCAATCGAATATTTCTTTCCTTCCCAAAAAAATCCACGAAAAAATCGATTTTTTGAAGCCTCTAAAGCAGGCTCCCACCTTAAGCGCGCTGTGTCGCAAGTTGCGCCATCTTGTGGGAACTAAATGTCGTCGTTGGTTTGCTCAATAATTTTTGGAAACAAAAATTCAGTCAGTATGGCTCCATAGCGCACGCCATTCACCGTAACCACTTCACTTTGAAAGAAATAACGGCCGATGACGCCCCCAGTGCTTTATGAACTTCGCGAACAGATTTAAATATTTTTTTTTTTTTTTAAAGTAAATTTCAATAATTTGGAAGCTTTACTCTAGCATTAAAGGACTCATGATGGCTTGCCAAACCTTTCTGAACAGAGAAATGTCAACGCAGTTTACCATTCTCAGCTGTCAAACCATAGTTATCGATATCGATAGTTCCCATACAGCTAAAAAAAGAACACCCGACTACAAATATGCGTGTTTGTGTGTTAAATTGTTTGTAGTTTGAAATCGGTTACCAGTAGATTTTCAAGTATTTCGTATTGAATTTAGAATTCATTTAAAAATTTCTTAGAGATTTTGTTTCTAATTTATGTATAAACTGATTGTAAGTCATGCACAGCATTTAACTTACATACCATAGGAACTTGGCTTACTCAACAAACATACTTACAGTGGCGAGCGTAATGATGATTTTTTTAATATTTACGATTTGTTTGAAGTATATTTTTTTATGATTATTTATTTTTCCTTTTTTTAAGCATTGTTCATTCTTTTGCCAAAACCACATAAATCAAACTCTACAACTTTACAAAAAAATTGGAAAAATTCAACAAAGTTTCATCTAAATTTTGAGCTTCTTAAGGGGGAACGCCACTGTGGGTGGTCAAAATTCGAAGATCGGACAAAAGGCAATTTATTATATATATATTAAACTATGTTGATGTAAATTTTTATTAAAAAATATTAAAAATTGACAAATTTATGTAAATAAACGTAACGAGTTAAAAAAAATGACGTCATCTGGTGGCAGCGATACAGCAATGAATAATCATCTGAAATCAAAAAACCAAAAATTTTATTAATACACAATAGTGGCTATCGTTGTACGTTGCCGTGTTTTTTTTTTTTTTTTTTTTTTTTTTTTTTTTTTTTTTGTTTGTTTTGTTGTGTTGGCAAAATGGTGGTGATTTCAATTTCGATGTGTGTTTTTCACCATTTTTTTGATTTTCAACAGGCCCAAAACATAGGTAATTTCAAAATTTTGAAAATCGGCCAATACTAACAAAAATTTTCAAAAAAAGAAAATTAAAATCGGTTCACTAGTCTTCGAGAAATCGTTGCCACCGTATCAAAAAAAATCGTTTTGAGAAATAAGCGTTTAAAGTTTTCATTTCGTATTCAATAATTCTGCATGCAGTGTAACGGCTTACCTGCTCTTTCTTCAGGTTTTGGGCATATCTCAGTCAATTTTTAAGATTTCAAGTTAATAATTTTTTTATATATTTTTGAATATTTATACTTTCAGAAAATGCAAAACAAAAAAAAAACAATTTTTTGAATGTTCACAGTGGCGTTCCCCTTAATATGAGTCTTTAGAAAAATTTCGGGTACGGAATGGCATAAGCCATGAAATTATGGTAAAATAAGTCAAAACAAGGCGGATACTTAAAATCACTTAAATTTTTAATCATTTTTTGTTTTCTCAACTTTTTGCATTTTATTCTTCTGGAAAAAATTGCGCCAAAAATTTTAAATAATCAACTCCAGTTTTTATAAATTCCACTCGACGCAAGAGCTGCCACTAAACAATTTTTTTAAATCAACGATTCAAATTTTGGCTTTATTTTACCAAAATTCAATGGGCTACAAAACTGATACTCGTTTTTTTCTAAAAATTGAGATTAAAATGTTCCGATGAAAATTTTTTCTAAAGTGTGAGAGCTTAATTTGTATGGTTTTGGTTGAAGAATTATCAATATTTCATAAAAATGAAATCAAATTTTCATCGCAAAAAACTTTTAGATAATATACCAAACAAAAATTATCATGCATTTAGTTACGCTCGCTACTGTACATATGTATAAGGCATATATATTTGGAGCGTGCATGCCTTTTATTAAGAGATTGCGAAGCTTCACCTTTATTTTGTTACCTCAGAGATTCGTAATGGGCACCGCCCACCACGCCTAATGGAAAGAGCAAGGTCACACCATTATAACTATGAAAGTCCCAACTTACTAGCGTCCCTATAGAACACCAAGGAAAAGCCTAAAAATTAGGTTTTTTACGACCATATTTGCATCTTGTACTGAAATATCGTTGAAGAGAAATGTATAAAGCATTTGTTAGGTGAGGCTGGCTGGCTGAAAGCCATCACATAGAACTATAAAAATTGTTAACCCAGCGAGCATTTTACTTAGGTTTTATAATTCATACTATTTATGAAAATGTTATTTTATCGTAAAATTTATAAGTGCCGCTGGCGGAATTTTTTTATTCTCAATTTTCACTGTTTATAAAAGTTTTTTTGTTTTTGTAACATGTGTATATGTACATTTCCAAACAAAAAGGCGTCTCAGTGAGAATGAGTAATATTCGTTCTCTAAAACTGGAGGATATATTCACAGATTTGCTAAAGAATCTGGGAAATTCTCACAGGACTAACTATCTGTATATCTGTCTCTATTCTTTCCTATCTCTTTCTCTGATACTGTGCGCCTTCTCTGCTTGACTATCTGCCCTCTTTCCAGAGCTTTAAATACAATGGGCTTCTTAGCCTGAGTGTTTTAGGAGCCACCAAATCTCCTGGTGCTCCTTGGCTCAACCTTTTTTAAATTCAATTTCAAAACAAATATTTGATTTGTGGAGCTGATGAGATTAGGCGGAAGAAAATTCTGTTTAGGAGCGCTAGATTATTTCATTTTTGCAGCCTTCTGCAAACAACTAAGTTTTCTCATAGAATTTTTGATTTGTATGTCCACTCAATTTACATGTATTTCGTTTCCCCATTTTGACTGTTGGATTGCAAAAATTTCAGTGAGAACGTAAGCAAGCAACTCAGGCAACAACAGAGAGACAGCGCACTTTCAAACATTCCACGCAGCAAATCCCTAGAATAAAAAACTAATGCGTGTCTATTGCGAAGTCACTTCATGTGGATGCGTCTTCATTTCATCCTTCTATTTTTCCAACATACAAAACTCTTTACAGTCACATGGACACTTTGTACTCGTACAACCACTCTTCTTCAATGGTTATCTCCTCTCTTTTCAACTCGCCACTACCCTAAATGCACGCTTTAGATATAAATATCTGCAACAAAATGTTTACAACATAGATAGAACGCAACATAATCTTTCATTGTCTACAAGGACGTTTGTTATTTGCTTATGTTCGTAATTAGTTAAATTCTATTTTAAGCAACAAAAATTATACTAATCAAAGAACAGAGCAGGCATACTAAGAAGAGACTTACATTCACGCATAGCTACACGCTAGACTGCTACACAATTCCATTCGTTTTTCTTTGCATACCGTGTGATTCGGAGCAATTGCCGATGCTAGCTTTGATTCGGCTCAGCAGACGATCAACATTCACTTGACAACAAATGAAAGCAAGAGTTGAAAGGCAATGAAGTTCACTCTTCTTCTCTTCTTGTATGTAAACTATTCTCATTGCTTTTCGAGTACATAGCGAAGTAACAGATGATACAACACGAGAAAACACCACAGCAATGCGATTCACGTGTTGCTTTTCGATTTTTAAATAATAGAAAATTAAATGGCGCTACAATGGATTAAAAATTAAAAATAATAATAAAAATACTAATTTTAGTTATGTACATATGTATGTACATGCAATGTATTAAATATAAGACATTGCAATGCCACTGCACGCGAAATTGGAATGCACAAAAACTGGCAACTTTCTACTTTTGCCATGCGGCAAGTGCTGCTGGTTTTTTTATTATATCAAAATAAATGGAATTTAAATTAATTAAGTTAATTCAAATGCACTCTTATCCCTTTGATAAAAGCTCGAAAGAGTACAGAAAAGGCTAGGCTTAAGCGGTGAGGAGTAGTCAGAATTTTCAGAATTTACATTTTCTTAAAGCATAATATCGTGAAAGTATTGTGCGAAAATTTGAAGTGAATCTGACAAATACTTTTCGAGTGATTCAACAATTAACAAAGCGCGCTCGGGCGCTCCGGAGAGTTCGAGAGTTAAAACCATTTTTCTCAAAACCATGTTTTTTGAGCTGGTGATAATTGTAACTTAAAACTCGCTTGGTAGATTTCAATAAAATTTACACTGCGTTTGAAAAACATAAAAAACTCGTGTCTGATCGAAGGATTTTTTTTTCAAAAATTTTAGATTTTTTTAAGAAATTAATTTTCGGTTTTTTTTCTCGAAAATATGAAAAATATTTCCTTAGGCCGCCATATTGTTAATTTTGAAAAAAAGCCAATAAACCAATATTATCATGATAAAAAGAAATGATAATAATTTCCCAAAAAGATTGTATTTTATTTAAAATCATTACCGGCCCATAAAACTTAACCACCCTTTATATAAGCACATTGAGCTTTGTATAACTTCTGCAAAACACATTTTGAAACCTCATTCATTACCATTCTGTGTACCCATTCCTGCAGGTTGCCGACTATTCTTATACTAATATCACACTCACTTATATATTTATTTATTATCTACAGTGTACTCGTAAAGTGGTATCAATATTGGGGGCCGCAATCTCTAAAATGAAATGCCTACGCACCCGTCGGCTGTTCCATAGCAAAAACATTTCAAGCCATTTACATACGAGTACACTCGTAATGCAGCGGCAGCCTAATGCGAGCATTTGTACATTATAACGGTGTATGTATGTATGTATTATTAAATTAATTTGTCTATAGATAAATATCACAGATCTATTTAAGTATGTGTGCATGCCTACTACCACAGTCTGAAACCAGATGACGTCAATTAGAGACAAATAAACGCATGCTGGGTTACATATTACGTGTACTTACAAGAGTGCGTATGTCTATATGTATCTGTGTATGCATACATTCTAAGTAACTTACGACTAAAGGGGTACACATATCCTGCTGGAAATTCACTCCCCCAGATCTAAGTGAAGTTGACGCTTGTGCTAAGCGTGAAGTTACAAAATTTATCTGCCTGAGAAACCAAATGATCTTAGTACGATCAGGATTAAGCCTAGATGAATATATTGTATATGTATACCGACCGATAACAGGTGTTATTATATATTATATTGCGCTATCGAGAGCTGGTTAACGATTTTTTTTGGCCGGAACTGGATGGTATTGATCTGGACAACGTTCATTTTCAACAAGACGGTGCCACACAAGCAACGAAACGATTGATCTTTTACGAGAAAAATTTCCGGACAGTGTTATATCACTTCACAATTGGCCACCGAGAACTTGTGATTTAACACCTTGTGACTTTTTTCTTTGGGGTCACGTGAAAGAGAAGGTCTACGCCAACAGCCCAGGGTCGATTCAAGGCCTCAAAGATGGAATTCGTGGGGCTATCGAGGACATAGGGCCGCCACTTTGCAATTCGGTTATGGAAAATTTCATGAAAAAAATACGTGTTTCTCTAGCTATTCTTATCTAGATTCAGAAAAAAAATGTTTCTTTGTTCCAGATTAAAATTTGCACCCTCTTTGCTGCGTGCCGCGGAGCTCCTTCAAGAGAAACCACATTACACAAATGTCTCCAATGCCGCCATTTTGAAAAATTTTCCATCATACCTTGTAGTTTTGTATTTTAGTATATTATATATGTAATAACTTCCCAAATCAGAGTGATTGTTTTCCCTTTCCTTCTATACAAAAAAATTCTTTAAAAATCGTGTTTATTTTACGCGTGTACAGTGGTGTTACCCCTTAAGAGAATAGGTATTAGTACATTATCTGGGTTTAGTGCTGTACCTTTCCTTGCAAGCTCATCTGCTTTGCATTTACCTGCCATATTTCTATGGTCTGTCACCCCGATCAGGTTTATTTTAAAATATTCCAATGCTTCACATAATAACTTGTAACATTCAACTACCATTTTTGACGAATGTTTTACTGACTAACGATTCCAGAACTGCCTGACTATCACAGCAGATTTCCCTCGTAGTTATGGGTCTCTTCTTTGAGAGCAATAAGCTCTCTCTCATGGCGATAACTTCTGCCTGAATGACACTACAGTGATTAGGCAAGCGAGAGGATACACTGATTCTTTAAGAGTAAACTCCTCCACCAACCTGTGCATCAAGCTTAGATCCGTCATCACTTACCGTAACACTGCCCTAGTCCTCTTTTGAAGGGAATATTGGGCTGAAGAGTTTAATGAAATATTGTTTCTTATTTAATTCTAATAATTTTTTGGGAAAATGTCATGCAGTCTGCTACAAAAACTATATAAATCAAAGTTTTTAATTTCGCGAAAATTAAAAAAAATTAAAAATGTTCATCAAAATTTCAAATTTTTTGATTAGAAGATGAAATGACGGTTCTTGTCCGTATACAAATTCTACTTATTTTAGTTTCATAACCCCGAATTCACTATGCAAGGCTGCTTCTCGGTTATAAATTTTACCGGCCGTATAAAATCAAAGTTTAAGAGACACCTGCTACACATCAGGCCATAATATTAGGCTTTTAGGGCATTAGCCGATTTTAGTATTTTGAAGATCTTGAATTTTTGATACATTTCGCCTAATTTTGCATCTTTGTTTCGTAATGAAAATTCTTAAAATTATTTGTTGGTTGTAATTATGCGACACATTTATTTTATTGATTTAATATTTAATGGGCAAAGATAAGCCAACATTTAATTTTATATTTTTTTTTATTCCTAGTATTTAATAAGAGTTATATGAATGGGGACAGATTTGATTTTTCTTAACATGGCTTAGTCAAGTAAGTACTGCGGCGAAGCCAAATACGACTTTTTTACTCATTCTGATTGCAAACTTCAGTGTCTTTGTATTTGGCATACCTCTACCTCTTTCCACTACGGGCAAGTTTTCCTACGGGTATGTATACTTTATGTCTAGCTAGTTATGTATGCCTGTCGTTCACTTATTTAGCTCTGTGTATGATTATTCAACAAACAGACTACAATAAAAAATATTTATTAATGAAATAAATGAAATTGCTTGCCTTGAGATTTGTTGATATTACATATTTTATTTACTTTTTTGGTTTGTCCATTTTCATGCAGAGCGAATATGCGAAATAAATGTATAGAAAATTCTGAGTAAAAACTTTTAATGAATTATAATAACTTTAGAGCACGCGAACTACGTGGTTTTTTCATATGCCCGTTTATTTATAGGTCATATAACAACACTAATTTTATCCTGTGATTTATAAAAAAAAATGAATATTTTTAGTGACACTGAAAACCCCCCAATTGGGTGGATTTGTTCCTTAAAGTGGTGATTCATTCAGGTGAATAATGGTATTGTTTAATGGTTATTTACAGCATGACTGCATCCAGTCTCTGCAGTTTAAAAACCTTACTAAGTTGTTGATGCCTAAGGAAAGAACAGTGGTTTCCCAAGGGTTGCCATTATCTCCTTTCATAAAGCAGGAAATTTACAGAGTAAATCGAAAATGTTATCCTTTTTCACTGGTTGTTTACAACTGCGACAGTGTGTATTGTGTGGTATGCCCATTGGTGTTTCGCGATAGACTAGAAACCAGTTATCACCGCCATGAATCTCCGGGCATCCCTTCGTTTTATATTTATTAGTATTGACGTTTGTTTCTAGTTTTCGGAGGCCCATAACGTTCTGCTAATTTCATATGTGGTCTGTTCTCTTCATCTGCATTCCGCGATTTGTAGATATTTTAAGGAATTTGTATTCCTAACTGTGCACAGTGATGAGAATACCGATTTTACAAGAATATTTTTCATGGCAGATCTCTCTCTTACCAGTTCGTTTGCTTTTTCGTTTACTTCAATGTTCCGATGTGCTTGGGATCCAGATTAAAGTAACTATATGGTTTATGCTCCAGGTGGTAAGGCGGTTGCTGCTTTCTGTTTGTTCCACCAGTTTAGAGGTTGTTGTAACTAAATCCGGTGCAAAGATTGCAGCTTAGCTATCCAAAAGAATAGCGATATTGCACTTAAAAGAGAAGCCTGCGATGATTAGCCTACAAGCTTCCCCTATAGCCAGTACTTCCGCCTGTAAGGCACTGTAAGTATTGGTAAGGCGCACAGATTTTTCAATTATAAGTCTATGTGGATATGTACCAGCTTTACAATCCAGTTTTGAAACATCTGTATAGACAGCAGCACCGAAGTTGTTAAGTAAAAGTCCCTTACTCGATTCCTCCCGAAATGGAAAGAGGGTGGCAAAAGTTCTATAGAATGTCACCATTGGGAGGTGAACTGAAAATAGACTATCATGGCCATAACTTTTTTCCCCCCAGCGACTCGCTTCATCTAACCTAAATGCATTTATGGCAGCCATCTTCTTGCTATGCAGATCTACCGGAAGAATATGTGCCAGTGCATTCAGAGTCTCCCTAGGACCAACCATAAATTTAAAAAAAATGTTAACATTCGTTTGGTGTTTTTTATTTTTGGTATAATTTTTTGTTATTTTTGAAGAGAAATTGAAGGAACAGATTAAATATAGAAATAAGTGTATTTTTTCCTACTTAAATTCAATGGTAATTTTTAAAGCGTCACGACAAGCGACACAAATAAATATGTATATGGGCAACTCATTTTTTTGGCCAAAGAACAAATCTAGGGTGTAGTACTGGGCTATTCAATAAGTTTTGCGGCTCAAAAAGGGTGTTATTTCGAGAAGGCGTTGCTACTAGCCTAAATTAGCCTCTTCATATGAACGTATGTGAAGTTTCATTTCAATTTGTTAGTTCATTCTTTGTTCACCAGCCATTTAGTATCGACATGTCATAGTATTTTCCGCAATGCAAGAAACCAAATATCGTGGAGGGAATGAATTTTTATTTTTGGAAGGTTGAAAAGCAAAGGAAAGTTATAAACGAATGTTGAAAGTATATAAGGACTTTTCGTCATCAATTAGTACAATAGAAAGAATTTAAAAGTGGTCGTACAAGCCTTGAAGACAATCCACGTCGAGGACGTCCAAAAACAGCAGCAACACCAGAAATCGTAGAAAAAATACAGAATATCGGATTGGAAAATCATGGCGTGACTCTGAGAGAGGTTTATTGGTAGCCCTGGGCATTTCATTGTGCAGTGTAAGCAATATTTTCCCTGAAATATTGGATTTCAGAAAGCTGTGCGCACAATTGGTGCCGCATGCGCTAGCAATGAAACAAAAACACATTCGCGTGCGGCTTTCCCAACAACATTTAGAGCATTTTCGAAAGTAGAAAGTGGATTTTGGGAGTCGATTAATCACTATGAATGAAACCTGGGTCTATCACCATAAATGCTACATCAAAACAAGAGACGTACCACAAAGAGTGGTGTGAATCTTATTCTTCGGCTCCGAAACGGTTTTGTGTAAGAAATTGGCGGAGAAGGTGTTAGCATCAGTTTTTTGGGAGGCAAGTGAATTTTGTTTAACCAACTGCAAACTCCCATAAATTCTTAATGTTACTGTAACCTTTTAGACCAATTGAAGGAAAAAAATCGTGAGAAAAGACGCAGTTTGCAGAAGGAAAAAATTCTGTTTCATCAGGATAAAGCACCGAATCAAACGAGCATATTGAGAATGGTTAAAATCCGTGAATTAAATTTTGAATTGTTGGGCCATCCACCGTATTCACCAGATTTGCCCCCTACCGACTTGCATCTATATATTTCCAAACTTAAAAAAATGAATGCATGGAAAACGTTTTTCTTCCAGATTCTCACTTCTAGAATGGAATTCATAAATTGGAATCTCGTTAGAATAGGTCTATTTATGTTCAGGGTGACTATACTAAATAATAAAGTGTATTTCAAACCATAAAATCGTGTTTTTCTATCGAACCGCAAAACTTATTGAAAAACCTAGTATCAAGAAAAGTTTTTCTGTACCATCTTAATAATTATACAATAATATCCCAGTGTACCAGTGCTGACAAGTATGAATTGGTGGAATTTGTAAAATCAAATGAATCGACATTGCAGATACAAATTTTGTTGTTTAATTTTTTGGAGCTTGGTATCTTTATAAAGGGATTCATAATAGGAATGCCCATTATATTGGCTTGAAAATAGAACACTCCTATACAAGAACCCCGCCCGAAAAATTAACTTAGAATTCAACTCGCTGAATTACAAATACAGCCTTTGCATTTCGTTTTATAAAACTATTTGACTGTTTTACAACTATTATTGTAGCTATAACAACCTTCAATCGTGTGTTGTGTAAGTTTGGTGAGCTTAGTATCATATTTGGAATATATTTTATTTTCAATTACTAACCGCACAAACATTTTATCTCGTCACTCATCTATGTTACCTTCGACACAATCATAAATCACTGCACAAAATATCGATTAATATCTTTTTAAATTTTTTACAGTTTTTTTCGAATTTTTTCTATTGGTTATTGAAAAATAACTTACTAAAAAATTTGCATAATTGCGCAAAACTTTTCTATAAATTTATGCGAAATAGCGCAAATGCAACGCCACTTACTGAAAACACACACATTCACAAATAAACATATACACATATACATACAAAAAAGCACCGCGCCGCTCAAAAAGATTGCATTAAGGCCGGCAAGAGATATGCAAATTTAATTGAGCCATATTTGGGCGTGCAGCGTAAACAAAATTATGCGGCGAATTAACAAACGCAGTAAGCAAGCTACAACAGCAACAACAACAAAACAGATGCTATAGTTCATAGCGAAAAACCAACAACAAGCAATCGAAGCGCAAACAGCAACAGCTGTGTTGCAATCACCAGACAAAAAGAATAGGTACTTCAAGCCGCACTCGTAGCAGAAAGCAATAAACGATGCAATAGCATTACAGCGATGGCAAAAAAGTATAAGCAACAACAAGAGCAGCAACAGGAGTATCGCAGCACGTGCATAGCTGTGGTTGGGATGTGGGCGGTAAGAGCGGCAGATAAACCGCAATTTTCCAGCGGTTCAATAAGCGTCATTAAACAAATTTGCATAGTTGCGGCGTCGACGCCGACGGCAACAGTACCGACTACGGCAACAGCAACATTATCGCCAACGCCTGCACTGACGCGATTGTTAAATTGCGTTAAATCGTGCCATAAAAAGCAGTTTCACTGCACTGCATATTAAATACACGCACACAGTTGCACCCAGCTAGCCAAAAATATTGCTAATTACTTAATTCGTTTATGAGTCCTAAATATAACTTTCATTTTCGAAACCGTTTTAAAAAGGATTGTGTGATGTTTTTTGCAGAAGCTATCAAGATGAGGAGGAGGAAGTGACGATCACGCAACTTCTGTGTAATTGTCCTGCTCTATCAAGACGTAACATAGGCTTATTATTTTAAGTAGACAATTTTTTAATTCAGCTCCGCGGAAATGTGGGATATTCTAAAACACAATGGTTTTAGGAGATATAAGGATAAGTTTTCCACTCGGCATCACAATTGGCTATGAGCCTGAGTGTGTCCCACGGGATAATCGCTTCAACTTAGCCTAACCGAATGCTTTTCGCTTAAGTTATTTTTGCTATAATTTTTCATTGCTATGCACATTAGTGTATTTGTGTGCTTGAGACAATTTAACAGAATTAAAGCACACGGATCGTCTCATTATTTGATAGGCACACCTCTTATGTACATAGATATTCATGGTGTGTACCAAAATGATCAGAAAGGTGATGGGAAATTCAAATTAGCTATATCTGCCTGTCTGTTCATCCATCCAACAGATAACTCGTATACAAATTTATAAATCATAGCCATACACATGATAACCTTAGTCTTTAGTCTTTAATCTTTACATAGATGGGAACCTCGGCGCATAGATCATCTTTTGTGTTTTCGTCATCCGCAGGGTATCTTTCCTAGTGCAACAAAACCGGTGTCAAAAATTTCAACAATTTACTCTAACTCTGCTTGGTATGGGATAGAAGGTAGTAGTATAATCAGCATCATCAAGCAGCGTTACAAATCGAGGTGAGCTTTTGCTTCATCAACAGACCTCCAGTTATGCATTTTTAGTTTCTTGATATCTTCGTTGACGTCGTCGAACTAGCGTTTCCTTAGCGTTTCTTTACGTTTGGTGGGCAGTGCATTGTAATTTGAGCAGGAGTTTTACAGCTGCGCGAAATTGGTTTGGATTTTAGTAGTTTCAGGTTGGCGTAGTTTCAGTTCTGTTTGGTGCAACAAGTAGATCTTGGATTTAGGCCTAAATACTATTTTCATTCTTTAGCAGTACCCTCGGTCTTGAAACTTTCCAGTCCTTCAACAACTTAGTGTCAAATAGTTATATTTTCGGGCTTCCGCGTAACATTTTCACGTATTTCGTCTTATCAGCGTTGATATGGAGCCCGACAGACTTTGCTTTTGTTTCGATGTTAGACAAAAGTTCATCCATGTATCATACTTTCAGTTTTCAGCAAGGATGGAAATGTCATCAGCATACGCGATGGTTAGGTTTGAGCAGCTGAATAGATGACCGGATTTTACATGGGCCTTGATTGTGTAGTACGAAAGCAAATGCAGAACAGTCGCCTTAGAGAACAAAAACAAATTTTAATCATCGAAAATCACTTTATTGTTTTTCATAATATTCTCCATCAACTTCTATCATCATCTATACACTTTTGCATGCGTTTGAACCAACTGTCGAAGCACTTTTGCTGCTCTGAATGAGGTACCTCCAAAACATGTATTCTGAATGCCGCAACCGTTTCTTCAGATGTCGAAAAACGTTGACCTCTCAGTTTGTTTTTTCCGTACGGGAATAAAAAGAAGTCATTCGGTGCCAAGTCAGGACTATACGGCGTATGACCCATTAATTCGATGTTTTGGGTGCTCAAAAATGCAGTTGTTTGAGCCGATGTGTGAGAGCTCGCATTGTCCTGGTGAAGAGTGATCCGTCTTTGGCGATTGGTTTTCCTAATTTCTTGGAAGACAACTGGCAAACAAATCGTTGTGTACCACTCAGAATTTACTGTTCTACGTTGTTCTAGTTCTGCGATTGACAAATTGTGTGGGATCCAACGCGAACAAATTGTTTTGACAGTCAAATGTTTATGCAATATTGAATGTATGTCTTATGTCCCACTTGCCTAAGATTGTCTCAATCTCACGATAGGTCACATGACGATCTTGCAATATCAGTTCGCGCACACCATCAATGGTTTACGGAACAACAACTGATTTTGGACGACCTTCACGAAATTCGTCTTGGAGTGAACTACGACCACGATCGAATTCACCATTCCATCGATAAACACTGGTCCTTGATGGAGCTTCAACGCCAAAAAATGAATTAAGTTCATCCATGCGATGTTGCTGAGTTAATCCCCATCGAAAGTTGTAAAAAATAATCGCACGAAAATGGTCACGATTTAATTCCATTTTTGGACCGCGATGAATCTTTTAAGTTACTGTAAACAACACAAATAGCGCTGGTATTTCAAAACGTTCTGAGTACGTAAAAGCCAAAAAATGTCAAACTTTGCGATACAGCTGTCAGTTTCCAGATTGCAACACCAGGGTTGCCAAATCCCGAAATATAAACGGTACCCCTCGTATAAAAATTTATTGGCATTGAAAACTGCATCACTAATACATATTTACAAATAAATCCACTTATTCAGTCGACCTGGGTAAGCTTTTGTTGTTTAAAAAAATTTACAAACCAAGCTAAAAAAACGTTTAACGATATACTTTTGTGGCAATCACCTCAACACATAAACCCAAGAACATCTTAAATGATATATTAAGAATTATTTATATTTCTTTTATGGAGTAGAAATAATATGTTAGGAGGTTTAGTTTGGGATATTTCACTTTAGAAATATCCAGATTTGTTAAATTTTTACTTATCTTAAATAGTTATATTCCAAGGTGGGTCCGGGATTGCTTTAAAAATTCCCCAAAACCCGGCACCAAAATGTTCCACTAATGCTGGCATCCCTAGCATGTATACACCTATTCACAATTGCAATTTAGTTTACTGATACGGAGTTTATATAAAATACAGAGAGGCATTAAGAAGCACGTGAGGTAATCGCACCTATTTTATGTACAATAAAATCTCACAAATAACAATTTTCAAGAACCTATTCCATGTTTTGGGTGATATAAATTCAGAATCTGTTTTTTTTTTCAAGGAAGATTGCTCTTCACAATAACGACTATTTTTTCAGTAATTCACGGAACCCAATCAAAAACTGCTCATTGAAAACTGCATTTTCAAGACTCATTCAACTCAGCAGTGCTCACAAATTGGTTTGGTGGGTAGACGTTCGTGCCTGCAATTGCAATAGTACCAGCAGCAACGGCGGCCGAATCACATTGAAGTGGCAATAAAATTGATTTCCAATTGAAAATCGTGCATACAATCAAGTCATAAGAGATTGTAAAATATGGCACAAGAAGCAGGCACATACAACGAACACACAGAATTGGTGTGCAACAGGGCGTATACGTACTCGCAATGCAGCACCAAATCAAATTTTCAAATGTTTGAACTGTTATCTGATTGCTAATGTGAAGCAACGTACGTAAATGCATCATCTATGGAACCATTCAGATTTGAATTTTACGCATAGAAATATATTTTTCAATTCGATTGTAAATATTTGATAAAAATACTGGCGGTGCCAATTCAATTGACAGCTGTCAGTTGCGAATATAGCAAATGAATGAGTTATGCATGCATGTTGCAACGAACGTCAAGTATTTGAGTGTGTATGTATGTGGGTGTGTGCTTTAGTTTCGATTTTAATGCCTTAACAAATGTTGCTGGTTATATTTGTGGTTTGGCTGTTGCTTTGGTGCAGTTGTTATTGCATTAAGAGTACAAATGTGTGCATATGTGTGTACGTATGCTTGTATTGCTGTCAATTCAATTAATTCCAAAGCTTCTCACAGCGCTATTGTGATGGTAGTGCTTTGATATTTCAATCACTCAGGCATTGATATCAAATGCGATAAAATATCCACTGCTAAAATAGCTGCATCGTCTGGAATAGTGGCTCCATCGACTATGACCAGAATGCATGTTTGAATGTGCAGAGCAGACAAAGTATTGAGCACATAGCCACTGCTTTGAAATAGATTTGGGAAGCCTGCATTGGGCACGAACTGTTCTGCCAGTTTCTTAAATGAAAGAAAAACAATTTTTCTGTTAGAACCGAGGGCCCCTATCATTTTTTAGTTTTATCAAAAAAAATTGTCTTTCATCTCATCATCATTTAAAGTTTTTAAAAATTATTATCAATTCAATTTCTGAGTTTTTGTTATATTCTTTGATGAAAAGTAAAAGCAATTTTTCGAGTTCTATTTTTTCGCTCTGAAATAATGATTTATTTGTGAGCTGCTATTTGTTTGATGAGGAATAATTTTTATTTTCCGAGTTTTATTATATTATTTTAATCGAAAATAAAACTAATTTCTTTTGGTTTTTGAGTTTTATTTTTTTCATTAGGTCGAAAAACTTAAAACGACACACCTTAAACTACCTCAACTCTACTTATACATGCACACATGTCGGGTGTTTTTTAAGAGCTTGAGAACTAAAAATGTAATGAACAACAAAAATATTGTTGGAATGAATATTTTTATTATAATCTGATAGATAACTTCATGGCATTTATTTTTTGAATATAATATCCGGTATTTGTATGCCTACCGCGGCTACGATTACGCAATTTTTACCGAGCTTAACAGAGCGCTCTTGTCATTTCTTTCTCGTGCTAACCACACCAAGTAAAGCCAAGTCCATATCCACCTGATCTTTCCAACCCAGAGGAAGCCTTCCTCTTCCTTTGCTACCATCAGCCCAACTAAGCCGTTAGATCTTTTTCCGCTGCGAAATGTCTATGATGCCGTAAAGCTCATGCGGTTATTGAACAATGAACCTACGATACTCGCCGTCGCTAACATGCAAATGTCCAAAAATTTTCCGCTGAATCTTTCTCTCAAACACTCCAAGGAACGCCTCGTCAGATGTTGTCAACGTTCCAGCTTCTGCTATACGTTAAACCAGGCATGATTTGAGCCTTGTAGAGTATTAGTTTCGTTCCAAGCTTTTGCCAAAACTTATTGAACTGAGAAGACAACACAGTTTGCCATTTCATTTCATTTCATTTATTGCCCAAAATCATTTTAACATAGAAGTTTACAAAGTTATGATAAAATTGCATTGTTTAGCGTTATCCTAACATACATTTGTATTTATCTAGGAGTTTAAGACTTATTTTTCTTTTGATATATACAATAGGTTATGATTATTATTTTGTAAGTCTTTGGCATAATTTTTAAAACTTTATTACACCTATTCTGCCAAAAAGGGCTTAAAAAGAGATAACCTATGTATATTAAACGTCTATAATTTATTTGGTTATAAATTGATCAATGTTGTAAACCAAGTTTTCATCGTTGAAGTTGTAAGTATTGTATCGCCTATCATAATAGATTGCTTTACTATTTTTATGTAAAATATTATAATTTTTTAGTATTTTTAAGTATATTGGTGATAAATATTTTTCTGTTAGAGGTAGTGGTGATATTTCCCTTGCCTTTGACAGATATTTATTTACCAGTTCATTTTCTAGTAGTGTCATTTTATCAACAAATCTTATTCACGATTTCATTAAGAAAAAGATGCGTTATATTTTACATTCTGTGGGCAAAAAGTAAGGTGAATTTGGTTGTAAAATTCAAAATCTTTATTTATTCTTATAAATCAATTTCATCCCCTTCAAAATAATCCCCTCTTGATGAAATACACTTATGCCAACGATTTTTCCAATCCCCGAAACATGCCAAATAGTCCATTTCCGGTATAGCCATCAGCACCTTCTTCGATTCAGCTTTTATCTCCTCAATCGACTCGAAACGCGTTCCCCGGAGTGGTCTCTTGAGTTTTGGGAATATCCAAAAGTCACAAGGAGCCAAATCAGGCGAATACGGTGGTGCGGAACGATATGCGTGGAATTTTTGGCGAAATGGTCACGAAGAACGAGTGCAGTGTGAGACGGTGCATTATCGTGATGCAAAAACCAAGAGTTGTTGTCCCATAATTCTGGTCCTTTTAGGTGAATTGCTTCACGTAAACGACGCATAACGCTCAAATAATATTCCTTATTAACAGTTTGGCCAGGTGGAAGAAATTCATAGTGCACCACAACACGAAAATCGAAAAAAACTGTCATCATGACCTTTATTTTTGAACGACTTTGACGTGCTCTTTTCAGTCTGGCCTCACCTTTAGCACGATATTCGCTTGATTGGTCGGTTGTTTCAGGGTCGTAAGCATAAATCCAAGTCTCATCTCCCGTAATGATGCATTTGAGCTTGTCCTGATTGTCTGAAAGCATTGTTTCACACACCTCAACGCGACGACTTTTTTCCCAGAAATTGAGAGTTTTCGGTACCAAACGAGATTTGACTTTTCGTAGACCCAAATGGTCTTTCAAAATGGTTTCCACAGACCCTTCTGATATTCCGATCATATCAGTAAGGTCTTTAACAGTCAACCGACGATTTTTGAGCATTAACTCCTTCACTTTATTGACGTGTTGGTCATCTGTTGACGTCGATGGTCGTCCGGAGCGCTCCAAGTCATCAACACGTTCTCGACCCTCTTTGAAGTCTTTGTACCACTTATAAACATTTTTCTGCGACATGGTCGAATCACCAAATGCCTTCTGCAACATGCTAAACGTTTCCGCAGCCGAAATTTCATTCGGCAAACAAAGTTTGATGGCACTTCTCTGCTCAATCAAATCAGACATTGTAAAAATCGAAAAATGTACTCTTGGTCGTTTGGTAAACACAAGCGTAAATATATTACTAATAATGAGCTTCACATGAAAGTTGGCCCAGATGTTATTAACAGTGCTGCCAACTCGTGAAAAAAATAACTAGAGCGCAATTTTAATCCCGCGAAGTTTAACAAATAAATTCACCTTACTTTTTGCCCACAGAGTAAGCTTTTATTAGTAATTCTTCTCCGAAAAGTACCACGTCTGTAAGGTTGGGGGTTGAGACCGCTACAAATTCTTAAGACATATGGTTCAAATCGTCTTAGTCTCTGCATTTGGTTCGACGAAATGTTGAACCATATCGGATGAGCATAAGATATGATTGGTCTAATTATTTGTTTGTAAATATTTATTTTAATGCAGTTCGATAGGCCAACCTGCCTTCTTACTAAATCACAATAGCTAAAGAATTTTTTTTTTGCTTTTGTCAAAATGATATCTAAATGTCTTACAAAGTTAAATTTGCTATCCAAAATTACGCCCAAGTATATAATATGTTCTTTTTTTTATGTTGAGTCCATTCATTTTAATTTGAGGGTCATATTTACGAGCATTTGGATGTAAGTTTTTGCGTATTCCTTTAAAAATAGTTGTTTCGCTTTTATTGAAGTTTATTTTTAGCTTCTATTTGTGAAAGTATGTATTTAATTCGTTTAAGTATGAGTTAACGGCTTCGTTGGCTTTGGTTATGCGTGGGTGAGATCCCAACATAATTATAATATCTACGTATATGAGCACTTTAATATCGCAATTATTAATTTCGGAACTTAATGGTGGGTCAGGGAAATCGGCAAAGAAGATGTTATAGAGAATTGGTCCCAACAAAAAGCCTTGTGGCACACCTGAGCTAACGTCTCTTTTCAAAGAATTAAATATACCTTCATTAACATAAAATGATCGCTCTTTTAAATAGCTATACAACATTATGCAATATTTTTTTCCAAGTTGAACTTCCTGTACATTTTAAATAAGATTCCTTCCACCCAAGCAGTATCGAATCCTTTTTCCAAATCTAGACTGGCTTAGATCGTCATAGTTATCGATAACTATACTTTTCACACACCATATAGACGCATACCGTCCCCTTTCTGTGTTCACCTCGTAACTTCATTTTTTTCGAAATTGAGATTTTTAGTGAAAAACACTCCTTACCACTCCTGTTACGTAAAACAAAACATACAATGTTCATAATGATTATAGAATTTTTTTCAGAGCGTTTCGATTTTTCTCGTATCTACATGTTTGAATTCAAAAACCTCGTATCTACGATAAGTATCGTATCAAATAAGTTACAACTTTTTATAGAAGTTAAGCAACTTTAAACATTTTTATCAATTTACTGAAAATTATGATTTTGTAGATACGAGGTTAACATAGAAAGGGGACAATACGTGAAATTTATTGACAAGTTCTAATAATTTATTTCAATAATTATTTCATTAAAATACAGCTCATTCTCCTACAAGTAGCATTTAAATCCAAGTTTCAAACTTTGTGCAAATTTCTAAAAAAACATGCACTAAATTTTCAACAAAATTTCACACTTTTCAATCAGAATTCTTAGGCATATAACAAATAACCGATCCACTAAATTTTGGTGCAGATTCCAGGTGCATGTTTGAAGGTGCGCAAAAACGGCGTTGAACTTTTCTTGCATATAAAACAGATTTCTTGGAAATCTTGCTGAACTAAACTTTTATTAAAACTTAGTTCAAATTAAATTTTAACTATTAAATGTCAAAATTTATAATCACGACGGGCATAATTCCGAAAAAACTTGAACGTATGCAACTAATTTTTAGTGTTATTGTAATTTTATTATTACTCTTTTAATTTATTTTTTTCCCCAATTTTCATTCACCGCAACTTTTATTTTGCATTTATTTAACTTTTCAACTCAATATTTTGTCTCATAAAACGCAATATAAAATTTAGTTTTGTGGTAGAAAAATTACCAACATTTATTGGAAAAATGCGGCATAACGCGATGTGAAGCGTGAAAATTTATATGTATATAAATATATACTTAGTATGCATAAAGAGAAGAGATAGTACAATTTCAGCAAACAAGCAGATAGAAGCTACACATGGAGAAAATACCAACACCTGAAACTGCGTATAGGCTCGGATGTTATCTTATCGGATTTTACTTGCTGCTCATACCGACCAAATTTGTGGCACAAATAACAGCAGAAATATCAGGGACACAAAAGGTATACTACAATTTTCAAAATTTTTGTGAGACAGATGCGTTTTCGTATTAGTTATAAAGTTGGGTTAGGTTAGGCGGTTGCTCACAAGGTGCAGGGTTTGGTTGGATGTGAACTCTGATATGTCCGCTGTGGTACGCTTGAAAAGGAAAAGGAGAGAAAGGAGAAGGATCCGAAGTGATATTTGAACAATGACGGTTTACGAACGTAATAAACATACGTGATGCCTATAAATATAATCAGGCGGTAAATATTTGGGCTTCCTAAGCCAAATCCGAACAAAAATATTTGGCAACAGCGAAACTTCTGACCATCTAAAATTATCAATCTGAGATAATATTAACGCTTTCCTTTCAAATTTCAAATCTTAGCTAAACCAAATATATAAAATTATTGTTACTTTCATCCGACATATCACCAAATTTTTCATACTTAATGGAAATTATCACTAAAGCAGGCTTTTAAGTATGAATCTCGAGCCGAAAGCCTTAGTAGCCAGCGTTCTTGTTAAATTTTAGTGTAATGGTTAATTATAACTATTAGGCTTACAAATAAATAAATAAAAAATTAATATCAGGGCTTAAAGTTCGTTAGGCCTAATTAAAAAGTAAAATCTACTACATATAAGAGGCCTGAATCTTTGACTGGCGAAAACAGGTGCTGAGATGATTCTATCTTGAACACTCAAAAGTCGCTGCAATGGCTAAGCACTCACAAGACAATGTCAGTGATACATTATTTGAATATTTATTTGTCTCTGAGATATCGTTTGGTTTCAGAAGCATTTATTTTTCTGTCCTGCTCAAATCATAAAGTGTGCTTAAGTGAGAGCTTATTCGGCCAATTATTAACTTCCTTGGGAGCCTTTAGTGAATTGAAGACTGCCCTGATAAATCGAATTAGATATCTTCAGTCACTGTATATTTGGCAGGAATGTGAGTAAATCAAACACAGTTTACGTTAATGTCGAGCGAGTTCATACAACTGATTTTGTTGGTGTTTGCCCCTAAATACCTGACTCCTTAACTGGCGACACCTCATGTCGACTGCCGAGTAACTCTTTTTTGCTCGTTCAGCGACTCCCACAATTTTTGTCCGCCAGTAGCTGCTTTATCTTCCATTGTTACTTGTGCGTTACCTGAGCTGCGCTTTTGGTTTTTGTTTGCTATGCGTTTCTATCAACTAGTTTTAGTTGTCGTTAATGCCTACTGCTGCGGTATGTTAACTTATACTTATATTCTTCGATGTCGTGGAGATCGAAAATACGGTCAACGTTACATTCAATTGTGACCTCGACATTTTCGCTTTCATTGGTCGCTGCCTCTAACTTTTCCACCCAGTAGTGACTTTTTTTTACAATTAATAATAGCCAATTACCCAGACTATATCTCCGGTCGGTTAGTCGACTGCTCCAATCTCTGTCGTAGCTCTTAATGCAAGGCGAAAAATCCCCGCAAGTCGAATTACGCACTCATTTTCAAGGCTCCTTTAAAAAAGGTACTTTCGAAAACTACCCTTAACATACAAGCCAAACGTTAAATTGTACGAAAAAATTGATTTTATAGAAAATTTTTCTAGTATTTTCTTTTAATTTTTGAATACCTCAGAAAAATATACGTAAAGTGCATACAAAAGATACTTAATAAATCGTACCTCAGCTCTTCGCCGCTTAAGTTCGTCTAACCTGCATCTATTTTGCAATCACTCTAGACACCTGTTTCGATTTGCTGTGGCTTCGGAATTGTTTTTGGATAAATTCAATTGCATTAAGCATAAACTGTTCAGCATAAATCGCTTTTGTTGTCACTCAGTTGCACTCTGTTAATTACTCTGTTATTCACCGGCTAGAGTAATCTTCTTATACCAAATCAAATAGAGACATAGTCGTGAGGTAGTCAGAGCCGTCAAAAAAAACGTTGGGCCCTGAAGTAAAAACATACTTTTTTGTAATATTGTATTTGATACGTCTTACGAACGATTTCTTTACTCTATCGTAGGGGGTTTTAAAAGAAATGCGACATACTCCTATAACAATCATAAACAATTCCAATTCCCCAACAAATTCAAGCACTCATCACACTTTTAGTTATGATACCACAGTCCCGAAAATATTAAAAAAAAGAGGTTGTCTGTAAAGTCGGTTTACTGACGATAGTTTAACGTGATAACGTCGTAAGAAAATACTGATTGAATGGTTGCATTTTTCAAAAGAAAATTTTAATTTTAGTTGTTTGATAGATATTTGGATAGATAGATATAGAGAATGAGTTAACATTAACATAACATAATATACTTTAACATAACATAACATAACATAACATAACATAACATAACATATCATAAAGCATTCACCAACAGCTTTCATTTGATACCCATATTGTACATACACGTCCGAAGGTTACCCGGGTCCACGTTTTGACCTATATCTCGAGACCCTATCTACCAATAGGTATTCAAACTATACGGAAATCATCTTCAATACCTACTTAACAATGTGTGCAGGTTTGGTTTAATTCGGTGCAAAGACGCGGCGGGTCCACGTTTTGGCATATATTTCGAGACCCTAGTCATCAATAAGTATGAAAATTACCCCGTATTAAAGCACTTATCAACAGCTTTCATTTGATATCCATATTGTACAAACACATTCTAGGGTCCACGTTTTGGTCTCTATCTCGAGACCCTAGTCACGGAGCGGATGGAAATACTCTGCACTAAAGCATTCACCAACAGCTTCCATTTGATACCCATATTGTACATACACATCCGAAGGTTACCGGGGTCCACGTTTTGACCTATATCTCGAGACCCTATCTACCAATAGGTATCCAAACTATACGGAAACCATCTTCAATACCTCCTTAACAATGTGTGCAAGTTTGGTTTAATTCGGTGCAAAGACACGGCGGGTCCACGTTTTGGCATATATTCCCAGACCCTAGTCATCAATAGGTATGAAAATTACCCCGTATTAAAGCACTTATCAACAGCTTTCATTTGATATCCATATTTTGCATACACAACCAAAGGTTACCCGGGTCCACGTTTTGACCTATATCTCGAGACCCCAGTCACGGAGCGGCATGAAAAATACTCTGTACTAAAGTATTCACCAACAGCTTCAATTTGATATCCATATTGTACAAACACATTCTAGGGTCCACGTTTTGGTCTCTATCTCGAGACCCTAGTCACGGAGCGGCATGAAAAATACTCTGAACTAAAGCATTCACCAACAGCTTCCATTTGATACCCATATTGTACATACACGTCCGAAGGTTACCCGGGTCCACGTTTTGACCTATATCTCGAGCCCTATTTCCAAAATAAAATATAATCCATGTTACTCGTGGATAACGTAGCTTTCGAATGGTGAAAGAATTTTTAAAATCGGTCCAGTAGTTTTGAGCCTATTCATTACAAACAAACAAAGTTTTCCTCTTTATAATATTAGTATAGACAACATATCTTATAAGGTATCTGGTAAATATTACCATACATTTTTTCCTTCATATATAATAAAAAAATTAATAATTATAACATTAAAACAACAGGTATTATTAACAAACTTGGTTTTATTTTAAATTCTTCAAGTGAATCAAATTAATAATAATCAATAAGAAGGCATATGCAAATACAAATACGTGAATTTATATATGTACATATGCGCATATACATACATATATACGCTCACTTAAGTAGGAGAGAGCAAGATGTCGAACGTTGCCGTTCGTTTGCTTTGTTTGCTTTGTCGTTCGTTCCGCGCTTTCGCTTGCAGTTCATGCAATGCAATGAGCAAGGTAACGACAAATGAGCAAGGTAACGGCAATGAGCAAGGTAACGACATATGAGCAAGGTAACGTCACATTTTTTCGTGCGTGCAGCCTGTTAAATCGAATTATAAGACGTTATCACGTCAAAAAGCATGTGAAGTTGTATACTTCACTCTATAAATTGATGTTTTATACAATTGACCAGTTCCCTCGCGGGACTCATGGGTGAGCAAAACTAGAATCTGGGCAAGTTTCCCCTTAAGGCGCCGTGAAAGGCAACGTGTTGCGAAAGGTGATCGGCACTCTCTACCGCAATCCCAATTGATGAGATGACTGACAAGAAAAATGTGTTCCTCTCGCTATTTTTTTCTACATCTACAGCAACAAAATGGGCTTACATTTTGCGCCTAATAAAAGATAAAATGAGGCTTTACAAGGAACAACAGAATTTACTGCGTTTTTAGTTCAACCCAATAAAAAAGGAGATAACAAATAGATAAATTTGGTATTTTAAAATTTATAAGCTCACTCGCTTTTAGTAAACTTATTGCAAAATGCCGAAAATACCTCTCACTACTCTTTGAACCCAAATTGTGGTATTTTAGCTGTGTATGGTGGATTTTTTTGTTATCGGCATTCCTAACAAAAGTAGGCGGATCTAAACTAATAGGACTATGAATAAGTTCGTGCGGTTTTTTTCGAAATTTGAAACTTTATTGACGTAAAATGGTTACAAATTTAATATTCAAAATATTGTCCATCGCTTACTACTACTTTTTCCCATCTTTCTGGCAATTCACGGATTCCCTTTGTGAAAAATTCGGTCGGTTTTGCCGCAATCCACGAATCGATCCATTTTTTGACTTCATCGTAATTACGGAAGTGCTGGTCAGCCAGGCCATGTTGCATCGATCGGAAGAGATAGTAATCGGATGGCGCAAGGTCTGGACTATACGGCGGGAGGGGTAGGACATCCCATTTGAGCGTTTCTAAGTATGTTTTGACCACTTGTGCAACATGTGGCCGAGCATTGTCATGTTGCAAAATAACTTTGTCGTGTCTATCGGCGTATTGCGGCCGTTTTTCTCGCAGTGCTCGGCTCAAACGCATCAATTGTCGTCGGTAGACATCCCCCGTAATCGTTTCATTCGGTTTCAGTAGCTCATAATACACAACACCCAGCTGGTCCCACCAGATACACAGCATAACCTTCAGGCCATGAATATTCTGCGCCGACGTCGATGTTGAAGCATGGCCAGGGTATCCATACGTTGCCCGACGTTTTGGATTGTCGTAATGGACCCACTTTTCATCGCCAGTCACAATTCGATGCAAAAAACCCTTTCTTTTGTGCCGTTGAAGCAGTTGTTCGCATGCCATAAAACGGCGTTCAACGTCTCTTGGCTTCAATTCATACGGCACCCAATGGCCTACCTTTCGGATCATTCCCATGGCTTTTAAACGTTTGGAAATGGTTGATTGATCAACTCCCAAAGTTTTTGCAACCTCTTCTTGCGTTTGAGCCGGATCTTGATCGAGCAATTCCTCCAATTCGGTATCCATGAACTTTGGCGGCGCACCCTCGCGTTCTTCGTCTTCCAAGCCAAAATCACCACTTTTAAAGCGTGCAAGCCACTTCTGGCACGTTCGCTCAGATAGAGCATGCTCACCATAAACTTCCACCAAGATACGATGACTTTCGGCTGCTTTTTTCTTCATATTAAAATAATGAAGAAGAATTCCCCGCAAAAACACATTATTTGGCACGAAATTCGACATTTTCAAGTGTGGTAAAAATATTGTTGTTTACGCTTCAAATAAAAAACTTATACTGACGTTTGTGCCTTACGACAGTAGCTCTCCAATGAATGTTTGGAAATGTGGATCGATGGAATAATAATCAAGTTACGCCATCTGTTGTAAAACCGCACGAACTTATTCATAGTCCTATTAAAAAAGGCTGGCTTTTGGTATAAACTAATAATCACCTCAACTTGTGTGTGCGAAGTAGCTGCCCTAATATGCACCGATAGCTATCTGCTAGTATTCGTCATAATTATTATCACTATCACTACATTGCCTTTCGTTACTTTTGCATATATTTCCTTTATTTTGCTTAATTTTGAATATTGTTGCTCTTTTTCGAGAATCCGTGCGACTCTTTTCACCTGGCATTTTTTCAGCTCTTACACTCTGCTAGCAGCTGTGAAATGTGCGCGTTCACTTTTGTCTCCAAAACTACAATATCAGGTAATGGGCAAACGGGTAGAAACCACTTTTCGCGTTCAGTTCGCAAAAACGTGGCTAACACTTCGTGAGGTGGCAGCCCGCAGCACTTCTATTCTACTTAAAGTGCAAAAAAAAAATATTTTTTTATGAAAATTAAATATTTTATGATGATGCAAATAGCATTAAAAATGAAGCACCTACAAATTAACTAAAGAAAGTTGAAGATTGTGGAACAGGACTTGCTGCAATTATTATTGCTGGTTTTTTTTTTTTAATTGTGCTGGTGTTAAAATTTAGCATATGGTGTATTGGTAAGAGTGCCAAAGTTGAAAATTAAGTGTTTGATAAGTTTGTTGGAATTTCAAAATTAAACCTGAACAAATCTACACAATTTGGAGCATTCCGAGTATGTTATCGAAAACGAAAAAGGAGAATACTCTAAAAAAAAAGAATATAAAATTTTTAAGTATATAAAATAGTTTGAGTTAAATTTGTGTCACAGACTTTCCATCACGTTACACTGTTCTGTTTTTTTTTTTTGCTTCCAAAAAATATTTAACCTGTCTATATGACAATAAGTCATTTGTTTTACAGATATTTGGAAAGTTAAATGTTACTGTAAGGCCACCATTGCTCTATATATGCAGTTTATTTTTTTTTTAGTATTTACTGTGATACTTTAGATAAGTACATAAGTACATTTCTTATTATTACATTACAAAATGTCAATTGGTGTTTTTCGTTTAAGTCTCCCCTTGTTGAATTTTTCATCATGGTCGGATTTGTTAGGGTCAGAAGTCTGCTTATGTACCTTCTGCTCATAGTTTGTATTGTACAGTTGTCGAAAGCGATGTTTAATTTCGTTTCGTTATACTTAAAAAAAAAATGCGTGTAGCGGAGTACACATAAGAGAAGTGAAACTTTCAAGGCAGACAAAGAAAGAGGGAAAGGCCCGAGAGAGAATGAGAGAGAGAGAGAGAGAGAGAGAAAGAGAGAGAAAGAGAGAGAAAGAATATATATCTAAATAACTTCACAACATTTGCGGAGAATACAAATATACAAAATTTACAAAAAACGGAGAAGGGTCGACCGGTGTAGGTAAACGCCGGAACAAACCGTGGCAATAACGCGCACTACTCGGAGCATTTATAACTCGCACAAACGCAGCGATTCCAGGACTGCAGCAACGGTAAAAATTACCACAAGGCAATACCAATAAATCCGACGTCGGAATGGATAGCACTTTATAGTACACACAAGCACTAGCCAGGAAATGGAAATGAGCCCCAAACAGTAAGCACCAAAAAAAAAAAAAAACACGCGAATATAATTGGGACCAAAAAACGCCCCAAACAGTAGGCACCATGGAAATATAACGCCAAAAAGTAGGTACCAAAAATATATTTCCTACAAGTTTGCACCAACAAACAAGCGCCAAAAAGTAGGCAGTGTTATTTCTCACTAGAAATTAGCAACCAGAAGAAAAAACTCAGGAAAAATAGCCTAAAGTGTATCTATGATATAACTCTCTCTCTCCTTTCCTCTACGCTATATATTTTTTCTCTCTCGCGGAACGAAAATGCCCAAAACGTTACATGGCCTTGGCCTTGAAATTATGCTCTCCATTCTCGCTCGTCCATCGACGCATAAAAGTTTCACTTCTAAATCAAAGACGGAATTGGAAGCCTCAAAGGGAAGTGCTTTTTGTAAAGAAAGGGGCCGCAACCTGCATTATTACCTGATGATATTTGCTGTAAAGTACTTACATAGGTATAAGTTAAATTGTTTAATTGATAGGCTGCTACTTGTTTCAAGTGCTCTCTATTAGCTTCTGCTTCTTGCTCTACACTGCGTATACGTAATCGAATGCTTACTACAGATATCAATTTAGATTTGGTTAAATTTTACGAAGGAAAAATCTGATTCTTGATGTCAGCGAAGATTGTTACATTTGGTTCAATACATCTGTAAAAATTATTCTCTACACTATTTCTAAGTTTTTAAAGCGTTTTTAATTTCGGAAGCGTAATGGCACTTTTTGGCATTAGTTTTGTGTTTCAAATATTAAACTAAGTCAAATTAAGCTAGACTCAGGCAAGTTAAGTTAATTTCAGTTAAGCAGAGTTAAATTAAGTTAATTTGATTTAATTTAAGTCAAGAAGAGTTGAGTCAATTCAAGTTAACGTCGGCTAAGTTAAGTTATGTTGAGTTAAGTTAATCCCACGGCTCGTCATAGTACACTAAATAAGTAATGCAATAAACGGATAGTTAAAGCACTGAAAAACTCAAAACTTAGTGATAATGAAATCCTTTTTTTAACTACTACTAAAAAGTGTGTAAAAGCGCGGCCGCCGTAGCCGAATGGCGTCACTGCCATTCGGAATTCACAGAGAGAACGTCGGTTCGAATCTCGGTGAAAACACCAAAATTAAGAAAAGCATTTTTCTAATAGCGGTCGCCCCTCGGCAGGCAATGGCAAACCTCCGAGTGTATTTCTGCCATGAAAAAGCTCCTCATAAAAATATCTGCCGTTCGGAGTCAGCTTGAAACTGTAGGTCCCTCTATTTGTGGAACAACATCAAGACGCACGCCACAAATAGGAGGAGGAGGTCGGCCAAACACCTTAAAAGGGTGTACGCGCCAAATATATGTATTTAATTTTTAACTAATTTAATTTTTAATTAATTTTCCACAGTGCAATTTAGTGGTAGTTGAAAATGTCCAACCCTGGTTAATCCTAGACTATCTGATCTAACTTCAGCAAACAGGGAACAAATTTTTCCATGTAAATACATCTATCATAATTAAAGTAACTTCCAAACACAACAATTTTTTTTCGTAGCACAGTAAGCTAAGAAATCTATTAGCAAACTTAACAAATCTTCTAGAGAAGTTGACTCCTTGCAGAACACAAAATACCTTAAATATGAAATTTTCGAAACGCCCAACAAATCAATATAAAAATCAGCTGTTACCGTTATATGCGTACATACATTTAATTAAAATATCAGCGGAACATTTTTATTTAATAAAAGCTTAAAAGCCTTATATCAAATACCAAAAGTGAGAAAAAAAAACAACAGCATGAGTTTGTTAATATGAAAATTTGTATATAAAAAAATTCAAAATAGGTAAATTGAGCAAAATACCATTCAATTAAAGTACAATAAAAAGCGAGACATGCAGCTTCCAGTTGATTAAAATATTTTTGACATACTTTTATAAACAACTTATTTTATAAGCAATGCACATTTGAAAATTCACCCACATTTAAAAACAACAACTACAAAATACGCTTATTTGTTGAGCGCCCGGCGAATAGGCTGTTGTCTACCGACAGTGGCATGTACTTGAAGCGACATAATAAGCTCTGCTGTAGACGCAACAGTGAGTACTCGTACTTTTTTCTTATTACTATATTAAGTTTTCAATTAGCTCGCGAAGACTTGCACTTGCAACTGACATGCGGCACTTGATGCTTCTTCTGTTGAGTATTTTGGTGCTGCGCCATTCTCCTTACACTATTTTTTAAGAGGTGGAAGTATTTTTTTATTTAATTTATTAATTTTTTCGTCACGAAATCCACGCCATCCATGGCTTTGGACAACATACTACATCTACTTACATCACCCCTAGATCTCTTCTCTAAATACTCAGCGATTATCACCTATCCATTATTTGCTTCGAAAGACATTTCCTAATGAAAATCCCTTCTAGGCTGGAATGGTTTGAAGAAGATTCAACACCCAACACACCCGTTAAGATCTACACGGACGGGTCTAAAATGGACACCGGTGTAGGATCAGGGCTATTTTGCGAAGAGCTTTCTATTAGTGAATCCTTTAAACTATCGGATCACTGTAGTGTTTTTGAAGCGGAAATAAACGCTATTCATGAAGCCTTGAAATGGTTAAAGATAAACAGAATATCACCAACGGATATCTGCATTCTATCAGACAGCCAAGCTGCCCTACGAGCCCTGGATGCATTCCAAACAACATCATGGAGTGTCTTACATTTCCGCCAATCTCTTAATGAGATGGCCAAACAACATCGTATAATCTTATGCTGGGTTCCAGGCCACAGAGATATACCAGGGAACTGTAGGGTAGACCAACTTGCAAGAGAAGGTACCTGTATGCCAGACATAAGTAATTTTATGGAGGTACCTCTTGCAACTTGTAAACTTCTCATTAACCCTCTAGTACCCAAGACCGCCTGTAGACGGCCTAAGTTTATTTCACGCTTATTCCCTTTTAAAATACCATTTCGTTACTTTTTAAACTCTTTCTAATTCCGGAAAGTCCCAAAATTATTGCTCGTGCAGTTGCAGCAGCGTCTTGTTTTTTAATCAGCCGTCATAGTCATTTGAAGTCGCAAAATAGTGAAAAGCGGTCAAATTAATTATTCTGCAAAAGTGGTGTATTTTAAAAATTAAATAAAAATATTAGAAGTGTATTTAGCTTATAATAAAAATTATCGTAGTGTTGCTGGTTGTGTTCAAAATACGAAAGTTAAATATAATAACAAAAAAAAGTGTTTCCTGTATTTTATAAACCTTTGAAGACAGCCCGTCTAGAGGCGGTCCTGGGATAGCTCGGAATAAATAACATTATGCGGTAAGTTTGAAATTTTGATATTTTTAGAGGGGAGCTAAGCTTAAAGTTTTGGTTTTTTAGAAATGGATCAACGACAAAAGTGTAAATTATCATCCCTCAATGATGAAGATATTGCAACATTTTTGGATTTATTGGAAATCGACGATGATACAGACGTGGAAGAAGATTTGGAAGATCTTTTAGACGAAGATGTGGACGATGCAGAATTACCTATCGACACTGGAATTGACGAGGTGATTAAGAGGGGGGTAAATTTGTCAGATTCTATGCTGGAATCAGAAGTGTGTGTCAATTTATGTACATGTTGTCAATTTATGTCTCGTTGATCATTTCAATAACAAGTTTCAGTCCATTCCGATGACTCAACGTTTATGTGACGATGAACAAATGTGCGCACCGAAGATGAGGACTTTCCTTCGACAATATCTGCCAGATAAACCACATAAATGGGGTATAAAACTCTTCGTTTTGTGTGACTCCTTCGGATTTTGTTATAACTTCGAAATATATTGCGGCGCAGGAGACAATGCTGTTCTGACTGATACACCAGATCTTGGGGCATCAGCGAATGTGGTGGTCCGATTGTCCCATAACATTCCAGATTTTAAAAACCACTGCCACTTCTGGTTTATCTAAAATCACGCGGAATACATTCGCTGGGAACTATTCGTTCAAATCGAATTCCGAATTGCAAACTTCCGACAGATCTTGATCTCAGGAAACAACCCCGTTTATATTCAACTGAATTTTGTGACATTTCTTTATCAGTTTGGAAGGACAATAAAATAGTGTGACTCGCATCGAGTTACGCAAGCGAAAAGCCCTTCCAGAATGAAACAAATGTTATAAATAAGGTGTCGCGGTTCGTCCACTCAGAAAAAAAAATTCTTGATGTCGATTGCCCCAATGCAGTCCGTGAATATAATAGTCATATATGGGGGGCGTCGACCTCATGGATGGACTAATTGGGCGATATAAGATTCCGGTAAAGAGCAATAAGTACACAAACCGACTTTTTAATCACCTGCTTGATATGGCCATGATAAACGCTTATGTTTTGTTCAGAAGAATTAACAAGATTGACACGCATGCTAGGCAGTACCAACTGCCGAACTTCCGGGCAGAGATCGCATACGTACTATGCAAACAACAATATTCTTCAATACCAAGAGCTCCAAGTCGTCCTTGACAAACTCCTCAAGTAAAATTTACTGGAAGAAAAGCTTGGTTGGACATTTTGCAAAGTTTTTATCACGCACCGGTAAAAATAGGTGCGAATATCCTGGCTGCACCTCCGAAACTCAAATCGTGTGCCGAAAATGGAATCTGAATCTTTGTTTTTCCCAGCAAAAGGACTGCTTTCACAATTTTCACCATAAATAATTTGCACTAACTGCCTATTTATGCCCAAAAGCATGCCTTTCTTTTGTGGACATTTTTCTAAAACTATTTGAAATAAGACTGACTGTTTGTTTTGTATTGATTTCTTTTAAAAACTTTCTGTTTTGTTGAATAAAACTACGTAATACACTGAATTTGCAAGTTTTTCATTTAGATTTTTTTTGGCGTTCTTTCCCAAAGCCGCCTGCAGGCGGGGTAAGGTTTTATCCCTATATAATCGGATCAAGGAACAAAATTTCACTTTCTTGATAAAGAACCTATATTTTACCATAATCCCCACCCAAAGCAATTTTTTTCATTCAAAAATAAAATTTGGGCACTAGAGGGTTAAGGACGCATTAATCAGTACTGCAAATCGAAGATGGATTGGCGTTAACGCCTGTGAAATTGCTAGGCAAACATGGCCAAGGCTAAATTTACGTCTGTCCAAGAGTATTATAAGACTGAGTAGACTTCAAATCAGGACCTTAGTAGGGGCCCTCACAGGACATTGTCTCATAGGAAATCATGCAAAGAGATTAGGCGTTTACACGCATGATTTCTGTCGTAGCTGCAGAAATGAGGAGGAGTTGGAAACAATTCAACACCTTTTTTGCACATGCCCAGCTCTAGCCAGAAGCAGGAATCGATTTTTAAAATCCTACTTCTTAACGAATATAGATAATCCATACATTTTAGGTATCAACAACCTTTTACGCTTTGTCAAAAGCTCAGGATGGTTCAATATGGAGAGGGAAATGTAGCCCAGCCCCGCGGCTCACAATGGACTCATTTCGTGGTCCAAGTGGCATCGTTGTCTCTATGTGCGATGCGGCTGCCAAAGCTAACCTAACCTATTTATTTTTTTTTTTGCAATTATTTTTTGGTTTCTATTTTAAGTTGGTGTAATGGATGGTGTCTGTTATTTTTCACAGTCTGTTATTTTTTTGGAAAAACGCTCACTTTTTATCTAAGTAAATAATTTATCGATTTTTTTTCGCTTAGATTACATCGCCTGATAAGCACATGTTGTTATCTGGGCCTATGGGTATATGGCATAAGGGGAAAAAGGGCCATGTAAACCCATACATCCATAGAGATGATATTAGCGTGCTCATACTCGTATGGTGATGGTAACGATTTGGACGTCTATTTACTCGTGCATTATCTACATAGTGAAACTCATAGCTGACATTGTTTACCAATAAAGGAGATCTTTTTTTTCTTTTTTTGGTATTGTAAGTAATTTACCATTTTGTAAGTATTGTAAGTAATTTACCATTTTACCGAAGCAATTGAAGAAGAGTGAATCATGTTTTCTGAGCAAGTTTTTGGAGGGGAAAAACAGGTGACTATTGTAAGACCCAGTTAGTGTAGTACTAATTAATTTATTTAACTTAAAAACATTTTTGTCAACCTGAAACTAGTCGCAGTTCAGATAAATTTTTTTGTCTTTGATCTACTGCCTATTTAAGGGCGTTGAGCTATTTCGGCTTGAAAAATATTTCGTACCAGTTAACTAATATTTGCCCTAACCGCTATTAATTTTCGTACTCCAACGATTTCTTGTCATATAATATATAAGTACACTCTGTTGGCAAAATCATAAACACACTAGTATATTTTTTGTAAAACTATATTTCATACTACAACAAATCCATAAAACACAAAGTGTCAAGCTTTGTATTTATAACATTTTTCAGATTTCTATTGCTGTACAACTAATTAGTTTCGTATATTTTGTAAAAAAACAACCATTTATTTAAGTATAAAAATGAAAAAATATTTTATTCTAAATACACTAGTCTACAAGGAAAAGTATCCGAAATAATTTAAACTAATATCTGCTTCTCTGTCCATGCAAAATTCGGATTGATAACTAAAATTAATTTATTAGTTTGAGTTTTCGAGATATCCTAACCTAAAAGTGCAAAAAACCCCATTTTTGTCCATATTTGAGGTTATGTAGCCTTGCAGATGTTTTCTTTCACCAAAATTAAAGGATGGCATCTTTAAATACAATCCTTCTTTTTTCAAATGGCGTTTTGTTTGCTCAAATATCATTTTTTTCGCAGAGATATCGCATTTTGAAATTTTCATGTTTCGAAATTTTCCTACACCTGAAAATCGATTAAGATAACATAGACATGATATAGTCGCTTACTAATTTTTTTGGGTTTGAGGGCCTGAAATATATGGATTAATAGTATGTAAATTTGGAGTTTGTGTTAAAGCCTGCTTGCGGTTATGTGGGTTAGCCTGCTCGCGGTATGATAGGGGTGGTTTCTAGGGGTTAGGGCTGTGTGTGACTCGGTACCCAAAGGTTAGATAGTGTAGGGATGTGGTGAGTCAGCACACTTATGGTGTGAGACAAAATTTTAAGAAAAATAAGACTCAATTCAAGAAAATTAGTAATCGAATATATCATGTCTATGTTATCTTAATCGATTTTCAGGTATAGGAAAATTTCGAAACATGAAAATTTCAAAATGCGATATCTCTGCGAAAAAAATGATATTTGAGCAAACAAAACGCCATTTGAAAAAAGAAGGATTGTATTTAAAGATGCCATCCTTTAATTTTGGTGAAAGAAAACATCTGCAAGGCTACATAACCTCAAATATGGGCAAAAATGGGGTTTTTTGCACTTTTAGGTTAGGATATCTCGAAAACTCAAACTAATAGAGCAATTCTGAGGCCAGATTTGGATTCAGCGCATCATAAACCTTCGGAAATATATAGTCAGGTTTCTGGGTCTGAATGTTGGTTAAATTTTGACGGCCTGTGATATTGCCCATCGGAAGCGGCAACTTTTTCCCATCTTTCAGGCAATTTATAGATTCCATCCCAAAAAAACTTCTCATCTTTTGCGCCGAGAAAGTTGTCAAGTCATTTTTTAATACCTTCAACATTGGTGAACCGTATTCCAGAAAGGTGATTCTGCATCCACCGATGGTGAGGTAAAATTTCCCATCCGGCATTTTCCTAATAATTTTTGACCGGTACTGCAACATATGGTCGAGCATTGTCATAATGGAAAGTCAATTTCTCGTGTCTGGTCGCCCATTCTGGTCGCACATTCTGACCGTTTTTCGGCTATTGCTTGTTTCAAACGTATCAATTGTTGCCTGTATAGCTCTCCCGTGATCGTCTGGTCCGATTTTAACCGCTCATAATACAGCACACCCTTCTCATCTCACCAAATACAGAGCATTACCTTCAAACCATGAATATTCGGCTTTGGTGTCGATTTGGCTGGTTGGCCTGGCTTCACATATGATCTTTTACGCTTTTCATCGCCAGTGACAATACGATACAAAAACGATTTCTTTTTGTGGCTATTAAGCAGCATTTCAGACATGCAAAATCGTCTCTCAACGTCTTTAGGCTTTAATTCGTGTGGTACCCAATTCCCTTGTTTGTGAATGTAACCGGCTGCTTTTAAACGTTTAGAAATGGCTTGCTGAGTGACTTCCAATATTTTTCCAAATTCTACTTGAGTTTGACATGGAGTTTGATCGAGTAATGCCTCCAATTCTTCGTCTTCAAACTTTGTTGATGGACCTGATCGCTCTTTGTCTTCTGTGTCAAAATCACCACTTTTAAATCGTGCAAACCACTGCTGACATGCTCTAACTTCTGGAGCATATTTAGAATAAGCTCCTGAGAGTAAACGATGTGCTTCTGTTGCACTTTTATTTAAATTGAAGACCAAAAGCAAACCTCCCCGCAAATGCTGTTTTGTTGGAACGTAACGTGACACTTTGATATAAATATAAATATAATAAAAAAAATTTGTGTGCTTAGTAATATTCACTGTGACATATCAAATTTACTTGATTTTTTGGCGTGCTTTAACATAGAATAGCAGTCACTGTCAAAATATTGACTACAAAAATAGATATAAGGTTAGTAACAAATACGAAATTAATTAGTTGTACACCCGATATTAAAACCATCATCTTTTTAATGAGAATTTTTAGAATATTTCAAGGTACGCAGTTTTGAAGCCCATTGAATTTCAGTGAGTAAAGCACAAGTATCAAGTCACTATAAAGTAACGTACATTTTTAACAATTTTGCTAGACTTTTTCTTCCATATATAAAAAAACTCATTGTCTGCCAAGGAACGACCAAAAAAGAAGTTGTAGGGTTGCGAATTAAGTGTAGCCTATAAAAAAAAACTTAATACAATTCACAAGCTTAAACATTTTTGTATTAATTTCCTATGCTCTTGACGTTTTTCGTTTCTGTTGTTTACTTTGCCACATTTTTATTGCCTGTCGAAAAAACCCACAACCATCCAGCTTTGAACTGATTTTGTGAAAAATGATAAAAAGAAAGCCAAAACGGAAATATCAACCAGATTACTTATTACTCTTTTGATTAAACTTGTCCGTCTACACATCACCAAGATTGCGTTAGCTGATGTTTTTCTATATACATTTCTAGAAAGTTGTAATAAATTATGTTTGGCATGCTTCAAAGCCTACTTAAATGCTGCGTTGAGATACTGCGTGGCATAACATTGAGGATGAATTCCTTCAACTTTTTAGAGAAAGGAGGTTAGCAATAACAGGCTGCATTTGCATTGACACGCCATCGGGGAAGCCAATTGGAAGTCATTATACTTTCTTACTTCAATTTTTTTAAGCAAGACATTAAGTTTTGGTGCGAGATTACGCTACCCAAAATGGGAATCTTCGAGAAAAACCAAAATTAAGAAAACGTTTTTTTCCAATGGCGGTTGCCCTCTCCAAGCAATGGCAAACCTCCGAGTGTATTCTTGCCTCGAAAAAGGTCCTCATAAAAAACCACTTGACCACCACTTTGTTCTGTGATTGCACGCATAATACTGATCTGGAATCAACTGCGGAAGATTTGTTCTAACGAATGTCTTCAGTTCGTCAGAATCACAGTGTGTTTCTCGTTGCAATTCACGAACGAAAAGGTTGTTTGCAGGTCGGTTTGAAGCAGGCATTCCCTTAATAGCGATTGTCAAACATATGTCTACAATCAAAATCTATGTTACATCTATGAGCATGTCATATTCGTTTGCTCTGTGTAAAAATACATGGTCATACTAATTTTTATGACAATCGGTTGAACGGGGCAGAAGTTGCTACCCTGTAGCGCCACCTGGTGGCGAGTGGCATCAATGATCATATTCTATAAACCTCCTCCGTGGAAAAATACATACACATACCAATTTTTATAATAATCGGTCAGGTAGTTTTGGAGTTCATCTATGACATACAGAAAAACATTCATTTTTATATATAAAAAGTAAAAGAAGATGCACGATAAACTGAAGAGATGTATGTATGGTAGTAAATACATAATGTCATTCAGTTACTGGTCTAGGGGTTGTGTATATTGGAAGTAATTTAAAATTTTCGTATATTTTTGGTCTTTCTCTTTTAGGTGAAAGATCCAAAACGAGGAATTTAGAATTATCTAAAGAAGTCTTGTGGAACATTTTATAAGGTTAATTTTTCAAGAAACGCATCCATTTAACTTTCACCCAAGAGACAGTTTCGCCCGCGGTATTTACCGAAATGGCCTTCTACACTTTTTTATCGATTCATAATTATTATGTCAAGGTGGTATAGGTAAGTTGTTTTTTTATTTCCATTTCTATCAAACCGAAATCACGGTCATTCGGTAGAAAGGAATGACCCGATACCAAAAATTTGCGTCTACCGTTACGATAATGTTACGATTTTGTACTGGACACGCAACCCTGTAAGCTATTACGTGTTTTTGAGTACTTCTATGCTATCGTTTTATCCCATACATACATACATCTCATCATTGTCATTATGAAAATTATGGAAGCCCAAGTTACGAGCTCATATAAACGTACATATTTCGCTTTTAACAGGCTAACGAATTTTTGACTTAAACCACTTTCGGAATTAACACTAAATGAATTCCGTATAATTCCAATCCATAAGAAGAGCGCTCCTGAAATTTGTGCCAATTACCGCGGGATTAGTCTTCTAAGTATCGCCTATAAGGTTCTAGCGAGCGTATTGTGTGAAAGGCTGAAGCCCACCGTCAACCAACTGATTGGACCTTATCAGTGCGACTTCAGACCTGGAAAGTCTACCAATGACCAAATATTCACAATACGCCAAATCTTGGAAAACACCCACGAAAGGAGAATCGGCACACACCATCTTTTCGTCGATTTCAAAGCGGCATTCGACAGTACGAAAAGGAGTTACTTGTATGCTGCGATGTCTGAATTTGGTATCCCCGCAAAACTAATACGGCTATGTAAGATGACGCTGCTCAACACCAGCAGCGCCGTCAGAATTGGGAAGGACCTCTCCGAGCCGTTTGATACCAAACGAGGTTTCAGACAGGGTGACTCGCTGTCGTGTGACTTCTTTAACCTGATGTTGGAGAGCATCGTACGAGCCGCAGAACTGAATCGCTCAGGCACAATATTTTATAAGAGCGTACAATTGTTGGCGTATGCCGATGATATTGACATCATCGGCCTTAACAACCGCGCTGTTAGTTCTGCCTTCTCCAAACTGGATAAAGAGGTAAAGCGAATGGGTCTGGTGGTGAACGAGGACAAAGCGAAGTACATCCTGTCATCAAACAAACTGTCGGCGCACTCGCGTATCGGCACCCACGTCACTGTTAACAGTTATAATTTCGAGGTTGTAAAAGACTTCGTTTATTTACGAACCAGCATTAACACCGATAACAATGTCAGCCTTGAAATCCAACATAGAATCTCTTTTGCCAACAAGTGCTACTTTGGACTAAGTAGGCAACTGAGCAGTAAAGTCCTCTCTCGACGAACAAAACTAACACTCTGCAAGACTCTCATCATGCCCGTCCTAACGTATGGCGCAGAAGCTTGGACGAGGACAACATCCGATGAAGGAACGCTTGGAGGGTTTGAGAGACAGACGAGGGAACGATGAGCTGTATGAGCTTTACGACGACATAGACATAGCGCAGCGAATAAAGATCCAGCGGCTACATTGGCTGGGTCATGTTGTCCGAATGGATTTTTTTGTTTTTTTTTTTTGATATTTTGGCTTAGACCGTTTTCATAATTATGGGCACATATGTAGAGCACATGAAAAAATATAACACTATATTATGTTTTTTAATAATCATAATTTTTTTCATATAAGAGCATTTCGTATAAGAGCATTTCAATAGTTAGTCTTAAGGTAGACAATAATACAAAAAACCATATAAATCCAGTTTTAAAGTTCATGCAAAAATTTAGACAAAATGGGACAAATTTTTATTGGAATTTCAAAATTTCAAATCAGAATTAAAAAGTAAAAATAATAAAATTTAATTTAAATACAAGTGCTTTGAAGTTGCTAGAGAGGCCCGTTGATTTTTTATAATTTTTCTACTTGACGGCATTGCACATTTCTCCATACAACAAATCCACAAAACATGTGTTTAAAGAGTCTTATATGCCTTGTTGGCATTGCAATGCTACTTATTTTTCATTGGATAAACTGGCATTCATATCCAAGCTTAACTGACAGCTCTTTATTATTTTCCACTACGTCTAAAATGTCTTCCGACGACATTGCCAGCCAGTATCTGCTTTTTGTTTTCATTCCTAGCATAATTGCCAAGGGTAGGCAGTTCACTTATTACTATACACTTATGTATGCATGTGGGTGTATGTATGTGTATGCAGACATTAATTCTGTTTTTCTGCTGCTATTATTCCACGTAGCACTTTTGGCCAACTGACCAAGATGGCCTATAGTACAGTGCTCAAAAAGTCACTAGTACCGAACTAGTTCGCGTATGGTGAACTTAGAACAATGACTAGTTCGGGATCTTACTCTTTTACACGCAAGCAACTGGCGGGTGGCAACTTAAAACCACTGAAGCGGCTAATCAAGAGAACTACCGATTTAAGCTGTACATAGTACTATGGTGAACCTTAAATGTTACCAAGTTTACCAATTAATTGATGAATTTTACATGGTGACGTACTGGGAAGTGCCAGTGATTGTAAGTGCCGATGTTTTCCTTTTCGATAACTGTGAGCCAGTACCAAATTTGAGAAACTATATTTATGACATTTATGGCGTCCTGTATTCTGTACTTCGGACATAGAATTTAGTTTAAAAATAAATTTCATATAATAAATGTAAATTATTTGTAAATTCTTTACGCCACTCCATAATAATTTATTCTGTATTAAGATTCTTTTCATTGAATGAAAAATAATAATTTCATCACTTCATAATAACTGATAAATCTGAATAGTGAATTTGAATCTTCAAATTATTTAGTCAACTCTCAATGCCGAGATCATGACAATATTGCAGTCCACAACAGTAAAATAAATATAAACGAAAAATATTTGAAACATTTTGCTCATTTTGCTTATCCAAAATAATTGTAAAAATTAATTATTAAATGCCTACACGTTAAGTTTTCGCTGAAGTGCCACTATTGGAGGTATGAAATTAAATTTTTTTCTTTTAACAACCGAGAGTTTCATATTATTCATGTCATCTATGCTGGTTCACAATTTGAGCACTAATCCAAATTTCAAACCAAAAATTTGTTTCACCAGGAATTTTCGCACACATTCTCTTACTTCTGGCATTGCCATTTAATTATAAGCTTAATGAAATTTCATCTGTATCATCAATGTCAGTCTCATCAATATCAGTCTCAATATGGCCTTGGCAGCTACCAAATAGTCGAGTGATTCTAGAAAAGAATGGGGCGGGCACTTCAAGCAAGCAGAAATTGTTGTCAAGTGAAAGGAGAAAGGTGATGGTAGGCTCAATATTTTCTATGCTGTGATTTCAATGAAAAGGCTTTGTTAAATTTGCGGCTTCTTTCGCCATAAACATCACAACAACTACAGCAGCTTATGTGCTCACATACTGAACATGCACTTGTACAGAACCACAAATACGAGTATGGCTATGTAGCACATAAACTTGCATTCTGTACATGATGTGTGCCACATGAAGTTAATGGATTAAGTAAACTTAAATTAATATTTTTATTTAAATATGATTTTCTTCTTTTCTATCACTTGAAATTTATAACGATGTACAGGCATTGAAAACGTCAACAATGAAATAATTGTGAATAAGGCACATTGAACAGGTAGTAGCAGTAGAACAGCTGATTTGATTTAATTTTTTAATTTATTTGGTTTCTAAATTGTCGTAATTTATTTAAATTACTTTAAACTAAAAATAAAATATTTTCGTTGTTGTTGTTTTTGCTCTGCATCTTCAATACTATGGCATCTTCAATGAGTCTTGATTGTAAAAGATGGAGGAAATGATATATAATGAGACAATTTGAGGAATATTGCCTGGACTTCCACTAGTTTTTTTTTTTCGTCGGCATAGACTAGTGTACTTGACACTACTCAAACACAATTAAGTTCACTGTACTGCCCTCGGGTTCCCTTTTCATCTTTCATTAAATCAACTCGACCTCCGAAGAAATCTGAGTAGACCTTGTGGTGCCAAGGAGGCAAGGTGGTCGATTCTTAACACATCAGTGCCAAAGACCTCAAACCTAATTGGAACGAAGGCTGGACAGACGCACAGGAAGTGATCCGCTGTCTCATCCTCCTCCTCTTCACATGCTGCGCAGAGTGATGCACTGTCTGAGATGCCCACCTTTTCCATGTGTTTTGCCCATAGAAAGTGGCCCGTCATCAGTACAACCAGCTGCCTATAGTCCCTTCTGCTTATTGCCAGGAGAAACTCCGATAGTCGGTAAGACATGACAGGTAACGTCAGTTTTGTACATCTTCAGCATCCTTCAGCCTGTCAGGCGCGCTTGTGGGTTACTCGAATCGTTTGCTAACCGTGGCCTTGATGGCTGCAGAAGGGAGCGACTAGCTAAAGAGTCAGAGATCGTGTTACCCGCGATCCCCGCGTATCCCGGGACCCATGCTAGCATTAGAGTATTATGTCTACCAACATAGTTCAGCCTGGATTTACAGTACTCAACTACCCTTGAAGTGGTTGAAGGGCTGTCTAAGGCCATGAGCGAAGCTTTGCAGACACATACCGCTCTGCCTCTTCAACTGTTTTCCACAACAAAGTTCTCGCTTCTTGAGCAGCATACACCTCCGGCTGAAACACAGATGCATGCATTCCAAGAGCGAAGTGTAGTTTTCTCCCGCTTGATTGCACGTAGACACCAGAGCCGGATCCGTGCTCGGTCCTGGAGCTAACCGCGAAAATGCGAGTACAGGTTTTGGCGGGCTCATTTTCTGCGTTTGACCTAAGTTGAGCCTCTGGCAGGACCACAATATATCTCTTGTTAAGCACGCCTCTGAATGGCATGGAGTTAAGGGGTATGGTGAGGATCATTGGATCGAAGTCCATGTCTACTCTGTTAACCAATGCCGGACAGGGGCCACACCAATTCTCAATGTGTTTCAGCCTGCAAATGGCTTTGAAGGCCTCTCCTTTGATGAGAACAACAAGTGGGGGTAGACTAAGCAGAGCATCTAATGATGGGCCTGAAGTAATCGGAAAAGCTCCGCTGCAACAGATGGCCACAGTGCGTTGTAGTCTCGATAAGATCCTCCTGACTTTCACGAGAGAGATTCTACGAGAGTCCACGATTTAGGAGATAATTTTTTTGAGTAGGTTAAAGGCTACTTTCGTCTTCGAAGGAATTATCATACAGGTGGCCTCGGATCGAAAATTTCTAAAAATTCCACTAATGGTCCATTCAAACCATAAAATGAATACCAAACCATAGTTGAATACAAAAAAATTAAAAAAAAAAAATTCTGACTGGATTTTGCTCATCAGAGTTAATTTAAAGTCCACATTAAGTTGAGATTTTCCTGTGAAATGTCAGTAGAGCTGTAACGAAGTATGACAGAAAGCAGCCTAAACCTTCAGCAGCAATATGATAACACCGACTAACCATTGCACAAAATTACAAGAAAAAACACTCTTCTTCTTCCAACTCTTGACAGGCACCTTGGTGTGAGTTGGACAGGCAGTCAAGTGTTTGCTCATGTGAGTGCTTTGTCGTTTTGCTTAAGCGTATTGGCGGGGTTGCTATGCTTAATTAGAATTTTTATGGTAACATTAAAACAATAGAATTTTGACAAAAAAAATACAAAATAATATCTTTGACTTATAAAATTTACAATAACAAATATTTTTAATATTTTTCTTAGCTATTTTATTGCGGGTTTCTGAGAAATATCTAAATTTGTACGATTTTCAATGATACGATTTTCTATGAAATTTAATCATTTAATGCAGCTGTGTTAAATAAAAAAGCTTTTTGGAATCAGCTGATCTCGACTGTGGGTATTTTTTAACAACCAGTTCAGAGTGTTTTTACCTATGGTTCTGTATAATGCATTTAACGCAGCAATTACACACACTTCTGTTCACAATAAAAGCAGCGCGAAATATTGTAAAGTTTTGACTATTCAACTGCTAACAATTTAATTTTTTTTTTTTTATAAAATAAAGCACTTATACATACTAAAACAAAGAAACTCATATCACTTAAAATTTCAAACTTTTTACAAAATATTAAAAAACCAATAAATTTTCAAGAAAATTTCAAACCTTTTCATCTGAATTTTTGTATGCAGTTTATAGCGCCGGTAATTTCGATGTAATCAAGTGTAAGCTCGAAGTCGCTCAGAAATTAGAAGTTAATTTTTTTCTTTTTTTTTGTTTGCGGGGGTCTTGTGCTTTTTCTTTACATACGAAATGTCAAGGATTCGTTTTTAAGAAGAAAATGCATAACACCGTCAACACAAAACAACGCGACTTACGAGCCACTTTAAACTGGCACAATATTTCACCAATATTGAATGGGAAACAAAAAAAAATTTGTAAGGAGATTTGTGGAACTTTTTAAATTTGTTTGCAAAGTTTGAAACTTGGAGTTACACCCAATTCTCTTTGGACTCGGTATTTTTTTACACGATTTTAAGCTAATAAGGTTCGCTAATACATTGTTTAACACGAAATTTTTGTTCTTGCACGAATCTAAAAACAAAAATGTTTTTCTAAAGAAATCATTGATCCTAAAAGGATGTCTTATTGAATAAAAATTTTTCGTGTAAGGGCAATAAGTACATACTAACCAAGTCCAACTTTATATGATACTAGCTTTAACCCGCGGCCCCGCTCGCGTAGGAGTAGTTTTGAGGCATTTAGGATATGTATATTAAAGAATTACGAACAAAAATTTCATAGAAAATATTTTTTTATTAATAACCATAATATTACAATAGCCGGCATCCGTTGCTATGCCTCGTTGAATAAAATCAAAACAACCAATCAGAAAAATATCAAGCAAAATTATTTTTATTACTTTTCTATCTCAACCCGTTTTTGAACTTTGCATTTGGGTCATAGTTGAACAGCTTATGCGGAGTATGAAGTCGTAGAGTGTGCTATAAATAGTGGGAAATAGGATAAACTAGGATTTTTTAGATTAAATTTAAGCAAATATTCGATTATTAGTGACGAATGAGAGTGTTGGCGCGTCCTGGGGGCTGTGGGAAGGGAGTTCCATCATAAAAACATGCCTAAAACCTTCATTGGGTGAAAATATGAATGTATAAAAATTTTTACGTCATTTGGTGTTGTCGTTTCGTAGTGATGCGCGGACAACGTACATACATTAAGCTTTATAGTATAGAAGATTACAGTTTCAACGTAATATGGAGGTCGCGTCTAGCTGGATAACAAGTATTGTACAAGGTGGCGCAAAATTAATCATCCAATTTCATTTTAGAATATTTTTTTTTACTGAATGAACAAAACATTTTTGAGTAATGGAAATCTTTATTTGACCTTTTTTGAAAATTAGAAAATTTCCGATAGGATGATTAATTTTGCGCCATCTTGTATAAACAACTTGAGAACAACAGTCGCTAATAATAGACTATTACAACGAAAAAACCAACATAAGCTGTTAATAGTTTTGAATAAAACCCGACAGAAGGGGGGACATATCTAACAAAGTGTCTGACATATCTACTCATAATAGTAATTTTGGTTCAGTCCGCAATAAACGTGCCCGCTTCTTATCAAGGAGCGATGAATAGTTGCAAAATTTATTTTTATTCCTAATTTCAATTTCAATTTTTATATGTTTGTACTTATGGATCGAATTTTCACTGCACACAATTTTTTTTTTTTTTCTTAATAAACATGAATCGCTTTTTTTATAAATACTTATGTAAAATCGATTTCATTATTAATTCTTTTGTACGGTTTTTGGGAAAATATTTAGAGTTTTCTCATCTTACACGATTTTTAAAGTGGAAGTCACAGCCAAATTTATCACATGCGGCATAGATATTTTTACGCTAAATTTTTTGCACGCGTTTCTAAGCAACGTATCCACCGTGTAAAAGCAGAGTTGAGTGTATATGATTCTTGTTGTTGTATTTTGAGAAAAAATATAGGAAATTAAATGAAAAGCAAATAAGTAGTTAAATTTTTGCAATATAATAATAGATGGGCTATGTCCGCTACATCGGTTAGAAATGCTGTATCAAGAGTGCGCAGCCTTCTCATAGCTAAGCTTTCACACTCACATAAAAGGTGTCTGACTGTTTCGTCTTCTTCTGTATTAAGACAGCTTCTACAGAAATCGAAGTACGGGAGTCCTAACCTTCTAGCGTGGCTGCCTATTAAACAATGACCAGTTAATACCCCTATCATTTTTCCTATAGCTTCTCTGTTAAATCTTAGCAAGATCTTCGATCAACCCCTGTTCCAGTTCGGCCATGTCTGTCTGCTTAGCTCGCATGTTATGAGGTTTTTCCAGCTTGTATTTACCTTTCTGCTGGTTTCCCTGTCTATAAGTAATTTACAAGTGGCTATCGGCTTGGGTATCAGCGCCTTATCCGGTTTGAGATCGAGCGTTGTACCGGTTCGAGCAAGTTCATCCGCCTTGCAGTTTCCTGCTATATTCCTGTGGCCTGGCACCCAGATAAGGTGCACTTTGTAGCACTTAGTTAAGTCATTTAGTAGTTCAAAACATTCTAAAAATGTTTTTGACGAGTGTGTTTTAGATTCAAGCGCTTTTATTGCCGTTTGACTGTTCGAGTAAATGAAGACTTCATTTGTGAATAATACTCTCGTTTTTATTACCGTAAGTCCCTCTTTTATGGAGAGGGAAATACACTAAAATGATCAGATGGGCGAAATGATTGGCTAACTCCGAGTTTATCGGAGTAAACCTCTCCACCTACTTTGTTATCTAGTTTTGAGCCATCTGTGTAGATGTTTAAATCATTTTTCTTAACAATAAGCCCGTTATACCATTCCTCTTTGGAAGGAAGTACTGTGCCAAAGGATTTATTTAAGTTGATGTCCTTGGCCTTACAGAAATCCGTTCTGCCAGGAATGTTGGGGAATTTTTCTAAAATTGAAAGGGGTCCTCTTTGGTTCGTTCTGAGTAGGCCGATTTCTCATAGTCTGAGAGCTGCTTTGGCAGCTGTTTGCTTACCGAATTGCTCTATTGGTAAAAGGTTAAGCATAATATTTAGTGCATCTGTGGGTGTGGTCCTAAGGGCCCCGCAGATGCAAAGACTGGCCATTCTTTGTACATGTACCATGGTTCTTTTAATGTATAACTTATCTAAAGCTGGCCACCATACTAATATGCCGTATGTTAGGATTAGTCTGACAATTGCTGTGTAAAGCCAATATACGATAGATGGGGAGAGACCCCAACTTAGTCCTATCAGCTGTTTACAAGGGTATAGTTCTATTGTCACCTTTTTTACTCTATCTTCGACATTTGCCTTCCAACTTAGTTTTCGGTCTAGTATTAGACCTAAGTAGCGGGCCTCATCACTAAATGACAGTGCTGTTCCACCTAGAGTCGGGGGAGCTATATTTGGGATTTAATGTTTCCTGGTAAATAGGATAAGTTCAGTTTTATTGGAGTTGACGCTTAGCCCATTTGCTTTTGACCACTTTTCAACCGTGTTTAGTAAATCTTGCATGACTTCTCTAAGTGTATTACTTACTACCATTGCAACATCGTCCGCATATGCCACGACGTGTTGTCCTCTCTCCTCTGGCCTCTTTAGCAAGGAGTTTAATGCCAGCACGTATAGGAGAGGGGACAGAACACAGCCTTGAGGTGTTCCTTTGCTAACTTTTTTCTTGATCTTTGAGGCCCCTAGGGTTGCGATCACAAATCTGCTCAAGAGCATGTTTTTGAAGAACTCAACCAGGGCGCCAGAGATCCCGAAATCCGTCAGTGCCTTTATTATGGTATCCGGTAGGATGTTGTTGAACGCGCCCTCGATATCAAAGAAGGCTGCCAGTGTGAATTCTTTATTATAAATTGTCTTCTCGATTTCTGTAACAAGTGAGTTAAGTGCTGTCTCAGTAGATTTCCCTTTACAGTACGCATGTTGTGAGATACTAAGCTTATTAGGGCTGATGTTAGCCTTAATATGCTCTTCTATTATTCTTTCTAATGTGTTTAGCAAAAAAGAGGATAGGCTAATTGGCCTAAAATCCTTAGGTGTTGTGTGTGAACTTTTTCCCGCTTTAGGAATAAAGGCAACTTTTACTTCTTACCATACTGATGGGACACTTGTATTTTGCATATTACGAGTATGTTTATTAGTATTCATTGTTTTTTATTTTCTATTATACGTCTGAAAATGATAAATCTGCAAAACCAAATTTTCTGACCTGAAATGACTTTTCGCTACCTCTAAACTATTTTTAAAATGTTCCGTATCAATTGAAACTAAATTTCTCTTCGATGGGCGCCCTAATAGCCATGTTTCTCATGCAATTAGTAGCACTCTCTCTTTTATTCGATATCCCATTTATCTTTACTAAAAGTCTAAATAAAATAATTAAGAATGATAATGGCAAATGTTTGAAAACTTCGAAAAAATGGAGGCCTGCGTAATTTTATAATGCCTCATTTCTTACTTAGATATTTACGAGTATCCCATTTCATATAATTTTCGTTTAACTGGCAACCATTAACTTGTTCCATATGTTTTATTTGTCACCAATCAAAAACGAAAAACAAACATATACGTATACATATGTCATTGAATAATGGATACATGTGACAAACGAAAATTAATCAGAATTAATTATTTAAGAAAATGTGAGGAGAAAAGTCAAAATGACAATTATGAGCGAATGTGTTGTCTCTAAAAATTTGAAAAATAGTAAACACGCAACAAAAGTGCAAGAGAAATGCCAAAATGTTCAGCAGTGCAAGCGATGCGAAAATAACACGGCTAGTAATGAAACGGCTGAAGCGTCGCCCAAGCCAACTGGTGCGTCTGTGAAAACAACGGCCCCGGTAAACACCAATGCTGAGGCAGAAACATTGGTTAGCAAACAGCAACTTGACGATAGAATCGCTCTCGAATTGGCGCATACCTGTGACGATTTGCAAATCGTGACTTACACTACTTCCACTCGTAGGATGTCAAGAATTCAAGCGCCCAGAAAACCTTCCATAGCTGCGAGCCTTGCGAGTGGATCACTAAAAAATGAGGAGTTCATACGGCGTACCCTTGACGATGTTAGTTTTCATTCGCGATTTCGTCGCAATCCGCAGTTAATTCACGTAGAAACTGAAGACTCGATCAGTGTATCATCGCCAACATATCCAAGAGCCACCATACCAACTGAAGCTTCGGTGGAACGTTTACCGTATGCAGTTAAGAAAACCTTCAATACAAGCTATCATGGTTTTTTCGTTAAATCATCCTTTCCGTCAATTCAGCCAGGTAGTGTGTGTGTGTGTGTGTATGTTTATTGCTGTGAGAACTGAATAAATTGTGAGAATAGTGTAAAGAATTAGTGAGCGCTACACCAATAATAACCATTGCGGCTGAGTGTGCTTTTATGTGTGTATGTATAGATGTGTGCTAGTGAGTAGAAGAGTGTTGAAATGTGATTTCGTGTGAGACACCGCGCTATTTAATTGCGTGCTTTTAGGCGCTCACCTAAATACATTGCTAAATTGAGCGGGAGGGTGTGGTAATATAATACAAATATGTTAGGGGCCCGATTGGTACATTTAGCTATGAATACTAAAGGAACTAGAATGTGATGAATGGTTTTCATATTATTGAATGGATTCCATAAAGTGATAATAATTAAACAATCAGATAACGTTAATTTTTAGCCAAACCTTAGAGAACTAAGAAGCGACAGTTTTGGCAAGTGAAGTATTTACAAACAGCTTTGTAATTAGAAAACAATTTATCTATAATATTTATTAGATATACAACTTAGTTTCTGCCGTTTTTACCCAAAAATGTAAAGCTTTATTTTAACAAATTAACTAAATATTTACGATTCGAAGCACTCTTCTTTAATTGGTTCTTTTAAGAAGATATACGAATCGATCTGCTATTGATTTCTTCTTAAGAGCGAAAATGCTGATCAGCATGAAAATGTGCCACCAATCTGAACAGTTGATAATCGCAAGTAGGAAGAGGGAGATAAGAACGCACGTCTTCCTTCACCCCTTTTGGGATATGAGGGTGAGCGTTATAATGCTGCACGATTGCTTTGTAGCTGCCCGTAAGCATTTAAGTGTGTTTGATGTCGCTTAGCCGCAGACTTCTTTGAAAAGAAGATGAACCTCAAAACTTCCCACAAATTATGCAAATTTGATACAACAACTGACAACTTTCACCTTGCGCAAATTTATGAATGAATACAAATTCACTAAGGCGGTGTTGTTGTTATGTTCACAGATGTTCAAACTTACGGTAGAATATTCTAGATCGGTTTATTTCGACTAGCGCTATCGAAAAACGACGGAATTAATGTTGTAATTGTAAAAAAATTAAAGATTAGATTAAATTAAAAGACGTACACTTTTATTACAATATCAAAATATTTCATTATAATTTTGCAAAGTATGGGTCGGTTGAAGATTTATTAAAGATGTAGGTAAAATGGGTAAATATAAATAGCCCTAGATAGTTTGGTGACAGAAACTTTCCGCATACTATACGCAAAAAACAAAGCTCCATGAAGTTTTGAAGATTGCGCTTACGAGTATAATCATCTGTTCGGCTAGCAAAGCGGCGACTATACCCTCTCAAGTCAGATGTTCACATTCAAATTTATTAAGTTGCTGCGCTATGGTACACTTCAGCTAGTCACAGCAAGAAAAAGGGTTATACTATGCTGAGTGTTTAGCCACTGTGCGGCCGAATACAATAAGCGCATCGACGCGAAAGAGTAGGATCAATCGAAAAAGTAAAAAGAATCAAGGCAACCGATTCCGTGAGATTTTTAGTTATATAATAATTTACAACATTCCGTCTATCAATTGAAGCGTTTCGCTGAAAGTTCACAACAACAAATCTTAATATGGGAACAGGAATATCAAGTTGTAATTGCCAATATCTGGCCTCACTAGAACAGCTCTTTTTTAAATCATAATAAACCCACTCTAATATTCTCTTTTAATTATTATCCACATCTATTTTTGCTTTTTAATTCATCTCTAATTGTTATCATTGTAATATTTAAAGAAATTTTTTCCTTTCTTTCCAAAGGCACTGGTTCATCGGGCCAAAGAAAATCATCTATTGCATTAACACCTGAAGATGAATCAATGGAGGTAAGTTTTAATTAAAACATATGGTAATGATATACAGTCCACATACATATGTACATATGTATATGTAGCTTTAAATCTCACTCGCCGTTTAGTGCTATAAACGAGAATAAAGCGTATTTAATATTTGTGGTTTGTAACATTTTTTATGGCGTTTTCTCATGAGCGTTTTAATGTTAAGTGATCCAAGTATTTTTGGACATGTTCCTAAGTTTTTCTGAAAATTGGCTTATTTGTAAGCTTGATTATAATTAGAAGTAAACTGAAAAAAATTTAAAAAAAAATTAATAATTTTGAGATTTAGTCACTATTGAAAATTTCGGTATGACAAATTTTCAAGTCAAATATGTTTTTTCTAAATTTGCATAATTTTTTTCTTTTTTAGGATGAAATATATAATTAAAAAACAAAATGGAAAAACATTTAAATACAAAAATTGTCAATTAAAATTCAAATTTTTAGAGAAAAAAATTTTTTATTGAGCTTTTATTTTTTATTTTTGGGAAAACGTTTTTTTGCCATTTGTGAATTAATAATGCAATAAGAAAAAAATTTTAGGGGGTGGGTGTATCGCAAAAAAAAACAAAATCTTTCAAAAATATGCATACTTTATCCTAAAAATAAAAAAAAAATTTAAATCTTAATTTTTCTGAAAATAGTCTTCTTATAGGCTTAAGTGTAATTAGAAGTAAACTGGAAAAAATTAAAAAAAATTATAATTTTGAAATTTATTCACTATTGCAAGTTTTGGTATGCAGATTTTTCATGTCAAGCATGTTTTTTAACATTTGCACAATTTTTTTCCTTATAAAAAAAAGAATTTTAGATAAAAAGATTTTATTTAAAAAATGTTTATTGCAAAATTTTTTTATTAATGAGAAAAAAAATTTTTTTTGCCACTTGTGAATTAATGAATTACTAAGAAATTATAATAAAATATATAATTAAAAACAAAATTAAAAGAAAAATTTAGATAAAAAAATTTTCAAATAAAATTAAAATTTTTAGACAAAAAAATTTTTTATTAGAAATTTTTTTTAAATTTTTTTATTTAAAAAACGAAAAAGAAAATTTAAACCATCATTTTTCTGAAAATTTTCTTTTTATAGGCTTAAGTATAATTAAAAGTACGCTGAAAAATGTGTACAATTTTGAAATTTATTCACTATTAAAATGTTTGGTATGAAATTTATTCAAATCAAATATGTTCGTTTAACATTTACATAGTTTTTTTCTTTTTCAGGATGAAATATAAAATAAAAAAAATTAAAAAAAATAATTTTAGATAAAAAATGTTTTGATAAAATTCAAATTTTTAGAGAATTTTATTTGAAAATTTTGACTGCAAATTTTTTCTTATTTTTGGGAAAAAGTTTTTTTCGCTATTTGTGAATTAATAAAGCAATAAAAACAAATTTGAGGGGGTGGGTGTTTCTCGAAAAAAATTCTTTAAAAAATATGTATATTTTATCCTAAAAATCAAAAAAACATTTTTTTTAAGTATATTTTATCCTAAAAATAATAAAAACTGCAAATCTAAATAGGACTTAAGATATTTCACTTTATTTCAAACATTGAATGAATCTCAAAATTATTTAGAGATTTTTTTTTGTACTACATTTTTGTAAAAAAATTTAACAAATATTTTCACAAGCCTATAAATAAACAAATTTTCAGAAAAATTTCACGACAATGTCCGAAGTACTTGGATCACTTAACATGGAATCGCTCAATAGCTTATTTTGCCAACCCAATTTTTCATTACATTTCCGCGATTTTTGGCCAACTTATGTTTCATGTTGCATCTCTTGAATCCTCTCTGGATAGTCCAATAGAGTGAAATTACAACTTCTAGATGAAAAATTGGCATCACCGTTTCGGTTGATTATCGATTTTCAAGGGCATTGATGCGGAGACCTATTGGATGGTAGACTGTGTAATATGTAACGCCATTCTGTTGAAACCAAATGTCGTGTATGTTATACGCGGTTAGAGTGTCATGTTAATGCTCGCTATTGAATGTAGGCAACAGCAGATTTTCGCTCATTTTCGCATCAAAAAAAGGAAATGCTCCAATGATGCCGCCCGACCAAAGTCTGCTCCAAAACAGTTACTCTTTGGGGATGCATCGACTTTTTCATGGTGATGCGTAAATTCCTGCAATTGAAATTGCCTTTCAAAAGTGACAAAGTGTAAATATTTAATCATAAACCCTTTATCTTTACCCCAAAACACAGACTGCTTTTGTTTGCTTTCAATTCGTTTGACTTGGCCCATCACTCAGAAGAATCGATACTAAAATATTTGCTGAAATCGGATTGATTGAGTGGGTGATTCACCAATCGCGTTAGCCAGTTCGTTATGGTTTTCACAGACTGACACACACAACATACAAACATCAGACGAGCTACAATGTTTTACTATCCAAAACAAGAAAACAAAAACAAAAACATAACTGAAATAGAAAATACTCGCTGTAAATGTGACAAAACAGGTATGAATACTGAATTGTACTGAAATAAATGAAAATTTGAAAATTTGAAAATCCGTCAAGCCAACTCGTAAGTACTCATAGTTGGCTAACTGCTTGGCTGACCAGTTTTGTGCCTAATATATAGACGAGTGAGTGAATGCATGTTGACACAATTCCGAATAGCCATTTTTGGCAGCGCAATGACTGAGTTAGTAAATTTTTCGTGCTGTTATTTTATGTGTATTTACTATTTTATTTTATAACTTTTTTTTATTTAAATACATGAGTTTTTCACATTACAAAAACTGCTCCGTTTCAACTTAAGGCAAAATAGCCTACTTTTTGACCAATTTTGTGCATGTGGAGGTATTTTTTTTTTTATTTTTTCTTTAACTTTTTTTTTTTGTTTTATTTATTGTTTTTTATTTGTTATAGTATTGACTATTTAGTAAATTATACAGCATTAACGCTAACACTTTCAGCGCTCGTATAGATGTATGTAATTTATGTTGTGGTGCACTTTGTACTACGCGCGTGCGCTTAGCTCAGCCGGCGCTATAATCTGTTCTGAATTGAGTTTTTTTGTTTTGTATTTCAGTTAATTTAGAGCCGGTTTGACTGCATTAAGCGTGGTTAATTAATTAATTGTGAGCACATTTTTTCACAGTTCATGTCGTTGGTTATTTTCAATTAGGTTTCTTAGTTTGAAGGTAATTTACATCCTAAAATTGGCTGCACTACGCGAAAAATCCAAAATATTTGCTTAATTAAAGAAAAGAAAATTAAAATGACTATTTGAACGATCGAAGGGGCGCTTCAATTGTTGGCAATAATGCTGGTACGAGGTGGCGCAAAATTAATTACACTATCGGAAAATTTATACTTTTTGAAAATGGCGTCGTACGTCAGTCACATATGACACTTGTCATTGCAGACAGCACCAGTATAAAAACAGTCAAGCAGTGAAGTGCGTAAAAGTGAAAATAGAGATTTCCATCACTGATAAGATTTTTTGGTTTTTTTTATATTAAAAAAATACAAAAACAAAACTGGATAATTAATTTTGCGCCACCTTGTGTATACAATTATGTTCATTAAAATTAGGATCCTCCATATAGTCCGGGAGCCAGGGATCGATTTTGGACTGCGTTTTTATACCGTTAAATTCTTGACTATACTTGTGACTTAGCTTTCATGAATAACGAAAGTGAACGTCATCTGGCGCACCCGCGGTGGGTGTGATTGTGGGAGGGTACGAAACTGGTCGAAAAAAAATGTCTACCAACTCAATTAATACCGGCTTAAAATTTTTTTGTGTATTGTTGACACTTAGTAGAATAAAAACAAATAGTCAGCTGCACCGTAGAGGGGCGAAAAAACGCCAGCTTAACAGGCGAACTTGTAAAATAAATTAAAATTCTTTTTCGACACGTTTCACAGCATCCCACGCACGTACCCACCGCTACTGGACCAGCTGACCGTTGGTTTCGTCATCCATTGGATTGCGTCTGTCTTCAGTATTAAAATCAGTCGACATAAAATGATCAGGTCAAAATGACCCCTGGCTCCCGGACTAATAGTCTTCCCCTTTCTTTACTCACTTCTTTAGTAGAAGCGATCACCACAACGTTGATGCTTTAACATTTGCCCATTGTACTGCCGGTGAAGAACCTCCCTTTTGCTTCAAGTCAGTTACGGCTAATATGCCTATCAATCCGCTGGCTCTTCGTATATATGAATATAGTAGATTGTATCAAGGAAGCCGGTTGTAAATTATTTAGACTAACGAATGCTCAAGGACGCTTTCGTAGCACTTATGTCTGATTCGATCAAACTCTGAACATTCACATATTCAATATGCAATGCTCTATGTCTCTTCATTGTTCCGGCACATATCACACCAAGCCGAGTCTTTAGCCATAGTCGTGTGAATCTTTAACCACATTTTGTGATGCCTCTTGACACCTCAGTTGACTGAGTCTAACAAAGACTGCACATTAAAACAAAGGCGAGTCTCTAACCATATTCCCTCTTTAGGCGCTTCCGCGGGTATTCCAGTGTACATAGAAGCATGAATTTCGCCTGGTTTTAGAAGCGCTGTACAAAGAAACAAAAAAATGTTTAACATCCACTTTTTTATTATTTGTTTATTGATTATGAATTATTGCATTAAAAACCAACCCAAAAAAAAGCATAAAATTGACAAAATTATGTGCAGTCCAAAAACATGAGGGTGTCTGCGCATGCATGAGTACAACCCTCCTGGTGATCTGAAAAATAAAACCCAAACGGATTTTTAATTATTATGGATGCCGCTATCGAATGAGCCTTAGACAAGTTAAAAAGAATTTATCACAATATGGCTGTTTAAAAAAAAAAACTTTTTTTGCATATTTTTCCAAAAATTTCTTTATTTTTAGAAATACTAAATGAAAAGTTATAGTTTCTAGCTAGTCTCATCCGATGAAGGAATGTATAAAGAACATCATCTCCGGATTTGAAGTAAATCTGTCTATTAAAACTTGAGATATCCTTACCGGCAGCTCGAGTTGAGTTGAAGCGGTCGGATCGGAACCGATGCCATGTCACCACAAAGGCTGTAACTCATCAAATAATAGAAATTAAAAAAACATCCTCTTAATAACTTATTCTTAAATGTGTAAACCTTGAAAATATGCAAACCAAAAATTTCGATTTTTTCAAAACTCCACACTGGAATACCCCCTTAAGTCTTGTGGTTTTTAATCAAATTTGGCCAAGCCTATGTACCATATAACATACAATAATATTCGTTTTTATCAGTTAAAACCGGGCCACAGTGAATTCGAAGGTAACTGCAAAGCTGATGAGCTCGCAAGAACTGGAGCTGCGCAATCAAATATTAGTAACTTACCCACAATCCACATTCCGCTCGCAACATGTAAAATGATCATTGATCGAGAATTTCACAGCATTGCTGATCGGAGGTGGCGAGTGGAAACTACTTGCATTACGACCAGACAAATCTGGCCATCCTACAATCTGAAACAGACAAAAACCCTTATAAGTCTATCGACACACGAACTATGGCATATAATATCTCTTATCACCGGTCACTACCTTTTGGGCACTCACGCACGTCGGCTCGGGGTTCCTCGTATCGAGCAGGCATTTGCTGTGCAGTTGTCCCGGTCTAGCCAGAAGTCGACTCGCTCTTCTAGGCTCTCCAACAATTGACAATCTTTCAGTACTCTCGGACCTGAAAATCGAATCTCTCATTAAATTCTCGAAACGAATTAATATTTTGGACCAAAATCTATAATAAAAATCTCGGTTAGGTGGGGAAATCATATAAAATAATGAGCTCTAGGGCAACAAAACGGACCCAACTTACGGTCTATGTGGCACTCCGATGCGGGGTCACCTTTAAACCAACCAACCAATCAGTTAAATCATGTGTCTATAAAGAAATAAAACAATATGTAAAAAAATCTGGCGAAAAAGTTTTTGTAACCAAAAAAATGTGTTTATTGCTTTTCATGGTGCAACTCCAGATATCCGGGTGTTAAGCAGTGCAAGTCGTAACTCGTTCATTGCTCAACTGCTCAAATGTTTGTATGAAATTTGCGAGCTTCTGAGCAATTTTACCAGCTGAACAAAAATTATAGAATTTTTTTGGCAACATTTCTTTAGTTTTTCAACGACGTTAGCACTGGTATATAGAACTTTGTAAATCTTAAAAAAAAAAGTGCTGACAAAAAAATCGAGATACCTAAAAGATATGCTCGATCTTGTGAGAAAGGCTCAATATACTTCAGCTCAGCTCGAAAATTTTCGAGTAATGAGCATCGAAAAGATGTGCGGTTACTTGTTGCTCATTTGGCTATTCAAACAAGTGCGAACAAAATCGATGGCTCTACTTTGAAGATCGAGCTATGATAAAAAACAAAAATATTGTGGCATTGTGGGATGGAATTCTTTCTTTTTAGTGATTTTGCTGCCTTGTAATTAATTACTGTTCAACTAATCTGCCGAATCTTCTTCTATACATAAAAACGAGTCTCTGGATCATCAACATCAACACTGGCCCTTATTAGCACAACTCGTAACCAAAAAAATTGTCCACACTTAGAAAATGTTACCAATCAGCTATTTCCGATCTGACAAGCTTTCACTTTGAGTTGTTGTTTTTTTTTCTTCCTCTTCTTAGAATGTTCATTACATGGTTGATAACGATGTCGTTAGATGTAGCGCAGATTTCCTCCTATACGAGCTTTAACTTTCCAAATCACACCTCCGCTTATTCGCTCATAAAGTTCAATTAACTTCAAAATTGAATGCCCCTGGGCATCTGCTTCATAACATTTTTCTGTGTAGTAGTGGGAAGAAGATGGCGATTTTGTTCCAAAGTCATTTTTCGCATGAAGCCTACATTGACAAGCACAATTGCCATTGCTGTTATTTGAAGCCCGGAAAATCCACGCGTATATGTAGTGGTAGTGGTATTCACTGAGAGATGTTAACCAACATTTTTGGTGGCGCATTGAAGAGTTGGACGTGAACGTGCTCTGATTTCAGCCAGATATCGCTGAGTGCCGCACAAGACGTCCAACAATAGGAATTTTATGATAATCTTGCAATGAGCTGTTAATGTAGGCAGTCCACGAGACCGCGATTTGAAAGCGTTAGACTAGACTTGATGCAGGACCGTGCAACTGTACTTGACACATGTGAGAAAATCGGTATGCGCGCGATGCTATTACTCAATGGTAGTAAATTAAGATTTTTAGTCAAGCCAAAATTTTTTGCATCACTTCACTATTTCAATTAGAACCTAGCATCAAAAAAAGTATCCTTATTCTATGAAACTATTTATATGACATGGACATATGAATATTAAATGAAAGAAGAAAGTCGAGATAATTTGATATTTTAGAACAATGTTTGTCAAAAAATTAATAAAATGTGTTTTGAAATGAAGGAATATTGGCTTTTTTGAAGTTTTAAAAACTTAATTAATTAATTTTGAAAATTTCGTCCTTCCATATACTTAAAGCTTTTGTTGTAATTTAATCAAACTCAAAATTTTAATAAAGACCATTTTCACCGTTTTAGTTTTGCTAATAGATTAATGTTAACCAACCACTTTTCATGTGTGGGAAATAAAATTAAAAATTGTCGCACTGTGTTAAAGATTGACATTAAGTCGATAATGCAAAAACTTTTGAGTCACTTAAATCCATTGATATTCGCAATTTTGTTTAAATTAATTAGGTTTACACTTACTAATAAAATAAAAATTTTAGAAATATGATACGGTGTTATTTCCTAGAAACTAGCAGTTGGACTGTCAGCATTTTCTTTAACATCAAAAATGCATGAATGGAATCGATGAAACCAAAATTGTACGTAATTTGCTATTACAGTATCAGCACCATAAACACTAGGGCGGGTCGATTTAAAAATCGCTCATTGCTCTGTGAAAATCGTATTCTAGGGATCAAAATAAGAAACTTTGCCGAAGGAACCATACCTCTAAAACGAATTCTGATGTCCCCCAATTTGGGTCGAACGAAAAATCCCACTTTGACCCATTTAGAAGGCTCCAATCGAGTCCAAATGTATGCCCGACCCCCACTAACTTTGGACGGCCGATCCACGCATGCCAGTGGCACACCCCCTGGAACTCCCCTGGGGGGTTCCCCATACAATCATTTCAAAATACCACCATTTTTGGCCTTTACAAGAGAAAAGAAACTAAAAAGTTCGACCCAAATTGGGGGACATCAGAATTCGTTTTAGAGGTATGGTTGCTTCGGCAAAGTTTCTTATTTTGATCCCTAGAATATGATTTTCACAGAGCAATGGGCAATTTTTTTGCCTCCCCACAAATCGACCCGGCCTAATAAACACCATTCACAATTTCAACGGAATTCAACCTGGCTTGCATTTTTGCTTTTATCAAAGAAAAACTGTGAAATATACCAAATTTGTCTCTTCGTTTACTTCCATTGCTTACACCCTGTAACTCAAAACTGAATGAAACAAAGAAAATACAGCAAAAGACAACGAGCAAAAACTTTAAATCTCTTAAGATATCGATCACTACAGTCATCTACCGAGAAAATTATTTATAATTGACGCCTACACTTTTTATAGGTTGTTTGGCCGAGCTCCTCCTATTTGTGATGCGCGTCTCGATGCTGTGCCGAAAATCGAGGGGCCTACAGTTTTATGCCAACTCCGACCGGTAGAATTTTTTTTTATGAGAAGCTTTTTCATGACAAATACACTCTCTGCCTTGCCACTGGCTGCCGAGGAGCGACTGATATAAGAAAAAACATTTTCTATCATCAGCACTACTCAATGGTAGTCACGCGCCAACCTATTCGGCTACGGCTGTCGCTGTATTTTTTATTTTTTTCTGTCAAAAAATATTGGATGATATTTTTATGCATTTTTTTAACACGGCTTACTCGAAAAATCAATACAAAGGTTTTCTCCGAATTCTTTAATGTCAAAAGACTACTAACATACGTACATGCGTACTTCTTTGTAAATTATTTGGCCAATTTCCTACTTATAAGTATAATTAATTGAATTAGTAAATTCGCCAGCGAAGCTAAAGACTCTAGCGGCTGTTTTTTCTGCAGTTAGCATTAAATTCAGTTACACAAGTTATTTATTGTACCTACCGACGAACTACTCTTTTAGCTATTTTTTTTTTTATTTTGCCTTAGTATGTCTATGTTACATGTATGATACATTCACACACATGCCAGAATTCCGACTGACAACTTGATACAAAATTTATACACACAATTTTTTTCACGCTACAAATTTGGCTATAAATAAAATTAAACGTGTATACAAATTTTCACACCTTTAACCGAAACGAAGCCTTCAAAAATTTTCCAAGCCAGCAAAACCTGAAAATCAACAATTTATAAAAAAAACATTACCAAAAAATTTATGTGACAATTTACATACATATAAAGATGCGGAAAATTTACAAAGGTCACTAGGCTTTTACAAAAGGAGAATTGAGAATAACAAAAACCAAGAAAAATATATTAAGAGTTACTAAAAAAAATTTTTGTTTCAATTAAATAAGTCTAGGCGAATATTTTTTGCAGGCCATGTGCGCGCTCAATACGCGTCTCTCACATTTGCAGTTCTATTCATACAAATGGTCACCATATAAAGAGTACAAAATCTCAAACATATATTTTTATTGACACAAGCACTTGGCAGCGATTAATTTGTTAGCGCTATTATGGCATTTAATTCCGCACATTCCGTGCAACACCCATCACTGGCACCCCCATCCCACATCTCTGAGATCTACCTTTTGTTAAATTGAGCAACTCAGCCGCAAAGATTGTCAAAGGCCGAAACGAAAGCCGGTAAATTGATGGCTTGCCACTTTCTTATTGATACTTGAACGGTGACAAGTTCTGTTGAATTCTTTCTGCTTGTGTAGTCTTGAAATTGTTTTATTAAAAAATTTATGAAAACTAAACTGTGAAAATAACAAAAATTACACTCCTTCGGAATTGGTGTTTGCCGTTTGTTGAAAAATATTAATTTGAAAATGCTGAGACGAATATTCTCGAAATACCCCAGAGCGTCAAAGCGAGTAAGTCTTGAAATAAAGTGGGAAAAAACTAAACAAAATAAGTGTGTGTGCTTGTGCGGAACTACCACATTTTTTCTAACCGACAGGTAATGAAAAATCTCTCTTAAAACGTTTCAAGGTAAAATTAACCGCGGAACCCTCCAGTTTTGGTATAACCACAAAACGTGCACCGTAAATTAAAGGAGAAGCTCCAAATAAAATGAAATAAAATAAAAATTAATAAAATAAAATCAAATAAAAGAAATTAAATTAAATAATACAAAATAATAATAAAAAATAATAGAATAAAACAAAAAATAAATAAAAAAATTAACATAACAATGAAGAAGTTCAAATTAAAAAATTTAAATAAAATGAAATAAAATATAAATAAAAATAAGAAAAAATTGAATCATATGAAGTAACGCGATAAAATTAAGCCAAAAAAAATTATTTTAAAACATATTTAAAATATTAAAAAATCAAACTTAACAAAAAGAATGAAATTTAAACACAAAAATCGAAATAGGAACAAAAATAAAATCGAGTAAAACAAATAAAAAATACTAAAACACAAAATAAAATAAAAGTACTAATAAAAAAAGAACGGTTATTCATTAAAAAAATTATTTAGCTATTAAATATTAAAAAATAAAAGAAATAAAAACAAAACATTTAAGAAAAAAAAATTAGTTTAATTAAGCAATATAAAATAAAAACAAAAATTAAATAAGATAGGGCAAAATAAAAACCAAAAAAATTCGTATTAAAAAAAATATATATAATAAAAAAAATTATCTAATTAAAAAAGAATTAATAATATTTATTAAGTTAAAAAGTATTTTTTGTGTCACATTATTTAAAAGATATTTCAATTATTTAAATAAAAAATGTTTTGAATATTTAATATTTAAGAAAATAAAAGGAAATTAAATACAATAAAACAAAAGCAACAACAATTTAATAAAAAGAACAAGAAATTGTATTAAATTGTATAAAACAAAAATAGAAACAAAGCAAAATAAATTGAAATAAAAAAATTCAAATAACAAAAAGATAAAAATATACAAAAAACTGAAAATTAAAAAAGAATTTAATAATAAAAATAGAGTAATAAAACAATTTGGAAAAATAAAAAAATTGTATAAATCAATAAAATAAAGAACTATGTACAAATTTTAAATTTATAAAAATTAAAAAAAATAGAATATATATATATATATAATTGGCGCGTACACCCTTTTTGGGTGTTTGGCCGAGCTCCTCCTCCTATTTGTGGTGTGCGCCTTGATGTTGTTACACAAATAGAAAAAAAAAAAGAATACAAAATATAAAAAGCCGAAAATTAAAAAAGTATTAAGTAATAAAAATAGAGTAATAAAACACAATGAAAAAATAAAAAATGTTTATAAATAAATTAGCTGTACCCGGCGCGCGTCGCTACGCCAACAACTAAAATAAATTTAAGAAAAATAACTGTAAAGAAAAATTAGTACACAAATATTCAATTCATTCTAAACCATTTTATTGATTTTGCTTATTTCGAAAAAATTGTGTCATTAGAAAGTTTACTTTCAATTCGATGTTTATTGCAGTGCTGTGGGATACACAATATTTCTTGTTTTTCCATCTGGTGCGTAGGCGAATAAATCAGAAGGTTTTCCGGCACGTGAGCAAGCCACATACAGTTGTCCATGCGAGAAGCATGGATTCTCCAAATTTAATCCACACACTTGGAACGATTGTCCTTGTGCTTTGTTAATAGTCATTGCGAAAGCGATCACAATTCCAGATGATAGCCAGTGCAATATTATTCTATGATCGTATGGTTGCCAAAATTAGTGAAAGAAAAAAGTCCTGCCTGTACCACCGGGCGCACCTATGAAAAACAGTCCACCGCTTTGTTATGTGATTGCACGCGTAATTCTGTGAAATACAATGCGTTGTTCTGGAATCAACTGCGAACTATTTGTTCTAACGAATGTCCCCAGTTCGTCAGAATCATAGTGTGTTTCTCGTTGAAATTCTCGAACGAAAAGGTTGTTAGCAGGTCAGTTTGAAGCAGGCATTCCCAGTTGCACCAGTGCCTTGTTAGCGAGTGTCAAACATATGTCTTCAATATGCAGTGTCCCAATGTGCAACATTCTCAAGAAGATTTAGTTCCAGGCAAGCTTGGCGATAAGTGGCGCATAGCTGACCGTTTGGATTAGATGGGAAGCAGGTTGTCAATATTATGGCAAATAGCGTGCGTATCTGCTGTGTCGAGCAGTATTCGATGTCATATTCGTTCCCTCTGTGTAAAAATATGTGGTCATAGTATTTTTTATGACAATCGGTTGAACGGAGCAGAAGTTGCTACTCTGCTGCGTTACCTGGTGGCGAGTGGCAGCAATGAGCATATTCTACAAACCTTCTCCGTGGAAAAATACACACATATGTATGCCAATTTTTATAATAATCGTTCCAGTAGTTTTTGAGTTCATCTATGACATACAGACAAACATTCATTTTTATATATATTATAAAGAAAAAGATAAAATAAAAAATTATATACAAATTTTTATTTAAAAAGTATTTTAAATGTTAGGTATTTAAAAAATATTTTTAATATTACAAGTTTAAGAAAATAACAGAAGTTATATAAAAAAAGCAGAAACAACAAATCTTTAATAAAATAAAATAAAAATTTAAGTTAAGTATAATAAAGTAAAAATAAAAACAAAATAAAATAAAACAAAAAAATACGTAAATAAAAATTTAAAAAATAGAATACAAAATATAAAAAACTGAAAAAAAATTAGTTACAAAAAAAATAAAAATAGAAGTAGTAAAAAGTGAAAGGTAAAACAATTAGTAATTAAAAAAAATATTTGAAATATTAAATATTTACAAAATTTAAAGAAATTAAACAAAATAAAAGAACGAACATTTAAAAAAATAAAAGATTTGAATTAAATAATATTAAATACAAACAAAATGAAGTAAAACAAAACTACACAATACAATACAGTACAATAGAATAAAAAAATATAAACAATAAAAAAAAAACAAATAAAAAATAAAAGTAATAGGACTATGAATAAGTTCGTGCGGTTTTTTTTCGAAATTTGAAACTTTATTGACGTAAAATGGTTACAAATTTAATATTCAAAATATTGTCCATCGCTTACTACTACTTTTTCCCATCTTTCTGGCAATTCACGGATTCCCTTTGTGAAAAATTCGGTCGGTTTTGCCGCAATCCACGAATCGATCCATTTTTTGACTTCATCGTAATTACGGAAGTGCTGGTCAGCCAGGCCATGTTGCATCGATCGGAAGAGATAGTAATCGGATGGCGCAAGGTCTGGACTATACGGCGGGTGGGGTAGGACATCCCATTTGAGCGTTTCTAAGTATGTTTTGACCACTTGTGCAACATGTGGCCGAGCATTGTCATGTTGCAAAATAACTTTGTCGTGTCTATCGGCGTATTGCGGCCGTTTTTCTCGCAGTGCTCGGCTCAAACGCATCAATTGTCGTCGGTAGACATCCCCCGTAATCGTTTCATTCGGTTTCAGTAGCTCATAATACACAACACCCAGCTGGTCCCACCAGATACACAGCATAACCTTCAGGCCATGAATATTCTGCGCCGACGTCGATGTTGAAGCATGGCCAGGGTATCCATACGTTGCCCGACGTTTTGGATTGTCGTAATGGACCCACTTTTCATCGCCAGTCACAATTCGATGCAAAAAACCCTTTCTTTTGTGCCGTTGAAGCAGTTGTTCGCATGCCATAAAACGGCGTTCAACGTCTCTTGGCTTCAATTCATACGGCACCCAATGGCCTACCTTTCGGATCATTCCCATGGCTTTTAAACGTTTGGAAATGGTTGATTGATCAACTCCCAAAGTTTTTGCAACCTCTTCTTGCGTTTGAGCCGGATCTTGATCGAGCAATTCCTCCAATTCGGTATCCATGAACATTGGCGGCGCACCCTCGCGTTCTTCGTCTTCCAAGCCAAAATCACCACTTTTAAAGCGTGCAAACCACTTCTGGCACGTTCGCTCAGATAGAGCATGCTCACCATAAACTTCCACCAAGATACGATGACTTTCGGCTGCTTTTTTCTTCATATTAAAATAATGAAGAAGAATTCCCCGCAAAAACACATTATTTGGCACGAAATTCGACATTTTCAAGTGTGGTAAAAATATTGTTGTTTACGCTTCAAATAAAAAACTTATACTGACGTTTGTGCCTTACGACAGTAGCTCTCCAATGAATGTTTGGAAATGTGGATCGATGGAATAATAATCAAGTTACGCCATCTGTTGTAAAACCGCACGAACTTATTCATAGTCCTATTAATAAAAAAATAGAAAATTAAAAAAATTTAGCCAAATGTAATAAAATAATTTTTTTTTTTTTCATTAATTAAAAAAAAATATATGTATATAATTTATAATGGGCGCGTACACCCCTTTTGGGTGTTTGGCCGAGCTCCTCCTCCTATTTATTGGCGTGCGTCTTGATGTTGTTCCACAAATTTTAAAAATATTTACTTTAAAATATAAAAAAATCAGTAAAATAAAACAAAAAGAACAAAAATGTATTAAAATAAACTAAAATTAAGTAAAAAAAGTTGAATTAAAAAGAATTATATTACGTAAAATAAAAATAAGAGCAAGAAAAAAATATCAAATTAAGTAAATTGAAATAAAATACAAAATATGAGAAAAGCAAATATATAATAAAAGTAAAGATATATAATATATTTAACTGCAAAGCTGATGAGCTCGCAAGAGCTGGAGCTGCGCAATCAAATGTTAGTAACTTACCAACAATCCACATTCCGCTCTCAACATGTAAAATGATCATTGATCGAGAATTTCACAGCATTGCTGATCGGAGGTGGCGAGTGGAAACTACTTGCGTTACGACCAGACAAATCTGGCCATCTTACAATCTGAAACAGATAAAAACCCTTATAAGTCTTTCGAAACACGAACTAAGGCATATAATATCTCTTATCACCGGCCACTGCCTTTTGGCCACTCACGCACGTCGGCTCGGGGTTCCTCAAAACGACATGTGCAGATACTGCGAGGACGAAGATGAGGAAGTATCGAGCAGGCATTTGCTGTGCAATTGTCCCGGCCTAGCCAGAAGTAGACTCGCTCTTCTAGGCTCTTCAACAATTGACAATCTTTCAGTACTCTCGAACCTGAAAATCGAATCTCTCATCAAATTCTCGAAACGAATTAATATCTTTGACCAAAATCTCGGTTAGGTGGAGAAATCATATAACATAATGAGCTCTAGGGCAACACAACGGACCCAACTTGCGGTCTATGTGGCACTCCGATGCGGGGTCACCCTTAAACCAACCAACCAACCAAAGGTATATATTAAAAAACAAGAATAAAATAAAATAAATTATAAAATAGGGTGAAATGAAAGGTGGAAAAACCATTGCACACAATGCGACAAACAAATGGAAACACTAGAATACTCGTTTACTGTCATGGTAAAGATCCGTTTACCGCCAAGTGTAAAATTTTTAAGTAGATCAACTCTTATTATTGGGCATATGTACAAACATACACATGACCACACTGCCTGATTTCATTCATTTAATTTTTAAATGAATAATATATAGAATTTATTCGTACATTACCGACGCACTAGCGCCTGCCCTTCCATATAGTTTCCATATTGCATTGGTAAGTAAAATATCTAAACAATTTTTAGGCAATAATTGTTGCTGATACTTTACCTTACAAAAACAAAATTTTAGTATAAGAAGGAAATAAAAAAGTTTTGTCTTAAACCTCTACTTTAGCACTTTGTAGCACTCATCTTATTCAAGCCTGGTTATTCTCACGCCGTACACATTTTTTGTGCACACAGTGTTACTAATATGCTTCCGCCTTTAAAAAGCCGGCTAATTTTTTGCTACATACATTCATATTTCTATTACCTACATATTTAACATTTTTACTTCATTATCAATTTTAATTGCATTTTGTCGTACACACATGTACAGACATACATATGGATCACCATCTATATGGGACCAGAATGACAAACAAAAAATAAAGGGAATTGCAAGCGTGGCTTTTATGGATGTATTTTATTGCATTTCCAGTAGACATAAATGAACAGGGTGTTTCAATATGATGAAGTTATCGACGTGCTGTGAAAGTGTGTGCTAGTGATTGAACAGTCTAGTGTAAGAACTAAAATTTAGTTTGAGAATAATTTAGCGTCTCCTAATCAATGAATTCAACAAGGTGTTAATTTGGCACCAAACAAAATTAGGGGATTTGTGCAATGCTAAATCGTATTTCTGTTATCTTATCAGAAGACTTATATTGCAGTTGACGCCAAGTTTTTATTGCTATTTAAATATACGAGTATAGATAGATATATTTTCAATAACACAAGTTATATGGCAACCCTATGCAATTTTTTGCTAACCAAACATATTTGTGAGTTTTCTCATGTGCCATTGGGGGAACTCTAATAACATTATTAATAAAATATTTCAAAAACACAACATGAAAAATTAATTTGTTTCTGCTATAATCGTATTTAATCTATATTTAGTATACACCCCGTTGCATAATTATAAGCGCACAATAATTTTGCTTTTATTTTTTATTGTATTTTAGAGCAAATAGTTTTACATGCACAGTTTACACAAGTGTCTTAAGAGAAACAAGTTCACATTACAAGCAACAAAAACAACATCTTTTATAAAGGGTGGTTAAATTTTCCGGGCCGATGTTGAACGTGAACCACACCTAAATATCAAGTTTTTTTCAGCATTTCATTTGACATTTTCTAATATAATTTCAGACTAACTAAATTTGAACCATGTAAAGATACACAATCGAGCAACGCATTAAAGTTATTCAGGCTTATTATGAAAACGGGCGTTCAAGTCCAAATGCATATCGCGCACTTCGTGATTTCAGCGATGAAACACATTTTCACCTCAGTGGATTCGTCAATAAGCAGAATTGCCGCATTTGGGCGAATGATAATCCAAGAGTGATTGCCGAAAAACCAATGCCCCCACAAAGAGTGACTGTTTGGTGCGGTTTATGGGCCGGCGGCATCATTGGGCCGTATTTTTTCCAAAATGAGGCCGGTCAGGCAGTTACTGTGAAGAGTGTTCGCTACCGTGAGATGATAACGAACTTTTTATGGCCCGAGTTGGAAGATATGGATGTGGTTATGGTTTCAACAGGACGGTGCCACTTATCACACAGCTAACGAAACAATGGCTCTTTTGCGCGAAAAATTTGATAGCCGAATAATCTCACGTCGCGGCGATGTCAATTGGCCGCCAAGATCATGTGATTTGACACCGTTGGACTTCTTTCTTTGGAGTTATTCGAAGGAAAAGGTGCACGTCGATAAGCCAGCAACAATTCAAGAGCTAAAGGATGAGATATTTCGGCACATTAACGGCATAGAACCTCAATTATGCCTCAGCGTCGTCGAAAATTTGGGCCATCGGATGGAGGTGTGCCGTCGAGGTCACGGCGGCTGTTTGGCCGATATTTTGTTTCATTCGTAATTGAGTCACGCCAGTATTATCATAATAAAGAGAAATGATAATGATTTCCTAAAAAAATTTTATTTTATTCTAAATCAACACCGGCCCTTGAAACTTAATCACCCTTTATTAGGTGAGAAAAGAGTAGACAAATATACATTTGGGAGTTCTTTTGGGGTGCGTGTATGTGAAATTTGACATAACGTTTAATGGTTTTTTAAAGCTGCATTTTTATAAATTCAATAACTAATTTTGAGTGAACGGTTGTCCTGTGAGACACACTCAGGCTTTTCCCTCGAAAACCAGTTTGTGCTTTTCAAAAATTTTAAAATATCTCTGATTTCTGTAGAACAGAGATCTTCCAACTCATTAAAAAATTGGCTACCCAGAATAGTAAACCTGCGTGTGGATAGAACAGGACACTGGTACAGTAGGTGCGAGATTGTCTCTTCCTCGTCCTCATCTAGACAACTTCTACAGAAGTCATGTGTTTGCACACCCATCCTTTGGGCGTGTCTACCTATTAGGCAGTTATGACTGAAATCCATGTACTAAGCCTCTGCTTATCTCGTCTTAGCAGAAGTTCTGTGCGTTTAGCATTGAGAGTCGGACACAGTTGTCGGACGATTCTGCATGTGGTTTCGTTGCACCATCTATCCTTCGCTGCTCTTACAATTTCCTCAAAGCTTACATGTTTGCAATAGTATGCAAATATGTACTCATCGGTCAATTTGGAGCCGAGTTTCGCTAGTTTATCGGTTCTACAGTTACCCTCAATATCGCGATGGCCAGGAACCCATGTTAACTTCAGGTGAAATGACTCAGCCATCTTGTTAAGAGATGTGCGACATTTCATGGCTACTTTGGAGTTTGTCGACTGTTTTGTGAGGGATTTTATTGCCACTTGCCTATCAGTGAAAATATAGATATCATTTCCGGTTATCGCATCACACTGTATCAGTGGTGCGGCTTTTATTATTGCCATCAGTTCTGCGTGAAAGACTCTACAGTAGTCGGGGAGCCGAAAACTGAAGGAGATCCCCAGATGTTCGGAATATACACCTCCGCTCACCCTGCCCTTGAGCTTTGAGCCATCTGTGTATACATGGATGGACTCGCCCTGTCTCACATGGTCCCGTTCCCACTCTTCTCATGAGGGTAGGAGGGTCGTAAACGCTAAAATTGCAAGTATAGGCGGGAGTACGTAGACCACCAGTCCGGGAAGCCCCAAAGTGCCAGCCAGGATTTTACCGTGACCATAATCCGTGTTTGGCCACTTACTTAGAGTGTTCAGCCTTATTGCCATGCTACGCGCAATATATTTTGCCTGCAGATCTACCGGCAGGAAGTTTATATATATATATATACAATTGGCGCGTACACCCTTTTTGAGTGTTTGGCCGAGCTCGTCCTCCTATTTGTGGTGTGCGACTCCGAACGGCAGATATTTGTATGAGGAGCTTTTTCATGGCAGAAATACACTCGGAGGTTTGCCATTGCCTGCCGAGGGGCGACCGCTATTAGAAAAATGTTTTTTCTTAATTTTTTGGTTCTCTCTGTGAATTTCGAATGGTAGTCGCGCACCAACCCATTCGGCTACGGCGGCCGCAGGAAGTTTAATGTCGCATATAATGCTTTCGACGGTGTGGTTGACATGGCACCGGTTATCAGAGCAGATGCTAGTCTTTGAAACTTGTCAAGTTTTTTGATGTTCACACCCTTCTCACCATACAACAATACCATAGTAGAGAATTGGCCTAACCACTCCTGTGTAGAGCCAATGTATCATTCTGAGTTCCAATCCCCATTTCTTCCCAATAAGCCCTCCGCAGGAGTACACTGTCTGCGATTGTGAGCCCCAATTTAGCTTCCTATCTAGTACAAGTCCTAGATATTTTACCCTTTCTGTTACTCTAAGTGGTTTCCCTCCTAGGATTATTTGTTGAAGAGCAAGTGTTCTGTGTTTCCTAGTAAAGCATAGCTATAGCAGTTTAAATAATTTTCAATTGCCATCCACGTTATTATTTTCTATACTTATATAATAATTACGTACTTATGCGTTTTTAAACTAAGCATATTTGGCAACCCTATTCTAATACTATTCTCTTATAAACCTTCAAGTTGTTTTCATGCGATTATGTTTCACCTATGCGCCTTTTCCTAGTCTAAAAAATATTTGGCAACCCTGTTTTAACACTACTTTCTCATAAAAATTTAGATTTAAATTCATACGATGATATTTCCTCTACGCGTCTTTTCTTAAACTAAAAATATTTGGCAACCCTTTTCTAATAGTACTTTCTAAATCTTGAAATTTAATTTCATACGATGGTATTTCCTCTACGCGTCTCTTCTTAAACTAAAAATATTTGGCTACCCTGTTCTAATAGTACTTTCTAAGTCTTTAAATTTGTTTTTATGCGGTGATATTTCACCTATGCGCCTTTTCTTAGTCTAAAAAATATTTGGCAACCCTGTTTTAATACTACTTTCTAATAAACATTTAGATTTAAATCCATACGATGATATTAGTCTTGTTTTAAACTTAAAATATTTGGCACTCCTGTTACAATAATATTTCCCAATAAACCTTTAAATTGAATTCCTTACGATGGTATTTAACTCTCGCATTAGCTTACACATTTTAATTTAACCTTTAAATATCTTACAATTTATTGGAAAAAAATCACGCGGCAACCCTGCATGTTAGTTTCACCTTTCATAATCAAACAAACATAACGAAAAAAATATACTGATTTACTGATTTTTTGTCCTTCAAAACTCGAAAAGTACTCTAAAGTTAATTCTAAATCACAAATCACGAACAGACACATTTAATTTGATTTATGCGTAATATTAATTATAGTACAGAGACTTTCAAGCTCTAGTTTCGTTTTTAGCAATGCTTCGATTTGACAGCTGTTACAGTTAGTGGTATCTCGTTGAAATAAAAAATCAACATTCTTCTAAAATGAGTTAAAGATAATTAAAACCAACATGAAGTTTATGTATCTGGGAAATTTCGCAACCTAGAAAAAAATGTGGATACACTTCGTTAATATAATTATGCGGAAGAACTCGAATTAATACAGTGAATCCATTAATTTGAGTCGACTAAGTCGACGTAGCCGAATGGGTTGGTGCGTGACTACCATTCGCAATTCACAGAGACAACGTCGGTTCGAATATCGGTGAAGCACCAAAATTAAGAAAAACGTTTTTCTAATAGCGGTCGCCACTCGGCAGGCAATGACAAATCTCCGAGTGTATTTCTGTCATGAAAAAGCTCCTCATAAAAATATCTGCCGTTCGGAGTCGGCTTGAAACTGTAGGTCCCTCCATTTGCGAAACAACATCAAGACTCACACCACAAATAGGAGGAGGAGCACGGTCAAACACCCAAAAAGGGCGTAGGCGCCAATTATATATATATTCATATATATAACTCGATTAAAAACACATCAACAACAAAGCATGTCCGTGTCAGCCGTTCAATTGCAAATGGCGACAACGAATGGAAATGTATCAGGAAGATCAAATCCAGGTGAAAATGCGCTTACCGCCAGGATAAACGTTATCGAGATATCTTATACTATTTTACCTTCAATAGTATTTATAATAGAATTGTGACGATATGTGATTTCAACAAGATGGTACGAAATGCAATGCATCTAACAAAACAATCAGTATTTGTAAACGAAATTCACGAAAACCATAATTTCACGATATTTTGCTGCAATTTTACCGCCACGAATGCCTGATTTAACGTTTTTATTACATTATATGTAAGCTCATTTCAAAGCTAGAGTTTACCTGAATAAACCAAAAATAATCGAAAGTGTAACATTCGAAAAGTCACATTCGCACGAAATTACCGACGTAAGGCCCCAATTATGACTGAATGTCATTCAAAATTTCAACGAAAATGTATCATTCATTTGCCATTCTTATTTTTAATCCCCCCTGCCAATAAATGCCAAAAAAGAAATAATTAATTTCTTTTCAAAACTAGTTTGAATTGAATTTACAAAAGAAGCTCTAACTTGAAAGGTCCTGTATATTTCTAAGTATACTTCGTTATCGTAACTGATTGCTTTTGTAATTGTGCATTTGTATTTAAGCTTATAACTGTGCCACAATAATTTTTATATACAATTTCTGTTTCTATACGCACACATATGCATATTCCATTATTACCTGCCTTGCTTCCACCTACCATATAGCGATACCCTAATACACTTTGTCTGATTTGTCACTTTTATTGCTCTTTTGTCACGTAAACGGCATTAAGCGATAACTAGTAATCACTATCAGCCACCCACAGTAAAAGTATAATAGCAACAAACTTTTGTAGCTGTTTCCAAATGATACTTAAATATTACGAAACAAAGATAAAAAAGCGAAAAAAAAACATGCAAAGGCACAAAATTCCAAAGACTTGGTGTTGCGTGGGTGTGAAATGAACGGGCATTAAAAACATATGTTTGCGAAAAATTCTTACCATAACCTAACGCAATTTAATAAAAAATTTGTAAAATTAAAGATAATGCTCTCTGTCAGCGTCAGCTGATTGTCTGTTGTAGAGCTTTTGAAGTGGCATAGTTTTAGAAACAAATTCTAGGTATGGGGGAAAAAATTAGGGCTCACAAATGCATAAAAAGTAGCTTACCGTCAACGTTTTTTTATCTCACATATATACATTGTGTCAAAAACGTACCGGGAATTGTTCAACAAAACGCAAAATAATTTTTTAATCATCAAAATTTATTTTGTAGACTTCAAAATAGGCTCCATTCGAATCAATACACAATTATATAGGGTTGCCATAAAAGTTGTTGTTGTTGTAACAACATAAACCTTTCCTATACGTTTACTGAGAATGCGGCTAGAGTGACATTCCTTAGTCGGATATAAATCCGGGTCGCTCAGGTAGCGTATAACCGAGTTCCGTGGGAACGGTTACCATTAAAGTCGTCATTGATACTTAAGGAACAGATACCTGTAAACGGCCATATTTTCCCTGATTTTCATTAAAATTATTTTAAAAAAAGAAGAAGTCAATATATTTTTTTCAAAATGGGCATACAGTTTATTTAAACATTAAAATAATATAAAATTTTTTTTTTATTTTAATAATTTAAAATGGCGGATGTACACTCAATTCTTCCAGGAACGTCGCAGCGGGGCTTCTCAATCGGCGGGCATTGTATCATCGGCGTCAGTGACCTGAATACAAAAGACCAACAACTTTTTTGTTAATTTATGTCATAATTTCTATATGAATAAAAAAAAAACGGGGGAAAAAAATTCGCGGAATAAAATGCTTAAAAAAATGAATTTTGGGGCGAATTTTCCTACTATTTTTACTTCGAAAACATTATTTTTTTCGAAAATATTTTCGAAAACTTGTAAATTCACATAGAAACTAATATCATAAAAAAGATGTGTGCAAAATTTCAGGGAGATCGGTCAATAACTGTTCGAGTTATCGTGTACTCCAATTCGAAAAATATTGTTTTGAGAAAAACGCGTCTAAAGTTTGAATACAACGTAACTATACCTCTCCCAGCGCTCGAACGCAAGAATAGAGTCGTCACGGTTGACGATCTATAATATAAGAAATACTTAAATTTACGTTCTAAATTTTTTTTTGACATATTCTTAAAGGATTATATTAGCATTTAATGAAAAAAATTTTTTTTTTTTTTTCGAAATTTTACAGGTATCTGTCCCCTTAAGGAAATTTCTTTGTTTTTTTTTTTTTCGCGGATGAGGACACGTCGCAGCAATGGTATGTCCGGAGACTAAAAAACTCCGCCTCGTTTGCACCTGTCGCCCATCCTGAAACCGCTTTTGCATTACTTCAAGGTGGCGTTCTATCTTCGTCATTAGAAAGGTCTATGCCAATGTGCCTGCCGCTTTTTTAAACGGAGAATGTTTTCTGCGAAACCACTGATGATCTCCTATGTTTCCTCGCTGCTTAGCATCTTGTCGATTCCATTTGCAGTGACTATGTGACTGGCTGCATTCTCCAGCGTTCGGTGTTCTTGTTCTCAACGCATGCATTGGAAGAACGTGAGTTCAGCGTCATCTTCGGCGTCATTCCCGTATATGCATGTGGGGTGTTCGCTTTCCCCTGTTTTTAGCAGGTATTTATGGAGATACTCGTGCCTCGAAAGTATTTGGGTTGTATAAAAATTTACTTCACCGAAGTTCCTGCTGTACCATGTGGCGACATCTTTTATTAGCCGCGTGTTTCATTAATCCTGCCGCCTTGCTAAAGGTTATAACCTTCACTCCATTCCCTCTTTCATTAATGCCCACAACTTTTTCCTCTCAAAAGCTAGTAAGTCTATCGGTAGTGAATTGCTAATTACTTAACAGCTGGCCCTGATACGGTGCGGTAGGCGGACACAACTCTCAACACCGGTCATTTACCTTTAGCGCATTTTCCCACAGTTCCGCTTCATATATAGGAGGGCTTCATATGTAAGAGGGCGGAAAGCATGGTAACCATCATTATTTCCCGTTGCCTTTGGGTTGGACCGCCTAAGTTTGTCATAAGTCTACTGAGTAGGGATTGCATCTTATCGGCTTTCTCTGCTGCATGTTTTATTTGGGCCCGGAAGTTCAGTCTTAAGTCCAGTCTTATGACTAGGTACTTTAAAACCTGTTTTGTGGTTAGCGTGGTTGTGCTGGTGTGAGGTTCGGGTTGTACCTATTTCTCCTTACTTATTAGCCCGAGCTGTTGCTTTTTCCAGATTCCTTGGAAAATTTCCTCTTTTAGAGGACCGTTGTACATGTCTAGTGAGACTTGTGGTCGCATTTTTGCTAAGGACATTAAAATTTAGGTAATTTGCTGAAATGGCTACTTGATCAAGTTTTGAGTACAGAATTTTTCACTAAGCTTGAAAACATACATTTTTCTATATAATAAAAAAAATTTTACTGGCCTTGCAATAATTATATAAAGTAAATAAGTATAATTTAACCATCTAGCTTAACGATGCCGCAGTGGATATTTTCCCATATGAGGTACATACGAAAACTATGATCTTAATACCCAAACTCGTTCCAGAACGATTAGTGTGGAAATACAAGTAGATTAGAGACCAAAGTATTCAGGGAGTTATTCTTTGTCTTTCGCCGCTGGTAACTCAAAGCTTTCCGACATCACCTATTATACAAACACTATTCTAGCAGCGTTTATCAAAGCTTTCAAGTCAAGTTATCTTACTGTTTCGATAGAAAATTGATTCAAAAAGTCTTTGAGCCGGTACGCTGCTCCGATGGAACTTTTTGTAGCCATTTCAGCCATGAGTTCCTACTACTCTTATGCAAACAAGAGAGTATCGTAACGCACTTCTATACTCGTATTCACACTTAGACTTGACGCTGGTTGAGACACCTAATGCGAATGGCGGCGATCACTTTCAAAGAAGCATCACCTGACTTCTTGTGAAAGTTTCCGACAATTTTAAAATATATAAAAAAATCTTTAAAACAATGACTGACGAACTGTAGCTTAAAGGCGAGTCGTGTTGAAAGAAATTGTGAGTGAAACTAAAGTCCACTTCGATCTATGTTACTGGCTGCTGATGATGATGATTATGATGATTCTCTTGTAAGAAATGTAACAGATTATGAAAATTGTATTGAATTAAATATGGAAGAATTTGCTGTGAAATTCCAAGTAAAATTCCAAGAGATTCGTAAACATTTTGGGTAATAGTGCTCACACTCTTCAACGTAAACGTACGCCCGTATCAGCTGACACGATTTTTATTGACAGCAATAGTGACACCTGTCATTTAATTAAGTCTTTAAATTGGCTCTAAAGGTTGTATAAGTCGTAGAACACGATCTTCCTTAAATTGCGCAATCAAAATTTTCTTGTGAGCAAGCTTGTGGAGTATAAGGAAGGAAGGATCCGCCATTTTGAATTTCAAGAAGTGCCACTTTGCTTTCGAAAGTAAACATAATTACCTACATTTTAAGCCCTCATAGACCTCTTTTTGTCAAAATCTATTCTGGGGGCAGGGGGTCTCACGTTCAGAAAGAATGCCCCATATATATGTATATAATTGGCGCATACACCCTTTTTGGGTGTTTGGCCGAGCTCCTCCTCCTATTTGTGGTGTGCGTCTTGATGTTGTTCCACAAATGGAGGGACCTACAGTTTCAAGCCGATTCCGAACGGCAGATATTTTTATGAGGAGCTTTTTCATGGCAGAAATACACTCGGAGGTTTGCCATTGCCTGCCAAGGGGCGACCGCTATTAGAAAAATGTTTTTCTTAATTTTGGTGTTTCACCGATATTCGAACCGACGTTCTCTCTGTGAATTGCGAATGGTAGTCACGCCCAAGCCCATTCGGCTACGGCGGCCGAAAGCAGCAAGAAAAATTGAATTTTCAGCTTAGTAGAAACTGACTAAGCTTATTTAAATTTTATTTTATAAAAAGTGTGAGCCCTAGCGAAAATATGTGTTTGACAATTCCCAAAAAAATTTGATAAATTGCACGGCATATAATATAAATTAAATTAAAAATTAGAAGTACTGATAAAATGTTGATTTAAAGGACTAAAATTACAAAAAACAGGAAATGCCATGCAATTGAAACTATTTTAGTTGGTTATTATCCAGATTCGTAATTGGTGCATGTTTTGGGTGTTTTAGTAGCTCCATGGGAACCACCGAAAGCGATATTTATGGTTTGACAGCTGAGAATGGCAAACTGTGTTGACATTTGTGTTCAGTAAGGTTTGGCACCACTGATTTTTTTGATTCGGTGAATACATACCTTGACAGACCTTATACAATCAATTTCCGCCCAGAGAGAACTAGGAAAATGGTGTAATAAATAATGAAAATGGGGCCAGTATATAGACTAATTGCTCAAAACTCAATAGTCAAGTGGGAGGTAGGAAGTGTATACTCGGAAACTATAGACACCAGTATATGCTTTCGCTTGCCTGATCGTTGCAGCGTATTCCAAGCCGAAATCTTGGCAATCTCAAAAAGCCTTTAGTGTTCAATAAAAGCGTGGCCACAGTTAGAGAAATCTTCATATACTCCGATAGTCAGAAAGCTCTGATGATTGCTCCTATCATGTAAACACTCGTTTAAGACTGTAAAAGAGTTTTGGAAATTATTATAAATACTTGCACAGTATGTTTTTTATTAATCTATTGTGGGTGCCAAGAGGTAACGTAAAGCAGATGAGTTAGCTAGATTGGGCTCATCGCTCCAAATTAGTCAGAATACGGTCGACATACCCATGCGCTTGGCAACATGTAAACTTGTAATAGACAAATACACTATTACTCTTGCAAATACCAACGTGGCCTGAATGAAACATGGGTCGCACTAAGGGTGTACTTAAATTAAGTAGGAAGGATCTGAGAATCATAGTAGGTGTTCTATCTGGGCACTATCTAATAGGAAGACATGCTAGTAGATTAGGGACACCATCCAATGACTGTTGTAGAAGCTGTCAGGATATACTCGTAGAAGAGGAAGAAACAGTCGAACACCTTTTATACGAGTGCATGGCTCTGTTTCGAAGACGATTAAGATTGATCGATACTGCTTTTCTGGATAACATTGCGGATGTTGCAAATCTCAAAATAGATGGCATAGCCAGCTTTTTAACTGTCTGACATTGTTGTCTTAGAGAGGATCAAGTAGAGTAAGGATAGCTTGGTTCCGGTGGTATCACAAGAGGCGGCCTCTAACCCAACCTAAGGTTTGGCAATTTATCATGAGTCGTATAACATCAGACAAACATTTCCAAGTTTTAGAAATTTAGGCAGATAGGTAGGTAAGTGAAATGGTTGAAGTGCCTTTCTGGCACTCTTCAAGTAGCATTACAGCGCCGTTTTGATACCATTATGAGACCTCCAATAGGCAGATATCTGCAGCCAGCCAGAGCTGTTGACATAAAGGAGGAGAGTGATTGGATTTAGATTGGCATACTGCCCCTGGCTGTCGGAGAAAGGAGGATAATCCTAGATTTTCCGCGTGTGCGCCAATCGTGTAGTGACCGCTAAATACAGATACGAGTTTGGAAATTGAATGGCGAGGAGTTCAGAGGTCTTTCTGAGTCCTTCGTATATCGTATTGGGGCCAAAGGGTTTTCGAAATAGCACATAAAGAAATGGAGCTCCATCTTTTCTGCGTTTTCCTGAGAAATAATTTGTGCAGTTCCCCTTGAACAACTGTCAGGGGGATGCCGATGACCGGATAAAAGGTCTCTAAGGCCAATTCAGTCCGCTTTCTGGCCAGGTCATCAGCAATTTCATTTCCCTCTATTTTCCTATGTCCTGGAATCCAGATCAGAGAAATGTTTCCTGCACACCCAAGAGATTTGATCTCCACCTTATAGTAGTTTACCAATTTCGTTAAGCACCATGGCGTCGTCAGAGTCTTGATTGCGGCTTGCCTATCGGAGAAAATGTTAATATCTCCCTCGCTCCCACGTTTCCAAAGCATTTTGCATGCCTGCATGATCGCAAAGTCTTCCGCTTGAAAAACACTAGCAGTATTCGGCAGTTTAAAGGCGATAGATAAATTTGCTGATTTAGAGAAAATCCCTGCTCCGACTCCCGATTCCATCTTGGAACCGTCAGTGAAGGCAGAGGTGCAAGCTTCGGTGCAGATTTTCCCCTCGGTCAAATCCCGCCTATTTAGAAAGATTGCCCTAGCCCGACTCTCAAACTCTAATTGACGGATAGAGAGATGTGTTCGAAGTTCGGAGAAATACAGTGTTAACTGCTCGAAAAAGCTACCATGTCCCTAGAAAGATTGCCTCCAGAGGCCAATTTATGGTACTTTACTAAATTAAATAAATAAATCTGTTTGCAAAGTTCATTCACTAGTGGCACCATCGGTCCTTATTTCTATGGAAATGAGTAAGAAGCTGCCATTACGGTGAATGTGCCCAAAAATGAATCAGCTAAATGCCGCGACACTTTTTTTTTTTGTTCAAAATGCGTCGTGTGGTGTGGCCACTAAAACAATCCCTCCTCTCCTTCTGGGGGATCACCCTTCCCGGAACTGCTTTCTATATTACTCCGGGAGGTCCCAGAACGGCATCCATAAAAGACCAATTCTATTCACCCACGTCTGGGTCCACCATATTTGTACCCAGCTTCCATGCTATAGGCTCGTCTTCTTGTGCCTCTATCTGTGCGGCTTCGCTTTGTTGCACTGTGTCGAAGACAATCTGTTTTTTTCGCAGTACGTTCTCGATGTATTTCTTTACCGCGTTCCAGTTGTCCCCGCGTTCGAGCAACAAACAGCAAAATGTTTATGTTGCTCGGTGCGATGTCGCCGATCTGCCCCCTCAGAGCATTTCTTTCTGCAAGCCATCTGTCACAACTAAAAAACGTGAGTTCAGCGTCATGGCTCGGTGCTTCGCAATATATGCACTTGGAATCGGTTACCTTGCCCATGCGGTATAGGTACCTATCTCCGGAAGTATCCGTGGCCCGAGAGGAACTGAGTTAAGAAGTAGTTTACTTCTCCGAAGTTCTTTTGGACCTATTTGTCAATTGGTGGAATAAGTTTCGCCGTCCATCTGCCACTCGGTTCAGTGTCCCATCGACTTTGCCACCGCAGCATGGTTTGGCGTCTCCGTTCTGGGAAGCTAGTGATGGCGTGTTTCTTCTTGGAGTCTCACGCATCCATTCGTTCCCGGACCATCAGGTGTATTTTACTACTTTTTGGGTCACTAAGGACGTGTCGCCTATTTGCATGCTGACCTCGAGTGGCATGTGACCTCGAGTCATAAGGATGACTTCGGTTTTATGTTTGGCGACATTTGGTTCCTACAAGATGGCGCAACTTGCCATATAACGCACTGAACGAACGATTTATTGCAATATTCAAGCCGCCATTGACCCAATACGGCCACATTTATATTCACCATGTAAGACGCTGCGAACTTATGCTAGAAATTAATACCATGAAATGATCTACCAGGTCATAATAAAAAAAATCGTTTCAAAAATATTTTTGTTTCGTATTATCAATTTAAGTTCTCAAGCTCTTACAAAAACACCCAACATAGTAGGCATATATGTATTTATAATTGCATGAATAGCAATGAATGGAATTGTTTCGGTTCAATTTCTTCGGCGTTCCTCACAAATTCTTCTCTAATCAACATCTTAGATTTCAGCAGCAAAATAATTTAGTTTGGTTTTGGAATTAGCTAAAATTGTTCGTTTGTTTTTTAACTGAGACCTTAGCGTCTGTTCTGCAATTGGTTGTTGCCAACTTTTTACGCTTGATATGCACAGGCTTTCTCTTTCAAATCGGAAATAATTTAAGGAAACATTAAATGCGCAGCTTGCATTGACTTGCGGCCACGGATGAACTTTCGAAATGGCTTACCATGACCTGTTAATGCCTTATAAAGCGATACAGATGAGATGGTAGCAGATGTGAATGTAGTTATCTCACAAACTGCGATTTTAAGTTTTAAAAAATTGAATTTTTTTTTCGTTTTGTTTTAATCTTTTATCACATACGATTTTTTTTAAAAACTTTAACTGAGTAGCGCTAGCATAAAATCGATCAGTCGTAAAACCAAAAAAGTTGACATATTATGTATGTATATCACAATTCCCAAAAAAAAAATATTCCTAATATCCCAAACGCTTCTGTTGACAAAATACCCGCATATGAGTCACCCGTTGAATGCTTACACAAAATTCCGTTTGAGAGTTGAATAGCAAAAGTTAATTATAAACAAACATATCGACGTGAATTGATTCTTCGAAAATCGTTGCGAAAACAATGCCAACAAGAGCTCATGAAATACTATAAATAATTGAATACAACTGCCGCTTAGCGTTTATGAGCAAGTGTACACGCATAGATTTCTAAAGGAGAATTTCAGTTGGTCCAAGACAAGAACACTACAAAATTCGTTTGAGTCAAACGTTCCAAATTTTATAAAAAATTACGTGTTTCAGATTTTTTTTCTCATAAGCAATAATAATACTGTTACACAACATTTTTGAAACAAAAAAGTGACCAAATAACTCTAATAGTCCAGCACGTGTCACTTTCTTTGTTTTACAGTGGGCTTTTAACTTTTGGTCTGATAAATATTTTCTTTGCGAGTAAGATGTGTTTGTAAGTCGATTTCTTTGAAAAGTTTCACAAAACAAATATCTGGGGCGTATTTTACCGCTTCCGCTGTAGCCGAATGGGTTGGTGCGTGATTACCATTGGGAATTCACAGAGAGAACGTTGGTTCGAATCTCGTTGAAACCAAAATTAATAAAAACATTTTTCTAATAGCGGTCGCCCCTCGGCAGGCAATGGCAAACCGCTGAGTGTATTTCTACCATGCAAAGGCTCCTCATAAAAATATTTGCCGTTGAAGCTGTAGGTCCCTCGATTTGTGGAACAACACCAAGACGCACACCACAAATAGGAGGAGGAGCTCGGGCAAACACCCAAAAAGGGTGTACGTGCCAATTATATACATATATCCGTGCCCTTACGATTTCTTCTCATATATACCCCTTTATAAGTTATAAATAAACTATTATTGTTGTAGCAAAAAGATTTAAGAGGTTGATAAAGTTTTGCACTTTGCAAGTTGCAATTGGCCGGGAAATACCGTTAGTTTATGGCATTTTTTTACTGAGATGTCACGCTTCTCCTTCCTCTCTCTTCTCAAATTTATATGGAAGGAAGAGTGAATACCGCCGTTAAAAAAACGTTCAAAAATCAACGATATTTCATAATAGAAAATTGCATATCCAGAAAAATTCTAAAAATACTGGTTAAAAATTTTAAAGTTTTGATGAAATTTTGAAAAAATGTTTACAAAATTTGTTTGTGTGGATTTATTACGGAACAACTATATTTTTCAAAATATTCATATATGCATATACTAGGTTGTTCAAAAAGTTTTGCGGTTGGATAAGAGGAGCAATCGTCGTTATGGCAAGTGCACTCGCTTGTCAGTTCGAATACAAAAATCTAATTTTGTTGTACTGTGTAATTTTTTTTATTTATTTACCATTTTATTTGGCATACCATTAATTGATAATATTATACAAGCCACCTGTGTAAACGGAATTTCCGAAGCAAATTAAGTTATTTTAGGGGGATCTACATAATGAAAAATATCCATGTACGACTAAAATTTTGAGCTTTCTTTTTAATATTTCTCAGCTCACAAAAGATCATTTTGAACTCTTTACCCTTATTAAATCTTTAGGTATTCATTTGTGAATCGCTTATACCATAACTATTTATAACTCAAACAAAGGAAGTTCGGACGACAATTTCCTCCCATGTTTATTTCACGAAAAAAAAAGTTTTGTCATTTGCAAAAAAAACAAGGCCAGTTCATAGCTAATTTTTCCTGCAATTATACTTATTTTTAATTTTAAAAAATCTACTAAAATATTTGTCATTTTGGATAAAAATAATTTTTATTTCATAGTATAAGTAAGCAGTAAAACCACAATCGATTCGGCCTACTATTTAACATACACACTACAGCAATGAACATTGCAATGTGGAAGTAACTAAAAAACAAATTCTGCTGCATACATATCTACTTATATACCGATATGCTGTACTGGCCAGTTCTGTTTCGATTGAAAATATTTGCGCTGACAATAGAAAACTGTAAGTAGCTACAGCAGTGGTTCAGCGTATACGAGGTGTGTTCAAAACGTATCGCGATTTTTGAATTTTCGCCGGTTACGTATATTCGAATTTCGATCTTTTGTGGCGATATGTTGGTACTCATGCCGACGAGTTCGGCCATTTTGAATGTTCAGTTAATTGTTGACAGCTGCCTTGCTTGCACGTGTTTCGGCTCGTCTTCGATGTTTACCTATTAAAAAAGATGGATCAAAGAATCTGTATCAAATTTTGTGTGAAAAACGAAATTAAGTGCGCGGATGCATTCCGAATGTTGACTGTGTCATACGGAGAAGCTACTTAGGACCAAAACAACGTTTATCGGTAGTACAAAATGTTATCAGAAGGCCGAGAAGATGTGAACGACGAAAAGCGTGTCGGAAGCTCGAGCACTTCAACAACGAATGACGAAAAAATTGATGAAGTGAAGAAAATGGTATTGGCCAATCGTCGAATCATCGTTAAAGAAGTTGCTGAGGACCTAGACATATCGATTGGCTCGTGCCATTCGATTTTTTCAATGATTTGGGCATGAGACGGGTCGCCGTAAAAGTCGTACCAAAACTGCCAAATTTCGACCAAAAGCAGCATCGCATGAACACTGCTAATAAGATGTTGAACTCTGTATGGGTTTATGGCCATGACGTGGAAACCAAAAGCTCAATCATCTTAATGGAAGCTGCCGCACGAACCATGACCGAAGAAAGCGCGTCAATTTCGGTCGAATGTAAAAGCTTTGCTTACCCTTTTCTTCGATTGCAGGGGCGTTGTGAATCATGAGTTCTTGTCACAGGGTAAAACGGTCAATAAGCAATATTACCTGAAAGTTATGCGCAATTCGCGCGAAGCAATCCGCCAGAATATGTAGAGATGTTTTCCATCATTAACTCATAAGCAACGACTTGTGCAAAAAGTACCCACAAATTGTTGGTGATTTATTTGATATGTAAATTTAAACACAACCTCCTTAACAATCCTTCAAAGTATTTCATTAAGGGGGGGGGTAGGGTCGCAAAATCGAAATTTTTTTTCTTCACTCATCTTATAGTAAATCATTTCAAGAATGTTGTGTCAAAATTTTAAGTGGATCGGAGCAGAACTCTCAAAGTTATAGCCTTTGTAGGCACTCTACCTCGAGTGCGGAGCATCGATAATTTCTCAGAGTCATTTTTTCAAACGCGTTTTTCCCGAAACGACTTCTTAAAAGTCGGTGCCAATCACAACTCCGAAACTATTCAACCGATTCTTTTCAAATTTGGCACACGTTTTCTAAATCAAAAATACCTCCCCCCTACACTGTTTTTTTTTTATTTATTTTTTTGTAAGGTTGTTTTTCACTTACAAATATGGCGAAATTTTTCGCCAAAAATGCTCGTTTTACGTTTTTTTGCCACCAAAACTACAAAAATGAAAAAAATAAAATTTTATTAATGTAGGGGGGAGCATTACGTCATACTTTAACTGAAAAATTCGACTTTTTTAGTTTCAGATGATTCTACGACGAATGCCGATTGGCACCGCAGAGCACCTCTCGAAAAACATATCTCCAAAAAAACTCTGTCATGGGCTTATTTGTCAATATTTTATTATTAATATTTTTTAAAAACTTATTGAAAAGATGTGCAATAACATGCAACTGATTTTATTAAAGTATCTTAAGCCATATTTCTGTAAAAAATTGAAAAAAAAGTGTTTTTTTTTAGCGCTAAACCCGCTCGCTGCTGTGTACATACTTACATACCCTATGATCCGAAAGTACCGGAAATGTTTAAATAAAACAAAACAGAGTTAAATTCCAGGCAAATTTATTTTATAACCGGTCTGAAGCAAAACACATGTGCCAACGTTTAACCCAGTCCTCCATGCACCCCTGGCAGGCCGGCGTAGGGATGGCCTTCAGCTGCTTCGTCGCATTCTCTTTGATCTCCTCTATCGACTGAAATCTCCTACCACGAAGTGGTAACAAACAAACACGAAGTGGGAAACAAAAAGAAGTCGCGCGGGGCCATATCAGGTAAATGTAGTGCTTACACGATGGTATTTACTTGATGTTTGGTCAAATAATTCAGCACAATTTGGGCTCGATGCGATGGCGCGTTATCATCACGCAAAATCCAAGAATTGTTTGCCTACATTTCCGGCCGTTTGCGACGTACAGCATCTCTCTAACGTTTCAAAACTGATAAATAGTGACAAATGTGTGTCTTACTGTTTAAATTAAACATTCCCAGTACTTTGTGATCATAGGGTATATTTTTTTTATGCCTGCGTATGTATGGAAAATTATGTTGTTTTAAGCAATTATCAGAGCTGACGGTAGTATGTGCGAGTGACCAAAGGAGCTAAAAGTAGACTCACCGTCTACATACCATAGTTTACATACTTATATATAATTTCCCATTTTTTTCTCGGTAGACGGCTGTAGTGATCGATATCTCGCAAAGTAACTATCAAACAATTTAAAGTGTATGTTCGTTGTCAAGGCAACATTTCACACTAAAAAAAACTTTTGGGCTGTTTTTTGTTTGTTCTATTCAGTTGTAAGTTACAGGGTGCTAACAATGGAAGTCAGCAAAGAGAAAATTCAGTACATTTTACAGTTTTTCTTTAATAAAGGCGAAAATGCGAGTCAGGCTGCTAAAATTGCGAATGGTGTTTATGGTTCCGATACTGTAACAATTTTGTTATGTGCAATTTTAGTTTCGTGGATTCCGTTCGGGCATTTTTGATGTTGAAAAAAATGTGGATAATGTTGATAAAATCACAAAAATATTTGAGATTGACCGGCATGTTAGTGTTCGTAGCATCGCCCAGCAGCTAGAGAGCGACTATTAAACAGTTTTAAACCATTTGCGCAAAGATTTTACGCAAAAATATTGGATATATTTTTCCTCGAAGTAATATATGCATTTTTTTTAATGTTTTTCAATCCGTTACGGCAATGCGGTCGTACAAAACGCAAAGGGGTGCCACAATAAAATTTTTGCCATACAAATCAGCTGTTCTATGTTGTATGGCACCTATTGTGACGTAGGCGGTATTTTTTCGTTCCGACAAGACCAGCGTACGAACAATGAATTCGTTACTCAGTCAAATGCGGTGCTGCAACGTACTCTTTCTGACGAGCCTATTAGTAAGCACAATCAGACCTGATATGAAATAAAAAAGAACTCTTGTGATGAAGTTTTCGCGTGACGTCAACCAAAACCGTAATGTATGATTACTATTTCGTGACGAAAATGATTCGCATTTATTGAGTTATTTAACGGCATTTTTAAAATGTTGTCTACTACTGAAATACAAAGCAAACGATGTGATTTTAGCAACGATTCGGGTGATTAGAAATACTTCATTTCCGTTTTGAAATCCAGCGCATACTTTGTGTAATGAAATTTATAACATCAATTGTATGCTTCTAATCGCGCTCTCGTCACTCAAAAATCTTGACTCAGAGACATTTTTATTTTTCTTTTTTTTTCATTGACTTCAATACATATATATTAGATACACATACACACATGTTAGTACCCTTGTTGATAACGGATCTTATCACTGTCAATCAAAGTCAAGTGAAGAGAAGGCAAAATAAAACAAAATAAAGAAACTGAAAATGTATAGAAAATTTTACAAAATTTACTATGAGAGCAAAGAGTAGCAGTGAGAGCAAGCGGTTGCAAATTGCAATTTGAAATTATTTAAAATTGTTTTCACAACGTTCCAACAACAATGAATTTAACAATAGGGCGCACCACACCTACAAGATCAGCGTATAAATGTGTGCATGTGTATATGTAGTTGTAGTACTTATTAACAGACACGCCGAAGAGCTTTAGTACGAGCACCAATACCAGCATGTGATTCATGCGCAACAACACCTACACCTACAACGGTAAGTCGCTTAAATCAATTGGCATAACAATTAGAGCGCTGGCGGCGATCCGTAAAGCGCTGAACAACTTGCCGGAAGAAGTGTTGGCCGCAGTGATAGCAGAGATGGCTAAGTGAATAGTGAGCTTTGAACAGTGAACAGTGCATTGATATATACGCATACAGACATACCTGACAATGTCTACAATTTTGTGATATGAGTGATAAGGATCATATAAATGTTTGACAAAATGAAATATGTATACATAAAAATTTTTTTTAAAATTAAATATATATAAAAATTTTAAAAAGTTAAAAAAAATTTAATAAAGTTAAAAAAATATACCAAATTAAAAAACAAAAAAAAAAGCAATAAAAGAAATTAAAAATTTAAAGCGGAAGAAATAGAAAAATGAAACAAAAAAGCAGTTAACGGTTGAGAAAATAATAGAAATATACACCTATGTGTTGGCGTGTGTGCGTATGTTAAGAGCCAGCTCAAATAATTTGGTGTTAAAAAGTTAAAAATAATTCAGTTGAAATTGTTTACTTTATTTAAATGAGCTCATCAACATCGTCACGCCTGTAATGGGTGCAATACTTACGTGAAAAAGCCGTCCGCGCATACATACGCTTTTTTCTTTGAATTTTCGCATACGTCCCAAGGCTGTGCGAGACAAGTGAAAGCATTTCAGTTGCTGTCTTCACCCGCCTGCTGCAAAACAAATAATATTACAATTTAAGTGGTTCATCGTCTCGAATGCAGGCCGCGAAATCGTGTTTCGTGTTTCGGGTTTTGTAATTTTCTTTTTTCAATTTTGTCACACACTTTTCTTTTTCGCTGTTACCTTCGGAAAGTCTGACTGTCTACTTTGTTTACTTTACTTGCTTTTCACCTTTTTTAAATTTTTTTTTTACATTTTCGCCTCTTTACCGCCATTGCTTGTCAAAAAAGCTTAAAATAAATAAATTTAATTCCGGCCATTAATCACGAAAAACGAAAAGCCAACGCTATGTGATGCCACAAAAAAGGATTTAAGTTGCTAGAAAAAAAAAACTTTTTTTGGAATTTGCTTATTCAGCGCAATAATTAGTGACGTAAAACATTGTTTGAACAATAAATATCATAACAATGTTTTTTTTCTTTATTTCTTTTTTGAGTGATAAAGTGCGAATGGCATAGGGTTAGCACATATTTGCACGTTTCCATGCAGTGAAATACTGAAATGAAATACTTATTTACTTTATTTTGCGGAATTCACACATTTTTTATATATATTTAATATACAGCGATGAAAAGAAAAACTAGAAATTTTAAGAAAATATTAGCGCAATTGGATACTTACTAGGGAAAAAGCTAATACAGCTGCTTTTGGCAAAATTTCAAGACCAGTTCACTACTGAAATTAATTATGGATCACATTAAAATAAAAAAATTGTAAATTTATGCATTCACATAAATTAATAAAATTTTAAAAAATCAACAGGAACAGCCTTGTAGTTCATTCTCAAAATCGCGAAAATCGTTCAAAAAATCTTTTTGATAGTAAAAGTTTTCCTCAAAATCTTTCTCGAATGTAAAAAATTTTTTTTTAAGAACAATAGTTTCTTTTAAAATTTGGGGGGGCGCAAAATTGACTTTAGAGACATGCTCTAATAGGCTCTTCTCTGTTAGATTCTTCTAGACACGATGTTAAAAAAAATTTACCCGCCCTAATGTACATATGTATATGCATCTAAAATCACGCTCTTATAATGGGTAAATTCGCTAATTTGCGGGATTTTCTTATATTTTATAAGACTAAAAAAAATTTTTTTTTTTTTTAATTTTTTCTTTTTTATTTTTAAATTTTTTTTTTAATTCGGCAAACTTCTACGTTCAATTTTTCAAAAATTTTACATTTGTGTTTTTATAATTTTTTTTTTTTCATTCGACAAACTGCCACGTATTCCATTGAAAATACTAACGATATTTCTCATGAACGGGCACAGGAGACCGGCACACAAGCATGTCGATTTGTGAAAAAAAATCTTTCATAAGCGGGGGCGAAACTTCAGTAAGCGATTAACTTTGTCTCTGTTTTTTGGTATTTTTTGTGACAAACCGTATCTTTCTTTTCGTTCTTTTTAAACGAATTGACTCATATATTTTAGCTTTTAGTTTTGCTGATCCCCTGTTACGGCATAGTAAAATAATAAATCGTAGTGTTTGCTTTAGTTTATGGGAAGAACAACTGGTGATTTGCAAGCACAATTCAGTTCAAAGTTGATAGTTGTAAAATGTCATCAATTAAAAAAGTTATTAAAATTGAATAAAAAAAAAATAGAGATAATAAATGACTATTAAAGTAAACAAGTTGTTTGTGGTAGAATAGCGACAAAAAGTCACTAGGGTCGATAGGAGGGAGCATAAAAATGTTCAATGCCAGAGTAAATTAAATATTAAACTAAGAAATACACAATGTGATGGAGTAAAAATGTATAATTTATATTTGGAGTAATTTGCTAAAGACGAGGAACCATAACTTGCCAATATTTGGTCCCCTAAAAAAAATTAAAAAAAGGCAAACAGGCTGATGGTTGGTTAGAAAAATCATTTTTTCGCCTTCAAAATATGCTCCATTCAAAGCAATACTCATACCGGTTAGTCCTTTTAAACGCGTTTGAAGATATCTTCTTCAGCCTCTTCAGCGAGTTTTCCTTAATGGCCTCTGTCGATTCAAAACGGCGTCCGTAGAGTGGCAATTTAAATTTTAGGAAAAGGAAAAAGTCACAGTGGACTAAATCCGTTGAATACGGTGGTTGTTCGATAATATTTGTTGAGTTTTTGATCAAAAAAGTGTTCACAATATTAGGCTTGTGAGACGGTGCGTTATCATGGTGCAATATCCATGAGTTTTCTTTCCCCGAATTGAGCCGTTTCCTATGCGCATTCTCTCTCAATCGACGCATAACTCCCAAATAATATTCTTTATTTACTGTAGAACCATTTGGAATGAATTCCGCGTGCACAACACCACGATAAACAAAGAAAACGAGTAGCATGACTTTCACTTTTGACCGGCTTTGACGTGGTTTTTTAGGTTTCGGCTCATGTGGATAGCATCATTCAGCCGTCTGCTGACTAGTTTGCATGTCAAACTCATTTACCCACGTCTCATCACCTGTTATGATGCGCTGGATAAACGTTGAGTCCGAATTCACTTGCTTAAGCATGTCTTCAGCCACCTTCTTCCGATAAATTTTTTGAAAGAAATTCAACACTCTTGCAACGAGTCGAGCAGCCACGCTGATTCGTGAGCCACGCTAAGGTCACGAGCCACTTCCCTCAAACTTAAATGATGGTTTTCCAGCACCATTTGAGGCATTTGACTTTGTCGACGTTTTCATTCACTGAAGATATTGATGGGCGACCAGATCGGGGCAAATCTTTCACGTCTTCTCGACCCTCTGCAAAAGCTTTATACCACTCGTGGACCTGTGTTTTTAACAAATCACACTCGTCATAGGCTTTCTGCAATATTTTCAATGATTTGGCACTCGAAATCCCATTCAAAACGCAAAAAAGACAAATTCTTTGTTCGATATTTTTATCCCAAGTGAAAATCGCAGAGCACACCTGTGGTGACTGATATAATTAAATGCCAAACACAAGCTAATTGGCAGATCACGCTCAAACTCTGCGACACTATAGAGGACAGTTGTGCCAACATTCCAGCACGTGCTTTTTAAATTAACAATTTCGGATATTTTTTTTGACAGAATGTATAAGTATATAAGTATATCTATTCAAAGAGAAGAACTGACCTCATTATTGTCAGTTGCCTTTTCCGGTTTGAGAATTGGGTTGCCTTTTTCAAGATGAGCTACTCATATGAGATTAATTAATAAAATCAGATACATATCTTAGCACAGTTCCATATAAAAGGTGGGCAAAGCTTGCCTAAGAAATTCGTTCTGAAACTTTTAAATGCCTTGCGACATGTGAATGTTATAGAGCCTCACGTCCATGCTCTCGATGATTGTATTACCAGAGCGGAATCGCTGGAACCACTGCATTACTGGTGCATTTTATATTGTGTCCATAAATAGCACAAATTTGTTGGGAACTGTGCCGAATTTTCAGTTTGGTCGTAGTGATATCGAAGAACGTATTGAGTTTTCTGTTTTCTATCTCTATTTCTGAACGCTGTAACATACGACAAATCTGCGAAAGAACTGGCTTCGAAACACATCGTCTTGAATGAAAATCGTCAAGAATTTTTACTTCAAATCCTCATACTGGTATTAGTTATCATATCCGCTTGTCATGCTTGACGCAGCGTTTCTTCGACCTACTTGAGGAAGTATTTTATTATGCACAGCGGGTGCTACTAAAAAAAATAATGACGTAAGATCAACAATAAGCCAAACTTTTGGGAATTAGGTAATATTTTTTATAACCGCAAATAATAGAGAGCATACACAAATATGTATGGCTTTACATACCAACAAACAGAAACAGGTACATTTGTTAATAAAATACATATTCAGCTGGCAATTGTGCTCTCGTTAAGAGAACAACACTTTACCAAATGGATTGATGGCAACATGAGAGTGTTGGTTTTGATTGTCTTTTGTATATATAGAAGTATTCGTAACTGCATACTGGAAAATTACAACAAACACAAGAAGCAAAGTTTGCTTAAGCAAAATTACTAAAGAAAAGGCATGTACTCGTACATACACATCTATTAAAAAATAATACTTGAACATTTTTTATACGAGCGATAAAACATATTAACATCTGTTCAAATGACTTAGATCGATTTGTGGTCATACGCGCGAATATGTGGGTACATATGTACATATAAATTGTTTTTGAATGCAAGCCCGGTAGGGAAGTGATCTATGTATTTTGAAGGTAATTAATGAATCACCTTTAGTTCATAGATGTCTACCCATACCTAGACAAAAAATTGTATGTACCAATTTTTATTTTCATTTACAAAACTCTTCTTTTAAGTTAGATAGGGGCACTGAAATCATTTGAGTAAACTTCTAAGAATAATAAATTTGCCACTATTGTTAGTAGTGGGTGTCTTAACCAACCATTGTCCGATGGAAATCAACAGGACTGCAAGTCTATTTCGAGTTAGCTTTTAAAAGGATTATGAAGCGAAAGCATTTCGGCATTGATTGCTTGGCGATCATAGTTTTGAGGTTATTATGCGCACACACCAAGAATATTTCGTTCAACAATATTTCGGGTGGTAACATTTTTCCTCAGAATCTTTCTCAAGTTAAAAAAAAAAAATTGTGTAATAAAAATAGCTTCCTTTGAAATTTCCGTGGCTCAAAATTAGCATCTTAAACATCACTTTTTAACTGCGCCTGAGGAAATATCACGCAGGGATATTAGCCATGTGCCAAATTGAATATCTCCTTATTTTCTATTTGCTTTACTTCAACCATTTAATAGTAACTTCTCACCAGGTTTATCATTTATTTTCTTTCTGCGGCCACACCTGCACGCTACCAGGTCTAAGCTTCTGTGAGTTATTAAATATAACTCGAAAAGTTATGGGGATTCTATTAAGAAACTTACAGAAATTACGACGCATAGATTCAACTAAGGGAAATCTGAGAAAGGGTGATCTTCAAAGGTGAAAAGAAATAGTTTTTCCAAAAGTTTTCAATACAAAATAATTTTTTTTTTAGAAAGTATTTTTTTTATCCTACAAAAATATATATATATAAATGTGCAAAAGAACTGAATATATTGTATTTCAAAACAAAAAAAATTTCAAAATATAGCGAATTCCTTCATTATTTCCCCTCATTTTTGAACAGCTATAACTTTTTTTCAACTTCTCCGAATTTAATTTTTTTTTTTTTTGTTAAATGAAGCTTAAAATGTAACCTTTCTAACACCATATGACATGACATGATGTGATTGGCAGCACTGGAGATAGATGACTCCAACGACATCTATTGACAAAATACGAAAAGACTTTTTCGACTACCCAATATTTCACTTAAAAAACTCTATCCGAAATTTCACCATTGAATAAATCTCAAAGTTAATAAATCTTTTCGGCTTATTTCTTATTCTCTCAAACCTACAAATAAACCAAGTTTAAAATTTTTAAAAGAATTGACAACAATGCCCAAAATAATTGGATTACTGTACATGGAAGCGCTCATATGACGATCTACATTCCTATTACAATATAAAACTTCGGTTCTGAGGAAAGGAAGTCTTGCTCAGATTTGATTTGACTGTATCTTTATAATATTGAGTTTTCCAAACAGAGGTGTTATTTTGATATTCAAAGAAAACTGCTATTTTCTTAAATACATGATCGGATGTTTATTTCATTATAAAGAGGAAGGTTAATAGTGGACTTACAGGACAATATCCTTTTCATGAAATTTTCCATAACCCAATTGCAAAGTGGCTGCCCTGTGTCCTCAATAGCCTCACAAATTCCATCTTTGAGGATTTGAATCCACCCTGGGCTTTAGATGTAGACCTTCTCTTTCACTTGGCCCCAAAGAAAAAGTTACAAGGTGTTAAAACACAAGATCTCGGTGGCCAATTGTAATCACCTCTTCGAGAGATAACACGGTCCGCAAACTTTTACCGTAAAAGATCAATGATTTCGTTGCTTGTGTGGCACGTGGCGCCGTCTTGTTGAAAATAAACGTTGCCCAGATCAATACCATCCGATTCCGGCTGTAAAAAATCATTAATCATCTCTCGATAGCGCAATCCATTCACCAATAACACTTACTATTGGAAAACCCTTTATTAGCATTATTAACCCGCCATTTAAAACCTTCGATTGGGCACGCGAATCCTGTTTGAGGATCCTTTTTAAAAGTTTAAGTCGATAGAAAATTAAATTTTAGGCTTCCAGGTAGCTCAAGTCGTTAGCTGTAATAGAAATATGTTAAATTCGTGTACAAATTCGAAAGGCCAGTCTGGCCAGACGGAGGGTTAAAAAAGTAACATATTTTCGATAGCACTAAATCGTCTGTGGACCTATAAAATAATGTCGTAAAATTCAAACTTAAACGGGCTTTAAAAAAATTGTAAACCTCTGCCGCCTATATATTTGTCTACCAACGGCTTCAAAGCAACCTCCAGAATACTTTCCCGATAATATTTCGCATTTACCTTGACGCCAGGCTCGATGAAAATGATTGGAGAGCGCCCATCTGTGGTTGCAGCGGCCCAAACCGTTAGCTGTGGCGAATGCTGCCTCCTGCTGGTCAATCGATGACTCAAATTCGCTTATAAACTGTTGGGCAAATAAAGCCTATCGTTTTGGGAGTTTATGAATTGCTCAATTCGAAAACTTTTCTCGTCAAAAAACACTCACTTCAGAAATTGACCGCTTTCGGCTGAGCGAAGCAACTCCATCGCTCTCTCAAGTCTGACTTGTGGCTGCTTTCGTGCCTTTTGGATCTTGTAAGGCTTGACTTTGAGATAATTTTTCAGTATGCGGCGGATGCTACGGATGGTTGTGATTTTCCAACTAAGTCCAGCAATCACACAATTAAGTTTGAAATCCATTACTGATTTTCTTTCTTTGCGTTTACTGTCGGCAAAATGCTTCCACGCGCTTGTAAACAATACTCTGGACTGTCATTTAGTCAACTAACAGACAGCTGCTGCCCGTGCATCATACCACACACCCTCTCAGAATTGTGTATAAGTTTTATTAATAGCTGTGACTATGCAAAGTACTCCATGCAAGTTTCATAATGCGATTTCCATAAGTTTTTAAGTTATAATCAAACATATACCCCTGAAATTTTGCATGAGTTCGGAAACTTGACATTTTATCAAAAGAGAAGTTAAAATTTAAAGAATACATTTTCTGTATTTTCAAATACTTTTTTTTAAGTTTCATTGGTGTCTCTATTTCAAATTATAGTTACTGAAGGTAATTGTTCTCCGGGCACACGAGCGTACCTCTACATCCCCATGGAGAATGGCGACACTGTAATCTACTAAAATCACAGCTACTAGATAATTTTGGCTTTCGTAAATTATGGCCACTGTGCACCAGTTTGCTGTGTTCCTGCAGGGCAATCTTATAATCTTAGGTACTCACATATCGCTATTAGTTTATAGATATTTTAGTGATTGAAGGTTTGTTGTTGGCTGTGCTTACAAGCTATTTAAACTGTTAAGTTATTGTTTGGCAAGCGATTAAAACTTTGAAAGAGAGCTGGTGGAATTTTTTTCTAGTTATCAATTTATTCGAGAAACGTGCGACGTTATTCGAGACGGGCTGAATTGCTGACGTAAGAAGTGAAAAATCTGGCAAAGAGGCGATTTTTTAACCAATTCAGTGAAAATGGGGATATGTGTTTATAATAAAAACAACTGGACACTGAAAAATAAATAAATAAACACATATACATTTTGCGTTAAATATTTTTTCGAAAAAATTCAAAATAATCAATGCAAAAACTTTTCATAATAAATTTAAAAATTTTTACTTTTGAAATAGTTTGTAGGTTCTACGAAGCGCAACAAAAGTGATACTAATACAAAGTGAATGAAATGTGGTGAAGTAAAAATTTGTGGTTAAAAAAAAATAAAAGTGCGAAAAAAATTTTTAGGAAAATAAAAAGTTTTGATTTACTGAAATGTGGTGAAGTAAAAATTTGTGGTTAAAATAAGTTAAATGTCCGAAAAAAATTTTTAGGAAAATAAAAAATTTTGATTTACTGGAAGTTTTTTTCACAGTCGTTATAATTTTGAAGTGTTCAAGCATTCAACATGCAATTTTCAAACCTACAAGTATAAATATCAAATAGTTTTAACAGCGAAAATACTCTCCTTAAAATTGGCATCAACAGTCAACTTCTAACGAATCACTTCCCCACACAATTTGCATAAGAAAATGCATAAGTGTTTCGTAAAAATCGCAAATGTGTTTCGTCAAAAATCCACAAACCCTCCAACTGAAGTTGAGTATTTGAACGGCGTTTCGGAAGTGGATATGCGTCATGGTGGTGCATATCTAGACAATGTTGGCGAACGGGAAAGTAACGAGCGGGAAGTCGGTGAAGCGAACAGCGAGAAAGCCAACACACAAACGGCCGGCGTCAAAGACAAGCAACGACCCAATAACATTTCGAGCGATAAGCATAAGGAGTGCAGAGATAAGTGCAGCGATAATATCGATAAGACAATCAACGCCACCACCAGTACGAGTACAAGCATTATTACCAATGCTGCGAAGCCACAGCGCGTCGATGGTATCGTCAATAGCGTGTTGAATGAGCGAATAGCGGCGAGAAATAAGCGAGGAAACGAGGTCGTCAAGCAGAAGGAGAATAAGACTAAATACTTCTTGCGCAGCGCAACGTCACCAAGTCTAGGCAAGGTTGAACATGATGTAGGGATGATGAGCTCTACGGATATGAGTGATGTAGTCTATAGATGCAGCTACCAAGGCGGCGGGGCAGGTGAAAATAGAAATAGCGCGCGTAGTAGCACACGAAGTAGTGGTATATTTCGACTATTTTTGGGTAGCAGCAAGAAGAAGAAAAACGAGAAAGGGAAGGATAAGGAGAAGGAAAAAGAAAAGGAAAAGAAGAAAGAGTGTGGCAATGAAAAGGAAAAAGAAAAAGCGAAGAAAAAAGGGAAGGAAAAGGTAGCGCCATTAGCGGCAATGGAACCACAGCAATTGGGTTTCGACGAAGATGAGGAAAAAGCATTCACTAAAGTCAACAAGAGCTCAAACATTGCGCCAAAGGCGCTAAAGGAAATGCGTACTGACGCTGGCGTCGACAAAAAAAAAAACACCTCAAATGATATCAAAGCGGAACTGTTACACAGCACAAATGATAAAAGTGCGCGTAGAAAAATCGCCACTCATATAAACACAACAACCTGCGGCAAAGATATTGACGATAGCGACACACATCGGTATAGCGCAAAGGGGGATGTGGACGTTACGAGCGAAGCTGCGGTGGACATCAAGTGCATGCCACACCATGCAAAGACTAAATCCATTGAGGCGCACGATGAACGTAGCTACATTTCCGAGTACAAGTCCTTTGTCGAGGATGAAAGGCCTAACTTAATTGGCTCGCCATTCCCCGAAACGGAAGCTTTCAATTTTGAGAAGGCGCTTAATCGCAAAACGAGCGAACGCCACTCAAGCCCGTTAGTGGATATACAAAACAAATGTGGGGTCGATGTGAAAGCACAACTATCATCATCGCACGCCAATCTTAATGACTACATTCTGGGGCACACAAATGGATTAACACCAAAAACGCCTGAGGAGATCGAGTATGAGAAAAATATTGCAGCGGAGAGTGCTGACATTATGACACCACTTCCACAGAATCTTACGTTTCACTCGGCCCGCTTGTCTCTCAGTACTGGACGCACACTCGCCTCAGATATTGCCGATATGATACGCAATTTGGATGCGAATACATTGCGAATTAACAATATGACTGTTGAGGAAAAGATGGAGCTCATGAAGCGCTTCGAGCAACCACAACAGCAGCAGCAGCATGAAAAACAATTACAAACATCACAAATCCATCATCCACATTATCAAAATCATCACGCGTCCAACACAAATCAGCATAGCCCACTGCGGCGTGCGAGCAGTGCGCGGAATGTGAATCCCATGCGTCTGGCGATGGAAAACCGCATTGCTATGCAGGCTACAGCACTAACATCTACAACTGCATCAGTATCTGCGGCACAGCAACTACAAGGTGTTGGTGGCGGTGGTGCTGACGAATCTACGTGCGACTCAGATGGCGAGAATGTGGAGGTGGTATTGCGGCGCAAATTTGTGGACTATCCCGGCGGCGAGAAGGTGACAGTGTCGACGTGCCTCTACGAACGCCGCCAGCCGAAGTGTCCCAAACTGAAGTTGTTGGTGCAATCACAAAATAACGAGAATCGAGAGGAAGGAAGCGCTGAGGTAGGCAATATTAAACTTTGAGAAAATATAGTCCTTAAGGAATAATAGCGGAAAAAGTCCCAAAAAGGTGTTAGAAAAGTAAGGGTTAGAGTTCGCACACTTTGCCAAAGAAAAAGTTGGACATTTTTTCTTCAAGGTTGTTATCTAATATAATTAAGATTTTCATTCTTTCTTTTTACGCGTCATTCGCATTCTGCCACAACCTAAAAACATTTGTTGCTCTTTGCATAAGCGAAGTGCTGCCAAAAATAAAATTAAAGACTTTTTTCATATTAGTTGTATGGCAAATTATTGTTGTTTTCTTAGAAGTCCGAAAACACTTCTTTTTTTGTAAGTACCTAAGCTGCAATCGGTTTAAGTTCCAAAAGTCAACAAATGCGCAGTTGATCCAATTTAAGAGAAGAAAAAGTTCGCCATGGTTTTTTTGCTATATCTTGACAATCAAATTAACATAGTTAGAGTTTTTGAATTCATGAGCAATCACATCAGTTGGTGAGCAATGAAATAAGTGCCTGACCCAATGCACTTGTAATTTTAAATATTTGGTGAACAAAAAAATGTTTTTCATTAAATACAGCAGATTTTTTTGATATTTTGATTTTTGTAAAAAAAAAGCCATGTAATAAGAGAGAAAGTCATGCGCCCTTTCATGCAGAATGTAACAGTGAATATATCGTTAAAATCTGTCTGGGTTAGTAAGGTATTTACGCACAGTTTTTGACTTCCAGGTGTGGTGAACAAGTAAAAATCTAAAAAAGTAGTCATCCAAGGGATACCTCAAAAAGCAGCAGCAGTAAAAATGCATTTAAATTTTTTTTTTTTTTGTTTTTGATTCTGAAGATTCTGTTGTGAGTTACGATGAACACTGGAAAAAAACTCTTACGAAGCATTTCGGGATTTTCACGGTGACTCGATCAATTCTTAATGATTTGCCATGAAAAGTTAAAAAAAAAGTTTCTCAAATGCTGCACTATTAGATACAGTCTGTCTAAAGGAAGTGTGGCTAGCAAACTTCAAACTTAAAGTTCCGCTGCTAAATAGGAGTATCCCTTTCGCGTTGTAAAGGGTGGTTAAGTTTCAAGGGCCGGTGTGGATTTTGAATAAAATACAATTCTGTTAGGAAATTATTATCATTTCTCTTTATTATGATAATATTGATATAGCTGAATTACGTATGGAATAAAATATCGGCCAAATAGTCGCCGCAGCCTCGGCAGCACACCTCCATCCGATGGTCCAAATTTTCGTTCGCGCTGAGGCATAATGAAGGTTCTATCCCGTTAATGTGCCGAATTATCTCATCCTTTAGCTCTTGAATTGTTGCTGGCTTATCGACGTACACCTTTTCTTTCAAATACTCCCAAAGAAAGAAGTCCAACGGTGTCAAATCACATGATCTTGGCGGCCAATTGACATCGCCGTGACGTGACATTATTCGGCCATCAAATTTTTCGCGCAAAAAAGCCATTGTTTCGTTAGCTGTGTGCCAAGTGGCACCGTCCTGTTGAAACCACATATCGTCCACATCCGTATCTTCCAATTCGGGCCACAAAAAGTTCGTTATCATCTCACGATTGCGAACACAATTCACAGTAACTGCCTGACCAGCCTCATTTTGGAAAAAATACGGCCCATAAACCGCACCAAACAGTCACTCTTTGTGGGTGCATTGGTTTTTCGGTAATCACTTTTGGATTATCATTCGCCCAAATGCGGCAATTCTGCTTATTGACGAATCCACTGAGGTGAAAATGTGCCTCATCACTGAAGATGAAGTGCGCGATATGCATTTTGATTTGAACGCCCGTTTTCATAATGAGCCTGAATAACTTTAACGCGTTGCTCGATTGTATATCTTTACATGGTTCAAATTGAGTTGGTCTGAAATTGGCAAATGTCAAATGAAATGCAGAAAAAACTTTACGTTTAGGTGTGGTTCACATTCGACATCGGCCCTTGAAATTTGACCACACTTTATTATTTGCTAGTTTTGTAAGAAATTTAGAAAGCGTACGCTGTTTTTACGAAATAAATTTCGCAGAAGTAAAACGATTTGATGCAGTATTCTTTTGTAAACACCTGAAAGGTCCAAAAAGGTCACGTGCATCTGCAGCGAATTATTTGAAGAAGGCGAAGACGTTCATAAATAAATGGGTGCAATGGTATACCAAAGTTAAAAGCTTTGTTAAAAACGACTTCCCCGGACCAGGTAAAACAAGAAACCTCTTCAAAGTAAGAACAAAAGATAATTTTTTTTTTTCGTGGCGAAGCCGAAATTGACGTTGCGTAAAGTTGAAGCAGTTTTAAGGAAAAGTGGCATTAATGTGTCCAAAGACACGATTTGAGGGCGTTCACCATCAGAAGACGTCAAATTCCGGGGCACATTGAAAAAATCGCTGCATTCATTGTCACACATTTAAAAAAAAACACTTGCATGCGCTAATACAAATACACAAAAGAATTAGGCAATTGCTACTCCGAAAAAGAATTTGGCCGTGTATTTGTGCTTACTGCCAATTTGAATGCAGTTTTGATGAATAAAATTTACCAAACACAACCATCAGCTGAAGGATGTTTGAAAGAAGTAGAAAATATTTGGGCAATGGTTAAGTAAAAACCTAAAGGAAAACAAATAAATAGGGTCAAACCGTTATCAAAGCAATTTCTTCTGATTTGAAGCCGATTACCTCCACAGCTTGTGCAGAAATCAGCTGCATACAATGCAGTTTATGAGAATCGAACTGGCGAAGAATTTCTAAGCGGTCGCGCTTCTATTAGAAAAACTGTATATGGAAGTGGACTTAATAAAATAGCACTATCTGTATCGCCAAACAAACTTATTAAAAACATGATTTTTTTGAGCGAATTAACCTTTACACTATCTTAAGGTATTAAGGCATCAATTAAAGCATCTTTTTTGTCTTTAATCTCTACAGTGGCCTAATTCCTTAAACTTCCTTTTTAAATGTTGACACTCAACAAAGCTCTTTATTTCAACCAAATAACATCACGGTAGGTGGGATTTAACGCAGGATGCGCTAAAATTTAGCCACCTAATTTTTGCGTTAAAAAATGCCCCGTTCTGTTGGCTTCAACTGAGCGAAGAGCTGAGCCAACAGATAATTCTGCAGATATTCCAAACAGAAAAAAACACAGTAGTTGCCACCACATTCCTCTCCTTCACCATTTTTTTAGCCCTTGGAGGTACACATGTGGGGTTAAATTCTTTGGACAACCAACATTAAGATTACTGGCTTTAGAGTCGCCAAAGCTGTATGGTAAATTCCGATGGCCTCCCACAGAAGTGAAATGCCTGATGGTTATACGCACACTGAGAAAAGGTTAAAGTTGCGAGAACTAATTATATTTGTAATAGTTTTCGATTTTTAATAATGCTTATGAACTATGTATTAACAAAGTTTGGCCAGCATTACCACGCGCTTTGCAATTAGTGAAGCCCTTCTACGTTGAGTAAAACCGGATATTATGTTGAAGGGGGGTTGTATGAGTTTGGTATTCATGAATAAATATTTCGAAGACAGCGAAGTCACATGTGCACAAAGGAATTTGTACTCTATATGAGATTAAATGGCGATGCACTCCTAATGTTACCTTACCTAACTTAAAAAATTAATTCTCAGCATCAATCTGTTCTCCCAAACAAAGATACTGTAGATTATTTTTCGGTAATTTAGCCAGTAATTATATGCACAATCGCTTAGCACATGCGCACACTAGGCTTAACAGCATCTGCCTCTCATATTTGGAGCAGGAAGGCACTGATCCATGCTTTACAAGCAGCAGCCTGGTTACTGATGTCGTAGCTTTGGATTTGATTGGCTATGAAAGAAACATGAATATTTTTCATTAATAATTTCATTTAATTGAGTTTTATGTCTGACCTTAGAATAGCCCATTCTGTTAACCTAATTTTTCAGTACATTGGCGCGAGTTTCTGCACTTATCGCACCAATGACAACTTGGATTTGATATTTCAATTCTTGAATAGTCTCTTTGGGTTACCGGGGCGCCCAAAAAAAAAAAACAGTCAATGAAGTCAAATTGCAGTTTTTAGGCACCCAATTAACATTACCATATCAGCGAATTAGTCGTTGTTAGATTTTTATGCTACTCAACTTTGTTCAATCTAAAAAATACCCATTTCGTAAATATCTAACCATAAACTAAATCTCCAGCTAATTATATTACGATTGTTTTTTAAGTAAGTAAAGTAAAAAAAACATTTAGAATTCCCTTAATTCCCTAGTTCCCTAAATGGCGGTCAATAAATTAACGCGTAAGTCTGCCCTCTAACACACACTTTGTCTAGGTGCTTGGACTTGTCTCTTAAGGGGGGAAGCTGGTCTAGAGCGCAAAAAATGGGCATATTTTATGAATTTATTTTGACTCAACAAAGGAATCAATCGAAAATCTGTGAAATAGGTTTAATAATATAGCTTTCATGGTACAAATACAAAATTTTTCGTCTGATTTTATTTCAAAATGGCCGCTGCCCAGCAGTTCTCCTAAGGCGCCTTTTTTTCTAGTGGGTCCATTGCCGAAGACGTAAACTCCTTAATTTTTGTCCTGGATCAAAAAATAAAATTTTTTTAGTTTCTATATAACAACAGAAAGAGACGTACGTAGGATTTTTTCGATATTTTGTTTTTTTGCGAAATGGTGCACGTTTGAACAAAAAGTTACAATTTTCACTATAAAGAACGACATAAAATTGTTGATTAAAAAAAAAAACTATGTAATATAAATAAAAAATCCTACGTACGTCTCCGGAGAAAGGTATTTCGAATGTATTGTCAAAATTTCGTAAGAATCGGTAAAGATTTGTTCGAGTTATGTCTTCGGCCAATTTAAAAAAAGTGATTTCGAGAAAAACGCGTTTAAAGTTGTAAGTAGCGTTCGGGGCATACCTGCGAGGCACTGCCGTCGAATGAAAAATTTGGGCATTTAGACATTTTTGCTGGCATCCCTCATTTGGTATATTATTTCTAAGACCCTAAAGCACCTTTTAAGACAAAAAAAAAATTTTTCGATTTTTTCAAAATTCTAGACCAGCTTCCCCCCTTAAGGGGACAGATACCTGTAAACGGCCATATTTTCCCTGATCTTCATTAAAATTATTTAAAATGAAGAAGTCAATTTATTTTTTTCAAAATTGGCATACAGTCTATTTATACATTAAAATATTATAAATTTTTTTTTTTTTTTTTTATCATTTAAAATGGCGGATGTACACTCAATTCTTCCAGGAAGGTCGCAGCGGGGCATTGCAGCATCGGCTTCAGTGACCTGAATACAAAAGACCAAAAACTTTTTTGTTAATTTATGTAATATCTATATGAATTAACAATAAATGAAAAAAAAAATTTCACGGAATAAAATTCTTATAAAATAGGAATTTTGGGGCGAATTTTCCTACTATTTTTGCTTCGAAAAAATTATTTTTTCGAAAAATGTTCGAATTGTAAATTCACATAGAAACTAATATCATAAAAAAAATTTTGCACAATTTTAAGGAGATCGGTCAATAACTTTTCGAGTTATCGCGTACGCCAATTCGAAAAATATAGTTTTGAGAAAAACGCGACTAAAGTTTGAATACAACGTAACTATACCTCTCCCAGCGCTCGAACGCAAAGAATAGAGTCGTCACTGTTGACGATCTATAATATAAGAAATACTTAAATTTACGTTCTAAAATTTTGTTGGCATATTCTTAAAGGATTATATTAACATTTTATGAAAGAAACATTTTTTTTTCGAAATTTTACAAGTACCTTTCCCCTTAACGAAATGTGAAGTTAGTAAAAATAACTCGTATTGTTCTAATGTGGCAACGAAAAATTTATTAGCAAAATAAACAGATCCAATAAATTACTTGCAACTACAAAAGTTTTTCCAACTCTTTCCCAAAATGGTTCTCATAAAAAAATAATTTATTTCGTTGAGCACAATAAAGATCACTTAAATGGGCAGTAAAAAGATTGTTCGCGCTGCTAAATATAAAATATTGTGAAATGCTCGTTAAGTATTTATTGAGTGTAAACAAAAGTTAGGAATTACCTAAACAAACGTCATTCGCCAATTCAGCTTGGTTCACTCAACATTGGGCTAGCACTCACTTGACGAGTGCACATTGCTAATAAATGCGAATACTCTGAATTGTTTATAAAAATTATAAATAACAAAACTAAAAGTGAATTTTTCGCTCTTGTTCAAACCCATAATCGTTTCAACATTTCAAAAAATGTCTGTTCAGCGCGTTTTGTTTATGGTCGCCGATTGCTGACTGAATGGTAGGGTTGAAAAAATCAGACTTAGAATTTAATCTCTCCCGTACTAACTGACCGGAAGTTAACATTCATCCGAAAGTTCGCTAATTAAGCGTGTTTGAGAGGTGTATATAGAGGTGTATATCTTTTAAACCACATAAAAGGTCGTATCCATACTAGTGGCCGCCATGGTATTGCTTAATTGGAAAGCTTACTTTGTGGTCTTCGGGGTGAGCGCAATGTGATAGTCGATTATCGTCCATTTTCGCGGACTGTATATCCTTGTAGCCGTTTACCCCTTGCGCTGAAAATTAATTTACAAGAACCGGTGACTATATCGTGTAAACGAATTTTAGAGTATAACGAGCCCGTGCTTGGAGTGATTTCTACTATTAAAGATTTTAGCTGAGTGTTTTTCACAAAAGCATATAGTCGCAATATTTAAATCGATATAAATAAAAGTAATAATATTTTAAAGAATTTTATTCATAATTTTGTGGAGTGTGATATATTTCAAAACAATCAGGAATGTCCAGTGCCATAAAACGTTTTGTGCATTCCCATGCAAATTCACTGCGTTTATTCCATTTCGTGTATGCCTGACATCTTCGTTGGGGCTTTTTTTTACTTTGTGTACAAGGAATTTTTCTGTTTTGCTAACAAACGCAATGGCGTATTATCTAAAGAAGTTCTTCCGCATGTTGAGCATTCAGGAATACTAACATTTAGTAGAATTTCTTTTGCAATGTCCAGCCGAAATTTTGAAAATGGATATTTCATGAATGAATAAGTCAAAGAACAAGTGGACGTGTCTGAAATTTTGTTTTGGTCGTATTTGAAAAGCTCCCTCACTTCACTCAGTAACGACTGCAAGTTTCATAATGAGATTTTCATAACTTTTCGATTTATATTCAAACATGCACAGTGGACCAGTGAAAATCAATGCAAAATACTGCAAAATATACGATATTTTTTACTGAAGAAACTTAATATCAAAATTTTCGACATTAATTGGAATAGATTTTAAGACTATCAGTTTCTCACATTTTTCCACTTTATATACCTATATAATTGGCGCTTACACCATTTTGGTTCTGGATGTTTGGCCGAGCTCCTCCTCCTATTTGTGGTGTGCGTCTTGATGTAGTTCCACAAATGGAGGGACCTACAGTTTCAAGCCGATTCCGAACGGCAGATATTTTTATGAGGAGCTTTTTCAAGGCAGAAATAAACTCGGAGGCTTGCCATTGCCTGCCGAGGGGCGACAGCTGTGAGAAAAAACTTTTCCTGCATTTTAGTCTTTCACCGAGATTCGAACCAACATTCTGGCTCTGAAATCCGAATGGTAGTCACGCACCAACCCATTCGGCTACGGCGACCGCTTCACGCCCTTTTAAAAAGAGTTCATCCAAGTATTTTTTCACTTTACTTCCTATTATACTCGCACTGAAACCTACGAACTAAGCAATTTTCAGCAAAATTTACGACAATGTTCAAAAGAACTTGACATCGAATCGCTCATTTGTTCTGCAACCAGAAGAGCGCTCACATCTTTTTGGCGGTCTTGCTCCTTTTACTACGCATACTAAGAGAGTTGAAGGTCCTTTTCGTAATGCTGCTGTCGTCGTAGGTGTCCAAACCATCTCAGCTGCTGAACTTTAACGAAGCGCGTTTTATTTGAGCTGATATCAGTCGGTCTCATTATCGTATCTGATTCTGTATGACCCATCAGCTGTCCTTACTGGTCCATATATCTTTATTATTAGAATTTTATGTTCAAAGCGGAGAAGGTAGTTCTTTATCTTGGATGTCAGTAGCCATGCTTCGTAGCCGTATGTTGCTACTGATTTTATTAGCGTCCGATAGGTTTGTTGCTTACACGACCTCGATAGTAATTTATTTTTGGGAAGCTTCAGGTGAGCAAAATAACTTACATTAGCGCCTTGTAGTCTATCACTAGGTATTTAAAACTCTCCACTTTGTGAAACGGACCCACCTACAGGTTGTCATATCGTGTGGCGCTTAAAGACCTAACGAAGTATTTTGTCTTATCGATATTAACTTCAAGGCCGACTAGCTTTACTGCTATCAGCTCCAGCGTACAGGCAGCAGGTATGCGTTTGTTTCTCGCAACGATGGCAAGGTCGCCAGCATAGCCGCAGATCTGAATGCTTTTCCTGAAAATGGTAGCTCCAGCGTAGATATCGCCGATTACAAAATATAAAACTAGGTTAAATATGACGGTAGAGAGTGTGTCCCCTTGTTTCACATCATCATTCTGTAAACGCGAAAAGAAAAAATATGGAATTGATTACTCTGGCAAAAGGCAAATATTTATTAGCGGCTTTCATTAGTCCTATGTGTTTAAATCTTAAATTATTATTTACGGGGCAAATATTTTTAGTGTGAAGTATATCATTAAACATATGACTCCTAATAGGGATCAACGGTGTTTGCTTGTAAATCTACATCATATAAATTTCTCTTGAAATCTGCATACTTAAAATGCTTCTTGTCTACTAGCCTGCAAAAAACTAGTCCTCGGCAACCTCTCCACAGGTGCATATGTATGTATGTAGTTAATAGCCGATAGCAATCACAGACTAGGATACCATGGTAAATCTCTTTATTTATTTATTGCTATAAGGTGGCACAAAAATTTTATTCTTAAATAAAAACAAAATGATTTTGTGTAATGAAAATACTTACTTTGACCTTAACACGCGCGCTACTTGTCTGTTTGTATACTTTGTTAAGTGTCAGATATGGCTCATTAGCAAAAAATACAAATCCTATATCCTATATAAGGGGATTAATTTTGCGCCACCTTGTATTTAACATGTGGTAACAACGCCGCGAAAATATAAAACTTTTGCTATGACTTACTTTGTTCGGATGATAAGAAGCATGCCGCTGAATAACGAGAAATGGTTTTACAGTCACGCAAATTCACAAAAATAGAAGAAAACGTTAAGTGGAGGTAGGGAGGTAGGCCTTTATTTCAGTTGTTAATGATTTTAATATATTTAATGGTAATGGCAACACGCTCACCTCTCTGGTAACTTGAATTCTCCGAGTGAATGCTTGGAGTGATGCTTAAAACTCCTTGGTTTACATATATTAAATTTGACTTAAAATTTAAATGTATTATTTTTAAGCGACTCGGTTGTGAATTATGCCTTAGCAACTAAATCTTTGCCTTATTGGCACTTTTTTTAAGGATCTTTGCCTTATTGGGTATTGTGTTACGTTTTGTAATACTTTCTTTCGGAGGAGCACTTGAAAAGAATTATTTATACCCTTTTTCCTTGACAATACAAAGCATTGGATTTCACCAAGAAAAGGCAAATAAAAAGGAAATAACAAAATCCTTTAATCATCCTATTCTTTGGAAATTCGTTGCGCTGCTGTCAAACAAAAGTTGGGGTGTACGAGCGCGAAAGTTACAGAAATGGGAAAATAAAGAGTGAGACCACTGCGAAGCCTATTAAATGAAAAGAATTCGAAAGGTAAAATTTGATGATTTAAAATATGAAACAACTTCCATGTATAACTATAGGTTTGCATACTTGCGTGTATATAAATGTGTGCGTATGTATTTGTATGCAGACATGAAGCAAGCTTAGCTTTTAACAGAAGTTGTAAGGGAAAAACTTGAGCGCGAAATAATTTATTATAATGCGATTTTATTTTGGCCTAACTGTGTAAGCTTTATATGTATGCATGCAAGAATGATAACTGAGGCGTTTACTTTGTACGTATGTTTGTATGTATTTGATAATATAAGTGCGTACATTAGACCGGGGCGACTGTTTTGACGCTTAGTGATATAATATTAAGACTGTTTTACAAATCGCCGGAGCAAAAGTGTAAAAAATAAATTTAGAAACATGGTTCAAAAACATTGGTAAAAGTTAAAAAAGTTTTAAATATTCGCTACTTTCCTGATTTTAACAAACTTGCACCATTTTTTCAAGTAAAATTGGTGTTGATTCAAACAAATTATACATTTTTACTAATATTGATTCCATAACGGGTACTTGATCTTCAGAAAATAAGTTACAGTTACAGTCTAGTTTTTCATATAAAATTGCATATCTAACTTATTCTTTTAATTGACCTGTAAATATATATATATATATATATATATAATTGGCGCCTACACCCTTTTTCGGGTGTTTGGCCTAACTCCTCCTCCTAATTTATGGTGTGCGTCTTGATGTTTTTCCACAAATGGAGGAACCTACAGTTTCAAGCCGACTCTGAACGGCAGATATTTTTTTATGAAGAGCTTTTTCATGGCAGAAGTATCATTGCCATTACCTGCCGAGGGGCGACTGCTATTAGAAAACACTTTTTCTTAATTTTGATCTTTCACCGAGACTCGAACCGACGTTCTCTCTGTGAATTGCGAATGGTAAACCCTGTATATCATTGAAATCTGATAATCAAATGCATTAATTAACATTTTTCTGCCCTAAAAATATCTGAAAAAACACTTCTCACAAAATGACACCTCGAAAGCAAATACATATACAATTAAGGGGTTATATACAGTTAGAAGGCTGAAAATTCGCTTTTTGTTGTTTTATTGTTAATAAAAACAAAATATTTATCGGTGAGAAAAAATCGATTAATTACTAAAAAATATATTTAAGAAGCTCGTGTTAAAATTTGAGACTAATCGGTTTAGCCGTTTTCGAGCTAAACTTTGAAAACAGCATTTTGAGAAAAACTCGTTTAAAGTTCGAAAAGCACTTTACGTAATTAGGATATAATTTTTTTCCAAATTTGCGTGTAGCTTTGAAAATATTCACCGGAACGATAATAAATTGTCTGTGTGTATTCTTAAATATATGTACATTAAAAAAAATCGCTTTTTTGAAAATTCTAACTGCACTCACTTTATCACTTGACAAATGAAGAAGGAAGAACCGAGAGCTTACTGAGGCTTTCTGAAACGCCTAAAAGACTTTTCACAGAAGTATTAACGAGGCACTGGACTATTGGCTATTTAGCCGTCAGGCGGAGATCCACATACTATACATATATGTTAGAGCTGCGGAGTTAGGGAAGGCGTTCTCAGAATAAATGCTCTGCGATTCGAGGAATACGCTTCAAATTTCTAAAGAACCACTTTTTTTAAGAATACGAAGAGTTCAGGCACAGACTCGTAAGGCAACTGATTGGATTTGGATTGGCCAAAAAATCTGAATAGTTTACTGATATTGGCCTGCATAAAATGTTGCACTCTGAAAAAATTGGATTTAGGTAATGAGTTCAGCGGGAACTGTTTCGTTTTTATTTCATTCGGTCATTATTTCCTTTCCTTTCCTTTCCTTTCCTTTCCTTTCCTTTCCTTTCCTTTCCTTTCCTTTCCTTTCCTTTCCTTTCCTTTCCTTTCCTTTCCTTTCCTTTCCTTTCCTTTCCTTTCCTTTCCTTTCCTTTCCTTTGCTTTTGCATTTTTATTTTTTTGTTTCCATACATTCGAGTGCCTATTTTAAAGTTCTTTATTGTTTTGCAATACAAATGAGGTGTTTGTTTTCCTAGACTCTCTATAGTAGCTGCAGTTGAGAAAAATGGATAAAATGTGCAACATCGTCAGGAGAAAAAATTATTAAAAATCAAATAGATTTCTAACAACTTCAAACTTGCATTTTATTTAGAACTACTTAATTTGCTAATTAAAACTAAATACAAAAAACTACATACAAAACATTTTTCGAGAAAGTCTTAATAAAACCGAGAGATCATAATCAAACGTTGTTGCTCAATCCACAATACCTATATATACCCATATATATTTTTTACAATCACTGACAGCTTTTATTGAGTGTTTGGCCGGCTGTTTGGTCACAGCAGAAATACGCTCGGAAGTTTGCCATTGCTCGTCTACACTATATACCTTTATAACAAGTCTTATGAACGTTGAAAAAAAAGAAAACAAAAAAAAAACAATAAAAATAAACTGGACATAATTTAGATATGGTATCCTTCGTCGCGGGTTGTATAAAATAAATTCACACGCTCGAAATTAATATCCGGTACTTTCTTTCATTTGTGCAACGACATGAATTGTGCGTATATTAATGTATATAATTTCTCCGCCTGCAAATCAGCCCTCCCTAGTACATGTATGTAGATATATGTATGTATACATAAAAGCATATGTTCGTCTGAGAGTGGTTGTAAGCTTGCATGTTCATAAATAATACTTGATTTACCCTATACCTTTGGGCAAAGTCGTAAAGTATTACGGCTAAATTGAAAATGCTCACTAAAGATATCAAAATTGAAGCCTTAAAATATTCGCTTTTCGCTGAAATTGGCATTGGTGGCTTTTGTTAGGATTTCCATAGGTCTCACTGTCATGCTTGACGGGGATAATAAAGCGGCTCGATAGATTAATAAAACGTTAAGGTTTTGTTTACTATCTCACAGTAATAAAATACGTATTGTATTATATAATAAAGGCTATCAAGTGAATATGAAAAAGGAGATTAGAATAAAGCAGTCATATTAATAGCAAACTGTTAGTTTTTATATTATAAAGATCAAAGTATATAAGTAAAATTTTATCGTACACTAATTGCATATAATTATGGTAAAAAACAATATCGTAAAACTAATTAGAATAATTAATCTTAATATTAAAATAGTGTAGTGTACAATACCTTAACGGCCAAACTTCCAATGAACCTCAGCAGGCATTGGCAATCATCTGCGTGCATTTCTCCCATTCGGAGGTAAGATAAAAGCGTGTGTGCCTCCTTTTTAGAGCAACTTCAAGATATGCACCACCAATTAAAAAAAAAGTCCGGCCAACAAATACTTGAAAAACGATATGCCAAATGCGCCAATCAATCCTAGTCCCATTTTACCTGCATATGCCAATACTTATCCATAATAAAAATGTTCATTTTTAACAGAATCATTTTTTGCTTATATGAAGTGCGTTTCAAAACTATTAGCACAGGGGCATATTGATAAGTTTTGACAATTTATTTATTTCCTTTTTTTTAATTTTCGTATGAAAACCAATTTTCGTATGAAAAACATACTTGTATAAATCCAAATTTCAAACTTAAAGCAAATCGCAAAACAAAAAGTCGAAAAATCGTCATCAAAATTTAACGCTTTCTATCAGATTTTTTTTTTGTATTTCAAGTATGCAATTTTATAGTCCATGAAAGTGCAAGTTTGAAGCAAGTTGAAAATTGGGTTGATTTTTAACAACAAACAAAAGTTGGTAAGAAGTTAAAAAAGGTTTTATTGAAAAAGGTGGTACTGATGGATTTTCATTTCTTAAAAACTTGTTACTCCTTCCACTATACTTCTCTGTAATAGCCGTTAATGCTACTATAGGCAGAAAGCCACCATAATATAAAGTGTCACTCTAGAAATAACCACAAGCCCCAATAAAACTGCAATAGTGCTTCCAAATAATGCTATTTAAGTATCATAAATAATAAATATAAAACTGTGCAACAAAGTCCATCGCCTTCGAAAATAACAAGGCTTCGCCGAGCGATCAATATAAATAGATTGGCGAAATAATAGTTTTCATATACCTATGAAATGAGACTTTTTTCAATTTCAAACGTTTATTAACAAAAAATGGTTACAAATTTAATGTTCAAAATTATAGCCATCGCCAGCGACACATTTTTCCCATCTCTTAGGATGCCGCGCCAAAAAAATTGGCCGTCTTTGGCAGCAAACCAATCATCGAGCCATTTTTCGCCTTCTTCGTGAGAATTGAAGCGCTGCTCGGAAAGTGCGTGCCCATGGATGCAAACAAATGATATTCGGAAGGCGCCAAGTCTGATTAGAAAGCCGCGTGCACCAGCGGTTCCCAATCGTACGCCTCCACCAATTCCCGGGTCTCTCTTATTCGTGTGGCGGTGCATGTGGCGGTGCATTGTCATCGAGAAAAATTACTTTGTGAGTCCGATCGGCATATTCTGGGCGTTTTCGGTGTATAACGCTGTTCAAATCGGCCAATTGTCGTTGGTAGCGTGCATCGTCAACTGTTTCACCTGGTTTTAATAGCTCGTACCAAATCATACCACGCTGATCCAAGAAAACACACAGCATTGTCTTGCGACCGAAGCGATTTGGTTTGGCCGTTGTTTTTGGCTTGTGGCCAGGCGAACCATACGATCGTTTACGCTTGGGATTGGAGAAATACACCCATTTTTCATCACCCGTAACGATTCGCTGCAAAAGAGACTTCCTTTTGAACCAGGAGAAGCGTTTTTCTTCAATTGATAACAGAAAATCAACGATGTCCGCAAATCGTAGTTTGAAGGCACGAAATTCGACATTTTTAAGAGCGACAAAAATGCATTGTTGTATGAAACGTAACAAACAATGAACAATATTCAGTTCAGTTGACAGATGACTGACGAAAAAAAAAGACATTTGGGAAGGTTTAAAAATACTCCTAGCGACATCTATGGACTAATAGCTGAAAGTCCCATTTCATAGGTATATGAGCATATATGAAGTTTACGTCAGAATTTTTTTTCAGAAGAGGTTAAAGTATATTCCTTCTTAGAATGAAATGACTTACGAAGTCACAAAACTCATGCATTTGAGATAATTTTTTATAGAATACTGCAAAAAATATTTCGGTAGAACACATAATTAATACGAGATACTAAGAATAAAAAATTAATAGAACCTAAACGGTTCTTGCGCAATGTATTGTAGTATTAATGTGACATATCGAATGCACGTACTTACTTCTGCTTGTATGCAAAGAAGAATTTGACCAAAAATTAAATTACTCATACGCCCTGCAGCTCCGGCACTCTCTTAACAAATCCACGCTACCCAAATACTCCTCGCAAAGAATATTATTTCATAGAAATTGAATATAAACTAAATGAAGCTGTCTAATAATATATATATATATATCAAGCTTGTTTTTATTACACTCAGCTATAATTCGAGTAGTTTCAAGGCAGATAATTAGAACAAAATGCATAAATTTAAAATTTAAGGATGTGTCACTCCATATGCTGACTATATACTTACACACATATGTATATTACATAAGTATAAAGAGACAAAAAACAACAAATACGAGTTTGCACTTTAAAGTTAAGACCCATTTAAAATTGCAAACATAAACTGAAAACTGTGGGATTAAAAAACGCATCGTTTTTATGTCAGTGCGCAGAATACACCATTATCGATTTTTCATAAATTTCAATTTGGGAAGTGGAAGTCACTGCCACTATAACTGTTTCATAACTTTGAACTGTCATAAAAAGTAGTAAACAATTTACAATAAAACAGAAGTTGGCAGAAAATTACTAACTGGAAGTGTATTCAGCTATATAAGGTAGATGGCGAAGCTACTAAGAAATAGGCGAACAAAAGTAGTGTTGGAGTAACAGATGCCTAAGACAAAAAAGTGGAGGAGGGTAGTAGGTATGAAGAATAAAGAAAAATTTCAGACAGTAATTTTATCAATGTCAGAAAAGTATAAATAAAAATTGGTATGTGAAGCGCTTCAAATTGAAATTGACTGCTTGACACTAAGCGAATTTCAAGGAAGAAGTTTCACACACAAACTAAACTTCGGCAGTAGGAGTATGAATAAATATTTGAGAAAAAGTAAAAGAAATACATTGTTATTTGCCCTTACTTAGAATGTTACTATAGCAGAAGCCGTAGCCCGATGGGTCGGTATGTGAGTGCAATTCAGTAGTGCCCGAACTCGAAACCCCGGATAAGAAACACCGAAGGATAGAAAATGTTTTTTTCTAATAGCGGTCGCTTCCCGCCAGGCAATGATAAGCTTCCGAGAGCACTTCTGCCATGAAATCACTCTTCATGAAAAACCATCTGTCATTCGGAATCGGCTTGAAACTGTAGGTCCCGCCATTTGTCGAACAACATCAAGACGCACACTACAAATAGGAGGAGGAGCTCGGTCAAACACCCAAAAAAAGGGTGTACGCGCCAATTATGTACATATATGTATATATAAAGGATTATACGCGAAATTGTTGCGAAGCCTCCATTTTAGACATAATAGGGTGAAGGAATACCACAATTTTCAATAAAAATATAATGAATAAATTCCAAAAAAATTTTCAAATTTGAATTTAGAACAATGAATTGAACAGGAAGGGCCCTGTATTGCGGTTCAGAACAAAAATGTTTCATTTCGGCAAATTGTGGCTTACTGAAGAGAATAGCCCAATGATAGAAAGAAGATTGCGCCCATCAGAGTTTTTCCCGTTTTTCCGAGTTGTGCAGTATTGCCAACCATTTGCTCTTCGCAATAAATGTAGTGATTTTTTATACCGAAAATGCGAAAATTTTGAAGTTTCGTGTTTGTTTCTTTTTTTTTAAATTAACGCTACCGATACTTTAAGTAAAAAAAAAACTGTATTATTATACGAGAGAAGGTTAAAAAAGGCCACTCTGAGAAGATTTTAGTGCTAATGAAAATTAGTTGGTTCTTCTAACATTTGATAATTTGAAAGTGAGAATTTAATTGCTTTTTCCATTAAGGTTATGCAAGAATATTATGTGTCCCTCTCTCAAGCCTTCTTAAGATTCGCAACCTTTTTACACATTTTAAAAGGCGTTTGAATTTACTGAATGCAGATTAAAACCATAGAGGTGTAATCGTTTCTTCCGGCCATCAATCCTTAGTGGGACATAGAGCATCAAGAGGTGTATTCATTGTAAAAATATGCCACAAAATACCAGAAAATACTAAAGAAACCACACTAACATTTTTACAAAAAGAGTACCTTATCTAGTTACATAACCTCAAATATAGCAAATAAGTCGTTCCCTTAACAAAAAAGTTTCGCTTAACAAAAAAAACGCATAAATGAAATTGTACATAAGCATAACACATTTATTTAAAAAAAACGCAAATTTAAAGACAATTTGTCACGCATGCAAAGTTCTTTAAGTAACTTAATAAAAATGTGGTGTTTTATTTTCTTTAAATGGGCATTTTAGTGCGTTTTTATATCCAGAGCTAGGCAGCACTGCAGTAGCGAGAGAGAGAGATTTGAGTGCCGAAAGCAGAAGAACACCAACAACACCTGCAATCGCGGGCAATGCCACCAGATGTTAGAAAAACGAAAAGCTAAATAAAACTGAGTGAATTATTTAACTAATTCCTAAAAAAATGTATATTTTGCAAAATTATAAACATTAAATTTTAATTAGAACAGCCTAGAAAAATGTCATGAAGAAAGAACTAAAGCTCCGAGACTAAATAACAAAACAAAATTCTAAATCAAGTTACGAAAATGCTAATTTGGCCATACTGGAGCTAAAATCACGTAACTCGTTGTCAAATTTGCTGAGAGCAAAGTAACGGGACCACGATAGGTGCCATCTGATTATTCTTGCCATCATGGGAATAGCCGAAGCATGAAGTTAGTTACAAATGTAATCCTAGGCAAATAAATGAAAAAACGACTAAGGAAGATTAAATTCGTTGCGTCCCGAACTTTATATACCCGAGCACGGGTGGTAATTTAATTTCATCTTTCTCTTACTTTTGGGATTCAAACAAACACGCAGACACAGAGAGTTATATATATGTAGCTTGTAACGTCTGACGGACGCACAGAAGCCTAGTCTTAACGTATGAAAAATAGTGCATGGTTTTATCCGATCTCAATAATATTTATATCGTAGTTAAATGAGGTGGATAAATTGCACAACAAAATAAGCACCAAGTTTAGGCAAGTTTTATTAAATTGTTATCGAGATACACGCATTCATCCAAAAAATGGGCGTGGCATCACCCATTTCTCAAAATTTTTTCTTGCATTATACTTTCTGTTTTTTGTTTTTTTTTGGATATAACACTTTCTCCTTTTAAGTAAATTTGCATTATTTATAACACAGGTATTACGTTTTTCACTTTTTTTTTAATTTCCGTTTTATGAAAATTGGGTGTAGTTATTGACCGATTTTACCCATTTTTAATGCCTAATATGTGCATCAACTTCATTGAAAAATATTAATTTCGGCTCCAGGCAGACAGATAGACCTGGCTAAATCGACTGCTCTCGCTATCCTGAGCATTTGGGTTTATAACAGGTGGCGCAAAATTAATCAATTATGGAAAGATTTATAATATTTGCAAATATCGTCCTACGGCAATCATATTTGGCACTTGTGAGCTAGACAGCTGCAGCATACAAACAGACAAGCAATGGAGCACGCAAGGGTCAAAATAAAGATTTCCGTCATTCAAAATAACTTTTTTTTTTTAGTAAAAAGTTGAATGGTTAATTTTGCGCCATTCGATTAATTTTGCGCCACCCGATTAATTTTGCGCCACCCTCTATATACCTATACTTGTATCAATTCATTTATTGATGCTGTTACGTCCAACTGAGCGCGTGTATAAAAAAATGTTGCTTGCCTCCCGACATCTTAGAATGCAAAAAAAACAATAACAAAGAGGCAAACCTCTCGTAATTACATCTAATATACATATGAATGTATGTGCAAAATTAGTTAAACAATGTGCTAACCACTTAAATACCAAACTTTTTAAAATATTTCAAAGTTTTAATCCTCACAATCACTTCACCTCTGCATATTTTAAGCGCAAATATTAATGTGTCTCCAAAATCTCTCACTTAAGTGTAACAAAAGTGTTGAATCCTCTTTAAGATACGAACTAAATAATTTTAAAATATTTATGTAGTCATCGCGCAGTGACCACGCAAAGCACATGGCCCACTGGCTAACTGCTGAGCGAACTTATAATTTATATTCGTATAAAATGCCAACATGAAAACGGATATAATAATTTATGCACTGACTAGCTGGCTCAATATATCCTTTTCACACACAAGTACACACAAACTTACTCACGTACATTGTTGATGTAAGTCTCCTACTGCTTGTGCTCTGCTAAAAGCATTTTAAATGCGTAACTTAAGCTACGAGCATAGAAAACTGAATGGATTTGCCATGATACCAAATTCAATTTGTGTGGTATTTTGTTGCCAAAGCAAGGAGCTAAAGTATACTTTGGACCAATACTTATGTAGATACATAGACGCTCGTACATATGTATGCACATATGTACTTACATATACTTCTACTTGTTATACTCGCACTGCTGTTGAAAACTAAAATCGTAAACAAAAGCCAACAAATACTCTAAATACGTACATATATTTTCCTTGTAATTTTAATTAACCACAAAAATTTAAGTTTCATTTCAAAAAAGTATATTTTCTTTTTATTTTCTCTTATTTGCAGCGATCTCTCATGGACGTGAAATTTCCAACCGTATTACCACCGAATCCCCAACTTAAGGTAAATGCATGCAATCGACTTTCACTCTGTACAGCATGGCTATAAATTTACCCTTCAAATAATATAAAAATTAATATATATATTTTTTTTATGTAATAAAACTATTTGTGTCACCATTGAGGTATTAAATTTTATTAAGTACTTACCTCTGTTCAATTTTCACGCATGCAGGCTTTATTGGTTTTCCACAAGTCGGACAATATCTGCGAAGTGGTGACGGAGGCATGCCATCGACAGCAACTCGATGTGACGGTGGCGCGCACAAAAGAGGGTGCCCTCGAGACTTTGTCCAGCACAAGTGAGGAGTTTTATCATTTGATTATAATTGATGCACGCTCCACAAAGCATTTGGATGCTGAGTATATAGCCAGGTGGGTGATAAATGATGTAACGTAAGGTTGCTTTCACATACATGCATACATACACACATATATACATATGTACATACATACATACATATATGCATATACTATAAATAAACACACATTCACATACATTTAAGTAAGAAAAGAAATATGTCGCTCTACCTTGCTCGCAGCTACTCTTACTTCGTTGTGCCAATAGCTTACAGAGCTCCCATAGTTAAGCGACCTTGACTTTTGAGCTGCAGCATTTATCAGCACAATTGAACAATAGAGCTGTTGTTGGACATTTTTTCTGATTTCTTGCAATTGATTAATACTCGCTTGTCTACCTCTTCCATTTCTTTAGATCCATACGCCATACAAAAGGTCATCATTTTACGACAATAATTGCTGTGGTTAAAAAGAGGTAAGTGCAAGGCTTTGAAATTTCATTTCAGTTATTTTGAATTCATCGATTTTTAAAGCCGTAGCTAAGGCACTCAAATAATTTTACTATATATTTTATATGAGCATTTTTTTATCATTTATACAGCGCTTGAAAGAACTATAGCTTCAGCCACTTTTTTTTCAATTTTCATTAATTTTTCATAAAAACGTAGTTCATTCTACAATAAATGTCATCTACACCAAAGTTTCAAGCGTTACACAAAATTAAAAAAAAAAATTCGAAAACATTTCATCAAAATTCTAAAGTTTTTTATAAGATGTTCAACAAAAAGAAATTAAGTACGCAGTTTTATAGACCATTGCATTTTACTATAATAAGGGACAATAATTTTTGATGATTTTTCCCCCGCTGTTGGGCTGTTGGGCATAAAAAATATCTTTCATCACAACTAGAATTTTGAGCTACTTAAAATTCCACTTTATTAAACTAAAATTCTGAGTGAAAAGTTAAAATTTTTATGAAAAATACTGTGTTAATTTTTCATACATTTTGTGCAAAGTCTCTAACTTATAACTCATGGGCTGAAAAGTGCGGAGCCTAACAAAGAAAACACTTTATTGTTCAAAATTAGCTTTATTCATCAACGTAATTTCTATCAAGAATAACGCAATCATTCCAGCGCCGTTGCAACATCTCAATACCACTTTTTCAGAACCGATTTATCTTTTGCCTAAAAATTGGTCTCAGTTTCAGCGGGTCAGTTTTTATGTGTCGGGTCAAAAATCCAACGCATAACCAGCTATCCTGGGGGCTTCGCCTTCTCACGTCGGCTCGCTCTCGAACGGGTGTTCGGAAACTATCCAGAGTATACTTGGGCTAATCCCGGAAGTTGTGAGCTGCTTGAACCATATGAAGAAGAATCGTGTTGGCCACTCCCAAGTGAATGGCTATCAGTAACTCTCCCCACTGGCGTGGACTTCTACATATGGAACCATCCTCCTTTATTACCATCACTAAATTGTTCACATCGCAATAGTCCAGCAATAAGTTGCCTTTTTAATGCAAAAAAATAATTTTTCAGCGGACAAAATCCCCTATCACTGCATAGACACTTGTTTCCACTCAGCTTCATTAGTAGAAAACTAAAGTTCCGCCTACAGTGACAAGCAAAAACTCGCATTGCTTCAGACTTTAGGCATATGGAGGACGTTTAAAACGATACGAGATTAGATGCTCTTCGAGCGATTTCTTCGGTTTGTATCTTCTCCGAACCTACATATTTTAGTACAAGTTTTTCGAATGCTGCGTAGATTAACTCAATTGCCTAGCTTTAAAGCTGTACGTCTCGTTTTGGCTTGAATAAATTTTTCCTTTTTTGTATCATTGATTTTTCTGGGCTTTCATATAAATATTACATTCCTTTGGTGGTATTTTTCCTTGCTTTGTCAGAAACTTAAACTCGATACTACAATCCATTTTCTCCCTTACTCTTACTTTCTTCTTGACTGACTTGATTACTCGACGATATCAGAATGTGAAAATAAAAATATGTACAAATTGTCACTGCTGATTTGGGCGCTTCCTAAGATTTGATTGCTTTTAATGAAATTACCATTTGAGCTGACAAAAATTGTAAAATAAAAGCCAGAAATAAGCAAATAAATGAAAATGCTACCTCACTCATTCAATTTAAATTAAACTAAATATGCTTATATACTTTACTCAAAGTCTTCCCTTTACTTTTCGTAAAGTTCTAAAAAGTTTGTTTAATTATGTTTTTATAACCAAAATACAAGAGCTTACACAAGAATAAAATAGGCATAATGTCTATACATATTTAATATTTGGCCATATTGTTTTTTTAATTAATTAATTTTTTTTATAAAAATATATTTCACTCTACAACATAAACCACGTAAATCTAAGTTTCAAAGTGCGTAGAAAATTTTCAAACATTCATCCAATTTCCTTCAAAATTTTACACTTTTTACTCAAATTAAAAAAAATATTGGTATTCAGTTGTATATATTGTACATATATGTATATATCATTGGCGCGTACACCCTTTTTGGGTATTTGGCCGAGCTCCTCCTCCTATTTGTGGTGTGCGTCTTGTTGTTGTTCCACAAATGGAGGGATCTACAGTTTCAAGCCGACTCCGAACGGCAGATATTTTTTATGAGGAGTTTTTTTTTTCAGTTCAGTTGTATAGCCTATTCAATTCTGGTATAATAAAGTGCAAATATAAAGTGGCTCAAAACTCGCGTTGATTTTTGGTAATTTTTTTCCCGGTGTTGCACATTTTCCCAATATAAAGAAATTTCGTGCATACGCTCCTACCCCAGTTTTATTTAAGAACACATGCCGTGAACACAACTTCTTGTCTTTATACGTTCCCTAATTCGCTCTCAGTTGTAAAAAAGTTTAAATAATATGATGCTAAAAAATACAAAAGTTGAACGAACATGTTCAACACCCCCAGTCTGCTTTTATGGCTTTTACGTGCAACTTGTTGCATTCAACCTTGAAAATGCCGAAATAGCAACAGGTAACTAATTTTAACTACTATTTACTTAACACCTGCCTGATTTCGCAGCTTTTGAAATCAAATAAATTGTTAAATGAAAGATAGCACGCGTTTATAAATTGACTTTTTAGAAGTCATAAGTTTCTAATTGCCGTGAGGTGGTGAAATGTTGCGTTAAAATATGCATGTGTGTGATCTTATATATGCTCCGATTTGTGTGAGTGCACACTAAAGAAACGATTTCTCGTTGAAAATGCAATTAACAAGTCACAGACGTATTACTTTACTCTGTTTTCCTTAAAACTTTTCATCAACTTGGAAGTTAAATGCGCGGTAAATCACATAAGTTACCAAAGGCAACCCGCAGCGCCATTAGTATTTAATATACAAAAGCGTAAAAAAAAGTAATATTGGAATTAGAAGTATGTAAAGAAGGAGAGATTGCTCCCCTAAGTACCACTTTAATTAATAAACTAATCCAATAAGTGATTACCTATCGCGCACACTCTTACTGAGCTAAACGCTACGCGCAACTGGATTGCCAAGGCCAACTTCGATGCTAGTTTAGTAAATAACCGTGGGTGACACCATTTATTGGGAGGGAAGAGTGTTTGTAGTATGTTGTACAAATTGAATGAGAAGCATTTTGAAGATAAGCAGAGCATTGCGTATCGTTGAGCGAAGGCAAAATCTACTCAACGAGTTTGCTGATGCTCATATATAAGTGCAGACTCAAATCAAGGGCAGAAAATTGCAGTTTATCCCACTTGAAATTGGTTAAGAAAAACCGAAGTATTGCTAAATGCAATTTGCAGTCAAATTAGAAGTCAGCAGCAGTCCGCGAGGCAAAATGAATAACAAGAAGATAAAAGTTGTCTGAAAGAAATTGAAGACAGCGAAGGATTAATGCAAACTTGTTGGTGGGGCAGATTTTTAACATATTTTTGCGCCTTTGCTTTGCCGGCATTTCTTTCTGTATATAGTAAATGCAAAATGGCATTAAATTGATTCAATTACAATAAAGTGAAATTTTATTTTGTTTTGAAAAACAGTGAAGAAGTTGAAAATTAAATAGAGTAAGGATTCTTTTAAATTGAGTGTTAGCTTATTCAGTAAAATCTCATATAATAATGAAACTTTCGAGCAATAATTTTTAATAAAAGTTTGGTAATTCGCAACAGAATCAGCTGAATCCAGGAAACCGTTACTGTCATTTAATTTGTTTCAAAAAAATTAATAAAAAATTATAATTTTTTCATCGTTATTACTTCATTCAAAACAGTTAGAATTTCCCTTTATTTCTTGCAGTCACAAAAAAAAGCTTTAAATTTGACTTTTATTTCCTTGCTAAAAAAAATTAAAATATGACTAATTTTTTCGGTCAAAAAACCAAATTAAAATATGCCTTTCTTTTTTTCTATCAAAAATAAAAGTTAGAATGAGACTTAAATTTGTAAGTAAAAAAATTAAAATGTGACTATTACTTTTCCAGTAAAAAAAGGAAAACAAAAAACCTGTTTTTAACCTGTCTCTTACAAATGTTTTCTGTCAAATATAAGAAATAAAATTTGCCTGGGAAAATAAAATATAAAGTTTAAAATTTAACTATTATGTGTGTGATTGTAAAAATATCTATAAAAAAATAACGTTAAAATAACGTCTTTGAACGAAATTAGAAAAATTTAAATCATATAAGATTAATATTTCTTGAGCAACAAACTTCACATTCCAATATATATAAAGGGTTTTTCAATTGGCGCGGGTCAAGTTTGGCGCCCTATGGCAGCCATTTTGTTTTGGTGACGTCTGTCAAATCTTTTGTTTATTATTCAGTTGTTTATGCCAAATCATCATGGCAAGTTAGACGATTGAACAACACGTTCAAATGATAAAACTTTATTATCAAAATGAGGGTTTATTAACGCACACGTTGCGCGCTTGCGCTCATTTTTCGGTAGACGTGGTGGCCCTTCAAAGTCAACTCTTCAACGTTTGGGGGCCAAATTTGAGACGACGGGCTCAGTAAACAATCAGCCAACACCCGTACGTTCAAGGAACGCAAGATCAGCCGCGAACACTGCCGCGGTCCGTGAAAGTGTACAGCAGAACCCGAGGCAGTATATTCCTCGCCGTGCACAAGATCTTGGCCTTTCGCAGACTTCAACTTGGCGAATTTTGCGTCGGGACTTGGGCCTACACCCGTACAAGATCCAACTGACCCAGGAGCTCAAAGTTGATGACCATAGACAACGCCATTTGTTCGCTGACTGGGCTTCGAATCGTTTGGAAGAGAACCCCAGTTTTGGGCGAAAAATGATCTTTAGTGGCGAGGCGCATTTTTGGATGAATGGCTGTGTTAACAAACAAAATTGCCGTATATGGGACGACACCAATCCACACGAGGTTCACCAGGTGATAATGCATCCTCAAAAAGTTACCGTTTGGTGTGGATTTTGGGCCGGCGGCGTCATTGGTCCGTACTTTTTTGAAAACGACGTTGGTGAGGCGGTCACCGTCAATAGCGAGCGCTACACAACGATGATAACCAATTTCTTATGGCCCATATTGAACCATATGGACCTAGACGACATGTGGTTCCAGCAGGATGACGCTACGTGCCACACAGCAAACGCCACGATTGACATTCTGCACATCTACCCGCCCGTATTGAAAAACCCTTTACATTCTGTCCAAAAAATATCGGGAATTGTTCAAGCGTTATATATACATAAATACATATTAAAAAGATAATTTTTTCCATTGATATTTTGAATTGGAATTTAGAATAAATAACTATTATTTTCGATCCTTAAGTGAGACAAAAGCAAATTTAAATGATTTTTTTGAGGTATCTTTGGAAATATTTCTCTATTTTCCGATGCCACCTAGAAGCCAAAAACCCAATTTTCCCAAAAATCGACTTATTTGTTATTGTAAGGTTATTAATTATCAATACATATAAATATAATTTGGTCAAAAGTTTTGATAGTTTAATTTACTTAATTCGGATCTTCTAAATTCAACGGCGTTTTCCGCTTTCCTAGATGGGCCCCAGTTTTCGCAATACGGTATTTGGCTTTTTCAATTATTGATTTTCAAAAATAACGCAGGTAAAAGCAATCATAGCCAAAATATCTCGCAAGCTGGAGCCAATCTGACAAAATGGGAGACTTTAATTTAGAAGGCCTCAACTAAGTAAGGCCACCTGACAAAACATTTTCCCAAATTCAGAACTTGCACAGTTTAATTATTTAATGAAGCAAAAGAAAATAAGGAGAAAAAAACTCTTTAGGATATTTGGTGAATTATGTAAAGAAGTGCCGGGAAAAATTTCAAAGCCATTGCCGCTGTAGTTATACCATAAATAAAGAATCGTTGCCTGGAGCCGTGGACGCACAAATAACCTTACTCGTAAATTTTACTCCGATTGACTTGAAATTTTGACAGAAAATTGTGTGGCAAACATTCTGAAGTGCACGGGCTCGAAACCAAGGGCATGTTACACCAAATGATAGCAACAGTTTTTTTCTAATAACGATCGTTTCTCGGCAGGCAATGGCAAGCCTCTCATTGTATTTGAGCCAAAAAAAAGCTGCTCATAAAAAACCATCTGCCATTCGAAGACGGCGTAAAGCTGAAAGTCTCTCCATTTGTGGAAAGACATCAGGACACACACCACAAATAGGAGAAGGACCTTAGACAATTAACCAACACAAGGTGTAATGACCAAATATTTTAACGTTTTTTTTTTTTTTTTTGAGATTCTGTGAATGCTTTTAAAAATATAGATCTATGAAAAAAAAAATATAAAAATAGAAATAAAAGAATAAAAGTTGCTTACTTATGTGGGTTTGTATTGTAAATACAAAAAAAACAAAAATTAAAATAAAAAAAAAAATAAAAAAATATAAAATATAAAATAACAATAAAATATAAAAATAAAAATAAAGATAAAATTTCTTACCTAAGGGGGCTTGCGGTGGTCAGTATTGCGGCCAAACTATTTGAAACTCAAAATTCAAACGAGTTTAGTTGAATCATAATGTAAGGAAGTTTTTATTCGAGTTTAAAAAAAAATAAGAAAATGACGGAAGTTCAAAACCATCAGCCGATTTTCTCTAAAACAAAAACGTTCAAATGCTCCTATTATAAGAGAAAAGGCACCAAAAGCTTTTTTTTTATTCCATGATTGTTTAAGTACATATTTATATACTTTTAGATGACATTTTTAACAAGAACTAAATTTCGGCCGCCGTAGCCGAATGGATTTGTGTGTGACTTCTATTCGGAATTCACAGAGAGAACATAGGTTCGAATCTCGGTGAAACACCAAAATGAAGAAAAAGTGTTTTCCAATAGCGGTCGCCCCTCGCAGGTAATGGCAAACCTCCGAGTGTATTTCTACCATGAAAAAGCTCCTCATAAAAAATATGTGCCGTTCGGGGTCGACCTGAAATTGTAGGTCCCTCCACTTTTCGAACAACATCAAGACGCACGTCAGAGATAGGAGGAGGAGCTCGGCTAAACACCCAGAAAGGGTGCACGCGCCAGTTATATATATATATATATAAAGTACCTCAAAATAGGCAGTCTCATATCGCCACTTTTATTCTTATTTAAAGCTACTTTTATGTATATATTTTTTAATTGGCTTGTAGTTTATTACATTGCTTGCTTCTTTAAATTTCAGTTAAAACATTTTTCTCTAAGTGCTCGCAATACCATTCTGTTTGTTTTCCAAACGATCCCTTTAATTAAAACCTTCCAGTAGAGCTGCCCCTTGATATGCCAGCTTCGAAATTTCTTAATTGTCGTCTTGCTGCTGCACTAAGTTAATTTACTCTTGTTCACTTTGACCTGCCTCTCTCTCTATTTTCCTCTCTATCTCTCTGTCACTATCTATCTATCTCTTTCTCTTGCTACTCCTAAGCTTTCTGTTACAATTAAATTGTGCATCGAAGCGTCAAAATGAGTTTCCATCAAAACTTTTATCAAACGAACTAACTAACTACAGGTATGTGCACAAGAGGACATTATTTTCGATTGCTTCCAATTTATGTGTTGAATATACCAGCCAATTTAGCTTTGACAGGAAGCTGAGTAAAAAGTATTTAGGTATGTTTAGTGTGTATTTATTCTTACACTTTCACTTGGCCAGAGGAGTGTTCCGAAATTAAGTTGGTAGTGAATTCCAATAACTATTGATTTTTTGAAGGGATGAGGAGAGCCTGTTTGACACAGTCAATTGTACTTATTCTTGTTATATGCGTCAAAGTACTTCTTTGTTATATGCGGATGTCTTTTGACCAAGAAAGCAGAGGAGAATTCAACACAACATACAAAATGTGCCAATTTTAGATTTCGTTTCAGATAATTATTTTATTATGAGTGCATCGGTTAATATGGCTAACTCATATAACAGGGATGGAAAGTACGAGAGCGCAGAAGAAAAACTAGAGCGTTCAATACTAGAACAAGAGTAAGACCAGAGAAGGGCATCAATAAAGCAAGGATAAGCAACTGGAGAAAAGTCTCAAACGCTCGAGATATATGAAGGTCCCACGTGCAGCAGGCCAAAGCTCACAAAGAGCTATAGTGCCAAAAGATGGTAATGATGATGAGAGAGCTTAGCACGGCGACCTGAAAGATGAATTGTTCCACCTTCACAGACTCTGAGCCCAACTTCCTCAATAAATATTGGCACAATGGCGACAGTGTTCACATCGCAACGAAACCCTTTCTATGCCCTTTTCGCTCAACCTATTAGCGTTGAATTAATGCTTACAACTAACAACCTGATATGTGGATTTAAGTCGCCTCTAGCCCTCACTGTGGCCATTTTAGATAATACAGAGTCCGGCACTCGAAGTGTTACCAATTAAAAAGGCCTTAAATTTAGTTTGGAAAATTACTTTTATTCAACGTAAAGTAAAAAATATGTGCAAATAATCCAAATTAAGAATAAATTTACTTTTGCTTGATATGACCACCTTCGCTCTGACTATGACCTTGAGACGGTCCAGAAACGGATCGCAGCTGCCCGAATGTCACTTGCAAGTATTTTGGTCTACTTTTGGAAACTCTTGAACACATTTTATGTTCTTGCCCTGCATTAGCTAGAACGCGAATAAAATGTTTAGGAGCTCTACAATATGAGAGGTTAGAATGTCTACCGGGGTTAGAGCTTACTTAAATTCGCAAAAGACGCTGGCTTATTACAAGAAGCCTACTACAAGGAAACGTAAGGGTTAATCTCCATCTGGTACTACTAAGGACTAATAGGTCTATGGCTTTCAGCCAGCCAGGTCAACCTAACCTAACCTTGGCCCACTCCTGGACAATGGCTTTTTTCAGCGCCTCGGGACTTGTGAACCCTTTAGTTCGTACCTTGCTCTCCAAAACAGGCCAAAGAGTATAATCCATCGGACTCGCGTTTGGTGAACTTGAGAGCCATTGTGTGGACGTTATGAAGTTCGGAACGTTACTTTTTAGCCATTCTGGGTTCACTCGAGCTTTGTGAGACACTGCCGAGTCCTGTTGAAACGTACATGGTCTGCCACCGAAATGTTTGTCTGCCCATGGTTTCAAAGCCACTTTCAGAATACTTTCCCGATTCGCATTGACCCTGACGCCAGGCTCGATGAAAACGATTGGAGGGTCCCGATCTGCGGTTCCAGTGGCTCAAACCATTATATGTAGCGGTTGCTGCCTCCTGGTCGCCAATCGATGACTCAAATTCTCGTATGTACGGTCGGTCAAATAAACCCTATCGTTTTAGAGGTTGGCGAATTGCTCAATTTGAAAAATTTTCTTGTCAGAACACACAATGTTCGGAAAATTACCGCTTTCGGCCAAGTGAAGCTACTCCTTCGCTTTCTCAAGTATGACTTGTTGCTGCTTTGGTGTGAGATCATGCGCCTTTTGGATATGTCAAGGCTTGACTTTGAGATCATTTTTCAGTATGCGGCGGATTCTACATTCGGATATTATATTTTCAGTTCTTTCGCCATTTGATTGGGACTTCGGCGGGGTTTCGCTCAAGCCGCTTCTTCACTTTTTGAAGCATTTTACGTGACGTTGCAGTGTTTTGATGACCACCTTCATGAAGTTTCGCGATGCTACCAGTATCATTGTAACGAGCAATGGTGCGATAAACAAAAACTTTATTTACTTTAAGGTGCTCGTGCTCACGAATAAGCGCTGGTTGTGATTTTCCAGCCAAATATAATTCAATCACACTATTACGTTTGAAATCCATTACTAATTTTCTTTTTTCGCGTTTACTCTCCGCAAAATGCTTCCACGCGCTTGTAAACAATACTTGAGACTGTCATTTAGCAAACTAACAGACAGCTGATGCCCGTGCATCAGATGCGCGAGCGATCTGAAGTTGGTTATACTTCGAGAGCCGGACCCTGTAGTTGAGTATAACTTCAAGGGTGCAAACTTTTGGTTCATTTATGTACCTATAATGTCTTTCCGCAAGTATTTGGGAAACTCTAAAAAATACTATTGTATACTGACACTATAAAATATGACATTGTACAACATTCCTTTGTTTTCTAGCACAAATGCCAGAATTAAAAATAAACATTTTTGTATTCATTTAGTTTCGCGTAAGCAGTATAATAATGTGGCTACCAAACTAAAAGGAAAGGCCGTGGCATATGCGAAAATGTATCATCTTTATTGTAAGGTTTTAAATTTTTAAAAAAGAAAATATCATAAATTTTCCTACAAAAATGTATTTTCCATTAATGTAACTTTAGCATTACGAATGCCACAACTAAATGTGTACAAAATGTATAACCTTAAGGCATCTATGTGGTTTGTTGAAATGAAAAATCGTAAAATTTTAACGACCACGAAGCCACATAATAAATACTTTCTTAAAAGTTGTGACTCGCATTCGTTCAGCAGCAGCAAGCAGGCATAGTCGTTAAATGTAATGAGTTGTTTGAAATTTTCTCTGAATTTATACTACACTCTGTGAGTTGTAATTAAGACAAATGGGTACTCCAGCCATGATAAACGCGAAAAATTCATAAGAAAGATATTAAAGTCCTGTTTGTCATGTGTTAGAAGCTATATTCGTCTTATTTTTACTCCACTATGCTAAAGAGAACTATTACTACATACATACATATACATACATACATACACCATACTCGAATACCATTGTTCTGTAGGCAATATTCGAATAACCGAATGCTATCGACTATTCGGTTAACCGCTCATTTTCGAGTATTTGGTTAAGCGTTGAGTTTTAGTTCTTCGACTACTATGAACTTTTGAACCTAGGCTCCGAAAATGTCATGAATTCCCTGAAGCCATCCGAAAACACAATTCATTGATAATGGCAGCATATTCTTTAAGCTTAAATGAGCTATGTATGCTTAAAAAAAGATTTGTTGGCGCTCATGGGGACAGACGCATGTTACTTCCTCATGCCACTTTAGCTCTTTCCTCCTTGGGCAGAAATTTTCTCCACTCCATTCTTCGGAAATTTATGCACTTAGGTAAATCGATTTTGTTATTACTAAAGATTTTGATGATAGCTCTAAGGAGCTCTTACACCTCACACTCGCGATATTTTTTAAGGATTCGCATCAGATGACTTTTAGTGGGGAGGTGGAGGCGGCACAACTTAACACCCCACAACATGTAGGGCACGTTATCTGCTTCTTTCCTTAGCACATTTCGAAAAAATCCCAGACCCAAATTACGGAGAAATGTGCTTTGTATGTATACATGTATGAATTGTATGCAAAGATTCTTCTTCTTCTTAATTAGCGTGATAACAACTTATGCGATTTTGGTCGAGCCAAGTCGGGCCAAATCCTTCTCCGTCTGATTTTTGCAATGCAGAGGAGACCTTCCTCTTCCTCTGCTACCACCAGCTGGTACCACATCGAATACTTTCAGAGCCGGACGGCATAACCCAACTGCACTATATCTATGCCATTGTACAGCTCATACAGCTATGAAACAATGAGCCTACGATACTCGCCGTCGCCAATGTGCAAAGGTTCAAAAACTTTTCGCAGAATCTGTATCTCAAACACGCGAAGGCACGCCACATTGGATGCTGTCGTCGCTCAAGCTTCTGCGCCATATCGGTCATGATGGGTGCCTTCTAAAGTGTGAGTTTTATTCGTCGAGAGAGGACTTTACTACTCATAGAGTTTCTAGACAGACATAGTTATCGGTCTTAATGCTGGTTCCTAAATACACGAAGTCTTTTACAACCTCGAAATTATAGCTCTCTACAGTGACTTGGGTGCCGATACGCGAGTGCGTCGATTGTTTGTTTGATGACAGGAGGTACTTCGTTTTTTCCTCGTTCACCACCAAACCCATTCGCTTTACCTCTTTATCCAATTTGGAAAAGGTAGAACTAACAGCGGGCTTGTTAAGGCCGATGATGCAAAGATTCATTTACTCAAATATCAATGAATCGGTTCGATTCGTAACATTTGAATTGTTTCAATAAATAAAAACAAAATCCTTGTTCGAATAGTCGTTATACTCGTAGCTTTTATAAACCGATTAATAACTATTTGAATAGTATTCATTCATCCGAATATTCAGTTAACCGAGTAACCGATTATTTGAGTACTTTTAATATCCCTAATTTATGTATAGATATGTATGGTACAAACAGAGGCGATCGGAATAATGGCATACAACAACAACCATACAACTCTAAGTTTCAAACTTTATACAAAACCAGCGAAAACCCGCTCGTTCCGCTGGTCGTCTTTAAAAAAATCTCGATTAATTAATTAAACGTGGTTTTCTCTGGAGAAAAAGTACTCACTTGTTGTTTGCTTGAAAATCAGATCAGAAAGAAAGTTTGAGCGCGTCGTTGTTCCGTTCTGCATTTGCATAGATGTGCTCCCCTTTACACATAAACAACAACATCAATCGTATTATACATACACTTCGTCGTGTACGAAAAAGCGGAGAAGGAGAAGAGAACTGTTCTATTCCCCTCCGCTTTAACCCAGCTATGTGTTCAGGTGCAAATGACTTTTTTGCGTGAAGTCTGATATAAAATAAGTTCTATTTACTCTTCTTAAATTTATATAAACTTGTCCAGGCGAAGTAAAAAAACTAACATATATTTGCTTCAACCGTATATTTGTGAGTACACAGGTAATACGTAAATATATGAATGATATAGGTAATATCTCATATTAGCATAACCTTTCTGCAAAAAATTAAGGAAACGATCACCAATCACGCCGGCAATGATACAATGAATTTTTCACTATAACTGACTTCAGATTAACGTTTATATAATAAGCGTATATGTAACATTTTAAAATTTTTTTAGAATTTTTTTTTTAATTTTTAATAATAAGTGGTATTCCTCTTTCTCTTCCTCCTCCTCTTCCTCTTCCTGTAGCTATTCCTTTTCCTCTTCCATCTCCAGCTCCATCTCCTTTCTTTAGCAGTACGGGCAGTAAAAATTACTTCACTTAAAAGCTTTCATCAACAGCTTCCATCTGATACCCATATTGTACAAACACATGCAAGGGTACCTTCGTCCACCTTTTCGACTATATCTCGAGACCCTGGTCACTCAGAGATCTAAAAAATACTCTGTATTGAAGCACTCATCAGTAGCTTTGATTTAATACCCACAATGTAAAAACACATCCTAGGGTTACCCGGGTCCTCGTTTGGGCCTTCGGCAGCGCCACCTGGTGGCGAGTGGAATCAATAAGCATATTATACTAACCTTCACCGTGGAAAAATATTTATATATACCAAATTTCATAATAATCGGCCCAGACACACACGACCAAAATGTATTCAATTCTAATGAATGCTATGTGCGGTACAAAAAATACGTGCGGCAAATAGCAAAAATACACTCACTTAACCGACGCACCGCACACACACGCGTTATCGGATTTCAACCAAACTTCACAGAAACCTTTGCCAAAGCAACACCAACAATGTGTGAAACTTTTATTGTGTTCCTTACACGCGTTGCTGAGATTACTCCGGACAAACGCACACTTCTTTTCGGCTTAATTTTTATATAAGTTAGCGCATTGCACACTTGCAAAGCTAAAACAGAGATTTGATGATTCCCTTGAATCACTCCCACGCTACTGGCTGTTCGTAATTAGATCGCACAGCTTACTCCTACGCCTGCCCGTCTTTTGGATTTTGCAAATAAACAAATCTTACAGCGGTCAAGCTGATCATCAATTTACGTACGTGACTTTTGGCAGCTTGAGGAATGCAGCTGAGAATGCATTCGTACCAACATACAAACAAAGCTGCCGGCGCAACTACACCAACACAAACTCAATAGCTACACCGCAAGTAGGGATTTAGGGTAGATTGTAAGAATATAGTTTTTAGTTGAGATTGGAGTTTAATAAAGAACGGTCGAAAGTTGAGATTGGAGTTTAATAAAGAACGGCAAAAATCAGAAAAGTGGCGCCCAACTAGCAGGACAACTGAACCCAACTAGCAGAATAACTGAACCCAACTAGCAGAATAACTGAACCCAACTAGCAGAACAACCGAGCCCAACTAGCAGGACAACTGAACCCAACTGGCAGAATAACCGAGCCCAACTAGCAGGACAACTGAACCCAACTGGCAGAACAACTGAATCTAACAACGAAGGATACAATCAACTATTTGTGGAAACGAAGGAAACCTGCACGGCAGAAATGATTGCAATACGTGAAATAATAATACTGTAAGTAATTGTTCGGTTTTGATCCAGTGCAATTAAAGAAAAGTTATATAAAGTTTTTGTAAAGCGAAATACCTTCGGCTCTTTCTTACCTTTTTTTTAAAAAAAAAAAAAAGCAAAACAAAATTAACATGAGTGTAACTAGGGAACAGGTAATAGAAATTTTAAGACAACAAAATGAGCAAAATAAAAAAGAATTAAAAGCCCAGTTGGATGAAGTGATGCAAACTCTTCGGCGCTTAGAGCCGCCATCCGCGGAGAGTTACATTCCCGTGGAAATAAATCCAACTGTGGTCGGGGGCAACACAAATATGGATTTAATAAAATCTATACAAGAATTTAAGGGGGATACTGCTTCTTATCCGGCCTGGCGTTCCGCAGCAGAATTCGCCATTGGCTACTACAAAGAGGGTTCAGAGCAATATTATGTTGCCATGGGGATATTTAGAAACAAGATAGTAGGCCCCGCAAATGCAACGCTCGCTTCCTTCTCAACTGTTTTAAATTTTAAAGCTATAATAGCTAGATTGGACAAAGCATACGCGGACAAAAGACCGCTACATGTTTTGGAAACAGAGCTCAGCGTTCTGAGGCAGGGCAGTTTGTCAATCTGCCAATATTATGATACGGTAGACAAGCAATTAACACTCATAACAAATAAAAATATAATGACTCATTCAAACAATACGCAGCTTGCCGCCGCGCTCAATGATAGAGCTAGAGAAAACGCATTAAGAGTTTTTATTTCTGGCCTAAAGCGGCCGTTATGCGACATTCTATTTTCTGCCAATCCTAAAGATTTGCCTTCTGCACTGGCTACTGCCCAGGAGTTAGCGAACAACCGCATGCGTTATGATTTCGCCAGAACATTTGCGGTTAACAACGTAGCAACTACCACTAGCCCAAAATACCACAATAACTATCCTGGCAATCCCCAAATGCTCAAGGACACCCCTACTCCAATGGATGTAGACCGCGGATCCTCCGCATTCCGACGTACAAAACAGTCCAACCAGAGTTATAGAAAGGGAAATGCCGTGGGAGGGCACCCCGAAAGGGATGCTAATCAATACGTGAATAAACGGGAGCACAGAAGGGGAGATTCAGTAAATTCACGGAAGCCGAAAGTGCAACGGACCAACCATTTGGAGACAACCCCAGAGGTGGATCCACAAAAGAAAATTACTGTGGACCGTGACAGTGATTCGGATGTCGAGATCGCTTCCAATTTCGCGATGGAAGACGAGGTTAATTTTTTAGTATAAGGTCGCTCCTACCTTACATTACCAAGAAGGCGTCGGAGGGGCAGGAGCTTAGGTTACTGATTGATACAGGAACTTCAAAAAACTAATATATATCAAAAATTTGAGCTTCCTAAAGGGAATTATCCCTGTGGAGAGACAGTTTACGGTCAAAACTATAAACGGATGTAATCTCATAGAAAAAAAATGTAAGGTTTTCGTTTTGGGGAAAGTCTCAACTTTCTTCATTCTTCCTAATATAAAGGGCTTCGATGGTATAGTGGGATACGATTTCCTTAAGGAGATAGAATCTAAAATTGATACGACATCCGGATACTTATATTACGAGGGTGGTAAGGAAAAATTAAATAACGTCAAATGTGAGCAAGTTAACTCCATATATTTGGACAAGGACTCGGTCCCAGCTCTTGTGAAAAACGAGTTTGACTCTATGATTAAAAAGAATTTTAAGGCCTTTGCCGAACCTAACCGCGCTTTGCCATTTAATACTAAGGTCAAAGCTAAAATTCGTACCACTTCCTCGGAACCAATTTACACCCGATCTTATCCATACCCGGTTTCGGCGGCAGGATTCATTAATAAGGAAATAGAAATACTGTTGAAAGAAGGAATTATCCGAAAATCTAATTCGGCGTATAACTCTCCGGTCCATGTAGTGAATAAAAAAGGCCTGGATGAATATGGTAAACAAAAGCTCCGCATGGTAATCGACTTTCGAAAATTAAACGAAAAAACGATTGCGGATAAATATCCTATACCAGATATTTCTACCATATTGGCAAACCTGGGCAGTTCCAGATTTTTTACTACTTTAGATCTAAAGTCTGGATTCCACCAGATAATCCTTGAGGAGAAGGACCGCGAAAAAACAGCCTTCAGCATTAACAATGGCAAATACGAATTTAATAGATTGCCATTCGGGTTAAAAAATGCGCCCAGTATCTTTCAACGGGCTATTGATGACGTCTTGAGAGACGACATTGGCCAAAGTTGCCAAGTTTATATGGATGATATAATCATCTTTTCAAGGGACGAAAAGTCTCATATTCAACATGTCGATAAGGTACTGGGGAAGTTGGAAAGGGCCGGTATGCGAGTTTCAGCAGAAAAGACTAAATTCTTTAAAGATAAGGTTGAGTTTCTTGGCTTTATTGTCTCTCGAAGGGGGATAAAAACATGTCCAAATAAGGTCAAGGACATAATCGACTATAGGAAGCCGGAAACACTTCGAGCATTACGCTCTTTCTTGGGTCTGTCAGGTTATTATAGAAGGTTTATAAGGGATTATGCATCTATCGTCAAACCATTAACAAAGTATCTTCGGGGGGAGAATGGCCATGTGTCATCCCACAAGTCCAAACACACTAAAATAGTCCTTGATGACGAGGCCATTCAAGCATTTAAAAGGGTAAAAAGCATTTTGGCATCGGAAGATGTTTTGCTGTTTTATCCGGATTATGACAAAACATTCGAACTAACAACAGACGCTTCCTCTAGCGCTTTAGGCGCGGTCCTCTCCCAGAATGGTCGGCCCATTACAATGATTTCAAGAACATTATCAAAAACAGAGGAGAATTATGCAACCAACGAGCGTGAGCTCTTGGCTATAGTGTGGGCCCTTAAAAACCTTCGACATTACTTATACGGTATTAAAGACATCGTAATATTCACAGACCACCAGCCTTTAACTTTCGCTATTTCGAACAAAAATCCTAATACAAAAATGAAGCGATGGCGTGCGTTCATAGAAGAATTTTCGCCTAAATTTGTTTATAAACCCGGCAGAGACAACGTCGTAGCAGACGCTCTGTCCCGTCAGTTTTTGAATAATATGACTGATACAGATGCTACAGCACATAGCGAGTCATCGCTCTCAAACACAATTAAAACTATCCAGTATCCAGTAAACCAATTCAAAAGACAATTCATTTTGACGAAGGGGGATCATTATCACCAAAGTACAAAAATAATTTTTCAGAAAAAAATTCGTTATACTATAAATTACGACACAATAGTAAATTTGTTGCATAATCTTAAGAAACTCGTAAACCCTAGCGTTACAAACGCTCTTTGTTGCGATCTTCCGACACTATCAGAGATCCAGGGACCTCTTGTCGAAGCATTCCCGGGGGTTAAATTTATTCATACAGAAAAATTTGTAATCGATCTAACGAATCCGAACGATCAACAGGAAGCAATAGCAACGGAGCATGCCCGTGCCCATCGATCTCTGTCCGAGAATTTTAAGCAAATTCTATCAGAATACTACTTTCCCGACATGAGGAAAATGCTCAGGTCAGCTGTATCAAATTGCAAGATCTGTCTGGAAAATAAATACCAAAGAAAACCACCAAATCCGGAAATTGGGAAAACTCCAATCCCAGAGCACCCAGGAGAAATTCTCCACTTAGACATTTTAATTACTGGAAAGCAGCTATTCTTAACTGCTGTTGATAGGTTTTCAAAGTTTGCAATTGTTAAACCTGTTATTTCAAGATGTACCATTGATATAAAAGAAGCTTTATTAGAGGTATTAGGTATGTTCCAAAACACTAAAACAATTGTCACAGATAACGAAAGAGCGTTTACTTCAAATTTAATTAGAAACATGCTACGCGATCATTTCTCCATAGAACAGTTTTTCGTACCCACCTTACATAGCGAAAGCAACGGACATTTCGAAAAGTTTCATTCAACCCTTTTGGAAATAGCCAGATGCGTGAAGGCACAGCAGCAGATAAGCGAGGTTAAAGATCTGATTTTGCTTGCTGCTTGCAAGTACAACAGAACAATTCACTCGGTTGTAGATTCGAAACCAATCGAAATTTTGCAGAACTGCCCAGCGGAGAAATTTGGGGAAATTAGAGATAAATTAATAAGAGCCCAGAATTTAGTATTGAATAGATTGAATGAGAAAAGAATAACCAAAACATATCAGCCTGGTGAAAGGGTGTTTCTTCGACGAAATAAGCGATTGGGAAATAAATTTGAGAAGGTGTTCGTGGAAAAAATAGTAGAAAGAGATTTAGGTACAACAGTACAGATAGAAGGCAGGAAAATTCATAAAAGTAATTTACGATAAAATCAATTTCAGATTGCCGCTTGCCCTAGTCTTCGTCACTAGAGCCAATTTAATTGACTACACCTCCTCACAAGTTATCACCATCCCTCGGGGAAATGTGGCTATTTATAATGAATTCATTTACCTCGTGCACGCCACCAACCTAACAGATTATCGCCAGATAGCTTACGAAAGCCGATGGTTCACATCAAAATCAAAAAATCAGGTAGTGAACGAAAATATTTTGAAACAGCAAGGTGAGGAAATACTACACATAATTCGCACTTTGGAAATACCTAAGAGAATTGCAAGGTCAATAGATTTTCTGGGGTCCGCCCTGAAATTTATAGCCGGTACCCCGGACCACGAAGATTTTGAACTGCTCTTGACAAAGGAAAGCATACTAATAGAAAACAACAATAGGCAGATTAGAATTAACTCCGATTTACAAAATAGAATTAACGAAATTACCAACCTAATCAATACACTTCGCGGAAATCAAACGGATTGGATATTAAAAGACGAGGAAACATTGCTCTGTGAAAATTTGGTAAGAAGAAATAACCATATAATCAGCCAACTAAACAGACTAGCACTCTCCATTGTGTTGGCAAAAAGTAATATCATAAATCCACTTATTTTGGATGACGAAGAGATGGATCAAGCGTTCAATTCCGAACAATTACCCTTTAGTTTAAGTAATTTACTTTTAGTATCTAAGGTAAAAATTTTGCAAAGTTCTGATGTTATTTACTATATTCTTAAGGTTCCTAAGGTTACAAATTTCTGTCAATTCCTAAAAATCTATCCTGTAGTCCATAATAATAGTATCGTAAAGCTAGAGACCACGCTTGCGGCAAAATGTAGCGATACGTTTCAACCACTCGAGAACTGCAATGACACTCTGGTAGCTAAAGTGTGCAAACCGGCTCACTCAGATTGCTTGGGTCAGATGCTAAATAATAACACAGCTAATTGTTCATCAGAATCGGCATATCACATACCATCAGTTCAAAAAATAGAAGAGGGCATCATTATTCTTAACAACGTGCAACCAACGACAATATTTGATCAACGAAAATTGGAAATAAGGGGAACGTATCTGCTTCTTTTTCGTGACTCTATCACCATAAATGATACAACTTACGTGGTAAAAAGAGAACCGACTTATATCCAACCACATCCTCCAAAAACCGTATCCATTAATTACTTGGAACACCATACGAGTTTGTCCCTACCATATTTGCACCAAATTTATATCGACAACATCTCTCGCATTCACGAATTGAAGGAGGGTATATCTGTTCATCGTAATTTGTTCTGGACGATTTTTTCTTTTCCTCCATTATTATTGATCGCAATAGCAATTTTTTTCATCCACCGCAGAAACAAATTAGCAAGTAATAAAGTAAAAACTCAGAGGGCAGTAGAGGAAATTTTGGCACGAGTCGAGGACGGCTCGTCTTAAGAGGGGGAGAAGTTAGCGCATTGCACACTTGCAAAGCTAAAACAGAGATTTGATGATTCCCTTGAATCACTCCCACGCTACTGGCTGTTCGTAATTAGATCGCACAGCTTACTCCTACGCCTGCCCGTCTTTTGGATTTTGCAAATAAACAAATCTTACAGCGGTCAAGCTGATCATCAATTTACGTACGTGACTTTTGGCAGCTTGAGGAATGCAGCTGAGAATGCATTCGTACCAACATACAAACAAAGCTGCCGGCGCAACTACACCAACACAAACTCAATAGCTACACCGCAAGTAGGGATTTAGGGTAGATTGTAAGAATATAGTTTTTAGTTGAGATTGGAGTTTAATAAAGAACGGTCGAAAGTTGAGATTGGAGTTTAATAAAGAACGGTCGAAAGTTGAGATTGGAGTTTAATAAAGAACGGCAAAAATCAGAAAAGTTATACAGTAGATTCTGTTTTTATGCGGTAGATACGTTCCGCAAGAAACAGCATAAAAAAAGCTACCAGTTCTATAGTAAAACTATAGATCCGTTTCAAAAGTGCTAAAAACCGCATAAATCTGAAATAATGTAATAAAATCGCATAAAAAAGGGCACTAGTCCCATATTATTCCTATAGATACGTTCCAAAGACCGCATGAATCTGAAATAATTAAATGAAATCGCACAAATAAAATATTGTATTTTTGAAAATTATATCTTTATTTAAGAAACGTCAGAATAGAAAAATAAATTTACGTCAGAAATAGAATCAGACAATACCCACATGTTGCGCATTCGTTTAGGATTTGGCGTAAAATCACTTTCGTCACTTGAGGAAATGTACATCTCTGATCTAGATGGTTGTTATGCAGACGGTTCCATACTTGTAGGGTTAGCATTTCTGATGTAATCTGTGATGAGTTTTTGCTTAGCTGGTTTAGAATCTTGTTTATATGTACAATTCCCGATAGGTCGACATGCATTTTTTAATTAAAAAAAAAACCGCACTATTTCAAAACCGCATAAAAAAAGCCGCATAAAAACAGAACCTACTGTATATAGATTTCAATAAATTAAACAAATTTTCATCGAAATATCAATTTTTAGAATTTCAGAATTTTTTTTTATTTTGAGAAGGTGTTTTTGTTTTTGACAGAATCTTTAGGGATTTGTGGCTATATAGAATCTTTAGGGATTTGTGGCTATACAACCCGTTTAATATTAACACATCGATATGTAAGTTTAAAATGGCTAAAACCTTGCATTGTGTTTTAGATTTTTTGTTTTTTTTTTTTTGCATTTTCTTCCTTATACATAATGAACGTTCGAATTTTTTATATGCAAGAAAATGCGCAACACCATCAACAAAAAAAATTATCAAAACTCATTGCAAATATTGAGCCACTTTAAACTTGCGCAATATTACAAAAAATTGAATGAGCTACAAAATTACACACCCCGAATTTCTGTAGAGATTCTGTCGAAACTAGCTAAAACTTGGAAATATGTCGCTCCAATATTATTGTGAGCGTTTCTGTGCATATCAGGTGTATACCTATGAAAGCGGAATTCGCGCATAAATGATATTAACTATGATACAAATGTACGAGTTTGCGAACTGTTGGACTTCTGTCTACAACATCCAATCACAACATTACAGATTTTATGCTTAGTTTTTGTAATTTTTAAATCTGATCTATGGTTTTAAAACTACTCAAGATCAACGCTGACATAGGCAACCCAAATCACTTGAATGATTTTTCCCTTTTTCCAAATTTTCAGAATATATTAGAAAAAAAAGATGAAACACAAATTGATTTTCCTCTTAATAAGGCAACATCACACCAAGTAAAATGTGCCTTTCAGATATTTTATCTGACGCATAAGTTTTAACCCTTTGCGGCTGATGCCGCCACAGTGGTGACATTCGCAAGTAGTCATAAAAGCCGGTTACGCCAGTCATTAGATTTCAAGGATCAGTAGAATTGAGATCAGCAGAAAGCTATACTTGTAAATACAATAAATCAGTTTCAACAAATTCTGTGTTTTCTAATTTCCATACATTTGCTTTAAATCACTAAGACTTTTTGCAACTAGCTGGTACTACTATCAGATAAATCTGCCTATCGCAAAGGATTAAAGGACTCTAGACTAACGCTGGCAAAGGCAACGCAAGGGATTTGAGTGAGCTCTCGCTGTTTCGAAAATTCTCAGAATACACAAAAAAAAAGAAGAAACGCAAATTGGTTTTCCTCTTAATACGGCATCATTATCAATCAATCTGATATTATGGCATATCTTTTATAAGAACACTACGAAATTTAATCACATTTTATTAAATAAATTTCTAAATAAAATTGTTCCACTTTTTGGCATAAAAATATGCTCCCTTTTTCGTTTAAAAAGTTCGGATTTCATAATGTCAGGCGTATAGACATACATACATACACAACTTTAATTGTTAAATTAATTTGACATTCTCTCCCTTCATTATTTATTTGCAGTTTCTTTGAAAAGGATGATGTCCTAATCGCACTATTAGACGCTGGCGTTAATAGGGTAAGGCAAAAGTCATCTATATAGTAAATTACTACGTTAGTGTGATTATGGTTTAATATAAACTTCTAACAAACTGCTTTTCGTTTACATTTTCGCTTTCAATTTATGTTACTATCCGCCATTTGGAAATTTCCACAATTCGCTGAACCTGCAACCATGGTATTCATTTCACATGAATGCACACTTACGCAAATACCTACACGCAAATACAATCGTTTGGCATGCGGATGCGGTTGTGAACACACAGTGCGTTCCCGAGACCACAAATCTTTCAATGTGCAGCATTGAGCTAAAACAAATCCTGCATTCAATCGTACGACCACACAATGTCATGTCAACCCAGCAAGTAAGTAGGAATGAAGGTCAAGGAAATTTAAATACCATAAAAGGTTAAAATTGTGTGCGTTTGAACTTTAACGTTGTTGATAAATATTTCAAAACTGAAAGGAATATGAAAAACTAATTTCATTCATATCTCTTCATATCAACAGGCCCTCTACACTGCGCTGCATCGGCTGAAGGAAGTTATCCTCATCACAGACAACCACCTACGCATACAGTATGCCAATCGGGCGGCCGAACGTTTGCTGAATATGCGACTGGTAAAACAAAACTCCTTTAATTTTCCTTTTTTTACTGCTTAATTTAATGCTAACTACAAGTATATACGAGGGTTGCCTTCTAACAGGGTCGTCTTTGCAATATTACGTGTGACGAGCTGTAATTAAATATTTTTGCCGAAATGTTTTAGCATAAACTGGCATATAGGGTTTTCTCTTACGAGCTTTATTTGCTCTTTTTTCAGAGACCTGAAAAATGTATCTCGCTCACAACAGTGAATTAACTCGTAACAATTTTCATGCGATGATTTATTACGATTTTCGACTTAGGTTATCGATACAGAAGAGCATTGATCAATTTACTTACTTACTAACACTATGAAACGCTGGTGCAACAAGTTCCAACGTGACCGTCGATCTTTGCAGGATGAATTTTGTGAAGACCATCCAACAGTTGTTGTGCCAGAAACAATCAATGCTGTGCGTCAAATGATAACGCAAGATCATCATCATGTGACAAATCGCGAGACAGAGGCATTCTTGAGACCAGCACACATTTAATTTTCCATGAACATTGGGTCGTTAAAAAGGTTTGTGCTCGTTCGATACTGTATAGTTTGGCAATTGCGCAAAAACGGTCGATTGGTGTAAAAAAATATTGAAGAAACTTAGCCGCAGTGGCTTAAAATACGGCTATGTCTTCGTAACAGGTGATGAATCTCGCATATAAGCCGGAAAAAAGCAGCAATCGTCATTATGGGCGTTCCAATACGAGCTTAATCAAACAAAAGTCCTTCACGGAAGAGGACCTCAAAGCAAATGGTCTTTTGTATTTTCGGAAAATCTAGTAATGTCGTAACTGTACCACTTAGAAAATTGAAACTTAAAACAGTCAATTCTGAGTGGTACACAACCATCTGTTTGCCAGAAGTTTTAAAACCAGAATTAAGAAAAGCCACCCGGCGAAAGCGAATCCTCCTTCACAAAGACAGTGTGAGCTCTCACGTATCGGCACACACAAAAGAGTTTTTGAGCATTCAAAAGATCGAATTAATGATTTATCTGAATTATAGCGCTGATTCCGCACCTAATGACTTATTTTTGTTCCCGAGCAACAAAAATGCAATGCGAGTTCAAGGTTTTTCAGTGCCTGCAAAAACTGTTGAACCCTTTAAACAGCTCGTTTTGGAGGTATCCACTTCTGAGTGGCAAAAGTACTTTGAGAATTAGTTCAAGCGAACGCAAAAGTGTATTGACTAACAAGGAGAATATTTTGAAAACCAATAAAGTCTCTTTCATTCTTAATTTACTATGTTTTCAATATCGGGTGCCATAAAAGGCCATTCTCGTATTAGATCAAATGAAAAGTTTTGTGGAATTTTTCATTTAATTTTTCAACTATGAAATTAACGTAGTTAGAATTATCTGGTTTAGATTGAATGTATATTTTAATTTAGTCTATACATTTTATCAATCTCGAGGGCATTTCGCGATTGATAAAGTTATCGTGCTTATAGATAGCAACTTAACCAGCTCATTTATACAAGCCCCCCCAAGTGTCCAGTTTTTTACCATTAAGAAAATTTTACAAATTGCCCAAAGTGTGATATTCGTTCAGTATGCGCTTGAGTCTTCCACCCAAGCTCTCGGAGGTTCTGAAATGTCATTAAAGAATGTCAACAAAATTTCAGCTTAAATGCTTCATTTATTAAGAAATAAAAAGTATTAATTCAAAGTAAGAAAGGCATTAAAAAAATAACAAAAAATGCTATTCAAATTAAAAGTTTGTTTCTAGTAGATGATTTCTTGCAATATCACCAAACACACAACAGCAAAACCTTCTAGGTGGTGAACTCGGGCCGGTAATGATCTTTACAATAGTTGATGTTCTCGAAGCCGGCCAATTTTTCATCGCCAGATTTTCCCCCTTTCAAAAATAATTCAACTTTCTGTTCTGTATTTTCACTTTTATCGATCGAATTTTCTCTTTTTTCTAACTTTGCTTTGGAACGCTGTGCCGCATAACTAAAAAATGGCTTATTGGTGTAGGCTTAAGTATAATAAGAAATAAAATTAAAAGCATTTAAAAATGTTGATAATTGTTCGGTGTTGAAAATTATATTGTATTACGAGTATACAGTTCTTTGAAGTAAAATAAGTTCTTTTAAGCATTTTTCTTTTTTTATATAAAATGTTTTTTTAAATAAAATATGGTAGCTAAGTTGGTAGGTAGAAGTAGCAGTCGTTCTCTCAACCAACGCACTTAGACCCTTACCGATCCATTGAGATACCAGAGTTTATCTGCTACTCCTGTTTAAACCATTTTGTTTTAAGTGCAAGCCCATTGATCTGGCTGACATTTATACATATGCCTATGTCTATTTAAGAAAGATGCGCCAAAGTATCTAAACCCACCATGCCACGTGGGAGAGTAAAAGAGAAGATGTCTGGTAGGCTCTTCCTCCACCTCATTCTTGCAGCTTCTGCAATAGTCGATATGAGGTACGTCCAACCTTTGTCGACCTAGGAGACAGTTTTCTGTCATCAGTGTAAGTAACACAGAGACGATTTTCTTTGACCGTTTAAGTTGCGCCTTTGAGCGCGTGACGTCCTATTTTGGTCAAATTGGTTTTGTATGATTACCTGTCCAAGCTGGTAGGATAAAAAAGGGTGGTTTAGTTTCAAGGGCTGGTGTTGACTTTGAATAAAATACAATTTTTTTAGGAAATTATTGTCATTTCTCTTTACTATGATAATATTGGTATGGCTCAACTACGTATGGAACAAAATATTGGCCAAATGGCCGCAGCTTCCTCGGCGGCACACCTCCAAAAACCACCAAATGCAAATAGTTCCTTATCTAAAGGGTGGTCAAGTTTTCCGGGCCGGTGTTGATTTTGAATGAAACACAATTTTTATAAGAAATTATTGTCATTTCTTTTTATTATGATAATATTGGTGTAGCTCAATTAGGCATGGAACAAACTATTGGCCAAATGGCCACCGCGGCCTCGGCGGCACACCTTCATCCGATGGTCCAAATTTTCGATGACGCTGAGGCTCTATGCCGTTAATGTGTCGAATTATCTCATCCTTTAACTCTTTATTTGTTGCTGGCTTATCGACGTACACCTTTTCTTTCAAATAACCCCAAAGAAAGAAGTCCAACGGTGTCGTTGACGTTTAGGTGTGGTTCACATTCAACATCGGCCCTTGAAATTTAACAACCCTTTATATATATTACTTTGTAAAATCAATTTTTATTTAATTATTGGTAAAAAATTTATTTGTGAAAAAACTTTTTTTTTTAATTTTTTTTGTTAAAATTTTTTTTGTTTAAATTGTGGACAAAAACGTTTTTGTTCATTTTTTAAAATTACTTCATCTCAAATAATTTTGTTATTTTTTATGCTATTTTAGACTATGCTCAGTAATCCGTGCAAGTCTCATAATCAAGTTTCCACAATTTTTCGAGTTATTTTCAAACACATTTTCGAAAATAACCAAATCAATTTTTGTCGCGCAAATTTTGGATAAAAATATATATTATTTATTATTTTATTTTTTGTGCTAAATTTGTTTGAAAAGTAAATTTTATCCTAAAACGTTAAAAAAGAAATTTATAAAAAACTTAAAAAAAATTAAAATATTTCCGTTCAGAAACTGTATACCACATTTTTCTGCATTGAATAAACGATTTTATTAAAATTAATATATTAATTATTAAATTCTGAATTTTTAGAAGAATTAACGGCAATGCCCCAAATACTTGGTATCAGTTGGCATGGAATCGCTCTACTTTAAATCTCCAAAAAGCACCCGTTATATATATATAGGGATATATATAATTGGCGCTACACCCTTTTCGGGTGTTTGTCCGAGCTCTCCTCCTATTTGTGGCGTGTGCCTTAATGTTGTTCCACAAATGGAGGGACCTACAGTTTCAAGCCGACTCCGAACGGCAGATATTTTTATGAGGATCTTTTTCATGGCAGAAATACACTGGGAGGTTTGCCATTGCCTGCCGAGGGGCGACCGCTATTAGAAAAATGTTTTTCTTAATTTTGGTGTTTCACCGAGATTCGAACCTACATTCGCTCTGTGAATTCCGAATGGTGGTCACGCACCAACCCATTCGGCTACGGCGTTCGCCGTTACAATGTATAAATCTGAGATATGGCTCACTAAAGATGGTCACTAGTCAGAGTTTTTACCTTTTACTTGCCCAATAGATACTTAAAAGTAGTATCTATAGAGAGTGGATAATCGCTCTTCAATTTTCATACTAACCTTAATTTTATGTGATTTGTATGCTTGTGGCAGCACGAATCCCAGTAACATATAAATGTAATTATAATTACTTTCTTTTTATTTAGGACGAAATAATTAGCAAGCCATTGACGGATATTTTCATTACCGATGTCTCATCATTTATGATGCAAAGCCGCAAGAATAAAGAATTCGATGAGATATTGACTGTGCGGCGCAAGGGACAGGAGGATGTTTCAATGCATATACGTGTCATACAAGTGGCATGCATAGGCAGGTGAGTGAAATGTTATACGTGCGTATACACTTACGAGGGTAGTATTATCTTACTCTACTCCTGTAAATATTTGGGTTAAGGCTAAATGGAAAAAAAAATATAAAAACATAATATGGTTCAACACATTGTGAAGCCAGTAAAAAAAGAGAATAACAACTTTCTCTTATTTCCACAGAACACCCACACACTTTGTCTTTAATCTCGATGTACCTGGATCACATGGTGATTTTGTCGCCACACTACCACAAGCCAGAGAAGCACCACGCGGTTCACAGCACTCCATACGCCGTGGCAGTGTCGATGTGCGTTCTGTGGCATCCGATGGCTTACGGCGTACCAGTCTGGCCAAGTTGACATCACTACCGCTGGAGGCGCCCATTACAAAAGTAGGATTTATTACTAACAACCAAACAAACGCACTAACAAATATCAATTGTAAAATGCGCAGAAAAGCAAATAAGAGTAGTATAGTATACTAACCCCAGTAGTCGATTTGTTGTGCTGTCATATTGAGTTCCCAAACGCTCACCCACCAATGTGCAAATTAAGTGTGTATATGTGTGCGTGTGCGTGAAAAACAAAATCCATGCTTTTTTGTCTTGCAAGTGTTTTATGAAATTTGCACTCTAACAATTTATGTGGAAATAATGAAATTGGCCTTAATACTGAAGCTGTTCTAAGAACACAACAAGAAAAAAATACTAAAAATTTTACTAATTGGCTTTAAATTACATGCATATACGCACACAACCGGACACAAGTAAACGCACAGCCATATGCTGTATAACTACAATGGCCCTCTAATAGGAAGAATGCGAATTATACACTGAAAAAATGTGGCCGACAAAATTTTAATTATACATAAATCGCCAAATGCTTTGGAACGCGAGATATTAGTATAGAAAGTCCTTAACTAGGAAACTAAGAAGAGCCGCCTAGAAATAAATATGAGGTTTGTTCTTAGTTCGAATTTTTTTTTTTATCGGCCTTCGAAGTTTGCAGTCAAATGCCGATTTTCAGTATATTGTTTCATAAGTACCACAAAAATTTTCGTCATCAATTTTTTCAAAAATTGTAATTGTTGCACAGGTCTCTAGCAATAATTTGGCTTTTACAGATTGAAAAAATATCAATTAGCCGACGAGTTATAGCCAAAAAACCGTATAAACAATTTTGCTCCGATTTCGAACTTCGAAGGCCGATTAAAAAAAAATTCGAACTAACATAAAAAAACGGCGCGATACGGGTCTTCTAATTTCGCCTCTATTTTCACCCGCCACTCTCAGAATGGACCTAATTTTTGCTAACCTGAATTTGTTCCACAGTGTATTTATTAGGTTAAGGAATAAGTTCGTAGCGTTTTTACCGAAGGCTTTTACTCGTATTTAAACGAAAAACAATAATTATATCAATAAGTTAATCAATTATACATTCGCCGTTGCTGTTTAAAACCTCTTCCCTCGACCAATTTGTTGATGCCGTTTCGCCAAAAATCGTCATCGGACCACTTGTTATCAAAGGTAACGCCTTTCATACGATTTGACAGAGAGCGGAAAGGATGGTAATCGGTCGGTGCAGGGTCCGAAGAATACGACGGATGCTGAGAGACCTCCCACTAGAATTCTTTGAGTACGGCTTTGACGACTTATGCAACATGCGGTCTGGCGTTGTCGTGAATGTGTATGGTTTGACCATGTCGATCAGGTCTTTTCAGTCAAATAGCCGCATTCACGAGGTGTAACTGGGCAATGTAGAGCTCCTTGTTGATCGGGACATTCTTTTGAGCATTTGCCAATGCTCTATACCATCCCAGTCCCACCAAACACATATCATGATCTTCTTTGTTTCTTCAATTTGTTCTCTTTGTTTTTTTTTCATTGAGCTTGTGAGGCACCCAGACTCCCAATTTTTCGGTAAATCCCATTGAATGAAGGTAATTGAGAATCGTTTTATGATCGGAGTTCATTTTTTCCGCCGATCCATGACTGGTTTGGCGACCGTCATCATTCAAAAGTGATTTGAGGCGTTCTCCATCGAATTAAGAAAGCCTTCCGCTGCGGGACGTGTCATCGAGGTCAAAGTCGCCATTTTTGAACTTTGCAAACCATTTCGGTGCTGTAGACTCACCTATGACACCTTCTTCATACGGACTGCTTCGGCAGCTTTTTGACCTCAATGAAAAGCAAAGAAGAGAAAGTGTCGAAAATACAATTAATATAGTTTTGTAGAGCAGAATGAGTTCTATCGAGTGATTGCTTACCCTTTGCCAAACAGCAAACAAATCAGTGTAAAATAAAAGAAAATATAAAAACTATAAACTTATTCTTCAACCCAATAAATAAAGGGTAGAATAATTTAGCTGAGAAGCTTATGTTTGGGTGTGAACTTCAAAGAGTTCATAAGGTTCAAAGACTCACATCTGATCTTATAACCGGCGCAATGTCGAATACTCCATCGAAAGTATTACACTCCCGCCTACAGTTGCCATTACAACATTCACGACTCACCTACACTCAAGGGAAGAGTGAGAACGGGACGGTGTAAGAGTCCATCTATGTATCATATATACAGATGGCTCAAAACTGGAGGGCAGGTGGGCGGAGGGGTATATTCCCGAACATCTGGGAATCTCCTTCAGTTATCGGCTTCTCGCCTGCTGCAGTGTCTTTCAGGCTGAACTGGTGACAATAATGAAAGTCGCGACACTGGAACAGTATGATGCGATACCTGGAGGTGTTATCTACATTTTCACTGATGCCCAGGTGGCTATAAAATCCCTCGAAAAGCAGTCGACAACCTCCAAAGTAGCCATGAAATGCCGCACATGGGGGTAACTGCAGAATCGATAAACTGTCGGAGCTCGGCACCCAATTTCTCGATAAGTGCACAAACAATGACACAGACACCATTACAAACCTCTAAACGAATAAAAGATGACGTAATGAAACCACTGACAGAATCACCCGACAATCGGCAGATTCTCTGCTAAGCCAAAATAAGCACAGGCTTAGAACATTTCAGTTATAACGGAGCACTGCCTAATAGGTAGGTATGCCCAGAGGATGGTTGGGCAAGCACATGGCTTCTACAGCAGCTGTATGTGGATGAAGAAGACGAAGAGACGAACTCGCACCTTCTATGCAATTGTGCTGCTCTATCCAGACGTAGGTTTACTATTTTAGGTAGACAATTTTTGTAACGAATTGGAAGATCAGGAGTCTTTAAAAAATATTAAAATATTCACACTGGCTTTAGGAGGAATAAGGACAAGTCCTCCACGCGACATCGCAAAGATCTATGAGCCGGAGTGTGTCCAATTTCAAACTAACCTTACCTAGGTTTGATAATATAGTATATATGCTTCAGTGCGAGATTCGATATTGCTCATATGCCCATCGCGAGCGCTTTGCACCGGACAACTCTTTTGAGCTTCTTTTATACCACTCTTCCATACAGTTCGGCCAAAGCCTTGGCAGTTTCCCATTCTATATCGTTCCTGAGCTCCTCTAGCGAAGTTTCGCGCTTCAAATAATCAAGATGCCTCACTTTTTGAGTAGGTTTGTTCTTAGGTCAAGGTGTAGGCCAAAATTTTATAGAAAATGTGCCCCAAAATGGGCGAATTTAGTAGATTAAGATGATTGACACTCTCAAGAAGGGTGTAGAGAGCCCGATTGTGAATGCAGTAAGCAACTGCAATTTAGGTGTACATAATAATCAAGCCATGATCCAAATAAAATACCTGCGTTACGTTTTTATATTGCCAGATAGTAATATAGGTCAAAATGTAAGGCTGCGCTTGTATTCAAATGCAAAAGTAGTTCATATATATCTATTGAAACCCATTATGATTAAGATTTTGAGAGCGTAGCCGTTATTCAGCGCTTTTAAAAACACCTTTACTCATCCACTGGGAAAAATTTGGCACATTGGTACACAGGTAGCAGCAGTGTAGCAAAAAACGAAAAACAAAAACCAATGTATTTTGTTTTTGCCTTTGGTCCCTAACATGCCAAAATCTATAGACAATGAATCAGTTTAGAGTAGTTTAAACCAAATAGGACAATTTAGAAACCAAATAAATAGTTGCTCCACTGCTATTCCCTGTTCAAGCGTTCCTTGGCTCTTCCAAATGATATTAAAAAAACGAAAACACTCACAAAATATGGCATCCAAATCAATTGAAATTTTTCTCAGTGTAAACCATAATATCGAATACTCGCACAAATTGATGCTTTGAAAGCTTTAATTAAAATACTAAAAAATATGTTTGCCAAATGTTAATTTCTAATGCACTCTAAAACTTTGTTATTCTCTTTTTTCTCTCTTTTCTTTTACGTTACATTTTACGTTATGTGTGTTGGTTTTATGTAATAAACAAAAAAATAAATATTCATACATATAAACCAAAAAAATAAATAAAAATAAAAACAAATTCGCTCTTGCTGCTCGCTCGCTCGCTCGTTCGTTCGTTCGTTCGTTCGTTCGTCCGTTTTGTTTTCGTTTGGTTACGTTTTGTCGTTAAATGCTCTCACAATCAAACAATGAACCAATCAAACAATCAATGAATCAATCAACCTACCAACCACCAACCAATTCCATCAAACAACTACGCTCGCTATATAGATAATCAATTTACTCTCCCAAGTACAGGAGAATTGTTCGCCGGACGAGGCACGGCTCATCGATAAAGTGATGGAGTTCTTAAAGCGTGAAGGACTTTATAGTCCACAAATGAAGGAAATACGCACAGATGATCCAATAGCCACTGATCTAATCGGAGCGCTGTTGACGGTGAGTTTTACAGTAAACTATACTTACATGTGTATATGTATTTAGTGTGTATAAATTACTCAAATTACTCAGAGAGACTCTTACTACTTACTCACATACGCTATTTTTGTTTGTTTGTGTAGGGGCCAAGTCTATATTCATCACGACGCAGTTCAAATGACTCTATCATACGCGTAACTGGGCGCCAATCCACTAGTATGCCTGCCAAAATGAAGGTAAACTATGCACGAAAATTTATTATACTACCTTCCTCCACTAATTGCCACACTTTTTCACTAAAATTCCTATCAGGCCACTCCACACATAATGGAACTACTTGAAGAATCTCTTAGTTGGGAGTTTGATATTTTCAAACTCGAAGAAATTACCGAAAAGCGGCCACTCCTCTATTTGGGCATGGAAATGTTCCGGCGTTTCAATGTCTTCGCCACGCTTAATATCGATGAGAATGTCTGCAAGAGTTGGCTGGCCGTAATCGAGGCCAATTATCATGCGAATAATTCATATCACAATAGCACACACGCCGCCGATGTCATGCAGGTCGTTATCATGGTTTTAAACTCATAGCAGAGATATAAGATAAAAAGAAAAGGTGCACTCCAGGTCCATTAATTTACACACACGGAGGTGGAATAAACACACTTGTATTTATGAATCGTTTCCGAATTGATAGAATTGAGCTTATGTATGCAAATTCATTGCGTGAATTGACACACAGACGTGAGCTGGAGCGGCGCCTTCTCTCTTGGACATTCTCTGCTCATAATCACTCACATGCACATATATATAATATATTACTCGTATTTACATTTTATTTAACTTTAATATCCTATCAACAGGCCACCGGCTGTTTTCTCACTCAGCTAGCTGCCAAAGATATGGGCATGGACCATACCGATGAGGCCATCGCGCTAATTGCTGCCGCCGCACACGATATCGACCATCCAGGCCGCTCTTCGGCGTTTCTATGCAATTCGCGCAATGCCCTAGCGCTACTGTACAATGATCTGTGCGTCTTGGAGTCGCATCATGCTTCAATTACCTTTAGGCTTACATTAAGTGAGTAGCCCAAAGTGAAGTGAATCTCTGACTTATATACTTAAAAATACCCATATGTGTCTCCTCTAACATCTAACATAGGTGATGACAAAATCAATATATTCAAGAATTTAGACACTGAAAGCTACAAATCGGTACGCAGCGTTGTGATTGACATGATTTTAGCTACAGAAATGACGCGGCATTTTGAACATCTGGCCAAGTTTGTCAGCATTTTCGGCTCGGATGAGGAACCCAAGGATGTTAGTTTGTGATTTTTACATGTTTTTTATAAGACGATTTTGTTATTGCATTATTAATTCTTGTAAAAATATATTCTTCTAGATCGTACAATCAGAAGAGGAGAGTTCCATTCTCATACGTCGCATGATGATCAAAGTGGCGGATGTGAGTAATCCGTCGCGTCAACCATCCTATTGTGTTGAATGGGCGCGACGTATTGCCGAAGAGTACTTCACTCAAACCGATGAGGAGAAGGCGAAGGCTTTGCCAATTGTTATGCCAATGTTCGATAGAAATACGTGCAGTATACCTAAGAGTCAGATCGGTTTCATTGAATACATTATACAGGATATGATGCACGCATGGGATAGTAAGTGATTTTTACCATTTTCATACAAAAATGTTAAAGGCCTAAAATTTCAAGGGAATTTTATTCAACGAAATTCTGTTTTCGGGGGTAATGCGCTAATTAATAAGAGTAGTATAACTTTGTACACACAACGGTAGTTTGTTACAGCCTAATCGTATTGAGATTCATAAAGGGTGGCGCAAAATTAATCGGGTGGCGCAAAATTAACCATTCAACTTTTTACTAAAAAAAAAAAAATTATTTTGAATGACGGAAATCCTTATTTTGACCCTTACGTGCTCCATTGCTTGTCTGTTTGTATGCTGCAGCTGCCTAGTTCACAAGTGTCAAATATGATTGCCGTAGGACGATATTTGCAAATATTATAAATCTTTCCATAATTGATAAATTTTGCGCCACTTGTTATATGTGGATTAGGGTGGTCCTATGAAGAAAATATTGTTGGAATAAATTCTTTTTAAATCCGATTTCCTAAACTTGAATCCCTACATGGATACTACCCTGGTCGAGTATATCACATATTTCGGTCCCACTTGGAGACGGTTAAGACATATGGCACAGAGAGCAAAGAGCAAGAGATTCCTCTATCGAGACTCAAAAGATTTAAATGAAATATGGTATTTTCACTTTATTATATTAAAAAATATATACCATCTTGATCAAAAATTTCTCAGAATACATATATTTAGAAATTTCAAAATAAAAGTTTATTCCTCGAAAGTGGTATTATCGCCTTCAAAGTACTCCACATTCCTTGAATTATATTTTTGATATAGCCACCAGAACCGTCTTCGATTACCCATTACTTCCTTTTGGCTGCTAAAACGCGTTCTTCGCATTGGTTTTTGACTCGATAAAACAGAAAAAATCACAGGGAACCATATCAGATGAATTCAATGGCTATTGGATGCTATTCGTTTTATTCTTGGTGAAAATCCACGAGTTGTCTTTCAATGAATTACTTCCTTGCTGGCGAATTACTTCACGTAAACGCCTCACAACGTCCAAATAATAGCCCTTATTAACTGCCTGACTTTCTGCCAAATATTCGTGGGGTACAATGCCATTCTAATCCGTTGTAAACCGTGAGCATCGATTTCTTTTTTGACTGAAAGTTGTGTGATTTTTTTGGTCTTGGTTCATTCTGAGCTCTCCACTCACCCACCCAATGTCTGGATTACGTGTCGAACTCATAAAAAGCTCCCTGATGGTTAATTTGCGGTTATTAATCAACTTTTCTTTCACTTCTTTAAATTTTCATCAGTTTTCGATGTTGACGGCCTGTCACTACGCTCGTCGTCCTCGATGGACTCACGATCTCTTTTGAATCATTCTTGTCATTCGTAAAGGGTTGCTTTCTTTAGAGTATCATCAGCGAAACAGTTTCCCAACATTTTTAAGTTTTCGCACTATTGAATCCATATTTAATACAGACTCATCGTTGAAAATTCAATCTCATTGTTAAAGCTGTTAGAAATCGAAAACACGTGCTGAGGTAGATTTACTCAAGATAAAGTAAATTTTACAACTGTTACGCAATGGTTGATACAATTTAAGTAGGAATGGTAATCACAGATGTGGCAACCTTAAGAAAAATGCTGAACTCAATTCAATTGACTTGGAGCATCGCCTGGCCTCCCAGTTGTTCCGAAAACTTTTTGATCAATGTGTACCACATTTTCTTATAGTTTTTTGTGTCTTCATAGAGTAACCCTTTTGCAACACGCCTTAACAATCTCCTAACAGTTCAAGAATTTATATGTATATGGTATTCTTCACCGTGGTGTTACCGATTGAGGGGGTGAGGCTGAAAAAATTAAGAATTTGATTTTTTTTAAGGACCACACTAATGTAGGTAGTTATACACTAAGCAAACGAGCTATATGGGACACAGAACAAACAATTTTTTTTATAATAGAATAGTACTTTAATAATTTTCAAGAGCGTGAAAAAATAGGTATATAGAACAAAACTAATATTAAACCTAAGAAAATAATCTTCAATAAATCTTAAGAAAGCAGTATAAAATAATATTAAATAGCTTGTATGTGCTCCGTTATTTATTGTAACTGATACTAGTCATCGTGGAATCGAACTTACGAGTAACTGAAGGACACTAAGGACGATTTTTGGCCATTCCATTGAGTTGCTTTTTAAAGTTGCAATAGGCTAATAAACTTGCGTTCGCCTTTATAAACTTGCTTTCTAAGAATGCTCCAGAGGTTCTCGATTGGATTTAGATCTGGACTACAAGGTCTGCCACTCGAAGTGTAGCAAATTAAAAGGGCCATAAATTTAATTTGGAAAAATACTTTTATTCAATTCAAAGTAAAAAATGTGTGAAAATAATACAAAAATAAGAACCAATTTACTTTTGCTCGATGTGACCACCTTTTGCCTTGCCTGCCATCTATGGCCTTGAGACGGTCCAGAAACGAATCGCAAGCTGCCCGAATGTGACTTGCAAGTATTTTGGGCCACTCGTGAGCAATGGCTTTTTTCAGCGCCTCGAGACTTTTAGTTCAGATCTTACTCTCCAAAATGGCCCGAAGGGAATAATCCATTGGATTCGCATCTGGTGAATTTGAGAGTCATTGTGTGGACGTTATGCAGTTCGTAACATTGATTTTTAGCCATTTTTGGTTCGCTTAAGCTTTGTGAGACGGTGCCGAGTCCCGCCGAGCTCGATGAAAACGATTGGGGAGCGCCCATCTGCGGTTACACCGGCCCAAATCATTACCTGTGGCGGGTGCTGCCCTCTGGTGGCCAATTGATGACTCAAATTCTTGTAGAAACGGTCGGTCAAATAAACCCGATCGTTTTGGGAGTTTACGAATTGCTCAATTTGAAAAATTCAAATAACAATGTTCGGAAATTGACCGCTTTCGGTCAAGCAAAAAAACTACTTCGCTCTCTCAAGTCTGACTGGTTGCTGCTTTGGGGTGAGATCATGTGCTCTTGGGTCTTGTAAGGCTTGACTTTGAGAGATCATTTTTCAGTATGCAGCGGATGCTACGTTCACTTTTTGACTCACTTTTTGCAGTCTTTTGATGACCACCTCCATGAAGTTTCGCGATGCTACCAGTATCATTGTAACGAGTCATGTTGCGATAATCACCCTATTACGTTTGAAATCCATTACTGATTCTCGTTTTACCCCGTTTACTCTCTTCAAAATGCTTCCGCGCACTTGTTAAAATCTCTCTGGACTGTCATTTCGCCAACTAACAGACAGCTGATACCCGTACATGAGCTGCGGGAGCGGTCTGAAGTTGGTTACACTTCGAGTGTCGGACCCGGCAACTGCGGACCACTGGAGCACCGGAATATTTTTCAACGCGAAAAACTTCTTTGTGCGCTTAGCGCTGTGGACTGGAGCATTGCCCTGTTGATACGTTCAGGACACCATGAAACTTTTCGGCAAAAATCAATAAAACATTATCCTATGTAATTTGCTGCGTTCAACTTATGCGAAATTAAAAAAATTGTGGTATTGCTACGCTTGCTAAAACACCCCACGTCATGAGAAAAGCCACCCTGGATGTTTAGTGACGCGTTTGTCGCAGTTCGCGAATATCTCTCCAATAATTCTGACACCCATCAGGCCCATCAGGAGTCAACTTTTCTTCATCGCTAAAAACGATGAATTGCCATTCATAATCCCAGAATTTATGATTATAGGCGAATTCAAGTTTAACTCTTTGTGGCGTGTTGCAAGCTGCGACTCAGCAAATCTATTTTGACATTTTAAAATCGAATCTGCACTCAAAATTTGCTGTATTCTTCTCTCCGTAATATTGGGAGAAAGTGCACATCTAATTTGGTTAGGGTTGGTGTTTTTCTTGACAGCCAACCGTTGAACTCTCTTTTACACCATCTAAAGCTTCGGACCGGATCTCTTCATTTTTCTATATGCTTCAGAATTCTCCAAAAAGTTGCGGATAATATTTTTATTTCGATTTGCTTTTAATGCTTCTTTGCGAGCTGAGACGCCCGTTTCATTATAAGCTAGAATACTAGCAGGCTCCTCACTAGTTAGCTGCGTTGCACTTGGCATAGTGTCTCAAAAAGTTATTTTTTTGCTAATGGAATCTACTCAACTTACATTGAGCAATTTTTTAAAATGTATAGAAAAATATCACGCAATTACCACAACAAGGAATAAAATCATAACGGAAGCTCCTGTCCCTTATAACTATTTCGTTCAAGAAACTCAAATTTCAAGCAACGTTCAAACGTAAGGGAACTTGAAGCAGAAGACAAAATAATTCGAAATTACCAGTAGTTCGTGCACACATTTATACACTTCTACATTATTAGACAATTCAAGAAAAAAATAATAAAAAATAATAAAATAAATAAAATAAAAATAATTAAATTAAAAAATAAAATTAAAAAATAATAAAAAAATTAAGTTGGTTTCTTCCATTTAGCTGTTTCGCTTAGTGTGCTTAAATTTATTGTTTCGATAAGAAAATGGCCCATTGAATTTTAAACTTTAAGTCGACTTTAGGAATAAATGTCTGCTATAACTCGTCTAATTTTACAATAAAGAGCATACTTTAAATTAAAGTGAGTTCTAACTCATTTAACGTCAAGCCTACCACGACTATGGTGCACAATCGTATTTCAACAAATATTGCTTTCATTCTAGGTTTCATCGATATGCCTCAATTGGTTACCTATATGCAGATCAATTACTCGCAATGGAAGAAATTCGAAGAACAAGGTGTACACACACTTGCGGACGTTAAAAGCAAACAGCATAGTTTGAGTGTGAAGAAGAGTGCCAAATAGCATTTGGCATTCAAGAGGTTGTTCTCAGGACTATTAAAACCACAGCCGGTCCAGCCTCCATGTGCGATGACGATTGGCGAAAATGAAATGGAATATTGCTTGCAGAAATAAAGTACATAGAACAAGAGCAGAAGAGTTGAAATGAAATGAAATGAAATTGAAAACATGGAGGAAAAGGAGGTGAAAGAGAATTGGCGCAAATTTAAACGCACGCAAGAAAGAGGAAGGAATGTACAGCTAACGAGATCAACGGGTATTGAGATGTCATAAATATACATACATATTTATGAATTATTGGCGAATCTGTAGCTCAATGTACATGTATATGTGCCGAAGAGCTAAAAATGTAAGGTGCAGCTAACAGATAGTTTCGTACGCGAAGATGGCATAACTGAAGAAATCTCTTAATTGTACTCAACGCAAATGCCACGCTTTAAGCCGCCTGCAGATTCTGGAATTTCAATAATGGCTAATAACAACTAATAGAGGTATTCACTGCGCACGGCAATTAAGCACTTTAGAAAATTCTTAAACTTATTTTTATTAGTTTTAAAGAGACGAACTGAAAAGGAATTTTACAAAAAGTTGCCACTGGCTATTTTGTATTTCATATAAAGAGCTCTTGAATATATTTTGCAGCACAGGCAAAAGTTACAATTGCTCAGCTTAGTGAATACTGCTGCTAGTTAGTTGATAAGGAGAGTGAAAAATCTAAAACAAAAAAAAAAAAAAAACAAATACAAAAAAAAAGAAATAAAATAGTATATATATTTGCACAGAGAGTAACCGATACGATTGCGCCGGCACCGGCTGTACAGCACACACACACAAAGCTATCTATAATAATGTTCATTTTTCTTGGGCTGGACTCAAAATTTATAATTTCTCAAAACAAAAAAAAACAAACAAACAAACATGAAAAAATCACAAAATGACCAAATGAAAAAACTATAAAAATATAAAAATACAAAAAAGTGGTTTTCTACACTTTTCAAAGGCAAACAAATATTTTAAGAGGACATCTTAGAATTTATAAAAGTTATTGTTCAAAAAAATACTTATGTATATTGTAATAAATGTTGTTGGGCGTTATGAATTAAACAGTTTTTAAGAAAATATGCAGACTTTTTAGTGAAATTTTACTGGACAATCTCTGTGAGGCAAACACTGTCACAAAAGCCATTCATTTTCTTTTAATGTTACACATTTCTAGGGTTTTCCAATTTTTTTTTTTTTTCTATAAGAAATTTTTGTAAATTTTACAACAATAACGCAAACTATTTCAGACAACAAAAACAACTAAGTAATTTAGGCTGCTAATAATTGTTTATATACATATTTTTTCTTGAAATATTTTTTTTAAACCAAATGACTGATCTAACTACCGAAAATAAAACAAAGCTGCATAAGCTGATGTCGTATGCAGGCACTGTAACTGTTACTGGATTTTTTTGAAAAATTTTTAAAACAATTTCTCAAGTAAAGCAAAGCGGAAAATGCGAAAAACTTAAATTAACAGCCTATTTATGATATACAAATTTCTTCAAAATCAACTAAAATAAAATTAATATTTATGTAGTTATTAAAAATTTAATTAAAAAAAAACCAACAAAAATCACAAATTAGTTAAAAATGGAATCAAATCAAATATAAATATTTAAGCTATCTTGCATACAAATGTATGTAAATTTTGTTGATGTGGAACAGACTAAAACCTACTTACGCAATATATTTAGTATCGTATTTAGGTACCTACTAAAATATTTAATTACATAAATATAAAGAAAAAATTCAAACAAATTTATACGGATTTAGGCAATTGTTTGCTTGTGCCAAAAATGCGCGTAACTACAAATTATATACTTATGTTGCAACAACAACAATTTTGAAAACTCCGTGACTGAAGTTCGCTCGAGCTGCATTGCGTTAAACTTTGTCTTTTTTTAATTCGCTTAAGCTCTTTAAACTCGCTTAAAACTTTGAATCGGTGTTAATTAAAGACAGATAAGATTTTCAAAAACGTCTTCGGAAAAATTAAGCAACTACAAAATAGAACAAAATTTGTAACTAAACAAAAATTAATACTTAAGTTTGATTGTACTAAAAGATATAATATAACATATGAAAACAAAAACAAAAAAAAAACTAAAAACAAAAACAACTAATAACAAAATACAAGATTTGTTTGCTCCTTGCAGGTTAAGGATAAAAAGAAAATGTATGTTAAGCCTTAGTGAATTTTATTGTAAGAAATAAAAGAAACTACAAACAAATTTTATTTTGCTTATTCTTTTTTTAACTTTTCATGTATTTTTCACTTTATTTCACTTCTAAGTTCGCCTCTGCTTCTCTTCCTTTTGTATTGTTTTTTAACTGTTTGCCAGGGTCCCCAGGGTAGGGCAGCAGGCCAGCGCTAATTTGCGCTCGAAATTTTAAAAATTACTTTTTTCTTCTTCTTCTTTTATTTAGAACATGCCTGTTTTTCTTTACACAATTTCTTAGATACAAAATTTTATAATTTATCATATTAATAATACTGAATTATATATGTAATAAGCGTTTTTCAGTAAGAGCGATTCAACTTTTTTTTTTAATAAAACACAAACGGTTTGACTTTTGTAACTAATTTTTTTTTTTATTATCGAGTTTGAGCATATGCATTTAAGTATGAAATTCGATTTCTTTTGCATGACCACCGCGTGCACGTTTTCCGAAGTCCAATCGTTGAACCCAATTTTCGACCACTCTTTTGCATAAATCGGCCGAAATTCCAGCAATTTCGCGTTCAATATTGGCTCTGAGCTCACAAATCGTCGCCGGCTTGTTACAGTAGACTAATGACTTCACATAACCCCAAAACGGGACGGCTTGTTAAACGGACCGTAAAATGGCCGTAATGCTCTTAAAGTAGCAGCAACAGAACGATTATTTTCATAAAAAATTTGAACGATTTGCAATCGTTGCTCAAGTGTGTAGCGTTCCATGATGAAATGTATACTAATGAAGTTTACAAATGACAAGCGAAAAATAAAAAATATTGCGTCGTTCGCCCTGCCTATCGGAAAAAAGTTGAAGCGCACCTATTGAACAACCCATTATTTACAATAATTTAACGACAAGGACATGAGCCGTCTGCCTATTGATTTTTCGTGCAAAACAATTATTCGGTGTACGATTTTTAAAACCAGTTAAACTCTTTTATTAAGTAATCTCTGTATCTAGAGGCATATTTAATAAAACGCAAAAGTTTATCCCAATGGTCATTTCCCCCTTTTGAGAATCTCAATCAGTTGTGAATCATTTAAGGTAAATTTTCCGAAAAAGACTTTTCCATATTCTCTTAATATTGGGCAGCGCGCCAGTAAATGTGCTATGTTTTCCAGCTCGCCTAAATTACACATTGAGCAAGTTCTATTTTCTGTGTGAAATCTGTTGTTATTTAAAATTATCATGTCACTTCTAGCACTCATTATCCACATGCTTGATTCTAAAGGGTGGTTAAGTTTCAAGGGCCGGTATTGATTTTGAATAAAATACAATTTTTTTAGGAAATTATTATCTCTCTTCTTATTATTATCTTCTCTTGTTAGTATATGTGTAAGTGACGTGGGCGGTTTTATCTCATTTCTCGAACCATTGAATGGTGTTGTCAAGTAATTCCTGAAGTTTATAAGCAGCCGTTCTTGGATCTTTGTCTGATGCTAGCAAGACAGTATCGTATGCAAATGTTGCTATTAGAGAGATCGATGGGGTCGATTCTATCAAAAAAGTAACTTTTCAAAAACTTTTGATAGTACTGGCAGTAGACTTATAGGTCTGTACGAAGTTACTTGCGTAGGATCTTTGCATGGTTTTGGTATTGCAAAAATTTGAGCACTTTTCCATACTTCTGGGAATGGGAATGGGTATTAGAATGGGATAAGTGTAATAATATTATTTATTTCTTTCCGGTATATAATATTTAAAAATAAAATCACAGAAATAATCGAAGTGGGCCGGGATGTCCAGGGACTAGAGATCGACCACAAAACAGTTTTAAACCATTTGCCCAAAAATAAGGTTTTTTCCCCCATCAACAAAATATTTCACTTCGCCTCTGTTTCGTCTACTGTCTTGCATTTAGTCAATAATTGTCTCTTAGGGTTTGTGTAGGAATGTGCACATATGACATACAGCTTGTGACAGGACATATGTCAGCTGAACTTGGGCATGTTCTGACTATTTATTTACATATACATTATTTACCATAAATTGTTTTTTAATAAAAATTTAGTTCATTCTTTAACAACTACCATTTTAAACCAAGTTTCAAGCTTTCCAAAACATTTATCAAAATTCGACAAATTAGATACAAAGTTTTAAAGACCATTAAAATTCAAAACCATGAAGAGCACGCTTGGGGGTGTTACCTATTCTTTCCATATAAATAAAGAATTTAATTGATGTGTTATATGGAAAAAATGTGCCGCACCGTGAAAGAAAAACATTTTTTTAAATAAACGAGATTTGCAAGCCACTTTAAACTTGCACTTTATTATAAATATAAAGGGTTTTCCAATAAGAGGTGTTATTTTTATATTCATAGAAAATTCTATTATTTAATATTACTGATCGGATGTTTATTTCAGAATAAAGAAGAAGATATGCCGTTAATAGTAGAAAATAACATGAGTCAAATGACCACCACGACCACGCTTACAAGACAATATCCTTTTCATAAAATTTTCCATAACCGAATTGCAAAGTGGCTGCCCTATGTTCTCGATAGCCTCATGAATTCCATCTTTGAGGTCTTGAATCGACCCTGGGCTGTTGGCGTAGAACTTCTCTTTCACGTGACCCCAAAGAAAAAAGTCACAAAGTGTTAAATCACAAGATCTCGGTGGCCAATTGTGATCACCTCTTCGAGAGATAACACGGTCCGAAAACTTTTCCCGTAAAAGATGAATTATTTCGTTGCTTGTGTGGCACGTAGCACCATCTTGTTGAACACAAATGTTGTCCAGATCAATACCATCCAATTCCGGCTATAAAAAATCCTTAATTATTTCTCCTGTTTAACACCTAACACCTGTTATTGGAGAACCCTTTATATATAAAGGGTGGTTAAGTTTCAAGGGCGTGTTGATTTTGAATAAAATACAATTTTTTTAGGAAATTATTGTCATTTCTCTTTATTATGATAATATTGGTATGGCTCAATTACGTATGGAACTAAATATCGGTCAAATAGCCGCCGCGGCCTCTGCGGCACACCTCCATCCGATGGTATACATTTTCGATGACGCTGAGGCATAATTGAGATTATATGCCGTTAATGTGCCGAGTTATCTCATCCTTTAGCTCTTGAATTGTTGCTGGCCTATCGACGTACACCTTTTCTTTCAAATAAACGGTGTTAAATCACATGATCTTGGCGGCCAATTGACATCGCCGCGACGTGAGATTATTCGGCCATCAAATTTTTCGCGCAAAAGAGCCATTGTTTCGTTAGCTGTGTGACAAGTGGCACCGTCCTGTTGAAACCACATATCGTCCACATCCATATCTTCCAATTTGGGCCATAAAAAGTTCGTTATCATCTCACGACAGCGTACACTATTCACAGTAACTGCCTGACCGGCCGCATTTTGGAAAAAATACGGCCCAATGATGCCGCCGGCCCATAAACCGCACCAAACAGTCACTCTTTGTGGGTGCATTGGTTTTTCGGCAATCACTCTTGGATTATCATTCGCCCAAATGCGGCAATTCTGCTTATTGACGAATCCACTGAGGTGAAAATGTGCCTCATCACTGAAGTCACGAAGTGCGCGATATGTATTTTGATTTGAACGCACGTTCTCATAATGAGCCTGAATAAGTTTAGCGCGTTGCTCGATTATGTGTATTTCCATGGTTCAAATTGAGTTAGTCTGAAATTGAAAAATGTCGAATGAAATGGAGAAAAAAACTTGACCTTTAGGTGTGGTTCCCCTTCAACATCGGCCCTTGAAATGTATATAAATAAAGAATTTAATTGATTTGTTATATGGAAAAAATGTGCGGCACCGTGAAAGAAAAAAATTGTAAAAAATGAACGAGATGAGATGATGACTGCTAAAGGACTTGCCTACACCACTTTCAAAGTCAGCAAAAAATAAAAATCTTACATTTATATTTCTTTTTATAAAAACTTATTAAATAGTTCAACAATAAAAAAAATGAAATCTCAAAATAACAAGCCTTTATTTCAATATTTACCTTTCAAACAAAATTATTTACACTATTCCAGCTATTTTAACTTTTTTCATTATGAACAAGTTTTCGAAAATAGTATCTAATGATGTATTGGAGGGGCACATGGCAATAAATCAATCATATTTGTACATTTTTGGAATGTGATTCGTCCGGAATGATGATATACACGTGTTAGTACTGTATTTCCAAAGTTCTGTGGCCTAGCCCGCGAGGGAAATAAATTTACTGATTAAAATTCTCACTCTCTTAAATGCAGTGTGCTTTTTTAAGCCCTCATCCAACATATCTTCAATAAATGTACTTTTTGACCATTGATATTTCCGACTGATATTTCCGCCTTCTAGAATCGCATCTTCTAAAGATTTTGTAGAAACCAAATCAGCTTGCTTCATTTCATGCAAAATAAACTTTTTATATTTTCGGATTTTTTTTAATGATAGCTTTTAGGGACATACAATAAATCTTTTTTTCTTATAATACTCTCGATGCTTCCAACAACGATATCATTTGGTAGATAAGAGTGCCCAGAATATAAAAATGTAAAAGTAATTTCGATCATTTCTACGACATTCTTGCGGGAATGAAAAACTTTAAGCCACATTAAAGTCAATTTCAAATTTCTATTTTGTCGCTGTAGGCTATTAAATGTTGTGGTTTCATTTTCTAAATGCTTCAGGCCGGCGGGCCAATTAGATATCCTAAGTTCAGTAGTTTTCGCGAAGCGTTGTAGGATGAGCCAAATGAAGTTTTGGGGATAGTTTAATATATATTTGAACTAAAAAAAAAAATTGTACAATCTCCAAAAATATATTGTAAGCCGAGTTATCAATAGATTCCCAGAGCGCCTTGCCACTGAAGTATCCAACTTCTGTACAAGATACAACTTGCAATTTTCATCTGAAAACAAAAAAAAAAAGATTATTAATTTTGATGTAATTATCTTCGATATGAACTAAGAAAATTGGGAGAAACACGTAAAATTCGAATTTTTGGGGAAGGTAGAAAAAAAAAAGTGGTTTTTCAAGGAAAAAAAAAACTGTTCAACTGGGTAAAAAAGTCGCTTAAAAAAAGTTTTTGGATGTTTTTTTTAGTTCACATAGAAGAGAAAACAATACTGAAGATAACGCATTTTGAATTAAATGGATAGCTCGTTTATGGTAGTTTTTTTGCAATCGTGTACATAAATTAGGTAAAATCGTGAAAATGAAAAGCCGAGAAAACGCGCTTCAAAGTTACAACAATAAGCGCACGGTTGCTCGACGCCGCACTACGCTCGGCTCTGTAGCTCTGCAAATACTTGGAATTTAACTCTGAAAATTTGTGTCTCATGTTCTTGAATATCTAAGCTATTGATTTCAGGAAAAAAAAAATCGATTTTTTTGACCTTTTAATTGGCCCGCCGGCCTTCAAGCAACAAGAAGCAATTTTTTGGGCATCCCTGGATGACTTTACAAACGCGGAAAATCGAAACTCCGGGAAACTATAAAAATGTTTATTTCATTTACAAGATTGTCACACATATAAAAATGTACTAAAGAAATTATGTGGCACAATTTTGAACTAAATAATTGTATGTTTTTGAGGAAAATGGACTTACACCATTTTCAAAGTAATTGGATATTATATTTGTAACTTCATTAACTACGAAAATTTGTATAATAATAATAATACAATTAATAAAAATTTTAACAGATTTTTTTGGAAAAAGTTTATAAATAAAAAGTTCATAGTAAATTGTATTCATTTTTATTATTAACTATATTAATTTTTATCGAAATTGGACTTACACCACTTTCACAGAAAACGGCCCCTGATTTATAAGCACATGATTTCAGTGTAAAAAAAACAAAAAAAGCACATTCTAAGAGACTGCATTCGAGTAAGAAACACATTTTCATGTGGTTTTATATGCTGTCAAAAAAGTTCCCGGAATTGTTCAATAAAACGCAAAATAATAATAAAGAAATTCAACTCTCTTGGAACGAGTCGACGCGTGGCTTCCAAGGCCAATTGTGAGTGTAAAATGTTGCCAATTGATTCGAGAGACACGCTAAGCTCACGAGCTACTTCCCCCAAACTTAAGTGCTGGTTTTCCAGCACCATTTTCTTGACTTTGTCGACGTTTTCAACCATTGAAGGCATTGATGGGCTATCGGGGCAAATCTTTCACGTCGTCTCGATCTTCTGCAAAAGCGGTATACCACTCGTAGACCTCTGTTTTTGATAAAACACACTCGTCATAGGCTTTCTGCTACATTTTCAACGATTTGGCATACGAAATCCCGTTCAAACACTCACAAATTAAGACAAATTCTTTGTTCGATATTTTTATCCATAGTGAAAATTCCAGTGCACACCAGCGGTTGCCGGATGTAATTAAACGCCAAAGACAAGCTAATTGACAGATCACGCTCAAACTCTGGGACACTACAGTGTGAACGATATGAAGTGTTACCTATTCAAAACACCATAACTTTTTTGTGTGAAATTAGTTTTTATAGATTTCAAAGACAAAATTGTACAAAAATGATTACAATTTTAACATATATTCACTTTAGCTCGACTATAGCCTTCAAACGGTCAAAAAATGAGTTGCATGCTGGACGAATGTGATCTTGAGATATTTTGGCCCATTCGCGTATAATCGCTTTTTTCAGCACATCCATAGTGGCATATTTTTTAGTCCTCACCTTGCTCTCCAAAATGAACCAGATGGAATAGACCATCGGATTTGCGTCTGGCGAATTCGAAAGCCATTGTGTGGACGAAATGAAGTGTGGGACATGATTTTTTAACCATTCTTGGTTCACACGAGCTTTATGAGACGGTGCCGAGTGCTGTTGGAACGTCCATGATCTACGACCGAAATGTTTGCGTGTCCACGGCTCTAAAGCAGCTTCTAAAACATTTTCCCGATAATAAGTCGCATTCACTTTGACACCAGGCTCGATAAAAACGATTGGAGAGCGTCCATCAGCGGTCACTACGGCCCAAACCATTACTTGCGATGGGAAATTTGGGAAATTTTTTTCATCAGAAAACACAATGTTAGGAAATTCGCCACGTTCGTGCAATCGCAACAACTCCTTTGCTCTTTCGCACCGAACTTTTTTTTCGGAGGTGAAAGATCGTGTGCGTTTTGGAACTTGTAAGCCTTGAGCTCATTTTTCAATATGCGTCGAATGCTGTCTTGCGATATTTGCAGTTCTTTGGCCATTTTTCTTCCACTTCGACGTGGATTTCGTTCCAGTCGAGCCTTCACCTCCGAACCATTTCTGGCGTTGTTGCGGTTTTTTTTGGTCGACCTCCATAGCATTTTGCAATGTTACTGGTATCATTGTAACGTTTTATAGTGCGATACACAAACATTTTATTCACTTTGAGGTGACTGAGCTCACGAACAATGGCTGGTTGTGATTTTCCAGCCAAATAGAACGCAATCACACTATTACGTTTGAATTCCATCACAGAAAAAAATAGTTCAACAAAACTGAGATGCAAATGCTTTGATGGCTTATAAACAATATATTGAACTGTCGTTGGAACAATTTTGACGTTGATGTCATGAGCTGTTTTACAGATACAACAAGTGTGAAGTTGGTAACACTTCATATCGTTCGCCCTGTATAGAGGACAGTTGTGCCAACATTCAAACAAAAAAAAATTTAGACATACTATGTGAAACGCGCGCTTTTTAAATTAACAATTGCATATACTTTCTTGACGGAATGTAAAAGGAGCGAGAATTTATGTATGAAATGTTTTTTATACTAATACTTAAAATTATGTATGCAGCTATAATTTAGTTAAGCAGTAAAATGCTGTAAAATTCTCCAAATTATATTACTTGAATATAGAGAATGCATACACAGATACATACATACATGTAAAAGTTGAATAAAAAAAAGGTTGATTTAAAAAAAGTTGCATTTTCTAAATATCAACCCACTAATCTTAGACTTATAAAAACAAAATATTATTTATTATCGTACAACCAGTAAATATACAAATGAACTATTTAATTAAATACATGTAAGTATCTACATATCTCTTTTCTATCGATGTATTGTTATGTATTATTGTACAATGTAATTACTTTAAATAATACTTAAAATACTAAACTACTGACTATGCTGGTCATGGTACTCGTAAATACTTTAATTTATAAAAATAAATAAAATTACAAATTTTGGCGTTTTGCTCTAAACTATGAAAGCTATTAAATGTGCTACTGGCACATAAAACTGATATGTATAAATATGATACATAGAATATTGTTATGTATTGTATATACACATATACATATACAAGTATATACATATGTACGTGCATATATGATGGAATTCTCACAGTGTACGTGAGCAACTGTCTATAGAATGTTACAATAAATGTAGAATACAGATAATATTAATGTGTACTAAATGTTACTACATACATACATACATACATACATACAAATCTACACAATAAAAATGTTTAAAGGAAGATCCGTAATTATTTGGTTTTGCATTTCTTCTGCGCGTTTTAGGAATTCATTAGGATTTCTAAGCTTTATTTTAACCATTTTAACCGCATGTAACTTCTTCAAACGTTTGCGCTGTTGTGTCAAATTGAAACAAAATGCATTGCGTTGCTGTAAAATTACTAAATCAATTTTTGTATTCAAAGACAGAAACATTTCTGAAGAAAAGTTAAAACATAAAAAAAAATTTAATGAAGAAAAGCTTAAAGCTTTAGTAAGATACGAAAGATAAGGGATCTTTCAAAAGTGGCGTATACGAGGTGTGTTCAAAAAATAGGGTGAATTTTCATTTTTCTCAAAATATATTTGTTTATTTATTCAAAGTAGTCCCCCTCAGTTAAGAAGGACAGTATAGCCTTCTACGCCTGTGAATCTATGTTCGGCAAAAAATAGGGTCTCAAGCCACGTGTCATACTTTAGATGTTCAACCTAGTGGTTCTGCCATTTTTAACATATGTATGGTTGCCGTAGCCGAATGGGTTGGTGCGTGATTACCATTCGGAATCCACAGAGAGGTCGTTGGTTCGAATCTCGGTGAAAGCAAAATTAATAAAAACATTTTTCTAATAGCGGTCGCCCCTCGGCAGGCAATGGCAAACCTCCGAGTGTATTTCTGCCATGAAAAAGCTCCTCATAAAAATATCTGCCGTTCGGAGTCGGCTTGAAACTGTAGGTCCCTCCATTTGTGGAACAACATCAAGACGCACACCACAAATAGGAGGAGGAGCTCGGCCAACCACCTAACAGAAGTGTACGCGCCAATTATTTATTTTATTATTTATGGTTGCCTAGTTTGGTGGATAGCTCTTCATAAGGGCTACAACACCACCAAACTAGAGAGCGTACAGAGAAGTGCATGTGTAGGCATCACTGGTGCTTGAGGAACATGTCCCACTGCTGCGCTCAACGTTATTCTGCACTTACTTCCTGCATATCTGCAGGTTAAATCCATTGCTACCCAAAGCGCTATTAGGTTGAAGGAGCTTGGCCTCAGGAGACAATTTCCTTTAGGACATAGTAGCATCTTGAAGCAGATCTCCCCTTTCTTCTCTGTTCTTCGCACTGATCTCCCCATCCGCAAACTGTGCTTTGAGGGCTGTGCTAGGGCAGGCAAGACTGCCAAGAAGATAGCCAAGCTGCAATCAAGGCCCTGTCGTCGCCGTATTGCAGCTCTCTTCTGGTGAACTCCTGTAAGGAGGAACTCAAACATCTCGATCGAGCAGGAAACATCTCCCTTACCTGGGTTCCTCGGCACAGGAATATAGAAGGAAATGAAATTGCTGATGAGCTTGCCAGGAAGGGGTCGACAGAACCGGTTTCAGCTGTCCCCCTCTCAGACATCGGCGTCCCTTTGTCCGTTGTTAAAGGGAAACTACACAATTTCTTTCTAAAAAAAGCGCAAGACAGATGGAGGTCTGTCTCATCGTGCGCTATTTCGAAATCACGATGGCCCCAATACGATAGAAACCGAACGCTTAAGGTGATGGAAATTTCCAAACTCATTGCGGTGTTCACTGGTCATTGGGTGATCGGTACTCATGCGGAGAAGCTTGGAACTCCGTACAACCCCTATTTCAGAAGCTGTGGGGATCCTACAGAGAAAGAGACTGTGGAACACTTTCTCTGCAAATGTCCGGCTCTGGCGGCTACGCGCTTGAGATTCCTCAGCGTCCCCTTTGGGGATGACTTGATGAAATTCTCCAGCCTAGATCCCTTTTCTCTCCTCCACTACATCAACAGCACTGGATGACTGTAGAAGGTAATCTCTTCCCAAAAATGTTTCTTTGCACAAGTAATGGTCCACATTATGGTATCAAAACGGCATATATGTAAGTGCTACTTGAAGTGTACCTGTGGCACTCTTTCCATTTTACCTACCTACCTACCTAGTCCCCCCCTGATATAACACACTTGTGCCAACGTTTTTTTCCAATCCTCGAAGCAGTTCTGATATGCACTTTTTGGTATGTCCTTGAACTCTTTCCGCAATTCGGTTTTTATCTCCTCAATCGCCGCAATCATCTTTTTACGGATCTCTTCAATCCTGGGAACAGGAAAAATTTGCAGGGGGCCAAATTTGGTGATTACGATGGCTGAGGCATGGTGTTGTTTTTGGCCAAATAATATCTAACAAGCAAAGAGGAGTGAGCAGGTGCATTAACATGATGCAAAAGACATACATTTTTTTCCACAATTCCGGGTGTTTATTTTGCGTATTGCTTCATGCAAATGGCGCATCAATTCAAGGTAATACTCCTTATTTGCTGTACGACCTAGTGGTAAGAACTCCTGATACACCACGCCATGGAAAGCGAAGTAAACAGTGAGCAAAACATAACATTTAATCGAACTTAACGTGCTTTTTTGTCTTGGTTCTCCTGAACTCTTCCATTGGGGCGATTGGACTTTGGTTTCGATGTTATAACCCATTATCCGTCATCAGTTATGACCCTTTTAAGCAAAACTGGATCTTCGTTGACGTCATTCAACAATTCCTGAGCGATGCTAATGCGACGTTGCTTTTGGTCAAAACTCAGCAATTTTGGCGCGAACTTCGCTGGCACACGCTTCATGCCCAAAATTTAAGAAAATGTTGCATGTCATGAGCCAACCGATATACCGATATGCCGACATCCAGAGCAACTTCTCTTATTGTAATTCGATGATTCTCCATAACGATTTTCTTTATTTTCTCAACATTTTCATCAGTTGTTGATGTGCTGGGGCGTCTAGAGTGAGCGCTGTCATTCACATCTTCTCGACCTTCGGTGAAAAGCTTGTCGCACTTGTAAAGACTTTTTCGACTCAGAATACGCTCACCGTATGGCACTGTCAACATTTCAAGTGTTTTTGAGCACTTAATTCCATTTTTTACACAAAATTTGATCCAACTTCTTTGATTCATTTTTTTCGATAGCAGAAAAGCGCCGAACACGCAAAATACTTGTCTTATTTATGCCTCTTACAAAAAATCTAAACTGCTATATTTCTAAAACCGTGAACATATCTTTGTGTCGAGTGTACCAACATAAAAATAAAACAAAATAATAATCGAAAGTCGAATGTGCGCGGCTCGCGAAATTTGAAAATTCACCTTATTTTTTGAACACACCTCGTAGATGTTCGTAGTGAATAATTCCTAGACGATACCTACTTTTCATGTCGTCTTTGACATTTGTCGAGTAGAAAGATGTACAGTTTTACATAACGGGCTAAATTTATTGGAACTTTTTACGAAACTGGTCGATCCTTAAGAACAACACATCGCGAAATACGTGATTTTGATTTCATTTTTAATTTAAGTGCAATGCATTCTTCGCTCTGCGATTTTGTATTCATATGTACCTATGTAAATCCCTTTCAAATCTCCAGGCATCGATGGTATCATGCCAGTAATGCTTCAGAAGACTAAAACCGTGGTGGTTCCCGTTCTTCAAAAGATCTTTTCGGCGTGTATCTCGCTGAACGACGTTCCTGCTAGCTGGAAGAAAACCAAAGTGGTCTTCAGTCCTAAGGCAGGAACGAGGGGTCACGTCCTGGCCAAGGACTTCAGACCTATAAGTATTACCTCCTTTATTCTCAAGGTGTTTGAAAGAGTGATCCACTGTCACATCCGAGAGCACTGTGAAACCAGACTTTCTCCAGCCCAACATGCTTACCTGAAAGGGAAATCTACCGAGTCAGCCTTACATGAGGTAGTAGGGACTGTAGAGCAATCTCTGGAGGGAAAACAATTCACTCTGGCGGCCTTTATAGACATAGAGAGCGCCTTTAATAATATTACGGCGGAGTCAATTGTCACGGCCCTAAATAGGCAAGGGGTGGAAAGACCTATTTACCTCTGGATCTCGTCCCTGCTTGGTGGTAAGGAAATAAATGCGGTGGCAGGAGGGGCTAGAAACAACAGATTCGTACATAGGGGCACACCGCAGGGCGGCGTCCTCTCGCCTCTCCTTTGGCTAGTAGCTATGGATGAAGCTTTAACTCTCTTAAACAGGGGAGGAGTAAAGGTGGTAGCATATGCCGATGACTTGGTCCTTATGGTCTCAGGTCCCTTCCCATCAGTAATGGCTGTAATTTTGGAAGGTGCACTGGCTACACTCAGCAGATGGGCCGCCAGTTGCGGTCTCAGAGTCAACTCTGACAAAACGGAGTTGATGCTATTCACCAGAAAATATAAGCCTCCACCTTTTAAGCTTCCTAGACTTAACAACCAGTGTCTTACACTTTCATCGGAAGTCAAGTATCTTGGTGTAATACTTGACCCCAAGCTCCACTGAAAGCTGCACATAGAAAATCGAGTTAAGAAGGTCAATATAGCCTTCTACGCCTGTAAATCTATGTTCGGCAAAAAATGGGGTCTCAAGCCACGTGTCGTACTCTGGCTGTACAACTTAGTGGTTCTGCCAATTTTGACATACGGTTGCCTAGTTTGGTGGGTAGCTCTTCAGAAGGGCTACAACTCCACTAAATTAGCAAGAGTGCAGAGAACTGCATGTGTGGGCATCACTGGGGCCTGTAGAACATGCCCCACCGCTGCGCTCAACGTTATTCTCCACTTAATTCCTGTGGATCTGCAGGTTAAATACATTGCTGCTCAGAGTGCTATTAGGCTGAAGGAGTTTGGCCTTTGGAAACAACTTCCTGTAGGACATAGCAACATCTTGAAGCAGATCTCCCCTTCCCTTTCTGATATTCGCACCGACCGCTCCATCCGCAAACTGTGCTTTGAGGATTGTGCTAGGGCTATCTTTCCGAGCAGGCAAGACTGGAAAGAGGGGAGAGTTGGTGCGGATATAGATGCCTCTGTTTTCACTGACGGATCCAAAATGGAGTCTGGAGTGGGAGCGGAGGTCTACTCTAAATCAGCCAGCATCTCGGTCTCCTTTAAACTGCCGGAGACAAGCAGCGTCTTTCAAGCAGAGGTTTGCGCGACCCTGCAGGCATGCAAAATGCTTCGGAATTGCTGTTGGGAGGGAGACATTAAAATTTTTTCCGATAGCCAAGCTGCAATCAAGGCACTGTCGACGCCATATTGCAGCTCTCTTCTTGTGAACTCCTGCAAGGAGGAACTTAAACGTCTCGGACGTGCAGGAAACATTTCCCTCATCTGGGTTCCTGGGCACAGGAATATAGAGGGAAATGAAATTGCTGACGAGCTTGGCAGGAAGGGGGCGGCAGAACCGGATCCCGCTGCCCCCTTCTCAGGCATCCGTATCCCCTTGGCCGTCGTTAAAGGGAAACTACACAACTTCTTTCTAAAGAAAGCGCAAGACAGATGGAGGTCTGTCTCATCGTGTGCCATTTCAAAAGCACTGTGGCCTCAATACGATATAAATAGAACGTTTAAGTGATGGGAACCCCCCGCCATTCAATTTCCAAACTCATTGCGGTGATCACTGGCCACTGGGTGATCGGCACTCACGCGGAGAAGCTTGGAATTCCGCACAACCCCCATTGCAGAAGCTGTGGGGATCCTGCAGAGAAAGAGACTGTGGAACACTTTCTCTGCAAATGTCCGGCTCTGGCGGCTACGCGCTTGAGATTCCTCAGCGTCCTCTTTGGGCATGACTTGATGAAATTCTCCAGCCTAGATCCCTTTTCTCTCCTCCACTACATCAACAGCACTGGATGGCTGTAGACGGTATTATCTCCTCCCTAAATCCTATCACAGGTAGTGGTCCACATTATGGTATCAAAACGGCACGTAAGTGCTACTTGTAGCGTACCTGGAGTACTCTTGCCATCTTACCTACCTACCTACCTATGTAAATATTTAAATATAATAGGTATGAATATCGCTGAATTGGTGTGATGCATGCTGCACTCACAAATGGCGAAAGTAATTAGTTAAACAAATTTGTTTACTCAAAGTGACTGTTTGTTGATTCATTAAAATAAATGATGAGAACGATAAATGAAGTGCTGTCTTTGTGCCCTATGTGAAATACGGTTCAGAAAATTAAGTATTAAGTTTGCTTGGGATTAAAATATTACTGTTGATTTAAATTATTTTCCACTAGTAAAGTCCATAAAACGGCGAGACCTAAAGGGCATAAAACTACTATAGAGATAACCTCACACAAACAATATAAATATATGTGTATATACTACTGTGATCAAATCTCAAGCCCACTCCGTTCAATTGGTCTTAATTTATTCTATCAAATCTATTCCATCCACTTCAAAAACATATTCTTTCTACAGTATTTTTTTTTTAGTGCAGACTAGCAAGTACAGCACTCAGACAAGATTAGACCATTCGGGATGCCGAGTGCAGTTCCCTTTTTAATTTTCTTTAAATTTACCCGACCTCCGAGGAATTCTGCCAAGGAGCCAAAGTGGTCGCTTTTTAACACATCAGTGCCAAAGACCTCAAGCCTGATTCGAGCAATGGGCGGGCAGACGCACAAAAAGTGGTCCGCCGTCTCATCCTCCTCTCCACATACTTGGCAGAGTGGACTGTCTACCTACCTTTTCGATGTGCTTCGCCCATAGAAAGTGGCCCGTCATCAGTACAACCCTACGATTCCCTCTGCTTAATAACAGCAGGATCTGCGACAGTAGGTCGAATATGATAGGTAACATCAGTTTTGCCGACTCTCTCAGCCTGTCAGATTCGCTTGTGGGTTAGAGTAACCCGTGTGCTAACCGCAGAAAGGAGTGGCCTTCGAGCCCATTCTAGATAAAGAGTCAGAGATCTCTTTACCCACGTGTCCCGGGACCTATGTTAGCATCAGGATATTATGTATGCCGACATAGTTCAACTTAGATTTACAGTACTCAACTACCCTTCAAGTGGTTTTAGGGCTGTTCTAGGCTGCTGACACATACAGATTTGCCTCATTATACTTAGTCTTGCCATAAATTCTATGACAAATTTTACAATTTAATATTTCGAGGATGATTGTTTACCGCAAAATCAGTTGTTTTCCCCAAACGTCTGTAGTGACAAATTGAAAAAGAAGTAGTAGTCCACGCGTGGTTCGAACCAGTGCAGCCATAAACACCGTTCGAGAAGTGTGCAGGGAAATGAATGCATCGACAGATCCATGTCCAGACTAATAAGAGATGATCTCCACATGAAAGCCTTCCGTCCCTCAACGAATCATCTCCTGACAACGCGTCCGAAGAAGATTAGACTCGACGAAGCAAGCAGCTCCTTCGGTGACTAGCGGTCAACGGCCATGAAAATATTATTTTCACAGATAAGAAAATTTTCATTGTTGAAGTAGTTTTTAATAAGCAAAACGACAAAATCTATGCTAAAACTTCTAAATACGCAAAAAATGTTATTCGAAGTGTTCAGCGTGACCACCATCCAGCGTCCTTAATGGTTTGGTGGGGAGTGTTTTTTAAAGGCGTTACATCTCTTCATTTCTGCGAAAAAGAAGTTAAGACCGGGCCAAAAGTGTACCCGAAGGATTAGGCGTTGTGTGGCAGTTGAGCAGTACTCTCTTCAATGGGGAGCGTTGGATCTACCAGCAAGATTGCGCTCCAGCAGAAGATTGGCCGTCTGGAAGTCCAGATCTGAATCCAATGGACTACAGTTTGTGATCAGAATCGGAGAACACACCTGTTGAAGACCTCACAGAAATTTGGAGAGGCTCACACAACCTTTGGTTCGTGCAGCAAAATCAATATTCATGGAAACCGTGAGTGCTGCAATAGCAGAATGGCCTAATCATTTGAAGGGTTGTGTAAAGGAAAATGGTGACCATTTCGAATGAAAATTTAAAATTTGTTTCTTTAATATTTATGTGATTATAATTAATTAGAAAACCACCGCTCTTAGAAAACACTTCTTCTATCATTTGGTGCTTCATGCACGGAGATTCGAGCCAGCACACTTCCGAATGGTAGTCACGCACCAACACACTCGGCTGCCACGGCTACCAGATTATAGGTTGTAAATATTGGATTATTGCACAGTATGAGAATTGCGATCGCACATAAATAGAGTTATGCTAAAGTAAGTGATCGTTTATTTTTGACACGGATTTTTCTGAAACAATTCTCTATTTTATAACCAGAGAAACTAAAATTCAAATGTGAATATTTTACACGAAGTTGAGTACTTGGTAGACTTGAAATCCCTTTTTGATACCAAAATAGTTATATAATCTGAATTCGACGCAAAAAAACTCTTCACCCTGTTTGAAGGCGTCAAAACGTTCTTATTCGAACGTAAATATAATTACTTATTTTTCTACATTTATTGTGCTTTAAAATTGAGAGAAATATGCTACGAGAACCCAGAAAATTTGTTTTCAAAGTTTTTGCGGAATAAATCGGCAGTGGTTTCAACTCTACGTGAATTTTAGCACGAGTCGCTTTTCTATCTCTTTGAGCAAGTAAACTGACGAGATGCGCGATTTTGGGCAACCGGTAATGCTTAGGTTATCCATAATGCAAGGTTCCATCCGCAAAAGTGGCCATATCGCACGCTGATTGCCATGAGATAATTTTATACTTTTCAGAAGGCTATAATGAGCTTGCAGAAACCGTCACGTCGCGGTACCGGGTACCGAAATGATTTTTTAATGTCAAATATGAATGAATTCGAAGGATACGCAATAGTCATATGAGTTGAAGAATAACCCACAACGCGCGATGTAATGGAAATTTTGAGATACCCTTGTCCAGACCGTTTGATTTGTCGATTAGGAAGTTCTGGAATGACTACTTTCTGTGCAATTATCTAAAAGGCAATATAAGAAATTTAGGGGGAAACATCATAAAAAACTATATTTTTTTTCTTCTATTCTTTGGTTGAGTTTTTACTATGAATACAGAGGTTTTATGCCTTAATGTCGACCATAAGAGGCGGATTGTTTTTAAGGAAATATTTTTCATGGTAGAAATGCACGCAGAACTTTGCTATTACCACTATTAAAAAAACTGTTTATATCAAAATAGCAGAATCGTCCGACAGTACTAAACACATTTTGGCCTCTTTTCTAGGCCAAATTAAGTTGATTTCCCTTCTAACGGGTCATTGCACATAGGCACATGCCCAGCGAATGGACGTGCAAGCATATGACTTCTGCAGAAACTGTCTAAATGAGGAAGGGTAAGAGACGATTTGGTATTAACTTAGGTAGACAATTTTTCAATGAGTTAGAAGAGCTCAGCTCAGGGGAAATCAGGGATTTCCTAAAGTTTCTGAATGGTTTACATTGGTTTTAAGATAAATAAGGGCAAATTCCCCACACGGAATGTGAATGTGTTCCATAGTGGACAACCGCTGCAATCAAGCAGAACCTAGTAAAAAATAGCATTTGCTAGAAAAAGATAAGATTTCAAAATGTGTGCTTTTATACGCCTACTTACGCGAGTTAGTATTTGATATTAACTGTTAATGCCTTGATGCAGGTTTGCATTGTCACTTTTTGTTAAACAGACACTTCAGTTCAATTCAATTGCCTCTTTATGAAACTATTTTTTTTCTGATAAGAATTCTTAGCAATTAGTATTCAACACGTGTGGGAAATACACAATTACATAAACTATTGTTTGCACTATACTGCATTTGAAGTAGGCGTTTCGCTCATTTTTTTTACACTGTTTCTCGATATGTTCTTGTAACGTTTGACCGAGACTTTGAATTCAGTTTGTATTCATTCGTCAATCGGCGCATACGGCACAATCGGAATATAGTAGAGCGATAGAAATAACGCTTTAAAACTGATTATAGTTATTTATTTTCTATATTTTCACTTCACTTTTGACCCATAAGTGAGCGACTAGAATCTGGGAATGTAAGCTTTGTAATTTAAGTTGGTGAGGGGAAGAAGAATGCAGCACTGCTCGCATGAGTTGCATGCGTATTTGCCAGTGGTTAGTGTTAGATTGTGAAGTGAAAAGAAATTAATCAGAGTTATTTTTTAATTTTTCCACACATCTTAATCGAATGAGATTGTGTGTTCTTGCCATACGATGGCCATTGTGGGCATAAAAAAAGAAATTGCAGAAAAGTATTTTTTTAATGTCGGTAGTTCAGCGGCAGGCAATGACAAACCTTCAAGTGCATTTCTGCCAAGAAAAAAGTTCGCATAAGGAAACATTTGTCATTTGGAGGTGGCATAGAATTAGCAGTAGGTTCCTCTATTTATAGGATAACATAAAAATTTTAAACGCAAATTGGCGGAGAAGATCCGCTTAAATACTTATATGAGGTTGTACGTATGCAAGGTCGCCGGAAAAGTCGTCATAGATGCTTAAGGCCCTTAATTAGTTATCCGATTTAACTTCCAGAACTTAACCCTTTTTGAAATAAGCGATTTTAAATATTTATTTATTTACTATATATACCTTTTTTTTCAATTTCAAACGTTTTTTAACAAAAAATGGTTACAAATTAAATCTTCAAAATAGTAGCCATCGCTAGCGACACATTTTTCCCATCTCTCAGGTAATTTGTGGATGCCGCGCCAAAAAAATTGGGCGTCTTTGGCCGCAAACCAAGCATCGAGCATTTTTTGGCTTCTTCGTGGGAATTGAAGCGCAGCTCGGAAAGTGCGTGGCCCATCGATGCAAACAAATGATAATCGGAAGGCTCCAAGTCTGGTGAGTAAGCCGCATGCACCAGCGGTTCGTACGTCTCCACCAATTCCCGGGTCTCTCTTTTTCGATGTGGCGGTGCATTGCCATCTAGAAAAATTTCTTTGTGACGTTTCGGTGTATAGCACTGTTCAAATCGGCTAATTGTTGGTAGCGTGCACCGTCAACTGTTTCACCTAGTTTTAATAGCTCGTACCAAATCATACCACGCTGATCCCAGAAAACACATAGCATTGCCTTGTGGCCGAAGCGATTTCGTTTGGCCGTTGTTTTTGGCTTGTGGCCGGGCGGACAATACGATCGTTTACGCTTGGGATTGGAGAAATACAGCCTGTTTTCAAAACCCGTAACGATTCGATGCAAAAAAGACTTCCTTTTGAACCGGGAGAGCAGCATTTCACAAGTGGTTTTTCGGTTCTCTTGCTGCCAGTTCATGCGGCACCTATCTTCCGACCTTTAAAATCATGCCCATGTCTTTCAAACGTTTGGAAATGGTTTTTTGGGACACTCCCAACCGCTCAGCCATCATTTCTGGCGTTTGACCATCATCTTCATCCAACAAGGCTTGCAATTCGGCGTCCTCCTTTTCGGTGGCCGGCCACGGTCCTCGTTCACCACTTCGGAATTTTTCAAACCACCTGAAGCACTGTGCTCTACTTAGAGCATGTCCATCATAAGCTTCTATAAGCATTTGATGAGCTTGAGAAGCGTTTTTCTTCAATTGATAACAGAAAATTAACAATGTCCGCAAATCGTAGTTTGAAGGCACGAAATTCGACATTTTTAATAGCGGCAAAAATGCATTGTTGTATGAAACGTAATAGATAAATATATAGAGTATTGAGTTTGAAAAAACAAAATTCCGTGAAGCCAGTCTGCTAATTATTTTATAACATAGTTTGTTTGCTAAGCTATCCAAAAAGATATAATATTCTAGGAATATGTTAATGTAACCGAATATACTCATCAGGTAGTCTAACATAACGAAACGTCGATTCAAAACACTAAATGTCTAGCCGCGGGCATAATTTAACTAATCCACAAAGGTCGAGAGATCTTCTATGGGTGCGTGCCTTACTGTTACGACTTTCCCGGTAGCCCTGTATAAATGGGTTTTCCAATACAGTTATAAATCTATAACTTTAGCACATCCCATTCGAATAAATCTTGACGCTTCATATTATCAAAAGAGTTCACCTCCTTCTTGTTGAGAAGTAGGCGAACACGACACATCGGAAAAAATTAAAAAAATGTTCAAAGTCTAGTTATTTCGAAAACATTTTTGGCAAAAGAAAGTGGAGGCCCATAGAAAAATCGAAGGCCGAAAAATCGAAAAACAGAGCAAAGTTGAAATTTTTATTTATTTATTTCGATTTTTTTTATATAGAAGAAAAAGCCTAACACCGTCAACAAAAAAGTGCCAAAAATAAGGGGTACATTATAGTTCCTTCAAACGTACATTTTGTCATACTAATATTAAATGAGCCATAGGAGTGCATACCCAGAAAAATTTGTGTAGACTCCCAAAGCGGGGAAAAAGCTCTAGAAGAAATGTGGCAGCGAAATTGTTTTTTTCGTTTTTTTTTGGAGGACAGAAACTTTATATTTTATAAGTAAAATGAGATTTTACCTAAACTACAACTTGCAAACTCGTTTTTTGATATTATTATTTTTTTTTTTTGTGTGGAGTATCTGACTACAGGCTGGTCTCTTAGAAGTGTTGGAAATATCCTTTCTGGAAGAACCTTTCTCCTTTTGCTGCGTCATTTGTCTGATTTAACAAGACAGGCATAAGTAAATTAGCACTATGAGGAAGTGGTCGGATTGCAGAGCGCACAGTCGCATATTTCACGGCATATTTATTCACCCTATCAGCACATTTATAATTTTTGCAAATGGTATCGTACATCAATAATTTTTAATACTTTTAATCTCTACAAAGAGAAGAATTTCCATCACTAAAAATATTTTTTTTAATTCGTAAAAAGTTATTAAAAAAAACAAAAATTATATTTATTTTTGCGTATCGCCGTATGACAGTGGAAATTAACGAAAAATTTTGTATGAATATGAAACTATGATTTTGATATTATTCTAAGTTTTTTTATTTTCTCATCAATTTAATTTTTTATAGGGTTTTAAAGTTGCCTAGGATTCAGTTTTCAATAAATAGTTTTACATACTTATGCTCAGACATATGATATTAATAAGGACACCAAACGAAAGTGGAATTGAAAAGTGATTAAAAAAAATGTGTTTAGCTTCCAAATTCGTTTTCTTTATTATTATGTAAAAAAAATCGAACTTTCCTCGTATGAAATAAAGTAGATGCCAAAGACATTATAAAAATCTTTTTGCGCGAATTTTTTTTTTGTTTTTTTATTGAAATGTTATAAATAAATACATACATTTCATGTTATTGCACCTAGTTATATAACTAACAAGCAATTTTAGTTTGTGAATTTATGAATCTACTTATTAATAACCACTAGGTCCAGTGGTTTCGTCCTCTTCAGCCTCCTAGTATATATTGCTTCATCGCAAAGAGATGAGGCTTGAGCATTGATGTGTTGCTCAATCCTATTGGCATGCTTGACAACGTAGAGATTTATCATTTCATTGACTGTATGCAATTGTAGGTCTCTATGTAGGTCGTCATTCCGTACCGGATTACCTTGTTCTGAAAACGTTGAATGATTTCTACATTACTTTTTGCGGTGCATCCCCACAGTTGAGCTCCATAAGTCCACACTGGCCTTAGGATTTGTTTGTAAATTTACAATTTATATTTTCAATGCGTAATTTCGACGTTCTGCTGATAAGCCAGTACAAGTTTTTATATTTTAAATTGAGTTCAGCGACTTTGGTTTTGACATGTTCCTTCCACCTGAGCTTAGTGTCTAATGTCATGCCCAAGTACTTTGCTGTACAAGCATAAGCACCGTTTGCGGAAAATATTTGAAAGGGTTTGTAAAGGGTGTTTTTTTTAGAGGTTAGGTTTTCAAGATGAAATAAAACGTATATAATTTAATGTTATGGCCAAGAATTTAGCTTTATTATAAAGATAAGGGTTTGCCATTATGTTTTAAAAATGATTTCGGGCAAGTGGCCGCCGCGGCTGGCTCGAATAAATTCCAGCCGAGAGGCCCAATTTTCGACCACTTTTTGCAGCAATTGGGGCCGTATGTCAGCAATAACGCGCTGAATATTCTCTTCCAAGACGTCAATCGTCTCGGGCTTATCTGCGTAGACAAGCGACTTCACATAGCCCCACAAGAAATAGTCCAGCGGTGTTATATCGCACGATCTTGGAGGCCACGCCACAGGTCCACGGCGCGAGATAATGCGCTCACCAAAAGTTTCCTTCAATAAATCGATTGTTGCGTTGGCTGTATGGCATGTAGCGCCGTCTTGTTGGAACCAAAGGTCGTCCACATCAACATCGTCCAATTCAGACACGAAAACGTCATTAATCATGGCTCTATAGCGCTCTCCATTGACTGTAACATTATGGCCGGCTTCATTTTTAAAGAAATATGGACCAATGATTCCCTCTGCCCATAGAGCACACCAAACAGTGACTTTTTGAGGATGTAACGGCGTCTCAGCAATGGCTTGTGGATTATGTTCACTCCAAATGCGACAATTTTGCTTATTGGCATACCCATTCAACCAAAAGTGAGCTTCATCGCTGAACAAAATTTTCTTGTGAAAATCGAGATCGGTGGCCATCTCGTTTTGGGCCCATTCACCGAACGTGCGACGCGCTTGATGGTCGTTCGGCTTCAATTCTTGCACGAGTTGGTTTTTGTAAGCCCGCAAACCAAGATCCTTCCGCAAAATCTTCCATAAAGTGGATGGGCACATCTCCAATTGCTGCGCGCGATGGCGGATGGACTCATTCGGGTCTTCTTCGATACTCTGCTCCACAGCAGCAATAGCGTCTTCGGTGCGCACTGTACGACGTCTCTGAGGATGCGTATTATCCACTAGAGCAAACGTGGTGCGAAACCGATCCATGGTTAATCGAATTAGTGACTCTGATGGACGATTATGTCGACCGAATATTGGACGCAGCGCGCGATGCGTCGCGCGAACCGAACCATTATTTTCGTAATAAATTTGCACGATTTGCAAACGTTGTTCAGGTGTAAGTCTATTCATTATGAAATGGCAAACCAAACTGAGCATAAATCAAGTGACAGCTGTCAAAAAGACCATCTACGAAAAAAGTAGTGCCAACTTGAAAACCTAACCTCTAAAAAAAACACCCTCTAGATAACTTTTTTGTTTGTAAAGTTTACGAGTAGTGTCGTTAAGTTTAATATTCCACAAACTAGTCCAGCTATCCAAGGAAATCAAATATCTTGGAGTAATCCTCGATAGCAAGCTCCTATGGAAATCACACGTTGAAACAAAGGCATCAAAAGCGCTGACAGCTTTCTGGCAGTGCAAAGGTGTCTTTGGGAAAACGTGGGGTCTCTCTCCTAGCAAGGTCCTATGGATCTACACGGCTATGATAAGACCCATTATCACCTATGCATCAGTGGTCTGGATGAGCAGACTCTCCCTAGTGGGAGTCAGGAGGACCTTATCGAGACTACAACGCACTGTGGCCATCTGTTGCACCGGAGCTTTTCCGACTACTTCAGGCCCGGCACTAGATGCTCTGATTTGTTTACCACCACTTGATGCTTTCATCCGAGGAGAGGCCTTGAAGGCCATCTGCAGACTGAAACACAGTGGGAACTGGTACGGCCCTTGTCCGGCATTGGAACACAGAGAAGGCATGGACATCGATCCAACGATTCTCTCCATGCCCCTTGACTCCATGCCATCAAGGGTCGTACTTGAAAAGAGATACAGTGTATTGCTACTAGAGGCTCAGTTGTGGGAGACTCAGAAAATGAGCCCGGCAAACACTGTTTTCGCATTTTTACGGATGGCTCCAGGACCGAGCATGGCTCCGGCTCTGGGGTCTACGTGGAATCCAGCGGGACAAAACTGCACTTTGCTCTTGGAATGCATGCATCTGTGTTTCAAGCGGAGGTGTATGCAGTTCAAGAAGCGATGAACTTTGTTGTGGAAAAACGATGGAGAGGCAGATCTATATGTGTCTGCAGCGACAGCCAAGCAGCGCTTATGGCCTTAGACAGCCCTCAAACCACATCAGGGGTAGTGAAGTCCTGTAAATCCAGGCTGAACTATGTCGGCAGGCATAATAGCCTGATGCTAACATGGGTCCCGGGACACGTGGGTATCGCGGGTAACGAGACCTCTGACTCCTTAGCTAAGATGGGCTCTGAGGCCAACTTCTTTGGCCCAGAGCCCGCTTTGCCACTCCCCTCTGCGGCCATCACGGCCACGGTTAGCAAATGGGTAACTACTACCCACAAGCGAGCTTGGCAGGCTGAGAGAGGCTGCAGATGGACAAAACTGATGTTACCTGTCATGTCCGATCGACTGTCGCAAACCCTTCTGTCATTAAGCAGAGTGCAGACGGCTGGTAGGACTGATGACGGGCCACTTTCTGTGGGCAAAGCACATGGAAAGGTTGTGCATCTCAGACAGTGTACTCTGCCCAGCCTGTGAAGAGGAGTATGAGACGGCGGACCACTTCCTGTGTGTCTGCCCCGCCTTCGCTCGAATCAGGTTTGAGGTCTTTGGCACTGATGTGTTAAGAAGCGACCATCTTGGCTCCTTGGCACCACAAGATCTACTCAGATTTCTTCGGAGATCGGGTAGATTTAAAGAAAATTAAAAGGGAATCCAAGTGTAGTACAATAGACTCAATTAACGTCTGAGTGCTGCACTTGCTAGTTGTCCCGACAAAAAAAAAACAAAAAAGTCCAGTTTGTTATTACAGTAATCGATTCCTGAAGCTTCGCAGTAGATTCGTCCACGTTTTCGCCAACAGCGAGGACGCACGTATCGTCCGCAAACGTCGCTATTTTGCAGGATTTAGGAACAGGCAAATCGGAAGTATACAACAAGTACAATACAGGTCCAAGTATGCTGCCTTGCGGAACGCCTGCATTGACTTTTCTAAGCCTGGTATATATGCCTGTCCATGTTTTACGCGAAAATATCGATCTTCAATATAAGAAGTCAATAATTCGGTAAATTGCATCGGAAGTAACGTCTTAAGTTTATAGATCAGCCCCTCATGCCAGACTTTATCAAAAGCCTGAGCTACATCTAGGAAAATCGCAGAACAGATGTTATTTTTTTCCAGAGACTCTTCTATTGTGTGAACTATTCGATGAACTTGGTCTATCGTCGAGGGTTTTTCTCTGAAGCCAAATTGATGTGTTGGAATTCGTTACTTGAGTGAAATTATTTTTTTTAGGCGCAAGACAAATAGTTTCTCAAAAAGTTTTCCCATGAGTGATAGTAATGAAATTGAGCGATATGAGGCTGCCTCGTTTACATTTTTTCCTGCTTTAGGGATCATTATGATCTCTGAAATTTTCCAATGTAATGGGATATATTTCAGGCTGATGCACGCATTTATAATCGTTGTTAGTTTAATTAATGCCTTGTTTGTTAGGTTTTTAAGAACAGCCGAAGTTATAAGGTCAAAACCGGGACTCTTCTTGGGTTTCAATTTAGATATTTGTGATGATACTTCCTCTGGTGTAAATAGTTCAATTTCGCAAAATTCTTGAACCGCTGGAGGTGGGGTGAAGCTATCATATCTTCCGTGGGGTTGAAATATCTTTTCAAGATGTTCCGCAAAGACCTCGGTTTTCTCAATGTCGCTTTTTGCCCAAGCTTGGGAATTATTTGTTTTCTTGATAGGAGGATTGTGGATAATTGCTGTAGTTTTCCAAAGCGAATAATCAGCTTTTTTATCTGCTGATAGGTTTTGTATTTTTGTATTGCACGCTCGATTTTTATGTTCTCGTATTTTGTCTTTGAGCAATTTGGTCAGTTTGTTTAGCTCAGTTTTTAAAGGAGCAAATCTTGTTGTTTGCCATTTTTTTCTTACTTTTCTCTTTTTGCTAAGAAGACATAGTATTTTGCGAGTATATTTATAGGGAATGTATTTTGGGGTAAATTCTGGAGTGCTTAACCAAGCAGATTTCTATATTTGCATTGTAAAATCTGTTGTTTCCTTTTCGATGCCATACGCGTTGGTAATTAATGTATCTATATTTACATAGTTAGTTTGTGTTTGAAGAACTCCCAGTCCGTACACTTCTTTGAAAGCGCACAGTTTCTTACGTTCTGTTTTATTACGCCACTAATAGTGATCTGAATTTAGATCCAAGCCATCTTCCACTGATATCATATTGCTCGGAATTTGTCTGACGATAAAAAAGTCGATCAAGTCGGGGAATGTATCCGGATCAGTTGGCCAGTATGTTGGTTTACTTGTATATACTATTCAACAACCTAGATCTTCAGCGGCTTTCTAGAATTCACGACCCTTGGTAGTTGTTAAGCGCGAGCCGCAATTAACGTGCTTGGCGTTGAAATCGCCACCAATGACGAACCTTCCTTTATGTCTATTAAGAGGTTGTTTGTATTCTTCTACTTTAATGTTATGCCTTGGCGGGCTATATAACGCTGTCACAAAGAGATCTGTTCCAAGTAAATTGAAGCAAATTTATGAGGCCTGAAATTCTGATGAGCAGATTTCGTCTTCTTCATGGTGTTCTATAGTTACAGTTTTCTTAATTATGACTGCGCTACCTCCTCTGGCATTATTAAGAAGATGATTAGAGCAGTATATATTGTAGTTTTGAAAAAGCGTAAACGATTGGGAAGTTAAGTCAGATATTAAACATATATCAATATTATCTTTGTTCAATAAAAGTTCAAGCTCGTATTTGTGCTGCAAGAGACCGTTTACGTTCCAAGCCATAGTGCAAAAGTAAATACATTTTTTTTTTTAGAAACCGCACATAGGCCAGATTTTGCTAAGCTTTCTTGATAGCCTATAACTCTTTTCATTGACGTTTTTTGTTATAAAATTATTATAACATTGCTTGTATATTCCACAAATAAGTAAACACTTTTCTAAACGCTTAGTTATTTTGCACAAGCCACAAAATTTGTTCATCACAACACCACAATAACACTAAAAATATTTAAAAATTCAAAAGTTAATGTAACTGGTCATCTTGTAACAATTTAGCGAAGTTTATCGCTAATATAATCCACTACCTTCCACTACTTTCGATTCATGCCAATAGGCTCAGCCTTCGTCATATCTTTCATTGCCTTATAAAGTCGTATGAGCGATACAAATATAAATATGTAGATGTAAACCGCGACTGAACCCTGAAGTATAATTCCCCATCCAGGACAAATAAAGTGTCAAATTGATTATCGGGACGAAAGACTGCTCTATTGACTTTCATGCATTCATTCAGCCTTCATCAATTTCTAACATACGGCATTTACTTATACATACTTACTTATGATTTCTCTGCAATAAGAGAAAATCATCAAATTTCATCTTGCCCACCCGAGCTATAAATCTTGAAAGTACATTTTGGTGCCTCTCAAGTACTAACAAAAAGGTAATAATCATTCATTCCAGGCCTCCTCTCTGGTATTCTTTATAACCGGCTCCCGCTCGCCGTAGCTTAACAAGTCCGTTAAAATTTGAACAGTGCTGAAAAAAATCACACTCAATTTTTAGAAATGCTCTAAAGCAATACGAGTAACAACTACAAACAGTCATTCGCATGATAATCGATTCCACGTTGCCGTTTTTATCCGGCCATAGACTGTTACAGTTAGCAGAATTCCAGAAAAATGTATAGAAATTGTTGATGTTTTCAACACAACAACAAATAAAAATAATATCCTTCCCCATATATATTAAAGTAAAATAATTCAATTTTTTTATCTATTCAGATGCAAAATGCTACGTTCTACGCTGAAAGCTTACCTTTCGAACAAATCGAAAAACTAACTGTCGGCTGTGGTTACTCATCGATCTATGCCATTTCAAAGCCCAGCGTTGATGTCGTAGGGAATTGGCAGACTCGCTGTTGCTCATTGGCCGACACCTTTCAACCCATTTTGGATCGTATATACAACTTCGAAGTGCGTGAAGATGATATTTGGATTGTAACGAGCCCCAAATGTGGCACCACCTGGGCACAGGAGATGACATGGTTAATATTGAACGATTTCGATTTTGAAAAGGCAAAATCAAAGGATATTTCCTTACGTTCACCATTTTTGGAGTGAGGAAATAACAAAAATTGATTTGAGTAACAAATTATAGTTTGTATTACTTCATTACTTTGCTTCAGATTCAATGGATTTATACCGAATATGTCATATGATTCAATTGAAGTTGCTAATAATCTACCGTCACCGCGTTTGATAAAATCTCACTTACCCGCCTGGCTGCTGCCGAAACAAGTATGGACCAAGAAGAGAAAGGTATTATAAAATAATTAAATTAAACAAAACTCGTAAGCTTGTACACCATTCACTGCATACATTCCAGATCATTTACATCTTCCGTAATCCGAAAGATGCAGCTATTTCATATTTCCATCATTGGCGCGGTATGGTCGGGTATAAGGGCACAAAGCAGGACTTTATGCGTTCCTACATCGATGGCTATGCGGTTTTTAATCCCTTCTGGCCACATGTGCTCGACTTCTGGCAAATGCGAAACCAACCAGAAATCTTTTTCACCAGCTATGAGCGCATGAAGCGTGATTTGGCTGGCGTTATTAAGGATGTGTGCAAGTTCTTGGGGCGTGATGTTAAAGATGAGCAACTGTCGCAGCTGGAGGCGCATCTTTCTTTTGACAACATGAAGGATAACCCCGCTTGCAATCATAGCAAGGAGTTTGAAGATTTCAAGGCGGCAGCTGGTAGAGAAGTGGATGAATTTAAGTAAGAAATTTGAGAATTTGAAAATTTTGAAAAGAAAGCTTAAAAAGCTATCTGAAATTAATGATTGTGTAATATTTTAATTGTAATATTTCTTTTTATGTTTTTGTGTTTTAAATATTTCTTTGCCGCAGATTTGTACGCCGTGGCATAGTTGGCAGTCATAAGGACGAAATGCCTCAACCAGTTATACAGGAATTTGATGACTGGACGGAGGATAATTTGAAAGACTACCAACTGACTATTGATGATTTTACAAATTATTCAAAATATTAAACGGACTTTTTTATAATTAAGCTTATATATAATAAATATTTTGTATATATTTTGAGAGTATTTTGGGAACATTTTATGGGAAATTGTAAATTACGACTACGCTAATTTGTTTTTTTAATTTAACTTATTGCAAATATACTAAACTTTACCATGCTAGCCGATCTTCCAATAAATTTTTAATTTCTAATGAAAATCCATGTAGATGAATTTATTATTTTTATTATCTAGCTACTATTTTTACTACAGTAGAAGCCCGATAAGTGCAATACCGATAACTCCAATTTCGCGGAAAGTACAATTCGATTTTGAGCCCATAGAAAACTCGAAAAGAGCAATAAAAAATTGCAGTTTTCGGGCGCAAAAGAATTCTTGTTCGAAGAAATTTTTTACTTAATACGGCAATGTATTTGCGCTCATCACGCGCGAAGACACAGCTTTATAGCTATGCACAGTTATGGTTCTCGGAATTATTGCGACCAAAAACACAGTTCTCACGCTTTGTGATTTTTGATTTTTACAAATAACTGTAAAATTGTAGCGCTGATATCATAAAATATGGCATCGAATCGTTTGTGACATTCAACACGCGTTAGTTTTAAGCTGGTTCTTGAGAGTAAAACAATCGTTCGGAGTTTGAATCATTTATTTTTGCTTTCATCAAATAAAATCATGGGAAAAGTGAAAAAGAATCTACATTTTCTTACATTGAAAGAAAGAGATGAGATTCTCCAAAAAATTTAAAAAGGCGTTAAACAACGAGATCTTGCATTGGAATACAAAGTTGATTGCGCACCGATTTGCCGAATAAAAAAACAATCCCGTTCATTAAAAGAAAATGCATACAATTCATTTTCACTTGGAAATAAACGGAAAACTTTGCGGTTTGGCAATCATCCAGAGCTCGAGAAGCGTTTGTACCAGTTTTTCATGAATCAGCGGCGACGAAATGCTCCTGTTTCTAGCTTGATATTGAAAAGCAAAGCATTAAAAATATTTGATGAAATAAAAAAGGATGGAGAACAATTCAATGCAAGTGATGGATGGTTTTCGCGATTCAAGAAACGCTTCGGACTTCGCTATTTGACTGTGACTGGTGAATCATTATCTTGTGATCCGGAAGCCATTGAGCCATTGAAGGAAAAATTGACGGCGAAAATCGCTGAAAAAGGATATGTAACATCACAAATATATAATGCTGATGAAACGGGGCTCTTTTGGAAACTTTTGCCAAATAAAACCTACGTTTCGAAAGATGAAAAGAGTGCTCCAGGCAACAAAGTTTCAAAAGATCGAATCAGTGTTCTTTTGTGTGCAAATGGTGATGGCAGCCACAAAATAAAACCATTAACGATCGGCAAATCTATGAATCCGCGTTGTTTTAAAGATTTTCGTCTACCGGTGAATTATGCTAGCAACAAGACTGCTTGGATGACGCGGGATATTTTCAAAAAGTGGTTCTTTGATAATTTTATCGAGGAAGTGAAAAAATTCGCCAAAGAAAATGATGTTCCACCCAAAGCATTACTCTTGCTGGATCAAGCCCCATCTCATCCGCACGAAGAAGAATTAGTTTGTGGTGAGATCGAAGTGATGTATTTTCCGGCCAATTGCACAGCGATTTTACAGCCAATGTATCAAGGTGTTATTAACTTGACAAAAATACAATACAAAACATTGCTAATGGAAACCATAATTAGTGAAAAAGATTCTTCATTACATGAACTATTGAAGAAAATTGATTTGAAAACCGCCGTGATCATGTTGAGCCAAGCATGGGGGAAATTGCTCCCTGAAACGATCGCTAAATGCTGGAAAAGCGTATTGGGTACAAGCCCAACAGTTGACGCGATTATTGAATCTAATCCAGACGATATGCCATTGGATATCGAAATTGACGGCTAAATGAGATGGTCGAAAACTATGTGGGTGAAGCAGACACAGATGAAATCCGCAATTGGGTTTTGGAATTAGGAATAGATGAAGGTGATAGTGAAACCAATGAACCCGAAGATACTACATGAATCAATTTTTGGCTGTGTCAATACAATTTTGAAATGGGGTGAACAGAACGATGTACTGTCATTCAATCAGATCGCTTGTTTGCATGATATCCGATCAAAAGCACTTGAAAAGTGTTACGAGAAAACGCAATCGAAAATAACAAAGTTTTTCCAAAAAAGCTCATTAATTGCATTGAATAGAGTTAAAATAGTTTTCCCTAGGTATTCCTCGATCCACAGGAGAAATTCGCAAAAGTGCAATTTTTCGCTCAGTGCAATCATTGCTGAAATCTTCAAATCGTACTTATCGGGCTTCTACTGTATAGAGTTACTATTACATTATTATGGCTACCGAAGTCAGAATGTTTCGCGCCTGACTTCGACACGGAAGTGTCTGGGTTCGAATATTCGTCCCCCTCGGCAAGCAATGGCAAACCGCCAAGTGCGGTTGTGCGATGAAAGCTCCTTATAAAAAAGCATTTGTCGTTCGGAGGCTGCATAAAACTGTGGCCTCGATTTGTGGAACAATAAGTTGGAGGAAGTTGGAGGAAGAGCTCCGCCAAACAACCAACAGAGCATAAAAGTAACAATTACATCGGGTTTTTTATTGAGAATTTGAGAACTTAAATGATAATATACATAAATACAAATAAATCGATTGTTAAGCGCGTAGTATGGCATGTTGCGCCGTCTTGTTGGAGCCAAATGTCGTCGCTATTTACAGCCTGTTACATCAGAGCGTGGTCACTGTTAAATTATAACAACAACTGATTTTTCAAAAATTCGCAAATTTATTGATAATTTGGTCGTCAATACTCAATGCAAATACCTCAGTAGCAAGTCCTGCGTTGTCAATTATGGCCTGGCACCGTCGGGGCATACTTTCCACTAGTTTTTCTCCATATTTTACAGGAAAAGAATAGAAAGAATATTTCGAATTTTCCAAATTTGTCGACAAAGTTGATCTAAATTACATGGCTTGCGTCTGCAAAACGCGGAAATGCCCAGAAGGAGGATTCATCAGAAAAAATTACGTTGCTCCAATCGCGGTCCAAGTTTTCCTTCGCCCATTCCACTCGTTTTTCAACGTGTTTTGCACTCAACATTGGTTTTTCCAAAGTACTGCAATATTTCAGTTTATTGGCAAGCAAGTGCCTGCAAATCGTTCCGTAAGATATGTCAACACCTTTTGCTTTGAATTTCACAGTAGCTCCACGTAAAGTCAAAGTTGGATCTTTCGAGAATAATGCGAGAATCTTTTCTTCGCCTTTTTTCGAGACGTTGCTTGCACTTCCGCGATCAGGAAAATCATCAATCAATTTTTATAGCGATTTATCCACTTGCTAACGAACTGCTTCGACTTTCCCATATATTTCGCAGCAGTAGGTTGCATTAATTTGGGTCCTTTTTAATGCAAACATAGAAAAATTGCCTCAAAGCAAGAGGCGTAAACAGCACTCATTTCGAAAAACCACTCAATTTAAGACTAAATTTAACAGACAACTGACTTTTTACAAAAAGTATGAAGGACTTATAGGCGTAGCCATTTCGCCAGAAATGAGCTTCATCACTACGCACACTTCTTCGCCAGAACTGCTCATCATTCAAATAAGCGCAAATCGGCAAAAATGCAACGCAAACGATGGTAATTTGGCTTAAATTCTTGCACGAGCTATATTTTATAGGCAACTAAGCCAAGATCATTACGTAAAATTTTCCACGTAGTCGAAGATCAAATGCCAACAAGATGAGAACGTCGACGAATCGACATTTCGGCGTCTTCTTCAACACTTCGGGCTACAGCAGCAACATTCCCTTCGGTACGCACGGGTAAAATTAATGCGAAAAAGATCAATAACTACATGAATTGCCCGCTCACTAGGCCGATTAAGTATGACTGTAAAATCACTTGAACGAAGTGGTCTATGGATTTTCCGAACAAATTTATTTATTTTTTTAAAGTAAATTTCCACAATTCTGGCGTTAAACGGATCATGATGATATGTATATGTATATATATAAAGTCTGACCATTTCAGAGGTATCGGATTTTAATTTTTGGGAAAGCTTTATTATTTTTGTGTAGAACCATTCATGAAATTTTTAAAGATAGTCCCTTTCAAATGTTGACCGCAACTGCGCCGTAATTCGCCTAATCGTAAACACTAATTTTGAATGGCTCGCTGGAGAACTTCGCTCGGTATATCGTGAATAACTTTAGCAATGTTGGCTCCCAATGTCTCAATCGCAGCTGGTTTATCCATAAAGCATTTAGATTTTACATACCTCCACAAACAAAGGTACAAAGGTGTGATATCACACGATCTTGGTGGCCAATCCACTGGTTCGAGGGATAAATTGCTCATCGAAACGACGGCGCAGTAAGTCCATTGTTTCATGAGCTGTATAGCAAGTAGCGCCGTCCTGTTGGAACCAAATGTTATGTAGATCGCGGACTCTAATTTCCGGCATCAAAAAGTCATTTATCATGGTGTGATATCATTCGCTATTCACTGTTACATTGGCGCCAGCCTCGTTTTCAATGCATGTAATGATTGTTCTTGAATGGCTTCAGGTTACTCTTCAGTAAAAATATGACAATATTGTTTATTGACGTAGCCATTAAGCTAAATATGGGCCTCATCGCTAAAGATAATAAGTTGGCCAGAGCGCGCAACGAACACTTTTCACAGAGCGTCGATTTTCGCAATATATTTGTAAACGTCGTTGAGGCGTAAGTCTTTCCATGATGAAATGTCAATGAATACTAAACAAAGCAATATTTAGTTTGACCGTAGTCACGGTCAGAGTGTCAGTATGTTTGTGTCATCGGTACAGAAATGAGTTTCGAACAAAGAGCTAATATCAAATTTTATTTTGAAATCGGCAAAACGTTTGCCGAAACAACATCAACCTGAAACTAAGCGTCAAAATGCCGAATGGAAGGCCCCAGACGAGCAACCAACCAAAAAATCGCGGGTATTGTCCACAAGGAGTTCGTGCAACGGACCAAACCGTAAATGCAATTTTGCATCTTGGCGTTTTGAAGCGTTTATTGCATCGCATGCGCCCTGAATACCGCGAAGAAGGAAGCTGGCGCTTATTGCATGATAATGCACCATCTCATCGATTCATTCTTATGACTGATTGTTTGACTAGAAATCGCATTTTAACCATCAATCACTCACCGTATTCACCTGATAAGGCTCCCTGGGACTTTCACTTATTCGGATAGTTGCATTTGGCCATGAAAGGAAAACGTTTTGCGTCCGTAGAGGCCAAACAAAAGGCTTGTAGCGGCAACCTGAAGGACATTTCGGTCAATGACCTGAAACACTCTTTCGAAAAGCTTTTAGATCACGCAAAACAGTGTATCGAAGCCAGGGGACTATATAGCTTTAGGGGACTTTATAGCTACTTGAAATTTTTTTACTACGTTTTTCAATGTAATTGTCACGACAAGATGGTACCGACAAATTTATGTTGACTTTTAGCGGTGAAGCCATATCCTCTGCCATTGTGAAATGCTGGTCTGACGAATTTCATCTCCGACATCCTTCGGTCATTTACGTCTAAATTGTCAAAAACCATTTGCACTGACAAATCACATTATTGCTTTGCCCAAAACTGATAAAGCTAAATTTTCATGTGGCATACTGTGAGAATGAGACAACCAACAAACCTTAAATATTGGTTCCATTAGCATATATAAATATTTTATAAACAACTAATAGTAAAGGGTAGGTAGCTAGAGGTAGTTTGAAAAAAAAATAAAAATTCGAAGAGATTTAAAAAAGCGCCTTAAATGAAGTTTATAAGATAAGGGGTCCCGGTAGTCTAGAATTTTCAAAAAATCGATTTTTTCTTTCTTTTTTCGGTCTGGTGTTCTCAAAAAAAAAAAAACTCTATTCAACTGAATCGTTTGAAATTTGAATCTGTTGTTCACCACATCAATGGCTATCGCACGTACTAGAATCATATTATTATTTGAATTATTTCGTATTTTTTTGATTGAAGAAGTGAAAGAAACCCGATTTGTCAAATTCAAAACCGAGCCATTTTGTCATTCATTAGGGTGGGCCATGTAAAATTTGCTTTTTGAATCGGCTATAAAAAAAACTAATCAATATTTTTTCAAACTCTTTTTTTATTAATTTTGAAGATTGAACATTGTCATTTATGAATGAAAGATCATATCGTTCAAATGACTGCCACGACTGGCTTTACAGTAGGCCATTCGATCAACCCAATTTTTAAGCACATTTTCGTTTGTTTGGGCTCCAATTTCATGAATGGCAACTTCGATTTCGTGTTTTAGAGCATCAATCGTCTCTGGATGGTTCGCATAGCATTTGTCCTTAACGGCTCCCCACAAAAAATAGTCCAACGGGCTTAAATCACAGCTCCGAGGCGGCCAATTGATATCGGAATTCAAAAACGGTAGCCAAAAGTTCGAGTGTAACTTTGGCAGTGGGACAAGTTGCACCATCCTGTTGAAACCAAATGTCGTCCATGTCATCGTCTTCAATTTTTGGAAACAACTCGTTGGGCATTTCACGGTAACGCTCGCCATTTACTGTAACCGCGGCTCCTCGCTCATTTTCGAAAAAAAATGGCCCGATGATGCCGCCAGACCAAAAACCACACCAAACAGTGACTGGTTGTGTATGCATTTGCTTCTCTACAGTAACGTGTGGATTTTCTGAGCCCCAAATCCGACAATTTTGCTTATTGACGTAACTACCGATGTAAAAATCTGAAAAGAAGAAGAAGACTCACCACTTTGGAAATAGGTTTCAAATATTTCCCAATTTTGTTCAAGCGTATAGTGTCCCATTTCGTAAATGTCAAACCCTTAAGTAAATTATGAACACATTTGACATGTCATTTGTGTTACCATTCTCAAAAAATAGGTGGTTCAAACAGCAAACGCTATATGGCCCACCTTGTAGAATCATATTATTACTTCAATTGTTTCGATAGTTTTTGATTAAAAAACTGAAAAAACCCGATTTTTAGAGTGTCTAATTCAAAACCACGCCATTTTGCTAAATTTTTGTTTATTCTACACTCATACTGATTAATAATTTTTTTGGTTTTTGTGTTTCAGATAAATAGAAGAGCCAATATTTGCAACAACGTCCGGGGCCAATTTTTCGGGAGGGTCAACTTCAGCGCCATTTTTAAAATTATTAAAATTAATTCATCATTTTTGTATGTAAAAGAAGTTAAATAAAAAGCCTAAAAATTTTAATATTATTTTTTTAATTTTAGTTTTCGAGCTCTATACCATCCCCTTAATAATATTTTAATAGACTCACGCATTTTTTAACATTAAATTTCATGAATTTCCTTCCTACAGGATTGATATGTAAGTATACGCAATTTTATTACAAAATTTCTGTTACAAGAAAGCTCCAACTTGCTGTTAAAAAGCTCTTTAGTTAACAGAGCGTAAGAGAGAAAAAAAGTTAATATAGCAAAATCTGTAAGCATATGAAATTCAAATACATGCATACATACAATATTTTGCTTTGGTTTCTAAATATCAAAATTATAGGTAAATATTTCTAAAAATAACTCGAACTTTGCGAAAACTAAAACCGGAAACTGAATTACTAGTACACTGGTCTAGAATTTATAATTGAACGGCGAGCAGAATTTATTTACATGGTCAAGGAGGTGTTTAAGAAAATAGAAAGCAACAAATTTTTGTAAAAAAAAACAAATTTAAACAAAAATTAGATGTCAAGTTAGATAAAAGAAAAAAAAAGTATGAAAATAATAAATAAATAAATGAGTTATTAGGGAAAGTTAGAAAGAATAACAGTTACCTTTTGTTAACTAAAACATTTAAATAAAAATCTAAAATGACGTTCGGTCAACAGCCGGTTCTGTAAAACTCACGGAGAGCAGAATAACAGTCCCGCCATTGTAACTGTAATCCAGGTAATTTTGTTGTTGTTGTTGTTGTTTCGCCTTGTAGGATGATAGCACAAAATGAAATAGCCGTTCTATTTTACGCCACTCTACTTTCTTTTGTCGTGACATTCTAATGTACAAAACGTTGTTATTCCACAGCGCCATTTGTAACCGGTGTTGCCGTTTTGGTTATATTTAGCCAAAGTTGGTAATTTATTTTTCCTGCCATGCGTTTTAAGTATTCTGGTTATTATGTATATTTCCCAGTTGGATACTTTTTGGTGAAACCTCATAAAAGTGCATAGTTAAAATTTTTTTACTTCATTATGAAATTGAACCTTTTCACTTCACACTTTGGAAACATTTTTGTACACTAAATTCTATCGAAGGTGTTGGCAACATTGCAATTTTTTGTATCCAGAAGTGAATGCCTATTACGTTTAATGGTCTGACTTGTTGCTGCTTTGGTGTGAGATCATACACCTGTTGGATCTTGTAAGGCTTGACTTTGAAATCATTTTTCAGTATGCGGCGGATGGCACGGTCAGATATTTTCAGTTCATTCGCCATTTGAGTGGCACTTCGTCGGGGTTTCGCTCAAGTCGCTTCTTCACTTTTTGAAGCATTTCACGTGATGTTGTAGTCTTTTGATGACCACCTCCATGACGTACCATGACGTGCTACCAGTATCATTGTAACGAGTAATGGTGCGATAAACAAAAACTTTATTTACTTTAAGGTATTCGAGCTCACGAACAAACGCTGATTGTGATTTTCCAGCCAAATATGTATAATGCAATCACACTATTACCTTTGAAATCTATGTAGTGCTCATTTCCTTTTTTCGCGTTTATTCTTGGCAAAATGCTTCCGTGCGCTTGTAAACAATACTTTGGACGGTCATTCAGCCAACTAACAGACAGCTGATACACGGGCGAGCGGTCTGAAGTTTGTTACACTTAGAGTTCGAAAATTTGGTTACTTTTTTTCGAAAGTTTGGTAACATTTCTTTTTCGCTCGCGGCAACACTGTTCGTAACTCGATCGTAATTTGCTCTCCAGTTACTAACTGAATATTGTCTAATTTATCATGCAACATTTTGAGAAAAAATTCCCTCATTTTACTTTCTTTTAGTTTCAATTAATATGCGAATTACGAACAAATCGGGAAATTCATCAAAACGAGCACTTAAATGAACAAAATGAAAAAATATGCTTCAAATTTGTGTTTCGTTCAAAATTCTTCAGAAGAACTATGACATTTCCAAAAGAAGCAGTTACAGCTCTTGGAGCTACAGTACCTTCCTAATAGGATGAAATTATCAATTATTACTTGTAAATATTTTTATAAAAGATTTTTTATTTTTTTTAATTTGTAAGAATGAACGAGCAGATAAGGTTGCTACTTAAGGTACTTAGCGATTACTGATAACAAAAATTGCATGACTCTTTATTAGTATAAATAACACCCACATTTTAATTAGGTTCACTAATAGTTAACCTTGGAACAAGAAACAACACATTACGAGTATCAACGGAATCTTGCACTTCTTGCAATTTGGATCACCGCGTTGTGATTAAATCCCTTGTTGAAAAGGAAACACAACAAAACAAATTTTGAAGAGTTGTCATTGGTTCTTGACGTTCATATGAAATTCATAGTATAGTAAATGGGCTCGGCTATTTCAACAAAGAATAAAGATACCTATGAAAACGACTCCGGCCGGGGTCGCCCAATAAGGGTAGTAGGGGAAAAAATTGTGAAAAAGTCAAAAAATTAGTACTGACCGATCGAAGAATTTAATTTTGGCACTAAGCACAAGAACTACTGGCCCAGCAAAAAATGATAGATATGAGATTTTACATAAGCAGTAGCACATGAATAAATTAGTGCGCATAGCGTGCCGCTATTTCTCATACCGCTGGACAAGCATCGATGCCACTTAGAGATTCACATTACTTAACCAACCACCTTACAATCTGGACTGGTTTTCAGTGGTTGATGAATAGATGAATAGAAATCTAAAGACTATTTATTCAGTGTCATAAAGTGTGAAAATTATATATGTGGGCATTTATGGGCATTACATTAGGTAGTTAGGTAGGTGAAATGGTTGAAGCACCACTCTGGCACTCCCCAAGCAGAACTAAAGCGTCGTTTTGATAACATTATGAGATCTCCAAAAGGAAGATATCTACAGCCAGCTAGAATTACTGATGTAATGTAGAAGATTGATGGCATTTAGATTGCCGCACTGCCCCAGGCTGTCGAAGAAAGGAGCACCCAGTGGCCTTAATCGTCTAGCTGCCAAGCTCGGTCATTTACAGAGAAAGTGCTCTTCAGTCTCCTTCTCTGAAAGTTCCCCACAGTTTCTGCGATGGGGGTTAAATGATAAACCCAGCTTTTCTGCGTGTGTGCCGATCGTCCAATGGCCGGTAAAAACTCCTACGAGTTTGGAAATTGAATGGCGTGGAGTCCCTAAGACTTTCTGAGTGCTCCGTATATTGTACTGGGGTCAAAGGGTTTTCGAAATAGCACAGGAAGAAATGAAGCTCCATCTTTTCTGCGCTTTCCTGGGAAATAACTTCTGCAGTTCTCCTTAAAAAACTGTCAGGGGGGATGCCGATGACCGGGTAGGAGAGCCCTCAGGCCAATTCAGTCCCCTTCCTGGCAAGCTCATCAGTTCATCAACTTCATTTCCCTTTATGTGACTATGTCCTGAAAGCCAGATCAGATAAATGTTACCTGCACACCCAAGAGATTTGATCTCCTCCTAACAGGGACTTACTAGTTTAGTTCCACAGCATGGCGTCGTGGGAGCCTAAATCGCGACTTGACTGTCAGAGAAAACGTTAATATCTCCCTCGTTCCCACGTTCCCGAAGCATTTTGCATGCCTGCAGGATCGCAAAGATAGATGAATTGGCAGTGTAAAGCAGATATATAAATTTGCTGATTTAGAGAAAGCCCCTGCTTCGACTCCCGATATCATCTTAGAGCCGTCAGTGAATACAGAGGTGCAAGCTTCGGTGTAGATTCTCCCCACGATCTAATATTGCCTATTTAGAAAGGTTGCCCGAGCCCGACCCTCAAACTCCAGTTTACGGATGGAGAGATCTGTCCGAATTTCGGAGAAATACAGTGTTGACTGCCCAAAAATGCTACCATGCTACCTTGAGAGATTACCTCCAGAGGCCAACCTCCTTTAACCTGATTGCACTTTGAGCAGCGATAGAAATAATGTAAAAGTCGATGGGAAGTAAGTGCAAAACGACACCACCAAACCAGGTATCAAAATGTTGAAATTGGTATAACCACTACGTTGTACATTCAAGGCACGACCTGTGGCTTGAGTTCCCATTTTTTTGCCGAACATAGATTTGCAGGAACAGAAGGCTATACTGGCCTTCTTTACCCGATTTTCAATGTGTAGCTTCCAATGGAGTTTGGAGTTAAGTATCACTCCAAGATACCTAACTTCCGATGGATGCGGGAGAAGTGTTTGTTTAATTTAGGAAGTCTAAAATGTGGAGGTTTATACAATATTTACATTGAAAAATAAAAAAAATAAAAATTCTAAAAAAAGCCTTCTAAACCATTGGTCCTGGCGCAGTAGTGATTTTAGTGTTTTTGCTCGTTAGAGTCTTGTGAAAGAAAAGATAGATAGGTCGAAAAAAATGTATTTGGAAGAATGGGACTCGACGCGCCATTGAACCGGTCCTATGTCAAGGCAGCCATATTTACACCCTTACCCATGCACAACAGATTTTTTGAATTAAATAATGGATTTTTTTATATTTACAAATAAATAAGTGAATTCCTAAGGGATTGGATAACACTTTAAATCTGAATACTAGGCGACAATTTTGTTTTTAAATAACGTTTTTAATAAAAAGAGTGATGAAAATCGTTATTTTGACCTCTAGACGCTCTATTGCTTGTCTGTTTGTACTCGTATACTGCAACTGCCTAGTTTATAAGTGTCAAGTATGACTGACGGACGACGACATTTACAAAAATTATAAATCTCCCTATAGGGTGGTCAATTTGCGACACATTGTATTATGAATTCTAAATCCTCAAATTTTTTCTTCGAATTGTGCTTTTTGCAGTTCAAATATTTTCATGCTGGATATTAATTCAGATTTTGTATTTAACATCTGTGAAAGCCGTTAAAACAAAACTCTGCATAAACTGGAACTTAGACCTTGAAAAGCCGACCTAAGCACTCTCTGAATTATAAAAATAGGGAATATAAGGAGAAGCCAGTAAATAAAATCTGAACTCAAGTAACTGGTGTTTAATAAATACTAATACTATAATATATATAATAACTACATATATGGTATACCATCTTGGTCAAAAAGTTCCCGGAATATACATATTCAGAAAGTTCCAAATGCAAATTTATTCCTCAAAAGTGATATTATCGTCTTCAAAATACTCCACATCAGCTGCAACGCACTTATGCCAGCATTTGATCATACTCGCGAAACATTTCTGGAACTCTATTTCCGGTATTGCCATCAGAACCGTCTTCGATTTTTCAATCATCACCTTTTAGCTCTTAAAGCACGTTCGTCGTAGTATTTTTTGACTCGATCAATATCAGATGAATTCGATGGCTATTGGATAGCATTCGTTTTGTTCTCTGTTAAAATTTCACAGTTAATGATGTTACTGTGCGACGGTGCGTTATTAAAATCCAAGAGTTGTTTTCCAACAAATCCTTTTTTTTCTTTGGGAATTGCTTCACGTAAACGTCTCATTACACCCAAATTCTTTTTAAAGTATCCTTACCGAAACAGTTTCTCAACTTTTCTCAGATTTTTGCACCATTCAATCCATTTTTAATGCAAAATTTAATACAAACTCGTTGTCGCAAATTCAAATCCATTTCAGAACTGTAAATACAGAGTTGCCCATATTCGACGGACCCATCTGGAAATCCTGTATCTTTTGACAGAGACGTCAGATCGCTTAATGACATACCGCGTTGGAAGCGTCAGTCCAAGCCGATTTTTACCATGGAACAGTACACGCCACGCGAGCGCTCCCAAATTGTTGAAATTTACATTCAACAAAAGAAGTCAAAAGAAGAAGAAGAAGAACAAAATCATCATGTCCGATGAGGCTCATTTCTTATTGAATGGGACGGTAAATAAGCAAAATTGCCGTATTTACGCCACTGAAAATCCTCACGAAATTCAAGAGGTACCTCTTTACGACGAAAAAGTCACTGTTTGTGCGGCGTTAGTGCGAAAACGATTATTGGGCCGTTTTTCGTCGAAAATGAAGATGGTCAAGCTGTTACCGTTAATCAGGAGCGTTATCGCGATATGATAACCACTTTTGGGATGCCAATTATACGTCGAAAGCGTATAAGGCTGTTCTGGTTTCAACAAGACTCCACCACACACAGCTCGCACCACAATCGATTTTTTGTAGAAATTGTTTCCTCTTCGTTTGATGTCGAAAAATGGCGACTTTGACTGACCACCGCGTTCGCCCGATTTAATGCCACCTGACTTCTTCTTGAGGGGATATTTAAAATCAAAGGTTTATATTAATAAGCCAAAGACCATAGAAGAGCTCAAGAACAACATCCGTGAGGAAATAGCCGCTATTCCAGCCGAAATGTTAGCTAAAACTATGGAAAATACTGCAAAACGGGCACAATACGCCGTACAGGCTCAAGGTGGCCATTTGAGAGATATCATATACAAAAAGTGATGTCAACAAATCTACTTGAACCAAATAAAATGATTATTATCGTCAATATAAAAAAATTGTGTTTTTCTTTGATTAAAAAAAATCACATGGGTCCGTCGAATATCGGCAACCCTGTAATTGAAAACACGTGCAGAGATAAATTTACTCAAGACGGCGAAGCTTTTACAAATGTCATGGAATAGCGATAAAATTATGGTAAGAATATTAATTACAGATGTGGCAACCTAACAAAAAATACTGAGCTAAAATCACTTGACTTCGAGTATCACCTGGCGGTTGTTCTGGGGACTTTTTGATCAGGGTGATATGTAAATGTATTGCTTAATTGTGGTGATGCATGCTGCATTTACAAATTGCGAAAATAATTACCGAGCTGTAATTAATGCAAACACAAGCAATTATATTTGTTTACTCAAAATAACTCTTTATTTATTTATTATAATCAACAACGATAACAACAAAAGCATTGCTGTCATCGACCGAGCCCTAGGTTGAATACGATTCAGGAAGTTAAGTACTAGATTTGCTGGGGATTAAGAAATTACGATTGACTCAAAAAGAAAAAAACAAGTTTCATTCCATCTCATCATCTTCTAGGGAAGTAGCGCAAAATAGGCGCGTGATTTCATTTTATTTAAAAGTGGTAATAATTTGCAAACATGGAAACCAAAGGGAAAGAAATTAGTTTATCAGAAAGAAAAGCAATTATGAAATTGTGGAAAGATGGAAATAGTTGCCGTAATATCGGCAAGGCTATTGGGAGAACGTTTTCCTCTGTTTAACGCTTAGTAAACAACTACATACGAACCGCGATTTTTAGCGTCTAAGCCCAGATCTGGGCGTCCAAATACACTATCCTTACGAGAAGAGCGCAGCATAATCAATATGGCAAGGCTAACGCTCGAATGACATTAACAAAAATTGTTGAAAACGTAAGCCAAACATTCAAAAAAAGTATTTGTGCGGAAACTGCTAGAAAAGTTTTACATAAAGCTGGAAATCTTCGTAGAGCCGCGGGAAGCTAAAAGGCTCACTTGTGAATAGAAGAAGGCACATTGAATTTGAGAGTTTTGGAAACAAGTCATTTTTTTAGACTAAAGTAAATTTTGTATTTTTGTGATAAGAGGCTGTCATATTGTTGGTGTAAATCGAGAATTGCTCTTGAGAAACAAACTCTTGTTGGTATAGGTAGATATTGTGGTTGTCGAGTTATGGCCTGGGGGTTGCATAGCGGCAATTGGTGTGGATCAGTTAGAATTTATTGAATCGGCAATAGATAAATCGGAGCATCTGAACATTTTTAAAAGGAATTGGAAACAGAATGCCGAAAATCTTGACTTATCAAGAACGTTTTGGCGCCAACAAGGTAACGACCCACACAGCCGTGATCGTTAAGGTGGGCAGCTCCTCAAGTCAACAAATTTTTCAATAATTTTTGGCGAAAAACTGGGCGTATTTATTATCTTAAAATAAATTACATATTTCTATTAATGCTTAAATAAATATACAAAAAAACTTTTAAAATAAAAAAACAAAATGGCGGCGCTACAGTTGCTCAAACGTGGCTCCTTTAATTAGCGCCGTGAAATGTGCAGCCTCTTGTAATCTACTGAAATCAAACAGACAAAAATTTTATTAAATTAATAAAAAATTAAAATAAGTTATTCCGCTTTGCACTAACCTATTTTTAACTAAAAAAAATATAAAAATTTGAAGTGAAAAAGAAAAAAATTACACTTTTTTTATAAACAAATTGATATAAACAATATTTTTAGTCATAATTAATATTAAATTTAAGGTTCATGCAAAGGGCATGTAATAACCATGTAAACTTTTAAGTTGATACCTTGATTACTTTTTGAGTTATATTCGACAGCGCGGAAAAAAACCTATTTCGAGAAAAACCCCCGATTAAAGTTTTCATGCTTACCCATCTTTCGTTGGACGCTCATCCCTTCATTGACTTTAAAGCGACTTTTTTGACTTTCTATTAAGCTTAAAACATTAAAAAGATATTCTTTAGATTTTAAATGAATTCTTAAAGCAAAAATTAATGGAAAATGCTGGAGGATCTGCCCAACTTAAAAGCAGTCAGGTTTGATTGACTTACGAAAATCTCAGTTACGACTTAATTATGTGCCTAATTCTCATCGGTATGCTGAAAAAATGGATGCTGCGCGTATGAAAGTGGCAGATAAGCGCGCTAATGATAACACTTGAGAAGGTAGAATTCTACGTAGGCAACAACAAATCGATATTTTGGAAGCTGCTGTGACGGCTGAAGAACTATTATATGGCCCAAAAATAGATGACACAGTGTAAGTAATTAAATAATTCATACAACTCTACTTAAATCGATAGCAAAACTTTAAATGCTTTTTTCTCAAAACTATGTTTTTTGAATTGGTGATCATTGTAACTTAAAAACCGCTTAGTAGACTTCAATAAAACTTATACTGCTTTTGAAAGACATAAAAAACACGTGCCTGATCGAAAGATTGTTTTTTTTTTCAAAAATTTCGATTTTTTTTTAACAATTAATTGTCGGTTTTTTTCTCGAAAATCTGAAAAATATTTCCTGAGACTTCGATCAGGCACAAGATTATCTATTAATAAAAGTAATTTCTTTTGTCCGATTGTTTTTAGATGAATCTGCAAAGACTTGTGATGATCATCGCAAGGGACTTCTGGAGAAACGGGCTCCACACAAACAGCGATAACTTTTACAATTATTAATTTTGTTTTTTTTTTTTTTGAAATTTTGCTAAAGTCAAGTCAAAACTTAATGTATTATTGCTATGTTTTTATTTGTGTAAAATAAAGCAATTGACTAGCAAAAAAAAATTATTGAAAATCATCATTTTTTCGGGCTTCTGACTACCCCTAACTCCTGAAGCTTTGACTCTTGTACAACACTGCAAAACACTCCCACAGTCGCAAGATCTCAATCCTATTAAGCATCTGTGAGATCTTTTAGAAAAAGGAACTCGGTGGCATCTAATAACAAGTAAGACGGGCGAAGATTACGACGGACGGGTGAAGATTACAACTGAGGAAACAGAAAAGTTAGTAAACTCAATGCCAAATAGATCGAGCGAAATCATAAACCATCGTGGCTATCCAACAAAATAGTAATTTTCGTATTTTATATTATTTATAAAGTTTTTTCCATATGTTTTAAAACTGAACTCAACTTTTTTGGTTGCTTTATTCACATGTTGCCGCAATTACTTACCGTTATTTAAACAATGAAATAAGGAATATTTTTCGTTTTTGCTCTTGCTTTTGTATCTTAAGAAGAAGAAATGAAGCAATAAATAAATAAAATATGTTTTCAACCACAAATTTATATTCCGTTTTTAATCAATTCAAAAATATTTGTAAGGTGTACGCAGACTTTATGGGCTATGTGTATGCGTGTATTGGACTCCATGCAACTACCTGAAACCGGCATGATCGGAATATTATTGTTCGGTACAAAAACAAATTTACCAAACGTGTTCGAGAGCGTACAACTTGTGGGACTCCCATCAGTAGTATAGTAAATAGCAGCAATACGCATGGGAAAGAAAGAAAGCCTTCCTTACCGCTTCTCGCACATGCAAGCATACGCATGTATGCTCATATATATACATACATATATGCTGATTTCACTCGGTTATCAAAGAAGAAACACATAGCAAACACAAATACGTAAGAGCTAAAAGATCAACATAGAGAAAAAAAAAACAAAAAACAAGCAAGCGCATTTTGTTAAATCGTTGTCCGCAGAGAGAAACTTTCGCTTTTATTGACCCACAATTATTGAAAAAAATCTAAAAATATATAGACAAAGAAAAATGAATTAAGAAAGCAAAGAAATTTGATCAATATATACATATGTATGTATACTATACGCATATTGTGTGTATGTGCATGTCTGCAGTAGATTAAAAGTTGTACATAAATGTTGGGGTATTGCACAGTGGGAGAATTGCGATCGCACATAAATAAAGTTATGCGAAAGTATGTAACTAAGCGCTTGTTTTTTGGCACTAAGAATGTGTTTTTCTGAGACAGTATTCTATTTTAAAATTTATAGAAATAAAACTAAAATATTAATATTTTACTCGTAGTTGAATACTTGGTAGGCTTGAAATTGCATCTGGGTAGCCACGTACCCATCCCCTTGACAGTTGTTAAAGGGGAACTGCACAAATTATTTCTCAGGAAAGCGCAGAAAAGATGGAGCTTCAATCTTCCGGTGCTATTTCGAAAACCCTTTGACCCCAGTTCAATATACGGAGGACTCAGAAAGTCTTAGGGACTCCACGCCATTCAATTTCCAAACTCGTAGCTGTGTCAAATATCAATAGCCCACGATTTGCTAATGTACACTTACTTTGTTTGCGTTTTGCAGTCTTTAACCTGCGTTATAATTGTTTTTTTTTTCAAAGAAGGTAACGAGCCACGTTCAACGATTGGCATACAGTTTGATATGGAGTCATACGAAGATGGTGCGTGGTACATCTTCACGGCAAAAGTGGTCACAACAAATAAAGTCATTGCCTCTAAGCTGTGTTCGGCATGATTTGGACCACCTCACCCGTTCTGATTCCCCCATTGGAACCTTGAAAAACGGCATTATTCCACCCTGGTGTTTTCTAAAACAAATTGCACACTTTCTTATTTTATTATTTATTTTTGAAAAATCTTTCGAATGTAAGTAAATTATATTACAAAATTTCAATTTTTAAATAACAAAATTTGAATGTTTAAAATACGTTGCGTCATTTCAGTCTGTGCTAATAGTTACATGGACACGACGAAAGAAAAAAAAAATACATCAGCTGATTTACTGATATCAATCTTAATAAATTCGCTTTGATTTTCATATAATTTATTGACAGGCAGTTACTATTTTATCTTTTCACTGTTTCTGCGTAATAAGTCTTCAGTGATTTTAACTCAACGTGATTTTTGTCATGAGACGCATTTCGAGATTCGTAACTTTGGGCAACCGAGAATGCTTATGTTCTCCATAAGACAACGTTCCATTCGGCAAAAGTGACCATATGGTATGCTGTTTGCTCAAAACATGTGATTGGGTCATACCTTTCTGATGACGATAATGAAGGCTCAGAAATCGGCACGTTACGGTGCCGAGTCATATGGAATGAATTTAGAATGCCCAAACTGGATGAGTTTGAAGCATATGTGGTGCCAACAACGCACGTCGTCATGGAGATTCGGAGTAACACTTGTCTAGACCGTTTGATTTCTCCACTAGGAGGTGAAAGTTTGCCGGCGAGATCAACCGATTTAACCACTTTTTGGGCTGGGTGTGTGTAAATAATCCGCAAACCTACCAGACTCTCAAGAGTAGTATTCGCATATTCGCCAGGAAAGCGTCGATCTAACGCCGGAAATCTTCACGAACGTTTTGTGGAATGCCATAGAAAAGCCGAATTTTACATTAACTCATTTCTAAAAAATAAATGCATTGCATCAAGTAAACTTCTGTATGTATGTCGTTAAGCAATACAATTTATTAGTTGTTGCTTCGAAATTACACCAAACTAAAATCTTGTAGTTCATTTCTATAATTTTTCGATTTGCACTAATGAGCTCTTTGCGAAAATTTCAAAACCATATTTATAAAATTTCAGAAGTTAGGATCCCTTCAAAAATAGTTTAAATTATTATTTTTTTTAGTATATAATTTCTTTAATATATTATAATTGTTTTAATTCAATTATATTGGGCCGCCGTAGGCGAATGAGTTGGTCGTGACTACCATTCATATTTCAGAGAGAGAACGTTGGTTCCAAACTCGGGGAAAGATCAAAATGAAGAAAAAAAGTTGTTTCTAAATGTTTGTTTCATTTGTGGAACTGCATCAAAACGCACGTCATAAATAGGAGGAGAAGCTCGTCCAAACACCAGAAAAGGGAGTACGCGCCAATTTATTCGTAATTTATGGAAAACCGGAGTTCTGTCATGGGAATTCAAGAATAATTTTCAAAGCTTTGGTGGTACAAGTAAATATTACATAAAAAAAGAAAGAAAAATTATACGTATCTCCCATGATGCAAAGAATAATGAGATGGCGCCCATCGTGGTCCCGTTACTTTGCGCTCAGCGAATTTGACAACTAGTTACGTGATTTTAGCTCCAGTATGGCCAGATTACCATTTTCGTGACTTGATTTATGATTTTTTTTTGTTATTTTTATTATTTTGTGTCTCGGAGTTTTAGTTCTTTCTTCATGACATTTTTCTAGTTGTTCTAATTAAAATGTCATGTTTATAATTTTGTAAAATATGCATTTTTTAATAATTATTTAAATAATTCACTCAGTTTTATTTAGCTTTACTTTTTTTTAACATCTGGTGGCATTGCCCGCGAGTGCAGGTGTTGTTGGTGTTCTTCTGCTTTCGGCAGTCAAATCTCTCTCTCGCTACTGCAGTGTTGCCTAGCTTTGGATATAAAAACGCATTAAAATGCCCATTCAAAGAAAATAACCCAACAAATTTTTATTGAATCACTTAAAGAACTTTGTATGCGTGACAAATTGTCTTTAAAATGTGCGTTTTTTTAAATAAATATGTCATGCTTATGTACAATTTAATTTATGAGGTTTTTCTTAAACGAGACTCTTTTGTTAAGGGAACGGCTTTTTTGCTATATTTGAAGTTATGTAACTAGATAAGGTACTCTTTTTGTAAAAATGTCAGTATGGTTTCTTTAGTATTTTCTGGTAGTTTGTGGCTTATTTTTACAATGAATACAACTCTTAATGTCCTATGTCTCACTAAAGATTTATGACCGGAAGAAACAATTACACCTCTAAGGTTTTAATTCGCATTCAATAAATTCAAAGGCTTTTTAAAATGTGTAAAAAGGTTTTCAATCTTAAGAAGAGTTGGGAGCGGGGCAAATAATATTTTTGCATAACCTTAAATGGAGCCAAAAATTAAATTTGCACTTTCAAATTATCAAATTTTATAAGAGTAAAAAAATTTTCATTAGCACTAAAATCTTCTCAGAGATCTGGTCACATTGCCCATGATTGCGGTTATTGTTGATGTTTATGAATATTCATTTCTTATTAACGCACAAATAAGAACAAACGGTAACAAACGTTTTAGTGAATATTTACGCAAAAATAAGATATTTCGTGAAAGTGTACTCGTATAAGTGAAAAATAAGAAAACATGAAATGTGCAGTGAAAAATTGTGCTAGTAAGAACCTCAATAAAGCGTGTGATATAAGCTTTTTTATATTATATTTCCAAAGGATGAGGCGCTCTGCAAACAGTGGATGCATTTCTGCCGGCGAGGAAATGCCTTCAATCGAAAAACGAGCTTTATATGTATGAAGCATTTTACTAGTGATAGCATTGAAGCATTCGGTAGCTTTAAATTAAACGCAAAAAGAAACAAACACGAAACTTCAAAATTTTCGCATTTTCGGTATAAAAAAGCACTAAATTTATTGCGAAGAGCAAATGGTTGGCAATACTGCACAACTCAGCAAACGTGACGACACGTACGCTCTGATGGGCGCAATCTTGTTTATATCATTCTTGCGTATCTCCCATATTTTTTGCAATAAGACAAATTTAAGAGAAAGCATTACAAAACAAATTGTTTTTGGCATCCTATTGTCGAACTTGTCCTTAAATAGAGAGACTTTTTCATCTTTATATTGCTGCTGAGAGGCAGATTGTTTTTATGAAAATATTTTTTTTCTGGTAGAAATGCATTCTGAACTCTGCCATTACCCGCCATGTAGCGACCACGATTGAAAGAAAAAACGTCTTATATGTATTTAAACAGTACAAAATAGCACTTGCAGTTTCGCCCGGCAATTGTGTCCGACTTTCAATACTAAACCCACTGATTTCCATTAAACTGGGATACTGCCTAATAAGCAGATACGTTCTGAGGATAACTTCTGCAGAAACTATCTGAATGGGGAAAATGAAGAGACAATTTTGCGCCGTCTTTACCACTGTCCTGCTCTATAAAGACGTAAATCTACCATTTTAGGTAGACAATTTTTCAATGAGTTAGTCGAGCTCGGGACAAATCCTCCATGTGGCATCACATTGAGCCTGAGTTAACAGCTACAACCATACCGAACCCAGCACAAAAAAGATTTGTTAGAGAAGGACAAGATTTCAAACTTGGTATGTTTTATCCGTATACCTAATACTCTTTCTCTTCCAGAATCATATGTACTATGATATTTACTTATACTATCACCAGTTATAGATTGCGAGTAAGTATTCAATATTAACATTTTTAATGGCAGATATACATTGACATTGTTTGTGAAAGAGCGTCCCACATACATACGAACAGCAATTACAGCGTAAATTCAACTGCTTCCTCAAGGAATTATTCTGTTTATAAGAAATTATTTTAATATGTTAGACATTAATATTCAACAGTTCTGGGAAAAACCTCATCACATAAACTATTGTAGCTACCTTAAATTTGCATTATTCATATCGCAGTTATTTAAAAATACTCGTATTACAATATGCCTACATATTTTGAGAAGCCCTCATTATCGTTTTTAGTAACGCCGCCGCACACCCAGTCAAAGCATACGCGCAGTTATCTTTGTTGTTGTCGCTTAACTTCATATTATTTTACTCTCTTTATTGCCTTTACACCATACTGTATTTATTTAAATTATGCGTTTTGTTCATATTTTTTTTTTTTTTGTCATACCATACGAGTGTATTTTTTCAAACTGTTTCTCAGCATGGACTTGCAACGTTTGAGCGAAACTTCGAATTCAGTTTGTATTTATGCGTCAATCGTCGCGTACGGTACACTCGGAATATAGTAAAGTGGTAGAAATTTCGCTTTGGAATTGATTATAGTTATTTACTTTGTATCTTTTAACTTCATTTTTAGCGCATAAGTGAGCGACTAGAACCTGGAAATGTAAGCTTTGTAATTTAAGTTGGTGAGGGGAAGAAGAACGCAGCACTGGTCGCAAGAGTTGTATGCATTTTTGGTTGTGGTTTAATGTAGTTGTGCTTTATAAAAACGAGTATGCGTCAACACCAAAAGTCGGTCATTGCACGCATCTAAAAATATAAATATTGAACAGTGCAAAGAAATTAATCAGAGTTCTTTGTAATTTTGTCACACACCTTAACCGAGTGAGATTGTGCGAGCCTGCCATATGATTTGCACCGAGTTTGATGGCAATTGTACCGGGTGGGCATAAAAAAACTAATTTAAGAAAAGTGTTTTTCCAATATCGGTAGTCCACCAGCAGGCAATGGAAGACTTTTAAGTGTATTTCTGTCATGAAAAAAGTTCTCATAATAAAACATCTGCCATTCGGAGGTGACATAAAATTATAGCAGCAGGTTCCTCTATTTATAGGACAACATAAAAATGTTCAGCAAAAATTGCAGGGGAAGATCGGTCAAATGCCTATGAATATGATGTTGAACATATCGGCAGTGAAATATTCGGGGGATAATTTGTTGACTCCCATCTATTTCAATTTCTAAAGTGATTTTTATAAATATCCAGAAGTAGCTCGCTCGTGAACTTCATCATTACAAAAATTTAAACCTTGAATGAAATATGAACATTTTCAGGTAAAAAAAAATTATTTAAAACCCCAAAATGAAATCAATACGATACGATTTAATAACTACAATAACAGCAACAAGTGTCCTGATGAGTTCACGCCAAGTGGCGTATGTGAGAGAAAGTTTCAAATTTTGTACAAAATTTTTCAAAATTTCATTAAAAGTCTCAACTTTTTGACCATAATTTTTCTGAAAACTTTTTTGAGAACCTTTGAAATTTTTTTGACTTTTCCAACAAACGAGAACTCCATACAATGCCCGAGAACTGTATTAGCCCCGATATCGTTTGGTTCCCGCTCCTCCCCTGATTTTGGAAATATACTGAAAACTTTTTCCATTTGCTGCGTCATTTGGCTGATTTAACACTATATATGTATATATATGTATATATAACACTATATATGTATACATATGTATATATAATATATGTATATATAATATATATATAATTGGCGCGTACACCTTTTTTTGGGTGTTTGGCAGAGTTCCTCCTCCTATTTGTGGTGTGCGTCTTGATGTTGTTCCACCTACAGTTTCAAGCCGACTCCGAGCGGCAAATATTTTTATGAGGAGCTTTTTCATGACAGAAATACACTCGGAGGTTTGCCATTGCCTGCCGAGGGGCGACCGCTATTAGAAAAAGGTTTTTCTTAATTTTGGTGTTTCACCAAGATTCGAACCAACGTTCTCTCCGTGAATTCCTAATAGTAATCACACACCAACCCATTCGGCTACGGCGGCCCACTATAGGCATAGGTAAATGAGCACTATGAGGAAGTGGTGCTCTTGCAAAATATAGTTTAAATTACATAGGACTAAATTTTCAATAAATAGTTTTAAATACTTATTCACACACTTATGATATCAACATGGATACCAAACGAAATTGGAATTAAAAATATATTAACAACAACAACCAAGAATAAAATTTTTGCTTATATGATTTTAAAGTAAAAGAAATCAATTTCTTACATATGCAGATGCCAAATGCTACGTTCTACGCTGAAAGCGTACCATTCGAACAAATCGAAAAACTAGCCATCAGCGGTGGTTACTCATCGATCTATGCCACTTCAAAGCCCAGCGTAGATGTCGTGGGGAACTGGCAGAATCGCTATTGCTCATTGGCCGACACCTTTCAACCCGTTCTCGATCGTGTGTACAATTTCGATGTGCGCGAAGATGATGTTTGGATTGTCACAAGCACCAAATGTGGCACCACTTGGGCACAGGAGATGACATGGTTAATATTGAACGATTTCGATTTTGAAAAGGCAAAATCAGAGGATCTCACCTTACGTTCACCATTTTTGGAGTGAGGAAATAACAAAAGTAGATTTGAGTAACAAATTCTAATTTGTTTCACTTCATTATTTCTCCTCAGGTTCAATGGAGTTGTACCGAATGTACCGCATGACACAATTGAAGCTGCTAATAATCTACCGTCACCGCGTTTGATAAAATCTCACTTACCCGCCTGGCTGCTGCCGAAACAAGTGTGGACCAAGAAGCCAAAAGTATTATGAAATAAATTAATTATACAAACCTCGTAAACTTGTTCATCATTCACTACGTACATTCCAGATCATTTACATCTTCCGTAATCCGAAAGATGCAGCTATTTCATATTTCCATCATTGGCGCGGTATGGTCGGGTATAAGGGCACAAAGCAGGACTTTATGCATTCCTACATCGATGGCTATGTCAATTTTAATCCCTTCTGGCCACATGTGCTCGACTTCTGGCAATTGCGCAACCAACCCGAAATCTTTTTCACCAGCTATGAGCGCATGAAGCGTGATTTGGCTGGCGTTATTAAGGATGTGTGTAAGTTCTTGGGGCGTGAAGTTAAAGATGAGCAACTGTCGCAGCTGGTGGCACATCTATCTTTTGACAAAATGAAGGATAACCCCGCTTGCAATCATGTCAAGGAGTTTGAAAGTATGAAGGCGGCAGCTGGTAGAGAGGTGGACGAATTTAGGTAAGAAGGTAGAAAATAATGCAATATGAGGCTTAAAAACGATTTTTATTATTATTTAAATTTGAATGATATTTTAATTTTAATTATTTTTTCATATTCTCACCGGTTGTTTGCTTTTAAAGCAGATTTGTACGCCGTGGCATAGTTGGCAGTCATAAGGACGAAATGCCACAATCAGTTATACAGGAATTTGATGACTGGACGGAGGATAATTTGAAAGACTACCAACTGACTATTGAGGATTTTACAAATTATTCAAAATATTAAGGGCACTTTTCTTATAATTAAGCTAAGCAATATTGTATATAATGAATATTTTGTAAATAAGTTTTTTTTAATTAAATATGTTGGGAACATTCCAAGGAAAATTGTAAATAACGACACTAATTTTTGTTTTTGTGTTTTTTTTGTTTTTTTTTTTTTTTATTTGACTTATTGCAAATATACTAAACTTTACCATATTAGCCGATTTCCCAATAAATGTTTACTCATTTGATAGAAATTTTTATTTTCACTCGCTCTGCCGCCTCTGAAAGGGATGACTCGAGTGCCAGTTCATATACAAACTGCGTTAAGCAACTAAAGCAGCAGGACTCATTGAAAAGTTTTAGCGATTTATTTCTTTCTCCTTTAATTTTAATAATTTTTTTATGAAAATATAGTTCATTCTCGTACAAACACCATTTAAATCCTAGATTCAAACTTTGTGGAATTTAAAAAACAGATTCGACGAATTTTCATAAAAATTGTACATTTTTTAATCAGAGTTTTTAGAAACATTTTGGGTACGTAGTTTTATAGCCCAACGAATTTTATTATAAAGTATAAGTATATTAATAAAGTCTGAGTTCCAAGTGACTCAAAATTCGTGTAGATATTTGAGAATTTTTTTTTTACTGACGGTGTTGGTTGCTTTCGGGAATTCATTAAATGGAGAAAGGGCACAAGATCGCCAAAAAGAAAAATTGTCTGAAAACGTCGCGATTTATCAGCCACTTCACAATTACACCTTATCAAAACTCTATTGACTATAAAATTACATACCCGAAACGTTTATAACAATTTTTATTAAAAAGTGAGAAACTTCGATGTAAGTTTGTTGATATTTTTTAATTTTCGCAAAGTTCTAAACTTTGATTTATACGTTTTTGTAGAAGAATGAACTGTATTTTCATAGAAAAATTATTAAATTAGAGGACAAATTAATAAATTAAAAAATAAAAGTATTCATGAGCCAAACACTAGCGAATGTTAGTTGTTGTTTCGCTCGCAAAGTATTAATTTAAAATAGAGCACCAATTTTTTTTTAATTTTACAAGTATTAAAAAAAAAAATTAGGAAAAAAAGGCTTTTTTTTTAATTTCATTAAAGGACTTGATTTTTTAGCGACCTTTGACAAGTTTTTCTGTCTTTTTCACCTTTCTCTTAATAGTCGCTCGATGTGTCATCGGTTTTGGGGCGGTAAGCATAAATCTAAGTCCCATTTACAGTTATAACCCTTTTAAGGGCTCGTCTCATAATAATCTCTTCACAAGCTTATCGGAGTATGTTAGTTATATACTTAACTACCTTTGAAATCACGGGGTTTGCGGCTACTTTTCTCAAAAAATACATTCGGTGCGATCACAAATTTTCCGTGGACTTCCACTTTCAGGTTTTGAGGCCGGTCTATTTTCATTTTTCGCACGATTTACTATGTTATACACGTAAATAGTATGTAGGGTTACATCAAATATTTCTGATAACTTCTGTACATTTTATTCCTATTATATATACGAGGTGTGTTCAAAAAGTATCGCGAATTTTGAATTTTCGCAGGATACGTGTATTCGAATTTCGATTTTTTTGTGGTGATACGTTGGTACTCATGTCTCTCACTTATGAAGATGAGTTCGGCCATTTGAATGTTCAGTTAATTGTTTACAGCTGCCTTGCTTGCACGTATTTCGCCTCGTCTTCGATTTTTACCTATTCAAAAAGATGGATCAAAGAACCTGTATCAAATTTTGTTTGAAAAACGAAATTAAGTGCACGGATGCATTTCGAATGTTGACTGTGTCATACGGAGAAGCTACTTTGGACCAAAGTAACGTTTATCGGTGGTACAAAATGTTCTCAGAAGGCCGAGATGATGTGAACGACGAAAAGCGTGCCGGTGTGCCGGACGCCTTTCCGGAAGCACTTCAACAACATACGAAGAAATTGATGAAGTGAAGAAAATGATATTGGCCAATCGTCGAATCACCGGTAGAGAAGTTGCTGAGTACCTAGACAAATCGATTAGCTTGTGTCATTCGATTTTTTTCAATGAGACCAATGAGAGCATGAGACCAATTCGTACCAAAACAGCTAAATTTCGACCAAAAGCAGCATCACATGAACATTGCTAATGAAATGTTGGACTCTGTCCGCAATGACCCAAATTTGCTCCAGAGGGTCATAACTGGTGACGAATAGTGGGTTTATGGTTATGACGTGGAAACCAAAGTTCAATCATCTCAATGGAAGCTGCCGCACGAACCAATACTGAAAACAGCGCGCCAAGTTCGGTCGAATATAAAAGTTTTGCTTACCGTTTTCTTCGATTGCAGGGGTTCTTGCCACAGGGTAAAACGGTCAATAAGGAATATTACCTGAAAGTTATGTGCACTTTGGGCGAAGCAATCCGCCCGGATTTGTGAAAGAACAAAAATTGGCTTTTGCATCACGATAACGCCCCTGCTCACACATCGCTGCTAGAGCGCGACGTTTTGGCCAAAAACAACACACTAATGATGCCACAGCCACCGTATTCCCCAGATCTGGTCCCGTGTGACTTTTTCTTGTTCCCGAAACCAAAGAGGCCCATGAAAGGACGGTGCTACGCTACGATTGACGAGATAAAGACGGCATCGAAGAAGGAGCTAAAGAAGATAAGAAAAATGATTTTTTGAAGTGCTTCGAAGAGTGGAAAAAACGTTGGCACAAGTGCATAATATCTCATGGGGATTACTTTGAAGGGGCACAATAGATATTAATGAATAAGTAAATAATTAAAAAAAAAACATGAAATTCGCGACACTCTTTGAACACACCTCGTATATTATTTATTATACATATATATAATTGGCGCGTACACCCGTTTTGGGTGCTTGGCCGAACTCCTCCTCCTACAGTTTCAAGCCGACTCCGAACGGCAGATATTTTTTATGAAGAGCTTTTTCATGGCAGAAATACACTTGTAGGTTTGCCATTACCTGCCGAGGGGCGACCGCTATTAGAAAAAACCCTTTCTTGACAGCTGCGAGAAGCTTTTCGTTTTGTTTGTGCTTGCCTTGGTGGATTTAAAAAGTTTACCGTTACGAAGTACTGGCACTATGTAAGTTATTGGAATAATCTTGAAAGGCTCTCTCTCTAATTAGTGTCTCTCGTATTTTCCAACATCAAATTCCTTGATTTCAGACACCAAAATTTGGTTTTGATTCCTACAGGGTTGATATGCAAGCAAACATTATTTCTTTAGAAAAGCTATGTTACAATAAAGCTCCAACTTGCTGTTAAAAAGCTCTTTAGTTAACAGAGCGTATATAAGAGGGGAAAAAAGTTGATATAGCAAAAACTGTTAGCTTATGAAATTCAAATATATACATGCATAAATACAATATTTTGCTTTGGTTTCTAAATATAAAAATTGTATGTAAATATTTCTAAAAATAACTCGAATTCAGCAACAACTAAGACCGGAAATTGAATTAATAGTACATTGGTCCGTAATTCATAAATGAAAGGCGAGCAAAATTTATTTACATGGCCAACTTTTATTTTTTGATGATATTACATTGAATTACCATGTAAAATAAGTGCGTGCTTTATCTTGACATATGTAGTCATTACAAATTATACTATTTTTTAGGGAAAACCCGAAAAAACAAAAATATGATATGTAGAAGATGCCACGATGGAGAGATTAATAAGGAGCCACCGATCGTGATACCGCTACTTTGCTCTCGGCGAATTTGAGAGAATCGCTGTGTGTGTGACGTCGCACTTGTGCAATTTATTCGTGTGTTGCTTGAGTAATTTCTTCTTCTTCTTGCATTCTAGTTCGCATTTTCATCTCTCTCTCTGTTTTGCAACTGCACCGATGTGACGTCACGCACTCTCTGATAGATGCAATTTTGTTTCTATCATTCTTGCCAGATACTGCGGCAAGCTTGTCATCCAATTCTGAAAATACGCCATAGGGCTTAGTAGCTTCCACGGATGATAGATTACATACAAGGTTTGGCCATCCCAAGCAAAATAGTGAGGGTAAATTTGGCTAGCCTATCGCCGGGGACTCGTCCGCAAAATTCTTCTGATTTTTTTCGTATATCACCAACACAATATCAGTTTTGTCATCAGCTAACCGCTGTCACATCTCCTGTTTCGTCAAAAAATCACTGAGAGCCAGTTAACAGGCTGGCATTGGCCACACCTCTGCATTCTGTACATCGTGAGTGGCTCCGACAATCGGGGAAGAAATGCTTGTCGAAAGTTATCACTAACAAGAGCTTAGTTTTAGCTTGCAATTTCGCATTGCTGTGGACAAAAAGTGAGGTCGAATTTCGAATCTAACATACGGTGATCCATTAATTCAGGCAACTTTATTGATAAGTTGATAATGCTATCAATCAAATCGGAGCAAATTCCATATCAATACTGTCCTTTGTTTGAAAAAACATGGAAAATAATGCAGAAGCCCTTCCATGACCAGGTTATGCCACAAAAAGATACTTAGAAGTGATGAAAAAAATCAATAAAGTTAGACGATGTTTTGTATTGGAAGACCATCAACTTTGTGATTGAAAACCGTCGTTTGACAATTGGCAGCCACCATTGCCGAATGGGTTGTTGCGGGACTACCATTCGGAATTCACAGAGAGAACGTAGGTTCGAGTCTCGGTTAAACACCAAAATGAAAAAAAAAGTGCTTTCTAATAGCGTTTGCCCCTCGGCAGGCAATGGCAAACATCCGAGTGTATTTCTGCCATGAAAAAGCTCCTCATAAAAAACAAATATCTGCCGTTCGGAGTCGGCTTGAAATTGTAGGTCCCTCCACTTGTGGAACAATATCAAGACGCACACCACAAATAGCAGAAGGAGCTCAGCCAAAGGGAGTACGCGCCAATTATATACTTGCAAATATATTGACGACGAGGAATGTCATGCTGCCGCAGAAAGAAAGGATGCCGCCTATAGAGCCACGCTGCGATCGGGCGCAACGCGAGCCATGTGGGATCGCTACAGAAAGCTAACAAAGGAAGACGTATTATCCGACAGAAGAAACGAGAGGCCGAAATACGAGTGCGAGAAGCTTGAGATGCTGGCCAATAGGAACAACGCCCGAAAATTCGACCAGAAAGTTCGGCGGCTTACAGACGGTTTTAACACCGGGGCCTTTTCTTGGGTATATTCAGAAACGCATTATAAATGCGCAGTAATTGCAACGCTGGCAACACTGCCAATGTGACAAGTGATGCAATTGATAGATTTGTTGACGATTTGCAAAAAGATTTGTTGCATTTATGAACGCGTTTTACACTAAAATAGAAGTATTATTGAGTTTAGTTGTTGACGATATATTTGAAGTAAAAAGTGATAGTTTTTTGCTAAATTTAAGAAAAAAAAGACGTGTAAAGCTAAAAAGAAGATCACATATAGTAAGATGTTCATTAAAACGAAAAATTCCCAAAAATAAATCTTTTTTTCTTAGACGCTAATGCTTCTTAATTTATTGTGATTGTAATTCATTACTTTTCCAATTTCCAAAAAAAAAAAAAAACTTTTTTTGAAACAATTAGAAAATTTTCGCTGCGCGATTTGCCCGTCTATTTTCAAATCTTTTTTCACTTTTTTTTATTTCTTCCGCCACCTTATTCCACAAAACACTCTTTTTCCTCCTCCCTGAAGCAAATTCACTTTCCATGCTCAGTCGGACACTGAGAAGCAACTTTACTTCCGATGTACTTAGATAATCGCTAAAATCAGGAAAAATGTAATAAAATATTATTTCAATAACGTATATTTAATATATCTTTGCATTAAAAGCTAAAAAAAATAGTTTTATACTCACTTTTCATCAGACATCATATTAGCGTAATCAGCGGCAGTATTAAAATTTTTCCTGCAAATAATGCGTGACGTTTGATACAAAAATGGCGTTTTGGAACGCGATGCATTTGCAGTACTGCCATATTTGCATTTCTGAACGCATTGCCAACACTGCAAAAGTACGTTGCGCATTATAATGCGTTTCTGAATATACCCCTTGTAAGAACACAAACGGCGATCTGGTGACTGACATACAGAGCAATCTTAAATTAAGGAGGGAACACTTCTCGAACCTGTTGAACAGTGACAGCTGCGCATGTCACTGAGAATGTGAAGATCCCGATACCCCAACCGTTGACGACGGAATTGACGTTCCGCTACCCGACCATGACGAGTTGAGAATAGCGATAACGCGGCTAAAGAATAACAAAGCCACGGGCGCCGACGGACTGCCGGCTGAACTATTCAAACATGGCGGCGAGGAGCTGGTAAGGTGCATGCATCCGCGTCTATGCAAAATATGGTCGGAGAAAAGCATGCCTGCCGATTGGAATTTAAGTGTGCTCTGCCCAATCCATAAGAAGGGCGATCCTGCAATCTGTGCCAATTAACGCGGGATTAGTCTTCTAAATATCGCCTATAACGTTCTAGCGAGCGTATTGTGTAAAAGGCTGAAGCCCGCCGTCAACCAACTGATTTGACCTTATCAGTGTGGCTTCAGATCTGGAAAGTCTACCATCGACCAAATATTCACAATACGCCAAATCTTGGAAAACACCCACGAAAGGAGAATCTTCTCGTCGACTTCAAAGCTGCATTCGACAGTACGGAAAGGAGTTACTTGTATGCCGCAATGTCTGAATTTGATATCCCCGCAAAACTAATACTCGTACGGCTATGCAAGATGACGTTGCTCAACACCAGCAGCGCCGTCAGAATTGGGAAGGACCTCTCCGAGGCGTTTGATACGAAACGAGACAGGGTACCTCGCTGTCGTGTGACTTCTTTAACCTGATGTTGAAGAGCATCGTACGGCCCTAACAACGCGCTGTTAGTTCTGCCTTCTCCAAACTGGAGAAAGAGGCAAAGCGAATGGGTCTGGTGGTGAACGAGGACAAAACGAAGTACCTCCTGTCTTCAAACAAACAGTCGGCACACTCGCGTATCGGCACCCACGCCACTGTAGGCAACTAAATATAATTTCGAGGTTGTAAAATACTCCGTTTATTTAGGAACCAGCATTAACACCGATAACAATGTCAGCCTTGAAATCCAACATAGAATCTCTCTTGCCAACAAGTGCTACTTTGGACTAAGTAGGCAACTGAGCAGTAAAGTCCTCTCTCGACGAACAAAACTAACACTCTACAAGGCTCTCATCATGCCCGTCCTACGATGGAACGATGAGCTGTATAAGCTTTACGACGACATAGACATAGCGCAGCGAATAAAGATCCAGCGGCTACGTTGGCTGGGTCAAGTCGTCCGAATGGATACAAACGCTCCGGCTTTGAAAGTATTCGATGCGGTATTAGCTGGTGGTAGCAGAGGAAGCGGAAGGTCTCCTCTGCGTTGGAAAGATTAGGTGGAGAAGGACTTGGCTTCACTTGGTGTGTCCAACTGGCACCGGTTAGCACGAGAAAGAAACGACTGGCTTTGTTAAACCCGGCCAAAATCACGTAAGCGGTTATAGCGGCAATTAAGAGGAAGAAGAAATATATTGACAATTGCAGAACTTGCTAATACTGTTAGCATTTCAACTGGAAACAAAATAAGAAATTTTTGAAAAAAAATATTTATTTAAACCTCTACTTTTTGAAACGCATCTTTACATTAAAAAGGGGAAATTGTGGAAAACATTTCAGCCCCTTTTAATTAAAGTATTTCTGATCTGTCCTCAATAAAATATTATTAAATTTGCCACTTTTATTTTTACAATTTTTGTCCAGACGCGCTACACTGTAAGTCGTATCTATCAATTCAAGTGATTTTTGATAAGTCGCATATAGGAGCGAATCCAGCTAGCTATTGAAATACATATTACTGAAAGCAATCAGAAAACTTAGAAGTAGCAACTAAAAGGACATAAATTGCAACTCTCCAATTTTATTTTCTATTTTTATTTTACATATGAATTTACTTCTCAGCTCACAGTGTAGTGTTGACAGGAAGCAGAAGCAATTCATTCAAACTTAATTTATAATAATCAAGACTACATTGTATCCAGGCATCGATTTTAGCAATTACCTCTGTAGATAATTCGTCTCTGTAGCCACCTGCCTCACCGCGCCGCACAAAGCTATTAGAACGAAACAATATTTAAATATATTTTAATAATATTATAATCAATTTTAGTAATAATTTTTTGCATTACCTGTGGACCTCATATTTGGTCTGGAATTGAGCACGAAATTGTTCAAACTCCCAAAGATGATTTAGTTTGGGATTATCTGCAAGCAATGTGAAAATAAATTTCTATTAAAAGAATGCTCACTGAAAGCAGTTTACTGTAATATTTTGACTAATCATCATTATTCAGTTTACAAACAAAATAATCGAAACAATAAATAAAGAATTTCTTATTTTCTATTAACTCACTTTTCATTTCGGCAAACGACAGATGATGCAGCATTTGTGTCATTTGCTCTTCTGTTATATTTTTGTTTAAAAACTGGCATATATCTTTAATGACTTTTCGTAAATCCTTTTTCATACACTCAAAACTAGTGTAGAACACCCAGGGTTCGTCACGCAATGCATAGAACTCAGTAACATGCTCGAAATCCACAGCTGGCACCGATTTATCTTCCTCGGAATGTTGCAGAGCAAATTGCTCAAGCGTGGCGTCCATATTAAAACCGAGACTGCGTGTATGATAATAACGGGAAACAATATAATCTTTCGGATTGCGATAAACATAAATCAACTACGAAAAGAAAAGTAAACTGAGTTATTTAAATAAGAAGAAAAAATGCAATTGAAGAAGAAAACTTTATACCTTGGGTTTCTTAGTCCACAATTGCTCAGGTAGAAGCGGTAGTGGCATGTGTGATTTTATAAGGCGCGGCGATTTCAGCGCTTCCGTTGGTGCGAGAGCGGTATCCAAGTCTTTGTGCATCATATAATTAAATCTATTAAAAAAAAATATTTTATTCACATATTCATAGCAAAAACGATATAATACAAGATAAGGCAGATTGAGGTTAGAAGAGCGTAACTTTGCCAATAACGCAATAGTAATAGCGAATATTCGGAAACAAAAATGAAAAGTTAGGTTAGCTTAAGGTAAAAACGAAAGATAACGGGAAGGAAAAAGTTTTTTATAAAGAAGAAAATTCAAGCAAAAATTAATAGTTAGATTGGGCTGAGATAAGAAAAGAAGACAACAGGAAGGAAAAACTTTTTTATAAGGTAAAAAATTCAAGCAAAAATTAAAAGCTATGTTAGGTTGAGGTAAAAAGTAAATTATGGGAATAATAAATGAATAAATGAGTTATTAAGCAAATAGGAAGAAAAAAAGTTGTGCGTAAATGCAGAAATTAAAAAACATTTAAATGACGTTCGCTGGAGAAGATGTGGCCAATATTGCACCGTTAACCGGCTCTCAGCGAGTTTGAAAGAATCAACTGATTGGCTTACGACACCGTGGTTATGACAGCGGTTTGATTACGAAAAAAGTGAGATTGGAATAGAATTGGTGCAGTTGCATGGGAGAGTTTTGAAAATGGGAACAATAATGCAAAAAGAAGAAGAAATTATAATCCTCCAAAAAAAATTATGGCGCAAAAGTAATCCTCCTATCAGAAAATACTATAAATTTTGCGATTGGCCCCTAATGTCAGTTCTGTTTTGACATTTGTGTAGTAAACACATGCGAAATACACGTTAATAAACAATGTTACACTGCACTGCTCCAGAACGCGGAATATTGCTGGCTATTTATTTGACCAATAATCGGTCGGTGACTTTGGCACAACGTGAATTTCGTCGCAGATTTCCTCGTCGTCCAACGCCTACTGCTGAAACATTGCGACGGTTAGCCGCTCGCCTCGAAGAGACTGCCACAACACGAGATGCTGTCAGGCGTGGCAGACCCCGGAGTAGCCGTTCTGCAGAGAATATTGCTGCTGTATCCGAGGATGTCATGGAAGCGCCGTCGATATCGACCAGACGACGTGCCACGCAAATGGGTATCAGTCGACGGTCTTTACAGCGAATTTTGGTACAAGATTTGAAGATGTTTCCGTACAAAGTCCAGACGGTGCATCAGCTGTTAGCTGCTGACCGCCAATCGCGTCTAACATACGCTCAAGCCATCCTTAATCACCACCAAGAAAAAGATGATTTTTCATCAAAAATAATCATGAGTGATGAGGCCCATTTCCATCTTAACGGGTACGTAAATAAGCAAAATTTACGCTTCTGGGGCACTGGAAATTCGCGTGTAACCCACGAAGAGCTATTACACCCGCTCAAAGTCACTATATGGTGTGCTGTTTTATTTATTTATTTAACAAGTTCTTTTTGCCGCAACTTGATGAATTTGGATTGGAAAACATGTGGTTCCAACAGGACGGTGCAACGGCACACACTACACGTACCACAACCGATATGCTGAAGGATGCATTTCCCGGGCGCCTAATCTCCCGTTTTGGCGATTTGCACTGGCCAGCAAGATCGCCCGATTTGACCGCCCCAGACTTCTTTTTGTGGGGCCTTTTGAAGTCGCGGGTTTATGTCAACAAGCCTGAGACTCTTGCAAGTCTTAGAGACAATATCCGTCAAGAATGTGAGGACCTATCGCCGGAAGTTTTGGCCAAAGTGATGGAAAATGCCATAAAAAGGGCTCAAATGGCAATCAACTGTGGCGGCGGCCATTTACATGACATCATATTCTCTTTTTTTTTTGTAAATTACAGCCAAAAAACATCGCAAGGTTACTTTTGCGCCACCTTGCACAAACAACATACGAATAAATTGCACAAGTGCGTCGGCACACACACAGCGAGTCTGTCGAATTCGCTGAAAGCAAAGTAGCGGTACCACGATCGATGCCATCTTATTATTCTCTTCACCTTGAATTGATTATGGTGCTCACACTCATCAACGCATCGTAGTCCCTTTCCGCTGCCCATAGGATACACAAAATTGAGCAAAACAACTGCGTTCTTTTAGTTAGATAGTTAACATTATTTAACATTGTTTTTAAGTTATTTTAATAAAAATTATAATTTTTCTAAGTTTATTTTGTAAATGATTTCGAAATGTACTGTTTGGCAACACTGTGTGGTGACAGAGCAATCAGCTAACACGATCCTACGAAACTATCCAAAATCCTACGCTAAAATCTACGATACTACGTAACTCCGGTGGTGGTGAGAATTCATTTACATGTGACTCTCATTAGTTTCATCGTGTCAGCTGACACGGGCCTGCGTTTACGTTGGTTACTGTGAGCACCATTAGGCGAGTTTGTCAATACGTGTGAAATGAACGGGCAAAATTGGACTCGCTCATTACTGTTTTTTTTTTATCTAAAAGCTGTAGGCCAACTTTGTAATCTATCAACCGCGATTCGCCATTCGATCATAATTTATCAAATTATGTGTAATTTAGATGCCATTAGTTTTGCCAGATTCACCACTTAAACTGTAAATTAAAGTTTTTTAGATAATCTTTTTTTTAAATTACCTCATAGTACATAATACAGTTTCCCGAATTTTTAAATTTGAACGAATAAATTAAAATATCTTAAACTTTTTTTTACAAAAAAAACTATAACAAATTCCAAATCACCTCTGTTAACAAAAATAGATTTTTTAAATAATATTTCGCATTGTACTAAATTTAATTAACAACGAAAAATAATGACACTGAATTTCATAAAAACAAATTGTGATTTAATTTCAATACTCCAGTTTATGAGGGGAGACTTGGTTTATCTATATGTATTGTATATAATAGGTCTATTTATAAGTTCGTGCGGTTTTACAACAGATGGCGTAACTTGATTATTATTCCATCGATCCACATTTCCAAACATTCATTGGAGAGCTACTGTCGTAAGGCACAAACGTCAGTATAAGTTTTTTATTTGAAGCGTAAACAACAATATTTTTACCACACTTGAAAATGTCGAATTTCGTGCCAAATAATGTGTTTTTGCGGGGAATTCTTCTTCATTATTTTAATATGAAGAAAAAAGCAGCCGAAAGTCATCGTATCTTGGTGGAAGTTTATGGTGAGCATGCTCTATCTGAGCGAACGTGCCAGAAGTGGTTTGCACGCTTTAAAAGTGGTGATTTTGGCTTGGAAGACGAAGAACGCGAGGGTGCGCCGCCAAAGTTCATGGATACCGAATTGGAGGAATTGCTCGATCAAGATCCGGCTCAAACGCAAGAAGAGGTTGCAAAAACTTTGGGAGTTGATCAATCAACCATTTCCAAACGTTTAAAAGCCATGGGAATGATCCGAAAGGTAGGCCATTGGGTGCCGTATGAATTGAAGCCAAGAGACGTTGAACGCCGTTTTATGGCATGCGAACAACTGCTTCAACGGCACAAAAGAAAGGGTTTTTTGCATCGAATTGTGACTGGCGATGAAAAGTGGGTCCATTACGACAATCCAAAACGTCGGGCAACGTATGGATACCCTGGTCATGCTTCAACATCGACGTCGGCGCAGAATATTCATGGCCTGAAGGTTATGCTGTGTATCTGGTGGGACCAGCTGGGTGTTGTGTATTATGAGCTACTGAAACCGAATGAAACGATTACGGGGGATGTCTACCGACGACAATTGATGCGTTTGAGCCGAGCACTGCGAGAAAAACGGCCGCAATACGCCGATAGACACGACAAAGTTATTTTGCAACATGACAATGCTCGGCCACATGTTGCACAAGTGGTCAAAACATACTTAGAAACGCTCAAATGGGATGTCCTACCCCACCCGCCGTATAGTCCAGACCTTGCGCCATCCGATTACTATCTCTTCCGATCGATGCAACATGGCCTGGCTGACCAGCACTTCCGTAATTACGATGAAGTCAAAAAATGGATCGATTCGTGGATTGCGGCAAAACCGACCGAATTTTTCACAAAGGGAATCCGTGAATTGCCAGAAAGATGGGAAAAAGTAGTAGTAAGCGATGGACAATATTTTGAATATTAAATTTGTAACCATTTTACGTCAATAAAGTTTCAAATTTCGAAAAAAAACCGCGCGAACTTATTCATAGTCCTATTATATATATAAATGCATGTTTGTTTCCATGTCATCGATGAACTCAAAAACGACTGGACCGATTAAATTAAAAATTGGTATACTATATTTGTATTTTTCCACGGAGAAGGTTTGTCGAATATGCTCATTGATGCCACTCGCCACCAGGTAACGCTGCAGAGTAGCAACTTCTGCCACGTTCAACCGATTGTCAAAAAAATTAGTACGGCCATGTATTCTTACACAGAGCAAACGAATATGGCATCGAATACTGCCCAACCACAGCAGATACGCACGCTATTTGCCATAATATTGACAACCTGCTTCCCATTAAATCCAAGCGGTCAGTTTTGCGCCACTTATCGCCAAGCTTGCCAGGAACTAAATCTTCTTGCGAATGTTTCTCATTGGGACATCGCATATTGAAGACATATGTTTGACAACCGCTAACAAGGCATTGGGTCAACTGGGAATGCCTGCTTCAAACCGACCTGCAAACAACCTTTTCAATCGTGAATTGCAACGAGAAACACACTATGATTCTGACGAACTGGGGATATTCGTTAGAGCAAATCTTCTGCAGTTGATTCCAGAACAACGCATTATGCGTACAATCACATAACAAAGCGGTGGACTGTTTTTCATACATAGATGCGCCCGGTGGTACAGGCAAGACTTTTCTTCTTTCATTAATTTTGGCAACCATACGAGCACAAAATAATATTGCACTAGATATTGCATCATCTGGGATGCCGGCAACTCTTTTGGATGGTGGCCCAACAGCGCATTCAGCATTGAAACTGCCGTTGAATTTGCAAAACACTGAGGCACCAACTTGCAACATCAGCAAAACCTCTGGAAAGTACTCTCAACGCGTCAAATTATCATATGGGACGAATGTACAATATCTCACAAGAAAGCATTGGAAGCGCTTGATCGTACGCTACGAGATTTGAGAGGAAACAGACGGATCTTTGGTGGCGCACTCATTTTATTGTCTGGTGATTTTCGACAAACACTGCCCATTATACAACGTTCAACACCCGCTGATGAACGTAATGCATGTCTTAAAGCATCAGTTGTATGGCGTCGTTTACAGAAATTGACTTTGAAAACTAACATGCGTGTCCAACTACAAAGGGATGCATCGGCTGGAAATTTTGCAAAACAATTACACTGTGCAACAAATTCAGGTTAGCAAAAATTAGGTCCATTCTGAGAGTGGCGGGTGAAAATAGAGGCGAAATTAAAGGACCCGTATCGCGCCGTTTTTTTATGTTAGTTCGAATTTTTTTTTAAGGCCGGCGGGCCAATTAAAAGGTCAAAAAAATCGATTTTTTGTTTCCTGAAATCAAGAGCTTAGATATTCAAGAACATGAGACACAAATTTTCAGAGTTAAATTCCAAGTATTTGCAGAGCTACAGAGCCGAGCGTAGTGCGGCGTCGAGCAACCGTGCGCTTATTGTTGTACTTTGAAGCGCGTTTTCTCGGCTTTTCATTTTCACGATTTTACCTAATTTATGTACACGATTGCAAAAAAACTAAACGAGCTATCCATTTTATTCAAAATGCGTTATCTTCAGTATTGTTTTCTCTTCTATGTGAACTAAAAAAAACATCCAAAAACTTTTTTAAGCGATTTTTTTACCCAGTTGAAGAGTTTTTTTTCCTTGAAAACCCACTTTTTTTTCTACCTTCCCCAAAAATTCGAATTTTACGTGTTTCTCCCAATTTTCTTAGTTCACATCGAAGATAATTACATCAAAATTAATAATCTTTTTTTTTTTTTTGTTTTCAGATGAAAATTGCAAGTTGTATCTTGTACAGAAGTTGGATACTTCAGTGGCAAGGCGCTCTGGGAATCTATTGATAACTCGGCTTACAATATATTGTTGGAGATTCTACAAATTTTTTTTTTTTAGTTTAAATATATATTAAACTATCCCCAAAACTTCATTTGGCGAATTGTTTTTTTTCTCATCCTACAACGCTTCGCGAAAACTACTGAATTTAGGACATCTAATTGGCCCGCCGGCCTTAATCGGCCTTCGAAGTCCGAAATCGGAGCAAAATTGTTTATATGGTTTTTTGGCTATAACTCGTCGACCAATTGATATTTTTTCAATCTGTAAAAGCCAAATTATTGCTAGAGACCTGTGCAACAATTACAATTTTTGAAAAAATTGATTTCGAAAATTTTTGTGGTACTTATGAATCGGCATTTGACTGCAAACTTCGAAGGCCGATTAAAAAAAAATTCGAACTAACATAAAAAAACGGCGCGATACGGGTCTTCTAATTTCGCCTCTATTTTCACCCGCCACTCTCAGAATGGACCTAATTTTTGCTAACCTGAATTTGTTCCACAGTGTTATTGGATATTGGAAATGGGCGAATGGAAATTGATGAATCTACTCAATGTATCACCCTGCCAGCAAACTTCTGTAAGATCACAGAAAGCATCGACGAATTGGTGCAAAAAGTTTTCCCAAACATTGCACAAAACTACAAGAGCCATCAGTGGCTTAGCCAAAACATCGATGTCAATACCATCAGTGGTCGTATTACATATAAGTCCATCGATACTGTAGAGAATCAAAACGAGGTTGTCAACTATCTAAATGAATTCTTGAATTCACTTGATTTGCCAGGCATGCCGCCGCACGTTCTTACATTGAAAATTGGCGTACCCATCATTCTGCTTCGAAACATAAATCCACCACGACTTTGCAACGAAAGCAGACTCTCAGTCAAGAAAATGATGAACAATGTGATCGAGGCAACAATTTTGATTGGAAAATTCAAAGGTGAAGATGTACTGTTGCCACGTATCCCAATGATCGCGACAGATATGCCATTCGAATTCAAATGTTTACCGTTCCCGGTGCGACTCGCTTTCGCAATGACTATTAACAAAGCACAAGGACAATCGTTCCAAGTGTGTGGATTAAATTTGGAGAATCCATGCTTTTCACATGGGCAGCTCTGTCGGTCTTGCTCACGTGGCGGAATACTTTCTGATTTATTCGTCTACGCACCAGATGGAAAAACAAGAAATATTATGTATCTCACATCACTTCAATAAACATCCAATTTGAAACTAAACTTTCTCATGTCACAATTTTTTAGAAAAAAAAAAAATCAATAAAATGGTTTAGAATGAATTGAATATGTGTGCACTGATTTTCCTTTAAAGTTATTTTTCTTAAATTTATTTTAGTTGTTGGCGTAGCAACGCGCGCCGGGTACAGCTAGTTAAATATAAATGAAACTATTTACGTTATTTTATCCTATGTAAATTTTTTTGTTATTTATGCTTAACTTTCTAAAAAATCTACTTGTTTTGAAGATTACCGTTTTCGCGAAAATACTGTTTGTTTTTTGTTTTTGGAAACTTACAGCTAAACAAAATCTCCATTACTGTTCAACAAACAATATTTTTAGAACAAGTTGCCTCATTTTTGGGTCATTCAGTTTGAATTAAAATTATTGTCTTCCCTAATATTTATAGGAAATTCTTGAAAATGCGCACTCAAACTAACACAAAAAGAAATGAACCCAAAACTTCTGATTTACTGTGTATTTATGTGAAAGTGTATTTTTATTAAATGGAATTGAAAAAATTTAAAAACGACATTTTTCGTAGATAAAGAACCTAAGCGGCGAACTAGGAAGCGACCTCTCTTACTATTTATTAGGGTACTTCAAAAAGTTTGGTAAATAAAACACAGTGGTAAAAATACCAGCGCCTCTAATAATACAAATAGCTGTGCGTTTGAAAGGTGAGATTTCGCAGATTTAAACAAACAAAAAATGTAAATGGGCAATTTTATAAAGCTACCAACATTTGAATGAGTGAAAATCATGGCTATTCAGACTATATTTGTACCTTCTGCTCAAATATGAACGAGACTTTATCAATAAAACGGTTCGCGGATGATATATGGCAAAAATAAATTTTTTGTTTTTTGGTAGGTCTATTATAAGCTTACAAGGCAAATTTCAGCGTGATATGTCACATAGTTTGTTTTCTGTGCTACTGTAAACAAGTCAAGCTCGAGTGTGTTTTTCGAATTTAACGATGGAAATTCAAGTTGTTCGCGATTATTTGAACAAAAATAATGTTAATATCGTTCCGCAAGCACCGTATTCGCCTGATATGGCTCCATGTGACTTTTTCCTGTTTCCCAAGCTCAAGTTGCCGCTCCGTGGAAAACATTTTGAGACAATTGAAGTCATAAAAGAGAATTCGAAGAAGGAACTGAAATCCATACCGAAATCGGCCTTCCAGAAATGCTATGATGATTGGAAAAAACGTTGGCATATGTGTATCGCCTCCAATGGTGATTACTTTGAAGGAGATAAAATAAAAATTGAACAATAGTTAACCGTTTGTGTTTTATTAAATCAGTCTCGTTCATATTTGAGCAGAAGGTATGTCTTCCTAAATGAAGTAAAATGGAATTTAGTAGAGGCACATAATTGTTTTAACAAAGTTCTTTATGACAAAACAAATAAAAACGCTTTAAATGCCAATACAAGTATATATTTTTGTTTAATAAAAGTCGAGGCTATTCAAAAGTGTTCGTATGTTAGGGTTAGGTTACACTGATGTGGCTGCCAACCTCCATCAAGTGCAAAAGCACTTTTAAATATTTATTTATTTATATGTAAGAGTAATAGTTATAAATAACCAATATAATAAAATTTAACAAGAACTCTGGCTACTAAGGCCTTCCTTCGGCTCGAGATTTATACTTATAAGACAAAGCACTTTTAATGCGTCTAAGAAACTATTGGATGTATCGCGAAATTAGATCCGCTAGGCTTGAAATATGACTTTGTAAGAGAGAAAAGTATGGCGACAAAGGAGAGGGTAGCATAATTAAAGTTTGTAAGAACTTTTTATGCCTGGCCAGATGGGTACATAACTATAAGTCAAAAATTTTGAAAACTATATCACAATAGATGAGACCAAAGCGAAGCTCATATATAAAATGTATATATGTAAACATTTTGTAACGAACTATGAACACGCCAAGTGTGTATGTGTAAATTGAGTTGACCCATTTGCCAAACTCTACAGCAGACCATTCAACAAGTATAGACGGCATAGAGATAGACAGATAGACGTACAGAGTAGGAAAGAAAAATTAATATTGATGATTTCACCTGCGTAACCAAGAGTGTAAAAAGCACACGAATTGCATAAAAAAAGCCCTTCAGTTTTAATTATGTAAATATTAGAGCACTCAATCCCGCACCTCTTTTAAAACCCCAGAATTTCGGGGCATAGCATTCACGTCAACTTAACTAAAAACTTTCACTTTCGTGTTATCGCCTGTGTCTTACTGTAAGTAGTTTACTCGAAGCTATGCTTTACGCGAATGTATTCATGTTTAATTTAAAGTGGGTTATGTTTCAATAAAGAAATACATAAAAAAAATAAAATAAAATAAATAAATAACTAAAATACATAAAAAACGGTTGACTTTCGATAATAATTTAATTTAGTTCAAATAAATAGTCTAGCACTCTAATTAGACAAGCAAAATTTCCTGAACAGTTTTAAAAGTTGACTTTTCAAGCATTTCCATTAGTTTCTAATTGAGGAATATTCCTGATAAAAATTTGTTTTCCAAAGAGCACCTACACCGGTCAATTTCCCTAAAATACCTTCGAATCGCGGATTGTAGATGGAGAGACCAGACGAAATGCAAAACCAGCAGAACGTTATGGCCCACCTACAACCGCAAACAGTCGTCAATATTATTAAAGATGAAACGACGGGATGCCTGGAGACTAACGGCAGTCATAACTGGCTTTTGGTCTGTCGGAGAACAAGCAACCAAAATAGGCATCCCTCACAACACATACTGTCACACTTGTAAACAACCCGAGAAAACTGAAACAATCTTCCACTTCCTCTGAGAATGCCTTACCCTATTGAAGTACAGACTGTTAACCTTGGGCAAACCGCTGTTCGAGGGTCCTGAACAACTGTCTGGCTTAGATGTCAACAACCTAATAAGGTTCCTAAACCGCAAAGGCTGAATATAGTCATGCCGTAAATAACTGGTAAGCAAGCTGGTAACGAGGATGTGGCAACAAAATGGTGCGGAAGCGCTAGTTGGGTTTTGGAAGAATCACCACTCAAACCAACCAACCAACATCGGTCGATTAATTGCATGTAATAGAGACATAAACTGGCCACCTAGATCATGCCGACTAACTCCAATAAATTACACTTCGTAGACTACATATTTATCTGATAGACATGATGTTCTTATCTGATTTGATAGTCTCAATGCAAATTGATTAAATCTTGCTAAACACAGAGATTTAGGCGTATATTCTTTTAGGTTTGCATTCTTGAGTTCAGTGGCTATGAAAATTAGTGGCGTTGGATCGCATGATCTAGGTGGCCATTTTATGTCACCATTACGTGAATCGATCGACCGGGAAATTTAGATCGCAAACATGCAATGTTTTCACATATTGTGTGACTTGGGGCTAATAAATTTCAATAATTTCAGCGCGTTGTACTATCGTGGTTAAAATCGTGCATCTGTCTACTTGATAAATGTCAAATATGACATAAAAAAGGCCAGGAATTATTCACTACTGACTTTTAGGTATCACTTTTGAATTTCTTACTCAATTTTGTTTTTTAATTCTACTTAAAATTTGATTCATATGGTACTTGTTATAGCACAGACTTCATTTTCTATAAAAATCAATTAAAATTAAAAAAAAATAAAATAAATAAAAAAAATAAAAGGAATCCATACTTACATATAAGTTAAATTTCAATCAATTCATGCATATCAATTCCATACTTATAGCAAAAAGTGTATGTAATAGAAAAGGGGGCTTGACACCTTCTGCTATCATATTTTAGTATGTATAATAAAATATTTCTAATATTTTCATTCTAATATTGAAAAGTGGAAGCTAATTGGAAAAAGAACCGGGTTAGTTCATCTTTTGTATCAAAAGTGTCCCATCGAATTTTTGTATACCAGATTACTCATACATACGTATACAATATTTGCCTGCCTGTTTGCTCAGACTCGAAACTCCGAGCATGAAATACAAAATCATAGAACAATTTTTCTAATAGCGACCACTCCCCGGCAGGCAACGGTGAGCCTCCGAGTGTATTTCTGCCATGAAAAGGCTTCTTTAAAAAACCATTTGCCGCTCGGAGTCGGCTTAAAAATGTGGATTCCTCTATTTGTAGAACGACATCCAGACGTACTATACACCACAAATAGGAGAAGGAAATCGGTCAAACACCCAAAAAGGGTGTAAGCGCTAATTATTATTAATTTTATTTTTATTTTTGTATTTAAATTTATATGCCTAAAATCTCTTATACATATCTATTTGCCCCCTCCCACATTTTTATGAAAAAGTCTATAAAAAAATTTCAAGCGCGCTAAAATCTTAAACCTTAAACGAAACCTTCGATTAATTGAATTTCATAATAATCTCATAAATAAATAAATAAATAAACTCCCCCTCGTCTTACTCCAAAAACGGCGTTCTCACTTCCAAATGTTCGTTGCGTGCCGCCGCAAAGTCGAAATCGTTCAAAACCAACCACAACAGTTCTTGCATCCAAGTAGTGCCGCATTTTGGCAGCGTCACCAGCCAAACATCATCGTCTTTCACCTCCATATCGTGCACCTTATCGACGAAGGCTTGACCAGTATGTTCGAATAGCTTACGCTTAGTCCAGTCTTTTTTCAACAAATTAGTTGGATAACTTTTTGGTATCACCGGAATTTCTTTCATTTCGTATAAAAATTGAAAACCACCGATTAAATGAATTTATTCAAATAGTGAGAAACTACTCTCTACAAAAGTTGAATTACTACTATTGTTATTTGTGCTTTATTATATGTAGAGCCTCTCACATGCCTTTGCACTTATGTATGTACGAGTATACATATGTATAGGTATGTATGTATGTAAGTGTACATAAAAGTGTGTTACTATTGTTATCAAATTTCGGGAATGTATGCGTAGATTGTGAATCACATATGCACTAGGGTGCTTGATCAATTAAGCTATGAAAAAAACCTTATCTTTGTATTGCATAGTAAAAGTAGAGTAGAGGAGTATGTAAATATAAATAAATACGTCAAACACGAAAAAAGGTTTCTCGATGTTTTAAAATTATTTAAAATGCTATACCCAGGTATTCCCAGTTCTCAAAGAGTGCATTACCAAAAAGTTTGTGTTCCCCCTAATGCCGATAGTTTGTTTTTGTGCCCTACTTAGATTTTCTTTGTTTATAAATTATAAAAAGTTGTTACTAACAAATCATAAAAAATAAAAATAATAACCTGAAGTTACAAATTTATTTACATATGTAATCCGCATCTACATAAGTAATATGGGACTCAAACCATTTTCCGTAAGATGTCTTTAGGGAGCCATAATTCACTATGTAAGCTTACATTGCATCTGTCACACTATACAACGATCTAAAGGTGGCATTTCTTTGATAGATTGTTTGGTGAAGCCAGTTGTATCTTACATATTCCTAAATGGAGCTAAAACAAAAAGAGATAAAGAGATAATTTTATAGTAAAGAGTTTTCCAATAAGAGGTGTTATTCCCGTAAAAGATCAATTGTTTCGTTGCTTGTGTGACACTTAGTGTCGTCTTATTAAAAATAAACGTTGCCCAGATCAATATCATCCAATTATGGCCATAAAAAATCGTTAATCATCTCTCGATAGCGCAATCCATTCACCGTAATTGTTGTTCCAGCTTTATTTTCGAAAAAGTAAGGTCTAATGACTCCACCGGACCATAAACCGCATCAAACAGTCACACGTCACAGTCACACAGAGGCTTTTCAACAATAACTCTTGGATTTTCTGAGCCCCAGATCCGACAATTTTGCTTGTTGACGAAGCCACCGAGGTGGAAATGGGCCTCATCACTCAAGATGATTTTTCGATGGAATTCCGGATCATTTTCATGCATTTCAACGACCCCATCAGCAAAGACACGAAGTTGTTGATGATCGGCCGGCTTGAGTTCTTGTGTTAACTGCACTTTATAAGCCTTAAGATCCAAATCTTTATGCAAAATACGGTGTAATGACGTTTGTGGGATGCCTAATTCCAAAGAACGACGAGAAATGGACAAACCTGGGTTGTCTTCAACGCTTTCGGCTACAACAACAATATTTTCGGTGTTCTTGACCGACGTGCACGGGTTTTATTCTTCACATCACTAACTAGTCCCAACAGTTCGAATTTTTTCACCAATTTCTGTATTGCCGTCCGACAAGATGCTTCACGATGACCCAAGAAGGTTCGAGTTTTACAAACCGTCTCTGCCAAATTTTCACCATTTTTATAGTGAATTTTAATACTTTCAGTGCGTTGTTTAAGCGTGTATCGTTCCATTTTTATTAATGGCGTAGTTTCTACTTGTCAAATATCAAAAAATGACAGCTTCAGAAGTGGCATCTACCGAAATAGCGGGCTATTTAAAATAACACCTATTATTGGAAAACCCTTTACAATATTTTTCAGTGCCACGAGGCTAAAATCATGGAAATCGTCAAGCCCGACCGGCATGCGAACATTTATTTCATTATACAGAAACTGAAGATAAGTCAGTCTGACCTTTAAAACAGGCTTATTGCATGAGAATTACCGAAAAATACGTCTACTCAACACCTGGGACACTTTGCTAAAACGCAACGCAGTCGACCCATTTCTGAAGCGAACGGTAACATGCGTTCAAAAATCGGTCTCGGTCACATGTGAGAGAAACAGTCACAAACAGTCATGTGAGAAAAAAAATCGCGGTGAGCCTTCCAAACGACCACCAAGCCCTAATTAATGGCCGGTCGAGAAAGTTTCGCTGTGTGTTTACTGGGATTGGAAGGAAATCATATACTACAATAAATATAACCGGCACACATTGACTCAACTACTTAAGCCGGTTCTCTAATAGCATCAACTGACCAAGCAACAAAAACTACCAAGAGCGGCGGAGAGTGAGAGTGTTGTGTTCCATCAAGATAACGCTAGATCCCACACATCTCTAATGATTATTATTATACACAGTCTATTTCAAAATAAATTTTACAAATAAGTGTGAAAAATAGGCACTAACAGATAAGGTTTTCTGCTTACACCTCACACGATATGCCAGAAAGTCTGAGAGTTTGGATTTGCAAACCGTTCTTGATGAGATAAAACTGGCCTCAAGAGATGATTGTGAAAAGGGGCTGTTCAGATATTTCACCAATAGAGAAGAGGACTACTTCGTTAGCGGAATTATGAAAGTGCCTTCAAAATTAACAAAAGTTATAGAAAAAATGCAGCATATTTGATATACAGTTGTGTTCAAAATAATAGGAGTGACCTCAACATAAAATAAGAAGTTATATTTATTAATATTAAGAAAAACAAATATTTTAATACAAAAATTCATTAAATCACTGTTCAAAATAAAAATAGTGTAACAAAATACTCAATAAATAAGAAAATAAAATAATATTTAACTAATTATAATGAATTCTTTGCGTTAGTTTTTCTAATATTTAGTTACATAACCACGATTTTTTACTGAGATGAGATCAGGGCACCTTTTCAGTGGGATTTGTTTTCATGCCTCCTGGACTGTGTGCCATAGATCTGTGGAGTTTGATGGTTTACGATCGGCAACACTCTATTTTATATCCATCCATAGACTGTGTACAGCGCAGAGGTCGGACGACTGAGCAGACCACCACATAATATCAACTTCCATAACACGAAACCAATCCTTGGACAATTTACAATAGCGCATTTCCTTCAGTGTATGACAACATTAGATTTTCTCAAATTCCCACACACACCTGCTGATCCATGGATGGACGTACTACCTAGACCCAGTTCCTCCAAATAGAACCACCTTAGTTTCATCGGTCCACAAAATATTTCTCCATTTTTCTTTTGGCCAATTTACGTGTTCTTTGGCAAAATTTAAACGTGCCGCTACGTGCTTTATTGTCGACTAAGGAACTTTCAAAGGCTTAGCATGGCTGACGTTGTGTAGAAAGGTAGTTCCCGCTAAGATGGTCCATGATTACGAGAACTCCGAGCTGGCAGTGCTCCACAACGGCAACACCCCATTCACCCATCGCCCTTTCTCTTCGCCATCGTCCTAGCCAATTGACCTGCACAAAAGAGGCATCGTATGGAGTATCACCAGATATCTTGAGGACCTGCACTTCGCCGATGACATCTGCCCCCTCTCTCACAAATTCACTGAAATGCAAGCGAAGGCGGATAGACTAGTGACGCTGGCACGCACTGTCGGACTTGAGGTCAACATCGCCAAGACAAAAGCTAGGGGAGTGAACCAAAATAAAGCCAGACGGGTGTCCGATGGAATTGGTCGAAAGCTTCTGCTACCTCAGCCGCACTATCACGAGAGACGGCGCAGCAGATGAAGATGTCAACTGCAAGCTAAACAAAGCAAGGGTGGCGTTCGGGCGAATGCATACAGTATGTGGTTCGCAAATCTCCAAACACACTAAACTGCGATTATTCAGCTCATGTGTGAGGTCAGTATTGTTGAATGGAAATGAAACATTACTGGTCTCTAACACCATCACACAGAGGCTACAATATTTCGTAAACAAATGGCTCCATTTGTAAAATATTCTGGCCGAACATCATCAACAACGACGCGCCGTGGTGATCAACGAATGAGTAACCCATCCTATGGCAAATGAAACGCGGAAAGTGGCGATGGATACGTCACTCGCTTAGAAAACTACCAGATCGCATCGCGAGAATGGCACTGGACTGGAACCCGCAAGGGATCAGAAGTCGCGGTCGGCCAAAGATCACTTGACGAAGGACCATGTTGCGCGAACTAATAGATGCCGACATCACATGAAGCGGCGCAAAAACACCGGGCCAGAACCGCGTATGATGAAAGAGTCTTGTCGAAAAGGAAGTTTTTGTGGACTTCACGCTTATAATTTGTGCTCCAACAAGCGTCTACAAACAGTTACGTCACTTACATTAAAATCTAAACGTTTGATTTTCTGCAGATAGGGTCTTTGCGCTGTAGGGTCTTTTTTAGAGACTCGGAGTGAAATACATATATGTCGATCGCCTCCTCTGGTAGTCTTTAACGCAAAACTACGCTCTTCGGGTTTATCAGTAGATCAGAACACTCGAGTATTTCCTTTTTTCTCTATATGTTTTACCATTTTTTCGAAGATTTTTTAATGATTTGACACTGTTCTTCGCTGCAGTGCTTTCCTCGACCACTATTAGAAATAAAAAAAAAGCGAAATGCTTAAATTTTCGCCTTGGTATCTAATTTTATTTTATATACTTACTTTTCTGTTTTCTACACTAAATGTTTAATAATACATTTTTTATAATATATTAGTTTGTAGCTCACACTCCTATTTTTTTGAACACCATAGAAGCAAACCTCACACAGAAATGAATGTTTCTTAGCAACTACCTCAAGATAATGCTTCATGTACTCGTATTGTGATTGAATATGTATAACATGGTTGGCAGAGGCACTCCTATTATTTTAAATACAGCTGTAAAACGGATGATTCTGATGATATTAATTTGATAGTCGAAATAAGAGGAACAAAATCATGAGAACTTTTTACCTTTCTCATAGGTTATTGGCAAGTTTTGACAGCTCATATATTTTTCATTTAATTGTAATAATTTTTTTATGAAAATATGTATAGTTCAATTTTCTACCATATAAATCCAATTTTCAATTTTTTAAACAAATTAAAAAAATCAGAAAAATTTCAAACCTCTTAATCAGAATTAAAAAAAAAATCGAGAATACAATTTTAGAGCCCAATAAATTTTAGTGTATTAAAGTACAAGTTTCAAGGGGTTAGAAAATCGAATTGATTTTTTTTAATTTTTTTGCCAACGTTATTTTCTTCCACTGAACAACTATTGAGCTTTCGCCAGCAAAAAACAATTCCCAAAAATCAACGCAATTTTGGAGGCACTTGAGAGTTGCACTTTATTATATCTACCAAAGTTTAATGGGCTCTAAAATTACATATTTGAAAATTTTCTAAAAATTCTTTAAAGAAAAACTTAAAATTTGATGACAAATTGTTGAAATTTTTTTAATTTGTACAAAGTTTAAAGCTTGGAATATGGGTTTTGTAAAAGGATGAACTAAATTTTCATCAGATAATCATTGATAATAAATGAGAATCAAATAAATTTTCTAAACTTGCAATAGTTGTTATTTTATATTATATTATCTGACCCTATAAGTGCTAGGAATATAGCTCTCTTAGCCGGCATACCAGAGTATAGAATGTCGAGGGTTTATGGAGTCTCAAAAGGCGATATCGTGATGCGAGTTATTTTCGGCATCGCAGTGCCTCTCTATTTCTCTGCTACTAAATACCTGATCCTAATATTGGATAGCGCAAGAACAAAGGGGTACTGCGGCCGCCGGTATGAATTCGTAGCTTATAAACTTTCTTTGTATACCTGCCTAACCTTCGTCGCTACTCTATAACCGTATCTCAGCCTGGGCCGTCAAACCTATGAACTATCTGTAGTGGACATTGGTAAAAGGGGTAGTAGTCTAGTGAGGTCTAGAATTTTCGATATAAATCATAAAAACTCCTTTTTTTATTTTTTTTTTAGTTTTTATCTTTCTTTTTTCTTTAGTATAAAAATTAATTACAAAAAATTATAATGATTTTTATCATGTATAACTAATAACGATGAGCCATGAAAAAAAAATAATGTTTATAAAAGATGCAAAACAGTCTGTTTGGTTTAAAATTCATTGAAGCATATTAGGCGGTGCTAGTCTCAATTTTTTTGGCATTATCTTCCTTCGAGGACGGACCAGTTTGTGCGATTGGCACCACACGTTCGGTGACTGGTGGTGGCTCCTTCTTTAGGGGAGCAGTGATGGTCAGCAGACCATCGGAGGAGAGTGATGATGCCACATTGTCGGGGTTGACTTCACCTTTTGAGATAATATAAATGCGAGGATAAGTTAATGAATTCATTTATCTCTCTACCATTTAAAATGCGGCACTAAATAATTTCACTTACTAGGCAACATATAACGCCTGGAGAATTGTCTGGACACGAAACCGTGCTCATCCTGTCGTTCCTCATGTTTACCCTCGACGAGCACAAAATTGTCTGTCACCTTCACTGTGATCTCATTGGGAGTGAATTGTTGCACATCCAAAATGATTTCGAATTTTTCTTTGCCAATATTTAATGTCGAACCAGATTCCTGTTTTTGCAGGCTGGTGGGTGAATGGTGCCAGGGACGCAGGTAACCGGAACGCAACATTGTAGGCCGCGAACTCCAAACGGATGAGAGAAGATCATCACGTCTGCAAAAAAATTTCAAAATTATAAAATAGAATCCTTCACTACCTCAACCACGCAGTGAATTTGCTCTAAGTACTTACTTCAGTCCAGTGCCGAAATGTTGGTCCAAGAGGCGCGAGGTGCGCGTTGGAAATTCAAAATCATCCCACCAGTCACGGAACATGAGTGGCACTACTGACATCTACGGTGTAAAATCCAAAAATTCAAAACGAGTGTGTTCGGCGTAGCGATGCACAAAGCCACAAGGATTCGTGTGCGAGGATCAGTTGTAATATTACAAAAATGGAAAGTAGAGAGAAACACTAATGGTAATTAATAAAATCACCACCATATGTTTATAGTTTATTAATTTAAGCCGAAATAAGCACTTTTAAAATTTAGATTTTTTTTTTATAAAAAACAAATTTGGAAAAATTCGAAACTTTTTTTCTAATTTTAAGTCAATTTCCACAATGATTCACCTTTTATTTGAAATTAATAGAGTAAAACCACACTGTTTGCTATACTCCTGCACTTTCTCGCGATTTTCTGCTCGTTCGCGTCTTCACTGCTGTGCGCTTCTTACGATTTTGAACTGAAAAGTCTGTGCGATCGCCGATTTTATATCCAAGCAAAATTATTTGTATTTTCAATTTGTTCACTCTTTCCGCTTTTCTAGATGATTTTCATTTAAAAATATGAAATGAAAAATGTTGTGTCTATTTTTAGGGAAGCGTCATTTCATGTTGTTAGCGCATTTTCACGCCAATCCAAATGGTTTATACGTACCTATGAACATCTGTACATACTTAGGTGTAGTATGCGGCGTAAAAGCCGGCAAATGTATAGCACACACACGTAGGTGTTTTTGTTTGTTTCGGGAAAGATGTCCAAAAAGGCGTAGGGGTGCGATAATTAAATCCAAAAATATTTTAGGAAAAACAAAAATAATAATTAAAACTTTGAGATTAAAGTGATCTCATTGGATTGGATACGCTTGGTGAATGATGGGTTGAATAATTCATTATTTTATGAGTATAGATTTTATGTTTTTGTAGTCAAAAATTATAATTATAAACAATGAGACTCAGGCAAAGTGCTTTGAGTTAGAGGTACAGTTTAAGAAATGTCAAGAGATACCTACAAAAGTCAGGCTGAAACGAAACTAAAAATGTGCTCATCAACCATCCATTTTCTCAAGCCGAGTTGTTTGACAACCTTTTCCATCGAAAAAGTTTTTCTAATAGCGGCCGCCCCTCGGCAGGCAATGGCAAACCTCCGAGTGTATTTCTGCCATGAAAAAGCTCCTCATAAAAATATCAGCCGTTCGGAGTCGGCTTAAAACTGTAGGTCTCTCCATTTGTGGAACAACATCAAGACGCACACCACAAATAGGAGGAGGAGCTCGATCAAACACCCTAATAAAAGGTGTGATCACCAATTATATATATATTTATAAAGGGTGGTTAAGTTTCAAGGGCCGGTGTTGATTTTGAATAAAATACAATTTTTTTTAATTATTGTCATTTCTCTTCACTATGATTTTTATTGGTATGGCTCAATTACGAATGCAACAAAATATCAGCCAAATGGTCGCTGTGGCTTCGGCGGCACACCTCCATCAGATGGTCCAAATTTTCGTTCGCGCTGAGGCATAATTGAGATTCTATGCCGTTAATGTGCCGAATTATCTCATCCTTTAGCTCTTGGATTGTTGCTAGCTCATCGGCGTACACCTTTTCTTTTAAATAACCTCAAAGAAAGAGGTCCAACGGTATCAAATCACATGATCTTGGCGGTCAATTGACATCGCCGCGACGAGAGATTATTCGAGCATCAAATTTTTCGCGCAAAAGAGCCATTGTTTCGTTAGCTGTGTGACAAGTGGCACCGTCCTGTTGAAACCACATATCGTCCACATCCATATCTTCCAATTCGGGCCACAAAAAGTTCGTTATCATCTCACGATACCGAACACTCTTCACAGTAACTGCCTGACCGGTCTCATTTTGGAAAAAATACAGCCCAATGATGCCGTCGGCCCATAAACCGCACCAAACCGTCACTCTTTGTGGGTTCATTGATTTTTCGGCAATCACTCTTGGAATATCATTCGCCCAAATGCTGCAATTCTGCTTATTGACGAATCCATTGAGGTGAAAATGTGCCTCATCACTGAAGATGAAGTGCGCGATATGCATTTGGATTTGAACGCCCGTTTTCATAATAAGCCTGAATAACTATAACACGTTTCTCGATTGTGTATCTTTCCATGGTTCAAATTAAATTAGTCTGAAATTGAAAAATGTCAAATGAAATGCAAAAAAAAATTGACGTCTAGGTGTGGTTCACATTCAATATCTGCCCTTGAAATTTAACCATGCTTTATATACTTACGTCTCTTGAAAAAGTATGAAAAATTTATCAATAAAACAAAAGAGACTCAATTATTCATTGATATATACATATTTGCATCCCTTCAAAATAATCTCAAGTACACGTATTTCATCTTTCCTTTCAGCATTTAAAAAATCTTTCATAGTGATTTAAACTCATTCAGCTTCTTCTGCAAATTTTTTTTTCATCTACAAAATCGTCTCAACTTATGTTCTGCTTTATAAGAATACCAAGTGTGCAAGATTTTCATATTCTAGCTTAGAAAGCGTTTCGAAATATACCCAGCATTTCCTCTTTCAAAACATACATATGTATACCTTCCCTTTGCTGCAGAAGGGTCAGAGACCAAGAAACCAAAATTTCGGCTTCAAAGTTTTCAAATCACTATGCCTCTCATTCCTGCATACCTATCCATTTTTTATTATGACACTCTTCCAGTAAATGGGCGATATTATGATGAGGTTGGCCCCCAGAAGTTTACCTCATTTAATCATACCTAATTCCTACATTATGAAGAGGATTTTAAACTTTTCAGCAGAATTACCTTCATGTCGGATATTTCATTGAATAATCTATCCCGCTGGAGTAACAGAAAATATTTCCACATGACCTTATCTAAAACTCTATATTCGATTGCCTGTACTTATACCATTTCGAAAACTCGTCTTTTCACTCTTAATGAAATTCTGATTTAGGTGTTGGCGTTTTTTACTCTTTTCTCAATATTAGGTTTCCACGTGAGTTTACTATCTAATATGAGTCCTAAGTACTTGGCATTCTCTCTCAAAGGAATCTTTAAACCCTTAAAAACCAGGGGGAGATTATTGGAAGCCTATGTTTTTTCTTTGTGAAGAGAATTATTTCAGTTTTTGTGGGATTTATAGCGAGTCCCCTACTCTCAGTCCAGCTCCTAAGCGTGGCCATGTTAGAGCGCAGAATGTCCATGAGTCATCAAAAAAAATATTCCACACCCCTTGTGATAATAAATTTTTACAACTAATTTTTTTAGTTTTCAATAAAAATAAATTTCTTTCTTAACAGACGCCTTATGAACCGAACTTTGTACAAAATTTAGAAAATGTCATACAATTTTTATCAAAATTTCCAATTTTTTTATCAAAAGCTCTATAAAACCTTTGAGTACTCAGTTTTATGGCCCGGTCCATTCACTTTTAATACAATAAAATTATGGTTCGAACTACTTCGAAAATTGCATTGATTTTTGGAAAAAAAAAATTTGTTGAAAAAAAGCAGATTTTACATAAAACACATTTTTTATATGGAGGAAAAGTTCAACATCGTAATCAAAAAAAAAATTCCAAAAACTAAACGATTTTTGAGACGCTTCAAATCTTCACTTAATTGGACTAAATTTGTATCAGCTATAAAACTACTTACTAAGAAATTTAAAAAAAAATTGGAAATTTTGTTGAAAATTTTATGAGTTTTTCCGAATTTCGTACAAAGCGAGGAACTTTTTATTGAAAATTAAAAAAAAAAAAATTGTCAAAATGTATAAGTACAAGCGGTGCGGTTTTGTTTTCAACAGCTGTATTTTCAATTTACAGCCATGATGATGCTATAGTTTTATTATAGTGTAAATTATATCTATTAAAATTAATTTTTGGCTTAAATTGGAATGGAAAATTTGTTGACAAATAAACACATGCTGCGTAAACAGAATAATATTTATTAGAGAAAGCCGGATGACAACAAATACCATAGTTGTTAATTAAATGAGCTGTTTCATGAATTCAAATATTTTTTCAAAAACACTTCAACTTTTTATTACACAAGCGTTCAAAAAGATTTCGAACTACGTATGTAAGAATGCATATGTATGTATGTATGTTTGTACGTACAGGTATATGTCTATGGAATGCACGAGAATCGAAAAGTAGCAAGAGGAATACTGTGAAATTTCAAAATTGCCATTCTTTTTTCGAGCACGCGTGCTCAGTATCTATGTAAGTATGTATGTGGGGCAAAATTGTTTGAGTGCGTTGTGAATATTTCAAAATATCGGTTTATTTACCACACGAAATTCACCTGATCTGTGCATTTAAAAGCCGAAGCGTAGGTGCAAAGAGATTTCAGAATGTCTATACACATTTTTTGTATCAAACATTTCTAGAATATTTTTGAGTCATTCTAAAAAACTTGACATCACAATGACTAATGACGAAATAATTAACTTTTAAAACCATTCGGCAATGAGTTCACAAGATGAGCAATTAAAATAGGTAGGCGAAAACAAAACAAGAATTTCTAAAAATAAAAATAAAAATTATTAGTTTTTCTCGCAAGAATACTTGCAAATGGTTTTTATGAGGAGCTTCTTCATGGCAGAAATACACTCGGAGATTTTCCATCGTCTGCCGAGGGGTGACCGCTATTAGAAAAACATGTTTCTATTATTATTATAATTTTTCCTTTTGTTTTTTGGGTTGATTCGGTTGCAAACTTTAAAAAGGAGCATAGAATACGATGTCTAAAAATTTGTGGAGAAAATTTTTCAAACGGGAATGACTCTATCAACTATTTTTGGACAAATTTAACAAAACAATTATGGATTTAAATTTAAAGAGCAGATATACAATACCGATGAGTCTAGCTTATTTGGGAAGCATTTACCTGATAAAACTCTTGTGCGCTCGAAAGAAACCTCGACTCCGAGACATAAGATCAGTAAGAAGAGAATAACGTTCCTTGCTTGTACAAATTTTGCTGAAAGTCATAAAGTAAAAATAATGGTTATTGGGGAAATCGGCGAATCCGTATTCATTAAAAATGTTTACTGATATGTCTGTTGTCTACAAAGGAAATAAAAGTTTTGGATGACCTTAGTTTCATTTTAAGAATGATTTCGCAGAACATTCGCCTCAGAAGTATGTTCATTTTTTATCAAAACAAAGAATCTTCTTTTTATCCAAAATTGCTTAAATAAACAGAAGAGTGTCCATGAAGGTTTATTACTTGCTATCTAAGAAAATGTTGTAGTCACTGAAAACTTGCAGCTTCTTAGACAAAAATTCAATGGGCTATAAAACTGCAGACCCAGAAAAAGTATAGAAAATCGGGTTAAAAAGTTAAAAGTTATGATGAAATTTTGAAAAATGTTGTACAAAGTTTGAAATTTTGCACTATATGATTTTTGTTGTAGAAGAACTAGGCGACTATATTTTTATACAAAAATAGTAGTGTATTTATGTTCATTTTTTATCAAAACAAAGAATCTTCTTTTAATCAAAAATTGTTCAATAAACAGAAGTGTTAATTTGTTCACAAAATTTTCTGAAAAAGTACTCCTTCTTATTGATAACGCTCCATGCCATCCCAAAAAAGTCAAATTAAAGAGCTATGACGGACTTACAATCGGTAATATGCTTTCCTCCGAACTGTTCGACTCTAATACAGCCCATGGATCAAAACATTATAAATCTTACTAAATGGAACTACAAAAAATCCCACTTAAGTCACATTGCTACTCGTAGAGAAACCATCGATTAAACACTGCGAAATATCGACCTGAAAAGTGCCACATGATTTTTTAGTAGTGCTCTTACCGTAACTTCAATTCACTCATCCGTTCAAAAACTATGTGAAAACGCGTCTGACTGGAATTGGACAGTAATCTGGCAGTAATCTGATGATGCATTCAATATACAATTCATTGCAACTTTGCAACATTGCAGCAAATCTCCCAACATGAAATCGAGTAATGGATTGTTGAACCTCATTCGGAACCCACTGCCTTAAATCAAGAATACTGTAAACAGGCGACGAAACAGTCGGTGATGGAACGACCGAAGTGTTGCTAAAAACGAATAAAATTACATCCGAGGAGGCAATATCAACATTCAATATATGCTTGGATTGGGCAGAGCAAAACAATGTTTGCTTCTACGATATTATCACGCTGCAGACGCTCAGAAACAGTGTGGTACTTAACAAGGAAGTGTATACAAAACAAATCAAAATCGAAAATTCCTTTAGCTTCAAGTGAAACTTATCGTTTTAAAGTGTATTTATTTAAAATATATTGGTATGGGAATAAGTTTCCGCCATCGTAAAAGAGATGTTGCTGCTGATAGTAATTTTGTGTTCGCTCTGGTAATATACTGGTGATTTGGAGATATATATGTGAGGTCTCCATCGCAGTAGTTGACATTCGTTTGAAGCGTAAGGATCGTTTTTTATCTGACGTCAAAAATGTCTACGTTCGCCCCGGAAAAACACCATTTGCGGGAAGTCATGCTTCATTATTACCTTTTAAAGAAAAGTGCAGCTGAAACTTGATATATATTTGTATAATGACGCTTCCAAAGTGGCAATTTTGACGTGAGTGATAAAGATCGCGGAGGGGCACCGAAAAAATTCGAAGATTCTCAACTACAACAATTATTAGATGAAGACGCATGTCGATATGTCGAACCCTTGATGATATGTCTAAGCGTCGAAAATGTTGGAGCCTGCCAGGTGAACCAGGCCCATCGACAGCGAAAAAAAATATTCATGCTTCAGAGGCTATGGTGCATCTGGTGGGATCAGAAAGGTGTAATCTATTATGAACTCATTACACTATCTGAACATTTTCATCACTGGCGATCGTTACCGACTGCAGCTAATGCATTTGAATCGAGCTCTCAAAGGAAAGCGGCCGGAATGGGACGGTAGACATGACAAACTGATTTTGCTGCATGACAACGCCAGGCAACACTCTACTAAACCGGTCCAGAAATACTTAGAGAGACTGAATTGGGAAATCTTTCCCCACCCGCCGTATTCCCCAGGCATTGCACCTTCGGATTACTATCTGTTCCGCAGTCTGTTCAATGCAGTCAGCCCTTATTGGAGAGCGGTTAACTTCTTACGAGAGCATTGCAAACTGGCTCAATGAATGGATCAAGCCAAAAGAGCTCGAATTTTTCGTCAGAGGAATCTGTATGCTGCCTGAAAGATGGAGTAAAGTTGTAGCTTCAACTGGCACATACTTCACATACCTAATTTCATGTATTATTTATTGTAATTGTTTAAATAATTCGAAATTTTTTCTAAGAAAGGACGGAAACTTGTACCCATACCCAATAATAAAAACAAATAAATTTGGATTGCTATCAGTAAAAAAACTTTTTTAATTTGGAAAAAAACTTCAGTACTTGCGACAACCTCGAAACTTTAACGTAGCCCTGTTCTTATTACGTCGAGAGAGAGAATCGAGTTTCCACTGTACATATCGTCATATGAATTCAAAAAAGCCCTAAGTTACAAAAAATTCAAAATCGACTTTTTAGTTGATTATTATGCACCGTATCATTATACATGTTCCTTTAAAATTTTATAATCCAACAACCAATAATGACGTTGGTATAAACAAAATTCGAAAAGCCGGTGACGGTGACGGTGAATAAAACATTTTCATTTTAAAAGGTTTTTTGCTTCTCCTGTAAAATTTTTAAAATGTAACTTAGGGCTTTTTTGATTTCATGTGACGATATGTATGTATTTATATCTCGAATAGTATATCTCGAATGTGCTTAAGCAGACCAAATGGCATACATATGTATATAAGTACATATATATGTATATTCATAAATCAAGAAGAAAATAAATGCTAAACAGATGTGTAGGTAAAACATGATTGCTTAAATATGTACGAGGGTCGTTTTAAAAGTCTGTGAAAAATGAAAACGACCTACATAAATGTTTTGGGTAAACTTTTTTATTTGTCGCAACCCAATTTGCATTAATTTGGCGATCTCAACTGTCGAGGCGTTAGCTGGTGCGTTGTCGTGAGGGAAAAGGAAGATCACTCCACTCCCTCGATTCAAATGAATGTCAAACACAAAGAAATATTCCGATCTGGCTGAAAGTTGGTTTGTGTTCTTCTAAGAGGTGTTACCAACTAAACATAACCTCGAGACGTGCCAGTAGTGCCATCTATCTGACTTTGCACGGACTTTTCAAACGACCCTCATGCATACAGTATAAACATATGGCCTCTGGTGACGGTCCAGCATTGTTTGACAAGAACTTTATATGTGTGCGTGTCGGGTGCTTGACGCTAATATCTAAAATTTTTGATTTTTACCGACAACAAGTATGTGTGACACGACGCCACCCGACTGCACTAACACATACAAAGCGCAGTCAAGCATGCTGTATCGTCACCAGAGGCCAATATGCACTTTTACATATATATACATATGTATTTAATAGGGAAGATATTGAAGATATTTTGAAGTATTAATTAAGGAAAAAATAATATTATTTGTTGTTTTGAGGTCTGGAACAGTGTGTGGTCCAATAGCATATACTTTTTCTTACAAAACACCTATAAGGTAAAAATTCAGGCTGTCAATTAACTTTCAGATATGGCAACACCAAAACGCATAGGTTAAATTCGGCATTGCCATTATGCAGTTTGATATTTTTAATGATAAGCGTGCTCATAACCTCTTTTTATACGAGTGCTATTTATGTTGCTTATAATTACTTGAAACATTCAGCTTAGTGAGAAAATATAACGAAATAGTGAACATTTTCGTGCAATGATTTGCCATAATTTTCTACGACTTTCGATGTGAATTAAATCAGTAACAGTGTTCAGGCTGCACTGAAGGCCCTGGAGAACGCGAAGCAAACCTCAAAGATTGTTCAAAAATGTAAGAAGAAGCTTAATTCTGTCGCAAGACAAAACAGGCTTGTACTTATATGGGTTCCGGGACACTCCGGTGTTGAAGGAAACGAAATTTCCGATGAATTGACCAACCGTGGATCAGCGGTGCCCCCACACAGGCCAGAGCCAATAATGGGAATCAGTTCCGCAGGAATCATGAATTGGATCAGCGATTATGTAGGCAATCTACATCTTGCTAAAGAATCTGGAAAATTCTCACAGGACTAACTATGTATCTCTATCTCTGTCCCTATTCTTTCCTATCTCTTTCTCTGATACTTTTCTCCTCCCCTCTTTGAATATCTACCCCCTCTCCAGAGCTTCAAAAGCAATGTGCTTTTTAGCGTGAGTGTTTTAGGAGCCACCAAATCTCCTGATGCTCCTTGGCTCGACCTTTTCAAATTTCAACAGTGTGTCAATATGTCAAAATATCAATTTGCTTCGAATATTTACTGATGTAAAAACATATCGAGCTACTGTGTTTCACCGGTTTTCCGAATCCAATCATAGTCGCACTTCGCTTCAAGAGGACGAGAGGCTCCTTCACTCAATCATTAGTTATGCCAGAAAATATCGATGATGTACGAAAACTAATATTACGAGATCGACACTTGGCGATCCTGTACATTAGTTCTGCTCACATACATACATTCAATATTGCATGGAAAATTTGCTGTCAAAAAGATTAGACAATCACTCACAAAAACGCTCTTGTGATGGTGAACGAGGACAAAATAAAGTATCTCCGGACATCAAACAAGCAGTCGGCGCACTCGTATATACACTGTTGACAGCTGTAATTTCGAGGTTGTAAGAGGCTTCGTTTATCTAGGAGCCAGTATTAACACCTATAACAATGTCAGCCTGGAAGTCCAACGTAGAATCTCTCTTGCCAAAAAGTGCTACTTTGGACTAAGTAGGCAATTGAGTAGTAAAGTCCTGTCTCGGCGAACAAAACTAACACTCTACAAGGCTCTCATATCACCCGTGGCACAGAAACGTGGACGATGACAATATCCGATGCAGCGTCACTTGGAGTGTTTGAAAGAAAGATTCTACGCAACATTTTTGGACCTTTGCATGTTGGCGACGTCGAATATAGTAGGCGATGGAACGATGAGCTGTATGAGCATTACGATATGGATAAACTAGTAGAATTAATTCCCATAATTTAAGCGGATTAAAGGACTTTTCGGTGGCAGCACTACCGAAAACGGCAGTTAATATCTATTATGAATGAAAAATAATGAAACTTTTAAAGAGAAAAACAAGAAAGACCAGATGCAATGCTAATTTGCACTAACACGTTCGAAATTATATTAATTGTTTCGAAACTTCGGAGATGTTTGAGGAACTGCAATTTAAAATTTCATGTCAAATAAGTAAGAAGCAAATACTCGTTTTTGTTGCCTGCAGTCCATCTTCACAAATAATGCACCTCGCGCACCTCGAGACAATAATTCATTATGTAACACCAATCTGCTTGATTTTGCATTATCCAGCCCTAATTTTGTAAAAAAATTTAATTTAGTTACTTAATATTGTACTTATATTTGCTTTTGCCTACATTTGTGTCTAGTCTGTAAGGTGATTTGTACTGTAGATTATTAAAATAAATAATTAAAACCTTATTCATCAAAACCGCAAAACTTATCGAACAACCTAGTATGTGGCAATGTATGATGTTCACTCTGGCTCACTATATATAACAGCAGATAATTTTGAGGCACCCGTTATAAATGCTGCCTATCATACATACATTGATTTATTTTAATTTATCCGGCACAACCAACAGCTGAGTAATTGCGGGGCATGACGATTTTGTGTTAAAAATAACTGAAAAATCTAAACTTTGTTTATATATAGTATTTATTTTTAATTTAAAAAATCTTTTGTTTTGCTGTCTTCTCCCGGTATCTCATATTTATTTGGGTTTTAATGCGTAGGGAAATGCTGTTAATATGGCAGGTATGTACGTCAATATAAGCCTACATATAAATGTATGTACATATATGCATTCACATGTACATAAGAGTAGAAATCGCTCATTGGAATATATCGCATTTTTTTTAAATAAGCAAACAAAAATGATTATAATGATGCCTCTTCTTTTGAGACAGTGAAAAAAATGTGCCGATATCAACTATACGAGTATTAACAGTATCTCATTTGATGAAAATTTGTCTTTACATTTACTTAGGGAGTCATTGTGAATTGAAAACTTGAAACCGTGTTGCTCGATTTTTTTAGTTATGACGTTCTTTCAGCAAACGAGCGAAATGTATACACATACAGTACAGTATGTATATAAAATATGATACAAAATAAAAACTACTGCGTGTCTTCTATTTAAACTTTTTGTGTCCCATTTGGTTCGGCAAAAAAAAAATATTTTTTACATTTTTCGCTCAGTCAAGAGACATTCCATTTGATGGCAATAAACCAGCTATGAAATTTTTATTTTACGTATAAATTTGTTTAGTTGCTTATATATGATTCTGTGTATGTGTTTATACTTGTTGCTTCAGATACTTGTGTGTGTGGGTAGGAAAGCGTGAAAGAAAGATAAACACATGCATTTAATGTGGAATCTGAATAAAAGTAATCAAAACATTGTTGTTGTTATTTCTTATGTTGTTTTAAATTTTGTTGGATCTCATTAAACACGTAATTATTTCCTAAACAAAAATAATTTGTTAGTGTGTAGGAATATTTTCAGGGTCGTTAGTTGCAATCGCAGCAGGAGAGTTTAGAATAAGTATCGGAAATCGAAAATGCATACTCAAAATTTAGAATAAATATTTAGAATACTCAGAGTTTCGTATTAAAATATTTTCAATTAACTTTAAAATACAAGGTGCATACGGTATTTGAAGACATGCAAATAAGTACCAAATGTGGCTCTAAAATCCCGAAACCGTTATCTTACTTTCTGCTCTTTTTCAGATAAGACATGAAGGACTAGGCATTTAACACAAGAAATGAAGAGGCTTGCAGTTGATGCTTTCCATTTCAATTCAACCGGGCTATTCGGGTCATGTTCTTCGATTTCGATGTAACTCAAATATGTTGCTCTCTGGTCAAAATAATGAGACACGTACTTTTTTGTTCGCCCGAAAATTTTTTTTTTCAAGATATATCGGCAATTTCGTTCTTCGGCTCAAAATCGATTTTTTTCATTATATAAGATTTTTTTTTTTTAATGGTCATAACTTAGTCAAAAATGAACCGATTTTAATGATTCTGGGTTCAAAATGATCGTCATTACTTGCACGAATGACTTCATGTAGAAATAATTGCAAAAAAGTAGTTGACAATTTTTTATTTTCCAAAAAACAAAAAGTGCGAAACAGGTTTTTTACTCAAAAATTCATTACTCAAAAACAACTCATTTTAGCTACTGGGCATTCAGCTCAATTGAAGTTTGAGGTGTCCTCTTGATTTGGAAAAAGTTATAAAAAAAAAAAATACACTTTTTGAAATATTGAATTTCGAAAAAATTTCAATTTTTTTTTTTTGCTAAATAAAAAAATTTCAACTACTTATTTGCAATTGTTTCTACATTAAGTCGCTCGTGTAAGTAATGCCGATCATTTTGAACCCAGAATTATTAAAATCGGTTCATTTTTGACTAAGTTATGGCCATTTAAAAAAAAATTTTTCTTATATAATTAAAAAAAATCGATTTTGAGCCGAAAAACAAAATTGCCGATAAATTGCCTTGAAAAAAAATTTTTTCGGGCGAACAAAAAAATACGTGTCTCATTATTTTGACCAGAGAGCAACATATTTGAGTTACAATCGAAATCGAAGAACTTGCCCGAATAGCCCGGTTGAATTGAAATGGAAAGCATCAGTTATCGTCGCTATACAAGATGAAGTCCAAAATAAACAATACTTGCGTCATAAAAGTGTTTTTGATGTTTTAAAATCGGTAAAACGTTTACCGAAATATTTGCATTGATGAAAAAAGTTTATGGCAGTGATTGTCTATCTCGTGCCAGAGTTTATGAGTGCTTTACTCGTTTCAGAGATGGTTGTGAAGACATAGGTAAATGACAAGGAACATACGGGCCCAAAATCAGTAATCACCGAAAACTCCGTCGAAATTGTTTGCAAATTTATCAAAAATGAACCGAAATCATTGTTGAAATTCATGGAATCGGAGTTAAATTTCTTCAAAACATCGATTTATCGCATTTTAACGCATCATTTGGGCTTACGAAAAGTCTATGCACGTTTCATTCCACATAAAGTAACTGAGGACGAAAAATTGCTCAAAATTCATTATTCGAAAGATCTCATTATAGTGGCGAGAAAAGACAAGAACTTTCTTTACAACATTGTAACTGGTGATGAAACGTGCTGTTTCAAACATGAACCTGAAACTAAGCGTCAAAGTGCCAAATGGAAGACCCCAGACGAGCCACCACCCAAAAAATCGCGTTTGGAGAAGTCAAAAATTAAGTCGATGCTCATTTATTTTTACGATTCTAAGTGAATTGTCCACAAGGACTTCGTGTCAATGCAATTTTCTATCTTGGCCTTTTGAAGTGTTTGTTGCAACGCATTTTTCGAATTCGCCCTGAAACCGCGAAGGATGAAGCTGGCGCTTTGATAATGCACCATCTCATCGATCCACTCTCGGTGCTGATTTGTTGAGCAGAAATCGCATTTTAAGCATCTGATATGGCTCCCTGTGACTTTTGGAAAGGAAAACGTTTTGTGTTCGTAGAGGTCATCCAAAAGGACCTGACATCCTGAAGGGCATTCCGGTCAATGAACTGAAACACTCTTTCGAAAAACTTCTAGATCACGCAAAACATTGTATCGAGGCCAGAGGGGATTATTTTGAATAAATATACTCGAAGTTATCAGAACAAAGCTCCTGTCGTTTCTATTTTAGCTCAGTCTTGTTTATTTTGCACTTCTCCTTGTATGAGCAAGTCATTTAATGCCGGAAATTAATGAAATTAACATTTGGATCCAACAAGCCCATGAAACAATGGATTTACTGCGTCGTCGTTTCGGTGAGGAATTTATCTCCCGTATCGGACCAGTGGATTGGCCACCAAGATCGAGTGATATCAAATCTTTGTACTTTTATTTTTGAGAGTGTGCAAAGTCTAAATACTTTGTGGATAAACCAGCTTGGATTGAGGCATTGGAATCCAACATTACTAAAGTTATTCACGAGATGCTGACCGAAGTCCTCCAGCGAGTCATTCAAAGTTTGTGATTACAGGTGGTCGAATTACGCCAACATTTCAAAGGGATTATCTATACAAGAATTTGAAGAATTACCCAATCAATTTGAATTTTCGTTGTATTTGAATTTAAAATCCGATACCTCTAAATTGATCGCCCTTTATAAACAAAAAACTTTAATATTTATATAAGTACATATATACGAGGGTGGCCGCCGTAGCCGAATGGGTTGGTGCGTGATTGCCATTCGGAATTCACAGAGAGAACGTAGGTTCGAATCTCGGTGAAACACTAAAATTATGAAAAACATTTTTCTAATAGCGGTCGCCCCATGGCAGGCAATAGCAAACCTCCGAGTGTATTCCGCCATGAAAAAGCTCTTCATAAAAATATCTGCTTAAAACTGTAGGTCCCTCCTTTTGTGGAACAACATCAAGACGCACACCACAAATAGGAAGAGGAGCCCGGCCAAACACCCAAAAAGGGTGTAAACGCCAATTATATATAAAATATATATGTATATACATATGTACATACGAAAATGTTATTTTAGAAGTTACTATTTATTGCAAACTTGTAAATTTAAGACTATAATATACATTTTTTTTAATTTGCCATTTTTTTTTTTTTTTTTTTTTATTTAAATTTTTCAAATTTCTGACACGATTTCCCTCTTCTAACTATTAAGTGCAGCACGTGCGCAAAAGAGAAGAGCGCAATTGGCAACTCAAGGCTGTGCAAAGTGACAGTTCACTGTGAGAAGGGCTGCAATGCTTCACGACTGCTTCAATCATCACTCATCAGTCGACATGGATACGACAGGGCAACAACAACGAAGGTAATACACTTGACGTTGTGACATGACGATTGCAGCATCTCGAATAAAAGTTGTAAAGGGTTCATGTGTTATGGCAGCTTTTGAGAAAATACAACAAAAGTAAACAACAGAGAATCGGCAAACAAAGGGAACATTTTGTGCATGCAGGCCACACAATACGATAGACAAAACGCTTCTGATTTAACACAAAGAAAGTTGCAAATACAGAAAAGTATCAAAAATGGCTAGCACTGAAACAGATAGCAACAATAAAAAGCAAAAATATTAGTGCGTACGCAATGTGAGATATACGCACGAGATTTCGATATGAGAAGTAAAAAGGCTACTGCGGAAGCACGAATTCAATGAAATGAGCAGGATAATACAGGATAACTGGCAAAGCGAACTAAATTGAATAACACTAGCATGTCGACTGACGCTGCCGACAACAGCGGCATTGAAAGGAGCAACAGGAATCAATAAAGGGCTCAACAACTGTAACACCAATAGAGGCGTTAGAAGGAAGCGAATTAACAGAGAAATCAAGCTGAGTGAGGATAAGACATAATTGAAATTGAAGTGGGTCTACAGGCGGCAAAAGTGAAGTGTAAAATTTGAAGCGGTACGGAAGCTGCAGTAAGGCAGCCGGAAGATAGCAGTAGGCTGCGAGAGAGAAATAATATTATACAACATGAAAAGGGTGCGTGCAATTTGTGTAAAAAAATATAAATGAGTTTTGAGAAATCTTTGAAAGCTTAAATGTTATATTTATATATATGTGTGTGTGCATCCAAGTTGAATGAATATTTATTGCTTTTACATTAAAGCTACCGATGGCAATTTTGGTCAGCACTTTGCTTTTGTGGCACACCGCAGCGCTGGCGGGCCGCATTGTGAAGCGCAGTTACTCTGATCAAAGCGTGCATGGCTATCAGGCGGAGGTGAGTTGGATTCGGATACATACACACGTACATGTATACAGCGTTAAATAACCATTGAACCAAGAGTTATTGACAACTTTGGACAATTTATTACAATTATAGTTCATTCGCCTACAAAAGCCACATATGTATGTAAATCCAATTTCCAAACTTTAGGCAAATTAAAAACAAAAACACTGTTTAAATAGAAATTTTAGAAAAATTTCAAGTGTGCTGAGTTATAGTGCATTGCATTATGGTTGGAAGTAGTTCAAAATCGCGTTGATTTTTTTTTTTTCTTTTGCACATATGCTCCATATAACGAAAGCTCGCATCTTCTATATATGGAAGGTCACACCCAACGTCGCACAGTGCGGCCGATTCCCGAAAAGCTGGCCAAAACTCAAAAAATTAAGTAATTGATTCAAAATTTCTTACTCGGGGGTTGTCGGGGTCGCTGATTACGAATTTGATCTTAAAATTTTGAAAATCCACCCCCTTCCACCCCTATTGGCCACCCCCTCACGTGAAATAGCGTATATTCAAGAACATAATCAAGATGCATGTAAATTTATATGTTTTCGGGGTCGCAAGGTAGCAAGTGGTAGCAGCTGAATCTTCGTTTTATTCAGTAACCTTTACTTTTTTGAGTAACCTTTAATAGGTTTCAAAGCAGCATATGACGGCGTTGTATTACTATACAGTTTGAAAACTCAAATTTTATAAAAAAAATTGCAAAAAATGTATCTACGTATTGCTGCAGCTAAAAATTTTGTGTCGAGGTATTGATATGTACTAAAGATTTCTCGTATTTTACTAACCTTCCGAAGATGATTCCATTTGGTTTTGTTCAGAGGATACTTAGGGTACAGGACGTTGCTATGAACGGTTTTCACTACTCAAGGCATTACTGTAGCCAACCCAAAGACAAAACAAATCTATCTAGAAACTTTTTTTTTTACTTTTGGCCAGCTTTTTGGGAATCGGCCGCACTGTGCGTCGTTAGAAAAAAAAATATCAAAATTAGCGCGTCTTTTGAGTCACTTAGACCATAAAACGACATACTCGAGATTTTGCTAAAGTTTCTGATTAAAAAGTGTGAAATTTTGATGTAAATTTTGTTGAGATTTTTTGTAAAATCACCATTCGGGAGTACGTAGGCTCGAATCTCCGTGCATGAAACAGCAAAATTATAGAAAGTTTTTTCTAAAAGCGGTCCCCTTCGGCAAGCAATGGCAAACCACTGAGTGTGATTCTGCCATGAAAAAGCTCCTCATAAAAAATCATTTGCCGTTCGGCGTCGATTTAAAACTGTAGGTCCCTCCATTTGTGGAACAACATCAATACGCAGGCCACAAATAGGAGGAGAAGCTCGGCCAAGCACCTATCGGAAGGTTTATAATTTTTGCAAATAGCGTCGTACGTCGATCAACTTTGATACTTGTGAACTAGACAGCTAGACTATCATTATATAAACATACAAAGAATGCTGCGTGTAAAGTCCACAATAAAAATTTGCATCACGTAAAGCCATTTTTTTATTGCATTTAATAAAATAGTTACTCAAAAAACAAATTTGGATGATTAATTTTGCGCCACCTATTATTTAGTTGCCATATGTTTATTTACATGCAATTGAAATATACACAGCGCACCTGCTGGTGGAATGAAGTGTGCAAAGAGGAATTCCAAAATCTCTTCCGTTGCAAATGTCCACAATTCTCATACTGCCGGTAAGTGTTCGAACGAGCAAATGAATGATTGTTAAGAAAACTTTTCTTTATAAAAAACTTTCCCTCCCTATTTTTCTACTCGTTCCATGCAGCTCACCAGGACGCTATTACAATGCGTATTGTTCAATGACCGACACTGGCTACATATGGACTCAGCCAACATGGGACTGGGTACCATGAAAATAATGAATTGCCGGTCGACTGCCTATAAATGAATATTTAAGTGCTAAGCACACATAAATACACGTACATATGCCTATAGGATATTAAATAATCGAAAAACAAAAAAAATGAAGAACAATGAAAATAACTATAACGAAGAGATGTACAGACATACATACATACATATACACACTACTTATATATATATATTATAAGAGAGCTTTAAGTGCAAGACAATGAGCGCATATTTCACTTGTAAACTTGTGTATACATACATACATCCCACACATACATAAAAATGGTGCTTTATTATCTACGCACACAAACACGCTTACGAACTTGTACACATTTACACGTCAAAATGTAGCAAAGTACAAAGTACACTTATGTATATATACATGCATACCTACTTGCGACAAAATTCTTCAAAACACTCATGAACTTACACACTAATGAACTTAGTTTTTCCCCATAAGCATACTTACATACTTATGCAAGTAGCTACTATACTTTTAAAATTAAGTATTTACACACAAATACATATACCTTATAAAAATCACATATCCTATTTAAATGCTCATCAACATACAAATTAACCTTTTCTGAAATGTTTACATATCAACAAACTTACAAGATACGCATGGACTTAAGTTTTAGCATGATTATACTCTCATCTTCTTAAGTACTTCAATGTATACTTGCGTGCATACCATTTGTAAATACGTACATACATATGTATGCATATGCAGCCAGCCTATCATTTAAGTCCGCAAGGTGCACTATTAGTAGAGTAGAATGGGGTAAGATAGGTCTTTTTTTTTTTTTGAGAGCTCTTGCTACGGTGTTTTTGCATTGATTTTGAAAAATAAGCAAGATTTTGAAAGGTTATTTATCTGCTAACATTTTGGTTATACTGACATATGTTTGGTTAAATATTTTGGAAGCTGCATTCAATAAGACAAAGGTACTTTTTTTTCGATATTTTCAAAATCGGGGGGCACGATAGGTCACTATATGGGAGGGGAAAAGAACAATGTACATGGCTTGGAAATTAACGTTTTAACTTTTATTTATAGAGTATGAACACTGCACATGTTATAAAAGTTAGGAATTTTTCTTTAATTCATCACGCAAGCACGTAATGTTTCGAACGGAATTTTAAATTGTTTAGAGGCTGATCGAACACTAGCGCGATCTCGGACTGCCGCAATTGCGTTTTTTACGTCCTCTTCACTTCGTTTCGGCGTTTTTCGCACATAATTACGCACCATTTTGCTGCAAAAACAATTAAAATTTATTTTATTCCATTAAAAGTAGTGACCTATAATGCCCCCAGACGGCTGACCTATAGTGCCCCCAAGCACATGTTTTATGTTAGTGTCGATATTTTTTTAAAAAACAAAAATATCAAAAAACTGACACATCATTCGTGTTCAGCATTATTTTCTACGTCAAATAAAACTCACCTGACAAATATTTACTTACATTAAAAGCACTGCACCGTAGAATAAAAAAAATGCTATGTCGGAGAAAAGCTCACAAAAAACTAAACGACGCCAGAACTAGGATAACTAATCAATGGTGACGGCCGAAATGACAGTCGCGAACGTTGTTCCCCACCACGTATTCAATTCACATAAGACGAGTGATCTCTGCAAAAACAGTGCGACGAAAACCCCACCTACCTATTGTGCCCCCATACCTATTTTACCCCATTCTACTCTACTCCCTGATCCTCCTAGAGGAACTCCGAAAAGGATCCCAAAGGAGCATATCCGCCGGAGCAAAGTGTTATTTATTGCCTTATTCATCAATGATCTTTTTAAAAGAACTCGTTAAATCACACGAAAATGAAAAAATTAACTCTTTTGGGATTATTTTCTACGCTTGCCAGCTTCGCACTTGAGGACGCCTTTCTCACTCCTGCTTCGATGCGCCACGCATTTGGCTGACTAGGTGCGGAGAGATAGGATACCAATAGGAAAATATTTTGTCTCCCAATATTCCGTGCCAAGCCCTCAATATCCAAGACATTTTGATACAACATAATTAGCACTGAGGTCCCCGTAGCCGAATGAAGATAAAGGCCAAAGTGAAGAAAAAGTTTTTTCTAATAGCGGTCGCCCTTCGAACTGCCATGAAAAAAATCCTCATAAAAAAGCAAATATCTGCCGTTCGGAGTCAGCTTGAAACTGTAGGTCCCTCCACTTGTGGAACAACATCAAGATTCGCTTGACGATTTGAATTTTGTCTAAGTGAAGTGAAGTCTAAGATCCTTCCCCAATATTTCATGCACCCTAGCTTTTGAAAATCCCAGAGCAGCAGTTCTCTTGCGGACGGACTGACACGGATTAGCGTGGCAACTTCTAGCGACAAGTGCCAATATTTACATTAGTTCTGGATGGCCAGCTGGGACACCACCGAACTTGTTGCTCGGAACCTTCACACCCCTAAACGACTCAAATATTCACTAGGGGCATCATGTAATCGCCGAATATTGTAACGTGAACAAAATCTACGACGAGCAGTTGTACAAGAAACAAACGAACGATATCTCGACTAAATAACCCACACGAATAACGAAGCTAACGCGGTCACTTCCCCACTCATACGCTCAGCGGTTAGGAAGAAACTTTAAATAAAAAACAATTCTGCCGCCGGATACCTTGCACCTGCACCCATTCGTTGACCCTTTTTCTAAAGGGCGGTTAAGTTTTAAGGGCCGGTGTTGATTTTGAATAAAATCTAATTTTTTTAGAAAATTATTGTCACTTCTCTTTATTATGATATTATTGGTATGGCTCAATTACGTATGGAATAAAATATCGTCGAAATGGCCGCCGCGGCCTCGGCGACACACCTCACGCCGATGGTCCAAGTTTTCGATGACGCTGAGCATAACTGAGGTTCTATGCCGTTAATGTGCCGAATTATCTCATCCTTTAGCTCTTGAATTGTTCCTGGCTTATCGACGTACACCTTTTCTTTCAAATAACCCCAAAGAAAGAAGTCCAACGGTGTCAAATCACATGATCTTGGCGGTCAATTGACATCGCCGCGACGTGAGATTATTCGACCATCAAATTTTTCGCGCAAAAGAGCCATTATTTCGTTAGCTGTGTGACAAGTGGCACTGTTGAAACCACATATCGTCCACATCCATATCTTCCGATTCGGGCCATAATTCGTTATTCTCACGATAGCGAACACTATTCACAGTAACTGCCTGGAAAAAATACGGCCCAATGATGCTGCCGGCCCATAAACCGCACCAAACAGTCACTCTTTGTGGGTGCATAGGTTTTTCGGCAATCACTCTTGGATTATCATTCGCTCAAATGCGGCAATTCTGCTTATTGGCGAATCCACTGAGGTGAAAATGTGCCCCATCATTGACCGAAAAAATCACGAAGTGCGCGATATGCATTTTGATTTGAATGCCCGTTTTCATAATAAGCCTGAATAACTTTAACGCGTTGCTTGATTATGTATCTTTCCAGGGTTTAAATTGAATTAGTCTGGAATTGAAAAATGTCAAATGAAATGCAGAAAAAAACTTGACGTTTAGGTGTGGTTCACATTCAACATCGGCCCTTGAAATTTAACCACCCTTTATAATTCTGTGTATCAATGTGGATGTCTAGGGCCATGTATGTCTGTAGGGCCAGAAGTTGGAACCCTATTTTTTCTAACTTCTAAATCTGGCCAGCTAAACTCCTTTAGTCACTGAATACACAACCTGGTGCCTTTATAATAGAGCAACTCTCCCCAAGACATCTGTTTGGCATTTGTCTTCTGCCAAAACTCTATCAAATATCCGATATCCCACAGTTTTCAGCTCTCTGTATAAAAATGTAAAGAAGAATAAATCCTAAGTTCATCACTGCATTTATACAAATTTCTAGCACTCTGAGATTAAGTGGCAAGCTACCCTCTGTAATTTATTAAGCCGAACACTACAGATATCCAAGTTATAATCAGCAGAGCAGTCACACTGTAAAGCCATATCAACTTTGAATTCTGACACCGCATGAATATTTTCCAATGATTTTTTCTGCTATTGGAAAAGTAAGCCTTACCAATGAGGAAGGAATACAATTTCATTCTGATCAGCCAATTTTTTAGTAAATTTTTCCGAATTTTGGCATTTATCTCAACAATAGCATCTTTTGAATCATCTGTGGGTAGTCGGTATAATATTTATGCTTAACGGTGTTACCCAAAAATAAGTCGAATGGAGTCAAACCGTAGAAACATGTCGGATATTGCAGAAATCTTTTGATGACCAAGCTTTTTCGAAAAAAAAGGAAACAAATTATCAGCAGTATAAGCAATTCTACGGAGGGGACAGAGTGGGAAAAGTTGGTTATTAAAAATATTAATTGAGGACCACAATTTGGTGCTTAAAAATATTCCATTGACCATTGAAAAAGTGCGTCATCTTAACAACTGTTTTGTGGCTATGGTGCGGTCAACACATGAGAGGTATCTGTGCATACGACACGGAAAGAGTAGACCAATTTCATCAGTTACTATAAATTCTTGAATGAAAATCCTTCTGTCAGGCTAAACTGTCCGTAAAGAATATTATCCGAGTATCATGCGTCGTTTTCGCGAAGTTATTCCCAAAGGGAGCCAGATTAGTTTCTCAGTTAGCTTCATGCGATTTCTGACTATTCAAAAAACTAAAAAGACCGCTACCGGTAGACCATTTCGAGTCTATAAAAGAGATTTAATGTGAACCGGTGCGTGAACAGAAGATCGTTTCCGAAACTGAGTTCAACAATTTCTTCAATAATTACAAATAAATTTGACCTACTAAGCGTAGTTTGTCGAAGGAGTCGGAGGGGACGAAAAAAAATTGGAAGAATAAAAACACATTGTTTAATTTATTATTATTAACAAACACTAACAATTAAGTCACAGACGAATAATGAAGGGTGGGTTCAGTTATGAAATGACTCCGAAGACTTGAATTCACCAAAAAAAAGCTGCCTATGAAGTTATATTTTGTGGCGGTCTCTGAGGGAAAGCAGCTCATATTTTAACAGAACTATCCTGGTTTCACAGATCCACTTGAGAATGGCGCCCAAACATATATATGCACATACTTACATGCCTCAAAATGAAACTCATTTTGTGAAATTTACAACGAAGTGTCACATCTTGCGGCTCATACAGTCTGTCCAATAAAAACGTCAACGGCAAAAATCCATCTTACAGTTCAGCTATAAAAAAAAGGTAAATGCTGCTAATTAGGCGTATGCTTTTCGCATTCGGGTTGTGCAATTTGTTAGTTTTGTGAGAAATTTAGAAAGCGTACGTTGTTTTAGAAAATGAGTTCCGCGTCAGAAAAACAATAGGTTGTTCCTATCTACACAACCTTAAGGTCCAAAAATGATAAAAACGTTGACGATTTCCCCGGACGAGGTCAAAAAAAATAATATCTCTCCAAAGTAAGATTAGAACAACATTGATTTTTTTGTGATAAATTAGAACTTATCGTTGCATGAAGCTGAAGCAGTTTTGAAGAAAACTGGTATCAATGTATCCAAAGACACGATTCAAGGACGTTTACGTGCAGAAGACCTCAAATTCTGGATCGTATTGAAAATACCGCTGCTCTCATTGTCACACATTGAAAAACGACTTCCATGGGTTAAGATAATTTGCAGAACGGAATTATATATACATATATAATTAGCGCGTACGCCCTTTTTGGATATTTGGTTGAGCTCCTCCTCCTATTTGTGGCGTGTGTCTTGATATTGGTTCACAAATGGAGGGACCTATAGTTTTAAGCCAACTCCGAAGAGCAGATACTTTTTATGAGGAGCTTTTTCATGGCAGAAATACACTCAGAGGTTTGCCATTGCCTGCCGAGGGACGACCAGTATTAGAAAAAACCGAAACGAAATTGGTCGAACGTAATATTCACGAATGAGTCTTTCTTTTGGGCGAATATTTGCTTACCTCTACTCTGGTGTACTGCTGATAATCGAGAACTTCAACGACCTGTTAAGCATCCAGTTAAGGTTCATATTTGGAGATGCTACTCCGAAAAAGGATTTCGCCGTTTATTTGAGTTTATCGCCACTTTGAATGCAGTTATGATGAATAAAATTTAAAAAATTTTATAAAAAATTTTTCAGCTGCGGAAATGTTTGGAAGAATTAGCAAGCTTTGGATCTTACAAGAAGACAAAGATCGCAAATATCGAAACCCAGGGTGTGTAGAGTGGAAACAGTAAAATGGGATTGAAATGTTGAAAATATTTTTACAGTAATTAAGCAAAAACTCAAAGGAAACGTAATATCGATGGTCAAACAGTTATCAAGGCAAATTCGGCTGATTCGGAGCCGATTACCTCCACAACTTATGCAGAAGTAACACAAAGTATTGCACGAAGATGTGAAGCCATTATAGCAAATGGTGGTAACTACATTTATATATAATATTTTATTAAATATTATAAGCCCATACAATGCGGTTTGTTTGAATCGAATTAGTGAAATAGCTTCTCAGTTATGACGTTCACGCTTCTATTCGACAGACTGTACTTTTATATGTAAGTGGTTGTATATGTACTTAGATATATGGGTTGGTGCGGGACTACCATTTGCAACTACGTGGATTCGAATCTCCGTGCATGAAATACCAAAATGATAGAAAAAGTTCTTTTCTAATAGCCTTTTCTAATAACGCCTCTTGGCAGGCAATACTATCGAGAGTATTTCTGCTAAGAAGAAGCTCCTCACAAAAAAAAACCAATTGCCGTTCGGAGTCGGTCTAAAATTGTAGGCCCACCCATTTGTGGAACAACATCAAGATGCGCACCACAAATAGGAGGAGGAGCTCAGCCAAACAACAATTATTTTTTTTTTTTCTATAATGTGAATGGACCTACGCTAAAGTGGAAACGTCTTACGCCAAAAAGGCTTAAACGCTTCACGCTGACACTTTTCAATGGCTAATTTATGACTCTGGGTACATACTGATATACTTTCGAATAGGGTTTGTTACGTGTAATTATTTCATTTAAACACTTTTCCTTTTTCTTTGTTTTTGCAAAGCTGCAGTCATTCATACATCGACGCTTGCATGCTTACGTACTCGTACAAACGCACTTAGATACTTACATACTTCCTAAGTTGTAACACATTTATATACATACATATCTGTATTAACTCCTAAAAGCTTTTATGAACAACCACATACTTCCAAACTAGTGAACCTTATACTTATATGTACGTCATTAGAATTAAAATATTATATATTGGAAGCAAAGGTAAATACATAACTAAATGCATTTGTACATAAATATTATTTCGAAATCGATCATAAGAACTACAGCGATTATCCTCAATTATACATATCAACATACATATGGAGTTCAATCGTCCCATACAACGCGTGGTACACATTGTCCTAACGATATTCATACATACACCCCATGCCAAAACTGGTCAATATTTTGAGTAGTGTGGACTTATTATAATTTTTTGTTTAATTAATTTTTTTTATAAAAGTATAGCTCATTGTCTAACAAAGTCAAAATAAATTCAAATTTAAAATCTTATACAAAAATTAGAAGCTACCACAAACTTTTCCTCACAATTCCACAGTTTTTAATTAGGTTAGGTTAGGTTATAATGGTTGCCCAGAAAGGGCTCACTTGGACGAAGAATTCAAGTTCATCCTTTGTAATATGATTGCAAGGGAAAAGAAGTGAAGGAAACCGATAGGACGAAACGAGAGAGATGAGAGGGTGGGGGGAAGGAGGAGGGGCTAAGTATTTGTGGATTACGAACGATGACTGATTTGCGGTTGTGTTAGCCGCAAAAAAGACTCGAAATAATTGCAAGTCTCATAGCATGCATACCTCGCGGATAGTACACCGTGAGGACACCCACGAAGTTTGAGAGGTTTGAATTAGAATTCCTAATAAAATTTTGAGTATGCAATTTTTCAGTTTACAGGGGCCGGCAAGTGTAACCAATTCAAAAGGCCATAAATTTAGTTTGGAAAATTATTTTTATTCAATTCAAAGTAAAAAATGTGTGAAAATAATACAAAATTAAGAATCAATTTACTTTTTCTCGATATGATGGCCCAAAAAGAATAATCCATCGAGTTTGAGAGGACGTTATGAAGTTCGAAACGTTGTTTTTTAACCATTCTTGGTTCACTCGATCTTCGTGAGACGGTGCCGAGTCCTGCTGAAACGTCCACGGTATGCCACTGAAATGTTTGTCTGCCCACACGGCTTCAAAGTAACCTCCAGAATACAGAATACTTTCCCGATAATACTTCGCATTCACCTTTAAGCCAGACTCGATGAAAACGATTGGGGAGCGCCCATCTGCGATTACAGCGGCCCAAATCATTACCTGTAGCGGGTGCTGCCTCCTGGTGGCCAATCGATGACTCATTTCTCGTATGAATGATCGGTCAAATAAACCCTATCATTTTGGGAGTTTACGAATTGCTCAATTTGAAAAATTTTCTCGTCGGAAAACACAATGCTCGGAAATTGAAGCGAAGCAACTCTTTCGCTCTCTCAAGTCTCACTGGTTGTTGCTTTGGTGTGTGATGATGCGCCTTTTGGATCTTGTAAGGCTTGACTTTGAGATCATTTTTCAGTATGCGGCGGATGCTACGGTCAGATATTTTTAGTTCTTTTGCCATTTGATTGGCACTGCATCGGGGATTTCGCTCAAGTCGCTTCCCTCTAATTATTTTTAATATTTGTATAAGATTTAAATTTATTTAAAAAATGGTTTTTGTTTTAGAATGAGCTATATTAAAAAAAAAAACAAGTGAAATGAACATACACAGATAAAAAATAGTCAGAACTGTTCAAAATGTTGATGTGCTATCGTTTGTCGCGGCCTGCATGTGCACATCCATGTATCCATACCAGCAGTCACAGTTATGCAAAAAAAGTTGCATATTATTACAAATATAGTATTCACACATGTCAAAGTTACACTTATTATATCTACATATTTGCAAACAATCAAATGTCTGTATGTATTACATTGTTGATAAAGTTTTATTAAATGACATAATAATAAATCTGTCGTTTGACAAATAACAAACTTACGCGCATACAAAGTTGGCAATCTATTATCTCGGCAAGCGACAAGCAGCTCAATCTGCATTTGTGAACTCACGACGATTACAATGATTCCTTACTATAAATAATATACTCGTACGTATGTATGTGCCTACATACTCGAATGTATACTAAGTGGTCGCATATTGCTTTGGCACTCTGATTAGAAATGGTAAACGTTTTTGTTGTTATTTTTAGATCAAATGCATACACATCACGAATATCTACGTATATAATATTTTTATGTATTCCCATCATCGACCATCGACGTCAGCAATATATTGGAAAATCGATACATTCTACATTTTCTCTCATTTTCTGATAACGCACAGTGAAGCAAAAAGCAGCAAATAGTTATCTGCTGCCAAAAATATTTTCATTATCAATAGATTTAAATTTCAAGCTGGAGATGTGATTAAAGAGGTGACTACTCACTTTGGAAGTGTACTAAATATTTGAAAAGACCAAACTGTGATGTTTCTCCAATCAAAAAAAGAAAATAATACATGGACAAAACGTGACAAGGACAAGGTAATAGCTTTTGAAAAAACCTTCCAACCCAACGAAAGTCAATGTGATAATTTGTATACTGTTACTGTCAACGAAAACACCCCTATTTCATTTATTGTCATAAAAGATCGCAAAAGTGAAATAAAACAACTAAAAGATAAAAAAAGCGCCCCGGATTCGATTTAATTACAGCGAATGGGTCTGGTGGTGAACGAGGACAAAACGAAAGTACCTCCGGTCATCGAACAAAAGTCGGCGCACTCGCGTATCGGCACCCACGTCACTGTTGACAGTTATGATTTCGATGTTGTAAAAGCCTTCTTTTATTTAGGAACCAGCATTAACACCTATAACAATGTCAGCCTGGAAATCCAACGTAGAATCTCTCTTGCCAACAAGTGCTACTTTGGACTATGTAGGCAATTGAGTAGTAAAGTCCTCTCCCGGCGAACAAAACTAACACTCTATAAGGCTCTCATCATGCCCGTCCTAACGTATGGCGCAAAAGCGTGGACAATGACAACATCCGATGAAGCGACGCTTGGAATGTTTGAGATAAAGATTTTGCGCAAGATTTTTGGGCCTTTGCATGTAGGAAACGGCGAATATCGCAGGTGATGGAACGAGCTTTACGATAACATAGACATAACGCAGCGAATAAAAATCCAGCGGCTACGTTGGCTGGGTCATGTCATCCGAATGGATACAAACGCTCCGGCTTTGAAAGTATTCGATGCGATACCAGCTGGTGGTAGAAGAGGAAGAGGAAGGCCTCCTCTTTTTTGCGCCGCATAAGAAGAAGGGGAGGATAATGTGTTAAAAAAGTTACCCTATATAAGTTTGGTTAAATTAGTAAAGTTATTTAATCATTCAATTCATCTACACTATATTCCAACCCTGTGGAAAATTGAAGAAAAGATAATGATTCCAAAACCTTGAAAAAATTTACATATGTACTGTTTCCTCATACCGACCAATCTCGTTGTTCTCTTCAACGACTCCAGAATAAAATCCTTCAAGATTTTCTCAAGTCACCTTGGTTCGTTCGTAATAAGGATATTCAAGATCCCTACAGTCCTGAAGAAATTAAAAAACAATCAGAAGTCCACTCCCTCAGGCTCCAAAGGTACGTGAATGAGTAAGCTAGTAAACTCCCCAACACCTCAGGCCTAACCCGAAAACTCCATCGAATCAAACCACGTGCTCCGACATGATGGCTATTAACTTAAGGAAGAAACTAGGAAAATCTTTTCAAAAAAATTCTCTATATGTGTGTATTCTCTCTGAGTGTATTTCTGCCATGAAAACGCTCCTCATAAACGACCATCTGACATTCGTAGGCGGCATACAGCCGTCCCACTAATTGTGGAATAACGCGTCCACCACAAGTTGGAGGAAATCGGCCAAACAACTAGCAGAAGATGTAAGAGCCAATTATATGGATTATATATGTACAATCCTTGGGCTAATCTACAGGACTCCTCTGTTCCTTATAAGGAATTTCTGGGAACTGTTACCGTGTCGTTCCGGTAATGTAGAGCCGACTGTCGCATATTTCATTTACCAGGAAAAAAATTTCATGTTCTCGTATTGATTTCAGAAGACCTTCTAGCCGTTCCGCTCGTTCGGTTTACTGTGACAAACATCTACTAGCCCATAGAGCTACTCTTGTCTACGTATTTTGAAAGAATGAGTTTTTCTCAAAGTCTAAATGGGTGAGTTAACAAAACTACTCAATTGTAATCTGATACCAGTACAGAACTAACTTTAGTGAAATCTTCGCCAGAAAAATTATTCAAAGTCAGAAATGAGTTGAGAAGAGGATGTTTTTTTACTGCTTCCGAAGTGTATACGCAAACAAAAGTATCTAAATCCCTTCTGAGGAACGATCCCTGGAGAGCACAAATTATCAGCGGATCTTATCTACAGGCCAGAAGCTTGAACTTGAGAACATAGCATCCTCAAAGCAAAATTATATCAAATTATAAAAGGCTGCCAACAAACCAAGACCACTTTTTTTAATTAGAGCCACATAGATCTTCTGAGATTGGGCGCTTCTAAGCTGCGGTCACATACCGACTTTCGGTGCAAGATAGTTATGAAAGGAAAAAAGATACACCCACATTCTAACTCCGCTTTATCGGTCAGAGGTGGAAGTTGTATTCATGACTAGTAGCGAGCCAAATGGAAAGTGGTTAGGCATACACTCTCGGCCGTCTGTAGGTCGTAGGCCGTCTGTAAAAGGCTGCCAACAAACTAAGACCACTTTTTTTATTTAACGCCACATAGATCTTCTGAGATTGGCTAGGTATGTATGCGCCAACGTGCAAGAAAGATTGTCTGGACATCGATGAACGTTAGTCACAACCAAGAAATTTGATATCCACAATCGAAAATGTCGACTTTAAAGCTAACTCTGACAGCACGAAACAGCCACGTCTAATTTTCGTAACCCTGTGAAACACATTCAGCAATGTGAAATATCGTTGAACACGATCATCAGCGCCCTCAAAATTGGGAGGGACTTCTTCGAGCCATTCGAGGTTTAATGTTTGCTGCCAATCTGCCACACATATGAAAAAGTACGATATTCTTGGCGTACTCGGAAGATATTCACATAGTTGACCTCTCCACAAGTGCCGTCAGCACGGCTTTTTTCAGCTTGGAGAAGAAGATAAAGAAGATTAGTCGAGCAGTGAGCGAGAACAAAACAAACTAGCTTATAATTAGAACTTCGAATTTGTAAAGCACATTTTATACACAGGAATCAGCTTTAGGCATACCAACATTCGGGAAAACTATTCTATCAAAGAGCTGTGGCGTTGTTCTCGTGAACGGCAGGCACCAAAGGAGATGGAATTATTGGCTCTCAAAGTTTTATAATAACATGAATGTTCAACACAAATACGACTACGATGCCTTATCCATTTTATATGTACAGAGGAAAAAACCTTGATGAAAAGATCATTCGAAGGGCTAAATTCGAAAGGAACTGTGTGCAAGTACATACATATTTCTGATCTGAATAACTAACACCACTTCGCAAAGGGGAAGAGTGAATGGTAAAGGTGCAGAGTTATATGAAAATAAAAAAAATTGTATGTGAAATAGGTCTAATAGACTTCTTGTGTAAAAAGCGTTGCACAGTTTTTCAATTTCAAATTGCTGCTATATTATTTTGATGGTTTGTTTAATCAAGCCCACTGTCTTCGGCTTTAATACGCCTGCGCCATACAACTGCCTGGACGTACAACCTTAATCTACGACAACATTAATACTCACAATAGTAGCTATACCAGTAAAAAGAAAACAAGAGGAAAAGCCCGATATTAAGTGTATAGTCACAAATTTACTGCAACGCAGATTTATGAGTACAAATCAACGACTATGGTTGGTTAAGGATTTTTGTAAAGCTCATTTAACCAGCTGTTGTATGTGCGAATTGTAATTGACAACACACACGATACAAAAATTGACTAAATACACTTGAACCTTTCACAAATGAAAGGCATTCACTTCACAGCAACAGGATGAGCAACAACAAGGCAGTTAATATGGAGAAGTTGTGCGGTTTGATTTTCATTTTGGCCGTGGTCGCAATCGATTGGAGTGCGAGCAGCCATTTGCCAACACATCGCCTCGACTATCCAGAGGATGCATTGACGCTGAATGAGCGTTTCTTCAATGACGTGCGTGCACTGATAAAACGACGTCTAAAGGAAAATGCGGCGGTGAGTGGGAAACTTACTAATTGTGGATGGGAAAGAAATATTTAATTTTTTTTTTTTTTGGTTTGATTTCACAGTTACAGGAACTGCATTTGGATAATGAAAATGTAATTAGTATTGGCAGCAGCGGTGGCAGCAGCAGCAACAGTAATGAGTTACAAACGAATTTGGAACATAGCAGCGCTGGAGGCGGTGGTGGTGGCGGTAGCATGAATATTATAACTCCACCGCCCGTGGTACCCACGCCAGTGCTGGTAGAAAATTGGCCAACTGAAAGCCACTCCTTCGGACAGGTCACCGCCGTTTCCATTGATCAACATGGCAATCCGGTCATCTTTCATCGCGCCGATAGATATTGGGATGCGAAGTAGGTCAACAGCTGTTACAAATCAGTTGTGTGTGTGTGTTTATTGGAGTAGGTGTGCGGATATACATATATTTAACCGCTACTTGTTTTCTATTTTGTTGTTTTAGCACCTTTAATGACAGCAACATTTTCTATTTGATTGAATATGGACCGATTAAGGAGAAGACTATTTACATTTTGGATCCCAAAACGGGTGCTATTAAATCTGGGTGGGGAGAGGATATGTTCTACATGCCACATGGCTTGACCATCGATGTGCATGGAAATTACTGGATTACGGATGTGGCAATGCATCAGGCTTTTAAGGTGGGTTGTACATAAAAGTGAAAGTAGCGAAATTAAATCAAATAATATAAAAGATAATTAAATTTAATTAAAACAAAAATGTATAACAAAAAAGTAAATACAATAAAGTATATAAAATTAAGGGGAAAACAGGTAAATCAAGAAAAAAAATTAAAAAAAAAATACAAATAAATAAAATTAGATAACCTAAAATAAAATAAAATGTTGCAAATAAAACAAAATATGCTAAAATAAAATATAAAAAAATGTAGTAAAATTAAATAAATTAAAATTAAATTAGTGGCAAAAAATTCATAATAAAAAGTGTAATATGAAATTAAATTATTTAAAATAATTAAATAAGGAAAAAAATATAAGAAATACAATAAATTTAAATTAACCTAAATTAAATAAAACTGAATTAAATTAGAATAGAATAACACAAACTTTAATTGAATCGGGGATTACAAAATAGAATAAAAAAAGATAAAATAAAAGAAAATAAAAGAATGTAATTTAAAATAGAAATATAATTAAAATTTAATAAAATAAGGCACATAAAATTAAATTAAATTAAATAAATATTAAAAAAAAAAAAAAAATAATTGGCTCGTACACTTCTGTTAGGTGTTTGGCCGAGCTCCTCCTCCTATTTGTGGTGTGCGTCTTCATATTGTTCCACAAATGGAGGGACCTACAGTTTCAAGTCGACTCCGAACGGCAGATGTTTTTATGAGGAGCTTTTTCATGGCAGAAATACACTCGGAGGCAGAAATACACAAGGGGCGACCGCTATTAGAAAAATGTTTTTATTAATTTTGCTTTCACCGAGATTCGAACCAACTAACTTCTCTGTGAATTCCGAATGGTAATCACGCACCAACCCATTCGGCTACGGGTTGTAAATATTACAAAATATTAAAAACAAAGTATAATAGAATAAAATTAAATTACAATAAATAAAAAATGTTTAGTAAAAAGGGTTATAAAAAGTACGATATACTAAATTAAGGAAGTGAAGTTAAATCAAGTAAGAATTATAAAAAATTACAATAAAATAAAATTAAACCAACTGAGACAAACTATTACAAAATAAAATTAAGGAGCAAAAAATATAATAAAGTAAAACAACTCGATCAAATATTACAAAACAAAATAAAATATGATAAAATAAACAAACCAAAACAATAAAATTAATCAAATTCAATTTAAATAAAATTACATAAAAAATTCATAAAACGAGGTGTGTTCAAAAATTTTCGCGAATTTTGTGTTTTTTCAAAAATTATTTATTTATTCATTACTATCTAGTTTGTCCCCTTCAAAGTAGCCCCCATGACATATTATGCACTTGTGTCAACGTTTTTTCCAATCTTCGAAGCACTTAAAGAAATCATTTTTTTTATCACGTTCAGCTCCTCCTTCGATTCCGTCTTTATCTCGTCAATCGTAGCGTAGCGTCGTACTTTCGTGGGCCTCTTCAGTTTCGGGGGCGAGAAAAAGTCACAGGGGACAAGATCTTGGGAATACGGTGGCTGTGGCATCATTAGTGTATTGTTTTTGGCCAAAAAGTCGTGCAGGGGCGTTATCGTGATGCAAGAGCCAATTTTTATTTTTCCACAAATCAGGGCGTTTCTGACGAATTGCTTCGCGCAAATTGCGCATAACTTTCCTTACTTACCATTTTACCCTGTGGCAATAACTCATGATGCACAACGCCCCTGCAATCGAAGAAAACGGTAAGCAAAACTTTTACTTTCGACCGAACTTGGCGCGCTTTTTTCGGTCTTGCTTCGTGCGGCAGCTTCCATTGAGATGACTGAGCTTTCGTTTCCACGTCATAACCATAAACCCACTATTCGTCACCAGTTATGACCCTTTGGAGCAAATTTGAGTTGTCGCGGTCAGAGTCCAACATCTCATTAGCAATGTTCATGCGATGCTGCTTTTGGGCGAAATTGAGCAGTGTGGTACGAATTTTGTGGCGACCCGTCTCATGCCCAAATCATTGAAAAAAATCGAATGGCACGAGCCAATCGATATGTCTAGGCCCTCAGCAACTTCTCTAACGGTGATTCGACGATTGGCCAATACCATTTTCTTCACTTCATCATACATTTTTTCGTTTGTTGTTGAAGTGCTCGGGCGTCCTGCACGCTTTTCGTCGTTCACATCTTCTCGACCATCTGAGAACATTTTGTACTACAGATAAACGTTGCTTTGGTCCTTTGGCAGCTTCTTCGTATGGCGCAGTCAACTTTCGGAATGCATCCGCGCACTTAATCTCGTTTTTCACACAAAATTTGATACAGGTTCTTTGATCCATATTTTTGAATCGGTAAAAATCGAAGACGAGCCGAAGCACGTGCAAGCGAAGCAGCGGTAAACAATTAACTGAACATTCCAAATGGCCGAACTCGTCGGCATGAGTGACAGACATGAGTACCAACTTATCGCCACAAAAAAATCAAAATTCGAATACACGTAACCTGCGAAAATTCAAAATTCGCGATACTCTTTGAACACACCTCTATAAACTAAAATAATTATAATTTATAATTAAAGTCCATTAAATTAAGGAAAGTGAGCTAAACTAAGAAAAAATTATTAAAAAAATCAGTAAAATAAAAAGAATTAAAATAACATAGGTAATAACAAGAAAACACATAACAAAAAAAAAAGTTAGGGATGTATTGTATACGAGTATACGCCTTACGGGAACTGCCATACTGTGCAGACGTGTTTTTTTAATATTCGAGTGTTAATTAGCCACATTAAGTATGGTGGCAAATTTTTAAAATTGAGATATTGACTCTAACATAACGCATAATTATAATTGGTGATATATAAATTAATATGCCTTGTTTGTGCGGACAAAATGTTGACCAGAATCAACCGAAGGTGCTATGTGCTCAATGCAAAGAGTACTGCCACTTGAACTGTGTTGGTATTTTGCCAGCTGATTTGGATTTCCTTATCGCGGCCGATAAGCCTTTCTTTTGCAAAAACTGCAGGGCTGAGCGCCATAATTCAAATCGCTCATTTCCCCCATTCAATTTGTATGTTGAGAAAGCTGTCGTAATAAAAAATGGTATTGCTAATAAATAAATACTTCGGACTGAGAATGCTCGGTTGCTATCTGTAATGAATACTCTGCATGAAAATTAACAACAACTACTGCAAAAGTTCGATGCCCTGCAGGCACAAACAAAGCAAACTCGCAAATAGTGAAGCTAACATATCCTTACTCACATCCAAACTAATAAATATGACGTGACATATGGCCTCTGGCGACGGTCAAGCATTGTTTGACAAGAACTTTATATGTGTGCGTGTCGGCTGATTGACGCTAATATCTAAACTTTTTGATTTTCATCATTCAAAAGCCGACAACAAGTATGTGTGACACGACGACACCCGACTGCACTAACACACACAAAGCTCAGTCAAGCATGCTGTATCGTCTCCAGAGGCCAATAGTGACTAGTGCTGTAAACATCAAACCAGCTGTGAGTAACAACGCTAACACTGCTTGCTCATCGCCTGTTGCTAGTGCGAGTCTCCCCTCGCGTGCTGCATTTTTCTCGGTTTCCGCTGCTTCCAGCACTAATAATGCTGCTTTTGTGTCTCAATCAACTACTATCACTGGTACAGAGAGTGCGAAGCCAGGCTTGACTTCTGCCGATGCGCTAAGTGTGCGAGCGCTATGTGTGCTAGTGGAAGTCGCTCTTCGCGTTCTGTCTGCTCTCCTAATGAGGGACGCCAAATAAATAATACCTCCATATTTCCAATTAAAGCTAATCGAGGCGCCATTATATATATTTATATACCAACGTTCTCTCTCTGAAATCTGAATGGTAGCCACGCACCAACCCATTCGGCTACGGCGGCCGCCATTCGAGGCGCCATTTCATTCTAGAAATTGTATTCTTTGATTTTGAATCTCCATTTCATGGTACAGCGACAAACGGTAGCACATCAACATTTTGGGCACGACACGTTTTTATATTTTACTCCACACCGCAATACCGCCAAGCAAAAAAATTATAAAAAATCAACGGGATGGTTTAGCAAGTTCAAACTTATTGTACTAAAATTGAATTGATCATACTACATACCAAAAATCTTTCTAGACCGTGGAATTGGAATGAAAAGTTTTTGAAATTTTCACTATTTTTGTAAAAAAAATTAAAATTTGATTTATATGACTTTTGGTAAACATTTTGATCTACAACATGATTCAATTGAATCATGGATCTACAATACGTACTATCGTCTTGTCCAGGGGCATAGGTACATTTCGCTAATTGTCAGCAAGTTACTACCTAAAAGTCCTTTGTTCCAATCTTTCAAAATCCTTAATTTATTTTCATTGATAAACGCTTTCTACTTGTGATTTCAAGTTCTCAGCCAAACGGATCTAAACTGATTGCACCAAAACCTATTTTTGAATTGAATTCGTTATACCGAAAGTTTACTATTATAGACGGTCCACTGTAAACGGTAAAATTATAAAATTAAATTAAATTAAAAAAAGAAAGAAATAAAAAAAAATTTAATTTTAATTAAAAAAAATTAATTTAAATTATATAAGTTTTTATTTTTTCTTTAATTAAATTAAATCCTAATTTTAATTTTTAAACAATTAAAATAAAATTAATTAAATAAAAAAATGAAAATAAACGAATTTTATTTAAAAAAATGTATTTAAGTTATATAAAAAATAAACTTAAAATAAAAATATATATTAATTTTTAAGTTTTCAAATTCTCTTATTAAAATTCTAATAAAACTTTTTACTTTTTTTATAATTTTTTTTTGTTTTTTTTTAATGTTTTTATTTAATTAATGTTTTTTCTAATATTTTTTATTTATTGTTTTTATTTTATTTATTTTTTTATCTTTCACTTCATTTATTGAAGAATAATAATAATAAATTAAAAAAAAAAAATTAAATGAAAAAAAAAATTTTGAAATAAAAAAATTTTATTTAAAAAATTTATTTAAATTATATAATATATTTTTTTCTTTAATTAAATTAGAAGTTAATTTTAAATTTTAATCAATTAAAAAATTAACTAAATAAAAAAACGTAAATAAAAAACATTTATTAGAGAAAATATATTTGAATTATATAAAAAATGTTATAAATTTTTAAGTTTTCAAATTCTTTTATTAAAATTGTAATACAACTTTTTATTTTTTTCATAAATTTTTTTTTTTGTTTGGTTAATAAATTTGTTTCTTTTATTTTTTTAAATGTTTTTATTTAATCAGTGTTTGTTTTGAATTTTTTTTTTATTTATTGTTTTTATTTTTTTAATTGCTTTTATCTTTTACTTCTTTTATTGAAGAAGAAAAAGATATGAAATTAAAAAAAAATGAAATAAAAGTAAATGTATTATATAAAAAAATTTTATTCAAAAAAATTAGTTTAAGTTATATAAGTTTTTATTTTCTCTTTAATTAAATTAAAAGTTAATTTTAAATTATAAACAATTAAAAAAATTAATTAAATAAAACAACGTAAATAAAAATATTAATATATTATTAACTTTTAAGTTTTCAAATTATTTTATTAAAATTTTAATGCAACTTTTTATTTTTTCTTCATAATATTTGTTTTGTTTGAGTAAATAAAATTTTTTCTCTTATTTTTTAATTGTTTTTATTTAATTAATTTTTTTCTAATTTTTTTACTTATTTTTTTTATTTTTTTATTGAAGAAGAAAAAGGTATTAAATTAAAAAAATGAAATTTAAAAAAAAAAATTTATTAAATAAAAATATTTTATTTAAAAAAATTTATTTAAATTATATAATTTTTTACGTTTTTCTTTAATTTAATTAAAGCTTAATTTTAAATTATAATAAATTTAAAAAATTAATTAAATAAAAAATCGTAAATAATAAAATTTTATTTAAAAAAATGTATTTAAATTATATAACAAATTAATTAAATTAAAAAAATTTCATTAATTTTTAAGTTTTCAAATTTTTTGATTAACATTTTAATACAATTTTTTGTTTTCTTTATAAATTTGTTTAAGCTGGTAAAATTTTATCTTTGTTTTTAATTGTTTTTATTTAATTAATATTTTTCTTATTTTTTTATTTATTGTCCTTATTTTTTTTTTTTATCCTTATTCTATTCTTTTTTTCATTTTTATTTTTCTATTGTTTTTTTTTTAATTTATTTTTGTTTTTATTGTCTTTTTAATTTTAAATTAAATTTAAAAAAAGTGTTATTTTTTTTGTTGGTTTGTTTTCTTTTATTTTGTAATTGTTTTTATTTAATTAATTTTTCTTTTTATTTTTTGTTTATTTATTGTTTTTATTTTATTTATTTTTATCTCTTATTACTCTTATTTTATTTATTTTTATTTTATTCTTATTTTTTTATTGTTTTTTAAATTTATTTTTTTAATTTATTTATTTTTATTTTTTTTAATCTTTTTTTTATTGTTTAGTTTTTGTTTTTTGTATTGTATTTTTATTTTTTTTTATTTTATATATTAGTTTTTTGTTTTGCCTATTTAAATCAATTCAATTTAATTTAACATACTAAATTTAATGCAATACCTTTCAGTTCAAACCATTCGATACTCAACCGCTGCTAACCATTGGAAAACTCTTCAAACCCGGCTCAACCATTAATCACCTTTGCAAGCCCACTTCTATTGCAGTGGCCACAACAGGCGAGGTAAGTCATTAAACAAAACTTACAAGTTTCACTCATTTGTGTATAAAAATTTCTTCCCTACCCAAATTACTCTTATGGGCGCGCTCTCAACACTTCTAGTTCTTCATTGCCGACGGTTACTGTAATAGCCGCATTTTGAAATTTAACGCTGCTGGACGAATATTGCGCACCATACCACAGCCACCAGGTAAACAACAAAATAAGTGCACTAAAGAAGTTTAATAAAAATAATGTATCACATTTTGATAAAATTTTCAGAATTTCTCTCGCTGCAAGTGCCACATGGCATCACTTTATTGGAACATCTAGATCTCCTGTGTATTGCTGATCGTGAGAATATGCGTGTGGTTTGTCCAAAGTGAGTTTAACAGAAACTCTGAAATTTTAACAAATAAAATAAAATAAATTACAACTTTTTACTTTCCAACATAGAGCCGGTTTAAAATCGTCACAGGGTGAGGGTCAGCCCGCCGCTACCATACAAGAGCCTGATTTGGGTCGTGTTTTCGGCGTGGCAGCTTACGGAGACATTGTATACGCAGTGAATGGACCTACATCAATGTTGCCCGTTCGCGGTTTCACCATTGATCCACGCTCCGAAACAATCATCGGGCATTGGGGTGAATTCAAAAATCCACATTCGATTGCTGTATGCGTGAATGGATCCGCACTGTATGTTACCGAAATTGGCACGAATCATCAGACAAATAAAGTGTGGAAATATGTGTTGGTTTAAGTGCACAGAACAAAGTGGTATGAAGTGAAATGAAGTGAAATGAAGGAGAGTGAAGTGGAGTGAAAGTTTAAGAAATATTTAAGATGATGATGAAAAGTTGTAATAAAAACAGAAGACAAAACAAAGAGTATTTTAAAAACATAGCAAGCAACAATAATTGAATAGAAAACATTGAGTTCAATATAAAAACAAAACAATAAAGTATAGTTGTAAAACAATAAACCTATAATAAATCTAACCGAAATTAAATGTAATAACTTAATATCGAACGAGACCTTTAGTTTACACCTGAAAAAAATAAAATAAAAATAAAAAATGTGAAAAAAATAACACAAAGTAAAGCACTACACATTTTTACCTCGAACGTAGCATGCACCAAGTTGTGCATGTTTTAAATTACAGCTACAAAAGCAACTCAAGTCATATCTCGGAATCACAAAAAGAAAAAGACGAAAACAAAAAAATAATAAAATATGTGACCAAAAACACTTCGATTTTAGTAATTTCAGAAATCTTCCATTGTCTATATTTGGGAGCATCTGCTCAGCAAGTGGTTAAGTTATCCACACACATACATACACGTATAAAAACACAACTATGTATATTATATCAACCACAAACGAAAGATAACCAAAAATAGTCACCAATATAATTAAACTATAGTAACAATTTCTTGAATATATAACATAAAATAAAAATAATTGAAACTAAAATATTAAAAAGTTATAGAAGAAAGCACAAAAAACCTATACAAATATGAGAGATAAACAAAATGTGGTGGTAAAATTAATAAAGCAAATATTTGCGTACAAATAGATGATGAAAATTTTAGTTTAATACATAAAAATGTGCATAAATAATCTGCTAACCCTATTACCGTAGTACCTACATATTTAAAAAAAACAAGTCGTAGTAAAAGTTTTATGTGGTCTTTGCTCCGTCGTGGTAATGAAATACCCTGTTAGTAACCTACCCGGTTTGCCTTTCAAAAATTGTAATGGTGATTCACAAAAACGTTTGGTTTTAATAGTTTACATATACATACATACACAAAAAAAAAACATAAATTGATTTGTAATTTGGCCTCCTGTACCTAAAGTAAACTTTTAACCAGTATATGTACAAAGAAATGATAAATAAAATTGTGTCTACCCCACTAAACTGTGCTGTGTTTTCTGTTTCATGAAAATTATACGAGGGGTGCCTTTTATATGTCGGGATTAGAGAACAAAAACAAATTTTAATCATCGAAAATCACTTTATTGTTTTTCAAAATATTCTTCATGAAGATCTACACACTTTTTCATGCGTTTGAACCAATTGTCGAAGCACTTTTGCCACTCTGAATGGGGTACCTCCAAAACATGCATTCTGAATGCCGCAACCGCTTCTTCAGGTGTCGAAAAACGTTGACCTCTCAGTTTATTTTTAGGTACGGGAATAAAAAGAAGTCATTCGGTGCCAAGTCAGGACTATACGGCGGATGACCCATTAATTCGATGTTTTGGATGCTCAAAAATGCAGTTGTTTGAGCCGATGTGTGAGAGCTCGCATTGTCCTGGTGAAGAGTGATCCGTCTTTGGCGATTGGTTTTCCTAATTTCTTGGAAGACAACTGGCAAACAAATGGTTGTGTACCACTCAGAATTTACTGTTCTGCGTTGTTCTAGTGGTACGGTTGCGACATGTCCAGTTTTTCCAAAAAACAGGCGACCATTTGCTTGGAAGTGCTTCGTGCGCGAACAACTTTTGTTGGATTTGGCTCATCTTGAAACACCCATTCAGTCGACCGCTGTTTACTTTCGGGCTCATACGCGTAAATCCATGATTCCTCACCTGTCACGATGTCAAAGACGTGTTTCGAAGCCCCGCGATCATATTTTTTGAGCATTTCCTTCGACCAATCGACACGAGCCTTTTTTTGAGCGATTGACAAATTGTGTGGGATCCAACGCGAACAAATTTGTTTGACAGTCAAATGTTTATGCAATATTGAATGTATGCTGGTCCCACTAATGCTTAAGATTGTCTCAATCTCACGATAGGTCAGATGACGATCTCGCAATATCACTTCGCGCACAGCATCAATAGTTTTCGGAACAACAACTGATTTTGGACGACCTTCACGAAATTCGTCTTGGAGTGAACTACGACCACGATCGAATTCACCATTCCATCGATAAACACTGGTCTTTGATGGAGCTTCATCGCCAAAAAATGAATTGAGTTCATCCATGCAATGTTGCTGAGTTAATCCACATCGAAAGTTGTAAAAAATAATTGCACGAAAATGTTCACGATTTAATTCCATTTTTGGACCGAGATGAATCTTTTAAGTTACTGTAAACAACACAAATAGTGCTGGTATTTCAAAACGTTCTGAGTACGTAAAAGCCAAAAAATGTCAAACTTTGCGACACAGCTGTCAGTTGCCGGATTCCAACACCAGGGTTGCCAAATCCCGACACATAAAAGGCACCCCTCGTATTACGAGGGCGGTTCAATAAGTACCCTTGTTTGATGACAGAGGGCGTTCCTGAAGGGAATTGTTTTTGTGTGCTGCCTTCTATCAAACGACGGCAAAACAAAATTCAGACTGATTGATAGGTTAGTTTGGATTTAGCAGCTATTCGAGTAAGACGTGTTTCGTGATTACCGTTCGGTAATTCCCTTTTTGTTTTTGGATGGTCAAAAATGTGCAGAGATAAAAGCAAAGTTGGATGCTGTCTAAGAGGACGCTTCGCCATTGATGACCACCGCTAGATATTGGCTCAACAAATTTAAACGTGGGCAAACATCCGTTTTAGATGAGGAGCGACCAGGACGCTCGGCAGACTTGGTTATCGAGGAAATCATTAAAAAAATTCCACGACATGATTCTCGCTGATCAACGAACGAAAGTGCGCGAAGTAACAGAGGGGCACAGAGGTGTGTCGACCGGAAAGGCAATCAATATTTTACATGATAAATTGGCAATGAAAAAATTGTTAGCCCGATGGGTGCCCCGATTGCTCACTGTGGACAACAAGCAGATGCAGCTGTTAACTTCAAAGAAGTGTTTGAAGCGATTTGGAGGAATTTTTATGTCGAGCTGTCATCATTAATGAAACCTGGACTCGTCATTACACGTCAGAAACTAAGCAGCAATCAAAAGAATGGATTTCTCCCGGTGAATGAGCTCCAAAGAAGGCGAAGACAATCCCATCGGACGGAAAGGTCATGGCGACGAGTTTCTGGTATGCGAACGGCGTCATCCTCTTGGATTTTTTAGAAAAAGGTAGAACGATCACTATACAATACTACAGTGAGTTATTGGACCGCGTTCACAAAAAATTGAAGGAGACACGTCCGCATTTGGCGAAAAAGAAGGTGTTGGTTCACCACGATAACGCAGCAGCACATTCATCCAGAGTTGTCGCCGCCAAACTGCATGAATTGCGTTATGAATTACGGCTACACCCCTCGTATTCACCCGATCTGGCTCCTTGTGACTTTTTCTTGTTCCCTAGCATGAAGAAATGGCTCGAGGGGAACAAATTTAGTTCAAACGAAAACGCCATCGCCGAGACGGAGGCGTATTTTGAAGAGTTCGACAAGTTGTAATATTTGGAGGGGTTAAAAAAAAATGGCCGGAGCGTTAGTAGAAGTGTATCTTTCTTTCTATGTACATATTATATGTTGAAAAATAAAAATTAATACAAATTTTGAGAAAATGGTGTCTTCATGTCTAACTTTTTGAACCCCCCTCGTAGGTGCTATCTCCTCAGAATGAGACTGGGAACAACAATCTTCTCAACCAAAGTTCTGTACACAAAATGCGCACCATTATCCTGCTCACACTCCTCGACGACAATGGCAATTGAACACATCGTGTTGCCCTGCCACATCTCCAAGAGCGGGCAACAAATACACGAAACCCTAGATTGCACTAAGAAGGACATCGTAGAAATCAAGAGAATATTATCCTTTCACGAACTCTCACACGATTCAACTAATCAAGTTCGGTGCAAAATGGTATCGTCGCCCGGCATCATATACACCCCGTTGCATAATTATAAGCGCACAATAATTTTACTTAGATTTTTGTGTGTTTGGAGGAAATATTTTTATATTCACTTTTTCCACAAGCATGTTAAGAGAAACAAGTTCCCATTACAAGCAACAAAATCAACATCACTTGTATCAGGAAAGAAGAGAGTAGGCGATTCCCGTCTCTTTTCCCGAATACTGTTGTAATATTATAAAAATATAAAACGAATATTAGGAAATGTAGACATTTGAAGGTGTTTTGCAATTTTATATTAAAATGTCGCGTGGTACAAAACTTACAGAACTGATACAAGGTTAGCTTTCGCTTTCAAAAAAAAAAGTAATAGGAAGTGATTGTTAAGTTAAAAAAAAGAGGTTGTCTGTAAAGTCGGTTTACTGACGATAGTTTAACGTGATAACGTCATAAGAAAATACTGATTGAATGGTTGCATTTTTCAAAAGAAAATTTTAATTTTATTTGTTTGATAGATATTTTGTATGGATATAGAGAATGAGTTAACATTAACATAACATAATATACTTTAACATAACATAACATAACATATTAACAATATTATTTGTTTGATAGATATTTTGTATGGATATAGAGAATGAATTAACATTAACATAACATAATATACTTTAACATAACATAACATAACATCACATAACATAACATAACATAACATAACATAACATAACATAACATAACATAACATAACATAACATAACATAACATAACGTAACATAACATAACATAACATAACATAACATAACATAACATAACATAACATAACATAACACAACATAACATAACATAACATAACATAACATAACATAACATAACATAACATAACATAACATAACATAACATAACATAACATAACATAACATAACATAACATAACATAACATAACATAACATAACATAACATAACATAACATAACATAACATAACATAACATAACATAACATAACATAACATAACATAACATAACATAACATAACATAACATAACATAACATAACATAACATAACATAACATAACATAACATAACATAACATAACATAACATAAGATATCATAACATAACATGCCGTTCAAGCAAGGTAACGACGCATTATTTGGTGCGTGCAGCCGGCTACATAGAATTATAAGACGTTATCACGTCAAAAAATAATAATAACATTAAAACAACAGGTATTATTAACAAACTTGGTTTTATTTTAAATTCTTCAAGTAAATCAAATTAATAATAATCAATAAGAAGGAATATGCAAATACAAATACGTGAATTTATATATGTACATATGCGCATATACATACACATATACGCTCACTTAAGTAGGAGAGAGCAAGATGTCGAACGTTGCCGTTCGTTTGCTTTGTCGTTCGTTCCGCGCTTTCGCTTGCAGTTCATTCAAGGTAACGGCAATGAGCAAGGTAACGACAAATGAGCAAGGTAACGGCAATGAGCAAGGTAACACTAATGAGCAAGGTAACGACACATTTTTTCGTGCGTGCAGCCTGTTAAATCGAATTATAAGACGTTATCACGTCAAAAAAAGAAAAATACGGAGCTACAATCAGCGTGAAACCAAACTATTTCCAAATCCCCGTGAACTGCGAAAAATTATTCGCGCGACACGAAACAGTACAAAGGGCTTACGTAATATCAAGGCTGAATGTTGAATGTTGTTCCTCGTGCCACGTTAAGTCGAGTTTTAAAGCATTCGGGCAGTATTAAGTTCTCTAAAATTAAGCCAGCCCCAAAAGTTACCGTCGACCACAAAATGAGGCGGAAAACCTTTGCTCGTTATAATATGGAACGTAATTGGAATCGGGTAGTTTAAAATAAATAAAACAGCTTTTCAAAAATGTGTAAAATTTCCTAATTTAACCAATTGTTTTAGGTTATATTTTCTAATGAAAATAAATTTAACTTAGATGGGCCAGACGAATTTAGTAAATATTGGAGAGATTGGCGTTCACAGCCAAGATGTTTTTAAAAAGAAATTTTGGCGGTGGATCTCTGATGGTGTGGGCAGCTGTGAGTACATTTGGCAATATCAATATCCACTTCCCATTAACACGCATGAATTCCGAAGGGAACCTAAGCTAACTTTCGCATAAATTACTACCATTTCTCCAACCCATTTCTTTTAACAGATTGAAGAGGAAATCAACAATATTGAGGAATGGTTGCACCACTGGATGCTTTCCATGCATGTCTCGTAGAGTAGCTTAGTTTTAAGTATAAATATTGTTAAATGTTATTAAACAGATCGCAATGAATAAAGGGATAATAAAAAAAATTCTCAATGGGAATTCTGGCGAAAATCATATCTTAATAATACGGCCAGTCGTTCATCCTGTCGCACTTTGAGTTGGTTTGAACAGTTTATCCGCTTTATTAAGTGGCCATCAATTTCTCCAGATTTCAATATCATGGACAAGGTGTGGAGTGCATTGGTTCAAGCACTCCTCAAACTCAATGAAATAAACAGTGCGCTACAAAGGAAGAGTTGAAAGATGCCATTATTCACACATGGGACTCCCTTCGTACGCGACTAGTGCAAATGTTACTTGATTCAATGCCGAACAGGATCTTTGAAGTTATTGAAAATAATGGAAATACCAAACATTACTAGGGAGAGCAAATAAAAAATACTCTCATCAATACACACCTGCGCCTTATTTGCAAAACATGCGGAACTGCCCTCTAAACCACACACTCTGCGGTACACTAAGCACTCACCGTGGGCAGTTAGCAAAAAATCCTTTATCAATGACCTAGCTAATTTACGGAGAGATAATACTCCAAAAGCTGTTTACAGGGCTAAGTTCTCCGAATCTATCGTCAAAAGGATCCCACACTTCTTACGCAGTGGTAAAGGAACATGGAAAACTGGAAATTATCGCGTACAGCCTTCTATTTTCATTCTGCTCGATTTTCACCGCTGAAGTAACCGCTATATTACAAACCGTTCAATACTGCGCCAAAAGTAAGGATAAACATATAATTTGCTCCGACAGTTTGTCCTGCTTTCAAGCCATCCAAAATCACAAAAAATCAAGCAAAATCATCGACTGTATTAAAAACATACTAATTACCCATCGGAGTAGCATGTGGATACCTGGACACTTCGGCATCCAGGGTAACACAGTGGCAGATACAATTTCCAAGGGCATTTCCATTACACCAACAGTCACATCAGAAGTCATCCTACCCAGCAACATATACCGACTTATTCATGAACAGAGGCAAACAAAGTTACTTCGTGAATGGTCGTATTATAAACACCATTATGCGAACATTAAACCCAAACGTACAAAACCTGCCTATCCATCACCGGTGCCCACCCACCACATTACCCTATACACACGACTCCAAATTGGGCACACCATAATTACTAGCGTACACCTATTACATGGTAATACATCCAACACCTGTCCATTCTGCCAAGCCACAGTCAGTGTGCATCATTTACTGGCATCCTGCCCAGAACTTGCTTCTCAAAGGCATCACCATTTCAGCATCACAGATCCTCTTCAACTTTTAAAAGATGCCACTGAAGATAACATTAAAAAAATTTATAAATTTCTAAAGGACACCGACCTACTCCGTCGTATCTGATGCAACACACATCAACAGCCAGCCGAAAGCCTCTGCTGCTAGCGCTGCGTTTGCTTGAAGTTTACTTATAATTTTATTATCATGTAAGCTTTTAAAAATAAAAAATAAATAAATAAAAATAAAATATTTTAAAACAATTCCCAAAGTGCGTTTATAATAGATCTGTTGATGAGCAAATAATTTGTAAAAATTTTTACAATTTATCAAGTTTGGTGTTCATGTACCCAAAAAATTTGCAAAGTAGGGGAAAAATGAGAGGACAAAATGGCATTTCATCTTTAAGGGAAGTTTGCAAGAGTTCACTGGATACATTTTTTACTTGTAAGAATTTGCAAGTGAAAGAAAGAGCTGATCCAAAGCAAAAATAAACACGAATTAAAATTTGCGCATTGAGTCAAAGTTCTAAATTTAAATAAAAATGGTGATTCAAATGGAGAATGTAAGCAAAAATATTTTAGATAAAATTTATAAAGTTTACTTGAAGTCATATGAATCGTCAATGATATAGAAGTATGCACTTCCGTACCACAGCCTCCAATCACTGTTGCTGCAATTTCCGAAATACAAATCAAAAGCAATGAAGATATATTTTGTATTTTATGCCTGTATTTCTTCATAATTAACTTATTTGGCAATATAGATAAATTTAGGCATAGACGGAAGCGAGAAAAATGTGACAGCCACAGCCATAAAAGGAGCTAAAGAAATGCGTTTTATTCAAAATAAAATTATGCAAAGCTAAACTCGTTATTTTGCATTTTATTTCCTTCATTTTTTACATTTAATACGAGGTAGCTCAACAGAAAAAAAATTTCATTTTTGTTATTTTTTCCGCCAACAATTCGTCCCCTTAGTATAACAATAGCCTATGTGCTCATAGGCTATTATTTTTTTTTTGAATTTTTAGATTCTCCATCGTCGGTTTTATATGTGGTCAAAATTTTGTCAAATTCTAGTTCCACAAAGTGGGTCAAAACGTCAGTCAAAAAATAATAAATATTTACAGACATAACGAGATTTGAGTGAGAGCTACTTTCGAAATTCATTTTCTGAAAACATTAAAAAATTTATAGGCTATTTTAATACTAAGGGGACGAATTAATTCAGCTGTTCGTAAAATTTGCAAATTGTTACTGTTTTTACGTTCATGTATTTTTTTTTTTTTGGTATTTTTTCTTTGAGAACGAATTCTTGGAAATTAAGTTACTGGCAACTTACTGAATAATTTTTACATGAACAGCCTTAATTTTGCAACAACTATGTTTGCTTACTCTCTTCTTTTTTTCACTCCTCTCGGGAGCAGAGACTCAGTCTTGCATTGGTTTCGTTAATCTGTTTTGATTTCTGCCTTCTTACTATCATACTTGGAGCGACATCTGTGGCTCACATTTTTCTGGCAAAAGGGTCGCACAGATGGTTGAAGACTTCGCTATATTTCGTGTGTCTGCGCTATTACCGCGGTTTGCCGCTTCCTCTTGCAGGCGCCACTGATGCAATGTGTACTCTGCGTGTTTGTATTTTTTGCTTGTTTTAGCAGACACAATGCAAATAATGCGTAGACTATTGTGCGGGAGCAAGGATGGAAGGGTAAATTTTTAGGGTTGAGGAATGGAATTGGCAGATTTTTTTTTTGTTTAGAAACAGGGAAAGTAGCTAAATTTTTAAAAGTGCGAGGACCGTGCTTTACGTTATATTCGAGCCCACAACCTCTCGGATGGCAGGCTAAACTTACGCTAAACTACTCTCTTCTTGCCTAATACAAACGATGTTGTTCTTGTTGCTTGCTTGTTATGTGAACTTGTTTCTCTTAACACACTTGCGGTAAACAGTGCATGTAAAAATATTTTCTCTAAAACACAAACATCTTAGTAAAATTATTGTGTCCTTATAATTATGCAACGCGGTGTAGTATTGCACAAATAAATTTAATATTAATAATATTAGGTGCTATTTAAGAATCTAAGGATACAGCCAAGAAGCTGCTCCTAAAATTCTATGTAGAATGTTTTATTTTGTTACAAAAACAACAATCAATAAAACAAATTAATTAAAGCCCAACATTTTATACAAAGTAAATTTCAACTTGAAATTTTAATGGCACTTCGATATGTAAGAGCTGCATACAGTCAAAAAATAGATGCAAATGTATTGATTTACAAAAATTAAGGTTATACAAATTTTCAACGCCACCTTAAAATTCATGAGATACAGAAACTAATTATCTTAAAACAATTACGTGTAAATTTAGTGGAATTCCTTGAGTGTTAATGACACTTCGCATGGAAGGGCTACATCTTTCGGAACGCAAATTTTACAGCCTACCAGGCAGGTTCTGTAATTACCTTCCGAGTAGATTTCACTGAAATTTACTGGCAATCGCATTGAAACTGCCCCGGAAGTAAATTACAGAACCTGTCCGCATATCTACCACTCAAGTTCTATGAAATTTAAAGTCTAAAGAAAATGCCCGGCGAATATCTCACAATTCGCCTAGACTAGCTCGACAAATATACATTCATAAATATATATATATGTATACACAGTTATTATATATGTGCATAAACTTTTTTTAAACCACGCTTAAATAGATTTATCTGCAATTATTACAAAAACAAAAAAACAACAAAAACATAGTATCAAATATAAGGCATGTAGAATATTATAATGAAACAGTTATGTAAGGCAAGAGTCGCTTTGAAAAAATAAAAAACAAACACCTCATATCAACATTCATCATTCCGTCCCGCACCCAACCACTTATTCACAAACTTAAGCACTATATTTAGCTGTTCCAGCCACACCTCCAGCTCCTCCTGTGTGTCTGCAGCAAAAAACACCGCCGCCGTGTCCACCTCCTCTCCTCCCTTTTGTAGCGAGCACTGCAAACAGAAAGCGCGTGCCCGCGCGCACAGCTCTCGTGGTGCGACTTGCAACGGCGTTGACTGTGCATTCGAATGCATATCCAAAGTCAATAGCAGTTGATCGTCCATTTGATGCTCATCTGACCACACGCGCATGTGTATACCATCCAATGTGCACCAACGTCGATTCCAATTGTGTAGTGTGTGCGGATCTTGCACATTTAGAAAACCGCTGTGTGTGTGTTTGGGCAAACGTATTTCAGCGCGACCATTTAATTGAATTTCGGTGCCGAGGTTTGTGGATTTTGTGCGCGGTTTTAGCGGTAGCAAGCAGGTTTTGGCACTGGCACGCAAACAGAGTTTATTTGTGTTCTTAGATTCGCATTCCACATACTCGTATGGCAAAAAACTACGAGCGTTAAGCGAAAAGCTGGCGTGAAGTCGAAATCGTGAAATAATTTCATCGCCGGACGATGATGTTGTTGAGGAGCCAGGTGTGCGTATAGTGGGGAGTTTCTAAAAAGAAAGTATAAAAAGTGATTCATAATAAAATATATGTATAATTTTGGTAAGGTACAGTTGAAGCTAAACTCACTACTATAGGCCGCTTTGGCTCTAGCGATAGTGTGGATACTTTGCGCAAACGCAGCATAAATATCTGACAGCGTATTTCGGCATCCTCTTGCGCTAAACCACCGACAAATTCAATGCCACATTCACTAAATATCGCCTGTCCATTGTGACACTCGGCCGATTGGGTGGACTTAATAACACCGCCGCACTCAAAAGTCACTATATAGAAGTAGTTAAAGAAGAAATCCTGATTAACATCCACTTTTATGGGCAAACGCATGCTATCCACATAGAAACGTTGTGTGTGTTGTTCGGTAGCTTTTGCCACTACTGCCGACACCAACTTTTCCGATCTCTGTGGCCATACATCACGACGCAGGCGCGAGAAAAGCAGTAAGCGTTCAGCTTCCACCATTTCAGGTGAAATTTCTACTTCCGGCAACTGTCTACAGATGCTCACTGCATGCACTAATTGCTGCGTTACTGGCGTCTGTTCATCCAAGGCAAACAATGCGTCCAGATCATAAGTGGACGAGGAGGCATACAGTTGTGGATCGGTTTGATTGTGTGCGTGTATGCTCTTCGATAAACCTATATGTGCCGCAGGGAGGCTAAAGGAGCTAGATAGACGTCGTGTTTTATTTTTCACGAAATTTGTGCTGCGTTTAAATGATTTGCGCAACACATTTTTCAAACTTTGAAAACGTGCAAGATTTGAACTGGTGGCAGGTGTTTCAGTACAACTATTAGCAAACGCTGCCCCATGAAGACTATCATTTTGTGTCGAGTCTTGCTCTTGTTGTGTTAGGGCGCATTGTTGCTCTTCATTTACATCCTGTCGCATCTCTTTAAGGCTGGAGGTGTGTGGTAGTTGCGCTGGGAATTCTAATTGGGCTTTTCGTGGTGTGACGGGGCAGCTGCTGCTCGGCTGATGACAAGATGAGGGCGATGTAAAGGCATTTTCAGTGGAGAGGTTGAGGTCAGAAGACCGCTGAGTGCTTAAATGTGACTGAAATTCGTAGAATGGAAATGAGGATATTTTGAATATTAACGTTTAAAATGATTTAACCCATAAGGAAGGCTAGTTTAGTTTGCACTTAAAACACTAAAACACATTTGTATCAATTGTTAATGGAAATAAAATAAAATTATTTATAAAAATATACGAGTAGAGGGTTATAGAATAGGAAAAGAAAATGAAAAGCACGTTAGAATTGATCATTTGGATTGTGTTTTGTAAAATCTTACTTGCAATGCATCTGCAACCAGTGTAAATAAAATGTGCATAAAAATATGTTCTTGTGTCTATTTTTGAGTTCTTGTGTCTATTTTTGAGTATTATTAAGAATTGGCAATAATATGATAATTAACAAATGGCATTAAACGCAAGATGCATGATTAGAAAAGCGTTAGTAACAAAAGAGTTCATATTTATACTTAAGTTTATGCCTGTCGCAAATGTTAAGTGTTTGACTTTAATATGAGTCAATGAAAATCTCTACCTTAGTTGTAAATTTGGGAGCGTTTTGCTTCTTCGGTGTGTTCGGTGCACCAGAAGTAATTGATTCGCTAGCCAAACTTAAACCTAAACGACTAATATCTCCATGGGAAAAGTGATCAAAGTCTGCGTCATTTGGTGTATCATAGGATATGGAATCATTTGGAGTAGGCGTTGACGTAGAAAAGTGCCGGTAAGTATTTATCTGCCCAATAGAATCGGTGCGCAATGAGCTGCATGATTTGTTCAAATCGTCCTAGGGGAGAAATATGGAATGAAATGAAAGGTATAATAATATATATAAATATAATAAGCACCAAAATAAGTAAACAATTCATTACAAAAATATTACGGGGTTAGGCCGCTGTTGCAGTGGGGCAATGAATTAAAATAAAACTATGAAAAATATCATTTATTGTACTTATGGTAAACTAAATAATTATTTGTTTCAAAAGAAGCTGACGGCTGCTCAGCTTTTCTTCAACGAAACATTTTTGATATACAAACTGGACAAAACTCATGTCCGACCGACTGCCGCAGATCCTTCTGTCATTAAGCAGAAGGGTCTGTAAGCAGTTGGTGGGACTTTCTATGGGCGAAGCACTTGCAAAAGGTAGGCATCTCAGATAGTGCACTCTGTCCACCATGTGGAGAGGAGGATGAGACGGCGGACACCTTTCTGTGCGGCTTCCCGGCCTTCGCCCGAATGAGGCTTGAGATCTTTGACACTGAAGTGTTATGAAGCGATCAACTTGGCTCCTTGGCACCACAAGATCTACACAGATTTCCTCGGAGGTCGGATAGATTTAAAGAAAATTTAGCGGTTAGGGGTAGTCAGGGGCCCGAAAAAATTATGATTTTCAATCAACTTTTTTTTTTGCTAGTCAATTGCTTTATTTTACAAGAATTAAAAAATACATGGCATGTTTCGACTTGACTTTTCCAACATTTCAAAAAAAAAAATATTAATAATTGTAAAAGTTATCGCTGTTTGTGTGGAGTCCGTTTCTCCAGAAGTCCCTTGCGGTAATCATCCCAAATCCTTGGAGATTCATCTAAAATCAATCGGACAAGAGAATTTAGTTTTATTAATAGATAATCTTGTGCCTTATCGAAGCTTTTTTTTTCAAAATTAACAATATGGCGGCCTCAAGAAATATTTTTCTAAAAAAAAAACGAAATTTTTGAAAAAAAAATCCTTCGATCAGGGACGAGTTTTCTATGTTTTTCAAAAACAGTATACATTTTATTGAAATCTACGAAGCGGTTTTTAAGTTACAGTGATCACATGTTCAAAAAACATAGTTTTGAGAAAAACGCATTTAAAGTTTTGCTACTTGCTCTCGAACGCTCCGGAGCGCCCGAGCGCCCTTTGTTAATTATTGAATAACTCGAAAAGTATTTGTCAGATTCACTAACCTAACCCCTTAAAAAGGTAACCGAGTGCATCGCGAATGGTCTAATGTTGTCTGAAAAAAAAAAAACATTTAAATATCGTAACATTTCAAAAAAATCTATCGGTACTTCCATGCATAATCTTATGGTGAATAAACGGTCTCAAGTCAATGGATCAGAATTTGTGCGAGTTAGAAGTCCGACCGACTTAGAGAAAAACGCGTTGAAAGTTCTCTGTATCTAAACATTTTACCGTCTTGATTCTCTCACTGCATAATTTTCAAGGTATTAGGAAGAAAACGACCGAACGTCACTTGTTGAGGCAGAGGCTGAATATATCCAAGAACACGAAAAAGAGGCAACAATTTGCAAAAAAAAATTGTTTATTAATAAGACAAAACATCGGTAAATGAATTTAAATTACACTCATATTTAATAAAAAAAATTCGTTCAATTTGTAGAAGCTTCACATAAATACATATACATATGTACATGCACGGTAATACTCTGCAACACAATTTTATTTTGTTGTTTGGATATCACTTCGAAGCGATTAGGTTTTCGGTGTAAGTATTTAAATCAGAATCGAAAATATACAAATGCATGGAAAAATAGTAGCGATACTGTTCCTATTTACCCAGCTGATGGTAATACCTTAATTTTTTTAGACTTCGATGAACACCAGTTGAAGTTTTAGCCATCATGGTCGGCTCACTTCGATTTATCGCAATGCATGTAAATTTACAGTATTCTGTTAACTTTTGCTGTTAAATGCTAATATTGCTATATGAACACTTACAGGCAAATCCTACTAAATGAAATAATTACGCAAAATATTACCTTCAATTTTCGACAAATCTCAAATTTCAGCGACATTTTCTCTTAATTGTGATTTGGCATACCAATAATCGTCTACTCACCCGGAGGAATGACTAATTAATTACAGTAGGTTCTGTTTTTATGCGGTAGATACGTTCCGCAAGAAACAGCATAAAAAAATAGCATAAAAAAAGCTACTAGTTCTATAGTAAAACTATAGATACGTTTCAAATGCTAAAACCGCATAAATCTGAAATAATGTAATAAAATCGCATAAAAAGGGCACTAGTCCCATATTATTACTATAGATACGTTCCATAGACCGCATGAATCTGAAATAATTAAATAAAATCGCATAAACAAAATATTGTATCTTTGAAAATTATATCTTTATATATCTTCCATACTTGTAGGGTTAGCATTTCTGATGTAATCTGTGATGAGTTTTTGCTTAGCTGGTTTAGAATCTTGTTTATATGTACAATTCCCGATAGGTAGACATGCATTTTGTAATTTAAAAAAAAACCGCACTATTTCAAAACCGCATAAAAAAAAGCCGCATAAAAACAGAACCTACTGTACTTACAATGGGCAATGATAGAGCAGCAAGGTAGGTATTTTAGATTCACATTTTCTAAGTTTAAAAGTATAATTACAAAAATAAAAAAAAAATAAAAACAAGTAAAGAAATATTTGATCACAGCTCCATCGAAGCAGAACAAGCACTTTATGGCCGAACGTCGCAGATTGATTTCTACTACTAGCGCATATTTTAGACAAAAAATGTTTTTTTTAACTCTTTTACAGTGGCTTAACCCCATAATACAAGTAAGCTTAAAAATAATACAAACACAAAATGTATAACTCACATTATTTATTTTCTCTACACGTTCCAGTTCGCTATTATCTGCTATTAACTCACTGCGGCAGAGGTTGTCTAAAAATATCTCACTACGGTGCAGTGACAGATCCGATTTACTTAAGTTCCGATCACGTTTTGGCGGTGAATGTTGTTCCTGCACGCGCACATTATTCAATGATTGGCAATGTGAGAGGGTTGTTGAAGTGCCCGATGTACGGGCATGTGGTTGCGGGGGCGACATGTATGACGTTTCACTCCCAGATTGCTCTTGCAGCGTTGGCAGTTGTAATGTATATTGGGGTGTATTAAAACTGCGCATCGAATCATGCAGTAGCTTTCCCAATGCAATCGGAGTGTCTTGTGTAAAGTGTGCTTTAGGCTTTTTGTTAGTCTTATTCACTTTGGCATACAACGCGTCTACATCCTGTTTGGCTGCCAAAACCTCCTTGGCACTGGTTGTGTTATCATATTGCGGCGTGCCTGTAATGTGCATACTATCCTCTTCAATTTCAGAATAAATAGGTTCGTGTTGGTAGACGTTGCGTTGCTGTGTGCGCTGCCGTGCAAAATCCATGTTAGCAGGCATTTCCAGCCGTCGAATCTGCCCATCTGTACAATCAATACCGGCAGCACATTGTTCGCGGCGCTCAATTTCCTATCAAAATATAAATATAAATAGAAATAAAAAAATAAAAAAATGTAGCATAAATATAAATTAAATTTACAACATAAGTAATTATTTTAAATTTTGCACTCTAGCACCTAATTTGAAAAATATGCTAACGTATTTTCGAATATGACTTCCATCTTCAACTTATAACATCCCTGGTGAAATTTTTGGCGAATGTGCGTTGAAAACAAAATCCGTAAATTTCCATATTTGCTTTGCACCCATTTTAGGCCTGATAAACAGCTGATTTTGTATTCAATGGGACACAAGAACCAAATAAAGGAGTCGAAAAAATTTAAAGCATCAAACAAAATCAGTTCTAGCGCTTCCGAGCCAAAATTAATGCTCTAAATTCGGATGTTACTGGTGAAATGTTTAAAACTCTGATTACCTGCATCCACACAAATAATCTACTGAGTTCAGTGAAATCGTTAGGAAGCCACGTCGAACAATTAAAGGCATACACAAGGAGTAGGTGGCAGCGCACAAAGAAAATGAGACGCACATGGGAGCGGGTAATCGGAGCTGGAGACAGAAAAGAATATACCTTATTGTCGTACAATATTCTTGCGCAAGACTTGTTAGTGGAACATTTGCATCTGTACATCGACATAGAGCCACCGATGTTGCGTTGGGATCATCGGCTGTTACGTTTGACGGAGGAGATTCAGTACATCAAACCCGACATACTCTGCCTACAAGAGATGCAATTCAACCATATAAAAGGCTTCATCAGACGTATAAGCTTCAAAAGAGAGTTGGAATATGTGTTCAAAAAGAAGACTGGATGTCGGACAGATGGCTGTGCAATTATTTACGATAAAAGTAAATTTCGACTCTTGGCAGAACACCCAGTAGAGTATTATACCCGTGGTCATGCAGTGTTAAACCGCGATAACATCGCTTTACTGGCCAAATTTGCGGATAAAAAACAACCAAAAAAGAAATTTGTTATAGCCACAACACATTTATTGTACAACCCAAAAAGGCAAGACGTCCGCATTGCACAAGTACAAAGCCTGCTCGAGGCCATTCATGAATTTTCTGTGGAAACAGAAGGGGGCAAAAATAAGCCTCTACCGGTGATATTGACTGGCGACTTCAATTTTGAATCCAAAACAAGACCATATCAAGTGTTATCCGAACCATTCAAATCTGACTCAGTCTCGGAAAAGCCTGTGAGCGATAGTGCGAAAAATTGCAGTAAACAAGAAGCTAATAGGGAGTATTATTTACGAGCGGCTGGCGGGGAAGAATCTGTGAACAATCTGCAAATGGCGCCAATCGATTTTGGTAATCAATCCGCTTCAACGTTTCAACAAAATTGGATTACGGTTGACTACGTTCTACATTCAGTCGATCAGTATCGCAACAAAATTCAAGTACAATCGGTATACGCGCTACCAAAAATTAATGACTGCATACAGCATGGACAAATTCCTAATAAGTTTTTAGGCTCGGATCACTACTCGCTTGCAATAAAATTCTCAGTGCTTTAGTATTTAATTTTAGCTTGCGTGAAAATACATAAACGACTTATATAAAATGTTTACCTGTAAGAAACGACCATTAAATGCAAAACTGTTGGCCTTCAAAGTATACACATAAACTATCTATAGATGTTCAACTATGGTATGTACGTAATCCCACACTCACCTGAAAAGTTCTAACTGCATGCTCGTCACTAGCCTCCAACTTTGCGCGTATATTTCCAAGTATATAACCTAGCTTGGAAAGAGTCACATCTTGATCCAAGTCCCCATGGTACGAGCGATACGTTTTCGTTTTCATAGGCGTACTGAGGGTATCATGCTCACACGAAATGCAATTTCCATCCGTACAGCCACCGAGTGGAAAATTTAGTTTACGTTGCGTGTGAGCGCGTGGCGCTTTTTTGGGCGGTGGATGGACAGTGCGTGAAAAGTCGAAATTTTGGGTCGCCGTGTCATTAGTATTTTGCGAACAAGTGGGTGTGGTAGTCTGCGTCGATGTTTGTACTGCAGAGTGATAGCTACCAGGTGGAGATTGGGGTGTCATGCTTGCTTCATATGGCTGCAGTTCGTCCTGAGACGTTTGAATGCCAATGCTGTGGGATGAATAATTTCTACCGCGTTGTAAATTATCGCGCTTGGGTGTAACTAAACGAAGAATTTTTTTCTTCGAACTGCGCAAGAATCCGCGCGAAGATTTCAAATTACTTTTCAAAGCACGATTCCCACTTTTCGATTGCTTATTACACCACGGAGAAAGATTACGCCATTGCTCACTCCAAATAAATTTTTGTGAATCCCCTGGTTTCTTTGGCGTTGAGATGGGTGTTGACTTAATGGGTGTGTTTTTAGTTGATATATTTGCAGCCAAATTGGAACATACACCATCGACTGTGTCGAGATTTACTTTAGGTGGCATTTGCCAACCAATAGCTTGTTGGGGCTCAGCTTGTACCGCTTGCGATCTGAATTGCCGACGCTTGGTAGTGGTGTCACAATTGAGCATATCTGTTATTTTCGGTTCTCTCCAACCGAAACTGATTTCTTTAACCGGCTTTTCAGCTATACGTCGTATATTCTTCTCATAATTGCAATATTTCTTGTTCGAATCCAAAGCGGAGCGTTCGATATCACTAAGCGAGGGGTAGGAATGTAATACCAACTGGCGCTGCAACTTTTCTCCCATTAAGCCTGAATGAAGACACAACGCAAATTCTAAAGATTAGCCAAAGAAACTATAGCAATGCAATACTTCATTTCAACTGCAACTTTTAGTATAAAGAGCAAATGCAGCTACAGTTAGTGTACAAAAAATACTACACATATAAGCTAAGTAAGCATTGTTTGAAGCTTAAGATAAAATAATATTTCAACAAATAAAACTGCAGAAAATATTTTAAATAAAAGCAAACAACTTTATTACCTACAGTTTGCGCTGCATTCCACACAAACCCGAAAATATAAACAAAAATTTAGCTACAAATCTAAGACCATAAACCATAAACCATTTTTACTCTTTTGCACTACCTACTTTTTAACGTTTACGAGTTCAATAAAACTTACTCGTCGGACAAGATTTGCGATGTTCGCGTTTCCTCTCAGTGGCATAAAGCACTTTCTCTACATCCATCTGCACGGCTTTATCTACTTTTTTCACACTTTTGTCCGTTTTACCCTCGCTGTCTTTCACCATTGCACCTCTTCGAATCAAGAACTCATCGAGTATACGCTCTGCTTCACGCAACGATGTTGAAGTAGATGTGATGGATGATGCGCTGGATTTTTCCTCAAGGCACAAATATGTGCGCGGTGGTTTGGGTGGTGCTTGTAGTGACCGTCTGGGCTTAGAATGCACCGACGAAAGACTTAAACGCTTTTGCAACAAACGTCCGCCGGCTTTGTGCCTACGTCGTCCCGTATCAGTGTGTTTTGAACTACTGGTCAGTGGTGTGGAGTATGCGAAAGCATCGGAAAGTGAATCCAATTCACTGATTTTATCTAGAACTGGTCTAGGAAATGTTTCTCTTTTATTTTGAGCTTGCTTGTCAGCTAAAATATAACTTTCTAGAGGTGGTGCGGTAGGCTCATGCATATACGTAGTCGGATGTGGTTGCCGAGTCTTTTGTGGCGATGATTTGGATTCTTGTCGCGCATTTAAATGCTGACCTTGTCGATTAGCTTGAAGTTTGTGTTTATTTACGCGCACCTCAGATATCACACAGTTGTTGTGCAACTCTTGAATGATATGTATCAAAGGAGCATCTGGTGCACTTGTCTCTAAACGACTTATAGCAGTTAGCTCATTTTCGTTAGAAGTAGCTTCTGCAGATGCGTTATGTTTAATTTTATCATGCTTCGGTTTTTGTGGTGAGACTTGTTGCACATGTTCTGCTGGAACTTTGAAGTAAGTAGGTACGCTATCGCGTCGAACATCCTCGTGGTCAACTGGCTTTACATGGGATTGCGGTATCACTGTAGTATTCTTTGGAAAGAAAAGATACATATTTGCATTACAAGTAATAATTAAAAAATATAGCCAACGTACCTCAAGACACTCAGAGCGCCTGTGGCGCCTCAAATGACGAGCGTGCCCGCCACGTGTGCTCGCTCCTGCAGCATCACACACGCCGCCACCCTCACCGCTGTCACTTGTAAAACAATAACAAAAACCATCACGACAGGGCTTGCACTTGCGTTCCTGTTCTTTGTTGGAACGATTCTGGTTGATTAAATCCTCATCGGCTGGGTCAGGTAACGCTTTCTTTTCACTCTTTTCTCCTACAAATGCACTTACCAGTTCCTCTACTTGCGCTACTTCGCGACTTTGTGTCGACAGGCGTCGTATACGGCGTGCACGGAACTCATTTATGCACTCTTGTAGACTGAAGGATGAACAAGAGTTTGCTTCATCTTCTTCCTCTAAGCCCTCAGAATTAGAATCAGCCTCGAAAGGGTAATCTTAATATAGAAAATTAAAAAACATAAAATGAATATAGAAAATTTAAATTAAATTAATATAGAAAATTAAAATAAAAATAATATAGAAAATTAAAATAAAATTAATATACATACACATATACATTTATGGGCGCACTAATTAGCTTACACAGCTTGTTTAAGCTTACCGTCTAAATTCAATAGCACCCCGTCGCCAGAATCGTCAAGCACATTTAAAATTTCACCTCCGTCATTGTTTTGCTGATGCTGCACATTTACATCCGCTGCCGGCGTTTTATTCGATTTTCTTATTTTTGGATTGGTCATAATGCAATTTTAAGTGCATTGGTAGCCGCTGCTAAATACGAACTGCATTAAACGAATTGCACTCTCCAACGATTGCACAAATTTGGTTTCTTCGTAATGCAACTATCTGATCAATTTTTTCTCTTCAATTGCGGCTTATCTTTTCAGTGCACTATGAGAAATGATACTTTTCACTTTGCACTTGCACTAAACGAGTTTTACTTGTCTTTTCAAACAGATTTCAAATGCGGCCTAATTAACGTTAGTTGGCGTTATCACTAAAATTTTATTTTTATTACGCTTTACGATTGCATTCGTTAGGCCAACCTTACAACCTCTTTGGCACAGGGTTGTTTTTTTCTATTAAACATTTTTTGCAGGTTATTACATGAGATATTGTAAATAATGCAGTAAAATTAATATTTGTGCAATGCTGTATCATATTTAAATATTTGAACCGAAGTTACTAGAATTTTGAGTATATTGCGAATTTCATAAAATATTAAGTAATAATGCATTCACATTTAGTTATATGCTGTCATTTATATTTGTTAAATTTCCAAACGCATCCCATTGGAACTGTCAACAAAAACTTTGAGAAGAGTGCAACAAAGAAAAATTGACGAAAGCTAAATTTTTGCTGACGGAATTTCTGGAGGCTGTTGACGTTGTTTTTCCACAATTTTCCTTTGTTGGTTAATTTTTTCGGTGTCTATTTTTTGTTGCAATATATGTTTGCTATTTCAGTGCCCTCGGAGATATAATTGCGAAACGGCGAATAGCCAAAGTAGTATAGTTTTGGTCTCAGTTTGCTTAGCACAAAAGTTGTAATGCTTTCACGAAGGGCAAACATTCTACTTATTTGTTCCCACAACATCACCTCCATGCACCAACACATTTCTTCACAACAAACGTCAACCTACTGCGATGTCTTTACGTGCAATTAAGAAACGGGAGAACCAACTTAATTCCTCAGCTGGCGTGCGCCAACCGCTCTTTAAAAAAGCCTCAACACAGCATCAACAACGGAAATCATCGATAACAAGTGGATCTAACAGTGATAATAACTCGAAAGTGAATACTGCCATTTTTAAACAACCAGGCGGTTTACATACACTAAGCAACCTGCAAAACCAATACACGTTACTGGGGCGCGCTATATACTCCAGCCCGGAACTACGTCATCCATTAACCGTCGACGACGATACGGTTGAAAGTCTCGCTCATGTTGTACGCACCAAATCTGAGGGCGATTTGCATGCGCTGCTGAAAAGCTGTACAGGTAACGCAGCTGATACTACCGGGTGTGGCTTGATTGGTGCTAAATCAGAAGTGTGCTTACAGTCGATCTCCTCGCACAGCTATCAAGAAGAAAGTCAAACAACACAAACGTCTATATCAAATTATACAACTGAGTCAACAATTAATAATCTCCGCACACCCGTCTCAGAGCCTATAGGCTCACCACAGAACACTGGGAAAACGTTCAACCGCAGCATGATGTCTGGCGCGCGTTCGCATCGTGACCTCACACAGTCAACGTATACCGGCAATAGTGGTACGTATGATGTCACACTTTCTCCGACGCGTCGGCGTATGAGCGAATGTAGCTTGAACTCAATCGCGGGTTATTCACAACGCACCAGCGCAATGTACAGTAGCGTTTTGACTCTCTCATCCAACAATCCCGCCGCAAATGAGCCCAATTCTGTCATGCGTGTGCCCATCATCGGTTATGAAGTGATGGAGGAGCGTGCGCGATTTACAGTGTACAAGTTGCGTGTGGAGAATCCATTGACAAATGATTGTTGGCTTGTACTGCGCCGCTACACAGATTTCGTACGTCTAAATACAAAACTTAAACAGTTGTTTCCAAACATTGTGCTCTTGTTGCCACGCAAGAAAATATTTGGCGATAATTTCAACGCTGTCTTCCTGGATAACCGAGTACAAGGACTACAGATATTTGTTAATTCCATTATGGCCAAGGAAGAGTTGAGAAAATGTAAACTAGTGCGTGAGTTCTTTTGTTTGGACGAACCGCCTTCATATTCAGAATCTATGGAAGAGTGCAGGGTACGAACGAAAGAATCAAAAAATATTTATATCCGTTCAATAAAAACGTTTATTTATTATAGGCAATTTTCGAAGCACAAGAGGAGACGATAGCTCATCTAAAGGTGCAAGTAAATAGTAAAAATGAATTGATATTAAATTTACAACAAAAACTACGTGATGAAATCGTGGAAAAAGAGCAGCTCAAACTAACACTTAAGTAAGTAAATGTTTCTCGGAATGCAAATACCTTGCATATGCTATTTGTGACAGCAATACGCATTAAGAATTTATGAATTTGTTATTTTCGTTTTTCAGAAACACTTCCAATACTTGTCCACAGTGCACTGCTACAAATTCCAGTGCACCTTAAGGCAGATAAAATGTACACCTAGAATTATTAATTAATTAAAATTATTTTCTCAATGATGCTGATATTATAGTTACATGCGTTATGCGGAGCATAGCACATTAAAGTAGGAAATTCAGCCAGCGAGAAAATATTCTGTTCCAAAAATTCCAAAATAAAACTTTGGGCAAAGTTCGAAATTTTTAATGCTAAGTTAAATGATTTCATTGTGAAAATAAGACAAAGTGTGAAGATGTAAATTCTCATTGAAACTGTGTTCTCGAACTGTAAGATATATGTAATATTTTAATTGTGTAAATTGCTTTCCTTGTACTGTAATTCGTAAAGTGCTTCAGTTTTAAAAAAATGATATTATATGTACACGTAAAATCCTTAAACGATCTATGTTAAATCAAAGCAAAAACATAAATCGAATTAGACAAATGTATGAATAGTTATTGAAAATATGTATGTGAAAATGTATGTATTTGAAAATTTTCCATATATATTTATATAATATACTTTAGTATATTGGTGTAATTTTGCTACAGAGTTAGAAAAATGGTTAAATATGTAATAATGCGCATTCATTTAGGTATACTTATTTATAATTATTTTCCTTAAAAATATACATTGAATAATAAAAATGCACGCAAAGTGTAATATATTTTTCCTTAATTAGTTTATGAAAAGTTGTTAATTTTTAAGGCATATGTTTTCAGGCAAGTCGTTGCAATGAATTTTCTTTTTTTTTTTTCATTAAAATTGTTAAACTTAAATGCTAGTTGCTGTAGCAGCATAATACATTCCTCAACAAGTTTGTGGCACGCAGCTGAAATTACAGTTCTTGGATGGTTATCAACCCAGCCTCACTTGTAAGTGGCACTGTTGTACATTAAACGGTATTTAAAGGCTAGTCATAGCGGGCGGTCGTGCGTAAGCCTTCGGTATGAAACCATATTTTCGTGTTTTCGGCGCATATGCCCACAGCCAGCCATCGACCGTTTGATTATTCAAATCCGCATAAATCCAGTCGCCTCGACGCACATTCAAATCGTCTGGTGCTTGAGCCTACAAGCAGGTAGATAGCACAGTTTTCAAATTGTATAGATTTATATGTATTTATTTCGTTAATTATTTCTATATTATTTCTCACCTTATAATCGTATAGCATAACCAACTCAGTACCATGATAGCGCAGATCGTCTGCCCCAATACTACCCATCTGTTGTTGCTGCTGGTGTTGTGCTGCATTTTGTTGTTGCTGTTGCAAGCTGTTAATGCACGTTGCATCCAATTGAGCAACGGGTGTTGTGAGTGTTTGACCCAATGAATTCAAATTACCGTTTAGGTTGGCAGCTGTAAGCTCCAAATTCAATTGTGTTTGGGATTTGTGTACACCATTGTTGGTACCTCCTCCTGCACTCACCACACCTACACCAGCGTCCTGCGCTGCGCCGCATGCATTCAAAATCTTTTGCTGTGTTTGCAGCACACTTTCAGCTGGAAAAACAAATGCAGAAGGTATAAAACCCTCCTGACCATCGCTGCGTACAATCCAAAACCAGTCGGGATCTTCACGGTTTAAAACCGTAACGAATTCACCACGCTCGACAGACAAATCATTTTCGTCGCGTGCTATGAATGTGTAAAGCACTATATAACGACCACTTGGCTCTTTGTGAAACGGCGTGCACTCCGGTTCGAGAATCAGATTTACTTCGGAATTCTTCAATGTAGCACCAATTGGCGTTGTGTTAGTACCTGATCCACTACAACCGCCACCACCAGCACCGTTACTTGCATTGACGATACCATTACCACCCGCACCTACATCGTCAATCAATTCGATTTTGCTTTCTGCACTTAAAAGTGGCATATTCTCCTGATTATGTTCCTGCACATTGACGTTTTGGTCGCGTGGGAGCTTTTTCTTTATAGCGAGATCAGCCAATTGTGTGTTGTATGGTGCACAGTACGAATATGGTATGAATCCTTCCTGCCGCGTATCTTGGCCAATTACATAGACCCAATCATTTTCACGATACAAAATGTTGACTATTTGTCCACGCTTTACCTCGAGTTCGTCGTCTACACATGGGGTGAAGTCGTGCAGAACCACCATTTTTGAGTCTGGACTCAGACCATGTTCCTTTTCGATGCCAACGCGAACCAGTGTTTCTATGCTAGACGAGCCGGTGATGCGACCGAGGCCAACACCAGGTATTGGCAAATCGCGTTCAATATTAGCATTTGTGGCTTAAAAGTAAAAAAGAAAAAAAAAGTTAATGGGAAAATAATGGGGTACAAATAAAAAGTCAACAAACGGGTATGCGTCTTCAGTCTTTTGTTCAGTAGTTCGTCTTTTATTTATTCTGTGCTTTCATGGTAACGCAATCATCTTCATCATAAATTGAAATCTCATATGCTTAAGATCCAATATAGAATATTTGAAAATTTACACTTTTTCACATAGATTAATAAAAACTTTTACCGCCAGTGAAAACTCTTTTATTTACGAAGTCAATAGACAATACCTTTCTTTTTATCGCGCCGCATGCGCACCGGGCATAAAAATGCCATATTTTAGTTGGTTCTTTTTCTGTTACGAATATTTACTCTTCACATTTTACTAAGCATTAATTATATTTTATTAAATTACACTGCGCTGATTAGATGAACTTGGAACTTTTGTGGCTTAAAATCTTTGTTGCTTTCAACTAAGTGTGTACAGGGACATCTGTGCTGTGGAATTTTGCAATACACTTGTGTTCTGACGTCTAATCTTTAAAAACAAGGCGAATTGAATACAGAAGGTGGCGTCTTCACAAAACCGTTATTTTATTTCTTGCGATTTTGACAAGCGTGATATCAGGCACCTTAATAATACAAAACAAAAAAGAAGTCAATAAAAGTAGGTGGTTAGTAGAATTGTGATTTGTGGCAATCATACTAAGCAAGCGCAAATAAATATAAAGCATTCAAACACATTATATGTAGTGTGTGTGAGTATATTTTCACAGCGAATTCGAAAGGTGCAATCCCATATTCTATCATTTTTAAATGAGCGATTAGAATTCTGCCGCAGAGTACCCGGTGACGTGGTAACCGAAGTTACGCGCTCAATTTTATTTTTTACCATAGCAGAAGGCTAAACTTAGTAGTCTATCATCCTTTGGTTATAATACGTTCACTTTAAGTAGATTATCTACTTTTTCATGCTTAACTCCCAATCCGTAACTAAAAAGCGAAATTACCCACACACTATTTCTTTCCCGAAATCTGAGATTATAAAATAATTCTAGATTATTACCATACTGTTTTACATACAACCCTGTGTTTTCTGTGTTATAGATAATTATTCTTACGATTGTAAAGAGAAACATCAAAGTAAAAACTAAATAAACGGGACGCTGGCAAAGAAAACAGGTTTGTAGACATAAGTATAATACAATTTTGTTAAGTATTATTAATTATGCATTCATATAACAGAAAATTAACGTGTATTAAATATAACAGAAAATTAACGTGTAATGTAATATCAAATTTCGAATGCGTATCGCTGCCATAATTTTCTCAAAAGTCAGTAAACGTCGTTTACGGATTTCCTCCAACTGTTTATTATTAGCAGCCAATTGCGCAATTAAATGAGCTATTCCTTCTCCTTGTATTTTCTTCATATCTTTAATAATAACTAAACAAACCAAAAATTTCAAAATATTCCAAACATAATAATTTTTAAGAAGGAAAAACTTTAAAGCAGTATTGACAGCTGATTGTTAACTTTGCAGGTAATCTGCCTTGTGAATGGGTAGATTATTTGAGGATTTATTGATAATTACTGCATATGTGAACATACTTTTATTAGTTTCCAGACGAATCCATAGACCGGATTTACACACGGAGACATCTGGAAGGGAGACACTGGAAATTCTCTTTTCATGTCTCATTCGCGGTCACACGGGCAAAAATGTTTTCGGCAACAATCGTTAGCATATTTTGACGTTCCTCTCATTCGTATAGCCGTGATTCAGAGAACGTTATATTTAACGTTCTCTGGTAAATGGGTGATTTGTTTTTGTCTTTTTTTTGTTTGTTTGCGATTCGCTGGTCCGGAAATCAAGGTGAGGTGTTTTCTATTTATTGCCAGGTTTGTTTGTTTACATTCCCATTAAAATTTGGACAATCAAACTAAGTGTTGCTGTAGTTTTAACGAAGTCCCCTTCTAAAAATTAGGTTTTTTACTTTGCAGATATCAACACACTTGCCTTGGCAGAGACAAAATTAGCAAAGCCAATTCAACACTTTTTCATGAACCAAATATACAATACGCAATATTTTTTTATTTTTCGCTTGTCATTTGTAAACTTCATTAGTATACATTTCATCATGGAACGCTACACACTTGAGCAACGATTGCAAATCGTGAAAATTTTTTATGAAAATAATCGTTCTGTTGCTGCTACTTTAAGAGCAAAAGAGTGGTCGAAAATTGGGTTCAACGATTGGACTTCGTAAAACGTGCACGCGGTGGTCATGTAAAAGAAATCGAATTTCATACTTAAATGTATATGTTCAAACTCGATAATAAAAAAAAAATTAGTTAAAAAAGTCAAACCGTTTGTGTTTTATTCATAAAAGTTCAAAAGTTGAAGCGCTCTTACTGAAAAACCCTATACAACCGGAGGTTCGGCTTTCTGTCGTAGGGTGCCCACTAAAAAATAACTGGTATTTATCTCGACTCGTCTAGATAATCAAGTTCATGTTGTTGTTGTAGCAGCATAAACATTCCCCATACTTACATACGGTGAATGCTGCTGGAGTGACAGTCCTTGACTGGATATAAATCCGGGTCGTTTCGGTAACGTAGAACCGACTGTCGTGGAAACGTAATCAAGTTCATCTGCGCCTACGGCGACCACTGATTTTGCAATTTTCAAAGAATGCTAAATTAAAGTCGGATTTAAGTAATCTTATTTTTGTCTTATTTCAACAGAATTCAGAAATTTCTGCACCTTTTTACAACTCAAGTTCAGAAAGTTGCAATTCCATATAATCAGATTTCTCTCCACTTGTGTCACACCGCTCTCTACAACAAATTGTATATGTTCTCTTTTCCTAAATAATTGGAATGTCGTATGAAGCGCATATGCCGCTTATTCCTCTCTGCTTGTTTTATGTTATCCATTGCATTTTAATTTATTTCCATTCGATGCAATCAATGGTATACGTGTTGGTTTATGTGTATTTTATGCAAAAATAAAATAAATCGTTTGTTTAAAGTTTAGAAGCCCGTCAACAAATTTGTGTAGATTGAGTTTAAACGAGTATGGTGCAAGGCGTTTAATTCCAGTGACTTTGTATGAATTCAGTGCTAAGAAATTGAATCTCGCCGCACAAAACTTGCTCAATTATATTTGTTGGCAACCGTTTCAAGTCGGAAGCAGCTTAATAAAAGTGGGCGTTTTTAACCAAAAAGTGCTTGTTGATTTGCCGTATAGTTGCATATCTGCACTTCAACCCGTTTTCAAGGTAATCTGCAAAAAAGCGGAGAGCCCTACACAATTTCAAGGTAAGCGTGTAAAAGATGCTGTGAAATTGTATTGATTTGAGTGCCATCAACATGGGATTTTGGTGCGACTAGAATATTAAAACAATGTTAATAAATATGCAAGTATTCCTAATGCACCTATATGTCGAAATTTGGGGTTCGTCCCTATATTTATTTGCATTTATTTGTTATGGGTGTCCAGTTTTTGTTCATTCATCCCTCTCTGATGACACATATGTACATGTCTATAAATGCACTCATGTATGTACATACTCGTATATATGTGGGTATACATACCTATATATTCAATTAGTGTATTTCAACATGACATGTAACTGCGTGCACTAAATTGGGGTTGTTTGCCGTTTTTAGCTCGGCCAGTGATCAAGGTTCCTCCTGCTCTTAAATGTTGCGAATTGTGGGGAGAACCATTATGAAAACCCCAAGGTCAACTCATCTTTGTAATACAAAATGCAACCAAGGACAATGTAAAAAGGTTTTTCTCAATTTCAGAGACTGGGGAACTGTTTGATATCACGCGCCATTACTTTTGGATTTGGGCTTATTCCAATGAAGATTCTGATGAAAATTAAATGTTTACAAATATTAATTTTCAATAATAGGGAATATTTTTGAACCAGCTTTTCTGCGTAGCTCGTCGATAAACAGGACTATATTTTGCGAAATTGACGTAAATCAAAGACTGGCCTTCCGAAAAGATGAGTTTTCATAGTTCCCCACACATTTTCAATGGGGTTGACTGTGGCGCAATACTGTGGCGCAATTTTTTTGTTTTGTTGTTTCTTAATGTGTTTTTTGAGACCAGTGATTTTGATGATGTGGGATGGTAGGATATGTTCGCCTGCTTCAGTCGACTTTCGATGGTCTTGATACTCACATCCATTCCCTTTTTAGCAAGAACTGTTCGTGCTTAGCGTAGTCACAAAAAAGGTTCCCGCTTAAAAAGTTAGACGATCACCTTATCCTGCTTTTTTGTCGTCACTCGCTTCAGCCGCGCTCGGAAAAGCACCGCTGATTCCACATCACAACAAACTTTTTTGATTTTTTAATTACTTTTGCAGATAATTTCGGACCTTTCGAATGCGTGTATAAAAATACCGCCTCAAAACGCTTCGCGTACTTCTTACTCATTTTTGTTTGGTTGCGTTTACGGGAAAGTTTCGAACGACACTAACCTGAGTTAGCACTGGCGTTGTAGGCCTTGAGTAGGACTATTCTGCAGCAAAAAGCAAAACGAAATATATCTTCAAGTTACAAGAAAAAAAAAAAACGGTTCTTTTCTTCTGGCAGAGACTGTATATATCGGAGTATCGATAATATCGGTAGTTGAAAACTATTGTCGCTATCGATAGTTTTCCACCTCTAAGCGTATAGGATAACAGTAACCAAGAATAATAGAAAAAGTAATATTTATTCAATCCGCCTTGAGAGTAACTACTTTTGACAACTGATCTCATGCTCTACTCAGCCAATATCAAAGTCCAATCAGTGAGATCCTCTCGGTACGATTTCCGTAAAACCTAAGAAAACAGTATCACTGGATTCGAACACCCGCGAAACTAAATTCGAAGTATATCTGTATCATCTTTGAATTCATTGGGAACGCAAACCGCAAATAAAGGGTATTGCAAAAGAGGCACATAGATGTTGTTTTTAAATAATACATGTAAAAATTTAGATTCTTTCACGTTTCACTAATTTTTATTCGAAATACGGCTCTTATTATATTATTATATGCGAAAAATGGAATCATTCAAATGGCCAAACAGTCGATTCACGAAGCCTATTTGTTGAGAAAGTCGAGATATCGATTTTGAAGGTTGTTCACCAACACTTTGCGTTAAGGTACTTGACCACCTTATAAGTTTCAAAAAATTAAATTTTTTTTTTTTACATTTTTTCAATCCTTATACTTTTAAAAATCATCACCTGAAACTGTTTTTTTAAATTCGAATTCTAACAAAGTGAAATCAGTGAAAATGTGCAGGCGCATCCTGCACTCATTACTTGCTGACTCAGCGGAAAGAAAATAGCAAGTTTTAACTTTAAACGCGTTTTTCCAGAAATTACTTTTTTTCGAATGGCGGACACTTTATCTCCGAAACTGCTTAGCCGATTTTAATGATTTTGGTCTTGTTTTATTTGTTAAGATGTTTTGTATGCCAATTTACCACATTTTGCAAAAAGAAAGTTAATAAAGTATTGCTTTTTAAGCATAACATTGTGAAAAACAGGGGTGTTTTCTTAACTTTTTTTCAAACATCCGCCATTTTTTTATAATTTTTTTTTTTTGTCAGTTTGTGGTAAATTCTCACGCAAGGAACCTTCCTTTTGAAAATTTTGTTTCTCTCTTTTGTTTTAGAATTACCATTTCTAAGATTAACTGTCCGCCGCAAGACATGATTTTCTTCAGGTCTCGACTTTGGCGCCTCCTGGATATATGTTAAATAAAGAAATTTTAATAAATCAATTTTTTTTTGTATTATATAAGCTCTAAATAAAAATTTAAAAAAAAATTTATTTTAATATATTATACAGAACATGAAAAAAAAATTATTGAATATGTTGTACTTTTTAGCTTTCCAAGGTGGTCAAGTACCTTAAGGCTGCAATATTCTCCATAGAACATCTAGTTTTTGGCCTTGTCGGTCCTATCTCTATGTGTCGACAGAACCAGTTTCTTGAAATTTTATGAATTGTCGACTAATTATGACAATAATTTTCACAAAATAAAACCTTTTTGACAAATGGTAAAGATGACATAAAACAAAGGTATCGTCTAGGAGTTATTCGCTACCGACATTTAGGCGTCATTTTTGATAGACCCTTCATTTACGAACAGATTTCTTACACGTGTTTACTAGCGGAGAAACGATAGGAAAATGATAAAGTTAAATACTGCAAAAGTGAAATTATTTTTATGTATCTTCCGTTCACACTTAAAATTACATCGAAAAATCTAAATGTTTATAATAAAATTCCATTTTAAACTCGAATATTTCATCTTCCACATACCGATTTTTATCCAGTTAGGGCATATTCGTGTGTCTCGTGTCCTTAAAATCTTTATCGACGCCATGCTGGCAGCTTCTTTCAGAAATAAATCATAACATTGAAACGGAAAAAAGCGCCAAAAAGCGCCAAGAAATGCCCCAAACAGTAGGCACCAAGGAAATATAACGCCAAAAAGTAGGCACCAAAAATATATTTCCGACAAATTTTCACCAACAAACAGGCGCCAAAAAGCAGGCAGTGTTATTTCTCCCTAGAAATCAGCAACCACAAGAAAATACTAAGGAAAAATAGCCTAAATTGTATCTATCTCTCCTTTTCCTCTACGTTATATCTTTTTTCTCTCTCGCGGAACGAAAATGCCCAAAACGTTGCATGACCTTGACATTTTACTCACCATTCTCGCTCGTCCATCGAGGTCTAAGAAGTTTCCCTTCAAAAAATAAATCAGCTGATTTACTGACACCACCTTTAATAGATTTGCCTTCATTTACAGTAACTTAAACAAAATTTGGCAATGTAGAGACCAAATAAATAGAAAAAACTCAAACAATTGGCTCAGTACAAGGCATATTGAAAAGGTAGTAGCAGAAACAGATTTGATTTTCTTTTTTAATTGTATGTGTTTTCCAAACTGTCATACTTTAATTACTTTTAGCTTTGCTATTGTCGAGGGAATTCAAGCAACAACTAATACTCGCCATTGTTGTCTCGTCATTTGTTTCTACCTGAGAACGACCGTACATCGGCTACGCCCTCGTCTTGAGGCCGTTCGGCTAAAACTTCAGTTCGGTTTCACTCGGTTGGGCTTTGGTAATAAGAAACCGAGCTTTTGCGAATATATTTACATATTTTTGTTCGAAAATTTTAATGAATTTTATAAACTTTTTGAAAAGAACTGCTGACCATATGAGATCTGATTAACACACATTAAACACATTCAATGGACAGTGTTTGACTTTAACTACCACTTTCTACTGAAGCGTTTTATGACGTCATTCGACGGCTATGTATTTAGTTCAGCTTGATGTCTATCTTGAAGCTTAAGTATTTCCTCTGGAGGATAACAGGAATAACGTGGCAATGGTGATGTGATCAGCGCTCTCTTTGCCTTTGTACATATATAACCTGCGCATGATTTTCTCTACTCATGACCCTTTCTAAAGTTCAACTACTAAGACCTTAATACCACTAACTAGTATTTTGTGTATAAAGTTCTCATCTATTTAATACATTGTTTCAAGTTACCTTGTTTACTGAGTCGGTTAGAGGGTGGTAGCCTGCCATTTGTCACCCTTAGCTTGAGATATAATCTTTATGGAAGCAATCATGGCTCTGATTATCTATAAAAATCACATTTAAAATACCAGTTTACCGTTGCTTTCAACTCAATTGAACTGCTCTTTGCTAGCTTGGATTATCATTTGATTAATTGAATAAAATTGAGCAAAGAAATAATACAAAAAAGGTCTGCTTTCAGAAATTCCATTTTAGATGGATTTCCTACGAAACCGCAGGCTTTATTTCGCTATTACAACTTTCCGTAATTGTTTTGGTCAGTAACATCACGCTTATATTCATATCACTTCATTTACAAAAACTTAACTGTACATATGTGTGTACACATACAATAGTTAACTAGGTACTACAACTTCATATTTTAGGTACTCTTAGCCACACTGATCACATGATAAACAAATAATTTGTTGTCCTTCAAGCACTCCATTGGCTGCACTTGTTGAGGAAGTTTCTGATACTTCTGAGCGTATGCCAACACGTACATACATATGCTTTTGTTGGTTTTAACGCTAAACGATGTTAATTGTTTTTTTCTACACAAAGTAACCGGTTGGAAGTAGTTGCTGAACCAAATATTGAGAGAAGGTGCTATATGAAAGGAAAAGGGGGTCACTTTATGAATGAATTTGGCATGCTGGCAGTGCAGACATACACTTAAAATGGTTATTAAAAAGATATTTACAAATGAAATACAAAACAAAAAATATTTACTACAGAGGATTTAGCAAAGTAGATATGTATGTAGATATTTTTCGGCACTCTGAAAAAGTTAAAATTTATAAAATGTGTCACCTCCTGGTACACGTTTGCTTTATGAAAATGCATTAAGAAACGTTCGATTATATTGATTCTACGAAAAAAATAAATTCTGCTACTAATCGTATATAATTCACAAAACCAAAAAAAAAAAAAAAATTACAGTGTATTTCCTTCTACGACTTTTTCAGAATAATCTGGTGGAGTGATATAGAAAAAAAAAATGAAAACCTGAATTTAAAACGAGAGAGGGGGGAGAGATCTAAACCGGGGCTCCCATGCATGGAACAACCAACTTAGAAGTTTCACTTCTACCGTGCGTGAGTCTGACAGACCCTAGTTTTTTTTTTTTTTAATTTTTCAACCCCTCAAAAACCGTTTTTTTGGTGGGAAGCGGTTCTCATATCGATAATTAATAACATTTTGTAAAATAAAAATACCAAAATGTATTCTTCGAGAGTTACCCGTCACTATGATATATGCCTCATTTGAATAAAAGTTCTAAAACATATTTAAAAAAAATTATGAAAATCGTCCATTTTTTCGGGCTCACAAGGTATATAACCCCTTAATTGTATTAGTCTGTAAGACATCTCTCTGTAGATTGAAATAGAAAAATAAAATCCCTCACGAAATATTCCAACCATAAAATAAGTAGTATTCCTTTGCGTTCGAAGGTCACCTGGTGTGTCTAACTGGCGGCGGTTAGCACGAGAAAGAAACGACTGGCGCGCTTGGCTAAACTCGGCCAAAATCGCTTAAGCGGCTATCGCGCCAATCAAGAAGAAGAATAATACAAATAGTAAAGCTTGACCACCCGGATGGTACTTAAAAGAGAGTAATAGGTATCATTAATCGCTATGGAAGGAATGGCAACTGTTTTTCAAACGGAAATTCTTGCCATTCTGAAAGTAGTAGAATGGATAATTGAGAGTAGCGGGAGCGGGAAGCAGATTGGAGTCTTTAGTGAAAGTCAGGCTGTGCTAAAGGCTTTAGAGAACGCAAAGCAAACCTCAAAGATTGTTCAAGACTGTAAGAAGAAGCCTAACTCTGTTGCAAGACAGAATAAGCTCGTACTTATATGGGCTTCAGGACACTGCGGAGTTCAAGAGAATGGAATTGCCGATGAATTGGCCAACTGTGAATCAGCGGTTCCACCATTGGGACTAGAGGCAATAATCGTAATCAGTTCTGCAGAATTCAAGAAGTAGATCACTGATTACCTATCCAATTTACATAAAGAGCGATGGGTCCGATCTGGAACGCTGCAGAACGGCAAAGTGTTTTGTGACAAGCCCGAACAGAAAACTGTCGGACTTTCTTCTAAAACTTGGAAGAAAATATGTTCGGTTGATGGTCGGTATTATTGCGGTATTGAAGACCCGATTTGTCTGTCTTGCTTAGAGGAGGCGGACACTGATCATTTTCTCTGTGAGTGCCCTCATTTGCTAGAGCAAGGCTACGAATTTTAGGTTCCGATGTCATGGAACAAGTAAAATTCGTTCTCTCAAACTGGAGTGAATTTTCAGATTTATCAAAGAATGTAGAAAATTCCCACAGGTCTAAGATAGGATGGAATAGAGGTATCCTTCTGTAACTTCTCTCATTTACTCCGTGACTATCTACCCTTTCACTTTCCATAGGTTTAAATACAATGGGCTTTTAAGCCTGAGTGTTTTAGGTGTTACCAAATCTCTCGGTGCTTCTTGGCTCGACCTCTTAAACTTCAAAAAATTCCAAGGCTTCACCAAAAAATTTATGTACCCAAAAATTGATTATACCTCGTTGCAAAATTATAAAAGCACTCACAGGATAATTTTTGACCATTTATTTAATTCTTTTAATTTATTGTTTTTTTATTGTTGCAAAATTATAGAAGCACTCACGGACAATTTTTGACCATTTTTTTTTTTTTTTTGTTTTTTATTAAAGAATGCAATGCATTCGTTATATGGAGGAAATGCGTAATATCGTCAGATACAAAATTATCAAAATCAACTGAAACTTCGAGTCACGTCAAATTGCACTCTATTATATTAAAATTTAATACATAAAACGTTGTTGGTTGCAAGTCTTTTATATGGCGGAGAATACACAAGACAAAACATCTAAAAAATTCTATTAATAGAGGCAATCGACAATTTTATGCAGAATGAAAAAAAGCAATTCCAAAAATTTTAGCAGCTAAGTCACATCACCAAGTCACAGTGGAAACGAAGTGTGATGGATTTATTCTAAAGTACTCCAATTGCACGTTTTCATTTTAGAGCACAAATTCTATTACGCCCTCAAAAAATAAAGTAAGTGATGTGCTTTATCCAAGCAATGTTTCTTTAACGCAGCACTTCAAAAATTGAAAGATTCTATTTTGCTGATTGCTGAGTTTGAGTGACTACTTAGTGGAAGGTTGAAATTTTAGAATTTTATATTGGGAACTGGATATGACCTCGAGAAAACTATAGCCTACAACACTCACAAATAAGATTTTAGTCTGAAGAAAGGCAGCAAGCAACTCTATTGACGTTGTGACTACGTCCACGGCTATTTAGGACAGAATTGTAATCTAATTTGTGGTGTGTGACTTGAGGTTGTCTTACAAATTGAGAGCTCAAAACTTTCGTAAAAAGTTTACACACTCGGTGGTCTTTATGTTCAGGTTAATAGTAATAATATCTTTTACTGGACTGAATCATTTATATTAAATTAAAATGATATATATATATAGTAGGCGCTTACACCGTCTTTGATTGTTTGGCCGAACTCCTCCTCCTATTTGTGGCGCACGTCGTGATGCTGTTCCACAAATGAAGATGAAATTGAAATGTAATTATATAAAATCGCTAATTTTAAATTAGTATCATATAAGACCCATATCACTATTGTTGTAGTGTTCATGTTTGTGTTTCTTGTTGTGTAATGATTGAAAAATAATAAAAATGATTATCGACCCTCCATTCAACCGAAAAGAGCAGCTAATAAGCTAGCAAGCAGGCGAGCGTATAAGTGAATGGATGCACATAAAATTAACTAATAAAGATTTTGCAAAATTCAGCAGATCACATGACTGCAAAATTTCTGAAATCTCCAGCTAGCCCGCCAATACCATGGAGGTTTGTTTTAGTTGTTTGTCAGAGTTAATTAATGGCCAAAATGCGAGTTATGAATGTGCCACTTTGTCTAGCGAAAAAGCCCGTCAGCGGAGGCAACTAATGCGAATAAAAACGGCTACTTGCCAATTGCTACGTGATACTCGGCTGTTCGCTCGCCCACATACATACATACACACACAATATCTATATGCATGCTGCAAACATGAATACAACGTCACATAATTGCAGTAAATATGTAATATAATAAATGAGTATATACAGTTGTGAACATAGAAATGCGGACAGATGGCACTTAAGAATTCGTCCAAAGACTGTCAAAGTCAAGCAGGAAATGCATTCAAAATGTGTATTTTATAATCAGAATCATCATAATTAGTAATCATAAAATATTGGTGTTTTGTGAAAAGCAATAATGCAGAATTAAAAAAAAATATAACCGAAAGTGGCACGAACAGGTTTTTTCGTTATGCGGAACGACATAAAAACTGCCTGAAAAATAAGTGAAAGAGAAGGGTTTGGCAAGAGCACCTTCGGAAATTTCTTTGAAAGTCGTAGAAGGCCGAGTGTATAAAGAAGAATACTGGCCAGAATGCGTAAGAAAGACTATCGCATTGAAGAATCGTTGTCTGGAACAAATGAGTCCGGAAAATACATTCAAAACTGTCGAAAATATTACTCGAAGAAAGTTCATAGAAGAAGGCGGCATAGAAATTTGAGAAAAATTTCAAGCTGCTGATTTAATTGCTCGGTACCCTTTCAGAAGCGGTTTTCGACAATGAAGGGCCATATTAATAAATCAAAATTGTACAGAAGAAAAGACAAGTCCAAATCTCATATTTTTAGTTCCGGTATGTTGTACGTTGCAAGAAACAAGTGTATTAGGTTATGTTAGCCAGGTTGCTTGTCTAAGACTAGATACTTAGCCTTAGGGCCAGACCTATTGTGATACCTGCATTTGAGTTCCATCCACGCACTTAGTTACTTAAACCACTTAGATCTCCTTAGAAGTTAACTAGTCTCTCCAGTGAGACATTTTGCAAAATTTCCAGGTCTTCAAAAAAATAATCACCAAGATATTTGGCACGTCGTCTTTGAGTGTACAGTTCGTTTATAGAAATGCTAATGCGCTCTACCACTCGCTGAATGTCAGCCTCAGAGCATTTCTTTGCATACTTATTCACTCTTTCATTTTCCTCCACTCCAGAGTGGCCGGAAAGCCAATAAAGCGAGATAAGCGAGAACGATCTCCTGCATCCTTCAAAAACATCTTGAATGGATGTGCCGTTGCTTGGCTATCAACAAAAATGGTAAGGTTTGGCGGATGTAAGTCCATTAGACTTATCGTGGATCTCAGCTTGGAATACGCTACACCGGTCTAGGGCTCTAAATGAGCAATTTAAGAATAATTGTTCCGAGTACACTCCCGATCCAGTGTCATTGCCCATCTTTGCGCCGTCAGTTTAATACAAAAAACAAATAAGAAAGCACTAAATTGGGTGCGGTATGAATTTTATATAACCGCACACATTTTAGTAAAACTGAATTTGGGCCGGACGAAGGGAAACTTACTCTTAACATATAAAAAAGTGGACGTGGTTGTGGTGTCATTTCAATGATATTTATATCGGTTCAAAAAGAGGTAGAGAGCACAAAGTTTGGGTGAGTTTTATTAAGTCGTTATCGAGATGAACGGCGTGGCACCTCAAATTGTATGCAAACCTTTCATCGTTTTGTAACAGAGATTTTAAGTTTTTTTTCTGTTTTAAAAACTAAAGGTATATGAGAGGTAGGCGTGATTATGGACCGACTTCGTCCAGTTTGAATAGGAACAAACCTTGTATTTAAATATAATAAATATAATAATTTTCGATCGAGGACGGATAAGCATGCCTGAAGCGACTCCTACCCTTTCTGAGTAGTTTGGTATATGTATATATTTTTATATATACCACAGTTCCATTATCCTGTTAATCCTGTTCTAATTATAATACTCTTGGACTGAAGTGCACCTGGGAATAAAATCGTGGTCGTTACAGCTGAATTGCTTGTTTCCTAATAAGGGAGGGTAATATAATATATTGCAGAGTTCTATTCACAAAGGAATGATCTGCCCATGTTTTGATGCCCGCAACTGTACTTACTTTTTTATATTTATTTTTGCCTACACTGACAGATCATGTGACAACGCCTGCCAACAATTTGCTGCGAGCTTGCCTTGGCATTTTGTCTAAGGCAATTCTGGTGCATTGACCTGAAGCATCGCAGCGCCTCAGTTTGTGGCCAACGCTATTGGCAGTGTTGCAAGTTGCGTGCGAGTCTTTACATAGCCTGCTTACTATGTGGATTAGATACGTACATATGCTTGTTTTTATTCGAACGCCCACTATTCGCGGCTAGTTTTGCTAACAAAGTGACGGAGAGTTGAGTCGTAAGAAAAGTGCATGAAAAAACATCTAAAACAGCTGAGGTGTTAAGCTAATTTTGCTGTGTTTTTTTTTTTTTTGTTTTTTTGCTAAAAAATTTACACAGGTGATTGGGCTCGAATGTGAAACCAGTTTGACGCATGTTTTGCCTTTTCAGCACATTTAGATTTCGACATTATATGCATTTATATCTAGTACAGTAAAACCCGGTTAAGTTCCTTACCTAGTCTTTAACGATAAAATGGGTCAACAGTTTTTGAAATGTCTAAGCTATCATCCCGGATGTGTAACCGAGACAGTACTAGAAGCTACGAGGTGATCAAAAAAGTCAAGAAGTCTTAGATTTGAAGTCACATATTTTGAAATGTAATACCTTCTTTAACAGCATCTGAAAGCGAAGAGCGAAGAGCTGTTCAGGAGGGCTGATATATTTAAGGCCTCTGCAAAACTGAAGGAATTGTCAATAGATAGAAACCGACCCCTATCCGACAGACATGCAGACCAGACAAAGGGTTTTCCAATAAGAGGTGTTATTTTGATATTCAAAGATGTTTATTTCATTATAAAGAGGAAGGTATGCCGTTAATGGTGGTAAATAACATCGGGCAAATGCCCATCACGACCACGCTTACAGGACAATATCCTTTTCATGAAATTTTCCACAACCGAATTGCAAAGTGGCTGCCCTATGTCCTCGATAGCCTCACGAATTCCATCTTTGAGGTCTTGAATCGTCCCCGGGATGTTGGCGTAGACCTTTTCTTTCACGAGGTCCCAAAGAAAAAAGTCACAAGGTGCTAAATCACAAGATCTCGATGGCCAATTGTGATCACCTCTTCGAGAGATAACACGGTCTGGAAACTTTTCCTGCAAAAGATCAATGGTTTCGTTGCTTGTGTGGCACGTAGCGCCGTCTTGTTGAACATAAATGTTGTCCAGATCAATACCATCCAATTCCGGCCATAAAAAATCGTTAATCATCTCTCGATAGTGCAATCCAATTCATAATTACACCTGTTATTGGAAACCCCTTAGCTACAAGAGATATTTACATCAGTTGCACGACAACTTTAAAGTTAGCAGAAATCTCTGCATTGCAGACGACAGTTAATCTTCGTTGCTCAGGCAACTAATCTCTTTAACTTCATTGACAATTAGATTGCATTGAAAGCAAAACAATCAAAAACGGACTAAAATAGCAATATGAAATTATCAGATTGACTTAAGATGAGCGATAACATAGTGATTTATGCACCAAGATTAGATAAAAGAGAAAAAAATTCACTTCAGCTTTAAGTGCTTCGTATTATGTATGTATACTGGGAGCGAGCATTAGCCCTGCAATCCCTACAGTTTGTACGACGCAGCAGTAGCCAAAATGAAGAAAATTTAAAATCAATCCACCTTTTCCTTTGTTGATGGCCGCCAGGGCTTGCAGCTAAAGCATCTTGCATAACAATGGGTCGATAATGTTTTCAGACATGCATTTCAGTAGCATGACAGAGAGGAACAATGAGGTAGAATTATCGAGCGTATACAATTTCTCTCTCTCAGACGGAACTCCGATGATTGCAATTAGACGCCGCCCTTGATACTCACAGAAAACATTTATAACGACAAATTGCTTCATATTGTTTGAGACTTGACAACTGGGTCACTTGGGTAGTACATTGCGCAAAAATAGGACAGCCTCTACCCCAAGTGTACCTCAAGCTTTAGCTCCTTTTCTTGTCAAAGTGGCTTTGTGTCTAATAAAATTTAACATTCGAATTTAAGCAAACAACTGAGAAAACAATGCAGAAACACGTAATTTTGACAAACCAACCATCAAATTGCAAGATTGAAGTCAAGGTGCATTCACTAACGGTAAAGGTGTAATATCACGCCAGAAGAAAGTAGGAAAGAAAAAAGGAAGGACGAACTATGTTGCTCAGCCGACATGAAGTTGGAGCTAGAAGCATATGACGAAAGTGCGAAGGCAACTGCTTTTCGCTATTTCATTTTATGCTGACATCTGGTTGGAGACAGCGAAAGAAAAATCCGCCTTGGTTGGGGTTATATAAGGGATAAAAAATATGATCTTTTGCTTTATTTGAGGTTATGCAACGCCATGACAAAAATTATCATCAAATCACCAAGAATTTCGAGCCATCTCAAACCCTCTGTTTTAAAATTTTTTCAAATATTTATAAACTTGTACAAAGTTTGAAACTTTAATTTATGTGATATTTGTTGTGGCGATAACAAAATTTTTTTACAAGGCTTATTAAAATTAAATACACAAAAGAAGAGTAGTTAAATCAAAGCCAAATGTGGTAGTGTAATTTTTTCGATGGCTGTATTTTTTAACGTAGAAGTCCTGTGAAGATGTAGAAAAGAGCGAGGATTGCTGCAAAATGTTAAACGTCGCAAAACAGCTGGACACCTGGGACACCTCATTCGTGGAGCGAAATATGAATTACCCCAACCGAGAGGGAAAAATAGAAGGAAAAAGGGGCATAGGACGAAAGCAGATGTTCTGGTTGAGAAACATCCGCGAAGTATATTCCAGTTTTGTTGACAACATATTATATATAATTTAAATATAATAGTGTAATATAAAAAAGCTTGTAATAAGAAATAATTTTTATTAGTAAATGTGAACGCCAGCATCCATCAGTAGATAGGCAGTTGAAGAAGAAGATTTTTTAAAGGCCGTAACAGTAGCGCAAACTATAATTTCCTCCCTTTTCATGAAATTCTTACAGAAAGACGTTTTTAATTTGTCTCTGAGATACCCGCTGTGATGTAGAACGTCACACATCTTTGGTAAAGTGTAGAGTTTTTGGTTCGAGTCTAAGTCTCCGATAACTTCTGATACTTCATTGATGTCACGCATTTTTCTATAGCAATAGAGCTTAAAATTTATACAGTTTCGCTGGTATAAATATATTTGGGGGCTATTAATATCAAGATCTATGAAAATATTTATACGATTAAAATAAGTGACTTTAAAAAAAATGCTGGCAGCTATCTTTGGGGGCATCTGCGGGTAAAACATAGGCGAGCGAAATTCAAGTAAAGAGTTCCACTTGCCGATGATAAACTTAGTATAAAATATACAGCACTAAAGCTGGGATGCGGCCGCCGTAGCCGAATGGGTTGATGCGTGGCTACCATTCGGAATTCCCAAAGAGAACGTAGGTTTGAATCTCGGTGAAACACGAAAATGACGAAAAACATTTTTCTAATAGCGGTCGCCCCTCGGCAGGCAATGGCAAACCTCCGAGCGTATTTCTGCCATGAAAAAGCTCCTCATAATTAAAAAAACCAATATCTGCCGTTCGGAGTCGGCTTGAAACTGTAGGTCCCTCCATTTGTGGAACAACATCAAGACGCACACCAAAAAAGGGGTGTACTCGCCAATTATATATATATAAAGCTGGGATGCATTTAACCAAATTTTACTGTATTATTTCTTATTAGCATATTCCACAAGAGGGCAAATGCTCAGAATAAAATAAGGCGCACTGAATTCCGTAGGTGATTAGTAACAGATCCATAAAAGTGTATGCAGTCCATTCAATGCCCATACATATATTGTAGTATATACGCATACTTAAGTATATGTACATATACAAACACACATACATATGCACAAATGTGCTTACAAAAATACAATACCACACAGCAGGTCGCTAGCAAACTCTCTCCACTCCAGTCAACTACGTTAAATTAATTACACAGAAGGAGTTGTTGCTTGTATTGTTGGAAACACCGTCATGCTGAAGTAATTTAATCATTCCGCATATAGGTAAAACAACAACTCAATCAGTGCATTGAAAAGTTGTATTGCCACTAAAAATTGGCGCAAGGACGTTTATTGCACTTAGAATGTGCGACTGCGAGTTAAAGGCAAACGGAGGAGGGCAAAGAAAACAAAGAATGACTTTACATTCAGGAAAATAAAAACATTTGAAAAACAAAATACAACAACAACGCCACTGTCCAACCGAAAACTAGAAATACCAACATTGGTTGTCGCCAGTGTGGCTTGAGCGCCTTGTGGTAGGCAAGCTCACACAGAATTGCTTGCACGTGCGTGCATTTACAGTTAGTGACATAAATAAGTATACAGGAGCCTGATTTATGGTGGTGCTTAAGTCCCAGAGAAAAAAGCTTAGTCGTACGGAAAATCAGGACAAACCCCACAATAAGTGCCCCCAAATTGAAATCTGAAGTTGAAAATGAGACTGGAAAACAATTTAGCACACAAACTATTCGCCGAGTTTTGCATAGTGCTTGTTGTCAAGGGCGCAATGTTAGGGAAAAGCACTTCGTGAGTAGTGCCAATCGGAGTAAACGGATTTCATTCGCAAAAGGTCATGCAAAATATGACCAAACGGTTTGGAACCAAGTCATATTTTCTGATGAGTGTAAGTTCAATATCTGTGGATCTGTTGGCCGTGAAAAAGTTTGAAGAAAAGTTATGTTATGTATGGCTGCGAACGGGGTTCCAAACTTGGTATTTATCAAAAATATTATGGACCGATATGGTTATGTAAATATTTTGAAAAATAATTTAAAAGAAAGGGCCTTGGAGGATTTTTTATCTTCCAGCAGGACATTGACCACGAGCACACATCCAACATTGTACGAGAGGGCTATTATACAATGTGCGAAAACAGCTGAAAACACCGCCACAGTCCCCGGACACCAACCATAAATCATTTAAAGCGGCAAATACGTAAACATCCGATTAGAAATAAAAAACAACTGAAAAACGTCCTTCAAGAGGAATGGAATAAAATACCACCAGCTGTAACTTGGTGAAATCAATGCCAACACGACTTAAAGCGATTGTAAAGTCTAATGGTTATCCTACCAAATACTAGGATTTGATTTTAATTATGTTTTTGATTTCACAAATTAATAATATGATGAACTGTATACTTACTTTTGAGTCATGCATTTTTATAAAGTTTAATATAAAAAGCTATAATTTTGTTCCTTTTTAAAATTTTGTCATTATTTGGATTAAATATGATTTTTGTATTTCATTCATGTAAATAAAATACAATTTTGCTATAACTTAGGTTGTTTGAAGGAATCGATTGGGGGAAAATTGAAAACGTATCCGGTGTATACTTACTTCTGTTACTAACTGTACATAAACATGTGCACATATATGCATGCACGTTGTATCGGGTACTCATTGACTATAAATTTTTTGCGTTGCGTTCCAAAATTTCATTTTAATTGCTATCTTTCATGGCGCACAGCTGCTTGGTTCGAATGCCTTAATTGCTGTTATAAATAAAATATTCAAAACTACAAGTCCTGGAAAAGAAAACTACTCGCACCAGACACATTCAAGGTGGTAGAGAATTAATCATCCAATTTTGTTTTTGAATAACTTTTTACTAAATAAAACCAAAAATGATTTTGCGTAATGTAATTCTTTATTTTGACGCTTGTCTATTTGTGTACTTCAGCTGTCTAGTTCACAAGCGTCAGATATGATTGACGCGCGACACCATTTCGATGGCTTAATATAGAAAAGGCGTATCTACACTTTTCGTTACTTTTCAGGAGAAGGAAAAAACTGAATAAAGCCTTAAAAACTTAAGATGCAAAAAACATTTCTATTGCAATTTTTATTCAAAACAGGTAACAAATTCAATTCTGGTATAATTTTGTTATTATTTTTAATTTCTTTGAAGTTATTTGAGATAGGGCTTTTTGTTATTATTTTTCTTGAAAATAAATTTAAGTTAGGGCTTTTTGTTGTAAGTTAAAATTCGGACAAACTATTATAATAGTTCATGTTTGAAGTAAAATAAATAAATAATTAAAACTAAAATACATATTTGAAGGCAGATGTTATCATACTGAAAACAAATTAGGTTTTATAAGGTAAATTATCATAAAATTGGTGGCAATCTGCTGGAAGAAATTTTTTTAGATCTTGCAAATGGTCCCACTTTTTTTTAGATATGGCTATTTTCTCTTTATAAAGACAATCTGGGGACACATTTTTAATCGGAAACTTCGATCTCTGTGGGAGTAACTAATATTCATCTGTTACATTTGTTTTAAAATAAATTGTTCCTGACGAGTCATACGCCAAGGCTCGAGGCATGCGTACTGTATGATATCCAATGCCCTTGAATGTAATTTAAGAAAAGCTTAAATATATATATCTAAAGAGTTGTTTCAGTGTGCAATATTCACCTGGTTGTATTGATATGTATATCTTTGAAATATTTTCGAAATTTAAAAAATAATCATAACGCAAATGGTGCGCTTATAGAGGTGCTGGAACTTTTCTAGCTTCCTTAATGAGTTGAACAAATTGAGATTCATGCCTAAAGTTATGTAGTTGAAGCTTCATTTTATAATATGCAGCACTCGCGTTTAGTTGAGGCACTAATTTAACTGCCTGGACATCCATACAGAATACTGCACATAGTCCGGATTCAGCATTTTTGATATCGTTTTGCTTTTCTACACGCATTTTTCCAATTTCTTCTCTATGTTTTTCGTATTGCTCGTCGGAAACATTATTAGCTTTATGTGATACGCATAAATTGCACTGATCTTTTTTTGGCTTAAAAATATAATATAATTCCTTTCTTAATTGCGTAAATATTGGGTACGACAATTTTAGGCCTCCATTTTCATTTTCGGATTCACACTCGTTGACATAAAGCTTGTAAATCTCCTGATATGAGGAAAACTCCGATTCGAAGTAAAACTTTTTGCTATCTTTTCGACAATAATGTGACTCCATTTTTGCCAACTCCTCTAGCCATTTTTTTAGAAAGTCACGTCGGTTTGTGTTGCGCTGACCTATAACTGATGATCGCTTAGCAGTTTTGCGCAAAATTAAAGCTTTATCGGGACTGCATTGAGTACCGTGTTTACCGCCACTGCTAATCCAATTTCGAATCATCTTTTACTTTACTCCTAGTGTTGAATAAAACATTTCACGGCACACTTGTAATCGCTTTGAATTATGACTCAAGAAATATGATATGGACTGATTCCGTCTCGAATTTTCAGACTTTTCCTTTTTGTTTCACAAAAGCTTGTAAGACCTGCAACATGCTGCCTCTTTTGCTCCTAGGACATCTCCCAAAACAAACTAAAAATTTCTTTTCGCGTGGACTCATTAAACGTCGAACACTTTCTCACCGCACTTTTTACACAAAATTGTGCTGAACATGGCTCTCCTAATTGCCTAGAAGGTTTTTGATAAAGTTCGTTTTTTGATATACCCATTGTTAGCAGTATTTTTCCTTTTTGGAACACCATCTGAATCAGAATTTTCTTTTGCACAATTCATGTTATTAAAACTTCAAATAAAAAAAGTGTTTCCAACACAAAAACGTTAATTGGACTGACACAAAAAACAAAAACGCACCGACGAACGCGCTTAGCACAGAAAATATTCTTGTGCTAGACAAACTCGGGGAAATCCCTTTTTCTTTTAAAGTAAATACAAAAGCAAAACAATAAGAATGTTGTGGCTTTGATTGTGTGTATATTTTAAATTCAACTTTAAATGACTTAGGGCTTTTTTCTTTCAAAAAAAACTTCGAATGAGTTAGGGCTTTTTTTGTATACACTATAAATCCGTTATTTGCGATCATAGTCCACTAATTTTTTAAGGGGAGGTGTATTTTACAGTGGTCTACCAGAATACATTAAAAATGCGATTTCGAAAAAAATGTAGATACGCCTTTTCTATATTAAGCCATCGATTTGCAAAAATTATAAATCTTCCCTTAGGGTGAAAAATTTTGCGCCAGCTTGTATAAACTTTTGACCTACAAGTGTGCAGTTTTGGGATGTTAGGTCGATTTTTTCCAACGACCATGCTAAATATTTCAAAATAGTGGCTTTCATAAGTTTCACACCCATTTGATTTTTTAATAAATATGAATTTCTGTAGCCATGGGAAAATCTCAAAGTGAACAAAAACAATGGAAAATCTCCATATTATTGGGTGTAGTAAAAACTTATAATTTTTTTCGTTTTATTAAATAGTTCTTTGATTAATCTTAAATTTCTGGGCAATGAGGCTCGCATGCCAGTTCGACGTGAAGATTTACTTGATTTTATCGCCTCACTGGTTTGGTGGACTAATGAACGGCCAGGCGTTTCAAGTACTTGGTACTCCCGATATCCGCTAAGTTACGTATATCTTATTTTTTCTAGCCACTGTCGCACTACATAGTTGATGTTTAGTGAACTGTGATGAGTACTCGACTAAATTTATTTTCACTAGCTTTTCTCGGCAGGGTATTACACATTTATATAAATTTCTATCTATTGCCGTATTAAATTATAGCTTCGAGCAATTCTAAATGCTAGTCGTAAAATCTCAATATCACAGCTATACTCGTTGTAAACGGCAGCAGTCATAGCGTTCAGCTTCAACCCACTAATGGAACTTTAGGTTTTTCAACTGTGACTGTGACTGCATTTCTAGGACACTGTGGAATGGGGGGAATGGGAAATAGAGAATGGGTGGCGACAGGCAATTGCAAATCCTATCGAGGTTGTAATTGCTGACATTATAGCTGTAAATTATGCATTAGTGTAGCCGGCTGTCACGACAGTGGCAATTGCAATTTGCATTTTCACACATTGGGCACATACAATCAGGCAGATATGGGTCATTCTTTTTTGAAAGTTGGTGCAATTTTTAGACTTTAGAGTTTAAATTTGTTTACATTTATATGAGTTGGTCTATGTAAATAAGAGACATTTGTGCTAGTAAGTTTGTGAGCAGTTACTTGGAAAAATAGCGGTAATCAAGAACAGTCCATAGACCATACAGGCCATAGAAACTGCGTTAAATAATTTGCCACTAGAACTTAAGGGCAACTTTTGCCAATTTGTGTGTGTGTGTGTGTTTTTTAATTTGAATACTTTTTTATAAAAATGAGTTAATTTTCCCATATAAAATTATATAATTCCAAGTTTCAACTTTTGTGCAAATTTATAAAATAGTTCAACAAATTTTTATAATATTTCAAACTTTTTAATAGGCATTTTAAGAAAATTTTTGATGTTCAGTTTTATAACCCATTGAATTTTGGTATAATAAAAAGCAAGTTTAAAATGGTTAAAAAATCGCGTAAATTTTTGACATTTTTTTTTGCTGGCGGCTTTGTTCTTTTTCTACACATAACGAAAGCTTGAAAATTGTTTTGAGTTTCCGTTTTCTGCTGTTAGACGCATTTTCACTTATCTCCACTGCGTACTCTCTATTGTTGCAATCTTCCTTTCTTTTTGTGGCGCTAGCAAGCCGTTTCAAAGGAGAAAGAGTAAAATTGTTTCGGGGGATTGAGGGCTTTTTACCCCGGGCCCGGAGTTCTCAGAGGGCCCCGGACTCGAGTAATTCGAATTATATGAATTAGACATAATTGGAAAGGGCCCGCATTTGCAATTTTCCCCCGGGGCCCGGATATGCTCTCTACGGCCCTGCAGTCACTATAAGTATACTCAGCCTTTGAATTTGATCCAAATTGGACAAAAAATACGATTGTTAGTAATATCTCAAATCAAGCGCCTCCAAGCGGATACCATTGCAGCACAGGTATGGTATGTTTTCCGATTTAAGTAGTTGATCATCAATTGATCAAAAATGCTATTTTGCAAAATATCTGTATCCGAGCGCCATTTAACGAGCCAAGTTTTGGAAAAGTATGTTTTTTAACTAAGCAAAATACATTCAAAATATGTTCAAAAGATATTTTTTCCTGTCCCATACATTTAATATCGAGTTGAGCACCCCATGCACAGTACAATTTGATAAATTTTACATATCTTGCTGGGAAACATTCCAATCCGTGAAAGCCTCATCGAATTCGGTTCAGTCGTTCCCGTGCTTTGCTTGTTCAAACAGGCAAACCAACAGACAGAGGCCCCTATTATGAGCAACATTCGATCTTCGACTGTAGTCGAAAGTGCTGATCGAACGAATTTTCATTTGGTATTATGGTGCTCATTCGTTGAAGAATAGGACTATTGTGAATTTCGTTCGCTCGACGCATTTACAATAGATAATTTTTTCTCAGCTGATACAGCAAATCAAAATAAAAGAAAAACCGATTGTGTTGAAATTCTTTGCTAACAACATTTTTAAGAGTTAAAAAAAGTATTTTTTGTGAAAATGAGTACAACGGAGTTGTGGTGCGACGATTCATCGGACGATGAAAGATTAGTGGAACAAGCTAGAAGTAGAAAACAGTTGAGGGGCGCATCCAACCCCCTAGAAATGGCTTCCACTGAGTAAGTTTAGAATTTTCAAAATGTGTTGACGCACTTAATATAATATTACAGAAATTTCCTTACAGTTATCCGATGAGACCCTCAACGATGATGCTGAAGATATTGAAGTGAAGTCAAATAACGGAGAAGCAGAAAACATAAGAAATGAAATTCTTAGAATATTATAGAAAAATCTAAAAAGTATTTTTTACGCCACAGTTTCTGTTTTATTTTTGTTATAAATTTTCTTTATTCAGTTATTCGCCATTCGAAAAAAAAAATGTATTTCAGTTCCTCTACGTATTTCAGCCCATACCTGCCAAGGGAAAATAAAAATGTATTTCTATAAACATCACAAAAAAAAACCATTATTAACCTTAATCCATTTTGCTGCCGTTCTAACTGGTGGTCCCAACCAATTCAGCTCCGTTGTAAATTCCTCCCATTTTTTTGCTGCTTGTACTTTGGTGGAAATCCCTTTTGCGAATTGTGGATTCTCTTCCATTAATGCAACCAGCCTTTCTAATTGCTGTTTGGTACTCACGACTTTCGACCTGCATAAAATTAACAAAATTAGTATATATTTATTATTTGGTTACTATAAAACAATAAATAATCGCAAGCAACTTACATTTTAACAAGTTTTCCCACAATACGCTACACAATCGAAAGCAAAATTGCATTCGACTCTAAATTCGGTATGCAACGAAAATTTCGACAGCGTTGCACCGCTCATAATACCAAATTGACATTCGATTTTCGATCTTCGACAACCAACGAATATCGAAGATCGAGTGCAACTCATAATAGGGGCCAGAGATTCTATTTAGAATTGGTCGCATTATAGTTTTATTATAGTACCTATATGTAGATTGTATAGAAAGATAAGCTGATCAGTGGCTGCCGTAGCCGAATGGATTGTGTGCCGAATGGATGGGTTCGAATCTTGTGGCTTAAAACATCAGATGATAAGAAAAAGCGTTTTCTAATAGCGGTCGCCCCACGGCAGGCCACGGCAGACCTCCGAATCGGTTTCTGCTACAAAAAACCCTAAAAAAACACCCGTTCCATATATATATATATATATATGTGCAAGGGAATGTTTGTCAGTCCATACAATTCTCTTGGGTGTCGTGGATCAATCCATTTGCCGTTTATGCAGCCGATAAAGGTATTGTCTGTCAGCTATGGAACTGTACACGTACATTTGTATTTATGTAAGTAAATATGAGGTATGTCGGTGGCCGACTGTGCTATGGAATCAACAACATTTGCGTCTTATCGAACGTTTCGCGTGACGGTTCTGACCCAATCGACGCTGCTGCGACGCCGCCCAGGTTTATTGACCTGGTGCATGATAAACATAGCAAATGGGAGAGTGAGTTTTTGCTTTGTTTTTACTAATATGAAAAGTGAATGCGGATAAATAATTTACATATGCATTAACGGGTGTGCATGTCGTATGATTGAAGATTGTGGGGTGAATTGGAATGTTTGCGCTGTGCTTTTTTCATTTTTTTGCTTTTTTTTTTATTTGAGGTTTTATCCATGCAATTATTTTGTATTATTTTGTATTTTTTTTAATTGATTTATTATTGAAAAGTGATTTGTTGTGCAAATGTATGCAAATGTAATTTGAAGCGTTTTTATCGCTTTAATTGATTGTGTGTTCGGTTTTTATGTCTGTCTGTTTTTGATGGCTGCGACATCTATATCTCTAGCGACAGACAAAAAAACAATGTGTAATTGTAATAATGTCTGCCGCAGATGGTTAAGAATATATTTTTTCACATCTCATATTTCAGAAAATGATATCACAGTAATTTATAAATTCCCCCAAATACACCTCCTGTCAAAAATAACGCGAAGTTGTTCATATTGTAACAGGTGCATATGTATGTATGTGTGTATATTTAATCGGCGTGTAGAATGGCTGTCCTATAGGCATGAGAGAGGTAGATATCGGCAAGCATACAATCACTAGCCCATAATTGCATAGGGTGGGTAACACAAAGCTTTGATGTGTTGCTCAAGGAAACTTAGTTCTAGTGGAGGTGGGAGAGTGGCAGGACTCTTACAACAATCTGAAGAGCTAGTGATACGGAGACAGTTTCCGTTCCTTAAGTCTGACCGTTGAGACGGGTTTGCATCCGTTCCTGTCATTGTGTATACGAACGGGTCTCTAAGACATTAGTAGGTCTAAACTTCAGCTAACTTTAAGTAATCGTTATTCGCGGACTATTTCTGGCCTAATCACGACTCAAGAGAATAGAACTGTAGTAAGAGGCGAAATGCGCTTAGAAGACGTCGATACAATTAATTCCCAGCCTACCATCGGATAAGGTAGGACGATCCTCATGTATGCCAAACTCATGGAGCTCAATCTAAAAACCGTCTCATTGACGCTCAAAGACTTTGGAAACCTTAGGAGAAGCGTTTAGTAAACAATGCCAATTATGCGTCAATCTGGGTTACTTGCTTGACAAATCTGAGTGAGACACTTCATCGGGGTACAATGGGCAAGCATTTAAGTGCCTGCGACCGTGAATTGCTTACAAACTTCAAATGAAAAAAATGTCAGTAATAATCGTGGCTATAGGTAATGAGAGATTGTTGATATTTTAGCAAAAATCATAAAAAATGATAAGCTTTGACGACGATTGATTGAGTCGCGCAGTTTTCGTAAAAAATCTGTAATTAAGAGGAGACAAAAAATATATAAAGTTCCTTTTAGGATTAAATTATTCAACAAAATCGAGAGTCTTATCTGTGAAGCGGCTTGGAAAACTCACCGAAGTTAGCTTATATTAAGAAAGCATAAAGAAACCCATATTCTCATATAGCCATCTTTCACCAAAGTTAATAGTAACATACAAGTATTGTCTTTGGAGTATTCGAGGGAAAGATTATACGAAAATTTTTTTGAACTTTGCACGTTGGAACGGCGAACATCGTATGCGGAATGAGGAAAATAGTACTGGCGTTTTGTTGAATTCTGCCAAAACCACTTAAGCGGTTTCAGCGCCAATCCAGAAAAAGAAGAAGGTACTATTCTTTTTAAATCAGGCTAACGACTAAACGTTAAGGTTATTTTCACTTCTTATTTTCCAAACTCTGTTGTGAGATATTTTAGGTTAATGCCATGGCTGGCGCTTTGAGCTAATATTTAGCACTTTGAGTAGTTGGCTTCTGTAGTAGGGCCCAGCTTATGGCGAAAATTTTCTCAACACCAATCATTTGCATGTAACCATGGACGACACATGAAGTCCTCACAATACATCAGACACCATTCACAGCCGAATAGGCGGAACGAAAAAGGCCAAGTTAGATTTGTCGGCCAACGAGGATGTCATTCGCACCGATTACATTGAAAACTAGAAAAGAATAGAAGGCGTAGAGTTGTTGGATCTATTCGGCGCCGTTTTGATGCCGTTTTAAATTGAAATTGACGGGATTTGCCAATGAAAAGTTCTCTTCCGTCGCACAAGTTCGCAGTCGCACCAGGTGAGGCTAAGAATGTCTCCCTCATTCAGCGTATAAACGAGTCTCAAATCTTGGAAGTATTTCCTGTTTCCAAATATGAAAAATTAGTTTTGTGGTAAGAAGTTTTGGCAAAAAACGAGATTAGAATAAATGTCGTGAGCTGAAAGGAGATTAAAATAACCAATTTTTTGCACAATCAATGTTCCTTATTTTAAGGGACTTATTCAACCAACTTAGCTTTTGAAAATTTCACTACCCACGATCGTTTTTCAGATTAAGATTTATCAGAGAGTTGGAACTCAACAATGCATTGGTCTGGCACGAGGGCTGTTCTTTTTTATTTTGCGCCCAATAATGAAAAACACTAAAATAAAACTGAAAGCGGCCTTATTGTTTTTCAAAAGATTCTACTTGGAATTCAATACACTTCTTCACCACTCAGAAGTGGACACCTCCTCTTGAGCTATTAAAAGTCTTCAAGAGGCTCTTCACATATTGAAAATGTAGACCTCACATTTTATTTTTAGTGTTCAGAAACGAAAAGAAATCATTAGGTGCCAAATCAGGGCTGTAAGGCGGATGACCTATTAATTCGATTTTTGAGTGCACAAAAACTCTCTTATGTTAGCCGATATGTGACCGCTTGCATTGTCTTCGTGAAGGCTGATTCGTCTTCGGCGGATGATTTTCCTTTATTGTCCGATACCTTCTGGCAAGCAAATGGTTGTGGACCACTCAGAATTGACTGCTCTTTAGACTAGCATTTCCCAAAAAAACAGTCGACTTTTTGCTTTGCGGTGCTTCTTCTGCGAATAACTTTTGTTGGATTAAGTTCATCTTGGAACACATATACTGTCGATGGCTGTTTTATTTTCGGCTCCATTTTTGTCATCTTTCACGAAATTCATCCTGCAAGCATCAATGGCCACGTAAGAAACCGTGCGTTCGCAATTTGGCCTAACTTCTCTATCGACACCTTCCGAATACTTCGATATGAGGCTCATCTGGGTTTCCGGTTACAGCGGAGAGATCGTTCCCTGGAGATGGTTTCATTGCAAAACGAGGGGATTGAGGTTCCCTTGAGAACCTGTGGTTTACTTCTGGAAAGATGGACCTCTCGTCAACTCAGCGAGCGCTGCGTCAGTGCGCAAACATGCTAAGTCGCGAGATGCTTCTGGCCACGGGTAGATTGCGGGCACTCAAGGGAACTTCTAACGCTAACAAAGCCGCAGCTCTCGAATTTGGTAGGTAGGTATCCTTATCGAAAATTCTCTGTTAGGTGCCATCCTTTCTGGAAAAGCTGTTTGGCGGATAGGGTGGGATCATCTCAGCTTTTTCATTTCAGCTGCCCTGCTCTCATCGGGCAACGGTTTAGACATCTGGGCTCTCACTTTTTTGCTACACCCGCGGATATTGCGGGTTTAAATATCACGAACCTGGTGAATCTCATCAGTAGCGCGAAATGGTTATTAGCCACTGTTGAGCGTTATACTCTACTCCAAAGCCCCTTCTTCCTTTTTTCCCCTGTTTGGTTCTTTTCCTTCTGTTATTTTATTTATTATACGCTATTTACCTGTGGGCAAAAAGTAAGGTGAATTTGGTTGTAAAATGAAAAATCTTTATTTATTCTTGTAAATCAATTTCATCCCCTTCAAAATAATCCCCTCTTGATGAAATACACTTATGCCAACGATTTTTCCTATCCCCGAAACATGCCAAATAGTCCATTTCCGGTATATCCATCAGCACCTTCTTCGATTCAGCTTTTATCTCCTCAATCAACTCGAAACGCGTTCCCCGGAGTGGTCTCTTGAGTTTTGGGAATAGCCAGAAGTCACACGGAGCCAAATCAGGCGAATACGGTGGTTGCGGAACGATATGCGTGGATTTTTTGGCGAAATGGTCACGAAGAACGAGTGCAGTGTGAGACGATGCATTGTCGTGATGCAAAAACCAAGAGTTGTTGGCCCATAATTCTGGTCTTTTTAGACGAATTGCTTTACGTAAACGACGCATAACGCTTAAATAATATTCCTTATTAACAGTTTGGCCAGGTGGAAGGAATTCATAGTGCACCACACCACGAAAATCGAAAAAAACTGTCATCATGACTTTTATTTTTGAACGACTTTGACGTGCTCTTTTCGGTCTGGCCTCGCCTTTAGCACGATATTCGCTTGATTGGTCGGTTGTTTCAGGGTCGTAAGGATAAATCCAAGTCTCATCTCCCGTAATGATGCATTTGAGCTTGCCCTGATAGTCTGAAAGCATTGTTTCACACACATCAACGCGACGACTTTTTTCCAAGAAATTGAGAGTTTTCGGTACCAAACGAGATTTGACTTTTCGAAGGCCCAAATGGTCTTTCAAAATGGTATTCACTTCCTCTGATCCTTCTGATATTCCGATTATATCAGTAAGGTCTTTAAGAGTCAACCCACGATTTTTGAGCACTAACTCTTTCACTTTATTGACGTGTTGGTCATCTGTTGACGTCGATGGTCGTCCGGAGCGCTCCAAGTCATCAACACGTTCTCGACCCTCTTTGAAGTCTTTGTACCACTTATAAACATTTTTCTCACCAAATGCCTTCTGCAAGATGCTAAACGTTTCCGCAGCCGAAATTTCATTCCGCAAACAAAATTTGATAGCACTTCTCTGCTCAATCAAATCAGACATTGTAAAAATCGAAAAATGCACTCTTGGTCGTTTTGTAAACACAAGCGTAAATATATTACTGATAATGACATTCACATGAAAGTTGACCCAGATGTTATTAACAGTGCTGCCAACTCATGAAAAAAATAACTAGAGCGACATTTTAATCCCGCGAAGTTTGACAAATAAATTCACCTTATTTTTTGCCCACAGTAGTATGTAATTATATATTATTTCAATTATTATTATTTTTTTTCAGTATTTATTTCATCTAATTTTAATAAGCTATTTTTTATTTATGACCGCAACTGTATTTTTGCTGTTATACGAGTATCTATTAAGAGACGATTATAAATTATTCCTTCAGGCTAGATATGTATCTTGGAGGATAGGTGTACAAATAAACAGACAAGTATTTCCGCTGTTGGCGCACATTGCTGCATGTTACGTTTCTATGTTGTAGTGGCAGCAGCAAAATGAAAGTCTTTACGGCTGCATTTCAACTACTTTTTCAAGATTTACTCGCAAGCATTTGTTTGGATTGTGCAATTTTTATCATTTGTATGATTTCTACTTTTATTGCCGTTGGCCAAGATGCGCAATATTTTGATGAAGTAAAAAGTTGTACAAAGCAATAGTAATAGTTTTCTTTTATTGCATCGAACAAAAGATTTAATGCAGCAGCTGTGATACTCGCGTCCTCGGAAAATTCGTCAAGGTTGGGTCAAGGTTCACTTCAAGGCAACTATTTTTTAACATTTTAACAGAAAGCTATAAATCAAAAAGTTTTGGCCAATCGTATGGTAAAGCTGGCAGTGTCAAATTTAGAAAATTATACACAGGGTGATTTAATATAAAAAAATAAATGAATTAATATAATTGAAACACAATATTTACGAGGACTGCCTTTTATATGTCGGGATTAGAGAACAAAAACAAATTTTAATCATCGAAAATCACTTTAAAGTTTTTCAAAATATTCTCCATGAAGATCTATACACTTTTGCATGCGTTTGAACCAATTGTCGAAGCACTTTTGCCACTCTGAATCAGGTACCTCCAAAACATGCACGTTGACCTCTCAGTTTGTTTTTTACGAACGGGAATAAAAAGAAGTCATTCGGTGCCAAGTCAGGACTATACGGCGGATGACCCAGTAATTCGATGTTTTGGTTCTCAAAAATGCAGTTGTTTGAGCCGATGTGTAAGAGCTCGCATTGTCCTGGAGAAGAGTGATCCGTCTTTGACGATTGGTTTTCCTAATTTCTTGGAAGACAACTGGCAAACAAATGGTTGTGTACCACTCAGAATTTCCAATCGACCAATCGACACGAGCCTTTTTTTGAGCGATTGACAAATTGTGTGGGATCCAACGCGAACAAATTTTTTTGACAGTCAAATGTTTATGCAATATTGAATGTATGCTGGTCTCACTAATGCCTAAGATTGTCTCAATCTCATGATAGATCACATGACGATCTTGCAATAACAGTTCGCGCACAGCATTAATGGTTTTCGGAACAACAACTGATTTTGGACGACCTTCACAAAATTCGTCTTGGAGTGAACTACGACCACGATCGAATTCACGATTCCATCGATAAACACTGGTCCTTGATGGAGCTTCATCGCCAAAAAATGAATTAGGTTCATTCATGCAATGTTGCTGAGTTAATCCACGTCGAAAGTTGTAAAAAATAGTCGTACGAAAATGTTCACGATTTAATTCCATTTTTGGACCGAGATGAATCTTTTAAGTTACTGTAAATAACACAAATAGCGCTGGTATTTCAAAACGTTCTGAGTACGTAAAAGCCAAAAAATGTCAAACTTTGCGATACAGCTGTCAGTTGTCAGATTGCAAAACCAGGGTTGCCAAATCCCGAAATATAAAAGGCACCCCTCGTATTAGGAGTAAAATTTTTTAACTGTAACAAAAAACTAATACTAACTCCAACTTCCAGATTTATTTCTCCTCAATTCAAATACTCTGAAAGGGGAATGCGAGATCATTCTTTCGAGACGACGTTTCGCAGCTCTTCTGATGTATCAAACTTACGTTTTCCGGCGTTAGCTCGACGGGAAAGGTTGCTTCACATGCTCTCGATCGGATTTAAGTTCGACGATCGCGATGGCCATTCTAATACTCGAACATGTTTCTCCTAAAGCAAACTTCAAGATTTTGTACAAAGTTTAAAAGTTTGATTTAAATGGATTCGGTTAAAAAATAAACAATATTATAAAAAAAATAACAAAAAAAATTGTAGTTACAAATAATGTTTAATATTAAAAAATCACTTAAGGGGACCCGGTGGTCTAGAAATTTCAAAAAATCGATTTTTTGTTTTTTCGATATTTCGAAAGTATAGGATCTTAAGAATATACTGTGAAATTTTCATGCGGAAATTCTCAATATTATAGCTTCTACAGCTCATTGACCAGGTAGAGAGCACTCCTGTACCTCAAACTTGAAACTCATTTATCTCGAAACGACTTTTATCAGCCCGGTGTTGTCAAAAAAAATAAAATAATAATAATAAAAACTATGGCGAATTCTGCTCGATCATTTCACTTGTATTCACGTCCAATCAGAACCAATCATCACGAACACAGACTCTTTTTTTTCTTAAACGCACCCCAAGTGACGCCAGCCCATTAACTGATTCTGTCAAATTCGCTCAGAGCCGAATAACGTTGAAGAGCTCACCTATAAAATCTTTTCACCATGGGCAACGGCTGCGTTGATTTTTTCTTGTATGACCAACATAATCTCACCTTGTCTGGTGGAACTCGCTAGAAAAGATAGAAGCAGTTAAGAAGCTGGGGGGTGTACAAAGGTCTGTCCTCATTGAAATCAGTGGGGCGCTCCATACCACTCCTACTCTTGCGCTAACCGTTATGCTGAATGGGACACCCGTGGAAATTGCAGGAAAAACTGCCGCTGCACGCGCCGCAATCAGATTAAGGTCTTCGGGCCATAAGCTAGACTTAAACTCGAACACTCTAGCATTCTTAAAAATTTTGACTTCATCCCCTTGGTACTTGGTGTCCTTCCACTCATATTCCCCATGTCAAATATGTTCACGGATGTCTCGAAGTTGGACGGAAGGGCTGGTGGGTGAGTACTCCGTGAGAAGCTCCCCATCAAGCTCATATTCAGGCTTCCGGAACACTGTAGTGTTTCCCAAGCGGAGGTGGCCGCAATTAAGGAAGCAGTGTTGTTAGTTGCTCACTTCGGTAATTACCGTTAAAGAAGTAAATATTTACTTCGACAGCCAAGCGGCAATTAGAGCCTTGGACTCGTTGTTCCTGCGTTTGAGATTGGTCGGGGAATGTCTGGCTTCTTTCTCGATTGCATCCGAATACTTCGATATCAGGCTCATTTGGATTCCCGGTCACAGCGGTATTGAGAGAAACCGCTGGGCTGATGAGCTGGCTAGACAGGGAACTTTGGAGACGGTTTCGACGCAGATTGAGAGGATTGAGGTTCCCTTGAGAATCTGTGGTCTGCTCCTGGAAAGATGGACCTCGCGGCAACTCAGCGAGCGTCGGGTTAGTGTGCAAACGTGCAAAGTCGCGAGATACTTCTGGCCACGTGTAGATCGGGGGCGCTCTGCGCTCGAGGTAACTCCTAAAGCTAACAAAGCCGCAGCTCTGAAATTTGGTGAGTATCCTTACCGGATGTTGTCCGTTAGGTGTCCATGCGGTGAGACTTGGGATTGCTTCAAGTCCGTTCTGCAGAAACTGTCTGGAGGACGAGGTGGAATCATCTCAGTAACTTCTTCTCAGCTGCCCTGTTTTCGTCTGGCAGAGATTTAGACATCTGGGATCTCACTTTTTCGCAACACCTGCGGATATAGCGGGTTTAAATATCATATATCTGGTGAAGTTCATCACTAGCTTCAGGCGGCTAATAACGAACTAAATTAGCCACTATCGGCGTCGTCGCAAGTGTATGGTCATCATTCTCTAATCCCAAGGCCTCTTCTTCCCTCCCTTCTCCTTTCCCCTGGATGGTATCACAACGGTCGAATTTTTTTATTTATTTGTCCAAGTGGGTCACAAGTCCAAGGGTAGGCATTTAACCTAACCTAACACAATCTCAGAGTTTGCCGACCTCTGTTGTAAACAAACCAAACCCTTATTACAAAAGAAAATGATATGATTCCTTCAAATTCCTTTGGTGCTGGCCACACCTTTGCATTCCATATGTCGTGGATTTGGTGTGTTAGACACGTTTGATTGATTTTTCGACCAGCTGATATATACCATTATGAACACGTTCCCACATTTGTCTATAAGGATATTCCTGCATACACCTGATTGCATTCGCGAGGCCAGATAAAAATTTATTCTTACAATGCTATAGCCGATATTTTCCTTTCGAAGAAAACTTTTTTGTGAAATTATGACTGGCTACTTACGTGTGTGTTGAGAGTTTGTCCACATAGTACATATCAATAGAAACTTTCAGCTGAATATAGAATTGTACGAGTATGTGAAACATTTTACAAACATTCGAGCTGCAACATTCACTTTGCAACAGGCAATGCACTCTATTCATGCCAAGGCTATTGCTATCGCTCGCAAATACTGGCGGTGTATGTATGTATTTGTAAGCTGCTATTATACATATACATATGTGGATGTGTGTACTTATGTGTGTGTGGATTATGCAGGCGCACACATAGATTTACATAAACGTACCTACTAATTTTTAGGTATTTAACAAACCTTTTTACGTAGTAAAATTGAAGGTGAATTGAAGTGAAGGCAGTGCATGCCAGCGCATTTGGTCTGTTATGCTGCTTGCTACAGTTCATGCTCTCTTGCTTTGAAACGCGCTTATTGAAAGGATATAAAAAATAAATAACCAATTTAAGTCATCTACAAGTATGTATGAGAAAAAGAAAATGAAAAATTTCTGTCAACATTAACATTAAAGCAGTTCTGCTCATCTGACCATCAACTTAAAGTGGCACGCGATGGCAGCATGCCATTATCAATACAAGTCGCTTGTTCTTGCTTCCCCAGCCCATCGTACTAAGCCAACATGCTAATGCTGAATATCACGCATGCCATTGCTGTTGTCACGAGGACGTTGAGTGTTTTCTCTCCCCCTCTTTCGCCGGTATCCTTTGCTACCTTATAGGTCATGTTGCACGACAAATGCCACCACGTCATCAATGCGAGCTGCGAGCCTCCGTCCACTTACCAAACAAACGCAACCGTTCATTCGTTTGCTATTGCACCTTACCCTACCTCAATAAAATAATTGCGCAGCACAGGAAAATACGAGTATGCGGTGGAAATCGATAAAATGGAGCATGCGCTGCAAACGTTACGGGAGCCTGCCGACTTTTGGCGCCATTCACGATTTTACCGCACGAGAGCAGCGAAATTGCTCTCCTATTTTCGTTACGGATTTGTCGAGCTGTGATTTTTACTCTCTTCCGCAGCAGTTGTTCGCACAGCAGCCTTGCTTATCTAGTTTTGTGTGAAAATATAGAATATACTTTTATACATACATACACACATACGTAGCTCATTATGTCATATGCACATATGCGACTATCTATTTTCATATGCATTTGTATTTGTATGCGGCGTAAAATTCTCACAAAAGACAATCTTCTTCACCATTCCATACTCAATCCTTTATTGTTCCACAAATTTATGCCTTCGTAATTTTCTGTAGAAATTTTATTGCCATTTATATTTGGCTTGTGGGTAAAAAAATATAATCTGACTTTAATTGTAACAATGTTTGGCGTCGTTTGTTTTTCCTTTCTCTTCCTTTCGTTTAATTATTAGCGGCACGCATACACCTCCTTCCGTTTCCAAAAACATGTCAATGTTGCCAAGGCCACCGACAGATAGCGGCCAAAATCGATCAATCATTCGCTGGAAAATTATATTCCTTAATATTTGATTGATTGGCGACCGTCGTAGTTGTGTGCCTTTATGCAAGGCATACCGGCAGTTGTTATTGGGTTCACTGGCCACTTACAGTTCGGTTCGCCTGATTAAAAGCAATAACTTTTATGAAAGAAAATGGTAAATAATTAAAGCAACCGTATTTGATCTAGTACCTATTGCAAGGGTTTCTGATAATTCAAGTGCTGAATGCGCTTTGCTCGAAAATGAACATGCATCCAAATATTATTCCATCTAACGGCATTTCGCAGCAATAAAATTTCAACAGTTGTAATATTGCGCTTGATTTATTGGTTCATTGCACAGAGGTGCTCGGATTGTCTACATTATTTGCGCATTAAATCTGTGGAAAGGGATCGTTTTTTTAAGCATTCATTGTGTTTGGTTAGCGAACAAGTGCGTTACGATCTCTTCTATGTAGAATCAATTTGACCTTAGCCCAAGCTTTCGATGATCTGTGATTTCTATGCGTCGAACTAAGATGGTCAAAATTATGGAAAAATTGTCTGCCTAGTACAAAGTGCCGGTCGCAGTTGCTTGGCAATTTGACAGGTGCCTCATCATGCGAACTATCATTCGTAACTTTAGTGAGTTTTTCAATAATTTGTAAAACTTTGTGTAAACTTTTTTTTGTGTCATATTGTAAAGCATATTATATAACCTCGCCCTTGAAAAAGTAATAAGGGGAGCTGGCGTAACCATAGACAGAACTATACATATTCTTTAAATCGATACAAATCTTGGCATATGCAGATGATTTGGAAATTAAGGGGTTAGGTGGGTTTCAGAGGTTGAAATAAAGAAGATTTTGATTATTTTTTTTTAGTATATAAAATCATATATTTTATTTAAGCAATTCACTGTATCTAAGATACATATATAAACAGTATTTTGTGAAATTTTTATTTAAAAATTTCGAAAACTCAGCCGTTGGTACCTCATTTTCCTTGACGTCTCAAAAAAAAATGCTCTTGCCATGGACAGCATAGCTCATTATTGGTTCATCTAAAATCAGAAAACCAAACGGATTTCGTTAGTACATGGATAAATCTCGTTGTTGTACGAAGGAAAAAAAAAAATCAAAATTTGAATTTATGACAGGCTTTGAACCAAAAAACACATTTTTTAGTGAAATTTTCGACATACGTTGGCTAAAAAAAAATTTTTGTAATTAACAAAAAAAAAATCTTTCGTTCAATAACTAGATAATGTTATTTCAAAGCTTTGTACAAAATTTGAACTAAATCGCTTCATAACTTTTCGAGATATCGTGTCCACCGACTTAAAAAATGGAGTTTTGAGATAAACACGTATACGAGCGAAGCGCTCAACTGACGTGGCCTAATGGGCGGAACTTCTGAAGGGTCTATCTCTTAGAATTTTACTCGGATTGACTTAAAATTTTAGGAGAGTATTTTAAACATACTATACTATTTAATGAGACAAAAAAACAAAATTCGATTTTTTGAAATTTTCAAACCCACCTAACCCCTTAAAGCAACATACTTTGATGACCTTAAAATTAATGGAGTGACAAAAGGATTGGGATTATCACTGAATACAGACAAGACGAAGGCAATGGTATCATCGCCACAAGGACAAGCAATGCAAAGTTTTAAAATAGGCCCCTAAATTTTCCAATTCTCGGTGTCAAAATCGACAAATACACCTAAAACGCTACAAAGGCACCTTAAACGTCGCATTATTGGAAGATCAGCGAAAATAACAATTTATCGTACTCTTATCGTCCCAGTTCTTATATGCGCTAATGAAACTTGGATACTAAACAAGGCCAATGAGCAAACACTCAACGTTTTTGAGCGTGAAATTCTACGAAAAACGGTATTTGGAGAATACGATTCAATTATCAGCTCCAAAGATTGTATAAAGAACAGGATATTCTCACGACAATAAAGCTTAACCGTCTACGATGGCTGGCAAAGAAGGCATATCCACCGAAGAAAATCCTACTGAGTGCGTGCAGAAGAAATAAAGGCAAAGGAAGACCAAAACTCCGATAGTTGGATAGCGTAAATCGGGCTATTTGGTATAGTTTGGTGAAGAACTCAAGTGAGGGATAAACCGAGCTGGAGATAAATGTTACAGCAAGCCAAGACCCGGAGTGGGTGGTTGAGCTAACCAAAATGATGATGAAAATATATATTGTACATATCAACTTCGAGCATCGCATTAAACAATACCAGAGTCACAATTTTATTTATTATTAAGACACTGAGAGGATTTTACTTCATACTCCAGAAAGCTGCTGCGGAAAGGATTCTTAGCAATATCAAGTCTCACTGCGAAGGATTTTGCTATTTTGCACGTTTTTGAAATAACTCAGTGCTCGCTTAGTTGACAGGAAGCTCACCTCTCCAGGAGTATACTAGAGATTTTTAAGGGTGCCCCAATATTCTTATTACGCGTGTAAACTAACACACGATAATCAGACGTGGTCGAGAGCTAAGTTCGGCATTCCCCGACTAATCTCGAGCGCACAAAACACGAATCCATGGTCTTATTGCGGTGGGATAAAATTTTTATTTCCCCGCCAAGTAAGCAACCAATCAATTGCAAGACACTGCAGTGGTACGGTAGCCTGTATTTGTACTTGATGGAATACTTCGTGCTACTATCTGCTTCGGAGTATATGTAGGTATGACCAAGTAAAGAATAATTGCTTCACAAATGAAAAAAGTTTGATAGGAGCCTAAAAAAAATTAAACGCTCAGTTGGCCCATGGTATTAGTTATCACACGAGTAGAAGCGCACCGAATAGAATAGAATATCTCCAATACCTAAGACACTTACAGACTTCCTTATGCAAACTAAGAGTTCCCTGTTATTTGCAATGCTTCTAGTCGTGTGATCAGCTATACTTTTCGGAAGTTCACATAATATAATAATAATACTAATAAGACTTCTCATCATTTCACATACTTAATTGCCATTCTGATTCGGTAGATGGACCCATCAGGTGGAGATATGGAAGCTGTCGATTACAACCGATAAGGTAAACTAAGAGCAGTCTTAATTTTCGCATCTGTGTTTCAACCGGAGGTGTATGCTGCTCAAGAAGCGATGAACTTTATTGTGGAAAACAGATAGAGAGGCAGATCTATAGTATATGTGTCTGCAGTGACAGCGAAGCTGCGCTCATGACCTTAAGCAGCCCCTCAACCACTTCAAGGGTAGTTGAGTACTGGAAATCCAGATTAAAATATGTCGGTTAGTAAAAGGGTTACTCTGAGAGAGATTGCAGATGAACAAAACTGATGTTACCTGTCATGTCCGACCGACTGTCGCAGTTGTTCCTGTCACTAAGCAGAGGGGACTATAGGAGGTTGGCTGGACTGATGACGGGCCACTTTCTATTTGCGAAGTACATGGAAAAGATGGACATCTCAGACAATGCACTCTGCCCAGCATGTGGAGAGGAATATACGACGGCGGACCGCTTTCTGTGCGTCTGCCCGACCTTCGCTCGAATCAGGCTAGAGGTCTTTGGCACTGATGTGTTAAGAAGGGACCGCTTTCGCTCCTCGGCATTACAAGATCTGCTCAGATACCTTCGGAGGTTGAGTAGATTCAACAAAAATTAAAAACGGAACCCGAGTGCAGTGCAATGGACCTAATTGCGGCTGAGTGGTGTACTTGCTAGTCTCCCCCGACAAAAAATAATGTAATATTTTAAGAAAATAAAAAAAATTTCAGTTTGGTAATACCAAAAAAAAAGCAATATTTTTTTATGTAGGTGGCCGCCGTAGCCGAATGGATTGGTGCGTGACTACCATTGGAATTCGCAGAGAGAACGTCGGTTCGAATCTCGGTGAAAACACCAAAATTAAGAAAAATTTTTTCTAATAGCGGTCGCCCCTCGGCAGACAATGGCAAACCTCCGAGTGTATTTCTGCCATGAAAAAGCTCCTCATAAAAAAACCAATATCTGCCGTTCGGAGTCGGCTCGAAACTGTAGGTCCCTCCATTTGTGGAACAACATCAAGACGCACACCACAAATAGGAGGAGGAGCTCGGCCAAACACCCAAAAAGGGTGTACGCGCCAATTATATATATATGTATATATTAGGCCGGGTCGATTTGTGGGGAGGCAAAAAAATCGCCCATTGCTCTGTGAAAATCATATTCTAGGGATCAAAATAAGAAACTTTGCCGAAGGAACCATACCTCTAAAACGAATTCTGATGTCCCCCAAATTGGGTCGAACTTTTTAGTTTCTTTTCTCATGTAAAGGCCAAAAATGGTGATATTTTGAAATGATTGTATGGGGAACCCACCAGGGGAGTTCCAGGAGGTGTGCCACTGGCATGGGTGGATCGGCCGTCCAAAGTTAGTGGGGGTCGGTCATACATTTGGACTCGATTGGAGCACTCTAAATGGGTCAAAGTGGTATTTTTCGTTCGACCCAAATTGGGGGACATCAGAATTCGTTTTAGAGGTATGGTTCCTTCGGCAAAGTTTCTTATTTTGATCCCTGGAATACGATTTTCGCAGAGCCATGAGCGATTTGTAAATCGACCCGCCCTAATATACAGTAGGGAGCGAAAGTGTTTCCATAGTTGACATTCTCAACTTTGTGGGCCAATAAAATGCAAACGAATGAAGCAAATGAAAAAAACCTTTTGTTCTAATAATATGTCTTTAATTCTTAACAAATTGCAGAATCAGTAAAATATTCAAACAAAAAAAACCAAACCAACTCGCATGTGTACAATTTTGCACTTTTCGTGAACAAAATGAAATATAATATGAAATTAATATTTTGTCCACAGACCCTTATTAGCTATTACACCTTTTATTCGGTTTGGCATACTCTCGGCCAACTTCTCTATGATTTCTTTTGGAATTCGGTTAGACTCCAGTTTTACACGCTTCCAAAGATCGTCTAGGTTGGATAGCGCTGATTGATATTGCCCGAGCCGTCGCTTCACGATTGACCACAGGTTCTCAATCGGATTGAGGTCGGGACTTTGATCTGGCCACTCCATCAACTTAAAATTTTGGCTTTTTAACCATTCGCGGACAATTTTGGCAGTATGCTTCGGGTCCCCATCTTGTTGAAAAGTAATTTCCTCTTCAGGATATGCACACTTGTCCAGAAAATTTGATAGTTGAGTTTGCAAAATATTGAGGTAGTCTTCTTTTAACATTATACCATAAATTTCTTTTAATGGCCCAATGTGCCACCAAGTAAATCATCCCCAAACTTTGACATTGCCTCCTCCATGCTTGACGGTTTGCTTCACATGGTGTTTTTGAAGCTTGTCGCCGGGCCTATGCCAATAGTATTGCTTGCCATCCGACTGAAAACGGTTGAACTTGGATTCTACTGACCAGATAACACGTTTTCAGTCATCTAGAGTCCAGTTTCTGTGTTCCCGGGCAAATTTCAATCGAGCTTTGACATTCTTTTCGGATAGAGCTGGTTTATTTTTTTTCACACTTGCCACATATCCAATCTTAGCCAGTGCTCTTCTAGCTGCCCACCGACTCACGTCTTTTCCTATGTCCATAGATGCCTTCTTTGGTGTTAGGAACTTATCAGATCTCATTTTCGACATCGTTAGTCTGGCGTCAGAGTCTTTTAAGAGGCGTTTACGGCCTTTAATAATGTTTTTGGGTGCAACATTTCGTCTTTTTCGGACCTTGGACACCGCTGATCTGCAATAGCACGAGTCGAACAGCCACTTTCAGTTAGGCTAATAATACTATTTTCGACATCAGACGAAAGCTTCTTCATTTTTTCGCGGTACATTATAGACTAATTGCTAAAATCAACAAATCTGCTTCGAATAATAAGAAACGCGTGATTTTCTGGATCTTATAAGCGAAGAATGAACAAACAAAACATATAACGGTAAAACCGCATGTCTATTGCTGAAAAGAGAATTAAGAAATCAAACAAAAGTAAGAATAACGGAAGGTGCAAAATTGTACACATGGGAGTTGTTTTGGTTTTTTTTGTTTGAATATTTTGCTGATTCTGTTTTATTTTTTAATATACGGCAATTTGTTGAGGTTTAAAGACATATTATTAGAACAAAAAGTTTTTTTGATTTGCTTCATTCGTTTGCATTTTATTGGCACACAAAGTTGATAATGTTAACTATGGAAACATTTTTGCCCCCTACTGTATATATATATATGTATAAAATAGCGCGTGCCACGTATGAACAATAATGAATACGCAAAATTCGATGCCCTCACACTTCTTCAGTTTCGTAAATTGCTTTTGACAATTAATAAAACAAACCTCTCGGATTATATTACCATTTAGCACCTAACACTCACTGCCCAATTCCTAGCTACATATGTGATTAAATGTAGCGCACCAACAACCAATATTTAGTACTTGTACGAGTACGTATGTATGTTTGTAAGCGTGTGCGTATATTTCGTGCTCACAAAACTTTGGCGCGTGGCATCAGCAAGGATGGGTGAGAAATCTATGTAAATTTGTATAAAATATATGTACATATGTATGTAAGCACATAATAACTGTTGATTATGCTGATGTAAGTGCTCTATATAACGGTACTTGCGTTAAGTATTTACGAGTGTAGTTGTTTTTGCCGAAATGAATGAAAGGTGTAAAACGTTTGCTTCTACTCTTAGCCATTCGGAATGTGTAGGCGAAATTCAACAATTTCGTAAAAAAGTTAAAAAAAAAAATCAAAAGAAAAAATGTAAACAAAAATATTTGCGTCGTAAATTTCTTTATGCGACGTAACTTTAGTTTTCTTCCTGTCTTTTGTGCTCGTTTCTTTTTGTTTGAATATTTACTTAATATACACGCATTTCGATATATACGAATGTTTGTATGTATGTATATTTGATAGGGAGCCCGCACTTGTATAAACAAATATTTTAGTACTCTCTCTTGTTGTAACTCGATATGCCTATTGCAGTAAGCGGCTTTTGTCCTTTTGGCGCAACTTTTTGACTTTAGGAAATTTAAAGCAGTAGCTTCTTTGGCCTTTGTATCACGGCAAACCAATCTTTTTCTAATAAGATTTGAGGATTTGATCATTTAATCTGCATAATTATAATTTGAAAATAAATCTAAACTAGCAGTGTAAGTTTAACTGAATTGTAATTTTCGTTCCTTCTTAGCATTTCGTTCATTATCTCTGTGTGAGATGATCGAAAGAAGGAGGAATATATTAAGTAAATTTAAAGGTTAGAATATGTTGGATGCTATGAAAAAATAATCGAAATAGCCACCAAACATTTAAGTGGAATATTAATTTTATAATTAAATTTTATTTTAGTTAATTAAAAAGTGATCTGAGAAAATTCTTAAAAACCAAACGTTTGTTTATCACTGAAACAAAGCTATTGTTTAAGGGGTTATTTACAGTTAGAGTTTTCAAAAAATCGATTTATTTATTTTTTTTTTTTCTTAACGTACATCTATTTAAGAATACGCACAGAAAATTTAATATCGTTCCGGTGAATATTTTCGAGTTAGACGCAAATTTGAAAATTTGTTTCAGAGTGTTTGAAAAGTGCTTTTCAAACTTTAAACGCGTTTTTCTCAAAATGGTGTTTTCAAAGTCGGTGACCAACATCTCTCGAAAACGGCTACGCTGATTAGTCTCAAATTTCAACACGAGCTTCTTAAATATATTTTTGAGTAATTAAGATTTTTTCTTACCGATAAGTATTTTTTTTTATAAACAACTATCTTTAACCCGCGGCCCCGCTCGCATAGGAGTAGTTTTGAGGGATTTAGGTTATGTATATAAAAGAATTACAAACAATAATTTCATAGAAAATAATTTTTTATTAATAACCATAATATTAAAATACCCGGCATCCGTTGCTATGCCTCGTTGAATAAAATCAAAAGAGCCAATCAGAAAAATATCAAGCAAAATTATTTTCTATCTCAAACCGTTTTTGAACTTTGCATTTGGGTCATAGTTGAACAGCTTATGCGGATTATGAAGTCTAGAGTGTGCTATAAATAGTGGGAGATAGGAAAAACTAAGATTTTTTAGATTAAATTTAAGAAAATATTCGGTTATTAGTGACGAATGAGAGTGTGGCGCGGCCTGGGGGCTCTGGGAAGGGAGTTCCATCATAAAAATATGCCTATAACCTTCATTGGGTGAAAATATGAATGTATACAAATTTTTACGTCATTTGGTGTTGTCGTTTCGTAGTGATGCGCGGACAACGTACAGACATTCACCTTTGTAGTATTAAACAATTTAAGGGCGAAATTTTGATCAGACATCGATATTTTTTTTTGAGAAACTTTGTCAAACAAATGTAGTTGCTTATTCCTTCAATTAATTACTAGATTTAACATTACTTTAACGAAATCTGTTGGTTTTTTTTTTCATTTTAGAGCATCCAGTTCAGAGATATATGTAGTGGTCACAGCAAGACGTCTTTTTTGAGAGGAGCTCCCCGAGACCAGCTGTAGCTCCTTTCCAAATAAATAGTTTTACTATTACTAAGACTTAAAATACAGCTAAAAGATAACAATAGCTGAGACTTTCAGCTATTAGTCTATAGATGTCGCTAGGAGTATTCTTAAACCTTCCCAAATGTCTTGTTTTTTTTCGTCTGTCGTTTCATACAACAATGCTCTTAAAAATGTCAAATTTGCGGACATCGTTAAACCACTTGTGAAATGTTGCTCTTCCGGTTCAAAAGAAAGTATTTTTTTGCATCGAATCGTTACGGGTGATGAAAAACGGTTGTATTTCTCCGATCCCATGCGTAAACTATCGTATGGTGCGCCTGGCCACAAGCCAAAAACAACGTCCAGACCAAATCGCTTCGGCTGCAAGGCAATGCTATATGTTTTCTGGAATCAGCGTGGTACGATTTGGTACGAGGTATTAAAACCAGGTGAAACAGTTGACGGTGCACGCTACCAACAATTAGCCGATTTGAACAGTGCTACACGAGACGTACGATTGGGAACCGCCGGTGCATGCAGCTTACTCACCGGACTTGGCGCCTTCCGACTATCATTTGTTTGCATCGATGGGCCACGCACTTTCCGAGCAGCGCTTCAATTCTCACGAAGAAGGCGAAAAATGGCTCGATGATTGGTTTGCTGCCAAAGACAGCCAATTTTTTTGGCGCGGTATCCACAAATTGCCTGAGAGATGGGAAAAATGTGTCGCTAGCGCTGGCTATTATTTTGAAGATTAAATTTGTAACCATTTTTTGTTAATAAACGTTTGAAATTGAAAAAAGTCTCATTTCATAGGTATACACCTCGTATGTGAACAAATTTTTAAAATCTGGAAAATTATCTTTTTTCGGCCTTCTAACTGTATATAACCCCTAAGGTGGCAGATAATGTATTCGATTTTTTTTTGCCATTATTTTTAAACGAATAAGAAATATTGTGTACAAATTTCAAGTGAATCGGAGAAAAATTGACGAAGTTATGAGTATTAGAGCATCCTTAGCTCCAGTCTGGGTTTCTACACCTGCTCGACTTTAAAGCGTTTTTCTGAAATTTGCTATTTTTGAAGTCCGTGTATGACATAACTTAAGATCTACAATACAAAACACTTCTTCACGTAATCAGCCAGGTACCCAAGAGGTAATTTGTAATAATTATTTATCTTACAACAACATTTTATTTTAACGAAAATCAGTGTTTTGGCTTCCAAGTTCTATGAAAAATTGAGAAATGGAAAAAAGTCTCCCAGGAATACATTAAGAAACACCTCCGCATATTCACTGTCACTCGAGTAACCCTTTTTCATATTTCTATTATAACTAACGACTTAAGCTTCCAAGAATTTAATTTTCTCTTGTTTTGTGAGTATTAGCTTATAAAAAGTATTATCGAACAGGAAGGTTTTAAAAAAGGTGTCCAACGGAGGGTTAATATTGAATATTTTGCAATGAAACTGTAGAAAAATTATGTTCAAAAGTTGCATTATAATATGGAAATTGATTAAATAACCTAGCACAATCTGTATCTCAAAAAAGAAACAAAAAAATTTCTAAAATATGCTGACACAAAATATTTGTCTGAAGGACATTCGAAATCCTCTTTTGAAATTTTTTCAGTAGTTGGGATTTGTTGTAATTTTTGGTGACTTCGTAGCTGTAGCTCTTGAAGAATTATAATAGACTAATATATTTCAATATCTTAAAAAAAGAAGCCTAGATGGTTTAAATCAGGTGATCTAACAGGATATGATACAGGTTCTCGCCCCTTCCTACTCAGCTACGTGGAAAAGTTTGGCGTAAGTGCTCTCTAACTCCAGTGGAAAAATATGATATCGTCATACTCGAACCACAACAAAGGAATGTTGTCCAAAAGAAAGTTTAGGTAAATAGCGCCTGTTAAACGGTTTGGTAAAAGGACAGAACCTAGATACTTGCCGCCTATAATACCCATCCATATGTCTAAGGGAATGCGTGTCTGATGCCCAGAATCTATTAGTGCATGGGAATTTTCGTCTGCCAAAACATGCCTATTCTGTGTATTCTGAAAATTACAATAATAACTCCGTTTCGTATGAACTCAGCCTCGAAGTATGCCAGTAAAAAGGATATTGAAGGATTATTGCTCTTACTGCTGATTGGTACGTCTATTACTCTCGATAATGGATAATTTTTTTTTATATTCAACTCGTAAGCCTTGGCCGCTGATGTTCTTTGTTTGTATTTAAATATAAACATTTCGCAAAACAGCAATGAACTTTGTTTGATAGGAATAGCCAAGTAAAAGGGAGTTGAAAAATAATAACTAGCCATATTTTCACAGCCGGTAGTTTGACGTCCCATGTTTTTAAGACCTTTTTGCTTCTTTTAGCCCATACTCCTCCTCCCTCATACTCCTCAAATATATAAATTTTTATATATTTTTTATAACACTCTGTGTATGTACTCATGTACAGTCCCTTATCTTTTTACAATGGTCGCTATATTTTTCACGCTGAAAAGCTTATAAATCAAAGTTCCAAAATTTTTACAAAATTCACAAAAATTTTATAAATTTCAAAAATTTAACAAAATTTCAAAAATTTGTCATCAAAATTTTCAACTTTTTAACCAAAATCTTTAGTAAACTTGTGGGTATGAATATGTAGGTACATTCAATTTTAGTACAATGAAGTGCAAGTTTTAAATCGCTCAAAAACCGCTTTGATTTTTGTCAAGATCTTTCGTACCATCGCGTTTAAAGTAAAATGGCTGTCAAAATCCATACAAATTGCATTGCAGTGAAATATGCGTGAAATTTCATAAAACTAGTACTCAGTTCATGCCCTGAAAATACTGTGCAACATGCCAGCAACATTTTTTCATACCTATTTAAAATACGATTTGTCACATGTCATTTAAAATTGAGCGACAACTGACAGTTCGTTTGTGAGTGCCTGAGTGCGAATACTCCGAGGATATGGTATTTTTAAGCAAAGAGTGTGAGTAAATATATTTTATATTTTTTGGTGCCAATATACATATTTATTTATAGGTATGTGTATTAATTTGTTTAAAAACACTTTCCATGCCAAAATTTGCTAATTGCTTCTGGGGCGATGCTCAAAAAATTTGATGTTTCTTCTCTTTTGACAATCAAAGCAACATTCTACGGCAATCCACATGCATGTTGCTGGCGAAGTTAGTACTAGCCTCTATTGCCTAAAATGTAAAAATTTATACAAAAAGGATAGCTTCTAATAGAAACCTACCTCCTGTGTGTGATACATACATCGCTCATGAGCTATTGTAGGGCTTTGTAAACAAAGAAAAAAGTTAAGGGTATGTGATTATTTCAATTTTTCCTTCAATCCCGTGTTACTGTTTAACCCTTTGTCGTTCACCAAAGCAAGTCATTGAGAGGGATGTGAAAAGTTGGAGCATTTGAGCTCAATTAACCATTGACAGCTGCCAGTTGGTAACTGTGGAAGAGACATAACCATCTGACTGGCAATCGATTGAGTTTTGCTTTGATTGACATTTGGCACTAACAGAGTAGTAAATGAAATGATCTATTTTAAAATGCTGAACAACTGTTACTGTGTGTTAGTCAGAGAATATACGAGGGCGGGTCAATAAGTCCGTGACTTTTTTTGTATTTCTGACCTCTTTACTGAAAAAGAAATACTGCTCCTGTCAACAGGCATCTGTCAGATGACTTCTGTCAAAATTTGAACGTGCTGCGTCAGTTAGTTTGTGTTTTACAGCTACCTTTATCAGACTACCCAGTAATTTGAGGAGAAAATGGAAAAAACTGAATTTCGTGTGCTTATTAAGCCAATTCACCCTTAGAAACCCACTGTTTCGACTGTTGTTTGGTCTCTGGTGTGTGGTGATGGATCCATGCTTCGTCCACGGTTACAAAACGGCGAAAAAACTCCTCCATATTGCGATTAAACAACGCCAAACCTTCCTGTGAAGCTGTTACACGATTGCGTTTGTGGTCGACTGTGGCGGACGATGTTGCTTCTTTGGTAACAGGCTCTTCGCTTATGAACATCTGCAGGAAAGTGCAGTAAACTCTGGGTCTGATTGACACTTTGTGCTGGGCGAATGGGCTATCGGCAAATCCTGCCAAGACTCGTATTGTCCTCTTCACCAGAAGGAGGAAGCTTGATGGACTCGTTCTGCCTAAGCTAAAAGGAGTCACAATCCAGCTATCCAAGGAAATTAAATATCTTGGAGTAATCCTCGATAGTAAGCTCCTATGGAAATCACACGTTGAAACAAAGACATCCAAAGCACTGACAGCTTTCTGGCAGTGCAAAGGTGTCTTTGGGAAAACATGGGGTCTTTCTCTTAGCAAGGTCCTATGGATCTACACGGCTATGATAGGACCTATTATCACTTATGCATCAGTGGTCTGGATGAGTAGACTCTCTCTCGTGGGAGTCTGGAGGACCTTATCGAGACTACAACGCACTGTGGCCATCTGTTGTACCGGAGCTTTTCCGACTACTTAAGGTTCGGCATTAGATGCTCTGATTGGTTTACCACCACTTGATGCTTTCATCCAAGGAGAGACCTTGAAGGCTAACTGCAGGCTGAAACACAATGGGAACTAGTACGGCCCGTGTCCGGCATTGAAACACAGAGAAGGTATGGACGTCGATCCAACGATTCTCTCCATGCCCCTTGACTCCATACCATCAAGAGTCGCACTTGAAAAGAGATACAGTGTAGTGCTACTAGAGGCTCAGTTGTGGGAAGACTCAGAAAATGAGTCCAGCAAACACTGTTTTCGCATTTTACGGATGGCTCCAGGACCGAGCATGGCTCCGGCTCTGGGGTCTACGTGAAATACAGCGGGACAAAACTGCACTTTGCTCTTGGAATGCATGCATCTGTGTTTCAAGCGGAGGTGTATGTAGTTCACGAAGCGATGAACTTTGTCGTGGGAAAACGATAGAGAGGCAGATCTATATGTGTCTGCAGCGACAGCCAAGCTGCGCTTAGGCCTTAGACAGCCCTCCAACCTTATCAGGGGTAGTCAAGTCCTGTAAATCCAGGCTGAACTATGTCGATAGACATAATAGCTCGATGCTAACATGGGTCCCGAGGCCAACTTCTTTGGCCCAGAGTCCGTTTTGCCACTCCCTTCTGCGGCCATCACAGCCACGGTTAGCAAATGGGTAACTACCACCCACAAGCGAGCTTGGCAGGCTGAGAGAGGCTGCAGATGGACTAAACTGATGTTACCTGTCATGTTCGATCGACTGGTTGGACTAATGATGGGCCACTTTCTGTGGGCGAAGCACATGGAAAGGTTGGGCATCTCAGACAGTGTACTCTGCCCAGCTTGTGAAGAGGAGGATGAGACGGCGGACCACTTTTTGTGCGTCTGCCCGGCCTTCGCTCGAATCAGGTTTGAGGTCTTTGGCACTGATGTGTTAAGAAGCGACCATCTTGGCTCCTTGGCACCACAAGATCTACTCAGATTTCTTCGGAGATCGGGTAGATTTAAAGAAAAGTAAAAGGGAATCCAAGTGTAGTACAATGGACTTAATTAATGTCTGAGTGCTGCACTTGCTAGTTGTCCCGACAAAAAAAAAAAATAAAAATCAAATCTGACTATAAATATGATTTTCAATTTATCTCAACACCATTCTTGTCCAACAATATACAGTCCTCAAATTTATACATTTTTATAAATAATATCTTATTTTACATGATTTGTAATTTTCTGCTTTCCACGCCAAATTGTAAGTGAGCAATTTTCTATATAGTACATTAGTTGACCAGTTGCCAATATTAATTTGGTTGTTTTTGTCATTTTGATTTTGCAAAAATTTTAGCTGAAGAATAAAATTACAAAAACTTAAATGAAATAAATGCAAATTATTATTTGCTATAAACTGTGTCTCGTCCAAAAATATATATGTACAAAAATAAAACTTTGTTTACTCTATCTTAGCTAAGTGATCAAGCTCTTATGCCTTTATATGATAAGCTCGTCTGGGTACCTACTATGCAAAAATAATAGTTTAAAATAAAATATTTTCTTTTGCTACAAGAAAATACGAAAATAAAGCTGTACCATTGCCGCATATAAGTTCCAATAATGTGATTTTCGAATTACATTTTTTGGCGCATCGCCAAAGGCCACTTGTAAATTATGTAAACAGCGCCAATAAGAAATAACTAGAAGGTGATTGTAGTCGTAATATATAGCTGGATGAGAAATAATGAGGGTATTCGCCAAGATGAGCAAAATATCTGGCATACTGGCGGAAAGTGTCCAGTGTAACTGAGTTTAGTGAGCGCGCTTTTTAACAGTGTGGCAATATTAACGAGAGCTAAAAATTTAACATCTCACATTTCCTTTCATGTTAACATTTTCACATTTAAATTTTGAAGAGATGCTATGTTGATTGAAAATAAAATAAGTTTTACGAGTACATTGGAGGGTACTATTTGCAGATATGGAAGGCAAGTCACTGTATTTGGTTGTTAAAATGTATAATTTAAATTGAAAAATTGTTGAAATCAACTTGAGCCTAATTGTTTGCAGCGAAAACAAAACTATAAGGGTATAAAGCAGGGTTGCATTATAACTGTGTCAAACTTACCACTGAAATTAAACAACCTTTTTAGCGACCAGAAGAACAAATAAGTGGTACTTCAACTTTAAGTGTATTTTGTTGTTGCTTTGAGCTAATCAGCTCTTTTGCCCAAGTACCAAGCCACCTTCTCTATTTGGTGAATACCTCTCATGATGATAAATTAAAAAAAAATACAAGGTATTGCCAAAATGCGGTAATTGCAGATGGGGGTGAAAGTTAATAAAATCCAATGTTAGTTAATCACAATACAAAAATAGATAAGGAACTATTTGCATTTGGTGCTCTTTGGAGGTGTGCCGCCGAGGCCGCGGCGGCTATTTGACCAATATTTTGTTCCACACGGAATTGAGCCATACTAATATTATCATAATAAAGAGAAATGACAGTAATTTCCTAAAAAAATTGTATTTTATTCAAAATCAACACCGGTCCTTGAAACTTAACCACCGTTTAGAAGAGATAATAGAATATTAATCGCCAAATTGTTTATTTGCCTAGCCACGGCTGTTATTTATTTTAATTGTGAAATAATTTTAATTACTAAAGAATTTAACTACGCAATGTACCAGCCAAACCACTGCGTCAAAAAGTCGATAACTTTTTCCTGTGCAGTAAGTAAGTACTAAGTTTTTCCTGTGTAGTAAAAAGTTAGTACAGTTAAAATAATCAGGCATACACATTACAGGCACAACATTAATCGCCCGGAAGATTGATTGTACGTGAACCATATTTGACATTAGTGTATTAGACAGCTAGTGCCAAGAATGAGACACATAAGGGTTAAAATAAATATTTCCATTAATCAAAATCATTCCTTTTTATAGAAATTTAAAAAATAAACTATTCAAAAATAAAAGTGGATGATTAATTTTGCGTCACCTTGTACGAATTGCAACTAACTATCACGTTTTGCTGCTCTCGTACCCAAAGAATTCGCAAGGAAGGAGAAATTGAGAGAGCAAAAAGCCATTTCATTTTGAGAAGAAGTTGCAAGTTTTTACTGGATAGTTGAATTGTGAAAAATCTGTAGTGAAAAAGAAAAATAAATAGATAAAAGTTAACATAAGATAAATTTGCGCCTATACATACTTAGATCGCAGCATAATTCCCAGTTTTCCATTTTTTTAACCTTTGTGAATTGCGCACCATGAAATCTTTATAGTCGTTACACATTTTGCAATTTTCAGAGCAAATTCTCAAGAATTCTCGCAAATTTCTTACTGAAAAATTTTTACTCGAAAAATGCGAATAGGTTTATATTCTTTTGCCTAACATGTCAGTGCTTTGAACGATGCCAACAACATTTATTTTCTGTTGCATCAAGTACCGTCCACTGGAAATTTATGATCATGTTTTAATACGTGGACTGTTTGTAGTCGAAGTTGAACTGCAACTGTTGTCTATTTCAAGTACCAGATTGACCTCTTTCGATTTAGATGTGAATAAGGACACTGTGGGTAGATGAGGACACTCACAGTGGAAAATTGTAAATGTTTCGAACAGCAATCAGTTTCCTCCGATTATGTTACAAACATGTTCTAAAAGTTCCGAAGCATCCCGATAAAATCTCTGAAATGTACGAGGTGTTTCCAAAAAGTATCGCAAATTTTGAATTTTCGCAGGTTACGTATATTCGAATTTCGATGCTTTTGTGGCGATATGTTGGTACTCATGTCTCTCACTCATGCCGACGAGTTCGGCCATTTGGAATGTTCAGTTAATTGTTCACAGCTGCTTTGCTTGCACGTGTTTCGGTTCTTCTTCGATTTTTACCTATTCAAAAAGATGGATCAAAGAACCTGTATCAAATTTTATGTCAAAAACGAAATTAAGTGCACGGATGCATTCCGAATGTTGACTGTGTCATACAGAGAAGATCCGTTGAACCAAAGCAACGTTTATCGGTGGTACAAAATGTTTTCAGAAGGCCGAGAAGATGTGACCGACGAAAAGCATGCCGGACGCCCGAGCACTTCAACAACAGACGAAAAAATTGATGAAGTGAAGAAAAGGGTATTGGCGAATCGTCGAATCACCGTTAGAGAAATGGCTGAGGACCTAGACATATCGATTGGCTCATGCCATTAGATTTTTTTCAATGATTTGGGCATGAGACGGGTCCCCGCAAAATTCGTACCAAAACTGCTCAATTTCTACCAAAAGCAGCATCGCATGAACATTGCTCATGAGATGTTGGACTCTGTCCGCGACGACCCAAATTTGCTCCAGAGGGACATAACTGGTGACCAATCGTGGGTTTATGGTTATGACGTGGAAACCAAAGCTTAATCATCCCAATGGAAGCTGCCGCATGAACCAAGACCGAAAAAAGCGCGCCAAGTTCGGTCGAATGTAAAAGTTTTGCTTACCGTTTTCTTCGATTGCAGGGGCGTTGTGCATCATGAGTTATTGCCACAGGGTAAAACGGTCAATAGGGAATATTACCTGCAAGTTAAGCGCAATCCGCCAGAAACGCCCGGATTTGTGGAAAAACAAAAATTGGATTTTGCATCACGATAACGCCCCTGCTCACACATCGTTGCTTGTGCGCGACTTTTTGGCCAAAAACAACAATCTAATGATGCCACAGTCACCGTATTCCCCAGATCTGGCCCCCGGGCCTTGTTTTGGTCCCGAAACTGAAGAGACCCATGAAAGTACGACGCTACGCTACGATAGACGAGATAAAGACGGCATCAAAGGAGAAGCTAAACAAGATAAAAAAAAAAAAATGATTTTTTGAAGTGCTTCGAAGACTGGAAAAAACGTTGGCACAAGTGCATAATATCTCATGGGGATTACTTTGAAGGGGACAAAATAGATATTAATGAATAAATAAATAATTTTTGAAAAAACACTCGCCACAGAGACAGAGGTGCTTTCAAAATCAAGTTCATTTATCAAATTTAGATTCCATAAGAAGTTAGGTATAATTAAAATTGTTTTTTTATTTTCAAGTTTTCATTTGAAACATTGATCGAAAAAAGAATTCAGAAATGAATTAAAAAAATGAAAAGGCAGTTTGAAAAAGTAAAATAAAAAAAGTTTTAAAAATAAAAAAAAGTTATACAAATTTAAAGAAAAAAATTTAAAGAGTTTTAAAAACTGAAAAAAGTTCTAAAATTAAAAAACAAGTTTAAAAATTAGAAAAAAATTCTAAATTTAAAAAAAAAGTTTTAAAAGTTAAAAATTAAAAATTAAAAAAAAAAAAAAATCAAAATTAAAAAAATATATAAATAAAATAAAAAAATGTAAAAAAATAAAAACAAAAATAAAAAAAAATATTTACACAATTAAACAAACTATAGCAAAATTAAAAAAAAGATTAAAAAAAAAATAAAAAAAAAAAAATAAAAGAAATAAAATAAAAATAAAAAATTAATAGAATAAGAAATGAAAGTAACAGAAAAGGTAAAAAAAAGAGGATTAAAGATATTAGTGCTATAGAAAAAGGTTAAAAATTAAAGAAGATTAAAAGAAAATAAAAAAAAATATAAAAATATAAAAAATAAAAATTATTAAAATAAAGCAAATTTTATTTACCACAAACAATAATACAAATGTTTAAAAAAAATGTTTGTATAAAAAGATGATCCCTTCCCTAAGCAGGTAGTATGATTTAATTTTTACAGTTTTACTTTAAGGTTTGTAGGCTTGTTTGATTTTGGCACAGTGAGTTTGGACATTTTTTTTTATAACCTATATTTTAAATTTTCACTTTGCTGTACGTGAATTAAATGGGCCATAAAATTGCATATCACAAAAAAATATATAAGTTCTGAATAAAAAATTAGGAAATCTGAAGAAAATTCATCAACTTTTTTTGAATTTCGGACAAACTTTAAAAAATATATATTCATACATAATCATTTGACTTTGTTGTACAAATCAGCACTTTGTTACCAGACTGTACATAATTGTTGCTTTTCCAATTGCTTCTTTTCAAACAGCTGCAGACCAGAGATGAATAAATGCCAAATAATAAAAGCATCTACTCGCTTGGATCGCTTATTTTTCAACTACTAACAGTTGGTAGCAATACAAATGAAAATCCCACCACTGCACAATTTTGTTTTTAAAAAATGTGCCAGAAGCAGTAAATATAGAATAGAAGAACTAAATGGTATAAAATTTATATTGAATTGGTGTACATTTTTTAATTTAATTTCGTTTATTTGTTGTGGGTTTTTAATATTTCAGCTGACCACACAATGCTTTCGATTATCTGCTATGTACTTTGTGATATGATTCATACATTTTATAGCATTTTGGTTTTAGGTTACTTCGTTTGTTCTTTCTATGTTTACGCAAATATGTACATACAAATATTTAAATGTGTACGTTTTTGGCTAAATTTTGTTTATTCTGAACTGTTGCTGGCTTACTTGCGCTCCTTGTGCTCATCTAAAATGGAAGGTGTGTTGTATAAAATTGCACATTTCCCTGGTGATTTCAATTTTACTGCATTAGTCAAGTTTTATTTTGTATTTTTCTCGATGATCTCAATGCAATTGAGTATTTGGTTGACGCTGTTATGATGAAATAGCGTATTGTATGCGTTATTGTTTACTTTGCTTGCGCTTTTATTGTGAAACTAAACGAACAGGGTGGTCCTACTACAGTACAGTTTTGAATTATACTACTCTGATTAATTAAGGGGAAACGCCACTGTGAAAATTCCAAACAATTGATTTTTTTTTTGTATAAATTGTTAGTATAACTACTCAAGAAAATGTGGTAAAAATTTTAAAGCGAAATTCGCTTTATTCCCGGTTCTATGTGCACTTAAGTGAGCGCCCGTCGGTTCGGCCTCGTAGCGCTTACGATACGATGCTTTATTTCAAACGTGTTTTTCTTATTTCAACGATTTCTCGAAGACTAATGAACCGATTGTAATTTTCTTTTTTTCAAAATTTTTGTTATCGCATTGGCTACGTTGTAAGTAGCCGATTTTCAAAAGTTTAAAAATAACTAGTTTTTTGGGCCTGTTGAAAATCAAAAAATTGTGAAAACACACATCGAAATTCAAATCACCAGCAGTTTGTAAAAAAAAAAAAAAAAAAGGCTACGTACAACGATAGCCACTATTATGTAGATTAATAAAATTGTTGGTTTTTTTAGTTCAAATGATTATTCATTGCTGTATCGCTGCCACCAGATCACGATATTTTTTTTTAACTCGTTTCGTAACTCGTTTATTTTTACATAAATTTGTCAATTTTCAATCATTCCTACTTATATTACAAAAATGAATTCCCAAAAATCGATTATTTTTTGACCCCCCACAGTGGCGTTTCCTCTTTAAACTATGCAGGCTCGTCATTTCGGGCAATTTTTTTCTTTTACGGTGGTGACACTTTTATCGACGTCTGTGTCAAATTACATATCAATATTAGCAAGAATAAAATAATAAAAGTAATCAGTTATTTATCAATTTTATAATGCCTTATTTTTGCTGAGCAAACAAGATGTATGAAATTGTACTAGTATGCAATTTTTGCACTATATGAATGTGCAAAAAGCCCTCGGTAACCAGGTTACGTTACAAAAGAATTATATTTTCAAGTGTCAAGGAAATCAAATATTAGGTCCCAAAGAATTTTGGATTAACAACACCGTACACCACAAAAAAGTAACAAGGTTATGATAATGGATTCTGGACACAAATAAGAAGTAAGCCAAAACGGAAAAGTGTACGGATTAATTTCTTTAGTGTTGAAAAACTTGTTTTGGTCGAGTTTTAATATAAATTAGTAAGTTACTGCACACACTTATTTCTGGCTTTCAACTTGAGTTTTGAGCTTTAGTGTATTAAGACACTTTTTGTATAACTTTATGACAAGTATTTTTGTGGTACATTTTACAAAAATGTTCCCTGTTATTTTTTGTCTATATATGAATAAATAAATTTAAATAAAATTCAAGCTGAAACTTTCAAAACACCAATACACTTATATTTTTTAGTCCTCTCTATCAGAAACTTTTTTATTTTGCAAAATATTTGATCTTGCCGTACAGTGCAACTTGTTTTGGATTATGTCAAAGTATTTAGAAATATGTTTTGTGCCTGGCTTTTCGAGAGTATTCCGCGTAAAATTTAATAAATCTCGTTCCACAACCATCGTTTTGGCCCGACTTAGCACTGCGCAACTTTTGCCTATTCTATAAGCCCAAGAGGAGACACCGTTTTGACACCATAGAAGGCAAAGAGTAGAAAAAAGCACTAATAGCTGCATTCCTTGAAGGCCATTCCGGAAGTCGACTTGAACAATGGTTTCGGTAGTTTGTTGCAGTGGATAGTTAAAAAAGTAAAAAAGACTTTGAATAATAAAAGCAATTTCTAAAAGTTATAAATGTCACTTTTCTTTGTGATCACAGTAGACTATTTTGGCACTAAAGGCTCCGGCTCAAAACTTTGACGGTCAATCAGTATTAGATTTGTAATACAAGCACGGATTTTTCCTACCCGAAAGTGCAGATAGTAATTGTTTTTAGTGAAGCTTTAGTATATACTCAAAAATAACTTTTACTTTTAATAAAGCTTTTACTTTTATTAAAGGTTTTACTTTTATGAAAGCTTTTACTTTTATCAAAGCTTTTACTTTTATGAAACCTTTAACTTTTATGAAAGCTTTAACTTTTATTAAAGATTTTACTTTTATGAAAGCTTTAACTTTTATTAAAGCTTTTACTTTTATGAAAGCTTTAACTTTTATTAAAGCTTTTACTTTTATGAAAGCTTTAACTTTTATGAAAGCTTTAACTTTTATGAAAGCTTTAACTTTTATTAAATCTTTTACTTTTATGAAAGCTTTAACTTTTACTGAATTGACGCTTTAGTATAATAAAAACAATGTACTTTCATTAATTTTATTTAATTTTTCAATATATACTTGTAGTTGAATCACCCTGTAGATGCTTTAATGCTTCAAGAAATTATTGGCAATAAATATCTACTAAGAGGGTATGAAGCGCATCCGATGTCGTAACACAATTAATGAAGGTTGGAGGCTAAACAATATTTTTATTGTCGTAGGTTATCGAATTAAAATAGTAGCCAACTGTGCATACTTGCAAAGGTAAATGTGATCACATAAATAGCCCACAGATAGTCTTAAATGAGGAAGGCATATATTTTAGTTTAAAGAACTATGCTAAAAAGATTTAAAATTAACTCAAAATCTTATAAAAGTATAGAAAACCGTTTTATTTTTACGGACATAAAAACCTTCGAACAACTTTTTGCCAATTTTTTGCATGAAACGGATCCTACGCCGGCATCAACGCCGCCAGTTGTCTGCGATGCTCCCTGAGGATATTTAGCGATCAATCGTAATTAAAAACAATGACTTGTTAAGATTTTTATAATGGACGTTTAAGCCGTCAAGATCAGTGTCATTTTTAATATTTCTCATTTTCGGATTTTGTATATTGGCTGGCCTATATCCTAGAACCCGTTTCCTCTTTTCCTTAATTCATCTCTTCACTAATTGCGAGCAGTGGTGAGCAAGGTTTCGAAATTTTTGAAAATTATTACGTAAATTTTAAGTCGGTGTTCGTTGATAACCGATTAATTAATTTTTGGTCGTTTTAATGGACTTTGATTTAATATTTGCTTTATTGAATATTGGAATAATCAATACTATCCCAGTCGTATTTCACGTCGTTCACACAAATCGGGATTATCTCACTGAGTATTGTGGCGAATTTGCGTACAGATCTTTGTCTTATTTGAAATTTCTTCGAATAGACTTTGAAATAGTTATGTTATGCATGGCTTTAGTGGAAAAAAACTGAGAAAACACATTGATGAAAATTTGCTGTTATAAGAAAGCGAACTGCAAAAGTTTTCCCAAAAATAAATTTGAAATTCTAAATAAATATCTGTGGACGGTTGACAAAAAGGAAAATCTGTCACAGGAAAATTAAACATTTTGGTTTCACTTTCATTAAGGTGAATTCTCAAGCTAAGGTTGCAATTTTTAGTAATTTAAAATTGCATTTTAATCGAGACATTAAGTGCTTAATACACCTCTCGAAATTATTATAAAGTCAACACAAATTGAGATTATTGACTTTTTGACTCTTTACTTATGTATTTGCTTTTTAGTTTAGATTAAATTAATTAATTAAAATTAATAAAAAATGTGGCTCATTCTCTAACAAAACCTATCATAATCCAAGTTCCAAACTTTGTACAAGATTTATAAAAAATAGACAATTTCTCATCAGAATTTTTAGAAGTGTTTGAATTTGAGTATGCAGTTTTATAGTCCATTCAATTTTAGTTCTTGAAATTTTTTATTGATTTTTGATAAATTGTGATAAAATCAAATTTTAACCCATCTCATATTTGCACTTTATTTTACCAAAGTTTAATGAGCTATAAAACTGCGTACCCAAATTTTTTAAACAATTCTGATTAAACATTTTATAACCTTGATGAACTTTCTTAAATCTTGCACAAAGTTTGATGGAAAATGATACATCGGCTCCAGATTTTAAAAGTACTTACAGTCATGTGAAAAATAATAGGGACACACAGAAATATTTCATACGAATACAAATAAAACCATTATTTTCAGTTATTTCAGGTTAGTGTTTTATTTTTTAATAGGCCAATAATATAGCTTAAAAATAATAAAATAAAATACTCAAATTTTTTGCAAATAATAAAAATAAACAAAATTTTAAAAGCTGAAGCTATTTCACGCTGTGAAAAAAATAGGGACAGCTACAAAAGTGCAACATTTATAAATTGTTTATAAATTAAATTATTTTCGCTTTTTATATTTTGTTGCACAGCCTTTGCCATGCACCGTCGAGGCATGGAGTCAACCAACTTGTGGCATGTGGCCTGAGGAATACTTTCCCAAGCTTCCTTTATTATTGACCAGAGTTGGCCTTTGTTGCTCGCTTTTTTCCCTCTCAAAGCTACCTTTACATGTTGCCACAAGTTTTCAATGGGATTTAGATCCGGTGATTGAGAAGGCCAATCCAGTATGTTTATTTTGTTATTGGAGAACCATTTCTTGGCCAGCTTCGATGTGTGCTTCGGATCGTTGTCTTGCTGAAACACCCATCGAAGTGGCATATTATCCTCAGTATAAGGCAGCATTACCTCATTTAAAATAGTACAATAAGTCGCAGCTGTCATTTTCTCCTCGATTCGGTATACCGGACCCACACCACTCCACCATGCTTAATGGTTTTAATTGTATATTGCGATTTGAAAGCGGTGTTCACTGGTCTGCGAACGTGTTGGGAACCACAGTCAGGATAAAACATATTAAATTTAGACTCATCCGACCACAGGACATTCCGCCATATCTGCACTGACCAGTTGATATGCTTGTTCGCAAAAAATAACCTTTTAGTAATATTGTTTTTCGACAGAAGAGGTACTTTATGTGGTCTTTTTGACTCTAGATTTTTTTTAATTAGTCTTTTGCGAATAGTAGATGTGTCGACATTTAAGGAAAATTCACTTTTAATATCAGTTAAAGTTGCAAAGGGATTCTTTTTAACAAATCTCACTATATTGATTTCAAGGCTTGGGAATATTTTTTTTTTTCGCCCACGTGTTCCTTATGTGGCGTGTATTTTACGGCATTTTCTACCATTCTCTTAGAACAGTTCAATATTTCGGCTATCTGTCTATATGAAAATTCTTTTTTCGCAATGCTTTTATCTGCTCTCGAAGCTGGACGCTGCAATGTTTTCCTCTGCCCATTATGGTTGAATAAATTGTATTATTTGCTTATCTCTTTAATTTATGCACACACTCTATCTTTTATATAATACTTTTGTTCTTTGTAGTTCTTTAAAATCCTCATTAATTAAATTTTCGTGGCCCTATTATTTCGCAAACACTAAATTGAACTCACTTCACAAAATGATCAAAATATGAAACGACGCAAAAAGTTTTTGCTTTTGCATTTTACTTCAACGGCATCCCAGCAAGCAATCACACAAACAACCTCGTACAATTTAGTAAAGCTGAAGCAGAGTTATGTTTTGAAATTTTTCAAAGGTCGTGCCCCTATAATTTTTCACATGACTGTATATCGCTGTCTTGTTTTATTCTTCTTCTTATCCCACTCTTTATTTCCATAACTATATCCGTTCTTCGCGTTCCTTATCACAAAAAGAGTTGCCTTATTTTATTGCCTCGCGGGTATTTGGCTTCAATAAAATCATTCAGTACTAAATTTAAATTAGCTAACTTTTCACATTTTCTCTCATTTTGTATGTGCTTTTCTCTATGAAATAGCACCGAATTGTCTACCATAAGTACAATTTGCTCGTACTTAAATTATCCACTACAGTTAAAATACCCCAATTTCGCTTAAATTGTATGCCTTCTTAATTTGCTATGCATCTCCTTTCAAACTCTTCTCCTTTTCACCTTACCATCGGTCACGTCTTTTACTTTCTCTGGCTCTGGCCTTGCATCATCCACCGTCATTCAAGAGAGTGTGAAAGAAGTGTTATTGGAAAGAATGCATTAGAAACAATAAACCCTAGAATCTGTCATTACTCGTGCACGCGTACATCAAGTTGCCCGTCGTTGCGCCATCGCAACTTTGCGACGTCAACACTTTCCCACACAATTCACCACATCCAATTGAATATTACTCAACAATGCCACGTAGCAAAGAAAAAAGTAGAAAGCAATTTCTGGGAAATTGAAGTAATTTCTCAACACTTCACATTGTACGAGTACAAAAAAATGTGTAGTCATAAAGACTTTTTTTGCCACAAAACGAAATATGTACCAAATACGAGGGTGGGTCAATAAGTCACTGAAAATGTAAGCATATCATCCATTTTACTTGTTAAGGTAGTAGTCCGGTGTAACGACCGAAATTTCGACGTTTTTTCATTAATCTTTTTCAAAAAGAAAATAAAATGCGATCGTTTTAAAGTTTTTACATGTTTTTATTGGTGTTTTGACATTTTTTAAAGTTCATTTTATATTAATTTGTTAAAAAATTTTGACTTCAAAGTGGAGTCCTTAAAAAAAGATGAGTTGGTTCGGGGAAACACACAGAGTCCAAAGTCATCTGAAATAAAAAATTCAAAGAGATTATTATTCCGTAGACTTTTTTTTAGGTCCCGAACCTTTGAAAGTTCTCAAGATCTAATTTTTTTTCTTCATAAATTGTTTAAATTAAATAGTTTATTATTAAAAAATTAAATATTTTAAACGTCCGCGATCTAGATATGTGTGTCTAGAATAACGGGTTACATTTTTAGCCAAATCGGTTGAATAGTTTTGAGTCAGTGATTCCCCGAAATTTCGAAAACATGGTTTTGAGAAAAACGCGTTTAAAATTGGTCAGAGCAGCTGCTGCTTTTAACTTTAAAAATAATTAAAATTTCTGTTTGATATTTCTAAGATGTTTTTCTTCCGAAAAATGTAAAAAAAAGTCGGTTGTTTGAACTCGTCACACCGGGATACTACCTTACGAACCCTGTTTTAAATAAAAGCGTACCCAAACTTCTTACTAACTTCTTTTCTTAAAAATGAGAAAACGGTAAACTTTGTGTGCTCATTAAAAAATATTTTCTGCGCCAAAAAGCCACCACGAAAAACAAGCAAAAAGCTTGAAAGAATTATGGTGCATATTCACTATGGTTTGACACCACCCATCAGTGGTTAGGGAGTAATCGATTTCGGGTTAGTTGTACCAACGCAACTGATGCCGAACGGTGTGATCGCCCTATTGAGATCACCACACCAGAAATGGCCGATAAAATAATACGGTATGACATTGACAATGCGTGAACGTGCAGACACTAAAGAGACTTTTTGCTCTTGTTCGACATAAATATATGAATATGAAAAAATTATATCAAAACTTAACCCTTTCTGGGTGTTTGGCCGAGCTGCTCCTCCTATTTGTGGCGTGCGTCTTGATGTTGTTCCACAAATGGAGGGACCTACAGTTTCAAGCCGACTCCGAAGGGCAGATATTTTTTTATGAGAAGCTTTTTCATGGCAGAAATACACTCAGAGGTTTGCCATTGACTGTCGAGGGGCGACCGCTATTAGAAAAATGTTTCTCTTAATTTTGGTGTTTCACCGAGATTCGAACCTCTCTGTGAATTCCGAATTGTAATCACGCACCAACCCATTCGGCTACGGCGGCCGCCATGTTTACAATTGTCCAATATATCCAATCGTTTGTCAGCTTCAAAGGAGTATTCGATGTGCCGTCTCATAACCGCAGATTCATCAAAATAGACAACAGGTCAAGCTAAATCCGATGCAGTGAACTGCTCGGCTTGAATCGAAGTCGGTGACGGAAAAGAGCTGATATGAGCGTAGTTCACCTCAAATCAATTGCATTGAAAAAAGTAAAATGACAACCGGTGCATGTTCTGCAAAGCTGTTAGTTCGATTCTAAATCAATTTGAAGCAAAATTGACCACAATTGGCGAGGAAGCAAGTCCCCTTCCACTAGGATAACGCGTCGGCCCTACGACTATTTCCTGTACACAAATGCGAAGGATGGGTAAAAGACAAATCAAATTATTTGGATATCACCAAATGTTTAAGATACTTTACTCATTTTAAGTTGGAAATATATTATGTGGAAAAATTTGTTTTTTTACCATCTTTATATTTTTCTCATTTAAATTTTCAAGGATTTATTAACCCGCCCTTCTACTGCATATTGCATCAGCATACCCCTAGTGATGGACGAGTGTGCAATTTTTGTAGAATTTAATTTTTGCTCATACATAACTGAATAGTTAATACAGCAATTTTTATTTCTTGTTTAAGTTTGCAGACTTTTTTATACTTTTTTTATTATCTCTTCCAATATACGTATGCAAATTAGTGCGGTTTTATGAATGCGGTAATTGCGTTCAATGAAAATGGTTAGTATGAGTTGTTGTTTGGTTTTGTCTTACCGCTATGAGCGCAACAGACAGGCACACCTATCGAATTGTAACTGCGCATCAGTATCAGTCTGTAAAAAGAAAAGAAAAGAAAAAAAGGAGAAACATATAAAAAATTGCGCTACTTGCGAAGGATACGCAGCTTGAATGGCATAGACTCACAGGAATACGCCTGACGTATTCCTGTATATATGTTTTTTATGCACATATAAATATTCATATACATTTGTATGTGATACACCCACGCATACTCAACTTACTATTAATTTTTTCATATAAATACTCCCACTGCAATTTTATGCATTGATGACGTCCCTCGCGCGCCTCTGTGCCTTGTTGTCCAATACGACCCCGGGCGTATGCGGCTGCATATTAATTTTGAGTTACTCATACGTCCTGTGACCTCAGTTTGTTTCAAAGCAGTTATGTTGACATTAAATATGTAATTGTTGAATGCATTTATTAGAATTTAAAGCTTTTATATATTAAAATAATATTTCTCATGACAATTTGCCTCACCTATTTCGCATCAAACAAATCTACAAAGGCAATATGTTCGTTATTCTCTCTCACTTATTCTCCTGCTCACTGTTTTCACTCCTCAGCCTCACTATTACAAAAACAAAAAAACAAAAGCGTACGCGACAGTCTTCTTCGCTTACTGCTCAACCAGCTACTTTGGCTTCCTTTTTGCCTACGGTTTTAAATCGTATGTTGTCCTTGCTAAGCTTTCAGTTCGTTCGCAACATTTCGAGAGTTAAGTACAGCCGTATTTAGCAAACAGTCGAATAGCGAAAAATACGAAAAGGACTAAAACAAACAAAAACGCGAAATTCATTCATACAAGCCATGCTTGCTTCTACACGATAGTTGCTGTACCTACCTGTATTCAACTGCAACTGCAGCAATAACAACAATTTATATATTATATTTCTTGGTTTTTATTTTTTGTATGTGTATTTGTGCATTCAAATTTTGCATATAATAATTTTAAAAAAAAGGAAAGAAAATAGTGAGCGCTGAATTTACTGCGCAAAGCCTGCTAGCCAGTTGTCCGTCATCACTAGCCGAGCACTTTTACCCAAACACCTAACAACCTTCAGCCATCATCGGCTGCAACGACAACAGCAGCCGCACTAGCGTAATTCGCAATTTGTTCTCAGTTGATGTTGGTCGCTTGTATGGCGCAGTTAGTGAAATTCTTACTCTTCTTCACTCTGACTCAACCGCCGTCGTGCGAGTGGATAAGTGAAAAGTGCGAAATTTTAAATGGGCCAAGCATATTGAAAGCAGCGCTCTAATTTATTTGGGTTTGCATGCGTGAGTGCGTACGTGAGTATCTCTTGAAATTGCAATTAAAATCGTATGAAACACAAGAGGGCGCACACTGCAGTCCGACTGTGTAATTAGTGATTGTTTGGTGGGTTCACAAAAGTGGAAATTATAATTTTTCAGAACCGAGAACCGTTTTTGTTTTAGTTTTCTGGTTTATATGAATTTTTATTAAATTTTCCAGCATTGTACAATACTTTTGAAGCCTATTTTCATTGGCTTGTTTTCACTACAGTTAAGAGCAGTTAAGAAATTTGAGGCAGAGCCTCCAAAGGCATCTCTGTCATGTCGAAAATTTTAACAGAGCTGTGTTAACATGAATTGTCATAACATCGCCGGTAAAAGCTGCTAGCATCTTTTCGTAAAATTGGACAGTAAAGCTTTAAGTAATAACTTACTTTGAATTTCTTTAAAAAATTTGAAAATACTCTTTCGTAATCCTTGTGACTTTACAAAAAATGCTTGTTTTTTCTCTTTAAGTTTTGAGTGAGCATTAGAAAAGTAGGCAGTTAGTTATTTTGACCGAAGAGATAAGTGAGCAGCTTTTACCGCGTCAGCGACAAAGTTTTAGTTTGACAACTCACCTTGACGGCGTTTGCAACGAACTTATTTGCCCCACACTTCTAAAAGTCCGTTCGATGGCACCGGAATGAATCAGACTTATATCTGGCTAAGTCCTGTCCCTCAAGTGTAGCATTCCCCAGAAAATTGTGGCGAATGTTTTATGCTATTACAATAACAACAACTAATTTTTTGGACTAAATTGTGCAAATAAAATGTTAGGACGGTTAGTGCTCACATTAATACACAGAGCAAGGAAAGAAGAAGAAGAAAAAAAAAACAAATGTCAAGCTGTTAGTGTTACAAGGCGTAGATGTGTTGTAAAGTCTGTCTGTTTTCCAGTGCTGCCCCAATTTTTATGTAAATCAATTTATGTGCCAATTTTTTTTAATAACTGGTGTACTTTTTTCTTGTTTACTTGAAACACTATTTATGCTAAAAATAAAAGAAGAAATATTTTTCTGTATAAAAACTATGCCACGCAAAATTCATTTGAGTAGTTGCGCCTCTGGTTGCACCTGAAAACATCTTGTAAAAAAATTCACACATGGACAACTCTGTTAACATAACAGCTTCTGTTAGGCCAGCAGGACTGAATAAACTTCGTTCTGAAACGGTATTTACGCATTTAAATTTTCAGTTTAACTGCAGCTAAGCGCAAATTTCAGTTAAGGTTCGTTGAAAATGTCATATTAGAATCCAGGATGAGCCAATGTTGAAATTTTAAAAATAATTTTCACGGCGCGACCTTATCGTCGATTATTTGATATATCTTCGCTTCTGGTGAAGAAAATCGCTTCGAATCGAAGCGAAATGATGGAAATCAACAGTTGAATGGAGTTGTGAATATACGCAGCGTTAAGTTACCATAGCACAGGGACTTATTGACAAGTTTTGACAATTCCCATATTTATTTCCCATTTAATTTTTTTTTTATATTTTTTGTAAAATATTGTTCACTATCCTATAAAAGCCATATTAATTGAAGTTTCCAACTTAGTGCAAATTAAAAATAAAATCAAAAACTGTTCATTAAAGTTTCACAGTTTTGAATTAGAATTTGCTTTGGCATAATAAAGTGTAAGCTTGAAGTGGCTCAAAAACCGTGGTCGTGTTGTTAAAAAAAATTGTAGCTCTTTTGACTTTTGCATTTTAATGTAAGAAAATTTATGTTGAGTTATGACAATTTTTTTGTGACGTGTTTGGGTGTTTTCTTCCACATAAAAAAAAAATCGAGCAGTTGTTATGTTGGGAAAATGCACAAAACCCTCAGCAAAAAACAAATGCCATTTTCGAATTCAAACGCAATTTTTCAGAAACTTCAAGTTTGGACTTTCTTTTACCGAAATGGTTCAAAAAATTCGGATTAAAACGTGTGAATTTTTTTTTTAATTTTTTCTCATTTTGCACGAAGTTCAAAATGTGGATTTATATGGCTCTTGTATTGTTATTAATAAAAAAATTATGAAAATTGAATGCGGAACAAACTTGCGAATAAGTCCCTGCGCGATAGTTTTTTAACGCAGTCACAAAAATTTAATTTCATAATATTATTAAGGGTATATGCATTGCTTTTTTATGGCTGCCTCACATTTCCAGAGTCTTAACCCAATGTTGTTGCTTATAAGTTCGTCAGAATTGCGCTTCCAGTTCGGCTTGTGTGAGAAGCGAGCCTTGTTTTTGCAATGTTCCCGCCGAATATTCCGATCTACAAGTTCCAATAGACACTCTATGAGATTGGGATCCAGTAACTGCGCAACCCACTGGAATATCTCCACTTTGTTGGAAAGAAACCAGTTTTTCAAACATTAGTCGCGTGCCGAAGAATGTTTTTGTTTGTTTACATCAAAGCCATTATGGCTGGGGCAGTGAATAGGACCTTCGCGATCCAGAAACTATCCGCAGACCATCATTACCTTCTACATGTTTCAACAAGTCTTTCGAATAGCGCGGATTTAGTTGCCGTTCTTTTAGCTTGTATACTTCTTAAATTCACCAGACCCTTGGATATTGTACCCAAACTCATCAGAAAACACTACTTTTCGCCATTTTGTGATATATACATACATTAGGGCGGGTGGATTTAAAAATCGCTCATTGCTCTGTCAAAATCGTATTCTAGGAAAATAAGAAACTTTGCCGAAGGAACCATACCTCTAAAACTAATTCTGATGTCTCCCAATTTGGGTCGAACGAAAAATCCCACTTTGACCCATTTAGAGTGCTCTGATCGAGTCCAAATGTCTGACCGACCCCCACTAACTTTGGACGGCCGATCCACCCATGCCAGTGGCACACCCCCTTGAACTCCCCTGGTGGGTTCCCCATACAATCATTTCAAAATGTCACCATTTTTGGCCTTTACATGAGAAAAGAAACTAAAAAGTTCGACCCAAATTGGGGGACATCAGAAATCGTTTTAGAGGTATGGTTCCTTCGGCAAAGTTTCTTATTTTGATCCCTAGAATATGATTTTCACAGAGCAATGGGCGATTTGTTTGCCTTTCCACAAATCGACTCGGCCTAATATATACATATATATATAATTGGCGCGTACACCCTTTTTGGGTGTTTGGCCGAGCTCCTCCTCCTATTTGTGGTGTGCGTCTTGATGTTGTTCCACAAATGGAGGAACCTACAGTTTAAGCCGACTCCGAACGGCAGATATTTTTATGAGGAGCTTTTTCATGGCAGAAATACGCTCGGAGTTTTGCCATTGCCTGCCGAGGGGCGACCGCTATTAGAAAAATGTTTTTCGTTATTTTGGTGTTTCACTGAGATTCGAACCTACGTTCTCTCTGTGAATTCCAAATGGTAGTCACGCACTAACCCATTCGGCTACGGCGGCCGCTATTGTGATGCTCCAAATAATTAAAGCTCCGGCAAATTCACGACATGCTGGTCGAATTTTTTGAATAACAAGCATATCTCTCAACAGCTCGTCGTGGAATTGATCTCTGGGAAATATTTAAGCTTAACTCGCTTTGTATTGATCTGCCTGTCCTCATGGCATATGGCTTTACGTGGCTTACCACCCTCTTCTATTATATGACAGTAAAGGTGCCGGAAGAGAAAAACCAATATTAGTCACCGATTCACCTTTCGATCAAAATTCACTTATAATTTCATCCCAAAGACCAGCGAATACTTATTCCGTGCCATTTTAAAAATATTTTCATTTAATATGAAACGCTTGCGCTAAAGACGAACTAGAAAACTATTGCAGATGAAGATCTCTAGTTTCACCGAGAGTCCCGCGTAACCTTGGTACGATTACGTTATGGATATTGTAGCAGCTTAAACTGCTACTTATTCAGAACCCCGAGATACTAAATATATGTCCAGTATGTGAAGGCATCCCGCACGACACTAACCACCTTTTCACATGCCCCATCAAACCCACTCTGTCGAAAACCAACCTGTCGAAACAGCAAGTTTCCTGGGCCTAGCGTTAGATGAGCTAGACGATGACGACCGGTGATGTACACTACACTGCCAGCGTTAAGTACACTGCTACAACAACAACAACGTACTGAAAAATGTGCTTTAAAATTATTGCAAACTCTATTGTGTATATCGAAAACAATTTCCCTTCTGTAATGATGATTTCCGGTGCTCTAGTTTTGTTGTAGCAAATTTGCATATTATGCCAAGCTATTGTAAATTGCGGTCTTATTAACAAAAAACATTTCCGTTTGTTATGTGTTTACTTTAAATACATATTCTTGCGTTTTATTATTAAAAAAATTAAAACTTTATAAGAGTTTTAGGTCTTTTTTTACTGTAACGTGTGGAAAGTAGACTACGCGCTTTATTTTCGTTCGATAAGTACGTGGAAATAATGAATAGACGTACTGATAATTTATATTTGTAGTAAATTAATAATTGTATTGAAGTGCAGTAAGTTGTATTTTCACAGCACTCATTGCATTTTATCGAAAAAGTAGTTAACAAAAATTAAGCAAAATAGTCAATCTAGCACAAAGTTCAAATAAGAAAATCATACAGTGCTTGTTTGTACTCAGCTTCACAGGTATGTTGGTCTGCTCATCCTCTCAGGTACCACCTGAGTTATCAACAGAAACTACAAAAGAATTTTCGAAGAAATTTGCGACCATTTTTACCTGCCTTATTTCATATGCACACCATTTAGTACTCGGAGTCCTTGAAGTGCTGTGCTAAAAAATACTTCTTTTCTAGGTTTTGCTAGCTCACTACTTGTATTGCACATAAGAGCTGACAGAGCCCACTGAGAGCTGATAGTTGCGCTGATAAGCGCAGAGAGATAAAATACAGTACGTGCATGCAAGGGCGCACACCAAAGCTTAGCTCAGCTGTGTTTGATCAAACAAAATAAATACATTCTACTTAGAATGCTCGTAGATTAACATTCTGAAGTAATTCATTAATAAAAGAAAAATAATAGGACTATGAATAAGTTCGTGCGGTTTTTTTTCGAAATTTGAAACTTTATTGACGTAAAATGGTTACAAATTTAATATTCAAAATATTGTCCATCGCTTACTACTACTTTTTCCCATCTTTCTGGCAATTCACGGATTCCCTTTGTGAAAAATTCGGTCGGTTTTGCCGCAATCCACGAATCGATCCATTTTTTGACTTCATCGTAATTACGGAAGTGCTGGTCAGCCAGGCCATGTTGCATCGATCGGAAGAGATAGTAATCGGATGGCGCAAGGTCTGGACTATACAGCGGGTGGGGTAGGACATCCCATTTGAGCGTTTCTAAGTATGTTTTGACCACTTGTGCAACATGTGGCCGAGCATTGTCATGTTGCAAAATAACTTTGTCGTGTCTATCGGCGTATTGCGGCCGTTTTTCTCGCAGTGCTCGGCTCAAACGCATCAATTGTCGTCGGTAGACATCCCCCGTAATCGTTTCATTCGGTTTCAGTAGCTCATAATACACAACACCCAGCTGGTCCCACCAGATACACAGCATAACCTTCAGGCCATGAATATTCTGCGCCGACGTCGATGTTGAAGCATGGCCAGGGTATCCATACGTTGCCCGACGTTTTGGATTGTCGTAATGGACCCACTTTTCATCGCCAGTCACAATTCGATGCAAAAAACCCTTTCTTTTGTGCCGTTGAAGCAGTTGTTCGCATGCCATAAAACGGCGTTCAACGTCTCTTGGCTTCAATTCATACGGCACCCAATGGCCTACCTTTCGGATCATTCCCATGGCTTTTAAACGTTTGGAAATGGTTGATTGATCAACTCCCAAAGTTTTTGCAACCTCTTCTTGCGTTTGAGCCGGATCTTGATCGAGCAATTCCTCCAATTCGGTATCCATGAACTTTGGCGGCGCACCCTCGCGTTCTTCGTCTTCCAAGCCAAAATCACCACTTTTAAAGCGTGCAAACCACTTCTGGCACGTTCGCTCAGATAGAGCATGCTCACCATAAACTTCCACCAAGATACGATGACTTTCGGCTGCTTTTTTCTTCATATTAAAATAATGAAGAAGAATTCCCCGCAAAAACACATTATTTGGCACGAAATTCGACATTTTCAAGTGTGGTAAAAATACTGTTGTTTACGCTTCAAATAAAAAACTTATACTGACGTTTGTGCCTTACGACAGTAGCTCTCCAATGAATGTTTGGAAATGTGGATCGATGGAATAATAATCAAGTTACGCCATCTGTTGTAAAACCGCACGAACTTATAAATAGACCTATTATTTAATTAAAATACTTACCTCCTTTATTCTCAAGGTGTTCGAAAGAGTGATCGACTATCACATTCGAGAGCACTTGAAAACCAGACTTTCTCCAGCCCAAAACGCTTACCTGAAAAGGAAATCTACCGAGACAGCATTACATGAGGTAGTAGGGTCTGTAGAGAAATCTCTGGAGGGAAAACAATTCACTTTAGCGGCCTTTATAGATATAGCGGGCGCCTTTAATAACATTACGGCTGAGTCAATTGTCACTGCTCTCAATAGGCTGGTGGTAGAGAGACCTACCTACCTCTGGATCTCGTCCCTGCTTGGCGGTAGGGAAATAAATGCTGTGGCAGGAGGGGCTAGAATCACTAGGTTCGTTCATAGAGGTACACCACAGGGCGGCGTCCTCTCGCCTCTCCTTTGGCTAGTAGCTATGGATAAAGCATTAACTCTCTTAAACAGGGGAGGAGTAAAGGTGGTAGCATATGCCGATGACTTGGTCCTAATGGTCCCATCAGTAATGGCTGACATTTTTGAAGTTGCACTGGCTACACTCAGTAGTTGGGCTGCCAGTTGCGGTCTCAGAGTCAACTCTGACAAAACTGAGTTGATGCTATTCACTAGGTAATACAAGCCTCCGCCTTTGAGCTTCCAAGACTAAACAACCAGTGTCTTACACTCGCATCGGAAGTCAGATATCTTGGTGTAATATGTGACCCCAAGCTCCACTGGAAGCTGCGCATAGAAAATCGAGTTAAAAAACCAGTATAATGGGGTATCAAGCCACGTGTCGCACTTTGGATGTACAACTTAGTGGTTCTGCCAATTTTGACATACGGTTGCCTAGTTCGGTGGGTAGCTCTTCAGAAGGGCTACAACTCCACTAAATTAGCGAGAGTGCAGAGAACTGCATGTGTAGGCATCACTGGTGCTTGAAGAACGTCCCACTGCTGCGCTCAACGTTATTCTGCACTTACTTCCTGTGGATATGCAGGCTACATTGAGTGCTGCTCAGAGCGCTAATTGGTTGAAGGAGCTTGTCCTTTGGAGACAATTTCCTGTAGGACATAGTAGCATCTTGAATCAGATCTCCTCGTCCTTCTCTGTTCTTCGCACTGATCGCACTCTATCCGGGATTTGACGGTTGTGCTAGGGCTATCTTTCCGAGCAGGCAAGACTGGAAGGAGGGGAGAGTCGGCACGGATATAGGTACCTCCGTCTTCACTCACGGATCCAAGATGTAATCCGGAGTAGGAGCAGGCGTTTTTTCACTAAATCAGCCAGCATTTCGGTCTCCTTTAAACTGCCGGAAACGAGCAGCGTTTTTCAAGCAGAGGTCTTAACGACCCTGCAAGCATGCAAAATGCTTCGGGATCGCTGTTTAGAGGGAGACATTAATATTTTTTCCGATAGCCAAGCTGCAATCAAGGCACTGTCGTCGCCGTATTGCAGCTCTCTTCTGGTGAACTCCTGTAAGGAGAAACTCAAACATATCGATCGAGCACCAAATATCTCCCTTATCTGGGTTCCTGGGCACAGGAATATAGAGGGAAATGAAATTGCCGACGAGCTTGCCAGGAAGGGGTCGACAGAACCGGTTTCAGCTGTCCCCTTCTCAGACATCGGTGTCCCTTTGTCCGCTGTTAAAGGGAAACTACACAATTTCTTTCTAAAAAAAGCGCAAGACAGATGGAGGTCTGTCTCATCGTGTGCTATTTCGAAAACACTATGACCCCAATACGATGGAAACAGAACGCTTAAGGTGATGGGAATCCCCCGTTATTCAATTTCCAAACTCATTGTGGTGTTCACTGGTCATTGGGTGATCGGTACTCATGCGGAGAAGCTTGGAATTCCGTACAACCCTTATTGCAGAAGCTCTGGGGATCCTGCAGGGAAAGATGCTATTGAACACTTTCTCTGCAAATGTCCGGCTCTGGCGGCTAGGTGCTTGGGGGTAAAACATCGCGTTGATTTTTAATACTTTTTTTTTTTTTGAAAAGTTTTATTATTTGAAAGAAGCCACCCAATACCATCAGGAAAAAAAAACATTGCTTGTAATAAACGCGATCTTTGAGCCATTTAAAAGTTTCAACGGGTTTTAAACTGCGTACCGGAAAATTTTCTAAAAATTCTGATTAAAAAATGTGAAATTTTTATGGAAATTATATGAATTCTTTTTTAATTTGCACAAATCTTGAATCTTTGATTTATGTAGTTTTTATAGGACAATGAGTTATATTGTTATAAAAATTATTAAAATGAATCAAAAAAAAATTAAATGTCAAGTTTTGGTAAATTTTAATCAGCAACGCTCGTAATAACACAAGGTTTTATGGAAGCTTACGATCCATAGCGAAACTTTTTTTAAATATCTAGTCAGACTCTTGGTTTTTTTATACTACACAGAAATAACTTTAAAGTACAATATATTAATTATAGTAGAGCCACTCTATGAAACCGCTGATATACTAGGCTGTTCAATAAGTTTTGCGGTTCGGTAAGAAAAACACGATTTTGTGCTTTGCAATACACTTTATTATTCAGTATAGTCTCCTTGAATATGCACGATACACCTGTTCCAATGAGATTCCAATTTATGAATTCCATCCCTGAAGTGAGAAACTGGAAGGGCTGCAAAATACGCTTCCAATGATTGCTAGGAGCCAAATCTGATGAACACGGTGGATGCTCCAACAATTCAAACTTTAATTCATGGACTTTAGCCATTGGCAAAATGCACATTGTTCTGTTGAAAAATATTTTGCTTCTTTTGCAAACTGAGTCATTTTTCCCGAAATTTTTTCCTTCAGCTGGTCTAAAAGGTTACGATAATATTCAGACTTTATTGTTTTACCAGTTTGCAAATAATCCATAAACAAAATTACTTCCGCATCCCAAAAAAACTGATTCTAATACCTGTTTGGCCGATGCTGGACACGAACTTGTTTCCGAGCCGAAGAACCAGGTTCACACCACTCTTTAGCCTCTTGTTTTGAGTTAGAATCATGGTGATAGACCCAAGTCTCATTCTTAGTGATGAATCGATGCACAAAATCTACTTTATGCTTTCAAAAACGCTGTAAATGTTGCTGAGAAAGTCACATTCGAATGTGCTTTTGTTCCCTTAAAGGTGAATGCGGCACCCATTGTGCACACAGGGAAAATATTACATTTCAGGGAAAATATTGCTTACACTGCCCAATGAGATGCCTATGGCTTTTACTAAGTCTCTATCAATCACTTGATGATTTTACTATGCAATATTCTGGCGTTTTTCTACGATTTCTGTTGTGGTTGTTGCTTTTGGATGTCCTTGCCGTTGGTCGTCTTCAAGGATTAGGTTAGGTTAGCCTGGTTGGCAATAAGCCACGCATAGACTGTTCGGTCCTTAGCGATGCCAGATGGAGACCGACCTTTATGAATACTGAAAGTAGACATCATGTAGGATGTCAACGCTTTTGGTGAAACAATAGGGCTCCCAGGTATTTTAATCTTTAAGGATCGTACTGTACTCATTGATGGCGAAAAGTACTTATATACTTACAACATTTGTTAAAAAATTTCCTTTGCTTTAAACCTTCCAAACATCAAAATTCAATCACTGTACGATACTTGATTTTTGCTATTGTAGAAAATACGGTGACACTTCCATACTAAATGACCTGATGATGAGCAAAGAAAGAATTGACAGTACTTGTACAGGAAACTTCACGTACGTTCATATGAAGAGTGTACCAGCATTACAAAACGAAATTTATCGCTTATCGAACCTTAAAAGTTTTTGTACTTGTATTAGTAACCTGTACAAGTACGTGGGGGAATTTCGATGAACACCACCACTAGAATAGTCATATCTCAAAAACTATTGCAGCACTCATAATTCTCCTATTTTTTAATGAAAGCTGAAATTTTAAGCATTATTGCAACTGGAGTAATCAACTAAGTATTAAATAAAAGAAAAAAATATGACGTTTTTTAAATTACAAAATTTTTTTTTCTTATAGTAGATACCATGTAATGCTATAAATATTATAAATGCCAGCTGCTAATTTGCAATTTTCATTAAAATCCGTCAGTTTCGGAGCTGTTTCAAATAAAAAAAACAGAGTTGTCGGGCTCAACATATCTTAAGGTAGTAGGCCGGTACAACGACCGAAATTTCGACATTTTTTCATAAATCTTTTCTAAAAAGAAAATAAAATGCGATCGTTTGAAAGTTTTTACATGTTTTTATTGGTGTTTCGAAGTATATAAAATTTTTTTTTTAAAGTTAATTTTATATTAATTTGTTTAAAATTTTTGACGTCAAAGTGGAGTCCTTAAAAAAAAATGAGCTGGTTCGGGGAAAGTCATCTGAAATAAAAAATTCAAAGAGTTTATTATTCTGTAGACTCAATTTAGGTCCCGAACCTGAAATATACATAAAAATAAAAAAAACGAAAACAAAATTGCGGACTTGTGAAAAAAGTTCTCGAAATCTAAATTTTTTTCTTCATAAATTGTTTAAATTAAATAGTTTATTATTAAAAAATTAAATGTTTTAAAGGTCCAGGATCTAGATATGTGTGTCTAGAATAACGGGTTAAATTTTTAGCCAAATCGGTTGAATAGTTTTGAGTCAGTGATTCCCCGAAATTTCGAAAACATGGTTTTGAGAAAAACGCGTTTAAAGTTTCGATAACAAAAGAGGGGACGGTCAGAGCAGCTGCTGCTGGCGTGTCACACGCTTTCATACACACTACGGCGCGCTCTCTTATTTTAGCTATAACTGGAAAAATAATTAAAATTTCTGTCTGAAATTTTTATAGTATATTTTTAAGATGTTTTTCTTCCGAAAAATGTAAAAAAAAAAACTCGATTTTTTTACCCGTCACACCGGGCTACTGCCTTAAGGTCGAAGTCACTTTTTTCTATTCTGCTCTACTGAGTATATTGTTCGAAATCATTTTGAATTTTAAAGAGGCTCATATAAGACTATTATATCCCAAAGTTTAAAAAAAACGAAACACTACTTGTATTTTGCTCACTTTTTCATGGAAACCTACTCAGTATCCACGTAAATTTTTCGCTCTTTAATTCAATTTAAAAATTCGTTATCGATATAAACTCGTTTTTATTCGCGCTTTTCAAAATTTTTTTTTGTAAATGTCTGCACATATGTATGCAAGTATTTTCTTCAACGTGTATACATACACATATTCATTTGCAAATCCAATTTTACGCCACAAAGTTATTTACAGTTGCAACTACTGGCTGTGTTGCATGCATGAATTGGTAAACGCTGCCACCGCACCGTTCAAAAAAGAAAATACAACATTTTCACTTAAATAACGAACAACCTGCACCCACATACAATACAACAAACAACCTCCCAGCCTCAAGTATTGGCGTTTTCACTCAAGTGGCCACCACTCACATCGCAAAAAAGAAAACAAGAAAGGTTCGAAAAACAAAAAAATAACAAGTCGACATTCAAAAGCACCCTTTTTGCATATTCAGCTTTTTAACCTGCTATTTTTGATTCTTTTAAAATGTAAATTTCTTTCATGTTTGGGCTGCTCAATTTTCGATGAATTTCGCTTGAATAAAATTGTGTCAGTGGCGTGGTTTCCAGCGGTTTGAGTTGTGCGAAATTAAAAGCAACCTTTGCCTAGAGGGTGTGGCTTGTAAGCGTTCTTTTCGTTGTATGTTTTATTCCTGCAGCTAAAACGTACTGCTTACCTAATGAATTTGCTTTCGTAGTATTATTGCATAGGCGGCAAAAAAGAAAAGAAAAACCTATTGAGTAAACCGAAATATGAGTTATTGTTACAAACAAGCAAATTTGCTCAGGTTCAAGAATGTTGAACACAGTACATCGCCGTCCTATGTAATTGTGTCACGTGCTTAGTGGCCAAGTGAAAATCGATGGCTACGCTAAGTAGTGAGCCACTGACTGCGTCAAATTTCAGTCACTTGATTTACGATAACTATTATAGGATGGGACATGACTGTGGGTAATTGGGAAGTATGCCAAGCTGTGGTATCAGCATGCCAATTCAAGTAGCTATTAACAATCTCAACTCATTTACAGCTTAGGACCCGGAGGGCATCATATCGAATATAAAGGGTGGTTAAGTTTTAAGGGCCGGTGTTGATTTTGAATAAAATAAAATTTTTTTAAGTAGTTATTATCATTTCTCTTTATTTTGATAATATTGGTATGGCTCAATTGCGTATGGAACAAAATATGATCCAAATGGCCTCGGCGGCACACCTCACCTCATAATTGAAGTTAATGTGCCGAATTATCTCATCCTTTAGCTCTTGAATTGTTGCGGGCTTATCGACGTACACCTTTTCTTTCAAATAACCTCAAAGAAAGAAGTCCAACGGTGTCAAAACATATGATCTTGGCGGCCAATTGACATCGCGGCGACGTTAAATTATTCGGCCATCAAATTTTTCGTGCAAAAGAGCCATTGTTTCGTTAGCTGTGTGACAAGTGGCACCGTCCTGTTGAAACCACATATCGTCTACATACATATCTTCCAATTTGGGCCATAAAAAATTCGTTATCATCTCACGATAGTGAACACTATTCACAGTAACTGCCTGACCGGCCTCATTTTGGAAAAAATAAACCGCTCCAAACAGTCACTCTTTGTGGGTGCATTGGTTTTTCGGTAATCACTCTTGGATTATCATTCGCTCAAATGCGCCAATTCTGCTTATTGACGAATCCACTGAGGTGAAAATGTGCCTCATCACTGAAGTCACGAAGTGCGCGATATGTATTTTGATTTGAACGCACGTTTTCATAATAAGCCTGAATAACTTTAACGCGTTGCTCGATTGTGGATCTTTCCATAGTTCAAATTGAGTTAGTCTGAAATTGAAAAATGTCAAATGAAATGCAGAAAAAAACTTGACGTTTAGGTGTAGTTCACATTCAACATCGGCCATTGAAATTTAACCACCCTTTATTTTAAAAATCGTCGCGCATTGTGATTTTACCGTTATTTTTTGTACCTCGTGTTGAGATGATTTGGTAGCTAATCAAAAATCTAACTATAATATTGTACTTCCGACTATAAATGTCAAAAATATGACGAAATATGTAAAAAGGCGACATTTAAATTCGACCGAAAAAAAAGAATTAGTGGTCAACTTTTTTTCGAACGGTCTAATGTAGCCTTGCTGAAAAATATTGGCCAAGTAAATATGTAGTTCTGAGCGGTTTTCCGCTTAATTTAAGCCATGAATTTCTTAGTTATGCGATTAAAGAAGTTCGCGTCTCTATTGATAAAATTAGTTGACCAGCTTACTTTCATAAGGCCAGTTTTGTGCCATAAAGAAAACTTCTTTAAAAAATAATAGTCGCTTGGTGCCAGTTATATGGACTATGCGGTGCATATGATAGAACGTCCTTTTAGGATTTAGGTGCTTGTGACACGTAGCTAAAGACGTGCGTGTTCTGGCGTTAGCTTGATGGAACATCCTTCCTATTCGCCCATTCGGGCTTCTTCTGATCCTTTACTAGATCTAATCTAGTCAGTTATTGACCGAAGATAGAATATCTGTCTCTTTGCAAACAACTGAGACTGAACGATTTCCCTTCCAATCCAAGGGAACATATAGAAAAACTATTTTCACAGTTAATTGTTTCAGCACAGAATTTTAGAAATCAGTTCGATTCAAAAGTTTCGCTTGCGTAAATTCGTGTGACACCAATACATCTAGCCTCTTCTTAAGACGAACGTTATGCAAATGGTCACATACGATTTCCCGGTCCCACTTTATGATTTCCATGATTTTGTCGGCATTTTCGACGATTGACCTACCAAAACATAACACATCTGCGGCGTCCATATCAGCAGAGGGGAATCGTTGGATGCATCACCTTGCTGTAACAATCAACTGTATTGAAACAAATTTTTTTTACTGAGTTGCTCTACTTAGTCAACTTGGTCACAGTGGTACTGATGAATCTATTGTATTTTCCTTTTTATGGACCGACACAATGTGAGATAAGGTTAATTAAAGTCATCTAGTGAAAAATAGTACTTATACAGACTACCAGGCATTCATCTTTCATCGCTATTCTTCTTCATGATTGGCGCAATATCCCCTCACGCAATTTTGGCCGGGAAGATGGTTCTATATGTAAAAGTCCACGCAAGTGGGAAAAGTCCCTGATCGCCAGAATATTGGGAGTGGACATGACGACTCTTTTGTATATGTTTCAAGCAGCTCATAACCCCCAGGTTTCGCTAAAGTATCCTCTGCGTAGCTTCTGAACATCCATTCGAGAGCGAGGTAATGTGAGAAGGAGGAGCAACCCAAAATATCTGGTTATGCGCTGAAGTTGGGACCGGTCGCGTTAAAATCTCCTCCAAATAGTCAATACTTTATTAAAATACTGAGTACTTTTTGTAGTCGATCTCCTCATGCAAGTATTAAGGTGGGTATATAGTATGCGGTTTAATAAAAGGATTATTTGAAGTAGAGTTCCAAAGACCCATTGCTAGAGCTACAACCTTGTACTCTAGATTCAAACTTATTCATTTCAGGAAACCTGTTGCAGTCCAAAAAATTAGAGAGCTTGTTTCACTACTGCAGTTCTCGTGCTTGGGTAAAGAAAGGTAAAAAAAGGTATTGGCGAAAATTCAAGATACTTAATGGCCCCTATTGCGATCTTAAAGATTAACCCGCTAGAAGAATGGGAAGATCTTAAAAGCACATTTCGTATCCTTCATGAAATATGCAAGTGGTTTCTCTGGGTGATTTTCAGAATGAGTCCGATACCAGTTAGTGTTGAGCATTTCATTCAGTTGCTTTTGTAGCATCGATACTTTTAACGAGTGCAGGTATCTTTTATTCTAAAACTTGGAAGACCGGTATTATTCCAGGAAACAACGCATGGGGTCAGCGTATGACCACAGTTGGATTTATTGAGGAGCTGTTAAATTCATTTGCCTGTCTTGCTTAGAGAAGCCGGATAGCATTGAACATTTTCTTTGTGAGTGCCCTGTCTTTGTAAGAGGAAGGCTACGAATTTTGGGTTCCGATGCATGAGAATGACTTTAAGGAAGAATGAGGATATTTTTATATTTGCCAAAGAATGTAGAAGATTCTCACAAGACTAGCTATCTCTATCTCTATTCTATCCTATCTCTTTTTTTCTGTTACTTGTTTCCTTTCCTCTTTGACTATCTACCCTTTTACTTTCCAGAGCTTTGAATACAATGGTATTTTTTAGTTGAATGTTTTAGGAGTTACCACTCGCTCAGTGCTTCTTGGTTCGCCTTTTTCAAATTCCAATTTCAACAGGTATCGGAACAACACTTGGTACTGTCGTAGCCCGGTGAGTACAACACAGAAGGTGCGGCCAACATCAGACACCAACTAGTTCTCAGCGGTTTTGAACCGCTGATTTGCTGGAATAACAGGAGATGTGACAGCGGTTTGTTGACGACAAAACTGAGATTGTGTTGGTGATTTAAGAAAAAAGCAACGCAGCCATTGGCTACATTACTTCGTTGCCTTCTGAACAACGAATGAATCCGCTATGACTTGGTGGCCAGAGTTACCCTAACAATTTTACTTCTGTTGGCCAAATAGTTTAATATATCATACTCGTAGTTGTAGTATTCCGCAAGCGCTTCAAAATAAGTATGGAAAATTGTTGTTAGCAAGAGTTTGGTTTCCTTGAACACTCGATAACTTTTTAGCATTTCAGAAGCAGATCGAGAATTAAAAGTGAGTATTTCACTCAGACTCATTTTAAAGATTTTTTATTGGTTTTCAACATTCGTAGGTAAGCTTCTCACAACTGTTGCGTTCTATTTTGCGCTAAGTTTGCTATTGTGAGAAGAAATAATCCTATACAAGTCCTATATTTACTAACATTGTGATGAGCTTTAAACATTTTTTTTCCTTTTTATTAGACTTACAACTTTTCATTTGATACTGCCATACAAATTTATTACACTATTTTTATATTTGCCGGCAATCTTATTGCGTTGCAATTCTAAAAACTGCAGTTTTCACTTAGTACAGACATACACACATACATATGTATGATATATAAATTCACAAATACCAATGTAGCACATTCATATTTCAATTTAAATACAAATCAGTGTAATAATTGCATTTATTCGCCTTGTGTTGCCAATGATTTATGAGTGAAAGCCAACTAAGCTAGAACATTTTGCAATACACATTAGGTCGGTGTAGCGCTTGCAAAATTATATGTGGAAATGGGTGTGTGGGCGCATGTGTGGTTTGTGGCATCGGCATCCTTTGTCGACATTGCTCTGGTGATCTAGAGAGGAAATCAAGCGTCAATTCATAACAACACTGAGGAGGTGCTTAGGGTTGACTCAGTTGGAATAGACTTTGAGCAACGCATACAGAGCTGTCTAAATATGCAATATATATGATAAGTAAATATGCATAGTATTGTGCATAATCTAAGCAGCTTTCTTTCCTACAGCTTATATTTTGTTTTCAATCCATGTGATTGCATAGTTTTTCGGTTTAGTTCACTTACAGTATTCAATTTAAATTTGAAATAAATATCTGTGGTGAATTTAATAATGAAGCCAAAAAGAGATTCTGTCGTAAAATGTGCCAAGGCAATTATAGCTGATTTCGTAATTGAGGTGTGACTATAGAAAATCCTGCTGCTATGGACGAAATGCTCGTACGCTCGGCGGCAGTGACAACCAGCTGTTGAGCGTTCAACCTTCTTTTTCGAAGGGAAATCAGCAAATCCATAGCGTTGAAGCTGTGAGAGAAACAGCGATGCGTGTTTTAAGTATAAATGATAAACAAATATTGATAGAGTAGAATGGGGTAAGATAGGTAGGTGGGGTTTTCGTCACACTGTTTTTGCAGAGGTCACTCGTCTTATGTGAATTGAATACGTGGTGGGGAACAACGTTTGCGACTGTCATTTCGGCCGTCACCATTGATTAGTTATCCTAGTTCTGGCGTCGTTTAGTTTTTTGTGAGCTTTTCTCCGACATAGCATTTTTTTATTCTACGGTGCAGTGCATTTAATGTATGTAAATATTTGTCAGGTGAGTTTTATTTCACGTAGAAAATAATGCTGAACACGAATAACGTGTTAGTTTTTTGATATTATTGTTTAAAAAAAAAATATCGACACTAACATAAAACATGTGCTTGGGGGCACTATAGGTCAGCCGTCTGGGGGCATTATAGGTCACTACTTTTAATTGAATAAAATAAATTTTAATTGTTTTTGCAGCAAAATGGAGCGTAATTATGTGCGAAAAACGCCGAAACGAAATGAAGAGGATGTAAAAAACGCAATCGCGGCAGTCCGAGATGGCGCTAGTGTTCGATCAGCCTCTAAACAATTTAAAATTCCGTTCGAAACATTACGTGCTCGCGTGATGGATTAAAGAAAAATTCCTAACTTTTATAACATGTGCAGTGTTCATACTCTATAAATAAATGTTAAAACGTTAATTTCCAAGCCATGTACATTGTTCTTTTCCTCTCACACATAGTGACCTATCGTGCCCCCCGATTTTGAAAATATCGAAAAAAAGTACCTTTGTCTTATTGAATGCAGCTTCCAAAAAATATTTAGCCAAACATAAGTCAGTATAACCAAAATGTTAGCAGATAAATAACCTTTCAAAATCTTGCTTATTTTTCAAAATCAATGCAAAAACACCGTAGCAAGAGCTCTCCAAAAAAAAATTACCTATCTTACCCCATTCTACTCTACACATAATACAATTTTATACAGCTTAAGCCTCGCTATTTCTCCTTAAGGGGACAGATACCTGGGGCCATATTATCCCTGATTTTCATTAAAATTATTTAAAATGAAGAAGTCAATATATTTTTTTCAAAATTGGCACACAGTTTACTTATACATTAAAATAATATACAATTTTTTTTCTTTAATCATTTAAAATGGCGTACACTCAATTCTTCCAGGAAGGTCACAGCGGGGCTTCTCAATGAATACAACGTAACTATACCTCTCCCAGCGCTCGAACGCAAATAATAGAGTCGTCACGGTTGACGATCTATAATATAAGAAATACTTAAATTTACGTTTTTAAAAATTGTGGACATATTTTCAAAGGATTATATTAACATTTTATGAAAAAAAAAATTTTCTTCGAAATTTTACAGGGATCTGTCCCCTTAAGAATGGTTAATCCTTTTTCGTGCCATTTGTCTGGTTATGGGGCCACAAAACTGCTAAATTTGCGGCATCATATTCAGTCCGCAGTAAAAGTTGCATTGGTTTTGCACATTACTGCACATACACGCATATATACACTTGTGTTCGCAATAAAAGCATATTAACTGCGTTTTATATATTTTTTAAAATTTTTCTATTTTTATTTTTTATTTAATTCGTTTGTTTTTATTTTTAATTAAATTTTTTTATTTTTTTTTAATTAATTTTTTTAATTTTTTAAAATTAAATGTTTTTATTTTATTTCTATGTATGTAATATATATTTTTTTAAATTTCATTTGTTTATTTTCCTTTTTAAAAAAATATAACTCACATTAAAACAAAAACTAAATAACACTTCAAACTGTGTACGAAATTAAAAAAAAATTCAAACAATTTTGGAATAATCAGGATACACAGTTTTGTAGAACATTAAATTTTCATACATATTTTGTTCTTGTTGAAGTGGTTCAGTATTTCTACTGAAATAGCGCCGTTTTACTACCCCTGTTCTCGTGTGATGTCTTAAGGCTTACCGAAAGAGCGGAGTCTTACTCTAGCTAGACCTGGACATTCGCATAAATATTATAGTAGAAGTCTTTCTTTCAACCCTCCGCCTGACAGCTTTTGCAGATGGGATTGAAAGAGAGGTTAAGTCTGGCTGCATGATCCTTTACCTTTTGGTGGCCTATAAGGGTTGCAGTGATACGTAAGATATTTGGGCGAGAGCAATAGGTGATATCTACGTTCTCTGCCATGCTTTTCTTATTGCAGTGCATGCAGTTAATTGCCACCTTCTTACGGCTAAACCATAGTAGTGTGAGGTAATGGATGTTTTTATTCTGCTGGATGGGGTAGCGACTGCCATCGTCTCCGTTATGTCTAGTGCGAATCTTTTCTTGCTAGCTCATCTGCTACCTCATTACCATCTAAATATATTTCTATGACCGGAAACCCATATCAGAGTAATTTGAAGTCAATGACTAAGCGATTCTAATTTCTCTCTAAACTGTACAACTTTTTTTGATGAAATGGAATTGTAATCTTGAAAGATAGAAGCCCCAATTTCTCTCTTGCACCAATTTCTTTGTAGTGTTTTAGTGTTTTGTATCCTTCTCTGAATGCTAATTAATCCGCTTGGAATACGCTGGCGTAGTCAGGAAGTTTAATTGATATGGATAATTTCCGAATAGAGGTCAGCTCATCCGAATAGAGGCCAGTTCATCTTAGAACCGTTAGTGCAGATTTCAATGTCGAATCAACCAATCACCTTTCCTTTCCTCCATTTGGCTGTCGGTGGAAAACCTACCGTAAAATCTTTCTTGAAGTTATGGCCGGGGATTGTGAAGTTTGATTTGTTTTTGCACAGTGAGCGTCCCTGTAGGACGATCTTGCAGTGATTGTATGATCTTGTTGTCCGGCTTCTTATGTTTCTGAGTCTCACCGCGCTGCGTGTAGCGATTGTTTTTATGTGAAAGTCATTAGCATTAGTTCAGTTTTACCCTACACGCTGATGATTATTCTAGTTTTAAGCATGTTGTTTATGCAGTCGTTGAGATCAATGTCCGAGCCTAACATATGAAGAGACTAAGCTCTGGAGCTTGTGTTAACGTTGTTAAAAGCATCTTCTTTGTCGGTAAAAAAACGATAAGTGAGTATTGTTTGTACAGGGTTGCCAGTATTCGACGGACCCATCTGGCAACCGTGTACATTTTGACAGAGACGTCAGATCGCTTAAGGGGTTAGGGGTAGTCAGAGGCCCGAAAAAATGATGATTTTCACGAATTTTTTTTTGCTACTTAATTAATTTATTTAACAAAAATAAAAACATAGCATAAAAACATCATGTTTTAACTTGACTTCACCAAAATTTCAAAAAAAAAAATTAATAATTGCAACAGTTATCGCTGTTTGTGTGAAGCCCGTTTCTCCAGAAGTCCCTTGCGGTGAACATCACAAGTCCTTGCAGATTCATCTAAAACCAATCGGACAAGAAAAATTAGTTTTATTAATAGATAATCTTGTGCCTGATCGAAGCTTTTTTTTTTTTTCAAAATGAACAAAATGGCGGCCTCAGAAAATTTTTTCCAGATTTTAGAGAAAAAAACCAACAGTTAATTGTTAAAAAAAAATCGAAATTTTTGAAAAAAAAAAAATCGTTCGATCAGGCACAAGTTTTTTATGTTTTTCAAAAGCTGTATAAATTCTATTGAAATCTACGTAGCGGTTTTTAAGTTACAGTGTTCACCAGTTTGAAAAACACAGTTTTGAGAAAAACGCATTTAAAATTTTGCTATCGGCTCCGGAGCGGCCGAGCGCCCTTTGTTAATTGTTGAATAACTTGAAAAGTATTTGTCGGATTCACTTCAAATTTTTACACAATATTTTTAAAGCATTATACTTTAAGAAAATGCAAAAAAAAAAAAATCAATTTTTTGAAAATTCTGACTACCCCTAACCCCTTAATGACATACCGCGTTGGAAGCGTCAGTCCAAGCAGATTTTTACCATGGCACAGTGCACGCCACGCGAGCGCTCCCAAATTGTTGAAATTTACATTCAACAAAAAAATTCAATTGTCAAAACTCAACGTGCGTATAAAAATTTAAATAATGTGAAAAGTGCGCCTTCTAAGAACACCATTAAACGTTTGTACGAAAGGTTTTCGACTGGTGAAGCTCTTTCTAATCCAAAGAGGCCAAATCAGAACCGACCAAGACGTCACCAAGGACATCCCAAAATCGCCGTTCTCAGCAGTTGGGCTGTGCTCGGACCACTTTATAACGAATTATCCGCATTGTTTTGCATTTATTCCCGTATAAGATTCAATTGACGCAAAGATTGTTGCCTGCGGACAAGCCTCGTCGATTGGAATGGGCCCAAAGAGTCATCGAAATCCGTCGGGTCCGTCGAATTTGGGCAACCCTGTATTATTTGCTTCTCTCAACCCTACTCACTACTTCAATAAAAACAGTTTCTGTAGATTTTCCTTTGAGATGGGCATGTTGGGATGTTGAAGTTGTTGTGTTTGTAATCTTCTCTCTAAGATATGCATCGAGCAATCGTTCGTACATATAATATTGTGCCAGCTTAAAGTGGCTCATCATTTGGTTTTTTGTTAATGGCCTTATGCATTTTCTTCCACATGAATGTAAGGAATGCTCGACATTTTTTATATAGGGAAAATACACAATACTCGTACCATCAGAAAAAATTTTTCAAAAATCAGCGCGAATTTGGAGCCTCTTTATATATGCACTTTATTATACTAATATAGAATGGGCTATAAAACTACATACCCAGAAATTTATGGAATAAAAATTTTAAAATTCTGATGATTATTTTTTCAAATTTGTGCAATTTTTATGAATTGTGCAAGAACCGGTACAACGCTCGATCTCGAACCGGATAAGGCGCTGATACCCATGCCCATAGCCACTTGTAAATTACTTATAGACAGGGAAACCATCAAAAAGGTAAATACAATCTGGCAAAACCTCACAACATGCGAACTAAGCAGACAGACATGGCCGAACTGGAACAGCGGTCGATCGAAGATCTTGCTAAGATTCAACAGAGAATCTATAAGAAAAATGATAGGTGTTTTAACTGGTCATTGTTTAATAGGCAGCCACGCTAGAAGGTTAGGACTCCCTTACTTCGATTTCTGTAGAAGCTGTCTTAATACAGAAGAAGAGGAAACAGTCAGACACCTTTTATGTGAGTGTGAAAGCCTAGCTATGAGAAGGCTGCGCACTCTCGATACAGCATTTCTAACCGATGTAGCGGACATAGCCCATCTAAAACTAACGAAGCTCTGCTCGTTTATTAAAGCAACCGGATGGTTTGAAAAGGAACACGTAGAGTAAGGATAAGCTCCAGTGGTATCACAATGGACCTGCCGAAGGTCTAAGTGTGTCTTACGACAACCACCCTACCTACCTACCTATGTATGAATTGTGCACAAGGTTTGGAGTTTTGTCTTATATAGTTTTTGGTGTAGAAAGCACTGTATTTTTATAGAAACAGCAAAAAGGAAAAATAAACCACAAAAAATTTAAGACTTGGCAACTCGTTACGCTCCCATTATGGTGAACTGCTCCTATGTTATTTAGAAAAGAAAATTTTTAATTACCACTCAGCAGCAAAAGTTGCATATGTTTTGCACAATACTGCATATGCAAGCATATACATATACCATAAGTAAATATGTATGTATGAAGCTCATTGGTATAAATTTCATTCTGCTCTGTCAACTGCCACTTGGCAGCTGCAACAGTTGTTTCTGACACAAACTTTTCTTTTGCTGGCAATTGGCAGCAATTTATTGTAGGGTATTCCATATACCCAAGTCTATGTGCGCATCTGCATTTGCAATGGCATGGGTTCAGGTGTAAAACACTAAATATGCATACGCGCGCGCCTGTCCATCAATGCCAGACCCCAACAAGCTTCATTTCTCCTATATGCACGCATACAAATGTACACACACATATGCACAAACATACATACACTCATGTATAAGTAAAAAGTACCAGAGTTCAGACTGCGTCAATGTGCCAATTCCCGGCTACACTCAATGTAATGCTACCTATCTCTGCGGCTCTATTCAGTCATCCATATACAAATGTACAATTACACTTGGACCTGCACCACGTCCGGATTGTACATAAGGGTGTGTAATCAATGTAAATGTGTGAAATTGATGCCAATTGGCATTAATTATAAGGAACTGAGTAAACTGAGTTATTGAACATTTTTGTGAGTTGTGCAATCGAGCGTTCGAACTGACTAGGCCGCTGAGCTGACCATTGACCATCAAGTGTTTCAATATTTTACTCGTACGTAAATATGTATGTACTATTTTATTGTATCGATTTGCTATGTGTATATGTACCTATGCACTCATACTTGCAACCATTGGATATATGTATATACACAATTCTATCATTTAGCGTTCTTTCGATCACCTCCGTTGCCGGCATTTCGCTTTATGCCGTTCAATTATTTATTTATTTAGCTTTGATTTACCCGGTCTAAACACTGATACGAGTATGTGTATGTATTTGTAACGCTACGTGCTTTCATAAGATATAAAATTTCTTCGACATTCCAACAAAAAACAAAAAATAAAAAATAAAAATGAAAATCTGTACGTACTCACGTGTTGGCTATTGTGGAATATTCTATTTTAGAAGTATTTTTATTTAGTTTCAGTAATGCAGTAACTATTTAACGCTGTGTATTTACATATGCAATAACTGAATTTGCATCTGCTTTAATTTTCTTTTGTTTACTTAAGTGGAAAAAATTCCATTGGTAGCAACTGCTTTGGCGGTAAGCCGATATCTCACAACAAATTTCCAACGACAAATGTTTTTTTCCAAGATTTCGTTCACTTATTTGGAATAAGTCGATATGTACATGTGAAAAATCAATTCTTTTTTAATAGTTTACAAAAAGTTCATTAAGATGAAGATCCTTTTGATACACAGTTAGGCTAACTACACCGCTTTTCCAGTGTTTTTCAAGAAGAATATGATGACTCGCTTTAAGTCAATATCTGTCGACTTGTTCTACATACTCGTATAAATAATTGGCGCTTACATCTGTTGGGTATTTCGTCGATTTCCTCCTCTTATTTGATATTCACCCATCCGAACGGCACATTCAAAGGCTTACCATTGCTTGTCGAGGAGCCATCGCTATTAAAAAAAACCTTTTCTGTTATTTGGTGTTTCATGTCCGAAAGATCGGTAGGCACGCACCAATCCGTTCGGTGATGGCGGCCGGAACTACAGTGAAAATGGTATTCCGTGATGCCGAAGTCTACAACTCTATACGGTGGAGATGGCAAATCGTTTCTTTCTTCTCATTGTTTTTGCTACTTCTGTAGCATCTTCAGAAGAGCACTCCCAGCCTTTTTGCATGCTCGCCTCTTAAGTAGTCCAAAGACAAGAGGATCATATTTTCGCTGTTTTAAGAGAGTACACATCTCGTACGCATCGCACCTCCCGTGTGGTTTTCCATGGCAAGATATTTTACTGCCGAGTCACCTGTTGCAGAGGTCGGGGAGAGGCTAGAGATTGGGCTCCAATTTGCTCTTCAGCCACAATCATAGCGATTACTTCAACCTGGAAAGTGCTGGGGTAATCAAATCAAGAAACATTTTCGCGAGGGGAAGGGGACTTCGAGGGAAGCCAACTCTCAAGGGCATTAAATGCCGAATACCAGTGTTTCAACTATAAGAAGGTATGTCGTCATCATCATCATCATCATCAAGTAGCGATTACAACGCAGGCGGAGCTTTAGCTTCGTCCACAATCCTCTTCTAATCGACACGGCTCTTAGCAATAGACATCCAGCTCATAACTCGTAGCCTTTTCAAGTCGGCTATGACTTGGTCAAGCCAGGTTAACCTTCGATGTCCTTGGACCCGGGTCGTTAGAGGGTTTTGTTTTTAAGGATTTTTGAGGGCGGCTGTCCTTCATGCGCACTGTGTGTCCTAACCATCGAAGCCTTTGGGATTTAATGTGCTTAACGACATCTTCTCTCCGGCATAAGTTCAACAACTCACCGTTGTAGCGCATTCGGTACATGTCATCGTTGCAGCGTATGGGGCCAAACACCCTTTGCACTTTTTGCTCGAACACTCTTAAGCGTCTTTCGCTTTGTCCAGCACTCGCAGTCGTTCGGCAGCACCGGAAGTATTATTGACTGGTAGAGGCGGAGTTTACATTCGCGTTTTAGCAGTTTAGACTACAGCAATTTTGTGTGGGCGTAATATGCTTTGTTTGCTGCTAATCTTCTGTCTAGTATTGTTGCGTTGTGATTACTGCTGTCATTTTTTATTAATACTCCCAAATATTTTAATAGTTGAACTCCCTCAAAGTTAAATGCCCCGATTTCGATATTTTCAGGATTTCGTCTGCGCTGCGAGAGATCTTCAGATAACAGCAGAATTATGCCCGTTCATTTTACACGTATTAACACATTCGTCCTATCAGTCGTTGTTCAAACGGCAACGAAGTTAATGGCTGCTTTGATTTCTTTAGTGTTTCACCGATACAATCTGACTTTTTTCGTAAACGAACCGCTGTTATTATTCCGGTTACATCGGCAAATCAGTGTTGCTTTCAAATTCGCTTTGAGGGATTTCTTAGTCGAAATGACTAACACCATCTTTGAATTTATATGCTTGCAACTTATAAAAAACTCCCATTTTTTTAATTTGCAACGATTAAAAAATTTTGACTAAACAAATTGTGCGCAATTATATAAGTTTTCTGGGTTTCTAGAAACTTCCGCAAAAATACCAAGCAAATAGAAAATAATACACCCCGTCTCGATCATTTTTGAAAATATCGGAGCCGTTAGAGGGTTCAGACACTCACGTTTTGAAGACAGATATCGCTATTTATGTTATGAGCTTTGAAGTGGTTCGCAATTGGCGAGGTTGTGCTACTTTTAAACCAGAAATTTATTTTTTTACTTCGGGTTTTCCCTGCTGGGTATTTGGTATGCATGATATACACTTTGCCTAGGCTTGCGTGCTTAAATGAGATACTATGAAAAACGCATGCAATTAATAGTGAAAAGTGACATTAATAGAGGGGGTTTTAGTGAAACAGTGGGTCTGTTTAAAAGTTAGTATTAGTAAAATATAATAACAGAATAATAATTGTAATTGTTGAGCAGCTTTTCGTTCGCCAAAATCATTAATTTTTCTTATTTACTCTAAATATAATTCCAGCAACGTGTAGACGAAAGTATAGCGAGCAGTAAACAGCAGTCATAAAATATCGAAAACGCAATATATTGGCTTTACACTTAATAATACGAACAGCTGCGACGTCATAAAAATATACGATCGAAAAAAAAAGCGAATAAACAAATTATTTGTGAAATCAACCATTTAGCGATTAAGCAAAAATTTTTGATTGAATCATTTTGCTGTTTTTTTTTTGTGGTTGAAGCGAGTGCTCAACTGCAACGAGAGCATTTCATTTATAACAAATTCGCTGCGCCAAGAAACCGGCAAATCACTTAATTCTCTATTCGAACGCATGCAATCAGAATACCGGCGCAAGTTCTGTGTTGCATTTTTTGCCGTGCAACACACCCATCAAATTGGCCAATCAGCATTACTTACTTGCGGGATGTGGTATAACGGACTGCAAGCAATATAAACAAAGAGAGAAAAAGAGAGAGAGAGCAGGCCTGAGAGCAATAGAAGTCAATAGGTACGGTAAACTGCAACATATTCTAAACATATCTACTTGCTGTTTCGATAGAACATTCTAGAATTTTTCAGTAGCAAAACTCAGTGAAAATATATGTAAGTAAAATACAAAAGCAACAAACGGCCTTGCAACATAACGGGGCAGCGCATAAAAGCACTTGAAGCACATTATAGTGAAGCATAAATGAGTGTTGCCAGTTTTGGGCATTCCTCATCAAAATTGGACGGATTTTTTTTCTCTTACTAAGTCAAAATAAGTTTTTACAGGTTTTCGCAATATCAAGAAAAATAATTATTTATATATTATTTAATATTTAATATATTTATTTTATAATTTAATATTTTTTCTACCTACAACCCACGACAAACGATAACAAATAGCCATTTCGACCAGTGGCCATTTTTTTAATCTTCATTACTTTTGCTTTATAAAAACTATGTATATAATTCGAAACTTCAAACTTTATACATTAATTAGAAATATTCCACAACGTTTTTTTTCACATTTGCACTGTTTTTAATTAGAATTTCCAGAACGGTATGCAGTTTTATTGCTTATTAAGTCTTAGAAAAAATCTCCTTGATTTTTTATACAAATTTTTTCCTTGCGTCACACCGCCAAGGGGAAAAATGTAAAATTCCACGTGATTTTCAAGCAAATTTAAGCTTGGATTCTATTATGCGTGTATTAGTGAATCATGTGAAATCTTACAAGAGTTTAAGATGTGACTTAAAAGGCATGAATAGTGGCGTTATGAGGGATGAATGAACACATTGCTGTTGGTATACCAAAAGAAACAAAAAAAAAAAAAAACAGAATGTACCTGACAAATGCATTCATCCAAATTTGACAATTTGGCATTTCAAAGCAAGACCATTCTAAGTAAGAAGTGGTGATACGTAAAATTTATTTTCGTGTGATGATTCATTTGCTTCGAAACTCATAATACCACTATAATCAATCACTACTAATTACACCTATTAAAGTCTTATCAGAAGAAAGTAGTCAGAGATATTTATGTTTCTTTTAATCTTTTACTTTATCAATTTGCGTGACTCTTATTCCGACCAGGATATAACAAAGTAGATGTTGTTTAATGGTTGAGTGTATATAGAGCCGTTGCATATGGCAGTTCCGGTATTCAGCGTTCAGCATTTAATGTTGCGCTGACGTAATTGTATAACTTTTTGTGTTTATGACCACATTTTTTTCTGCATTTTCCTTGTGTACAATTTATTACAACCTTATCAAATTGTTCGTATTAGTTTACTATCGGCTTACATACTTCTCAGATTTCCGGAATATCTCATCTACAATTCCATTACGGAAAATTACAATACTTTTCGTTTGGGCACCTTGCCTAAAGTTATAATACAAAAACTTTCATTTCATTTTCATTCAGTTCATTGCTCGGTTTAGAAAAATATTATTTATAAATATAATTGGCGCGTACACCCTTTTTTGGGGTTTTTGGCTGAGCTCCTTCTCCTATTTGTGGAACGCGTCTTGATGTTGTTCAACAAATGGAGGAACCCACAGTTTCAAGCCGACTCTGAATGGCAGATATTTTTTATGAGGAGCTTTTCTCATGACAGAAATATACTCAGAGGTTTGCCGTTACCTGCTGAGGGGTGACCGCTATTAGAAAACACTTTTTTCTTCAATTTGATGTTTCTCCGAGATTCAAACCTACGTTCTCTGTGAATTCCGAATGGTAGTCACGCAGGAACTCATTCGGCCGCCGCCTAAAAATATATTTGCTGTAAAATGTGTTTCAATTGAAAAGTTCCTTCAATCTTATAAAATATTATATACAAGTAAGTTAAATTGCATTTGTTTGTATGTCTTCTGTATGCTAAAAGTTACTAAACCGTTTAAATTTCAATTCAATTCTAAGCGAAAGAAGAAAAAGATGCATCCAACCTCAAATTCATATGATACCCACATATTTGAGATTATTGGTAACCAAACTTTAGGTCAGCCTCCTTAAATTGCATTTAGAAACACAGAGTTTTCGCATGAACTGCTGTATGTTGTGCGTTTGCGTTGGAAAATCTGCCGATTTATTTATTTAACTCTTATAAATATGTGAATAAAAAAATGTTTGATACAACAAAATGTAATTGGAATTATTATTTAGAATTCTACTGACAGTCTGTGGAAATCCCTAATTTTTTGTTAATAAATAATTGTTAGCTGAAACCTTTCCCAATTGCGAAGGTATTTTTATTTGGAAATTCGTGCGGAATAAATTTTTTAAGTGGCAAGACTAGCATAGATTGAGCAATGGAAAAGTGAGAGTAGTGAGAGAGAGCTTATTTGAATTGAGTTAAGGTGGTTTAAGTGTGTGAGAAGTAAAGTTTGGTATTGCTCACACTCGCAAGGCATACCTACGGTTTGTTGTTGTTGCTATACGCATTGTATGGTACATTCATAACTCCACCAAACTCGCGAAGTTACTACAACTTCTCATTCACAGCATAGCAACATACTCATATCTATGTATGTTTGTAAATATTTGGAAATTTTCCATTGCTATTTTGCCGAAGGAGTTGTACGTACTACATATGTATGTATATGTATGCTTGCATATAGATAGCGATTACTCATCGATTTACGCGACCAAAAACAACAAGGGGAAAATAGCAACATAGCACAATAGCAGCTAAGGCAAGCATTTTACGGCCCTCTTGAGTTGCCACATTAGAACTTTTGATTTCACCATGTTGACCTAAAAATTATTTATTGCCTATAGAAGTGTACTAAAATCACAGGTGAGTATTTATATATAATAAAAAAAATACTCTGCTGGCTAGTTTAAATAGCTTAAATTTTAAACTTTTTCTGATATTGATGAGTTTGAAACAAGCATTGAATGTTGAAAATATAATAGTGATGAGTATATGGATTCCGATATCAAATTTGCAGTCCATATGCGTACCTAATCAGTGTTTTCACTAAAAAAAACGAATTGGCTCTTTCTTTTCTGGGCAGATTGAATAGTCGGACATAATGTACTTTAAATATCGGTACAAGATTTTTGATGACTTGTGCGTTCCCGAAACGCTTCATTTTCAAATGTAGCTTTCGACACATTTAACAGAATACATATTGCGTTACGGAGCTCCTCTCTGATCAACCTGTATCCATTATAAATGAAATGAGCTGGTTATTCTCCGTTTTTAGGGAGTGAATAATTTTTTTTTTTCAATGAACATTTTTAACCACCATGGCAGCTCTGAACACGATGGCCGCACATACGAGCACATCAAATAAAAAATCGACAAAAATTACGAGCAACCATTTGTCAACTCACAAACATATGCGAGTAATAGAGCGCGCAACGGCAACGTGCAAAACGTGAGAGAAACGTGAGTAAACACATACCACCACCAAATAATTTTGTATACGTTTACAGTTGCTCACTTGAAATAACCACAAGCCGGCAGCTAGGGCAAGAGACCCCAAAGGGGCCATCAAAGCCCAAACGAAGTGTAATTTGGTTCGCTCGCACTATTGCCATCGATATATTTGCCGCTGCCACCGCTCTTTTTGGCTTCGGTTGCATGCATCAGTAGCAGATAGAAATTGCGTCTTTCGAATGACACAACGTGAATCGGACGACGTCGAGACAGTGTACGCTAGTGCCATAGTGAATAGTATTTATTTCAAATTGTGTTTTTTTCTGGCTTTTGTAATACAAGCAATAAGCAGCAGTGCACACTACCACACAAACGTGTGCATTGCGATTGTCTCTACTACTACTTGTGCTCGTGGTAAGCATAAAAGAAAATAAAGAGAATAAGCGAAAATAAAAAAATGTGCATTTAACTAATACAGTTGAAGGTAACACCACTAATAGTTGTAGCAGGCGTGGGAGGAGGGCAGAGCTAATTTTAGCGTAACAAATTTATATTTTGCAATAAATTTGTAAATGAAAGTGGGCACAAAAACTTGAGTGCAACGAAAGAATTGCAATGAAAATATGAAAAAAAAAACGACAGCACACAGAGTTTTTGGCGACAAGTGCGAAAAAGTCGCATTAGACAGAGAGGCAGGTTATTGATTTTCTTAGGCGAGGAGATGTGAGCAGAAAATTTGTGTAAAATTATGAAAATGACACGAAATATGTGTGTATGGGAATTTTAGTTACGCATATGGGCAGAAAACTGAATGGAAATTGAGTATAAACATCAGAAATTTTCACTGAAATAAAGAAAACCAAATGTAGAGAAAATTTCTCAAATGGAATAAGAAAATTTAAAAAAATATTGAAAAAAGTGTGAAAAGATGATATGCACGAGTAGGGAAAGTTGTGATTAACAGCTTTTTTTAATTTAATTAAAGTTTTTTTGGCTTTACTTTTTATTTATCTTATTTCGTTATATTTTATTTTATTCTAATTTAATTGATTTTATTAAATTTTCCTATTTTGTTTATTTATTTTTTTAAATTTAAATATTCCAATAAAATTTAATTTTTTCATTTAATTTAAACCAATTAAAATTCTTATTTTAAATTTAATTTAAATCAATTAAATTTTTTAATTTAAATCAATTAAATTAAATTTGTTTTATTTAATTTAAATCAATTAAATTTCTTATTTTTAATTTAATTAAATAATTTCATTTCTTTTAATATAATTAAGTTAAACTTTGTTTTTTTTTTTTGCTTTTAATAATTTTTTAATTTATTTATCTTGTTCGTTATATTTTATTTCATCTCATTTTTTATAATTAATTTTATTTTATTAAATTAAATTTATTTTGCTGAATTTTCTTTTTAGTTTTCTAATTTAGTTAAATTTATTTTATTTAATTTAAGTATATTATTTAATTAAAATAAATTAAATTTAATTTACTTTAATGTGTTGTACATACATTTTCTAATTTAATTTAATTTGTTTTATTTAATTTAAATATATTATTTAATTGAAATAAATGAAATTAAATTAAATGAAATTTTGTATTTTAATTTTTAAATTTTTTAATATAATTTAATATAACTAAAGAATAATTTTTCAATTTAATTATATTATCAGTAATATTCAAATTAATTTGATTACACAATATGTTTTTTAATATTTTTTTTTTATTTATATTTTTTTTAAATCTAATTTATTATAACTTAATTTACATATTTTAGTGTTTTTATTATGCTTATATTTTATTATATTCTACTTTATCTGAATTTGTTTTATTTAATTTATATCATTTATTTTATTATATTATATTGTATATTAGTATTTTTTTTTTTTTTTGAAAAAGTTTTTTCTAATAGGGGTCGCACGGCGTACGCGCCAATTATTTATTTTATTTTTAATTTTATTTTTTGTTTAACTTATTGCTTTGTTTTTTTTATTTTTGTTTGTTTATTTCTCTATATTTTATACAATATTATTTACATTTTTAAATTTATTTTATTTCATTGTATTGTATTTAACTGTGCGTTAATTTAATAATTTAATTTAATTATTTATGTTACGTGGCGGCCGCCATTATATACACTACCGGTCAAAAGTTTGGGTTCACTTGAAAAATTGTAAAAAAATTTCAAATAATCATGATTTTCTTCGTCAAAGATTTTTTAATATTGTTATTTTACAGAAAGTAATTGTGTTTAATACAAAATATATTAACTTTTAAAGAAACCCGCAAGTATTTGTTCATATTTTCGTTTCCTCGAAATATCCGCCTTTGGCTCGTATTACAGCATCGCATATTCTGGGCCTCCTATCAACTAATTAACGCAAAGATTCTGCTGTTATTTGATTCCAGCAATTTTGTAGAAATGTCGAAAGTTGTTTTGTATTAGTAGGTTGCAATATTCTTACTTCTCTGACCAACTCGTCCCACAGGAACTCCATCGGGTTACAATCCGGCGACTAAGGATGCCATTCCATATATTTGAGTTGTTTTTGATTTTCTTTGGATGCAATGTAATCCTGGCAAAATTTTGAAGGGTGCTTAGGATCGTTATCCTGCTGGAAAACGAATCCGCTGCCCACAAGTCTTTTCCCACAAGGAAAAGCGTGCCGTTGAAGTATGCTGTGGTAGACTTTTTTGTCCATGATACCCTTAATTTGTACAATGTTTCCAACTTTTTCTCCGGCAAAGCATCCCCAGACTAACACTAACCCTCCACCATGCTTAACTGTGGGAACAACACATTGGTTCATCATGCGTTCGCCGACAAACGGCCAATATGTTGGCGGCGTCGTTTGTTGAAAATTTCAAATTTGGACTCGTCCGTGAACAAGACTTTAGAGCATTGTTCAGTTGTCCACTCTTTATGTTTTTTAGCCCAATTAAGTCTCTTTACTTTATTTTGCTTTCGAAGTAAAAGTTTTTTGGCGGCGACGCACCCTTTTAGGCCGTAGTTTCTTAGTCGTCGCTGTACCGTCGAAACAGATACTGGAGCCTCGCGCGAGGAATTGAGTTGTTCGCGAATTTCAGGGGCTGTTAGAAAACGATTGTTTTTGCTTACAACACATATGAACTTATCCTCTCCATTTGACGAAGTTTTAGGCTTCCCAGAACGATGACGACTCTGATTGCACCCAGTATCGCTCTTTCTTTTTAACGTTCTCATGACAGCATTTTGAGAGACATTACATTTCGAAGCAAATTTTCGCGTTGAAGAGCCTTCGCCATGTAGTGCTACAATGACTGCTCGTGTTTCTACACTAAGCTCTGCTTTCCGACCCATTTTAAATAATAAAACAAGAAATATGTAGTTTTATTTAAATTTTAATAATTAGAAGATAATTTTGGTATAACGTCGACTTGTATGTAAGTTTTTGTAAAACAGATATTTTTTGGAATACAAAAAATTGTAAGTAAACCAATTTTTGATAACAAAGATGGCACCAACAATTTGAAATATAACTCTTGAAGCGAGTTTTGCAGCAGTAAGATGTTACGCGTAATAGGCACTAGACGCATTGACAGAATGCAGCAAATCATAACCCGTTAATGCTTGATCTACGCGTCTCCCACAGTCACTTTGTAAACAATAACAATCTCCTAAACTCAAACTAGTAGCAGAACGCACGTTTTAAAAACAAAACCACTAATAAGCCGACTTTATTGTGTAAAATTCCAAAATAATGTAAGTGAACCCAAACTTTTGACCGGTAGTGTATATATTCTGTGCGGTTTAAATTATTCAAGTTTTTAAATTTAATTTAATTTGATGGAATGTAATATAATTTAATGTAATTTAGTTTAAACTTTTGATTTGGTTTCATTTTATTTTATTTTACTTATTTTTATTTTTATCTTTAATTAAATTTTTTTTTTTTCATTTTATTTCATTCACTTAAGTTAAATTATTTAAATTTTTTTTTATGGCGCTTATTTTTTTTAAAAACATTAGTGTAAGAAGATACTAAAGTAAGTAGAAAATTTGAATGAACTGGTATGTATATAATTTATAACAAAGAAAATAGTTCTTTTGTTCTTTTAGTCAATTTTATTTATAGAAACAAAAAAACAGAATTTTGTCAAAGCTCCTTTGCCTGAAGGTTTTTTCTTGTTTAACCCTAGACCGTCACCATTTCTCTAAAAGGCGACGCGCGTTCTTATTTTAGACCTTTCTCATGTTTTCATCGTCTGTTTTGCTTTAAGCTTTATATTATAAAAGCGATGAAATGATACGTGTTTCTTTTAACTTTGATTAAAAAGTAACTGAACATGAAAGTAAAATCCACCTCGATTAGGATCCTCTTAATATGAATTTGAAAAGGTCATCCTCAAAACGACCTTGATATACAAAAAATAAGCATATCGTTCCAGGGTTAAACAATCGGAATACAATTGACGACCTGCAAAGCGTTGTTATATTCCTAATACTATAGAAAGGGGCAACCAAGTCAATGTAGAGCTTGATAAGGCTTTATGTAGTGGCAAGTCGGCAAAGAAAGTTGCAGTTTCCAACATTAAGATAGACAGAAATCTCTGTGTGTTCTGTGGATTTTCAAGATGCATAAAAGTGTGGTCAGATATAGTGACGTGAAACTTGTCTTGAGTTATAATTGTGAAATCATAGGTCATATCATATTTAGACTATTAATTGAATTGAATTAAATAAATAAATATCACTTTGGAATTTCTTGTGTGGGCACAACTGAGATAAATACACATAGTAAATATGTCTTCATAGAAACGAAAGCAGTAAGCTGTCAAAGCATTTGTATGCATCAGAACAACTAAAAAACTTAATTGTTTCTTCAGAAAAACTAACCACAACCTCATCGCATCGCTTCGAAAACAACTAATAATTGGTTGAATACATTTCATTAAGCTTCCTACTATTCGTCAGCTATGGCTTCAATAGCTCAGAATACATTAGTTCAACTTGATTGTAACAAATGCAGAGCTTACCCTTTGAGCTGTGCTTATTTGACTTCGGTGCTGATGCAGACATCGATAACATCTGACCAGTCGATAACTAACCAGACCTAGCGTAGTACTTTTTACCTCAATATTTTTCATTCTCTGTTACATTCTGATGCAAAAACTCTTTCACTTCCTGGCAGATAAACGGAAATTCGAATACTGGCCAACTTCTTTCAACGTTCATTGGCCTTAATAGTTGCGATTGCAGTTGCTTCGAAATGGCTTGGAGGGTCATATTGTGGAAGAATTTGCAAGTTATTTTTATATTTGACATCTTAGAACATTTTTTTTTTGTTTTCTTATTCAATATTTAGTACCAGCACAGTTCATTAGTGAGTAGTGATTTTTCATATTTTATGAGCGATATAAAAATCATATTCAAATTCATATGTGATTTCCATACAAAATTGAAATGTGTCAAGTACTAAAGCGCAGGTGAAGTTTTTATTTTTGTTTGTTTTTATACCATATAACACCCAACTGAATTTTGTCAAAGACGCTATTTATTTGTATTGGACAAACAAAAAAGAAATAAATTACGGAAATAATACTCATGAGGCAAATAAAAAGGAAATTAATGAAAAAGGTAAATAAAAGTGATTTCAGTTGGCCAATCAGACATGTCAAATGCATTTGCATGTATGTATATAAATCAAGCGAATATAAAATTAGTTATTCACACTTTGCTTTTAAATGAAGTCATACCTTAGAATATTATAAAGTAATGACAGAACTGGTTTCTGAACTGAGCTGGTATATGTCTACATAGATAATTCTAAAAAAGAAAAAGAAGAACAAAAACCGGTTTGGATTTGTTACCAAAATTTAATATTTGTTATTTATAGTCCAGATTTGTAAAATTCATTCTCAGAAGTCTTGCCCAGATAAATTTATTGTCCAACACAGAACCAATTTAAAATGATTGTTGTTATTGTAGCAGCATAAACATTACCCATAAATATACGGGGAATGCTGGTAAAGTGACAGTCCATGGCCGGATATAACTCCGGGTCGTTACGGTTATGTAGAACCGACTGTCGTGGGAACGTTAAAAAAACGATGGTTGAAGGCTTTGGGTGCTGGGCAAGTAATATGTTTCGATTTTGAGTGGAAGTGAAATAGCAGTTCACAAAAGAAAGAAGTTGTCAGCAACAGTGGGAAGGCGATGAAGAAAACCTTTCCTTTTTTGCCGCTGGAGTAGTTTTTCACAGGCGAAAAAGAAAAAAACACCGTTCACATCCATTGGTTTTAACTCATAAGGAACCCAAGTTCCTGGTTTCTGAATCATTCCCAAAGCATGAAATCGCTTGGAAATAGAGGGGCGGGTAACTCCTAATACTGAAGCAAGCTCTTCTTGCGTTTGACACGGATCCTCATTGAGCAATGCCTCCAATTCAGCGTCTTCGAAGGTTTTTCGTGTTCCTTCAAGCGGACGGTCGGCAACATTAAAATCACCGTCTTTGAAGCGTCGGCACTAATCTCGGCGCGGTGTTTCATTTCAGACAGCATCTCCATAAATTTTTTGTGGCTCTCGATGCGATTCAGCCGCCGTTTTTTTCGAATGAAAGAAGAAAATCAACACTTCCTGCAAATGACGGTTAGTCGGCAAAAAATCAGACATTTTCACAAAACCAAAAGTATATGAGACCAAAACAAAAACACTAATTTGTCGAAGCACTTTGTTTACCATATGTTTAAGCTTGGTTTATGACGTTTAGGTTATGTTAGAATCGACTAGCGCACACTGCTGGCGGCATCTATTGACAAACAGCGGAAACTTAGTTGCGCACCTAATACTTTTGATGTTGATTCTCAATTATAAGAGTTAGATTAGGCCTTCATAACTTTTCAAAGTCATTAAATAAGTCCAGGGTGTAGTGTTTGAGGTGCCATAGAATGGATCGGAAAACTACGAATTTCCTATGTCCAGTAACGCCCAGTTCTGATACCAGTTCTAATACAAGACAGTTGTTAATAGTAATCACTTCAAATTTTCGCCAGATAATATTAGAATTGAATGAGCTACAAAACTGAATAACCGAAAAAATGCTAGAAAAAAATCATACAATTTTTTCACGTTTTTATGAAATTTTATTAATTTTTAAAAAGTTTTTGAAAAGCTATTAGTAAAGATGACAAAAAAAAAATTGTACGATTTTCACTGAAATCCACTGTAAATGTGTGTGCTGCACAACTGTTTCCATAGTTAAACGTGTTGTTTGTGTGTCACGATTTCTAGTACTGCTTTCATAGTTTAAAAAAACCTATTTTTGTTTTTTAGGTCATCCCTAATGCTGATTTAAATACATTTTATTGACAGCCAATAAAAAATCTGATAAAATATTTTAAGCTTTTGACAATTTCTCTTATTCATATGCAGAAGTATGAGTAAAGACACACTTTTTAAAAAATATCATTTATTTTGAGCTTTTGTAATCTATCGTTATGAGTGTATGAGTCATATGAGTAAGAATAAAATTTTTAGTACTGCTTCCAAAGCATAAAAACAACTATTTTAGATTTTTAGATCAACCTTATTGTGAATATACATACATACATTTTATTTACAGCTAATAAAAAATCTCATAAACTATTTTCAGCTTTTCAAAATTGCTGTTTTAAATGGATGTATTTTTAGTACCTTAGACAAAAAATATGTACGCAATTATATGATTATTAATTTTCTTTTTAATTATAATATTTTTTTTCTATCTTGCAGAAAACTCATATTTCCCGAGAAAAGTGGCAGTGGATGTTGCCAGAGAATTCACCGCATTTTTTGTGCTAAAAATTGCTCAATGAGCAATTGAACATTATCTAGAGACAAATCTCATCGATGCTAATATAAAGTACAATTAAAAAAGTTTGCAAAAAGAACTTCACAAGTGCCATAATCGCACACTTACACACTATCATCAATTGAGACAAACTCTAATTGTCTTGAAGCAATTCTCTACAGTCGCCGCATTGTGTGTGTAAAACCCAAAATTTAAACATTTAATATGTGTGTAAAAAACTATTGTAAAGTAGCGTAAATACACGCCACTAACACAGGAGACACCCAGACACACACCCCAAACCGTATACAACAAACCCCCCATGCTAAGATATCGGCTGGTGTCGACACATTTCCTCAAACAGCCGTAGATTGTGTACCGCCGCCAAGCCAATCAAGCAGAGACGAGTCCAGCCGAGTCGCGTCAGCGAACGTGAAACGAGTGTAACACAAAAATAACACCACCTACAAATACATAACAACAAGCATACCTACAAATAAAACATAAAAAAACAACCCTTACATACCCACACTGACATAAGCTTCGTAGGCTAGTACGTCTAGTGCCACAAGTGCGTGTGCGTGACTAGCGCAGTGAGAGAGTAAGTAGGCGTGAGCGAGCAGGCGAAAGTAGCAAGGAAGGCCAAATTTTGTGTGAGAGCGCAACATAAACAGGCGTGTGCTCGCGCAGAGTAGAACAAAGAGAGAGAGAAAGCGAGGAAGAGTTGGAGCGGTAGGTCAATTAGTAGGCATAACGCCTGAGAGCCTAAAAGTTGACTACATAGTAAAGAAGAAAAAAAAAACACAAAACACATTATTGTGGCCGGCGTATATTTGCAAATTTTTCCGTGGAAATTCGCCAGCGGCGTTTGCGATCGCAGGTAGATAGAGGAGGATTTCTATTGCATTTGCCGAACTGCATATCCGGATAATCCGACTACCAGTCAGCTTTATTTCTTGCTTACGACATCGCTTACTAGAGCGAAAGCAGCAACGTCGGCGACAGCACCGCCGTTTCGGGTACAAAAGAGTCGTTTAATCAATAAAACGCTGCGCCGTTAGCCACAAGCTAGACATTTTGACTTGCAGCATTTAGCCGGCAACAACCATAAAACATTTGGAAGCGGATAGTGGATTCCTCAGCTGAAAACGCCCAAAACTCTAGTAGGAGACTTTGTCTGCTAATTGATTTGATAGTCGGTTGAAAAAAAAGCTTTCTTTGGACCATATCAGCTGTAGTCCTTGGAAATCACTAGTAAAGGCGATTTTTGAGTCAATCGTCAGCCACAGCAGCAGTAGCCACCCTCGTATTTGGTGCTTAAATCCTTTCAGAGGTTACACACGGGGTCGTGGTGACTTCTTCTCGACTGGCTCTGTAACTTTTGTCACAACGTATTCGCTAAAAGTTTTCCGTTTATTCGGTACGTACGACAACAATTTCAACAGCGAAAATGTGCAGAGATCGCGATATGATTTTGCCATAGATCAACGGAATCGCCAATATAAAGTAAAGAAAAAAATCAAGCTGAAGTAAACTGTGCGCTGAAAGGGTGGGAGTGAGTGAACTGATAGATACAGAAAAACAGAGAGAGATAGAGGGAAAGACGCTAAAGCGATTAGCAAAAAAACAAGCAAAGTGTGACAAAGTCAAAAAGGAAACCCTCGAAATAAAAATTTTCCATTTGTTAACTGCGGTCCCAGTAGATGTGCTTTAGATTATTTAACGAGTGCGTGCGATAACGATAAACGCCAAGCGTCAGTCAATAATCATCATATTGAGTTTCTTTGGGAAAAAAACAAATTATATTAAGTGCTTAAAAATCCGCTTGGAGAAGCGATACGCTTTTTAATAACTAAATAGTTAACAGCATCAAGTTAAAGTCTTGTTTTTATCGTTTGCTACAATCATCGACATCGATAATATCCACTCATCTTACATCTGTGTATATGTATATGTATTTTTGAAAGCTAACGGTTCATTGAATTATATCGTGCACTTTTCCGTAAAAGATTTAGCAATGTGACTGCTGAGCTTCGATTTTTTGTTCAACTACGCACTACAATCGGTTTATCGTTCGATCGGAATCGGTCGCGTGTTGTGAATTTTGCCAGTATCATCTACAAACAGCGTGTGCGTGAGCTAGTGAAGAACTGTTTAAGCGTATTAAAGTTTGCGTGTAGAACTTGTGAAGAGTGAGAGAAGAAATTGACAAAAGAAATCGATAATATTAAAAAGCAATAAAAATCGAAAGCATTTTGTGTTATATAGTTTGGGTATTTTGAGTTGTGGAAGAGTTAAAAAAAAAACGAATAAATAATTTATCTCACTCAACATTTTCGTTTGCTGGTGCCAAACGAAGAAACTGTAACAGGGCAAGGATTTAAGGAAAAAGCGGCAAGATTGAAGACTTTGCGAGGAACTTTTGGAAGTCTATTAAGGCTTGCGTTGTGAGTATAAACACATTTGTTACAATTAATTTTTGGATACAATATATAAACAGATGTACATACTATACTACTTATAAACAAAGTAAAATATTAATGAAAATAGCTTCATTGTGTTTCAAACTATTCTAATTTTTCAAATTATTCTGCATTCGCTTGAACCAATTTTGAAAGCACTTTGGTCACTCAGACAGGCTTAGAAGTGGATAACTCCAAAACGAGTTCTTTAAAGGCTTCAACAGCTTCTTCTGGTTTTGAAAAACGTTGACTCCGATTATTATTTGCTTTTAATGCTTGGATATAAAAAGATGCCAAAACATAATTAGGTGCCAAATAAAGGCTGTATGGTGCATGATCCATTAATTTGTTTTTTTGCAAGCTCAACAACTCCTTTGTATGAGACACGTATCGGTTGAGCCCGCATTGTCTTGGTGAAGAATAATTTGTCTTCGACGATTGGTTTCTTTACTATAATTCTCCGAAAACATCTGGCAAAAAAAAAATGATTGTGTACCACTAAGAATTGACTGTTTTAAGTTTCACCAGATTTTCCGAAAAAACAGGCACGATTTACTTTCCCATGCTTCTTCCACGAACCAATTTTGTTGGATTAAACCCATCTGTGAACGCCCATATTGACGATTGCTGATTTATTTCCGGCTCATAGGCATTGAACCAAGATTCTACGATGCTATAGATACCTAGCGGAAAAATAAGTACATTTCACGCTTTTCTATCTACGTTTCTGGCGCACAAAAAATAGACAGCTGCTAAAATTTGCCGATTACAAAATTGGTGGTAACGCGCAAAAGAGGTCTGGATTTTTTGTAAAGGAACTAATAAAGGTTTAGTTAATTTTTTAACTATTGACATATACAAATGAAAGAGGAATGTCAAGAGAATCCAAAAATTTATATTTGTTTCTAATTTTTGTTGGTCTTTTAATTTATCATGAGCTTTGTTCTGGAACTTTGCCCATTTAACAGAAAGTTGGAAAGAGTTCTATTTCAATGTACTTATGGAAGGAAATATTCCTTTAACATTTGTAAAGAACCTTACAGTGCGACCGTACACTGTTATTCGAGCTAGGTGTGATTCTCTCTCATAGAGCATTTTTGGATTGGAGTCTCTTCATATTCAACAATTTTGATTATTCATATTGTTTTGGCTGAAATTGGCTTCAATTGACATTTGTCATGGTTTTGTCCTCTTATATCATGCGAAGAATTCTCTGCAAAAATTTCCAGCGGATCAACAAGTCTGCAGGGTAGTCTGCTTCAAGGCGTACCGCCAAAAGTGGCCCGTCGAAGTTCCCACTAAGCCGAAATTACCGACTCCATTTACGTTTCTCATCATCCCACTTTTCTATTTTTACGAAATGTTTACTTGTGGTCACATAATTAAGTCACTTCATCTTTTCACAATATTAGCAATATTTTTCATCGAATTTTTTTATTAATTTTTTATAAAAAATAATTCATTGCATAACAAAAACCTTATAAATTAAAGTTCCAAACTTTGTACGAAATTCAGAAAAACTTAGCAAATCGAAAAAAATTATCAAGCAAAATTTTCAACCACAATATTTGATGCAGTTTTACTTTCGATTAAATTTTGGTATAATAAAGTGAAAGCTGGAATTCGTTAAAATCTTATAAAATAACAAAAATCTTCTAAATCAAAGTCCCAAAGTTTGTATAAAATTCACAAAAATTTAGCGAATCGCAAGAAATTATCAGCAACATATTCAAATTTTCAACCGTAATTTTTTGTAAACTTTTTACAACAATTTTAATACCGTATTTAGTAAAGTGAAAGCTGGAACTTGCTCAAAAATCGTGTTGATTTTTACAATTTTTTTGGTATATATTGTTAAGAAGAATTTGTCTCCATATACGGCATAAGTTCGGAAGACTTTTATGTGAAAAATTATGTGAATATTGTAAAAAAAATTAAGCGACTTTTTAATGTGACCACAAGTGCAAATTAATACTGTATTTGATCTGCCACCCTGTATCGATGTTTACCTTTTACATTTACCATTTTTTTCCATTTGATTGGATGATAAGCCTTGTACATACAGACTATGTAAGTTGAGTATTTAGATAGTACAGGGTTTTTTTTTTTGAGGTAGGCGCTGAAATGTCTGCAACCCTGAAAGTTTACGCCTTTGTGGTAAATAGTTAGTAAAAATAAACGTTTTATTATCTTATCAATGATAATATAACCAAAAATACCTCTTTACTTACTCGTGATTACAATAGATTTCTTTTAACCGAGGGTAAACGTAAAAGCGGTGCGTGCTGACTCCAGTGAAGCTGAAATTCATACGTAAATCGCGGCTATTTATCGTAATGACTACGAATTACACACATATATTAATAGTTAGCGGGAGTTAATGATGCAAATGATTATATAGGATGGATTGCTGTTGACTGGCTGGGGAGTCGTGCGTGCGGGCCATTGAAGTGTCATATTCAATACATAATGGCGTACTTGATGATATTTTCTAATAAAAAATAAACACCTCTAATTTGGGGGTGCATTTATATGCTCATACAAATACTGCCAGCGTCAAAAGAAACACATTTTTTCTGGTTTTGTTTTTTTGTACTAATGATTTAAATCATAAAAAAAATTGTTTAGTCATATTTAGAAGCGTCATACAACTCCTAGATAATTCCATGCAGATGTATAAAAGAAATCTATAATCTAAATTGTTTTAAGAAGCTCTCCGCAAGGTCTGCTGCCGTTGTGCGTTTTAAACGTATTTGAGAAGAATCCAGCTGAAGTAAACTACATTTCTGCTGCATCGCTAACACGATTTTTCAGTCGTTGTTCGTGACCTATAATAAAGTGCTTCGTCACTTCAGTTACAGTTGCTATGCCAAGATCAAGATGAAGGTCGTTATTCCTTATACTCGTATAGTATGGCGCGTTTACTATGCTCTGCAGGATTTTGTTTTGAAAAAAAAAAAAAAAAAAAAAAAGTGTACGCCATACTCGTGTGGGGACAAGTTTTGACTATTTATTAATTATTTTTTTACATTTCTTTTGAAAAATAAACATGTTTTGTTTTTAATGTTAGCTAAAAAAAAAACTAATTTTGAAAAAAAAAATAATAAACAAAAAATTAATGAAACAAAATGATGAAATTTGTTTTGATACAATATTGTTTTTATTAAAATATATTTTTTTTTTTATTAAAATTTCTTTTAGTAAAATTTTTTTTCATACAATTTTTTTTATAAATTTTTATATATCTGTTTTTTTTCATAATAATTAAAACCTTTCTTAATAATTAAAAAAAGTGAATTACAAAAAATTTGAATGAATTTGATTTTTTAAGTTACGACTTTTTTTCAGTGAACGAGTGATATGTATGGACATTAGGCCGGGCCGATTTGTGGGGAGGCAAAAAAATCGCCCATTGCTCTGTGAAAATCATATTCTAGAGATCAAAATAAGAAACTTTGCCGAAGGAACTATACCTCTAAAACGAATTCTGATGTCCCCCAATTTGGGTCGAACTTTTTAGTTTCTTTTCTCATGTAAAGGCCAAAAATGGTGATATTTTGAAATGATTGTATGGGGAACCCCCCAGGGGAGTTCCAGGGGGTGTGCCACTGGCATGGGTGGATAGGCCGTCCAAAGTTAGTGGGGGTCGGTCATACGTGTGGACTCGATTGGAGCACTCTAAATGGGTCAAAGTGGTATTTTTCGTTCGACCCAAATTGGGGGACATCAGAATTCGTTTTAGAGGTATGGTTCCTTCGGCAAAGTTTCTTATTTTGATCCTTAGAATACGATTTTCACAGAGCAATGAGCGATTTTTAAATCGACCCGCCCTAATGTACATATATTTCGAAAAGTTTAATTCGAACTCCAGTTAGTACTTCAGTAGTGTTACTTTTTTTATAAATTTGTTTTTTTTCATTATTAAGAAAGTCGAAATAGAAACCCAAATTGCAATGAAAATCAAAAAAAAAGTATTTTAACTAAAATTTGTTTTTTATTTCCTTTTTTAATAATTAAAAAATGCATTTTTCTTAATAATTAAAAAATGGTAATTAAAGAAATTGAATGAATATAGATTTTTGAGTTACGACTTTTTTTCAGTGAACGAATTTCAAAAAGTTTAGCTCGATTATTCGAATTAGAGATTAGTATTTCAGAACTATTTTATCCAACTCATTGGTTTTGGGCAGAGTTGCCATATATTTTTACTAAATAACTTCCGTCATAACATAATAAACATCTGATGAGAAATATATTTTCTAGTAATGAAGTGTATAGGAGTCACGAACAATTTTTAGACGCAAAAATTTTCAACAGTGTTGCCAAATATTTTTTTTTTTTACCAAAATTTGTAAATCAAAGGGCCAAAGAAAAATCTTAAAATTTTGATGTTATGCGAAAGGCGTTGAAAAATATTGCCGATTTGACTTATATATGTATATACAAAATAATAATTTTCAACTGAAGATATTTGCTTACAAACAAAAGCTGAACAAGAGAAAGGAATACCAAAATGCTTGCTTTAGTTTGCTTTCATATACCTGCCTGCACTACTCCGAGCAGCCATTTTAGCCTTGGCAAGCGCATTTTTTTCGCTGTGAATTTTATTACGATATAAGTTAAAACTTTTCATGGCTGAAGGTAAATCGAAATCACCGATCTTCAAATGGTTTATTGCCCCAATTTCGGCTCGTTATCGTCAATAATCACTTGTCGAATATATTTACCAACTATTAACATACAATAAAAAAATATGCGCTTGATTATTTTTTATTTATACCAGTATACCACGCAATTAGCGGAACAAGTAATTACCATATGCTTAGGTATGTAGTCATGTGTCTGCTGTGATGCTTGAAACATTAATGAGTCGCACCTTTATTTAACTTTGCAAATAAAAATGAAAGAGATATATTAGTACTGTTACCACAGTTAGGTGTCAGAAAGGCTAGAGAATTATTTCCTGCATGCCAAATATCTACAACGGCAAGTTGCTGCCTTGATTGCTCAAATACACCTAGGAACTAGTAAGAAATTCTGCATCTCGCGCAGTGATAGGTCAGTTTAGGAAAAATCTTATCTGTTACAAGCCAAAACGTTAATGTTGTAAGGTACTAAATTGGTGTCATTAAACATTTCTGTGCATCTAAAAAAACAACAACAAGAAGAAATAAATAAAATAAAAATTACGAAACCAAGGTTTTGTTTATCAAAACAGTTTTCTCTACTTAAATATTTTCCATATTTTTTGCCTAATAACTGGAGCAATACTGGCTTATTATTTTGATATTGCTTGAAGCAATAGCAGAAGAATGTTAAAATTGGAACTTGTGAAATATTTTTTTTTGTTTTTAATCGTTTAGAAACAAAAAATTTATTTGAACAAATTTGAGTAATATTTTACGTCTAATACATTTTTTGTTTTATGAAATCGTTGTTAATGAATGCTGTTTATTTATTTTGTTGTTCCAATTATTTTTTTGTTGATAAACAAAAACTTTTAGAAGTCCGTGTAAAAGTGTGAAGAAGAACAACTAAAACCACCCAAATAAAGGGACAAAAAAGCATTTCTTTTGAATAACTTTTCTTTCTTAAGCAACGCAAAAACAAAAAAACTGAATTAAAAAGTCTATTTAAAGTAAAAAAAAATGTATCGAAAATAATTACGAGTATAAGTTAATGAAGCGGCCGCCGTAGCCGAATGGGTTGACATGTGACTACCATTCGGTTGTGCCCGGGCTCGACAGTTCAAGCCTGAAACACCAAATGGCAGACAAAGCTTTGTTCGTATTTTTAACATGAACCTGACGCTAAGCGTCAAAGTGCCGAATGGAAGGCCCCAGACGAGCCACCATCCAAAACATCGCGTTTGGAGAAGTCAAAAAAAGACTTGAGTCGATGCTCCTCTCTTTTTACGATTCCGAGGTAATTGTCCACAAGGAGTTCGTACCAATGGGCCAAACCGTCGAATTCGCTCTGAATACCGCAAAGGAGGAAGCTGGCGCTTATTGCATGATAATGCACCATCTCATCAATCCACTCTTGTGACTGATTTTTTGCCTAAAAATCAAATTCTCACCATCAGTCACTCACCATATTCGCTTGATATGGCTCCCTCTACCTATTCGGAAAATTGCATTTGGCCATGAAGGGAAAACGTTTTGCGTCCGTAGAGATCAACCAAAAGTGTTGTACCGGCATCCTGAAGGACATTCCGGTCAATGATCTGAAACACTCTTTCGAAAAGCTTTTAGATCGCGCAAAATAGTGTACGAGTATCGAGGCCAGAGGGGACTAGTTTGAATAAATAAACGCAAAGTTATTAGAGCAAAGCTCCTGTCGTTTCTATTTTAGCTGAGTCTTGTTTATTTTGAACTTCACCTTGTATTACACCCTTTCTTGATTGTTGTTTGGTTTACACCATTTATTGTGCGTTTGTTCAAGCTCCTCCTCCAATTTATCATGTGCGTGTTTGCAGATGTTTTTGTTTTTTAAAAAAAAACTTTTTCGCGCCAGAAATATAAATGAAGGTTTGCTATTGTCTGCCGCGGGGTCTGAGACCACTTTAAGTTGCGGAACATATTTGATATCTCAGATGAAACGATCTTGCGATTTCGCAAGCCTTAAAAAGGAGTAAACATTGAATCAATCTGGAAAATGTTCAGACACGAAGTTTAAAAAAATATATAATAGATATCTAAGTCTTTGGCCCCATTCATGATTAGCCATTGTCAAAACCTTTTAATCTTTTATTGTTGTACAATGTAATATTTGAGTGCATAAGTAAGTGGAGATTGGAAAAGATCAGGTGGAGAAGGACTTGGCTTCACTTGGTGTATCCAACTGGCGCCGGTTAGCACGAGAAAGAAACGACTGGCGCGCTTTGTTAAACTCGGCCAAAATCGCGTAAGCGATTTATAGCGCCAATTAAGAAGAAGAAGAAGTAAGTGGAGATACTTTGAATACGTGTTGATGTTTTCAAAACGTGAGAATATGTCAATGGAAAATTCATTGTAAACTTTTCTAAGATTTGTTTTTTGTTTAAGAATTATCAGAATATTCTATGGAACAGTAAAACAAGCTTTTACAAAAAGTAAACATTTTTTATTTAAACATTAAAAAAAAAATTTTTAATAATAAAATTTTTTTTCTTTTCTTTTGCTGTTAGCTTATTCACGCAGCTCAATTTAGCTTTTCTATATGCGCTGCGAAATTTAGTCATAATGGTAAATCCTTTTTCTGCTTTTTTATTGTTTATTTTACAACTTGGCGCAAAATTAATCACCCAATTTTGTTTTTGCATAATTTTTTTAATATAAAAAAAAGCGAAAAAACTATTTTGAGTGTTGAAAATCTCTATTGTGACTTTTAAGCGCGTCATTGTCTAACCGTTTGTATACGGCAGCTGCCTGCAGTAACAAGTGGCATATAAAGGGTGGTTAAGTTTCAAGGGCCGACGTTGATTTTGAAAAAAATACAATTTTTTTAAGAAATTATTGTCATTTATCTTTATTATGATAATATTGGTGTGACTCAATTACGTATAGAACAAAATAACGGCCAAATGTCCGCCGCGGCCTCGGCGACACACCTCCATCCGGTGGTCCAAATTTTCGATGACGCTAAGGCATAATTGAGGTGCTGTGCCGTTAATGTGCCGAATTATCTCATCCTTTAGCTCTTGAATTGTTGCTGGCTTATCGACGTACACCTTTTCTTTCAAGCAACCCCAAAGAAAGAAGTCCAATGGTGTCAAATCACATGATCTTGGCGGCCAATTGACATCACCGCGACGTGAGATTATTCGGTCATCAAATTTTTCGCGCAAAAGAGCCATTGCTTTAGCTGTGTGACAAGCGGCACCGCCCTGTTGAAACCACATATCGTCCACATCCATATCTTCCAATTCGGACCATAATTCGTTATTCTCACGATAACGAACACTATTCACAGTAACTGCCTGACCGGCCTTATTTTGGAAAAAATACTGCCCAATGATGCCGCCGGCCCATAAACCGCACCAAACAGTCACTCTTTGTGGGTGCATTGGTTTTTCGGCAATCACTCTTGGATTATCATTCGCCCAAATGCGGCAATTCTGCTTATTGACGAATCCACTGAGGTGAAAATGTGTCTCATCACTGAAATCACGAAGTGCGCGATATGCATTTGGATTTGAACTCCCGTTTTCATAATCAGCCTGAATAACTTTAACGTGTTGCTCGATTGCGTATCCTAATTGTTTGTTTGTTTGCTGCATGTGTCATATATAGTTACTGTTGGTCCTCAATTATTATGGATGCACATATATGTATACAATTTAGATGGTTCATCTTTTCAAATTTATATGCATACATATTTATTTAAATTTTTTTCTCATAATCAGTTTAAGATTTATTTTCTAATATCTCATTTTAATTTTACAATTTTACCAAATTTTACAAAATAAAAACTTTAAAATATTGTACTGAGACTCCAAAACTGATACTTAACGGAAAATTACAAGCAAATTGTTGCTATTTATTTATGCAAGTGCATGTACATATGGACGTGTGTACTTGTATATATTTCATCTGAACACATGCGGCATTCTTGGAATGACATTTAAACTTAGTCACACTCACTGCAAGCTATTGTTTGCTTAATATCGTGGCACTGCCTTGACCATATTACAACAGTTTATGTGTATGTGCATATATTCCTATGTACTTACAATAAGTACAAGTGCACTGTGGAACTGTGGAAGCGCAAAATGCAGCGATAAAACCTTTTGTAACAGCGCGCAAAAACACTTGCGAAAAAATATGCATTTATATGAGTGTGCATGTATATGTGGAAGCATTTATACATACTCACATATGCATATATATATGAGTTCTTACATTTGTGCTTGTGTGTGCTCAAGTGTGAATTCAGCGATTTTTTATCGATGCATATAAGCCAAAGAGCAAACTGGCAGGTTTGTACATTAGGGTGCAAAAAAAAAGAAATATGCAGCAGAAACAAAGTTTAAAATTTAAAGCGCTCACCCTCTAGACGTTTTCTAAAAACCTGTATTTTTTAAATTATGTTTTGAATTGCCTCAATAACCCTTTTATAAAGAAAAAAATCAGATTTAATATAAAATCCTGTAAAAAACCCGTTTTTTTAAAAGGATTTTCAAAAAATTCGGATTTATTATTATATAAAATACTGAAAAAAAGCATATTCCTATTGGGTTGTTCGGTTTCTATTCGAAAAATTATAGCCAATTATTTATTATCAACTAGTTTTGATAGGCGGCAACCCAGAACTGCATGAAATGTAGAAATAGGGAAACTATTAAAAATAGCTATTACTATTTCTTCTGCACTTTTGGCGTGAATTTCAATCAATAATCGGAATATACCGAAAGAAACGGTTTCTGGTGCAGAAGTTCCTGCCAAATCCACGAAACAATTTCTTCCCATATAAAAGGCATCTACAACTTCATGGGTTTGAGGCACCTCTAAATATTGGGTAGTCGAAAAAGTATTTTCGTATTTTGTCTATAGATGTCGTTGGAGTCATCTATCTCCAGTGCTACCAATCACATTGTGTCATATCATATGGTGTTAGAAAGGTTACATTTTAAGCTTCATTTAACAAAAAAAAAATTAAATTCGGAGAAGTTGAAAAAAAGTTATAGCTGTTCAAAAATGAGTGAAAATGATGAAGAAATTCGCTGTATTTTGAAATTTTTGTATAAAAAAGGTAAGAATGTCACGCAAGCCACCAATGAAATTTGGAAAGTTTACGGAGACGATGCTGTATCAGTTCGCGTAGCAGAACAATGGTTCGCTCGCTTCCGCTCTGGAAATTTCGATGTGAAAGATGCACCTCGCGCCGGTCGACCTATCGTTGAAAAAGTCGATGAAATTATGGAAAAGATTGACCAGGACCGTCACATAAGCTGCCATGACATCGCCAAGGCACTAAACATTCATCATCAAACGGTTTTGAACCATTTAAAGAAGGCTGGTTACAAAAAGAAGCTCGATGTTTGGGTACCACATGAATTGTCTGTGAAAAATTTAATGGACCGAATTAACATCTGCGATTCTTTGCTGAAACGAAATGAAATTGAACCAGTTCTGAAGCGAATGGTAACAGGAGATGAGAAGTGGATCAAATACGACAATAATGTGCGAAAAAGATCATGGTGCAAGGGTGGTGAAGCTCAACAAATGGTCGCAAAGCCAGGATTGACGACTCGAAAGGTTATGCTGTGTGTTTGGTGGATCGGAAAGGAATCATCCACTATGAGCTGTTCCAGCCTGCTCGAACGATTGATTCTACACTTTACTGTCAACAACTGATGAGATTGAAGCAAGCAATCGAAAAAAACTGCCAGAACTGATCAGCAGAAATGGCGTCGTCTTCCATCAGGACAACGCTAGGCCACACACATCTGTGATGACTCGGCAAAAACTGGGAGAGCTTGGCTCGGAAGTTTTGATGCATCCACCATTATAGCCCTGACCTTACACCATCGGACTACCATTTGTTTCGGTCAATGCAGAACTCCCTTAATGGAGTAAAGTTGGCTTCAAGAGAAGCCTGTGAAAATTACTTGTCGCAGTTTTTCGCCGAGAAACCACAAAAGTTTTACACTGATGGAATAATGTCTCTAGAAGAAAAATGGCAAAAGGTGGTCGCCCAAAATGGTACATATTTGGTTTAATAAAGTTCATTATAAATGTAAAAAAAATGAGTTGAAGTTTGATTAGAAATACGAAAAGACTTTTTCGACTACCCAATATGATTTTAAACATTTTTTTTCGTTTTAGAAAAATTTTGGGTGGTAGAGCCGCCCTAATGTATATTGGGAACAGTTTTGTCTTAATATTTTTTTCAGTGCTCTTATATTATATATTATATAAATATTTTTTTGTGAAAATCAACGCGATTTTTGAGGCATTTCAAATCTTCACCAAAATTTATTAGACTCTTAAACTGCATACGCTGAGCTCCTCCTCCTATTTGTGGGGTGTGACTTGATGTTTTTCCCTAAATGGAGCGACCTACAGTTTCAAGCCGATTCTGAACGGCAAATCGTTTTTTATGAGGAGCTTTTTCAACGCAGGGTTATTCTGTTTAAAAAGTTGAAAATTTTGATGAAAATCTTTAATTTTGCGGAATTTCTTCCACAGCTTGGAGCTTTGATTCCTATGTTTCTTTGTAGAAAACTAACTTAAATTTATATAAAAAAAAAGCTAAATGTGAAAAAGTAAATCACAGCAGCTGCAGGTGCATGGATTTTTTTTGTTGATGCTGTATTTGACATTTCAAACTTTTTTGTTTGTGCCTCCTTGAAAACTAAATTGTTATTTGAAGCATTTTAAGTGGTATTTTGTTAAATTTGTTTTTTATGAAACTCAAGAAATGATACTGGTGCATCTAAGTATATAAAATAAATGACCCTTGGGCACAGTCGACAGCATACAATACCTCAGTTGAGTAACTGGGATATTATTGCCATTTATCAAACTTCGAAATATCTTTTCGCTGCGATGCGACCTGTAAAATGTTGTCAAATTGAAGTTCGAGAACTTTCATTCACATATTTTTTGACTTGATATAGCATTTCTGTTTTTTGCATTCCGAAATTTCTTAAACACCCAATTGAGTTATAGATCTGTCAAAGTCCATTTTGATACACCACTATGTAATCATTGCTTAAGCCCACTTATTCATCCTCTGGAAGTAGCTTCGATTGTATAGCACATTTTTAAAAAATTCTACATTCAGCGTCAAGGTTCATCTACGAGATTTGGATAGGAACTTAGGCAAAATCCTAATTTGCGCCCTCTGCGCAATGAAGTGCAAGCAATGAAGTTACAAGCTTCCGTAGGCTCCTACTAGCGCAGCTTAAAAGTGCTCTCCCTGCACTATTGTATATGAGTAGTTTGTGGCAACCGAACCAGAGTAGGCTTCTGCCTGACTCCACCTGTGTTCACAATAATAGCAACGCAAAATAATGCCAACTTTTAACCACTTATTTATTTTTTATTAAATTTAAAAATTTGTGTACTAAATATAATAAAAACCATACCTAGCCAAAATTTTAAACTTTGTACCAAATTAAAAAAAAACCTCAACAAATTTTCATCAGAATCTGGGTATGCAGTTTTGTAGCATATACAATTTTGTTATAATATTGCGCCAGTTTTAAGAGGCTGAAAAATCGCTTTGATTTTTGATCATTTTTTTGGTTCGCGGTTTTGTGTGTTTTCTTCTATATAACAAAGTTTCGGGAGTTTTTTATAAGCAGAAAAGGCATGATAAAAAAGTGAAAAAATGGAAAAAATTAAATTAGTAATTAAAATTAATTGAAACTACGCAATATGTGCCGCTGTTATTTTGAATTTGTTACTACTCGTATCTTCATAGCTCCGGCATGTCGTAGTGCCTTGCCCTTCATCCATACACTCAATATGAAACAAAATGTGTGGTGAAAGAGAATAATTTAGTATCGAAATAGTTTTATACCCTATCAGGAATTAGAAAAGCGTGTTTGATGTCGCCGCTTTTATTTGCATTCTATTTAAATGGCATACATGAGGGAGATGGCCCATATATCGATGATATGAATATTAGAGTGCACTTATGTATATGCAGATGGCATAGTGATAATGGCAGATGAAGTTGACGTGTTACAAAGTATGATAAATAAGTGAGAGATTTACGGCAACAAGTGGAATGAAGGTGAATTTGGAAATCAGAAATCAGCAATAATGGTGTTTAGACAGTGCGGAAAATTATCGCGTCGGCAAAATTGGTAATTTAAGGGTGTAAATATAGCAACCCCAAATGAGTATTGCTATCTGGTATTAGTACTGAGCCCTAAAGAGAGCTTTCAAAAAACAGGCATTAGCAAAAATTAGCATAAATTCTGCTTGGACAAGCTTCTTTTCTAAAAAATATACAAAATCTCTGCTCAAAATGGCAAATGTTTCAAGCCACTCAAAGCTAAGGCGCTCAAGTATGAGGCTACACTCTATTTGAAGACGTAGACAACCTCCAACTTTAATTTGTTAAAATAATCGTAAGATTTCCAGAATACTCCCCTACTTATGCCATAATGTTCGAAACGAATATGAAACGTGGGCACATCTACACTCTTGCACGTCATCTAAATTATATACAAAGACTAATTTTTGAGTACAGCAACAAAAGCCTACCGCACATGTGACACTGAAAGTATTGCGAAAAAAATATTCTGGGCTGAATCACTTAATAAAACAAGAGTGGAATTCAATTTAAGATGGAATGATAGAGATCTAAAGCCAAATGTTGGAAAACGAAAGAAAGAGACGCGTATAATGAACAGGAATAATAAAATTCGCGATAGAATAAGGCGCGGTCCCAAAAAAGTAAAGAAAGAATATATAAATATTTAGACTTCAACATATACATATATATATATACTATATACTATATATATGTATATATATGCCCATATAATTGGCGCGTACAACCTTTTTGGTGTTTTTCCGAGCTCCTCCTCCTATTTGTGGTGTGCGTCTTGATGTTGTTCCACAAATGGAGGGACCTACAGTTTCAAGCCGACTCCGAATGGCAGATATTTTTATGAGGAGCTTTTTCACGGCAGAAATACACTCGGAGGTTTGCCATTGCCTGCCGAGGGACGACCGCTATTAGAAAATGTTTTTTTTTTATTAATTTTGGTTTCACCGAGATTCGAACCAACGACCTCTCTGTGAATTCCGAATGGTAATCACGCACCAGCCCATTCGGCTACGGCGGCCGACTTCAACATAGGGAAAACTTAATTCAATGATAAAATTGGCAGTTACAAAATATCCGTAATACTCAAAGCACCATGCAACCTTTTGAAATGAAACGGTATATACTCATATAATAATAATCTTACACTCTGCAATCTAAATAAAAAAGAAGACGTTGAACATTTCAGTGGAAGATGCCTAATATTTTACACAATTCGTCTGCTTCTTAGCACCACAATCCTTGGTGAACCATTGCTTCCTTCACAACCTTTCGCCACCCGTCTCCATCTAAGGCTACTTGCTTCCACCGCCGCATGTTCCGCTTTGCGGCAAGGTCATCTTCAACGTCTTCGAGCCATCTCTTTCTGGGGCATCCTCTTCTTCGGTCTGCAACAGGGCGCAATTCAACTGCCTTTCGAGTTGTTCTCCCCTTGGGAACTCTAAACATGTGTTTAATCCTTATCCTCTGAGACTTTATAAATCTTATCGAAGTTTCGTTTTAGCTAAAAGTTCCAGCTCATGATTATAACTTATTCGATAAGTACCGTCTTGCAGTCTATTGGTCCATACATTTTTCGCAAAATTTTTCTTTCAAAGACCATTGATGTCAAGCTGATTAATGTCAGCAGTTTCTAGCGTCCATAGTTCGCAACCATAGATAAGCACAGGGTGAATCAAGATTTTGTGTCTTCTTAACTTTTGGTCGCGAGATAAAAATTTTGACTTAAGCAGTTTCAAATTGGCGTAATGAGACTTATTTGCTGCTAAAACTCTGTCACTAATTGTCAACGACATATCCTTATTGGCTGATATTTTGATATCCAAGAAGTTAAATTACTGCATACTCTCAAAGGCATAGTCCCCGATCAGAAGATCTGGTCATGCCTTAAAACGGAGCTGAACCGGACCATAAACTGAAGTCCAAACAGGATGTCGGTACAAGCCTTTTGGATGGCCTCTACGGACGCAAACGTTTTCTTTTCATGGACAAATGCAATTTTCCGATTAATGGTTAGAATTCCATTTCTAGTCAAAAAATCAGTCACAAGAGTGGATCGATGAGATGATGCATTATCGTCACCTTTCTCCTTCGTGGTTTTCAGGGCGAATTCGACGAATGCGATGCAAGACACGTTTCAAAACGCCAAGATATAAAATTGTGTTGACGGTTTGGCCCGTTAGTACGAACTCCATGTGGACAATTCCCTTGGAATCGTAAAAACAAATGAGCATCGATTTGATTTTTGACTTCTCCAAATGCGATTTTTGGGTGGTGGCTCGACTGGGGCCTTTCATTCGGCACTTTGACGCTTAGTGCTTAGTTTCAGGTTCATGTTGGAAACACCCCGTTTCATCACCAGTTACAATATTGTAAACGAAGTTCTCGTCTCTTCTCGCCTCTTTAATGAGGTCTTTCGAATGTTGAATTCTGAGCAATTTGTGGTCCTCAGTTAACTTGTGCGAAATGAAACGTGCACAGACCTTTCGTAAGCCCAAAGGATCAGTTAAAATACGATATAAGTCGATGTTCTGGAGATATCCAACTCCGATTCCCTGAATTTCAACGATTGTTTCGGTTTATTTTTGATAAATTTACGAACAATTTCGATGGACTTTTCGGTGATTACTAATTTTCGGTGACACGTATGTTCGTTGTCATTTATGTCCTCACAACCACCTCTGAAATGTGTAAACCACTCACGAACTCTGGCACGAGATAGACAATCATCGTCATAAACTTTTTTCATCACTTTAAATGTTTCGGTAAGCGTTTTACAGATTTTAGAACAAAATTTGATATTAGCTTTTTGTTCGAAACTCATTTTTTAACCACTGAACCTAACTACTGAACCGAATATCACCAAGCTTTCCCTGGAAGTTAGCTAGGTATGCATCTTCCAACGCGCTAACTTTTTAAAAAGATGGCGCCATCAATAACATTTTTATGACCCTAGTCTTGTTGATTTTGGACTTCACCTTATATATAGTCCCACTTGGATTTAGTTCGGTAATTTGGTGCGTGTAGAACCAGGTTGCATATCGATGTTGATAAAGTGTCTGCCTATTTAACTCCCGCTGTAATGGGAAATGATTCAGAACACTCTCCTTGCGCAATGTTCTTCGCCGTGGTATTTGTGAGCGTCATAATAGAAAGCTCAATTAGCTATAGCGGGATGCCTATATGTAGACTGCAGCAAAAATTTAATATGCCTTTTAACTATGCTGTCAAATACTTGTCCACAAAGGTCCAGCTTTCTCGAAAGTTTGTGTCACTATAAAACATTGATCTACATATTGTAGACCAGTTGGCTCTTAAACCTACTTAGTAATCATCCAGACTTAGTTCGGAATATTCGCTTACTTTTTCAAATGTATGATGTAGTGAATGTGGTGAATGGAAAAAATGATAAGTTTTGGAAAAAGCTATTTTTATATTTCCCATAATAATTCGCTATTGTGGTATATTCCTTATTTGTTTTTTTTTTTAATTATATTTTTTAGTCTGTGAGCAATTATTGTGAACTGTAAATTAATATAAATGAAGAACTATTCTATTCTTGCGCCCAATATGATTCGCCCATTATTACATAGTAGCGTTTTCTGAATTTGTATGCTTCAGTACGAACTTTGCCGAGTGCTGTGTAAACAGAGTTCGGTTGACTAGAGCATGCACAAACACACTTGCGCATACAGGCATACACACTTACCTGTTCTGTATCGAATTTCAATAAGGTTATACGCGTAAGCACAAAAGTACTCGAGCATAACAAATGCTGAGTTTATTTGTTTTTGTTTTGGTATTATTATGACTTGAGTGCGCTTCTTTGGAAATAAAATAGAAGAATAACCAAGGTGTGAACCTTTGGAATTCGTTATTGTTGTTTACTTTTTTGCTAATGTTTGCATGCGTTTTTTGCTCTTAGCATATTCATATCGATTCATAATTCACTTTCACTTTATATGTATATAAAAAGGTTTCACAAAACACTTAAAAAATTGAGCCAAGTGTGAATTGGTGCTAGCTTCTATTTAAAATGGATCTGAAATCGATTTTGCGCCTTTTACTTCAATTTTTACTCACCAAAATCGATATCCACTGATTCCAAAGTTTGACTGAAATATTTACAAAAAGTCATGACTTTCAATGCCTTTCGCCTGCATCTACTTCCAATTTCCCTTTTTATCCCTTTCGCTTACCGATAAGGTTCGCTGTTGGTGGCCTTGCTCTTTCACGCAAATTGCTTGTCATAATAACCGAAAATTACCAGCTCCCCTTATTCGTATTGAATAGCTCAGCCGTTAGTCCGTCGGTGTCCGCACCTGTTTTTGTTCTTAGCCAGCTTTTTATTTGTATTTCTCATAGTCGAGGATCTCAACAAGGGTCATTGGGTACGGGTCTTCATTTTCTTATAATTTCCGCTACTACCAGTGGTATGGAAACCATTAACCAAATTTTTCGCTTTGATGCCCTTAAGCGTTCTATCGATCGCTGCCGATTCATACATAGGAAAAAGTACGAGTACGTTGCCCTTTATAGTTTACGAGCAATATTGAAACCACAGTAAACTAATTATGAAAATGCATTTATTGTTTTTAAAAATATTCTCCTTGGAAGTCAATGTACTTCAGCATTCGCTTGAACCAATTTTCAAAGCACTTTTGCCACCTAGAAGTGGATATCTCCAAAACGAGTTGTTTAAAGCTTTCAACAGCTTTTACAGCCGTTGAAAACATTGAACTCACATTTATATTTGATGTTCGGATACAGAAAGAAATCATTAGTTGCCAAATTAGGGCTGCAAAGCGCATGATCCTTAATTCGTCCTTGGAGTGCCGAAACAAAACGTAAAGCTCGCATTGTCTCAGTGAAAGATTATTTTTTTTCGGCAGTTGGTTTTCCCTTTGAAATTGAGGAGCATCAAGAGATTTGGTGGTCCCTAAAACACTCAGGCTAAAAAAGGCCATTGTATTTAGAGCTCTGGAGAGAGGTTAGATAGTCAAGGAGGAAAGGAGAAAAGTATCAGAGAAAGAGATAGGAAATAATGGAGGCAGAGATAGAGATACATAGTTAGTCCTGTAAGAATTTTCCAGATTCTTTGGCAAATCTGTAAATGTCCTCCAGTATTAGAGAACGAATAGAACTCATTCTCAGGACATCGGAACCCATAACTCGTAGTCTTGCTCTAGCAAAGGCAGGACACTCACAGAGAAAGTGCTCAGTGCTATCCGCCTACTCCAAGTAAGACAGGCACATTGGGTCCTCAATGATTCCAATGGTGGTCATATGCTGACCCCATAGGCTATGTTCTGTAATAATACCGATCATGAACCGAACGTCTTTTCTTGTATGTTTTAGTAGAAAGTTCTGTTCGGACTTGTCACAAAGAACTTTGCCTTAACCTTAATTTTTAGAAAAATGCCGAGTATGCTAATTATGCTTTTAAGCGGCTAAAAAATTAGGTTGATTTAATTTTTTTTGTTTTTTTTTTTTGGTGACGTCTTTACATATTGCTTTTGGTCTTGCAATTTGCTTCCACAAGAAATTAATTCTTATCTAGAATAACGTGCGGAAATCTGTCAGAAAAAAGTCCTAAAAATCCAGCGATTTTTAGTCGCCCGAAAGATTGTCAATTGTTGGAGAGCCTAGAAGAGCGAGTCGACTTCTGGCTAGGCCGGGACAACTGCACAGCAAATGCCTGCTCGATACTTCCTCATCTTCGTCCTCGCAGTATCTGCACAGGTCGTTTTGAGGAACCCCGAGCCGACGTGCGTGAGTGCCCAAAAGGCAGTGGCCGGTGATAAGAGATATTATATGCCTTAGTTCGTGTTTCGAAAGACTTATAAGGGGTTTTGTCTGTTTCAGATTGTAAGATGGCCAGATTTGTCTGGTCATAACGCAAGTAGTTTCCACTCGCCACCTCCGATCAGCAATGCTGTGAAATTCTCGGTCAATGATCATTTTACATGTTGAGAGCGGAATGTGGATTGTGGGTAAGTTACTACCATTTGATTGCGCAACTCCAGCTCTTGCGAGCTCATCAGCTTTGCAGTTACCTTCGAATCCACTGTATCCAGATAACTTGGACAGAATTCTGAACACTTATCCCGTTAAGAGATGAGAGACAGGATCGAACCACATCTGAGTGGGTATAAGAGGAGCTGAGTGCTCGAACGGCCGCTTGACTGTTAGTGAAAAAGCGGATACCCTCTAGTGAATTCTCTCTTCCTATTGAAGAGAACAAGATCTGCCTTTGCTGGATTCGCATTTAGTCCGCATTCGGTGCACCATTTTGACAGAATATTGATTGAGCGTTGAATATTGAGCAGAATATTGGCCTTGCAGCCTGCTTTTTCGAGATTTCGAAGCAAACTGTTTACAGCGAGATTCCAGAGGAGGGGTGAAAGTACTCCGCCTTGAGGAGTGCCTTTGACGGCGTACATTCTCATGCGGCTTAGCCCAAGCTCTGAAGTGATTAAGGGGGTTAATAATATCACAATAATAAAAAGGAAAGCGTAATATAAAAATCGCACAATTTGTAGTAGAATCAGTCCTTTTGGGATTCCTTAGACTTTTTGTGAAAATTGTGTAGGAATATCTTTTTCAGTTAAATCAATGTATTAATGAATATTTACGAAGGCAAAATCATTGAAAATTTTTGAATGTCTCTATTCATTAGCTGAAAATAAATGTCAATGAGCTGAGGGGTTTGATACATATTTGCTTTGCTACACATTGTTGCATACGCCACTAGCGATATTTGTTGTTGAAAAAATGGTTATTTGTAAAAAGAAATATTGGACCTTTTCCCGTCATTCCCAAAGTTTTACAGTTGCCACTGAGCTCATCATATGTATATAAATAATATGTCAACTAAAAACCGACACATTCAATCATCATTAAGGTCGGGTAAGTGTGTGTGAATAGCAACGAACCCACGCAATATGTCAACATTGGATACGTGTTGATTCTAAGGCAATAAATAATTCATTGCGGAATACTTATCGGTCTCCGACCATATCAAAGATAGACACACTGCTGGCATATACATGCATACTAGTATAATCACACATGTAATACACATATATGTACAGTGGCGAACATAACTGAGTGCAAGAGCAGACCAAAAAAAAATGGTTTTTAAATCATCGCGCTTCATTAACCACCTAAAACTTAAGCTTTATTATACCAAAATTCACTGCGCTATATAACTGCATACTTGAAAATCTTTTAAAAATTTAGATACGAAATTTAAAAACTTAGTTGATATTTTGTTGAATTTTTCTAAATTTTGTATGCAGTTTGAAAGGAAGAAAAAAGAACAAAAGAAGTTTAACTCGCATGATACTGTAAATTAAAAAAAAATTGTTATTGTACACTCAGCAATGCTCGCCACTGTATTCTAACTATCGATATCTTCGGTTCCCACTGGTCGGTTGCATAATTTATGAACCCTGTTAAATTAAAAACAAAGTAAACCTGAACGCCTGTAAGCTTTATATTGTGTGTGGGTGTATGACTTACTACCAGTAAATTGCGCCTAAAACCACGCAACAGTTAATTTTCTTTTTAGAAAGTACACGACCATGAAAGTGAATGTGTCGCCAGCGCCCCTATTGTATGGGCATACAAACACAGCTAAATACATATGTACGTACTTACGTACACATATACTTGAAGATTGAGGCTTGTATAGTAAAGTTCCTGCCGTAAAAGTAGAAAAATAAAAGCCTACCAGCAAGAAAATATCAGCACAAGTAACTGAACTCACCTACCTTCATAACATACACACCGCGACAAAACGATGGCACTTCAACATTTTGCGCAGTTTAGATTTTTTTTGGTTTTTGTTTTTTTTTTTTGGTTTTTGTTTTTGAATGTTCATGTTTTTTTAATGAATACTCATTTTTTATAACTGAATGTTGGTTATTTTTTTTTAAATGAATGCTTATTTCGGTTTTAAATTAAGGGTACCCGGTGGTCTAGAGCACGAACATTTCACCTATTTTCACGATTTTTTTTTTGCCATTAAAAATCTAAAAACCGATGTTTCAACTTTTCGGGCTTATTAGTACGTTTATTGAGCATACAAAAAAAATTTTTTTTTTTTACTTTTGAAACAATATTTATTATTATAAAAATGCCGCTGAAGATGACTCTCTCGAAAAATCGAACCTGGACGGCGTAGATGATTTCGAGACTTCTACTCATCTGAAACACAAAATTCAAGAAGATTCTTAATCAGAAAGAGTGCAGTTATGGTCGGAACTAGAACAAATCGAAAAAATGAAAAGTTGAGAAAATGGCGCACTTTTGAATAAAAAGTTCGTAAAATCGGGATTTTTTCACTAGTTTTTTAGTTTAAAAAATAATAAATAAAGATAAATAAATAATTGGCGCGTACACTTCTGTTAGGTGTTTGGCCGAGCTCCTTCTCCTATTTGTGGTGTGCGTCTTGATGTTGTTTCACAAATGGAGGGACCTACAGTTTCAAGCCGACTCCGAACGGCAGATATTTTTATAAGGAGCTGTTTCATGGCAGAAATACACTCGGAGGTTTGCCATTGCCTGCCGAGGGGCGACCGCTATTAGAAAAATGTTTTTTTTATTGATTTTGCTTTCACCGAGATTCGAACCTCTCTGTGAATTCCGAATGGTAATCACGCACCAACCCATTCGGCTACGGCGGCCGCCTAAATAAATAGGAAATTATTTAAAAAATTAAAAAATAGGAAATTATTTAAATAAAATTATGATTCTAGTTCCGACGATAGCGATACATGTTGCGAACAACATATCCAAATTTCAAGTGATTCGGTTGAATAGTTTGTTTGTTTTCATCCCCGCCGTGCCGAAAAAAGTCGTTTCGAGATAAATGAGTTTAAAGTTTGAGGTACAGGAGCGCGCGGACCGCTCTCTACCTAGTTAAGGGGTTATACGCAGTTATGAAGCAAATAAAAGACGGGTTGTCAAGGATTTATCCTGAAGAAACTTCAGAATATTTTAATTTGAAAATTTTTGGCGGTTATAAAAGAATCCTTCAAGAACGTAACACAATTTTTTATTTATGAAAATGTTGATTATAGAGCGCGCTGCAGGCGATTTCTGGAACCTCCTTTAAAAAAAGACGATTTACGGTGTACATCGTAACTCAGGATTGGATTATCTGAAATATATATTAGATTATCTAGGAATTAATCGTTCGGCTAATCAAAATAGTGAATTTTCACAAAATGACAGCTTTTAAAAGAAATGATTTCGATTTTTGCGTTAAAATTTGGCCGTAAATTGATTATAAAATGGAAAATAAGTATCAGATTTACAAAAGGAACGATTAATTACTAGAAAATGTATCTTTAAAGATTGAGTTAAAACGGTTGACCGATCAAACAAGCCGTTTTCGAGATATCGTGTACACCGACTTGAAAAATGCCGTTTTGAAAAAAACACGTTTAAAGTTTCAATACCTACCTTAAAACGTGCCGAGGCATCTCTACATATTTAGGTATAACTCCGAAAGTATTGCTTAGATCTACTTCAAATTTCGTGCGTATACTTTTGAATATATGTATTGTACATTACAAAAATGCAATAAAAAAAATAGATTTTTTTGAAAGTCATAACTGCGTATAACCCCTTAATGTGCTGTAGAAGCTATAATAGTGATCATTTCGGCATGAAAATTTTACTGTATATTCTTAAGACACTATACTTTCGAAATATCGAAAAAACAAAAAAATCAATTTTTCGAAATTTCTAGACCACCAGGTCCACTTAATGTGCATTATTTTGGTTTTTGTAATTAATGTTCTTTATTTTTTTTTTTAATTAATGTTGATTACGTTTTTTTGTTTAATAATTTTCATTATTTTTTATATTTTGTTTGAATGCCCATTATTTTTTAAAATAAATTTTCATTATTGTTTTAATGCATTTTCATTATTTTTACATACCTATACCTATAAAAGTATGGCTTATTGTCTAACGAAAACCATAATCACAATTTTTAAATTTTATACAAAAACTAGAAAAATTCTACAAATTTTTAATCCCATTCCCACGGTTTTTAATTCGAATTTAGAGCAAGATTTTTGTAATGCGATTTTTTAGCTTATTAAATTTTAGTAATAAAATAAAATTGAGGTTGAAGTCGCTAAAAAATCCTTTTGATTTTTTATAATTTTTTCCCTCACGGTATTCCGCATTTTCTCCATATAACGACAGTTTTCTTCACCAAAAAGAAAAAAGGGCGAACCTCAAAAAAACTGAGGTGCTAACGTTTGTCGTGGGCTGTATGTTAATTAAGCCTCACATTGATTTGGATGCCGTTCAAGCCACTACATTCACATTAACATACTTCTGTTGGCTGGTTTTAATATACGCATTAGGTGTTTTTGGAATGCAAGCATTTCAATTTGTATTACTCGTACTATCTAAGTAGTTGCTGTTAAATAATAGATCTAATAGTGGGTAATTTTGTTGCATGCCTCTAAGCTTTGCATTTTGTACTTTATGCCTTTGCGTTCGCATGAAAACGTAAGTAGGAAAGTAGACAAAATAAACATATGAATCTCGTAATTGCTTTAAAGTATTTGCCTTTGAAATAATGTCATTACCCAGTAATTGAGTTGCCGCTCATTGCTTGTACGCTCGTATGGCGCACGTATTGTTTGTGGTTGTGGGTGGATTGGCTTCTTGTTTATTGTACAATATTTAGTGCCGAGCTGCGTTAGCAGACATTTTTTCGCTTTCGATTTTTGTTAACCTTTGGCTGTCATTTCTAAGTATAACTAATTAAATTACTGATGAGACAATGTTTGGTTAGCGCGTGTCTAAATTTATGATTAGCTAAAACAGAAAGCAACTTACACCCATACAGACAAGAAGATAATTGTTTTCTAGTATAGAGTGGAATAGCAAATAATTTAACTTTGATCGCTTAATTGCTTTATACTTTATGCTTTTATTTTATTTCGATCGAGATTTGAATTTTGTCAGTAGAATTTTCATAAGGAAGCACGCCTGAATAAAATGTGTCTGTCCACGAAAATAAATGCACCTAATTTTTTCTCTTATTTGGATATTAAAATCTAAAAAATATCCCTTTGTGGGATATCCAGCGTGGCTGACATTCGAAATTCGGAGAACGTACGCTCGAATCTCCGCGAAGCACCAAAATGAAGAAAACATTTTTTTCTAATAGCGGTCACCCCTCGGCAGGCAATGCCATGAAAAAGCTCCTCATAAAAAATATCTCCGACTCGGAGTCGGCTTTAAACTGTAGGTTCATCCATTTGTGGAACAACATCAAGACGCACCCGAAAAATAGGGGGAGGAGCTCGGCCAAATACCCAAAAAGGGCGCCTATTATTTTTTATTCTATTATTTTTTATTCTATTGTTTTTTATTCTATTATTTTCTATTAACATGAAATACAATTATAAATAATTACACCACGAGCGAACCACTAGAAGTTGAGGCTATCGGCCTGCCGGTTCTTATAAATACGTATTGAACTACTCTTCGCGTGAGCCACTTGTCATTCGTTGTGATATATCCTGCCAAAACACTTACCTTATATTTGAGTTCTATTCTAATTATACGTTTGTATAAATAAATTACAAATAAAACCCATTTTGACTTATGACACAGTGCGACAGTAAAAGTAATCCAGGAAATATTTCATATGCACATCGAACTTGAATACATGGATAGATTTTATATAGCAAAGCTGCATACTCAGTTTTTCATTTCCTCGCATATTCAATTTTTTAAAGAACTCGAATTTTTCTATGAATAGTTTTAAGAACCTATACTGACCCCATGATAATAATATGGATACCAAATGAAATAAAATATATCCAGCTATTAAACAAAATTTGTGTTTACTTTCTGCCAAGACAAATATATTGTAGTACAATAATGTCATTTGAAAAATGTATCCTGGAATATTCTTGAATTTTGTTTATGCATTTGCTTGGAAGAAATATATTTTTGAGGTATATACATGTAGTAATGCCTGCCGCAACTTCGATCCCCTTGCTGTTTTATAAAAACGTAAAAAAAAAAAAAAAAAATAGTGGCACTTTCCTTATATGACGTGCAGTATACGCAACGGATACCTCCGTTTATGCTTCCTTTAAAATACTAAGTGAATAAATATTTATGAAATATTTGCGGGATAACAAAGGAAGTTGATTTTTGACTCACAGTGTTTTGATTGAGTAGGCACTAACCGAAGTCTAGAGCATACGATTTATAAAATAATGATAAAGCATGAAATTCATGCCACCCAGAGCTATAAATAACCAGTTCCATGTACTACTTACTTTAAGGCAATCATTTTTTTTTCTGTTATTAATATACAGGCGATATACCTCACTTCACACGGCATCGACAAAAATAAATTTCTAGATTTACTACTTAACATGTTCGGGCTATCGATTTAGATCGACAACTACAAATAATTTCTCAAGTGGCAAAATTTGCTATGTGTTAATCATACCTGCAAACATTGCTTCTCATGTATCAGCTCTTAATTGAATTTATCTTGATATTTCAATTATTGCTGTCAAACCCAAATAAAAAAGAAATTTGTTCATATGTATTTCAACGATAGATAATGTGATAGTATTTTGACAGTTTGGGCAGCAGATTTGCCTATCATCAAGTATGGAATTTAACAACAAAAAAATTGAATAAAAAAAGAGGTTGTCTGTACAGTCGGTTTACTGACTAGAAACTACAGAAACGTGAAAAATTACGAAACATTTATCAAATTCATGAAAGATATGTTCAATTTCGATTGTGCATCAGACGTTAATAAGTCAACAGCACTAAGAGGCACCATCATTGATTTGACTTTTTCAAGACACATTACACTCGAAACACTCCCTTTCATTTCCTACTTTTCCTATCATCGTCCTATTCTCAACAGAGAAAAGTGTGCACTACCATGCACACAGGAAGAAGGCATATGCAAATACAAATACAAATATGTGAATTTATACACATATGCGCGTATACATACATATATATGCTCACTCAAGTAGGAGAGAGCCAGATGTTGAACGTTGCCGAACGCGGGGGCCGATTGTGCCTCTTTGTCGCTCGTTCCTTTCCGCTCTTGCTTACAGTTCAAGCAAGGTAACGACGCATGAACAATATAACGACACATGTGCAAGATAACGACGTATTTTTTTGGTGCGTGCAGCCGGCTACATCGCATTATAAGACGTTATCACGTCAAAAATTATTGAAAAATTTTCTGAGTTCTAAACTGGCTTATTAGTAAACTTATTTTTGTTACTTAGTGCTTAGTTATGCATTTTATAGTACTTTTACAAAAATATTCTTCAAAATAAGATAACTTTTAACCAGTTAAGATTTGTATAGGCTAATAAGATTTTAGTTCGGTTAGCGAGATAGTTATTTATTTGTTCTGTGACTTATCAATTCAGCTACATACGTAAATTTTTACAATATTTGAAATAATTTCTATGCAAAACTTTTGCTCTTTTGGGATCAAAGTATAAAAAAAATACTTATAAATCAAAGTTCCAGGTTTTGTACCTAAAATACCGAGAAATTTTCTAAAAATTCTGTTAAAAAATGGAAAGTTTTGATTGCACTTTTGAATTTTGTTAAATTTTAGTGAATTTTGTATAAAGTTTGGAACTTCGATTAACAAGGTTTTTGCTATACAGGAACTATTAGGCTGGAGAAGTAGCAAAAACAAACAGTAACTATTCAATAAGTTAATCAATTATATATTCGCCACTGCATTTTTCAACCTCTTCAAACCTCTCGACCAATTCGCTGAGGTGCCCTTTCCCTTACGAGTTTGGCGTTGTCGTCAAGCAGTATGGTTTGACTATGTCGAGCAGGTATTTCAGTGGAACAGCCTTATTCACGCGGTGTAGCTGGGCAATTTAGAGCTCCTTGTTGACCGTGGTATTCTTTTCGAGCATTTCCCAGTGCACCGTTCTTTGCATGCAGATCCGGTTTGGCTCTCGGCTTTCGCGTATCTCCTGGAACCACCCTTCTTTCCTTCATATTGATGCAGAGGCACCATTTCTCAGCTCCTGTGACGGTACAAAAAGCGGCGGTTTATGACCGCGTGTTGCTCGATGGCGGGCGAGATGCTGAGAAGCAATTTGAACGCGTTTTTTTTTTTTTCGATGAGCTCGTGAGGCACCTAGGCTTACAATTTTTCGGTAAATGCCATTGAATGAAGGTGATTGAGAATCATTTTATGATCGCAGCTCATTTTTGCTGCTAATTCACGGCTGCTTTGGCGACCGTCATCCTTCAAAAGTGATTTGAGACGTTGTTCATCGAATTCAGCAATCTTTCCGCTACGGGACGTGTCTTCGACATCAAATTCGCCATTTTTTGAATTTTGCAAACCATTCAAAACCAGTCGAAAATATTTCTAAGCCTCAAAACTAATAAAAAATTAAATAACTTCAAACTACAATTAACATAGTTTTGTAGAGCAAAAAGAGTTCTATCGAATGAATACTTACCCTTTGCCGAACAGCAAACAATTCGTTGCAAAATAAAACAAAACATAAAAACGCTATAAACTTTTTCCCCAGCGCAATATATGAAAAAAATGTTACGCTGAAAAATATTGCGATTTTTGGAAGAAGATAGAGTGGCTAAATAATGTGAGCAGAAGTGTATTTCAGTAAATCCAAAAAAACAAAAAAAAAAACATTCACGCTCGGATAATCTTTGGCTTAGCACTCTTACTCCCATATTTGACTGCTCGCTTACCACAGCTACGACTTGACTTGTGTATAACCTATCTCAGATTGGCTCAGCAACGGCGCCATTAATCCATCTGAATGAGCTCGTAATTGTGCAAGGAAGAAAGATTACCATATTTAGCCATCCGAAGCAAAATTGTAAGAGTAACTTCGGCTGCCACGTCATCGGCACGGTACAATTAGTCGTTGTTCAAACGGCAACGAAGTAACATGAGTGGAAGCTATTTGTTGCTAGATTTAAGTGTTGATATTTTACATAAATCACCAACATACTCTCGGTTCTTACGTAAACAAACCGCTGAGAAGACCGCACGTTACGTCAGCCAATCAGCTGACTCTCTCAAATGCGCTGAGAGTCGGCTAACGGTCTGATGTTGGTCACACCTCTGCAGTCTGTACATGGTGATGATTGTGTGAGTTTAATAAGATGAAAAATATATTACGGAAGTCTTTCATATTCTAAGCTTCTAATGAATCTAAAAAATATTATCGTCTCTATCTAATATATTATATTATATTTGTAATGAAAAGGCGACTGAAATGAGGTTTAAAAAATATGAGAAAGTCGACAAAGTGCTTTTGCTCTTTGCCTCCTTCCCAGCCGCTTCATTCGAAATCTATAAATAAAACAGAAATACAAATGTGACAGTTCATTTCACCGATCGAAAATGGATTTCATTCCACACGATATTGTAAATTATATGTGCAAATAATTGCTGTAAGCAGTACTCGTAGCTCAATCTGAGTCTGATACGCTTGATTTACATTGCATTTACTTATTTGCTTTGGAAAATTCCTTAACTATACACTCGGTTAGATTGTAATTTAGTAGCGTCTTTAATGGCACATGTGAAGAATTACTTAATAAGTACTTATACGTTTTTTTTTTTCTTTATTATGCATCTATAAAATGTCATCCCAACTTGTCTGGCTTCGTGAATGTTCAAATTGATTTAATAGACGATAATTAGTTTAGCGATGTGCAGATAAATTTTTTGCAAATTTCCATGGGAATTGTTATTTTTTTTCTTATTTTTTATTTATTCTGTAAATAAGTTCCCTTTAAAGTGGCGAAAGAGTGAAGGGTAATGGAAAGAATGTACAAATCAGTAAATCAATAATGTTCGAAATTCTAGAAAAATTTTGTTCACATATAAAATGAGCAAATTGATGAATACTTATTCTTCTTAATTGGCGCTATAACCGCTTACGCGATTTTGGCCGAGTTTAACAAAGCGCGCCAGTCGTTTCTTTCTCGTGCTAACCGGCGCCAGTTGGACACACCAAGTGAAGCCAAGTCCTTCTCCACCTGATCTTTCCAACGCAGAGGAGGTCGCCCTCTTCCTCTGCTACCACCAGCTGGTACCGCATCGAATACTTTCAAAGCCGGAGCGTTTGTATCCATTCGGACGACATGACCCAGCCAACGTAGCCGCTGGATCTTTATTCGCTGCGCTATGTCTATGTCGTCGTAAAGCTCATACAGCTCATCGTTCCATCGTCTGCGATATTCGCCGTTGCCAACGTGCAAAGGTCCAAAAATCTTACGCAGAATCTTTCTCTCGAACGCTCCAAGCGTCGCTTCATCGGATGTTGTCATCGTCCAAGCTTCTGCGCCATACGTTAGGACGGGCATGATGAGAGTCTTGTAGAGTGTTAGTTTTGTTCGTCGAGAGAGGACTTTACTGCTCAGTTGCCTACTTAGTCCAAAGTAGCACTTGTTGGCAAGAGAGATTCTACGTTGGATTTCAAGGTTGACATTGTTATCGGTGTTAATGCTGGTTCCTAAATAGACGAAGTCTTTTACAACCTCGAAATTATAACTGTCTACAGTGACGTGGGTTCCGATACGCGAGTGCGCCGACTGTTTGTTTGAAGACAGGAGGTACTTCGTTTTGTCCTCGTTCACCACCAGACCCGAATTGATGAATACCCAACGAGAAAATATACCTAAGAAGAAAACCTACTGGCAAACTGTTATAAATATTTGTGCTTGCCGTGATTGTATTTTCATTAATAACATTCTTACAATGAGACCCCCTAAACTTGAGCAAGTAACAACAATGCATTAATCATTAAAAATTAAAAAAATTAGATGCTGTGAATATACTTGTGTAGGGAATTTTAGTGGGTCATCACCTTAAACACTCCTAAACGGATACTTATTTCATTGGCATTGCTCTAAACTCTAAATAAAACGATAACTAAAAAAATTGTTTCTCGAAAAATATTCTTTTTTTGTTAAATTTTTGTGGGAAAATTTCAAATTTTAAGATTTATGAATGTCAAAAATTTTTGTATATAGTTTTTCAACCTTCGGCTATTTGTCACATTTTTTGTTTTTTAAAGTTTTTAGGATAAATATATTTAAAAAAAAATAAAATAAAAAAAAAATAGTTTGGGGAAAAAATTATATTTCTTTGCTAAATTTTTGTGGGAAAATCTAAAATTTTGAAATTTATGAATGTCAAAAACTTTTGTATATAGTTTTTCAAAGAGAAATACCTTCGGCTATTTGTCACAGTTTTTGTTTTTTAAAGTTTTTATGATAAATATATTTGAAAAAAAAAAAAAAAAAAAAATAGTTTGGGGGAAAAATTATATTTTTTTGCTACATTTTTGTTGGATAATTTCATAATTTTGTGATTTCTGAATGCTCAAAATTTTGGTATACAAATTTTTGGAAGTGAAATTCTAAAATATTTATTTCCTGTTAGCATTTCCATATTTTTTTGTTTTTTTGTTGTACTTTTTCTAATTTTTTTATATATATTTTTTAATGTTAATGTTTTTTTTTAACATTTATATATTTTATTTTAATTTTGTTTTTAATTGTTATTTTTTTTTAATAAATATTTTTTTAAATAAATACACATTTTTTTTTAATTTTTGTTTATTGTTATTATTATTTATTGAATCTGTTAATTAATCTTAATACTAACAATAAGGTTCCGATCCTTAACTTAAATTAGAATACCTACAGCTTCTTGAAGAAGGTTAAGGTTGATATGGGTGCTTCAAATATGCGTCACAGGGTTTGAAGGTCAATTCTTGTGAGACGTAACGAATTGATGATATGCAACAGCGACCGAGCCAATGGATTTGGGTAGCCTTTGGTAGTAGTTTTGTTGGATTACTGATATTTCTGCTGCCACTAATTGAACATTTAGGTCTCGATGGATATTTTCATTGATTATGTACGACGGCGCACCAGTAACCATTCTTAATATTTTAAATTGCCTTCGTTGTATGATTGCAATATTGCTGGCACTTGCATTACCCCACAATTGTGATGCATACGTCCAGATTGGCTTGATAGTTGTATTGTAGAGAAGAACTCTGTGATCATGGCCCAACCCGGAACGTGAATTGATTAGCCCATGAAGATCTTTCGTTTTTAACTTCTTGACAGATTTTGGCCTCAATGTGCTTTTCCATGTCAGGCGCCTGTCCATACAAAAACCAAGGTATGTAACTTCTTTTGAATGAGGTATGAGTATGGAGTTTAGGTATACACTCGAGCTGTTGCCTCTATTTAGCGTAAAAATCATAAGATTACACTTTTGCTCATTCACTTGCGCCGGTCTGCCAACCACTTTACTATGAGTTTCAGATAACTGTTGAGTTCACCCGATGCTCTTATTGGACACTAGGGGCGACAAAGGATTGCAGTGTCGTCAGCAAGCGTGGATTAAAATATTTGCGGGTTTGTTGGAAGGTCCGCCGTGTATATTACATATAAATGCGAACCCAGGCTTGTGGTACGCCGGCTTTAATATCGACTATCAGTTAGATAGTTTTTTATATCTTACCATAAACACCCTATTTGTAAGATAAGATTCTAATATTTTGTGTGAACTTTGTGGCAGTGTGCGTTAGATTTGGTGGATAAGTCGCTCGTGCCATACTCTGTCGAACGCTTGAGCTACATCAAGAAATATGGCTGAGCAATATTCCCGTCGTTCAAAACTATTCCTTATTTCGGAGCTGATGCGATTGACTTGCTCAATTGTGCCGTACTTCTCACGAAAACTGAACTGATGAGCTGGAACAATGTTGTTTTGCTGCAGATGCGGCATCAGTTTTCGTTTTAGCAACTTTTAAAATAGTTCGGAAAGAGATGGCAGCAGATTTCTAGATCTGTATGAAGCTGCCTTGGCTTTATTTCTACCTGGCTTCGGGATCACTATAATGGTTGACTTTTTCTATTAAGAAGGAAATTGCTAACTTGAAGAATTGCGTTAAAAAGCACACTGAGAAATCGAACGGCGCAGTTTGGAGTCTCCACTCATCTCGTTCTCAATTTTTATTGCACTGTTACGATATTTAAGTGGTAATAGAGACTCACTACCAAAATTCGTAAAATCGGTTTGAGTTGCAGGCAATTCAAACCCATTAGTTGGTGGGTGGGTTGGTTGAAACACCATCCTCAAATGCTCAGCAAACACATTGGCTATTTCTGCATCTGTCCGAGCCCAGGCGCCTTGATCGACACGAATTGGTATCTCAGATTCAGTTAATTTTTTTAAATAATTTTTTGTTTTTTAATAATTTTTTTTTTTTTTTTTATTTTGCTTTTTTTTAATTTTATTAGGATATGTAAATAATTTTTTTTTCACCGTTAGTGATACACCGTAAGTGATACATCCGCATTTGACGTTAAATTTTCTCCCAAATATCTGGTGTTGGTACTAAAGCTATAAATGGCAAACCAGAAATTATTGTGTAAAAGTATGCGTACACTAGTCAGTGTAGAGGTAGTATAATGCAAGTAGGTATATAAGTATAATAAAATGTACAGTTAGATAAAGTAAAAGTGCGTTTCACGTCGAATCAATACTGCATAGTTATTTCTATCCTTTCGGCAAATTTATTGTTTGAAGCGTCATGCTTTTTCATATCTATACTCCGTCATATTCAATATTCCAACAGAATAGAATATATGATTTACTATTTCCTTTTTATTATGACTTATGGTACTGTGACACTCATTAAATTTTTGCCATTTTTATTATGCCGTATTTTGGCAACGAAATAATGCATACAAAGCTATGAATATTAATGTTTTTGTGCATAATGGCGGAACATAAAATACATTTCTCTTTTGTGCTTGCCTTTTTTGGTTTTTTTTTTGTTTATTTGATATTAATAAAACGGTCGCCTTGACTTTGCGTAAATAAAACCATTTATAAGTGAAACTATGATTTAATTAAAAAAAGGAAATAATCAGAAAATATTATTTTATTTTTCTTTTTCTCAACTTCTTTTTTGGTTTTTTCTGCCAAAATTTGCATTGGTTAAGTAAAAAGATTAGAGCATTTTTTCACTGTATTTCGACGATGAAATTAACAATTTTAGTTATTTTAGAATATGTTACGTTTTTTTTTTCAATAATTTGTGTACATTTTGAATCATATCGCCACGTTTAAAAAGGTGCTGCCCTATTAGCAAATAAGAAAAACTTGACTTTTGATCAGCTCATTTTCACAAAGCTTTCTTACACCATCAATAGAATTTTGCGATTGCTTGACGAGAGGACAATCGCTTGGCGCCATATCCGAACTACATATAAAGCGGATGAGACAGAATCTTCCAAAAAAGACGTTATAAAGATGTGTGCCTTCTGACACTTTCTTGGCAGAACATGGCAGCCTTCCTATTCGCCAATGTTGGTCACTTATAGCCAATCGCCTGTCTAACTGTGACAAATAAAAGTAAAAATTGGGTGTGTCAGATTCCACGAAATACACAAAACAACTTTCTTAACCATTAATCTGAGCTGTTGTTCTATTATATTTCCCATTTTTCAGAACCAAGCGTCATTTCAGTTCAAAAAGTTCGTTTACGTCAATTCGTGTGAAATCCATATATCGATCTTCTTCTTGAAAATTCAACAAAGTTTGCATTATTGGTAAAGTTACATAAAACTCGCTTGTGAATCTTAAAAATAAAACAACAACAATAAATGTGCTTAGTTGAAATGTAGTTTCTAAGTTAAATTCGGCTTTATTTGTGGCATTCCTCATATTAGCTTCTCACAATTGCCGAGCGACATGCGATTTATGCACACCTCAGGGGCTTCACGTGATTGTGCGGCTTGCCACATGCCTGCCAATGGTAACGAAAAAAAGCAAAGAAACTAAAATGCTAACAAAATACGTACATAATGGGCGGTTGCTCCCAGTTCATTTTGAAAGAAATCTACTTGTTTTGTCGATGCTCATCAAAATTTATACAGCTAACATTTTTCAATACTCAAATACCATAGATGTAAATACACTTGTAAGGGTATGTGTGTGCGTATATCTTTGCATGCCATTCGTCTTATAGGTAGAAATGAATGCAAGTATTTTGTAACAATTATTACAACCGAACCGACTGCCAATCGATAGTATCATTTTCTAGCTGGTAATTTTCCACTCAACAGAGAATCACAATAAACTCGTTTGTTTTTTAACGATTTCCAAAAACGGAAACGTTCTCTGTTCGTATTTATTTTTAATTTTTTGTTCACTCTGCATTACTTGGATATCGTCGATATTCAACTTCTAAATTCTCATATGTACACATTAACACATTTACACTTATACATAATCAAGTATTACATATGTATATTACATACATCTCTACACTCGCACATTATGGGTATTACATTGTTGAATATTCCAATTTGACAAATTGCCAAAAAGTCCGAGTAACGACGCGTCGGCGTAAGGGAAGGTTTCTACAAATTGACAGCGAGTATTTACCCTGTAGAAAAAACTATTAGCACCGAACTGTTACGCTTTTAATGCATTTAATACCAGTACTGCTTCGCGTTTATTCTTTTTTACATAATCAGTAGATTTACGGGTCCACGGGCATGCCATAAACTTAGTTCGGCCATAAGTTCTGTTACTAGTTAAGTCCGTTATAAAATAATAATACTCTTTTTAATGAAGTTAGTTTTATTTAATTATGAAAAAACAATATTAAAAAAAATAGTTTACATTTTCATTCGAAATGGTCACCATTTTCCTTTACACAAGCCTTCAAACGATTAGGCCATTCAGCCTATTGCAGCACGCACTATTTCCATGGACATTGACGTCGCTGCTCGAACCAAAGATTTTTTGAATTTCTCTAAATTTCAGTGAGTGGAAATAAATACTTATCTATACTTCAAAGCCGGATAGCTTTTGCGTGTGCACCACTGTTCTATATTCTAGCCCATAGCTCACTGTATAAAAGCACGAGCTCGAGCAAAACTCAGGCTAACTTCCTTCTCTCCTCTCATAATAGTCAACCTAGTATTAACAATTCCTACTCGAGTGCAAAATATTAAAAGCGGAACAAGCAATTTAACGATGAGTTCATATCTTACTTTTCTGAAGTGGGTAAAAAATTTAAGTCATTGAAATCAGTTTTGCCACGTTTCAGTAGCATTAAGTGACTCTCAAGCAAAGGCATTCAAAATAAAAATAAACAACTACATAAATAATACTCGTTAACCTTCATTACGCATTAACTGATAACTGCAAAGTAGATAATAAAGTCAGTTATTATGCCATTGGGAAAAAAATCGTTCCTTATTGACCTACTGTATGCCTGACTACGTCAACACGATTGAATTCTAGTTTTCTTTTTATACAATGAATTGATTTGATTTGTGATTTGGATAGAGCAATTTGTTTTTTCTTTTTTCTACTAACTTTTAAATATTCTGTTTGTTTGCTATCATTTTATTATTTCACTTTCCTATTGCAAAATTAATTCGCAACGGAACTCAATGCTTAGGTGCGTTTTGAAGTGTTAAACATTTAACAATGCGATAAAAAAACAACCCGAAGCCGTGAAAAAGTAACTTGAGTTCAATTGGTGTTTGAGTGAAAATTACTCTGCGGAGAAACCTGATTTAGCTGATCAGTAGATTTTCAAAGTATTGACCTACAATCAAAAATCCTTGCTTTCGCATTGGCAGCTCTTTATTAAACTAATAAAGCATTAGTGTGCCCAAACGGTGTAGTTGGAGAAAACACATTCCGAAACTAATTTCGTAACACAAGTGTTCGTAGCTCCATAAACTTTTAAAAGTTTTTTGAGAATATTTATGTTTTTTTCAAACTAATAGTTTGTCTTCGGTCATATAAATTATATATGATACATATAAATGATAGGAGCTATAGTTTATCGCCACCTTCGAACGGCGGACGGTTTTTATGAGAATCTTTAATGTGTTCACATTCATACTCATATTCATATTCGTACTTATATTCATACTCGTACTCATATTCATATTCGTACTCAATCTCATACTCATATTCGTATTCATACTCATACTCATATTCGTACACATACTCATATTGATACTCATATTCATATTCATTCTTATATTCATATTCATATTCATACTCATACTTATACTCATATTCATACTCATATTCATATTCGTACTCTTACTCATATTCGTACTCATACGCATATTCGTACTCTTACTCATATTCATGTTCGTACTCTTACTCATATTCGTACTCTTACTCATATTCGTACTCATACTCATATTCGTACTCATACCCATATTCGTACACATACTCATATTCCTTCTCATACTCGTATGTGTATTCATACTTTTGTTCGTACTCATACCCATATTCGCACTCATATTCGTACTCATACCCATATTCGTACTCATACTCATATTCATACTCATTTCTTTACTTAGATCATATTTATATTCATATTCACATTCCTATTCATGCTATTAGTAATATTAATTTTCGTACTCCATTCCATATTCTAATTAAGATTAACGTAATTTTTTATTCTCGATATATTTGAGGTTAATATCTTTTCATTCAATTATCTACATTTGGGTCATTGTGTCAGAGAGTGGTATAGCCTTCCTAAAACCTAATTTTACACTGTTTTTATGCACTTCGCGAGCTGTGCGTATCCTTCCTCCAAATGCACCTAATACTAAACATTAAATTCTCACATTTGACATACTCAGAGCAGCCGAGGTGAAGTCACATAATAATCAAAATAAATTCCGCATTTTGGGGACTGAGTGACACGTGCCGTTAAATACTGACCTTAGTAACTCAACCCAATATTTTATTCCTTCTTTGTGCTTTCCGAAATGCCTTTCCTGTAGTTATTATATGCAGCAAAACTAGGGCAGCTATAAAATACATATAAATAGCTGAGGGAAGAGGGCACTTCAAAAGATAGTTAAGACAGTAGTTGTGCAGCCGGCATATAATTATCTCAAACCAAGAGAGTCCTGTTTGCCGGCGTTGTTACTTTCCTTGGTCCTGTTTGTCTTTGCCAAGGCGACATTTTATTTAGTAGCTGTCATGATGCGGATGTAGCGAGAGCAACTGTAAGTGTGTGAATTTTAGTGAACCGGAAAATCGATTACGTGTTTTTGTGAGATTTTGGCGAACATTCTGAATATGAGATATGCCATCGGAAAATATAAAATATCTTTATATAATAGTTTGTTCAAATATCAGTGAATAATGAATACATCCACACGTAAATTTACTTTAAAGATAGTGAAAATGAGATTGGTGAGTAGCAGACAATTTTGTATGCTTTATGTTGTGAAAAGAAATTCAATTTAATGTGGTTGTAAAAATTATGAAATGTGGAATGGAACTTTATTTCTTTAATAAAATATATGCTTTTTTTGGTTCAGCTTAGAGAGGGGTGTGGAAGTTATTTTTTTTATCCCAAAATGCTGATTGATTCCGCTCGGGGTCACTGTAAAGTACATATCATATTCTAGACAGAATGAAGCATTATGCCTTGAGCAGTTAGGCGAGCCAAACACCAAACATCTAGAGCCTGTTACTTTATTATAGCTAATAGAGCTTCAACACACGGTGTTGAAAATTTTCATCCATATAACGCAAGTTTTGGGAAGTTTTTGTTAAATTTTTGTAAATCTCGTACAAAGCTTGAAACTTTGATGCATAAGAAGTATTTTATGCAATGGAAAGTAGTTTTATAAAAAATTAACGAAAAGAATTTGGCATGCAAAATATTGGGAATACTGTAAAAACATAAAATGACTTAATTAAGTGAGCACAAGTGTACGTATCTGGTTTTTAAATTTACTTCTATTTCCTTGCACGTACTTGAAATGTTACAATGCATAGTATATTCATACTTTTAATCTTTTAAGTCCTTGTCGGATTTAAGTTATTCCACTTGTCGCCGTCTACATTTATCGATATTTAATGGCGCATGTAGCGTAAAGCTTCTGTAATGCCACAGGGAAAATGAGTGTCTATTTGTAAGGAGGATTTCCCGTGTGTTCGTACTAGCACAAGCACTAGAACCGGTGTCAAGTCTTTATAGGCTTTTTACATGTCTGGGGGATTTTTTTATTGTTGAAAAAGCTAACTAAATATGCAGGTTAATGCCCTGTACATAAAATGTAAATAATTCAGCGAAGTTGTTTTAGTATTACATTCGTACACTTCGCTAAATAACTACAGCACTAGGGCTTATTAAGCAATTAATTTCTTCTTATATAATTTTAACAAACTTTTATGAAATTAAGTTAGTTTTCCCACGAAAGCCATGTAAATCTTAGCATCACACTTTGTGATAATTAAAGAAAAAATAAGTATTAAAATTATCAGCAAAATTTCACACTGCTTAATACAAATTAAAAAAAAAAATGCCTAGTACGTAATTTTATAGCCCATTGAATTTCGAATTAAGTATAATTTGGAGTGCTTCAAAAATCGCGTTAATTTCATCCGTTTGAAAAGATGTCAAGCATTTGTTATGTGAAGTAAATGCGTAAGACCGCAAAAAAAAATTGCCAAAAGCCACTTGAAACTTGCGCTTTATTGTACCGAAATTTAATGGGTGATAAAAGTGCATACACGAAACTTTTCTACAAATTCTGATGAGAAAAGTGTAAAATTTTAAAAATTTTAAAACGTGCACAATGTGTGAAACTTGGAAGTACTTCCAAGTGGTTTTTGTAGGAGAATAAATTATATTTTCATAAAAAGAAAAATATTAAAATTTAATAAGAAACTAATAAATTGTCAAAACTTGTCACTAACTCTTAGTGCTGTAATTATTTAACGAACTGTAGAAATTTTCATTATGGGTGAGTCGATAATAAAGTACAACAAGCCAGCCGTGTGTGTTAGGTATTACTGAAAACCTGTCTTCTTGGTGTTTAATATTTTTTTTAATCTTTTTTTGGAGCAATGCATGCCGCCTCGTTCAAATATACGGAGCTGGTTCGCGCGGTGGCACCGTTTCAGGTGGTTCAATTTTCACTAACTGCGGCATGCATGCGTTTTCGTGTGGAAACCCACCCATGTTTTCGAATATATGTTTATGGATTTTTGTAATTTATTTCAATTGAAATTTTTTATTTAATAAATTTAAGTGAAAATTTAAAGCAATCAAGAGTGTAGTTTGACAGAAGTCTAAACGTCGCCAATTCCCTTAAATACTAGGCCTCTTCTTTTCACCCAGCGCTAGAAGCAACTGATATAAATAAACATAGCTTGGCAGCGCTGGAATAGAGCTGCCTAAAATCACATTTGTCGGTAAAATAGTGATTATATGCAAGTTTTATGAGGTATAACCATACTTGCTAGCGGTGAATCTTGCTTGATAACTTTGCTGTTGCTTTCACATAAAAATGTTTCCTCCAGTGAGCCGAGCAGAGAAGTGGTGAATAGAAGAGCCCTACTTACTTTAAAACGAATTCGATGACATTTTATAAAAACCGGTTTGCTTGCTTCTAATCAAGCAAATCTTTACATTAAACTTCTGATGGAAAACTGAGAATAGCCAAATCTGTTACTAAAAAAAACCCAGCAAGAAATCTGAGAGGGATGGTTTTCAAAATGAGAAGAAAAACAAACATTTTTCTCTAATATTTTGAATAAAAATTGTTTTTTTCTAACAGTTTTTTTAAGTCCCTTTTATCAAAAAAAAAAAAAAAAACAGGAAATGCATAAAAACAGTAGATATTCCACTTTAAAAACTCTTTACCAACATTTTCAACATTAAATAAATTTCCAAAATACTTGGATCTCTGCACATGGAATCCTTCTATTATTTTAATTAGATATGCAGCCTTTTCACTGAGTTCGCTTAGAAAACTACTGCTAGCTATGTGCTAGCATACACACGCACTCATACCTATATTGCATCCATGCCCATATCGATCGAAGCGTCGCTACGTACATTAGCAAGCAGATGCACGGTATTTTTCACTGAAAAACTGATGAGAATCCCATTATGAAAATTGCAGAGATCACTGAGCATTGCCTAAGCTATTGATATAAAAATAAGAAGAAAACCAGACTCTAATTTGGACAAACAAAAATAATTTTTTTTTTGTTTGTTTTTCAAAAGTAAATTTCGTGATTCGCTGCGAAGGCTAAGTCTGGCACACAGTCACAAAGAAGTAAGAGCTTAGACCAAGTGACCAATACGCTCCATTTCCTCCTCATTTTGGCAGCGGCAACAGCAGTCATTAGAGGCAAAACTTCTACGCTTCCCATGTGTTCTTATTGGGCAGTGCCCGGTGATGATACCTACTACGGAATAAGTGGAAGGTCGGTCGATATACATGTGGGACCGGACTTCTCTAGTTACCTCACAAGGCGACTTTGTGATTCCTGTATTGTTCTCCTGCAATCCAAAGCTTGCTTGAGCTTAAAGAGTTTTTTACCCATTTACTGAGTAGAGTTGACCGATGTGAGCTTAGTTCTAGCTCTTACGCTTAGAAATTTTCATGATGGCCTCTGTGCCTTTTTTACAAAATTTAAAAATTTTTTGTTTTCAGGTTGTTTTTACAAAATTCTTACAAACTGTTTTTACAAAAAAAAAAAAAAAAAAAAAAAAAATTAAGTATATTTTATTATAAACCATTAAAAAAGTTCAAGATATTTATTTGAAAAAAAAAAAAACCGAAGATATTTGACTTTAAAATTCTCTGTACCAAAATTTACAACATTGAATAAATCTCAAAATTATATTTTTTTAGGTTTTTCAGTTTACTTATTATATTCCATTTTAGAAAAAGTTACTGCAAGGTCCAAAATACCTGGATCATTTGGAATCGCTCAGGTGCAAAGTTTAGAAATGTTTGAAAAAGTTCGAATAATCATTTGAAGGGGCAAAATATAAAAATATCGGAAGTAACATATGTATATAATACTATGTATGTACAAGGTGGCGCAAAATTAATCGGCCTACCGGAAGATTTATAATTTTTTTCAAATGACGTCGTACGTTAATCATTATTTGACACTTATGAGCTAGACAGATGCACTATACAAACAGACAAGCAATGAGAAAAGGTCAAAATAAATATTTCCGTCACACAAAATATATTTTCTTATTTAGTAAAAAAGATATTCAAACACAAAATTTCATGATAAATTTTGCGCCACCTTATATGTATGTGTATGTGTACGTATGAAAGATTGAATGTATTTGTATGTGCCTCTATTTCATTAAACTATTTTGCATTGTACTTTGATTTGAAGGTTTTCAGCTTACCTGCAGTCAATTACTTATTTGTGGCTGTAAATCATAAACAAACTTTTTTGGAAAACTGGTCGCCTAAACAACATTCATAAGCAAAAATAAAAAAAAAATAGCTGAAGTTGTTGTGTTTTTATTTGTTGTTTGTGTTGAAGTTCAAATCTTTGCTTTTAATTTTTGATTTTTTTTTCCTTATTTTGAATTCGGAATGATACACAAAGGAAAATAGTCAGTAAAAAACATTTTTAATATTTTTGTTTTTATTTCACTTATTTTTTCTATCGAATGATACAGAAAAAAATCGAATTTCGTCACAAATAAGAAAAATTAAAAATGTTTATCATATCAGACATATGTTTGAGTAGCAGCGTGGAGTTGCTAGACACATATTTTATAGCATTTTATCAGTCACAATTGCATTGCTGCTAAACTTGTTGAGTATCTAATTGTTGGGGTTTGCGCTTGCGCAGCAACATTGAATTTAAATGGCATTCGTTAGTTTCATGCAAAGTTCAAAAAAATATTTGAAATCATGTTTTGAATTAATTTTGTTTTGTCAGCTTTGGTTTGTTTTTGTACATTGCTTAATAAATTTTCTTTTTCTCTGCGAGCAACTTGCAAGTTGCATACAAATTATGTGCGAATTCGACGATCTGGTGAGAGTAAAAATTCAGCGGTGTGAGTAGTGTGTCTAATGACAAACACCATTGTAGGATCGTGGGAATTTTTCTTGTGATGCAACATCATTTTTTGTCACTTGTCTATTTTGCGCAAGAGCTAAGCTCACTGTTTTGTGTTGCAAATACAGGACGGTCCGTCTGCTCTTAATTATAAATAAAGTCGTATGAATATTTTTTAGTGAATTTTTCTTTGGGAAAGCATACAATTTTCCACTAAAGGTAGTTGGCTTTACAGCAGCCTATTCAGTCAACCCAAATTTTCAGTACATTTGCCCGAGTTTTGGTACTCAACTAATAGGAATTTCGATTTCGCACTATTTTTTTTTTTTAAAGGAGGTTGAAATCAAAATGTCAGAAACATATCAAAGGTGCCGTCACACCAATGGTATGTGGGGCACGCTCCCATTAATACTATAACAATCCTCCACCTCGGCTAATCCTACCGTGGGACCACAAAAGTATAACATCTGGGTAGAGCCGCGTTTATGACCGAAGACACAACAGGTACCTGCGTCCAGGTTCCTCTCCTATAGGCATATGAAGGCTATACACCGTCGATAGTCCCAATTACTCCCACTGTGTTTATAGGTGGTTCCAAAGTAAAGGAGACATGGGAAAACTTGCAGTAGTGTTATCTTAACTCACTACCGTCTTGTCTTCTGTACGATACCGTATTGAGTGCTCGTTGTCGGTTCGTCAGAAACTGTCCGCCTTCTCTGTTGCTGAAACGCTTTGCGTTCTCATCCCACCGCTGTTGCCACCGGCCTATTGTAAGCAGTCACTCCGCTGCTTTTCTCCTGGTGTAGGCCGCGCTCCTTTTCCCTTATAGATCCGAAACATATCATCTGCCAAGAGGTTTAGAGGTATCTTTCTAGCTATTCTATTACGCAGATTGCATCATCAGACACCGTTCTATACGCGCAATCTATCTGGGTGACTTACCGTAGATTAGATATTTTGGTGCCCGCCCAGATAGGTGCTGAATAAAGAATTATTATATAAGGTCAGCAACCAATGACAGTAGTCGTCTGCGATTTCCCCGGGGCCCTCCTATATTAGGAAGAAGTCGCGTCAGGGCATCATTGACAGAAGCCGCCTTAGAACTTACATTTATTAAATGCTGCCTGAAACAAAGTCTTGTGTCGATCCATTCGATTTTGCACTTCAACTTTTGAATCGCATCTTTGCAGCTGGCGTTACAGTTAACTCTAACGGCGCCCCACAGAAATTGTGTAATGAAGCCAAATGGCAGCTTCTAGACGGCTTCGAATACTTTCAATTGCATTCAAATTTTTACAGTTTTTTTCAAGGAAACAAGTGCTCCTTGTACGAGTATGAATGTCTAATCATAAACTGAATTTCTGCACAATACAGGTGCTATTTTACTTGTAAAACCAAAAAAAAGTCGACAGTTGAAATTCCAAATGCTAGGTGAACACGTAGAAGCATACTTTGATTATTCGGCATTCTTTAATCTGCAGCAAATGAGTTTATTAAATTATTGCTTATCTGTTAATTAAACAGTGTATTTTTTGATAAATTTGGCGCGACCTAAATAACTCAATTAAAGTCTTCTATTATTGTAGCTAAATTTGTATAAAAGTAATCTGTTGCGAAAAATATATGCTAGCAAAAATATGAACAGACTAATTAAATATTATTTTTATCACAATTCGAATAAGTGGGCATTGGAAAAATTAAACAAAAAGAAATTTATAAAATTACCGTTTGGTACTCCCCAAGTAGCACTAAAGCGACGTATTGATGTTCCGATCGATTAGAATTTTTTTAAGTGTGCGTATAAAGTACGCTATTTTTAGAATTTTATAAAGAATTTTGCCATTTACTAAGATAAACTGGCCAGTTACCAAATATAAAGGCATACAAATAGAAGCGTTTTCGTTTTTACTCACGTTTTTGCTAATTTCCGTAATCTTCATCATAGCAAATATTTGCAAATTCATATAATATTTATTGTGAGTATACATTTCAGATAAGACAACGTATAGCGGATGTGATAATTTCAGGAGAAGTTTCGTAATTATAATATTTTGAAATTGTATGGGAAATTTTGATGTGAAACATCTATAGGCTCACTTGTAAACCGAATTGTTGGCGTGGCGACGCTTGCCGTGGCGACGGGTCGCCACGCTATACTAAGATATACATATATATATTTTATGTGTAGTAGTATGAGAAGTGCTAAGCCAATTTCAAAGGAACAACTCACAAATGATGTGGGTTAAAGTGTGTTAGTATGTGTGCCATGTTAGAGAGACAAATGTAGAGTTGCTAAAGAGCGGCAAGTTGGATGGTCGTGAGTGCTTAGTAAATGTTGGTGCGTTATGTGTTTTTGAATGTGTTCGGTAATTTGCTATGTAGATAATAGGAATTCGATTACAGAGGATTCATGGGAAACTGGAAGGCTGGCTAGAGTGGGCACCTTTGAGGCGCGCTCTCTGTGCGAAGAAATGACGATGGTCAGTGTTTGAGTTGAAAAATATCAAAAGGTCACAGAAAGCAGAGCCACAGCAGAAAGAAGTTTCATTACTCAATGACAAGTGGAACTATTTTGCAATGCCAAATTTATTGCTTTATTAATTCGAAATGAAAAGTGCAAACTCATTTAATAGCAAATTCGAGATATGCCAGCTCGTAATGAGCAAAAGTTGAAATTGAATAAAAAGTTTAAGCCTATTGAGGAAGGCATATTTTAAAGACACATTTTGATTATCATACAAAGTGACACAAAATTAATCATGCTATCGGATTATTTATGTTTTTTACAAATAGTGCAGTACGTCAATCATAATTGAAATTTGTAAAGTGTAGAGCTGCTGTATAAAAACAATCAAGCAATGGCGGGCGTAAACGTCAAAAATCATCACTCAATATAATTTCTTTATTTATTATTTTTTTAATTTTATTTAATAATTTTCAAATACAAAACTGGATAATTAATTTTGCGCCACTTGAAAATTCCATCACTCAAAATCATTTTTTTATTTAATATATTTTTAATTTTATTTAATAATTTTCAAATACAAAACTGTATAATTAATTTTGCGCCACCAGAAACGTCAAAAAATTTCATCACTCAAAGTAATTTTTTTATTTAATTTTTTTTTAAATTTTATTTAATAATTTTCAAATACAAAACTGGATGATTAATTTTGCGCCACTTGAAAATTAAAAAAAATTTCATCACTCAAAGTCATTTTTTTATTTAATTTTTTTAAATTTTATTTAATAATTTTCAAATACAAAACTGGATGATTAATTTTGCGCCACCTGAAAATTCAAAAAATTTCAGCACTCAAAGCACACTTTAAAAAGAAGTTCAATTGCAAATCAACAAAAATCCAAGAGAATCTAATACCTATGGAACAACAACCCACTACTATGGAACAACAATAGATGCTGTATTTGTGAGATATCTTGATAATATTTCATCCAATACTTTTGTAACGTACTTTAGTTATCATCGACCAATCGTCACAGTAATACCGGCAGAGGAAACATCGAATATAACTATTACTGGAGTCAGAGATGAAAATATTTAAATTGTGGCTTGATATTAATATCGAATTTTGATATCACATGTAAATAAATGTTTATTAAATAAAGTTACCATTTTCTGTAAGAAATTCGTAATACTTCATTTTTTCATTAGGCTATATTTAATTCCTGTAATAATATTATATTTTATGCATATTACTTGTACACACACGATGTTTCACATCTGCCAGGCGTCCCATGACGGCTCACATTTTTTTTTATCGCTTCTGTTTCCTCTTTCCCTTCACCAAACAGAAATCTGTTGAAATAAGGCATTTATTGCAGTGCGTTAGATTCCGGACCCACGAATCCTCGGAATTGGGGGTTTTACAAAGGCTATTCCGATGTACCGAGAATTTTCGGGATTTGGGATTGGCTTTATTCTTGCTGAAAAATTTCATCGGGATTGCCGTGAAAGCTATAGCATCTATTTTGTTTTAAATTGGCAGTCTCGATGTTTCGAGATTACGCAATCGCGTCGTCATTGGTGAAAAACTTGAACTATGTCACGTTGTAAAATGACAATCGCGGTGGTACCGCTAATTTCGGGATTTATCATTCATGTCACATCTTGACTGCAGCGTTCATCTGGATGATCATGGACGCTATAGCATTCAGTGCGTACAGCAGTCAGAATATGAAATTTGCGCTACTCCTACCAAAAATTGGAGTTGGCGTTAGTAACAGTTTAAAAAATAATTCCCAAAAAAATAATACTTAATAATGGGTTTTTTAATAAGAGGTGTTATTTTGATTTTTAACGAAAAATGCTATTTTTTAATATAAATCATCGGATGTTTATTTCATTATAAAGAAGAAGATATGCTGTTAATAGTGGAAAATAACATGAGGCAAATGACCCCCACGACCACGTTTACAGCACAATATCCTTTTCATGAAAATTTCCACAACCGAATTGCAAAGTGGCTGCCCTATGTCATCGATAGCCTCACGAATTCCATCTTTGAGGTCTTGAATCGGCCCTGGGTTGTTGGCGTAGAGCTTCTCTTTCACGTGGCCCCAAAGAAAAAAGTCACAAGGTGCTAAATCACAAGATCTAGGTGGTCAGTTGTGATCACCTCTTCGACAGATAACACGTTCCGGAAACTTTTCCCGTAAAAGATCAATAGTTGTATTGCTTGTGTGGCACGTAGCGCCGTCTTGTTGAAAATAAACGTTGTCCCGATCAATACCATCCAATTTCGGCCATAAAAAATTATCACAATCGTAAGAGCTTCAATTCAAATGGAGTCAAATCGCACGTGGAAGTTGAAACATTTTATGATCTTCATTCAAAAATTTGTCCAATTCAAATTTCAGGTCCAATTCTTATGAAGTGTGTGGAAGCGATTGATTTCGTTGGTTTTAAACTGAGAATTCAAACAGATTCAAAGCTAACTTCACTTTGATACTAAAATGTTGGCTATAAAATGGTTAATAGCTTTGCGTTTGACAAAAAAAAATAATGAGGTAGACAATTTATTTTTGATGCAAAGTTATGTAATTTTTTTATTCTTATATTTACTTTGTTATACTACAATAATGCAATTCCGAAATACATAAGCAAGTAAATTTTTATTCCTTCTGCATAATAGGTGCACGCTTTATAAATATAAATTTTGAATTATCTTCTTTGATCTTCTTCTTCGTAGCTAGCACTATAACCGCTTACGCGATTTTGGCCGAATTTAACAAAACGCGCCAGTCGTTTATTTCTCGTGCTAACCGGCGCCAGTTGGATACAGTGACGTCAAGTCCATCTCCACCCGATCTTTCCAACGTAAAGGAGGCCTTCCTCTTCCTCTGCTACCACCAGCTGGTATCGCATCACATACTTTTCCCTTTACTTTGTATCCATTCGGACGACATGACCTAGCCAGCGTAGTCGCTGGATCTTCATTCGCTGCGCTATGTCCATATCGTCGTAAAGCTTATACAGCTCATCGTTACATCGCCTGTGATATTCGTCGTTGCCAACGTGCAAAGGTCCAAAAATCTTGCGCAGAATCTTTCTCTCAAACACTCCAAGCGTCACTTCATCGGACATTATCATCGTCCACGGTTCTGCGCGATACGTTAAGACGTGAGCCTTGATGAGAGTCCTGTAGAGTGTTAGTTTTGTTCGTCGAGAGAGGACTTTACTGCTCATTTGCCTACTTAGTAAAAGTAGCACTTGTTGGCAAGAGAGATTCTACGTTGGATTTCAAGGCTGACATTGTTATCGGTGTTAATTCTGATTCCTAAATATACGAAGTCTTTTACAACCTCGAAATGATAACTGTCAACAGTGACGTGGGTGCCGATACGTGAGTGCGCCGACTGTTTGTTTGAAGACAGGAAGTACTTCGTTTTGTCCTCGTTCACCACCAGACCCATTCGTTTTGCCTCTTTATCTAGTTTGGAGAAGGCAGAAGGAACAGCGCGGTTGGCGATGTTGTCAATATCATCTTCTTTTATTACGTCAATATATGTATTTTGGATTTGTATTAGTATGTTGTCTTATTTTAAAAGAGATAAGAACATTCACATGTATCTATTTGATTTGAAATATTTTTCTGGTTATTGTTGAAATTAATTTTGCCTGCAATCCTCCAACTGACAATAAAACCTGTTAATTTACCATAATCTACTATCTATTTATAAAATCATGAATCACTCTGAGTTTTGCAAAACAAGAAAAGAAAAGCATATAAATGAATAAAAAGTTCAAAGCTATCTAGCTCTTCAACATCTGGTTATCGCTCAAACAGCTTGTTCCTATAAATAGTCAGGCATGGCGTATGAGTGACGCATATTACAGAAGGAGAGAACCGCTAGCGTATACGTCGTATTTTCACTGTTTATCTTCGCTTGGCGCCAGCAGCGCGCAGAGGCCTATAATCAACAGACACGCTGCCATCTGCCTGGATTACAAAGCAAAAGCGTAAACTGAAAAAATGCAATTTTCACTAAAAATAGCCTACGGTTTGAGTTACGTAAAGCTTCGAATATTTCAGCAATAACTTCCTTGGCAATTCACAAATTTGAAAGATATGTTAACTTGACATGTAATCAAGATTTTTTCTAAAGCTTTTAATTTCGAAAGCTATAAGTGTTTGTATTTTGTATATTGTTTGAGAACTTATGCGCCATCTCAAAAAAACAAAAACAAAAAATGAACGCGTTCGGTGATAAGGATAACTACGTAGAAGTACTTAATTTAGTATTTTAGAGGTTCTTAGTATGACAACTATTGTGTGGGGAGTTCTGTTGCGCTTGTCAAGATATTGGGCAACAAAATTTTCTACTTACTTTTTCATATTTGGTCACATGGCCTGTCGATGATTACCCATCTATCATTTCCATATAAGTACACTTTAGTTAAAAGTAAATAAATAATACTCTGGCAGCGCATGTTTTCATTTGTTTCTTACTTAGTATGTACTTAATATTTCGGCATTACACTACTTTCAACCACTTTAAGGCAGTTCATTGTGGATGCTTGTTAATAAATTTAAATGCTTTTTTGACTACAAAATTTACTAAGCATCTAATAAAATAAGTGCTAAAATAAGTTAAAGTAAGTGCACCTGTGTGCACATATATATATATTTAATAGCGATTGAATGTGAATTTCTGTGAAGCATTTTTCTTTGGGTACGATGAAAACCAAAAATGGGAGTAAACAAAATTTACATTAGTATATACATTTGCATGAGAAGTTGTCAGAATTCGCGACTATCGCCAAATTTATGCTCTGAAGATTTATATACATACTAGGTTGTTCAATAAGTTTTGCGGTTCGATAAAAAAAAACACGATTTTATGATTTCAACAAGATTCCAATTTATGAAATCCATCCCTGAAGTGAGAATCTGGAAGGGCTGCAAAATACGCTTCCGCAGCTGGTATTACCTCATCATTTGATGAAAAACGCTTTCCACGAATGCCGGTCTGGAAGCAGATGGAGGACGAAGGGCCAAATATAGTGGATTATCCACCTAATTCACTAGATTTCTCCATTAATTCGAACTTTATTGCGTGACTTTTAATCAGCGCCAAAATGCTCTTGTGTCGCGGCGCATTGTCTTGATGAAAAATAATTTTTTTGGTTTACAGACTGGGTATTTTTTCCTTCAGCTGGTCTAAAAAGTTACAATAAAATTCAGAATTTATTATTTTATCAGTTTGCAAATAATCGACAAGCAAAAAAATCTTTCGCATCCCGAAAAACCGATGCTAACAACTTCTTGCCCGATTTCCGGACACGAACTAGTTTCGGCGCCTTATACATTTTCAACATTCATTCATGAATTTCCTGTGCTTTTAAACATTCCAAAAAAAATTTAATCACTGCGCGATACTTGATTTTTTCTATTGGACACCCTAGTGCTAGGGATCGAAAACGTCTGGTGTATCCGCCTAAAAACTTCGTCCTTTCAATGTTGATGAACTTTAACGCGCTGAGCGCGATCTTACGCCGTGGCTGGCTCCGGTCCCTGGGGACCGTCGTTATACTTTTCGTGGGGCCGACAGTATTAAAGTTAAATGTAACCTAAATAAATGTAGTCAAATATATTTTTAGAGATTTACACAAGTAACAACGTTTTTTGTTACATGTTTAGCTTTCTTAGACCTAAATGATCTTGAGTTTTCATCATAACAAGCAGAACAATATTTTCGCGCCAGAACAGTATTTTCGTACTTTTCGATTAAAAAGTTAACGAAAATTAAAAATCAACAATTTAAAAAAAATTTCAAAAAAAAAATTTCTTGGAAAATGTTCTTTAATTTGAATTTTTAAATATTTCTACGTTTTTATGTTTGATTTTATTAACTCGCAAATTTTGAAAATTTTAAAATGGAGTGCCAAAATTTCATGATTGAATTTTCATCTTGAACCTGGGGCGAAAATAATGTGCCCTTTTTGTGGTTCTTAAAAAACTAAAATTTTGGAACATCCTGTGTATGTACAAGACACTTATAACTATTTCCATATTTTTTGTTTTAGTCATTTGTAATTATTAGCAGTCCGTGCCCATGTTACGTTCATATCAATAACCAACTAACTGATCTTTATAACCGTTAATGGCCAAGTTACTAACCATAAACAATAAATTGTGTTAATATTGGTATTCCACGCACTTCACTTTGCAGTTTTCTGTTGCTATTAAAATGAAAAATTTATTATTTTCTATAGCGCTGTTCAGCTTGTTTTGATTTTTGCGCCTACGTTTCTGTAGCATTATTTTAGCATTCAAGTGTCAGACGATGATGAGGGCTTTTATGTATTTATATTTATTTTTTCTCATTGTTATCTTATAAAAATTGGAGTACTTAACATTTGCTTTTTATCGGCGCGCGCCTGTCTCTTTTCCAACAGTTTTTTTATTGCAAAACTGTTTACAGTCTATAGTTGATAGATGAACTTTTTTGTGTTGTCTGAAGTAAAGTGATAATTAAAAAAACAAAAAAAAAAGAAAAACTATAAATATTGGTATATGAACCTCAAAAACTGTTGATACTTTTTTTTAAGCTGCCATTTACGGCACCAAAATATTTCTAATACATTAGCTCATGCCTCACTTTGATTTATTGTTGTTTTATTTATATTTGATAATTTTTAGTCTTAAAAGTGTCATTCAACATTGACTATTGAGCTTAATTCTTGATAAATTGATTGTTCTTGTATTTGCTGAACTTTTGTGTTTCTTTTTTAAGTAAATCCTTTAATAGGTTTCTTTGTTCATATCGCTGAATGGTGCGGAAAATTAAAATCGAAGTCTTATGAACGGGAAACCCCGTATTTGGTTGGAAAAGCTGTATTGATGAATGCTTTGTTTGCTTTAGAAGAAAAGGGAATTTGGGACACCTTCGTGCATCAAATTTAGCAGAAACAGGTATTTTATTAAAAAAATAAAGGGTGGGGCTCCTCCGACTGCTTGATTTTCAAAAATTGCTGCGAAACGGCACCGTTCAATATTTTGATATTGTTTTTATTCTAAATACATATATTAGTATACAACATATCTTATAAGGTATGTGGTAAATATTACCATAAATTTTTTCCTTCATATATAATAATAAAAACATTAAAAGAACAAGTATTATTCACAGCTAGTCGTCATTAAACATGAATTCGGTATACATATATCATTATTTATATTTATATTTCATTATTTATATATACAAATAACCCATTATATAGGTAAATATTATTGTTATATTTATTTGTACATAAACATAATAATAATATATATAAACATCATTGTAATGTATATAAACATAATAACGCACACACGCACACAAACCAAAATAGAACAAAACACAACAAAACATAACATAACATAACATAACATAACATAACATAACATAACATAACATAACATAACATAACATAACATAACTTAACATAACATAACATAACATAACATAACATAACATAACATAACATAACATAACATAACATAACATAACATAACATAACATAACATAACATAAAATAACATAACATAACATAACATAACATAACATAACATAACATAACATAACATAACATAACATAACATAACATAACATAACATAACATAACATAACATAACATAACATAACGTAACATAACATGCAAGCAAGGTAACGCCGCATGAACAAGATAACGACGCATGAGCAAGACAACGACACATGAGCAAGATAACGACGCATCGTACCACACGCACGATGTAGCCGACTACATAAGACGTTATCACGTCAAAATTTTTTAAATAAAGCGTTTAGACAAAAAAAGAGTCAAATTACTAGGCTTGGCAAAAAGTACAATTTTATCTACTTATATTTAATTATCTATTTTTATTTGCAACAAACTTCACTGAATACGATTGCTTGCTAGACAAAGCTAAGTTATCGCAGTAGTTCTGAAACTCCCTATTGCTGTTGCAAGTTATAAGATATAGGTGGAATTTGTAATTCAGTCTGTTTTTATCAGCTACCACTTGTCAGAAATATTTTAACATTTGCCGATCTGCTCGCCAAGTAACTGCATATAATCGCTCAGACTTCATATTTTTGCAATACTCGGAATATCTGTGTAAGAAATTTTAACTTGATTAAGATACGTGCAATCGGAAACTAAAAAATACCAGACGTGCAAATATGTGGCATTCGTTTAATGCAAAAGTCAGCAAAAAATTGTAGTAAAGGTTTTTTATAAAAAATTGTGCACCAAGAAATGCCAATTATATTATATTAACTGAAAGGAAAAGTAAAACAAAAAAAAACAGTGGTACATTGTTACAAACTTATTAAAAAATCAACAACAGAAAAAAAGGAAAACAAACTAAAAAACAATGCATATTTCAATTAAGCTAACTATCATATTTGCTTTGAAAATTTAACACTATCATCAAAAGTTCCTTTATTTTGCAATGCAAATGTGATTAGACAAAATTGAAGTTGCCGGTGCGTATTATGATGCACGTGCGGTCAATCCCATGGCAGCCATTTCTACGTTATCGGACTAACCCGTCTCCGTAAACTAGCCCTATCTAGTGCATCGTACCTTCAAGGATTTCGCGGTCTGGTTAGTTGAAAAATATTGTATTAACTCATGCACAAATTGTGTGAATTTAAAATTAAATTTTCATCCAACGAATTTTCATCAAAATTTGACATTTCTTAGAAAGAATTTTAAGAAAACTTTGAAACACTCTCATTAAATTTGTGTATAACATGCAAATGCAACTTTGAAGTGCCTCAAAAATCACCTTGATTAGATGTAAAGCTCAAGTGGAAAGAGCACGTGAAAATCAAAGCTGCTGAGCTGAATCTAAAGACGCAAAAACTCCAATGGCTAATTGGCGGAAACTCTGAGCTATCAACTCAAAATAAACTCCTCATTTACAACCAAGTGCTAAAGCCGGTGTGGACCTATGGTCTTCAATTATGGGGATGTACTGCAAATACCAACATCGACATTATACAGCGCCTCCAAAATTGAGTAATCAGGGGAATCGTTAAAGCTCCCTGGTACGTGCGTAATGAAGATCTGTACAAGGATTTAAATTTAAAAACCGTCTCAGACACAGCCAATCTCTGTGCAGTTAAGCATGCTGAAAAGTTAAAAAAACACATTAACGCAGAAGCTTCCGTACTAATTGGGGGACATCAGACCCAAATTGGGGGACATCAGAATTCGTTTTAGAGGTATGATTCCTTCGGCAAAGCTTCTTATTTTGATCCCTAGAATATGATTTTCACAGAGCAATGGGCGATTTTTTTGCCTCCCCACAAATCGACCCGGCCTAATGTATGTATGTATAAACCCCAAAGGGTGTCACCAAATTAGTTTTCTTAAATCAAGGCGATTATTTACCAATACATGACGGACTATAAAACTGCATACTCGGAAGTGTTCGAAAAATTTATTTTAAACGTTTGAAACTTTGATGAAAGCTTTTTGAATTTTTCAAAATTTTGTATAAAATTTCAAAGTGTGATTTATATGGTTTTTTTTTGAAAGATTGGGATATATTCTTATATATAAAAAAAAAAATATTAACAACATTAAAAAATTTAACTCAAAAAATTAGAAAAAAAAAATGCATCATGCACTTAATTATGCTCGACACTGTACATATATCTCTTAAAATCCAAAATTACAAGTTTTCTGGACAATATCTATGTATGTATGTATGTGGCTAAGTGAGCGTACATGTACATACATATGTAACAACTATCCAACTCTGCTATGTTTTTGCTTGTTTTTGTTTACCTACTTCTGCACTATTTATGTTTCTGTTTTGGTTGTATGAAAGCTCTATAATTTTAATTAAGTGTTTTTTTCCATGCAAGTGCAAACGGGTGGCAAATAGAGCAGAGCAGTGCGTACGTGACGCGTAGCACGGCTGCCATTGGATGTGTGCATATCTGTATGGTTGCGTGTGTGTGTGTTGTTCTATTGTTCTTTAGAAATATTTCAATATTCTTGTTCAAGGGTATTTCTAATTTCTTGTAGTTCTTGTTGTTTCCCCTATTGCAATGGTCAAGAAAATCTCTGCGTATAAAATTAATTTAAAATAAATATATTTTGTAAGCAACTTCCATTAGTGGCAGATTAGTAACTACTTACAATATTTTTTAAATTATTTATTAATATTTCAACTTCCTAACTCATAAAAAGCTAATTAATCAAAGGTCAAACAAAATGCTATTCAAGGGCGGCGATATTAGTAAACGGTTGGGTTTTCGCCTTTGGGAACATTTTTCATTGAGTTCTCGCAGCGGCAATGAGGTATCGTTCATTGACGTAACAAATTTTCGTTTTGAAGTGTTTCTAGGTAAGTAAGTGAAATGGTGGCGGTATCACTCTGGCATTCCTCAAGTAGCACTAAAGCGCCGTTCTGACACCATTATGAGACCTCTAACAGACTGATATGTACAGTCAGCCAGAGCTGTATTGGAGAATATGATGGGATTTAGATTGGCGCACTGCCCCAGGCTGTCGAAGAAAGAAACACCCATCGTCTAGCTGCGTTGCAATGAAAGTGCACAAAAGTCTCCTACTCTGAAAGGTCCCCATAAGTTCTGAAACAGATAAAAAATGGTAATCCTAGATTTTCGGCGTGATTGCCGATCGTTCAATGACCGGTAAGCAAAGCTAAAAGTTTGGAATGGCTTGGAGACTCCAGAACTTTCTGAGTCCTCCGTCTATTGTACTGAGGCCACAGAGTTTTCGAAATAACACATGAAGAAATGGCGCTCCATCTTTTCTGCGATTTCTTGGAAAATAACTTATCCAATTCCCCATTAAGAACAGTCAAAAGTCTTCCTATTCTCTCTAACTTATACCAAAACATTTTTTACACCCTAAAGTGCTAATATTCGTCGATTCCTCGATTGCCCATCTCATTTGACTTATGTTTTGTTTGCTGCATAGTGTGATCGCGTTGAAATTTTACGTACGGTTATTTTTAGTAATTTCAGTGTTTTGTACCCGAAAAGTGTTCTTTTTTGTTTTAATTCAATCATCAAAATATGCATAGTTCAACGAAACTATGAAACTAAAGGTAAACTAATTTCCACTTGTAAAAAAATATAATTTAGAAAATCTTCACTGTTACTGGGTAGGTAGGTATAATGGCTACTAATTGACGTACCGAGGCCTGGTGTAGATCCGTTGTGATACCACCAGGGCTGTTCCCTCCTCATTCTACACTGCCCTTATTGAACCAACCTGTGACTTTTATGTATCTAACAATCTTTGTTAGTTTTAAGTTGGCTACTTCTGCCAAATTATTGTAAATCTACCCAAAGCCATGTACGCGCATAGAAAGTGTTCTACAGTCTCTTCTTCTTCGACGTCGTAACAGCTTTTGTAGTAGCTAATGCCTGTTAGAACTCCCAAAAAGATTTCTCACGCCTTTCCTTATTCCATTGTGGCCACGTCATCCTACTTGTTGCACAGCTCAGGGACTGAGTTCATATCATGTTGGCATATTTGATGGTGTGTCTATCTATTAGTAGTTTACAAAGCGGTGATGTTGACTTTATCTCGTTGTATCGGTAATGTGGTATCCAATTGTAAAGTATTGTATTAGTTCTGTCAAAACGTCGATACATTATTTTACTGTTTTCGAGGTAATATTAGTATATTATAAGTATTTAAGAGAAATGATGAGGTCATTTTTCTTTAAGACTATCAGGGTTTCTCTGATAGCCAGGAAGGAAACGCTGGCGCTTATCTTCTCAGAGTGAAGGAAAGCCTCCGCTTGCGTGTTCATTGAGCTTCTAGATTGTCCCAATTTTCCCTCGTAGGGAAAGTTGCGGAAAGGATGTACTTATGTGTAGTTCTGTTACGTTACAAAAGTCTGTTGTATGTGATATGAAAGGAAATTCGCCTAGTATTTTTGCACACCACCTTCCAGTTGGTGGCTTAGTGCGAAGATTATGTTAACCTGAGTGCCGATTTCACTGCTAGTTGTTTGCTGTAGGTCTCAATCGGTAATAGATGCATAATGACATTCAACGCTGCAGTGGGGGTCCCGCATTTGTCCCACTTATGTAGAGACTTTGAATACTTTCCAAACGTTTTAATATAGTCTTTTTCTCAAGTGTCGACCACCAGACTAATACACAACACCGTATGCCATGATTGGTCTTACCACTGCTGCATATAGCCAGCCAGTGTACTATTTTCGGGGTTAAGCTCATTTTGCTCCCACATTTCTTTTGGATGCCTAGATTGTTGTGGTGGTTTGCCTCACTCTATCATCTATAGTTTGCTTCCACGAAAGCTTCCCATCCAATATTAGTCCCAGGTAGCTTGCTTTTTCCCCCAACTGACAGTGTGATACCACCAACGGCGAGGGGGCTTAGAACAGGTATCCTGTGTTTTTCATTAGCACTAACGTACGTGAAATATATGTAGATGCTACTCTAACATTAATAATAATAAAATTGCACTTCTGCTCCGATTTTTTTCCAGCTTGCTGAGCCGCTTCGTAAGACTCAACTCTAGACCGCGCTTTCTGTACTAAAATCAAACCTAGTCGGTGCAGGTCATCAATTTCACCTCAGACTTTCTCTTCTATGCCCATGCAGATCGTCTATTAAGCAAATTCCAAACTTCTGAGGCATGACATCATTTTAAGATACTGCAACCAATGACTAATTAAATTAAATTTTCGTTTGCTACTCTTAAAAAAATTGTTTAAAAAATGCTGACTTCTTCGGACACTTCTTGTTTTTAAGAGACTTGATAGTTGATTTATACATAGTTTATTTTATTTTATTTTTATTTTAATTAAATATAATCAATTTTTTAGTTTTTAATTTTTTTTTTTTATTTGCTTTTTATTTTCGGTTTTTTTTTTGGAAAAATTCCCATCCCCATATGTATTTCGCAATAATTCGCAACTATTTCGAAGTGATTATTTCTTTTACCACCATAGAATAGGCTTGAGAAAAAAACAATTAGATCACATGCAAATACTTTACTTTCCATTTTCTTAATATTCTTCATTTTTTCACTCCAGACTAATTGCGAATCCACATTGTCATAGATTTTTCGTGATAACAATGTTTACATAAACGAAACGTGAGGCTTTCTGTAGAACTTACACAACAATTTCCCATATGTTTATGCACATACTTATATATATATGTATATGTATGTGAATGTATGTAAGTGTGTATATTTAGAAGTGCAAATGTGAGCAAAGATAAACGAGAAGTTTACTCTTGCGCTATCAGCCATGTAATTAATCATTAACTGGAGTATATTTGTACATATGTATGTATGCAGACATGTGTGAGTATAGGCGTGCATGTGTATAAGTAGCCATTGACACATTGTCAAATAATGTAAATTCCTAAAAATCAAGGAAATATTCTATACTGTGCGTACTCTCACACGCCCACTTCTACGAAATATCTCACACACACTTTCGGTAGCAAGTGTTTCCCCCATTTCTGAAGATTGTCTGTTCATAACAATACTTGATATCTTGACTATCGGACATGTACAGTAGTGGGCATTAAAATCAGTATACCAAAAAAAAAAAAAAAAAAAAAAAAAAAAAAAAAAAAAAAAAAGCATGCCATTTTAAAATTTCATCGTTTGAAAATCCCATACAAAAATTAAAACTACTTAATTCTTTGGGGAAAACCTTTTTAATTTATTTTTTTTCAAAAGATTTCATATTCATATTTTAAGCTTATACACTTTGATCCCTTCCCAAGGTCCAAGGTCCATTTGTCCAAGTCTGAAAAATAGCCATCGTTTCTTCAATTACCTTCTCGTTTGAATAAAACCTTTTTCTCGTCAGCCATTTCTGCAAATTGCTGAACAAATAGTAGTTCGAGAGATCCAAGAGAGCCACGTCAACAATATAGGGGGCTGTAAAACGGGCTGGAACCATTAAACTATGTGAAACGAGTTGAACACTGCTGAGGTGTGAGCGGATGTGTTGTCGTGATGAAGATGGAAAATCACTCGATTTCCTCAATACAAACGAATGTCAAATACAAAGAAATATACCGATTTGGCTGAAACTTAGTGTGTATTCTCCAAAATATACTACTAGCTAAATATAATCTTGATATGTGACAGTGGTGGCTTTGCATGGACTTTTCAAACGACACTCGTACTATACATGGGCATACACAAAATTTGTTAATTGATACAATACATCTCAGGTACAGTCTTGAGACGCCTTTATGTTACCTATTTCGACAAAATAGGGGTACAAGATTTCTCTCTGTATCTTTCAAAAAATAATTTTATGGAATTTTTCGTTAATTTGGTTATCAAATCTCGTAGTTGGCTAAAATAAAAGTGGAAGGCAACGTGTTTGTGCCTTAGCATTGCAAAGTTAAGAAAGTGGAGGCAAATATGTTGAAATAATTGTATCTCCATAAGCTTCTGTAGAATTGTACTGAATGATAATCCTTGACCGGATTTAAATTTGGGTCGTTCCTATAAACTATAACCGATTGTTGAGAGAACGGAGCGAGTCCATATTTCTTTCGCCGCCACTGTATTTATATGTATGTATGCATGTATGCGCTTGCGCTACAATTTCTCCACTTCATGAAATGATGAATGAATTTCAAGATTGAATTGTTTACTTTAGAATGAAACTTGGGCTACAAAAACGATGACGTATTTCATTATTTGTGGTTATATGACTAAGCTCAAAAAAATTCAACTTGCAACGTGCAATGAAGTACGCGAACACTGAGTATAAACTTCCGACTTTTTTCCTGAATACAGTTATAAATTATAACAGCAAAAATGCTGTTTTATCTATGCATTTAAATACAAAAATAAAGTTGTCAAAAAAAACAAAATGAAAGGAGAGAGAAAGCTCACTGGCTTCCGTCTACCGCTAAACTACTTCAAGCTTCAAGTTGAATCTACAGTAATAATTTCTAGTAGCCGTAAGTGCATTGCACTTGGGGTACTTACTTACATTTTGTAGTGCAAAAAAAAAAAAAAACACACACACACACAGTAGCAATCAATAAATGCTGCCGTAACTTAGCGTTTTTAATGACTGACGTGGTTCTGCCTCCCCTATTGATCTTCATACGCCCACAATTGATCTTACCTACTATACATTTGCATACAATAACTCATCGAATATGATATAACATATTTCATTATTTCAATTAAAAAATGTCTACTATCTACAGGGTGTTCCATTTAGCGTTTGGCCTTTAATGTAATTTGATTACAAATACAAAATGCATTAATACTTTTCAGTCAATTTTTTTGGAAAGAGTTAACCTTTCCATTCAATTTGGAACACAATTACATTTAAGTACAATAATTTCCATTGTTGGCATTTCAGTGGGCCATTCTGTCAATCCAATTTTTCATTATATTTTTGTGAGTTTCAGTTCTTAATTCACAAGTGCATAGTTCAGTTGTCCTAACATCGGTTGTCCTAATATATATCCTTAACGATATCCCCAAAAAATAGCTTAATTGCGTCAAATCGAAACTTTTCGTGGCCAATTGAAATCACCATTTCGTCTGATTAATCGATTTTCGAATGGTACCAATGTTTCGCAACTTTGTTTAAGCTAAAAGCCACTCAGTTTTTAAACGCTTAAACACAAACTAAATTTCTGGCACATTAGGGATGTACATAATTTTACTTTCCAGAGTAAAACAAAAAAAAAAAAAGGTTCAAATTCCAAATTCCGGATGGAACACCCTGTACTCCTACCATATATCAGTGAAAATCAGCTGAAAATCACATGCATTTCAGTTACATTTTATTAGTACCGTTCGACGCAACCACTTACGTAATGCTGCTCTCTTTGTAGTGCCTGATTTTATAGATTTAAAATTAATAATAAAAACTTGTTGGATTGATTTTGAGTTAATTAAAATCCGAACGCGAAAAGTACTCATAGTTGCGCCTTTATTGAACTTTGATCTTTTCTTGTTAACGGTATGAAAATTAATATAAAATATTTTATTCATACCCGGCATGTACAGAGTGGGCCAATTGATATTTCACTATAAGTAAAATGAAGAATGAAGTATAGTGTTTTCACTATGACTTATTTTGTCAAAAAATATTGGCATGTGTTATTTCTCGGTAGTTTTTTTTTTGAAAATGTACGGGTGACTAAGGCAAAAAAAAAAAAAAACAAATATTGAAAATTTATTTTTTAAAATAAAAAATTAATATGTTGAATTTTGTTTGAAAAATTCTTATTATTGATTGAATGTCTGACTACAATGATTGGCAGAGAATGTGCACACCAAATGTCACTATTCAATTCCTATGCAGCATCGCTCCAAAATTCGCGCAAATTTTTTTCTTATTCACCAATCGATTCTCTTCGTTCGTAGCTTGATTCTTTCCTAACAGAATAGGCATTGTAATATAGAGGAAAATATAACTTACAAATAATTTTTTTCAAGGTGTTTTTGTTTTAGTTTTTTACCTGTTAAGGTTTGAATATTTCTAATTTTTTCATAAAAAAAAATTAATTCTGAAATTATTAATGAGTTCCTCAGAGTCTATCGAATATTATAGTGAATTTTATTAACTTTCATTTGCTGCAATTGGTATTGACCTTGTTTAACTGGTTCGTAAATTACGTGGAACCACCTTTTTTGGCTGAATTGTAAATAACTCGAAAACTTTTTCTTAAAAGTATAACTAAATTTTCGGAATGGACGCGCGATTCTACATAGAAATTGAATAGCCATATACGCTCTCTCGATTTTGCTCGTACATTTTTAAACAAAATTCAAAAATTTTCGTATTCCCGAGTATTCCGAGTTTTGCTTCGGGTAATTTGAGTGGTACTGGTTTTGATTATTTTGACTTTTTTTCTTCCTTACCCAAAAGAGGGGTAGAAGGAAGGGAATGATGACTCAACGGTGACTAATTACATTAACCACAGATGAAATTTATCAGGCGCGTAATGTTTGTAATGCTATATCTAGAGGTGTAACAAAAAAGTGAGAGCCTGGATATCTGGGTCATAGAACAGAACCACAAGAGCGGGGCAGCTGAGGAAACGGTGCTGAAATGATTCTACCGCTTCCTTCAAACAGCTTCTGCAGAAAGAACTTGAGGCAGTCCCAAGTCCAACCGCATGGACACCTAAAAGAAAGTGCCCAGTGAGAACACCCACTTAATTTGAGAGCTGGGGTTTTGTTAGCTTCAGAATTTCTCTCGTGCACCTCTGATCTACCCGTGACCAGAAGAATCTCGCGACTTTGCACGTCTGCGCACTAACCCAGCGCTCGCTGAGTTGACGTGAAGCTCTTCTGTTCGAAAGTAAATCACAGATTCTCAAGCGAACTTCTTTTCTCTCATTTTGCGATGAGGCCGCTATGCCACTGTGACCTGGGACCCAAATAAGCCTAATATCGAAGTATTCGGATGCAGTCGAGAGAGAAGTCAGGAAATTCCGATTAATTTCGAACGCACAAACAACGAGCCCGCAGCCCTAATTGCCACCTGGCTGTTGGAGTAGATATTTACGCACTTACATTAAATGCAGAGGTAAGCAACCAATTCAATGCTTTTTTTAATTACGCCAACCTCTGCTTGAAAAACAAAAACAAAATATACAAATTTGTTAACCAGTGTTATTGATTGATTAATTGTTCATTTCGAAATATCTCGAGCACAGTGCCACCTAGGTGGCCCATTTTTTTTAACAACAATTGAAACAGTAATAGACTACAAATAGCTTTCGAAATATCTTGATTCGAGCACCACCTAGCGTGCCAATATTCTTTGGAAAAGCATTTGATTTCATCTAGTCAATATATATTTTTAATGTGAGCCAAATCTGAATGTAAATGAGATTTTTAGAAATATTTTGATGCTATCTCCAGGATAAAAAAGTAGCTTTAAACTACTAAAAATGACTACCCAGCGACGAAAATCCAGTTAAATTCCGCATCCAAACAACCGAGTGAACTGACGAGCTGACAAGGTTTTTAAAAACGGTTTTAGTAAATTCTGTTGTATTCTCTGTATACCAATCAAATTCTTTTTATAAATATGATAATATTTTTAATTTTATACATAATTTTATAGAGAGTAAAGCTATGAAATTTCGGAGGAAAACATAAAAAGAAGTAGAAGTGTCGTGTGTATGGCAAGTAAGTTAAAAAAAGGAATGAAAAATGGTTTTTGGGCACTCTTTATTTCGCCTAGGGCAATTTCATACCTTGCAGAAATTTTTTGCAATGAAGGTTAGGTTAGGTTGACCTGGTTGGCTGAAAGCCATCACATAGACCTATTGATCCTTAGTGTTACCAAATGGAGCTAGACCCTTACGTTTCTTTGTAGTACACATCTTGTAATACGTCTGCGTCTTTTGCGAATCTAAATAAACTCTGAAGCTCTGACCTCGAGAGGCATCTCATATTGTAAAGCTCCTAAACATTTTAATCTAATTCTAGCTAATGCGTGACAAGAACATATAAGCTGTTCTAGCGTTTCCCTCTCTTTTAGTTCATTGCAAAATCTGCAGCTATCGTTGTTTGTAATTCCTATCTTAAATGCGTGCGCCGCTAGCAAATTGTGGCCTGTCAGCATACCTACAATAGTTCTGCTTGCTTTTCTAGACAGAGCTAGTACGAATCGGACGTATTTACACTCTGTGTACACATGATTTTCGCGGTTGTGCAAGTGGCTAGATTATTTCACCTCCTACCTACCCGTATTTTCATGTCCGCAGCGATGCCTTTGTATACCGTATTTAAAGGTTTCAGTATGTCGTTTTCTTGTACGAATTGCCTGTAAACAGCGCTTTTGGCCATCTCATCTACAATTTCATTTCCTGCAATGCCCTTATGTCCGGGTACCCAATAGATATGCAACCGTCTGTCTGCTTGCAATCTCTCTATGGCTTCCCTGCTTCTTAGAACATTTTAGGTGAAATTTCATATGGATTTATTGCTTTTTCGCAGCTTGGCTGTCAACCTATATATTTATTTTGGAGTTGCTTGATGTCTTTGCGAATGATATTTCCGCAACCTTACCTACAGCAAAGACTTCTGCTTGAAAAATACTGCAGTGGTCAGGAAGCTTAAATGGCTACCTGATGCCTAGCTCTGCGCAGTAGATCCCTGCCCCTACTCCGTCTAACATTCTCGAGTCAGTAAATATATTAAGAGTATTTGGGTTAGGTTTCATTCCTTTTTTCCATCCCTCTTCTTCTATTGTTGTTCGGAATTTCTTCACCCAATTGCATTTCGGAGTCATATAGTCCATTTGGACCCTATAACTAATGCCTATTAAGCTATGTCCGAATGTTTTACAGGTAAATTCGCCTGTCGCGCTGAGTCTTACGGCGGATTTAGCTGCTAGGCATTCAATCGGTGACAAGTTGAGTATTCTTTCAAGCGCTGTCGTTGGAGTAGTTCTTAATGCACCTGTTGTGTAGAGTGCACCTAGACGTTGAATACTTTCCATAGGCTTTTTATATGTCGGTCCACCACACCAGAGCGCCGTATAGTAATATTGGCTTTACTATAGCTGAGTAGCACCAATACATTATAGCAGGAGATAGACCCCATGTAACTCCCAGCATATTTTTGCGAGCGTATAGGTTACTGGCCCTTTTCTTCCTCTCTAATATATTGTGCTTCCATGATAGTTTACTATCCAGAATTACTCCAAGGTACTTTGTGTGGTTTTTATTGGTGCAATGCTGCGAGCGCGCACTGCTGCGAGTGTATTATTCAGTATGTCACTCACGTTGTTTAGGTATTTGCCTGTCACTACTATGGCTATGTCATCTGCATATGCTGTGGCGTACCCTCGCATGCTACTTTAATGAGTTTAGCTTCGCTCTATTCTGCCCTTATTATTCTACAATCTAACAGGTTCTTTATCCATGAAAAAAAACAGCGGGTTCTACATTTGTTGTGTTTAAACGCCTTAAAATGGCTTCTCTCGACACATTGTTGAATGCACCACTAATGTCTAGAGATACTTTTGCATTGAAAAATAAAAGTAGAAATTTTCATTTTTTTTTTAATTTTCAATCAGTTCAAAGAAATTTAGAATCATGCAACGAAGCATGCACACTAATATAGGGTTTGATATGGTCTTTTTTTACTTGCAATTGCAATTAGTAACAAAAGTGTGTGGGCAGTAAAAGTCTTAATACATTCAATACTTTATTATGACATTTTATTTGAAATTACTGTAGAGGTAACAAAGTAGTTAGCACCTAAACAATAAAATATAAAAATGAATAACAATTAATTATAACATCATATAATTTATTCGAGTTTATTGTTTATTGCAGTAAAAGTGGCACGTTTCAAATTTGATGAATTTCGTCAGACTCTGATCCTGGATACTTTTTTAAGTATTTTTTATTAGTTGCAGTCGTACGACTTTAGTAGATTTTTCTTTTAAGCCGTTAAATTGTGACTTTCCCCGAAAAATTGTCATATTTTCAACCAAGTTTTATTTTTGTGCTAGTGTTGTGCATAATTAAAGGTTTAAATATTGGCTTAGAGTCAAACAATTGCCTTCTTAACTGGAAGAAAGTGATGAGTCGATTTAAGTTGTTTTGTCGAAAGCCCACAGATTTGTATGTGTGTGTATAATTTTTACTATCAACTTCGCTTATTTCAAATTTTCACAAAAAATGTATAAAGTGAAGTCTCTAAAAGAAAAAAAAACTTTAATTAAAGTTTTAAATTTGGGGAATGCATTTTTTTATCTTTTTTTCGGGTATCCAGTTGTGTAGCGCATTCAATTTTATTACAATGTGTTTGAAATGTCATCTATTAACAGCCTAGAGGTTATGAGTATTTTCTCCATTAACCCAGTTTTTGTTTCTACAGGGAAAACGTATTGATAGTCCGGTGCGGAAACTCTCAGAACTTTTAAACGGTTATTTGTCATTTGAAATTTCCATCCTTTTATACTAAAATTCAATGAGCTACAAAACCGCTTACCTAAAATAATCCTAAAGAATTTAATTCATATACATATTTAAGATTTTTTAAAAATTTTGCTGTTTTTGGATTTTTTTTTTTATAATTTTTATTAATCGTAATATTTTTTTTAATTTTGAAATCTTTTGTTAACGTTGATTTTTTTTTTAAAGTGTCACACATTTTTTTTTAATTTTTAATTTTCAATTTTTCGTTTTAATTTAAATTTTTTTCTTTTTTCATTTTCAAATTTTTTTAAATTTAAATTTTTTTGTTTTTTCATTTAAATTTTTTTAATTTTAATTTTTTTTGAATTTTGAAATTTTTTTGAATTTTCATTTTTTTTTTCAATTTTCAAATTTTTTTTTAGTTTTCAATTTTTCGTTTTAATTTAAATTTTTTTGTTTTTTCATTTTCAAATTTTTTTAAATTTAAATTTTTTTGTTTTTTCATTTTCAAATTTTTTTTAATTTTAATTTTTTTTGAATTTTAAAATTTTTTTTGAATTTTCATTTTTTTTTTTTCAATTTTCAATTTTTTTTTTAATTTTCATTTTTTTTTTAATTTACTAAATTTTTTTTCTTGTTTATGGTTTAATTTATTGAAAAACAAAATTAATTTTACTATACGCCAAAACTATCTTGCCTTTATCAAATCCTACGGGTCGATATAAACTCTTTCATGTAGTGATTGGTTCGCCATTAAACTATTTGACGTTGGGTACGTTTGCTTAAACTGAATTTATATTACCTCTTCATTAGTACAATTCTGGTTAATGAACAAAGCCATCCGATATTATTCAAAAATGTTAAGGGGGTATTCTTGTGTAGAGGCATGAATTTGAGGTCTTTTTTCAGGTGCTATAAATAAAAAATAAAAAATATTTTTACCATCCATTTTTTAATAAGATATTTATTAATATTTTAAAAATACATTAAATTAAAAATCGGACAAAAACGAAAAACTCGAAAAGTTAGAAATTGCTGAAATGGGAGGGAGGGTTCACAAAAAATGCCGAGCCACACCTACCACGATTGCAAGCGTTCTAATAATCCGAAACAAAAAAATAAAAAAGATTATTAATCTTGGTAAGTGCTGCTATCGTACTTACTACAAAAAAGTCGAAAAAAAAATTTGTTTGGCCAAATTACGGCTGTCTGACAAAAATGTTAAATTTATTTACTACATACTTTTTGTTACTTTTCGGAATTTTTAAAAAATATTAGTAAAAATTTTTATTTTGTTTATAATAATAGTAAGTACGATAGATATATATATTGAGAAAGCTCACACCAAATTTCAAGTAAATCGGTTAAGTAGAACCTGAGAAATCAAGGTAAGCAATTTGAAATATATAGTTTCGAGAAAAACTTTAAGGTTTTGCGTGCAATTACGCCGTGTGGTGTTCCAGCCGAGCCAGTTTAGAAGTCGTGACGCTAAAATAGCTATATTTCTGGAAATAATTAAAACTTTCACAAATCCATTTAAGGACATATTCTTGAAAGCTTAAGCTTTGAGAATATCAAAAAAAAAAGAAAAGATTTTTTCGAATTTCTACACTAGAATGCCCTCTTAAAGACTCTCACTTACATCGTTTGACATATTAAATATCATATTCGCCCGTAACAATATTCCAGTGACATTTTGCTAAGTTTTGACCATTTTTGGTTTCTAATTTTTTTTAATATATACATATATTTTATATATATTTGTATAAAAAAATTAAAAAGCAAAAAAAAAAAATTCTAGTTAAATCTCATGGCCTCAACAAGTTTCTATATCTGTAAAAAGTTTATCCAATGCTCTGGCCATCGTTTTGGCAAAGATGATGAAAACGCTTCGTAAGACTTGGTCTCGACAAAAAAAGTACTCGTCTGTAATATTCGAAAGCATTTCGAGACCTTTAGAAATGATTATTTAATATTAAATATATTTTTACAGGCTACAGGTGACACCAAAATCCATGTAGAGCGACAAAGCAAATTCCCTGTTATGAGGGCGATAGCATTTCTATCGACTCCTTCTCAGTAGCATTGCCTTTTGTCTATCTCCATGCTGGCTATTTACAGTGAAATATTAAACTAAATATTAAAATAGTAAGTTAAGGCAGCCAAAAGTTAGCTCAGTGCAGCAAACTAAACAAACTTTTGTTGGTCTCCTCGTATATTGGTTTTTGACAAGTAACAAAAAATCAACAGTTCTTGCAATAAAAAAAAAATCACAAAAATATTAATTCACTCAATTCTTAAACGAAAACAACTCAACATAATGTACAACAACAACAATGACTCATTTCAGCAAATAGTACATTGTATTGGCTCGTTAACCGAAGGTCGTTCACCACATACAGACCCACGTAAAAGTATGATACGTCATAAAGCGCTAGCACGCACCTCACGCTGCAATGGCGTTGCAGTGCAATAAAAGAAATTAAGTAACGCTAATTGAAGTAAGAAAAGTAAACAAAAATATTCACATTAACATACATACATATGTATGGAAGTATACTAGACTTTGATCTTGCCACTGAATGAACGCAGAGTGTGCATAAGTGAACTGATGCCCATGTGATTAAATACGAAATACTTGTGAGCATAATTGATCTTTTAAGCGACATGAATTTGAACAGAAGCAGCAATTTACATATGCACATCCAAATGTATTCTGTGACTGAGGCTTAAAATAGGAAAATTGCCAATTTGCTTCATTGATAACAATTGTGCATAGAGGAGTGCTCGCTCGTGATTACCAGAACTGACCATTTTAGTAATTTTAGCTTTGAGGGAAGCAACACATTTTTAACGTACAGGGTGCGCCATCTTTTATGTCAGTATGTAAACGGTGAATAACTTTGTCATTCACCAACCGATCGACTTCAACATGCATGTTTTCGATACGTCAATTCAGTACAATTTCAACCATGGATCGCTTTACACCGAAACAAAGCGAAGTCGACGCCATAAAACCCGAAATGCTTGACAAGGTGTTGACAAACGCAGAAAAAAGATCGCAGTTTGTGATTGCTAATAAAGGTGGCTTTTGATTGATATTGTATTCAAAAAATAGTTTTAATAAATTGTAAATAACCAAACCAAATAAAAATACCTGACTTATACAAATCAGTTGTTGTTTTTGTTTTTCAAAGTTATTCAATATTTTCATACCGACATAAAAGATGGCGCACCCTGTATTACTATTCATCCTACTTCTTGATATATTAATTATGAAAGTAATTCAAGTAATGCCACTCTACGTCTGACGCATGATACAACGAATATTTGTTAGCTTAAAACTCGGAAAATGAAACTGGTTACAGCAGGCGACAAACGAGTGTCAAGTTCAAGAGGTGCCCGCCAGTTCGCGATGTTGACATTGAAAATTATTGTTAATCATACAAATGTAAGTATGATATTTTACGCAAGTATGTACAAATAGAGATTTATGTACGTGGGGAGGTCAAAAAGTTTTCGGAATGGCGTGGTTAGTGAGAAGAAATTTTGTTTTTGTTTTTTTGCTTGGCACTACTTGGCGGCTTAAAACAAGTATAAATGGTTAGCTTAATCGTTGCTGAAATCGTTTCACGAATCTTGTGAAATATCGACAATTAAAAAATTCACTATTGACATTGCAAGCTTGAAATTTAGGTCTCTTCTTCTCTTCTTAGACACAAGGAAATGGCTACAAGAAATAGAATTCTTGAAAACTCAATTCCCAAAACAACAGGGAATTGCAGTAATAAAGCGGCGCTATACGCTAAGTAAGTACCTCCAATTCCAGAAAATACAGCTACCCAAGTAACAACAACATAGGTGGCATAGTCCATGCCAGACAAACCAATTGAGGTGCCGTCCTCCGAGATTATTGCAAAAGTCTTGTTCGAAAGACCTTGTTCAGGTAGATGTACTTTTAGATACGAAACTCAAGAATCTCAGGAATGCTTGGGGTCTCATCTACGACCGTTTTAACATTCTCTCTGATCAACCACTCCGAAACTAGCAATCACTATGAATCGGGGTAGAAACAGGGGTATATAAAAAAAAAAAAAAAAATAATTGGCGCGTACATTTCTGTTAGATATTTGGCCGAACTCCTTCTCTTATTTGTGCTGTGCATCTTGGTGTTGTACCATAAATAGGGGACCTACAATTTTGAGCCGATTCCGAACAGCAGATATTTTGTATGAAGAGCTTTTTCATGGAAAAAATAACATTGCCTGCAAGGGGTGACCGCTATTAGAAAATAGTTTTTCTATAATTTAATGTTTCGAACGTACGCACTCCCGAATGGTAGTCACGCACCAACCCATTCGACTACAGCGGTCGAGGAAAAAGGTGCAGCACCATCTCAGACAGCCGAGAAGTCATGGCGTGCTGAAAAAGTTAGTGAAGTTTTTGGAGGATTACAGGAAACAATTTGTTAGTCGAATATACAGGGTTATTGATTCCTTATTATTTGACAGAATACTACGCTGCATGATGGCAGTAAGAAGAAATGTAGGCCAAAATGGTCACCAGATGCGACTCTTTGGGCCAAAATTCGCCAGTTCACATGAGCCATGCCAAAGTGTCTATGAAAATACTTAACCATCCACCTCCTTCTCCGGTTTTAGCGTCTTTAGGTTCGTATTTATATTTAAAAAAGTGAAAAGAGCCTCGACCAAAGTGCATGCCAATGAAGTTCCAGTGAAGTCGACAAAGGTTTCATGAAAGATCTAAGCAGAGTATTAAATTTAAGGAAGAATATATCGGCGGCATCGAAAAATAATTCTACATTTAATTTTGATGCCTTCTGCTTTATTCCGTGTACTTTTTGGCCTCCTCTAATATATGTATGTATGTGTATGCTTGCTACCTCGGCTTAAGTGCGGCGTTCAGCTGTAGAATAACATCATCTCTGTGACAATAACCGGTTGAAACGATCACGAAAAATGATCGTGTGCTCACAATTGATCGCGTGTGTCATTTAATTATATTTTTTTTTTTTTTTTTTTTGTGATAAAAAGTTCTTATATATCTTATAAGCGTAAATTCTGTTGAACATATTTTATACAACCACTTTTTTGTAGAGATGTGATCATATTTATTTCATTATGTTTTCTTTTTTCTTTTGGTCCAATTATATATTCTTTATTCTATGAAAAATATGCAAATATTTTTTGTTTTATTTATAGTGTCTTTTCTGCTAAAGTTTCCATTAAAAGTGACTGTTTTGTGATTCGAAAGTACCATAAATTTAAATTGAACACACAAGTCTATATTTTCGTGTGTGTGAAAACTCGTTAAGTATTTTAATAAAATCTCTAATTTTAATAAATTCACCTTAGCAAACAAATATGAATGAGCTGCAAAGCCAGTTCTGCGCACGTAGCAACAAAACGCGTTCATTCATAAACCATTTATACAAATTTGTGCATGTATAGGGTCTTTCAAGTGTGAGTTTCCTTTTTTTTTAACTTACAACTACTAAAAAAAGTTTTATATCGCTCGAAAAATGTATACAATCCACAGGGCAAATGGTGGGATTTTTAAAATTGGCTTTTCCTAGTTTTGTGAATACTTCCTGTCAGTAGAATCATTAAATAGAGCACGGAAGTAAGAAATTAATTCCAAAATTTTCGACGAAAGACAGAAAAAATATCAGTTCGCATTCATATCTGGCGTTCTATTGGAAATATTGCTGATGAGAAGGTGGTCAAAGAAAGGTAAATATATAAAGGGTGGTTAAGTTTCAAGGGCCGGTGCTGATTTTGAATAAAATAGAAGTTTTTTAGGAAATTATTGTCATTTCTCTTTATTATGATAATATTGGTATGGTTCAATTACGTATGGAACAAAATATCGGCCAAATGGCCACCGCGGCCTCTGCGGCAGACCTCCATCCGATGGTCCAAATTTTCGATGACGCTGAGGCATAATTGAGGTTCTATGCCGTTAATGTGCCGAATTATCTCATCCTTTAGCTCTTGAATTGTTGCTGGCTTATCGACGTACATCTTTTCTTTCAAATAACCCCAAAGAAAGACGTCCAACGCTGTCAAATCACATGATCTTGGCGGCCAATTGACATCGCCGCGACGTGAGATTATCGTCGGCCATCAAATTTTTCGCTCAAAAGAGCCATTGTTTCGTTAGCTGTGTGACAAGTGGCACCGTCCTGTTGAAACCACATATCGTTCACGTCCATATCTTCCAATTCGGGCCATAAAAAGTTTGTTACCATCTCACGATAGCGAACACTATTCACAGTAACTGCCTGACCGGCCTCATTTTGGAAAAAAATACGGCACAATGATGCCGCCGGCCCATAAACCGCACCAAACAGTCACTCTTTGTGGGTGCATTGGTTTTTCGGCAATCACTCTTGGATTATCATTCGCCCAAAGGCGGCAATTCTGCTTATTGACGAATCCACTGAGGTGAAAATGTGACTCATCACTGAAGATGAAGTGCGCGATATGCATTTGGATTTGAACGCCCGTTTTCATAATAAGTCTGAATAACTTTAACGCGTTGCTCGATTATGTTCAAATTGAAAAATGTCAAGAGAAATGTAGAAAAAATCTTGACGTTTAGGTGTGGTTCACATTCAACATCGGCCCTTGAAATTTAACCATTTATAAGTATACAATATTTTTTCAATACAATTGTTTTTAATTTGTGAGACTTTTATTCTTTAATTTAAGAAAAATTTTAATATTTTAATTTTTAACATTTTTTTTTTTAATTTTTAACATTTTTTTTTTTTTTTAATTTTTAACATTTTTGGTCAATTTCGGAGCGAGAGGGCTTACATTTTTTTTTTAAATAAAGCATAGGATATCAGTTTTTGCCTATTTGTGAAGATAAATTAAAGAAGGATATTAAATAATATCCCAAATTTACGGAAAAGTGCATTTTTCCCATGGGAATTTAATGGTAATTTTATTTATCGTAATAATTTTACTATATTTGGCAGCTATGTGACCCTCAAATCGTCCGAATTCACGTCTTCGCATTTTTTCCACTGATCAGTCTCAAAGTGAGAATTTCTGTGAATAAACCAGCAATAATTAAGGCCTTGGAAGAAAAGATTTGGAGATGGAGTTTCAATTATGCTTAAAAAAATAATAATTTTTTTTACCAAAAGAATTTTGCAAATTTCATTTATCATTCATGAATTGTAGCCGCTCCACTTCACCACATATGCAAATTAATAGATAATGCCTTTAATTTGAGATTAAAGTTAAGCTCGCACTCGACCAACCCTGCACTTTTATTAACATCAACCGCTTCAACTTCATTCTATATAAACTTAAATTGGTCTGCTTGTGTGTAGATATGCATGCACATTTGTGCATATATCCGAGTCATATGATTTTGTTGCTTTAATTTATTTGCCGCGCTTCCACTAACAGCTCGAGTGCCTGTCCCAGAATCAGCCACCGGCGAGGCAACCAGAAAGTCAGCGAACCGGGTGGCTGCATAATTAACGAGATGATCAAATGACCAAACGGTTGTGCTTTTAGTACTCGCCATCAAGTCTCGTCTCGAATATAAAAGTTAAATATTGTAAACGCTGTTTTTGTTTCTGTTTTTTATTAATCTTTTTTTTCCTGTATGTGCCTTTAACGCGGCATTCAAATGTGGATTTGCGGATGTGCGCTGAAAGTCACGGGAATCGCATAAATGTGTAGCGAAATAATAGGTCGATCGTGTGACTGCGACGACCGGTCGAGGTTGCTTGAATACTTAGCTTGCGCGCTAAGCCAAGGCCGGTGTGCGAATGGTATGGTTGTTATGAGATTGTGCGCAATTGACTAATATGTTTTGATTGTATTCTAGACTTTTTACATTGGTGGATATTTATAGCTGAAAATATTATTTTAAAACACTCTAATTTGTGGATTATCGTGATCGGTCTATTTAACAAAAAAAAAAAAAAACAAACACAATTTTAATGTGTGAAGATTTATTTTTGAAAACAATTTAATTCACAACTTGTATTTGATTGATCTTAGCACGCTTTTTCATGTTTACTCTGCTTTTCATCATAAATTCATAAAGTGTGAATTTTTGACAAAGGGATGAACTTATGCTTTAATGCGAACTGTGCAAATAATACAGAAGTGTGTCTACGGTCGGGCCAAGAAAATTTTTGCATAAAAAAGCTGTAAAGTCATATTTGATGTAAATGTTTGGAATTGCACATATTTGCAGATATCGGTTTTTTTCTTTGTAACCGAAAAACATCAGTTTTTTTTTTTAATTTGTTAAATTTTGTTTACTTTTGTGCAAAGTTTGGAGCTTTGTGTTATACGTATTTTGTCGTAAAATGCATTCAATAAAAACAGCAAAAAGAAAAAAACAAAAAAAAAAATGTATAAGGCTTAGAAAAAGCATAGTTAAAACTGGGTAATTCGTCGCGTTTCTATTATTTTCCGCTCACTCTCTTATTGACTTTTCGACTTCGACCCTCTGATTAAGATTGGGTGAATTTCCTGTCAAATCTTCTTATAAAATGACTTTATTTGACCTTTGACATATCACAGAGAATGCAGTTTTTGCTTTTCCAAGAAGTTCAGTTTTGTGTAGTCACGAACGGCGGTTGCTTTCTGATGAAAGATATCCATTTAACATTACTTTATTTTATCCTCTTTTTTTTCTTTGGAGCGCTGTTGTGAAGACGACTAAATCTCGACCAGTATGGTTTATCAAGTCAAATATAATTTCCTGCTAATGTTTAATTTCCAATCTCCATTGCTATGAAAAGTTTAAATTGACTTCTTAAATTTTCTGAAAGTAAGCTCCATTTTGTTAAATATTTTCTAATTAAAAATGCATTAACCTAATTTTGGGTAAAAAGAGCATACGAAACCCAGGTTAACAACATAAAAAACAAAAAAAACTAGTATTTTTGAATATCGAAAAGTGCTAAACTTAAACTCGCACTTGACATAACCTCAAAAATGTATGTATGAGAGCACAGCCTAAAAAACAAAAAAACCAGCTATTTATTGCTAAAAGTTCGAACTATGATATAATTTTGTTATTTTCTCCGTTCTTTTATTAAGGAAAACTTGTTTTTTCATTATTATTGGTTTGAAAGGATGTATGGACGAATATTTCATTTACTTGTATATAAGTAATCAAAATATAAAGCAAGTTGTGCTACTGGATAGTACACGTCAGCGCAATTTTGTTTTGTAAAATATGTAGGTAAATGCAATTTTCTTGGTTTACAATCCATTTAAAAAATACAAAACTTACCCATATATGTATATGTTCAAGAAAGTTGAAAGTTTGTGCAAAAAAAATTTTGGCAATGAATCATTTTGTTCGAACGTTTTTTCTTAAAAAAATAAAAGTAAAATAAAAATAAAAAAATTCTGTTTACCCATTCCTTGTTGCTTACTAATACCCTTTTAGCTAAGCGAGGTAGTTCTGAACTAGCGCAGGCTGGTTGTTTGCAAGAACTATAGATTATCAGGTTTAACCTTCAGCTTTGGTGTAAAATGAACGGTTATACTGCCAATCAGGTGATTTCTTTAAAATCGCGAAGAGCCGTTTAACGGTCTAATTTTGGCTACACCTGTAAAAATCTGTTCACCATGGGCTGTGTGGTGTATAGTCCTCGTTTGCTCTCTATCTCCACACAATGCGTTCAACTGTCTGCTATTACACGATTTCCTACCAGGTGGTGACTCGCCATTGCCATTCAAATAAAAAAAAATAATAATAAAAAAGAAAATAAAAAAAGATAATACATATTAATAATGACTGTAATAATAATTATAATATAATAATAATAATTATTAAGTATGGGAATAAGTTTCTTAGCCAAAGTTACGAATTATTTAAACAATTAAACAATACATAATATTATGTGAAGTATATGCCATTGGAAGTTACAGCTCTACTCCATCTTTCAGGCAGCATACGGATTCCTCTGGCGAAAAATTCGAGTTCTTTTGACTTGATCCATTCATAGAGCCAGTTTGCAATGATCTCGTAAGAAATGAACCGTTCACCGATAAGGGCTGACTGCATTGAATAGACAGCGGAACAGATGGTAATCCGATTTTAATTCAGTCCCTCTAAATATTTCTGGACCGATTTAGTAAAGTGTTGCTTGGCGTTGTCATGCAGCAAAATCAGTTTGTCATGTCTACCGTCCCATTCCTGCCGCTTTTCTTTGAGAGCTCAATTCAAACGCATTAGCTGCAGTCGGTAACGATCGCCAGTGATGGTTTCAGATGGTTTAGGGAGTTCATAATGCATAACACCCTTCTGATCCCAAAAGATGCACAACATAACCTTTGATGCATGAATATTGTTTTTCGCTGTCGATGGATTTGGTTCACCAGACAGCCTCCAACATTTCATAATAGATCCATTTTTCACCGCCAGTGACGATGCGATGCAGAAAACCTTTTTTTTCTGTTGTTCAAGAAGCATCTCGCACGTCACCAAACGTCTCTCGATATCTTTCTCCTTCAATTGATGTGGCACCTAGTTGCCTGCTTTCTGAACCATTCCCATCGCATGCAAACGTTTACCGACGGTTGATTTGTCAACATTCAACTCTTTGGACATATCATCAAGGGTTCGACATGTCGATATGCGTCTTCATCCAATAATTGTTGTAGTTGAGTATCATCGTATTTTTTGGTGTCCCTTCGCGATCTTCGATCTTTATCACTCACGTCGAAATTGCTACTTTGGAAGCGTCCAAACCACTCTTTACAAGTTGTATTTGATGGTGCGTGATTACCGTAAATATTGATCAATATACGACATGTGTCAGCTACACTTTTCTTTAAAAGGTAATAAGAAAGCATGACTTCCCGCAAATGCTGTTTTTTCGGGACGAACGTAGACATTTTTGACGCCAGCTAAAATAGGACCTTTACGCTTCAAACGAATGCCAACTATTGCGATAGAGACCCCACACATACACAATATATGAAATTCTCCAAATCTATTTGGAGTATATATAAATATTTAAATTTAGCTGTAGAACTTCAAAATCCCCTTTATATTTTTTTATAAGCGACACTGTTAAAAAAGTGTTCTATCTATAGAAAATTACTGCTGTAGAGAGGTGGTTAATCCCTGTGGTGATTATATAAGAAAAAGCAAGATTAATCATCCAATTTTCGTTTTGAATAACTTTTACTAAATAAAGAAAACAATGGTTTTGAGTGATTTTTATTTTGATCTTTATGCGCTTCATTGTTCGTCTGTTTGTACACTGTAGCTGTCTAGTTCACAAGTTTCAAATATGATTGACGTATGACGCCATTTGCAAAAATTACAAATTTTTCCATAAATTTTATTTCGCTTACCTACCTAGTAACCTACCTAATCAATGCAGTCTATTTGCGTCGTTTTGTTAAGCCAATGACTGGCAAAATAAAATGAGTAGCTGTTTCAGTAAACGATGTGTAAAGTTTGTTGGTCGCCGTACGAATGAATTTAATATACAATAATCTGTTCTTTATATACTAGTGGTTTGAATCAAATTGAGGAGAAACTGTTCAGAAACTAACTGTTAGTTAGTTAGTCAGTTCAACTGAGTAGAAATTGCATTAGAAAATATTGTAATAAGAGAAACATAAAATTCAATGCAAAGTTAACATACGTCTGTAATGTAATCTTAACATAGCATGGCAAAGTTAGCAGATTATCGAAAGTGAAACAAAAAGTAAAGTTAATAGTATTTGCAGCATATCCATATAAAAAATATATGAGAATATGAGAGGGCCGCTATAGTGCTAATATATATTTTAATTAATAAGTATTGTTTTCTTCTTTTCTTGCCCAATGTAATATTCAAATAATAATAATTATAGCCGTTAATATAATATTTAAATAAATATATATTATATATAATTGGTGCGTACTCCCTTTTTGGGTGTTTGGTTGAGCTCCTCCTCCTTTTTGTGGTGTGCGTCTTGATGTTATTCCACAAATGGATGGACCTACAGTTTTAAGCCGACTCCGAACGGCAGATATTTTTTTTTATGAGGAGCTTTTTCATGGCAAAAATACATACACTCGAAGGTTTTGCCATTTCCTGCCATGGGGCGACCGGTATTAGAAACACCTTTTTTCTTCATTTTGGTCTTTCACCGAGATTATAATAATACTGAAAGTAATAAAAGTTTAAAAATGTTATGAAATAATAGCCAATTTATTTAATAAATTCACATTATGTTTTAAGGGGGGAGGCTGCTTTAGAGGCTTCAAAAAATCGAGTTTTTCGTGGACTTTTTTGGGAAGGAAAGAAATATTCGATTGAAACGAAACTTTCAAGTTGTATTGTTTTATATTTCAACAGTCTTCTCAAATTTTTTCATTGAAGTATATTATGCCTGGTACAAGCATTTTGCCCGAGGCGCCTCGAGTGTGCATGAGTCGTGCGGCGGGAAAGATGCAGGTCGCAATTTTCATCTGAAAGCAAAAACCCAAAAAAATGTGTATTTTAGTATAGTAAAACTTCTAGTTAAACCAAGAAAATTAAACAAAAAGTGAGAAATTCAACAATTTTTCGCTAGTTAAAAAAAAAAAAACTAATTTTGTTTGGAAAGACAATTTCACTTTAGATTGTTTAAAAAGTGGGTTAATCATAACTTTCTTACGGTTTTTTAGGTTCAACTAAAAGAGAATTTAATTCCGAATACAATCAATGGTATCTCTTTTCGATAGGACGTTTAACTTTTTCCCTATCTTTCCCGCCAATTAGGAAAAATCGTAAAAATAAAAAACCGAAAAATCGCATTTCGAGCAATCCGGCCGCTCGTATACCTGCTCGACAATTTCTTCTGTAATTCCGAAAATATTTTGAATTTACTTCTGAAATTTTGAGGACACATTCTTGGATAGTTTGGGAAGATATTTATGCAAAAAAAAAAAATGATTTTTTAAAGCCTCTAAAGCCCCTTAATACTGTTTGTGTTTTTGAATCAGCAGTAGCATATTTTCGCACTAAGACCGAGTCATGTGACTTTGGACGAGCTACTGCAAATGATCGCAAATCAGCAGCCAAAATAATTCAAAATAAAGCAAACATTTGTGCATGCATACCTACAAATTAAATAATAAACAATCAGCTTCAAAAGGCTTGCCTTATTTGCTTTCTTTTATTTAATACAAAATCACGCTCATATCAATTAAACCTTTTTTTTTCAGAAAATCCGTGCAGAATTTTTAAAACAAAAGGTAGCAAGGCTGGGTGTGGCAAATAAGTAATCTGCTAACTAAAATCACATGCAAATATTGACGTTAGCATTTTCGTATAAATTTTGTTATTCGATACGATTTTAAAATCGCTGCGAATCCTGGTTGTGTATTTGCACAATTTTCAACACAAAAATATGTGGCTTAACAGGAATTTCACTGTCTAATTTTTTAATGTATTGTTGGTGGAATATTTTTAAAGCAAATAAAAAATATTTTCAACTTTATATTTATTGGCAGCTTAAATGGCGGACGTGCTTCTTTATTTCGCTAATATAATTATTTTATGTACTTAACATTTTTTTTTTCTTTTTACCCAACTTTTATTTACCACCAAACCTACGTCCCGAATATGCTGAAATTAACAAAATAAATAGTCTGAAATTTCGATAAATGCCAAGTGAATAATTAACATTTGGGGTTCGATGTTCACTGTAGAAATGAAACATCGAATAATAGGAAAAGTCCATTCTGACGGGATAAGCACACCTCCAAGTCAGTAGGGGGAATTCAGTCTCATAGTAACGAATTTGAAATATTAACTTAATCCAAGTTCTTCTCCAATTGATTTTTTTACACTAGAAAATGCCTTCTTTTTCCTTTGCCACCAGCGTCGGTTACGCATTGAATGCTTCTGCTCTGTGGAGCATTTGTAGTTGGTCGAATGGCATCAGTGGAACCATCACCAATATTATGCCGTACGATGGATGCACAGAATGTAAAGATGTGGCCAATATCAAACTGCTAATGGGCTCTCAGCGAATTTGAAGGAATCAGCTGATTTGCTAACATAATAACGAATAATGGATCTGACAGCGGTTTGTTAAAAACAGAGGTTGGCGAAAACCGTGATTGAATTAACGCAGTCACTGCTCGTGTCACTTCATTGCCGTCTGAAAAACGATTGATTGGAACGAATTGAGCGGGCAGAATTCTGTTGACAAAACCGCCTTAACGTATCAGCCAAAGCTATTCCCATAACTTCGCTAAAAAATTTAATGTTCATGCACGGAGATTCGAAGCTACGCACTCACTCCCGAATGGTATTCACACACCAACCCTTTTGGCCACGGCGGCCGCTTGGCTTAGGGTGACCAAATCTTGCATTCTATCATTCTTGGCTATAAAACTGCTACAGATTATCGTCGATGGCTACTTCGCAATTATGATAAGCTATCATCATTGTTCAATGTCATTTAAACAGCTGTATTTGTTTTGTGGTGGGAAACCTAATAAGAACGTCATAATATTATATATAGGCAACTACTTTTCATACTGCCGAAAGCGGCATTGGAGAAGCGATTCCACCGCGCTTTTTAAAAGGGAAACAGAAAAGAAGTCCTCTTGGCTCTTTGCGATATTTTCGTATAAATTCATTGTAAGATTATCCAAAACTAGTCTACAAATTTAAAGAAAAGTTACAAATATCTAACATTTGTTTTTTTGTGAACTATGAAACATTCAAAAAAATTGAGAAATTCATCTTGGTTGTTTTTTTTTGTTTTTTGTGTGTTTTTTGAAATAGGAATCTGGGCGTATGGCTTTGTCTTTTAAGTTGAAGTGTACATAAGCGTAAAAGTTTTGCTTGAGTTTGAATGTCTGTTCTGACACTGCAGCTGTGGATTAGCCTTCTAACTAATTCGAGTGGAATCGTTCCAAATTTTTTAGCCTTTGACGATCATATGGTAGTACCTGCATAATTTTACTTTTACTTTTTTAATTTTAATTATCGATGCCACCGGCTGAGATCTTTTTGTACAATCATTTCGCTTCTTTTACCATAAATGGGATGTAAAAAATCGTAGGTATATAAAATCTCCAATATTGTCTATTATTTTATTATTATTTTATTTTATAAAAAAATAACAATATTGTCTATTAGCGCTAGTTTGAGACGTCTAGGAGAATTTTATTATATTTAATTCGACACTAAATAGTATTTGGGATTTAGTAAGAAAAAAGTGTTAGCGGTGTGCGAAATTAATTTTTTGGTTCTGGTTTGGTTTTTGCCAAATTTATGTTTTATTACAGGCAACCTTACAGGTGCAAAACTTGAACGCATTTCGCTTCTTACTCAACATGTAGTTTCGAATTTTTTTTTTTTTATTTGTGAAAATTGATTAACTTCATTCAACCTTTCGACATATTTGCTATTTCATAGTACTTATCTGAGCTGCTAAAAAATGGCAAACATGTCCAATAACGATTGTGGTGCTTGAAAATAAATATCTTCAATAGTTTTCTCATTATTTCTATTATGAATGAATAGTATGTACATATATGTGTAATACATAATTAGTTTCGCTTTAAGTATTTTTTTGTTTGCTTGTTTTTTGTTGGCTCAAAAATCAATTTTCTATTAACCTGACGTGACGTATGTAGCCGTTGACGTGTTCATTACGTATTTGCCTAATAGTCACACCTTCGGAGATATGGATAAGCGACACTATCTCTGCTTAACGCCTGTTATTATATTTTATTGCATTTTCGTTTTAGTTAAAGCCACGGCAGATTTCTTATTATAGCTGAGTTGTGCGAGCAAAGTTCTAGCGCAAATTTCTATGCAAATTTTAAGCTATGATTTTGAGTAGTTAATAAATATGCAGCCCGCGAAAAACAATACAGCACATGAACACTTTGAATAGCATTGAATTTTTATTTTAATGCTCATAGTTTTTTTTATAAACGAGTAGCAAACCCACACGTTTCTCGAACAAAAACTGTGAAGAGTATGACAAAAAGTAAGTGTATACAACATTTTTGAATGAAAAAAATTTATCATTAATAGTAGCTCAAAAGAAATTGTGAAATTTTAATAGACAATGTTTGGGTAACATTATATTCAGCCAGTTTCGAAGTGGCCACCTTTAGCACGAATACACAAGCTCAAACGTTTCAAAAAATGTTCGGCTGTAGGCCGTAGTTCGTCTACCGTTATGCGATCCCACTCTCGACGCACTGCTTGCTTCAGGGACTTCAAAGTTTTGTGGCGTTTTGCACAGGCCCTTGCTTCCAAATCGACCATACGCAGTAATCTAGCGGATTCAGATCCGATGAGTAGGGTGGCCATTCTGGGGAAGTAATGAATGAGGGGAAATTGGCTTTGCACCTTGTTTTTGCTCTTGGGTTGTTTTTGTTCTGTGGGCTGGTGCCGAGTCCTGTTGAAACGTCTACTCATCGTTACCAAAGTGCTGCTGGGACCAGGAGAGAATAACTACTTCTAATATGTCTTGATGGTAAATTTTTTTATTGATTTTGACTCTTTAGTTCATGAAAATCAGAGGAGTCTTGCCACTGGCGAAAATTCCACCCATACCATGACAGAACGCGGATTTTGACGATGTTCAACAATGGACGAAGGTCCAGAGGCTTCTGTAGACTAATTTCTGTCGTTTTGATGATTGTAAGCCTGTTCAACGGTAAACAGCTTCTCATCCGTAAAGACGATTTTTTCTCAGCCCGTACCTGCGGCCCGTCGTTGGAGCGAGCTACATCTTTCGAGTCTTACTTTCTTGTTTTCCTCCGTGAGCAGCTGGAATTTTTGTAATTTAAAAGGCTTAAGTCCTATAAGGCGAACTGATTCACGATTGATGCCTGTTTCACGAGCAATTTTCCTCATCGAGACCATAGAATTTCGTTGAACTCTTGTTTTGATGATTTTTCGGTTGTTGGGAGTGTTAACAGTTCGTTGTCTTCCTCTTCCAGGACGGTCACCTTCATTACCAAGCTCCTTAAATCGTTTGATTGCACGAGAAACCAACCAACGTGCAATTCCAAGCTTCCCCAACTCCTAGCTGATGCAGGGCTATAATAGCTGAGCGACTACTTGACATCGCTACACAAAGTATTTAAAAAGAGCTGGAACAGAAACGAATACCTACTTTTTTTTGTACTTCAAAACACACAACAATCACAAAATAAGAGCATTCGCTAAAAAAATTTTACATTCATCTAATTACATAGAGAAGTTTGTATACATTTATTTTTTGTCACCCTGTATATAAATTAAAGTTTCAAACTTCAAACAAAAATCAGAAAAATGCCATAAACGCAAAAAAAAATTTTTTTTTCAAAAACACAAAAAATCTTGATACGCAGTTTTATAGTCCATTAGGGTTGATACAATAAAGTGCAATTCGGAAGTCGCTGAATAATCGCGTTGATTTAAAATGTTTGTTTTTTTGCTGACAGAGTTGTTCGTTTTCTTTATAGGTATACAAAAAATTTGGACGGAAAATGTGCAACACCAGAAAGGAAAAAAATTATAAAAAATGAATGGGATTTTTTACCGTGAAATTAGAAAGAAAAGTTTGTAGAATTTTTGTGTAAAATTTTAAAACTAGATTTGTATGGTTTAAGAGCTACACTTTTTTACAGAAAATAATGAAAATTGAGAACAAAAACTGAAAATAGTCAAAACTGGTAAAAATGTTGGTGTGCCATCGTTTTGTCGCGGAGTATTGTAGACCACATTGGGGATCCAATAATAACAATAGTTTAAGATGTTGCATAACCTTACCGCGTGAACAGAATTGCAGCGGGACTGACTGCGGTAACGGACTGACGGGTACCCGCTGTCAAAATTTAAACACATTTAATAGCTTGAAATTGCACCGAATTGCGGCGGGGACAAATTTCTTGCCATCGGTTATTTTTACGGCGGAAAAACAAATCGATTTATTTCTATTTTCTTCGACGGATTGCAGACTCGGGGTTGCTTTCTGATTACTTGATCATAAATTATTCGTGTTTAACCGCTGCAATTCTGTTCCAGGCTTTAGCAAGTAAATCGTTTCTAGTACAGGGTTGCCCATATTCGACGGACCCATGTGTTTTTTTTTTTAAACCGAAGAAAAACACAATTTTTTTGATGTTGACGATTATAATCATTTTATTTGATTCAAGTAGATTTGTTGACATCACTTTTTGCATATGATATCTCTCAAATGGCCGCCTTGAGCCTGTACGGCGTATTGTGCCCGTTTTGCAGCATTTTCCATAGTTTTAGCTAACATTTCGGCTGGAATAGTGGCTATTTTCTCACGGATATTGTTTTTGAGCTCTTCTATAGTCTTTGGCTTATTAATATAAACCTTTGATTTTAAATATCCCCACACGAAGAAGTCAGGTGGCGTTAAATCGGGCGTACGCGGTGGCCAGTCAAAATCGCCTTTTTTCGACATCAAACGACGAGGAAACAATTGCTTCAAAAAATCGATTGTGGTGCGAGCTTTGTGAGGTGGAGCGCCGTCTTGTTGAAACCAGAACTGCCTCATACGCTTTCAACGAATAATTGGCATCACGAAAGGGGTTATCATATCGCGTTAACGCTCCTGATTGACGGTAACAGCTTGACCATCTTCATTTTCGAAGAAAAACGGCCCAATAATCGTTTTCGCACTAACGCCGCACCAAACAGTGACTTTTTCGTCGTAAAGAGGTACCTCTTGAATTTCGTGAGGATTTGCAGTGGCGTAAATACGGCAATTTTGCTTGTTTACCGTCCCATTCGATAAGAAATGAGCCTCAACGGACATGATGATTTTGTTCTTCTTCTTCTTCTTTTGACTTCTTTTGTTGAATGTAAATTTCAACAATTTGGGAGGGCTCGCGTGGCTTGAACTGTTCCATGGTAAAAATCTGCTTGGACTGACGCTTCCAACGCGGTATGTCATTAAGCGATCTGACTTCTCTGTCAAAAGATACAGGGTTGCCAGATGGGTCCGACGAATATGGGGAACCCTGTATGTATACTGATATGTTGAATGTAGAATGATCATTTGCAAAATTTTGTTATAGATGATGATGAGCATCATTAAAACTCGTGACTTTATGGAAATATATTGAATGAATGTAATATAAAAAAATTAATAACTTTTAGTTGTAGTTTAATTTATTAATTAACGAAATTGACAGATAGCAGTAATTTGTTTTATCTCTAACAATAAATTAAAGGAAAAACAAAAATTGTGTGGGTTGTCAGTCTTTCGGCTTTCAGCCACTAAATTTTCATAGTAATTGGATAGTGGCGTTCTTGCGTTTTTTTTTTTTTTATTTATTTATTTATTTATATTTTGGTACTGTAAACTAGTGCAGTCATTACAGAAGAATTCCACAAAATAAAATCTTATAACATCCAATTGCCATTAAATCAAATATGTGTATAGCTTTGGGCAAAAGTGCTTGAGCTGTGAGTGTATGGCGCCATATAAGTAGACATAAAACTTGTATTCCAGTAATTGTTTTAGTTACAGTAATTATGTAAAAATTTTATAACACACAATCTCGTGACTTCTCCTATTCCTTTATCAAAATCTTTAATTCGCTTCAAATTTGACTTTAATGCTAAAAATTTAAATTTACTGCTTTAATTTTCTTCACATTTGGACAGTCGTATGAACTTCGATTTTATTGGACTCATAACTCTATATACTCGTACATGCTAATCAAATTTGGCTGCATACATGTTCGTATACACATATGTATGTATGTACATATATGATCCAATAAAGTTAGCGTCATAAACACCCAACGAAATGAAACAAAAAAAAAAAAACAGCAAATATACACGAAACAAAATATAGGCAAAAAAAAACTAAAAACCGTTTTAACACATTTTATTTGTATGTAAATGTCATAGAATACTAATACTAACAAAAAGTTGTTTTCTGCAAATTGGCCAAATTTTACACTAGACAGCTTTCGAAGAGAATAAATACAAGTAAAGGGAGTGTGACAAATTCAAAGCGAGAAATAGAGGTAGAGAAAGAGAAATGAGCCAGCAGTGAGTCTGCAAAATATTTGTTGCTCACTTGCAAATACACGTATGCATGTATGTATGTAAGTATGTATGCATTTCACAAATATTTTTATCTAACCCTAAATACTCACTTACTCTCAAATATTTTTAGTTAAATCAAAGCGCTCAAAAAGCTTGTTGACTTACTCTCTTGCTGAAATGATCGATATGAGAAGGGCTGTCGCACTGATCTAATTAATGCGCTTTGGTGATGCCAGATCTAATTTATTAAGGCAAGATGTGATTCCGGTTGATTCTGTAGCCGAATGGATAGGTACGTGACTGTTATTCAGTACGGGTGATACCAAATTTTATACTAATATCTGGCCCGTGTTTTAATTGCATTAAACCCTTTTTCTTTACTTATTTGAAGGCAGGCGATACCGTGCCTATTTCCCAAAAAGTTTGCGTAATCGCATTCCTTAATGTGGTATCATACAAATAACGAAAATTTAGCAAAGTTGAAGATCTGCGTTGGGAGGTGAGTTGACCTACTTCGTCCATTTCAAATGGCTGCTTACTGTCAGATGCTTCGTGAGACCTGCGCCATCTTACCACAATTGCGTTTAGTAGTAGGTTCACCTTATGATACCAACTATCTATTCACGCGCACTCAAGTCCACTCATCTACGTTAGGTTAGGTTAGATTAGTTACCACTCTCCATAAGAGTGTAGAGAGAGCGGCCTTGTTAAGCATTGTGATGCTCCCAGTTTGAACTCAATGTGGTGAAGCCATTTCCGCTGTCGGATAAACAATAAAATCCTGTGGATGGTTGTCGACTCACTCACCTACCACCTCCTTTCCCATTGGACAACAGGAAGTATCTTGAACCTACTATTATATGCGGATTGGCGCTGATGACTGTACTGCCATAGCTTAATGAACTGATACAACAACTACAATAACAATCCAGCCTTAAACAATGGATATATTCGATTCTAAATAACACTTCTCCGAAAGCTTGGTGTCTATTATCAGAGCAGCCGCACACTATTTGCTTTATTGCTTTAGACCCAAGTCTGGCGTCTCTTATCATGAAGTTATCATTAATGGAATTGGAACCTTTTAAAATGGCATAGGGGAAGTTTCGAAAGTTTTTTCATCTATTCAATGCCTGCAAATCTAGGCACATTTACTAGATTTCTTGTAGCTACAATCAAAATGTAGTCTGATTTTTCAATTGATAATACAAAATATTTACCCCTCACTATCTGATAATAGCTCTATTAGCCATGGAAAGGAGTATTTCAGTTGTACTTTGGTAAAACAAAGTCTGGTCAGAACCTATTCCGCTTAAATGGGCAGTTGTCTATTTCAAGAAATTCGCATGCAGTTGCGAAAACAGCGCAAGTTGAACCATCTTCCACGACATCCATTTAGGAAATTAAAAAAAAAATGGCACATATGGCATGATATGAGTAAAAAAAAAAAAGAAAAAAATTGCTGTTTGCACATTCTTTTAAGAGATTAAACAACAAAATTCAGTTTATTCCTTATTCCATACGCTCGAGCCGGCCCTCTTGTTCAGTATTTATAATAACTTACTTCCTCTTCTTCTGAATTCCCTTGCGAGCATTTGATTCTTAAAGCTCAAATAACATTTTTCTCTCTCTCTCTCTCTCTCTCTCCCTCTCGCTATCACTCTGTGCCACTCTGTGTTTAACCGAATATTGCTAGATAATGCCCACATGTCACTCCTGTGTCTGAAGTGATTTATTAAACGAACAACTCTATTTACCCACCCTCGTCAACTGCTCCAACTTGTCTAGCGCGAGTGGGTGGGTCGCTCTGCTTTACTTTACTTCACTCGCCTAATGCATTTTTATCTTATCGGCATTTGTCAATGAACTTAACCGCTCTCACGGCAACTGGTGTCACATCTGTCAACCGTATGTTCGCTCAGTACTTTTGGGTGGTAATGCTATGATCGCGCGCTAGAGCTGAGCACAACACAAACAGATACTAAAGATAAATATGAGCGTAACCTACTACCATTGAATTGTGCGCTCACAGTGTGCGCTGGGTAGCGTTTTTTGGTATGTGAGAGAGAGTAGATCACGAAAACAAATGTCGTTCCTCCTTCTCGAAGGCGGCAATTTTTCGCATATATAATATGGCCTGCTGCGGCGGCATTGAATTTATTAGTGAAACAGATTTCGCAAAGAGACCATCAATTCGTCGTAGAGCAGTAATATAATATTAAAGTGTGATGAAAGAAAGTTCAGAAGAAAAAAAATTAATAATTTTTTGAAAAAGATACAATATTGTAATCAAAGAAGAAAAAAAGAAGAAATATTGATTTCTTTATTAACGCCTAAGCACGTTAAACGAATGGTTAGAGAAAAAATCTTAAATAATTCCCTTCGCCAAAACTACAACTGGAGTGTTATTTGGGAACGCGCTCAAAGACATTTTGATGAACGCTGAAAGCTCAGTACGAGCTGGCTGAAATTTTTTTGCAAATTCATTTGAAAGCAAGTTTTTAAAAAAATACTTGTTCACTAATATCGTGCGCGACAAAATAATTGAATTCAATTAAGGCAATCAGTGATTAAAACAAAGAACAAGCCCCGCGCCATATGTATCACATGCGATAAAAAGCGATCGAGCAAAAACAGAAAAAAAAATACATGCGTACTTAAATCGTTACATGTACCATTCAAGCAAACAGCAAACTAGATAACGCATTGAAAAATTGGTAATTAGCGATAAAGTGATTTGCAATTTGAAAATACCTTCCGTTTGAAAAACGCGAGTGGTGACTTTAAGTTTGAGTAATTCCTCACATTGCTCGAGTGCTACAACCGCATCTCCAACGAATAACAGTATTTTACAATTATTTAAATAATTTTAAAATGACACCCAGGCTCATCACATACTTCTTGGTAATTTTTATTTAATATTATATATTACACATTGATTTATATTTTTATTATGCAATACTAATTTTATTAATAGAAAAAAAGCTGCTCTGGTGCTTTTAAAGGCCTTACAATCGAGCAAAAAATAATGTAGAAAGTTTCAGTATGTTTTTTTTTTCAAATTTCTGCTATGTTAGAGGTTTTCAACTTTTAAATAAAAAGAAATAAAAAACGAAAAACTACGAAGATTACAATTTATACGCGCTATTAGATTCCTCAAAATTTTCCTAAAGTATGACGTAACCAAAGCATACCAAATTTGGGCTTATCTCCCGTTGGCCAATTTATAATTTGAAATTCTCAATGTAAATTTAGGTAAAGTAAAATAAATTAATACGAAATTAATTAAATTACAAAAAATATATAAATTAAAATAAAATAAAAATTTTGATTTTCAAAATAAAATAAATTAATTAAAATAAAATATAAAACTCAATATTATAAAAATGAACAGAATAAGATGAAATAAAAAAATAACTTTAAGTAAAAAAAAAAAATTATAAAATAAATAAAAAGCAATTTTTTTATTAAAAATAAAAAAAAGTAATTTTTTAGTAAAAAAAAAGAGTTTAAATACACAATATTGAAAGAAAGCTTAAATTAAATTAAAGCAATACAAAAGGTAAAGAAATGAAAATAAAAATAAAAAAATAAATATTAACTAAAAAAATGTTGAAATTAGATTAAATGAAATAAAAAAATAATAACAAAAGATTCAATTTAATAAAAAAAAAACAAAAAAAAAAATTAAAATTTAATAAACTTGAAGTAAAATTATTAAAATTTTATAAGATATGTAATTTTATAGAAAATGTAATAAAAAAAAATTTTAAACTGTTTGTTGTTGTTGTAGCAACATAAATATACCCCATACATACGCGGGAACATCAAAACGCACACCACAAATAGGAGGAGGAGCTCGGCGCCAATTATTATTTTTTTTATACGCGGGGAACGCTGCTGAAGCGCAAGTGCTTAGTCGGTTATAAATCCGGATCGTTTCGGCTACGTACAACCGACTGTCGTGGGAACGAAACTTTTTGTATCACTTGATGCTTATTTTATATCCATAGCGGGGTTCGAATCTAGGATATACCGAATTGATAGTAATAAAAATGAGCCTTCAGCGAGCCTATTAATTAATGCTAGAAAGTTCTTAGTAGCCGAATTCCCTACGTTCAGTGATTCAACTAAATGGGAGTTAACATTTTTTATTCCCTGACTTAAGTAAAGCTAACTATTTAGTTATAAGTATACAAAATATGATTAGACGTCTCATCATCCTCAACATTGAGCCAGCATATTTAACTGCTGCATGTGAAAGCACAGTCGATTGTTACCGGTTAGGCAATCAGTTAGTATAGTTGGCATTAGCCGTACGTAATATCTTAATGTACTTTCTATCGAACATTTTCAACAGTACTTACTGGCTCTTCATAAAGCCATTTGCCATTAGAGGCCGGCTTAAAACTGTACGTCCCTCCATTTGTGGCCCAAAATCACGACGCACACCGCAAATAGAAGGAGGAGCTCGGCCAAACACCTAACATAAGTGTATGCGCCAATTACTTTCTTATTTTGCCTACTGAGCTCTGAATTGACCCATTCGATAATTGTATCGCTGAGGTCGTTGGGGCGTTCCGATCGCAGTGTTTTCCGATCTTCCGCTTATCAGCTAGCTGTCGGCCAGCACAGCACAGCATTATAGTATTTTTTAGAATTACAGTCACCCATATATCCATTCACCTGCAATAGTCACTTATATAGTATATACTATACCTAATAGTCACATATGTGTATCACATGTATATGCATCCCTTTTAGATATGTTTGTGCCCGTAAATAGTTACGCAATCAACAGCATATTTTCTACACTTTACCACATCGTGTGCCAGAAAATAAAAATTCACTTGGTCATTTCGGTCATGCTTTCTTGAAAAAAAAAAGTAAAGTTTCAATTATTTCTGATAAGAAATGAGTCAGGCAAAAATTGACTAACGCATACAAGTAAACAAACCTTTTTATGATAAAAATCTATTATGATGAACAAATTGCATTTAAACCACTGCTATTGATTAACAATATTTGTCAGCATTTAAACATTTCTTTTTAATATTTAGTCAATTTACACTAAATCAGTGCTTTGAATCGTTCAAAGATTAGTCAACGCTCAATTTAAATGCTCGTTACAGTTTTTCAATTAATTTCATTAATTAATCGCTTGTATAAATTAGATTATTTTTAATCGCAATTTAATTGCTTATTACACAATCACGTCATTAAACTTCAATTCAAACAGGAATTGTAATGTTAAGAGAGAATATTTTGTATGACAACCCAGATGTGTGGGGAAAATTACGAAATATTACTCATACGCCAGCGCGCTCCATCTATGCAACCAGTACAAAGTACGAGTTTAAAATAAATTGACAAAATGACAAATGCTAAGTAGATATTATTTATAATTAATTCAACACTTTTAGTTACTCATTAGTTTTAACTATAAATTATTTGCACGCAAACATGCATATGCGCGTATGTGTGTGTATGTATGTAAAGGAATAGTCACGAAACCTGTCGGCACGCTTAGCTGAGAAATATTATTGATGTTAGTTTATCAATTTAATAGCGACAAATTAATGCCTTATTAAAACAGCATATTTGCCGGCAAAAGCGATGAGTGGAAAGCAGTCACGCCAGAAAAATTGTTCTCTGCGAGTATATAATTATAAAAAAAAGTCTGGAATGGAGATTTGCAGTTTTATAAAGGATTTTAAGGTTATTTACATGCGGTTTACGTATACTCTTGCCTATTCCTCGCATATAAAAAAAGTATCTAGTTTTTTTGCAAAGGAAATTTCATTAGGAGGTATATTTGATCCTAAAAAATAACAAAAAAATAGAAGAAATTCTGAAATGTCACAAAGCACCGAAAAAAACTCTATATTAAGATATTCAACATTGCATAAATCGCAACATTATAAAATTTAGTTCAAAAGATTTTCAGTTTGCAAAAAAACAAATTTTAATAAAAATCTAAGACCATTTCCAAAACGTTCCTATGCCAGTCGGTTCTACGTTATCGGAACGACTCGGTGTTTTATCTGGCCAAGGCTGTCCCTCTAGCAGTATTCTCCGTACATGTATCGGGAATGTTTATGCTGCTACAGCAACCGTGACCAAAATACTTGGAATCACTCAATTTGGAATTGCTCGACTGGTACTTTTCGAAGTAAGAATATTTCTTGTTTCGAATTTTTGAGTAGTCCGGTTATTTAATGTTAAGGAATGTGAATATTTTCCTATTTAATATATATAAATAATTTTGAAGATTTTCACTAAAATTTTAATTGAAGACATATTTTATGTATGTATGTATCTTACTTTCAATACGTACTAATCTTTCTCAAATATACTAAATTATAAAATTTTCCATTTATTAACTTTTTCTCCTTCTCCTTGCAGTGCGGCATGCGCCATCCTACCACAGGACTAAGCGAAGACGACCTCAGTCGTCTCACTGGTTCATCCTCATCGACAGCATCTTGTGACAGCAATTCATCATCCTCCTCCTCTTCGTCATCATCGTCTTCTTCTTCGTCGGCGGCTAATACGCCCGCACACAAGGAGGGCGTTGACGAGTGCGCTCATCACACACTCGCCACGCTAACAAACTCCGATAAAACGACCAATAATACATTAGCCCTGGTCGCCAATACACTTAAGCAGAATAACAATAACATCATCAACATTAGCAACAATAACAACAATACTAATAATAATAACAACAACGGCACACAAACTAATTCATCATCACGCTTCAGTTCTACATATCTACCCGAATTAATCAATCCGCTGGAATGGCAAAAATCACGTAAACGCAAAGAGCGCCTTGACAGCACATCATCGGTGACACAAGATCGCAAGTTGCAACGCTCTAATAGCGAAGAGCTACTTACACAAGAACAACAGGCGCCAGCTATAGGGAGCGCAGATGCGCTCAATTCTGGCGGTAATGCGCTGAAAACGATTAAGAGCGCAGATGTGATTCGACGCGTCTCGTCGGAGGATTTCAAGAAGACTGCTTCGTATGCTGTCTACGAACAGGAATTGCGTGAAGCAGCTGAATGCCGCACTGCAGATTTGAAGCAGCGTCAATTGCAACAGCAACAGCAACAACGTGCCGCCGATGAGAATGACGGCGCGTTAGCCAATCGACAGCGTCATCAACAGCTGCAAAATCAGCAAGCACAACAACATCAGCAAACTGAGGAGTCAACGACCGCGCCCGTCTATCGTGACTCTTGGATCACCGGCCCCACCAAAGACATGACGCGCCGTTCACGGTACGAAACTAGCCCGGCGCGTTCTCAACGTTTTTCGCCCATACGTACCAATGGTGGTGCTAACGGTAATAGCAAGCATCGTGACAGCGACGATAGTGAATGCGAACATGAGCGTCGTCGCAGCAGTGAGCGTTCGTGCAAATCACGTCCGCCACCAGGTCGCAAAGTGGGTGTTGTAAAGAAGAGTAGCGCCGGTGGTAGCGGCAGCACTGCGGCAAGTAGTGCCGCCAAGTATTTGGCCTCTTCGAAGCGCTGCGATGAGAATTCCGCTTATAAATATGATCTGTCAACGCTGAAGTATGAGCGACGCGGTTTTATCAGCAAAAAGGGTACTGCCGCCAATGGCAGCAGCGGTAGCGGCAGCAGCAGCGAGAAAACGACTAACGATCACAATGACAATAATCTAATTGACTTCCATCAACAGCCACAAAAACAAACTTCAAGAGCACCACAGTCTCAAGCTCAGACCTCCGTGGCGGCATCGGCGCAATTGCAACTGAAAAGTGTCAATGGCGTTGCAACTGCTCCACCCAAAGAGGACAAGTCTAACACAGCAGCAGCGCCACAAACCGTAAAGCGTTCGAGTGCTATTAGCAGCGCCTATAACTCTGTGCCGCTGACTGCCGCACAGGAGGCATTGCCTTGGGGCCGCAGCGTGCCCGAAGATGCCACACCGATGTTAAGTCGCCGTTATGCGCCCGTGCGTCATCACCCCGTCGATAATCTCGACACCGCTGCCAAACTCTCGAAAGTCATGCCGTACCCTCAGCATTTTCACAAACAATCCGCAGTGCAGCGTTTCGATGACGACATGGATTGCATGGATTCGCTCAGCACTTTCCGTGCCTTCACCTCACGCGATGTAATGGAACAGGTTATACCGGCAATGATGTCTTTCCAATCGCCGGAAGAGCGTCTCAAGCAGGTCAACAAACGTTTGACAGCTTTGAAGAAGAAGCTCGTGCAGCTGGAAGAGGCTTATGAAATGCGTGTTGGCTATCGTCCCTCGCAGGCGGAACGCATGAACGACAAATATATGAAAAATATATTAGTAGAGTTAAACAAGTTGCGCAAAGAGCGACAAGAATTGAAGGCAGATCCGATGGGCGCATTGGGCATGAAAGTAAGCGGCGGCATGGATGCAACAATGAAGTTGAAGAAAATTAAGGAGACTTTGCAGGAAATTGAACAGGTAAGGGAATATTGTTTTATTGGAAATATTATTGAAGCGTACAATTGTGTAAAGTGCCTTTTTATTCCTTGTTCACTCCACTCGGGAGCATAGGGCCTCAACAGGACTCAGTCTTGCGTTGGTTTCGTTAATCTATTTTGCTTTCTGGCAGGCAGAGTAGATGATTAGCCTGCCGCTACCAGTGCTTAGAAGAAATATTTTTCTACCTTTGGACCGTATACTGTTTCAAATCATTTGCCACACGCTTTTTATAAAAACAACGTACGCTTTCTGAATTTCTCTCAAATCTAACAAATTGCAAGACGCGTATGGCGAATAGGATACGCCTTTTTAGCCGCATTTATATTTCTTTTAGAACCGAAGTTATAATTTTGCCTGTCACACTTCTATTAGGCAGACTGCATTTGGATCATGTAATCGCTCAAATGCCTTATTTTTTTGTGAGCAATTAGAGTGAATGAGATTAATTTTTGAGCTCCATTAAATGCCTTTCTGTTACTGATTTTTATTTTAATTTTGTTACTTTTAAAGGCTCATTTTATTAGTCAGTTTTTTTGTTGAGGTTTTTTCATATTTTGTTATTGTTCACCAGCATCATCAACTCTTGTTTACATTTCTGAGCTTTCTTCAATACACATCAGAATATTCCCATTTGTATGTATCTCCTTATATGCGTGTAGGTGTGTGAATTTGTTTGCGAATACCGACATGAACAAGTATGTTACGGTTTTCCGTATAAAAAAGAAAAAAAAAACATCCAAACAACAACAATAATGTAAGCAAAGAAGTGAGATAAAAACAAAAACTGGAAAAATTTAACGAAAGCGAAATGCAAGCGAACCGACAACCAAACACAGTAGCAAAACGAAATGCACGCCCACTACTTGTTGGTATTTTAAGCGTTGAGAAATTTCGCAAGGAGACACGGCAGCGAGCCACCTCACGTGTATACGCCACGCATTAAAGTGATTAAGCGCTGCTAAATTTAAATACGTCGACGATGAAACACAAAAATTGTGCAACCAATGTACATTAGCGGAATATTAAAAGAATATGATGATATGCAACAACAATAATACGATAATAATGGGTGATGAAAATACACATTTGTGTACTTCCTACAGCTGTGTGGACAATAAAAGCAGTACTATAGTATATTGCAAGGTTTCTACTATGTTTTTCGGGTTCTGTTCATTAAAATATAGTTTATACTACAACAGAAAAAAAAACCGTATAACACAAAGTTTCATACATTGCACAACATTTTTACAAATTGAAAAATGCAAAAAAAATGTCAGCAAAATATCAAATGTTTTCGTCGGAATTTTTAGAAAATTTCTTGTGCGTCAAGTTTTTAGCCCATTCAATTTTAATACAATATTGAGTCAGTTTAAAGCAGCTCAAAGTTGCGCTCAGTTTTGATAATTTTTGTTTTTGTAGCGCGGGGAATTCACAAGACCGTCTGCAAAAAAAAAAAAACAACAACTGTCAAAATGTTTGAGCCACTTAAAAGTTGCACTTCATTACACCAAAATGTAATGGACTAAAAAAAGAAATCTCGAATTTTTTCAAAAAATTTTGTTTAAAAAAATTTTTATTTTGATGAAAATTTATTAATTTTTGTTTTAGTTTGAAACTTTAAGTTACGTGGTTTTTGTTGTGGTATAAACTAAATTCTTATGAAAACAAAACAAGCAAAAGAATTAAAATTTCACGCTGCTATTGTTCTGCACACAGGTGTACAACAGAAAAGCTCATGTGTCTGCCAGTGATTTTCAAATAAGAACTTTTCTAAGCTCATATACGTATCGTCATCGTATGTGACTAAAGTCTAAGTGAGCGTTTTTCAATTTTTTGTCTGTCTGTTTGTTCAGTGTAATTTCCTAAGCGGCTGAACAGATTTTGCTGTGACTTGCACTGATCGATAGATGGCTCTTCTAAACGGGTTATAGGCTATAATTTATACCGAAAATACGCGCACTAGGTAGCGCCGAGGCTAAGTTATATGAATAGAAGTTTGCTTAAGCAGCATTAAGAAAAATATCATTAGGAAAATCATGGGGGATTTTTATGCAAAACCACCAGCTTTTCATGGCATCCATGACTTACTACACTAAATTAAAATACCAAAAGGAAAATATAATGCAGCCACTTTTTGTAATATAATATACAAAAAAAAAACCAAAAAAAAAAAAAACAAAAAAAAACCAAAAGCTTCGCCTTGGCGCCACCGTGGCTAACTCTTAACTTATGTTTAACAAATCAAATGCTAACTAAAAGCAATCACATTCGGAGCAACAGTGAATACCTCCAAATAAGCGCATAGACATTTGTTTTTAAAAAAGCTTTTAGTTTTTAATTTGTGTGTCCAATTTGGGAAACGACGTGTGAGTCTTTTAAGAGATGGCTATTTTGAGTAGCCATCTTGCCATCGTCTGTCAGTTTTGGATAATTGCGTTTATTTTTAGAAAAAAAAAAAAAATTGAGCGACTAATACAATTTCAGACGAGTATACCTACATATAAATGTATCTATTTTGCATGCTTCATCATTTCGAAATTATTCACTGCTGATGACGCTTTGTTGAGTTTTTTTTTGTTTTTTGTTTTTGAATAATGATGTATCCAACGTTTACTCTTCTCTCTTTGACCTTTTCTATTAAAATTCACTAGCTGTGTGTATGTAAAAGAGAAGGTCTAGGAATTTGTTATGGTTCTAAACTCACTAAAAGCGCACTAGTTCGGTACTACTCATGCAAAGCAGTTCTAAAAGTTTTCATAATAACCTACCAAATTACTCTGATAACTCTTAGAGATGAACCCACATTTTGATACTTGTGAGTTTAATTTACTAAACAAAAAGAGACAACCTCTTCGGTTTACTGACTTTGATAGATATTTTGTATGGATATAGAGAAGGAGGTAAATGTAATCGCAATGGAATTGATCAAGTTACATTTACGCAAACGTGAAAAATTACGAAACATTTATCAAATTCATGAAAGATATGTTCAATTTCGATTGAGCATCAGACGTTAATAAGTCAACAACACTAAGAGGCAACATCATCGATTTGCCTTTTTCAAGACACTTTACACTCGAAACACTCCCTTTCATTTCCTACTTTTCCTATCATCGTCCTATTCTCAACAGAGAAATCGTTCACTACCATGCACACAGGAAGAAAGCATATGCAAATACAAATATGTGAATTTATATACATATGCGCGTATACATTTATATATATGCTCACTCAAGTAGGAGAGAGCCAGATGCCGAACACGGGGCCGTGCCGCTTTGTCGTTCGTTCCGCGCTCTCGCTTGCAGCATGAGCAAGATAACACCGCATTTTTTGGTGCGTGCAGCCGGCTACATCGAATCATAAGACTTTATGATGTCTAAAAAAACGTTATGCTGGGGTAATTGCGTCCCTAATAAAGCTAGTTTCAGTATATAAGCAAACAAATTTAGAACTAACCTATCCCTGAGTTACATTGAGAACACATCTGGGTGCTCTTGTGTCTTCGGAAGAGATCTACAATAGATATCGCCAATTGCTTTTTAGAGTCACAATTGCTTTTTAGAGTCACAATTTACTTTGAATCTATACTAAGAAAATACCATAATAAGCAGAGCTTTATTGAATATTGAATGCCGTCGTCTACTTGTCCTTAGCGCTATTAATTCTTACCCCTACGATTTCTTCTCATATAGACTCCATTGCAAAAGTATCAACATTTTTTTTTATAATAACTTAGAACTTAGCTCAAAATTTTTATTTTATATATTTTAAAATGCTATTAATTTCGAAATTCTACCAAGCCTTTTAGCTTTTTTAGTCAGAATTTCTAGAACTTTTCTGAGTATGCAATTTTAGAGCTGATGGAGTTCTAAGTCTGAGAGAGTGCAAGTTTCAAGTGACTACAAAATACCCTTGATTTTTGACAATTTTTTTTCGCTTTGCTCCCACGCCTTTTCTTCCAGAGCATTTTTGAACGAAATGTGAATTGTGAAATGTGTGCAGAATTTTCAGAATTTTTCTGGGCTTGCAGTTTTAGAGCTCATGGAATTCTAAGTCTAAGAGAGTGCAAGTTTCAAGTAGCTATAAAATACCCTTGATTTTTGAAAAATTCTTTTCGCTTTGTTCCCACGTCTTATCGTCCAGGGCATTTTCGATTGAAATATGAGCTACAATAATACAATGCAAAGTTTCGAATTTCATTCAAAATTTATTAAAATTCTATTAACGTATTAAATTCTGTGAAAACTTTTTAATCAGAATTTTTCTGGGTTGCTTATTGACAATTTGTTTGCGCTTTGTTCCCACGCCTTTTCGTCCACATTTCGAATGAAATGTGAGCTGCAATATTAACGCTTCTAAATCTTTTCCTCTTGATCTCAGCTCAAAGCTTTTTCTTTAATAACGCAACTTTGTTAGCTTAGCTAGCATCAAATTTCGCTGCTAAATAATTTAGAAGCTTAAAAGTAGCAAAGGATTGATCGCGAAATGGTGACCCTCTAGTGCCAAATGATGGCCCATTACAGTTTATTATGCATCACGTGTGCTCCTTGGTACGTTACGCCTTTCATTTGCCCCGAGCTTTTGTTTATTATAAATGATTTACTTATTTCACTATTTATCTTTCTGTTTATCATCACCATCAAACTTTAATTGCATTGTTTCTTTTTTTTTTTTTTTTTGCTTTCATAAACTCAATATAGAACTTCATTAAAGGGCGGCATGAAACTGTAGAAAAGATCAGTAAACGTCATAAACCTGTAAAGATTATAAAATGTGGCAGACTATTGTATAATTACCTGAATAGCTGTCATTAAAAATATTTAAAAATAAACTTGTCTTTCTTTTCTTTACTTTATTATTTGAATAAAGACGGCAGGCACAATTCAATTATGATATTTGCAAATTGAAATATTTGCAATGCTTATATTATACTTATACCTATACACATACATATATGTATATACACTTGCTTACACATATACAAGCGCAAAAACTGTAGGGGAATTGTTGTGCACCTCTAGGCAGCTTAAAGCGTATTTTGATGATTGATTGCATTATATTCACATTTTCAGGTTTGCCACTTGCAAAAATTTTCCATTACATTGTAGTTATCTAAATACTTATGAGGGTAGGATGAAAATAATCAAGCAGACAAGGAATTCCATTTCTAGTCGCCATTGCGGGTATTGCTTTATTTTGAGAGACCAAATAAATCAAACTAAATCATAACTAAATTCATTAAATTGCCTTGAAAACACGACGAGTGAGCTTCCTCGATATTAGGCTTGCACTGCAGATTGAGTAGCGGCTCCAGTTTTCACGCACAATAATCGACCAACCAACCGTATAGGGGTTGTGTCTGGTTTATTAAATAAATTGAAGCTATCATACATATTTACATGCATAAACTTACATGTTATGTCTATACAATCCCGAATATGTCGGCGTGACAATGCAGCGGTTAAAGTACAGAAAAAATCGAATGAAACGAAATAGTAGAGCTACGAATTAATAGGGGTTAGGGCAAGTTTTATATATACGTATTATTATTGACTCCAGTATCTACACTTGTAGAATTCTTATTTATAGTAATAAAGGCCTATTTGTTTGGCATACACCTCAAGTTACCCATTTTGCAACTAGTACAATTGTAGTCACTCTCGGACTAGTATGCGACTTCTTCCTTTAATTAGAATGTTTGCCGAGTAATTTGACTTTTCACTGTAGGGATACTGCAATACGCTACGTATGTATGTATTGTACGTATGTATCTTTTAGTTTTGTGTTGTTGGTAGGTATAAACATTTGTGTTTGATTTTGTTGGAAAATTTGTGAAATGCAATTAGCACTTCTTTATTGAATTTCATGGCAGTTATTTTATTTGATATAGCGCTTGAAAAATTCTTATTTCCCTGCTCTGCACCCTTTCATAAGCATATTTTTGTTTACTAAATTATGAAAAGATTTCTTCGCATGCATTGCTGTTCTTCGCTTCCCTTATTCCCCCATTTCTTTTCTAAGACATAATTTTAATTTTTTTCCTCCCTTTGGCATTCCTTTCGAAAATGTGCGACGTTCACGCTATGCATTTTTATTTAATTTTTGCAATGTCGCAATTTTCTTGTTCGCACATCAAGTCAAGTGTGATAGTTTTTACAGGGTGGTCCATGCATCGTGACATCACTTGATGGATCTAAGATTTAGTTTATGGTTAGGCATTTCAAAAATGGCTGATTTTCGATTTGGCAAAGTTAGCAACTATTAGAATCGAATATCGGCTGCTTAGAAAGTGCAATTCACAACTATATTCAGTCGGTGCGATTGCGAAAACTTATAAGACTCTTTTCGTCTATGCCGACTAGCTCTTTAAGGTTTTCAAAAAGCGGCTTGCCAAGGGTTAACATCCCCGTCTTTCATAGGGCAGGAGATTTACAAGGGAAGTGGATGATAGTTTCCTTTTTCTCCAGTTGATTACAACTATGGCAGTAAAGGGTTTTCCAATAACAGCTGTTATCTATCGCTATCGAGAGCTGATTAACGATTTTTTATGGCCGTAATTGGATGGCATTGATCTGGACAACGTTTATTTTTAACAAGACGGCGCTACGTGCCACACAAGCAATGAAACCATTGATATTTTACGAGAAAAGTTTCCGGACCGTGTTATCTCTCGAAGAGGTGATCACAATTAACCACCGAAATCTTGTGATTTAACACCTTGTGACTTTTTTCTTTGGGGCCACGTGAAATAGAAGGTCTACGCCAACAGCACAGGGTAGGTTCAAGACCTCAAAGATGGAATGCGTTAGGCTACCGAGGACAAAAAATTTCATTGAAAGGAGATTGTCCTGTAAGCGTGGTCGTGGTGGTCATTTGCCTGATTTTATTTTCCACTATTAACGGCACACCTTCCTCTTTATAATGAAATAAACATCCGTTCATTTATATTAGAAAATAGCATTTTTCTTTGAATATCAAAATAACACCTCTTATTAGATAAGCCTATATATATTTTTAGGGATTCCCGTTTGGCTGCTTGCTCTCCTATAGGTCAGAAAACAGTTATCACTACCGTGAGTCTGCAGGCATCCTTTCGTGTCATATTGCCATAACGCAAGGTTTCCTCTTTCCAAATAAAAATGAGTGAATGGAAAAATATGAAACTAAATTCGAAATGCTAAATGAACCGTCCTTTATTTTTTGTCGCCATTTTTACTTAACTCTTATAACAAATTTTTTTCTCAACATTTTTTTTTTGTTTTTATTTAAAACGTTTCTTTTTTTGCTTTATTTTGCTCAACCGTTTTTTTGTGCGCTCGTGACTTGCTTTTGCACTTATTTAGACTCATTTAAATAGCAGCTAACTTTTGTGCGCTTTTCGGTTGGTCGTCTGATTAATGTTAAATGTAAGAGTCAACAAATTGTGAAAATGTCAGCTATTTTGACGCAAGTCTTTATAGCTTGAACTACATAGAAATAATATTTTGAATGGCTTTGTGCAGGAGTGAAGGGCAAATAGATGATTTTGAAAATAGAAATATTCGTACGTTGCCAATGAGAAGTGTAGTGGAAAAATCTTTAATTAACACACAAAATTGAAAACTTGCGAAAAAAAATTGTCTACACCCAATGTTTATATAATTTTCCCTTTATATAAAAGAAACTTGATTTCACGTTAAAATTAGCAGAAAATAAGTGGATCATAATTTAATAAAATTTATGAAGTATTACTGTTTTTTCGCGTCAACTTGTTTATAGTTTTAGTTTTAACTTTTTTGTTGCTTTAGTGCCAGAACTTGGAAGATTTTTATAAATACCTTTGCCATGCATTAGGCGACAAGTGATTCAATTCGTTTTAGTGGTGAGCAGGCAAGGAAAGAGATGGTAGCGGTACAGCGCTCTTATCGTTAAAAAAATGTGACTGATAAAATATTTCCTTTCGAAAATAAAGTCAAAGGTATATTTTTAGTTATAAGATATTAAAAGAAGGTGTAGAAGGTGTAGTGCAGGATAAGAGTTTATTTATAAAGTCACATTCTAAAATATTTAAAAACCTGCATTGGACTTGTGGAACACTGAGCTTCATTAGTCTTGTAAGTCTTGAAGTCACAACGAAGACTTTGAGTGAGGCTTGCCGTCTTATTTTATGAGACTTTTTGTCTATGCCTATGCATGGAACCATACAAATACGCTTAATGGGCTTGTGGAATACTTAATATATCAATTACTAGGCTTTATTTAGCTCTAACAATGAAAGCGATTGTTTAATTCTAAAAGTGTCACGTTTCTGCTCTATGAATTTAAGTCATAATGAGATAAATTTATTTACAAAGTAAGCTTTGCTAATTGTAAATACCAGCTAATTGCAAATAACAAAGAAACACGCAGAAAATAGTTAATTTTTAATTCAACAACTCTGGCGACTTCTGAACAATACCACTCAACTTGATACTCTCTCCTAACGGACACCTCTCTTAAGCGTACACCTCCCATTAGCGGACACTTTTTTCAGTACTTACCACAAATGCTTAAGATTTTTTTTTTTTTTTTTTCTCTTGATCTGAAACCCTTCCATTACATATAATATTATATACTTTTTTTACACTTTTCTCATAAGTGAACAATTGTTCAGTGCTTCAGTGCTCAGTGACCGCTTAAATGAGAGAACACTGTTCTACAAGACGCTTAGAGGCCACTAGCAAATGTATATCAACTCACAAAATAAGGCAGACTGTGTCTTAACTCACCTTAACTTTGTGTTGAAATCTTTGTATTGTAGTACCCAAGGCGAATTCATTCATTGTGGTGGCACTAGAACAGCTATATTGATTTTCCACTTGTGAATTGATATTTTGAATGCCAAAGTGACCTGCGTCTTTGTTATTCCTTTGCTCTTTGTTTGTTTGTTTACATTCTGCATGAAATTTTGATAGTCAAAATACCATTCTCGTATCTGCTCGAAGAGTGAACCACGTTCGGTTCATCAGAAAGACATAATCACTAAAGATATTGCTAAAAAACAGTCCTTGATATTATTACGAAGTGTGAAGATCGTTGACATGACAACGATAATAATAACAGAATACGCGTGGCATCGAAAATTGGATATCAAAAAGCTAAGCGCAAGCTGGGTGGATACTGCGTTTGCTCTTTTTAGATTCTTTATGACGTTTGCACTTAGACTTTGATATTTTGTGCCCGCGTTTGCTCACAGTGTACCAGAAATCCAAGCAGATGATCGACTCGAAGCAAAATTTAAGCGTGATTGAGATTAATTTATGATTTGATTCATAACCATTAATGAAATCCATTATAGAGGGCAAAGAAAAGTCAAACTAGTGGATATGACCGGGCTCATTGGGATGTATCTTAGAGTGGAGAGAAATTTTTTTGAATCGCTTCTGGCAGACCTGGAGAAAGTTGCCTTTTAAGCCCAGAAATATGAGTGCAAACAATTATTTGTCCCATTCTCTCTTAAGGGGGGAGCCTGCTTTAGAGGCTTCAAAAAATCGATTTTCTCGTAGATTTTTTTGGGAAGGAAAAAAATATTCGATTGAAATGAAACTTTCTGGTTTTATTGTTATATATTACAGCAGTCTTCTCAAATTTTTTCATTAAAATATATGCCATATTATGCCTGGTACAAGCATTTTGCCGAGGCGCCTCGAGTGTGCATGTCTCGTGCGGCGGGAATGATGCCGGTCGCAACTTTCATCTGAAACCAAAAACCCAAACAATTTTTAATTTGGTATAGTATAGCTTCTAGTTAAACCAAGAAAATTAAACAAAAAGTGAGAAATTCAACAATTTTTCGCTAATTAAAAAAATTGATTTTTTTGGAAAAACAAATTCACTTTAGATTGTTTAAAAAGTGGGTTAATCATAACTTTCTTAAGGTTTTTTAGGTTCAACTAGGAGATAATTCCGAATACAATCAATGTTATCTCGTTTCGATAGGACGTTTAACTTTTTCCCTATCTTTCCCGCCAATTAGGAACAATCGCAAAAATAAAAAACCGAGAAATCGCTTGACGCTTGCTCACAATTTCTTCTGTAACTCCGAAACTATTTTGAATTTGCTTCTGAAATTTTGAGGACATATTCTTGAATAGTTTGGGAAGACATTTATGCAAAAAAAAAATCGATTTTTTGAAGCCTCTAAAGCAGGCTCCCCCCTTAAGTCGTGCCTCCGATATCAAGTTGTGAAAGGAAATACATCAACCTTTGAGCAAATCGTCTTTTCGAATTTCGGATAGTTTTAACTTATTCCTTCCTCTCTTTACCATTTATTATGTATCAAGTAAATCGTAAAGTATCGAATGGCAAGTTGTGCTGTATTTTTTGCTTGCCTGAAATGTGAATATGTATACATTAATTTCAAAGATGATGTTTTTCGTCTAATGAGGGAAGACCGATTCCACCTGGCCACGTGCAAAGATTATTCGATTATTAGCCAACTTTTCATTGCTATGCCTGATTCTTATGAGTTTTAAAATAATAGGTCTATTTATAAGTTCGTGCGGTTTTACAACAGATGGCGTAACTTGATTATTATTCCATCGATCCACATTTCCAAACATTCATTGGAGAGCTACTGTCGTAAGGCACAAACGTCAGTATAAGTTTTTTATTTGAAGCGTAAACAACAATATTTTTACCACACTTGAAAATGTCGAATTTCGTGCCAAATAATGTGTTTTTGCGGGGAATTCTTCTTCATTATTTTAATATGAAGAAAAAAGCAGCCGAAAGTCATCGTATCTTGGTGGAAGTTTATGGTGAGCATGCTCTATCTGAGCGAACGTGCCAGAAGTGGTTTGCACGCTTTAAAAGTGGTGATTTTGGCTTGGAAGACGAAGAACGCGAGGGTGCGCCGCCAAAGTTCATGGATACCGAATTGGAGGAATTGCTCGATCAAGATCCGGCTCAAACGCAAGAAGAGGTTGCAAAAACTTTGGGAGTTGATCAATCAACCATTTCCAAACGTTTAAAAGCCATGGGAATGATCCGAAAGGTAGGCCATTGGGTGCCGTATGAATTGAAGCCAAGAGACGTTGAACGCCGTTTTATGGCATGCGAACAACTGCTTCAACGGCACAAAAGAAAGGGTTTTTTGCATCGAATTGTGACTGGCGATGAAAAGTGGGTCCATTACGACAATCCAAAACGTCGGGCAACGTATGGATACCCTGGCCATGCTTCAACATCGACGTCGGCGCAGAATATTCATGGCCTGAAGGTTATGCTGTGTATCTGGTGGGACCAGCTGGGTGTTGTGTATTATGAGCTACTGAAACCGAATCAAACGATTACGGGGGATGTCTACCGACGACAATTGATGCGTTTGAGCCGAGCACTGCGAGAAAAACGGCCGCAATACGCCGATAGACACGACAAAGTTATTTTGCAACATGACAATGCTCGGCCACATGTTGCACAAGTGGTCAAAACATACTTAGAAACGCTCAAATGGGATGTCCTACCCCACCCGCCGTATAGTCCAGACCTTGCGCCATCCGATTACTATCTCTTCCGATCGATGCAACATGGCCTGGCTGACCAGCACTTCCGTAATTACGATGAAGTCAAAAAATGGATCGATTCGTGGATTGCGGCAAAACCGACCGAATTTTTCACAAAGGGAATCCGTGAATTGCCAGAAAGATGGGAAAAAGTAGTAGTAAGCGATGGACAATATTTTGAATATTAAATTTGTAACCATTTTACGTCAATAAAGTTTGAAATTTCGAAAAAAACCGCACGAACTTATTCATAGTCCTATTATATTTATGGCAACAGCTTTGCATAGGAGGCATTTTTCTCATTTTTTTTTAGAAATCATCGGCAGCATTAGAGATTACCAAATTGTTTGCTTTTCACACATTTGTACCCCTACTTGTGCTTAAAGAGAAATTATTTTTTTTATTACTTGCCATTATTTACTCACTAACTCATGCTTCTCCTTTTCGCTTCTATTTCCAGAATCTCGCTGACAAGCGCGAAGATACCAATCGCTCCGAATCACTGGACGAACTCAACGCCGATCAGCTGGTGCAAGAGAAAAGCGCCGTACAGCATGGCCTACTCTACTTTGAATCGCTCTATGGTCGCCCCGCCACCAAGGATGAACGCGATGCAGCACGTCCACTCTATGATCGTTACCGCCAACTTAAACGCATGGTTTTGCGCAGTGTCATGCAATCAGGCAGCGCTGCCGCCGGCGCACCCGAATTACCAACCATATTGGAAAATGAAGCAATGGTCTTCGAATTCACGCCACATCAGCTTTCATCGGCCAATAGCACTGAATCGAATTCGCCTAGCGATTCGACGGCAGCGCCAAATGCATCATCCGATGACTCGACCACCACCACAACTGGTGTCGCAGCTGATGCATCAGCGACCAATACAACCACAGCTACAACTACAACAGCAGCAACGACTCAGACATCAACTAGCGCTAGTGAAAATATTAGCGCACTAAATATCGAACAGTTGTGGGAACAATTGGAGAAGACACGCGAAGAGAAAAAGCTACTCAAGCGTACCATACGCGAGTACGAGACTATTTTTGAGGAACAAAATGGCCGCAAGATGCTGAAAAATGACCGCAAAACCATCGAAGAGACTTATGCGCAGTACAAAGAGAAGAAGGCGAAGACCCGTTTATTGCAGGAGCTCATCAAGAAGCAGAAACGTTCGTTCGCCTAAGCTGTGGCAGGAGTGACAAAAAGCGCTTTTGCGAAAGCTTCGCTGGATATAACTATTTTATATACAAATGGAAAGGAAGACGAGTGAAGGAAAGCTCAATTTTTATTTGTTTGTGGCGACGATGACAAATAGTTGTCGTCTTTTTTGTGGCAAAATGTATGCTCGATAAAGCTGTACTCGTAGCAGGGCAACACACCAACTCAAAGCTTTTGCAGTTGTAGAATGTAAAGCATGAAAGCTTTTTTATAGCGTACGGACGCAGATATATATACATACATATGTATGTATACGTATATATGTGACTATTCGCTTTTATTGGAATGTGGAATGCAGCGCAGCGTAGTGTTGGAGAAAGCGGAAAATATTATATGTAGCGGAACTATTATATATATTTTTTTTTGCGTAAAAAATAACAATAATAGATTTCTATAATGTCAACATTTTATTATTTGCTTTTTTTTGAATCATTTTTTGCATTGACTTGAATAAACTGATAGTTTGTCATGACAAAACATACTTTAGTTTAAATAATTAATTGTTATATTATTTTTATGCACTTATCTAACTAAAAAAATTATATTTATTTTGCATCTCATTTATTAAATATACATATACATACATACATATATACTTATATACCAAATGCGATTATATAATGCGGTTAACTGATTTAACGCATAGCCATCAAACAGTTATTTAGTTATTTAAGCTCTTGAGAACTGTGTTAATTTTTATAAAATTCACAAAAACTATTATAAATTAAATTTTAAGTGGAGCGCAAATTGAAGCTAAACAATGAAACAAAATATTGTAAAATGCACGAAGGAGCTAAAGAGAAAGTAAAGTTTCAAGTATTGAAAATTAGAAAATATGCATTGTTTTTAAAACAACCCAAAACGCTATTTGATGTACAACAAGAATATAATAAAAGAAATAATCTGCAAAGAAAACATTACCATTTTTTTTATTAAAAATTATACAAATTTTTGTAAGAAGAAATTATGCATGATGTTCGATTGAAAAAACCTAGTTGTACTGCTGAGAATAATTGAAAAATTTTGACTTCGGATGAGTAATAATTTTCTAGAAAACCACATACTAATAAAAATGCATATACATATCGCTCATTTACTTCACTAGGTCACAATCCAAGAAAGCAGAACGTTGAGGAAAACGGCTGCAAACTTTTGAACTCACTTTGCCTACGTAAGTAGAAGTAATAAAGATATATTTTCATCTAACGAAATACTAGGCCTCTTCTTTTCGTCAAGCGTTAGCAAGTGGCGAACAGATCAAGCACCTTGTATAAATGAACATATCTTGCCAATGCTGGAAGAGGCTGCCTTAAATTACATGCGTTTGTAAATTAGTGAATTTTACCAGTTTAATGGGGTATAATCAGACTCACTATCGGCCAAGCTTACTTGGTTACTTTGTGGTTGCTTTCGCATGAGAATTTTTCGTCAAGTTAAACGAGCAGAGAGATAGGCAGCAGAGAAGTGGCGAATAGAAGAGTCCTTAATAGATATCGCCATGAAATTTTGACACAGCATAAAAGAAGAGCTTGTGTCTTTACAGCAACATTCCCCGTATATGTATGGGGAATGTGTATGCTTCTACAACAACAACAACAAGCATGTGGTTTTTGGGCTTGTTCGATGCACGTAATAAAAGCGGCACTAACGCTGCACTGATGACAATTTGCACCTTTGTTGCAATTGCTCAACTGATATTTTGCTGAGGTTCGGCGAAAAAAATTTTTGAAGCCGATTTATTTGTCTTCGCGCGCAACATTTGCTGAATTTTTGACACTTCGAACGTGATGCTTTTGATAATGTTGCCAGAATTTTACATTGAACGTGATACTTTCACAAATCATGCAACACTGCGGTTGTGATTGAAGCTCGAACAAGCCCTTTGTTTGATTATGACACTATTGAATTAATGGGCGATATGTTTTATAAGTGTGGGGTATTTTACACTTTGTGACTCTAAAACCTACTAAGATTTTTTAATATTACAAAATTTTTTATATTAATAAAACAACTTTTTTTATGAAAACTAAAATTTTTGGTTAAAAAAAAACAAATTTTTTTATGAAAACTAAAATTTTTATCAAAAGAAAAATTTTTGTATGAAAACTAAAATTTTTATTAAAATATTTTTTTATGAAAACTAAAATTTTTATTAAAATATTTTTTTTTATGAAAACTAAAATTTTAATTAAAATTTTTTTTTTATGAAAACTAAAATTTCTAATTAAATTTGTTTTTTTTTAATTTAGTTTTAAAACTAAAATTTTTTTTAAAACTTTGAAAACGTTGAAATATTCATAAAAGGCAACAATTTAAGACACGTAAAATATATTTTACGGAATTGAATTTTATTTTCAGATTCAAATTAAAAACAAAAATAAAATAATGAAATATATTTTTTATTTATTTTTTTATAAATTTTTTATTTTATTCCTTTTAATTTTGTATTTAACTCCTTTTTTGTTAATTTTTAAAATTATTTTTTTAAATTCTTTATTCTACATAAATTTTTTTTTTCAATTAATATTCCTACATTATATTTAACAAAATTCAAATTATTTATCTGATTGTTGAAAATATTTATGAAGGGCAACAGTATCTGCATATATACATTTGTGTGTTAACACTTCATTTTGCGTAAGCAATGTTTTTTCTAATTATTTTTTTATTATGGATTTCAAATTGGCACTTTTCAATTGATTCATCAATTTTTTAACTTTTTCTTTTCAAATGAATACATTTCTTGGTTTACGGTGTATTTGAAATAATAATAAATAACATTTTTAGTTTTGATTTTTATTTAATTAAATTTTTTTGTTTTATTTTTTCATATTTTTATAAACGATTTTTAAATTTCTTTTATTTGTTTTAGCAGTAGCGTGAAGCTCGTTCATGTGACACATATTTTTTTCATATTTCACTCTAAAAATATAAATATTTTTATTCAACATTTGGGTTTTCCTTGATTATAATCACAACGACTACAATTTTAAACTCTAAAGGTTCGGGAAAAATAAATTTATTTAAATAACAAATTTTCTGCGAAAAAGCGAAAGTAAAATGTAAACTGTGCTCGAAGTTATTAATAAGAATGCAATTTTAGATGAAACATTTGCAGTGAAAACTACGTTATTCTTGCAAGCAAAAAACTATGGCAAGCAAAATTTGCTTTACGTCTAAGCAGCTTTATTTTCTAAAATTTTTGTTTATTAAAAAGTATTGATCTTTAATTCATGGGAATGTTTTTTATAGCCATATTTATAAAAACGGCTTTATAAAACGGCATTTGCATATTTTTAATATTTTTTTTTAAATAAATTAAAATTAAATATTTTTATTTTATTTTTCTCACATTTGGTTGTTGAATTAGTAAATTGAGAGGTCAGCCGTAACCAACATTTAACTTTATTATTTCGTAGCGGAAATAAAACATAATTTAAAAGAGAAACGTTTCTAAAAATAATTTTTAGAAGTGTCTTAAAATATTTTTTCTTTAACGTGCCCAATTTTTTTTGTCGGCAGTCTTTCATATGTGTACAAAGCTGCTTAAATTGAAAATAGATGCAATTTGAAAAGCAAAAAAATGTTGGTTAGGCCTGCTATTAATGCTAGTAGATATGTAAAGACATAAATTTGAATATATGCATGCATATGACAGCCAGTTGTTTAATTGAATTACATTTATTTTTTGAATATTTTTGTATCAATTTACAAATTTTGATTTTTTAGTTATTTGTTTTTTATTTGCTATTAATTTTTAATTTTTAAAGTTAATTTTTTCATATTCGCTATTAATTTTTAATTTAATTCGCATATTTAACTTCTTAAATTTGCTGATTTCAATGCTAAAAACTACTGTTTTGTTTTTTTCTTTCTTTGATTTTTTTTTTGGTTTTTTTTTGTCTTGAAAAATCTTTCTGTTTGCTAATTTCACTGTTAACAGGAATACACTTATTTCTAGTAGTATTTTGATGCCAATTCCTTAATAAGAAAATAATAAATCTAATGAAAATAACTTCGAACTTATTTGGAATACGTAAAATTCACCGTTGTAGTGAAGTACAGTACTGAAGCAATGAAATTGTTAAAAAAAAAATCCGCATAGTTTTATTAAAACGCGTGCTAATAATAATACTTTCCAAACAAAAATAATAAATTTCCTAATATTTGTAATTTTTTATATATCTGCAATTTTCAAAATTTTTTTATTTTTTTTTAAAAAAATTTAAAAATCTGCAATTTGTATATTTCTGCGATTTATATAATTTTTTGAAATTTTAAAAATTCAATGGTATTTTATTTTTCAATTTATATATATTTTTTTAATTCAAATTTGTTTTTTACATTTTTACATTTAAAAAATGCAATTGTATTATTTTATTTAATTTTTTTTTGATTAAAAATTTTTTTTTTAACTTAAAAAATTCAATGTTATTTTATAATTCAATTTATACAATTTTTTTTAATTCCAACTTGAGTTTTACATTTAAAAAATGCAATGGTATTATTTTATTTTATTTTTCAATTTATATATTGTATTTTCTTTAGTTCCAAATTTGTGTTTTACATTAAAAAAATGCACTGGTATTGTTTTATTTTATTTTGCAATTTATATAATTTTTTTTAAATTCCAAATTGGTTTTTTATTGTACATTTAAAAAATGCAATGGTATTATTTTATTTTATTTTTTTCTAATTAAATTTTTTTTTACATTTTAAAAATTCAGTGGTATTTTATTTTTCAGTTTACATAATTTTTTTGAAATTCCAAATTTTTTGTTGCATTTAAAAAATGCAATGGATTATTTTATTTTTTTTTGTTTTTTAATTTAAACTTTTTTTTACATTTTAAAAATTCAATGGTATTTATTTTTCAATTTATATAAATAAGTTTTTTTAAATTCCAAATTTTTTGTTGCATTTTATAAATGCAATGGTATTTTAGTTTTTAATTTATATAATTTTTTTAAACTCCAAATTTTTTTTTATATTTAAAAAATGCCATGGTATTATTTTATTTTACTTTTTTTTAATTTACATTTTTTGTACATTTTAAAAATTCAATGGCATTTTATTTTTAAATTTATATAATTTTTGTTAAATTCCAAATTTGTTTTTTACATTTAAAAAATGCTATGGTATTATTTTCTTTTATTTTTTTTTTTAATTAAATTTTTTTTTTTTAATTTCAAAATTCAATTGTATTATTTTATTTCTACAATTTATATACCTTTGTTTTATATCTTAAAAATTCTATGGTATTATTTTGTTGCCTTTGATATGCTTCAATTACATTTGTCGAAAAATAATATGCAACAATCCCCAAGTAAAGAAATAGAAGCATACAATTTTTATTCCAAGTTCCTTACCAAATAATCTTAGTTTTAAGCGGCAGCATGTTTTCTAATAATTAGTACTTCGAATTTTCAATTTATATATGTAAGGCATGCGCCCATCCAATCGTTGTGATAGTTTTAGTTAAAATTGTTTTTTTCTACTTTCTTTATTTGAAAAATAATGAAACAAATAAAAAAAAACGTTGTGGGCATGTTTGTGAAGCTATGCAAAAATAAAATACACAAAATATCTTTATACCAATTATATATACATATAGGTATATTTATCTGAGCAGTAATCATTTATTTACACTCTAAACAAAATATGCGAACAATGAAAATTGCACTTGAGCAAAATAAAATTTTGTTTTTTTTTTGTCTATATTCTTCTAAGAGTAAATGAAGCTTAAAAGTGCTGCTGATTGCCATATGTGTGTGGGAAATATTTGTAAACAATTTACTAATGAAAAATGCAAATATATGAAAAATGTATCACTAATAGCAAGGCAAAATATTTATGAGCATGAATGGTGAATTATCATATTTGCACAATTTATGCGCTAATGCGTTGCTACGAATATGTAATGAATGCAGTGACGCTCCATGGGAAGAATGTAAGGGAGCCGGCGTGCGTGTTTATATGTATTTGTGAACGAAATTTTTCATACATAATTCTTTGGAAGCGACATACATATAAAAATACATATACATATACATAAGTGGGCTATTGTATGGGTTGTTGTTTTTCTTTCTTTCGTGCATTACAAAACCTAATTCAAATTTTACATACACTTACACAACTATTACACCTATTCATAAGCATATATCAATATATAAATATATATAAAATATACATATATTTACATACGCTCACTTACACAATGACACACTTATTATTCATGATTATTAAGTATTCATTATATATATATATATATATATATATATCCAAATTGATATATAAAAAAATAATAATTGTTATAAATACCGTAAAGTGAAACAAAGTAAACTGCAATCATTGCAAATATTTTACTGTAAAAACTGAGTTGGAGTAAAAATGCTGTTAAAAGCAATTGACATTTGCCTATGAGTATAATTAAAAAAAAAAATCAAATTTATTCTTTTTAAAAGAACCTAATTATTGTGTTTGTTTTATTTGCATACGTATGCGTTGATTTTCACTTGGTTGGATTGATTTTTTCACTCACTGCGTTTTCAAAGGTTTTGTAAGTATATTTACATACATACATGCCTATATCATTATTTCATTCTTTGTGTACCTTAATTTTTCTTTATAATTTCATAGGAAACTGCAAAAATGATTATTTTTTATCAAAACTTTCACAAATTTTTACAATATTTATAATTATTTTGTAAATTTAAATTTAAAACTTTAATGGCTCCGAAGACGTGTTAGAATATTTACTTTCATCTTCAGATTATTCATTGTTCATTATGCAATATTTATTGAATAACAAACTTCACAAACTCAAATACACCCATCTAAGTTCATAATAAAAGCAGCGCTACTTATTATTTATTTTTTATTTTTGATAAAATAGGTACAGTTTACATTGCAAGAAAAACCGTTTAAATTCAAGTTTAAAATTTTGTATATTGTAAATAAAACAAGTCAGAGAATGTTCATCAAAATTTTTAATCAGAATTTCTAGAAAAACTTCAAGTGCGCAGTTTTATGGCCCATTGAATTTGGTGCAATAACATCGAACTTGACATGGCTCAAAAATCGTGTTGGTTTCTTTTAATTTTTTTTTGCAGACTGTCTTTTCTATTTTCACCATATAAAAAAAGCTTCGAGCATTAAATGTATAAGAGAAACAAAAAACTATTATTAAAAATTAACGTAAATATTCAACCACTTCAAGCTGACATAATATTACACCAGAATTGAATGAGTTACAAAACTGCATATCCAGAATTAAAAAAAAAAAATTAAAGTTTAGAACTTTTTAATATTTTGTACAAAGGTGGAAGTTTTGTATCTCATGACTTTTGTTGTAGTATAAACGGGCTTGTAATGAAAGCGGCAATACTGCTGCACTGATGACAATTTGCAACACTGTTGCAGTTGCTCAACTGATACTTTTATGATGTTCGGCAAACTAAAAATTTTTGATGCCGATTTATTTGTATTCGCGCGCAACATTTGCGAATTTTTGACACTTCGAACGTGATGCTTTTGATAATGTTGCCAGAATTTTCCATCGAACGTGATACTTTCACAAACCATGCAACACTGCGGTTATGATTGAACAAGCCCAACCATGTCAAAAAACACAATGTTCGAAAACTGACCGCTTTCAGTGAAGTGAAGCAACTCTTTCGCTCTTTCAAGCCTGACTTGTTGCTGCTTGGATGTGAGAACATGCGCCTTTTGGATATTGTAAGGCTTGACTTTGAGATCATTTTTCAGTGTGCGGCAGATGCTACGGTCAGATATTTCAGATATTTGCAGTTCTTTCGCCATTTGATTGGCACTTCGTTGGGGATTTCGCTCAAGTCGCTTCCTCACTTTTTGAACCATTTCACGTGACGTTGCAGTCTTTTGATGACCACCTCCATGCATGACGTTTAGCGATGCTACCAGTATCAGCTCACAACGGGCCCATTTCGTGGTCTAAGTGGCATCGTTGTCTCTATGTGCGATGCGGCTGCCAAACCTACCAGTATCATTTAAGATGCTCGAGCTCATGAACTATCAGTGGTTGTGATTTTCCAGCCAAATATAATGCAATCACTCTATTACGTTTGAAATTCATTACTGATTTTCTTTTTTTACGTTTACTCTCGGCAAAATGCTTCCGCGCGCTTGTAAACAATACTCTGGAATGTCCTTTAGCCACTAACAGACAGCTGATGCCCGTGCATCAGCTGCTTGAGCGCTCTGAAGTTGGTTACACTTCGGGTGCCGGACCCTGTGAGATTATTAATTATTAATTCCGGTACTCAAACAGGAGTCAATAGTCACTATTAATGATTTACTAATTACACGATTGAGGTTCAATGCTATCTATGGCACAGTGGTGCGGAATTTATTCTTAAATTATTGACAAGAAAGAAACTCAAGAGTGTAAAATTCTAAAATCAACTCAATATGCGAATTGACCTCTAACAAATTCACAATGAGTAAATCTGTTCAGAGGTGACGGGATTTCAAAATCAACAGAAGCAAAAAAAAATATTGTAGAATTCAAAATAGCCGCCGGAAAGTGGCACTCAGTATTCAAATAAAAGAACGGACCTGATCTTTTGTTCATTGCGATCCATTGTGATAGCCAGTAGATACATCATATTCAGTAGCAGTTGTTACGGAATTTCGTGAGGTCATCTGGAAAGGCCATTATAGCTTAAGTCATGGCACACCAGCATCATAAAGAAAAGTGTAGCTCCAGTAAAAGTTTCTTAGTGATCTATTACCTGGGTTCCCATGACGCTTTCACCTCTGTACGAGGTTCAAGAACAATGAGAAAACCATTTCCGCCACTATCTGGGAAAAATCGTTGTCAAAGCGATAGATCGGTGAGGAGTTTTCTGCACTTTTTCACAAGTTTGGAAGTAAAGGTGTTAGAGGATACGAGATGTTGTTTCGAAGCAGCTCATGTCGTATTGAAAAAAAAGTCGTTGCGGTTTTGATGAGTATGACTAAAGAGCTTTCGTGTGAGTTCTTTGTTTTTTTTTTTATAATATTGTAAAAGTTTTGAATATATTAAACATTTTTGCGATTTTTTTTTTCGTCCTTAATCTGATAGTGTTAAGTAATGTTCGAGTACAGCTTCATGAATTAAAATATTTTCTTTGTTCGTCGCGAGATGCGTGATTTATTTTCGTGAGTAAATGTGTTGTTAAATGCCCAGGTTAAGGTTGATGATTTTGAGAAGTAATATTAGTGGAAAAAATTAAGGAACTCGAAGAAATTTCCAAATTTTTCAAAAAGCTGTATCTCAGTTCAAATTGCTCTCACGAAAGTTTGGAAAAAGCAATTTGAAGTTTTTCAGATCTTTTAAGGAGCAACTTTTTGAAGTATTGGGCACTCCTAGGAAATAGGATCGTTTTGTCTTCGACCGTCGCTATCTCATCAAAGCCTTGAGTAAATTTTCTCTATATACATTCCACATCGTTTTTTCGGACACTTGTTTCCCCCTTACGTGACATAAATTTGAAAAATCTAGATGCTTTATTTGAAAATCGCAATAGTTTTAGATTGTGTTTTATTCGTAAAAAATTTTCGCACGAAAAATTTCTATTTTTTCCCAAAATTGCTGCCATCACAATTTCACGGATTTTTTGATTTGTCAATTATGATTACCATAAAAAATGTAAAGCTTTAAAAATTCCAAATAACACAGCCGGCAAATGCCAACAAACGATAGATACCAGAAACTTTTAGGCTTCCCAGGTAGTAAGCTCTGAGCGCTTTAAGTCCTCGTAAACGCAGTGTAGCGAATTAATAACAGCGGCTCTACTGGCTTAATCATCTACGAGTCAAAGCATTTTATGCGTTATCTACCGGAAATAGTACAGTAATTCGGAAATACCGGCATGGATAAAAATTAGACCACACTTGGTATTTCTATTTTATGTGAGTCATTTTTTATTATTATATTGACTGTTTTGTTTTCGGATTCACTCAATTTCCTCACACTCAATTCACTCACATTTTTTTGCGGATGAGGAGTTTTATAAAGGCTTAATGAATTATCAAAGCTGCCGTCGCAGCTATGATATGTCCGGAGACTAAAAAACTCCGCCTTGTGTGGAATCGTCGCCCACCCTGAAAGCGCTTTCGCAGTACTTCAGAGTGCTGTTCCTTCCGTTCATTCATGAACATCTATAATCATTCATTTGATTCAGATTTAATTACCTAGTATATTATATATTTTTTCCTATTACTTACACTAGCCAACATTTACAAGTACTTATGGTATACTGTGTTAGTGTAAGTGAAAATGTTCAAAAATGTAAAGAAAAAGTGAAGTTTCGTTTTGATATATTTTTGGTAAAATATTCTTATATAATTGTCATTGTCACAAATGAGTAGATTTTCGATCAAATAAATATATTAGATATAAAAAATATCATGAGATCATATCAGATGATGATATCATATGATCATATGATGTGATCATATGATGTAGTCGTATGATGAGTTCATATTGTGCTAGGTGATCATGCGATGTGATCATATGATGAGCTCATACTATGTGATCATATGATGAGTTCTGTAGTTCACTTCAAAGCAACTTTATAGGCAAAAATAAATTAATGTATCAAACCCGGAAGTCTGTCTTATTTTAGGCAATTTGCAATTTATTTCGCCTTTGGAGGCGAAAGTCTTCCTCCTTTGAAGCATGCGATGGTTTTTTCGGTAGTTACGCGTAAGTGCCTCGACAACTGAATACTACTTCTTTTACTAACACAATACCATCCCATGATCCCATTTTCTCATTATTTTAATTTACCATTTCAAAATATATTGCATGTAGTATTAAAGCTTCTTTAGTTGAGTATTTCATTTAAAGTTTTTGTTTTTTCAATAAAAAGTTATAAAAATAAAAATTCTTTTAAAAATTATGCATACAAAAATTTGTATTAACAACTATAAATATACCACTTGTATGTATATGAATAATGAAGTTTTCTATGTTATATTTGAGAAAATGAAAGTTAACTTATTAGAAAACCAAAACTAGTGAAGTAGTTGCATATTTGATACATTATTGTACTGTATTTATTGATTCTATTTAGTATACGTAGTGTTAGCGATGAAAAGCTCTTTATAAATGTTGTAATTGTAGAATTCAAAAATTTATAGTTACGTATAATAATTATTACTTATGGATTATATATTAAAGATTCTTAAATTAAAATGGAAATATATATACATATATATCAATTTATAAAAAATTATACTCACTGAAATGAAAAAATATCAAAGATTACTTAATCTTATGGACTTTAAAAGAGAGCAAACGGATGTAGTAAAACAGAAAAGTTCTAACGAAATTAATATCTTGAAGCTTCAAACTCGGTACATTAGTAAGTTCTAACACAAATAAATGCATATAGCCCACGAAAAAAATAGAGCACCTTAACATTTTGATAAGTTTTGACTATTTTTTATGTATTTATTTATTAAATTAAATCATAATTTTTTTTTTTATTGAAGTATATTCTAAAACAAAGACCATCTTAATCCAAGTTTAAAATTTTGCCCAAGATGTATCAAAACTCGACAAATTTTCAGCAACATTTTTAATCAGAATTAAAAAACAAAAACAAATTGGTTACATATTTTATAGCCCGTTAAATTGTAGTAACTGGGAGGAGGAGCTCGGCCAAACACCCGAAAAGGGTGTAGGCGTCAATTCCATATATAGAGTAAGATCGGGTATTGTGGGCTATTCAGGTAATGTGGTCAACGTCTGTATTTTTCATAATAACGAAAGAAAGATTGCTTATGAACTTCAAAATTCATATAACGGACGTTTTACGCTGCTCGCCTTTTGAATTGGACTCCTTACTGATGAGCAGTTTATCAAAATATTTTGTGAAGTGCAGTCGATTTGTTTTTCAGTGGCGTGTAATATTAATGGTATTTTTCAGCAAGTGATTATTTTTTGAGTGTGAAAGTTCAGAGAGAACTCTTAAACTATTTTGCATTTTTTAATGAGCAAAGAAACTCTTTTCAAATTATTTAAACAAAAGTTTGTAATACATTTTTCTTGAAAGTGGTACAGTGGCTAATATGGGCTAGTCAGCGTCGGGTATTGTGAACTAGTAGCACACCATTTCCTTACTATTTTCCTAATTTTTGTTAATTTTCCCGTTTTGTAGTTCCTATACATATTTAGACATGCCAAAAATGGAGAAATAAGGAACTGGGACCCCGGTATGATGAAAAAAGCCATAGCAGCTGTTAGGAATGAGGAGATGGGCACCGTAATGGATGCCGTAACTGGAGTCCAACCACCACCTATTGGAGACGAAGAGCTCCAGCTTCCCCGTGAAAATCGTGTAACACTGGCACAATTACGTTCTGGATACTGTAGCAGGTTAAACTCCTACATATCCAGAATTGACCCCGACATTCCAAACACATGTCCGGCTTGTGAAGGTACCCCGCACGACACTAACCATCTCTTCACATGCCCCCTAAAACCGACTCATCTAACACCCCTCTCCCTCTGGACCCAACCTGTCGAAACAGCATGTTTCCTGGACCTACCCCTAGATGAGCTAGACGAAAACGACCGGTGATATGCCCTACACTGACGGGGCTACCATTATTGTTAAAACAACAACAAAGGAGCTGGACACACTTTTTGCATCAAAGACTTGATGTGCCGCTCTTTACATTGCAAAGTATGGCAAGGAGTAATGCATCCCCTAGCCTGCTTTTTAAAACCGCACTTAGACGTAAGCCAATACTGATCGAAGCCACAGAAAAATACCTTGTAAAATATACATTAGACGCCTCAGATTACATTTGCGGTCTCACAAGACACGATACTCGTTCCCAGGCGTTTTAATTGACGGAATTGCTAAAGTGCAATGGGTTCACAAAAGAAAATGTAAAGATGTTTTTACTTGAGCAAGAGTATGAGAAACAGAAATTTCAACCATCTGCTATACATAAAGTGGATTTATATTTACCTTAGTTTAATAATTTTTTTTTTTTTTTCAAATAGTCAACCAAGAAGGTTATTAATTAAAAAAAAATATATATATGCATAAATTCTTTGGCTTATTATTAACTCTTACAATTGTTTTTGGTGATTTTATCTAATGACCCACTTTACCCGAATACCCTGGGCCACATTATCCACTATTTTTCTTTTCATCAACTTTAAGGTGGTTTAAGTTTTTCTATTGTATATTATCAGACGACAACGATTATATTAGGGTATATTTTGCAATAAAATGTAAAGAAAATTCAATATCTGTTAGAAAGAAAGAAATATTGCTTTTTCATTACGATTAATTTCGCAGATATTAATATCAAGGTAAAATGGTGCCCACAGTACCCGACTTTACTCTATATAAATTGTAGTATAATAAAGTGTTAGTTTGAAGTGACCCAAAGTAGCCATAGATTTTTTCCAATTTTCTCCTCTTACAACGTTGCCTATTTTTTCCACACAATTTTTTCTCGTAATTCTGTTTAAATTTTAAAATATTGGTGAAAATTTGTTCAATTTTTTTAAGCGTGAAATTTCGATTTCTGTGGCTTTTACAAAAAAAAAAAAATATAATGAACACTGAAAAAAGGAGAAAGAGTCCAAACTGGTCAAAATATTGAGTTGCTCTATTCAGAAGATTATTCGAATCATTGCTATTTACACTGTTATTGTTTACTGAAGCGCCAAAAAATAAATTTAGTCTATCGAATCGCTTTAGTGTAAAAAATACTTATTGAACACCAGCTCGATATATGTAGGAATAGATGACTTTCAAAAATGGAAATATGGATTTAATTGAGAAGAATTTATGCTTGAAAATATAAAATCTTACATATGTAAAAGTTTATTACATATAAACTGAATACAAAGACTAACTTTTGCAATATTGTATCTTTTGTCACATTTTCTTTAGAGCAAACGAAAAAATTTTAAACCTAAAAAAAAAAAACAAAAAATTGCATAATCGTATTATACTTTTGAAGCGGAAAAAATAGAATATATAAAACAAAAATTGTATTAGTATTAAGTCACATTCTAGCACAAATTTAAACATTTGTTTATGAAATAGTCGAAAGATTACTACTCACTCGAATTAGCGGCGTTGTCTATTTGTTCGAATATTTTATTAGTTTCGCCAGTTAGTGCAAATTTGTGAGTAAAGAAATTTGCGCTCATTCAATAATCCAATTTATACATAATTATAAAAAAGGAAATATGTACTTTTAGTCAGTTCATTGTCTCATGCCATATACTGTATTTATACATACATACATAAGTGTAAAAAATAATTACAAGGATAATAAAAAATATACGCAAATATCAATGTTAACAAGTGAACGAGAAATTGTTTTGGTCTATTAGAAAAGGACAGACTAAAGTAAAGGGTCATCAGATTGGATGTACTTTTTCCAAAAGGGTTTTTGACAGATCACGAGTGACTACTATCAAACTAAATATATCATTTTTTCAACATTCATTGACATTTCATCATGGAAAGACTTATGCCTCAGCAACGTTTACAAATCGTACAATTGTATTACTAAAATCGTCGCTCTGCGAAAAGTGTTCATCGCGCGCTTAGGCCAGCTTATGGTGTTCAGCGTTGAGGCCCATTTTTGGCTTAATGTCTACGTCAATACGTAGGCAACCCGAAGCCACTCAAGAATAGCCATTACATCCAATGAAAATAACCGCTTGGTGCGGCCTATGTGCTGGAGGAATCATTGGCCCATATTTCTTCAGAGACGAGGTCATTGTAACAGTGAATGGCGAACCTTATCTTGCTATGATTAACGACGTTTTGATGTCGCAAATTGAAACCCTTGATATCCAAAACTTTTAGTTCCAACAAGATGCTGCTACTCGCCATACAGCCCGTGAAGCAATGGATTTACCGCATCGTCGTTTCGGTCATCAATTTATCTCTCGTTTCGGACCAGTAGATTGGCCACCAAGACCGTGTGATATCACACCTTTGAACTTTTCTTTGTGAGTGTACGTAAAGTCTAAATTTTTAATAAGGAAAAGTCTGAGCAACTAGAAACAGACTTCAACTGTCACAATTCACGAAGTTTTTTTAAAGGCGTAATCGAACAAAGACGTGAGTTTAACGCAAAAACATACTACTGTAAAAATGAGGTTGGTTCACTCTGACCGGAAAAAGACCAAATCCTCGAAAGGTGTGCAATGTATTTGGATAAACTTCTTAACAGAAACACTACAGGTATTGAACCCGAACACCCACAGTTAAAGTCTTCAGAAATGGTGAAAGAACTTTCCAGGTGTTCATGACAGCAATTTAAGCCCAAAAAAACAACAAATCCTGTGGTTTTGACGAGATCCCAGCAGAGCTCTTTAAACGCATGAGTAATTAAAACCTCCTTACCATATATCAGTTTGTTTGCAAAATCCGGAATGAAGAACGCATGCTTCCCACAACTTTGGGAAATTGGAATAATTTGCCCTCTACATAAAAAAGGAGGCATGTTGATCTGTGAAAATTACCGGCCCATCTACATCTTGAACAACATCTACAAAATATTTTAAAATATTTTAAGCGCTAGACTTAAACCGCATGCTAAACGCATCATTGGTAGCTACAAGACTGGTTTTCAAGAGGGAAGATCAACGATTAACCAAATTTTCGTACTAGGACAGATTTTAGAAAAGTCTCGCGAATACGACTTGACGACGTATCATTTTTTCATAGACTTCAAAGCAGCTTACGACAGTATAATTAGGAACCAGCTCTTTTCAGCGATGGCAGAATTCGGTATTCCCTGTAAGTTAATACGTTAAACGCCCTCGACCATGCAGAATGTAAGGAACGTAGTAAGAGTTCAGAACAATCCGTGGCGACAGTGCGCCGCCACCCTAAACGGACTTAGGGAAGGGGATGTGCTCTCATGTCTCCTCTTTAATAGTGCTCTTGAAAAGGTTATCAGGGACTCTACTGTAAACACAAAGAGGACTATTTTGCTTAAGGGGGTCTTCTGGTCTCCAGCGAAAAAAAAATCGATTTTTTTTTTTTGCATAATTTTGTTGTATGTGTATGCGAGAATACGCCACAGAAAGGATTTTTTGAAAATCGCATTTTTTCACATTTTTCTGGGCACCGAAGTGTACCCTCCTCCGGCCGTTTTATCATAAACTTTATCTTTAAACGCGTTTCCCCGAAAATCGTGTTTTTTAAGCATTTTGGTCACACTTTTCATAGTAGTTATACTCCGATTTCAATGGTTTTGGTCTTAAAATGTTCGGAAAACTTACCGCTAAGTTTCCCCGTGTACGATTTTTGAAATTTTTTTTCATTCCATTTTTATAACCTTTTAAAGTTCAAAAAATGAGCAAAAAAAAATTGTTTTTGCTAATTGTTGCATAACTTTTGAAAAACATTTTTAAAAAAAAATCTGTCACGGGAAAACTTAACCAGGGCAACTCTAATCTAACCAGGCAATATCTAATTTTTGCTTTCTGATTACCCAGGTGGAAAAGCCGTGACCAAAATGGAGACCTGTTTCGTTTGGAGGTGGACGTCTTCAGCGCCATTTCAAGGTCGCGGGTGTTAATTTTTTTCAAAGTCAAAACCATTTTTTAAAAGCCAAGACATGTACCTTTAAAATAAAAAAAATTTTTTTTTTAAATATTCACAGGATTTGTCACAATCAATCCCCAAAAAAACCCTTCATTTCAGGGCCTCGAGACCAGAAGACCCCCTAAAATCGATTCAATTACTGGCTTACGCGGATGATATAGACATAATCGCCGCTTCGCTGCCGAGCTTGGAAGAAGCCCTCTCAAGTATTGAGAGAGCAGCAAAATGTACGGGTTTAGAAATAAACTAAGCCAAAATTAAAGCGGTAGTTTCAACTACATCGGTCACTCTCAGACACAATGTGGGTCAAATACTAAAAATCGGTGACTAGGGTCTCGAAGTAGTGAAGGAATTTAAATACTTTGGTGTAATCATTAATCCTGACAACAAAATTTCTGCAGAAATCGGCCAGAGAATCCTTATGGCCAATCGCTGCTATTTTTTGCTGTGTCAACACCTAAAGAGTCGCCTCCTTGACAGAAAAACAAAGATTTCACGGTATCGCTCAGTTATTACAGGGTTTGATTGAAAAGTAATGAGCCTTCCCGCGCGGAGCGTCTGCCAAGCGATCAACCGAATCGGCTGCTGGGGGAAATTATTGTTGGACCTTCCCCTTCCACTAGAAACCAGTCCCAGTTCGCTGGCAACAGCGGTGCAGTCAACATCGCTCCGCGCGTGAACGCTATTTTAGAAGTGTGTTAGGATTTTGCAGCGATCGTTGGAGCAACGTTATTCGGTCAAATTTTGCGTAAAGCTAAACAAAACGAGTACCGAATCCATTGGGCTACTCAAGGAGGCTTACGGGGACCAATCTCTGTCCAGTGCTCAGGTAAAACGGTGGAACAAGTCGTTCAAGGAAGGCCGGGAGGACGTCGAAGACGAACAGCGATCTGGAAGGCCTTCGACGACGGAAACAGACGAAGATGTGAACCGGGTCCGTGAATTTTTGAACATTGACTGTCGTGCTAGTCTATGTGAGATCAGTGAAGGGTTAGATTTAACTTATTACAATGTGCGGGAAATCGTGGCCGGAAAACTTGAGATGCGACTCCATCGAGGCGATCCAAAAAACTGTGACAGCCGAATTGAACGCGATTCCGGGGGATGAGTTTAAAAAATGTTTCCTGCAGTGGAAGGACCGCTACCAGCGGTGTATTCACGCTCAAGGGTCCTATTTTGAAGAATATTAGTTGTATAAGCCAAGAAGTTTAATAAAACTGCTTAAAAAAATTGCTATACGGTTGTGAAACGAGGACACTCAGAGATCCGGATAAACAGAAGCTGCTGATTTTCAAGAGGAGAGTTCTGTAAAAAATTTTGGCGTGATATGTGAAAAAAGGCAAGTGGTGGAAACGCTACAATCATGAACTCGAAAAACTAATATATATGCGCACCCATATGTGATAATCACAATCATGATCAACAGATTGAGATGGGCAGGCCACATATTGCCGGCTAATACGGATTACCCACCTCAGCAAATAGTCTTCGGTAAATGCAACAGAAAGAGAAGAAGGGGCCGCTCGCCGCTTAGATGGCTTGACGGTATAGAAGAAGACGCAGGATTATTGGGATTTCGGGCATGGAGGACACAGACACGAAACCGAGACAATTGGAGGCATATGCTACAGCAGACGATGCGCTGCTAGGGTTGTCCCGCCACAATGATGATGATGATGGTAAAATCCAAATGCATTGTGGATAAATCAGCTTCGATTGAAGCGTTGAAAGTCAACATTACTAAAGTTATTCATGAGACACCGACCGAAGTCCTCCATCGAGTCATTCAAAATTGGTGTTTATGGATGGCCGAATTACGGGGCAGTTGTGGCCAATATTTGGAAGAGATTGTCTTTAAAAACTAAGTGTCATGAATGGTTCTACGTAAAAATAATATACATTTATGCAAAAATAATGGATTTATTTGTCCCCAAACTAATATAATAAACGTTCTACCTTTTTATGCAGAATTAGTAAACTTTTCAGCCACCCCTCGTAATTTTGCACCTTTTTTAAACGTCTTTTGCTAATCTTTGTATCTTTGTATGCTTTTGCATATGCACTTTGATTCTATTATCCGTATAACGATGAAGGTGACTTAGAAAACTTATTTTAGTGTAATTTTATAAATTCTCATTTCGGTTTATTTTACGTTAATTTTTTAAAGACACTTTATATTACGAAACACATACACCCAAAAGTAATCATTTATTGCCAATCAATTGAAAACTTTCCTTAGTAGCTCATTTTATACTTACAGGGTCACAGGGCTTCATTCATTCAATATAAATTTTAATTTACACAAAACGGTTTTGTGAAGCCAAGAAAGTGCAATCCGCAATAAATCAGAAAATGAATGAGTGGGCCAACAAAGCAATGGCAGCAGTTGTATAGAATGAAAAAAAGAGAGAAATCAAATTATTTGCAAACTTAATACTTTTTTCATAAAACTCTCATAATGGAATGCAAATGCAATCCACTTTAGACTTTTGTATTGTATTATATTTTTTTTTATCTTTTGTGCTTAAACTATACTTTTTTGGGCTTTTAATTCAATATGAAATGTCGGAGCTATGCTTCACATTCTGCGCGTTAGTATTTTTTGGTAGATAATTTTTAGTAGAAACGATGCAAGTTTACGGTAAATTCGGTATTAATTAATTTTAACAGCATTGAGCAGCATAAGCGGAAGAGTATATATGTGTATGTATGTACACAAATAGTTCATTCAACCGACAATGAAGCAAACAAAATGTGGCTTTTAAAATTCAACGACTATACATAATTAATCTCGGCAAGGTAATTAAAAAGTTGCTTCTTTAATATGTATATTAAAGGATGGTACATTTCCAACACTCACATAAGCCCATCCTACATCAGCCCGTGGAAGCTAGGGAAATCGTTAAACTACAATCACATACTAGAGCTTACATACATTTAGACATTTTTATTATGCTATGAATGTAGGCCTTACCGGAAAGTATTTAACTAGTACGTTTTTGGTGAATTCAGGATTATGACTAACTTGTATTCCCATATAAGAAGCTATTTAGTATTCTAAGAAGGGTCATTGGCTCACACAGCATCTCCTTCCGATAGTATGAAACGGATACTTAATTAATCAATTTAGTAGATGAGATATCTTCGGTATATCGTTGGTCTTAATGCGTTAGTTCTGCCACGGCGTTTAATGCGAAAAATTATATCAATGAGAAAATGAACTGAACCATAAGAGTTAGGTTTCATGCTTGAAACAGCAAAAATATTTCGTTGAATTTTTTTCAGGTTTTTAATAAGGACAGAGCGCGTGTTTCTCTTCCTTAGTAGTTCAAAACAATAGCAGCACGTCATATTCTGAAGATTTGATTTAGTATTTTTTATTTAATTAAAAAAAATTGTGAAAATATAGTTCATTATCTAAAAAAATCCATATAAACAAAAAAAATTTAAAAAATTCAACAAACTTTAATCGAGGTTTGAAAATTTGTAATCAAAATTTCTAGAAGAATCTCGAGTATGCAGTTTTAAAGCCTATTAAAACAGCAAGTCTCAAATGGCTGAAAAATTCTTTTGATTTTTGACAATTTTGTTTTTTGTTGGTGGCTTTGTAAAGGGTGGTTAAGTTTCAAGGGCCGGTGCTGATTTTGAATAAAATACAATTTTTTTAGGAAATTATTGTCATTTCTCCTTATTATGATAATATCGGTAGGACTCAATTACCTATGAAACAAAATATTGGCCAAAAGGCTGCCGCGACCTCGGCAGCGCACCTCCATCCGATGGTCCAAATTTTCGATAACGCTGAGGCATAATTGAGGTTCTATGCCGTTAATGTGCCGAATGATCTCATTCTTCTAGCTCTTGAATTGTTGCTGGCTTATCGACGTACACCTGTTCTTTCAAATAACCCAAAAGAAAGAAGTCCAACGGTGTCGTTGACGTTTAGGTGTGGTTCATATTCAACATCGGCCCTTGAAATTTAACCACCCTTTACATTTTCCCCATAAAAAAAAAATTCTAAGCGAAAAAATTATCAAAAGCCAATACGAAATTTTAGCCACTTTGAACTTGTTTAATAATATTGCACCAAAATTTAATGGGCTACAAAACTGCATATCCAGAAATTTTGTAAAAACTAAATAGTTTAAAATTTCGATGCAAATTTATTGAATTTTTTACAATTTTGTATAAACTTTTATTAGGTGGGCAACTAAGTATTTCCGGATTTTTTTTTTTTTTTTTTTTAAATCAAAGACAATTTTTCTATGGAACTAACTAACTTTATTTTGTAATGCCTTGCCCATTTTGATCAATGATCTTTTGTCATCTTTCAGGCAGCATCATAATCCCATGTTCATAAAACTTCTGGTTTTTATTAGCAAAAAACTGAATCGAGTACGATTTGATATCATCATCATTATTGAAATTTCTACCATTCAAGGAGTTTTTTAAAGATCGAAACAAAAAGTAATCAGATGGTGCAAGGTCAGGACTATATGGTGGATGTGCCAAAACATCCCAACCAAGCTCCAATAACTTTTGCCCAGTGGCCAAAACTGTGCGTGGCCTTGGATTGTCATGATGGAACAGAATACTTTTTCGATTTGTCAATTCAGGCCGCTTTTCTTAAACTACAATACATTGTTTAAATTCGTTAGTTGTTCAATGTAGACATCAGAATGGATCGTTCGGTTGGGTGGTAAAAGTTCAAAGTAGTTAATTACTTTGTTATCCCACCAAACTGATAACAAAACCTTCTTTTGCTGAATGTCAGCTTTTGATGTTGTTTGAATTGGCTCAATTGGTAGAGCAGGCCACTACGATCTTTTCCGCTTGATATTGTTGTAAACAACTCATTTTTCATCGTCAGTTACCAGTCGTTTTAAAAATGGATCATTTTCATTACGTTTCTTTAGCAAATCGCAGCTGTTAATGCGTTGCGTTAAATGCGTTTCCTTCAGTTCGTGAGGAACCCATATATGGAGCTTTTGAAGAAAGGCAAATTGTTTTAAGTGATTTTCAGTGCATGTATGTGATACATGAAGCTTCTCTGCAATCTCCCGTGTTGTACTCTGACGATCCGAATCGATTATTGTTTTGATTAGGACGTCATAAACTTCAACTAGACCACCAGAGCGTTTTTCATCTTTTAGTGAAAAACCAGCAGAACGAAACCAATTTTGACACTGCCGTTCTTAAGGCTTCGTCACCATAAACAGCGTATTACTTTTTATGTGCTAGCGATGCGGTTTTCCTTTTGACGAAATCAAAAAGGAAAAAAAATGTTGAAAATATTCCTTTTGCTTTTCCATTTTTCAACGAACGCCGAACGAAAACTACGCAGCCGATCAAAAAACTTTTTTTACTGATTGACAGCTGAATTACCAACTATCAAATAGCAAAATGTGTTTTGCATTTGTACTAGTTCTGCAAACCTAAAAAATTCAACTGCAGTCATCTATAAGTGAAATCCACTATTACCTAGTTGCCAACCCAACAGTTATATGCTTTTTGTTGTAATATAAACCATGTTCTTATAAAAAAATAAAAAAATCATTTGTCGGGTAAAAAATTGTTTCGGGTGGCAGACGTTATAGACTCTCTTGTTGCAGGCAATGCCGTAGAAACATTCAGCTCTAGAGATTATGAGTATTCGAGGCTAGTTTGTACCGAAACAAATGAGTGACAGAACTTATCAATAGGGCGTATAAGGTAAGAATCTAATGAAGCGTTGCGTCTTAGGATGCTCGAAGTTCACTCGAGTTATGAAGACTTCATAGAGAATGAAAAGGAAGCTTGGGCAAAAAATCAAAAAAAATGCATAGCGAAATTAGTTCATTCCCTTCGAGTGTTCGCATAATTATCAAACACTTTGACTTTATTTTAGGCTCTAGTTTATTGGGACTAGGTTCGAGTACACATGCAGCAAATGTAATGGATTATGGTTTAAGAAAAATCTAAAGTTGCTAGCCAACAGAGGGGAACTGTGGTAAATCTTTAACTCTGCAACAAAGATTTCAAATCTTGGAAAACAGGCCAAATGCGGTCGATGCACAGAATCAATGGCTACGCATATTAAACTAAGTCCCATAACCTACATCGAGTTCGAGTCGAAGACGGAACGGCTAATATCAACGAGAATTTCTTTTACGCATTTACGTTGCTTTCATCGCCTGTGAAGCTATTTTAATGGTCTCGAAATATTCTGTCTTCATATTTTTCGACATTGAGCTTACTAAATAAAAATACGAAAAATATTTGCTGTTGATTTTTTTTAAGTTTTGTGTGTAAAATTAGAGCGAGGCTAGGCGCAGACGTATTCCGTATTGTCCGCCATAACTTTTCTAACCAAGTACAACGTCCCCTTATTGGAGTATTTATTTTATTTGCTAGATCTTAACTTCCACTTCAACATAGCGGTCGTCCCTCGACTGGCAATGGTAAATCATCGAGTGTATTTCTACCATTAAAAAGCTTCTCATAAAAAATATCTGCCGTTCGGAGGCGGTTTAAAATTGTAGTTGTCTCCATTTGTGGAAAAAACATCAATACGCTCACCATAAAATAGGAGAGTTAAAGTTAAATCTTTACTAAAAGGAACGCACCATATTGCCTAACGTGTGGCGATCACCTTCCAGTTCGACTTCAATCAGCAATTTACTACATTAGAAGCCACACACAACACAAGGCGCCATCTATGGTAGGGCTTGAAAATCGAGTATTCGTTTTAATTTCTGCTCTGCCATTACCACATACTGAAAGAAGCTGCCATTAATCGCGACGTGCATAGCGAACTAGCTCTAAACCATGCCTTTTTTATACCACATTAAGTCTTCCCTACAGGGATGTACCATAATTAAAAGTACTTATGCATTTGCGGTTACTTGCTGCTTTGCCGCTAGCTATTATTTCCTTGGGTAACTCAGCGGCGGACAAAGGAAAACGGTCATAAACGTAACAAATTTTGAATATTATGTCTTGTAAAGTTTATATTTTAATGTGCTTGTCTATTACCCGGACCGTTGTGGATGTGGGTGTGACAAGAACAATGGCGAAATATGTCCATAAGAGTCTAGATGAAAGAGGAAGAAAAGGTTGGTTACTTATTTGCTGGAAGTCACTTTGGTAAGCAAATATTTTTTCTGCGAATAGCAAAGACTGAAAACTGACCTTTGTTTGCTTGTTTTGGTTTATCAATTTCATCCATTTAACTGTTAACGACGCACGAATAAAGTTGGGGCATTTAAGAGCTTTATGAAAACGGTTTAATTTTAAAGTTGGTTTGCACATTAAATTCGCATTAACCGCATTTACTTGCAGGCAAGTAAAGGTGATTCTTTAAATTTAAAAGTTTTGAGTTCTTAAAAAAAAGTCAAGCAAATACATTTTTTTATAAATTCATGTGGGTAACTTGAAGAGCTTCGTTCGCATATTAACAGTAATGGTGACTGGAGTGCAAAGGAAATTTTAATATTTAACTGGGATAGGGTGATCAGCCATCGGTGCTTTAAAAATGTTTAGTTATGGTGGAAATAGTTGTTTATTTTTTATTTTTGTATTTATTTGTAAGTAGGGAATTAGACTAAAAATACATACCGATGCGCAGCCTTGACTATTCAGGTCTTTGAATGTGATGAAAACAATAATAGTGCATGCCAGAAGATTACGCTAATGAAATAGTACCAAATTCTGTTCTAAGCTGTTATAAATTACGTTTGGCTTAAATCTACAATAGTAACTTTCTTTTCTGCTTAGAATAAGTGAAAATTTCACTAATATTCTTTACTAAACACTAGACGCAGTGAGAAAAGCCGAATTCACTCAAAAAAATTTTCAAGAAAATTAAGAGGAGAAATGAAGAAATCATACACCGAGATACAAAGTCATTCGAGCTGTACTGTAACAATCGTAGGAAAAAATGCAGTCATGTATACATAATAGAAAGAAAAAAAGGAGTATTAAAACATTTTCACCAGTAAATTAACTGCTATTAAGAGCTCTGTTAAATGAAGCCTTTCCTCTGTAAGAAGTCCTTCCCCTCCAAAATACTGCAGAGAAATTGTGTCTACATAAAGCAGAAAGGTTTGCCCTTCTTTCTAAAAGGGCATCAAGTAGTCCTTAACAGTAGATAGAGAGAGCTTACGAGCTCTCTGAATACTATACGGCACATTTTAGGCTCCTTTATCATTTCTAGGAACTAGAAAAAGCTTCTACCATTTTTGAGACCTGGGCGATGTAGCGATGAGCATTTCCTTTGTGAAGTTTTCCTAAGACGAAAACTCGCGGAGTTATATATTATGCTCAACGTTCTTTAGTGATGTGGAACAAAGGGTCTGAGAAAATTAACAAATTTTTTACAAGCCTTTTATTGGAGGTCGCGTGCTTTATGGTCCAATAATAAGAATAATACTAAGGGGCAGGTTCAAAATTCCGCATTATAATGTTTTTTTGGCTAAAAATTTCGAAAAAATGTGTAACGTAAAATATCATAATTTAAAGGGTTTTGCAATAAGAGGTGTTATACTCGTAAAATATCAATGGTATAAACGTTGTCCGGATCAATACCATCCAATTCCGGCCATAAAAAGTCGTTAATCATCTCTCGATAGCGCAATCCATTCACCGTAACTGTTGCTCCAGCTTCATTTTCGAAAAAGTAAGGTCCAATGACTCTGTCGGACCATAAACCGCACCAAACAGTCACACGTTGAGGATAGAGAGGCTATTCAACAATAACTCTTGGATTTTCCGAGTCCCAGACCCAATAATTTTGCTTGTTGACGAAGCCACCGAAGTGGAAATGGGCCTCATCACTCAAGATGATTTTTCGATGGAATTCCGGATCATTTTCATGCATTTCAACGACCCAATCCGCAAAGACACGACGTTGTTGATGATCGGCCGGCTTGAGTTCTTGTGTTAACTGGACTTTATAAGTCTTAAAACCCAAACCTTTATGCATAATATGGTGTAATGTTACGTTTGTGGAATGCCTCATACGTACAGAATTTTTAATACAGAATTTTTCAAAGTTGAATTTTGATAGTACTGAATTTTGCAGTACAAAATTTTGAAATACTTTTTTTCTCAATAAAGAACTTTATCAGGAAAAGTTTTGCACCATTAAACTCTTGTATCCAACTTTAGTAATAATAACTCCTCTGCTTGCATAGTTCTGGCTCTGTCTGCGGCTGAAAATATCATATATTTCTTATGCTCTTATCCCTGTTAACATAACATTTTCTGTTAGGTCAGATAAACTGATTCTTACTCCGTTCTGAATGTGGGTAATGCAGTTTGATAATATAATTTCAGAAGAATTTGCAAATTTAAATCAGCATCAAACTACCAGCGGAACTAAAAGAACATTTTTTTTTTCTAAAAATCTCTATCGATTACCGAGTTGCATATAACCAAGTCCAAGGAGCTTAATTGCCACTGCAAATAAACAACTCACATAGCCGAAATTTTGCTGGTAGCATGTTTCATACTCGAGAAGAACTCAGTAGTCGAGTTCGATTTGCTTACATACATAGGCTCCCGAATAAATGTGAAAATGACGAAAATAAATATTATAAGTAGACTTTCTTTATATTTATTATACAGTAGGTTCTGTTTTTATGCGGCTTTTTTTTATGCGGTTTTGAAATAGTGCGGTTTTTTTTTTAATTACAAAATGCATGTCGACCTATCGGGAATTGTACATATAAACAAGATTCTAAACCAGCTAAGCAAAAACTCATCACAGATTACATCAGAAATGCTAACCCTACAAGTATGGAACCGCCTGCATAACTATCTAGATCAGACGTGTACATTTCCTCAAGTGACGAAAGTGATTTTACGCCAAATCCTAAACGAACGCGCAACATGTGGGTATTGTCCGATTCTATTTCTGACTTAAATTTATTTTTCGATTCTGACGTTTCTTAAATAAAGATATAATTTTCAAAAATACAATATTTTGTTTATGCGAATTTATTTAATTATTTCAGATTCATGCGATCTATGGAACGTATCTATAGTTATAATATGGGACTAGTGCCCTTTTTTATGCGATTTTATTACATTATTTCAGATTTATGGGGTTTTAGCACTTTGAAACGTATCTATAATTTTACTATAGAACTAGTAGCTTTTTTTATGCTGTTTCTTGAGGAACCTATCTACCGCATAAAAACAGAACCTACTGTATATACATACATGGGCTTGCTTTTTAAAATTACGCATACGCCATGTCATCCTATCTAAACAATATCCAAATGCCAATAAGTAAAGTATAATTTGAGCTTAACCATTGGCTATTTCCGAGTTATTTTTGCTTTATTTTATATGCCCATTCTATTCGTATTTAAATATATTTTGCAAATGCGCTAGCTACATAAATGTATACAAATAGGGCCATTGCGAAGGGCAAATGTAATTTTTCATATTTTGGTTCACTATGACTTCCGGCATTGCTGTCAGCAATATTTCTATTACTTGTGACAGGAAAAGTGGCCAATGAATTGCTAATATGTTGATACCATTTACAATTCCTGTATACTGTTATGTATATATTACACACATATGCATACAAAATATATATGAACATTTGCATTTGTAAATATATACAGAAATATTAACAGCATACGAGTATACAGGGAAAGGGATAGTTGATAGATTTTAACTCAATCGTGCTCACGAGAAAAATATTAATTTGTGTAACTTAGGGTGGATAATTTTGCGACATATACTTAAGAAATAGAGCACATGTGCATGCATGTGCCCTACTATTTATTATGTACAGATAACTTTAAAGGTTAGTTAACAGACAAGACAAGTTCTACTGTACCAACACTAGCAGGCTCGATGCAAATACACTTTTTTGGCAAGGAAACTGTGTGTGAGAGCCAAAAGAAGTTATGAGGCGGAGTGCAGCCAATATAGAACAGGCTAAGCTACTACATTTTAACAAGAAAATTAAAAAATATAATAATATAGTAGGTCGAGTCGCAAAATTTAATGGAGTAACTACTAATGCTACTGTAGCACTACCATTCTGTAGAGAGCGAGTTTAAAACCCACTGTAAGCAAGAAGCTTCAAATGATGGAAAATATTGTTTTCTATTTTCGGTCGCCAGCCAATGGCATACCTTCGAGAGTATTTTTGCTTCTTGTAACAATATCTGGCTTTCGAAGTTGGCATAAAATTGTAGGTCTCTCCATTTGTGGAACAATATCAAGACGCATACCACAAATTGGAGGAGGAGCTTGACCAAACACCTAACGAGGGATAGCTACTGTTTTTGGAAAAAAGTAGCGATTCGACATAGTGAATGTCCTCTCTTCATATCTTCCATCTCACACACATGCAGGGCTAACTGAAATGGGGGAAATATAAAAACTTTCTAAAACAAAACTAAGCGGAATTAATCTAAGAAAACATATTACCTTTGAAGTAGTCGTCGACTTAGACAGGAGGGTAAGTAGGGTAAGAAACTGAGAAAAGGCAACGGAGCGATTCCATGTTAAGTGAATCCAGTATTTGACAGCAATGCTATCGCACAAATATTTCTTTTGAAAGTGGAATAAATCCATTCCAAAAAAACACTTTCTTACTGAAATTATTATTGCTTATTTTTTCTTTAATGCTACTACTACCTGTTTAGTTCATATACTAAAGGATTGCGGCTTGAGTACGTTTAAATAAAACTGTCATTAAAGCAGTAAGTTGAAGGTTTACATAAATAATTTTATTTGCTAAAATGAGTTCATTTGCCAGTAAAGAAGACGATAATTGGTCAATTTGGTCTGATAGTGATGTTGGTAAGTAAGAGTAATAATTTTTTTCTCGGGAATATTAAATTTTATTTGTTATAGAAGTAAGACCCATGAATATTAGAAGAGGAAGACGAATTTATGATTTGGATGAGGAAAGCAATTTGCGCAATATTGATTCAAGATTTCCACAATCTAAGAAGAGAATTAGAATTTTGGAACTAAGTGATGCATCGACTGACGAAGACGTTGCTATTGATTTTCGATAATTTTTTGAAAATAATGATCAGAGGATTAGAAAAAGTAAAAGGAATAGAGGCGAAAAGTATTATACAAAAACTGGAAATATTATTCCTGCTAAGAAATTCAAAAATAAGGATTACAACTGTAAGAAATTGTGCGCGAAGCGTATTACAGATAATTCGCGAACATCTATCTTTAACTCCTTTTGGGAAATGGGAGATTTTAACAAACAGAATATATTTTTGAGTGCAACTACTCAGCGTGTGCCAATAAAAAGAGGACGAGTCAGAAATTTGAAGGGATCAGCCAGAGATTGTAGTTAAAAATACTTTTTATATATTGAAATGGAAAGCATTGAGGTATGTAAAAAGTTCTTTATAGATACATTTGATATAGGTATCTATAGGTAGACTACATAGAGCTCTCAAAGCAAAGATAATCGGAAATGACTTACTTGGAAAAATGAAAGGCTCTTGCAGAAAGAGTGATGAGAAACTTTCGGAAATCGCAATCGATCATAGGTATAAAAAGTTTTCCATACTATGAAAGTCATTACACGCGTTCTAACAATCCAAACAAGAAATACCTGAGCTCTGATTTAAACTTAAGGAAAATGTACAACTTGTATGTTGAAAAGTGCGAAGAAAACCATACAAAAGTTCTCAGCGAGCGAATATACAGGAATATTTTTAAGGATAATTGTAATTTAAGCTTTCATCACCCACATAAAGATTCTTGTCAAAAATGCGATTACTTATACATGAAAATTAATACTACCTCTGAGCCTATTGAAAAAAGTAGCCTTTTAGAAGAACATTTGAAAAATGCAGAACTGACTAGAAAAGCTTTAAAAGAAAGGCAAAACTTATCTTTAACGAACCCATATAAATATTTTGCATTTTCCTTTGATCTACAAAAGGCCCGTCCATATCCCAAATTAACAGTTTCTGTGGCATACTATAAGCGAAACATGTATGTTCTTAATGAAGGCTTTCATAATTTTCATGACACTAAAATTCATATGCATGCATGAGACGAAACTACAGCATCTAGAGGTGCAGAAGAAGTAGTATCTTGCTGTCTAAAGCATATTCAGACGATAACAACTCAAGATTATGTCACAGCATACAGTGACATGTGTATCGGACAAAAGCGCAATATTAAGCTCGCACTGATGTGGTTAAAAATTGTTCAAGCAGACGATAATAACATAAATGTTACTGACCACAAATTTTTACTGTCGGGTCATTCGTATCTTCGAAACTATAGAGATTTTGCAGTTGTGGAAACAGCCTTAAAGAAAAAGGATCAATTATACACTGCTGAAGACTATTATAATGCAATAAAGACTTGCCGAAAAAAATCAGCTTTATTTTGTATGAAATGAAAAGAGAAGACTTTGTCTCAACCAAACCTCCTGAAGCGGCAATATCAAACAGAAAAAAATACGGACGGAGAAATTGTTAACTTACTTGCTTAAAATATGTTAGATGAGGTTCAAAAGGAATGAACCTCACGAAATATTTTATAAAATTAGTATGGAAGAAAATGCTCCATTTAAAACAATTTTTTTAATTGGAAAAAGAGGAAGACCAAAAAATTTCAGCACAATTAATATTTTACAACTTTATGAAACTTCAAGGAGCATAACTAGAGAAAAATAATGATATTATAAGTTTGTTACCTAACATACCACCAATTAACCATAAATATTTCAACACCCTAACTGTAAAAGAAAACTAAATTTAAAATATCTTCTTTTTTTATTTAAAGATCTTAATGAAGTGATTTTCATTTTTATATTTTTATTGTTACTGAAATAAATTTCTAATAAACTTGGCTATTCTTGTATTTAAATGTCTTCGTTTTGGCTTTTACTTTTTACATAAAAACCTATTTCAAGTAAGCTTAATGTACATAAAAATATGGACTTAAATTTGTTCTGGTTTTTATTTTTTGTAATATATTATTTTTGAAAGTGGTATAATTTTAGTAATTTTTATTTAAAAATAAAATTTAACCCGTTTATAGCGTAGAAAACATCTCTAGAATTTATTAAAGTTGGTCAGTATTTTTAAATTGATTCAAACGCAAACCCTTAAATATCTCAATATATGAAAAAATGGACTTATACCACTTTCAGAAAAAACAGTTCAAATATTAATATACAAAAAAATTTTTTTCTACACAAATTTAGTTTTTTTATTGAAATCTGTTTGAGAAAATTTTTTTGTCATAAATAACAACTACCCTAATAAACAACATTATTGACAGATCTCGCTAAAATAGTTTTAATCAATATCAACCCCTCACTGTTGATGACCGCCAAACCTTATATATAGGGTGGGCCATATAGCGTTTGCTTTTTGAACCACCTATTTTTTTGAGAATGGTAACACAAATGACATGTCAAATGTGTTCATAATTTACTTAAAGATTTGACATTTACGAATGGAACAATGGGCAGAAAATCATTTAACCGAAGATGAGCATTTTTTACCGAAAAATCGTCTTTTCTGATGAAGCTCATTTTCACATCGGTGGCTACGTCAATAAGCAAAATTGTCGGATTTGGAGCTCAGAAAATCCTCACGCTACTGTAGGAAAGTAAATGCATCCACAACGAGTCAATGTTTGGTGCGGTTTTTGGTCTGGCGGCATCATCGGACCATTTTTGTTTTCGAAAATGAGCGAGGAGCCGCGGTTACAGTAAATGGCGAGCGTTACCGTGACATGCTCAACGAGTTGTTTCCAAAAATTGAAGAGGATGACATGGACGACATTTGGTTTCAAACGGACGGTGCAACTTGTCACACTGCCAAAGTTACACTCGAACTTTTGGCTACCGTTTTTGAAAACCGAATAATCAGTCGAAATTCCGATATCAATTGGCCGCCTCGGAGCTGCGATTTAAGCCCGTTGGACTATTTTTTGTGAGGAGGCGTTAAGGGCAAATGCTATGCGAACCATCCAGAGTCGATTGATGATTTAAAACACGAAATCGAAGTTGCCATTCATGAAATTGGAGCCCAAACAATCGAAAATGTACTTAAAAATTGGGTTGATCGAATGGCCTACTGTAAAGCCAGTCCTGGCAGCCATTTGAACGATATTATTTTTCATTCATAAATGGCAATGTTCAATCTTCAGAATAAAAAAAAAAAGTTTGAAAAAATATTTATTAGTTTTTTTTTATAGCCGATTCAGAAGACAAATTTTACCTGGCCACCCTATATAATATTCAAAACCCAAGGCGACTATTTTTTTATGATAAAAATTAGTTGTACTATATCCTGGTGAGCGAAAAAATGTATCCTTTTCATAATCCTATACAAACATTACTTTAAATTAAAGTAAAATGCAGCAAAACGAAAAACAAAAAAAAAAAGATTTAAGTAAAAAGTGTCAAAAGAAGTTCCACAATAGGAAAAATGGTATCACTGAAATTTAAATATGCAACAAAGAAGGATACTACATCTTTTGGTGTCAAAGCAAATTCAAGTCTGTTTACTTGTCTGCTTATCTGATGCTTGCTTTTGATATTTACATTCTTCTTCATACGTTGAATTTTTTATAGCAGCTCACTTTGTGTATGTCACTAAGGGATTACCAACATGCAAGCAAGCCGAAAGAAGTTTTAATTCCCGAAAGCAACACCAACGTTGTACTTGACAGACGTCAATGGATATTCATTTGTATACAGTTTATTTACTTACTCTAGCACGACACACAATTTAATGGATAGACAAGGTACGAACATACATATGTTTACTCATGTATTGTACATATATACAAAAGCCGTTTAACTATTTGAATGACAGTAAGTAATCTGACTCCTTTCAATGATTCCCGTGTTCTTTGTAACCAACATTGTGGCTAGTCAAATCCAGAAGCATTTACTATTAATCAGAAGTGAATTGGATGTTTAGCAACACCGGCTGAATACTATGCCTATGCATGCCCACCAGAAAAATATACTGATACCGAACTAGTACGATTCTAGGAAATTTAGAGTCATGACTAGTTCGCGCATCTTCTATTTGTCACAAAATCAGTCGCTGCTTGTTTCATCGTTAAGCGCTACAAATGCCAATTATCGTCCGCTGTATCACTTTTTCGACAGGTCGCAACTAATACTCAATGTGACGTGAGATATTGTGGAAGCTCTGCATAACATTTTCAGAAATTTTTCTTTTATGGAAGAAAGCACCCAACACCGTCCGCAAAAAAATTGTCAAAAATCAACGAAATTTTTCTGCCATTTCATAATTGCACTTTATTACACCAATTTTCAATTGGCTATGAAGCTGCATACAAGGAAATTTTTTAAAAAATGAGTGTGAAAAAAATGTGAAAATTTGATGAAAGTTTGTTGATTTTTTTTTTAATTTTTACAAAGTTTGAAACTTAGATTTATATGGTTTTTGTAAGACATCATGCAAAAATATTAAAATTAAATAAGAACCCGATAAATTGTCAATTAGACCCCGTGATATAGTAATTTAATTAAGTGCACATAAACCAAAGATGAAAACGGCGGAAAATTCGAAATCCAACCCTTGAAATTGAAAACTTCAAGCAAATTGAGTAAATTAATGCTGCTCACTTCTGTCAAGCTATCAAAATAAATTTTTCTCATCGATTTGTCTCTTTCAACCATCTAGCGCACAGTGGGCAAAACCGGCAAAGCAAAAGCCTTTGAATTCGTTAAATAAATAAGTCCTTATATTTCAGGTGGTTATCAACCCTTTCCTAGCAAAGGCTGAGAAGGTAGTACAAAAATATAATAGTTTCTCTCCAACTCCTTTCCAAATGGATTTTCCGATTCCCAAATTTACTTGGAAGGAAATAAAAGGCCCACTATGCAAAGCATTAAAGCCAAACAAAAACAAAGTACCGGAATAAGACGTCATTACAAGCAAATTACCTAAGGAACTACTTGATTGCGTATTTAAGTATATATGTATTTGATGATGAGATGATTTGACCAGAGTATTTTCCAGTGCAGTGGAAAGTATCGGATATAGTCTTAATCCCTAAGCCAGGAAACCCCTTAGATATGGTGTCCTCGCATAGCCCAATATGTCGCATCAGACAGGAAACATCATTCCACCAACGAGCAGGCCAACTGTGTATGCGGAGAAATAGTTCGAAATAAGAGAATACTGTATTGCCGTCTTCTCAGTTTTGGAACATGCATTTGACCAAGTATGGCACGAGGGTCTGATCTACAAACTAAAAATGAATGTTCCTCATAATTTCTTTATTCTGCGAAAATCATATTTACAAATCAGAGATTTTCGAGTTAAAATAAACGAAGTGGTACCAATCTCTATGAAAACAATGCAGGGAAGTGACTTGGGACTAGTACTTTATACGCTTTTCATTGCTACCTTCTTTTAACAGTTAGCACACAATCAGCTACATATGCAAATTACACATTGACTAGTAAAAGTCCCGCGTCTAATTCTTCTAATCAACTTCAGCAAAACCTGAACAGCCTTTGCACCTGGCTGAACAAATGGGCTATAAAAGTCGACGAAGCAAAATCAGCGCAAATAACTTTCATGCTCCGCAAGGATACTTGTCCCCCAGTATAGCTTAACAAGTGCGAGATACCCCAAACGTATTACGCTAAATACTTAGGCATTCATTTTGATCGACGTCTTACATGGTGATATCCCATATGATATAATATTTTCAAGCCGGAAACAGGTTGGAATAAAATTTTGTTCCCTTTATTGGTTACTTGGCCATAATCAGAGTTTTCGAGGCACAATAGCTGCTCATATATAAAGCAATACTGAAACCAATATGGGCATACGGAGTGCAAATCTAATGCTCAGCTTCAATATTATCATAAATCTTGACATCTTACAGGGGTTCCAGTCGAAAATGTTGCGCATGAGTACCAACGCTCATGAGTTGTCTGCAGCGATGTAATTCATCGTTATCTTGGAGTGCTATCCGTACATGAAGAAATTGGCAGCATCAGCATAAGATATAATAACCGGCTCGCTAACCATCCAAATCCTCGGACGTCAACCCTATCAAACCAAACCACTCTCCCTCGCAGACTTACACCTTGTATGCCTACTTGTCTGCCACAGATTTAAAATGTCAAATTTAAGTAATAGAGTCTATATTGGGAATTTTTACACAAAACATCTTTTTAAAATTTGAATTAAACGTATAATAAATAATAAATGGATTTAAAAAAACAGAAAAACTAAACATTGAAAAATGTTACGGTCGGAACACAGACATACATTTACTATTTGTAGATTTCAAACAAGCGTTCGACATCGTCCACTGCCTTTAGTTTTTGCAAAACTGGGCATCAGCAGCAAGCTGACCAACTTAGTTATGGCCACCCTGACAAGCACTGCCGGAAGGTAGTAGTCCAGCAGTCCGTCTCGCTTGCCTTTGATATAACCTGTGGAGTCAAATAAGGCGGCTCTCTCTCCACAACCGTTTTCAAGAAAATATCTGGCGGAACTTTTTCTCAAATCAAGAAAGGTGCTGAAATCGTAGGACTCAAAATAAATGCATAAACACCAAATAGAATATCTAAAGATTTTATGCAAGGTGGAGAGAAGACTGCTAGAAGACATGCTAATTGGTATCTACCACTTCGAAGGCGTATAATCGTTTAAGTATCTGGGCGTCACGATACAAAACGTCAATAGCTCAAAAGTCACAATTCAAAGCAGAAATTGCGACAGGAAACAGATCATATATCGCCCATACCAAACTATTGTATTAAAATCTAAACTTCTTACGAGAAATTGCAAACTAAGTCTATACCACTCAACAATACCCCCAGTTCTGGCATACGGCTGTGAATGCGGGATGGCGACTTCTTTTGAGCGAAAAGTGCTGTGAAGGGTCTTTGGTCCGCTACGACTACAAGATGGTATCTACCGGATATGATGCAATCAAGAATTGCAGTAGGTATGAAATGGTGAGGACATCGTGAAATATGTCAAGTCCTAAAGACTGCGATGGTTGGGCCATATTACGCGCATGAGAGATGATCGCCCCCAGAAGAGTATCGTGATATACAACCCCATAGCACCTAAAGCACGGGGACGTCCAAAGCTAACATAGTTTGAATAAGTTCTAATGGACCTGAGGACACTGAGGCATGGAAACGAGTAGTGAACGAAGCTAAAGTTCACCCTTAGCTGTAAAGCTGCCCAATGATGATGACGAGAATTATTTCAGAAATTAATTAGTAGAAACAAGCATCTATGGTTTTCTTGAGCTGAGTGATGAAACGCCAGAGTACATCCTCTGCGGCTCTCGCAAGTCTTAGACTCCCTCATCTAGGTGATGCGACCCTAAGTAAATCGGTGATTAGGAAGACATATTATTCCTTTATTTTTACTTGTCGGCTTTATCATTGTCACACATTGCAGAAAATTGTTGTCACTCCTGAGATGAGTAGCGAAGTGGTTCCCAAATTGGCGAAAATCCTACTAGTTCTGAATTAAACATTTTCGTTGACTAGCTCAGGTTATCCATGCAATCCGGACATATGTGTATATATATTACTTGTATGTATGTATAAATTGGATATGCATGTTCTTGCGGTTTTCTGCCTTTGGGTGCTTGTAGCCGTTGAACCTCCTACTGTTCATTGGTGCTTTCATATTCTATTGTGTCACTAGAACATTGTTCATTATTTTATTAAGCTCGAATTTACCGTAAAATAGCACATATCATCAAAGCAGATATGCCACATCCACATATGTAAGTACGTGTGCGTATACATATACGTCCCTGCCGTAACCTATGGCCGACTTCAGTCTCAATATTCAATGTACCTGTGTCTATTCTAATTTACTCCGGCTGCTGCCTTGTCACCTTCAATGTATTCTTCTGTCATTTTCAGGTGTTACATAGCGTGTCGTCGCCCTTCAGGGCATTTTGGGCCTTACATTCCATTTCAATATTATAATATGCCTTATCCAAGTATAAGTTTCAATGTTACGTAGATACTTACATACATACGAGTACTTACATAGAAATGCACGTGTTCGTTTAACGTTCTTTGTGTTCCTTTATAAAAAAGGTAACATATCAAACAAAGTTACCGCAGGCAAAACAAAACAAAAAAACAGAGAAAAAAGCGTTTCGTTTTATACTTTTCGCGTACGGAATTTAAAATGCGGAACGAAATTATTGGGTCGGGGAATAAGTTTATAGCGTTTTTATATTTTCTTTTATTTTACAACAATTTGTTCGCTGTTTGGCAAAGGGAAAGTATACATTCGATAGAACTCTTTCTGCTCTTCAAAACTATCTTAATTGTATTTTCGAGTTATTTTGTTTAGTTATTTGTTAGTTTCGAGGCTTAGAAATGGCAAAAATCAACATTTTCAACACCTCTTCTTTTTTGCTTTTCATTGGGGTCAAAAAGCTATCGAAGTAGCCGCGGACATTTGCGATGTGTATGGAGAATGTGTCATAGGTGAGTCTACAGCACGGAAATGGTTTACAAAGTTTAAAAATAGCGACTTTGACGTCGATGATACGTCCCGTAGCGAAAGGTCTTATGAATTCGATGAAGAACTTATGAACGGTCGCTAAACCCATCGTGAATTGGCGGAAAAAATTAACTGCGACAATAAAACGATTCTCAGTCACCTTCATTCAATGGAATTTACCAAAAAAGTGGGAGCTCGGATGCCATTCGAGCTCAACGAAAAAAAGAAAGAAAATCGCCTTCAAATTGCTTCTCAGCATCTCGCCCGCCATCGAGCAATACGCAGCCATAAACAGCGCTTTTTGTACCGAGTCGTCACGGGAGATGAGAAATGGTGCCTATACATCAATATGATGCAAAGAAAGGGGTGGGTGGCTCAAGGAGATACGCCAAAGCCGCGAGTCACGCCGGATCTTCATCTAATGATTTTTTTTTTGTTTTTGTCGGGACAACTAGCAAGTGCAGCACTCAGATTTTAATTAAGTCCTTTGTTCTACACTTGGATTCCCTTTTAATTTTCTTTAAATTTACCCGATCTCCGAAGAAATCTGAGTAGATCTTGTGGTGTCAAGGAGCCAATATGGTCGCTTCTTAACACAACAGTGCCAAAGACCTCAAACCTGATTCGAGCGAAGGCGGGGCAGACACACAGGAAGTGGTCCGACGTCTCATCCTCCTCTTCACAAGCTGGGCAGAGTACACTGTCTGAGATGCCCAACCTTTCCATGTGCTTCGCCCACAGAAAATGGCCCGTCATCAGTCCAACCAGCCGTCTGCACTCCCCTCTGCTTAAAACAGAAGGGTTTGCGACAGTCGATCGGACATGACAGGTAACATCAGTTTAGTCCATCTGCAGCCTCTCTAAGCCTGCCAAGCTCACTTGGGAGTGGTAGTTACCCATTTGCTAACCGTGGCCGTGATGGCCGCAGAAGGGAGTGGCGAAACGGGCTCTGGGCCAAAGAAGTTGGCCTCAGAGCCCATCTTAGCTAAGGAGTCAGAGGTCTCGTTACCCGCGATACCCACGTGTCCCGGGACCCATGTTAGCATCAAGCTATTATATCTACCGACATAGTTCAGCCTAGATTTACAGGACTTGACTACCCCTGATATGGTTGGAGGGCTGTCTAAGGTCATAAGGCCGCATCTTGGCTGTCGCTGCAGACACATATAGTTCTGCCTCTCCATCGCTTTTCCACAACAAAGTTCATCGCTTCTTGAACTGCATACACCTCCGTTTGAAACACAGTTGCATGCATTCCAATAGCAAAGTGCAGTTTTGTCCCGCTGGATTCCAGGTAGACCCCAGAGTCGGAGCCATGCTCGGTCCTGGAGCCATCCGTAAAAATGCGAAAACAGTGTTTGCCGGGCTCATTTTCTGAGTCTTCCCACAACTGAGCCTCTGGTAGCACTACACTGTATCTCTTTTCAAGTACGACTCTTAATGGCATGGAGTCGAAGGCCATGGAGAGAATCATTGGATCGACGTCCATACCTTCTCTGTGTTCCAATGCCGGACAGGGGCCGTACCAGTTCCCACTGTGTTTCAGTCTGCTGATTTGAAGGCCATCTCCTTGGATGAAAGCATCAAGTGGTGGTCAACCAATCAGAGCATCTAATGCCGGGCCTGAAGTAGTCGGAAAAGCTCCGATGCAACAGATAGCCACAGTGCGTTGTAATTTCGATAAGGTCCTCCTGACTCCCACTAGAGAGAGTCTACTCATCCAGACCACTGATACATAGGTGATAATAGGTCTTATCATAGCCGTGTAGATCCATAGGACCTTGCTAGGAGAAATACTCCACGTTTTCCCAAATACACCTTTGCGCTGCCAGAAAGCTGTCAGTGCTTTAGATGCCTTTGTTTCAACGTGTGATTTCCATAGGGGCTTACTATCGAGGATTACTCCAAGATATTTAATTTCCTTGGACAGCTGGATTGTGACTCCTTTTAGCTTAGGCAGAACGAGTCCATCAAGCTTCCTCCTTCTGGTGAAGAGGACAATACCAATCTTGGCGGGATTTGCCGATAGCCTATTCGCACCGCACCAAGTGTCAATCCGATGAAGAGTTTTCTGCACTTTCCTGCAAATGTTCATAAGCGAAGGGCCTGTTACCAAACAAGCAACATCGTCCGCATATGCTTGTGCGTAGACTCCCAAATCATTTAAGTTGGTGAGTAGAGGATCGATTACCATGCACTTGAAGCAATCCTAAGTCTCACTGTATGGACAACTAACGGACAATGTCCGCTAAGGATACCAAATAGTGTTATAGTAATCATCGGAAAAGTCGTATGTACTTTTTTGAATCCAACACTTAATGGTAGCTGCCTATCTATAATTGGATAGATCTCGGCTTGAGGAGCACTGAATTAGTCTGAAGTCTATATGCTGTTCAGGGTAATGAACTACTTGATAAGATTGAGTCAATATCCCAGCTGCTTATACAAGAGTCGTTAAGTAAGTCCAAAACCTCACGCACAAAAGGCACAAGGACCGTTGACGGAGCCTCAACAACTGCATATAAGGTAAGTGTTTTTAGAAGAAGCCCAACGGGGTGTTGCCCGAGTTCTTTATCAATCGGAGCAGCAGTAAGATTTTTAACAAAAATATTATATTATATATATACAATTACCGCGTACACCCTTTTCGGATGTTTGACTGAGCTCCTCCTCCTATTTGTGGCGTGCGTCTTGATGTTGTTCGACAAATGGAGGAACCTACAGTTTCAAGCCGACTCCGAATGGCAGATATTTTTTACGAGGAGCTTTTTCATGGCAGAAATACACTCGGAGGCTTACCATTGCCTGCTCAAGGGCGGCCGCTATTAGAAAAAACTTTTCTTCATTTTGGTCTTTCGCCAAGATTCGAACCTGGTGTATCTCTGAATTATATGGTAGTCACGCACCAACCCATTCGGATACGGCGGCCAAACATATTAGTTTGGGTAAAAAAATCTATTATTTTCTCGATAAATGGCTGTAGTGATCGACATCTCGTAAAGTATCGGTCAAACAATTAAAAGTTTATGCTCGTTGTCAATGTCACATTTCACACTGAAAAAATCTTTTCCTGTTTTGATGTTGACAATGGAAGTCTACAAAGAGAAAATTTGGTAATTAAATTTTTCAGTTTTTCTTTGATAAAGGCGAAAATGCAAGCAAGTCCGCTGAAATTGTGATTGGTGGGCAAAAAAATCGCCCATTGCTCTGTGAAAATCATATTCTGGGGGGTCGGTCATACATTTAGACTCGATTGGAGCACTCTAAGTGGTATTTTTCGTTCGACCCAAATTGGGGGACATCAGAATTCGTTTTAGAGGTATGGTTCCTTCGGCAAAGTTTCTTATTTTGATCCCTAGAATACGATTTTCTCAGAGCAATGAGCGATTTTTAAATCGACCCGCCCTAGTGTTTATGGTGCCGATACTATAACGGCTAATTACGTGCAATTTTGATTTCGTCGACTCCGTTCAGGCATTTTTAATGTTAAAGAAAATATCGATAAAATCACAGAAATAATTGAAGTTGAGGCTTTGTTAGTAGGCATAGCATTGCCCAGGAGCTAAAGGTCGACCATAAAACTGTTTTAAGCCATTTACGCAAACATTTTACGCAGAACTAATAGATTTCTTGTTCCCCACACTAATATTAATATTATTTAATATAATAAGTATACATATCAGCTGTGGTGGTGGAGGAAAAGCTGTATGCGCCTGTTGTGGAAGACAGGAAAAGTTCTATAGTCAACACATAATTCGACTACGTAGGATTGTGGATTATGCTACATCTGACTTTTTTCAGTCAATTAAATGGGTCACTTTATTCTGTAAAGTAGTTCTTCAATTACATTTTTGTTTAAATTAGCTTAAAGTTGATCCGTTGATGAACATTTCTTTATGTTTTTCAACCAAAATCATCATTAATGGCTTTAAATTTCGTTGCAATAAAATTCTCCCCCTATTTGGTGGAACAGGTTTTCTCTAAAAGTCATCACGTTTGGCCGGCAGTGGCAAAACTTCGAATGCATTTCTGATATGAAAACATTTCGCATAAGAACCATCTGACGTTCACACATACATACATAAAACTCTGATTCACTTCTTTTGTGGAACAACGCCAAGGCGCACACCACAAATTGTAGAGGTAGTTCGGCCAAACTCCTAACTGAGAAGGTATTAACCTATTATACACTAATATACGTAAATACCCATACAGAAATTTCCTTTGTTAAAATTTCATTGGTTAATAAAAGCAACTCAGTAATGACTAATCGGTACAAATTTGCATGAATATAAATAATACATTAGTAAATGTATTCATATGTTTATAAGTATTTGTATCGCCGTAATGCAAGCAACAATCAACACGTATTTGTAATTTGTTGGTATCCTTGTCACAGAAATTAACTGGTACTGTTAGCAGTGAGACCCATCCATGGTGAATACTCGTATTGTTATGTTTCGTAGGCATTCAAATGCAGTGAAGCATACATTCAGGGGCGCCTTGTAACTACACCTACTGCTTAACAACAACTCAGATTAAAAATAGTGGCCCCATTTGCATGTAAATGTGCTGAGAGAGGCTTTTGTAATGCTAATAAATGCCAGCATTTGAGTATCACGAATGTGTATGAGTGAGTGTGTATGTGACATGTGTTTCTGTACTGCATTTGTAAACAATGTTATGTGTTTCCACATACACACATACAAATAGCCGCATATGCGTAGGTCTACCCATATATATATATATATATATATTAATAGCAATAGTAGCGGCCGCCGTAGCCGAATGGGTTGGTGCGTTCCTACCATTCGGAATTCAGAGAGAACGTAGGTTCGAATCTCGGTGAAACCCTAAAATTAAGAAACAAATTTTTTTTTATACCAGTCGCCCCTGGGCAGGCAATGGCAAGCCACCGAGTGTATTTCTGCCATGAAAAAGCTCCTCATAAAAAATATCCGCCGTTCGAAATCGGCTTGAAACTGTATTTCCCCCCATTTGTGGAACAAGATAAAGACGCACGCCACAAATAGGAGAAGGAGCTCGGCCAAACACCCAAAAAGTTTGTACGCGCCAATTATAAAATTAAATAGTAAAACTATGTGATATTCGGAGCCTTGGTAAAGTTAGGCCACACCTTCTCTACGTATCAAATTTTTCCTTTGACTGGAGAAAGCGACACCTTAAAGCTTTTATATTCCCATTTTATAAATATTTCTTGTGCCCAACATTATCGCGTTCGTTTTCAATTAATTTTTAATGCTATATACTGTTACCAAAAATGCCGCATTTTCAGTTTTTGTTAATGCACGAATTTGAGATCGAATTCGTATCGTGTCATTTCTACTGTTGTGCGAAATTCGAAATGTCGGTCGCTATCTGTGCCTCTGTGCACCTGTGTCCATGCATAAATGCGAAGGTTTTTCAAATTACCCTATAATGCATATTTACGTACAAATACACATACATACATATTTAAATGTTTTTGTATGCATAAAATATCGCTACAAATTGGATTACGATGCGTCCATTAGCAATAACAGTGGTCAATTTGCTAAAGCTAGTTTGGAAGTGGGAGGCTTACATTTTGTTAGTATAGGTATATAGACCATGCATATGTACATGCATGCATGTAATATAAAGTGGCCAATGCCGTATTGGCAATGCCTTGAATGTTATAAAAATATTGTATTTTATTTTTCCCCAAAGGATTTTTGTAAAGTACATTTGATCCCAAAAAATGATATGTCTTTGTTAAACACTTTTGGGGTAAAAAATATAATATTTGTAATTTTTTAAAAACCCCTCTTATATCCTAAAAGACTAAAAAAGTGTTAAAAATAACCAAAGAAATTTTACTTTAAAAATTCTATACCGAAATTATTGAGTAATGCATGAATCACAAAATTATAAAACTATTTTCAAAATCTGTTTAGCCTACTTCTTATTATACTAAAGCCCACAAATAAACAAATTTCCAGAAGAGTTTACGATAATGTTGAAAATGCTTGGATCGCTTGACATGGAATGGCTCATAATAAAAACTTTGCTAGATATTTTACTTTATTTGCTTAAACGAAAACCAGTGTCTTTTTGAAAGCTATACAAGTATATTTATAAAAAAGAAGGTGTTAAGTATGTAGTTTTGTTAAATGTCGATATTTAGAAAATTCTTTCACAGCATTACAACGCGGAGTACGTCAAAGTTTCCTTAACAAAGCTCCTCCAAAGCGCTCGATCTTGAGCTTTTGATTCGTAGTTACGTAGTCCCAATTCTTTGAGATTGTTTCCCACTGCGTCTATCCATCGATTTCTCGGTCCATCTTTGTCCTTTACGCCCATTAGTTTTCCTGTCATGCTTTCTTTACGGCATAGTCAGCAGACAAACGGGTAAAATGACTTAGCCATCTCAGCCTGCGCAGCTCTTTAACAAAACACACAGCTGTCTCGTTCTATGTGCGATCATTTAGTTCGGAAAATTACTAGTTTCCGCAAAACTTAACTAGGCTCATCTTACCTTGATCAAAAAGTTTCTGGAATATATTCAGAAAACTCGAAATACGATTTTATTCCTCAAAAGTTATATTATCACCTTCAAAGTACTCTGCATCAACAGCAACGCATTTATGCTAGCGTTTGATTCAACACTCGAAACATTTCTAAAACTCTATTTTTGGTATCACCATCAAAGCCATCTTAGAGTTTTTCATTACTTCCCTTCCGCTATTAAAGCGCATTCTCGGTAGGGGTTTGCACTCGAACAAACAGAAAAAAATCGCAAGGAGTCCTATTAGGAGAATGAGATGGCTGTTCGATGGTATTCATTTCGTAGTTGGTCAAAAAGTCATGGATAACGATGGCCTTGTGCGATGGTGCCACGATTTTTTCCCCACAAATTCTTTCTTTTTTGGCGAATTGTTTCACGTAATCGTCTCATAACACTCAAATAATAGTCCTCATTAAATGTCAGACTTCCTGGCAGTGATAGCCTATAAAAACTCTGAGCATGGCTTTCTTTTTTGACTGAAAATGACGTGGTTTTTGATCTTCGTTTATTCGGAGCTCACACGGCGCAAGCCCAAATTATTAAGTGGAATGTCTTGAATGGATCCATAAGCAATGTTAAAGTCCTATGCTAGCTTCCTGCTGATTAATTTGCGATTATTCATCATCTTTTCAAACGTTCACTTTATTGATGTTTTTATTAGTTCCCGTTTTTGACAGCCCGCCACTCCGTTTGTCATTCTCGATGAAATCGGGATCTCCTCTGAAGCGTTCAGCCACTCACTGTTTTCTCTTCATTGGGTTGGGCAATAAGTTTTATTTTAATAGGACTATGAATAAGTTCGTGCGGTTTTTTTTCGAAATTTGAAACTTTATTGACGTAAAATGGTTACAAATTTAATATTCAAAATATTGTCCATCGCTTACTACTACTTTTTCCCATCTTTCTGGCAATTCACGGATTCCCTTTGTGAAAAATTCGGTCGGTTTTGCCGCAATCCACGAATCGATCCATTTTTTGACTTCATCGTAATTACGGAAGTGCTGGTCAGCCAGGCCATGTTGCATCGATCGGAAGAGATAGTAATCGGATGGCGCAAGGTCTGGACTATACGGCGGGTGGGGTAGGACATCCCATTTGAGCGTTTCTAAGTATGTTTTGACCACTTGTGCAACATGTGGCCGAGCATTGTCATGTTGCAAAATAACTTTGTCGTGTCTATCGGCGTATTGCGGCCGTTTTTCTCGCAGTGCTCGGCTCAAACGCATCAATTGTCGTCGGTAGACATCCCCCGTAATCGTTTCATTCGGTTTCAGTAGCTCATAATACACAACACCCAGCTGGTCCCACCAGATACACAGCATAACCTTCAGGCCATGAATATTCTGCGCCGACGTCGATGTTGAAGCATGGCCAGGGTATCCATACGTTGCCCGACGTTTTGGATTGTCGTAATGGACCCACTTTTCATCGCCAGTCACAATTCGATGCAAAAAACCCTTTCTTTTGTGCCGTTGAAGCAGTTGTTCGCATGCCATAAAACGGCGTTCAACGTCTCTTGGCTTCAATTCATACGGCACCCAATGGCCTACCTTTCGGATCATTCCCATGGCTTTTAAACGTTTGGAAATGGTTGATTGATCAACTGCCAAAGTTTTTGCAACCTCTTCTTGCGTTTGAGCCGGATCTTGATCGAGCAATTCCTCCAATTCGGTATCCATGAACTTTGGCGGCGCACCCTCGCGTTCTTCGTCTTCCAAGCCAAAATCACCACTTTTAAAGCGTGCAAACCACTTCTGGCACGTTCGCTCAGATAGAGCATGCTCACCATAAACTTCCACCAAGATACGATGACTTTCGGCTGCTTTTTTCTTCATATTAAAATAATGAAGAAGAATTCCCCGCAAAAACACATTATTTGGCACGAAATTCGACATTTTCAAGTGTGGTAAAAATATTGTTGTTTACGCTTCAAATAAAAAACTTATACTGACGTTTGTGCCTTACGACAGTAGCTCTCCAATGAATGTTTGGAAATGTGGATCGATGGAATAATAATCAAGTTACGCCATCTGTTGTAAAACCGCACGAACTTATAAATAGACCTATTATTTGTATATTTATTGTATTTTTGAGTTATTTAGTTTTTCATTAGTTTTGAGGTTTAGAAATGGAATACCCAGGAGTCAAAAATCAGCATTTTCAACACCTGCTCTTCTTTACTTTTCATCGAGGCCAAAAAGCTGCTGAATCAGCCTGGGATATTTGCGACGTGTATGGGGAAGGTGGCATAGGCTAGTCTACAGCACGGAAATGATTTGAAAAGTTTAAAAATGGCGACTTTGATGTCGATGACACGTGCCGCAGCGGAAGGCTTTCTGAATTCGATGAAGAACGTCTCAAATCACTTCTGAAGGAGAACGGCCGCCAAACGAGTCGTGAATTGGCGGAAACCATGAACTGCGATCATAAAACGATTCTCAATCACCTTCATTCAATGGGAGTTACCGAAAAATTGTTAGCCTAGGTGCCTAACGAGCTTAACGAAAAAAACAAAGAAAGTCGCATTCAAATTGCGAGCTACAAACTTATTCCCCAACCCAATCTTGTCATTACCGGAATAGTGTAACAATATTTCTAAGGTTTTGCACCATTGCACCCATTTCTAATGCAAAATTTTGTAAAAACTCCTTGTTGCAAAGTCAAATCCATATTTAAAGATGTAAAAAAATTAATGGGAGGTTTTATACTCTAACCAAATACAAAGGTATTATTAGTATTATTATTATTATTAGAAGATCATTACGCACTGCTACCAGAGCTGATCTATTGTGAAAGGCCTATTTTTGTAACCCTAGTTAGGTGTTAGGCTTTTTAAAAATTTTAGCACAATTTTGGGCTTGTTGTTCCAAAGATTGCATGGATATACTACGATACCACCAAGGTGATGAAGTCTTTGTCTGCCCAACGCAGGACATTCACAAAGCACATGTTCTGAGCTTTCTACGTCCATTTCGCAAGAGCGGCAGACATTGGTCTCAGATAGACCAATATTAGTTAGATGATACCTCCGGCTGCAGTGACCTGTAAGATATCCTGTTAAAGACGCAGATCTACTCTGTTTAGTGAGAGAAGCTTGTCAGATATTCCTTTGTTGGGACTTAGGAATAGTTTGGCTTGACGCTGACCGGCACAGTTTAGTCAGTGTGCAGCAAGTTTTCTTTCTTCCCATTTCCTAAGGAATTCATTAATGTGGTCTTTTGTGAGTCCACAGAAAGGCTCAGGACCAGTAAGTTGCATATTTGCTCCTTTTTTTGCAAGGTCTTCAGCCATTTCATTTCCCTCATATCCTTCATGTCCCGGAATCCAGCCTAGTGTTAATATGTTGAGGTTCCCTAACGCGTTGAGAAGGTTTAGACAATCATTTACCAATTTGGAGGTGATAGTTGTTGATAGAAGGGCTTTTAGAGCCGCTTGGCTATCTGAAAGTATGTAGATGTGAGTACCTCTCATTTTCCTGCTAAGGCATTCTCTCACACATATTTCGATGGCATGTATTTCTGCCTGGAATACTGTTGGGTAGAATCCCATCGGAATCGATTTTTTGAATTTGGGCCCATTGATTCCTGCCCCTGTTCTACCATTTTCCAATTTGGACCCATCAGTAAACCATAGCTGGGAGCCAGGTTTGAAAGTGATAGAGTTAGTTCTCCAGTCTGTTCGTTCATTAATTATAACTTGGAAGTTCCTGAAGAGTATTGGTTTGGGTGATAGTATATCATCTTCTAAGTCTTCTAAGATCTTTAAATGCCCTTTCATATCCCCACTTTTAAGTTCAGATATACCTTTTAATCTTAAGGCACTCGAGCGAGCTTCCCTTTCAATTAAGATTGGAAGCGGTGGTATGTTCAGGAGCACACCCAATGCATCCGTGGGACATATTTTCATAGCCCCTGTAATACCAACACATATCAGGCAGTTTGTTTAATTCGTTTACTGTTTTTCTTTGCTTAACCTTGGGACACCATGCTAAGGATGCATAAGTGACTATGGGTTTCACAACTGTGGTGAATGCCCAGAAGGTCATTCTAGGGTTTAGTCCCCATGTATTACCAAAAAGCCTTGTGCAGGCAAAGAATGCCCTTGTGGCTTTTGAAGTAACTCTCTCAATATGGGAATTCCACGTAAACGTTTTGTCGAGACTGACGCCAATACAAAGGTAATATAGTACGTATTTTTTTTGTTTGTTTGTTTTTTACGAGGTGTAAAATGAATTGAAAGCCTTAGTCAGTGTGGGATTTTAACGCCACTAAAAGCACCTTAAGTCCGACGGTTCATCCTACAGGGATACCGTTTTGGTAATTACGTCTGGAGACCGTCGTGAGCAATAAGCTCAATCGTCGGTTATATTCGTCTACTGTACATCTTGCTGCTTTTTATCAATGCGACAGTTGAGGTTGCCACCGCGTTCGTCTCGCCCCCAATCCATGTTGCGAAGTTCACCGATATCTCGAGTTGCAAACACTTGCTCTGCCCTCCATTTTTCATTCGACTCAAGCATTTGTGGAACTAGGTTAATGGGCGTCAGATGTTCTTGTTAGATCCTCGCGTTCCTTAGCGAACCTGCTACAATAGAAGGCCACATGTTCGACCGTCTCCTCTTCGTCCAAGCATTCTGGACATTAAGAGCTACCAGCTAAGTCTACGCGATGGAGATGTTTTTGGAAACATCCGTGTCCACTTAATAGCTGCGTTAGGATGAAACCAACGTGTCGGTGTTTCCGACAGATCCACTCGTTAATCCGTGGGATCTACCTATGCGTCCACCGGCCTTTTGATGAAGGTAATATACGTATGTAGGTACACATGTACACTATGATCTGAAAGTACCGGGAATGTTGAAATAAAACAAAACAGAGTTAAATTTCAGGGAAATTTATTTTATCTTCTTCAAAATTATGACTCGTCTGAATCAACACACATTTACCAACGTTTAACCGACTTTTCTATGCACCCCTGATAGGCCGACAAAAGGATGGCCTTCAGCTCCTTCGTCGCATTCTCTTTGATCTCCTCTATCGACTGAAATCTCCTTCCACGATGTGGTAACTTCAACTTGGGAAGCAAAAAAAAAGTCGCACGGGGCCATATCAGGTGAATACGGTGCTTGCACGGTGGTATTTACTTGGTGTTTGTTCAATTTGAGCTCGGTGCGATGGTGCGTTATCATCATGAAAAATCCAAGAATTGTTTGCCCACATTTCCGGCCGTTTGCGACGTACTGCATTTCTCAAATGATCCGATGCTGCTAAAAAGTGACAGATGTGTGTCTTACAGTCCTACCAACATAAGAAAGAAATATGGACCGGTTCCCATGTGCGCGGTTCGTTTGAATTAAAAATTTCCGGAACTTTCATACATAGGGTATACATATACGCGATAATTTTGTTACTGCCTAGAAACAACAAGTGCAGCCGCTGTGATTGCTTAATATATAAGTATATGTACACTTATATGCAGATGTGTGTGTGCGTGTGTTTGTTTGAATTGAATTTTGTGGCTTGCAAAGTTGGTTTTGGTCATTAGCGGTTGAAGATAGTTGTTGCGGGTCGCATGTGTTCTCTATGACAAGCGTGGCAAAGCGCATACATACCTACGTTCTAGCTCATTAGACTTTGTCCTAGCTTTAGGAATACCTTTGAATTTTAGTGAAATCGAGGTTTGTTAAAGCATTTATGGACGCTTAAAAAACTTTTCGCTGACAGCTAAAATTTTAGTATTTTTTAATGTTTTTTTAGCTTTATGTTAACATTTAAATGGCAGTTATTTTGATCTCTTTTAAAAATTAATAAACTTTAAATTTACTGCCACAGTCATAGATATTAATTGGCTTACTTATGCCACTTTTTCTTTGTAATAAAGATATTATGGAAATTGCTTCAGTATTTTTTGTCTCAACTAATACGCTAAACCTTTGATATAAAATTGGACTTTTTTTATAAAAAAAGAAAAATAATAATAATTGGTGCGACAACTTCTGTTAGGTATTTAGCCGAGCTCCTCCTCCTATTTGTGGCGTGCATCTTGTTTTTGTTCCACACGTGGAGGTACCTACAGTGGTAAGCCGAAATCCGAACGGATTTTTATAGTCCATCAAAATAAGTGTTCCCTTGTTACTAAAATATTTTAAGAGCTGTATTTTACAGGTAGGATAAGTCATCAGAGTTCTCGGAATGAATTTTTATAAATAATTTATTTAATGTCGAACACCTCACTAAACCGTTGAAGGTGTTTTAGAAACTACATTTCTTAACCCCAACGTTTCAAGTTGAATTCGTTTCAATGTTATTTCAATGCTTGGAAACAAAATGAAGTCCGCTGTTGCTAGACCGGAGCTGCACGGCGGGTGAGGCAGCATTGTCACGTGCAATTCAGCCAGCAACTCGGAAACAATGTGTACGTTGATATCTTTTCGTACAAGATGGTCCTGTCTCAACAACTGCCCGCGGTGACTAAAAGCAGCCTCTTTTCGAAGCTTACATCACCAACTAACTTCTGCACACAACCAGCGGGCATTGCTAACTTTAAAAATTCCATCGTACTTTTGGTACAGCCTCAATATTTTTGGTAGTTTTCTATGTTTATGCAATCAAGCGCGGCACCTTCAAGTCTTTAAACCTTATTTAGGCGTATATTTAATTCAATCTCGCGGTACATTTCCACCACAACATTTTAATGCAATCACCCAAAGTGTAATATTACCACACACATCAGCATTTAGTAACGTTATCATGGGGTCCATCGCGTTACGAATGTCGCCAACAGCCATGAAGGACATGAATGTTCCTCAAATATGCCACAAGCGTGTTGTAGTCACTGCCTTCTGCAGCAGTGTGCACTTTGTGGCATATGTCTGACAGCATGACAGCACTTTTCGCACTTAACCTCCGGCAATGCTGTATGTCATCGCCTCCAGCGCAGAAAAGTGTGAAGAGTTTCACCTGCAGTGGCAAAGGGCGCCGCATTGCCCTTTAGGTGCCAGTGTTAAGGTAGCATTATTTTAGACACCTGAGCTCTGCGTAACTGTTATGAGTTATAATATTAAGTTCAGTTGTATACGCAGTTATTTTACGAAAAATTGCGTTAATTAAACTTCAGTTTTAATTAAGATTCAAAGCCGAATACTGGATATCAAGGAAATGTGAAAAATTGTAAGCGAAATTGTTACTTCTATCTGGTAACAGGAATTTCACTAGCCTGTCGAGGTCTAAGACAATTCATAAGTGATAACCTACCTTAAATTACTCCTATCGATTTGGAAGTTCATTGCCTGTAATTGGGTGCATTACGCAGGCGGCTAATATCTGTGCCTGATAGCTCCACAATTGTAGTAAAAGGGAAAGCCAAGACCGGTGAATTTTAACCACATGCAAGTGAAGCAGCTGAGGAGTATATATAGTAAATGTTCGACCTCATTCTGGTGCAGAAGGTTAGGCTAGTCAGATTGCTTGTTTAAGACAAGACACTCGGGGGCTTTAAGGTCTATTGTGATATCTGCATATGTTTTCCTTCCCCAAACTAAGTTGCTTCAACCACTTAGATATTTTTAAGAAAGTAACTAGTGCTTCCAGTGAGACATTTTGCAGATTTTCCAGGTTCTCAAAGAAATAATCGCCAAGATATTTGGCACGGCTTCTTTGAAGTGCAGGACATTCTCAGAGGAGGTGTTATACTGTCCCAATTACTTCTTCATCTCCACAACTCCTGCAGAAGTTATTGTGAGGTGCACTCATTCTACTGGCGGGGGTACAAATATTGCAGTGACCCGTTATAACAGCTGTGAGGACGCTGGTAGTTGATCTATTGAATCCAGGCGACATTTTGACTTTTCAAGATCAGTTTTAGCCAGAGCGCTTAGGAGATCCTACAGTTAGTAGTCAGTGACTACCTTCTATTGGTTTCCGCGATTACGCTCAAGTCAATCGCAGTGCTATCCTTGTACGCTCGTAAGCTCCTCCATTTCCCTCCACTCCAGAGTGGCTGGGAGCCCAACAAAGTGTGGTATTGTGTTGTTGGATGAGCGAGAGTGACCTCCTGCATTCTTTAACACTTCTTGAATTGATGCGCGTTGACGCCAGTGCCTTGATCGCTGCTTGTCTATCAACAAAAATGGTTAGGTTTGCTGGAGGTAAGTCCATCAGTCTTATCGTTTTTGCAGCTTGGTCTATAGCGTAGATCTCAGATTTTATGACGCTGCATCTGTCTGAGAGTCAAAATGAACAATTTAAAGATAGTTGCTCCGAGTAAACTCTTGACACAGTGCCATTGTCCATCTTTGAGCAGTCAGTAGAAAAATGATGACCTCTATCATCTGATATGGCTCTGGCCTGTCAAACCTTTCTGTGAGGTATTCGTATTTCATACTTTCTATTCAGATTTGTCTTGGTACTGGGTGTAGAAAGTTTTTGCAAAAAAGACTCGGGTTCAGCCTAGTCACATGGACTCTTGTCGGACAATGTCCGAGTAGTAGGCTCGTCCCAATGGGTCTGTTCCATCCATTGGGGCAACGAATTTGACTGACAGCAAAATTGAAATGCACACAAACTGTCAATTTTCTGCTTATGCTGTACGGCAAGTGCGGCGGATATGATAACTGCTTAAAGAGGAAAAATTTTGTATCGCGCCAATTTTTATCGATGATGTTTTTTATTAAAACAAATTAAAATTAGAAAATAAATGGAATTTAAATGAATTGAGTCAATTCAAATGCACCCTTATCTTTTCGATAAAAGCTTGAAAGAAGAAGCTAGAGAAAAGGCTAAGCTTAACCAAGTAGTTTTGAAAAAGAAATGTGCGTCCTGATCTCGAAGTTATGGTCGCACCCACCACAAATTCTAGTAAAACCCTCAAAAAGCATTAGTTTTAAATATATTTCACAACCAACAAAAGCCTCTTTATACACAACGAAATATATGATATTTGCTTTCATGACAAGGTCATCTGTTTTTTTTTTTTGTTTATATGCGGCAATACTCTCATTGTGGCACCACGATATGAGATCTGCGGCTTCGATAGGCTTAAAAGGACAGCAAGGATTAGGCTACTTCGTATGCTTCGGGCTCGAAACTCCCTTTACTCCTCCTTTGCTTTTTGCTCAAGGTATTCCCTTCAAGGCTACTCTTCTTAACGGCGCAGGCCCTTAAGACGAATATCAAGCAAGTCATTCCAGAGATAGAGCTAAAAACCATCAGAAAGCTCTTGGAAAGCTAGGGTGCGCTACTGTGAAGCTAACCAAGGTAGCCACAACAAATCATATTCTATAAGTAATAAGAATGCTTACTCATTCGAACAAACCAAAAATATACCAAGCAAATTTGTTTTGATATCTTTTTTTTTCAACTTTTTTTTAATTATTAAAAAGAAAATACTATGTAAATCACCCTGTATTGCACTTATTGAATTTCTCTGCAATCAGTATTGAAGTCGTGTCAACCAAAAACCTTGATCAATTTTGAGCTCATACTGTAGTTCTATGGATTGGAAAAAGCCACCCAAAACTAGTAATCACCGAAAATTCCATCGAAATTGTTCCTAAATTTATCGAAAATGAACTGAAATCATTGCTGAAATTCATGGAATCGGAGTTTTAATATCTCCAAACATCGATTTATTGCATTTTAACTGATCATTTGGGCTTACGAAAGGTCTGTGCACGTTTCATTCCGCACAAGTTAACTGAGTACCACAAATTGCTCAGAGTTCAACATTCGAAAGACCTCATTAAAGAGGCGAGAAAAGACGAGAACTTCCTTTACAACATTGTAACTGGCGATGAAACGCGGTGTTTCTAACATGAACCTGAAACTAAGCACTAAGCGTCAAAGTGCCGAATGAAAGGCCCCAGACGAGCCACCACCCAAAAATCGACGCATTGTAATGGCATTGTAACCATCAATCACTCACCGTATTCTCTTGATATGGCTTCGTGTGACTTCTACCTACGCGGAAAATTGCATTTGGTCATGAAAGGAAAACGTTTTGCATCAGAAGAGGCCATCCAAAAGGCTTGTACCGACATCCTAAAGGACATTCTGGGCAATGACCTGAAAGCTTTTGAAAAGCTTTTAGTGCGCGCAATCAGTGTATCGAGGTCAGAGGGGATTATTTTGAATAAATAAACTCGTAGTTATCAAAATAAAACTGCTGTCGTTTCTATTTTAGCTCAGTCTTGTTTATTTTGGACTTGACCTTGTGGTCCTTTGATTTAATATTCCTCTCTTTTAGCGAGCTTTTTGAGAAGACTGTTCTTGATATTAGCAGTTGTAGTTATGATTTATATAAATTCAATTAAAAACAATTCACCCTGCACAGCATTGGGTCTGTTTTAATTAAAATGTAAATTGGTAAGTTTTTACAAAACTGAATATTACTATATTATTATATTATATTCTGTTATTATTTAATTTTATTTATTATATTATTTTTTTTTGCATCCATAACGGCGGTGTAATTTATCGAATCAGATTGCCATTGAGTAATCAAAAATAAAAATGTTTGGGTTAAAACGTTCTACGAAAATTGTAAAAACAAGGCATATAAAAAAAATTAAAAAAACTCCTACGGACGAAAAGAGAAGTGTACTTTGAGTCGTGACGTGATGAACCTTTAACTATTAAATCTCTGAGATTTTAAAAAAAGATTCAAAGCTTTATTGCCGTAAAACTCATGACTGCATTTTCAGAATTTCAAGTTCATTAAAGCAACTGATGTCGAATATTTATACAGTATTTTTAATTAAAAATTCGTATTCCAATTTCATGTAAATGAGCAAATAACAAATGAATATTTATGCACGTACATATTTATATAAAACTATACACGCATATGCGTTTGCGGCAGGTAGTTTGCAAAACATCCCTGCAGTGAAAAGCCTGGCTCGAGAGGAAATACAATTGTACCAGTTGCAAAATGACCAATTGAAGGTGTATTCTAAATAAATACTACTATATTATTATAAATAATAAATTATATATACAGATGCCTCAAAGCTCGAGGGTAGAGTGGGCAGAGGCAATAATAAAATAACTCCAAACGGGTGACAATAATAAAAGCCGTTACACTGGAACAGTGTGATGCGCTACCTGGAGTTGATATCTACATTTTCACGGATAGCAAGGCGATAAAATCCCTCACAAAGTATTTGATAACCACCAAGGTAGCTTTGAAATACCGCATGTCTCTTGATGAGATGGCTGGTTCATTTCACCAAATGGTAACATAGCTTCCAGGCCATTGCGACATTGATTGCACAGACAACAATGACATAGGTATGCCCTTACAGTCATGTAAGCTACTTATGAGAAAATTGTAAGAGCAGCGAATGAAAGATGGCAAAATGGGGGCACCTGCAGAATCGCCCGACAATTGTGGCTGACTCTCAACACCACACGCACAGAATCTCTGCTAAGCCAATATAAGCACAGTATTAGCACACTGTTTTCCGTTATAAAGGGGATGAGCGTGTAAACACGTGATTTCTGCAGATGGTGTCTAAATGGGGAAGAGGAAGAGACGGTCTCGCACCTTCTGTGCCATTGCCCTGCTCTATGCAGACGTAGATTCACCCTTTTAGGTAGGCAATTTTGTAAAGAGTTGGAAGATTTTAATTGCGTGGAAATTCTCTAATTCTCTAAATTTGTCAAAAGTTCGCACCGGGTTTTGGAGAGGTAAGGACAAATTCCAACGCGAGAAGGTAAGGACAAGTTCCCAACGTGTGTCCCATAGTGAACAACCGCTACTACCTCACCTAACCTAAAGGATGCACGAAATGTGGGGAAGAGTATGTACAGGAATATGGTTACAGGTTATTAAAAGTTTTCTACTTCATATCATTAAAAACAATACACAAAAAATGTAATGGAAACTATTCTGCTAGTTATTTAAAACCCGTTTTAGGTGCAGGCTTATAGATATAGTCAAAAAAGGTATAATATTCTAAGAATAAGGGTAAATATTCTGATGAACTCGCTAGGGCGGAGTCGACAGCAGAAGCTAATTTCAGGGTGAATAGTTGCGAAAAATCTCCAAGTATTACCCATTGGGAAGTCTCATAAGAACTCCGTCAAGCCATAAGGCTTATAAGATTTTTTACCTACCTTCTGCTCAAATATGAACGAGACGTTATCAATAAAACGGTCCGCGGATGACATATGACAAAAATAAATAAATTTTTTGTTTTTTGGTAGGACTGTTATAAGCTTACATGGCACATTTCAGCGTGATATGTCACATAGTTTGTTTTCTGTGCTACTGTAAACAAGTCAAGCTCGAGTGTGTTCTTCGAATTCTCTTTTATGGCTTGAATTGTCTCAAAATGTTTTCCACGGAGCGGCAACTTGAGCGTGGGAAGCAGGAAAAAGTTTTATTGATAACGTCTCGTTCATATTTGAGCAGAAGGTACAATAGGGAACTGCAAAGTATGGGAAAAGTGTACAAGTAGAAAAGTATGCAAGGAAAATAGTTGGTTTTATGACAGGCCACTATTACTTAAACTACCATTTTTCGAAAATTCACATTGAAAGTAAGACAGAAGGCTTCTTCTTTTCGCCAATCATTAGGAAGTGGTGAATAGATGAAGCAACGGGTATAAATGAACATATATTGGCAACGCGGGAATAGGCTGCCTTAAATTACATGTGTTTGTAAGACGTGAGTTATACCAGTCTAATGAGCTATTGCCATACTCGCTAGCGGCGAATCTTACTCGATAACTTTGTAGTTGCTTTCGCATGTAAATTTGTAGTTAAGTTAATCGAGCATAAAGATAACGAGCAGGGAAATGGCGAATAGAAGAGGCCTAGAGTGTAGACTCTGTCTGGAGGATGATAAAGCACGGAGCATATCTTATGCGACTTGGTAAAGATAAGACTGCACATCTTTCATCGAGATCAAATGGATCCGAATGAAATCAAAAATGCTTCTATTGCAGATATTCTGAAATATGTTCGTAAGGCGGAAAATCTGCTGAAAGAATATTACTCTTTAGTTGAACATGACGGAACACCGAAAAATCGTAGATTCAAAACATTATCAAGCAGCCATTTTAAACTGTCAGCACTTGGTGAAAATTTAATATATTATTTTTTTAATAACTGACATATATTTAAACTAAAATGAGAACACAATCGGACTCTTGAACGAATATTGAAAAAAAGGTGGACGTAAAGCAATAAAAAAGACATTATTTTTATACAATCGAAAATAAAGTCCAACATCCGGTTAAGGTTAAGCTTGGAACTTCAAACAATTTTAAGATCGAATATTCCATTAAGGTTATGTTTTGAACATCAAATCATGTAACTAAATTCATCTAAAATTACCTTTTTTTTTAGTCAGGAGGTGTAAATCAAAATGCCATAAACATCATCAAAGATGCCGTCACACCAATGCACAGTGGTCCGACCAGAAGGCGTTGGCGGACAAAATTAAAAAAACTCATTTAATTAAGCTGAAAATATATATTTAGGGGTTTTAGGGATCAGTGATGTCGAATCTGACCTTAGTTTTAGCAAATTTTAAATTCATTGAATACTATAAATACATTTTTACTTCCGTAATTAGCTGGTGAGTTCAGTTTTACATTTTTCACGACCCCAGAGAGTACCACGTGGAGGTTTACGGTAAAGTTATTCTCTCCTCATTTTTTAATTTTTTATTTTTTTTTTAAATTTTTTTTTTTAATTTAAAAATTTTTTTTTATTTTTAATTTTTAATTTTTTTTTTTATTTTTAATTTAAAATTTTTTTTTTTTAGATGTCTTTTTCTGTCTTTTACACAAAATTGCGTTAGCCATATGTAACGTTTTGCCTGTGGGTAAATGCACAAAAGCTACATTATTTTTAATTTGCGCAACTTTGCGCAACAGGTTTCAGTTTGAGGTCATAGCTGAAATATGTGGCATCATCACTCATGTTGATTTCAAGTGGACCGGTGTGGACCACTCGAAAAAATGACCTTTAAAAAAAAAAATTTCGAAAAATTTTGAAATTTCAAAAAAAAAATTGGATTTTGTACCACAACTTAAGAGAGTTATTACTGTTTCCGTTAATATATTCAATTATCATTTTTTTTTTTCAATATTTGGTTAACAATCAAATGGTAATATTTATTTGCAGACATGAAAATGAAACTCCTGTATGAAGTACGATTTGCATACAATTTCATAGTTAAAGCCAAAAAATTACACTGAAAAATTTTTTAAATTAAGTAATATTTTCAGGAAATCTGCCTTGAATATTTAAGAAAACATCTGTATAATCAAATTTGTATTTCAAAAATGTTGAAAAATTGAATTTTGTCCGGCCGCCGGACCACTGTGCAATGATATGTGGGGCATGCTCCCACTAACACTCTAAGATTCCTCCTCCTCGGTTGATTTCCACCCTGGAACCGCGTTAGCATTTCTTCAAGGTGGAGCCGCGTTTATGTCTATAGACACAATAGGTTCCTGCGTCCGGGTTCCGTTCCTGTGGGCGTATGGTATTCATTCCTTCCACTGTATTTCAAAGCGGTTGTGGGGGAAATGAAACATTGGAGAATGTGCAATAGTCCGATACCCACAAACTATTGCATTGCCTTCGGTTTGGTACTGTTGTGAGTGTTTGACTCAAGCGTCTGTATATGTCATCGGTTTGTCTAAAACAGTTCATCTCCACTGACTAGCTGCTAGCAAAGGAGCGCACAAAACTTAATAATAAACGATATACAAGGTGAAGTCTAAAATAAACCAGACTGGCATTATAAAAATGTTTTTAATGGCACCATCTTTTTAATGACTTAGTGCGTTGGAAGCTACATTCATAGCTGACTTCCGGTGAAAGCTCGGTGACATTCGGTTCAGTGGAAGCGAAGTTATTGTGTCTAAAGTGTCAGTATCTTTGTGGCATCGGTACAAAAATTAGTTTCGAAAAAAGAGCTAAAATCAAGTTTTGTTTTAAAATTAGTAAAACGTTTACCGGAACATTTGAAGTGATGAAAAAAGTGTATGGCGATGATTGTCTATCTCGTGCCAGAGTTCGTGAGTGGTTGTGAGGACATAAATGACAATGAACATACGAGCCACCCAAAAGCAAGAATCACCGAAAACTCCATCGAAATTGTTCGTTAAGTTCTCAAAAAGAACCCAAATCATCGTTGAAATTCATCAAATCGGAGTTGAATATCTCCAAAACATCGAGTTATTGGATTTTAACTAACCATTTGTTTCATTGCGCACAAGTTAACTGAGTTCAACATTCGAAAGACCGCATTAAAGAGGCGAGACAAGACGAGAACTTCATTTAGAACATTGTAACTGATGGTGAAACGTGATGTTTCCTACATGAACCTGAAACTAAGCACTAAGCGTGAAAGTGCCGTATGGTAGGCCCCAGGCGAGCCCCCACCCAAAAAATCGAGTTTGGAGAATTCAAAAATCAAGTCGACGATCATTTCTCGTACTAACGGGCCAAACAGTCAATGCAATTTTCTATCTGGGCGTTTTGAAGCGTTTGTTCCAGCGCATTCGTCGAATTCGCACTGAATACAGCGAAGGAGAAAGCTGGCGCTTATTGCATGATAATGCACCATCTCATCGATCCACAGTCCATTAGTCACAAGGATTTTTTGAATAGAAATCCCATTTTAACCATCAATGACTCACCAAAAGACATGTCCCGATATGCTGAAGAACATTCCGGCCAATGACCTGAAACAGTCTTTCCAAAAGCTTTCAGATCGCGCAAAACACTGTATCGCGGGCAGGGGGGCCTATTTTGAATACATAAACTCGAGGTTATCAGAACAAAGCTCTTGTCGTTTCTAGTTTAGCTCAGCTTTGTTCATTTTGAGTCTTACCTTGTATAATATAGTTTATAAGGTTTTTTTCTCCCTTTTTCGTTTTTCCTTCTTCCTTTTTTCAAAAATTTCCTACATAATTATGTCCTTAATTATATATGCCCCAGTAACCCTGTATAAATGTTGATGGAGTAAGTTAACTGCCTTTTTTGGCCGTAATAAACCAGTTTGTTCGGTGGTACTCGTACTATGCTGCTGCACAGGTTACTCAAATTTCGTAGGATAGTACCGGTTTAAAAAAGTGACATAAAAAAGATAGCAAACAAACTACTTTAGCTGCACCGAAGGCCCAAGCAGCTAGTGTGCTCTTTTTTAAGTTAGTGTAATATTTTATATTATTCTAATAAATAATAATAACAAATACTTTAGCTGCAAACCAAACTGGTAGTAATGCAGTTGGGAACTACTTTCTAGGTTTCATTGCAAGGATCATAGCCGTACCATTGTCATCATAGTTTAGCAGTTGCCTAGCCGTAAGGACAAACATCGATATTTCCAGTTTGAGATAAGGACATAGTGGTTGAAATGCGATTGTGTCGGTGTTCGTGCGTGCAAAGGATAAACAATTTTAATTAATTCACAGTTACTGCAGGTATAACAATGTACTCGCATAGTTTGTATTTAGGCACATATACGCGCACACACATGTATGTATGCGTGTGAGTGCGTGTTGAGTGAACGGTGCAACAAATGTGTGTTGACATTGCAGCACGCCTTGCTCAGGTGATGTTGTTTATGGTTTTAGTTCAGCTAAGTGTAAAGTCACCAAAAGTTGTGTCACCACATTTTTGTTGTTTCATTAACTGAGTTTTGTTGTTACTTTATTTGTCTATCTTGTTATTTATGAGCTTCCTGACAGCTGCCAACTGCACAAATCGACACTAAGCTACTGAAAATTTTCGTAACTATGTAACTGTAAGTATAAAAACAACACATGTACAACCTAACTGCACACAGAGAGGATAAACATTCCGAGACTCCAACATCGTGCATCACCCCATTCCTTTCTACTCGTACTATGGACGTGATGTATCGGGTGCATTAATGCTGGTTACCAATCGTGTTTTTCTTCTTTGTTTTTACACTCCTGCTTCTCTTTCCCTTTGTATCTTAACAGCTGTTGTTTGACATTTATTGCATTGCAGTTGATGTTGCTATTGTTGCTAGTGCTTCATAATAAGCTGCTTGGCATTAATCTTACAATTTAGTGCACCCTGTGAAATATTACAAGTCTTGAGCTCCAGTGATGGTGCAATCAAGCGATAGAGATAATAAATAACCAATCGACTTGAGAAACTAAATGTGATTTAATTGGATACTCCACTTGTAAAGAAGTGAGTGATTCCTATTTGCTTAAAATTTTTAGTTTAATAAATTTGTGCAATATTTAAATTCTGTTAAACCGTCGGCTTAAAGTTATTATGGCCACTTATGTAACTTTAAGCTATTGTGAGTGAATTTTCTTGCTGACGTTTTTTAAACGTATTAATATATTATTATTGTTAGGCTACTACGCACTGCAACTAAAATTTAAGGCTTCTTAAAAATGTTAGCACATTCTGTGCTTTATTGCTCCATAATTTATATGGAGGTACGACAGTATCATCAAGGTGCTGTAGCCGTTTTCTACCTAGTGCAGGACATTTACAAAAAATTTGTTCTCAATTTTCTATATCCATGTCACAGAATCGGCAGGTGATGGTCTTAGAGAGACCAATTTTGTTCAAGTGGTATCTCAGGCCACAGCAGGCTGTAAAGTAACCAGTTGAAAGTCTTAAGTCTACGCTGCTGAACGAAAGTAGCTTATTAGGAATTCGTTTGTCCAGCGCTGATCGCTGTTTTGCTTATCGCTGATCGGTATAATTCCGCCAGTGTTCAACGAATTTCTTCTCCTTCCACTTTTTGAGAAATTCATTAATGTGGCCTTTTGTATATCCACTTAAAAGCATACGATCATGTAGAGGCATGCTCATCCCTCTTTAGGTTAGATGCTTAGCCATTTCATTCCCCTCATATCCCTAATGTCAAGGAACCCAACCTAATAATACTATGTTGAAGTGCCCTTACGTATTAAGAAGGTGATTATTGTTGACAGAAGAGCTTTTAAACTGCCTGATTATCTGAAAGTGTGCAAATGTCGGCTCCTCTTATTTTTCTATGGAGACATTACCTCACACATATCTCAATGGCATGCATTTTGCCTGGAAGATTGTTGGGTAAAAAACCATTGGAATCGATTTTTTGAATTTAGGCTCATTGATTCCCGCCTCTGTTTTAGAATTCTGAATTCTGATATAATGATTTTTCCAGACCGCACGTCAATTAATAAGAACTTGAAAGATGCTGTCAACCCTGAAGAATTGAAGTATGTCGAAAATACAATAGTCTAAGATTTTTGCCCTTTCATATTTCCACTTTTTAGGTCGGAAATGCCTTTTAATCTTAAAGTGCCTAACGTTTTTTGAACGTAACTGTAGTTTATTTTTATGAGAATTTATTTTCAATTATGACATAATCATCGCAATAAATAAGTCGTACAGTTGGCGATGAATTAGTGTGAAAAGTATTAGTACATTGAACCCTAATCGTAATTTTGGAGTAACCAACAAAATCATCAATTTCAGTTTTTGACGAAGATCGATCATTTTTCAATATTTAAACAATCTCACAAAATATCATAAACCAAAGAAATACAGTTGCGAAGTAAAGCCGAAAACAATTAGGCTGTTCGACAACCTGATAATAAACTCCTGCAACAGTTCATTTGGTTGGGGGATGGTTCCATGTGTAGAAGTCCACGCAAGTGGGGAAAGTTACTGATCGCCATTCACTTGGGAATGGCCAGGACGATTCTTCTGCATATGGTTCAAGCAGCTCACAACGGCCGGGATTAGCCCACGTATCCTCTGGGTAGCTTCCGAACACCCGTTCGGGAGTGAGCTAACGTGAGAAGGCGAAACATTCCAGGATAGCTGGTTGTGCGTTGGGTTTGGGACCCGCCACTTAAAAATCCCTCCCAATGAAAAGTTTGAAAAAGCCTCGGATGAGACCTCCCTATACTGATGACGACCCCTGCAAACGAAATAAGGAATATGATTTGAGGGCATGCACCTGGAATGTCCGGTCCCTTAATGGGGAAGGTGCCTCTGCCCGGCTGGTTGATGTCCTCGTGAGAGTAAAGGCTGACATCACTGCCATCCAAGAGATGCGATGGACGGGGCAAGGTAAGAAAACCATAGGACCTTGCGACGTCTACTACAGCTGCCATGTAAAGGAGCGCAAATTTGGTGTCGGATTTGTTGTGGGAGAGAGACTTCGTCGCCAAGTACTGTCGTTCACTCCGGTGGACGAGCGTCTCGCAACAATCCGCATCAAAGCCCGTTTTTTTAACATATCGCTAATTTGCGCCCACGCCCCGACGGAAGAGAAGGACGATGCGACCAAAGATTCTTTCTATGAGCGCCTGGAACGCTCCTATGAGCGCTGCCCCCGCCACGACATAAAAATCGTGCTTGGCGACTTCAACGCCAGGGTGGGCAAGGAGGGAATTTTTGGTCCCACAGTCGGAAAATTCAGCCTGCACAACGAAACATCCGGTAACGGACAGAGGCTGATCGACTTCACCGGGGCCCGAAACATGGTAGTCTGCAGCACTAGATTCCAGCATAAGAAGATTCACCAAGCCACCTGGCTGTCTCCTGATCGAAAAACACGAAACCAGATCGATCATGTTGTGATAGATGGAAGACACGCTTCTAGTGTATTAGATGTACGTACGATCCGAGGGCCCAAAATCGACTCGGATCACTGCCTTGTTGCAGCCAAACTGCGCACACGCCTCTGTGCAGCAAAACACGTACATCTACCTACGCAAAGAATGTTCGACATCGAAAAGCTGCAATCCCAACAGACAGCCAGAAGATTCGCCACTCGACTCTCACTCCTGCTCTCAGAGAGTACTGCCCAACAAACCGGCATCCACGAACAATGGAGCAACATTTCTCGTTCTCTACGTACCACCGCCGAAGAAGAAATCGGATTCCGGCGAGCCCGAAAAAACAATTGGTACGACGAGGAATGTCACGCTGCCGCAGAAAGATAGGATGCCGCCTATAGAGCCACGCTGCGATCGGGCGCAACGCGAGCCATGTGGGATCGCTACAGAGAGCTGAAAAAGGAAGAGAAACGTATTATCCGACAGAAGAAACGAGAGGCCGAAATACGTGAGAGCGAGGAGCTTGAGATGCTGGCCAATAGGAACAACGCCCGAAAATTCTACCAGAAAGTTCGGCGGCTTACAGAAGGTTTTAAGACCGGGGCGTTTTCCTGTAAGAACAAAGACGGCGATCTGGTGACTGACGTACAGAGCAATCTTAAATTATGGAGGGAACACTTCTCGAACTTATTAAACAGTGACAGCTGCGCATGTCACCGAGAAAGTGAAGATCCCGATACCATAATCGTTGACGACGGAATTGTCGTGCCGCTACCCGATCATGACGAGGTGAGAATAGCGATAACGCGGCTAAAGAACAACAAAGCCGCGGGCGCCGACGGACTACCGGGTGAGCTATTCAAACATGGCGGCGAGGAGCTGGTAAGGTGCATGCATCAGCTTCTATGCAAAATATGGTCGGATGAAAGCATGCCTGCCGATTGGAATTTAAGTGTGCTCTGCCCAATCCATAAGAAGGGCAATTTGTGCCAATTACCGCGGTATTAGTCTTCTAAATATCGCCTATAAGGTTCTAGCGAGCGTATTGTGTGAAAGGCTGAAGCCCACCGTCAACCAACTGATTGGACCTTATCAGTGTGGCTTCAGACCTGGAAAGTCTACCATCGACCAAATATTCTCAATACGCCAAATCTTGGAAAAGACCCATGAAAGGAGAATTGACACACACCATCTTTTCGTCGACTTCAAAGCTGCGTTCGACAGTACGGAAAGGAGTTACCTGTATGCCGCGATGTCTGAATTTGGTATCCCCGCAAAACTAATACGGCTATGTAAGATGACGTTGCTCAACACCAGCAGCGCCGTCAGAATTGGGAAGGACCTCTCCGAGCCGTTTGATACCAAACGAGGTTTCAGACAGGGTGACTCGCTGTCGTGTGACTTCTTTAACCTGATGTTGGAGAGCATCGTGCGAGCCGCAGAACTTAATCGCTCAGGCACAATTTTTTATAAGAGCGTACAATTGCTGGCGTATGCCGATGATATTGACATCTTCGGCCTTAACAACCGCGCTGTTAGTTCTGCCTCCTCCAAACTGGACAAAGAGGCAAAGCGAATGGGTCTGGTGATGAACGAGGACAAAACGAAGTACCTCCTGTCTTCAAACAAACAGTCGGCGCACTCGCGTATCGGCACCCACGTCACTGTAGACAGTTATAATTTCGAGGTTGTAAAAGACTTCGTCTATTTAGGAACCAACATTAACACCGACAGCCTTGAAATCCAACGTAGAATCTCTCTTGCCAACAAGTGCTACTTTGAACTAAGTAGGCAACTGAGCAGTAAAGTCCTCTCTCGACGAACAAAACTAACACTCTACAAGACTCTCATCATGCCCGTCCTAACGTATGGCGCAGAAGCTTGGACGATGACAACATCCGATGAAGCGACGCTTGGAGTGTTCGAGAGAAAGATTCTGCGTAAGATTTTTGGACCTTTGCACGTTGGCAATGGCGAATATCGCAGACGATGGAACGATGAGCTGTAAGAGCTTTACGACGACATAGACATAGCGCAGCGAATAAAGATCCAGCGGCTACGTTGGCTGGGTCATGTCGTCCGAATGGATACAAACGCTCCGGCTTTGAAAGCATTCGATGCGGTACCAGCTGGTGGTAGCAGAGGAAGAGGGCGGCCTCCTCTGCGTTGGAAAGATCAGGTGGAGAAGGACTTGGCTTCACTTGGTGTGCCCAACTGGCGTCGGTTAGCACGAGAAAGAAACGACTGGCGCGCTTTGCTAAACTCGGCCAAAATCGCGTAAGCGGTTATAGCGCCAATTAAGAAGAAGAACAGTTCATTTATTTGGCGTTTTAAGCCACTCACATGAAGTTCTGCTACATAATCGGCGAGGATTCTTTATTTATTATAAGGAACCCAAGTCTTCTTTTTCTGCATGATTCCCAAAGCATGCAATCGCTTGGAAATGGATTGGCTGGTAACTCCTAATACTGAAGCAAGCTCTTCTTGCATTTGACGCGGATCCTCATTGAGCAATGCCTCCAATTCAGCGTCTTCGAAGGTTTTTGCCTTCCTTCACGAGGACGGTGGTCAACAATAAAATCACCGTCTTTGAAGCGACGGAACCAATCTCGTTACGTTGTTACACTTAAAGCAACATCTCCATAAACTTTTTGTAGCTGTCGATGCGCTTCAGCCGCCGTTTTTTCGAATGAAAGAGGAAATTCAACACTTCCCACAAATGACGATTATTCGGCACAAAGTCAGACATTTTCACAAAACTAAAAGTATATGATACCAAAACAAAATCTCTAATGTGTCGAATCAGTTCGTTTACCATATGTCTGAGCTTGATTTATGACGTTTAGATTATGTTAGAATCGACTAGCACACACTGCTGGCGGCATCTATTGACAAACAGCGGGAACTTAGTTGCGCGCCTAATAATAAATCGCGAATGAACTCGTTTCTATTTTAGCTCAGTCTCGTTTGTTTGGGACATCATCTTGTATTTCGGAATATTATTAAGACTTACACGAGCTGATCTGACCAGAATTCTAATTATTTTGATTCTGTTGATAAAATGTTCATGCATGCATACTTTTCAATCTCATACGCTTCTCTCGTTAGAGGTAATTGTTTTTCTTTCTTTTGGTAAAAATATTTTTAAAAACTAAGAAACAAGTTTTTGCAGAATCAGTCTCGTTATTCAACAACATACCTCGTAAGGCTTGTATTAGCACTCAAATTTTTCTTCATTCTTTGGTTTACTACTAAACATTTGATTCGCCTGGTGAAGCAATTATATTTTTATTTTATCTTCCCTCCAAATTTTATTCATATCCAATAGCCTTGTTTAATGCACTTATATATTGGTATTGCTTTGCCAGCATTTCGCGTAAGCTCTCATAACAAGAATTAAGCAGATTGCGCCAAACTAAGCTATCTTAAGTAGTTGTACAACAACCTATCTCATTTGCAATAAATATACTCGAACAGCTTGTGGTGCCCTAAAGCGATTATCGACTGGGTCAGTACGTATGTATGTAATGAATTGGCAGCGACCGCAGGATAAGTGCAATCGAGCAAGTACTTGAAACAGCAATTAAGCGGGCAGTATGTGGAGAAGGAAAACAGAATCAATGGATATATGAAATATTAAAACATATACATACATATACATATATATATCTGCACAAACATTTATATATAACATATTTGCATGTATGTGGGAGCAGCGAAATTAAACGAATGAAGTGAAAAGAGTGGGAAATTAAATTAAAGTATTTTTGCTGCTCGATATATGATATCCCTTTTTAAGTGGTTACACGGGGCTGAAAAGATTATATTTCATTCCTTTATTAGATAAACACCTGACAAATATTTCGTAGAATTTTCATTCGAAAACTTTGAAAAATCAGTCATTGTACTTAGTTCTTCTAATCCCTCAGAATAAAGTTCCCACACCATTATCGGTGTAAGTTAGGTTAGGTTGAAGCGGTTGTGATGCCGCGTGGGGAGCTTGTTCCTATCACTCCTAAAACTAGTGTGTGCCTCTCAAAAATTTTAAAATATCTCTGATTTCTGTAGAAAAGAGATCTTCCAACTCATTAAAAAATTGGCTACCCAGAATAGTAAACCTGCGTGTGGATAGAACAGGACAGTGGTACAGTAGGTGCGAGATTGTCTCTTCCTCGTCCTCATCTAGACAACTTCTACAGAAGTCATGTGTTTGCACACCCATCCTTTGGGCGTGTCTACCTATTAGGCAGTGCCCCGTTATGACTGAGATCAGAGTGCTAAGGCTGTGTTTATTTTGGCTTAGCAGAGATTCTGTGCGTTTAGCATTTAGAGTCGGCAACAGTTGATGGGCGATTTTTCAGGTGGCTTCATTACGCCATCTTTCGTTTGCTTTCTTTACAATTTCTTCAAGGATGAGTAGCTTACATGTTTGTAAGGGTATCCTTATGTCATTATCTATGTACTCATCATTCAATTTAGGGGCGAATTTCGCTAGTTCATCGGCTCTACAGTTACTCTCAATGTCGCGATGGCTAGGAACCAACATTACCTTTAGGTGAAATGACTCAGCCATCTCGTTAAGTGATGCGCGGCATTTCGTGGCTACCTTGGAGGTTGTCGACGGTTTTGTGACGGATTTTATCGCCGCTTGGCTATCAGTGAAAATATAGATATCATTTCCGGATATCGCATCACACTGTATCAGTGTCGCGGCTTTATTGTTGCCATCACTAAAGTAGTCGGGGAGCCGAAAACTGTAGGAGATCCCCAGATGTTCGGAATATACACCTCCGCCTACCCTGCCCTCGAGCTTTGAGCCATCTGTGTATACACGCCTTGGCTTACGTCCTCCCGTTCCCACTCTTCCCTTGATGGTAGGAGGATGTAATGGCAAGTATAGGCGGGAGTGCATGGTCCACCAGTCCGGGAAGCCCCAAAGTGCCAGCCAGGTTATCGGTGTAACTCACCAAAAAACTCCCATGAAATATTAAAACGATTATTTTTGCTAGTAGCGAAAAATTAATCACCCTATAGGAAGGTTTATAATTTTTGCTAATGGCGTCGTACGGCAATCATATTAGACATTTGTGAACTAGAGAACTAAAGTATAGATGCGGGCAAGCAATGGGGCGCGTAAATGTAAAGTAAAGATTTCCATCCCTGCAAATAATTTTTTTTTTTGAATTAGTAATAAAAGTGATTCAAAATCGAAGTTGGATGATTAATTTTGCGCCACGTTGTGTATATGTATGTATATATATATGAATGCGTGTACACATTAGGATGGTTAAAAAATATATATTTTTTTAGTGCTATGGCCAAAAAAGTTAGGAAGCCATTTTTTGAATTTTATTTATTTAAAAATTAGAGAACAAAAATTTTCAAAAATAACAAAGCAAAAACTTTAATCTCGTATTTTTATTTTTGACCTAGGAAAAGTTTAGTAATGAAATAATATGTTATTGTAGGCCTGTTCTTTTCGCATGCGTCAGCAAGTGGCTGCTGGTACTGGTATAAATAAACATATTTTGGCAGCACTGGAGTAGAGCTGCCTGTCGTGTCATTTGTTTGTAAAATAGTGAGTTATACCAGTTTTATGAGGTATAACCATAGTCGGAGCGGGGAATCTTGCTCGATAACTTGTTTGTCACATACCGACTAGAGAGATAGCGAGCAGAGAAGTGAAGAGAATAGAAGAGGAAAAACAACATATTAAAAGTGTTTTTAATTGTTTAAAAAATTTGTAATATTTTATAACTTTTTTTACCTTATCTAGAAAGTTGTAGTTTGTTTAGGGTCCCGATAAAGAATAGCTTAAATTAGCTTCAATTTTTTGTGAAAGCGGTCCAATAACTCACTGTAGTATTGTCCAGTGATCGTTCCTTCTTTATGTAAAAAATCCATGAGGATGACGCCGTTCGGATCCAACAAAATCATCGTCGACACCTTACCGCCCGATGGGACTGACTTTGCCTTCTTTGGAGTACATTCACCGGGAGAAATCCAATGTTTTGATTGTTGCTTAATTTCTGGCTCATCCGCATCCGCTTGTTGTTGCTTGTGAGCAATCGCGGCACCAATTGAGCCGACAATTTTTTCATCGTCAAATTATCATGCAAAATATTAATTGCCATTCCGGTCAACACACCTATGGCCTCTGTTACTCCGGTCGTCGATCAGCGCGAATCATGTCGAGGACTTTTTGAATGATTTCCTCGGTAATCACGTCTGCCGGGCGTCCTGGTTGCTTCTCATCAAAAACTGATGTTCGACCACGTTTATATTCGTAGAAGCGTTCCCATAGACAGCATCCAACTTTGCTTTTATCTCATTGCATTTTTTTCCCATCCAAAAAAAAGCGAAAATCACGAAGCACGTCTTACTTGATTGAATAGCTGCCAAATCCAAACTAACCAATCAATCAGTCTGAAATTTATTTGCCGTCGTTTGATAGATGGCAGCACACGATGTTAACATTAGCTTCCCTCAGGAACGCCCTCTGTCAACAAACACGGGTACTTATTGAACCGCCCTCGTACTGTTCACACTAATACTTTTTTGTAGTTGATGAATGCAACTCACAAATTATGTAATTTTTAGCCACAGTTAATAATCAAACTTTTTGGAATATTTGTTTTTCGCATTATCTTCTTACATAGTATAAATATATATAATTATATACATATGTAGATTGTAATATGATTATTTAAAACTAGATATTTTATTTGCTCGACAAATAGCCTGCCTTCGGCGCATCTGCGTATCGTCTCTAGGTGTTGGCCGGTCTTTCTTGCCTGCGATTCCTTTCGGGATTCAATCCAACGCAGCTCTTGTGCTGTCGTCCAGGAGCTTACCCAGTGTATGGCCGATCCACTTCCACTTGCGACGTCGGCCTTCGAGGAGGGTGGGCATTTATTTAGTAACATCCCGTAGGTCAGTTTACTTATGGTGTAAGGCCGAAGTACCCGCATGATTTTGTGTAGCCAGCGATTAAAAAGACTTGCAATTTTAGCAAGTCGCACTTTTTCTGACTCCACGTCTCATAACCATATAAAGGGTTTTCTAATAAGAGGTGTTAATTGATAAAAGATCAATGGTTTCGTTGCTTGTGTGGCACGTAGCGTCATCTTGTTAAAAATAAACGTTGTCCAGATCAATACCCTCCAATTTCGGCCATAAAAAAATCATTAATCATCTCTCAATAGCGCAATCCATTCACCGTAACTGCTGCTCCAGCTTCATTTTCGAAACAGTAAGGTCCAATGACTCCGCCGGATCATAAACCGCATCAAACAGTCACAAGTTGAGGATAGAGAAGCTTTTCAACAATAACTCTTGGATTTTCTGAGCCTCAGATTTTGCTTGTTGACGAAGCCACCGAGGTAAAAATGGGCCTCATCACTCAAGACGATTTTTCGATGGAATTCCGGATCATTTTCATGCATTTCAACGCCCCAATCCGCAAAGACACGACGTTGCTGATGATCGGCCGGCTTGAGTTCTTGTATTAACTGGACTTATAAGCCTATAGACCCAAATATCTATGCAAAATACGGTGTAATGACGTTTGTGGAATGCCTAGTTTCAAAGAATGACGAGGAAAGGACAAACCTGGGTTTTCTTCGGCTTTCGGACTTTCGGCTACAACAGTAATATTTTCGGCTTTTCTTGAGCGACGTGCACGGGGTTTATTCTTCACATCACTAACTCGACAGCGCGAATTTGTTCACTCCCAATAGCTCGAATTTGTTGGCGTCGCACCTTCGTACGTCTGGATATGTGCACCAATCGCCAGACTGTATCCAGCATACCAAAGACAGAACGTCCTTTTGATATGCGATTGCGAATATCTGCTGCTGTTCCGCCATATTTTGTGAGAATGTTACCGAAATAGCAGAATTAATTTAATGACCGCATGTAACTTTGAAGATGTATGCGAATGTTTGTGCGCCATCAAGCATATAACATCCGCGTAGTCCAGATGCTCGCTTCTAGCTATCTGTTCTGACCCCAGGCTATGCCTCTATTCTGAGCACAAGCTTACCGCATAACTTGACTCAAGACTGAATTGACTAACAGCAGCGAAAGCACACAACCCTGCCCGACACACGCCGATTTGTACTTCAATATTTGTAATCAAAGCATTTTCATGATTAACACTGGAGCAAGCGCTCATGTACAAATCCTTTACAGGGCTGATCATTATTTCGGGCACTCCTTTGCACGCGAGAACACTCCAGATTGCGTCATGCCCTAAAGTGTCGACATTTCATGAATAATAATTTTAAGTTTGTACTATTTATCGAGGTCTCGTAGTGAGGCATGGGACTGAAGGCGAACATATTGGCTATTTCATATTGTGGGATAGAGTTGAGAAAAAGTGAAAAAGTTTCACTTCGTTCCATTTTTTCATACGAAACGATTTTGAAATTTCCTTCCATTTTTTCGCTGAACGCGAATCCAAAGTGCCATAAAACCTTCAAAAAAGTGTTTCATTTCACCATTTCATAGAATGGGAATTGACGCCCAGTGATGATATTAATTTAAATTGATCCGCTTGTGACAGGCAAATTCCAATTGACACCAATGCGTGAAATGCTGACGTAGCTGAGATCAACGTGCAATACGAAAATGCAATTCCTCGAAAATTGCGAAGTTAAATTTTCATTGTGAGTTAAATTAATACCGATGCAAGTTAAAAGTCGGTAGTAAACAATGCAATCCAATAACGTTTATGTTAATGCATTTTCATTGCAGCCCGTGCAACGTGTAAAATCGGTGCATTTCTTACATTTTTTATTTAAAATTTTTTTTTTTTTTTTGTAGAAATCCTGCCAGAATAATTGCGACATCAAGGGATATTTTTTATTCACGCTTTTTTGCAAAACAAATTTTAATTTCTGGCTTTCACATTCAATTTATGTAGAGCTGACACACCATTGAAAGAGGGAGGCCAAAGAATTTTGCTTAAAAGCATTTTAGTGTTTTTGTCCAACTTCTGTCTGCCAACGATCTGAAGAGGTGTTTGGGGAGCGGCAAAAATTCCGTTGGCACACTAAAGTACTCAGCTGAAGTCTGGAGCAATTAAAAATTTAATTGCCCAGGATATCGGCTATAAAACGTTAATGATTTCAGAAAGTTTTGCATTTTGCAGTGTTAAATTTAAATAAAGTTTTCCTGAACATTTACAACGTTGTTAAAGTGCCTTTAAAAACTTGAGTTAACTAGCAAGCGTTCTCATCTGCTTTGTTTTGTGAATAATTGCATATCCTTCGACTTTTGTAATTTTTTTTGGTTTTGTTTTTTTTTGAAGGTCATAAGAAAATCATACGGGTCACTTTTATAAGTAACTCAACTCTTCCTAGCTCATCCTTCATATACAGTATTACATATCTACACCAGATAGCAGACACGCAGGAGCACTTGCTGCACATTTCCAACGGAAAGGAAGACAACAAAAGCAGATATCCTATTGTCAACTTTATCACATTTATTGCTGCCACAGCCAACAACTGCGTATCGTACATACATACGTACTTATTCACTGCTCGGCCGTTGCCTCGTACTTCTACAGTAGCTGGCATTCCATACTCAGCAAATATGCTCGTACATAAAACGAGTACACTTACAACAAGTGGAGAAGGAGAGCAGGGCAGCTGGCTTGAGTTGCGATAAGTTGGACCTCAAGTGTCATCTGTTCAAGGTGCATGAATGGCAGGTCTGTAAAGGACAGCGAATATGAGTATGGCGTAGTAGAAGAGTAGTAAATTGGTGAAAGAATGAAGCACACGCGGACAATGCTTGGCAGCGATTTTTAAAATGTCCATATTAATGCTGATTATGATGTTGAATACTGGTGCTTAGCTGAAGGTAGCTGATAACAGGCATATACATGCACACAGTGGATCGAAAAAATACTCGTCTCCCAGCCTGTTTAAGTTTTACCCTCTCTGTTTCGAAAAAAGTATGCAAGTATGCACTGTTTTTGCATTTAAGCATTGAGCGTTCTACCTCTTAATATCACGAAATTTAATTCCAAAATTGGTGGAGATCACGAACTTGAATTTCCGATATCAAAAGCCGTTTATCATGGCGCGTTCGCCATTCACTGTTATATTGGCGCCTCGATCTTTAATATGGGCCGATGATTCCTCCAGTCCATAGGCCGCACCAAACGGTTGTTTTCAATAGATGTAATGACTATTTTTGAATGGCTGTTGCTCTTCAGTACAAATACGAAAAAATTACTTTTTGACGGAGCCTTAAAGTCAAAAGTGGGCGACTTCGTTGAATAAAATTCGGATCCCAAGGCGTGCAATGAACACTTTTCATAGAGTGGCGATTTCCGTAAAACAATTGTATGATTTGTAAATGTTGTTGAGGCGTAAGTATTTCCATAAATAAATGTCAATGAATACTAAAAAAATGATGCATTTAGTTTGACAGTAGTTACGCGTGATCTGTCAAAAAAGCCCTATTGAAAAAAGTACTTCCAATTTGATCACCGTTTATTTGCAGATGTGGGTTATTGTACAATTTCAAGCTAACAAATTGGTTGCAAATGTGGTTTTGATATTGTCAATTGTAGGCAGAAAAGACATAGCGCAGCGAATAAAGATCCAGCGGCTACGTTGGCTGGGTCATGTCGTCCGAATGGATACAAACGCTCCGGCTCCGATACCTGCTGGTGGTAGTAGGAAGAGGAAGGCCTCTTCTGCGTTGGAAAAATCAGGTGGAGAAGGACTTGGCTTCACTTGGTGTGTCCAACTGGCGTCGGTTAGCACGAGAAAGAAACGACTGGCGCGCTTTGTTAACCTCGGCCAAAATCGCGTAAGCGGTTATCGCGCCAATTAAGAAGAAGAAGAAGACAGGAAATTTATATTCGCATATCAAGAGATTTAGCAGTATTGGGGCAAAAACAAAGAGACAGCGGTGGACGCACTTACAGTAAAAACAAACACATGTTACCGAAAAACAATTACTGCAGAGGTTAGGCGAATGACATAAGCATATTCTGGGATTTTTTCTTTCAGTGGGACCGTGAAATAAGTTAAAATTTTAAAAACGCTCCATATATTATACTATTTCATGTACTGTAGGTATAAACTGTTGTTATACTTCTTTTCTCAAATTAATATAAAATTTAGGTTTAGTCTTAGATTATTCTGGCTGGCCGAGCACACGCAGAGACCATTTTGATCCATAGCGATACCAGATCAGAGTCTCATTTGGCAAAAATCTTCGTAGCAAACCCTCCCCGTGGGTGCCGACCGGTAATGGACATCACCTTTCCCCTGGGTGGAGTTGTGATCTTTTGGAGCGTATCCATGATCACAGCGCGGCCTGCCAGGAGATACCGTGTGTCTAGCAAAGACGAAAAAAAGCTCGCACATAATATGATAGTGCAAATGCCTTCATGAGTCGTATATGCACGTTCATGCTATATGAGTCCTTTCACTAGTCATAGCTTTGGGGTGAATGGCAGAAGGCATGAAATGTAACGGTTGGTTTACCAGAAGAAAAAACATGCCGGGGTCCAATAAGGGATAAAAAAAGTTAAGGCTAGTTTAAAAAAAAAGGTAAAGCTAACAAAATTGTATGAGAATTATTGTATTAAAAAAATATATACTATATACAAACAATTTTAATGTATTGGGTTGGGGAATAAGTTCATAGCGTTTGCATATTTTCTTTTATTCTACAACGATTTGTTGGCTGTTTGGCAAAGGGTAAGTATTCATTTGATAGAACTCTTTCTGTTCTTCAAAACTATGTTAATTGTATTTTTGTGTTTTTTTTAATTTTTCATTAGTCTTGAGGTTTAGAAATGGAATACCCAGGAGTCAAAAATCAGCATTTTCGACACCTGCTCCTCTTTACTTTTCATCGAGGTCAAAAAGCTGCCAAAGAGGTCCTTAAAAACTGGCTCAACAACTTCTTTGACATCAGACCAGGCGATTTTGGTCGAGATGTGGGAAACGACGAATATATAATTGATTAAGTTATTGATATAATTATTCTGTTTTGTTTAAATAAAAGTCTTCGGTAAAAACGGACTTATTCCCCATTCATAAACATACAGTGAAAATTGAGCGGTATGGCCAGATAGGACCCCTGAACAATAAAATAGATGAACGAGATTTTGACTACTTCGGGACATTTAATTTTTGTTTTTTTTTTCAATTTTTATTTCTAATTTCTTATAAAAGTTTGACTCATACATTGAAAAGCATGAAATTCCGCAAATTTTTTCCAAAATTTCAAACTTCTTAATTCGATGTTTTAGAATAATTTATGTAGCCTATTTAATTTGGGTAGATATAATGAAGTGCAGGCACCCACCGTAGCCGAATGGATTGGTGCATGACTACCATTAAGGAGTGAGTAGGCTCTAATCTTTGTGCATAAAACATGAAATGAGGAAACAAGTTTTATTCTAATAGCGGCAAGCAATAGCAAGCCTTCCTGTGCATTTCTGCCATGAAAAAAACTCCTCAAAAAAAAAAAAATATGCCATTCGGAGTCAGCAGTGAGATGAAAAATTTATCTCGCCCAAAAAATTGAATGAAAAATTTTCGTGATGGAATATTTTCTGACATCGATCAGTTGAGTTCGACTTGTGGCGTTGAGGCGTCACACTTAACCACTGGTACAACGAGTTCTAATGCGACCGTCGGCTCTTGCTGGATGAATTTCGCAAAGTACCTACATCAATTCATAACGCAAGATCGTCACGTGCCATATGACGAGATAGAGGCATCCTTGCGCATTAGTGGAGCCAGCATATATTCAATATTGCATGAAGATTTGGTCAAGAAGAAGATTTGTTCTCGTTGCGTACCGTATAGCGTGACGATTAACCAAAAACGAGTTCGCGTCGATTGCTGTTAAGAAATGTTGATGAAATTCAGCCTCGGTCGTTCATAGTACGTCTGTGACATTATAATAGGTGGAAAATCTTGGATCTATGAGTAAGAGGCGGAAACAAAACAGCAATCGCCAGTATGGGTACTCTAAGATTAGCTTAATTCAACGAAAGTTGATAGCAGATGAGTCAACTCAAAGGAAATCGTCACCTGGTGTTTTGGAAAATCTGGTATGAGTAACTTAAAACCGTCAATTCTGAGTGGGATACAACCATTTGTTTGCCAGAAGTTTTCGGGGGAATTAGAAAAACCAACCACCTAGACATTTCATTATTTACAAAGACAACGTGGACGCTCACGTATTCGCTCACACAAGTAAGTTTTTGTACACTCAAAAAGTCGAATTAATGTGCCGTCCGCCTTAGAGTTCTATTTTGCGCCGAATGATTTCCTTTTGTTGCCGAACATTAAAGATATCCCTCATACCGTTGATTTTTGACAACTTTTTTGCTGAAATTTTTTTCCATACAAAATACGGTCTACAAGTTTTTATATGGAAGAAAATGGTTAGCACCGTCGGTCGGCAATATAAAATCCACTTAATAGTTTTTATTTTATAAGTGAAACTGTAAAAATGTTGTTATTTCATGGAACTAAATAAGGTGGTATAAAATGATAAAATTACTGATGCAAATATTCGATAGCTTACGTGTCTTCTCCATAGCGTATGAGAAAAATTATATGAGAAGCCAAGGACTAACATCTCATTAAATTTTGTAATTGGCTTCTTTTTTTTGTCGGGACAGACTAGCAGGTGCAGCACTCACACACAATTAAATCCATTGTACTGCACTCGGGTTCCCTTTTTAATTTTCCTTAAATCTACTCGATCTCCGAAGAAATCTGAGTAGATCTTGTGGTGCCAAGGAGCCAAGGTGGTCGGAGCCAGCCTCCTCTGCTTAGTGACAGGAGGAACTGCGACAGTCGGTCGGACATGACAGGTAGCATAGTTTTGTCCATCTGCAGCCTCTCTCAGCCTGCCAAGCTCGCTTGTGGGTTAGAATAACCCGTTTGCTAACCGTGACTTTGATGGAAGTGGCAGAACGGGCTCCGGGCTTAGGTAGGTAGGAGGTACAATTTGCAGTGGGTAGTTAAATCAACTCACTTAGGCCAATTTGTTTCAAGTGCTCAAGACCTCGCTGACACTTATTTACATGTATCCCTATGATCATCAGTGGCGTTTAAGAACGATAAGCCGAAACATCTAAATCAGGTAGCATGCCACAAAGGGGCAGTGACAGATAAGGTGCCTCCTTCTCCTCATTCTTGCAGCTTTTGTAATAGTCGAAATGATGTACCTGCAATCTTCAACGTCGACCTAGAAGACAGTGGCCTGAGATCAAAGCAATTAACTTAGAGACGTTTTTCCCTGACCGATTGAGTAGCACGTTTGAAGTCCCATTTTGGTCCAATTATTTTTGTAGCTCTACATGTCAGACTATCTTTTCGTGGTGTATGACACTGTCTAGCTTCTCTTCCAATTTAGGGTGTACGTCTTGATGTCAGTCCACAAATGGAATGACTCACAGTTTTCAAGGGGGACTTTTTCATGACAGAAATGCATGCACTCGGAGTTTTGCCATTAGCTGCCGCAAGGCGACCTGCTTTTAGATAAAAACCTTCTCTATCATTTGGTTCTTCAAGCCCTACCGAATAGTAGTCACGCACAAACCTATTCGGTTGAGGCGGCTCTCGTAATTGTGAAAAAATTATATACACGGGCATTAAGACACATATTTTTCAGTAAACTTTTACTCACTTTGACAGTTGTAGAAGCAAATAATTCATGCATTGGGCATTCACTTTTAAAATTCATGAAAGGATTTAGAGAATTTTGAAATTAAATTCATTAAGTAAAAAAATTCACTTACTAAAGAAATATGATAACATAAATATTTTAGCTTTTTATCTCATTGCTTGATTAAAGTCCTTATGGTAATGGTAATGGTTGTACAGTTAGGTTAAGGCCCTTATGCACTGCGACTAGATTGATCTATTGTGCGCTCCTTATTACTTAATTATAATTATTTAGTTTATTGAGGAATCTTACCAGCCCCTTAGGACGGAGCAATTATAGGTATTCCTCCTCTAATAGGTACGCGCCCAGGATTCTGTGCCTCCCGTAGCCAAATGCCTCACAGTTGGTGATTAAGTGTTCCATAGACTCCTCTCCATCACAGCAGAACCTGCATGATCTTTTACTAGATATCCCTATTGTGTTAAAGTGTTTATTACAGGCAAAGTTACCTGTAAAAGTGCTCCACAGAGTAATCTGAGGCCCTTTTTATCTAGGGTTAGAGCAGATTTTGCTGTGTTGGCGTTGAAGTTCAAAAACTTTTTGGAGTGATTAAGGCCGCTTGTGTCGTTCCAGTGCTCCCTGGTTTAGTTTGGATCCATTTTTTCTTTCCTGTTTTATATTATTTTTGTTAAAGCCGAAAAATGGGGTTGGTCTGATAAATAGCTCTTCTGCCCCTTTTTTGGCATAAAAGGCTGCCTTCTCTATTAGGACTTTTGACTTGAATGTGAAAAACTTTAACAACTGATTGGCTGTCCGAAAGTATTTTAATTTTTACTTTCTCGAACCCTCTTTTGGATATGATTTCCACTGTTTCCATTATGGCCAAGAGCTCCGCATGGAAAATCGTGGTATCTGTACTTATTGTTAGGGATTTGTGTGCTCTAGGCCCCTATTCCTGTTCCCACTCCTTGAAGCGTTTTGGAACCATCTGTGTACCATTTTTTGAGTCATCATTTAACCATGTTGGGTTAGTATTTCACTCTTCTCTAGACGGGAAGATAACATTGTATCTCTTTATAAAATTGAGTACAGGTCATTCGACTGGGTTATGCATATTGCATGTTGAACCCCTTTCAAGATATTTCTCTTTCATATGAAAAGAGAGTGCTTACATAGTAGCTTACTCTTGTATTGCTAAATGTAGCGGTCTTAATGTTAATGTCCTAAACTCCAACAGAGAATCCATCGTAACTCCTATATATGTATGTCAATAGAATTACCTACTCAAAATTATAGTATCAGGTTTAATAATGGAAAATATCTTTTTAATCAGTTTAAAAGTTATTGCACATAGTTTCGAGCAGAAAACTGGTAAGAGTAATAAGTGGGAACTGAGAAATTTCTTCAAGAAGTAATAAAACCAAATTTATATGTGTTTGGTGTAGAGTTTTGTTATTTTGATGTTAAGGTAATAAGGAATTTTGAGCCAAGAAAAATGTGATAGACATTTCATATTGGATACAATGATTTATAATATTTCTATAAGCTACGAGGCGTATACTTTTTTGGCATTCATTTTGACCAGATTAAATTTTATTAAATTTAGGATGTTCTGTGCTAATTTTTGAATTTGAGATTTGGGTTGAAAGAGCGCGAAATATACCACACTGAAGGTCCCGAGCATTGTAAAGAGTTCAATAAATAAAGTTTTGTTTTTATTGCGACGAAAACTTTTTTGATTTACTGTACATATACGAATATTTATGTCTGACTGCGCTTGTGCATATAATACGCAAATGTCCAAATATACACGCGTTTGTACTATATGTAGAGTGCTCGCTTTTTAATCAGCTGAAAGCAGTTAGCAGAGTCGATGAGAGCTGGCGATTTAGAATTTGCATTCAAATTAATCCATTCAATAGTTCGAATTGCAATTAGCGTTTAATGCTTCACTGATCATGGAAATCAGTATTCATTGTGAACACCGGGTGGTGATTGGAGGTGAAAAGGGAGAAATATGAGATAATATGGAATAGCTAATGTTAATAAGTGTAACGTTTTGTGTAAGTTTAGGATTTCTGCATTCAATAAAAAATAATGTGATATTTATTAATATATAGGTATAACATTTAATTTACATCGTTAGTTCAACCGTTAACAATTATCTTTAAATAGCTGTTTTTTGGTGAATTTTTACATAATTGAAAAAAAAGCTTTTATCAAAACGGCACATAAGTGTGAAAGCAAGTCGGATGGCCAAAATTATCGCCCGATCTGCAAAATCTCTAGTATACCTTAACTCTTTGAAAAACTGATTCATGATTTAAGTATCTTCCAAATTTCAAATCTCACATTGCCTTATCAGCATGGCTTTGTTAAGGGTAGATATATTGTTACGAAATGAAGTTTATTCGCAAATTTTGCCTTAAAACAAATTGAAAAAGACGTTCTATAGAGTCAGCCATAGTATCATACTTAAAAGGCTGGGCTCGGTTGATCTTCGCCTAGCCTACTTAAGTGGTTTGCTAAGTATCCCACAGATAGAACTCAATACGTTCGTATAAACTATATAAATTCTGTTGCCATTAAACTTACCTAAGGTGTGCCTCAAGGTAGGCATCTCGGGTCACTATTGTGCTTAAGGCGACCCGGTGGTTTAGACATTTCAAAAATCGATATTTTGTTTTTTTGCTATTTCGAAAGTATAGGCTTTTAAGAATATACTGTGAAATTTTCGTCCGAAAATTTCCAATATTATAGTTTCTACAGCCCATTAACTAGGTAGAGAGCGGCCCGCGCGCTCCTGTACCTCGAACTTTAAACTCATTTATCCGAAACGACTTTTATCAGCCTGGTGTTGTCAAAAAAAAAAAAATAATAATAATAAAAACTATTCAACCGAATCGTCTGAAATATTAATATGTTGTTCACAACATCAATGACTAACGCCCAAACAAAATAGAATTATATTATTATTTCAATTATTTCTTATTTTTTTTTTTTAATAAAAAACTGAATACAACCCGATTTTTAGAGTGCCAAATTCAAAACCTCGCCATTTTGTCATTTTTTTTCTAGAACCGGACATAGGTAGGTAGGTAGGTAGGTAGGGTGGTTGTCGTAAGACACACTTAGACCTTCGGAAGGTCCATTGTGATACCACTGGAGCTTATCCTTACTCTACGTGTTCCTTTTCAAACCATCCGGTTGCTTTAATAAACGAGCAGAGCTTCGTTAGTTTTAGATGGGCTATGTCCGCTACATCGGTTAGAAATGCTGTATCGAGAGTGCGCAGCCTTCTTATAGCTAGGCTTTCACACTCACATAAAAGGTGTCTGACTGTTTCCTCTTCTTCTGTATTAAGACAGCTTCTACAGAAATCGAAGTAAGGGAGTCCTAACCTTCTAGCGTGGCTGCCTATTAAACAATGACCAGTTAAAACACCTATCATTTTTCTTATAGATTCTCTGTTGAATCTTAGCAAGATCTTCGATCGACCGCTGTTCCAGTTCGGCCATGTCTGTCTGCTTAGTTCGCATGTTGTGAGGTTTTGCCAGATTGTATTTACCTTTTTCATGGTTTCCCTGTCTATAAGTAATTTACAAGTGGCTATGGGCATGGGTATCAGCGTCTTATCTGGTTCGAGATCGAGCTTTGTACCGGTTCTTGCAAGTTCATCCGCCTTGCAGTTTCCTGCGATGTTCCTGTGGCCTGGTACCCAGATAAGGTGCACCTTGTAGCGCTTAGATACGTCATCTAGTAGTTTAAAACATTCTAGAACTGTTTTTGACGAGTGTGTTTTTGATTCCAGCGCTTTTATTGCTGCTTGACTGTCCGAGTAAATGAAGACTTCATTTGCGAATAATACTCTCGTTTTTATTTCTTTAAGTCCCTCTTTTATGGCAGTGACTTCCGCCTGAAATACTCTGCAATGATCAGGTAAGCGAAATGATTGGCATACTCCGAGTTTGTCGGAGTAGACCCCTCCACCTACTTGGTTGTCCAGTTTTGAGCCATCTGTGTAGATGTTTAAGTCATTTATCTTAACAATGAGCCCGTTATCCCATTCCTTTTTGGAAGGAAATACTGTGACAAAGGATTTATCGAAATTGATGTCCTTGGTCCTACAGAAATCCGTTGTGCTGGGAATGCAGGGGAATTGTTCTAAAATTGAGGAGTGCCCTCTTTGGTACGTTCTGAGTAGGCCGATTTCTCTTAGTCTGAGAGTTGCTTTGGCAGCTGTTTGCTTACCGTACTGCTCTATTGGTAAAATGTTAAGCATAATATTTAGTGCCTCTGTGGGTGTAGTCCTAAGGGCCCCGCAGATGCAAAGACTGGCCATTCTTTGTACGTGTGCCATGGTTCTTTTGACGTACAATTTATCTAAAGCTGGCCACCATACTAATATGCCGTATGTTAGGATTGGTCTGAGGATTGCCGTGTAAAGCCAGTATACGATAGATGGGGAGACACCCCAACTACCGGACATAACTACAGTCATAATGATTAATCTTTTTTTTTTTTGGTTTTTGTGTTTTAGATAAATAGAAGAGCCAAAATGAACAATACCGTTCAGATCCAATTTTTCGGGAGGATCAACTTCAGTGTCATTTTTAAAATTATTAAAATTAAAAAAAAAATTCTTTTCATTTTTGTATGTAAAAGAAGTTAAATAAAAAGCCAAAAAAATGTAAATATCGTTTTTCATTTCTTTAGTGCAAAAAAAAGTTCCTGAAATTACCCGAGCTCTAGACAGCCGGGGGACCCCTTGTCTTTGTTAATGACATTTCAGACGTTTTTGAGTATCGCGTTGTCTGGTGTATGCAGATGACTTGAAGATTTACATGCCTGATGCCTGTAAATACCAGCACCTGTCCCTCAGTAGACGCAAAGTTGCGATTGATATCGATTATAAATTGGGCACCCTCACAAAAATGTATGAAAACAAAAACTTGCCGACCATATTTACATCGAAAATATCGTTTTCTAAACATATAGATTTTATCATGGGCAAGTCTAGATCTATGCTCGGCTTTGTAGCTAGGAGTTCAAAGGAGTTCCAGAATCTTTGTACGCTGAAGAATTTGTTCTTTTTTTCTCTAGTTAGATCAAGCCTCGAATATTGCAGCATTATCTGGGATCTATTCTACTTATATATGGGTTAATCTTTAGGAATTTTAGAGGTTTAGAAACGTTTCACTAGATATGCCATTCATCCCTTCGTTGGCCTTGTAGTTCACACATTTGTATATATTTCATATATATATTTTCCTTCATTATTTACAAAGTCCTTCCAACGTTTAGGCAAATTTTTAATTTCTTGCTCAAAAAGTTGTTTGTCCTTGGAGCCAAAATACGCTTCGACATCCCTTTTTATAGCTTCTTTTGAGGAGTAGCTCTTGTTACTGTTTTATGGGATTGAAGTCCACGGAAAAGGTGATAATCAGAAGGTGCAATATCCGGAGAGTATGGTGGATGCGGCATTAGCTCCTATCCGAGCTCGTTCAGCTTGCCTAATGTTTGCCTTACGGTATGAGGTCTTGCGTTGTCGTGGTGAAACAAAACTTTGCGTCTATTCACTAAAGACGGTCGATTTTTGTTAAGTGTCTCATTCAGGTTTGATATCTGATGTGAATAATAATCAGGAGTTATCGTCTGGTTTGGTTCCATAAGTTAATAATAAACAATACCGGCCATATCCCACTAAATAGGCAGGAGAACCTTCTTGGTGTGAAGGCCATCTCTAGGGGTCGGTTCTGGTGTTTCATCCTTATCTAACCATTGGCGTTTACGAACAAGATTATTGTAAAGGACCCATTTTTCATCACCAGTAACGATACGGTTCAAACAGCTTTCATTTTCAAGCCATTACAGCAGCTGAGAACACGCATTTACTCTCTGCTGAAGGTTGGCGACGGAAAGTCTATGCGGAAGCCATTTTCCCAGCTTTGAAACCTTTTCCAACTGAATCAGGTGCCTGTGAACTGTTCGATGCGATGAATTTAACCTCTGAGCTATCATATCGACTGTCAAATTTGGCTTAGCTTCCACGAGTTCGAGCAAGGCGTCGGAGTTAAAGACTTCAGGACGAACAGCGCGCGGGGCATCCTCCACATCGCAGTTACTACTTCGGAGTTTTGAAAACCACTTTTGCGCAGTCCTTACACTCACGGCATCCGCTCTGTGAACAGTGTTTATTTCTGCAGCAGCAGTTGTTGCATTTTTACCACTTTTATAAAAAAAAAAAAATATACCTCTTATATGCGTTCGAAGATTCCATTTTATTTTTTAACAACACGTGCTTCTATCCGCGATTAAAACCACTTGTTGAATGCACAATATATAATATCAAAGAAAATATAAATAGTTCCGTTATATTCCGCGAATAATTTTTTGTATGCAAAAATCGTACAAAAGTGAAATTATGGGTAAAATACGCACGAACTTATGGACTGACCTGATACATAAAATGGTTAGGGTATACAGGTATATTTTATATTTATTTAGACGCTTTTTTGCTGACGGATTTTAAAGTTGTTCGGTCGGTGTTTTTCTGACTTAGACGCTCACATTCTAACTGTTGATAGACATAGTTTAATATGTATTATATTAGTACTCACTTTTCCGCATTTCATATGAAGCTTCCGCATATTTACACTAAGAAAATCGTTCAACAGAAAATCTGTAAATCATGCAAATTTGCGCCACAAATGCATTATATGCATCCTTACCACATTGAAATTGTAGTAGTGATTATTGCATATTGATTGGCTCGATTGCACTGAGTATCTATGACTGACCATTCTCTCTAGAGTGCTCATCAGTGCATGGACACGTTTGTAATCAAAATCCACTTTGGTGTGCAAAGTACTGACATACATGCGCTCACTTAGACACATACCGCTCCACCCGCTCTTTCCAAATTCCACCGCAAACAAAAGAATTCAGTCGATGATATCGTTGGAGAAATTGTAAAAGATCAAAAGTGTTTCAACAGCACAATGTGTTCACTAACGTCGATTCGATTTGTATGCGGGTTTACATCAAACATATGAACATATCCATATATTTCATGTCTGAATCAGTTTATCTATGCATAACCACCGATGTGTGGGTTTGTGAAAACGTTGATTGGCACTAAAGCGCGAAAGTGTAGAAAGGAATTGGCAGCACTTCAGTAAGCTGTGAGTATGCAAATAAATGGATGAGTTTGAGTTCATATGCATTGATGCAAACATACACATACATATATGTTGACATATATAGGACATATTCGCATTCACACATACATATATTTGCATTTAAGCGCTTGTAGCTCCGAGTATACTCTGCGCGCACTTAAAACACTCATTTCATAGTCTAATTGTATTGTCGAAAGCATTTACGCTGACGGTAGTTGCTTTCGTGTTGATTTTGAGGTGAAAAGCAAGAAGCAGCAGAGTCATCAGCAGCTAAAGCAGCATCAGCAGCAAAAATGTTGCACTGCTGCAACTCAACAAGCTGCAAATTTGTCTGGTTTATATTTGTGTGAATTGGTAGCAGCATCATTGTAAGATATTTAGTATGTGGGAGGTATAGCGACAAAATGCAGGAGCGTTAATTGAAAAACGCAGTCAAACCACTTTACACCACTTTGGAATTTTTTCACTTTCACTTTCGAGGTCCAATTAAATCATTTACATTTTGGTTTGCGCAAAATTGCCTAAAACATGTTGGATTGACAGTAGGAGGGAATCGGGAGAAATTATAAAATATTTTCGAGTGCAAAGCATGGACATTTAGGCATAGATAACCAAAAGGAAAAAATCAGAATCTTTTAGCTATAACATAAAAAAACAGTTCTTTCATAAAATGCTGGTTTGGACAAAGTAAAAAATTTAAAAATTTTTCTTGCACGTACATAAATTTCACTGTATACGTTTTTGTATAATGTATTTACAGCCTGGTACTCACCGAGGCAAAAAAGATAAAACACCAACATTTTGCCAACCACTTTTAATAATTTTGGTTTTTTAATATCCATTATTTTTGTATAAAAGCATAAGTGTTTGTCCAACAAAAACTATATAAACTCAATTTTAAAGTTGTATAAAAAAATTAGAAAAATTCTACAGGCCTTTTATCCCAAATCAAAAGTTTTAAACAGAATTTCTAGAAACATTTTTGGTAAAGTCAAAACTGTTAAATGTTAATGTGCTAGAATTTGTCTCGGGCTGTCATAGAAGTTCGAACGATCTCAAAATCTAATAAAATGGCGGACTCTATATAAAATCCAGTGCACTAAGTTTTGTTACTCTTCAACAAATCTTTGCCTTAAAGTGCTAGCTGATCACACAAGAGGGTGAATGAAGTTTTCTTCTTCATAATTGGTGCAATAACCGCTAACGCGATTTTGGCCGAGTTTAACAAAACGCGCCAGTCGTTTCTTTCTCGTGCTAACCGACGCCAATTGGACACACCAAGTGAAGCCAAGTCCTTTTCCACCTGATCTTTCCAACGCAGAGGAGGCCTTCCTCTTCCTCTCCTACCACCAGCTGGTACCGCATCGAATACTTTCAGAGCCGGAACGTTTTATCCATTCGGACGACATGACCCAGCCAACGTAGCCGCTGGATCTTTATTCGCTGCGCTATGTCTATGTCGTCGTAAAGTTCATACAGCTCATCGTTCCATCGCCTGCGATATTCGCCGTTGCCAACGTGCAAAGGTTCAAAAATCTTACGCAGAATCTTTCTCCCAAACACTTCAAGCGTCGCTTCATCGGATGTTGTCATCGTCCAAGCTTCTGCGCCATACGTTAGGACGGCCATGATGAGAGTCTTGTAGAGTGTTAGTTTTGTTCGTCGAGAGAGGACTTTTCCACTCAATTGCCTACTTAGTCCAAAGTAGAACTTGTTGGCAAGAGAGATGAATGAAGTCACCGCAACACTAAGTGGAAGAACAACAATGCAGTAGTAAATTAATCTTTAAAGGGTCGAGCAGTAAAAGCAGAGATCTTCGCTATTCGATTATACATTTTTACTGATCCACGTTTAATTAAGCGAACAGTCAAGGTGCTTAGGGGAAATAGTGTTCCCGCTTTTGAAACAAGGGAACTCGGAGGCTAAACAACCGTGAACTTAAGGAAATTTAAAAAAAATCCTTTAATTTGTAGACTTTTATTCAATGTTGAAAAGTGTAGGCAAGAGATTTTTATAGTGAAGTATCTCAAGAAAAGGCTCTATACCCATACATAGAGCCTTCTCCACACAAGATGGGTGCACTAGATTTGCCGAAGAAAAATTATACTTGTTTGTAATACAAGAGCCATGGGTAAATGGAGGCAAATAAAAGGCCTAGGTATTAGGAGATGTAAGTTGGTATCTTATGAATGCCCAAGACCTAAGGCAGTAGTTCTAATTGATGACAACACTAATTATTTCCCCTTTCAGAGCTCATTAGTCAGAGTATCGCACCTCTCCTTGGAGGAGACTTCAACGGGAAAAGGCAAATATATTCGGAGTTTTGCCATTGCCTGCCGAAGGGCGATCGCTATTAGAAAAAACGTATTCTATTATTTGGGTGTTTCATGCACGGAGATTCGAACCTGTGCAATTTCGAATGGTAGTCACGCTCCAAGACATTCGGTGCCGTTTACCAAATGCTTTGAAAATTGGTTCAAGCGAGTGCAGAGATGTACATATTGACCTCCAAAGAAAATTTTTTGGAAAACAATAAAACCATTTTCATTAATATTTTGCTGTATTTTCTTTAGTATTATTTCGTATATTAAAAAATTGTTGATCTTACTAAATAAAATTCTGAAAATATGATGCGACCCCCATGGAATTTTCCCCCAGATAATTTCACAATTAATGAAAAATGAAAATTCTATCAGAACAACTACGAAATTCGACTGAAATATTTAAATCCATTGCAGTTTCGCAGACATTTATTATTAGTTTTAAACCAATACTGGCACTTAAATGTACGACTTAAATCAAATGTTTTTATAGAAAAAGAAATGAATAATGAAAAAAGATAGATAGATAGATCTGGATAGATCAGGAAAGTTAAAAAACCGAAACCTGTGTTAAAAATACGCATAAAATGTAATATTAAGATTTATGCCATATTTCCGTGAATTGTGTGAAAACATAAACACTTTTGCTTTTTTCTATTTAATAAAATGCATTCTATTATAGTTCATGAACTCGTATTTCATGAAATAAGTCGTACTAGTTCGAAAGTGACTACAATTGTACTAGTTGCAAATTGCCAATTAGAGGCACAGGTAAATAAATACTTAGGATACTTACTTTAAATGCGCATTCTTTAAATGTTAGGAGGATTTAGGGAGTATAAATATTGAAGGAGTCAATCAGGCATTCCTTTTTTGACTATTGCAAAGTTGACTGATATCACACTAATGTAAGGACTTAATTAAGTTTGTTAATGATATGATGCTAATGCACAGGATGACAATTTACATTTCGTATCATATTGTCATACTAAAACTATTAGTTGCTAGCAATGAAAAAAGTTAGAAGACGAACTACTGCAGCTGCAAAACAAACCACTACTAACGGACCCAGTTCAGAACTAGTAGGCTTGTTTTCAGAGTGTATCCATAATACGACACATATACGCGCAGCAGCCGCCCAATTGCTTGTTTATCGTTCAACACATAATACACGGAGACACTCGAACAACAGCGTCATCATGTAAGTCCAACAATTTCCGTTCTAAACATCCCATCCTGTTGTCGCTTCATGCTGTGAGAATTCGCGCTAGCAAGCCACATTTCAATGCTGCTACTCTAATTAAGCTATATAGTCTGTTGTTACATACACTCATACACACATCCACACACATACATACATACTCAGACACCTAACCTGAGTAATGTTTAGTGGCCGTCAGCGGCTGGCTCAAATGACAGTAAATTAAATTAGCTTTTGTGTTGCATACTCTTTTTAATTAAAATGGACGGTTGGTGGTTGCCTGGTTGCATTGGTTGGCTGCAACGGTTTACTGATGCCTAGCGGATTCTCCGCAAAAGCGTAAATGCTTTTTTTATTTTTTATGCTGGTGTGAATTATAACAAATTAGCAAAGTTACAATTGAATTGAAATTTAAATGGCGAAAAAAATTCAAGGAGATGCATTCAGTGAATTTTAAAATTTCAAATGCACAGGCTGCTTGGTTCTAATGATATGATAATACTTACAGAAGAATGCGAACACAGCAGCCTGGTGTGTTTGTGGTGTTTGTTGCAGTAGGTCCGAGATTCGATATCCATTGGAGGCATGAAATTGCAAATAATTTGTAAACAATAAATAAACAATTTCACCCTAAGCAGACAATTGCAAATAATTTCTGAATATATAACTACTTTTTCGAGTTTAACTCCCAATTTGTAATTAAAAAGTGAGATTATCCATACAAAATTTTTTACCGGAATCCGAGATTATAAAATGATTTTAGATTATAAATATAGGTACTTGAAGACCGCATTTCCGCAATTGAACGTCACCATAAACACTCAGATATAACGCGTATGAATACTGGAAACATACGCAAATGGAGAATTACCTTAGTCCAATAAGGAACAGTCGACAAGGTTAGGTTGAAGCGGTTGTCCTGTGGGACACACTCAGGCTCATAGCCCATTGTGATGCCGCGTTGGGAGCTTTCCCTATTTCTCCAAAAACCAGTGCGTGCTTTTAAACAAATTTTTGAATACCTCCTATTTCTGCGGAACTGAGATCTTCCAATTCGTTAAAAAATTGTCCGCCTAGAATCTCCGTCTGGATAGAGCAGGACAATGGCATAGGAAGTGTAATTGCGTTTAGCACTAAGAGTCGGCCACAGTTGGTGGGCGCTTTTGCAGGTGGTTTCATTATGCCATCTTTCGTTTGCTTCCCTTACGACTTCTTCAAGGATAAGTAGCTTACATTTTTGTGAGGGTATGCCTATGTCATTGTCTATGTACTCATCGGTCAACTTGGTGCCGAGTCTCGCTAGTTCATCGGCTCTACAGTTACCCTCAATGTCGCGATGGCCAAGAACCCAAATTATCCTTAGGCGAAATGAATCAGCCATTGTCGACTGTTTTGTGAGGGATTTTATCACCGCCTGGCTGTCAGTGAAAATGTAGATGTCATTTCCGGATATCGAACCACACTGTGCCGGCTTTCGTTATTGCCATCAGTTCGGCCTGAAAGACACTACAGTAGTCGGGGAGCCGAAAACTGAAGGAGATCCCCAGATGCTCAGAGTATACACCTCCGCCCACTCTGCCCTTGAGCTTTGAGCCATCTGTGTATACAAGGATGGAATCGCCCTGTCTTACATCGTCCCGTTCCCACTCTTCACTTGAGGGTAGGAGGGTCGTGAACGTTGTAATGGCAAATGTGTGCGGGAGTGCATAGTCCACCAATCCGGGAATCTTCGAAGTGCCAGCCAGGATTTTGCCGTGACCGTAGCTCTTATTTGACCACTTACTTAGAGCGTTCAGCCTAATTGCCGTGCTACGCGCGATATATTTTGCGTGTAGATCTACCGGCAGGAAGTTTAATGTCGCACATAATGCTTTCGTTGATGTGGTTGACATCGCGCCAGTTATAAGAACAGATGCTAGCCTCTGAACGTTGCCAAGTTTTTTGGTGTTCACCCCCTTCTCAAGGGCATTCCACCATATTGCAATACCATAGTAGAGAATAGGCCTAACCACTGCTGTGTACAGCCAGTGTATCATTCTGGGTTCCAATCCAGTCCAGTTTTGCGGTCCGTAATATCTCGATGTTTGTGAATATCACCAAGGCTTTTTTAAATAAATTGTTAACTTATAGAAACAGGTACTTTGCGTTTGATGAGTAAATCTACTGATAGCTCATAAATATATTTGAGGAGATCTCAGTCTGTTATTATTAAACTTACAAATTACAGCTAACTTGAATCGAAGGACACAGGGGTATAACTGAGAACGAACTAGCCGACGCACTGGCTACAGAGGCTGTGGTCTTGGGACCCGAGACCAAGATTACTTAAACCGGTTTTTGTCAATCAAGGAGAAGAGTCCTTTTTTTGCAATCGGATAAGACACCATCAAGGAGAAGCTTAGGAGTGAAGAGTAAAAGCTAAGGGAGGTTAGCTAACACCAAACTATGGGGTTAAACCAGGCAAAATCCTTACAACTAAAATAGGTTCATGGTCCACTGACTCTTCTCGTTTGTACGACCAATCCTCGGAGGCTCCAATACACTTTTTCCTTTGGTGCAACTCTATAGCGAGGCCTTCAGGCGCACAGCCCATTGTAATGCCACATGAAGAAGTTGTCCGGATGTCCCTAAAACCAATGTGAAATTTTCATTTAAAATTTCTTCTCACTGATTAAAGAATTGTCTACGTAAAGTAGTAAATATTCAACCGGATAGATCATGGAAGAGGAACAAGAGATACAAGGTCGTCTCTTCATCTTCCTTATTCAGACAGCTTTGGTAGAAATCATGCGTCTGGCTCGTAGTCTCTGGACATGTCTACTTATAAGAGATTGCCTCATTACAATAGAAATCAGTGTATTAAGGCTATGCTTAGTTTGGCTTATCAGGGATTATGTACGTCTAGACCAAAAATGTATTCGTAGTGATACCAAGTATTTGTATGGAGAGGTTTAGAACTTTATATTTTGACTTTAATACACAGTTTAGATAATTTAAGCAGGCTGCTAATTTTTTTATCTTCTACGTTCTTTACGGTTAAAAATGATGCAGAGCCCAAACACTTTATTCGTGTTTTGCGGAATGCGGAGCAGTGGCAACGTAGGTATTCCAGAGTTCCTGTCGCGTTGATTTCGCTACATATTGTGCATGTGTCCTTCTGCACTAGCTTTAGCTGGTATATCCACTTCCACGTTTCTTTCAATTCCCTTGTGCCCTGGAGCTCAGTAGATGGTGGCTCGTTACTCAATTCCTAGCTCATCCATCCTGTTCCGGCATTGTTGTACGCAGTGTGAGTTTGTCATTACAGCTGCTATTGCTTTGATGGCTGCTTGTCTGTCAATGCAAAAGTTTATTTGAGAGTTCGTAGGAGTGTCTCTGTGGCTAAGTCTGCTGCTTTCGGAGCTGCGTAGATCTCAGCTTAGAACACACAGTAGTCCGGTAATTTGTATGACTGTACATAGTCTTATTTTGAACAGAATATTGCGGTTCCAAGGTATGTTAAAGGTGTGAAGCGTTGAAAGCTATCCCTTCCGCCATCCATTTGTTGGCGTACGTCTTCTTGTCCACTGTACAAGAATTGCATAGAACATTATTGGTCTTACTACCGCCGTGTAAATCCAATGTGAAAGTCATGGATATAAGCGCAATGCCTTAGTGATTATGTTATTTCATTGTAAAAAAAAGTTTTAGTTAAAATTCCAAAACTTAAAATAAATATTTTTAATCATTTCCATATACAGTCGAACTTCTCTACAGTGAACTTCCATATAATGAAGCTCTCCTTATAATGAACTGGTTTCGAAGACACTGCTTTTTCGTTCTACTTTCGGTGTATTTTTGTCTCCTTATAATGAATTTCTATATAGTGAAGTTTTCTGTATAATGAACAAATTTTACAGCTGGAAATTCAAGCGTCCTAAGTTTTTGTCTCCATATAGTGAATTTTTTCAAAAGTTTTCTGTTGCAAAAAATTACAGTTAGATGTGGACAAACTGTAATGAGGGGAATCCCAAAATTAAAACAGAAAAAGCTGAGCTATTACAGTTTTATTCAGTGACTGAAGTTAAAATGACGCATCGAAGCAGCATTTCGCTTGAAAAAAAGTTATTAATGATTAACAAAGTTAATGAAGGAAAGAAAAAAAAAAAAGATATTGCCAATGAATTCGGAGTTCTTCCCAGCACTTTATCAAATATTTTAAAAAATAAGGAAGTGATTTTAAAAAATGCGGAGGATTTGACAGTAAATACCAAACGCAAAAGACTTCGACCTTGTCATTTTGAGGATATTGACGAAGCAATGCTGAAATGGTTACTCGTTGCACGTGGTAAGAATCTCCCTTATGTGGACCATTATTGAAGCAAAAGGCCAAAGATTTTGCAGAAGCACTAGGACACCACGAATTTGAGGCAAGTACAGGTTGGTTAGACAAGTTCAAAAGTCGGCATGGCGTTATTCAAAAGACATTATGTGGGGAAAGTGCTGACGCCAACATAGAAAACCGTGATGAATGGGTAACGAACGTCTTACCGAAATTAATTGAAAATTACAACATTAACGACATGTTTAATGCCGACGAGACTGCTTTGTTTTTCAAATGCTTGCCAACTAAAACACTGGCATTCAAAAATGAAAAATGCTTTGGTGGGAAGCAAAGCAAGGAGAGAATAACTGTCCTGGTGGGAAGCAATATGACTGGATCAGAAAAGCTAAAATTGCTGGTAATCGGAAAGGCCAAAAATCCGAGGTGCTTCAAGGGAATAAAATCTTTAGGTGTCGATTATGAGTTTAACAAAAAATCATGGATGACCAGTGAGATTTTTACGAAATGGATTGTAAAACTCGACAAAAAATTTTGTGATCAAAACAGAAAGGTGTTGTTTTTTGTTGATAACTGCACTGCCTACCCTAAAGATGTAAGAGACAAGTTGAGAAACATTCATCTCGCTTATTTTCCTCCCAACATGACTTCGTTACTGCAACCCATGGACCAAGGCATTCTCTACAATATGAAACAACATTACAGAAAACGAATTTTAACGAATATATTGACTCAAGTGGATGAGGGAAATTCTGTTATGGCCATAGACTTGCTGCAAGCAGTTCGAAATCTTAGCAATGTATGGAATGTCTATGTTAAACCAGAAACAATTGCCAACTGTTTTAAAAAGGCTGGATTTTCAAAAGATGCTATGCAGATTCCATTTGAGCATTGGGCTGAAGAGGACCTTCTTTCAATATCAGATTTGGCTGATTTACAGTCTTCATTTAAAAAAGTAGCAAATATCGAAGCATCGTTTGATGACTACGTAAATGTTGATAATGGTGTGCAGACTTCGGACAACCCATCCGAAGAAGATATTCTCAACAGCATTTTTGAAAGTCGCGGAGTTCCAGCTGAACCTGGTAAGCATTTATCTTTTTATAGTCAAACAAAAATTTAATATGTAAATATTATTTCAGATAACGATGAACACGATTTGACCGTTGAAAAATTGGCAGAAACTGAGGAGGCATTACCTACGTTGATACAAGCTGCTTCATCCATTAGCGTAATTAGAACCTTTGTGGAAATGAGGAGTGACGTGCCGATTAATGTTTTCAACTCTCTACATGATTTGGAAGCTTTTATTGAAAATGAAAAATGGAAGGCTGTAATTCAAACCAAACTCACTGATTATTTTAAATAAAATTACATAAGAAATCAATGTTTCTTTATAATGAAGTTTCTATATAGTGAAGTGATTTTCAGGTCCCGTGCGAATTCACTATATGGAAGTTCGACTGTATTATTTCTATTTATCTTATCAAAGTGAGAGAAGATATATTTTTAAAGGCACTTTGTCGTATTTCTTATTCTGAAATTCTAAACTTCTTTCGAATGAAGCTTTTTATGCGGAAACTGGAATGAGTGCATTTAACCCTTTAACCCCTTTAAAGTCATTTTCAAACACTTTGCAGTATGGCTATACATACATAAGCATACTTAAATCTTGACCTCAACTGATTTCAACAAACCACATTTTGAAAACACTTAAATGCGCGTATCTAATTACAAATAAGCACCACTCACACTGGCTCTTCACTAATTTTACCGCAACTATGTGCTAGTATGTATGTATGAATGTATGTATTATATGTGTATATGTCAGTTTAAAATAAGAATAACCAAAATATCCTTTGGTATTCTTTGCACTGGCAAGTTCTTGGTGAATACTTTTAAGGGCCGCATAGAGCAGCAAAAGCGAGTTTCTTTTGCAAAAAAATATATTTTAATTTATATGTAGTTTAGCAACACTTATTTCAAAATTACCATTTAATGGGGAAAAGGCACTTACCGTAAATGTAGTATGGATCGATGTTATTTTATTTATTTGTGGTCTTAATTAACCTCCACTTTTTAGTTTCCTACACAAATGTCCAAGTGCATTAATAGAAGAGAATTTATACTATTTTTTATGGTGATCGGGCAATTTTCTAGGTAAGATAATATATAAAGTTTTAAAATATTAACAACGAATTAAATACCAAAGATTTTATTCAACAAATTAAAACATTTAAAACAAAGCCGAACCGAACCGAATCGAACATTTTAAAGAGTCCAAATCATAGAGATGCATTGGTTTGTTTAAAATCATGCATTTTTGTTAATAAAAAATCATAAAAGGTGCACGAGTTTCAATCACTTCAAACATTTTGCTCCTCATGTTGTTAAAAATTATAAAATTATAAAACAAAATTATTTTTATGATGATTTGTGCCCTCTACTCATCACAACAGCTCATCGACGCCCAGTTCCATTGACAATCTTAAGATAAAGCTGGGTTGGGTTGAGCGTATGTGCCTTTCTTATGACCGATATGTCTAATTTTTCTTCGTGCTTAAGCATCAAATTCGAGAAAAAGGTGTCCTGTAGTCTCCGCGGACTGGGCCCAGAAACTACAAGTGACTGTACACCATATCCCAATTCTGTGCAGATGGTTACGCGATCTGCGGTAACCTCTGAGAATGCCTGTGAGCCCGCTAGCCTCCACACGATGGAGGAGCAGATATTATTTCGAATGAATTTGAAAAATATTTTAACTTTGATAACATGCTTCAACAATTTTGAAATGTGTTGTTTTTAGAAGTGTTGGGCTCCTTTTTAGCCGAAGGCGAGCAGAAGCCAAGTAGGAGGGTTGCATATGCAAAAGTCCACGCTTGTGGGGAAAGCCACGGGCAGCCATACACTTCAGAGTGGCCAGGGTGATTCTTCTACATATACATACATATAGTCCAAGCATCTCACAACTTCCCGGCTTAGCCCAAGTATCCTCCTGATAGCTTCCGAATACCCGCTCGAGAGCGAACTAACGTGAGAAGGCGAAGCATCCCAGGATAGCTGGTTGGGCGCTGGGTTTAGGTTTCGCCACCTAAAAATAGAATACGTGGTGCTGCAGAAAGAAAAGATGTTGCCTCTAGAGCTACGCTGCGATCGAGCGCAACACGAGACGCGTGGGATCGCTACCGACAGCTAAGAAAGGAAGAAGGAGTTATTATCCGAAAGAAGAAACAAGTGTACGAGGAGCTTGAGATGTTGGCCAATAGGAACAGCGCCCGAAAATTCTATCAGAAAGTTCGGCGGCTTACAGAAGGCTTTAAGACCGGGGCGTTTTGCTATAAGAACAAAGATGACGATCTGGTGACTGATATCCATGGCGTGCTTGAATTATGGAGGGAACTCTTCTCGAACCTGTTAAACAGTGACAGCTGCGCATGCCATAGAGAATGTGAATATCCCGATAGCCCAAACGTTGACGACAGGACTCTTGTTTCGCTACGCGGTCATGTCGAGGTGAGACTAGCGATAACGCGGCTAAAGAACGACAAAACCGCGGGCGCCGACGGACAGCCGGCTGAGCTATTCTATTCGCGGCGAGGAGCTGGTAAGGTGCATGCATCAGCTCCTATGCAAAATATGGTCGGATGAAAGTATGCCTGCCGTTTGGAATTTAAGTGTGCTATGCCCAATCCATAAGAAGGGTGATCCTACAATTTGTGCAAATTATTGCGGGAAAATGCTTTAATTCACAAGTGAAGCGCTATAAGTACAGTCGAATGTGCAAAGCTCGTACGCGGCAGACCCCAGAGGATTGCTGCTGTTATCAAATCAAAGGGTGGATCTACTAAATATTAATGTTTTTATCACTAATTCCTTTTATTTGTTCAAACGCAAAATTCAGTACTTAATGAGGTGCCTAATACTTTTGGTCGGGGCTGTATATATAACTAATTTCCGATATACGAATTATATTTTTGCCTCACTGTGTATTGCAATAAGCCAAGACGGCCTCGATGGCTGGGTCTTAGTTTCACGCTGCTCCCAAGCAGACTTTTCTAATTGTTCATTTGCGGAATGGCAAAACTTTTCCACTTCTAATGGCAACCAAGTACGGGCGAAAATTAGCCAGTCAAGTGTACGTATATGCCATACATACATATTTACACGCGTTCATTAAAAAGTCAAGGCAAACATAGCGACAAGCATATGTGGTTATACCACATACGCACACATTCTTACATGCTAGTGCAGGTGCCTTAGGTCGACCTTGTGTGCTAGCAAAGCGAAGATAAAAGTCAATTGGGCCCATACTTCACCCTTTACTGCCAAAACATAGACCTGCAGCTTTGCAGTTTTACTTAAAAGTTCTTAGAGTATTTTCGCTCTTCTCTGTCCAGGCTACAGCGACTACTCCAGGGAAGGCAATCAAAGGTACTCGCAGTATTGCACTTTATATGCATACTTACACACGTATAGATTTACAGATTCATACATAAATACATACATAAAAACATGTGCACACCTTATCGTGAATTTGCCAAAAAAAAAAGAAAACTCTTGGCCTCTAATTTACTCGCTTGCCAGTTAAATTTCCTTAGCAGTTCGTCAATATAATCATCGTCATTACCTACGCCGCGCCTTGAGTTCAGTGCCGCTATTACCTTTTGGTGCTGCGTTGAAAAGTCAAAGGCGAAAACTTTTCTACAACAAAACTTTGGCAACGTGATGATGTGAATTTCCATCTTGCGCCAATGGTCGATTGATTCAAGACCCCCATTGCGCTGAAGGCGTTGTTTTGTATTTTGTTTCTTTTCGTGTTTTTTTTTTTTACAATCAAGTCTCGTACGGAAGTACAAGAAACTCATCTCACTCAAAAAAAGTTTCAAGTCAAAATGCAGTCAAAACTTTTGTATGATTAATGATGCCAAAGTGCTTCGCTTGTTTTGATGAGTTCACATTCACATTCCTCTTCACTCCTAACCATTTTGCTTTTGAATTTGAAAGTTATTTGTTGAACTTTTATTTTACTGCTAAAGAGGTCCCAGGTCCCTTTATATTTTTTAGTTTTATCCAGGACGAATCTATTAAAAGTGGTGTTGGTAAATCAGCTGATTTGTTTTTTTTTTCCCTTCGTTGCGTCAATGTGGCTGTCAGCACAGCATAAAACAAGGCGAATTAATTTTTTGTTTTCTACTTTTCCAATACTTTGCCGTGACAATAAAACGTACAAAACATTGTTGTTGGTCTAGTGCCGTCACCTTTAATAAATGCCCCTTTGGTTTGGTTTGGCAAGTGACTACAAAACGAAATGATTGCAAGAATCTGCACATCACCACTTTGCTGCTCGTTTGAAGTAGCTACAAATTGCAGTACCAGCACTAATTGGCGAAGGTAGAAAAATGTCTTCGCATGCACTTTATTTAAGCCGGCTTAATATTGACTCGCCTGAAATTAGGTAGTAAGTCTTGCTTTTTGCGTGTCATTTAAATTGCCTAGCGAGCGCGTCTCTGGGGTCATGAAATTATATATCTATACTGCGTTAATTAACTATAGCTGGGCTGCTGACAATTTATTTGTTTCTCATTTACAGGGTCCGTCAATCCAAGTGTAACCAACTTCAGACCGCTCGCGCAGCTGATGCACGGTCATCAGATGTCTGCTAGTTGGTTAAATAACAGTCCCGAGTATTGTTTAGAAGCGTGAATCATTTTACCCAGAGTAAACGCGAAAAAAACGCTCTCGTCTGGCAAAGATTTCGACATCTGGGCTCTCATTTTTTCGCTACGCCTGCGGATATAGCGGGTTTAAATATCATACATCTGGTGAAGTTCATCAGTAGCTTGTTGCGGTTAATTACGAACGTAAATCAGCCACCGTCGGCATCGTCGTAAGTACATGATCATCATCCTCTAATCCCAAGGCTCCTTCTTACTTCCCGTTTACTTTCTCCCTTTCCATGTAGGGCATCACAACGGACGAATTTTTAATATTCCTCCAAGTGGGCCCCAAGCTAGGGGAGCCATTTAATCTAACCTAACCTAAACGCGAAAAAAGAAAATCAGTAATGGATTTCAAACGCAGTAATGTGATTGCATTATATTTGGCTGGAAAATCAGCGATTGATCGTGAGCTCCAACACTTTAAAGTAAATAAAGTTTTTGTTAATCGCACCACTACTCGTTACAAAGATACTGGAAGCATCGCGAAACGTCATGGATATGGTCACTAAAAGACTACAACGTCACGTGAAATAGTTCAGAAAAAGAAGAAGCGACTTGAGCGAAATACACAACGAAGTGCGAATCAAACGGCGAAAGAACTGAACATATCTGACCGTAGCATCCGTCGCATATCGAAAAATCATCTCAAAGTCAAGCCTTACAAGATCCAAATGACGCATGATATCACACTTAAGCAGCAACAAGTCAGACTTGAGGGAGCGAAGGAGTTGTACCGCTTGACCGAAAGCGGTCAATTTCCGAATATTGTGTTTTCTGACGAGAATATTTTTCAAATTGAGCATTTCGTAAACTCTCAAAACGATAGGGTTTATTTGACCGACCGTTCATACGAGAATTCGAGTCATCGATTAGCCACCGGGAGGCAGCACCCGCCGCAGGTAATGCTTTGGCCGCAGATGGGCGCTCTCCAATCATTTTCATCGAGCCTGACGTCAAGGTAAATGCGAAATATTATCGGGAAAGTATTGTGGAGGTTGCTTTGAAGCCATGGGCAAACAAACATTTCGGTGACAGACCATGTGCGTTTCAAAAGGACTCGTCACCGTCTCCCAAAGCTCGAGTGATCCAAGAATGGCTAAAAGACAACGTTGCGAATAGTGGCTCTCAAATTCACTAGACGCGAATCCGATGTATAATTCTGACCATTTTGAAGTTCCGAACTAAAAGAGGCGCTGAAAAATACGATTGTCCGCGAGTGGTTCAAAATACCTGCAAGTCACATTCGGGGAGCTTGCGATTCGTTTCTGGACCGTCATAGTCAGGCAAAAGGTGGTCATATCGAGCAAAAGTAAATTTATTCTTAATTTTTTCAAACATAGTTTACTTTGAATTGAATAAAAGTAATTTTCGAAACTGAATGTATGGCCTTTTTAGTTGGGTACACTTTTAGTGCCGGACCCTGTAATTTTAATAATTTTTTTTGGAAAAGTTCATTTCATATTCAATTTCACTTTGTGTAAATTAGCAAATTAAAAAAAAAAAAATTACAAACTTGTATCAAAAATGCCCACTTCTGAATCAGAATTCTTAGAAAAATTGTGCGTGTGCAGTAGGTCATTGAATTTTTGTATAACAAAGTACAAGTTTGAAGTTTCCGAAAAAACTCGTTGATTTTTGATAATTTTTTTTTTTTTTGTGCTGGCGGTCTTGGGCCCAATGAATTTTTTATGTTTGCATGTAGTTTAGATGGAAGCTAATTTGAGAGGATCTTAAGCTTATTATGTGTGAGAAGTAAGTAACGAAAATTGATTTTGAGGGCTCTGGCAATGAATATTTCTTTTCGAGTTCCAAAGTGACTGAAACTGTATCAGAAACTGAGTATAATCTCAAATCGCCCACTGAGGCTACCAAAGTAAGCGCCGAGACACGTGTCCAGTAGTAGTCTAGTACTTCGGCTGATTGTTAGAACTTCTATACGAATAACAAAATTCCAATTAAGCGAGACTGCAAAATTCTACTCACGATTGCACCAAGTTCAAAGTGGTTTCCCCAATTTTTTCTGATAGGTTATGCATTCAAATTGCTGAATTCGCTAACCAGTGCTTGACACATTTGAATTTCCGCGCTCAGTCAAGGCGAAATTTAACCAGTCCGAGTGAAATTCTTGTATATCGGGCCATTGCAGTAATTATGCATTTTAATAATTTGCTGTCTGTGCGCGACTATTGTAACAAAAATTCATCGCTGGAAAGTTTAGCTATAAAAAAGATGATCATTTCAAACTTGTAAATTGTTTCAAAAATTTTTCCAGTTTACTTACCTCATTACACTCTGTCATACCAAAAACACATTTTTAGAAAAATTTACGACAGTGTCCATAATACTTTCATCACTTGACATGCAATCAGTCAGTGAGTTCTTAGAAAATTCCTGGCATTTGTCACAGCCATAAGCCGTCACAAAAGAGGTTGACTGGCGGATTAAAGTTTACCGCTTTCATCGCACTGTAAATCATGGCTGTCTGTTAAGTTTGTTGCGGTTGGACATTAAGGAGCAAAGGCAAACAATAAAAAAACATGACAGATTATATTATACAGAAGTTAGAATTTTATAGATGCACACAAGTTTCAACAAAAATTGTTATCTATGTAAAATGTTTATTTTGATTTGTTCAAATATGGTCATGTACCTAGGCTATGAGCGAGCCACACGCGGCTCTTTAGTTGCATATGCAAATACTATTATATAAAAAAAGAAACATTTAAATATATTTCTGAATCTATTAGCTATGCAACTTAGACGTGCACATCTTATTCGTCGATTTCAAGCAAGCTTTTGATTGCGTTCTCCGAGACAAAATCCCAGAAGCGCTTGCCGACTTGAGTGTCAGCGGAAAACTCAATCAGTTGATAAAGGCAACTCCGATTGCACTACTGGAAAAGTACAATAAACAATGTTAAAGCGCTTTGAAACCTCCTGTGGCGTAAGGCAAGGCGACTCGCTTTCTACATCTGCCTTTAAAATCTTTCTTCACTGTGCGATAAGAAATGAAGTTAAGTTTGGAAACCTTCTCAGTCGCTCAGGAATAGCAATCGCGAATGCGGAAGATATCGCAGTAGTGACAAGGAACAAAAAATATCTCTTTGAAACATTTTGCAGCAAAGGCAAAAACTAAACTAAAACTTAAGATAGAAGATTTCGCGCAGCGAAAAGAGACGAAATCCTGAAAAAATCGAAATCGGGACATTTTCCATTGAGGGAGTTCAACACTTCAAATATTTGGGAGTGTTAATACAAAATGACAACAGCAGTCACGATGTTATTCAAAATAGAATATTGGTAGCAGACAAACCATATTACGCCCACACAAAATTGCTGATGTCTAAACTGCTAGCACGTGAATGTTAACTTCGCCTTTACCGGTGTTGCCGTATGGCTGCGAGTGACAGTGAGGAAAGCTCAAGGACATACCAAAAAGTGCATATTACAACTGATTCAAGGATTGGAAAAAAACGCTGGCACGAATGTATTACATCTGAGGGGGACGACTTTGAAGGAGATAAAATAGAGATTTTTGAATAAATAAAATATTTTTTAAGGGGGCAGATATCTGTTAACGGCCATATTTTCCCTGATTTTCATAAATTATTTAAAAGGAAGAGGTCAATATATTTTTTTCAAAATTGGCACACAGTTTATTTATACACTAAAATGAAATAAAATTTGTTTTTTTTATTTTAATAATTTAAAATGGCGGATGCACACTCAATTCTTCCAGGTCGCAGCGGGGCTTCTCAATCGGCGGGCATTGTAGCATCGGCGTCAGTGACCTGAATTTTTTTTTGTTTATTAATGTCATAATTTCTATATGAATTAAAAAAAAAAAAATACACGGAATAAAATGCTTAAAAAAATGAATTTTGGGGCGAATTTTCCTACTATTTTTGCTTCGAAAAAACTATTTTTCGAAAAAATTTCGAAAAATTGAGAAAAACGCGTCTAAACTTTGAATACATGAAAATTCAATGATTTTTGTGTCTTACCGATTAATCAGCAATTCCTGCGCCATATAATTGTCCTTCTGAAGCCTCGTAGAACTCATTCTGTTCAATTAGTTGTTGTAAAGCACGTCAACGAGCTTCTTTAGTAGCTAATGAGCTGAGCAGATTTCCTTGAATCACTCTCTTTTCATCCATTTTTTCGGCGTAAGATTTACATTGTCGGCCAATTATTATATTTGAGGAGTTCATTGTTTCTAAAGTCGTTGTGTATCCTTCATTGAATAATACAGCAGCATTGTATGACACCGTTTCAATAATTTTTGACCCCGAATGTAGGGGTTTTGGAGTTAGACGCCAAACGGTAGAGTTGAAACTCTCATTTGCGTTTTGCGTGTGACCACCCAAACATCTTTCGCGCAATTCATCTCGTAATAAATCTAAAAAATATTGGCTCTACGTGCAGCTGAATATCTGGATGTAATCTAATCCTGTATATTTACTTGAAATTTGTCAATAAAAATATTTTAAAACATCTGCTCACAAAAATTTTCAATAATGGACAGCTAGAAAGGTGAAGAGATTCAAGAGACAGGTAAAAAGTCGGCAACGTAACTATACCTCGCCCAGCGCTCGAACGCAAAGAATAGAGCCGTCACGGTTGACGATCTATAATATAAGAAATACTTAAATTTACGTTTTTAAAAATTTTTGACATATTTTCGAAGGATTATATTAACATTTTATGAAAAAAAAGAATGCATTTTTTTTCGAAATTTTACAGGTATCTGTCCCCTTAGGAAAAATGAAAATTCACCTTATGTTTGGAACACACCTCGTATTATCTAATTTGTTGTGAAAAACACTACTTAAATGTTATTGAAGTAATACAAATTTTACGGCTCTTTAAAAACTTTAAAATTTTGTAATTGGTAATTTTTGACTCTTCCGACTCCCAAGTTGCCGTTCCCTGACCTAGGCGCATAAACATTTATCGAAACAATTGTCGACTTTAACATTACCACTATTTTGCTTTACCAAACAAGTTAAAAATGACTTTATCACAGAAAATGTACGCTAAGCCAGTATTGATTTTCGTATCAAAATACATATTATATATAAAAATGTATGAGTATACATTTACATAAGATTTATGTAATTTATATACAAACAAATATATTTATATAGTTCAGATAATTCTTTCATCGCCTATATTTCAATCAACACGTGCATACAAGCAGATCAGACAATCCGTACAAAAGAAAGTAGTATACACGTATGTATATATGTACGAATGCATGTATATTTTCCCATCTGTGTATTTGCAAACATTCAATAACATCGACTTCGGTTTGGGTAATCTATCAATCAACAAATTTGTTAGACTTTAATTCATAGTATTCGGACTTAACTTTTCGGCGCACGTACATACATACAGCGCTGCGCCTAACTAGAAGCACATATTGGAAAATCGCTTCATATTCCTAGTACGAAAGGCAACTGAGATTGTGTCTTATTCCTGACGCTTAAGTTGAATTATGAAAAATAGAATTTTATGGGAAATACTTTGGACGTTATATTTTATCCTAGAACTGCTTATAACTGCATCATATACACAAAATGGAAAGATCTCATGGTTTTATATGCCAATTTACCATAAAAATATGCATCAATAGTGGGAACTCTGGCCTGCGTTAAAAAAAAACTCACACATAAACTTTCAGATCGCGTATATTTTTTTGATCACTCAACAACATACGTTTTGTTGCACAAATAAAATAGCACTATTTTGTAAGGAATAAAACGAATTAAAAAAAAAAAAAATAGGCGCTCTCTACAAACTTAATATAAGACCTCTTCTTTTCGCCACTTATCTGCTCGCTGTATCTCTGCTTGGCTTAGTGGACAACAAATTTGCTTGCGAAAGCAACAACAAAGTTATCGGTCACGATTCGCCGCAAGCTAGAGTGGTTATACCTCACAAAACTGCTATAACTCATTATTTTATAAACAGCGCTACCAAGATATTTTTTTTTATACCAGTTGCTTGATCTATTCACCACTTGCTAATGATTGGTAAAAAGGAGAGGCCTATACATATGCATGTGTGAGTTAATGAGACTTTCGGAAAATTATTTACAATATGCAAAAATAAGAAATTTTGTTTTCTTCTTTATATTACCGGATTTGGTAGCCAGATGCCGTCAAAGTCAAGGTGAAAAAAAAAAATTGTTTCTATTCGCGGTCAAGAACATCAGATGTATAGTAAAAAGTCAAAACACATCTTAAAGCTCAGACTGGTATATAGTAAAGCTTCCTTTCTATGACTGGTGGATAACAGAAATGTAAAAATATAAAAATGACGGCGATTTACAAAATGTTGCGAAAAAGGGAACGTTGTTTGTTTCTTCATTGGGTCATAACTAGAAAGCGAAAACGAAAAAAAAAAATAAACAGTTTTAAAGATTTTGATTAAAAACTAAGCGAACTTAAATTTGGAAATCGGTTCAATAGAATTAGAATGTTGTGCTGCTGCAACTGCAAACACATACTTTTCGAGGAAAACGCATATAAATATTTTGTATAGGACTACGTGGTTAATTTTAACCGGTAGCGCAGGCGCGGTGGAGAGAATAATCTATCTGCCTTGGATGTACTTATTTAAAAAGTTTTACTGGGAAAGTCGCCCTAGATACTTAAGGTCATCATAAAGGCATAAAATAATTTGCACAACAGATTCCATTCAACATTTTTTTTGTTAAGTATACGAAATAAGCGAAAGGGTCTGCTGGCGAGGACAAAACGAAGTACCTCCTACCATCAAACAAACAACCTTGAAATCCAACAGAGAACCTCTGTTGCCAACAAGTGCTACTTTGGGCTGAGTAAACAATTGATTGACAACTAACACTTTATAAGGCTTTCATCATGCCCGCCCTATCGTATGGCGCTTGGATGATGACAATATCCGATGAGACGTCCATTGAAGTGTTAGCAATAAAGATTCTGGCGACGATTTTTGGATTTTTGCACGTTTTTTATGGCGAGTATTGCAGGCGATGCAATAATGAGTTTTATGAGATCCAGCGCTCCGGCTCTGAAGGAGAGGAAGAAGAAGGAAAAATCAGGTGCAGAAGGGCTCGGTTTCACTTTATGTGTCCAACTGGCGCCGGTTAGTACGAGAAAGAAATCACTGGCGTAATCGTGACTAATTATAGCCGTCTTCGATTGGTAACTTCTTTACTCGTCGAACGAGAAGTCTGTATGGGAAATTACAAGAAATCGTGACTAGCATGTATGGTTATACCTCACGAAACGGGGATAACTCATTATATTCAAGGCTGCCAACTTTCTTTGCTGATATTAGGCAAATTTCATTACTAATACCCAAACAAATATAATTTTTGTCTAATATTTATTTATACCAGTTATTTCCCTAACTTCGACGAGTTATAGCTAAGGCTTAGTAGCTTAAGAAAGTAATATTCCGGTAAGAATTTCGGGATTCCGAAAAACTAATTTGTTTTATAGGTAAATCTATAATAATGTCTTAAGAAAACAATATTTCGGAACGAATTTTGGGATCTCGGGCTTATATTAACCCTCGGTTGGGCAGCCGGTTTTGGCTAGACTTTTTCGACCGTGGACGGGGTTATAGATATTTCTATTATAGCTAACGACTTGAGCTTTCAGGTGATTTACTATAATTTAATTTTCTATCGATTTATGGATATAACCTTTTAAAAAGGATCCTGAAACAGGACAGAAAAAAGACCAGACTCGAGTACCTAACCGAAGGTTTTTAAACAAGTGAGCAACAGAGGTTTAAAAATAACGCTAATTCTCGGAATCAACAGTCACCGCTCATTACATAATTTTCTTGTTGCGTGACCATGCAGATATGGAAAGTACCTAAGTAAATAACGAAATGGGATATTTTTATGCTGCTACAGGAAAACGAACAATCTGAGTTGCGACTCCAGAAGTATTCTCTGAATATTTTTCAGTAAACGAATTTACATTACTGCTGCACACTTACTTTTGTGAAACATTGTGCAAATGTTCTTGAACATAATAGGACTATGAATAAGTTCGTGCGGTTTTTTTTCGAAATTTGAAACTTTATTGACGTAAAATGGTTACAAATTTAATATTCAAAATATTGTCCATCGCTTACTACTACTTTTTCCCATCTTTCTGGCAATTCACGGATTCCCTTTGTGAAAAATTCGGTCGGTTTTGCCGCAATCCACGAATCGATCCATTTTTTGACTTCATCGTAATTACGGAAGTGCTGGTCAGCCAGGCCATGTTGCATCGATCGGAAGAGATAGTAATCGGATGGCGCAAGGTCTGGACTATACAGCGGGTGGGGTAGGACATCCCATTTGAGCGTTTCTAAGTATGTTTTGACCACTTGTGCAACATGTGGCCGAGCATTGTCATGTTGCAAAATAACTTTGTCGTGTCTATCGGCGTATTGCGGCCGTTTTTCTCGCAGTGCTCGGCTCAAACGCATCAATTGTCGTCGGTAGACATCCCCCGTAATCGTTTCATTCGGTTTCAGTAGCTCATAATACACAACACCCAGCTGGTCCCACCAGATACACAGCATAACCTTCAGGCCATGAATATTCTGCGCCGACGTCGATGTTGAAGCATGGCCAGGGTATCCATACGTTGCCCGACGTTTTGGATTGTCGTAATGGACCCACTTTTCATCGCCAGTCACAATTCGATGCAAAAAACCCTTTCTTTTGTGCCGTTGAAGCAGTTGTTCGCATGCCATAAAACGGCGTTCAACGTCTCTTGGCTTCAATTCATACGGCACCCAATGGCCTACCTTTCGGATCATTCCCATGGCTTTTAAACGTTTGGAAATGGTTGATTGATCAACTCCCAAAGTTTTTGCAACCTCTTCTTGCGTTTGAGCCGGATCTTGATCGAGCAATTCCTCCAATTCGGTATCCATGAACTTTGGCGGCGCACCCTCGCGTTCTTCGTCTTCCAAGCCAAAATCACCACTTTTAAAGCGTGCAAACCACTTCTGGCACGTTCGCTCAGATAGAGCATGCTCACCATAAACTTCCACCAAGATACGATGACTGTCGGCTGCTTTTTTCTTCATATTAAAATAATGAAGAAGAATTCCCCGCAAAAACACATTATTTGGCACGAAATTCGACATTTTCAAGTGTGGTAAAAATATTGTTGTTTACACTTCAAATAAAAAACTTATACTGACGTTTGTGCCTTACGACAGTAGCTCTCCAATGAATGTTTGGAAATGTGGATCGATGGAATAATAATCAAGTTACGCCATCTGTTGTAAAACCGAAACGAACTTATTCATAGTCCTATTATTTTTACTTACGTATAGTACACACAATTTTTCCGCACTGGCCATTTTTCGCATAAAATTTATTGAATATATTGCATGTATTATTCACACGCCGTCTGCATGCCCGGCTTGGATAGTCAAGTCAAGAATAAAAGTGAGAGAAATGCATGAAGCATTGAATGTATGAAGCTACATTTCAAATGAATTCCAGTGAGATGAATAGCAAAAGTTTGATTAATCCTATAAAAACTTGTCGGAGAAATGATTTTTGTTTTCAATATCCAACTTCAATACACTCAGCAGTTATGTACTAGCAGTGGATTTTGTACAAAAATTTCTAAACAAGATAAATGTTTGCTCTACTGTGATGGGTGGGATTTTCCAATTTACACTTTGTGCCTTATCGCTTAGGAAAAATATATATATGTGGGCTGCTCACAGTTCGCTCCAAACTGTGTCTGAAAATGTAGACGTATATGTTTTGAGACATTTTGTAATCGTAAAATTTGTGGTGTTGTTTCCCATACAACTGGTGTGGGACAGCAGGTATCGTGATTACGGGTGGTGATCAGCTGATCCACTTCCGTCGGAAAATCGGTCGGTGAAACACAACTGCTACGGGGACGGAAAACACTATTGCGACGGGACGGTTTTCAGCTGACATTTTTCGGTTAAAAAAATTAATTTTATACTGAAATATTTTTGATTGCTATATTTGTGAAGCAACTCGTTTAAGCTCTTTGTTACAAACAAAAAAACGAAAAACTTCTTTCTAAATTACTGATAATTTGTAGGGTTTCTTGCGCAAATGGTATAGTATTTGCTTATTATTTGGCTGGTGTTGCTTGTAAACAAATAAATTGTCATCAAGTAATTGCAACCCGTCGAAGAAATAGAAATTAATATAAGGTTGTCAAAAAAGTCTTGCGGTATTTCCGCAAGCTTGTCTTTGCAAGCGCGTAGTTCTAGTTGTATTCGTCGCATCGGTTCACGCTAGAGCTTTTTGGAAAGCTCTTTTCACGTGCTAACACGTGTTTGATTAATTGTTGTTTGCTTTTAGTCGTTCGTGAGTTATAGCGTCGCAAACATGGAGCAACATAAAGAGAAAATACGGCATATTTTACAGTACTACTACGATAAAGGCAAAAATGCATCACATGCTGCCAATAAAATTTGTGCAGTTTATGGACCCGATAGAGTTTGCATTTCCATCGCACAACGATGGTTTCAACGTTTTCGTTCTGGTGCAGAGGTGATCGAAGATGCGCCACGGTCCGGAAGGCCTGTCGTCGAAAATTGCGATAAAATCGCTGAATTGATCGAAAGAGACCGGCATAGTAGCAGCCGTAGCATCGGCCAAGAGCTGGGCATGAGTCATCAAACCGTTATAAACCATTTGAAGAAGCTTGGATTCAAAAAGAAGCTCGATGTATGGGTGCCACACGACTTGACGCAAAACAACATTTTTGCCCGTATGGATGCATGCGAATCGCTTCTGAATCGCAACAAAATCGACCCGTTTTTGAAGCGGATGGTGACTGGCGATGAAAAGTGGGTCACTTACGACAACCTGAAGCGCAAACGGTCGTGATCGAAAAGCGGTGAAGCTGCCCAGACGATGGCCAAGCCTGGATTGACGGCCAGGAAGGTTCTTCTGTGTGTTTGGTGGGATTGGCAGGGAATCATCCACTATGAGCTGCTCCCCTAGGGCCAAACGCTCAATTCGGACCTGTACTGCCAACAACTGGACCGCTTGAATGCAGCACTCATGCAGAAGAGGCCATCTTTGATCAACAGAGGCCGAATTGTCTTCCATCAGGACAACGCCAGGCCACACACATCTTTGGTGACGCGCCAGAAGCTCCGGGAGCTCGGATGGGAGGTTCTTTTGCATCCACCGTATAGTCCGGATCTCGCACCAAGTGATTACCACCTATTTCTGTACATGGCGAACGAGCTTGGTAGTCGGAAGTTGTCCACAAGAGAGTCCTGTGAAAATTGGGTCTCCGAGTTTTTTGACAATAGGGAAGCGAGCTTCTATAAGAGGGGCATTATGAAGTTGGCATCTCGTTGGGAACTCGTCATCGAACAAAACGGCGCATATTTGACTTAAATCGCATTATTATAACCAATTTTATGAACAATTGAAAATTCAATAAAAATACCGCAAGACTTTTTTGACAACCTTATATAATTATTTAGCTCCGGCAAGAAATTCACCCCGTCGCAGCTTTGGGCAATTTTGGGCATTTTTATGCTATTAAATGTATTCTAATTTTGACAGCGGCTAACGGGTTGACGGGTACCCGCTTTCCGTTGCAACTCTGTTCTAGGGGTAAAAGTTTAGTTGTTTGAGATTCTAAATTTTGCTTCCTCGCAGAAGAGTTGCATTACACAAATGAGATATTTTTAGCATTTATAAAAATATTTAGTACAAATAAAAATTGATCAAAACTATTATTATTAACATAAAAAATCATTGGCGAATTTCATGGAATACTTTTTTGACAACAATTTCTGTTCAAAGAATGCATTGTCACTAACTTCTCTCAAATGTTGACAAAGCTAGCAGAGCAAATATGAATATTAGGATTTTTTTACACTTTTCACCTTTTCACCTAATTAGATATATATTTGTGAGTTTATATTTTTTTTCTTAATGCCTCCACACATTTTTTGAGAACCTTTTATGCAGGCGTTAAAAGGAAATTGTTAGATCACTTGAAAATTGAGACCTGTTAAGTATTACAGTGCATTTTTGGCCGATCTCCTCCTCGTGTTTGTGGTGTGCGCGTTGATGTTGTTCCACAAATGGAGGGACCCACAGTTTCAAGCCGACTCCGAACGACAGATATTTTTATGAGGAGCTTTTTCATGGCAGAAATACACTCGGACGCTTGCCATTGCCTGTCGAGCGGCGACCGCTATTAGAAAAATGTTTTTCTATTGTAATTTTTAATGTTTCGCCGAGATTCGAACCTACGTTCTCTCGGTGAATTCCGAACGGTAGTCACACATCAACCCATTCGGCTACGGCGGCCCTATTGGAATGTACGAAAGAAATTAACCCTTTGTCACTTCGAAGCAGCCTGAACAACGATTGTTGGACTAGTGTGTGAGAACATGTGAAATGATCGTGCAGAGTTCGACAGCCGAAGTTTCCATCACATTTTTGTTTTTCTCCCATAGGACATTGACCAAACCTAGTAATCTATCATTCGTGCCCGTATTTGTTGCCAGTGGTCCATCTTTTACTGACGAATCTATCCAATAAGCAAATCGGCTGTTCACTAATTCGCGTAACAACCGCCTACCACATTACAAATTTAATCAGAATTAGCTCCGCCGGTAATGCCGATTAACGCCGCCGTCAATCTAGGCTATGACACTGTAGTCATTGTTCGTGATTACAATTTGAACAAAGTTGCCGCTCGACAGCTGGTTTTACATTACTGTAACGAATAAAATTTAGTTCTGGTCACTCCAGCAGCATTTTTCAAAATTTATGCTGTTATAGCAACAACAATAATCATTTGGTCAGAAACTCGTCCGATATAGGTAGTTCCACAACCACCACATCTGCCTAATTTGACTCCTTTGAGACTTCTGGCTATTCAATAAACAACATACAAATAGTATGGGATTCAGTATGTTTTGAGACATCAGAAGAATGTTGGCGTAAGTTTAACATTTTACGCAATGTTGGGATGATTGCTTTAAGTGGGATTAAATAGATGCGGAAAAATGTAATTAAATAATATATTTTTGTTTTGTTTTTAGTAGTGGATGCGCCTCGTCAGCTAATGGGAAATCTCCCAGCGTATTTCTGCCATGAAAAAGCTCCTCATAAAAACCATTCGCCTTTCGGAGTCGGCTTAAAACTGTAGCTCCCTCTATTTGTGGAAAAAGATCAAGACGAGAGCCAGAAAATAGCAGGAAAAGCTCCGCTCAACTCCTAATAGAAGTGTTCGCGCCAATTTATTTATTTTAACTAAAGAATAAATAAAACAAAAAATAAATCACATTTACTCGTATGACCCAGTAGAAAAACTTAAAAATTTATACTAGCACAAAGTGCATAAACATCAAAAATATCCAAAACATTTATTTTATTAATTGTATCACTCTTATATTCTCTTACAAATAAATCCAACTACGATTACATTGGCAGCTCTCCATTTCGTAATTTATTTTCTGATATCTCTTCATTAATTTCATTATACTTTGACCGTTAATCACTTGCAATCTAATTGCTCCGGCTCTCTTCTATTCGCTTCAAGTCGCTCTTTAACATAGTTACCAAACGATTCAACACCCACTTTATTATTCACCCTGTAGTAAGGCAATAGCCTCAAACGTCTCAACCATGCGGCGAGATTTGGGAATCTATTCCCATCCACTGGCGCAAAGATCTCTGCACTGGTGACAGACGCTAGTGCACACAAATCGGCGATAGTCATTAACCCACCACACATATACTGCGAGATAGTTTTATCTAAACCATCATAAGCCATTTGCATATATTCAACTTTATAGTCTTCAATATCCTTAGCACCAAAGTAGATAACTGGTTCGACCATAACGCGAAGGCGTGGGAATAAATGGCTAGCATCATAGTAGAGACGTGTCTGAATTTCTCTCCGCTTCACCTCATCTTTGGGATAGAGACTGTTATTTGGCGAATATGTGTCCACAAGATAAGCGCAAATTACGTGTGAATCGGTGACGACAGTACCGTTATCATCCAACACTGGAATAGTGTGCAGAGGGTTGAGTTTAAGGAAATCAGGTTTAAGATGATCGCCATCCTTCAAATTCATTAATCTATAAGAAAATAAATATTAAACATTAAATAGGCAGCATACATATAAAATGAATAGATGTACATATGTATGTATGCCAATACTTACTGCAAATCTAATTCCACTCCGATAGCGCCAGCTGTTAAAAGTACCGCACGACATGGCGCGCTGCGCGGCGAGTAGTACAAAACAGGTTTAACTACCATTTTAACTTTGTTGGTTAGACTCAACTCCAATGTTAAATGAGTGCTAAAAAATGAAACAAAATTAGCGACATAAAACTTAACAATAATTATGTAAAATAAATTTGGTAAATAAATTCGAAGTAAGCCTTGTTAAGTCCACTCTAAATGATAGACTTGTCGCTCATCAAGTGTCAACGTTTTGATGGCTGGTTTTTGGCTGAAATTATTTGTTTATCTTTTCTAAATTTATAAATTTGTATTTTATCAGTATTTTATGCATTTTACTAAGGCTCTGATAAAGAAGTTACTATGTTCTAAGAGTATTTTTCAAGCAGAAATAAATGTACCGTTATCAAAAATATAAAGCACGGCAATTAGAAATTTAAAACTCGCAAAATTGCTGCTACTAACAGATCAAATATTCACTAATATACTTATACACACACCAGTACTCTTCGCTGCTCACTTTGTGACTGAGCCATACTCCTTACGAACTTATATGTTTAGTAGGCCGTCGACAGCATGAGTGCGTGTAGATTGCGTCATAACGTTAATATATGAATGTGAAGGAGAGAGGAACGATCGAGTTACTCACTATTGGCGTTGCCGGTTTTATAGATTTAAATCCAAAACTGGTAGCTTCTTAGAAAAGCATCTGAATTTCTTAACAAATTATTTGAATGCATTTGATTGACTAGTTTTGCTGTCTCTCTCAGTTACTTCGATTTTGCGTCAGATTAATGCCGGTATTTAGTAAGCAATCTCTAGGCACAAATAGAAATTTTCTGCTGTGAGATCTTGTTTTTAGAGCAGTTGCTATTCAGCAAGAGTTCTCTAGTCTCTAGTCTGAAAAAATAGTACCTATATTGTTAGCGAACTTTTAGCAGGAAACATTTTCTTATAAAAAAAACGTTAAAATGAAGCGAGGTTTATTTTAAATTTAATCAAATTAAGTTGGGCAAAGCCTCCAGTCAATAGGGGTTTCCATAAATTTTTGTGAAAAGCTGAGAGTATTTATTATCTTCAAATATAATATTCATGCTCATGCATGAATGTACAAAAATTTTGTTTTAATAAAAAAATAAAAAAAATGGTGGGGCTACAGCTGTTCATACGTGCCTCCTTAAATTTGCGCCGTGGAATATACAGCCTCTTGTAATCGAATGAAATCAACCAGACAAAAAATTTTCTTCAAAATAACTTTGTACTTACCTATTTTTAACGACAAAAAAAATGAAAACTTGTAGAGAAAATGAAAAAAAATAACACTATTTATTATAACAAATTGATCAAAACAATATTTTTAGTGATAATTAATATAAAATTTGAGGTAAATACAAAGGCCAATATGTTAAAAAGGATCGCTGTGAAATTTAAGTTGATATCTTGATTACATTTTGAGTTACATATATTCGGCAGCGCAGAAAAAACGCATTTCGAGAAAAACGCGATCAATTTTGTCGTTCTTACTCACCTTTCGTTCGGCGCTCATCACATCACTGACTTGATAGAAACTTTTTAGACTTCCTATTAAGCTTAAACCATTGAAGAGATATTCCCTAGATGGTCAGTGAATTTTTAAAGCAAAAAGAACAATCGAAAATTTGAAAGAGCTGGAGGAGTTGCCCCGCTTAATTTATTTACCCTTTTGAGTCATTTAGATCCAATATGCATAGAAATACTACAGTAAAAGATTGCTGATCTTTTCACCTTTTTTACTTATACATATTTGTAATAATCGATTCGGATCTATCAAAAAGGCGGCGCACACGCATTGACAGCTATGCTTTCAAAATTGTAAGATACTTCGTTTATCTAGGGACCAGCAAAAACATCGATAACAATGTCAGTATGACATAGTGCAAACGCTACGGTTCTGAAAGTATTCGATGTGATACCAGCTGGTGGTAATAGAGGAAGACCTCCTTCCCCTTAGAAAGATCAGGTGGAGTAGGAATCGTCTTCAGGGAAACGAATGTATCGCTCCATCGCTCCGACGCTCAACTGATCGTCTTTTGACAACGCGCTTGAAGAAAATTGGACTCGACAGATGTAAGCAGTTTCTTCGGTGGCATGCGGTCAAAGGCCGTGAAAATATTATATATTTTTAATACATAAGCAAAACGACAAAAACTATGCTAAATCTACTGAAGACACTGAAAATGTTGATCCAAGTGCCAAATGTTCTTGAGCGTGGCCAGTATCCAGCCTCGGTATGGTTTGGTGGGGAGTGTCTTGTAAAGGCGTTACATCTCTTCATTTCCACGAAAAAAGGGTTAAGATCTGGGCCAATGTGTACCAGGAGGAGTTCTTAGAAGGCGTGGTGAAGCCATTGAGCAGTACTCTTTCAATGGAGAGCTTTGGATCTTTCAGCTAGATTCCGCTCCAGCCCATAAGGTAAAAACCACCAAGCAGTGGCTAAAACATTATTTCTCTGTTCATAGCCGCAGATTATTGGCCGTATGGAGTCAAAATCTGAATTTATTGAACTATAGTTTGTGGTCAGGATCGGAGAGTATGGCCTGTCGAAAACCTCACAGAAATTTAGAGAGTCTCAAATAATAGCTGAATGACCTAATCGTTTGACGGCTTGTGTAAAAGCAAATGGTGGCCATTTCGAATGAAATCTAATAATATAGTGGTAGACCAGTATTTACTTGATTAAATAAAAGTAACTTCATTAAAAAGTATTATAATTTCATATCCATAACGGACTTGTAACAGAACTTATGGCAGGACAAAGTATATATTTATATACTGCGCAAAATTAATCATCCAATTTTGGTTTTTAATAATTTTTATTAGTCGCTGAATGGGTTGGTGCGTGACTACCATTCGGAATTCACAGAGAGAACGTAGGTTCGAATCTCGGTGGGACACCAAAATTAAGAAAAACATTTTTCTAATAGCAGTCGGCCCTCGGCAGGCAATGGCAAACCTCCGATTGTATTTCTGCCATGAAAAAGCTCCTCATAAAAATAAAAAAAATATCTGCCGTCGGCTTGAATCTGCAGGCCCTCCATTTGTGGAGCAATATCAAGACGCACACCACAAATAGGAGGATGAGCTCGGCCAAACACCCAAAGAAGGATGTACGTGCCAATTATACACATACATATATATACTATATATTTATAAATAAAAAAAAAAGAAATGCTTGTCTATTTGTATACTGTATTAAATATTTAAAATTTTCTGATAGGGTGGTTAATTTTGGGCCCCTTGTTCATGCATAAATTTTCTTCCAAAAAAATGTAACAAAGTGAAAAAAAGTCTTTTAAATACTTATAAATAAAAATAAAAATTAAGAGACTCGAAATCCAGTCAAGTGTTACGCTCCCTGGATTTTTTTTCGTTCATAATTCCCGAAACGAATTACATATATATACAAAATTTAACCCAACCTGGTGTGTGTGAATGGAATAAAATTGCTGTCGATTATACTTACATACGTTTTTACAATAGTGAGAAGGTTTATGAAGCTGGGTTTTTAAAAATGTGTTTTTTTGAGATGGCAGCACAGCTTGCTACAACTGAGCATAGCAGAATTATGCTAATTCAATGTAATTGACTTTGCGCTCTGCAATAAGAGAACAGCTTTATACATAATTTCTCATACTTGAATCTCGAAACGTTTTATACATATACATATATATTGGATCTATCGCTACTTTGAAGGCAATAAAATAACTGGGAGTATTTACATATAATATAATATGTTAAATTTCATAATGTTAAACTCAAAATGTTAAACTTTTCCATTATGTTAAAATTTCTGTTGAGCAACTGTTGATAGGCTTAACTCATATGTTAAAGGGCTTGGTTATTAAACCCAATTGACGAAAGTAGATCACGAAAATTTTCGTTTTGCTTTTGCTTTGCTGTTTTGCTTTGTGTTTCTATTTTTTGCACAATACAAGCGGACAAAACAACTTTTTTTCTGGTTTTCTGAAGTTAGGCATAGTAAAAGACTTATCTATTCTTCGCTTTTAAAGTTTGCTTTTGCTGTTTTTCGCCGATAAGTAAGTTTTGAAGAATTTAATTGATTTTACGAGAAGCAGATGATAGCAGAGAATGGTTTGTCAACAACAAATTGTATACTACTCGAGCAGTCCAGAGCAGTGAGAGTGTTTTTGTCCATCATAGGTATACGTACCATTTTTATACAAAAAAAAAATTCATATGGTTAACACTCAACTGGATTAATTTAAGAAGATATGATGCTGATATGAGCAAGAGGGGCGTTTTCACTTAAATGTGATGCACTTTGAATGACCAAGGGCAGTAAAATGAGAATCTGATGGGAGATTAAATTTGAGGCTTAATGCGAAAAAATCATTACATATATGAGAAAATAACTAAGAATATTCCCTTTTGAACTTGATTTTTGTTAACATTTTTTGTTTCTTATTAATTAATATTCATGAAGTAAAAAGGCTGTGATGTTCAACAAAAGTTTTTCTAATTGCAATTTATAGTAAATTTATGAACCAATTAAATACACCTGTACCTCGCTTTACACGGTAGATGCGTTCCTGACAAAACCGTGTAAGTCGAATGAAAAAATTTCATATGGGAAAACCGTGTAAAGTGAAAAAGAGTATAAATAAGTTTTTTAAGACATTTATTGAACTTAAAACATAGCTTTATACAGTTAATAAGACATAAAAGAAACATTTAAGTCATAAAAAACAGAGAAATAGGTAAAACCAAATTCATTCCATTAAAAAAAATATATGTGCCATACTTTGTAATAAATAAAAGAAAATTTGGATAATAATATCAATAAATACGTACGGTTCATCCCTATTTTTAAGCAAACTTAATCACCATCACTTTCGACTATTAGTTTCCTCTTACGAAATTGTAATATCTGACTCATCACTGGATAAAATAATCTCATTGGATTTTTGTTCTGCATTTACTGAATTGGTTGCCGTCATAGTTTGATGAGAATTTTTTTTTGGAAAAAATTCTGAAATAAGTTTTTGTTGCTTACTTTTATTTGACATATCTTTGTAGACTCCTTCATATTGCTTTAATAAAACATTAACACCTCGTTGAAATTTAAGACCACGATCTAAATAACATCTCCTTCTTGAAAATGGTTTCCTAGCTTTCTTCCTAGTACAAGTCCCTCGTCAACAAATTTAGCTGTGAATACATTGGATTCATTGTTTTCGATGTTAGATTCAAAGTCATATTCAACACTATTTTCCTCACAACTTTTAACCATTTCAATTAAGTCGTCTGTATTTAGTTCCTGATCTTGCATTAATTCTTTAATATCTGCTTGAGTTATATCGTCAAAGTATTCTCCACCCAATTCTTGACCCAACTCAATTATCCGAGAATACTCTTCCTCCGAAGCTACGCTACTATTCTCACCGTTAAATACCCCATCACCATCAAGCCATAAAGATTTCCAACAGGCATGCAGCGTTGATTTTTTAATCTCCTTATACGACATGCTTATGTGTCTGATAAAATTCAACATTGTAAATCTTTTCCAGGCATCAATAATTGAAAGAGTTCCTTTATTTTCCACATGATCCAAAATATATCTGAATGACTTTTTTATATGCAGGGCCTTGAAAGTCGAAATTATCTCTTGGTCTAGGGGTTGCAGCAAAGAGGTCGTATTTGGGGGTTAAAAACACAACTTTAACATTTTCATGCTGAAAGTCTTGAGGGTGTCCTGGAGCATTATCAAGAATTAGAAGGACTCTTTTGATTAAATACTTTTTCACATCTGGCACGTAAATGTTATGGAACTAATCATTGAACAACGTTACGGTAACCCAAGCTTTTTTATTGGGTTTCCAATAAACGGGAAGTTTGTTCATATTCAAACCCTTAAACGATGGTGCTCGGTTAGGTTTACCAATTACCAATGGCTTCATAATATGATCTCCAGAAACATTACTATAAAGAAGAATCTTTATACGATCTTTTGCAACCTTATGACCGCTAGCTGATTTGTTATGTTTTGCTAGAAAGCTCCTCTCTGGCATTTTCTTCCAAAATAAACCGTATTCACTAGCACTAAATAACTGGTCTGGGCTGTATGACTTTGCGCCAATAATTTCAGCAAACTTTTGTGGATATTTTTGTGCTTCTTCCAAATTAGCAGATGCTTATTCTCCTTTTAATTTTAGACTAAGCAAAGAATGCCTTTGCTTAAATCATTGGAACCAGCCACGACTTGCGTTAAAAGCCACCTTATTCGCAGAAATGGACGGCATTTGGTTTTGCAGTGTATCATAAATTACATATTTTGTATGGCATTCGTATCAATTGGAATTCTTTTTTGATTTTGGTCTTCTACCCATATCATTAGAGCCTTTTTCCTGTTTTCCATAGTAACATTTCTTACTTGTGAAGTTGTACTCATACTCGTATGCGTTCCAGGTGCTACACTTTTTCTAATTGAGTCTTTGTTTTTCTTTATTGATTTTATTGTTGCTTCGTTCATTGAATAAAATTTAGCAATTTCCACTATTCTTCCTTGATTTCTTAAGCGGTCCAACATTTCAATTTTAGTTTCTAAAGAAATAATTTTTCTCTTCATGCCGGGTTTGTTAATTTTGGCTTTTGCATTTAAAGGTAAATTCCCGCTTTGTTTTTGTTTTGATTAAAGTGCATTACCAAAGTATTATGACAGAATAGCATGTAGTATTGCCAGACTTAAAACAATGTTAAAATAAATTAATTAAAAACAAATAATAAACATTTGTTTTGATTTTGAAAACCGTGTAAATACGAATCCGTGTTAAGCAAATACCGTGTAAAGCGGGGTATAGGTGTATTCTTAAAAAAATCGTGGAATTGTCTACTTTGTGAAAAAAAAAATGAGTACTAAAATTTGATGTTCAGAAGTCAGACCTAAAAATCGAGTCAAGCGACTCCATGTCAAGTGATTTTGGACACTGCAGTAAATTTTTTTGAAAATTGATTTATTTTTATAGTCTGCAGTCTAATAAGAACTATTCTGGAAATATTATGAAATAATTAATCATTTTCAGATTTATTAAATTTTAAAAATTTGCCACAGTTTTTTATTTATATATTTATTTATTTATTACTATTTAGTCCATGAACTCCAGCTCCTTGCTTGCAACTTAAGACGATAAGAACAACTAACTAACTAAAAAAACAGAATATAAAATAATTAAGCATACACTTTTCGGGGATCATAAATCTAGTTGGATAGATGCCGAGATTGAATTAAGTTCACTTAAGCTCGGACAAGGGGAGCATTCAGTTTTGAAGTTGAACATTTTGGTACTTTTCAAGGTACTTTATTTATCTATTTGTTTATCAAAGACACAACCAAAAGTTATTTTTCAGTGTTTGAACCTATTAGTACTATACTTAATAATACCATAGTGTAGGTATGATACTCATAAAGGTAATGTATATGGAGTTAGCAGAGGAGCTCAGTAGGATACTAAAAATTTAAAGAATGTTGAAGGTGTGAAGGTATAGAAATAGAATAGAAGAGAAAAGGTGAAATATACGTACATATTAGTAAAATCAGTTCACTTCTAAAGCCCGGTGTGCCTCTGATTATTTTGATTTTTGTGGTAGGAGGTTCCCAAGATGGGCAGCAAGGACAAAAAACTGGCGTTCTGTTACTATGCAACAGTATTTCTTATTAATTAAGTTAAGAAATCGAGACGTTTATGCAAAATGAAGGCCGCCCATAAGGTATTTGGGCTCCGGAGAAGTAGTGACTTTGTGAAGAAGTGTTAAATATTTTAACTTTAGCAAGTCAGTCGTATGGAGAATATTAGTTTACAAAAGGCGGATATCTGCTCGTGGTGTTATATACAATAAACGTATATAGCAATATTCTTGTAAAGGACAGTAAGTTTACTACAACATAGACTATCACAATCGGCATACAGTTCACAACCATAAAGCAGTCGAATTTTCACTGGGGTTAAGTGCTGGGTAGTCCACAATAGATGGTGTTATTCCATGTCTGATTTCTATTAAAAGTTATTCCTATGTCCTTTGCAGTGTGCATAAGTTTTATAATAGAATTTTTCAGTTTCATTTCATTGCAGTCGTCAAGTTTAAATGTATTTTTCTAAATAACGGGGCATTATGGTGACTTCTTTAGATTTAAGATCAACCCATTATCGCAAGCTCACTTGTTAACGTTTTCTAAGTCAGAGTTCAGGTTATTAATACATTGATTGATGGACACAAAAGGACAACTAACACAAAATTGAACATCATCGGCATAAACAGCTTGCTTACGATCACTAAGGTAAGATTTTATTAGACTCAATGCCGGCGCTAAAAAGTTGAATATTTTTTTAAGTTTCAAGTCAAGTAGTCCGTAATCAACTGAGTCGAAAGCTTTCACATGGTCCACAAGCGTTAAGAAAGTTACGAATTTGTTTTAAATGTTAAGGTTGATATCATCGGAAACCTTATAGTGCAGCTCCGATTTGATCGAAAACCAAATTGGTACGCACTCACCACAGAGTTGCGCCTCAAGGAACAGTTTATCTGAGAATGTATTAATGCTAAAAATAAGAAGAAAAAATCTGACAAAAATAACAAAAAAATTGCTCCCAGTAAAATTTCGAAAAATTTTCTGAAATGTTTTTTTAAATATATTTTTCTTAAGAAATTAAAATTAAAAAAATATTAAGTGTTAAAAAGAAAAATTGATGCTAGAAAAATTTCCAAAATACTTTTTTAAGCAAAATATTTTATTTGTAAATATAATATTCATAAATATAAAATTATTTCATTTATAAATTGAATTTAAAAAAATGTTAAGTGTTAAAATGAACCGAAGAAATTGATTTTAAAAGCTCTATACCAAAATATCAACTTTCAGAAAAATTTAAGACCACGCCAAAATAGTTGAATCACTTGACATGGAATACCACAGGTTTTGGAAACAAATGTTTAAAAAAATAAATTACTATATGTATATCCAAAAGCGTTAGTTTGCGGTCCCATGTTTTTAAGACTTTTTTGCCTCTTTCGGTTCATACTATTAAATACCTATGAAATGAGACTTTCAGCTATTAGTCTATATATTATATGTCGCTAGGAATATTTTTAAACCTTGCCAAAAATCCTTAAGGAGGCTTTGCACGAAAGTGCAGAGGATTCTTGACAAAATCGATGACTGGTGCATGAGACAAGGTCTTTCCGTTAATCCGAACAAAACAACCATAGTCTTGTTTACGAGAAAACGGAAATTGGACGGACTCAGTCATCCAACACTGAAAGGTGTGACACTTGGTCTTTTCAACGAAGTTAAATATCTAGGAGTAATCTTGGATAAGAAGCTGACTTGGGAAACACATGTTTCACTGAAGGTGAATCGTGCATTGAAGATTTTTCAGCAATACCGTAGAGCCTTTGGCAAAACCTGGGGTCTGAAACCTGCTGTGGTCCTATGGATATACACGGCACTTATCAGACCAATCATCACTTACGCTTCCGTGGTCTGGCGGCGACGGAGCATGGATAAGTCCACAATTCGGGAACTATACAGGCTGCAAAGAAGTGTATGTTTATGCATCACGGGTGCCATGAGTACAACCTCTGGTGATGCCCTAAATGCTATGCTTAATTTGCTCCCCCTGGATCTTAAGATACAACAGGAAGCAATAAAAGCAATGTGTATACTCCATAAATATGGTTTCTGGCACGAAGATGGAACTTCGGGACACAGAGAAATCTTTAAGTTGCTGTCGGAGCAGTATCCACTGTTTTTGGCACCTAAAGATGACCTGATACCCACAGTTTCGTTCGGAAGGAAATTTGATGTCAGATTTCCATTGCGTGAGCAATGGAGCAATCCAGAATGCATTCAGGGAGGTTTGACGGATATTTTCTTTACCGATGGGTCCAAGACTGAAATAGGGTCTGGAGCCGGATGGTACTTAAACGATAGTAATAAGTATCACTATGCTATGGGGGGAATGGCAACTGTTTTTCAAACAGAAGTTTTTGCCATCCTGAAAGTAGTCGAATGGATAGTCGAGAGGAGATGAAGCGGGAACCAGATTGGAGTCTTCAGTGACAGTCAGGCTGCATTGAAGGCTCTGGAGAACGTGAAGCAAACCTCAAAGATTGTTCAAGAATGTAAGAAGAAGCTTAATTATGTTGTAGGACAGAATTATCTTGTGCTTATATGGGTTCCAGGACACCGCGGTGTTCAAAGAAGTGATTGCCTATGAATTGACCAACTGCGGATCAGGGTTTCCCCCACAGGGATCAGATCCAATAATCGGATTCAGTTCTACAGGAATCATGAATTGGATCAGCGAATATGTATGCAATTTACATAAAGAGCGATGGTCCGGTCTGGAACGCTGCAAAACTGCAAAGTGTTTTGTGACAAGTCCGAACAAAAAGCTGTCAAACTTTCTACTTAAACTTAGAAGGAAAGACATTCGGTTGATGGTCGGCATCATTACAGGACACAACCCATGGGGTCAGCATATGACCACCATTGGAATCATCGAGAACCCGGTATGCCTGTCATGCTTGGAGGAGGCCTTTGCTAGAGCAAGGCTACGAGTATTGGGTTCCGATGTCATGAGAATGAGTAATATTCGTTCTCTAAAACTCGAGGATATTTACAGATTTGCCAAAGAATCTGGAAAATTCTCACAGGACTAATTATCTCTATCTCTGTCTCTATTCTTTCCTATCTCTTTCTCTGATACTTTTCTCCTTCCCTCCTTGACTATCTACTCCCTTTCCAGAGCTTTAAATACAATGGGCTCTTTAGCCTGAGTGGATAAGGAGCCACCAAATCTCCTGGTACTCCTTGGCTCGACCTTTTCAAATTCAAACCAAATCGTTTCGGCCGCAAGGCAATGCTGTGTGCTTTCTGGGATCAGCGTGGTATGATTTGGTACGAGCTATTGAAACCAGGTGAAACAGTTGACGGTGCACGCTACCAACGTGAATTGGCCGATGAAACAGCGCTATACACCGAAAACGCCCAGAATATGTCGGTCGACATCACAAAGTAATTTTTCTTGATGACAATGCACCGCCACATCGAACAAGAGCGATCCGGGAATTCGTGGAGACGTACGATTGGAAACCGCTGGTGCATGCGGCTTACTCACCAGACTTGGCGCCTTCCGATTATCATTTGTTTGCATCGATGGGCCACACACTTTCCGAGCAGGAAATTCAATTCTCACGAAGAAGCCAAAAAATGGCTCGATAATTGGTTTGCGGCCAAAGACGGCCAATTCTTTTGGCGCGGCATCCGCAAATTGCCTGAGTGATGGGAAAAATGTGTCGCTAGCGATGGCTATTATTTTGAAGATAAAATTTGTAACCATTTTTTGTTAATAAACGTTTGAAATTGAGAAAAGGTCTCATTTCATAGGTATCTACCCTCCTAAATATTTTACATTCCTTTTAACTATTTGCATATCAATTTCGAAACAATTTGTTGCAAGCGCTTACATTGATTTCAAAAAAAAATTGGAGACAAAATATTTTTGTGGTAATCTATGGCCTCCAAATGATTTCTGAGCAGCCTCTTTTGGCAGAAATTGGCCGATGTGCCATGCCATTCATAAGTAAAGTTTTACAGCAAACCTTATCTCATGTACGTGCGCTGAAAACAAAGTGGGACTGTTTTTAATGCCAATAAAATTTAATTAAATAAATTCATTTAAACGCATTGGAGTTAGTTAGGGCCAGTCCATAATTCCAGCCTAGCCAGTACACGATTTATTAGCAATGTATTTGTACGCGTTGTATTCATCTATTTGCAATATTTTGAATGAAAGCGCAGACAATTTTGTTTTGAAATATTGTCAATTCACAAATCAAATTTGCATTTTAATTAAATTGGTGTTGCATGTAGCGCGAAAAGGCGTTGCCAGAGAAATAAAAGGAAGAAAGTAATTGGCAAGTGGCGGCAAACTAAAAGTCTAACAAATCAAACAAGAATTCGGATTAAAAGTGCGAAGGTGGAGAAGGTGTTGGTTAACAGAGCGAATGACTGATATTAAATTAAAGCAATTTACTATAAGGAGTGAATGTTTTCGAAGAACGAGTTTGAATTTGTCGGAAAACTTTCATTTGTGATTGAATTTAGTTTGGGGCAAAAAATGAGAATTCGCTGTAGAAATTATTCATCGTAGCCTAACTTAATAAAAAACGACAAACCATTGTAAAAATTGCTATTGAGAGGAACCGCATTGAAATTTACGTGCAGCAAATCTGAAGAACTAATATAAGTAAAATTACAAGCATTTGTGTGGAAAATGTTGAAATTTGTAACAAAATATAACAACTTTCCTTTTCCAATTTGAAATTAGCATTGCAGCATATTTTTCTTTCAACCCCTTACAACTGTTATTCGCTAACAATATTGCTTTATCCTGTCTTCTGAATAATTTATGATATTTTGACTTGCCAGCGAATGGCGCTTTGTATAATTTAAAATTTGACATCCGTTTGATGGGACCGTTTGGTAGTCATGCCTTCACTCCCTAAGCGGAGGAAATTCTGCGAGTTACGGAATAATTATTGGCAATCAGCAGACGCATTTTGTATGCAAATCGTATTACGAGCTCAGCCGCCTTAAAAGTACGCGCACTGAAAGAGTAAAAGCAGGGAGACGAAAGTAGCTGATAGCTAATGGCAACTTAAGGAAGATTTTCCAATCAGATAAAAATTAATGCTCTGCGAAATAATTGTTCAGTATTTGATTATTATGCAGAATCATTTCTTGGTTTTAATATTGCGCAATGCAATGATTATTTCAGCAAATACTGTTTGTCATTGCCAACAGTTTAATTAAAGAGTTCGGGGAAACAAACGGAAATTAGTTTAAGTTTTCCATTATTTCCCATTAATTGTTATAGGTGTAGCTCCAGTAGCACACTACAAGGGTAGTCACTGTTGTTGTAATAGACTTCATTTATTTAGGAACCAGTATTAATGCCGATAAAAATGTCATCCTTGAAGTCCAATGGAGAATCTCTCTTGCGAACAAGTGCTACTTTGGAGTAAGTAGGCAATTGAGTAGTAAAGTCCTCTCTTGACAAACAAAACTAACACTTTGTCAAACTCTCATCATGCCCGTCCTAATGTATGGCGCAGAAACTTGGACGATAACAAGAAGATTCTGCGAAAGATTTTTGGATGTTAGCAACGGCGACTATCGTAGGCGATGGAACAATGAGCTGTATGAGCTTTACGACGACATAGACATAGCGCAGCGAATAAAGATCCAGTGGTGACGTAGACTGGGTCATGTCGTCCGAATGGATACAAACGCTCCGGCTCTGAAAGTATTCGACACGGTACCAGATGGTGGCAGCAGAGGAAGAGGAAGATCGCTCCTGTCTTTGAAGAAGGACTTGGCTTGGTTTCCAAGAAACACGAGAAAGAAACGACTCGCCCTTTGTTAAACTCGGCCAAAATCGCGTAAGTGGTTATCGCGCCAATCAGGAAGAAGTTGCACTAGTCACAACTCATAAAGTCTTGGAAAATACCTATGAAAAGAAAATCGACAAACACCATCGCGTGGCAACTAGTACTTACAAGGGTACGTTGAATTTTTGAGATGCCTAAAAACCAAAACCTCAGATCAGGCTTAAGACCGGCCAAATTAAATATGCTCCATATAGAAAATATTCAAAATCTTGAAACTAGGTCACATTTTTTTACGGCGACTGCAATATATGAAATAAATAATATTATTTGAAGCAATTGGAGAAGGGCCTTTCCAAATTTGAGTTTCCATGGATACTGAAGCTTAACACGATGTAGATAATGTAGAGGTGTGACCAACATCAGACCGTTTACCAGCTCTCAGCGATGTTGAAGGAATCAGCTGATTTGTTTACGTCATGGGGGTTGTGACGTCGATTTTTTTGTAACGAAAAAACTGAGATTGCGTTCGTGATATAGGAAAAAAAAAACAATACAGCTATTCGTTATAGTACATTTACCGAATCCTCGGTGACGTGGCAGTCGAAGTTACTCTCACAATTTTGCTTCGAATGACCAAGCCTTGTAATCTTTTATTCTTGGAAACATAATTAATAAGTAATATTGTGAACGCTGCAAGGCAACTTATATCTGACCTTGCATTTGGGGTGAGAAGGTATGTCGTTAACTCCGGCGAACGTCAAAAGGAGCAAAAATTAAGTTGGGGCGCAAGTAGCCCTGCTTTCACCGACTGGAAATATTTTCAACTTCAGGCAAATAGAGCAATTAGACAATAATAACAACATCACTACTAGTGGGAAGCCGATGACGTAGTGCTTCAGTTTATGCAACAACTTAAGTTGGCAGCATGGAACATTACACTCACGCCAAAACAGTATCGTAAAGAGGAAAAGTATCCACCTTTTATCAGAAACTTAGTAGCAGAATAACGAAAACTACGGAAAGGCAGGCAGCAAACCACATCTCCAGATTAAAACGAAATTGCACTTAAAAAATAAACTGCATACAGTGAACAAGACAATTGAAAATGATGCATTCAATTGATTTCTTTCTAGGCTCATAACTGAGAAGCGGGCAAAAGCGAGCATATTTGCTGAGCGCTTAGAAAAAAACACCCTGAGCTCTAATGAAGGCACCAACGAAGTAAAACCTATTGGAAACTCCGCCGACTGTGACAAAAATATTCTTTCAGTTACACGAGAAGAATTTGGTACGGAAATAAATAAAATGAACCTATGAAAGTCCCCAGGGTCTTGATTCAATCACGGCTGAAGTAATTCGGAATCTTCTAAAAAATTGCATTGGCTATTTGACCAGTTTATTTAAGAAGTGCCTCAGCTTTAGTTACGTACCTATCTATTGCAAATTCGCCAAAATTACCATGATACCTAAGCCTGGTAAATCAGCCAACGAAGTGTTCTCTTGTAAACCAATATTTATGTTACCAATATTGTGAATAAAGTGAAAAAATACTTTTAAAACGTCTACAGTCACTCATTTACAACATGTCTGAATCCCATTTACCAATTTGGTTTCATAAAACATCATTCAACACTCCATTCATAGCGCATGACGTGGCGCCACAGAAAGCGCTATGGAAAAGAAAAAATTGTATTCACTCGGTTTTCTTGGCGTAGCGCAGCTTTCGGCAAAGTATGGCACGAAGAGCTCCTCCAAAAGCTATGCTGCAAACACAATACTGCGAGGTGCTCTCGTCATATCCTAGTCGTAGCTACTTTTGCGTAATATACGAAGAAGCATATTCGTCCCTAAAATATAATCACAGACATTCTACAGGGAAGCATTTTGGGTCCTTTACTATATCTCCTGTCTACCCACGACCTTCCATCGGCAAATTAGCAAGTAACTGCTATAACTGCGAACGACACTGCCGTACTTACAGTCAATAAGGTTATAGGAAACGCAATGGATTAGCTGCAAGAAACGGTTAACCTTATTGCTACATGGGCTAAGAAATGGATAATAAAGCTAAATAAAAGAAAGTTAGCATATATTTGCCCATAATTATAAATGTAGTCTAAGTCATATATTTCTTGTTTCGAGATATTTAGTGAATTGCCCTCGGCATTCAGAGTTGCCTAAGCCTACCGCATTAACTCCGGCGCTGCAGTCTTTATGATCAGCGGAGAGATACTCGTCGACTTCATGGCGCGGTAGTGAATGGAAGCGTGGGACTCCAAGAAGAGACACGCCATCACTAGCGTCGCGGAACAGAGATGCCAAACCGTGCTGAGGTGGCAAAGCCGATGGGACACTGAGCGGAATGGCAGATGAACGACGCAGCTCATTCCATCAATAGTGAGAAATGAATTACGTCTTCACTCAGTTTATCTCGGGCCACGGACATACTGTGATGCGTCAAACTATGACGCTGAACACATGTTTTTTAGTTGTGACAGATGGTTCGCAGAAAGAGGAAGCAGATTGGCGACATCGCGCCAAGCAACATAATCAGCAAATGCTCGAACGCAAGTATAGACAAACCTTGAGAACGTACTACGGAAAAAAAATAGACTTCGACACAGCGCCACAAATTGAGACCTCAAAGACAGAGACACAAGAAGACCAGCACAAATTGGTCCTTATGGATGCCGCTTTGGGCGTCCATCCCCACGACGATTGCTGTAAGTGCGAAGACATTTTGAACCCTACCTAAAGCACCAAAAAAAAAAATCATTTCGAGTTTTTAAAAACTGGAGGGATGTATGATAGAAACCAAAAAATATCTTTAGGTGTTTTTTCCGTTACTGGTCCAGTGGTGGTAACTAATGGAATTAGCTTAACATTCTCGTTTATTTTTGGTCGTTCTCTTTTAGGTAAATTTTTCAAGAATCTCATCCATTGTATTTGCACTCTTTGTCAAATTTTTGGAAGGATATTCCCAGTGTTTTCACTTCTACAGCCGTTTTAGCCGGTAGAGTCAGATTCATCACCCGGCCAGTCTCAAGTCTTTAAACTGAGTTATCTCAAAACTACGTTTTTCGGCCTGGCGTTGTCAAAAAAAAAAAGAAAAAAACTATTCAACTGAATCGTCTTTAATATGTTGTTCACAACATCAATGGCTATAGGTCCTACTAGAATCATATTCTTATTTAAATTATTTCGTATTTTTTTAAATAAAAAACTGAAAAAAGCGATTCAAAATCGCGCCATTTTGTCAAGTGTTTTTTTTCTATTCTATAGTCATACTGATTAATACTTTTTTTGGTTTTTGTGTTTCAGATAAATGCCCAAATGGACAACACCGTCCAGGCCCAATTTTTCGTGAGCGTCAACATCAGCGCCATTTTTAAAATTATTAAAATTAAAAAAAAAAATTTCTTTTTGTCTTTAAAAGGAGTGAAATAAAAAACCTGATAAATTTTAATATCATTTTTAATTTTTTTATTGTAAAAAAAATTTCTGAAAACAACCTAAATTTTCGATCTCTACATCAGTTCAATATACTTTTGATACAAAAAATCACTGTACAAATTTTGATCCCCTTTACCCCGTCTTTAAGCCGTTAAAATTGGTCGTAATTATTGTCCCATGAGACAAGCTGTGCAAGTGTACTCCTCTAAGTGCGCCCATTTGGTCAGGGCGGGCGTACTACTGTGGGCAAAAAGTAGGGTGAATTTATTTGTCTAACTTCGCGGAATTAAAATAAATTTCGCTTTAGTTATTTTTTCATGAGTTGGCAGCACTGTTAACAACATCTGGGCCAACTTTCATGTGAATGGCATTATCAGTAATATATAGTATTTACGCTTGTGTTTACCAAACGACCAAGAGTGGATTTTTTGATTTTTACAATGTCTGATTTGATTGAGCAGAGAAGTGCCATCAAATTTTGTTTGCGGAATGAAATTTCGGCTGCGGAAACGTTAAGCATGTTGCAGAAGGCATTTGGTGATTCGACCATGTCGCAGAAAAATGTTTATAAGTGGTACAAAGACTTCAAAAAGGGTCGAGAACGTGTTGATGACTTGGAGCGCTCCGGACGACCATCGACGTCAATAAAGTGAAGGAGTTAGTGCTCAAAAATCGTCGGTTGACAGTTAAAGACCTTACTGATATGATCGGAATATCAGAAGGATCTGTGAAAACCATTTTGAAAGACCATTTGGGCCTACGAAAAATCAAATCTCGTTTAGTACCGAAAACTCTCAATTTCTTGGAAAAAAGTCGTCGCGTTGATGTGTGTGAAACAATGCTTTCAGACTATCAGGACAAGCTCAAATGCATCATTACGGGAGGTGAGACTTGGATTTATGCTTTCGACCCTGAAACAACCGACCAATCAAGCGAATATCGTGCTAAAGGCGAGGCCAGACCGAAAAGAGCACGTCAAAGTCGTTCAAAAATAAAGGTCATGATGACAGTTTTTTTCGATTTTCGTGGTGTGGTGCACTATGAATTCCTTCCACCTGGCCAAACTGTTAATAATGAATATTATTTGAGCGGTATGCGTCGTTTTCGTGAAGCAATTCGTCTAAAAAGACCAGAATTATGGGCCAACAACTCTTGGTTTTTGTATCACGACAATGCACCGTCTCACACTGCACTCGTTCTTCGTGACCAGTTCGCCAAAAAATCCACGCATATCGTTCCGCAACCACCGTATTCGCGTGATTTGGCTCCGTGTGACTTCTGGATATTCCCAAAACTCAAGAGACCACTCCGGGGACGCGTTTCGAGTCGATTGAGGAGATAAAAGCTGAATCGAAGAAGGTGCTGATGGCTATACCGGAAATGGACTATTTGGCAAGTTTCGGGGATTGGAAAAATCGTTGGCATAAGTGTATTTCATCGAGAGGGGAGTATTTTGAAGGGGATGAAATTGATTTACAAGAATAAATAAAGATTTTTCATTTTACAACCAAATTCACCTTACTTTTTGCACACAGTAATAATGGGCAAAGAATTTTCGGTTGTGAGCTAAGAATTTTCGGTTGACGCAGCAACAGAAGAGTAGCAAAACTTAAATTCGTTTACTTTGTTTAATTTCCAAAAAATTGTCCAAGCCAACAAAATACGCTTGGAAAAAGCAATAAATTACTGTAACTACGGTGACCACGAACTACATGGTATTAAATTTAAATGCTGAAAATTTTTGGTACCTTGAAAGGAATTACCACCTACATATATACATAAGTACTTAATTGTTCTGCTGATTGAATTGCCTGCTAAGGGAGCAATAAATTACAGCAACTGCTCTTGTGACAATTTCAATAGCAAAAGGAAAAAGTTTCGGCGCAGCTTTAAGCGGACATAAACACTTTCTCAAACATTGGGCTGCGACCGTGAATGAAAAAATGTGCAGGTATTGAATAAAATATTAATTAAACATTTTTGTTATTCTCTGTATAAGTACATTGTACAAGCGCTGTAAGAAACTTTTTGAAGAAACAAAACTTTTCATTAAAGATAAAAAAAAAACAAAAAAAAAAAAAAAGAATAAATAAATGATAATGAAAACCGAATTTCGGTATAAGGGCAGCGACAAATAGTTAAATACAATTTTTTTAAGTGTGTAAGTTGCCTTTAAAGTTAGAAGCTGTCACTTCTGAAGGCGATACATAAAACTTGATCTAATCAATGACAAATAATCCGTACTAAAGCCAACACTAGAAACCCCATTTCGATATAAAACTTTATAAAAAATCAGCTAATTAATCGATTAAGCGCTCGTTACAAAATTCATAAAGTTCAAGCAAATGCAATACAACAAGGACAATTCATTTGTGTAACCTTTTTGCATAACTGTTTGCTCTATCAGCCAAAGGGTATGTATATATATATGCACAGCTATATGCATACGTAGCTACATACATAAGGATATGCATAGCAATTTCCTTAACCACAATTTCTTGCCTCAACTAACTTGCCTTCTTGACTTAAAAAAGCTCTTTAAAACAGTTGCTTTACACACACAGTGATATGCTTGAAACACTGCAGCCTGAGACTTTCTATTCAATTCATTTCATTGTTTAGCAATAGCCTTCTTCCACAACAATAAACACTTTTATGTGGTCCTCTGAGTTTGCTGTCTGTTTACTGTGCCTGCATTTTTATTTTTAATTTTTCTTCCTTTCTTTTTCATGTTTTGGTTTGTTTTGATGGTATGTGTATTAGTGTGTAGACCTTTTGAGAAGCCACATATATTTTTGCTCACAATTTTGTGGCTTGCTCATAGTCACTTCTTCTTGGCAATGGCTTTTTCTTTGACCCTTAGCTGAGCTAAATTGGTTTATAGGCTGATTGAATTTACATGATGAATTTTTCAGATTTAAAAAGGCAAAGTTGCTCAATCAGTGATTTTCTCTAACTTTAGGCTGTTGGTGATGTGGATTTGTGTGGATTTTTACCAAAAAGTTAACAGCGATTGAGAGCTCTGTTAAGTTTACGCGATAGTTTGAAGCCTAAGCACTCCAATGCTAAAGTAAACTCAAACAGCTCATTTTGATGTATGGTGGATTAGAGGTTTTGACCATAGAGCTATATGGATGTTTGTGCGTTTATACCCGCATCAGCTCTGCTACCTAGAGAACATGGGAGCAAAAGACTGCCGGAGACAAGAAAGCACAGCCAGAATCCATGATCCGGCAGCCCAGATGGTCTCAGCGTCAAGGTCCCTCCTGATGGGGAACACATACAAGTCACTGGCCTACAGCATCTAGGCAAGTCACTGAACCTACTAGTTTAGCAAATAACTGGAAGAGGGGCGAGGTCAGTCACTGGGATAGCCTATATCTTCACCACGCAAGAGCTAATGGAGTGACTGAACCGCAGGAGTCTCGAGCTCGAAGGAACCAAAGGAAGATGCGGCTCTCGGATGAGAACATGCCAGAGACTCCACTATAGAAATGTCACCACAACACTTGACTGTAGCCGAGCCTAACCAACATCGTGCAGTAGCAGCGCCAGCCATCATAGAACGTCGGTCTGCCTCCGGGGATCTGTAAATAATTCTGGTTCAAGAGCCGTGCGGCTATAGGGGCCAGGTAAAGAGCCTCAAAATAACAATCACAAGGTAATTTGGGGTCTCTCGTAGGACAGACCTAGAGCATGTGTTGAGCTAAACAGTAAGATTAACTCTTTTTTGATTTTTTACAGAGTTTCTAAACCGGGATTTGGTTTCGGTGCAGGAAACTCTGACTGTGGACGGGATCCGCAGAGTCATGGTGGTTCCATAGACAAGAAAATCGTTCTCCCCGAAGAGCTACAATGTCTGGTTAGCCACTGCAGCAGGAGAAGGCTATCACTCTTAATAGCATGAGATGCCAACAAGGCATGGGAAAGTACTTACTCTAATCAGGCGGGTGATTCTATATTACAATTTATTATTAACAATGGCTCGTATATACTGAATGTTGGAGTGCAACGGGGAACAGACATGAAGTCCTTGATGTGATTCTCAGTAACAAATTGGCTGATTACTTGGTGTAGAGTTTTTTCAGAGCCCTCTTTATCAGGCCACAGAATTATTCAGTGTGAACTGGGAGCAGAAGTCACTCAAGAGAATCTGAGGTGGAGCTCCATGAACACTAATTGGCATAAGTTTAGGAGTCTGTTAGGCTTATATGGTGTTAAAAGAAAGAGTTAACAGTCTTAACGATTCACTTTCGTTCATTCCGGAGATATCCGCCTAAGTTGATTTCTGCTTATAGAGAGGTAGTATACACTTGCGGTTGGAAGATGCTGGGAAACCTACATCGCTACAGAACGCTTTGTTTTGTTGTCTTAGACCCATCTCTATACCAGTGCAGGGTACACTCTTAGAGGTTCCATTTAAGTGCAGTGGTAATATCATCTGAACTCTGTACACCGCAGGGTGATGTCCTTTCGCCCCTATTTTGGCTAGCGCTATTGACGAAGTTTTGATAATGTTAAATAAGGGTGGGCATACGCCAATGATTTGGTCCTAATGGTATCGGGATCGTTTCCCTCTGTCATGGCAAACAATTTTCAAAGTTTACTGGCTGTACTCAGTCGCTGGGCTGTCACTTGCGGCTTCCAAGTCAACTCTGGCAAAACCTCCACCTTTTCGACTTCCCAAATTAAACAACTACGTTCTTCCGCTTTCATCGGAAGTTAGGTATCTTGGAGTGATATTTGACTCCAAACTCCATTGGAAGCTATACATTGAAAATCAGGTAAAGAAGGCCAGTATATTCTTTTACTCCTGCAAATCTATGTTCGGTAAAACATGAGGACTCAAACCACAGGTCGTGCTGTGGATGTACTACGCAGTGGTTTTGCCAATTTTAATGTATGGATGCCTGGTTCGGTGGGAAGTTCTTCGGGAGGACTATAATATCACTAAACTGGGAAGGGTGCAAAGGAATGCATGCATTGGCATCGCCGGAGCCCCAGTGGTGTTCTGAATGTTCTTTTGCACTTACTTCCCATCGACTTTTCCGTTAATTCCATCGCAGCTCGAGGTGCAGTCAGGTTAAAGGAGGGACATGGTAGTATTTTCGGGCAGTTAACTCCGTATTTCTCCGAACTTCGAACAGATTTCTCTATCCGCAAACCAGAGTTTGAGTGTTGTCGGGAGTCGGAGCAGGGGTTTTCTTTACATCAGCGAATTAATCTATCTCCTTTAAACTGCCGAATGCTTAGGAAACGCGGAAGCGAGGAAGATATTAACATTTTCTCCGACAGTCAAGCCGCGATCAAAGCTCTGACGACGCCATGGTGCATGGGTGTACAGGTAACATTTCTCTGATCTGGGTTTCAGGACATAGGAACCTATAGGGAAATGAAATTGCTGATGAGTTTGCCAAGAAGGGGACTGAATTGGCCTCAGCGATATCTTACCCGGTCGTCGGAATCCCCTTGACAGTTGTTAAAAGGGAACTGCACAAATTATTTCTGAGGAAAGTGCGGAAAAGATGGAGCTCCATTTCTTCATGTGCTATTTCGAAAACCCTTTGGCCCCAGTACAATAAACAGAGGACTCAGAAAGTTCTTTGGACTCCTCCCTATTCAATTTTCAAATTCGTAACTGTGTTTGCTGGTCACTGGACGATCGCCACACACGCGGAAAAGCTAGGTTTACCATTTAACCCCCATTGCAGAAGCTGTGGGGACCTTTCAGGGAAGGAGACTGTAAGCTTTTTTTCTGTAAATGTGCGGGTTTGGAATCTAGACAACTGCGATCACTGGGCGCTCCTTTTTTTGACAGCCTGGGGCAGTGCGCCAACCCTAATCCAATCAATCTTCTCCATTATATCAACAGCTCTGGCTGGCTGTAGATATCTGCCTGTTGGAGGTCTCATAATGGTATCAATACGGCACTTTAGTGCTACTTGAGGAGTGTCTGCCTACCTACCTATCACATGAACTTCTTCTAAATTTAATAACTTTAGTGGCAAGTAACTTCGACGACCAATCCAATAACAACTAGTAATGGCAATAATTCTTGTACTCAAATATGGTATAAACCTACGTTGTTATGTTAAGAGGAGCTTAGCCCTATAAAAAATTTTCTTAATTTTTAAAGAAGGACACTTTTAGGAAATAATAAATCCGCTGTTCGATGCCCCAGTACCTCTTCTACTATAAAAGAGGAATACTTATCCCTCAAATCTAGTACTGACTGGTTATGACTTTGCTGAAAACTAATGCCAGTTTGAATCGAAATGACGCCTGTAAAAAACGGACGGAGGAATTTGTATTTCCAAAAACGACAAGGCAGGAAGAAAATGCATTGAAAGTCCATCAGTCCAAAGTCCAACCAACCAACCATCAGAAAGACTGTGGTAGTTGTAACTAGTCCACATTTTTAAGTTCATCTGCACTTCTTTTACTCTCACTTGGAAAAAGTCTCAATGTCATTTACTTACAAAAAGTGCCGCAACTTTGAAAAATATGATATTAGACAGTCTACATTGGCATATGTACTATTGCAGCTGCACAGACTAGAAGAAGGCAGAGCTCATTTAGAATTTCAACAAGTTAGGCAATGAGTAATTGCACGATTAATCAATTTTATTCGACTAGGACAATTACCTGAAGGACCATAGCACTCTGCACAAATAAAAGCTCATAGAATATTACACGCACCCGCACTTGTGCAAATTTACATACTTACGGGCATTAATAATAGTTAACAATGAAGGTCGTCGATACAAAGAGTAATAAATAGGTAGCAGAGGCAAACGCACAAATTCATTTCATTTAATGAAAGTTTGGAACGAAATTGGTTTAATAAATGTAGAGAAAAACAAAAAAATTGGTTCATGGTTCATGTGCCTTTGTATGGATCTGAACATGAAGCATGCAAATGTAGGAGTTGGTTAATGAATATCCACAAGTGGTTTCAGTGATGATGAAAATTGTGAAAATTGGTGTAATTAATAAAAACCATTGTATTAGGGTGTTGAAAAAAGTGTTTATTGAACAGTCATTTCTCTTAGATAAATAGAAAATCTTAAAAGTGGCCGTAAAGAGAAGTTTTGTGCATGTTTTGTTCAAACAAAAAAGGTACATTCGAATATTTTCTCATCAGTTCTTAATTTTTCAAGATATCATGATAAAATTTTGGGTATTTAAATGAATGGGTATAAATGGGTATTTGAATATTAACTTTGTGAGTATTGGGGTTTTAAAATATTATAAGTCGTATTTTGATGTCGATTCACTTTACAATAGCAGTTATAGCGATAAATGTGAAGCACCTATAATTGCTACCTTAAACCCACATATTGTGTAAATATCGTGTATATTATATTACAGATGAATACATTAATCTTACTTAAGGGGGGAAGCTGGTCTAGAGCGCAAAAAATGGGCATATTTTATGAATTTATTTTGACTCAACAAAGGAATCAATCAAAAATCTGTGAAATAGGTTTAATAATATAGCTTTCATGGTACAAATACAAAATTTTTCGTCTGAATTAATTTCAAAATGGCCGCTGTCCAGCAGTTCTCCTAAGGCGCCTTTTTTCTAGTGGGTCCATTGCCGAAGACGTAAACTCCTTAATTTTTGTCCTGGATCAAAAAATAAAATTTTTTTAGTTTCTATATAACAACAGAAAGAGACGTACGTAGGATTTTTTCGATATTTTGTTTTTTCGCGAAATGGTGCACGTTTGAACAAAAAGTTACAATTTTCACTATAAAGAACGACATAAAATTGTTGATTAAAAAAAAAACTATGTAATATAAATAAAAAATCCTACGTACGTCTCCGGAGAAAGGTATTTCGAATGTATTGTCAAAATTTCGTAAGAATCGGTAAAGATTTGTTCGAGTTATGTCTTCGGCCAGTTTAAAAAAAGTGATTTCGAGAAAAACGCGTTTAAAGTTGTAAGTAGCGTTCGGGGCATACCTGCGAGGCACTGCCGTCGAATGAAAAATTTGGGCATTTAGACATTTTTGCTGGCATCCCTCATTTGGTATATTATTTCTAAGACCCTAAAGCACCTTTTAAGACAAAAAAAATTTTTCGATTTTTTCAAAATTCTAGACCAGCTTCCCCCCTTAAGATTTCGTGAATTTATAACATCAAAATATCACCACCACTTAGCTTACTTAGGCTCCAATTCACATTGATTTTTGAACGCCCGTAAACTTAGCAAACCATGAATCTGATCACAAAGTGATGACACCACTACAAAGGATGAAGTTTAAAGAAAATTTTTATGTTTGGTAATAAATCAGAAAGTTTTGCAAAAGTAAATTGTATACCAACCAAATTGATCCCGTTATTAAGGAGAGAAAACTCGATTAAAATATAAATACCAATGTTCCTATGTGACCAACTGATTGCATAAATTAAAAAAAAAACAAGTCGCCAGCTCTCTAAATACCAAACTTGCAAATAAAAATGGATGATACAATAACGGAACGCAACATTAATTGCGTACAATACTTTGCCTGGGCCTGCATCCCAATGCAAGTACACAAAACTACAAAAAAGACTGGCGTTTCCACGACAGTCGGTTCTACGTTACCGAAACGGCCCGGATTTATACCCGGCCAAGGACTGTCACTCTACCAGTATTCCCCGTATGTAAATATGGGGCATGCTTATGCTGCTACAACAACAACAACAACAACGAAGAAGACTGTTTCTTCCCTTATCGAATGCAAGCTCAAAAAAAGCGCCAAGCTCGAAAAAAATGGCAACACTCTCGATACTCACGGGGAAAAAATCTCGAACTTGCTTTCAAAAGAATTGAAAGAACTACTGATCACTGGGAGAAACCGAGAAATACAAAGGAAGAACTTGATACTACTATAGCAACGAACTATTCTCTGTGGAAGGCATCCAAGGCAACAAAGTGTCAGTTTTAAGGTAGTAGCCCGGTGTGACGGGTTCAAAAAATCGAAATCTTTGTTTATATTTTTCGGAAGAAAAACATTTTAAAAATATACTGTAAAAATTTCAGACAGAAATTTTAATTATTTTTAAAGTTATAGCCAAAATAAGAGAGCGCACCGTAGTGTGTATGAAAGCGTGTGACCCGCCAGCAGCAGCTGCTCTGGCCGTCCCCTCTTTTATTATCGAAACTTTATACGTGTTTTTCTCAAAACCATGTTTTCGAAATTCCGGGGAATCACTGACTCAAAACTATTCAACCGATATGGCTAAAGATTTAACCCGTTATTCTAGACACACATATCTAGATCCCGGACCTTTAAAACATTTAATTTTTTAATAATAAACTATTTAATTTAAACAATTTATGAAGAAAAAAAAACTAGAATTTGAGAACTTTTTTCACAAGACCGCCATGTTGTTTTTGTTTTTTATTTTTATGTATATTTTAGGTTCGGAACCTAAAATGAAGTCTACAGAATAATAATCGCGTTGAATTTTTTATTTCAGATGACTTTGGAAGGCTGTGTGTTTGCCCGAACCAACTCATCTTTTTTTTAAGGACTCCACTTTGACGCCAAAAATTTTACACAAATTAATATAAAATGAACTTTAAAAAATTTTTTTATATACTTCAAAACACCAATAAAAACATGTAAAAACTTTAAAACGATAGCATTTTATTTTCTTTTTAAAAAAGATTCATGACGAAACGTCAAAATTTCGGTCGTTACACCGGACTACTACCTTAAGTTGCTCAAAACTGTCGCCGATTTTTGATAATTGTTTTCCATAAGCGTGTTGCGAATTTTCTCCATATAACTTTTTTTTATACGGAGAAAATACGAAACTTCGCCTGGGGCAAAAATTATGATAAATTAGCGAAACATTTTAGCGCGTTCAAACTACCATTTTATTCTACTAGTGTAGCCACCGGAGCCTTTTCGGAGGATCATATTGCGTAAAGTAAAGATACAAAATTCGTTTAATAATAACGAACTTTATTTATTAAGAATTGATTGCAGACTGCAATTAAATAAAATTATAAACTGGAAAAGTGAAGAGACCTGCTATGATCAAAAAGTACCGGGAATGTTTAATTTAAACGAACCGTGAACGTGAGAGCCGTAGTGCACCATGAGTACCTTCCATCGGTCAAGAGAGTCAATAAAGAATATTATTCATCCGCTTTGAAGCGTTTGAGAGATGCTGCATGTTGCAAATGGCCGGAAATGTGGGCAAACAATTCTTGGATTTTGCATGATGATGGCGCATCGCACCGAGCCAAAATTGTGATGGATTATTTGACCAAACACCAAGTAAATACCATAGTGCAAGCACCGTATTCGCCTGATACGGCCCGTGCGACTTCTCTTTGTTCCCAAGTTGAAGTTACCACTTCGTGTAAGGAGATTTCAGTTGAGAGAGGAGATCAAAAATAATGCGACGAAGGAGCTGAAAGCTATCCCTCGATCGGCTGGCTTCAGACCGGTCATATTTTGAAGAATATAAAATAAATTTGCCTGAAATTTTACTCTGTTTTGTTTTATTTAAACATTCCCGGTACTTTCTGGTCATAGGGTATAAGGCTAATGGCAAGCACAGTGCAATAGCAATAAATGTTGCATATGGACATTGCTGCCGCCGCTTTGCCGCCAAATGACGCTTTGTTCTCCTTGCTTCGGAGATCAACTTACAATATCGTCATGTATGCTGGTCAGAGCAGAGCTGCTGGGTCAGTACGTTTACTGCGCTATTTGCGCTTGCTTCGTTGTTCGTTTGAGCTGCATAACCTAACAATACTAATTTTTTTTTTCAAATTCTGATTATAAATTTAGAATTTGTGATGAAAATTTGTCTATTTTTTATATATATTATACAGAGAGCGAAACTTGGATTATTATCTTTATTATTAACCATATTTGTACAAAAAATTATTTAAATTAAGAAATAAATAAATAAAAATTTAAAAAAGTAAAAAGTAAATAATAAAATTTATGTGGTGCCTTCGTAATAATATTTAGTAAATAGTTATTGTTTTAGATAAGAGTTTTCGGTGATTAATTTCGATATTTTAAGATATTCTTCTATAACAATTTACAAACACAATTGAAATCTTAAATTTTTCTTGAATGAACAAATGCATTGATAATTGTTTTATATCCAACTAAACGGGCCCAAATTATCACTTTAAAAATAGTAATATCACACCGCGTAATTCATTTTTTATGATCAAAACCACGTTGATGAGGCAGCTGTTTTTATAAGTTAGCACATCTCTAGACATAGCCGCCCGAATAGCATTTAAAGGTGTTGCACTGAAAGTTTTTGTGAGCAAAAAAAGGCCTAAACTTCCGTAGACACTTCCCTATTGAGTGCCCGTGTCATACGCCTGGTCGTATCAAGTACTAAGTGTAATTTCATCCGCTTGCCATCTTGATAGTCAGTGCAATATGAAACGTGAATAAAAACGCACCTGCACGCACAAGTGCTTAAAATTAAGACAATGCTGAGATTTCCCTTATACTACGCACAAAAGGTTACTTATACGCGGCGGCAAACAATTTATTTATCCACTAGAATTTTGTGATGGTGTTTCATTATTTATATAATATAAACTTTCGCAATTCCTAGTTGTACCACGAGAGTGCCAAGAGGTGCTTTCCCTGCGCATTAATCCATCAATGCAATTGAAATGAAATGTTGCCCAACAACAATACAATGGGCACTTACTTAATCCACAATGAGAGGCAAGAAACTCGAGAAATCCATATAAATAAATAAAGAAATGCTAAGGAAAATGAAAATGAATTGTAACGTAATTTACGCCTGACAAGGGTTTATTTACCAAAATGGAAATATGTACAAGCAACGGCTGTAACCGAAGGCGCAACAATAAATGCGAAATGCGAGAAAGTAAAAATCTTAGCCAATTGTACTAATACTCCAGCGGGACTTGGTGTCCACAACAGCAGCAGCAGTAAAATCGTAATAAGTGAAGCGTAAATAGACATAAGGAGGTTACTTGTGGCATACCATATGACATGGCCCTGCGGTCTCTTGCGTCCAACAGCTGCCACCTACATAGAAATCTATTTCTTTTTTTTTTTGTGTACCAAATCTCGCGAACGAATTTGTGCGTAAGTTGCGTCAGTAATCAGTACCCTCAGTAGAACTAAATATGTCAAAATCCAGCAACTAAAGCAATGTAAAGGCACTTTAGTGTCTTTTTGAATATCAATGTCATAATACGAGTAATGCCTTCTACGGATTGTCGAAATAGAAAGTAGATTGAATGAAAGCTTTTGAACAAATCTGATATTCTATGTAGTATCATGGCAAGCACTTGAAGCTATCTGCTATCTGCTTACTACGTTGCTACGAAGGTAAAAAATGTGTATTTGCACTCAAAGGGAACTGAGGTGAAATGCGGATGATTGCTTTGCTTGAAATTGATTTTCATTTGAATTGATTGTGAAAAGGCTTTTAATTTCGAAGTAAAATCCTACTAGGTATTTTCACATTAAGGGGCTAGCATTTCAAGTCATTAATAATCACAGTATTTATATATCTTAAAATAAAACAACAATCTGTTATTGTATGTTGGCTGAGTGTAAAATCTTTCATTAAAGATGTCTTTGAAAATACAGTCTAAGCAAATACCCCCTACTGTGTAAGCTTAAGTATTGGTTGTTTGTCTTTTTTGTTGGTGATGTAGTAGTTTTCCTTTTCCATGATTCACTACCTGTGATAATTTTGAAAGTGCTTTGTTACGAGTATTTCAAATCTCAGCAGGAACGGTAATGCGAGCTAAATACAATTTAGAGATTTTATGAAAAGAAATGACATTTTATGCTTATTCATAATTTACGTTTCGAATGATGTGAGTTAATGAAATGTTTAACTGTCATTTTTCGAAAGCATTCAGCTAGGGTTGGGAAAAAATTGTGCAACTATGATAAATAATCGTAAAGAGCATTCTATGGTTCACACAAGAAATCAATAAACAGAAAACTGAAAAATGTACGAGGAAATTAACAACGGTTCGGTGGTGCCCCATATTGTTAGGTTGATTTAACGCAAGCATTGAATGTTTTCTCCCAATCTACTATTGATGATGAATTTTGAATAACATGATATTTTTAAACATTACATTTTAGAGGCACTTACAACACCCGGACGGCGCTTTTTTACCAAAGCTCGAGTCAGAAATTTCACTACACAAATAACCATTTAACTTTTATTTGAGGTCGCCATCAGACCAGGCGCTTTCAAATGCACTTTTGAGGCCAAATTTATCACTTGCAAGCAATAAGAGCTTACATTTACATTTAATAAAATATTAAAATGCAAAAAAACTGTTACCAAAGGAGAATTTGACACGCTTCTATTATTTTGAACACTGGTGGATGTCATTCAGTGTATTTACTGCTGGCGTTTTTCAGGGAACGTGGGAGCGAGGGGATATCAACACTTTTCCGATAGTCAAGCCGCGATCAAGGCTCTGGCGCCACCATGGTGCAAATTCAAACTGGTCAACTTCTGTAAGGAGAAGATCGAATCTCTTAAGTGTGCAGGTGTAATTTCTCTGATCTGGGTTCCATGGCATAGGAATGTAGAGGGAAATGAAATTGCTGATAATCTTGCTAAAAAGTGGTTGACTGAATTGGTCTCAGAGCTTTCCTATGCAGACTTCGGCATCTCCTTGGCTGTTATTAAAAGACAATTGCACAATTTATTTCTCAGAAAAACGCGGGACATTTCTTCATACGCTATTTCGAAAATTCTTTGCCCGCACGCAGAACTCAGAAGGTCCTGAAGACGCCATTTCACGCCCTTTGCTGTGTTTATCGGTTTTGGACCGCACAGATGCAGAAAAGCTGGGCTTTCCATTTAATCCCCTATGCAGAAGCTGTGACGACCTTTCAGAGAAGGAGACTGTTGCGCAGTTTCTCTTTAATTGTCTGGGTTTGGTAGCTAAACGATTAAGGTCACTAGGTGCTCCTTTCTACGAAAGCCTGGGGCAGTGTTCCAACCTAAATCCAATCAATCGCCTTCATTATATCAACAGCTCTGGCTGGTTGCAGATATCTGCAGGTTGGAGGTCTCAAATGGTGTCAAAACAGCGCTTAAGTGCTATTTGAGGAGTGCAGACTGGTACTTCAATCATTTCACCTACCTACTTATCTACAGGGTGCATACGGTAGTTGATAACATGCATATATGTGACTATAACTCCCCGAACTATTATTATTCTGTTTGCTCCTTTTCAGATAGGACATGATGGGCTACAGCTTAACTCAAGAAATAAAGAGATATGCAGTTATCGTAGCTATATAGGCAAATCACACCGATTTAGAAGTCTCTAATTTTGGCACTACTTACGTCTGTAAAGATTTAGGCTTTCAGAGGGCTGAAACTTTTAAGGTCTTAGTTCAAAGTAAAAACCATTGCAGATCAGTGTATAAAATTATGTAACAATATAATATAACAATTGTTTCTGCTTCTTTAATTTTGGCGGTTTTTTTTATTTAATCCTGGCACTACTTACATTTGTAAATATTGCAATGTTTTAGGAAAATTATTGACTGAATTTAACTGGTTAACCCACAGGCAAGCTTGACAGGCAGAGAGATTCTTAGATATCCATTACCGACTCTTACGCTTGTTGTGTTATTTTCTGTTTTTCCAATCTAATTCAAATTCAAATTCTAATCACGTGTATCAACACATCCTTGCCAAAGGCTTTAGTGAGATCAACGAAACATAGATAAGAAGGTTTGTCGGAGGTTGAATTAGTTTTAAAGGTGACACACAGATGGCGCTATTTATCACTTTATCGCGTTGGCAATACTGAATATATATTCATGACAAAGCCTCATCCCTAGGCTTTGTTTATCAGTATCTGTCATTTCGCTGAAGTATAAACAACGCAGTGTTTTCGTGCTCCGAGTATGTCAACTTTCGTGCCGTCGAAACGCAATTTGCGGGAAGCTTTGCTTTTCTGCTTCAATTTGAAAAAAAATACAGCCCAAGCCCGTGAATTGCTGCAGGAGGCCTACCCAGACCATACTCCGTCGATTTCAACATGTGAGTACTGGTTTCGACGATTCAAAAGTGGTGATTTTCACACCGAAGACAAGGAGCGTCTTGGCCAGCCCAAAAAGTTCGAGGACGCGGAATTGGGGGAATTGGTAAACGAGGACTCGTGTCAAACCCAAGAAGAGCTTGCTGAATCATTGGGCGTTGATAAATCAACCGTTTGCAAGCGTCTAAAAGCGATGGGAATGATCCAAAAGCAAGGACATTGGGTCCCGTACGAGTTGAAGCTGCGCGACGTCGAACGGCGATTTTTTACGTGCGAATTGCTGATCGAGCGACAAAATAGGAAGGGTTTTTTGCATCGGGTGGTGACTGGCGACGAAAAATGGATCCACTACGATAACCCAAAACGCAAAAAATCATGGGGTTTGCTCGGCCCCGCATCAACGTCGACGGCCAAGCAGAATATTCACGGCAAGAAAATCATGCTCTGCATTTGGTGGGATCAGGTCGGCGTCGTATACTTTGAGCTGCTCCAACCGGGCGAAACAATCACGGGGGATCGTTACCGACTGCAATTGATGCGTTTAAGCCGGGCATTGAAAGAAAAACGGCCGGAAACGGTAAAAAGGCACGACAAGGTTATTTTGCAACATGACAACGCTCGGCCGCATGTTGCTCAACCTGTCAAAAAATACCTTGGAACGCTTGGCTGGGAAGTGTTACCCCACCCGCCGTATAGTCCAGACATAGCTCCCTCCGATTATCATTTGTTCCGGCATATGAGTCTCGATTTGGCGGACCAGCGGTTCTCCTCGTACGAGGCTACCAAAATATGGGTTGAGTCATGGATAGCCAAGCAGCGGCCAGAATTTTGGAGAAACGGCATCCGGAAATTGCCCGAAAGATGGGCGAAAGTTGTAGCTAGCGATGGCCAATACTTCGAATAAAATATTTTGTACCGTTTTTTCACAATAAAGCCCCAAATCTTCGAAAAAAACCTTTAAAACTAATTCAACCTCCCAATATTTTTATGAAAAGCTTTAGGATTGCCTTTAATAAAGTTATTCCTCTGTAATTATCTTGAGTCTTGCAGTCTAATTGGCAACTACCTCCTTTGCTAGATATTCGGCCGAGCTCCTCTTCCAATTTGTGTTGCACATCTTGGGGTTGTTCCAGAAATGGAGGAGCCTACCGAACGGCACGTAGTTTTTTATGATGAGTTTTTCTTATTGATGAGCAGAAATATATTCGGAGGCGCGATCGTTTTTAGAGAAAACTATGCAAGCGCTTGTAAAATAAAACAAAAAAAAATAAAATAAAATAAAACTGATAAACGAGATATACAAGACATGATTTTAAGTGTGCATTCGATATTATATTGTGTGCATAAATAGTACACATTTTTGGTACAGAAAAATGCATCGAATGTTCTATTTTTTACATCAAACATTCAACGCCGTAACAACAACTGTCCTCACCAAAAACAAAACCGTCAAGAAACCTTTTCGTAAGCATAGTTCTGTTTCTAAGGCGGAATATGTAAGTAGTATGATGTCGATATAGGGGAATGCAAGCATCGTGTGGGTTGGACCATTAAAGACATCTTGCGTAAAACGCTCAAATACTTATATGCCAAATATTAAAAAAAAAGTTCTTCACTATAATCTTGTAGGAACAAAACCCTTTACATACATTTCTGCCATCAAATCTCTTCGTTTAATTTGTTCTAGAAAAAGGTCGTACTTCATATCAACAACAACACTTATCTAATATCACACGTAACTATATGAAATAGCACCACTTGCTTCCCCAGCCAGCCAGAATTAATTTGAGTATTATAAGTATATTGCCATATTTAAATATCTTATATATACACTTGAAATGGAGTGCTGAGTGTAGCGTTTGTACTCGTATTGTCTGCCACACACTCATATATATAGTAAGGGGTAGGATTACTTTACAGTTACATTATATTTACATACGAGGTGGGTTAAATAAGTGTCCGTGTTAGAAATGAAGGCAATATTTTTTGAAAGATTTTTTTTGTGCTACCCATTATATTTTTAGAAAGATACACTTTTCCCAATTTTCCGGCAACTTTTTAAATCACCCAAAAAATCGGATTTGTCGAACTCTCCTCGGCAATGACTTCCTAGTTTGAATTACAATTTTTTCCCGCGAGCCATTTCTTCATATTGAGGAACAAGAAAAAGTCGCTGGGAGCCAGATCGGGTGAATACGGGGCTGCGGCAGCAATTAATAACGCAATACATGCAGTTTGGCTTCGAGAACTCCGGATGAATGTGCTAATGTGTTATCGCATCATCTTCTTTTTCGCCAAATGCGGGCGTGTCTGCTTGAATTATTTGTGAACGCGGTCCAATAACTCATTGTAGTATTGTCCAGTGATCGTTCCTTCTTTATCTAAAATACCTGTTCGCATTCCAAAAACTCGCCTTCTGTGAAGCAAATTCAGGTAGAAATCCATTTTTTGATTATTGCTTAGTTTCTGGTATGTAATGATGAATCCAGGTTCCATCAGCGGTGACAATTGGACGCAAAAATTCCTTCGGATCTCGTTTAAATTACTCCAAACGCTATCGTATGAGCGATTCCAAATCAAGTGATTAAAGTATGTTGGGCATTTTAGTCTATAAGACTTAAACTGAAAAATTTAAAACAAAAGTTTAAGCATTTAGAGAGTTATTCAAGGCTGAAAATTTGATATTTTTTGCTTTTATATCTATATATATAAAAATTCAGCCGTTTTTCGCGTTGTGATGAACTTTACGGAGAATGGCTCATCCGATTTTAACCAAACTTTGCCACATTGAAGAAACACATGTGGAGAAGGTTCGTGTTTTAAAATTTTAAGAATCGGATACCAGGGTCTCGAGAAATAGGCCAAAACGTGGACCCGCGAAAAAAAATTAACCAATAGCACTTCGCTGCTATCTGAGCAAAGACTGACTGGTCGAGTGTATGTGAATGATCTTACAGAATTCGGCTGCCGAATCCCCAAGTGACGTGGCAGCCAAAGTTGCCCTCACAGTTTCCTTTTGCAACATGGTTAATGAGGAAAACTGGTAAATTTATCATTCTTGAGTCGCCATACCTTCCTAAAAACTCAACTAAAGCTTAGTTGGTGGATTCTTTTAAATGGAATGAGGGTGTGCTTTTCCAGACACAAAGCGCGGTAACATGAAGAACCAAACTCATTACATCAGAGTTAGCAGAGCCGCATTTGCCCGTGACAACAATAATTGTCAAATTGCTTTCTATAGGCTATGCAAGGTTTGTTAATGAAATGGATACAATTCAGAAAAGTCTTAAATCTTAAATCTTTTTAAAAAGTATTTGCATAAAATATTTTGTATACTTCTTTCATTGTGTTCGCAAAAGTAGTGCAAAGGCGTACCCCTCGTGTTCCCACACACACGTATGTTCTTTAGTGAAGACATTCCATTTCACCTCTGTGACAGTAAGTCAACACAAATGGCATTGCTGATATGCGCAACGACCCGCACATGACTTGAATAGGCGACGAAGTCATAGCAAGCAACAGTGAATTATTGTTGCATGTACATATACTATAATGGTCAAACATCGTTGGTGAGCATGCCGGCCGTGCCAGTAGGGTGAGCAAACTTCGTGCACATTTGTATCGAGCATGATTGTAGTTATTTTAGAACGTTTCTACGTACATATATATCAACAAATAAATTTTCAAAAATGTTAAAATGTTAAATGTTAAAAATATACTTCCCTTTTGTTTTTTATTATTTATAATAATGATTTTATTAGCTTTATTGGTTGAGCCAGGCTAATTTTGTAACTAAGCACGAAATTTCACAATACATTACACGAAACTATTATAAAGGCACCAAATGTTGACAAGTTTTGATTTTGATTTGAATTCGTTTTTTTATAGAGTTCATTCTATACCAAAGATCATAATAAGCCAAGCTTGTTCAAGATATATAAAAATTTTGTTTTTCAGAATTTTAATGAGAATAAAAAAAAGAAAAACTTGGGGACGCGTTATATCCCTTTAAGCTTTAGTATAAAAAGTGGAGGTTGCAAGTCGCTCGACATTTTCGTTGATTGTTGTCACTAAAACTATTGCGGAATACACGAAATTTAGTTATATTGAGAAACTGCGAAACATCGTTAGGAAAAAAATTATGAAAAATTAATGAAAATTTTGAGCGACTGGAAACTGGCTCATATGGGTGACCCACAGTTTTAAGCCGCCTCTGAATGCTAGAAATTTTGTTATGAGAAGCTTTTTCATGGAAGAAATGCACTCGGAGGTTTGCCATTGCCAGCCGAGGGCGACGACTATTGGAAGAAACGTTGTCCATCATTTTGGTGTTTCAGGCACAGAGGTTCGAGCATACGCACTTCCGATTAATAATCACGCACCAAACCATTCGGCTGCGGCGGCCGCTTGTAATACTAAAATTTAATGGGCTATAAAATTGCGTACACAAATGTTTTTTAAGAAATTTTAATATTCTGGTAAAACGGGGGTTGAGTATTTGTGGATTACGAACGGTGACTAATTTGCGGTTGTATTAGCCGCTTTATGCTGCCGATGAAGTTTATCAGATTTTTGATATCAAGGCCTGCTATATGAGCAGGCGTAGGAAAGAAGTGAGAACCAAGACACGTAAATCTTAGTGCCGCGAAAGCGGGGCAGCTAAAGACCAGGGGCTAAGTTAATTCATGCTCCTGACGCAAAAAGGACTTCAAGTAATTCCGAGTCCCACGGCATGTATACGCCGCAGATAGTGCCCTGAGAGAACGTCCACGCGGAAGCTGAGATTTTGTTATCCCTCGAACGCTCCGATAAACACGTGGCCAGAAGGATTTCGCAACCTTACACGTTTGCGTACTTGTCCAGCGCTCACTTAGTTGACGCGAAGCTCATCTATCCAGTAGTAGAGTGTAGGTTGTCAAGGGGATTCCGATCCTCTCTTCTCGCGGGGACACTACCTCATAAGTTCCTTGTCTGGCCAGCTCGCGCTTTCGCAGTTTCCCGCAATGTCACTATAACCAGATACCCAGATTAGCCTTAAGTCAATATGTGGTATCTTGTGGTATAATAATTTTGGCCGTTTACTCGTATAAAAACATGGCAATTTTTTTTATTTTTCTTTTCTTGTTCTTAATGATGATGAATTTAAATTTCGTTTTTTTTTAATACAAATTTTCATACAAGCACGTAGATATGCACGCACATAGGTGTTGCTGTTACCTGCCAAATCACTCTCGTCTTGCTACCATTTTTTATTCAACACCAGCCTGGCATACACCAGCGTAAGCGTTGTATCTTCTGCCATCCACGTCAACCTCCACTACCACAGCCAACTTAAGCTTATCCATTATACAAAATGTCTGATATACTCATCTCAGCTGATGTTCCAAGCTTATGACTTTTTATTTCTTCTTTTTTCGTTTTCTGCGATGTCAAAGCTTCTTCACATTTGAGTTATAAATCATCGATCAAAATGTCAAAAGCGTAATAAAGAAAACAAGAAATAAAAACCAAGTACGTTCATACTTGATGTAACGGTGGTCTCGCACATGTACTCGTGCATAAGCAGACACAGACTGCTGGTTTCTTATCACTTTACTATATTCCCTTCGGGAATAAAATTGCATAGCAGTTCGTAGGTCACTGTTGATGCCTTCCTATTGTTGTTGTGCTTAACTTTTGCTGTTCGCTTGATCGATTTAGACTAGTAAAAAACTTTCAGCAACTTTAATGCTTGCATTTGTTCCTTAGGTAAAAAGTTTGCTTAAGTTTAAACTGCTGGGGTGTTGTTGTGGTGAAAGTCTGGTAAGTCTGTTTTTACTCGAGAAGCAATTATAATCACGTCTTGATGATTTAGTTAGTTCGCGAAACATGCAACATTTTTCTACAAGGGAAAAGCGTAAATACGCTTGCAATTAAAAATATTATTCTAATAGCCTAGACAGACGGTGGCGTTTATCTCGATTAACGACTTAAGTCGGAATTATGAAAGGAACTAAGTGCAACTAATGCGGATTGACAACTAGACTTAATTCTCATAATTTAAAGAGATTAGGGGAATATTTGATGGCAACATTGCTTAAAAACAACAGTTAATATCTATTGTGAATGAAAACTCATGCAACTTTTAAAGCGAAGAACAATAAAGACTGGATACAATGCTAGTTTGCACTAACAGGTTCGAAATTTCATTTATTGTTTTGATGTTAAGGATAAGTTTGAGAAACATTTTTTTTTAATAAATAAATATTTTTTAGTGTTAATACTCGTATTTGTTGCCTCTGTTCCATCTTTTACTGACAAAACGATCCAACAAACAAATCAGCTGTTAACTAATCCGCATAACAGCTGCATCCCACTACAATTCTATTTCGTTTTAATTGCGCCGGTAATCCCGATTAACCCCACTGTCTGTCTAGGTTATAACAGCAACTATTGCAAATTTTGCCAGTCTTTTGATTTAGAGACACCAAAGAGAGAAACTGACGTCTTTCAGTTATTTTAATCTTTCGTAAGCTTTAGAAGCTATATTGAAGGATTTCGCTTTCCACATGGTTAACATGCTTGGCGAGGGAAACTCGCACCCTAATGGGATATCTGAGCAATTTTTCTTACTTAACCGAAATCATTGTTGATCTTCTACAAATAGATGAGTGGATTACTTACTTTGAATCGTATATTTTGTAGGATTTATATTTCAAAAACCCTTGTAAATTCAAAATGGACACAAATAGAAGCTACAATTTCCTACAAATATTCAAAATATACGAGACATCCACTCAAAACGGGGGACATTTGGTTTTTGTGGTAATTCTTCCAGAATCCAACTAGCACCTCCGCACCACATTGTTGGGGGGCATTTAATAAAGGGTGATTTTTTAAGAGCTATAGGAAAGTTTTTAAAAAAAAAACACAAGTCAAATTCAGAAAAATGCACGCAATTTTTATTTAAATCGATAGTACAGTCCACATAATTTAATGTTTGAAGATTATTTCATGCAAATGTTGACCGCGACTGCGCTTCAAATGGTCCATCCGCTTAGTGCAATTTTGGCAGACTTTTTCCAATGTTTCGGCCGGTTCTCACATATAAATGCTTTAATGTTGTCTTCCAATGCGTTAATTGAAGCAGGCTTGTCTGAATAGACATGAGCTTTAACATAGCCATATAAAAAATAATCCAAGGGCGTTATATCGCACGATTTGGGTGGCCAATTGACAGGTCCCGAACGTGAAATAAAATGTTCACCGAACTCGCCTCTCAACAAGCCCATTGTTACGCGTGCTGTGTGGCATGTGGCACCGTCTTGCTGAAACCACATATCATGCAAGTCAGGCTCTTGCATTTTGGGCAAAAAAAAGTTGGTTCACGGTAGCGCTCACCACTCACAGTTACGTTACGATTCGCAGCATCTTTGTCTAATGATACCTCCAGCCTATAAACGGCACCAAACTGTGACCTTTTCTGGATACATTGGTAGCTCTTGCAATTCTTCTGGCTGATCTTCACTCCAAAATCAACAATTCTGCTTAATTACGTACCCATTGATCCAAAAATGAGCTTCGTCGCTGGACACAATTTTTCGATAAAAAAGTGGATCTTCGGCATCGTTCGGCTTGAATTCTTGCACCAGCTGTATTTTGAAAGGCTTCACACCTAAATCCTTTCGCAAAATTTTCCACGTTGTTGAGTAACAGAGGCCCAATTGCTGCGAACGGCGACGAATCGATAATTGATAGTCATCATTAACACTGGCCGATACAGTTGCGATATTTTCTTCAGTTCGCATTCTACGTAAGCGTGTTGGTGGTTTGATGTCTAATAATGTAAATTTGGTTCTAAATTAAGTCACAATAGCTCGAATAACCGCTTCAGTGAGTCGATTAAACTGACCATAAAATGGAAGAAGCGAGCGACAAAGTTTCTTTCTTAACAGAGCACGTATTTTTGTAATAAAATTCAATGATTTGCAAGCGTTGTTCGTTTGTAAGACCATTCATGGTTAAATTATAGACCAAACTGAAGATATTTGACAGTGAAACAAAATACGAAACGTGCGTCAGCTGTTTAAACCAACTGTTCAAAAAGATAATAGCTAAAAAATCAACCGTTAAATACAATTTTATTTGAAATCGATTTTTTTCTTATAAAACAGAATCTCACTATTTTTGTACTGTTTGCGACATATGTACATATATGTGACTTCATAAGTGTTAAAAAATCTTACTCTTTATTCCGTACCGCAGATTACAATCGATTGTGTTAGTAAATTGGCGAGAGAAGCTCCTTACTTGATGGAATAAATAATCAAATTAAATATGACAAATAAATATAAAAAAAAATAAATATGGTCTTCTTACTTAGCCGATTTAACTAAATAAAAGATGAGTTTGAGACCAGATAAAGTTAAGGGAAAAAGAGTTCCCTATTTAGTACAGAGAGCATTCATGGTGAAGCAAAATATTATATCGGCATAAGACGGCACCTGCTGGTTTAAATCTCTAGATCGCTAATTTTGTATATCAAGACTGGCCTTGAAATTTTATAACTACAAAGTTGAATGGGAAGATCTATAAAAAGCAGCATTAACATGGTAAAGAAATCAATGAATAAACCAATGCCCATACTATCTATCCTATCGGAAGATTTATAATTTTTACAAATAGCGTCGTACGTTAATCATATTTGACACTCGTAAACTAGATAGCAGCGTCATGCCAGGTTGAGTTTTCAGTTCGATAAGAGTGGACGCTGCTACAAGCCTACATTTTTTTTGTTTTGTTTGTTCACTCTTCATGTGGACATATGTGAAGTTTCATTCCAATCTGTCTTTGTTCACGATCTATTTAGTATCGACGTGTCACAGTATTTTCTACAATGGAAAAAATTAAATATCGTGCAGTGATTGAATTTTTGTTTTTGAAATGTTCAAAAGCAAAGGAAATGACGGGTTACTGAATTTAAACGTGGTCGTACAAGCCTTTAAAGACGATCCACGTCAAAGACGTCCAAAAACAGTAGCAACAGCTGAGAGAGATTTTGAAGAAGCCCTAGGCATCTTATTTGGTTACACAATGGGTGCTGCATTCGTTAACATTGGAACAAACACACATTCGAATGCCACATTTTCCGCAACATTTAGGGCGTGTTTGAAAGAATAAAGGGGGTTTTGTGCATCGGTTCATCACTAAGAATGAGACTTGGGTTTATCACTAATATCATAACTCAAAACAAGAGGCTAAAGAGTGGTGTGAATCTGATTCTTCGGCTCTGAAATGAGCTGATGCCCAGAAATCCGCTAAGAAGGGGGTTGAATACATTTTTTAGGATGCGTAAGAAATTTTGTTTGTGGGTTACTTGCAAATTATATTAGTAAAACAACAAATTCGGGATATTATTGTAACCTTGTAGACCAGCTGCAGGAAAACATTCGTTAAAAAAGACCCAGTTGCATGCGTGGAAAGAGTATTCGTTAAATGATGAGCTCATAACAGCTGTGGAAGCACATTTTTCTGTCCTTACAGATTCTCATTTCAGGAATAGAATTCATAAATTGGGATATGGTTGGAAAAAGTGTATTGATATTTAGAGAGACTGTACTGAATATAAACTCTATTTCAAACCATAAAATTGTGTTTTTCTTATCGATTCGCAAAACTTATTGCACAACCCAGTACAAGTAGACAACAATGACGCGTAAAAGTAAGAAACAGATAAAATAATATCTCTCAAAATGATTAATTTTGCGCCATCTTCAATATACGAGGTGTGCTCAAAAAGTATCGCGAATTTTGAATTTTCGCAGGTTACGTATATGCGAATTTCGATTTTTTTGCTTCCATTTTTTTCTGCCATTTTGAATGTTCAGTTAATTTTTGACAGCTGCTTTGCTTGCACGTGTTTCGGCTCGTCTTCGATTTTTACCTATTCAAAAAGATGGATCAAAGAACCTGTATCAAATTTTGTGTGCAAAACGAAATTAAGTGCGCGGATGCATTCCGAATGTTGACTGTGTCATACGGAGAAGCTACTTTGTACTTCGTACCAAAACTGCTCAATCTAAAGCAGCAGCGCATGAACATTGCTGATGAGATGTTAGACTCTGTCCGCGACAACCCGACTTTACTCCAGAGGGTCATAACTGGTGACGAATCGTGGGTTTATGGTTATGACGTTTAAACCAAAGCTCAATCATCTCAATGGCAGCTGCCGGACGAACCAAGACCGAAAAAAGCGCGCCAAGTTCGGTCGAATGTAAAAGTTTTGCTTACCGTTTTCTTCGATTGCAGGGGCGTTGTGCATCATGAGTTCTTGCCACAGGGTAAAACGGTCAATAAGGAATATTACCTGCAAATTATGCGCAATTTGTGCAAAGCAATCCGCCAGAAACGCCCGGATTTGTGGAAAACAAAAATTGGCTCTTGCATCACGATAACTCCCTTGCTCACACATCGTTGCTTGTGCGCGACTTTTTTTACCGAAAACAACACATTAATGATGCCACAGCCACCGTATTCCCCAGATTTGGCCCCCTATGACTTTTTCTTGTTGCCGAAACTGAAGAGACCCATGAAAGAACGACGCTACGCTACGATTGACGAGATAAAGGCGGCATCGAAGGAGAAGCTGAACAAGATAAAAAAAAATTATTTTTTAAAGGTGCTTCGAAGATTGGAAAAAACGTTGGCACAAGTGCATAATATCTCATGCGGATTACTTTGAAGGGGGCAAAATAGATTTTAATGAATAAATAAATAATTTTTGAAAAAAAAAAAAATCGCAATACTTTTTGAACACACCTCATATGTTTGAAAACACTGCAGTAAAGGGCTTTCACACAGCGACTTATTGACAAGTTTTGACAATTAATTTTTTTTTCAGATGCAATGCTAATAATTTTTTGTATGATACTTTAATTAATACTCCTATAAAAATCATAAAAATTCAAGTTTCAAACTTCGTGTAAGTTAAAAAAAATTGTTTGAAAATTTTGACCGGAATTTCCCACATTTTAGTCAGAATTTTATTAACATTTTCAGACTAGTATTTAATTTTAATATAATAAAGTGCATGGGTAAAGGCCAGATAAAAAGCGCGCCGATTTTTTACAATTCTTTTTTTTCGTTTTACTCTGGGCATTGGGTGATTTCTTCGATACAAAAGAAATGTGGCGATTTCGTTATACAGAGAAAATGCGCAAAACTGCCAGAAAAAAATTACCGAAAATCAAGAGTGGCGCAAAAAACTTTAAACTTGTTTTTTATTAAGACAAAATTTAATGAGGTATAAAACTGCATACCTGAAAATTTTCAAAAATTCTGATTAAAAAGTGTGAAACTTTGATGCAAGCTTGTTACATTTTTTTTTTAATTTGCGCAAAGTTTGAAACTTAGATTTTTATAGAATTTTTAAGAGAATAAACTATATTCCCATAAAATAATTCTTAAACTTAAATGGGAAACAAATAAAATGTCAAAACTTGCCAAAAAATCTATAGCAATAGGACGCATTATATGTGTACTTTTAGGCATACAGAACAGCAATTCGTACTACCATTATACTCTTATTCCTTGAAAACTATCATCTAGAGCTGCCGTGGTTCTTCTTTTGCATACCTGCATATATTTATAAGTCTGAATTTTTGTTTTTGATTTTTCAGTTAGCCATTTGAAGCCAAGTAGCTTAGAATTTCACAAGCCTCCTTGTATTATTCAGTTGAATGCCAAAGGCGTTTCTATTCTCTAACATGAATACTCGCACTTTCATGGAATCGTAGGTGTCTACTATTCCAGTTTAGGCCTATTAAATGTAATAAATAGATGCCAGGCACCCTGCAGACATCATCTGCCCAGCTTATGTGTGCATAAATGTAATATATACTAACATATGCTTGTAAATACGCAGATGATTCTGTTGTGTGCTTACAACAATATAAAGCATCGAACCGTGCGGCCAGTGTAACCGCAGAGCAAAGAGTTTATTGTTGTTGCTGCCACTATTACTGTTCCTGCTGCTGTTGCTGACGTGTTGTCAAAGGTGAAGTGTGCACTCCATACACAAGTATTCCCTTCAACATTTCCATATCCTTTTTCAAGGATTTTGTTTCATTTTCTGGATTTTGCTTCTGCGGTAGATTTGTTACTTTTTTATTTATTTATTATTTTTTTTTTTGTTTTTTTGTTTTTTTTTTATCTGGCTCTCATGTTTGGTTTATATTGTATGGAAAATAGATACTAACTTTTTGTAAAGGCACAATTTGGGTTTCGTGTATCATTGGCGAAAAGTCTTGACTTTTGGTAGCGAATTCTTGCATTAGGAGGTTTAAACTCAGCTTTGTTTAGGTAGTTTCTTAGTTTTTTGAGATGGAAAAAATAACTAAGTTCGGAGTGCTTTTTGGAATATATTCATAAATATTTACAAATTGTAGATTCTGAAATACTTTATTCACTTGTCTAATTAAAAAAGTACTTTATTTTTATTTTGGTCCAAAAATTTTTAAAATATAATTATTGGCAATGAAAAAGTTCCGAATGAAAAAAATGTTGCCACATTCATTACAAAAAAAAAATGGAATAAACATTTTTTTTTAATTCGTAACATACTTAAATCGGAATAACTAAAGTGGAGTACAAAATTAAATATTAAAATCTTATAAAAACCCTAAATTATTACCTGTCCCAGAGCAAAAATATTTTATGTTTCTTTGATCTCGTATTACTGATGTGATTGTTAGCGATTCTTGCTTGTGTAGTTTCAATTGTTGCTGACTTTGATCTGTCGATCGAAAGATTCGTAATTTTATAACTAATTATCATTTTAAAGAATTTTTTCATATTTTTCCAAAACACTATTTCAGGTGGACAGATCTTTTGGAAGGTACATGTGCGAGTGTACCAATGCTGCAGTTTTGATGATGATTGAAAGATGAATTTACATTTCCTTGTTCGCGCAAGTAACTAAAATTTCTGTTGATGAAAAATGTTCTATGTTTGCAACAAGTTCGCACGATGATCGTGAATTCCACTTTAACACCATTCCAGCGGGTATAGCCAATAGGGTGCATGCACATGTAAGTAGGTGGCGCAAAATTTATTATCCAATTTTGTGTTTCAATTACTTTTTTACTAAATAAAAAAATTAGAAATTTTAAGGGGTAACGTACGTCCAGCAGCGCCAAACATGCGCTAAAAGAAAAGCTGTTTTTAGAAGGGAAAGAAAAGCTGTTTTTAGAAGGGATAACAATAGAAATGAAAATGTTTTACAAATCCCTTGAACGAGGAGAATTCATAGATGCCTAGAAAGTAACAACCATTAATCCAGTATTCAAAAGTGGAAATAAAAACAATATTGCTAATTATAGGCCAATTGCCAAATTATCCACGGTTTCAAAGTTATTTGCATTAATAGTGAAAGAAAAAATGTATTTCGCAGTTAATCGTTATATTTCAGCAGACCAACATGACTTCATGAAAGGTAGATCCACTGTTTGAAATCTTGCTGTGCTCTCTGAATATTGTATATCATTGTTTAAAAAAAAAAAACTAGGGTCTGTCAGACTCACGCACGGTAGAAGTGAAACTTCTAAGTTGGTTGTTCCATGCATGGGAGCCCCGGTTTAGATCTCTCCCCCCTCTCTCGTGTTAAATTCAGGTTTTCATATTTTTTTTTCTATATCACTCCACATAAATTTGTACTATTTATTTTTGTCCTTATTAGCTTCAAATTTGACACTTGGGTGCAGTGTTGCACTTGACGCTGACATTTCTTTGCACTTCCAATGGTATTTTTCGCCTACTTTTGGCGCGTTAATCAATTTGCTTTGATCACCGAAACGGTTGAAATGTCATTTTACAACCTTCTACTTCAACTATCGTCACTCGTTTGGCAATCGCACTCATTGTATCGCTTCGTCTCCTCCATACCTACCATCTATTTACTTCACAGCAGTTTCTTATTGCTTTCCCGCTTACACACATTCAATCGGCGCTTTATCTGATACTCACACACAGCACTCATTTGCACGGGCTATGGCTATCTATAATACCCGTTGTCGGTTGTCGATTGTCGGTTGCCTGCATGTCGCCAGTCTACTTCAATGCTTACTTGTGTGCTATATACATTTCAGTTCATATTATTTCTGGCGAGAGAGCGACAGAGAGAGCGAATAGGCGAGAGTGGGAAGGAGCAGCTTCTCTTTGGCCCCGCCCATTTGACGGATTTCGGTAACGCTCCGAACTTACCGTTTCACTCGCCTATTTTCAATCTGCCTTGGGGCCCCCGACGCGCCTAAAGAAGTTTCACTTCAAAAACTCAAGTTGATGCTGTTTACACAGACTTTTCAAAAGCATTTGAAAAGGTCAATCACAGGGTTTTAATTTTCAAATTGAGTGCTATAGGATTCCATTCCACTCTTTTAAAATGGATTAAGTCCTATCTTTCATCTCGGAAATGTGTTGTTAATGTTGATCGAGCGTCATATATTTCTTTTATTTCGTCCTCTGGTGGACCTCAGGGAAGTATACTGAGTCCCTTACTTTTTATACTTTTTATTAATGACATTTCTAGTTGTTTTAATAACGCAAATTTTCTCTTGTATGCCGATGATTTAAAGATATACTCTGGGGTTGCAAGTACAGTGGACTCTTTAAACCTTGAATCCGATTTATATAACGTTGTTGCTTGGGGTAAAAGAAATAGGTTTGATTTAAATATAAGCAAGTGTTTTTATATTCCTTATTCTAAATCTTGTTCTCTTATTCTCACTTCCTACCACATTTGTGGTTGTAGTTTAACCCAACGAAGGGAAATTACTGGTCTTGGTGTTGTATTTGATTCTAGATTATCTTCTCAAAAACTTTTAAATCACACCATTTCAAAGTTTTATTCCGTACTTGCGTTTATTCGACGTTTTACTTTTTTTTTGTTGATCCATATACTCTAAAGTTGTTATATACGTCTCTGGTGCCGTTGAAATTGGAATACGCCGTCTTTATTTGGAGACCATATTATGCTTGTCATATTAGTAGGCTTGAACGTGTCCAGAAAGCTTTCGTGCGTTATGCTTTGCGTTCTTTAAATTTCACTGATCCAATTCCATCCATAAATCTAAAATCAATAGATATTAGAAGCACTATTCTCTCCATTACTTTCCTTTTCGATTTGATAAATGGGGTTATTGACTCCCAATCGCTACTCGAGGTAATCAATTTCAATATTCCTCAGCGAGGTTTACGGAATGAAGATTTTTTCTGGTAAGGGATGGTAAGAACTAATTATGCTTCCAATCCTCCAATTTTTAGAACTATGGGTGATTTTAATTCGCTTTCAAATCATACTGGCCTGGATTTTTCTTCCACAAAGAATCTCTTCAAATTGGTTCTAAATGAATTGTTGAACTAAATTCTTAGTATTATCTAATAATCTTCCTCTGTAAATTACAAAAAATTTAATTTTTTTCTTTCACTCATTACAATTGAAACTAGTTAATTATAAGTTTAATTTTACTTTGATTAATTTATTCAGCATTGATCTGTTTTCATAGTCAGTAAGAAATACTGTACTCATAGTTATCCGCCTCCTCCAAACAAGACAGACACATCGGGTACTCAAGGATTCCAATTGTGGTCATATGGTGACCCCAAGGGTTGTGTCCTGTAATAATACCGACCATCAACCGAACGTCTTCGCTTCTAAGTTTTAGTAGAGAGTTTGACAGTTTTCTGCTCGGACTTGTCACCAAACACTTTGCAGTTCTGCAACGTGCTAGACCGGACCAGCGCTCTTTATGTTAATTGGACACACATTCGCTGATCCAATTCATGATTCTTGCGGAACTAAGTCCGATTATTGGCTTTGGTCCCTGTGGGGGAATCGCTGATCCACGGTGGGTCAATTCATAGGCAATCTCGTTTCCTTAAACACCGGAGTGTCCAGGAACCCATATGACTACAAGCTTGTTTTGTCTTGCGACAGAATTAAGCTTCTTCTTACATTCTTGAACAATCTTTGCGGTTTGCTTTGCGTTCTTCAGGGCCCTCAGTGCAGCCTGACTGTCACTGAAAACTCCAATCTGTTTCCCGTTCTATCTCCTCTCCATTCGGCTACATTCAGGATGACAAATCCCCCATAGCATAGTGATACTTATTACTATCGTTTAAGTACCATCAGGCTCCATACTCTATTTCATTCTTGCACCCATCGGTAAAGAAAATATCTGTCAAACCTCCTTGAATGCATTCTGGATTGCTCCATTGCTCACGCAATGGAAATCTGATATCAAATTTCCTTCCAAATGAAACTATGGGTATCAGGTCGTCTTTAGGTGCCAAAAATAGTGAATACTGCTCATATAGCTACTTAAAGATTTTTCTGTGTGATAACAATAGAAATAAATATAAACAAATTTATACATTGTTTATTAGTACTTAAACTTAATAAAAAAATGTATTAAACATTTTTCTTTACAAAACTTAGTACATAAAAAAAAATGGAAAAAAGTTGCTCCACGGTGTACAGCATTTCTCCTTGAAATGTTGATGGATCTTTAAAAAGTAAAAAAAATCTTGTAAAATAAAGTTGTAGTTGTAGTCTGTCGAGCCGGCATTTTTTAAAATTGTATGGGGTAAGTGCCCCACTTTAATTATGTTTATAAAATTTGGGCAACACTTTCGAATATTAAAGAAAAACGCATCAAAAAATATTAAAAATTGTATGAGTTATCATGCAGACCGTGCCGGAAAAAGTAGTTTCGTGAAACACGAGTTTAAACTTTTAAGCGCAAATAAAAGATCAGGTACCTGTGCGCATCAAACTATCGTCTCTACCATAACATTGTATCTATGGGGAATTTTTACAATCGGAAAATTTTCCAATAACAATCTGTAAAAAAAATCAATTTTTTGAAAATCCTGGACGTCTGTTTAAGGGGTACAGTGATAGAAATTTTTATTTTAACCTTTAGGCGCTCTATTGATTGTCTGTTTAAATACTCAGCTGTCTAGTTCACAAGTGTCAAATATTATTGAAGTACGATACCATATTCAAAAATTATAAATCTTTCGAGAGGCTCAAGGCGCCACCTTGTATATAAAAGAAATTATAATAGTCTTGCATAAACCCAACATGAATACAATGGACAAGAAAGAGCGTGTAAATCGTAAATTTAAATATTTGGGTTTAGAACTATCAGCAGATAAAGACTCGGCGGTAAGTATTAACGACAGAGTCCATGCTGCAAATTATGTTATCATAAAACTATTTAAATCAAAAAATTTGTCTAGAGTACAGAAAATATGAACGTAAAAAACATTGATACGACCCTTATATATGGCGCAGATATATGGACGCTAGAAAGAAATGATATTCATCAGTTGATGTGCTTCGAAAGGCGTGTCATAAGGTATGTTTCAACAATGAATCGAGTAAATTCTTCAAAGACAAACTGAAATACGTTTTATCAAAACCCACCGGATTGGATTGATTAGGCACGCACTGCGCATGCCGAAGGAGCAAAATGCTAAGAAAGCTTTTATTTTAACACCGATTGGAGGAAGAGAAAGGGGGCACTCACGAAAGAGATGGTTAGATGACGTTGAATCAGATCTTAGGCACATGAACGTACACAATTGGAGAGATGAAACCATGGGTAGAATAAAGTGTAGAAAAATTGTTGATGAAGCTATGATCCATCACGGATTGTGAGCTAATCAAGAATAATCTTGAATGAGACAGAAATTCCAGGAAAAAATCTTAAAATTTCAAACATTTATTTTCTATGGGTACTTAGAGAAACTCGAAGAAATTGTGAAGAGCAATTTTTTAAAGGTTCGAAATAAAGAATTGGTTTAAAAGATAAATAAATTTATGTTGCTATAGTAGTAGTTTTTTTTAAGTTCAAATATGAGAGAAAAGAGTACTGAGATAAGCAAGCTTGGGTTGATTTAGATTGACCGCTTCACTTTCTTTCAGCCCTGCTCGCAAATTTCTATAGAAATCGTAAAAATCAGAAGTGGACAAAATGTGTTTTAAATCCAGCTACTCTAACACACGCTTGGGGTCTCGCTGCGTTTAAAGTTGTATCTTCAGAAATAACTCCAAATAGTCGCCAAAACCTTGAGTACACGAGTACCTACTAGTAAACTATAGATTTAAAGAAAAAAATAAGTATTTTTGAGCTTTAATGTAGCTCGAATTAGACGTTGCATTTGTCATTAAAACAAATTTTCGAAAGAGTTGTATTTTGAGCTCCGCAGTTGAGTTAACAAACAAAATTATCGCCTCGCAGCCATTGCATTTGTAGAATTAGAACGCGTTACGGTCTATGTGGTGGTGATATCATCAGCCTATTCTTGTAAACTTTTGCCGGAAACCTCATCTCCGGGGTGCTAGCAAATATGCTCGTATATTCCATTTTTCCATTCCATTTCCAATCAATCGTAGCAACGGTACCCACATTAGTCAGCAGATAAGCTGCATTTTTCACCGGTTCGCGGTACTCAATTGGCTATAACTCGAAAATTTAAGGGCATCCTACTATTGCAATTTCGCAAGTCTCAAATATTAATGAAAAATCTGAGGGAGGATACTTTTCACATATGGCAAACAAATAAAAAAATTGTCCAAACAAATTTTTTTGAAAGTGTACTTAATCCTAGGAAAAGTTATTAATACATATCTAATAAACTTATATATTTTATTTTATTATAATTATAATAAAAAAATTATTTATATACAATTTTATATATTTTTTTAAAATATTTTACCAAAATTTCAAAACAAGCTCTTCATAGAAATAATCTGTCGATAGGAGGTGGTGCTCAAGTGTAGATCACTTCATTTATGGAACAACATCAAAATGCCCATAACAAATATAAAGAGAAGCTCGGCCAAACATCCAATAAGAGGTGTAAGCGTCAATTATTATTTTATTCTCCAAAAAATATAAAATTGAAAATGTAATACAAAAACCGAAGGTATTTAACTTTAAGAACTCCATACCAAAATTATCTACATTGAATAAATCTCAAAATTTTAAAATTGTTTTTAAGTAAACTAATTTTCAACAAAATTTAAGACCAATCTCCAAATTACTTGGATCACTTGGCATAGAATCGCTCTTAAGCAGAGTAGTGCAAAATGTTACACAATCCATCAAACAAATGATAAAAACTACTATGTGGACCTTTTTTGAAGGGGAGCGCAGATTTTTTTTCTTCATGGTCCGAAATGCTTCTAATAGTAATAAGATTTCTTAAGTTATGTAAATTAATTATTTACTAGTGCATTGGCTGAGCAATAGAATATTTGTTCGCTAACTTTGGAGTAGGGAAAATCTACACAGTCTTCGCCTCTTCGTTAGAGAAAGGCGCGACTCAGCCAAGCCGTGCCTCATCGATAAGAATAGATGGCAGCAGCAAGTAGCAAAATTTGGCTTTACGCCACAGTGGAGGCAAGAAACCGTGTCTGATTTGTGAATTCTGGATTTTCTCCACTCCACATCTGGCAATTTTGCTTGTTTACGCAGCCGTGGACATAAAAATGAGCCTCAACGCTGAATGAAATTTATTGATAAAAATAAGAAACAATAACAAATTGCGTTCAGGTTATTGAATGTCGAGGATCTGGGGCAATTCATACAAAAATGGTTAAACATACTAAGCATAAACCATCTGTCCACTGTTCCACTGACTATCAGCAAAAGCTTCAAAAAACATACCCCTAAAAAAAATATCCTATATAGTGATAGAGAGATGTTATTGTTACTATAACAGCATAAAGCATTTCATATTTTTGACAAGTATACCATTATTTGTGTATTTTCAACAATTTTTTTTTTTTTTTGAAGAATCATTGAATGGTCTGTCAAATATAATTCAAATTGCAGCACAATTGCCTTCTATTCTTCTAAGTAGTTTGTACCATCAAAAAAAAAAAAGTAAAGTACTGTGGACATTTAACACAAAACATTAACAATCATCATGTTCCATTTAACAACCTTCATGGATACCTGCTGTAGGTCATTCCACTCAAATTTCCTGCTGTTCTACTTACCTTTTTCTTACAGGCAAATGGGCATTGTGGCCATATTGAGTATCATTAAATTAGCTGCGTGCAGAGCGACCTTACCACCTGCCAAGTAACCGTCACAAAAGTTGTCGTCTGTTACGAGTATTTATTTATAGCTCAAAGTAGGCATCATACCACATTTGAGCAAATTATCAAAAGTACAAGTGTCCACATAATACTTACTAAGCAGCTAAAGCAAGGCAATTTATGAGGATATACATCTACTCATTTTTTTTACATTTGGAGGCATTGAATGCAAAACCATTTCTGTCCATTAATGTTTAGTACGCATTACAAATGGCAAAAGCAAGCAAATCAGGTGCGTGCTCGATATTTTTTGCCACTTATTTCACTCTGGCTGATACAGAATTCTAATGCATGGATATGAATATTTAAATATACTTCATGCATACATACATACACACACACTCATATATATATATATATATATATATATACATATATAATATATATTATATTTTACAATTGTCAGCCAAAATATTTTCACGAATTCGACGAATTCGCCACAGCTCATTTAGGTGAGGCGCAAATTCTGTTAAACATTATTAGCTGAGATTTTATTACTTAGCTGTTTTTGGTTTCCAAATTTATTTTATTGCCAATAAAGATTACTGTTATGCAAAACAGATTTCTTTCGTAGAAAAATGATGTGGCGAAATGGTGATGGACTATAAAAACAAGAGATATAAAATAAACACTCTTGAAATGGATGCTAACCAAAAAATGCAGGTAAATTGAACAATTTTTTTGGAGTCTATTTTGGTTCCTAGTTTTGGCCCTCTGCACCTTTTCCACGCCAATAGGAGTCACAACAGGAAAATTTGAGTCTTCAAAGCTTTTGCAATTTAAACAAAAAATTTTAAATTAGTAGTAGGGGGAATTCTTTATTTAATTTATAAAAAATTATGGTTAACAATTGATTTGATTCATACATTAATTCATTTAATATATTAAAGTAAATAAAGAAATAAATAAAAATGTTTGTGACAATAACGATGTTGTCTGTCTTAAATTAATTAATAATTGAACTCTGCTAAAGGGTTTTTCAATTGGTGCGGGTCGATTTTGGCGCCCTGTGGCAGCCATTTTGTTTTTGTGACATCTGTCAAATCTTTTGTTTATTATTCAGTTGTTTATGCGTGGTGGCCCTTCAAATTTGTTATGGCCCATATTGAACCATATCGACCTAGACGACGTGTGGTTCCAGCAGGACGGCGCTACGTGCCACACAACAAACGCCATTTTATTCCATTTCAACATCTACCCGCCCTTATTGAAAACCCTTTTATAAGAAAATCTCTATAGTGCCAGGCTGAGTTTATGAAACCAGTTAGTGTTCTCCAATTTTGGCCATTTAGTATATATATATTATTACTTCAGCGTCGTTAGCTTCTCTGCATTTAAGTATCTTTGTCTGATTTCCTTCAGTACAGCGCACCTTCCCAAGAAGTGATACATGTCTTCTTCTTCGTTTGAGTTGCATAGAGTGCAAATTTTTATCGCGTTTCCATAAGCTATTGCATTCAGTTTTAATAAACCAATAAACGATCAGGCATGATTTTTTTATTATTTTCAAAAGCAGTATACATTGTATTGAAATCTGCCTAGCGGTTTTTAAGTTACACTGATTACCAGTTCAAAAAACATAGTTTTGAGAAAAATGCATTTAAAGTTTTGCCATCGATTTATGTAGAGTTACACGAATTATTTAATTACTTGCACTATGTCATCTATTCCTGGGCCAAAGAATAGTTCTTCAGCCGTCATAGCAGCTTCCAAAACATCGATTTGCTGTTACGTAGTATTCTACCTTCTTCTTTCTACCTTCTCGAGTGTTATCGTTAGCGCCTTTATCTGCCACTTTCATACGTCGCACAGTGCGGCCGATTCCCAAAAAGCTGGCCAAAAGTCGAAAAAAAAAGTTTCTAGATAGAGTTTTTTTGTCTTTGGGTTGGCTACAGTAATGCCTTGAGTAGTGAAAACCGTTCATAGCAACGTCCTGTACCCTAAGTATCCTCTGTATTTTCTGTCGCAACGTGGCTTTCGTTTGAGCATCGTATTACTGTCGATGAATAGTGAAAGTTGTACACATTTGAAAGATTTTGTAATGGAGTAAATTGAACAAAACCAAATGGAATCATCTTCGGAAGGTTAGTAAAATACGAGAAATCTTTAGTAATATACATATCAATACCTCGACACAAAATTTTTAGCTGCAGCAATACGTAGATACATTTTTTGCAATTTTTTTTATAAAATTTGAGTTTTCAAACTGTATAGTAATACAACGCCGTCATATGCTGCTTTGAAACCTATTAAAGGTTACTCAAAAAAGTAATGGTTACTGAATAAAACAAGATTCAGCTGCTACCACTTGCTAATCAGCGACCCCGAAAACATATAAATTTACATGCATCTTGATTATGTTCTTGAATATACGCTATTTCACGTGAGGGGGTGGCCAATAGGGGTGGAAGGGGGTGGATTTTCAAAATTTTAAGATCAAATTCGTAATCAGCAACCCCGACAACCCCCGAGTAAGAAATTTTGAATCAATTACTTAATTTTTTGAGTTTTGGCCAGCTTTTTGGGAATCGGTCGCACAGTGCGTCGGTCGCTTGCAGCTGCTGCTAACTAACTACTTGCTCTCGAACGCTTCGGAGCGCCTGAGCGCCCTTTGTTAATTGTTGAATAACTCAAAAAGTATTTGTCGGATGCAATCCATATTTTCACGTAATATTTTAAAGATATTATACTTTAAGAAAATGCAAAAGAAAAGCAATTTTGTTTTAATTCTGACTACCCCTAACCCCTTAAAATCTTCGTTCAACTGAACAACGCTCAACCTAACTTTTTGTATAGAGAAGAAAAACATTTATTTTTCCAGTTTAATGTCAACATTTTTGAAAAATGAGCTTGCAAATTTATGAATATGCTAGGACACACGAAAATTTTAAATTCCTGATTCAGGGCGAAACAAATGCAACATTATTACTATAGAAGAAAACGCAAAACAAAATTTCTTAAAGTGAGTAACACGCATTTAAGCACCTACTCCGAAAAGGTATTTAATTAATATGAAATAGAAACTCCACATGTGTAGATTCGGATAATCAAATTATGTTGCTCACATTTTAGAAAATGCTTCCTTTAACAACATACAATTTTATTGTCGCCCATACCCTCAAACCACCAGACCAATGGAGTGTTGCAGCGTACAGCTTACGTTAGGCGCACATTTCTCGCTGCCCATCCCCAGTTTGCTGTAGCACATAATTCATTTTCATTAAAAAGTAATAGATGCCTGGTGCAGAAGCTTTTCCCATAACGTATAAATTATATGATTAGCTAATTAGGATGTACACACTCGACTTAGATTTTAGCGCCACCCATTTTACAAGCTGCTCATAATGTTGAGGACAAATGGAGCAAATGGGAGTATAGACAATATAACGTACGCAGTAGACGAAAAGAATTGGAAAACTTTCGGATTGCATCTATAGATACAATACATAATGTTCGAAAGTGCTTGTTGCTATTGAAAATGTAATACTCTTAATTAATGAACAACAATAATGTTTAAGAGCAGATAGGGATAAATTCAATAACTTGCGGAGTATGGCGTGCGAGGCACTGCAAATGAAAAGCAAAATACAAAGTAGATAAATACTAACGTCCCTTTGCCAATGATTCAACTCATTCCGCACATATAAACAGCATCATATAATAGTTGTCAGCACGGTTTTATACTTTCCTGTTGTTCTATTGTGCCCGCCATTGGCGCCGCAGCGCTGGAATTGGGGAAATGAGAATTACTCGATTGCAGGAAATTAACGAAAATGCAATAACTTTATTTTAATTGAACTGTATTTGTTGTTGCAAAGAAGCTGTGGGGTTTAGTATTGTCCTTTGTTGTTGTTGTTTTTGTTTTTATCTAGTTTGCATGTTTGCAACCTTGTGTTGCTTTGAAAGTATTTGCAGTGAGGGAAATTTTTGAAATGTTTCTTAGCAGCTCTATTTAAATGATTAGTTTTGCCATGATAAAGTTTGGCCATCGGCAAATTTTAATGAGTTTATGTGACACAAAAATGTATTTATTTTCACCCACTTGTGCATTCAACTATACTAACGGTACTTACAATGCCGCTCAACTGAATAGGTTTAACTTCTTTTTTAGACTTAGAACATAATATCTTCATAACGAGCACTCGGATTTAAACCAAATAAATTTTGTTAAGTAAAACGATCAATTATTTATAAAATACGAAAGTTTTTTTTGTTTTTTTGGTTTGGTTTTTACATATTTTTTATTATATTTTCAAAAACATAGCTGAAAATCTTCATTATTTTTGCCTCAAATGAATAGGTTTGACCAACAAAACTATAAAAACAAATTATTAACAGCAATATTTCAGGGCACTTGGTAACTTAAATAATAAAAGACACTATTTCTGCATTATTTAGTATTTGGTATGACCACCCTTATTCTTAATTATTTCAAACATTCGAGTTGATAAGAAATCGTAATATTTTTCAATTTCACTCAGTGAAATAGTTGACCAGGCTTTTCTAATCGCTTCAACCAGGGTCGCCGAGTCTTGAAATTGTCTTCCTTCTTCATACACCCTCCTGGATAAAAGTCCCCAAATGTTCTCGATAATATTTATGTCTGGGGAGTATGGCGGCCACTCGAGCAAGTTGACATTCTGGTCTTTAAACCACTATTTTGTAACCCGGGCTGTATGGATGGGGGCGTTGTCTTGTTGGTACGTCCATTGAATAGTTCCAAAAATTTCGGAAAACTGGGGAAAAGCCTTTTGGAGCACAGTCTTGTAGACATTTACATTTATCTTTGATGAAACAAACTGCAGCTCGCAAGTTCCATAAAACGATATGGCTCCCCAAACCATTACACCTCCTGTACAGGAGTGATGACGACTCAAAAAGTATTCCTCTTTTCGGAAATCGTGAAAACAATAGTAGTAGCCATCCGGTCCGTCGAGATTGAACTTCTTTTCGTCGGAGAAGACCACAGCCTTCCACTCCTTGTTCCATGTCATGTGATCCCGCGCAATTCGAAGTCGCGCTTCCTTCCGTGCATCATTGAGAGTAGGTTTTTTTTATATTTTTAATCTCTTAAAGTGTTTAGCACTCCGAATAACTCATTTTACCGTTGCCAAACTAGCATTTACACCGCATTAATATCCCTGATTTTACTGGCAGAGAGGTGGGAATTCGAAGCAGTTCGAAGGATTAGTCGCCTCTCTAATGCCGTTGTAGCATACTTTTTTCCTCCTTTCATTTTTTTCCCGTAATCGGCTTCATTACGAAGAAAATTGCTTACCACGTTTTGGCTTCGACCAATCTTCTTTGCTATTTCATTATGTTTTAGGCCAAATTCAATATAGCCTTTAATTCAAATTTCATTTTCAAAATCGGTTAAAGATTTTCCCCGATCCATATTAAGAAAAATGGTTGCAATTACTTTAAATTTAAGTAGACCAAAGAAATTATATGTTTTCAATCACGCAGTCAATCAAAAAGAGAAGTCAAAGTTGTCAAACCTAATCAGATGAGCCAAAAATAGCCACACATTTTGCGAATTTCACAACGTAAGCAAAATTCTCGTTTACCGTTGCATAGAACCCGTTACATTTTTTTGTCATATTATGAGTAAACAAATGAATGTTCAAAACAAAAAAGAAAGAAGGAAAAAATGCCATATGAACAAAGAGAGAAGAAAAAATAGAAGAAATAATTTTCAAACCTATTCAGTTGAGCGGCACTGTATATAGGCATATCTGGTATGGCAGTCAAACATTTTTAATAACATAGCCCTGCTTTTCCCCTTTTATTTAATTTTTCATAATTTGACGCAAATTGGAGCGATCTTTCAATTAAAATATTTCTTGAAAGCTAAACAATCTTTTTCGGAAATTTTTAATTTTTATTCATTCTTTTAAGTTAATAAACTTTCTTTAAAAAATTATTAAAAACAATATAACGGAAGACAAATTCATTACGAAACTTTGGGATAAAGGATAGGTTTAGTGTATCAGGATTGAGAACGATGGCTGCGTTGCGGTTGTGTTAACCGCTTTATGGTGCTCATGAAGTTCATCAGATCTTTAATAACAGCAGGCGTAGTAAAAATAATCTGAGTCAGAGTTTCCCGCAATGCCGCTGTGAGCAGGAATCCAGATGACCCTTATGTCAAAGAACTCAGATGCAATTGGAAGTGAAGCCAGGCATTCCCTGACCTGTTTCGGATGCACTATCATTAAGCCGAGGGACCTAATTAGCGCTTGGTTCACGGAGTAAATATTTATTTTCTTGACGGTTAATTTGCATTTGAGTAGCCAATCAGCTGCTTCTCTGATTGCGGCTACCTCTTCTTGGCATACACTGCAGTGTATTTGTGTATATTTACTTCCCCGCCAACTCTCCATTCCAATTTCGATCCATCCTTGCACAGGTTCACCAGGCCCTGTCTTCAAGTATCGGAGACCCCCATCCACTCCTACATTGATGAAATGTCGGTGGAGTATGTTCCGCTTGGACCAAGCGAGGGTATGCATTGATGCGTCGACAGGGGGATGAACCCAAAGTTTCTAAGGATACATGAGTGTCTATATGTGAGGTCAAGCACACAGTCCGAACCACTCAGTCCGAATTAGAGCATTTCAAATTGAGAAAATTTGGATATTTTCATGTTTGAAGTGTTCTTGGAAATAATTGTAATAGAAAATAGATTTTGTGCGTGTATATCAAAAACGTTTCTTTGGAAAAATAAATTAAAATAATTTTTGTCTTAAACGACCACAAATTAACCCAAAAGTTACTTTTTAACCGCGTAAAAGAAATTACAAAAAATTCTGTCCCTCTAAAAAATAAGAACAAGATAATCAAAATTTTCATGCAGACCCACTACAATTTCTCTACCCCCCAAAACTTAATCCGATGTGTTTTTGCGCTTCAAATGAAACCCAACAGTTGGCAACAATGCCATTATTCTGGCCACAAAGTGTGGTGGCAATACAAAATTTAACGCCCTTATGCGTTATTACGAGTGATTAAGCAATTTGAATGAGGATAGCAAAAGTCTGCTCCGCTTTTAAACCGCTTATCATTAGTGGAAAAGCAAATGTGCAAATGCTGTGCGTGAGGAAATGGCTTACATCATCTCACAACGAGTTATACTTATCTCACTATAGCATTCCACACAACTCCGTCTCGTACTCTTCTCATTTCATACTTACTTACATATTTATACAAATAAATATATTGTTCTGTAATGTCTCAAAGGCTTTCTGTTACATAACATCACCAGTTGGAACATATCTTTATCGCTTCTTCCCTTTCATCTTCCGGTTGGCTGCTTTCTCCTTATCACACACCTTGTTAGTACCTTGGCTACCCGTCAACAGCATGTGGCTTGTAGTTTTGCTTCGTTAATGACAACATTTGTGCAAATGATTAGAACAGTTAACATTACCTCAGCAACAACAACAATAAGTGCATGTTTTTCACATTCATTAAAATTGCCCCAACTATTAAAAGCCGTGAACGAGCTTTAATATCTAAGCCATCGTTAACGTAACTATGCGCCTGATATTTCCATTATCCAAATTTATGATGTCTAAATGTTTTCCAAGTATTTTGTTCGATTTATTGATGTTTGAGAGTTTATCAATATGTTGAGAGTTTAGGGACGTTCTGCCATAAATCTCATTATGTAGATATAAAACCCAACCTACATGCGAGTAGATATTTTTATTTACATATAATTCGATTTACATTCGCTTACATCCACTTTGGGTGTTTGCCCGAGGTGATCCTCCACTTTTTTACCTGTGGCTTGGTGTTGTTCCACAAATGGAGGGGCCTAAAGTTTTAAGCCAGCAAATAATTTTTTCATGAGGAGCTTTTTCAGGCAGAAATACATTCGGAGGTTTGCCATTATCTGGCGAGAGGCGACCGCAATTAGGAACAACTTATTTCATGATGCGCCATGCACTGAGTTTTGAATCTGCGCTTTTCGGAATGGTAGTCAGTAGGCCGGGACGATTTGTGGGGAGGCAAAAAAATCGCGCATTGCTCTGTGAAAATCGTATTCTAGGGATGAAAATAAGAAACTTTGCCGAAGGAACCATACCTCTAAAACGAATTCTGATGTCCCCCAATGTGGGTCGAACTTTTAGTGTCTTTTGTGGGAGGCAAAAAAATCGCCATCTGTGAAAATCATATTCTAGGGATCAAAATAAGAAACTTTGCCGAAGGAACCATACCTCTAACACGAGTTCTGATGTCCCCCAATTTGACGGATTAGATGGATTGACCAAATCATAAGAATGCTCAACGAAATAATCCAAAAAAAGGGCGTTTACTTTGCGTCCAATTGGAGAAAGAAAAGGAGGCCGACCAAGAAAGAGATGGCTGATGACGTAGAAGCAGACTTAAAAGCGATGAACGTTCCTAATTGGAGAAATGAGGCAAGAGAGAGACTGAATTGGAGGAGGATTGTGATGAAGCTATGGTCCACCACAGACTGTGAAGCTAGGAGAGACAGAGAGAGACTTTGACAAATACACATCGTGACCAAACGATGGCCCATCAATATTTTGAAAAGCTTTGAAATTTTCTTTATATCGTTCTTATTAGACTTATTACTTAATTGACTGTAACAACCTGCCACCGAGTTACAGCCTACCGAATAATATCTGATCAGGTTTCTCTGTTTCCCGCACGTATTTTCCAGTTTTTTAAGCCAAGAGAAGTCAGCTCATCTTCTATTTAGTCCTTCCACCGAACACGAGAATGTCCTCTTCGCCATCGACCGCCAATTACCGTCTCAAAGACTTTCTTCGACGCAGCAGCTACTTCCATACGGATGACATGTTCACGTCAACTTAGTCGTTGCAGGGTGACTCGTTTGACTATGTCAATATCTCTTTAAAGCTCATACAGCTCGTGGTTCATTCGAATGCGGTAACCGTCATCTACGCGAGCAGAGCGACTCCAAAAGCGGCTGCATCTGATTGATTGATTGTCCAGGCTTCAGCGCCATGGAGAAGCACTGGGATGCTGATCATCTTGTAGAGTGTTATTTTCGTTCTTCAAAAGAGGGCTTTACTACTCAATTGCGCATTTAGCTCAATGTAGCCCCTGTTGGCAAAAGTTATCCTTCGATGGATTTCAAGATTGACATCGTTGTTGCTGGTAATAGCGGAACCATGATATATGAAATTGTTGACCACATCGAATTTATAGTTGTTAACTTCGATCTGTGATTCCAGACGCCACGACTCCCTGCAGGATGCCAGCATCTACTTGGTTTTGCCCTCGTTTACCGCCGGACCCAATCGTATGGAATATTTTTCAATAGCAATGTGGGACCGCTACATTAAAAGACGAGAATAAGCTATACTTTTATAAAAAAATTAAGGGAAAAAAGAAACGAGTTGAAGTTAATGTTAAAAAATGAGTTGCGAATTTCGTTATAGTTTTTTATCGCTTTTTGTTTTGGTTTTTTTTAGCCGCTCTCACAATACCTGTTAAAAACAATGAACAACAGTTGAACTCCAGTAGCAAGAACAAAACACAAATGCCCCATTTCAGAATGTAATTACCACATTTGTTACAACACAAACACACACTCGCACTGTCACTATATAAATTGGCTTCTATGATGGTTGTGCATATTACCTCCTACTGTTGTTATGTGGTTGTTGTCGTTTGTCGGTTAGTACTCTCCTTATTGTAGATGAGTGCCAAACAACATTACCTTGTTGTGGGGAGGCTTCTCTGCTGTATGAGCATACCAAAACATGTACAAATTATATTCATACATACATATGTATGTTTGTGTGTAACTACGAGTGTGCGACTGTGTGCTCTCATAACCATTTTTGCCAACACTTTCTTCTACTATGACCAAGTTCTTCCTTATACGGGTACATCTATGAGCTTGTCGTTATCGTAAGCCGCCAACCGCTATCAACTTTCTAATTTTTGTTGTTGCTGCACCTCCGTGGTGGTTTGTAATCCTTGGAAGTTGTGAAATGTGTTTTTCATTGTGTCTGCGAATGAGCATATGACCTCTCGCCTTTGTTTACACGAGTATTAGTTAGAATTTGTAGAGCGTATCTCACATATGCGCATGCACGTATGTTTGAGTGTGTGCGACACACATTCACATGTGCATATCAGATCCTCATACGTGTACACACATGCATACTTATATTACCTATGTATGTCATATGAAACATATGTTGCAGCGTCGAGTGGCAGGCACGCATAACAGTCAAGGCCATTACTCAGTTTGTCACTGGCGGTGTGCTTACATGCGTATACTAGCGTGCGTACATACATACATACACGCAAGCTTGTTTAACGGAATACCACCATACCTACTTGTTTCTCATATCCACTTCCGCTGTTAAAAAATTCAACGGCAGACTGCGCCCGCAGTTTCTTAAGTGTTCTTAAACTACAGTATAAACATACGTCTGCATGTACTTACATATTCAACACGGGTGCCTGTACAATAAACTTATTGCAAAATAATTACTTTCAAGAATTATATATGCTCGAACTTCACTGTGAAACAGAAGATCTGAGTGAGTGGCCAAAATACAAAATTTTACATTTAACTTCGATTTTTCTCCAGCACAGTGGGCAATTGTATCAGTTTCTAATAAAAAATGTTCTTTAAGGAACAGGTTGAACTAAAAAGCAATGTATTGGGTTGGGTTGGGTAATAAGTTCGTAGCGTTTTTACCGAAGACTTTTATTTAAACAAGAAACATTAATTATGTCAATAAGTTAAACAATTATATTTTCGCCGTTGCTGCTTACCACCTCTTCCCACTTATCAAATACTTTGTTGATGCCGATCCGCCAAAAATTGCCTGGTATGATGTCAAAGAAGTTGTTGAGCCAGTTTTTAGTGTTTAAGTACCTCTTTGTTATCGTAGTTAACGCCCTTCATATGGTTTGACAGGGAGCGGAAAAGATGGTAGTCGATTGGTGCAAGGTCCGGAGTATACGGCTGATGCTGAAGGGCATCCCATTCGAAATCTTGGAGTGGGGCTTTGACGACTTGTGCAGCATGGAGTCTGGTGTTAGCGTGAAGGAGTATGGTTTGACCATGTCGATCAGGTATTTTCAGTCGTAAAGCCGCATTTACGCGATGTAGCTGGGCAATGTAGAGCTCCATGTTGGCCGTGGTGTTCTTTTCAAGTATTTCCTAGTGCATCATGCCCTCCCAGCCCCACCAAACACATATCATGATTTTCTTTGGATACAGATTTGGCTTGACTCTCGGCTTTAGCGTATTTCCTGGAGTCACCCACTCTTTTCTTTGCTTCATATTGATGTATAGCCCAAAAAGTGCTGTTAATGGCTGCGTGTTGCTCGATGACGGGCGAGATGCTGAGAAGCATTTTGAAGGCGACTTTCTTTGTTTTTTCGTGAGGCACCAAGGCTTCCAATTTTTTGGTAAATTCTATTGAATGCGATTTAGAATCGTTTTATGATCACAATTCATTTTTTCTGCCAATTCACGAATTCAGAAGGCCTTCCGGTGCGGGACGTGTAAAGAAAGTAAAGAAAAACAGGTGCTGAAGATGTTGATTTTTGCCTCGAAGCCTCAAAACTAATAAAAAACTGAAAAAAATTAATTCAAAAATACAATTTACATAGATTTGTATAGCACAAAGGGTTCTATCGAATAAATATCAAGTCCATAAGTTCGTGCGTTTTTTAAAGGTGGTTTTAAAATTAATAAAAAAAATGTTTAAAGTATTTATTAATCAATAATATATCTTTGTTCATTATTTACAATGTCTTCCCAACGTTTAGGCAAATTTTTAATTCCCCGCTCAAAAAATTGTTCGTCCTTGGAGCCAAAATACGCTTCGACATCCCTTTTTGTAACTTCTTTTGACGAGTAGTTCTTGTTACTTATATGGGATTGAAGTCCACGGAAAAGGTGATAATCACAAGGTGCATTATCCGCAGAGTATGGTGGATGCGGCATTAGCTCCCATCCGAGCTCGTTCATTTATTATTTTAAAGGACCCATTTTTCATCACCAGTAACGATATGGTTCAAAAAACTTTCATTTTCAAGCCGTTGCAGCAGCTGAGAACACACATTCACTCTCTGCTGAAGGTTGGCGAAGGAAAGGCTATGCGGAACCCATTTTCCCAGCTTTGAAACCAAGATTCCAATCTTTGAATTCTATCCCTAAAATCTGGAAGTGCTGCAAAATATGCCTCCACAGCTTTTATGACTTCATCATTTGATGAAAAGCGCTTTCCATGTAAGCATTTTTTAGGTCTGGAAACAGATGAAAGTCATTAGGGGTCAAATCTGGTGAATACGGTGGTTACTCCAAAAATTCGGGCTTTAATTCAATTTAACCATTGCCAAAATACTCTTGTAACACATTGTATTGTTCTGATGAAAAATAATTGTTTTATTTTGCAAACTGGGTCTTTTTCCACGAACACCCTTGTAAAATAATGATTTTTTTTTATTTATGCCATCCCCTTTTTAATCTATAGATTGGGTTGATTCTTATTATTCTTTAATGAGGCTATTATTGTTCTTTACTTTTGATAGTTCCAGTTCGCCGTGTAAATGTTCATGGTTGCGCCCGCTTTAGTTTTTTCTGATTTTTTTATAATTAAATACTTACACCTCTACTAAAGTGCTTCTGCATTAATATGGGTTTAGGAATGTACATCTTTTCGATTTTTACGATCCCGCGAGTTTTGGGATCTGTCCTTATAATTCCGGGATTTACCTCTACGATTGATTCTCATATACATCCCTTGCACAATTATAGATATCCTACTTATTTTTTTGTTAAAAAAATTTAGATGGTTTTCCAATAAGAGGTGTTATATTCATATTCAAAGAAAAATGCTGTTTTGTCATATAAATCATTGGATGTTTATTTCATTATAAAGAGGAAGGTATACCGTTAATAGTGGAAAATAACATCAGGCAAATGACCACCACGACCACGCTTACAGGACAATACCCTTTTCAAGAAATTTTCCATAACCAAATTGCAAAGCGGCTGCCCTATGTCCTCGATAGCCTCACGAATTCGATCTTTGAGGTTTTGATTCGACCCTGAGCTGTTGGCGTAGATCTTCTCTTTCACGAGGCCCTAAAGAAAAAAGTCACAAGGTGATAAATCAGAAGATCTCGGTGGCCAATTGTGATCACCTCTTCGATATATAATACGGTCCGGAAACTTTTTCCGTAAAAGATCAATGGTTTCGTTGCTTGTGTGGTGTAGCGCCTTCTCGTTGAAAATAAACGTTGTCCACTTCAACAGCATCCAATTCCGGCCATAAAAAATCGTTAATAATCTCTCCTGTTTAACACCTAACACCTGTTATTGGAAAACCCTTTAGTTCAGCAAAAACCTTTTAACACAAAGTTTGAAACTTTTTACACATTCTTTCAAACTTGTCAGTTTCTTATATAGTATTATTCAAATTATTCACCCAATTTTATTTTTGAATAAATTTTTACCAAATAAAACAAATTATTTTTAATGTTTGTATACTGCAGTTGCATGACACCATTTGGAAAAATTATATATATATTATAATATATGCCAATATATATAATATATTTCTCCTATTTGTGGCGTGCGTCTGGATGTTGTTCCGAACGGCAGATATTTTTTATGAGGAACTTTTTCGTGGTAGAAATACACTCGGAGGCTTGTCATTGCCTGCCGAGGTGCGAACGCTATCAAAAAAACTTTTTCTTCATTTTGGTGTTTCAAGCAGATTCGAATCTACGTACTTCGGAATGGTAGCCCCGCACCAACCCACTCGGCTACGGCGGCCTATAGGGTGGTTAGTTTTGCGCCATCTTGTTCTTACAGATACAAAAAAATTGCATCAGTATAATTTGAGAAACTCTACTACTACTGATATACCTATAATAAACAATAAATAAATAGCTTTTATATACACTTTTTTATTTAAAGTGAAAATTAATTAATTGGTAACAAAAACAAAATATAATAGTTTTTGGGTGCGATAAAATTTATAGTTTTGTTGAGATTTTGGCAACTCAAAGCCACTAACTCACATTACAACTTGCAGATTTTTAGATTTTACTAATGCTGAAAAAGTAAAGCTGTCCACTCCACTTTGTCAAGGCTTCAAGTCCAGAACCCTGGAATTGACACCTTCATCTCTGTTGGTAGAATATTTTATAAATGTTCATAAGAATTTCCGGCACACCGAATAACAAATTACACCTGAACTCATAACATCTCATGCATAAATGCATACATTAGAACTCATATATACGTATGCTTTTCTGTAGCTAAAACTACATATTTCTGTCGCACTAATCGGACATTTTTTTATTTAACTATTTGTAATGGCATGTAGTTGTTAAACCATGTGTGTGTATCGCTGTTCATGAGTGATGAATGGTTTCAAAGAAAACAAGGAGTTGCTTAAGGAAGTCTGCTGTACAGCTAAACATTCATATATCTGTGCATGCGTATGCACGTCTGTAGAACGAATAACTGACAGCAACGATTTTTCTCTTTTTTCTTTTGGTTTTTCTTTTAGTTTTTCTTTTTCTTTCGATTTGAGTTCTGTATGTTTTGGAGTTTGTTTTTTCACCCTGCTTTATTGTTAATGTCGAGTAGGGTAGAGTAATCGACTCTCCAATTTTTAAAGCGCATTTAGTTTTACATTTCACCAAAAAAACCCACGGGTAATGATATTTTTTTTTTTGGAGGTGAAGTAGTTAGAAGGGCTGTTGATTATTCGTCTAGGCGACAGCCGTAGTCGAATAGGTTGATGTGTGATTCCCGCGTGTGAATTACAAAATGATAAAAAAAATTCTTTTAATTTCTGACATGAAAACGGTGCTCATACAAAATATACAATATATCGTTCGAAGTTGGCTTAAAACTGTAGCTCCCTCCATTTGTGGGAAAACATGAAAACACTTACACCACAAATAGGAGAAGGAGCTCGGCCAAACGCCTAATAAAGGGTGTAAACGCCAATTATATATATAAAATATATATGTACATAAGTATACTTTTATATTGGCACTTAATGAATTGTTATTGTTAAGAATCTCTGGGAAGTCTGTAAAAAATCATGTACTTTACTAAATAAATTAATAAATAAACTCTAAAAGTTTTTACTTAACTTGACCTTTAACCGAGAAAATAATTACTAGTCGTACAATAAAATCTGAAATTAAATTAATATTAAAATTAAAAGATGTATTTGCAAAAATAAAATTACGCGCAATTGTGGATATTTTCGTGATAAAAGCCCGGAATAAAAAAGTTAGTTTAAAAATACTTCTATTTTGAATTTTGCGTACTTTAAAGGTCGTTTTTCTCGAAATTATATTTTTCAAGGCGGCATACCTCTTAATTTATTGACTTCAAATTGTTTCTGTGTAGAAGAAAAAATTACAATCTGTGCAGTAAAATGGGTGCGATATTTTCGATATATTACGCAGCTTTTCTTATACAAAATACGCGAGAGTTTATTTTTTTAAATGACTTTATTTTATTTTATTTGTTTCTTGTTGTTGTTTAAGTTTCTCGTTTTCGCACAACTCGATATACAGTTAGAAGGTCGAAAAAAGCGGATTTTCATGATTTTTATGTTACGTTATCTTTTAACTGTAATTTAAGACTTAGTATTAGTAAGCATATTTATTTGGAAAGGAGCTACAGCTGAACTCCGGGAGCTCCTCTCAAAAAAGGCGTTTGCGGTAACCACTATATCCCTTAACTGGATCCTCTGAAATTAAAAAACCAAAGAGATTTCGTTATTATTGCTAGTCGGTTAGAGACAAAAGAATCGATAAGGTTTTCTTTGTCTTCTTTTGAGAACTTTAAGTCCCCTAGACCTGACGGAATATATCCAGCAATGCTTAAAAAAGGAGGAGACAGGCTAATTGAGGCCCTGAAAAGGCGACGCTTAAGGGGTTAGGGGTAGTCAGAATTTTCAAAAAATTTTTTTTTTTTTGCATTTTCTTAAAGCATAATGTTTTAAAAATATTGTGTAAAAATTTGAAGTGAATCCGACAAATACTTTTCAAGTTATTCAACAATTAACAAAGGGCGCTCGGCCGCTCCGGAGCCGATAGCAAAACTTTAAATGCGTTTTTCTCAAAACTATGTTTTTCAAACTGGTGAACACTGTAACTTAAAAACCGCTACGTAGATTTCAATAAAATGTATACAGCTTTTGAAAAACATAAAAAACTTGTGCCTGATCGAAGGATTTTTTTTTTTTCAAAAATTTAGATTTTTTTTTAACAATTAACTGTTGGTTTTTTTCTCTAAAATCTGGAAAAAATTTTCTGAGGCCGCCATTTTGTTCATTTTGAAAAAAAAAAAAAAAAGCTTCGATCAGGCACAAGATTATCTATTAATAAAACTAATTTTTCTTGTCCGATTGGTTTTAGATGAATCTGCAAGGACTTGTGATGTTCACCGCAAGGGACTTCTGGAGAAACGGGCTTCACACAAACAGCGATAACTTTTGCAATTATTAATTTTTTTTTTTTGAAATTTTGGTGAAGTCAAGTTAAAACATGATGTTTTTATGCTATGTTTTTATTTTTGTTAAATAAATTATTTAAGTAGCAAAAAAAAATTCGTGAAAATCATCATTTTTTCGGGCCTCTGACTACCCCTAACCCCTTAAGAGTAGTATTTATTCCGAAAAGATGACTATTTCCTAGCAAAAAGTTGTAGACCAATCAGTTTGACATCGTTCGTGTTGAAATTTGGAAGGAAATTTGATGTCGGATGCGTGAGCAATGGAGTAATCCAGAATGCATGCAGGGAGGTTTGACGAAATAGGGTCTGGAGCCGGATGGTACTTAAACGATAGTAATAAGTATCCTAAAAGTAGTCGAATGGATAGTCGAGAGGGGATGGAGCGGGAAACAGATTGGAGTTTTCAGTGACAGTGGAGAACGCAAAGCAAACCTCAAAGATTGTTCAAGAATGTAAGAAAAAGCTTAATTATGTCGCATGACAAAACAGGTTTGTACACCGGGACACTCCGGTGTACAAGGAAACGAAATTGCCGACGAATTGGCCAACCGCGGATCAGCGGTGCCCCCACAAGGGCCAGAACCAATAATCAGTTCCGCAGGAATCATGAATTGGATCAGCGATTATGTAGGCAATCTACATAAAGAGCGATGGTCCGGTCTAGAACGCTGAAGAACTGGAAAGTGTTTTGTGACAAGTCCGAACAGAAAACTGTCAAACTTTCTACAAAAACTTAGAGGGAAAGACGTTGGGTTGATGGTCGGTATTATTAGAGGACACAACCCATGGGGTCAGCATATGGCCACCATTGGAGTCATTGAGGACCCAGTGTGCCTGTCATGCTTGGAGGAGGCGGATAGCACTGAGCACTTTCTCTGTGAGTGTCCTGCCTTTGCTACAACACGGCTACGAGGTTTGGGTTCCGATGTCATGAGAATGAGTAATATCCGTTCTCTAAAACTGGAGGATATTTACAGATTTGCCAAACAATCTTAAAAATTCTCACATGACTAACTATCTCTATCTTGTCTCTATTCTTTCCTATATCTTTTTCTGATACTTTTCTCCTTCCCTCCTTGACTTGAGCTTTAAATACAATGGGCTTTTAAGCCTGAGTGTTTTAGGAGCCACCAAATCTCTTGGTGCTCCTTGGCTCGACCTTTTCAAATTTAAAATTTCCATGTTACATCTAGTAATTAATCGAAGGAATCATCAAAATGATATTTTTTTGACAAAATGGCGGTTAAAAAAAAAAATCGGTTTTGGCCAAAGTTTTGGCTTCAAATTGTATATAAACAAAATATTTATCGGTGTGAAAATATCTTTTTAATTACTAAAAAACATTTAAGCATATATATGTATATATATTAGGGTGTCCCAAAAAAATTAAAGTGTTTTTTTTTTTAACGCATACCCTCTTATTTTGTTTGAATGGTCTCAAAACATCTAAAAATAAAGTTTCGTCTATTTAGAATCACGGCAACCCGTGCCGAGTTGCGGGGAAACCTAACGGTACTTGTATAGTACGGCGCGCGCGAGCTGTCGGATTGATTGCGTGTAATTACTTGTTTGTTTTATTAGTAATCGCGGGTTTTTCATGTAGTCAACATGTCAGTGGAGTTACGAAGTTCCAAGAAGGAGATATTTTTAATAGGGGACGTAAAACATCAAATTACCGGTTCTAAACTTCCCTCTAACGGGCAAGTACTGGCAGTTTTGTTCTATAATATTCGTGAAGTGAACTTAAGTGTCAATGAAAGTGCAAATCTCACAATTCGTGAGTGTATTATTTATTGGGAAAAGGCACGTATACCGACCAGATCAATATCTAACTGTGTTAAGAAACTAGTTAACTTATACCAAGTTTGGAGAGAATTGCAAAAAAATGCGAAAAAAACTCAAGAAGTGTTTGAACAGCGTCGACAGGAGTTTGTTTCAAACTTAAACAATTTGTTTGACATCGCACATGCCAATGCTCTTCAACCGATTAAAATAAATGAAGATAAGATCTTCTTGCAGCGCCAACGAGAACCAGGTCAGCCCGGTCACTTAGCCGGAGTGTACAAAAAACTAACAAAAAAAGAGGAAAGGACGCGCCTTAGAATCATCGGGGAGGAAAAGCGACGTGCTAAAAATTTTTCATCCTTAGCACCATCAACATCAACTTGCGAACCACTACTAGAAAAGTCATCTTCTGATTCTGAAATAATAGAATTACAAGAAAATAGGCCCAGCGCAAGAGAAGCCTCCTCTCAGTCCGATAAAACTTCTATGCGGAAAAATATCATAACTCCCAAGTTAGTTGCCGCATTAGACAGGTGTCAGTTAAGTGTGAGGGATTCTGTCTTTATAATTGAAGCTACTATTGAGGCTCTGGGGCACAATACGGATGAATTCCCTATAAGCAAGTCCTCTATCCATAGAGTTCGTACGGAAATGCGAAAAGAACGGACTGAAGCTATAAAAATTGATTTTCAAAACAAGGTCCCGGACACAGTAACTGTCCACTGGGACGGAAAACTGTTGCCTGCTGTAGATTCACGTAAAAGTAGAGAAGAACGCCTACCGATAGTTATTACGTACGATAATAAAGAACAAATTATTGCGGTTCCTAAATTGGATAGCTCGACAGGAAGGGAACAGCCAGACGCAGTTTGGGATGCTATTACGAACTGGAACCTTGAAGACAAAGCGCAGACTCTCTGTTGTGATACTACTGCTTCTAACACAGGCCGCATAAATGGAGCATGTGTGCTTCTCGAACAAAAACTGGGTAGAGAAGTGCTTATTTTTGCTTGTCGTCATCACGTTTACGAATTAGTACTTAAAGGCGTGTTTGAAGCGAAAATCAGTCAAGTAACTACAAGCCCAGACATCCCACTATTCAAGAAATTCCGAGAAAACTGGAAAAATATCGATCCCGAGAAAAAACAAAGCTGTACAGAAAAGCTATCTTGTTTTAATGTTTCGGAAATTGACAAGCTGCTAGAATTCTACAAAACTGAATTAACCAAAGAAATCGTTAGAGATGACTGTCGCGAATTAATTGAGCTTTCAATTATATTTCTTGGCGGATATTCAGAGAAGAAATATAAGATTCGGCCTCCAGGTGCTATGCACCAGGCTCGATGGATGGCGAGAGCCATTTATTCATTAAAAATATCGTTACTTAGCTCTCAATTCAGAATTTCAAACAAGGATAAGGCAGCTCTGTTGGACGTATGTCTGTTCATCGTGACATCCTACGTAAAGCCCTGGCTCGAATGTATTTTAGCAGTAAAGGCGCCGTATCAGGATTTGTGCTTTTTGAAGGCCATGAAAAATTACGAAAAAATAGACAAAAGCATTTCAAAAGCAGTTTTGCAGAAGTTTTGCCAGCATTTGTGGTATTTGACAGATGAAGTATCTATTCTGGCTTTATTGGATGATGATGTCGATCTAGAAACTAAAGTAAAAATGATTGCTAACTTAACCAGAGAAAACCCAACAGCCCACAATAAACGTTACATTGCATCCAAAGAAGAACTCTGTGGCCCACTTTTTGGTACGTTAATTAAGTTTTGATTTTGTCCTATGACTAAGTTTGCTAATAGGTATAATTGGTAACTGATCTATCTGTTTTAATTTCAGAGAGAAGCATTGATGACTTCGTCTCTGTCAAAAGCAACGACTCCAGATTGCCGACAGTTTTCTCAACAAGTGCCCCTCTTCGTGGTCAAATGATGATTCTTTTCTACAGGCTAAAAAGAAGCTGCTAGGACTGAAAGCAGTTAATGATACGGCAGAAAGAGCGGTTAAGTTAATGCAAGACTTCCATGGTTTGATCACTGTTCAAGAGGAGCAAAAACAATTTTTATTACGTTGCGTACAAGAACACAGACAGGTATATCCCGACTGTAAAAAGCAAACTTTGAAAAGAAAATTCGATGATTGATGTCCCTTTTATAATAAAAAGAAAATAAATACGAAATATGTGTTTTATTTTTATTTATTTAATTAATCTAAAAATTCAATTAAACTTTTCTCTATTGTGAGCCTATAGCTTCCATACTAACTTTTAAACTTAAAGTTTGACATCAAGTCGGCACGGGTTAATGACATCCGATCTCAATAATATTTTATATTTAAGTTTTTAGAGTCAAATGGAAAAAAAAATAAAGGGTATGCGTATTGAAATTCCGAAAAAAAAATTCCCCCTTGTAGCCTGGGACACCCTAATATATATATAAGAAGTTCGTGTTAAAGTATGAGACTATTCGGTTTAGCCGTTTTCGGGCAATGTTGGTCACCGACTTTGAAAACACTCTGAAATGTCTTTTCAAATTTGCGTGTAACTTCGAAATATTTACTGGAACGATATTAAATGTTCTGTGTGTATTCTTAAATATATGTACATTAAGAAAATAAAATTAAAATAATCGATTTTTTGAAAATTCGAACTGTATGAAACCTCTTAAGGTAGTAGTCTGGTAACTTATTTTGAAAATTTCGAATTTCGGTTTTTTACATATTTTGAAAGTGCGATATATTGGTAATATACTGTACAAGTTTTAGACCGAAATTCGAAATATTGACGAAATTATAGTACATACATGAGAGCGGCTCGTACTTGCACGCGCTAAGCCGCTAAAACTTTAAACGCGTTTTTCTCAAAACAACGTCTTTCCGGATGGCCGTCGTGAAAACAAACTTTTTATCTAACGGATTGAGCTGAAATTTAGATATGTTTTTCTACACATCAATAGTTCTGGCGGGTAGTAGATTTAATTTATTTCGTCCCTAACTTTCCATTTTTTAGTCCGATTTCCACTTAAAAAAAGGCAATTTTTTTACGAAGTCCGCCATTTTGTTATTTTTTGTCAAAATCATTTGATCTTACTACCCGCCAGAACGACAAGCACACTGATTAATAAGCAATTTGTTTTTTCTGTTTTAGATGACCACAAGTGACGAAATCACGCCGGCCAGCCACTGTACCTATTTTTTTTGCCGCTTGCTGCAGTGTACAAAAATAGTATCAAAACATTAAAAAAAAAAAAAAATTTTGTTTGTACACCTTCTGATACCTTTAATAACATATCAGAAAATCAAACCGATTGAGTTTTATTTACCCTTCCAAAAAATGTCCCAAACATGGCCTCAAAAAACCTTAAGTAAAAAAAAATTCTATATATTTATATAATAGGACTATGAATAAGTTCGTGCGGTTTTTTTTTCGAAATTTTAAACTTTATTGACGTAAAATGGTTACAAATTTAATATTCAAAATATTGTCCATCGCTTACTACTACTTTTTCCCATCTTTCTGGCAATTCACGGATTCCCTTTGTGAAAAATTCGGTCGGTTTTGCCGCAATCCACGAATCGATCCATTTTTTGACTTCATCGTAATTACGGAAGTGCTGGTCAGCCAGGCCATGTTGCATCGATCGGAAGAGATAGTAATCGGATGGCGCAAGGTCTGGACTATACGGCGGGTGGGGTAGGACATCCCATTTGAGCGTTTCTAAGTATGTTTTGACCACTTGTGCAACATGTGGCCGAGCATTGTCATGTTGCAAAATAACTTTGTCGTGTCTATCGGCGTATTGCGGCCGTTTTTCTCGCAGTGCTCGGCTCAAACGCATCAATTGTCGTCGGTAGACATCCCCCGTAATCGTTTCATTCGGTTTCAGTAGCTCATAATACACAACACCCAGCTGGTCCCACCAGATACACAGCATAACCTTCAGGCCATGAATATTCTGCGCCGACGTCGATGTTGAAGCATGGCCAGGGTATCCATACGTTGCCCGACGTTTTGGATTGTCGTAATGGACCCACTTTTCATCGCCAGTCACAATTCGATGCAAAAAACCCTTTCTTTTGTGCCGTTGAAGCAGTTGTTCGCATGCCATAAAACGGCGTTCAACGTCTCTTGGCTTCAATTCATACGGCACCCAATGGCCTACCTTTCGGATCATTCCCATGGCTTTTAAACGTTTGGAAATGGTTGATTGATCAACTCCCAAAGTTTTTGCAACCTCTTCTTGCGTTTGAGCCGGATCTTGATCGAGCAATTCCTCCAATTCGGTATCCATGAACTTTGGCGGCGCACCCTCGCGTTCTTCGTCTTCCAAGCCAAAATCACCACTTTTAAAGCGTGCAAACCACTTCTGGCACGTTCGCTCAGATAGAGCATGCTCACCATAAACTTCCACCAAGATACGATGACTTTCGGCTGCTTTTTTCTTCATATTAAAATAATGAAGAAGAATTCCCCGCAAAAACACATTATTTGGCACGAAATTCGACATTTTCAAGTGTGGTAAAAATATTGTTGTTTACGCTTCAAATAAAAAACTTATACTGACGTTTGTGCCTTACGACAGTAGCTCTCCAATGAATGTTTGGAAATGTGGATCGATGGAATAATAATCAAGTTACGCCATCTGTTGTAAAACCGCACGAACTTATAAATAGACCTATTAGCTACTCACTTCTATGCATAATTGGGTTTTTTGTTCACCATCAATCAAAATTGCAGTTGCAGTTGATGTGGTCGAGTGTTCTTCCAATAAAGGATTCGTCGAAGAAATTTATGCAGTCGCCATTTTCTTTTATATCACTTCAAAGTCAATGAAAGGTACAACAAAAGACTTCTTTCGAAGTTTTACTTTTTTTCATCATCCCACTGAAATTAGCTTTCAAAATGTTCTTTTTCCACCGCTGCAGTGATTTAATATCTTAAAATTTCGACCAATTTTATTCTACTTATTCTATTCTAATATACATCTTTACTATTTAAATAATTTAATTGAAATATTTCTAATTTTGTATTTTTAATTTATTGAAAAGTCTTTATTCTAAGCCTCAAATCCTCCCTACAGCCTACCTGTATAGGAACTGCATCCTATACCATCATTGGCTTGCATAAAATCTTTAACTATTCCTCCCTCATGCTCGCTAATAATTTTTGACCCGAAAATAAATTGTTGGCCTATTTTCTATAGAAATACATTCAAAAATTGTTAAAAATCTTATTACATTCTCTCTGCTCTATATATTTTCGAGTCTCTGCTTTTTTCTCAAACAGGCTTACCTTTTCTCGAGACTGATAAAAAGGAGAAAACTTTATAGAAATTTTTATTCAGAAAAGAAAGAGCAAAAGCAGAGAGAACTATAGGTGCCTTTATTCGGACCTCTTTTTTACGCTCTGCAAAAGTAAATTAGATTTAAAGCGTGTCTTAGGGAATAGTCGTATGCTGCAAGCCGGTCAGTTATTTAAAATTGGTTCAAAGACCGAATCTTGAAACCAAAGAACTAAGTAACCTTGAAAAGGAAAACATTTTCAATATTATTTCTCTTTGCGCGTATTGAAATTGAAGAAAAGACAATGCATGTAAGCATTTACTTTTGTATCCAAAATGCTTAACGGAATGGTGTCCTTAAAAAAAAAAAAAAACAAAAAAAAAACACAAACAACCACAACTAATGCATTTTACCACACATTCGTCTTAGAATGACACAAATGTGAAGAAATAAATGATTTTTCTGCGTGTCAATGCCATTTCAGTCAAGTTTTCCCCAACGCCTTAACTAGCTCTAAGTACGAGTACGAGTATAAAGCAATAAACAAGTGGCAAAGTGGCTTTTTGACAAAATTACGAAAAATGAGAAGACATAAAAAGTTTTTGATTGCAACCTGACAAAACTGATTGTCTGCCTGCACTTAACATGCCAAAGGGGTGAATCTAAAGTAACGAAGTTGAAAAGTCGTTAAAGGTCTTTTGAATTTTCAGCTCAGAAGCAAATGCCAGCAGAGACCCAAAGAAGTCGAATGGGAAAGTGAAAGCCAAGACATGCACAGAACAGGCGGTAGACAGCGCAATGCTTGGCTTGGAAAGTAAAAGTGAACAAATAAGGAATAAATGGCAAAGCTGGTAGTCTTTGTGTTTTGTCTGCATACGACGGCACAACAGAGCGTATGAAAAATTGTAGTGCAACGCACCGGCGTACATTTAACCCCTTGAAAAAAAATGTTAGCGAATTGCAGGGAAGACATGGTACTGTGTGATAGTTAGATGATTTGCGATGAGACCGCAAAGGTGAGCTGATAAGTAACGCCAGTCATCATAAATTTTCACTCTAAACTGTTTTTTAAATCCCATAAACCACGAAAATTCACAAACCATTAACAAAAATTATTGAGTGGTAAAATTTCGAAGACATGTTTTTAATTACTTTTGTTTTAATTTGTCGAGCTTTTAAGGTCGCTTAATTAAACAACCAACAAATGCAGGAAATACGATTTTATTTTAACTACAAACCAAATACTATACCAAGAATGAGATCAAAGAAAGATATAGGATTTGAAGAAACCTTGGAGGAATAGGCGTGGAACCATCTATTTCAAATTTTTATATGTAACTCTGAAACCATTGGTTTGGTTCATATTTTTACTCTACATGAAGAAACTTAAACAAAAAAATATACTAGGCCCCCATTGATATTTGAAGTAAAGGATTTTTTAATAAAAGGTGTTATTTTGATATTCAAAGAAAAATGCCGTTTTTTTTCATATAAATAATCGGATGTTTATTTCATTATAAAGTGGAAGGTATGCTGTTAGTAGTGAAAAACAACATCAGGCAAATGAACACCACGACCACGCATACAGGACAATATCTTCTTTATGAAAATTTCCATAACCCAATTGCAAAGTGGCTGCCCTATGTCCTCGATACCCTCAAGAGGAGAAATAACACGGTCCGGAAACTTTTCCCGTAAAAGATCTATAGTTTCGTAGCACGTAGCGCTGTCTCGTTGAAAATAAAAGCTGTCCAGATCAATACCATTCAATTCCGGTCATCCAAAATCGTTAATCATCTCTCGATAGCGCAATCCATTCACCTGTAACACCTGTTATTGGAAAACCCTTTATATTTTTTTACGAAAAAACCTCCATAATTTTTAGAAAAAATTTAAAAAAATCGTCAAGCTTCTGTTTAGACGAATACGTATTCCAAAAATTATTATTCTTATCGTTTGTCATATCAGACATCATAATAATTAAGCATTGACTTAGATAAGGCGCATTTATTTACCTTCATAAAAATTCGAAAAAAGTTATAAACAAACAAAAATTACAGAGAAAATATATTACAATTAAACAAAAAAATTTATCCGTTTTCGTAAAGTTTTTTTCTTCAAAAGATACATTTTACGATTAGCTAACAGAATCATGATACTTTGACCAGCTCCTTTGACTACTTCAATTTTGCTCCTTTTCATAATTTTTTTTCTAATAAAGCTAAGTCTGCAGCAAACATCATATAAATGAAGGCTTCGAACTTTGCTAAAAAATTAACACAATTGTTAATTTGTATCCAATTTTATGGATTTATTTTCATTACACTGAGGTCTGTTTTTTTTATTTTCTTCTAAAGTCTGTTTTTTTTCTTTTCTTCTGGTTCAGAAAATTTGCGCTGCATTGGTGCTTCTATTTAGTCCTTTTAGTCAAGTATTAGATTAGTAAAATTCTCTCACTGATTTCTGAGAACTAAAACTTTATTTGACGATTGACAATTAACAGTTTATAGTTTTTTTTAAACCAAATCCGTGGAACATCCTGGTCCCTTTTCGTAATAAATATTAATGCGGCGTATTATCCATTGTCCCATATGCCCAGCTCCTGAGGACATAGTTGCAAATTGATTACATAATCCTCGTATTTTGCCAAAACGAACTGTCTTTTGCATTTAATAGTTTGAGCAGACAACATACTCGTTCCTTTGCAGCATAGAATTCTTGGCCTGAGAGTTGTTGAAAGTGTAGTTTTGTTTAAGTCTTATCATTATGTATAATACACTGATTAAAATTGGGCCGGTGCTCTTTCAATTGAGCTGAAGGCACTTCTTCTTTTATTTCAGTAAACTAATTTTTTATTCTTTCATGTCTTATTTTATTGTGTAACGATTAACGTTTTATGTTTAAGACTTTAATAATTTTTGAACCCGGTCAAAACGAATTTTCCACAATTTTTTTCCAATTATTTATTTGTTTATTATAAGAATCACAAATTCGAATTTTTCCTCCTCTCAGGAGTGGTCGTCTGTACCAGGGTATTCTGCTCAATTCGTTTTTGAGCATCCTACTGCTTACATCTGCAGTCTACAGCACTAAAAATGTTTAGTAGATTCCAGAAATATGTGGAGTTGGTGCCTGGTATTATATACATAGTTTCTAGGAATTTTCTGATCAACCTCTAATTTGGGGTTTGAACAACTTTTTTACTAAATAAAAAAAAGAAATGATTTTGAGCGATGGGAATCTTTATTTTGACTTTCACGCGCTCCGTTACTTTTATGTTTATTAATGCAGCCTTCTAGTAGTGTCAAGTATGATTGACGTATCTATGTGTAACCTCCGGGACTTTCAGCGCATGTCGTACGACGCTATTTATTTAAATTCTAAAATTTCCGATAGGGTGATTATTTTTGAACCAAATAAGCTACATTTCATAATTTTCGTGCATTGCCCATTTATGTATTTACTTTCGGCTTTCATAGCCTATTTTTAACGAACCTTAGTATGTTTTACTTTTTCTTAAGCATTAATTGTTCAAATTAAAATGTATTTGATTGATTTTAGCATTTTACACATGAATACTGGCATCTAGTACTATTATAAAACAACTTGAAAATGTCTCAAGTAACGTATTCAAATTCAAAAAAATTCTAAATGGCGAACTTAATATTAATTAATAATTAAAATGTATTTGGCGCAATGACTCATCCGGCAGGCTGCCTCAAGACAACCTTATTAAAAACGATTTACATCATATCTCAAGTTTGAAGATGGCAAAAAGTCCTTCTACATCTGATCTTTCCGACGCAGAGGAGGCGGAGCCGGAGCGTTTGTATCTATTTGGACGATATGATCCATCCAACGAAGCCACTGGATCTTTATTTGCTGCGCTTTATCTACGAGTATGACATCATAAAGCTAACACAGCTTATGGTTGCATCTCCCACGATACTCGTCGTCACCAATGTGCAAAGATCCAAAACTCTTCCAGAGAATCTTTCTCTCAAACACTCCAAGTGACGCCTCTTCGGATGCTGTCATCGTCCAAGCTTCTGCGCCGTATGATAGGACGGATATGATGAGTGCCTTATTAAGTGTTAGTTTGATGGTTTTGTTTCGAGAGAGAAATTTACTACTCAATTGCCTACTTGGTCCAAAGTAGCACTTGTGGGCAAGAGAAGGGTTTACTGCAAGCAAATCAGTTTTTTTATTATTTTTATTTAGCTTTAATTATAGTTACTAGAAAATTTCGCATTTTCAGGCGCGAATTCTCATGCAATAATTCATATATCTAAATGCACGAATTCACTTTCAGAGCTCAGTTAACTCAACTTTGTTGCCGAAACAGAAAAAGTTACATAACTACTATATTAACATTGTAAACAGACAAGTAATAGAATATACTTTCAAGCGCTACCACAGCCATAACTAAAAGAAAAGGTATCATTAATCAAAGTTGGTTTGCTGGAACTTTCGTACACAGAATTGATTTTTACTTTTTGTTTTGCGTAAGTAATAAACGAAGTAAATACTACCATTATGTGGAAATTGCCAATGCTAAAGCAGCACACCGAAACCTGAAATGTCCTTTCTTGACTCGGCTTATCTACAAATGAGGCAGCTCTGTTGTCAGCAAACTTCAAACATAACAGAGCTGTTAACTACTGAGGTATGAGCTATTACGGTAAAAATATGAGATAGCTCTGGTATTGCTAAACTGCGCCGAATGAACTGTCTCAATCTGCAGCACTTTTTCACTAGTTCGGATGTGATCACATTGTCTATATCTGGTAGGTGACTACTTCAACATTGCACTGCTGGGTAAGCATATGCGTGTGGCTGTACCGACGGCGCTGTTATTACCAGTTGCGCTTAAAGCGAATGTAAAGGAATATTTGCAATTAACGTTAGGCGTTGAGTCATGTGGTAAAACCTTGTACCATTTACCATACTTCACATTTATTGTGTTTTCTTTTTACAACAATACGCTTTGTGTGTTAAACACCAGTACAAACATACGCATTTTCACATTTTAATGAGCACTATGTGTAAAAAGAACGCCGGCATTGTACAAGAAAAAGCGGGTCATCAAAACTTGTTAAGGAGTAATACATAGACCTTTCAGACAGTACAAGAAATATAAATGAATATGGGTTGCGTACATACAGGGTATCTAAAAATGGCTCAAATATACTTTACTAACTTCTTCACTCAGGGCGTCTTCATGTAAGAGCTGCTATAACTGCTTTAATAAGAGTTGCGATAAGGACAGAGAAAATTATTGAATACATAAATATGTTGAAACAGAGTTGTGAAAAAAGACTAGCGACTAGAGCAAAGATCGAGAAATCGTACTTCTAGTTGTCGTCGCTTTAGAGTACTCTTGTCAACCTGGGCACTGCAGTCTTTATAAGTGAAATTTTGTGCAAAACCTCAAACTTTGCACAGTATTTAAAAAAATCAATATATTTTCGCCCTATTGCACCGTTAAGAAAAATTTAAACATTTCAGTTAACAGATTATAGGATGTGATCTAAAAAATTATGAATTGATATTTTTATAGTTATTTGAATTTTGGATCGGATATTATATATTATTTATTGATATTTTTGAATATAAATATTTTTAATCGTTGAAAAAAAAAACCAAATTCATTATAAATAAAGTAGTAGAAGAAAATTTCGAAAACTTAAAAATACAATAACTTCTTTTACAGCTTATTGGTAATTAGTAGCGCTGAAAAAGGTTCACATCGAAGCTGTAGTTCGATGCTGAAAGCAATGTGCGATTTCATAAGCCACAAAATGTACGAACATTTTTCGACGATGTCCAGTAGGAAAAATGGCCAATGGTACTCTTTGGGTTGCCGTGGATGTGTTAAGTTGCTCGAGCTCGGAAACTTTATGCTACCTTGAAGATTATTAATAAAGTTACCTTCGAAAAGAACCGAGTTATTATTAACATATGGACTGAAAAGTCCCGGGCCTAACAAAGAAAACACGTTTTTTTTTTGCTTAAAATTAGCTTTATTCGTTAACGTAATTTCCATCAGGAACAACGCAATCGGGCCAATTATTTGTAGAACGCTTTATCTTTTGCCTCAAAAAGCCCTCAGTTTCGGCTACATCTTCTTCATTTGAGTGAAATTTCTTACCGGTGAGCATTTTTTTAGGTCTGCAAACAGCCAGTAGTCGCTGGGAACTAAATCTGGCGAATACGGTGGATGTAGAAGCAATTCAAAGTTCAGTTCATGTTAGTTCAATGATAGTTTTGTCATTGTTTTGATTGATTTGTGATACGGTACGTTGCCTTGATGAAACAACATTTTTTTTTTATCATACGCGAAACTACCGTACCATAACCCTTCCAGCCGATTGTTGTGCTCTCGGGCACTTTGGACGATGTTCACTATTTGTTGACTATTCAGATGACGATCATTTCGATTTCGGAGTGAAGTGATGGATCCATTGTCACATATCGAGACAAAAATTCCGGCTTATTATCAGGTCCAAGCACTGCTCAGAATCGTCAACACGTTCTTGTTTTTGATCAACAATGCGCAATCGCGACATCCACTTTGAACAGAGCTTTCTCATAACCAATGTTCATGCAATATACAGCTAACACCTTTTTTTGATATTTTTACGATGGTAACTAACTCACGCAACTCGACTTTTCGATCATACAAAACGTTTTTGTGGATTTTTTTAATGTTTTCTGGTCCGCCTAATAATGGACGTAGTGGACGTTGTCCATCATCGGCGTCTCTACGACCACGTTTGAAGTCAGCAAACCATCGTTTTATTGTTGTTTCTGATAGAGCGGAGTCCCCATAACACTTTTCATGTCATTGCTTATTTTCATACTCATTAAAAGGTATTTTTTCCAATCAAGAAGTAGTGTAAACTTAAAACACGAAATTATTTTTCATACATTGTCTTGAAAATAACAAAAGTAGCGTCACTCTTGGCACAATAACTCACAAACTAATTAGTAGAATGTCATGCCATTTTCACAGCTATCTTTTTTAGGTTAGTACTAACTGAAAAAGAGGTGAATGCAATGAAACTAGTGCTATCTATGCCCTGGACTTTTCAGTCCATGTTTTATATCAATAAAATTTGATATATCAATCAGCGGATACTATGTCGATAAAATTACTAAATAGAGCGACATTTATTTGTATATTGTAATCATCTTTATCATCAAACGGAAAAATACTGTTTATTTCAGTTAAGTGAGCTCTAGACCTAATCGCACGAAACAATGGCCTTCCATGAGATCTGCATACGCCTACATAAAGTGATTAAGAATAAGGTTATCAAGTGAGGTGGGGGTTAAATTTGTTTCACCTGCTGAATTCAATACAACTCAATTTCACAGATATGCGCCGAACTTTATTTGATCGATTTACTGGAATTTCTCGACGTTTCAGCAACAGATCACCGAATTCAATGACAATTTTTCTCATCTACTTTGTGAGACATACACAGGTCAAACGAGTCCTTGGTAGAATAGGTGCAATGTACAGCACTTTTTCTTTTCTTGTCCCCGATTTTTCTGTCATAATAGACGATGAGGACCACACGAAATCTCAAAAACTGAACAACTGTTATATTCAAATCATTCATCTGCTAAACACACTGGCATTCATCGCAACGACGGTCACAAAAAATTTAATTTTTTGTATGTAACAGATGCCGGTTATAAACAACTGTCGATTCAAAATACAGGGTTGGCCATATTAAACTGACCCATTGAGTAACCCTATAACTTTTTACTGTAATTTCAGATCAGCTAATGACATACCGCGTTGGAAGCGTCAGTCGAAGGAGATTTATACCATGAAACAGTACACCCCAATAGAACGCGCTGAAATTGTTCAGCTGTACATTCAAAATTCCTTCTCGATTCTAAAAACGCATCGTGCGTGGAGAAAAAAAAATAAAGTGAAAAATGCGCCGTCAAAGAACGCAATCAAGCAAATGCACAAAAGATTTTTGTCTTCCGGCACTGTGGCTAATACCCGACGTCCAAATAAAAAGCGGCCAAGACGATCTAACGAAAATATCGCGGCCGTACGAGCCAGTATCGAGTCATCGCCGCGAACGTCAGGTAATCGTCGTTCTGCTCAGTTGGACATCCCTCGGACCACTCTACGACGTATCATTCGTTTGAATTTGGGGATATTCCCGTACAAAATACAACTAAATCAACAACTGTTGCCGGCCGATAAGCCTCGTCGCTTGGAATATGCCAATTTTGTCGTCCGAATGGCCCAAACTGATGAGGATTTTTGGCATCAAATCATTATGAGTGATGAGGCCCATTTCTCCTTGAACGGAACCGTAAATAAGCAAAATTGCCGTTTCTACGCCACTGAAAACCCTCAAATTATTGAAGAGGTACCTCTCCACGACCAAAAAGTTACAGTCTGGTGTGGCATTTGCGCTGATATGGTCATTGGGCCGTTCTTCTTTGAAAATGGTCAACACCAACCATTGACCGTCAATCAAGAGCGTTATCGGGCCATGATAACCGATTTTGTGATGCCGATTGTTCGTGAAAATGGTATGGAGCACTTCTGGTTTCAGCAAGATGGCGCACCACCACACACAGCACGAGCCACCGTCAACTTATTGAAGACTTTGTTCCCTGGCCGTTTGATATCAAAAAGCGGCGATTTTGACTGGCCGCCACGATCACCGGATTTGACGCCACCGGACTTTTTTCTTTGGGGCTATTTGAAATCTAAGGTTTACGTCAACAAGCCAAAGACACTAGGCGCACTTAAGGCCAATATCCGATGGGAAATAGCCGCCATATCGGCCGAGACGCTGGCCAAAACTATGGAAAACGCCGAAAAACGGGCACATTACGCTATACGAGCTAAGGGCGACCACTTGCGCGATATCATATTCAAAAAGTGATGTAAACGAATCTCCTTGAACTAAATTAAATGTTTTTCACAATGAAACACAAAAAAATGTTTCTTTTTCCATATTTTTTTAATAATCACATGGGTCAGTTTAATATGGCCAACCCTGTACTTCGATTGATTCAATGGTTGCTTTGCTTGTAAGTATTTCTTTATTTAGCACTAGAATACAAGGCTTACTGCTGTTCATCGGATGTCCTTCATGGTAGAATATGTAAGTTTTCAAATAATTTTTATTTGAAAGGAAAATAAAGTACGCGCTCGAGTTTTTTTAAACATAAGAAAAGGCCTAGCACCGTCAAACAAAAAATGATTAAAAATCAAAAATATTTTGTAGTTACTTGCAACCTGCATTTTGTTGTACTCAAATTCAATGGACTATAAAACAGCGTGACCAGAAGAATTCCAGAAACTCTGGTTACTCAGAATTTCAATGAAATGTTGACCATATTTTGTGCAAAGCTTGAAATTTGGTTTTATAATACTGTTTTATGGTCGATCTTTAGCTCTTGGGCGATGATGCGACTACATCACATTTTCAACTATCGACATTTTCGATATTATCGATATTTTCTTTAACATCAAAAATACTTGAATTGAATCGAGTAAACCAAAATTGCATGTAATTTGCTGTTACAGCATCGGCCCCATGAACACCATTCACAATTTCAGCGGCCTCGTTTTCATTTTGGCCTTTATCAAAGAAAAAGTGAAAAATGTATCGAATTTTCTCTTTCGCGACTTCCATTGTTAACACTCTGTAACTCTGAACTGATTGGAACAAACAAAAAACAGAATTGGTGGATTAGACAGTTGTGTTATACTTTTACCATCACTCAAGACGATTTTTCGATGGAATTCCGGATCATTTTCATCCATTTCAACGACCCTATCTGCAAAGACACGACGTTGTTGATGATCGGTTGGCTTGAGTTCTCGTGTTAATTGAACTTTATAAGCCTTAAGACCCAAATCTTTATGCAAAATACGGTGTAATGACGTTTGTGGAATGCCTAATTTCAAAGAATAACGAGAAATGGACAAACCTGGGTTTTCTTCGTCTTTCGAACTTTCGGCTACAACACTAATATTTTCGACTGTTCTTGAGCGACGTGTACGGGGTTTATTCTTCACATCACTAACTCGACAGCACGAATTTGTTCACTCCCAACAGCTCGAATTTTTTCACCAATTTCTGTATTGCGGTCCGACAAACTGGTTCACGATGACACGAAAATGTTCGAGTTTTACGAACCGTCTCTGCCAAATTTTCACCGTTTTTTTAGTGAATTGTAATAATTTCAACGCGTAGTTTAAACGTGTGGCGTTTCATTTTTGTTAATAGCGTAGTTTTTACTTGTCAAATATCAAAAAATGACAGCTTCAAAAGTGACATCTACCGAAATAGTGGGCTATTCAAAATAACACCTGTTATTGGAAAACCCTTTAATAATAAATATGTTTTTGCTTTATTTATTGTAATAAAAATGTTATTTAACAAAACAAAAAAGAAATTGGATGTTTAATTTTACACCACCTTGCACTTCATTATTGGGTAAGTATTTTACAATCTGGCAACTTTAGACGGTCCTTGCTATTTTAATGCGACATCGTATTCCTGTTCTGCAACCAAGGCAATTAAATTTATTTACTGTTTCTACATGAGCATTGTTCATTGTTAAATAAATATTGTACAGTCAACGTCAAAAGAAAGTATACACCACCCATTGATAAGTTTTGACTATTTATTTTTTGATTTAAATTATTTCTTTATAAAAATATAGTTCATACTACAGCAGGAATTACATAAAGTAAAGTTGTGAACTTTGTGTAAAATTTGAAAAAATTCGTCAAGTTATCATCAAAATTTCAAATTTTATGCTCAGAATTTTTAGAAAAATTTCAGGTATTCATAAGTGCAATTTTTATGTGGTTAAAAAATCGGACAATTTTTTCTGCTGACGGTGTTGCGTATTTTCTTCCATATGAAAAAATGTGGAGTGTGCATTAAATGGGCAAAATACACCAGACCGCGACCGAAACAAATTCTCAAAAATCAATGTGATTTTTTTTTTTTTGCTTTTGAGGTGACACAATCAATCTCATTCTTCAAACTCAATCTCATTCTTCAAACTCATTCCTTTGCTACTTTACTGGCATATTTGGATCGTAGTCTAGTGGAGGGGCACATATGGTTGCTCAATTTGGTACAACATTTCACCCTCATATATGAAACGGCTAAGGAAGCTTGAGAGAAGAATACTACGATCAGGTACTTCCTTATACAGATCACAAAATAGTAACTATACCAAATACATCTCGAATTCAAAGCTTTAAAATACGGCGAAAGTGCCCAGAATTGATTGTCATATTATAAATCTAATAAGAAAACATATCCGGTGTTGCCTAAACAGTACCAATAACATATTAATAAGAGCGTTTTACTACGAAAGCGACGATTATTTCTCACTAGCTATTTCTAATGGATTTGCACCTCCTGAATCCCTCTTATATCTCGACAAAAAAGGTTTTATACAAAACGAAAACCACACGCCAATAATATATCACATATTCAGGAGAGCGAACAATAAAATAATCACATCAAAAACACTTAATGCAAATTATCAACGTTTCGATACATATATTTCAAGCTGCGACAAAATCGAGCCATTAAAACCATTAAAAACTGCTGGTGGTTAACAAATGACACGTAACACTAACTCACACCACCTTTCTACTCGTAGTCTGACCACCTTCTTTTACTACGTTTAAGCCTTTTATTATAAACAATAATATATGTAGGAAATGACGGACACGACGAACAGACATAATAGGAGACAGAGCGCACAGTGTATGACCGTACTAATACGGACAACAATGTAACGCAACAAAAAGACCGAGATTACCATACCGCGAACATACCCAACGAAGGCGTTGACGATGCGAACGACAGGACAGTTAGAACATTGTGAACTAAACCGCCATCAAGTGAGGAACGCACAGGAACAAAATGTCTAAGTTGAAGTAATAAAGAATTTGTCTAAATTAAAGTAAGAACAAATTGTTTAACTCGGAATCCTACATTTATACATCGTTTTTGTTCTCTCTTTCTCTGTATCAAAGATATAAAATATTTCAATAACTTCTAAGTTAAACTAAAATTAATTTCAATATTAAGGAAAAGTTACTGGACATCAGATAATATAGGTACTTGAGAGCTCGTCTAGAGACATTCTACGGCACATCATTACTATACAAATACTATTGTTTCTTAATATTAATAATATTATTAATTGGAAATAAATAATCAAATATAAACAAAAGAGGGACCCATTTTAGAATAATTTCCTATTCGTCATGTTGATTTATAAGATTCAATAGTATTTAGATAAAATACTCTTCAGGGAACTAATATTATTTTGTGCTAAAAAGTTTGCATTTGTGCTACAAATATTCTGATATAAATTACTGAATGCGAACCAAACGTAATATCGGAAGAGCTAACTTGCGTCGCATGATAAATAACGAAGGTAAAGGTGGCCGCCGTAGCCGAATGAGTTGATGTGTGACTACCATTCGGGAGTGTGTAGGTTCGAAGCTACGAGAATGAAACAGTAAAATGATAGAAAAAGTTTTCTTTCATAGAAGGAGGTAATGGCAAACCTCCGAGTGTATTTCTGCCATGAAAAAATTCCTCATATAAAACCGTTTGCCATTCGGAGTGGGCTTAAGGTAGTAGTCTGGTAACTTACACTTTTTTTGAGGCCATGTTTGGGAAATTTTTTGGAAGGGAAAATAAAATTCCATCGGTTTGATTTTCTGATATGTTATTAAAGGTATCAGAAAATTTTTTTTTTTATGTTTTGATACTATTTTCGTACACTGCAGCAAGCGGCAAAAAAAATAGGTACAGTGGCTGGCCGGCGTGATTTCGTCACTTGTGGTCATCTAAAACAGAAAAAACAAATTGCTTATTAATCAGTGTGCTTGTCGTTCTGGCGGGTAGCAAGATCAAACGATTTTGACAAAAAATAACAAAATGGCGGACTTCGTAAGAAAATTGCCTTTTTTTAAAGTGGAAATCGGACTAAAAAATGGAAAGTTAGGGACGAAATAAATTAAATCTACTACCCTCCAGAACTATTGATGTGTAGAAAAACATATCTAAATTTCAGCTCAATCTGTTAGATAGAAAATTTGTTTTCACGACGGCCATCCGGAAAAACGTTGTTTTGAGAAAAACGCGTTTAAAGTTTTAGCGGCTTAGCGCGCGCAAGTACGAGCCGCTCTCATGTATGTGCTATAATTTCGTCAATATTTCGAATTTCGGTCTAAAATTTGTACAGTATATTACCAATATATCGCACTTTCAAAATATGTAAAAAACCGAAATTCGAAATTTTCAAAATAAGTTACCAGACTACTACCTTAAAACTTGTGGAGCGGGGCGGACCTCGGCCAAACACCTAACAGAAGTGTACGCGCCAATCATTAGTTTATTTATTTAATGGCGGTAGTGACATCTTCTCTGTCACTGCCCAGTATTTTGCGGATCGTGACTTAGTTGACTTGATTGAAACTACACCTCCTTCAGTAGCATAAAATTCACAAAAACATGACTAATATCTGGAGCCTAACCACAATTGAGAAATTTAATCGGTTCACTCAGCGATACCCTGTAAGTTTTTATACAGCTATAAACACAGTAGCAAATCTTATTCACTGTTTGGAGTGCGTCGTGTGGCACTTCCCTCCAACCACAGCAATTCTGGGTGTAAAATTTAATTTTTATTATGTTTCGTGTTTAAATTAGTGCAGCTAATGGAATTGTATGAGTCTTCTGTCGTACACGCACACACACTTATGTACATATAATTACATTGACGCGTGTGAGGCGTATAAACAGCAGTAGACCTTCCTGTTACGGTGCATTTTACATTCATACATTCATTACACACACACACATATATGTATATTAACGGTTTGTGGCTTGACACGCTAAAAGCTTTCATCAACAGATTCCTATATGTGTGTATGTATATGTACGTTTGGCATAAATATTGTTCGACATTGCGCCTCAATGGCACGTGCGGTTGCTTCAGTTTAGAAAATGCCGCTGGTTTTGGTATACTTTAACATTTTTTTGTAAGACTATAAATTCAGTTGCTTTTCGTGGTTGTAGGGATATTTGTGTAAGCCAAAGAACTCAGATAGAAGATTTAATACGTCTTTGTAGGGTATTTGTTTGGCGGTATCTTTGAGGTCAAAAATAATGAATATAAGGGAATGTGTTTATCCATACTCATATGAACTAGCACAAAAGGGGTTTGCGAATAAGAAAATGGAAAGAATATTGAACATTAATATGTGAACAAAACAAACTTTCCCTCATGGCACGTGTGTGGTGCATAACTACTTATAATCCCTAAAATTTGGAATTTTGGCAATGATTTTTGTTTAAACTATACCGCTCAATTCAGGCGTACAAAGAGCATACGTTATTATAAGAAATTACGGAATAATATTTCCTCTGTAAAATTAATGACAAACCCAAACGCTTTAAGGTATTAGGCCACAGTAGCGGCGGAGAAAGAAAGCAGATTTGAAAAGTTATTTTCTGAAATTAATTAAAACTCTGAAAAAAGTCCTTTATAAGATGGCATGAACTGTATAAATTAAATATTTTATTATTATTTATTTTTTTTTATTTATTTATGGCAGCTGGACAGCTTCTCTTAGGCGAAAACTTTTTTGAGAGACGTAGGCGAGGGGGATTTTTAATTAACGGCAAACAAAAATATCTTATTAGTCATACACGAAAATAGCCAAAATGTCGTAGAATTTCCTCTATACGAATATAACGCACAAATGCAAAAATGATAACAATTTCAAGAAATAGTCCGACATTTTTTTATCAAAGAAACAAAGTTATACGTTCAAGTTTTACATCCGGCCGACAGAAACTTATAGTTTCGCAAAAAAAAAAAAATACGTGTTTCAAGTTTTGGTACGTCACAAAGTGGTTCAGTAGCATACATTTTTCGGAAAAAATTTGAAGGAGTAGGCGTAACGCTTTCCATATGTAGCCCTTAAGGATATAAATAAAAACAGAACCAAAAAATACATGTAATCGGTTAATTTTCAAGCATACCTTCTATACAAACCTGACCTAAAAACGCCTTAAAAATGCCAATCACAGGCCGGTGATGAATGGTAGGACTTCGTCCATATATTTGTAGAGATACAGTAAGGAAACATGCAAGCGAACAAAATCGATTTACTTTAAGTGCTTAATAATATCATAAAACGCGTGCCTACGATTTTTGTAGACATTCACTTCGAGATCGTTTTGGTCGTCTTTTACGACGTCGAAATTTCCCACCCTCCTTTAAGTATGTCATTTTTATAAGCATATTTTAATCAAAAACCGAAACATCGACTTTTTGAAATTCCTAGTGACCTAATCGCTGAAATGCATTTGAAGCAAACGCTTGATTGCGTATACGCAGTGTTGGCCGCAAGACACTAGCAGACGGAGAGAGTGCCTGAAAGCGGTTTGCTGAATTTGATACTTATTTTGGAAAACAAAACTAATTTTGCTTATGTATATTCTTAAATTCGCAAAGCTTTCTATACTGAAATAAGTAGTCCATGCCGCCGTAGCCGAATGGGTTGGTGCGTGACCACCATTCGAAATTCACAGAGAGAACGTAGGTTCGAATCTCGGTGAAGCACCAAAATTAAGAAAAAGAAAGAAAGCGGTTACCCCTCGGCAGGCAATAGCATACCTCCGAGTGTATTTCTGCCATGAAAAAACTCCTCATAAAAATATCTGCCGTTCAGAGTCGGCTTGAAACTGTAGGTCCCTCCATTTGTGGAACAACATCAAGACGCACACCGCAAATAGGAGGAGAAGCTCGGTCAAACACCCAAAAAGGGTCTGCGCGCCAATCGTATATATATATATATATATATAGTCAATGAAGAACTCGTACAAAATTATATTACGGTTGAAATTTATACCATTTCTTGTTAATGGTTATACTACAAAGATATGGCAAACATTTGAGGAAATTAAATTGAATACCTCAATCCGTAAATTAGATGATGCCAAGACTACCTGAAAGCGTTTGTGAAATCAAAGCTGTAAGTCCTGCAATAAATAAATCAATTCTGCATAATAAAAATTTCATCAATGTGCAGTAATGAATAGACCTACTTTACCATGATTAAGTTAACTTTTTAATTATCCAGTTACAGTCGTCACTATTCTGGCTTCCTTACTAACGCTGCCGGTGATAAATGCACTCGATTTGACTCCATTTGGAAGAAGATAAGGGAGTGAGATTGAAAGTAGAAAACAAATGTCAAAGCATATGAGAGAGTTCAATTACTCTGACAAGATTGATTGAGAAAATTCACAAATACTTTAATAAATAATTTTCAATTTCATATTTTTAGAGGAATGGCCAGGAATAGTTTAGTTGCATCAAACGTACGCAATACAGTGTTTTTTTTTTTGCTGCCTAGGTAGGTAGGTGAATTGGTTGAAGTATCAAACTGGCACTCGCAAAGGAGCACTAAAGCGCCATATAGGTTGGTTATGAGACCTCCAAAGTGCTGCCAACCAGATCTGTTGATGTAATGGATAATGTTGATGGGACTTATGTTGGCGCCCTGTTCCTGAAAGCCACAGGCCTTAATCATCTAACTGCCAAGCGCGGGGATTTACAGAGAAAATGCTAATAATATTCTTCAATCTCTGCTTTCCTAAGAAATAATTTTTGCAATTCGGCCTATATAATTATGAATATTACTCAAAAATATTAAATATATGAGTTAAGAGTGCTGGCAAAAACCTCAGCTGAATTTATTAATAGGACTATGAATAAGTTCGTTTCGGTTTTACAACAGATGGCGTAACTTGATTATTATTCCATCGATCCACATTTCCAAACATTCATTGGAGAGCTACTGTCGTAAGGCACAAACGTCAGTATAAGTTTTTTATTTGAAGCGTAAACAACAATATTTTTACCACACTTGAAAATGTCGAATTTCGTGCCAAATAATGTGTTTTTGCGGGGAATTCTTCTTCATTATTTTAATATGAAGAAAAAAGCAGCCGAAAGTCATCGTATCTTGGTGGAAGTTTATGGTGAGCATGCTCTATCTGAGCGAACGTGCCAGAAGTGGTTTGCACGCTTTAAAAGTGGTGATTTTGGCTTGGAAGACGAAGAACGCGAGGGTGCGCCGCCAAAGTTTATGGATACCGAATTGGAGGAATTGCTCGATCAAGATCCGGCTCAAACGCAAGAAGAGGTTGCAAAAACTTTGGGAGTTGATCAATCAACCATTTCCAAACGTTTAAAAGCCATGGGAATGATCCGAAAGGTAGGCCATTGGGTGCCGTATGAATTGAAGCCAAGAGACGTTGAACGCCGTTTTATGGCATGCGAACAACTGCTTCAACGGCACAAAAGAAAGGGTTTTTTGCATCGAATTGTGACTGGCGATGAAAAGTGGGTCCATTACGACAATCCAAAACATCGGGCAACGTATGGATACCCTGGCCATGCTTCAACATCGACGTCGGCGCAGAATATTCATGGCCTGAAGGTTATGCTGTGTATCTGGTGGGACCAGCTGGGTGTTGTGTATTATGAGCTACTGAAACCGAATGAAACGATTACGGGGGATGTCTACCGACGACAATTGATGCGTTTGAGCCGAGCACTGCGAGAAAAACGGCCGCAATACGCCGATAGACACGACAAAGTTATTTTGCAACATGACAATGCTCGGCCACATGTTGCACAAGTGGTCAAAACATACTTAGAAACGCTCAAATGGGATGTCCTACCCCACCCGCCGTATAGTCCAGACCTTGCGCCATCCGATTACTATCTCTTCCGATCGATGCAACATGGCCTGGCTGACCAGCACTTCCGTAATTACGATGAAGTCAAAAAATGGATCGATTCGTGGATTGCGGCAAAACCGACCGAATTTTTCACAAAGGGAATCCGTGAATTGCCAGAAAGATGGGAAAAAGTAGTAGTAAGCGATGGACAATATTTTGAATATTAAATTTGTAACCATTTTACGTCAATAAAGTTTCAAATTTCGAAAAAAACCGCACGAACTTATTCATAGTCCTATTACATCTAATCATATTTAACCAGAACAGTCAAGCATATAACCAAGGTATATAACATCATAAGGAAAATTGCCTAACGCAACTAAGGACACATACATACGCACACATACCACATTTACAGGTGTTTCTAACGCCTGACACAGAATTCAGTACGAATCGTTTCCTACCTAAATGCATTCTAACCCAAATATAACAAAATTTATTCGCCAGCTACCGGGTGCTCCATTGATGAAGAGCGCAACACTTTGGCAACGACACACGCTAAGCTTTTGTAGGCAATGAGCGAGAGAGTGAGCGGCGTTTGCAGTTAGCTCCGGAATTGAAGTGCGTCTGCGCTTGTCTACGTATTTCAAAGGTTGCTCTCGCTGCCAAATAACGGAAAGTGGAACAACTACATACCCATAAGTTGGCGGCCTAAAAATGTAAATACTGTAGTCGCCCAATTCAGTCGTATCTGAGTGTGCTTAGCATGCGCATTTCGCAAATGCTGTAGCTTTTCCGGCCTTAAAACCAGCTGGTGTGTATTTTTATTGTTTATCGCATTCACTATTGTCGGTTTTAATTGAAATAAAGTAGGAATGTCGCACGAAATCTACCGCGCAAACTACGTGTAATCAGCATCGCATTGGTGTCGATCGAATTTTGGTAGCACCTGTGTGATTACGTTGAAACTTTTGTGTTTGCATTTCAGTACGTAAGTATGTAAGTTTGTGCCGTATGTAGTTTGCTTATCCTCCCTGGTGTTGTAGTTATTGTTGTTATTGTTACAGTACATCTGGACTCAGGGCCAAGCTTGTGGATTTGCTTACCTACTCGAGCTGTGCTGTTTACCTAAACCCTTCTCATTACACTAACCACCACACACACGTTTATATGTTTATCTGTATGTAGTTGCTTGTGTGCGACTGCCCAAATAACTTTCGTGATTTTCTCATACAGCTTATACTTGTATGTATTTCTATGTGCGTTTAATACGTAGGTAGGCTTGTTGTGTTATTACATTTTCATTTTGGGCCTTGTGCGGTTATTATCTCTTCACTTGCTTCCGACCAAAGTGGATTTTGAATACTCCTCACATGTGTTAACATACTTTCCTTATGAGCTTTATGGCTACTAATACCACAATAATGAATTTACAACTGTATACGAGCATACATACATATGTACGTAATTATGAAGTAGTTAGTCATGCAGTTGTAAGCTAATAATGAATGTATAACATCACAAAGAACTGTTTTGAATAGTTAGCACAGTCTCAGGTGGCGCTAGCAATACTCTCCAATATATTTGGTCTATATACGTATAATTTACAGGTGGTATGTATTTGAAATGCTCTGAGGCTGAGAGTACACTAAGACTTAGTGTATCTAACATCCTGTAGATAACGGAGGGAAGTCATGCCTGCCTTTGAACTAAAACAGGGTTGAAAGATGAAATGAGTGGTTCTTAAAACATGGAAATAGACAGTGCGACGACTTCGCTCGGGCGCTTCCTCGACAGAAGTGACTGCGGTTCTCACATCTTTCTAAGCGGTAGCGAAGTTACAAACATAGATTAGATTAGGTTACGATGGTTGCTATTCTCCACTACAGGGTGTACGATATGAAGTTTTACCAACTTCACACTGCTTGTATCTGTAAAATAGCTTCATATCGTTCACCCTGTAATATATATATGGAAGACCCCCTAAGACCTGTATAGTCACTTTGATACAACTTGCTTGCGCCCAAGTTTCCTTCGCCAATTTCTGATTTGGTAAAACCATTTTGTCTCTCTAACAAACGATGAAATATTGAGGATGGTTGTAGATTCCAAGTCTGTCAAACAACACACGAACTAAGCATTTAGACAACAATGTCGCGTTCTGGCAGAGCGCGGTGCAGGGAAAGAGAAAATTGTAAACTTTGTTCGCATCCTCCTCGTTTCAATTTTAACATATGCCTCGGAAAAAAATATAGAGTAAAATCTGGTCTAGCATCCTGGAGACAAATTTACAGACATGGTGTATATTTTTGGGGTTTTAAGCCGAAGTCTATACCACTGACAGAGCTGTTAAGCATATTAACTTCGCTCCTTCACAACTCATCTTCTTTGCGCACAAAGTCCTCATATCAATCATCAAGGCAACGTATTGTATATATTTATAAGTACGAATATAAGTACGATCCCTGCAACCGCTTTAACAGCACATTGGCAGTGTGTTTTGAAAAATGTGAAAGCAGACGAGAAGGAGAAGAAAGTTTTGGCGACAGAACTTGGCTCGAGCATACAAATTGCGCTGGATTTTCTATATGCAAATATTCAGCTGCTACTAACAGCAATTGGACTAACGTGAATACCTGCAATGTATCGCTCCCGTTAACTTTGGCGAGCAACCGATGCATGAAGTAAGAAGAACAAATTTTCTGAAAAACGATTTTGAAGCACCTTACGGGAATACTAACAAGTCACTTCACTATGACAATATGGCTGCCAGGTTTGTATGCGCATAAGGTTTCCAGTAGAAGATCTGAGAAGAGATACTCTGAGAAGGGTAGAGTTTCATAAGCACTTCTTGTGTAAATGCTCCATACCATCGAGTCATTCACTACAGATGGAGATTGTTGGTACCCTTTTCTTCGAGAATTTCGTAGCAGAGTCCAGTGAAAAGGCCTGATTTGTTATGCGAGAAGAATAGGATTGTTAAAAACATGTTAGGCTAGGACTGGACACTTCGGGGCCTCCATTGCCATCGAGAAAACGCATCTTACCCAACATAGGATAAATATATTTAGATTCAGTAACAGGCCAATGTCAAAAAGAGATCTGAATGTTCCTTTGTGACTTGAGATCTGCACCTAATTGAACTCGCCTATATACTCGTACACTATCAGCAACAGGAACTTTATTTTTGTTTGGGAGCTGAGAAGAGGCAGGCGAATATGACAATAACTAATTCCTAGTAATGTTTTTCCAGCTTACGTATATTAGGTGCGTTGATGATAATGTAAGAAATAATTTGAGCATTTAGCTTTCAGTTACATCAGCTTTCAAAAAGGTTGGGGAACTATGTCCATTGTAATAAAGCCATCACTGCTTCATGAGTATTTAAGTACAAAATGGAACAATTTTTGCTTAAAATACCGTATCTCTGAAATGGTAACCGATACTGGTCGCATTTTTTTCCACGACTATAAAAAAAAATGAAGTACCTGTAGGCGAAATTATAATTATCAGGTTTCCTTTTTTAAGGTCAATGATCAGAGATTTACAAAAAATTGAAACATGTATTTCCAAAATTTTGTAGAATTTTAAAGTTAGAAAGAGTTAAATAATAAAACGTACTATCGTTTTGTTACCCCTTATGGGATGCTGGGGCCTATTTTCTTGGCTTGGGAATGTAAAAGTTATAAACCTTAAATTTTGTGGGGCAATTTTGCGGGTCTATAAAAGATTCTCCATAAATAAAAAAAAACATCATACAGCAGGGTATATTGGCAGGTAGTAATGGATTTAAGTACCACACTTCTGCCCGCAGAGACTTCTGAGATCCAATTGTAGTTCAACCTTAATATTAGTATAGCCTTAGTATTACTTGGAAATCAAGGGCATCAGCCAGCTCTTTATTACATCATTTGTTCAGTGTTTCACTGAGCTCCTCTTCCAATTTATGACAAATGGAGGGGCCTACAGTTTTATGGCGCCTCCGAACGGTGGAGAGACTTTTCATGGGCAGAAATCGTTTGATCGGTTTTTCATTTCCAAGTTAGTATTTGAAGCGGCTGCCGCAGTTATTACCATTATAATGACGCAACATCTGAGGCATTTTGAATTTATCAATGACTTGGGTACGTTTTCTTGGCGCCTATACTTGGACGTATAGGCAGAGCATCGGTTTAGCAATTTAATTATTGCGGCATATCTAGAATACTATCGTACGGTGTTAAGGCAGATAGATAGAAAAACAATCCAGAACTGAAGTAAATAAACGTGAAAAAATCAAAAGTTAATATCAAATGGAAAATACAAATTATCACACCAATTTAATGTAATATTTATGTATCTATGTATGGCGGCCGCCGTAGCCGAATAGGTTGGTGTGTGACTATCATTCGGTAGTACCCAGTTTCTTTACTAATACCTTCGGTCTGCCCTCGGCCAACAATGGCAAACCTCTGAATTTATTCCTGCCTTGAAAAAGCTCCTCTTGAAAAACTATCTACTGTTTGTTAAAAAAATATTAAGACGCGTAGCACAAATAGAAAAAGCAGCTGGGTCAAACACCCAAAAAAGTGGGTAAGTGAGTTGTTTTTAATTTTTTAGGCTTTTTCTTTAACTTCTTTTACATGCACAAATGAAAAAACACTTTTTTTTTTAATTTTTCTAATTTAAAAAATGGCGCTGAAGTTGACCCTCCCGAAAAATTGGGCCTGGACGGTGTTGTCCATTTTGGCTCTTCTATTTATCTAAAGCACAAAAACCAAAAAAATTATTAATCAGTATGACCGTATCTATGACATACAGTCGAACCTCAATAAGTCGAACTTCGATATCTCGAATATTTGATATCTCGAATCAAATTGCTTGGCAATGGCGTTTAGAGTGAGAATTGTGTGTAATTTTTACTTGATAACTCGAACTTCTATTACTCGAATATCTTGATAACTCGAACAGAATATTTGGCGCCAGCTTTGATAAGTCGAATTTCCGGGGGAATCCCCTTATTACGTGTTGCTTATTTTATAGCAAACAGATGTCAGCGGTTGGGTCGCTGCACTGTTTAAGTCCACAGGTATTTTATTAGTAGTTCTTACGCGAAAATAAACTCTGCTGACATGTCATCAAAACGTTGTTTAAAAACTTTATCTATTGATGAAAAATTTAAACTAATAAAGGAAGTAGAAATGGGTGCGCGAAAAAAGATGTGGTTGTAAAGTATGCTATTCCGGCAAATACAGTGTAAACAATTTTAAAAAATAAACAAACGGTTATTACTGCAATCGAAAGTGGTGGTGCAAGTGGGAGTTCAAAGAGACTAAAAAAGCCAACATACGTAAATGTGGACAAAGCAGTTTTAGAATGGTTTAAATCGGCAAGAACACGGAATTTGCCTATATCCGGAGGATTACTTAAAGAAAAGCATTGGAATTTAGTCAAAAATTAGAACAATCGAATTTCAAGGCAAGCACTGGTTGATTCGATAATTGGAAACGAAGGTATGTACATTCATAAAATAAATGTGCAAGCTGGCACCTAAAGTTATTTTTTTTTCTAAGATCTGGTATACCTATGTCATAAAAAGGCGTGTGGTGAGAGTAATGATGTAAGCGAAGAAGACTGTATGAAATGACAACGTGATGTTTTACCTCATTTATTAGAAGGTTATCAAGCACGGGACGTATTCAATGCAGACGAGACGGACTTATTCTTTAAATGTCTTCCAGATAACACCTTAACTTTTAAAAACCAGAAATGCCATGGAGGAAAGCACAGTAAACAGAGAGTTGCGTTGATGATTGCCGCAAACATGGATGGATCAGAAAAATTGAAATTACTCTTGATAGGTAAAAGTAATCAACCCCGCTGTTTTAGAGGTGTTAAATGGTTACCTCTCGACTACAAAGCAAATTCAAAGACGTGGACGACGGGAGCCTTTTTTGAAGAATGGCTTCTTAACTTAGACAAACAATTTGGAAAAGCCGGAAGAAATATTCTACTTTTTATTGACAACTGCCCAGCCCATCCTAAAGATATCCAACAGGGATTAAAGTTCATCAAACTTGCATTTTTCCCCCCGAATATGACATCAAAATTACAACCACTCGATCAAGGTGTCATACAAAATTTAAAATGTCATTAAATGTCGCAGAATTTTAAAAAATACTATAAAATGCTTTGAAGTAAACAAAAATCTTAACATTACATTAATGGACTGTGTTGATGAAATAACTAATGCATGGAATATCGATGTTAAGTCTGAAACCATCTCTAATTGTTTTAGAAAAGCCGGTTTCGGTCAATATTCTGAATGGGAGGAAGAAGATGACATTCCTTTGGTTTTCATAAGCGAACGCATAAAAGAAAAGAGTAAGGAAGAAATTCAACTGCAGAATGAATATGAAGCTTGGCAAAATATCAAAGGTACAGAGGGTGCAACCTTTAATGATTTTATGCATGTGGATGACGATATTGTTACTTCAGAGTTTCCCACAGATGAAGATATTGTGGAGCTATTGGGATCTAAATCCGAATTTGATCATGATAGCGAAAGTGATATAGAAGATGATTTGCTAGATGATATGCTGCAACCAGTTTCAAACGAGCTAGTTGCAAATTCGTTCAAGATTTTGCGGTCATATTTGAAAAACCAATGAACATTCAACCGATTCTCTGTACAATGGTTTAAATAATATTGAAGCTTTTTTTGAAGATCGTAATAAAAAATCCTCTCGTCAATCCCAAATAACTGAATTTTTTACTTTAAACGAATGAAAGCTATACATCTATTCATACAATGTTCTTAATTATGTACATATAATTTTAAAATATACACATACAATATTATATAGCAACTATACATAATTTGAAGCAAGTACTGTTTTATCAATAAAATTGTTTGCTAACCCTTGAGTTTTATGGATTGTTTTATTTTTCCATCAGGTTTTATTTTGTTTATGGATTTTTATGTCTGTATGTACATATGTATATTATATTTGATAACTCGAAATCATAGTTCGACTTATCGAAGTTCGACTGTATTAAAATTTCAGACGATTCGGTTGAATAGTTATTTTTTGTTGACAACACCAGGCCGAAAAAAGTAGTTTTCAGATAATTGAGTTTAAGGTTTTAACATAAGATTGGCCGCGTGACGAATCTGACTCGACCTGCTAAAACGGCTGTAGAATCGAAAATACTGGGAATATCCTTCCAAAAGTTTGACAGTATATTCTTAAAAACATATATTGTACTTTCGAAATTTATGAAAATTCTAGAGCACCGGAACCTCTTAAGTTCCCTGTGAGGATAAAACTAAAAGATAAAGTTTTGTTTCTGATAGCTATCGCCCCTCGGCAGATTGTGAGAAATCCCTGAGCAAATTGTTCGGCCACGAAAACCTATGGCGTTTTCATACGTTGGTTATACGTTAAGCATTGTTAATAAAAATCTTCAGCCATCCAGATTCCCCAAAAGAATTGTAAGGTCTTTCATCTACATAATTCAGAAAAGCTTATACGTCCGCATAATGAATTTATTTGTACTTAAGTTTGTTTGCTGATTCAATTGTTTATCTTATCGTTCAGTAGCTGGCTAGTAAACACCACAGGCAATTGCATATTTATATCCATATACACATAAGCCTCTCGTGGAGCACGTTCTTACATATTTACTATAGATATATTGTATATGGCATATGTTTGTGTGTATGTACACTCGTGCCCCTGGGACGAGGTTGTTCCGATGGTAGCTACCGGTTGTTATGCCCAACTGTCCGCCCCACTGAGGCTCGTAGCCTTGCTAGGCAGTGTTCGGCAATCAAAAAGGCGGACTAAACTAAACAAAGCCGCAACAGAAATAAATAGAATCTCAAATGGTAATAAACACATTCTGTGTTAAATTGAGATTCTAAAGTGCTTTTTAATGCGATGCATATTTGAAGATATGTGTGTGTATGTGTGGTCACATATACTACTATATAGAAACATATGAATTCATATTGCAGATACTTATAAGCAAATTTATACAACTGTATAATAAATGTATACCTTCGAGTACATACAAAGGTATAATACATGTTTATATACACTCTATTTCCCAAAAAATGATGAAAACCTTTTTATTTATCAACATATAATACGAGTATACTATATGCATTTTGATTCGATTTAAAACTTCGCGCTCTACTACAAATCATCAAACTAACTTCCCTTTTACGAATGTGGCTTAGGCTGGCAATTAAATGGATTCATTCTTGTTTAGGTAGTAGAGCGATTTCATGGCAGGTGATCCAAGTGTTTTGGACATTGTCGTCAATTCTTCTAAAACTAGCTTGAGAAGAAGGATATTCAGAGGTAAAATGTGAAAATTTTGCAAAACTTTTAATAATTCTCAAATTTTTGTTATAGGGTTTTTTTTAAGAATATATATAATATATATTCGGTTCTTTTTTATATGTTTTTTCTTTAAATTTATAAGGACAAAAAATACTTTTAAAAAAATGTAGGGGGAAAAAATAAGACAATCAAATTTTTGTTTTTAATACTTTATAAAAAAATTAGGTAAGAAATTAGAAATTTTTTAATTTTTTTTCTCAATTTGGAAGAATAAAAAATATTACAAAAACAAAATGTTGGGAAAAAATTAAATATTTTTTGCTCAAAACTGTTGGAAAACTACAGTGAGTTTTTTGTTTAATTTAGAAGGATCAAAAATACCTGTAAAATAAATTATGTATTTAAATTTGTATTTTATTTTAAAAGGATAAAAATGTATTTTTTTAAATATTGGGAAAACATTAAATATTTTTTTTTAGATTTTTTTGCTTAATTTTAAAAGGAAAAATACCTGTCAAAAAAATGTATGGGAAAATTTTATATATTTAAGTTTTCTTTTTAATTTTAAAAGGATAAAAAATAGCTGGGAGAAAAATTATATAGCTATCTTATAATTTGTTCTTTAATTGTAAAGGGATAAAAAAGTCTTAAAAAAATGTCGAGGAAACCAATTAGAAATTTTCTTTTTAAAATTGTTGTAAATTTTTTTTTTCAAATTTTCTTCCTAGTCTTTTTTATTACAGTAAGGCGGCCGCCGTAGCCGAATAGGTTGGTGCGCGACTACCATTCGGAATTCACAGAGAGAACGTAGGTTCGAATCTCGGTGAATCACCAAAATAAAGAAACACATTTTTCTAATAGCGGTCACTCCTCGGAAGGCCATGGCAAACCTCCGAGTGTATTTCTGCTATGAAAAAGCTCCTCATAAAAATATATACCGTTCGGAGTCGGCTTGAAACTGTAGGTCCCTCCATTTGTGGAACAACATCAAGGCGCACACCACAAATACGAGGAGAAGCCAATTAAACCCAATGCAAAATACTGCTCTTGCGAAGCAGTAGCATATCGTATACTAGCTTGCAGGTATTACTGAATTGATGGGAGAAATATTTGAAATATTACAAACAATTTTCAACATAAAATAATTTTTTCCAGCACATATCTATTTGTCAGTATATTTTATCCTGAATTTAAAAAAAAGTATATAGGTACCTTAAAAAGAACCGAAGATATATCATATAATAAACTATATACCATAAATTTCAGAATTGAATCAAATATTGAGATGTATATTATAATTTTTTTTTTCTAATTTTTCCAGTATTTTTGTTTATTATACTGCAGCTTATATATTAAATAAACCAATTATTAGAGGAATGCCCAAAATACTTGCATATCTTGATATGGAATTGCTCGATAGTCGCAGCGAACCAAATTGTGTAGCGACAAGGAATGGCGCATAAATAGTTTGACCTTGTCAGAGAACTTCACTCACAACTCTTTACCGATAGCTCAATTTTTTGGTTTTCTATTAGCTGATGTAGCACAGACCCTGAATTGGGCTTGCAATGCTATAGAGACTCGAAAAAATTAGATATCGGGTTTTCCAATAACAGGTGTTATATGTGAATGGATTGCGCTATCGAGAGATGATTAACGATTTTTATGGCGGAATTGGATGGTATTGATCTGGACAACTTTTATTTTCAATACGTGCTACGTGCCATACAAGCAATGAAACCATTGATCTTTTATGGGAAAAGTTTCCGGACCGTGTTATCTCTCTTGTGATTAACACCTTGTGACTCTTTTCCTTGGAGTCACGTGAGAGAGAAGGTCTACGCCAATAGCCCAGGGTCAATTCAAGACCTCAAAGATGGAATTCGTGAGGCTATCGAGGACATAGGGCAGCCACTTTGCAATTCGGTTATGGAAAATTTCATGAAAAGATATTGTCTTGTAAGCGTGGTCGTGGTGGTCATTTGCCTGCTTTAATTTTTCACTATCAACGTCATACCTTCCTCTTTATAATGAAATAAACATCCGATCATTTACCATATATTAAAAAATAGCTTTTTTCTTTGAATATCAAAATGGCACCTCTTATTAAAAGACCCTTTACATGGTTGTGTGGTTAAACATTTTCAAAGTTAATTTTTTTAAATTTATTTTTTATGAAACCACGCAATTTTGTGTAGAACCTCTCTGCATAGAACCTGGCTTTTCACCACCAATAAGTTTAATACAAAATTCAATCGCAGCTTTTTAGTATCGTTTATTACAGCTCCTATATTAAGCAACCAAATGCCATACAGGGCAATATTTAATTAGTATATCGAATTCAAAAGTTTTCAGAAATAGGTCGCCCATTATTTGTCCTTTTAGTGATAAAGAATTCTCGATTTTTTTGGAATAGAGGGTATATGTGTATATTTATGCTTGTGTAACCATGCGTACATTCGAATGTAAAGCAGCATTTATTTATAGCCTGGAATTCCATTAATTTTAATGAAAATGCGAAAAAATTTAATAAGCGTCAAAATTTAGCCAAGTGTGAAGAATGAGTTGCCTTTTGTGGCTGCTTTGCTTGCCAGCTTTTCACTTAAAGAATTATTTATCCCAATGCAATTCGACACAGTTTTCTATTTTCCGTATTTGGTTGTACAATTTGAATTATGGCCTACAGCAACATTGCGAGTTTTGAGCAGCTAGGCAATGACATGCGATAGACGTTTGAGTTTTACGATCTGTAACAAAAAAGGAATATCTGAAACTAGTTTTTATTTCTGAGATTAGAAATAGCGCTCAGTAAACTGTTTTTATTTTCACCCAAGGAAACAAAACTGAAAACATAGTAATTATTCTTGATGAAAATTTTTAAACTTAAAATTTAATGATAATCAAAGCGAAAAATAAGTTTAACAAAAATACAAAAAAGAAATCGACATATGATTATACTTTAGAGCGAATAATACAAAATTGAAATGTGAAAGTCGTAAAGTGTATCAAAAAATAAACACATCTCTATATGCATTCGAAACTGCTCTCCGATATTGGGAACCTTTATTTTATGCTTTTTTTCTGGTATTTTTTCAATTGGGACTAGTTACGAAATATTGAGTAAGTTTGTAAGAAACAAATTTGTATTGGGATACTCTTCGTAAATATTACGGAAATACATAAACGATATTTTTTTTAATTGATCTGGTCTAGTGGCTTTTTGCGCCTAAGAGGGGCCTCTTATCAGTCGGCTTAGAAAAATCGATTTTTTTTACTGCAATCGATAGATATAGGAGAATATGCCATCAAAATGTTATAGTGGAGTTCGAAGTGATTTCGGAGTTACAGGCCCGTGTACCGTTCTTCGTGTGAGTATACTGTCTACCTTCTGAAAACTTTGAAACACGTTTTCTCAAAACCATGTTTTTGAAAATGACGTGTAAGATTTAAAAAAAATTAATTAATTTTTTAATATTATTTAACATCTTTTTTGAAAAAAAGCGAAAAAAACCTTTTTTTTCAATTATTAATTGTGTGTTCAGTTTTTCATATTTTTATACAAGAGTAGTCTATGATATGCGGGAAAGCCTTCTGAATAAGACAATATTTTTCTTTTGTGTTTCAGGTGAAAACCATGACCGCAATCTTACACGCTGTTTTACTAGCGCGCAACGAGAAGTTGTGCGAGATCCCTCATATGTCCGCCGTTTTGTTTTTTTATTTATGTTAAAAACTTGTTTATTACTCTTCAATCAGGCCTTCAAATAAATGCAAAAGATTATTCCTGTGTGTCGCTTTTTTCGCCTTGAAAAAAAAATTGAGAAAAAACACCTTTATTTGAAGCCACCAATAAGAGGCCCCCCTTAAGCCCTCTTCTCCATTTATTTGTGTCAGCACGCACGGAGGCCTCTGTGTTTATATGGTTCTTCAGTCCCTCTTTATGAGAATTGGCTATCTTCTTTATTGTGTCTGAATCAAGAGCGAGGTCACGTTCGACATTAGTGCTACGGATATATTAAGAAGCACGAACGGCATGTTTTAACACTTTATTCTGAAACCTTTGAATTAGTCGAATAATGGTTTGGCTGGAACAACCCCATATTTGAGCGTCGTAAGTCTACCTAGGTTTTGGTATTTGCTTGTACAAATTTTTTTTTTTCGGAAAAATAGTAGTGATTGCTTACGTATAAGCCATTTTGGCTTATATTTAAATTCAAGCTCCTTATTTCTACATTTAATTTCAATCTCCTTGTATTTTTCTTATTGGTTCGCTCCATCTGAGCTTAGCATCCAATGTCATACCTAAGTACCTTGCTGTATTTGAGTATGGAATAGGTCTCCCATTTATGTATATGGAACCGTATTGATTTTGTTGTGTGTGAACTTTAACTTGTACAGACTTTGTTTCATTAAGTCGTGTGTGCCATTTCCTTGTCCAATGGTAAATGTTGTTTATGGCGACTTGCAATTTCGAGGTCGATCCGTTTGCAGTCTTGCTTACTGAAGGGATTGCTGTATTATCGGGGAATGTTGCTGCCACGCAGTTTTGATTGCAAACGAAAACAGTGAATACAGGACAGATCCAAGTACACTTCCTTGGAGAACTCCAGCCTTTATTGCTTTAAAGCCAGAATCGATCGGATAAATAAGAACGTAAATGATATCAATAACTATGGCTTGACGGCTGCGAATGGCAAATTGTATTGATATTTCTGTTCAGTAAGATTTGGCAAGTCATCAAGAATTTTTTAACGCCAGCCCAACGCTTCCAAATTGTAGGAATTTACTTTGAAAAAAAACAAAAATCTGTTCGCGAAGTTCATAGAGCACTGATGGCATCATCGGTTCTTATTTCTTTCGAAATGAGGAAGAAGCTACCGTTACGGTGAATGGCGAGCGCTATCGAACCATGCTGAATGAATGTTTGTTTCCAAAAATCCATCAGGTAAATATCGACGACAACAAGATGGCATATCTTGTCATTCAGCGCGCTTAACGATCTATGCAGTAATCAAGCCACCATTAACGCCATACGTCCAGATTTATTGGAAAAAGTTAGACTGATGGAATGAACCACGTAACTCTTAGCCGCGACGGACATTTGCCGGAAATCATATTACAAAAATATATGCCATAGAACTATCATCTTCTTCTTATTAATTGGCGCGATAACCGCTAACGCTATTTTGGGCGACTTTAACAAAGCCCGCCAACCGTTTCGTTCTCGTGCTAACCGGCGCCAGTTGGAAACACCAAATGAACCGAAGCTCTTCTCCACCTGATCTTCCCAACGCAGAGGGTCATTTTTCTTCCTCTGCTACAAAAAGTTGGTACAGTATCCAATACTCTTAGAGTCGGAGCGTTTGTATGCATTCGAACGGCATGACGCATCCAACGTAGCCGCTGGATCTTTATTCGCTGCGCTATGTCTATGTCATCGTAAAGCTCATACAGCTCATCGTTCCATCGCCTGCGATATCCGCCGTTGCCAACGTGCAAAGGTCTAAAAATCTTACGCAGAATCTTTCTCTCAAACACTCCAAGTGTCGCTTCATCGGATGTTGTCATCGTCCACGCTTCTGCGCCATACATTAAGACGGGCGTGATGAGAGCCTTGTAGAGTGTTAGTTTTGTTCGTCGAGAGAGGACTTTACTACTCAATTGCCTACTTAGTCCAAAGTAGCACTTGTTGGCAAGAGAGATTCTACGTTGGATTTCAAGGCTGACATTGTTGTCGGTGTTATTACTGGTCCCTAGATAAACAAAGTATTTTACAACCTCGAAATCATAACTCTCAACAGTGACGTGATGCCGATACGTGAGGGCGCCGTCTTCTTGTTTTGTGGCAAGAGGTACTTCGGTGTGTCCTCGTTCACCACCAGACCCATTCGCTTTGCTTTTTTATGCTGTTTGGAAAAGGCAGAACTAACAGCGCAGTTGATAGGGCCAGTGATGTCGATATCATCGGCATACGCCAACAATTGTACGCTCTTATAAAAAAATGTGCCTGAGCGATTAAGTTCTGCTGCTAGCACGATCTTTTCTAACATCAGGTTAAAGAAGTCACACGACAGCAAGTCACACGACAGTGAGTCACCCTGCCTGAAACCTCGTTTGGTATCAAACGGCTCGGAGAGGGCCTTCCGAATTCTGATGCCGCTGCTATCTACCAGATTATAATAAAAAAATTAGTCCAACAATATTTCGGTTTTGTAATATCTTTTTAAGTTCTCAAGTTCTTAAAAAACACCTGGTACATATAAAAAAAATATGACTTTGCAGTTTGTGAAGATTATTAGAGGTTTGTAGATAAAACATAATAAACAGTTCTACCAGTAACACTCAGACGGCAATGTAAAGTTCAGATACATAGATTGTAAGCCTCACATAAGAATCGCAACATTCTGCCTCGACATGCTGCTGCAACATTTAACCTGGACAATATTTGCCATTCAACGCCACAAGTGTCATTGTAGCAATACAATAAAAGGACAAAATATGTATGTATTCTGATGTTGTCCGTGTACCAACACACATATGCCCACCAGTAGCTAACCCAGTAACCCAAACGGACTGTCGGTCTGTAGACAAAACAGCTGCCTTGAACGGCACCCTGGCTGCCACCCACAACCATCTTTGTAAGCACTACCAATCACTTCAGTATCGACCGCCGCATCAACTAAACACTAGCGCCGGAGCACATGTTTATAGCTGGAACAACAAGTTTTGGAATGCCATCACCAAGCTGACTCCCGCCAAAGTGTACTGTTGATTTTATTTGCGTTACCCATGCGTTAGTATGTTTGTGTGTCAGCGCTGGTGCCTGGTGCTTCGACATATATGTGTACGTACATACATACATACATACATACATTCATACATGCGAATAAATACTGTACGAGTGAGTACTGTTCCATTCCAGTGTGTTCCGATGCAAAAGCTTTTCATGAAAAGAAATTTTTGCCCAGCTCGACGCAGTTTTCCCCAACAGAATTTTCAGTCACGCGGCAAAACTTGAAACGAACGGTTAGAAAACATGGAAAATCGGAAGAAAAGTGAAGAATTTCATTAAGAGACATACATACATATATAATCATTTGTATATGTGTGCCTCTACTCTCCTACTTTTAATGGTTGGTGTGAAATCGTCATAGTGGTGGAGGAAGCTGCCAACAAACACACACACACACATGCGTACTTACATACCTAATCGTATAGAATAATATTTATTGTGTGTGTACGAAGGTGTTGTGCGAAACTTCGCGGAAAAATTCATTTGTGAAAGTGTGGGTGTACATATGCACAGATATTATATTGCGTATGTGTTTGTTGACTTTGTTTATAATTTTCTTTTGCTTGTAGGTGTATTAATGTGTTGTAGATAGAAATAAAACAGCAAAGCTTTAGCAGTGATTTTGAGTGTGAGTGAGTCAACGGGCAGGTGTCAGCTAACCGGCGGCAAAAGGAATACTTAATTCACGACTAACGCTGTGCCTTCCAATGCGATGAAAAATACATTTGAGCATAAAAAAATATAAAAAAAAAACGAATACAAAAAAACAAAAATAAACTGCAAGCATTTCGTTAAATCCACTTTGGTACTTAGCAGCTTATTTTATTTTGGTTGAAATCAGATTATAACGCCAATTAGATGTGTGGCTCTTTTGCAAAAATGTTAAAGCAGTGTTCAATTATCCGAAAACTGACGGTGATGCGTGAATCCTGTTATATTTTTCAAGTGAATTTAAAATAAAAAGTTTATTTTCCTTTAATATTAACGAATTTATTTCGTATAGAAGGTTTAAAAATATTTTATAATATAATTTTTTTTAATATATATTATAATAATATAATTCTAGATCGCGACTTCTATTCCCAGTTCGTCCTTCGGCTGGCAATGGAAAGTTGTAGAATGCATTCCTGTCATAAAATATTTCCTTATATAAAATCTTCGGTCATTCTGAGACGGCATTAACCAGTTCTTTCACTTGTAAGAGAATATTAAGTTGCGCATCGCAAATTAAAAAAGATCTTCTGTCCAACACCTAAAAAAGAAGGGTTACAGAAGAAATCGTCCAAGTTACCTAAGAATATTATTATTTAGGTCCCTTCTAATTAATTTGGTTATGTGACATGATTTCCAAAACTTAACCGTATCTCAAATATTCAATTTTAAAGATTGTTGAACGAAAAAAAAATTTTTTTTGTTATTGCTTGTAAGTCCACTTTTTCAATTTAATTCAAGATTACGATGTGTTTTCTGTTTTCAGTCAAGAGGCATATCAGTTTATAAAAATTAGCAATAAGATTTGAACCAAATTTTGGCAATTAAAAATGATTGCTTTATAAAGTTTTAAATGTACGATTTTTCAATAAGTATTTGCTGCATCACATCATTCGCCATCATCAAAAAAGTTTGTATGGAAACGATTCTGCAAGTTATTTTAAAAACTATTATGTACCGCGTTAGCCATCGAAAAAGGTATAACATAATATTATTACAAGGAATAATATAATTGAATGTACTCAGCAGGTAGTACAGATAGTCAATAATGCCCTTAACGGGTCGACGACTTTCCCGGTAACTTGACTTTTAACCTAAAATTTCATACCCACTCGTTGCAGCAAATTCAAATCCATTTTTAAAACTGCGAGAAATTTAAAGTACGTTCAGAGGCAGATTTACTCAAAACGGCGTACCATTCACAAATGTCAGGCAATGGTGATACAACAACTAAGAATGTTAATCACAGATGTGGCAACCTAATAAAAAAACAGAACTCAAATCCATTGACTCTGAGCGTCACTTGACGGTTGTTACGGCAACTTTTTGATGAAGGTGGTATCTCATCATTCGATGATGCGGTTTTTAATTCCATTATTAGAGTAGATATCTTCATTGGTGATTCAGAAGGTAGAAGAACTTGGGTTCATATATGAATTACCATATAACTACTTGAAGCCCATACCCGTGTTGTAATACATTAAAAATATAAACGTTTCCTTTACAGATTACAGAAAACAGAAATAAATTTAAATACAAATTAAAAATTAACTCCATTCCTTGCAAAGCCGTACAACAAATTGTTCCCCTATTTTTTCATGAAATATTTTCTCATTGGCAAATTCACGATAATATAATAATAAATTCTAATTGTAGCTAAAATATGCTTATAAAGGTTTAAGTTCATTGAATATAAGATATTAATTGGTGAAAAACGACATTTTCCACTAGTGCCACCAGGCGAGTCCAAAAATATTTTGAATCTGAATAAGAACCAGATCGGACCATAATTGGGCGACTTGTAGCAAATATCTTTCCTATCATATATGTATGTATGTATCTAATACTTGTATACTCGTACATTCTACATGTAAGCTAAGTTTGAACACGCCCAGCCGATCAAATGATTAAACTACAACAATTTTTTTTAGATCTCAACAAACTTTCCATACAAGTTAAAAATAAACGCAGCACCTGCAGCAGAAACTTTCGGCTGGAGCTTTTATTTTATTTATATGGATTATAATTTAGAAAAGTTTACAGAATTTTGACCTTATCACCCATTGTAATGTTAGCTGGACGACCCAATTTGCACTTCCAGAGGCGATCAAAGTACTGCATTTTGATAATGAAATGCTTAAAAAATTCGATTGTCTATTTATTCAAATTTATTTTATTGCACGCAGTTATATATTGTAATTTGTGATCTACTCTTCTTTTTGCCGTTTATTTTTGCATCTGAGATAATAGAGCGATTCCATGTCAAGTGAACAATGTGCTCTGATGTTGTGGTAAATTTTTCTAAGAATTGGTTTATTTGTAGGCTTGAGTATAGTAAGTAGTCAATTGAAAAAGTTACAAAAAAAAAATTAATATTTGTAAGACTTTTTAATTTTATAAATTTTAGAATGAAGTTTTTGAAAGTAAAGTATCTTCGGAATTTCCAACATTTATTTTTTTTGTTTTTTTGTTATGATAATAAATAATTCTTGAAAAAATTTTTTTTTAGAAAATTTAATTCCTTATTAAAATTTTTGGGAAATTTTTATCACATTTTTTCCTAATTATTTTTTTTTTCGAAAGCAACTCGATGCAATTTTTTATTTCAATAGGCCATCCTCCATTAGTTTATTATTTCATAATGCACATTTTTCAATTCAAGTTATTTCTGGTGCTTCAATTGAACTCTGAGCTTTGGTTTATTAAGAGGCTCATAATAAAATTTTATGACAAATAACGGTTTGGGGAAAAATAAGTCCATTATTTTCTCTTTAGATAATTATAGTGATTGATATATCGTAAAGTATCGATAAAACAATTTAAAGTTTATGCACGTTGTCAAGGTGATATTTTACACTAAAAACTTCTTATGCTGTTTTTTGTCAGCAAAGAGAAAAACTGGTGCGTTATACAGCTTCTCTTTGTTAAGGGCAAAAATGCAATCCACGTTGAATGCTGCTGAAATTGTGAATGGTTTTTTGGTGCCGATACTGTAACAGCTAATAATGTGCAATTTTTATTTAGTCGATTCCGTTCAGGCATTTTTGATGTTAAAGAAAATATCTATAATGTCGATCATATCATAGAAATCATCAGAGTTGACTGGCATGTTAGTAGTCGTAGCATCGCCCCGGAGCTAAAGACCGACCATAAACCAGTTTTAAGCAATTTGTACAAAAATTTTATGCGAAAATTATAGATTTATTTTTCCTCCAATTAAAATTTTTGTGGTACATTTTCAACCATTTCATATCCCTGCGCTATCAGTATTTTTTTTCCTTGCCAAAAACGGACAAAAACGACACATTTACTGGGGAGTTAGGGTATATTTATACTCCGCATACTTATATGATTATTTTTTGTCTCCTCCATCAGAGTCCAGTGCCGGTTACTTGTTATGTAGGAAAAATTTGATCTTTCTACAGTGTAAAAATAACTACATACATAGCAAGTAAGTAGTACTGGGGTATTGGAAGAATGATCAACTAAGATTATATAATAGGACTATGAATAATTTCGTGCGGTTTTTTTTCGAAATTTGAAACTTTATTGACGTAAAATGGTTACAAATTTAATATTCAAAATATTGTCCATCGCTTACTACTACTTTTTCCCATCTTTCTGGCAATTCACGGATTCCCTTTGTGAAAAATTCGGTCGGTTTTGCCGCAATCCACGAATCGATCCATTTTTTGACTTCATCGTAATTACGGAAGTGCTGGTCAGCCAGGCCATGTTGCATCGATCGGAAGAGATAGTAATCGGATGGCGCAAGGTCTGGACTATACGGCGGGTGGGGTAGGACATCCCATTTGAGCGTTTCTAAGTATGTTTTGACCACTTGTGCAACATGTGGCCGAGCATTGTCATGTTGCAAAATAACTTTGTCGTGTCTATCGGCGTATTGCGGCCGTTTTTCTCGCAGTGCTCGGCTCAAACGCATCAATTGTCGTCGGTAGACATCCCCCGTAATCGTTTCATTCGGTTTCAGTAGCTCATAATACACAACACCCAGCTGGTCCCACCAGATACACAGCATAACCTTCAGGCCATGAATATTCTGCGCCGACGTCGATGTTGAAGCATGGCCAGGGTATCCATACGTTGCCCGACGTTTTGGATTGTCGTAATGGACCCACTTTTCATCGCCAGTCACAATTCGATGCAAAAAACCCTTTCTTTTGTGCCGTTGAAGCAGTTGTTCGCATGCCATAAAACGGCGTTCAACGTCTCTTGGCTTCAATTCATACGGCACCCAATGGCCTACCTTTCGGATCATTCCCATGGCTTTTAAACGTTTGGAAATGGTTGATTGATCAACTCCCAAAGTTTTTGCAACCTCTTCTTGCGTTTGAGCCGGATCTTGATCGAGCAATTCCTCCAATTCGGTATCCATGAACTTTGGCGGCGCACCCTCGCGTTCTTCGTCTTCCAAGCCAAAATCACCACTTTTAAAGCGTGCAAACCACTTCTGGCACGTTCGCTCAGATAGAGCATGCTCACCATAAACTTCCACCAAGATACGATGACTTTCGGCTGCTTTTTTCTTCATATTAAAATAATGAAGAAGAATTCCCCGCAAAAACACATTATTTGGCACGAAATTCGACATTTTCAAGTGTGGTAAAAATATTGTTGTTTACGCTTCAAATAAAAAACTTATACTGACGTTTGTGCCTTACGACAGTAGCTCTCCAATGAATGTTTGGAAATGTGGATCGATGGAATAATAATCAAGTTACGCCATCTGTTGTAAAACCGCACGAACTTATAAATAGACCTATTATATATTTTTTTTCATTAATATTTGGTTTGATTTGCCTTGTCATCTGCCATTTAATTATTCACTAAGAACCGAAATTTGCATGGAAACACTAGAGCGCCTGGCAAAATTTACTGATTGTTTATGATTTCCTTCTATTGTCAGCTCGTCAGTTCACTGAACTTGACTCCTACCTTAGAGTCTTACTTCGTCTTACTTACTTCGTACTATCAGCTCGTTCAAAAGCTCCATATATTCAATTGCCACCTCCAAAGTGGTGCTGTTCCACCACATATATTTTATTATAGCCTTGCTTTCAGGGTTTATTGTGGAAACGACTTTTGATCACTCAGTTCGAATGTCTCTCATAAACAAACGCACCTGCAAAGCTGCAAACAATTATTTATTTGCTGAAGTCCAGTGCTTCAATCTAGTAAGCATATTTTTGAATCAACACTTCAAGTCACCTATTCAATTCTCTTCATTTGCTACGATTTCCCGTGATTACATTAAACATTTCACTAACAACATTAAACGCACTGATTCAATTTCGCTGCACTAACTTTTACTTTAGTTTCACTTCGCTATACTCAACTGACGCTTCCATCTAAAAATGTTGCTGAGAGTTGCAGAAAATTTAATTGCCTGACTTGCCGCCACTTGTAGTTGGAAATATTTTGTTGCTGCTCGATAATTAATTAAATTTTTTTCTTAACGCCTCATATGTAGGGGAGCTACAATTTGGCTAACGTTTTTAATTTTTACTCTTAGTTATGTTTTTTTTTTAATTTTTTCTTTCTACTTTTAATCCAACTACAAATTGAGTTTTTCACATTTTATTCCTTGAGTCATCAAATTTTTGCAACCAAATTAGTTTGCATGTAAGAAAGGTACGAAGGAAATCAAAAGGTCCTCAAACTGAGGAGGAAAAGGTTTGCAATGAAGCATGAAATAATTAAACCAGGTGTGTTCAGAAAGTCCGGTGACTTTTAATATTTCGCGCCTAACTTCACCGGCTCAAGTCATTTAACAGCACTTTTTGATAAGATGTGGTTCGAGGAGTGGAAAAAATTTCAGTACGAATGTATTAATTCCCTGAGGTGATTACTTGCAAGGGGCCAAACAGATACTGATGATACATTTTTTGCGAGTAATAAAAAGTATATTTCCTTTTTAAACACACCTCATATTTTTGCTGCTCTATACTTTCTCTCTCAATACCTATATACAGAGTTTTTTAATAATGCAATATTTGGATGTAAATGATCGGATGCTTATTTCATTATAAAGAGGAAGGTATGCCGTTAATAGTGGAAAATAATATCAGGCAACTGACCACCACGACTACGCTTACAGGACAATATCCTTTTCATGAAATTTTCCATAACCGAATTGCAAAGTGGCCTCACGAATTCCATCTTTGAGGTTTTGAATCGACCCTGGGCTGTTGGCATAGACCTTCTCTTTCACGTGGCTCCAAAGAAAAAAGTCAGGAGGTGTGAAATCACAAGATCTCGGTATCCAATTGTGATCACCTCTTCGAGAGATAACACGGTTCGGAAACTTTTCCCGAAAAATATCAATGGTTTCGTTGCTTGTGTGGCACATAGCGCTGTCTTGTTGAAAATAAAAGTTATCCAGATCAATACCATCCAATTCCGGCCATAAAAAATTGTTAATCATCTCTCGAAAGCGCAATGCATTCACCTTTAACACCTGTTTTTGGAAAACCCTTCATATATATATAAATTCAACCCATTCGGCTACGGCGACTCGGCAGGCAAAGGCAAACTTCTGCTATAAAAAAACTCCTCATAAGAAACCAATTGCCGCTCCGAGTCGGCTTAAAACTGTAGGTCCCCCCAGTTGTGGAATAACAACAAGGCGTACACCATAAATAGGAGGAAGAGCTCAACTAAGCACTTAACAGAATAGTCACGCACCAATTATTATTTGTTTTTTTCTTTTAATAAAAATAATTAGCTAGATCTTTAACATTTGCAGAAATATACGACTTCAATTAACTACTAACTAAATAAAGGTAATAATATGAAGGGTGCATGCATCGTATCTTCACCTTCTAGCTTCATTCAAAGCATGCATTGATTTTCTGAAAATATAATTTAACATTTTTCCGTGTCATCGACATATTTTTCCTCTCCGACCAATGATTATCCTTAAACACCACTAAACATCAATTTGCCAGCCGATTGTAAAATCTTGTACTTCTTAGGCGCTGCTGCAACATTTCTATGCTACTGCATACACTTCCTTAACTCCCTTCGACTTAACTTCTTTCAGTGAACACAAAGTTCATCTCCGAAAATAATCCCCTTAATTCATTCCTGAGTCCGAAACACAGATTCAAAAACTCACATGAACTTTCAAAACCGCTGTTGAATTTGAAGTTTTGCGAGCGTTTTAGCCATCCATGTTATGGTGATCTTAGGCATTCCAAGGTGATTAAAGAGATTGTTAAGAGCAGTCGTGGATGGTACTCCAATCATTTTTGGAATGTATCTCCCTTTCAAATATACATCTTTCAAAATATAGCAACAATGAAAGTGATAATAATAAGAATGGGTTGAGGACCGATCATAAATATTTGATTACAATATTCTCTGTTTAATATTTAAAATTCGTTTCTAAAGTAGAAGTTTAAAAAAAAGAATTTTTATTTTAAAAGTTAATTGTTTGTAAGCTGTCTGTAAAAAGCAAGGCGAATATATTAAAGGTGGTATCGGTTGACCAGCTGACTTATTTTGTGTTTTTCTCTCGCCGCATACAAACGGATGTCTAGTTCCATCATCATGTCAGTTGTGCAACATATATCGTTCTTTCCTTATTCATTTCAACTTTCTTTCGTTGCGGCATTTCTAATTTACAAAACGTTCTCGTTGGTCTGGTGCCACCACCTTTAATGAATGCGTCTTGTTAGAGGGCTGTAACTTTTTTATTTTTAAAGCAGTTATCTTTAACTTTTATGTACTCAAATCTGCTTATACTTAGCATTTCATCTCTTTCTCTACTATCCAATTATAATTTTCCGTTTCGTGTATCATGTCATTAGAAAAGGCATAAGGTCGAATATAAAAAAAGGAAATCATGTAAAATACAAAGAAAACCGCATATATACGCTGTTAAAATATTGCCATTTGTTGGAGCACAGTCTGTTTCAGAGTAGTTTTCAATCATATTTATATAAATATATAATTGGCTCGTATATCCTTTTTAGGTGTTTGACTGAGCTTCTCCTCCTATTTGTGGCGTGCGTCTTGATGTTGTTCCACAAATGAAGTGACATACAGTTTCAAACGGGCTCCGAGCGACAGATATTTTTATGAGGAGCTTTTTCATGCCAGAAATACACTCGGAGGTTTTCCATTGCCTGGCGAGCGACGACCGCTATTAGAAACAACTTTTTCTTAATTTTGGTCTTTCACCGAGACTCGAACCTACATTCTCCCTGAATTCCGAATGGTAGTCACGCACCAACCCATTCGGTTACGGCGACCGCCCAATTATATTTGCTAACCTTTATTCCTTATTAATTCGTAACAGGTGCTACTTCTTTAGAAATGTTTGATTTGTTTAAGGTTTGGTACTCGGAAACAGAAATCTAATAGAAGCCCAATTTAATACAAGTTTAAATGAAGAAGAAAAAATTGCAAACCTGGCTTGGAGTTCATTCCATAGCAACGAGATTGTAGACGTAATATCGAATTTTTTGAAAAAATGGATGCGAATTTGCTGCAAGCCACATTTTGTGTGGGTGGTAGGTCTCCCTGGGCACCAATCTTCTTTATAATTCACTATAAACCTAATAAAAATTGGATAATTTTTAACATTGCTGCTTCCAAGAGTGTGAGGCGTGACCGTGGATCAGGATAGGTACTTCTTCTTTTTTATGTGAAGACATTTCGTATTTCTTCTTTCTTATGCGAAAGTAGCCATATACAAAATTTCATTAAAATCGGTCATTGATTACTATGATTGGGCATGTCACACTGTACGCTGCCGGCCGGTCAGAGTGTTTGTCATCTTCTTTTCTCTAAAAATTATTGTTTTTCCTAGGCCGAAATTCCAATATGCAGCTAAACTATGCTCTCTAATGATCTCAGAGTCTTTGCTTGGTTAGTGACAAAGTTAATTGCGGAGAAACCCCCAATTTTCTACATATCTGATTTTTTCTTTCTGAGCTGCTTCTTTATCCGGCCATATCTGAAATATGAATGCACCAATTTTACTGAAGCTTTATATTATAGTTACAGCTTTTATTAGTCCCCGAGACGTGTTTACTAAAAATATAAAACACTCCTCCTATTTGAACTTCTCGCTCCCGCAGCGAATTCTTGCTACATTTTGAACCTTGTATGCGCGAAACTGCAAAATACCAACCTCACAAATGCAAGTCTCACTAAAAGTTTCATTGTAAAGTTTCATCGCAAAAGTTAATTAGCATGCATATAAGTTTCATATCTGCACGCATGCATTAAAGCTGTTTAAACAACAAAACTTGCATTGTCAACTAACTGTATACAAACATACATACTTAGTATAGTCCTCCAAGCGCTTGCCTTATTTCATTTAATGGCATTCGTCACTCAAATCCTAGCCCGCTTAAATATACGAGATATTTCGCTTACGAAATATTTTCAGTATGCATGGTTTGACATTTTGGCACATTTCATAACAGACATCTTGCCTTTGAGTGTCCTTTAAATTGGCTCTTATATTGCGTCGATTGTTTTCTTTACCTTAGGGGAATTCACTTTAATAGAAATACCCAAACCAATTTTCAGTAGATTTTTTTAAAGTAGTGTAGAGCTATTTACCCACCACTAAGATTATAGCTGGATCATATCAGTGAGTGTGCGATGACAGAGCCACTGGGCGCTTTCTTGTGATTTTTTTTTTGGGTAAAAGAAGCAAAGACAGTCAAGCACTGCAAATGACATGTAATTTTGTCCACGCTTTGACTAAGCTAATTTTTAAGACTGTAAAAGTCCGGTCAGACATGTTGAAGAAACTGTCTTTTCTGCCGATTCCGCTGTAAATGAAAAAGGAAAATATAGAGCAAGAAAACAAGACAGTCAAATGGCAATCACATTCAATTTACAGAACTCAAATAATTGTGGATTATCATTTTATAGTTACTCCTATTCATGCGATTCCAGAGTCTCACGGCACTAAGGAAGAAAAGTCTTGTTGAGGACAAGTAAGAATATTTAGAAATAACCGCACTAAGTCTCCACCCTCGTAAAAGAGGTGTCGCTGCAGATAGTAAAGGGTTTTCCAATAAGAGGTGTTATTTTGACATTCAAAGAAAAAAGCTATTTTTTAATATAAATAATCGGATGTTTATTTCATTATAAAGAGGAAGGTATGCTGTTAATAGTGGAAAATAACATCAGGCAAATGGCCACCACGGCCACGCTTACAGGACAATATCTTTTCATGAAATTTTCCATAACCGAATTGCAAAGTGGCTGCCCTCTGTCCTCGATAGCCTCACGCATTCCATCTTTGAGGTTTTGAGTCGACCCTGGGCTTTTGGCGTAGACCTTCTCTTTTACGTGGCTCCAAAGAAAAAAAGTCACAAGGTGTTCAATCACAAGATCTCGGTGTCCAATTGTTATCACCTCTTCGAGAGATAACACGGTCCGGAAACTTTTCCCGTAAAAGATCAATGGTTTCGTTGCTGGTGTGGCACATAGGCTGTCTTGTTGAAAATAAAAGTTGTACCATCATTGTACCGTCAATACCATCCAATTCCGCCCATAAAAAATCGTTAATCATCTCTCGATAGCGCAATCCATTCATTCATAACACCTGTTGTTGGAAACCACAGTATTTTTATGATCGCTCTAGTAATATACTGCTGATTTGAAGGTCTCGTTAGCAGTAGTTGACATTCGTTTGAAGCGTAAAGAGCATTTCTTAGCTGATATCAAAAATGTATACGATCGTCCCGAAAAAACAGCATTTGCGGGAAGTCATGCCTCATTATTACCTTTTAAAGAAAAGTGCAGCTGAAACGTGTAGTTTATTGATCCGTATTTGCAGTAATTACGCTCCATAAAATATAACTTGTAAAGGGTGGTTTCGACGCTTCCAAAGTGGCAGTTTCGAAGTGAATGATAAAGATCGCAGCACCGAAAAAATTCGAAGAAACTCAACTACAACAATTTTTGGATGAATGTCGAACTCTTGATGATATGTCTAAAGAGCAGGATGTTGACAAATTAACCGTCGATAAACGTTGGTACGCGATGGGAATGGTTCAGAAAGCAGGTAACTAAGTGCGGCATCAAATGAAGGAGGGGGATATCGAGAGACGTTTGGTGTCGTGTGAGATGTTTCTTGAATGGCAAAAAAGAAAGGTGGATCTAATAATGGATCATGGATAGGCCTAAGCGTCGAAAATGTTGGAGCCTGCCATGTGAACCAGGTCCATCGATTGCGAAAAAAAAAAAATTCATGCTTCAAAGGTTATGTTTTGCATCCAGTGGGATCAGAAGGGTCTCATCTATTATTAACTCCTTAAACCATTTAAATCCATCACTGCCGATCGTTATCGACTGCAGCTTATGCGTTTGAATCGAGCTCTCAAAGCACAGCGGCTGGAATGGGACGGTAGACATGACAAACTGCTTTTGCTGCTAGGCCACGCATTGCTAAATCGGTCCAGAAATATTTAGAGGGACTGAATTGGGAAATCTTGCCCCACCCGCCGTATTCTCCAGACATTGCACCTTCGGACTACCATCTGTTCCGATCAATGGAGTTAGCCCTAATTGGAGAGCGAATCACTGCTTACGAGAGCATCTCAAACTGGCTCAATAAATGGATCAAGTCAAAAGAATTCGAATTTTTCGTCAGAGCAATCCGTATGCTGCCTGAAAGATGGAGTAAAGTTGTAGCTTTAACTGGCACGTACTTCACATAATATCATGTATTATTTAATTGTTTAAATAATTCGAAACTCTGGCTAAGAAAGAACGGAAACTTATTCACATACCCAATACAATGACACCATCATCACTGGACGGCTCGAAGGGCAATCGTTATTGATTGCGCGAATTACAATAATTCCCATTAATTTACCGTTTCACTTCGGTCGCTTATAGTTCCCATTGAAAATAGCCTTACCGATCACTATAGATGAGAAACAAAGTAAAACTGTGGTTGCATCTGGGCGCTCAATGTTTTTCGCACGAACCACTCTGCGTTGGCTGTTCGCGAGTATCGAGAGCTAGAAATCTTAATATTCACGCGAAAAAACAAATTGCAAGACGTTGTTTTTTGAAATGTTTGGGAGTAGCTTAATTTTTTTAGAACAAAAAAAAAAACAATTTAAAAAACAAAAAATAGAAATGAAATAAATTTTTTCCAAGTTTGTTGAAGTTATTTATTGCCTTATGAGCTCCATTTGGAAGCTAATTTATAATGCATATTTCAACAAGATGTACGAAGGCACTTTCGCATTTTTTTATTTATAGGCTTTCTTCTAAGTTTTGAGTTAATTATTCAGTCGACTTTAATGTCGCTCCACTCGTCCATGGCAGTAAACAGCTGATTAATTACCATCAATTTATAAGCCTCTCCCACTCTTCGCCCATTCGTATATACAAAATTCGCAGTCACAATTCGGCACTTCATTTTTTCTATTTATCTACGATTAATGAGAGCGTAATTAGAGACAGTAAAATGTTCAAGATTTAAAATTGTTGAAATTAAGCATTTAATGGCGCACCACAACTTTTGGCCTGTCTGCTTTCACGCGACACGAAAAATTGAGATAAGCTAATTTTAAGTTAAAAAATGAGAAATGTCTGAAGCGGTCAGCTGGCGTGAACTCTTCCACGCACAAATCCATACTCGCACAGATACACGCACATGCGTTTGTATGTATATGTGACTGTCTAGCAAACAAAGAATGACTGTTATCTTTATTCACGGCTATTTACTCGATTGCAAAAAATTATTTCCAATTTTTCCACTTCAATGTTTATTTGGTGGAATGCTACAGTTTGTTTTCTTTTGTTTGCGCGCATTGGAAGCACATTTTTAATTATAATAATAAATACATAAAAAAATAAAAAATGCGGTGAAACGCTGATTGGTAAATAAGCTGGTGGGTGTGAATGAAAATATTTAAAATTATTCATTTATGATCTTGTTTTTTCATTTAATTTATGGAAATCCGCGCAGGTAGAACAAATCGTATGGAAGTGTGCAACTAGTGACAGTAAAATTTATCTTTATCTTAATTTAAATGTGAAGAAAAATGTATTGAAATTCTTACTTATTTGTATTTTTTTACTTACGCGCTTTAAATTATGCAGGAAAATGCTAATGAGCCTGCGTCAGCTGAATACGCCAGATCAAGCATCCTCGTGACTAAACGATGAAATGTATTGTGAAAAAAATAAAGTTACTAAAATAAAAGCATAAAAACAATCAGTGCTATAATTTCATTTTCTTGTTAAAGCAAGAAAAAAATTAACAAAAAAATATAAATTGACTACCCGCCTGCGAGTTTGAGAACAACAGCAACCAACAACCGAAGCGAACAACTATCTACAAAAAAAAAACACAAAAGCAAGAAAAAAAAAGAAAGAAAGAAAAAAAACAGCCAGGACATAATCAGAATTCAGCTAAGCCATGAAAATCGGGCACAAAAGCCCCTAAATACAGAAAATAAATGCCTACAAATATATTTATATCCTTCTTTTGAATCTAAAAGCATATAAAGTGCTTAGCAGGAATATAATAATAATTTAAAAACGGAAAATAATTTCAGTGAAAAAAAAATTATGTGTTATAGAAAATAAGAAAAAAAAAACCATAGAAGAAAAACAAGAGCCCCAGAATTATCTGTCAGCGCAAAATTTCCATAAAAAATTCAATTTTTGAACGCATTAAAACGTGTTCTCCTTGCCAAGGGCAAGTGCATTTATTAAGAGACAGCCAGAAAGAAACAAAAAAAAAAAAAAAACGTAGATAAAAAAGGAAGTAAAAAAAAACAAGGTAATTACATACCCCCAAATGTGCTTGTGTGAGCTAAAGGAGAAGCCGTACATACGACGTGGACACTCCCAACCATTATAACCGTAAAATTATACGCTACAACAAAAAAGAAATCACTTTTTAAATGTTATGCGTTTGTGTTGTGTGTTTATCTTCGGGTATAAATTGTAAAGAATCCTGTTGTTCATAAACCTCAACGCCACTTTATTATCCAACTGGCAGTGCACAGTCACAGCCACAGCCAGTCAGCAGTACACATGTCTGTATATATGTGCGCACATAAAAATACTTGCGTCAGTAAGACAACATTCATGCTGAATCTGTGTTTGTGAGAGTGTAGCAGTGCGAAGCAGCTAAGAGGGCAGACTAACTCCTCTATGCTGATAATTTATAGACATTTAGTTCGTTGATTGCTTTTTGGGGTAAGAATTGTAAATTTAATCTACCTCACTCACTTACTTATCGCAAATTAATACACAAATTACATTGCTCACCTTAGCAAAGCGTTCTTTGAACGTAGCAATGATTTTTTATACAAAATGTTTATTTCAATTGCACGTAAATTCTTTAGTACTCGTAGCTGATGCTCATTCAGACTGCTTCAATTGCACACCGCGGCCTGTCGAAATAAATTCGAACGGCATGCCATTCAATCTGTATAATTTTTGTTTATATTTTAACAACTCATACATAAATAAGTAGGAGTGGCATGAAAGAAGAATGTATGGAAGATCATCTTAAATTAAAGATATAAGATATATGGCGGTAGGCTGTTGTTGCTAGTACAAAAAAGATCAACTGCCGTTGAGGAAATTTCATCCAAGCGGTAATAAAACAATGAAAGCAGATTTCTTGATGATTATAAAAAAATCGAAAGTGCATCAGAAGAAGTAGACTTATTTGGTAGCAAAGGTATAGTCCAACAAGTCTCAATTCTTTTTTCGAAATTTACTTATTTTAGGCATAGAAAGTTTTATGTTGCGTGTAAAAAATGTTATAAGACGAGTTCTGATTGAAATATTCAGGTTTGTTATGAAATCCAAGTTCGAATTGGGGAAATTGATTTGGAAATCGATTTTGGTTGTGTTGGTGTTGCAGATTCTAATTGCTTTCTTCACTTTTCAGACATAAAAAATCGAATTTCGAGACAGTTGTTCTGCTCATAAATAGAGAAAACTTGTGTTTACATTTTGACAAGTTTGCTTGCTTTTACCACAAAATTTAAAAGTAATCTAATACTTTATAATACAAAAAAACGCAATGAGTAACTTTTTTATGGAGAAGAAAACTTCTGAAAATGTGAAATAAAATAACGCTTAAGGTTATTTACTTCTTCAAATAGCTTATAACCCCGTATTTGAGCGGCATATGTTTGATTTTAAACAAGCATTTGACAGCATTAACAATTGGCCGTAATTTAAAAAAAAAAAATGAAAAACTTTGATTCTTCTTGTGGATTATTTTTATTTGGTCTTTTAATTTTTTTTACATCAAGTCGAGAATATGATGTCATGTAAATGCCCGCCGCCACGGTTGATTGCCATTTGAGCCCTTTTTATGGCATTTTCCATCACTTTGACCAAAACTTCCGGCGATAGGTCCTCACATTCTTGACGGATATTGTCTTTAAGAGCTGCAAGAGTCTGAGGCTTGTTGACATAAACCCGCGACTTCAAAAAGCCCCACAAAAAGAAGTCTGGAGGAAGAAACTGATGCAAAAAGAACTGTGCATATATCATAACTACAGAACTACACAAATATACGCGTGCGTTGATATACATCAAATATACATCAAAATAATGTCCAAAAAAAACGATCTGGTATGGTGCCATCAACATCGGGGAATAGAGTTTGAAGCGGTGAAAACTTTCAGGAATTCGGGATTTAAACTAAGTCACGACAACGCAATGAGCATTACAATCGACGATAGCAGCAAATAAAGCATTCTACTCACTTATTTAACTCTTTAAATCGAAGCTGCTGAACAGACCTTACAAAACTTCGCTTTATAAATCTATAGTCCGGCCATTTTTTTGCTACGGAGTCTTTGCAAATAAGTGAAAAAGACAAAAACAAGCTCTAAGTATTCCAGAGAAAAATGCTTACGGCAAATCTTCGGTGCTGTGAAAGACAACGCCGAGTGGCGTATAAGATGATACCATAAACTGGACGAACCCGTAAGAAAAATGTTGTGAGATTCCTCAAAGCTCAAAGATTAAGATTTCTAGGCTATATCATGAGAATGGACCCCATGAGAGCTGAACCAAAAGTAATTGACGCTAAAACATTTGCAACGAAAGCAAGAGGCAGACCAAAATCAAGATGGATTGCCGAACTAGAAGACGACATGAGAAAACTCTAGGCCACCAATTGGAGGGAAACAACCAAGGATCGGGTCAAATGGAGACATTTTGTGCAGCAGACCAAAGCTCATACAGGACTGTAGCGCCAAATAATGATGATGATGTTTGTATGTACATAGCTTGAAACAGCTTCCATTTCGCTTTGTATGAAATGTATGGTTTAGCTAAGAAATTGATCCATGCACAATTAATGCTGGCTTTTGCTAAATTATTTCTGTCTTCCACGCTTAGCAAAAGCAATTTTGGATGTGAGAGTGATAGCAAAATATTTCTATCCGGCCACCACTTTTATTTCTTTCTCACTATTTTTGAACTTCGGCTAGTTGACCACCTTTTCTTAAAAACTTCATCTCAGATTTTGTTGAATTTACTTCCATGTTCTACTCAGGGCAATATTTTTCCACTTCTTTAATCAAACATTGCGTGAGAATGGGATTTTCTGTCAGGAGGACAACACCATCAACATATGTATAGAATACCACCAACTATAGTATCTTATAATTATATTTAAGAATTAAAGAAAAGAGTTGAGAAGAGTAAATCTCTTAAAGATAAAAGGCAGTGAAAAAATAAATAATTATATTGAGAAAACAAGACAGTTAAATCGTAATAACATTCAATTTCTTACAGAAGTTAATTTTTTGTTTATTCAACTACCAAAGCCAAAAAGAAAATTCCACACTTTATGAAAATTAAAAAAACAAAAACCTAAAAACTTTTCGTCAAAATTGTAAACTTTTGAATTCGAAGATTTAGAAGAATTTCGAGTGTGTAGAGCCAACTGAATTTCATTTGAGTTTGGTAGTGTTTACATATGCGAATACCCGACGTTTTTGTTCCGTATAGAAGAAGAGACCCATCACCGTAAACAAAAAAAAACAAATGAAGACCAAATTAAATTAAAACTCTTGAACAAGTTAAAACTTGCAGTTAAACACCTTTCAGGCCGACCCTTCTTCAATTCATTCCTTTTTTGCCCGCTCCCCACAATGCTACTGCGACTCTTTTCACTTGGTAGTATAGAAAGTGTAACATTTTTCATCATCAGTAACCAGCCGTTCAAAAATCAGTAATGAAATGCATCAGCGATTTGCAGATAGAAATTCAGTCCAAGCGGTTTTTTTTTTGATTTTTTTGTTTGTTTTTTGTGTTAAATTTGCTATAAACTAAAATTTACGAACACATATCCGATTATCAGAAAAATAAACATTTACACTCACTCGAATAGCACAAATTTCCTTCTTAAATTTATAAATTGCCTTAGCCAACGAATCTACGTAGAGCGATGTATTGAACTATCTGTTGCTCGTGCCGTGGCAATGACAGCTCACATCAATGACGTTCAAACGAAAAGCGCCTTGCTTTTGGCATTAATTAGAATTGCTATTATTAACTTCATCAGTATGCGTGGGGTATAAAAATAAGTGTAACTAAAATAGAAAATGACAGTTAACCGATGTGGGATCGTTTTTGTGACAGCTTTATTGTGCTAATAAAAACAAAATATGCGCGCACCAGAGATGGAGAACGGTTTTGCGGTTGAAAACACTACTGAAACTTGGATGCCATAAAGGATGCCCATTTTCATCAAATTTAGCAAAACAATAAAAATCAAAAAAATACAGTCATTGGTCGAAAAACTATACTCCAAACAATATAAAATAGAATCGGCCAAGGCACGCAAATTTCACGATAACGACGTGGACGTTTGGACGTTTCTGTAATAGGCATAGACGCCTATACGTGTATTACCACAAATGATTGAAAGGCAATTCCAGCTTATTCGTAATCCAATATACAGATTTTTAAAACATAGTCCGGTCAAATTAGGCCAAAACGTAAGGGTGAAGCTACTAAAATTCAAAACTAGCTGAAAATGGATGAAATTGTTTAAAACATATGTAAAAATTAAATTTTAAAGTTCCCAATCGATCCGACATGGGGGGAAAAATTGACTCGAGGTCAAAGGTTAAAAATGGGTTTTTTGTTTTCATAACTTTTCTCATCGTAGCCACGCACACAATTGAACAGATGGGCAGCTGTCGTTTCAAGGTTACATCTATATATTATATATAAAAATTAAGCCGAAAAAAAGTGTGCATTTGTCCGGGGTAATCTCAGCAACGCGTATAAGGAAAACAATGAAAGTTTTACACATTGTTGGTGTTGCTTTGGCAAAGGTTTCTGTGAAGTTTTGTTGAAATCCGATAACGCGTGTGTGTGCGGTGCGTCGGTTAAGTGAGTGTGTTTTTGCTATTTGTCGCACGAATTTTTTGTACCGCACATAGCATTCATTAGAATTGAATACATTTTGGTCGTGTGTGTCTGGGCCGATTATTATGAAATTTGGTATATATATATACTCTTCCACGGAGAAGGTTAGTATAATATGCTTATTGATTCCACTTGCCACCAGGTGGCGCTGCCGAAGGCCAAAACGAGGACCCGGGTAACCCTAGGATGTGTTTTTACATTGTGGGTACCAAATCAAAGCTACTGATGAGTGCTGTAATACAGAGTATTTTTTAGATCTCTGAGTGACCAGGGTCTCGAGATATATCCGAAAAGGTGGACCAAGGTACCCTTGGATGTGTTTGTACAATATGGGTATCAGATGGAAGCTGTTGATGAAAGCTTTTAAGTGAAGTAATTTTTACTGCCCGTTTCCGGGATAAAGAAAGGAGATGGAGCTGGAAATGGAAGAGGAAAAGAAATAGCTACAGGAAGAGGAAGAAGAAGAGGAACACCACTTATTATTAAAAATTAAAAAAAAATTCTTAAAAAATTTTAAAATGTTACATATACGCTTATTATATAAACGTTAATCTGAAGTCAGTTATAGTGAAAAATTCATTGTGTCCTTGCCGGCGTGATTGGTGATCGTTTCCTTAATTTTTTACAGAAAGGTTATGCTAATATGAGATATTACCTATATCATTCATATATTTACGTATTACCTGTGTACTCACAAATATACGGTTGAAGCAAATATATGTCAGTTTTTTTACTTCGCCTGGAAAAGTTTATATAAATTTAAGAAGAGTAAATAGAACTTATTTTATATCAGACTTCACGCAAAAAAGTCATTTGCACCTGAACACATAGTTAAGTTAAAGCGGGGGGAATAGAACAGTTCTCTTCTCCTTCTCCGCTTTTTCCCACCCGTAATTGTATGGGATGAGTGCACGATGGCATATAAAAAGTCACTGGAAGCGCTTGATAGGACATTACGGGATTTTCGTAGTAAAAAGGAAATGTTTGGTCGTGCCTTAGTGCTGCTGGCAGGTGATTTTAGACAAACACTGCCTGTTATTCCTCGAGCAACTGTAGCAGATGAATTGGCTGCATGTTTGAAATCATCATATTTGTGGAGACATGTTCAAACACTCAAACTAACTACAAATGTACGTGTTCTAATGCAAAATGATCCATCAGCTGCTGAATTTTCACAGCAATTATTGGATATTGGAAATGGCAAAGTTCCTGTCGATAATTTAAATGGCTCAATAACTTTACAACCAAACTTTTGTCAAATAAGTCAAACGAAAGAACAGTTAATTCAAAGTATTTTATCAAATTTGCCTCAAAACTACAAAAATCATGATTGGCTTAGTGAACGAGCCATCATCGCTGGCAAAAATAAAGATGTGAATGAAATGAATGCGGCTATTTTGGCTAACATACAAAGACCAGAACAAACATATCGATCCGTTGACACTGTTACAAATCAAGATGATATTGTAAATTATCCCTCTGAATTTTTGATTTCCCTTGATTTACTTGGATTACCGCCACACATGCTAAACTTGAAAATAGGAGCACCGATTATTATGTTGAGAAACATAAATCAACCACAACTATGTAATGGCACTCGATTAACAGTTAAGAGATTGATGAATAACGTCACTGAAGCAACAATTTTGAACGGAAAATACTCTGGTGAAAACGTTTTAATACCGCGAATACCAATGATACCATCGGATATGCCGTTTGAATTCAAACGTCTTCCATTTCCTGTTCGCCTTGCATTCGCGATTACTATTAATAAGTCACAAGGCCAAACTTTATCAATTTTTGGTATTGATTTAGAATACCCATGTTTTTCTCATGGCCAACTTTATGTTTCATGCTCAAAAATTGGTAAACCATCGGTATTGTTCATTTATTCAACAACGCATGGAAAAACGAAGAATATTGTATACCAAAGAGCATTACAATAAAAAAAGTAATAAAGTAAATCACATCAAACGTTTTTTAATTGCTACTACTATTTAACACTTCTTTCATTACTATTCATGCGCGAGAATTTTTATAAAAAACACACAGTATTTTTCGGCTTAATTTAATTAATTAATCTAGATTTTTTTAAAGACGGCCAGCGGAACGGGCGGGTTTTTGCTAGTTAGCATATAAAATAAGGGACTGGGTTTCATTATACCTAATATTCTGAGAATTATACTTATATGTATGTTTTATATTTCAAATCTAAGTTAAAATCTCTCTTAGAAAAGGATGTTTACTTATATTACAGCTACAAAAATGTATATACGTGGCGTGCTTATGCATATTATTACACTTGCAACTCTTTACTTCGTTATATCTTAGAAACGGTGGTATTTAGGGAAAAAATCATGGATACGTTTTTGTAGATAATTTTATGATCTAAAATTTTTGTCTGAGTTAATTTGGCGAAAAAACTGACCGTTTTCGAGAAATTCACGAAAACCCCATTTTTTAACCTTTGACCCCGAGTACATTTTTCCTTTAAAATTTTGTTTTTACATATGTTTTGAACAATTTCATCCATTTTCAGCTTGTTATGAATTTTAGTAGCTTCGAGTGTCTAAATTGATCGGACTAACATGATATATAAGGATTTGGGAACTATGGATATAGACAACGATAGTTTGACACCTGAGAATAGCACACTGTATTCAAATTCCTTTTGTATTTAATAAGGCTTAGTAAGTTATCAAGAAGCGTTTAAGGTCATCACAATGCTTCCAAAGTGTGGAAATTTACTTTGAAAAAAAAAAACACTGATCGAATGGATTTACCCGTAGCCGCAGCGAACATTTGCCGATTATCATATTCAAAAAATTAAACGTCATGAAATTGTAACAACCAGCACTATTCGTTTATTTACCATCATTTTAAGTTCTCAAGGTATTACAAAACAAAACTACCATTAGATATTCGCTTTGGCTCAAGCTTTGACTATAAAGATACACTGAACATAAAACCATTTTATACTTTTTATAGCGCTGACTCGGCAATCACAGAAAGCCTTTTAGGCGCAGTTACAGCTAGAGAAATCTTCATTTACTCCGATAGTCAGGCATATTTGAAATCACTCCTATCACGTAAATACTCGTCTAAACCAGTAAAACAATTTTACAAATTATTAAAAATACTTGCACAGTACGAAAAAGTCATTAATCATGGCTCTATAGCGCTCTCCATTGACTGTAACATTATGGCCGGCTTCATTTTTAAAGAAATATGGACCAATGATTCCCTCTGCCCATAGAGCACACCAAACAGTGACTTTTTGAGGATGTAACGGCGTCTCAGCAATGGCTTGTGAATTATGTTCACTCCAAATGCGACAATTGCTTATTGACATACCAATTCAACCAAAAGTGAGCTTCATCGCTGAACAAAATTTCTTGTGAAAATCGGGATCGGTGGCCATCTCGTTTTGGGCCCATTCACCGAACGTGCGACGCGCTTGATGTTCGTTCGGCTTCAATTCTTGCACGAGTTGGATTTTGTAAGCCCGCAAACCAAGATCTTTCCGCAAAATCTTCCATAAAGTGGATGGGCACATCTCCAATTGCTGCGCGCGATGGCGGATGGACTCATTCGGGTCTTCTTCGAAACTCTGCTCCACAGCAGCAATAGCGTCTTCGGTGCGCACTGTACGACGTCTCTGAGGATGCGTATTATCCACTAGAGCAAACGTGGTGCGAAACCGATCCATGGTTAATCGAATTAGTGACTCTGATGGACGATTATGTCGACCGAATATAATAAATCAAGTGACAGCTGTCAAAAAGACCATCTACGAAAAAAGTAGTGCCAACTTGAAAACCTAACCTCTAAAAAAAACACCCTTTAGGAAGTCATGTTAGTAGATTAGGGGCACCATCTAATGAAAATTGCAGAAGTTGTCAGCATATAAAAAAGGAAGAGGCAGTCGAACACCTTCTATGCGGGTACAAGGTTTCGAGTAGAAGACGGTTGATATTATTCGGTCTCGCTTTTCTAGACAACATTGCGAATGTTGCGAGTTTCAAACAAGCTAGTGTAGCCAGTTTTGTAAATTCCACACTATGGTTTAAAGAGGACCGAGTAGAGTAAGGATAGCATAGTTCCGGTGGTATCACAACGGGCTTCTAACTGGCCTAGATGCGTCGAAAAACAGCCACTTCACCTAACCTAACCTATATTGATGACTTTGAAGCAGATTTCAATGAGGTTAGATGAATTAAATCTTTGCTCTACACAGCTTTCAAAGTCATTAAATCGTGCCGAAGAAATACACTGCCGAATAAATATAGGTTTTTAATTAAGATTAGAAGAGTTGCCTCATAAAAACTTGCGTTGAAAAAAAAATATGCAGCCCGATTCTGAATATAAACTTACCGGGATATTTTGCATTGTTCCTTTTGCTCCCAGCAATAAAAATTCCCTGAGATTATTTTCTCTTTTTTCTTATCGCAACAGAACTTCGGAGAAGGAAAAATGTGCTTGAGGAAAAAGTAGGTATCACGAATGCTAGAAAAAGTAGGAATGTGATTGCATTTTCTTGTGAATTTCCCACCCGCAAAGATTGATGAAATCTTATACAAAAGTGTAAATATTATATATATATTCAGAGTCATATTCCTTGTAAATAAATAAATATTAAATTGGGTAATTGAAGGAAAGGGGTAGTAGACGTCCGCCATGGAAATAATCAGAAGGGCGTAAGCAACTTGACGTAAACGACAAATCAGCTTGTTTTTTTCACAAAAAATTAAAACTAAAAAATAAACTTTTTTTAATTCTCTTAAAAAAAAGTTTAATAAAAAACGGACAATACAAATTTAAATCCTGAAATCTAAACATGCACGCTGGGAAAATTAATCAAACAAACCGCGCATAGAAAAACCACAAAACGACCACAGAACGACGTGAAGCGCACTTTGCATGATACACCTCTATGCACAGCTGTAGCGGGAGTTTCAATCGGGATATATTATAGTTATTATTATTTACAAATAATTGGCTTAAGTCTGGCATATATTTGCTTACATATGTGTGAAAAGTTTTCAGTGCACTTTCGCTTTTTTTATTTGCTCTAACCACATCAGTACTTTGCGCTTAATAAATTTACTGGTTAGTTAAGTTTTAAAATATACATACACTGCGTTAAATAACGCGAGGTCTAATTGACAAGTTGTGACCAGTTATTTGTGACTCAATTAATTTTAAAATTTTTCTATGAAAATATGGTTCATTATCCTACAAAAACTACATAAAATTGCAATAAAACTGCATTAAAAAAAACCTCAACAAATTTTCATCAACATTTCATAACTTTTTAATAAGAGATATAACAAAAATTTTTTGCACAGGGACAATTTCTGTTTTTCTGACTTTCGGCAATTTCTTTTGCTGACGCTCTTGTGCATTTTCTCCGTACACAAAAAATTTAGTTCATTCGTTATATGAAGAAAATGCGTAATACCGTCTAGGTGTAAATAAAAAATCAACGAAAATTTGGTAGGTAACTTAAAATTGGAATGTACAATAAATTAAATTTTAATTTACTTTTTAATTTAATTTAATGCACTCTAATCAAAAGTTTTCAAATTTTGATGAAATATTTTTGGATTTTTTAAATATTTTCATAAAGTTTCAAACTTAGAAATATATATTTTTTCGTGAGACGAAAATTTTAACCCAAAAGGAAATGAATTGGCATTCAAAACAAAAAAGAGAAAAATCGTCAAAACTGGCAAAATGTTGAAGTGCTACTTTTGGCCCGAGCAGTACAAGCATCCCTCCGAAAATAATGTAAGTGCACAGACTATTTACAGACTATTTTTTTTAATTCAATTATTTTTTTTTACAAAAATATAGTTAACTGTTTCAAGACCATAAAAGATTAAATTTTAGACTTCACTCAAAATTTATTGAAAATTTGCATAATTTTCATCAAACTTTTAAAATATTTAATTAGACTTAAAAAAAATTGGGTACGCAATTTTTTCAATTTTAGTATGATAAAATGCAAGTTTAATTTGAGCGCATTCGTCTTTTTGTATAATTTTTTTAAACTTCTAAAAGTCTCGTTGTCTAGCAGTTTGTTTTATTTCAAAAATTAACTGCCAGCCCAAATTAGATTTATTTATTTATTTATTTACTTCAGTCTACGGAAAATGTTCTTACAAACTAATTCGTTTAATTAAATATGGTAAAGAGATCAAGCTTAAATTTTATAATATTATAACTAAAGTTAATGATGCTACAATAATTGTTACACAATCGCGGTTCGTTAAAGGCATACGATTAATTCTTAGACTATAAAAAGAAATATGGCTTTGAAATTGGCTTAATAACTCCTTACAATCGATATTACCATTAACACCGCGTTACACACATTCTGTCCAATGAACCAAATATGCTTTTTCGGAAAGGGGATAAAAAATAAAAATACACGTGTGTCGGCGATTTTCATGTACACATCACAATTTTTTTTTTGTATTTTATGACTTTAAACGAGCAATTCTTGTATGCATATCTGTATAGCCATACGATCTCAGGATTAGCTTAACGGATTTGAATGAAATTGGGCACACAGATAGTGTATCACATTTCTAGACTTCTCACCTAGGTCTTGCCACTGACAATGTTTCACAGGGTTGCCACCTGTTCGAAATTAAAAAAAAAATTGCGTGAGATATGCCGATGTGGGTATCAAAAGAAAGGTATTTCACTCCGCATTACAATAGAGATATAAAACCCCGAATTTTTTTATTAATTTTATTATATTAAAATTAAAAATTGTTACATTAAAATGTAATGTAAATTTTAATGCCTTTAAAGAAACTTAGGTCTTTTATTTTTGCGTTTGTAAGCATTTGTGTCAGTATCGCGACAAATAGACCAACAGTATTGGCCAAGCATATGCGTAATGTCTTGTCCTATAAAGCGCTTTTCAATAGCCGCAATGTCCTGATGGAACCTTTCGCCATGTTCATCGCTACAAGCTCCTAAATCACCAGGGAAACAATCTAAATGATTGTGAAGGAAATGGATTTTTAGCGACATTAATATGCCCATTTCGCCATATGCCGAAATCATTTCTGCAACAATATTTTTTATAATTGTCAGCTCGTTTGTTGCCAAGAAACTGCTCAATAACGGCAACTGTGCCTTTCCATACTTCTGGTTCCCCGCATCTCGCATTCGAAGCAAGAAATGTTGATAGCATTGTTGGTGCTACTGTTAGTTCTCCATCCCTTAATTCGGGAACATCATCAAAAATCTCCATTGGAGCCGCTATACGTTCTTCTGGTGAGTACAGAACCGCTGGAATAACCGATTCTACATTAGCGTAGCGAATTTTGTTGCGGCGAAAGTATTGGTACCCTTTAGTTTGAGTGAAAGTTACGCAAAAGTAGCACAGTTCACTGCAGTGCTCCGTACGTGGTAGCCAAATTGATGGTACAGAGTACTTTATTGTTGACCTTCCATCAGTAAACTTGCATAAATTTCTATAGCAATAGTCGCACACGACTTCCGAAGTATACCACAAGTAAGGAACATAAGCAGTCTTGAATATTTTCTGAAACGAATTAACCACTGTTTTCGTAATATTTTTAAAATTTTTACTTGGTGCGAATAAGCCACAAACGAAATATACAGAAAGACGTTTTCGCGCAACGGAACTTAAAACAATTGTCAAAGTATACGTCTCCTAGTAGCGCAACTGTCAGAGATCGGAACTTCCGGAACACAAACGGCACAGACTGTGTTGTATGAAACAATAAATTAAAGGTTAATAAGTTGTTTAAAAATTTGGAGTCCCTTCAAGTTATGCCGAAAATTTAGAAAAAAATTTTTTTTTTAGAAAAAAAAATTCAAGAAAATCTGAGAATTGATAAAATTTTTTTTTTAAATTTTACATAATAAAAACATTTCCACGAGTCTGCCTGCAGAAATTCAGCGCGATTGGATCACGAAAAAAGGGTTAAAAATTGATCCAAAGTTTTTCACACAGGCGGACTACGAGCTCTATATTTTATACATAAAAAAAAAAAAATTCTGACGTGTACATGAAAATCGCCGATACACGTGTATTTTTATTTTTTCTCCCCTTTCCGAAAAAGTATATTTCGTTCATAGGACAGAAAAAAAGTTCGTTTTTGTAACGCAGTGTAATAGTATTATAGACAAAGATTATTGAAAAGTATATTCGCCTATCATGTAATGAATGTAAGCCAAGTAATTTGCGGCGACTTATATAAGGGGCAGAATAATCTTGCCAGCCCATTTTAAACAACGATATTTTTCTGACAATCTTTTGTACATTTTCTGATTTCCTCGAATGAACCTCATAGTAAGGGTTCCATATTAATGAACAGTGCTCTATGCGAGATCTACTAAAGCAACATAGATAGATTTGAACGTTTGAGTGTGTTTAAAATCAGTGGAATTTCTTCTGATGAAACCAACCATTGCAAATGGTTTAGATATCACATAATCAATATGTTTAGTGAAGCAAAGTTTAGTATCAAAAACAATACTAAGATCTTTCATTTCCCACTTCCTACTTAGGATACAGTTATTTAATTTGCAGTTAACACAAAAGTAATTTGGCTCCCTGGTATATGTTAAACTAAAACATATATTGAAATTCAGAAATAAATCGTTTGATGAGCACCAATTTTGAAGGGCATCGAGATCCGACGGTAAGTTTTGACTATCTTTTAAGTTATGTAGGTACCTGTTGGATGAGTTTTATATCATCTGCAAACATTAAACAGATTGCAAACTTCAAATGTTTAGATAAGTTATTTACAAAGATAGTAAACAGCAATGGTCCGCTATGAGTCCCTTGCGGTATACCAGACCATGCATTGACTATGACTTTAGACACAATGGGTCCAATTTTCAGTAATAGTCTCCTAGCTTTTAAGAAACTAGCGAAAAACTTCAATAGATTTCCTCCAATCCCATTGCGTTCCAACTTATACAAAAGTATTGAGTGGTCCACCTTTTGGGAACAGTTTTTAAATGCACTTATTATTTTATTTGTAGCTAAAACAAGATAAGAGCAGGTAGATCTGCCGGGGAAAAATCCATGCTGGCAATGTGATATAACCTGATTTATATGATGAAATAACTTTATTTTGAACTTTGGCGTTAACTTTGTTGCGATCAACTCTCTGCCCCAAAATATATGGCATTTTACAGCAAATATGCAATTTAAGCTTTATATTTTAATGCACTGTCTCTATAACATTTGTTTATTATTTACATAGATTACTTATTTTTAAACAAAGTATATTACACAATAAAAAACTAAAAAGCACGGAGCTCGATGAAAACACGTCAATACGAAATGAACGTAGACACATTTTTTTCTAGAATGTGTGCAGGTATATACAATTCAGTTAAAAGGGAATTCAACCTCTCTTACTTATTTTTCATAAGCGTTGTGTTAGTTTGCTACCCTTCAGAGGTTGTTTTAAACTAGAATAAGCTTACTCCATCTCCTCTCACCAGAAACTACCTTAAAGTATTGGAAATTTATATGCAAGGAAAGCGATTAGCCGCTGCTGCTGTGCCTACATATTTTCAGGCGCTTCATTTCTTTTATAGTCTCGGCCAACAAGTCACACGCTGCACTTTTTCTTCAAGCAGAGCAATGCTGAACTAATATTTTCCGTCACACAATTCACATTATGGAAGCACGAGCATGCGGAGTAATCGCAGTAAGAACTGTTGCCTTGTTTGAGCCTCCGCAGATGATATCCTTTGAAGCAGCAGCGTCTACTCAGGAATTGGGTCAGGTAAAAGTCCACTTTTCCATGGAATATAATTAGCTAAAGTCTTCGATTGGGGTTAGAGTTGTGTGCACAATGCCCTTTTGTTGAGTTATCGCACTTTGCCTATCACTCATCGATGCCATTCGCTCCTCATGACTCACTAAATGACGCTACAACTAAACTTTATATCCTTTTACTACATCTATCCGTGCACTCATTATTGGCTTACAACTACATAAAGGTGTGTGGCCCTCACATTGCCATCACCATAATTTTTCCAAATCATTTATCATTAAAGTTTAGTAGATAATTCAAACGAAACCGAAAGCAAAAATGCGAATAAAAAATGATAATGCGAAAATTGCGTACATAATATAATACTTCTCTATTTGCCAAGCCCAGTTACACAGTGATTTATTTTTATTAGGAGTAGGCTTGCTAAGCCTACCTCACTGTACTTTCCACCTTACTTGCGACAAGGCAATTTCTGTTTTTGCACATCAAGCGCACACCTTTGTACGTATAGCTATGCGTGTTAGCTTTTTTTTTCTTTTTTTTCAAAGTATTTGACCTACACCAACTGTTGCCCATCAATCAATGTCATCACCTGGCGCGTCCTGTGGTGATTAAATTAAAACTTATCATCATTCATCTATGCACATTTATTACATTGAACTTGACGTTAGGTACACGATACTACTTTCAGTGTTAGTAAGCATAAAAGTTCCATCACCCAAAGTCTCATCTTGTGATGATTTTTTTGCTCTTAGTGAGAATAATGTAAAAACTGGGAATCAAATAATAGCATTTGGTAATGTCATAAGATTACTTTTCTGCTAGGGAATGATGGCCTAATGTCAACAGGTCGGCTAATTTAAATTTAGTTTAACAATCATGACTATTGATGCCTTGAACTTCATTTCAAATCTGCTGCCTCTATTGTAGATATCAAGAGTGATACCTCTAAGGCAAACTGAGTATTTTTTATTTTTTTCTGGTTTCTATTTTTTTTTTTTTTATTTGATTACTCAGCATTACCGTATTAATAAATAATAATTTTGTAATATGCCCAATGGCGAATACTTCGTCCTAGAAGATCTATATGTTTTATACTAGTCCTATTGACTGGCACTGTTACTTTAAATGTTTAAGTATTACCTCAGGTTCTATTTAACGCAAATGTCTCCTGCCTCAGGTTGAGAATTGGTTGAAAGCCAAATTTTTTCAGTAAATTTTCTGACTTGCAGACAAATTTCAGAATATCTGCAACAGGAGCACTCTTAACTTCATTCGAATCGGTGCTGTCTTGTATTTGCCAAGGCCATGCAGTTGCTGAAGATATGCTCTGTAGTTTTATCATCATCAAGACAGAATCTACACTTTGTCTCATTCCCAATGTGAATTTTTTAGAGATGGTAATTTAAATAATAGTGACCTGTTAGAAAGCCAACTAATTTCCTTATGTCTACTTTATGCATGTTATGCAGTTTCCTATTGTTGGTAAAAGGTCTTATAAGCTTTTTGACTTCATAGAGTTCTTGTGTGACTTCCCAAAGGGTAATTCGGCCGCCGTAGCCGAATGGGTTGGTGCGTGACTACCATTCGGAATTCTCAGAGGGAACGTAGCTTCGAATCTCCGTGAAACACCAAAATGAAGAAAGAGTTTTTTCAAATAGCGGTCGCTCCTCGAGTGAATTTTTTCCACAAAAAAGCTGCTCGTAAAAAAAAACAAAAAACCATTTGCAATTCGGTGTCGGCTTAAGACTCTAGGTCCCTTCATTTGTGAAAAAACATCAAGCCGCATGCCACAAAAAAAGGAGGAGCTCGGCAAAACACCCAAAAAGGGTGTAAGTGCCAATTATTATTTATTAATTCTTTCAGCATTTTCCCAACTATTTACCTTGCATTTAGCTTCTGCCTCACAGTATAGTTCTGCACCATGAAAATTTCATAACCTTTTATTCCAGAGTGACCCCAGCAAAGTACAAGCACAAAATATAGCATTGCTTGCATAACTGGTCCTGGGATTCTGCCACTAGCCTGATTTGTCATTTTTACATAGTTCGGTATTATTTAATACGTTTAAAGCAGATTTTGTTCGCTGATTGGGATGTATAGACAATTTATATTCTTGCTATCCCTGTTGAAATTTATAGGTCTTCGTGAATGTCGTCATTCCTAATAAGCTCCAGTACTCCAGACATTGTTCGAATTCTTTAAATAATTTCGATATTTCTGTTGCTAATGTTAGCCCTTAGTTCAGACTCATACGCCTAGATTGGCTTTGGCAAAGTGGCGGACAGAGCTTTGTACTTCAAGAAGTGCAGCGAGTAAAAATTAACCATCCAGTGGAGAGTACTGACTTTTATCTTAAGCTGAGATCTCCCGGTTAGATGAAACGAGAAGACAAGCATATATTCACAGCCAAACCCTTAAGTTTAATAAGGGAAATGAGATGAGATGTCTTAAGTTAATTAAGGGACTGTGTTTATATGTGGTACTGTGATGAGCAGAGTCTACAAAATACTATGAGGTCGAAGTGCAACCCTAAAAATTTATTAAATTCTTTCTATACTTTGAATTCTAAAAATTCTCCTCCATCATTGCCTCATGTATCGAGGTGAGTAAATCAGTTACTCATAAGCCAGATGAGATTTGGTATTAGAAGTGTCTTAATAAAGGCTGTATACTGATGTTATACTTATGTTATATTGGCCGTATACCCGAATGCGGTCGTAGTACCCAACCTCTGTGAAGGGTTTTCCAATAACAGGTATTATCTTGAATACGCCGCTATTTCGGTAGATGTCACTTTTGAAGCTGTCATATTTTGATATTTGACAAATAGAAACTACGCCATTAATAAAAATGGAACGATACAAGCTTAAGCAACGCATTGAAGCTATTACAATTCACTATAAAAATGCTGAAAATTTGGCAGAGATGGTTCGTAAAACTCGAACATTTTTGAGTCATCGGGAAACACCTTGTCGGACGGCAATACAGAAATTGGTGAAAAAATGCGAGCTGTTGGGAAAAGTTAATAATGTGAAGAAGAACAGCCGAAAATATTACTGTTGTAGCCAAAAGTATTGAAGAAAACCCAGGCTTGTCCATTTCTCGTCGTTCTTTAGAATTAGTCATTCCACTCATTACATCGTATTTTACATAAAGATTTGGGTATTCAGGATTATAAAGTCCAATTAACACAAGAACTCAAGCCGGTCGATCATCAACAACGTCGCGTCTTTGCTGATTGAGTCGTTGAAATACATGAAAATGAACCGGAATTTCATCTAAAAATCCTCCTGAGTGATGAGGCCCATTTCCACCTCGGTGGCTTCGTCATCAAGCAAAATTGTAGGAAATTGTCAGAAAATCCAAGACTTATTGTTGAAAAGCCTCTCTATCCTCAACGTGTGACTGTTTAGTGCGGTTTATGGTCCAGCGGAGTCATTGGACCTTACTTTTTCGAAAATAAAGCTGGAACAGCAGTTACGGCGAATGGATTGCGCTATCGAGAAATGATTATGGCCGGAATTGGATGGCATTGATTTGGACAACGTTTATTTTCAACGAGACGGCGCTACGTGCCACACAAGCAACGAAACCAGTGATCTTTTACGGGAATAACACCTCTTATTGGAAAACCATTAGAATTAACCCCCGCCACAAGCATTAGTTTTCCTCAAAATCTTAGTGTCAACCATAATAAATATACTTGTCCCTCATTCTCATATACATCCCGTTGTTAAGTTATAAAAGCATTTCTATTTCAGAAAAAAAATATGGCCCATAAGAACCATACAAGATACAGTTTCCAACTTTCAACATTTAAACCAGACTTCTCAGAACTTTGGTAATGCAGTTTTATAGCCCACTGAATTTTATTTCAACAAAGTGCAAGTTTCAAGTGACTACAAAATATCGTAAATTTTTTTTTTATTTCGCAGAGGTGTTACGCCTTTCTTTCCATGCAGAGTAGATAGAAGGAAAAAACTATCAACAAAACGCATTGCCATAAACGAACGCTGGTTTGTAGGCGCTTGAAATTTGCATAGTCACTTTTACTCTGCATACGCACACCTAAGTATTTACGCATGTACTGAAATTCAGAAGTTTTCAGCTGCTGATGCTTTCCATTTCAATTCAACCGGGCTATTCGGGTCATGTTCTCCGATTTCGATGTAACTCAAATATATTGCTCTCTGGTCAAAATAATGAGACACGTATTTTTTTGTTCGCCCGAAAAAATGTTTTTTCAAGATTTATCGGCAATTTTGTTTTTCGGCTCAAAATCGATTTTTTTTTTATTATATAAGAAAAATATTTTTTTAAATGCCCATAACTTAGTCAAAACAGAACCGATTTTAATAATTTTGGGCTCAAAATGATCGTCATTACTTACTCGAGCGACTTAATGTAGAAACAATTGCAAAAAAGTAGTTGAAATTTTTTTATTTAGCAAAAAAGAAAAAAAATTTAAATTTTTTCGAAATTCAATATTTCAAAAAGTCTATTTATTTTTTATAACTTTTTCTAAATCAAGAGGGCACTTCAAACTTCAATTGAGCTGAATGCCCAGTAACTAAAATGAGTTGTTTATGAGTAATGAACAAAAAAATACGTGTCTCATTGTGTCGAGTTACATCGAAATCGGAGAACATGACCCGAATAGCCCGGTTGAATTGAAATGGAAAGCATCTGCTGTGATTACTATATTCGATCTGTTGCTGGTCTATTGTCCGTTTACACATTTTTTCATATTAAACCGATAAGAATTATTTACCCTGTATGAATTGTAATACCCTGTGTAAGTTACCAGTATTTCTTACATTGATCTTTATCTTTATTTCTTAAATTGCATTTATAGTATGCTCTCCTCTCTCAATAAATGGATTGGTAACCATTTTTTTACACTATTCGTCAATTTCTCTAATTTCGCTAATTTTTTTACAGTACCCGCATTTTTAAAATATAGACACGCCTTGCTAGATTTAGTATAGGAGAAACACCAGTTCATATTTTTTTTCTCTATATTCCATCTGAATTCGTTTTATTAAACAAAAAATATATACAAATGTGACAAATATTATTAAATATTCGTGCAATCCAAATGCCAGTAACACGGACAGAAAATCAAATGAAATATATTTGTTTGCGTACGTGAAATGGCGACCTTTTGGTGTCGACGGGTTCGGTGGGGCCAGCGCTTTTAACTGCAACAAGGCTAATAGTCATATTTGAAAATAAATTTAAAACCATTAGAAATAGAGCAAAAGAAAAAAAACAAAAAAAAATATACTCGCACATATAAAATGGGCAATTTGAAGTTAAGTAATCACTGCAGTCAGTTAGTGGGCAAAAGTCCCGTAAAAGTAACAAAATGTGGTTTTCAATTGCTAAATTAAATATCCAAAATTAATTGAAATTTATTTGCGGTCAAATACAAGCTTTATGTGGCAAATGCGCCATGGCGGGGGTCTGTCAATGTGGCCTCCACGGGATCATTAGCAAATATTTATTTATCAAAAGCCAATAAAAATAAATGAGTATTGAAATATTGTATATGCACGCATTTATGTACATGTGCACAAATCTAATGGGGAATTTAGTTTCAAAATAATTTTTATTAACAAAGTTTAGTTCATGTAAATTAAAGCGCTTGTCATGAAACTGCTGCAAACACTAACTGCACACGCAAAGTAACCACCCCAGAGCTTTTAATATGCAACAAAATAAAATAGAATAGACATTTTTTTGATAATAAAGAACGTTGCGAACTTTTTGACAGCACTTCAGTAAAGTTTGGCATTTTCATTTTATTCATTTTGATTATTTATATAGACTTTTCGCATTATTAATAATTTACTTTTGTAGAATATTTAGTGTTGCAGATTTTTTTCTTTTAAATATAATATATCAGCAAAATCACTCATAGTCACGCATATATGTATGTACATACATATATTCATACTCAATGTCTGTAATAAATTGAAAGATTTGACATGGTTTTTGCTGGCATAGTGACTATTTCTCTGCATACGCACACCTAAGTATTTACACTTGTACTGAAATTCATAAGTTTTCAGCTGCTGTGTGTTTACTATACTCTAGCTGTTGCTGATTCGCTGTCCCGCTGCATATTTTTTCATATTAACAGCTCCTGAGTTTTCCATGGTATCACCACCCATTCGCTTATTTTTAACTTATGTTGTCTAGTGATTGATTCCAATATCATGTCAGCAATATTTGTCCTATGTTTCGTCCTCAAAAGAAAAATCTCTCAGAACCGTAGGCTATCAAGCAAGAATTTTAGATAATATCGCGTTTCACTTATAAAGGTATTATATTCCAAATTTTAAAAAAAAGTTGGATAAATATAAGTTTGATTCATTAAGGTATGTTATAGCGATTTCTCAGCAAGTCGAATCTTAACAAGTAAAAATCTTGACCTCCACAGAGTGTTCTGATAGGCATAGATGGGCACACTGCATAACAAATAGCAGTAATCAGTAATTACTCTTTACTAAAAATGGTTACTGGTAGTTAAAAATCAATACCCAACCACTAGATTCTGGGAATTACTTAAGATACCACATTTTTCCCCCCTTCCTCGTCTTCCTTTTTGGGGTACTGTTTCGTAGGTTCGCCTTGCTGGAGTGTCTTCGATATACGAGTGGCATGGCCAAGCTAGCGCAGCCGCTTTTTTTTTTTGTGGTGGGTGATGAGGGTTTAAAATGCCTTCACACTTACAGCGTCCGTCGTCAACTGCGTCGTATGGTGTAGCCTCTAAAACAATCCCTCCGCCTCTTCTGTGGAGACTCCCTTCCCGGAACTACCTTGCATTACTTCGGGAAGGCCCAGAACGGTGTCCATTAAATGGACCAATACTATTCACCCACGTCTGGGTCCACCATATTTGTAGCCAGCTTCATGCTACAGGCTCGTCTTCTAATGTCTCAGTATCTTCTTAGCATCTTCAGCCTGGAGTGCCATGTAGACAGACTGAGTGCCTCTAAATGAAGTGCGGTCACTTTTGATGGCTGTTTTATCCGCCTTTCTTACTTGCGCCTGCTCTGTGATTGCTTCGAGTAGCTCTTCAATAGTGTTTAAGTCAGATATGAGACCTTTGCATTGTTATGTTACAGTGTGGGTTTTCAGTTGGTTAACCGTTGTAATGCCTTCCAGCGCCTTTTCGAAGGCTTTCTGGTAATGAGTAGAGTCACCTTCTTTCCTTTTTTTAACTCTATTAGGAGCCCACCTTTTTGTGTTATCCGCATTGTTTTGACCCTCTCACTAAGATCTTTCAATTCAACGCTGGATTTCACTGCGCGTACCATGTCCGCGTAAGTTGTGCCTTCCACCTTTATGTGGAGTACAATTTAGGTCGGAGCGACCCGTGGGTTTTTTTAGCCTTTGTTGGCTTCTTTCTGCTCTGAACCATCTGCCATTTTTCTGCGGTTGCAGAGGATGTCAGTTTCTGCGGTGATTTTGACCTTATTTTCTTGGGTTCAGGCGATGTTGCTTCTTCGTGTGCTGTGGATTCTGGACTGGTTTTAGATCTCAGCCTTTTCTCTGATGAAGGAATGCTTTTTTCAGCCACTTTTGCTGTTTTGCGCGTAGCCGCTTTATTTTTGCGCGCTTAACTATGCCCCTATATAGCCCATATAGCTCACTGTTCCACCGTACACGATACTCCTCCCCGACATGAAGGGAACTAAAGAACTTACGGCGAATTTTTCTCTCGAACCCAAAATTTGCTCATCTGATGTTTACGTCGTTCACGCTTCTGCGCCATATAGCAGGACTGGAATGATGAGCGTTTTGTAGAGTGTCAGTTTGGTTTTTCGAGAGAGTGCTCTACTTCTCAATTGCCTACTGAGCCCAAAGTACTCGTAACACCTGTTGGCGCGAAAATTAAAAATATTTCTTGAGTACATAAATAATTTAATTTCCTTGATGAGAGGTCATTACATTTTGACTACTCATAAACAGAAAATATTTTATTGATATGCAAATAAAACTACGTATTTTCACTGCAATTTCTTTCAGTAATCAGTTAAGAAATATTTTCACTGAAATTTTGTTATTTCTTCTTCTTTATTTGCTATTTGTAATCGAATGTAAGTGATTATAGAATTTAAAAGTAATAAAATTTTTTTTACAATTGTTTCTATTTTTATTTTATACAAACTTTGCACCATATTTGAAAATAATTCGCGGTCTCTGGCTGCATCCACGGGGGGACCCCCATGTTGTATACCGATCCACTGCCTTATATTCGTCAACAAAGAAAACTGTTTACACCCGATATCTCTTCTTCCTTTAATCTTGCCTTGCAATATGAGTTGCAACAGTTCATGTTTCGGGTTCCGCAGAATATGCCCCAAATACGAAGTTTTTCTTCGTTTGATGCACTTGAGTAGTTGTTTGTCACCGTGAACTCTTCGCACCACTTCTTCATTAGAAACGTGATGGGTCGATGGTATATTGTGGTATCTTGAGCAATCTCCGGAGAAGCCACTTTTCAAATGCTTCCAGTCTATTCACGTCGGAGAGTTTTATAGTCCATATTTCCATGCCATATAATAAAACTGTCCATACATAGGATGTACTTAGTTTTGCTAATACTCGTATTGATTTTGAGACCGTACAGTTGACTGTGCATTGCAACTTTATCAGCGAGTTTTTGAAGGTCAACCAAGCTGTCACATAGTGGAATTGTATCATCGGCGTACCTGATGTCATTTATAACGACGCCATTTACTTTTTATATTATCCTCAATGTTTTCAAATATTTCCTCAAATGTTATTTCGGACTAAATATTATTAGTGGAGAGAGTATGCAGCCTTGTCGAGCACCTTTCGAAATCGGTATGCTTTCAGTGTGGTCACCATCAATTACAATGGCGCTGTTTGGTGGTATTATAAATTATCAATTGCTTGGATTTCCTTTTCACCAATGTTCAGAGATCTTAAAATATTGAACAATTTGTCAGATAGCACAGTGTCAAATGCTTTTTCGTAGTCTAAGAAACAGAGAAAGACATCATTTTGTACATCTTTACAATTTTCAACAAGCACCTGGACAGAGGGTGAAGATTCTCTTGTACCCATTCCTCCACAGAAATCAATTCTTTAAGAAATATTTTTAGGGCGCGACTCGTTAGACTTATGAATTTATATTCACTACAGTACTTAGCACTGCATTTTTTCGGAAGGGTAATAAACGTTGATTTCAGCCAATCTGCAGGGCATATACCTGTATTATATATATTATTGAAAAGTTTAACAAGGAGTTGTAGGTTCTCGTCGTTTATAAGTTTCAGAATTTCACTTTCGATTTCATTTTGTTTCAGTAATCAGTAAAAGTTGAATGGTAATGCAAACTAAATTGCAATATCAGCAAAAAAGTATATTTACTACTACTGCAAAGTGTCCATCTATGCTGATATGTTACCAGTAAAAGTTCCTAGATTCTTACAGGCGAAGTCGCTCAGAGATCCCCCGTAAAGACACTATGAAGTACTTTGATTGCCTTTTTTTCTTTGTTTTGTGCGATGGGCTCCTCTCATCATCTTAATAAGTATATGTGTATAGTATATACAATATATGTTAGGGGAATTTGTATGGAACCAAATCATGTTTTTTTTGTTTTTTTTTTTTTGCAAAATGCTTAGGAAAATTCTCCAGCTTCCACTACGTTAACAGCACTGGATGGCTGGAGATGGTTTCTATACCCTACATTTTTCGCAGGTAGTGTTCCACATTATGGTATCAAAACGGCACGTAAGTGCTACTTGAAGTGTACCTGTGGTATTCTTCCCATCTAATTTACCTATCTACCTATGTTCACTCATTTTACCGCTAAGTCGACAAGGAGGATCTTGCTGAAAGGATTATTTGGTAGCATAGGAGGATGAATCAGTTACGTGAGTACATTCACTAGAATGGTCTTTTAGCCATTGTCTAGCTATATAATCTAACAAAAATTATTATAACTTATTTTATTTTGTGGATTAAAGGTACATACATTTTTATTGTAGTATATTGTAATTTACAAGTAATTAATAATCAGTCTTCCTGTTTTTTTTTTCTTGTTAACGTCATTGAGGCGTCTTGAATAGTTGACATCATTCGGGCAAGCCTTTTGTCCTTCCAAATAAGAATAAGAATGGTGTCTTCCATCCGTAAGATTGTATTTCTCCGCACCGTAGATTTTTTGATTTTTCCTTTAGTTGTTTTGATAAACCGCGATTTCCCCTTATTGTTCCACAAGTTCTTATTATATTTTTCAACAATATTTCAGCCGTATATACATTATTGTAGTAATTATCTTGATGAACGTGATACCATGAACCAGGTAGATACCGTCATGTATGTTTTACATAGCATAAAGGAGAATTTGTGATCATTTCTGCGTAACTTTCTATTTTTCTCAGATTATGACACTGTTGAAGTAAATGAGCGAAATGTCACTCTTTACTTTCATACCTGTAATTCTTGGCTAATAAAACACTAGTTATGAACTAATTACTCATTTTACTAATAGCAGTTTTCCTCTGCTGGTGAAATATGTAATATACGTATGGATATCCGTATGTTCCTTTTTATTAGCTTGTGTATCCATTGCCGAGCATTCAACTGATTCCTCTATAAGCTACTTGCTGATACGTTAATACCAGTTCTTATAAAAAGAAGCAGAACTGGCACCTGAAAAGATACAACTTTATGAATAAGTGTATAGAAATGGTAACTACATATATACTTCAGTGGCATTACAAATAAATACGAATACATGAGCAGTTGCATTTATCCGTATTTTACATATTCATATATGTATATACACAATGAGCCTCTTATCCCTACAACTGCGAGCATGTTCTGCAGCTTTTTATTATTCCTATACCAATATACCCGTATAGTGCGTATACTATACACCTTGGAGATTATAAATACATGTAATTACAATGTACATAGCTTTTTGAAACTGAAATATATATGTAAGTACTCGTATATGATAAGTACACATAAATATTATATATATTTTCATACAGAGCTTACGGCGCTTAAACACAGCAACACGTATGCTACGATTTTAAATTGTACTTTCATATAAAAACATGTTTTAATTTCTGTACGTTGAGCATAGATTTTGATCAAACTCTGGAGCTAACACCGTTTCATACTAAAATTCATTAAAATGCTCTGAGAGTTAGAAGATAATTCATTGGAAATTCTGTGCATAACAAGTATTGAAAAAATCAAGAAAATGTATGTTATTCCCTGCTAAATTGACTGCTGCTGGGTTTAATTGAAGTTAATCAGATTATACGGGTTATTCAAATATTCATATTACCGGCTCTTAATCGTATACCTGCGTCAACACCAATACCTTGTAGAATAAAAAGTGAGAAACAATGAGCGGACTTCTGTGCCAAAAAGTCGGCTTCTACAAAATGTATACAGCGATATAATTTAAACAGTATATACGAATCAATAATCTGGCAAAATATTGATAATATACAAAATACATTTTTATCCATTACCCTGGTTTTGAGTAATCACATCCATATTTTCGTGCTACTTAACTATGCCCATATTTTTCACATTTAATTTGACTACATCTATTCACAAGTTTCAACATAAGCTATCCATTTATATATTTTTCAACTTTTTTTATGACTATAAATATTAAACAAAGGCATGATGGAAAGAATAATGAGATGGCGCCTATCGTGGTCCCGTTACTTTGCGCTCAGCGAATTTGACAACTAGTTACGTGATTTTAGCCCCAGTATGGCCAGATTACCATTTTCGTAACTTGATTTAGCATTTTTTTTTTTTGTAATTTTTATTATTTTTTGTCTCGGAGTTTTAGTTCTTTCTTCATGACATTTTTCTAGCAGTTCTAATTAAAATGTCATGTTTATAATTTTGTAAAATATACATTTTTTAAGAATTAGTTAAATAATTCACTCAGTTTTATTTAGCTTTACTTTTTTTTTAGCATCTGGTGGCATTGACCGCGATTGCCGGTGTTGTTGGTGTTCTTCTGCTTTCGGCAGTCAAATCTCTCTCTCGCTACTGCAGAGTTGCCTAGCTTTGGATATAAAAACGCACTTAAATGCCCATTTAAAGAAAATAACCCAACAAATTTTTATTGAATCACTTAAAGAACTTTGTATGCGTGACAAATTGTCTTTAAATAAATGTGTTATGCTTATGTACAATTTAATTTATGAGTTTTTTTTTGTTAAGCGAGGCTCTTTTGTTAAGGGAACGACTTTTTTGCTATATTTGAAGTTATGTAACTAGATAAGGTACTCTTTTTGTAAAAATGTCAGTATGGTTTCTTCAGTATTTTCTGGTATTTTGTTGTTTATTTTTACAATGAATATAACTCTTAATGTCCTATGTCTCACTAAGGATTGATGACCGGAAGAAACGATTACACCTCTATGGTTTTAATTCGCATTCAATAAATTCAAAGGCTTTTTAAAATGTGTAAAAAGGTTTTCAATCTTAAGAAGAGTTGAGAGAGGAGCATTTAATATTTTTGCACAACCTTAAATGGAGACAAAAATTAAATTTGCACTTTCAAATTATCAAATTTTATAAGAGTAAAAAAATTTTCATTAGCACTAAAATCTTATCAGAGTGACCTTGTTTAACCTTTTTTTGTTTAATAATATAGTTTGTTTTTTAACTTAAAGTTTTGGTAGCTTTAAATTAAAAAAAAGAAACAATCACGAAACTTCTAAATTTTCGCATTTTCGGTATAAAAAAGCACTAAATTTATTGCGAAGAGCAAATGGTTGGCAATACTGCACAACTCAGCAAACGTGACGTCACGTACGCTCTGATGGGCGCAATCTTCTTTCTATCATTCTTGAAACAAAGGTATGACTAAATTTTGCTCTCCGTATTTATACCTATAACGTCGAAATTTCGACGTATGGGCGATCCTAGTATTGATAAATTTTAACAATTTATTATTATTATTTTTTGTTTTTTTTTCAATTACTTTGTCTTCAAAATATGTTTCATTCCCTTAAAAAAAGTTGATAGAAAGTCGACAAATTTTCATAAAAATTAAAAAAAAATGTAATTCAACTTTGGACAAAAATTTGGATACGCAGTTTTATAGCCTATTGAAATTATTATAATAAAGTGCAAATTTGAAATGAAAATTCTTGTTGATTTTTGATAATTTTTTCCCTGACGGTGTTGCGCATATTTTCCATATAACAAATTTTTGTTCATTTATTTTTTTATTACAAACATTTAAATATATAGGTATACAATGTTTCTTGGCACTATAACCAGTTTAAAAGAAACTAACAAGCAGTATGACTTCAACAATTTTATGGGGTTTTTATGAAGAGCATTTTAAAATCTCTTCTTTATATTAACAACCATAAGATCTTATGGTTTTTTTCGCTGGTGTCGTCGGGAAGTTTTCTGGCTTCCCCGTAAACGTGCGCCTGGAGCCTCATAGAGTGGGGTTCTGCTTGATTTTTAATAGCATCAGCAATCGCAGGAAGGTTGAGGTTACAATTAATATCTGCATTGCAAACGTGCCTAGGTGCGCTAGCAATATTTTTGAGAATTTTATTTTGAAGTCATTGACTGGCACAGCCTCAAATTTGTGCACCATAAGACTACACTGGTTTGGTAGTTTGATTGTATATCTTTATTTTGTTATATATTGAATTGTTTTCAATTTCGCCCAAAGAGCCAGTTCATTTTTATTATTTTCAAAAGTAAGTTCGTTTCGCTTTATTTTTGTATGCTTATGGAATTGGAGTGCCTAATAGCATAATTGGGGATGGTTTGCTTTTTTATTGGTAACGCTCACATGAATTGATTTGCTACTGTTTAATTTTATTCGCCAAGTTTCCGTCAACTTTTCTACTATGTCTATGCGGTTTGAAGTTTAGCTCCCGCTCCTTCGATAGTTATTTCTATTGCGAGGATTGCTGTGTCATCAGCAAAGGTAGCGATCAAAGTGCTTGGAGGCAATGGTATATCTTTCTTATGCAGAAGGTAAAGTAGGGGCCCAAGTATGCTTCCTTGCGGCACGCCAGCGCTTATGTTCTCTGCTTCGAAATACTGATCGCTTTGTTTAACACGAAAATAGCCTTCAGTTATATAAGGTTTCTATACGAGATGTGTTCGAAAAGTATCGGGAATTACGTGTTTTTTTCAAAAATTATTTATTTATTCATTAATATCTATTTTGTCCCCTTAGAAGTAATCCCCATGAGATATTATGCACTTGTGCCAACGTTTTTCCAATCCTCGAAGCACCTTTAAAAAATCATTTTTTTTATCTTGTTCAGCTCCTCCTTCGATGCCGCCTTTATCTCGTCAATCGTAGCGTAGCGTCCAACTTTAATGGGTCTCTTCCATTTCGGGAATAAGAAAAAGTCACGGGGGCCAGATCTGTGGAATGCGGTGGCTGTGGCATCATAAGTTTGTTGTTTTTGGCCAAAAAGTCGCGGACACGCCACGATGTGTGAGCAGGGGCGTTATCGTGATGCAAGAGCCAATTTTTGTGCTTCCACAAATCCGGGCGTTTCTGGCGGATTGCTTTGCGCAAATGACGTATAACTTGCAGGTAATATTCCTTATTGACCGTTTTATCCTGTGGCAAGAACTCATGATGCACAACGCCCCTGCAATCGAAGAAAATGGTAAGCAAAACCTTTACATTCGACCGAACTTGACGCGCTTTTTACGGTATTGGTTCGTACGGCAGCTGCCATTGAAATGGTTGAGCAGTGGTTTCCACGTCATAACCATAACCATAAACCAACGATTCGTCACCAGTTATGACCCTCTGGAGCAAATTTGTTTCGTCGCGGACATAGTCCAACATCTCATTATCAATGTTCATGCGATGCTGCTCTTGGTCGAAATTGAGCAGTTTTGGTACGAATTTTGCGACGACCCGTCTCATGCCTAAATCATTGAAAAAAATTGAATGGCACGACCCAATCGATATGTCTAGCAACTTCTGTCCTAGTAACTTCTCTAACGGTGATTCGACGATTGGCCAATACCATTCTCTTCACTTCATCAAATTTTTCGTCTGTGGTTGAAGAGCTCGGTCGTTCAATTTGTACCACCGATATACGTTGCTTTGGTCCAAAGTAGCTTCTCCGTATGACACAGTCAACATTCGAAATGCATCCGCGCACTTAATTTCGTTTGACACACAAAATTTGATACAGGTTCTTTGATCCATCTTTTTGAATAGACAAAAATCGAGGACGAGCCGAAACACGTGCACGCAAAGCAGCTGTCAACAAATAACTGAACTTTCAAAGCGGCCGAACTCGTTGGCGTGAGTGAGAGATATGAGTACCAACATATCGCCACAAAAAACTCGAAATTCGAATATACGTAACCTGCGAAAATACAAAATTTGCGATACTTTTTGAACACACCTCGTATCACGAATGCACGACATTTTTCATGAACGAATAAAGTTATCAAAAATTAATCAGAGTTTGCATTTTATTATGTTAAAATTTAATGGGCTATGAAGCGGCGTACCGACTTTTTTTTTAATTCGATAAAAACATTGAAGTTTTGAAACAAGTTTGCTGAATTATTTTAAATGTGAATGATCTATATATTTTTTAAATTAAGTAAAAAAAATATACTGCATAAATAAATAGTCCAAACTTGTCAGTTTGCGATGCTTTTATAAATTCCCTGCAGGTAAAACTTTAGCTGTAAGTTTGAAGACTACCTGTTCACTTCTGAGCCCAAACATTTTGAGTTCTATGTTTTCTTCATTTTCGTAATTTGGATTATTAATAGGCGATGTCCAACCAAATGTCGACTGCCGGCCATTTATCAGCAAAATACAGTTCATACTCGCTAAATAAATACAAGTCCAATATGTTTCTAAAATAATCAGTTCTAGACCATAAAAAAAAAACATCCACTGCATTCTAACGCTATAAAATATGTTATTCTTTTTGATATTAAACATGAATATCTTTTTTCTTATAATTATATGAAACTTCTTTCAGGTACAAAAAGCCGGTTAAACATGCAAAAATATTATGTAAATCCTAAGAACTTTAAACAAACAAATTATAACAAGATTATAAATCCGCTCCTCAAATCTTACTGACTTGTAATGGAAAGCTTGAAATAAAGTGCACAAAATTCGTGCAAATATTAATTATACAACAACTAATTGTTGTTAATTGTTATATAATTGTGCAAATAAAATCGTATATTCCCCAACTATCGCAATGAATTAGTGCGTTGATAAACGAGTCTCAAACTTCCTTATCTAAAAAAAAAAATGATGTATTTTGCAGACAAATTAATTCTGGTCCATAACTACCATAACTACTCTGATTTCCTCTATTAAATGTCAGCATCTGAACTAGAATGTTTTCAGAATAGAATAGTTTCGCGTTTCTCTGCAAGGTTTGCCACGGTGACGTATACCTACGAAACCGAAATTTCCTATTTATGAATACGTCGCCAAAAGCACTTTTCGCCTTTAAATTTTTAATTTCTGTAAAAAATTTACAACTTGCAATTACTTATAAAGGTTTTGTTAGACTATAAGCTATACTTTTATAAAATGAAGTCTCAAAGAAAAGAAAAGGACAATAGTTAAATAAATAGTTAGATAAAATATTGATGTGTTATCGTTTGCGCGGGCTGCATGAAGCCAACGCCATCTACTGTGTGCTAATTCCAGTTTCATAGATGTACACCTGATATAAGTATGAGTAGAGGCCAAGAGCCTTTGCTGCTAGTTGGCTTGCTTTTGTTATATGGTTATTCAAATAACCACAATGAGTCTCATCCCAAAACTTCTCTATTGCAACAATAGCATTCTACATGAGGCCACCTCATCACTATTTGCTGCAAGTAAAGTGCAAAATCGCAAGTCAACTATACTAAGAGCACTGGAATATGCTAACAAACTGGGAATAACCTCACGGCCACAATTAGGACAATTATCTCACCGCCTTGGCATTTTAGAAAGTCTTCAGTTCTATTTGGTATAGCCACATTTCCTAAATCCAACACCAGTTCATTAGAATACCAGCGTAGGTTTGAAGAATACATCGCACCATTTAGACCTGAATGGAAAATTATCTACACTGATAGTTCAAAAATTCTGGACCACACCACGTTTGCAGTAGTGAATGCTGATGGTGAAACAATAACGAAGGGTCAACTACCTTACTAACGTTGTGTGTACACAGCAGAAGCTATAGCAATATACAATGCCATAATAGTTGCATCAAAAACTAATGAAAAAACAATAATTTGTTCGGATAGCAAGTCTACAATAACAGGTATCATGAACATAAGAAACAAATCCCCCTTATTTCAAGCATACGGAGCATATTAATTGAGCACCAAAGTCAAAACAATGTGGATTCCTGACAACGTTGTTATTAACGGACCAAAGGCTGCAGCAATGGAACCATTGCACACATTTGATTGTATGCTGAAGAAGGACATCTACAGACTACTTAATAATAAATATTCTGAAGCAAACAGAACGAGGCATGGGGAACAGTGCAACATCGTTATCAAAGCTTAAGTACAACTGACACTAAATCCAACTATCAAGCCATATGCCGTACCAAGGACATCTCTGCCTTCATCCGACTTCGCATTGGACACACAATCGGTACACACTCCCACATTTTAAATGGTGAGAGGCCACCTCCTTGCCCCTACTGCACCCTGTCAACATTAACAGTTAAATACCTTTTGGACGACTGCACGCATTTTATGAATCTCAAGAACACAAGTTTCAACAACCATCTTGCCTCGGAAATACTAAAGAAGGAGTCTCAGGAAAGCATTGAAATAATGACAGATCACTTAATTAAAGCGGATCTAAGAAAATTGATTTACGCTATAAGTCTCTTTACTTAAATATCTATGTAAATATTCTTCCGTATATCCTATGAATTTACCTCCCACATAACTTAATTTCTTTATTAATTCATGTGTCGATAGTACCTAATAATCTTTTCCAGAAAATTAAATGTCTAATAGCTTAACTTTTCTAGTCAAAAAATAATCTTATTAGAGCAGTGAGCCGTAAGCCCTGGCAGCTGGTGCTCATTTTTTTGTAAAATAATAATTTATTGTTATTTTCCATATATTAAATAAATAAAGGATTTAATACAAGTATCCTCGTTATTGCAGTTACTTTTAAATTTTAAAATTAATAACAAATAAAATTATTCTTACCGTATAAATAAAAATATATTTAATCAAAAACTAGAATGAATGGTACAATACGGGTATTATATCCAAGTTTTTGTCATTTTAATAACTCAATTCAATTAATTCACACTATAGTGAGCACAAAAAAATTGTCTATTCAGCACAAACAAAATGATTGACTTATTAAACTTTGTTAGGCATCGAAAAAAAGTTGGTGAATAAATCCACAAGTTAAGCAGCGAAAAAACTTGAGCGACATAAAAATGTCAAACAGCAGCAGAAAATGACAGCCATCTAAAATGAGATTAAATAGCGTTAGACGACGCCTAAATGGTTCTCGTTATTGGTAGAAGAATTTAATGGCTAAAGTCGCTGAAACATTCCAAAAGCCGACGCCAATGGTTGGTCACACGCAAAACTTTCCAAAATGGCTGATGTTGATTTAAATGGTGATGAAAGTGATTTTGATGAGACTGCCGATGCTGGTAATGATGATGATAAATCTGCTAACGACAACAACATTGCAGCTCATTTTGCTACTGACAGTGATTTGGCATATTTGCGCTGTATCTCAGTTTAATTAAGACGCATTCATGATACACACCCACACACACATACGCATGCCAGGCTATTTAAATACAAATAAACTAAACTAACAAAAGATTTTAGAAAAGTATTTGCATACACTCGTACAATGCGAGTGTAGGGCCGCAGCAACTCGAACGTTTCTGAACACTACGGCCACCTTCGCTGACAACACAGCACCACAGATTGGGGCTCTGCCACTGCGACTAAAGGCCAACGAAATATTTTAATTAACACATATGCTATGACGATGCTTCCAACTGTGGCATACAATTATATTCACATATACATATGTACATACAAATGCATGCCTGGCATAGCTTTCGCATGCTAGGCAAATGCTTTCTTTCCCTTACCGTTATATAGTATCGTGGAAGTGTGAAAGGCGCTAGATGATGTTGGATTCCCGCTTTGGTTTGTCCTCACCAAGGTGTCTCTAATTGAGTGGTGCTGGGATCTCAATGAGTAAGCCCAGCATGCGTGCCGTACAAATTTGCGTCTGTAATTAATGTAGCCAATTCAGCAGGGCAACAACAGCGTTTGGGAAGTGACAGATTAAGGAATGAGAAAATCATGCTGAGTAGCGTTAATTCATTAGAATATCATGTGCATGCACTCTATTTTTCTCCCCCTGTTTGAAGCATTTTTTAGTATCTGGAGTTGTATATTATAGAAGATATGTACGTATCAAACGAATGTTTCTTTTAAGAGATTTAGATTTTTTTTTTTTAAATGAACTGCGAAAAACTAGTGAAGTGGCTAATACTGGGCTTTTCAGCTTAGAGGCTATGGATCTTAACGTTTAGTTTCAAAGCAGATTTCAAAACGAATGAACCAAAACAGGGGCTTTCCGGTATATAATCGATTATGCAAAATTTATTCTCGTTCAATGTTTGACTTCCTCATGAACTCATTAAGTAGGAAATTAGCCCCATCGCTAAATAGATCTCGACTTGAGGGGGTATTTTGGTCTAGAAATTTGAAAAAATCGATTTTTTTGCATATTTTCAAAGCTTAGACGTTCAAAAATATGCCCTACAACGGATTTTTCAAAATTCGAATTATTTTCGGAGATACAGCGGATTTTGTTACGTGGCGTCTAAGCCGGCCGAGCGGAGCGAATCGCACAACGAACGGTAGATGTTACCGGACGACTTGAGGACTCGTTCTTTCCACAGAATATTTTGTGTCCCACACAACCTTTATTTATTATATACACATATACATATAATATATATATATACTTGGCGCGTATACCCTGTTTTGGGTGTTTGGCCGAGCTCCTCCTTCTATTTGTGGTGTGCGTCTTGATGTTGTTCCACAAATGGAGGGACCTACAGTTTCAAGCCGACTCCGAACGGCAGATATTTTTATGAGGAGCTTTTTCATGGCAGAAATACACTCGAAGGTTTTGCCATTGCCTGCCGAGGGGCGACCGCTATTAGAAAAAACGTTATACATAAACTTTATACTTCTATAATATATACCGGGAAATATATCGCCGATTAATCCAGAGTGAGAATTGTTGCTCAAACTTCAAACCCAGTTTTCTCAAAACTACTTTTTTTGAGATGGTCGGTATGATATCTCAAGTTCTACTTGAATTTAGAAAATTTAAGTCTGAAGTATTTTTAAAAAATTTGAAAAGGTAAAAAAAAGGGTAAAAAATTTTTTTTTTTTTCAAGTTGACGCGATTTTGAGATTTTTTTTTTCTTTGATTTGGCGTAATCCGGTAGCGACATCCTAACTAATGAAGGATTTTTTTTATTTTTTAGTTTTAGATCACTACAAGGAATCATGTCAACCATGAAGCACCGGTTTTTAGGTAGCCCCCACTCCACCGGCCTGTAATTCCACGATTTTTTTAATCTTTTTTTATTAAGGGTAAACGCCACAGTGGTGGGTCAAAAAATAATCGATTTTTGGGAATCTTTTTTGTAAGTGGGAATGACTATTCGGGGATCGAACAAAAAGCTATTTATTATATATGTATTAAACTATGTTCATATAGATTTTTATTAAAAAAAATTGAAAATTGACAAATTTATGTAGATAAACGTACCGAGTTAAAAAAATGACGTTATCTGGTGGCAGCGATACAGCAATGAATAATCATCTGAAATCAATTACCCAAAAATGTTATTCATCTACACAAAAGTGGCTATCGTTATACGTAGCCGTTGTTTTTTTTTTTTTTTTTGTTTTGACAAAATGGCGCTAATTTGAATTTGGATGTGTGTTTTTCACCATTTTTTTGATTTTCAACAGGCCCAAAAAAATAGTTATTTTCAAACTTTTGAAAATTAGCTACGTACAACAATAGCCAATGCGATAACAAAAATGTTGAAAAAAAAGAAAATTAAAATCGGTTCATTAGTCTTCGAGAAATCGTTGCCACCGTATCAAAAAAAAGTCGTTTCCAGAAAAACGCGGGCCGAACCGTCGGGCGCTCACTTAAGTACACATAGAATCGGGAATAAGGCGAATTTCGCTTTAAAGTTTTTACCACAATTTCTTTAGAAGTTATACTAACAAGTTATGCAAAAAAAGTCGATTTTTTTGAATTTTCACAGTGGCGTTTCGCCCTTAATCTTTATTTTTTTACTTTTCCAATATTAATAAAAACCATAAAACAATGGATACTGCAAATGTTTTCATTTGTTTTATCTTAGTTTTAAAAATTCCTAAAATTAAAGCGTTCAGACCAGAAAACCCCCTTAAAATTATATGAAGCTTCCTAGCTATTTTCAACGTATTTATCGAACGAATAAAGATCAGATGCTGCTCGTTCCTGGCCTGTCATCAAAAAAGATTTATATCTACTATATTTAGAGAATATGCAATAAGATTGACACGCATTGCATTTAGAAATTTAATAAAATGTGCATGTAGGTATAATGGAAAGGAGTTGATCGTGCGAAAAATTTAATTTGCGCTTTAGGTTTTTTGCCACAGATTTCTGACTTTATATGTTTTTTACAATTGACTTGAACAGGAACTCATTTAAACTTAGTTCAAAGGAAAATTTATGGAATTTCTTGATAATTGATGCTCAATATGGTCTCTTGGAATAAATAGCTTTTAGAAATCATTTAATTTACTAATAATACAAAGTAAGCAGATACTTCAGCACTCGACTTTGTTCACACATTTTCGAACAGCCGGGGCGTATGAGCAACGACTACTCGCACTCACGCATGCAATACTCATTACTTGAAAATCTTCGAACGTGCGCTCGATTATATCAAGTTTTCTATTTTTTTCCTTTTTTCACTATTTTAGCTTAGACAAATAAAATTGGAAATTTTTGTTAAGCTGTTAAGCAACGTTCAAGCTACACAGCTACTCGCAATGCCCGGATATCTAAATGTAAACGCTTTAAATATTTAGCATTTTTTGAAATCCCGACTACCATATTGGCTCTGTCATTTCTAGTTTCTACAATCTCCAAGCAATGAGTTTATTCGACCGCCATTATGGAATTTTAAAAATATTAACGTCGGATTCGAAGTCAGCGATGCCAAAAGTCAGCGAGTAACCTGCTTTGAGAGAATCTAATACTTTTTTTAATGTTAACCTGCGTTGCGAGTCACCCCACCAAAAGTTTAATGGGCTGTGGTTTGTTAATTTCTATGTAACACCTAGAAATATGCCGTGAAATATATTTTAGCAACGCCGACTTTGCTCTTCGAATTCATGCACTAAGTCCTCAGTAGCTGATGCGCACCGAGTTTATGCAGGTCAAGAAAACCGATTTTGGCTGAGTTTAACAAAATGCGCCAGTCGTTTCTTTCTCGTGCAAACTTCATCGTAATTCGATGCCCTTTGTCTATGTTGGCATAAAGCTCGTACGGCTCAATCTCCCATTGCTTACGATATTCGCCATTGCCAATGTACAAAGGTCAAAAATACTACCATCGTCATCAGAAACAATGATTTCGTCATCCAAATCATATACAAAGTTTCCTTCGTACTTTCTTTTAGAAGGCGACTTCTAGATCATATTGCCATTACTGCTGTAACAGAAAATAACTCCTTATGGAAATCGAGTTAAAAAAATTAAAATTGACCTTTGACAAAACTAAGACAAATACATGTGCGTTCATACTGTCAACGATATAGGAAAGTGTAAATCATTGATTTTTTTTTATTTATTTATTTTTTAATTTTTATTTATTTATTTTTTAATTTTAATTAATTTTATACAAAAATAAAGTTGACACTACTTACTATAAAAAATATATAAGGCAATTAACTACAATAACTAATTTTTATGAATTTGGTATTTTTTTGTATTCTTACTACTTTATTTTTAGTTTATATACCGTAGTTTCCTGAAGTCCAATAGAGTTTTCCGATAGATATTTTTTCTTGTTTTAGAACGCAAAGCCTATTTCTAATAAAAACTTTCTTTATGTGAATAAAATTCAAGCATGTTATTATATGATCTGATGTCTTTGAATAAATTAAATTAGCCAATTCATTTTAAACTTATTTTATCTAAATACTTAAAATAAAGGGGTCAATAAAAACTTTAACTCTGTTTGTGGAAAAAGTTTATGAATGGGGCTGAAACTCACAGGTTTTACGTAAAAAATATAGATATTTCCATCGAAGGTTAATTCGAATGCCATCAAAGAATACTAACATAAGATCCCTAATCAACGACCGCAAAAATATCCAATTATCGAACTTCGAGTGAATCCAATCTTTTTTTAATTCGCCGTTAAGTTGGATCCGACATTTCTAATTTTGAAAAGCTGAGTTTCAAGCAAACTCAATAAGCGTGGTCATTCTAACAGCCAATTTCCTTTTCGAATGATAGGTCCCTTTCGTCTTGCGAAAATGGTCTTTAATTAAACCTAAATTCAGAATTATTACATAGGCTTACCACCTATCTGGTACCTTAATCTCATATCGATGGGTCGTTCGCGTCCAGCACTTATTTCTATCATACTATATAATGCCAACAGAAAATTAGAAAAAATTCACTAGGTATCGTCTTAGCTTCAACTAAACATATCTGAAGAGATTTTTTCAAAAATTTTTATTTTAATAATATTTTGTCACAAACAAATGCAATGTCACATACACCGTGCAGTAGCTTCATAAAAAATTCATGATTTCTCAACGAATTGGCCGGACACGAACGACACAATTAGCGCTAATTTATTAAATACTAGCAAACCCGGCCCCCTTCGCTGGGCCCACTAAAATAGAATAGATATGGTTTAGAACAGAAAATATATGGTTTTCATATTATTTATTTCTTTATTCTTTATTCAAGCGCTTTGGCATAAACAATATTTTTTGTTTTTCTATTTGTTTTTGAGTAAATATAAAATATAAATTGAAAATCAGGAAAAAAGAAGATTGTTTTTAAATTTGAAATCAACGCATATGAATAAACAATCGTCTTTTTTCCTGATCATCCATGAATTTTTCGTTTCAATTTATATGTTTTATTAAGCATTGGAGCACGAACACATAATTTCATTCGGATTTCACATTAAATTCTCAAATTTCGTAAGAAATTATTCACTGTTCCAAAATCCACTCCAAAAAAATGCACAAAGAATTTTTACATGTTGCACTTACGTTTTTTCCTTATGGCATCCAAATCAGAAAGAAATATTGACACATTGTAACTCACACTGTCAATTTGACAGTTCAGTTCCGCCCCGAGCGTTAGAAAAGTAAGCGACATTATGGCTGGTTCAAAAGAACGCTGCACCCGTTGCCAGTGCTCCGAATTACAACCAAACTTTACGAAACCCATTTTCAATACTTACTTAACAATGTGCGTAAGTTTGGTTTAATTCGGTGCAAAGACACGGCGGGTCCACGTTTTGGCATATATTTCGAGACCCTAGTCATCAATAGGTATGAAAATTACCCCGTATTAAAGCACTTATCAACAGCTTTCATTTGATACCCATATTGTACATACACAACCAAAGGTTACCCGGGTCCACGTTTTGACCTATATCTCGAGACCTCAGTCACGTAGCGGCATGAAAAATACTCTGTACTAAGGCATTCACCAACAGCTTCAATTTGATATCCATATTGTACAAACACATTCTAGGGTCCACGTTTTGGTCTCTATCTCGAGACCCTAGTCACGGAGCGGCATGAAAAATACTCTGAACTAAAGCATTCACCAACAGCTTCCATTTGATACCCGTATTGTACATGCACGTCCGAAGGTTACCCGGGTCCACGTTTTGACCAATATCTCGAGACCCTATCTACCAATAAGTATTCAAACTATACGGAAATCATCTTCAATACCTACTTAACAATGTGTGTAAGTTTGGTTTAATTCGGTTCAAAGACACGGCGGGTCAACGTTTTGGCATATATTTCGAGATCCTAGTCATCAATAGGTATGAAAATTACCCCGTATTAAAGCACTTATCAACAGCTTTCATTTGATATCCATATTGTACAAACACATTCTAGGGTCCACGTTTTGGTCTCTATCTCGAGACCCTAGCCACGGAGCGGCATGAAAAATACTCTGAACTAAAGCATTCACCAACAGCTTCCATTTGATACCCATATTGTACATACACATCCGAAGGTTACCCGGGTCCACGTTTTGACCTATATCTCGAGCCCTATCTACCAATAGGTATCCAAACTATACGGAAACCATCTTCAATACCTTCTTAACAATGTGTGTAAGTTTGGTTTAATTCGGTGCAGACACGGCCGGTTAGCGAATACACACAAAAAGTTGACTTTATTTTATATATAAGATTTTTTTCAGTTTGTGTCCGAAAAATCCAAATATCTTACGGAACCCTATTTTTTTCCAAAATAAAATGTAATCCATGTTACTCTTGGATAATGTAGTTTTCGAATGGTGAAAGAATTTTTAAAATCGGTCCAGTAGTTTTTGAGCCTATTCGTTACAAACAAACAAACAAACAAACAAACAAAGTTTTCCTCTTTATAATATTAAGTATAGAAAATGCAATGTTTTAGTTGGTCTCCTGCAACTAACACAGCAAGGAAAGGTTGAAGGAAGACAAGGCATCGTAATAAAAAATATTATCCAAAATATCGGTCATCTTTTGAATTAAATTGAATTTTATACATTACAGGGTTTGATTGAAAAGTAATGAGCCTCCCCGCGCGGAGCGTCTGCCAAGCGATCAACCGAATCGGCTGGTGGGGAAGAATGATCGTTGGATCTTCCCCTTCCACTGGAAACTGGTCCCAGTTCGCTGGCAACAGCGGGGCAGTCAACATCGCTGAACGCGTGAAAACTGTTTTAAAAGTGTGTTAAGATTTTGCAGTGGCGAAAATGCAGCGATCGTTAGAGCAATGTTGCAACGTTGCAACGCCAATTTTACGTAAAGCTAAACAGTTTGTACCTCCAGGAAGCACTGTAAACGCAACATTTTACAAAGAAGTACTCCTTCGGCTGAAAAACCGCTTTGCCCGGGTTCGACCCGACCTCGTCAACAATTGGACCCTTCATCACGACAATGCGCCGGCGCACACCGCCTTCCTCTGCACCTCTGAATTGGCCAAGATGGGGTTCCGGTGCTTCCCCACCCTCCCTACAGCCCAGACCTGTCCCCTCCGGACTTCTTCTTGTTCACGCGCCTGAAAAGAAAGCTGAAGGGGAGGCGTTTCGACTCCATCGAGGCGATCCAAAAAACTGTGACAGCCGAATTGAACGCGGTTCCGGCGGATGAGTTTAAAAAATGTTTCCTGCAGCGGAAGGACCGCTACCAGCGGTGTATTGACGCTCAAGGGTCCTATTTTGAAGAATATTAGTTTAATAAGCCAAAAGGTTTAATAAAACTGCTTAAAAAAATAATCAACCCCTGTATATTTTATCCATGATCGCTCACATTCGGTAACAAATTGCAAATAAAGAAGAAGTTGACCTGTAAATAAAGTAAAATATAAATGTCAAGCAAAAATGGGACGCCAAGTTAATAAAAAAATGTTAAATACAGCGAAATCTTACAGTTTATGCAGTTTGTGTTCAACGAATTTAATAATCAATATATTATCCCTATGTCACCACTCGGTTTCCTTTTTTATATGTAATTAGTTGTTCGTTTTGCCTCTCTTTATTTCTAAAACACCTGCGTCGCAATATTTCTGAATAATTACGCCATTGGCTTACATTACTTTTTGTTTGCTTATATACCTATATATTTACAAATAAGCTTTCGCTAAGCAACGTATTTTCCTTTTAATTGATGCGCCTATATATATTTAAACAAAACTTGCACCTCACCCAGCGATAGTTAAATGGAAAGGCTACCTGGAAAATAAAACTCTTTTCCCTGAACAAAGCTTATCTCATATTTGCTCAAGGAATATTTATTTATCACCAGAATTTCGAGACATTTTCCAATTTCATATATATTTCAAAGAAAAATAATTGTCTGCCTAAATTCAACTTTATGCCATATTTGGCTCTAAAGGTGTGCAAATAGTAGCCCAACTCCCACACTCAGGCACCCAACCAAATATTTTTATTTATTTTCATTACACTTTACCCGAAAAGCTGCTCGCTGCGCAACAGTTGTGTCATTTGTATCTTCATCACACTATCGCACAGCGTTTGCCTAGTTGCTGCTGTAGCTTATTTGTCTTTTCCTCTGACATATCATTTCGCATTGTCCGCCACCTAGTGACCTCCTGAGTTTACTCGCTGTCACCCAACTCCCTTGGAATGTCTTTTTGCATATATTATTGATATATACAAGTATGTATGTATAAGCTGTGTGGTCGGCTCGCCTTGTGGAGGGCAGTAAGTAGTGTGAAGTGAAAGTAATGCCTTAGAGTGGATGGGTATGCAAGGACACACGACAACAAATAAATAAGGCACTCAACGCAGGCTGAGGATGACAATGTGAGTGGCAATATGCAGTGTTTGCTTTTACCATGAAATCCGTTTATCGGGGAATTGACACGATAGTAGGCAGCCAGACCGGCTAGCAGGCACAGCATTAAGCAGCATAGAGTGCGTTGGTATGCTCACGGGGTAAAGTGCGTATGTTGTGTGTCAGCAAGAGCACATAGAGAGGCGGCAAGCTTTTCTAAAAAGGGGCATAAAGCGACTTCAAATTGAATTATTTATTTATAAACAAGAGCTTTTACAGTGATGACAAATGACACTTTAGTTGAATTATCAAATTAGCATGAATAACGTACATACATACATATGTGCCCACTTGGGCGATGTGCAATTATGGTGCGATGTGCTTTGCTAGAATGACTAATAAATTTTTCTAAATTAATATCATAAATCGAGCAAGCCTTACAATAAATTCTTTGAAAAGAGGTAAGAATGTAAATTAAAGTGTCATAGATTGTAATTCATGAGGAATTTTGATATTATAACGAACGATATTCAAAGTGGAATATTGATTAAATGCAAGAAATTTTCTTATTATAAACTTTTACTCGATGCAGTGATCAACAAGTAGAGGGAAATTTTAAATTTTAAATATATGAGTCCTTTAAACAAAATTTGTTTACGTTGCTATTACAGTTATAGACATTCGTATGCAGTTGTGTGCCAATACCAGCATCTGATTACAGTGCCGCTATTTTTGTAGCCAATAAATTATTGAAAGCAACGATAATATATTAAATCATCATCAATGGCAGTATTGACTGCTCACTTCTTTTATATATATTTGAACCTTTTATTAATATATATGGAACATAGAACCTCAATAGGGCTCATTGCTTTTGGATGAAATTAATTTCAATATGCCACAGTGTACTCTTCCTAGCTCCTTAACTTTCTAGGTGCTAAATGTAAAACAGAGTATTCGGGTAATGCTCCTCTTGTTCGAGCCTTTTATGTACCTTAAAATGATTCATAAACTAAATCTACGGTTACATTATTCACAAACATATGCCTCTGATACACCTTACCTCTAAGGTCAGGTATTACAGAAGATACTAATAAAAATCTACTAATATTAGTTAGAAACCACTTTTATAGGATATTGAAACGTGCAAAAAATTCAAACAATCAATCATGAGGATTCTAGGTACAAACTACCTCGATGTTCCACATGTGACTAGTCACACGATTTTTTCAAAACACAGAAGTTAAATAATTTCCTGGTTTGGTTTTCAGGGTTCCTTGGTATACCAGGCAAAGCATCGCCTAAAGCCGCATCGATTTCCGTTTTAGCTAGCGACTCAAAGTTGATGTTCTATCTGCCTCTAAAATGTTCTCAACTTCACTGTTCGAATCATGTGGGAAAAAGCGCTTCTTCCACGTCGCCCACTCTTTATAATATCGCAAAGGTATCGTCATCAATTTAGGAATTCTTGCTGGAAAACAATAACACAAATTAAATACTACCAATAAAGAATAACTGTAACTCTCGAATTAATACCTAGTAAAATTTTATACTTATCAAAATTATAACCACTGCAATAGATAATGTTTTATATTCATAATTAATTACATAGAATAAAATGGAATAAAATGGAATAAACACTTATGATAAAGCGTTTTTCAGTAAGAGCGCTTCAACTTTTTTTTTTGAATAAAACACAAACGGTTTGACTTTTTTAACTAATTTTTTTTTATTATCGAGTTTGAACATATACATTTAAGTATGAAATTCGATTTCTTTTGCATGACCACCGCGTGCACGTTTTACGAAGTCCAATCGTTGAACCCAATTTTCGACCACTCTTTTGCATAAATCGGCCGAAATTCCATCAATTTCGCGTTCGTCGCCGGCTTGTTACTGTAGACCAATGACTTCACATAACCCCAAAGAAAATAGTCTAGAGGCGTCAAATCACACGAGCGCGGCGGCCATTCGACCGGTCCATTTCTGGAAATAATGCGCTCATCGAACTTACTCTTCAACAAATCAATTGTAGCGTGTGCTGTGTGGCTTGTGGCACCGTCCTGTTGAAACCACATGTCATCTAAGTCCATACCATTCAATTACGGTCAAAAATAATCGTTTATCATGTCGCGGTATCGATTTCCATTCACAGTAACGAGGCGATCGTTCTCGTCAACGAAAAAATATGGGCCAATTACGCCGCCGGCATGTAAACCGCACCAAACAGTGATTTTTTCGGGATGCAACGGTGCCTCATGAATCACGTGTGGATTGCTTTCTGTCCAGTAACGCATATTTTGCTTGTTGACAAAGCCATTGAGCCAAAAGTGAGCTTCATCACTGAAGATGATTTTTTGGAAAAAATGCTCTTAAAGTAGCAGCAACAGAACGATTATTTTCATAAAAAATTTGCACGATTTGCAATCGTTGCTCAAGTGTGTAGCGTTCCATGATGAAATGTATACTAATGAAGTTTACAAATGACAAGCGAAAAATAAAAAATATTGCGTCGTTCGCCCTCCCTATCGGAAAAAAGTTGAAGCGCACCTATTGAAAAACGATTTACCTTAACGTCCTTTCGTTTCATAGACCAAATAATAAATCCGTGTACTTTAAAGAGTTCAAGTTAAAGTAGTTACATTACTGATACATTAAATTGAAACTAACGTATCTGGGACACCTCGGCCCAGTATATCCCAAATATACGTGTACGCGCCTAGACTAATGGCTAGGAAGGTACAGAGCCGCATGTATCATATTTGCATCTCTTTCGCGCCATGCGCTGTAGGAGTTCTTTGAGTTGAAGGTGTATGAATTATTTATTATTTTTCAATTATTTATTTATTTATTTGTCTTTGAATGGATACATTCTTAGTTACTAAGAAAAAAACGATTTAAGATGGTTGACTAAGATGCAATACGGCCATGTAAAATCAGCACCAGAAGAATTGAAAAACATATTTAAATCTGTACATGCCCTAGGAATCGGAACATTCACCCCGTAGTTGGTTCTCGAGAAGCCAATTTTAAAGATTTCGTACTATCGGAGCCTGATATTGGGAATATTAAATTGAATTTTACTTAAAAGGCAAGGACAATCAATAGATCCAGAAATTATACGAGTAATAAATGTGCACAATAGAATAGATCGTCTGCCATCAAAGGGTTTTAAGTCAATCAATAAACATCGAGAGCGGTAGGATGGTGCAGGTTCAGAAAAGTTTAAAGATCGTAGCGTAAAACTAAGAAAAACTTTCTGAACTTTCTCAATCCAATTAGACAGGCCTATTTGGTACGGTATCCAAATAACAGCGACATACTCTAATCTTGATCTAACAAAAGCGCAATACAATATTTTGAGAGTGTGTGGGTTGGTAGTAGAATAAGGGAACTGGGTCTGGATGAGTTACCATGATGAGTAGGGGGCACAAGAGACAATCAGGTCAAAGTGCAAACCTTCAATAATTCTAAATTTAACTCGAAAACTAGTGAAATTATAAGATAATACAAATTTGGTTTAATAATGCGGTCACCCTCAAGGGTGCCGCACTTCGTTAGAGATGGAATTCGCAAATTGCCTAAAAAATGGTTGAAAGTCATAGCTGGAGATGGGCGATACTTTGACTAATTATGTCATATTGTGTTGACTAATTACATAAGTGTGCATGTATGTGTTCCAAATGGATTTATTTACATGCTTTCAGACTAAGCTCAACACCCCCGATACGTACGCTAGTAACTAAATATTTTTATTTGGAAATTCACTTGCCCATCTGTATTAGTATCATAGTCGCATAGTATCATCACGCATCATGCAATCATATGTGTGTGTATATGCTTTTGTCCATCGAGACATACATATGTATGTGCAGTTAACATAAAAGCTTACACACGTAATCCTCAAAAGTTTTAAACTTTTCTACACTCCCGGAAATGTAAACACGTTCACCTACCAGATTTGTACGTGTACTAGACGAGACGATAAATTGTCGATGGTAAAAATGTCACGTACAATGAACACAAGTGAATTTGTTTTAGATTTTCTTGTTTTTGCTTTATTCTCGACAAAGCTTCTTAAATACCTTACTTACATTTTCTCTCTACCTTCTATACTTTTAGGAGTTTTCATCATACTTCTTTTACCGCATCTGAAGTGGAGGCAAATAGAGCAAGAAAACCAAGAGAAGCAAAGAAGGGACAAAACGAGACCGTAAGTGAAAAGCCATTTTCATTATATTCCATTTTATAGTGCGGATGTATGTATGTATGTATACCTATCTGAGAGCCTGTGTGTTCCATAGCTAAATGTATTAGCTAATAAGTATGCGCTGATGTAGGTACACGAGAAAATTTGTGTAAAGTTTTTGTCTTTTTTGTTGCTTATTGTGATTGAATTTTACGAAATGAAGCTTTTAAAGTTTTCTGCAAAGCCAGATAAACCTATAAGGTTTCGCATTTTAAATACGAATTTAGGTGAAGAAATACTTAATCTGAAAGCTGAGTGTAATGAGATTTATTTCTGTGGCATTTTAGAGCAGTTTTTATTTTTATAAACATTTTTTTTAATATGTTTTGTTAATTAATAATGCAGATATTTCTAAATATAAATGTGGAATTCGATTATACATATATATATAATTGGTGCGTGCACCCTTTTTTGGGTGTTTGGCCGAGCTTCTCCTCCTGTTTGTGGTGTGCGTCTTGATGTTGTTCCACAAATGAAGGGGCCTACAGTTTCAAGCCGACTCCAAACGGCAGATATTTTTATGAGGAGCTTTTTCATGGCAGAAATACACTCAGAGGTTTGCCATTGCCTGCCGAGGGGCGACCGCTATTAGAAAAATGTTTTTCTTAATTTTGGTGTTTCACCGAGATTCGAACCTACGTTCTCTCTGTGAACTCCGAATGGTAATCATGCACCAACCCATTCGGCTACGGCGGCCGCGAATTTGATTGACAAGTAAAAATTGAACTAGGTCAATCTGTGACCTATCCATCGCCATTTTCTGCGTTTGATTTGCCATATTAAGTGTTCCCCGTTCGTTAATCTCCACAGTGCGTCGTTACTGATGATGTTTGGCCAAAATCTTCTGCAGATGATGCGGAGGCATTTGTTGATGAAAGATTTAGCCTCTGTGTGATGGTATTAGAGACCAGCCATGTTTCGCTTCCGTACAACAATACGGACTTTACGCGTGAGCTGAATATTTGTAGTTTAGTTCGCTTGCAGATTTGCATACTCCCCCATACTGTATGCATTCGCCCGAATACCGTCCTTGCTCTGATTAGCCAGCAGTTGACATCTTCATCTGCTCCAAATCTAGTTAGCAGAAGTTTTCGACGAATTCCACTGGGTATCCGTCCACCAATATCTGTCTTGCGTTATTGTGGTTAACTCTCGTGGCCTTGACCTTGGCGATGTTAACCTCCAATACAACAGTGCGTGCCAGCGCGACTAGTTTGTCCGCCTTCGCTTTCAATTCAATAAAAATTTTACAGTATACTAATTTCTCTTCAATTCATTATCCTGCTTCTCTTTGTAAAATACCTAGGGGAGGGGGCCCAGTTGTGACGCAGGCCCAGTTGTGACGCAGCTAAATATTTTTGACATGCGGTATGAAAATGACAGTTTGAGCCCTGCCAATCATGTTCGTTTGACGTTCAGCAGTTTTTGTGCAGACACCAACGTTAGTAGTCGCATTGTGTATACACGCACCAAACATCGTGTTGAAAATCGTGCGAAAAAGTTATTTTGATTTTTTTCAAAGTACCAAAATTTTGTGAAATTAACAGTGAAAAGGCGAGTGTAATGCATCAAAATATTGTATTTGCCGTATATTTTGTGATTCTATATGGATTTATGTGATTATGTGGTGTCTATAAAAAACTTGCTTGTCATACACAAAATAGCATCGTGACCCGGTTGTGACTCAGCGGGTGGCCCAGTTATGACGCACCTTTTTTTTGCACTACGATCATATAGAACTGCCGAATTCCTACATTTTTGTTGTTGTTTAAAAAAAACCAACTGCCAACTCGATCAATTGCAACGTATGCAAGCGTCCAGTTCATTTGAAGTGCGCCAACATGCAGGCAAGTTATTTCACTTGCAAACACTGCGAAAGTGACGTGGACGACGACTAGGAATATTTAGATGACGATGATGAATAAAAATCGTTGTCATTTATGGCCATTGAAGGACATTTTCTTTTGTATTTTTCATTATTTTTGCCATTGAAAGCCTTCAAAATAAATAAATCATTAAATCACAACAATTGGTGTGACATTCCTTTCACATTTTCTCATTTCCAGTAAATTTCTTGAGGTGCGTCACAACTGGGCCACTTTTTTTTTGAGTAACTCAAATAAACATACTTTCTTTGGAGAAAAGTTGCGTTTGGTTAATAGTTAAATGTTAAACTTGTTCATTTTTCAATTTGCGGAACTGAGGAAAAAATTTTAATTTTTTTCAAAACCCGCCTCACAACTGGCCCCCTCCCCTTATATGTACACATCGATATTCAAACATAGTCACCTCGTATTGGCCTAGCACGTGTTTTCACTTATAACAATAAAGGCAATTACAGGAGCACGTAAGTACATGTTTTAGGTTAGATTATGTTATGATGGTAGTCGGTCCGTACGTCCAACTCACTTAAACCTTACAGGCCCATTGTGATATCACTGTGCGACACGGGAACCTCGTTTATTTTTCTTTGAGAAACCAATTTGTTGCTCTTATGACAGTTCTGTAAGGGAATTGAAAAAGTATCTACCTAGAAAACCTGCTCTGATTTTAGTTAAGGCAATTGTCCAGGCAAAGAAGTGCTCAACTGTTTCTTCCTTATTTCTACAACTTCTAAAATATTCATGGGAAAAAACTCCAACCTCAAGAAATGTCTACCAAATAGCCAATGACCGATTATACAAGCCACGACTTTCGATATATCCTCTCTTCAAAGGCTAAGTAGTTTCTTATGATATCTTTTAACATCAACATATTATTTGATGACAATTGCTGTCTCTGCTTTTGAAGTTTTTAATAAAAACACAAAAAAAAATCGTTAAAAAGGGAACCGAAAGTGTGTTTTTTGCAGTACTGATTATTATTAATATGAAGGTATTTGGCACTGTGACCTGAATGTTTTAGTGTGCCCCCTTTATGGATTCAAAGTATTTTTCTGAGCCCAACTTCCTCGATTCATTTCAGTATTTATCCTATTTTATTGCGTTTAATTTCCTCCTCTGGTAAAATATGTTTACCCATGGGATTGTGTCGTGTACGCATAAGTGCTGGGTATGCTTGGATGTTTCATTTTCATTTCTGCACAACCTGGAAGTTTCATTGGCGGATATTCCCAGGAAGATGCCGATTCAATCTGCAATTCCTTGTTAGAATTCCTGTGACGACTCTTAAATTATTCTAATTGTATTCATACAATCCTTAGGTCAGCAGATTGTTCCATTATGAACTCATTTGTATTTCGTTTACTGCCTGAATAAGAGAAGGGAAGTTATGCTTTTCCGGGCCACAAAATGGCGCTGAACCTATAAATAGGGAGGCTGCCCTTTTTTTAACCAATTGCGATTTTGGTCCCAGTAATTCCTATATGCCCTCCAACCTTTACGATATGTACGTGCTTGTTCTGGTTTAAGATATTCAGCTTGTCAAGATATTCCAGCACCAGTTTTGATGTAACCTAGAAAAAGCCTTGATTGCTGTCTGGGTATCAGTGAAAGGCTAGCTTTTCCTCTGTTGTTATAGTTGCGTTCAAGCTTAAAGTGTTATACTACTTCAAAAATACAGAGCTACGATGCAAAATAAATTTGCATACATAATTTTAAAGCTCTGAATAGTAAGTCTTTAAAAAATTATGAACCAAAGAAATTCAGACCGTTCAGAATTATTTTACATTTTCTCCAAAATTTATATTCAAAAGAATATTGGAATAATTAAATAGATTTTAAAAACCCTCACAATTCAAAAACAATATCCGTCGAGAGACATGACCGTATGTTCTCAGTATGTTGTCTTCCTGTGAGTGTCATCAAGAAACGTCAAAGTGCTCAAATTGCATAGTGAGACCGCAGTGCTACTTGGTATTAACAACTTCATCATATACCCTCTCTTGTCTCTGGCTTTAAAATAATAAAGAACACAGCAAAAGATAAGTTTAAGCAAAAACAAACTGACAAAAAAGTTTCAAATAATATTAACAAAATTTTGTTATAAACTCTTAATATAAGCAGTAAATTTCAATGTCCTTAGCTTTCATTTGACAGCGAATGCGGCATATTAACGACAGAATACTCTGTGTTATATAAGAAAATGGTGGAAAAATTAACTTTTACGAATTGATTTATGATCCACATAAATCTCTAAGCGTTAAATGAAAGCCGCTACGCTCGTCAAATCACGAAATGTTCATAAAATACTCAAAAAACAAAATAAATCGTATGGCAATCTTTTAACAAGAGGAACATATTTTTTCATTTTTAGAATAAACAAACCCCCAAATGAATTCTTACATTGGAAAAAGTTCAATAGCTACAGACAGAGACAAATACATACATACCCATACAAAAATGTCCGTCTGCTTACACAAGTACCAACACCTGTGTTCACAATAATAGCAGTACGGCATATTGAAAAGTTTTATTTATGTTTTATTTAAGCCTCCGTTGGACCACTTTTTTAAAACCTTCGGTTAGGTACATGAGTCTGGATATTTTTTGTCCTGTTCGAAGATCCTTTTTAAATGGTTATATCCATAAATCGATAGAAAATTAAATTTTCGGAAACTTCCTCGATGCTCAAGTCGTCGTATTTTAAATTCACGCCCAAACTCGAAAAAGACAGTCTGGCCAGACCCGGGTGCCCAAAGGAGAGTCGATTTTTTAAATTTTTTTTTTACATACCTTACTCTATAACTAAAATCTAAAATCTTTAAGGTTCAAAGTTTGGTCAAAATTTAAAAAAATTCAACAAATTTTCATTAAAAATGCAATCTTTTTAATCGGAATTTATAGAAAAATTTCGAACAAGAGGTTTCATAATTGGATTGTTATAACAAATAGTATTTTGGTATAAAAATTGATAAAACTAAAAATGGAAACAATGGAATGGAAAATGGAAAATTTAATGGAATTTATATGGAAGAAAAATTATCAAAAATCAACGCAATTTTTGAATTTCTCAAAATTTAACTTTTTTTTATAGACTATAAACTGCATACCCAAAATTTTTCTAAAACTTCTGATTACAAGGTTTGCAAGATTTTTGTATATTTTTAAATTTATTTTTATATTATTTTTTTTTTTTAATTTTAGAAAAAGCTTAACACTTTAGGTTATTAGGTTTTAGTTGTAGTATAAACTATATTTTTATAAAAAAAACTAAAAGAAATAAAACAAGAATAAACAAATGCTCAAAACCGTACTATATTTCACGCTGATTTTATTGCGAACACAGTTGTGCATTTGTTTTTATGAATAAATTCAACGTAAATAAACATTCAGCCGTTTATAAATGAGGCTGTTCTCACTTGAGGAAAATACACACTTCACTTCAGAATGGTTTACTTCGCACAAATAAACAAATACTCTTACACGTAAAATATTTCTGCTGCCACATTCAGACAAATACTCTTACATTATTTAATATATGACTCAGGCGCACCCACCCACAGGGAATTAGTAAGGTTGTGCCACCAAAGTGAATTGTTGAAAATAATAAAAAATAGTCAAGAAGTACATAAATGACTGAGTTGCAATTCTTAACCAAATTTTAAGTACATCTTATAGCAGCTGAAACTTTTTTTTTAGTAAAATATTTAAAAATATTAAAATTATCATTGCTAGGAGTACCTAATTTCAATTTGTTTGCTATAACAAAAGCCATATAAATCCAATTTGAAAATTTTATACAAAAATTTGAAAAATCCTACAAATTTCATCCCAATTCCAAGGTTTTTAATTCGCGTTTGAAAGAAGGATTTGGGTATGCTGCAAACAAGAAAGCGCAAGTTTGGATTTGCCAAAAAATCCTGTTGAATTTTTATAATTGCTAATTTGATTGCAATTTTGTGCGATTAAAAAATGGGCAAATTTATTCTTCTTCATTGCATTTTACTGATCGATGGTTCTTCATTAACTTCATCGCTTAACATCGCTAAAGAGTAGAATGACTACTCCTTCCCTCACTTTCGTTTTCGATTTGATAAGTGGGAGAGATTGACTCCTCATAGTTCCCCATTCTTCAGCGAAGCTTATTTTCTAGTTGATCATGGTTAGTACTAATTTGATTGATGATTCTAGTGTTGAACGGTAGAACTATGCAAGAATTCAATTCGCCTTCAAATAACACTAAATGAATTCTTAAGTGTTTCTAATTTTCTTGTTTTTGTAGTCTATATAAATAAATAAAGTAAATATAAGTTAGCATTATTTTCATTAATTGTCAATTGCACTAATCCTTTTTTTATAGTCTAAAATGATGTATTACTAGATTATTTTTAAATAAATAAATTTAAAAATTAAAAAATTAAAAAAATTTTAAAATTAAGTCTTCATAAATTGCTGAGGTCTAAACTGAGTACTTTAGTGGATGATTTTGGTCCTAGTCCACCAAATACCCAGCAAGGCTTACTTGGCCGTAGGCTGCGCCATCCGGTTCACGATTTGGTCATATCCTTTTTTAGCTGTTCTAATCTTGTGTGACACATTTTTGATTACCAATTAACCTCTGTTTCCAAATATAATTGATTTGGCAATGATACTAACGATATTTTCAGCCAAATAGTCGCACACAAAATGAATTGTATTGTTAATCATTGAACCAATTTGCTGAAAAAATTCTATTTCATACCAGGTGCTAGATAAACTTTACCTTTTTACTACTACTACTACCACTAGTACGGATTACAGATAGCCTCTTATTCACGGCAAATCTATACAAAACGAAGTTACTATAACGAAAGCAGTATCTAAATGATTTTTTTCTTTTGACACTTATACCACCCTTTTTCTCTTTAGAAGGCTTTTGATTTTCACCGACCTCAGGTCTGCCAGCTCATTAAAAACTTGTCTAACTAAAATGATAAATCTGCGACTGGATAGAACAGGATATTGGCACAGAAGCTACGAAATCATGAATTCCTCATCTAACAGTTTCTGCAAAAGTCATGTGAGTGCACGCCCACCCCCCAGGCATGTCTGCCTATTAGACAATGTCGCGTTATAAATTAAATCAATGTGCAAAAATTTTACTTCTTTTGCATATTTTAGTTTACGGGGATACAGCTGTCATTCTGTATCTCGGTATCAGGCATCTCACATGCCCACATGTGCAATTTCATTAGCCCCCGAAATATTTCTGAAAACAACAAAATCCTCATGGCATTTAAGAGATTCCTTTACAACCTCCTTCTACCTACATTATTTTTTGATGCCGTCAGAAATTAAGCGACGACTCAAAACTCTCTGTAATCAAAATATTTACATATACATAATAGCTACCAATAATAAAATAGTTTCACTCAATTACCAATGTAGCCATGACCTTGAATTCCATTTTATCTTGAAAAATTTATATAATCTACAAACATTTCGAACAAAAAGGTACATTCACGAAAATCAAATGTATATTACATTACAGTATTTTCATTATTTGTACTATGTCTCCTTGCACCTTCAGTCAATCTCTTCTTCCCCCACTTCTTATACTTATGATTCGCAAATATTTATATTTGCTTGACTTCGATAATTTTTAAGTGTACAATTGGCTTTTGCTTTTAACTTTCGCTATGCAATTTCATCAGAGCACGAAACATATTTTCCAGCAACGAGTACTCGAATGGGGCATGCCAGCGTAACGGCCAATCAATTGACCTTCTTCTAGTCAGCCAACTTTGTGCACTAACGCAATGTAAACAGAGTTGATTGTACGCGTCAGAGCGGAAGACCAACAACAACATGTTGCTAGAAGTTAGTTGCAATGATTTTTTATTTTTTGATGAGGAATAAAGTTCATTGATCAATTGCTTTTTAACGATTCGCTCATTCAAACGTTTCCTTCTAATTGGCGCACCTGGCTTTTCTGTAGCATAAAGGAATTGCTCGCTTTTTTTTTGTTACCATCATCTCAGGCGTGCAGATGAAGGTCGGTCATATGCATTAAGAGAGTAAATTCAATACAAATTATATCTAGTTTGACTTCCACTTTAATTTTCACATCTTCGCACTTAAATATATATTATACTATACTGGCTTTATTCGATATTACGAAATACCTATGCTACGGATACAAATATCCAGAGGTTAGTGTACCAAAAAAAATAAGCTAAAAATAGTTTTTAAGGCACAATTATGCATAAGGCATAAAAAATTTAAAAACGAGCAAATATTAAAAAAAAAAGGTTGCACAAACAAAACTGTAATACATTTCAAAATTTCATTGCATTTATAGAAGACTTTCTGATCCATTCTTAGTAGGATGACTCAAAGGAGTCTGGCGCAGGTCTATCCATTCAGAGTTTCAGTTGGTAATTCTTCACACAGGAATTCGCTAAAGGCAATAGAATGCTTCCATGTTAAATAATATACGTATTTTGGACATTGACGTCATTTTTTTTAAAATTGATTTATTTGTAGGTTTTAGCATAATAACTAATGAACTGGCAAAATGTTTGAAAAAAGCTTAATAATTTTGAAACTTTTTCATTGTTGAACATTTTGGTATATATACAATATATATATATATATATATATATATATATAGAATTGGCACGTACACCCTTTTTGGGTGTTTGGCCGAGCTCCTCCTCCTATTTGTGGTGTGCGTCTTGATGTTATTCCACAAATGGAGGGACCTACAGTTTCAAGCCGACTCCGAACGGCAGGAGCTCTTTCATGGCAGAAATACACTCGGAGGTTTGCCATTGCCTGCCGAGCGCCGACCGCTATTTGAAAAATGTTTTTTCTTAATTTTGGTGTTTCACCGAGATTCGAACCTACGTTCTCTCTGCGAATTCCGAATGGTAGTCACGCACCAACCCATTCGGCTACGGCAGCCGCCTGGTATAGCATTTGATAAAATGAAATATTCTCGGTGTTTTTTAAGATTCTTAAAAATGTTTAGCTTTAATTTAGAATAAGATATACTTTAAAAAAATTTTTGTTGGACAAAAAATATAAATTTTTTGGCTTAAAATTTTTAGGGATAATACTTTTTTTTAGTAATTTTTGAGAAATTTTTAAATCTTGTTTCTCATTATCTTCATAAGTAGCTGAAACTATGCTCAGTAAAGCCAGAATTTTTATAGAGGGATTCCCGTAAATTTTCGAGTTATATTCAAATATGTACAGCGATTAAGAGTAAAACCTGTGCAAAATACTGCCCTAGCCGTATGTTATTAAAATTATTACATATATTACGTCCTTTTGTAAAGCGTCTGGGCATAGTTTCAGGTATCAACTAAAAAATAAAAAAATAACTGAAAGGCCTTTTCAAAAATTAGGCAATTTTTAAACACAAATTTAATACTTTTTCAAAAAAATATACTTTTAAAACGCATATTTATCCTAAAAAATAAAAACAAAAAAAATTCTAGAAATGTCCAAAAAATGAAAATATTTCACTTTAAAAAATTCTGCCAAAATTTTCACCACTGAATAAATTTGAAAATCTATTCAGTTTACGTACGGCAAGTCAGTAAAAAATGACTGAAAATAATATACTAGCGAGGTGCTAGTATATGTACTCGTAAATACATTTTGCCCTTTTACAATCCGACTCAGCACAGTCTCAGCTAATAAGCAAAAATAAGAAAAAAACCTGAGGGAAGGGCTTTTCAAAAGTTAAAAAAGAAATTTTTGAATTTTAAATAAAAATATAAGATTTTTGCAAACAAAATTGTTTTAAAAAGTATTTTATCCCACTAGATTAAACAAAATTATAAACACGTTAAAAAATAGTTGAAAATATTTCACTTAAAAAAACTCTATACGAAAATTTTCATCATTGAATAGATCTGAAAATTATTACACTTTTTTCGCGTTTTCAGTTCCCTTCTCATTATACTCAAGCTTACAAGTAAACCAATTATCGGAAAATTGAGGACAATGTCCAAAATACATGGATCACTTGGCATGAAATATCTCTAATGTTTTTATTTTTTTTTACAGTCTACTCTCCCTTAAGCGAATACCTGAGGGGCTGACAAATTTGTTCGCTTATGAGATATGTCCGTTTATGAGAAAAATATAAAAAGAGTTTATAAAAATGTGTAATAGATGTAAATACATATAAGAAATTTAATACATACATAGGTATAAGACAAAATTAGAATATTAATACATACATACAGATGAACTTGCTCGAATCGGTGCAACGCTTGATCTCCAAGTGAATAAGTCGCTGATACCTATGCCTATACCCACTTGTAAACTACTTATAGTTAGAGAAACCATCAACAAGGTAAATACAAGTTGGCAAAACCTCACAACATGCGAGCTAAGCAGACAGACATGGCCGGTATGGAACAGCGGTCGATGAAAAAGCTTGTTAAGATTTAACAGCGAAGCTATTAGAAACATGAACGGGGTATTAACTGGTCATTGTTTAATAGGTAGCCACGCTAGAAGGTTAGGACTCCGGTACTTCGATTTCTGTAGAAGCTGCCTTAACACGGAATAAGAGAAAACAGTCAGGCACCTTTTATGTGAGTGTGAAAGCTTAACTATAAAGAGGCTCCGCACTCTTGATACGGCATTTTTAACTGATGTAGCGAACATAGCGCATCTAAAACTAACGAAGCTTTTCTCTTTTATTAACGATACCGGATGGTTTGAAAAGGGACCCATAGGGTACGGATAAGATCCAGTGGTGTCACAATGGACCTTCGAAAGGTCTAAGTGTGTCTTTGTGACAGCCACCCCACCTACCTACATACATATAAGACAAACAAAGGATTTTCATCAAAATTATTTCAAGCCTGCCATTTTCTTGCTGAAAAAAATTCCAAACATATGTTTATTTCTTAAGCTGTATTTTAATCCATTATCTTGTTTGTTGGTATTGATGCGCATAAATAATGCGATTTTTACGTGACACTCGTAACAACTTTTTTGGGAGAAAGTCACGTAACTTCGGTAATGGTACGTAACTGAAATTTATGCAATATTAATGTGCATTAGCTGTCAATTATGTAAAATTCAATTATTTATGTGAATTTTTAATCGAAACCGCTGTTTCAATTTTCCTAATTACCATATGAAACTCTGACTTTTCTAATGAAAGCGCGAAACTTGAGTCTTCTCTCTATGCATTATGCAATACCAGAAGAACCCGAAGGTCTTTCACACACGTGCTAGAACTAAACACGCAACGCTAAGTAAAGGTTATTTCCCACGTAAAATATTTAAATATTCACACATCCAAATCATTATAAATCTGTCTCTAAAATATCGCAAATATTACACTCAAGATAAGTGAATTTATACAAAATTCAATTGAAATAAAAGCAAATACATTTGAGAGCTGAAAAGAGAAAAAGCGGGCGATAAGATGCAAGGTAAAATAAATGTGATTATATACTATAGGATGTATTTACAATACATACACAGCATATATATTCCATGTATATCCGGAATGCACAAACATAAAAGGCTAAAAGGGTTGGTGGAATCTGAAGTAGCGAAAGCTTGCTGGCAAATTTTATACCAGATCGGCAAAAACATTTCCATGCTTGCATAATATGTATGTATGAATACGTATACCTGTGTGTGTACGTACGTACACTCATGAGCAAGAAAATTTTTTTGTGACATCAGTTTGATCAGTTTTGGCTATTTCGCTTTTGTTTATTTAGTAACTTTTTTGAAGTGAAACTTCTTTAGGCGCGTCGGGGGCCCCAAGGCAGATTGAAAATAGGCGAGTGAAACGGTAAGTTCGGAGCGTTACCGAAATCCGTCAAATGGGCGGGGCCAAGGAGCAGCTGCTCCTTCCCACTCTCGCCTATTCGCTCTCTCTGTCGCTCTCTCGCATCGCAAGCATTGAAGTAGACTGGCGACATGCAGGCAACCGACAATCGACAACCGACAACGGGTATTATAGATAGCCATAGCCCGTGTCAATGAGTGCTGTGTGTGAGTATCAGATAAAGCGCCGATTGAATGTGTGTAAGCGGGAAAGCAATAAGAAACTGCTGTGAAGTAAATAGATGGTAGGTATGGAGGAGACGAAGCGATACAATGAGTGCGTTTGCCAAACGAGTGACGATAGTTGAAGTAGAAGGTTGTAAAATGACATTTCAACTGTTTCGGTGATCAAAGCAAATTGATTAACGCGCCAAAAGTAGGCAAAAAATACCATTGGAAGTGCAAAGAAATGTCAGCGTCAAGTGCAACACTGCACCCAAGTGTCAAATTTGAAGCTAATAAGGACAAAAATAAATAGTACAAATTTATGTGGAGCGATATAGAAAAAAAAATATGAAAACCTGAATTTAACACGAGGGAGGGGGGAGAGATCTAAACCGGGGCTCCCATGCATGGAACAACCAACTTAGAAGTTTCACTTCTACCGTGCGTGAGTCTGACAGACCCTAGTTTTTTTTCATCGTCTCCCAAGCTAAAACCAACGCTATAAACAAGGCAGAAAAAACTAATAAGACTAATGGACTTGCGTCCGGCAACCCTTACAATTTTTGTTCATAGTTTAGCAGCGATCAAGGTACAGGCCTCAATGCGCATCATTTCAAGATGTGTTAAAGAATGCAGAAAGTCGATCTCGCTTATCCTACAGCACTTTGTTGGGTCCCTGCCACTCTCTAATGGAGCGAAATGAAAGAGCGGATGAGTGTTCAAGGAAAGCCGCTGAGCTTGACCTTCAGCGATCAGGAATAACATCGACTGGCATAAGCATTCCTCTAAATGAGCTGTACACTGTCCTTGACTTGCGCGTAATCGCGAAAACCAATAGAAAATGGTATCTGACTATTAACTGCGGGGTCTCCAAAGCGCTTTGGCCAAAATTGCATTTTAAAAGAGCAAAATGCCTGGGTTACTGTACTATTGGTACCCTCGACAGTAGAATGAGTGCACCTCATAATGACTTCTGCAGAAGTTCTGAAGATGTAGAAAAAACTGAGAGATTGTCACGCACTTCAAAGAAGCCATGCCAAGTATCTTCGCGATTATTTCTTTGAAGACTGGGTCGTTTGCAAAATGTCTCACTAGAAGGACTATTCATCTTCTTAAATAGATCTAAGTGGCTTAAGTAACTATGTTAAGGGATGAAAATCAAATGCAGGTATCACTATGGGCCTTAGGGCCATCGAGTTTCTTGTATTAGACAAGCAACCTAGCTAACCTGATCCAACCTAACTTCTTTCACAAAAGTTAAACTCAGTACACGTCACTTAAATAATTTATACAATAAAACTCATTTTTTCCAAACTTTTGTAAAAAAAATATGAAAATTCTGAAAATAATTGTCAAGATTTCTAATTTCTTGATCAGCATTTTTATAAAAAAATATTTTTTTGGTTTTGTAGCCCATTCAATTTTAATAGCCATTTTTTCCATATAACAAATTTTCGAACGTGGAACCTCGGACATGGAAGCAAATGGTTAGCATCTTTGGCGAAATTTTTTTCAAAATTCTACTGTATGGTATTTTCTAGCAATTTGCAACTTTTACTTTATTATACTAAAACTTTAATGAGAAATTTATATTTTAACTGAAATATAATAAAAAATAAAATGTATAATTTTATTTAACAGAGCACCTGCTATTAGCCAAAAATGCAAAAACAGGAATTAATAATTTCCCTTCAGGGAAAAGAATAGGAATATTTTTACACAGGAAATAAAAATAAAAACAAACCCCTTTCTTTTGCTATATTACAACTTGTATGAAGGTCCGATCAATAATACGATTGTTACCACCCCAAAAGGCAAATCAAACTGTCGCTTTCAGTTAATGTATTCGATTCTTGACAAGTAAGTGGGCGTTTGCGGATCCACAGATGGGACAGCGTTGGAAATATGCCTTGCTTAAAACATACTTTCAGCAAAAACGTACCTTTTGGGCAATACACACTCATTTTGTAAATCAGTTTGCAATATTTCCCAAATTTGCTTGAAGATTTTGAACAGCAAAAATCTGTCAATGGATCCCGGCATTTTGATAATTGTCGTAAATTTTTTGGCAAATCTCTTTATTTGTAGGTGTGAGTGTTATAGGACTAAACTGAAATTTTCTGAAAAAAAATTTATAATTTTGAGATTTATTCAATTTTGAGAATTTTTTATTATGGAGCCTTTTCAAGTAAAATACCCTCGGTTGTTTTAATATTTTTATAGTCTTATTTAATTATACTCCTGAAATTTTTGTTGTATATTATTTTTCCAATTTTTTCTTGTTACAAAGTTTTGGGGAAAAAATCGAATTCTAATTTTGGGAAAAACAAAAATTTTGCTTTTGTTCGCTGTATATATTTAAATATAACTCAAAAAATTAATGGAATCCTACCCTGAAACTTTCAGGGATTACTGGGTATGATCCCAGCTATTAATAAAAGAATAAGAAAATAAGAAGAATCTGAGTCTAGAAAAAGAAAATTGTTTCAGCAAGAATTTTCAACAGAAAAATTGAATTTTTTAAAAACAATTTTTTTAAGTATTGTAGATTTTAATATAATATAATATTAATAATAATAATATTGGTTGGACTTAAAAAAACTTTGCAACAAAATTAACAACATTCAAATAAATCTCAAAATTATAAAATTCAAATAAAGCAATTTTCAGAAAAGTCGGCAACATTGTTCAAAATAATTGGATCACTTGACGTGGAATATTGTAGCTCAGTGTCAAATTAATAGACGCTTAGAACCACCCTGTCTTTTCCTCGTACAAATATGTACTCGTATACTTGGATTTGTATGAGTGCCGTGTGTTCATAAAAATGCAATTGCATGCCAAGCGCGGAAAATGTCAGCCAAATTGTCGGCGCCAACGATACATAAAAATGCTTAGATAACATTTTATGCACTTGCCAACGCACTCAAATTTACCATCAGACCAAAGGAGAAGACATGAAAAAATGCTGAGGGAAGTAAACAAGAAAAATATAATAAAATTGCAAGCCCTCAAAACATTTCCACTTGCTTTCTGCGCTTCTACTCTTCTTTTTGCAAAATTATTTATACTAAATTTCAGCGACTTCTACGGGCATACTAAGTTGCGCATACCTTCTACATTTTTTTATATTTGCGTTTGTAAATAATTTTTATTTGTGTTCTTGTTTTTTTGAAACATTCACTGCATTTCGTTTTGTTTCATTTTTCGTTAGAAAAACATGTGCACTTTCCCAAGGACATTTTTGTAGACTGCTCGTTTACATTTCTTTGTCGCCTCGTACGTGGCTACACCTTTGCACTCTTTTTTATGTTTTTTCTTTTGATTTTGTTATTCTTTAAGTTCAAAAACATTCAACCACATATGTGCTTAGTTGTGGGTGTTGTTGTAGTTAAATATATGTATGTATGTGGAAGAGGGTGCTTGTGAGTGGTTTTCAGTAAATAAATGGAGTTGAAATGGAATAAAACAAGCTGTATTATTGAATTTCTTGCCTGTACGCCATTAATCACAGAGAGATATTCTGTAGCATACGTAAAAGACAATTGTGATAAAAATTTACTTCTTCTTCTTTTTGATAGACGCTATAACCGTTTACGCGATTTAAGTCGAGCTGATCCCAGGGGAAGGATATTTTAGGTGCAGCGCACAACCAGATATCCCGAGCTATTTCGCCTTCTCATAATAGTGCCCCCCTAAACGGGCTTTCGTAAGCTACCCGGAGTGTACTTGAACAAAGTCCGGAAGTTCTGAGTTGCTTGAACCGAATGCACAAGAATCGTCCTGGCGACTCCTAGGTGAATGACAGTCTGAGAGTTACCTCATTTGTATCGACATCTATACAAGAAATTATACAAATTTATTCGCGGATGTATATTTGGAAATTGGTAATTCCTAACGAAAAGTCTGTGCAACTATTGAGATGCATGCAGACTATTTCTCTAAAATTAAATGCACATTGATTGCCCACTATTATTGCACATTAAAAAAAAGTATGCGTTGTACGTCATAAACGTCACACTTTCATTATGTTAATAAAATTTTTTAATAAAAATATCTAAAATCAAATCTATAGAGAAAACACTTTCGAATATTTAAAAAAAACTCGCATCAAAATATATTAAAATCTGTATGAGTTATCATGCTGATCATGCCGGAAAAAGTAGTTTCGAGGAAAATGAGTTTAAAGTTTGAGGTACAGGAGTGCGGGAACCGCTCTCTACCTGGTTAGTGAGCAGTAGAAACTTACTTACGAAATATCGATTGATTCGATCATCGAAATAATATTTTGAAAATTCTAGACGTATGTAACCCCTTAAGCTATCCAGCAAAATATAATATCCAAGAATAACGTATGTAATTAAAGGAATTTATTTGTAAAAAAAACTAGAATGTTTCAATAGAGCTATAGCAAAAACAAAACACCCTTTACATGTATACCGCATATTCACTGCTGGCTTGGCAAGCGCTTAATATGCATGTATTTATGTAGCTGTATGCTGCAATCAAATTTCATATTTCAAATAACTATTTTTGTGTGAATATTAGATTCACCTTTCTCTCTAAACACTCGAGTATTAAGGACCAAAAAGAGCAGTAAATATTAGGTAAACTTCAGCTGTCTTTGATGAATGTAAGTTAACCTTAAGCAATTCAAATATCCTTACACATTTACGAGTTCAGTTGGTATACCTTTCGCAATTTTATGCACGTTTGTATATGCGCCTCCGAAATTTATCTTTGTATTTGTTATAAGCAAATAATGCCCATTGCATTTTACATAGAAGAACGTTGAAAATTTGATTTGAATTTACGCAACTTGCAAATTGGCAATAAGTGGCTTGGCCCGCCCTGCACTATTGAATTACACTCTGTCACTCGGTTCTTTTATCTGTATTTTTATTTTCGTCTTTGCCTTTGTCTTAAATACGCAATAATTCAAACCATTTTTTCATTCTTTTAAATTTTTTGGGCTTACTCCCACACGCCGCTAAATGGCTCTATGTGGCACGACGAAGAATTGTTCACCAAATTGCGCATCCAACCACTCGCATTGTGGCGTGATAAATGTTGGTGTCATTTTTTATTTTTTTTTAATATTTTGTTTTTACTTTTTAGTATGTATAATATACCTCGAAGCAATGTTGGCGCCACCGCCACTTTGTTGCAAGTGAGAAGTGCAATATTTTATTTGGGTGGCCTGTTTATGGCGCAGTCAGTTGGTAAATTTGCAATTTTCGTCACATGCAACATGTTTCTTTCGACTGTTGCATTTACGTTTTTGCCTTTTTTGTTATATTTCAATTTTTTACTGACTGTTTATTATGTGAATGGCATCGCAAGTTTTCAATTAAATATTTATCAAAACTTTTATATGCACTCTTGCATTTATTTGCATGAAACTGCTAGTGATTTTCATTCCCAAAGCCAATAATTCATTTCACGGATATAAATGAGTATAGTTTTTAACCAGTTGCACTAGAATGTATTCTCAAAATACAAATTTGAACTTTTTACAGCAAATTTAACTATTATATATACACATGGCATAAAAAGTATGCGTTCACCCAATGCGATTTTCTTTACAGTGTGAAAAGTTTAAAATTATAATAATAAAATAAGTTTTTTTGTTTTTTTATTTATTAAGAAAAATTGTAACTTTTACGCAGAATTCAGCATCAATAACTTAATTAAATTTGCAATGAGATCACGTTAAATAAGAAGATAATTCTAATTGAACAGAAGATGTTTGCGTTCACTTCAAGAAGAATTAAAAGAAAAGTAATAGGATTAAATGAATTCATGAATTCAATAGCTAGTCGGATAGCCACGTATTTTTATGACGTGTAAGCGGTCAATCAAAAATAACTTTGCAGTTATTTCTAGACTTAGTGTTTCCCATTCCTCTTTTAGCATTTCTTTGCTGGCTATAGTACGCAGCCAGGTTTTCTTCTTGAGTAAGTCCCATAAGTGCTCTATGGGGCTTAGGTCTGGTGATTGTGGGGATGTATGCAGTTGTTTTGAAACATTAGAGAGGAATCACAGCTTAACAATCTCGGTCGTGTGCTTTGAGGCATTGGCCTGTTGAAAAATAAATTTTTCACTCAGTCTCAATTTAGTTGCACTCTTTCGTAAGTTTGTTTTTAAAATATTAAGATAATCATGTTTGTTCATAGTCAATTCTATAAAGTGCATTTTACTAACGCCCGAGTTTGCCATACATCTCTACGTAATGTACCTCCACCACCGTGCTTTACCGTAGGTACTAGGTTTTGCCTAACGAGTGCTGTTCCGGGTTTCCTCCACACAATCTTGCGACCTTTTATTCCAAAAATGCAGAATTTACTTTCATCTGAGAACATAACTTTGTTACCAAATTCAGGAGGCTTATGTAAGTGCTCCTTTGCAAATGAAGCGCTTTTTTGTGTGGCACTACCATGAAATCCGGCCATTTTAAGGATTTTTCGTACAATATCCGGACATATTTGCTTAGGGAACTTTTCTTCTATCTCCTATGCGATCTGGCTTGCTGTCAATCGTAGATTAATCTTCACATGGGCACTTATATTGCGCTTTTCTTTCTCCGTCAGTTTTGATGGGCGTCCCGAACGAGGCTTGGGTTCGTAGAATTTCGTTTGCTTGAAGTTGTTAATCACTCTTTGGATTGATGAGTACTGCCTGCCAACGATTTTCGCGATTACCCGAAGACTTTTACCAATTTCCAGCAACTAACGATGATCTTTCTTTCGCTTATCTTTCTTTCGTTTTTTATTCATTGTTTACCAAATATCTTTCTCTGATCTGCTGTAACTTGCTTCTTAACCACGACTACTACTCAAATGGTAAAAAAATAAAAACTAACTTTAAAAGCGTATTTTTCATGCAAAAGACTATTCGAAGTGAAGTGAACGCACACTTTTAAAGCTGAACTCATTTGACTACCGCTACTTTAATCCCGTTATCTCACAAATACGCAGATGAAATTCCGCGAATTTTCTCGCATGCACTCTTCGAATGCACGCCTCCAATATGAATAAAACGAAATTCCTGATCATTTTTAAACTCATAAATTTTTCCAACTTAGATTTTAAATCAGGGGCTGAACGCAGACTTTTTATGCCATGTGTATATATATTTGTATAATAATTTTATTGGCAGAGCTCCTCTTACTATTTGTAGCGTGTAGACATTACCACCAAGCTACACATACAAATAGGAGGAGGAACTCGGCCAAATGCCTAATAGAGGTATACGCGCTAATTATATTATATATAATATATCTATATATCTGGAACGAATTGGCTTCAAATTTAAATGGAAATTAAAAGCTTAATATTTTTTATAGTTAAATCAGTTGAATTTATGTACACTGGCTCAATAAAGAACTCGGACACCCAAGAGATATGGTTTTAAATAAAAAAATATATATTAAAATGCAAATCTAATTCGTTTATGTGTCACATTTATTTTCGTTCTTCAAGCGTATTTTTCAAAACTACAGAAAACATAAACAAACTTCAACGCATTCGTACATAGAAAATAAAACATAAAAACTTAGCAAAATACGTGACAAAAAAAGTGCGTGTAGCGTAGTACACATAACAGAAGTGAAACTTTCAAGGCAGACAAAGAAAGAGAGAGAGACCCGACAACGAATGAGAGAGAGAGAGAGACCCGACAGAGAATGAGAGAGAGAGAGAGAGAGAGAGAGAGAGAGAAAGAATATATATCTAAATAAATTCACAACATTTGCAGAGAATAAAAATAGACAAAATTTACAAAAATCGGAGAAGGGTCGACGGTGCAGAAAAACGCCGGACACAAACCGTGGCAACAACGCGCACTACTCAGAGCGTTTATCACCCGCACAAACGCAGCGATTCCAGGACAGCAGCAACGGCACAAATTACCGCAAGGCAATACCAACAAATCCGACGCCGGAATGGATAGCACTTTATAGTACGCACAAGCACAAGCCAGGAAACGGAAATAAGCGCCAAAAAGTAGGCACCAAAGAAAAAAAAAAACGCCAAAAACTTGTGACCAAAGAATGCCCCAAACAATAGGTACCAAGGAAATATAACACCAAAAATTAGGCACCAAAAATATATTTCCTACAAGTTTGCACCAACAAACAAGCGCCAAAAAGTAGACAGTGTTATTTCTCACTAGAAATTAGCAACCACAAGGAAAAACTGAGGCAAAATAGCCTAAATTGTATTTAAGATATATATAAGGTATAGCTCTCTCTCGCCTTTTCCTCTACGTTATATAGGGTGGGCCATGTAAAATTTGCTTTTCGAATCAGCTATAAAAAAAAAAAAAATAATCAATATTTTTTCAAACTTTTTTTTTATTTTGAAGATTGAACATTGTCATTTATGAATAAAAAATAATATCGTTCTAGTGACTGCCACGACTGGCTTTACAGTAGGCCATTCGATCAACCCAATTTTTAAGCACATTTTCGATTGTTTGGGCTCCAATTTCATGAATGGCAACTTCGATTTCGTGTTTGAAAGCATCAATCGTCTCTGGATGGTTCGCATAGCATTTGTCCTTAACGCCTCCTCACAAAAAATAGTCCAACGGGCTTAAATCACAGCTCCTAGGCGGCCAATTGATATCGGAATTCAAAGCGGTAGCCAGAAGTTCGAGTGTAACTTTGGCAGTGTGACAAGTTGCACCGTCCTGTTGAAACCAAATGTCGTCCATGTCATCCTCTTCAATTTTTGGAAACAACTCGCTGAGCATGTCACGGTAACGCTAGCCATTTACTGTAACCGCGGCTCCTCGCTCATTTTCAAAAAAAATGGCCCGATGATGCCGCCAGACCAAAAACCGCACCAAACAGTGACTCGTTGTGGATGCATTTGCTTCTCTACAGTACCGTGTGGATTTTCTGAGCCCCAAATCGGACAATTTTGCTTATTGACGTAGCCACCGATGTGAAAATCAGAAAAGAAGAAGAGACTCACCTCTTTGGAAATAGGTTTTCAATATTTCCCAATTTTGTTCAAGCGTATAGCGTCCCATTTCTTAAAGTAAAATTAACAAGTAAATTATGAACACATTTGACATGCCATTTGTGTTACCATTCTCAAAAAAATAGGTGGTTCAAAAAGCAAACGCTATATGGCCCACCCTGTACCTTATTTCTCTCTCGCGGAACGAAAATGCCCAAAACGTTGCATGGCCTTGAAATTTTCCTCTCCATTCTCGATCGTCCATCGATGCCTAAGAAGTTTCTCTTCAAAAATAACTCGGAAATTTATATAAAATAGAATTAGGCGAATATAATAATATTTAAGATAAAAGCAATATAATTAATATTTAGTCGGCAAGCCTGTATTTTTTCTCTCAGCATTCAGTATTTTTGGCTTGGTTTCGACCAGCTTCTTGCATGTTAAAGGATCTCTTTTCCCCCAATCTTCTTTGATAGCATCTCCTAAGTCTTTCTTGTTTCTAATAACATACTTTTTCAATTGGTTTTCCAAATGAGCCCAGAAACGTTCAATTACATTGATATGTTTCGATTGTAGAAGTGTTTCATGTACTTTAGGGCAGTTGAACATCAGCCATAGACGGACCTGCTGCTTCGGATCGTTGTCTTGATAGTACTGGAAATTGTCCTTAACTCCCAACTTTTCAACACTTTGGACCAAATTTTCTTTCGTAATTGTTACATATTGTTTGGGGTTCATATTGCCTTTAATGAAGCACAAATTTGTAGTACCAGCAGCGGATATACAACCCCACACCATTACCGACCCACCGCCATGTCGGACGTAGGTTTTATTTCAGCAACTCTTCATTAGGTCTGCTCTTTTCATATGATTGTCCATCTGGCCTAAATATGTTAAACTTGCTTTCGTCTGCAAATGAAACGTGCTTGCAGAACTTGAAATCTTTGTTCCCATAACGTTTTGCGAATTTTATTCTATTGAGTCGGTTAATCGTGCTGATGAAAGGTTTTTTTCGTGCAACTCTTCCTCTATAATTATTCTTCTGTTGCGATTTTAGGAGCGCTCAAATTTTGATTTTTCTCAATTTGTTGCACTATCCACCATTCATCTGCATCCGAAAACAGTTTGGTGATCCCGATTGCTTCCTATTTTCTAAGGATTTTGTTTCTTAGAAACGTTTCATCCCGTCGCATACAGTCGATCTATCCACTATTCTGCGATTTCTTGGCGATTTTACCCTTTTAATGATGACTAATAATTACATTTCTGATTTCAATTAAGCTTTGCCCACGCTGTCTACCCAAGTTTATAATTTGGATTTTTATTCAACAAAACGCGTCTGAATTTTTATTACGTTTGGTTCTTTCTTTGCACTGTTCTATCCAGAGCAAATTAAACGTAAGATTAATAATGCTAGATGTCCGACTTAATTTTTTAAACCAATTTTGCGAATGCTACATGATAAATTTTTTATAAAAGAGTATAAATAGATTTTTAAATTATTATTACTATTTCAAAATCTTATTTGAATACCCAATAGAAAAATATAAAAGTAAAAATATTTAGCTTTTATTTCTTACAAAAATTTTGAATTTGAAGCTGCATGCTATGTATGATCGAGTCCTTTATTGAGCCACTGAATCTGGAAAATAGTATTTGAAATAATTTTTTACAAGCTTGCTACCCAAAAATAAAAGTTGCTTGAGCTGCTTCTAATTTCAAGGATTTATGCTAAGGCTGCTTAAATATCCATTTATTGTATTATTATTCCATTTTTTTTTATTTCAGTACAAACGAAAGCAAATTTGTCAGCGATTTTAAAACAATTTGGTTATTCGCTCGACTAGAAACCATATTTCATTCAATTTTTCTTTAATCTTTTAAGCGCTCCTATATGTGGCTTCTGTGGCCTATAGCTGAAATATGTACGTACATACACATATATATCATACCTATACATATGCATCCAACCATGCAAATGTGCCAAATGGTGAATGAAAATGTTGAGCTGTGGCTCAAGTTTCCTAGAATTTGAATATTCGTAAGCAGCTGGCATTCTACAACATTTTGGCAGTTTGCTGTTGAAAATTCAAAAGAATAGAAATGAAAAAAAAAAAAAATCAACAAAATACAAATGCTTATTTGTTGTCAAGTTTCTGTGACTGTAAAAGAAATCGCAATTAAAACGAGATGAAATCCCAATTATAAGTTCAATTGAATACTTAACTGATGCGCATTTGACTCAGTACTTTTATTAATCATGCAGAAATGTGCGTAGCATGGGAATGGAAATGCTTTCATTCTCAGTATTTCGAAGAAGCAAGTTAGTAGAAATTTTAAAACATCAGTTTATGTGTATACGAGGCATTCTCCAGTGTATATCAAACTGGATGTAACTGCGTTTGTGTTGACTATAGCCTCAGAATGGCTGAATCGATTCTGATGAAATTTTATTGAACCAATGTGAGTACTATATGTCGTTGAATGGTTATGAGCAGGGAAAACCAAAAATTGCATTTTTCCCCCTCAATTGATCAGACAGAAATTGCAGATGGGAAATTTTCTGCAAAATAACGTACACTTGTGCTTACATAATTAAGTCACCTCATGCTTTTACAATACTTTTACATTACCATTTACTGTTACTTCCGAACATGTGTTTATACGGAAGAAAATTCTCAACATCGTATGCGGAAAAAATGCTTAAAAATTAATGCAGGTTTTTAATTTTTGCTAAATTAAGCGCGCTATAAAACTGCATACCATGAAAAATTTTAGATATTCGGAGAAAAGTTGACAATTTTATGAACATTATCGCATTTTTGTAAAAAATTAACTAGAAAAATTTGGCTGAAAAATATTTCGAAAATCCCAATAAGAAATGATTCGATTTTTATGAGGTTTGCATTTCGACCTCTGAAAAGAAGAAGTGACTTCATTATGTGAGCACAAATGCATGTCTTCAAGCGCAATTTTGTGCAATTTGTGCTGTATGTTAAATACAATTTTGGCAAATAAAAGTATGGCAATTTGAATGAGATTGTTCGGGTAATAGTCACTTGCGCTTGGACCACATGGTAATGGTCATGGTAATGGTTGCACGGGTTAGGCTAAGGCATTTGTGCACTGCGACGAGATTATTCTATTGTGTGCCCCTAAGTGTTTAGTATTGCGAGGAATCGAACCAGCTCCTTAGGAGGTGCAAGCCCAGAATTCTGTGTCTTCTGTGACCTAATGATTCACAGCTGTGGATTAAGTGTGCTATGGGCTCCTCTCCATCCCAGCAGTACCTGCATAAACCAGTGCTAGGTATTATAGTGAAATGTTTATTTCGGGCAAAGTGGCATATAAGTGCTCCACAGCGTAATCTGAGGCCATTTTTGTCTAGGGTTAGAGCAGATTTTGATCTGTTGGTATTAAAGTTCAGCAACTTTTTGGGGTGGTTAGGGCCATTTTTGTCGTTTCAATATTCCTTGCTTTTTATTTGGGTTTATTTATTTATTTTTCTTGCTTTAGGGTGTTTTTGCTAAAGCCGAAAATGAAGTTGGTGCAATAAATGACCCTTCTGCTCCTTATTTGGCATAAAAGTCTGTCTTCTTCTCGTTCCCTTCGTGTCCCAAGTCGGGGAAACTTGATTCGCCAGTTTGTTGAGTGCTTGTTACACTCTATAAGGACTTTTGAATTGAACCTAGCTATTTAAGGCTTTGAGGGCTAATTGACTGATTGACTGCCCGAAAGTATTTTATTTTTTACTTTTTCGGACCCTCTTTTGGATACGATTTCCACTGTTTCCACTATGGCGAAAAGCTCCGCTTGAACAATTGTGATATCTAGCTCAATGTTAATGATTTGAGTGCTCTAGGCCTCACTATTCCTGCACCTTCCTCCTGAAGCGTTTTAGATCCGCCTTTATATATGTATGCACCATATGCCTTATGTCCTCAACCTTCTGTGTTTTTTGTTTTTGCAAATTTTGAGCATTTTATTGTACTTTCAATCCAACATATACGGGTTTTACCACTACAAAGTGGATAGGGAGTTACCCCATATAAATAACGAAGCCAAGTAACTTCTCTAGCTCATGGCCATATACGAGTATACGGGAAGTTATTTTTTTTATGACAGTGTGAATGTCAGTATGAATGTCATTATCGTGTGAACTTCATCTTCTTCTTAATTGGCGCGATAACCGCTTACTCGATTTTGGCAGAGCTTAACAAAGCGTGCCAGTCGTTTCTTTCTCGTGCTAGCCGGTGCCAGTTGGAAACACCAAGTGAAGCCAAGTCGTGGAGAAGGACTGATCTTCCCAACGCAGAGGGCCCTTTCTCTTCCTCTGCAACCAACAGTTGGTACAGTATCGAATACTCTTAGAGTCGGAGCGTTGGTATGCATTCGGATCATTCGCTGGATCATTATTCGCTGCGCTATGTCTACGTCGTAAAGCTCATACAGCTCATCGTTCCATCGCCTGCGATATCCGCCGTTGCCAACGTGTAAAGGTCCAAAAATCTTACGCAGAATCTTTCTCTCAAACACTCCAAGCATCGCTTCATCGGATGTTGTCATCGTCCAAGCTTCTGCGCCATACGTTAGGACGGGCATGATGAGAGACGTTAGAGTATTAGTTTTGTTCGTCGAAAGAGGACTTTACTGCTCAATTGCCTACTTAGTCCAAAGTAGCACTTTTTGGCAAGGGAGATTCTACGTTGGATTTCCAGGCTGACATTGTTATCTGTGTTAATGCTGGTTCCTAAATAAACGAAGACTTTTACAACCTCGAAATTATAACTGTCTACAGTGACGTGGGTGCCGATACGCGAGTGCGCCGACTGTTTGTTTGATGACAGGAGGTACTTCGTTTTGTCCTCGTTCACCACCAGACCCATTCGCTTTGCCTCTTTGTCCAGTTTGGATAAGGCAGAACTAACAGCGCGGTTGTTAAGGCCGATGATGTCAATATCATCGGCATACGCCAGCAATTGTACGCTCTTATAAAAAATTGTGCCTGAGCGATTAAGTTCTGCGGCTCGCACGATGCTCTCCAACATCAGGTTAAAGAAGTCACACGACAGGGAGTCACCCTGTCTGAAGCCTCGTTTGGTATCAAACGGCTCGGAGAGGTCCTTCCCAATTCTGACGGCGCTGCTGATGTTGAGCAACGTCATCTTACATAGCCGTATTAGTTTTGCGGGGATACCAAATTCAGACATCGCGGCATACAGGTAACTCCTTTCCGTACTGTCGAATGCAGCTTTGAAATCGACGAAAAGATGGTGTGTATCGTTTCTTCTTTCGCGGGTTTTTCCAAGATTTGGCATATTGTAAATATTCGGTCGATTGGCGACTTTCCAGGTCTAAAGCTACACTGATAAGGTCCAATCAGTTGGTTGACGGTGGGCTGCAGCTTTTCACGCAATACGCTCGCTAGAACCTTATAGGCGATATTTTGAAGACTAATCCCGCGGTAATTGGCACAGATTGCAGGATCGCCCATCTTATGAATTGGGCAGAGTAGACTTAAATTCCAATCGGTAGGCATGCTTTCATCCGACCATACTTTGCATAGAAGCTGATGCATGCACCTTACCAGCTCCTCGCCGCCATGTTTGAATAGCTCAGCCGGCAGTCCGTCGGCGCCCGCGGCTTTGTTGTTCTTTAGCCGCTTTATCGCTATTCTCACATCACATGACCAAGTTCCACTCCCCGACCAATCTTGTGAACTACGATCGAAAATGGCGGACGTCCAAAGATGAAAACCCGTTTTTTGACCTTTTCTTTAATTTAAAGGTTCGAAAAAAATGCTAAAATTTTTTTTCCCCGAATGATTGTAGTTCACACGTGATTCAAATAATGGATCAAAACTTAAAATGGCAAAAACAAAAAAAAAATACTTTTTTCGTTTCCGTTTTACACGCTTTTAAAGAAACCCCCAAACTCATTTCAGGTGAAGGCCTTAAAGTTTCAATGGATTAAATCTTCCAAAAATTATTCTAAGTACTATACTCACACAACATGAGATTAATATGGGCATCAGGAGAAAGAGAATGTAATTTAGTATACTTTACGACATCGCTCTGTTTGCGAAAAAAAAACTGAATTTCTACTTAAAAATTAGTTAAATTTGCGTGATCTTTTCGTACTTTAGAAGTAGACTCACCATTGCTTGAAGACAGGTGACAGCTAATATAAATAACTTTTTTCTTGTTCAATGTCTGCAGTGGGCATGGAATTCGTTATCATAAGTAAACTTATGTATGTATTAAGTTTTAATAAAATTCAAAAGTAAAATATTAATCTCCATTTCAAGGAACACTTGAATAAAAAACAAACACTTTTGAGTACTGCTGATTCTCTGAATATATTCCATTTAATCGTCATCTTAACTACACAAGCCCAGTTCGGTTTGCTTTATTTATATTTACTGACTTAGTGAAGGATAAACCGCCTTAATGAAAGTGACCTTATTTTGAGAAACCAAGTTAACAGTCGAAATCATAGAAGAGCTCTCACAGTGCATGCATCTGTCCATACATACATAAATATTCTCATACGTATGGACAAGCATTAGGATAGCCGTCAAAAGAGCGGCAGCATATAAATGAAACAAACATCGTCGTGGTTGAGTGATAAATAAAAGCCTCTATCACCATTTGGATATTTTGTGCAAAAGTTGTTAGCTCATAGCAAATGTCCGACCGCCTCGTCGATTGCTTAGTTGACTAACTGGCGTGCTGCTACTTGAGTGCCATTAAAATGGAAATAATGCAGCAAAATGAGTGGGAGTAATGCACTTGCACTTACTATAAATTTTGGAGGTCAAAGTGCAAAGTAAATATTTCCGAAAAAAGTTAAAAAAAAATTACGAAAAAGCTAAAAGCTGGTCAGCCGAACTTGCAGAACGAATAGCGCGGAGAAAACAGAAAGGCATTACGAAATTGAAAATTCACTTGCGCTGGTTGCCACGCACACATACACACACGCATACAAGGTACTTACTTGTATGCAACTCGGCGTGCAAAGGTTGAAGAGTGTTTGTCAAAAGATAAAAAAATGCACAAAATCGCAAGTATCTTTTTTAATGTGCAAACAGTGGCACAGAGAATTTGAATCACGACCCACGACCAAGCATTTACTATCAAATTTTTAAAAGCCAGTCTGAGCATAACAAAGCACGACGGTTTGAAATGTTTCTAGTTTTTACAGCTTGGTCATTTGGGTATATAGCTGTGTTCCCCATATGTAGTAGCAGAGCGAAATATCGCAAAGTTTTATTTATTGGTTTCATTTTATTTTATTTTATTATTAATATAACTCCATCCACTACAAACACTAGATAATTCCAAGTTGGAAACCAAAATATAAATTAAAAAAAAATCCAACAAAATTTCAAATTATTTTTTTTTTTAATTCTGAGTATGCAGTTTTATAGCCCCTTGACTTTTGTTATAAAAAAAAATGCACGTTTGAGGTAAGTCTAAAATTGCGTTAGTTTTTGTCATAGTTTTTGGCTGACGACCTTTTGCATTTTCTCCAGTTTTTATTATTTTTTTTTTTCATTATTAAAGATCCTTATTAATTTTTTCGAAGCGTTATATAATTTCACCTAGTACAATATTCAGCCGAAGTAAGCTGGCTGCTGTACCCCTGATTTTTTAGTCGCTGTTTGTGAGCTATGCAAATTATTTCGTTGTTTCAGTCACAATTGGTATACCAAGATAACGAAGGCGTGTTCATATAGTATGGCCTCTTCACTATACTCCGCAGGATGTTTTTTCCAGACGTTGAATTAAGGTGGTGTAGCGCATGACTAGCACATACCCTCAGCATTTGTACCAGCTTTCGAAACATTTCTGGAACTCTATTTTCGGTATATCCAACAGAGCCGTCTTCAGTTATGCCATTACTGCCTTTCGAATGCTTTTCCCGTAGTGGCTTTTTTAATCAATCATACGCAAAAATAAATTGCAAAGAGCCATCTCAGTTCAATTCGATGGCTGTTTTATGGTGTTCGTCTAGTTCTTTGTCAAAAATTCACGAATAATAATGACACTGTGCGACGGCGCGTTATCATGGTGCAGAATTTTTCCCCCAGAAGAATTGCTTGCCTACAAATATTTTCTTATTTGACGAAATGCTTCACGTAAACGTCTCATTACGCCCAAATAATAGAATTTTTAACTTAGAAATCATGTCTTTGGCGATATGTTTTTTTTTTTTTTTTTGAAGTGAAAACTTCTTTAGAATCGTTGGGAGTGATTTGAGACTCGATGAAACGAAAAAGCGACACTATTCTCCGTCTCCTCTTTATGCGGCCAAGAGTGGGGGAGGCTACGAAACGTTATATGTTGATATACGTAAATGTGTGAGGCTGCGTACTGCTGAGCCACGCGAGTATAGTGAGTATTGTAGTATGTAAAAAACAACAATTGACGCAGTATTTCAAAGATATGTTGACAACATCGAAACCAAAGCATTTGTATCATATTTTAGCTATCATAAGCCACTCGTATCATTTGTTGGAATTGAAAACATTGAGGATGAATAATAATAAAATGAAAAAAATAAAATATGAACTTTATAGCAATATTATAATGAACCTATAATTATCCCGCTCCTAATGCTGCTTTCGTCTCATTCTCTCTCAGTTTGTTTTACGGAAGGTTTCACTTCTATCGCGTCCAACCTTAGACTGATATTTTTTTTTTTTTTTTTTTTTTTTTTTTGTTTTTTGCTTTATTTGTTGGGACAACTAGCAAGTACAGCACTCAGACAACATTAAGGCCATTGTACTGCAATCGAATTTTCTTTAAATCTACCCGACCTTCGAAGAAATCTGTGTAAATCTTGTGGTGCCAAGGAGTCAGGTCGCCAAGGAGTCAGGTCGAGTCAGTGGTCGCTTCTTAACACATCAGTGTCAAAGACCTTAAGCCTGATTCGAACAAAGGCAGACGCACAGAAAGTGGACCGCCGTCTCATCCTCCTCTTCACAAGCTGGGCAGAGTACACTGTCTGAGATGTCTCCCTCTTCTGTGTTTCGCTCACAGAAAGTGGTCCGTCATCAGTCCAACCAGCTGCCTACAGTCCGCTCTGCTTAAAGGCAGTAAGATTTGCAACAGTCGTTCGGACACAGCAGGTAACATCAGTTTAGTCCATCTGCAGCCTCTCTTAGCCTGCCAAGCTCACTTGTGGGTTGTATTAACACATTTTCTAACCATGGCTTTGATTGGTGCAGAAGGGAGTAGCAGAAGAGGCTCCGAGCCAAAGAAGTTGGCCTCAGAGCTAAGGAGTCAGCGGTCTCGTTACCCGCGATACCCACGTGTATCGGCACCCATGTTAGCATCAGGCTATTATGTCTACCGACATAGTTCAGCCTGGATTTACAGGACTCGACTACTCTTGAAGTGATCGGAAGGCTGTCTAACGCCATGAGGGCAGCTTGGCTGTCACTGCAGACACGTATAGTTTTGCCTTTCCATCTGTTTTCCACAACTAAGATCATTACTTCTTGAACAGAAGAGATCTTCGCTTGAAACACCGATGCATGCATTCCAAGAGCAAAGTGCTATTTTGTCCCGTTCGGTTCTGGAGCCATCCGTGAAAATGCGAAAACAGTATTTGCCGAGCTCACTTTTAGAGTTTGACCACAATTGAGCCTCTGGCAGCACCACACTGTATCCGGCGATATTCTTTTTTGCATGAAATTTGGCTTTGAGACCAACTTTGCGGCAACACTGCGTGACTTTTTAATAAATTACGATGGGCTCACTTTGTGGAATTAGCTATCACAAGTTTACAGGGTTTCAAACATGAACCATACATTTGGCCCACATGTTTTCACAGCAATTGGGAAATTTGTTGGTTTTAGTTTTTCCTTTTTTTAGAGCGATTTTTGGGACTAGCTAAGAGTGAGTAGGTAGTGATAAGGATGAACTTAAGTTTGATATAATTGTCAACATATGTCAGTTAGAGGCCTATTATAACAAATGAAACTTATTTGCTTCAAAAATGAAATATATTGCAAAAATAAAAGATGAAATGAACATAATTGCCTAGTCTAATTTTTTTTATTTTATTTAACTTTTTTTAACTCAAAAGTTTAAATTATTCGAACAATTAGCTTAAATTTGATAGTTTAAGCTAACAGCTTGCTTCCCGTTGAAAACCAAATACCCTTCGTTGTGGGCCTCGCTATTTTAATTTGCGTAATAAATATTTTACTGCTTTTAAAACGCAAAAGTATGCAGAAAGCTTATATTTTATACACAATAGACAAGCACGCAAGTATGTGTAATAGCAATAAATGTGTACGTGTGTGTGTGTGTAGTAGCAACCTTGCAAGCAATATAACAACACATTGTTGCCAATCATGCGGTATTTTAACCAGCTGCTATTTCGTCATTACCTTTCCCTTAAAAAAGCAAAATAACGGCAATGAAGGGGAGACAAAGGCGAGAGAAAACGGACGTGTGATGAATAAAGGCTTTTAATTATTGTAAATATTCGCAAAAATGTCTAGTGATGAAATTACGTTTATTTACATGCGTTCGTAGATACACCTGACACATACCCAGCAGAAATTATGATACTCATTTGACTAAACGAGTCATTTTCTATACTCCGTTTACATTGCATACCCTAAGGGGCGAGTAATCCAAAAGTTATCTTACTCTTACAAGCTTAACGAGAGAAAACGGACAATTACAGACTACACCTGAATCCTTTTCACAGAGCTTTAAGAGACTACTATCTTAATCAGGATGGGATTTTTCAAAGCGGAATGCCGGTCTGATTTAACATTTCTAACACCTTAGTGATGTATCGACGTTTGGTCTCACTGAGCGTACTTTATTTTCGACCACCACTCAATCCGAATAGAACAGCTTAAATTCCATATTGAATTAGACTCATAAACAGCACAAACTTTTTGCCCAGCTGCTCTAACTGCCCCTGCTCACTTAGTGTCGTAGCGATACTCAAGAATTTACATAGCGATGTGGAAATTTTTTAAGTAGTTGAGCTAATATGGAATGAATTTAATTTACTCAATGTACTTCAATGTATTTTCAGTTTTTATTTATTTCATTTTCCAACTTCAAGCCTACATGTTAAAGTCGTATGTTCGTCTTTGTTATATTTATTTATAAAAGTATGAAATGAATTTTTTTAATAGTATGTAATTTATTGTAAATATAGTGTATTAACTAAAAACCATTACCATACTACAGACATCACTGAGAAATAGTTCGTGAATCCTCATATAAAAGTATCCGTAAAACGTTGAAAAATTTACACAAAATACACACAACACAAAAACAGCGGTGCAAAGGAGCGGTATAAAAGTATTTTTTGATGGTAGCATAAGTAGCATTTTAGGAGATACGTGCATCAGAAAATATATCAGGAATTTTTCATTTAAAAGGCGCGCGTTACACCTACATTCTGTCAAAAATATACCGGCATTTTTTCGATAAAACGCAAAATAATTGTTTAATCATCAAAATTTATTTTGTCGCCTTCAAAATAGGCTCCATTCAAAGCAATGCCCATATGCCGACATAACGATTTGTCCAGTCATCATAGCACCTTTTAAACGCGTTTGAAGAGATCTTCTTCAGCTCCTTCAGCTGATTCTCCTTAATGGCCTCTATCGACGCCAAGTGGCGTTCGCGTAGTGGCAGTTTAAGTTTTGGGAAAAGGAAAAAGTCACAGCGGGCTTTATACGGTGAAGACGGTGGTTGTTCGATGATATTTGTCAAGTTTTTGGTCAAAAAAGAATTCACAATTTGAGCCTTGTGAGACGGTGCGTTATTATGGTGCAAGATCCATGAGACTTCTTTCCACAAATTGGGCCGTTTCTCTCTCAAACGTCGCATAACTTCCAAATAATATTCTTTATTTACCGTGGAACCATTTGGAACGAGTTTCGAGTGCACAACACCATGATAATCAAAGAAAACGAGTAGCATAACTTTCTCATTTGACCGACCTTGACGTGGTTTTTTTGGGTTTCGGCTCATGTGGATAGCGCGATTAAGCCACATCAGCCGTCTGCGCTCCATAAACGTTGGGTCCAAATTCACTTGCTCAAGCATGTTTTCAGCCGCCTTCTTCTGATGAATTTTGTGAAAGAAATTCAACTTTCTTGGAACGAGTTGAGCAGCCACGCGTCTCGTGCCAAATTCGATGGTGTAAAACGTTGCGAATTGATTCGAGAGACACGAGCTACTTCCCTTAAACTTAAATGATAGTTCTCCAGCACCATTTCCTTGACTTTGTCGACGTTTTCATCCATTGAAGATGTTGGTGGGCGACCAGATAGGGGCAAATCTTCCACCAGTTCTTGTGTCTCTGCAAAAGCCTTATACCACTCGTAGACCCATGTTTTTGATAGTGCCACTCACCATAGGCTTTCTGCAATATTTTCAACGATTGGGCAAACGAAATCCCGTTCAAAACACGAAATATAACACAAATTCTTTGTTCGATAGTTTTATCCATAGTGAAAATGGCAGAGTACAATTGAGGTTGACTGATATAGTTAAATGCCAAAAACAAACTAATTGACAGATCACGCTCAAACTCTGCGACACTATAAAGGACAGTTGTACCAATATTCTAGCAAAAAAAAATTTAGTCATATGTGGGTGCATCCACTTGAGATCATGCAATGCTAAATTTATGTTACAACTTTTTCAGTAACTTTTTATAAAATTAAAGTTTACTGTATATCAAACACCTTACAATTGTAAATCAAAGTTCCAAACCTTGAACAAAAATTTCGAAAATTTACCAAATTTCATAAAACTGGTATTGGATCCTTTGCAAATTCCTGGGTATGCAACTGTTTAGCGCAACCAATTTTAGTTACCAAAAAGTTCCGGTTTAGAGACAGATGTGTGTTGAAAGTATTTTATATGCAAGAAAATCTCAACACCCTCCAACGAACACTTTTTTACACTTTACCTTGAATTTATTATCATATAAAAGTGCATAAGATATTTCCTAAGGTTCTGAGGAAAAAGTTAAAAACTTTGATGACAATTTTTTTGAGATTTGTTAAATGTTTTTGAATTTCGTACAAAGTTTGTAACTTAGATTTATGTGGTTTTAGTCATACAATTAATTTTATTTTTATAAAAAAATGTACGAAAAATGTTAAGCATGAAAAATATTGCAAATATTGCAAAGATTTAAAGTGACTTAATTATGTAAGCACAAGTGTACTTGCACACATGTTTATGTATAGTAAAGCGTGGCTAAATTTCAAGGGCCGATGTTGAATGTGAACCACACCTAAACGTCAACGACACCATTGGACTTCTTTCCTTGGGGCTATTTGAAAGAAACTATGTACGTTGATAAGCCAGCAACAACTTAAAAGCTTAAGGATGAGATAATTCGGCACATTAACGGCATAGAACCTCAATTATGCCTCAGCGTCATCGAAAATTTGGACCATCGGATGGAGGTCTGCCGCCGAGGCCGCGGCGCCCATTTGGCCGATATTTTGTTTTATACGTAATTGAGCCATACCAATATTAACATAATAAAGAGAAATGACAATAATTTTCTAAAAAAATTCTATTTTATTCAAAATCAACCCCGACCCTTGCAACTTAACTACCCTTTATAAGTAAAGCTCAAATAAATATATTTAAGCGAAAATCTTTTTTTTTATAATTTCACGCACTTTTTCACTACAATACACTTCATAACGGATTTCAGCCGCCGCTCTAAAGGAAAGCAAAAAACCATTGTTGCTCTTTCAGAATGCCAGTTTAATTAATTTAATTGGAAAAAAAGATTCCTTAGTGGCTTGGAGAAATAATTTATGTATGTGTGCGTGTGTGTGTCTTTTTTTTCGTTTTTGTTTGTTTAATTAAACGCCCTGCATTATCATATGAAAATTAATTTGTTTAAAAAGGCATGACATTATGCATGACTGATGCCTATCGGGCGCAAAATCCCTAATTGAATGAGCCGGTCATTAAAAATGAGTTAATAGCGCAATCAAGCGCAAGTTTATTTGCAAATATGGGGCGTGGGATATTATGAAACCATATTAATAATGGCCATAAATAAAACTTTTTTGTGTAGCGATATAAATATATTTGCATGAAATTATAATTGCAATGGTTAGTAGTTTGTTTGTGGGTACTTCATGGGTATTTTGTGGATAATTAAAGTGGATTATATTCGATTTAATGAAAATGGGTGGCACATTTATACTATAAGTAGGTGTACTAGCAATGTCAAACTAATAAATTAGATGTAAAGATGTCGGCCGTCGCGATGGGCATAATTCTACAAATAAAATATACTCTGCAATATTCCACGCTAAGTATCAGGCCAGCAGAACTTTGTTCAGAGTCTTGTGCGTTTGCCGTTGGAATGTGCACTGAGTGCATTATATGTAAAGCGCAGGTGTAGAGGTTTGGCAATTGTCTGTGGAAGCACACATTTTTCTATTATTAGAAGATATTCAAATATCATATTTTTTGATAAATACAGATTTTTAAAGTCAAACTCCCATTTTTCAAATTCAATAAGAATCATAAGAATGCTGGTTTATTCGTACATATATCTTGGAAAATGTTTACTTTAAATTAAACGAGCGATTTCGGCTAAACCGGGCGCTGACAACAAATTGATCGAATTACAGAGAAGTATCAGGGTATTGTATCTTTGCCAATATGAAGATTGATACAGTTATCTTAGCTTGTTTCTTTGTTCCCACTGACTTTTCTAAAAACAAAATTTACGCAAACTAGCAGTGAGTCATACATTGTGGCACTATGATTCAACTTGGAACTCCAGGTGATGATGAGAAGTGAGACTAATTATAATACAAGCCCTACAGCTATCAATTCGTACCCCTACAATTTCCTCTCATACACACCCCCTTGCAAAAACTTTAAACACGCAATTACTTTTTGAAGTGAAAACTTCTTTAGAATCGTTGGGAGTGATTTGAGACTCGATGAAACGAAAAAGCGACACTAAAAAGAGACATACATATAGATTTTATAGTATATAGCCTGCGAGATAATGAGATAGAACACAGTTACACAGCGTTCCCTATTCTCCGTCTCCTCTTTGTGCGGTGCTTCGTAGTGTCCCCACTCTTGGCTACGAAGCGTTATATGTTGATATACGTAAATGTGTGTGCCTGCGTATTACGGAGCCACGGTGAGCGAGAAGGCATTATGTATACCTATACTACACTACCTAATACTTGCTTAGACCAAGCGTCCTACGAATGTTTGTGTGTATGTTAGTACATCTGTGTAATATACGCGTTACGACGCTCATAATAGCAACCGCGTGTGCTGTATTGCGTCCGTATTTTTATATTCCTAAATATTTTCATTTTTAAATATTTACAGAAAGGTGTCGTGAATATCGACAGAAAAAAAAAAACAAAAAGAAAAAAAAACTAAAACACGATCAAAAACGACAATTGACTCGGTATTTCAAAGACATGTTGACAACATCGAAACCAAAGCATTTGTATCATATTTTAGCTATCATAAGCCACTCGTATCATTTGTTGAAATATAAATAATAATAAAATGAAGAAAATAAAATATGAACTTTATAGCAATATTATAATGAACCTATAATTATCCCGCTCCTAATGCTGCTTTCGTCTCATTCTCTCTCAGTTCGCTTTACGGAAGGTTTCACTTCTATCGCGTCTAACCGTTAGACTGGTATTTTTTTTTATAAAGATAGAGTTGATATTGCAACAAAAACCACATCGCGCAAAATTTCAAATTTTGTACAAAAATCTTCAAAATTTTAACAAAACTTTCAACTTTTTAACCTTCCAAAGGTTCTCTTAATTTATACAATTTTTCTAGATATGTACTTTTATAGTCCATTGAATTCTAGTTTAAAAAAACTGTAGGTTACAAGTAACTGCAAATTACCGTTGATGTTTGGCAATTTCTTTTGTTGACGGTGCCAGTCTTTGTATTCCGTATTCAAAAAATGTTAGCCTGTAATTTGTATGGATGAAAAGGCATGGCACTTTAGCGAAAAAAAAAATTCCAAAATCAACGATATTCTGTAGCCCCTTAAGACTTGCAAACCGTTATAATTAAATTCTATGGAAGAATTCCAGAGGAATATTCTAATTCTAGTTAAGAAAGTTGAAAATTTTGTTGTTTTTTTTGAAAAATTTAGAGCAAAGTTTGAAACATTGCAGTCTCTGTAGCAACTTGAAACTGATAGCTTATCAGATTAAAACTCAATGGGTCATAAAACTGCATACCCAGAAAAATTCTATAATTTCTGGTTAATAAATTTAAAGATTTGAAGAAACTCGAAAAAATTTGCACAAAGTCTTATCCTCACTGCACATTGTCCGGTAGGTGTCCATGCGGTGAGACTCGAGATTGCCTCAAGTCCGAAGCTGTCTAGAGGACGAGGTGGAGACATGTCAGCACCTTCTTCTCAACTGCTCTGCTATCGTCTGGCAAAGATTTTGACATCTGGGTTCTCAGTATTTCTCTACACCTGCGGATATAGTGGGTTTAAATATCGTACATGTGGTGAAGTTCACCAGTGCCTTGAAGCGGCTAATTACGGACGTAAATTAGCCGCCATCAGCGTCATCGTACGTGCATGCTCATTATCCCCTAATTCCAAAGCCTCTATTGGCCTCACTTCCCCTTTCTCCTATATGGTATCACAACGGACGAATTTTGAATATTTGTCCAAGTCGACCCCACGCAAGGGCGGCCATTTAACCTAACCTACAAGAGAAAAACTTTCAATTGGCTATAGTAAATATATTAAAAATATCAAAACAAGAGCTCCTAACAACGGCAAGAAATATTACCTTTATTTATTATACTTCATTTACTTAATCTCGAGAAATCAAATAACAGTTCTTTTTAGTCACTCACTTTTACCAATTATATTTTATTATTTAACAAAACATTAAATAGTTTGAGATTAAATTAAATTTTCGACAGATGTTTTGGAAATTTTCTGCTAGCCGAATAGGAAAACAACTAACCAACTCCTCTTTAAAGCCTTTACTTTTATGTTCCGAGGCATTTATTTGCTACTGAAAGTGGTTGCTGTCCCAAGTGGGTATTGTTTTGAAGATACATTAACACAGGCTTCAATAAAATTCCCATTTGAATATGTCAATAAATAAAGTTAGAAAGTTAAAAATGGAAATATTAGAAAACTAAGCGAATTTTTGTTTAGTTTTTAAGTCTCCAATAAAGTTCCGACTAAACAAATCTTTTACAAAATCTACGATGTAAATAAACGTTTCACAGTTTGCGCATATCAAATTGGACCAAAAACTGTTATAAAATAAAAAGCATTACAATTATTGGAATCCAATAAGCCACTTGCATGTGCGTCAGTTTTCCGCTAATTACTCTTACGAGCGTGTCAATATCAGTGTTAAGATAGCAGAACAATACAAGCCAAGCCATAAATACATACAGTAAGCAATGTTAATGATAAAATCGAAATAGCCAGAGGTGATAAAAACATGAAACCGTTAATGTGTACACAACCCCAACAAAATTGTCATAATAGCAACGTCAACGTTAACGCCACGACGTAGGATCAACTTTATCAGTAATGAGTACAAGCAGCAGCAATGCCATCGAGTCGAGTGAAAGACGGAAAATCAATGTGTGCCCAACACCAAAATAGCATGATACCATCAAATATACAAAAACAGCAGCAAAGTTAGTCAGCCTGCCAGCCAGTCTGCCGATAGAAGTGGCACATAGTTCGGGCGGGAAAGCGATATTGTCATGGTAGATATTGTCTAAATTTAGTGCGTGCGTGGTAGGCAATTTTCGTTCACAATATTTGCAATTACAATATCATTTTTTTTTTTTCAGTTATTACGAGTTTCTGGTTGCCATGGCGGCGGCGCTTAATAAATGATTTCTGACGTTTCTTTCACATTAACAAATTAATGTGTGCTTTCAATTAATTTGTCCTGTCATTTGTCGGCATAATTTATGCTGCCAATTTAATTAGTTTGTCGCCCTATACATATAATATGTATCTATCTATGTTCAAGAAAAGGTATGTATAGCCAAATTTTCTCTCATTTCTGTGTGCGCTCGAGGGAGTGAGGGCTCAAAGGGCGTGCTTTTAGCTATGTTATTGCTTTAGCGAAAAGTTAAACTACTTTAATAGACTTTTCTTCGTCACGATCTGGTACTTATGAGTTTGGTACCAAAGTTATCACTTCTTCCTCAATTAAATTTTTCATATTCAAATTTATTTTACTTTTTGAACATTTTACACATGAGTATTCACATCAAATACTAATGCAAACAAAACTAGAAACCATTTTTCAATGATAAATCCGTCTGGCATGACTGCCTGAAGTTCCTTCTATTAAAAAACGGTTCACATGGTATCCCCAGTTTGGAGTGTCCGAAACAAAAAAGAATGAACATGAACTATTCTGGTTGAAATCCGAAACAACCGCCGAAATGGCGGGAATTAATATTTTGAAACTTGTTTTCACTCGTAAATGGCTCTCATCTGATAAACTGTAATTTTGTAAAGTCTGCTCTGCTGATAGACGCCCATTGATCTCAAACTTTAGCTGTTCCTCCATACGAAGTTCAAAATGAAGAATGCGAAAGTACAAACGTTTATAATAATAAAGAACAACATATATTGTTTGTTGTTATTAAAGAAATAGCTGCGCTTATAACAGAAAATTGTCACATACTCTCTGCGGTAAATACTTATCATGCAGAAAAGAAACCAATATTACAAAAATCAGATGATCTCATTGCAGAAAATAGTTCTTTACACTCTAAGCTTCAAGCGAAAGGTGCTGCTCTCTCTACGCCATTCCTTGAGATAAAAAATCTCAAAAGCATTCTTGCTAATTCTGCCAATATTCAGCCAAGGCGAAAACAATTAAATTGGTAAATGAAACGAGTACTTCGATGTCCGCCTTTTGACAAGGAGAACAATGCGCGGAGCTCTGCTGCTGCATCTAAGCCTGCGTCGCAAACCTCTGCTATCACATTGGTGGTTTTTGAGTTTATCCAATCCAAGTGAAAGGAATAATCATGGTGTGGTATTTGACTCCAGATTCTCTTTTCAAGGACATTTAAGCTACACCATTGCAAAGTCATATTCTATACTTGCTTTAATTCGACTTTTTAGTTCGGACTTTGTTGATCGATATATTCCAAGTCGGTTATACACCTCCCTGATGCGTTCAAAGTTTGAATACGCCATCTTTATTTAGAGGCCTTATTACGCTTGTCACATTAGTAGGCTTGAACTTATCCCGAAAGCTTTTGTGCGTAATGCTTTGCACTTCAGCTAATAGGTATTATCAACTCAAGTCCACAACTCGCAAATTTGGTGTACTTTCTGTCGCCGTCTCGTTCGCAATATATGACCATTATACGAGGTGTTCAAAAAGTATCGCGAATTTTGTGTTTTTTTTTTCAATAATAAATAAATTCATTAATATCTATTTTGTCCACTTCAAAGTAATCCTCATGAGATATTATGCACTTGTGCCAACGCTTTTCCAATCTTCGAAGCACTTCGAAAAATCTTTTTTTATCTTGTACAGCTCCTCCTTCGATGCCGTCTTTATCTCGTCAATCGAAGCGTAGCGACGTCCTTTCATGGGCCTCTTCAGTTTCGGAAACAAGAAAAAGTCACAGGGGACCAGATCTGGGGATTGGGTTGCTGTGGCATCATTAATGTGTTGTTTTCGGTCAAAAGGTCGCGCACAAGCAACGATGTGTGAGCAAGGGAGTTATCGTGATGCAAGAGCCAAATTTTTTTCTTCCACAAATCCGGGCATTTCTAGCGGATTGCTTCGTCCGAATTGCGCATATCTAGCAGGTAATATTCCTTATTGACCGTTTCACCCTGTGGCAAGAACTCATGATGCACAACGCCCCTGCAATCGGAGAAAACGGTAAGCAAAACTTTTACATTCGACCGAACTTGACGCGCTTTTTTCGGTCTTGGTTCGTGCGGCAGCTTCCATTGTGATGATTGAGCTTTGGTTTCCACGTCATAACTATAAACCCGCGATTCGTCATCAGTTATGACCCTCTGGAGCAAATTTGGGTTGTCGCGGACAGAGTCCAACATCTCATTAGCAATCTTCATGCGATGTTCCTTTTGGTCGAAATTGAGCACCTTTGGTACGAATTTTGCGACCACCCGTCTCATGCCCAAATTATTGAAAAAAATCGAATGGCACGAGCCAATCGATATGTCTAGCAACTTCTGTCCTCAGCAACTTCTCTAATGGTGATTTGACGATTGGCCAATACCATTTTCTTCACTTCATCAATTTTTTCGTCTGTTGTTGAAGAGTTGGGCGTTAAATTTGTACCACCGATAAACGTTGCTTCGGTTTAAAGTAGCTTCTCCGTATGGCACAGTCAACATTCGGAATGCATCCGCGCACTTAATTTCGTTTTTCACACAAAATTTGATATACATTCCTTGATTCATCTTTTTGAATAGGTAAAAATCGAAGACGAGCCGCAACACGTGCAAGCAAAGCAGCTGTAAACAATCAACTGAACATTCAAAATGCACGAACTCGTCGGCATGAGTGAGAGACATGAGTACCAACATATCGCCACAAAAAACATCGCAATTCGAATATACGAAACCTGCGAAAATTCAAAATTCGCGATACTTTTTATACACACCTCGTACTTATACAGCTAAAGCCAATATGCTTTCATCAAAAATTCATAAGATGCGCTATTGTTTACAAGCAAATATTTTAGTGAAACCAATGGAAATAAACATTTTCCCACACAAAAGTTGTAAACAAAAGGTATTCGCAAAATAATGCTGAGGTAGTAGATTTTCGAAAAATTACCGCTTACATCTTTATAAATATATAAGAACACCCTTATATAACAACAAAGATATACATGTTTATTGCTTTATTGTATATGTATATTTGTATGTATGTATGTGCATACATGAGGAAAAGAAAAACTCATTAAAATTGAAATGTTACAGAAATTTTAAGTGTTGGCAATAAAATGGAAAATGGATGACCTACCAGCAACTGTTCGGTATAAGCGAAAGAAAAATATTTATCAAAATTTGCACATTTTTCATTACCATTTTTCATTTTTCCATTGCTTTGTATGCCACACAAGGCATGCCAGCAAACACCCACCGCAATAAATACAATAAAAATACCAAGTAGTAGCATTTAAATATGTACTACGATTTGTTTGGCCCATTGAACTATAGTACTAAAATTCAATTCAACTCGAATTGCGAAGATTCACTGGTTGGAAAGTGGTTGGTGAAAGCAATAAATTTGCCATAAATATTCATTATTTGATATATACAAGCAGCTGTAGGCGAACATATGCACCCAAATATGTGTACACAACTATATGATTGCTCTTTATAACTACTTTTATATATTCGCATATGGGGTACATCCGCACATACATACATATCTATTAACGCGCAACGAATGCTCGAAGTACGCACATATGTATGAATACCTCGCGACAAAATGGAAGCGCCTAAGCAATTTTAACTCTTTTCTATTTTTTCGTTGTATGTTCATTATTTTTGAATTCTACAAAGTGGCGCCAAATTAATCATCCAATTTCGTATTTGAATGACTCTTCTACTAAATAAAAAAAGAAAAAGATTTTGAATGATATTCATTTCCACTTTATCTATATTTTCACCTTTATGCGATTCATTGCTTGTCTGCTTACTGCAGCTGCCTTTTTCACAAATGTTAAATAAGATTGTCGTGCGACGCGTCAATAAAAATCATCTGATAGTGTGACTAATTTTATGCCACCTTGTGGTGTAGAATTTCTATAAAGAGTTTTGGTATACAATTGTTTAGTCTTTCTTTAGTACAATAAAGTTCATGTTTGAAGCTGTTGAAAAAATTCGTTGATTTGTATATAATTCTTTCCCTGACGGTGCTGCACATTTATATAATATATATAATTGGCGCATACACCCTTTTTGGGTGTTTGGCCGAGCTCCTCCTCCTATTTGTGGTGTGCGTCTTGATGTTATTCCACAAATGGAGGGACCTATAGTTTCAAGCCGACTCCGAACGGCAGATATTTTTTATGAGGAGCTTTTTCATGGCAGAAATACACTCGGAGGTTTTCCATTGCTATTAGAAAAGTTTTTTTCTTAATTTTGGTGTTTCACCGAGATTCGAACCGACGTTCTGACGACTCTCTGAATTCCGAATGGTAGTCACGCACCAACCCATTCGACCACGGCGGCCGCCATTTTCGCCATACAAAGAAAAAAATATACTACATTTGTTATATAGAGGAAACTATTAAGAAAAAAGAATAAAAAATACATACCATTACAGTTCAAGTTCAAGGAAATTTAATTTTGGGCATTATTAATTATTACGAAAAATTCAAAAATACGGTAGTTTTGAGAAAAACTGTTTATTGGTTCGATTACCAAAAAAGCAGGGTAGTTTTAAGAAAAACTGTTTTTTTTGAGACACTGTTTAGATTCGCACAAAAAAATTATTGTCCCAATATTCGTAGAACGAATATTCGATTTTCCTTGGGGGTATCAACTTTTAATTTATTCAATTAATTTGTGGCTAGGAAAATTATTATTAAGTGCGGTAAAAGAAAATCGGTAAGAAAGTGAGTCGCTTCATCATTTTAATTTTAAGCCAATTGAAAAAAAATTAAAAGAAACAAAAAAATTTTTTTTTCAAAAATTTTCAATTTTTTTTTCCTCAAATTTACCAAGTCACTAATACAGAATGAGGAGAAAAATGAAAAAAAAAATTTTTCGTTTTTGATAAAAATCATATTTTCAAAACCAACCTTAAAATTTCTGTGCGATCATTGGTTGCTGAGATATTGGTAATCGAAGGCAAAATGATCTTTTTCCATCCAACATCGAAGCTGAATAACTAAGCTATCCAGTCCATATGAAAGTTAAGACAAAAATTTTTTTTCCACGTCCGTAGATTAAAAAACAAAACCAAAAAAAATTTCGATTTTTTTTTCGGTGGTTTTCTTTACTCGAAAACAATTTTCAAAAAAAAAATTTCAAACTTAGATCCGAAAACATGACACTTAGAGCTACAATTTCCTTTTTTATTTTTGCTGTACGACCATTTTTGTATAAGTTACAGCCTGTTGAAAATCTCCCAAAACTTTGGATTTTTTTCTTTCTCCCTTAATTTTTGTGAGAAGTGTATTAAAATTGACTGAGATATAAAACTGCATACCAAAAAGCTTTCCAGAAATTCTAATTGAAAACCGTGAAGCTCAGATGAAAAGCTTGGAATTTTTCTAATATTGCATAAAATTCAATAACTGATTTATATGGCTTTTATGAGACTGCCAACTATGCTTTTATACAAAAATAATAAAGGTTGAAAAAAAGTTAAAATTGATAAAAAAAAATATTGATGTGCCATCTTTTTGTCGCAGTGTGTAGGTATCTATAACAAAGTATTTTTATTTGTAGCTTCATTTCTGCCCAAAATCTCATTGGGCGTATGTAAAAATATTCCACAATACTCGTGCAACATCTATATATTCTATATATTGTAACTATTCAATATGGATGTAACAGAATGGTGGTAGCAGATGTTAACTCTTGTCAGCTTGATCCTTTTGTAGAGCATAGATTTTCCACTTAAATGTTATAGGCATTTAATATTTCAGTTTATTTGTCTCACCTTTTGCTTATTCGCTGAATATTTAATTACACAGTTACGAACTTATGTTGCATGTATGATATGAAACTAGGTTGTTCCATGAATTTTGCGGTTCGATAAGTGAGGACGTTGCTCATTTTTGTTTATTATTCTCTGCGTACAAGCCAAATTAGTATCAACGTGTCACAGTATTTTCTACAAAGGATTGGGTTTTTATTTTTGGACGGTTTAAATCCAAAGGAAATTTATGAACGATAGTTGAAAGTAATAGGACTATCAATAAGTTCGTGCGGTTTTTTTTCGAAATTTGAAACTTTATTGACGTAAAATGGTTACAAATTTAATATTCAAAATATTGTCCATCGCTTACTACTACTTTTTCCCATCTTTCTGGCAATTCACGGATTCCCTTTGTGAAAAATTCGGTCGGTTTTGCCGCAATCCACGAATCGATCCATTTTTTGACTTCATCGTAATTACGGAAGTGCTGGTCAGCCAGGCCATGTTGCATCGATCGGAAGAGATAGTAATCGGATGGCGCATGGTCTGGACTATACGGCGGGTGGGGTAGGACATCCCATTTGAGCGTTTCTAAGTATGTTTTGACCACTTGTGCAACATGTGGCCGAGCATTGTCATGTTGCAAAATAACTTTGTCGTGTCTATCGGCGTATTGCGGCCGTTTTTCTCGCAGTGCTCGGCTCAAACGCATCAATTGTCGTCGGTAGACATCCCCCGTAATCGTTTCATTCGGTTTCAGTAGCTCATAATACACAACACCCAGCTGGTCCCACCAGATACACAGCATAACCTTCAGGCCATGAATATTCTGCGCCGACGTCGATGTTGAAGCATGGCCAGGGTATCCATACGTTGCCCGACGTTTTGGATTGTCGTAATGGACCCACTTTTCATCGCCAGTCACAATTCGATGCAAAAAACCCTTTCTTTTGTGCCGTTGAAGCAGTTGTTCGCATGCCATAAAACGGCGTTCAACGTCTCTTGGCTTCAATTCATACGGCACCCAATGGCCTACCTTTCGGATCATTCCCATGGCTTTTAAACGTTTGGAAATGGTTGATTGATCAACTCCCAAAGTTTTTGCAACCTCTTCTTGCGTTTGAGCCGGATCTTGATCGAGCAATTCCTCCAATTCGGTATCCATGAACTTTGGCGGCGCACCCTCGCGTTCTTCGTCTTCCAAGCCAAAATCACCACTTTTAAAGCGTGCAAACCACTTCTGGCACGTTCGCTCAGATAGAGCATGCTCACCATAAACTTCCACCAAGATACGATGACTTTCGGCTGCTTTTTTCTTCATATTAAAATAATGAAGAAGAATTCCCCGCAAAAACACATTATTTGGCACGAAATTCGACATTTTCAAGTGTGGTAAAAATATTGTTGTTTACGCTTCAAATAAAAAACTTATACTGACGTTTGTGCCTTACGACAGTAGCTCTCCAATGAATGTTTGGAAATGTGGATCGATGGAATAATAATCAAGTTACGCCATCTGTTGTAAAACCGCACGAACTTATTGATAGTCCTATTATATAAGGACTTTTCGCCCACTCGCGGACAATGGCTTTTTTCGAGGCACCTCAAGACTGGTGATTCTTTTAGTTCGGACCTTACTCTCCAAACAGGCAATGTGACAGATGATAAAGAAGGTTAAGCTAAATATAACTGCGTAAATTATTGAACTATTTTTTTTTAATTGATATTTTCCATCGATAATAAAAACGAGTCAGCGTAATCGTGAATTTCCCGGGAATAAATGTTTCGCGTAATAACAATGCAAAACCCCGAAAATTCAAAATTTTTTCTCTTATTTGAATTTATGAGTTTATTTCTTTACATGAGAATCTCCATCAAGCAAAATATTTTCACTAGTTTTATTTTTGTCAATAAACTCAGTCCCTCTATCAACCACAACAAAGCATGGAATATAAAGATTGGCATTTATTTCTCTTAAAGCGAACACAAGAAAAAAATTAAAAATAAATTGAGCCTAGATGTGCATTTTTATTAATTTGAAAATTGTCATAATCAATCATAGTTATGAATTACCTCACTCAAAAAATATGAATGCCGAAATTCACAAAAATGCAAAGCATAGCTGCGCGGACAAGAAACATTACACGCACTATTTTCTAGAAAACGAATACAAATATTTGTCCGCGTATGTATGTATGTACATTAAGGGACCACAGTTGCAAGCACAACCAATCGTTTCTGCGTTCGAATCATAAAGTTTGGCATATTTTATGACACTCATTAAAATATTCTGAGACCACGAATAGCCGTGCGCTCTAACCTCTTGAAATCAGCTTAAAAATGAAAGTTTGTAAAAAACAAAATATTGGAAAATGGGTTTTGCCGGAAAATGATCACGAATAATATAAAACTAGAACCTTTAGAGTAAGGTATCAAATATTTTGAAAAAATCTGCACGCATGTACAAAATAATGAGATTATTGTCAATATTTTCAACTCTCTTCAGCACACAGGTTGATTCAAAATATTTCGGTGGATGTCATAAAATGTGCCAATAGTCATGTTTCATTTGGAAAAGCAGTACTGTTTGCTTTTTGATTTTGATTTTTTAATACGCTTTGAAAAACTGCAACTTTTGTGAGGAGTCACCTTAATGTGCATATGTAGGTTTGTACCTACATACAATACCAAAGCATAGAAATGAGCATGATGATTACTGTACATGAAAGCTTTTTTTGGTCCCAGTACGTCATTAAGGCAACTCACGCACTTTACGCTTGAATTGCGTAGCTTTCTGGCTTGTCATTAAAGCGTTTTGCAGTCGAGGAAATGCAAAAAGTAAACATTACAAAAAACTGCAAGGTCGACCTACGCACTGAAGAATATTAAACAGAAAAGGATAATAATGATGACTGTGCCACTGCTTAGTATAACAAAGGCGAAGCGCTAACGGAAGGATGGAATAAAATATAAAAGAACAAAGCGAAGGAACTGAACAAAAAAGAAACGCTACAGACGAATAAAAAGCGATGGATAAACTTAAAAGGCAAATCAAAATATGCATACATTCATGTGACGTGCACACAAACAATAGCAACCATATAGTATCATATATCCTGCAGTACATAATGAAATATCTTCAAAAAAGTACCTTTTTAGTTGACTTGGGTATGAGATACATACGCGTCTGTCCAACATGAGCATAGGAACCTGTGCAACGCAATTTTTAACCGATTTTTAGTTGGTTCCCCAGCTTAATGAAAATAGTGGTTCAGAACTTTTGGAAATTAAAAGCGAACATGCAAGATGGCGCAAAATTAATAACCCCATCGGAAGAATAATAATTTTTTCAAATGTGTTCTCACGTCAACCATAGTTGACACTTGTGCACTAGACAGCTGCAGTCTACAAACAGACAAGCAATGGAGCGCGTAAAGGTCGAAATAAATATTTCCGTTAATCAAACCAACTTTTTTTTTCATTTTATACATTTGTTTTATTTGGTTTGTTTTAATAATTTTTTTTTTTTTGTTAATAATTTTTTTTTTTAATACTTCTTTTTAATAGTTTCTTTTTTTACTTAATTTTTTGTTTCTTCATACCGGCGAATCCCCATGTTGCCACAAATTTCAATACTACTAGAAAAGCTCATTCTAAATCGCTTAAAACCAATCATTGAATTTCCCAATCTGATACCTCCACACCAGTTTGGATTCCGTTGTAAACATTCCCCCCTTAGGTCAGGTGCACATAATTACAGCTGAAATAGAAAAACCATTCGAAGAGAAAAACATATGCTCAGCAGTCTTCCTGGACGTCGCGCAAGCATTCGACAAAGTTTGGCATGAAGGCCTCATCAACAAATTGAACTCATGCCTTCCACTTCAATGCAGTGCATTTATAAAATAGCCTATAACTGAACGCTATGTTCGTGTAAAACAAGGCAATCAGTATTCCGATGTAGAGAACATGAACGCTAGCGTGCCGCAAGGGAGCATCCCTGGACCCCTTCTTTACCTTCTGTTCAAGAAAGATATACCGTTGCCTCCAAGTACTATTACCTGCATCTTTGCTGATGACATAGCAATCCTCGCAACAGAAAAAACCATCGAAGAAGCGGCAGCTAAACCTCACACCGCTATAGAAAAATTGATGAAAATTTGGCGAATAAAATTAAACAGTAACACATCAATTCATGTGACCTTCACCAATAAAAAAGCAAACCATCACCCAATAATGTTACTAGGCGTTAAAAATCTATAAGCAAACACTGCCAGATATCTTGGTACAACCCTCAGTGCTAAGCTACGTTGGAAGCAGCATACAAAAATAAAGCGGAACGAACTTACATTGAAAATAATAAAAATGAACTGACTCCTTGGGCGAAATTCAAACAATTCAATATATAGCAAAATAAAGATATACAATCAAATTATCGAATCAGTGTAGTCCTATGGTGCACAAATTTGGGGCTGTGCCAGTCAAAATAATATCAATATATTCAATAACTTCAAAACAAAATTCTGAAAAATATTGCTACCGTACCTTCATTGTGACCTCAACCTTTCTGCGGTCGCTGATGCTATTAAAATACAAGCAAAAGGCTCCAGAGGCACGTAAACGATTAAGCCAGCAAACTTCTCAACACCGCAAGCCTAACCCGACGTACTGCTTGTTACTTTCTTTTAAACTAATTAAGGTGCATTTTCCAAGCATCTCATCCACTGCCTTTGCACCCAAGGGACAGATTCGTGCGCGGTTTTTTACTTCTTCTTTTTGTGGCCTCTCCAATAATTTTGTAAAAATAAAACCCGGGTACGGCATTCGTTTTATCAAAAATATATTTCTTCTCCTACATTTTTCTATCGATTCATAATAATGTAAATCAATAATAATGCATTACCCTGAGCAATTTGCTTTTTTTATTTTCATTTCTATCAACCCAAAATCATGGTCATTCAGTAGAAAGGAATGATAACAACAAATAATAAAAATTTCTAGTCTTTCGTTTCAATATTATTATTTGATGAGTGGATAAATTTTATCCATGTCAATGCTATCATACTTTCCTGTTACGATTTTGGCCTGTACAAACATCACTGTAAGCTTTCACGTGCTTTTGCACCATGTGCACCTAAATGCATAATGCTATTTTCTGTGCACCTCTTGAAGCTGTCGTTTCGTCCCATACATACCTCTTGATATTGTCATAATTTTTTTTTTTTTCAAAGACGAAGCAATAGAAAACTATGTATGCAACGAAATGACACTGAGTCCACAGAGCCACGTGCATATAAAATTTTTTCTAATTAGCAAAACAGATTGACATTTGTCGCTCCGTAGAATACGTATGAAATATTTTTGTTTATAGTATTTTAGGTATTAATTATGGTTTTAATGTGTATAATTTTTAATAATCTATATATTTGTCGTAAACTATTAAATACTCTTGTTTGGTGTATAGTGTGCTTGGCCTATAGCTGCTATAAAAGTTTTCTTACTCCAAATCGAAAGCATTAAATCGTTCATTATACAAAGTGTTTCAAAAGTGACGCCTAGATGTCGATAGTGAATAATTCCTAGACGATATATATATTTTATGTAATTTTTGAGAATTGTCAAGCAGATTTTTACACGATGGAACAACGCTTTAAAATTATTCAAACTTGTTATGAAAATGGTCAAACATATCGCGAAACTCCATATTTTCTTGGTGGAAATAATCATTCAAATGAGTGAACAATTCAAAGGTTGGTGAAAAAATTTCTCGAAATCTGTTCTGTCGAGGATAGAAAAAGTACTAACAGACCAGTTCTTCTCTTAAGGAGTTACATGGGTTTCCTCGGGTAAAAAAAAGCCTATTTTCAATATTTTTTTTTCTATATAAAAAATTATTTATTTAATTCAAACTTGTTTATGTCTTATAGATACATATTTAAAGAATAATTAAAAAAGAAAAACTTTAAACTCTTCCATTGTAACGTCATTTCCGGTGACCCCTCGAAAAAAGGGTGCGTCCGCGTTGTCAGCATAACTCCTGACAGACTCCTCAAAAATGAAAAAACAAAAATAAGTGCTTTAGTTAAGACCATAAACCCGTGCTTGAACGAAGGAAAGAAAAAAAAAGTAAAAATTGGGATTTTGGCAGACATTTTTGCAAGAAAATGAATATTTCGGTCAAATTTGCTTGACATTTTGTTTTTTTTTTTTAATAGTTGTAATTGAAAAAAAAAAGAAAAACTCCTTCGTTCAAGCACGAGTAAATTGTATTTCGAACACCTGTGTAAAATTTCATCAAAATCGGCTGAGTAATTTTCGAGAACATTTGACAACCGACTTTGAAAACACGGTTCCGAGAAAAACGCGTTTAAAGTTTTGAGTAAAAATAAAAGTGGCTTGGAGCGCACACATTCCAAAGACTGTATCTCCGAATTTATTATTCGGATCGACTTGAAAATTTAGGATAATACTCCTGAGAAGTTGCAGAAATTAATAAGCCAAAAAAAAAAATAAATCGATTTTTTTAACCAAAAAAACCCATGTAACCCCTTAACTCTTCTTAACCTTGAAAACCTTTTAAAAGCGTTTGAATTTACTGAATGCGAATGATATACGGTACACTAGACAGGGCTAGTGTACTGGGGCGGCAGCCCTTGATCGGGAAAAACCCGAGTCATTCCGATAATGTAGAACCGGCTGCCATGGGAATTCTCCAACTTTCCCCCACCAAGTCCACGGCGACCCTTTTCACCACCTGGACAAAGGAGGTCAAGCTGTCCCTTAAGGTAAAAGTCGACGACACACCAATTCCAACTGTAAATAACCCCAAAATCTTGGGTGTAACCTTTGACAGCTTGCTCTCCTTCTCTGCGCATACAACCGCAATTGCCACAAAAGTCCAAAATCGCAACAAGGTCCTCAAATCGCTGGCCGGCAGCACTTGAGGCAAAGACAAAGAACTGTTGCTTTCGACATTTAAGGCAATTGGCCGGCCGGTTCTGAACCATGCTGCGCCTGTCTGGTCGCCTGGAACTAGTGATTCGCAGTGGACAAAGCTTCAGACATGTCAAAATACCGCCATTCGGACAGCGACCGGGTGCCTCCTGATGTCACCCATCCAACATCTACACAACGAGGCACAAATGATTCCAGTTGCGGAGCACAACAAATTGCTCAGCAAGCAGTTCCTGCTGGGGTGTTACCGCAGGTTACCGCCTCCCAGGCACGTCAGGAGACACCTCCTTGACTACGCTGACGAGCTCCAGGACAAAACTGACCGAAACCTACTGGACCGGACAGTATTTAGACAGTCAATAAACGACATTCACCGGCAGACCGTTAGCACCTTCATGAACTCCCGTCCCGTGAATGCCGTAATCGGAGTCCAACCACCACCTATCGCAGATGAAGAGCTCCAGCTTCCCCGTGAGACTCGTGTAACATTGGCACAATTACGTTCTGGATATTGTAGCAGGTTAAACTCCTACTTATCCAGAATTGACCCTGACATACCAAACACATGTCCGGCATGTGAAGGTACCCCGCACGACACTAACCACCTCTTCACATGCCCCCTCAAACCGACTCATCTAACCCCCCTCTCCCTCTGGACCCAACCTGTCGAAACAGCATGTTTCCTGGGCCTACCCTTATATGAGCTAGACGAAGACGACCGATGATATACCTACACTGACAGGGCTAACTATGCTGTTAAAACAACAACAACAACAACAACAACAACCGAATGCGAATTAAAACAATAGAGGTGTAATCGTTTCTTCCGGTCCTCATTCCTTAGTGGGTCATAGGGCATCAAGAGGTGTATTCACAGTAAAAATAAGCAACAAAATACCAGAAAATACTGAAAAACCCGTAACGACATTTTTACAAAAAGAGTACTTTATTTTGTTACATAACCTGAAATACGGCAAATAAATCATTCCCTTAACAAAAGAGTTTCTTTTACCAAAAAAACTCATAAGTTAAATTGTACATTTCGCTAACACATTTATTTAAAACAAAACGCACCTTTTAAAGGCAATTTGTCACGCATACAAAGTTTTTCAAGTAATTCAATAAATATTTGGTATTTTGTTTTCTTTAAATGCGTTTTTATATCCAAAGCTAGGCAACACTGCAATAGTGGGGCATAGATTTGACTGCTGAAAGGAGAAGAAGAAGAAAAAGTTGGAAATTAGAAAAGGAAATAAAGCGAGAAATGTCATTCATATTTTAATTTCGCTAAAACACAGAATTTTTTGATCAAATAGTTGAAACAAAAATTTTTCATATGGGGGTTCAACCCCCAAAACCAGCCTTCGGATAATGGCGGTTTTGCCCGTTACCACGGCAGCAAACGAAAGGTTTTTTCCACGCTGCGACGCTTGAAATCTTACTTGAGGTCTACAATGAAGAAGATCGTTTGAATGGACTTCTTCTTCTTCTTAATTGGCGCTATAACCGCTTACGCGATTTTGGCCGAGTTTAACAAAGCGCGCCAGTCGTTTCTTTCTCGTGCTAACCGGCGCCAGTTGGACACACCAAGTGAAGCCAAGTCCTTCTCCACCTGATCTTTCCAACGCAGAGGAGGCCGCCCTCTTCCTCTGCTACCACCAGCTGGTACCGCATCGAATACTTTCAAAGCCGGAGCGTTTGTATCCATTCGGCCGACATGACCCAGCCAACGTAGCCGCTGGATCTTTATTCGCTGCGCTATGTCTATGTCTTCGTAAACCTCATACAGCTCATCGTTCCATCGTCTGCGATATTCGCCGTTGCCAACGTGCAAAGGTCCAAAAATCTTACGCAGAATCTTTCTCTCGAACACTCCAAGCGTCGCTTCATCGGATGTTGTCATCGTCCAAGCTTCTGCGCCATACGTTAGGACGGGCATGATGAGAGTCTTGTAGAGTGTTAGTTTTGTTCGTCGAGAGAGGACTTTACTACTCAATTGCCTACTTAGTCCAAAGTAGCACTTGTTGGCAAGAGAGATTCTACGTTGGATTTCAAGGCTGACATTGTTATCGGTGTTAATGCTGGTTCCTAAATAGACGAAGTCTTTTACAACCTCAAAGTTATAACTGTCAACAGTGACGTGGGTGCCGATACGCGAGTGCGCCGACTGTTTGTTTGATGACTGGAGGTACTTCGTTTTGTCCTCGTTCACCACCAGACCCATTCGCTTGGCCTCTTTATCCAGTTTGGAGAAGGCAGAACTAACAGCGCGGTTGTTAAGGCCGATGATGTCAATATCATCGGCATACGCCAGCAATTGTACGCTCTTATAAAAAATTGTGCCTGAGCGATTAAGTTCTGCGGCTCGCACGATGCTCTCCAACATCAGGTTAAAGAAGTCACACGACAGGGAGTCACCCTGTCTGAAACCTCGTTTGGTATCAAACGGCTCGGAGAGGTCCTTTCCAATTCTGACGGCGCTGTTGGTGTTGAGCAACGTCATCTTACATAGCCGTATTAGTTTTGCGGGGATACCAAATTCAGACATCGCGGCATACAGGTAACTCCTTTCCGTACTGTCGAATGCAGCTTTGAAGTCGACGAAAAGATGGTGTGTGTCGATTCTCCTTTCATGGGTCTTTTCCAAGATTTGGCGTATTGAGAATATTTGGTCGATGGTAGACTTTCCAGGTCTGAAGCCACAATGATAAGGTCCAATCAGTTGGTTGACGGTGGGCTTCAGCCTTTCACACAATACGCTCGCTAGAACCTTATAGGCGATATTTAGAAGACTAATCCCGCGGTAATTGGCACAAATTGCAGGATCGCCCTTCTTATGGATTGGGCAGAGCACACTTAAATTCCAATTGGCAGGCATGCTTTCATCCGACCATATTTTGCATAGGCGCTGATGCATGCACCTTACCAGCTCCTCGCCGCCATATTTGAATAGCTCATCCGGCAGTCCGTCGGCGACCGCGGCTTTGTTATTCTTTAGCCGCGTTATCGCTACTCTCAACTCGTTACGATCGGGTAGCGGAACGACATTCCGTCGTAAACGATTGAGGTATCGGGATCTTCACATTCTCTGTGACATGCGCAGCTGTCATTGTTTAACAGGTTCGAGAAGTGTTCCCTCCATAATTTAAGATTGGTTTGTACGTCAGTCACCAGTTCACCGTATTTATTCTTACAGGAAAACGCCCCGGTCTTAAAACCTTCTGTAAGCCGCCGAACTTTCTGGTAGAATTTTCGGGCGTTGTTCCTGTTGGCCAGCATCTCAAGCTCTTCGCACTCTCGTATTTCGGCCTCTCGTTTCTTCTTTTGGATAATACGTCTCTCTGAATTTTCCGACTGTGGGACCAAAAACTTCCTCCTTGCCTACCCTGGCGTTTAAGTCGCCAAGCACGATTTTTATGTCGTGGCGGGGGCAGCGCTCATAGGAGGAATCTTTGGTCGCATCGTCCTTCTCTTCCGTCGGGGCGTGGGCGCAAATTAGCAAGATGTTAAAAAATCGCGCTTTGATGCGGATTATTGCGAGACGCTCGACCACCGGAGTGAACGACAGTAATTGGCGACGAAGTCTCTCTCCCACAACAAATCCGACACCGAATTTGCGCTCCCTTACATGGCAGCTGTAGTAGACGTCGCAAGGTCCTATGTTTTTCTTACCTTGCCCCGTCCATCGCATCTCTTGGATGGCAGTGATGCCAGCCTTTACTCTCACGAAGACATCAAACAGAGGCACCTTCCCCATTCGTTTGCAGGGGTCGTCATCAGTAAAGGCAGTTCTCATCCGAGGTTTTGCAGTTCTTTTCATTGGGGGGGATTTTTAAATGGCGGGTCCCAAACCCAACGCACAACCAGCTATCCTGGAATGTTTCGCCTTCTCACTTTAGCTCACTCCCGAACGGGTGTTCGGAAGCTACCCAGAGGATACGTGGGCTAATCCCGGCCGTTGTGAGCTGCTTGAACCATATGTAGAAGAATCGTCCTGGCCACTCCCAAGTGAATGGCGATCAGTAACTTTCCCCACTTGCGTGGACTTCTACACATGGAACCACCATGGACTTACTTCTATGAATATTCATCGCAACGTGAATGTAGACATTGACTTGGTATTGAAAGAAATTTTTTCCGTATCTCGAAGAGTCGCTATGTTATCGGCACTTTGATCAGCATTGGGAGAAGTGCATGCAGTGATTAGACTGGGAATGAAACCATGCTAAAATGTTTTTAATAAGATTGAAATTAAAATATAATGACCTAAACCACTTCTTGAAGGTATGCGAGCATCAGAAAGATTTGGCGAAGTTACTTTTCATTGCAAAATATTTTTAATGTGTATTACTCTAATATATTCATTGTATAAAACAGAACAGAAAAAATATTTTTTTTCATCTCTGCACACAATCCTTAAACACTCAACAAAAAGGCAATTTTTCTTTACTAACTCTTTTAACGTATTAAATGATAACAACTTTATCCACAGCGTTCGACTCATCATAAAGTATTTTGAACTTATTCTCAAGTCAGGTCACCCTATATGAAGCCTCCTGCTTTTTCGCATAAAAGCATGAAAGCTAATACACAGAGACAGTCGCCCACACATACATACATACAATATTTTGTTGCGTTCGTGAAAGCGAAATTTAGCAACCAGCAAATTCTACCTATTTGAAATTCAATGCAGGCGTCGATATGCCATACCGTACGTGCCATTCCGGTTGGCTTCAAAATTCAATTCTTTTGAATTGTTGCGTTAAATTGCGAAGACAAAATGACAAAACAAAATGTATATTAGACAAAAAAAAATATTTTAGAAATACTATAATATATAACATACACATAGATACACTCCTATGTGTGAAAATTGACTGGCGAAGGTGCGAAATACTTATACTATTCAATGTTGAAGAAAGAAAAACGCTTCGATAAACACAAAGAGTTTGAGATGTCGAATTCTCATATTGAAATAATAAAGTGTGCTTTTATTTAAGCAATTGCTTCAAATGAAAATCAATCCAAATGTTTTGCACGCGCTTCTCAAAAATTGGAGAAAACAGAGAGATGAAGGCAGAAGTTGCGCTCAAATGAATGTAGCCACTGCTAGCATGGACAAGAATAGCAATGCTCAAAAATAATTAGTATACTTATATTTCTTTCGTATCCAATTTAGACTAAATTTAATGCATTTCAAAGAGGAAATTGCATTGGGAGAGAACAAAACAACACACTTTGATAATACAAATTATCTACACATTTTACTTAAGCACCCATCATACTCGTAGTAGTAACCTTATTGAAAGGTTTATTTCATACTTTTATTTCAGATAGATAAGCGTAATGGGGGTTTAATTTTTGGCTAATTGTTCGAATTCAAGAGATCCTACATATCTGTGTATATCGGTAATGAGGTTGATTCATAGTCAGAATGGAAGGAAGTATATAAATGACATTTTTTGCATCAAAAGAATTGTGGCTATCGGAACAGTCTTAAGAAAATGATTGACAATGGTAACATTATAACTTTTCATAAACTAACTAAAAATGCGAAACCGATTTCCTTTCTTTTTTTTTAAATATCTCTAGATCATCACACATCTTTCTCTTACTTTTCTTGGTACTCATACGACCTATACCGCCCAATATTTTTAACACAAAAATCAGATGAATTCACTTTAGTTTATACTTCATAAAATAGTCATAGCATGCGGCGCATATCTCTCCCTTAGGTTGATCAGGAGGGCACATATATGATCCTTTTAGGCATGGTGAGCACTCAGGTATCTTTGGAATGGGTACAAACGTGCCGGCTATAAAAGTATTCGGTGCGGCACCAACTGTTGGTAGCGGAGGAAAAGAAAAACCAGGAGGAAGTAACTCCACTTGGGGTCGGTTAGTACGGCGTAAGCGCGTAAGCGGTTATCGCACCAATCAAGAAGGAGAAGAGGATCCCGATAACGATTGTTGTACGGCAGTAAAAATAGTCAGCGACTCGTTAGCACTTTCCGCACAACAACAAATTCATCGTTCCAAAATTAAATTACCTACCATCATCTAGATTATTTTTCATTAACGCTGTTAAAGTGTGGAACTCATTACTCGGCACTGTGAAGGCTGGACTTCAGGACCCAAGTCTACAATTATTTTAAGTGTTTGATTGCATTAAATTAGCGGATTAAATTTCTCTCTACATTCTCTAATTACAACTTTTGTTTATTTCTTTTCTAAATCCTTCTTTTCTTTTCCTACTGATTCTTTTCTTCTTATTATTATAGTTAAGTTAAATATATTGGATTGATTTGTAATTGAACTGGTGTAAAATTTAGATTAAGAAACTTGTATGTTAAAAACATTCCAGTTGTTTATAATACTGTTGAAGTACTAATATATTAAAAGACCTTAGTCTTACTACGTACTATTTATATAAACAAATAAATAAATAAAAAAATTTTTGCAAAAATTTTCTTATTTATGAGGATTGCATTCGGAGCATTCTGGAATGTTCAGTCATATAGTTTTTAGCTAACTTCATACCAAGCGGTCGCTTCAGCTGAATGGGTTGACGCGACTACCATTCGGGAGTACGCTAATTTGAATCTCCAGCTATGAACATCAAATAATAAGAAACAATTTTTTCTAATACCGGTCACCCTCTGCAGACAAAAACCATTTACCGTTCGGAATCAACTTAAAGCTTAGGTCCCTCCATTTGTGGAACAACGTCAAGACACATATCACAAATAAGAGAAGGAGCTGGGAGAAACACCTAACAGAAGTGTATGCGTCAATTTTTTATTTTATTTTTTTCAAGCGAAGTTCACAGAGAATTTTTGCAGTTTTATGAGTGATCTGCCAGTTTGGGTATACCCCGTTGTACACCAGTGTTCACTATAATAGCCACGAGACATATTGCAAATTTTTGGCTATTATTTTTTATTTAATTATTTATATTTTTTGAATTTTGAAAAAAATTTTGGGTATGCAGTTTTATAGGCCATTTGATATAATATAGTGTAAGTTTAATGGCGGAGAATCGCTTTGATTTTTGTCAATTTTATTTTTTGGTTTTGCTGGCAGTCATGCGCATTTTCTACACATAACGAAAGTTTGGCCTTTTCTTTCATATGGAAAAACTGCACAAGGCCGCAAACAAAAGAAATTGTAACCCGAGTTTTGCGCCCCAAAACCAACACTTTGTTAAATCAAAATTCAATTCGCTACAAAACTGCATACCGAAAATTTTTATAAAAAATATACATAATATTATATTAAATATTAAATAAATAAATAGTCAAAACTTTTCTATATATTACACTCCTATTATTATGAACAGAGGTGTATATAATGTAATATAATATATGCATTCAACGCTAAAATTTATGTCATATTATAAAGAACAGCTATAAGAAAAAGCTTTGTTTTCCGTTTACAACTGCCACACGGCAGTGCAATTCGTTCGTCGTTAATTTCGGCCTTTAGTGATGTAATAATGGGAATTATTGAGCGTAGTTTTGAGAGGCAGATTTTAGAAATCAGTTTTAACTTTTTTGAAAAAATTGCAATGCTCGAAAAGTAGCAAAAGCTGAAAGTTCCACAATAAGTAATTAAATGAAAACGAGCACTCATAAAGAATGTTATTCTACTCAAAAGTCTCGCGAGGGTTTAGTCTTTTCAATCGCGTTCATTTGCTTTATGAACGTGCCACCAGCATATTTTGTGGAATTATGATTGTGTTCGTTTCCTTTTTATTTTTTTGAGTTTACATTGATTTCCTTTCTTTACACAATTTAATGGAAATACTTGAAGTGGCATTCATTTAACTGTGATTGACATTTTGCAAGCACTTAATTTAAGTGAATGCTTCCTAGGAAACCAAACCAACAGAATTACCCTTAATCCATTTATGCCTATTTTTACTTCACTTAAAAAAAAATAAATAATTGGCGCGTACACTTCTATTAGGTGTTTGGCCGAGCTCCTCCTCCGATTTGTGGTGTGCGTCTTGATGTTGTTCCACAAATGGAGGGACCTACAGTTTCAAGCCGACTCCGAACGGCAGATATATATTTTTATGAGGAGCTTTTTCATGGCAGAATTACACTCGGAGGTTTGCCATTGCCTGCCGAGGGGCGACCGCTATTAGAAAAATGTTTTTATTACTTTTGCTTTCACCGAGATTCGAACCAACGACCTCTCTGTGAATTCCGAATGGTAATCACGCACCAACCCATTCGGCTACGGCGGGTTGAATAATAGTAGAAAATATAGTAGGTTTCAGACAGGGTGACTTCTTCAACCTGATGTTGAAGAGGTTCGTACGAGCCGCAGAACTTAATCGCTCAGGCACAATTTTTTATAAGAGCGTATGCCGATGATATCGATATCAGTTCTGCTTTTTCTAAACTGGATGAAATAGCAGAGCGAATGGGTCTGGTAGTGAACGAAGGCAAAACGAAGTACCGCCTGTCATCACTCGCGTATCGGCACCCACGTCACTGTTGACAGCTATGACTTCGAGGTTTTAAAAGACTTCGTATACTTAGGAACCAGCATTAACACCGATAACAATGTCAGCCTTGAAATCCAACGTAGAATCTCTCTTGCCAACAAGTGCCAATTGAGCAGTAAAGCCGTCTCTCGGCGAACAAAACTAACACTAACACTCTCATCACGCCCGTCTTAACGTATGGCGCGGAAGCGTGGACGATGACAATATCCGATGAAGCGACGCTTGAAGTGTTTGAGAAAAAGATTCTATGTAAGATTTTTGGACCTTTACCCGTTAGCAACGGCGGATATCGCAAGCGATAGAACGATGAGCTGTATGAGGTTTACGAAGACATAGACATAGCGCAGTAAATAAAGATCCAGAGGCTACGTTGGCTGGGTCATATCGTTCGAATGGACACAAACGCTCCGGCTTTGAAAGTGTTCGATGCGGTACTAGCTGGTGGTAGTAGAGGAAGAGAAAAGCCACCTTTGCGTTGGAAAAATCAGGTGGAGAAGAACTTGGCTTCACTTGGTGTGTCCAATTGGCGCCGGTTAGCACGAGAAAGAAACGACTGGCGCGCTTTGTTAAGCTCGGCCAAAATGGCTTAAGTGGTTATCGCGCCAATTAAGAAGAAGAAAAAGCAAATAGTAATATATTTTTTTTTTTTACAAAAAAGTGCCGAATAAAATTACTTTCGTACTTCTTGCTTAAAATCAGTACATAAGCAATGGGAATGCAAAACCAGATTAGCAATTATTATCAAACAGAAGATGGGTGATATTTAAATGAATTTCCAGGGTTAACAAAATGCCACTAAGTACTAGGGAATAGATGTATTTTGCATGAAAGTCTTGCCTGAATTATATCAAAGCTCTGCATACGCGTAAATCCAGCAGTGCGAGCAGCTCCATACTCGCTCAAATTTCGTGTTTGCAGTCAACCTTGATTTGTTAGAATTTTTTCAGCTTTCTTAAAAAACATGCTGACACAAAAACCAAAATAATAAAAAAAAAAAACAAAAAACCAAAATAATCAATCAAAACGCATCGCTCAAATTATTCGAAAAAACCTCGAAAATTTTCGGTGAATGAGCTTCGAACAAAGAGTGTTGCTCATACGCCCGGGCTGTTCGCAAGGGTGCGACCAAGTGAGATGCTCTAGTGAATGGATCTTTTATTGGTACTTAAAAAATCTGATGCATTCCTAATCATACGTAAAATATTATTCTAGTTGGGAGGGAGTGAAAATATCCAGCGAATTTGAAAAAAATTATTTATTCAGGCTCATAACATTGTATTGACTGCTTGGGCAGATGATTGAGCTCAACAAACTCCGACTGATGATAATATGTATGAAATTTGTGCAAATGTATCAATAGCTGTTTTAACCAAATTTAACTTGTACTAACTTTTTTTAAATTAATTAATTAATTTTTTAAATTTCAATAAATAAAAAAAATTAACTTTAAATATTCTATATAAAATCATATTTCTTTTCTTTTTTCCAGACATTGTTTTTAAGCAAGATATTTGGTGGTAAAATAAGGTAAATATAACCAAATTTATTACAAAACTTACTTTAAAGTAAAACAATTTTTTGATGTTTGTGCTAATAATAATGTTTGTAAAAAGTTCAGACAACGCGATTTTTTAATTTTCAAATATGTGCATTGGCCTTTAATCGTGAAAAGTTTATTCTTTTTAAAGGAATGCGAGTGATCTTATTAGCAACACATGCTGCATTAAATAACTATGGCACGAGGATTTCTAGACTAGTTTTGGCAATAAATTTGTTTTTTATTACATTTTAATAACTTTTTAAAGGCAATATAGTTAATTTCTCTACAAAACTCATATAAATCGAAGTTTCGATCAAGCAAACTAAAAAAGAAAAAATTTTAATTTTCATCGAAATTTTAAACTTCTTAGTTAGAATTTTGAGGAAAATTTTGGGTACAACATTTTGTAATATATAAAGGCAAATTTCAAGTAGCTCAAACATTGGGCTGATTTTTGGGAATTTTTTTTCGCTCATAATTAGAAGTAAATAATTAAAAAATATCAACCAAATAAATTATTAGGTGCCGCTTACATTAGATACAATTAACTTTATAAATTAATATAAAATTTGGTCAGGGCCGATTGTTTTACTCTTGGCAACTCTTTCATTGAGCTCTGCAGCATTCATATCAATCTGTAGTACTTAGCTGTACTTATGTTGTACTTGTATATTATGCCCTGTCAGGCAGTCTGTTCCGCCCCGTATGCTTCAGGAAGTAGGTCAGAAAGACTTTGTTTCCAATTGTACAACCAAGTATTCGTTCCGTTCATACCCAACTATTCAAATCGACAAACATGATTAAGATATTCTGTAGATGATAACAATCGGAAGAGACGTGAATAGAAATAATGAAGAACTGGATTGTGGCAAGTACTTAGCTGCAAAGTCTTTCTGGTACCCAAAATCCGACATGCTCTATTTCTATGACAGTAGGCTTCGGAATGGCCCGATGGTTTTCTTATTTTTTCTCTGTAAGGTGACTGTCAAAAGCGAGCGCGAGACCACTAACCAACTGTTTCTATTAGAGTACCAAAACATCCCGCATGGCATAGAATCGATTCTGAACATTTGTTAAGAAATTTCTTTTGCTTAAGTGAAGTCTGCACACGAAACCATCCTCCTACCGTCAAACAATTAAGATTAATTACTTTGTAATATTTCGGGTTAGTTTTAGAATAATTAAATAATAAATATTCATAAATGGCAGATTTTCAAAGCCATTTTAGAGGGAATTTAAATAAATAGCTGGAAAATTCAATCCCTTTAAAGTAGTAGAAAATGCATAGTGCGTAAGCTTAGAAGCTTTTTATGGATGTGAAAAGTAAAACATCATTACAAATAATTGTAAAACAATGAAGCCATTAATTTTCATTACTACATATGTCCCTACATGGGAGTATAAACGAGTGTATACAAACAAACGGGATGAAAAATATCTATAGCCATAATTTCATTGAATTATCATCATGTCAGGCGGTAGTTGCGGTCTGCAAATGAAAATATGTACATAATCGCATGTAAATCAGTTTTTATGTGCATGAATGTCGGGCGTGGCGGATGAGTGACATGTTTTATGGTTAATAACTACATAACTATGATACATTGTAAAGTTTAACTACTTGATTTTTAATAATTTTGAATCATGGCTTAGTCAGTCAGGAGTTTTATAACAGTTAGAAAGCATATCTGCGCTAATTCATACAAGCATTGCAAAACACTAATTAATTTATCTTTTTATTATTTTTTTAATCAACAATGAAAGCTTAATTCAATTCAATTGAACGAATTCACATATGATGTAGTATCTGCTAGGGTTGTCAAAATTATTCATTTAAGTCTTCGTTTTCGCATTGCGGATGTGGAATTTTCAGCATTTCTTCGCTTGTGTGCGTTAGTAGTCTGTGTATATGATTTCTGCTGCATTCTCGAATGACGTCTTCAATAAATTTAGTTTTGAGGTCACTGAGTATATCGTCATAAGTTATGTACTAACCTGCATTTGTGATATTCCTTAAAAGTTACAAGGCGCTCGCTACCAAACCTTTTTTCATTTCTGTGAAAAAGTGGTTTATACTGGGGCGAAAATGTACCAGGAGGATGTGTTAGAAGGCGTGATGAAGCAATACTCTGTTTAATAGAGAGCTTTGGATTCCGCAAGATTCCACTCTAACCCGTAAAGCAAAAACCACCCAGCAGTGTCTAAAACGCAATATTCCTGTGTTCATAGCCGCAGATGATTGGCCGTATGGAGTCCAGATCTGAATTTATTGGACTACAGTTTGTGGTGAGAGTTGGAGAATATGGCCTGTTGGAGACCGCACAGAAATTTGGAAGTCTCAAACAATATTTGGATCGCGCAGCGACGTCAATGTCCATGGGAACCACGCGTGCTGTAATTGCTGAATGGCCTAATCGTTTGAAGGCTTGTGTAAATGGGAGTGATGACCATTTTGAATTAAAATTCGAAATTTATGTAAAATATTTACATGCGTAAATAAAACTAGTTTCATTAAAAATATAATATATCTATAACGGACTTAACTTGTGACAAAACTTATGGCAGCACTAAGCCTGTATTATGTGTATATAATTGGCGAATACATCCTTTGTTGCGTGTTTCAATTGAGCTGCTCTTCCAATTCGTGATGGGAGTCTTCTTCTTGTTAATAGGAGCATAAAATATAAAGCATATAACTGATGCCCATGTAATAATAAAATGATCTTTTCAACTTTTTGCACTTTACCCTCCTCTTTGCTTAACAACACCAATGAAAACAAAATCGGATAGTTTATAGACAAATGTACGTATGTCTCCTGAAGTCCAAATTATTATTTAAAATTTTGTATTAGTTCTTAGATTTTATTAATCTACGGCAATTAATTAGCGTAGCGTCTTTCAGAGAAATGAGTAGAGACGATAATAACAGTAGAATACAAAAAGCTTATATATAAATAGTTCAATTTGATTGGCTCAGAAACCTTCAACGTGAAATATACCCCACTCGAATTTATGCTTTAGAGTAAACACAGCTTGCATAAGAAGGGATTATTCTGGAAAAAATTTAAGCAAGCACTCTTAAAGTTGCGGCTAGTAGTAATTTTTAATATTACAATTTCCAAAAATTGTTCATTTGTAAACTTCTGTACAAAAAAATGTAAGCCTTTGAAAACGTTTGAATATTACCAGATAATGAAGCTATTCGTGTTTAAATACAAAATTGTAGTGTCTCTATTGAAAACTTCTTATATATAAGGTTGTCAAAAAAGTCTTGCGGTATTTCCGCAAGCTTGTCTTTGCAAGCGCGTAGTTCTAGTTGTATTCGTCGCATCGGTTCACGCTAGAGCTTTTTGGAAAGCTCTTTTCACGTGCTAACACGTGTTTGATTAATTGTTGTTTGCTTTTTGTCGTTCGTGAGTTATAGCGTCGCAAACATGGAGCAAAATAAAGAGAAAATACGGCATATTTTACAGTACTACTACGATAAAGGCAAAAATACATCTCATGCTGGAAATAAAATTTGTGCAGTTTATGGACCCGATACAGTTTCCATTTCCACCGCACAACGATGGTTTCAACGTTTTCGTTCTGGTGCAGAGGTGATCGAAGATGCGCCACGGTCCGGAAGGCCTGTCGTCGAAAATTGCGATAAAATCGCTGAATTGATCGAAAGAGACCGGCATAGTAGCAGCCGTAACATCGGCCAAGAGCTGTGCATGAGTCATCAAACCGTTATAAACCATTTGAAGAAGCTTGGATTCAAAAAGAAGCTCGATGTATGGGTGCCACACGACTTGACGCAAAAAAACATTTTTGCCCGTATGGATGCATGCGAATCGCTTCTGAATCGCAACAAAATCGATCCGTTTTTGAAGCGGATGGTGACAGGCGACGAAAAGTGGGTCACTTACGACAACGTGAAGCGCAAACGGTCGTGGTCGAAAAGCGGTGAAGCTGCCCAGACGGTGGCCAACCCTGGATTGACGGCCAGGAAGGTTCTTCTGTGTGTTTGGTGCGATTGGCAGGGAATCATCCACTATGAGCTGCTCCCCTATGGCCAAACGCTCAATTCGGACCTGTACTGCCAACAACTGAACCGCTTGAATGCAGCACTCATGCAGAAGAGGCCATATTTGCTCAACAGAGGCCGAATTGTCTTCCATCACGACCACGCCAGGCCACACACATCTTTGGTGACGCGCCAGAAGCTCCGGGAGCTCGGATGGGAGGTTCTTTTGCATCCACCGTATAGTCCGGATCTCGCACCAAGTGATTACCACCTATTTCTGTCCATGGCGAACGAGCTTGGTAGTCGGAAGTTGTCCACAAGAGAGTCCTGTGAAAATTGGCTCTCCGAGTTTTTTGACAATAGGGAAGCGAGCTTCTATAAGAGGGGCATTATGAAGTTGGCATCTCGTTGGGAACTCGTCATCGAACAAAACGGCGCATATTTGACTTAAATCGCATTATTATAACCAATTTTATGCTCATTTGAAAATTCAATAAAAATACCGCAAGACTTTTTTGACAACCTTATACATACTTGAATAACCAAAAGTACGTTATTGGGCATTATTTTAAGCATTTCAAAACACCGAAATTAGAATTGATATACCAAGTATACTGTGAGCAAAAAGTAAGGTGAATTTGGTTGTAAAATGAAAAATCTTTATTTATTCTTGTAAATCATTTTGATCCCCTTCAAAATAATCGATGAAATACACTTATGCAAACGATTTTTCCAATCCCCGAAACATGCCAAATAGTCCATTTCCGGTATAGCCATCAGCACCTTCTCCGATTCAGCTTTTATCTCCTCAATCGACTCGAAACGCGTTCCCCGGAGTGGTCTCTTGAGTTTTGGGAATAGCCAGAAGTCACGCGGAGCGAAATCAGGCGAATACGGTGGTTGCGGAACGATATGCGTGGAATTTTTGGCGAAATGGTCACGAAGAACGAGTGCAGTGTGAGACGGTGCATTGTCGTGATGCAAGAACAAAGAGTTGTTCTTTTCTGGTCTTTTTAGACGAATTGCTTCACGTAAACGACGCATAACGCTCAAATAATATTCCTTATTAACAGTTTGGCCAGGCGGAAGGATTTCATAGTGCACCACACCACGAAAATCGAAAAAAACTATCATCATGACCTTTATTTTTGAACGACTTTGACGTGCTCTTTTCGATCTGGCCTCGCCTTTAGCACGATATTCGCTTGATTTCCGAGCAGCGCTTCAATTCTCACGAAGAAGCCAAAAAATGGCTCGATGATTGGTTTGCGGCCAAAGACGGCCAATTTTTTTGGCGTGGCATCCACAAATTGCCTGAGTGATGGGAAAAATGTGTCGCTAGCGATTACTATTATTTTGAAGATTAAATTTGTAATCAACTGGGTTGGCAACTAAGCAATTGCGGATTTCCCTCGTAGATGGCTCCAGTTAAATTTTTAGGTTTGCAGACGTAGTAAAAATGTAAAACACATTTTGTTAATTGATAGTTCGCAATTCAGCTGTCAATCAGTAATAAAGTTTCTTGATCGGTTGCGTAGTTTTCGTTTAGCGTTCGTTGAAAAATGGAAAATGAAAAGGAACATTTTAATCATATTTGCTTTTTTATTTCCTCAAAAGGAAAACTGCATCGCAAGCTCATAAAAAGTTATGTGATGTTTATGGTTATGAAGCCTTAAAAGAACAACAGTGTCAAAATTGGTTTGCCAAATTTCGTTCTGGTGATTTTTCACTCAAGAATGTAAAACGCTCTGGTAGTCCAGTTGAAGTTGATGACGCCCTAATCAAAGCAATAATCGATTCGGATCGGCATGCATTAGTTCCTCACGAACTGAAAGAAACGCATGTAACGCAAAGCACTAACAGCTGCGATTTGCTAAAGAAACGTAATGAAAATGATCCATTTTTAAAACGACTGGTAACTGTCGGAAAAGATAGTAGAGCAGGCCAGGTTAACCAACTCAAACAACATCAAAAGCTAATATTCATCAAAAGAAGGTTTTGTTATCAGTTTGGTGGGATTACAAAGGAATTGTCTACTTTGAACTCTTATCACCCTACCGACGATCCATTCTGATGTCTACAAACGAATTTAAACAATGTACATAGTTGAAGAAAAGTGGCCCGAATTGACAAATCGAAAAAGTATTGTATTCCATCACGACAATGCAAGGCCACACACATCTTTGGCCACTCGCAAAAAATATTGGGGCTTGGTTGGGATGTTTTGCCACATCCACCATATAGTCCTGACCTTGCATCATCTGATTACTTTTTGCTTCGATCTTTACAAAACTCCTTGAATGCTAAAAATTTCAATATTGATGATGGTGTCAAATCGTACCTGATTCAGTTTTTTGCTAATAAAAACCATTAGTTTTATGAACGTGGGATTATGATGCTGCCTGAAAGATGCAAAAGGTCATTGATTGAAATGGGTAATACATCATAAAGGGTTTTTCAATAAGGGCGGGTAGATGTTGAAATGGAATAAAACAAGCTGTGAGTGAGTTATTGACAAAATAATTTTTTTAATAGGACTATGAATAAGTTCGTGCGGTTTTTTTCGAAATTTGAAGCTTTATTGACGTAAAATGGTTACAAATTTAATATTCAAAATATTGTCCATCGCTTACTACTACTTTTTCCCATCTTTCTGGCAATTCACGGATTCCCTTTGTGAAAAATTCGGTCGGTTTTGCCGCAATCCACGAATCGATCCATTTTTTGACTTCATCGTAATTACGGAAGTGCTGGTCAGCCAGGCCATGTTGCATCGATCGGAAGAGATAGTAATCGGATGGCGCAAGGTCTGGACTATACGGCGGGTGGGGTAGGACATCCCATTTGAGCGTTTCTAAGTATGTTTTGACCACTTGTGCAACATGTGGCCGAGCATTGTCATGTTGCAAAATAACTTTGTCGTGTCTATCGGCGTATTGCGGCCGTTTTTCTCGCAGTGCTCGGCTCAAACGCAACAATTGTCGTCGGTAGACATCCCCCGTAATCGTTTCATTCGGTTTCAGTAGCTCATAATACACAACACCCAGCTGGTCCCACCAGATACACAGCATAACCTTCAGGCCATGAATATTCTGCGCCGACGTCGATGTTGAAGCATGGCCAGGGTATCCATACGTTGCCCGACGTTTTGGATTGTCGTAATGGACCCACTTTTCATCGCCAGTCACAATTCGATGCAAAAAACCCTTTCTTTTGTGCCGTTGAAGCAGTTGTTCGCATGCCATAAAACGGCGTTCAACGTCTCTTGGCTTCAATTCATACGGCACCCAATGGCCTACCTTTCGGATCATTCCCATGGCTTTTAAACGTTTGGAAATGGTTGATTGATCAACTCCCAAAGTTTTTGCAACCTCTTCTTGCGTTTGAGCCGGATCTTGATCGATCAATTCCTCCAATTCGGTATCCATGAACTTTGGCGGCGCACCCTCGCGTTCTTCGTCTTCCAAGCCAAAATCACCACTTTTAAAGCGTGCAAACCACTTCTGGCACGTTCGCTCAGATAGAGCATGCTCACCATAAACTTCCACCAAGATACGATGACTTTCGGCTGCTTTTTTCTTCATATTAAAATAATGAAGAAGAATTCCCCGCAAAAACACATTATTTGGCACGAAATTCGACATTTTCAAGTGTGGTAAAAATATTGTTGTTTACGCTTCAAATAAAAAACTTATACTGACGTTTGTGCCTTACGACAGTAGCTCTCCAATGAATGTTTGGAAATGTGGATCGATGGAATAATAATCAAGTTACGCCATCTGTTGTAAAACCGCACGAACTTATTCATAGTCCTATTATTTCAAAGGCGCATATATGCCATTAAGTGTGGAATATGTCATCATTCAAATGCCCGCCTCGGCTTCTTACGGTGGAACGGATCCGAGTGGTCCAATTTTCAATGACTCTTCCGCATAGATCCGGCTGAATTTGAGCGATGGCCTGTGTTATGTTCACCTTTAGAGCTTCGGTCGATTGTGGTTTATTTGCATAGACCTGAGATTTCAAGAAACCCCACAGGAAAAAGTCTAGCGGGGTCAAATCGCATGACCTTGGTGGCCAATTCACATCACCTCTGCGAGAGATAACCTTACCCTCAAATCGTTCATGCAGAACGTCAATCGTGGCGTTTGCTGTGCGGCACGTAGCGCCATCCAGCTGGAACCACATGTCCTCTAGGTCCATATGGTTCAATATGGGCCATAAGAAATTGGTTATCATCGTGGTGTAGCGCTCGCTGTTGACGGTGACCGCCTCACCAACGTCGTTTTCATAAAAGTAAGGACCAATGACGCCGCCGGCCCAAAATCCACACCAAACGTTAACTTTTTGAGGATGCATTATCACCTGGTGAACCTCGTGTGGATTGGTGTCGTCCCATATACGGCAATTTCGTTTGTTAACACAGCCATTCATCCAAAAATGCGCCTCGTCACTAAAGATGATTTTTCGCCCAAAACTGGGGTTCTCTTCCAAACGATTCGAAGCCCAGTCAGCGAACAAACGGCGTTGTCTATGGTCATCAACTTTGAGATCCGGGGTCAGTTGGATCTTGTACGGGTGTAGGCCCAAGTCCCGACGCAAAATTCGCCAAGTTGAAGTCTGCAAAAGGCCAAGTTCTTGTGCACGGCGAGGAATAGACTGCCTCGGGTTCTGTTGTACACTTTCACGGACCGCGGCAATGTTCTCGGCTAATCTTGCGTTCCTTGAACGTACGGGTGTTGGCTGCTTGTTTACTGACCCGGTCGTCTCAAATAGGGCCACCAAACGTTGAAGAGTCGACTTTGAAGGGCCACCACGTCTACCGAAAAATGGGCGCAATGCGCGCAACGTTTGCGTTAATGAACACTCATTTTGATAATAAAGTTTTATGATTTGAACGTGCTGTTCAATCGTGTAACTTGCCATGATGATTTGGCATAAGCAACTGAATTATAAACAAATGATTTGGCAGATGCCACCAAAACAAAATTGCTGCCACAGGGCACCAAAATCGACTCGCGCCAATTGAAAAACCCTTTATATATACATATATATAATTGGCGCGTACACCCTTTTTGGGTTTTTGGCCGAGCTCCTCCCACCATTTGTGGTGTGCGTCTTGATGTTGTTCCACAAATGGAGGGACCTACAGTTTCAAGCTAACGAGGAGCTTTTTCGTGGCAGAAATACACTCGGAGGTTTGCCATTGCCTGCCGAGGGGCGACCGCTATTAGAAAGATGTTTTCCTTAATTTTAGTGTTTCACCGAGATTCGAACCAACGTTCTCTCTGTGAATTCCGAATGTTAGTCACGCACCAACCCATTCGGCTACGGCGGCCGCAAAATGAGTAATACCTTACAAAATAAAGTTATCTAGTTCCTTGAAAAAATTGTCTTTGATTTTCTAAAAGAAATCCGCAACTACTTAGTTGCTAACCCAATATAATATTTTCTCTTTTCTTCAACTGTAATTGGGTACAAAAAATAAAGTATTTTCGGAAGCCGAAGCCAAATTCACATGTGAAAGAGTAACATTTTAACTTTTATCTCAAAATATACTTAATTTATTATTATCGCTTATAGTCATTAAATTTTTATATCACACATTTCAAAATACATAGAAAAAGTTTCGAATGAAAATGTATGCCGTGTTATTGGCTTGTGCACAACAGTCATGAAAACAAACACAACCGAACTCTTTGACTAGTCGATTTCCGTTAGTCATTTGCTGCGAATTGGGTTCAATCCACAAATCCTATCGTAAACAAAATCTTACCAAATATATAAGCGAGTACGGAAATACGTAAACTCATTCAGACATACGGGCATAAACCATGCAGCTTAAAAGTTAAAAGAATTACGCAACGGCAAAAAATTGGCAAAACAATAAAAATAAAAACAAACATAAAATATATAACATAAGTCAGCAGTTTGTTGTTTGTCAGGCCCCAGCTTTTGGCACAAAGTTTGGCAACATTTCACAAAAGTAAATACTTATTTGCAAAAGTTAGCATGCCCTGCAGAAAATCAATAAATCCTGAACTGATTGCCCTCTACCGCTCGGATTGCTGTCTTTTCGCCAACTGAGTAGAAGGTCAAAAGAGCTACGAAAAATCAGCAGATGAAGAAACCTATACATCTGTGTTACTTTGGCGAGCACTGCTTGACCACAGATTGTGAAATTTATTGAGACTGTCAAAAACTAATATTCGCCGTCTCAATGAAATATCAACGAACTACTTTTTAGGAGCCCCGTATAATAGTTCATCTAGGAGTTGTAGGATATAATACATCCAGCACTTTCTGTTCAAGTATTTGCACTTTGAAGTATGCTTCTCGGATTTCTAAGATTTCTAATTTCGATACCTATTCAAGGAGCTCATGAGCTTCACTAAATTTTAGTGAATTGTACGCCCTCGGCAGGCAATGGTAAACCTTCGCGTGTATTTCTGCCATAGAAAAGCTCCTTATAAAAAATATCTGCCGTTCGGAGTCGGCTTAGAACTGTAGGTCCTCCATTTTTGCCAGTCTCCAGTCCTTCAAAATTTTCATTTCCATGACCTGCGCAGCTATTTGGCTCTTCTAACAGGAACCCGATAGCCGAATGAGTTGGTGCATGACTACTTTTCGGAAATCATAGGTTCGACACTGAATAAAAAGTGTTTTCTAATAGCGGTCGCCCCTCGACAGGCAATGGCAAACTTCCAAGTGTAGTTCTACCATAAAAAATTTCCTTAAAAAAATATATCTGCCGTTCGGAGTCGACTTAGAACTATAGGTTCCCCATAAGTTTTGTAAGAGGACAATGTTTAAGGAACTCTGCTTCTTTTATTGGTGATTGAAATTAACCTATGTGCATCCATTGTAGGAAAGAGAAACTCTCATTAAACCCTTCCAAAACACTACAGTCCCATTTATCAGGAAATTGTTTTTAAATATACCCACTCTGGAATAAAATGGTATAGATGTACTTCTAAAGGAAGAGGTTTAATATCTAGGAATAATCCTGGATAAAAAACTCACCTGTGAGGCCCACCTGAACTTAGTAATAAAAAAGGTAACGAAAAACCTTTGCACAACAAAATAACTTTTGGGTAAATTCTGAGGCTTGTGCTCTAAAATTACCTTCTGGTATGCTGGTTCGATTTCGCGGAATACTAAATAATTAAAATTAAGCACTTGGTTGGTTCAAGTGGTGATTCTTCCAGAATCCAACTAGCTCTTCCGCACCATTTTGTTGCCACATCCTCATTACCAACTTGTTTAATAGTTACTTACAGCAAGACTATATCCAGTCGGTGCGATTTAAGAACCTTATTAGGTTGTTGACGTCTAAGCCAGATAGTTGTTCGAGACTCTCGAATAGCGGTTGACCCAGGGTTAACATTCTGTCCTTCCATAGGGCAGGGCATTCACAGAGGAAATGGAAGATTGTTTCCTTTTTCTCCGGTTGTTTACAACTGTGACTGTATGTGTTGTGAGGGATGCCCATTTTGGCGGCTTCTTCTCCGATAGACCAAAAGCCAGTTATGACTGCCGTTAGTCTTCAGGCGTTCCGTCGTTTCATGCTTATTAATGTCAACGATTGCTTAAGCTTGTAGGTAGGCCATAACGTTCTACTAATTTTGCATCTCGTCTGGTCTTTTCATCTACAATCCGCGATTCGGAGGTATTTTTGGGAAATTATATTTTCGACTGCACCTAATGGTGTGAGTACCGATTCTGCAAGAGCATTATTAATGGCAGATCCCCCTCTTGCCAGTTCATCTGCTTTTTCGTTACCTTAAATGCTCCGATGTCCCGGAACCCCGATTAAGGTAATTTTATGGTTTACACTCAAGGTGGTGAGGTTATTCCTACTTTGTTCCACCACTTTAGAGATTGTTGCAGCCGAACCCAGTGCCTGAATTGTGGCTTGGTTATCCGAAAGAATAGCAATATTGCCCTTAAAAGAGAAATCTGCGATTAATAGTCTACAAGCTTCCCCAATTGTCAGTACTTCCGCCTGAAAGACACTGCTGGTATTAGGGAGACGCACAGATTTCTCAATTTTAAGTCTGTGAGAATATATACCAGCTCCAACACCGCAGTCCATTTTACTGCCATCTGTAAAGACTGTAGTGTCGCAGTTGTTTAGAGAGAATCCCTTATTTCATTCTTCCTTAGATGGGAAGAGAGTGGCAAAATTCCTATTGAATGTTACAGTCGGGACGATGTAGTAAGTCTCACCGAGATTAACTGAGTTTGTCGCAATAATAGACTAGTATGACCATAAGTTTTTTCTTTCCAGCGAACCGCTTCATTTAACCTAAATGCACTCATGGTTATTAAGCACTTAGGGGCGCACAATAGATCTGGTCGCAGTTCAAAAAGGTCTTATCTCAACCAGTAAAACCATTACCATTAACATGTATATTCACTAGTTAACCAATAGTGAACGACTACTGGTTATTGAAGGACGCAAATTAAAATAAATCATTGCATTTTTCAAATTTTTTTTGCTCGGACCGTTGTGAAAAAAATATTTTTCGATTACCGAGACATTCTTCTTTCATTAGATGCTACCCATATCTTTTTGACATATAATTTTTTAGACTTAAAATAATTTTTTAAAGTCTGTCGTGCAATTCGATTTTTTCATATGTGAAAAAAGCGAAAACTTGTGGCACTGTGATTTACTTTCAACATTTCTTAAAATTTAAATTTTTTTTTTTGTATTAATATAAAAGGAAGATATAAAATATATCGAGACACATCTTAATTTTATCATGTTCAACAGTCAGTTGGATGGCGCTTAAGTTTTATTGTCGTTTAGGAAAAAAAATTTACTCTGTTTAGAAAATATACTCTGTTCAGATGCTTAATCTGTTATTATTTTCCCCTTCCTCTTAGATAATAATATTTTTCTGAACTAAATATTTATATATCACACTCGCTCAGACTTTCCCTACGGGGTATATGTATGGGTGGTACATAAGCGCCTAACAGCAGGCTCAGGCCACAAAACTCACATACTTTTTTTCAAGCGGCCTCAAATATGCTGTGCATGAACTGACTGCAACGTTCTATCCCCTTGGGGTTATCACGATTGATGTGAGATAGTTAGGTGTGGAATAAAAGTACACCTTGGCAAAGTGCAGAAAATTTTCGAAATTTCTCTTTTTCTCTATAGGTAATTTATATTTATACAATATAAACAGGTATGGATATATGTATGTTTGCATACGTGTGATTACGTTTCTTAGGCATATGATCAGGTACAACATGAAAACAATAAAGCAAATGTGCGAATGTATAAAATATGTATAGATATAAGTTTATTTAAAACATTTTTCTTTTTTGCTTCAATAGTAAATCAAATATGAACTCCAACAACTATGTACAGAATGAAGTATAACAAAATCGTTTTGTAAAAACTTTTTAATATAATTTTGGTACACAAGTTTTCACTAAGCACTTTGACGGCACTTTGAAGTGGCAACAAAGAGCGGCATACGTACTCGTAAAATATGTTTTCTTTAATTTTTTCTCCTACATACAAGCACACAGACATCTTTGAAAAGTTAATGTTAGAAAACAGTTTGATTATAGATGTGTCACCTTGATTTAGTTCTTTGTCTACATACACCTTTTCTTATTTATGCTTTGCTCATTTTTTATTGCTTTAGCCTTTTGTGAAATGGCCTGTTTCACATCTCTTATCTTAAATCTTTTTTCACTTCTTTTGCTGCTCACCAGTTTTTGCTAATTTGATGACTTTCTTCATTGATAAAGTTTTTCCTATAGCTTTAGCTTTTCTTTGTTGTCACTGATTTTTATTTAATTTTTTCTAAGCTTTTTGTACATCGTTTGGCTTTCACAAAAGCCATCAAACAATTTAATAACACTTGAGTGGTTTATGCGAATGTCAGGTGTGTATTTGAAATGGCCACTTACGTACCAGTGTACGCATGCATTGTGTGCATATTCATATAATTCAGGTGGACTGCTAAATCGCCAAAGCTGGCAGGTAGCAACATTTTACTGTACTTAAATGTGTCTGTGCACTGAACGTAAAATTTTTGTAAAGTTTACTGAAGTGTGCTTGCGTTTGCTCTAAACTGTAAAAATACCTGCACTTTTTTATTGGAGTCCTTTGTTCTTTTTTTTTCTTGTTTGTTTTTTTATAGCAGCAGTCATTGCCTGGAACAGAGAGAGGGTAGCAGTGTGAAACAGATTTCGTATATCTTAGTAAATGACTCTCCTCTGCAGTGTAGCATCATTGAAGGTTCGAAATTGATTTTATTACATTTTTTTGGTAATATTTTTTACATTACCTACAATCTATATTAGTGCTATGATTGATGACTCTCATGGTTTCTATGCGTGAAATCAAAATGTAGTAGATGAAATGAATTTTTGTTAGCGCATTACATAAGGAAATTAAATCGCGTGGGGGAAGGTGTTAAATACAAAATACACTCGTACAATAGCAATACTTGGCGAGAACATTTGGAAAGGAACAGTTATGTAGCTAAGTCTTTATGCAGGATTATTATTACTGTTAGAAGGCCATTACGCACTGCGACCAGAGCTGATCTATGGTGAAAGGCCTATTTTGTAACCCTAGAGTTTTAGGCTTTTTAAAAATTTTAGCACAATTTTGGGTTTGTTGTTCCAAAGATTGCATGGAGATACTACGATACCACCAAGGTGATGAAGTCTCTGTCTGCCCAACGCAGGACATTCACAAAGCACATGTTCTGAGCTTTCTATGTCCATTTTGCAAAAGCGGCAGACATTGGTCTCGGATAGACCAATATTATTTAGATGGTAGGCTGCAGTGACCTGTAAGATATCCTGTTAAAAGACGCAGATCTACTCTGCTTATTGAAAGTACCTTGTCAGATATTCCTTTATTGGGACTTAGAAATAGTTTGGCTGGACGCTGACCGGCTACAGTTTAGCCAGTGTGCAGCAAATTTCCTTTCTTCCAATTTCCTAAGGAATTCTTTAATGTGGCTTTTTGTGAGTCCACAGAAAGGCTCAGGACCAATAATTTGCATATTTGCTCCTTGTTTTGCAAGGTCATCAGCCATTTCATTTCCCCCATGTCCTTCATGTGCCGGAATCCAGCCTAGTGTTACTATGTTGAGGTTTCCTAACGTGTTGAGAAGGTTTAGGCAATCATTTACCAATTTAGAGGTGATAGTTGTTGATAGAAGGGCTTTTAGAGCCGCTTGGCTATCTGAAAGTATGTAGATGTGAGTACCTCTCATTTTCCTGCTAAGGCATTCTCTTACACATATTTCAATGGCATGTATCTCTGCCTGGAATATTGTTAGGTAGAGTGCCATCGGAATCGATTTTTTGAATTTAGGCCCATTGATTCCTGCCCCTATTCAACCATTTTCCAATTTGGACCCATCAGTAAACTATAGCTGAGAGCCAGGTTTGAAAGTGATAGAATTAGTTCTCCAGTCTGTGCGTTCATTAATTATAACTTGGAAGATCCTGAAGAGTATTGGTTTGAGTAATAGTATATCATCCCTATGAAGAAAAGGACTATGTAGGAAGTCTCCTAAGATCTTTAAATGTCCTTTCATATCCCCACTTTTAAGTTCAGATATACCTTTTTATCTTAAGGCACTCGAGCGAGCTTCCCTTTCAATCAAGATTGGAAGCGGTGGTATGTTCAGGAGCAATGTAGGACAATGCATCAGTAGGACATGTTTTCATGTTTTATGCAGGATAATATGCAACTCTAAACTAACAAGAATTATATACAAAAATATACTCTTTTTGGTCATTTGCTCATGTTTACGTATGCATACAAACCCTTTCTTTTTTTAATATCGGCTATTTATCAATAAAGGATCCGCAAACTGGGCTTTGAGGGTTGTACTAGGGCTATCTTTCCAAACAGCCAAGATTGGAAGGAGGGGAGAGTCTTAACGGACCTCCCTCTCTAGGTACCTCACCGACGGATCCAAGGTGGAATCTGGAGTTGGAGCGAGGATTTTGTCTAGATCAGCCAATATTTTGGTCTGCTTTATACCGCCGAAAACTGCTAGTGTTTTCCAAGCAGAGGTCTTCGCGATCCTGCAGGTACGCAAAATACTTAGCATCGCTGTAGGGAGAGGAACATAAACATGCACTCTGTCAAAAAAGTACCGGGGTGGCCGGTTGGACAACGGAAGACTTTTATGTATAGATCATCCCTAATTACATATTTTTCGATAGTCACGCTGTGATCAAAGCCTTCTCGTCACTATGGCCAGCTCCTGTAAGGAGAAGATTAAATGTCTCGAATGTGCAGGAAACACTACTTTTATCTGGGTTTCAGGGCATAGGAACTCTTGCCAGGAAGGAGTCAACATAACCGGTTTCAGTCGTCTCCATCTCAGACATCGGTGTTTCCTTGACCGTTGTTGCAAGGAAACTCCACAATTTTTTCATAAAAAACGACTTAAAAGTGTGATATCTCAAACATACTTAGCCTCAGTAGGACAAAATCAGGACGCTTAAAGTGCTACGCCACACAATTTCCAAACTCATAGTGGTAGTCACCGGTCACTGGGTAATCGGATCTCATGCGGAGATGCTTGGACTTCCGTACAAGCCCCATTACAGAAGCTGTGGGGATCCGGCAGAGACAGGTACTGTTGAACATTTATCTTTGCAAATATCCGGGTCTTGTGGCTAGACGCTTAAGGTTCCTTAGTTTGCCTTTCGGGGATAGCTTTGGGCACTTTTCCAGCCTACATCCAGCCTCTCATCTCCACTACATCAACAGCACTGGAAGTTTTGAAAATTTTCAAAGGTCTTGGTCTACATTATGGTATCGAAATTGCACTCTAGTGCTACTTGTAGTCTACTCGACCGTGATTTTGAAATCTACAAAAATCCTTTAACGCCCATCGGTCTCTGGCAAAAAATATCAATTTGACTTAACATCAAAAAATTAAATTTAAGCAATAAAAAACGGAAAAGTAAGAGAAGTCGGTATATTTATTTTAGGAAGTAGATACCAAATAAAGCAAATAAGCACTGCCTTTTACATTTTCCATACAAAAATGAAGCGCTGTTGTTATCAAATTGACACCAGAGGCTGATGCGTATTGCTCCATCGAGTACTCCAGCAGTTTCTGTGGTTTTGTTGCCTTTTTTGTTTTAAGATTAGTCTAACCAATGTAACCAATCATAACATAAGCAAGCCATTTTAAAACTTTGTATCTGACTGCTTTTTTACCCGGCCATTTCTTTCGCTGGCAGAGGAGCCGTCTTCCGTAGTCGTTAATAAAAAAATAAAAAAAATTGTTTTCGCTTCCTTTACGAAAATTTGGCATTGCTGCTCTTCAATCGTCTTTGATGGGATCGTCTGGATGGGATTTCAAAATTTTTTCTATCTCGTCTATCTGCATGCTATTACATAGTTATTTATATACACAAATGGAGGGACCTACAGTTTCAAGCCGACTCCGAACGGCAGATATTTTTATGACGAGCTTTTTCATGGCAGAAATGCACTCGGAGGTTTGCCATTGCCTGCCGCGGTGTTTCACCGAGATTCGACCGAGAAATAGTAATTTAATATAGTTATAATAGTATTGGAATTTTTAGTGAGAGTCAAGCTGCACTGAGAGCCTTTGCTAACCCACGCTGCTCTTCAAAATTGGTTGGTGAATGTAAGACAAAACTGAACAGTGTTGCAAAACACAACAAAGTTAGTCTTATTTGGGTGCCTGGACATTGTGGTATAACAGGGAACGAGTTGGCTGACAAACTGGCTAATGAAGGCTTTGTAAGCACACCACTGGACCCTGAACCCTTCCTATGGGTTAATTTTGCTTCAGTTCAACTATGAATTGATGACTTCATGAGGATTACACATAGAAGGCGTTGGTATGAGTTGGGCTCCTGTACTAGTAGTAGTAGTAGTTAGTAGAGTAGCTAATTATTTCGTGAAATAACCAAACAGAAAATAAGCGACCTTTCTCCCATAATTTAGTAGAAAGGACCTGAGAGTACTGGTAGGTGTAATCACATGACACAACGTCTGTGGTCAGCACATGGCTACCATGAGAATCATTGAAAAACCAATATGCCTATCTTGTCGTGAGAATGAGGACGCTGCAGAGCATTTACTCTGTAGCTGTCCTGCATTTTCCAGAATCAGCCTTAGGCTGTTGGGGTGCGTTCTTCTGAGCATGGATAAAATGCATACTCTTCTTCTTACGGATCTCTTAAGATTCATCAATTAATCCAAAATATTCGCGGAAGAGTGACCTCCAACCGATTTCTCTGTCTTACAATACATATTGTATCTGGCCCATCTCCCTAATTCTTCCACTGCTTGGACTTGTCTAACCCACCACAAATCTAATCTAATCTATTTTAATCCACTAACTATTGGAGATAGATTTTACTACGCCAAGATTTTTTCCATTCGAGAATCGGTTCTAGGGTTGGGTATTTTGCAGTACCACTCCTTTTTAGTGGTAGTTAAAATAAGGGTTTCCTTATCACTGAACCTTCAGTTTTTCTGTGTTTTAACTATCTGCTTATTGCATTGATTATTTAATGCACTATATCTAACCCTAATTGTATCCCCTATTCATAATAGCTCTCTTTTGCTCTAGCACGTCAGAATTACTCTTAAGGGGACAGATAGCCGTAAAATTTCGAAAAAAAAAATTTTTTTTCATAAAATGTTAATATAATCATTTAAGAATATGTCAAAAATATTTTAGAACGTAAATTTAAGTATTTTCTTTATTATAAATCGTCAACCGTGGCGACTCTATTCTTTGCGTTCGAGCGCTGGCAGAGGAATTTTCAAGTATTTATTTTTTTCAAGCATTTTATTCCGCGAATTTTTTTCCATTTTTTTAATTCATATAGAAATTATGACATTAGTAAACAAAAAATTTTTGATTTTTTGTATTAAGGTCACTGACGCCGATGCTACAATGCCCGCCGATTGAGAAGCCCCGCTGCGACCTTCCTGGAAGAATTGAGTGTACATCCGCCATTTTAAATGATTAAAATAAAGAAAAAAAATGTATGTTATTTTAAAGTATAAATAAACTCTATGCCAATTTTGAAAGAAATATATTGACTTTTTCATTTTTAATATTGTAATTTTAATGAAAACCAGGGAAAATATTGCCGTTTGCAGGTACCTGTCCCCTTAAGTAAGTATATTTATCTAGTCTGTAAGGTTCTTCTCACCATAGTCTTAAATAAATTAAAGAAAATGAAAATTCTGCGTAAAGTGAATAACTTCGAACGACTTGGCCCACTTAAATCCTAACACAATCATTTACACATTGTGCGAAAATGGAAATGGACGAGTCGCTATTTGTAAATTTGAAACTTAAATTTGGCTTGAGGAATTATTACACATAATTTTTGGTAACTCACATATTCGATTTCATGCAAAACTAAAATCAAAAACAAAATCGGTTCATGACTATTTCCTCTTAGTACCTAGCTTTTTAGACACATGGAAACATGAAATGTTTGCTTAAGGTGATTGTGTGGGTAAAGCATAAAGCAAATTGCACATGCTAGCCAAATGGCCGTGCATACATTGGTATGTGTGTACTCAAAATTGAGGTATTGGTAGCGGTGCAGTGCAAGGGCTACTGTTTATATTTCAGGATTACGGAACTAAAGCAAACATCTGCCAACTAAAAGAGCTTTCGTATTCAAAATATTTTCCATGAAGAATAGCACTCACATTTTTCGAGCATATTTGCACTATGAGCGCATACATTTTGAACATTTCCATTTTTCGCTTCACAATTTACAGTTTCTCCTTTGTTGTATGTGAGAGTACTTGTGAGAGAAATAATTCGTGTATGTGCAAGCGAATATGCTTATACGTATTTTATATGCTCTTAATTCAAAAGTTATCTCGCTATAATCAGAACGGTGAAGTTGGTTTTGACGCGAACGTCGAATTTTGTGCTGATTGGTATAAATAAGAAATCGCGTTTTAGCTATAGATACACCAGTAGTACACACGCGTCAAAGATGTGAAATCAGCAACTTTATATGGTAAATTTTTACATATCTTGTGTTTTGCTAATACTTTCAACACCACCAGAGGCATGATTTCGAAACAGAAGATAAGAGGCGTTCCATGCTGTTAAAAGAATTTGAAGGCGAATTTTTAGTGTATTTTAGTGATATTACTGGATGAGTTTTCATGTCAAGCGAAAAAAAATTGGAAATTTATAAATGTGTGCTTAATAATGGGGAATGCATTTAAAAGCCTTGCAAATACCACTTTCGTTTTATGACGCATGGTTTGGCTGAGCAGTACAACCATTCAAATAAAGAGGCCAAAACCTTTAATCGATTTGTGGATCGCTAAAGGGGCAGCCAGTTTTTCGATGTGGAATTCATATCTTATCAGAAATCTGTAAAAAAGTTATATTCAAAACTAGCGAAATTTTTTGAGTTCAAAATTTATTCACCTACTGATTTTCCGGATACGTTAACCCATTACCGTCTAGATTAGGCTAGGCTAACCAGATTGCTTGTCTAAGACAAGACACTAGGTGGCCCTAAGGCTCATTATAATGCATTTCCATTCCCTAATTAAATAGCTTAAACTACTTAGATCTTTTTAAGAAGGCGAATAGTACTTTCAGTGAGGCATTTTGCAAATGTCCCAGGTCTTCAAAGAAATAATCGCCAAGATATGTGGCATGGCTTTTTTCAAGTGCAGGATATTCTCACAATTTCTTCTACATCTCCACTACTATTGCAGAAGTCATTGTGAGGTGCACTCATTCTACTGGCTAAGGTACCAATAGTACAATAACCCTTAATAACGCGTGGGAGGGCGCCTAATCCAAGCACACATATAAGATTCAGTTGTGGCCACAGCGCTTTGGAGACCCTGAAGTTAGTAGTCAGAGGTCACCTTCTATTGGTTTCCTTGACTACGCTCAAGTCAATCGCAGTGTACAGTTCGTTTAGAAAAACGCTTATGTCCTCTCCCAGTCGCTGTTCTGCCTACACAAGCTAATCGCTGAAGGTCAAGCTCAGTGCCTTTCTTTGCACACTCATCCACTCTTTCATTTCCGCCTACTCCAGTGTGGCCAAGAACCCAACAAAGAGTGATCTTGTGTTGTTGCATAAGCAAAAGCGACATCCTGCATTCTTTAACACTTCTTCAATTTATGCGCGCAAAGGCCAGTGCCTCGAACGCTGCTAGACTATCAACAGAAAGTTTAAGGTTTGCCGTAGATAAGCCCATTAGTTTTATCGTTTTTGCTGTTATAGCGTAGATCTCAGCTTGAAAGCCACTACACCAGTCTGGGAGTCTAAAGGAGCAACTTAAGGATACTTTTTCTGAGTACACTCCCAATCCAAGGCCATTGTCGATCTTTGAGCATATTATCATCTTATATTACTCTTACATCTCTTTATCGTCTATCCACTATCAAAAGCAACTGATTGTGGGGTACATTAGTACCTTGCAGAACTGCCATAGTCAGACGTCACAAAAATCACCAACTGTCTTTAAATGATGCCAAGGTTTGATTGTTACTATGTAACTATGGGGACACATTTAGGCCACTGTTCAACACCATTTCAGTTGGCTAAACTAGAACTGATTCAAATTAGAGCATGTCCCACTTGTAACGAAGGTTATTTTAAGGCTAACCTGGTGCACTCTTTGTGCCATTGCCTACATTTGTCAGACCGCGACTCAGCTGCCTTGATTCTGTACTCTATTGCTAATTGAAGGATACTGCTGACCAGAGATTCAAAATTCTCTACTAAAGAAGCATTGAAATACTGCATTACAAGTAGCCGGCGCCTGCATCCCCTCTTTCGTAAGCCGAAGTAGCCATTTTGGAACAGTGTAAAAAAATTACTGATCAATTAAAATAACGTTAGTTAACATTTTGTTTTGTAAACCATTTATACGATAAAATTCAAAGAAATCTCTTACAATAACTCTCTGAGTTCCATCAGTAGATTGTTGAATAAGACACAAAAATCAATAGCAACACACTTGCTTCATTTTATTTCCAATACTTTAATTCGAAATGTACACGTTCAGCTTAAGATTGACTTACTCTATTACTTCTCGTTTATTCGCTCATGAGTTTAATTTCCAACTGAAAACCCCTGCGCATGCACCTGGGCTTATAAACATGTGCTTTTTCACTATTGTAATTTCTAGATCTTCTGGCGAGTTCTGTTGTAGCAGCAGTGTACTAGTCATCTGTCGTCATCGTCTAACTCATTCTGCGGTAGACCCAGAAAGCGCGCACTATCTCGCTATCTGTTGTTGCCATCAAGGCTATTTAATGGTTTTGTTTAGGCCTCTCGCAGAGAACTCTGGGTTATAGTTATTGGCCTACATATAATACATACATACATACATATTTTGGTACTTTGTTTTACAAGTTGTAGTATTTTAGTGAGTCCACAAGTTTCTCCTGTTTCTTTAAAAGTATCCATACTCCATAGATCTCGCTTATCCAGCCTAATCCCACGTAATACAATTCAATCCCATAATACATATAGCAACCCTCGTATCCTCGTATACTCATCAGCATGGCCGACATTGTTTTGAAGCGCATGCCACTTGTGATTGGCAATTATATTTCATCGTGCAAAGATTTGCTTCTATGTATGCATAAATGTGTAAGTACAAATACAGTTTGCTATGTATGTACAGATGTGACCACACACACATATTTGCAGGTGCCAATGTTTTCATGTAGCAGTGCCTTATGTAAATATTCAACCACAATGCAATTTTAAAACCACTACTGGCACATTCATATGCCCACAGCCATTTATGCAAATATACAGTTGTTTCGTAAACTAATTTCACGTACAACTACTACTATATGCATCTCTCTGATAGGACCCAATTCTTGTGGTAAGGCATATGCCAGTAGCAGTATGTGCACATGTAGGTATGTTTATTCAATCATGCGTATATACGATTTCGCATAGCCCGACAGTGATTTCTGATTTTCGGGCTGCAGCGATCGAATATATTTTGTATTCCTACTTGTGTATTTTGGCAGCTATTGATGTATTGTACATAATTGTAACCCGCAGAAAACACTTTGATTTGTAAACACAAGCCAATTCGTGCTGGCAGTTTGACCGACACGGCGTATGAGTATTGTGATTGCTGAAATTTCGCAAACTGGTGATGGAAGACTTTGAACCTAGCGGGAGAAACGGAATCTCAGATTGGTGCTTCAGTAGAAATTTCTATATTGAGTGAGTTGTATTGAATGGTGTTTTTTTTTGTTTTTTTTTTTGTTTTTGTGGTGAGGTATGCTAATCTGCATTTGGGCGCTGCAGGCCTTTCACCCATGAGGTGGTGCTGAGGTAGAGTTTTTCGAAATGTGTGTTTTGTATAAAAAAATTGTTTTCTTTTTGGTAAAAATATATGCACTTTCTAGTCCCGAAGAGAAAAATTTGCAATCAAAATATTGTGAAGAAAACAATTTATTATACGAGTTTGTAATTTACATTTCCATACCCCTCTTAAGCATACAAGGGTTGCTATAAGAGAACATCTGTGTTTTTATGTAAAATCTGACACTGTCTTTGTAAAGCGGAAAACTCTAAGCATTCCACTTAGTCAAAAATGGAATTTCATTACCAATATTTTCCAGTGCTGATTTCTCATGTCCTTCAATTAGATCAAAACCGCAATTCGCTTAAATTTTTGGTGATGAAACCATTGAAACCACCGTGTTACACCAGTCCATCGAATTCAATCATGTGTTTGAAATAGGTCAAGATCGTTCAAAAACCGCTGTTAGGTCAGAAGAAATCGATGCGTAAGCTAATAATCATAAATAATACCATGAGAACGAAGTGCGCTTGATCTTATAATACACACTAACTGATACCTTTGGCTGTCAAAAATATTTTTTCGTCTTCAATACCACAAAATTTTACAAAAAAAATGCCTCATGTTGGTTTAAAACTTTCAATACAATTTCTGAGTCGATTCTTCTAGAAACTGACCATTTTACAAGTATGAAATAAACTGAAAGAGTTTTGAAAAAATATAATAATTTTGAAATTATTTTAAAAATTTTGGAATACAGCAAAATATCTTCGGTTTTTTTTAATATTTTGTTCTTTCTGTTTAATTTTAAAAGGGCAAAAAATGCTTTTTAAAAATAATTTCGAGAACAACTTAGATATTTTTGTTCAAAATTGTTGAGAATAAATTTTTATTTTCATATTTTTTTGCATTATTTTTAATTAAATAGTTCAAGCGCTTTCACATTTTATGACTCCAAAAGTTAATAGAAACCCACTTTGAAACTTTCAAAAGTTACTGAGTATAGTCTCAGCTTAGTGAAAACTTGCAATGTGTTTTAGCGGCCACTGTTGCATTCCATGTTTCACAAGCATCGAGTAAAGTCGATTTGACATTAGAATCAACGATAGTCAGTTTTGTACGTTGCGAAATGTGTGATGCTTTACAGCTTGGACATAGGTAGCCAAATGTTGCTAGAGCTTTCCTAATGCGGTTTTTGATGCCTTTGTTTGAGTCAGCTGACACCACAATGATACTGCACCGATAGAAAAAATATTGGGCGTATTTTGAGTGTTACTAAGCATCACTTTGGTTTTGAAGATGTTGAAAACCAGCCCAAATTTAGCAGCGGCTGAAGTTATTGTAAATGAGAAGCAAATAATTTATCAAAATTGTGCATCAGTGTCTGTATATGTTTGTGAATATAGATTTTAAAAGAATAAAACAGTATTTTGAAAAGAACACTTGCGCATTTCGCTTCTAACCTCAAAGCAATTATTGTATGTGCACTATATACTATACATTCATACTTGTATAGTGTATGAGAATATGTTAACAACAGAGAGGAGAAAAAAGCGATTGCATATCTTTTCAACAGTAAGCCCGCATAAAATTAAAAAAAATCAACTTGCGCTCTCTCATTACATTCCAGACTGACTCAGCTGTGCAAATATTTATGCATTTCTAGGATAAAGGATTATGCCAAGCCAGTTGAAATACGTGTAGGATGCACACATATGCATGCGCATTGGGTGAACTAAAAGGTTTGGTAGTAAATATCTCATATTCAGCAAAAACTTCGAATATCTTTGCATTGCATCTGGTAACCTTATAGCGCTATTGAAAAAGCTATGCTGTACACTCAATTTAAGGGGGCAGATACCTGTAAACGGCAATTATTTTCCTGATTTTCATTAAAATTATTTAAAATGAAGAAGTCAGTGTGTTTTATTCAAAATTGTTAAGAAATATAAGAAATACTTAAAATTACGTTATAAAAATTCGTTGACATATTCTTAAAGGATTATGTTAACATTTTATGAAAAAAAAAATTTTTTTTTTGAAATTTTACAGGTATCTGCCCCCTTAAATTAGTGAAAAATTAAAAAACTATATCACATTTTACTAGTTTATTATAAAAAGGGCATAATGCGACGCAGGCTGCTAAAAAGGTTTAAGATGTTGTACGAGCACGAAGTAGGGTATAGAAAAACAGCAGTAAACTTGAGTGAATGTCGACCAATCGCTGAAATAGTCAAAGAAATTGTAAAAAACGTTGAGTACAAATGATGTTGTGATATTTGTTGGACTTTGTTAATATTTTTTGATTACTAGTATACCTATAAAATTAGTATTGTATATATATGTAAGTTATATAAGTTGAAGTACAAGGTGGCACAAAATTAATCACCCTACCTGAAGATTTTAAAATTTTGACAAATGGCGACGTACGTAAATCATATTTGACATGAGATACGCAATGGAACGCTATACTGGAATAATTGAGGCAATTTTTTTCACCAATAATGGGTCAATGGTATTGACGAAGCTTGAATATCGACGCCGATTTCCTAATCATCTCCCACCTACTGGACAAATATTGGGTAGTCGAAATAGTCTTTTCGTATTTCTAATCCAACTTCAACTCATTTTTTTTTTATATTTATAATGAACTTTATTAAACCAAATATGTAGCATTTTGGTGGACCACCTTTTGCCATTTTTCTTCTGGAGACATTATTCCATCAGTGTAAAACTTTTGTGGCTTCTCGGCGAAAAACTGCGACAAGTAATTTTCACAGGCTTCTCTTGAAGCCAACTTTACTCCATTAAGGAAGTTCTGCATTAACCGAAACAAATGGTACTCGGATGGTGTAAGGTCAGGGCTACAATGCTGGATGCATCAAAACTTTCCAAGCCAAGCTCTCCCAGTTTTTGCCGGGTCATCAAAGATGTGTGTGGCCTAGCGTTGTCCTGATGGAAGACAACGCCCTTTTTGCTGATCAGTTCTGGCCGTTTTTTTCGATTGCTTGCTTCAATCTCATCAGTTGTTGACAGTAAAGTGTAAAATCAATCGTTCGAGCAGGCTGGAGCAGCTCATAGTGGATGATTCCTTTCCAATCCCACCAAACACACAGCATAACCTTTCGAGGCGTCAATCCTGGCTTTACGACGATTTGTTGAGCTTCACCACCCTTGCACCATGATCTTTTTCGCACATTATTGTCGTATTTGATCCACTTTTCGTCTCCTATTACCATTCGCTTCCGAAATGGTTCGATTTCATTTCGTTTCAGTAAAGAATCGCAGATGTTAATTCGGTCCATTAAATTTATCACAGACAGTTCATGTGGTACCCAAACATCGAGCTTCTTTTTGCAACCAGCCTTTTTTAAATGTTTCAAAACCATTTGATGATGAATGTTTAGCGCCTTGGCGATGTTATGGCAGCTTATGTGACGGTCCTGGTCAATCTTTTCCATAATTTCATCGACTTTTTCAACGATAGGTCGACCGGAGCGAGGTGCATCTTTCACATCGAAATTTCCAGAGCGGAAGCGAGCGAACCATTGTTGTGCTACACGTCTCCGTAAACTTCACAAATTTCATTGGTGGCTTGCGTGGCGTTCTTCCCTTTTTTATACAAAAATTTCAAAATCTAGCGAATTTCTTCATTATTTTCACTCATTTTTGAACAGCTATAACTTTTTTTCAACTTCTCCGAATTTATTTTTTTTTTAGTTAAATGAAGATCAAAATGTCACCTTTCTAACACCATATGATGTGACACAATGTGATTGGTGGAACTGGAGATAGGGACTCCCAACGACATCTATTGACAATATACGAAAAGGCTTTTTCGACTACCCAATATTACGGCGCTAAGCTGTTCAATTCGAACATATTCGCACCACACAAGACCTTGCAGCGCATGCCCGCTACCAGACTGGTCGTTTGATCGAGAGTATTACATCTGTGCCTGCCGGACGACGGGCCACAAAAGTGGCTATCCCCAGGCAGACCCTACAACGAATTTCAGTAAAAGATTTACATGTTCCCGTAGAAAGTGCAAACTGTGAATCAGTTAATGGCTGCTGACCGTCAGTCAAGTGTGAATTACTGTCACGCTGTTCAACAACGAAGAGGAACCATTTTGTATCGAAAAACTCCACAAACGATGAGGCTCATTTCCACTTAAGCGGTTACGTCACTAAACACAATTATCGTTGTGGGGGCATTGAAATTTCCCGTGTAATACACGAAGAATCATTCCATCTATTCGGAGCCACATCGTCGGTAATAATGCCCAGTAACAGTGAACGCAATTGCTACAAGACATGGGTTAAGTACTTCTTTCTGCCGCAATCGGATGAGCGGGGCTTGGTGAACATGTGGTTTTAATACGATGGTGGAACTGAAAACAGCACAGGCCGCAATGGATAATGTAAACGAAGCGTTTACTGGTCACGTAATTCCCCTTTTTGGCGATTTGGCACGGCCAGCAAGATAACCCGCCTACACTGCTTACTTCGCGAACTTATGCCCACAAGTCTCAAACAATCGCAGCCTTCAAAAAGCATATTCGACATGAATGCGAATAGTTATCACCGAAAAATCATGAGAAAATGCAATAAAATGATCACAAACTGGTGATAGCGACATTTGACGGATGTCCTCTTAACCACGAGAAAAACTACGAAGGTTCAAATAAAGATTTCCATTACTTAAAATAATTTTTTTATTTTGTAAAAAATCTAATTGAAAACAAAACTGGATGAGGACCCAAACAACAAACAAAATCCCAAAAAATATTAAAATTTAGTGTGGTTGTTATTCTCTCCTATATATAATATAAAAATTCTTATCGTTCCGTTAAGAAGCAAAGAGCCGCAAAAAGGTTTTCCGAGCCGTTTTGTGGCTTGCATGAGTTTTGTTTTCGTTCCAACTTAGCTGGATATTCTCCATTTCGATATCCACCTGCCTTCCTCAGGTATGACCTGATCTTCCGCTACGTCTGCATCTAGCGATTTCGGCAGGTGGTTAGCATGGCGTATGGCCAATCCAATTCAACTTACGTTTTACATTTTCTGTATTGATCAGTTGATGTTTTGTCAGGTGCCAAAGCTTGCCATTTGTTATCGTATTGGGCCAGAAGATTTTGATAATTTGGCGAAGGCACTTGCAAATAAACACTTGTACTTTCTGAATGTATTTTGGTGCTGCACTCCACGTTTCGCATCCCTACAACATTGTTGATTGTACGCTCGATGCGAAGAATTTTAGTTTTGTACGACGCTAAATGACATGTGAGTTACACATAGAGTCTTGGGCGCTAGCTTTTGAAAGCACATTAACGACATCTGCCGTGGAGCCGCCACTTTTGCAGATGGAAAAGTGCTCATTACATTCGGAGAGCTTTAGTTTTGTCAACGTTTATCCGCAGTCTTACTTTCGTTGTAAAATTAACCACCAATTCAATTTTTCTTTTCATGACTGCAGCGATGCTGCCTCAAAGGCAGATGTCATCAGCGTAGTTTTAATCTTCGTGTCTTTCTGTTAGAGCCTCTCTTTTTCTTAGTTGACTTAAGCAACACAGCATTGAAAAATAATGGTTAACAGCTATTTTGCCAACGAGTTGATTTTCAGGAAGAATGCGACCAGTTGCCTGAGCATACGATGCTTTGACAAGCGATATCATCTTCCTTAGTATTCCTTTGCACGCCAATACTTTCCTAATGGCGTTGTGCTCTACGGTGGCGAGGCCTTTTCAAAGTCGATGAATACCATATAAAGTGGAGATCTCCACTTGTTCAACGATAATGCGTAAGGTGTTGGCGTGGTCCACATTCTTTCTTGGCACAGATTTATTCGCTTAATTTTTCAAGGACTTTTACGTAAGTGACGTGAATGTTTTACTTGAGAAAACTAAAATGATAATTATTTGAAATATTTAGTCCTCTCACGTGGCAGAGTGAGGCGGAGTCTCTCTCCGTCAGCAGGTGGGCAGGGGCACGCCGCAAGACGGTGTTCTCCCACCATTTCTCTGGATCATTTTTATCAATGACTTTCTGGAGGAGCTGGTGAGGAGGGGATGTAGGGCGATTGCCTACGCGGATGATGTGGCTTTAATTGTTAGAGGAAAGTTTACAGATACTCTGTACGATTTAATGCTGGGATATCTGTACGTAGTTGTTCGATGGGCAGCAGATTGCGGCTTATCAGTGAATCCTCTTAATACGGAGCTCGGCTTTTCACGAGGAAATATAAAATACCCAGAACTCAACTCCGCTCGACGGGGAGTGCTTTGCTTTCTGACAAAGTGAAGTACCTAGGTCTAATCCCTGACAGTAAGCTAGCGTGGAAACCCAACATTGAGGAGAGCATAAGGAAGGCAACAGTCGCCTTGTATGAATGCAAGTGCGCAATTGGCAAAAGATGGGGACTCTCGCCTAGAGTAGGTTTGGAGGAGGGGTATTCTGCAAAGAGCTCCCCATCAAACTTAAATTCAGGCTACCGGATCACTGCAGTGTGTTCCAAGCAGAGGTGGCCGCAATTAAAGAAGCAGCGGACTGGCTACTTACTTGCGTAATAACTGCTAAGAAGGTAAATATTAGTTCCGATATCCAAGCGGCAATTAGGGCCCTAGGCTCTATTATGGTGCATTCGAAACTGGTCAGGGAATGCCTGGTCTCTCTCTCGATTGCATCAGAATTCTTTGACATAAAGATAATATGGGTACCTAATCACAGCGACATTGCTGGAAACTGCGAAGCCGACTAGCTGGCCAGACAAGCGACTGTGAGGTAGTGAACTCTCAAAAGGAGAGGATCGGGATCCCCTTCACAATCTGCGCTCTACTCCTGGAAGGATGAGCTTTGCACCAACTCAGCGAGCGCTGGGCAAGTACACGAACGTGTAAGGTTGCGAAGTTTTTTTGACCAGGTTTGGATAGAAGCGTTCGAGGGATATTCTGGGGATGACAAAATCTCACCTCTCAAATTTCGTCGGCATCCTCACGGGGCACTGTCCGCATGGTATACATGCCGTGAGACTCGGAATTACTTCGACTCCTTTTTGCGTCAGCTGTATGGAAGATGAGGTGGAATCATTTCAGCACATGCTCCTCAGCTGACAAGCTCTCGCGGGACTAAGATGCAAGCATCTTGGTTCTCACTTCTTTTCTGGGCCTGCTGATATAGCAGGTCTTGATAACAAAAATCTGATGAACTTCATCAGCAGCATAAAGAGGCTAACACAACCGCACTCTAGTCACCGTTCATAGTCCACAAACACTCAGCCGTCCCCATCCCTTTCCCGTTCGTCCTTCTTTTCCTTCACCTCTTTTTCCCCTCTTGCAATGGTATCACAAAGGATCAACCAAACTTCTTTCGTTCAAGTGTGCCCACTTTCTGGGCAACCGTCACTACCTAACGTAGTCCTCTCACGACTGTCCGGATTTCCTTAAAGCAAGGGTCAAAACGCCACTTTTAGGGGGGAGGTAATGCGTTAAAGTGCTCTAAGAAAATATTACCCTTGACATTTAACTCTATATGTATGTGCTAACCTTTCATTTTTCCCACACATTCATTTTAACCTTTTTGTCACTTTTTTGAGAATCGTTTTGGCCGTGGCATGAAAACTTTATTAAGTAAATTTGAGCTAACTTTTTCAAAGCATCAAGTGTTGTCGTGTGAGTGTCAGAAAATATTAACAAAGTGGATAAAATAAAAATCATTCACAGTGTAATTTAGAATCATTCGAATAAAGCTGACTTTTTATATGCCGTTTTCTAAAAAAACGGTTTTGATAATGACAATTTTCTTCACATGACAGGATTTGTGTGGCTGCATGCTTTAGAATATTATTTAATTACATATCTGGTATGATAAAGTTGAATGAAGAGCATGAAAAATATACTTTAATTTTGCCACAGCTTATAAAAGATCCTTCTAAGCTCCCCCATATACAGGAAGTTGCACACATTAGAAGCACACGCCTACGCTTGCCTGGGCAATATACCTACTCTGAATCGCATATCTCATATTCTTACAAAGAAAGTTATATCAACATTAATAATAAGTTTGTGAACAACTACAATAACAAACACAACAACAACAATACCAACAGTTGCAGCAGTTGCAACATCAACATGAAAACGTTTCAGCTTAAATGCAAACCCAATGCCAACTGAGCTTACTGAATTACTACGTAAATGAGTTTCGCAGCCTGTGAATTGCTAGTGCCGGTTGTGCAAAAAAGAGAAAATGCAAAGCATTCTGCTTTATACTTATCTGCCTTGACACTTTCGTTATACTTTTGGCTTTCATTAAAATGAGAAAACTTTTTTCATTGCATTCGCTTTGTTCTTCTTTTTTCTTCTTTTTTTTAATTCGTTATTAGTTTTATTTTAGTTACTATGAAATTTGTGTTTGCACTTTTGATCGAGCCAGATGTGTGAGTGCTTTTGGAAACTTAAACTTTTAAAGGTGTTAGGCAGAAATTCCCTTACCGTTTGAATTTCTCTAGGAATAAATTTTCAATTCAGAACTTTCTCACAAGCCTTGCAAGTCCTGTAGCCAGTTCCTAGTGCAAATATTACAGTGCGTGGCAGTAATTCCATACTTTTTTGGACTTATGTTAATAATTACTGGTCTACCGAAATAGAAAAAGTGATTTGGGCAATATTTTCCACACCACCAAAAACCCCATTTTATGGATAGGTTAGGCTGGACAACTACTTAAAATTTTACTGATATTTATTCTATCCACAATTAATTTTTTTTCTTTGAAAGAGTAAAAACTTACCTTTCTATATTGTATATTTAAACGAGTTTGCGGTTTCCCACGCAGTTTTATATTTCATTAAGTTTCAGTATAATAAAATGAGCATTTGGAGCAGCTCGAAATTTTAGCTGATTTTTGATCATTTTTTCTCAACTGTTTTTTGTTTCAACTGTTTCTTCCTCTTCCTCATCTCTACAACTTCTGCAATATTCATGGGAGAAAAGTCCTAGTGTTGAGGAATGCCTGCCAAATAGCCAATGACCGGTTAAACAAGCCACGACCTTCGAGATATTGTCACTTGAGAGACTAAGCAATTCCTTTATCCTTTTCTTGTTTATTTGTGGCAATAGTAGCCTAGCTGTCACACCTACTGGCCTCTTGGATAATGTTGTTTTTTATTAATAGTTTACTTGTGGCCATGGGTATTCCAATAGTATTTTTATCGCTGAGCCGTTCAAGAACAGTACCTTTTCTGGCTAACTCATCAGCTTTACAGTTTCCCTCAATATCTCTGTGCCCCGGAACCCAAATGAGGCTGACCTTGAATACGACACCAATATAATTTAGGGCTGCCCGGCATTCCTGTGCAACCTTCGATCTTAGTAAAGGCGCATTCATTGATTTGATGGCCGCCTGGCTATTCGAGAATATATTTATAATCGTTTTTGTTACGGCATGCGTATTTACCTAGATATGTCGCCACTTGTTTTATAGCTAGAACCTCTGCCTGATAGACGCTGCAGTAGTCTGGTAGTCGAACGGATAGTTCTAGTCCTAATTCCTTCGAGAAAACTCAATAGCCAATTTTATCGTCTAGCTTGGAACCATCCATATAAAAATTTGATTCCCCCCTTCTCCATGGCCTTGGCGTCTGCCACTCCTTTCTTGGCGGTATATTCGTCTTGAAGAGCCTTTCAAAGGCGAGTCTAGGGATAGAGTAGTCTATTTCTTGTTTGTGACTATTCAGAGAGTGCAAAATAGAAGCGTGACCAAACCACCGGTCTTTCCATAGCGCCAAACTTTTGAGTCTGAGCGCCGAGGCGACGGCCACGTGTTTTCCTACCAGATTTAGAGCAGGTAAATTGTTTAGCACTTCCAGCGTTTTGTTTGGGGTAGTCCTTAAAGCGCCAGAGATGCATAAAAGCTGTTCTTTGGACCTTTCTCATGATTTTAGCGTAACTCGCCTTTTGAGCAGATGGCTACCATACAGTTATTCCATATATTAAAATTGGCCTAACTACAGAAGCATAGAGCCAATGTGTAACACGAGGTGTTAGTCCCCATTTAATACCGACCGCTTTTTTGCAAGTATATAATGCAACGTTGGCCTTCTTTACTCTTTCCTCAATATTAGGTTTCCACGTGAGTTTCCTGTCTAATATGAGTCCTGGGTACTTGTCATTCTCTTTCAAAGGGATCTCCACACCCTTAAAATTAGCGGGGAGATTATAGGGAGCCTATGTTTCCTTGTAAAGAGGATTATTTCAGTTTTTGCGGGGCTTATACCGAGTCCCCTGCTCTCAGTCCAGCTTCTAAGTGTGGCCATGTTAGAGCGCAGAATATTCATACAGGTGTTAGGATATTTGCCTTTAACGGCAATTGCTAAGTCATCCAGGGTCAACAATAGTGAGTTTACTGCCAAAATCCAAAGAAGAGGGGAGAGGACTCCGCCTTGCGATGTGCCTCTGCAGACCTTGCTCCTTAGAGTAGTGCTGCCTAATTTATCCGTTACCTTTCTTTTGACGAGTATAGCTTCTATCAGGGCAACAACGTGTGTTTCAACTCCAAAATCTTCTAATGAATCTACTATAGCGTTTGCATTTATGCTGTTGAAGGCGCCTTCTATATCTATGAAAACAACCAATGCAAACTCTTTGTCTAATAAACTTTTTTCCACCAACCCGACGAGTGAGTGTAAGGCGGTTTCTGTAGACTTCCCTTTAGTATAGGCATGTTACGCCAGGGAGAGCCTATTTAAAGGCACAACGCCTCGTAAATATTCATCCATTATTCTCTCCAGAGTCTTGAGTAGAAAAGGAGTTAGACTAATGGGTCTGAAGTATTTGGGGTTAGTGTGTGAGGGCCTACCTTCCTTGTGGCGCATGTTAAGACAACTTCTAATGATAATCTTGATAAACGGTAAGATGATGTCCGTGATTGTTGCAGTTCAACAGGGTAGATACCGTCTAGTCCTGGTGATTTATAAGGATCAAAAGTGTTAATAGCCCATTCGATTTTTGCGTTTGTAACTAAGAGACTTTCTAGGTCGGATTGCATTTTATTATTGGCGGAATCGTTTTGTTCCACCGGCTTGCTTCCTGGGAAGTGTGTGTCTAAGAGAAGACCTAAAGATTACTCACTTGACGTAGTCCATATATTCCCATGACCTTGTAGATAGCCTAGGTTGCATGGCGCCTTTGAGAGAATTTTCCTTAATCTGAGCGCTTAACCAGTTTATCCAGCTCCCCACATGTAGTGGGGTCTTTGGGGGCTCTCTTTGGCAGTAAATCTTTTAATTTTTTATTGTAAACTCCCCAGTCAGTTTTCCGTATATTTCAGACCTGACTAACTTGGGGAGATCTAGTGTCAATTTCAAATTCAATACCGATGGTCTGAGGACGAATTATCGTTTGAAACTCGCCATTTTTTAATGCGGTTAGAAAACATCTCGGGAGCCAGGGTGATGTCCATGTTCCTCTCTGTTTATGGTAACAAAGGTCGGCTTTGAGCATAAATTGAAAACACTAATTTTATTTTCTAGAATAAAGTCAAGTAGTGACTCACCTCTAACATTAAATAGTAGAAAAATTCGCCCCGAAATTCATTTTTTTTTTTTTTGAAAAATTTTATTCCGCGATTTTTTTTTTTCATTTTTGTTTAATTCATATAGAAATTATGACATTAATAAACAAAAAAATTTTTTGGTCTTTTGTGTTCAGGTCACTGACGCCGATGCTATAATGCCCGCCGATTGAGAAACCCCGCTGCGACCTTCCAGCAAAAATTTCGTGTACATCCGCCATTTTAAATGATTACAAAAAAAAATTATATTATTTTAATGTATAAATAAATTGTATGCCAATTTAAAAAAAAATATATTGACTTCTTCATTTTAAAAAATTTTAATGAAAATCGGGGAAAATATGGCTGTTTACAGCTATCTGTCCCCTTAATTTTCGTTATAAATACCTTGTGAACTCTTAGGTAAGCTGAATTCCTCAGTAGCCAGTGGTTCTCAATAAAATAATGAAAAAATAATAGTGGCAATATTATTCATATTATTTTTATTCTTTTAATAGTAATAATAATAAGTCTATCGAATAAGAAAGCATCAACATTCCAGCATTTCTTTTTCCCAATTTCCACACTTACTTACTTTCTCAAGGTGTTTCAAGCACAAGCTACTATTTAGTTACAATATCCGTAATAATAAAATTAAGAAAGCACAATCTCTTTTAGCATATCATAGCTTCATTATAAAGAAAAATTGCTACTATTATTTAATGCAGTTTCATTAATGCCTTCACTGGCTTTAGCATCAGTAGCGTATTCTGACAAACAAAATTTCACTGACCTTACAGCGAATTTCTAATTATATATCAAAAAGCATTCCAAAGATATTCGACTTAAAAACTTAATATTTGAATTAATCTTACATCTCGGTATTTAATGGCAATCCACAAGAAAGGCAAAGAGGCAAAAAAACCAAAAATTAATTGCTTCGTAAAGTCAATTGATTATGCAATTGTCGAACTTAAGGCGCTTAAATTAGATTTTGTTGTTGCTGTTTTTGTGTAGGTTCGAATACGCGTGCATGGAACACCAAATGATAGAAAATTTGTTTTCGAATAGCGGTCACCCCTCGACAGGCAAACTATGATAACCCTGCGAGTGTAGCTCAGAGCAATTCTCAAAAAAACAAAAAAAAAAAACGAAGATTAAGTACGCTCGTATTTAGAGTAGTAGCAAAGAACTTGGAGTGGGCCGGAGCGCTATTTGTAGAATTATTCATGTGTGCTCCAGCTACCGCTACTCTCCCCACTTCTGTTGCTCTGCTATTACTCGTTTGTTTTTGATTTGTTGGATGCATTGTTTGTGCGTTTTTGCAGTGCAATATTGAAAATATTAATATATCAACAAATTATTTTACAAATGATGAGGTAATTAGTGCAACTGTTACCTGCCAAAAATATATAAAAATAGAAATAATTGAATTATCGGCGAACGAAACCATAACAATCATAGATTAGTCCGTGAACATTAACATAAAAATTTAGAAATTTCAGGACCTATAAAAAAAATTATTCCCAATTGTATTCAACAAACTGCACTATATAATTTATCGTTTATATTTTCAATGTAGCACCGCAGAAACGTGCAAAAAAATGCATCCAACAAATCTAAAATGAGTAAATAGCATTTATGGGAATTCTAGCAGAACTACAGAAGCGGGAGCAGTAGTGGTAGCTGGAACACACATGGATAATTTCACAAATAGCGCCCCGGCCCACTCCAAGTCATTTGCCACTACTCCAACTACAAAAAGTACTTAATTTTTTTTTAATATTAGCAGCTCGAAGCGGAGCAAAATAGTTGATTGCGTGTTTTACGCCACCTGTTCTAATACTCAAATGTTCAAGTTCAGATCAGTAACAAGAGCAGAACTGAAAACTTGCGAAGCAATTCCAATCCCTGCCCATACGTGTTTGTGGATTTTTGCTGGCCTGATTTAAATCCTATCATTCCGGTGATGTAGAACCGACTGTCATGGATTTTTTCATGTGAAACCGACTTGAATTTCAATCTACAAAAATTATGTGAACATGGCTTTATAATAGAATTAGCTAAACAAAATAATAATTGCCGCATAAACTTTTGTTAGGCATTTGGCCGAGCTCCTCCTTCTATTTGTGGCGTGCGTCTTGATGTTTTTCCACGAATGGAATGACCTACAGTTTCAAACTTTTCTATGGCAAAAATATACTCACTCATAGGTTTATCAATTCCTGCCGAGGGGTGACTACTATGAAAAAAAAAAACGTTTTCTATCATTTTACTGTTTCATGCACGGATATTCGATCCTAAGCACTCCCGAATAGTAGTCACGCACCAATCCATTCAGCTACGGCGGCCAATGGAATGGACTTTAGCTTGGCACCAAACTACACCTAACCAAACAGTCACTTTTTGTAGTGCGCCTGAGCATTTTAATGATCAATTGTGACTGCCGATATGCAACTGCGTCTCTTTCAAAATGTATGTCCAATAAACACACAATCTCTTTAGGATTAGCAATAGATTTGGAACAAATTTCGAATACTTGCAAAGATTTTTCTAGCGTTAATCCAATTAATTCCTTCTGATATCGACGAGCAGTCAAAATTTTGAGCAGCAAAGAATTGTCGGTATTCAAATGGCTTATTTTTCAAAAAGTTTGCCATTCTTGAGTCACCTTGTATTCACCATTTGCCATTCGCAAATTGGTTAAAACAACAAAATTTCATAAAGTAAAATAATTCAGAAATTTTATATCTATACAAATGTATGCATTTGGTTGTGGAGCTGTGGTAATTATTATTTATTTATTCGAATTTGTATTCCGATTTTGTTTGTGTTCAAATATATTATTTTAAATTGGCTATTAGGCATTGCAAATATATCACTCTGAAATTTTAAATTCGTATATGCATTAATCATTTGAAAACGAAAATTAGGTCATTACGAGTATGAAAACACGTGGAAAGCTGCATTGAAATGAAATTAAATTTGTATTTTGAATTCATCGAAAGTAAAATGGGCGGTATCAAATTTTCCAATTCAAAGGATATCACAATGACCTCATATAATATAATTATAGTAATTGATATATTTAATTGGAATTTAATTTCTGCATGACGACAATATTTGAAAGCCCTACTCGCGTTGTTTATCAAAAATGAAATTCAATAACACTGTCAAGCTGCATTCTCTATGCGTTTGTCCACGTACCTCATTGGTATTTGAATAGTACGCACTTAGATTATTTGCCTCTACCGCTGCTATCGAGAGACTTCAGAGGAAGTCCTAGACGTATTTTTCACATATCAGGTCCAGTTAATTTTCGTTATTAGTGATTGTCGAATCGGGGCATTGATTTTCTCTATGGCGTTTGCTGATAACACATTTCACAGTTTAAGCAGCCTCTGAGCATCAGTCCCCGTATTTTTATTCGTACAGAATATCACTTAGACCTCACAACTTTCTATTAGCTGCAGAAATTGGTGCAACTTTCTAGCAATATTAACAATGTCCTCCAATCTTTGGATGAGATCAAAGACCTTAGAGTAATCTTTCACCCTAATTTTTCATTCCCAAGTCATTTCACTTGTATTATCGCAAAATTATAATCATTCGTGGGCTGTGTTAGGCGTAACAGTTCAACTCTTTTAGACCCTTACACGAAAAACTTCCCTTAACGGTGCTTGTTCGTTTTAAGTTGAAAAATACTCCATTTATTTAGAGGCCTTAACACCAATATGCTATAACAAGAATAGAACGGGTACAATATATCTTCTTTAAATGAGTTCTAAGATCTCTAAAATGTTCTGTCCCATATCCCTCATATGGCTCACGCTTGGGAGCCTGGATGCCTCATGAGCTCAACGAAAAACACAAAGAAAGGCACCTTCAAAATACTTCACCGCATCTCACCCACCATCGAGCAGCACATGGCCATAAACAGCGCTTTTTATACCGAATCGTCACAGGCGATGAGAAATAGTGCCTACAGATCAGTATGAAGCAAAGGGAGGAGTGGGTGGCTCCAGGAGATACGCCAGAGCCGAGAGCCAAGCTGAATATTCATCCAAAGAAGATCATGATATGTGTTTGGTGGGAGTGAGAGGGCATAGTGCACTGGGAAATGCTCGAAAAGATGTCACGGTCAACAAGCAGCTCTACGTTGCCCAGCCATACCTCGTGAATGAGGCTATTCCACTGAAAAGACCTGATCGACATGGTCCAACCATAAAGCTTCACGAAAACGCCAAGCCCTATATTGCACAAGTAGTCCATCGCATACTCCAAGGGATCGAATGTGAGGTCCTTCAGCATCCGCCGTATTCTTCGGACCTTGCGCTGCCCGATTACAATCTTTTCCGCTCCCTACCAAACCATATGAAGGGTGTCACCTTCAATAACAAAGAAATCCATAAAAACTGAAGACTGGCTCAACAACTTCTTTGAAAACAGACCAGGCGACTTTCGCCGGAACGGCATTAACATACAATGGCTAAATTAAATAAATAGATATTTATTCAAACTATGCGTTCTCTCGTTTTTGGCCATTCTCTTCATTACTTTTAAATAATTGCTTACGTCACCCTTAAAATTTTGTATAATAAAACTTTAATAATATTCATTAATATTAACAATTCAGCCTTAGGAATTGTGTAAACTTACTTCTCCTACAATTTATAGTGTGCGCCTTCACCTACGAACAGCAGATGAGATTTGGAATATTTTTTATCCGCAATACACTCATTGCTAGAAGGCAGCGAGTGCCTGCCAAGATACGATCTTTCTTAGAAATAACTTGGTTCATTACTTTATGATATTTTTCAAATCAGACTTGGAAAGCGAGTATTCGCATTCGGGCGTTATACTTTGTTGTGGATGGCATGAAGGCGGTGTGATCTATTACGAGCTACTGAAATATGTTAACATCATAACTGGGGAAGGGGCTTGCAAGAAGCCGAAATTTCCAACATCCCAAAGATGATTTTTTACTTTAAGCGAGTATATTCTTAATTATCAAAAATCGATATTTTCACCATATCACATCCCATTAATCATTAATATAAATATACTTTCTCAACCGCTCTGATTTCAGAAAATAAGTTTCGATAGTCATCAATATTTTCACATAACATTATGAATGCATCTATGCAAGTCCATATTGCTCACACCATTTCTACCTAAGGCAACTCTCCTCTGCTCTATCGTTCCTCAGCATTTGCACTCAGCGCAATTGCAATTCAATAAATGCCACTAACCATAAATATCAATGACCATTGACAACTTAAACAAGCAAAGTAAGCGGCGGTAGACAAATAAAAATGACATTACGCGTGACTGCATCGCAATACAAATGTCAATTTCAATTGAATAGCCAATCGCTCTACATCGGTCTACGGCCAATCAATTTAACTTTGAAATGCACTCACCTTGCAATTTTCATGATTGTTGAATTGTATGATGTTGTTTTTGCTCTTCTACTTAGTTGATTTATCACGAAGTGCTTGAGTGGTGCTCACTAACAACAATAGAAATCTGCACAAACAGTGGTTGAGACGTTTGTTATTTTAAGTGAAGGACAGTAAGAAACATTCGCAGGTACGACGTGTGGTATGAGTAATATTCGCACTAATAGATCATATGAATTTGTTATTGTAGCATGCCTACATGTCTGGTAATGTGTAATGATTCCGTTGCATGAAGGTTTGTAGCAAGAGTTTTACATATACGAGCACATATATATTATGATGGGCATTTATGTAGACAGATGTGGACTTTGATTATGTCATATGCGTGCATACACACACACACACAAGTGTGCATATTAGACAAGAATATCTAACTAGGATGCTCATAATTTAATACCAAATTCCTGCAATTACTCTAACCTAGTTACATCATATATTTGATTTATGGCTTTAGTTAATTTGACAGCTAGGTGGCCAACAATTGTTGGAATAATTGAGCTTAATGAAATTGTGAGACGGTAAACGAACTGTTGCAAATACTTTTTGTAGAGTAGAATGGGGTAAGATAGGTCATTTTTTTTTTGGAGAGCTCTTGCTACGGTGTTTTTGCATTGATTTTGAAAAATAAGCAAGATTTTGAAAGGTTATTTATCTGCTAACATTTTGGTTATACTGACTTATGTTTGGCTAAATATTTTGGAAGCTGCATTCAATAAGACAAAGGTACTTTTTTTCGATTTTTCAAAATCGGGGGGCACGATAGGTCACTATATGTGAGGGAAAAGAACAATGTACATGGCATGGAAATTAACGTTTAAACTTTTATTTATAGAGTATGAACACTTCACATGATATAAAAGTTAGGAATTTTTCTTTAATTCATCACGCGAGCACGTAATGTTTCGAACGGAATTTTAAATTGTTTAGAGGCTGATCGAACACTAGCGGCATCTCGCACTGTCGCGATTGCGTTTTTTACGTCCTCTTCACTTTGTTTCGGCGTTTTTCGCACATAATTACGCACCATTTTGCTGCAAAAACAATTAAAATTTATTTTATTCAATTAAAAGTAGTGATCTATAATGTCCCCAGACGGCTGACCTATAGTGCCCCCAAGCACATGTTTTATGTTAGTGTCGATATTTTTTTTAAAAACAAAAATATCAAAAACCTAACACGTTATTCGTGTTCAGCATTATTTTCTACGTAAAATAAAACTCACCTGACAAATATTTACATACATTAAATGCACTGCACCGTAGAATAAAAAAAATGCGATGCCGGAGAAAAGCTCACAAAAAACTAAACGACGCCAGAACTAGGATAACTAATCAATGGTGACGGCCGAAATGACAGTCGCGAACGTTGTTCCCCACCACGTATTCAATTCACATAAGACGAGTGACCTCTGCAAAAACAGTGCGACGAAAACCCCACCTACCTATTGTGCCCCCATACCTATCTTACCCCATTCTACTCTAACTAATAATGCCATTCGAGGGTCTACGTTTCATGCTATAGACTGGTTCTGGTGGTAGTAATATTAACATACATTTCAAATGGTTTGTAAGAAGCATAATAATTAATTGGCAGTATTATTTATTTTCGTTTGACAGATTAAGCGTGGTATGCAACTTAAAAGTTTACTATTTCCGATTTAGTCTCAAGAACTGTTTTACTTATTAGTAGTGCTTTCCGGGGATGGCTTAATAATACAATAATACACCAAAGCTCAAAACCCAACCTGAATGGCAGAAATAGGTAGTTAGTGTGCTTTAGTAATTAATGCAATGTTTCATTTGCTCCAACCACTAATAACAACAATTAGTTCGTATTGAATAAATTGGGTTGGTCAAATTTTAATAAAAATTTCCCTTGATCAAAAATTTCCCGGAATATATTCAGAAAATTCATAATACAAACTTCTTTCGCAAAAGTGAGATTATCGCCTTTAAAGAACTCCCGACTCCCACTTATGTCAAACAGCTCTCGAAACATTTCTGGAACTCTATCTTTGGTACACCTATCAAAGCCATCCACGAATTGTCCATGGGTTCGAACTTTTTGAGTGCTCGAAAGCTCTCTTGTGTTAGTCAATACGTGAGAGCTTGCTTTGGCTTGGTGAAGGATGATTCATCTTCGGCGGTTGGTTTTCCTTAATTCTCCCAAAAACTTATGGGAAAGAAATGGTTGTTTAGTACGAGAAATTGACTCTTTTTCTGTATTTCTCTATCTGACATTAAACAATTTTCCGAAGAAGCAAATTACCATTTGTTTTGAGTACTGCTTCCGCGAACAACTTTTGTAGGATTAAACTGGTCTTGGAACACCCAAACTGTCAATTGCTTCTTTGTTTCCAACTCATATACATGTATTCAAAATCCGTCATATGTTATGATGTCATGGGTGTGTTTTGAACCACCGCGGCTGATTTCGTCAACGACAGTCGACTTCACGTAACCGGAGAGCCCGGATTTATAGGACTCTCAGTTCAGCAGCATTCCTCATATACATATGTATAGGGAATGTTTATGCTGCTACAACAAAAACAACAGTCCTTTTTTTGGAGGTTTTCAAATTATGCGGTATCCAATGCGAACAACTCTTCTGATGACCAAATGTGTGCATTAGTGCTGGTGCCACTAATGCCCAAAGATGCATCTGTCTCACATGACTATCCAGCGTTAATAATTGAGGCACAGCATCGATTGCTTCTGTCACAATAAACATTTTTGAATAACTTTCACCAAATTCATAATGCAAAGCTGAACCTCCTCGAAACAACTGGTTGTACCAGCATTTCACAGTCGTTAAGTGCGGCGCTTCAAAGCCAAAGGTAGAAGTAAGTTGATCAATTCACTTCTGTCACAATAAGCCTCTACAAAAATCGTAATAAATCATCGCACGAAAATTTTCATGAGATAATTCCTTCTCTCAGGCGAAATGAATTTTGTCAGCTCAATAAAAAAAGAGTAAATAAAACTCGTAAGGGAAGACATTACGTATTTACACGTACACAAACTACTAAAACTACAAATAGTAGAAAACACCCACCTTTAAATATTACAGCGCATCGCACGTAGTGCTGCAAAGGCGCAAAGCACAAAAAGCAACCCTCCTATCAGGATGATTCTCATTTTTCAACCTTCGCGGCAAATAACAATACGTTTCTATCTCCTAATAATGAATGCGCAATTTGGGCGGCCGCCGTAGCCGAATGGGTTGGTGCGTGATTACCATTCGGAATTCACCGAGAGGTCGTTAGTTCGAATCTCGGTGAAGGCAAAATTAATAAAAACATTTTTCTAATAGCGGTCGCCCCTCGGCAGGCAATGGCAAACCTCCGAGTGTATTTCTGCCATGAAAAAGCTCCTCATAAAAATATCTGCCGTTCGGAGTCGGCTTGAAACTGTAGGTCCCTCCATTTGTGGAACGACATCAAGACGCACACCACAAATAGGAGGAGGAGCTCGGCCAAACACCTAACGGAAGTGTACGCGCCAATTATTTATTTATTTTTTATTTGAGATTTAGGAGTTGCTATCACATATCAAAGTTCAAGAAAATAATGTCATGCTTATGCATGGGGGCAAAACACATGAATTAGTTGCACAAGGTGGCGTAAAATTAATCACTTTATCTGAAGATTTATAACTTTTACAAAAGGCGTCGTGCGCCAATCATATCTAATACAATACTTGACAGCTGAAGTAAACAAGCAGACAAGCAACGGAGCGCGTAAAGGTCAAAACAAAGATTTCCATTATTCAAAATATATTGTTTTTTTTATATAATACAAAAGTTATTAAATAACAAAATTGGATGATTAATTTTGCATCACCTTTTGTAAACGTAAAAATGACGCGATTGAACATCTTCTGATTTACTCGTCACAATGATACTGGTAGCATCGTGAAACGTTGTAGAGGTGGTCATCAAAAAACTGCAACGTCATGTGAAATGGGTCAAAGGTGAAGAAGCGACTTAAGCGAAATCCTCCAAGAAGTGCCAATCAAATGACCGTAGCATCCGCCGCATACTGAAAAATTATCTCAAAGTCAAGCCTCACAAGATCCAAAAGGCGGATGTTCTCACACCAAAGTAGCAACAAGTCAGACTTGAGAGAGCGAAGGAGTTGCTTTGCTTGGTCGAAAGTGGTCAATTTCCGAGCATTGTGTTTTCTGACGCAAAAATTTTTCAAATTGAGTAATTCGTTAACTCCCAAAACGGTAGGATTTATTTGAACGACCGTTCATACGAAAATTCGAGTAATCGATTGGCCACCAGAAGGCAGCAGCCACCACAGGTAATGGTTTGGGCCACTGTAAGCGCAGATGGGCCCTCACAAATCATTTTCATAGAGCCAGGCGTCAAGATAAATGCGAAACATTATCAGGAAAGTATTGTGTAGGTTGTTTTGAAGCCGTGGGTAGACAAACATTTCGGTGGCAGACCAACAACAGGACTCGGCACCGTCTCACAAAGCTCGAGTGAACCAAGAATGGCTAAAAAATAACGTTCCGAATTTCATATCATCCAAACAATGGCTCTCAAGTTTACCAGACACGAGTCCGACGGATTATTCACTTTAGACCATTTTAGAGAGCAAGGTCCAAACTAAAGGATTTAACCATCTTGAGGCGCTGAATTGTCCGCAAATGGATCAAAATACCTGCAAGCCACATTCGGGTAGTTTGTGATTCGATTATTGACCGTCTCAAGCCCATAGTCAAGGCAAAAGGCAGTCATATCAAGCAAAAGTAAACTGTTTCTTAATTTTGTTATTTTCACAAATTTTTTACTTTGAATTGAATAAAAGTAACTTTCCACACTAAATTATTGACCTTTTTAATTGATTACACTTCAAGTGCCGGACCCTATATATCCGCGCCAATTTATCTCAAAATGTGTATGTATCTCATCTTGCGCTAGTCTCATTGCATAAATATCGACCCTTCCTAATACATATCCTTACTGAATCCGAGGCACGTTTTAACACTAAACACAAGTAAACTCCAACCGAAATGATTTCGTGCGTGCAATGCATGTGTGATATACTGTTTACCGACGTGCCATCCACTTCAATGCCTATGCCAATGTGAATCCATCACTCGCAAGCAACATTTGCTTAAAAACAAAAGATTAACATCGAAACCTTAAGTCTGCATTAAGAAAATTCCATTGATTTACTTTTAGAAAATTGAAAAAAAAACCATGAAAAATTATTACCTTCACTACCAGTCTGAGGTGAAGTCAAAAAGCCTGTCAAATGCTGACGCAGCTAAACTCATTGTCAATCGAGCTGTGCAAATATAATATTAAAATGTTTAGGCATACACACACACAGACACGCTCGCACCTTGTATTACCTTTCATTTGCACACCCAGTTTATTATTTGTTATTCAAACAATTTTGACAGCCAATAAAAATGAGAATGTCAACTAGTCGCGTATATCAATGCAAATGCTTATGCTCATACGAGCACGTACACATACGCGTATATGTAAACACATATATTGCCAGCAGGTACGAGCAGGTATGGCACGTGTATGCATTAGTGCATATGTTAGTGTATGTGTATGACGTGTGGTGCTTACACATCGTTGCGGTGCTTGGCCTTTCATCACCCTCAATAGCAGCAACGACTTGCTGTCAGAGAGTCGACTTGTCTGTTGAATTTGCGAATACAATGAAATTGATGACCCAAATTTTTGATTGCTCCTGCCGCATGGGTGCCCGGGGTTAAAAGCGTCATTGGTGTGTGTGAGGTTGTAAAGTAGTCAAAATTGTAACTGGCTGTCAAATACAAAAGTCGCTTTCGCATATGTATGTGAGTGTGTGTTATTTTGCAATTTCACACAAGTCGTTTGAGATACCAAAGAAGAGCTCAAATGAGGAAAAGGTGTTATAAAGAGTTATCTTTGTTCCGGGTAAATAAATATGCCCATAGGTATTTGCGTTTCCATTTTGGTAGAGAAAACTATATTTTTTTCTTTTATTTTTTTACTAAGGTGCGTTTCATAATATGGTATACAACTTTTGAACTACCATCAGCTCGCTTTTATTTGGCGCTTTTATTTTAACAGTTATAGACTTAAGACTTCCACCAATTGTTTCTGGTGCGAAAGCTCACTCTATTTTGTAGAACCGTTACTTTTTTTCAAGAATGATATGGCACTAGTGGAAAAAAAGCTTCTTAAAAGATAAAAGGTGCTGATTGTTGTTTTGGATGACTTTAATAACAGTGTGGGCCATATAGCGTTTGCTTTTTGAACCACCTATTTTTTGGAGAATGGTAACACAAATGACATGTCAAATGTATTTATAATTTACTTAAAGGTTTGACATTTACGAAATGGGACGCTATACGATTGAACAAAATTGGGAAATATTGAAAACCTATTTCCAAAGTGGTGAGTCTTCTTCTTTTCTGATTTTCACATCGGTGGCTACGTCAATAAGCAAAATTGTCGGATTTGGGGCTCAGAAAATTCACACGTTACTGTGGAGAAGCAAATGCATCCACAACGAGTCACTGTTTGGTGCGGTTTTTGATCTGGCGGCATCAAGGGGCCATTTCTTTTCGAAAATGAGTGAGGAGCCGTGGTTACAGTAAATGGCGAGCATTACCGTGACATGCTCAACGAGTTTTTGTTTCCAAAAATTGAAGAGGATGACATGGACGACATTTGGTTTCAACAGGACGGTACAACTTGTCACACTGCCAAAGTTACACTCGAACTTTTGGCTACCGTTTTTGAAAATCGAATAATCAGCCGAAATTCCGATATAAATTGGCCGCCTCGGAGCTGTGATTTAAGCCCGTTGGACTATTTTTTGTGGGGAGCCGTTAAGGACAAATGCTATGCGAACCATCCAGAGACGATTGATCGATTGGTGCTTTAAAACACGAAATCGAAGTTGCCATTCATGAAATTGGAGCCCAAACAATCGAATAATCAGCCGAAATTCCGATATAAATTGGCCGCCTCGGAGCTGTGATTTAAGCCCGTTGGACTATTTTTTGTGGGAGCCGTTAAGGACAAATGCTATGCGAACCATCCAGAGACGATTGATCGATTGGTGCTTTAAAACACGAAATCGAAGTTGCCATTCATGAAATTGGAGCCCAAACAATCGAAAATGTGCTTAAAAATTGGGTTGATCGAATGGCCTACTGAAACGCCAGTCGTGGCAGTCATTTGAACGATATTATTTTTCATTCATAAATGACAATGTTCAATCTTCAAAATAAAAAAAAAGTTTGACAAAATATTGATTTTTTTTTTTTTATAGCCGATTCAAAAAACAAATTTTACATAGCCCACCCTATATAATTTTATTTAATTGAACCTAAAACGCCGAGGGGCTCAATATTATCACAAGAGGAGCGTTAAAAAAGTTTGGCCTACACGAACTCAGGCTCAATAATCAAATTAATTGCAAAAAAAACAGAGAGCAGTCGTTGTGTTATACGGAATTTTTTACGGAGTCCTGAGAATTACAACATTTTGAGGCCCGTTGGAAAAAAATAGCCCCATCAAGTCGAGAACAGGGAGCAATCACAAGAGAAGCTTCTAATTCGGCTAAGACTTACGCCAACCTGGTCGCTGTTGTTCAAAATAATGTTTCAAAAACAACAGTTTGGCGCACATTACAGAGGTGTAATCATTTAAAATATAAATAAATAAGAAAAGGACCCCATTTTTTGCCACGGCACAAGCTGGCGCGTCTTCAGTTTGCAGAAAAGCACCTAGACACCAACTGGGGCACAGTAAGATATTTGGAATATTTTTAATGTTGCCCAATTTCATATTATTTTTTAAAAAGGTTTTATTTTCGGATAAGAATTATTGGAGAGATTTCCGCAAGAGCCCCTTCTTATTTTCCAAGCGCAACTTCAGTGGAGGTTCTATTATGGTTTGGGGTGCATTTACATCGAAAGGAACTCTTGGTATACAGTTTATATCAACGCGGATGAATAGTAGGGACTATAAAAACGTAAAAAATATTGAAAAATAGTGTTTCTTTTATTCAGGGCAAGTGCCCTTCGTTTTTCAACAAGTTTCGCATGTTTAGGGCGAACTCACATTTCTTTCTTAAAATAAGTAAAATTGTATTCCTTTTTGTTTTTGTGAATAAATAATATGTACATTTGGAAATTATTTGTCACTTTACTTAGCCATTCATTTTCAGATATGAATTTGAAATTAATTAAATTAGCATAAAAAATCGTTCGTCCTCGGTAAAGTCACCTTAAATATTTTTACTACCAGTTAATTTTACAATGTACGTACAGGTATTATGAAAACATTGCTTTTTGATTTTGTTAAAGAAGAAATTTTTTTGTTAAAGAAGAAACTAAATAAAACAAAAAAATACTTTTGATTATATTTAACTTACGAATATTAAAATATTTGATTTAGGGGCATAATTGCAGAACTGTCGCCGACCTGCCTAGGTTTTTTCTTTGGTAGTATTGTATCAAACAGCCCAGTCCTGTCTCACGTAAGGGTAGACTCCCTTATTCGAAACTTTCACCTGCATTAATCAGAAATCTTCAAATTTCAATGCAACTTGATTACATCCTTTTCAATTATTTAACCTGAAATTGTGGGTACCAACAAGTGCTACTTGTTTTTGGTATCATGGATATAAAACTCCTATGCTGCTCATATACAACTTGTAATGAAATTTCTACTTGTAAAATTACATGAAGTACAAAATTATTAATGAAACCAATCAAGCAAAAGCAATCAACACCGAACGCCTCAAGGCGAACACTTATTCCGCCTACTCACTGCTTCGCAACCAATCGAATGCTAAATTGAGTATTCGAGTATTTGTGTTTTGCCGCAAAACACAACACACCCTCAATGCAATCAAGCGGCAATTTTGCCAATCGCTCAATTTTGCAATCATCATTTTCAATTTTATACAATACAATGGATGCATATATGTGTGTAACGTATAATTTTTATTTTTATTTTTTACAAACATGTCCCTATAAATGTTAGTGTATATTCATACATACGTAGAGTGCTGCTGTAAAGCAATAATTTGCTAGTAGGCAACCCGTAGAGAGAGCCTGAAGTAATTTTTAAGCGCAAAACAAGAAAACCAGCTTGAACGAGACTAGATTCAAATGACCTGAAATTTGCTTAATTTTTGTTGTTTTTTTTTGCTCTTCTTTGAGTGCTAAAATTTTACTTATCTGGATGATTTCTTATGGATATAGAACAAACCAAACATAAAAAACCCCATTGCTTTCAGTCTTTCATTTTGTTCACTTTGGCTATAATTTGACTACGACAAATTCAAACTGTCACAGCGAAATCAAAGCAGTACCAAAAAACCAGAGCTGTGCTGCCGCTTTATTGCGAAGGTTGTGACAGCACGTTTTCATAGCGCCAACGATTCGAAAAAAGCCAGAGTTTTGCTGTGGCTAATGCTGTCATATTTGCTGTCATGACTGCTATTGACTTGCTTTGTGTGGCAAGATGGTCACAGATGTTGCTTAGACTAAGCGGGTACTAAGCACCATACGCCATCGGTCGGAACAGGTGATAATCGGACGACGCAATATCTGGAGAATATGGCGGGTGGGGTGGAATTTCCCATTTCAGCGTTTCCAGGTAGATTTTAACGGGTTTGGCAATGTGAGGTCGAGCGTTGTCCTGCTGTGGAATCACTCCTTCATGCCCCTCCGGGCATTGCGGCCGCTTCTCGCGCAGTGCTCACCTCAATCGCACGAATTGAAGTCGATACCGATCCCCAGTGATGGTGTCGCTTGGTTTTAACATTTCATAATAAATAACACCAACTTGTTGCCACCAAATACATACATAGCATAACCTTCGCAGCGTGAATATTCGGTCGAGGCGGCTACGTAGAAGCATGACCGGATAGTCCCCATGGCTTTCTTTTTTTTAGATGACTTTAATGAATCCATTTTTCATCACCTGTCACGTTGCGATGCAGAAAACCCTTCCTTTTTTGCCGCTTGATCAGTTGTTCGCAAGCGAAAAAACGACGTTTAACATTCCTTGGTTTTAACTCATAAGGAACCCAAGTCCTCTGTTTCTGCATGATTCCCAAAGCATGCAATCGCTTGGAAATGGATTGGCGGGTAACTCCTAATACTGAAGTAAGCTCTTCTTGCGTTTGACACGGATCCTCATTGAGCAATGCCTCCAATTCAGCGTCTTCGAAGGTGTTTGGCCTTCCTTCACGCGGACGGTCGTCAACATTAAAATCACCGTCTTTGAAGCGACGGAACCAATCTCGGGACGTTGTTACACTTAAAGCAGCATCGCCATAAACTTTTTGTAGCTCTCAAATGACGATTATTCGGCACGAAATCAGACATTTTCACAAAACCAAAAGTATCTACCAAAACAAAATCACTAGTGTGTCGAAGCAGTTTGCTTACTATAGGTCTAAGCTTGGTTTATGACCGAAAACATTAAATGGTCAAATTCGAACTTTGGTAAATGTCACGCAGAAAAAATATGTACAGTATCCCTAAATAAACTGAGGAATGGGAAATTCTTTTGGAAAATGATGCCGTCGGGTGAGTAAACGAGTAACAGATGGTCTCATTCCTTTCAGGTGATTTTTTTTTTTTAATTTCGTATTTTCATTGTAATCATTTTAAATTTTCATATACTGCGCTAAAAGCCTATAGCACCAGAACTGCAGCATTGGCAAGTTTGGGTTTTTTTTATATGGAAGGAAGCACCCAACATCGTCAGCAAATAAAATTTTGAAAAACCAACGCAGCTTTTGAGCTATTTAAAATTGGCTCTTGATTGCAACAAAATTCAAGAGGTACCCAAAATTTTTCAAAAAATTCTTATTAAAGCGTGAAATTTTGGTGAAATGAAAACTTAACTAAAATTAAATTGAAAGAAATAAATTTTCAAAACTTGTCACTAAGTCCTAGTACTGTGGATATTTAGTATTTGTAACGAAGGTTGTTTCGAAACATTATAAATAATAAACAATAAATTGGAATAATGCACATATACATATATACTTAGGAAAACAATGTATAACATATCGCACCCTAAATACAAAAGGGTCACAACTCAAAATGTACTTCTGCTCAAATATGAACGAGACGTTATCAATAAAACGGTCCGCGGATGACATATGGCAAAAATAAATTTTTGGTTTTTTGGTAGGACTGTTATAAGCTTACATGGCAAATTTCAGCGTGATATGTCACATAGTTTGTTTTTTGTGCTACTGTAAACAAGTCAAGCTCGAGTGTGGAAAATTTTGAGTTGTGCCCCTTATGTATTTAGGGTGCGATATGTATTACTTTTTTTAATTTTTTATAAACTTGTATTAAATGCATCAAGACCCTTACTGAAATTCTTCAGAAAACATATTTGTAGAACCTTTGAATCTCTAGTTCCCTTTCCAACAAGCACTCGTCAAATAAAGCGTCAAAAATGCTCTCTATGGGAGATAGTAATAGGTTGAAAGTATTTAAAATATTTTACAGAACGAATTTATGCTTTAAAAGTTATTTATTTATTAAAGTTTTTCTTTGATTATTTGTTCACAAATATGTAAACTTAATCTGACCACAAGAAAAGAAATTTGAGCTCCTCGTAAGCAACAAATTTTGTTTTTTTAATACAATGTGGCGCAAAATTAATCAACCTATCGGAGGATTTATAATTTTTGCAAATCGTGTAATATGACAATCATATGTGACCCTTGGCAGCTACAGTATACGAATAGACAAGCAAGGGAGGGTGTCAAGATAAAGATTTCCATCACTAAAAACCATTTTCTTTTATTTAGTAAAAAATTGATTTAAAAACAAAATTGCCCTCTTTCATTTGATATCCATCATATCCATTGATTACTATCATGGTTTTTAAAGCCACTTTTTCAAATACTTTGTCCTTTGAAACTTTAAAGTGCTCTAAAGCATTTATTTTACAAGAAAGTAAAAAACTGATTACGCATCACTTTTATATAAATCTGTGGTTTCATGTGCATAATTGGGCAACACATGATTTTGATAAGGCAGAGGCATTTGCCTTGCACTTAGAAAAAATGTTTCAGCCAATTGAAGGTATTAACACTTTTAATGATATTTCAACTGTGCAAGATTCAATGTGCATCCAACCGATTACAACCGGAGAATTGCTTAATGAAATAAAAAAATTAAAGCTTAAGAAATCGCCTGGCTTTGATCTTATCTCATCTGAAGGTTTAAAAAACCTCTCACAAAAAGCTTTAAGAAAATTGCTACCTACAATGAACGCTTGCTTAAAACTAAATGGAAAGTATCAGAGATAGTAATGATTCCTAAGCCCGGAAAAGATACTAATGAATTAAGCTCGTACAGACCTATTTCATTGTTACCCATAATGGGAAAGCTTTTTGAAAAATTGTTTCTGACAAGACAAAAATATATTATATTATGATATTATTAAAGGAACTTATTCCCTCGCATCAGTTTGGTTTTCGTGAAAAGCACGCAACCATAGATCAAGTTCATCGGATTGCATATGTTATAGAAGAAGCGCTAGAGAAGAAGAAAGTATGCGCAGCCATATTCTTAGATGTCGCAAAGGCGTTTGATAAAGTTTGGCACGAAGTATTAATTTACAAATTAAAGACCTTGCTTCCACCACAAATTACCTAGCTGATGGAGTCATATATTAATAATCGTTACTACAGAGTTAAAATTGGTGAAGAATATTCTTCAATGAAAAAAAAATTTTGCCGGAGTACCCCAAGGGAGTGCACTTGGTCCAACTTTGTACTTGTTGTATACAGCGGATATACCCACACCAGCAAACTGCACACTAGCTACATTTGCAGATGATACCTGTAGTTTAGCAACTGGTGAAGATGAAACAGAATCAACCGCGAAACTGCAATTGTCGGTAAATGCAATTGTTGAGTGAACCAACAAATGGAGAATTCAACTCAATGAAAGCAAATCAACACATATAAATTTTACAAATAAAAACGTTAATTATACACCTCTAGAAATTTCTGGCGAATCAGTACCATATGCAAACACTACAAAATATTTGGGAATGACACTTGACACAAAGCTGAAATGGAAAGAACACTTAAAAATAAAACCAAAAGAGTTAAATATAAAATAACAAAAAATTAAATGGCTTATTGGAAAATATTCCAAACTTTTAACAAGCAACATACTGCTTATATATAACCGGTTTGGACATATGGCACCCAACTTTGGGGGTGTGCAATGAAAAATCATATCGATGTAGTTCAACGCATACAAAATAAAATTTTAAGAAATATTGTTAATGCACCCCGGCATGTGAGATATATCGACCTACACAGGGACCTTAAAATATCAACTGTGTCTGACGCAATAACCATCATGGCAGCGAAACATGCAACACGGCTGCTAAGTCACTTCAACTCCGAAGCTTCTATTTCAAATGATGAAGAGCTATACACAAGACGTCTAAAAAGGAAAAAAACACAGGATTTAGTAGTTAACAACATATAAAGGTTGATTTTTTAGCTAATATCTTTTTAAACAGTTGATTTAAACAGCTGACGCACGTTTCGTGTTTTTTTTTCACTGTCAAACATCTTCAGTTTGGTCTATAATTTAACCATGAATCGTCTTGCAAACGAACATTGAATTTTATTATAAAAATGCGTGTTCTGTTAAGAAAGTTTAGGATCCACTTTTTTATGGAAAAAGTGTGGTCAGCGACGAAGCTCATTTTTGGATCAATGGGTACGTAAATAAGCAGAATTCTCGATTTTGGAGTGAATCAGCCAGAAGAATTTCAAGAGCTACCAATGTATCCAGAAACAGTCACAGTTTGGTTCGGCTTATGGGCTGGAGGTATCATTGCACCGTACTTCTTCAAAGATGCTGCGAATCGTAACGTAACTGTGAATGGTGAACCCTACCGTGAAACGATATCCAACTTTTTTTTGCCCAAAATGCAAGAGCTTGACTTGCATGACATGTGGTTTCAGCAAGACGGTGCCACATGCCACACAGCGCGCGTAACAATGGACTTGTTGAGAGGCGAGTTCGGTGAACATTTTATATCACATTCGGGACCTGTCAATTGACCACCCAGATCGTGCGATATAACGCCTTTAGATTATTTTTTGTGGGGCTATGTTAAAGCTCATGTCTATTCAGACAAACCTGCTTCAATTAACGCATTGGGAGACAACATTAAAGCATTTATATGTGAGATACCGGCCGAATCATTCGAAAGAGTATGCCAAAATTGGGCTAAGCGTATGGACCATTTGAAGTGCAGTCGCGGTCAACATTTACATGAAAGAATCTTCAAACATTAAATTATATTACATGGACTGCGCTATCGATTTAAATAAAAATTTCATGCATTTTTCTGAATTTTATGTGTGTTTTTTGGAAAAACTTTCCTATAGCTCTTAAAAAATCACCCTTTAGTTTGAATTTCTAAATTTATCGTTAAAAAATATTACTTGTTAGTTTTTAAGACTAGGTGTAATGATATGAAATGTAAATGAAAAAAAAAAAATAAAATAAAATAAAATGTGCATAATAAATTTTTCTTAGAAATAAAATAAAATAAAATGTGCATAATAAATTTTTCTTAGAAAGCGAAAACATTTTAGCACTGTGCAGTTTCTCAGACTCTGTTCGTGCAATTGAGAGATTCCAGATATAATTCAATTTTCAAATCAAACAATAAAATATTTGTGGGCCTATAATCACCTACGCGATTGCTTAGTCTCTCCTCGTTGGGCATAAATACCGACCTTATTACTGACCAAGCCTACTTTATATAAGTATATCGACCTGCTAATTAGCTTCAGCCGATGCTTATACATTGGAATCAAAAGGAAGAACAACAACGAAATGTACTACTTTGGTTGGTTGGTTTAAGGGTGACCCCGCATCGGAGTGCCACATAGACCGCAAGTTGGGTCCGTTGTGTTGCCCTAGAGCTCATTATTTTAAATGATTTCCCCACCTAACCGAGATTTTTATTGTAGATTTTGGTCAAAGATATTAATTCGTTTCGAAAATTTGATGAGAGATTCGATTTTCAGGTCCGAGAGTACTGAAAGATTGTCAATTGTTGGAGAGCCTAGAAGAGCGAGTCGACTTCTGGCTAGACCCGGACAACTGCACAGCAAATGTCTCCTCGATACTTCCTCATCTTCGTCCTCGCAGTATCTGCACAGGTCGTTTTGAGGAACCCCGAGCCGACGTGCGTGAGTGCCCAAAAGGCAGTGGCCGGTGATAAGAGATGGTATATGCCTTAGTTCGTGTTTCGAAAGGCTTATAAGGGTTTTTGTCTGTTTCAGATTGTAATATAGGATGGCCAGATTTGTCTGGTCGTAACGCAAGTAGTTTCCACTCGCCATCTCCGATCAGCAATGCTGTGAAATTCTCGATCGATGAGCATTTTACATGTTGAGAGCGGAATGTGGATTGTGGGTAAGTTACTAACATATGATTGCGCAGCTCCAGCTCTTGCGAGCTCATCAGCTTTGCAGTTACCTTCGAATCCACTGTGACCCGGTATCCAGATAACTTGGACAGAATTCTGAACACTTATCTCGTTAAGAGATAAGAGACAGGATCGAACCACATCTGAGTGGGTATAAGAGAAGCTGAGTGCTCGAACGGCCGCTTGACTGTCGGTGAAAAAGCGGATATCCTCTAGTGATATTCTATTTTCTAAGAGAGTTTTCGCAGCATACCAGATAGCGCATACTTCCGCTTGGAATACGCTACAGTAGTCGGGTAATCTAAATGATAGATTGATGTGAGGGGAATTGGAAAAGATTGCAAATCCCACTTTGCCGTCTGGTTTTGAACCATCTGTATATATAGTCAGAGGGCCATCGATTTCGGTAAGATTTGTCTTCCATTCTTCCCTAGTTGGGAGTGAACAGGAGAATAGCAAGGGTGGTGATGGAAGACTTACATGATAGTCTATGTCGGAAGAGATAACAGTGTTCCTGTTCAGTATGGCCGAATGGCCGAGATACTTATTCCATTTCGATATAGCATTCATGCGTGTCGCTGCTTTCGCTGCAATCGCTTTGCCAGCCAGATCGATAGGGAACAAGTGAAGCAACGTGTTTAGAGCCTTAGTAGGTGTTGTACTTAAGCATCCTGTTATCAGGAGGCAGGCTGTTCTTTGAACTCGATCAATTGTGGCTACTCTACACCGTTTTTCGAGTGCTGTCCACCATACAACCACACCGTAGAAGAGTATCGGCTTAATGATCGAGGTATATATCCAATAAATGATCCGAGGTGAAAAACCCCAGGTTTTGCCTATAGCTTTCTTACAAGTATAGAGAGCTATGAAAGCTTTTTTACATCTGTTTTCGATGTTCAATTTCCAACTCAACTTCCTATCTAGAATAACTCCTAGATATTTAGCTGAATCGGATAGAAGTAATGATTCCCCTTTTAAAGTTATTGTTTGCAGTAGAGGAGATTGTTGTTTCCTATTGAAGAGAACAAGATCTGTCTTTGCTGGATTCGCATTTAGTCCGCATTCGGTGCACCATTTTGACAGAATATTGATTGAGCGTTGCATGAGCTCAGTGAGGGTATTCAGGTGTTTGCCTGACACGCAGAGAGCAATGTCATCTGCATAGGCTACAACCTTGCAGCCTGCTTTTTCGAGATTTCGAAGCAAACTGTTTACAGCGAGATTCCAGAGAAGGGGTGAAAGTACTCCGCCTTGAGGAGTGCCTTTGACGGCGTACATTCTCATGCGGCTTACCCCAAGCTCTGAAGTGATTATTCTATTTTGGAGCATTTGTTCGATCATCTTTCGGATGGAGTAATTGATACCCAATTTGGCAATTTCAGACAAAATAGCGTTGGGTTCAATATTATTAAAAGCACCTTCTATGTCCATAAATGCGACAAGAGAGTACTCTTTATTGTGAAGGGAAGTTTCCACTGTTTGCACCAGTGAATGAAGTGCTGTTTCAGTCGATTTCCCTTTAGTGTAGGCATGTTGTGCCTCAGAGATGAACTTAGTGTCAAGTTGGGTTTTGATTTGCTCATCTAAGACTTTTTCAAAAGCCTTTAAGCAAAAAGAGGTTAGGCTAACGGGCCTGAAGTCGTTTGGTTTGCAGTGTGAAGGCTTTCCCGTTTTCGGAATGAATACTACCTTCGATTTCTTCCAAATTGTCGGAAGGTAAGAGAGATTTAAACACTTGTTAAAGATCCTTGTTAACCAAGGCAGTAGAATTTCCAGTCCTTCTTGAAGTTCTGCTGGAATGATGTTGTCAGGAGCTGGTGATTTAAATTTTTTAAAGCTTAGTATTGCTGTAGAGATGCTATTAGAGCTGATTAGATCTGATCTATTCCCATAATTACTCTGAAGAGTGCTGGGAAGTGCAGGTAAGTTGGCAACACAGCCTGGAAAGTGAGATTCCAGAAGTATTCTAAGAGTGTGGTCAGTTGAAGTAGTCCAAGTTCCATCTTGAGTCATGATAAAACTGGGAGAGACTGGGTTTGATGCAAGAATCTTGCGTAGTCTGCTTACTTCTGAAGTGTTCTCTAATTCTTGAGTGTATGATCGCCAGGATGTGCGTTTTGCACTTCTGACAGCTTTCTTAAAGTCTTTGAGACATTGTCGATATTCTTCCCATTCGTTTGTTATTTTAGATTGGTTAAAGAGTTTCCGAGTTCGATTGCGAAGTTCTGAGATTTCTGGAGTCCACCAAAAAGGTTTATGCTTACCTCCTGTTTTTGTCAGGGGACAAGATTGTCGTGCTGCGCTTTGACACGTCTTCGTTATCATGTTGACAGCGTTTTCGATATCGTTTTTATTTGCCATTTCAAACTGCCTGATATCAGGAAGTCCATTGGCAAGATGTTCTTTATATTTGATCCAATTCATACGTTTTTTGTTAAGGTACTTCATGGGTTTTGCCGTTTCGGCTTTTAAAGTGAATGTTATATATTGGTGGTCGGAAAAAGAGTGTTGTTTATCAACGCTCCAGTCCTGCACCAGTTGTGTACATGATTCGCTAGCAAGAGTAATATCGAGTACCTCTCTTCTAGACGAGTTAAGAAACGTAGGGGCATCACCTCTATTACATATATCAAGCTTATTCGCTAGAATATAATCAAAGAGTTGCTCACCTCGTGTGTTGTTGTTTGTACTGCCCCAAACAGTATTGTGTGCGTTAGCGTCTGCTCCAATAATTATGCGTTTCTGGATCAGATGCGCCGTATTGATGAGCCTCCTCACTGCTTCAGGAGGAGGCGCCTCCGCTGCGTCGTAAGGCATGTAAGCCGACACAATCCAAATTGGGCCGTGAACTGCTTCAACCTCTATGGCAGTGGTGTCAGCATTGCTAAAGGGAAGAAGAAAAGCATTAATATGTTTTCGAATGAGAATACAAGAGCGCGATCTAACGTTAGCCTCACCTTGAAACAAGGTGTAGTGCCTATCTTTCAGGCCGCATATCTTGTTGTTTGATATCCAAGGTTCTTGGATGAGAATGATGTCTTCTCTGAGGTCAGAGAGACGAAGAATGAGGGCTGCCGAGGCAGCCTTAGAGTAGTGCAGATTAATCTGCAGCACTTTTAGACGGACATTCGATGACTGTGGCGTTCGCGTCATCACCGCTATCTAAAAGACTATCCTCGTCCTCGAGTTGAATGTTGAATAAGTTTCCCACAAGTTCGCTGTGTGATTCCGAGTCGGACTCAATCGTCGAAGCTTGTGAGAGAGGCTTATCGACATCCATCTCGGGGGCCGCCGTACTCTCTTCGCTGGGTGCGAGGAGGTTTTTCGGCTGATAGGTCCAGATGGTAGCTGTAGTGAACCCGAATGCCACAATCCCCTTGCGGTCGTCCAGTGCTTTAACGCTTTCCTGGTCCAGGAGCAGCGTGATATGTCTGGAGTTTCCTGAAGGCTCTTCCACCTTAACTACCCTCCAGTTTTCGGTAGATAGGTTCGGGTTTCCGATCTTCAGTAGCTCCAGGATGGTTTCCGGATCGGATGGCTCTACAGGTATTCTTGCTCTGCCGCGAGGTTTGTTGGGAATTTCGCTCTTCTTGATTAGTTGGAGATTCGCTCCGGGCCATACCTCGCCGAGTCGGTCGAGGGCCTTGCCGTACAGGCTGACAGAGCGTTGATCTGAGCACGCGATCAACTTAACCCTTGCTTGGAACCAACCCGCGTCAGAGCAGAAAGGAGGGGGTCCTGGGTTCTGCTTCAAAACGTCCAGGTAGCCCAACTGAAGTTTTCTCTCCACAATCTTCCAGTTTGATGGAGAGATGAAACCGTCAGGGTGGCTCTTATCCACCACCGCCATGACCAGACTATCTCTGGCAACTTCGCAGAACTTGCGTAATTTGACCTCAGAGGAAGCGCTATGCTTCTTGGGGTCGTTGGAGCTATGAGGATCCTCTGAAGACCGCTGCCGCTTAGCTGCACTCGGTTTATCTCTGGACGCCTCATAATTCCGAAGGAACTCCCGGGCCCAATCGAGAGTTGACTTTTGCTGGTCGGACAGCTCCTCCTCAGGGGTTTTGCCGAACTTTTCCATAAGGAAAGTGGCGCGTCTTCGATCTCTGTATCGACGGAGATGAGGAGGGATGGGTTTTCTGAAGACCTCTGTCCGACTTGTTTTCCCAGTTTCTGGCAAAACAGATTTGGTGATCACTTGGTTTTCCGCAACCAAGTCGGTTTTGGAGGAAGTAGAAGCCTCAAGGGAATGCGGTGGTGTCTCTGTGACGGTTTTGCTCTTAGCGAGCACTTTCGCCACCGAAGGGGTGGTTTTTGACCCCGCCATAAGTTTGGTGGAACCAAGGGGTCTTCCGCGTCGGGAAGGAGTTTGTTGTGTTGTTTGTTTTTTGTTTGTTGATTTGTTCATAATTTTGCGGGGCGGTCACTCAGCTGACGTGTCAGCAGTCGTAACCTGGGATTTAGATAGGGAAATAATGGGGTCCGCCACGCCAGAGCCCTATGCCGTGGTAAGTCGAATTGAAACTGGGGTGCGACAGGTGCCCCAGAGTCCACATACTAGCGACTTAGCTCACCCTAAGCCATGCATCCCTCGGCGTGTGCTGTTCCACCTTGGATTGGTAGCCTTTGATATAAGGGAGTGGCCTTCTCCCCGTGAGTCCATGTTTATTCCATTCGTATTATATTAGCAGAGACATGACCTACTAATACGAGTGGCTTCTCGCCATCCACCGAAGTGGATATGGGTCACTGCCAGCAATTATGGCAGTTACGGCACGCGTGCAGTAACTCTGCACTACATGTTGTTCCCCCTACCATAGTTGTTGGTTGACGAGAACTAGGCTGGTTCGCGAGTAGGCTTTTACCAAGGCTATGACCTACTTAACCACAGAAGATAACTGTGGCGTACCCTATCCACCACCTGGGACGCGCCGCAATAGTACTACTTTACTCTTCGAAATTCGCAATAAAAGCAATGTACTTGAAATCATTTCATCTGAGTTCACTTAACTTCTCGCATATTTACTCGTACCCTTGTTTTGCCTTTTGGTTGCAATTTTAATTAAAAGCAATTCCTTTGAACTCTCGCTTTATTCAGTCGTTGATTTTGTAAAAAAAAATGTGCGGTAGAAAGTTAATATGCAGGCATTCGCTGCTGCACGTTTATTTCCATTCAATATACCGTATTTAATATGTATGAAACGCAGGTATTTAATGTCAATTTTCATCAGCAATTTTAAATGCATCAGGCATGCAACGAATGGCGAATTGAAGCACGCACACGTTTCCCTTCGCTCGTTAGTCGTTGAATTTTAAATCGGATACGGAAATTGAAAAATCTCTCTACTCTTCTATAACTATAAATTTCGTAATTTCCCGTAGCGTTGATGCAACTACCTAAACCTCGCACACAGCCGCGGCCAAGGTGAAGAAAATACTCGTATTCCGCCACTACTTTCTTCACGTAACGTTGCACAGTAAATCGAAAGCGTAGTTGTGCATGGATGGCATACCCTTAAAGTGGTCTGGCATGAAATATTTAATATTTAACGCAGTGAATTCTTTTTTAAACGCTTGGTTAACGCTTAATTTTTTTAGGACAAGTTAGATCCATAATTGGCCACCTAGATTCAGTAGGAGCTACAGTGCGTTAAACAATTATAACTTTAAACAACTTATTTATTTCTTGTTCTTTTTTAATAATTTTCTTATGAAAATATAGTTCATTCTTTTACAAAAACCTTATAAATAGAAGCTTTAGAGTTTGAGTAACTTTATAAAAAAAAACTAAACTTTCGTCAAAGTCTTACATTTTTAATCAGATTTGTTAGAAAAATAAAATTTCGTGAGTTCATTAAATTTTGGAATAATAGACCGCCGTAGCCGAAGAGGTTGGAGCTTAACAACCATTCAGGAGTGCGTAGGTTCTAATCTGCGCGCATGAAACACCACAATGATAGAAAATGTATTTTCTAATAGCCTTCGCCCCTGGGCAGGCAATGGCAAACCTCTGAGTGTATTTCTGCCATGAAAAAAGCTCTTCATAAGAACCATTTGCCTTTAGGAGTCGGCTTAAAACTGTCGGCTCCCTCCATTTGTGGAACAATAACAAGACGGAGGAGAAGCAGGACCAAGCACCTAACTGTTATTTATTATTTTATTTATTTATTTTATTTCTTATTTATACTAGGACTTAGAAATTTTAAGTGGTTGACAAAACACCATGTTTTTCTTCTCTAACTTGAAAATGGCGTGCATTCGTTACATGCAAAAGATCGCCAGCAAAAAAATTGTCAAAAAGCAATGCGAGTCGAAGCCACATCAAAGTTGCACCTTATTATATTAAAATTTAATGGACTATAAAACTGCATACTCGATTTTTTCTAAAAACTCTGATTATTATGTAAGTGTAAAATTTTGATGAAAATTTGGTTTTTTTTTTATTTTCACAAAGTGAGCAACTTTTTTTTATTAAATAAATCATTGAAACTAAATTAGAAAAAAATAAATTGTGAAAACTTTTCAATAAGTCTGAATAGCTATTATTATTCAACGCTGTGTATTGATAAAGTCTAATCTCAATCGGTGCATGGAATCGATTAACAGGAGCAGTTTCAGCTTCAGCGCAGGGAGAAGTTGATACCCAACCTGCGTAGCTGTTCTTCCTGACGCGGTTTCGAGGCATCATACCTCAACGCATATAGTGGCAATCTTGATATCAGGACGGCTTCTAATGCAAACGGGTTCCTAATCATCTGCAGCATAGTTGCTGGAATCCTTTCCGGAACGTATTCAGGTAGAAATGTTCGTCATATTTGCGAATGCTAGGGAGCTGCTACAAAGAGCGTAAAATTTAAACGAGGTACGCTCGAATTTCTAAGCAGCAAACAAGGTCTCGAAGAGACTGGCACAACACGAGATGCTGTCAGGCGTGGCAGACCCCGGAGTAGCCGTTCTGCAGAGAATATTGCTGCTGAAGCCGAGGATATCATGGAAGCGCCGTCGACATCGACCAGACGACGTGCCACGCAAATGGGGATCAGTTGACAAGCAGTTTCCGTACAAAGTCCAGACGGTGCATCAGCTGTTAGCTGCTGACCGCCAATCGCGTCTAACATACGCTCCAGCCATCCTTAATCACCACCAAGAGGAAAATGATTTTTCATCAAAAATAATCATGAGTGATGAGGCCCATTTCCATCTTAGCGGGTACGTAAATAAGCAAAATTTACGCTTCTGGGGCACTGAAAATCCTCGTGTAACCCACGAAGAGCTATTACACCCGCTCAAAGTCACTGTATGGTGTGCTGTTTTCGCTGGAGGAGTCATCGCACCTTTTTTCTTCGAAGACGTCGCGGGCCAAACGGTTACTGTGAATGGTGAGCGCTACAGAGCAATGATCAACGAGTTCTTTTTGCCGCAACTTGATGAATTGGGATTGGAAAACATGTGGTTCCAACAGGACGGTGCAACGGCACACACTGCACGTACCACAACCGATATGCTGAAGGATGCATTTCTCGGGCGCCTAATCTCCCGTTTTGACGATTTGCACTGGCCAGCAAGATCGCCTGATTTGACCGCTCCAGACTTCTTTTTGTGGGCTTCTTGAAGTCGCGGGCTTATGTCAACAAGCCTCAGACTCTTGCAGCTCTTAAAGACAATATTCGTCAAGAATGTGAGGACTTATCGCCGGAAGTTTTGGCCAAAGTGATGGAAAATGCCATAAAAAGTCCTCAAATGGCAATCAACTGTGGCGGCGGCTAGTTATATGGCATCATATTCTCGACTTGATGTAAAAAAAATTAAAAGACCAAATAAAAACAATCCACAAGAAGAATCAAAGTGTTTCATTTTTTTTTTTAATTACAGTCAAAAAACATCGCAAGGTTACTTTTGCGCCACCTGTATTTGGTAAACTATTAAAATTTGGTGCCGTTTCTAAGCCATTCTGTGTACTGTGTCAGTCCCTTATTTAGCCACAAAACGATCACGAATTGCTGCAACGCATTTTTACAAACACTATTTCTTCGCCATTTATTTATCCCTATGCATTTATGTGTGCATGCACATATGTACATATATGTACGTTTGTATAATACAGCCACAAGCGCGCTGTGGAAGCAGCCGTTTGAATGATGCTTTCAACAAATTTTGTTGGACTCGTTCGCTTGTGCAATCGTATAAATGCACAGGAAATAAATGTGAACGGAAGGAAACCGAAGATTGCATTCACATTTATCCAACACCGCTTACATTGCGGCCCTTATACGCTCTTTCTATCTCTCACTCACTTTCTTCGTTCGCCGGTTCGCCCGTTCTCCCGTCTTCCGTTGCCTGGCCGTTATGGTTGATTACTTTGCTGGTAATTCTCGTAACACTAGCACACTCGCTTTAGAGTTTTTTTTTTTAGTTTTGCTAGTTCAACTTTTTTGTTTGTTGTTTGTGTTAGTTACGCTTATTGAATTCAGTTTGATACTGTCGCTAATGGCATTGCAATAATAACATTTTTTCCTATTTTTCTTTCCTTTCATTTAACTTTCTATACATTCAGTTATTTTCAACCGCTTTATATTTTTTGCCTGCTCTCTGTTGCTCTGTGATTTCTTGACGGTTAAGCTGATGTGCTATAGAGCTGCAGTGATGGTTGCCGCATTGCAGCTGATATGTGATATGACAATTTGCAAAATGGGTGAAGTGTATGAGTTTAGACTTCTGTAGTTTTTTTAAATGTTCATTAATTTTTTATAAAAATATATTGCAATCTACAATAAGCTTCGAAGCTTAAATTTTTGTACAATAATAACACAAATTCGACAAATTTTCAACAAAATCCAAAATTTGTTAATCCTAATTAGAAAAAAAACCTGATTTTTAGATTGGGAAATTCAAAATCGTGCCAGTTTGTCAAATGTTTGTGTTTTTTCACCCGGGACATAGCAGAGTCATACTGATTACTAATGTTTTTGGTTTTTGTCTTTTAGATAAATAGAAGAGCCAAAAGGGCAATACCGTCCAGGTCCAATTTTTCAGGAGCGCCAACTTCAGCGCCATTTTTTAAATTATTAAAAAAAAAAAAAAAATCCATTTTACCTGTTGTTTCACGAAAGTCAATAAATTAATTTTTAACATATTTTCCATTCGTCGGTGTCAGACAAATTAAATAAAAATCAAAAAATCTCCGCTAATAAAAAACGATCACAAATTTTGATACAGAAGTTTTTTTTTAATTTTTATTTCTTTTATTTATATTTGTATTCAAAATCAATGCAATAAAAAACAATTTTAAAATTCTCCACAATGCATTGGTATTATATTTTTTAAAGAAGTTTATGCACTCCTAAATGGTACAACCCAATATTCCTGCCGTACAAAAAATACATCTGTGCTCCCACTATTATTTGGACGTTTGGGCTCTAATTATATTTAAGGGGCAACAAAAATTTCGCCAAAATAATCAACATCTGATAGCGTGAACGCGGGGGATATTCGGAAAACGTCATTTATCACTCATTAATTGGAGACACCCACTAAACTTGTTAGTTATTTAGTAAGTTAGTAAATGCATAATGAATTACCATTCGAAATTTGTCATCAGTTATAATTTAGAACCGTAACTGGGACATAGTGAAATTCTGTACATGCTCGTATATGTATGTATAGTATGTAAATAAAGCGTAATTTAGAAAGCAAGTCTAGTAATCGCTGCGATTGAGAGTTTCAATTACTCTCCCTCAGAAAAGCTGCCCACAATTTCAGAATGATTTGTGCTTCTATGTACGCAGCTATTCACATATTTATATATATGTATATACACATATACATATGCTTAATAATATCTCATGAATATGTATATATAATAGTCAACCCTCCGCCAGCATATTAAATGGGTATTAATCTTTCATGAATGCTAAGTCCAAACTTTGCTGACAGCGACTTTAATTACACAAACTCACATAAGCATACGTGACATACGAAAGCGTAATATGGTGATGTGGCTATAGCGATGCAGCAACAAATGCAGTGCTATGAAACTTCCAGCAGGCAAACTCATTAGTTCGGAATTAGTTTACTATCAGTTTATTTTGCAGCTAAAGTATCAGGTCAGTACATAAGTTCGTGCGCTTTTTTAAGGTGGTTTTTAAACTAACAAAAAAGATGTTTTATGTATCTATTAATAAATAATATATTTTCCTTAATTGTTTACAATGTCTTCCCAACGTTTAGACAAATTTTTAATTCCCTGCTCAAAAAAAATGTTTGTCCTTGGAGCCAAAATACGCTTCCATATCTCTTTTTATAGCTTCTTTTGAGGATTAGTTCTTGTTACTTATATGGGGTTGAAGTCCACGGAAAAGGTGATAATCACAAGGTGCAATATCCGGAAAGTATGGTGGATGCGGCATTAGCTCCCATCCGAGCTCGTTCAGCTTGGCTAATGTTTGCCTTGCGGTAGTAGGTCTTGCGTTGTAGTGGTGAAACAAAACTTTGCGTCTATTCACTAAAGACGAGGATAACAATCAGCAGTTATCGTCTGGTTTGGTTCCAGAAGTTCATAATAAACAATATGGCCGGTATCCCACCAAATAGACAGGAGAATCTTCTTGGGGTGAAGGCCATCTCTAGGGGTCGGTTCTGGTGTTTCATCTTTATCTAACCATTGGTGTTTCCGAACAGGATTATTGTAAAGCACCCATTTTTCATCACCACTAACGATACGGTTCAAACAGCTTTCATTTTCAAGCCGTTGCAGCAGCTGAGAACACACATTCACTCTCTGCTGAAGGTTGGCGAAGGAAAGTCTATGCGGAACCCATTTTCCCAGCTTTGAAACCTTTCGCAACTGAATCAGATGCCTGTGAGCTGTTCCATGCAATGAATTCAACCATTGAGCTATAATATCGGCTGTCAAATTTGGCTGAGCTTCCACGAGTTCGAGCAAGGCGTGGGAGTTAAAGACTTCAGGACGACCAGCGCGCGGAGCATCCTCCACGTCGCAGTTACCACTTCGGAATTTTGAAAACCACTTTTGCCCAGTCCTTACACTCACAGTATCCTCTCCGTGAACATTGTTTATTTCTGCAGCAGCAGTTGTTGCATTTTGACCACTTTTATAAAAAAATACAAAATTTGCCTCTTATACGCGTTCGAAGATTCCATTTTATTTTTTAACAACAAGTGCTTCTGTCCGCAATTAAAATCACTTGTTGAATGCACACTATATCAAAAAAAATATAAATAGTTCCGTTATATTCCGCGAATAATTTTTTGTATGCAAAAGTGAAATTATGGGTAAAATACGCTCGTACTTATGGACCGACCTGATAGTTCGTACTTTACTTGTTTCCCATTACTAGCAACTAACTACTATTTTTAAATTAGAATAATATGAAATATCAATTTTTAGCCAATGTATCAGGATTACTGAGAAAAATCAGATAATTGAAACATTTAATCCGCACATCGTTAAAATTTTCTTTTCAAATTTTCTTCACACTTTTTAGTCATGATTTTTTAATTATTTATTTATTTTTTATACAAATACCATTTATAGTACAAAAACACTATATTCCTTAAGATTTCAAACTTTTTACAAAATTTAAAAAATCTACAAATTTTGTTCAAAAATTCAAACTTTTTAATCAGAATTTTTAAACTACTAATTTACTTTTTATTTATCTTTTTATAAAAATATAGTATATAGTACAACAAAACCTCTATATTTTTAAGTTTCAAAATTTGTACAGAATTTAAAAAAAATACAACAAATTTTCATAAAAATTGAAAACTCTTTCCTCAGAATTTTTGTAAAAGTTTCAAGTATGCAGTTTTATAGCCTATTCAATTCATAGATGAAAGTGGCACAAAAATCGAATTAATTTTGGGCATAGATGGGCAGATTGCAGTGGCGCTAAAAATACAGTAAATAAAATTCTTTATTTAAATTAATTACTAAACAAAATTGCAGTAAAAATATTGAGCACAATATAACTTGATTGCATTATCACTGAAATGCAATATTTACTATGAAATATTATTGTGGACCGCCGTAGCGGAATGAGCTGATGCGTGACTACCATGCACGGATTAGAAAAAGTGTTTCCTAATAACGGTCGCCCCTCGGCAGCCAAAGGTAAACCTGCGAGTGAATTTTCGTCAGAAAAAAGCTTCTCATAAAAACCCATTTGCCGTTCGGAGCCGACTTAGAACTGTAGGTCACTCCATTAGTGGAACAACATTAAGACGCACGCCACAAATAAAAGGAGGAGCTCGGCCAAACACCTTACAGAAGTGTACTCGCCAATTACGTAATTATTATTTTTTTTATATATATGCTACAGGTATATGTATGTAGTGATACATACCTCAACTTCGTTCTTCTTACTGTTTAATAAAAATTAAAAAAAAAAAACGATTGAACTTCCCTCCTATGAAGTTAAGTATACGCAATGGATACCTTGCGCGATACGTTTTCCTTTGAAACTTTCAAGTACTTTAAAATATTATACATATTCTATGAAAAAATTAAAAACTGAGTACACAGCATTGCTATAGAAAATCTTTAGTTTCACGTGCATCCGAAATTGTTTCTGGGTGGCAGAAAAAATTCAGTTTTGTCGCGTGATGTATGCAAGCAAATATTTGGCTCTCCTTAAAAGCAGCAACTTTTTTGAATATGCTGGCGAACGTGGCCAAAACGTATAATGACAATTTTTTTATATGAATGCAATTTTAAATGATTATATTATCTTACACAGTTAATGCAACTACCCGCCTTTAAATTTCAAATACACAGTTCTTTCCTTTTACAGCCTTGTAATACTTTCAATGACATCTGTGCCAAATTTTATATGAACATTAACACTCAATCAACATAGCGCGTGTACTCTTCAACGAATTAAAAGTGGATTTAGCAAATTTCACAATGTCTAATTGTGTTGAGGAAAAAAATTGTATTATTAAATCTTATTTTCGGTATGAAATTTCTGGAGCAGAAACATTGAGAATGTTGCGAATGCCTTTGGCGGTCGAGTAATGCGGCAATAAAATTTTAACAATTGGCACAAATAATGCAGAAAACGTAGCGAAGGTGTTGAAACGAAGCTCACCGTTGACTACCTCCAGCATGAAGTATGGGAAAACACGGGAAGAAAATTCCAGATTTAGTACGCGAACCCTAACAAATGGCAAACGGAGACCTCGTTTGTACTTATACTGCTAAAATTTAGTTTGAATCATGTCAATATTTTTGGAAAGATATTTTGTGCCTGAAAAATATAAAACTCGCTAGGTGCAACAAAACCACTTAAACCGCTAGTTCTTGGAGTGCTTTGATGCTGGCAAAATATTATTATTATTATTATTTATAGGAGTTATATACCATATAACGCTAACTTAATTAGCACACTAGCTAACTGGTGAAATAGATTTAGAAAAATAAATAAAAATTTGGAAAATTATTCAAATCTTCACCCATTCTGCCATATGCACAAAACTATGGCAGAAATTAGTTTTTGGTGCATAAACCTAGCTTCCAGCACACTCTTCGATAATACATTACGAATTCATCAATATTACGATTTTCTGTGATGTCCGTCAACATGCGCCTAATACCGTTTTGACAGTGTCAGTTAACAGCAGGCCGGCTGTTAACTTTGATTGCGAATTCTGGCAGACTTAATTGAAGCAGAACATATTTTTATACACACACATACATGCCCACACACACACGTATTTGCCAACAAATACTGCCGTGTATATTTGAAAGGCCTTTAAGCTGAATTGTATGCCACTCGGCATGAAGCCGCGAAGCCCCCATCAACTGTCTGCACCTTCATTAGTCTGTCACTCAGTCAACCAGCCAGCCAGTCTGTCAGTCAATCAGTCTGCTCCCTATTGGCAGTTACCAATTAAACGGAAATTAACGAATAATAAGGTTAGTTGACTCGCATTCAGTTGCGAAACAGGCGAGCGGGGTTACGGGGTGTAAACAAACATATACATACATACATGTGTACATCCGCGTTTCTGTTTTATGTAGGTGTATGTTTCTAATGACTATTTGATTACCGGTTATACTTCAACTTTTACACGCACACACATATGAATACGGCGATATCTAACACTCGACTGAATTAATGCCGGTAGCTCTTCACACACATCCATACATGCATATCAGGTATTCGCTGATTTTTAGTTGACGTGTGTTTTTGTTTTGGCTCCTGAACATGGCTGCCACGTTATTTGTCAGGGCAATTCAGCTGGTAATTGCTTGTTAAATGTTACGCCAACAAAGTTAGGCAATATTTTGCTGATTCTGCTTGAGTATAAGTGTACAACGGTCGGTGGTGGTGTTTATTAGTGAATGTTTGGATCTAAATGATGATGAGTGAAATAATCCTAGTACACATTTATTACGTTACAAATATTTTTTCACACTTGTGCTCAAATGCAACCAAAAAAGTATACTTGGTAACAAGCAGGGTCAGCTCGGCCATGGTGTAATATCACTGATAGGAGAAACAAATGGCTGCTGGCTAGTCATAAACTTACATAATTAAGTCACTTTATCCTTTTTCATTTCCTATTCGGAATTATTTCACATGAAAAAAAATACTCGTATGCAAAAACTAAGAAAAGTCAGCAATCAGCACTATTTTTGAGCGACTTAAAACTTTCATTTTATTGTACTAGAATTGAATGAGTTATAAAATTGCTAGCCCAAAAGTTTCCCGAAGATCCTGATTCAAAAGTGGAAAATGTTGATTAAAATTTTTTTGAAATTTTATTTATAAATAATTTCTATAAAATAAACTATGCACTTAGCGAAAAAATGACAGGATTAATCATAAATACTACTTCTCGTCTACATGCAGCAAAAAAACTTGGTTTTCTTAGACTTTATTACAACTTTGTGATAATTGCTTCCATATAACAGCAATCCATTGAAATGTTTAGCTTGCTTTATTTCTAGCACAAGCGATTAGCACTGATGCCGCGCGAAATACTTATAAGGCCAGTTATTGTTTTTAAACGAATTGAGCGCTGAGGAATAAGTTTCCGCTCTCGTCGCTGTTGAAAGCAGGTAACATCAATTGCAGGAGAGGGATATCGAGAGACGCTTGGTGACGTGTGAGATGTTTCTTGAACGCATCGCATCGTTAATGCGTTTGAATCGAGCTCGCAAAGAAAATTCCGGAATGCGACGGTAGACATAGTAAACTGATTTTGTTGCATGACAACGCCAGGCTTCACGTTGCTAAATCTGTCCAAAAATATTTAGAGGGACTGAATTGGGCAATCTTACCCACCCGCCGTATTCCCCAGACATTGCACCTTCGGACTACCATCTGTTCCGATCAATGGAGTTAGCCCTAATTGGAGAGCGATTCACTGCTTACGAGAGCATCGCAAACTGGCTCAATTAATGGATCAAGTCAAAAGAACTGGAATTTTTCGTCGGAGAAATTCGTATTCTGATGGAGCAAAGTTGTAGCTTCCCATGGCACATAGGAACTTCACTTAATTTTTATTTTTTAATTGTTTAAATAATTCGTAACTTCGACTAAGAAAGAACGGAAACTCTTCGCATACCCAATAAATAGGCGCAAGAATGTATGTAGTGCTTAATATTTAAAATTATGCAAAATTTATGGAGGGAAACTTCTGGCCAAAAACCAATACTTTCTCAACGAGACTTAAGCGAAATAAGCCGGCTTGCCGTGAATAAAATGCACAGCCCGTCGGAAATTCAGCGCTTACTTAGGTGGGGCAGCTCCTCCAACACTTTTAAATTTCCCTATTTTTTGCTTTAAAAATTCATTTATAATCTAAAGAATATCTATCCGATGTTTTAAGCTTAATAGAAAGTCTAAAGATTCCTTATAAAATCAGTGAAGTGATGAGCATTCAATGAAAGATGGAAAAGAACGAAATCCTTAATCGTATTTTTCTCAAAATACGTTTTTTCCGCGCTGTCACACAAAGTAATCAAGATATCAACTTTAAAATTTTCGGTGATATTCCCTTACATAATTATTAATCACTAAAAATATTGTTTTAATCGATTTGTTTATAAAAAACAGTCTAATTTTTTTCTTTTTCACTTCAAATTTTCATTTTTCTTTTTTTTCGTTAAAAATAGATAATTGCAAAGCGGAATTACATATTTTAAGGAAAATTTTTTTTCTAATCTATTTCAGCTTATTACAAAAGGCTGTACATTCCACGGGGCAAATTAAAAGAGCTACGTTTGAGCAGCTGTAGCGCCACCATTTTTTTGTTTTTCTGTTTTTTTTTTTTTTTATTTCAAAGAACTGTTTATATATTCATTTAGGAATACATATTAGTATGTAATTTATTTTAAAATAATAAATACTCTGAGTATTTCGCAAAAAATTATTGAAAAGCTGGTTGTCTGGAGGAGCTGGACCCTTAACCTTAAAGTTTCTGTGAGACGTATTCGGCAAATTTTAAAAGGAAAAGCGGCGGCTCGCTATTGATTTGGGCTGCTATTAGAGATCATGATAAGACCCTAATTTGCGTTATTTCTATGAAAATGAATGCCGAAAAATACATAGAGCTGTTGAATGAGGTCCTTATTGATTTCGGAGATGAAGTAAGTGTCCCCGAATGGATATTTCAACAAGCTAACGCAGCAGTTCATACCGCGAAAAAAACTAAGGAATTTTTTAAGTTAAATAGGATACCATTGTTATTAGAATGGCCCGCTTGTAATCCAGACCAGAAGCCGAAAGAAAATCTTTGGGTTATCCTGTCGAAACAAAGTTTTCAGAAATGAGTGAATATTTGACAATGTTAAACAATTTGAAAGATGAGTGGGGTCGAATTGATCAAAACACCGCCAGAAAGCTAATTGGTTCCTTTCAACGACGACAACAGCAAGTCGAAATTAACGAGGGTTCTTCTTCTTCTTCAACTGTCTGTTAGGATTAAAACCTGTTTTACAACAATTTGCTAGATAAAAATGCATACAACATAACATATATACTTAAACATAACAGCTATAACAAATATAAGAAATATAGTAAGTATTTATACCTGCGGCCATCGTAGCCGAATGGGTTGGTGCGTGATTACCATTCGGAATTCACAGAGAGAGTCGTTGGTTCGAATCTCGGTGAAAGCAAAATTAATAAAAACATTTTTCTAATATTTTTCCGAGTGTATTTCTGCCATGAAAAAGCTCCTCATAAAAATATCTGCCGTTCGGAGTCGGCTTGAAACTGTAGGTCGCTCCATTGGTAGAACAACATCAAGACGCACACCACAAATTGGAGGAGGAGCTCGGCCAAACACCTAACAGAAGTGTACGCGCCAATTATTTATTTATTTTACGTAACGCTTAAGCTTGAAGTCCAACATACTCACCATCTCTTTGGAGGTCTACCAGGTCATCTTGAAGTTGTTGGCTTTTCTATCATTGATATTTTTGCCAGTCGTTCGTTGGTCATTCTCTACACATGCCTATACCATTCCTTCCGCCTCTTTCAGCTCGACCTGATAACATTTTGTACGTCGAACATTTGTCGTATTCGCATCGTCCCAGCGATTGGTGCCTCCTATAGCGCGGAGAACCGAAATGTCTTGATACTGCCTGCTCGGATGTTTTCATATCCGCTCCCCTCTCAATTGCATATGTCAATATAGGCCCCACGCATGTTTTATATATTCTGACTTTCCCTTTAGTGTTGAGGTATTTATTTTATTGCACCAGATATCCATAAGATATCTTGCTACACGAGCTGCTTTGTTCGTTTGCGCGATGACATCAGAACTAAGGTCTTTAAAAGAAGTAATTTTTATTTTGGGTCCGAGGTCGTTGAACTACATAACCAACATAATTGGTGCGCCATACTACGCAAGACTGCTTCTTGGGGATATCTTGAGATTGTAAGCGATTTTGTTTTTGATGCGGATATTTGCATATTAAAAGTTTATGCAGCTTTTTCGAAACCGTTGAGGCGGCGCTGTAAATCTTCTTCAATTTCGGATGTTAGTACCGCGCCATCCACATATCAAATTATTTTTATTTCCGTTTTGAGTTCGTATCCCCTAGGTGCATTTTTGTGCACTCAAGTATCCTCAGTGTATACCCTCGCATACTCCAAGCGGATCTTTGGAGTTGGAGGAGGAGTGTTCTGCAAAAAGCTCCCCATCAGGCTCGAATTCCGGTTACCGGACTAATGTAGTGTGTTCCAAGCAGAGGTGGCCGCAATTAAAGAAGCAGCTGATTGGCTACTTACTTGCTAAATAACTGTTAAAGAGGTAAACATCTACTCCGATAGCGAAGCATCAATTAGGGCGCTTGACTCTACTATAGTGCACTCGAAACTGGTCAGAGAATGCCTGGTTTCACTTTCGACTGCATCTGCACTCTTTGACATAAGGCTAACTTGGGTATCTGGTCATAGTGGCATTGCTGGAAACTGTACAACGGACGAACTGCCTAGACAAGGGACCTGTGAGGTATTGTCCCCGCGAAAGATGATAATCGGGATCCCCTTGACAACCTGCGCTTTACTCCTGGAAAGACGAGCTTCGCGTCAACTCAGCGAACTCTGAGCAAGTAAACAAACATGTAAAGTCACGAAATCTTTCTGGTCACGGCTGGATCGGGGGCATTCAAGCGATCTTCTGAGGTCAACAAGATTGGACTCTCACTCTCTCACAAGATCTGAACCCACACTTTCCGCGGCGTATACATGCGGTGAGACTCGGAATTACTTCGAGTCTTTTTGTGGCAGCTGTATGAAGGATGAATTGAAATCATCTCAGCACCTGCTGCTTAGCTGCTTCGTTCTCGCAGGCCTTAGATATCAAAAATCTGATTGTTTTAATTGTTTGTGACCAGCTGTGTTTCGCAAAAGTTAAAGGTATTTTATTCACATACCAGTTGCGCTTCAGGAAATCCCTCTCAAAAATCATGGTATCAACGGAAGCCTTTGAGGGTAAGAGATGGTGCTGCAAGAAAAAGAATATTGTTCGGAGATGACTTTGGCCGTTAAAAATGCCTTTGATGCAGATAGCTGGTAGCGAATACTAGAAATCTGCATACAAGTAGGCACATCTAGTTATGTTGCCAGAATATTTGGAAGCTATTTTACGGACCATAAACTGAGGCTTAAAGGCGACATAGGCATTGAGTAGTAAAATTTGTTAGCAGTGGTCCATCTAGGATCAGTTTTAAGTATACTATTATGGCACCAAAGGGTGTTCTAAGACTGGGAGTGCCTCCTAAAACCGGTCGCTAACGAATCAATAAGTACGACTAAAGCTTGATTAACGTCCATGAACATAGAATTTGTTAAGCACAAACCTGACAAGCAGCAGGAAGACAATAGAATTTATGAACGTCAATGTTGGAACTGCGACTACCAATTCAAAACCTGCTATTAAATACCTAAGAATGATGACTGGTAGTCGTTTACACTTTAAAATGCTCCTAGAATATGCTCTGAAGAATCCATCAAATGTGCAGTCCAGACTACCGCGACGGTGGTCAAAGCGCAGCAAAAGATTCCTATATACATAAGTGGGTAGACAGCTCGGTCCTTCTGTATGCCGTACCAATCTGAACTGACGCATTGAACATAAATAACTATGCACGAAAAGTAATAGCCGTTTATCGGTTAAGCGCTTTGTGGACTATCTGCGGCTTCCATACAATTCCTGACGACACTCCATACGTCCTTACAGAACTAATTCCGGTAGGCTTTATGGCAAAAAAAAAAAATCACAGGCTATCCGAACACGACAGCAGAGCAAGGCGTAAAGACATTGTACCAGAAGAAAATAAAAGCTAATTAGTTTTGCTCTCATGTTGTCCTCAAATAGTGTACGCACCCTGTACTTCCATATTTGTAGTTCTTCCAGCGTTTCCTCTGGCATTTCACAAAAACTTAAGACCAATGGTGCTACAACTGCAAAAACTAATTTATCGGCATATGCGACTACTACCTGGACCACCTCCTCCGTTGCTTAACAGTATGCGACTATTAATGCAACCCTGCATACGTGCTACTATTTATATATCTTTACAACCCAAAAGTTAACTCTGGCTGTATTTTTCACAATAACTACCTTTGCATGTTACTTTACTTTACTCAACGCGTGTGTAGTAATTACCAAAGCTGCCACCTGCATGCAAACACCTGGGGCACTTTGTGAAACAAGCAAAATAGATGTACTCACATGTGGTGTGTGGTATGTGGCACACAGCAGATGTCACAAGCACAAAGTAGCATTTCAGCTCCACTCAATAGGATTATTTTCTTTTCAAGCTGAGTTATGCTGAATTCTATGCATGCGCATCTACCTACAAGCACAAATGCGTACACATACATACATATATGCGCATATCAATGCTATCTACTGGTATTTCAACTCCACCGACCATACGGAAAGCAATGTGTATGTATGCGTGTATGTATGTATGTTTGTATGTATGTATGTATGTATGTGAGGTAAAAGTCGATATCGTATGAATAAATGACCTCGTCGTCTGCATCCACATAAAACTGTTATTTCGTATCTACAAACACACATACAAAATTACAGGAATGTTGAGGCCAGTGTCTGGAAAAAGTACGAACGTGCATATAGGAGCATTTATGTGTAAATATGTATGTATATAGTTATATAAGAGTCTACCTTTGCTACATGAACATATTGGAACAATTCAATTGGTTTCATCGAAGCGGAAGTAATTGCCATCGATTGATGTCAACGACATTGTTCCGGGGATAGAATAACAAAAGAGAATAGAAGCCAAATACAAAAAAGGAAAAAATTAAAGTATAACAGTAGACTGTCTGGCCATTGTTGAGCTTAAGTTCGCAGGCATGCTTCTTTAATGAATTTTATGTTAGTTAAATTTCAATACTTAATTTTATTAAAACGTGACTAGGACAGACGTGACGATACGTCTAGTAGAGCTCTATTCTTAATTGAATTCAATAAATATTAAATGCAATAAAAATGAATACATACACTTAAATGTATATATATAAATACACATTCGTGCATGCTTTCAGAAAAAAGGTCAAACAAATTTAGAAGCCAGTTTTTTACTCAAATCCTTAAAACTGTTTACATTTAAGAACTACGTTTACAAAAAAAAAGTATTAGAAATATGTAATTAGTTTAAAAAATAAAATTTTGTACAAAAAATACAGTCCATGGAAAATTATAAATTCTGAAAACTCGCTCTGCTTCGGCCAGCCAAAAGTTTATACAGCAACGAAAGAGATATGGCTAATATTTTAACTTTTCTTCGCGAATTGAGGTTAGGTTTAGCAAGTTTATACATTTTCTCAAACTAATTTGCACTTCCAAGCAGCAAAAATATTGCCTTAAAAAGTCTCTAATTGAAGGCTATTAAAAGCTAAAGGGCGATCAATTTGGAGGTACTTTCCCCAAGGGTTATTCTGACAGGTCACACATGACTACTGTCAAACTATTAGGTTGGGGAATAAGTTCGTAGCGTTTTTACCGACGACTTTTGTTTAAACAAAAAAACAATAATTATGCCAATAAATTGATCAATTATAAAGGGGGATTAAGTTTTAAGGGCCGGTGTTGATTTTGAACAAAGTACAAGTTTTTTAGGAAATTATTGTCATTTCTCTTTATTCTGATAATATTGGTATGGCTCAATTACGTAAGGAGCAAAGTATCGGTCAAATGGCCGCCGCGGCCTCAGCGGCACACCCTCATCCGATGGTCCAAATTTTCAATGACGCTGAGGGCATAATTGAGGTTCTATGCCGTTAATGTGCCGAATTATCTCATCCTTTAGCTCTTGAATTATTGCTAGCTTATCGACGTACACCTTTTCTTTCAAATAACCCCAAAGAAAGAAGTCCAACGGTGTATTTGACGTTTAGGTGTGGTTCACATTAAACATCGGTCCTTAAAATTTAACCACCCTTTATATTCCCCCTTGTGGTTTACAACCTCTTTCTATGCCTCGCCTTATTTGCCGATACCGTTCCGCCAAAAATCGCCTGGTCTGCTGTCAAGGAAGTTATTGAACCAGTTTTTAAGGGCCTCTTTGTTATCAAATATAACGTCTTTCGTATGGTTTGACAGCGAACGGAAAAGATGGTAATCGGGATGGGATCGGCGCAGGGTCCAGAAAATACGGCGAAAGCTGAAGGACCTCGCATCCGAACTATTGGAGTGCGATTCTGACTACTTGTGCAACATGGGCTCTGCCAATGTCGTCAAGGAGTATGGTTTGACAATGACGATCTGGCCTTTTCAGGCGAATAGTCGTTGAGCTCGTACATGCAGGCTCGCAATTTTTTGGCAAATCCGATTGTATAAAGCTTATTGAGAATCGTTTTATGATCGCAATTCATTTTTTCCGCGAATTCACGACTGGTTTAGCGACTACTCTTCTTCAAAAGCGACTTGAGACGTTCTTCATCGAATTCAGCAGGCATTCCGCTGCGGGACGTGTCATCGACGTCAAAGTCTCCATTTTTGAACTTTTCAAACGATTTCCGTGCTGTAGACCCACCTGTGACACCTTCTCCATACACATCGTAAATGTCCCGGGCTCCTTCGGCAGCTTTTTGACCTCGGTGAAAAGCAAAGAAGTGCAGGTGTTGAAAATGTTGGTGTTGCCTACTAGGTATTCCATTTCTAAGTCTCAAAACTAATAAAAAATTATTGTAAATAACTCAAAAATACAGCTAACATAGTTTTGTAAAGCAGATAAACTTCTATCGAATCTTTACAAATCGTACAATTGCTTTTCGAAAATCGACGCTCTGTGAAAAGTGTTCATCGCGCGCTCAGGCGATGAGGCACATTTTTGGCTTAATGGCTACCTCAATAGACAAAATTTCCATATTTGAGCTGAAGAGCAACCCGAAGCCATTCAAGAACAGCCATTACATCCATTGCAATTAACCATTTGGTACGGCCTAAGAGCTGGAGGAATCAACGGTTCATATATCTTCAAAAACGAGGCTGGAACTAATGTAAGAGTGAATGGAGAATGCTGTCGCTCCATGATAAATGACCTTTAGATACTGGAACAACATTTGGTTGCAACAAGAATGCGCTACTTGACATACAACCAAACAGACCGAGAAACAATGGACTTACTGCATCGTCGTTTCAGTGAGAAATTTATCTTTCGTCTCTGATCACAATTGGACACCAAGATCGTGTGATATCACACCTTTGGACTTTTATTTGTGAGGGTATCTAAAGTCTAAATGACTTGTGGATAAACCAGCTTCGATTGAGGCATTGGAAGCCAACATTACTAAAGTTATTCACGAGATACCGACCGAAATGCTCAAGCGAGTTATTAAAAAATGGTGTTAATGGATGGACAACTCGTCCATCCCCACTCTCGTCGCAGTTGCGGAAAACATTTCATAGGGATTGTCTTTAAAAATAAATGTCATGAATGGTTCGACACAAGCATTAAAAAAGATTGCCCAATCAATTTGAAGATTCGTTCTTTTATTTCAATTGAAAATCCGATACCTATAAATTGATCACCTTGAATAAATACGTTAAGAACTCGTTCAGTAAATAAATTGCAATTTCCATTTATATTAGAGCAATAACGGCTTATGTTACAGGTATACAATATGACGAGTGCAATCAAAATTGTCTCTACTTTTCAGTGTCCGGGTTTCAATGTTTCCTACTGTAAATTTTTGCTTTTCTTTTTTATTTTCGTTGTAACTACTAAAGTGATTTTTAATGAATTCAACAAGGATTCATAGTTATGAATAATTATTTCTCGTGCTTACTAATACCAACAAGAAACCCCAAATCATTTAAAGTCTTTCTCTACCGGGTCCTTCTAACGCTTATACGGCCTTCCTTTTCCTATGCCACTTCAGTATTTGAGTGCCCACGTATGTATAGGGATGGCAATCCCGAAAACTCGCTATCCCGGTGTTTTTCATATCCCGCAAATGGTGGTATTAGCATGTATTAGTTTTTTCAGGATCCCGGGACTAATAGAAATGTGCAAATTCCGGAATCCCGAAAAATGTTAATATACAATACATGATTATTGCAAAATAATATAAGAAACTTGTTTTAATTGATTTGGGATTGAAAATGGCAACATCAATATTAACAAATAAATCATCTCAATCTTCGAATTCATTCAGTCCATCTGAGTAAGATTTCGCTTCAAGCTAAAAAACCATTTATATATAAATATACAACGTAGGGTCCTAACCACTAGACGATCACGGCCTTTCTAATAGCGGTCGCCCCTCGGCAGGCAATGGCAAACCTCCGAGTGTATTTCTGCCATGAAAAAGCTCCTCATAAAAATATCTGCCGTTCGGAGTCGGCTTGAAACTGTAGGTCCCTCCATTTGTGGAACAACATCAAGACGCACACCACAAATAGGAGGAGGAGCTCGGCCAAACACCTAACAGAAGTGTACGCGCCAATTATTTATTTTTTTTTATATAAATATAAATATTTTTTTTCCGTGTTTCCTAGATGGAACATAGAGGCCTCAATCAAAAAATCATACTTTGTATTTGCATTCTTATTTGCGATGTTCCTAAATTACATAGTTTTTTAAATAGAAGTTAAAAAAATATTACTTTAAAATTTGCCTGTTTTAATAAATATTTAATTTTTAGAAACAGTATTTTTTAAAATTCAAAGGGTTTTAACTCATATTATGTTTAAATACTTTCTATTATTGACTTTTTACTGATACGACGGGTGCCTTTTATTTGGCAGGATTTGGCAACCCTGGTATTGCAATCTGGCAACTGACAGCTGTATCGCAAAGTTTGACATTTTTTGGCTTTTACGTACTCAGAACGTTTTGAAATACCAGCGCTATTTGTGTTGTTTACAGTAACTTAAAAGATTCATCTCGGTCCAAAAATGGAACTACATCGTGAACATTTTCGTGCGATTATTTTTTACAACTTTCGACGTGGATTAACTCAGCAACATTGCATGGATGAACTTAATTCATTTTTTGGCGATGAAGCTCCATCAAGGACCAGTGTTTATCGATGGTATGGTAAATTCAATCGTGGTCGTAGTTCACTCCAAGACGAACTTCGTGAAGGTCGTCCAAAATCAATTGTTGTTCCGAAAACCATTGATGCTGTGCGCGAACTGATATTGCAAGATCGTCATGTGACCTATCGTGAGGTTGAGACAATCTTAGGCATTAGTGGGACCAGCATACATTCAATATTGCATAAACATTTGACTGTCACAAAAATTTGTTCGCGTTGGATCCCACACAATTTGTCAATCGCTCAAAAAAAGGCTCGTGTCGATTGGTCGAAGGAAATGCTCAAAAAATATGATCGCGGGGCTTCGAAACACGTCTATGACATCGTGACAGGTGATGAATCATGGATTTACGCGTATGAGCCCGAAAGTAAACAGCAGTCGACTGTATGGGTGTTTCAAATGAGCCAAATCCAACAAAAGTTGTTCGCGTACGAAACACTTCCAAGCAAATGGTCGCCTGTTTTTTCGGAAAAACTGGGCATGTCGCAACCGTACTACTAGAATAACGCAGAACAGTAAATTCTGAGTGGTACACAACCATTTGTTTGCCAGTTGTCTTCCAAGAAATTAGGAAAAGGACAATGCCAGCTCTCACACATCGGCTCAAACAACTGCATTTTTGAGCACCCAAAACATCGAATTAATGGGTCATCCGCCGTATAGTCCTGACTTGGCACCGAATGAATTCTTTTTATTCCCGTACGTAAAAAACAAACTGAGAGGTCAACGTTTTTCGACACCTGAAGAAGCGGTTGCGGCATTCAGAATGCATGCTTTGGAGGTACCTCATTCAGAGTGGCAAAAGTGCTTCGACAATTGGTTCAAACGCATGCAAAAGTGTATAGATCTTCATGAAGAATATTTTGAAAAACAATTAAGTGATTTTCGATGATTAAAATTTGTTTTTGTTCTCTAATCCCGACATATAAAAAGCACCCCTCGGGTTAATAAAATTATATCCTAAGATTAGTCCCAGGATAAAATTCGGGAATTCGGGATTACTTCAAAATTATCTCGAAATTGGGGGATAAAAATTTTCCGCTAATATTGGCATCTCTAATATGATCTGACCTAGCTAGAGAAACATTTCTATGTCTCCTCGCTCCAATTCAAGCAGGAAGCAATTTTCCTTACATAGAATAGCGAAGGAATGAAGCCCGACATGCAAACTGTAATAGCACACAAATTTTTCAAACTTCAACACTAATCAGTTGAAACTTGCACTTAACTTAATATCAAAATTCAATGGGTTATAAAACACCATACACAAATTTTTCTAAAAGTCTGATTAAAAAGTGTAAAATGTTGATGAAAATTTACTGAATTTTTTTTTTATTTCCACAAACTTTGAAACTTGGGTTTATATAGTTTTTGTAAGAGAATGAATTATATTTTCACACACAATTACCAAAATTAAACAAATTAAAACAAATAAATTGTCAAAATTTATCAATAAGTCTTAGTGCCGTAGTTATTAAGCGCAATGAATGTCGACAGTATAAAATTCGGTTGCGATCATTTTGCTTGCTTCGATTTTTTCACTTGTTTAAATCAAGTTTTAACATTTACTTTTTCCCTTTTTATCTTTTCAGCTACATACAAGCTGCGAAAATTTGACTACAAAACAATCCGCTTTATTGAGATCTGCCGCAAGCATTAAGTTGTTAAGCGCTATGAGTATGGCAAAATAATAATATGAGAAAAATACAAAATGTTGCAGAATTATTACAAATATTATCATAGCAAATAGAAAAGGGATATACTCATATACCAGCAAATATGGGGCGAACAAATAAGTGAATGGTATTCGAGTTAAATGAAGAGAAAAAGCCAAAAAAACGAACGCCATAACAGAAACTTCAGTGGGCTGTAGGAATTATACGAGTGCAAAAAATAAACGGCAGCACCATCTGTTGAATGACATTGTAATCGATTGGAATTTCAGTCAGCTAGCCAACAGCAAAAAAAATTTTATTCATATGCATACATATGTATAAATATACATACATACATATGTATAAGTGAATGCTCATGCATGTTATTCATATACCGAGCAAATAGCAATTTGGAATTCTTTCTCGACAATAATAAAGGATATTAAAAGTGAGCTGAAAATATTCAACACTAACAGTTAATATAAAATAAATAGCAGAAAACATTAAAATAAAATTACCTAATAAACGCTGCTGCTGGACAGTACGGATACGCTGTGGCCACGCTGTTCACATTCCCGAATAATTACCCACACCAACCACCACAGCACACAATATGGCTGTACCCATCGATGAGGGCGTACTAAGCGCTCTACGGGGAATAACAAGCAAAAACACACGCCTTCCTAAGCCGCTGCTCATTAAAGTTTATGTATCCAGCTTGAAGGAGGGTAAATAGTGTAACCACTCTTAGACACACACATATAAATATGTATACTATATATATGTACATGTGTATGCATACACTTATACTTAGTATTTGTTTTTATTTAAGTCAAATCGCTTTCGTTCTCCCTTAACTGCCTTTTAATCGCCTATCTCATATTTCATGCCCTAATTGTATTATTAAAAGCTTAGTTCATATATCATTTGGGCTTTGCACGTCCCATTTAATAGCATTGTTTGCCGGGAGTTGGGTGTATTCAGCCCTAAAAATTGTTTGCCAATTTTTTTAGTACTTTTTTCATAAGCATATAAATACTTGTATTATTCAAACTATGGTGTCTCTACGCGAGTATGTTACTATATTTATTTGACTTAATCACTTTTGTTTTCCAATTTATTCAAACTATTTTATATGTTTTTAGAATTTTGCCAGGAGCGTCGCATGCTTTTGGAACTAGTTGGGCCAGAGTTACAGTCAATTTACGATGATCGGCAAATTGAGGTAAATGTTGTTGTGCAAATATATTATTTGCATAATAATTGCAATCGCTAATAATAACTACGATTACAATTACGAGAACAATCATAATTACTATTATAATTACATTTGAAATACATTGAACATAAAAAATACAATACAACTACCATTACTCTTACAATTATAAGTCCAATTACAATTACAATTATAATTACCATTACAACTACCACTACAATTACAATTACGAGAACAATCATAATTACTATTATAATTACATTTGAAATACAATGAACATAAAAAATACAATACAACTACCATTACTCTTACAATTATAAATCCAATTACAATTACAATTATAATTATCATTACAACTATATTACAATTACAATTACATTTAGAAATGTAGTCATAATTACTATTACAGTTTTTTTTTGGTGGGTGAGGTAGGTTTCCAAATGCCTTAGCATTTACAGGGTGATATGACCACTAAAGCAATCCATCTTCTTTTGCTGGGGAGACTCCCTTCCCGCGACTACTTTCTACATTACTTCGGAAGGGCCGAGACCCACGTCTATGTCCACCTTGCTTGTAGACAGCTTACCTTACCCATGCGGTATAAGTATTTCACCCATTTACCTAGGTATTGTGGTGTCTCATCGGCTTTGCCACCGCTGCATGGTTTGGTATCTCCATTCTGCGGCGTTATTGGTGGCGTGTTTTTTCCTATAATTCCACGTATCCACTCGTTCCAGAGTCATGACGTCGATAGGTATCTTCCCGCTGATTACAAAAACTGCTGCTCGTGAGACAATGCGGTAGGCTAAAGCAACTCAAAGTGCCGTCGTTCGTTGTACAGCCTTTGTGTTTGGCTCTACACTTTAGCGAATCTCTCCATATTTCGCTGTCATACAGGAGTATTGCGTTTGTGGTGGCCATAATCAACCTTCTTTTACTCTGGGCTGGTCCACCGATGTTCGCCATTAGTATATTCAGCATTCTCGTCATCTTCGCTGCTTTAGTAGCCGCGTTCCGTATCTGGACCCAGAACGTAAACCTGCTATCGAGTTGAATGCCCAGGTATTTCACCGCCTTTTGAGTTACTAGGGATGTATCGCCTAGATGCGTGCTGACCTTGAGTGGCCTCGTATCATCAGGATTACTTCGGTATTATATTTGGCAAACTTAAGCCATGATCCTTAACATGACTTGGTTCAGCTTCCTCTTGGAACCCTTGGTATCTCACGCGGATATGATGGCCGCTATATCGTCCGCTTATCCCACGAGATATGTGTCTTCTGGCATTTCTATACTCAGGATGCTTTGAGTAATGCACGCATTGTAAACTTCAAGCATCATGTTTGTTCAGGTTTCGGCCACAAGCTTTGAGGACTTCAGCTGGGACGCCATCTGGATCAGGAGCTTTGTTCCTTTTGACACTTCTTGCCGCAATTTTAGGCTCTTCTTCAGTTGGCTTCCTGCTCTGCATCTCTGTTTCGCCTGGCTCTGGTGTACCTTCTTCTATTGCGGAAACACTCTTGTCTAGGCTCTGCGATATCTGGTGTCCACCAGTACATAAGCTAACTTCTTAAGCGGAGCCATACACGGGGCCGATGCGTCGTAGTTGCGCTAAATCATGGTGATTGCAAGGAAATTTGATTCACTACTAATGTGCGGCACGGGATTTGCAGCAAAGTGAGGCAGGAAAACTTCGGTGTTCAGTTTGGATATGTTCTATTTGCGAGTTCCCTTTACTTTTGGGGGTGGGGCAGGGTTGGAAGGTGATGTATTAGTGGTCACTTCCAGTATAGTCTTCTACGACTTGCCACTCTTTAATTGCCCCAGTCAAGCTATCAGTTACCAAGACGATATCCGCTGTGATGTGTACACATCCCGGTCTTCTGAAAGCAGTGGCGTTACCTGTGTTTGCCACTACTAGCCCCAGTCTGGCGGACATGTCCAATATGCGCCTTCCTTGTGTGTTCGTTATAGGAGTGCGCCACTCGACTGCTTTGGCTATGCATTTACATATATAATTACAATTAAAATTACTATTCCTATTACAATTACAAACAGTCATAATTATTGTTAAAATTGCATTTAGAATTATATTTAGAACTAATTTTCATAATTACAATAGTATTACTAATACTGAGTAATACTATACTAAGTAAATTACTGAAATTTTTTTTAAATTACAATTACAGTCACATTTACATTCATGGCAGTAATGCCATAATTATAATTAAGATTACACTCATAGTTACAACTAAAATTTCTCGCATAATTAGAATTACTGTTACTATTATTATCAATTACTTTAGTTCCATTACAAATACAGTTTCAATTACAAGTTCCATTACGAATACAATCGCAATTATAATTAGTCACGTAATTACATACACAAATAAATAATTACGATTACATAATTACAATAACCATTACAACCAGAATTACAATTAATTGCCCTCATAATTAGAGCAAAATCTACAATTACAATTGATCTTTTTAAAAGCAATTACAATTATTAATTAAATTAAAATTAAAATTTCCCTCACAATTACAATTATTCTCATAATTCCAGTAACCGTTGCAATTACAATACCAATTACAAATACAATTTCCATTACGAAAACTATTGCAATTATACTTACAATTATTACAATTATATTACTAATTGAAATTACTCCTATAATGGCAATTACTATAAAAATTTTAATTACAATTAGAATTAATCTCACAATTACCCTTACAATAATAATTAAAATTATCCTCAGAACTTTTACAATTATAATTACGCTTTGAATTACCATTGAAATTTCAATTACAATTTCAGTCCCAATTACAATAGCATTTTTATTCCAATTACAATAGCATTTTTATTCCATTACAATTACAATTAAAATAATAATTTTATTTGCAATTAAAATTATCTTCACAACAATTACAATTATAATTACTCTCTGAATTACTATTAAAATTCCAATTACAATTTCAGTCCCAATTACAATAACATTTTTATTCCATTACAGATTGAAATTGTCGACATGCATTTCGGCACCGGTCCTTTGCATATTATGCAAGTTGAACAGGATCCATATATTCTACATGATTATCTCCATGAAATTGAGACTTGCTATAATAACTCGAAAAGTGTATTTTTTCTGGTTAGTACATTTCATGATGAACTTATTTTTCATTAAAAAAAAATCGCTCAAATTAATTCAAAAATGTACAATTTCACTCCTTCAATGAATTTATAGGCGCTTATCGGCGACAGCATAGGTCCCATGCCATTACCAACGCACATCGATGAGGATATTTTCACTGGCATATTGGAGCAGGCACAAACAAGTGACGAGGAGCGAAACTTGCTACAAAAATGGTACACAAAGGCAGCAACAGGCACGAAAATTGTCAAGAGCACCAGTAGCAGCGATGGTGGCATAGCAGCCAGCTCACACAGCCAGTATGTGCTCAAGCAGGACTATCGGTGAGTGATGTCGGGGTAATTGTGCATAAGTGGATATTTATGACATAATAAATGCACATTAAGCCAAATACTAATATCTACTCACGCATATGTGTTCTTGTAATGGGTTCGCTCGTTTTCATTTTATTTATGTCCAAAGCGTGTGCTCACATCTTTGCGTGTGTGCTGCCATTGTCTGAGGCGTTCAATAAAACTCAACTTACGCATTTATAAATTTCAATTTTTTTTCGCTTGTAGCTACTGACACGTTTTTTTCGACTCATGCCTCGGTGTTTTGCCAAAAACCAATTGATTTGTTTTGTGTTTTGGGCCTATTAAAGCATTTAGGAAAGAATAAAAAGGAATGTATTTGTTTTTTTTTTTTTAATGGGAAGTACTTTTAATTGAAATGACCATGAAACCTGTTCGAAACTAAATTTCCCGATATTGTTTTTCTTTTTCTCTCAAATTAAGCCTTATATTCATAATTGTCCTACAAATGGAGAGACCAGACCGCCTTTTCTGTGCCGCCGCTGAACAGCAGATGGGTTTGTCGAGAAGTTTTTGTATGACGGAGATTTAACAAACTCCTGCTGTTATTAAAAACAATTTTACTACAATACTTTTTCGTGCTCATGGTGAAACTAGCCCTAGAAGCAAATACCAGCTGTTCACTTTCTAGGAATTTACCAAAAAAATTGTTTGATTTTCTCCATTACAGATATATTTTGTCTTTTCGCTAATAGATATTTACTTAAGTTTGTCAGATTGCTTATAACCTTTTCAACATAATATTTTTGATAAAAATTCTGTTTCTGACACTTTTCTATCAGTCCCGCCCAGCTGATCGATCCAATTCCATGTACAGGGTCCGGCACTCGAAGGGTAACCAATTAACAAGGCTATACGTTTAGTTTGAAAAATTACTTTTATTCAATTCAAAGTAAAAAATGTATGAAAATAATACAAAATTAAGAATCGATTCACTTTTGATCGATATGATCACCTTATGCCTTGACTATACCCCCGAGACGTGTTCCAAGCTGCTCGAATATGAGTTATAGGTATTTTGGCCCACTTGCGGACAATAGCTTTTCTCAGCGCCTCGAGACTGGTGAATTTCAGAGCCATTGTGTGGACTTTATGAAATTCGAAAAGTTGTTTTTTAGCTTGGTTCACTCCTCTTGAAACGTCGATGGTCTGCTACCGAAATGTTTGTCTACCGACGGCTTCAAAGCAACCCTCAGAATACTTTCCCGGAAATATTTCGCATTTACCTTGACGCCAGATTCGCTAAAAATGATTGGGGAGCATCCATCTGCGTTTACAGCGGGCTAAACGATTACTTGTGCTGAGTATGAGCGGTCGGTTAAATAAACTCTATCGTTTGGGAGTTAACGAATCGCTCAATTTGAAAAAAATGTATCGCCAGAAAACACAATGTTCGGAAATTGACCGCTTTCGGCCAAGCGAAGCAACTTCTTCGCTCTCTCAAGTCTGACTTGTTTGGACAGGTTATGCCCGTGCATCGGCTACGCAAGCGGTCTGAGGTTTGTTACACTTCCATTGCCGGACCCTGTAGCTTCATTTGAAATTTTGCGTTTTAAATTTAAGTAGTTTTTTATGATGAAGCCTCCCAAATATTCTAAACCGTCTTCTTGCCATGAGTCCATTTAAATTTTTTGGGCAAGCACCACAGGGAACTGCATCCCTCCCGATTTCGTTTTTCAAAGTTTTTCTGCAGACGATTTCTTAGCCATTTTTGTTTTACTTTGCTTTTTCGTTCACACATTTTTCAATTTTATATAATTGTCCTACAAAGGATATGCTTGAATTTCGTTTCTTCTTCTTCTTAATTGGCCCGATAACCGCTTACTTGATTTTGGCCAGTCGTTTCTTTCTCGTGCTAACCGGCGCCAATTAGACACACCAAGTGCAGCCAAGTCCTACTCCACTTGATCTTTGCAACGCAAAGGCGGCATTCCTCTTCCTCTACTACCAGCAGCTGTTACCGTATCGATTACTTTCAGAGTATCCATTCGGACGACATGACCCAGCCAACGAAGCCGCTGGATCTTAATTCTCTGTCGTCGTAAAGCTTATACAGCTCATCGTTCTATCGCCTGCGATATCCGCTGTTGCTAACGTTAAAGGTCCAAAAATCTCTCGTAGAATCTTTCTCTCAAATACTACAAGCGTCGCTTCATCGGATGTTGTCATCGTCCACGCTTTTGCGCCATACGTTAGGACGGCCATTATGAGAGTCTTGTAGAGTGTTAATTTTGTTCGTCGAGAAAGGACTATTCAATTGCCTACTTAGTCCAAAGTAGCACTTGTTGGCAAGAGAGATTCTACGTTGGATTTCAAAGCTGACATTGACATTGAATTTGGTTGATATGGAAAACAAAATTTAGCTCCGTCAAACCCTGTTTGTACAAACAGATAAACAGCCAAATATCAAAATGAATATTTCCATCACACAAAAATTTGTTTAAAAGTTAAAAGCCCATATTAAAAACGTTATTAAAAATCAAAATTGGACGATTAATTTTGCGCCACCTTGTATATTTATATTGATATTTGCTTTATCGCTTTAAGAATTCGATGAATTTGTTGTAAAAAAAAAGTTTGTTTACTCTAGTTTTTATTCTTTTTAAACTGTGTTCCACTTAGCCTAGAAGAATTTTCAATGTATTCAATGGGTAAAAAATAAAAATAAAAGGAGGGTGTCCTAATAGAGGTACTACTCAATTAAAATGTATTTTTAGGTACACAATTAATTATTTGCAAGCTCACAAAACCCTTCAAAATATAAAAAATATTTGGAATTTTAAAATTGCATGCAACAAAATAAATGCAAGCAAATGGCAGTTTTTCGCTTTGAACTCACTCTACCGCATAGTTCCGCCTCCGCGACGCTTATCGCCCTCCGATTCACCAATCACTGCATCTCATATTGCACGACATCGCTGACGGGTCTGCTAATCAAGCAGCTCTGGGTGTGTAGTTGCAAAGGCAACATACCACGCTTTCCGCTGCTGCTGAGTGCCTCATTTTCCCTCACTCGTCGTTAGCGTGCGCTGCTTCATTTGACTGACTCAACATCTTTATTGCAATGACTTGAAGTGGAATAAAATTTTGCAGATATTTGAAACTTTATAAATTTTCTTTCCTTTTACTTTTCCCGTTGCAGCTCACTACTGGCTGCGTAGATACAAAATTTTTTACTCAGTTTTCTTGTTAACTGTGTGTGTTTATATTTCATAAGTTTGCATAATCTTTGAAATTTTACAAAATGCAGCTGTATACCGAGTTTATCATTGCATAAAATTAAACACACATAAGTGCATATGTATATGCTATATAGGTATTTACACTTTAACGCATATGTGTATAAGTTTTGCTATCTAAGCCTTGCGCTGTGACACCCAATGTGAGTAGAAGCTTTAGCTGCTTGACATGCTCTGACGCACGGATATCCTGTGAAAAGGAGTTCTGCAATCCATCAAGTTGTCATTTTTCTAGTAGTTCCTTGGATTTCCACTTTTTATATTTAAAAACTGCTTGGGGTTGGGTGTAACTACCATTCAGCGGGTCCGACTTCGTGTCCCGCTGCGCATCAACTCATATAATAGGAAATTGTTTTCTAATTTCGGTCGCTCTTTGGTAGGTAAACATTTCTCTTAAAAGCCATTTACGGTTAGTGACACACCAAATCATTTAATAGTTCAGGTAGGAGGTTATTTCGCATGCACCGTACAGTCCATATGGTCCTGACACCTTGCCATTATCGCCTTTTCAATCATTTGCAAAAGCTTCCTGATAGCAAAAAATTGACAACAAATTGAGAGGTTTATGAAAGTAGCTGGTCAGGTGTTATACCAGTAGGGTGAAGAACTTTTTCAAACTCGAAATTATGAAATTTCCTCCATAATGAACGAAAATTTTCGAACAAAATTACACATATTTCAACTAAATCGAATATATACGAGAATTTCTTCGTCGAAATTAAGCAATCGAGGATTACAACTTTTCACTCGTCCCAGTGTGAACAGATCACTTGATGAACTTTTTAATCTTAACATTTTATCATCATCACTTGTCCAGGCAAAGTAAGTTCTAATTTACGACTACCATCGAGAGAAGAGGAGTTTTTGTTTGACGACCCTGTAAAGAAAAGTAACACAATTTGGAAAATTAGTGTCCTCAATTTAGTGCGAACAGGGAGTGTACTTATGGTGCGGAAATCTGGACACTGAAAGTTAATGATATAAACCACCTATTGCGATTTGAAAAGGCCATAATGAGAAAAATCTACGGTCCTATTCGGCTTGAAAACGGCACGTGTTGCATGCGTTATATATATATAATTGGCGCGTACACCCTTTTTTTTTTTGGGTGATTGGTCGAGCTCCTCCTCCTATTTGTGGTGTGCGTCTTGATGTTGTTCCACAAATGGAGGGGCCTACAGTTTCAAGCCGACTCCGAACGGCAGATATTTTTATGAGGAATTTTTTCATGGCATTAATACACTCGGAGATTTACCATTGCCTGCCGAGGCCCGACCGCTATTAGAAAAATGTTTTCCTTAATTTGGTGTTTTCACCGAGATTCAAACCTACATTCTCTCTATGAATTCCAAATGGTAGTCACGCACCAACCCATTCGGCTACGGCGGCCGCCTGGTGGTGGCCTGGTGATGAAAATATAATACGTTTTATTAAAGCGCAGCGGATTAGATGGATTTGCCACATCATATGCCCAACAAAAGAATCCAAAAAAGGCTTTTTACTTCCAATTGGAGGAAGAAAGAGAGGCCGACCAAGAAAGAGATGGCTTGATGACGTCGAACATGGCTTAAAAGCGATGCACGTTCATAATTGGAGAAGTGAGGCAAGAGAGAGAGACTGAATTGGAGGAGGATTGTTGATGAAGCTATGGTCCACCACAGACTGTGAGCTAAGAGAGAGAGAAAGAGAGGGAGCGTACTTAAGAAATACGATATAAGGACTCAAATTCCTACGATGGAAGAATTTTTATGCAAATTTGCTGAAAAGAAGTGACGTGTCGAAATCAAATTATAGTTTTTTTTTTCAAGCAACTAAATATCTTTATATGTTCCGTTATGCTTTGAATTTAATTTGTTTACAATAAAAAACTGTTGTGTTTGTGGGGTGTTCACATTTCCCTATTTTGAACAAGTATTTTTGGAAATACCCGTGCCCCGAAAGCATTTGCTTTGTATAAAAATGACTTCACCCAAGTTCATTTTCCGAAGTTCCATGTAGCACCTTTTATTAGCCTGGCCATTCATCTGCCACGTGTTTCGTTACTCCAGCGGTCTTACGATAGACTTGAGCTTTCGTTCTTTATTTTGCACGCTGCAAAGTTTGCTTACTGCTTCATCCATCCTCTCGTTCTTTAATTCCCACAACTTTTCCTCTCAACCTCTAAGCTGCGGTAAGTAGATAGCTGCGGTATGCAAAAAACAAGCAGTGGAGCGCATAAACGTAAAAATAAAGATTTCCATCAGTCAAAAGAAACTTTTTTTTTTATATAGTACAAAAAAAAGTTATACAAAAACAAAATTCATGATGATGAATGATTAATTTTGCGCCCCCTTGCACGTTTTTTAGAAAAACCAGATTAAAAACATTGAAAAACAAATACCAAATTGAAAAGTATTCATTGTCTTTTCCATAAAATGACGCTATGTTGTGGTCATATTGACACAAAGAATTGATGTGTCCATAATCCGCTTATTTCCAGTGCCTATTTAAAGTATTCGAATGAAAAATATCTAGAAGAAAACCGATATTCCCCTAGCTGCTAGTTTCCTAACTAGTGGAATGTAATTATTTATAATTAAATAAAATTTCATATAAATGAATAAATAAAAAATAAATATCTAGAATGAACTGAGTAGCAAAAAGCCTGACTTTAATAAACTACTCCAAAGGAGGGCAAAAAAATAGACTTTCAGTCACTACTCTGTAGAGGGAATTTACGATAAGAAGGGATACTAAGTAAAGGAAATCAAACTATTTTTGTATAGCGCAAGTCCAACAAAGGATACTGCCTCCAAGGGCAGCTCAATAAGTAACATAAAACAAGGGACCGCTAAATAAATAGATTCAAAATAAGTTAGGTCGTCAATTTATTGAAAATTTGCACTAAAAAGATATTTTCTGACTTAGAATTAGCGCCAGGCGAAATTCCAAATATGACCAAACGAAGCTGGTTTATTTTCAAAACCATTGCCAGACAAAATTTTTTTATAGCTCGCGAAGAACATATAGCACCTCAACATTTTGATCAATGTGGACTATTTTTCTTTATTTATTATTTATTATTTTTCTATAAAAGTGTAGCTTATTATCTGACCAAATCATTATAAATCCAAATTTTAAACTTTATAAAAAAAATTCCAACAATTCCCAAAAGTCCCACAAGCATTTCATCACAACTCCACTGTTTTAATTATAGTTTCTCGAAAAGTTTTTGGTATGCAGTTTTACACGTTATGAAATTTTCGTAAAATAAGGTACAAATTTGCAGTAGCTAAAACCCTGATTTTTTATAATTTTTTTCCTAGACGGTATTGCGTTTTCTCACGGTAAAATAAATGCACGGAATTATTTTTATATGGACAAAATACATCAGAGGAAAAATATTAACAATTGACAAGAATTTTATTGCACTACAATTTAATCGGTGGTAAACTGCGTATACAAATTTTTTTAGAAATTCAGTTGAAAGAGTTTGAAATTTTGAAGAAAATTTGTCGATTTTTTTTTAATCTTGTAAAAAGTTTATAACTGCTTTAATATAACCTTAGTGTTTTTATAAAAAAAAATATATACATATACATAAAAATTTAAAAATGCTGGTAGAAAAATTGAAAAGGCAAAAGAGTGCAGTAAAACTACTCTGAAATACAAAAATATACGTCATTAATAATTATTTACACCAAAAGCCAAGCACAGCCAGAGATTTTCCGTTTCTAGTGAATTATAGACGCACCAAAAGGGCGAGCATGACTTGCAACACTTTTCAGGAATGTTTGCGCAAATCATTTGTAACACAGGTGAAATGTAACATGAATATGTATATCTTCTATGTTTGTAAGAATATTTTCACAGCTTAAGGTTCTGCCAGTCAAAGCTGTTTTGATTTTACACAATACGCCCTGTCATTCAAAGGAAGCTTTTAGAACACAAATGGAGCCCCACTTTTTTTTTGTTTTTGCCACCAAACGTAAAAGGTATCCTGCGGTGAACGCATTATCTGACAAGTTAGTTAAAATTAATTTCGAGAGAACTTAGCAAATTTTTCTCTCCGCCAAACATAAGCCCTCCCCTCAATATTTTTTCCTATCCTTCCTCTTCTATCCTCCAAATGATATCACAACGGACGAAATTCGTGGTCTCTAACCTAGTAAACTTCGTGATTCCTCTTGTATCTTCGTTCAAGTCTGAGCAAAAGCGAACACCAATATTGTAACAAATATTGGCATATTTTATTACGTTATGATAGATCATTACAGTCTGAAGAAGATGTTGTTCATGAGCATCAGATTGTTGTTAATTCGGATGACGGCGAAGGTGGGACTAAATAACCGGCCATAAATCTTTAACTGCGACAGCTGAAATCATTTAAGGGGGAACGCCACAGTGGGAGGTCAAAAAATAGTCGATTTTTGGGAATTTTTTTTGGAAGTAGGAATGATTATTCGAGGATCGGACAAAAGGCCCTTTATTAAATATATATTAAACTATGTTGATGTAAATTTTTATTAAAAAATATTGAAGATTGACAAATTAATGTAAATAAACGTAGCGAGTTAAAAAAAATGACGTCATCTGGTGGCAGCGATACAGCAATGAATAATCATCTGAAATCAAAAACCCAAAAATTTTATTAATCTACACAATAGTGGCTATTGTTGTACGTAGCCGTTTTTTTTGTTTTTTTTTTGACGAAATGGCCGCCATTTTCACCATTCATTCACCATTTTTTTTTTGATTTTCAACAGGCCCAAAAAAATAGTTATTTTCAAAATTTTGAAAATTGGCTACGTACAACAACAGCCAATGCGATAACAAAAATTTTGAAAAAAAGAAAATTAAAATCGGTTCATTAGTCTTCAAAACATCGTTGCCACCGTATCAAAAAAGTCGTTTCGAGAAAAACGCGTTTGAAATAAAGCATCGTATCGTAAGCGCTACAGGGCCGAACCGACGGGCGCTCACTTAAGTGCACATAGAATCGGGAATGAAGCGAATTTCGCTTTAAAATTTTTACCATATTTTCGCGAGTAGTTATACTAACAATTTATGGAAAAAAAACTAGATTTTTTTGCATTTTCACAGTGGCGTTCCCCCTTAAATTTTCAACGAAATATTTTTTTTTTAATTTTGAAGAGGTCGTTTGTGCTTAGGATGACATCAAGTGGATGGAATACCAATTTGTGCTTAAAAATATCAGGGGTAGTAAAGAACAAAAATTATTGAGAAAAACAAAAAAATATTTTGAAAGTATCATACTTTTATAGGAATAATTAGCCATTTTCGATACATATACACGATTCATTTAAAAATAAACTGGCTCTACTTTCACATATCACTGGCATAGGCTCACAGTAACAGCAACTTTTTTTAACTTTGACAGATATAGGTGGAATTTTGTGTGCCTGATGAGTTTTTGTTATCACAAATTGGTAAATGTACTTATATTTTTTACTAAGAACAACAGCGTACTCGCACCGCAGTCACCGTATTCACCGTACTTGGCCCCCTGCGACATTTTGCTGTTCTCAGATTTACAACGCTCGAAAATGTGGAGATTAGATATAGATAAGAAGGTCTGGAAAAGGGCAGGGTTATAGGAAAATAGGGATATCAGAAGTGATTTGAGGATTGGAAATAGCGCTTTCGCTTGTGGTTATTTATATTCAAATCTCAGCGTGTCAAGTTAAAGAAATTAAAATAAATATTTATGAATCAAAAAATATAGAGAAAAAAAACTTAAAAACCCAGTTTTTTAACAATTTTTCTGATTATTTGTAATACGAAAATACTGTTTTTTAACTACTTTTACAATTTTTAACGTGTTAAGGGTAGTCAGAGACCCGAAAAATGATGAATTTCAATAAATTTTTTTTCTAGTCAATTGCTTTATTTTACAAAAATAAAAAAGATAGCAGCATTAACATATCAAGTTTCGATTAATTTCAGTAAAATTAAAAAAAAAAATGCATAGTTATAAAAGTTATCGCTGTTTGTCTCGAGCCCGTTTCTCTAAAAGTCCCTTCGGTGATCATCACAAGTCGATATTCCTCTAAAATCAATCGGAGAAGAGAAATTAATTTTATTAATAGATAATCTTGTACCTGATTGAAGTTTTTTTTCAGAATTAACAATATGTCGGCCTCAGGAAATATTTTCAGATTTTCGAGAAAAAAACCGACAATTAATTGTTAAAAAAAAATCGAAATTAAAAAAAAAATCCCTCGATCAGGCACGAGTTTTCTATGTTTTTCAAAAGTAGTATACATTTTATTGAAATCTACCAAGCGATTTTTAAGTTACAGTTGTGACCAGTTCAAAAAAACATAGTTATGAGAAAAGCATTTAATGTTTTGCTATCGATTTAAGGAGCGCCCAAGCACCCATTGTTAATTGTTGAATAAATCGTAAAGCATTTGTCGGATTCACTTAAAATTTTCACACAATATTTTTAAGATATTATACTATTAGAAAATGGGAAAAAAAAACAAAAATCATTTTTTTTTTTTTAATTCTGACTACCCCTAACCTCTTTACTTCCCTTATTGGTGACTGAAATGGCAAATTTGGTTTCACTCTGACAGAGATTGTCATACCTTCTGCTCAAATATGAACGAGACGTTATCAATAAAACGGTCCGCGGATGACATATGGCAAAAATAAATTTTTTGTTTTTTGGTAGGACTGTTATAAGCTTACATGGCAAATTTCAGCGTGATATGTCACATAGTTTGTTTTCTGTGCTACTGTAAACAAGTCAAGCTCGATGTGTTTTTCGAATTTAACGATGGAAATTCAAGTTGAAAAAAGAATTTGTTTGAAATTTTGTTATTCCAATAAAATTTTGGCTTCAGACGCCTTAAAAATGTTGCAAACAACCTATGGGGACTCTATCGCGTGCACGTGTTTTTCAGTGGTACAAATCGTTCAAACAAGGCCGTACAGAGGGCCCAAAAAACCACGCCAAAGTAGCTCAAAAATTAAGGTTATGCTGACTGTTTTTTTCGATTACGAAGGTGTGGTGCACTCGGAGTTCCTTACGGAAGGCCGATCAGTTAACGCTGAATATTATTTAGACGTTTTAAAGCGTTTGCGCGAGAACATTCGTCTTAAAGGGAAGGAATTGTGGGACAACAAGTCATGGTTCTTGCATCACGATAATGCACCAGCTCACACATCACGTCTTGTTCGCGATTATTTGAACAAAAATAATGTTAATATCGTTCCGCAAGCACCGTATTCGCCTGATATGGCTCCATATGACTTTTTCCTGTTTCCCAAGCTCAAGTTACCGCTCCGTGGAAAACATTTTTAGACAATTGAAGTCATAAAAGAGAATTCGAAGAACACAATCGAGCTTGACTTGTTTACAGTAGCACAGAAAACAAACTATGTGACATATCACGCTGAAATTTGCCATGTAAGCTTATAACAGTCCTACCAAAAAACAAAAAATGTATTTTTGTCATATGTCATCCGCGGACCGTTTTATTGATAACGTCTCGTTCATATTTGAGCAGAAGGTATGAAAAGGTTCGTGGCTTTGAACAACTTTGCATCAATTTTAAATAAAAACCTTCCGTACAGCTCTACCAAAAAGTGTGCCAACTTTCGTTGAAATATTTCAAAACTTTTTAACAGCGGATGAGCTACTATTACACCTCGGTTTACTTACAGGTGTTTGTAAAAAAAGCTCTGTGGTACTTGGCCAACAGAGCTCAGTACAGTGAAGTAGAAGATTTTGGGGGCAGAATGATGTTCATATTCAAATGTGAAAAGTTTTCTACATACACTGAATCAGATTCTATCAACACACACTTCTTTTTTTCGAAAATATATGAAACCACTTAAAATACCTGATCTATATTTCACGATTTCAGCTCTCTGCTACTTGAGAAATGGCACCCGGAGTATTTGCAGCTGCGTGATACCATCGAGCGCGGTCTGCGAAGCATTAAACAAAACACAAATGCCACAAAGGCACAGCCGGAAGACTTTCTAAGGCGTGCACAGAAACTGAGAGAAACACAGCTCGAACAGGAAGTGCAAAGGGCGTTGGGTAAGTGGTGATATATGTCGACAATAAACATTTAGAGCGAAGAAATTTTAAGGAGGGTTACTTAAAATATTCCTACTTAGCCCAATTTAATATAGAAATGTGTAAGTCGCCTTTAGTTATTTCAATCAAATAAACATGAATTTTCGTTTCTCCAAAATAGAACTTTCGAATGACAAAATATTGGCTGTGTTTCGTGAATGGTCTTCACAATTGAGGAACACGAATGCAGAGGCAGGTGAACGACTACGCAAAATGAAGGATCAGCTAACTATGAATCTATCCTCCGACAATTATACAACATTAGTGTAAGTAAAAATAAATTCGAAAATGTGTATGCGAAAAAATTGTGCAGTACTCAGTATTCGGAAATTTGAAAATGTAAGGGGCGTAAAGACTTTAATTGTTTGTGGGATATAAATCCATACAAAAGATGACCTCCACAAGCTATTGAGCAGCTCAGAAAGGAATTGGTTCACATTTGCCTCAGGGGTCTGATGCCCTTTAACAGGGGGCAAAAAACAATTCTTCTTGAATAAAAATCCGTAGCGGGAAGACCTCGTAGAGTAACGGGAAGAACTAAATATCTAGGACTTGTTGTTGATAGGAAGCTAAGCTGAGGACTCACAGTTTCAGAGAGAGTACGGAAAGCTGTGGCAGCGTTGTATTACTGCAACAAGTCAATTGGGAAAAAATGGAGGATGAAGCCGAAAATAATATACTGGCTCTAGACGGCAGTCTAGCCCTCGAGAAAGGTGTGAAGAGTAAAAGGACTGACAAGGTTCAAAGTTTCACATCTGTTACTACAACCGGTGCAATATCAATACCGGTCGCCGTAGCCGAATGGGTTGATGCGTGACTATCATTCGGGAGTGCGTAGGTTCAAATCTCTGTGCATGGGCATCAAATAATAGGAAACGTTTTTTCTAATAGCGGTGGCCCACTGACAGGCAACGGCAAACCTCCGAGTGTATTTCTGCCATGGATAGGTTTTTCATAGAAAACCATTTGCCGTTCGGAGTCGGCTTAAAACTGTATGTCCCTCCACAAATAGGAGGAGGAGCTCGGCCAAGCATCTAGCATAAAAGTACCTGCCAATTATTTATTTATTTTAATATAAATCATGCCATCGAAAGCATTATATGCGACACTTAACTTCCTCCGGGTGGATCTGATATGTTGCTAGATGTGCGTTATAAGGCTGTACACTTTAAGTAAGATCACGGTGCGATCTTATTTCGAAGCTTCCCCGATTAGTGAGCTATGTACTCGCGCCTATAACTGTGGCCACAACGTTCACGATCCCGTTATCCACAAGGGAAGAGTTGGGACGAAATGTTGTAAGACAGGGCGAGTCCATCCATGTATTAACAATGGACTCAATATTCAAGGGTGAGGGTAATTGGAAGTGGGCAGCGGGGTATCTCTTTCACCTTTCGGCTCCCCGACTACTGCAGTTTCTTTCAGGCGATACTGACGGTAATAATAAAGGCCGCGGCACTGGTACAGTGTGATGCGATAAATGGAGATCACTAATGAGATAATTTAATGAGAAATAAGGGCAAGTTCCCCACTTGGCATCACAGTGAGCTATGAGCTATATGCGCCTTATAGTAGTACAATCACTATAACTTAATCTAACCTAGGAATCTGATTCATTTCTCGACTATCTCCATAACATCAATAGCCGCACAAAGGTCTGATTACAGATTCGCGACGGCATAGCTTAGAGAACAACGTGCCCAAAATATTGATTGTTTAATGAGCAGTATGACAAGGGGCACCATTCTACTGAGACCAAAGATCGCCCAAGCTCATTTCTCTTCAGCTTAAACTGATAAAATTATCTCAAGCACACCTACGTAACTGAAATGACGTTCACAGCAGTATTTTTGAAAAAATTGCAATGACGCCAGCACTCCAAAATCAGTAGTAAACTATCAGTTGCAGTAGAAATATTGGCAGCCACTTTGCCTGCCGAAAGGAAGTCTAGATGAAAATGTGCCACATCCGAAACTCTCTCTTTTTAAGTAAAAGGCGAAATGCAAGGAAGTGTCCTTTAAAAATAAGTTTTCGATATTTTCAAAAGTTTTTGAAATATAAAGAAATTCATTTCCTAGCATTGAGGTATGAATTGAACTACTACAACTTTTTTAAGCGCACAATAGCTGTCACTAAATAAAAAGAAACCAGTCCTCCTTTGGTGATGCACCCTTTATTTATTTTTTATTTTTACATAAAATCACAATCAACCCAATTTACCAATAATCCCTCTTCTCTGTTTAATTTTTCTAATCAGTGTCGCTGGCAAATCGAATGAGCGCACAATCGATCCCGACAATGAGAACCATGAAACGTATTTGAGCAAATTTAAAAACAAAGTATTCGATAAATTACGTTTCCTAATCGAGGAGCATATAACCAACGATCCGGATGTCATCAAGGGGAGAAGAAAGACTGTGCAGGTAAGAAAGTAATTTTATACTAAAAAATCACATGAAGTTGAAATGTGAATAACAACAACAGCAGCAACAACTTATGTGATATTCAAGGCTTGCGTGCTTGCGGATATGAAAGTCCGTCATTGCTACTACTGCTGATTCTCTTTCATTAACGTAATTGCTGGCAGCAATGGGTCCACCAACAACAAACTCACACATACAAGCACACAAACTCATGAAGGAATAAATAATGCTTATGAGACTTTCGGCTGACATTGCCAACATCCTACGCCACCCGATACGCGACATTTAGGTCAGCATTTTAATTTTTTCATTTATTTTTAATTTTTTTTCACTATTAACGTACTTCAGCCATTTAGAAGTTTTATGTAAGCATGTCACTAATTTAAACATACGCGACATATGCCAGTACTACAAATATTAGATATACGTTTGCGTGCCCAGCTGGAAATCTTTATCTAAAATAAAATCTGTTTGCGTATATTTACAATATACGTTCGCCAGAGCTGTGCAGAAGCGAGGTCACTAATTTAGTTAAACGCAATGATTTAGCCAAGGAATTGTAAGTCTCCACAACACCAATAAAGTATAAGTTATTTTTCCAGCAAATCTTTATGAATTTAACTACTTTCTATAACGCTTAATAAATTTTGCAAATTTGTTTTGAATTTGAAAAGACATATTTAAAAAAGAGTCACTTTTTTCCAAAACATTCAAGACGTTTAGAAAAATTTGTTTCTACCATTATTAAAAAGCACCCACCAATAGAGTTTTTTCTTATTTAGAAGGAGTAGATAAGCGGCCGCTGTAGCCCAATGGGTTGGTGCAACTACCATTCGGTAGTCCGCGAGAAATGATAAAAACAGTTTTTTCTAATAGCAGTCCCCCTTCGGCTGACAATGGCTAATATCCCAGTGAATTTCTGCTTGAAAAAGCTCCTCATAGAAAACTATCTGCCGTTCGGAGTCGGCTTACAACTGTCTCTCCATTTGTTGAAAATATCAAAACGCACACCACAAGTAGCAGGAAGAGCTCGACCAAACACCCAATAAGGCAAACACAGAATATTTCTTTTGGGTGAATATTTGCCTACGTGAGTCCTGGTGTACAGCTGATAATCGAAAACTTCAATAAACTGTTAGCATCCAGTTATGGCTCATGTTTCAGATGAATAAAATTTACCATAGAGCGATATTATCACCAGCTGCGATGATTTCGGTGGAAGAACCAGCCAACCATGGATTTTTCAAGAAAACAACGATCCCAAGCCTCGAAGCCGAAGGTGTGTAGAGAGAAAACAGTAAAATGAGATTGAAATATTGGATTGGCCTTCACAGTCGCCTGCTGCCAAACCTATGGAAAATGTTTAGATAAGAGTTAAGCAAAAAACTCATAGAAAAACAAATATGAAAGGTCAAACAGCTATGAAGACAAAATCGGTTTATTCGGATTCGATGACCCACACAACTTGCACAGAAATTTACACAAATTATGACTCGAAGATATGAAGCCATTCAAGCTTATTGTGGGGACTATAAATTTTATTTATTGTAAAATATTGCATACCTATAATAAATATTACACACCCATAAAATGCAATGCAATTCAAACGGTTGCACTTCTATGGGGCAGACTATATAAATGGTGATTTTTTAAGAGCTATAGGAAAGTTTTTGAAAAAAACACACGTAAACTTCAGAAAAATTAATGAAATTTTTATTTAAATCGACAGTACAGTCCATATAATTTAATGTTTGAAGATTATTTCATGCGAATGTTGACCGCGACTGCGCTTCAAATGGTCCATCCGCTTAGTCCAATTTTGGCATACTCTTTCCAATGTTTCGGCCGGTATCTCACATATAAATGCTTTAGTGTTGTCTTCCAATGCGTTAATTGAAGCAGGTTTGTCTGAATAGACATGAGCTTTAACATAACCCCACAAAAAATAATCTAAATCGCATGATCTGGGTGGCCAATTGACAGGTCCCGAACGTGAAATAAAATGTTTCACTCAACAAGTCCATTGTTACGCGTGTTGTGTGGCGTGCATCTGGCACCGTCTTGCTGAAACCACATGTCATGCAAGTCAAGCTCTTGCATTTTGGGCAAAAAAAAGTTGGATATCATTTCACGGTAGCGCTCACCATTCACAGTTACGTTACGATTCGCAGCATCTTTGAAGAAGTACGGGCCAATGATACCTCCAGCCCATAAACCGCACCAAACTGTGACCTTTTCTGGATACAATGTTAGCTCTTGCAACTCTTCTGGCTGATCTTCACTCCAAAATCGACAATTCTGCTTATTTACGTACCCATTAATCCAAAATTAGCTTCGTCGCTGAACACAAGTGGGTCGATTAAACTGACCATAAAATGGAAGAAGCGCGCGATAAACTTTCTTACGTGCGTCAGCTGTTTAAACCAACTGTTTAAAAAGATAACAGCTAAAAAATCACTCGTTATTTGGCTCGAAAATCACAACCAGCGATTGTTCGTGTGCTCGAACACCTTAAAGCAAATAAAGTTTTTGTTTATCGCACCACTACTCGTTACAATGATACTGGTAGCATCGCGAAACGTCATGGAGGTGGTCATCAAAAGACTGCTACGTCACGTGAAATGGTTTAAAAAGTGAAGAAGCGACTTGAGCGAAATCCCCGATGAAGTGACAATCAAATGGCGAAAGAACTGAAAATATCTGATCGTAGCATCCACCGTATACTGAAAAATGATCCGAAAGTCAGGCCTTACAAGATCCAAAAGGCGCGCAAAGGCGGATCTCACACCAAAGCAGCAACAGGTCAGACTTGAGAGAGCGAAGGAGTTGCTTCGCTTGACCGAAAGCGGTCAATTTCCCAACATTGTGTTTTCTGACGCGAAAATTTTTCAAATTGAGCAATTCGTTAACTCCCAAACGATAGGGTTTATTTGACCGACCGCTCATACGAGAATTTGAGTCATCAATTGGCCACCAGAAGGCAGCACCCAGCACAAGTAATGGTTTGGCCCGCTGTAATTGCAGATGGGCGCTCGAAAATCGTTTTCATCGAGTCTGGGGTCAAGTTAAATGCGAAATATTATCGAGAAAGTATTTTGGAGGTTGTTTTCAAGCCGTCGGTAGACAAACATTTCGGGAGCAGACCCTGAACGTTTCAACAGGACTCGGCATCGTCCCACGAAACTCGAGTGAACCAAGAATGGCTAAAAACAACGTTCCACACAATGACTCTCAAGTTCACGAGACATGAATCCGATGGATTATTCTCTTTGGACTATTTTGGAGAGCAAAGGCCGAACTAAAAGATTCACCAGTCTCGGGCTAAAATACCTACAAGTCCCATTCGGGCAGCTTGCGATTCGTTTCTGGACCGTCTCAAGCCAATAGTCAAAGCAAAAGGTGGTCATATCGAGCAAAAGCAAATTGATTCTTAATTTGGTATTATTTTTACACATTTTTTACTTTGATTTGAATAAAAGTAATTTTCCTAACTAAATGTATGGCATTTTTGTTTGGTTACACTTCAAGTGTCGGACCCTGTATTTTCAAATACGTACAGCGAACCAGTAAAAAGTATATTTTAATTTAAAAGAAATTAAAAAAAGTTTGATTTGTCAAAAAGAGAGGAAAATATTTCACTTTTAAAAAACCTTATGCCAACATTGAATAAATCTCAATATTATAAAATTTGAAGAAAAATTCAGTTTACTTCTTAATAATTTTAAACACTTGCAAACAAACCACATTTCTGAAAAGTTTACGGTAATGTCCAAAATATTTGGAGCACTTGACTTGGAATCGCTCCCCTCTATTACTTTAATTTTTGAATGGAATCCCAATTGGGTACTCTTGCTGCGCATTAATATCAATACTCGTTCATACACCTACCTACATAGCCATACACAATTTACATGTAGTATATAAAACTACTCTTACAAGCACATTTTCCTGGATATTTCGTGCAACTAAATTTAGTTAAAAGCTTTTAATTTTGACACATTTTCAATGTTTTTGCATCGTTGGTATCAGATGTGGCAACATAATTACGTCTATGAAGTAAGTGTTTGAAGTGCCTTTAATTAGCAAATTTTGTGCATTAAGCAACATTATCAAAATTTAGATAAATAAGCATTGCGGCGGAAGTAGAATTAGAGTCGTTTGAAAAAATAAAAAAATAAAATTCAAAGGTGATTTAATTTCGTAAAATGTTACAAACGAACATATGTTTATATGTACATATATATACGTAAAAACTTAAGGCTTTACCAAGCGTGAACTTCAGCATTATTTCACATACGACTAATTAAGTCACTAAGTGACATTTTTTTGTTTTCGTTACTTCCCTATAAAAACATAGTTCATTGTAAAGGGTGGTTAAGTTTCAAGGGCCGTTGTTGATTTTAAATAAAATGCAACTGTTTCTGAAAATTATTGCTATTTCTCTTTATTATGATAATATTTGTGTGGCTCAATTACGTGCAGATTAAAACATTGGCCCAATAGCCGCCGTGGCTTCGGCGGCACACCTCCATCCGATGGTCAAAATTTTCGAAGACGCTGAGGCATCATTGCGGTTCTATGCCGTTAATGTGCCGAATTATCTCATCCTTTAGCTCTTGAACTGTTGCTGGCTTATTGACGTCTACCTTTTCTTTCAAATAACCCCAAAGAAAGAAGTCCAACGCTGTCAAATCACATGATCTTGGCGGCCAAGTGACATCGCCGCGATGTGAGATTATTCGGCTATCAAATTTTTCGCGCAAAAGAGCCATTGTTTCGTTAGCTGTGTGATAAGTGGCTCCGTCCTGTTGAAATCACATATCGTCCATATCCATATCTTCCAATTCGGGCCATAAAAAGTTCGTTATCATCTCACGATAGCGAACACTATTCACAGTAACTGCCTGACCGGCCTCATTTTGGAAAGAATAAACCGCACCAAACAGTCACTCTTTGTGAGTGCATTGGTTTTTCGGCAATCACTCTTGGATTATCATTCGCCCAAATGCGGCAATTCTGCTTATTGACGAATCCACTGAGGTGAAATGTGCCTAATCACTGAAGATGATTTTCTTCGAAAATTGGTAATTCACTGTTGCCATTGCCTTGCGAGTTGCTCGATTGTATATCTTTCCATGGTTCAAATTGAGTTAGTCTAAAATTGAAAAATATCAAATAAAATGCAGAAAAAACTTAAGGTTTAGGTGTGGTTCACATTCAACATCGGCCCTTAAAATTTAACCACCCTTTATAATAAAAACCTAAAAACTAAAAGCTTCGCACTTTATACAAAATTAAAACAAACAAGAACGATTCTTTCTCGTTGAGGTGTTACGCCTTCTTTTCTATACAAACACAAATGCAAACATTTTTTATGTAGGCGCAAAAGTCTTCTTCTTCTACTTAGCATCACAGTCCTTGGTGCACCATTGCTTCATTCACAACCTTTCGCCACCTGTCTCTATCTAAAGCTACCTCCTTCCATCGCCGCACGTTTAGCTTATCAAGGTCAACTTCCAGCAAAAGCCTAGTACCTCAACAAATAAAAAATGCTAAAACTAAAAACTGTACTTACACTTTGTTAAGCCAAAATTCAAGGAGCTATAAAATGGCTTACCTAGAAAGATTTTAAAAATTATTAATAAAAAGTTCAAAGTCTTGAAGGGTTTTCGAAAAACTTAAAAAAACGTTGTACAAAGCTTGAAATTTGCCATATATATTTTTGTTGTAGTATTTACTATATATGTATTTAAAAAAAAAAATTGCAGTGTGCATATTATTTTGCTACGGGTTGTATATGAGCAAAATTGCAGGGGTAAGCGTTAATAGTGATTAGGACAAGTAGAAGATATCTCGTGCGAGGCTACTGAAATTCGAACTAAAGTTAAAAAATCAAAGTCTCTAATCTCAAGAGATATGAACATCTCTCTTCCGCGTTGCTTGGGCTCACTACAAACTTGCCCGCAGTGTTTTTGTACTCGGCCTATCTACTTTAACAGTTATGGAGCCAATCAAGAGTTATGTGTCTGAAAAGATCTAAAAGCTTAAACCATTCAAGTATTGGAGACAGCATTCAGTTGCAAAATCAAGATGAAATGTGTTTTTTTATTGAAAGAATCAGCCGAAAAATCTTCGCTTCTTTTAGTTTTTCCAGTAGTTTGGCTTTAACTACTTAAGCAGATATTGCGCCAATTCGGAAACATTATCATCATAATACCAAGCGCCTTACCTGACTCCACTTAGTAGATAGCGAAGCCGTTATGCTGCTCAAACTGTTAGCTTTGCGCGTTTAGCATTCGCCGAAGATAGTGGCACTCCGAAACCAAAGTTATAAGCGCATTATGATCTCATAGGTTTCTGACTTGCTACACCTCCTCTTGTGCACCAACGCACTTCTTTGGCGAATTTGCTCAGTCCTTAATCAATTTCTGTCAACTGATTTAGTTATCTCATAAAGGTTTTCCTATATACCGAAACCTGCTTCTATATGTTGCGAGACAGTAGAAGAGAGTATAACGAATGGATTCTTCGACCCTTCGTCATTTTTGACAGTTGCTTCGTTCTTTAAGTTTTACTTTTACGCAATATACTGTTAAGACTCCGCCCACAGTGGATATATAATCCTTTTGAGGGGGTACATATCTCGCGTTCGTTTGGGATCTTATTTTCAGCCATTTAGCATGAGAGCTGACGCGCTTCTTGATTTCATCTCTCTCGAGATTTCTCAATGCATTCTTTCGAGGAAAGAATCAGCTAGGTCTCGCCTTGCCTAGCAAGTTCAGTTGAAGTGTGCTCTTTGAGGCATCTCAGGTAGAGAGCGGTGGACTGTCACCAAAGTGCCAAAGTTTGAGGTTTAAAATTGAAGGCGTACAGATTTCTGTTTCAGATTGTGAGTACATTGTTTTCTAGTTATTACTAATTTGGAAAACGTCTATTCCGTTTCCGAACTATTCTGCAGTTTTCATGCTGGCAGTGGCTTCAGCTTAAAACACAAAAGCTGTTGAAGACTTCATGAGAAGACATCAACTATCCGCTACTCCATCGTCAAATTTAAAGACATATATGTGCCTCTGTCCACAATAAAAGCTGCGCGACACATTGTACAGTTTTGACTATTTATTTATTTTTTGTTTTTTTTATTAAAGTTGATAGTAATAATGAAAATTAGTTTACTTAAGTTTCCAAATTTTACAAAATTCAACAAATTTACATCATAATTTTAAACTTTTTAAAAAGAGTTTTTAGATTATTTATTTATTTTTTGTTTTATTCTCATAAAAATATTTTTATGACTACAACCTGACTATATGTCAAGCTGGAAAAACTCTACAACTTTTTAATCAAATTTTTGAAACTACTAATTTATTTTTTTATTTTTTATAAGAATTTTATTTACATATGTATTTTCAAGTTTCAAACTTTGTACAAATTAAAAAAAAAATTCTATAAATCTTCTTCGACATTTTTAACCAGTTAATTTATTCAATTTATTCTTCTTAATTGGCTCGATACCGCTTAAGCGATTTTGACCGAGCTTAACAAAGCGCGCCAGCCATTTCTTTGTAAAATTAACCGGCGCCAGTTCGAAACACCAAGTGAAGCCAAGACCTTCTCCACCTGATCTTTCCAACGCAGAGAAGATTTCCCTCTTCCTCTGCTACCACCAAAAAAATCGTATTACTTTTTGACAATTTTTTTAGCAAGCGGTTTAGTGCATTTTCTTATATAAAAAAAAAATTTCGAGCATTCGTTATATGGAAGAAAATGCATAACACAGCGAAAACATTTTTCAGAAATCCACGTGGGCCACTTCCAACTTGCACTTTCTTACACCAAAATGCAGTTCGCTCCAAAACTGCATACCTAGAAATTTTCTAAAAATTTGGAGTTTAAAATTTTGATATTGATATGAATTTGTAGAATTTTTTTGAAGTGAAAACTTCTTTAGAATCGTTGGGAGTGATTTGAGAAAAAGTGAAACGAAAAAAGCGACACTCTTGACTACGAATATTACATATACACGTAGCGACGAACTAAATAACTTTTAGGCCAGCGCCGACAGCATGGCGCGATAGCCGAGCGGCTAGCAATGTGAGCTTCCGATCCAAAATCCTTGGTTCGAATCACAAGAAAAAAAATTTTTTTATACAGTTATTTTATTTTATTTTATGATATGTTTATGAGGAGCTTTTTTCATGGCAGAAATACACTCGGTGTTTTGCCATTGCCTGCTGAGGGGTGAGCGCTATTAGAAAAATAGTTTTCCTTAATTTTGGTGTTTTCACCGAGATTCGAACTGACGTTCTCTCTGTGAATTCTGAATAGTAGTCACGCACCAACCCATTCGGCTACGGCGTTTGTTTAATTTTACTGATGCAAAAATGAGGAAAAATATATGAATAAAGTTTGCTTACTGTTTACACATTTTCCAAAGGTGACGGAGACCCAAAAACAAAAGTCGATTTTCAAACAAATACGAGTGCATATGTGCAATTGTGTTAGAGTTTCGGTCACGCCCCAGCAAAACCTGCGTGCATATGTGTTTGTAACATTCAAAAAAATGTAATTGTGTTAGAGTTTCGGTCACGCAGGTTTTGCTGGGGACGCTCATAATAGCAACCGCGTGTGTATTTTTATATTCGTAAATATTTTCATTTTTAAATATTTACCGCAATTATGCCGAAAAATAATGCAGAAAAGTGTCGTGAATATCGACAGAAAAAAAAATCAATAAATAGCATCACGGAATTCATTCACGAAAATTTAATAAAGTATACACCAGAAGTATCGCGGATACTTAGAAAAGATTACAATAAAGTTCCAATGATTTTAAGTGGCGATTTTAACGTAAATTTTGCATTGGACACAGCGGTTCCTTTAATTGGCTTTCTCAATACAACATTCAATTTAAAAATGTGTAACAATCGCACTGAATCGACAACACGATCAAAAACAACCATTGACGCGGTATTTCAAAGACATGTTGACAACATCGAAACCAAAGCATTTGTATCATATTTTAGCTATCATAAGCCACTCGTATCATTTGTTGAAATTGAAAAATTGAGGATGAATAATAATATAATGAAGAAAATAAAATATGAACTTTATAGCAATATTATAATGAACCTATAATTATCTTGCTCCTAATGCTGCTTTCGTCTTATTCTCTCTCAGTTTGTTTTACGGAAGGTTTCACTTCTATCGCGTCTAACCTTTAGACTGGTGTTTTTTTTTAATTTTCTGCAAGGCTTGAAACCTTATGGTGTATGGTTTTAGCAGTAGTAACTATTTTTTTATAAAAAAATTAAAAAAAAACATAAAAAAATAATAAATAAAAAATAGTTTAAAAAAACTAAAAAACACGCTTTTATTGCTAATCGAACTAAAAAGTAGAAAATAAATTTTAATGACAAAGGGACCTATAATGAAGTAATAGCAAATCGAAGGATCAGTCATAGTCAACTACCTCAGAACAGAATTATAACAAAAATTAAGATACAAATAGAGTAATTCAAATTAGAGTTAAAAGCGTGGGATGCTTGATATAGTAAATATTACAATCATTCTATTGGCAACTACCTATGTACAGAGGCTTATGAAAGTGAAGCAAAATGCATCCCACGCTTTTAACTCTAATTTGAATTATTCTATTTGTATCTTAATTTTTGTTATAATTCTGTTCTGAGGTCCGTGTGACTTCTGGCTATTCCCAAAACTCAAGAGACCACTACCGGAAATGGGCTATTTGGCATGTTTCGGGGATTGGAAAAATCGTTGGCATAACTGTATTTCATCGAGAGGGCATTATTTTGAAGGGGATGAAATTGGTTTACAAGAATAAATGAAGATTTTTCATTTTACAACCAAATTCACCTTACTTTTTGCTCACAGGTAAAAAAAGAAAATATTAATCCTGGCAATCTTAATAAGGATGGAAAACTTTTATCAAATTATTGCATTGTCATCGGTCCTTGATAGGTGTGCAAAATTTCAAGTCGATCAGATGTTTAGAAGTCAGTGAAAATTAAGCTCAAAGATTCCGTTACATACATACATACATACAACCCGACCTAATAAAAGTGTGTTAAAAATGGTTGAGTCTTCGCATTTAATTGTCTCCCTACTCTCTAGCTTTGAATTTTTGTTTTAATAATAAATAGTCTTTCAAAAGTGACGCCTAGATGTCAGTAGTGAACAATTCATAGGCGCTATTTTTTCCTTATGTCATCTTTGACATTTGTCAAGTAGACATATGTGCAATTAATTGTACACGATAGAACAACGCGTGAAAACTTTTTATGAAAATGGTCGATCCTTAAGAACAGCATATCGAAAAAAAATGTGATTTTTTTGGCAGAAGTAATCATTCGAATGAGTCGACAATTCAAAAGTTGGCAAAAACTTTCATGAAATTGGCTCTGTCGATGCTGGAAAAGACGGACTGGCAGACCTAAAACTGGGCTTTCTGATGAGAAAATTGCTGCTCTAGAGCCAAGTGTTGCTGAACAACCTCCAGCATCGAAATCTCGACATTCTCAGCAATTAGGCATTCATGGATGGACTGTTTGCCGGACTTTACGAGTTCTCATGGTGGAGATTTGAATGACGTCATTTCTCACATAGAATTGTTAAAAACAATATGTATTTTGAATAAAAATATTGAAACCTAAAATGATCTAAATGTGTACTGGTTTTATTTGAACACAAACTCTAGGCGCGTCTTCTGAAAAACCTTTTATTACATTGTCACTTGTTTTTGGCAGTGCAGTGATAGAATTTCCTTTTCCTTCATGCATCACGTATTGTGCCAAGCAATGCCGAGATGAGCGCCTCGAGCAGCGGAACAACTGACTTGCATTGAGTTTGTGCTTGTGCCCTTGTTCTTTGCCCGAGCCTAACCAAATTGAAAACGACAAGTAGACAACCTGTATTATATGATTTGCTAAAAACCTGTCATTTGCATAATTTTTAATTAACGTAATTGTTAAGAAACATGGCAACAAAACTTGATAAGCTTCCACACAAAGCAGGTTTTTTTGATATTTGCACGCGGCATGTGGATTTTTTATTATGTTTGTGGTTCTTTCTGCAAAAAAGAAATTTTATTTAAATTCATGCAGTATTTTAATTAAAAGTGTTCGGACAGGTAGACAGGTGATACGCATTCCCACTTTTTCAAAAATTACTAAATACACACAAACATACCTACAAAAATGTATGGTTTCCCTTTGTAGGCTGCGTATTAAACACAGTGAATAAACCTTGGGCTAAACCGACAGGAATGAAGAGGAAAATGCAAAAAAAAAACCTTAAAAATTCAACACTGAAATAATTCATTTTTTTGCTACTTCTTCCAAATTTACAAACTCTTGGTTTTTTATTATTTTTCTTTGTAACTCTGTGATTGTACTTTCGCCCATCTGCTGGCATCATAAATGTGCAAAGAAAAAATTTATGTGAAAAAAATGAAAATAAAAAATATGCTGCTATTGTTTGAATTTTCACACAGTTTCTGCCAACTAGAAGTGTTTGTTGTGCTTGTACCTATATACCCGCGGTATGTATGTAGGGTTAAAAAAAATTTACTGCTGGCAATCAACGGACTAAAACAAAGGCTTGGCGGCAGCATTAAATGAATGTTTTTGCTTTGTTTTTGTGGAATTATTATACACTTTTTATGATGGAACCAAAAATGCTTGTTGCTGTGGCGGTAAAATAATGGTTGATGATGCCTCTCCCTCCATTTTTCGCCTCCAGTTATGTGTTTGTGGTGGCACGAAAGGATAATGGCCACAATAACGGATGTCCGTAGCAAAGTAAAGCCAAAGTAAAACAACAAGTTGGCATAATTTCAGGGTGCGAAATATTTTTTACGATTTTATTTTCCTTTTTCACGATTTTTTGCATTGAAATAATACGAATAATACAGACAATCAAATGTGGCTGCGGCATAACAGGGAATCCAAACAAATTTTGTGCTAAATAAGTAAAATGACAATGTGATTGTTCGAGGAAGGAAAGCCTTTAATTAAAGGTTCTTTATTATGAATCGAAAAATTTGTCATAATAACGGCAACTCTGCAATCATATTGGCCTGCATAATTATTGGGGAAAAGTCATTACATTTGTACTGCCAATATGACTTAATGCCTCCTATGCGACAAGTAATAAGATTTTATAGCGTGACCAGGCAAAAATTAGCTGAATAATTACTCATAACCTTTCAATATACACACACATGTGTGAGTCATAAAGATAGGTGTGCATAGGCTCCGGTTTTAATGAGTATATGTGTTTTGTCGTGAATAGATGCGCCTCAATCGCTTTAGAAGAAACTCTGGCTACTAGTTGCCAACTGGTGACTTTCTGGTAGGTTCGTAACAATGACTAAATGGTTTGTATTCACTTTTAGATGGATGAAATTTTTGGACTTTTTATGCAAACAATAGAAAGGATGCAATCTTAGATTTGCAACCTTTCCAATAATACCGCTCTTGGGTCTGTCTCAAAAGCATTTGCTCATAGAGCCTAGCACAAACTACTGTAATATAGATTAAGAATAAGCTGAATAAGCGCGTTATTACTTTGTTCTTGAAGTATTACAACCATGAAAGGTTTTTCAGCGTCGTTTCTCACTTCCTAAAGCGTCTCATAATTTTTTTTTTTTTCAATTTATTACATCTGACTAATTTCGACACTTAGTAATTTTTATAACAATTATGCAAATATAAGCGCAGCACTCAATCATTATTTAAAATACATTTCTTTTTACGGCATAAGAGGAATAATGCATATAAGAATTATATGGCATAAAACGGAAAATAGGTTGGCATAAAAGTTATAGCTGATATCTATTTTAATTATGTAGTATCTGCTAGGACTGTCGGAATTATTATGGTAATTTAAGTCTTAGTTTTCGCATTGCGGATGTGGAATTTTCAGCATTTCTTCGTTTGTGTGTGTTAGTAGTCTGTGAATATGATTTGTGCTGCATTCTCGAATGGCATCTCCAATAAATTAAATTTTAGGTCAGCCTACATTGGTCCTTAAGGTTTTTGTTTGTAATCGTTGCATTATTTTAAGGTTTGATTTGTGTGCTGTTTACCATAGTTCCATGCAATATTTTCAGATTGAAGTTTACAAGTTTTATAGATTATCAATTTATTACCAAGTGAAAATCGCGAGTTGTTTCATAGTAGCCAGTAGAGATGTCTGAATCTTTTTTTAATAATGTAAAGAGCCTTAGAACGCTTCCTTGTGGATACCCTGCTTCCATTCGTAATACATCAGAGCATTCGTCCTGATATTTAACATAACAATATCTTTCATTTCGCAAAAGTAGATAATAGTCGGTTGGAAGTATTTTTTTTTTTTTTTTGTTTTTTTAATTTGTGCAAGACGGGATGTCATACGCTGTCAAAAGCCACGTTAAGATAGAGCACAACGCAATAATTTTTGTTGTCAATTTCCTTTTGTTAGAATATAGTCACGCATAAATTAAGCATTTCTATGATATCTCCGATATTATTACTCATTGTTTTATCGTACTCAACCTTTGCTCGCTAAATCTTGAGAGAACAGTACGTGAATACTTTTACAACGTCAAATTTAGTATGCGGGCATGACGCTCGATAAGAGACCCATTCCGGTATTCGGTAAGCAGTCTGTAGTCACAAAACGAGGCTTTCTGCGCTGAAATCTCACTTTTAGACTAGTGCCTATTCAGCAAATAGCCTCTAGACTCAAAACAATAGTATCTATTTTGCCAGCGGATTTTAGCTCGTCACAGAAACACAAGTAAAGAGAAAAAGATTATTACATTTTTTTATTTGAAAAAAAAAAAAACAAAACGCGCAAATAAATCGAAGTATTATTTTCTGAAATCAAATGTTCAATGAATAGGAATAAAAAGAAATTTGTTAATCTTATAGAAAAACAGGGGAAAATTCCGATACTTTACGAAGTATGTAAAATCCATTTTTGGTGGAAGAAAATACCGTCAGAAATTTGTTTAGATTTTTCAAATCATTGTGCTGTAACTTTGTCCACGAATTGACACCGCAAAATAACTACACTCTAATCTAGAATTCCATTTGAACTTCGCGCTAACTAAATATTTATACACAAAGGGATTCGCAGCACTAAATATATTATATCTGCCATTTTAGTATATTTGAGTGCCATACTTCCTTTCAGATGGCTCATACCAAAGCTACTCAGAAAATTATTATCTCTCTCTCTCACTCTAGCCAGTGTTGCGAGGAGTTTTGGCTATATTTGCAAGCTGGTAGTGGGGCATAAGAATAAGCAAATTAGCTTTCCGAATTCTGTAGATCATTCCGACTTCATTAAGAGGGTGTAGGAGATATATAGAATAAAAAAGATACATTTGTCAAATGGAAGACGTGCTTAGTTTTCACAAAAAATGGGTATAAAGGAAGTGACAGGCGCTATTGACAGTATCCTCTTTACTATAATTGTGTTGGCATCTTCAGCAGGAGCTGTGCTCCATGAGTGCATGAACTGCAAGAGAATCCATAGTTCTAATCGATTGCTCACTTTTCCTCCTTTCTCATATATTTGTAATAGACGCTTCAAATAAAATATATAGGTATATATATATATATAATTGGCGTGTACACCCTTTTTGGGTGTTTGGCCGAGCTCCTCCTCCTATTTGTGGTGTGCGTCTTGATGTTGTTCCACAAATGGAGGGGCCTACAGTTTCAAGCCGACTCCGAACGGCAGATATTTTTATGAGGAGCTTTTTGGTATAAAATACTTATAAAAAAATATTATAAAAAAATGATCAGGCATGTTTTAATAAGCTTTTTAGTAACCATTCCTTTATTTGTAATAAAAAAAAATTTTTTTTTGGTTATCCTTCCACACTCCACTCGGGAGCATAGGGCATTGACAAGAATCTTCCATTGCACATGGTTTTGGGTTATTCTTGCGCCGTCCGATGTGATGTTGGCAACATCGACCTTCTCCAAGTATTCTTTGGCGGGCCGCGATCTCTGCTCCTTTGCGGGTTCCAGTCCAATGTCATTCTTGTGATGCCATCTTGTGGCTTTCTAAGCGTGTGACACTTTCTGCGTTAGATGTTCCATTCGTCCGCCGCCCATAGTTTTTCTGCCTTTGCTTGCATGTCAGTGAGTTTGTGAGAGAGGAGGGAAGTCCAAGTTCTGGTGAAACTCTATACGATGCCTCTTTTGTGCAGGCGGAATGATGATAACAAAGAGAAGCAGCGACAGGTGATAACCTTGCCTTACGTTGGTGGGGAATGGGCCGCTGACATTGCCATTGTGAAGCAATGCCAGTTCGGTGGTCTTATCAAGGTATCTGATGAGGTGGGTTATCTTAGCGGAAACTCTCTTTTTACCAAGCGCCAGCCATATTACGTCTCGTTTGATTGTGTCGAATGCTTTCTTGAAGTTCATGAATAGCATGTACAGCGGGGAGGGCCAGCTTGAACGTCTCTTAAACAGCGTTCGATATACTGAAGAATTGTGCTACTGAAATGTTTCTAAAAGAAAACATATACAATTTCTTGCAGTCTTAATATAAATCTATAAATAGGACACACACTGACTATCTTCATTGACTTTCACCATAAAATTTGATGAACGTTTTGTGACTGTAAGTTACTGAACGCCCGAATTGTCTCAAGTCGCAAAAATAGCCTCTAACATAAAATTTCGCATTTAATGCCTTGAGGTCCGTCTAAATTACTGAATACCAGCATTAACTAGGCTCCCTAATACCGATATTTAAAATGGATCATAGAATAAATAAGAACTGTAGCGTCGAAGTCCACCCTCTTCATATTTAGACAGGAGCAGCTCAAAATAGCTGCAATTACAATAATATCGCGGCTCTTCCCTTGATAATAGGTTGAGAATAGTTGTTCTTGCAGGATTTCTTGATTCGAATGGCACATAGTTCGAGGACTATAGCCAAAGTTCTTCATCGATAAATTTGACCAAACGGATTTCCACATCTTAATTTTCGACTTGTACAGTGACATATAATATGACATGACTGAGAGGAGGAAGACTTGCCACAAAACTTTCCATCCCAATCAGAGCTACCTGTACCTGCGTCTGGATAAACTCTATAATGGCCTGAAGCACACATTTGTAGGTATTTTTTCACATAGCGAGGTGGCCATACAGATCCTCTAGAACCAGACGCCGTAAGCATAATTAAAAACCCTATTTAAAAATATTTTTGAATCATAGGCTTCCAAAACTTTTAGTTGAATTCCGTAAAGCGAAGTAGTTTAATAGGATAGTTATAAGTTTAAAATATTTCAGAGAACGATAAAATAAGTTAATTTCAAGTAAGTCAATTGCAATTACTTTCGAGTCAATTGACTATGTGATTGAACAATTATTCAACTAATGCGCAACACTGTCGGGCACTTACACCGAAACTTGTTAAGGAAGGTTGTGGTACCTTTCTGCTTCTAGCAACAAAAACCCAGCTCTGCTCTACTCCATACCCAGTCACTTCAGAGACGCACACCGATTTTAATATTAGACCTTAGCCGATCATCGTCCAGCAGAGCAGAGTCTCTAGTGGCGAAAAGTAAGGAGCTTCAGACGGTCGACGTTATTTTATTATTCGTCCTGTAGGAAAAAAATTTGGTCATTGTATAAAGAAACCTATATCCCCCCCTCCTATTTGGAGTTAAAAGGAAAGGAACGGAAGGGCGTAAAAATCAAAATATTTTAGCTCTTGTATGGCGGAATCTTTAGGTGGTTAGAATACATCGGCCAAGAAGCATTTAGCACTCATTGAAGAGATTTCTGTCGCCCTGCTGAAAGCATTTCTGCCATGGCAAAACCTCCTTCAAAACCCACCATTGAATTTTTCATTCATCAAGCGGCATTGAGCTGGAATTATCCATCACAAATAATAGCACTCAAGAGCCTGTGTATTAGACCGGGTCGATTTGTGGGGAGGCAAAAAACTCGCCCATTGCTCTGTGAAAATCATATTCTAGGGATCAAAATAAGAAACTTTGCCGAAGGAACCATACCTCTAAAACGAATTCTGATGTCCCCCAATTTGGGTCGAACCTTTTAGTTTCTTTTTTCATTTACATATTTTCTGAGTAAATAAATTTCTTAAGAGAAAAAATAGATGTTATTATAAATAAATAATAAATATTATTATAAATAAATAAAAATAAAGAAAAAAACATAGCCATTTAGCTGATTTTAGCTACCCAAAAGTTCGACCCAAATTGGGGGACATCAGAATTCGTTTTAGAGGAATGGTTCCTTCGGCAAAGTTTCTTATTTTGATCCCTAGAATATGATTTTCACAGAGCAATGAGCGATTTTTAAATCGACCCGCCCTACTGTGTATATACCGCGAAACACATTTACGTATTTGATTATTTCACTTATTCTTCAAACTTTCCTGCCCGGTTTACCTACCGCCATTTAACTGAAGCACGAAAAATGAAAAATCGCCAAACTTTGCAGAAGTCTTCAAGTGAATAAACAATTTATTAATAATTATTTCTGTTTGTTTTTGTGATATCAAATTAAAAGATGTGCATATGTATGAGCTAGGCAGCTGCAGCTGATGTCGCCATTACATCAATTTTTCCGCCGATGAACCAACGCAAAGTACAAAATTTCTACTTCAAAAAATAACAAACAACAAATTAATGTATAATTAAAATTAATCAAAAGAAAATTGTGTGGTAAATAAAAATTATAGACAGTCGACTGTTGGCAAGAAGCAGCTGTTGCGCAGCAACGCAACCACAAACTGGATAACTCTCGCACTTAACAGCTGCTAACGAGCGTGAAAAAGGGTATACTTGAATGTGATTTAGTCGTTTTTACGCTTAAGGAAATATTTGCAAAATAAACTGATGTGCTTGCGTAAATTTGTTAAGAATTTCAATTTTAATGAGATAGAAATTAAGGCAAATCATGGCATTTATGAAATATTTACGGATACTGGCTGAACGGAAAAAACATTTATTAAAAAAAATATATTTATGGTAGTCACTAATTACACTTTAGGTTTGTTTGAGTTAACAGTTTAGGTGGATATGATATTGGAGTGTTTATTTTATTATTTTCAAAACTTTTGGGTTCGACTTTCATGACAAAAAAAGTTGGTTTACAGTTTCACTTAATTTGCTTTAATATCCATCACAAAAAAAAGCTTTATCTAAACGAAATTTACTTAATGAGCTAAAATAGAAACGACAGGAGCTTTTTTCTGATAACATTGAGTTTACTTATTCAAAATAGTCCGCTCTGGCCTCGAGTGCTTCAGGTCATTGACCGGAATGTCCTTCAGGATGTCGGTTCAAGCATTTTTTATGGTCTCTATGGACGCAAAACGTTTTCCTTTCATGGCCCAATGCAATTTTCCGAATAAGTGAAAGTCACAGGGAGCCATATCAGGTGAATACGGTGAGTGATTGATGGTTAAAATGCGATTTCTAGTCAAAACATCAGTCACAAGAGTAGCTCGATGAGATGATTCATGATCATTCAATAAGCCCCAGCTTCCTCCGACGCGGTATTCAGGGCGAATTCGACGAATGCGATGCAACAAATACTTCAAAACACCAAGATAGAAAATGGCATTGACGGTTTGGCCCATTGGCACGAACTCCGTGTGAACAATTCCCTTGGAATCGTAAAAGCAAATGAGCACCGATTTGATTTTTGACTTCTCCAAACGCGATTTTTTGGGTGGTGGCTCGTCTGGGACCTTCCATTCGGCACTTTTACGCTTAGTTTCAGGTTCATGTTGGAAACACTACGTTCCGCCACCAGTTAAAATGTTGTGAAGGAAGTTCTCGTCTTTTCTCGTCTCTTTAATGAGGTCTCTCGAATGTTGAATTCTGAGCAATTTTTGGTCCTCAGTCAACTTGTGCAGAATGAAACGTGCACAGACCTTTCGTAAGCCAAAATGATCAGTTAAAATGCGATAAATCGATGTTTTGGAGATATTCAATACCGATTCCATGAATTTCAACGATGATTTCTGTTCATTTTTGATAAATTTACAAACGATTTCGATGGAATTTTCGGTGATTACTGATGTTCGTTGTCATTTATATCCCCACAACCATCTCCGAAACGTGTAAGCCTCTCATGAACTCTAGCACGAAATATACAATCATCGCCATAAACTTATTTCATCAATTCAAATGTTTCGGTAAACGTTTCACCGATTTTAAAACAAACTTTGATATAAGCTCTTTGCTCGAAACTCATTTTTGTACCGGTGACACAAACATACTGACACTTTAGACGCTTTGACTGCACCGAATGTCACCAAACTTTCTCCGGAAGTCAGCAAGTTCCAATGCACATACTCATTAAAAAGATGGCGCCATCAAAAATATTTTTTATGACGCCAGTCTTGTTTATTTTGGACTTCAACTTGTATTGTTGAAGTGGTGATTCATCCAGAATCCAACTAGCGCTTCCGCATCATATTGCTGCCAACAAGTTGTACGGAATACATAGTATTTTTTTTACCGAAGATTGAAGTTGATATACCAGAACTCTCCAATGAGCTTGAAACGCCGTTCAAAAGTTTGTAAAATGAAGGGCAAAAGACTGATTGGTCTAAAATCCTTTGCTGATTCATGTACCTCCTACTTACCTACATTTGGTATGAAGACGACCTTAACTAGTCTTCAATTGTCTGGAATATGGCCTAAGCTTAAACACGTCTACAGTCCATAGTTTCCAGTAACATCTTTCGAAGAATCTAATCATTTGTATTTTTTAATTCTAAGTGTATGAGAATACATACCAGCTCCAACATTACAATCCATTTTTGAACCATTTGTGTACATACATATGTATGGAAACTGTAGTGTCGAAGTTGTTTAGTAGATGTCCCTTCCTCTATTCCTCCCGAGATGAAAAGAGAGTAGCACAATTCCCGTTAAAAGTCACCGTCAATGTATTCCGTTCTCCACGAGTTAACTGAGTTTGTCGTTGTTGCTTTTTCCTTCCCAGCGACATGCTTCCTTTGACCGAAATAAACTCATGGTTGCCATTTTCTTGATATCAAGATATGCCGGGATAACATGTGTGAGTGCATAGAGAGCCTCGCGAGGACATGATCTAATTGCATCGGCAGTTATTGCACATACCGATCTTTGTATTCTGCCAAGTAATTTGGTATTTGAATATCTTCCAAGAGCTTCTCATTAAACTACCGATCCGTAGGATAAAATTGGTCGTATTTGGTCGCCTTATACAACCATAATATGTACTTAGGTTGTAGCTTCTGCCAAGCATACGCTTGTAGCCATACAGAGCAATTTCTGCTTTCTTTACCCGTTCTTCAGTGTTCTGTTTCCGGCTAAGTTTGGAGTCCAAGATTACTCCTAAGTACTTTGCGCTGGATGAAATTAGAAGTGTTTGACCATTAATTATTGGTAGGGAAAAATTGGGTACCTTTTATGTAGGCGGTAAAAAGCTGGGCTCTGTTTATGTGGGCCCTTAGCCTAAGAGCTGAGCTCACCGCCCCTTGAACGATCTCACTGATCGTGTAAGAACACAGTCCTGATGCCATAGCCGCCATGTCGACAGCATACACCATCACTTTTAACTCACCTCCCTATAGCGTTCCCCTGTTCCCCTATTAACCCTTTTAGTTATATTGGTATCTCTCATATTGGCCTTGATGATCCTAGTTTGTGGCATAGAGATGATCCAAATTCTAATGCAGTTTTCCAATTACTGTCATCAGCAGAGTAGCTGAGGTTAGGATCAGTTTTTTACTATATTTTATAGTGCACGACGTTTATAGTATTTAGTATTATCTTTATAGTAATAGAAGAACACTTATTTTGCACATTGGTATGTACCTCTAATTGGTCAATTTACAACTGCATATAATTCTAGTTACTCTCAAACTAGTAAGTCTGCAATACTTCTTCTATCAAATAGCAGGTCATGAACTGGAATGTTTGGAGAATGGTTTGGCTTTTCCTTACTGGGATATAATAATTACGTAAATATGTGTGTGTTTGCACACTTATAAACCTATATTACTTACTACACCATGAGTAATTATTTGATTTTGATTAACAAAACTAATTGAAATAAACAAAGCGAAGTGTTCAGACGTAAATAAATGAACAAACCAAATAAACCACGATACTAATGAAACAAAACATTAAAGAGCAAGTGTATGTTAACTAGACAAATATTTGTGTTAATTGAAATACGTGCATAATAAATATTTACATAGGCATTAGTATCTTAAATTGTGAAGTAAATAAAAACAACTTTGACAATTCCGTAAAACTTAAATGCTTATACACTCTAATTGTAGTCATGCAGGACACCAAAAATACATAGTTCAACATTTGCCATTTTCACTTCATTATTTAGTGAACCAACAAGGACTTGGCATGTCAGTAAGGCTATATACCAGCCAGAGGTTATGCAATGGCCTAGTAGGCAATGGCCTAGTAGCTGTAATTTAATTCGATCAAGCTTATGGATAAGTAGAGCTCTTAGAACCACTCTGAAGGAGCACTAAACGTAATTTTATTCTTATTCCCAATTGATTATATGGTAGTCAACTACTGCCAAGTCAGCATTGAGGTTCCAGAAACTTCCGCACTCAAAAACATTCAATAAGAGTCATTCGACTATATTAGGAAAATTGTCTACTATTCCGGCTACTACAGATTTTTATAACAGTGCAGAACTTCATTTTAGTAAACTCTTTGCCACAATATTCCAAAAGAGGATTCGAACAGGGGTATGCTAGATAATGAAAATAGAGTCAGTACATTTACTGAATGATCTAATCTTGATGAACAGGTAGGCAGGTTTTTACTCTGTAAAGCTAAGCATCACTGCACCCTTTAGCTTTTCTGATAACTATATGTACAATAGAATCTTTCTTCAGAAGTTATTGCCATAAGAGAGAGCTCATTGCTCTTAAAGAAGAGACCCCTAACTACAAGGGAAGTACTTTATAGGTATATCTACTCGGATAGTTGGGCAGTTCTGAAGTCGTTAGAGTCAGTAAAACACTCTTCAAAGACGTAGTTGAATGCCACAAATTATTATGCGCTATAACACAATTTTTTAAACTTAATCTGACCTGGATACGAAGCCATAGAAATATAGAAGGTAAATGCAGCGCAGATGAGAGAGCAAGGAAGGGTAAAACACTAAATATTCACCCAGATATTATAATAATACCTTTTCCTTAGCTAAGTGCAAATCCTTAAAAGATAGACACTCTGGTAATACTGCTAATGTCCGTTGAAAGCAATCACCTTTTTCCCAAATCGGCTGGCAAATTTGGCCTGAATGGAGTCACGGCCGCATAAAATCGCTACTGAATCTTAGGAAATAGGTATGAGGAACACGATGGGAGTACTAACTGGGCATTGTCTAATTGGAAGGCTTTTTTTCCATTTTTTTTTTTAATTATTTAAATTTTATCACACACTAGAAAAGTAGGGTTTGGAATTTATGTCTCGTTGTATAGAGTGGTTGAGTGGCTGTCATCCGACACACTTAGACCAGAATAGTCCCATTGTGATACCCCTGGAGCTCATCCTTTACACTACTGAGTCTTCCCTGAACCATACTGTGGATTTCATGAGTTTTGTTAATCTCGGCAACCCTATTCGGGAAGCCTTTTTCTGTACAGACTAATGCATGTACACAGGAGATGTTCCAGGGTTTCCTTTTCTTCAATATCTCTTTCAGCTCAACAAAAGTCATTATTTGGCACCCCAGTCAGCTTACGAAATTTTCAAGCTTTTTCGAAATTTGCATTTTCCGAAAATAATTCATTTTTGATCATTACTTTAGTAGATAAACTAAATATAAAAATAATTAAAAAATACTGAAATTGGTTAGTTTTGTTTCGTAAATATGAAGCCTGAGAGCGGTTCAATTGGGCAGTAAATGTAAAAAATATGATAACTTAACCAATCTTTTTTTAATAATATAATATAAATTTTTTTTATTTAAAATTTTAAAAAATTTTAAGCCAAAAAACAACTTGAAGAAAAAATGTTTGAAAAAATAAATTTTAGGGAAATGTTTGAGAAAAAAATTAAATTTGTTGACATTTGTGAAGAACAATCTCCTTAAAAAATTGTACAATTTTTTTATTAATAGCTGAGACTATGCTCAGAAACCCTTCTAGTTTCATAGCTTTTCAAGTTATATTCCAATACGTACACCGAATGAAACTCTTTTTCGGGTTCAGCTATCGCAAATTAGTCTAAAAATATTTGTTTAATAAAATATATTGGGAGGTTGAATTAGTTTTAAAGGTGACACACAGATGGCGCTATTTATCACTTTATCGCGTTGGCAATACTGAATATATATTCATGACAAAGCCTCATCCCTAGGCTTTGTTTATCAGTATCTGTCATTTCGCTGAAGTATAAACAACGCAGTGTTTTCGTGCTCCGAGTATGTCAACTTTCGTGCCGTCGAAACGCAATTTGCGGGAAGCTTTGCTTTTCTGCTTCAATTTGAAAAAAAATACAGCCCAAGCCCGTGAATTGCTGCAGGAGGCCTACCCAGACCATACTCCGTCGATTTCAACATGTGAGTACTGGTTTCGACGATTCAAAAGTGGTGATTTTCACACCGAAGACAAGGAGCGTCTTGGCCAGCCCAAAAAGTTCGAGGGCGCGGAATTGGGGGAATTGGTAAACGAGGACTCGTGCCAAACCCAAGAAGAGCTTGCTGAATCATTGGGCGTTGATAAATCAACCGTTTGCAAGCGTCTAAAAGCGATGGGAATGATCCAAAAGCAAGGACATTGGGTCCCGTACGAGTTGAAGCTGCGCGACGTCGAACGGCGATTTTTTACGTGCGAATTGCTGATCGAGCGACAAAATCGGAAGGGTTTCTTGCATCGGGTGGTGACTGGCGACGAAAAATGGATCCACTACGATAACCCAAAACGCAAAAAATCATGGGGTTTGCCCGGCCACGCATCAACGTCGACGGCCAAGCAGAATATTCACGGCAAGAAAATCATGCTCTGCATTTGGTGGGATCAGGTCGGCGTCGTATATTTTGAGCTGCTCCAACTGGGCGAAACAATCACGGGGGATCGTTACCGACTGCAATTGATGCGTTTAAGCCGGGCATTGAAAGAAAAGCGGCCGGAAACGGTAAAAAGGCACGACAAGGTTATTTTGCAACATGACAACGCTCGGCCGCATGTTGCTCAACCTGTCGAAAAATACCTTGGAACGCTTGGCTGGGAAGTGTTACCCCACCCGCCGTATAGTCCAGACATAGCTCCCTCCGATTATCATTTGTTCCGGCATATGAGTCTCGATTTGGCGGACCAGCGGTTCTCCTCGTACGAGGCTACCAAAATATGGGTTGAGTCATGGATAGCCAAGCAGCGGCCAGAATTTTGGAGAAACGGCATCCGGAAATTGCCCGAAAGATGGGCGAAAGTTGTAGCTAGCGATGGCCAATACTTCAAATAAAATATTTTGTACCGTTTTTTCACAATAAAGCCCCAAATCTTCGAAAAAAACCTTTAAAACTAATTCAACCTCCAATACTTTTCAAGTAAACTCGTGTAATTGTCGAGTCTCAATTCTGTTCAAAAGCTTTCCATCAAGCCAATGACACGTAAGACATTATCGGATGTACCCAGGGCATAAGTTTTGAAATCGAAATATTTAACCCTCGACGAGAGCGAAAGAGACTAACCGTGGAGGTAAAGAAGGTGGAAGTTGAATATTTAGAAGGCACAAGCTCGCTCATTACTATATTGGCTTGGTATGCTTTAATGTACAATCTCTAACTTTGCAAGTTGTATGCACTACACGCAACTCTTTCATACATCGGCATTTAAAGTCAGCAAAATGTTAAATAACTTTAGTGGAAAAAAATCTTACCACTTAACTATTGGGGATATCAACTTTTTCCATGTTTACGATACCGAGATTTTCGGGATGCCTGTCATAACTGTCCGGAAACTTAGGCAGGTAGGTGAAATGGTTGAAGTACCACTGTAGCGCTCCCCAATTAGCACTAACGCGCCAGTTTGATACCATTATGAGACCTCCAACAGGCAGTTATCTACAGTCAACCAGAGCTGTGGATGTAGTGGAGAAGATTGCTGGGACTCAGGTTGGCGCACTGCCCCAGGCTGCCGAAGAAAGCAGCACCCATCGTCTAGCTGCCAAGCCCGGAAGTCCTCTACAGTCTTCTTCCCTAAAAGGTCCCCTCTGCTTCTGCAATGGGGTTAAATGGTAAATCTAACTTCTCCGCGTGTGTGTCGATGACCGATAAACACAACTACGAATTTGGCGAATTGAATAGCGTGGGGTCGCCAAGACTTTCTGAGGCCTCTGTATAATATACTGGGGCCAAAGGGTTTTCGAAATAGCACATGAAGAAATCGAGCTCCATCTTTTTTGAGCTTTCCTGAGAAATAAATTATGCAATTCCCCTTTAACAGAAGTCAGGTGGATGCCGATGACCAGATAGGAGGTGACTGAGGGCAACTCAATCCCCTTCCTGGCAAGCTCATTAGCAATTTTATTCGCCTCTATGTTCTTAACGTCCTATGTCCTAGAATCCAGATCAGAGAAATGTTAACTGCACACCCAAGAGATTTGATCTCCTCATCACAGGAATTTACTCGTTTGGTTTTCGGCCATGGCGTCGTCAGAGCCTTGATCGCTGCTTAGCTATCGGAAAAAATGTTAATACGAGTATCTCCCTCGCTCCCACGTTCCCTTAGCACTTTGCATGTCAGCAGGGTCGCAAAGACTTCTACCTGAAAAACGCTAGTAGTATTCGGCAATTTAAAAGACATCGATAAATTGGATGGTTTAGAGGAAACCACTACTCCGACTCCCGATTCCATCTTAGAGCCGACAGTGAAGACAGAGGTGCAAGCTTCGATGCGCATTTCCCCTCGATCCAATTCTGTCTGGAAAGATTGCCCTAGCATGACCTTCAAACTCCTATTTGCGGATGGAGAGATTTGTGGGGAGTTCAGAGAAATACGCTGTTAACTGCCAAAAAATGCTACCATGTCCCTTGAGAGATTGCCTCCAGAGGCCAACCTCCTTTAAAACTAACACATTATAAGGCACTCATCATGCCCGTCCTATCGTATGGCGCAGAAAATTGGACGATGAGAGCATATTATGAGGATTCCCTTGGCGTGTTTGGGAGAAAGATTCTGCGGAAGAATTTTAGACTTTTACACGTTAGCGACGGTCAATACCACAAGCTATGGAACAATGAGTTGTACGAGCTTTATGGCGACGTAGCGAAATAAAGATCCAGCGGCTTCTATGGATAGGTCATGTCATCCGAACTGATATAAGCGCTCCGACTCTGAAAGTATTCGATGCGGTACCAGCTGCTGGTAGCAGAAGAAGAGAAAGACCTCCTCTGCGTTGAAAATATCAGGTAGAGAAGAACTTGACTTTACTTGGTGTAACCAACTGACGCCGGTTAGCACGAGAAAGAAGCGACTGCCGCGCTTTGTTGAGTCAGAAGTACAGTATATGGCCGCTCGCTAATACTAGTGCAAAGTTATGGCATGCAATACGAATGTTAATATCTACTTCAGTCATTCACTCAAAAACCCCAGTTAATTTCTACCACAAAAGTATTGCCCATGCCAAAGTCCATTGAATGTTTTTGTTCCAAAAGGGAATTTCTCTATCTCCATTCCATATGCTGCGTAAAGTATTACAAATCCCGAAAATTCAGGGATTTTTGAAAAATTATCCCGAAATTTTCGGGACCTAAAAAATTACTCATAATGACATTCCTATCCTTCGCAACATGTTCTCTTCCGACCTTTTCTTGCACTTCTGAACTTTCCAGTACTCTTGAACAGTGGCGAACAAAACACACAAAGCAAAACTCGTAAATGTCGAAACTTTTACCGCAAGTACAACAAATTTTCACACTTGTTCCACCTTTTTACGAGTCAAGCACCCGTTTACTTTGTTCAAAAAAATGCATTTTTAATGTCACACTTAGTAGACAGAAAAGAAAGAATACAACATTTGACAGCAAGCAAATCCTCGTGCAACTCACACCAGTTTTGCCACGTTCTCTTTTTATTGCTCACTTATACGTACTCGTATAAGCGCTTTTAATATTTCATTTTTATTGCTTTGACGCCTTAAACTGCTAGCACCACCATTCATTACTTAAAACGTACTTTAAAATGCATAGAAAATGAGCGTTTTTCGCTAACCACTTTTCTTCTCACTACTCGCCCCTTCCTTTTTTTCATTTCCCCTTACCTCGTTCGAATTAAATTTTTTTTTTTTCATTTTACTAGTACGATTTTGCATTCAGTTTTCAATGACGCTGCTCACGTTCCGCATCAAGCTATTTGTTAGCTTCAAGTTTTTGCAACATCACGCACGCCTTTCGCTTGTGCAACATTGAAAAGGTGCAATTCACCTAACGCTCAACGCATTATGTAAAAATGTATGCATAATCTCTTTAGCTTCAACATAAACACAACAGCAAACGCTGCTAAAAATAGACGCTTATATTTTCACATAAACTTGCACACAAATACGCCTTTATCCCTATACTTTTTTGTTGTGAATTCTTTAAGTTTACGACGTTTTTTTCCTTCAAGGACATACAGCAAACGATAAGAGTATCCTTTGCTTCGTAACAGCCTTGCAATGCTTATACTTGCATACATAAAAAGTGCCCAGACCACCTACTCAGTTACCGCAATCAACAAAGCATCCCTTCCGTCCGAAATGACACTGCATTTCAGTGTCAACATCGTCCTCTATTAGCAACAACAAAAATGTTATCATCGCTATCACTTTAACTGTTGTGGCGTGGCAGTCAACTTTTTGACCCATTTACATTCGAATGGCGTTTCATGTAAATGCAAATAATTTAGCGCTGTGACATTGAGAATGCTTTGTTTTAGTCCGCTGGCAGCTCTCTAACAGTGTTGACTAGGTGTCAGAGTGTCATGCTAAAAATATCAATTAAAACCTGATTTGAAGTGTCTGAGTGGGGAATGCATAGAATGTGTTGATAAACCAAAAAATAGATATGAATAGCTGGATTGAAGTTTGCCAAAGTGGAAGAAAAACTCTCAGTGCGTAAAAGAAATTTAGCGCGGGAATTTATTCACATTTTTTTTTGGTTATTTATTTGTTTCTCTATTAATTTTAATAATTTTTAATGCAAATATAGTTCATTCTCCTATAAATGCCATACAAATCCAAGTTTCAAACTTTGTCAAAATTTAACGAGTTTTGTTAAAACTTTCAATATTTCCAATTATAATTGCAAAAAAAATTGTCTATTGTAACAAGTAACTGAAAAAGTTATTAGCAAGGTGGTGGGCAGTCAAAGGCAGCAGCATTATTTAAAACATTAAATTCTCTAAAATACTTTGGTACAATTCTTTATAAGAGCGTAGAGCTGTGATATTGATAGCATCGGTGTTAACAACCGCGCTGTTAGTTCTGCCTTTTCCAAACTGAATAAAGAAGCAAAGCGAATGGGTCTGGTGGTGAACGAAGTACCTCCTGTCATCAAACAAACAGTCTACGCACTTGCGTTTCGGCACCAACGTCACTGTTGTCAGTTATTATTTCAAGGTTGTAAGAGACTTCGGCCGCCGTACCGAATGGGTTGGTGCGTGACTACCGTTCGGAATTAACAGAGAGAACGTAGGTTCGAATCTCGGTGAAACACCAAAATTAAGAAAAACATTCTAATAGCGGTTACCCCTCGGCAGGAAATGGCAAACCTCCGAGTGTATTTCTGCCAAGAAAAAGCTCCTCATAAAAATATCTGCCGTTCGGAGTCGGCTTGAAACTGTAGGTCTCTCCATTTGCGGAACAACATCAATACGCACACCACAAATAGAAGGAGGAGCTCGGCCAAACACCCAAAAAGGGTGCGCGCCAATTATATATATATATATGCAAGACTTCGTTTATCTAGGAACCAGCATTAACACTGATAACAATATCAGCCATGATATTCAACGGAGAATCTCTCTTGCCAAAAGGTGCTACTTTAGACTGAGTAGGCAATTGAGTAGTAAAGTCCTCTCTCGACGAACGAACAAAACATCGTACGGTGATATAGACATAGCACAGCGAATAAAGATCCAGCGGCTTCATTGGCTGGGTCATGTCGTCCGAATGGATGCAAACGCTCCGGCTCTAAAAATATTCAATGTGGTACCAGCTGGTGGTGGTAGCAAAGGACGAGGAAAGCCTCTGAAGACAAGTCCTCCTCCATCTGATCTTTCCAACTGGCGCCGTTTAGCGCGAGAAAGAAACCACTTAGCGAGTTTTGTTAAACTCGGCCAAAATCGCATAAGCGGCTATCGTGCCAATCAGAATAAGAAGAAGAAGCATAATTTGCTCTAGCATTATCATCACGAAAAATGTGAAGACAGTGCTGTAGAATACTAAACCGAATTCTTTCCAACAAATAGAAGCAATCTGCGATCCAGTTGATGAGGTTATAAGTAAACAATGGGCACAGTACTGAACTATAATTTTCTAAGACTTAAAAAGTGGTGGTCGCCGTGGCCGATTGGATGGATGCGAGACTACCATTCAACAGCGTACGAGCTCGAAACCCCGTACATAAAACACGAAATGGTAGAAAAAGTTAAACAGTTTTTTCTAATAGCGATCGCGCCTCGGCAGGCAATGGGAAACCTCCGAGTGTATTTCTATCTCCTCATAAAAACCATCTATCATTCGGAGTGGGCACAAAACTGAAGGGCATCCAAAAGCAAAGAGTATAAGAACCCTTTCTGGGTGTTTGCTTGAGCTCCCACTCCTGTTTGTGCCGCGCGTCTTGATATTTTTGGACAAATAGAGCGACCTACAGCTTTATGCCGACCCCGAGCGGCAGATACTTTTTTTATATATATACTTATACATATACAGTATACTTATATATAAATATTATATATTTAAGATATGAGATGTGGTGCTTGAGTGCAGATTCAGGACAAAAACAAAAGCTATGTATTCTTCACTGCACCACAAACATCATCGGCGTCTTTTTCTAGTTTGAATAGTTCATTTGCTTGGAGGATCTGAAACGAAAAGCCCACGTCGAATACGTTGGTGGTTTTCTATTTCAACCTCACGCAATTACGTAGTAATATCTTCCAGATTGACACTAGAGAGCTTCTGCGAAAAAAAGAAACTATTTAAATAACCAAAACGCAATCAAGTTTCAAATATCTGAGTTCATGGGCAGCCACATAGAAATCCAAGAAAACTTGTTCAGCTAACTCGATAACGATGATTTGAAAACAATTTAGTACTTCAACAATTCATTTGCATTCAACACATTTTCGCTTTTAATTAACTCAGCTCTCTGTATGCCTTCATCGCAATATGACCAAATAAATTTGCAACTTTTTTATTTCTTCAGCAAGTTCTTATCACTACCGCATTCACACAACCCAAAAGCATTCCAAGGTGACACTATACTGCCCAACTTCACTTAGCCACACAATACTATGCTTTTAAACTTTAAATTTCTTTCTTTGCACTCTTCAGCAGTTTATGTACTTCTATGGCTGATGAAGTGTGCGATAGTTGGGCAAAGGTTTAGTTTATAAAACTGGAAGTGAGGTAGCTCGTTTCCAGCTCACTGCCTGATTGTGCAATTTGCGGAAGTAAGCGGATGCAAAGTGCGCCAATAGCCTCGAGGGTATTCAGATGTGAAAAATTTATTTTTTATTCATTATTCATTAAGTATCAAGCAAATGCGGAAGAGAAGAGGAAAAAGTAGTGAGCGTAATTTTACAAATTGAATTTCAAAGGGGTATGCGGCATGTGAACGATGTATTTTTTTATGCGTATGTTGTTTTTTTGTTTGTATAAAAGTTATTAATGCAAGCACTAATTATTAGCAGAAAATTAATACTTAAATGATTCGCAACCAAATGCATTTTTAAATAATGATGAGTCAAAAATGGTTTTTCGTTGATACTTAGATTTAGATTTAGGTTTAGATTTAGATTTACTGGACATTTGTACTTCGACCTCATCGTCGTTTGTGTCCCATTGATACTTACCCTACGTAGGTAGGCAGGTGAAATTGTTTAAGTACCATCCTGGAACTCCCCAAATAGGACTCAGGTGCCGTTTTGATACCATTGTGAGACTTCCAACAGAAAGATATCTACAGCCAACCAGAATTGGTGATCAAATAGAAAAGATTGATGGGATTTAAGTTGGCGCACTGCCCCAGGCTGTCGGAGAAAGGTGTACCCGGTAACCTTAATCGTCTAGCTGCTAAATTCAGACATTTACATAGAAAGTGTTTAACAGTCGCCTTCTCTAAAAGGTCCAAGCTTTTTCAATGGAAGTTGAATGGTAAACCAGCTTTTCTGCGTGTGTGCCGATCATCTAATGTCCGGTAAACCTAACTGCGAATTTGGAAATTGAATGCCGTGGAGTCTCCAGGACTTTATGAGTCGTCTGTCAATTGTACTAGGGCCAAAGTGTTTCGAAATAGCACATGAAGAAATGGAGTTCCATATTTTCAGCGCTTCCCTGAGAAATACAATAATTTGTGCAGTTCCCCTTTAACAACTGTTAAGGGAATGCCGATGACAAGTAGAGTCTCTCTGATATAAATTCAGTCTACTTCATGGGGGGCTGCTCATCAAATCATCAACAATTTCATTTCCCTGTATGTTACTAAGTCCTGGAACCTAAATCCGAGAAATGTTACCAAGATATTTGATCTCCGTTAATATCTCCCTCACTCCCACGTTCCCTTAGCATTATTCATGCCTGCATGATTACAATGACTTCTGCCTGAATAACACTAGCAGTATTCGGCAGTTCAAAAGCTAGGTTTGAGCAAAGCCTCTTCTCCGACTCCCGATTCCACCCTGGAGCCGTCAGTGAAGGCAGATGTACCAGCGTCGGTGCAGATTTTCCCCTCGTTCCCATCCTGCCAACTTGGAAAGGTTGACCTGACAGAACGTAAAAGTCAATTGGAAGCCAGTGCAAAATGACATTAAGAGCAGCACTGGGGCAAGTTCTACATTTTCCGGTGATGCCAATATATGAAGTCCTTTACACCCTCCCCAGTTTAGTGATATTATAGCCCTTTATAGCAATTGAAAAAAAAATGAAATGAAATGAATTATAGCCCTTCCGAAAGACCTTTCCACCAAACTAGGCATCCATATGTTAGAATTGAACATCCAAAGCTCGACCTGTGGCAGTCCCTTTGTTTGCCGAATATACATAGATTTGCAGGAGTAAAAAGCTATACTGGTTTTCTTCACCCGCTTTTCAATGTGTAGCTTCCAACGGAGTTTGCAGTCAAAGATCAGTCCAAGATGCCTAAATTCCCATGAAATCGGGAGAACGTGGTTGTTTAATTTGGGAAGTCTAAGTACAGCCAGTAACCTTTCCAGAATCTCAGCTGAAGAAAACGGTCCCGATACCATAAGATATCTTACCCTAACCACTATTGATTTGTATCCCTCCGATTTCTTCTCGCACATACCCCGTTGCAAAATTTAAAAAAACCCGCTATTTTAGTGTAAAAATCTAATTCATCCTGCAACAAAAACCATATAACGCAAATTTTCGAATTTTATAAATAAAAATTGAGAGCTTCATCAAAACTTTAAATTTTTTAATCAGAAATTCTAGAATTTTTCGGGGATTTTAGTTTAACAAAGCGCAAGCTTTAAGTGACTACAAAGTACCATTGATTTTTGACAATTTTTTCGCTGAGGTTTCAGGTTTTTTCTTACTTGCAAAGTAAACAAAAAACATATCAAAAATCAACGGTATTATGTAGTGACTTCAAACTTGCAATTGAAACTTGCACCAAAATTCAATAGGTTATAAAACTACATACTTGCAATTTTTTAATTTTTTTAACTTATTTACAAAGCTTCAAACTTTGCGTTATATGGTTTCTGCTGTAGTATAAACTATATTTTTATAAAAAATAAAATAGTGATGATGGTATAATTTTGTAACGACTATATTTGAGAAGAAACGAATTTAGTGGTCAGGGCAAGTAAATGGAACATCTAGAAAATTTATATATATTTTTATTGTCAAAATAAAAGTTGTTCAAAATTTCCGAAAAAAGTCTGAAAAATATTTATAAAACATTCAAAAATACTTCCATGCTGAGCAGAAGGAGAGTTAAAGTTTCATGTCAATCTGAGTTACAATGCCACTCGGCATGAAGTTTCAGCTAATGGAGTGGAATGCATTATATATATATATATTTGATTGGCGCATACACCCTTTTTGCGTGTTTGGCCGAGCTCCTCCTCGTATTTGTGGTGTGCGTCTTGATGTCGTTCCACAAATGGAGGGACCTACAGTTTAAAGCCGACTCCGAACGGCACATATTTCAGATATTTTTATGAGGAGCTTGGAATGCATTACATAGGCTATATTCAATAACTATCAATGTAATTCAAACATAATGTAAATATCAATTCAAAAACCTTTCCAATCTTTATTTACAAAAAAAAAATACCTCAATAATCACTAACATTAACATTACACAATTTTCTCTCTCTTCTGCAGGAAATTTTCCACGAACATGCCACACATTTACGCATACTTCGCGAACACCACGAGGTCGCTGCACTTGCCTCGAGTCATGTACAGGGACGTTTGCGCCAAAATTTGCTAGCCAACTTTCGCAACGGCAGTCGTCATGCTCCCTACTTCATTTATGGCCCGCATGGCAGCGGTAAAAGTGCGCTCTTGGTGGACTTGTATCAGCAGTGCAAGGATTGGTTCAATTCAACGCGCGTCTATCGTGTCATGCGCTTTGCTGCCGCTTCGCCACGTTCCGCCTACAATCTCGAGCTGCTACGCGTCATTTGCCAGCAAATCTCTATAATTTACGATATACCCGAAGGTTATTTACCCAAAGATGCTTCGTTCGATCCGGTTTATATTAACAGTTGGTTCCAGAATTTGCTGCGTCGCATCGAAGATATGAACAATGACATATTTTTCATATTCATTGATGATCTGCAATTGCTAAATCCGCTGGATTGTGATGTAGTGGCAGCACTCTCTTGGTTGCCCACCTCTTTGCCATGGAATGTGCAACTCATCTGCTCCACAACAACGCCTATTGATCAATTACGCTTCACACCCATGCAACGCGATCGTTTCAAGTCGGCGGAGTTCCTTTTCGACTTATCGGTCGAGGAGAATCTCACGGAGTTGCATAAGCCATTGGCGATAGCTGCTGGTTTAACGGGCATATCGTTTACGGATTTCGTAGCGCATGAATTCGATCGGCTTGAGGCGCGTTATGGCAAGAAATGTGTAGCGCGCTTAGCTGGCTACATCACTTGCGCAGAGTTTGGTTTGTCGGAAACGGAGCTGCTGGAATTGCTAATGCCCACCGATGACCCTGAGGCATTCGTTGATACGGAGAGAGGAAATTTCAATTTCTCCACATTTAAACAGATACACAATGATATGCGTAAGTTTTTTTTCGTTTAAAAGTGTATAGCATTTACATTTAAGACATTAAGCCTTTGTAGAATTTTAATAAAATATTTGCCAAACCACTCTCTTTTTTTTTTTTTTTGGTTTGCCTTTTTGGTACCTTCCCAACATTCTACATAATATATTACAATTTCAGAATTCGTACTGCGTGATAAAATCATGTCTGGCAAAGTGCTGCTACAGTGGCGCCATAGTTACTGCGCTGAACTCTCGAAGAAACGCTACATGGATGCGCAGAGCACACGTGCCATGCACATAGCCATCGCCAATATATTTTTCCAGCAAGAAAATGAAGAGAACGACGCAAGCACTAGTGAGAATGCATCAGGAGAAAGCGATAAGCACTCAGGTAGTTTCAATATGCATATATATATACATGTTATATATAACAGGCGCTTACACACTTTACTGGGTGTTTTGGCCGAGCTCATCCTCTTGTTTGTGGTGGACGTTTTGATGTTGTCCAACAAACGGAGGGCTCCACAGGTTTATGTCGCCTCCGAATGGTAGATGGTTTTTTTATGAGGAGATTTTCCTGCCAATTCCTACTAAGCTAGATTACAAAATGCACAGTGAATTATTACATTTTACTATTGTTATAGTTACTCATACGCCCCGGTGTGATAGGAGAAAAAATATTTCATATAACCTGCTTATTAGCTATAAACCAAATTCCACAGGAAAAACTGGCACAAGCCAAACATGAGATGGCATATATGTACGAAGGCGGTTCAATAAGTACCCCCAGAGGGCGTTCTTGAGGGCAGTTGGTGTTAGCATCGTGTGCTGCCATCCATCAAACGACGGCAAAACAAATTTAACTCATTGATAGGTTAGTTAAGATTTGGTAGCTATTCGAGTAAAACGCGTTTCGTGATTTTCGCTAAGATGGAAAAAGAGCACTATCGTTCGGAAATTCACTTCTTGTTTTTGGATGGGAAAAAAGGCGAGGAGATAAAAGCTTCGCCATCTATGACTAGAGTTAGATATTGGTTCAACGCATTTAAATGTGAGCGAACATCCATTTTTGATGAGGAGCGACCAGAACGCCGGCAGACATAGTTACCGAGGAAATCAATCAAAAATTCCACGACATGATTCTCGCTGATCGACGAACGGAAGTGCGCGCAGTAACATAGGCCATAGGTGTGTCCACCAAAACGGTAATTAATATTTTACATGATAAGTTGGCGATGAAAAAATTGTTGGCCCGATGGGTGCCGCAATTGCTCACAAGCAACAAAAAGCGGATGCGGCTATTAACTTCGAATCAGTTTTTGGAGGAAATTAAGCGAGATCCGAAGGACTTTTGTCGTCGAGTTGCCACCGTTGATGAAACTTGAAATCAGCATTACACACCAGAAATTAAGCAACTAAGAAAACAGTGAATTTGTCCGAGTAAATCTGCTCCAAAGAAGCGACGATTTTTTGGGATGCGAACGGCCGTGGACCGCTTTCACAAAAGAAAAGGAAGTGAAAAGAAGGTTGTTGTTTCACCACGATAACGTCCCAGCATCTTCATCTGGAGTTGTCACGCCAAATTGCATGAATTGCGCTGTGAAATGCTGCCGCATACCCCGTATTCACCCGATATAGGTCCTTGCGACGTTCCCTTGTTCCCTAACATGAAGAGATGGCTCACGGGAAAAAAAATTTCGTTTAAACGAGGAAGTCATCGCCGAGACAGAGACGTATTTTGGAAAGTTCGACAAATGCTTTTTTTGGAGAGGTTAAAAAAATGGCCGGCGCGTTGTTTTTGTTGAAAAAATTAAAATCAAAATTTGAAAAAATGGCGTCTAACATGTGTACTTATTGAACTCCCCTCGTATATAGGGTTACCGGGTAAAATCATCCTTTATGCTTGGGGGCATTATTATTTAGGTGATTTCTGATTACAAGACATGAAGTTCAAAAATTTGCCATCTCAACTTATTCATCATTTTGGAAAAAATACGGCCCAGTGATGCCGCCGGCCCATAAACCGCACCAAACAGTCACTCTTTGTGAGTGCATTGGTTTTTTCGAAATCACTCTTGGAATATCATTCGCCCAAATGCGGCAATTCTGCTTACTAACGAATCTACTGAGGTGAAAATGTGTCACATCACTGAAGCGGATTTTCTTCACGAAGTGCGCGATATGCATTTTGGTTTGAATGCCCGATTTCATAATAAGCCTGAATAACTTTAATGCGCTGCTCGATTGTGTATCTTTCCATGGTTCGAATTGAATTAGCCTGAAATTGAAAATTGTCAAATGAAATGCAGAAAAAACTTGACGTTTAGGTGTAGTTCACATTCAATATCGGCTCTTGAAATTTAACCAACCTTTATAAAAACAAATTTTTAGTTTTCCCACATCCACTTTCTTTTAAATATAAGTTCAAAGCTCCGATTTTATCTGTTTTTAGTTAAAGTGCATGTGAATTAATAAAAATCGGTAATGAAATTTAAATCCAGCTTTTTCAATTAAAAATGTCTGCTTAATAAAGTTTTGAGATTACTTCATTAAAAAAATTCATTCACATCATTAAAAAAAAAAATGTGTATGGAAGCTATGCTGCACATTCTTTTAAAAAGTAATATGCTTTGTAAGCTATCCAAGAAGGTATAATATTCTAATAATAATGTAATTGAATACTTTAAGCAAGTAGTCCATAAAGAAAGTCAATAATATCCTTGAATACTCGTATACAAGCCAACTTTCCCGATAACCCTGTATGCGTATGCATGTAGTCCATCTATGCTCCACATATGTATATATAAGTATATCTGCTATAAAATATTCCAATTGCATTTTGTTATGTGTCGATAAAATTTTCTTTTCTTTTTTTAACTCATCTTTGCAGTAATAAGTCAAAGGGAGAAGGAAAGCATTTCTGTATCCGAACGTAAAGCCTCATCACATCACAACGATGACACATCCACCTTTTACAATCCCATCGCCGCCGATGTCTCATACAGCATGCGACATGTGGAAGAGAGTTGGCACCATTTGATGCGTTCTGATGATATTGCGAAATTCAAGCAAATTGCGGTGTGCAATTTTGATTTTCTTCTGGCGGCGGTAAGTGAGCGCGTATACGAATACAACAAATCTGGCTATATATAATATTTATTGCTGTACTAAAATTGGGGAAAAAGTAATTTCTCTGATATGTTATGATATTTAAAAAAATTTATTTGAAATGAGGTAAATTTGGTCATTTAAGGGCGTAGCATTGTGTAAAGGCTGTGCTTGTATTTTGGTATGTTTTTCTTTAATTTTTTATGAGGAGCAATAAAAAGATATCGTCTTGGCATTTCAAGATGATACAAGGTGGCGCAAAATTAATCACCCACTTTTTGCAAATAGTGTCCTTCGTCAATCATATTTGGCACCGGCGAACTAGACAGCTGTAATATCTTTTATTTAGCAAAAAAGTTGTTCAAGGAAAAAATGGGATGATTAACTTTTGTATTAATCAACTAAGTGGGATTGGGATATTCGAAATCAACGCAATTTTTTAATAATTTCATACTCACAATTTATTGTATCGAAATTCCATGTGTTATAAAACTGCGTGCTCGAAATTTTTTAAAAATTCGCATTAAAAAGTGGGAAAATTTTATGAAAACTTTTTTAACTTTTTTTTAATTTACAAAGTTAGAAGCTTGTGTTCATGAATGAGAATGAACCATACTCTTATAATTAATTATATATCTGACTATTTTTATAAATTACTAGCTTTAACCCGCGCCACCGCTCGCGTAGGAGTAGTTTTGAGTGATTTAGGTTATGTATATAAAAGAATTACAAACAATAATTTCATAGAAAGTAATTTTTTATTAACACCCATACGAGTAATATTACAATACCCGGCATCCGTTGCTATGCCTCGTTGAATAAAATCAAAACAACCAATCAGAAAAATATCAAGCAAAATTATTTTGATTAATTTTCTATCTCAAACCGTTTTTAAACTTTGCATTTGGGTCATAGTTGAACAGCTCATGCGGATTATGAAGTCTAGAGTGTGTTATAAATAGTGGGAAATAGGAAAATCTAAGATTTTTAAGATTAAACTTAGGCAAATATTCAATTATTAGTGACGAATGAGACTGGTGGCGCGCCCTGGGGGCTGTGGGAAGGGAGTTATATCATAAAACCATGCCTATAACCTTCATTGGGTGAAAATATGAATGTATAAACATTTTTACGTCATTTGGTGTTGTCGTTTCGTAGTGATGCGCAAACAACGTACAGACATTCACCTTTATAGTATAGATTCAAACTAAATGGGGAGCACATAAATAGTCAAAACTTGTCAATAAGTCCTTGTGCAATAGTCATTTAATGCACCCTACATGCAGCATCGAGGATAGAGCGCAAATTAGTTGTCATTAAACAAATAAATTGCCTGTTTTGATATACATATCAAAAATAATTAAACTCATGGCGTTTACTCTCAAGCTACAGCTTTTAAATTAATTCATGTTGAAGTTTTCTATTGATTCATTTTCTATTTATCCCATTTGTACAAACGAAACCTTTATTCAATTATTTATATAAACTTTGCATTTTTAATTAAAACTATGGCTACTTGGAAAACTTCACACAAAGCTCCCTGCCGCCAACTTCTTCACTCAAACACATAGCCTTCCTCAATAGAAAGCACTGCGCTTCAAAGCAACGCTAGCCTCGCTCACTTCTTCCGGATTTAATTTAGCGAAATGCATTCAGTAAAGCTTTATCTTAAGTTTCCTCTTTACGTTTTCGCGCCAATTAAAATCCCTCCCAGTTGTGCATCCGCATAAGGCAGTAAAAGTTTCTTGCTTACGAGTATTCGCAGGCACTTACGACCCACATTCATCATACGACCTGCGCAGCTATTACTTCAACTGATATTTTAACTTTGCACTTCTGTTACACTAAGCCGGTTTCCTACGTTTTGCTATTGTTTTTACATTTGTTACCACTTGACGTTGACGCTGACGCTGACGCTGACATTACATTGTTGAATTGTTATAGCTCTGCGACTGGCTGAATGTTACATTTACATGGTCTACTGTGCAACTATCAACTCCTCCTTACCCACTTCACTGGGCATTCATGTTCAACCTAAATTTCCGCACGGAAATTAAGCTAACAAAAGTTTTTCCTCTGCTACATTGTCATTTCTAGCTGCGTTTTGCCTTCTCATTTTCTTCAATTTGATATGAAAAGAAAAGCGCGTATTTTAGTTTCTTTTTTGCTAACTAAATTCTTTCGATTTGTTTCTATCGCAATTACTCAAGTTGGCAGCGCTATTGTCTACAGAAATGCTGAAGATTATCCAAACGAAAGGATTGTGATGATGAGAGTGTTTTGTTTGTATTAGTGATGGGTTTTTTAGTGTGCGCAATGCATTCCCAAACAGCTGCTTAAAGCATTTCCTTATATTGCACAATTATTTTGCCTTGTTAAGCGCCATTGAAATTTATAATCGTTGGTACTTCACTTGGACCTTGAAATAAATTGGATAGATTTGATGAAAACTATGTATTTAGAAAAATAAAGAACTTCATAGCTTGCGGCGAAATATTTTTTATTGGAGCGACAACAACATAAGGCCAATTTTATTTCTAGGGCGAGATTTACTTACTTTAATTAAAAATGTTCAGCTCGCTTCGTTTTAAAATAATAATATATAAAAATATATATCATGAAATAACTCTGCACTCTGTACCACAAAAGACTTTTAGAAGTGTCAATAGACGGCGAATTGTTGCGGAAGCGCAATATTGATAAAAGTGTGAAGAAAACCAGTAAGGCTCTGTACAGCTGCAAAAGGTATACGAGTATAAGGGCTACTTGGGATATATCCCCTGCTCTGATGCGCTGGTGTTAACACATTTACTGCATTTTGTGAACAGTCCACGTCCATTTATATTATTTTCGATATTTTATTTTGTGACTTATATGTGACTCATTAGCGTAAGACAAGAAATTTTCTTGGTCATGTTTAATGAGTCACCTATGAACACCATAGTATTTTTTGAGTAACATACCACAAAATCTGTCCAAAATTGTATAGCGAAATGAGTCACATAGGACTCATAGGGCAGGGAAGTTGTTAATATCAGTGCACCAGAGCAGGGGATATATCCCAAGTAGCCCTTAAGGGGTTACATGGGTTTCGTTGGTTCAAAAAATTTATATATTTTTTTTTTTTGCTTATTAACTTCTACAACATCTCAGAAATAGTATCCTAAATTTTCAAGTCGATCCGAATAATAGTTTCGAAGATACAGCCTGTGCGCTTGGAAGGTGTGCGCTCCAAACCATTTCGATTGTTACTCAAAATTTTAAACGCGTTTTCCTCGGAACAGTTCAAAGTCGATTGTCAAATGTTCTCGAAAACTACTCAACCGATCTTGAAGAAATGTTACACAGGTGTTCGAAATACAATTTACTCGTGCTCGGACGCAGGATTTTTTTTTTTCAATTACAACTATTAAAAAAAAAAACAAAATATCAAGCAAATTTTACCGAAATTTTCATTTTTTTGGAAAAATGTCTGCCAAAATTCTAATTTTTACTTTTTTTTTCCTTCGTTCAAGCACGAGTTTATGGGTGTAACTAAAACACTGATTTTTGTTTTTTTTTTTCATTTTTGATGAGCCTTTCAGGAGTTATGCTAACAACGCGGACGCACCTTTTTTTCGAGGGGTCACCGGAAATGACGTCACAATGGAGGAGTTTAAATTTTTTTTTTTTAAATTTCAGAAATTATTCTTTAAATATGTATCTATAAGACAGAAAAAAGTTTGAATTAAATAAATAATTTTTTACATAGAAAAAAAAAATATTGAAAATAGGCCTTTTTTTACCCGACGAAACCCATGTAACCCCTTAATAGTTAAACCGGCATCACTCTAGTGCTGCCTTTGTGTTCTGAACCGCAACCATAGAAAACTATTTATATCTACTGTCCCATTAGAGAGGAAGCAAGCTGTCGCTGAGCTATGCATCACTCGTGACTATTCGATACCACTTTTAAATGTTTCTAACATCGGCGCAAAGTATCGATTACTGCACGAATATCGTTAAAAAGTATTGCCTACATTCAAATATCGAATAAAAAATCTGACAATTTTTTTAAACTTTTATTATTGACCGGAAACTAATTTATTTATGTTTTGTTAGAATTTTCCTAAGGAAAATGAACAAAAATTAACACTTTGAGGTATAAAAATGCAATTTCTTTAGATATACGCTTGAAAGGTCTGAAACTTATCAGCACATAGAAAGACTTACTCACTCCATTGAAAGCGTATCAAAGGCTGCCCAGTAATGCCATATACAGTGGACGTAGTAACTACAGACCAGTAACTTATAGAAGCTAGTGGATAGGCAAAATCTATTCACTCGTTTAAAGGGAACATTGTATCCGCTCCTGTGTCTTTTTCCCTAATTTTTCTTTATCTTTAAAAACCAACAATGAATGATGACGGCAAGCGTTTTGCACTCGGCACACTAAATCACAGAAATATTTGGGAAGAGTCCTGGAAATTGTTCTCTATTTGCCTTACGTAGACTTGGTAGGCTTAGTTTTATGTTATAAAAGTTGAGTGAAAACAAAACAAATGGGGTTGCTGAACCAAACGGATGTCTGATCTTTTATTGGGTATGGAAATAAATTTCCGTCCTTTCTTAGCCAAAGTTACGAATTATTTAACCATTAAATAATACATTATATTATGGGAAGTAAGTGCCTATGGAAGCTACAACTTTACTCCCTCTTACAGGCAGCATACGGTTTCCTCTGACGAAAAATTCGAATTCTTTTGGCTTGATCCATTCACTGAGCCAGTTTGAAATACTCTGGTAAGAAGTGAACCACTCTCCAATAAGGACGGACTGCAATGATAGAAACAGATGGTAATCCGAATTTGCAATATCTGGGGAACACAGTGGGTTGGGCAAGATTTCCCAATTCAATCCATCCCATTCCGGCCATTTTTCTTTGATAGCTCGATTCAAACGCATTAGCTGCAGTCGTTAACGATCGCCAGTGACGGTTTCAGATGGTTTAAGGAGTTCATAATAGATGACACCCTTCTGAACCCACCAGATGCACAACATAACCTTTCAAGCATGAATATTTTTTTTCACTGTCGATGGACCTGGTTCACCTGGCAGGCTAAAACTTCTTCAAGATAGATCAATTTTTACGCCAGTGACGATGCGATGCATAAAACCTTTTCTTCTTCATCTCCCGATATCTCTCCCCTTCAGTTTATGTTGCACTTAGTTACCTGCTTCCTGGACCATTCACATGGCATGCAAACTTTTGCGGTTGAACATCCAACTCTGGACATGTCATCAAGGGTTCGACATGCGTCTTCATCTCATAATTGTTGTAGTTGAATATCTTCCAATTTTTTCGGTGCCCCTACGCGATCTTTAACGCTCACGTTTCAGTTGCACTTTTCTTTAAAAGGTAATAATTAAGCGTAATTTGCCGCAAATGCTGTTTTTTCGGACTAACGTCAACTACTGCGATCGAGACCTCACATATGCACCTTCAAATCACCAGTATATTACTAGTGCGAACACAAAATAGTATCAGCAGCGACACCTCTTTTAAGAGGGCGGAAACTTATTCCCATAAACCTATTCCATACATCTAGTGTTTGGAATTTCATTTAATTTGACTATAAGTAAAAGTATGTGTAAGCAAAAGACACAAGAATATTAGTCAATGATTCTTCTTTTTACTGGACAGAGTAAACATTGCAGTTCAATATGGAAAACAATTTCACTGAAATTAATATACTTCCACGGCCGACTATAAATCCAAGTATATCCTGTCAACCCAATTTTCAACACAAGTCAACTTTGATTTTGTTTTTCAACTTTTGATTCGTTTCTAGATGGTTTTTCTAAAATTTATCCTAAATAGAACCCTATAAAAATAGTCAAGTATAGTCAAATCGCAGCTTTTAGGCGACCTATTTACATCACCGTTTCAACTGATTATTAAATTTCCGAAGACTTTTCAAGCAAAAAGTGGCCCATTTTGTAAAAATATGTATAATCATACCTATAGCTCACACAACTGTTATTTTAACTGTAAACATAAAAATAAGACCATCCTGTGTTAATATCTCTTACCCTTACCAAATTATATTATTCTCTGTAGAAGGACTCTTAAATCTTGAGCAGAACGAAAGGAGGCACAGTGCAAACGTATTTAATTTTATTCCCAAACACACACAAATATAAATCGCCATCTTTGCACTTGCACTTGGCCTCGTTTAGTCACATTTTAAGTGCATTCACCGAGCTTCAACAGAGTGTATGCTGCACTTCGTTTTAAAGCATTTCGAATTCAGAAATTTGCCATACATGCACATACGCATACATACTCACGTGTGAAATACTCGCTCATGCAAGCATGACTGCTTTAGATGCTGTAATAAAAGGAGGATTATATCTCAGTCACATTTACTTTTTCAATAGATGCACTGGAAAAATTGTATGGCTCTACTCGTATTATAAAGGATTACGAAATGAAAGAAAATCCGAACTTGGTTTTACCACTCATGCAATATATGTTAATTCCTGTCCAAATATATATTATATATTTAAATTCATATGTGCATGAGAGCTTTTGTGTAAATGTATGCAAGCATTTGTATGTAATGACATGGGGTAAATATTATGTTTGTTTCTATCTCGGATACATAACCCGACTTTATTATAAGGGCAGCACACATTGAGAATTGTACTTCTTTACTACTATTTACTTATTTATTTTTACATTTCAAATATTTTTAATTTCAATTACTTTTTTATAAATAATAAAATAAATAAGGTCTTCTAAAGGGCGGTTGAATTTCAAGGACCGATGTTGAATGTGAACCACACTTAAACGTCAAGTTTTTTCTGCATTTCATTTGACGTTTTTCAATTTTAGATTAACTCAATTTGAACCATGGAAAGTTACACAATCGAGCAACGCGTTAAAGTTATTCAGGCTTATTATGAAAACGGGCATTCAAATCAAAATGCATATCAAGCACTTCGTGAAGAAAATCATCTTCAGTGATGAGGCACATTTTCACCTCATTGGCTTCCTCAATAAGCAGAATTGCCGCATTTGGGCGAATGATAATTCAAGAGTGATTGCCGAAAACCCAATGCACTCACAAAGAGTGACTGTTTGGAGCGGTTTATTTTTTCCAAAATGAGGCCGGTCAGGCAGTTACTGTGAATAGTGTTCGCTATCGTGAGATGATAACGAACTTTTTATGGTCCAAATTGGAAGATATTGATGTGAACGATATGTGGTTTCAACAGGGCGGTGCCACTTGTCACACAGCTAACGAAACAGTGGCTCTTTTGCGGGAAAAATTTGATGGTCGAATAATCTCACGTCGCGGCGATGTCAATTGACCGCCAAGATCATGTGATTTGACAGCGTTGGACTTCTTTCTTTGGGGTTATTTGAAAGAAAAGGTGGCCAGCAACAATTCAAGAGCTAAAGGATGAGATAATTCGGCACATTAACGGCATAGAACCTCAATTATGCCTCAGGGTCATCGAAAATATGGACCATCAGATGGAGGTGTGCCGCCGAGTCCGCAGCGGCCAATATTTTGTTTTATACGTAATTGAGTTATACCAATATTATCATAATAAAGAGAAATGACAATAATTTTCTAAAAAAAAATTTATTTTATCCAAAATCAACACCGGCCCTTAAAACTTAACCACCCTTTACAACGAAGAAAATAAAAAACTAAGTTTCAAACTTTTCGCAAGGTTTATAAAAATTTTTAAATTTTTAATCAGAATTTTTTAACAAATTTTGAGCGTATGGTTTAGAGTTCATTGAAATTTGATGGAATGAAGTAGTTCAAAAATCGCGGTGACTTTAGACAATTTTTTTTTTTTTTTTTTGCTCACCGTGTTCGATATTGGACACTAGACACGATAGCTAGTTTTGACTATTTTTCCATGATTTTAATTAGAACTTTTTGAAAAGTTTGTTGTATGCAGTTTATAACTGATGAAATTTTAGTGCATTAAAATTCAAGTTCGAAGTTGTGAAAAATTCTTTTAATTTTTTTGTAATTTTTTCCTTGGCGGTGTGCTGCATTTTCTCGATATAACAAATTGGCTGTACATATGAGCCTAATACCAAAATCATTAGAAAAAAACCACATCCCCAAATGGATGGTCCTACGACATATATTCTTTTTATGAGGAGCTTTTTTATGGCAAAAATAGACTCGAAGGCTTGCCATTGTTGGCCAAGGGGCGACCTCTATTATACAAAAATTTGGCAATTATTTGATGTTCACATACCGAGATTCGGACCTACGCACCCCGAATGTTAGTCACGCCCTAACCCATTCGGCTACGGTGACCTTCGATTGATTAGATTAACTTGCTTTCTACTCATCACAGTCATCAGACCCAGTTCTCTTATTAAACTCAAGATAGAGCTGCCTTTCTTCTGGCTGCAACTGGTCGAGATGTCTCAATCTTCTTCTCGCTATAGCGCTGAGCGCTGCATTTGAGGACTAGATGTGTTGGAGTCTCCTGGGATTGGTCGCAGAAACAACAAGAGCCAGTTGACCATATACCGATCATGTGCAAATGACGGCGCAACCCCGCAGTGGCCTGTAAGAATGCACGTGAACATTCTCAGCTTATCCTTGGGGATGATTATGAGTTTTCTAAATCCCCAGTAGGGATTTCGCACGGCGTATCCCCATAATTTGGTGCCAGCTAACCTTCCTTAATCTTAGCTCTTCCTTCCTAAGCTTCTCCCTGATGGTGTGTTGTCCTATAGAAGGGGGGTCTCGAGTCCTGTTAATAACGAGGCCGCAGCCTTCCGCTACTTCATTTCCAGTTATGCCCCTGTATCCTGAGACCAAAATTAGCCAGACTTAGGTTCAAGTCAACCTATATGTACAGGCTTCTAATTAATTTAAGCACTTCCTTCCATTTTTTCGGTATCACCAATGGAACCATTAGGCAGATTATTGATAAGTCTGTCTCAAGCGCTGTTCAACTGAAACCGGAACCATTTTGTGTTCGTAGCTGGTCCACATTTAGAAGGATGCCAATTCAGTAGGTACTCTCAGAATGATTTACTGCGCTGTACTGATAGATCTTATAAAAGCAAAACGTGTTGGGCACACTTTCAATGAGAAGGACATAGATTAGTTAGGTTTGGTAATCCTAAGTTTACTCACAGATTATCGTGCCGACCATAATCAACTATGTACAATCACATCTGCATCGAATGGGTTTGCCTGCTGTGATAGAATGTCTACAATATCTGAAGGATAACGAGGAATCCCAATTCATTTTTTGTGTATATTCAGTTTGGCTGGATCTTGGTAAATATTTTTTTTTAATAAAAGGAAAGCTGATTCTATTACCATTAGAAATGCGACAGCTAAAAACCGCTTAGAAGTCAGTATTGAATCTGAAGGTGCCTTGGGTACTAAGCGAGATGGGCGAGATATTAAGGAGCAAATGAGATTTGTTTTCGCTCCCCATACCCATGTTAAGCAATACCTAATTTTTATAAACGGGCACACTTTTACCAAGTAGATTCTAATTTTTCTCACATAACGGTCGTATGTAACTACATACAAGAAACGATATTATATAAATATACACATGAATAGACATATATTGGGTAGTCGAAAAAGTATTTTCGTATTTTGTCAATAGATGTCGTTGGAGTCATCTATCTCCAATTCTACTAATCACATTGTGTCATATCATATGGTGTTAGAAAGGTGACATTTTAAGCTTCATTTAACCAAAAAAAATTAAATTCGGAGAAGTTGAAAAAAAGTTATAGCTGTTCAAAAATGAGTGAAAATAATGAAGAAATTCGCAATATTTTGAAATTTTTGTATAAAAAAGGGAAGAATGCCACGCAAGCCACCAATGAAATTTGTGAAGTTTACGGAGACGATGCTGTATCAGTTCGTGTAGCACAACAATGGTTCGCTCGCTACCGTTCTGGAAATTTCGATGTGAAAGATGCACCTCGCTGCGGTCGACCTATCATTGAAAAAGTCGATCAAATTATGGAAAAGATTGACCAGGACCGTCACATAAGCTGCCATGACATCGCCAAGGCACTAAACATTCATCATCAAACGGTTTTGAACCATTTAAAAAAGGCTGGTTGCAAAAAGAAGTCCGATGTTTGGGTACCACATGAATTGTCTGTGAAAATTTTAATGGACCGAGTTAGCATCTGCGATTCTTTGCTGAAACGAAATGAAATCGAACCATTTCGGAAGCGAATGGTAACAGGAGGCGAAAAGTGGATCAAATACGACAATAATGTGCGAAATGGTGAAGGATGGTGAAGCTCAACAAAGGGTCGCAAAGTCAGGATTGACGCCTCGAAAGGTTATGCCGTGTGTTTGGTGGAATTGGAATGGAATCATCCACCATGAGCTGCTCCAGCCTGCTCGAACGATTGATTCTACACTTTACTGTCAACAACTGATGTGATTGAAGCAAGCAATCGAAAAAAAACGGCCAGAACTGTTCAGCAGAAAGGGCGCCGTCTTCCATCAGGTCAACGCTAGGCCACACACAACTGTGATGACTCGGCAAAAACTGGGAGAGCTTGGCTGTGAAGTTTTGATGCATCCACCATATACCCCTGATCTTGCACCATCGGACTACCATTTGTTTCGGTCAATGCAGAACTCCCTTAATGGAGTAAAGTTGGCTTCAAGAGAAGCCTGTGAAAATTACTTGTCGCAGTTTTTCGCCGAGAAATCACAAAACTTCTACACTGATGGAATAATGTCTCTAGAAGAAAAATGGCAAAAAGTGGTCGACCAAAATGGTACATATTTGGTTTAATAAAGTTCATTTTAAATATAAAACAAAATGAGTTGAAGTTTGATTAGAAATACGAAAAGACTTTTTCGACTACCCAATATATACCAAAATTCTCAGAATGATGTATTTCCTTCCGTCCGTCTGACCGTCTATCCATCCATGCTGAAGATAACTTGAACAAAATTAATATTTATATTTCAATGCAACTTGTTAGGTTGGCATTGAAGATAGGCGAAATCGGTCAATAACCATGCCCACGTACCATATAACGGTAATCTTTAAGAAAAAAACATGAGATATCTCTCTACGAATTATGAAAAATTTCTCAATTTTTTGGCAAACGCATATTTCTGGTAGCGACTTAATAAAATTTGCGCAAACTTGGTACACGTTTTGTTTCTCACTTCTTTAAGATCCAATAAAATCATTATTAAGATCGAAAAAAACATACAAGCAATTCGTTGTTTGCAGCGTATGGGGCCAAAGACCATTCAGAGCACTTTTCTTTCGAAAACTCTTTAGCTCATTTCGTCTTTGCTTGTCATTGTCCAGCACTCGCAGCCTTAAGACAGTCTGTATTATTGACTGGTAGAGGCGGAGTTTGCGTTCACGTGTAAGCAGTTTCGACCTCAGCAATTTTGTGTGGGTGTAATACGCTTTATTTGCTGTCTGTCTTCTATTGCGTTGTAACTGATGTTTTCACTTCCCATTATAACTTTCATTTATTTAACATGCTGAACATCCTCAAAGATAGATGTCCCGATTTCATTGCTTTCAGGAGTTCGTCTCTCTTTCAATCCAAATAATTTTTGTTTTTAAATGTGCGCGGGCATATAAAGATCGGGCTGTACTGAATTTGGTGTTCCTTACTTGCTTGTTTATCTTACTATAAATTTTTTTCATATAATATAAAAGTTTGCTTAAAACCAAAATCGTAATGCTCTTCCTCTTCCAGGTACAAACGGTCTCTATCAGCTATTTACGTTGCCTCATCGAGCATGTTCGCTGTTATTTGCTAGATCGTGATATCGAACTCATCTACTATACAATACGCAAGTCGAGTGATGTACTCACACGTGATCCCATGCAGCTTGGCTCACAGGTATGAAAACTAATTATGCCCATGCCCACGCGCACAATGCATTCACAAGAAGAGTACTTTTAAATTTCCCCACGCAATGAGATTCTGCAAGACTCACACAAATTAAAAAAAAAGAGTTATCCCATTTAAAGTGAAAGACTCACACATGTTAAAAACAAAAGTTACATACTTTCATATGTAGATCCCTGCTATAATGCCAATCAACGCTCTTAACTTGCGGTATTTTCATATAATTAACATCGTTTCCTTTTGTTTCGTCATCTCTTTTTACCAGCTCATCTCGTGGCTACGGCCAATCAGCGAACACGACGAGAACGACAACTCACTGCTGAGTATTACAGTGCGTTCAGCGACCGCCTGGTGTGATGGCTATACAGTGCCATTGCTAGTGCCCCTTACCGGTTGGCTGCCAGCGACGCTGCCCTCGCAGATACGCGTAATGACGGTGACCGGTACTGGACAAGTGCGCGATGTTTGTGTCTCACCAACGAAGCAGCATCTCATTTTGGCAACCAAATCGGGTGATGTGCAATTGTGGCACATAATGAGCAACTCGTTGGAGCACATATTCAAAGGTGGGTAGAAGTATGAGGTATGCATGCATTAAGCACGGAGACCGGGCGATTTCTAAGCTAAAGCAGAGTAGTTTAGTAACTCGCAATGATACGAAAATACTATTGGGTATGTCATTTGATTGCAACCTTTTAAGTTCAGCTACTTGCTGGTTACTTTTCGCAAAACGTCCACATATACGAGTACCAATTGCTTTTTTTTGCTACTATTTAATTGTGAGTCGAACTCGTACTATAGATTTCCACTCAATTTTCCTGATTGTTTACTCGCACGTATACTTAGTTGAAATGCTCTCATTACTTTTCGTATGATTTTTTCCTTCTCCTAGGTCATACCGCCGCAGTCACGTGTCTGTTGGTCGCACCACAATCCGATATCCTGTTGACTGGCTCGGAGGATAACACAGTGTTGATATGGAACGTGACAACGCGTGTGCTGAAGACGCACATCAAGTAAGTGAATACATCAGCAATCGCTGAAGGGCACCCATCCACAACACGATCCTTCCGGCTCAAGCAATTGTACAGCAATGGTCGTCATATGATTTCACCTCCCAATTACAGTGAGATTTCATTTCGTGAGTTGCGTAAATCTCTGCCCAAAGTAGTTTGTGTGATGGGAGTTTTCATCCAATTACGCTTCTTTTTTTTTTTTCTTGTCATTATTTTATTTGAGTCATTTTTCCCCCCTTTCCAATTGTTTTTTAGGTCACATACGAGCATTGTGACGAGTGTCGCTGCTGGTGTCAATAATACTTTGGCCATTAGTGGCAGTGAGGATTCGACGATTGCCATTTCAGATATACACAGTGGACAATTGGTAAGTGAACTTGATGTGAATGATGTTGATTGTGTAGCAAATATTTTGTTTTCGAAAAAAGTATATTCGACGCTGAGCAGCTGTCATAAACAGTAGCCTAAGATAGAGATGATATTGGCAAATGAGAAACGTAAAGCTGATTGGGGCTGATGATGTAAACGTGAGAGTGCGCCTAATGGCTATCACTTCTTAGAATGTCTGTATGAAAAGTTAGCCCAATTTCGGTATTGAGCAATATTACTGGCCACTAATCAATAAAGAAACTGCTGAGCCGGTTTCGATAAAAATTGTTTGGGCTATTGTGTGAAAGCCCGTGAATATTGAATTGAATGAATTCGAATTTTAAATTTTGTTTATGTGACCTTGTGCTGGATAGGATTTGAGTCGAGATATTTCTAAAAAATCGTACATATGAAGCGATTTAACTAATATTGCTAAATCCATAAGAAGAACAAGTGTACTCCATAGATGACACTGCAGTAAAAAACATTTCTCATAATGGTTTCTTCAGCCCAATTGTCACATCCCTAAAACATAAAAGTTATTTTAAGCTCAAGTAGCACACAAATCTTGCTTGAAGTAAAATTTTCACGAGCACATTGAATTTTCTAAGCAAGCACTGTATGTACTATTTACTTTTTGTTTCTTGTTTTCTGAAATCTTTACGAGGATTGCTATTTATATTTCTGGCCTCGAGTACTTCTAGTGTTTGCAGGCGCCATCTGGGGTTGCTATGGGAATATTTGGTATATTTTACTATAAACGCAAGGTGAAGTACCTGGGACTCATCCTTGACAGAGGTCTTACATGGAAGCGAAACATTGAGGAGAGAATCAGAAAGACAACAGTCGCCTTCTATGGTTGCAGGGGCGCTATCGGCAAAAGATGGGGCCTCTCGCCTAAAGTCACTTTTTGACTTTATAACACGATTATAAAACCAATCTTACTATACGGAGTCCTTGTCTGGTGGAACTCGCTAGAAAGGATGGTATCAGTTAAGAAACTGCAGAGGGTACAAAGGTCTACCCTCATTGGAATCAGTGGGGCTCTCCGTACCACTCCTACTCTAGCGCTTAACGCTATGCTGAATGTGGCGCCCGTGGGCATTGTAGGAAAAACAACCGCTGCACGCGCCGCAATCAGATTAAGGTGTTCGGGCCATAGGCTAGACTTAAGTTACGGACACTCTAGCATTCTTAAAAACTTTGAGTTCATCCCTATGGTGCTGGACCACTGTACACCCACGCTAGGTCCGAGCGGACCTTTTTCTACTCACATTCCCTCAAGGGATGAGAGGTCGGGGTGCAACATTCGGCGGCAAGGCATGGCAAACATGTTCACGGATGGCTCGAAGTTGGACGGAAGGGTTGGTGGGGGAGTATTCTGTAAGGAGCCTCCCATCAAACTTAAATTTAGGCTCCCGGACCACTGTAGTGTTTTCCAAGCGGAGGTATCCGCAATTAAGGAAGCGGTGGACTGGTTGCTTAATTCGGTAATTACCGTTAAGGAAGTAAATATTTACTCCGATAGCCAATCGGCAATTAGGGCCTTGGACTCGCTGTTTGTGCGTTCGAGATTGGTCGGGGAATGTCTGGCTTCTCTCTCGACTGCATCCGAATACTTCATCATCAGGCTCATTGGGGTTCCCGGGCCCAGCAGCATAGAGGAAAACTGCTGGGCTGATGAGCTGGCTAGACAGGGAGCTTTGGAGACGGTTTCGTCGCGAAATGAGAAAATTGGGGTCCCCCTGAGAACCTGTGGTCTGCTCCTGGAAAGATAGGCCTCGAGTCAACTCAGCGAGCGCTGGGCTAGTGCGCAAACGTGCAAGGTCGCGAGAATCTTCTGGCCACGGGTAGATCGGGGACGCTCAAGGGAACTCCTAAGGCTAACAAAGCCCCAGCTCTTAAATTTGGTGGGCATCCTTACCGGACATTGTCCGTTAGGTGTTCACGCCGTGAGACTTGGGATTGCCTCAAGTCCGTTCTACAGAAACTGTAGACGAGGTGGAATCATCTCAACACCTTCTTCTCGAACCCCGCTCTCGTCTGGCAAAGACTTAGACATCTGGGCTCTCACTTTTTCGCTACGCCTGCGAATATAGCCGGTGTAAATATCATAAATTTGGTGAAGTTCATTAGTAGCTTGTTACGGTTAACTACGAACGCAAATCAGCCCCCGTCGGCGTCGTCGTAAAATGTATGGTCATCATCGTCTCTAATCCCAAGGCTTCTTCTTCCTTCCCATCTCCTTTCTCCTCTCCCATGTATAGCACCACAACGGACGAATTCCTTAATATTTGTCCAAGTGAGCCACTTACCTAGGGCAGCCATTTAACCTAACCTAACAGAACATTTGATGTGTTAGCCATATTAGTAAGTTATTCTTTACAGTGGTTTTAAAAATTCATCTCAGCAAAGGAATGGAATTAATCCGTGAAAATATTCGTATGATTATTTTGCACAATTTTAGTCAAAAATACATCGATGAACTAAAATCATGATTGGCGATTATACCTTTTATTGGTTGTTTGGCCGAGCTTATCCTTCTATTTATGGCATGCGTCTTGATGGTTTTTACGAGAAGTTTTTATGTGGCAGAAATGGAATCGGTGGTGTGACAATGCCTGGTGAATAGCGACCGCTATTAGAAAAACCAAGTCTATCATTTGGAGTTATATTCTCAGGACTTTGAACCAAAGCCCTACTGTAACAAACTGGTGCAATATTTAGGAAATTTGCTCGTGGTCCAAATTCCGGGAAGGATATACAAAATCAGTTGTTGTGCCAGCAAGAATTGATGCTGTACGCGAAATAATTCAAACAAATTGTGAGATTGAGGCATGCTTGGGCATTAGTGAAATAAGATTTTGCACAATCACCTCGTGGTAAAAAAGATGCGTCTGCGTTAAGTTCCACACAATTAAAAACAAAACATTGGAAACGCGTCTGGACAAAATTTTAGAAATTCGGTGCAAAGCTCCTGATAAATTCTTTAAATACATTTGCATTACTACTTCCTCACCATCAAAACGCAGAAAATATTATTTTGTACCTTTTGCGCCTCGAAAAGTGTTTATTTCGGTTCCTCTCCCCTAGCATAGTGAATATCGTACCTATGCAGATGATTTTTTTTTCCAGTGATTTCCTCGATTTTTTAATATCCGGTCGGCAATGAAACGCTTTTTTATATCTCTACTATACATACACACACACACATTAAATTGAAAACAATCGTCTTGTCTATACTACTGCCTATTATGCATACGTTGCCATCTTTATGTGTATGTATATGTAATGTACATACATATAAAACTCTGTATACAAAAAATCAACCATTAAAAGTTTTAGCTCGCGCGAGATTACGTTAAACCGTATACTCTTAAGCAGCGAAGCGGGAAAATATTCAGGCGATAAAAAAGCAATACGCGTTCCACAGTAACTACTTAATTTTTATTGAAAAAATAAAAATGTGAAAGACTTAATCTTTTTCTCACTATCGTGAAGATGCATTTTCTTTGTTGAAATTTACTAAACGTTTAAAGACTCAACGTAATTGCTGGCGCTAAAGTTTTTGATTCTCAGTTAAGTGAGAGCTGGCACAATAGAGCTGTAGAAGAACTGACAACTGCAAAAGAAGTAGAGTAGAAAAACCTCTGCAAGCAGCCACGTCTTGTATAAAAAGAGAAAGTACGCTTTTCTCATGCAGGAAACATTTTTTAAGCTCATCCGCCGGAATCGCGTTCAATTCGGCTGTCAGTTTTTTTGGATCGCTTCAATGGAGTCGAAACGCCTCCCCTTCAGCTTTCTTTTCAGGCGCGGGAACAAGAAGAAGTCCGGAGGGAACAGGTGTCGAGGAAGGCGGTGTGCGCTGGCGTATTGTCCTGATGAAGGGTCCAATTGCTGACGAGGTCGGGCCGAACCCGAGCGACGCGGTTTTTCAGCCAAAGGTTTTTACTTCCTGGAAGTACAAACTCCTTGTGGACGATGCATCGAGAGTCGAAAAAGACAACGATCGCTGCATTTTCGCCACTGCAAAATCCTAGCACACTTTTAAACAGATTTCACGCGCGGAGCGATGTTGACTGCATCGCTGTTGCCAGCGAACTGGGACCGGTTTCTAGTGGAAGGGGAAGGTCCAACGATCTTTTTCCCCCCACCAGCCAATTCGGTTGATCGCTTGACAGACGCTCCGTGCGGGAAAGCTCATTACTTTTCAATCAAACCCTGTATTCTTCCGTCTCACGTGAAGAAGCTCGCATTTTGCGGTGATTAGAAGAGGAAAATGATGACGAAATAATTGACGGAATCGCGGGTGGCAAGGGTATGAAGATTGATGAATAATTGAAGGCATTTGACTATTTTGTAGCCCGCGCTTGCTCCAGGTAGTCACTTCATTTATTTATTTTTTTTTCATTGCTTGATATTAGTTGTATGTATGTAATGCTTATAGTTATAAGGTCTAACCGTGGAACAGATTATAAAACGGAAGAATTTAATTATTAAGTCTTTGGCACTTTCACTAATTGAAACGCATCTTGCTTGTCGAGGCACAATGGAAATATCATCTCGAGAATTGGAGTTTCTCATTCAGCTTTCTACACATTGCTCTAGGGAATAACAAAATATCACGAAACCTGAGCGAAAAAAGCGTAGATGTGAGTTCTGTCGTCAAAACTTAGACAGAAAATATACAAAAAAATGTGCCTATTGCAAAAAAAAACAAACTATTTATCCAAGTCACTGCCAAACAATTTCGATGGAATGCAGAGAATAAAAATGGCCATTTTTGGCTTTAGAATTTTTAAGTTTGTTGTAGCATTTTCCAATCTTTTTGCTTTTAATACCTTTTTTAGTTTTGAAAACTTTGAAAGTTACAGAAATAAAATATATATAAATTCATTACTCTTGAACTCTTTATGTAGTTTACTAATATAAAATAATACAAGACTTCACATAATTTATGGACTGTTTTTGTTTTTAATTTACTTTAAATGTGAATAAATGTGTTTTGTTAAGTTACTGAATATGTTTTTTATCTGAAGTATATGCAAATACAATTTTTGTTAAAGAAAATTAATAATAAAATCTAAAATATTTTATATTTGCAATTACTTTAATTTTCGTGTCATAAAGAACCCCACGCGATGGAAAATGGTACTACAAAGTAGCGCGACGAACGGCGGGTTAAGAGACTCAATACAATTAATAACACTTGATCTCAGTCGAATCGGCTGAATAACCTATAATAGTAAAATCGCCGAATAAACGAGTGATTTGAAAGAGAAATTATGAACTATAGACAAAATTGGGTTTCTTGCCGCAACCAAACAAGAGAAAGCGCCACAAATACAGTCTGTTACATAAGAGCGTGTTCACTGTTACACATAGAAAAAAATTAGTGCGTCCTGTTTCTTTTTCTATGACATAGAGGGCACCTGAGTCCTTCATACTTTTTGTAAAAAGTCAGCTGTCTGTAAAATTTACTCTTCAATTGAGTGGTTTTGCGAAATGAGTGCTGTTTACGCCTCTCGCTTTGAGACAATTTTTCTATGTTTGCATGGAAAAGGACCCAAATTATTGCAAACTGCTGCTGTGAAATATATGGGAAAGTCGAACCAGTTCGTTAGCAAGTGGATAAATCGCTATAAAAAGGTCGGTAACGTTGATGGTTTTCCTGATGGCGGAAGTGCAAGTAAAGTCTGAAAAAAAGGCGAAAAAAAGATTCTCGCTTTGTTCTCGAAAGATCCAACTTTGACTTTACGTGGAGCTACTGTGAAATTGAACCCAAAAGTTGTTGACATATCTTGAGGAACGAAGGCACTGGCTTGCCAATATACTGAAATATCTCAGTACTTTGGAAAAACCAATGTTGATTGCAAAACACGTTGAAAAACGAGTGCAATGGGCGAAGGAAAACTTGGACCGCGATTGGAGCAACGTAATTTTTTCTGATGGATCCTCCTTCTGGGCATTTCCGAGCATCAAGCACGCCAGGACAACCTCCTCCAGTGGGATGCTTCAACGGACCGTTAAACACCCCGTCAAGGTCCATGTTTGGGGGTGCTTCTTAAACAAATTTTTCGGTACTTTGTTCTTATTTACCGGTAATTTAAATGCCGAAAAAATGAATAAAATATATCAAAAGCATTTGTCACCATCTGCCAAGCAATGGTATATCAAGAAAAATGAAAGCTGGATCCTTCAAGAGGACAACGATCCGAAACATCGCAGTCGAGCGTGTAGCGAGTGGAAGGCGCAAAATGGAGTGGTCACTTTAGATTGGCCATCTCAGTCACCGGATGCAAATCCCATAGAAAATGTGTGGGCTCTGTTGAAAATGAATGCAGCTTCGCAGACACAAGCCTTGTAATTTATTCTTGACAAATTCGGAAAGTTTAGAAGTCTTTTCCGGTAGAATATGCAGAAAAACTAGTGGAAAGTATGCCCGGACGGTGCCGGGCCATAATTGACAATGCAGGAGATTGGACTTGCTACTGAGGTATTTGCATTGAGTATTGACGACCAAATTATCAATAAATTTGCGAATTTTCGAAAAATCAATTGTTGTTATTATTTAACAGTGACCACGCTCTTATGTAACAGACTGTATAGTACGTTCAGGAGAGACAGAGGCCCATTTGAAGACACTCAGCGCTCAGGCAGACTGATTCAAGGAATGTGCTCACACATTACTTTAACGAATAACTGTACGCATAAGTTGGCGTACAGTTCAAGCTATTTTGTAATCTATCCTTTAACACAAAACGTTACTTTAACGTGTACTTTGGCTTATATAATCCTCAACCTATACTGAAGCATATAATTTAACCTATGGCATTGCATAGTGTATGCTTTGGCTTATACTGAACTTATTTTTCAACCTATAATATAGCGTACAACATATGCAAAGAGTATTAGGATAAAGGAAGAATACATCGAAAGTAAAGAATAATTTCATACCCCTTTCCCTTTGTACCGCAAACTGTTTCATCTTCCTTCGTATGTTTAATCTCAACATTTGTTGCTGTTTGTACAGTACAGAAAGATGATTTCTCATCGACTCTAAAACAACCAACGTAATTCAAATGTTCAAATTATTTCTTCTATAGTGTTGCTTATTATATTTTTCTTACAGCAAGCTATGTGTCACGCAATTTGTTGGCAAATATTTCCGAAGATCGTTCGTTGGAAGCCAATTTTGTATTTGAAAGATTAAAAAAAAATTTAATTGGCAACCCTGTTCTAAATTTTTTTTCGAACTCAAATGTTACTAAATAGCTTTCCTTTCATATCCATTTCAAACCATGTCATTTATCAAACTAATTTCTTAGATGGGTGGCAATCTTATTTAAAAATATGTTTAATTAAAAGCTATGGGTCCGGCAAACTTTTAGTCAATATCTGACATGTGCGTTAATAGTCGTCAAAACCAATTCTGTATCGCAAAGATTAAACTAAAATATTTTTTAATGGCAACCCTACTCAATTTTTTTTCGAATTGAAGTGTTCCTAAGCAGCTTTCATTTGATATCCGTTTGAAAAAATCTCACTTAACAAATTATTTTTTGGATAGGTGGCAGCCCTATTTAAAAATATGCTACAATTTAAGCTTTCTCAAGCATTTTTCATTTGATATCAATACTGTGCTATATTATTTCAGTGTCAAATTTATGGCATACCCTTATTGCTAAACTGAAAATAACTAACATATTAAATTACTACTGGTTTTTTAGAAAAATGGCAACCCAATTCAAAATATGTTTAAATTAAAGCTTCCTCAAACTTATTTCGTTTGATACCAATATCGTAATACAGTATTTAACAGACATTTTCAACAGATTTTTTGTTTGTTTTTAAGTAGGTGGCAACCCTACAAAAAATGCATGCATTAGAGCTTTCTAATGTTCGAAATAACTGGGAACCGTGATTTTTAAAAAACATTTCTGGATGCAATTGGTATTAAATAACTGTGGATTTAAAGGGTGGAGGCCTTATGCAAAATATATCTGCATAAATATTTTCTCAAACTCCTTTCATTTTGTCACAATATTCTACTGAAATAATTAAAGACCATTTTTAATACAAAAACTTTTTTAAGAGATGGCAACCGTACATACACATAAATACTTCTGGATGCAATTACATTCTGCCAAATAAAAATCATCAAATCAAAAAATTCTATCATCAAAGTTTACCTATATTGTCGCCTTCAAAATAGGCTGCATTCGAAGCAGTTAACCAAGAGCCAACGATTAGTCCAGTCATCAAAGCACCTTTACACGCATTTGAAGAGATCTTCTTCAGCTCCTTCAGCGAATTCTCCTTAATGGCCTCTACCGACTCAAAGCGGCGTCCGCGGAGTGGCAATTTATGTTTTGGGAAAAGGAAAAATTCACACGAGGGCTAACTCCGATAAATACGCTGGTTGTTCGATGATATTTGTCGAGTTTTTGGTCAAAAAAGTATTCATAATATGAGCATTGTGACGCGGTGCGTTATTATGGTGCAAGAACCATGACTTTTCTTTCCTCAAATTGGGCCGTCTCCTACGCACAAGTAATATTCTTTATTTACCGTAGAACCATTTGGAATGAATTCCGAGTGCACAAAACCATGATAATCAAAGCAAACGAGTAGCATTACGTTCATTTCTGACCGACTTTGACTTGGGTTTTTGGTTTTCCTGTTGACTGGTTTGCATATCAAACTCATATTCCCACGTTTCATCACCTGTTATGATGCGCTGGATAAACGTTGGGTCTGAATTCTCTTGCTCAAGCATATCTTCAGCCACCGTCTGCCGATGAGTTTTTTGAAAGAAATTCAATTATCTTGGAACGACTCGAGCAGCCACACGTCTCGTGCCCAATTGATGGTGTAAAATGTTGCGAATTGATACGTGAGACACGTTAAGGTCACGAGCTACTTCCCTTAAACTTAAATGATGGTTTTCCAGCACTATTTCCTTGACTTTGTTGACCAGATCGGGGAAAATCTTCCACGACTTCTCAGTCCTCTGCAAAAGCCTTTTACAACTCGTAGCCTTATTCCCGTGTTTTTGATAAAGCACACTCGCCATAGGCTTTCTGCAACATTTTCAACGATTCGGCACACAAAATCTCGTTCAAAACACGAAATTTAAGATAAATTATTTGTTCCATAGTGAAAATCGCAGAGCACACTTGAGGTTGACTGATATATCAAATTAAATGCCAAAAAAAAGCTAATTAACAGGTCATGCTCAAACTCTGCGACACTATAGAGGACAGTTGTACCAACATTCCAGCACAAAAAATTTAGACATATGCGTTACGCGTGCTTCCTAAATGAACAATTCCCTATATTTTTTTGACATAATGAACTGCTAAATTCGATCCCAATATTCTACTGCAGTAACTAGCCGCCATTTACAATGCCAGAAGTTTTAATTCTTTTTAGAAGTGGTAACCCTATTTAAAAACGTTTCTGTGCAAAATTTCTGTTAAGTAACTGGAATATAAAATTCAAATAATTTTTAAGAGTTAGAAATATTTCTATGGCATGACATTGGGCAGTAGCTTATAATTACTAATACATACACATACGAGTGCATATAAAAAAATTCGGTTTTTATAACGCTGACATATACGTGAGTTTTCTTATTTGAAAGTGAAATATTTACATATAGAAGTGTTTTACGAAACGCTTTTTACTAGCAATAAATTTTACATGTACGTTTACGGCGTTCTTGGAAGTGAATGCATACGAAAACTGCACGCGAGCTTTTTTATGGAAAAAATTGTACTTGCTGACGTTGATGGGTAAACAACCGACTTAAAATCAAGTGGTGTGTAGAGGTTTTACAGAAATCATATTTTCGTGTATTTTTAATTTAAAGTTATATTTAAAAACATTTAACTCATAAACAAGTTTTTTTTAAGATTAGTGTAGAAATCGTGGAGGAATTGTGAAGAAATTAAAGGTTTGGATATGCCTGCTCAGAATGACCAGTGGAAATGCATATCAGATACAGAATTGCGCTTATAATTTATACATAGATTAATAAACATCCAAACATTTATTAAACATAAATTTATTTTATTTCTCTGCTTTCTTGTGCAGCTACACAAAATCACTCATCATCGTGCTGCGGTGACAAGCGTTAAAGTCAGCAACGCCTGCGATGTACTCATTTCATCAAGTCGCGATAAAACAATTTGCTTGTGGTCCTTGGATGATTATACGCTGTTGAACAGCATGCAAATGTGCAGTCCGGTGCGTCGAATTGACATATCGTGTGACTCGGTGAGTGGTTAAAGCTTTTAACTTTGCCAGATTTATTCATATTATAATATTGCAACCACTTACATATGCAAATGAAGATAAGTAAGCGTGCACATATACATATATAGGTGCATACAAGGTGTTAAAAAAAATGAAAAATACATTGCATTAAATAACTTAAGCATAGGGATTTATTAAGAGGTTTTAACAATCTATTTGTTTCTCATATAATTTTAATAATATTTTTTATGAAGATATTTTCATTCTCTTACTAAAACCAAGTATCAAACATTGTGCAAAGTAAAAATAAAATCAATAAACTTTCTTCAAAATTTCAAACTCATTAATCAGAATTTCGGGTATGCAGTTTATAGCTCATTAAATTTTATTTTTGAGAACTTTTTTTTTTGCCTAATTTCACCATAACGCATTCCCAGATTTTTTTATGTTATAAAGAAAACACCCATCATAATCATAAAACGTAGTGTGAATGTACATTGTTTTGATTCAAATCACCAAATCTGCTTTATGGCGTGGCGTATGAGCGACATTTTGTATGTTTAATTTGGCAAGCTTTAAAATGCGATAACCAAATAACTTTACAGTTTAGAGTTGCAGTTTATGATGCATTACTTTTATTACATATGCATATTTTCATAATTTTTTTAGCTAAAAACTTTTTTAAATGGGTTAATAAAAAATATGGTTTTAAATAAAAATAATAGGACAATTCACAATTAACACACAAAAAATGGCTACTTGACTCAACGTTAAAAAATCAAATAGAACTCTGTATATTTATAGGATACAAATCAAAACTCATTGAAAAATAAATACAAAATAAAAAATTGTTTATTCAAACAACTTTTTTCACACAAAATGAATCGATGTTGTGGCCGAATTGACAAAAGGGGCTGATGAGTGCTGAGGCAAACAATCTGACACATTGGTATTTACAAATTGTCATAGCAACACAACACGGAAATGTATTATTATTATGAAGAAGAAAGTCGGAGGGAGTACAAGAAGGCAATTAGGGCCGTCAAGAAAGAGAGCTGGAGAAATTTCTATTCCTCTATCGAAATTACCAGAGATTCTGATAGGCTGAACCGTATTTTGTCCAAAGACCATTCAATGGCTGCTTGAAAGAATCTGTAGAACTTCTTTTAAATACTTACTTTCCGGAACTATAATGATGTTGGGAGAATCCGGCGGAACCGCTATGGTGCACAGAAAGAAAAGGTTGCATGAACAATCAAATCATTTTCTTCTTTCAAATCTCCAGGCACTCACGGGATCTTTGCTATGATGTTACAGGAAACTCTTGATAGTATTCTATCATGGTTAGCGTGTCTAAACCTAGTCTACATTACAAATATATAGTCGTGCTGTAAATAACATTAAACAAGTTTGTAACGAGGATTTGGCAACGAAATGGTGGAGAAGATTTGGTTGGATTCTAGATGAATCACCACTTCAACCAACTAACCAACCAATTAGGAGACTTTGCCCCTTCATAGATTCTGAGTATTTCTCTAAGCCCAACTTCCTGGATTAACTTTAGTATTGGGTGCTTTTAAGAGTTTGGAACTAAAAATTATAATAAAAAAAAAAATTGTTGAAATGAATTTTTTTTATTATAATCTGCTAGAAAATTTCTTGGCATTTATTTTTAGAATATGATATTCGACATATGTCCGCCACGGCTATGAGTTAAATGATATATCAGTCCCATAAATTGCTTGTTAAGCGCACTGTATGGCAAGCTGCACCGTCTTATTGGCACCAAATTTGGTCGATGCTTAGCTGATTCACTTTTGAAAACAAAATATCAATCAGCATGGCTCGATAGCGCTCTCCTTTCACCGTAACGGTGAATTTTCCCACATTTCGAAAAAAAGGGACAAAGTGACCTTTGAACTTCGCGAACAGATTTCATTGAAAGCGGTTTTCTGGCTTTCAGCAATTCATGATGACTTGCCACATCTTACTGAATGGAAACGACAAAACGGTTTGCTATTCTCTGCTGTCAAAGTATAGCTATAAATATCCATAGCTCTCACGCAGCTAAAAAATACCCTATATTTGTCTTATTTTAATGAATTTCATTTCCCACTTCGTTAAAATAAGTTTACCGAGCCAAGTGCTTGTGTCGCTTATGCATCGGTACTGGGCACGTGAGCATTTGTTTGGCGATTCATCTTCTTCTCTACAGAACCTGCAAATTCCATTCAATCTTCAATGCCCTGTTAGAATTTCTGTGACGATTCTAATATTTTTTTAATTTCATTCCATAAAATAAAATTAAAAATAAAAAAAAAATTGACGCGTACACTTCGGTTAGGTGTTTGGCCAAGCTCCACCTCCCATTTGTGGTGTGTGCTTTGATGTTTTTTCACAATAGGCGCCCCATGGCAAGCAATGTATTTCTACCATGAAAAAGCTCCTCAATTTCAATCCTTATATCGGTTTAGGTGAATGCTGCCTATCATGAAGCTTTATTGCAGTAAACCCAGTAGAATCTCCAATTATGATCTTCTATGTTTTTCCTCTACTTCCTGAATAAGAAAGTAGATGTTACAGGAAAATAGCTCTGGGCCTACAAATGAGTAGACCACTCTTTCCGTGACTAATTTATCTGCCATTTCGGTTCCGGTTATTCCCATAGGGTTCCTTTTTCCTGGCCTAATATATTGAGCTTATGAAGGCATACCAGCACCAGTTCTGATGTAACCTGGAAAGAGTTGAGAGCCTCAATTGGTGCCTGGCTATCAGTAAGGATAGTTATGCTTCTGTTTTTATAGTTGTGCTCAAGGTTAAAGTCAGCGCATCTTTCTATTGCGCATACCTCCGCTTGAAATATGCCTACATTCTTGCCTAGTATTTTCGGAGTATCTTTTTCTTGGTCCGCAGGTATCTGCCCCTGAACCTTACTCGGTGGTGGATCTGTCCGAGTACGATAGCATGTGGTTTTTTTTTTATTACATATTTACCACCTTACTTTACGAGTCCTATGATGCCAGATCAATTGCACTGAATTGTGATTTGTCCTAGTGTATGTATGGGAATTTGTGAAAGGAAATTAGGGAAGGAGATAAATTAATACCGATTTGTAAACATAAGGGAACCATGTCCTGGAATTCAATGGTTGTTTTTAAAACGTTGATGGCCCGATTAAATATATAGTAAATGAAAAAAAAAAAACATTTAACGTTGGTGTCTCATTTTTTACCATGAGGCAATTTAAATTTAGCGGTAGCAGGAAAAACTTTTATTTTTTTTACCATCGCCATTGATACCAGGGGCTGTTCCTGGGCGAAAGAGTTCAACGTTATTTAAAATAATACTTTCTGGTCATCCTCTGGCGAATACTAGTCAAACTTTTGCGTGGCCTTCTAAGCACACAACCAACCTCTACCACACGAACTTAAAATCATCATAAATTATCACTTCAGAATAAATACTTGTCCAGCTTAATTAAATTGATTTGTCAGAAATCAACTAGCACACAAAAAGAAATACTATTACGAGCTACAAAATGTAGATCAAATGTTCACAGCGTTGCAAATGAAATACCACAAATAGTTGAACAACTCGAAAAACTTAAATGGAAAAAATGAAAAAGTCCTCCAAATACAGCAGTAAATCATTTGAGGAATCTCGAAGTCGGACAGCTAAGTATTTAGTTGTATCAGCTTCAGCATAAACTTTCAAGTGTACATACCAGTAGCGATTTTTGTATGTTGTTGCTTACATTGACGTATAATGCAGGTGTACACAACTGTGTAGAGAGCAGCTGGAGTATGCATTTATCAAAATGCCAGTTAGCCACTATTGCTTCCTGTCCAGCTCAGTTAAGTTGTGAAAATCATGTTTTATCTGTTCGTTTTTCGCTAGATACAAATACTCCCACGGAGAAAACGTATACCGGAAATAGATTTACGCTTAACTCTTGCCAGTATCTCTATTGTGTAAATAGTGGCTGGTCGTGTTGTTAGTCACATTCAGCCATGACTCGGAATTTCGCACAACATCTATTTCAGTTGCGACTTTCATTGGCTTAGATATGTATGTACATGCATTAGGGCGGGTAGTTTTTTTCGACTTCGTTCTAAGCGGATTTGGATTCTACACTAAATTCTAAGAAAACTAGCTATTAGGGCATAGCTTTAAAGTTAATTTCGAGCCGCTCAAATTTTAAAAGAAACTATGTTTAATAATACGAAGCTAATATGAAGTTAAATATTTGCCAAAGTATTATGAATAGTTAGTTTCTTTTATTTCAAACTTGCGCTTGTCGGGTACGAAGAATTTATTTTTGATATCTGCTTAGATGTTTAATTTAAAGAACCCCATAAAGGTGCCACAAGAGAAGTTATATATAATTTGTTTACTATTGTTGGAAGGTGAATGTATGCAATTTATTTTTCCTATGTAAATAAAACTAAAATTATATTAGCAAAAAACAACCCGAAAGTACTAACTTTTAAAATTTTCAAAAAAAAAGCTCGACATTTTTTCTAATAAAAAATTTTGTTTTTCTAATAATTAACAACGAGTTTATAATTATTTCAGTTTTAGGTCATTTTTATTTTCAGCGGGAGTTGTATTTCGCTACTTTCTATCTTCATTGCCATCTTCCTTCTCAATTTGCGTATCAAATAAAGATAGTTTATTTTAGAATTTGCGGTGGCCCGAAATTGGCTTTAGAACTGCAACTATACTTTAATGAACATTTTTTTAACTTTACGTAGAATCGGAATTTGCTAGAAACGTTGTCGAGGAAAATCATGCCATACTATTTGACCCACCCTAATGTGCATACATATATAGGTATATATGGGAATGCGTTTGTTTTTGACACTTGGCACTTCCTACAATTTCATTTGGCCGCAACCGGCATATCTACCAAATTCTTTCGGAAACACACCACCACACACACACATTCGCAATTCATCCGTAAATTATCCGATAATCTGGAAACATTTTGCAGCAGCAACAACCACTTCGGTACGACACAAAGCAGAAATTAGCTATAAAACAAGCGTAAAAGTTAACGGCAAAAATGAGAATATCGCTGCTTTAACACCTTTATTTCCACTTACGAACTAACGAAATAAAATGTACAAAAATTCAATAGTGGGAAAAAATGCAAAAATTGAATTTTTCAAGTCTTCATTTCTACTTTTTAAAGTAGACTGTGACAATATGACTGTAAGAGAGTTTTAGTTTTATCCTGAAGCAGATGGGCGTTTATAAATGTGGGTCGATAAATTCCTACAAATTTATATAAGTAACGCTCTATTCTACGAAAATCAGAATGACTCCTTTATAGCTGGATGCATTTACTTTCTCGATTTCCTCTTCGTTCATCTCAAATTTCTTATCTTCGAACTATTTCTTCATAATTGGAAAGAAAGTACTTCCAACCACTTAGACTTCTCGATTACTCTATTTATGTTCAGATCAAGTGGCACTTGGAAACCTCATTTAAAATTTCTCCTACCTAGTCGCCCTCTTTAGTCCCCCTAAACCTGCTTCGTAATTTTGCGGCTTAAAAGCATGGTTCTGTGTGTAGCGGTCCACGCCAATGGGGAAAGTCCCTGATTGCCATTCACTTGGGCACCTCATCACTTCCATGTCTCGTCTAAGTATTTTCTGGATACCTCTCAAATATATGTACGTTTGAAAGCGAGCTAAAGTAAGAAGTCGAAGCAACCCAGGATATCTCGTTGTGCGCTGAGTTTGGTACACGCCACGTGAAAATTCTCTCCCAATGAACAACAAAACAAAACCTCGGATGAGAACAGCTTACTCTGATAACAACCCCTGCAAACGAACTAAGGATTTGAGGACATGCACCCGAAATGTTCGGTCCTTTAGTGGGGAAGATGCCTATGCGTGGCAGGTTGATGTCTTCGTAAGAGCAAAGGCTGACATCATTGCATTCAAGAGATGCGATGGACGAGGCATGGTAAGAAGAGCATTGGACCTGCAACATCTACTACAGCTGCCATGTAAAGGAGCGCAAATACGGTGTTGGATTTATAGTGAGAGAGAGACTTCGTCTCCAAGTACTTTCGTTCACTCCGGTGGACAAGCGTCTTGCAATAACCCACATCAAAGCGAGAGTGAACGCTCCGACGGAAGAGAAAGACGAAACGACCAAATACTTCTTCAATGAACGTCAAGAATTTTCTTATGAGCTCTACTCCCCCACGACACAAAAATCGTGCTTGAAACTTCAATACCAGTGTACGGAATGAGGGAGTTTTTGATCCCACAGTCAGAAAATTCAGTCTGCACAACGAAACATCCGGTAACGGACAGAGGCTCGCCGTGGCTCGAAACTTGGTAGTCTGCAATATCAAATACCAGCATAAAAAACACCAAGCTACGTGGCTGTCTCCAAACGAAACCAGATCAATCATGTTGCAATAAAATCAAGGCACGTTTCTAGTGTTTTAGATGGATAGTGTTTTAGACACGGATCTTGTTGCATACACCTCTGTGCAGCAGAAAGCCTACGCAAACTACGCAAAGAATGTACGACAAAGCTGCTATCGCAGCAGACAGCCAGAAGATTCACCACTCGACTCTCACTCCTACTCCGTGGAAGGTACTGCCCAACTAATAGATCAGATTAGCTTAAATACTCCCCAGAGGGTAATACGCCTTCATTTTCTGTTAATGAGATTAATAGAATTTTTAATAGTGTCGGCTTTGATTTCGTCCTTCCTTGATCTTTATTTGTATCAAATTATATTACTTTTAAGTTTTATCTTTAAATATTATATTTAAGTTATTTTGCGCCTTTATACATAAAAAATGCAAGTACAATAAATTACCGTTGATTATGAAATTTTTTCCCATACAAAGTACGTGCTTGAATTTTTTTTACGAGAAAGAGCTTAACATCTTTAACAGTAAATAAGGATTTTGGGGTGCTTGCCAATCATATTTCGATTCTAGTTTTATTCGCTAAGACCTGCAAGAAAACTAACATCATTTCTCGTGCAATCTACAAAGGAAATAATATTATTTCTGAATTGCTGCAGTAAAACCATTTTTTTTTATTCAAATTGTAATCAAAATCATTTAAAATTAAAAAAACGGTACTGCTTAAAATATACTCATTCAGTAGCTGGTGTAATAAATTGAATAATTTACGCGCGCCGTAACTCACACTCTTTACCTATATTAAGACCATAAATGCATTGTCATTACTTTGCACCGCAACCATAATCTTTGCAGCCACTAATGAAATTCACCAATTTAACGCTGGTCTTTACCAATCAATTAAATTTTTACTTCATCTACCTCTGGTGCTGTCGTTGGCCGCTGATCAAATTTGTTCTCCTCTTTTGTAGGTGTTTCTTCTGGCGCACTGTGAAGATAATGTCCTTTATTTGCGCACACTGGCTACAGGAAAGGAGCTGCATGCCCTCAAAGGTCACAAATCACAGGTAAGACATACAAAAAAAGCAGTAAGTTAAAACTGCAAATAAAGGAGAGGTGAGCAGGAAAGTGGAGCATAGGAAGATGGGAAAAATGACTCAATTACGTGAATAGTAGAAGGCTTAAAAATGAAATTGGTCTTAGGCATTACTATCGTGCATATGGATGTATGTATGCCTGTATGAGTATTTATAGCCTACTACATACGCTTGTGCTCACATAAATAAGTCGCTTTATCTTTTTACAATATTCGCATTCTAAGTATTTGATGCTAAAGAACATTTTTCGTTAAATTCCAGTCAAAATATAGCTCACTGTATAACAAAAATCTTATAAATGAAAGCTCTAAACTTTGGACAAAATTCACAAATTTTTAACAATTGCAACAGTCAATAGAAAATATGGTATGGGAATAAGTTTCCGCCCTCGTAAAAGAGGTGTCGCTGCTGCTTTTTTATGTTCGCTCTAGTAATATACTGATGATTTGAAGGTCTCGTCCACAGTAGTTGACATTCGTTTGATCCTTTTTTATCTGATGTCAAAAATGTCTACGTTCGTACCGAAAAAACAGCATTTGCGAGAAGTCATGCTTCATTATTACCTTTTAAAGAAAAGTACAAGTGAAACGTGTCGTATATTGATCAATATTTACTTGTAAAGAGTGGTTTCGTCGCTTCCAAAGTGGCAATTTCGACGAGAGTGATAAAGATCGCGAAGGGACACCGAACAAATTCAGACATTCACAACTACTACTTATTGGACGAAAACGCATGTTGAACCCTCGCTGATATGTCTAAAGAGTTGGATGTTCACAAATTAACCGTCGGTAAGAGTTTGCACGCGATGGGAATACTCCAGAAAGCAAGTAACTGGGTGCCACATCAATTGAAGGAGAGGGATATTGAGATACGTTTGGTGATGTGTGAGATGCTTCTTGAACGACAGAAAAAAAAAAAACACCAGTCTAACGGTTAGACGCGATAGAAGTGAAACCTTCCGTAAAACAAACTGAGAGAGAATAAGACGAAAGCAGCATTAGGAGCAAGTTAATTATAGATTCATTATAATATTGCTATAAAGTTCATATTTTATTTTCTTCATTTTATTATTATTCATCCTCAATGTTTTCAATTTCAACAAATGATACGAGTGGCTTATGATAGCTAAAATATGATACAAATGCTTTGGTTTCGATGTTGTCAACATGTCTTTGAAATACCGCGTCAATGGTTGTTTTTGATCGTGTTGTCGATTCAGTGCGATTGTTACACATTTTTAAATTGAATGTTGTATTGAGAACGTCAATTAAAGGAACCGCTGTGTCCAATGCAAAATTTACGTTAAAATCACCACTTAAAATCATTGGAACTTTATTGTAATCTTTTCTAAGTATCCGCGATACTTCTGGTGTATACTTTATTAAATTTTCGTGAATGAATTCCGTGATGCTATTTATTGATTTTTTTTCTGTCGATATTCACGACACTTTTCTGCATTATTTTTCGGCATAATTGCGGTAAATATTTAAAAATGAAAATATTTACGAATATAAAAATACACACGCGGTTGCTATTATGAGCGTCCCCAGCAAAACCTGCGTGACCGAAACTCTAACACAATTACATTTTTTTGAATGTTACAAACACATATGCACGCAGGTTTTGCTGGGGCGTGACCGAAACTCTAACACAATTACACATATGCACTCGTATTTGTTTGAAAATCGACTTTTTTTTTTGGTTCTCCGTCACCTTTGGAAAATGTGTAAACAGTAAGCAAACTTTATTCATATATTTTTCCCCATTTTTGCATCAGTAAAATTAAACAAACGCCGTAGCCGAATGGGTTGGTGCGTGACTACTATTCAGAATTCACAGAGAGAACGTCAGTTCGAATCTCGGTGAAAACACCAAAATTAAGGAAAACTATTTTTCTAATAGCGCTCACCCCTCAGCAGGCAATGGCAAAACACCGAGTGTATTTCTGCCATGAAAAAAGCTCCTCATAAACATATCATAAAATAAAATAAAATAACTGTATAAAAAAAATTTTTTTCTTGTGATTCGAACCAAGGATTTTGGATCGGAAGCTCACATTGTTAGCCGCTCGGCTATCGCGCCATGCTGTCGGCGCTGGCCTAAAAGTTATTTAGTTCGTCGCTACGTGTATATGTAATATTCGTAGCCAAGAGTGTCGCTTTTTTCGTTTCACTTTTTCTCAAATCACTCCCAACGATTCTAAAGAAGTTTTCACTTCAAAAAGGCATCGCATCGTCACTGGTGATGAAAAATTGATCTATTATGATAACCCTAAGTGTCGAAAATGTAGAAACCTGTCAGGGGAACCAGGTCCATCGACAGCGAAAAAAAAAGAGGTTGTCTGTAAAGTCGGTTTACTGGCGATAGTTTAACGTGACAACGTCATAAGAAAATACTAATGTAGTGGTTGCAATTTTCAAAACAAAATTTTAATTTTATTTGTTTGATAGTTATTTTGTATGGATATAGAGGAGGAGGTAAATGGAATTGCAATGGAATAGGTCAAGTTACATTTACAAAAACGTGAAAAATTACGAAACATTTATCAAATTCATGAAAAGTATCTTCAATTTCGATTGTGCATCAGACGTTAATAAGTCAACAACACTAAGAGGCACCATCATCGATTTGCCTTTTTCAAGACACTTTACACTCGAAACACTCCCTTTCATTTCCTACTTTTTCTATCATCGTCCTATTCTCAACAAAGAAATGGTTCATTACCATGCACACAGGAAGAAGGCATATGCAAATACAAGTATGTGAATTTATATACAAATGCGCATATACATACATATACATACATATATATGCTCACTCAAGTAGGACAGAGCCAGATGTCGAACGTTGCCGAACGCGGGGGCCGATTGTGCTCTTTGTCGTTCGTTCCGCGCTCTCGCTTGCAGTTCAAGCACATTAGCTTACATTTGCTTGCGTACAGAATACATAGATTCGTATATTTGATATGTCCATATGACTTGTATGCATCTTTACATATAGATTTGTTCTTTTTGAAATTTGCGCGAAATTGCATATGTATATGCATGTTTATATACATATATTAGTATACAACATATCTTATAAGGTATATGGTAAATATTACCATACATTTTTTCCTTCATATATAATAATAATAATAACATTATAACAACAGGTATTATTAACAAACTTGGTTTTATTTTAAATTCTTCAAGTGAATCAAATTAATAATAATCAATAAGAAGGCATATGCAAATACAAATACGTGAATTTATATATGTACATATGCGCATATACATACATATATACGCTCACTTAAGTAGGAGAGAGCAATATGTCGAACGTTGCCGTTCGTTTGCTTTGTTTGCTTTGTCGTTCGTTCCGCGCTTTCGCTTGCAGTTCATTCAATGCAATGAGCAAGGTAACGGCAATGAGCAAGGTAACTACATATGAGCAAGGTAACGACAAATTTTTTCGTGCGTGCAGCCTGTTAAATCGAATTATAAGACGTTATCACGTCAAAAATATTCATGCTTCAAAGGTTATGTTGTGCATCTAGTGGGTTCAGAAGGGTCTCATCTATTATGAACTCCTTAAACCATCTAACCATCTGAAACCATCACTGCCGATCGTTATCAACTGCAGCAAATGCGTTTGAATCGAGCTCTCAAAGAAAAGCGACCGGAATGAGACGGCCCACATGACAAACTGATTTGCTGCATGACAACACCAGGCCACACGTTGCTAAATCGGTCCTGAAATATTTAGCGGGACTGCACCTTCCCTAGACATTGCACCTTCGGATTACCATCTGTACCGATCAGTGCAATCAGCCCTTGTTGGAGAGCGATTCACTTCTTACAAGAGCATCGCAAACAGGCACAATGAATGGATCACGTCAACAGAACTCGAATTTTTCATCAAAGGAGTCCGTATGATGCCTAAAAGATAGAGTAAAGTTGTAGCTTCCAATGGCACATATTTACTTTACATGATTTTTATTTTTTAATTGTTTAAATACTTCGTAACTTTGGCTAAGAAAGGACGGAAACTTATTCCCAAATCCAATAATATATGGTTAGTTAAGATCTTTAGAGCATCCCTATCTTCAGGCTACATCCCTAATTTATGCAGAAGATCAGGATAGTCTTTATTTCCAAAGCAGGGAAACCGGGCCATAATACTGCGAAATATTTCAGACCAATTAATATCTCTTCGGTTTTACTCAAAACAATAGAAATACTGATTGATCTACATATCAAGAGAACTCTTAATGGCGAGAACTTCAGCAATGCACTTTTGTGCTTACCAAAAAGGGTAAGTCTGTAGAAACAGCACTGCACGAAGTTTTTGGAACAATAGAGAAATCTCTGAAAAATAAGGAGTTAACTTTGGCGGCTTTTCCGGATATCGTTGGAGCGTTCAGTGATGTTGATGCGAACTAGATAAATACAGCGTTGACGAACATAAGCACGAACAAAAAGATTATTGGATGGATAGACAATATGATATCCAACAGAGTAATCTCCTCGAAGTCAGGTATCACTAGTCTAGCGGCCAAATCTGCTTCTAGGATTAAAGCAGCAGATATGCTAAAAGACAACGCGCACGGTCATGCATCAGTTCTATGTACTATCTGTGGAGCACTTGCAAGGTGCATCGGTAACAGACTATCTGGTTCCCAAAATAGATCTGAACAGAGACTATAAAATATGAATATGAATGAATAATAAAGGATTGGCAGACCAGAGTCATATCAGATGATAGTGGTCACCATATTTATACTGACGTCTCGAATATGAACAATGGCACTAGATCGGGAGTTTACCCAGAACAATTATACTTAAATTGCTCCTTTGGACTCTCAGACTGGTGTAGCGCTTTCCAATCTGAGATCTACGCTATAACAACGTATATAGTACAGCAGGTACTTGCCTCCAGCAAGCCTTCCCATTTTTGCTGATAGTCAAGCAGCCTCAATTGAAGATTTGTTAAAGAATGCAGGATGTCACTCTCGCTTATGCAACATTACAACACCACACTTTGTTGAATTCCTGGCCACTCTGGAGTGGAGGGAAATGCAAGAGTGGATGAGTGTGCAAAGAAAGGCACTGAGCTTGACCTTCAGCGATTAACTTGTGTAGGAATAACAGCGCTGATAGAGGGCATAGGCATTCCTCTAAATGAACTGAACACTGCGATCGACCTGAGCGATATCGCGAAAAACAATAGAAGGCGGTCTCTGACTACTAACTGCGGAGCTCTCTGGCCAAAACTGATTCTGAAAGGACAAAATGTATGCTTGGGTTCAACAGGTCAACTAACAGCGTCCTGACAGGACACTGCGCTATTAGCCAATACAATGGGTGTACCTCACAACAACTTCTGCAGGAGCAGTGGAGATTAAGAAGAAATTGAGTCGGTACAACACCTCGTCTGGGGATGTCCGGAACTTCAAAAAGCAGTTCCAAATATCTTGGCGATTATTTCTTTGAAGATTTGGGACATTTGCAATATGTGTCACTCGGGGGACTAGTTAACTTCTTGAAAAAACAAAGGCACTTAAGCAACGTAGTTAGGGGATGGATATGAAATTCAGGTGTTAGAATGGAGCCACCGAGTGTCTCATCAAAATTTTCAACCTTTGAATCAGGGACTTTAAAAAACGTCTGGGTGTGCAATTTTATAGACCAGTTAATTTTAATATAAAAAGTTTAAGTTTAAAGTCCCTCTAAAATTGCGTTGATTTTTAACAATTTTTATTGCATATAAACTTAGACTTCCTAACATGTGCTGAATACGTGCATACATTTTAAGCAGATGCAATCTATTTTTTAGATTTTTTTTTTCAAAAAAATAAAAAGTCACTTTTTTTTAACAAACTTAATAAACCTCGTATATAAAATCTGATTCCCTCTTAGTTCATATGATTCTGTAGAAAATTTCTCAAATACAAAAATAAAAAGTCGCCTTTTTGAATAAATCTCGTATATGATATCTGTATACATATATATGTACTTATATAGAATTTGTGCTTACACTCTTTATGTGTTTGGTCGAGCTCCCCCTCCTATATATTTCGTTGCGTCTTGATTTTCCTCCACAAATTGAGGGATCTACAGCTTTAAGCCGACACCGAACGGCAAATGGTTTTTATGAGTTGCTTTTTCATGGCAGAAATACCTACACTCGGAGGTTTGCAGCCAGGAGACGAGAAATAAAAGAAAGCTTTGTCTATAATTTGGTGTTTCATGTACGGAGCTTCGAACCTGCGCACTCCCGAATGGCAGTCTCGCACCAACTCATTCGGCTACTGTTGGCGCCTCTGATTCTCTCTAAATTTGTATGAGTCTGTAAGAAAATTTGATTCTTAGCGACTATAGTTACAAATTTCCCACTAAGTAACTATTATCAATTTTAACTCTAATTTTTTTCTCCGCACCACCAGCTGCATGCCATGACCATCGCTAAAGATAGCCAACGCGCCGTTGTAGGCGGTGAAGATACACGCGCACTGATTTATGATATGCACTCCGGGCGTCTAATACGATCAATGCCACCTAATCCCGGCTCGATCACAGCACTTCATATGATGGATAATGATGACTTCCTAATCACGGTTGGTGGCAATAAAATCACCTTCTATTCCTTCCGCAATGAAGAACTCTACGTACATCCATACTCACATAACCAGCGTAGAAAGCGTTCACTAAAACGAGCTCAGCAATCACAACGCTCACCTTCGACAACATTACCACCGATAACATGTTTTGATATTTCTCGCGATTCACAATTGGCTGCTATCGCTTCGAGTCGTAGTGTGCACATTGTGAAGATCAATACGCCAGAGTACCAAACAACTTTGGACGGGCATGCTGCACCGGTGACATGTGTGAATTTCGCGCCGAACGGTGAGTATTTAACAACTGGATCGGATGATCGCACGGTGAATGTGTGGAGTTTGGCCTTGGGTGAGGTGACCAACACTTTTAAGGTGGGTGCAAGAGAGATTTCAAATTACCTGTGTAAATTAATCTTTGCTCTACTCATTAGGGTCACAATGCGTCTGTTAGCTGCGTCATAGTGCTTATGGATTCACGTCGTGTGATCTCAACCGATCGTGATTCGATGATGCATGTGTGGCTGGCTGAGGGTGGCAACTTATTGCAAACCATACAAGGGCCATATAAATTTCTGGGCGCAACAAATAACATGAAATTTGCTGTAAGTATAAATATATATACATGTGCATAACACAGGATAACATAGCATGAAATAGCATAACAAAACACAACAAAACTTCACCTCCACAAAAACCTATCACTAAGTGCTTTTCATTCTATAGATCTCCACAAACGGTGACAACACTTTGAAAATCTGGTCGCTCACGCGTGAGGATGAAAAATACACTGTAACACATTCGGACGAGATAACCTGCTTTACTATTACCGCCGATAGTTTGTATGTAATAACTGGTTCGCGTGATATGTCGCTAAAAGTGTGGCAGGCGACTGGTGGCAAGCTGGCCCAAGTGCTGGTTGGACACACTGATGCCGTTAATTGTGTCGCAGTTTCGGTGACCAACAAAACGCAAGTAATATCCGGTTCGAAGGATACCAATCTTATTATTTGGGATCTACATACCGGTGAGGAGCTGCACACTTTGGCGGGTCATTTGGCACCAGTTTTGGGTGTCAAAGTCTCGGCGGACGGTGAGTAGAATGAGAAGAGAAATTGTTTAAATGCTTCTAAAACAAGCTTAAATTTCTTCAGGCTCAACTGCGATTTCGGGTAGTGATGATAAGACACTGATTGTGTGGGAAACCAAGCGTGGTTTGGCGCTCACGTCACTCCAAATGCATGTGCCATTCCAACGATTCGATATCAGTCTCGAATGTTCACGTATTTTGGTGCAGTTGTTGGAGAGTTTCAACTTGCCAGTCATTTGTCTGCACAATACGCCCGCACAATATGTTAAATTGCCCACATACTCGGCTCCAGCAATGGATGCAGAAGGTTGGTAGTCTAACTGCAATTTGAATAAGGAAATATAAATATATTTCTTTTAGCTGATAGGTTCAAGACTCTCCTAACGGCATTTTTTACTCATTTTACACACTCATTTTATTTGTATTAAAATCTTTCCTTTTTCTTGTCCACCCAGACTTGCGACCGCAAGGCCCAAAACGTCAAATGAAGCGCTTGCTCAAGAAAGAAGTATCACTGGACACATATACGTGGCAAAAGAAATATGGGCATCTTACGTCTTCGGTGATGATGGCCCAAGTAGATGAGCGCTTGAAGCGACGCTTCTCAGTATCCGCAAGCATGGAAGAGATCTCGAAAATAGCCGAAATGAAAACAATTACATCGCAGACCAACTTGGGACCCGAACAAGCCGCCTTGGCGCAATCGCAGCACTTCGATCAGTTGGAGGCGCTATGGAATAAACGTTCGCCGCCGAGGAGGAGACACAATGCGGTATGTTGAATCAATATCAAATACTTTTGTACTAAGCCTATTTTAGAGCATTTATAAAGTATAAAAATATTGTAACTAGAAACTGTTTAATTTACACACTGACATGCATAACAATTGTAAAAATTAGTGTTTAAAAAGAAATTGTGTTAACAAAAAATGTGTCTGCAATGAGTACTCATTTATACTAACCAGTAGATAGTTGCTATTCAGTAGTAGCTTTGTGCCACATGTACCTTCTCTAGATAAATAAGAAACTATATCTCAATAGCGCTTGGCTACTCTGTTTCTATTCGCATTGCGATCACCCATGAACATGAAAACACGGTAAATAATAATAACAGCTATTAATGCTAGGCTAATTTTTTGTTGACAACTGTGAGCATGAATGGAGAGATAGATGAATCAAATTAAAAGGTGACTTTAAAAGGCGAGGAATAACAAAATGTATTTTCCATTTGATTACTAGATTACTTGCGATCCAAAGTGATGTCTATGTAGAAGAGTTCTTTCGCATCATTGAATTTCTTGACTTCCATTCACGAATTTTATGACTTCCAAGGCGCAAGTGATCTTTCTTAATTACGTACTTGTTTTCTTACATTTTTAATGGCTAACGACGACTTATACTGGCGATTGAAACATATCTGCAACGTCACCCCATCTAACCCCTATCTAGCTTTATTAGTCAAGACCTTCTAGATCTTTTAGCAAAAACTGACCTCAGTGTTGAAACCATTTTTTTGCTAACTTACTTCATACTAATTTTCTCATTTTAAATGTTTTCTGCAACTTTTTCAGTCAGCCTTCTTCTTTTAAATAATATGTACATAAACTTTTTAGATAACTCTTGCTCCCTATGAAGTCAATTTCATACCCAATTTCCATACCTTAATTAAATAATTCCTGGCCTATATTGGTAAAAAGCTTTACCAGCTGGTTTTCACAAGCTTCTCGTGAGGCTGGTATTAGTCATCATTGGTTCGCGAATGCTTGAAAAAGTGAAAATCACTTACTGGCAGGTCTGTGCTATACATCACATGCGATAGAACTTCTCATCTCATCTCGCTCTCGGGGCTCTTGGAGCATCATTAAAGATGTGCACAGCCTGGCATTGTCTTGACAATACTTAACAATTCTGTACCATTTTTAGTAAATCGCCTGCTTCAAGCTGCTTAGCTAGTCATTCGAATTGAGTATTTGGCTTGGTGCAAGCAGCGCATAATGAATAATTTCCAAAACTTTATTTGCCATTAAAAACCAGAGGTTAGTGATCATTTGAGCCGGCCCACCGCGAGTTAACAACAACCTTTTCGGGCCCTCGCTCTCGCGTGTGATATATTTTGCATCACTAATTAATACCTGCTTCTAAATTGGGTTGACTTCGTTACCTTGGGGCAAAGAATCAAAGTCGTTAATGTGGTTCAAAAGTTGTTCTTGCAACAATTCGTGTGGCATGCATTCAATGATATTTTTTTAAGACCAGCCTTGTAAAAATTGAGGATCATTCGAATGTCTACTAACTAATTTTCAGTCTCATGACGGTTCGAATTGACGGTTTTCATGGTTTGATCGATATTTTCGATTGACCTGCCATGTGATACCTCATCTTCGATAACTTTACCACCACAAAAGAATTGCTGGAACCATCAGTTTTCTAGGGCCTGCGAAACTATTTTGGGTGCATAAGCAATACACATTTTTTTACCCGCCCGCTTTGAATTTTCACCTTGACTTTAGTGTTGCTGAAGAATGTCTCGAATTTCCCCTTTTTGTACCTCCAACTGGGACAAAACTCAAACACAAAAGTATCAAAGAAATCTTGTTATGTTATGCACATAGAGCGAATCCTAGTCGGGCGGACGATTCGCGCAGATTTGGGTGAAACATCCATCAAGAAATTTCCGATCAGGGGCACACCGCAGGGTGGGGTAATCTCTCCACTTCTATGGAACCTGACCGTCAATAATCTCCTTCAGGAGCTAGAAAAAATGGGAGGTAAGGTAATCTCATACGCAGATGATATTGTAATAGCAATCTCTGGCAAACACCTTCCAACTATGTGTGATCTTCAACAAAGAGCTCTCAACAGACTATCACTATGGTGCAAGAGTCGAGGACTAGAAGTAAATCCGGGAAAAACGGAACTGATACTGTTTAGCAGGAAACACAAAACACCTGCTCTTCAACAAATTCTTTTGGGGGGAAAACCCCTTAAAGTAACAGAAAACGCTAAATACCTAGGACTTGTACTAGATAGGAAGCTAAATTGGGGACTCACAGTCGCAGACAGAGTACGCAAAGCTACGACGGCGCTATACTCCTGTGGAAGGCTCGTTGGGAAAAAATGGGGTTTGAAGCCCAGTATGATACACTGGCTGTACACAGCAGTAATTAGGCCAATTCTCTACTACGGTATTGCAATATGGTGGAATGCCCTGGAGAAGGGCGTGAACATCAAAAGGGTTGACAGGGTCCAAAGACTTGCATCTGTTCTTATCACCGGTGCAATGTCAACCACACCGTCGAAAGCACCAAATGTGATACTAAACTTCCTTCCGGTAGACCTGCAGGCAAAGTACATGGCGCGCAGTGCAGCAATAAGGCTGAGCACTTTAAGTAAGTGGTCAAACACAATTTATGGCCACGGCAAAATCCTGGATGGCACGTTGGGACTTCCCAGACAGGTGGACTACACAATTCCGCCTATACTTGCCACTACAACGTTCGTGACCCTCCTACCCACGAGGGAAGAGTGGGAGCGTGACGTGGTAAGACAGGGCGAGTCCATCCATGTATACACAGATGGCTCAAAGCTCGATGGCAGGGTGGGCGGGGGTGTGTATTCCGAGCATCTGGGGATTTCCTGCAGTTTTCGGCTCCCCAACTACTGTAGTGTCTTTCAGGCTGAACTGATGGCAATAATGAAAGCCGTGACACTGGTACAGTGTGATGCGATATCTGGTGATGATATCTACATTTTCACTGATAGCCAGGCGGCGATAAAATCCCTCACTAAACAGTCGACAACCTCTAAGGTAGCCATGAAATGCCGCACATCTCTTAACGAGATGGCTGAGTCATTTCACCTAACGATAGCATGGGTTCCTGGCCATTGCGACATAGAGGGGAACTGCAGAGCTGATGAACTTGCGAAAATCGGCACCAAACTGACTGATGAGCACATAGACACTGATATAGGTATACCCTTGCAAACATGTAGACTACATATCCACGAGGAAATTGTAAGAATAGCGAATGAAAGATGGCGAAACGAAGCCACTTGCAAAATAGCCCGACAGATGTGGCCGACTCTCAATGCTAAACGCACAGAACTTCTACTAAGGAGAGACAAACATAGTCTCAACATACTGACTTCAGTCATAACGGGGCACTGCCTAATTGGTAGGCACGCCCAGAGAATGGGTGTGCAAACACATGACTTCTGCAGAAGTTGTCTAGACGAGGAAGAGGAAGAGACGATTCCGCACCTTCTGTGCCATTGTCCTGCTCTATCCAGACGTAGACTCGCCAATTTGGGCAAACATTTCTTTAATGAATTAGAAGATCTCGGCTCTGTCGAAATTAAGGATCTAGCAAAATTTTTGAATAGTACACTGTGGTTTCAGGAGGGATAAGGGCTAGTTTCCCCATGCGGCATCACAATGGGCTACGAGCCTGAGTGTGTCCACAATGGACAACCGCTTCAACCTAACCTAACCTATGCACAAAATACTCCAGCAATCTCAACTATTTACACGGATTATCAAAAGTTTTAAATTTGATGGAAGTTTGATAACTCGCTGTACCTTCATTCCGCCGAAGTTGTCAACAGCTACGTTTACTAATAATTTTTTTAGTCTATAACCTGTGCTATAAAGTTTTCTAAGTATTTATGTCATGATTTCGCAATTTAAGTACCTTACTATTGTATGTAGTTGTAAATGTTGTCTTTGAAAAATCTTTTAATTTCGCTTCTTTCCTCTTTTGTTCTATTTCCAAAAATAAAAACGGGTACATTATAAATAAAAAAAAAACGATGTTGAAAAATCGACCAACAAACTGAAAATTGTACCCACAATCGCATCTGAGCAGGGTCTCTCACGACAAACATCGCTCGTCGAGGATCGTCTTGAGTCATCCGACGATGACGAGTATCACGACGAACGCACAGGTATGTTGTCCCTATCGTGCGACCAAATACACTTATTAGCACAATTTCCGAGCATGCCTCGAATGCGTCCACTTTCTCTGCAAGAGCACATTTCGATCATATGTAGTTTGAAGGTACCTATCGATCATTTAGCACAAAACCTACACCAACACCAACATCACCATGTCCACCATCATCATCACTATCACACCTCACACCACACCACTGTCACCACATCGGCCAGTTGCAAGAATTTCGATACGAACAGTAGCAGCAGTGCTAGTGGCTACAATGTCACACACAACAGCAACGAGAGCAACAGAAACAGGGACTCTACCGATAAAACTCATTCCCAACAGCACAAGTTGCACGCGCAGACCTGCGCCTGTTCGTTGATCCATCACCATCAGCAGCAGCAAAATCAACAGCTACAGCCAGAGCAGCAACGCCGTCGTTGCAATAGCAATGCCAGCTCTTTGTCGCAACAGCCTGACTTGGTGCGCGATATACAATACGGCAACGTGAACTCAGCGCCTGGTTCACCCTGTGACAGCTACTACACGGACAGCGCGGACGATGCAACTGATTATATTAGCCGTGCGCGTCGTTTATTCCGCTGGCATAGCCTAAAATCGCAACGCGTAGCACACACACACAAGTGTCACGCACCACTGGCGCATATTTGTTTGAATGTGACTACAAATACTCCAACAAATAGCCCCACTCAAGGTGCAGCCAATCATTGTCACCCTCGCAGCGGGCGTCCACCTATGCATCCGACAGCCACACCGATTATCATTGTAGAGAACTATGATCATCGCAATGTGCGTCAAGTACGCACCAATAAAGTGTTACATCCGCATACGGGGCGCGCCGCCTGGGGTCAGACAGCCGATGAGACTGTCACCGAATTACGTTGCGCCAAAAAGTATCACTGCGTAGCTCAAGCCGCACTGCAGTCCGAACAAGCTGCTTGCGGCATGCGGCTTTCAGATCAACGGTCATCTGCTGTCATTGCCTCAGCTACGCATTCTCGCATGTCCGAGTATTTGCGGCGCAGCTTACATATATCTCGGATTTTCAGACGTACACAATCGCACAACGAGGAGTCATCACAGGGCGCGACTGCACTTGGAAAGAAGGACAAGCGTTTCTACCACGATATAGCTGCCGATACGCGCGACGAAAGTGCAAGTAATGCACTCTGTGCCACAGCACACAAGATGCATAACAAGCTGAAGCAGAAAAAAATTAAAAAGGAGGAAGAGAAGCGTAATAGGTCAGTAGATGGCGAAGAAGGTCACTCTAGTACCGCATGTATAACGCAGTAGTAAGAAGCAATCGCTATTGTTGATAGAGACGGTATTGGTGCTAATGAAATGGCGCACTTGATGAGACCCGATGTGCTGTCTTTATTCAACCTCGCAAAGCCAAGTCCATATAACTCCGTGCAGTCCAACGCTAACGCAAGTAAAATCAATATAGAACATTCTGTTCTACACTCGAATGGATTTGAAGGAATGAAGTCATATTTTCAAAACGTGGATGCATAATTTTTTGGCTGCACTTTGAACTGTTGAAATGAAAAAAAAATATTTTAAGCACAAGCAAATTGCCTTCTTAAGGGGGCAGATACCTGTAAACGGCCATATTTTCCCTGATTTTTATTAAAATTATTTAAAATGAAGAAGTCAATATTTTTTTTCAAAATTGGCATCTAGTTTATTTATACATTAAAATAATATACAATAACATTTTTTTTGTTATTTTAATCATTTAAAATGGCGGATGTACACTCAATCTTCCAGGAAAGTCGCAGCGGGGCTTCTCAACCGGCGAGTATTTTAGCATCTCGGCGTCAGTGACCTGAATACAAAAAGCCAAAAATTTTTTTGTTTATTAATGTCATAATTTCTAATATATATGAATTTAAAAACAATGGAAGAAAAAATACGCGGAATGAAATACTAAAAAAAATGAATTTTAGGGCGAATTTTCCTATTATTTTTGCTTCGAAAAAATTATTTTTTCGAAAAATTTCGAATTGTAAATTCCCATAGAAAGTAATATCATAAGAAAGATGTGTGCAAAATTTCAGAGAGATCAGTCAATAACTTTTCGAGTTATCGTGTACGCCAATACGAAAAATATATCATAGTTTTAAGAAAAATGCGTCTAGAGTTTGAATACAACGTAACTATACCTCTCCCAGCGCTCGAACGCAAAGAATAGGGTCGTCATGGTTGACGATCTATAATATAAGAAATACTTAAAGTTACGTTCTACGAATTTTTTGACATATTTTTAAAGGATTATATTAATATTTTATGAAAAAACAAAAATTATTCTCGAAATTTTACAGGTATCGTCCCCTTAATAAACTGTATGACGAATTGCAATTTGTAACTTAATCGTATTAAACAATCATAAATTTCACAATCTAATGAAAAGCAGCTCATAGTAGCACAACCAGTGCATTTTTATTCGTACCTGTGAAAACAAAATGAAAATATTTATATAAAAGATCTACTTTTATATACGGCCATCGGCTACTTTTTTTCAAAACGCTACATATAAAAACACCATTCAATAATTTCCAAAAATGTGTTTGCTTTGGCTCAACAAATAAATGAATTTACAATAAATAACAAAGATTTGGAAGCTTCAAAATTAGGAAAAGGCATTTCCAGCAATTTCAGACAATCAACAAAAAACATACATATTCTCTCCATGTACACTCCCCTATTAACGGTACCTTTGTAGCTTGCCAACACTAGTTATTTCAGTTCAGTAGAGTAGAGATTTTTTAGCTCGAATGTATTTTCAATAGTACCGTATTTTGCATGCATAATTTATCTAGTCACTATGGCTCTTACGTATTTTGAATGTTCTACAATGTGACACACATATTTTCACTCACATATAATTGTAATATAATTATTTTTTTATTTAGTTTTTAGTTCTAGCATAAAAACCAGATGTTCATTTTATGTAAATTGAATATTTTTACTTCTATTGTTTTTAAGATTTATTTCGTTTTATGTACAAGTATGAAGGCAAGTAAGTGTCAAAATAAAGAATTCAATAAACAGGAATGCTTCAAAACACTCAAAAATTTACTTCATGACATATCGCGTTTATATTATATTTATTATATTGTGGTTGAAAAAAAAACGGGATCTGCAATTAGCCAGAATAGTTTAGAAATAGGAGCTTTATACTCACACAATTTTTCCCGACAGTCTAATTTTATTTGGTGATGTTACACACAGAAGTAATTGTCATCCTCTACATATTTTGGATCGCGTTCTGAACTCATTTCAGCTTTGAAAGCTCGGCAGCTTGCTTGCAAACAATCATGACATGAGTATAGAGGTCGCCCTTCTCACGCAAAATAAGTATCAAGTGGAGCACCGTATACAAGTACGAAGAAATTATATGACGATAGACGGGAGGTGGGGTACGGTACACTAGACAGGGCTAGTTTACTGGGGCGGCAGGCCTTGGTCGGGAAAAACCCGAGTGATTCCGGTAACGTAGAAACGGGAATGAACCCCCTGTCACCTGCTGCCTGGCAGGATATCACACTGATATAGGTGCGCTCATCAGGGGTGAAAACAGATTGGTAGTAGGTGACTTAAATGCGCATCAAGATCTTTCAAGCCTACCAAATGATAGTAGGAGGCATCAATTGGCAGATCAGATAGACGATTCGACATTCATCGGGGTAAACGGAAACGCCCCCACCAGTGTTGTGGGCAATTGCAGCAGCTCACGTGACATTACAGTTGCTAGCGCCGGTATGATAAATATGTAGCATAACCTGGCGACCTATGCTATCGCTTGCATCAGACCATTGCCCATTATCATCTCGATCGAGAGACCTGCTGACTTTGTTTCCGCAGATCACCCTTCTTACATTAACTTTAACAAAGCTAATTGTGCCAGATTTGCAAAATTTACCGAGGACACCTTCGCCGCTCTCCCAATCCCCAACGATGTGCGCGTAGGCGAACGCGCATTCCGCAATGTGCTTACAGCTGCCGCGACTCGCTTCATACCTGCTGGAAGGATCCGGGACATACGTCCCAATTTCTAAATTTCTGGCAAACGAGCGTGGCACCCTACGCGAAGCCAATCCCGGGGATCCCCGCATAAAGGATCTCAATTTGGAGATCCGGCAACTGGTAATCCAACACAAGCGGACTAAATGGGTAGAACACTTGAAGTCCTGCAACTTCACCTCTGGTGTGAGTAAGCTCTGGTCAACCGTAAGGTCCCTGTTGAACCCGACGAAGCAAACGACAAGGTGGATATCAACGGTTGTACTTCGTCGGAGCCGAAGAGATGCGCGAGCTATTTTAACCGGCATCCTCCGGCCGCCAGATCCAAGCGTAGTGCCACCTAACGGCTTCACAAACTGACTTACAACAGTGCGCCACTTACTTTCTCCAGCGATATGATTCAGGAGGCCATCAACCACATGAAATCTTCTAAAGCCATTGGCCCGACGAAGTAAACATGCTGTTATTGAAAAGGTGGGTACATTGGGGGTAGAGTATCTTACAGGGATTTTCAGCATGTCTATGGCCACTCCCATTGTTCCTGACAAGTGGAAATCAGGGAAAGTGGTCCACTACTGAAATCTGGGAATCCCGTGAGCCAAAGGGATTTTTATCGTCCGATAACTCTTATCTCTTGAAACCGTTTTACTCCCACTCCACACGAAACATCTGATCCCAGCCTCACCCCAGCATGGCTTCCGAAGAGTGCACGTTGCCACCAGAGCACTCACCGTAATTAACACTCAGATAAACCGCGGGCTCAACCAAAACCGCCACTGCGAGAGGACTGTCCTAGTAGCGTTGGACTTAAAAAAGGCTTTCGTCACAGTCTGCCACGCCACACCACTAGATGATATTTTACAGTCGACACTCCCGCCAGGGCTGAAGAACTGTCTGAGTGGTCGTCATTCGTCGGTGCTATTTCGAGACCAAATCTCCAAACAGAGGAAAATAAAGCAAGGAGTTCCGCAGGATGGTATCTTTCACCCTTGCTTTATAACCTCTATATCTCGAAACACCCCCAGCCACTAGCGGGAGTCTCCCTAGTCGACTACACGATAATGGTGTCGGGCAATGGCATTGATGTCCTGCGCACCAAAATAAACGGCTACCTCGCCTGCCTTTCTCGCTTTTTCACTGCGAGGAACCTGCAACTTTTCCCCACGAAGTTCACGGCAACCCTCTTCACCAACTGGACAAAGGAGGTAAAACTGCAACTTAAGGTAAAAGTCGATGGCACACGAATTCCCACTGTTAATAACCCCAAAATTTTGGGTAACCTTCGACAGTTTGCTCTCCTTTTCAGCGCACACAACCGGTATTGCCACTAAAGTCCAAAATCGCAACAAGGTCCTCAAATCGCTTGCCGGCAGCGCTTGAGGCATTTAAGGCAATAGGCCGGCCGATTTTTAACCATGCTGCTCCTGTCTTATCACCTGGAACAAGGGACTGCGACAGGACGTCTTCTGATGTCCCCACTACAACATCTACATGACCAAGCCCATATGTTCTCTGTAAAGGAGCATAATAAACTACTAAGTAAGCAGTTCCTGGTAGGGTGTTACGGCAGGTCTTACCCGTACAGACACCTGCTTGAGCCTGAGCCGCCTCCCAGGCATGTCAGGAGGCACCTCCTCAACTACCACCTTCTTAAGCTCCCAACCCCCGAATGCAGATGAAGAACTCCAGCTTCCCGTGAAACCCGCGTAACACTGGCACAACTACGTTACTGTACCAGGTTAAACTCCTACCTAACCAGAATAGACCCCGACGTGTCTATACACACAGGCACTCACATCTTATTTGATATAGATACGTTTTTGTTTTGTGAAGTGTTCTATATTTCATAATATTTCGCGAAAAAGGAAAAACAGAATATGAGAAAATTAGAGTATGAGATATTTATTTTGTTTTATTTCATTTCTCAACATAAAATACAAAAAAGTGTCCACTCAGTTCATTGTAGTGCAGAGAAAACAAAAACTTGCAGAAAATTCACGCCGCAACTTAAATGATGCAGTTAAAAGCACCGCTTTTCTCGGCGCAAGTTTCAACACATGAAATTATATTTCTAGCGAGAGTTTATGAAAATCGTATAGTATCAAATAAGGTGGGAGAGACTGTATATTAATAAAAACCAACTTACCTTACTTACGTTAAAAACCTGAAGCTATAGGGATAAAAGCAATCAAGATATTATTACACACACCTTTAGTCTCAAGGAATAACCGCATAAGTCGACTTAAGAAAGAAATTTATATATAATGAAGTAATGAACTGCAAGTGTCTATTATGCAACAATATTACAAGGTTAGGTCCAAAATAAACAAGACTGGCATCATAAAAATGTTTTTGATGGCGCCATCTTTTTAATGAGTTAGTGCGTTGGAAGTTACATCCCTATCTGACTGCTAGTGAAAGCTTGGTGACATTCGGTTCAGTGGAAGCGAAGTTATTGCGTCTAAAGTGTCCGTATATTTGTGTCATCGGTACAAAAATGAGTTTCGAACAAAAAGATGATTGTGAGAACATAAATGACAATGAACATAGGAGCCGCCCAAAATCAGTAATCTCCGAAAACTCCATCGAAATTGTTTGTAAATTTATCAAGAATGAACCGAAATCAGCAATGAAATTCATGGAATTTATTGCAATTTAACTGATCATTTGGGCTTACGAAAGGTCTGTGCACGTTTCATTCTGCACAAGTTAACTGAGAACCAAAGAATGCTCAGAATTCAACATTCGAAAGAGGCGAGAAAAGACGAAAACTTTCTTTATAACATTGTAACTGGTGATGAAACGTGGTGTTTCCAACATGAACCTGAAACTAAGCGTCAAAGTGCATAATGGAAGGCCCAGACGAGCCGCAAACCAAAAAATCGCGTTGAGAGAAGTCAAAAATCAAGTCGGTGCTCAATTATTTTTACGATTCCAAGGGAATTTTTCACAAGGAGATCATGCCAACGGGCCAAACCGTCAATGCCATTTTCTATCTTGGCGTTTTGAAGCATTTGTTACATCGCATTTGAAGTAAATCCGGAAAAAACGGATCTGATACTATTTAGCAGGAAACATAAAACACCTGCTCTTAAACACATGTTCCTAGGAGGGAAACAACTTAGAGTAACAGAAAAGGCGAAATATCTAGGACTTGTACTGGATAGGAAGCTAATAGCTAGGAAGGTAGATATTCTAAAATTTTTGAAAACCACACAATGGTTTTAGGAGAAATAGGGAAAGCTCCCCACGCGGCATCTCAATGGGATATGAGCCTGTGTGTGTCCCACAGGACAAACGCTTCAACCTAACCTAACCTACATCACATTCGTCGAATTCGCCCTGAACACCGCGAAGGAGGAAGCTGGCGCTTATTGCATGATAATGCACCATCTCATCAATCCATTCTTGTGACTGATTTTTAGACTAGAAATCGCATTTTAACCATCAATCACTCACCGCATTCACCTGATATGGCTCCCTGTGAATTCTACCTATTCGGATATTTATCTACATTTGGCTATGAAAGGAAAACGTTTTGCGTCCTTAGAGACCATCCAAGAGGCTTGTACCGACATCCTGAAGGACATTCCGGTCAATGGCCTGAAACACTCTTTTGAAAAGCTTTTCTATCGAGGCTAGAGGAGACTATTTTGAATAGATAAACTCGACATTATCAGAACAAAGCTTCTGCCGTTTCTAGTTTAGCTCAGTCTTGTTTGTTTTGGACTTCACCTTATATATATATTTTTACATTAAATACCTTCCTAACGCGTATTTTTAGGTATTATTACATGTTGAATTATTCAGAGCCTTTTACTCGAAAATGTAATTTTCGGCTTAAGAGGTTATTGTTTGCGTTCAAAGGTGTTTCTTTACATATTTTTTTATTTTGTTTTCTTATATTAAAATACCCATGAGTTTTATATAAGAAAGTCTAACTCCACACAGGTGAGTACGTTTTTTTTTTTTTGAACTGTATTACTTTGCTAATTACTTCTTTAAGCACTTCTTGTTAATCAATCATCAAGTGTTTCTTCACTTAATGTAGCTACAAAAATATTCTCTTTAATAAAGACGCATTTCTTGAATAAATTTCAATTTTGAATAAATTCATGTGTTTTTTCTGTAATATATAGTAATTGGTTTTTTTAAATTTCTCCAGTTTTTATCATTAAACAAACGACTTTCGAACTCTAAATGTTGCGTTCAAAATGTTCCTTTGAAATATTCAATGAATCAAAAACAAAAAAAACAAAAACATCCAAACGTATCTGTATATATTTGAGACCCTGTAAAGTAACTAATACAATCATATCGTTTTTATGTACCTTTCGTTTCGAAATTCTGCCAACTGCCATATAGTGCACTCGAAAACCAGCTCACGCAGCTCCTTGCAACAACCTATTGTCTAAGGAGCACACCAAACCAACAACATAACCCAAAACAAGCAAAGAACCTGTCAACTAATAAAAATATATATTTATATTAAAGACACAACTATGTTCAGTAAATAACTGTATACAGTAATGAATGTTGTAAACTTACCATATGCTCTGATCTCTACAAGACCTAAAAACCCTCTCGACTGAATGACAAATGCTCATCCCTAACGTTGTCCATATACAGGTGTAATGCCATGTGTACACATATCGCCTGCTGATTTAATTCACTTTTTTTTTTGTTTGCGTACCTAAGTAATGTTCATTGAATTGGTCAATATAATTGTGATACTTTAAATTTTTAGATGATTTCGATGACTATATCAGGGCAACGCTTCAGTAATTTCGTAATTTCTCAGAGTGCATTAATCTAGCTCAAATGTGTATTAGCAAAGAAGTCGTCGTTTTCGGAAATTTACCTCAAAAAATGCTGAAAATTTGTCGTTTGTAGTTTTAAGCATTTATTAAAGAAATCATATTAAATAATTACACTCATAGACATACATATTGTTTGTGAAATGCATTTCAATTGAGAAAGAAAATTCAAATTATGTCACAAAAAGTAAAGAGAAGATAATGGAGAGGAGAAATATTACTTTGAGTGCACACGTACCGATTTTTTTTTAGATAATATATAGCAAGCTGAGAATAAACTTTTGGGTTTTGTCTAAAGAAAAAAAATTAATAAAAAAATGCATCGTACACCCAACAACAGCAGCAATAAATATATAATAAAAACAACAACTGTAAAGCAATTGCAACTCTAGCGGATTCACAATACATGTAAGTAGTGGAAAATCGCTAATCTTTGATTAGATATATAATACATACATAAATATCGATAGAACAAAAAAGTTTGAAGGAATGTGAGAACGCTTAGCAAATCTATCAAATATATAGCATATAGACACATACCATTTACATATATATTTTTTCATAATTTTGTAGCGCTTTGTATAGAACGCTTTTATTGTTAGCATTGAAGTTGTAGGCGAATTAGTCGCATTAGTATTGTTTTTCATAAACACACAAACACTTGCACCGACACACTGTTAGAGTAGGAGAGTCCAACATTCAGTCTTCAAGTGTTATGCTTGTCGCTTTCAAATAATTTAAGGAATTTATATTTATATTTACAAAACATATATTTGTATATAACTGACACTATTATCTCTAACTTACATACGACTAAATAAAAAATTTGCATTATTATAAAATATTTAAACGGGCATGTCCGAATCACCAAATCAGAATTGAGTTATCTTGCGGAAACGCAGTCGATAGGGGAACTCTCTACCTCATGCAAACTTGCCAAAATCATCTATGGACTTGGAATACGAAAAGTACAAACTTTATTTTATTACTCTCTAGTAAAGACTGCAAAATATTGGTTGGACTACTGACAGGACACTGTCTCACCACACATGACGCAGCCAAATTGAGACTAGTCCGGAGCGATACGTGGAACACTTAATTTGCCACTGTCCTGCTCTCTGTAGGACTCTACAAATGTGCTTAGCATCAGCATACTTTTTATCCTTGAAGGATATTGCTGACAAAAGACTGAACGGCTTGTTAAAACTCGCGAAGACATGCATTCAGAATTATATGAAATAATAATTCGACTCCTAATGCGTAGCACTGGTAACACAATGGACTCTAGAGGTCTAAGTGAGACCTTTTTGCAGATCAGCCAGCACTACCTAGCCTAATCTGTCTTGCGGGATAACCAGACATTACGATGCTGTTCCGCAGTATTGCGCAATGAGATCGAGGTGTGGCAATTTAGTGGCAGGAATTCGGCCAATAAAATACAAGCAAATAAACCTTCAAATCGATCTCCACTATAGTTTCCCTCTAACTCTACACAACGATTCCGATGTAGCTCACGCAATTGGAAGCACATTTTTTAATCCTCTGATATGGAAACACAAAACGACCAACATTGCGTTCAATCGCGACTTGGACATTCTCACTTTGATAGCTGTTGCCTACCCATTTCTACCCGCTGCTAACTTTGTTTGATAATCTTGAGCTCGTGTTCAAATATCAAGGTCTCACCTCTAAGGGTTTTTCCCCCTTGTTCACTCCGCTCGGGAGCATAGGGCCTCGATCTTCCATCGTGCACGATTCTGTGCTGTTGATTTTGCACCGTCCCATGTGATATCGGCATCTGCTAGCTCGCGTAACATCGACCTTCTTCAAGTATTATTTGGTTTACCGCGACCCCTGCTCCCTTGCGGGTTCCAGTTCAGTGCATTTATCGTGAAGGTATCTGGTGGTTCCTCATTCTGATCTCCACAGCGCGTTGTTGCTTTATGTCTTCTTGTGATGTAAACTTTTTTACCCCATCGCGGAGTAAAACTGCAGCTGTTGTCTGCTCAACCTAAGCGTCATCTAGTTTCTGGATAAAAAAACTCAAAATCAAATCGGCAGTGGTGATGCTTTCAATATTTTGCTGCTCGATTTCACCACACAATTTTAAATTTAATAGACTATTAATATTTAAAGAAACAGTGTTTCATATTGTCTAACTTTTAACAGTTTGATAAATTTTTTAAAATCGATTGGTAAAACCGGGCATGAGTATGCTTAAATGAACTCAGCGGACTTACATCAGGGTTCTTTTGACCATAGAAAACGCATACACATCAGGGCAGCAAGGAATGCGGGCCTAGTGACACAAAGAAAACTCGGGTTTTCTAAGAAACTTTGTAAAACAGATGATCACATTTCTCAGTATTTTTGAGATCAGATTTCCGTGATGCCGAAAAAGCAAATAGTAACGTTAGAAAAGTTGCACCGCAATACTTTTCTGAAGAAGAAATACAAAAGACGGAAAGCTTGAGACTAACTTCTACATAAAATGTAGTCAGATGAATACAAATTTTCCGTCAGGAATTTAAGTGAGTTCTTTCCAATTGACATGAATCGAGATTCTTCCAATCAGAACCATCTGAATCGCGAACCAACATTCGGGTATGGTGTACGCGCCTACCTTGTGTTTTGAAGATTCATAAATATAAGATTTAAGATTACAAGATTTGGCTACCCGAAGCAAAATTGTGAGAATAACTTCGGTTGCCACGTCATCGCGGCAGCAGATTTGTGCCCGCTCATTTCACACGTATTCGCACACAATCGTCCAACCTGTCGTTGTTCAGGCGACAACAAAGTAATAGGTAGGTGAAAGCTAAACTGATTTTTTTCGTATATCACCAAGCTTTTCTGTAAACTGCTGTCATAATCCGGTTACGTCAGTAATTCCTTCAAAATCGCTGAGAGCCAGTTAATGATCTGATATTGGCCACACCTGCACATTCTGTACATCGCGATTTGATTTCTGTTTTTGAAAAAAGTGGTAGCCACTCCATTTCTATTTTAACGATTTCTGCGGCGGACTTTGAGCACAAGTGCAATTTTTCAGCCATTTTCGCGAGTTTGGGCGCTTTCCTCATAAATTTCTTGTTTCACCTTTTGAATCATTAGATCGTCTAGATATTTAGCATAATATTTATATTAATGAAGCCCTACAAAAACTAGTCTAGTAGAGCGAAATCGCAGCTTCTAGGCGGCAAATTGCATCACCATCACATAGATTATTCGACTTTCGATGATTTTTGTTTGTAATATTTTTGTTCAAAGGTAAAGCGCCCCACTTTGTAAAGGTCTAGACATAAATTAAATTCCAAATGCAACACGAATGTTATTTTACCTGTGAAAGTAAACAACTCGATAGATGAAATTCCAAATTCCAGAAGGCTACCCCGTATTTTATATAAAAATACGTTTAGACTGAAAAACAACATAAAAAAGGATGCGTACAAAAGAATGAACACCTACATAAGAGTATTTTGTGATTGAATTTATTGATACCTTTAGTATTTATAAAGAAAAAATGTTTACCCTGCATTTATGTGTGTTTTCGATTTTTTGAGAACTTCAAAACACAAATACTCGACAAAAGTAAAATTTGCGAAAATATTTCTATACTTTGTATGTATGTATGTATGTATTCAATAAGATCATATTTAAATTAAAAAATATTTAAAAGAAAACTTTCAATATTTTATTGTGCATTTACTTAATAAAAACTCATCTTCATTCTCTCTATTATTTCTCGTATTTTGTTTTTTTTTGCACCCGAAGATCATTTCGCTGCAGGAGGAGGAGGATACCGTTAGCTATGCTGATTAGCAGTTACCTGGACCGGCGCAAAAGCAAACCAAGGAGGAGCTTTAGGTGTATCCACCAATGGTTATGTTCATATGAATTGGCCGTTTTCCCTGCTCGTCAGTTGTAATTAGGATGTAAAGCCACAAAACAAGCTAAAATGGTGAAAAAAAACTACTTAGACCAAGGTTGTATTATTTTTTCGAAATGCTATTATTTAGCTGGTTTTATAAAATGTTTTGAAATTAATTTTCTAAAGCAAATGTATGACACAAAAATGAGCATACCTACGGAAGGCTTAAAACTCAAAAGTAAAATGTATCGGAAATCAGTGTTGCAGCTTTTTCCGTAGCTAGCATTAAAAACAAAAATGAACACAATCTGATAATGATTATAATCAATGCACGAAAATGTTATTGAAAACATTAAAAATATAATAATAATTTGTAAGCCTCCTTCAGTCAAATAAAGCAATCATGGTATAAAAAATATAATTTTTAAGTTAGACTTTAAAATAAAGCCTATTTTGAAATCATTTAGGCAAGCAAGGGCTTCAAATTCAGTTTCGAAAAATGGAAATTTTGTTTGTTTAGTTATTGTTCAACTTTATTGTACATCAAAAAAGAGTTATTGACTCGCCTTAGTTCTTAGTACTCCCAAAATCTGCATTTATGCCTTTTTTAATAAAGGACCGTAGACACGCTTGTAGATTTATGATTAATGTATATGTAAAATAACATGAACTCTTCTTTGTTAAATAAAATGTAGCCTACGCAGATACTAAAAATAAAATAAAATAATTAAATAATTTGCAATAAGTAAAACTACACGTAAATGTAGAAGAAAGGCGAACAAAAAGGGGTTAAAAGCTGAACTATGCTTACAAAAAACATTTTGCTGTCAAATAACACAAAATAAAAAACCTTAATGCATGACTTAACTCGTGAAATACATAAATACTGTATGTTTTAACCGTTGTTATTGAAATGAAAGAAAATAGTTACACATTTAAGAATAAATAAAAGCTCCCACTATTTGCTGCTGATTTTGTAAAATAAAAGAAAGAAACTTTTTTTTTAAATACATATGTACGTAGTATATGTAAAAATCTTAAGAAAGTGTAGACAAGTGAAAATACCACTTTTCAAGATATTTCAAAAATATTTCTTTACTAAACTAAAGGCAATACATATTTTTTCATATTTTTTCATTCAAATTCTAAATTGCGCGTATTCCTATTTTTCACGAGTGGATAAACTTTTTGAGTCAGAGAAACTTTTTGGCAGTTCATGTAGCAGGTAACCGGTTTTTCTAATATGGTTAATCACACTTTCCAATTTTTTTAAATTTCAGTGTTAACCGTTTTTCTCGCCTTTATAAAACGAAAATTCGTGTTTTATATACCCCAGCAATGCAACATAATTAAGTATTTTGCATATTTCCGAGATAAGATGTTAATTTTATGGCGTACCAAACAGTTTAAAGTGACTGCTCAGTTGGTTTTTTTTTTTTTTTTTTTTTTTTTGTTTGTGGTCTGGTAGCTAAACAAACCTCGATTCGAAGTCTATTGTGCATAGTATCTTTGACTATTAAATCAAATCAAATACCATTTAAAAGCAATGAAATTTTTATTATTATTATTTATAGGAGATATATACAATATAACCCTAACTTAATTGGCACACTGGCTACTAGGGCCTTCAGTGCGTAATGACGATTACAAAATGAATTATTTCTAACTGTACAATTTAAATATGGTCTGATATATTAATACATGTCATATAATTGTATTTTTTAATCACATTGTCAAAAGTAACATTATTTAATAGAGTGTATGGTACCATAGTTCCAACTGCCGTAGTCCGTTTGGTGGTTAGTGTTGGACAGAGATCTAGGATGTGTTCGATTGAGAGATGCCCTCCTCAAAACTGACAAGTCCGGGAAGGAGAGCCGAGGAGGAGATGTTCGTGTGTTAGTTTAGTATGACCGCGTCCCAGACGTATGAAAGTTGTGATCTGGTGTTTGGAAAGGGAAGTTGGGAATAGGGATTTTTTACAATCAGGATTTATAAGGGTGTATGGATGATTAAATTGAGACCATGCAACCTTTTTCAAGTGGGAAGAATGGAGGTTGATAGTTTTAAGGATGTCATTCGAGGCGAATGTGTCGAAAGTGATGGAGTTTGGAATATGTAAATATTTTTGGCTACTGCATCAACTTTTACATTTCCAGGGACGCCTATGTGGCTAGGTATCCATAGAATTTTTATTTTGTTAGGATATTTTATTAATATATCCCTGTTACAACAAACGGTCTGATTATCATTACAGATATTTTTTACCAATAAAATTATAGCACCTACAAACGAGAGAAGTTCCTTGTGGCTGAATATTTCACAGCCAAATCAGCAAAAAGAATTTAATGAAGCGTATTTTAAAAAAGAAAATATTATTTACTATCCTCATATAATAGGTATATACATTTACATATTTGCAGTGCATATTAAAATGAAAAATTAAATTTAAGTCGATGTCGATGTTTTTAAAGTTTGTTTGTGTATTTAATTTAGTTTTATTTTATTTTTTAGTTTTTTTCCCCCTTTTTTCGGGTCAGTTTTTCAGCCCAGCTTTTTTTAAAGGTTTCAGAATCTTAATAAAAAACGGTGATTAATCGAAAACCTGTTTTGTCAAAGCGGTGTTCATCCCTAGCAGGAATGACATAAACCTATTCAATACTAACGAAGTAAATTACCACACAGGTTTCCTTACTGATCATAAATGACTGCCCTCACATCTATGTATGTACATCGGCTAAGTCGGTCTACCGAAATAGAACACTGGATTTAAAATATATTATATTTTTTAAAGGACTTTGGTCCTATGACGGGTAGGAATGCGGCAACCAAGGTTCTCTAAGGAGGCTGATGCTGCCTTGAATATTGGAAGATAAGGTTTAGTTATGTTAGCATAGCATTACATACACGACATAGGAAAGCAGCATAGAGAGATTCATGTAGCGCATAGAGTCTTTTAAATTATAATTTATGATTAGATTTAGATTTATTTGACATTTGTACTTCGACGACCTCATGGCCTTTTAGGTGCTCTAATTTATAATTAATGCACTCATTTTCATGAAATGTAAAGAGATAAAAAACCAATGCGAATTGATTATGAATTAAAGTAAACATCCAAGTGACAAAACTGACTAAGACGATCCAGCTATATATCGTATGTATATAGAAATATAAGTGCATAGCTCAGAAATAAGGATTCAACAGAGTCACATGTCATGTCATGTTCCGTTATGTATTATGTAATCAGCTGCACGCAAAACTCATTATACGAGTTGATTATGCGACGGCTCTCACGTAATTTTCTGGCACTTAGGTGACGTAAAAAAAATTCGTAAAATCGTCAAGTCTCCCTACTCCTGTGATAATCCAAATAACTTCTTATTTTATCTTAATCCATTAACTCGAACGTAGTACCCACAAATATTTTTAATACAGTTTTTATGTAACTCCGTACACAAGTGTACATGCATTCCTTCCGTAAATAAAAAGTAATCAAATTTCACAAAAAATGGAAAAATCGGTTGTTTTTTCTATCGAAATTATAAAATTTATTATATTTCAGGGTTTCCGTCAAAATATTTAAAATTTTTTATTAATTTTTTACTTAAATAAAATTTGATTTTAAAAATATTTTTTCCCAAAATTATTTTAGATAAATACAGGGCTTAAGCTTAAAAGATATGCATAAAAATGTTTAAGAATTTACGAACGAAATCCGCGGAGCGGAGGTTTGCTGATATTTACGGGAACAAATTTGGATGTCTAAATCAGATATTCAGGTTCTTAAACTGATCTTCCAAAAAATGTAAAAAATAGCATCAAAAACATCATTATTTTGATTTCGTTGATAAGATTTTGAAACATTTTATTCGTATCTTGTAAGCTTTTTAATAATATTTTTTACTCACTTAAAATATGATACAATTTATATTCCGTTGAAAACCTCGCAACTTTTTTGGTGACACAGCCTACTGCCTGAGTGTAATATTTCTAAGACCACCCAAAAATTACAGGCTGATTTAAATTCAAGTCTTTGTTGTTACCAGTACAAAATAGAGGATTATTTGAGTTATTATATTTATTATCTACTATTAGAGTTACCCTGCGTTCTTTAAAACAGGTGAATCAATACAATAAACTGGTACTTGACCCTCTAATGGACAAAGACAGGACATCTACATCATGCATATATTTCTAAAGACAGTTGTTTTCATTAATCGCTAATACTTTCGATTGACAGTTCGGATTCCTTAATGTATAAATTTTCGAAAATACCTATAACATAACCTTGGCAGAACTCAATCAGGCAATTTTATTCCTTTCAAGTGATCACGGGTTTTCACTTCTTGAGTAAATTTAATCTGTAAGGGTATAGGCTAAGATTTCTATGTAAAATTCGCCAAAATATTGCTTGAGAAATTAACTGGTTTGGCTCATTTTCATTTGGCTGGTTTTTCATTTTTTTCGGCCATGGGAACTGCCGAACAAATTTCTTCTTTCGCAGAAAAGACATTATGCAAATGTAAAGAAATCTTTTACATATGACTTTAAGAATATTCATATACTCATACATATATTGTATATATATATATATATATCATGTTCACATATAAGGATTATCGAATCAGATTCCAAAAATTAGTCCACCCGTTTACACATTCGACTCAACACTAAATACACCCTTCTAGTCTGGACAATGGCTGTTTTGGAAGAAAGGCAAAGAAACTCAGTAACTCATTTGGCAAAAACCCGAATTGCTTATTAATTATTTTTGATTAAAAATATATTCCCTCAACTTCCCTTTGACGACATTCATTTTTGTTGACATTTTCCTTTTGATGTTTCTCCTTTACTTTGGTCAAAAATATCCATCACAAATCCGCAAATAGTTGCACACCAGAAGTTGTCGTAAATCTTAGTAACCTAGGATGAAATTCTGTTTAGCGGATCTGATTTTAAGGAAAAAGTAAGGAAAAATGGAAAATCTGCAGAAACTAGAAATATGTATCATAACTACAATATATGCGTATAAATTATAATAAGCACACAAAACTCTCACACGTAGCAATTATTCTGAGTTTTTTTAAGCTGAACCTTCCCTCTCCTTAGGTCTATCAAACTTATGTATTTTGAGAAAGTGAGGTTTTAATATTAAAAGTTGTAAAGTACTGCACAGTCGAAGACAGCATTCGAATTTTTCATTTTCCTATTTTGAAGTCAACGCCTAAAATCAAATCTATGAGACAATAAAATGCTACAAAACAGAAAAAGAAGAAGTTATCGGGATGAGAGTATATAAAGGGTTTTCCAATAAGAGGTGTTATTTTGATATTCAAAGAAAAATGCTATTTTTTAATTTCTTTAAAAAGATTATATTCATTATAAAGAGGAAGGTATGCCGTTAATAGTGGAAAATAACATCAGGCAAATGACCACCACGACCACGCTTACAGGACAATATCCTTTTCATCAAATTTTCCATAACCGAATTGCAAAGTGGCTGTCCTATCTCCCCGATAGCCTCACGAGTTCCAGCTTTGAAGTCTTGAATCGAAAGTGGGTTGTTGGCGTAGACCTACTCTTTCACGTGGCCCCAAAGAAACAAGTCACAAGGTGTTAAATCATAAAATATCTGTGGCAAATTGTGATCACCTCTTCGAGAGATAACACGGTCCGGAAACTTTTCCCGTACAAGATCAATGGTTTTGTTGCTTGTGCGGCCCGTAGCGTCATCTTGTTCAAAATAAACGTTGTCCAGATCAATAACATCCGATTTCGGCATTAATAAATCGTTAATCATCTCTCGAGATCCTTTTATATATTTAAATAACTCCTGTTATTGGAAAACCATTTACTATAGTATAGGTAGTTTCAAAAGTCATAAAATTTCACTATTTGATGAAGAATTTAGTATTTTCATTATTGCATTGTTACACTGGGTAATATTTGCACAAAGTTGCTTCATTTTTAATAAGGTTATCTTATGCACAGGCGGCCACAGCAATCGAATGAGTTTGTGTGTGGTTCTCATTCGCTATGTACCCGGTTCAAAACCCACTATGCACATGAAATAACAGAAAATAGAAAAAGGGGTTTTTGTTTTAAAAGGTTACTTCAAGAAATGCAATTTCAAACATCCGAGTGTAGAAAAAGCTTCTCGTAAAACTCTGTTTCTCATAAAAATTGTATGAACAATCGTATGATTGATTCAAACCCTAAAGCTCATCAATAGAAAAACAAATTTACTTACATAATCATCTCATCTATACTTTTTTTGCAGGGTACTCCTATTTTTAGCTTCCAGAATTGCTATCTGCCAAAATTATATGTATATGAAAATCCTGTTTTTTATTATTTAAATATGCTTGTATTTTATAAATCCTTTTTTCACATACGATTCTCAACGCAGAGTTACTACTGCGCCGATAAAATTAAAATGTAGACAGAGAATAATGTTTCAGTTCCAAATCGATAGGCAGAAATATTTAAACGTTTGCTTGATATAAACTGTGACTACACTGATTTAGCCATCTTAGTTGAATATATTTTGTACTTACCGGTGACCAAAACTTCAGTGGTACGGGTATTTCCAAGCGTCATCATCGTGTAAAAATAACTCCCGAACTACTCCGCCAAATTACTGCAACGAGCACATATTTCCCTAAAATTATCATATTTAATTCACTTAACATTTTAGAGTATATTTATTAATTTATTCGGAACTAAATTGAAATTGTATTTAGTACTAGAAAAATCAATAGCAGTTTAAAATCTTTTAAACTCTTTAAATGGGGACTATAGCGGCATATTTAGTTTCGACTACTTCCAGTGAAAAAATGTCGTAATGCCTTAGGCTCATCTGCGGGATATTAAAATGTTAGTTGATAATCAAGTTTATTAGTTTAGTATAGTTTAGCATACAACAAACTTAAATTTCTTTAGTGACAAAAAATGTGTGTGTTTTTATGTCAGAAAATTTTTCCATTCCGATATTCCACCAAATTTTTTTCTTCATAGGGCTTTTTTCAGTCAAAAATGTATTTTAGAAAACTTTTGTTTCATGATTTTCAAATATTTAAATTAACAAAAATCGGATTATTAAGTTTTAATTTCGCTATTCTACACAAAGGCAGTCAGATAGGAAAATGAGTCAAATCACCCCTACCTAGAATATGTCTGGTGTTAAAAAAAAAATTATTTAGTTAAATTTATTTAATAAATATTCAAATATTAATATGTGAAAATATTTTTATAAAATAACAACAAAAATTATAAGTCAAATTATTATGGATTTATGATTATACAATTTAAAAAATTTACAGTTTTTATTATACATTATTTTTAAATATTTTAGTTAATAATAATAAAATATTTAAATATTTTAGCTAATAATATTAATAATAAATATTGAAATATTTGTATAATTATAAATCCCCAATAGTTTTACTTATATTTTTTATAGTAATTTAGCGAAAATATTTTCACATGCACTGTTTGGAGAAGTGTGTTAAGAGAAACAAGTTCACTTAGCAAGCAACAAAACCAACATCATTTGTATCAGGCAAGTAGAGAGTAGTCAAATATAACTGTTGTATCAAAACAACAACAATGTATTGCATGTATCTCTCTCGCTTTGCAATGAGAATTAAATAAACTTTAAAATGAATGAGATTGTAATATCTAATCTTATGCTCCAACGTCTCTCGTAAAATTTTTACTTTCTCGTGAATATTTTTACTATTTAAATTATTTAAATTTATGGGACGCTCAGAAATATGTATACTTTCACAGATCTCTTCATATTTTTGCATCTTTTTAGGAAACCAGATAATGAAGTATCAACAATAACATTTTTTTTTTTCAAATATTTAACTCGAATAAGATGCGCAGTTTAATTGCCCCAGGCTGATGTTGACTAAATGATCAGATAAGCTCCTTGAAGCATACTTTCATTTCGATAATTTATTTCGAAGTCGGTTTTAATTTGTGTACCGAACGGAGACCAAAATGATTACTTAATGACCGTTATTTATAAACTATTAATTAAATTTCCGAATTTGCTTTATATTTATTGTAAACTGTATAAACAAATTTTAATTTTTTATTTTTATTAATAAATGTTTTTTATTATGAAGTTTAAATATAAAAAAAATGTATTTATAACGTCTCTGCAATTTTTATGAAACAAATGAGAGCAAATGAGAATCTTTTAAAAACCTTCTAATATATGAACATTGTAAAGAATAAAAATAAAAAATAAACAGTATTTGTCACGTTTAAAAAAGAGAAAACTTAATTATAAGCTGTTAACACTCACACAATAAACCTAAAGGTTAATACGAAATAAGATACAATAATGATTCAAAAAATGCTATGAAAAAATGGCATAAATGTCATTGGAAATCTTAATAAATTGAGACAATCAAATATTTGCAATTTTGCACACCTCGCCTACATTCACATACAAAGTATTTGCTCTATGAGAGCGGAGAGAATACATAATTAAGTATTATTTACTTTACTAGGCAATGAACACATGTAAGTGGATTCCAGCAGCTAAAAACTAAACTCTTTAGTTAAAATCTTACCCAGTAGACCAGCCAAAATGAGTTCATTGTGGCACCGCATTTGAATGGCAACCGAATTGATTGTGTGTATTTGTTTAGAGAGCGCCACATTCGCGCCCGATATCGTCCTAGAACGAACAAAAATCAGACAACAACAACACAGCATACAATACGGAACAGCTGATTTGTTTGTATACGGCAATACTTTCATTGTGATATCCTTTTGCGTTTTATACGGCATGTTAGTCGAACGCGTTGCCGCGACGGAACCATTCGGGAGGGGCTATAATGCCATTAACATAACACGTACTTGTATTTCCATTTACTCGCACACACATGTACCTACTTATACCCATATTCTCATACAGTTGCAAAATATTGCGTTAGGTGATCAACTCTCCTATATGTTTGTATGTATGTATTTCTTAACTTGTTAAACTTGAATAAGGCACACCTGATACTCCTTAGATAATATTACTTAGTACCTAGTTGCATACTTAAGTGATTGTGTTGAACTTATGTTTGTAGATGTATGTAGTTACTACTGTATTGTGTTGTTCATGTATTTAGAAAGAATACATACAAACGTCGTTTGGCCTAAGTAAATTAGAGTATTCTATGTATGTAATTGTAAATTATAAAAACCTAAATAAAATCAAATAAAGAACTAATTTATGTTGCCATTAAAAATAGCATTATTTTTATTCAATCAAAATAATTCATTCATAAAATGGAACGAGTACGTAGGTGAAGATGGGTTAGAACAGAACGTCTCACACTCACAAGTTCACTCGGTGACCACAGATAATCATTGTAGTACCCAAAAAACAGTGACCCAATCCTATCTTCACATGTATTTAGGCTATACCGAACGTTTGGCGAACACTATTATCCCCTCCAGCGACACTGTGCCTGACTTGTTCACATCCTCGAAAAAGTAGTGAAGCGCACTTTTCAAAATACGGAGCATTCGCACAGGAAGCGCTTAACTGACGCTTCTTTACCTCTACGGCTCCTAGAAATATCTTTTTGTAACGTTCCGAACAAATGGGTTATATGGGCAATAATACAGTGCCCCTTTGGTTTTCTCATGACTAGGCATTTATTGATTTTCTGCAAGTTCCATCTTCTTTATCAATTTGATTTTTCGTTTCAATTTAAAATCCGATGCCTGCCCCTTTTATAAGCATCGAAGATAATTGAAAAGCGATTAGTAAGAATAAAGTTGTAAGCAAATCTCTAAAACGACGTCATCTTAGGAAATGATTTTGTCAACTTTGACTTTCGCAACTGTCAAAAAATATTACAAATTTATCGTAATATATGAAAATCCTTCACCAACTTGAAACGCTTTAAAGCTTCGAATGGCACAATGTTTTCTTTGTCAGCACTTTGTCGACCCTTGACTTTTCAATTTCACTTGTACTTTGGTTTTTTTTCTATTATTCTGACAGTATTCAAAGCTACCATGTGACCATAACAGTTTTCAAATCTAACCGCCGGGCGAAAAACAAACCCTTCATTTTCAAAAAAAAGTTAATATTACAATTTCTTCAACGAATTTACTTACGGGCCTGCCTATAGCTTCACGTGATGCTATTTGTGTGGTTTCGCTCAGTTATTGCGTCGCTATTATAAAAAACAGTCGTGCACCAGGGTGGCTTATTCTTCCCTCTATGTCCAGCTGCTGGACAAGCCTTATGCAGGGCTTGGTTGCAGCAATTAGTCAGTCTATTGACCATGTTATGTAATGTCTCAATGCTAGATGGGTTGAAAGGGGGAACCGTGGCCAAACATTTTGCCTCCCGTGAGCTTCGCTGTCCAGTATCAGCTCTTTTAGCAGGTTCGACGGTACTGGATCTCCGTGTGCCATATAGAAAGACGATAGCCGGTACTTGTTACCATCTGTCTCCCAGCTTATTGTAGTTGTGTCTATATTGCTATATTTGTGGATCATAAATGTGGTTAGTTCTGTTTTTGCCATAATACAAGACCTTGATTTACCTTCACAGTTCGCTGTGTATAGCCTATATTTCGGCGTCCTCAATCCGCAGATGCGCCCTCCATTGATCCATGGCTCCTGAATGAAGACAAAATCAGGGTTGTCGGCTGCCATGCGATCAATTAGGGCTTGCAATGCTAGCTTGCTATGATGTAGGTTTATTTGAAGGAGACGCATTCTTTGCATTCTCATCTACTTGTGACTCGCTCAGGAGCTCTCTTTCTGAGTACGTTGTACTCGAACCAGCTGTAAGCTCAGTTGTCGTACTCGTACTCATTTTCTTGAGTCTATAGCTTCACGTGATGCTATTTGTGTGGTTTCGCTCAGTTATTGCGTCGCTATTATAAAAAACAGTCGTGCACCAGGGTGGCTTATTCTTCCCTCTATGTCCAGCTGCTGGACAAGCCTTATGCAGGGCTTGGTTGCAGCAATTAGTCAGTCTATTGACCATGTTATGTAATGTCTCAATGCTAGATGGGTTGAAAGGGGGAACCGTGGCCAAACATTTTGCCTCCCGTGAGCTTCGCTGTCCAGTATCAGCTCTTTTAGCAGGTTCGACGGTACTGGATCTCCGTGTGCCATATAGAAAGACGATAGCCGGTACTTGTTACCATCTGTCTCCCAGCTTATTGTAGTTGTGTCTATATTGCTATATTTGTGGATCATAAATGTGGTTAGTTCTGTTTTTGCCATAATACAAGACCTTGATTTACCTTCACAGTTCGCTGTGTATAGCCTATATTTCGGCGTCCTCAATCCGCAGATGCGCCCTCCATTGATCCATGGCTCCTGAATGAAGACAAAATCAGGGTTGTCGGCTGCCATGCGATCAATTAGGGTTTGCAATGCTAGCTTGCTATGATGTAGGTTTATTTGAAGGAGACGCATTCTTTGCATTCTCATCTACTTGTGACTCGCTCAGGAGCTCTCTTTCTGAGTACGTTGTACTCGAACCAGCTGTAAGCTCAGTTGTCGTACTCGTACTCATTTTCTTGAGTCTAGCTGTGATCTCAGACCCTGATAAGCCGTAACCTTCCAAGTCGATGGTCTCGACGTCGCTTGAGGACTCCATAGGATCTTTCTCAGCGTATTTACCTTCGATCTCTGAGCCTAATTGGTCTACAGCATCAGCATCTGTTTTACAGGTTCTGACTCCCACTTTGCCAAAACCGTAATTTATGATACTTCGCTTTTCGCCAAAGGTTCTAGCGAGTCGTTCGTTAATAACAGCATTACTTGCGTTGTGGCACGTTTCGTCACCACGCCGTCTACTGTTTCAGTATTGTCAAAAGCCTGGACAAATTTCCGGCCCGCCGTTGGAAGGCCGGGATTGCATGCACTTATTATTTGCATGATTTGCTGTGGGTCGGAGGGTGTAGGGACCCAAGCTCGTGCCCTCGGTCGAGACGGGATATCTTTTTTGTCTACTACCACGAGCTTCGCTCACGGGTAGACTTCCCCGATCTTCGCTATTGTAATCGTAATACTTCAAAGATTCTAGTCGAAAAGCCTCAGAATGATCTCAAACGCCCCTTATTATGTATATCACAAATTAACAAATTCATCGTGATCGCACAATAATTGAAGAAATACGAAAATATGCCACATCACACAACATTCGACTCCAATCGCATTCCGACCCTCTTGTTACAGAAATAATTGAAAATCCCATAACCTTCCCCAGACTCAAGTCAACAACAGACCCCATATAACAAAACATTAGTCTATATTATTACTTATCATAGAATTAGTAAATGGTTGCACCATTGGGTGCATTCCATAAAATGCTCTTAAATGAATTAAATAGTTTTAAGTAAAAATATTGTTTAATGTTCAAAAAACAGATTGCAATAAAGAAATGGTTTAAAAACAAAATTATTATTATTATTGGACAAAATCCACTTGATTCCTGCATTTTAGGTTATGTTAAACACCACCAATATGAAAACAATAAAGTTGGACAACGTGTCGTATATCATGTTGAAACGTGTGTACTAACCAGCCATTCAATTCATTGCATACCGTGTTGATACAGCGGTTGGAGCGTGTATACTCTGCATAAGAATATCTTTTTTATGCACATTTGTTCTTCTTCATTTATGTAGGCGTATTCACAATGAACACTGCAAGTAATTACTTGCTCAACGAAACTATAAGTAAATCAAATTTTCTAACATGAAAGTTATCAAGTTACGAAAAGGAAAATGTTACTAATTTTAGTAACTAATAACAGCCGTGAGCTCTCCGTTTCTGCATATTTGCCGCCGTCATCCAAATAATCAACAGGCACAGTACTCTAACGTGTTTACAGTTTTCGCTATTTGCTTTGAACCATATTCGTTATTGTTTTCGTAAAATATACCTGCAAATTCATATAACTTTAGCAAGGTACTTATTTAAAATTATAAGCGAGAATATACCTTTAAATTATGGATAATGCACCACAACGTTTGGTGCCACATAGTCCATTACTGCATGCTGCCACCAGCTGCAGCAACCCCGCTGCTGATAATTGGCGCGCTAATTCCAAGGCGGACAATAATAGGTCGGTTGAAGTAAATCGTATGTTTGAAAAGAAATTCCACTATCAAAAGAATGATGAAAACAATTGGGAGTTACCTGCACCTACAGAATTGCTCAGAGAATTTTATCAGTTTGAACCGTTGCAGCAATTAAAACCTAAATTAAATGGCGTGAAATGTAAATTAAATGATTATGCACTTGAAGATTGGAGCCTGCATACGAGACGCCAAGATCCTTCTAATGAGATTCCATGGCGTCTTAAAAATGAAACTAAAGCGGAATTTGTTACGATAGCTTGGTGTAAATTTTTCGAATGTCTGCATTCGTATCCACTTGTGAAAGGGCCCCACCTAAATTCGTTGCACCTGTGCGAATTGCCGGGAGCTTTCATTGCTGCTTTAAACCACTATTTGTACTCCACATACAAAAGAGATGAGGTGAGAATATTATTACTATTCTGACAGTTATATTTTTAATATATATAATATCTTGCCCAGATACAATGGCGCTGGCTATCTACTACGCTCAATCCATATTATGAAGGTAACCCTTCCAGTGCCATGATTTCAGACGACCGATTCATGTTTTATACTTTTGACAATTGGCTAATGCATGACGATTTTTCTGGCAATATAATCAGTCGGGAGCATATTGAACAAATGCAGGAGCAATGCACACAACGCTTAGAAGGCAATGTACAACTAATTACGGCTGATGGATCAATCGATTGTGTTGATGCTCCTGATTGTCAAGAAGAAGTAGTTGCTTCTCTTCATTTTGCTGAAATCACTACAGCCTTAAATATATTAGCCGAAGGTGGATGTTTTGTAGTGAAAATGTTTACGCTCTTCGAGTCTACAAATGTAAGCAAAATTTTTTTGCTAAACTGCGTGTTTGATGAGGTCCACGTTTTTAAGCCTGCCACTTCAAAGCGTGGTAACTCGGAGGTCTACATAGTTTGTATTGGGTACAGGAAGCAAACTAAGTACTTACCGGAGACTTTGCAATTGATGAAGGAAAATGTCGAATGTGCAAATATATTTCCACTTTTCCCCAAATCTTATTTGCCAAAAGAATTCTTGCGCCAACACGAATTATGCGCACGCCGCTTTATGGATTTGCAGATTCAAGCTATCGAATCCAACATCCAGGCATATGAGGTAAAACCTACGCGTCGTCAGATTAACCACAAGCAACATCTGCGCACAGCTATCGCTAATGAATTCTACAGCCGGTACAAAGTATGCAGTATTGCAGAAAGTGATAAAATTTTATATGGTTGTTCAAAAGCAGATGAAAATTTTAAGTCAGCACCTTTCTGTAAAGGTTCATATTCAGAACGCGAAATGGCGAAAGATACAACAATAGAGGAGCGAATTTTTGGTTTTCATCGCATAATAAATAATTTAGAAAAGTTGTTGGACAATAATTGTGGTGTTGAGTATCGAGAAGAGTGTGCCGCTAAAACATCGTCAGCATCTGGGCTTTGCATTTATCGTGGTGCTCCTTTCTCGGAACTACAAAGCAGTCTATTTGCACATGCTTATGTAATGCAACTGCACCAAAGGCTTAAAGAAGTGTTATGCCGAGATCCTATTTACATGATGATCCCAGTTTGCAATGTAGACGGCAGGGATATCCCATTGGGCGACAGTACGGCTAGTAGTTTTTCCCTAATACGCCGAGAATTCTTTCTAGAATTGTTAGATACTATTTCCGAAAAACCATGTCGGCGAATTATTTTGTCAAATTTTGCTTTTCTAACACACTTATCAGTATCCATATTACGCTTTCTAGCATTGCACATTTTTGAGCAACTAGTGATTTGTGTAGAGCCTCATTTTCAGATAGAACTACTTACTAAAAGTGAAGAATATACACATAATCAAATATCAATTTTGAAAGAGGTGCGGACTTTAATTTCGGATCCGAATATTTTATGCATTATGCACATTACAGAATTGCATCGTAACGAATTTGCCATTGCACTCAATGACTATAATAACCAACTCTTAATGAAGAACTTCAAATTAGCTTTAAATAACTAAAAATACCTGCTAACTATTAAATGTTTTTTTTTTACTAAATTTGGATTAAAATAAAATATACTAGCGTCAATCTTGTTCAAGCAAACTTTGTTGTTCATATACATAAATACATGTAGGCAAACATTATTAAAAATGGTAAGTCTTCCAAAAACAAAACCATAGAAATTCAAACCTCATTGCTATTTTTCATACTTTTATTATTTTAAGTCACAAATTTTCACATTGAATATAGGGCAGACAGTATTCAAAATGCGGAATCGGCACAATTTCATCTCACTATGGTTTCTAGTATTTTGAACATACAAACATATTTATTTGTAAATTACCATTAATTTAAATGAAACGAATCTAAAAAAAGAAAATGTCTTTGATATCTTTAACGCAAGTTTCTTTAATATTAGTCGGTCATTATTTATAGGAATATAATGTGCAACAGCATATACTTCATTTTCACGTTAACCTAAAAATTCCACGCTTCCCCTCCGCTATTGCTATTAATAATATAATTTTACCAATGCCTCCCGTGACTGGAGGTGCACTTCAACGCCAATGATGATACATTCTTTTATTTCCGTATTTATATATGTATATATTTTTTCTACTTTCAAATATGTGTATATATTTTAATTTTTTGGCAGCGCTTTATTCTAATCCGTCGGCCGTTTTTCGCTATTCTTCCGGGTGTGCTCTTCGGCATTCTTCATAAAACGCTTCCGGTCCCGCAGATACTCTTCTGCCAAATCGGCTCGCAAAGGATGTTCTGGTTCAGGATCATTAATTAGGGCAATCAATGCTTGAACAACTTGGTCTGTACGTGTTGCAGGCTTCCAATTTTCAGTCGATATAATTGGCAAGCACACTTGACCCTTTTCATCGATGTTCGGGTGGTAGATTTTGGTCTTAAAAATTATCTTTGGCGGTTTAAAAGGGTATTCTGCTGGAAAATTAATTTCAATTCGAAATGCACCTTTATTATAGGGAGCATTATCTGGCACTATCAAGCCTGTCCAACGCAGCAAATTTTCCTCGTCTGCATTAATCTCTCGGAAAGATTTTAGACCGCAAGCTTGAAGATCGGTCAGCTCTTTGCGAAGTCTACGCGGTGCCGTCATATCGGTTTGCACGTTCTTCGGTTCTTGGGTCTTTAACAGTTACTTTTAAATGTTCACACACACACAACTTTCTGGTAGGTAAATTTTCCAAAATAAAATTCAGAAATTTTGCAAACTTCCAGAAGTAATTTTCGTCTGTCCACCTTTACGTTTCTTTGGATGTTTTTTTCGCTGTGTTTTTCTCCTTTCGACAAGAATGTCAAAACTACAAACTTTAAGGAGTGCTGCTTTGTTATGATAATTTCCCCTTTAAGGGGATATTTGGAAACAGTATTCTGTATTTACGACGAATATTTTATTTTTATTAAAAATATCTTAAATCTAAAGATTTAACAAATATTTTCGTGTTTCCCATGATATTCGTTTCTACTAATACCACAACGACTCCGATCAAACCATGGGCTCATTGTTGCAACATGCGCCCTTTTAATTGGGAAAGGGAATATACCATAGAGCCTATACTAAAGGGTTTTTCAATAAGGGCGGGTAGATGTTGAAATGCAATAAAATGGCGTTTGCTGTGAGGCACGTAGCGCCGTCCTGCTGGAACCACATGTCGTCTAGGTCCATATGGTTCAATATGGGCCATAAAAAATTGGAAGGGCCACCACGTCTAACGAAAAATGGGCGCAATGCGACAACGTTTGCGTTAATGAACACTCATTTTGATAATAAAGTTTTATCATTTGAACGTGCTGTTCAATCGTGTAACTTGCCATGATGATTTGGCATAAACAACTGAATAATAAACAAAAGATTTGACAGATGTCACCAAAACAAAATGGCTGCCACAGGGCGCCAAAATCGACACGCGCCAATTGAAAAACCCTTTACAAATCAAAAGCCCTCCGACCGAAGTCTACAAGTCTAAAATCGATAAAAATTAAGCAAAAGTCACAAAAGTTTTATTAATTGTTTTATTTCTGGAATAATAATATGAATTAATTTCTTCATAAATATGTAATAATTTCTTCCAATATTTATATTCACATTTAACGAATTAAATAGTTCATGTTTTCTTTTTCTCGGGAAAAAATGTCTAATTCGAAAATATTGTGAAAATATTTCATATTTCATATGAGAATTGAATAAGAAAAAATCAATACTTACTAATTATATATTTATTATATTAGAATATATATTTATATGAATATTTGATATAATGAAATAGGTTGTACAGTTACGCTTCGCCAACATAATTAATTTTCTCTTGTATGCTCTTCCCCATTTGTCTTCTTTCAGCCTTGCAAATCAAATTAATGTATTTAATTCTAATCGTCGCTTAACATTTAACCACATAACCATGCGACATTATTGCGAAAAAAAAAAATTGCAAATCAAATTAATGTATTTAATTCTAATCGTCGCTTAACATTTAACCACATAACCATGCGACATTATTGCGAAAAAAAAAAATTGTTTTTTTCCTAGTTCACTCCACTCGGGAGCATAGAGCCTCTACAAAACTCAGTATTGCGTTGGTTTTGTTAATCTATAATCGATTGCGAAAAAATAAAACATTATTTTTTCTTGCCTTATTGCAACAGGTTTCTTAATTACATCTTAACTGCCAGATTCCTTCTGATTCTTTTGTAAAAACCTTTTTTTAATTCATTAATTGGAATTACGTTTTGGTTCTGTTTTCTTGGGCGAAATATTGCGAGGAATATCACCTGACGGCATTAAGGGGTTATAAGCAGTTATGAAGCAAATAAAAGACGGATTGTCAAGGATTTATCCTGAGGAAACTTCAGAATATTTTAATTTGAAAATTTTTGGCGGTTATAAAAGCATCCTTCAAGAACGTAACAAAATTTTTTATTTATGAAAATGTTGATTATAGAGCACGCTGCAGGCGATTTCTGGAACCTCCTTTAAAAAAAGACGATTTACGGTGTACATCGTAACTCAGGATTGGATTATCTGAAATCAAAAAACCAAACAAATTTTGTTAATATATTAGATTATCTAGTAATTAATCGTTCGGCTAATCAAAATAGTGAATTTTCACAAAATGGCAGCTTTTAAAAGAAATGATTTCGATTTTTACGTTAAAATTTGGCCGTAAATTGATTATAAAATGGGAAATAAGTATCAGATTTACAAAAGGAACGATTAATTACTAGAAAATGTATCTTTAAAGATTGAGTTAAAACGGTTGACCGATCAAACAAGCCGTTTTCGAGATATCGTGTACACCGACTTGAAAAATGCCGTTTTGAAAAAAACACGTTTAAAGTTTCAATACCTACCTTAAAACGTGCCGAGGCATCTCTACATATTTAGGTATAACTCCGAAAGTATTGCTTAGATCTACTTCAAATTTCGTGCGTATACTTTTGAATATATGTACATTACAAAAATGCAATAAAAAAAAATCGATTTTTTTCAAAGTCATAACTGCGTATAACCCCTTAACAAACGAAGTAATATGAGTAATGGAAGCGTCGTTCCCACGACAGACGGTTTTACGTAACCGGAACGACCCGGATTTATATCCGGCCAAGGACTGTCACTTCAGCACTATTCCCCCTTTATGTATGGAAAATGTTTATGCTACTACAACAACAAAAGCAATAACTTCGTTGATTTTTCTTATACTACCAACACGATCTCAGTTTTGTCGTAAACAAACGCCTGTCACATATCCAGTTATGTCAGCAAATCAGCTGATTCCCTTCAAAATCGCTGAAATCCGCTTAACGGTCTGATATTGTCCATACCTTCTGAATTCTTCCTACCTTGCGCTGAACCGACATGTGGTGGGAATGGGTCTCCTGTTCTCATATTTCTTGCCGGCTATTGCTTTTGGAATCAGGCGTCTGGCCACGCGAAAACAATTCCGAAATTATTAGTCCTTCCAATGCCATCAAATATCTATTTTATAGTCAATCAAGACCTTTATTCTTCATGCATAACTGTTAATAAACGTGACCCCTATGCAATGAGTATCCAGACTTTATATTTATTTATTTACTAATTTTTTTTTTATTAATTCTTTTATTTATTTATTTACTAAATTTTAGTCGAAAACACAAAAGTTCTTAGTGACTACTGACTTAGTGCTAATACACGCCATTTATTAATGAAATAATAAGTAAAATGAGCTTAAACTAAATACAACTTAATCAGTACAATAATAATTACATTAGCGAATTATATGATGCATCCAGCAAAAAAGAAAACTGATTTTTAATAATGTTAAAATCCAAAGAAAGAGAAAATATAATATAATAGTTAATAAAAATTGAAAAATATTTGTAATCATTGATTTATCGATAGTTCATGAACTATATATGGCGCGTTTTGGACCGGAGGCACCGGTTGACCTGAAGTGATCCTGTGTCCGCGCGCTCTCCGCTCTCTATCTCGAAAACGGTTCACCGTGCAAATAATTATTTTCAACAAAATTTGTAGAGAATTTTGTATTCTACAATATTGATAAAAAATTCAAATAGCAAAAAACCCATGGGAAATGAGATATTTACAAAATAAGCGCAAAAAACCATATTTGTGACATTTGACCTTGAAATTTAATAGTTGCGTACACCCTACCATATGTAGGTTTTGAGACAACTTTTAGAGTGTCAATATACAAGTAGTTACAGAATTACAGCTGAGTATCTCGAATTCCGAGGTGAACTTACTATAATGACTGGACTAATATAGTTTTACTCTTCAAATAAAAGTACGGTTGTAGTTTTTATTAGGAAAAGAAGGAATAGAAAATGATAGTAAAAGGACCACTATTTGACCACCAGCAATTTGTGTGGTCGTCAAAATTGAAAAATATTCGGGTAAAATTCATATAAAGCGAATAGTGAAAAGTGAAAGTCCTGATAAGGCTGAATGTTTCCATTTACAAAAATTTTTATGCATACGCCCACAACCTTAAGTTTTACAAATTGAACACCCAATATAAATTTACTATTTTCTTGTTCTTATTATTTTTCGCTTTATATTCAATTTATTTGAAAATTGTTTAATCAAAATAAATGAGAATAATTCTTTTTTCTGATTTTTTATTTGTTTTAATTGACGGTGCTAGGCTTTTTTTCCATATTTACGTAAGCATGCATTTTGTATGGGAGAAAAGACGTGAGATCTCAGCGAAAAAAAATTTGTCAAAAATCAACGGGAAACTTTCAGTTTGTTATACCTAAATTTAATTGTATACCCCGGAAAGTTCCAAAAATTTTGTTTAAATTTTGATGGAGTTTTGATAAAATTTCGAAAAATGTTGTACAAAGTTTGAAATTTTGATATTTATATTATATTTTTATACAAAAAATAATAGTGTGTTTGTAATGGTGTGTATCGTATATGAGAAGAAATCGTAGGGTACGAATTAATAGGGGTCAGGGCAAGTATAATATATAAGTAATCAACGAAACATTCGGAAATTTTCTATATCTACGAGTCTCTGTGCATCTTCCAACTTCCTTGCATACCTCTTTTTATCTACCACTAAGTTACCACGGAGCAACAGCATAATATAGCATAGATCTTATGTCAGTCGTGTAGATATAATGTTAGCCGTATAAGTCATTGGCTTTCCTGACGCTTTCCTCTGCATTTAATGTTGCTATTGTTGTTGTGACAGTAATACAAGCCCTGTCTGTATAGAGTAATCAACCCAGTGGGGTATGTGAAAAGAAGGTTAGTGGCGTGCGGGGTGCCTCCACATGCTGGACATGTGTTTGGTATGTCGGGGTGAATTGTGGATAAGTAGGAGTTTAACCTATTACAATATCCAGAACGTAATTATGTTACGTGCGTCTCATGGCAAAGCTGGAGCTCTTCATCTGCTGTAGGTGGTGGTTTTGTCCTCGTCGGCGTGATTGAGGAGGTATATCCTGTCGTGCCTGGGAGGCGACTCTGGCTCAAGCAGGTGTCTGCAAGGGTGAAACCTGCGGTAGCACCCTAACAGGAACTGCTTGCTGAACAGTTTATTGTGCTTCTTTACAGGGAGCACCTGTGCCTCGTTGTGAAGGTGTTGAAGAGGGGGCATCAGGAGGCAACCCGTCGCTGTCTGAATAGTAGTGTTTGGGCAAGTCTGGGGCTTTATCCACTGCGTATCACTAGTTCCAGGCGACCAGACAGGCGCAGCATAGTTTAGAACCCGCCGGTCAATTGCCTTACATGTCGATAGCAACAATTCTTTGTCTTTGCCCCAAATGCAGCCGTTTATCTCTACATTTAATCTCCTCGTTGGTTTAGGTTAGATTAGTTTATGGTGGTAGTCGGTCCGTACGGCCAACTAACTTAGACCTTATATATACATATACATATATAATTGGCGCGTACACCCTTTTTGGGTTTTTGGCCGAGCTCTTCCTCCAACCTGCTCTGATTTTAACTAAGGCTGGACAATTGCCAAGGAAGTGCTCAACTGTTTCTTCCTCATCTCTACAATGTTCAAGGCAGAAAACTCCTAATCTCAAGGAATGCCTGCCAAATGGCCAACGACCGGTTGTACAAGCCACGATCTTCGAGTTGTCCTCTCTTGAAAGGCTAAGCAGTAAGCTCTTAGATTTTTTTTAATTTTAATTCTTCATTTGCTCGTGGCAAAGTAAATTTGTGCAACTAATTAAAGGTTCAATAAGATGTTTTCAAGGCAAAAACATTTCTGGGGTCATCGATGCGCATAAAGTATGACGCTAGGCTGAAGTAAGAAATTATTTACGCAATTTATCTGACCTTCGTGAAAAGCCCCTTTATTCTTCCCATAGAGCGTGTGCTAATAACTTAAGTAACCTTTAAATATATATGTATATTTGTCTATATGTATGTAGCTGTGTATGTGGATATGTCTATGCATACATATGCCCATATTCATACGTACGCATGTATTTAAAAGATTAATTATATAGTGCACCTATGTTCTAATGAAAACAGTTGAATGCTTGCTATTGAAAAGCTCTTTTTTATTTGGCAATGGCCTTGTTCCCGTTCAACTTCTAAAATGTATTTATTTACTTATATGTTTTTTCTTTACTAATTTCTTTCTACGTAATGCCAATTTTATTTAAACAGTCGTTTGAAATTGATATAAAAAAATTAAGACGAGCTACTATGTTCCGCAATACTATATAAATCCGCAATTTCTTCCAAATTAATATTCACAATCAGCTCAGCTTTCAATTAGCCTATTCAATTCAAATACCCACAGCACCACAATGAAATATCTTCAAGTTTTTTTGCCACTGCTCCTTGTTGGCTTATTCACATTGAAGGTATGCAGGGCTCAAACCTCAAATACTGACGCTACTAGTTCTGCTCTACCTAGCAGTTATTACGATACAACAAGTAGTAATGGTACCGCTAAGAAAGTTAGCGGCAGTCTCCGTTACACAGCTATAAGGCGCATATCACTAAATAATCCAAGCAGTAGTAGCAGCACTCGCAATAACAATAGGAGAGGCAATAGGAGAGGTAACAGAAGAAACAACAGATCACGTAATCGTAATAACAGGGGTAATATTAATGTGCGCGTTGGATAAGCTTTTGGAATATTCTATACCTAGAAAATATTATAAATGTCTTGTTATTGAAATTGTTCATGTCCTTATGGTTTATCGATGATTCATAAATGTAAGTGTCAATAAATAAATTATTAATTAAGCTGCATAAACATATAAAAAATGTATTTTCTTCTATTTATGAACATGCTACCTTAGAGAAGTAGGACTCTGTTCTTTAAAAACCCAGTTAAAAGGTTTTAAAAGTACAACAAAAACAAGTTGGAAGATTTAGGGCTAAGTTTAACTCTGCTTTCCAATTAAACTAAGTTTAAAAAACCAATTTCGCAGGCTTAATTTTTTTTATTTTATTTTTAATCAAAATTCAGTACCGTTATTTTAGCACTGAAACACTGGCCTTAAGTAAGCTGAACTGAGCTTCGTATACTTGGCGTAATTTTTTCGAGATCCTCTGAGAGTTAAAAGCTAATTGGGTGCAGTGCTCCGGGGAAAAAATTCTTTCGTTTAAAAATGTATAAAGTATTATATTCTGAAAAATATTATCAGGACAGAGTTTTTCTAGTAATTGGTTCGAACGTGTAATATTTCAAAAAATTGTGTATACACATATGTATATATACTTGGAGTAGTAAAAAATACAAAATATTATATATTGAAACCTAATTATTAAAATGTTACAGGCGTCGTATTTCGTTTTTGTTTTTTTTTTAGACTGTTTGTCCGAAAATCTATATGCGTTTTTGTCAGGTACATACATCATAAAAATGTCTGGAGAATCCGTAACTGAAGTAACTAAGTTTGTGGTCTATCGTTCTAAATACAAAAATTTCCGACTTATTTTGCGAGAAATAAGGTCTTTGAAATTTTTTTACCTTCTTATTTTTTAAAGTCAATGCATCTAAAAAATATCAGAAATAAATTAAAAAATTTTGAAATTCTTTAACAAATGTCTTAAACTGTCCTTAAATTATTGAATAAACCATGCAGATCACCAATATTACATTCAAAGAATGAAGTCGGAATAGTTTGTTGCCTGTTTAGTAAGACTTGTGACATTGATAAGTTAATTGATTGGTATTCCTATCGAGAAATAGCAAATAACAAAGCCCCTTTGTACATGTTTCCACTGGAAAGCCTGTTAATTCTCGATTTCTCCATACTTAAAACTCCATTCAAAAACTGAACAGAGGTTTTGACCCACCTATAAGGGCTATAGCGCTAAATAGAACGCATCAAATCGTTCTTTATATATTTTTGAAATTCTTAGTAAGCGTTTATAATGTGGGAAATCCTTTTCAATTGCGCCTTTGAACGGAAGTGCTGAAATTTGTTTGAAATGTTAACATCATTTTCTCGTAATACAAAATATTGTATATGTATAGAAAATAAAACTTCACTTATGTTATGCGCTTTATATTACATGTACTCAAATCATGAATTCTAGCAATATATTCCATAAAAAATAATTTATGTTAATCAAGTTGGTTTTATGATTTGGCACTCGCCCCCGATGTTGATGCTTTCTTTTCTTCTTCTTCTTCATTGTGCTTGGTTATTAATCGCTCAATCTCTTCCTTCTGTACCATTTTTATTACCGGACGTGAATCACTGCCCAATGTAGTGACTGCCATTTCTATCTTCTCTGCATTAATGCCTTCCATGCTTTTGGCTAAGACTTTAATAGCAATTTTTTTCGCCTCTTCCGTTGTAAGCGGATTTTCAGAATTATCGTAACTGAAATGTAAAGCGTTAGATTAAAAAAAATTAGGTAGTTGTATATTGTTTTACCGATTTGCTAGCTCCGTTTTTATCATAGACATGGCTACACCAAAACTTTTACCAATGCAGGTTCCATTCCAGCCACTGTAGTTGCCGCTTGGATCCGATTGGTATAGTTGAAAATCATGACGTTTATCGTAACCCATGTAAAGAATGGACACACCGAATGGACGTTTGCCACCATATTGTGTGTAAGCTTGCTTAATATCACACAAATGAGATACCAATTGTTCAAGTGGTATTGGTTCACCGTAATTATATTGATAACGCTGTGCTATTAAACGCATCTCATTAACCAAAACATTAGCATCTGAGGTGATACCGGCGACAGCAACACAAATATGACTGGAATTGGACATGTTGATAAATTTAAAGTTCTCATGTTAATGTGTTTAACTTTATTACTTACTCATTAATTTTATAAATTTTATCTTGGAAAATATCGTTGTCCAGCAACGGACTTGTGGTGTGACACTCAGCTGCTATAACAATGCCATCCTGCGCACGTATACCTAAAGCAGCGCCTGCACGAGAAATAGCCTCCATGGCATATTCCACTTGGTATAATCGCCCTTCCGGGGAAAATATGGTTGTACGGGAATCATAACGACGTGCCTTCGTAGTAAAAAAGAAAATTATATTACCCAAATTTGCATTGAAGCATACTCGTCCACAGGTATAGATAATGATTTAGCTGGAAAAATGTAACTTACCATTTTATTGTCTTAGCTATAAGTTTTTAGAATCACTTATTTCGGCAAACAGTTGTAATAATACGAAATTGTATTGTCATTCAGTGACAAAGCGTGTTGCCAATTGTGAATTTTTTATGCGAACTTATCAACTCTGAAAATATGACCAGTGCTTACAATCAAAGATATTTGGTTTCAACAAAATAATTCCTTTTCACTCACAAGCTGCGCTAAGTGAGTTAAAACGTCATCAATGGTTAAAACACTTAAAAAGTAATTTCTGGGATATATGGAATTATATCGTTTAGACTGACTTTTGTTTCAAACTTTTTCGCCATCAACGGCGTACAATGTTTGTTGTAGTACATTAAATATTCTCTATACTTATACGGGGAATGCTGCTGAAGTGATAGTCCTTGGCCGGATATAAATCCGGGTCGTTCCGGTTACGTAGAACCGACTGTCGTGGAAACGAGAGCTAATTAGTTATCTTAGTTGATAGATATGAGCTATACCAAAATTACCTTAAGTGGCTGATCAGTTGATAATTATATGAGCATTTGTACCTTAGTAAAAGCGAAAAAGTGTTGAGGAAATCTGCAGAAAAACGTGAATTTGTCATTGCTTTCACTTTTTCGTTTTCCGTTTAAATAAAAATGTATGAAGCCATGAAACGCATTGACTGCTTTCAATTTATTTTGTGACGCAAATGTCAAAATATGAGGGATAAGTGCAGGGCGACTCGCAATTCCAATACTTATAACTTACATTATACTTTTTGGTTTGGTTTTTACTAGATTTGTAGCTTGGTTCTAGCTTGATAAATTCTGAAGTTTCTCTGGAATAATATATTTATAATAATTGTTAACAGTACTCATTAGCTGTAGAGTTTTTTGTATTGAGAGAATTTTAAGACTTGTTTAGGGATTTTTATTTTTATTTTTTTTATTATTGTATTTATTTTATTATTCTTCATTGCATACAATTTTATTACTTTTCTTATTTCTAATGATTTTTATACATTTCTTTTTAAATGCTGCATCACTTGTCTTGTTTTTTGTAACTTTTAAGGGATTTTCTGAATTCTTTATGGATTTCTTTTAAGGGTTTTTTTTTAAATTCAGACATGATGAAAACGGACCTTATTAAACTGAGATGTGATTGTGTTTTTGTTTTATAAGTTATTGCAATTATGTACATAAATTTAACTTTACTTTGAATCGTGTGCATGGTGTATTATGTGTTTTTGGAATTATTCTGAAATGGCACTACTTTTAAAGCGGTTCACAGTTTTTACGCACGAAGAAGAAGAAAGTAATTTAATTTAAAATAGTGCAATTTGAATTGTGTAGTTGAATAGTTTATTTTAATATTTACGCAGATGGTAGACTTAGTTAATGTAAGTCAAGAAAATAGTATATTTCATAAATCAATAAAATTTTGTAAATTTATTACAAAACAGCGCTTTGATGTGTTCAAAAAGTTGGGCTTTGATTGCGCCAATCAATGGATTCTCTATGATGATCGCTTCCAAAAGTTCTTCAATTTTTTCACTGATAATATCACCGATGTTAACATACTATCTGAACATGAAGTGTTGGAGTGGAACGAATTAAAGGAAAGAGGTGAATTGTTGGAAGCATCTGATCGCGCTGAAAAACTCAAGGAATTAGGAAATGACAATCCTGGACTGCTACAATATACGGAAGACCAAATAATAAGTATGACTAACGAGCTGCGATTGCTAGAGCACACTGAGGACTGCTATGCAACGCTTGTTGAGGATATGAGGTACTTATTGAACTAAAAGTATATCTTTCCAAGCTATGATTATATAATGCATCCTGCTAGATGTACCAAAAACAAAATCAATTCTGAACTAGGAGACTTGGAAAATGAAATTAGCATATTAGCAAATAGAGACATTGAACTTTTAATAGAATGTCAACGCAAAACGCGTCAACTTGAAGAAATGCAGCGTGAAAATACTAAACTTTCTAATGAAGCTACGCACTGTTTCACCAAATTCGTAAGCAAATTAAAAACTATGTACATAAAAGTATCCACTGAATTCTACTATATTTTGTTCCCTGTTTTGTAGCAATCTCCACCCTTGTTTATACATCAATTGCCTATAGATCAGTATTTACTCAAATGCGATACATTCATGCAATATTTTACTCTGTATATGAAGGAAAATTTTAAAATTCAGGTAGAAGCAACATATCCAAAAGTAAATTATTTGAAATATGATTTAAGCAAAGTTTTACAGGATTATAACGAATTTGATAATACCGCAGTCGATCATTCCGAATTTTCGGACAAACTGCAGTCTTTGGCCAAATCGTAAGAAATATCAATTTATCTTTTATACGAAGTTGCCTTTCTTAAAGTTGGTCTATTTTTAATCTATAGAATGGAATACTACACTATTGAATACATTAAGGAGAAAGCTAAGGCAAAGGCCACACAGTCATTGATTGATCTTCTAGACCTTTCACAAATACATATAATCAGCCTTGCTGATATGGAGCATGAAACTCTTGAACTGGAAATGATGAACGAACACCTTTTAAAAATAACATACGAAACTCTACTAAATGATCTCACTTTGCATGTACAACAGCACACTCAACAACGTATGGAATTGATTCTTTATGAAAATACGAAATTGAAATTGGAACGTGCATTAAAGCGCCATGAGACCGATAAGCGATTGACCAAAATTATTTCAGATGCATTATCCAATGCTGAACTTGTGTGGATTGCAATACAATTAGATTTAGAACGTAAGCGTAATCGCTTTGTTAATACAGATCAGATAAGTAGCGAAACAGAAGCTTGCTTCAGACGCATTAAATTGATGCGTTCTATACAACACAACAATATGCCGCTTATGGTGCAAGGAGGAGGATTCACGAATACCTCGGCCGCCTTATTATTGGAAGGAATAGCAGAGCAGTTATCGCTTCATTTAGGTCAGAAGGTGCGCAGTGACGTAAAATCCTGCCTGTATGAATTTGAGAAATTCACTCGATTATTATCATATGCCATGCAAGGGCTGATCGGTTCCAAAGCATACACGCACGCTTTCTCACAAATGAACGAATTGTAAGCACAAATATAAATTGTTATATATATTATTTCCTTTTAACAATTTATAATTTCATTAGGGAACGCATAGAACGGTTGCTGCGGCCATTGGTGTACGACAGTCCGGTGGAAGCACCAATGTTTGAACATGTTCGTTTTTTAATGCCGATTTACAATGCAAAAACCACCCAGGAACGCATTGAGAAAACACTGCGATATTTGCGCACACAATTTCAGGAAAACATAACTGAGAGAATTGTAAGATTAACAAAAATTATGTTTCAAATATATGTTAAAAATTAGTTCTTTTCTTCCTCTAATATCATAAGGAAAAAGACAAACTTTGGCGCTACAGTCAGCTGTTATGGGTTTGGTTTTTAACAGAGCCTCGTCGCATGGTAATGGCCATTGAAGAGGCGAAGAAAGCTGCGTCCAGAGTGCCAACGATAGCTGGTATGAAGTCATTGAGCGGCATTAAACGGAAGTGAGTAGGGGACTGGGTAACTGAAGAGTAAATTTCGAAAATTTAGCTCATAAACACATGTAAAGTAGAATTATTAAAAACTCAAAATAATTGTAATTTTTCATAGATATTGTAATGGGATAACCATTGTCATTCTAGCACTTCCTGATTGTTTTACTCAATAATACAAAAGTTTTTTTTGTTTCATTGTTTGTTTGTTTGTTAACAGTAACAGTAGCCCCGCTAGTGTAGGGCATATCACCGGTTATCTTCGTCTAGCTCATCTAAAGGTAGGCCCAGGAAACATGCCGTTTCGACGGGTTGGATCCAGAGGGAGAGGGGTGTTAGATAAGCCCGTTTTAGAGGCCATGTGAAAAGGTGGTTAGTGTAGTGCGGGGTGCCTTCCTATGCCGGACATATGTTTGGTATGTCGGAGTCGATTCTGGATAAGTAGGAGTTTAACTTGCTACAGTATCCAGAGCGTAATTGTGCCAGTGTTACACGTGTCTCACGGGGAAGCTGGAGCTCTTCATTGGCAATAGGTGGTGGTTGGACTCCGATTACGGCATTCACAGGACGGGAGCTTAAAAAGGTGGTGACGGTCTCCCGGTGAATGTCGTTTATTGACTGTCTAAACACTGTCTGGTCCAGTAAATTTCGGGCAGTTTTGTCCTGGATTTCGTCGGCGTAGTTTAATAGGTGTCTCCTACGTGCCTGGGAGGCGGCTTAGGCTCAAGCAGGTGTCGGCAGGGATGAAGCCTGCGGTAACATCCTAGCAGGAACTGCTTGCTGAGCAGTTTGTTATGCTCCATTACTGGGAGCATTTGTGCCTCGTTGTGAAGGTGTTGAACGGGGGACATCAGGAGGCAACCGTTCGCTGTCCGAATGGCAGTATTTTGGTATGTCTATAGCTTTATCCACTTCGTGTTACTAGTTCCAGGCGACCAGACAGGCGCAGCATTGTTCAGAACCAGCCGACCATTTGCCTTAAATGTCGATAGCAAAAGACCTTTGTCTTTGCCCCAAGTGCTGCCGGCAAGCGATTTGAGGACCTTGTTGCGATTTTGGAGTTTAGTGGCAATAGCGGTTGTGTGCGCTGAGAAGGAGAGCAAACTGTCGAAGGTTACACCCAAGATTTTGGGGTTGTTTACCGTCGGAATTGGTGTGTCATCGACTTTTACCTTAAGGGACAGCTTGACCTCCTTTGTCCAGGTGGTAAAGAAGGTCGCCGTGGACTTAGTGGGGGAAAGTTGGAGATTCCTCGCAGTGAAAAAGCGAGAAAGGTCGGTAATGTAGACGTACACTTTGGAACACAGGGCCATCGATGTCATTGCCCGACGCCATTATCGTACAGTCGTCAGCGTATTAGACCACGGAGACTCCCTCTGGTGGTTGGTGGAGCTTCGAGATGTAGAAGTTGAACAGCAAGGGAGAAAGGACACCACCCTGCGGTACACCTTGGTTAATCTTCCTCTGCTTTGATCTCGAAAAATCACTGACGAGTGACGACCGCTCAGGTAGTTTGCGGACCACCTCTTCTGCCCTGGCGGGAGTGTCGACTGATAAATATCTCTAGTAGCGTGGAATGGCTGACTGTATCGAAAGCCTTCTTCAAGTCCAACGCTACTAGGACTGTCCTCTCGCAGGGGCGGTTTTGGTTAAGCCCGCGGTTTATCTGGGCGTTAATGGAGGTGAGTACAGTGGTGGTGCTATGTATTCGTCGGAAGCCGTGCTGATGTGGGGCTGGGACCAGGTGTTTCGTGAAGAGTGGGAGTAGGAGTATAGGATGCAGTAGAAAAATTCGGCTAAAGTAGCTCGCACATCTCTTCGGGTCCGACGAAGTGCAACCGTTGAAGGTGATAGCCACCTTGTCATTGTGCTTCGTCGGGTTCGACAGGGACCTAACGGTGGACCAGAGCTTATTCACCCCAGAGGTGAGGTTACAGGTCTTCAAGTGCTCGACCCATTTAGTCCACTTATGTTGATCTACCAATTGCCGGATCTCCAAATTGAGATCCCTCATGCGGGGATCCCCGGGATCGACCTGGAGTAGGTGGTCACGCTCGTTTGCCAAGCTGGCTGCTTCGGCTGGAATGAAGCGAGCCACAGGAGCTGTGAGCCTGCGCGTACATCGGTGGGCATGGGATGAGCGGCTAAGGTGTCTTCAGTGAATTCGTGAAGCCGGCCCAATTAGCTTTTTTAAAGTTAAAATAGGACCGGTGGTTCGCGGAAACGAAGTCGGCAGGTCTCTCAATCGAGACTATAATGGGCAAGTGGTCTGATGCAAGCCATAGTATAGGTCGCCACGTTTTGCTATTTATCAGACCAGCGCTAGCTATTGTTAGATCAATCCAATTGCTGCAATTGCCCACTACCCTGGTGGGGGCATCGTCGTTCACAGTGCAAAATGTCGAATCGTCGATTCGCTCTGCCAATTGCTGTCCCCTACGATCATTTGGCAGGCGTGAATGCCAAAGATTGTGATGCGCATTGAAGTCACCTACAACCAATCGGTTTTCACCTCTGATGAGCGCACCTATATCAGGGTGATATCCTGCCGGGTAGCAGGTGACAGGGGGTATGTAAACATTATATATTTCGAGCTCGGAGTCGCCTGTCCGGACAGCTATGCCTTGACATTCTAAGGTGATGTCCCTGCGGTCGATGCCTTCATCAATGAGACGATACTGCACTGTGTGGTGGACTATAAACGCTAGGCCACCACCATTGCCTCGCTCGCGATCATGTCTGTGCACGTTATAGCCATCCTTGGTGATCAGTAAACTAGCCCTGTGTTTCATGGTCGATTAGTTTAGTTATGCGAATATTTGAAGAAGGTATAACTAATGATTTATAAAATTTTGCAGTTTTATATGTAATGTCTAATGCCGTTACCATACCGTCGCGTTACATTCCCATGTGAGTCGGTTCTATGTGCCAGAAGGACTCGGGTTTTCCCCGACCAAGAGCCCCTGTAAATTATCCCTGTATAGTACGCTGAACCTCACTACTCATCTATCGTTACTGGAATAGCTTCAGCAAGGCTACTTTTAATACTTCATAAAGCAAATGGAATCGGCTTCACGGAATTCATTGAGAATACCTTCGTCGCTCTTCCCACTTCCACTGCTGTGCGCGTAGACGAACGCGCATTCCGTAAGGTGATCATTGATGCTGCGGTTCGTTCCTCCCTGCTGGCAGGATCCTGGACTTACATGCCAATTTCCTAGCTGAAGCAGCTGTTCTAGCGAACGAGCGTGACGCCAGGCCTTTGCTGGGGATTCTCAGATAAGGGATCTCAATTTGGAGATTCGGCAACTGGTCATGTATCACAATCAGACTAAATGGGCTAAGCACCTAAAGACTTGCAGTTTCACCTCTGCCGTGAGTAAGGTCCCGATCGAACCCGACGAAGCACATCAACAAGGTGGTAATCACTTTTGGGGATTATACTTCATCGGGCCTGAAGAGCTGCACGAGTCTCTGGTCACTCTCATATTTCCTAAGATAAGAGGAACGCAGGAAGGGTGGTCTCACTATTGAAGCCTGAGAAACCCGCCAACCAAGGGTAGTTGTACCGTCCGAAAACTCTCCTTCAACAATAGTGAAGACACTAGAGGTCCTCTACTCCCACTCTTTATGAAACACATGATACACAATGAAGCGCCAATACTCCAGGCGCCAACCAACTCCCATCGCAGACGGAAGCTTCAGCTGCCCCGTGAGATAAACGTAACTTTGGTTCAATTACGTTCTGTATATTGTGGCAGGTTAAACTCATACTTACCCAGAATCAACCCTGACGTACTCATTATATGTTCGACGTGTGAAGGTACATTGCGGGAGACCAACCACCTATGGACCCACTCGTCGAAATAACATATTTCCTGACCTTACCGTTAGATGAGATAGACGATGACGATCGGTGACTAGATCGCACTGGCAGGGCTTGATGCACTGCAACAACAACAGCGAATGGTATGCGAAAAGATGGCAGTTGAGTCACATGAAGTTTGGTGTTAAGGAAAGTAAAAGTTCCTGGAATTTTTGACTGCTGAAGGAAAAGATTGTTTGGCCTGTAACAGAATTTTCTCTTTGTGGTGATGATAAAGATAATTGGCTTAATTTGTTGAAAACTCGCCTCCCGGTGAATTAGTGCCTCAGCAATTCTATACGGTGGCCGCGGTAGTCGAATGGGTTGGTGAGTGACTACCATTCGGAATTCAGAGAGAATGTATGTCCGAATCTCGGTGAAAGACCAAAATAAAGAAAAAGTTTTTTCTAATGACGGTCGGCCCTCGGCAGGCAATGGCAAACCTCCGAGTGTATTTCTGCCATGAAAAAGCTCATCATGAAAATATCTGCCGTTCGGAGTCAAGATGCACACTACAAATAGGAGGAGGAGCTCGGCCAAACACCCAATTATATAATATATATACAGTGGCCGACATAACTATGCATACCCTACCTAAGGGAAAATTCAAACACAAATATTTTTTTCTATTATATCATTCAAATTTCGATTAACTTATTAATTTATTTAATAGGACTATGAATAAGTTCGTTTCGGTTTTACAACAGATGGCGTAACTTGATTATTATTCCATCGATCCACATTTCCAAACATTCATTGGAGAGCTACTGTCGTAAGGCACAAACGTCAGTATAAGTTTTTTATTTGAAGCGTAAACAACAATATTTTTACCACACTTGAAAATGTCGAATTTCGTGCCAAATAATGTGTTTTTGCGGGGAATTCTTCTTCATTATTTTAATATGAAGAAAAAAGCAGCCGAAAGTCATCGTATCTTGGTGGAAGTTTATGGTGAGCATGCTCTATCTGAGCGAACGTGCCAGAAGTGGTTTGCACGCTTTAAAAGTGGTGATTTTGGCTTGGAAGACGAAGAACGCGAGGGTGCGCCGCCAAAGTTCATGGATACCGAATTGGAGGAATTGCTCGATCAAGATCCGGCTCAAACGCAAGAAGAGGTTGCAAAAACTTTGGGAGTTGATCAATCAACCATTTCCAAACGTTTAAAAGCCATGGGAATGATCCGAAAGGTAGGCCATTGGGTGCCGTATGAATTGAAGCCAAGAGACGTTGAACGCCGTTTTATGGCATGCGAACAACTGCTTCAACGGCACAAAAGAAAGGGTTTTTTGCATCGAATTGTGACTGGCGATGAAAAGTGGGTCCATTACGACAATCCAAAACGTCGGGCAACGTATGGATACCCTGGCCATGCTTCAACATCGACGTCGGCGCAGAATATTCATGGCCTGAAGGTTATGCTGTGTATCTGGTGGGACCAGCTGGGTGTTGTGTATTATGAGCTACTGAAACCGAATGAAACGATTACGGGGGATGTCTACCGACGACAATTGATGCGTTTGAGCCGAGCACTGCGAGAAAAACGGCCGCAATACGCCGATAGACACGACAAAGTTATTTTGCAACATGACAATGCTCGGCCACATGTTGCACAAGTGGTCAAAACATACTTAGAAACGCTCAAATGGGATGTCCTACCCCACCCGCCGTATAGTCCAGACCTTGCGCCATCCGATTACTATCTCTTCCGATCGATGCAACATGGCCTGGCTGACCAGCACTTCCGTAATTACGATGAAGTCAAAAAATGGATCGATTCGTGGATTGCGGCAAAACCGACCGAATTTTTCACAAAGGGAATCCGTGAATTGCCAGAAAGATGGGAAAAAGTAGTAGTAAGCGATGGACAATATTTTGAATATTAAATTTGTAACCATTTTACGTCAATAAAGTTTCAAATTTCGAAAAAAAACCGCACGAACTTATTCATAGTCCTATTATAATATAGTAACATTATAAAAACACAAATCAAAATATTTCAATTCCAAAAACAAAATATTATTTTCATATTTTTTTTATAAATGCCCAGAAACTTGTAGCGACAAAATTTGCGTACCCTTGTACCCTACTAGTAATAGTAAAAGTAATAACGTTATGCAAATGACTCAATACTTCGCGTTGTCGCCTTTTGCGTTATTTACAGCCAAAAGGCGGCGTGACATACTGTGATCTAATCTCTTAAGAAGCTCTTCAGGTATTTTATTCCAGGTCTCTTGCAGTTTCTGAAAAAATTCTGCTTTCTTTGAGCGGCAACTTGATCGATCGATTTTTTCGTCTAAATATTGCCATAAGTGCTCGATAGGATTTAAGTCGGGGCTTTGAGCGGGTCATTCTAAAAGCTCTATTGAGTTTTGTCTAAAGTATTCCTTTGCTACGCGACTGGTATGTTTGGGGTCGTTGTCTTGTTGATGATGAAATTGTGTCCAAGACCCATTCTTCGTGCCGAGGGCTCTAAGAATGTGCTTAGCATATTGACGTAGGACTCCCCAGGCATTTTTTCTTCAATATGTACCAGATTTGATATACCGCTATAGGAAAAAAAGCCCCAGCCCCGCCAAACTTAATTGTGCATTGCACTCACTTTGATTGGAGCCTCTCATTACTTTTTCGCCACACTTTTTCTCTTCTTTTTGTATTTTTAAACTCAAACATACTCTCATCGCTCCACATAACCCTCTTCCAGAAACTCAATGGCATATTGAAGTACTTTTTGGCAAATGCTAGTCGCGCTTTCATGTTTTTATTGCTGATGAAAGGTTTCCTGATCTAGAAAACCCTCTAATGACTAGAAAACCCCTCTTCACGAGTTCTCCGCTGAATTGTTCGCTCGCTTACATTAATTTGAAGACTTTCTTTAATAAACCTTGCCGAAGTTGTCGGCTCTTTCTTAATTTGCCTCACTATTTGCGTGTCATCGCGAGAATTGGATACCCTTGGCCGACCTATTCTTGGAGCGCTCGCAAAGCCGCCAGTTTTTTTGAAACTTTTATAACTCTCTGAATTGTTGACTTGCATCTATTATATTGTATTTTTTAGCAATTTTGCCATACCCCATTCCATTTTTGTGGTCCTGAACAATTAGTTTTCTTAAATCAATGCTTATTTCCTTCGACTTAGGCATTACAATATGCTAAAAGCATATTTGTTGTAAAATACAAGGTAAAATAAACACCAAAAGATTGTTTCCATTACCTTTTCACTACGAATTTGGGAAATATTTAAAACGAAGGACAACACACGCGGATATTTTAGTGGTATGCACACTTTTGTCGAATCCGAAAAGCAACTGAGACGCAATTAGTGAAAATTGTTCTGCCATGTGAAAAGATAACGGCACATTTTTAACGGCGCTGGTTTGCTAGCTCACACTTAGAAAAATATTGTGAACAATCTTCAATTCGAGGAGCAGCTTACGGACTTATTTCCATAACAAAATATTTCTTCAAGAGGTCTTCATAGTTATGTCAGCCACTGTATGTATGAGTGGCTCAGTGCCATCCTTGCCTAAGCGTCAATTTAGTCATTTCCTAATAATTAGTGACAAAGTTAATAGGTAATTAAAAATTAAACAGCCTTTTTAGGAAGGTTTGAATCATTTAATTAGATGTCAGCCTTGTCTCGTTCAAAAATTAGGGATGTGCAACTTTAGCACGGATAGTTTGGAGTATTTCTAAGTAGTGTCGCATAATAACTCCATATATGAAATTTTGAGGGTTAGGCAAGGATGGCACTGAGCCACTCATATAACATGAAGAAATGGCTCGCGGGAAAAAAATTTAGTTCAGACGAGGAAGTCATCGCCAAGACAGGCGTATTTTGGATAGTTCTACAAATCCTATTATTTTAAGGGGTTAAAAAATGTATGGAACTTTGGGAGAAGTGTATCTCTATAAAAGGGGTTAGGTTAGGTTAGGTTGGTATGGTTGCCCAGGGAATGGGCACATTTGGACGAAGAAAGATTCGTCCTTTGTGATACCATTATGAAGGGGTGAGGCGGGAGAGAAAGACCGATGGGATGCAGGGAGAGGGCGAGGAGAGGTGGTGCTGGGATGGTTAGGAGCGTGCGGATTACGAAACGATGACTATGTTTGCGTCGACCGCTTTATGCTGCTGATGAAATTCATCAGATTTTTAGTGTCAGCGCCAGCTATATCAGCGGGCGTGGCAAAGAAGTAGGAGCCAAGATGCCTAGATCTTAGCCCCGCCAGAGCATGGTAGCTAAAGAGAAGGTGCTGGGATGATTCCACCTCCTCCTCCATACATCCAGCGCAAAAAGGATTCGAGGTGATTCCAAGTCTCACAGCATGAATTCCTCGCGCATTGTGTCCTGTGAGAGAATTCTAAAAGGGGACTATGCTGAAAAACAAAAATTAAAAAAAAATGGTGTCTTCATTTCAAACATGGGGACTTATTGAATCCCTCTCGTACATACATATGCATACACGCTGGGCTCCTTACACCACCGCATTTAGATTCGTTATTTCCACACCACATTGTGTAAAATGAACTGTTCCAAATGCATTGCGATAACAAAAATGTACTCATAGTTGCTTAGGTTTTCTAAAACTTAATAAATAAATTTGCTTTTTCCGGCAGGGTAGCGCGCGTCGGGTAATTATATTCCCATATTGAGTCTACGCATCCGCTTGTACCGTTTAATGCGACTTACAGTGTCCAACTTTATATTCGTGGTTTTATTATATGGCCTTCGCCTCTTGGCAGGCAATGGCATACCTCCGAGTGTATTTCTGCCATGAAAAAGCTCCTCATAAAATATATCTTCCGTTCGGAGTCGGCTTGAAACTGTAGGCCACTCCATTTGTGGAACAACATCAAGACGCACGCCACAAATAGAGGAGGAGGAGCTTGATCAAATACCCAGACAGGGTATACGCCCAATTATATATATGTATATATATATATATATATAAATTTGAATTATTCTTAAACAAAAATTTGGGAAAAAACTATTTTTTCATTAGATACAATTTTGACTTATTTATTTCAATTCCTTTATATTGGAAATAGTTAAGACATACACAAAATAGGACAAGAAAACACAAAATAGTCAACTATTAATAGCATCGGATAAATGTTTTGGCATGTTTTTAATTATTTTTTGCGTATAATCTGGCCTGATTTTCACCCGTTTTTCCTGTAACCTTTATTTTAGTTCACTGAAAGAAGAAACTGGTCTTTGTCGCACTCGTCGCTGTTTTCTGTAGGGCTGAAATCGGGTGATTGGAGAAAGGTAGCAATAGCTTTTGCGCAATTATTGGTCAGCCATTCTCGTAAAATATGGCTCTTGGTACAGTTCAAGCCTGACTGTTTCAAATTCCGCGTTAATACAATATATTTAAATGTATATCTTTATTCATAATTGCCAAGGGCTGCCATTTCAGTACCTGCTACATTCTGCCAAAAAAGTTCCGTGAACGGATCATTCAAAAACAAGACCCGACGCTTGTTGGCGAATTCTCGAAAGCTTTTGAATATAGGAAATTTATATCCATATTAACTAGTCTACATGCATATGCACATATTTATGTATTTATATATAGGAGATTTGTGCCAAAAGAGCTGTCTTTCCTCGATATTTTGTGTTTGTATGGCTGATACTTTTGCATGAATGTTTTTAATGATGGTGTAAGCGAAATGTTAATCACTTTTTGTCAAGTGCAATTGGGCGTGATGAATAGCGGAGAAAAAGTTATTACGCAGCGACTGTTATGTTATAGTGCAGAATGTTTAAATGTTGACTTTGTGATGTAAACATTCACGTGCTATCAACTACATATGTTACTCAAATTTGGAACTTCGAAAAGAGTTCATGTTGGCACTAAATTCAGTTACAATACTTACATAAGGAGTTAGGTGTAGTGAGAGGCCGAAATAATGATGATTTTCAATAATTTTTTTTGCTAGTCAATTACTTTTTTACAAAAATAAAAACATAGCATTAATACATCATGTCTCGACTTGACTTTAGCAAAATTTCAAAAACAAAAATGAATAATTGTAAAAGTTATCGCTGCTTGTCCCGTTTTGCCAGCAGTCCTTTGCGGTGATCATCACAAGTCCTTGGAGATTCATCTAAAATCAATCGGACCAGAGAAATTAGTTTTATTAATAGATAATCTTGTGCCTGATCGAAGCTTTTTTTTGTTTTTTCAAAATTAAGAATATGGCGGCCTCAGGAAATATTTTTCAGATTTTCGAGAAAAAAACCGATTGAAAGAAAAAAATCCTTCGATCTAGCACGAGTTTTTTATGTTTGTCAAAAGCAGTATAAATTTTATTGAAATCTACCAAGCGGATTTTAAGTTACAGTGATCATCAATTCAAAAAACATAGTTTGGAGAAAAACGCATTTAAAGTTTTGCTATCGGCTCCGTAGCGCCCGAGCGCCCTTTGTTAATTGTTGAATAACTCGAAAAGTATTTGTCCGATTCACTTCAAATTTTGACACAATATTTTTAAGATACTATACTTTAAGAAAATCTAAAAAAATCCAATTTTTTTGAAATTTCTGACTACCCATAACCCCATAAATATTATACATATTTACAGGAATACATATCTGGTGGTTTTTCAGCTGTATGAGAACTATCGATATCGATAACTATGGCTTGAGAGCTCAGAATGCAAACTGTTTTGACATTTCTGTTCAGTAAAATCAAAATCTCTCTCACATATGCAGGTGCGAACCCGCTATTTATAAATCGCTCATTCGACACATGTTGTCCTATGACGCTGAAATTCGGAACATGAACATCATTGCAGACGAAGAGCGCCTAAGAATATATGAACCAAATATAGTGTATAAAGTATTTGGTATATGCCAAGAAGATGGCGAGTACAGAATCAGGCACACTAATGAGCTGCTAAGTCTCTGCATTGGCGAAGATATTGTGAGATGTATTAAGTCGCAGCGCATCCAATGGGCATGTCACACCATCCGCTTGGATGACGGTATGCCACAAAAACTTCTACTAGACTACCATCCTTTATGCTAAACACCCCGTGGCAGTACAAAAACAACTTGGTTGCATAACGTCATCGAGGAACTGAAAAAATTAGGCGTTAAAAAGTAGAAATTTAGAGCGCTGGATGGTGTTGAATGGAGCAAGACTGAGGCAGCTAAAGCAGCTGATGATGATGAAGGTTTGACAAGACATCATGAATCGCTTAATGCCAGAACAACCCTTCCAAATTGTGGAAATTTTCTTTAAAAAAATCCGTTCGCGAAGTTCATAGAGCACTAGCAGCATCAGAAAAAGGCGCTCGGCTGTCATGGTGTATGGCGAGCGCTATCGAAGCATGCTGACTGATTTTTTGGTTTCTAAAAATTAATCAGCTAATTAAAATCGACGACATTTGTTTCCAACAAAACTTGTTATACAGTTATTCAAGCCACCATTGACGCAACATGGCCAGAGTCAAAAATTGGACTGATCGAATGGACCATGTAACTCATAGTCAAGGCAGACATATCAAATATGATAGCTTCAAAAAATAAATCCCACGAAATCATCTACCAGATTATAATAAAAAAAATGTGTTCCAACAATATTTTTGATTTGTATTATCATTTCAAGTTCTCAAGCTCTTAAAAAACATCCGATACTCAATAAAGAAAATTTTCTGAATTTGATCCGACATTATTAATTTCTTATCTAAAACGTAATTGCAGTGCATATCTGCCACGAAACATTTACTCATAAAAAAATATGTTCGGATGAGGCCTAAAATAGTGGGGACTCGCACCAAAATTGAATGAAAAACACCTTTATTGTTATTCTTATTCCTTTTCTTATTACGAGCTTGGTCGTACTTTGGACAGCAACCTGTCCGCTTTAGGCAGCGAGATAATGCCAAAAGGCGGCTCCAACGCAATCGGTTTAGCGTGCTTACTGGAGTCTTCAGTGGCTATTGACATGGAGTAGGCGTAATGCCCATATAAACGTATCTAAAAAAAATACCAGAAGATTTGATATACCAAACCTCCTTTTTAATTGCGATCAATTCAAACATATGAAGAACTCCAATGTGGAGGATATATAGTAAATTTGAATCGTTTCGTTAATGCAGACTATCTGACGCGGCAACGAGATGAAGCCGTCCCTCTGCAGCTGATTTATTTGCTTAGAGACGATCCAGCATCCACTTACTAAGAACCGTACATATATGTTTTTTGAAAAATTTGCACACATAGTTACACGTTGAGGATATTAACGTTACAAAATTTTAAAGAATTTTGTTTTTAATTTACTCCAAGGAAAATTACCATCTTTAATTTTTACATAAGAGCGATTCCATGTCAAGCCATCCAAGTATTTTGGAATTGCTCTTAAATTTTTTTGAGAATCGGAACTTGAGTACATATAATAAAAAGTAGTTTTTTTCATTTATTTATTTTGCGACTTATTTAATGTTGAAAATTTTGATACATTTTTTTTTTTTCAAAATGATAAAATGATTTTTTTGGAAAAAATTAGAAAATTTTTGTAAGTTTATTTCATCGCAAAAAAGAATTAGTAAAAATGTTAAAAGTAACCGAAGGTATTTGTATTTGAAAAAACTCCAAATCAAAGTTTTCAACACTGAATAGATTTTTAAATTATAAAAAATTTTCCCAAATTTTTTAGATTTATTTTTTATAATACTCAGGCCCACAAATAAACTTATTTTCAGAAAAATTGAAGACAGTGTACAGAATACTTGAATCACTTGACATAAAATCGCTCATTTGCACTCGCATATGCAATTTTTTCATCTACTCAGACATTTAATATACTGAACCTCATGTCATGGAACTAAAAATTCATTAATACTATCACTTCAACGGGTAGCCGATATGATTGGTCTATGGCTGGATTGGGCGAGCTGCTGCATTTGGAATTGTATGTGACGGCTGAAGGAGAAGTCCAAGTCCTCAGCTAGAATCTTTCTGTTAAATTTAAACTTCTTCATCTCTTACTTCTTACTTATGTACTTCCTTAACTGTCACGCACAAAATTCCGTAAAACTTCAAAACTATACAATTTTTTTTAAATTTAATGAACTCTGAAACAGCATACCAAAAAATTGTCTAGAAATGTTAATTAAAAACTGTAGAATTATGATCAGAAGTTTGAACAATTTTTATAATTTTTATATAAACTATAAAGCTTGGAATTATATGTTTTTTTATTAAAAAGTAAAATAGTGAAAACTGGTCAAACTGTTGATAATAAATCAAAACACATAACGATTTTTTACACAGCTTCTGCTTGGTGGAAGCATTCAGATTGATTTACGAATTCGCTGGTAACAATAACTTCTCGACTGTTAACGACTATTAAGTGAAGAATACTTGCATTTCATAAGCTCTAGTTATTGACTAAACAAATAAAGATAATTTTGAAAAACTCAAAAACATCAAACCAATAATGCGCTTGAAAAAAATATTCCCTTATTTCCATGATTTCCCTTAATTAAATGGTTAATCATTACCGATCAGTCCTTAAATATTGATACATCCATTCTATTACAGCCATTAAAAATGAAATGTGCAATTTAGTGTTTAAATTATCTCTTGAAGTCAACGAGCCAAGCGTTGCAGGACAAACAATTGAAACTAAGTAATAAACCGTAGGAACAATTGTTGCTGCTGCTGCTGCTGCTGCTGCTTTGCATAATTGTTATTGCTCTAGCTGTGTGTACTTATGTAAATACATTCATACATATGTACATAGATGTGAGCACGAGTGTGTTTACACTCCTATACATATACATATAAGCACAGAAATAAATACATTAAGCGAATGACAACGAATCAACGATTTACCACAGCCCACAGCGTGCAGCACAAGAAAGCGAAAGGATGCGAAGAAATGAGTGTCTGCCGACGAAAAGACGTGCTTGAATACGCAGCAGCGCTCCTCTATCGCAGGCCCAATACTCGTATATAAGAAAGTCGCTGGCATATAAAAGCGACGACAGGGCAAATATGCGGCTCATTTGTATCTTGGCTTCGTAGACGATAGCAGCAAACCAATACTCTCGTACTCTTCTAAATATCTAAGCATTATTGGCGGCAAAGGAACAATGGATAATTTACATATAGTATAAGTGATTTGGAAGTAAATAAATTCGAGTAGAGAGTTGATGAAGAATAATAATGAAATATGTATTTAGTTGGTTTCAAATATTTAGAAAAAAAGTACACACGTGTAAACATATCAGCTCAGTTGTCCTGTTGTATTGTTGAGGCAACAAGTGATCGAATAGACGTTGCGTATGAGTGATGAAATGTGGATTTGCATTGTGTAAAATCGTCAAAGAGCAATACTCAAATTAATCTTGGTAACCGTTGAAGCAAGAAGTTTTTATTGAGAAAAAAAGTGCAAAATGTAATGGAAATACAAATATATGTGTTTGACCTTAATGCAAAAAAAAATACACAAGAAAGGATGTTTTAAAAGAAATTACATTTCTGTGAAACGCAGACACGGAGGTGGGGAAATCACAAAAGAGGTTGCAAGCCAGTTGTTGGACCTGCAAGGAGTGTTTTGAAAATAAAAATTATTAATAAACGATTTTTTCAAATACACACATACACATGAGTGAAGATGTACTATATGAATAATACTTTTGTTGCTCATTGAATTTTTCATCGAAATGGATAATCAGATTTATAAAAGAGTTTGTAAAACACAGAAAAAAATACTTTAAGTTTATATAATAAATAAAAACCAAAAATAACAAAAAACTAAATAAAAATGCAAAATAAAAAAAAAGTTCAGAACAATAAAGTCTTAAAAGGAAATTTTGAAATCAAAGATAAGGAGAATATTGAAGCAAAAAAGCGTTCAACTTAAAACCTGCAGAAGAGGCAATCAAGACGAAATGAAATAAAACTTAAAAATAAAATTAATAAATTTATTAAAGAAGAAAACAGAAGAAGAGAAACAACATATTTGGGAAATTTTTTTTCAGCAAGACAATAAAATAATCAAATATAAACAGAAAAAGCCTTTCTTGAACTTATTATAAAATGTTTTATTATTTTGTTCAAAGCAGTAAAAGGAATGTAGCAGTGGCTCAACTTTCAATTGCCCAGCCGTCCGCACCTTATACCTCTAAGTGGAATTATTAGTTATTATTGCTCTTTCAACCTTTTATTATTGCCCTTAAGGTACTTGACCACCTTATAAGTTTCAAAAAATAAAATTTTTTTTTACATTTTTTCAATCCTTATACTTTTAAAAATCATCACCTGAAACTGTTTTTTTAAATTCGAATTCTAACAAAGTGAAATCAGTGAAAATGTGCAGGTGCATCCTGCACTCATTACTTGCTGACTCAGCTGAAAGAAAATAGCAAGTTTTAACTTTAAACGCGTTTTTCCAGAAATTACTTTTTTTCGAATGGCGGACACTTTATCTCCGAAACTGCTTAGCCGATTTTAATGATTTTGGTCTTGTTTTATTTGTTAAGATGTTTTGTATGCCAATTTACCACATTTTGCAAAAAAAAAGTTAATAAAGTATTGCTTTTTAAGCATAACATTGTGAAAAACAGGGGTGTTTTCTTAACTTTTTTTCAAACATCCGCCATTTTTTTATTATTTTTTTTTTTGTCAGTTTGTGGTAAATTCTCACGCAAGGAACCTTCCTTTTGAAAATTTTGTTTCTCTCTTTTGTTTTAGAATTACCATTTCTAAGATTAACTGTCCGCCGCAAGACATGATTTTCTTCAGGCCTCGACTTTGGCGCCTCCTGGATATATGTTAAAAAAAGAAATTTTAATAAATCAATTTTTTTTTGTATTATATAAGCTCTAAGTAAAAATTTAAAAAAAAATTTATTTTAATATATTATATAGAACATGAAAAAAAAATTATTGAATATGTTGTACTTTTTAGCTTTCCAAGGTGGTCAAGTACCTTAACGTTGTAGCGTAAAACTAATCGATTTGAATTTTGACTTTTTGTTTTTTATTAAATAAACAAAAAGATTTTGAGTGAAGGAAATCTTTATTTTGACTTTATGACCTTAATGCGCTCCATTGGTTGCCTGTTTGTATACTATAGCAAAAACTAAAGATCTTCCGTTAGGGAGATTGATTTTGCGCCACCTTATAAATCAATGAATGAAAAGAAATGTACAGTGAGCAAAATATTTCTTTTGCGGTTATATTTACTTGCGAATATTTATAGAAACACAAAAGAAGTTTTTGAAATGAGCGATGGTGCGTTTTGATTTTAGAAAGCTTAAAATTATTGAAAAATCGTGTGAAAACTGCTTATAAAAACAACTATGCACACATTCGAAAAAAATCCATACATGCAGTTTAACGTTTTTGGACTGAAAAGTTCTGCGTTAAAATTCAAATTAGAAGTATTTGAACATTTCCCTTTGAATATTAGGTATTTGGTATAAATATGAGGTATTTGGGCATGTTTCGAGGAAAAGAAAAGCAACATTTTTAATTTCTACGGTAGCCCATCTTAATATAAATCCCTTTGGAATTAAAAAAGCAGAAACAAAATTATTAAAACTTGTTTAAATTTTAGGGGGGGAAAAAATTTAAAAAATATTATTTAAAAAGGAACTCTAGAAACAAATGCATACAGAAATATTGATAATATTAATGAAATTATTTAATACGAAGAAAATAAAAAGAAAACATTCAGGAAAAATTGAATTATTTTCAACTAAAAAGGAAATAAAACCAAAGGGAAATAAACAAAAAAATGAATACCAAACCACAAATTTAACTAAAAAGCTTAAAACGCAATCTTAATTGGAGCTTTCAATTAAAAAAATAAATTGTAAAGCTTCTAATTTAAAAATGAAAAAAATGCCTTTAAAAATTCAAAACGAATCTTTTACTATTTATTTAAACCAAACTAAACATTGAAAGAAAATAATAAATTTAATCATAGCACAAAAAACGACAAAAATTTAATCCAGAAGGCTTTAAATTAAAAGTACTTTAAACTTTAAGAAAATTATAAAAGTGTTTGCCAAAAAATTATTCAAAACTAAAAAAAAAAAAAATAAAAAAAAAAAAATATTAATAAATAAAATACAATAATAAACAGAAACAAACCACTTAACTAAAAGACAGCGAAATCAAAAAAGAAAAGAAAAAAAGTTTAGGCGACAAAATTTAAAGTTAAAAAAGGGAAAAACATTTTAAAATTAAAAAAGAAGATTAAAAAGTGTCAATACAATTGCTTACAAAGCAAAAAATGTGAACAACTCAACGAAACGGATTTAAAATTAAAAGAAAACCACATTATAATATAAAGCGTAAAGCAAAAAAAAAAATTTACAGCCAAAACAAGTTTTTTTTAAATGTTTTAAGTTTTAGATTTAAGATACAATATTTTTATAAGAATTATTTGAAATAAAAAAGGAAATTTTTCTTAATAATTAAAAGGACTGAAAGTGAATAAAAATCGTATGATAGTCATAAAACAAACGCTTTGATTTTAAAAAGAAATATTGTAAAAAAACCTATAATTAAGTAAGAAAAAAACTAAATTAAGAGTATTTAAAACAAATAAGAAGAAACTAAACATTTTATGAATGCCCGGTTTCACCAATCAGATTTAAAATTTATCAGGTTGTTGGCATTCTTACGTAGTAAAATTTCAATATGAAACTGTGCTAATTTTAAAATTCATTTGAGAAAATGGGAAAATATGTAATAATATAGTCTGTCAACTCAAAAATTAAAAAAAATGCAAACTATTTTAAAAAATCTCTATTAAACTTTGCTAAAAATTTAAATTTTAAACATAGTTTTTTAAAATGGTAAAGCATAACTTATTTTCTACAACGTGAGCTCACGACATTGAGCTCAATTTATTCAAAATAATATCTACAATTTGACAAATAAAAACAAAAACTTTAATTAAAAAATTCTTAAATTTTGAACTAAAATAAAATAAATAATTGGCGCGTACACTTCTGTTAGGTGTTTGGCCGAGCTCCTCCTCCTATTTGTGGTGTGCGTCTTGATGTTGTTCCACAAATGGAGGGACCTACAGTTTCAAGCCGACTCCGAACGGCAGATATTTTTATGAGGAGCTTTTTCATGGCAGAAATACACTCGGAGGTTTGCCATTGCCTGCCGAGGGGCGACCGCTATTAGAAAAATGTTTTTATTAATTTTGCCTTCACCGAGATTCGAACTAACGACCTCTCGGTGAATTCCGAATGGTAATCACGCACCAACCCACTCGGCTACGGCGGCCGAAATTTTGAACTACAAACCAAAATAATTTAGTTATGTGACTTTTAAACTAGAGCATTAAAAAAATTTAAAGAACTTACAGATTTGACAAAATTTGTTTTTAAATCGAAAAAGAAAAGAAATTAAAAAAGATTGAACTTAAGCAAAAGATTCACAATTTCCATTGAAAAAAATTCAAATGCCTTAAAAATATTCAAAAGAAATCAAAAGTGTATGAGAATAATTTGATTAAGCACTTATTGCCTTGAAGAAGTGAGAGTGAAGATTGAATGAAAAGGCAGTGAAAGATAACGCATGAAAAAGTTAACACACAAAAAATATATTATCTGAAAAGTATGGAAATTTATGTAAATATGGGAAATGTTTGATTGTTTGAGGGACTGAAAACAGAATTTCCACTGAATTCGGCCATGGTTACATGCAAGTGTTAATTAGAAAAAAAAACTTATATTATTTAAATTATGTCTTGTTGATGAAATGGCATTTAAACTAAGCAGTGATGCCCGTAACGAGAATCTACAAGACACAGCGGCATCGTCGGAAAATGTTTTTTTCTTCTGAATTAATTTCAAATCTATTTAATTCAAAATGTACTGCGAAATACCTAATGTGCTTACAAAGTGTTTTATTTAATTTTTGTGTGCATACTGGACTGTAAATAATGCATAAAAATTAAAGCATGAAGAAAACGAATTTGAAGAAAATTTCCAAAGTAAAATTCCAGTAAGGCAGCATTGATGAAAAAAAATTAACAGTCTGATTAAAAGATTGAACATAGAAGAGTAAAGACATTTTAAAAATAGTCAAAATATTCCAAGTGAATTTCAAGAGCATTCCTAAATACAGTTTACTTGAATAAATGATAGTCTTTCTAAATTTTCCAGCACTGATTCGAATAACAGACAAATCTCTCAGGTGTCATATTTAGAAAGTGATTAAGAGCGTAAGTGAGTGTAAGCGTAACGCGCGAACTTGCCCCAGTGCTGTTCTTAATGTCGTTTTGCACTTACTTCCCATCGACTTTTACCTAATTTCCATCGCTGTTCAAAGTGCAATCAGGTTGAAGGAGGTTGGCCTCTGGAGGCAATCTCTCAAGGGAAATGGTAGTATTTTTGGGCACTTAAAACCGTATTACTCTGAACTTCGGACACATCTCTCTATTCGTAATATGGAGCTTGTGGGCCTTTCCAGTTGGCAGAATTGGATCGGGGGGAAAATCTGCACCGAAGCTTGCACCTCTGACTACTTCAAGATGAAATCGGGAGTCCGAACAGGGGTTTTCTTTAAATGACCCAATGTATCTATTTCCTTAAAATTCCAGAATACTGGTAGTATTTTTCAGACAGAAACTCTGTGGTTGCCGAAGGGCGGGAGATATTGATATTTTTTCCGATATTCAAGCCGCGATTAACGCTCTGATGACGCCATGGTGCAGATTCAAACTAGTAAACTCCTGTAAGGAGGATATCAAATTTCTTGAACGTGCGGGTAACATTTCTTTGATCTGGGTTGGGAACATAGAGGGACATTGGAACGTAGAGGGAAATGAGCTGATGAGCTTGCTAGGAACTGGCTATTTGGCAGGCATTCCTCGAGACTAGGTGTTTTCTCCCATGAATATTGCAGAAGTTGCAGAGATGAGGAAGAGGAAGAAACAGTTGAGCACTTCCTTTGCAATTGTCCAGCCCTAGCTAAAACCAGAGCAGGTTGTCTAGGTAAATACTTTTTTAATTCTCTTACAGAGCTGTCTGGCGTGGGGTTGGGATCAATACTACGTGTTATAAGAGCCACAAAATGGTTTCACGAAGGAAGGTAAATGAGGTTTCCGGGTAGCGCAGTGGTACCACAACGGACCTGTAGGTCTGAGTGAGTTGGTCGTGCAACGGACTACCACCATAACCTAACTTAACCGTGCCAGCAACGAGTTAACTGAATTGGTCTCAGGGTAGGAGGTCTACCCGGTCATCGGCATCTCCCTGACGGTTGTTAAAGGCGAATTGCACAACTTATTTCTCAAGAAAGTGCAGAAGAGATGGAGCTCTCTTTCTTTCTGTACTATTTCGAAAACCCTTTGGTTCTAATACGATATAGGAAGGACTCAGAAAGTTCTGGGGACTCTACGCCATTCAATTTCCTAACTTGTAGCGGTATTTAGCGGTCATTGGACGATTGGGACACACGCAGGCAAGCTAGTTTTACCATTTATCCCTTATTGCAGAAGCTGTGGAGACCTTTCAAGAGAGACTCTTTGTTGTATTTTACGTTTTTATTGTTAATAACCTTCAAATTCAAACTTGACTGCAATTCAATTCTAGCGTGTGTAATTTATTTCAAGGAATTTTATCGATTACTCCTGTTTTACAATGTTGTATTTCGGAGGCAGAGTTACCAGCGGATTTAACTTGAATTTTAACAATGCTGCCACTTATTACTTTAACACTTCCCTTGTTAATTAAAGTTGAATCTTAAGTCATAAAATAATATTAATAATGAAAGCAGAAAAAAAAAAAAATCTTAATATATAATACATCATAAATACATATATCTACGATAGTCCCATTTTTATACAAAGAATCTTCAAACGGGTTCTTGGTAGCGGCTTCGTCATAATATCAGCTGTGTTTTGATCCGTGGAAACTCGTTCAATTCCCAGTCGCCCTTTGCAAATTTTATCCCGGATGAAAAAGTGTTTCATTGCTATATGCTTCGTTCTGCGGTGGAACTCTGGATTCTGTGCAAGTCTCACCGCTGCATTGTTGTCAACTTGAACAATAGGGACATGTTTTAGTTTTACGATTGCACGAAAAAGTCGACTTAACCAAATGGCTTCTTTGGCTGCCTTGCTTGCTGCTATAATTTCTGCTTCCGTCGTGGAGCTCGCTACCCCTGTCTGCCGTTGACTTAGCCAGGAGATTGCTCCTCCTGCGTATTTGACGATGACTCCAGAAGTTGAACGACCTGTTCTCAAACATCCTCCAAAATCTGCATCGCTGTAAACTTCCAGAATACCTTTTTCCTTGTTTCGTTGATAAACTAGGCCCAAATCTAAAGTTCCTGCTATGTATCGAAAAATTCTCTTGACTCGGACGATATCTTCAGAGGAGGGGTTCTCCAGGGATCTGGATACAAATCCTACGCTGTATGCCAGATCAGGTCTTGAACCAAGCATGAGATACATTAGATTTCCGACTGCCTGTCGGTAGGGAAACTTCTCTGACTTATGATCATCTTTCCCTGGTCCCAAAGTTTCTGAGTTCTTGAGAATTGGAGTTGAGATCGGCTTGCATTCTGAAAAATTAAACTTCTCTAAAATTTTTCTTGCATAAGAATATTGACAGATTTTAATGAAGTTTTCCTCTTGTTGAATTTCTAATCCTAAAAAGTAGTCAGCTTTCTTTGAAGTAATTTTAAATTCCGATTCCAACTCTTTTATGAAAAACTCCAGATTTCGTGGATCTGTAGCTGCAACTAAGCCGTCATCCACATAAATAACAAGTATGAGTTTATTGCCATCTTTCTCTTGAATGTATAGACATGGATCTGCACCACTAACTTGAAATCCTAGTTTTTTCAGGAATCCTCCAATACGCTTGTTCCAACATCTTGGTGCTTGCTTCAGACCATAAAGGCTTCTTTTGAGCTTACAGACTTGGTTGGTTCCATCTCCGTATCCTTGGGGCTGTTCCATAAAAACAGTTTCTTCAAGTTCTCCATACAAAAACGCTGTAGAGACGTCAAACTGTTTTAAAAACATATGCTCGTTTGCTGCAATGCTCAAAATTGATCGAATCGTTCCTAATTTTGCAACCGGACTAAAAGTTTCGCTGTAGTCTATGCCATGTCGTTGACTGAATCCCTTGACGACGAGTCTTGCTTTGTACTTGTTGATTGTGCCGTCAGGATTCTTTTTCAAACGAAAAACCCACTTGCATGGAATCGCCTTTGCACCTGAAGGAAGTTCTGACATGACCCAGGTCTGATTCTCATTTAAAGAGGCGATTTCCTGATCCATGGCCTTTTTCCACTCATTTTTGTACTCACTTTGCAAAGCATCTTCAAATGTTTCAGGATCTTCAGTGATGTTGGCAAACTGATCTACTGTGAAAACATAATCTTTGAGCTGTTTCGGTTTCGAAATCGTTGACCTATCTCTCAATTTTCTTTCTGTTGGTAATTTTGAGTTTTCTTCTTCTTCTGAATCGGACTCATTTCCAGTTTCATACTCTTCTTCGCTGCTCAGATCTTCTTCAGAGCCACATGTCTGCTTAGTCTTCAATGATGAACTTCTTCTTTCTTCAATGTAGTCCTCACCATCGTTCTCGACATTTCTCATTGGTAGTTTGACTTCTTCTTCACATTCTTTTGGCTTCTCTTGAAATTGGACGTCTCTTGACAAAATTACCTTGTGTTCTTCCTGAACGTAGATTCTGTATCGCTCGTCCTGATCGTATCCTACAAGGAATCCTCTCACTGCTTTCTTGTCCATCTTCTTTCTCTTCTCAACTGGAATGTGAGCATAGCAGGAAGATCCGATAATGCGCAAGTGCTTCAGCCTTGGTTTCTTGTTCATCCACAGTTCATAAGGACTAACACCGTCTGCAGACGATTTTCCCGTTCTGTTGAGAATATAAATTGCTGACGTCACCAATTCTGCCCATATTGCCTTCGGAAAAACAATCTCAGGATTTGAGTACTTGAAAGTTCTCGCCATCTCGACGATAGTACGGTTTTCACGCTCACTGCCGCCATTTTGCTCAGGCGTGTACGGCGCTGTCAGTCTCTGCGTGATTCCGTTTTCTGCTAGGATGCCCTTGACTTCTCCACAATCGAACTCTCCTCCATTGTCACTGAGTAGCTCTTCAATGCTGTGCCCAAGTGTCTTTGCATGTGCTAAAAACTGTTTTAACATAACTTTAACATCTGATTTTTGCTTAATTACGAAGCCATAACGAAACTTTGTGTAGCTATCTTTGAACACAACTAGAAATCGTTTTTTACTAAAGGATTCGCAAAATGGGCCTACAACGTCTGTTGAAACAAGTTCTCCTGGTTTCGTGGCCTTTACTCTAGTGCCGAATGGTAGGCGATGTGCTTTACCAAAAATACAGGGCTCACATATGTCTCTTACCATCTTCACGTTGACTCCCAGTTCCCTCTTCAGTAGCTCTCTTACGTGCCGCTTGTCCTGATGACCCCACCGCTCGTGGTACAGCTGCAGCGTAGAAGAATCTGCTTCAGCTACGTTGATCCTCTCTTCTTTCTCAGGTATAACTGGTTCAATAGCTGCCTTGTACAAAGTTCCACACACTTCGCGATTTCCGCAAAGCACTGTGCTTCCATTGACCTCTAGCCAACACTTCGTAGCTGTGGAACCGAATTGACTGTCGCTGTTTCTGTCTTGGGCTGCTAAGACTGAAAAAAGATTCTTTGAAATTTTTGGTACAAACCAAACATCTTTCAAAATCATTTTTAATGTTTTTTCCCTTGTAAAAGACAAAATTTCAATGGTTCCTCTTCCGACTGCTTGAAGTGCTTCTTTACCAGCAGCTTTTATGGTACACGGACTCTGAAACTTCTCAAATTCGATGAATAGATCCGGACAATTTGTCACATGCTTCGTGGCTCCATTGTCAATCCACCACTCTGTAGAATTCCTCCCCGTTGCGCCGATATCTTCACTGATGCTAACAAGAGCTACATCCGTATCCAATGCGTTGCTCTGAGGATCGGCTTGTGCCTTATTTTTCGGTGGTCGTCCGTCTGCAATCCACTTTTTACATGTTTTAACCCAGTGTCCTTTTTTCTTACAGTAGTTACAAGTGCTATACTTCTTCTTTTCAAAGGACGTTTTTGCGAGTAGAGCCTCGTCGGTGACTTTTTCAGTTTCTGCAATTTTTCTGAAATTTCTTTCATACATGCACAATTGAGATATTAATTCATCAAAAGTTTTACTTTCATCTTTGGATAGCAACATCCAACTAGATTGAAAATTGTCAAAATCACTCGGCAAAATCTGCAGCGTTTTACAAACTAAAAGCAAATCAGGTAATGCATTCTCGTTTCGAGCCTTCAGCCCAATGTTCAACTCATTCCACAAACTTTTCAACTTTGCGACGTGTGTACTTACATCATCTCCACGCGCCCAGCTAAATGCAAAAAATTCTGTGCAAATCTTGAACAGCTGATCCTTCGACGATGCCTCGAACTGCTGTTTCAATGCTTCCCACGCCTCGTACGCAGATTCCTTGTCCATGATTTTCTCGTATACCGCGTCTGTTACTGAACTTGAAATCATTGATTTTGCATAGCTGTTAGCCTTGCGGTAGAAATCGCACTTCCTTTTGTGCTCCTGCGCATCTTTATCACTAGCTCCTTCCCCCAAAGGTCTTGGCTTAGTTAATGTATTATCGATAGCCTCCAACGCTCCTTCGTGGTAGTCTAGCATATCGCGCATTTTTCTTTTCCATATAGGCCAGTCTGACTCACCAGCTAAGGGCTTTATGTGCTTCGCCAAATCCATTTCTTCGTCAATGCTTAGATTACTTTTCTAGCCACGCCCTGATCACACTCGACTAATCAATTATTAATTGCTCTCGTTTTTACGTACTTGACCCATAACCTGTTGTATTTTACGTTTTTATTGTTAATAACCTTCAAATTCAAACTTGACTGCAATTCAATTCTAGCGTGTGTAATTTATTTCAAGGAATTTTATCGATTACTCCTGTTTTACAATGTTGTATTTCGGAGGCAGAGTTACCAGCGGATTTAACTTGAATTTTAACAATGCTGCCACTTATTACTTTAACACTCTTGAGGGCTTTCTCTCCGGATTTGACAGCAAAACGATTAAAGTCACTGAGTGCTCCTTTCATCGACAGCCTGGGACAGTACTCTAACTGAGTCCCCATCAACTTTCTCCATTGCATAAACAGCTTTGACTGGCTGTAGATAGATATCAGCCTGTTGGAGGTATCAGAAATATCGCTGGAGTTCCGATAAATCAGTAGTCACTTAATTGCCGTGCCACATAAGAACGCAAATTTTGGTTAAAGCAATATTTCTCCCTGGTCTATTTTGCAGATAGGTTGCCTTCGTTCTGCACTAGTTGGGTCAAAGATCAGTTGAAATAAATACAATGGAATTTCTCTTTGCATTAGATATTTTCATAGCCAATTAAAATTTGGTAAAAAAAAGTGTAAGTTTCAGGTAGCTCAAAAATCGTGTTGATTTCTGAGTGTTTGGTTTTTTCTTTGCTGGCGGTCACTACGCGAAAACCCATTCGGCTACGGCGGTATACGAATATTCAAGTATACGAATATTCAAGAGCTAAAAAACAATATTCTACGCAATATCCCCAAAACGATTTGTTTGAGACTCCAAGTCTTGCAAGACTTTTTCACTTTTTTTGGTCCACACTATTAGTTCCATAAATATTTTACATGTTCTGAATACCCTGTATTATGATCTTACGAAAAATATCCAATATTTTTCTAATAAATTTATATGTAAACTATAAAATGCAGAATTCATTGATTGCTACACATAAAATGTAAATCAAAAATTGCAAACTATCATCAACCAAAAAAACCAAAAGACTAAGTGCATAATATTCGCTGTTTTGTCGCCATCAATAATACAAATGCGCCTCACTACCACACACGTACCATTCCTGGCACTATTTCCAGCAGATACAGCCACGTAATTCCACTCAATCAGCAATAATCCTTTGCCACGCTTTCTACGTAACATCCTCTCATCTCCTCATCCCATCAATAGCGCCATCACAATGTGCAGGTTTAACTTTCACACTCTCGCCTCCGCCTTTGTGGCCGCAAGCGCAACTTACCTGATTTTCGCGTTACGCACTTTTGCCTACAACATAGACACTTTGGCACCGGCTATTGCAAAAGCAACCTCCAATGCACCCCTAAGTGCGGCTGTTATCACACATTGGCAACAGCAACAGCACCCAGAAAAAAGAAATGATTCCACTCTGCCAGGCATGTCGATCGGCGCTATGGGCGATCCACAAGTGAATGCCACTATGCTGACGGCGTTGAATTCCAATGTGGTTATCACCTTTGGCCCTGACAGCGGATACGTGTACGAAGACCGGCAAGGTCATGTGGTGAAGCGCGAGAACATCGAATACGATTTGTCTGGTATGCGCGTGTACAATGTGGGTGTGTTGATGGCATCACATTTGGGTAAGTGTAGGAATACTTATGACAAAAACAAATAGTTTTACCTTCGCACATTTATTTATCAATGCAACTGTTCATTTTATACTTCTGCATAGATTCACCTTTTGATTTGGAGCGTTGCGGGCCTGCCGTGGACTTGGCACTGGATGTTATTAATAGGGAATTTTTAGGGCCGCATAAAATTAAATTGCGTAAAGTGCAAGCAAGGTAAGTGCCGTATATGCGTACGTTCATATACGAGTATACTTACATATACTCATATGTTTATAGACTTATGCACAAGATAATGGAATCGCGTTACTCTGACCAATTTTGAATACTTTTGTTTTATTTGTTTAATTTTCATATGATGAAAGGACGATAACTTTTTTTTGTATAGAGAAATGGGCTATACTTTCATGTGAACAAAATTATCAAAAATTCACGAAAATTTGAGCCACTTTAAACTTTATACCCCATGATCTGAAAGTACCAGGAATGTTTAAATAAATCAAAACAGAGTTAAATTTCAGGCAAATTTATTTTATCTCCTTCAAAATATGACCCGTCTGAAGCAACACACATGTGCCAACGTTTAACCTAGTCCTCCATTCACCCCTGGTAGGCCGACGAAGAGATGGCTTTCAGCCTCTTTGATCTCCTCTATCGACTGAAATCTCCTTTCACGGAGTGGTAACTTCAACAAAAAGAAGTCGCACGGGGCCGTATTAGGTGAATACGGTGCTTGTACCATGGTATTTATTTGGTGCTTGGTCAAATAATCCAGCACAAATTGGGTTCGGTGCGATGGCGCGTTATCATCATGCAAAATCCAAGAATTGTTTTCCCACATTTCCGGCCAGCCAGGCAGACACTAATGATCCAATGGCGCTAAAAAGTTACAGATGTGTGTTTTACAGTCCTACCAACATAAGAAAAAAATATGGACCGGTTTCCACTTGCGCGGTTCGTTTAAATTAAACATTCCCGGTACTTTCTGATAATAGGGTATATTAAGATTACACAGGCCGACAAAATTTAACCAACATTCAGACCCAGAAACCAGACTATATATTTCCGAAGGTTTATGATGCGCTGAATCCAAATCTGGCCTCAGAATTGCCCTATTAGTTTGAGTTTTCGAGATATCCTTACCTAAAAGTGCAAAAAACCCCATTTTTGCCCATATTTGAGGTTATGTAGCCTTGCAGATGTTTTCTTTCACCAAAATTAAAGGATGGCATCTTTAAATACAATCCTTCTTTTTTCAAATGGCGTTTTGTTTGCTCAAATATCATTTTTTTTCGCAGAGATATCGCATTTTGAAATTCTCATGTTTCGAAATTTTCCTACACCTGAAAATCGATTAAGATAACATAGACATGATATAGTCGCTTACTAATTTTCTTGGGTTTGAGGGCCTGAAATATATGGATTAATAGTATGTAAATTTGGAGTTTGTGGGAAAGCCTGCTTGCGGTTATGTGGGTTAGCCTGCTCGCGGTATGATAGGGGTGGTTTCTAGGGGTTAGGGCTGTGTGTGACTCGGTACCCAAAGGTTAGATAGTGTAGGGATGTGGTGTGTCAGCACACTTATGGTGTGAGACAAAATTTTAAGAAAAATAAGACTCAATTCAAGAAAATTAGTAATCGAATATATCATGTCTATGTTATCTTAATCGATTTTCAGGTGTAGGAAAATTTCGAAACATGAAAATTTCAAAATGCGATATCTCTGCGAAAAAAAATGATATTTGAGCAAACAAAACGCCATTTGAAAAAAGAAGGATTGTATTTAAAGATGCCATTCTTTAATTTTGGTGAAAGAAAACATCTGCAAGGCTACATAGCCTCAAATATGGGCAAAAATGGGGTTTTTTGCACTTTTAGGTTAGGATATCTCGAAAACTCAAACTAATAAATTAATTTTAGTTATCAATCCGAATTTTGCATGGACAGAGAAGCAGATATTAGTTTAAATTATTTCGGATACTTTTCCTTGTAGACTAGTGTTATTATACTAAAATTTAACGATATAAAACTGCGTACAGATTTTTTGTTGTTGTTAAATTTTCATTAAAAAATTTGCAACATTGTTCAAAATTTGTCGAAATTTTATAAGTTTTGTACAAAATTTGAAATTTGGATTAGTTATAAAACGAATTATATTTTTATAAAAGAACTAAAGAAAATTAAAAAAAAAAAAGAAAAGTAGTCAAAACATTTTTTTGCAAAACAATTTAATTTCACGCACCCTGCTCTTAATTAGCGCTTTGAATTACAAATTAATACTCTGGGAATCTGTGTGCTATGCTACCGCCGTTCAGCGGTGTATATCAGCAGTATCCCTACCATGCAATCAAGGACATACATAAATACAAGGGGAATATAAACGCAGCTAAGCAATTGTTACTCATACGCCCCGTGGCGCAATTCGATGTAAATTATGTACATATTTACTGCCATTTAGTCGAATATTTAAAGCTCAACTGCAATGAGATTTATTTACGTTGCAATTGTTTCTTGTTCTAAATGCAATACTTAATTATTCGTAATTGGTAAATTTATAGCTCGAATTGCGTTTGTACAATAAGTTCACATGCGGCCTTCGTTGGCAAGGCCAAGGTGGAGAGTACCATTAAGTCGAACTTCAGATCAAGTGCCATAATTGGCTATTTAAGAAGACTTCTAATGGATGGAATGGAAAGTGATGATAGCTGAAAAATATGTGAGTGGTGTTTTCAAAGCGTATTCGAAGAAATAAGTTACTTTTTATTTACGGTCATGAGTTTCCATAGGAATCCTATCAGTATGCAAGCTGAAAAAGTTTCCCCGAATGCTGCAATAGGTGTCTCTCCTCATGTAGTAGTTATCTGTGATGCATTGCGGTGTAGTCACTGATATACCAGATATTATCTCTTTTGTTTTTATACTGAAGGGCGGTTTTAAAATGTTGAAAGATTACAAATTGAATGAATAAATAATGCAAGAAGAAATGAGGGAACTAATTATGGAATGTTATTAAAGGCATGTGCCCATCATGGAAACATTTGAAGTATATTATATCGTATGTACATATTATATAAATCATCGTATATCATCATATAAATTTGTACGTGATGGCACGCTTTATGTTCACTTCCGTTGGCGATAAATGATCTCAAATAGCTCCACAAAAAATTTTTAGTGCAGCAGTGTCAAATCAGATGATCTTGGCGACAATTTTCGTTTCGTTCTTTTTCTTAAAGTGATTTATGGATTCACTGGCTGTACGGTATGTACATACCAGTATTCTGCTGAAATTGAAAGCGCTATACAAACCTACAGGTATGTGAAGTGAGATAACAAATGATTGTCGAAATTTATCACATGTTCAAAAACAAAACGTTGCACTCAATATTCAACAAAACAATCCATTATTTTTGCGCAAAATTTTTGCTCAAATCGCTTAAAACTGTTTTATAGTCGATCTTTAGCTCCTGGGCGATGCTGTGACTACTAGCATGCCGGTCAACTTCGATTATTTCTGTGATTTTATCGACATTTTCGACGTTATCGCTATTTTCTTTAACATCAAAAATGCCTGAATGGAATCGACGAAACCAAATTGGACGTAATTAACTATGTCAGTACCGGTACCATAAACACCATTCTCAATTTTAGCGACCTGGCTTTCATTTTCATTTTATAAAAAATAAAAATACTGTAAAATATAACGAATTTTCTCTTTGTTGACTTCTATTGCTAACACCCTGTAACTTAAAAATGATTGGAACAAATAAAAGGCAAAAAGAAATTTTTTAGGGTGAAATGGCAAAACTTTAAATTGTTTGATCGATACTTTACGAAATATCGATCACTACAACTATCTATCGAGAAATTAATGGATATTTTTGCACTATTATGGACATTGTCGCGCATTGACATACACGATTACAAATCTTAGTATCAACTATTAATGACAAAAATAAGAAAAACATCTGACTGAAGGTTTTTCCGAAAATGAAAACAAAAAAATTGCATTTTTTCTGAAAATGATTATTTTACTAAAGGTGCTTTCCATTCCAGTTCAACCGGGCTATTCGGGTTATAATTAAAAAAAAAATCGATTTTGAGCCGAAAAACAAAATTGCCGATAAATCTTGAAAACAAATTTTTTCATTATTTTGACCAGAGAGCAAGAATTTCGTTTGTGCATTACTTGCAATCTAGTAAAACAATAAATTCTGAATATTATTGTAATTTTTTTGACCAGCTGATTTGATTCGTGATTCGTGAAAAGAGACCCGGTTTGCAAAAGAATAAAAAACAGTTCATCAAAATAATTCACCGAGCCACAAGAACATTTAACAATGGCAAAATCCATGAAATAGAGTTCGAATTGTTGAAGCATCCACCGTATTCACCGAATTTGGCCTCCATATGTTTCCAGACCTAAAAAAATGCATGCGTGGAAAGCGTTTTTCATCAAATGATAAGATCATAACAGCCGTGGAAGCATATTTTACAGCTCTTTCAGGTTCTCACTTCAGGGATGAAACACATAAATTGGAATCTCATTGAAACAAGTCTATTATGTTTAAGGAGTCTATAATGAATTATAAAATTGTGTGTTTTAAGTGCATTTTTCTTATCGAACTTCAAAAATTATTGAAAAACCTAGTATATTAGCCCTCCATAATTTATAATGGCAAGCTCTAAAAGTTGAGAGATCAAGTTGGCAAGATCTCTAGTGCAAGCCAACAAAATTTGATCCAATTTCTGAACTAAGAACTAGATTGTATTTATCTTTGAAATATGCACGGTTTTAAATTATATTCAAATTCCCGTTATAAAAAATCACGAAACTCAAGCAAATGTAGGGGAGTATTAAAATAACTTGAAAAAAAATCATCTTTGAAGTGATTAGGAATTCAGCTATACCGAAATCGTAATAATATTCTCTTTCGACGATTTGAACTCATGGACAATTTGAACTCATCGACGATTGTTACACCAAAAGATATCTCACACTCGAACAACATTTCTCTACGTATCAAAATGGATTTAAAAGGAAACCATTTGTAGTTTGCTAAGCTTTTCTGAATTAAAAAAAATGTTTCATAGTATTACATAACCTCAGATATACCTAGAAAGAGTGTTTTTACGCTTTTAAGCCTGAATATCTCAAAAACTTGCTGGATCAATTTTGATTTCATTCGGATTCAGCATGGGGTTAAAAATTTGTGTAGGGCTGTGTAATTCTACAATTTAGTACGTAAGTTAAATTCGGCGAGGTTAGCTAGTCGCTAAAATATAATATTGTATTATTTATATACATATTTATGCACTTAATCACAAAATAATATAAATGTGAAAAGAATGAAACACGCAGTTTGGAAAACTAAATTTACAGAGCTTTTTGCATGAGGTGTGGCCATTACATAACGAGGCTGCATGACTTCCTGAGCTCCTTATTCCCCATCGTTTAGCAAGAGATTTCTAGCTCACTACAACATTTCAGTATTGCACGACCTACCGGAATAAATGGGAGGAAATTTAAATTAAAAGCAAAATCTATAATCTACATTCAAAAACTGTTGAATTTTCACATTGTGAAATAGTAAGCTTCAGCTGATAGAAGAAGACTCTAATAATATATTAGAAGATATGCAACGGGCGCTCTGCAGATAGAGGATGGGTGTCTATAGAGGGTGATAATAAGTGCAGGTGTATGAAATCAAAATAAAATTGTATACAGCATTAGCATCTACATATACACTTGCATAAACTACGAAAATTTGTTTCAATGTAATGTATTTGCAGCAATTGTGTGCACTTAGTTTTTCTTTTTCATCCCAAGTTTATTCATGTGTTAATATTGCTTTTTTCTCAGTTACCCTTCATGTTCTGGAGCGAAGGCACCTGGTTTGGCCGCTGATATGCATTTTAAGGATGATGTCATAGCTTTTATTGGACCCGCCTGTGCATTCGCATTGGAGCCGGTTGCGCGTTTGGCTGCCTATTGGAATTCGCCGATTATTACAGGAATGGGTGACCAGGTGAGATGATGCTCATACCAAAAAAATATACAAATTTTAAAGATGTTAAATATAGATATACTAAAATAGCACGACGTGTGTGTATATTAAATCCTTATTGTTATAGTAAGGCATTTACTCATTCAGGTAAACTCCCAACTGGGATTTATTACAATTCTGAGAAGTATAGTACGAGTATTTACGAAAATACATATATACTTTAAAAAAGATCATTTTCGAACTCACGATTGATAGTTGCACAAGAAATCAATACGAAGAAATTCTTTCTTAAAATTAGACCTATCCTATCAGATTTGGGAGAAAATATTACGCAGCTTCCTCCGAATCACGAACCCACGTTTTACTTAATTCCATACTTGCATAATCGCTTGGAAAAACGCCTTGTGATTTGTGAATATCTTTATGTTAAAGTGCTGTTAATAGATTATTGCTTTCCCTTGATATACCAAAGAAAAATCGGGTTTCAAATAAGTTGTAACAGCGCGAGGAAGAGTTTTTTCACTAAATAAGAAATTACTAGCCAAAGGAAAGCTCGTCTCTATTGCACAAGGGGCGCAAAATTGATCACCCTATCGGAAGATTTATTAATTTCGCAAATGGAGTCGTACGTCAATCGTATTTGACGCTTGTAAACTAGGCAGCTACAGCATACAATCGGACATGGAATGGGGTGCACAAAGATTAAAATAAATATTTCCGTCGCTCAAAATAATATTTGGTGTTTAATAATAAAGTTAATCAAAACCAAAATTGATGATTAATTTTGCGCCACTTTGTGTATTTAGTTACTGGTGAGTGACTCCAAGTGATACTAGTATTTTGCACACAGTCTTCAATTTTTCTGAAAATTAGTTTATTGCAGGCCTGCGTATAATAAGAAGTGAGCGGAAATAATTTTAAAATCTTTTTTTTATAATTTTGAGTTTTATTCAATGTGGAAAATTTTAGTATAGTCAAATATCTTTGGTTATTTTTAACATTTTCATAATGATTTTAGAATAAAATCTACTTTTAAAAAAAAGTAAATATTTGAAAAAAAAATTAAATATTTTTGTTATAATTTTTTGAAAAAATGATTGTATTTTACCATCTGTGATTTCACATTTTTTTTAAGTTTGATAGCTGGATTCCATTAACTTTCGTGTTAAATTCAAAAAAATAGTACATTCCAAAAAAAAGTTGAATTATAAAGGGGTTTCCAATAACATGTGTTATTGGTGAATGGATTGCGCTATCCAGAAATGATTAACGATTTTTTATGGCCGGAATTGGATGGTATTGATCTGGACAACGTTTATTTTCAACGAGAAGGCGCTACGTGCCACACAAGCACGAAACCATTGATCTTTTACGGGAAAAGCTTCCGGACCATGTTATCTCTCGAAGAGGTGATCACAATTGGCCACCGAGATCTTGTGATTTAACAACTTGTGACATTTTTCTTTGGGGCTACGTGAAAGAGAAGGTCTACGCCAACAGCCCAGGGTCGATTCAAGACCTCAAAGATGGATTTCGTGAGGCTATCGAGGACATAGGGTAGCCACTTTGCAATTCGGTTATGGAAAATTTTATGAAAAGGATATTGTCCTGTAAGCGTGGTCGTGGTGGTCATTTGCCCAATGTTATTTTCCTCTATTAACGGCATATCTTCCTCTTTATAATGGAATAAACATCCGATCTTTTATATTAAAAAATAGCATTTTTCTTTGAATATCAAAATAGCATCTCTGTTTGAAAAACCCTATGATTTATCTAGTCATGTTTTATCCTAAAAAATATATATGTATCATGTATAAATTTGTATACTGTTTTGGCAATATTTGTCAAATTCGTTATTTATTACTCTCTCACTGATGCTAAATCACCGGCGTAACTTACACTATTGAGCTGTATATGCAATTGATAAAACTTGATAAGGAATTACATACTTATTCCTTGTGAAAATAACATGAATTGGTCAGAAGATCGAGCTATTTCAATACACCAAACTTTTTCTTCTTTTCTGTATCGCAGATCCAGGCCAATCAGGCCGAATCAACAGATTTCGCATACGTAATACAGACTTGCTTAAATTCAGCCAAATTTAATTTTTCATCGAAAATTATACCTCTCTACTTGAACCCTTCAAATCAGAAAAAAAAGAAGTCTTTAATACCTGACACGCCTTATAGACTTACAGGGTCCGATTGAAAAGTAATAAGCCTTATTTTTTTAAGCAGTTTTATTAAACCTTTTGGCTTATACAACTAATATTCTTTAAAATAGGACCCTTGAGCGTCAATACACCGCTGGTAGCTGTCCTTCCACTGCAGAAAACATTTCGATGGAGTCGAAACGCCTCCCCTTCAGCTTTCTTTTCAGGCGCGGGAACAAGAAGAAGTCCGGAGGGGACAGGTCTGGGCTGTAGGGAGGGTGGGGAAGCACCGGAACCCTTATCTTGGGCAATGCAGAGGTGCAGAGGAAGGCGGTGTGCACCGGCGCATTGTCGTGATGAAAGGTCCAAACAGGTCCTAAGGAGCACTTCTTTGTAAATGCCGCGTTTACAGTGCTTCCTGGAGGTACAAACTGTTTAGCTTTACGCAAAATTTGATCGAGTAACGTTGATCCAACGATCGCTGCATTTTTGCCACTGCAAAATCCAAACACACTTTTAAAACAGCTTTCACGCGCGGAGCGATGTTGACTGCACCGCTGTTGCCAGCGACCTGGGACCGGTTTCTAGTGGAAGGGGAAGGTCCAACGATCATTTTCTCCCACCAACCGATTCGGTTGATCGCTTGGCAGACGCTCCGCGCGAAAAGACTCATTACTTTTCAATCAAATCCTGTACTATGTCAACTTCAGTTGCAGGAACATTTTATGTTTGCAAATTCTAAGTCAAAATGGGTTTAAGTTATTAACATTTTATTTAAACTGGCCACCTAAACAAATGACTAGAAACGGAACAAAAACTTGCCATCACAACAATAAGTGATACAATTTGCATTTCATTGTTAAAAATTATAGGCCTTCGGAAAGCAGACGTGCCATACTTTTCTAAGAAAAGTTTCTATATGATTACTTCTTTCTATTTAAGTATTCAATATAATTTTTCTAATAGAAAGTTTCCCTGAGCTGCCAGTGATTATCGAAATACCCAATTATTTACAGGGTAGAAACTTTCGACGTTCGGAATTATCATATAAAAAAATGAAAAAAAAAGATAATAAATCAACATTTTATATTCGTCGGGAAAAGAAAGTGTCTTTTGTGTTGAATTAATTAAGCACTTTAATAGTGCATAATTCATAGTCAATTAATTTGCTTTAATTTCTATGCCGTAAAATAGTTTACGCATCTCTTGAGTCTGATGACTTAATGAAATAGGTATATTGGATTTAGCTCTTCTTAGTAAGGAAAAAACTTACAAGTATTTAATTAATACCAAAGTTTATTTAACACTAAAAATTATTAGAAAATGAAAATCGTATGGAAGCGTATAACTTTACTATAGAACTAACTCGAGAAACTACAGGGCGTATGAGTAACACAGGCAGCATACAGAACAACGAAGAAAAAAGGAAGTAATATAGCAGCACGGTTGCGTAGCATAAATATAGTGCGATCCGTAATTTTTTTTTTTTTTAAAGTGGAAAAATTACCGTCTAAAGTTTGCTTTGTCGCTGGTTTGGTGAAAATTCGTTGATAAATAATAAAATGTTTTGAAATCGAGTCAGAGCTTTCGAAACTTTTTATATTCACGGTGTTCAATAACTTTAACACAATAATTCATTGACATGTTTTGACAATTTATTTATTTCATTATTTTTTGTGAAAATATTATTCATTCTCCTACAAAAAATCATATAAAAACAAAAACTTTGTGCAAAATGATAGAAAATTATATATTTTAATCATTTAATATTTTAATCTTTACTAAAACTTTGAGTATGCGATTTTATAGGCTATGAATTCTGGTATAATAAAGTGCTAGAAAGAACTGGGTCAAAATTGCGTAAGCGCTTATCACGCCAATCAAGAAAAAGAAGGATTTTTGACAATTTTAGTTCGCTGGCGGTGCTGAGTGTTTCTTTCTATATAAAAAATGCAGAGCATCGTTATTTGAACGAAATGTACTACACTGTCAGCAAAAAATAATAATAATAATCAAAAGCCGAAGCGATTTTTGAGGCGACATTTGAGAAACTTGCATTTTATTACACCGAAATTGAATGGGCTATAAAATTGTAGACTCGAATTTTTTCTAAAAATCTAACTAAAAAGTTTGAAGTTTGTTAGATAATTTTTTATTTTTTTTTATTAATTTGCGCAATGCTTGAAGCTTAGATTTATACAGTTTTTGAACGAGAATGAATTAGCTCAGGTTAAGATAAATGGTTGCCCACGCGAAGGGCTCACTTAGGCAAATAATCAAATTCGGTCATTACGGCTATACAAAGGTAAATGAGAGGGAGAAGAACGAAACAGGAAAAACAAGGAAGAAAGGTATTTGGATTGGCGATTGACGACCAAAGGGTGGCTAATTACATTTGTATGTAGTATACACCGTTTTGAATTTTATGATTCCAGTTCCATTCAGATTTGAATTCTGCGACTTTAGGATCTTCAGGAATCTAGGTATCCCAGAAATCTGTCAATTCTAAAAAAATGTCCTTATAAGTAAAAAAATAGTAATAAATTTATTTAAACAAAAAAAAAAATAATAGACAGCAAATATTTAAATTTTAATACAAAATATTTAATTTCTTCTCATCTAGCCACCTTCTGATGATGAATTAACGGTTACATCTGGTATACTGGGTAAAATTCACAAATGGAAAAACGAAAGTACGGTGAGTTCATCCTATTTATAAGCACAACAATTCGTAATATGGCAATAGAAGTTTGGTTCTACTGATGAAAATTCTTAAAGCTTTAAATAAAGTAGAAAATTAGTAGAAATGCTAACCTTTGATGATTTTAATATTTACTAGTAGACACCCGGCATGTAAAGTGCATACGAAAGAGTAGTGAGCCACACAATAACAAATCAGCGGATATAGAAATTAGAAAACATGCATTTCTCACCTTTTCTTCGATTGCCTATTCTCCCTTAACCTACTTAGTGAAGTTTGGCGCCCAGCGAACACCAGCAATTTCAAAAACGAAAAAAATCTTTGTTTTCAAAATTTCAATAGTAATAGGAAATCATTGATAAATTTAATTCATGTAGAGTGATTGTGAATATTTAAAATTTTTATTGCACGTAAATAGTTTTCAAATCGGTTGAGTCATTTTTGATTTGTTGCAGTTTGAAAATTAACTTTATGATTTTTTAACACAGATCCATGACATGCTTCTTTCATAATTTTGTGCAATTTATGTCCTTTCAGGATAGATCAGCTTCTGAATACAAAAAACCCCGTGCGAATCGGTGCATCTTCTGCACAGTTATTAGCGTACATGTGTACATATTCTGAGACTGTATTTTATGAGATGTAGATATACGTTTTTGAATAATTTGTGGAATATTATAACTTACAGTATTTATGTTATGAATGCCTACAGGCAAAGCGGCAGTCCTTTTTTTAAACAGCGCATCACACATTTTTATACATATGCAATTACAAGTACAAGTACACATATAAATATACTGAAGATTTCATTAATCGCCTTTGATTTTTTTTCACTCTGCTGCCGCGAATTCCCAGTGGTTACTGGAGTGCAGGCACATGCTGGGTTGCCGCTATGTTGGGTAATCTAATGGCAATTGCTGTCATTGTCATGGTCAGTGTCAGTCACCAGCAGTCAGCTAACACCACTACTATTCAAGCAGTAGCTACCAACTAAGAAGGCCACCTACAGCAACTTGGTTGACATTGACATTTTGCAATTTGTTTGAAATAAAGGAAGAAGGGGAGAAGAAAAAAGTGAGTGGGAACTTGTGGCAAAAAAAGGTTGCTTGCCATTTGGGATTTTTTTTTTCGATGTATTTTAAATGAGTAACGGGAAATCGTGAACTTGTATGCGCGCGTGTGATTAAAGAAATCAAAAGAAAAGTGAACCGACCACACGCATCTACTCGTGCATGGGAAGTGTTATTCCATTACCTTAGAAATGTCAACTTCCACTTAAATTACTTAAGTCACTAATAGCCAACTTAAGGCTGTAATTTCCTGTATTTAAAGTGGTTGGGCCGAGGACTTTGGCATTTGTTGGAATTAACTAATTATTTTTATTTCGTAGTCAGACTGAGGCTTTAAGTATTTTTTAATTAATTACTTTTTGCTCCTAGGACAAGCCGTAATTGTGACGAACGCCACATGCTACTTTTTTATAAATAGACACTCACATAAACTTGTCATATCTGCGTGTGTATGAATAAACAAATGTATGTAATACAAAGCGTATTGTACTTGATTTTTTTTTTATTTTCTTATATATATATATGTATATATGGTATTCTAATCGAATCTCAATGGCTTTACAAAAATGGTAGTAAAAATTCTGCAGGTGCATAGAGAAAGCTCAAGCTTAGCAATGTGCTGATGATTGGCACACAATGTGGGATTTTACAGATCAAGGGCAACCTAAATCCATTTTATCGAATTTTATTTTTCATGTGCATTTTTTCCATTGCATATCCATATTGGGATGAACAAAGGAAAGAATAAAATATTAAAATCGCTTTTGCAATTGACGCAAATTTTGGGATTTCCATTTGCGGGCTTTTCCATTTGAAGTTTTCGAAATTTCGTATTTTCTTAAGCCATTACTGACATCGGCCGCCGTAGCCGATTAGGTTGGTGCGCGACTACCATTCGGAATTCAGAGAGAACGTAGGTTCGAATCTCGCTGAAACACCAAAATAAAGAAAAAAAGTTTTTTCTAATAGCGGGAGTCCCACGGCAGGCAAACCTCCGAGTCTATTTCTGCCATGAAAAAACTCCTCATAAAAATATCTGCCGTTCGGAGTCGGCTTGAAACTGTAGGTCTTTCCATTTGTGGAACAACGTCAAGACGCACACCACAAATAGGAGGAGGAGCTCGGTCAAACACCCGGAAAGGGTGTATACGCCAATTATATATGTATACAGGGTGCGCCATCTTTTATGTCGGTATGTAAACGCTGAATAACTTTGTCATTTACCAACCGATCGACTTCAATATACATGTTTCCGATACGTCAATTCAGTACAATTTCAACCGTGGATCGCTTTACACCAAAACAACGCGAAATCGACGCTATAAAACCCGAAATGCTTGACAAGGTGATGACAAACGCAGAAAAAAGATCGCAGTTTGTGATTGCTAATAAAGGTGGTCAATTGATTGATATTGTATTCAAAAAAAGTTTTAATAAATTGTAAATAACCAAACCAAATAAAAATACCTCACTTGTAGAAATCAGTTGTTTTTTTTAAGTTATTCAATGTTTTCGTACCGACATAAAAGATGGCGAACCCTGTATATTTAATATATTACCGAGACATGTTGATGTTGCTGTTGTTGTTGTTGTCTTAATTTTTTTAAGTCAGATCCATTTCGTGAGATCCAGATATAATAGCAATTTTTTATCTCTATGTCCGAGGAAAGTTTTACCGAAAGATCGAAGTTTTGTTCTGGCTGAACTTGGTCATTCGCATAAATAGTGGAAAAGACTTTATTTCACCCCCTCCATCTGACAGCTTCTGCAGATGGAATTGAAAGAAGGTTGAGTCTGGTTGCATGATTTCCTACCTTCCAGTGACCTGTGAGTGTTGCAGTAATACGTGAAATGTTTGAGTGAGAGCATCCTAACAGGTAATTCGTCTTCTGGATGCTGTATGGCGGCCATGTTTTCCTTGTTTTAGTACATGCAGTTAATTGCTTCCATCTTCTTTCGGCTAAACTATAGTAGTGTGACGCAATGGATGTTTTGAAATTTTTAAATAGAATAATAATGAAAAGTTTTTGAAATCTTATAATCGCATCTTGTTACGTTAAACCGGTAAGTTTAGTACTATAAAAGCTTCCACGTCATTATCGTCAGTCATATTTGACTAACTCACTAACATCAAAGAAAAAAAAAACAATTTATTTGTGCTTTTGTAATTTGGAGAGACACACTTGACGGTTTTATATTTTTAAACTGGTTTGCCTCAAGGCACATTGAACAGGTAATAGTAGTGGAGTAAAAACAACAAGAACAATATATTTTAATTTTGCTTTCGATCCCTAGATGTCAAAATCTATGAACAAAAATTAACAGTAACAAATTATTCTAAAATTCTACTTCTTTTATTACCTTAGTATCTGTTCAATATGCCTTGGCTTGACTGATTTCGTCTTTATTTGAAATCGGAATTTTGGAGATAGCGATTTATCTGTTCAAGTTATAACATTAAATCATTATGATGCTCTTTAGTTTTAGGCTTAGTAATTTACTTTCTTGGATACCGGTTATTAAAAATCGAAGTACGAGGTGTGTTCAAAAAGTATCGCGAATTTTGAATTTTCGCAGGTTCGGCCATTTTGAATGTTCAGTTAATTGTTGACAGCTGCTTTGCTTACACGTCTTTCGGCTCGTCTTCGATTTTCCCCTAGTCAAACAGATGGATCAAAGAATCTGTATCAAATTCTGTGTGAAAAACGAAATTAAGTGCGCGGATGCTTTCCGAATGTTGACTGTGTCATACGGGGAAGGTACTTTGGACCAAAGCAACGTTTATCGATAGTACAAAATGTTCTCAGAAGGCCGAGAAGGTGTGAACGACAAAAAGCATGCCGGACGCCCGAGCACTTCAACAACCGACGAAAAAATTGATGATGTGGAGAAAATCGTATTGGCCAATCGTTGAATCTTCGTTAGAGAAGCTGCTGAGGACCTGGACATATCGATTGGCCATTCGTGCAATTCGATTTTTTTCAATGAATTGGGCATGAGACGGGTCGCCGCAAAATTGCAACATTGCTAATGAGATGTTGGACTCTGTCTGCGACGACCCAAATTTGCTCCAGAGGGTCATAACTGGTGACGAACCGTGGGTTTATGGTTATGACGTGGAAACCAAACCTTAATATCTCAGTGGCAGCTGCCGTACGAACCAAGATCGAAAAAAGCGCGCCAAGTTCGGTCGAATGTAAAAGTTTTGCTTACCGTTTTCTCCGATTGCAGGGGCGTTGTGCATCATGAGTTCTTGCCACAGGGTAAAACGGTCAATAAGGAATATTACCTGCAAGTTATACGCAATTTACGCGAAGCAATGCGCCAGAAACGCCCGGATTTGTGGAAGAACAAAAATTGGCTCTTGCATCACGATAACGCCCCTGCTCACCCATCGTTGCTTGTGCGCGACATATGGCCAAAAATAACACACTAATATACCACAGCCACCGTATTCCCCAGATCTGGCCCCCTGTGACTTTTTCTTCTTCCCGAAATTGAAGAGCCCCATGAAAGAACCACGCTACGCTACGATTGACAAGATAAACACTGAAGAGGAGCTGAACAAGATAAAAAAAAAATGATTTTTTGAAGTGCTTCGAAGATTGGAAAAAACGTTGGCACAAGTGCATAATATCTCATGGGGATTACTTTGAAGGGAACAAAGTAGATATTAATGAATAAATAAATAATTTTTGAAAAAGCACAAAATTCGCGATACTTTTTGAACACACCTCGTATACAAACTTTTTCCTGATTGCCTCAGTAGCCGCTTCAACAATTTTCGACGTGCTCAGTAAAGCGCGCGTTTTTCCTTGCGTTAAACGACGCCGATTATATCAGAATATAAGTAATTATATCTTTTGTTAGGTGTTCGGCTGAAATAAGGTGATCCCCTTCAATTTGTCGTGCGCGCCTTCCTGTGGTTCCACAAATGAAGGGACCTACAAATGTATGCCGCCTCCGAACGGCAGATGATTTTTTTTTCATGAGGAGATTTTTGGCACCATTTGCGCGATATATTAGAATGAAAATAATGAGATTTTGATTTGTATTCATCAAGAAAGAGCTGTTTTGTTCATTTACCTACCCAATACAATGTACCACTCGTTGGAAATATAAATTCCTCGCTGGGTCACAATGACATCATTACTAAGTAGGATAATGCTAAACGTTTTTTCTAATAGCGGCCTCCTATTGGCAGGCAATGGAAAACATCCGAGTGTATTTCTGACATTAAAAAGATCGTCATAAAAAACCATTTGCCGTTCGGAGTCGGCTTAAAACTGCAGGCCCGCCCATTTGTGAAACATCATCAAGACCCACGCCACAAAAGGAAGTAGGGCTCAACCAAATACCTAACAAAAGTGCATGCGCCAATAATTATTTTTTTATTTTTTTTTTCAGCGCACATCAAAACCTCGGGCGTTTTACTCAAAGTTGCATTTATATAGTGAACCATTTGCTCTCAGAGAAATAACCACTTTTAGTCACACCTACTGGTGGACTCTTCAAGTAGACTCAGAGTTCACAATCCCACTTTAGTTTGACCCTAAACGAGTGTTTAATTTCTGCCCGATGCTGGAAGTTGGTAGCTGCTTGAAAGACGTCAAATCAGAGTCAAAAACTTTTCTTACATTGGCAGACTTCTATACACGGGATCATCCTTATATTCGAAGCTAATTTTTACGCATAAGCAATAGGTATAGTTTAACTTGCCAGCTCCTATTCATGAAAACTTAATCTCAAGGGCAGAGGTTGAACTCACATGTGAAGTCTTTGAGATCGAGTTAAGCAATTTTTATGCCCACAAAACACACAAATGAAGCATAATTTATCTGAAAATATTTATAGACATACTATATGTACAAACATAGAGAGCTTTTCTGTTAATTAAAAAGCGCAAAACCCTTTAAATATGCACAAACATGTAAATCCTTGTTGAATCTATTCAAAATAATAACATTTCACACATACATACGTATTCGTATATATGGGTGTGCACGTTCGGGCATTGGGCTAGTAGCTTATACTCGTAGCAGAATAAGCTTAATTCAGTTCAGTGCCAGTTATGACAGACAACAGCTGTGAAGCTTAGACTGTCGCAGGAAATAGCCGTCAGCTAGGCAGCGATATCTTGACGAGTGAATTTTTTACGCGCATAAAGTTACTCTTTTTACACACTTTGTATGTATGCGAGTTTACATATTTATGAATGTGTGATATAAAAAATAACACATTAGGGATACGACGCATTTACATATATATACATATGTACATACTTATTTAAGTATGCATAACATTGAGTAAACATCTACTTATGTATATACTTAAACATACGTATGAACAAGCAGTGGCGGCGCAAAAGTTAAGAAGTCTAAAAATCACATTAGAATGCTTGCAGAGCAAAAACAAGAAAAAACAATAATTAACAACAAATATGGATTTTCACAAATTCTACGTATAGACAGATTTTAAGCAGTTATTTACGAGATTTCGATTTTTTTTATTTTATATAAAGTGGCGCAAAATTATTCACCCTATCGGCAGATTTATAATTTTTGCAAATCACTTATATTTGACGCTTGTGAACTAGACAGCTACAGCGTACAACCGGGCAAGCAATGGTGTGCGTAGGGATCGAAATAAAGATTTCCATCACTCATTTTTTTTATTTATTTATTAAAAAAGTTCTTCAAAATCAAAACTGCATGATTAATTTTGCGCTCCCTTGTATAAAAGTGCTGAAAGGATCTGTCTGTGAAGCAAGCAGAAGGTTAATCAAATCTAAATAAAAATTATCCATATTTTGTACCTCAGCTGGAAGGATCTTTTGATGTGCGTACGGTTTCAAAGCTAAACTTTTAGTACAACAAAACCATATAAATTGAAAGTTACAAACTTTGTACAAAATTTAAATAATTTAAAAAAGTTTTAAATATTTTAAGCAGAATTATTATAAAAATTTCAAGTATGCAGTTTTTATATAAAGTGTAGTGTATAAAGTGCAAATTTGAAGTGGTTGAAAAATAGCGTTAATTTTTGACCATTTTTTTTTTGCTGGCAGTACTTTCTCCATATAAAAAAATCTGGTCTTTCGGAACACAAAAACGACGTTATCAATTAATAGAATTATAATTTACAAGACCAGCAAAATTAACCTTGTTTTATATAATTTCTGTTTTAAAATTGGAAAGACGTTACAATATTTCGGAATGTTTTAAAATTATATATTCGCTTAATTACATAAATATAACTAGAACTTTGATGTTATCTAAGATAGGTTTCGGATTAGCTATTTACGGACATTGGGCATAGACCCATCTGAAACGTCTAGAAGCGCCTTATTACGCAGCAGCTAGAAGGAGCATTAGAGCCTTTCCTACTTCTCCCATTTATGCCATCTTAGTGGAAGCTGGTCTACCTACCCTTGTGGAAAGGGTATCAAATAACACGCTGATGTGTATCCCTCGAGTTCTATATTGCAGAAACAAGCTTTTGTTTGAATGCGTTCCTTCATGTCAACACAATACAAGTAAAAATGGCCGAAAATCAACGATTTCAAAAATTTTAAATCAAGCCAAAGAACTGAACATCCTTATATCACCAATTCTCGTAGAAAACCCGTCTCATCCAGAATGGATCGTACCAAGCTATTTAGCCATAAATAATTTAATGCATCATCAAAAAATATTACTGGCCCCGATGAATTCAAACAATTATATAATATCTTGAAACTGTTTCTCCTTTGAAATCAGACTGGGACCTGTTATTTACGGACGGATCTAAAACCGATACCTGTACTTCGTTTGCCGTAACCAACGAAATAGGTACCACTATAACCGTTGGAGTTTTACCAAGTTACTGCTCAATTTTCACAGCCGAAGCTGCTGCGTTACTTGAAGCGGTATACTTCGGTTCCCAAAAAAACCATCAATATATAATATGCAGGACAGCAAATCAACAATCGAGGCTATTCTGAACCCAGTTAATAACTTCCCAGTAATAACAAAAATGCGCAACATGCTCACACAAAAAAAGGTTCAATCAAACTTATGTGGGTCCCGGGTCACAGTGGCCGATAGTAGAGCTAAGGAGGCAACCAAAGAGCCATTGTACATGTTCGAATACACTCTTCCAGAAGATATAAAAAAGTTGGTAAGGCATTCCAATTATGAAAGTTCCCTGAACAAATGGAACCAGTACCAACATCACTACAAATCCTTCAATCTCTCGAGATCGAAAAACCAATACCCGTCAAATTCTTCATGCCGGAATATTAAGACCGTTGTTCGTCTGACAATTGGCCATACAATTTCAACCCACTCGTATTTGCTAAATGGTTTGCCGAAACCCCCGTGCCCGTTTTGTGGATTCAGCGAATTTATCGTATCGCACTTCATGGATATATGTTCAGGAATCCAAAATATTAGATCATCGGTGTTTAGAAATATCAAACTATCAGAACTTCTGAAGCAGACAACGGACTATAATATTAGTATCATAAACCAATTCGTTTCTTGCTGTAAATTAAAAATTTAACTTCATAGGCTTCTAAGTTATCTGGTATATATAGTAGTGGTTACATCCACATTCCCTCGATTGTACTATCTCCATCTTTCTCCAGTGTATGAATAATATATTATAATCTTGCAGCTAGCGTATAATAAACCTAGTTTAATATAATTATTTCCTTTTCTCGTCTTGATATATAGTATTAACCATTTAAAACAATAGCCGAAGGCCTTAGCAGCCAGTGCTTGTTCCTTTTTTTCTTACCTTTAAGTGGAATAATTATTTATAATTATTACTCTTTTCAATAAATAAAAAAATATTCGGTATTTTCGTTATCGCTTTCAACGTCATTAGAAGATTTCAATTTTTTGGATGGATGAACATACTCAGATGTCAGATATAGAGATTTAGATTTCACTGGTAATGCCTTTCAGCGAAACGTAGCCTAAGAAATCAAGAGATAAATCTAAAGAGATGCCATTTTTTGTTATTATATTTTGAAGCCAGTAAACTTTATAACGCTCAGCGCGTTCCCATAAGATGGTTGTGGAAGTCATATCCATTTACTTTCAATCAATTGTTTCCTTTAAGCTCCATAACAGTTGGTGTATATTTGACCGGCTGGACTAGAGTTCTGAAAAGTTGTATACCGAATACATTTGGTTTTGTCTTGAGCCTGTTGTGTGCTTAGTATGCAGTTTTTCCAAAATACCCCTAACTTTTTCCATTTGAATAATTTGCGATGCCAGGTTATTCTTGAGATCCGATGTTTGCCCTCTAAAGCTTTGATAATACGCATAAATGTTTTTGCAGAAAAATACCGAGATTCGAACCTACGTTCTCTTGGAATTCCTAATGGTAGTCACGCACCAACCTATTAGAATACGGCGACCGCCTTGCACTTGTTATACTAAAATTCTGTGTTCTATAAGACTGCATACCCAGAAAAATTGTGTTTAAAAAGATGAAAGTTTTGATGGCGTTTACAAAATTTTGTACGAAGTTTGAAACTTTGCGTTATATAGTTTTTCTTTTACTTTGAACTATGTATATTGTTATGAAAGAATAGTGGCGTTTTTATAACTTTGCAACAGGGTATACAAACGTACCAACAAAGCAAAACAAAAACTCGAAAACCGGCGTTACGTTGGCCGTGAAATTTTAAGTCACCCTACTTTTTGAGTCACACACCTCGTATATAAATGATTATGGAAATATTAGTGCCATTCATATTTGAATAACTTGGCACACAATGTTAATGCTCTTTACCATTTTTCGAGAAACTTTACTACCACCATACCAACATTGACTCCACTCTATATATATGACACATTTTTTCGTTTAAATTTTCAAATAACAAAGTTTTGACAATGCTATATAAAAATGATATAAGATATTAACTGGTATTCAATATATTCAATACAAGACAAAGCATTTGTATATTTTTGCCTGTTTTATTCCTTGCTCAATTCGGAATGAATAATGCGGAAATTTTTTTATCTCCGAATTTCAGGGCATGTTTAAGGATAAAAGCAAGTATCCAACACTTACACGCATGTCATATTGTCAGTGTCGTCTCAAATTGGTTTTCGCGAGTATATTTCGTCAATTCAATTGGAAACATGTTGCGTTGATTATTGACCGCTCGGATCTTTTCTCACTGACCGTTGGCAAGAATCTGGAGTATGGACTGCGGCAAGAAGGTTTGCTTAGTTTTGTACGTGAGCTGAATGGTAATGAACAGGAACCATATGAGAACTATTTGAAGGATGCGAGCATGTATGCAAGAGGTGAGTATGTGTATGAGAGTAAAATAACCAAAAACGAATACATATTCAAGCATAGTTATTTTAATTTAAGCCTTTCTGCGTACGTCTCAAAATGTCGAAGATTAGAAATAGCAAAAAGTTACCGAACGGAAAATTCGCCATCACTTGCAAAAACCGGTTGAAATAGACATATCAGCCGAGTTTGAATACATACACATTTTTTTGTTTTCCAAAAAAAAAAAATAACTTAAATATGCAATACGAGTTTGGGTTCCGATGTCGTGAGAATAAGTAATATTCGTTCTCTAAAACTGGAGGATACTTACAGATTTGCCAAAGAATCTGGAAAATTCTCACGGGACTAACTATCTCTATTTATGGCAACTTGCAAATTAAGGATACAAATAATATTCTCCAGGAGGGCAAAAGGGCATGGGAGAAGAAAATACGTGTGTTACAGCCAGGCTAATTTGGCCGCAAATAGATAAGCGCAGATCAGAAGAGTTGCTTAACCTCTCAAGAGAGAACAGTAGAGCACTTCCTTTGTAACTGTCCAGCCTTAGCTAGGAGTAGAGCAAGGTTATTTGGAAAATATCATTTTGACTCTCTTACGGAACTATCCGGTGTTGGGATAAAACCTATCCTACGCTTAATAAGAGAGTCCAATTGGCTCCATGAACTCTAATATTAAGGTTCCTGTGTTACACAGTGGTATCACAACGGACCTACATGATCTAAGTGAGTTTGCCTACTCTAAGCCGACTGCCACAAAAACCTAACCTAACCTATCCAAGGGTAGTAGATTTACAAGGTTTGCTCTTTAGTTATGACGATCTTCGGCTATCACGTCACAAAGGAGATTCGGCAACCGAATTCTGCACGATCATCTTACATGTATTCACACACTCGTCCAATCAGTCGTTGCTCAGATGGCAACGAATGACATTGTGTTGAATTTTTTTCGTATATCACCAACATACCTCAGATTTTTTGTAAACACTTCGCCCGTTTCATCAGCCAATCAGGTGATTCTGTCAAATTCGCTCACAGTCGAATAACGGTCTGTTAAAGAGCACACTTCTTCACTACAAATCTTTTCACCCTGACAAATCTTTTCACTTTGACAGAAATAAATTCCTACATACACATTTCTCTATGCTCATCTCTGCATTACTACAATTAAAAATTGTCTTCAAATAAATATTTGTAAATACATATCAGAAAAAAAAAATTTTAATTTAAGTTTATGTTTGGTTTTTAATTTTAGTGGTAATTTTATCGTTGCGTGGCATTTTAGTGCGCAAATTTATGCTCGCCGCTTATACATTGGGCATGACGAATGGCGATTGGGTATTCCTGGATGTGGAGATATTTCAGGTATCACTTTGCTATACTCCTTTTTGGTTTTACTTATGTTTTCATTTTTTGTTTGCTTCCACACCGCCGCTACTGTAGAGCTCATATTGGGGTGATCACGACTGGGAAATGGGCGATGCACTTGATAGCCACGCCCGCAAGGCATATGAAGCATTACTGCGCGTTTCTCTTCTCCAACCAACAAATCCACAATATCAAGGGTTTGCAGATAAAGTGCGCGCAATGGCTAAAACGTATAATTACACCTTCAGCGAAGGTGAAGAAGTGCGTATCTATTTTTAGTAAATTCAGTATTTTTTTTATTTATAAGTATCTCACCATTTGCAATCACTTAACGACAGAACTTAAATTATTTTTTATATAAGTAGTAGTTTCTCATTTCCAAACTGTTTCATTTAATATTTTCTTTGTTTTCTCCAATTTCTTGAGGTCAATTTTTTTATTGGCGCTTTCTATGATGGCGTCTACTTGCTCGGCATGGCCTTCAATGAAACTCTTACCGAAGGCGGAAATATCCGTGATGGCATGGCTATAACACGCCGCATGTGGAATCGCAATTTCCATGGCATAACCGGTCATGTACGCATAGACGACAATGGTGACCGTGATGCTGACTACTCCATTTCAGATTTGGATCCGATAAATGGAAAATTTGAGGTGGTGGCACATTATTATGGACTGCATCGGTAGGTGAAAAGGTGTATTTATGTGCTATATGTATACAGGGTCCGGCACTCGAAGTGTAACCAACTAAAAAGGCCATAAATTTAGTTTGGAAAATTACTTTTATGCAATTCAAAGTAAAAAATGTGTGAAAATAATACAAAATTAAGAATCAATTTACTTTTGCTCGATATGACCACCTTTTGTCTTGACTATGACCTTAAGATGGTCCAGACTTGCAGGTATTTTGACCCACTCACGGAGAATGGCTTTTTTCAGTGACTCGAGACTGATTAACCTTTTAGTTCGGACTTTGCTCCCCAACATGGCCCAAAGAGAATAATCCATCGGATTCGCGTTTGGTGAATTTGAGAGCCATTGTGTGGACGTTATGAAGTTCGGAATGTGGTTTTATAGCCATTCTTGGTTGACTCGAGCTTTGTGAGACGTTGCCGAGTCCTGTTGAAAGGTCCGTGATCTTTGGACGGTTGTTGGCTCCTGGTGGCCAATCGATGACTCACATTCTCGTATGAACGGTCGGTCAAATAAACCCTATCGTTTTGGGAGTTTGCGAATTGCTCACTTTGAAAAATTTTCTCGTCAGAAAACATAGGTGCGCGAGCGGTCTGAAGTTGATTACACTTCGAGTTCCGGACCCTGTATTTTGAATGTACGTATATACTTTTATGTGATATATTTTTCAGCGAGTATTCTGCGGTCGATGGCAAAAAAATCCATTGGCCTGGCGGACGTGAAGGTCCACCGCCAGACGTGCCACGCTGTGGGTTTTTGGGCAATGCACCGGAGTGTCATGGCAATGGTGAGTTGGTGTGCCATATATGTGTGAATGTAGATTACAAGGTACGTACGGTATTTCCAGACGAGTTAGAAGTAAAACTAATTAGCTTTAATTTGTAACAAAATTTAGTGAAATTTCACGAATTTTTTGCACAACATTAACTTATTACATATCTATAAAACCATTCAATAAAATTTCCGTTCCTCGATCCTGGTCCGAAAACGATTGCATACCCGAATTAAATGCTCCTTGTTTATATTGGCCATAACGGCATTAATCTTGGCCTTCAGAGAAGAAATGGTATATATATGAGGATGCTTATTGCTTTCGCTCTCAACAAAGCCCCATACGTAGTAATCCAGGGGATTAAGGTCTGAGGAATTAGGCGGCCATAAGTTCGGGGTTATGTGGTCATGCAAATTTTCAGCCAACCCATCCTATTCCGCCATCGCTTTGTATGAAGAAGCAGAGTCTTGCTGTAAGATATATGGACTGTTACCGTACACTATCAATCGAGGGTTTCTATACTGTCTCTAAAACCTTGATATATGCAGCAGAATTCACTCGAAACACTTGAGAAAAGAAGTGTGGTGGCATAAGATGTTCTTTGTTGTTTACAACACCTAAAACCATAAGGAGACTTTATATGCATGTCAACAGGAACCTCTGTGGGGTTGGGTTTTGGTCTTAGTCAAAAATTTTTCGTCAGAAAAAAAATCAAAAAAATTGCTTGCTCATAGTAAGGTATACATAAACAAGCTATAAGACAGACTCGTATTATTATTCCATACATGTTTACTCATTATCATCTTCACTATGCATCCCGCTTCTTATCACTAGAACGCTCTATGCGAGTTTTCCATTTTTCGCATCACTGTGGAAAGTTTTGTTCTGTGAACTCCTTTAGCAGCTTGTTATAAGCTCGGTTGTGACTCCTTTTTGTTTTCCTTTTAATGCAGATTGTACCTTAGGAAAGGGATAAAGGTTAGCAAGGCTCGGCAAAGAAGCTGGATGACTTCACACTGAGATGCTGTACAAACTTACACTTGACTGGAAATCTTTTGCGAAGAGCATTCTATCGCAAGCGCCTTACCCCATGCTTACCATAATACTCCACGTCTACTATTTGGACTGGAAGACAGGAATTCAAATTGATTATGGCTTTATTTGTGAGCTAAGTTCTTGACAATATGCATGTAAGAGCACACAATTTTAAGCGCACCTTGGTTTCGCTGGTAGTGATTCAAGCGATCCGAGCAATTTGTTATGACTCGGTCTCGGATCTTGATCTCAAGCTAGTTCAAAGTGATTGGCTTTTCAGCGTGGACTAAGTATTTTATGTAGCTACGGAGAAAATAATCGAGGCCTGTCAAGTGGCATTATCGCGATGGTCAATTGAGGAGAGTCGCCTACACGACTACGAACGTGGTTTCGCTTGTATAGCTTATAGTATAATCTAGTTGGGACCTCAACTCAGGCATATCAATGTCGTCAAGCACTTCTGCTTCTTCTTAGCATCACAGTCCGTGGTGAACAGTTGCTTCATTCACAAACTTTCGCCACCCGTCTCTATCTAAGACTACTTCCTTCCACCGCCGCACGTTCAGCTTTGCAAGGCCATCTTCAACGTCTTCGATCCATCTCTTTCTGGGACGCCTCATCTTCGGCCTTCAACAGGGCGCAATTCATCTACCTTTCGAGTTGGACTTCCCTTGGGCATTGTAAACACGTAGCCAAGCCATCTTATCCTCTGAGATTTTATAAATCTTATAACAGCCTCCTGTTTTGCTAAAAGTTCCAGCTCATGATTATATCTTATTCGATTAGTACGGTCCTGCAGCCTTATTGGTCCATAAATTTTTCGTAAAATTTTTCTTTCGAAAACCATTAGCTGATTAATGTCAATGGTTTGTAGCGTCCATAGTTTACAACCGTAGATAAGCACAGGGCAGATCAAGATTTTGTATATCCTTAATTTTTAGTCGCGAGATAATAATTTGGACTTATGCCATTTCAAATTAGAGTAATCAGATTTATTTGCTGCTAAAACTCTGTCATTAATTTCAATGACATATCCTTATTGGCTGATATTTTGATACCCAAATAGGGAAATTCTTGCACATTCTCGAATACATAATTTCCGATCAGCAGGTCATCATGTCTTAAACCGGAGCTGGACGAAACCATAAGCTTCGTTTTTTCTGTATTAGTTATTAGCCTGGTAGTTCGTACTTTCTTTCTAGTTTTTCAAACGCACTCTATCTTTCACTCCTGCTTTACCCCATGATTGGTATTTCATCTGCATATGTAGGTATGCACAAAGCTGGAACGGCTTGTTGTATAAAGTCCCATTTCAAGGCCAAAGTCGTCAAGCACTGGTGACAGAAAATCGGTTAACATTACTTTGTTCGAGGGCCATTGATGGTTGCGGTGGCTTCCTTCTCAGTTTGAGAGGAATAACGTCCAACGACGCCGTCACGCCATAAATCTTTGTTGATGCATTGATGCTTGGTTTAACACTTGTGGATTGTATTCCATCCAATACTGGCAATTTTTTCTTTTTTTATCTAAAAATCTGAAAAGGGTATCTTACTTGGAAAACGTTTTTGAATGCATGGATTGCATATAGATGTAATATATGTATCTACTTAGGGAAATTCTTCTTATGTGATAGAAAAAGTTTTCTAAATCCCCTTTGCAGAACATGGCAAACCTCCCAGTATATTTCTGCCATGCAAAAGCTCTTCACAAAAAACCATTTGCGGTTCGGAGTTGGCTTAAAATTGTTAGTCCTTCCATTTGTGGAACAACATCTAGACGCATGCCACAAATTGGAGGAGGAGTTCGGCCGAATACTTAACAGAAGTGCACACGTCAATTTTTTTTTTTTTTTTTATGAGTCTTGCTCTTCTTGACTTATTGACATAGCCTCTTAGCCGAAAATGGGCTCAGTCCGAGAAATTTATAAATTTTAGACAAATCCGTATCTCCTTATTTACAACTGAGTCGGAATTTCGATAATATTTTTTTTAAAATTTCACACATTTGGCAAGCGTGAAGGGGTGCATGATGAAGCGACAAAGCATTATGAAATGGAAATGGAAAAACTATCATTGCTATCTGGGCACCGTATATAATAATTCTTAAAATATAGACATGGGTAGCCACATTTTTATTTAAGCCAACATTTTCTTCTATTTTTGTACGATAATTATTTCACTTTCTAATCGTTCAGAGTTGATCATCATGTATGGTACTTTTGCATTCGCCATTTTTATTGGATTTTCCTTCCTCGTGGTTTACCTGATGTGCAAGTAAGTTTCTGATATTTTTATAGATTCATTCCAATTCTTCATGTACTCTCTGTACACTTACTGTATCTCTCTCCAGACAAATGAAACTAAATAATGAATTAAACAATATGTCCTGGCGTGTGCGCCCAGATGAGGTACTACTAGAGGTGGGACGACTCTATGGCAGCAAAGTTGGTTTACAAAAACTCAATGTTGAGGTAGGTCATATGTATATTAAATTAATTATTTTCCAAATCTTTCAACTACAACACCCACATCTTTTTCTCATTCAGAACTTTTCGCTCCAACAGTACGATATCCATTCGGGTCGCGCCTCTATAGCAAGCTGTGCATCACTTCCGCTCACCCAGGTCTTCACCACAATTGGCATATTTAAAGGGGAGCGCGTCGCCATCAAGAAGATACACCGCAAAAAGGTCGACATCACACCAACGCTGTTGTGGGAAATCAAACAGGCGCGTGATGTTAGCCATGAGAATACAGTGCGCTTTGTGGGCGCTTGTATAGATTTGCCACGCCCAACCGTACTAATACTTACCGAATACTGTCCGAAGGGTAGTTTGAAAGATGTGCTGGAAAATGAGGCAATACAATTGGATTGGAATTTTCGTATGTCGCTCATACATGACATTGTCAAGGGCATGGCTTATCTGCATAACAGCGATGTCCAAGTGCATGGTAAATTGCGTTCCTGTAACTGCCTCATAGACGGCAGATTTGTATTGAAGATTTCAGATTTTGGTTTGCGTTCACTAACTACACCCTCGGAGTTTGTAAAGGACCAGAATTACTTTAACAGTGAGTGAAATATGGTGACATTATTTAAAATATTGATACTAAGCTTTAATTATTCAAGAGTTCCTTTGGATCGCACCGGAATTACTACCGTTGACGGTGCTACCCGGCAATCCAGCGACACAAAAGGGTGATGTTTACTCATTCGCAATCATATTGGAGGAAATTGTTGTACGCGGTGGACCATATGAAATGGCACGCCAGTTTATGGATTTTCAAACTATATTGAATCGAGTGGAGGCTCACGAAGTGCCACCATTTCGACCATTTGTTGGGCAACGCGATTGTCCGCCCGATGTTCTTGATTTAATGGAAAAATGTTGGGCTGATAATCCAGAAGACAGACCAGCATTTGCCACAATAAGGTCTTCGGTTCGTTTAATTATGAAGTAAGCGTCTTTTTACTATTTCCCACGTAATACTTTACGGCCCTAACCTTGATTTTTGCCCACTCTAATTCTCTCAATTGCAATTAAAGAGGTTTTTGTGAAAATTTAATGGATGATTTGCTGCGTCGTATGGAACAGTATGCCAACAACTTGGAGAGTTTAGTAGAGGAGAAGACCGAACAACTCAGCATGGAAAAACGTCGCACCGAGGAGCTACTCTATCAGGTTCTCCCTAGACCTGTAGCAACTCAGCTGCTTGCCGGTGAAATGGTGCAGCCGGAGCAATTTGAGTGTGTGACCATATATTTCAGCGATATTGTGGGTTTTACAGCGTTATGTGCGGAGAGCGGTCCCATGGAAGTGGTTGCTTTCCTCAACGATCTTTATAGCACATTCGATCGTATTATAGGTTTCTACGATGTGTATAAGGTAAAATTTGAAGCATGGCGAGGAATGTGTTTCATATCTATGTTTTTGCTTAGGTCGAAACAATTGGCGATGCTTACATGGTGGTTTCTGGCCTCCCCGAACGTAATGATGATCATGCACGTGAAATAGGTCTCATGGCACTCGCCATCTTGGATGCTGTAAAATCATTTACCATACGCCACAAACCGGATTATCAATTAAAAATAAGAATTGGCATACATGCGGGTCCAGTTTGTGCAGGTGTGGTTGGTCAAAAAATGCCACACTATTGTCTTTTCGGTGACACTGTGAATACGGCATCGCGCATGGAGTCAGCAGGGTTACGTAAGTACATACCTACTTATATGTTTTGTATTATAAATAAGGCGAGTTGTGCTGATTTTGCTTGAGGTGGCAAACTTCATGCTAAAACCGATCCTGTAACCCAAGAGTGCTAATTTCTTCTGTGGTAATATTCCGAATATTTAGAAACCATCTTTTTACAATACTTTCATGTCGGTTGGAGGAAAGCATTAGTACCTACTTAATTCGTTTTGGATGTTTAAAATTTGAGGCGTGCTACAGGTTAATTTTCTCGACTAAATTTAATGTATTGCCAAGCACCTAATATATATGAAAAGCAGAAACCCAAAATTCAACTTACTTTAATAAACACAAAAAAAGGAGCTGGCTTAATGCAAACTCGTTTTGTTGGTGTTGCTCCGTTTTGCTTTACTTCGAAAGCTCTTATAGCGAAATGGTAGCTTTGTCTCTGTCAGATTAATCGAGCGAAAAACGAAATAGCGGGTAATTGAAATTTCAAAGAACATTTTGCGATTTGAAACTTTGATCCTTCAACGGGTGACGTAAATTTGCCACCATAAACCTTCCTTTTATTTTTTGGCAGTTACCGATGCAAAGCAATGGTAGATTGTGCCAGCAACTTTAAATTCTAAGTAAGGTTACGGACTTGGAAATAAGCTATTTCTAGACCTGAGTATAATAAAAAAAACTTAAAATATTAAAAAAATGTAATAACTTTCAATGTTGAACATTTTGGTATAGAGTTTTTTAAAGTGAAATATCTTCGGTTCTTTTTAATTAATATTTTTATAAATTGTGTTTTTGATTGCAATTTTTTTAGTGGGCTTTAAATATTCTCTTTTTGAACAAATAAAAGTACTAATTATTTTTTTTTTATTTATTGCTAATTTTTTAGCAATATAAACAATTTTTTTTCTTAGGACAAATTAAAAAAAATTTTCATATCTGCAAAACACTCTCCCACAAATTTCTTTCTTATATTTTTTAATAATAGCTGAGACTATGCACTGTAGTCCCTGAGTTATATTTAAATCTGTTTAGCAAACTAGTGAAAAATATTAGGTGCGCAACTAAGTGCTTGCTGTTTTTTTGATGAAAATACAACTTTATTTTGAAAAAATGGTTACAAGTGAATCATTGAAAGTATTCCCCATTCCTGGCTACTACTTTTCCCCATCTTTCTGGTATATCTCGTATAACGTCGCGGTAAAACTGTTCGTCTTTTGAAGCTATCCACGGATCAAGCCATTTTTTGATATCTTCATATGAATGGAACTGCTGGTCAGCTAGACCATTGCCATCGATCGGAACAGGTGATCGGACGGCGCAATATATGGAGAATATATATGGAGAATATGGCGGGTGGGTAGGATTTCCCATTTCAGTATTTCCACGTAGGTTTTAACGGGTTTGGCAACGTGACGCCCAGCATTGTGATGCTGTAGAATCACTTTTTCATGCCTCTCCGCGTATTGCGACCGCTTCTCGCGCAGTGATCGGCTCAATCGCATCAACTGACGTCTTTGCCGATCCCCAGTGATGGTTTCGCTTAGTTTTAACATTTCATAATAAATAAAACCAACTTGGTCCCACCAAATACATAGCGTAACCTTCGCAGCGTAAATATTCGGCCGAGGGGGCGAGGTAGAAGCATGACCGGGCAGTCCCCATGACTTTCTTCTCTTTGGGTTGCTGTAATGAATCCATATTTCATCAGCCGTCACGATGCGATGAAGAAAACCCTTCCTTTTTGCCGCTGGAGCAATTGTTCACAGCCGAAAAAACGACGTTCAACATCCCTTGGTTTTAATTCATACTGTTGTAGCGAAGTGCTAGAGACGGCGTTTTTGGACGGCGTTCATAAAATTAATCATACAAGGATGGGCGGCCACGTTGAAGCCCGTTGCACGAGAGTAACAAATGATGTTCACGAGCCAATTTTGCAGACCTTGTTTTGCCGTAGTTATAAGAATTTTTTAAAATTTGGTGCCTTCTTTATTTATATTGTGATTATTTTGCTATTAAAGAGCAACGTATTGTTTATGGAAGGCGTGTTGTTACCAATTTTATGGGAATTTCCCCTTAAAACGTTATCTCATAAAATGTAACGCATCCGATCTAGCATATCTGACTAAGCTTTTGGAAACAGTTTTTTAATTAATTTTTAAATCATATAGTTTTTAGTTGACCAGTTTTCATAAGCCTTATATGCTTCATCCATCCTCACTAATTAAACCCCACATTCTATTTAGATTCTCACATGAATAAATTCTCTCATATGAAAAAATTGTGTTTCTTTGTTCACTCCCCTCGGGAGCATAAGGCCTCGACAAGACTCTTCCATCGTCCACGATTCTGTGCTGTTGTTTTTGCACCGTTCCATGAGATGTCGGCATCTGCTATATTAGTTCGCGCAACATCGACCTTCTCCAAGTGTTTTTTGGTTGACCACGGCCTCTGCTTCCTTGCGGGTTCCAGTCCAGTGCCATTCTCGTGATGCTATCTCGGGGTTTTCTCAACGTGTGAACTATCCATCGCCACTTTGTGCGTTTGATTTGCCTAAGGATGGGTTGCTCATTCGTTAATCTCCACAGTGCATCGTTACTGATGTGATGGTGTTTGGCCAGAATATTCTACAGATGATACGGAAGCATTTGTTGACGAAAGATTGTAGCCTCTGTGTGATGGTGTTAGAGACCAGCAATGCTTCGTTTAGTGCCCCTCGAAATTTGCGAACTCCCCCATACTGAATGCTGCCCTTGCTTTGTTTGCAGTTGACATTTTCATCTGCTCCACCATCTGCCGTGATGATGCAGCCGAGGTAGCAGAAGCTTTCGACAAATTCCACCGGGCAACCATCAATCAATATTTGTCTTGTGTTATTGTGGTTAACTCTCATAGCCTTGGTGTTGGCGATGTTGGCCTTCAGTCCGACAGTGCGTGCCAGCGCGACTAGTCTGTCCGCCTTCGCTTGCATGTCAGAGTGTTTGTGAGAGAGGAGGCAGATGCCTCAAGATGTCTGGTGAAACTCAAAACGATGCCTTTTTGTGCAGGGTTAGTTGGCTCATGGCATCATCAAGGAGGATGGCGAAGAGAAGGGGTGACAGGGGACAGATAACCTTGCCTTACGCCTGCGTTGATAGTGAATGGATCGCTGATATCGCCTTTGTGAAGCACTGCCAGTTCGGAGTTCTCGTAAAGGGCTTTGATGAGGCGAATTATCTTGGCGGGAACTCCCTTTCTACTGATTGGAGTGCTATCTATTTGCAATAAAACCCTGAAATGTTCACAATTTCGTTGTATTATTGAAATTTATCATTTATTCCTTAGTGCTATTAAAATTTTGAAAACATTTTGAAAACCTCCACTAAGCGAATTGTAAAATTTTCACATCTAAAAAAATCAGTCAGAAAGTCTTTTTTGCGTATCGTTTGATAGTGCCGACGCCTTCTTAAAGCCAATAAACCAAAATGTGTTAAAAATTGATATAATTAGTTTTCGAACTGTAACAAATCCAAAATCTCCCAATTGATTAGAGTTACGTTTCTCTGCAATAAAATTTTGAAGTGCTTGTCATCACTTTATATTTAAAATACAATATAAAATAATAAAAGTGTGTAATGCACTGTGTAATACTAAAGACACTAACACCCCAACTGTGGGCACTCATACATAATATGAAGATTGTAAGTGGCGTTATGCCTCAAATCATCAAATACATCTCTACATTTTATAAAATAAATTCTCAAAATATGTATGCACGCGAATAACTATGCACTAAAAGCCTCGATTTGCAGAGGGTTTTTTGTATTTTGAAGCTTATTTTTTCTGCAAGGCCAAAAATTATATAAATTAACAAAAAAAAAAACACTTCTATATATGAATCAAAATTTACTTAAAAATTACAAAATTAATTTTCAAAGTGCAATAAATCAATACTGACTTAACTGATTGGAGTGCTGTCTATTTGCAATAAAACCGTGAATTGTTCACAATCACTATTAAAATTTTGAAAACCTACACTAAGCGAAGGACATTGAAATGTTAAATTTTCACATCTAAAAAAATCAGTCAGAAAGTCTTTTTTTATTGTAAAAAATTAGTTACGAAACTATCGTCCTTCTTAGTATATCACAATTATTGTTGCATTTATTATTCACAATTAGGATACCAAATTGTTTGAAAGCAATAATAATCACATTTTCATGATATTTTCTCCAACGCAGCTCTAAAAATACACGTCTCCTCAGCAGCTAAGGCAATTTTCGACAAATTTGGCACTTTCCAAATGGAGTTACGCGGTGAAGTGGAGTTAAAAGGAAAAGGCACAGTCACCACATATTGGCTTTTGGGTTGCACTGAACCAGATCCACGACCCCCAACACCACAGAAGAATAACAATGGTGAGGTACCATTCCCCATACTCTTTCCAACTATTGGCAAATAGCGCTCGGCCGCTGAAGAATACGAGTACGAATGTATGGCTTCCGAAATTTGAGAAAAAAAAACGCTCAATTGTTACCTGCTCAAAATGTAGGCTTATACGAGTATTTATAGATCTTTAAGTATGTGTATGTATTCAAATATTTAGGTATTAGTATGCAAATGTTTTGTTTGCGTATAATTGTATTTACAGGATGGCATAATTGTAGTCCTACTCTAATAACATATTCATTCAACAAGGAGTACAAGTCTCTATGTACCTAAACTTTTGTATTATTGTGTAGTGAATGTATGTATATATTGCCTATTTATTAGTTTTATAAATGCATGAATGTATGTATACCTGTGTTTACAATAATCGCAGCGCAGATATAAACACAAAGTGTTAACTATTTATTAAATTTTCTTTGTGTTAATTTTTTAATTTCATTTCATTTTTTCTTGTTAATAACTTAGAGTTTCATGCTTTGCACAAAATTTGGCAAAATTCAACAAATTAACAGCAAAATACCAAACTTAAAACTTGCGAGCATTATTTATAAGGAAAAAATGCATAACACGTCAACAAAAAATGAAAGCAAATTAAGTTAAATTTAGAGCCACTTTAAATTTGCACGTTGGATTGGAAAGAAATTGAATAGGCTACAAAACTGCAGAAGAACAGAATTTTTCTAAATTTTTCTTTTTATTTTTATTTGTTTCCATAAAATATTACACTGCAATACGCAGTTTGATTGACAAGAGATGGAATGAGAGTGATATTAAAAGGAAAATACCTTCAAGCTCGTTTGACGAGTGACTAACAAACAATGACAAATACGATTAGTTGACGATTATCTGCATAGATTTTGCAAGATTGGTTGGTTTTTGACGGTTACACCGACTTTGGGTAGATTTATCTTTATTTGGGAGCCATCTAATCTGCGTTAAATATGTATCAATCATGGCCCTAAGTATTTCAGACTGGACTCATTATAGTATATTTAGATTACTTTTTGCAGCAGTGTCCCAAATATCAATTCCATATTTCCAGATCAGTGCAGTTGTCGTTCGATAAATAAGAACTTTATTTCCTATTTCAATTATTACAATCTTAAATCTCAGTAGGATTTTTTACCTAATTTGTTTTTTTTGTATGCCCCTGCCAGTTAAATTTTAGTCGATCGTAATACCCAGATATATTGCTTTGGTATCATTATGTACGTCAGAATTGCCAACCCTAAGTGGCTCGGTGGTTATCCTTCGGTTCGTGTAATTTACTTGCATTGTTTTATCTGTGTTGGCTTCTATGTTCCATTTTTTGAACCAGTTAAATGTCACATTTAACTCGTTTTGTAAATTTTGTTTTGCAAGTTTTGTATCATTATGAGATACCATTAGGACTGTATCATATACAAATGTTGCAATAATGCAATTTTTTGCCTTTGGTATAAAAAAATTCTGAATAAAAATTTAGAACTTTTGATGGATATTCGTTGAGTTTTTAAATTTTGTACATTTTTAACAAATTGTACAAAGTTTGGAGCTTTGAATTACATACATATTTTTTGTTGTAGTGATTTGTGGTTTATATATAAACCAATTTTTATACATTTTTTTTTTAAATTACAGAAACAATCAAAACTTTGAAATACGCCACGCTGCTATTATTCTGAACATGGCTCTATAAATGATAGTACTCAGTCTATTAAAGGTTTTCAAAACAGTTATTTAATTTAAAAGAGCCCGACGGCTAAGATTACATATTTAGTAAACTATTGCATTATATAAGTACATATATGTATATGTATATGTTCATGTAGGTATAAATAATTTTATTATATTGTATATTATTTATTATTTACAGGTTTTTATGTGTAGTTATAGGTATTTTATTTGACAGGCATAGGCCTAAAAACTTCATAGCTTGCAACTGAAATTTGCTGAGAATGCTCTATTGAATATACAATAGCACAAATTGTGCAAACGGCGGGAGAAAATATTGAATGATTGCCGAGATATAGTGGTTCAAGACTTATCATATTTTGGGAAGGCCGTTTTTCTTTGAATTATAAGTCAAATATTTGGTGGTCTAAAATAATATAATGCGGCCGCCGTAGCCGATTGGGTTGGTGCGTGACTGCCATTCGGAATTCACAGAGAGAGCGTAGGTTAGAATCTCGGTGAAACACCAAAATTAAGAAAAAACATTTTTAGCGGTCGCCCCTCGGTAGGCAATGGCTACCTATGAGTGTATTTCTGCCATGAAAAAGTTCCTCATAACAAAAAAATTTGCCGTTCGGAGTCGGCTTGAAACTGTAGGTCCCTACATTTGTGGAACAACATCAAGACGCGCCACAAATAGGATGAGGAGCTCGGCTAAACACCCAGAAAGGGTGTACGCGCCAATTATATATATATATGCATATATATAAGATAATATAAATTAAATGTTTTCTTAGGATGTTTGCCTTAATTTCCGATAAAAAAAAGTTAGAAGAAAAATTTGTTTGGTAAAAAGCATTTTTTTTTTTTCAAATGATTGATGCTGATGCTTCTGATTGTCTTTATTTATGCTAAATTAAATGTTATCTATAGGATTTTTGCCTTACTTTCCGATAAAAAATTGAGAAGGAGAATTCGCAAATTTTTTTTTCATGATTTTTTTGTAATTTTTGCCAAATGATTAATGATGATGATTTTGATTGCCTTTATTTATGATAGAGCTCTTGATTTTGTTCGCACACCTACTCGATGCTCATTACTCAAGCTCAAGTAAAGAATAGACACGAAAAATATTGGTCGGACAAAAATCGTTATGGCATCAAATTTATATACGTTATTAAAACAAGTTTTTTTTTTTTTTTTATTAAGCGTACTGTGCTAAACGAAAAACTAATATCATTTCAATTTGTCAATAAAAAAATGGCGCAATTTAGATTTGACTTCTCTCATTAGACGATGGACGTCAGCTTTTGTTACGGTGTCTGCTGCTCTCTGCCAATTCATTTTAAACTGCTTTTATTTTTTAATTTCTAGCAATTTTCTTGTAACAATAACCCAATATTTTTCAATACATCGCACTTTTGGGCAATTTGGTGGGTTGGGGTCCTTTTGAATAATATTTACCCCATGATTTTCATACCAGTTCATAGCAAAAGGGTTATAATGATAGGTTGCTAGATGGGACCAGAATAGAACTGAGCCTTTATATTGTTTTAGGAATAGCAGCAAATGTTTTTGCAAACACTTCTTCATATAAATTTCTTGATTTATATTGTCCGTGGTAATGAGCGTTTTGATTTTCATACCCCACTGGTAGATGGCTTGGCAAACCAAACATTTTTTAGGGCACCTGTCCAATATTTTAGCGTAAAGGCACCTGGGACTCCTCCTCTCTTCGTTGCAGTATAAAACTCAGCATCGTGAATCTATTTAAAGTCTGCTTTGACGTATATTCCATCGTCCATAACCACCCAGCCAAACTTATGAATGTCTTGACTGCATAATTTTCGCGCATGTGTTTTAACACTCTTTTGTTTTTTTTTTATTTATTATTTTGATTGTTTTACATGATCGTAAACCTTCACTTTTGCACATTTCTTGGACGTATCCTTCCGAAATATGGGCCAGTTTTGCAGCATCGCGAAGTGAAAGCTCAGCTTTTTTCGAAATATTGCACTTTTCTTTGGCTTCTGCTTCGGACGCAAATCTTTTTTGTTTCTTCCACTTCCAGGGTTTACACCGACAAGTTTTCATTAAACTTTTTTAACACATAAGTTACGGTACTTTTCGGACAAGTTAAAGTTTTTGCTTTGGCATTGTGCGACAAATTACAATTTGCTTGCTTTTTACGCACAATTTTCTCCGCAACTGATTACATTTTGAAGAATATATACATAGAAGTTACAAAAAGTGTATACGCCAAATTAATAATGACATAAAACACTATGAATATGTATACAGATTTTTGAATTACAGTTAGTGTCCACTCTTTATATAGCGCTTTTTCGAGTAGTTCAAGCAATACTTTTGATTATTTTGATTTTTTCTCAGCAGTGCTAGCGTCGTTGGGAAACTAAAGAAATGCTGACAAATGAAATTACCATTTTCTTTTCGCTGTTCAAATTGTTCAAAAGCCCAAAAATTTTAAACAAATAATTGAGCAGATGAGCAATGAACGAGTATCGAGCTTGGATGTCTTGCTCAATTGAAAGCTTGCTACTTTTTCATGCATAAATTTTGATCTTGAAAGCACACTTCTCCCACAGCAGAGAGGAAAAATCAAGTTCTGTGTTGCAAAATTTACGTTATGCCTCTTTCGCTTCTGAAATTACGATTAGAAGCTTAAACATTTTTTCCCACATAATCAGCCATTTTATTATTTTCAATATTACGGTATGCTGGTACTCCAAACAAAGGAATGCTTTTCGATTAACTTAATTGGTGATGCATTCTCTGCATTAATTACAAGACTTAAAGTACCTGACTATTGAAAAAAATAGAGGCATTAGTCCCATATTGTTCTGAAGCTTTACATTTTTCGGGCATTCCAGATAATAAAACAAAACCACTCGCTAACTATTTTAGATCTTATTATATGGATGCGAATCCATTGAATTCTTCCTACTTCAGCGAGCAATTGGTAGCAAGGGAATATCAAAATATCGAATCGGTGAATATTTTTATCGAAGACTGTTGTGGGAAAATATTATTCAATCGCTAACGATTGGTTAAGAGGAGAATTGGTAGAATGATGGCATTCCAGATCCTCAGTTCTCTCAGGCAAAGATGTAAATTGTGACATGTTACAAATTTTAGTGTCTCCGTTACTACCACGCCTGCCGTTTGCTACATTTTGCGCACCTTAATAGCAATGTATGCATGCATAAGTGCATCGCTGGTGGCAACGTACTTTCCCCAATGCTTTATGAATTAATAGTAGTTAGACCGATTTTCTTTCTTACATCTGTGGATCTAAGTATAAATTCCGAGGGTAGGTAGGCCACCTACCTGTTTAGTATTCAACATTCAGCTGAATTCAGTTCCCCGAACAATTCTCAATCATTTGGCACGTGGCGAGAAAGAAAGCGACTGGACATTGGAGATGCACACATATGTACATTCAGAGCTTGAAATAGGGAATTTTCGTCTCAAGGATGAATAGTAATTGTTGCAATTTCGATCGATTGCTGTTCAGGCCATAACCGCATATAGCATTCCACCTGTTTTATATAAAAATAATAGTTGAAATAAATTATGTAAAATAATATATTAAATTTATATAAAAATAAAAATGTTTAGTTTTTCGAATGTCAAAAATTAAGAATTACATATATACACATACATATTTATAACCATCAGGGGATGTAACCTAGTCAATAAATATATAATACTCGTTTATATACGTTTGAATGTAATGTAAATGTGCTGTGAGAAAAATACAAATTACTTTTAGAACTGTGTTAGAATATGTATATACATACATACATATGTACTTGTGTATTTTTTGGAAAAAGGTAAATATTGAAAGACAGAATGTTAACCCAGGGCCAACCGCTGTTCGAGAGTCTCGAACAACTATCTGGCTTAGACGTCAACAACCTAATAAGTTCTTAAACCGCACAGACTGGATATAGTCATGCTGTAAATAGCTGTTAAACAAGTTGGTAATGCGGACGTGGCAACAAAATGATGCGGAAGCGCTAGTTTGATTCTGGAAGAATCATCACTTTAACCAACCAACCAAGTATTCAAATAAGGAAACTCAAAGAAACTTCTTATAAATTTGTATTACTCTCTTTCAATCAAGAGAGAAGTTAGGCAATCCCGACTGGTTTCGTGCCCACAAATAGCGAGCCCAAGGCCCTAATTGCCACTTGGCTGTTGGAGTAGATATTTACGTCCTTTACAGTAATTACAGAAGTAAGCAACCAATCCACTGCTTCCTTAATTATGACTACCTCCGCGATCTCTTTGATGGAAATGAAATAGATCTGGAAGAACATTGCCAAATTAATACACACCTTTTAATCCGGTCATAGTAGTAAATTTTATCCATATGGAATATGTTGACTACTGACGACTAACGGCTGTGCATGTAAAAGCTTTTGACGGCACGAGTTCACACAAATGTGCATTTAGACATATAGGACAACTACCCTTGGAAGAAAACTACCACCATTACACATTTCTTTCTTATCCTTAAAACTTGGAGCTTTAAGCTTACATCACTGCGCTTGAAATACGGGTTTTTGTTTTTCGTCCTGTTTACACAGTATTTTCTTGCTTCACTGCTTTGCTATGCCCTTTGTTTATAACAATAAATAAAACATTCTCTCACACATTGCTATACTGGGCTCTCATGCTGTCATCCTTGCACCTGGCAGTATGTTTTCTGTCACATGAAAAACGGAAAATATGTAGTGCGAGTAAGTTTTGTGTTGAATTTAACTAGCGAATATTTAGTAAATGTAGTTAAAAGTAAAAAAACGTAATAAACAAACTTCATAAAGTGTCATCTACCTACTTTGGAATGTGTTAATACTCATATAGTTTAGTTTTAGAGCTAGAAAAAATAACTACCATAGTAGCAAATTCATACAGCACCGATGGAGTTTTAGTTAGTGAATGTTTTATGGGATACATGCAGCTATACATACAATACATACTTAAGCATTATAGTGAAATTCTTAGCAAGATTATGCACGCCACTACTCCAATGTCCGACGTGGGCGGGCTGTGCCACGTTTTTTATCGTTAAAATAAAAGTTGACCTCGCTTTGAAGTGGGCGTGTGGCAAAACGAGATTTTTTTTTTTTTTTTGTTTTTGAATTTTCTCATACATACACACGATTAACCACTTATTCGACTCGCAAACACCCACCGTTACAACATGAAAGTGATGCGCATCCGCCACGCCAAGCTAATAGTGACGGTAGTGGTCATAGCCAATCTGATATTATTCTATTACTCCTGGAAGTCGACAATTTGGAAGAGTCTTGCCTCCACTCTCATGTTGCCAGATGCAACAGAGCGCGACAATGAACTAATGGGCGCTGGCAGCGCTGCCTCTGGGCGCGCTGGCAAATCGCCGCGTGATAAATTGAAGAACGCCAACAAACACATACGCAAGTCCATAACTATCGTGTTTCGAAGTTTTTATAATTTCGAAAACGATCTCAAAGCATCCATTGACAATCTGCTCGACATCGTGCCCAATTTGTCGGTGCTCGTATTGCTAGAGGGTGCACCCTATCCACCCGTGTCATATGAGCGCAATGTTACCGCTAGCGGTGAGGAGAACACCGTCCGTTTTCTCAATCTGGGTTTCGATGTGCAAAAGACACCCGATCAATTGAATGCGCTCGCGGCGATACACACTAAATATGTACTATTTCTGCCAGATAGCGTGCGTTTAACTAGCAAAAATTTGCTACAAAAAATTTTACGCGAAATTAACTCAGCTGTGCCACTGGGTGCAGGTATAGCGGCGAGAGCGCCGCTTAAGGCAGGCGAGGTGAAACATCAGCAAGAGGCGCGCGCTTTGGTGCCACCCGTGGGACCGGAGGAGACGGTGAGACGTATGGTAATAGTGCCATTCGCTGGAAATATGAAATCGTTCAGTAGTTGTACACAAATAATTCTGGATCTGCCCAATTGGACCATACAATATGTGGCGGTTAACAGTAGTGATAAGTGTGATTTGGTATGTAACAGCAGTGGGTTAAGATGTGTCAACTAAATATTTTTCTAAATCAAATTTTCCATGTGCAGTATTTGCAAAAACACGCCATACTTGTGGATGTGGGTGTACTCAAGGAGCTGCCGGATCCTTTTGCCGCACCATTTCCCGAAATGTTTTATATACAAGCAAAGCTGGCAGGCATTTCTGTAAGCCACAAAAAGCAAAAAAACATTTCTATTTTTCACAACTTTTCACAATGAACTACTAATTTTATATTCATTGCAATTTCAGAAAACTGTTTTTCCACAATCCTTCCAAGACGGACGTCGCCTATTCGCGTCGTATCACACGAAGCAGCACCGCACCGAAATACGTCGCCGTCAATTCAAGGATTTATATAAAAAGCTACAGATTAAGCGAATCATTCGGCGGTCTCACAAAGTTATCTCCAAAACGGATCCAAAAGAGGGTGGCAGTGGCGGTTCTCATCACAATCTAGTGCTGGATACACAATTTTCATCTTCAAACTTTAGCTTACCACTGGTAACCGAAATCGATTTAATCGGCTGTGAACGCACCACAAAGTCTTGCGTGGGTACGGTCTACAATAATCGACCCTTCTACATATACTTGGACAAACATACGCCACCCTGTTGCCTTGACAAACTTAAAACAACGTTCAATCATGTACTCGAAGAATTCGAGAATGTCGGCATACGTTATTGGTTGGACAACCAAGCCTTGAAGACAGCCATCGAAACAAATCACTTGCATCCGGATGCCTATGAGATAGATATCAGTTTCAATGTAAACGATCTGGAACGTTCGAATGCAATGAAAAAGTCTCAAAATAAACCATATGTAGACAATGAAGGCTTCTATTGGATAAAAGCGACCGATGGACATTACTTTAAGGTGCAATTCTCGAAAATAAATCAGATTGGCGTTAATCTGCTACCGTTCGAAATTAACGGCAATGAAGTGAGACCAAGTGGATTTTTCGGTTGGAAAGCAAAAGAGTTCTCCGCAGACTATCTTCATCCAATGTCCACAGTGCTCTTTCTGGGTAAAAATGTAATGTGTCCAAATAATGTGAGAGAGTTTCTGGACTTCAAAAACGTAAAATAGATGGAGTCAATGAGGCACTCTTGGAAACAGTTAAAAGGGAGCGATTTAAATGGCATAAAAAATAGCAAACAAATTACTCATAGAATGTTAAATAGTGAAGAAAGTAATATTGAATGATGAGGATGGAAAAATAGTGAATTCATTGAAAAACTGATTCCACAATGGGAAGAAGTAGAAAAGGCAAAAAAACTAAAATTTCCCGGAAGATTTCTAGATATATTCAATATATAACGGGGTTATCCAAATGCAAATAACTTTATGAAGTATTAAGGAATATTTCAAAAAAAAAAAAACAGATAAACCGAAAAAAGATGAGAATTACGGTGCTATTGAACAAAAACTTATTCAAAGAAAAGGTATAAGCACACTGCGTTAAAAAACTATAGCGCAGAGACTTATTGTCAAGTTTTGATAATAAATTTCCTTGTTATATAATTTAAAAATTGTTTTTATGAGAATAGCGTGCATTCTCGTACAAAAGTATGTCTTAAACTTAATGCAAATTAAAAAAATTAATCAAAAATCTCACACTTTTTAAACAGAATTTTTAGAAAAACTTTGGGTTTATATAGTTAAGGTTTATACAGTTTTATAGTCCATTGAATTTTGATTTAGTAAAGTGCAAGTTTTAATTTGCTCAGAAATCACGTTGATTTTTAACGATTTTTTTGCTTACGAATTTTCGTTATATGGTGAAAATGGGCAAGACCGCGTGCAAAACAAAATTTAATAAAATCAACGCATTTTTTGAGCCATTTCAAACTATCAGTTTGTTTAAACAAAATTAAATGGGCTATAAAATGGCAAACTAGAACATTTTCAAAAATTCCTGATTAAAAAGTTTGAAATTCTGATGAAAATTTCTCGATTTTGTTTTTAAATTTTCACAAAGTTTGAAACTTTTATTCATATGGTTTTTGTGGGAGAGTGTGCTATATTTTCAGACAAAAATTATTCAAATTAAATAAGAAACAAACAGATTTGTGAAAACTTGTCAATAAGTCCCAGTTCTACAGTTATTTTATGCAATGTAGTATTTACTCAACTGAAATAAGCACAGCGTTGACATCCTGCAAGAAGAGGAGCTGATTGTACAACTGAAAACAAGAAACGAAGGAATACTGGAATTGTACATACCTACAGACACGCTTATAGGGCATACACACACAAATGTAAAAATAACAAATAGATGCTGACATAGCATATTCCTGCATGGAAACACTGTGGTTATGAGCCAATATTTCAGATATTTCAGTGGGCATTAAGTAAAAAAAGCTTATAACTAGTAAATACGTGGGTAAGCAAATGGCAACAGTGTCTAGATATGACTACGAATACTAATATTTTTTTTCGTTGATAACAGAAACTCAATGTTTGCATATCTGTGAACAAAAATATGATGAAATAACATTTTTTTTTATTAATTTCCACTTTTCATAGCAACTCAAAAAATATTTTAACAAAATCTAGTACAAGTAAAATTGGAGTCACATGTCTGATGAGGCAGGCTGAGAAATATTACAAAAACAAATTACAATAGATAGATATTAAGAGGAGCTAAGCCCTGGTATGGCGGCCGCAATAGGCGAATGCGTTGGTTCGTGACTACCATTCGGAAGTGCACAGCTTCGAAACACCAATTCATAGAAAGTGTTTTTATTATAGCGGTCGCCCATCGGCAGGCAATGGCAAACCTCAAATGGCAAATAAGAAACCATCATTCCTTTACTGGAAAAACATCAAAACGCACACCACATATCGGAGGAGCAGTTAGGCCAAAGTTCGCAAAAAAAACCCGTTGAATTTTTATAATTTTTTTCCTCGACGGTGCTGCGCACGTTCTTCACACACCACACGCACGACATTTTTGCTTTTGTATAAGCCTTGAAACTTGAATTTATGTACTTATAACTATGTTTTTTGTTAGGTAATGAACCATACTTTTATATAAAAATAACGAACATTCAAACCCAAAAAGATACTGTCAAAACTGGTGAAAATGTTAATGTGCTATCATTTGTCGATGAGTATCTGTATCTTAATAATATCTAATACAGATCTGTTCGTTAGATCCAATATAATTTGGAAGAGCACAATGGATTGAAACTCTTAGTTTGAGTCTGTCAAATTCGCTAAGGTGGTTACAACGCCCTTTAAGAGGAAAATAAATTAATACATTACACTGATGATGTTGATGTTGTCATCTCCACGATATGCGCCCTGATTAGATCGAGTGAAAGTGATTCAGAAATGACATAAAGAAATAGGGAGATATTATCCATAAGTCTTGTTGGGATTGGCGGCGTAAGCGCATGAAATGTGTGACTTACCACGATGTAGACGTCGCTTGAAATGAAGCCATTGCAATCTAGCGTCAACACGCGGGTCCTTTGAAGAAAAATATTCCAGCCTAAAGCTGGATGTGAGTCTTAAAGGCTTACTAAAGCCTACGTTGTGAGTCTTAGCCAAGAATAATATAATACAAGATTATGCAGATTGAAGTGAGAAAATTTCGAAAATTCACCATGACATAGTTGTACATAGTTGAGATGTGTGACAGAACCAAGGCGTATCCATTAAAGGTGTTGTATATTTGATTATCAAAGTAAAGTATTGGAAAAAGAGAAAACAAAAAATAAATTCGCCTTGTTTCATTCTGGGCTGACAGCCACATGGCTGTATCAGCTGATGTACCGATACCACCTTTAATAGATTCTTATTGACGAGAACTAAGCAGAGATTGTCAAAAATAGCCAACGCAGGCAAAGAAACATGAAACATTAAGTTAGATTAATGTGTACAAGATAATAGAAAGGAAAAAACAGTTTAGAAACACAAAAATGTAAACAAGCCTCTACAAGTACGTTAGCTCAACATGTGATTCTGTTAAATTCACTGATAGCCAAGTGCCGGTACCGCGAAATGCGCTACCTTTGGTATTCTCTCAACTCTGAATTCTGCTGGTAGTAAAAGTGAACAGATCTGGCTACCTTAACTTAGGAAGGAGTGAAATTTGAGTTCCCTTAGAGACTCTCGTTGACGTTGACTTCAAGGAGATAAAAACAAACAGCGCGCTGTGCTGCCTGTACATACAACCAAATAAGTAAAAGATGAATTGGGTAGCGTAGTAGAGAACTACTGAAATTAGATTACTAAAAAAGCACAGTGTATTTTATAGCGCGTAGCGAAAGGCTCGGCCTAAGCCCATTAACTTATTTGTAAAAAAATATTTTCTTTTTTCCCTTCTAGCTAGATTGAGACCAAATAATCGAATATTGAAGTAGATCATAGATTCATGCTCGCAAGCTTACATATATATAATATAGTTTAATATGGTATATATTATATAAAATAATCATAACTACATACATACATACATAAACACTCCTAACATTCATATGTGATAACTGTACTGCATGTAAACTTGTACTCCGCGCTACGACTTCAAGGATTTGGTTTTGCTAACTATTTTTAAACGTATACCCACGTCATATAAATATACATACATACATACATTTATAAAATTGTTGGTTTTCTAACATTGATTAGTTATAAATAAAAAAATTTTAATGTTTTATATTGCTGTATAAATATTTTCATGAAAGAACGATTTCTAGTGAAGCTAATGAAACGTAGTTCCACCAATACATTCATATATACATACATACATTGTTAATGATCTAACACAAACACTAATAATAGAGGTCTTACATACTGCATACATACCTACATACATATGTATATAAATGGATAATCTCGATTGCATAATTCTTTCGTCATATATACGACACATACACACATATACAAAATATTGCAAATGTAAAAAAGTTCGGTGTAAAACTGTATTGCTCACTTCTAAGTAAAATAGAAAATTTACATAAACACAAATTAATTACAAATAAACTACATATTTGATTACGAAAAAACCAGAGCTTATTTATTGTGATAATTTTCACTTGCACAACAGCAAAAGTTTGTAGGTATGCGTGAACACTTCGATTCGCTAACAAATTTTAAAAATATCTAAAAAAAATTGTCTAAAATAAAAACAAAAATTATAATTAATCGCATTTATCAGCCACTTCTTGAGCACCTTCAGCTCTTCGTCGTGGTAGGTGTGTCGGGCACCATCATATCGCTGGGCAACTCCCGCACCAGCGATAACAATTTGTCCAACTTTTGCACCTGCAATGTATTTTGATCCAGATACTGTTGCTTTTTAGGTGGTTTCACCATTAACCGTAAATTGGGCGATAGTTTCACCGAAGTCACCGTACTCCTATAAGTGACAAAATAATAAGAACAAAAACCAACACCAAAGAGCATTTGTCTCATTTTTTATCGCACTCACTTATCGTCGCCGACAATTATGAAGGGTAAATTCTCATTGAAAGCGAGTCGTGTCAATTTATTCTTTCGCTTCGGCACCACCGCTTGCACACAAATCGGCTTATATTTGTTCACATTCAAATCGAAAACGAACACTTTGCCTTCGGTGGTACACGCTGCAAAGACAGTGCTCGAAAAGGGCGCCCACTTTACATCGCCCACAGAGGAACCCAAATCGAAGATAAACAGCGGTTCTGCTCGCATATCCTCCCACACTTTGACGCGCCAATCACCACTACACGAGATGAAAATGTTCGCATTGAAACGATTGAAATCGATGCGATAAACGGTGAGATGGTGTGCATTGTATGTCATCAGATATTTGGAGCTGTAGGCTATACTACATTTCTGGATTAATCCTTCCTCGGTGCCGATTAGGTAAATTTCTGGATTTGTGGGATGGAATTTCATGCACGACCCACAGCTGCGTAGCTGTACTTCAGTACCATCAGGTCCCTCGACAATGCCATTGGTGAGGCAGAGCGTTGTTATTGTAGTGATCATGAAATCGTTCTGCATAAGCACCCAATTGAAGACACGTCCATCGGTTGAGACGGAATAGAAATTGATTTCACCATCCGCCATATCGGGGCCCCATTTAATCTGAGAAGGAAAGGTGAAGAAGGTATTAAGAGGTTGGTTTTGTTTTGTTTTATTGGAAAAGTTAGTAAGTACGAAAATTCTAGAATCTATTTAGATTAAAACATATTGACGAAAATACATGCTAAAATTATATTGTAACACATGGGCTGAAAAGTAACGGGCCTAACCATAGATCGCACTAGTTTTATTGCATTCACCTCTTTTTCAGTTAGTTTTATTTATTTCGTTTTTTTTTTTTTTGGTGGGTGAGATAGGGTTCAAAATGCCTTCGCACTTACAGCGACCGTCGTCTACTGCGTCGTGTGGTGTGACCACTAAAACGATTCCTCCTCTCCTTCTGGGGAGACACCGATGATGCACCACCCAATGCACGACCAAACGAAGCGGTAACAGCAGAAAAATCAAAAAACATCAAAAAAATGGTTTGGAGGGATCGAAAAGTGAATTTGCGAGAGCTGACATCGTACAGATATCAAAAGAACGTATTGGCTTTATATTTGACTATGAGAAATATGTGTTTGAAGTAGGTGCCGCATTTGCTCACTGTGGACCAAAAACAAGAACGTGTTGATGATTCAAAACAATGTGAAAACTACATGAATTAAGCTTCGAATTGCTCCTACATCCATCTTATTCGCCAGATTTAGCTCCCAACGAGTACTGGCTGTTCGCCAGACCTAAAAAATGGTCGCCGGTAAGAAATTTCGTTCGAATGAAGAGGTTATCAGGGAAACTGAGGCCAATTTTGAGGCAAAAGATAAATCGTTCTACAAAAGAGGTATTGAAATTTAATAGCGGCGCTGGAATGATTGCGTTGTTCTTAAAGGAAATTATAATACGTTGATGAATAGAGCTAATTTTGAACACACAAAAAAGTGTTTCCTTTGTTAGAATCGGGCCATTTCAAACCATGTACTATTTAATAATTTTAAAAACACATTTTTTGGCATAGAGGAATCAATCATATTAGAATTCGAAATCTGATGTAGTTTTCGAAGTGAGCGCGCTACTAGGCCATACATTGCTCTGGATGTACAAGTAATATATAAAGGAACGAAAGTCTTTATTTGAATAAGGAAACGAATAGCACGCAAAGGTGAGGGCCAATCAATATTGTTTTTATCGTGTGAAAGAGAGGATACTCCCTCGCCTTTAAAGGGGCACTAGGTTTTTTATTAAAATTTGTAAAAAAAGAAGCAAATTTGTTCTAAAAATTGCTGTTTATGTATATTTGGATAAATGTTTGTGTGTTTGAATAAATTGGAATATTTAGTCCAGGGAAAGACAAGATTCAAAATTTATGCTCTAAGTGAAAAAACAGCAAGCAGTTCGCGTTCATACTCTATGAGCCGGTCGTCTACTCAAAAACTGAATCCTCGGGCAGTGGGACTAATAATTCACTTTCTACTTACCGACCTATTTTTTTTTAATTAAAAGAAAGAAAAGCCACCCTCTTTTTGGAGCATTTTGTCTTAAACTGATTTGGTAATACATTTAAATTCAGTTTGTCCCATTAAACATGTTAACTAGAATCTATATGTAAAATTATTTTTCTAACTTGTTTGCCCTCATATACACCTTAAGTCGCTAAAGTACGGGGAAACTCCTTTCATTCGAATGTGAATTCATTAGCTATCGCAAGAATCGTACCAATTTTGGAATGAGGCCTGCACACCATGCATATATGTACTTTCTTTCAGAAAGTCAACGATCTCTTTCAAGGAGCTTACATTCTTAGTATTTAAGGAAGTTTATTTCAGTTTTATCATCGTCGTGATCTCGTAAGTAAAAGAAACAAAATCACATTTCAACGGCATTATTAATTTAGCGAATACTTCGAAATTCTGTTTTCTAAAAATGTTATGGTGTTTTGAATTAGGAATATTCACAAACTCCTGGATACCAAAGCTACCTATTTTTAACGAAAAATTCTCTAGGTATGTGTAAATGCTCAAAATAATATATAATTGGCGAAGATCAGCCACTGAGCCAAACTGAAGTAAATTATGGTTGGTGAAGGAGGCCTATTACGTACCTGTGTATGTAGAAGTTACCAAAAGTTTACTTTTACTTAGGAATCATAGTAATTTATAAAGTAAGAAGCCGTTTTTCTCTACATTTGGATTTTTTTGAATTATGACACTTTTGAGGAATCAAGGCAAGATACACCTACCACAGAAAAACAGCAATAACATTTATTCATATAAATAAAATTCATACATAATAAAGTGTTTATATCAGCTATTGACATACGATATATTTTTTTCTTGTTTTTTTGCGCTTCTAAATCACAAAAAAATTACCGTGAGAACCAAATTATATTCCATGTCTATGGGTAATTATATTCCATGTCTGTGGGTAAGCTTTTATAGTTCAGATCCCTCTTACATTTGTATGAAATCTACTACTCGAAAGTGCCTAGATACCTTGCCATCAAAATTACGGTAATGAAACCTGTAAGAACATCTAAGCTTGTCGCTGCTAGTTAGAAAACACTGACGTCACAAAGACAGTTCTTGGTACATGTGAGTCAACTTTGAAATTCTATTCTCCAAAATTTAATATCTACAGGGTGAACAATATGAAGTGTTACCTATTCAAAACACCATAACTTTTTTGTGTGAAATTAGTTTTTATTGATTTCAAAGACAAAATTGTTCAAAAATAATTGCTTTAGCTCGATATGACCACCTTTTGCCTTGACTATAGCCTTCAAACGGTCAAAAAATGGGTTGCATACTGCACGAATGTGATCTTGAGGTATTTTAGCCCATTATCATACAATCGCTTTTTTCAGCGCATCCATACTGGCATATATTTTAGTCCTCACCTTGGTCTCCAAAATGGACCAGATGGAATTGTCCATCGGATTTGCGTCTGGTGAATTCGAAAGCCATTGTGTGGAACATGATTTTTTAACCATTCTTGGTTCACACGAGCTTTATGAGACGGTGCCGAGTCCTGTTGGAACGTCCATGGTCTATGACCGAAATGTTTGCGTGTCCACGGCTCTAAAGCAGCTTCTAAAACATTTACCCGATAATAAGTCTCATTCACTTTGACACCAGGCTCGATGGCTCGATAAAAACGATTGGAGAGCGTCCATCAGCGGTCACTGCGGCCCAAACCATTACATGCAAAGGGAAATTGCTTCGAGTGGCCATACGTAGGCTCAAATTCTAATATGAGCATTCGGTCAAGTAAACACGATCGTTTTAAGTGTTTATGAACTGCTCAATTGGGAAATTTTTTTCATTAGAAAACACAGTGTTAGGAAATTCGCCACGTTCGTGCAAGCGCAAGAACTCCTTTGCTCTTTCGCACCGAACTTTTTTTTGCTGGGGTGAAAGATTGTGTGCTTTTTGGACTTGTAAGCCTTGACCTGGAGCTCATTTTTCAATATGCGTCGAATGCTGTCTTGCGATATTTCCAGTTCTTTGGCTCTTTTTCTTCCACTTCGACGTGGATTTCGTTCAAGTCGAGCCTTCACTTTCCGAACCATTTCTGGCGTTGTTGCGGTTTTTTTTGGTCCACCTCCATAGCGTTTTGCAATGCTACCAGTATCATTGTAACGTTTTATAGTGCGATACACAAACATTTTATTCACCTTGAGGTGACTGAGCTCACGAACAATGGCTGGTTGTGATTTTCCAGCCAAATATAACGCAATCACACTATTACGTTTGAATTCCATAACAGAAAAAAAATTCAACAAAACTGAGACGGAAATGCTTTTGATTGCTTATAAACAATATATTGAACTGTCATTAGAGCAATTTTGACGTTGCTGCCATGAGCTGTTTTACAGATACAAGTAGTGTAAAGTTGGTAACACTTCATATCGTTCACCCTGTATAAATAACGTGAGCACATTTAGACTCGAACTTCAGTGATAACATTGATTTGGGGAAAAATAAGTCCATTATTCGTGTGTAAAATTTTTGCGCAAATAGTTTAAAACAGTTTTATGGTCGACCTTTAGCTCCTGGCCGATACCACGACATTAACATAACATTATCGCCATTTTTTTTAACATCAAAAATACCTGAACGAAATCGTAATTAGCTGTTCAGCGGCTTTCCACCTGGCTTGCATTTTCGCCTTTGTCAAAGAAAAACTGTAAAATGTACCGAATTTTCTCTTTGTTGACTTCCATTGTTAACACCCTGTCACCTTGTAACTCACAACTGAATGGAATATAGAAAAAACAGCAAACGAGTTTTTTTAGTGTGAAATGTCACCTTGACAACGATCATAAACTTTAAATCGCTTGATCGAAACTTTAAGAGATATCGTTTACTACAGCCGTCTACCGAGAAAATATTGGATGTCTTTTTCCCCAAGCTAAAACTAACACTAGGACAGATAATATTAATTCATAAATACTTTTCTCGTTCCTTGGATTATACTTGATTTTCTTCCTTATGCAAAGTTCATTTTGAAAATTTTAATCTGTTGGGAGTAGCATTAATAATTATAAGATTTATCCTAGTTATGTTACTATTGAAACGCTAAATAAATAATAAAATAAATAAAATGGAGGAATCGTATAGTACTTTCAAATTTTTGTTTCAATTCTCACAACTTTCATTTGACTGCACTTTGTTTCTTCATTTAGAACTTTAAATATTACATTTGTTTGCTACAAACCAAGGCGCATTGAGCAGGTACTAGTAGCAGTAGAGCAGCTGCTACATTTTTTTTATTTATTTGGTTTCTAAATTGTCAAATTTTGTATAACTTGCTCTAACTTCCAATCTTTGCTTATAGATTTTGAAATTATAGGGACCAAAAGCAAAATACATTTCTCTTGTTGTTTTTGCTCTACCGCTTATTATTTGTTCTACATGCATATTTTTCATAAATTGTTTTTTTTTTATACAAGCATACCTCCCATGCACATTCCTCATGTTTATTGTGAACGCCCACCGACAAATAGAGCGGTTTGTCATAGGTGTCTCTCAGATTGTAAACCGCTACACTGCCATCGTACATACCTATAAATAACTAAACAAACATAAAAATATGCACTCAAGAAGCGACTCTCTCACCTATTGCCACCAAAAATGGATAAACCGGGTGTATATCGCAACACATAACACCACTCTCTGTCGATACTGGCCGATAGCAAGTAATGGGAATATGGAAATGAAACGTAAGAAAATGATGTACATATAAACTTCAAGTGAGCAAAACTACGTTCATTACATAAAATCAATTACGGTGCTTACTTATGTAGTCTGGGTAAGAGGGATTCTTGACTGTGAAGAAACATATGGCGCCCTCATTTGGTTGTTTCATGAACTCATCTTTGAAGTAACAGTAATAGCAAAAGTTTTATTATACTTATAAATTCGTATAAATGAATCTATGCTATTTTCTTGAAAACTTACGCGAACCATAGCATACTGCAAATAGATCGTAATACTTCGGATTGAACAGCAGATCGGTAACGCTCAGTTTACGTATGCGATCATAGTTGAATTTCCAAAGTGGTAGCAATGTGCCCTCCTGCTCTCTGTACTCATCAGCTGGATCCTCCCAGTAGCGATAATCGTTGGCGATTTCCTCATAGATATTTTGATTAATCATGCGCTCTAATATTTGCCAAGCCTTAAGATACTTCTTATTAAGTATCTCTGCCTCTGCTGCTTTATCCAACTTCTTCAATGCAACATCCTTTCTGTGTTTCTTCTCATCTTTCTTTTCCTTTTCTTTTTGTTGTTGTTCAAAATCCTCTGCATAACTATCGTAAATATTCCATTGCAATACATTAGCCCCATACTGGGAACGCGGTGGAGGTATGGTTTGTGTATCAACATTCTAAAATGTATTGAGCGAACATTTAGCTTATTAGTTTCCGTTATCAAATGTGTGCACGATACAAGTACAGGGTGGGCCAAATAAGACCTACTAATGTTGTTGGAAATTTATTATGGAACCCTACCGCAAGACCACCAACAACGACTACAATACGCTATTCGTTTTACACAATTAGCCACACAAATTGATTTTTTAAATAATGTTTTGATGTTGGATGAAGCGCATTTCCATTTAAATGGTTATGTCAACAAAAAAAACTGTGGATTGTGGGGCTCTGGAAATCCAAGGGCAACACACCAACACCAGTTATACCAATCTAAATGTACTGTTTGGTGCGGTGTTATGGCCACTAGAATTATCGGTCCATATTTTTTCGAAAATGAGGATGAAGCGCCGGAATCGATTTCAGGAGCTTCTTACAGAACATTGATTAAAAACTTTTTGCGGCCAATGGCGGAGCAGTATGCTAATTTGTGGTTTCAACAAGATGGAGCAACTGCGCATACTGCTAGGCAAACTATGGACCTGCTGCGTGAAATTTTTGCGATGGTCTGATTTCCAAAAATTCAGATTTCCCTTGGCCACATCGTTCGCCAGATTTGACTGCGCCCGACTTCTTTTTATGGGGATATTTAAAAGACAAAAAGTATCTTAATAAACCAGACTCTATTAGACAGCTGAAGCAAAATATTTGAGACGAAATACTAAACCTTCAACCAGAAACTTTATGTGGTATCGAGAAAAATGGTGGACATTTGTCTGATGTAATATTTCTTACATAATCTCCATAAAATATATTCAATGGATAAAAACAATTAACCAAAATAAATGATTATTGCAAAAGTTATTTGTGTTTAACATTAGTAGGTCTTATTTGGCCCACCCTGTATATATATACCTACATATATAAGGTATATGTATACGAGTATAAGTTCCTTTGAGTCAGCGGTGGAATTGTAGTACATCAATATTTTGACCAACTTTGACTATTTCCCTTTGTACAAAGTGGCGCAAAACTAACCACCCTATCAGGAAGATTTATAATTCTTACAAATTGTGTCGTAGGTCAATCATATTTGACACTAGTGAACTAGACGGTTGCAGTAAACAAACAGACAAACAATGGAGTGCGTAAAGGTAAAAATATTTTATTTTTTAGTAAAAAAAGGTATCCGAAAACAAAATTAGATGATTCATTTTACTCCATTTTGTTTGAAAGTATAGCCCATTATCTAACAACAAACATTAGATTAATTTCTATCAGAATACCAGGGTTTTTAATTTCTGGAAAGATTTTGGTATGATTTTTATAGCTTATTAGCAGTTTGAAGTTACTGAAAAATCTGAGAAAATGCGCAGCATCATCAAGGGAAAGCATTTCAACAAATCAAGGAGATTTTCTAATAACTTCACACTTTCGCTTTATTCTATGGCAGTTTAATGGGCTGCAAACTGCGTACCCAAGTACTTTGTAGAAATCCTAATTAAAAACCGTGAAATTGAGATAAAAAGTTTGTAGAATTTTTCTGAATGTGAAAATTGGATTTATATGATTTTTGTTAGGCAATGAAATAGTCTAAATTGGTAAAAATGTTGATCTGCTTTATTTTTGTGGCGGGCTGTATATCAAAAGTTCTAATTTACTTACCCTTCTTGGATTTGTGTAGGTTAGAGCGGAGCGTTCACAAAAATTAAACTGATTCAATAATTTGCGTTTTCGACCACCTGGTGCAGGCGCTGCTGTTGCTGCCTCTGCATGCAATGATCAAGAAGTTCCTTTTAATATTTTAAAACACAACTGTTTACATTTTTTAAATAAGTAGTACCTGCAACATCACCGCCATCCTCGGCCGCTGCAGCTTCGCCTTCAGTCGCTCCTTCCTCAACCACTTCTTCTTCTTCCCCCTCAACTTCCTCTTCGGGCAATTCTTCTTCCATGTCTTTGGCAGCTTTTGCTTCTGCCTTTTCCTCGCCTTCGTCTTCTTCATCCTCTTCACCCTTTGGCGGTTTTTGCACTTCTTCAGCTTCAATGAAGGAACCGGTGAGTGCGGGTAGAGGATAACCTAATAGCCAATTATGAGGCATTTATAAATGCAATAGTAAATTAGCAAGTTTGTTTTGATTTGATGTATAGCGTGCATGCCAACCAATTTCGCCCATCTCCTCCATTTGAATTTTTGCCTCCTCAGAGTCTATATGCAAGGCACTTCCATCCATCTGCATTAGTGTTACGGTGTTTCCAGCTATCGGCACCTATGATTAGTTTTTGGCAATTAGAAGGCCTTTAATTATTTAAGTGAAGCAGGCAACAGAAAAGAATATAGGGATCATTTTTTAAATTAAGAATTAATTAATTTAATTAAGAATTAAGTCTGCAGAGTAGAATTCTGAGCACATTTGCCGCTAATTTTTCTTAATTATACCTTAAAAGGGGTTGAAAGTAAGTCGCTGGAAAGAAAATTCTCCGAGTTAACTAATTAAAAATATGGCGAGGTATGAATTTACGCTACGACATACAAACAGTCCAACGATTTCGGGTTGGTGATGAGAAAACGATTCGAAACCTCAAAAAGGCTCACATGCCGTTTGAAGTGCAATGGTAACATTTTTTACTTTGGTTGGTTTATCAACAACAGAAATTCCCAAAGAATATATTCCTTCATTTCCAACTGTACATCGATCTTTTATTTTACTGAGCACGGCTTTACGTAAGCCTATATTCCTAGCTCAAATATAATTCGGCTTGAAATCTATTTGCTTTTTTAAAAACTACATTAAATTACCTACAATTTTGAGTATTTTAAAGTTGGAAAAATTACTGCTATCTGGACGATGGAGTAACGAATAAGTTTGACAATTCGTAAGAAAGAAAGGAGCAAATAGTCATTTTAGGCCGTGTGGATAACTTTCGAATTGGTTGCATTAAAAAACTTGGTATGCCATTTGTTTTAGTGGGTAATTCTACGTAAGGATAGATATCTCTTTGTTTTCTTCTGTAGGATGAATGCATTTTCCATATACGGATTTAACCTATTGTAGAACATTTTTTTAAGTCACGGTTGTCGAATTAGATCATTCAGATTTGGTAAAATTGAATTTTGCATTTCGTTTGATTTTTAACATCCTATTTTCATATTCTACTACTGGAGGGAGGACATCAAATTCTTTAGTAAAATGTATGGAGCTAAAAAGGTGTCTAATGTACAGCTGTGTACACAATAATAGCAGCGCAACAATTTAAATTCATTCAATTTCGGTAATACAAAGTGTAAATTAAAGTGGCGTAAAAATCGCGTTGGCTTTTGAATTTTTTCGCTGACGGATCATTTACGAACACTCGATAAAACTACTGATAAAAAGTTTGAAATTTGTATGGAAATTCGCACAATTTGAAACTAGAACCTATATGCTTTTTGTAGCAAAATAAAAAATATTTTCATAAAAAAAAAATAATTAATTGAATTGAATAAGACACAAATAAATGGTCAAAACTTGCCAATAATTCCCTGTGCAGTGCTTATTTAATGCAGTCTATAAGGGATCAAGCAAATATCTGCTCAATTTTGACACCAGCTTGTAATTGATTTTAGTAGCAGTAGCCAGAGAATCTTGATCCGTAATATCGTAGTGGTTTACAGAGTCACTGTAATTAAACTCATCTACCCTTTCAATAGACAAGAAGGAGAAATATTTGTAACTACTAACTTGTGATGTGAGCCTAAAACTGCAATTCGACTAATACAGAGGCAAAGTGTGGAGCAGCGTATTCCAATAATATCCGATTCCTAGTGGAGCAACATTGAAAATCAAATCATAAATAAATTTGAAGAAAGCGATAATTGGATTGGACTTTAAAACTTCTATCCCGATTTGAAAAATTATTCTCAGAAAAGCTAGATAATCAATTTCACTGATTTTACAGCTATTAAGTAGTTAATAAATCATTGTAATGCCTGCTATAGTAAAAGTATATGTAGTATTGTATAAATATTTTCCTTACTACTTGCAAAGGTAGTTTCAGTGCAAAACATATTAAGGACTCCTGGTTTATTGAATACCCAGATGGCACACGAAACTAAATTAGTCGAATATGGTGGCGCGAAAGGAAAAGTCCTTGTGCAACAGGCAACCACGGAACACTTTGCCATCAAAAGTTGTGTCAAGCAAGGCGACACCTCATCAACGTCTGTATTCAATTTGCTTTTGTACTACGCCATCAAGAACGATGTGAAATCTGGTAATTTATTCACCAGCTCCGATCTAACCATCGCATATGAGTATACTGATGACAGAACCATTCTGGCTCGAGATCAAGGTACAACTTTTCTCTCACATCGCAACAAAAGCAAAGTCGGGCTCCATATCAACACCGATAAGACCAAATACATGGAAATGTCAAGCGATGTTGAAAGGCCGAAGCCTGAAAATATAACTGTTGGACAGAATGTTTTTGAAGGAATAGAGAGTTTCAAATATTCGGGGCACTTCTAAAAAATGACAATAGTATTCATGACTGCATCCAGGATCGACTTGTTGCTGCAAAGAAAGTTTACTACGCCAGCCTGTAACTACTAAAATGCAGCCTACTCTCGCGCAGCTGTAAATACAGTATTTACAAAACAATAATAAGACCAGTTTGGACATATGGCTATGAGTCATGGGTAATGTCAATCAAGGATGAACAAAATTTCCGAACTTTTGAAAGGCGAGTCTTACGAAAAGTCTATAGTCTTATTTGGTTTGAGGATGATTGTTGTAGAATCAGATACAACGAGGAGTAGCGGCGAATTTGCAAAGGGGAAGATGTTGTTAAGTTCGTCAAATCGCAACGACTCCAATGGTTAGGTCATGTCATGCGCATGAGTAAGAAATGTCTCCAAACATCCTTCTTAACTTGCAACGCGCAGGCCAGCGAATGTGAAAGATATGAAGATATCAAGAAACTGAAAATACATAACTACATAGTTGTCTGCTGCCTTGAATCGTGCAACTTGGAGAAGGCATTGGATGAAACTAAAGCCCCTCTGACAAATGATGATGATGGTGGTTGTGATGCTACACATTTTATTCGAGTTTATGGTCTGTAACCATTCGACCGAACGATGAATGTTATGTGAGACGATGAATGTTAAGCCAAGACGAGTTTGGTGCAAAAGCCAAGAATTGTCTCGACACAAATTTAGCTTTTTTGCCAACAGCTTCACGCCAACGATGCAAATATACAGAAAATTTATAATGGCAGCACCAGCAACTAAAGCAAAAAGACAAATGCGAAAGGGTATACACAAAATATAAATTTGAAAGTTACCTGTCAGAGTATTATACAAATTTGTATATTTCCAATTATTTTAAATATATTATACTCTAATTGGAAACCCTTATATAATATATGCGCATAAGCGGCAGTTAAGCTTATTGGCTATCTAAAAATTCCTAACACAGCAATGTTTTTCCTTGCACCCACCTGGACAAAGGCGCTTTCCTTGAAACTGTAAATCATCAAATTGCGCACCACATTTGTATTGGTCGGTGTCAATACCTTAGTGATTTCCTCACCCAATTCAGCTTCAGTCAGGTCCAATTGATCATCGGGTTTCAGTAACTGACGCGATTTAATCCATGCATCCAAATCATCTGCATCTCCTCCACCATCTTTGAGATTAGACTTAGAAGTTGATTTGATCTATTGGAGGTAAAATTAGTTAATTTCTGTAATATTTAATATTTTTACTCATAACATTAAAACAATCTATAATAGAGTAAAATTATAAAGAATGTTATCTGCGTTGCTAATTAATAGTTTTTTAAATAAATAACCTCTTTATCAGATTTGAGAAAGGATGAATGAAATGCTATTTCAACTGCACATACATATACATATGTGTATGTAACTACTGTAAGTGTGTTCTTTTTTACATGCAAATACATATAATGCAGTATATGTACAAAAAGCATGCACATATATTATTTTATAAAATTTTCGCATATTTCATCACTAAAATACTTACAATTTAATTTTTTTCCAATAAAGTTTACGTGAAACGCTGATTATAAATTGTGTTATTTTATTATAAAAAAACATGCAAGCCTCCATGCTTTGGCCATTGCTTCCCTTTTGTCTTTTTATTGGCAATAGGCGATTATTTGATTATTCAAAAATTTAGCTATACATAATTTAAGACATTCGATAAATTAACTCATGGGGCCTTTTGATTAATGAAAAGTTAAATAACTCGAAGAATTAAACTTCAGATTAGGCAATTGTGAGACTGCTGAAAGAATTATCTTCTTAATTGATCACTATTCTGAGTAAATACGTAATGATTAATTAATTAACTGATATTTTAAAGATTTGGTGCATCGGCCATCACGTTCAAATTTTCATTGATTTTCGGTTTTTATTTTATTCTCGGCCTTTGACACAGTTTTGCACGCATAAAAGTGCTTACAAAATTTTCCAACGCAAACTTTATATTCGCACAAAATGCAGTATATTTTGGAATATTCCTGTTAAAACTTATTCAAGTAATGACAGTTGTGAGTAATCAAAATTTTGGTTAATTGAATAATTGATTAACCGAGCACTTGATTACTCAACCTGTTCGAATAGTCAAATAAACGCACAGCACTACTTTAATGGATCTCAGTTACCTGCAGCATATGCGACCTTGTTGGCGTATTCTCTTCACTATTCGCCTCATCCATTAGACCATCACTTATGTTGGCATCGGTGGTCATAATAGATGCCGATATGATTCAACACAGTTAATACTATATTTTTAAAACTATATTTTTCAATTAATGATATATTACATGTATCAATAATATTGTTTTAAGTATAATATTTAGATTTATCTTTCATTTTTTTTTTATCTTCATTCGATAGACTGAGATTAACACAGTGTTCTATTATATTTTATTTTATTATAATTTGTTTTATTTTATTTATTGATTTGTTTAATTTTTTAATTGTATTCACTTTATTTTTATTTTTTTTATTTAAATTTAATTTTTTTATCTTAATTCACCTTATTTTTTTATTTCATTTATTTGTTTTTCTTTTTAATTTTTTCACTTAACTTTGGTTTACTTATTTTACTTCACTTTTTATTTTTATTTTTCATTTTATTGTATTTTATTTTATTTATTTATTTGTTTCCCATTATTTATTTAATTTTTTAATTGAATTCATTTTATTTTGGCTTACTTTACTTATATTAAATTTTTTTTTTTGGGTGTTTGGCCGAGCTCCTCCTCCTATTTGTGGAGTGCGTCATGATGTTGTTTCAGGGACTTACAGGTTCAAGTCGACCCCGAACGGCAGGTATTTTTTATGAGGAGCTTTTTCATGGCAGAAATATACTCGGAGGTTTGCCATTGCCTGCCGAGGGGCGACCGCTTTAGAAAAATGTTTTTTCTTAATTTTGGTGTTTCACCGAGATTCGAACCTATGTTCTCTCTGAATTACGAATGGTATTCACACACCAATCCATTCGGCTACTTTTTTATTTTATTTTCGTTTAGCTGACTTTATTTCATTTTATTCACTTGAATTCCAACCGGCAGGCATGCGTTCATCCAACCATTCTTTATAGAGGAGTTAATGCATGCACCTTACCAGCTCCTTGACGCCATATATGAATAGCTCAGCCGTCAGTCTGTCACCTTCTGCGGCTTTGTGGATCTTTAGCCGCGTTATCGTTATTCTCTTGCCAACAAATGCTACTTTGGACTAAGTAGGCAACTGAGCAGTAAATTCCTCGCTCGACGAACAAAACTAACACTGAATGAGGGTCTCATCATGCCCAACCTACCGTACGGCGCAGAAGCTGGAACGATGACAACATCCGATGCGACGTCCCTTGAATTGTTTGAATGAAAGATTCTGTGGAAATTTTTTGGACCTTTGCACGTTAGCCACGGCGAGTATCGTAGGCGATGGAACAATAAGCTGTATGAGCTTTCCGACGACATAGACATAGCGCAGCGAATAAATATCTAGCGGCTACGCTGGCTGGGTCATGACGTCCGAATGGATACAAACGCTCCGGCTCTGAAAGTATTCGATGCGGTACCAGCTGGTGGTAGTAGAGGAAGAGGTGGGCCTCCTCCGTATTGGAAAGATCAAGTGGAGAAGGACTTGGCTTCACTTGGTGTTTCCAACTGGCGCGGTCTTGCACGTGAGAGAAACGACTGGCGCGCTTTGTTAAACAATTTTACTCAGTTGATTTTGGTCTACTAGATTTTGGTTTCCTCTATTTGACTTTGTTTAGTTTCATTTTATTTTATTTCAACTTAATTTATTTTTATTTATTTGTTTCGCCCTATCTTGCTTTATTTTCACTTGTTTTATTTAATTTTTCTTCATTTCTTATTCTTTTTTTCAACTTAGTTTAGTGTGTTATGTATATTTTGATTAATTTTTTTTAATTTATTTTATTTTATACTATTTTAGTTATTTTCTTAATTTTTAAAGTGAAATACTAATATATATTAAATTGTATATTAGCTAATTTTAATTCAATTGAGCTTAGTTTATTTTGTTTTAGTATATTTTTATGTATATTTTATTTTGTTCTGCTTTATTTAGTGTAATTAATTCACTTTTTTAATTTATTTTATTTTATATTTTCCTTATTTTTTTTTTTTTTTGTATTCCATTTTATTTCATTTTATTTTAGTTAATTTTTATTCTTTTTTACTTCATTTTTGATTTTATTTTTTAATTTTTTAGTATTATTTTAATTTATTTAATTTTTTTTTTATTTGATCCTATTTTTATTTCATTTCATTTTAATTTATTTCATTTTTAATTCCATTTATTGAATTTTTACTGATTTTGTTCTATTCTCTTTGACTTTATTCATTTTATTGCACTGAATTTTAACTTATTTTATTTATTTTTTATATGTATTATCTTAGTTTTATTTCAATTCATTTTAATTTTACCTTATTTTATTTTATTTTGGTTTAATATATTTTATTGAATTTTAATTTATTTTATTTTACTTTATTCTAATTTTTTTCATTTTATAAAGTTTTTTATTACAATATTATTTTTTCACTTTGTTTATTTTACATTATTCTATTTGAACTTATTTCACTTTATTTTATTTTTTTTTTTTATTATTTTTTTACTTTATTCTGTTTTATTATATTTTTTTATTTGAGTTTCTTTTATTTTTATGAAAATAAAACTCAATGTTATTTCATTTAATTTTTTCGTCGTATATTTAATAGATTTGCACCGAATCGAAGCCATCCCCAAAATGACAAAATATTTAAAATAAACAGATAAATTGAAATAATATTTACATATATAGTAATATGAGATAGATGCACCATTTTTGTTCTTTCTGTGACCACCAATAGAAGTTATGTTACATTGCAGCCAAATACCCCAATTGTGAATTTACAAGGAAAAGTAAAATTTATAAACTCTAGCACTCTCGAAATTCGTGTATAATACAATTATTTACATTGCAATCAAATATTACTAAAATTATATGACAATTATATGACAATTAGTAACTATTATTTTTTATGTACCGCTTTATTTGCGATTTTCCACATCTTTCTAACAAAACGACTGATTTACAACTAAAGCAGCCAGCAAACACTTGAATGTAATTGACAGGATGAGTGCAGTACGAACATACACGCATATCATCAAGATACTAAATTATGCATATTTACACAACCACGTTTAACCAATAAAGAAATTTGTTTACTCCATTGAAACTGTCGTGACTGACGTTTCATCACCTGCAACAGATACTCGTATTTACAGAGTCCTGCGACTGTTATTACCAATTGCCTGCTATGCATCATTGCCAAATAACGAACTTTCAAACATAACTTATTGACGTAGTTATAAATGTGTACGTATGTCGGTAAGTGTGCACATAATGTAAAAGAATAAAAAAAGAAAACAGAAAAAACCGTGAATGAAAACTCGTGAAAGTCTAACTATAGCAACTATAGTGCATTTCTTTGAGCTAAAATTATTCGCTTATACAAGTACAAAAATAAATATACACACAAGTAGTAAGTGCTGGTATTGCATACAGAGGACACCAAACAGGGTATATGACGATTACGGGTTACTTGTAAGGTGTCGTAAATTAAGTGATCCTACCAAAACCACTGCTGGTTATTATTTAAGTGATGCAAATGCTCAAGCACGGACAGAAAAGCTGGTACATGTCTTGAAAATGAAACATACACAAATTTATATAAACTTAATAAGTCAAATGCCGTCAGATAACACGGCACGCTTCTAGGTATACGAATTCAATTGAAAACTAAAGCAATGGTCATAATAAATACCTATTATATGCATCTACGTATACATTTTTGTTTAATAAATATTTCATAAGCAAAACTTCTTAGATAAAAAGTGCTGACAAAAGTAATCTAATCACCATCACATTCGTGACACATTGGGCAATACCCCCTGTTAAAGATTAAAATTTGAAGGCGTCCCAAATTTAAAGGCCGTAAAGGCTGTGCAGCAAAAAACGTACATCTACCTGCGCAAAGAATGTTCGACATCGAAAAGCTGCAATCACAACAGACAGCCAGAAGATTCGCCACTCGACTCTCACTCCTGCTCTCGGAGAGCACTGCCCAACAAACCGGCATGCGCGAGCAATGGAGCAACATTTCTCGCTCCCTACGTACCGCCGCCGAAGAAGAAATCGGATTCCGGCGAGCCCGAAAAAACAATTGGTACGACGAGGAATGTCATGCTGCCGCAGAAAGAAAGGATGCTGCCTATAGAGCCACGCTGCGATCGGGCGCAACGCGAGCCATGTGGGATCGCTACAGAGACCTGAAAAAGGAAGAGAGACGTATTATCCGACAGAAGAAACGAGAGGCCGAAATACGTGAGTGCGAGGAGCTTGAGATGCTGGCCAATAGGAACAACGCCCGAAAATTCTACCAGAAAGTTCGGCGACTTACAGAAGGTTTTAAGACCGGGGCGTTTTCCTGTAAGAACAAAGACGGCGATCTGGTGACTGACGTACAGAGCAATCTTAAATTATGGAGGGAACACTTCTCGAACCTGTTAAACGGGGACAGCTGCGCATGTCATGGAGAATGTGAAGATCCCGATACCCCAATCGTTGACGACGGAATTGTCGTTCCGTTACCCGACCATGACGAGGTGAGAATAGCAATATCACGGCTAAAGAACAACAAAGCCGCGGGCGCCGACGGACTGCCGGCTGAGCTATTCAAACATGGCGGCGAGGAGCTGGTAAGGTGCATGCATCAACTCCTATGCAAAATATGGTCGGATGAAAGCATGCCTGCCGATTGGAATTTAAGTGTGCTCTGCCCAATCCATAAGAAGGGCGATCCTGCAATTTGTGCCAATTACCGCGGGATTAGTCTTCTAAATATCGCCTATAAGGTTCTAGCGAGCGTATTGTGTGAAAGGCTGAAGCCCACCGTCAACCAACTGATTGGACCTTATCAGTGTGGCTTCAGACCTGGAAAGTCTACCATAGACCAAATATTCACAATACGCCAAATCTTGGAAAAGACCCATGAAAGGAGAATCGACACACACCATCTTTTCGTCGACTTCAAAGCTGCATTCGACAGTACGGAAAGGAGTTACCTGTATGCCGCTATGTCTGAATTTGGTATCCCTGCAAAACTAATACGGCTGTGTAAGATGACGTTGCTCAACACCAGCAGCACCGTCAGAATTGGGAAGGACCTCTCCGAGCCGTTTGATACCAAACGAGGTTTCAGACAGGGTGACTCGCTGTCGTGTGACTTCTTTAACCTGATGTTGGAGAGCATCGTACGAGCCACAGAACTTAATCGCTCAGGCACAATATTTTATAAGAGCGTACAATTGTTGGCGTATGCCGATGATATTGACATCATCGGCCTTAACAACCGCGCTGTGAGTTCTGCCTTCTCCAAACTGGATAAAGAGGCAAAGCGAATGGGTTTGGTGGTGAACGAGGACAAAACGAAGTACCTCCTGTCTTCAAACAAACAGTCGGCGCACTCGCGTATCGGCACTCACGTCACTGTTGACAGTTATAATTTTGAGGTTGTAAAAGACTTCGTTTATTTAGGAACCAGCATTAACACCGATAACAATGTCAGCCTTGAAATCCAACGTAGAATCTCTCTTGCCAACAAGTGCTACTTTGGACTAAGTAGGCAACTGAGCAGTAAAGTCCTCTCTCGACGAACAAAACTAACACTCTACAAGACTCTCATCATGCCCGTCCTAACGTATGGCGCAGAAGCTTGGACGATGACAACATCCGATGAAGCGACGCTTGGAGTGTTCGAGAGAAAGATTCTGCGTAAGATTTTTGGACCTTTGCACGTTGGCAACGGCGAATATCGCAGACGATGGAACGATGAGCTGTATGAGCTTTCCGACGACATAGACATAGCGCAGCGAATAAAGATCCAGCGGCTTCGTTGGCTGGGTCATGTCGTCCGAATGGATACAAACGCTCCGGCTTTGAAAGTATTCGATGCGGTACCAGCTGGTGGTAGTAGAGGAAGAGGAAGGCCTCCTCTGCGTTGGAAAGATCAGGTGGAGAAGGACTTGGCTTCACTTGGTGTGTCCAATTGGCGCCGGTTAGCACGAGAAAGAAACGACTGTCGCGCTTTGTTAAACTCGGCCAAAATCGCGTAAGCGGTTATCGCGCCAATTAAGAAGAAGAAGAAGAAAGGCTGGCAGCAATGGTTCTTCAAAGAAAATTGTAGTCAAAGGAAATTGTTAAGCAATTAGCTCCAATATAATAAGTCCGCATATTGTTCACCACTCCTGAAAGTGCCGACAAATTAGACGGAACCTTCGGCAAAAAATCAAGTCATTGGAGACAGGGAATATGTTTGGTAACAGCAAGACTATCTTGTTAGAAAAAGTTTATCTGACATTCGACCTAATCAAGTAATTTTCTTCTTTTGTTTCATTACACTTATAGACTTACATATGTACTTTACATGTACTAGGGCTTCCTTTTAGGTTAAAATCCCTGCTGAGGTTGAGTGATGCTTATAAAACAAAATACCCTGAAAACAAAGGCTAACGTAGGTATGTTAGTTTAGAGTAGAGATTATTATGCTAATTTTTTACCATAAGACTTGTTTGTGTAATTATACGAATACATACAAATAATACTTATCGAATGCTTAAATCCATTTCATGAAGATGCAGCGCAGTTCAGAACCACTTGAAAATCGATGAAGTCTGCCCCAGTTTTAAGATTTCTTAATTCCCTGCTTGGTTGTATCGTAAATATTTTATATACCCCCATACATATAAGCACGTGCAAATACAAATAAATATTGGTGTGAGGATAGGTAATGAATTGAATAAAGGTGGTGCGCTGCGTTGGCATGGGAAAACTTGCAAATAATTTGGTATAATTGCTTTTACTAAATCGAGTCGGCTTATTGTCAGAGGTCACGGTTCGCCAAAATTCCAATACAAAATACAAAATATAAAATACGAATACGTAGCCAGAGGGGTTGTACTTATAAAATAAATTGCATAGTGAGAATATTAAAAGTAAAATAGTTGAACTTTCAGTGCATAAACACTTGATTTGGGCCAGTACATTTGCTACTCTCAAAAGGAACAAATCGTTCACAGTGGCTCCAGATACTTGTGGATATAATTTAATTTTATTAATTTTATTGCAAGTGAATATTACATGAGTATAAATTATTATAGCGCCGAAAATGGGAATGGTTATAACGTATAAATTAAATTAATACAAAAGTGATTGCGCCGGTTTTTTAATACTTTATGATATTAAAAAAATTAAGTATGAAAATAAAATATGAACGATGCACTATGGGCCAGAAGACCAAAAAATTTGGCCAAAAGTCATTGAAAGATTTTTCAAAATGCAATATAGTATCATCATATAGATAAGTGAAAGTAGTTATTTTGTAAATTTTATAAGTTTTAATGAAATATTTAAGCGTGTATAATAAGTTAATATAAGTGTAAGGCTTAAATGATCACCATATAGCTATTGTTCTAAACTGTCACTGTTTTACTGAAATGTAGTATTTGTCATTAATTATATTGCATTTTCTCATTAGTTGCAATCATGTAGTATGTGAAAATAGTCAATAGCTGAAAAAATAAATCTGATGCTAGAAATATTGAGAATAATTGTGAAAAATTTTGTTTTTTGAGCCTTGCGCAAAACTCCAGAAGCTATTAACTATTTCTTTACATTAACGTCTTCAGTAGTTCATGTGTAACAAGCTAAAGGTGCGGTTTGCTGCGGTTTTTCATTTTCTTTTTAAAAAAAATGAAGTTTTACTGATCTATGCGCGAGTTGACTGTATATCAATCATTTGCCAATAGGGTGTAAAAAGTTAACCAAGTATTAGTCATACAAGTCACACAATTTTAACTTATTTAATTCATAATGACTTCATTGAAGAAAAAAGAGGTTCTTCAAATTATGTTAGGTAATAATGACATGAATATAACCGTTGATTCAATTTTAACTAAAATTGGTATCAATAAATCAGATGTAGGTTGTAAAGGATTGGAACGCTTGAAAAATGCTTTAAATAGTTTAAAGTCAAAAAGAAATGCAAAATATCAGCATTGCAGTAGGAAAATAGCTGTCTTTGAGTCACAAAATTCAGAGTGGTTAGATTCTGAATTTACTATTCCTGACTTAGACCTCACAGCTAAAATAAGTAAGACTGAAATACTTAAAAGAGGTCGTCCATCGCTCGATTTTGCAGAAAAATCTACTAGATCGAAAAGACGAGAAGTGTCTAAAATCAGTGAAGAACATGATAATGATCGTCAGAAACTATTAATGGCTACTAGTCATGCGGCACGAGTTTCAGGGGAAGCAGATTTGCGATCGGTACTTAACGAACTTTCAAAAAGCGAGGAACAGGCTAAAAAAATTAGAAAAATAATGACAACACCTTTTCCTACAATAGAAAAGAAAAGCCCAGAAGTGGCTTTAGCATTTATTTTCGATAATTCTATGTCTAAACAAGTCTATCAGAATATGCGATTAGCGACCAAATCTAGTGGAGCAGACATTTGGCCTGCATATAATGCGATTAGAGAAGCCAAAGAAAAGTTAAGACCGTCGAAAGAGTCAATTAAAATTTCTGAAACGTTAGCTGAAGTATCACTTCAAGAACTTTTAAACAGCACGGTGAATAGAATAATAGAACTACAAAGAGAAGTTTTACACTGTCTTATTCAAAAAAATAAAATTACTGAGCTCAAAACTGTTCTGATGTGTTCTTGGGGATTTGATGGGAGTAGTGGGCATTCGCCTTAAAAACAAGGTTATGATAGTGTCAATGAGAAACAGACTCCTACAGATGAAAATCTGTTCGTTACTACACTTATCCCCTTATCGAGTAACAAGTTTCAAATTAATCAGATAAAATTTAAAAAAAAGGTCCGCATAAGGGATTCGACATTTTTAATTTCTAAAATCTGGCAGCAGATTCGTAATCAGCGCCCCCAAAAACCCCTAAATACTAAGTTTGGTAAAAAATAATTAATTTTAAAAAATGTATGTCCGCCATATTGGATCCGCCATTTTGAATTGTTGAAATCTGACTTCATATTCGTAATCAGAGACCATCAAAACCCCTAAATACCAAATTTGGTGAAAAAAATCCAATTTTTTAAATTTCATGTCCGCCATATTGGATCCGCCATTTTGAATTGTTGAAATCTGACTTCATATTCGTAATCAGAGACCATCAAAACCCCTAAATACCAAATTTGGTGAAAAAAATCCAATTTTTTAAATTTCATGTCCGCCATATTGGATCCGCCATTTTGAATTGTTGAAATCTGACTTCATATTCGTAATCAGAGACCATCAAAACCCCTAAATACCAAATTTGGTGAAAAAAATCCAATTTTTTAAATTTCATGTCCGCCATATTGGATCCGCCATTTTGAATTGTTGAAATCTGACTTCATATTCGTAATCAGAGACCCCAAAACCTGTACATAGCGGTATTAAAAGTTATAAATTGTTGGTGTTTTGGGAATTATGAATTTTGGCCACTTATAAGGGTCTCCTGGCCCATAGTGCGATGTGATTAAATAACTTTTTAAAAGCTAATGTCTTGAAATTGATTTGTTTATAATATACACAGCGTTAAATAACTATAGCACAGGGACTTATTGACAAGCTCTGATATTTTGTTTTTTTCTCATTTAACATTAATAATTTTATTATGAAAAAATCGTTTATTCTCCTACCAAAACTATAATATAAAACCAAGTTTCTAGCTTTGTGAAAATTTAAAAAAAAACAAGAAACTTTTTATTCCGAATTTTTTGAAAAAATTTCATGTAAATAGTTTAAAGCCCATTCAATTTTTAAAAAAATTCTGGGTATGTAGTTTTGTTGTCGTTCATTTTTAATATAAGATAATACACGCTGCCTTGATTTTTAACAATTTCTTTTTTTTAGTTTTTTGTTGACGGTTTAAGGTATTTTCTTCCATATAAAAAAAATCTACCATTCGTTATATGGATACCATGCACAAGACCGACGCAACGAAAAACAAAATGAAATAAAAAACAATGCACTTTTTCGACCATTTCAAACCTAAATATAGCACCAAGTTTGTGTTTCTCAAAAATGACTGTGAAAATCCCTACAAATATCATTGCCATGAAATACACGTGAACTTTCGTAAGTATCTCACGGCAACATTGGGCAACATGCCAGCAACATGTTTTAAATGCGCAGTGAAGAGTGCAAGTAAACCTTCTTTATATTTTACTGTATCAATATATATGAGTGTATGCTAATTTGTTTAAAAACACCTTTCCAACCAAAATTTACAAATTGCTTCTGGGGCGATTTGACGTGCTTTCTCATTTGACAGTCAATACGAGTATTGCTGGCGAAATTATATCGATGTGAAGTTAGTACTAGCCTTTACACTTTATTACTATATACCAAAATTCAATGGCTGCAAAATTTCATACTCGAATTCTTCTAAAAATTCTGATTACAAAGTGAGAAGTTTTGATGAAAATTGCTTGTGTTTGCTTTTTTTTGATTTGCACAAAAGTTTAGAACTTGGATATTTATAGTTATTGCAAGATAATGAGCTTTATTTTCATAAAAAAAATTATCAAAATTAAATAAGTAATAAATAAATTGTCAAAACTTGTCAGGAAGTCTTTGTGTATGTAAATATTCATTTTAAAGAACTTTTTAGCCCAGAACTTGGTACGAATTCTCGGACTTTAGCAAATATTTAAATATTTTCTTTTTTAATTTTTTGTGTGCAAACCTTTTAAGCTTAAACTCTTCGATCGTCTAAGGTGATTTTTTGGAAAAATTATTTTTAAAAACAAATTTAAATTATGTAATTTCAGTTAATCTCATATTAATCTCAATACTTTTCTGAAATATTTTTGCGAGAGTCTTAAAATATAATACTTTTTATAATTTCGATGGTCAGCAGTACCACTTCTTTGGTATGGAGAGTGATGCACCTAAACGTAGATACACTTGTGTTCACATGAATACGTTCTTTTTCCTTTACAATAGTTTTGCAAATACTTTCAACCACAAGGATGGAAGTCTCGTATATGGAAGAAAATCATCAACATCGTATGCAAAAAAAAGTTTCTCAAAGGTCTCGTACATGGAAGAAAATCATCAACATCGTATGAAAAAAAAAAGTTTCTAAAATCAAACTTATACTTTATTAAACTAAAATTAAATGGGCTAAAAACTGCAAACTCAGCAGTTTTCCAAAGATTCTGATTAAAAAGTTGAAAATTTTGATGATAATTTTTTTTTTAATTTATTAAATTTTTCTGGATTTCGTATAAAATATGGAACTTTGATTATAAGGTTTTTTTATACAATGAACTATATTTTGATAAAAAATAAATGAAATATTGTAAAAGGGAAAAATTACTTAATTATGTGAACCCAAACGTATATAGTCAGGTATCAGAAGTAAAACATTCTTCTTCGATGTCAACTCAAGAACTAAAACTTTATTTTTCAACAGTTACATTCGAACTTAACCGTTTGAGTGCTAAGCGATTTTCTTTAATACATACGAAAATTGCGAAGATATAGAGGATATAGTAGTAAATATGTTATTTTCAAGGTCATCCCCCATGTTATTCTCGTCTTCGTCGGAACTATCACTAAAAATGCGCATCCTCCGGGTAGTAAACACTCTAATTTCACTTAAACTCGAATCACTATCATAGTCCATTTCATTGTCGGAATCCGGTATCGTATCTTCCACGTCAGTAAATTCTTCACTACTAGACATGGTCAGGAATTATTTTCAAAATATCGATATTGAACGAAAAATAAAAATTGTTTTTAACGGTCTCAACTAATTTATACTTTTATATGACATAAATTTTTGATAATGCACAGTGATGCGACGTGCCGCAAATTTGGAGTAATTAGTTATCGTCGCTATATCGACGAATCGCACTCAAACGGTTAATAACGCTAATCCTATTTTCTATTTGCTTATTTAATTTGATTTCTTAATTTATCATTATCAATGTATGTAACTTAACATATGTATGTATGTTATAATATATATTTAACATGACAATAACTTTCTGTTAGTAACATTTTAGATTTAGTAACATTGCTTACCACTAACATAGCTTAAGGCTAACCTGAACTGTAACTATATCACTATATATGCGGTTCGTTTCTTCTCAAAGTAATAATTTATTCATTTTTGTTTGAGCGTCAAGAGCAACTTTAACGCAGAAAAAAATGATATAAAAAATATTTCTAACTGATAATTTGGCCACTGAAAAATTATTTTCATAATTGAGGTATCAAAGCAAAAGTGCCAAGCACCGAAGTTCTTAACTATAAAAAGGAGTTGTTAGACATATTCGTATATTAAATTTATTTGGAATTCGAAAAACAAGAGAAAAAATTAAATAGTAAATATTAAAGGCATTTTTTTAAGTACATTTTTGACAATTTTATTAAATACATACATATTTAACACAATCGTCAATTTGCAATCTCGTAGTCACGCAAATTTTTCATAAAATGAAAAAGAGTCAAATTGTCTGATATCATCTGATATCCCCTGGCATTGTTACTTTTATTTGACAGACCACGTGGAGTATCAATTAAGTATTATGATTTTGTCAGTAAAACATAACGAAATTAAGTTAGTATCCATATTTTATTATCGGTCTTAACAATCGTCTCCTGCTAACTGTGCACAATAATCGCATGACATTTCCTACGAAGTTCACCCATTCAGCAACATAGTTTCGGCTTCCTTGACCTCCTGTACCGCCGCTACGATGAATTCTCCTGACAGCTTAGGGAATAAGAAAAAATCGCATCGGAATTGTTCAATAAAACGCAAAATAATTGTTTAATTATCAAAATTTATTTTGTTACCCTCAAAATAGACTCCATTCGAAGCAGTACACATAAGCCAACGATTAGTCCATGCATCAAAGCACCTTTTAAACGAGTTTGAAGAGATCTTCTTTAGCTTCTTCAGCGAATTCTCCTTAATAGCTTCTATCGACTCAAAGCGGCGTCCGCGGAGTAGCAATTTAAGTTTTTTTAGAAAGAAAAAGTCACAGAGGGCTAAATCCGATGGTGGTTCGATGATATTTGTCGACTTTTTGGTCAAAAAAGTGTTCACAATATGAACCTTGTCAGGGGGTGCGTTATCATGGTAGAAGATCCATGAGTTTTCTTTCCACAAATTATGCCGTTTCCTACGCACATTCTCTCTCAAACGTCGCGTAACTTCCAAATAATATTTTTATTTACCGTAGAATCATTTTGAATAAGTTCCGAATAATATTTGTATCATCATTGTAGAATCATTTTGAATAAGTCCGAGTGCACCACACCATGATAATCAAAGAAAACGAGTAGCATGACTTTCACTTTTCACCGACTTTGACGTGGTTTTTTTTTGTTTCGGCTCATGTGGCTAGCGCCATTCAGCCGCCTGTTGACTGGTTTGCATGTGGAGCTTATATACCCATGTCTCATCATCTGGATAAACGTTGGGTCGGAATTCACTTGCTCAAGCATATCTTCAGCCACCTTCTTCCCCTGAATTTTTTGAAAGAAATTCAACTCTCTTGGAACGAGTCGAGCAACCACGCGTCTTATGCCCAATTAATGGTGTAAAATGTTGCGAATTGATTCGAGACACACGCTAAGCTCACGAGCTATATTACTTCCCTAAAACTTAAATGATGGTTTTCCAGTACCATTTCCTTGACTTTGTCGACGTTTTCATCCATTGAAAATGTTGATGGGCGATCAGATCGGGGCAAATCTTCCACGACTTCTCGGCCCTCTGCAAAAGCCTTATACCACTCGTAGACCCGTGTTTTTGATAAAGCCACTCGCCACAGACTTTCTGCAACATTTTTCACGATTCGACAAAAGAAATCCCGTTCAAAACACAAAATTTAAGAAAAAATCTTTGTTCGATATTTTTATCCATAGTAAAAATCGCAGAGCACACCTGCGGTTGACTGATATATTTAAATGCCAAAAACCAACTAATTAATAGGTCACTCTCAAACTCTGCTGTGATATTTTTAAACTAAGCTTTGTAAAGAAATTAAGATTGGTAAAGACTCACACCAATGGCACTATAAGCCATTTATATATTAGTATGTAGTTAAGTCAATAGCTTGGTTGCACTATTGTGTAGATAATTATGCCTCCCGAATGTATCTACTTGCATATCCAGGGCTTTTAATACAAACTTGTGCGTTGCGTGACAAAAGTCCATCAAAGCAGTTTTCAAGAAACTTTAATGAACAATTTTGCAGTGCATCCCGACAAAAAAACGTGCCTAAATATATCTATTATCTGCAACATAAAATTCATATTAATGTATATGCACGCATATACGTGCATATACATACACATCCCAGTTGAGCTTGAAGTGAGATATCCCCAAGCGATTAATAAAAGAGTAATCCTTTTGACATGATTTTTGAGCAAAAGAAGAAATTTCTGTGTTATTTTTATATTTTTAATGCAACAATTAAAAAAAAAGGCGAATGTAAAAAGAGTATTGCAAAATTGTATCTGAATTAAATTAATATATTGAATCAAACAGAACTCTTTCAAATAGATAATTTTGTTATTTCCTAAAGTAATCTGTTATTGCTCGGTTATGAGATGTTTATGAGTACTCTTTAATCGCCTCTTTCGGAGGTTTCAAGGTTTACTCTTCAATTGCTTAAACAGGAAACCTGAGGTGGGAGATAGAGGTTCCTTTAACTCCTATTCGGAACAAAGGACTTCCATTGCGTGCGCAGTTGCTTGTATCCCATCGGGCCCATCCCCTTGTGATGGACCGGGGAATACTCAACAGATATGCAGGGTAGGTGAAAAATAAAATACAACTCGCGGACCAGAACAAGCAAAACACGTGTGCTAATGAAATTCTATCACCAAGTTACGCCAGGCAGGCTAGCGACCTACTTGACTGATATTTGACTTGCTAACGAATAATCAACTACATTGCCTCGACTATCAAAAACAAACCAGCAGTCAACGACATTTGGGTCTCGTATTGGGGCTAAGATCGGATGCTAGAATATAAAAAACTTGAGAAATGCTGACACCGCCACCAGCATGAACTTCAGATGTCTACAAGTGGACCGTGAAATTTTGCGCTATGGAATTACTATCCTTGGCCTAAGTGAAGTAAGGTTGAGTTGTTCAGGCTGACTCAGGCTTCATTGATCGTTTCGGAGGTAAAATTAGGTCAGTATTTCTATTATAAGTATATACATTAGGCCGGGTCGATTTGTGAGGAGGCAAAAAAATCGCCCATTGCTCTGTGAAAATCATATTCTAGGGATCAAAATAAGAAACTTTGCCGAAGGAACCTTACCTCTAAAACGAATTTTGATGTCCCCCAATTTGGGTCGAACTTTTAGTGTATTTTGTGGGAAAGCAAAAAAATCGCCCATTGCTCTGTGAAAATCATATTCTAGGGATCAAAATAAGAAACTTTGCCGAAGGAACCTTACCTCTAAAAGGAATTCTGATGTCCCCCAATTTGGGTCGAACTTTTAGTGTATTTTGTGGGAAGGCAAAAAAATCGCCCATTGCCCTGTGAAAATCATATTCTAGGGATCAAAATAAGAAACTTTGCCGAAGGAACCTTACCTCTAAAACGAATTTTGATGTCCCCCAATTTGGGTCGAACTTTTTAGTTTCCTTTCTCATGTAAAGGCCAAAAATGGTGATATTTTGATATGATTGTATGGAGAACCCCCCAGGAGAGTTCCAGGGGGTGTGCCACTGGCATGGGTGGATCGGCCGTTCAAAGTTAGTGGGGGTCGGTCATACATTTGGACTCGATTGGAGCACTCTAAATGGGTCAAAGTGGGATTTTTCGTTCGACCCGCCCTAATATACATACCTATATGATATAATTGGCGCGTACACCCTTTTTGGGTGTTTGGCCGAGCTCCTCCTCCTATTTGTGGTGTGCGTCTTGATGTTGTTCAACAAATGAAGGAACCTACAGTTTTATCCCGACCCCGAACGGCAGATATTTTTTATGAGGAGCTTTTTCATGGTAGAAATACAGTCGGAGGTTTACCATTGCCTGCCGAGGGGCGACCGCTATTAGAAACAACTTTTTCTTCATTTTGGTGTTTCACCGAGATTCGAAACTACGTTCTCTCTGGGAATTCCGAATGGTAGTCACGCACCAACCCATTCGGCTACGGCGGCCGCCTTTCTATTACTTGACATTATATGTAGGCTAACATTGTTAAAAGCGATTATACAAAATCACACGCTTATACACAGAAATATAGGGAATAACGGGGAGTAGTGCGGTACTTGCATGAAAATACTCTCGAATTACTCAAACGATGATCCCTAGTTCTACTGGGATGATAGAAGTGCATGCACTTGTGCAAACATAAGTGGCTTTTATCTTTTTAAAATATTCGCAGCATTTTTTAGGCAACATTTTTATTTACCTAAATATACAATAGTTCATTTAAAGCAAACTCCTAATACATGAATCGGGTTGATTTTTAACACTTGTTTTGTTTTTTTGCATAGTAACTTCAACATTTTTTTCCACATGTGCTTTATATAGAAGCAAATTCCAAAATTTGTTTACATAATTTTAAGCCGCTTTTTACATACAAGCATACATACACATGTATGGCGCACAGTCAAGGCGAAAGCGGTGCCAAGCGTCAATATTATTTAACTATACTCGAATAAATAAACAAATTTGTACATTAGGGTAGGTATATTTTTACTTTCACTGGCGTCACTACTGTCAAATTAAATGTATCATTTATTTTACTCGACATCGTTCCTAACAGATTCGGAATATGCATATACGAGTACATAATGTTTAAGAAAAAAAAAGTTAGCTCTAAATTCAGTTTCGAGCCCTTTCTCCAAATTTTAATTGAGTGGGAGTTACGCCAATGAAGATATGTTAGAATGTAAAAAAAATACACCTCCTGTTGATAGTAAAAGGGAATCAAAACCAAACTAATTTTGCAACTACGTAATTTATAAAAACTAAAAAATTATTGATAAGAACAAGAAAATTTTAAAAAGTTCTTAAACTATTCTAAAATTTTATTGTTTTAAGTTTTTTTTGCAATTTTTAGTTTAATTAACATATAAAAAATTGCATATCAAAAATAAATTCTTCGCCCCGAAAGAATATTCACTATATGTTAATATACTTAGCCCGCCATAAATTTTGTGACAAATTTTACAATGCTATGGCGAGAACAAATTCGCAGAAAAAGATTCCGTTATTTTTGCTTTTTTCGTATGCATTGCCTGCTTATAAATTAAACTCACTTTCGTGACAAATTTCGCTTCTTAACAATGGAGTGGCGAGTAAGAAAAATCGCATTGCAGTAAAAGTCTAAGTGAGATTTACGAATTGCTGAAAAACTTAATATTTCGAGGATGTTTGTTTACCGCACGATCAATCTTTTTTCCTAAACGTCTGAAGTGATAGACAGAAAAAGAAGTGGTCGTCCTCCCGTGGTTCGAACCCGTGCGCCCATAAAAGCCATTCGAGAAAGAATTCGCAGGAATCCCCTTAAAAAGCAGAAAATAATGTCCGGGGAAATGAGTATATTGATCAGATCAAGACTAATTAGAGATGACATCCACATGAAAGCCTTCCGTCGCTCAACTGGTAATCTTTTGACAACGCGCTTGAAGAAAATTTGACTCGACAAATACAAGCAGCTTCTTCAGTGGCACGCGGTCCACGGACAAGAAAATATTCTTTTCACAGATGAGACAATTTGCCACTGTTGAAGAAGTTTTTATTAAGCAAAAAATGTTTTACCAAGGGCTCAGCGTAACCACCATCCATCCTCCATAATGGCTTTGTAGGGAGTGTCTTGTAAAGGCATTAAATCTCTTCATTTCTGCGAAAAAGGGGCAAAAGTGTACCAAAAGGATGTCTTAGAAAGCGTTGAGAAGCAGTTGAGCAGTACTCTCTTCAATTGAGAACGTTGGATTTTCCAGCAAGAATCCTCTCCAGCCCACAAGGCAAAAACCATCCAGCAGTAGCTAAAAAACAATATTCCTGGGTTCTTAGCCGCAGAAGATTAGCCGTCGGGAAGTCCAGATCTGAATCCATTGGACTGCAGTTTGTGGTCACAATTGGAGAACATGGCTTGTCGAAGAACTCACAGAAATTTGGAGACTTTTTCTATTATTTGATATAGTATATTTGCATACACTTGGTCCCAGATTCTTGGTAGGTGGCGATACAACGCAAAACACCACTAATGGGGATCGCGTGTTATAACACCAGAAGGACGAGAATTATTTAAAGTAACTCAAACGAAAAGTGGTCACGTACGCAGATGATGTGGTGTTAATGGCATCAGGACTGTGTCCCAATACGATCAGTGGGATCATTCAAAGGGCGCTAAGCGAGCTTAACTATTGGGCTACAGGCTGTGGCCTAAGTTTAAACGCGCGTAAAACAGAACTCATGCTATTTACGACCAGATATAAGGTACCAATTTTTACTCTACCAAGCATTAACAGACAAACCCTCTCACTTTCACCCAGTGCAAAGTACTTAGGGGTAATTCTGGAGTCCAAACTTAGCTGGAAAATAAACCTTGAAGAACGGGTAAAGAAAGCAGAAAACGCTTTATATGCCTGTAAACGTATGCTGGGAAGAAGATGGGGTCTTCAACCCAAGTATACATTATGGTTGTATAAGGCGGTTATACGACCAATTTTAACGTATGGCTCTGTAGTTTGGTGGAAAGCTCTAGAGAGAGAATGCAACATCAAATTACTTAGCAGAATACAAAGATCAGCCTGTGCAATAACAGTCGGTGCGATCAGACCATGTCCTAGGGAGGCCCTGAACGCGCTGACACACGTTATTCCGGTAGATCCACATATCAAGAAGATGGCAACCATGAGTGCATTTAGGTTAAATGAAGCGGGTCGCTGGAAGGAAAAAGCTCATGGGCTTGCTAGTCTATTACTGCGACAAACCCAGTATACCTCGAAGAGGACTGACTACATCGTCCCGACGGTGGCATTCAGCAGAAATTTTGTCAATCTCTTTCCATCTCGGAAAGAATGGAGTAAGGGATTCTCACTAAACAAGTTCGACACTACAGTCTATACAGATGGCAGTAAAATAAATTGTGGTGTTGGAGCTGGTATATATTCTCATAGACTTAAAATTGAAAGATCTGTGCGTCTCCCTAATGCTTGCAGTGTATTTCAGGCGGAAGTACTGGCAATTGGGCAAGCTTGTAGGCTACTAATCGCAGATCCTTCTTTTAAGGGCAGTACCACACACATTGAGACAAATTTAGAAAGCTGATTGAGAACTCGCTAATTATGGATATCCCACTAAAAACAAATACGGTCACAGAAGCGGCCATTGAATTATTGAATGATACACGGACATCAGCTGTGTGTTAGTTTGCTAAATGACGGATCAAAGTACTGTTTACAAACGCGTGGAAGCATTTTGCTGAGAGTAAACGCGAAAAAAGAAAATCAGTAATGGATTTCAAACGTAGTAGTGTGATTATTCGTGAGCTCGAGCGCCTTAAAGTAAACACATTTTTTGTTTATCGCACCATTACTCATTACAATGATACTGGCACCATCACGAAACGTTATGAGGTGGTCATCAACAGACTGCAACGTAACATGAAATGGTTCAAAAAGTGAAGAAACGACTTGAGCGAAATCCCCGACGAAATGCCAATCAAATGGCGAAAGAACTGAACATATCTGACCGTAGCATCCGCCGCATACTGAAAAATGATTTCAAAGTCAACTTATCACCAGCAGAATCAACGGATTATTCGCTACGGAAAGCGACAAAAAGTATTTCGCAGCCTATCCACTGCAGCCATATCCCATATACACTTAAAACATCTAGCGCACAATGGGCAAAAACCGACAAAGCAAACCCCTCTGAATTCGCTAAATATCTTTCAAATGTTTTTCAATCCTTTTCTAACAAAAGGTCAGAAGGTGATAAAAAAGTGTGCGAATTTCACTCAACTCCTTTCCAAATGGATTTTCCAAATCCCAAATTTACTTGGAAGGAAATAAAAGACACCTTATGCAAAGTTTTAAAGCCAAACAAAGCACCAGAATACAACCTCATAACGAGGAAAGTACTGAAGGGTAGGGTATGTAAGTACCTACTTCCGTCTTTAAGTATATACAGGGTGGGCCATATAGCCCATAGAATGGTAACACAAATGACATGTCAAATGTGTTCATAATTTACTTAAAGGTTTGAAATTTACGAAATGGGACGCTATACGCTTGAACAAAATTGGGAAATATTGAAAACCTATTTCCAAAGTGGTGAGTCTTCTTCTTCTTTTCGGATTTTCACATCGGTGGCTACGTCAATAAGCAAAATGGTCGGATTGGGGCTCAGAAAATCCACACGTTACTATAGAGAAGCAAATGCATCCACAACGAGTCACTGTTTGGTGCGGTTTTTGGTCCGGCGGCATCATCGGGCCATTTTTTTCGAAAATGAGCGAGGCGCCGCGGTTACAGTAAATGGCGAGCGTTACCGTGACATGCTCAACGAGTTGTTTCCAAAAATTGAAGAGGATGACATGGACGACATTTGGTTTCAACAGGACGGTGCAACTGCCGAAGTTACACTCGAACTTTTCGCTACAGTTTTTGAAAACCGAATAATCAGCCGAAATTCCGTTATCAATTGGCCGCCTCGGGGCTGTGATTTAAGCCCGTTGGCCAAATTTTTTGTGGGGAGCCGTTAAGGGCAAATGCTATGCGAACCATCCAGAGGCGATTGATGCTATAAAATACGAAATCGAAGCCATTCATGAAATTGGAGCCCAAGCAATCGAAAATGTGCTTAAAAATTGGGTTGATCGAATGGCCTACTGTAAAGCCAGTCGTGGCAGTCATTTGAACCATATTATTTTTCATTCATAAATGACAATATTCAATCTTCAAAATAAAAAAAAGTTTGAAAAAATATTGATTAGCTTTTTTTTTATAGCCGATTTAAAAAGCAGATTTTACATGGCCCACCCTATATTTAGTGAGATGATTTGAACAGAGTATTTTCCAGTGCCATGGAAAGTATCGGATAAAATCGTAATACCTACGCCAGGAAAACCCTTCGATGTGGCATTCTCTTATGGACCAATAAGTCTACTTCCTATTTTCATTTTTTACTTTTTTTATATGCTACGAGGGCATACAAACTAGAAATGAATTTTCCTTATAATTTTTTTATGCTGCCAAAATCATACTTATAAAGCAGATATTTTCGAGTTAAAGTAAACAAAGAAGCTACCAAGCTCTATGAAATCCAACCAGATGTACGGCAGAGAAGTTTCCTGGGGCCAGTACTTTATACGCTTTTCACTGCTGACCTACCTTTAACATATGCAGATCACACTGTGGTAATGGTTAGAAATAGTCATGTTTCTTCAAACAACTAATTAACTTCAGCAAAATCTTGACAGCCTTAGCCCATGGCTGAAAAAATGGCGTATAAAAGTCAAAAAAGCAAAATCAGCGCAAATAAATTTCACGCTACGCAAGGATACTTGTTCCTCAGTGCAACTTAACAACTGTGCGATCCCCCAAACGGACCACGCTAAATACTTAAGAACTCATTTTGATCGACGCCTTATCTGGCGATATCATATATATGTACCTATGTATTTTCAAAGCGGAAGCAGCTTGAAAAAAACTTCGCTCCCTTTATTGCCTACTTGGCCATAAATCAGAGCTTTCGCTGACCAATAAGTTTCTCATATACAAAGCAATACTGAGACCAACATGGACATACGGGGTGCAAATCTGGAGCTCAGCTGCAAAATCAAATCTTGACATCATACAGGTGGTTTGTCTGAAACAATATAGTTCATCGTGATCTGGGAGTGTTATCGGTACATGAAGAAATGGCCAACATCAGCATAAGATATAACAACAGACTTGCTAACCATCCAAGATCCTCGGGCGCCTAACCCTTCACACCACACCAACGTCTCACGAAGACTTGAAACTTTTAGGCTTATGATGTGCAAGAAAGATTCAAAATGTATCCTTTAAGTAATGGACTCAATAGGCAGTTCCGTACATGTCATATTTTCAAAATTTTAATTAAATGTAATACTGCATGCTATGTATGACAGAAGGCATTTAATAAATGGAATTAAAAAAAAAGATTTGATGTATACCATAATACCTTAGTTAATATTGATTTTCACCACAACTTCGTATTAAGGTGATTCAAAATTGACTTTAGATCTATGCTCTAGTGATCTTCTTTTCTTCGAATCTAATGTGGACTCCGAATCTGTCGAAAAAAAATTACACACCCTAATGTGTATGCATATAAAGTGAAAATTGTTGCCAAATGTAAATTTAACTAGCAACAAATAAACAAGAAACTTCGTAAGTGACCTTTGTCATTTACATTTGTGTAAACAGAAAAATTCATATTCAACATGGCCGCTACATTTACATACATAGGTATGTATAGTAAATATATGTGCTTATGTATTACCTTCATTTTTGAGGTCTTCCTCTTATCGCCACCTCCTCCAGCAAATCGTTGCTGCTGCTTGTTTGGCATAATGCTTTCAAAGGTTTACGGTTTCAGTAGTAGCTGCCCTAATCATTTACTAAACTTATATAAAAAAATATATATATCGCAAAAATATCCGCACTTGTCCAAAACAGTTTCACTCTCTACTGCCGTTATAAGGCACACACACATCCACACAAAAGCAAATAAGGATGCGCGTCGGGTTTATTAAATTTTGAAAATATTACAATATTTTGAAAGTAGCAGTTTTTCAAATTAAAAAAAATCCAATATAAATTTTTGACTTTTCATTTTTCAGTAAATATTTTCACACATTTTCTTGTTTGTTTGACTGTTCATTTTGTGCGTTTTCGTAACGTTCTTTATACATTTTCTATATTAGACGACTCCCTTTATTGTTTTCGATTGAGCTCAAGCATTTTTCGTCAAGCTATGGAGTTGCTATAGAAATTTTATAATTGTTTTAGTTATCGATTAATCGAATTCTATGATAATATATGTATAAATGTGTATGTAAATATTTATTAGTATTCAATTTGTTTGTATATACCTGCATGCAGGAATGTAAAGGTAATGCTTGTACCTAAACTTATGCATAAAATAAGAGGGCTCACTTAGACGTTAATCCTGGATTCGTCCACTGTTGTAGAAAAAAGCAGGAAAAGGTATAGGCACAGGCAAATTATCGAAAGATGGCTACTGACGGCCTCGGTAACCATTTCGATGATGAAATTTAGCAGGCGGTTAATACAATATCTCTGCGACTTGAGTTAAACAAAGAGAGGTGAGATATCTGAGCATTAGACTCAAGAAACCAGGAGGAGTAGCTGCTGTGATGATTTTCTCTTAACATTACAATGTAGTGAAAGATTGAAGCAATACAAACACATCCCTTTATTTGTTTTTATACGAGATGTGGTTATTAAATAACTAGGCGGTAGTTCGATTTCATTCATTACTTTCAATATATGATACTTATATAACCTTCCCCTGTGCCTACCAGGCATAGGGCGTATGTTCCATGGTACAAAACAGTAATGGATGCCTTCTTTTGTCAACTGCTTCAGGACGTATGCCACTTACCCTTTTATAGCTTAAATCAACTCAAATCTTGTTTCTTTCCATGCACATTTCCACTCAGGAGAAAGATAGCAACCGGGTCAGATGGCACTGGAATGTGTACTTAGACAAAAACCTCTAGACAAGTCTTGTTAGAGAACCCATAATGGATTCTTCTACAATTCGGATCATTTCTATACCTACGCACTTGTGTCCAAGAGTATTATAATTTTTTTCACATAACGATTGTATGTAACGGCATAAAAGTATGGATATAGGCTTAGACACATATACGAGTATACCAAAATGTTCAGATCTATGTACGATCGTCCGTGCATTTATCCATAAGCAGCCCGTAAGTGAAAAGCGAAAAGTAAGATACTTCAATGAACCTTGGTAGTTTGGAATTGAAATGAGTGAAATCGGTCAATAAACACGCTCATTGACAGACATTGAAAAAAACACCTTACCGAATATTATACAGCTTCTAATGAAATTCTGTTTAAAAAAAGGTTTAATTAGACATTCAGCAAACGGTCCTAAAATATTACAAGGTCACAATAATAGCGTGGACTGTTGCAGCTGAATGGTTTGGTGCGTGGCTACCATACGGTAGGGCCAGGGTTCGAAACCCACTGGGGGCATGAAACACTAAATGAAAGAAAAGGTGTTTTCTAGAGTATTCGCCCCGCGGCAAGCAATGGCAAACCTCCGATTATTTGTATTTCTACCATCAAAAGGCACCTCATTAAAATAACCATCTGTCATTCGGAGGCGGCATAAAACTGTAGCTCGCTCCATCAAAACACACACTACAAAGTAAAGGAGGAGGAGCTCAGACACCTAACAGAGGCGTACGTTCTAATGTACAATATATATTAATACACAAATATATCACAACAACAAACTCACTTTCAGCTCCTGTACTTATTTGTTGCTTTTGTGACAGATTATAAAAGTAATAACGTTCAGCAGGTCCCGGCAAAAAGACATGCTCGTGGAATTCTTCTTCCGTAAAAGTGGTCGGATCGTAAACGAAGGGGGTAGGTCGTAAAATATTATTACCGTCAGTCAGTGTTATAGGCAGCTTCTCTTGCTCCGAGTCTGGCTGTGTCTTTGGAATTAACTTATCTAGAGATGTTACGCTTTCGGCTGCATTGTCTAGATGTTCTTCGTCTTGCAATAAATCGACATTTGGTATGAATTCGGGTGGGCGATTCTTTAAACACTCAGCACGTTTTTTCACAGCATCTGTTGCGCGCAGTAGCAGCGGGTTTCTAAAAGCAAAGAGATATAAAAGTTTTACACTAACTACCCATTATATCACTATTCAATGGATTGTCGCACTTTATGCGATTTACAAATTCCTCAATCTTGTCTGCAGATAACGTTGGGTCATTCAAGTAGGGATTTTCGGCGATGTATTGATTTCGCTTCATAATTAAAACTATATCCAATCCAAGATCAGGGTCCAATTGGCAATCACGTACATCAAAGTGCATTAAAGTTTGATTGAATTGCAGTACCTTCAGTATTTCAACGCCTGCCACCCGACTTATCGGCACAGTACGTATATCCAAATATTGGAGCGGTGGATGTTTTAGTAACTCATTTGCAATGCAACATATAATCGCCGATTCAGTAAGCTGTGCAATTCGAAGTCTCAGACGAGCAACGTGCTGTGTTCCAAGAATTTTGTTGCTAAGCTCATGTAGACCTTCATCACCTAGCAGATTACCATCCAGTCCAACATATTCCAGTTGCCCGCCATAGCGGCTGATACCAATTGCTAAAAAGTGCATGGCACGCTGTCCAATCAAATTATGTTCAAGTTCAAGCGATTTTATTGATTTGGTATGGCGAAACAATTCATATAAGCCCAGGCCACAATCGTCCTCTAAGTGATCATATCCGAAATCAATTATTTCGATACTTTGTAAACATTTAAGTGCCTTGCTGATAATATATAACTTCTGCCCATCCATCTGGCTGGACCGTAGTCGGAAAATTTTTAACTTTTGTAGAAACGATATACCGCTATTGAGAAAAAAATATTAAAATTAAAACATTTGTATGATATCTATGCATATTTATGACTCTAATGCTCAACTCACAAAGCCAAGTTCTGCATATCGACATATGAAAACTTCAAATGTCGTTCATGAAAATCACGCTGCATATCTGGGCCGCAAAACTCTATAGTGAAGTTGACTAGATTTTCGAAAAAACGCAGAAAACCTAAATTAATATGATGACAAAGTCGCATTGGATAATCCACCAGTTTAATCATCTTAAGCGCGCGTTCTAAATTTCGCCGATCGTTAATCAAATCCTCGCCATCATCTTCGGGTTCTTCAACCTGTATATCTAACACGCCTTTTGGCCTAAATGGTTTTTTCTTTTTTCCAGGTATTGGTTCTTCAACTGGCGACATAGTTTTTGCTTTTAGTAATTCTTGAGCCTGCCGTTTTTCTGCACGCTCTGCGCGCCGCTTTTCTTGCGCTTCCCTTAATATACGTGTTCTTTCGCTACGCTCCTCCAGTATGTCCTGATGTAAGCGATCCCATTCCTTTTCAGCTTCTGATTTCTCTATTTCTACTTCTTCCTCATCATCCTGTTGAATTGTACTACGTTCTTTTTTCCCTTCCTTATCATCTCCCTCCCCCTCCTCCTCACCCATTTCGTCCCATGAAGTCTGGATTGATCGGGGCGTCGCCGTCATCGATTCAACGTCAGTCGAATCGCTCTCTGATTCATCAGATTCATCTAAATGAACTCGTTCTTTGAAAAAACGTTCTGAAACTGATTGTAAACTTCGTATGTGCATCTCTTCAACATGATCCTTAATGTGCATTGCTATCGGCTGCATTTCATCTTCGGGCCAATATTCAGCCGGGCAAGCTTCTACTAATTCCACAAATTTCATCGATAGTCCAAGACTACGCCAGTTATATTCTTTCTTAAATGCTAAAGTCGCATCCTTATTCTTGGCCAATACAAAGCGACGCCAATATTTCTCATCCGTGATATTATAGCTTTCCTCCAACGGTAGATCCAAACTCAGTGAATCATAGTACAAACGAGTTTTTAGCGGATCATTGCCTAGTAAAACTTGATCCGGCGTGTATGCCGAGCTTAAGGCGCGTGTACAAAGATCCCTCAATGGGCCTAACTTTATGTCCTCGATGAAGTACTCTGCATACATGGTGCGTCCCGATTCGGACTTTAATGCACGAGTTTCTAACGCGGGTCGATATACATCATAAGCCAACAAGAGGTCGTGCTCTTGTGGTATACCCAACGTATTCATGCGTATAGGATGGAAATAATCGATATCTTTTTCCTGTTCTGCTTCCTCCATTTTCGTTTATTTGTTCGTAGGTATTAATATATATTGGTCCAAAAATATATATTTTACCAGTTTCGTCTTCTTATTAGTTTTATTTTATATGAAAATATGTGGAATTCATATTTCGAATAAATTATTTTACAAATATTAAAAAAATTACCAAAATACATAGTCACACTAAAATTCAATAAGGTAGAATTGAAAGCAAGTGGCCTAGCGCTCCATTACACAAATTTAATCGGATTAGTCCAATATCGAAGGTTTTCTCTGAATTCCGAATGAAAGTCACGCACCAACCCATTCGGTTACGGCGGCCGCAAAAATACAGCTTTAAATAACTCAGCCCTTATTTTAGAGTTTAGCGTGAGTTCTTCTCTTTCGAATCCAATACCTCTCCGCATTAGAGTGGTTTTTTTTTTGTTGTTTACTTTTCCGGAAAATGTTAAGGCTACAAAATAGAAAGTATAAGAAAACAGCGCCTCGATTTATGGTTGTGCAAGCCACGGGCTCCCCACTAGAGCTGCTAAACTATCGATGGCTCTATCGAAGTATCTAATTTTTTACTTAATTGCGTTACTATCGATAGTATAGGTGTTTTTTCAGCTGCATGAGAACTATCGATATCAATAACCATGGTTTGACAGCTGAGAATGACAAACTGTGTTGACATTTCTGTTCAGTAAGGTTTGGCAAGTCATGATGAATAGCTAAATGCCGTAACACTAAGTTCATAAAGCGAAGTGTTGAAGAAGACGCCGAAATGTCGATTCGTTGTAGTTCTCAACATGTTGGCCTTTGTCCTTCGACTACGGGAAAAATTTTACGTATCTACAAAATACAACGAGTGCAAGAATCGAAGCCAGATTGCCATCGTTTTCGTCCTATTTTTGTAAAACGGTTGATAATGCGGGTTATTTGATCTTCAAATGCTCCTAAAAGAAAAATCCGCCTGCGACGAAAATTCTTCTCAATAAACACACCGGTTTTGAATAACCCAACAATCGGCTCACTTCACAATGTTGCGATGAACGATTTTGAGATTGCTGACAAATTTGCAAAACAACGAGCATCAACTGCTCTTATAGGTTCAGAGCTCTTCTGCGTTGGGCGCAATAAGGCACTGTCCACTCTGTACAAAATAAATAAATAAATAATTGAGCTAACCTATATCTGTATCGTTTACTCGTTGCTTCGGGTGGGGCTGAGATGATTTTTCAAATCTTTTATTTCATTCAACATACTAATTTTTATGGAGGTTCGGAGGTTTGCCATTGGCTGCCGAGGGGCGACCGCTATTAGAAAAATGTTTTTTCTTAATTTTTTGGTGTTTTCACCGAGATTCGAACCGACGTTCTCTCTGTGAATTCCGAATGGTAGTCGCGCACCTACCCATTCGGCTACGGCGGCCGCTGTTACACCTAATTCTCATAATTTAAGCATATTTGGGGTGTTTTCAATAACAGCGCTGCCGAAAAACGACAGTTATTATCTATTGTGAATGAAAAATAATCAAACTTGAAGAGAAGAACAACAAAGACTGGATGCAATGCAAGTTTGTACTAACACGTTCGAAATTATTTTAATTGTTTTGATATTTCGGGGCAGTTTGAGAAGTCCCAATTTAAGATTTTTTGTAAATAAATAATTAATTTTTAGTATCTTGCCTGCGGTCTATCTTATGCCAACAAAACAAAAGGAATTAACTGTTCACTAATCCTAATCCGCATAACAACTGTCTGTCACACTACAATTTTAATAAGTTTAGCTGGCCCGGTAATCTTGATTAACGCCGCCGTCAGTCAATGCTATCAGATAGATTAGATTAGATTTGTGGGTCGTTGGATAAGTCCAAGCACTCAGTCAGTAGACCATTGTACTACACCCCGATAGATATCAGTAGAAAGAATAGAGATAGGAAAGATAAAGGTGGATGGTAAAAACGGATAAATTAGTTTGAGGTCAGGAAGAGGAAGAGTATGAACTTTGTCCATACTCAGTGTATCGCAGCTACAGAGAAAATGCTCTGCAGTGTCGTCATTCTCAAGACAGGTTAGGCATATCGGGCTGTCCACGACCCCCATGGTAGCCATGTGCTGACCACAGACGTTGTGCCCTGTGATTACACCCACCAGTACTCTCAGGTCCTTCCTGCTGAGTTTTAGGAGAAAGGTCGCTGTTTTCCTGTTTGGTTCTTTCACAAAGCAGTTGGCTACTCTGCACGAGTTCAACTCAGACCAACGACCTCTGTGGGTAGATCTCATGAAATCCTCAATTCATAGTTGAATCGATGCGGAATTGACACCTAGAAAGGGTACAGGGCCTAGTGGCATATTTGCAGAGCCTTCATTTGCCAATTTATCAGCTAACTCGTGCTCTGCAATACCACAATGTCCAGGCACCCAAATAAGACTAACTTTGTTGTGTTTTGCAACACTGTTCAGTTTTGTCTTACATTCACCGACTAACTACAAAGAACAGCGTGGGCTAGCAAGGGCTTTCAGTGCAACTTGACTGTCACTCCAAATTCCAATACTGTTGCCCCGCCACTTTTTCTCAATTAGCCAGTACGCCACATTCAAGATGGCATAGACTTCCGTAAGGAATACCGTGGCCGTCTGTCCTGTGGCATAGGAGTACTTAGTGTCTTCGTCTAAGTACCATCCAGATCTGCTTCCATCACTGGTTTTGGATCCGTCGATGTAGAAAGTGTGCGAATATCCCATTAATAGGTTCTCTGGACTTAACTATCTGGGATCAAAACGTCATACTTCCTACCGAAGCTAACGACAGGCACCCGATTGTCCACCGGCATCGAGAACAGTGTGCACCGCTCTGACAACTGGTGGCATATCTGACAGTGGCCAGTGCTTACTTCATTTCCCCAGACTCTGTTTAACTTGAGCCTGTACGCCGCCTTCATTGCTTCCTTTCGAATTTGAAGATCTAGAGGTTGCAAATTCAGAATGGCATTAAGGGCAGCACCAGATGACATACCCAAGCACACACTTCTCTGTAGCCTTAGGGGTTTTACTCTGGAATTAACCATTGCAGCTTTCCACCATATTACAGAGGCGTATGTAATAATGGGTCTAATCGGGGTAATGTACAGCCAGTGTACTATCGCCGGTCTTAGACCCCATGTCTTGCCAAAGGTTCTCTTACACTGCCAGAAGACTTTTAGTGTTCGAGAGACCTTCTGCTCGACGTGCTTCTTCCAGGTAAGTTTACTACCTAGGATTACTCCTAAATATTTAACCTCAGAAGACAGTTGCAGTGTTACCCCTTTCAATGTGGATAGTAACAGGCCTTCCATATTGCGTTTCCTAGTAGGATTCACCGAAAGACCATGCAATTCGCACCAATACTCAATCTTATTTAGAGCTACCTGCATTTTATTGCATTTATCACATCGTCTGCGTAGGCTTGGATGTGTCCAATTTTCTGCAGATCATTAAGAAGAGAGTCCATCACGAAGCACCAAAGTTGGGGAGAGAGTACACCGCCTTGTGGGCAACTCTTCTCAACCCAGACTCCTTCATCGCTTTCTCTATCCATGGTAAGCAGTATTTTGGATAGCATAGGGTGGATCCATCTGAGAATGATTTCTTCCACTGACTTCTGATAGAAGAGCTCCTTCAATGTCCACAAACACACTCTTGTTTCCAGCCCTTTTTCGATAATGCTAACGCACTCGTGCAGAGCCGATTCGCAAGATTTCCCACTTTGATAAGCCTGCTGTCTGACGTTGAGAGGGTTTCGACTTATAACCTCCGTCCTAATGTGCTTTTCCACCATACGTTCGAGACCCTTAAGCATAAACGATGTCAGGCTTATAGGTCTGAAACTTTTTGGTAAAGCGTAGCTGTTCTTGCTTTGCTTTGGGACAAATACAACTTTCACAAACGCCACAATTGTGGAACATAAGCGTGCACAAGACATGCCGTAAAGATTATTTTCAAAGTATTTATTAGTTGTTCTCTGCCTCGCTGGAGCCTGATTGGGTAAATGCCATCGGATCCTGTTGACTTAAAGTTTTCGAATGACGAGAAGGCGAACCTTATCGTTTCCCCCTTAACTATCCTGGATGCAATAAACCAATCACGTCTGCTGGTGTTGCTATTATCTATTAATTAGGTCGGAAAGAAAAATCCTTCAACATTATGCAACTCAAACTGGTTATATCAACTCAAGTAGGATATTTTGTGTTACTGCTTTCCACGTGAATCGCAATTTTCCTAGTTTTCTTTAACAGGTTGGATTGAAAATAAATGTAGCAAATATCAGCTTGAAGTTATTTCTTTATTTTTACTTATTGTACTTATAAATTATTAAACTTCTTTCAAGTTTGTGTAAAATAGAAACTGGAATTTTGAACAGATGAGTAGTGGAGCAGGTAGCGCAAAACACGGGATCAACTGTTTTTCTCCGCTTCAAGCTACCTTTCGTTACTGCTATGTAGTACCTCAGAGCAGTAGTAAAAAAAAATTTAAGCGCTCTCTGTAGTTGGAGTAGTAGTAATGAACTTCTGTATGCGTTTTTGCGGTGCTACACTGAAAATATAACCAATATACATTTACATTAAAAAACAATGCCATACATGAAGGACAAATCTAATGATATCTGGACTATTTTTTATGATTTATTTACATATACATATGTCTATAATTCTTTTTTAATTTTGAATATGGCTTAATGGTAGCAGCTATTAAACATTGAACAAGCAGCAAAAGTGTATAAAAGCAATCAACCTGGATATTTCCAGCAATACATTACTTGACTTACTTGAAACAAAGGCTCTTTTTTTAAAACACGAAAGTACAGGCAGACAACAGAAATCTTAATTTTGACTGTTATGGTTTCGCTCGCCGATAATTCAGTGCTTTTGAACCTTTTTCAATTTTCACGAATTTAACCAGGTAGGTAAGTGATAATGCGACAACAACAAAAGATTGAAACTGTTGAAAATAGAGGCTAGCGAAATACTGGAAAAATCTAAAGAAATGCCTGTTTTTACAAATAATGAGGTAATTAGTGCAACTGTTTCCTGCCCCAAATACATAAAAATTATTGCTACAGATGTCGTTCATGTCGTGCAGGTAGTAAACCTCATAGGCCTTGCGTGGCTATTGAAATAACTTAACCCCTAGGCTGAGCAAAATGTGTATAAAATACCTATACTCGTACACAGGCATATACAGTGTTATTCAATATCTGAGACTTGTTCAGCCATCAAAATTTTTGGGCATAACTGTACTAGAGCAATGTACTGCACAGATACGCAAAGGCAAAGGCATGGGTACAGATTCAATAAACTTTTATTTAAATCGATAGTACAGTCCATATAATTTAGTGTTTGAAGATTATTTCATGCAATTGTTGAGCGCTTCAAATGGTCCATCCGCTTAGTCCAATTTTGGCATACTCTTTCCAATGTTTCGGCCGGTATCTCACATATAAATGCTTTAATGTTGTCTTCCAATGCAATGGCTTGTCTGAATAGACATGAGCTTTAACATAGCCGCACAAAAAATAATCTAAAGGCGTTATATCGCTCGATCTGGGTGCCCAATTGACAGGTCCTGAACGTGAAATAAAAGGTGCACCGAACTCGCCTCTCAACAAGCCCATAGTTACGCGTGCTGTGTGGCATGTGACACCGTCTTGCTGAAACCACATGCCATTCAAATCAAGCTCTTACATTTTGAACAAAAAAAAGTTAGATATCATTTCACGGTAGCGCTCACCATTCACAGTTACGTTACGATTCGCAGCATCTTTGAAGAAATACGGTTCAATGACACCTCCAGCCTATTAACCGCACCAAACTGTGACGTTTTCTGGATACATTGGTAGCTCTTGCAATTTTTCTGGCTGATCTTCACTCCAAAATCAGCAATTCTGCTTATTTACGTGCCCATTGATCCAAAAATGAGCTTCGTCGCTGAACACAATTTTTCGACTTTAAACTTTCTTAACAGAACACGCATTTTTATAATAAAATTCAATGATTTGCAAGCGTTGTTCGTTTGTAAGACGATTCATGGTTAAATTATAGACCAAACTGAAGATGTTTGATAGTGAAACAAAACACGAAACGTGCGAAAGCTGTTTATACCAACTGTTTAAAAAGATAATAGCTAAAAAATCCCCCTTTATTATGGAAAGGCTAGCGTCTCAACAACGTTTGCAAATCGTACGATTGTATTACAAAAATCGACGCTCTGTGAAAAGTGTTCATCGCGCGCTCAGGTCAACTTATGGTGTTCAGCGATGAGGCCCATTTTTGGCTTAATGGCTACGCCAATAAGAAAATTTGAGCTGAAGAGCAACCCGAAGCCATTCAAGAGCAGCCATTACATCTATGTACTGAAAACAACCGTTTGGTGCGACCTATGGGTTGGAGGAATCGGTCCATATTTCTTCAATGACGAGGCTGGCGCCAATGTAATAGTGAATGGCAAACGCTGTCATCCCACCTTTATAAACGACTTTTTGATGCCAAAAATTGAAGCCCGTGATCTCCACAACAAGACGCCACTACTTGCTATACAGCCCGCGAAGCAATGGATCTACTGTGCCGTCGTTTCGGTGAGCACTTTATCTCTCATCTCGGATTAGTGGATTAGCCACTGGCCACAAGATCGTGTGATATCACACCTTTATTTGTGGAGTTATGTAAAGTCTAAATGCTTGCGAATAAACCAGCTTCGATTGAGGCATTGGAAGCCAACACTACTAAAGTTATTCACGGGATGCCGACCAAAGTCCTTCAGCGAGTCATTCAAAATTGGTGTTTACGGATGGCCGAATTACGGCGTAGTTGCGGCCAACACTTGAAAGGGGATATCTTTAAACAATGAATATATAAATGATTTGACTACAACATAAGAAAAACTTGCTTCAATGATAAAAATGGTACGTACAAAATATGCGTAATGTTTAAAGCAAGATGCAATCTTTTGTAATTAAATGGTATATATAACAATAATTAGGTGACCGCCTTAGCCGAATGCGTGCATGAAAATCAAATAATATTGTAGAAAGTGGTTTCTAATAGCGGTCGCCCCTCGGCAGGCAATGGCAAACCTCTGAGTGAATTTCTGCCATGAAAAATCTCCTCATAAAAACCATTTGCCGTTCGAAGTCGGCTTAAAATGGGAGGTCCTTCCATTTGGGGAACAACATCAAGGCGCGTACCATAGATAGGAGGAGAAGCTTTGCCAAACACCTAACAAAGGTTTACGCGCCAATTACTATTTTTTTTATATAACAATAATAGTACACTCTGCAATCTAAATGAAAAAGCAGACGTTGAACATTTTATTGGACGATGCCTAATATTATCACAATTCCGTATTGCAAATTTCCAAAAAACAACTTTGTCACATTATGATGTAGTGAATGTATTAAATGGTGCATGTGAGGAATCTAGCAAAAAGATAGTTTCCTACAATATCTGGAAAATTCCTATCGAGAAAAGGATTAAAGGACATTTTCCAAATCCTTGAAAAAGGCCCAATAAATTTCAAGTTATCCGTTCCCACAACAGTTGGTTCTACGTTACTGGAACTACCCGGATTTATATCCGGCCAAGGACTGTCACTCCATCACCATTCCCCTACTGAGTCCCTTTGCTAAATCCTTATACATTAATATTTTATTGCCTCTGTGTTATTAAGGATAGTATTCGTAAGTTCAAACACTGTAAAATAACTTTCGGTTACGGGGTTGATAAATAAAATGTAATAAATAAATGTTTATTTTGCTACAACAACAACAACATTTCAACTTATCAGTGCATTCATGACAAAGTCAATGAACTTCAATAAGTGAATACAAACATAAATTTTGTGATTTCCATAGATATTTATTGCAATACAAGTCGCATTAAAACTTATTTAGTAGACAATACTATACAAAATTTAATAATTAATTGCTTACATTTAAATACAGTTGTAGATTTGTATACACAAGCATATTTTTAACTCATTGATCGGATGTGTTTTATATATCTAACAGGTAATTCAGGTAAGTAAATGCATAGAAAGAACAAGATTGGACCGAATAGAAGAGCACAAATTAGCCAACAAAAGGTAATCAATAAATCAAGTGAATCCATTTGTACAAGGAGAGGAATACCATGTACCAACATTTCAGCTGGAATTTCTTCTATTCCCTGTTAGTTCTTGATATGTAAATGCAAATGTCGTAAAAAAATTTTGTTTTTCTAAAACTACTATCACTAGCATATAAAATTATATGCAACTTATAAATTAACGTACATATATGTATATGTATATAATAAATTATTTTAATTTAATAAATAAGTACATCTATTATATATGGATGTGTTTATAGATGTTGTGTAAGTTGATTGCAGGTAACTTTTGAATAACAAGTTGCGTTGGAGTCTAGTCAACTAATGATGCGATTTACGAGCGCCACCTGTAATAAACGAAAATAAAAACATTATTTTATTATAATATAGTACATTTTTAAAACTAAATATGTATGTTGACATTTCACAAATTCAAAATATTTCAATGCACCAAGAAGTGCAAGAAAATTACTTTAATTGTTCTGATGGACACATCCAGACTTGTGCGACAACCGAAAATGACTAGCACTCACTTAGGGCTCTTGATTTTATACCCGCGTATGCGAGTACATTTAGATATATACATACTATATGTACCTGGATGATGTGTAAATAGGATTTTGAGTAATTTGTATACAGTGTGCTCTCTCTTACATGTCTCTCGTAGCGGTAAGGAGATTTTTAATATTTCTCTTTTCTTGAAATTTTATTTGTTTCTCAAGAAAAGGACAACTCTTCTGAAGGTAGACTACAAAATAAGATTGACGACAAGTTAAACGAGTTATTCGAATACAACATTAGTCGACTAGTGCTTTTCGAATAGTCGAACCGTCCTTTTTCTGGCTATTCGGTTGGCGGTTAAGTTGCGGAACGTAGTACGCTCTCTAACTAATTTGCGCATTACACCGCTCACTTGGCAACTAGTCTATCTTGTTCTTGTTTTTCAGTTTTTAGTTAAATGAAAGTTGATCAGCTAAGTGTTTCTCTCGCAGAAGGATAGAGGGATAGAGTTCGATGCCAAAATAGTTATAAAAAGATATTTTATGAAAATATTCACTTTTCAAAAGACTTACCTTTCGGGTTAAACTCTAAGAGGTTAATAAACTACATACAGTTAGTAACAGAAGTAAGTATACACCGGACACGTTTTCAATTTTCCCTCAATCGATTCCTTCAAACAACCTAAGTTATAACAAATTTGGGGGTTTTTACATGAATGAAATACAAAAATCATATTTAATCCAAATAATGACACAATTTTAAAAAGGAATAAAATTATAGCTTTTTATATTAAACTTTATAAAAATTCATGTCTCAAAAGTAAGTATACAGTTCATCATATTATTAATTTGTGAAACCAAAAACATAATTAAAATCATATCCTGGTATTTGGTAGGATAATTATTAGACTTTACAATCGCTTTAAGTCGTGATGGCATTGATTTCACCAAGTTTTCAGTTACAGCTGGTGGTATTTTATTCCATTCCTCTTGAAGGACGTTTTTCAGTTGTTCCTGATTTCTAATCGGATGTTTAGTTATTTGCCGCTTTAAATGTTCCTATAAATGTTCGATTGGGTTGGTATCCGGGGAATGTGGCGATGTTTTCAGCTGTTTTCGCACATTGTATAATCATTAATCTGCTGGAAGATAAACGTCGCTCGGCCCAATTTCGTAGCGCTTTCTTTTAAATTATTTTTCAAAATATTTAAATAACCATATCGGTCCATACTATTTTCGATAAATACCAAGTTTCCAACCACGTTTGCAGCCATACATCCCCAAACCATCACAAAGCCCCCTCCATGCTTCACAGTGCCGGTCATATTGTTTAGATCCAATTCTGGGTTAACTATTCTCCAAACTTTTTCACCGGCACCAGATCCACAGATACTGAACTTACACTCACCAGAAAATATGACTTGGTTTCAAAACGTTTGGTCCTATTTTTCATGATCTCGAATGAATGATCGAATGAAATCCGTTTACTCCGATTGACACTACTCACGAAGGACGTTTTCCTAACACTGCGCCCATGATAACCAGCACTATGCAAAACCCGGCGAATAGTTTGGGTGCTAAATTGTTTTCCAGTCACATTTTCAACTTAAGATTTCAATTTGGGGGCACTTATTTTGGGGTTTGTCCTGATTTTCCGAACGACTAAGCTTTTTTCTCTGGGACTTAAGAGCGGCGGACGCCCACAACGCTCTTTATTAGTGGTGATTCCCGCACTTTTATATTTATTCACAATCTTTTGAACTGTAGCAAAACTCCTATCTATCAAACGACCGATTTCTCGCAATGATTTATGTTCCTTGTGATGTTTTATAATCAGTTTATTTAAATCATCAGAAAGCTCTTTTCCTTTTGGTGCCATTACTAAAAATGTCGCAAAAATTAAAACAAAAAGTTCTTCCCTATATTTTTATACTGACTTTAATTATTTCCTTTTAAAAGCTTTAACTTTTTTAATCAATACGTAAAAATAAATGTAATGCTAACTGAACAATCGTTTGCTGTATACTAACTTTTGTGACATAAATTTCGCTGGCATCAAAGACAAAGCAAAGCGTGGATAACGGTACCTAAAATTTACAGCTAAATTAAGGCGCATATGAAAGCTTATCCCAGTACACAATTACCATATGTAAAATATTTTGAGTACATATTAAGGAAAGCGTTAGCGTCATACAATTCCATAAATCAGGTTCCTGTATACTTATTTATGTTACTAACTGTATGTATATTAGCGGCCACCGTAGCCGAATGGGTTGGTGTATTTCTGTCATAAAACAGCTCCTCATAAGATAACCATTTGCCATTCAAAGTCAGCTTAAAACAGTAGATCCCTCCATTTGTGGAACAACATCAAGACTCTCACCACAAATACGAGTACGAGCTCGTCCATACACCTAACAGAAGTGTACGCGCCAATTATTTAGTTTATATGTATAGAAAGGTTCCTTTAACTGTTATTTGGAGCAAAGGGCGTCAACTAGTTCCTTTCGCCAACGAACACCGTTATGTGCTAGGGAGCTCAATTCGTTCCATGACAGGCCGAGAGATTTCATTTCTGCATCTGGAGAGCGTCACCAGGTGGTACGTGGTCAGCCAATGCCGCGACTGGTTTGCTTAAAAGGGCTCTACCGCAAGGACTGTTTAGCACCGTTGTCGTCGCTTTTCGGCGTGTGGCCGATCCACTGCTAATTCCTGTGTCGTATTTCGGTTGCTATATTCACCTGTGAGCGTTGGTTATTGTTCGCGGCCAGAAGATTCGCAAGATGCGCCAAAGACAGTGGGTGATAAATGTGTGTAGTCCTTTCGTAATTGTCACAATTACTTTCTAGGTGTTGCATCCATACAGAAGCACTGACTTAACACTGGATTTGTATACGCGTAGCTTTGTGCGAAGGTCGATGATATTGTTTTGCTGCATTGTAGCGAGGATGCCAAAGACAGACTTTATTTTGCTAATTCTGCATTCAACATCCACTTCAGAACCGTCGTCTGTAGTGACCATGCAGCCAAAGTAGCAAAATCAATCAACGTTTTCAAACTGCTGCGCACCCACTACCAATGGCTCCGATACAGTGCCATTGAGGTACAATGCTTTTATTTTCCCACCATTGGATTTGAGGCCGGTTATTTGCAACTTGCTCTGCATGGCTTGACTTAGTAACTTTAGGTCGAAAAGCTTGTATGTAAACAAGCATATGTCATCGGCGTGTGTCAGATACCTAAGCAAGGTATCTCAGGATATCTTTGATTACAAGGAGAAACCGGATTGGGATTTCGAATTAAATTCTACACACTACTCGATGATAATCCTAAGTGTGTTAATTTGGTCGGCACAACAGAAGCCAATACGAAAATCAGCCTAGGAGCTCATTCATGCTTCTAGGTGGTGTTTAAGCCGGTTTAGTATTACCCGGGCTATGAGCTTTGCTATCGCAGGAAGCATTCAGATACCCCTCAGATTGTTGCAGTTTTTAAGATCACCGTTTTTAGCAAGCTTCACTATGATGCGCTCTTTCCATTCTCTCGGGAATAACTCATCCATGTGGATGTTATTATAGGCGATAGAATTTTTACGGAGAACACAGGGTCGTTTTTACTATATATAAAGCTCAGCAGGTATGCAATCTATACCGTCTGCCTTTCCATTCGGAAGTTACGCTATTGAACGGCATTGATTTCTGCCAAACTTGGTGGAGATGTTTTTGTGCTGGAGTTTATTTCGATGGTATCGCTACATATGGGCAGCTGGTCCAAAGAGGGGGCAAGGTCATTGTTCCTCAGGCTTAGTTGTGATAAAGAGGTTTCCGTATGCATCTTTTATCAGCAATGCTTCCGACAACGTGCTTTTTAGTGATCTTGAAGAGCGTGTGAGAGTCACTAGTCACTAGTTATGGCCACATTTTTAGCCTCGTCAATAAGACCGCTGACATGCTGCCTTTTATCTCTGCGCAGAGCTCGTTGGATACTTTTCTGCAAACTGCGGTATTGTTTTTCCATCTGCTTAGGTTGCGCGCCGTTCCGATCTGCGCTGTTCACGGTTTGTTCCTTAATTGTTTTGCGTAGGCTTATTTTATTTCAGGTTTCACCGCTCATCCATGACTTTTTTCCTCGAGAGATAGGGCCGAGTGTTTTATCTGCAAAACTTTTTATAATGGTTTTGATTTGATCCCAGTGCGTCTCCGTGGGTTTATTAGCATCACTAGGTAATGCACGATGGTGTTCGTATAATGTGTAATAAAACTGCATTTTTACAGCAAGGTTCATTATTCGCTCGATATTACATTTCGGTGGCCGAGTTACCACTGCCCGTACTTTTATGCGGTCAGTCCAATATCAGCTCCACGCTCGTTTCGCACGTCAAGCAGGCACTTGTTATGTGTGTGACTCATCGCAATTTAGTCCATTTAGTCCACGTGGCCCTCTTCGTGTTCAAAGAGAGTACTTTCAAGGACCAAACTCCTTGAATTGCAAACATTGGCAAATCGCTCGCCGTTATCGTTGTTAATACACTACTCTGTACTCATAACGTGTCCCAAAGTGGTGTTATGGGTACCAACTTTTTTGTTCAGATCTCCCATAGGCAAAAAATATATCGGCTTGGGGGGAGGGAGTCGTAAACTGCGTTTAGCTGACTGTCGCCTTCTTGGTCATCAATCGCACCGTCAACTGGAGCATAGCATTGGGGGATAGGGATGTTCCTCACATTTGATTTAAAGCGTGACTAGAAGCGGCCTCGGTAGTCTTGCGTAAGTGCACTAGCCTGCCATCCCAGAGGTTGTGGGTTCGAGTTCCACTAAAGCACGGTCCTCGCACTTTTCTAAATTTACCTACTTTCCCTGCTTCTAAAACCAAAAAAAAATCTCATTCCTCAAACCCAAAAACTTAGCCTTCCCATCCTTACTCCCACACAATAGTCAGCGCATTATTTGCATTGTGGCCTCTAAAACAAGCAAAAGCAAACAGTTGCAACTCCAACTCCGGCTTTACAAGGCTTTGTGTTGTTTTTGTTTTGGTTTACTCTTTTGTTTGTGTCTGACAGCTAACTTTGATATATTTGCGATTTCGATAAATTTCGATAAATTTTCGCTGGGTAATTGCTACTGAGTTATGCACTTACAAATGAAATAATTCACTCTAAAATCTATACTATACTTTGTACTGTTAATTATGTAATTCAAAGGGTAATAGGGAAGTGAATTACGAATGACAGAGGAAATTAGGAATGAAAAAGCGAATTACGAATGGGGGCGCGAATTAGGTGTTTCATTCTTTTGCATTTGACCTGCAACAATCGATATCGCTTATATTCTACAATTAGTTACAGCTGCAGAAAAATTTACACAAAAACACGCTCGTTTACACAGAAATATACAATTTTTTCAATATCTCAGACTTGCTCGGCCATACAAAATTTTTGGGCATAACTGTACTAGAGGCAAAGAAATCTTATGTACAAATTTAATAACGAACGGCACCATGAATTAAATGAACACCATACTAGAACTCCTCTCGGCAAAAGGAATCACGACATTTTCCAAACTGTCACTTCATCATAACTCCTTATACGAGTATATTTCCATTATATTGTCACACTAAACGGCGATTTGAAAACGACAATCTGTACTACAAGTGTTTTTTGACAGTATTGTGATCGTACATTTCAGTCTTAAGTTATAGCGCGTCAAAGATGGAGTTCGCCAAACAAGAAATTCGTCATATTTTGCGTTTTTACTACCTTAGAGGCAAAAATGCAACGAAGGCAGCGGCAAAAATTTGTGAAGTTTATGGGCTTGATACTTTAACGATTCGCACAGCACAGCGTTCGTTCGATCGATTTCGTCCTGGTGTAGTAGATGTCGAAGATGCACCCCGTACTGGTAGGCCAATCGTCGTAGAGACTGATAAAATCGTTGAAATTATCCAAAGAGACCGGCATGTGAGCATTCGCTCGATTAGTCAGGAACTAGGTGTAGACCACAAAACCGTTTGGAACCATTTGCAGAAGATTGGATTCCAAAAAAAGCTGGATGTTTGGGTGTCACACGTGTTGACGCAAAAAAATCTCTTGGACCGTCAACGCTTGCGATTCTCTGCTAAAACGGAACGAACTTTACTCATTTTTGAAGCGGATGGTGACTGGCGATGAAAAGTGGATCACGTACGACAACGCCAAGCGAAAAAGATCGTGGTCGAGAAGCGGCGAGCCGGCCCAAACCATCGCCAAGCCCGGATTGACCGCCAGGAAGGTTTCGCTGTGTGTTTGGTGGGATTGGAAGGGAATTATCAAATATGAGTTGCTCAACTATGGCCAGACCCTTAATTCGGTCCTCTACTGTGAGCAACTTGACCGTTTGAAGCAGGCGATTGACCAGAAGCGACCAGAATTGGTCAATAGGAATGGTGTTGTGTTCCACCAGGATAACGCTCGTCCTCACACATCTTTGATGACCCGCCAAAAGCTACGGGAGCTCGGCTGGGATGTCCTATCGCACCCACCATATAGTCCGGACCTGGCACCAAGTGACTATCATCTCTTCCGGTCCATGCAAAACGCCCTTGGTGATACCAAGTTAGCCTCAAAAGAGGCTTGCGAAAACTGGTTGTCTGAGTTTTTTGCAAATAAAGAGGGGGGTTTTATAAAGGGGGGATAATGAAGTTGCCATCTAAATGGCAATCGGATAATTCTAAGTACGTTAAATAAAGCGTCAAATTTCGATCACAAATACGATATTTATTTTTCCCCAACCCAATATTTCCTCTATATTATTAAGGATAGTATTCGTAAGTTCAAACACTGTAAAATAACTTTCGGTTACGGGTTTGATAAATAAAATGTAATAAATAAATGTTTATTTTGCTACAACAACAACAACATCTCAACTTATCAGTGCATTCATGACAAAGTCAATGAACTTCAATAAGTGAATACAAACATAAATTTTGTAATTTCCATAGATATTTATTGCAATACAAGTCGCATTAAAACTTATTTAGTAGACAATACTATACAAAATTTAATAATTAATTGCTTACATTTAAATACAGTTGTAGATTTGTATACACAAGCATATTTTTAACTCATTGATCGGATGTGTTTTATATATCTAACAGGTAATTCAGGTAAGTAAACGCATAGAATGAATAGGATTGGACCGAATAGAAGAGCACAAATTAGCCAACAAAAGATAATTAATGCATCAAATGAATCCATGTGAACAGGAATTGTGTCAAATACCAACATTCCAGCCGCAATTTCTTCTATTCCCTGTTAGTTCTGTATGTGTAAATACAAATGTAAAAAAAAAATCTAAAACTAATATCACTAGCATATAAAATTTTATGCAACTTATAAATTTACGTACATATGTATGTTCACAAAAGATATATACATATATGTAAAAAATAAATTATTTTAATTGAATATATAAGTTTATAGATGTTGTGTAAGTTGACTGCAGGTAACTTTAGAATAACAAGTTGCGTTGGAGTCTAGTCAACTAATGATGCGATTTACGAGCGCCACCTGTAATAAACGAAAATAAAAACATTATTTTATTATAATTTAGTACATTTTTTAAGCTAAATATTCATGTTGACATTTCACAAATTCAAAAAAGTTCAATACACCAAGTGAGAGTAATTTACTTGAATCGTTCTGCTGGACACATCCAGGCTTGTGCGATAACCGAAAATGCCTAGCATTCACTTACGGCTCTTGATTTTATACCTACGTGTATGTACATGCAGGTACTTGCGGATGCAGATTAACACATCATATTTATATGTGTACATGTATGCATGCACCGTGGAGAGAATTCAGAAGGTGTGGCCAACATCATACCGTTAACCAAATATAATAGACTACAACAGCTTTCGCCATCCGAAGCGAAATTGTGAGGGTAACTTCGGTTATCACGTCACAGGGAATTCGGCAGCAGAATTGTGTCCGCTTATTTAACACACATTTTTACGCTCTCCGATTAGTCGCTGTTCAGACCATAGATTATTTTTTTTTTAATTCTATTTCTTCTGTTTCTTAAACAATAAGCAATATTCTTACTTAAAGCTATTTAATTCATTTAAGAAAAAAACATTTATGGAATACGTTCAGTGGTGCAAGCATTTACTAATATTTAGACTACTTTTTTATCATATGAGGACTTTTGTAGACTTTCTCTTGAGTCTGGTGAAGGTTATGGGATTCGCAATTATTTCAATGACAAGAGGGTTTTAGTACGATTGAAGTCGTATGTTTGGTGAAGTGGCATATTTTCTTATTTCTTCAATTATTGTGATCTCAAATATTTGAGATCAAGATGAATTTGTGCGTTTGACATTATTCTGAAGGTTTTCGACTGGAGTCTTTGCAGTGCCCCAAAGTTTAATGTCATATATCCATATCGGTTTTAAGATAACTGAGTAAAGTGAGGGCTTACGTTCGACAAAAACATGAGCATTTCGAAATAGTAATTTGATGCGAAACTCTTTTTCTCCTGACAGTGCAGTAAAAATGTGCAGTTTTCATAACTTTCGTCTGTAATGCCACATCGGAAGAACCAATAATTGGGTATAGTCTAGTTATCTATGCTTATAGTTCAGACGACAACGAAGTAACATGAGCGGTAGCAACGTTAATATTTTCTTATACATATAAACAACACAGTCTCAGCTTTGTTACTTCCCCTGCTACTTCAGCAAATCAGCTGATTTCTTCAAAATCACTGAGTGCCGGTTAACGGTCTAATGTTGCCCACACCTTCTAAATTCTCTCCACCGTGTGTAAATAAGGCTCGTGTAATTTGTATACAGTGTACTCTCTATGAACGGACACCTGCGATAAGCGGACACTTTTTTCGGTACTTAAACATATATAGAGATTTTTTTAATTTTTCTCTCTTGAGCGGACACCCCTCGTAAAACAGAACGTGGACGCTTGCTTTCCCCAGCAAAGGTATTTTCGTTCCTTCATAAGCGGACGCCTTACAATATAGTAAATCAAAATAAGTTCATAAAATGTTATTGAAAGCGAACATAATTTTGGATCTTCGCTAGAAAGCAGTACATGACATCAATTGCATGTAGGTACACAACAGCTGACTATGAGTTCGGTATAATTTTAGGCATATTTTAAATGACTTCTTAGATGTTTATTTCAGAGGCAAAGCGAGAGAGCAAGTGAAAAATTGTTTCAGGAAAGCTAATTTTTTAAACCAGATATCCCAGTTGTTCAGTTCTCCAGCGGTATTAATCTAGGGCAGAACCAAATCCACGTTGAAAATATCAATACTGTAGTGATAATTGTTTCTCAAGAATCGCTGGCCAACTCTTCTGAAGATGAACAAGAAAATAAGATTGAAAACAGGTGAACTTCTATTAAAGAGACTTACTTGGCTAAAAGATAACTAAAAGCTGTTTCTTTATTATCACAGCGGCCTCAAAGGCACTGAAATGCTTACTGATCTTCAAATACACGATATTAAAAAACTCGGAAAACTTGAATAGAAGAACTCGCCAAGCTAAAATTTCATTACAGACAAAATTTGTTTTTTTACATTCCTTGTATTTTTCTACATTAATAAAAATTCAGCTTGCATTTTCAAATATTTATATATACTTACAAATGTATGTATAAAACAGATAAAAGATTAAAGATCTATTACAAATTATTATTAACTTTTTTACACTTTGTTTTCACAGGCGAACAAATCTTTCAGTCCCTTAGGTGTCCACTTAAGAGATAGTAGACTGTTTCTTATACTTTCCTTTCTTATTTTATTTTAATTTTTATAATTTAACATTCGCGCACAATTCAAGAAACCAGGAAACCTCCAAAACGAAGTTATTCTTAGCAGCTGACTACTCACAGTTTATCGGTGGCTCACTTGATTTTATTATGATGCTTTTAAGGTTTTTCAACCCAACAAACTGAACAACGTCAATGCGCGCCTTTCGATTTATATGATAAATACTTAAATGCCCACTTATGTATGTGCGTACATGTGCAGGTGCATATACACACTCGTATATTTAAGTGAAGATTTCAGCATACTGAGCTAAAAAATATTTCGAGAACGCAGGTAATTGGCAAAGGCCGTACTTACTAGATATCTACCATATGTAGCACGCCACGCCTGTAGGCACACTGTTAAAGGCTAAACGATCTGGTCATTTACTCACTGCTGCAGTTTGTGTAGCGCTACAGTGGGTCAACGTGATTTTGAAATGAGAACGGCTACGTATGGATAACGGCTATGTATCATATAAATACTTATTTTTATATTATTTTATTAATAAATGCGCAAACAATTCAAATAAAGGCTGTGACGCTCAGTAATAAAGTTCTTATTTCTGTTTTTACAGCTTTTATAAAAGTGCATGGCATGTTTACTTTGAGCAATGCATTGAGGAAAGTTCAATAAACCCATCTAAGGTATATCAAAATGATAAGGTGGATCGTTTTAGAATCGTCCGCTTGGCGTGACTAAGAGTATCTTTTTGTCTCTCAGTTTTAAGGCTAAAATTATTTATAACTCCATTGTGAAAAGCGGTATTTACAATACAAATAATTTGCCTTTAACTCACTTTAAATACCAACGTATTTTCAAAAACAAAATTTGGCCGCACTTGACTGTATCGACAGCTCGCTCTTACATGCCTACATGCGTAAATATAACCATATAAAAACATGTCTTTCTCATACATAAAATTTTTTTTAAATTTTGTTTACATTTGTGTATTTTCATGTAGGTTACGTTCATACATCCTTTGAATGTTTCACCAGCCCTTTAAAATCTATGAGGTTTACTAGCCAAAAGAACCATGTACGGCAGCCGCCTTGACAATAGTTACGATTACTGGGTTGTATCAAGAATTGTTTTTGTAATTCAATAGAAATTATTGTTGAGTATACAACTTCATTTTCTTTTGTTCCTATAAGAATGGAAAGAAACAAGCAAATCAAGCAGGTCCCTTTGATGGCCAATACACAAAATCAGCTGCTTTAGTGCGATCTCCTTGAAGGAGTTCACCTTGTTGAATACCTAGGAGTTTTACAAAAACAAAACGAACGTGCTAAGATATCATTTAATTATATACTATATAAGCAGAACGAAAAAAGAGAAAAGAAAGATAACTCTCAAGCAAATTAACACAAAACCTTAAACTCGAGTTAATGGTACAATAAGCACACCATATAAACCACGGAAAATTACGAGCTCGTAAAACAGTTTTCATAATTTATATGAAAAGTGGTATACACAAATTATGTAAGTTTAAAGGACAATATCAGTGCAGAAAGCAACCCTGTCTAGTGGAATGGAACAAATATTTTTCGAGGTGCGAAAATTTAATTAATTCAATTTGATGAAAATTCAATCATTTTTCGAGCTAATGAAATCAAGGAAATAATATTTAATCAAAGTTATTTTTAAAAGAAGCTTGCTTTCGAAAATTTATTACAAGGGCCACTAAAAAATTGCTATGAAATAAGCATTTTTGGTGCCAAAAAATTGCACTTAAACATAAGAAATTTATACTACAAATAAAAAAAAATTTTTTTAGGAAACAAATTTGTTCTGGGAACAAAAAGAAAGAAAGAAAAATTATTTTTTGAAAGAAAAATTATTTTTGCAAAAATAATGTTTCTATTTATTTCCATTTCATATGCTTTTTTTGGTCAAAGTTTGAAATCTGAACAATAATTTAATTATTCAATAAAAAAAATTTGATCATGTTGTTATTGCAGCAAATATTGCCGCTAAATTTTCGAACTGAAATTCTTCGCAGTTATACTCTTGAATGTCGAAAATGTACTTTCAACCTCTACGGACGTAAAAGGCGCATATTTGAAGGCCAAAACTTTGGAAATTGTGTCTGAGGATTTTTGTAGTGATGCGGTTTTACCTGAATTTGACCAATGCTTTTTATACCAATGCAGTCTTTGTTTTTCTTTCTTATCTTCTACTTCCACACATTCAACCCTGTCAACGATTTTTCTTTTTTCTTAACATTAGTTAACACTTGTAATTGCGCTGTGAGCGGAAAACCTACAGTCTCCAGCTTTTTTTATGGAATCCACCAGAAAACCGAGATTAGCGTCTATAAAAATTATTATTACTACTTGTCAAACATCAGCAACTGCCAATAATATTTTCGCTTTTTTTTATTGAGAATCAGTTGAATCTAATATTGCGAGAACTTTTTGAATCTGGTCAATAAATCAGCAAATCCGAAACTATATTAAGGAAACTTTCTTCGCAATTTTTTATACTTCAATTAGCAATGAAAATGCCATAATTGGCATTTATTATGAATTTGGCAGTTTTTGGATTTAAAAAATGTTGCTCGAAATGTTTAAGATTTTATAAAAACTATTCCAGACTAAGGATTCAATACTTTTTAGTGCCCTAATCATTACTGCCTTCTGAGGGACGATTGCTATAACCGAAGTGAAAGTAAATATTCGCCATCAGACAAAGTAGTTCAACACAGGCAAATACTCGTAGCGTATATTCTTAGTCACTTATACCTAATCAAAAAATTCATCCATATTGTTAAGCATTTAAATTGGCGAATATAATATTTTACTATTCAATAGATATCCCAACACAAGTTTGCAAGTAAAAATAACTTAGAAACAATGTAAACCGGATTTCTTTTATTGAATTTTTTTATGTTTTCTACGAGTAACCAGTGAACTGGCCGCTCAAGGTGTTGTATCAGTGGGTTCAAACATACATATGTATGTAGGTACATATGCATGCGTTGTGAATGCATATACCCACATACATACATATATGTATTAAGTGAATAATTACAGAATGTTCTGATTGTTATTAACTGATTTAATCATTGCTAGTGTTGCAGTGCTGCTGAAGGTGAATAAAAAATTGAGCTGAACGCATTTGGAAGTGGCATTGGTATCCATTTATGTGTGACATGCGCATATGTAACTAAAATTCTGCTATGGGCTTGTTTTGGTAACTGGTTTTTCCAAAGTTTATCTTTCGGTAATATTATACTCAATTTGGCACAACTCGAAGTGTCATACTAAATTGGCATCTAAGCAGTTGTTTACAACATTTTAAAATTAATTAAATGCATAGTTTTATTTTTGTGGTTTAGGTATTTATGGTCACTTGATTTACCGCACAAGAAGTAAAAGGCGGTTATTAAAAAATGATAATTGATTAAATTTAATTATGCGATTAGCTTTTTTATTTCATGTACTTGTATGTGTATAGCTAAACGGGCTTTTCAAAAGGGGCGCCCTATTTCTGAACTGCAATATAGGTCATTTTGAGTGTTTTTTTGGTTTTACTTTCAGAATAATTTTTTAAAGCGGAATGATAAATTCTGCAGGTCCGCAACGTTTACAAATCGTTAAAATTGAAGATAAGCTCATTAAACATATGAAACACTTCCAGAATTTCAATAACGTTTTGAAGCCTCGAAATTATTTTTTATTTTGTGCAAATATAGCGCATTCGCTGGAAGAACGTCATGTTCTTAGGTATCGAAAAAAAGCGGATTTAAAGTTTTCCATTAGCACGGGCATTAGTTGTCATTAGTCCAGAGTATTGTTAACAAGCGCGCGGAAGCATTTTGCCGAGAGTAAACGCGAAACGCGGCCGCCGTAGCCGAATGGGTTGGTGCGTGACTACCGTTCGGATTTCTGAGAGAGAACGTGGGTTCGAATCTCGGTGAAACACCAAAAAATGGAGGAACATTTTTTTCCAAATGCGGTCGCCCCTCGGCAAGCAATGGCAAACCTCCGAATGTATTTCTGCCATGAAAGAGCTCCTCATAAAAATATCTGCCGTTCAGAATCGGCTTGAAATTGTAGGTCCCTCCATTTGTGGAACAACATCAAGACGCACGCCACAAATACGAGGAGGAGCTCGGCCAAACACCCAAATCGGGTGTACGAGCCAATTATGTATGTATGTATGTATGTAAACGCGAAAAAAGAAAATCAGTAGATCAATAGATTCTAGAAAATTCATAGAGTAAGTTATTATTTTTTTTTTTGTGTGGCATTACAAGTTGCAAAAAAAGAAAATATACGGTAGTTCAACGAATAACAAATTACTACACCATCAAATTTTCTCTGACTACCCCAAATATGGCATTAACGCACCAGCAGAAAAATTGGTTTATTTAATATAGAAAACTAAGTAACTAAAATACTTACATTATATAGAAATAACTGTCGCTATCTTTCCGCTTGACTTCGTGATGAGTTTTAACATCCACTCCGTCACTATGTGGGCTCATATTGCCTTGCAGTCCGCTGCCTATGCCGGCAGGCACGATGCGCCCAGTAAACGGATTTAACCCACCGTTTCGCTGATTATTTGTCAAAGTTCCATCTTTGTTTTGTCCAGAAAAGAAAGTTCTCACGTTCTCCATTTTATTTTCTATATAGCTTCTTGATGTAAGAATGCGCTTTTTTCACGAGATGTTTGTCTCAATTTCCAAAGGAGCTTCTGCAAATATAAAATAATAAAAATATTCCATTTATTTTTCTTTTATTAATTTGTAATGTTTATTGTTTTTACATATTCGTAAGTCTTTCTATAGTAATCCACATTTTTTGTTTTTTGTACATATATACCTTAAATATTCCTCTGCCTGAGAAGGAAAGGAGTTGTGAAGAGCATAACTTGCTCAAATCACATCTGAAAGACTAGTTTGAGAGAGTAATCTTCTTGGGTCCGAAGTAATCTCGCACATAAGATGAAGAACCGGTGATGCTGTAGCATCGAGTGTACTTTCTTATTATGATACTGGGTAGTTAACCATTATAGACAGAACTACCCTATGATCAAAAAGTACCGGGAATGTTTAATTTAAACGCATGTGGGAACCGGTCCATATATTTTCCTTATATTGGTGGGACTGTGAAACACACATCTGTCACTTTTTAGAACCATCGGATCATTTGAGAGATGCTGTACGTCACAAACGGCCGGAAATGTGGGCAAACAGTTCTTGGATTTTGCATGATAATAACGCGCCACCGCACCGAGCCCAAATTGTGCTGAATTATTTGACCAAACACCGACTAAATACCATCGTGCAAGCACCGTATTCACCTGATATGGCCCGTTGCGACTTCTTTTTGTTTTGAAAATACCACTTCGAGGCAGGAGATTTCAGTCTATAGAGGAGATCAAAGAGAATGCGACAAAGGAGCTGAAGGTTATCCCTTCGTCGGCCTCCCAGGGGTGCATGGACGAGTGGGTTAAGCGTTGGTGCATGTGCGTTGCTGCAAACGGGTCATATTTTGAAGGAGATAAAATAAATTTGCCTCAAATTTACATAACTCTGTTTTGTTTTATTTAAACATTCCCAGCACTTTTTGATCATAGAGTATAATCGCTCTTAGGTACTAACACTTATAGGGGTTGCCTTGATTTTGAAGGCTAAACAATTTATGATAGATTTATATGCAACAACTCATAAAGCAACAAGGTTTTGCAGTTATTTGTTGTTGCTCATCTTTTGCCGAAGAAAAAACCCTTACGTGTGAATGTTTTCCAGATTTGTTTACAAAAAGGCGCTCTTTTTGGTAAAGAGTTTTGCAATAACAGGTGTTACAGGTGAATGGATTGCGCTATCGAGAGATGAACGATTTTTTATGGCCGGCATTGGATGGTATTGATCTGGACAACGTTTATTCTCAATAAGACGGCGCTACGTGCCACACAAGCAACGAAACCATTGATCTTTTACGGGAAAATTTTCCGGACCGTGTTATCTGTCGAAGAGGTGATCACAATTGGCCACCGAGATCTTGTGATTTAACACCTTGTGACTTTTTTCTTTGGGGCCACGTGAAAGAGAAGGTCTATACCAACAGCCCAGTGTCGATTCAAGACCTAAATATGGAATTCGTGAGGCTATCGAGGACATAGGGCAGCCACTTTGCAATTCGGTTATGGAAAATTTCATGAAAAAGATATTGTTCTGTAATCGTGGTCGAGGTGGTCATTTGTCTGATGTTATTTTCCACTCTTAACGACATACCTTCCTCTTTATAATGAAATAAACATCCGATCCTTTATATTAAAAAATAGCATTTTTCTTTGAATATCAAAATAACACCTCTTATTAAAAACCCCTGTATTATAAACATACATATTGCCTTGTGAAAATTGTCTTCCACACACTCGACAACCTTATTTTGAAGAAGTTTGTAAAATTTTGACACGATCGGTAAATTATTTTTTGAAAATCAAGTCAACCGTCTTCAAAAATAGAGTTTTGAGCAAAGTGCACGCCCAAACTGACCTAATAAGCGGAACGTGCCATGGCACTATCTTCTAAACTTTTACCTACCTAATATGATAATCAAAAAATGATTATTTGTAATTCTCAAAAACAAAAAGGAATCCATTAAAGAAAATTTGCTCAACTAGATTGAAGGATACTATTCACAGTATTCTAAAAATACTATTACTAAAATGTTCTTAAAAAAATAATCAATGTTTGTCTTTCGTTTTTCAGATACAAATTATTCGTCGACGGCATTAATAGGGGTTTCGATTCGCCTGGAAATGGCTTCGGCTTTAAGCCCCTAAGGAAACCTTGAGGGCCTAAGATTTTACATCCTTCAAGAATTTTGATGTAACGAAACTGCAGAAAAAGCCCCACCAACTGAGATTAATTCAAGGCGATAGAACACAAAATTAGTTAGAAGATTAAAAAAATATTATTTACTAAGACAATTTTTAGAATATCACAAATTTATAATGAGATATAGTTTTGTGAAGGTTGCTCTATTGAAAACGCAACATATATGAAATTAATACACCTACATATTGTATTTCTACTCGCTACCAAAAATGTACAGGCTATTTTAATCGGCCGCCGTAGCCGAGTGGGTTGGTGTATGAATACTATTCGGAATTCACAGAGAAAACGTAGGTTCGAATCTCGGTGAAAGACCAAAATGATGAAAAAGTTTTTTCTAACAGCGGTCGCCCTTCGCAGGCAATGGCAAACCTCCGAGTGTATTTCTGCCATGAAAAAGCTCCTCATAAAAATATCTGCCGTTCGGAGTCGGCTTGAAACTGTAGGTCCCTCCATTTGTGGAACAACATAAAGGCGCACACCCCAAATAGGAGGAGGAGCTCGGCCAGACACCCAAAAAGGGTGTACGTGCCAATTATACATATATATATGTATCTATATATATAATATATATTTATATTTCGCACCTATTTTAATGTCCACATGAATATTTCCTTTTTGTTCCTATTGTCACAAGCTTAAGTTTTAAGAGATCCTTGAAATAAAAACCACATATCAATTGAATATCCGTTATTATAAATTAAAAAAAAAATGCATTTCCCGTATGAATATGGGGGTATTTTAAAAAAGTAAGTATGTATATTATATTTCTTTACTTTTTATTCAAATCATTGAACATCTTTTGAAATTTAGATTCCGCAATATTTTCAAGATATGTATGTGTATGTACACATTAGGCCGGAGCGATTTGTATGAAATTAAATTTTTCAAAACCGCGTCATCGAGGCTATGACTTCAGGCAACCTATAAGGGCGCTTCCCAATATTTTTATAATTTTTTTAAAATAACACATGGTATTTTACTGGAACTAATGAGTAAACGAATGAAGTTTGAATATAAAGAAAAATGTATATTCCCAAATGAAACTAGAAGTTGCTCGAAAAATACCACTTTGGATATTTCAAGTAAAAATAAATATAAAAAATGTAATAAATATTTGTATCAATACATCACTGAATATTTACTTTCACAGAAAAAGTAAAATTCTAAAAATTCCAAGTGCCTAGAAAAATCTAGTTAAAATAATCATATTCAATAAAAACCAATTTATGGAGGCTCGAAAAACATTTTAAACCTACATACATACAAAAAAGTGTATGCCGTAGAAGAACTTTCAATTCGTAATAACAAAAGGAGTCGCAATTCGCCAAATTGCCCCAGCCACCATGTTTGTACACATACACATGCTTGTTTTGTTGTTTGCGTTATTTAAAAATATAGCAAATATATATATTTTTTCTGATATCTGGCGCACATTTTTATATGCATAGATATTTATTACTTTGATTGCTTCACTTTAATTTTTGATTGCAACTTTTTTTGCGTTTCATGATAAGAAACTTTCGAAAGTTTCGGTATTTATATAAACAGGTGTATGTATGTATATGTGTGCTTAATATTTATATGGATTCCCATATGCCTCATGCATATACATATGTAAGTATATGCCAGTTGTGTTTATTGACTTCGGTTATCATTGACGTCGCCAAGTGGGGGTTTGCACTGAGATAACAATGGCCTTTTGCCAATTCGCGTGGCATAATAAGAAAACCAAACAGATATGAATCAGGCAGAGTATACGCCTATTTACTTTTCAACTCTTTGGTTAGCTACTGCGTACCGAGCTTTTAGTCAACAAATACGAGTAGGTACTTCTACTCTGCCCAGATGGTAAGAAATATAAAGAAAACAAGCGATTTTAGTCGCACCAATAAAACGAAAGTGGAACTAATTTATTTATTTATTTTGAGCAAAACTCATAATTCACTAATCAGGATGGTATGTAGAGGGGTGAGAATATATTTTTTTGATTTTGGTGCACTTTAGGTCTACACTTACACATTTTCTTATAATAATGTTGGAACTTTTTTCAGCTAACTTACAAAAAATAATCAAATTTTTTAATTTTAGCTAAGTTACAATAAATAATTTTTAAAATTTTAATGCATTACATAAAAGCAAACAAAAAAAAACGTTTGTCTTTAAAACGCGAAAACTTATTTTCAACCGACTAGTAGCCCATTTGTGACTCAGCGCAGTTGCTCCTATCTTTTAACTTTTTTCTTTTTGATGTCTTATCACAGAGAACAACCTACAGGTAATTAAATTATCACTTTAACTGCATCTCTACCCAACTGCAAAGAAGACATGACAGCGAAACATACTATAGAACTACGAGACCCCGAGCAAGTCGTATGTTCTTAATTATTAAAAGAGAACCGTAGTTTCCTATGAGACATAGCCGCCTTTCCGCACACATCGAAACTAACTATAAGAAACAATGAAATGCAGAAAATGCAAACTACAGGACGAGGTCAAAGAGTCCGTATTATCATACACTGTGTAAAATAACTATAACTAACTTTTTTTTTTAATTCTAATAATTTTTTGGGATAATATAGTTAATTCAACCACAAAAAGCATACAGATCTAAGTATCAAACTTTGTGCAAATTAAAAAACAAAATTTTAAAATATGTGCATCAACATCTCACACTTTTTGGTCGGAATTCTTAGATACATTTCTAATATGCAGTTTTATAGCCCATTGTATTTTGATAAAATGAAGTTTGAAGTAACTGAAAAATTGCGTTGATTTTAGACAATTTTTATAGCTTGCGGTGTTTGGAGTGGAAGAACCATATACAAAAAAAATGAGCAAAACAAAAAACACGAGATTCTTGAGCCACTTAAAACATGCACTAAAATTCAATGGACTGTAAAACTGCATACTCGGAACAATTCTGAGCAAAAAGCGTGAAGTTTTGAAGAAAATTTGTTTATTGTTTTTTTTTTTTTTGAAATTTGTAGGAGAACCAACTACATTTTCATATAAAAAATTATTAAAATAATAATTAGTAATTTAAATAAATTTTCAAAACTTGTCAATAAGTCCTTATGCTAGAGTTACTAGCAATTAGCCATTTATTGTAGCTTATAAATATTTTATGAGTTACTATTTTAATGTTTCTATATATCGTAAATATTAAAAAATACACAATCAAAGGCCAGTAACGACGCAAAAATTTCTTGAAAGCAAAAATGTATATACAGGTATTATCAACCACACGTTTTTATGTAAACATTTGGGAAGTCATTGCTTTGGCTTCAGGATTATTTGAGAACATTAAAATATTTAGCAATATTAGTCTAACGCATGCCGACGATGTTGACATCATTGGCCCCAACAATTACGGTGTTGCTTTTGCCTTTTCTAGATAACAATGGAAAACGACTAGGTTCGAAGGGTAGCGGGGACAAAACGAAGTATATACTTATATATCTGAAATCATACAAACAGTCAGCGATTAGCCTCTCAACACATACTGTTACTGTCACTGTTAACAGTTATAATTTCATATTAGGCCGTGGTTATGCTGAAATCTTGATTTGTTTTGCGAACACCATGCAATAGCTGTTGCACCGAACAGGAATTAACACCGCATGTACTTGCTATAGCCTGAGCCACCTCTCAGGCGAGTCAGAAGACATCTCTTTCACTATACTGATGAGTCAAGGACCAAATACGCCTACAACTACTGGATCGAAGAGTTAACAGATAGACATTCATCGGGTGTATCTTACCACCTTCCAAACCTCCCAACCCCGAATGCCGTCATGGGAGTCCAACGGTCTATTAAAGAGCTCACCTTTGAAGTCTTTTCAGCATGAGGTGTGCCAACATCAGACCCTTAATCGGCTCACAATTTTGTTTTTCACCACAGTTTTCTTGGTCAAACCAAGAATGATAGAATACCTTCTGTACACCATGACCAAAGCAGGTAATCTATCATCCTTGTGAGACAACAACACATCCAGTTCGAACAATGGAATATTTACATGGAGTATGGTGAATATATAAGAGAATGAAATCATGGTGAAAAGAATTTGAATGGTGTGGTCAAGATCAGACCGCTAGCTGGCTCTCAGACAGACTCTTTGACAGAGTCAGCGGATAGACTGACGTAGTCCAGGTATCAAATCGGTTTGTCTACGAAAATACTAAGAATGTGTTGGAGATGTGCGAAAATATTAACACAATGTCACTTCGTTGCCGTCTGAAAACCGGCAGATTTGACCAATGTGTGAATATGTATTTGGACGAATGTAAGAACACATGTGAAATGATTGTGCAGAATTCGGCTGGCGAACCACCTCCGTTATGTGGCAGCCGAAGCTCCCCTCACAAGTTAGTTGGTCACCATAATTATTGGCGAAAGCTACTAATCTATCATCCTTGTAGTGGAAATGATATTAAGTAAGTATGTGTGAAATCGAAATAAAATAAATATTTTGCAGCATCAGTATCATTATATAATGGCCACACCTTGCACGTTTGTACATACCTTAAAAATATTTGTATTTGTTTCGGTTCAATTCTGTAATACTTTAAGTGATCGTGTAATATATACATATGTATGTACGTACTTTTATAATTACAACAGTTATGGCAAGGCGGTGATGACAGCAAGTGACAATAATGTTTTTCTTGCGAATTTCGTTTCGCAAGAATAAATTTGCCGATTCACAAAATCTGGAATATTTTGAGATTTCCACGAAAATATATAGTATATATAGTATATAAGAAACTAATTTTTTCATGAAAACATACATTTTCAGATGTATTTTCAATACAGCCCAGTTCACGAGTAGCCTTGTGTCCAGCTATATACGTGTTAATAGCGAGGTACATATTCATACACCTATGTTTACAATAATAGCAGCGTGACGTATGTATTGAAAAGTTTTCACTATTTATTGGGGAATCTTTCGTATATGGCCAATAGTTAAGGGCGGTGTGCTTAAGGGAAGAGGGCGTGGCACCTCCCATTCCGTTTTTCAGAGAGGGCATGAACTGCCAATTCGAAAAATGTAACCCCAAAACGACTCCTTCAATGGCTCCCTAGCGGCTCCTTAGAAAAAGGGCCAAATTTCCTAATTCTAACTTGCGTTTTCGCTTGTTTTGAAATAAAGGGTGGTTAAGTTTCAAGGGCCGATATTGAATGTAAACCCCACCTAAACGTCAAGTTTTTTCTGCATTTCATGTGACATTTTTCAATTTCAGACTAACTCAATTTGAACCATGGAAAGATACACAATCGAGCAACGCGTTAAAGTTATTCAGGCTTATTATGAAAACGGGCGTTCAAATCAAAATGCATATCGCGCACTTCGTGATTTTTTCGGTCAATTTACTCGCCCAAATGTGCGTACAATCGGAAAAATTGTGCAAAAGTTTGAGCAAACCGGGTTTGTAGGAGCTGTGAAAACACCAGTGCATGCTCGTACAGCTCGTACTACAGAAAATATTGCTGCTGTTCGCGATAGTGTGGCTGAAGAGCCGTCCACCTCAACTTGTCGTCGTGCCCAACAATTGCACCCCTCACGCTCGTCGTTGATGAACATTATGCATGAAGGCTTGCATTTACACGCTTCCAAGGTGCAATTGACTCAAGAACTAAAGCTTCTTGACCATTTCAAGCGTCGTCAATGGTCAGAATGATGGCAGGAAATGGCAACAGTGAATGACCAATTTTCGAAGAAAATCATCCTTAGTGATGAGGCACATTTTCACCTCAGTGGATTCGTCAATAAGCAGAATTGCCGCATTTGGGCGAATGATAATCCAAGAGTGATTGCCGAAAAACCAATGCACTCACAAAGAGTGACTGTTTGGAGCGGTTTATGGGCCGGCGGCATCATTGGGCCGTATTTTTTCCAAAATGAGGCCGGTCAGGCAGTTACTGTGAATAGTGTTCGCTATCGGCTCAAAAAGTGAAGAAGCGACTTGAGCGAAATCTCCGACGAAGTGTCTATCAAATGGCGAAAGAAGTGAAAATATCTGATCGTAGCATCCGCCGCATACTGAAAAACGATCTCAAAGACAAGCCTTACAAGATCCAAAAGGCGCATGATCTCTCACCAAAGCAGCAACAAGTCACACTTGAGAGAGCGAAGGAGTTGCTTCGCTTGGACGAAAGCGGTCAAGTTCCGAACATTGTGTTTTCTGATGAGAAAATTGTTCAAATTGAGGTTGCTTTAATCGTCGTGGGCTGACAAACATTTCGTTGGTAGACCATAGACGTTTCAACAGGGCTCAGTACCGTCTCACAAAGCTCGAGTGAACCAAGAATGGCTAAAAAACAACGTTCTGAACTTCATAACGCCCACACAATGACTCTCAAATTCCCCAGAGGCGAATTCGATGGATTATTCTCTTTAGGCCATTTTGGAGAGCAAAGTCCGAACTAAAAGATTCGCCAGTCTCGAGGGGCTGAAAAAAGCCATTGCTCGCGAGTGGCCCAAAACACCTGCAAGTCACATTCAGCAGCTTGCGATTCGTTTCTGAACCATCTCAAGGTCATAGTCAAGGCAAAAGGTGGTGATATCAAGCATAAGTAGATTGATATTTAATTTTGTATGATTTTCACATATTTTTTACTTTGAATTGAATAAAAGTAATTTTCCAAACTAAATTTATGGCCTTTTTAATTGGTTAGACTTCGATTGAAGGACCCTGTAGTTAAACGTTATTGCAAGAAAATAGGCACAGACATTTTTTAAATCGTTAAATTAATAAATAGGAGATATAACATAAACGCAATGAAAAAAGTTAATATGAGAGTCAAACAATAATAAAACAATCGTGGTTATGGGTGATTATTTCTGCTTTCAGCCTTTTCAGACTTTCAGCCCGCGATTTCTGGTATTTAAACACAATTTTTTGTAAAATTTGTTTATATTAACTAATAAAAGTACTTTTAAATAAAATGGCGGCCCTTTAGCAACGTATGTATGCAAAAACATTAAGTTCGTCCCACCTATTTTGAATCAAAGTCTGCCATAAAGGTAAAGAGTTGGCTTTTTTATTTATTTTCCTTTATTTATGTTTTCATAAAAAATAACGTTCACCATTTAACCTAAAATTTAAAACTTTGTACAAAATTTGTAAAAATTCTATAAATTTTCAAACTTTCAATAACATTTTTCCTCCACATCACTTCTCTGAAAATATTGTAGTAAATATTGAATGTTTTAGGTATTTGTCATTTGTATTTCTCAAAATTGCTTGCACTATTCCACTGTGTATTTTGCTTCTTATTTGCTTAGCAAAACCCAACAATAAAAACTCAAAAAATTATTCACAATACAGTAATTAACAACTTGATCAAATAATCACCTTTTGAATAAAGAAAAAAATTAAACTCTCGCTTGCTGATAAAGCACTTTTTATTGTTCTTATGTTTTTAGTTATTCTTAGCCGCGTGCCGCGTGTTTTACTTTTTACCAATTTTTTAATTCTTTTTTTTTAGCTTTGTTCTTTGTGCGCTCGCTGACTTGTTCATCGCCGCAACTGGTTGCTCGCAATGCGCGTCTGGCGCTTTTATAGTTGCCACTGTGCACTTTAGTCAGAGCTCCAACTGCCTCAGCACTCAATTCCAGTATGGCGCTCATTTTATGTTATTTATTTATTTTTTTCTTAGTTTCTCTAAAGTTTTCGCATATTATTTTCGGTTTTGTTTTGATCAAGTTTGTATTTTGATAGGTTTGCATTGTGGCCATGTCATTTGGCTTTCCTACGAACAAATTGAAAGCCACATTATGTGGTTGATTGTGCAGAAAACCCGATATGTTCGTTTTACAGCCTTCACTTCGTTGTATAGGGTTTTCTAATAGGTACTGGTTGGTATGATAGGCTGTGGTGCGATGTTTTTTGCGGGTGTCCGTCAAATCTGTTGTTTGTTATTAAGTCACCAATGAGCGATTTCATGTCAAGTTATGCAAGTATTTTATCCTGACGCCCTATGCTCCACAAGAAGTTAAAGGAAAACATATACATATATGTATATATATATATATATCCAAATATTTTGGACACACATAGTCTTAAATTGTACTGAAAATTTGTTTTTATTGAGTATTTTATTCACATTGAAAAAAAAATATTTTTTTTGTTTACATCTTTTAATAGTCAAACCTTCGGAAAAATTAAAACCCATGTCCAAAATACTTGAATGACCTGATATGGAATCGCTCTGATATTAAATCAACATGCCATGTTACGCAATTGGGCAGCACACGCACATGAATTGTAATAAAATAGTGAATGATTGGAGAGTACAGTTAGTAAATTGGCGATCTGTCCCACTGGACGTCCACAGACTACTCACAATTAGCATAGCCCAGCTCATTGCTCAAATTCAGCCACATATTTCCAGCAGAATCATTGAAAATTGAACATCTCGGACACGATGCGAACCAATGGTGGGCATTTAAACGACACGAAATTCCATTTCCCATGGCAATTAAAAAAATAACATTAAAACCTCACACAAGGCTTGTTTTATTCATTTTCGACCTTCCCTTATTGGAAAACCCTATATTAAACATACGTACTCGTATATATCAGCTGGAATCCATTGCTGACATACATATGTACATATATTTATGTATTTACATTGATTTTTATATTATGTACGCACAATTTATATGCATACACCTATATAAAATAAACATATGAATGTGCATATGTATATATGTATGTACCCTAGGTGGGTACTTTGGGATACTTTTGAAAGGGGCACGCCAACGCAGCTGCAACGATCGGCAATTGAGAGCGCAAACTACCGCTTGCGTATGAGAGTGTAAGATAAAGAAACCTGCCTGCTGTAGAGGGAGTGTGTGTGTATTTATTAGAGATGCCGATATGAACGGCAATTGTTGCTTCCGAGATTACGAGATATTATACTTAGAACGTAATGCTGGGGATTTTTTTCGGATTGCTTGTTTGTTAAATTCAATAAGAGTTCAAAGAGCCTAATACATTTTTAAAAACTAAAAGCATTTTAAAAAACTATTTTATAATATTAAGAAAATTTTGCTGCAAATTAAAGATAAATATTTTTTCATAATTTATCTTTTTTTTTAAATTTCTATTTTGACGGAAAACACTCATTTCGAGTCTAAAAACTCGTAAATTTGTGGATATATTCAAGAACTGCACAGCATTTAAAAATTGAGTTCTCACCTCGCTTCAATTCAAACTTATTGCAACTGCCGACGAAAAACAGCACTTTGCAAGAAAGGTTTTGATATGTCTTTAACTGGCAAAAAGAGACAGTTTTGTAACATGAATTAATTTGAAACTTCTGCTATTTCAAATTCTGCCCACACTCCTACAAAATTAATATTCAAAATTAATAATCAAATCTGTTTTTCTTCTTCTTGAGTGCTTAAATGACAGCTTATATATTAATATGGCGTATAAATTTTGCTCCTTCTACGGGTAAATGAGTGTGGCTTCTACACTTCTCAATCTATTGCATATAAACATAATTTTGTTACTATATTTTGTTTAAAAACGCTTAAATCGTATTCTAAACACCCCATTTCCTTAATAATTTGATCCCGAAGTCATGTGACCTTCTCTAATTTCGACATGTGGTATCTATTAATGGAGAGAATGTGTGCCATTCTCTCTTTAATAATATGAATTTTGTTTTACTTTAGCTATTGGCAACTTTAAATATGTATGTGCATGCATACCTCTGTATGTCTGTATGTATCTAGAATTTTCGCTAAACAAAGTATCTGATATGGCTACTCAACTAAATACCAAAACATAACCAAAGTAGTGAAATAATTGAATTGTGATATTGTTTTGTAAAACCTAGTTATATTTTCTTCAAAATTCAGCGAAAAATACTATAAAGTTTAAAAGCAAAGAGAAAAACTTACCAAAGAGAAAATTATTAAAAAACATAAAGAGCGCATTAAGCAATAGAGTACACGATTCATTGATCACTCGAAACTCATATAAGCTTTTTTTTTTTTTTTTGTTGATTTCTCGCTTGGTCATGTTTTGCTCTCTGTTTATATTCATAATACATACGCCGATAGTTTATGCCTGAAAATAAATTTTTGATATAGGTATGGGCGAGTATGTGCACATATCTATGTATAAGTACATAATAACAAACACCTACAAATATAAGCATTCAGGTTTTTTTGCTTTTTAATATTTTAAGTGGACTTTGATCCCCACTATTGGCGAGCACTTACAAGCATAATAAATGCAACTATTTACTTCTCGAGAAGGGAAAAAACATAATTAAGTAAACCTATTTAAATTATTACATATTTGTAAATTGTGATGTCCAATGACAGCATATACATATGTAAGTATATTGTATATTTATGTGTTACTACTCATATGTAGTAAAATAAAAGTTGGTTCGATTACAACCTAATTTAAGAATATGTGTAGGTGTGCGAAGGAGATGAATAAATAGGAAATTCATTATCACAATATATAAGTAATATTTTTGGAAAGTAAAAATATTTAATTGAAAATATTACACGCCCATTCTTTCTAGGATTATTCTTATAGAGATATTCTCCATTGGTGTTCATGCAGCCTATGTAACGTGAAATGCTCATGAGCCAGACGTGGGAAACAATTCGCAATTAACTGCAAATAGCACTTAATGAGTCCACTTGAGTCGGCAGCATTTTTAATAATTGCGTGATTGTTTTAATAAAATCGACCCATTGATAAAATGAAAAAGGGGAGCAAGTGCCAACAGCCAAAGGGAGCCTTCTAATAAAAAAAAGAGGTTGTCTGTAAAGTCGGTTTGCTGACGATAGTTAAACGTGACAACGTCATAAGAAAATACTGATGGAATGGTTGCATTTTTCAAAAGAAAATTTTAATTTTATTTGTTTGATAGATATTTTGTATGGATATATAGAAGGAGGTAAATGGAATCGCAATGGAATTGATCAAGTTACATTTACACAAACGTGAACAATTACGAAACATTTATCAAATCCATGAAAGATATGTTCAATTTCGATTATGCATCAGACGTTAATAAGTCAACAACACTAAGAGGCACCATCATCGATTTGACTTTTTCAAGACACATTACCCTCGAAACACCCCCTTTCATTTCCAATTTTTCCTATCATCGCCCTATTCTCGACATTACCATGCACACAGGAAGAAGGCAATTGCAAATAAAAATATGTGAATTTATATACATATACGCATATACATACATATATATGCTCACTCAAGTAGGAGAGAGCCAGATGTCGAACGTTGCCGAACGCAGGGGCCGATTGGGCCTCTTTGTCGTTCGTTCCGCGCTCTCGCTTGCAGTTCAAGCATTAGCTTACATTTGCTTGCGAACAGAATAGATTCGTACATTTGATATGTCCATATGATTTGTATGCATCTTTACATATAGATTTGTTCTTTTTGTTTGCAAATTGCGCGAAATTGTATATATGCATGTTTATATGCATTGGCATAGGACATATGTATATTATATACATATATAATTGGCGCGTATATATGTATATTATATATATATATATATATAATGGCGCGTACACCCTTTTGGCTGTTTGGCCGAGCTCCTCCTCCTATTTGTAGTGGGACCTACAGTTTTAAGCCGACTCCGAACGGCAGATATTTTTATGAGGAGCTTTTTCATGGCAGAAATACACTCGGAGGTTTGCCATTGCCTGCCGGGGGCGACCGCTATTAGAAAAATGTTTTTCTTAATTTTGGTGTTTCACCGAGATTCGAACCAACGTTCTCTCTGTGAATTCCGAATGGTAATCACGCACAAACCCATTCGGCTACGGCGGAATGAAAATTGCACCAAAGTATATGTATGTATGCATGTTTATATACATATATTATATTAGTATACAACATATCTTATAAGGTATGAGGTAAATATTACCATACATATATAATAATAAATTAACAACAAAGCAAGAGCTGCAACTTTTTTTCTAAATTAAGTTTTTTTCGACTTCAGTAGAGTCATCATCGCCTAATAGATATATCAAATTAACAAAATAATCAGCATTACATTAGTGAGTATATTTACTATAAAACTGTAAAATGAAAGAGTATTTGCAGAAATTTATATTTTATTAGCTTTATACTAAATTAACGATATGCAGATTAATAAGTAATACCGAAATTCCGCACTGCCATAAATGTAATTTATTTCAGAGAAATGGCCTCATTCGAATTACGATGAGTTCAATATTTTATTTGGTGTTTTTTTTATTCTGGCCATGGTGCTTATCATATGTATAGGTATGTACATAAGTAAATTCATTCATATTAAGTGTCATATAAATACATACATACATATATTATACATATGTATATATAATATGAATTGTCAGTTAGCTGATAAGGTGTCAAAAGTGTATCAATGCAGGCGAAAGGCGCAATAAAAGTAGTCATTTACTTTGACACTGCAAGTATGGTATGTATGTATGTACGAGTATACGTGAGTAATTGCATATATGTATTACATATAAATTAATATTGTACAAATGCGTTATAAATACACAAGCTTGTATGTAGCTTTTTTGTACTTATAAACCGCACTTTGGACTGTGTATATAATAAATACTTATATATATATTTACTTAAGTAGTTTTAATTAAACATTTACATTTTTCTCAACCAAAATATAATTTATTTGTTATGCTTTTGAGGCACCGCTGTTGTCAAACCACGGCAAACACCTTTTAAACCTGCTCAATTTATATGGGCTGCCATAGCTATGTGTGATGGTGCATCAATAACTTACGGCTGGTCCCAAGCCGATGTCCCGGTGAACATGTTGCATTAAATTAAAGATAAGGTTTCTCAATTAATGTCCTGTCTTGAAAAAACAACGGTAAACCTTCAAGTACCATATATTTCTACTATGAGGAAGTTTTTCTCTTAAAAGTCATTTACCGTACATAGGTGCCAAAAATCTTTAAGTTTCAACATATTTGGGTATTTTTGAGAAATCATCAAAACGCACACAACATTTTGAAGAAATTCGGCATTAACACATATCAGTGGTATGTAAATGTTATTAATTACGCTGTGCAAATTCAAATTTGCGCAAAGGTTTTGTTGGTGATTTTACTTAATTGGGGCCTTCTAAATTCACACGGCCTCCCCCTTTCATCAGATTGGTGCAGAATTTCGAGATACTGGTAGTTGAAAATTTTTTTTGGACCGCGGAGAGCTCATTTAAAAACCAGCTTCCATCATGAATTCTGAAATGGTAACGCTTTTAAATTTTAATTTATATCTAACATACGATGCAAAAATCAGTTCTCAAAACATTTTGATATGTTTTTAATTTTGTTTTTTACTATTTTTTTAGAAAGATTTCCAAAGTTTTAACTTTTTTGTAAATAACTCCCTCAATATTAAGCTATTCTGCCATAATTTTAGACGGGACTAATCTAATATAACCTCAATTATTCCTGAAAATCATCAAGAAGGATGGACTTAGTCTTCCAGCACTGAAAAGTGTGACACTCAATCTCTCTGAGAAAGTTAAATATCTAGAAGTAATCTTGGATAAGAAACTGACTTGGGAAACACATGTTTTGCTGAAGGTGGATCGCACATTGAGGATCTTTCAACAATGCCGTAGAGCCTTTGGCAAAACCTGGGGTCTGAAACCTGCTGTGGTCTGGTGGATATAAAGGGTAGTTAAGTTTCAAGGGCCGGTGTTGATTTTGAATAAAATAAAAATCTTTTTAGGATGTTATTGCAATTTCCCTTTATTATGATAATATTGGTATGGCTTTATTACGTATGGAACAAAATATCGGCCAAATGGCCACCGCGGCCTCGGCGGCACACCTCCATCCGATGGTCCAAATTTTCGATGACACTGAGGCATAATTGAGGTTCTATGCCGTTAATGTGCCGAATTATTTCATCCTTTAGCTCTTGATCTGTTGCTGGCTCATCAACGTACACCTTTGCTTTCAAATAATCCCAAAGAAAGAAATCCAACGCTGTCAAATCACATGATCTTGGCGGTCAATTGACATCGCCGCGACGTGAGATTATTCGGCCATAAAATTTTTTGCACAAAAGAGCCATTGTTTCGTTAGCTGTGTGATAAGTGGCACCGTCCTGTTGAAACCGCATATCGTCCACATCCATATCTTCCAAATTGGGGCAATAAAAAGTTCGTTATCATCTCACGATAGTAAACACTATTCACAGTAACTGCCTGACCGGCCTCATTTTGAAAAAAATACGGCCCAATGATGCTGCCGGCCCCTAAACCGCACCAAACAGTCACTCTTTGTGGGCGCATTGGTTTTTCGGCAATCACACTTGGATTATCATTCGCCCAAATGCGGCAATTCTGTTTATTGACGAATTCACTGAGGTGAAAATGTGCCTCATCACTGAAGATGAAGTGCGCGATATGCATTTTGATTTGAACGCCCGTTTTCATAATAAGCCTGAATAACTTTAATGCGCTGCTCGATTGTGTATCTTTTCATGGTTCCAATTTAGTTGGTCTGAAATTGGAAAATGTCAAATGAAATGCAGGAAAAACTTGGCGTTTAGGTGTGGTTCACATTCAACATCGGCCCTTGAAATTTAACCACCCTTTATAAAGCATCTGCCCAATCATCACGTATGCTTTTGTGGTTTCCTGGAAACGGACTATGATTAAGTCCACACTTTGGGAACGATACATGAGTACAACCTCCGGCAATTCCCTAAATGCTATGCTTAATTTGCTCCCCCTGGATCTTAAGAAACAACAGGAAGCAATAAAAGCAATGTGTAGACCCCATAAATGGGAGACGGAATTTCGACACATAGAGAAATCTTTAAGATGCTATCGGAGCAGTATCCACTGTTTTTGGCATTTAAGGACGACCTTAGGGTATAAACCCATAGTTTCATACGCATTGCGAGAGTAATAAATATCATTGCGCTTTGGGAGGAAGTGCAACTGTTTTCCAATCGGTAATTTTTGCCATTTTGAAAGTAGCAGAATGGATAATTGAGAGGTTTCCCTACAGGGACCAGAGCCAATAAGCGGAATCAATTATGCAGGAATCAAGAAGTGGATCAGCGATTATGTATACAATCTACATAAAGAGTGATGGCCCGGTCTGGAACGCTGCAGAACTGCAAAGTGTTTTGAGACAAGCCTAAGCAAAACACTGTCGGATTTTCTTCTAAAACTTGGAGGAAAAGACGTTCGGTTGATGGTCGGTATTATTACAGGACGCAATTCATGGCCTGAGCCTTTTCTCTGTGAGTGTCCCGCATTTGCTAGAGCAAGGCTACGAGATTTGGGTTCCGATATCATGAGACCAAGTAAAATTCGTTCTCTCGAACTGGAGGATATTTTCAGATTTTTCATAGAATCTGGAAAATTCTCACAGGTCTAACTACCTCTATACCTCTATTCTTACCTATCTTTTTCCTTCTGTTACTTCTCTCCTTTCCTCCTTGACTATCTTTTTCCAAAGGCAATGGGCCTTTTAGCCTAAGTGTTTTAGGAGTTGCCAAATCTCTCGGTGCTTGTTGGTTCTACCTTTCAAATTTCAAAATTTCAATTTCATCAAGATCAGATCATTTTAACTTATGGTTTTAGGTTATTTCTAAATGACCACCAATGATCACCAATTGATAGAGAAAGATTTTTTTAATAGCAGTCGCTTCTCGGCAGTCAGTGACAAAAATCCGAGAATATTTCTGACAACAACAATAATTCCCATAAAGCCATTCAGCCATAACGGTATTTGAAGATTTTTTGTGGGCGTCTGATGTCTCACGGCGGCCGCTGGGTGGTGCGTGACTACCCAAAAAGGGCGGCCGCCGTGAAACATCAGACGCCCACAATACATTTTCAAATATCGTTATCTCGAAAACCGGTGCAGACATACATATCTACAAGCATATTCCATATTATAAGCAGTATAGTGCATACAGTAGTGGGCAAAAAAATAGCACATATACAATACTTGTAAATAACAGTAAATCACAAACGCGTGTCTACAGAAACAAAATTTATTCTAATGGTTTCATGGTGTACTTTAGTATATTTAAATTATGAAATAGGCCAATAATACTGAGTGATATGCCCACTATGAACTTTTTAAGTGGTTCCACCACCATGTTTTACTTGTTTTGTTTTGGTTTTTTGATCATTTAAACCAGACCTTGATTTATACTCGTATGTAACCAAAGACCAGAATTCTAAAAAAATGTTTAAGAAATTTCTAATGCTTAACGCACTTCTTTCCTTGAGTATCAATGCATTTGACCCTTATTTTATCGCTCCAGAAGACAATTTCCCATACTATTTTGCACTAATTATATTAATATAATAATAACATTAAATATAAAAACAAATGATGTCGTCTGCAATTTTTTTAAACAAAGTGTGTGATTATTTCGCCCATAGTTCCGCTTAATTTTATTTATTTATTTAATATAATGAAATATACTTATAAATAAATATATTACATATTTGTGGCAGCACTAGCAACAATGCCTTCAGCTGCTTAGTGTATATAATAGATGCTACTATATTAGTATTAGTATAAATAATTATAATTTGTATAACCAAAATTAAATTTGATAGTTTAAGTTCATTCCGCTTAATTACATCACTCATTTCAGTCAAATGTCATTTGTTTTTAAACGCGCTCATTTTACGGTATATGCACAGATGAGTATCTTAAAATATTAACAAAGCATGTTTATTTTTTACACAATTTTATAAAATTCCATGCAATATTTATCCCTCATACCCATAACATTGAACCAACTAGTATATTTTAGTCATCGAACAGTCAATATACTTATTTTCTCCTCGCACTAAAATGAATTGGCAACGCATTTTACGTATAAGCAACTGTTTCCTACTACTCACTGGTTTTCAGCTATACAGTTTTGAACCGAACACCCAGCGTTATCATCTATCCCTATGGGGTCTTATTAATTTCATCGTCCTTGCACTTTTCTATATGATCTGCGTGAATCAGCACTTCATACACTCACCGCTACTACAGATTTTCCACGATGTGTCACCATTTCTCTGGGAGCTGATCCGTGTACAATTAATGCTGGGTCTGATGGTTTTCATATTCCGGCTGTTTGCAATGGCTGAAGTTGGGCGTGCATGCAATAGTATTGCATGCTTTTCCTCGCGAGTATTTGCGCGAAAATTCAGCATAGAGGAGGCATTTGCTTATTTTTTAGTATTCTCAACATTTCTGCTTACATTTTGCTTTGCTTTGTATATTGCCTATGAAATGGAATTCAAACTGCCGCCTTGGGATAATATTTTCATAAGCTATGGACTATTCATTCCACACTTTGCTTTGGCAGGCGCTTTGAAATTATACACACTTAATTGTTGGTTCCTGCGCGAAGAGTTACTGGAGCTGAATACGGAATTGCAGGATGTACTGAGGACGGAACAATTGGTAGCTGAAGAGAAAATTGCGGACGACAAGATTGAAATGGAAGTTAGTGCTAGTGCACTAAATACTTATGTGAGAATGCCAGTAAATGATAAGCAAAAACGATTGGATCAGTACTATGGACGATTAGAACAGTTGTCTGACGAAATACAAATTGTGAATACAGCATTGGATAAGGAGTTGTTTCTATTGTTAGTGATGAACAGTTTTTGTCTACTGGCGGGAGTTTATACGTTAGTGTATTTCGAAGCTAGTTGGCATATATTTTTCTCTCCATCGTGGAGGCGTGTTTTCTATGCCGCCAACATTGCTATTTACGTGCTAATCTTCTGGGATTATTTGTGTTTGTGCACGAGCGTAAGCCTTTACAACAAAGTGGTGCGGATATGGCTATTAATTATTCACTTTTTTTGTTACTCTTTAATGTAAGTTCTATCATTTCTTTTGTTATTTTCAGAAATCTCAATTGCTTGTGGGTGTACAAAGGGCTTTAAAATCAAAAATCTTCATAGAAAAACACACTCGTACTGCACTGAAACGTATACAAAATCTGTTAGCCTGCAAGCTTAGGCTGCTATTATTTCAAGCAGTGGATATAAACATTGCGAACTTGTTGATGGTAAGACATTCGGTATATATTTTCTCATCACACAATTTTTAAGTCTACTAATTACATTTTCTAAGGTACACATTGTTCTGGGAATAGTTATATCACTAATTGTGATGTATAAATATTTGAACGATCAAATTTGTTCCATAGTCACTCAATTGGCCGATAGCGATGACTAACAATTAGCGCTATACAAATTCTAATAGCAGAACAAGTTTAAAATAATAAAATACTCGGCTAAATGCACAGCACTTCCGTTTCCGTTTGCGTAGAAAATTATAATACTCGTATATTAAAGTCACTCAATCAGCAAGAAGCAGTGGTATTATATCGGAAAACTATATTTCAATCAAAGATTTTTATAAAAACAGTAAAACCAACTTTTCGTGAAATTTTACTACTTTGGAAAATAAACGATCTTCAAAACTCACAGCTATGAATTTTTAGAACGAAATGGCTGAAATTGTACTGTTTATGAAACACAGCTCCAAGGTGGTGCTTTCGACTCTCTCAACATCTAGACACTCAATTGTTCATTTTATAACAACTGCCAAATTTGATTGGATGCGAAGGCAATATCTTATGTGTTGGCATTGCCATGTTATGTTATTGTCGTTTTGAAAATGTCGTCCAGTAAGCCAATACGTGCCAGTCCTGCGCAAGCACTTTTGATTGTTTGAAAACATTGTTTGATTTGTACTATGAAGAGGAAAGAAGGAGGCCGGTATTCTGGGTGAATCCTTTTTTGCAAAGAAGGGTAATTGGTCTGTAAAACCAAAATGATCAAAGATGGTGCCAATGTGAGCGTCACAAGAAATATCAATTGGCTGGCAAACATACAAAATTACAGCCCATTGCTTCACAGATGATGACTTAAAATATCGGTCAGTCCATAAGTTCATGCGTATTTTACCCATGATTTCACTTTTGTACGATTTTTCCATACAAAAAATTAATCGCGGAATATAACGGAACTATTTATATTTTCTTTGATATATTGTGCATTCAACAAATGATTTGAATCGCGGATAGAAGCACGTGTTGTTAAAAAATAAAATGGAATCTTCGAACGCGTGTAAGAGGCATATTTTGTATTTTTTTGTATAAAAGTGGTAAAAATGCAACAACTGCTGCTGCAGAAATAAACACTGTTCACGGAGAAGATAGCGTGAGTGTAAGGACTGCGCAAAATTGGTTTTCAAAATTCCGAAGTGGTAACTGCGACGTGGAGGATGCCCCGCGCGCTGTTCGTCCTAAAGTCTTTAACTCCGACGCCTTGCTCGAACTCGTGGAAGCTGAGCCAAATTTGACAGTCGATATGATAACTCAGAGGTTAAATTCATCGCATGGAACAGTTCACAGGCACCTGGTTCAGTTGGAAAAGGTTTCAAAGCTGGGAAAATGGGTTCCGCATAGACTTTCCGTCGCCAACCTCCACAGCTGCTGCAACGGCTTGGAAATGAAAGTTTTTTGAACCGTATTGTTACTGGTGATGAAAAATGGGTTCTTTACAATAATCCTGTTCGGAAACGCAAATGGTTAGATAAAGATGAAACACCAGAACCGACCCCGAAAGATGGCCTTCACCCCAAAAAGATTCTCCTGTCTATTTGGTGGGATATGGCCGGTATTGTTTATTATGAACTTCTGGAACCAAACCAGACGATAACGGCTGATTATTATTCCCATCAGCTATCAAAACTGAATGAGGCACTTAACAAAAATCAACCGTCTTTAGTGAATAGACGCAAAATTTTGTTTCACCACGACAACGCAAGACCTCATACCGCAAGGCAAGCATTAGGCAAGCTGAACGAGCTCGGATGGGAGCTAACGCCGCATCCACCATACTCTCCGGATATTGCACCTTGTGATTATCACCTTTTCCGTGGACTTCAATCCCATATGAGTGAGTAACAAGAACTACTCCCCAAAAGAAGCTATAAAAAGGGATATCGAAGCGTATTTTGGCTCCAAGGACAAACAATTTTTTGAGCAGGGAATTAAAAATTTGCCTAAACGTTGGGAAGACATTGTCAATAATTAAGGAAAATATATTATTGATTTTTTATTAATTTTAAAACTACCTTTAAAAAACGCATGACCTTATGGACCGACCTCACATGTAAGCATAGGTGCACGCGCAGAAGGTATTCAATCGTAAGTTAAAGGTGCAAACGTAAAGTAAAGCGATTAAGTGTTAAAATTAAATAAAGCCAGTTGTGTTGCCATTAATTGAGACTTTTATTTTGCAATCCAGTGATCGAACTCAGAGGAATTATTATGAGGTTTTTTTCTATTTTTCAGTAATGCCAAAATGATTCGTTTTATCTGATACTCAACACTAGCTTATCAAGCGTAACATCTATACAAGTTTTCCCTGCCAAGTTAAAATGGAAAATGAAAAGAAAGTATTTATTTATTAAATACTACTTTCAAGTTTAATTATGTTTATTTATTGGTTTAAGCGTAAATAAAGTTCAAATCGAATGAAGTTATTGGTCCATGTGTCCATATTTTCAAACAAAACGTTCAGCGCGAAATAACTTCGGCATTATTGCGGCAGCTAATCAGCCGAGTAGCAAAAACAGGCAAGTAGCAATGCTGTTGCTGTAGAGTGCGGCAAACACAACGCATTTGCAATTGTATTATCATCGTTATATTTCACCACTTCAAGCTCTACGCAATATATTTTTACTGTTTTTTCGTTCCAATTACTTCTTTGCTTTCCCAAAAATCCTTTTTCGTCTGTATTTATTATACATTTGTTGCTTGCGCTTTTATTTCCGATTAATATTTATTTCTTAACTTTGCATATACTCCCATTTTCTCATACGTATTTTTCTTAATCTTCTCTGTTTTAAGTTTTTTAAAATGTGATTTCTTAGTGTTATTTAAAATTATGTCTTTTGTCTGATGCTTTTATTTCTAACTGGTATTCCTGGGCGGCCGCCGTAGCCGAATGGATCGGTGCGTGACTTACATTCGGAATTTACAGAAAAAACGTAGTTTCGAATCTCGGTGAAACACCAAAATTAAGAAAAAACATTTTTCTAATAGCGGACGCCCCTCGGCAGGCAATGGCAAACCTCCGAGTGTATTTCTTCTATGAAAAAGTTCCTCATAAAAATATCAGCCGTTCGGAATCGGTTTGAAACTGTAGGCCGCTCCATTTGTGGAATGACATCAAGACGCACACCACAAACAGAAGGAGGAGCTCGGCCAAACACCCAAAAAGGGTGTACGCGCCAATTTTATATATATATATTCCTATCATATTCGCCTCATGATAAAAGGCTGAGGCTTACTGAGTTTTATTTTCATTCTTATTTATTTCAGTGGCACCACTACATATTCAGTCTGTTCATAAAAGTCTGTTTTTGTAATTTTATGTGGCAACATTGTACAATTTAAACTTTGCAGCACTAATAGATGTCAAATGTCAAAAAACTAAATGTCAAAAATAAGTGAACGCCAAACGCCGGTGATTTGAGAAAAATTGCAAATACGGATAGAAAAAGTTTATAAATACACCCGAATATTTCAAAATGAGTGCCGGCAATATGTTATATGGCGGTGATGAAATCGGTGCACTTGTTTTCGACCCCGGTCATCACTCTTTGCGCGTGGGTTACGCACAAGAGGATACCCCAAAGGCAGAGATTCCCTCTGTAGTTGGGGTAGCACCTTCTGCATCGGATACAAATATGGATATGGAAACAAAATCGGACAACAATATAACGCAGAATAGTAAGCCTGTGCAGTAGGCATCATATTATAGTTCTATTTCATCAACTCAAAATTCTTTCACAGATGCAGACACCCGCAAATATTATGTGGATACTACATATGTGAATGTACCGCGAACACAAATGGAGATACAAACCTATATGAAAGATGGTATGATCGACAACTGGGATTTGTTCGAAAAAGTTATTGACTACACCTATGCCAAGGTCATACAATCGGAACCCGAGTATCACCCTGTATTGTTTTCAGAAGCCTCATGGAATGTGCGCAACAATCGCGAAAAATTGACTGAACTTATGTTCGAAAAATATAATGTGCCAGCTTTCTATTTGGTAAAAAATGCAGTTTTGGCAGCATTCTCCAGCGGTCGTGCAACTGCATTGGTAGTAGATAGCGGCGCAACTCATACTTCCGCAGTGCCCGTGCACGAGGGTTATGTTCTTTCTCAGGCAGTTGTAAAATCACCACTCGGTGGTGACTACCTATCAATGCAGTGTCGGCAGCACCTTGAAAAACAGGGTATTGATTTATCGCCCGCATACAAAATCGCGTCAAAAGATGTGGTTAAAGAACGTGATACTGCTCGTTTCACGCTGCGAAAATTACCCGAAAACTTAACTCAGTCTTGGCAGAATTATATGCTTAAATCACTTCTGCAAGATTTTCAAATGAATATATTACAAGTATTGGAGAATCCATATGACGAGCGCGTGGCTGCACAAATACCGAGCGTACACTATGAATTCCCTAATGGTTACCACCAGGAATTCGGTTCAGAGCGTTTTAAGTTGGCAGAAAGTTTATTTGATCACGCCATGCTCGGAGCAGGTCAATTGGCTTCCACAAGCGTAGGTATGTGTGATGCAGATGTGCGATTATCGCTTTTCGGCTCTGTCGTAGTAACTGGAGGCAATACGCTATTGCAAGGATTTCCAGAGCGGCTTAATCGTGACTTACAGCTCCGTGCACCATCCAACACACGTTTGAAAATGATTTCCGCGAACGGTAGTGTGGAGCGTCGCTTTGGCGCTTGGATCGGTGGATCGATTTTGGCCAGTATTGGTACATTCCAACAAATGTGGATCTCGTCGCAAGAGTATGAAGAGTCTGGCAAAGGTCAAGTGGAACGTAAATGCCCATAAATGACGAATGTATGGACACGATATCAAGCCAATAACTATTTTATATTCAAAGATAAATACTAAAATTAATGTTATAAATTAAAACTATCACTAATTTTTTATTTTTAGACTGAATGGGTAGAATTTTAAATAGCAAATTAGAAAAGTTACCATAAGTATTTTTTGAGAGTATATTTATTTAAAATTTCTTAATGAAATTTGAATGCAGTTAATTTTATAATATTTCGAATAATCGGCATTATTTTATTTTACTATACCAAAAATTTTTGTTTGCAGTATTTAAATGGAGATTTAGGTACTCATAGTTGTCCATACTTCACTTTTTTTGACGCTCGGTTTGAAAGTGCAAGGCTTTTTGCAATTACTTTAAAGCCTGATTGTTATCCTTCACCAAATCTTTTGCTTTCTGAATTTCTTCGGTCCAGTCCTGCTGCGCTATCAACTTCACTGCTTCTTTCATTATGTTTTTCACCTTATCGACATTGCTAGCGAATGTATCCACTACTTGCTTTACACTTACAGCTTCTTGGCCTTCACGCCAACTATCGTAGTCGGTAGCAATTGCCACTCCAGCATATAGAAGAGCCGCCTCTTTAGCCAGTACCACCTCAGGTACAATGGTCATATTAATTAAATCGCCACCCCACATTCCAAACATTTTACTTTCCGCTTTTGACGAGTAGCGCGGACCCTCAATACACACCATTGTGGCATGATCATGCGCGGTGTAATTGAGTTTTTTAACTGCAGCTATCAACACTTGCCGCGTGGCTTCATTGAAACAAGGCGACATAGGTAAATGACAAACGCCAGGTGGACTGCCGGGTTTGCCGTCTGTGAAAGTTCCAATACGCTGGGTGGTACGGTCGATTATGTCATCGGGTATAACCAAGTCACCTCTCATATACTCTTTTCGCAGCGAGCCGCATGCTGAGGACACAAGCACATGCGTGCAACCCGCCTCTTTGAGCGCCCATATATTGGCACGATATGGGACATTAGTTGGCATTATGTTGTGCTTACGACCGTGCCTCGCAAGCAGCACACATCGGACCCCGCTTATTGTACCTTCAACAAGTACATCCGCAGGACTGCCAAATGGTGTAGTAACGGTTTTTTCTTGCCGCCCTTCTAGGATATCAGGGTCATCCAAGCCACTTCCGCCAATTATACCAACCTTTGAGAACGAAAAATTTCAATTTTTTCCGGTAAATAGTTTCAGAACATCGCCTTACTTTGATCATGCAACTACAGAAGCCTTCCTGAAGTTTTGTGTTTGGAGTTACTGGTCCTGCAAGTCTTTCAGAACACGCCGCCATGATTATGTTTTGCTTTTCCTAAAAAAAATTTTGTACTCCGAAATTTTAAAATTTTGTTTGTTAAAATTTCTTAACTTATAGTTTCCAAATATTTTAAAAGTAAATATTACACAACGACATTTCATCAATAAGTTTTTACGATTTTAAGAATAACAGGTTCGAAACCAGAAGGTATAAAAAATTAAAATATCTTTGATTGGAAAAAGGAAATCATAGACAGCATATAAATGAGTAATCAGTTCCGAAGGTCCAGCAACGAATATATTTGATAATTGGCAACTTTGAAGAAAGTGTTTACTTATTTATGTATATACTAGCGAAAACCCGCCCGTTGCGCTGGTCGTCTTTAAAAAAATCTAGATTAATTAATTGAATTAAACCGAAAAAGACTGTGTGTTTTTTATAAAAATTCTCGCGCATAAATAGTAATGAAAGAAGTTTTGAATAGTAGTACCAATTAAAAAACGTTTGATGTGATTTACTTTATTACTTTTTTTATTGTAATGCTCTTTGGTGTACAATATTCTTCCTTTTTCCATGCGCTGTTGAATAAATGAACAATACCGATGGCTTACCAACTCTTGAGCATGAAACATAAAGTTGGGCATGAGAAAAACATGGGTATTCTAAATCAATCAAATCATGAATTTGGATGTTATTGTTTGATAAACCATTTGTTGGCATGTAATTGTCTCTCACAATTTTATCAGCCTCAGAAGAAGTCATTTGAAATGATGAATCATATGTTTGAGTGTTTTCCAAAAAAATCTTTGATTCTGGAGTTTCACCTGAGAACAATGAATTCAGCGGTTCTGGTGGTCGATTTAAAGTCGGTAATTTAACTTGGCCGCCTGCACAGCACATGCCAGGTGTTTCAAACTCGAATTTTAATGCATGACAATATTGACAGATAGTATTCATTGTGCCAATATTCACCGAGCTAAGCATACTATCCTCAAGCACAGGATTGTGTTGAAACGCAACACGATGTAAGTTAATATTATTTAGATCGATTTGCCTTGCTTCTTGATTTCGTATTCTTTGATTTTGACGTCTTGCATTTTGACGATGTTGTTTCATTCGCAATCTATTCGTGGCTCTTTGTTCAGCAGATGAATGAGCTGAACGTGACCTTGCTTGACGGTCTCGACAATTTGTAAGACGATTTTCATGTTGTTCGTTTGTTTCATTTGCTCTTGAATTTCTCCTGTTTTGTGTTTCTACAGAACGACGACCAATATTTTGTCTACGCCTTGCCATTTTTGTTTCTACAATTGTTCACTGAAAAGAACGTGTGAAGAATAGTGTTTATACCTTCGCCCAAGGTGGATTTCCTTCGCCCCAAGAATGATAGAAAGAAGATTGCGCCCATCAGAGAATACGTGACGTCAAGTTTGCTGAGTTGTGCAGTATTGCCAACCATTTGCTCTTCGCAATAAATTTAGTGCTTTTTTATACCGAAAATGCGAAAATTTTGAAGTTTCGTGTTTGTTTCTTTTTTTTAATTTAAAGCTACCGAAACTTTGGCTTTAAAAAAAACTGTATTATTATACAAAAGAAGGTTAAAAAAGGTCACTCTGAGAAGATTTTAGTGCTAATGAAAATTAGTTGGTTTTTATAAAATTTGATATTTTGAAAATGTGAATTTAATTTTTTGATCCTTTTAAGGTTATGGAAGAATATTAAACGTCCCTCTCTCAACTCTTCTTAAGATTGAAAACTTACTTTTTACACATTTTAAAAGGCGTTTGAATTTACTGAATGCGGATTAAAACCATAGAGGTGTAATCGTTTCTTCCGGCCATCAATCCTTAGTGGGACATAGGGCATCAAGAGGTGTATTCATTATAAAAATAAGCAACAAATTACCAGAAAATACTAAAGAAACCATACTGACATTTTTACAAAAAGAGTACCTTATCTAATTACATAACCTCAAATATAGCAAATAAGTCGTTCCCTTAACAAAAGAGTCTCGCTTGACAAAAATAACTTATAAATTAAATTGTACATAAGCATAACACATTTATTAAAAAAAAAAACGCACATTCTAAAGACAATTTGTCACGCATACAAAATTCTTTAAATGATTCAATAAAATTTGTTGTGTTATTTTCTTTGAATAGGAATTTTAGTGCGTTTTTATATTGAAAGGTAGGCAATACTGCAGTAGCGAGAGAGAGATTTGAGTGCCGAAAGCAGAAGAACACCAACAACACCTCCAATCGCGGGCAATGCCACCAGATGTTAAAAAAAGTAAAGCTAAATAAAACAAAGTGAATAAGTGAACTAATTAAAAAAAAAATGTATATTTTGCAAAATTATAAACATTACTTTTAATTAGAACAGGCTAGAAAAATGTCATGAAGAAAGAACTAAAACTCTCAGACTAAATAACAAAAAAAAAAATGCTAAATCAAGTTACGAAAATGGTAATCTGGCCATACTGGAGCTAAAATCACGTAACTCGTTGTCAAATTCACTGAGAGCAAAGTAACGGAACCACGATAGGCGCCATCTCATTATTCTTTCCATTCTTTCTCTGATGGGCGCAATCTTCATTCTATCATTCTTGGGTAATATCTCATATTAGCATAACCTTTCTGCAAAAAATTAAGGAAACGATCACCAATCACGCCGGCAATGATACAATGAATTTTTCACTATAACTGACTTCAGATTAACGTTTATATAATAAGCGTATATGTAACATTTTAAAATTTTTTTAGAATTTTTTTTTTAATTTTTAATAATAAGTGGTCTTCCTCTTCCTCCTCCTCTTCCTGTAGCTATTCCTTTTCCTCTTCCATCTCCAGCTCCATCTCCTTTCTTTATCCCGGAAACGGGCAGTAAAAATTAAATTATTAAAAGCTTTCATCCACAGCTCACACATCCAAGGGTACCTTGGTCCACCTTTTCGGCTATATCTCGAGACCGTGGTCACTCAGAGATCTAAAAAATACTCTGTATTAAAGCACTCATCAGTAGCTTTGATTTGATACCCACAATGTAAAAACACATCCTAGGGTTACCCGGGTCCTCGTTTTGGCCTTCGGCAGCGCCACCTGGTGGCGAGTGGAATCAATAAGCCTATTATACTAACCTTCTCCGTGGAAAAAAATATATATATACCAAATTTCATAATAATCGGCCCAGACACACACAACCAAAATGTATTCAATTCTAGTGAATGCTAGAATGAATGAAGAACACCAACAACACCTCCAATCGCGGGCAATGCCACCAGATGTTAAAAAAAGTAAAGCTAAATAAAACAAAGTGAATAAGTGAACTAATTAAAAAAAAAATGTATATTTTGCAAAATTATAAACATTACTTTTAATTAGAACAGGCTAGAAAAATGTCATGAAGAAAGAACTAAAACTCTCAGACTAAATAACAAAAAAAAAAATGCTAAATCAAGTTACGAAAATGGTAATCTGGCCATACTGGAGCTAAAATCACGTAACTCGTTGTCAAATTCACTGAGAGCAAAGTAACGGAACCACGATAGGCGCCATCTCATTATTCTTTCCATTCTTTCTCTGATGGGCGCAATCTTCATTCTATCATTCTTGGGTAATATCTCATATTAGCATAACCTTTCTGCAAAAAATTAAGGAAACGATCACCAATCACGCCGGCAATGATACAATGAATTTTTCACTATAACTGACTTCAGATTAACGTTTATATAATAAGCGTATATGTAACATTTTAAAATTTTTTTAGAATTTTTTTTTTAATTTTTAATAATAAGTGGTCTTCCTCTTCCTCCTCCTCTTCCTGTAGCTATTCCTTTTCCTCTTCCATCTCCAGCTCCATCTCCTTTCTTTATCCCGGAAACGGGCAGTAAAAATTAAATTATTAAAAGCTTTCATCCACAGCTCACACATCCAAGGGTACCTTGGTCCACCTTTTCGGCTATATCTCGAGACCGTGGTCACTCAGAGATCTAAAAAATACTCTGTATTAAAGCACTCATCAGTAGCTTTGATTTGATACCCACAATGTAAAAACACATCCTAGGGTTACCCGGGTCCTCGTTTTGGCCTTCGGCAGCGCCACCTGGTGGCGAGTGGAATCAATAAGCCTATTATACTAACCTTCTCCGTGGAAAAAAATATATATATACCAAATTTCATAATAATCGGCCCAGACACACACAACCAAAATGTATTCAATTCTAGTGAATGCTATGTGCGGTACAAAAAATACGTGCGGCAAATAGCAAAAACACACTCACTTAACCGACGCACCGCACACACACGCGTTATCGGATTTCAACCAAACTTCACAGTTGTCAAAGCAACACCAACAATGTGTGAAACTTTCACTGTTTTCCTTATACGCGTTGCTGAGATTACTCCGGACAAACGCACACTTTTTTTCGGCATAATTTTTATATATATAGATGAAGGTATGTACATATGCATATATACAAACATTCTTGTAAGCTTCAGTAAAGGAATACAACTGGCAATTAGTATGTAAAAATGTTGAATGTTACATTAGCAACTAGTTCATTAATAAATGCACTCTGGTGAAAGACATTCTGACTTAATAAAACGAGGTTGCATGTTTGGAGGTTTGATGCTGCTATTGGGATTTTTTCTGTTTTTCTCCTTCCTCCTTCGCTTCTTCTTCGTCGGCATGCCGTTTGGGAGCCGGTGCTAAGTCGTATAGTAAGGAAATAGTATGCAATTTAGGCAACATCGCTCTTTTATTGTTTGAGTCATTTGCTTTGGAGCCGGAAATTAGTGGTCGCCTACGTTGAATGATTTCGCATGTAATTTGGTTGCTCAATTGTAAAAATCGTCACATTGCACCATTCATCGTGTTTTTGCAAACACATTCCTGTATAAGAAGGAATTCAAATGAAATGTATATATATATATATATATATCTATATGTATGTATACTATGCACACAATATTTTAAAGTAAGCAATTCACTACCTTTGCATCCAAAATATCTTCTGTCCAATCTTCTTTGGCTATGTTCTGCACCGCTTTCACTAGTATGTTCTTAACTTTCAAGACATTTTCGGCAAAGGTCTTTAATACATCTTGCACATTAACACCTTCACAACCCATGCGCCAACAGTCGTAATCGGTGGCAATTGCCACAGAACCGTATAAAAGACCAGCCTCCTTTGCCAGTACAACCTCTGGGCAGGTGGTCATATTTATGATATCACCACCCCATTGACGGAACATATTACTTTCAGAGCGAGACGAGAAACGAGGTCCTTCAATTGTTACAATAGTAGCCTTTTCGTGTACATTATAATCCAATTCTTTAGCGCTGGCAACGAGTAACGTACGCACGCGTTCACTGAATGATGGGAACATACTCAAATGACAAACGCCGCGCGGACTATCTGCACCCCCATCATAGAAAGTTTGTGCACGTTTTGTGGTGCGATCAATGAAATCATTTGGTACAACTAAGTCCCCTGGATGAATGTCTTCACGCAATGACCCACAAGCCGTCGATACTATCAAATGTGTGCAGCCCACTTGCCGCATGGCCCAGATGTTGGCGCGATAGTTCACATTCGTTGGCATTATGTTGTGCTTGCGACCATGACGTGCCAACAGCACACACTTAACTCCACCAATTTCACCTTCGATCAATACGTCGGAGGGACTACCAAAAGGTGTGTCGACTTCCGTCTGCTTACGGTTTTCCAAAATATCTGGGTCATCCAGACCACTACCACCAATGATACCAATCTGTGGAACGAATACATATTTTACCTCACAAAAACTATGCTTGGTGTGTTTGTAACTTACTTTAACGGGTATTGGTTCCAAATTAACGTCCTTACACTTAATATGTATCATTGTCCTTAGTTCTGAGAAGTTCCGCTCACAGTGGCTAAAACGTGAAAAGTGTATACCAAAAATTTATTTCGGCGTATGCTCGTACATGTATGTTTTTCACATATGTAGCGGTTAAGGTCAGCAACAGAATGAGATAAGCCGACAGATAACAAACAAAAAATGTTGTTGTAAAGAGTTGCGTAAAGGAAAATAAGTGTACAACAAACAGAGGCGACGCAACACGGAAATTAGGGGCAAACCATACAGTGTATCAACTCTTCATGCTATGGTTCCAACGGCAAGTAATTCGCTCTCCCATTCGTAATTTGCACTCCCAGTCATAATACACTTCACAATACAAAGTCTTATGGTGCTCACACTCATCAACGTAAACGTACGCTCGCACGCCCGTATCAGTTGACACGGTCAAACAACGATATACGATACTACAAAACGGGACGGTGGTGAAAGTTCATTTACATGGGGTGGTGAAAGTTCATTTACAGTTTCATCGTTTCAACTGATACGGGTGTATGTTTCCATTGGTGAGTGTGAGCACCATTAAGAGCGACTTATATTATTGGTAAGTAATTCAGTGTAAATTATCTTACGAATTAAGAAGAAATCGTTGTCTTCCCTAATAATTATCGGAAACTTATCGAATTAAGCTGTCAAATCCAAGCGTAACAGTAAACCAAAACAAAGAAACAAAGGTAACAAATGTTGAATAATAACCAGAAAAGCCTAACTTTTAATAATGGAAATAATAGAAGAGATTTTTATGATTTTCTTATTTTGTCGAGAAAGTTGCTGAACACCTCAAGAATTGTGGACGAGATCAAATTGTCTTCTGAGGAACTGTGAGGTAGTAATTGCATAATGAAAGAACTATCAAGTTAGTATTATCCTCGAAAGTTTAGCTTAGAAGGTTGTAACTCCTTTGAAAAGTTTAAATTAAAAGTTAAGAGCATTTTTAAAAAACTTTATGGGACTTCAAACTTTATAATTAAAAGCAAAGAACAATAACTAGGACGAGAGCTGCCAAAGGGAATTATGAATGTGTCGTGGAAATAAGGTAATTCGCGAATTACGTGTCGTGAGAACATAGAATTATAAAGGGTGTTTTTTAAGAGCTTGAGAGCTTAAAATGAAAATACTTAATAAGTCTATAAGCCGATAATTTGTGTCACAGCTCTTCCACAGGTCGTCCATTGACGCGTGCTCATTGTGTGAAAGATCTCGCAAAGAATGATTCAAAATTTTTATAATTTTTCTAGTTAAAACGAACGAAGAATTTTTAGTGGCTGAAAATCTAACAATACCATCAAGAATTAAGGCGAATTGTGTACTGGGTGGCGTCTTCCCAAACTTACTTCATTTTTCGCGGTTTTGACAAGTCTGACGTCAGGTCCCTTTCCATAATAAAACAAAAAAAAAGGAGGAGAAATTATATGTTTGTGAAAATTCAGTTAATGGCTTGTGATTTGTGAGATTTAAACTAAACAAACTAATAAAAACGAAATGTGGCGTAATAAATTGTGAAAGCACAAATTAATATTGTTTCCAAATACAGTAAACGCAATGCGGGTGACGCTGTAGCAAGAATGTGCATGTGTGTATGTATAATTCTTGTGTTTGGTAGTTTCTATTGCTTTCGCCTACTCTTCCTCTTCACAAACAAGTAATTTCCCTTCCTTTTGTTTATTTATTCATGGGCTCTGACGACACGTTGAATTTGGAAGGTGCAACCTGGTATTCTACAATATTATATCATCCTTGGTAGTATATAACACCATTATATTAATGAACAAATTACAAATTTCCTCGTCTGCTAATGTTGCTATCTTTCTTTAGTTCCTGCACTTGCGAAATGAACAAATAAATGACAATGAATGTAAATATCAGCTGTTTATGGCTATGATACCAATAATAGATGCAAGTAAATATCGTTATGGTTAAGACTACGGTTAAGTATATGGTATTATAGTATTTATTTAATTAGAATATTACTAAACTTCACTCAGAAAAATAAAATTTTCGTACGGGTGTATGTTTTTGGTATAATTTCATACATTTTTACAGCCTTAATATAAAGGGTTTTCCAATACCAGGAGTTAGCTGTTAACCAGGAGAGATGATTAACGTTTTGAATCGTTATGGAAAATTTCATGAAAAGGATATTGTCCTGTAAGCGTGGTCGTGGTGGTCATTTGCCTGATGTTATTTTCCACTATTAACGGCATATTTATAACGAAATAATCATCTGACCATTTATATTAAAAAATAGCATTTTTCTTTGATTATCAAAATAACACCTCTTATTGGAAAAGCCTTTATATAAACTGTAGCTGGATAGCTTTAAAAAACCCAACAGAAGTTAGGAATAATAAAAATAGATAAATTGGGTCAACTTAAATGCACCCTTATCTTTTCGATATATCCTTCGTTCAATAATGTGTGTGACTGACACATAGATGGCGGCACTAGTACTAAATCAACATTTTTTTCGAAAGTTGGCAACCTTTTTAGGCTTACTGTCAAAATCATATGTTAATCCGACCATTTGTTTACAAGTTACAGTGCTTTAAGTGACGCTACTTTTGAGTTTTTAAAAAAAATGAATTCAAAGCAATTCCGTGGCTAATTTATCATACTGTTCAAACAAAACAAATACTGTTCAATGCCAGGAATGGCTTGAAAAACATTATTCGGACTCTGCGCCATCAAAAAGAAGCATTTGTTATTGGTATGCCGAATTCAAACGTGGTCGTACAGACACCGATGACATTCCATCTACTGGAAGGCCAAATGACGCTGTTATTCCGGAAAACGTTGAAAAAACACTGAAAATCATTATGTCTGACCGTAAAGTAAAAGTGAGGGAGATGGCTGACATTCTAAAGATATCAGCAGGCAGTGTACACACCATAATACACGAACATTTGGGTATGAAAAAGGTGTTTTCCAAATGGGTGCCGCGTTTGCTCACACCGGAGCAAAAACAACAACGAATCGATTATTCAAAGAGCTGTTTGGACATATTTACGCGCAATAAGTCGGAGTTTTTGCGTCGGTACATCACAATGGATGAAACATGGATCCACCATTTCACTCCAGAGTCAAATCGGCAGTCTGCTGAGTGGCCTGCAGCCGGTGAAAGCCGCCCAAAGCGACCAAAGACGCAGCAGTAGGCTGGCAAGATTATGGCGTCTGTATTTTGGGATGCGCATGGAATAATATTCATCGACTATCTCCAGAAGGGGCAGATCATCAACATCAACTATTATATAGCATTTTTGGAGCGTTTGAAAGACGAAATCGCAAAGAAACGGCCTCATATGGCGAAGAAAAAAGTGTTGTTCCACCAAGACAATGCACCGTGTCACAAATCAATGAAAATGATGGCAAAATTGAACGAATTGGGCTTCGAATTGCTTCCCCATCCACCGTATTCTCCAGATTTGGCCTCCAGCGACTACTGGCTCTTCGCAGACCTCAAAAAGATGCTCCGTGGTAAGAGATTTGGCTCAAATGATGAAGTAATCGCCGAAACTGAGGCCTATTTTGAAGGCAAAGAAAAATCGTTTTACAAAGGCGGTATCGAAAGATTGGAAAAGCGTTGGAATGATTGTATCTCCCTAAAAGGGGACTATGTTGATAAATAAAAACGAATTTTGGCAAAAAAATGTGTTTTAATTAATTAGTCACACACATTATTGAACGAGGGTTACAATGTATTTCACAACCAAAGAAAAAAAACCTCCATATATCACGAAAGACATATATTTGCTTTTTACCATCAAATGAGTTACTGCAGACGCAACGGACCCATTGTGATATGTATATAACATTGCCCCAATTATTACAGCGCGAATACACTCGATAACAGATTTGCATATTTTATTATTATTTTTTATATACAATAAATATTAAAATTGAACTGAAATAAAAGAGTATCAATAATCAAAAAAGGCATGTTATGTATTACAAATATAATGTACATGTTTTTTCTTTTTACATTAATATTGACACCTTTTGTTATTTTGGCCTTTTTTGCTTAGTACATTTAAATATTCTAACGAAATAATCATCACCACAACTCGCTAGCAGAAACACGTCAGATGTACGGTCAGTGCTATTACCCAATGGCTGGAATTGTAAACGATTCACTGCAGAATCATGCGCCTTTTCGAGCATAAGTTTGCTGTAAATGCAAAGAAACTCAGAAAATCGCTAACGCATTTATAGTATTTGTAGCCTAAATATAATTTCGATAATTTCACACTTACGTTCCATTTATGACTTGTAACTGTTTTCCTTCTTCTGCGCTATTTAGTTCCTGTAGCTGTTGCAGCAAAATATTACCATTCGAAAAGCCTACAGCAAGCTGATAGACGCCTACAGTCACAAAATCTGGCGCAAAAGCCACAGACATAACAGGGTTCATGTATGTTTGCTTAAGACTTACAGACCATTCATCCGTTTCACCGATAGCTTTTGCCCATACAGCCAGAACTCCATCTCGTCCACCGGTCAAAAAGTATTTACCGTCGTGTGACCAATCGCAATCCCAAATAATACGAGTGTGCGCCGACGTTTTTGCTGTAGATCCTGTTTTGAATCGATAATGTGGTTGGCTGTTGGTATTTATGAACTCTTCATCACGTTCGAATAGTGCCCAAGTGCGATCGCGTGAAACTGAAAGCAACAGACGGCCGTTGGGTGAGAAGCGCATCTGAGTTACGGTAAGTTTATGCGCAGCAAGTTTTTGAATTTGTTTCCACGTTGTAGTATCCCTGGAAAACGCAATAAGCATTTTATTTTACAAATATATCCATTATAATCCAAATATAATATATTTACTATTACCAAAGTATTATTTGCGCATGCGTCTCGTTCGTGGCGCGGCAAGCAGAAGCAAGCACTTTGCCGTCTGGTGTAGCAGCTAAGGCGTAAATTTCGAATCCATGGCCGTAAAGTTTTTGCATTTCCGGCCAAAGGGTGTTTTGCATAAGTGTCTCCTCTTGAGGTGGCGCATCTAGTGTGACTGGCACGAAATAATTTTCGGGATATTCGTCTTTAATATGCTTTACTTGCACCGCGGATTCGATGTCTGCCCCGAAGACAGCTTTATTTGAAAGACCGAGAGAAGGTACGGATGCACCTGTTGGTAGATCTAAGGGGGGGTGGGGGATAATTATAATTCAGCACAAGAAGGCAGCATATAAAAAATATTTATATTTAAATTGAAGTTATATAAAGAAAAACTTACTTTCTTGCAAAGTATCACCATCGGCATCATTTTGAGTGCGTGTAATACGCCTGAAGTTTTCATTGAAATTCGCCGAAGCCTGGAATGTGCGTACTATCTTTTCTTCTGCGCCACTGGCAAACTTGTAGCGTGATAGTATTGCAAGTGCCTGCATATCGTAACCGTGTACTTGAGGGCGCGCCAATTCATGCCAGGTAACTTCCTCAATTTTTTCGTCGTTAGAGCGCCGCCATGGTGCATGGATGCGGGTCGTTTGATCGGCCGACACGCTAAGCAGGTACTCCCCATTTGGTGCCCATGCCAAATCACGTACTTTATCAAAATGTCCACCCACTATAACGCCAGGTGTCCAAACATTTTCGTTATCCGTCGATTGATGCCATATATGGAAACCTCCTTGATAACTGTGGCCAAATATAGATTTGCCATCACTAGAGAATTTACCGCCGTAAAATCCCAATGAATTGCCCCCCACTTCACCGACACGCACTCGTTCCATCCATACGTTATCGGTAAGTGCCCAAATTATAATCGATTTATCAATGGAAATGGAAAGCAGGCGTATACCTGTAAAGTATATATATATATATTTGAAAAAGTATAAATGGATAAACCAAGTGCAAGCTAATGATAAGTTACAATAATTAAAAAAAAAAATATATATATATCTAGTTACCATATTCATTCGATTTATGCCAGTTGACACCATACACCCAGCCCTCGTGTCCGTAAAGCACCGACTCTAAGGTTATCGCACACCAATTGCCACCACTTAAATGCACAATTTTTTCCTCCACTCGTACTTCAGTTTCATCCTTGCCCATTGTATTACAAATATTATGGTTTTCTCCTGCTTGTTCTTCTGTGCGTCTTGATATCCGCCACAAGCGTATAAAATTGTCTTGTGCTGCGCTTGCTAGTAATAAATCATCTCCATCTTTAATAAAGTCCAATGCACGTACCCAATCTTCGTGCCCGGTCAAATTATGTACCATTCGGAAGGGGTCTGGATCAGTGCTTTTCGATTTTAATGGGTTATTTTGTGCCCAAATAACAACATTACCCTTCTCATTTCCATACGCCAAAAGCAGTTGCTCGCTGCTTGGCAACCGAGACACTTTAAGTCCAAAAACGTAACTATTAATATTACATATCGCTTGAATTAATTCTACACCCAAAGTATTGAACGTCCACAAGGAAACTATCTGCTCAGCAGCTGTAGCAATTAGCCACTTATTACTACTCAAGTAGATGCTAGACATGTTTGTAACTGGACTCTTGTGCTGAAGGGGTTCGAAATGACCACCCTCACATAGCCTATCGAATTGCCATATGTATGCATAACAATCATCAGAGCCGGAAATGAAGTATGTCTCAGGAGCAGAGGGTGACAGGCGCAGCCAATGAACTGTGTTGACCCGACTTTCATGACCGATATAAGTGCTAATGATTTTGGCCGAACCATTATGCTATTTGGATAGATGAGTAAAGTGTTTTTAATTTTACTTTAATTTTGTTAAGGCAATTATACTTACATTCGGATCCAGCACAGCAACGGAATGATGTGCTCCGAATACAATCAGTCCATTGTCACCCCAATCAGCGCAATGTGGCGTAGGATTGCAACCGGCAGATTCATAAATCGTGTAATCAGATTTATTTTTCAGGATGTTGGAATCCGTCATTTTAGGTAGTACTTATAGTGGGTCCTTTTTGCGGTTTAAGTCACTTATAACGGTTTCGATTTATAAACTACTAGGTAAAACCTGTAAAAATCCCTCCCGATCACACGTTTATGAATTTACCGATTCTGCTTTAAATCTTCTATTGCTATTCTTTGGTGTGATAAAATACAGTGTTGGTAAACTGTAAATGTATCTAAGGCCTATATTATTGCATACTCGTACTTGCTTCGTGTCACCCATACTTGTCGGCTTTTGAATGATGAAAATCAAAAATTTTAGATATTAGCGCCAAGCACCCGACACGCACACATATAAGCCTGCTGGACAAGCATGCTGGAGCGTTACCAGAGGCCACAAGATTAATCAGTAATGAACCAAGAAAAAGGTCAGAGAATCAGTAAAAAGGAAAAGGGTCAGAGAAGCAAAGAGCGCAAAGTATTTTACGAAAACCTTTTGAGCGCGCTCTCTCCAAGCTATGTTGTTGATGGAACGACCCCAAATAAAGGCAACATCATCCAAATGGGACAGCTCGAAAGAGATGTTTAGCAATTTAAAGGCATACGGGTTTAAAAACACTTCAGTATTTTTCCTGACAAAGCTTAGTATAATCAATATGGCTATTAAAGGGAAGTTTGGTATCAAAAATAATACCCGGCTTCTTACTTTCTTTGATAGCCTGAAGCATGCACCTAGAAAATCTATAGAAGGCAATGAAACGATTGGCTGACCTAATATCACAATTAAAATTGGTTAAAGTAATGAACATTTAGAACAATATGCATTTGTGTGTATATATGAATGACTAATATTGATGTAAATAATAAACACCTTGACCATGTGCATGCATTAATTTTTTGGGTTGTGACCCTGACGCCGTATCCAAACTCGCCATAAGTATATCACCATATTTTGAGAATATTACAGATTCTAATAAAAATTGATTCGACTTAAACTATTTTGTGAAAATAATTTACAACGGATTGAAATAAATTTATTTTTTCGTTAGGCAATATTATCTGGCAACTGATTTTATTTTATACTTCTTCTGTGGTCTCTAAATTGTTAAGTTCTCTTTAAATAGAGGATTAAATATTTACAAAAATTAAACTTAAATATATAGGTTTTTGTTTCACGGTGATCCGATTACTTAATGACTTTTCTTTAAATGCAACCCTTCCGACAGCATTTTTAATTTCCATAATGTGGCAATGCTACAAAAAATGACGCTGCTTATGAAAATTTTAACGGAACACTTATCAAGCTGTATGTGGAAATCAGAAATTTTGCAGCGAATTGTTTTTATGCACATTGCGCAAAAAGTGGAATAAAAACAACAATTGATTAACGCAATCGTAGTATACACAATTGTTTAAAAATGGGACGAAAACGAAAAATACCAATTGCTGATGAAGAAAAAGAAAATGCAGTTGCTAAAAGTCGTCAGCGCGGTGGTGGCGGTGGCGTCACTGCCAGCAAATCGATGTTGTTGCATGGCCCCATGTATACAATAATGTCCATTGTGCAATTAAACGAAACCAGTCACAAAAAATACATAAAGGAATTAAAGCAACTGTACGCCAAGGTGAGTCAACAACATGTAATGTTTACGTGCCTTTATTTTTACTTTTATTTGGCAGATGGATCACGACGCCTTCATGTTTACATTTATAAAAATGATAAAAACAGCTATGGTGGCGGATGAGGGTAATGAGTACGCGGAAACAACATTATTATTTTGTTCTAAATTTGTGAGTTCATATGATGGCGATGATACTCATCCATTGTTGATTGACATTTGCAAGTGGCTACTTACAGTAAGCGCTATCAAACTGAGTTAAAATAAAAAAGGCTTAATCTAAGATATTTTACTTTATAGACAATTTCGCGTAATCCACATATACGTTATCGTATTTGTCAATTTGTTAACATGATACTGAAAGCACTGGGACAAGAGGCAGCGCTGGATGATGCCATTTGCGACCGCATAATGGAATACATGCTGCATCGGCTACATGACACTTCGCCAAATGTGCGCGTACAGGCAATATTGGCAATGCAACGCTTACAAGTGCCAGACAATCCAGACGATCCCGTGTTGCGCGCATATCAATTTCATCTGTGTTCAGATCCATCATCCCGTGTGCGCCAGGCTGTAATCACTTGTATGGGCCGTAACTACCATACAATCCCCTACATACTGGATCGATTATGGGACATTGACGAAAAAGTTCGTCGGCACACTTATTTACATATGAGTAGTTATCCGGTGCGTTCTTACAAAGTATCACAGCGGCTGACCTTATTGCAACAGGGTCTTAATGATCGTTCGGAAGCGGTGCGAAAGGTCGTAGTAACGATAATGTTGCAACAATGGATTGAGTCCTATCAAAAAGATCTTATTGCACTAATATCGGCATTGAAGCTAGACTCGAGTGAATCGGAAATCGATCGATTTCGTAAAGTGGCAAAGCAAACACTTAAGGAGATATTTAAGTAAATAATCAATATTGGCTTAGCAATACCATATAGATTTTGAATGTGATTTATTTCATTTTATAGACGGCAGAACAAAGAAGATTTACTTGCTTGTGTACCATTAGAGAAGGATGGTGAAACGCATAGTTGTGTGCCATATGAAAAACTATCAATGGAAATTGCATTGTACTGGCAATGTTTGACTGAGTTTTTGCAAGCGGAACTAGCAGAAGAATTTGATTTAATTGTGCCAGAATTGAGCGCATTCTGTATATATGTAGAAAAGTGAGCATAAATATTTGCAAAGTAATCGTAAATTGAATATGAAAATTTAAATTATGAAATATGTAATATTTGTTCGATAACTCAACTCTCCTTCACTTCTCTAAACACAGGTTCTGTCAATTGCAAAAACCGGATATGGATAAATTTGAGCTAATGGAATTCCAGTACAAACTGCTCTCCCTAATGGAAATACTGTATACATTCGACTTGGGTGACGAGATCGGGCGTGGCAATTTACAAAAACTACTTGCATATCTTTTGAAAACGTTTCGCCTTGATGAGAAGGTCATCGAAGTGATTGTGCGTTGCGCCGAAAATTTGATAACTGATCAAAATGCGCGTATACAAGTGAGCAATGTTTTGCGTTTTTAATCTTTCATATGTTTTATTTTATTTTTTCTGAATAGCTATTTGTGGAAATCATACAAGATATTTGCGGTTTGAACAGCAAACAAAATGATCTATTGCATGATCGAACATTAATCAGCGAATTATTAGCGAGTTCTTCTAATGCGGACTTGAATTTGAAGTTGTCATCGCTAAAAGTCAAAATTCTCGATTTGGAGGAACAAGAAATGAATTTTGTGCAACGTAAAGATTATATGCGCGCACAACGAATAACCGAGGAGAAGCTTGCTACTACCGAAGAGTATACGAATTTGTTGCAACCACTTTTGGAAAATCATCCAAATGCGGAAATGGTGCGTTGTTATAAATACGATTTATTTTTGGTTGGCTTTTAAAATGTGTAAGTCTTCATTACTTTCAGCTTAAACGGCCGCTCCAATTACGCAAAACTCAGAAACCGGAAAGCATTTTAAAGAGTTTGCAAATCACCTTCTACATGGTTGTTTCACCTAAAGTTCGTTCCCTTAATCCCAGCATATTAAAACTGTACAATGTGAGTATTGAGTATTCCTTGGAAAAAACAAAAAACACTAAAAAAATTGTTTTTCTTCTTATGCGTTTCTACAGGACTTCATTTGTCGGCATCTTGCCTCAAATCAAATTGCGATTCGTGATTGGGCTTTGAAATGCGGTACTGCCTGCAGTATGCTATATGAGGCGTTGGGAAAAGATGTTTTCGAAGAATTGTATGCGCAGTTTTTTAAAAATCACAATATTCGCATATGGGAGACCTCAATAACGTGCATTTTCGAACTGCTGGACAGGTAAGCATAATAATCTTAATATCAAAGATATTTTAACATATTTTCCAATTAAGATATGGTTTGGATAATTTCGCGAAGCAAGAAGAGCAAAATAAATCGAAGAAAAGTGGTCGACAACTATACAACACATTAGAGTTTTTGGATAGCGAAGATGATTCAAATGTTCTAAGCGCAGGACAAGGCGTAGATGTTATCTATATGATGTCGCATTTTCTAGATACCTGCGATGATACTTGCATTATTAGTGCAATAATTATTGGCTTCTGCCGCCTCATATTACGTGGCTACATCAAATCCAGCGATATCATTGAAAAACTGCTTTTGCGATATTTCAATCCAAGTACAGGTATGGTGGGAGTTTTATCGTTTTTTTTTAAGTTATAGTTACTTTAATTTTCTCGTTTTGCAGATTCGAATATAAGTCAAATTTTGGGTGTTTTTCTGGAAAATTTGATACAGCGCAAAAAACATGGTTTGCTACAGCCTTGCCTGCTACCCATGCTTTCAACAGTACTGGGTGCACCTTACGAGAATCCTCTGCATGATATACGACCTGAAACCATAACGCGTTTTATCATAGATTCCACACGGCTGGAAAGTTCGTCAATAACTGACGGTTGCATACACAACAAGATCGCGCTAACTTTCCTGCAAGAGATGCTTAACAATTTGACTAACAAAGAGTTGTGCAAACTCTTAGCGAAAGAGCTGATCACGCTAGAGTTGAGTGTAATGCAGAACGAACAGTTGAAGCGTGAAATGAAGGAATGCGCTGATAAGTTGATAAAGGTAAAATTGGAGAAATAAAAGAATTTTTAAACTATAAGATGATTTATTTCTAATTCGAATTGTTTCATTTAGGCTGAATTCGATCCAAAGACTGTCAAGCACATTATAGATTTCAAAGATTTAGTTGATGGCAATTACAACCCAGCACGCAAGACTATAGCGAATGATTCAGAGGGTGAAGAGGTATGTTTTTGTATACGTTTTTTTGAAATAAATTATTGGCCTTGAGTTATAATATTCGCATAAATCATTAAAAAATCAGGACAGCAATGATGAAACAGAGAATGACGCGAAAGATGATGACGACAATGCCACAGTGACCACTGCACGCAGTAAAACATCAGTCAGTGAAACTGTAGATGAGCCCACACAACAGCCACCGCCACAACCACCTCCCGACGCAATCAGCACTGCAGAAGAGACAATTCCTTCGTCGCAGGGTGTTGCTGCGTCCGCTGCAAAAACACAAACAGCCACATCAGCTCCTGCCGCAGAAAAGCCTGCTTCTGCAACAGCCGATGGTGCCATAATAACCAAGGATATTTCACCTACGGCACGTGTGCCCACCACCTATGGTCGTGAGAATCGGGTGGGACATCGTTATCTGCGTAAATCGCTTAATTCCACACGTGGTGGATCCGACACCGAAGTTGGTGAAGGCCCACCACGCTCTCCCAAAATTCGTATTGAGGCGCGAATTGATTCAGACAAAAAATCGGAGCAACCAGCACGTGAAGAACGTCAAGTACGCAATACACGTGTAAGGCGAAATTTACGTTATGCCGACAAAAACAATGCTGCTGAAGAAGAGGTTGTTGAAATGGCTAAAGGAGTGACAATAGGGCGTAATAAACGACGTGCAAATGTGCCAACAATAGTTGTGGATGCAGTTCCTGAACGGAATACATCACCCAAACAAAATTTAAATCCAAACAGCAGTGCTAGTGCTCCGACTCAAGAGACTTTGACCCAAAACGTCTCTAGTTCTGCTAAGCGGCAATCGAGGGAACCAACTAAAGAGCAATCAAGTGATAAATCTTTGGAAAAAGCGTTAGAACCTAATCGAGGGGAACCCAAAGAGCAAGCGAAATTATGTGCAAAGGAGCCAGAGCAAGTAAAAGTAACGCCCGCGAAGGCAATCAGGCTGCCGGTGCGGTCGTCGGCTAGGAAAACCCCAAGACCTATTGATGCAGATGAGGTAATAAATGAGTTTGCGATTAATTAGGCGTCAGTCATTAAAAAACATATTTTTTTTTTTTTCACCAGCTCAATACATCCGATGTTATACCGCCTTCACCACCGGCGGTAATGTCACCACGTACAGTAGTTCGACGTCAGCGTCGTGCCGGTGGTGGTGATATATCATTTTCGACCTTAGCTGTACCTACGTTCCGGGCAACACGAAGTCATTCCGCTCAGCCAACACCCAGCCAAGTGAGTACCAGACGTCGAGAATTACAGCTTTAGATAATCCAGTGCATTTACTAACCATTTCAACACCAAATCTACTACCGCCTTCGCCTTCGCCTTCGCCTCCGCCAGTGCCACCAACACCACCACCACCACCACCCATTTATCGCATACGTCACTTGTTATATGGCTTGACTATTTGCACATAAATATAGTTTTATTTACTCTTTCGTACATTTGTATAAACTTTGTCTCTGTATATAAAATATATACTTACGTTCATAAAATACCCCATAAAAATACTACTGACTTGGATGCGTTAATGTGTGTGCACGGTGGTGAGAGAGGGTGGCTGGCTGATTGCAATCGGATATGGGAGTTTTTTTGTGTTTGTTTAAATAATCTTTTGTTTAGTTTTAATTATTTTTGGCGATTTCCTTAGAGGTAAAGTTTCTTGTTTTAGTACCTCATATTAATTTTCATGAGAACTCGTCTAAAGCTTGGATGTTTTAAATATTAGTTAGGGGAAAAAGAAATCAATTATTTTTATTTTTTATTTTTTTTGGACGAATGGTTTAAAACTGTTTTATGGTCGATCTTTATTTCAGTTAATGTTTCGTGCGTCAATTCGTCTCACGCTCTTTAGAGCGTTTCACGTGCTTCAATTCGCCTCACGCGTTTGGATTAGCCTCACGCGTTTGGATTAGCCTCACGCGTTTGGATTAGCCTCACGCGTTTGAATTCGTCTTAAGCGTTTCAACTTGTAGCAGCATAAACATTCCCTATACTTATATACGATGAATGCTGCTGGAGTGACAGTCCTTGGCCGGATATAAATCCGGGTCGTTTCGGTAGGGTAGAACAGGCTGCGTTTCAACTCGTGTTACGCGCTTCAATACGTCTTCCGCGCTTCAACTACTCTTCCGCGCTTCAACTCGTCCCAGAGCTTCAACTCGTCTTCCGCGCTTTAACTCGTCCCCGCGCTTTAAATCGTCTTTCGCGCTTCAACTCCTCATCTTCCGCGTCAACTCGTCTTCCGTGTTTCAACTCGTTTTTCGCGCTTCAACTCGTCTTCCGCGTTCCAACTCGGGGTCCGCGCTTCAATTCGTCTTCCGCGTTCCAACTCGTCTTCTGCGCTTCAACTCGTCTTCCGCGCGTCAACTCGTCTTCCGCGCTTCAGCTCGCCTTCCGCGCTTCAACTCGCTTTCCGCGCTTCAACTCGTCTTCCGCGCTTCAACTCGCCTTCCGCGCTTCAACTCGTCTCCCGCGCTTCAACTCGCCTTCCGCGCTTCAACTCGTCTCCCGCGCTTCAACTCGTCTTCCGCGCTTCAACTCATCTTCGGCGCTTCAACTCGTATTCCGCGCTTCAACTCATCTTCAGCGTCAACTCGTCTCCCGCGCTTCAACTCGTATTCCGCGCTTCAACTCGTATTCCGCGCTTCAACTCGTATTCCGCGCTTCAACTCATCTTCCGCGTCAACTCGTCTTCGGCGCTTCAACTCGCCTTCCGCGCTTTAACTCGTCTTCCGCGTTTTAACTCGTCTTTCGCACTTTAACTCGTCCCTGCGCTTCAACTCATTTTCCGCGCTTCAACTCGTCTTCCGCGCTTCAACTCGTCTTCCGCGCTTCAACTCGTCTGCCGCGCTTCAACTCGTCTGCCGCGCTTCAACTCGTCTTCCGCGCTTCAACTCGTCTCCCGCGATCCAACTCGGGGACCGCGCTTCAATTGGTCTCACGCTTTTCAATTCGTCTTTCGCACTTCAATTTGTCTCACACGCTTTATAGGTTATAGGTTAGGTTGGGGCAGAATGGTTGCCCAAGGAGTGGGCACATTTGGACGAAAAAAAACGAATTCGTCCTTTGTGCACAGAAAAAAATGGAATTGTATAATTTTTTTAAACTGAGTAGATAGCTGAAGAAAACTCCACTTTTCAACTTTTGTCGCCAGATGAAAAAAAGTTCGTCACTCTGGTGTATTAAACCAATTTTAGTTTTTAAAATAAATGAAATAATTAACTATTCCGTAAGCTGTCGACATTTGCTTTTTATTTTTATTTTACCTAACACAAATACCACAACTTAAAAAGTTTAATAAGTCATAACAAATTTTAGGATTCCGATGCCTCAATTAGCAGCGAAGAAGAAGTCAGAACAGAGCCTACAACCAAAGCAACCACCAAAGCTTCGAAACCAGCACACACAAGTTTAAAACGAGGCTATCGCTCTACGCCTGAACCCGTTGGAATAGCTTCAGCTGGAGAATTGGCTGTTTCGCCGCTTGTCAAGCGCCTACGTGCTGGAACACCACGGAAAACTCGGAATAGGACTTCCACGCCAGAGTTGTCATCAGAAACAGCTGAAATTGGCGAGGAAGTGGAAGAACAACAACACACACGAGGCCGTCCGCGTACACGTTCGGGGAGATCAGCTGGCCTTGAGAAAAATAGCGAAACGGTAAGGCGATCTACACGAGCGAAATTAAGTGAGCCGAATGAATTGAAGTCGGTTACACGCACATCTTCCTCTAACCGCGTTGTATCAGAAACACTTGCTCGTTCTGCTTCAAGTACTCGTTCCATTACACGAACCGACTCTGCTTCACGTAGTCGTTCTTCTACACGTGGCCGCTCCGCTACACGTTCCGCTACGCTTGCGCGAGTACATGATAATATCGACTCTGTTCAATCTGCTATACATATCCCTTCCCATTCACGTACTCGTTCTGCTACACGTCGCGTTTCGTTGGCACGAGCACATGATACCGCCCAACGAACGAGATCTGCTACACGTACCAGTGCTGTTACTGATTTTGGCAGACGCACTAGATCTAACACAAGAAGTGCATCCGCTACACGCGCAGTAGGTGTCTCTGGCACCAGATCCGCCTCACGCGCTGATTTGGACACCCAAAACAAATCTGCTCTCTGTGCTAACATTCAGACTGCAATTAATACTGACAAGTCCACCTTAGAAGTTACTCAGCCTCGGCGTTCACTGCGCGAAAAACCTGCTACAAACGCAGCAGAGTCGGCGAAAGATGTAGCGAAGCCAAGCACGTCCAAAATTCAACGGCAGTCGAGTAGAATACCAGTACTCGCTTCAAACAGAAAATTGGCCACAGTGATGAAAACACGACACGCCCAGCAAGTTTCTTTGTCGTCGTTGGCGTTGGTGCCGAAGGCGATAGTGTCCGACTCGAGCAGCGGCGGCAATAGTAGTTCGAGTACTGAACAGGCGCTTAAGACTTTGGGTGAGGCTGCATTGCGCCGACGTGAGCTTAAAACCAAAATGACACGCATCAATTTGGTGAAACGCGACAAAGGCCATCCGGTGCCGATGGATTTGGCGAGGCCGTCGCGTCTACGAGCGCCAGTTGCAAATATGGCATCTACTTTGAATTTAAGGGCGAGGAAACGTTAAGTGAAGAACGCTTATGGCGTGCGCGGAGTTTTTAGGAAACGATATATTTATTAACTTATACATAGCCGCCTTTACATACATACACGCAAATATTTTACTATAATATTGTGATTATGGTTGTAAATTGTGCAGACTTATAACATTATTTTACTCGACAGTTTTTAGTATAATTGCTATATGTATTTTAACATTCTGCACACACACTTACATCCATACATACATACATATACATATATATCGTTCTATTTTTATAAACTTTCAATGGCACGCGATTGAGGAATATATAAATTCGTTATACATTTACAACCACTAGCATATCCAAAATATAAATTTTACGAAATTATACAATATATTTTGAAAAATTATTATCGACTTTTATGTATTACCACGGTTTAGCCTTCTCCTAAATAAAATAAAATTTGAATCCAATTCAAAAAATTTTTTAAATTCTGGTTTAACTTGGGGTGTTGAATATGTTCTTTAAAATTGAAGTAAGGAACCACATTCGGGTACAAATGTTTTTTTTTTTTTTGTTTTTACGTATGGAGTGAAGAGCTAATGAAAACTGCATTGCAGTGATTGCCTTACACAAATGTGGGAAAAGTACCAGTGAGGATTACGAGTTGCTGAAACACCTGGGAGTAGGATTCCTCACAAGGGTTTTCAATCTGTCCCTGGCCACTCTCATCATCCCTGACAAGTGGAAAGCAGGGAGAGTGGTCCCACTACTGAAACCTGGGAAACTCGCCAACCAAGGGGAGTCTTATCGGCCGATAACTCTCCTTTCCCCAGTAGTGAAGACACTTGAAGCCCTCCTACTCCCACTCTACACGAAACACCTGGCCCCAGCCCCATATCAGCACGGTTTCCGACGAGTGCACAGCACCACCACTGCACTCACCGCCATAAACGCCCAGATAAATCGCGGGCTTAACCAAAACCGCCCCTGCGAGAGGACTGTCCTAGTAGCGTTGGACTTGAAGAAGGCTTTCGATACAGTCAGCCATTCCACGCTACTGGATGATATTTATCAGTCGACACTCCCGCCAGGGCTAAAGAGGTGGTCCGCTAACTATCTGAGCGGTCGTCACTCGTCAGTGATTTTTAGAGACCAAACATCCAAACAGAGGAAGATAAATCAAAGTATTCCGCACGGTGGTGTCCTTTCTCCCTTGCTGTTCAACTTCTTCATCTCGAAGCTCCCCCAACCACCAGCGGGAGTTTCCCTGATCTCATACGCTGACGACTGTACGATAATAGCGTCGGGCAATGACATCGATGGCCTGTGTTCCAAAGTGAACAACTACCTCACCGACCTTTCTCGCTTTTTCACTGCGAGGAATCTCCAACTTTCCCCCACCAAGTCTACGGCGACCCTCTTTACCACCTGGACAAAGGAGGTCAAGCTGTCCCTTAAGGGAAAAGTCGATGATACACCAATTCCGACGGTAAATAACCCCAAAATTTTGGGTGTAACTTTGACAGCTTGCTCTCCTTCTCTGCGCTCACAACCGCAATTGCCACTAAAGTCCAAAATCGCAACAAGGTCCTCAAATCGCTGGCCGGCAGCACTTGAGGCAAAGACAAAGAACTGTTGCTTTCGACATTTAAGGCAATTGGCCGGCCGGTTCTAAACTATGCTGCGCCTGTCTGATCGCCTGGAACTAGTGATTCGCAGTGGACAAAGCTACAGACTTGTCAAAATACCGCCAATCGGACAGCGGCCGGGTGCCTCCTGATGTCACCCATCCAACACCTACATAACGAGGCACAAATGCTCCTAGTAGTGGAGCACAACAAACTGCTCAGCAAGCAGTTCCTGCTTGGATGTTACCGCAAGTTTCACCCCTGCAGACACCTGCTTGAGCCTGAGCCGCCTCCCAGGCACGTCAGGAGACACCTCCTAGACTACGCTGACGAAATCCAGGACAAAACTGACCGCAACCTACTGGACCGGACAGTATTTAGACAGTCAATAAACGACATTCACCGGGAGACCGTTACCACCTTCATGAGCTCCCGTGCTGTGAATGCCGTAATCGGCCACCATCGTGAATGCCACCACCTATTGCAGATGGAGAGCTCCAGCTTCCCCGTGAGACACTTGTAACACTGGCACAACTACGTTCTGGATACTGTAGCAGGTTAAACTCCTACATATCCAGAATCGACCCTGACATACCAAACACATGTCCGGCATGTGAAGGTACCCCGCACGACACTACCCACCTCTTCACATGCCCCCTGTTACGCGGGTCTCACGGGGAAGCTGAAGCTCTTCATCTGCTGTTAGTTGGACTCCGATTACAGCATTCGGTGGTCGGGAGCTTAAGAAGGTGGTGATGTTCTCCCGATGAATGCCATTTATTGTCTGTCTAAACACTGTCTGGCTCAAGCAGGTGTCTGCAAGGGTGAAAACTGCGGTAGCACCCTAACAGGAATTGCTTGCTGAACAGTTTATTGTGCTCCTTTACAGGGAGCACCTGTGCCTTGTGCGTTGTGAAGGTGTTGAAGAGGGGACATCAGGAGGCAACCCGTCGCTGTCCGAATAGTAGTGCTTTGGCAAGTCTGGAGCTTTATTCACAGTGTGTCACTAGTTCCAGGCGGCCAGACAGGTGCAGCTTAGTTTAGAACCGTCCGGCCAATTGCCTTAAATGTCGATAGCAACATTTCTTTGTTTTTGCCCCAAGTACTGTCGGCAAGCAGTTTGAGGACCTTGTTTGCGATTTTGGACTTTAGTGGCAATTGCGGTTGTGTGCGCAGAGAAGGAGAACAAACTGTCAAAGGTTATAGCAAAAATTTTGGGATTGTTAACAGTCGGAACTGGTGTGCCATCAACTTTTACCTTGAGTTGCAGTTTGACCTCCTTTGTTTAGGTGGTAGAGGGCCGCCGTGGATTTTGTGGGGGAAAGTTGGAGATTCCTCGCAGTGAAAAAGCGAGAAAGGTCGGTGATGTAGACGTACACTGTGGCGCACAGGCCATCAATGTCATTGCCCGACGCTATTATCGTGCAGTCGTCAGCGTATGAGATCAGAGAAACTCCCGCTGGTGGTTGGGGGAGCTTCGAGATGTAGAAGTTGAACAGCAAGGGAGAAAGAACACCACCCTGCGGTACACCTTGCTTAATCTTCGTCTGCTTTGATGTTTGATCTCGAAAAATCACTGACGAGTGCCGACCGCTCAGATAGTTTGCAGACCACCTCTTCAGCCCTGGCGGGAGTGTCGACTGATAAATATCATCTAGTAGCGTGGAATGGCTGACTGTATCGAGAGTCTTTTGCAAGACCAACGCTACTAGGACAGTCCTCTCGCTGGGCCGGTTTTGGTTAAGCCCGTGGTTTATCTAGGCGTTTACGACGGTGAGTGCAGCGATGGTACTATGCACTCGTAGGAAACCATGCTGATGAGGGCCTGGGGCCACGTGTTTCGTGAAGAGTGGGAGTAGGAGGGTTTCAAGTGTGTTCACTACTGGGAAAGGAGAGGTTTTTATAAAAAATACCAGTCTGAAGGGTAGACGCGATAGAAGTGAAACCTTCCGTAAAACAAACTGAGAGAGAATGAGACGAAAGCAGCATTAGGAGCGGGATAATTATAGGTTCATTATAACATTGCTATAAAGTTCATATTTTATTTTCTTCATTTTATTGTTATTCATCCGCAATGCTTTCAATTTCAACAAATGACGCGAGTGGCTTATGATAGCTAAAATATGATACAAATGCTTTCGTTTCGATGTTGTCAACATATCTTTGAAATACCGCGTCAATTGTTGTTTTTGATTTTTTTTCTGCCGATATTCACGACACTTTTCTGCATTATTTTTCGGCATAATTGCGGTAAATATTTAAAAATGAAAATATTTACGAATATAAAAATACGGACGCAATACAGCACACGCGGTTGCTATCATGAGCGTCGTAACGCGTATAATACACAGACGTACTAACATACACACAAATATTCGTAGGACGCTTGGTCTAAGCAAGTATTAGGTAGTGTAGTATAGGTATACATAATGCCTTCTCGCTCACCGTGGCTCCGTATTAAGCAGGCGCGCACACATACGTACTAGCACACATACAAACATACATACGTATGACGCTTGAACTAAACACCAAGGCAAGTAATAGGCAGTGTAGTATACATACTACAATACTCACTATACTAGCGTGGCTCAGCAGTACGCAGCCACACACATACACGTATATCAACATATAACGCTTCGTAGCCAAGAGTGTCGCTTTTTCGTTTCATCGAGTCTCAAATCACTCCCAACGATTCTAAAGAAGTTTTCACTTAAAAAAAAAAATAACGAAAAAAATGCAGCATGGAAAATATTGCGAATATTGTAAAACAGATATTATTATTATTTTTATTACTATACACTGCGAACAAAAAAGATCTATTGTGTAAAGCCGGCTGAGGTGCCCTATATGAATTTTAAGGCTTCTAAAGAATTTTAGCACATGCTGGGGCTTATTGTTCCCCCATTAATATGGATACACGGCAATACCACTAAGGTGGTGTTGCCTTTTTCTGTCTAGTGCAGGACATTCACAAAGAAGTTTCAGTATCCATTTCATAGTATTGATAGGTAATGGTCTTAGAGAGAGCAAATTTGTTTAAGTTATATCTTAGGCTACAGTAAAGCAACCAGTTAAACATGTAAGTCTCTGCTGAGTGAAAATAGCTTAGTAGAAGTTCCTTTGTCCGCCATTAGGGATTGCTTCGCTCCGATAAAATTTCGTTAGTGTTCAACGAATTTATTCTCCTCCCACTTTGTAAGTTTACAGAAAGGCTCACGACCGATTAGAGACATTCTTGCACATTTCTTCGCTATTTCATTTCCCTCATATCCATCATGTTCAGAACGCAATTTAATATTATACGTATAATAGTGTGTTAAAGTTTCCCCAAGGTTTAGGCAGTCATTTACCATTTTGGAGGTCGCCAAATCACAGCCGCCTGACTATTTGAAAGTATGTAAATGTGGGTTACTCTCATTTTCCTACAGAGACGTTCCCTCACACATCTCTCGATGGCATATATTTCTATATGGAAGATTCCTGGGTAAAAAACAATAGGAATCGAGTTTTTGAATTTAGGCCTCCATTGATTCTCGCCCTTGCCTTAGCATCGTCTAATTTCTGTCCATCAATAAACCATATCTGGAAGCCATCCTTAATAAGAATTTGAAAGTTCCTGAAGAGAATAGGATTGTGTGATAGTGTTTTCACCCTATAAAGAATAGAGTTATGTCGAAAGCCTTCTAAGATCTTCAAAGTCCTTTCATATCACCACTTTTTATGTCATAGACGCCTTTAATCTTAAAGCGCTTAAAAGAGCTTCCTTTTCAATTAAAACGGTAAGAGGTGGTATGCGTAAGAGCAGCCCTAATGCGCCAGTTGCTCCTGCCATTGCTTCTGTCATACTGACTCAGACGAGAAGGTACAATTTGGTGAGTTCATTTACGCCTTTCGTTGCTTAATTTTTGGCCACCATGCTATGGAGCCTTAGTCACTGGGTTCAACAACAACTGTAGTGAATGCCCAGTAAGTCATTCTGGTGTTCAGTTCGCAAGTTTTTCCAAAATGTCTTGTACAGGCGAATGATGCTCTTGTAGCTTTTGCAGTAATTTTTTCAGTTGTAAAACAGATAAAGTCACTTAATTATGCTACTACAAGTGTATGTACAAATATATGTATGAGAGACACATAAAAAATACTTAAATTGTGTCTTATCGCACGCTTTGCTCCTGAAGTTAATTACACAATTGTGACTATCGAATTTTTCTTGCTAATTCGTTTTCGTCAAAGCGTTTGATTGAATTCTGTACAAACAATCATATCAGCTAATTAATTAACAATTCTATGTAACCCTCCCCCTATCAAATCGAATACTCATCCCTTACAGAAAAGTATTTAAGACTCTGCCATTGCCACTTAGGTATATACACCATACAAACAGTTTGTGCGTGCTTGTTTTAAGGTGAAAACATGAAAATCTTAACTGCGTTGTGTTTTCTTACTTTGGCCTATATAGCCAGTGCGATTTCTCTTAAATCGGCAGTGGAAACACTACAACAAAGACCAGAGTATGGACCACCTGTAGGCTTTGTGGAGGAGTCAGAGCAACGTTTGTTCCCGCCAATGGCCGAACCTGCAGCAGTGCATGTTGTGGATAAACCAGAGACTGTGCAAGAGATTGTTCAGAAGATCATTGAATATACTAAATCTAAAATTGAACCCGGCAGTCTTCCAAAGCCGAAATATCCGCTCAGGAGGACATAAAGTGTTAGTGGAATCAAATAAGAAAAATAAATTTCGTGTAAATAAAAATGTGAAAGGCATTGGATGTATGTGTTGGCAAAATTTTCTTACTTACCAACTTTTAACTATAAAAGTAATATTTTTGGAAAAAATAAATTTTCTTTCCCTTTGATATGGTTTATGTTATTTCCGTGGTTTTTAATCTAGGTTCCACTGCCGGTATTGCCACACGCAAGCACACTCAACTAAAGAGTCTGCCTGTTGTCTATATTTGGTTCGGTGTTTGGCTGTGCTTGTTCTCCATTTTATAGTGTCTGCCGTTCCAAATTTTTTAGTGCCTTAGGTAGGTAGGTGAAATGGTTGAAGTACCACTCTAAAACGCCTTTTTGATACCATTATGAGACCTCCAACAGGCAAATATCTCAACCAACTAGAGTTGTTGATGTAACGGAGAAGGTTGGTGGGATTTAGGTGGGAGCACTGCCACAGACAAGGAGCATCAACTGACTTTAATCGTCTGGCTGCCAAACGCAGAGATTTACAAAGAAAGTGCTCCACAGTCTTCTTCTCTGTAAAGTCTCCACAGCTTCTGCAATGGGGATGAAATTTTAAACCTAGCTTTCCTGCGTGTGTGCCAATCGTCCAATGAGCGGTAAACACAGCTACGGGTTTGGAAATTGAATGGCGTGGGGTCCCCAAGACTGTGTCTATTGTACTGGAGCTAAAGGGTGTTTCCCTTTAACAGTAGTCAAGGGGATGCCGATTAATGGGCAGTACTAATTCAGTCGACGCCTTCCTGATAAGTTCATCAGCAATTTCATTTCCCTCTTTGTTCCTATGTCCTGGAACCCAAATCAGAGAAATGTTACCTGCACAACTAAGAGATTTGATCCCCTCCTTACAGGAGCTGAGCAGTTTGGATCTGCACCATGGTGTCGTCAGAGCTTTGATCGCGGCTTGACTATCGACATTAAATGTTAACTTCTTCCTCGCTCCCATGTTCCCTAAGCATTTTGCATGCCTGCAGTATCGCAAAGACTTTTGAGACTATTGACAAAAACTAGCAGTATTCGGCAGTTTTGAGGAAAAACACAAATTGAATTTAGAGAAAACCCCTGCTCCGCTTCCCGTTTCCATCTTGAAGCCAGCATCGGTACAGATTTCCCTTCGTTGTTGTTGTTGGAAAGACAGCTCTGACACGACCTTCGAACTTCAGTTTGCGTATACAGAGATCTGCAGTTCAGAGAAATACGGCGGGAACTGCCTAAAATTGGTATCAAGTCTCTTGAGAGATGGTCTCCTTAGGCCAACCTCCTTTAATCTGATGGAAAGAAGGAAATAACGTAAAAGTCTATAGGAAGTAAGTGTAAAATGATATTCAGGGCATCACTGGGAGAAGTTCTACATGCCCCGGAGATGCCAATATATGCAGGCCTTTGCACCCTCCCCAGTTTAGTCTTATTATACCCTTGCGAAGAGTGAAGGAGAGAAACCAAACCATGCATCCATACCAATTTTAACGTACCACTACGTTGCGGCCTGTGGGTTAAGTCCCCATTTTTTTGCCGAACATAGATTTAGGACATAGGCGGAGAAAGCTATACAGGCCTTCTTTGTCCGAATTTCAATGCATAGTTTTCAATGGAGTTTGGTGTGAAGTATCAGTCCAAGATACCTAACTTCCGATGAAAGCGGGAGAACGTGGTTATTTAATCTGGAAAGTCTCACGCATGGAGGTAAATAGCACCAGCTTCGTTTTGTCAGAGTTGACTCTGAGGCCGCAACTAGCAGCCCAGCAACTTAGTACAGAATCTCAGCCATGACTGAGGGTAATGGACCCGCTACCATTAGGACTAACCTTATTTACCATTCTCAGAACTTCGTCAATAGCAATTAGCTAAAGGAGAAGCGAAAGAACAGCACCACGTGCAGTCCCACCTGTGGCGCGTCCTCCTATTGAGTGCTTTACTGTCATGAAAAACTTTTAAATTTAAGTTTTAAGCCCTTATTATGAGCAGCATTCGATCTTCGACTGTAGTCGAAGTGCTGATCGAACAAATTTTCATTTGGTATTATGGTGCTCATTCGTTGAAGAATAGGACTATTGTGAATTTCGATCGCTCGACGAATTTACAATAGATAATTTTTTCTCAGCTGATACAGCAAATCAAAATAAAAGAAAAACCGATTGTGTTGAAATTCTTTGCTAACAACATTTTTAAAAGGTAAAAAAAGTATTTTTTGTGAAAATGAGTACAACGGAGTTGTGGTTCGACGATTCATCGGACGATGAAAGATTAGTGGAACTAGCTAGAAGTAGAAAACAGTTGAGGGGCGCATCCAACCCCCTAGAAATGGCTTCCACTGAGTAAGTTTAGAATTTTCAAAATGTGTTGGTGTACTTAATATTACAGAAATTTCCTTACAGATTTTTAAAGAACTTTAGATTATCTAAAGAGACGTTTATGAACCTACTGGCCAGTACAGAAAACCAGTTGTAGCAGTGCACCTCAGCCAAATCCATTCCAAATATTTTAAAGAGACCCTCAACGATGATGCTGAAGATATTGAAGTGGAGTCAAATAACGGAGAAGCAGACAACATAAGATATGAAATTCTTAGAATATTATAGAAAAATCTAAAAAGTATTAAATAGAGACCTTTACGCCAGTTTCTGTTTTATTTTTGTTTTAAATTTTCTTTATTCAATTATTCGTCATTTGAAAAAAATATGTATTTCAGTTCCTCTACGTATTTCAGCCCATACCTGCCAAGGGAAAATAAAAATTTATTTCTATAAACATCTTAAAAAAAACCATTATTAACCTTAATCCATTTTGCTGCCGTTCTAACTGGTGGTCCCAAGCAATTCAGCTCCGTTGTAAATTCCTTCCATTTTTTTGCTGGTTGAACTTTGGTGCAAATCCCTTTTGCGAATTGTGGATTCTCTTCTATTAATGCAACTAGCCTTTCCAATTGCTGTTTGGTACTCACGACTCACGCAGGTCGAACTGCATAAAATTAGTATATATTTATTATTATTTGGTTACTATAAAACAATAAATAATCGCAAACAACTTACATTTTAACAAGTTTTCTCACAATACGCTACACAATCGAAAGCAAAATTGCATTCGTCTCTAAATTCGGTATAAAACGAAAATTTCGACTGGGTTGCACCGCTCATAATACCAAATTGACATTCGATTTTCGATCTTCGACAACCAACGAATATCGAAGATCGAATCCAACTCATAATAGGGGCCTTAATGTACAACTTTTATATTAAAACATTTGAAAACTCTTTCTTTCCTAGAATTCTTGGCTAGAAAAGCGGCGCAGTGCGGCATCGCTATTAATAAGATCAGAGGTATTCCTTATATTGTCTGGCAACCAGAAGTATGTCTGTAATTATATACCCATTTCAAAGTTCTCGTATAAAGGAAAAAATGTATTATATATTGCAACCAAGAGTTTAATTTCATATTAACAACACGATTTTATTTGATAAACGGTTTGGCCCGAAAATTCGCAGTTTTTGTCTGTTAATAAAAACGTGGAGTTTGCGACTTGTTGCCTGCATCAAGCTCCAAGTTGTGCAACCATATAGCAGCACTGCCTTGACACCGCAGTTGAAGGTTCTTATTTTTGTGCTCTGTGAAATGTTGCTGCATCTCCAAACTTTATTGAGGGTAAGAAAAGCAATTCTCGCATGCGGCCGTTGATATCTTCTGGAAATAATATCAGACCTATTGAGGCAGTAAAAGTGTAAAACTATTTAGAAAATCCCGAGCATCAACGTTAGCGGCAATTTTTCAGTGATGACACGCCATCAACAATGCACCTGCAGTTAAAAAACGTTATCCTTACAATCCGGTGCAATCCTAGAAGGGACAGTTCTACAAACTTTGCCAACCCTTAAATAAGTGGAATTAGCATTGCAGGCACTTAAGAATGGCAAAGCAGCTGACTTAAATAAAATTGCAACTGAGCTGCTTCGATATGCATCAAATGCTATTGCTCGAGCTATCACAAACATCATCAGAAAAGCCTGGGGGCTACAAATGTCTTCCCCTCGGAATAGAAAAGAGGAGTAATTCGTAAAAAAAGGTGATCTTGTTGTAAGCAAACAAAGACATTCTCGCGAAGAAAGTTGCCTTGATTAGCGAGCTGTGCAGAAACGCGATATTACAGTTCGCTTCAATGGACGAGAAAGTGCACCCTTTAGCATCTCCAGAGGAGTCAAAGAAGGATGCAGCCGACGAATTGGTCAACCGTGGATCAGCGGTGCTCCCACAGGGACCAGAGCCAATAATCGGAATCAGTCCCACAGGAATCAAGAATTGGATCAGCGATTATGTAGGCAATCTACATAAAGAGCGATGGTCCGGTCTAGAACGCTGCAGAACTGCAAAGTGTTTTGTGCCAAGTCCGAACAGAAAACTGTCAAACTTTCTACTAAAACTTAGAAGGAAAGACATTCGGTTGATGGTCGGCATCATTACAGGACACAACCCATGGGGTCAGCATATGACCACCATTGGAATCATCGAGGACCCGGTATGCCTGTCATGCTTGGAGGAGGCGGATAGAACTGAGCACTTTCTCTGTGAGTGTCCTGCTTTTGCTGGAGCACGACTACGAGTATTGGGTTCCGATGTCATGAGAATGAGTAATATTCGTTCTCTAAAACTGGAGGATATTTACAGATTTGCCAAAGAATCTGGAAAATTCTCACAGGACTAACTATCTCTGTCTCTATTCTTTTCTATCTCTTTCTCTGATACTTTTCTCCCTCCCTCCTTGACAATCTACCCCCTTTCCAGAGCTTTAAATACAATGGGCTCTTTAGCCTGAGTGTTTTAGGAGCCACCAAATCTCCTGGTGCTCGTCGGCTCGACCTTTTCAAATTCAATTCAAATTCAGGATGCATTTTGTCAACCACTCTCTTCATACCACTTCTGCATTTAGCTCTCGACGCAACAAACAACCGAATGTCCTTCGGCATCCGCTGGAGTACAAATGAGTTTTTCGAAGACATTGTTTACGCTGATTTGCCGCGCAGAATGCTGCAAAAGTCGGTCTTAAAATCAATATACGAAAAACCAAACTTATGCATATCGGCGCATCAAATTAAACCCGCTCTCAATTGATGGTCAGGTCATTAAAGGCATTGACAGCTTTTGTTACCTTCATTGCAAACTTACTGAATATATAGTTTTTAGAAATACCTTGACTCCAGCACCGCTTTTCGGATATAAACAAACTTATAAACTCACTACAATTAACCAAGTTTTTATCGCAGTCGGTTCAATGGTTTAGGAGTACACGCAGAATAAATAAGCATTAATTTTTATATAAGTATATTTGTATGTAAATATTTATAATAATTTACTGGCTTCTATACCAGCATTTGCTTGAATAAACCACATTAATTAACTGACATATGTACATAAGAAATGGGAATAACAAAACTTGAACAAATGCAGTAATGTATACGCAGAAGTATAAATGCGTCGTAGAATGAGAAACCATAGCAAATGAAGTGTAGAGAAGAACTTTCCAGACTATTGCAGAGTTAATTTTCTCTCTCTCTTCCTTGGTCATAGCAATGGAGAATCAGAATCCAAGCACTTGAGGATAGGGACTTGTGTATTTAATAAATACAATTAACTGCTGCGGTGGTAAACATTATTCATCAATGTCAACTGGAAATACAAAAAAAAAAAAAATAATAATAAGCATACAGCTGGCTCTACTGTTTAGCGGAAAGGTAAAAAATTGCATGCCTTTTACTTCCGATTTAAACATGCAAACTCATTCATACAACAGCTGTAATTAAACTTCCCGATTGCAAGTAGCATCGTTGAAAGTGACAAGAAATAGCAAAAAAAATACATAAGACATAAAAGCAAGCATCTCTAAAATTTGAAAAGAGCGTGCAATTAAGATTACAATTTGATTTCGCACTCAATTCACAGTTGGCAATAAAACTTGTGTATTGATATCGCCACATTTATAAAATTATAGTGACTACTAGAGAATGTATTACTTAGTAGCTTATAAATAATACAAGTAATGCCCGAAGTATAACTAAGTATGCCATCATTTTTGACTGAAAAGAAGTAAAGCTCTACTATGGCAAACGATTTCGCGGGATATTGGAATGAAAAAAGACTAACAAAGTTAGAACAATTTTCGAATTTTAATATATTAATGTTTAAATACGGCCCACACAGTACGTTTAATAACTACAATTTTTATTAATTTTTTTCCAAATAAAGCTCATTCTTCTACAAAAACCAAACAAGTTTCAAACTTTGTAAAAATTAAAAACAAAAAAAAATTAAAAATATTTCATTTTAGTTTCAAACTTTTTAATCAGAATTTTTAGAAAAATTTCGGGCATGCAGTTTTATAGTCATTGAGTCTTGGCATAATAAAGTGCAAGTTTAAAATGGCGCTGATTTTTGACATTTTTTAGTTTTGTTGGCGGTCTATATACCTACATAAAACGATCGACATTTTTTATTTTGTTAGAAAACAAAAGCCCAAGAATATAGAGCAAAAACTTCCCAAATTTCATAGCCCGATAGTCAATGGGGATACTCGAAATTTTTCTAAAAATTCTGATTAAAAAGTTCACAATTATTATGAAAATTTTCAAACTTTTTTAATATAAAACTTGGATTCATATGGTTTCTGTGGTAGAATGAACTAACTATAATAGTAATATTAATTGGCTTTTACACTCTTTGCAGGGTGTTTCGCTGACTCCGAACGACGGATGGTTTAGCAGCTTTTTCATGGCAAAAATACACTCTGTGGTTTAAAATTTGCTGCCAAGGGGCGACCGCTATTAGAAAAAAATTGCTATCATCTGGCGTTTCATGAACTATATGTACATAAAAAAATGATTAAAGTTAAATAAAAAACAAGTAAATTGTAAAAATTTGGCAATAAGTTTCTGTGCAACCAGTCCCGTGAAAAAAGTATAGACGGGGCGGCTGCGACGTGAATTTCCTTAGAACGTTTGGATCTTGCTCCTGCGACTATGCAATGGTTAATTTCTCATTCATTGAGCAAGAGTTTTTGATAACAAAGGTAGTCCAACGTTACCGCATATACCTCGTAGTCTTGATATTGCGCTATGCGACCTTTTCTTATTCTCCCAGACGAAGTTGCACCTGAATGGAGCACATCATGGTGGCGCAAACTCAACGGACGGCGACAAAAAACAGTTCTTCGAAGGTTGGAACTTATAATTTTTGGTGAACGAAACCTTTAGTAAAATATTTAAGTTTGTAGAATCTAAAATGATTTTCGATTTGGCGGTCACCTACTTACTTTTCCAAGCTTCTAAACTTTGGTTTGTATTGAAGCTAAAAAATTACTAAAAAGGTGCTCATCCAAAAATTAAAATTTTTTAAGCAGAGCCCTCTGTCAAACTGAGATATAATTTCCACAAAGGATATGAATTGAAGTTTAATTGTGCTCAGATTTGGGAATACGAGAATATTATAATACAATATATTTTTTAAGTTAGCCAATATTTGAATATTCATGGGATCACTTTCTTTTCCCATAAATTTCAATTCGCTCAATTCCTGGTCTAGAAACTTAAAAAAATCGATTTTATGTTTTTCCGATATTTCGAAAGTATAGTATCTATAGAATATACTGTGAAGTTTTCATGCGGAAATTCCCAATATTGTAGTTTCTACAGCCCATTAACTAGACACAGAGCGGTCCGCGCGCTTCTGTACTCAACCTTCAAACTCATTTATCTCGAAATGACTTTTTTCGTTCTGGCGTTGTCAAAAACAAAAAAAAAACTACTCAACCGAATAGTCCGAGATTTTAATATGTTGTTCACAATATCAATGGCTATAGCCCGTACTACATTATTTCGTATTTTATTAACAACTCAAGAAAAACCCGATTTTTAAAGTGCCAGATTCGACACCGTGCCATATTGTCAATTTTTTTTTTATTCTAGTACTCATTAATAATTTTTTTGGTTTTTGTGTTTCAGATAAATAGAAGCGAAAAATTAAAAATATCATGAAAATCGGTTGTCAAACAACAAAACTGTGAAGTCTCTTCGGAAAAATTGCTGTAACTCACTCAATTTTGCTCTGATTGGCCTGAAACTTTGACATATTACCTTCCAGTAAGAATTCTATAACTCCCTCGGCTTTGCTCTGATTGGCTTGAAATTTCGGCACGTAACTGCAGAAGCTTCAGCCTTTCCAAATGCGCAAAAATCAGGAAAAGCGGTTGTCAAACAACAAAACTGTGAAATCTCCTCAGAAAAAGTTCTGTAACTAAATACTTCAATTTTGACATACTACCTTAAAGTAAAAGTGCTATAATTCGTTCAGCTTTGCTCTGATTGGCTTGCAATTTCGACGAGTAATTGCAGAAGCTTCAGTGTTTCTTAATATGAAGAGCCAAAATAGACAGCACCGTTCAGGTCAAATTTTTCGAGAGGGTCAACTTCTGCACCATTTTTAAAATTATTAAAATTAAATTTGTTTTTTATTTTGTATGTAAAAGATGTTAATTAAAAAGCCTAAAAAAAATAAATATCGCTATCAAACTTAAAAGCAAAAAAATAGTTACTGTAAAGAATAGTAATTTTGAATTTTGAAGGGGGGGAGTGGCTTATAATACCTCAAATCCACCTACAAAATTCTATTGTTACTTTTGTTAAAATTATTTGCTTAATAAATATTATTATATATATAACCGTTAAAAATTACACTGATTGATAAAGTAAATCTTTCATTAGCCCGATCACGTCCATTTTTGGAGTATAACACTAATATCAGCCAGATGATTTATTATTGAAAATTCAACGGTTTTCACGATTTTGACTTTGTTTGGGTGGTGGGTGCCACAGTTGAGTAACCACGAAACCATTTTCAGAAACTTTGTTATTATTAAAGCAAAATCGACCTATTTCAATTTTAAACTATATCGGATAAATCCTTCTATTTTTTTTCGGCTACTACTCAGCCGCCTACTGCACGGCGTATGGAATTTCAAGGATACGGTAGACGAGATACTGAATGGAATGAGCGAAATACAAAGCGTGTTTTTAAATTGAAATTATTTTGTAGAGTCAGCAGAAGACTATTGTTAAATAAATTTAATTGCCGCACTTCGATTGATGCAGAGTATTCACTGTGCTTATTTTTTATTATATTTGTACGTATACGCGTATTTGCTGTGAATGTTTGCTGCTACATTTAATTAAATATATCATAGATGCTACCAACCAATACAAAGAAGGTTTAGCTGAATTATACAACATCGCTTTGGCCAACATAATGAATTTTAAATTTTCCATTTACATTTACTATTTGTTGATTCACATGATTAGAAATTAATAATACACGCGCATGCAATCAACTTATGTTAATCGATTCTGCTAAACCTACAAGCGGCAGAAAAGTTATTGCCATTTAATGTAATATATGCCGAAGCTCGCTGCTATCTTTGCTATTAAATGACGTCAACTGCTTTTAATGCCTTCTGACAGATAAACGTTTAAAATGGATATGAGTGCCAAGCAAACTACAAATTGGTGTCTATAAAAAAGTAAATAGCGATGCAAGCAAATATGAGTTTTTTTATAAAAAGATTTTGTTTCAAAGGTGTAGGTTTAAGGTTTAAGGTTAAGGTTTGTTAAAGTTCATTATTTGTTTTAAGTATTTATTATAGTTTTTTATAATGTATAGGTCATTATTTAACAAGGGTCCATCTTTATACAAAAATTGGCATTTATTGTTAAGGAAAAAAATTATAAAAAATTAATATTATGCGTTTGGCTGACCCTCTCTTCCAACTTGTGGTTTTATAAAAATTGAGCGTGCTACAGTTTCTTGCTGCTCCTGAATGGCAAAGGTTTTTGTGAGGAACTTTTTAATAAAGGGTGATTTTTTAAGAGCTATAGGTAAGTTTTTCAAAAAAACACACGTAAAATTTTGAAATGCAATTTTTTTAAATCGATAGTACAGTTCATATAATATATTTGTTTGAAGATTATTTCATGCAAATGTTGACCGCGACTGCGCTTCAAATGGTCCATCCGCTTAGTCCAATTTTGGCATACTCTTTCCAATGTTTCGGCCGGTATTTCACATATAAATCCTTTAAGGGGTTATACGCAGTTATGAAGAAAATAAAAGACGGGTTGTCAAGGATTTATCCTGAAGAAACTTCAGAATATTTTAATTTGAAAATTTTCGGCGGTTATAAAAGCATCCTTCAAGAACGTAACAAAATTTTTTATTTATGAAAATATTGATTATAGAGCGCGCTGCAGGCGATTTCTGGAACCTCCTTTAAAAAAAGACGATTTACGGTGTACATCGTAACTCAGGATTGGATTATCTGAAATCAAAAAACCAAACAAATTTTGTTAATATATTAGATTATCTAGTAATTAATCGTTCGGCTAATCAAAGTAGTGAATTTTCACAAAATGCCAGCTTTCAAAAGAAATGATTTAGATTTTTATGTTAAAATTTTTGATTATAAAATGGAAAATAAGTATCAGATTTACAAAAGAAACAATTAATTACTAGAAAATGTATCTTTAAAGATTGAGTTAAAATGGTTGACCGATCAAACAAGCCGTTTTCGAGATATCGTGTACACCGACTTGAAAAATGTCGTTTTGAAAAAAAACACGTTTAAAGTTTCAATACCTACCTTAAAACGTGCCGAGGCATCTCTACATATTTAGGTATAACTCCGAAAGTATTGCTTAGATCTACTTCAAATTTCGTGCGTATACTTTTGAATATATGTACATTACAAAAATAGATTTTTTTGAAAGTCATAACTGCGTATAACCCCTTAATGTTGTCTTCCAATGCGTAATTTGCAGCAAGCGTGTCTGAATAGACATAAGCTTTAACATAGCCCCACAAAAAATAATCTACAGGCGTTATATCGCACGATCTGGGTGGCCAATTGACAGGTCCTGAACGTGAAATAAAAAAAGCACCGAACTCGCCTCTCAACAAGTCCATTGTTACGCATGCTATGTGGCATGTAATACCGTCTTGCTGAAACCACATGTCATTCAAGTCAAGCTCTTACACTTTGGGCAAAAAAAAGTTAGATATCATTTCACGGTAGCGCTCACCATTCACAGTTACGTTACGATTCGCAGCATCTTTGAAGAAGTACGGTCCAATGATACCTCCAGCCCATTAACCGCACCAAACTGTGACCTTTTCTGGATACATTGGTAGCTCTTGCAATTCTTCTGGATGATCTTCACTCCAAAATCGAAAATTCTGCTTATTTACGTACTCATTGATCCAAAAATGAGCTTCGTCGCTTAATACAATTTTTCGATAAAAAAGTGGATCTTCGGCCAACTTTCCAAGAGCTCGTTCACCAAAAATTCGGCGTTGCGGTAGGGCCTTCGGCTTCAATTCGTGCACCAGCTGTATTTTGAAAGGCTTCACACCTAAATCCTTTCACAAAATTTTCCACGTTGTTGAGTAACAGAGGCCCAATTGCTGCGAACGTCGACGAATCGATAATGGATGGTCATCATTAACACTGGCCGATACAGCTGCGATATTTTCTTCAGTTCGCACTCTACGTAAGCGTGTTGGTGGTTTAATGTCCAATAATGTAAATTTGGTTCTAAATTTAGTCACAATAGCTCGAATAGCCGCTTCAGTGGGTTTAAACTGACCATAAAATGGAAGAAGCGCGCGATAAACTTTGTTAACAGAACACGCATTTTTATAATAAAATTCAATGATTTGCAAGCGTTGTGCGTTTGTAAGACGATTCATGGTTAAATTATAGACCAAACTGAAGATGTTTGACAGTGAAACAAAACACGAATCGTGCGTCAGCTGTTTAAATCAACTGTTTAAAAAGATAATAGGTAAAAAATCACCTGTTAGTAGAAAATCATATTATTGAAGGTTGGTTATTGTCTACCGGAACGTTTTTCCCATTATTTCATGTTCCACGTTCGATGTGAGTTCGGTATCCAGCTATGACAGCTGCACAAAGGAAAAGTATTTTTATTCTCTTGCTCAAAACCGACTGTTAAATTATCGCTCATTATTATTCAATTATGACAACGGCAGTTATTAGGAAGAATGACATTCTCAATTCACTGAAACATACATTGTTTGAGAGCCGGAAAATTTCTAACTGCTGCGGTGGTAAACATTATTCATCAATGTCAACTGGAAATACAAAAAAAAAAAAAAATAATAATAAGCATACAGCTGGCTCTACTGTTTAGCGGAAAGGTAAAAAATTGCATGCCTTTTACTTCCGATTTAAACATGCAAACTCATTCATACAACAGCTGTAATTAAACTTCCCGATTGCAAGTAGCATCGTTGAAAGTGACAAGAAATAGCAAAAAAAATACATAAGACATAAAAGCAAGCATCTCTAAAATTTGAAAAGAGCGTGCAATTAAGATTACAATTTGATTTCGCACTCAATTCACAGTTGGCAATAAAACTTGTGTATTGATATCGCCACATTTATAAAATTATAGTGACTACTAGAGAATGTATTACTTAGTAGCTTATAAATAATACAAGTAATGCCCGAAGTATAACTAAGTATGCCATCATTTTTGACTGAAAAGAAGTAAAGCTCTACTATGGCAAACGATTTCGCGGGATATTGGAATGAAAAAAGACTAACAAAGTTAGAACAATTTTCGAATTTTAATATATTAATGTTTAAATACGGCCCACACAGTACGTTTAATAACTACAATTTTTATTAATTTTTTTCCAAATAAAGCTCATTCTTCTACAAAAACCAAACAAGTTTCAAACTTTGTAAAAATTAAAAACAAAAAAAAATTAAAAATATTTCATTTTAGTTTCAAACTTTTTAATCAGAATTTTTAGAAAAATTTCGGGCATGCAGTTTTATAGTCATTGAGTCTTGGCATAATAAAGTGCAAGTTTAAAATGGCGCTGATTTTTGACATTTTTTAGTTTTGTTGGCGGTCTATATACCTACATAAAACGATCGACATTTTTTATTTTGTTAGAAAACAAAAGCCCAAGAATATAGAGCAAAAACTTCCCAAATTTCATAGCCCGATAGTCAATGGGGATACTCGAAATTTTTCTAAAAATTCTGATTAAAAAGTTCACAATTATTATGAAAATTTTCAAACTTTTTTAATATAAAACTTGGATTCATATGGTTTCTGTGGTAGAATGAACTAACTATAATAGTAATATTAATTGGCTTTTACACTCTTTGCAGGGTGTTTCGCTGACTCCGAACGACGGATGGTTTAGCAGCTTTTTCATGGCAAAAATACACTCTGTGGTTTAAAATTTGCTGCCAAGGGGCGACCGCTATTAGAAAAAAATTGCTATCATCTGGCGTTTCATGAACTATATGTACATAAAAAAATGATTAAAGTTAAATAAAAAACAAGTAAATTGTAAAAATTTGGCAATAAGTTTCTGTGCAACCAGTCCCGTGAAAAAAGTATAGACGGGGCGGCTGCGACGTGAATTTCCTTAGAACGTTTGGATCTTGCTCCTGCGACTATGCAATGGTTAATTTCTCATTCATTGAGCAAGAGTTTTTGATAACAAAGGTAGTCCAACGTTACCGCATATACCTCGTAGTCTTGATATTGCGCTATGCGACCTTTTCTTATTCTCCCAGACGAAGTTGCACCTGAATGGAGCACATCATGGTGGCGCAAACTCAACGGACGGCGACAAAAAACAGTTCTTCGAAGGTTGGAACTTATAATTTTTGGTGAACGAAACCTTTAGTAAAATATTTAAGTTTGTAGAATCTAAAATGATTTTCGATTTGGCGGTCACCTACTTACTTTTCCAAGCTTCTAAACTTTGGTTTGTATTGAAGCTAAAAAATTACTAAAAAGGTGCTCATCCAAAAATTAAAATTTTTTAAGCAGAGCCCTCTGTCAAACTGAGATATAATTTCCACAAAGGATATGAATTGAAGTTTAATTGTGCTCAGATTTGGGAATACGAGAATATTATAATACAATATATTTTTTAAGTTAGCCAATATTTGAATATTCATGGGATCACTTTCTTTTCCCATAAATTTCAATTCGCTCAATTCCTGGTCTAGAAACTTAAAAAAATCGATTTTATGTTTTTCCGATATTTCGAAAGTATAGTATCTATAGAATATACTGTGAAGTTTTCATGCGGAAATTCCCAATATTGTAGTTTCTACAGCCCATTAACTAGACACAGAGCGGTCCGCGCGCTTCTGTACTCAACCTTCAAACTCATTTATCTCGAAATGACTTTTTTCGTTCTGGCGTTGTCAAAAACAAAAAAAAAACTACTCAACCGAATAGTCCGAGATTTTAATATGTTGTTCACAATATCAATGGCTATAGCCCGTACTACATTATTTCGTATTTTATTAACAACTCAAGAAAAACCCGATTTTTAAAGTGCCAGATTCGACACCGTGCCATATTGTCAATTTTTTTTTTATTCTAGTACTCATTAATAATTTTTTTGGTTTTTGTGTTTCAGATAAATAGAAGCGAAAAATTAAAAATATCATGAAAATCGGTTGTCAAACAACAAAACTGTGAAGTCTCTTCGGAAAAATTGCTGTAACTCACTCAATTTTGCTCTGATTGGCCTGAAACTTTGACATATTACCTTCCAGTAAGAATTCTATAACTCCCTCGGCTTTGCTCTGATTGGCTTGAAATTTCGGCACGTAACTGCAGAAGCTTCAGCCTTTCCAAATGCGCAAAAATCAGGAAAAGCGGTTGTCAAACAACAAAACTGTGAAATCTCCTCAGAAAAAGTTCTGTAACTAAATACTTCAATTTTGACATACTACCTTAAAGTAAAAGTGCTATAATTCGTTCAGCTTTGCTCTGATTGGCTTGCAATTTCGACGAGTAATTGCAGAAGCTTCAGTGTTTCTTAATATGAAGAGCCAAAATAGACAGCACCGTTCAGGTCAAATTTTTCGAGAGGGTCAACTTCTGCACCATTTTTAAAATTATTAAAATTAAATTTGTTTTTTATTTTGTATGTAAAAGATGTTAATTAAAAAGCCTAAAAAAAATAAATATCGCTATCAAACTTAAAAGCAAAAAAATAGTTACTGTAAAGAATAGTAATTTTGAATTTTGAAGGGGGGGAGTGGCTTATAATACCTCAAATCCACCTACAAAATTCTATTGTTACTTTTGTTAAAATTATTTGCTTAATAAATATTATTATATATATAACCGTTAAAAATTACACTGATTGATAAAGTAAATCTTTCATTAGCCCGATCACGTCCATTTTTGGAGTATAACACTAATATCAGCCAGATGATTTATTATTGAAAATTCAACGGTTTTCACGATTTTGACTTTGTTTGGGTGGTGGGTGCCACAGTTGAGTAACCACGAAACCATTTTCAGAAACTTTGTTATTATTAAAGCAAAATCGACCTATTTCAATTTTAAACTATATCGGATAAATCCTTCTATTTTTTTTCGGCTACTACTCAGCCGCCTACTGCACGGCGTATGGAATTTCAAGGATACGGTAGACGAGATACTGAATGGAATGAGCGAAATACAAAGCGTGTTTTTAAATTGAAATTATTTTGTAGAGTCAGCAGAAGACTATTGTTAAATAAATTTAATTGCCGCACTTCGATTGATGCAGAGTATTCACTGTGCTTATTTTTTATTATATTTGTACGTATACGCGTATTTGCTGTGAATGTTTGCTGCTACATTTAATTAAATATATCATAGATGCTACCAACCAATACAAAGAAGGTTTAGCTGAATTATACAACATCGCTTTGGCCAACATAATGAATTTTAAATTTTCCATTTACATTTACTATTTGTTGATTCACATGATTAGAAATTAATAATACACGCGCATGCAATCAACTTATGTTAATCGATTCTGCTAAACCTACAAGCGGCAGAAAAGTTATTGCCATTTAATGTAATATATGCCGAAGCTCGCTGCTATCTTTGCTATTAAATGACGTCAACTGCTTTTAATGCCTTCTGACAGATAAACGTTTAAAATGGATATGAGTGCCAAGCAAACTACAAATTGGTGTCTATAAAAAAGTAAATAGCGATGCAAGCAAATATGAGTTTTTTTATAAAAAGATTTTGTTTCAAAGGTGTAGGTTTAAGGTTTAAGGTTAAGGTTTGTTAAAGTTCATTATTTGTTTTAAGTATTTATTATAGTTTTTTATAATGTATAGGTCATTATTTAACAAGGGTCCATCTTTATACAAAAATTGGCATTTATTGTTAAGGAAAAAAATTATAAAAAATTAATATTATGCGTTTGGCTGACCCTCTCTTCCAACTTGTGGTTTTATAAAAATTGAGCGTGCTACAGTTTCTTGCTGCTCCTGAATGGCAAAGGTTTTTGTGAGGAACTTTTTAATAAAGGGTGATTTTTTAAGAGCTATAGGTAAGTTTTTCAAAAAAACACACGTAAAATTTTGAAATGCAATTTTTTTAAATCGATAGTACAGTTCATATAATATATTTGTTTGAAGATTATTTCATGCAAATGTTGACCGCGACTGCGCTTCAAATGGTCCATCCGCTTAGTCCAATTTTGGCATACTCTTTCCAATGTTTCGGCCGGTATTTCACATATAAATCCTTTAAGGGGTTATACGCAGTTATGAAGAAAATAAAAGACGGGTTGTCAAGGATTTATCCTGAAGAAACTTCAGAATATTTTAATTTGAAAATTTTTGGCGGTTATAAAAGCATCCTTCAAGAACGTAACAAAATTTTTTATTTATGAAAATATTGATTATAGAGCGCGCTGCAGGCGATTTCTGGAACCTCCTTTAAAAAAAGACGATTTACGGTGTACATCGTAACTCAGGATTGGATTATCTGAAATCAAAAAACCAAACAAATTTTGTTAATATATTAGATTATCTAGTAATTAATCGTTCGGCTAATCAAAATAGTGAATTTTCACAAAATGCCAGCTTTCAAAAGAAATGATTTAGATTTTTATGTTAAAATTTTTGATTATAAAATGGAAAATAAGTATCAGATTTACAAAAGAAACAATTAATTACTAGAAAATGTATCTTTAAAGATTGAGTTAAAATGGTTGACCGATCAAACAAGCCGTTTTCGAGATATCGTGTACACCGACTTGAAAAATGTCGTTTTGAAAAAAAACACGTTTAAAGTTTCAATACCTACCTTAAAACGTGCCGAGGCATCTCTACATATTTAGGTATAACTCCGAAAGTATTGCTTAGATCTACTTCAAATTTCGTGCGTATACTTTTGAATATATGTACATTACAAAAATAGATTTTTTTGAAAGTCATAACTGCGTATAACCCCTTAATGTTGTCTTCCAATGCGTAATTTGCAGCAAGCGTGTCTGAATAGACATAAGCTTTAACATAGCCCCACAAAAAATAATCTACAGGCGTTATATCGCACGATCTGGGTGGCCAATTGACAGGTCCTGAACGTGAAATAAAAAAAGCACCGAACTCGCCTCTCAACAAGTCCATTGTTACGCATGCTATGTGGCATGTAATACCGTCTTGCTGAAACCACATGTCATTCAAGTCAAGCTCTTACACTTTGGGCAAAAAAAAGTTAGATATCATTTCACGGTAGCGCTCACCATTCACAGTTACGTTACGATTCGCAGCATCTTTGAAGAAGTACGGTCCAATGATACCTCCAGCCCATTAACCGCACCAAACTGTGACCTTTTCTGGATACATTGGTAGCTCTTGCAATTCTTCTGGATGATCTTCACTCCAAAATCGAAAATTCTGCTTATTTACGTACTCATTGATCCAAAAATGAGCTTCGTCGCTTAATACAATTTTTCGATAAAAAAGTGGATCTTCGGCCAACTTTCCAAGAGCTCGTTCACCAAAAATTCGGCGTTGCGGTAGGGCCTTCGGCTTCAATTCGTGCACCAGCTGTATTTTGAAAGGCTTCACACCTAAATCCTTTCACAAAATTTTCCACGTTGTTGAGTAACAGAGGCCCAATTGCTGCGAACGTCGACGAATCGATAATGGATGGTCATCATTAACACTGGCCGATACAGCTGCGATATTTTCTTCAGTTCGCACTCTACGTAAGCGTGTTGGTGGTTTAATGTCCAATAATGTAAATTTGGTTCTAAATTTAGTCACAATAGCTCGAATAGCCGCTTCAGTGGGTTTAAACTGACCATAAAATGGAAGAAGCGCGCGATAAACTTTGTTAACAGAACACGCATTTTTATAATAAAATTCAATGATTTGCAAGCGTTGTGCGTTTGTAAGACGATTCATGGTTAAATTATAGACCAAACTGAAGATGTTTGACAGTGAAACAAAACACGAATCGTGCGTCAGCTGTTTAAATCAACTGTTTAAAAAGATAATAGGTAAAAAATCACCTGTTAGTAGAAAATCATATTATTGAAGGTTGGTTATTGTCTACCGGAACGTTTTTCCCATTATTTCATGTTCCACGTTCGATGTGAGTTCGGTATCCAGCTATGACAGCTGCACAAAGGAAAAGTATTTTTATTCTCTTGCTCAAAACCGACTGTTAAATTATCGCTCATTATTATTCAATTATGACAACGGCAGTTATTAGGAAGAATGACATTCTCAATTCACTGAAACATACATTGTTTGAGAGCCGGAAAATTTCTATTGCCTAAAAGCTTTGGCAAGCCCTTTTGAACTTCAACTTGGTATTCAGTTTTTGTGCTTTATGTTTGTAGGTATGCAGCATGCACGATGTTCCTTGAATGCCAAATGGTAGATGCTAAACAGTAGAGCGTACAGCGCGTATACGTAACTTCATGGCAGAACTTGTATGCCCACTAATAGGTATACCTATATACTCGTGCATACATATGCACAAAGTCTTGGTTACACATAACTTTTGCATTTGTTGCCTCTACCGTTGCCAATGTAGGAACAACAGAAGTCAGTTCATATGTACAAACATCTGTATTAGTATTTGAAGGAGTTAGTACCTATGTTGAGTTTTTGTTTGACTTTGGTTGACTTTATATGTGTTTACATATGTACGTATGTATTAGGGTGTACTAATAGTTTGCTTTTTCTATGTGTGAGTTGGATATTAATAATAATAATAATTAGCGCTCAAACCATTGGTTGGGTGACTGAGCACCTCCACCTATTTGTGGTGTGTGTCTTGATGTTGTTCCGCAAATGGGGAGAGCTACAGCGTTAAACCGACAGAGAACGGCAGATGGTTTTTATAAGTAGTTTTTTTATGGCAGTAATACACTCGGAGATTTCTCGTTGCTCGCCGTGGGGCAACCGCTTTAGAAAAAATTTGCTTTTTTGCTGTTTCATGCCTGCGGCTTCGAACCCGACCCATTCACCTTCGGCGACCGCGAGTTGGATATTAAGTAACCGAAAACTACGTTTTACACTTGTAGAAATCTGATTCATATACGTAATGACAATACAACTCCCCGAAATGATGTTAAAGGCACTACAAGTCTTGACTATTTACTTTTTTTATTTTTTTATTTCAATTATTTTTTTAAAGATTTTATTTAATATTTATTATAATTACTTCTAATAGCAAAGACCATAATAATCCACGTTTCCAACTTTGTGCCAAATTTATAAAAATTTGACAAATTATCATAACATTTTTTAATCAAAATGTTTAAAAAACTTTGGATACGCTGTTTTATAACTAATTAAATTTGAGTAAAATAAAGTGCAAGTTCTAAGTTGGTTAAAACTTTCGTTGATTTCTGATAATTTTTTCCCTAAGGATATTTCGCTGTTTTGTGCTTATAAAAAAAATGTCGTGCATTCGTTATATGGAGGAAAACGGAACACCTTCTTGGGGAAAAATATCAACATCAATGAAAAATTTGAGTTATTTTAAATTTTATTTTATTGTTTTAAAATGTTCATGGGATACAAAATTGGGAATGCAAATCGAAAAAGATCAGATTAAAAATCTTCAAATTTTCATGATAATTTGACGATTTGTTTTAAGTTTTGTGCAAAGTTTGAAACTTAAGTTGTTATGGTTTTTTTATGGAATGTGCTATAATTTTATATGAAAATTATTAATATTAAAAATAAATAAGTAATAGTCACAGCTTGTCAATATGTGGTGCCTTTATAATATTTTCGGGAGGTTTAGTTCTAGACTGCAAGCTTTAAGTAAGCTACAATTAAAATTTAAGTACAGGTAGTGCTCTTAAAATGAGTTCATAAATGATACCCAAAAATGGTTTCCTCAGCCCTATCCCCGCATATATTTCAAACAGCTTGATATTTAGGTGAATCCAAATCCAGTTTTTCTAGAGAGTAATTCACACAGTAAGCTTTTGGAGCCTTGGAAAGTTCTATGTTTTTCGTGCATCCAGTGTTGCGCAAAGTTTAATAATCTACAGGTGCCCAGATTGCTCTTATTTCTGTTAGTAGCTGCCTTGACCTTCTGCTCAACCCATGAAAACAGAAAACTCAGAGAGCTTGTATGCTCACACTTGATTCTCCAATTCCTGTTTCATGCTATTTTCTAGCGTTCTTATCTGCTTCTTCCTTTCCCTTTTCTTGTGATTCAGTACAGATTGAAACTGTACCACCGAAGGTATTGCAGGAGATTTCTAAAATCTTCAACATATTTTGCTTTAGTTTTTATCGATTCAAGGGCCTTGATTGACTCCATACAAAGCAAGCGAGGTTTTAAGCAGCGAGTTCCATAATGGGTACCAGTTTTACTATCATGCCATTTACATAGACGTCGGTTTGCAGTTTAAAAATCGGAAAGTTTCTCTGAGTGAGAGTTACTGGGAGAATATGACAAACTCAGTTCGATTTTTATTTTTGAACTGATCATCACAGCTATTCTCATTTAGATATGGAGTTTCAAATTGCTTAGTTTCTATATTTCAGAAAAATCATTCGCTGAGCACCTTAATGTGTACGCACAATTATGTGTACTTATGTACTTGTAAGTATGTAGCTGCTTTTGATTTTACTGCTCGAGCACAAAAAGATAGAACTTTCAACTTTCTGAGATGAACTGACGATTTATTTTTGTGAAACAGTAGATATATTCGTTCATCTAAAGCTTTGCGTTTTCATTGCTTGCCAGTTCGCTATTGGCTTAAGGGCTTTCACATTTGCCAAAGGTGCAACGGTGCGTACGTTTCACTCAACTCACGTTGCTGAAGCCTTACGCACACATACGAGGTATATTCCAGAGTAAACAAGGAGCGCAATGCTTTTACTGATTTTTAAGATCCTTATATTTTTCATTATTACAATTTCGTGATTACAAATTTATACGATAATCAAAAGTAATTTAAGGCATGCCGAAAAAAGGTGGATGCTAAATATTGAAAAACTAAGCAAACACAAATATTTTGTGGCTAAAAGAAAGTTCATATATTTTAATTACGAGTCCTGGAACTCCCGGGATTAATAATGCCGAAATTTTCATGCCTTACCGAAATTCCGGGATCTCGAGATTGATTTCCCTAATTTCCACTGATATTGTAAGACTAACTAATGGCATGTGTTGGAAAGCTAACCACTTCACTAATGTACTGTCAACGGCCTTTCGGCACAAGACAGCAGAGTCACTGTGTTCTTGGGATGTGTTGGGATGTGTGTTTTGTTTTAAAAATGGGGAAGACTTATAAAGAATTGCTTGAACTGATAAAGTAAGTACAGAAGCATGTGACGATGATTAATATTTACATATATAACATATATTAACATATATAAGTGACGAGTAGCCGCAGGAGCAAAAAACTTTTATTCCTATTTAAAGAAAATCTACTTTCCTTTGGAATGCACCTCACACATTCATATATGGTAGAATTTGGAATGCATAGTTGAGGAATTGGTAATGAATTGAACTGTATTTTTACGGTTCCTTAAGCTTTCGTAAAGCATTTTTAAAAGGAAATGAAAATGCGTGGGAACGCATGGGGGTGAGATGGTTAACGAAGAATGAATTTTCCAACAAAAAAATTAAAAGTTGGTATATCTTACATTAAGGAAAATGATAGACGAAGGAAGACGAGACTCGATTTAAACATTTTTTTACAAGCTTGCTTATAAAAGGTGATCAGTTGGGAGGTACTCTTTGCAATAGGGTTTTTTTTGACAGGCCACGGGTGAGTATTGTTAAACTAAATACATTTTTTTTTCAGTATTCATTGACATTTCATTACGGAAAAACTTACGCCTCAATAAAGTTTACAAATCGTACAATTGTATTACGAAAAACGACGCTTTGTGGAAACTATTAATCGCGCGCTCATAACGACTTATGGTATTTAGCGATGAGGCTCATTTTTGGCTTAATGGCTACGTCACTAAGCAAGATTCCGTATTTGAGCAGAAGAGCAACTCGAAGCCATTCAGGTTATCGGCAGATATTTCTTCAAAAACGAGAACTTTTTTAAACTTTTTCATGCCGGAAATTGAAGCCCGTGATTTCCACAACAATTTGGTTCCAACAAGACGGTGCTACTTGCCATACAGTCCGTGAAGGAATGGATTTACTGCGACGTCGTCTCGATGAGCAATTTATCTCTCGTCTTAGACCAGTGGATTGGCCAGTGGCCACCAAGATCGTGTGATATCATTTTGTATTTGTGCAGGCTTGTAAAATCTAAATGCATCGTGGATAAACCAGCTTCGGTAGAGGCATTGGAAGCTAACATTATTAAAGCCACTCAAAATTGGTGTTTACGGATAGCCGAATTACGGTGCAGTTGTGACCAACATTTGAAAGGGATTATCTTTAAAAATAAATGTCTTGAATGGTTCTACACATTAATTATAAAGGTTGCCCAATCAAATTGAAATTTCGTTGTTTTCTTTCAATTTTAAAACCTATACTTCTAAATTTAGCACCCTTTACTAAACATGTAGAGATGGTATAAGTACATGTAAATTTTGTCTCATTATCTTATGACCCCCTCGAATGGCGGATGGGTTTTAAGAGAGTCTTCTTCATAGCGGCAATGCAATTGAAGATTGTCACACAATTCAAGTTAGGAAAAAGGCAATTATGTAATAGCTAAAGAAAGTAGAATAGATATTTCGCCACAAGCAAATATGAGTATAAGTGACTTCATTGAATTAGGGCCGGAACAAATCAAAGTTTACTTTAAAAAAGTTCAAATTTTATTATTATTAATTTAACTATTTAAAAGTATAAATTGGTTATTTATGGATAAGATGTAAGAACAAATTTTAATGCTACATACTTGTATGAGGCCTCCTTGTAGAAAAAACTCTGGTTAAATATTAAACCCTAGACTTACGTATCATAGCAGCACAGTGGCAAATTGATACTTTCTCACTCAGAAAATGCAGAACAGAAGTTTGAGGCAGTCTGATACTCGTGCTAATTTTATCGAGTTAAATTCAATTAAAACGGCCGTAGCCGATTGGGTTGGTGCGTGACTATCATTCGGAATTCAGAGAGAACGCAGGTTCGAATCTCGGTGAAAGACCAAAATGAAGAAAGAGTTTTTTTCTAATAGCGGCTGTCCCTCGGCAGGCATCGACAAATCTCCGAGTGTATTTCTGCCATGAAAAAGGGGTCTCATAAAAAATATCTGCCGTTTGGAGTCGGCTTGAAACTGTAGGTTCCTCCATTTGTAGATCAACATGAAGACGCACGCCACAAATAGGAGGAGGAACTCGGCCAAACACTCAAAAAGGGTGTAAGTGCCAATTATACAACATATATATGTTCAACCATTTACAACTTTTGTTCACATCACTGGCCTATGAAATGCAAAAATTCATTTTTATTATTGAATTTATTACATTCCGCGATTATATCGAAATATAAGTGAACAGAGAGCGTGTTTTTAAAGCCAGAAAGCTGAGTTTTTTTTAATTATTCGCATATTTTGCTTAACAAGATGAAACTTTCTATGGAACACTTTGTTATTTTGCTGATAAGATTAATATTATTATCCGCCCCTCTTCTGTTAAAACAAATGAAACTGAAGTACTCAAAAAATTTTCATTATCGTCTGAGAGCAATATTTCAGTTATTTTTGTTAGCAAGTTACTTCTATAAAATTGCTGAGTTAATTACTTAATGATTTAAGTTTACTTTACCTTCTTAACCATTCGCTATAAGAGGACGTTTATTGATTTAACTTGAGTTTATTCTGAGTTAAAAAGATAAGTTCACATTTAGCAAGTGGCCCTGACGATAAAAAGTGTAGAAAAACTAGAAGACAATAGATTCGACCGCTGTAGCCAAATGGATTGGTGCGGGACTAACATTCGGACAAAAAAAGTTTTTCTGGTGGCGGTCGTTCCTCAGCAGATAGAGGCAAACCTCCAAGTATATTTTTGTCATGAAAAATCTCCTCATAACAATCGATTTGGCATTTAGAGGTACATCAAGACGTGTACCACAAACAGGAGGAGAAGCTCAGCCAAACACCCGAAAAGGGTGTAATCGTCAATAATATAATATGTGGTATGTATATATAAGTGAATAATAAATAAAAAAAACATGCACTTCGCAACAAGATGATATCACATCCACATTTTGCCCAATTTTGACTATTTTGTTTAAATGCTTATTACGTTCGTATAAAAGTGTAGCTCATTGTCTAGCAAATACCGTATAAATACTATTTTAAAATATTATGCCAAGGCTGGAAAAACTTTGCAAACTACGAACTTTATGGGTTTCAGTTAGAGTTTATAGAACCATTTTTGATATGCAGTTTTATAGCTTATTAAAATTTTGTATAAGAAGGTGCAAATTTGAAGTTGCTAATAAGTCCCTGTTTATATCATTTCCTCCACGCAAAGATTGTACAACATTTTTCTGTTTTATATAGAGAAAAGAGAAAGGAAAAAAATTATTAGCCATCAGTGAGAATTTTGAGCCCTTGAAACTTGTACTTTATTACACTTATATTTAAGGGACTATAAAACTACGAACGTGAACTCTTAAAATTAGGTTTAAGTTTATCGAATTTTTATAAATCTTGATCAAAGTTTGAAGCTTTGATTTATTTGTCATTTGTTGGCGAATGAAATATATTTTTATAAGAAGTCAATTAAAATAAAAAAGGATAAAAAAAATTGTTAAAAACTGATTAAGATATGGTGTATTCATTGTTTTAACCCTAAAGGGGTTAGGCCGGGTCGATTTGTGGGGAGGCAAAAAAATCGCCCATTGCTCTGTGAAAATCATATTCTAGGGATCAAAATAAGAAACTTTGCCGAAGGAACCATACCTCTAAAACCTCTAAAACGAATTCTGATGCCCCAAAATTTGGGTCGAACTTTTTAGTTTCTTTTCTCATGTAAAGGCCAAAAATGGTGATATTTTGAAATTATTGTATGGGGAACCCCCCAGGGGAGTTCCAGGGGGTGTGCCACTGGCATGGGTGGATCGGCCGTGCAAAGTTAGTGGGGGTCGGTCATACATTTGGACTCGATTGGAGCACTCTAAATGGGTCAAAGTGGGATTTTTCGTTCGACCCAAATTGGGGGACATCAGAATTCGTTTTAGAGGTATGGTTTCTTCAGCAAAATTTCTTAGTTTGATCCTTAGAATACGATTTTCACAGATCAATGAGCGATTTTTAAATCGACCCGCCCTAATATGCATGGAATATTAAGTTGGGTATTAATTTTTATTATAATAATAATAATAAGTAATTTCAGTACCGGTACAATAAACACCTTTCCCTATTTCAGCGGTCTAACTTGCATTTTCGCCTTTATCAAAGAAAAACTGTAAAATGCACCGAATTTTCTCTTTGTTGATTTCCATTCTAACCCCCTGTAAATCACAAATGAATTGAATAAACAAAAAAAGCAAAAGAATTTTTTTAGTAGGAAATGTCACCTGGACAATGAGCATAAACTTTAAAATGTTTGACCGACACTTTACGAGATATCGATCTGTACATCCATTTGTCGATAAAATAATGGACCTTTTTTCCAAAAATTAATATAAACAATAATAAGTTATCGTTATGTGATATTGATTAGTTTTTTATAACAGGTAAGCATAGCTCTAACTCAATTTTGCAGTTAATGCGCCGATTTTAGTCTTTCGCTTAAGGAATTGTTATTGGATTATTATCCTCCAAAGAGCTCTAGAAAAATTTAAAACCCATGCCACCAAATGATTTTGCTGGCCAATTAATAGCGATGCGGTGTGTAATAACGACATTTACAAGCTACCCATAGAAAATTCTCTCCTCTATTTTATATTTTCTATAGTTAAAAATAAATGTTCACACATCAGAAGTAAGAGCAGTGGTCGGACAAACCTAAAAAAGCTCTAAATCAAAATAGAGGGTTTTAATGAGAAACTTATTAGTTTGAGTTTTTATAAAAGTAAAACCATCATATTTTCATTTCTTTGCTTATCTCACTTTAATTTTGATGGTGCCCTTTTCAATCGTGTAATAAAGTTGGATCGGATCTTAGTGCTTTGTTGGATTTCCTACCAATGGTGAATGAAAATGAGATGACAATGAAAATGATGTGTCGATCACTTTTTTAAATATTTTCGCTCGACGATCGACGATCCCGACTCTACGAGCTATTCCAAAAGTGGCCAGGCAGCACTCTTTGTCTTTGGCATCTAATGAAAATTTCATAGCTGGAATCTTTTTCCGAAGAAAGTATGTTGTGAGCTTTCCTACAAGAGGCTAAGAGAGAGATCCAGGCATTCTTCTGGGAAGCGCGGTAAGAACTTTCTACAACGACGGGCCCAATTGAAAATGGTGCTGCAGTGGGATGGCATTTGGATAACAACTTCAGATAATTTACTAATTTAAGTATGATACAAGGATCTTTCAACCGGAAATTTTTGCAATACTAAAAGTACCAGACTGGGTAATTGACGAAAGTTGGCGCCGTATTAAGGCTTGTAGGCTTGTACTGATAGCCAAGGTGCTAGAAAGGCCACTCTTTAAAAAAATGCTTAGGAATGTAAGTTGAGGCTGCAACAGAGTTTCCGCGAAATGACCTTGAACTTGTTACAGTGGTGTTCAAAGCAACGAACTGGCTATGAATTATTAAACGATTCTGCGATTCTATGGAGTGTCTACTGTAAGCGAAGCCAATTTCAGTATCAAGTATGATATAAAGGGGGCAATCGGATAGTTCAAAACTCGCAGTAATAAATGCCATGAGAGCCGTTTGCGCAGTACTCACACCGGCAAAAAATCCAAGTGTTTCCTGAATAAACTTACAGGGTGGTAGCAAAATTCCTTCTTAGACGGAGAAGGTGTGAGCTGCGTACGCTGATAGAGCTAATTACAGAACACATTACATAGGGAACATTAGCAACCATAGTCATAATTGACGACGTGTATGTCTTGTTTGGAGGATAAGATTATTTTCTCTGCTGCTGTATGGCTTTCGCTAGACTTTGATGGTGTATTATTTTGGTTAGATTTAGTGAGATCGGACTAACTACTTTCTCTTTTACTCGAAAAATAGCCTCGATTCATGAAATTCAATTCAAATTTAAATTTGTATCTTTCTTCTGTTTACCTTTAAATTCTATCTCTTAGCCTTAAGGAGCAATATTGCCTGAGTGTTTTGGGATAAAATTTCCGCCCACTCACAATTTCAGTACATTCTATTGCGATCCGCTCTATTCCATTCCACATTTTATTGCCGAACATTTTTTTGTTTGTGTTCGATAAATTTAGCGTATGCAGTTAGGATTTTTTCCATTTAGAAGCTATTTTTTCTGCATAGTCTTCAATAAGTTTTCAAATAATGGTCCAATTCAACGATTTCTATGATTTTATCGACATTTTCGAGGATTGATTTACTAAAGCATGCCTTATCTCTAATGCCCTATTAACAGAATGCAATCTTTGCTTTTGCGTTTGATATTTTAACGGGTTCATTATATTGGTATACATCGTCGTATAGCTGGTCAAAGAGATCTAGCGCAAAACGCTCAAAACTTTTTACTTTACCGAAAATTTAGATTTATGCTTAAGGGGTAACACCACTGTAGAAATTTCAAAAAATTTTTTTTTTTTATAAGCTTAAACAATTCTTTGAACCTTTTAAAATACAGAACAAAAAGTTTTATACGTTACCGAAGTTTATTTCATAAATATTTTAAGCTTTTAACCAAGCGTTAGTGACTGCTACCTAACGATTTCTCCAAATTTCCAAACTTTAAACGCGTTTTTCTCAAAACACGTTTTCTGAAATTGGCACGCAGCATAACTCAAACAATTTTAAATATTTTTAATCAGGTTTTTCACTACGTCTGTATAATAAACTTCTTAAGAAAAGAGCGTAGGGGATTTTAGATAGATTAATTTAAACGATTGTTATATTGTAATTATTTAAGTGCCGTTTTTTTTAGTCCAAAATAGAGTTTTTTCATTCAAATGCTTACTAATTCCACAAAAATAAATATTTTTTAAATCCCCTACGTGTTTCTCTAGCTATTCTTATCTAGATTAAGAAAACAAAAATTCCTTGTTCCAGATTAAAATTTGCACCCTCTGTGCTGCGTGCCGCGGAGCTCCTTCAAGAGAAACCACATTACAAAAATGTCTCCAATGCCGCCATTTTGTAAAATTTTTCGATCAAACTTTGTAGTTTTGTATTTTAGTATATAAGTAATAACTTCCCAAATCAGAGTGATTGTTTTCCCTTTCTTTCTATACAAAAAAATTCTTTAAAAATCGTGTTTATTTTACGCGTGTAGAGTGGTGTTACCCCTTAAGTCAACTTAGGCACTTTTCCAATTGTGCCAGAAATTTATGGCTCAGACAGCTCACGGAAATCGCAAGCTATTTTGTTTTAAAAATGCATAAGCTTCCACTGCTTTCTGAAATATTTTCATACTGCAAATTTCCATGATTCCCTTTTTGACTCATGCCATGTAATGGCAGAACGCATTTGATTAGTGTTTATTGCTGAGTAATGAATTTGCTTCAAATTGAATTTTTCGTTGATAGGAAAGCATTTGTAAATAAACAAACACCATTTCAAGTTACGATGGATTTCGATTATTTCATAGAAGCATCACAAACCGAATGCGTGAATGGAATATGCCAATAACAGCAGATTTGGATTGCTAACGTGCTAATGTACCCATGTATATAAATACATATGAGCATTTGTACATGGATGTGCAACAAAAATACTAATGAACTAACTGATATTTGTTAGTAATTTCAGTTTCCTCTTCTAGTCAATTGAAGTATTGCCCACAAAATTGCTGCACTGATAATTGATTTGAAAAACGTCGGGATAATGAAAACTGCAGTAATGAGTGCTTTACCGAAATATAAGCGTCGAAGGTGCGTAGTTACAAATTTTGAATTTGATTCCCAGGGGGCAGACTAAAGTCCATAAATTTAATGAAACACCACCCGAAATTATTACAAAAGCACCACTTATAGACAAATATTGACTATTTACTTACTTATTTTTTTAATTTCAATTGAATTTTTATTAAAATAAAGTTCATTCTGTAACAAATACTACAATAATCGAAGTTTAAAATTAGGCGTAGCAAATTTATAAAATCTCAAATTTTCAAAAAACAAATTTTCATCCATATTTAAGAATTTTAAATCAGAATTTTGTATTTAAATTAAAGTAAAAAGCCCATTAAGTTTTTGTATAAAGAGCAAAACTTGAAGTAAATCAAATTCTCGTTGATTTTCGATAATTTTTACTCCTGGCAGTGTTGCGCATTTTTTCTGCATAGCCAATGCATGACACTTTTCAGCAGCATTTGTACAAACCGGTAACGTTGTTCTCTCCTCCTTTCTGATCATATGCCTCGCAGCCGAGGTTTATTTTGAACGCACAAGAGTTTTACCGGTAGGAGCTTTCAAAATATGCCAGATTCATTGCCATTGTATATCTGCTCTTTTGTCAAAATTAAATCCATAATTGTTTTGCTAAATTTGTAGAAAAAGTGAGTTGATGGAGTCACTCTTATTTGGTAGACAGGAGGAACATTTTTTTGTTTTTTCGGTGTTATTTTTATTTTGCTATAACCCAATAGGCGGAACATCCGAAGATATGACAAAACGAATAAATAAAGTCCATGGTGCATCTGCACACTTAAACAACCAAAATCCTTAGCAGTAAAAACCAAGGTCGGATCTTCAGTTCCAATGCAAAGTCCGCGCTGCTATATGGTTGCGAGTTCTGGGCGCTAACATCTGTGCTTATGCGGAAACTGTAAATTTTAGTAAACTTCTGCAAGCCCAAAATATTAAGTATCTGTTGGCAGCATATAATTTTTAATACGGACCTATGGAAATCGACGATCTAACCATAAAACGTAGACGATTTGGTTGGATAGGCCATATACTGCGCAAAGATGCCGGCGAAGTCCAAAAACTTCCTGGCGACGTGCCGACGTAAGGAACCCCAGTTCTAACTAGATTTATCTCAAACAATGCTTTAACAGCCGTGATGATTGCACTAACTTTTGGCCCTACACTCCACCTGGAGTTAAACGATATTATATATATAACTATATACAAGTATATATATATCTATATAACGGAAAATTTTAGTGACTTGTGACTTGCTCTTTATTATACTAAAGTTTAATGAGTTATAAAATTTTTTAAAAATTGTTATTACAAATTTCGAAATTTTGATGAAAATTTGTCGAATTTTTATGAATCCTTCCAAAGTTTGAACCACGGATTATCATGGCTTATGGATTAATATAGAATGAACAATGTTTTTGTAAAAAATAATTGAAATTAAAAAATAATGTCAAAACTTGTTAAGTTGATGCGTTACTACCATTCGGAGTACCTACGTAAGTTCGAATCTTCGTGTATCTTTTTTAGGCCTGGTGTTGTCACAAAGAAAAAACTATCACCTGAAATTTTAATATGTTGTTCACATCACCAATGGCTGTCGCCCGTAACTTTTTGATTAAAAAACTGAACAAAAAAACCCGATTTTTAGACTGTCAAATTCAATTTTTTTTTATTCTAGTACGGGGCATACTGATTAATAATTTTTTTGGTTTTTGTGTTTTAGATAAATAGAAGAGCCAAATGGACAACACCGTCCAGCTTCAATTTTTCGGGAGAGTCAACTTCAGCGCCATTTTTAAAATTATTAAAACTAAAATTTTTGTTTTTCATTTTTTACATAAAGGAAGTTAAATAAAAAGCCTAAAAAATTAAAATATCGTTTCGCATTTTTTTGATATTGTAAAAAAAATTTTTAAAAATACCCTAAATTTTCGAGCTCTAGACCGGGACCCCTTAATACGCACACCCAATAAAGGGCGACAATAATTTTTTTTATAATATATTGAATTATCCAATTCAAAGAAGAAAAAACTGCATTGATATAAAAATTGTAAAGTCAGCAAATGAGTTTCATTAAACAAACTCAAATTTCTCTCTCTCTCTCTCTCTCTCTAACCACTTTCGCGCACTTTGTCATGCCTGGCTCATTTTAAAATGAAGAACTTACATATAACACATATAAAGTTTTCAATGAATTTGAAATTATATTTTCAGACTATAAAATTTAATGATGCAAGTTTCAAAGAATCAAATTAGTATGCTGCAGAAAACTTCGCGCTTTGTTGGTGGAAGTAAACTGATAAAGTGGTTTAGTCTCAGCCATACCCACAAGATGAGCCACCAGCACCAAACTAAAACTATCAGAATGAAGCAACTTCATTGTCTTTATAACTTTGCGCCACTAACAGTTGACCTCTCTTAGGCACCGACAGTTATTCATTTTATTGATGGCAACGCTGCTATACCAGGTGGGTTATACGAGTACCCCGCCAGCCATGGTGGTGCACTAATTGGATCCGCTGTGAAAATGACAAGAAAATGTTCGAAACTAGTTTGTGAAATAATTTAACAACTTAAGTTTTCAATTTTCATATGCCGTACGACAGCGAAGCTAAGTGTCATATTAGTGACAACAGTTCTACGCGGTCTGGCAGGCGAGCCCGTCCGGAATGGTAGTGAGGAGATGTGTATGCAATAATAAAATATTTAGGTATATATATTTAGGTACTAAATTTGGTGCTATGCACGAATATAAATTATTTTAATAACCGCGACCCTTGAGGCGATAATCGTTAGCAGGTAAACAGACACACGGAAAAAGGAAAATTGTGCTGAAATAGACAATTGAAAAAGTCGAAATTTCTGAGCAATTTTCCGTGGTGTTGAATGGTTAAGGTGGCGATAATTAAAAAAGTTTGCTGTCGATGTCATTCTGCGCTTGCATGTTGGCACTGTTCGACCGTCTTGCACGGCGTCTATGCGCGGACGCTTGCTGACATATCAATTAATTAGTAGATACCGAAGTGTGCGCTTTATATAAAAATAGTGTTCAAAATAAATCAGCTAAGTGTAGCTGAAAGTGGAGAATTCCACTATCACTTACTTCTCCTCCTCATCATTCAACCACTATTAGACTAAAATTAATTTGTACACCAATAAAATATTCGCCTGTAAAATTAGTTCATTGAGTATTGTGGTCGTCGTCGTTGCTTATTTTTCCTTTTTCAATTTGCTTTAGGGAAAGTAAAGAAACAAATGGGAAACTTCTGGTGATTATGTGACAACTAATAGGATGTACGCATGAATGTCAATGCTACTGTTGAGCGAGTTGCGCGGCTCCTTTCTTTATCTATATCATCGAGAACTATGTACTATGACTGCAGGCAAGTAGTAAAAGCTGAAATCAATCGATACAAATTGAAATAAAGTTTTGTTAGTAGGCGGCCAATACTCGACTCCTTGGGCACGTCAAACATATTTGGATGACAGTAGTACTTGGATGTTCAAATGCATGCCAGATCCAATAGAATTCAAAGAAATTTCTTAGGTGCATATAAAATTAAATTGCTTTTGAAAATTGAGCACATAGAAAGAAGTGCAAATTGTTTTAATATTTTTAATTTGGTATAACACAACTGGAGTTAATACATTTTTTAATATCAATTAAATTAAATAAATTTGCAAAATAAATACCTAGTCCTTATTTCAGTCCTTATTTGGTATTCTCTCCTTCGTCAGCATAAAAGCACCATCTTTAAAAAATTAAAAAATATGCTGTTGCTGTGCTGCGGAAGCAATTGAAAACATTATGGCTTTGCTTTGCTGTGCACATGTCTACAGCTGACCCCAAGCACAGCTGAAAAGTGGACGTCAATTTGCTGTTCTGCAGTGTTGACTGCGAAGTTTCAAACCAAACACTAAGGATCTTGCGGCCACTAAGGATCACAGCGTAGATTCAAATATTCATTGAGCTTCGTATGTAGTGTTGCTTTAACTGCCGAAGCACAGCACAACACAGTTTTCTATCGCTACCGTTGTTGTTATTCGAAATAAAATCGGCACTCATATTTGCGTGAAACATATGACAGTCGTTGAGAGCTACTCAGAAATGCAAGCGAAAGTAAAGCCTTGACAATAGCAATAGTCGAAGTTCATTATTTTGCCGTTGCTCCGCTTTTGTGCTGCGAGTATGTCCACAGCACAGCAACAGTCGACTTACATTTCTCATTGCACTGCTTTCGCGCTACTACTAGTACTTTGGCAGGAAATCGACAGTCTAGCTTACATTTTTTGCTTTTACTTTTGCTTTGTTGTTGGCTTTCAAATTTCGCAGCTACAGCTACATAGAAGCAAATGAAATGAAAAACTTGAAATATTTTCAAAGCTGCTCCAAGGAAAACTTCAAGAAACAGCTGCTATGCCAAAGGCATTTCGATTGATGTTGTTTTTGATGATTTTTTTTTTAGTTGCAAGTTCATTTGAAATCAGTCCAAAATTGGGTGTAAGTGCCGATTATCAATTTCTTTATCAGTAGTACGCCAACAAATCTACATCCATCAAAGAGTTTGTAACTTGATCGCTTAAAACCCACAGTTTTTGTTTAGCAAAATGTTTTCACATCCTGATTACTGCAATTGGCCTCGATGCCACGGGCTTAGCATATTCTTATGAATAGCTGCGTTATTACTACATTCAACGCAAACTAATTAGGAGACTGTCAATTGCTTTATAGTCGCCTCCTCATCAATACGCCAAGATTAATGCAAAGGGTTTAAAAGCGCGTTTATGTTATCATATCAATGCAGAGCGAAACTACAGGGTCCGGAACTCGAAGTGTAAACAACTTCAGACCGCTCGCGCAGCTATTGCACGGACACCAGCTGTCTGCTAGTTGGCTAAATGACAGCCCAGCGTATTGTTTACAAGCACGCGGAAACATTTTGTCGAGACTAAACGCGAAAAAAGAAAATCACTAATGGATTTCAAACGTAATAGTGTGATTGCATTATATTTGGCTGGAAAAGCACAACCAGCGATTGTTTGTGAGCTCGAGCACCTTAAAATAAATAAAGTTTCGCACCATTACTCGTTACAATGCTGGTAGCATCGCGAAACGTCACGTGAAATGGTTCAAAAAGTGAAGAAGAGCCTTGAGCGAAATCCTCGACGTAATGCTAATCAAATGACCGTTATATCCGCCGCATACTGCAAAATGATCTCAAAGTCAAGCCTTGTTAGATCCAAAAGGCGCATGATCTCACACCAAAGCAGCAACAAGTCAGACTTGAGAGAGCGAAGGAGTTGCTTCGCTTGACCGAAAGTGGTCAATTTCCGAACATTGTGTTTTCTGACGAGAACCTTTTTTCACATTGAGCAATTCGTAAACTCTCAAAACTATAGGGTGTATTGGACCGACCATTCACACGAGAATTTGAGTCATCGATTGACCACCAGGAGGCAGCACCCGCCGCAGGTAATGGTTTGGGTAGCTTTAATCGCAGATGGTCGCTTTCCAATCGTTGTCATTGAGCCTAGCGTCAAGATAAATGCGAAATATTATCGAGAAAGTATTCTGGAGGTTGCTTTGGCGTGGGCAGTGAGGCGTGGGCAGACAAACATTTCGGTGGCAGACCATGGACGTTTCAACGCGGCTCGGCACCGTTTCACAAAGCTCGAGTGAACTAAGAATGGCTAAAAACAACGCTCTGGACTTTATAATGTCCACACAATGAACGTCAACACGATGGATTATTCTCTTCGGGCTATTTTGGAATGCAAGGTCCGAACTAAAATATTCAATGTCGAGGCACTTAAAAAAGCCATTGTACGCGAGTGGGCCAAAATACCGGCAAGTCACATACGTTCAACTTGCGATTCGTTTCAGGATGGTCTCAATGCTTTACTCAAGGCAAAAGGTGATCATATCGAGTAAAAGTAAATTGATTCTTAATTTTGTATAATTTTCATACATTTTTTACTGTGAGTTGAATAGAAGTAATTTTCTAAATTAAATGTATGGCCTTTTTAATCCGTTACACTTCGAGGGCCGGAATAAATGAAAAAAAAAATGTATTAAGGGCATGAGTGCTCCATTTTGAAAACACATTACAACCCCAAAAAGACCGCAAATGAGTGCGGACGTGATTGACTGTGCGCATAAGAGACTGCTAGAATTTCAGTGCAGCAGCATCCATTAGCAACTCCCATCGTGAGCAATGAATGAAATGAATTTTTATTACGCTAGGCGTGTCCATATTTTTATGATGAAATTATCCATTTACATTCTCGCTCCAATTTTTTATGAAATCTTAAGAATATGTGCTTTTTCAGAAGTTTCTTTATTGAAGTGGAATTACTTCTTCAATAGGGTTAATAAAGCCTCACGTTCTCACATGTTTTTTGCTTTAGATATTTATAGTACGTCACTAGAACGTTAATCCTATTACCGATGGAACATTAACTTTCACGGGACTGTCACATTAACTGTCTCTTGGAAGCGAAAGGATATTTTAGTATTAAAAAAAAAATGAAGCAGCAATGTGATTTTTTGAGTAACAGAGCGTACTTGCAGCTATAAAGGGGCGAAAAAGAGTTGAAGTTTGAAAATCTAAAAGTACTGATATGCCACAGGGGGGTGTCGAGTCTTTCGATGAATTTGTCAAAGGATGGAAGAGTAAATGCGGAGCGCAGCTTATAAAAATAAAATACAGAAAAATCGTTATCATTCTTGTTAAGAGTTTTTCGCTTGAAATTTATTACTTTTTATATTCCTCTATTTCCGCTATTTCTAAATCCATTTCCTTACACTATTTTATTTGCAGCTCTATGATGGTTTAATTTTTATTTTATTATGGAAAGAACTTAACGTTTCGTTTTTATATTTTCGTTTAAGTTAGCTACTGTTTGCACTATTTATATTGTGGGCCTTGCAGTAAAAAAACTAATACGAGAGTTGGTATTTATATTTCTGGCCTAACAATGGAAAACTTAACACTGGTGGTTGAAAACGACCTTTTATTGTTCCAAAATATTTTCCATGATGATTAATACATTTTTGCATACGTCTGTTCGAATTTTCGAAACACTTTGTTTAGTTGCGTATTCGTTGTATGGAGAAAACGCGCATAACCGACAGCCGAACAAAAATGTTAAAAATTAAACCAACCAGCCCTTTGACATTTGCACTTTATTGCACCGAAATTCAATGGACAATAAAAGTGCTTACTTGAAATTTTTCTATTTCACAAAAATTTGCTCAATTAATTAATTTATTCATTTATAAGTGTAATAATTATAAATAACCAATTTAGAGGTATCGCAATTTAAATTGAAATAAAACAATGAAAATTCAAATTGATATTCATGGATTTATTTTTTAAGATAATTCCTTTCAAATGTTGGCCGCAACTGCACCGTAATCCGGCTATCCGTAAACACCAATTTTGAATGACTCTCTGGAGGGCTGCGTTCGGTATCTCGTGAATAGCTTTAGTAATATTGGCTTCCAATGCCTCAATCGAAGCTGTTTTATCCACAAAGCATTTAGATCTTACATAAAAGTCCTAAGGTCCATAAGTTGGCCTGAGCGATTTTCGTAATATCATACATTTGTACGATTTGTAAACGTTGTTGAGACGTACGCCTTTCCCCAATAAAATGTCAATGAATACTTAAAATATATGTATTATTGGCATTAGTCGCACGTGATCTATCAAAGAAATCTTATAGGAAAAAGTACCCTTAAATTAGAAAACACTTCACTTATAAGTCTGTTTTAGAGATAATTTACATTAAGTATGCACAACGTGGTGATATGTCGGATGAAAGTAAACTTATATATTTAGTTTAGTTAAGATTATTTGTAGTAGGATGATAGGTGACCTAATTGAGTTTGGCGGCTAAGTAATTTGACGCATGTATCAGTAGATCTTTTGAAGTCAGGAGGTTAAAAAAAATGTAGTGGCTACATCCGTGCTTTATTTGCACGCTTATCAGCGAATTCATTGCCTTTTATTAAATTTTTTTGTACATAATATTTCTTATCATATTGATAAAAAAATTATAAAAATTAAATGACTTACCAAGAAATTGTCAAAGCGTGTCATTATGTCCTTTTGCCATATTTTTGTAAAAGCTGTAATCGTAGTATAATTCGGTATTTTTTATTTGAAAAGGTGTAAAAAGTAGAAAAGTATATTTGTATGGGTCGAAACAGGCAATCATCTCAGTGTTTTCACTTTGACTTATCCAACATTATTGAGCTCCATTGTACTTCTAGGTAAAAAATATTGCAAAAGTGCACTGAATGCCCTTAAAGTTAAAAGTCAAACGAGCTACATACACGCACTCACAAACTCCAAGTAAGAACAGGAGCCTACTACTGGCAAATTGTGATGTATGCAGCACCTGTGTAGGGACAAGCAAAAAATATGAAACATAGGCCAAGATTACAAAATCTCTGTTTCGCCTGAAGGCTATAAAAGTCTCAAGCGCATTTCGTTTTGTATACCATGAAGCTATCGGAATCGTTTCTGGCATAATGCCCCCCGATATAATAGCTTTGGAAAGTAAGAGAATGTTCGACAAAAGCAGAAGCCTTGGCAGGTTAGTAGCAACTAAGGAATGCAAAAAGAAAAGTCCAAAATTCTAGCTAAAGGGTAAAGATGCTGGGACCTAAAAACTAAAGGAATATCGACGCACAGACTCGTTAGAAATGTGCGGGCATGGGTCGAGAGAACACATAGTAATGTTGACTTTTACATGACGCAGTTCCTGACAGGACATGGTTGTTTTAGAGAATATCTTCACAAGTCCATGAAGATGGAGTAATATGTTCTTTTGTGTCAGGGCAAATGAAAATACAGAACATATTTTATTTTACATCCCTCCATCTTCATGGACTTACTTGTGAAGATATTCTCTAAAACAACCATGTCCTGTCAGGAACTGCGTCATGTAAAGAAGAAAGTTTTGCGGTACTTTGACGTTAAGAGGTATCATTCGGTTAAAGTCCCACACTGACGGGGTAAGGCTTTGGATGCTTAGATCAGTTTTAGACAAGTTACAATGTAAGAAAAAAATCTAAAAATCTCAACTCCATTCCAACGTTTTAAAATATTATATTTTATATTTCTACTTAATAACTGCTTAAAAAATCAAAAATTTGTTAAAGCTCACAAGTAATTAAGTAATCCTAAAAAACATAAAAAAAAAAACAAAACGAAAAACTAATAAAGAAGTAAAATCTAAAGCATTCACTTTCTGCTTCTTCTAGATTGGGGCGATAAACTCTTAAGCAATTTTGACCGAGTTCAACAAATCATGCCCGTCATTTATTTTTCGTGTTAACTTTTGCCAGTTGGAGGCACCAAGTGGCACACCACCTGATCTTTTCAACGCAGAGGAGGCCAGGAAGGCCTCTGTGATCATCTGCTGGTATCGCATCGAATGTTCTAGCTCTGAGCGTTTGTATCCGTTCGGACGGCATGACCTAGCCAGCGGAGCCGCAGGATTTTTATTCGACGCAACATGCCAATGTCGGCCTAAAGCTCGTACAACTCATTGTTCCCCCGTCGTCGATAGTCACCGTCACCAACGTGCAAAGGTCTAAATCTGTCGCAGAATTGTTCCCTCAAATACTCAATGGAATTCTCATCGGATTTTGGGATCGTCCAAGCTTCTGTGCCATACGGGCATGATGAAAGCCTTATAAAGTGTTAAGTTTGACCGTCGAGAGAGGACTTTACTATTCAACTACCTACTACGTCTAAGGTAGTTCTTGTTAGCAATAGAGATTCTCCGTTTGATTTCAAGCCCATTGTACGAACAAGATGAATAACAAAAACAACAAAAAAATAATAATAATAATAGCAACAACAACAACAAAAAAGGCAGTAAAAATCTGGGGCTCTCCTTGCGGGACTCTCAGAAGCAGAAGTGTCGCTCTTTGAGGAACACGCCCGTGAGGAAGATGAACCACCCACCAGCCGTGGGGTGCTCCACGAATCAGCCCTAAATGTTGAAAGAATGAGTGGGTTAGTCACCACAGACTCAGCATCAAAAACAGTAAAACGAGGAGACCGTCGAAAAGAAACAACCGCTGGTTCTCACCAACCAACACCGTCGCCGTAGCTGCCTAGCACAAGGCTGGATACCTGTCGGGTTACTAACTGACCGTGTAGAGTTAAACTTAGACCCAAAATATCCGGAATGACTGAATTACTATTCTTAGTGACAGTTAGGTGGCATTCATGGCCCTATCGTCCTGTGAGATCAAATCCTTACTGGCCCTTGAGTGTATCGAGAAACTTAATCTACTAAGAATGCACAATTGATTCCGGGTAATTTGGCTCACAGGACACAGGGGTACAACTTGGAACGAAATAGCGGACGCATTGGCGAGGAGGCTGCGGCCTCGCATTTAATATAGACCCGAGCCCTTCCTTACTATGCGACTACACATCATCCAAGGAGAAGCTCAGATGTGAAGAGCTAGTACTAAGGGAGGTTTGGTACTAAGCTATGGGGCTACGCCAGGCGAAATTCTTACTGGGAGGTTACAACCAAAAGAGGTTTAAAAAACTCGTAATCCTCCACAAAGAATAAACTGAGAATGCTTAAGGGAATTCCCACAGGCCACTACAGCCTGTGAAGTTATCTGCACATGATCTTGATTTGATTTACGGACTTCTGCCGTTTCTGCGACCAATCTCAGGAGACTCCAATGCACCTTCTCCTGGAATGCAGTGCTATATCGTGAAGATACAATAGTTGAGACAATTGGAGCCCGAAGAAAGGTACATACGCTCAATCCCAACCAGATCTATATTGAGTTTAATAAAGGAACTGGATCTGGATGAAGTACAGTTGTGAGTAGAGGGCACAAGTACGAACCGAGGCCGAAGTACGAACCTCATAAAAAATCTAATCTAATCTATGTATACAATATTCTCTAATCTGAGACTAGTTGGCTTTTCCCAGCTGGGATGCATAGCTTTTCATCGTTGCAAAGCATTGTAATTGTTTTTAGGCACTACTCGTATGACTGCCAACAATTAAAATGCACACAATTTCACTCGACATGTGCAGTAAATAGTATATTAAAATAAAGAAAAAAAAAAGAAGAGTACGAAGAAAGAACAAAATCAAAAGAAAAGGTAAACACCAAAGCTGCTGTTTTTGTTGCCATTGTTTTTCCATCGTGAAGTACAATACTACATTGTTCCACAGCTTGTTCCGCTTGCAAATTCGTATTTGAATGAACCTGTGTTTTGTTGCGCAGTTTTTTCCCTTCCATATATGACTTTGTGCGTAGCACTCAACGTGGAAGGTAAGTAAACACACCCTAACACAACAACAGGGAGCATTTATACATTGATGCATGGTAGAATCGTAGTTCCGGTTTGTTTTCCAGCTTTTGCTCATGCGCATGTTCGTATTTGTATTTATACTCTTGCGCATGTGCATTGTGCTTGAAATCTTTTGAATGCCAAAGGGAAACAAGTGCAAAGCCAAAGCAAATAAAGAAACAAATAGCTTTCGTGAAAAGAGTTACTATTTCACTCCACGACAATGGAAATGACTAAACAAAGAGAAGGAGAAAATAATACGGAAATTTTTCTTCAAGTAAGGAATTGAGGTATTTATTTTCTTGCTATAAAAGAGGATGGTGTTATAGGTGTGTGCTTTGTTGTTTTTGTTTTACGCTGCGCAAACGTGAGTATGTGTGGATGCTTCATGGATAGAAATGTGCACCAATTGTACTTTACTTGGATATTTAGTTATCTATTGTACCCCTAAGTTTTATTAAATCACAGCGCGAGTGGATGGCAATCATCAAATATTTCTTTTACCAGTGCGATGCGTGAATTTTCGCGGCCGAAGGTATTGTAATAGAATTGGTGGAAAAAATGTGTCTATAAGTGAAACCTTTTTTATCAAAGCCATTGTTGTCGTTGTGCAAGAATTTTTGCGCTCGATCGAATAGCGCCACATCTAAATTCGAATGAAAAACGACGAAAGTCTATTATCTAAATAGCCAGTAGATTCTAAGGCTTACTTGTAACATTTCGAAAATCCTAGAAGCCTGTTATTGTCTCTCTGTGATCAACTTTTCAACAAGGACTATTATTTGCGCATTATGAACTGTTTACGTGAAGTAATTAGCCAAAACAGAAAGGATTTGTGGGAGAACAACTCTTGGCTTCTGCACAATGATAATGCGCGTCGCACTGGGCCATCATTATCCGTGAATTTTTGACAAAGAACGGAACGAATATCCTCCACATCAACCATATAATTCACCTGATATGGCTGAGTGTGATTTTTTCTGTTCTGTTCTGATTGAGTCAAAAAACCATTACGCGGAACGCATTGGAACAGCCGAAAAGAAGTACCGGAAAAAATCGAAGCCGGCTCTAATGGCTATACCGAAAATAGAGTTCTCGAAATGTTTCGAGAGTTGTATCAAACGCTGCATAAGTGCATTGCAATTGATGGAGAGTACTTTAAAGGCGATTATACAAATGTTGAAGTAAAAAACTGTATTTTGAATTTTCTGAATATATTTTGGGAACTTTTTGATCAAGGTGGTATATTCAGGTAATAAAAACAAAGATTTCTTTATTTTTCATCAGCACAAGTACAGATTTTTAAATCATTTTTATCTATATTTTCATTTATATTTGTAAAATAAAAGGTAAGAAAAGTAAACAAATATTTCTTTTTTAGTACCTTGATTCATCCTTTTTCGTTTGATATCTATATTAATTTCACATATTATGTACAAGTATTTAAAACAATTATTTTTAAACTTAAAAGTTCTTTGAAAAATTTAAAAACTGAATATGCAGAACTACTGAGCAGCGCGTCATGCGTAGTTAAAGGCGTTAGGGGTAGTTAGAATTAAAAAAAAAAAAGATTTTTCTTGAATTTTCTTAAGGGGGTGGTAGGGTTTAGCGCTAAAAAAAACACTTTTTTTTTGAATTTTTTACAGAAATATGGCTTAAGATACTTTAATAAAATCAGTTGCATGTTATTGTACATCTTTTCAATAAGTTTTTAAAAAATATTAATAATAAAATATTGACAAATAAGCCCATGACAGAGTTTTTTTGGAGATATGTTTTTCGAGAGGTGCTCTGCGGTGCCAATCGGCATTCGTCGTAGAATCATCTGAAACTAAAAAAGTCGAATTTTTCAGTTAAAGTATGACGGACTGCTCTCCCCCCCCCCCCCCCCCCCCCCATTAATAAAATTTTTTGTTTTCATTGTTGTAGTTTTGGTGGCAAAAAAACGTAAAACGAGCATTTTTGGCGAAAAATTTCGCCATATTTGTAAGTGAAAAACAACCTTAAAAAAAAAAACTAAAAAAAAAACAGTATTTTTGATTTAGAAAACGTGTGCCAAATTTGAAAAGAATCGGTTGAATAGTATCGGAGCTATGATTGGCACCGACTTTTAAGAAGTTGTTTCGGGAAAAACGCGTTTGAAAAAATGACTCTGAAAAATTACACAGCCCCACAAAAAAAAAAAAGTTTGAGTCCCAGAAACTTGACCTCGGTTACTATATGTTTTTGGGGTCGCTGAATCCGAATCCGGGGTCAGTTTTACCCCATCAGGTCAATTTCAAGGTCGGTTCAAGGTCAAATCATCAAAATCTGTAAAAATGGACCCTAACCATACTATCTTGGGGTTTTTGGGGTCGCTGAATCCGAATCCGGGGTCATTTTCACCCCATCAGGTCAATTTCAAGGTCAGTTCAAGGTCAAATCATCAAAATCAGCAAAAATGGACCCTAACCATACTATCTTGGGGTTTTTGGGGTCGCTGAATTAACGGTAGTTTTTTTTTGATTACTTCTGCTTATATTCGTATGTCGCGTCCGTTACAGAAAAATAGCATTTATTGTTCTCATTAGTGCAAAAAGTGTTGAAGTATAAATTGCTTTCAGACTTTAAGCAAATAACTTATTTCACTTAAGAAAAGTAGCCATTGACTCTCGACAAAAACGATTCATAAAATTTATTGGTGTTTGAAATTTGTCGCGTCCGTTAGTGGGAAACTTGGCTATGGAAGAGTATAATACTACAAGAATCTTTCACTTCAGGTCTGGTGACCAAGAGTGCAAAGTAAAAAAGCGTGATTGTTTTTGTTATATTTGTAGTAAGTATGAGGACCTTAAAAATAGAAGAAAATTCAATGAAAAACATAAACAACAATATCATGAATTATTTGGCATTGAGAGTACAGTCGACGAATCCGATTGGGTTCCAAAAACCATATGTGCATTATGCCGGAAAATGCTAGGAAGTAAAAAAACCGAAGTAAAAATGAAAGTGCCGACGATATGGAAGGAACCTTTTGAGAAAAGAGATTGTTATTTTTGCAATACAAATTTGTTGGGGATAAATAGTAGAGTCAAGTCAAAAATTAAGTACGCTAATGTTAAAAGTGTCACGAAACCGGTTTACTTATCTCGAATTCAGGAAGAAGAAGTATCATTGGATTCGTTTGCAAGTGAACATATGGATGTTGAGCAAAATTTGGAAACTGATGCAAATGAGAGTTTGGTAGAAGAAATAGAAAGAGTACCTGATGAAGAAGGATTTACAGAAAATGACGAATCGATTGATGGTGACACTGACATTGTTAGTGCTAGTGATGACGAAGAGTACACTCCAAATAATGCTGAGAATAGCAAAGGTCCAATTGCACAAGAACATGTGAATGATCTCATATGTACGTGATTTGGGTTTACCAAAGGACGGGGCAGAGTACCTAGCATCATGGCTAAAAGGAAATACTAATGTAGCTGATAAAATTAAAGTTTCTTACTATCGAGATAGGGATAAGGAATTTCGTGAATATTTCGCTAATGATGCAGAATACTCTCTGGTGTATTGCAAAGATATAGTTGGATTGATGAATCGCTTCAAGCAAGGATGTTATGAAGCTAACGAGTGGAGATTGTTCATCGATTCGTCAAAGAGAAGTTTAAAAGCTGTTCTTTTACACAATACAAATGTTTATGCAGCTGTTCCCATAGGATATTCGGTAATATTGGATGAGAAATACTGCAACATGGAAGTAATATTAGATAGAATTAAATACAAAGAACACCAATGGCAAATTTGTGGGGATCTTAAGGTTCTAACAATACTTCTAGGGCAACAATCAGGATTTACAAAATACCCTTGCTTTTTATGTGAATGGGACAGTAGGGATCGAACAAATCATTACTCCAAGAGTATTTGGCCTTTGAGACAAAAACTCGAACCAGGTTCTAAGAATGTAATAGAACAACCACTTGTTGATCCATCAAAAATTCTAATACCACCTCTGCACATAAAATTAGGACTTATGAAACAATGGGTAAAATCACTTAATAAAGATGGTAGTTGTTTTAGGTATCTCCGGAATCAATTTCCAAAATTAAGTGATGTTAAAGTACGTGAAGGAATTTTTGACGGACCTCAGATTCGTAGGATGATAAATGATAAGGTTTTTGTTACCAAAATGGACGAGAAAGAGAAAGAAGCATGGTTGTGTTTCAAAAACGTAATTGAAAATTTCTTAGGAAATCGAAAAAGCCCGGACTACAAACAAATAGTATTGAATTTAGTGGAAAGTTATAAAAATCAAAGCTGCTTAATGAACCTGAAATTGCACTTTTTACATTCTCACGTAGATGACTTTCCAAATAACTTGGGAGATTACAGCGAAGAGCAGGGAGAAAGGTTTCACCAAGATATTAAAGAAATGGAGCGGAGGTACCAAGGAACATGGAATATAAATATGTTAGTAGATTACTGCTGGTCGTTAAAAAGATATCTGCCATCGAACTCCAAAAAGCGGAAGCGAAACCCCCTACGTAGATCTTTCGACAATAAAATAGTTCGTTATCATAAAAAAGAGTAATAAAGTAGATTTTTCATGAGTATTGTGAAATACATATTCTTCTAAAAAATTTTAATGTATCTAATTGTGATATAGATTTAATGGACGGGATTGTATTTGTGTGTATATTGTTATTTTCTTTTTTTTAATACCTTTTACATTGTTTCAGCTTATAACAAATTTTTTCACTGTTTACTTTTTAGAGCTTGAACTGACCTTGAAATTGACCTGATGGGGTGAAACTGACCCCGGATTCGGATTCAGCGACCCCAAAAACCCCAAGATAGTATGGTTAGGGTCCATTTTTACTGATTTTGATGATTTGACCTTGAACTGACCTTGAAATTGACCTGATGGGGTGAAAATGACCCCGGATTCGGATTCAGCGACCCCAAAAACCCCAAGATAGTATGGTAAGGGTCCATTTTTACTGATTTTGATGATTTGACCTTGAACTGACCTTGAAATTGACCTGATGGGGTGAAAATGACCCCGGATTCGGATTCAGCGACCCCAAAAACCCCAAGATAGTATGGTAAGGGTCCATTTTTACAGATTTTGATGATTTGACCTTGAACTGACCTTGAAATTGACCTGATGGGGTAAAACTGACCCCGGATTCGGATTCAGCGACCCCAAAAACATATAGTAACCGAGGTCAAGTTTCTGGGACTTAAATTTTTTTTTTTTTGTGGGGCTGTGTTATCGATGCTCCGCATTCGAGGTTGAGTGCCTACAAAGGCTATAACTTGGAGAGTTCTGCTCCGATCCACTTAAAATTTTGACACAACATTCTTGAAATGATTTACTATAAGATGAGTGAAGAAAAAAATTTCGATTTTGTGACCCTACCCCCCCCCTTAAAGTATAATATCTTAAAAATATTGTGTGAACATTTGAAGTGAATCCGAAAAATACTTTTTGAGTTATTTAAAAATTAACAAAAGGCACTCGGGCTCTTTGGAGCGTTCGAGGGCAAGGAGCTAGCAGCAACTGCAAACAACCGACACCTCGGGTTTAATTGTTATGAATGCCCATTTAGATGCATATATAATTACTTAAATATATACATTCCCGATATATACTCTACTATTGCCAGGATATTGTTTTTAAAATTCTTTTTAAGCTACTTTACGGGAAGGAAATTATTCGTTAAAATAGCATCGTCCAAATCTACATTATTAATTAATGCTTGGTCTGGAATACCCCAAGGGACTCACTGTGGGCCAATTCTTTTCCTAATATTCATAAACGACTTACCTAAAATATTTCAATATGTAAAATGCTTAATGTTTGCAGATGGTGTTAAGTTATTTTTACAAATCAGCTGTATTGAAGATTGTTCCAATCTTCAAAAGGATCTCAAACTTCTTCAAGATTGGTGTACCATGAACCACCTACACTTGAATACCGACAAATGCTGCGTGGTTTCATACAGGAAGAAATCTAATCCATTCATCTATAATTACTTTTTGAACAATACTATACTTAGTAGAAAAGAGGAAATCAAAGACTTGGGCATAATCTTCGATTCAGGACTTACGTTCTCGAAACATATTGATTATATTATCTCTAAAGCTTTTTCTATGATTGGATTTTTACGTCGTAATACGGAAGACTTTTCAGATCCCTTGACTTTGAAAGCACTCTACGTCTCCTTAATTCGAAGCCGACTAGATTATTGTTCTCTAATATGGAACCCATTCTACCAATGCCATATAAATAAGATTGAAAGAGTCCAAAAAGTCTTTACCAAATATGCGTTGTGTAAGTTGCGCTGGCCTAAAGGGCTCCCTAGTTATATAGGCAGACGCAAATTGATTGGACTGCAAAGCCTTGAGGACAGACGAATCTACTTTTCGATTCTCTTCGTGTATAATCTTTTAAATTTCAATATAAATTGTTGTGAGTTACAGAGTTTAATTACATATCAAACAAAGCACTATGATTTAAGGCAGGTTCGTTTATTTGTAGATCAACGGTATAGAACTAACTATGTCCTCAATGAACCAATGGTGAGATACATTCGATACTGCAACAATTATCCTAGCCTCGACTTTGGACTAAGTTTATATAATTTTAGGCAACAATTGTTTATAATCTTTAACTAATAATTAAAAATTATCTAATATAGTCTGTAAGAATTATTTGTAGACTGAATAAACGAAATAAAAAAAAAAAATAATAATAAAAAAATATAAAATTAACAAAGTAATATTTATTAGATTAAATGTTTAGTCAACTACATTATTTATAGAAAGATGATTACAATCAAAAGACAACGTTCTTAACTTCACGGCTGCTGTACACTGAATCTCTTGCTCGTCAACCTTCGTGATGAATATTTTAAAAAATAACCATGACATGTCATGACAGATGACATTATGGCCTTGCTACATTAGTAAAATCGTGTGACACTATATATATTTACAATTTCTAGGTAGTACCTACAAGTGCTGAAAATATTTTTTTGTTGCCAGTATGCCTGTAGTCGTTGCACTGAGCAGTCGATAGTTGTGTGTTAAGTGTCATCACCTCCGACATTTTTAATTTTGCACACAACAACTGTATGTTACATTTTACCGCACTCTATAACAAAGCAGTAAAATAAAAACACTGCACATCTGCATTCGCTATTCGATCGAGCCCAAAAATTCTTGAGCGACGACTACAACTACTATATAAATTATATACTTTCAAGTTCACATGAAATTTGTGCGGCTTAACTTCTACTATCGCTGTAATACAAGCTTACATTCCAAACGTCCAAGCTTACCTCCACTGATGTACTCAAAATTGCTAAGCTCCACCATTAATAAAATTGCTTACGTTTGACAAATTCGATAATTGATAATTGATAATCGTATATCAACTGAAAAATTACACAAAAGTTTTTGAAAAATTTTTAACTGAACTACTTGCTAAAATTTTTCGTTTGGTTCGTGAATGTGAACCAGGTCTTAGCTTTGCCGCACACTGTTAATTTTTTTGTCAAGTTACTAATTTGCAACTAGACCCCTCTGAAAGTTCTCGATTTCACTGAACACATAAAATATATCAGTTTTTTCTATCAAATAATTTATTTACTATTTATTGCTGGTAAGAAAAGTTGTATGGCTATTTGAAAAATCTCAAATTTTTTAAATTGTCTTCCGATTTAAAAGGTTGCCGACCACGGCACATTCAGTAAATGAGTATTGAGAGAACTCATGCCATAATAGTCTTATTTACTGATACTAAAAGGCTATTGGCAGCAACTGAAACACAATTTTTAGACAAGGATTTGTTCTTTTTAAGGCTCACGCTAGTTTTGGTCACACATTTACCCTCTTCACAACATTACATAAAAAAAGCTGTTAAGTTATTATAAAAGTCCATTTTTTAGGTAAATGTTTTTTATTGATGTCCATTTTATGTAAGTTTTAAGTAACTGTTTGTGATTATTTTATATTTTAATACGTGTAAAATTCTCTCTGCTTTACTTATACAAGGTGGCGCAAAATTAATCATCCACTTTTGTTTCTGATTCCCAGTTTTTTACAAACAACATGATTTGGAATGATGGAAATCTTTATTTTGACCTTTGCGCGCTCCATTGCTTGATTGACGTACGATGCCATTTGTAAGAATTGTAAATTTTCCGATGGGATTATTACTTTTGCGCCACTTTGTACTTAATTCATGTATTTTGTTTCTTGTTTGCTTTTAGTTATCTCCTTACAATAAAAAAATTAACAAAAAATGACATTATTAGATCGATATTATCAAAACTTAAATATATGGGCATTGCACCACCTACTTTTACGAGTATATAAGAGTGGGCTTGTTGAAACCAACTAAGCTAACCTTCTTTTTCTTCTGCAATTGTGTGGCGTGCATTTTGATGCTGTACCATAAAGTTTAAGGTGCTGAGTATACATAAAAAGTTTGGTTCAGTTTGAATGTAGGCACTACCTTATTTGTTGTTTTTATTTTTGTTTTCTTTCATATTTCATTTTTCAAACTGTAAATGCTCTCTATTTTTTCCTTGGAAAAGCCCACAAGTATTCATGCCACATACTCGTACACTCCTTATAAGCCAATCAAACTCAAAAGCCTAAAACCAAGTAATATTACAAATAAGATTTGATTAGCAAAAATTCATTTGCTTGTATTTGAGGATGCACACATATGTACATGCCTCGGTGTATAACCAGTATACTTATGCATGAAGGAGTATATTTCAATATGTTACTCATACGACCCGTACGACACAGTGGGTAGCTTTTCTTTTTTTTTTCCTTTTTGCTAATTTTCTTTTTCTAACCAAATAACATACCAATCCAAACCGACGAGAATAACAACAAATTAGAATTTGGAATTGCTTTTAATAACAAACAGTCCATTTTGTGTGCAATTTGGATTGCTCTTTTCATGTAAGTTATGTGGGTGATTTTATGCGCAAATATACACAAACATACAAATACATCGTCCATGTGTGACATACCTTATATCGGTTATGAGATTTATGCTCAATGTTGGCATACAATTTTAACATTTTTTTGTATTAGTAAGAGAATACCAAGACACGCACCAAAAATTCGGTAAGAGTTTCGCCTAAAAACCGGCCAAGCATTTATGGGACAATCTGTTATTTTGATATTAGTATTAAATACAAACTCGATTGGATATACTCATGGTATATATATCAGCCTCAGATGCCCACTGCTTGTGATTTGTATTTTTGTTCTATTATTTGGTCTATCTATATCTACCTATATCATTCTCAGTATATGAGAATAAATAATTTTGTGTTAGAGTTAGGCAAAAACATTTTTTTCAGTTCCAACACAAATGAAGTGAATGCTTTATTTGTTTGCCAATTCAATAATATTAAGTGATTTTAAATTACAAAAACATGTGGGTTTAGAAGAAAATATTTGACAATTTTTAGTTTGTTTTAAATTCAAAATATTTATTTTATTTATATAGTAGTTATCTTACGCTTTTTAGTTTTGCGTAGGCAATAATTTGCAAACAATTTCAAATCTTTTGTTAGGATTTTCTTTTAGTGATTCATTTTGATTTCTTTTTAGTGATTTAAGATGGTAACTGAAATAAATAAGTATTTTATCTACCTATATCGTTCTCAGTGTGGCGTTACTTAATACGGGTGTGTTTCTTTAAAGCTTGAGAAATTAAAATTATAATACAAAATAGAAATATTGTTGGAATAGATGTTTCTTTTCTTATAACCTGGTACACAATTTCATGGCATTTATTTTTTGAACTTCATGCATCTATAAATGTGATGTAAATCTAAATTTGAAATTTTGTGAAAATTGAAAAAAATCAACAAATTTTTTTCCAAAATTTTAATCAGAACTTTTAGAAAAATTTTAAACACGCAGTTTTATAGCCCATTGATAGCCTGGAATGCGTGAAAATTGGGTTAGTGGTTTTTTGCGAAGTTCCTAGGAATAAAGATATAATCCAGTTCTGTAGTTCCCTCTCTAGATTTTTGCAAAAGTTTTCAGAAAAAAATGTCTTCTCTGTATCCACGACCTTTGGATCATATGACAGATAATGCAAGGGAATTGGATAGAGCAGGAATTTATCGTATTGAATATAAAAGAAAGAGAGCTCCAGTTGAAATTCACATGAATAGATGAATCAAGATGAAATTTGCAGCTGTAAAATTGCAAAGCGTAGTCAGCTCTAGCACGAAAACTCAAATGTGGGAGACTTTTTGAGAAGGAGAAGAAAGGATATTTTCAAACTAACAAGCCATAAGTAAGATGTGGCTAATAGCAGATAACCCTTTGGAAACGGTTCTTTACTATCTTTGCATGCGTTCAGCATTGATGTAAAATAGAATCCAGAGGTATACTCTCGAAGTGAAATCTGAATAAAATCTCCAAATGTTAATGCACTAATATCAGTAGATTGTTCGATAGTAGTTTGAAGATAGCAGTGAATAATGCCAGCCGACGATATCAGATTTTTCAGAAATTTTAATAAAATGGCGCCTTATGTGCTTATTGGTAGCCGCCACGGTGATGTTCTTAAGAAGTAGCTTTAAACTACACTTCATAGAATGCACACAAAAATATTTTTTATTTTTCAAAATTTTAATACATCAAAATTACTTGCAGTTAATTACTTACTTAAAAATGTTCTCTATTATATTTTAATACGCAGCCTTTTGCTTTTGTTGCTGAAAGTTTGGTATCACGAGGTATGGGCTTAGCTTCTGGATTACTGGCAAGTACCCAGTTTTTTTGCTTTCACTGGACTCTGATAGATTTGGCAAATCAACTTTTTCTTCCTCATGTTCCGGTCTTCGATGTCTATGGGGACGATGTTGTTCATGAGCAAAATCTTGAGACCATGAATCACGTACGGAATCTAGCGTAGATTCCGGCTGTGGTTCGAAGTGGGGCTTGGGGTGCCTTTGTGGATGATGGAATTCCGAATTCAATTCTAATTGCCATGGTTTCTGGACGAACTCTACCTCAGATTCTGATTCTGGTTGTGCCTCAGGTTTGGGATGTCTATGTGGACGATGAGCGTCTGCATCATAGCTATATTGTCCTGGATTGAGGGAAGAATCTTTCTCGGGCTTTGGCTGTGGTGCGCGCTCAGGTTTGGGTGGTCCTTGTGGACGTTGGGATTCAGAATCATAATTATTTTGCCATTGGTTGAGACCAGAATCTGTTTCCGACTCTGGCTGTGGTTTGCGATCAGGTTTGGGTGGTCCCTGTGGACGTTGAGATTCTGAATCATACTTATTTTGCCATTGGTTGAGACCAGAATCTATTTTCGACTCTGACTCTGGTTTGCGCTCAGGTTTGGGTGGTCTTTGTGGGCGTTGAGATTCTGAATCATAATTATTTTGCCATTGATTTGGACCAGCATCTGTTTCCGACTCTGGCTGTGGTGCGCGCTCAGGTTTAGGTGGTCTTTGTGGACGTTGAGATTCTGAATCATAATTATTTTGCCATTGATTTGCACCAGCATCTGTTTCCGACTCTGGCTGTGGTACGCGCTCAGGTTTGGGTGGTCCCTGTGGACGTTGAGATTCTGAACCATAGCTATACTCATATTGCCATAGGTTGGGACCAGAATTTGTTTCCGACTCCGAGTCCGACTGTGGTTCTTGCTCTGGTTCAGGTTCCGGTTGGGGATGGGGCCTTGCATGCAGATGATTCAAAATATCTTGCCCAATAACCTGGTAATTCCAAGCATGTTCCAATACCGAAAGATTCTGCTGCTTAGGTAGTCCCTCTGATTCTTGCTCAGGTTGAGAGTCTGGTTGAGGTTCTAGTTCTGGTTGAGGTTCGGGTTTTGCTTGTGGCTGTTTTGGATGCGCAATACCGAAAGATGGCCCTGTCAGACCACCCAAGTTGATGGTAAGAGCATTGGCTAAACAGACCAAAGTCAAAAATAGTAGAACAATTGCGATTTTCATGTTATGCTTAGCGTGGGAACTCCAAGACTGTGCTTTTCAATTGCCATACACAAGAACTTAAATACTTCGAAATTTGCTGGATCAAATTCAATTCAAATTGTAGTAAATTTTTTTCGTTTCCTTAAATAAATCAACTGGCAAGTAATCAGTGGCGCGATTAAATAATGAACAAAATAATTACGCTCATGACATTTGTGTAATTAAATTCGAATAAGCTATGCAATTTTGAATTCAAATTGATAAGAAGACTGATATTTGCTTCATACATATTATCTGAAATGAGTCAACTTTGCTGGTAGTGGCAGTGAATATACAAATAATAATGAGAATTTGTTATGCCGTGAAGAACTTATCTGGCTAATGAGATTCAATTTTAAAGGGAGAAGCGGAGAACACAATTGTCTACTGCATGACACCAGCAATGATGTGATGTACGCCATGGGCTAAAGGGTGGCACATTTTTTTTAAGAAGTGAAGTAACATTAGAAAATGGGATAAAAATGAAATAGATTAGGGTCTGAATTAAGCGATCTAGAGCACTTCAGATTTGGGTTTGGCTAGTTGGTAGTGGTTATTCATTATGAGATATTCAGGCTTTCGGTCCGTTGCACTACGGCATGGGTAGCTTGTTCTTGTTGTTCTGTTAAGAAATTTTAGGATATCTCCGATTCCCAGCATGCTGAGATCTTCCAATTCATTGGAAAGTTATGCATCCTAAGCGGTGAACCTATGTCTCGATAGAGCAGGATAGTGGCACAGAAGAGATGAAATCACCATTTAGATAGCTTCTGCAGAACGTCGTCTGCATGGACGTCCATCCTCTGGGCGTGCCTATTTATTAGACAATGTCCCGTTGTAATGGATATCAGAGTCCTAAGACCATGCTTCTTTTGGCTTAGCAGAGTTTCTGTGCGTTTAACATTGAGAGCCATTCTGAAGGTGGGATCAGTATAACCTCTTTCGTTCACTATTTAAACAAATTTGTCCAAATACGTAGCTTACGTGTTTACAAGGGTATGTCAGTGTCATTGTTTGTTTACTCATTAGTCAGTTTGAGGCTGAGTCTTGGTAGTTCACCTACCATACAGTTCCGCTCAATGTCACATTGGACAGAAACCTCTTTTACTTTTGAACGAAATGACACAGCCATCTCGTTCAAAGGTGAAGACATGTGCGGCATTACCTGGCTAACTTAGAGGTTGGTAACAGTTTTGTAAAGATATCATCTCCAGGTATTGCATCACAATGTACTAGTGTCTCGGTCTGAAAGTACTGCAGTAGTTATTGTTGAAGTGGTTGAGTATTTCCACTGAAATAATCCTAATTAGCGATCAGCACCGTTTTACTACCACTGTTCTCGTGTGACGATGCCTTGATCTTTCTTGTTTTTGTTTGTAAGTCCGATCCACTTTGTGAGATCCAAGTATAGCAGCAAATTCTTTATCTCGATGTCGGAGATCTCATTAATTTGCTGTAAGAAAGCCTTACCAAAAGGGCGAAGTCATGCCCTAGCTAGCCATGGATATTCGAATAAATAGTGGAAAAGGCTTTCCTTCTCCCCTTCCGCTTGACAGATTCTGCAGATGGGTTTGAATGGTTGAGTCTGGCTGACTAGTGCCGCATATGTTAGTATTGACCTGACAATGGCTGTGTAAGACCAATTGGATAGTTTTTGTTGGATACCCCATTTTTTATTCAACATTCTCTTCCATGTGTAAAGTGCTATATTCGCTTTCTTTATCCTGTACCCTACATTGAACCTCAAGTTGTGTTTGAGATCTAAGATAACATAAGTATGTTGCCTGTTGGCTTAGCAGAATACTAACGCCGTTTAATTTTGGGGGATTAAAGTCTGGTATCTTGGTTCTCTTAGACTATAGCATCAGTTCAGTTTTGCTCGGGTTTACACTTAAACCACAGTCTGAGCCCAAATTGCTGAATACTCCCAGGGCTCCTTCCGTAATCTCACTGATTATGGTTGGAAACATTCCTGAAACCATAAGCACTATGTTATTCGCATACGTCACTGCTTTAATTCCCTTTCGGTTGACTTAGGTAAGGATATTGTTGACAACTAAAAACCACAGCAAAGGGGATAAGACCCCTTCTAAGAAAAGTAGTAGGGAAGCCGAAAGCGGAAAGAGATCTCCAGATGTTCGCTTCCGTTATTCTTGAGCTTTGATCCATATTTGTACACATGGATGGACTCGACCTGTCTGACCATGTAGCGTTCCTTCTCTTCTCTTTAGGGTATGAGGGTCCTGAACCTTATGATGGCAGTTGCAGGTGGGAGCACTTTGAAATAAATCCAAACTTTCGGTCTTTGTTCTAACCGTTTTTCGCATGTACTTGTGGGGAAGTAAAGAGTTTTGATTATTTCTATTGATGAACAAAAATATTTTGGTTTTTCATGGGTCAACTAAACATGGCATTAAATGCAACAGTTCTGGTTTACATAATTCCGCTACTAGTATATGGACGACGAAGATGTGGCACCTTCTGGTAAGTTACAAATTCCAATAAAATAATGGAAATCGAAGTCATAGTGACATTTATTTCAATTTTGTTAAAACTCGTTCGGAATCATTTACGTAAAGCTAAGCATGGGTCCCACACGAACTGTCGTAAAATATTTTTTGGACTGAATAATCAAATTGGGATTTGAGAGAAGTTTTGTTGAAACAAATCGACTAATTTTTCATCCTAAGAGCCATTTGGTAACTGGCCATGAAAAATGGAAAAAAGTATTATGTAGCTCGGATTAATGGCTGCAAAACATCTATAACATGCGATTAGTTAGTCTGATAGCTGAAAAACATTTGGAATCGGGACAAGAACAGAATGTTGCTTCGTTTCTATCTAATTTGTCGAATCCCATCTTAGGTGCATACCCAATTTAAAGTAGATTTTGTTCTAGAAACGTAAACTGTTTTCATTTTATCGTTCGGTGCACATATTCTTGTTATCAGCAGTTAATTATAATTGTTTTAACTTGTCTTATTTTTGTGTTTCTGCTTTTTTTTACTGAAAACTCTATGGTTTTTGCTGAGACAACCGTAATATTTTTTTGTTATTGTATTTGTTTTAGGCAGTTGTTCGTATGAGTAAACTCGTTTGCGCATACCACTGTTTTTGTATTTTTAATGCTTTAGATCACTCAAGAAGGTTATGGCATATTTACAAATAATAAATCATAAAAAAAGGTGTATGATACTTTTGAATCTGCCTTAAAGAATTTGCTGGGTGTATGAACAAATTTGTTAGCTAACTAGAATTTATATCACGAATTTCTATTTTGAAAAGCGGCAGGCACTTTACTTTGATTTTATCGCTTAGTAGGAGAGAAATTTTAAAGCTAAAGTAATATTTCATGTTGATTGGTATTCTATTTCGCTTTTCAATGAACTTTTGCATTTGTACTAGAACCTTTCTCTATTATTTGTAAGCCATTTTCTTTTGAAGCCAGTATATAATTAGTATTTTAGCGCTGATTTTGTATTTTAGTTATATTATATTTATATATTATATAATTAGATTAAATTTTTTTTTCTTTTTTTTATTATATAATTAGTATTTTAGTGATTTAGCGCTTAAACTGAAAATATATACTCGTATATAAGTATATTTATGTGTTATTAAATGGCATCACAAAAATAAGCAAGACAAATACAGAAGAAGTTATATTATACATAAAATCGAGAATTCCAGACCCTCAATTCGGTTTTCGAAAAAAACATTTAAGTATCCAACAAATAAAACGAGTTACACAAAAAATAGCTGCAGAATATTGCATAGAAAATAAACGATACGTTGCTGTATTTTTGAAGGTTGCAAAAGCATTTGACAAAGTTTGGCACAAAGAACAATATTTCCGCTAGGATATTATTTAATTATCAAAAGCTATACTACGGATCGTTGATTCAATAACAGCAGGAGGTTCTCCAGGCAGCGTTCTTAGACCCCTGCTCTACTCGTACGTCTTATTTATCTATGATATACCTCTCCTCTACCACCAATACCGGGACTAGCCCTGGTAAAGGTGGTAAAGCTGAGTCTGAAACGACTGATACCTTCGCAGTAGCAGAGCCTGCACGGCATGGCAAGGTGCAGAGATCAGTGGAACTATCAATATGTGGCGCCATGAAAACCACGCCATCCATGGCTTTGGACATCGTGCTACTTCTGACACCCCTAGATCTCTTCTGCAAATACTCAGCGGCCTGCTCCGCTTTAAGGCTCAAAGTGAGCTCACAATGGAGAATTGTCACACATGGACATTCAACCATTTTAGACTCCTACACGGATATACCCAGTGACTGTGATTATCACCCCCCCATTCTTTGCTTCGAAAGGAATTTGCTAATGAAAATCCCTTCTAGACTGGAATGGCTTGAAGAAGATCCAACACCCAACACACCCGTTAAGATCTACACGGACGAGTCCAAAATGGACACCGGTGTAGGATCAGGGTTATTTTGCGAAGAGCTTTCTATTAGTGAATCCTTTAAACTACCGGATCACTGTAGTGTTTTTCAAGCGGAAATAAACGCTATTCATGAAGCCTTAAAATGGTTAAAGATAAACAGAATATCATCAACGGATATCTGCATTCTATTAGACAGCCAAGCTGAGCTGCGAGCCCTGGATGCATTCCAAACAACATCAAGGAGTGTCTTACGTTGTCGCCAATCTCTAAATGAGATGGCCAAGTAATATCGAATAATCTTATGCTGGGTCCCAGGCCACAGAGATATACCAGGGAACTGTCGGTCAGACCAACTTGCAAGAGAAGGTACCTGTATGCCAGACATAAGTAATTTTATGGAGATATCTCTCGCAACTTGTAAGATTCTTATTAAGGACGCACTAATCAATTCTGCAAATCAAAGATGGATTAGCGTTAATACCTGTGAATTTGCTAGGCAAACATGGCCAAGGCTAAATTTACGTCTGTCCAAGAGTATTATAAAACTGGGTAGACTTCAAATTAGGACCTTAGTAGGGGCCCTTACAGGACATTGTCTCATAGGAAATCATGCAAGGTGATTAGGCGTTTACACCCATGATTTCTGTCGTAGCTGCAGAAATGAGGAGGAATTGGAAACAATTCAACACCTTTTTTGCACATGCCTGGCTCTAGCCAGAAGCAGAAACCGATTTTTGAAATCTCACGAATATAGATAATCTATACACTTTAGGTATCAACCACCTTTTACGCTTTGTCAAAAGCTCAGGATGGTTCAATATGGAGAGGGAAATGTAGCCCAGCCCCCGCGGCTTACCACGGACCCATTTCGTGGGCTAAGTGGCATCGTTGTATCTATGTGCGATGCGGCTGCCAAACCTACCTACCTACCTCTCCTAGGGGAACACAATTTTATTGGCATCTTACAAAAACCTCTCAGCCACAACAACAAAATTACGCGTCTGTAAAGAAGTGGTTTGAAAAATGGAGTTTAAAAATAAAAGAGGACAAATCGGTACAGGCAATATTTACGACAAGAAAAAAGGTTGCTGCTATGGCGATTAAGCTCAACAATAAAAATATAATAATTGAAGCAGCCATCTGGACTCAAAATTAATTTGGAAATATTACATTAAACTGAAAATTTCTCCAATTGGCATTGGCTAGTAGACAAAAACTCAAAGCACGGTATTTCAAACAAATACACTATACAAGGCGGTCATTAAACCAATTTGGACGTACGGACTTCAGATGGAGGGAAACATAAACAAAATTCAACGCTAACAGTCCAAAATGTTACGCATAATTACAATGTCCGGCAAGTAAACAAAAAATTATGTCATCCATAAAACGTTTAAAATACCATCAATCGACGTGGATATAAAAACGATATCAACAAGATATTTCAACGAAATAAGCCAGGACAAGAACAAAGAAATCAACACACTCCCTCAGGAGTCAGTCACTCTGTCTGAAAAGGTCCGAACCGATTGACCTACATATTAAATTTGATTAATTATGAATTCTTGTATGCTAAAAAAGGTGTTTCGTGTATAATGTAATTTCTGTCCATTTTAAATTGCCTTCGTCTTGGCACTAGCCATGATGAAATATATTTAAAATCTTCCTAACTATTTGCCAACAAATTTATTTATTGTCAGTAAGACAGATGTATGATTAATATGGGAAATAAAAGAAAAAGAATTAATAAAGTGGCTACTCTATTCAATTAGATTAAATTAATTTGGTATTAAATTAATTTTTTATAGGTGGCATTCCTATTTAAAAATATTTGAATTAATTTAGTTCATATTCTTTTTTAGATGGCTGACAGCTCTGTGTAAAAACACGATGTCTGCATTCATGTTCTCTCAAAATATTTTAATTTTATGCTAATACTAGTTAAAATGGCGTAATTTGTGGCGGGGCAAATATATATATAGTCGAGTGCGCATATATCGCGTATATTAATTATTTAATTTAATTTCTGAAATAAATAGGAGAACACTCTTCACAAATATATGCGAAATTACGAATTTTTAACCCTCTTTCATTTGATCCCTTGATGCCCATATGGTTGTATTTCCGAATGTCCGAAGTTGCTATCTAGTCAGTAGTTAAAAGCCCATGGAAATCGGAAATAATAGTTAGTTCAAACAGACAAAAAGACAGATACAATTTTTCAAAATATTTTATTATATTCCCTGCCCCACCTTCGGTCATTCTTTCAAAGAAATTTTCAACGTACAGACATGACTTTCTCCATTTTTATTATAGCACACAGGTTATGGATGTGAGATGAAATATGCCTGCCAAAAATATATCTGATAGGTGGCGCTATGATCAATATATTTTTGAAAACTGCATTTATTTACTGAACAAATGTGAGTTATATATATTATATATATAATTGACTCGTACACCCTTTCTGGGTGTTTGGCAGAGCTCCTCCTCCTATTTGTGGTGTGCGTCTTGATGTTGTTCCACAAATGGAGTGGCCTACAGTAAGCCGAATTCGAACGGAAGATATATTTTATGAGGAGCTTTTTCATGGCAGAAATACACTCGGAGGTTTGCCATTGCCTGCTGAGCGGCGACCGCTATTAGAAAAATGTTTTTCATAATTTTGGTGTTTTCACCGAGACTCGAACCTACGTTCTCTCCGTGAATTCCGAATGGTAGTCACGCACCAACCCATTCGGCTACGGCGGCCGCCAAATGTGAGTTAGTGAAGATAAATATTTACACACCGAAATATATTAAAAATAAAAAAATACAACTTAGGTAGTATAAAAAATATTCCATTGGGCCAAACGCATTGATGGCTTTAAGAGGAATTATGTACTGTGGTACATGTGTACATTTTTCTTTTCTTCATTTTGCATACTCCTTATTTTTACGCACAAAAGAAATACAAGTATGTATATATTTTATATACAAATTGAACACACCGAGAAAATGTCTCATCCGATCACGATCACAATAACGATAGTATTGATAGTTTTCTTTTTTGGTTATCAAGTTTAAGTCCAGCCGACGTTTTTTATTTTCCACCACATCATCGGGGCGTGCACAAGTTTACAAATTAGAATACATTAAAAACGTCAATACGACAAAAAGCATATAGGATTTGAGTTCATCATACAGATATTAATCATTAATTAAAGGATTATAATTTTGTGTAAGATTCATTTCCATCGATAATTCTCATTAAAAAAAGTATATCCGTATATACTTTCACTCTGCAGAATTTGTTCGAAATTGTCGAGGTCGATAAAGAGCGGCCTTCACTATACACTGTCACACCAAAATCACCCACACTACCATTATGGAGAAAGTGATTTCGGAGGAAGTGTAGATGGCCTAATTGGGCTTTATTTACATCCACAAAGCCAATGTAGGGAGGGTATAGGCTACTCTACACGACATACGCATGCGCTGCCAGGCTTAAGAATTTCTAGGCCTTTTAGGTCTTTGGGTGGATATTATGTATGTTGTCTGATTTAAATTTTCCCCGTATGCAATTTATTTAATGTATCTTGTGAGACGATAATTATGTTGGTAACTTGGTTTTGCTGCTGCTGCTGCAGAACATCGTCACAAGCAAGCCTAGAAGAACTCGTCTATGGTCTCAGAACTCGTCTATATCTACCAAGAGCATATTGAAGTTGTTTTTATTGTAGTTTTCGGGCGTTATTAATCACCGCCTTAGGCGAATGGGTTGGTGCGTGACTAGCAAAGTTTCGAAAAAGTAAAATGATATTTTTTTTATTAATTATTTATTTTATTATTTATTTACTTATTTCAGTGCTTGAACAATAGTTCTTGTAGGCTAGTAGAGGACAAGTGTTATCACGGCTAATGCAGATATTTTCGTTACAAATCAGTGAATGAAGATTTCAAAAGGCTTGTTTTATCACGGAGAAATTAATCACAATATTTTCGGATAAAATATAATATATGCCGAAGATATTATAATGGTGCAAATGTCATATATGCTAATAGACTTGATCTAAACTTCTAAATTTCTTATTCCAATGAAAGCGAAATGAATGAATGGGTGAATGCAGCTGGATGTAGCAATACGAGAAAAGCACTGGAATAAGTATATTTTAACGTGGGAAGTATCAGAGTCACATACATTAACATACACACACACACATATGTACGTTTCGCAAACCAATTTACTATTTGCTAGGGTTTTTATGGCGCAGCAATCCATTAATGTGGCTTTGTTTTTTTTGTAGCTGTTATTGCCAATGGCGCCACGTCGTTCCAATAGTGTCAGAAGCACATTCGCGAAAGGAAATTCATAAATTGTTTACAAGCTGCAGGCGACACGACACCCTAATACGCATTGTGGCAATGTTGAAAATGAGCATTCGAGCGCAGTGAGTGGGAACGCATGCAATTTGCAACGCCGGCGAGACATGCAACTGAGCTTATATTTTTCGATATCCGAGTTAGTATGAAGAGCTGGATTTTTTTTTTGTATATCTGAAAGTATTTGTTATACTTTTATAAGTAAATAGTCTGCTGCGACGTTCAAAATTGTATATGCACTTAGCCTTCTTCCTTCGAAGGTGTTGCAGTTATTATTATTATTGCCAAATATTTCTAGGTGGCCACTTAGTTACTGAAATTGGTGCTCTTGACTTGGGGTGTTACTTTTGTTAGCTTTGCAAATGTTGTTGCTTGTAATATTGTACGACACTACTGTTGCTATTTATTGATGCGAGAGGCGGCTGATATGAAGGTCGCATAATCTAAATTCCCGCAATTTGGAGCACCGCGCTTTCAAACTTGCAAATTTCATTTATTTCATTTCAAATTTCATATCAATTGTTCTCGGTACTTGAGGGCATAGCCTAGTACCACATTTTGTTTATGTGGAGAACATCGTCAAGAAAAAAATTATAAAAAGTGAACGAGATTTTCCGGCGAGTTCGTGCTAGCGCTTTATTATGCTGAAATTCAATAAACCATAAAATTGCAAAATCAAAAATTTCCTTGGAATTCTGAGTTAATACGAGTTTGTGAAATATTTTCTAATTTTTGTATAAGTTTTAAAAACTTGGATTTATGCAGTTTTTATTAGGGTTTATTTTTATAAATAAATTTAGCCTTGAAATCCAACATAGAACTTCCATGCGGTTATCATTCTTCTGAGAACTCTGTGATTTTTATAATGGAAAAAAGTAGTTCAACAAAGAGTTTGTCTTAAATTTTTTATTTCAAATGAAATTTCGTATGCCAAATCAGTGGAAATGTTAAAGAAGGTCTACTACGGTAAACCGGTACGGTAAATGCAAAACCGTGGTATAAAACATTCAAAGAAGGCCGAGAAGTGGTCATTGATTTGCCTCGTTCTGATCGGCCTTAAACGTCTGCGAATAAGAAAAACACTGATGTAGTTGAAAAGTTAGTTCTCGAAGGAGGTCATATTAGTCTTAGAGAATTGGCGCACGAGCTCAACATAACGGTTAAGTTTATTCATAAGATTTTGACTGGCGGCGGCTCTCGACTGGTTGCAAAAGCGATAATGCGCTGGCGAACAAACTCATTATTGTGTCCCGCAAAACTAATACGACTATGCAAGATGACGTTGCTCAATACCAGCGGCGCCGTCAGAATTGGGAAGTACCACTCCGCCGTTTGATACCAAACGAGGTTTCAGACAGGGTGACTCCCTGTTGTGTGACTTTTTTAACCTGATGTTGGATAAGGTCGTACGAGCCACATAACTTAATCGCTCAGGCACAATTTTTTATAAGAGCATACAATTGTTGGCGTTTGCCGATGATATTGACAACATCTGGTGGTAAACGAGGACAAAACGAAGTACCTTCTGTCATCAAACAAACAGTCGGCGGACTCGCGTATCATTTTAAAGAAAGCTTCATAATGCGTCTCCCAAAACTCTAGTAATCGATTTTCACAATCTTCTCTTGATACCAGTTTCTTATTACTCAGGAAAGTTTTGCAATAAGAGAAAATGGTGGTAATCGCTTGGTACCAGGTCCGGACTAAAACTTCTCAACCAAACTCCCGGAGTTTTTGGCGAGTCACTACAGATGTGTGTGGGTTTGCGTTGTGCTGTTGAACCACAATACCTCTTCTCTTTCTTAGCTTTGGCCTTTTCTGGTCAATCGCTAGTTTCAAACGGGCCAATTGTTGACAGTAGAGAACTGAATTTAGTGTTTGGCCATACGGAAACAACTCGTAATAAATGAATCCTTTCAAGTCCCACCAAATACATAGAAGAACCTTCCTGGCCGTTAGTCCTGGTTTTGTTACCGTTTGAGCTGCCTCATCCCCAGTCTCCATACGTATAAGAAATGGCCATGGCTTCGCAGACGAAAATTCGATCCATCAAATTTTTTGGTGTGTCACCCAAAAATCAAGCTTCTTTTTGAATCCAGCTTTGCGCAAATGGTTTAAAACTGTTTCATGGACTGCTAACATGCCAGCAAACTTCGATTATTTCTGTGATTTTATCGATATCATCGACATTTTTTTTTAACATAAAAAATGTCATTCCGTTCAGACGAACCAAGGGACCATAAACACCATTCACAATTTCAGCTTGTATTTTTGCATTTATTAAAAAAAAGACTGTAAAGTGTACCGAATTTTCTCATTGTTGACTTCCAACAAAAACAAAGAAAAGATTTGTTTAGTGTAAAATATCACCTTGATAACGAGCATAAACTTTAAATTGTTTGATCGATACTTTATGAGATATCTATCACTACACCCATTTACCAAGAAAATAATGTATAATATATCTCTTTTTATTATGTGATGTTATTTGTTGTCTATAAGCAATAATATTTTTTACAATCAACAACGTACATACTATATTTACTGTCATTCTGGTTTTAGATTCGTATTTACAATCATTTTGGTTTTAGATCCCTTTTCATTTTAATATGAGGTCTATTTTTTTTCTTCCTATCTATATAGGTATAAATGCCTCTCTATTTTCTTATTAATTAAAAAATTGCTTTCAAAATTTGGGGGTCGACTTATACCTAGACTTTAGATCTATGACTTTTTTCTTAGGACTTTATGTAAAGTGCAATTCTGCAAGAAATGATGTCGGAAAAAATCGCGTCATAAAAATTGTACATACATACATATGTATGAGGTTGTAAAAGACTTTATTTATCTAGGAATCAGTATTACTACCGATAACAATGACAGCCTTGAAACCCAAGGTAGAATCTATTTTGCCAATAGTTGCTACTTAGGACTAAGCAGACAACTGAGTAGTAAAGGCCTCCCTCGACGAACGAAACTAACACTCTACAAACTCTCATCATGTCCGTCCTAACGTATGGCACAGAATCGTGAATGATGACAACATCCGATGTGGCGTCACTCGGAGTATTTGAGAGAAAGATTCTGCGGGAGATTTTTGGATCTTTGCACTTTGATGATGGCGGAGCTATATGAGCTTTACGATGAAGTATTGCTCTTTTCGCCGTCTAATTTGGCGACGCTGCGAAAAATGGTGACGGGCATGTAATGATTTGTGGAGCAATGACGGCAGATGGAGTGGGCTTAGTTTGTTTTATTGAAGGCACTATGACTAAAATTAATTATCTGGAAATATTGAAGGAACATATTTTCAAAACTGTCGTAAAATTACAGTTATCAACAACAATCGCCTTCATGCATGAAAACGTGTAAGAGGATGGCTGCTTTGAAATGTGAAAAAAGTATTGCCCCATCCTTCTCAGAGCCCGTATCTCAATTCCATTGAAATGTGAGCCTACAACATTGAAAAAGAATTGCACAAACTGTATATTAGGGATAAGAAATCCCTAAAATCAGCCATTGAAAAGATATGGGAAATATTCCAAGAGATATCAGCAAAACTCTAGTAGACTCAATGCAACGACGTCTTCAACTAGTAATTAGTGCAAAAGGATATTGCACGAAATACTAATTTCTTAATAATCCTTATATTTATTACTGTCCCACTCTGCAAAATTTAGTTATGTGTTTGTATACTGGAAAACTTCCAAATAAATAAAATATTACTTTGTTTTGGTTTTTTATAATAAAATACTGTATTGAATACTTTATATTGGCTTTCGCCTTTTGAAAATTGATTGAACCGTTCTCAAGTTAGAAAGGATTGATATCAGAACAAATAAATGTCCCAGTTTATTTTCGTTCACAGTATATACCGAAATACTAACTATTTTTGCACTTTTAGGACCAACATACGGAAATTTCGACTGAGTGTAAGCATTAAATGGATAAATATTATTAGTAGTGGAGCGACTAGTATTTCAAAGATTTATAGCAACAACATTCCTTCACACTTAAATTCTCTAATGTTATGCTAATGTCGGTCACTCCGACAGTATATAAATAAATTAATAGTCTTGCACATAAGGAAAAAGGAAAGAAAATAGAACAGCAACAGCTTCTTTTCGCATAATAAAGATGATGAGCAGCAGCAAGCCCACAAATATTCTGGGGAGTATCTACCAATCACTACAACAATAGAAAATATAACCTAGCAACATTATTCCATAATAATAAAAAGCCAAACACAACAACAAACAAATACGCAGCAACGTGGCAGGCAAAATGACATGCCCAGCAACCACAGCAACGACAACACAAGCACGCCTTATTAACATTCACCATTATTTATAAATTTCAACGCTGCGTAGAAATAAGAAAACTTTCAAGAAAAGTCATCACACAACAGGTGGCTCAACAAGCTGATTGTCTTTCAATCGTGCTTAGATACTGCCGCGGTGCTGGGGTGTTAAGCGCAACGGCCATTGTTCGATGCTGATATTTGCTTTGTTATTTCATCTCTTGGAATATTTTTTACATAGTTTTTTTCCCCTAGAGTTTACGCATTTCTTCCTTTGCAGCTTTCTTTCTACTATCTGTCACATCTTTGACCTCATTTATTATGTTTAGTTGTTGGTAGTATTCATTATTAACATGCTTTCATAGAATATTTGCCATTCTTCGTTCACTACCAGCGCTTTTTTATTAGTAATCGCCTTTATACTCGTATGTACAAGTAAATATTATTTTTTTCTACTTGCCTTGGAAGTGAAAGCGCTTTAAGAAAAAATTAATAATTTTAGCATCGACTTTATATTCGTAGCGAAGCAGTATTAAAGCATGTAGGGCCGATTTCTCAACTAACTCCTAACTTTACAGGCTCCTTTATCATGGCGGCACACACATCTTTGTACTCGCAGGCGCTTTTCAAACACTCAGGCTAATGTTATATGATATTATATTTAACAATTAGTTGACATTCTCTTTAAAATATGCCAGATCGGTAGCTGAGTTCAAATTGGTATTTTCACATAAATTGTCGGAGTTACATTATTGACAAATTTTTGTTTGCTATACTAATGAGAAATCAGAAAGAGTCAGAGTATAATTTAAAGCTTATTCATGCCATTCAAGCCATGAGCAATCTTTTTAGAGCGAATCGTTGAACGCTACGCTCTCGCAACAACTTCTCAAATACTTGGGTTCCTCATTCAATGTTGAATTATGTAGAAGTGTGATAACCGTAACCACATATATCTGCTGATTGCATAAATCTATGGGCAACAATGTAATCGATTAGAGGTGACATGCCACAATGCGGTAGTCATAACTGTAAACGTACAATCAAGGCAAATCTATTAACCTTCATGTGCCCGGAATATAAAACTTACGTACCCGGTCGGCTTACTACATTTGTAGTAACTACGTAATTGCATGCAAAACCAATGTAATGTTAAGAAAAAAAGACTTGTATGGTGCTTTTTTTTACTTGTATGTGTGTAATAACCTTTTTATTTAAAAATATTGAATTCAGGTGATAATTTTAATACAAAAATGTTTTAATTTTCAGGAGTTGAACAGCATTTTCCCAAAATATATGTTTCGGCATATGCATTACACACTGCTTTTTTGCACCAACTACAGATTTTTCGTGTGTTGTTACGACTTCCTATTTCACAGTATTGACAAGGTACAGGATATTTTGGTTGTTTATCGTTGGAAATATCAGGTAAAATAGATGAATCAACATTAGATGTAGCAGAAAGGGAGTAAACCTAGTTCGTCCGCGATAAGCAAATAATTGTTCATCTACAGTAATTTCTCCGGATGGTTGGTAATATTTGCGCAGATTTGCGTTTATTTGTGTCCACAATTCAGATATATGAGCAGCCTTATCGGCTTCTAGCCTAACGCTCTTGTACGCTCGCTGTCAAATCTAGTGAATCGAATAATTTCTTTGAAGCGGGGCTTAGGCATTACTGCTCGATAAAAGTAAATGCATTCTTGGCTCCATAGCACATCCACATCTTCGTCATTTGATTTATTTACACCTGCTAATGACACAAGACCTATAAATGCTCTTAGTTCAAGCTGAAGTCAACTATAAAATACTATTTTGCATACATTTTATATGGTTACTACAAATGTAGTAAGCCGGCCGCAAGATGATGTTTTTTTCAAGTAGGGTCTAGAGGTCAGGCAAATAATAGTTCGAGTGTTAATAGGACTATGAATAAGTTCGTTTCGGTTTTACAACAGATGGCGTAACTTGATTATTATTCCATCGATCCACATTTCCAAACATTCATTGGAGAGCTACTGTCGTAAGGCACAAACGTCAGTATAAGTTTTTTATTTGAAGCGTAAACAACAATATTTTTACCACACTTGAAAATGTCGAATTTCGTGCCAAATAATGTGTTTTTGCGGGGAATTCTTCTTCATTATTTTAATATGAAGAAAAAAGCAGCCGAAAGTCATCGTATCTTGGTGGAAGTTTATGGTGAGCATGCTCTATCTGAGCGAACGTGCCAGAAGTGGTTTGCACGCTTTAAAAGTGGTGATTTTGGCTTGGAAGACGAAGAACGCGAGGGTGCGCCGCCAAAGTTCATGGATACCGAATTGGAGGAATTGCTCGATCAAGATCCGGCTCAAACGCAAGAAGAGGTTGCAAAAACTTTGGGAGTTGATCAATCAACCATTTCCAAACGTTTAAAAGCCATGGGAATGATCCGAAAGGTAGGCCATTGGGTGCCGTATGAATTGAAGCCAAGAGACGTTGAACGCCGTTTTATGGCATGCGAACAACTGCTTCAACGGCACAAAAGAAAGGGTTTTTTGCATCGAATTGTGACTGGCGATGAAAAGTGGGTCCATTACGACAATCCAAAACGTCGGGCAACGTATGGATACCCTGGCCATGCTTCAACATCGACGTCGGCGCAGAATATTCATGGCCTGAAGGTTATGCTGTGTATCTGGTGGGACCAGCTGGGTGTTGTGTATTATGAGCTACTGAAACCGAATGAAACGATTACGGGGGATGTCTACCGACGACAATTGATGCGTTTGAGCCGAGCACTGCGAGAAAAACGGCCGCAATACGCCGATAGACACGACAAAGTTATTTTGCAACATGACAATGCTCGGCCACATGTTGCACAAGTGGTCAAAACATACTTAGAAACGCTCAAATGGGATGTCCTACCCCACCCGCTGTATAGTCCAGACCTTGCGCCATCCGATTACTATCTCTTCCGATCGATGCAACATGGCCTGGCTGACCAGCACTTCCGTAATTACGATGAAGTCAAAAAATGGATCGATTCGTGGATTGCGGCAAAACCGACCGAATTTTTCACAAAGGGAATCCGTGAATTGCCAGAAAGATGGGAAAAAGTAGTAGTAAGCGATGGACAATATTTTGAATATTAAATTTGTAACCATTTTACGTCAATAAAGTTTCAAATTTCGAAAAAAACCGCACGAACTTATTCATAGTCCTATTATTATACTCTTAATTGACTTTAATTTAATTATCAGGAAGCTACTAAAAAATTCGGGCATTGTTGTTTCGGAAAATTTTTTTTATCTCACTTTTTTTCACAATTTACTACAAATGTAGTAAGCCGGGCACATGAAGGTTAAAGGTGGTGTTGGTAAATCAGCTGATTTGTTTTTTTTTCTTTCGCCGTGTCTACGTAGCTGTCAGCTCAGAATGAAACAAGGCGAATTCATTATTTGTTTTCTAGTTTCCCAATACTTTGCTTTGAGCATCAAACGTACACAACATTGTTGTTGGTATAGTGACACCACATTTAATGAATGAGCATTGCGTACAATTGAGATTTGGTTTTTCGCCGTAACCACAACCAGCTCATTTCTGATTTGCTGCATTGTGATTTATAATACCATTATATTATTGTATAAAATACTAATTTTCTCGTTCCTGCTGTGTTGTTAATTTTTCTTTAATTTCTGCACTTTCGAAATGAAATTACTATGCACATATTTAAATATCAGCTGCTTGTGGCTATAACACCAATAGTGGATAACGCTTATGAGTCCTTATCTCTGCGAGATCATCCTCACTGTTGTCTTCGTCGAATTTAACAAATGAGCTGAAAAATATATGAATATTTCCGTGATAAGTATTTCGATGTGAAATCTAAACCCTCAGTCAATTGAATTGCACTCGTTGCCCGATTTTTTTGCTTTATTTAATAAACATAGCATATTTGATGAAATAAGTTAAAAATTCATAACAATAACCAATAATAACTTAATGAGTATACCCTAGGTCGGGCCGATTTGTGGTGAGGCAAAAAAATCGCCCATTGCCCCCAAATTGAGGGACATCAGAATGCGTTTTAGAGGTATGGTTCCTTCGGCAAAGTTTCTTATTTTGATCCCTACAATAGGATTTTCACAGAGCAATGAGCGATTTTTAAATCGACCCGCCCTAGTATACACCCATTTAACTCCATGGTGAAACGATTTTTACAAGTGTGGCGAATATCAGACCGTTCACCGGTTCTCAGTAAATTTGACAGAATCAGCTGATGGGCTGACGCAACAGTGCATGTGTTTATAAAAAACTGAGAATGTGTAGGTGATATACGAAAAAAATCAACGTAATCTCTGCTTATGTGGATTGGAGTGTTTGAAAGAAAGATTCTGCGGAAGATATTTGGACGTTTGCACGTTGGCAACGGCGAGTTACACAGGCGATGGGACGATGAGTTCTATGAGCTATACGACGGCATAGACATAGCGCAGCGAATAAAGATCCAGCGGCTACGTTGCCTGGGGCGTGCCTTCCGAATGGATACAAACGCTCCGGCTCTGAAAATATTCGATGCGGTACTAACTGGTGATGCCAGAGGAAGAGGAAGTCCTCCTCTGCGTTGGAAAGATCAGGTAGAGAGGGACTTGGCTTCACTCGGTGTGTCCAACTGGCGCCGGTTACCACGAGAAAGGAACGACTGAAAGAAGAAGAGAATACGTGTGAAATGAGCGAGTAGAAATCTCCTGCCGTGGCCACTGTGATGTGGCAGTCGAGAATGCATACTGTTGATGTTTTTGGAGAATGCATACTGTGAGCAACAGCGAACGAGAAATAGAAATAAACGATTCGTTCGTTCATTCGGGGACAAACAGATGTTCGGTCGTTTCTTTTTCAAAAGCAATGATAGACACTTGGAGTTAAGATACTATACCGCCTTTATCAAGAAGTTTCCGGAATATATTCAGAAAATTCAAAATTCGAGTTCATTCCTCAAAAGTTATATTATGGCCTTCAACTGTATCGCGCTTGATTCAGCTCTAGGAACATTTCTGGAAATCTATTTTTGGTATAGATGGCTCTAATATTTTCGATTTTTCTATTACTTCGTTTTGGCTGTTAAACCGCGTTACATGCAGTGTTTTTTTTTTTTACTCTGAAAATAAGATCTTTACGCTTCAAACGAATGTGAACTAGCGCGATCGAGAGCTTACTTATATATTATGTATTCAAATCACCAGTATATTACTAGAGTGAACACAAAAATTATATCAGTACGGACACCTCATTTACGGGGGTGGAAACTTATTTCCATACCCAATATAATAATTGAATGTAATATCAGTCTTCGCAAAAATTAAGGTTGCTTGATATCACAAAATAAATAGCACACCTAGCACTAAATTAAAAGTATTTATTTAAAGTGGTTATGTTTGGAAACATTTCGATTTTAATTCCTGTGCTACAAATAGAGCCCAGACATTTTTTTTATGAAAATTAGATTTTGAATTCGAATTCACTTTCCAGCTAATAGAATTTTGTTCATACTTGTTTACATGCCAGTACATTTATCTGGATAGCTCTGTTTTAATTTTTGGATTAATTCCTTGTATAGCATATGCAGTTCTATGTATGTATGTACAAAAAGTTGCAATTAATCTTCAAATTTCTTCAGACAAACTTTCAAACTGGTCGTCCTTGTGGAATTATATATCTAAGCAACTAAACATGCACACATCTAAAATGTATACTAAAATTTTACTACGAGACTTATAAATACGAAAGTAAGCTATGCAAAGTAAAAGTTGATATGTTTACACAAACATCCAAATATACTAACATTAAAAGCTCACTATCATTCCTGGCACTTGTTTATTTGTAAGTAAATGGGTATGTGTTAAGATATACCACACTGCTTTTCAGCCCAATAAATGAGATGCTCTTGGCGGTAGTTGGGAGTTCTGTCATTGGCAAACTAAATAATTTCGTTTATGCAAATATATGTACAAGAAACGACACGCGCTAGACAACGCAATACTCTACACAATGCATGTATTTTGCATGTTGGTACATATATACAAGGTGTGCTCAAAAAGTATCGCGATTGTGTTTCTTTTTTTAATTATTTATTTATTCATTAATATCTATTTTTTCCCCTTCAAAGTAATCCCCATGACACTCACTTGCATGCACTTGTGTCACCGTTTTTTCCAATCTTCGAAGCCATTCAAAAAATCATTTTTTTTTATCTTGTTCAGCTCCCACTTCGATGTCGTCTTTATCTCGTCAATCGTAGCGTAGTGTCGTCCTTTAATGAGACTTTTCAGTTTCAGGAACAGGAAAAAGTCACAGGGGGTCAGATCTGGGGAATACGGTGGCTGTGGTATCATTAGTGCGTTGTTTTTTGCCAAAAAGTCGCGCACAAGCAACGATGTGTGAGCAGGGGTGTTATCGTGATGCAAGAGCCAATTTTTGTTCTTCCACAAATCCGGGCGTTTCTGGCGGATTGCTTGGCGCGAATCGCGCATAACTTGCAGGTAATATTCCTTATTGACCGTTTTACACTGTGGCAAGAACTCGTCATGTACAACGACCCCGCAATCGAAGAAAACGGTAAGCAAAACTTTTACGATCGACCGAACTTGGCGCGCTTTTTTCGGTATTGGTTCATGCGGCAACTTCCATTGAGATGAGCCATAAACCCACGATTCGTCATCAGCTGGAGCAAATTTGGGTCGTCGCGGACAGAGCGCAACATCTCATTAGCAATGTTCATGCGATGCTGCTTTTTGAGACGACCCGTCTCATGCCCAAATCATTGAAAAAAATCGAATGACACGAGTCAATCGATATGTCTAGGTCCTCAGCAACTTCTCTAACGGTGGTTCGACGATTGGCCAATACCATTTTCTTCACTTCATCAATTTTTTGGTCTGTTGTTGAAGTGCTTGGGCGTCCGGCACATCTTCTCGGCCTTCTGAGAACATTTTTTATCATACCACCGATAAACGTTGCTTTGCTCCAAAGTAGCTTCTCCGTATGATATAGTCAACATGCGGAATGCATCCGCGCACTTAATTTCGTTTTTCACACACCAAATTTAATACAGGTTCCGTGGTCCATCCTTTTGAATAGGTAAAAATCGAAGACGAGCCGAAACATGTGCAAGCAAAGCAGCTGTCAACAATTAACTGAACATTCAAAATGACCGAACTCCTCGGCATGAGAGAGAGATATGAGTACCAACATATCGCCACAAAAAAAATCGAAATTCGAATATACGTAACCTGCGAAAATTCAAAATTCGCGATACTTTTGGAACACACCTCGTATGTGTGTAACCGTGTATTATTACCTCATTGTTAGTAGACACCCAAAAGCAAGTAAATATTGCATTTCCATTTGGAATTGAAATCAAACTTTGTCTGTTAAGGCTTGGTGCAAATTAATATTACGAAAGAAAAAGTCTAAATATTGTATATACATATGCATTAGGGCGGTTCGATTTAAAAATCGCTCATTGCTCTGTGAAAATCGTATTCTAGAGATCAAAATAAGAAACTTTGCCAAAGGAACCATACCTCTAAAACGAATTCTGATGTCCCCCAATTTGGGTCGAACTTTTGGGTAGGGGCAAATTTTGAAAAATCCCACTTTGACCCATTTAGAGTGCTCCAATCGAGACCAAATGTATGACCGACCTCCACTAACTTTGGACGGCCGCTTCACCCATGCCAGTGGCACACCCCCTGGAACTCCCCTGGGGGGTTCCCCATACAATCATTTCAAAATATCACCATTTTTGGCCTTTACATGAAAAAATCAGCTAAATGGCTATGTTTTTTCTTTATTTTTATTTATTTATAATAATATTTATTATTTATTTATAATAATATCTATTTTTCTCTTAAGAAATTTATTTAGTCAGAACATATTTAAATGAAAAAATTAATTTAAGTGAGTTATAGAAAAGAAACTAAAAAGTTCGACCCAAATTGGGGGACATCAGAATTCGTTTTAGAGGTATGGTTCCTTCGGCAAAGTTTCTTATTTTGATCCCTAGAATATGATTTTCACAGAGCAATGGGCGATTGTTTTGCCTCCCCACAAATCGACCCGGCCTAATACGCATATATGTAAGTATGCCCAAACTTGTGCGTAATTGCGAAATTTTGAAATTCAGCAAAGTGAGAAGTAAGAAAAAATTCGCAAACCTTCGTTTAACCCTTTACTGCATGAATTAATAAAGCGTTGAAAAAAATTGTTTCACGTTAAAAATAGTTTTATTTAATTAACAATAAGACATATGTATTAAAAGAAAAATAATGAGAAAGTTTTATATTTTGTTTTTTTACGGAACCATGTACAAAAACTTTATGAAAATTTTTCTTTTTGTCAAAAAGTACCAACGATTTACTTTGTCATCGTTTTTTGAAAATGGGTCACTCGCACTTAAATTCTGCTTCTTCGCCCACTTGCACAAAAGTGAGGTTATTTTGAAATGTTATATAATTATAGACCTTTTTTGGGTTTTATTATTACTAAATATATGTATTATAGGATGGATTGAAATATTTATTATTTTACATAACTTTTTTATAATACTTAATTAAATATTTCATAATACTTAATTTGAAAATAAAAATTGAATCAAAACTGCAATACCATATATGGGCCCATATGCGGTAAAGAGTTAAACAAAGAGTTACTCTTTTGGTTCTTATTTATTTTCTGAATAAAACTGTGTTCAAAATAATAGCAGCGAGACTGTTTTGACTGTTTCTTATTTTTTTTTTTATATTTTTAATACAAAAATATAGTTTAGGCCTTCCCCGAGAGTAAAGGCGCCATTATTCGTTACAATGATACTGTATCGGGAAGCGTCATGGAGGTGGTCATCAAAAGACTGCAGCGTCACGTGAAATGGTTCAAAAAGTGAAGAAGCGACTTGAGCGAAATCCTCGACGAAGTGCCAATTGAATGGCGAAAGAACTAAAAATATGTGACCATTGCATTCGCCGCATACTGAAAAATGATGTAAAAGGTAGCACCCGCCCAGGTAATGGTTTGGGCCGCTGTAACCGCAGATGGGCGCTCGCCAATCGTTTTCATCGCGCCAAAGTAAATGCGAAATGTTACCGGGAAATTATTCTGGAGGTTGCTTTGGAGGAGTGACAAATATTTTAGTAGCAGACCATGGACGTTTCAACAGGACTCGGTACCGTCTCACAAAGCTCGAGCGAACTAAGAATGGCTAAAAAATAACGTTCCGAACTTTATAACGTCCACACAATGAACGTACACACGATGGATTATTGTCTTTGGGCCGTGTTGGAGAGCAAAGTCCGAACTAAAATATTCACCAGGCTCGAGGCGCTGGAAAAAGCCATTGTTTGCGAGTGGGCCAAAATTAATTAATTTTGTATAATTTTCACAAATTTTTTACTTTGAATTGAATAAAAGTAGTTTTTCAAACAAAATTTATGGCCTTTTTAATTGGTTACACTTCGAGTGCCGGACCCTGTATAGTAAAGTTTCGAGCATTCGTTATATGGAACAAAATGTTAATGCATCAAGAGAAATAAATCATCAAAACACAACACGAATTTTGAGCCGCTTTAAACTGCCATTAGGGCGCCTCAACCAAGGAGGTTCGGTGTATTCCGCCAGTTGACATTTCCGCTAACTTAATTAAGAAAAATATTCAAATTGAAGGCATTATTGGAAAGATATTTTCCATACCTTTAACTTATTGGAAAATTAGCCCGTTCACGACCCAAATATTTTTTTCGCGTACATCACTATTTTGATAAAATGTTTAAACATTTTTAAGCAGAACTTTCAAGTTTAAACTCTTCTATAACCTCAGGTGATTTTTTGAAAAAACATTTCTAAAAACTAATTTTATTTATAAAAAGCTCGAATTATGGAACTAACTCGAAATCGGTCCCGCTCACATAAATCTTAATATTTTACTAAATGTTTTGGCAGAAGCGAAATTAAATTAAATTATTAATTAAATTATTTATCCAACTGCTTATTAATGCAGGTTATCTGAGAATATAAAGTGGCCGAATAATTCATAAAAAAATATACTCAAGCGACGTGGTAAATTTCGCCTAATTTATTATTAATTTAAAGGTATGGCGGTAAATAACGAAGAGCTTGAAGTCAATGAAGATGCACATTAACCCATCTATTCAACGACTCTTTACAAGTATTATTTATTTGTCAAGCATTTTGATGGCGCATTCGAAGTCTGGAAGAAATGCTTTTTTATTGATGAAGTGTGCTCGGTAGAATCTCAATATTTTCTGTGGAATGACCGTTCAAGTAAAATCTAAAAGCCGCACTCCTGGTATACAAGTATCGAAACGGATGGCAGCGACTTTCCCCGTGATGTCTCCGTGCCCTATATTTCGTATCACTTTCTTCAGCCTTTTGCATCACACTTTTCCCAATGTGAGCATGCTCCAGCTGCTCGAAAATAGCGTTTCCCAGAGAAATCCACCAGGCCCCATATAAGATAACAGGTTCATAAATAAAAAACTCATTTGCAGTACAGACTGATTTCAAAGTCACGTATACGCACTGGATGTCCTTTTAAGTAGTTTTTATAATCGTTTAAATATTGTACTATATATATTATATATAAGTAATAGTAACATTAACGACCATACTCGTATATTGTATATATGTATACGCCAATATTTTTAATTAAAAAAAAAAGTAATGCATAACTGAATCTGATGTAAGTAATGAATATTTAATTTTGCCTCATTCTGTTACACATTTTCATTACCCACTGCTCGTTAAATTTTTAGCTCAATTTGCTCAATTTTAATCTCCCTTAATGGTCGTTAATGTTATTATTACTTAGAAGTGCAGAGATGGCGAATACGCTTTCGCTTTGAAAAGCATCACACAACCACTAGCGTATGCAATAACGTAAATTTTTAAAAAATTATGTACTCTAAATTTTTCTTTTACTTTATGCCAGAAAAATGGCGAATAAATGTGGAAAAGTCCAAGAAAACCAAGTGCTATGCAACTGCGCTAATGCCACTCAATTAGGGTATTAGGTGGCGAGTAGTGCGCTTTTGGTTGGTTTCGCAGCTTTGCCACTAAAGTTGCTGGTGTCAGGAAAAATTATGCTAATATGTACATATGTAGGTATTTCTGTGGTAAAGAAAAGCAAAAACAGAAAAGCAGAAAAATTTTGCAGTTTCAGCTACTTTGCGGGGGTGTCCATTAATACCATAACATAGTTTTTGTGTGGAAGGAAGGTTTATAAAGCAAGTAAAAATGGGAAGAAGGAAAAGGACTAAGAAAACTAATTTAAATAAATTCCAGAAAAAATTATTCTGCTCTAACAGTGAAAGGTTTTATAAATTATATTTCCATCACTCTATAACATTTTCCATACACTTATAGTTGTAGGGGATTTCTTGTTCTCTTTGAACTTTTTTTTTCAGAAGTAAGAAATATAATAACGCAGAAAGAAATAAAATATGCAAGACTAGTAGTAGTTTTTTTTGCATAATATGTTTCTAATATTTTTACAAAATGCATTATTTTAATCCAAGTACAACTTTTTGTTGTAATAATATATTTATGTACAAAATAAAAGAGGAGTGGATTGCAAAGTGAAGTACGTACAAAATTTAAACCGATTTTTCCTTTAGTAGCACTTTTTAAATACTTTTTTTTCGGCATGTGATACTACCTATTTTTATTTCAATAGCAGAAGCGAATATAGTAAGAACAGTATAAAAATCAAGACTGTACTGAACGATTACTACTGTCGACAGCGATATTTGTCAAATCAGCGATTGAAGTGAACACATATTTTTGACATTTCTATTAAACTTGCTTTGCCAAATTGTCACGCCCAACTTTTCAATTTGCTTTGAAATACACTCAAATAACGCACTCCTCATGAAATTGTTGTTGAGTCAAAGTACGTTAATTCATTTCGAGAACAGTAGGTAGGTAGGGTGGTTACACTTACACTTAGACCTTTCGCAGGTCCATTGTGATACCACTGGAGCTTATCCTTACCCTACGTGTTCCTTTTCAAACCATCCGGTAACTTTAATAAACGAGCAGAGCTTCGCTAGTTTTAGATGGGCTATGTCCGCTGTATGCTGTATCAAGAGTGCGCAGCCTTCTCATAGCTAAGCTTTCACACTCACATAAAAGGTGTCTGACTGCTTCCTCTTCTGCTGTATTAAGACAGCTTCTACAAAAATCGAAGTACGGGAGTCCTAACCTTCTAGCGTGGCTACCTATTAAACAATGACCAGTTAATACCCCTATCATTTTTCTTATTGGTTCTCTGTTAAATCTTAGCAAGATCTTCAATCGACCGCTGTTCCAGTTCGGCCATGTCTGTCTGCTTAGTTCGCATGTTGTGAGGTTTTGCCAGCTTGTATTTACCTTTTTGATGGTTTCCCTGTTTATAAGTAATTTACAAGTGGCTGTAGGCATGGGTATCAGCGCCGTATCCGGTTTGAGATCGAGCGTTGTACCGGTTCGAGCAAGTTCATCCGCCTTGCAGTTTCCTGCTATACTCCTGTGGCCTGGCACCCAGATAAGGTGCACTTTGTAGCACTTAGATACGTCATTTAGTAGTTTAAAACATTCTAAAACTGTTTTTGACGAGTGTGTTTTAGATTCAAGCGCTTTTATTGCCGCTTGACTGTCCGAGTAAATGAAGACTTCATTTGTGGATAATACTCTCGTTTTTATTACCGTAAGCCCCTCTTTTATGGCAGTGACTTCCGCCTGAAATACACTGCAATGATCAGGTAGGCGAAATGATTGGCATACTCCGAGATTATCGAATTTTTGTCCAAGTTTTTCCAATTTTGAGCCATCTGTGCAGATGTTTCTTTCTTTTTTCATTTTTCTTAACAATAAGCCCGATATCCCATTCCTTTTTGGAAGAAAATACTGTGACAAAGGATTTATTTAAGTTGATGTCCTTGGTCTTACAGAAATCTGTTGTGCCAGAAATGCAGGGGAATTTTTCTAAAATTGAAGAGCGTCCTCTTTTTTCGTTCTGAGTAGGCCGATTTCTCTTAGTCTGAGAGTTGCTTTGGCAGCTGTTTGCTTACCGAATTGCTCTATTGGTAAAAGGTTAAGCATAATATTTAGTGCCTCTGTGGGTGTGGTACTAAGGGCCCCGCAGATGTAAAGACTGACCATCCTTTGTACATGTACGATGGTTCTTTTAATTTTTAACTTATCTAAAGCCGGGCACCATACTAGTATGCCGTATGTTAGGATTAGTCTGACAATTGCTGTGTAAAGCCAATATACGATAGATGGGGAAAGACCCCAACTTAGTCCTATTAGCTGTTTACAAGAGTAGAGTGATATTGTTGCTCTTTTTACTCTATCTTCGACATTTGCCTTCCAACTTAGTTTTATGTCTAGTATTAGACCTAAGTAGCGGGCCTCATAACTAAATGACAGTGCCGTTCCACCTAGAGTCGGCGGAGCTATATTTGGGGTTTTATGTTTCCTGATTAATAGGATGAGTTCAGTTTTATTGGGGTGACGCTTAGCCCATTTGCTTTTGACCAGTTTTCTCCCATGTTTAGTAAATCTGGCATTACTTCTCTAAGTGTATTGGGCAATGCCCCTCTTATTACCATTGCAACATCGTCCGCATATGCTTCGACGTGTTGTCCTCTCTCCTCTAGGCTCTTTAGCAAGTTGTTTAATGCCAGCACCCAAAGGAGAGCACATAGCCTTGAGGTGTTCCTCTGCTAACTTTTTCTTGATTTTGAGGCCCCTTGGGTTGCGATCACAAATATGCTCAAGAGTATGTTTTTGATGAACTCAACCAGAGCGCCAGATATCCCGAAATCCGGCAGTGCCTTTATTATGGTATCCAGTAGGATGTTGTTGAACGCGCCCTCGATATCAAAGAAAGCTACCAGTGTGAATTCTTTATTATAAATTGACTTCTCGATTTCTGTAACAAGTGAGTTAAGTGCTGTTTCAGTAGATTTCCCTTTACAGTACGCATGTTGTGAGATGCTAAGCTTATTTGGGCTGATGTTAGAGAACAGTGATAACTAACAGAAAATGTTAAGTCAACAGTGATTACCTCTCAAAAATGCAAAGATTCCCAGAGCGGGAATTGTACAAAGAAGAGAGGAATCACTAATTCTAATTTGATCAGTTTGGACAATTTTTTTTTAATGTTCCTTTATAAATAAACCACAGTAGAAACCAAATCTCAAAAAAAAGGCACAAAAAAAAACTTAAATAAAATCAACGAAATTTTTTAGCTTCTTCAAACTTGGACTTTGTTATATTAAAATTTATGCAACTATAAAACTGCATACTATTAATTTTTTTTTCGAAATTCAAATAAAACCGTGAAATTCTGATGAATAAAGTTTGAAACTTGGATTTATATTAATTTTATTAGACAAAGAGCTTCAGTTTTATAAAAAAATATTTTACATTACAATATTATAAACAGAAAAATTGTCAAAACTGGTCGAAATTGGCCGAAAAACTATTGTACTTTTCTTTATTTTTAGCATGTGTATATTTAATATATTCTGTAAAATTAAAAAAAAAATAAATAAAAAATAAAAATATGTTAAATTAGTAGAGAAAAATAAATAATAAAAAAGTGAATCGAAAACATGAAACTTACAGACCATCTTAAGGGTACAGATACCTGTAAAATTTCGAAAAAAAAAAATTTTTTTTTCAAAAAATGTTAATAAAGGGTGGTTACGATTCAAGGGCCGGCGTTGATTTCGAACAAAATACAATTTTTTTAAGAAATTATTATCATTTCTCTTTATTATGATAATATTGGTATAAATCAATTACGTATAGAACAAAATATTGGCCAAATGGCCGCCGATGGTTCAAATTTTCGATGACGGTGAGGCATAATTGAGGTTCTATGCCGTTAATGTGCCGAATTATTGTATTCTTTAGCTCTTGAACTTATTCGCAGACGATTTTTGATATTTTTGAGACCTAACAGTTACGTTCTTGGTGGAAACAGGCTATTAAACCCATGCTACGTCTACAAGTCGTGGAAATTTATTACAAAAAATTATAGTACGTTCTGTAAATTCGAGCACATCACAGGTTAGACAAGACTACTGACAGGAGCATGTGTAAACTTTCCAATTTTGAGTGAGTGGGTTGACTTGATTAACTTTTGCTCCACAAATAGTTTTTTATATTAGAAACCAAAGCTTTGATATCTGTTTTATTTATGTTTTTAGCACCAGTGGGACGATATGGTAGTTTACGTTCATCCTTACTTGTCATATTTAACTCATGCAAGCACATAGTGGCGCGTACCGAAGAAGCCATCGCCGTAGAACGAACGCTGACCAAGAACCCTAATACACGGCTGCCCATATTCGATGGACCCATCTGGCAACCCTGTATCTTTTGACAGAGACGTCAGATCGCTTAGTGACATACCGCGTTCGAAGCGTCAGTCCAATTAGATTTTTACCATTGAACGATTTTTTGAAGAAATTGTTTCCTCGTCGTTTGATGTCGAAAAATGGCGATTTTAATTGGCCACCTCGTTCACCCGGTTTAACGCCACTTGACTTCTTCTTGTGGGGATATTTAAAATCAAAGGTTTATATTAATAAGCCAAAGGCCATGGAAGAGCTCAAGAAGAACATCCGTGAAGAAATAGCCGCTATTCTAGCAGCTATTCCAGCCGAAATGTTAACTAAAACTATGGAAAAAGCTGCAAAATGGGCACAATACGCCATACCGGCTCAAGGCGGCCATTTGAGAGATATCATATTCAAATTAATTTAACGGATTAACGGCCAACACTCAAATAAGATCCAACTGGTGTAGGAATTGCAACTAATAGATTATAATGTGCATCGTATATTTGATGTTAGGGCTTTTGGACCCATTCGAGATTTAACTACATTTTCCTATTTAAATATTATTTAAATATTTTATTACTCTCTAGTTGTTTTTAAATTTGGAAAAATAGAGGAAAATAAACATTCATCACAGTATTCACGAATTCCGGTACATCACCTTAAAGTCACTATTTGCTGAAGTAGAATGTGCTGATCCATCAATGTTGAGTGCGGTAGGCGAGGTTACACAATTTAGTACTGTGTACCTTTAGCAAGGCGTTGCAATATGCCACATGACGCGTAAAATTTTTAGCTCGAACTTTTAATGGCCGAACTATCTTAAGGACTGGGCTGGCTAATTTACCGTTTAGGTCATGCGATTTGATTATCTTTGACTACTTTTTTTTAGATGGAATATCACAGCCATCATAAACCAGTTATGAATGACGACTTAGAAGTAAACATTTTGTACGTTTGTATCCGAAAAGTTTAGTACGAAAATACATAAAAAAAAAATTAAAACAGTACCTAACTTTAAAACTACCTTACTTCTGCAGGCATATCTAAAATGAACAGTCATCCAACTAAGTTTCTTAACTTCACTAAAACGCACATTTTGTAAAGTTTTCCTTGAAGCCATAAATCTGGTAGCACAAAAAAGTGTGTAGTGAATTAAAGGAAATTTTGCGCTATATAAAAGTTTCGTTAAACGACTTTAGACTTTTGCTGGATGTCAGCAACAATAGTATAGAGTATACACATAATTACTTGTATATGTATATTTGTATGTGTATACAGTTACACGCGAATGTTCTAAGTTACTATAATATATTTAAAAGTCTTTGTTATTCATGCCATTTTCATGGTTTTGGCTTCAAGAACTTTAGCCAACTTTATTTTGCGGATGCGGCAAAAGTCAGGTGTTGACAGATTTAGTGAACAATGTGATGGAAGGGAAAATGGTGTGTAAGAAATACGTATAATTATAAAATAAAAATGTTAAAGTGCCTGCTTAAATTTCTAATTTTTTTAGTATATTATAATTTTATTTATTTACGAATTACGAAAAATTAGTTTTTACTATAATATAAGACAAAGCATTAAATGAGTAGGTTTGTTTTTGCGTTCATATAAAGTAACTCTTTAAATATATTACATTGACGTTGTTCACGCTTCTGTGCCACATAAAAAGATGGACAGGATGGAAGACTTATGGTGCGTGATATCTTTCGAAAAAATGCATGAAAATTTTAATTTCCATAGTGGGTTACATACAAACTTCTTCACAAATCTATTAGCCCAAAATTTTTCTAACTAAATCCTGAAATTTTTATTATTCTAATGTATGTATTCGGCGGCCGCCGACACTTGATGCTATATAACGGGTGATCAGATTATAGGCACTTTTTTCAATAGTGGTTTTTTGAGAGTTCACGCATGACTACTGTCAAACTAAACACAAAATGTTTTCCAGTATTCATTGACTGGCAAACACCGTTGTGAAAAGTGATCATCGTGCATTTTGGGATCCGAATTTTGTTCAGCGTTGAATTTTTGGCTTAATGGCTACGTCAAAAAGCAAAATTGCCATATTTTAGCTGAAGAACAACTCGAATCCATTCAAAATCCGCCATTTGATCCATTGAAAATAATCGCTTAGTGCGGCCTAAGGGTTAGATGAATCAGCGGCCCATATTCCTTCAAAGACGAGGCTGGCGCCAATCTAACTTTTTAATGCCGGAAATTGAAGCCCGAATCCGAATTATGACGCAGTTGCGACCAACATTTGAAAGGGATTTTCTTTAAAAAATTAAGGTCATGAATGGTTCTACGCAAAAATAATAAAGATTGTCCAATCAATTTGAATTTTCGTTGTTTTATTTCAATTTGTAATACGATGCCTCTAAATTGATCACCCTTTACATGTATTGAAGTTATCAGTTTCCTTCACCAATTCCGCCGAGGAGTAAATGCCGAGAAAGAACGCATTTTGTCACAATGAATCAAATATTACAATTATTGCCCATCAATCAACTTAATTCTATTATGAGCCTTATAACAATCGTATATATCGAGTATATTCCGTGTGAATTGTACACATTGTTAGGAAATGTATCGTCAACTGGAGTTCATTCAATTCATTAGCGCTTTTTATAATCGACAAAAGACCCCATTGTCATGCAATTTATAGTGCAATTAACAATTTTGCTTTGTGGTTGCATTTCCCGTGCGCCAATCAGCGTATCTCCATGGATACAAATTGGCAGCAATACCAAGGAAAAGAACATACAAACTGATATACAAGCAAAGAGGAAGTGAAAAATTGCCCAGGGTGCAAGAAAATCATTGCTGCTGGTGATAAACATCGTGCCAAGCAACGACAATTTTCTCTGCGACATAAAAATCAACTTTCTTGCCATCCACGCTGATTGATGCCATAAACTCAATTTGCATCTTTGCCACAGCCGTGCGGACCGAAGCGAATCGCTAAATGAAAAGGAATAAAGTTAATAAAGAAAAACAAAAACAAAAACCAAACACAAAAAAAAAATAATAAAATAACGCAAACTATTAGATGTGAAAGGAAAAAAGTATAGAAAAGCCGCACTCAGCAAACTTACAAGCCGATGAAATTTTTTGTGTCGCTCATTTTATGCTCGACCACCACAAACTTTCGGTAATTTTAATGAATTGCCTGACAATTTGCTTTGTATCAGTAGATTATAGTTTTTGTGTTCAAATAAGATGAATTAATTTGTTTACAACTACAGAAATATCGCAAAAATAAGTTTGCAAATGCGCTATGGAGTGCTTTCTGTAATAAATTATGCCAATACAGAGCGTAAAAGAACTTTATTCTCAAGTGTTTAATTAATTGAGAGATTTAATCAAGCCTACTCAGCACAACTTGGTGGCAATTAGTGCTTATTGACACAGTTTCCTTGATGGGGGATAATATAATACTTCATATTTTAATTAAACATAAAATTTTATGATCTTTTCTTTATTTACCAAAGCAGCAATTGGGAAAAGTTTTATTACTTCTTAGTTGTAAGTTATAAAATCACAGTTTTAGATTTGAATAATGGAGTGAGTGATGAGGTTGACATATATTCGAAATTTTCTTGCATGAAACTACTGACAAAATGTTGCACTAAAAAGTATGTGTTCATTTTTTTCTTTTTGCATCAGCAAAATGGTCGAGTGCTGTACCCAGCCAGCTACATACACTTAAGTATGTACATATATATGAATGTATTTGTAATATGTGCTATGTATGCATTTGAAAATTTCTTGGAAGAGATTTCACTACATTTCGCACAGTAGGATTTGCTGTATGTCAGCCACTGACAAGTCTGTATTGGCATTACAAATAAAATGTCAAAAGAAAACATCAATACTGTCAATCGCAATATGTCGACAGTGGAAACGAAAAATGTGGAGTGCCAGAAGACGGACTTGATTTTAATAATACTGTACGAAACAACCAAACTTTTTTCTAATATAAATAATAAGGTTCCGGCAAGAGATTTTGGTGGAGGGGATGGAAAATGTGTGTGGTAGCTTAGATGCGAGCATATTGAGATTTACCAAAACTATTTTCTTAATATATGAGAACACAAATGGAATGAAGCCTTAAACAGTTTTCGCTTTTGACTTATTTTTGTTGTGTAAGTTGAAGTTTGAACTTTAGTGTATTAAACAATTTATAATAGAATTTTATGGCTAACAGTTTTGTGATATAACAGAATTTCAAGCAGGTTTCAGAAAGCGACATTCAACTGTAGATAACATATATAACCCAGCAGCAATAGTCCATATTTTTTTTTTTGTGTGGACTTTAAAGCCGCTTTTGATACTGTCCCTAGACAACTATTGCTATACAAGCTTCATGAAATAGGAATCTCCACCAAAAAGGCAAACTTTATTGAAAGTTATTACAGAAATACATGTTCGATAGTAAAAGTACGAAATGAAATGAGTGAAAAATTCAAAATATCGTCAGGAGTAAAGCAAGGGTGGCTGCTTTCACCTTTGCTCTTTGCTCTTTACTTGAATGACCTGCACGACTGCTTGGAGTGGGGACTCTTTATAGATGAGTTAAATATCCGTTTGCTATTGTAATATATTATATGCTGACGATATCGTCATATTGGCAGATGAGGTTAGTGCTCTTCAAAAAATGATAAGCAACTTAGAAAAATACTGCGATAAGTGGAATATGCAAGTAAACTTATCTAAGTCAGCTATAATGATTTTTCGGAGAGGCGGTAGAATAGCAGAAAAAGAAAAGTGTTTTTTTCACGGCGAAGTTATACCAATAACGAAAGAATATAATTACTTGGGTGTAAAGCTAATATCAAAACTCAGTTTCAAGCAACATATAGAAAATAGAAATGTTCTAGCGAAAAATAGCATAAATGCAACTTGGTGCACAGTTCTTAGTAAAAATAAAATTAAGTTGTCGGCAAAATGGAAACTGTTTTTAGCGGTGACTAGAGCAATTCAGAGTTAGGCTGCTCAGGTATGGGGAAACTCGTTGTTTGAAGAAGTAGACAAAATTGAACTTTATTTTTTAAAAAGGGTACTTCATCTCCCGAGTAATACGCCATCTTATTGCATTCTCTTGGAGACAAATGTTCCAAGTTTTCATTTGTATACACTGCAGCTTCACTTAAAATATATATTCAAAACGTTATTTGAATATGATGATAATAGATTGCCTCATATTCTACCAAAAAAGATTTTAGAAAAAGAGATATTTTGGGTTGAAGAAATTAGTAATCTAACACAAAAGTTAAATATAACATGTAACTGGGGCACTTCAAATAAAAGAGAGTGGAATAGAAATATAATTTCAATAATAGAAAATCTTCATGATTCGAATATTCGAACTTTATGGGAAAGGGCACACCAAAGCACCCGATTATATAAGGAATTAGACCATAACAAAGCCAGAAGCTATTTAAACGATAATACTGGAATCTATAAAATTATGTGGATTATGAAAGCCAGATGTGATTTAATATACTTGGGAAGCCACAGGGATTTAAATTGCACTTTATGTAACTTAAATAAATTTGAAGACATCACACATTTCTTAGGAAAATGCCCGATACTTAAAAGAATTCGTCAAAGATTTTTTGGAAAATATATTGAGTTTAAACCGAGATGAAATCGTAGACATTTTAAATGGTGTTGGCCCTTCTGGATATAATAACTTATTTAAGTTCATCACTGGTGCTATAGAATATAGAAAATTAATTTTAAGCGAATTCAATATATAGTACCATAGTATCATATGTAAAATGTAAGATTTCGTTTTTTTCTTTTTTCTTCCGACAAACGACCTAGTGTCACTGTCGTACGTTCTAATGTGAATGATTAAAAATGAAATGTAATGTTTATTTTAAAAAAGTCGAACAATAAATAATAATAAATAAATAATAATAATAACAGTTTTGTGATACATTTTAATAACGGGTTTCTCTGTTATGATTATTGTTTGCCCTTTCCCAGAAAAGGGACAAAAAATATCCATCTAATGAGGAGTTAGAGGTGTAAAATGCTTCACAAAAATAGATAGAACTACTCAGCTCATCATATACATACATATCTAAAATGTAAGCATAATCGACCAAAATATAGTTTTTTTCTTCCATTTATCATAATTCATTGTCTTAACCTCGCTATTTTTATGCATTGCACAGTGTGTCTACGACAACTAAAAAAATTGCTCAAATAAACGCAAATGCAGTTAAAAAGAATTTATTTAATTAATTATTACAAACAGCAACTTAAAATTCAAAATTTTTAGCTCAAAGTTCTGACCATTTCTCCTAATCCTTCGTGTGTTTAGCCAATCATATCACACGATATGAGCATTGAATCTGAAACCCAAAAAACCACGCCAAAGTCGCTCAAAAATTAAGGTTATGCTGACTGTTTTTTTCTATTACGAAGGTGTGTTGCACTCGGAGTTCCTTCCGCAAGGCCGATCGGTTAACGCTAAATATTATTTAGACGTTTTAAAGCGTTTGCGCGAGAACATTCGTCTTAAAAGGAAGGAATTGTGGGACAACAAGTCATGGTTCTTACATCACGATAATGCACCAGCTCACACATCACGTCTTGTTCGCGATTATTTGAACTAAAATAATGTTAATATCGTTCCGCAAGCACCGTATTCGCCTGATATGGCCCCATGTGACTTTTTCCTGTTTCCCAAGCTCAAGTTGCCGCTCGGTGGAAAACATTTTAAGACAATTGAAGTCATAAAAGAGAATTCGAAGAAGGCACTGAAATCCATACCGAAATCGGCCTTCCAGAAATGCTATGATGATTGAAAAAAAGTTGGCATATGTGTATCGCCTCCAATGGTGATTACTTTGAAGGAGATAAAATAAAAATTGAACAATAATTAGCCGTTTGTGTTTTACTAAATCAGTCTCGTTCATATTTCAGCAGAAGGTACTATGCGGTGATATTTTTTTTTGTCGGGACAGACTAGCAAATACAGCAATCCATTGTACCGCACTCGGGTTCCCTTTGTAATTCTCTTTAAAGCTGCTCGACCTCCCAAGAAATCTGAGTAGATCTTGTAGTGCTAAGGAGCTAATTTGGTCGCTTCTTAACACACCAGTGCAAAGACCTCAAACCTGATTCGAGTGAAGGCCGGGCAGACGCACAGAAAGTGGTCCGCCGTCTCATCCTCTTCCTCACGAGTTAGGCAGAGTGCTCTGTCAGAGATGCTAACCTTTTCCATTTGCTTTGCCCATGGAAAGTGGCTCGCCATTAGTTTAACCAGATGCCTACAGTCCCTTCTGCTTAGTGACAGGAGGAAATGCGACAGTGGGTCGGACATGACAGGTAACATCAGTATGGTCCATCTGCAGTCTCTCTCAGCCTGCCAAGCTGGCTTGTGGGTTAGACTAACCCGTTCGCTAACCGTGGCTTTGATGGCTGCAGAAGGGAGTGGCAGAACGGGCTCCGGACCAAGGAATTCGTTACCTGGCGAGTACCAGATTAGTACTTAAGCCATTTTACCTACCTAAGACAAATTAACGACTTTTGCAGCTCTATCCCTTTGCAGTCTGTGACACCACGATCAAACGCATCACGTATAAATTTTGATCCGAGTGAAGAAAGCCAAAGCGTGTCACATAGTGGTCTAATAGTTGAGGTTTAGAAAGTCCTATGTAAAAAATGGACTGCCATAATGCACATATAAATCTGATATATACTACTTATTCTTCAATAACAGCAAAACTGGCTTGTAGAAATTCATACTTTCAATAAAAAGGAACTTCCTCTTATTCCATTTGCAATAGCCTTCTCCCACGGGTTTTATTCGATTGTTAATGGAGATGCTGCACATTTAAATAAACACCTGGCTCCACATTAACTTTAATTTCCTTTCCTCTGCGCACACAATTTATTTTGCTTTCCACACCTTTAAAGTAACCACAAATCGACACAAAGAAAAGAAGAAAAAAAACACAGAGAGTAAAAGAGGATAGAACAAGGTAAATGTAAATGAAATAAAATTTTACCTCAAATTCCATCAGACTATTTCCATTTCCGCCAGATATAAAAGCATTTTCCCACGAAGCTTCCCGTGATGATTCTAAAAGCAGTAAAAAGACAATGATGTAGGGTTTGATAAAATTAGAGAGAAGGAAAAAGAGGAAAAGCAAGAAGTGGGATAAATATATTTAATTCGAATGCTTAAAGTAAATGGCGAATAAAATATAAATTTGCCTGTTTGAGTCGCAGGCTTGAAAGACAAAACAATTGTGAAAGAAGTGAAAATGTCAAAGACCACCATTAACATCCTTTGCTACACTAACAATTTTCAATGATGACACTAGTAAACACAGATTTTGAGGAATAAAGCTTCTTATGTTAGATTGAGGTGGCAGGCGTTGAATTCAGTGCCGCATTTGGGCCAAAGATGGATGTACTTTGTTATGCATAACTATTTTACGCTCTACTATGAATGTATTTTGCTTCACTGATTTCAAAATTTTGAAATTAAATACCTTTTTTTAATTATATGACTTTCAAATTGTAATCATTTGTTACACTAAATTAAATTGAGTAAAAATTTCTTTTATACAACTTTCTTGCCTGAGCTAACATTGGCGCAATGTTCTTAATACAGCCACCGAAATTATTATAAAGGCATTCCATATTGAGAAGTTTTGATTATTTCCTAATTTTTTTTTTAAACTCAATTATTTTTTTTACAAAAATATAGTTTATTTTACAATAAAGACAAAAGGTATTGAATTTGAATTGAATGAATTTGAAAAGGTCGAGCGAAGGAGCACCAGGAGATTTGGTGGCTCCTAAAACACTCAGGCTAAAGAGCCCATTGTATTTAAAGCTCTGGAAAGGGGGTAGACAGTCAAGGAGGGAAGGAGAAAAGTATCAGAGAAAGAGATAGGAAAGAATAGAGACAGAGATAGAGATAGTTAGTCTTGTGAGAATTTTCCAAATTCTTTGGCAAATCTGTAAATATCCTCCAGTTTTAGAGAACGAATATTACTCATTCTCATGACACCCAAAACTCGTAGCCTTGCTCTAGCAAAGGCAGGACACTCACAGAGGAAGTGCTCAGTGCTATCCGCCTCCTCCAAGCATGACAGACATACCCCGTTCTCGATACCAATGGTGGTCATATGCTGACCCCATGGGTTGTATCCTGTAATGATGCCGACCATCAACCGAATATCTTTCCTTCTAAATTTTAGTAGAAAGTTTGACCGTTTTCTGTTCGGACTTGTCACAAAACACTTTGCACTTCTGCAGCGTTCCAGATCGGACCATCGCTCTTTAAGTAGATTGCCGACATAATCGCTGATCCAATTCTTGATTCCTGCGGAACTGATTCCGATTATTGGCTCTGGCCCCTGTGGGCCATTTTTAGGTATTTCGGAATTTGTATTAATTGAAAAAAAGGAAAATTTGACATAAAGAAAAGTTAAGTACTTTATGCCATTATTGTAGATGTCTTTTGTTTTAGGGTGTCCTTGATTGTAATTTTTCCCAACGAAATAAAAAAAAAACTCACGCGGTCTCTTTATCACAGCTTTGTCAGTGTACGACGGAACGGAATTTACAGCTACGTCAGAATATTTTCTGTTTACATAGACATATATTGATTTGAGGTTTGTGCTTCGACCTCATGGTCTTTTGTACCCTCTGCTCATCACAGTATCTCATCCCTTATTAATCTCAAGATAGAGCTGGGTTGAATTGAGCGTATGTGCCATTCTTCTGGCCGCAATTGGCCGAGATGTGTAACTTTATCCGTGCTATAGCGCTGTATTCAAGAATAAGATGCAGGAGTCTCTTAGTAATGGTCGCAGAAACGACAAAAATCAGTGGATATACTCCAATTTAGCTTGTCATCTAGTTCAATGCTAAAGTTTCTTCGAATTTGATGACTTGGTGATATCATCTCTGGGTAGCTGGGTAAGTGGAAGCTGCAGACTCAGCAATTCCATGTTTTTAGATCACATCACTTTTCCTCTGCTGAAACCTTTTCTCGTAATATTCAACAGAGTATCCGTGGACGATTGCTGAATAGCTACATTAATCGGTGTCAGCTTGAGCATCACCTCCATCGCAGCTGTAGGGTAGGTTCGCGTCACCCCCGTAATGCACACGCATGTTAAGCACTGAGTGCTGCCCGCTCTCGATGTCCAAGCAACCGCTCCATATGCTATCATTGGCCTTATTATGATGATGTACACCCACATCAGGATTCTTCCGTTACAGCCCAGGTTTTTGCTACCAGGCGTTTGCAGATCATGAGAGCCTTTGTTGCTTTGCTGTTTGGAACGGGTTTATATCCAGACCCATCCCAGTACATCATTTCTTCGTCAGGTTCAAAATTCTTTGCAATATGCCACAAAGAGTGTGCTCAAACTTGCCCCTCACTTCAATTATAATATTATTCGCATATCTTTGACAGTGGATTCCGTGGTCCGTGGTTCTTGGTCCGTGGCATGTCGTTAACTACTAGGGGTTGATAAGACCCCCCAGCGGACACCCTTTGTCTGTTAGTACTGCACTTTGCTATTCTTGTCTATAGCAGGTACTCTATACATTTGCAGATGGGCCTCTGCACGTCTCTCTTCTCTATTGTGCGACATACCTCCGAGTGAAAGGCGTTGGCGAAAGCTCCCTCGATATCAAGGATACAGCGAAGTGTCCATAACTAATTCTAGTGCTTTGCATGCGATAAATCTCCCGAACTTTGACATCTGGTAGTGACCCCGAAGACTTGAACTAAAAAATAAAAATAAAATCACTCTTTCATTATTTAAGTGGTGGAAGGGTATGACGAGTTGATGCGGCTCCTTTTCAGAAGCTGAAAAACAGCTTTAAATATATTATTAATAGCAATTGAACTAAAAATCCATGGAACTATTTATGCTAGTTTTTTTGTATACATAGATGTATATATGTTTGTAAAAATAAGAATCAAAACTTCTAAGAACTGAATTTGAAAATTCAAAAAATTCTAAATCTCAAGCTTCCACATAAAAATTAAAGTATTTATCCACCAGTAAATAAATGCGCTTTTGTTAAAGTGTGTAAGAAAAACAGTTTCGAAAATAATGGAATCCTTTAAATGAATAGATTTGAATGTAGGAAGCAGTTAGTTAGTTGGCCCGCCATAAGGGAAAGTCAAGGGACAAACCAAAGAAGCTATAAAATATATTCCGCGATGGTGGGAAAGTAGAAAATTAAGAACGTGCAACTGTTATTGTAACGCGATAAATACAATCAGCAGTTGAAAAGGAAACAAATTTAGTCTTAACAATGTGAATTTCAACTTGAGCGCAACCTTCAATAAGTGTTGAATACAATCAGGCGGAAATGAGTACTTTAAGGTAGTGGAATGTCATGCATATGTATAGGGTGACACAATTGAATTGCAGCAGCTTTTAAGTGTGTTGAGATTTTGTATAGAATTTAATAGTTAAGAGCGCTAGGGTACAGAGAAGTGTGTGCTTGGGTATCATAGGTGCTATGAGTACGACATCTGGCGATGGCCTTAATGACATCCTGAACTTGTAACCTCTAGATCTTCAAATTCGAAAGGAAGCAATGAAGACGGCGTACAGGCTCAAGTTAAACAGAGTTTGGGGAAACGAAGAAAACTCTGGCCACTGTCAGATATGCCACCAGTTGTCGGAGCGGTGCATGCTGTTTTCGATGCCAGCGGACAATCGGGTGCCTTACGTTAGCTTTGGTAGGAAATGTGATGCTTTGATACCAAGTAGAAATCAATAGTTAGTCGAAGCCACTAAGTACTACCACGCTGCAAGACAGATGGCTACGGTATTCTTAAGTGAAGCCTATGTCATCTTGTATGTAGGACACTAGCTAATTCAGAAGAAGAAGCGGAGTAGTAGTATTGGAGTTAGTAGTGACAGTCAAGCTAACCCACAGTACTCTTCGAAATTAGTCGGTGAATGTAAGACAAAACTGAACAAAGCACAACAATAATTGTCTTATTTGGGTGTCTGGACATTGTGGTATTACAAGGAACGAGTTGTGTGATAAACTGGCTAATGAAGGCTCTATAAGCATACAACTAGGCCCTGAACCCTTTCTAAGTATCAATGCTGCATTGACTCAACTATGGATTGTCCACTTCATGACGTCTACCCATAGAAGATGTTGCGCTGAGTTGGGCTTCTGTAGAGTAGGCAAGTGCTTTGTGAAAGTACCAAAAAGGACATTAGCGACCTTTTTTCTAAAACAAATTAGGACGGTGAAAGTACTGGTGGGTGTAATCACAAGGCACAACGCCTAGGTTTATTATATGGCTACCACGGGAATCATTTTCGACCCAGCATGCCTATTCTATCGTGAGGACGAGGATACTGCAGAGCATTTTCTCTGTGACTGTCTGGCGTTTTCTAGCACCACTCTGACGCTTTTAGGGTGCGATGTACTGAGTAGGGACAAAGTTTATACTCTTCCGGATCTCTTAAGATTCATTAATCAATCCAAAAGATTCACGGAAGAGTGATCTCAAACCAAGCCAGTCATACGTTATCTATATTGTGCCTCTATTATTCCCACTGTAACTTAGCCGGGTGTATTAGGCCTTCTTGACTAAGTGCTTGGACTCGTCCAGTCCCTTACAAATCTAATCTAATATCATCTAAAGAGCGCTTTAAGTGTCAGAAATATCAGGCAATTTAACAGCCATAGCGTCAACTCAAACAGAAGATTCCCGTTTTCATTCCAGATATGCTGAGAAGAGAGCCGTATATTTTTATATGCATAAAATGCATAAGGCTAAGGAAAGCGTAGGTTTCTGTGCAAAATGTATACCACATAAAAAGCTTGGAAATGGGTAAAATAACTACAGTACTAGAACTTATTGACAAATTAGGCAATTTTTTTGTTTGTTATTACAATTTTAATAAATATTCTAATAAAATATAGTTAATTTTTCCACAAAAATTGTATAATTTTAAGTTCCTCAAAATAAAAAAAAATGCAATAAATTTCCATAAAAATTTCTACTTTTTAGTTAGAATTTTTAGAAATATTTCCATTATGCAGTTAAGTTTTATAGCCCACCGAAGCATAAAAAAGTGCAAGTTCTAAGCAGCTCAACAATCAATTTGGTTTTTGAAAATTGTTCCTTCAGGCAGTCTTGTACATTTACTCCATAATGAGTGGTCGGCGTTGTTTTATATGGACGAAAACACGCAACACCAACAGAAAAATAAAATTGTCAAATATCAATCCGCTATTTGAGGTACTCGGAACTTGCATTTTGTTATAAAAGAATTTAATTTAATCAAATTTTTGTAAAGAATTCAAGCGGAATAAGCTCTTTAATACAGATTCACTTGCTGCTTAAATCTCAAATGTTCGGAATTCCGAAATCCCGGGTATGTATGACATCCTTATCAAATACCATATGATCGGAAGGCCCGGTGCACCATGTAACAATATCTCTTGAAACTGCCGATATGAGGAAAATATTGAGCTTAGAGTTGTGTGGATACACGTTTTGATGATGTGGACAATTTAGAGACAGTCTTTTTAAGGGCTCAGATAAGATTTGAAAAAAAAAATACCGGACTCGTTGAAGAACATTAGGAATTATGACTATGAGCCTTTTCTGGTCAAGTGAACTCCTTTTAATAGTCTTATGTAGTAGTTTGTGTACAGCGCCATCAACTGGATCTTAATTCCCAGAATCACAGTCATCGGGTCTGGTGGTGAACGAGGACAAAACGAAGTACCTCCTGTCTTCAGACAAACAGTCGGCACACTCGCGTATCGGCACCCACGTCACTGTAGACAGTTATAATTTTGAGGTTGTAAAAGACTTCGTGTATTTGGGAACCAGCATTAACACCGATAACAATGTCAGCCTTGGAATCCAACAAAGAATCTCTTTTGCCAACAAGTGCTACTTTGGACTAAGTAGGCAATTGAGTAGTAAAGTCCTCTCTCGACGAACAAAACTAGCACTCTACAAGACTCTCATCATGCCCGTTCTAACGTAACGCAGAAGCTTGGACGATGACAACATCCGATGAAGCGACGTTTGGAGTGTTCGAGAGAAAGATTCTGCGTAAGATTTTTGGACCTTTGCACGTTGGCAACGGCGAATATCGCAGACGATGGAACGATGAGCTGTATAAGCTTTACGACGACATAGACATAGCGCAGCGAATAAAGATCCAGCGGCTTCGTTGGCTGGGTCATGTCGTCCGAATGGATACAAACGCTCCGGCTTTGAAAGTATTCGATGCGGTACCAGCTGGTGGTAGTATAGGAAGAGGAAGGCCTCCTCTGCGTTGGAAAGATCAGGTGGAGAAGGACTTGGCTTCCCTTAGTGTGTCCAATTGGCGTCAGTTAGCACGAGAAAGAAACGACTGGCGCGCTTTGTTAAACTCGGCCAAAATCGCGTAAGCGGTTATCGCGCCAATTAAGAAGAAGAAAAAGTTACGAATAAAGTTATAAATTGAACGTCTTTTTTTTTTAATACAGCAGTGATGAGCGATCTACCGAAATCACGAAAACTATTTTTGAAGTGAAAACTTCTTTAGAATCGCTGGGAGTGATTTGAGACTCGATGAAACGAAAAAGCGACACTACGAAGCGTTATATGTATGTTAATATACGTATATGTGTGCGGCTGCGTACTGCTGAGCCACGCTAGTATAGTGAGTATTGTAGTATGTATACTACAATGCCTATTACTTGCTTTGGTGTTTAGTTCAAGCGTCATACGTATGTATGTTTGTATGTATGCTTGTACGTATGTGTGCGCGCCTGCGTATTACGGAGCCACGGTGAACGAGAAGGCATTATGTATACCTATACTACACTACCTAATACTTGCTTAGACCAAGCGTCCTACGAATGTTTGTGTGTATGTTAGTACGTCTGTGTAATATACGCGTTACGACGCTCATAATAGCAACCGCGTGTGCTGTATTGCGTCCGTATTTTTATATTCCTAAATATTTTTTTCATTTTTAAATATTTACCGCAATTATGCCAAAAAATAAAGCAGAAAATTTTCGTGAATATCGACAGAAAAAATAAAGTATACACCAGAAGTATCGCGGATACTTAGAAAAGATTACGATAAAGTTCCAATGATTTTAAGTGGCGATTTTAACGTAAATTTTGCATTGCACACAGCGGTTCCTTTAATTGACTTTCTCAATACAACATTCAATTTAAAAATGTGTAACAATCGCACTGAATCGACAACACGATCAAAAACAACAATTGACGCGGTATTTCAAAGATATGTTGACAACATCGAAACCAAAGCATTTGTATCATATTTTAGCTATCATAAGCCACTCGTATCATTTGTTGAAATTGAAAACATTGAGGATGAATAATAATAAAATGAAGAAAACAAAATATGAACTTTATAGCAATATTATAATGAACCTATAATTATCCCGCTCCTAATGCTTCTTTCGTCTCATTCTCTCTCAGTTTGTTTTACGGAAGGTTTCACTTCTATCGCGTCTAACCGTTAGACTGGTATTTTTTTATGTTGTGGAACCTGCCATTTTTCTGCTTGTTGCCAAATGTTCAAGACTATACCATCGTCGAGCCTTAATATTCCGAACTACGTCTACCCTTACCGCAAATGCATTTTTTTTTTCGGACCACCACTGAAGGCTTGTGCATCATAGCCAGTTTTCCATATACTTGCCCTAACCACTATTAACTCGTACCCCTACGATTTCTTCTCATACACTCCCCGAGGTAAAATTATAAGCACAACACTATTTTTTTATAAGATTATTTCTCGTACTACAATAAAAACCATAAAATGCAATGTTTCAAACTTTGTACAATATTTTTTTAAATGTAACAAAATTTCAATACAAGTTTGAACTTTTTAACAGAATTCCTAAAATTTTTCTGGCTATGCAGTTTTATAGCTATGCATTTTAGTATAACAAAGTGCACGTTTCAAAAGCCTATAAAATACCGTTGATTTTTGGCAATTTTTTCATTGACGTTACTAGGATTCACTTTCCACATAAAAAAAATTCGAACTTTGTATGGAAGAAAAAGCGTGAAACTTAAACTTTGTTGATCTTACCGTTCTAGATGCGAAAACTCTATTCTCAGAGAGAAGAAAAAATTTAGGAAAACAAAATTTACTAAAAAATTAAATGAAAATCATTTTGCACAATAAAATTATAACTTTTTCTTAAACTGATGTTAGTTCTCGCTCAATTGATTCACCCTGTATATACATATGTATAATACAAGTACTTACATATATACGCGAGCTCATAAAAAGCTGCTTATAAAATGTCAAAGTACTTGTTGAAGAATGCCAACGAGTTTAATATAGCAGCAGAGAAAATCATGTTATTGTAATCTCCTCTACTAGCGGAGAAAATAAATTCAATGTAAAAATTTAAACATTTACAGCGTGTTTACATATATATTCAAGTACGCTGGAAATTATTCCATCCTTTTTCTGTGTTACTCAAGTGGGCGCGATGCAATGTAGCATGGAATTGACTGCAATGTGTTTTGGCCACAAGTATATTTGAAGTATTTTTAATATCAACGCAATGCAATTTGAAAGTTTTACAAATAAGAAATACTGATAAACAAAATAAAAAAAACCAGTTCGCATGGTTTGTACTGCCGCGGGCTAAGTTGACGAAAGGGATACAAGTGAATTGTTGACAAGTACGAGCTAAATAAATAAATTCCTTTGCGGACATTTATTTATATTAAATGTCTCCTCCAAATAAATCAATGCAATTTTAGAAAAAGTATCAACGAGAAAAGTTTTGCAATTGTGTAAATCGAATCCAAAGTTTTTTATTTATTTTTTTATTTCGTGTTACATCATAGAAGTTGAATGGTAGCGAACTGAAGCATGAATTGGCTTTGAGGAAAATATACAACACATAAAGATTAAAAAGAAATTGTTGGCCACTTAAACTTTAATAACAAATTTTTGCTTTTTTAGTTATGGAAAACTGTGTATTTCGATTAGCTAAGTTTTGAATTCCAGCAAAACGGAGAGCAAGATTAATTGCAACAATTCTAGGGTTTCCAGGATAGGATTTTACACGCTAACATGCGCACAAGGGTATTTTAAGTTGGTCACACAACGGTCTTATGCAACAGTATAAAGGAACCGAGTTATATTTAGACATATATACACCAGAAGGATGAGAGTAGTCGATTTAGCCAAGCCCACCCATCTGTGCGCTCGATAACTTCAGCAAAATATTATATATGTTAATGAAGCTTGGTAAACATATTGCCCTCTAATATATTTAGAACTGATTTAAATACTATCGAGATCGGACAAAAATCATGCCCACTTTTTATATTCCCTTTGCGGTTTATGGTAGTAGTCCGGTGTAACGACCGAAATTTCGACGTTTTTTCATGAATCTTTTTTAAAAAGAAAATAAAATGCGATCGTTTTAAAGTTTTTACATGTTTTTATTGGTGTTTTGAAGTATATAACAAAAAATTTTAAAGTCAATTTTATAATAATTTGTTTAAAATTTTTTACGTCAAAGTGGAGTCCTTAAAAAAAAGATGAGTTGGTTTGGGGAAACACACAGCCTTCCAAGGTCATCGGAATTAAAAACTTCAAAGGGATTATTATTCTGTAGACTTTATTTTAGGTCCTGAACCTAAAATATACATAAAAATAAAAAAATCAAAACAAAATGGCGGACTTGTGAAAAAAGTTGTCAAAATCTAATTTTTTTCTTCATAAATTGTTTAAATTAAATAGTTTATTATTATAGAATTAAATGTTTAACGGTCCGGGATCTAGATATGTGTGTCTAGAATAACGGGTTAAATTTTTAGCCAAATCGGTTGAATAGTTTTGAGTCAGTGATTCACCGAAATTTCGAGAACATGGTTTTGAGAAAAACGCGTTTAAAGTTTCGACAACAGATTTTTGCTGGCGTGTCACACGCTTTCAAACACACTACAGCACGCTCTCTTATTTCAGCTATAACTTTAAAAATAATTAAAATTTCTGTCTGAAATTTTTATAGTACATTTTTAAAATGTTTTTCTTCCGAAAAATGTTAAATAAAAAAATTCGATTTTTTGAACCCGTCACACCGGGCTACTACCTCATGCCACCACAGTGGTAGTATTTGCAAGTCGTCGTAAAAGTCGGTGCAACCAGCCTGACAATAAGATATTATTAAGAGGTAAGAAACGAATTCCGGGACCAGTAGGAAGCTAATTAATATTTAATATGCATTTTTTTGCTTTAAATCACTACAGGAATAATTACTTCGCAAAGTTAAATTTGCTCCGACTAGCTGAGACTCCCATCAAAGGAGTTTGTCGAACGCAAAGGAAAAAAAGATCGTCAAGTTATCACTCTCACTGCCTATAAATACTAACCAAATAAAATTTTACTAAAATGTGCGTGTCTTACCAACAAGTTTCAGATCTATAAGTCTTACATCGTTTATGCATAAAAGTCTGGAACGTATGGTCGAGAAGCACATTAGGACAAGGGTTCTAAGTCGCAACCCTTTCAATGTCAGACAACACGCTTACCTAAGTGAAAAATCTTGCACATCGGCTCTACACGAGTGCGTCGGTATCATCGAAAAAGGGTTGGAAACAAGAAAGTACACTTTTGGTATGCTGGTGGACATTGAAGGAGCTTTTGACAATGCTACCTTTGATTCTGTGTGATCTTCTATCAGAAGGCGTTGAGTAGAAGAAATCATTGTCAGATGGATTGAATCTATGCTATCCAAGAGACTGCTTATCACAGGTAACCCTAGACAATATTGATCATTGATGCGAAATATATGGCCTTTCGGTGAATCCTATAAAAAGTACCTTGGTACTTTTCGTTAGGAAACGCAATACGGAATTTTTGTTACTACCCACCTTGAGAGAAGTAACACTGCAACTATTTTCTGAGGTGAAATACTTAGGGGTAATCCCAGATTGTAATTTGACCTGGAAGACGCACGTCTAGCAGAAGGTCTCACCAACACTAAAAGCCTTCTGGCAGTGTAAGAGAATCTTAGGCAAAGCATGGAGTCTAAGACCGGCTGTACATCACCCTAATTAGACCAATTATCGCATACGCCACACCACTGGGCCCTCAACCCTTCCTAGGGGTCAACTCTGCATAGGTTCAATTATGGATTGACGACTTCATGAGGTCTACCCATAAAAGACGTTGGTCCCTGTTGGGCTCCTGCAGAGTAGCTAAATGCTTTCTGAAAGAACCAAACAGGAAATTAGCGAACTTTCTTCTAAAACTTAGCAGAAAGGGCGTAAGAGTACTGGTAGGTGTAATCACAAGGCACAACGCCTGTGGTCATCATCTGACTACCATGAAAATCATCGACGACCCAATATGTCTGTCTTCTCGAGATCAAGAGCACTTTCTCTGTAGCTGCCCGATGTTCTATAGAATCAGACTTAGGCTGTTGGGATGTGATGTTCGGAGCATAGACAAAGTTCATACTCTTCCTTTTCCGGTTCTCTTAAGGGGGTCTTCTGGTCTCGAGGCCCTGAAATTAAGGGTTTTTTTGGGGATTGATTGTGACAAATCCTGTGAATATTTTAAAAAAAAATTTTTTTTATTTTAAAGGTACATGTCTTGGCTTTTAAAAAATGGTTTTGACTTTGAAAAAAATTAACACCCGCGACCTTGAAATGGCGCTGAAGACGTCCACCTCCAAACGAAACAGGTCTCCATTTTGGTCACGGTTTTTCCACCTGGGTAATCAGAAAGCAAAAATTAGATATGGGTTGTCTTCAGAGTTGCCCTGGTTAAGTTTTCCCGTGACAGATTTTTTTTTTTAATTTTTTTCAAAAGTTATGCAACAATTTGCAAAAAAAAATTTTTTTTGCTCATTTTTTGAACTTTAAAAGGTTATAAAAATGGAATGAAAAAAAATTTCAAAAATCGTACACGGGAAACTTAGCGGTAAGTTTTCCGAACCTTTTAAGACCAAAACCATTGAAATCGGAGTATAACTACTATGAAAAGTGTGACCAAAATGCTTAAAAAACACGATTTTCGGGGAAACGCGTTTAAAGATAAAGTTTATGATGAAAACGGCCGGAGGAGGGTACACTTCGGTGCCCAGAAAAATGTGAAAAATGCGATTTTCAAAAAATCCTTTCTGTGGCGTATTCTCGCATACACATACAACAAAATTATGCAAAAAAAAAAACGATTTTTTTTTCGCTGGAGACCAGAAGACCCCCTTAAGACTCATCAATGAATTCAAAATATTCGCGCAAGATTGACATCCAACCAATTTGCCAGTCTTACCATCCATATAATATCTATCCTGCCTCTCTATTCCTTCCACTGTAATTTACTAGTAGTACAATGGTCTTCCTGACAGAGTGCTTGGACTTGTCTAACCCCCCAACAAATCTAATCTAATCTATTCCCTATTAAGTTCGTCCCGTACTAAATTTAGCATTTTTCTATTTGTTATTGTTGGGTGTATAATACCTACATAACTTTGTTGTTTTGCGAAATGCGATTATTTAAAGAATAGTGCCACCAAGCAACTTTCTTCCATATAAATGAAATGTCCAGAATGCGTTATAAAGAAGAAGTTCATAATCCCGTAAAAAAAAAAAACAAATCAACCCGAATTTAAACTCGCTTTAAGCTTATAATTTGTGAGATTAAAGTCGAACGGTCTACAAAACAAATACATACAAAGATTTCGATACAAATTTTTTGTATTTCTAAAAATTTTTTACAAAGTATGTAATATAATAAGTGGTGTTTGCTGTAGTAGAAACTGTGGTTTTAGAAAAAGAAGTAAAGCAAAAAAAAAAAAAATATAGGCAAAACTTTGCAATATTTCGCGTTGCTACAATTTGGATCGCCGACAGTTATAAATAATAAATAATATTTCGCAAATGTCACTTGCGAGCGTCATTATATTTAAAGAAAAAGTTTCTCTGCTCAAATATATTTCGGGATCCCGTAATAAATTTAAACATTTATTTTTTGAATAATTTCTAATTTAAATGAAGAAGGATTTTATGGTTTAAAGTAATTTAGTACAGGGAACAATTTCATTTTTGGGATTAAAATGGGCCTTACTATAGACATTCATAATATTTAAGCAAACAGTTTCAGTAGCGAAAAAAGTTTCGGGGCCCCGAAATAAATTCAATAATTTATTTTTCGATAATTTCTAATTTAAAAGAACCACGAAAAAAATTGTTTTGATCCCGAAATAAATAAAAATTTGTATTTAACGATTCCGTGATTCTTGGTTAATGTCACAGTTTTGGACATTCGCCCCGCTTCGTTTGTAATACATTATACGTACCATATATACGGAAAAAAGAAACGATACGAAAAAAGTGTACATGGTCCGGCACACGAAGTGTCTGACTGTCTATTAATTTGCTAAATGACAGTCCAGAATATTGTTTACAAGCGCGAGAGTAAGCGCGTAAAAAGAAAATCAGTAATGATTTTCAAAGGTAATAGTGTGATTGCATTATATTTGGCTAGAAAATCACAAAAAGCGATTGTTCGTGAGCTCGGGCACCTTAAAGTAAATAAAGTTTTTGTTTATCGCCCCATAAATTGTTACACTGATACTGGTAGCATTACGAAATGTCATGGAGGTGGTCATCAAAAGACTGCAACGTCACGTGAAATAGTTCAAAAAGTAAAGAACCGACTTAAGCGAAATCCTCGACGAAGTGCCAATCAAATTGTGAAAGAACTGAAAATATCTGACCGTAGCAACCGCCGCATTTGAGTCATCGATTGGCCCCCAAGAGGCAGCACCCGCCACAAGTAATGATAACTGTAACCGCTGTAACCGCAGGAGGGCGCTCTCCAAACATTTTCATCGAGCCTGGCGTCAAGGTAAATTCGAAATATTATCGGGAAAGTATTCAGGAGGTTGCTTTGAGGCCATGGGCAGATAAACATTTTAGTGGCAGACCATGGACGTTTCAACGTTTCTCAGCACCGTCTCACAAAGCTCTAGTGAACCAAGAATGGCTAAAAAACAACGTTCCGAACTTTACACCGTCCACACAAGAGCTCATAAATTCACCAGAACCGAATCCGATGGATTATTGTCTTTGGGCCGTGTTTGGGGGCAAAGTCCGAACTAAAATATTCTCCTGTCTCAGGGCGCTGAAAAAAGCCATTGTCCGCGAGTGGGCCTACAAGTCACAGTAATTTACCAAACTAAATGCATGACCTTTTTAATTGGTTACACTTCGAGTGCCGGACCCTGTAATATGTCCTAGCATACGTAAATAATTATGAAATATTCATTTGTTTGTACGTGCTCGTTTAAACTATATGTACTTACTTTTGGCGTCTGTGTGATTGGGTATACCGCAAATAAAAAATTATTTATAATAGAAATACTTTGTCATGCAGGTAACCGCACAAAAAACTTGCGGTAAGCACACGCAGAGAAAGTGTTATTTTTCAAACCGTTATACATACGAATGTATATATTTTTTCGTTAAAGTGACAGTTACATGATAGATAAGTGTGTTAACAAGGAGTGATTGATTGATTACTTGTACATAACGGCTGGCGTCAGATTTGTGGTGGTATTATGGAGTCTTGACGAACAAAAAGTACAACGGAAATTTATCAAGTTTTTATTTGTAATTTACTACTTTTTTTGCGAAAGTAATAACATTTTTTATAAATAAGTGTGAACTATTTAATATTGCAGTTTTAAGTTAATAATAAACTTTTGTGATTTAATTTTCAATACCTGGAATTAGCATTTCAGTTTTACGAATGCAAATGACAGCATAATCAAGGTAGCATTTTAATTAAATGATCTTTTTTTTGTTTTTTAGGCCACTGAATTCGAAACGATAATCCGTTTTGCTCATCATATCTAATAGGTCTATTTATAAGTTCGTGCGGTTTTACAACAGATGGCGTAACTTGATTATTATTCCATCGATCCACATTTCCAAACATTCATTGGAGAGCTACTGTCGTAAGGCACAAACGTCAGTATAAGTTTTTTATTTGAAGCGTAAACAACAATATTTTTACCACACTTGAAAATGTCGAATTTCGTGCCAAATAATGTGTTTTTGCGGGGAATTCTTCTTCATTATTTTAATATGAAGAAAAAAGCAGCCGAAAGTCATCGTATCTTGGTGGAAGTTTATGGTGAGCATGCTCTATCTGAGCGAACGTGCCAGAAGTGGTTTGCACGCTTTAAAAGTGGTGATTTTGGCTTGGAAGACGAAGAACGCGAGGGTGCGCCGCCAAAGTTCATGGATACCGAATTGGAGGAATTGCTCGATCAAGATCCGGCTCAAACGCAAGAAGAGGTTGCAAAAACTTTGGGAGTTGATCAATCAACCATTTCCAAACGTTTAAAAGCCATGGGAATGATCCGAAAGGTAGGCCATTGGGTGCCGTATGAATTGAAGCCAAGAGACGTTGAACGCCGTTTTATGGCATGCGAACAACTGCTTCAACGGCACAAAAGAAAGGGTTTTTTGCATCGAATTGTGACTGGCGATGAAAAGTGGGTCCATTACGACAATCCAAAACGTCGGGCAACGTATGGATACCCTGGCCATGCTTCAACATCGACGTCGGCGCAGAATATTCATGGCCTGAAGGTTATGCTGTGTATCTGGTGGGACCAGCTGGGTGTTGTGTATTATGAGCTACTGAAACCGAATGAAACGATTACGGGGGATGTCTACCGACGACAATTGATGCGTTTGAGCCGAGCACTGCGAGAAAAACGGCCGCAATACGCCGATAGACACGACAAAGTTATTTTGCAACATGACAATGCTCGGCCACATGTTGCACAAGTGGTCAAAACATACTTAGAAACGCTCAAATGGGATGTCCTACCCCACCCGCCGTATAGTCCAGACCTTGCACCATCCGATTACTATCTCTTCCGATCGATGCAACATGGCCTGGCTGACCAGCACTTCCGTAATTACGATGAAGTCAAAAAATGGATCGATTCGTGGATTGCGGCAAAACCGACCGAATTTTTCACAAAGGGAATCCGTGAATTGCCAGAAAGATGGGAAAAAGTAGTAGTAAGCGATGGACAATATTTTGAATATTAAATTTGTAACCATTTTACGTCAATAAAGTTTCAAATTTCGAAAAAAAACCGCACGAACTTATTCATAGTCCTATTAGTTGTCTATTTTTTAAGATTATCTTTGCAAACAAAAGCAATAATAAAGTTCATAGGTATATGTATTGAAGAATTCAATTATCACGAATTATTATAATAACGAGATTGAAAACTACTAAGAACAAATTTGAGCTCAGTGCTGAGTTGAAGCAAACGAATTTGTATTCAAGTTTTGTATCTTTGCTTTAGCAAACATAAAATTTAGGTTGCGCGATCAAATCTCTGCTAATGAATGATATTTAATGGACATACTATACTGAAGTATACTAGTTTCTCTTCTTAATTTTAAAGGAATTATCGCCAATTATGGTGAGAGAGAAAGATAGTCAGATATAACGAACTAATTCAAGCAATTGATCATCAAATGGCAGAGATGTGCAAGTAAATAGTGTCGAACTGATGGGAATCAAAATAAAAATTTAACTGGAATGTACTAGCGAGATCCAAGCAAAAAACCTAGCCCAACTCTCCTACTGTAGAACACAAGTGATCTAGCCCAAGGAGTGGCAAATAGTCCTGGGATTTTTGCGACTTTAAAAACATTGCGATTCCGGGATTGACATCTCTAGTATGTCCAATATTCTCGACTGAGCGGATTAGCCAAATAGGACACTCTTTGTTGTTATTTAATATACACCCGTGCCTTGATTTATACGGTACTCGAATTACATGATTTCGCTTTTACATGGTTTTTAAACCATAACAAAAAATTTAGTTTTCTCTTATTCCCATAGTTTGGCATTTTGCCATTGCCATATTGATGAACATACTCTTTTAAAAGCTCGTTCAAAGTTACCAAACCCACGCTTTTCCAAAACGCCGATAGCAAATATTAAAGTGGTGCCATTGTACGGGAAGAAGAAGAATAAGAAACTTCAAAGCCAATTGTTCTGATTGAATTTTAATAACAGGCAGAGACAAAAGGCAGTTTTTTAGTTTTGAAAATTTATTTCGTAATAGTGCTTCAAATTTATTAGAGTCCTATAATGCCAATAGAAAGAAACCCCAAGGGTAGGAAAACAATCAGTTTGACATTTTAGACAAACTAAAATCTGAACAGCGCTCAACATGCGTAGCAAAATAATATGAAATGAATGACTATTAGGGCAATAAAGCGAATGGAAGCCTCTATTCGAAAAAGTGTACCCAGTAGTTCTAATAGCGCAAAATTTTCTATGTATCATCGAGATGATTTAATAGAGGCAGTAGAAGAAGCTCTAGTTAATTTGGATTGAGGATAATACTGTAAAAAAGATCGGTGGATTCCAATTCGATAAGATACAAAGCGCTTAGCATTTTTAGTTATTTAAAAGAAAAGCAACAACTCCATTTACAACTGAATTTAGTGCAAGCAAGAGGTGGTTTAAAACCTTCAAAAGATACAATCTGCATAACATTCAACTTAAGGGGTCCCGGTGGTCTAGAGCTCGAAAATTTAGAGTATTTTCAGGATTAATTAAAAAAATATGAAATAATTGAAATAATAATATGATTCTAGTACGGGCGATAGCCATTGGTGATATGAACAACATATTAAAATTTCAGACAATAGTTTTTTTTTTGTGACCACACCAGGCCAAAAAAGTCATTTCGAGATAAATGAGTTTAAAGTTTGAGGTATAGGAGCGCGCGGACCGCTCTCTACCTAGTTAATGGGCTGTAGAAGCTATAAAATTGGGAATTTCCGGATGAAAATTTCACAGTATATTCTTGAGATACTATACTTTCGAAATATCGAAAAAACAAAAAAATCGATTTTTTGAAATTTTTAGACCACCGGGTCGCCTTAAAGAAGAAATCGCCTCTGGTGATAAAAAACGATAAAAAATATTCGACAAAACTGTCAAAATTTTTGAGGAATACTCTTACATTCCTGACCAAGTATTTAATGCCAATGAACATCTGGAAAAAATCTCCAGTAGAACTTTCTTGTCAAAATCTGAAATACATATAAACAAAAGGATGACTTTACTTCTTTGTAATAACGCATCAGGTGATCGTTTTTTGAAACCTTTACTGATTAATAGATCTCAAAAGCCGCATGCGATAAAAGGAAAAAGGAAAGGATTCGGAAACTAATCTGATCATAACAAATATCGCATCAACCGTCGCCGAAATAAACAAGTGCACATTAAATTCTTACTGAAAAGACATATGGCCTGAAGTAATAGTCGAAAAAACGTGACTTAAACTGAAAATTCTTATGCCAATTACTGGAAAAGTAATTGCTCAAGAGCTTCGAGAGTTTGTAGAGAACTGCAAACTTATTTTCTGAACAGAAATGCTGATACTGAGAGAGCAAAGTAATGAATTTCCAAAAGTCAATCAACTTTTAGTAACCAAGTGGAAAATGTAGCCAACATCTCAATTAGTGAAGCAACACCTATGGAAAACGTTAATGAATTTCCTGTTAGTGTCTTGGATAGTGATGCTATACCAGCCCTACCAAAGAAAAGGAGAATTCTATATTTTCAAACTCTGGAGAAGAGTAAAGATTGATTTTGATTTCTGTTTTTTTTAAGTTGTAGATGTTATGAAGGTTATTTATATTTGAATTCTTTAATTCTTTTTATTTCTACAGAATAGTGTAAATCGAGGGGTGAGAGTACCTATAGCGCTAACTCCAACGTAGTTAATTTCTTCTTAAAACTCACACCGTTTCGTTAACACAATGCCTACTTTGAAATAGTTCAAAAATTTGTTGAAGTGTAGTAAAGCGAGCCATTTCGTATCGCGAATATATAGGAAATACTGAGTTTGTGTCAGTCCTCTGTGCTCAAAATAGTTTTCAGCTGCCAATAGAATTACAAAGCAACCAAGCGATGACCGTTCCTTTACAGCCATGTGTGCCTGTTTTTACATAAATAATTGCCGCCGTTTCAACCTACATTAGGCGTTTGATCGAACTTCCAACGTTTTCATTATATAAATAATAAATATAAAAAAATAATAAAATATAAATAAATATACAATAATATATAATACGTGTATATGTTAGTATGCGTCTTGATGTTATCCAACAAATGGAGACATCTGCATTTCCATGCCGCCTCCGCAAGGCAGTCTATGTGTTTTAGTATTTTTGTATTATGTTGGAAGTTTTATTATTTTCTATTATTTTAATATATCCTTTTTTTATGTGCAATATGGTGCATAATTATTACTTTTAATTTGCTGTTAACTGCAATCGCACCTCGCAATATTTTCCTCTAGTTTTTTCTGCATTTTTTCTTCTGTAATACGTCAGCTCATGTATTTCACTTTTTAATTAACTTGTAACTTCATTTTCTGCAACAACTAATTATGTTGGTATTTCTGCCGTTGTTGACGGCTTTCCAACGTTCATGTGAGTATTTCTTCTTGTGTATGTACTCGTATGTGGGGTAAATCACTTGATATTTACGCGCTCAGCGACGTAATGTAGCAACCTTTTACTTTCATTGTGATGCAAAATAACATGGATGCTACATCATTTAAATTTTAAAGCTACTTAAGAGTAGCTTAAATTTTTATTTTAATCTTGCATGGGTAAAAATTTGACGAAGTTCTTTTCACAAATTTGAAGTTAAAAAATATTTGAAAGTCATGAAATGGTAATAAGTGCTTAGTGTTTAGTCTGGACTATACAGTGCATGGGACAGCACCTCCTTCTCTCTCTTAATACTCACCAATTCTAGGGACTTTTGGTCCAACGTCTGCATCTATCTGATCAGTTGCCTATAGTGGTGTTCCAAATTGAGTGTTTGATTCGATGTGACGAACTCAAGACCACTTTCATTCCTATTTTGTTGATCCTTTTGGTTGGCTCAACATAATTTGGTCACTATCCTTTTCAGCTATTGTTCTCGTAAGTGACCAAGGGCCACTTGAACATTGAGTAGCAGTAGAGCAAAAACAACAACAGCAATGTATTTTGTGCTTGCTTTTAGTTCGTAGAATGTCAAAGTTTATAATTCGGCGCCGTGGCCGAATGGGTTGGTGCGTGACTACCATTCGGAATACAGAGGTACAGAACGTAGGTTCGAATCTCGGAGAAAGATCAAAATAAAGAACAATTTTTTCTTATAGAGGTCGCCCCTCGGCAGGCAATGGCAAACCTCCGAGTGTATTTCTGCCATCAAAAAGCTCCTCATAAAAAATATCTGCATTTCGGAATCGGCTTGAAACGATAGGTCCTTCCATTTGTGGAACAACATCAAGACGCAGGCCACGAATAGGAGGAAGAGCTCAGCCAAACACCCAAAAAGGGTGTGCGCGCGAATTGTATATAGGGTGGGCCATGTAAAATTTGCTTTTTGAATCGCTTTTTTTTATTTTGAAGATTGCACATTGTCATTTATGAATGAAAAATAATATCGTTCAAATGACTGCCACGACTGGCTTTACAGTAGGCCATTCGATCAACCCAATTTTTAAGCACATTTTCGATTGTTTGGGCTCCAATTTAAAGCATCAGTCGTCTCTGGACGGTTCGAATAGCATTTGTCCTCAACGGCTCCCCACAAAAAATAGTCCAACAGGCTTAAATCACAGCTCCGAGGCGGCCAATTGATATCGGAATTCAAAAACGGTAGCCAAAAGTTCGAGTGTAACTTTGGCAGTGTGACAAGTTGCACCGTCCTGTTGAAACCAAATGTCGTCCATGTCATCCTCTTCAATTTTTGGAAACAACTCGATGAGCATGTCACAGTAACGCTCGCCATTTACTGTAACCGCGGCTCCTCGCTTCATTTCGAAAATAAAATGGGCCGATGATGCCGCCAGACCAAAAACCGCACCAAACAAGACTCGATGTGGATACATTTGCTTCTCTACAGTAACGTGTGGATTTTCGTAGCCCCAAATCCGACAATTTTGCTCCACCGATGTGGAAATCAGAAAAGGAGAAGAAGACTCACCACTTTGGAAATAGGTTTTCAATATTTCCCAATTTTTTTCAAGCGTATAGCGTCCCATTTCGTAAATGTCAAACCTTTAAGTAAATTATGAACACATTTGACATGTCATTTGTGTTACCATTCTCAAAAAAATAGGTGGTTCAAAAAGCAAACGCTATATGGCTCACCCTGTATATATATAGAAGCAAACATTTAAAGTTTAGAGTGATTTAAGAAAAATTTTACAATTTAAAGATCAAATAGGAAAATTTCAAATCAGCAGCCCTACTGCTAGCATCTATTGTATTTAATGTTCAGTTTTTTATGCTCTTCAGTTTGAAAACTAGACATTATTCCTTATATTTCAGCAAAAAAAAAAAACGCAGGAGCCAATTCAGTTCTTTTGTCTCATACATATAATTGCTTCTTGAGACCAGATTCGTGTAAATGATTTCAAATCAAATCAAATTTTCAGCTTATTGACATTGCAGTAGGTGCTAACATGCCGATCTGACACCACAATTCCCTTAACTTTATTCACACTTTTACTCGTATGACTCATATAGGATGTCTCGGTGCAACACAGACACCGACATCTTGCGATATATCTAGCGGAAAATTAGCAGAAATTTGTGGTACAAAGTTAATGATAAACTTGTTTTTGAGTACCATTTTTGCTAAATGCAAAACAAAAAATATTTTGAGTGGCCGAAATTCTGATTTTGACCCTTACGTGCTCCATTGCTTATCTGTTCCTATACTTCGAGGTGTGTTTAAAAAATAAGACGAATTTTAAAATTTCGCGAGGTACGTACATTCGAATTTCGATTATTATTTTTTTAATATCGCACCCTAAATACAAAAGGGTCACAACTCAAAATGTACCTTGTGCTCAAATATGAGCGAGACGTTATCAATAAAACGGTCCGCGGATGACATATGGCAAAAACAAATTTTTTGTGTTTTGGTAAGACTGTTATAAGCTTACATGGCAAATTTCAGCGTGATATGTCACATAGTTTGTTTTCTGTGCTACTGTAAACAAGTCAAGCTCGAGTGTGGAAAATTTTGAGTTGTGCCCCTTTTGTATTTGGGGTGCGATATGTTCGTACACTCATCTCGCAGATATGTTCGCGGTTTTAGCAATATAGCATGTTTAGTTTGCTTGTGAGAGGGTTTTGCGTGTTCAGCAATTTTCTGCTACCGACTCTTGGCTCTCCTGGACTCTTCTATTGGGACGATTGGGCTTTCGTTTCGATGTCATAACCCTAAACCCATGATTCGTCACCAGTTATGACCCTTTTAAGCAAATCCAGAATGTACGTAGCCCGCGAAATTTGAAAATTCGCCTTATTTTTTTAACATACCTCGTATACTGCAGCTGTCTAGTTAAGTGTGAAATATAATAAGCATACGATGCGACGATTATAAATCTTCCGATTGAGTGGTAAATTTTCTGTCACTTTGTAATTATGTACTTATTACTGCCATAAGTTCTGTTACAAGTAAAGTCAGTTATAGATATGAAATTATAATACTTTTTTTTAATGAAGTTAGTTCCATTTAATCATATAAATATTAAGCAAAAATTTTAAATTTTCATTCGAAAAGGTCACCATTTGCTTTTACCCAAGCCTTCAAACGGTAAGGGCATTCAGCTATTGCAGCACGCACGGTTTCCATGAATATAGACGTCGCTGCTCGAACTAAAGATTGTGGGGTTTTAGACAGGCCATGTTCACCAATTCACAGTCCATAAACTGTAGTCCAATGGCTTCAGATTTCGACTTACAGACGGCCAATTTTCTACGGATATGGACCCGGGAATATTGTTTTTAGCTATTGCTGAGTGGTTTTTGCCTTATGGGCTGCAGCGGAACCTTTCTGGAAGATCCAGCGCTCTCCATTGAAGAGAGTAATGCTCAACTGCTTCACCACGCTTTCTAAGACATCCTCCTGGCACACTTTTGTCCCGGTCTTAACCCCTTTTCCCCAGAAATTAAGAGATGTAACGCCTTTACAAGACATTCACCACCAAACCATTACGGGGGTTGACTGGTGAACACGCAGAACTCTTGGAGACATTTTTGTTACGTCTATAGAAGTTTTGGCATAGATTTTGTCGTTTTGCTTATTAAAAACTTCTTCAACAGTGAATATTTTCTCATCTGTAAAAAGAATATTTTCATGGCCGTTGCCCACGTGCCTCCGAAGAAGCTGCTTGCATCTGTTGAGTTTATTTTTCTTTAAGCGCGTTGTCAAAAGGCGATCTGTACAGCGACGGAAGGCTTTCATGTGGAGATCATCTCTAATTAGTCATGACATGGATGTGGTCGATACATTCATTTCCCTGCACATGATTTTCTGCACTTCCTTTTCTGTCTGTCACCTCACGTAATTCTCACTTGCACTTTCACTGAAACTGACTTTAATTTATGAGTAGACAATGCATACGAAGAAAAGCAAAAATAGGGAACTTTTTTCGGCGAATTTGTTCTCGCCAAATGCATTGTAAAATTTGTCACACAATTACGAGGGGTGCCTTTTATATTTAGGGATTTGGCAACCCTGGTGTTGCAATCTGGCAACTGACAGCTGTATCGCAAATTTTGACATTTTTTGGCTTTTACGTACTCAGAACGTTTTGAAATACCAGCGATGACAGGTGATGAATCATGGATTTACGCGTATGAGCCCGAAAGTAAACAGCAGTCGACTGTATGGGTGTTTCAAGATGAGCCAAATCCAAAAAAAGTTGTTCGCGCACGAAGCACTTCCAAGCAAATGGTCGCCTGTTTTCTCGGAAAGCTGGACATGTCGCGATCGTACCACTAGAACAACGTAGAACAGTAAATTCTGAGTGGTACACAACCATTTGTTTGCCAGTTGCCGTCCAAGAAATTAGGAAAACCAATCGCCAAAGACAGGTCACTCTTCACCAGGGCAATGCGAGTTCTCACACATCGGCTCAAACAACTGCATTTTTGAGCACCCAAAACATCGAATTAATGGGTCATCCGCCGTATAGTCCTGACTTGGCATCGAATGACTTCTTTTTATTCCCGTACGTAGAAAACAAACTGAGAGGTCAACGTTTTTCGACACCTGAAGAAGCGGTTGCGGCATTCAGAATGCATGTTTTGGGGGTACCTCATTCAGAGTGGCAAAAGTGCTTCGACAATTGGTTTAAACGCATGCAAAAGTGTATAGATCTTCATGGAGAATATTTTGAAAAACAATAAAGTGATTTTCGATGATTAAAATTTGTTTTTGTTCTCTAATCCCGACATATAAAAGGCACCCCTCGTAATGGCAAGACTAAGTACTTATAATCAAACTTCTGCTTTTAATGCCATATTAAATGTATTAAGCGGCCGCCGTAGTCGAGTGGGTTGGTGCATGACTACCATTCGGAATTCGGAGTACGAATCTCCGTGAAACATCAAATAATTTGGGTAATCATTTTTAAGGCCATTTTTGCTTAATTTGTTAATGCAATATAATGTCTTGGTGTTGGATTATTAAAAATCTTGGTAAAGATCATTAAAAATATATATTTTGTTCTGATCTACGTGCACTTCTTTTAAATATTAGTTGAATAATCTAATTTTTTTCATTTTTTAGTTGAAAACTATATCAATGAATATAAATCATTAATAAAATTTTAACTAAGCTCTGACAGTTAGAAATGGGTGCTTGATACAGTTTGGAATTTACGAGTTTTTGCTAAGTGTTCCTTATTGCCCTTCATTAAAAACAAAATTTTTCTATGGAAACTATTCGGCAAATTATTTTCGAAACGAGTGGGTCTTTTTAGCTATACAAAAATGTATAATATTCTAAGAATTATGTAATTGAATAAACTCAGCAGGTAGTCTAGTATAAGGAAAAGCATAGATTCAACACATCGACTATTATCTACCTGACATAATTTAAGCAGTCGAAAAAAAATATTCCACATTTCAAAATGTCTGCGCGACTAGTTTCTATTCCATTTTACCATATTGCAATAAAATCTCTGTTTTATTCTGCGAAGTATTTCTACGAAATACGCGTTGGCAAATATTTAAGCTTTATTGCATAGGAATTTATTATTATTTCGAAATGCAAATTTACGCAGTGAAATATTACTGTAGTATGGAAAAAAAAAATTTATTTAATTTACTTCCACATCGTTTTTATGTAGCGCAATTCGGTACTGAAAGAAATATTTGCTTTTTATCACCTGCCCTACTCGCGACTACTTAATTTTGTTTATTAAAACATAAAAGTATTCGAGTTTAACCCAATTAGTAGTTACTAAAGCTATGAATGCCTGAAAATATATTTTTCAACTTAGACATTACGCCCGAGAATATTTTACATTTAAAGTTAGACACATGAGGGTGCATAGGTGTAAAAATGTAAAAAACATTGGCGAGTACACACTTTTCGGGTGTTTTGGCCGAGCTCCTCCTCCTATTTGTGGTGTGCGTCTTGATATTTTCCCACAAATGGAGAGACCTACAGTTTTAAGACGACTCCGAATGGCAGATGGCTTTTTATGAGGCACTTTTGAATGGCAGAAATACAACTCGGAGTTTGCCATTGCCTGTCGAGGGGCGACCGCTACTACAATAGAACAAACTTTTTTTTTGACTCGGATCTCTTATGCACGGAGATTCAAAACCGTGCACTTCCGAATGATAATCACGCACCAACTCATTCGGCTACGGCATATAAAAAACGTACAGTATCCTAATCCGAAAAATAAAATAAGATAAATATGCAGAAATTACCAAAAGCTGGGCTTTTATGCAGTGTAAAAATTCATGGCAATATTAATTAATAATATTTAATTAGATGAAAATATGTCTTTCCATGTACATTTCTACCTTGTTTTGCAACTTCGGATCTTATTACTTATATCAGATCAATTTGTATCTGATATTTAGGGAGAGATGAGTTACAATAAAATTATTTAAATGGACTTAAATTTCAAAGTGGATTTTATAGCAAAATTTTAAAGATTATAAATTTGATTTTGGCTCTAAAATATGTACACATCGCCCATTGCTCCCACGATTAAGATAAGATAAGGTAACATAGTAGATGTACCGGAAGGTGTCTCTAGAATGCCAATTTAAAGCTTATCAAATAAAGTATTTTATTTCCCCTGCAAAGATGTTTGTGCAAATCAATATAAATTGATTCCTTAATACTTATTTATTAATTATTTTTATTATCAATTTAATTTATAAAAAAATATAAAATAATGTTTCAGTAACTTTTAGTGAAAAAATATGTTTAATAATAGTTTTTTATGCATTGTGAAGGAATATTGAAATATTTTGAATATTTTTTTCGCACATGAGAAAATCGATATTCGCACGAAACTAGAGCTGAAATATAGTAAATATTTATATTATAAATAAATTTTTTATAAAGCTTTCAGTTTTTTCACTGAGCACTTGAACTTCTTTTAAAAACTAAAAATTTGAAGTGAATCCGACAAATACTTTTCGAGTTATTCGACAATTAACAAAGGGCGCATTAAATGCGTTTTTCTCAAACTATGTTTTTTGAACTGGTGATCACTCTACCTAAGAAACCGCTTGGTAGATCACAATAAAATGTATAGTGCTTTCGAAGAACATAAAAAACTCGTGCCTGATCGAAGGATTTTTTTTCGAAAATTTCGATTTTTTTAAACATTGTCGGTTTTTTTCGAAAATCTGAAAAATATTTCCTGAGACTGCCATATTGGAAATTTTGAAAAAAAAGCTTCGATCAGCCACACGATTATATATTAATAAAACTAATTTCTCTTGTCCGATTAATTTTAGATGAAACTCCAAGGACTTGTGATGATCACCGCAAGGGACTTGTGAAAAAACGGGCTCCACACAGACAGCGATAACTTTTAAAATTATTAATTCTTTAATTTTTTAATTTTGTTAAAGTCAAGTCGAAACATGATGTATTAATGCTATGTTTTTATTTTTGTAAAATAAAGTAATTGACTAGCAACCAAAAATTCAAATGAAAATCATCGTTTTTTCGGGCCTAACCCCTTAAAGAGCCTTAAATTATCAACGAGCATAGTGGTTTCAAACAAGAAGGTTGTAAGATACAGAAATATGGGTAGTCATGCTGTGGTATAACACCTAAAATTTACAAGTCCTTATCCTCTTAAACTTCTCACCCACCATTTGATCGTTCTGAAGTGGTATATGCATCCTTCATCTGTAGACCTTATCGTGCCTATCACACAACACGAATTGCACGTATCCAAAAAGTTTTCATTGGCTTTGCTCTAATTTTTCTTCATTTTCATGACCCCCATTCTAGATGCCTGCTTATCAATTGGAAATATCTGCAAGGACTTAGTCTTTATCTTTCCTTTTTGATATCATTCAATGTGTTGTGGATAACCCTTCCCTTCTGGAGTGAATCTATCTTAATACCCCCTTTCGTAATTTAAATTTTCCCCATACTGGTTTTATAAGAACTCTGTATGCAAGAATTGCATCCGTCATGAGAGCTCTGATCAAATTCAATACTACTTACACATCTATTGGGATTTACTCTGCTTCTTCTAAGCTTCTTATTATGCTTATAAATCCTTTGATTTAGTATGTTTTGTTATAGTTTTTTCTTAAGGATTAATATTATCATTATGTTATTTGCTAAAACAAGTCAGACTTTTTTTGTGCCGGTAAGGTAGGGCTTAAAATGCATTCGCACTTACAGCGATTGTCGTCTGCTGAGTCGAGTGGTGTGCCACTAAAACAATCTTCCTCTCCTGCATGTTTCCTCTCCCCGGTAACATTTAATCGAAGACAGAGAAGATCCAAGTCAAGTTTCTTGGCGAGCAGGACTCGCTCTATGTACATGTCAAAAAGTTGCCATTTTTCGGCGGTTTCTAACATTTTTTCGATGATGTTGTCTGCTCTCAAGGGCCTACACAGCTTTGCGATCTATGTAATTCCCATCTCTCGCATTTAGAAAATGTGTGATCTGCATTGTCCATAGGAGCATCTTCGTAGATGCATTCAGTGGTTTCCGTTTTCCATATTTTATTTTGATATTTTCGAAAATACCCATGTTCAGATAGCATCTGAGTAATGTAGAAGTTCACCTCTCCAAACTGTCTGTCATACATTTATCTAGTCTCTGATCTCCAGCGCTCTTGCCATATTTGTAATGGGTGTGCTCCAATTTGTTGTTCTGCGCTATTAGTACGGGCGCTTGTGGGGTCCAATACGGCAATTGTAATATTTAATGTTCATGTTTTTTCTATTATTTTATGTTCATGCACGGAGATTCGAACCTACGAATGGTAGTCACGCTTTAACCCATTCAACTACGTTGGCACTGATTCAAAAGTAAAGGAAAATAATCACAAAATTATGAAAGTGGTTCAATTCACAGATTTCTTGTTTTGAGATATTTAATGAATTGCATTTCAATAAAGTAAAAAATATTTTTATATTATGCGACATTTTTATTTAGAATTTTATTAGTCCTGATTAACCGAAAATGAAATTTGGTATGAATTTTGTACGAAGATGATGCTTTTAATTGAAGTTGGAATTAATTTAGACCATTTTCAAAATTAACTGAGTGTCCTATTTTCTTTTTCTATTTTTTTAATTCCTTTTTCTATTTTCATTTCTATCAACGCAAAATCACTGTCATTTCGTAGACCGCAATGACCCGATAACAAAAAATGTGTGATCTATTGTTTTTAATGACTGAGCAATTTTCAAACTGTGGGCCACAGAGGAATCCAAAATTCCTCACTCTCGGATCGCAGTGGGGTACTTTCCCAACTTCCTTAAAGTTGAGACAGGCAGGTTACTGGATTTTGTGCAGGGGCAGAATAAAGGCCTCAACGTTGATTCCTGGCGCCTGCTAAAAAGAGCCGAAAGAGGCTCCAACGTAACGCTAGTCGTAGCGGTAGATCAAAAATCAGCTGCCAGCCTGAAGGAGTACAATGGTAGAGTAAACTACCGATTCAACCAAGTGACCCTCAGGCTGACAGCTGAAGACATAACGATGGAGGAGTTAGTTGACCAAGTGGAGGCAGTGGAGGTAGAAGAAGAGGATGACAGTCCTCCCAACGACTCCGAAAACCAACCATCAAAATGAGGTGCCTCCAGGCAAATCTTCACCATGCTAAGGCTGCTACCACTGAGCTTAGTAGAAGACTTGCCGGAGGTATCAATATAGGGCCGATCCAAGAGCCCTGGATCTACAGAGGCCGTCCTCAAGGCCTTAATGCCCAAAATACACAGGTAATTTATGACAAAAGCGCTGTCAAACCTAGGGCTGCGATAATCATAGATACATCAACAATACTAGTCGAAGCGGAGTTTGGTGGAAGCAAGAGAGAGGTCGTAATCGCCTCAGCTTATTTCCCCGGAGACGCCGACACAGTACCATCAGAGAAAATCAGAGGTCTAGTTGAGTATTGCCAAACCCACAATCAAACCCTCATAATTGGATGCGACGCAAACTTCCACAATGTGACATAGGGTAGCACAAATAAAAATAACAGAGATGAGTCACTCCTTGAATTTTTATTACTTAATAACTTAACAGTAGTAAACAGGGGTAATAAACCCACTTTTGTAACCGCAATACGACAAGAGGTACTCGATTTAACTCTAATTACTAACAAATCTTTGAATATGATCAGTAACTGGATGGGGACTCAATGTCTGACCACAAACACATACTCTTTGACTTAAATGGGGTGGTAAAGTTTTCCACATTTTACTGAAGCCCAAAAACAGCAAACTGGAAAAGATACAATGAATGTCTTTCAGCTAAGCTTGATAACAGCGTAAGCAAAATAACATCAACCGAAGAGCTAGAAAAGGCAGTAACAGACATGACTGACTCAATTATAGAATCATATCAAGACTGTTGTCCACTAAAAATGAAATCCTCCACGAAGAGGGTGCCCTGGTGGAACAACGAACTTAACAAACTTCGGAAAGCAACGAGGAAATTATTCAACACTGCAAAGAAAACAAATAAATGGGACGAGTGTAGGAAATCCCTGATTAACTATAGCAACGAACTAAGGAAGTCCAAACGAAACTCTTGGAAAAACTTCTGCGAGGATCTAAAAGATACTCCAGCAACAGCCAGAATTCAAAAATCACTATCCAAAGGTGACTCAAGTCCCATAGGCACACTGAAAGGTCCAAACGGAACTATTACCAACACATTCTTAGAAACACTAGAGCTTCTTCTAAAGACTCGCTTCCCAGATTGTAAAAGTTATGACTTATCAATCGACAATAGTCTAGACATGGTAACTCACCATCAACGGAGATCGACGGTCTCATTTGTCAACAAAATCATAAATTTTGAAAGGGTAGAGTGGGCAATTAACTCCTTGAAACCCTTTAAATCACCAGGCCCAGATGGAATATTCCCAGCACTTCTATCCAAAGGCACTGTGGAACTGATCCGAGTCATGGTGAAAATCTACAGAGCTAGTCTAATATTGGAATACATTCCAAAGATATGGAGGAAAGTGAAGGTAATATTTATTCCTAAGGGAGGTAACAAGCCCCCTGATTCTTCAAAATTTTACAGACCAATCAGTCTATCGTCGTTTATGTTAAAGACAATGGAAAAACTACTTGAATACCATCTAAGAGAAGAAGTAATCTTCAAAAAACCCCTCCATAAGCTGCAATTTGCTTACCAAAAAGGGAAATCCTCAGTCACAGCACTGCACACACTCGTTGTCAATATAGAAAAGGCTCTAAATCAAAAAGAAATAGCCCTATGTACCTTTATGGACATAGAGGGAGCCTTCGTCAACGCAAATTACAAATCCATGGAAACAGGAGGAGTTCTTTCTCCACTGCTATGGTTCCTACTAGTTGATGACTTGGTGCAGCACCTAAACAATAAGGGATTTATAACCATTGGTTATGCAGATGACATATCTGTTATAATAAAAGGCAATCATGAAAGGACACTAACAGACTTAATGCAAAATGCCTTGAACGCAACATGAGAATGGTGTAAAAAGGAGGGGCTGTCGATCAACCCTAACAAAATCACAATAATCCACTTCACAAGAAAAAGAAAATTGGAGTTTCCTATATTGAAAATAAATGAAACAGTGATAGAACTAATGGAAGAGGTCAAATATCTAGGCTTAACCTTAGATAAAAAACTCACTTGGGAGTCACATATAAATAATATAGCAAAAAAAGCCACGAAATCTTTGTGGACAACAAAACAATTACTAGGGAGATCCTGGGGCCTCAGCCCTAGTATGGCCCTCTGGATATACAACCAAATGGTTAGACCAATCATACTGTATTGGGCACTAGTATGGTGGAGCAAATCTATTCAAAAAACAGCGGTAACCAAACTGGGAAAAGTACAAAGGCTTGCTTGCCTATACATCACAGGGGATAATCCAAGAGGAAGCAGCTACGCAAGCACTCATGCTACACATGAAAGAAAATTTCAAATTAGGCAACCTCACGGGCCCCCTAAGTACCCTAAATAAAGTCAAAACACCATAAGCATGGCTCAAGTTTCAGACCACATTCACCCAACCCTCTGTTTTACAAAAGGATACACAGTTACCTTTCCTGAGAGGATCGAGTGGAAAACAAACTGAAAATGGATGAATGATGATTCACAAAAATGGTACACTGATGGATCAAAAACACCTTATGGTGTAGGAGCAGAAGTAGTAGGGCCCAGAATCCACAAATCATACACTCTCACCAGGGACACCATCATCTTCCAAGCGGAATTACAAGCAATAATGGAAGCAGCAAACATCATGCAACGTAGAAACCACAAGAGAATAAAGATTTGAATACTCTCGGACAGCCAATCAGTTCCAAAAGCTTTAGATAGCTATACCTACAACTCAAAAACTCTCTTAGAATGCCACAAGGCACTCAATAACCTGGCATCCAAAAACAATGTCTCATTAATTTGGGTACCAGGACATGAGGGATACGAAGGCAACGAAAAGGCAGACTTTCAAGCCAAAAAAGGGGCAGATGTAAATTTCATCGGACTTAGTCCCATGTTTGGATTTAACAAAAACAGCCTAAAACAAAAAGTAAAATACTGGGTCAAAACTCTAATAATTCAGCATTGGAACAACGTAGAGGGTCTTAGACACTCCAAAAAGTTCCTAAGTTTCAACGCTAAAAGAGCTAACATGGCCCTCACGTTAAACAAAAAGAGCATTCGCACTCTCACAGGCGCCCTCACGGGTCATTTCACCTGCAACAAACCCTTACATAAATTAGGCATAACTAACACCAGCACCTGCAGATTTTGCTGCGAAGATGAGGAGTCTATAAAACATCTCATCATCGAATGTCCGGGGTTGACGCATAGAAGGAAAAGGTTTTTAAACAAGTTCATGTTTACAGATGAATACCTACAATCACTCCCTCAGAAGGAGCTGGTACAATTCATAAGCATACTTAACAGTCAATAGACAGCATAGGGTGCACAATAAATCAATATGGTCGCAGTGCTAAAGGCCCATACCTTAAGACTTTACTACCAAGACCCAAGTTGTATACGCACATATTTTACTTATAATAGGCCAACAAAATGGTGGTTTAGTACACTGAAGTGCTTTTTGAAAATCAAATGAGAAACCATAATATTTCTTTACATTTTCATTTACTTTTTTGTAGTTCTCTGCAGTAAATCGCCAATAATTAGCTCGAGGAGCCGAATTGAATTATGTCGTTAGAAAAACAGGAATGAATTGTAGGTTGTGTTATTATTTTATTATCATTTAGTTCAGGAAAGCGTCAAAGAGGGCCACGTACCATTTCCAAGATATGTTTATATAATTTCTTTACATTTTTGACTTAACCCATTCTCATAATTAACACTAAATGAATCTCATATAAAGTTGGAATTAGTACCACCATATTGTGGCTTATTTTTTATGACATCGTAAAAATTACATTGAATAAATTGAGTTTAAAATAATGTGCTCAGAAATAGCTGATAAACTAATTTTTTTTTTCAATTTTGACTTAGACCACATTCATAATTATGAGCATACATATCAATCAGCTCATACGAAACTTCAATTTTCATAAAAAAAATTACTTGAATGTATTCGTATGCTTATAATGAAAAAATTCGAAAATGCTTCCATTTGACGCCCACATTCAAATACTTATACACGCACGCATTTATTGCCGTGCGCTGCTGTACAACTTTCCTTTTTAATAGCCTCAACTTTCGTTAGTGGTTGCATCAATGCATTACAACATGTGATTTTAAATTTCCCTATAAATATTGATATTAATTTTTATTGCAGTTTTCAATTATCATCGCAGCTTTTCCCTTATTCTCTTTCCTTTCAACTCATCACCTACTCGCATTTGGTTACGCAATTTCCTGTCATGTCTGACATTATTTCACATTACATGCATTGATTGACATTTGGCGTGTTGGCTTTACACTCCTCCTACACTCCTACACTCTTGTACGAGTATGAGTAAAGAACATACCTACACAAATATGCGATTGTTTGAACACACAGTTTGTCACGAAAGTATTTCCACAAAAAAAAAAATGGTGTCCTTGATTTTTTTTTTATTTATTAGTGCTTTAGAATTTCATTTGTCGCAAAGTGTACTTTAATTATTTAGGGTGTTTGGAATCACATGGCTGATACAAATTATTATACATATATATAATTGGCGCGTACACACTTTTGGGTGTTTAGCCGAGCTCCTCCTCCTATTTCTGGTGTGCGTCTTGATGTTGTCCCTCAAATGGAGGGACCTGCAGTTTTAAGACGATTCCGAACGGCAGATATTTTTATGAGGAGCTTTTTCCTAGCAGAAATACACTCGGAGGTTTGCCATTGCCTGCCGAGGGGCGACCGCTATTAGGAAAATGTTTTTCTTCATTTTGGTGTTTCACCGAGATTCGAACCAACGTTCTCTCTGTGAATTCCGAATGGTAATCACGCACCAACCCATTCGGCTACGGCGGCCGCCGATACAAATTATTACATATGTATAAACTAAAATTACTTACTAACCCGGCCAATAGCCCTGGTAGCTAGCACTGTAACCTAAATATTGAATTTTTTAATTTATTATACAGAAAAGAACCATGCAGGAGAGCCTAGCTGTGAAAAACTCTGTACAAATCGTATCATTCTGTGCATCGGTTTTTTGGGTACATTGAATGTTTGGAACAATATTTTGCAAGATGTATAGATAAAAATTATTATTATTATTTTCCACGGTCCCACGGGAAAACAAAGGGTCGCAGATATTACAAGTAAGTAATACTAAATAAAATATTGTTCGTCTTAAAGATAACAATGAAATGCTATTGTCTAAAATCAAAGACCGGCTTTTAAGTTGGTTTGAGCATTTTGAGAATGTGTTTAAGGTTCCTTCACCTCGAATCAACCACGACATACACTGAGATATCTCTAGCCATAAGTAATATGAAGACAGGGAAGTCTCCGGGAATAGATGATAGTACTGCCAAAATACTCAAAACTAAACGAAACTACTCAGTGCAAGTGTTAAATCATCTTTTCAAAAGTATCTGGAAAAATGAGCAGCTACCGAACGATTGGTTGCAAGGCATTTTAGTTAAGTGCCAAAAAAGGTGGTTTTAACCAATTGTAACTATTGTAGCGGAATAATGCTTTTTAGCTGAAAGTTTTACGTATGTTTATTGCGCATACACAAAAATAGTAACAATACTCTTCGCAAGCACCAAGCTGGATTCAGGTGAATGAAATGCAGGAGTCATTGGGAATGATATTTTTGGACTTCGAATAAGCGTTTCATCGTCCTGTGACACGATAGTATCTGACACGTTTTTCTTGACTGGGTAGCTCCACAGAGAATTTTTAATCTTATCCAAATGCAATACGAAGCATTTCAGTGTCACGCAGATTGCGTTCTTTCACCTTTATTTCTTTTGGTTATTCTTGTGATTATTGACGATGTTTTGGGAGCGGCATTAGTCAGCAACTCTAAAAGAAGTTTCGTTTGGCTTCCACTGAGTATGGAATACTGCAACGACCTGGATTACGCCGACGACGTTTTGCTGATTTTGACAAAAGCGAAGAATATGCAATCAAAAGCTTGATTTCGCTTCATGCTGAAAACGTGGGTTTGGTAATAAAGTGAACAATACAAAGGCGATGAACATCAACTCGCTACGTGCAGCAAACTGCATACTAGACAAACATGCAGTATAATACGTCAATTACTTTACTTACTTTGGCAAATAACACTAGACGGTGGGGCTGAAACAGATATAAACCACCGAATCGTTAAAACAAAGGGTATTTTCGCGAGTATAAATAAAGAATAGCATTTCAAAAAAGGGTATTTTCTCAAAATGGTGTTTTCAAAGTGACCAACATTCGGAAACGGCTAAACCGATTAGTTTCAAATTTTAACACGAGGTTCTTTAATATATTTTTTAGTAAATAATCGAAGATCTTTTCTCACCGATAAATTTTTTTATAAAAAATTTTGGTCAAAAATCGATTTTATTTTTGAGAAAACGCCATTTTGTCCAAAAAATTATTTTCCCTATAACTTCGATTAATTACTAATATACATTTAACATAACTTTAACAAAATGTGTTTGTTTTTTTTAATTTCAGAGGGACAAAAAGTAAGGTGAATTTATTTGTCAAACTTCGCGGGATTCAAATTTCGCTCTAGTTATTTTTTCATGAGTTGGCAGCACTGTTAATAACATCTGGGCCAACTTTCATGTGAATGTCATTATCAGTAATATATTTACGCCAAACGACCAAGAGTGCATTTTTCGATTTTTACAATGTCTGATTTGATTGAGCAGAGAAGTGCCATCAAATTTTGTTTGCGGAATGAAATTTCGGCTGCGGAAACGTTTAGCATGCTGCAGAAGGCATTTGGTGATTCGACCTTCTCGCAGAAAAATGTTTATAAGTGGTACAAAGACTTCAAAGAGGGTCGAGAACGTGTTGATGACTTGGAGCGCTCCGGACGACCATCGACGTCAACAGATGACCAACACGTCAATAAAGTGAAGGAGTTAGTGCTCAAAAATCGTCGGTTGACTGTTAAAGACCTTACTGATATGATCGGAATATCAGAAGGATCTGTGCAAACCATTTTGAAAGACCATTTGGGCCTACGAAAAGTCAAATCTCGTTTGGTACCGAAAACTCTCAATTTCTTGGAAAAAAGTCGTTGCGTTGATGTGTGTGAGACAATGCTTTCAGACTATCAGGACAAGCTCAAATGCATCATTACGGGAGATGAGACTTGGATTTATGCTTAAGACCCTAAACAACTGACCAATCAAGCGAATATCGTGCTCAAGGCGAGGCCAGACCGAAAAGAGCACGTCAAAGTCGTTCAAAAATAAAGGTCATGATGACAGTTTTTTTCGAATTTCGTGGTGTGGTGCACTATGAATTCCTTCCACCTGGCCAAACTGTTAATAAGAAATAATATTTGAGCGTTATGCGTCGTTTACGTGAAGCAATTCGTCTAAAAAGACCAGAATTATGGGCCAACAACTGTGGGTTTTTGCATCACGATAATGCACCGTCTCACACTGCACTCGTTCTTCGTGACCATTTCGCCAAAAACTCCACGCATATCGTTCCGCAACCACCGTATTCGCCAGATTTGGCTCCGTGTGACTTCTGGCTATTCCCAAAACTCAAGAGACCACTCCGGGGAACGCGTTTCGAGTCGATTGAGGGGATAAAAGCTGAATCGAAGAAGGTGCTGATGGCTATACCCGAAATGGACTATTCGGCATGTTTCGGGGATTGGAAAAATCGTTGGCACAAGTGTATTTCATCGAGAGGGGATTATTGGAGATGAAATTGATTTACAAGAATAAATAAAGATTTTTAATTTTACAACCAAATTCACCTTACTTTTTGCCCACCGCAAAACGTATTTTTTGAGAAGAGCTCCCGGAGATCAGCTGTAGCTCCTTTCCAAATAAATATTTTTCCTAATACTAAGTCTTAAAATACCGTTAAAAGATAACATAATATGTGTAAAATTTCAATCAAATAAATTTGAAAAATTTTTCAGAAAAAATTCTAGAAAATTCTCTTTTTTTTGGCCATTTAACTGTATATAACCCTTAATAAAAATAGCCTACATTTTATTTTGAAGCTTACTAAAAACTCATAAGGACTATGAAACATTTTTCTAAATTTAAAGTTTTTTCATAAAATGCATTTTAATATGTGTTTAATCACTTTTATTACAAATTTCAAGGGGCCACTTTTAATATTATAGGCTGTTCGCCGACCATCTTTCCCCATTTTCTCCATAAAAATAGTGAGTGCGCTCGCTCTGTACATACATCACAGTCGATTTTTTTTATTCATGTTAAATCATTCAAAAGAAAATAAAAGATGAATTCGTGCTAAATTTGAAATTGAAATTTTTTTCTCTACACCATCTGCAGTCCACTTAATTCAGCTCAAAATAGGTATACAAGTATGTACACTCGTCTAAACAGCGATGGTCCGGTCTAGAACGCTGCAGAACTGCAAAGTGTTTTGTGACAAGTCCGAACAGAAAACTGTCAAACTTTCTACTAAAATTTAGAAGGAAAGATATTCGGTTGATGGTCGGTATCATTACAGGACACAACCCATGGGGTCAGCATATGACCACCATTGGTATCGAGAACGGGGTATGTCTGTCATGCTTGGACGAGGCGGATAGCACTGAGCACTTCCTCTGTGAGTGTCCTGCCTTTGCTAAAGCACGACTACGAGTATTGGGTTCCGATGTCATGAGAATGAGTAATATTCGTTCTCTAAAACTGGAGGATATTTACAGATTTGCCAAAGAATCTGGAAAATTCTCAGAAGACTAACTATCTCTATCTCTGTCTCTATTCTTTACTATCTCTTTCTCTGATACTTTTCTCCTTCCCTCCTTGACTATCTACCCCCTTTGCAGAACTTTAAATACAATGGGCTCTTGAGCCTGAGTGTTTTAGGAGCCACCAAATCTCCTGGTGCTCCTTGGCTCGAGACTTTTCAAATTCAAATTCAATTCAAATTCACACTCGTCTAACTGACTTACCAAGCTTCGCTAAGAAAATATTCAGACAGTCTTATTAACATTTTCTAGTGAGTATCGTCGTTTTGTTTTTTTTTAGTAAATTTTCGATGATTAGCGTTAAATTTAGATATCACCCGCCTAAAGGCAGTATTCGTGGCGTACGGGATTATTCTCACTACCAAATACCCACAAAAGTTTAGTATTTTCAAAGTTAGAAAAATTTCGATGGTTTTGGATTTTTCGAGCCTCTTTAAGTCTGAAGGAATCATAATTTTTTTTCTACAGGAATTTGCATTACTGTCAACTCTTAGTACATCTTTTCCGACCATGAAATTAAAATAATTTTAATGACTGAATGAAAAAAAAAAAACTTATACAACCAAATTTTCAGAAAACAATTATTGATTTACGATTTTCTCTCACTGTAGAATCTCTTTTTCTTCACATACTGTACTCGTAGTTTGATTTGGTAAATTTGCACTAGTCATAGCAACAAAAATAGCGTGATTTGTTGGCTGGTTGCGACGCGAGTATTTGATGAACGAAGTTGGATAATTATTATGGTGATTATAATAGAGTGGCATTAAGTCAGCTCACTAGTAAGCTCACACAATCGCCGTTGTGTAGGTTTGCACACGTAGTAAAAATGTTTATGCGTTGTGTGAAGCAGAGTTGTTGATAAATTGGTAGATTTTTGCTGAATTGTCAGCTGGTGATTTGTTTTGTCATCATCAATTAAGCCGTTTAAATATTTACCAATGTGGGCTAAATATACACAATTGAAAATCGAGGCGTAATTAAGTAGAAAATTACTGGCATTTGTTGCGGTCAAATAAATCAATATTTGCGGATAAGTAATTGTGAAAAAAACCAAAAATTTAACAAAAATGCTGTTTATTTTTTTGCCAAATGGTGTAAGTTATGGCGGAAAGGTCACGTTGATAACACAGTTTACGCATTTTTCCTTCACTTTCTCCCTTTAGTTTCCATCACGGAATTCTATCGATAGCGAATTTTAATGTGCACTTTGTTTGTTAAATTTATGATAAACCAAAATATAAGGGAATCAACAGGAGTGTAAGCTAATATGCAATGGCTACAGATATAGTTCTAAAAAGATTCTAATGGTCTGATTTGGTTCATTATTGGTATATTTATTATAAATATGACCTCCGTAGCCGAGTGGCTTGGTGCGTGACTACCATTCGGTAAAACACGGGGCGAATTTCCGTGCATGAAACACCAATTGTAAAAAAAAAAATTCTAATTGTGGGCGCCCCTCGCCAGTTGAAGGCAAACCTCCGACTGTGTTTTTGTCATAAAATAAAAAGAGGTTGTCTGTAAAGTCGGTTTACTGACGATAGTTTAACGTGACAACGTCATAAGAAAATATTGATGGAATGGTTGCAATTTTCAAAACAAAATTTTAATTTTATTTGTTTGATAGATATTTTGTATGGATATAGAGGAGGAGGTAAATGGAATCGCAATGGAATTGATCAAGTTACATTTACACAAACGTGAACAATTACGAAACATTTATCAAATCCATGAAAGATATGTTCAATTTCGATTGTGCATCAGACGTTAATAAGTCAACAACACTAAGAGGCACCATCATCGATTTGCCTTTTTCAAGACATTTTACACTCGAAACACTCCCTTTCATTTCCTACTTTTTCTATCATCGTCCTATTCTCAACAGAGAAATGGTTCATTACCATGCACACAGGAAGAAGGCATATGCAAATACAAGTATATGAATTTATATACCTACATATGCGCATATACATACATATATATGCTCACTCAAGTAGGACAGAGCCAGATGTCGAACGTTGCCGTTCGTTTGCTTTGTTCGTTCCGCGCTTTCGCTTGCAGTTCATTCAAGGTAACGGCAATGAGCAAGGTAACGACAATTGAGTAAGGTAACACTAATGAGCAAGGTAACGACACATTTTTTCGTGCTTGCAGCCGGCTAAATCGAATTATAAGACGTTATCACGTCAAAAGATCCCCATAAAAAACCAACTCCTGTTTGGAGGTGGCATAAAACTGTAAGTCCTTCCATTTTTCGGGAATTTGTCCGGACATTCACTCACTAGGTGGCACTGAGGTTGAGATATGCATGTCGAAAAACATGGTAAGTTTTGGCCCATATTCAGAATGTTCATAATAACAGCAATGCCACTGCGGTGTGCGCTCAAGTCAAACCTTAAAAGAAATTTCCTTTTAAAATGTCTTTCGGTTTAAGATTACGAAATTGAGTACGGAATTCAATTCGATCAATGCCAGCATGCCGCTTAATGCTGGACACATTTCGACATATACATTTTAACACAGAATCATTGGACTTGTTCATATTAATAGCATTGGTGTCATGAACTGACTAGCGAGCGGAGCTTTTTGGGTAAAAAACCATTTCTGATAAGGATAAAACAAAAGCTTGAAGTTATAGAAGTATGGGACGTTCCAAATATTGCACCGGTGAAATCATAGTCTTGATTACAAAATTGCGGAAGGAAAAGAAAACTTACAAAGAAATACATATAAAAAAGGCTGTTCGGCAAAAATGATATCTAATGCGTTAAAATTCAAGAATCGTTTTAAAGTTCGCAAACCAAAGTTCCCAGATCGAAAAACTTAAGAATTAGTTCCCAGAATATTAAGGGAAAGCTAAAGTTTAACGTGATTTCAGTGGCAAAGCACAGACGTTTGCTGGCGTGAAATATAAAAGCCCACAGTACACGAAAGACACTACATTTAACCCTTCGTCGGACACCTTTTTGTAAAACCTTCGGTTGGGTACCCGGGTCCGGCCTTTTTTCGTCCTGTGCGAGGATCATTTTTAAAAGGGTATATCCATAAATCGATATAAAATTAAATTTGAGGAAGCTCCCTGGAAGTTCAAGACGTGAACTACAATAGAAATATGTTAAACTCGCGTCAAAAAGGCTGGTCGGAAAAGACCAACGGAGGGTTAAACAAGCGACACTTGAAGAATGAAAATATATGCAATAATGACCACTCTGGACTGGTGTGAGTAAAAAGGTCGTTTCCAGCACGAATTGTTGGCGTCTGTGCATAAGAAGGCCACAAGTGCTGGTAATCAACTGCAATACACTGTCCAGACCATTAAACATGGAGGAGTCATGGGGTTACTTCTCCTATTTAATACACCCATAACTTCATAATTTATACATAATTTTAACTATAATCATAATTAATTATAAATTACAACGGCCTACAATAATCGATTGACTTTCAGAAACAACAAAGTTCAAAGTTTTTATTTTAGAATTGACGTATGGACTGAGTTTAAGCAAAAACCAACTAGGCGAAGGCCCTGGTAGCCGATGGTCTATTGATAAGGGCAATAATTATTGATGATTGTTGCTCTTTTAATAATAAATACAAATAAAGGGATGTTTGCGAGATATTCTTGCTAATTTATTAGATGACATTATCGACTTTATTGGGTGTCTTATGGAACAAACGTTGGATTTCACAGAAAGGAAACTATGCCCATAAAGAAAGAGATTCAACACTAAATAAGGCGCTAGCGACTGTCTTTTTCGTAAACAGAATTTAGAGCATGCTGGGGTCAATCACCACCGCAGCATTACATCGTTGATAGCAAAATATATGCTAGGGGGCTATGCCACTCATTGCATTACAATTCGACTGTCCTGTGATAATCAATTTCCTTTGTTTCTTCTGTACAAAAGACAGGAGGGGAATAAAAGCCAAAGAAGAAAAATAACTTTGTTAACAGTGAAAAGAACTGCGCGGCAACTGCTGCGGTTGAATGCTCATAGTATTTCAATATGTATGTTTATATATATATTATATATATAATTGGCGCGAACACTCTTTTCGTATTTGTGGTGTGCGCCTTGATGTTGTTCCACAAATGGAGGGACCTACAGTTTCAAGCCGACTCCGAACGGCAGATATTTTTATGAGGAGCTTTTTCATGGCAGAAATACACTCGGAGGTTTGCCATTGCCTGCTGAGGGGCGACCGCTATTAGAAATTAGAAAAAAGCAAATTTTTAACTCGTGTTGGAAGCTGAGTAGAAGTAACACCACGCCACTTTTTTTAATTGTTCGAAACTAACCAGTCCTCACATTGAAGAGGTAGTTTGAGGCTTAATTGCATAAATATCAATCATGGAAAAATATGTACATTCACCTCCACCAGATTTGCTAAGCGGTTTTAAATAAGTTTTGCTTTTGCCCTCTATAAAAATTCAGAACAGACATTCAAGAGATTAATTCAAAACGGCAATATGAGTATTTTAATGTATTCAAGATCTTAAAAGTGTAATAAAATTAAATTATCGACATAAGAAACCTTTAAACTGCTAAAACATATACTTATATACAAGTCAAAATTACAGACTAGCCACTCTGGCACACACTGTGGGATTGGAGGTCAACATCGCCAAGTCGCAGGCTATGATAACTAGTGAACTACAATAAATCAATACATATAATGGTTGACGATTGTTCGGTGGAATTTCCCGAAAGCTTCTGTTATCCCGGCTGTACTACCACGGTTGACGGCCGAGTAGATGAGGATGCCAACTGCAGACTAAATCAAACAAGGGCGGCGTTTGGGTGAATGCATACAGTACAGGCGAGTTTGTAAATCTCCAGGAGCACTAAACTGCGAATATTCAGTTCATGTGAGAAGACAGACACGGAGATTACAATCTTTCATCAACAATCTGTAGAGTATTTTGGTTGGACACGATTAGCAATGACGCGCTGTGGAGATCATCGAATGAGGTACCCATCCTATGGCAAAACAAACTCAGAAAGTGGTGATGGATAGGCAACATTAATTAATAAGTAATTATAAAACTAAAATAGCAAACATTTTTGAAGTATTAGTTTGATTTGTTGCATACAAAGTGATTTTTTAAATGCATTTGAAATTCCTGTTTCGTCCCAGAAAGGTCCAAATCCTGGTTGAGAGATCAGACAAGTTTCTAATGAATGACGCATTCTTATTCTTGTTGCGATTTTGGCCGAGTTTAACAAAGTGCGCCAGTCATTTCTTTCTCGTGCTAACCGGCGCCAGTTGGAAACACACAGTGAAGCCAAGTCCTTCTACACCTGATTTTTCCAGCCCAAGGGGGTCTTCCTCTGATACCACCAGCTGGTACCTTACCGAATACTTTCAAAGTCGCAGTGCTTGTATCCATTTGGACGACATGACCCAGCCAACGTTGCCCCTGGATGTCTATGTCGTCGTAAAGCTCATACAGCTCATCGTTCCATAGCCTGCGATATTCACCATTGCCAACGTGAAACGGTCCAAAAATCTTCAGCAGAATATTTCTCTCAAACACTCCAAGCATCGCTTCATCGGATATTGTCATCGTTCAAGCTCCTGCGCCATACGTTAGGACGATTATGATGAGAGTGGCGCATTATTACTGTTTAATGTCCTACTAAAGTTAAAGCGAAAAATCTTAAAACCGCGAGTATTTATGTAAGGTACATTAAACTGCATTCTTTCTTGATGAGCCGGTTAGTCAATTTTTCTATTAAAGAGATGAAAGATAAGTGATACTGCCTAAAGAGTACCTCTGTCATTTAATGGGAAAATACTAATCTATCGGCGGTGAGATGGTTTCGGTTCTGAGAAATTGAGTGAATGGAATACGAAATGCACAAACATTTGTATGGACTTCATTAAGAGGTCTCTAAATTAAAGCAGCATAATCTGACTTAAGCCGAACAAACACATAGTAAATATAAGATCTTAAAAGTATAAGGGTCAGTGAAGAGCGAAGAATGACGTCTTAGAAAAGGCGAGAATAGCAAGTGAATTGGAAACGACGTACTACATAAAAGTGCGTGATAAAATTGAACCTTGATATTGTGCTGTATATTGGTTTGAATATTGATTTTCAAAAATATTCGTGGATTGAATTTCAAATCTCGAATCTCAAACATTTTCTTACTTCATTTGAAAAGCCCATCCTTATACTTAAATATGTCTCAATTATCACTGCAAATTTAAATTTGCTTTCCTATTATATTTTCACTTTTCTTTGCGAACAATTTCTTCATTAGACTTCTGTGTCCGAGATAATTACATCTGCTTGAAATGCTAAAATAGCACCCAAAAAGCAAGTGAAAAAGCAACAATTTCACGAAGAACAAGATTGTGTTGAGCGAACGCCAACACACTAACAACATTGAGTTAAATTTCATTTTATTTTACTGCAAGCGAATACATAAAAGCAAAGCAAATGTTGTTGTTGCAAAAGCGCACTAAAAGGCAAAAGAATATGATGGAAATTAGGCAACACAAAAAGGGCAAACAATGCGTTGAAAATGCTATGCCAAGAAAAATACGCTGAAATGAATTGTGCAGCGACTGTGAGTACTACTCCCTCGAGGATAGAGGACAGTGCAATAGCGTGGAGTAGAGTAGAAGTTTGGCAGACAATTTGCTGAATGCTTTAGAATTTCACAAGCGTTAGATCAAGCACAACGGTCAAAGAAAACTGATGTTGGTTGAATGAAAGATAAAAGTGTCTGTGTAGCAAATGCTGGGTGGAAAAGTAGGTGTAATGTTATAGATATGTATATTGCCAGCTCCTTTCATGTTTTTGCAGCTGCAAAATACTTATCTTGTTGGGAGCCAACAGTATGCGTGTATGTGTGTGTGTGTTAGCGTTGTCATGATAAGAGCAAAACAAGTTGGAATATAAGCAATCGCTGTTGCTATCTACAATCTCTGCATCCTGGCTGAAGCGCTGACTCTCTGCTGGTGGGCGGGCGCAACAGCGCACTCGATGTATATTTGCCTCAAGTTAAATGGTAGACTTAAATTCACACTGCCATTTCTTTGTTTGCCTGAAACTAGCGGATATCCATGCTTGAGTTTTTGTGTGGTAAATAATTTTCATTTGGCAGCTTTTTCTTATTATTAACACAAACTTTGCTTTATTTCCGTGAACGCCTCTAGTGTTTGTAGTGAAAGCGTTGAATTTCATTATAGTTTTGTATGTATGTATTTTGGCAATAAAAGTGAAAGCGAATTTGAGTTTTACGAACATAAATAATTCGTGGGGGAAAATGTAGATGGAAAATTGAGAATTCAAAGTTTTCTGATGTACGAGAAATTTCATTAGTATACTGCATATGTGGCGGCCGCTTAGCCGAATGGGTTGGTGCGCGATAACCATGTGGAAGTGCACAGGCAGATTTATGTGTGTCTGCAGAGACAGACAAACTGCGCTTATGGCCTTAGACAGCCCCCCAACCACATCAGGGGTAGTCGAGATCTGTAAATACAGGCTGAACTATGTCGGCGGGCATAATAGCCTGATGCTAACATGGGCCCCGGGACACGTGGGTATCGCGGGTAACGGGACTTCTGACTCGTTAGCTAAGATGGGCTTTGAGGCTAACTTCTTCTTAGGCTGCAGATGGACTAAACTGATGTTACCTGTCATGTTACCTCTCCTGTCATTAATCAGGAGGGAGTGCAGACAGCGGGTTATACTGATGACGAGCCACTTTCTGTGGGCGAAGCACATGGAAAGGGTGGGCATCTCAGACAGTGAACTCTACCTAGCTTGTGGAGAGGAGGATGAGACGGCGGACCACTTCCTGTGCGTCTGCCCCGTCATCGCTCGAATCAGGTTTGAGGTCTTTGGCACTGATGTATTAAGAATCGACTACCCCTGGCTCCTTGGCACCACAAGATCTACTCAGATTTTTTCTGAAATTGGGTAGATTTAAAGAAAATTAAAAGGGAATCCAAGTGTAGTACAATGGACTTTGAGTCCACTATTTATGCGAATGTGCAGGTCTAGTTAGAACAAGATTTCGCTCTTTCGGTAAACCTTTTCTACAGCAAATTAATGAAATCTCCGACAAAGAACTACAAGTTTGCTGGATCGCACAAAATAGATCTGACTCGAAAAAAAAAATTATAATAAAAAAAAAAAGAAATAAGAAAACTAAAAAAGTCGCTAGTCGCTAATTAGAATTATTTACTAGAAATACTCATCTACGCCAACAACAACAACATGTATTTAGATCGGCTTCTAAGTTCTGGTATGTACTTTGATGTTGTACGACACTTTCGAGTGGCAGATGAGTGTTCAAGTTTTTTCATAGATAAAATAATATATACTGGTGAAACCACTATTAAATAATTTTTTCGAACTGTTTGATATTTTATGTTGTTCTTTTTTTGTAAGGAGTCTATGGTCTATTACGGGCTCGCCACAAGAACATAAACTCAATTTTGGCGACCGTCAAATAGAGCTGATTCTTAGTGCTGATTCTGTTAGATTGGCTCTATTATACTGATTCTGATTCTCAATACTGATTCTGTTAGATTAGCTCTGTTATACTGCAAGGCTGTACGTTAGTTGCAGTAGGCATTAAGAGCCGTCAAGCTCAATTAAATAAATGTATTTTTTTTTTGACTGGTTTCCGATGTATTTTTGTGCATTGGAAACAATTTCGGAGTTCAAAATTCGTAATAAAAATTCATTTACATTCTAAAGAACATCTTTTTAATGTTTTAAGCTTCATAGAAAGTCTAAAAGTTCACTATGAAGTCAGTGCAGTGATGAGCGTCGAACGAAAGATGAATAAGAACGAAAACTTTAATCGCATTTTTCTCAAAATATGATTTTTTCCGCGCTGTCAAATATGACTCAAAAAGTAATCAAGCTATCAACTTAAAACTTTACAGGGATATTATATGTCATATTGGCCTTTACATGTACCTAAAATTGGATATTAATAGGTCTATTTATAAGTTCGTGCGGTTTTACAACAGATGGCGTAACTTGATTATTATTCCATCGATCCACATTTCCAAACATTCATTGGAGAGCTACTGTCGTAAGGCACAAACGTCAGTATAAGTTTTTTATTTGAAGCGTAAACAACAATATTTTTACCACACTTGAAAATGTCGAATTTCGTGCCAAATAATGTGTTTTTGCGGGGAATTCTTCTTCATTATTTTAATATGAAGAAAAAAGCAGCCGAAAGTCATCGTATCTTGGTGGAAGTTTATGGTGAGCATGCTCTATCTGAGCGAACGTGCCAGAAGTGGTTTACACGCTTTAAAAGTGGTGATTTTGGCTTGGAAGACGAAGAACGCGAGGGTGCGCCGCCAAAGTTCATGGATACCGAATTGGAGGAATTGCTCGATCAAGATCCGGCTCAAACGCAAGAAGAGGTTGCAAAAACTTTGGGAGTTGATCAATCAACCATTTCCAAACGTTTAAAAGCCATGGGAATGATCCGAAAGGTAGGCCATTGGGTGCCGTATGAATTGAAGCCAAGAGACGTTGAACGCCGTTTTATGGCATGCGAACAACTGCTTCAACGGCACAAAAGAAAGGGTTTTTTGCATCGAATTGTGACTGGCGATGAAAAGTGGGTCCATTACGACAATCCAAAACGTCGGGCAACGTATGGACACCCTGGCCATGCTTCAACATCGACGTCGGCGCAGAATATTCATGGCCTGAAGGTTATGCTGTGTATCTGGTGGGACCAGCTGGGTGTTGTGTATTATGAGCTACTGAAACCGAATGAAACGATTACGGGGGATGTCTACCGACGACAATTGATGCGTTTGAGCCGAGCACTGCGAGAAAAACGGCCGCAATACGCCGATAGACACGACAAAGTTATTTTGCAACATGACAATGCTCGGCCACATGTTGCACAAGTGGTCAAAACATACTTAGAAACGCTCAAATGGGATGTCCTACCCCACCCGCCGTATAGTCCAGACCTTGCGCCATCCGATTACTATCTCTTCCGATCGATGCAACATGGCCTGGCTGACCAGCACTTCCGTAATTACGATGAAGTCAAAAAATGGATCGATTCGTGGATTGCGGCAAAACCGACCGAATTTTTCACAAAGGGAATCCGTGAATTGCCAGAAAGATGGGAAAAAGTAGTAGTAAGCGATGGACAATATTTTGAATATTAAATTTGTAACCATTTTACGTCAATAAAGTTTCAAATTTCGAAAAAAAACCGCACGAACTTATTCATAGTCCTATTAGTTATCACTAAAAATATTGTTTTGATCCATTTTTATATAGAAAAGAGTAATTTTTTCATTTCAAATTTTAATTTTTTGATTTGTTTTCGTTAAAAATAGATAAGTGCAAAGCGGAATAACTTATTTTAATGAACAATTTTTGTCCAAAAGGCTGTACATTCCACGGCGCAAATTAAAGAAGCCACGTTTGCGCAGCCATCGTTTTTTATTTAAAAAAAAAATTTTGTATAATCACTTAAGTATGAATATTAATATGTAATTTATATTAAGACAATAAATACTCTCACTTTTTCGCAAAAAGTTATTGAAAAACTCGTTGTCTGGAGGAGCTGGCCCCTATAACACTCACAGAAAGACAAATTTAAACACTACGTGAAAGGCAAATTTTACAATAATGATTTGCAATTTGAAACTAAATATAAGCTTTCAAATAACAGAAAGTCAAAAAATTAAATATTTTATAAAGTTATTAAATATAAAATAGTAAAAACCGGTATATTGGAAAGATAAATAAATAAAAAAAAACACTTAGAAAAGAAAATTAAGTAGATTATTAAATTCACTAAATAAGAAGACTTGATTTTCTGTGAGAGAAACAATTTTGTTCACACTCATGAAGATGACATTAAATCAATAAATTCACAAAGCAAAAATTCAACAGGGGGTGGAAGGAGGTTATCCAAGTACGAAAACGTGTTGCGCTAGATAAGAAGAACACAAAAACAGTCAGCGCTCAGAAATTTATGGCAAACGCTAAAATCAAATCATAATAAAAGCACATCGAGAATGTACTAAGAAAAATAGGAAAAATAAAAACAATAACAATAGAAAGAAGAAGAGGAATGAACAATAACAAAGAAAAAAGAACAGCAGAAAAAAGCTGAGTCGATGAGTTAATCAAATTTCCGCATCATTTGGAGCAACACAGCAAATTGGCTGCGAACATGATGCGAAGATAAAAACAAAGAAAAACAAATAGGAAAATAATATGGAATGAACCCATATGCATACGTAGCAGAAAGCGCAAATACATACATATGTACATACAATACAAATATTTGTCTTTGTGCATTGTTTTTGTAGACCCTGAGAGTGTGACACATTCTCCCACCCAATCGTAAATGCTGAGCAAAATATCAATTAAGCATTCAACGGAAACTCAGTTTTATTATTTTTCTTACATTTGCGAGCATAAACTGTAATTAGTTATTTGCACGAGTGCTCAAGATATTTAACACATAATAGGGCGCTGAGCATAAATTAATTTCTTGTTGGCTTTTATGAGAGTCGCTTGTAAAAAGTTCATCGGTGATGTTGTGTTTATTCATTTCACTGACTTAGCCTTGCTTTTTGCAAACAAAACACAGAAAATCGAAGAGGTGACTAATTTAATTTTTACTGGCTTGAACATTTTATAATATCACTGATTCACAATTTGTGCTCCGCGTAATGCTAAATAACGTAACAAATTTATACGTAGAACCGCAAGTTGATATATATTTTTTACGGACTAGGTTTTAAGATATTTTCATACATACCAAAGATGTTTTTTTTTAATTTTCACTGTTTTGTGTAAGTGTGTAAAAAAGTGAGATGAAAAGTTATGCATACACTATGTATGTGGAATTTCCTTAATCTTTCTGGACCTACATATAACCCTTTTAAGATTGTATAACTGGCTTTTAAGATACACGCAAAAATTGGATAGTGGCATCCGGTGCCCCTTTGTATGTGTCAGAGTTCATAAAGTATATAATTAATCATATATAATTTCTTAGATGTGACTGCCACGACTGCGTCTTATGATTACCATCAGGTCAGTCCGCTTTTTTTACTACTTTTTCTAGATAATCAACTCGCTCAATGCTGGCCTCCAAATCGTCATCCATACGTGATTCAAAAACTCATACCAAAGCTTGATGTAGCGCCTTGCCGCTACTGCCATTTATAAATTAGACGGTTAATGTAAGTTCATCATCATCGGTTTCTGTTTCTACCACTGGAGCATAGAGTCCCTGCAAAACTCCTCCACCTGATTCTATTTTTAGCAAGAAGCTCTATTTCGTTCCAACTTCCTTCTAGACAGTACTCCTCCAAAATATTTTTGGACGGCCAACCTTGCCAGCACCTTGTGGATTCCAAACCAGTGCTTGACGACATATTTCATTTGCGTCCTTGCGTGGCGTATGCCCGATCCACCTCGACTTTTGCAGTTTTATCATGATATCTACCGGCTGGATTTTGCACCTGTCGTATAGATCGTCGTTACTAATGGTGTTGGGCCACCAGATCTTCTATATCCTGCGTAAACATCTATTTTCACAGCTTTGAATTTTGTTTTCGATCCAATTATTTTTGAGCCAGGTTTCCGACCCATACAAGAGTACTGATAGTACATTTTTCTTAAACATTCGTAATTTTGTATGTACGTTGAGGATGCTAGAAGACAAGATAGCTCGGAGCTGTGCATACACACCGTTCGCTATATTTACTCTGGCGATAACATCTAGTTTCGCACTGTCTTCTGCGGCAATGCCAAGTACTCAAGTAGGTAAAGGTATCAACGGTCTCAATTTGATCACCATTTAAGAGGAACCGGCGGCAGCTAGTGGATCGAATTTTCATGGCTTTCGTGTTCTCATGATTTATTTTTAGGCCTACATTCAATTGTGTTGAGGACAGATCGTCAATTTTGATCTGCATGTCGGTGTATTTGAGGGAGAGGAGGCATACATACACATGATGTAAGTTAACAGAAGCGAAAAGTCGCAACCTTTTCTAGTTGGAAGCACTGAGCTGCTTATTACGGGAATCCGTTTTTTGGAATGTGGACACATACACATTAGGGCTCCTCACCAAAAAAAGTTGCGTCTTCTTCACGGGGATTATAAAAATTGTTATCTTTTAAGACTTCAAAGATTTCGAAAAAGTATTAAGATTTACGTCAGTGAAACTGATGTGAAAATACTTCCAAAAATAGAGTTCTCATTTAGTTTTTATTATTTAAACATACAAAGAATCACCAGAAGAGTTTATTCATAAAAGGTTTGCATAAAAATGTTTAAACCTTTTATTAAAGAAGACGCTATCCATTTCAATTCAACCTGGCTATTCGGGTTATGTTCTTCGATTTCGGTGTAACTCAAATATGTTGCTCTCTGGTTAAAATAATGAGACACGCATTTTTTTGTTCGCCCGAAAAATTTTTTTTCAAGATTTATCGGCAATTTTGTTTTTCGGCTCAAAATCGATTTTTTTATTATATAAGAAAATTTTTTTTAAATGCTCATAACTTAGTCGAAAATAAACCGATTTTAATGATTCTGGGTTCAAAATGATCGTCATTATTTGCACGAGCGACTTCATGCACAAACAATTGCAAACAAGTAGTTGACAATTTTTTATTTTGCAAAAAAACCCCCGGCGGTCTAGAGCTCGAAAATGTAGGATATTTTCAGGGTTTTTTTAGAATAAAAAAATGGTTTGTTTTCGATACTAAAATTTTTTAGGTTTTTTATTTAAGTTCTTTTACATACAAAAATGAAAAAAAAGTATTTTAATTTTAACAATTTAAAAAATGGCGCTGAAGTTGACCTTCGCGAAAAATTGGCCTTGGACGGTGTTGTCCATTTTGGTTTTTCTGTTTATCTGAAACACAATAACCAAAAACACTATTAATCAGTATGACTGTAGCTATGTCCTGCTACAAGAATAAAAAAAAAATAAAAAATAAAAAAAAATTTGACAAAATGGCGCGGTTTTGAATATGCGTCTCTAAAAATCGGGTTCTTTTTCAGTTTTTTAATAAAAAAAAAATGAAATAATTGAAATAATAATATGATTCTGGTATGGGCGATACTCCTTGATGTTGTGAAGAACATATTAAGATTTCAGACAAATCGGTTGAATGGTTTTTTTTTGACATTACCAGATCGAGAAAAGTCGTTTCAGGATAAATGAGTTTAAAGTTTAAGGTACAGGAGCGCGCGGATCGCACTCTACCAAGTTAATGGGCTGTAGAAGCTATAATATTGGGAATTTTCACTTGAAAATTTCAAAATATATTCTTATTCGACATATCGAAAAAACAATCGATTTTTTTAAATATCTGGACCACCGGGTCCCCTTAAGGCAAGTCGCTAAACTAAGGCACAATAGACTAAAATTGACACAACAAAAGTTTTGATTGCTACCCTCACTTTCTGTTGACATTAAGGGGGGGTAGGGTTAATTCCACTAAAAATATGCACTTATTTATGCATTTTTTTTGGAAAGATGATTCATGTAAGTTTATTTATCCAATTAGTATACTGTAAACTCTTATTTCAAAAATATTTTCAAAAATTTTTACAAGAAAATATGCAAAATTGAGCCGTTGACAGCAGATCTACGCAGACGTCTCGAAAAAAAGGCAATTTGCCGTGGACAGTTTTTCTCAGCATTGGATCATCTGAAATCAAAAAATCAAAGAGTTTTCATTAGGTAATCAATTGTCCGAGGTAACCCTGTCGAGTTTTTATTAAAATACAATTTTTTTTTCAATTTTTTTTAACATTTGAAGTAGAAGTGCGATTTTTAGACGAATAAATCGCATAATATTGTTTATTGTAAAATAAATAAAAATTAAAAAAAAAAAACCTCCCAGGGTTACCTCGGTAATTGTGTAGAGAAAGTGTGTACAAAATTTAAGGAAGATCGGTCGAGTAGATTCAGAGAAAAAGTGTCCACTGACTTGAAAAACGTCGTTTTCCAGAAAATCGATTTAAAGTTCGACCATAGCAGGTAGCCGAGTCGGAGCGGCCAACGGTTATAATGCTCTAACTTTGTGAGTTTTGCACCGATTGACTTAAAATTTGGACACAACATTCTTGAGATTATGTACATTCATTTTCTGAAATATTGACCTTAAAAACCCTACCCCCCCTTAAGTTCTCACTGTTATGTTTAATCTAATGATTTCATTTAAATTCTTTGTTATTTATATGATCAAAAAAGAAATGGTAACTTATGTTGAACAAATATTTTTCTAGGGAAAAATGGCAATTTAAGGCCACCAATACAAATATAACAATTACAAATGAGAATTGCTACCTGGAGGCTGCACTGACCCCTAAAACGAGCTTTGCAAAACACCTTGTAGAGGGTAACCCTTCAGCAAAAATTAGTATAACTTCAGCTTGGACAATCTCCTTTTCTAAAAAAGATATAAGTCTGAGCATAAAATGGCAAATGTTTCAAGCCATATGCCGTACCACTCAAAGTAATGCCGCTCAAGTATGGCGTTGCACTTTATTTGGAGACGTAGACAAGTTCCAACTTTACTTTACTACACTCTGCGATCTAAATGAATGTGTTGAATGAAAACAATTAGGAGTTTTGGAAGAAGTTAGTTGCTTACATAACTGGGGCTTTAAAATACGGAGAATTAATTGTAAATAAATTTACGTGATATGCTAAAAATATATGGCACATTACGGCAGACGACCTTTGATGCCATTGCCGTATATTCTTTATTTATTTGTTTAAAGATTCACTTTTTTAATCTGTAAGCAAATATTGTGAACCTTAAATATAAACAAAGAAATATTATATTCCCTTTTTCTTGTATTTGTCATCACTAATACATGAGTGAATTTTCATATTCACATATAGGGTTTTCCAATAACAGGTGCTAGGTGTTAAACAGGAGAGATGATTAACGATTTTTTATGGCCGGAATTGGATCGTATTGATCTGGACAACGTTTATTTTCAACAAGACGGTGCTACGTGCCACACAAGCACCGAAACCATTGATCTTTTACGGAAAAAGTTTCCGGACCGTGTTGTCTCCCGAAGAGGTGATCACAATTGGCCACCGAGATCTTACCTTATGATTTTTTTCTTTGGGGCCACGTGACAGAGAAGTTCTACGTCAACAGCCAAGGGTCGATTCAAGACCTCAAGGATGGATTTCGTGAGGCTATTGAGGACATAGGTCAGCCACTTTGCAATTAAGTTATGGAAAATTCCATGACAAGGATATGTAAAAGATTTGACAATATTAAAAAAATGATTTGACAATTTATTTATTATTTGATTTCTATTATTTTTTACAAAAATATAGTTCATTTTATAACAAGTACAAGTACCATATTAACCCAAATTTCAAACTTTGTACAAAATCTATAGAAGTGAGAAAATCTTTCATTAAAATTTCAAAAAAAGAAAAGCATGTATTTCTTCGTTAAATGAAGAAAATGCGCAACACAGTCAGAAAAAAAAATTACCAAAAATCGACGACAGTTCCGAGCCATTTCAAGCGTGCACTTTATAAAAGTCAAATTAAAAAAGGTTTAAAACTACGTACCTATTTTTTAAGTGCTGATTAAAAAGTATGAAATTTTGATTAAAATTGGAAGAATGTTTAAGAATTTTAGCCGAGGTTTGAAAACTTGGATGTTTTTAGTTTTTATTATAAAATCACAGACATACATGTCACCTATAAAGACAAGTAAGTAAAATTAATTTGAGAAAATTTATTTTTAGAACCTATCATTACGTTACTCGCGTTATAAGTAGGTACTTATAACACGTATCGACCTGGTAAGAAAGGACTTTAGTCTCGCCAAAACACTCGTCTATGACGTCCTCAAATTCTTACATTTGTACACTGTGTTAAATTTCTATAACAGTAGGCTTATTGATGAACTTCGATAATTTACTTGTTACTTAATTAATATTGGTATTTTTTTATAAAGTATTAGGACTATGAATAAGTTCGTGCGGTTTTACAACAGATGGCGTAACTTGATTATTATTCCATCGATCCACATTTCCAAACATTCATTGGAGAGCTACTGTCGTAAGGCACAAACGTCAGTATAAGTTTTTTATTTGAAGCGTAAACAACAATATTTTTACCACACTTGAAAATGTCGAATTTCGTGCCAAATAATGTGTTTTTGCGGGGAATTCTTCTTCATTATTTTAATATGAAGAAAAAAGCAGCCGAAAGTCATCGTATCTTGGTGGAAGTTTATGGTGAGCATGCTCTATCTGAGCGAACGTGCCAGAAGTGGTTTGCACGCTTTAAAAGTGGTGATTTTGGCTTGGAAGACGAAGAACGCGAGGGTGCGCCGCCAAAGTTCATGGATACCGAATTGGAGGAATTGCTCGATCAAGATCCGGCTCAAACGCAAGAAGAGGTTGCAAAAACTTTGGGAGTTGATCAATCAACCATTTCCAAACGTTTAAAAGCCATGGGAATGATCCGAAAGGTAGGCCATTGGGTGCCGTATGAATTGAAGCCAAGAGACGTTGAACGCCGTTTTATGGCATGCGAACAACTGCTTCAACGGCACAAAAGAAAGGGTTTTTTGCATCGAATTGTGACTGGCGATGAAAAGTGGGTCCATTACGACAATCCAAAACGTCGGGCAACGTATGGATACCCTGGCCATGCTTCAACATCGACGTCGGCGCAGAATATTCATGGCCTGAAGGTTATGCTGTGTATCTGGTGGGACCAGCTGGGTGTTGTGTATTATGAGCTACTGAAACCGAATGAAACGATTACGGGGGATGTCTACCGACGACAATTGATGCGTTTGAGCCGAGCACTGCGAGAAAAACGGCCGCAATACGCCGATAGACACGACAAAGTTATTTTGCAACATGACAATGCTCGGCCACATGTTGCACAAGTGGTCAAAACATACTTAGAAACGCTCAAATGGGATGTCCTACCCCACCCGCCGTATAGTCCAGACCTTGCGCCATCCGATTACTATCTCTTCCGATCGATGCAACATGGCCTGGCTGACCAGCACTTCCGTAATTACGATGAAGTCAAAAAATGGATCGATTCGTGGATTGCGGCAAAACCGACCGAATTTTTCACAAAGGGAATCCGTGAATTGCCAGAAAGATGGGAAAAAGTAGTAGTAAGCGATGGACAATATTTTGAATATTAAATTTGTAACCATTTTACGTCAATAAAGTTTCAAATTTCGAAAAAAACCGCACGAACTTATTCATAGTCCTATTAATTTTGTAATTTTATGAAATAAAAGTATGCGTTTTATTTTATAGCAAATGCCATATATGTAAATCAAAATTTAAAACAAATCAAAAGCAAAAAAATTAAAATGCAAATAACAAAATCATCAAAATTTCACACTTTTTGATAAAAATTTCCAAACTCAGTTGTATTGTCCTTTGAATGAAAAAAACAAATTCTTCAACAAATTTTCATCAAAGGTGTACACATTTTTACTAGAATTTGTAAATAAATTTCGAGCATGCAGCTTCATAGCCCATTGAATTGCGGTAAATATAATAATCTGCAAGTTTCAAGTGACCTAAAAATTACGTTGATTTTTCGGAATTCGTTGTCTTGGCGGTCTTATGCATTTTCTTTGTTTTAGGAATCGTCGACATTTATATAGAAAAAAACATCCAATACCTCCAGCAAAAAACAAAAAAAAAAGTCTCAAAAATCGGCGCGATCTTGGATCCACTTGAAACTTACACTTTGATGTATTAAAAATCGATGGGCTAAAAAACTGCCTGCTCGAAATTTATCTAAGAATTCTAGTAAGGCTGTGTACAAATTTGATGCAATTTTCTTTAAGTGCTTGTTTTAAACTTGCACAAAATTTGAAACTTGGATTTATAAGGCATAGGAAGGAAAAGGAATCATATTTTCGAAAAAAAAAATTATTAAAATTAAATAAATGAAAATAAATATCAGAACTTGTCACTGTGTATTCATCAGAAGAAAATTTGGAAGTTTTGATTTCAATGCTATCGCGCTATGCTCTTGATACTGCTATTTTCCAAGCATGCTTACATCTAAACAAAGTTTCAAATATTCTTATATACAATCTTTAAGTCACTCACATATAAATATATAAGCGTACGTGCCTGCTATTGCTACAATTGTCATCAGAGACAAATGGATTTGAATTGCCAACACGCACCCCTTTTCGCTGCTGGCCTGCAGAGCCACACGCGACATGTTGTACCTTCTGCTGTAGCAAACGCTAACAAATTGCATCCAATTTATTTGATTTTCCCCAGTTCCTTTTTCAAGCTGCTTGCCATCTTGCCGTCATGCTAAGTATGAAGCTTCACACTAATTTGCAAACACTTGCTTAAGCTATTTTGCGGCACACGCATACACAGTAAGTATTGTGTATAAATACTTACGTCTTTTTGTGCCTTCCTCCTTCACTGTCCATTTCTTCAACCCAGCCAAGGCACCACTGACATGTAAATTGTTATAAATGTAATGCGAGCAGATGCGTGCATGCGGAGAGCGAAATCTGTCGCTCAACACTCCATATTGTTGTAAGTACATACATTTGTACAAGTACATCTGCTTGCGTCGTTACTCGTTAGATACAAAGAATACATACACACTTACAGTATTACTGAGCTCCCCCACTTGTCTGCCAGCACTCGCACTTGTCACTCTCAGTAAATTACCTTGATAAGGTTTATTATCCTTTCGTCATCGCGTAGTTCTTGCTGGAATTGAAAAGTGCACAGCTATAAGCTAAGTTGTACTAAGTTTACATGTAACAGTGTGTATATATGCATGTGTGTTTACTTAAGCACTGAGATATAAATTTATATTGTCACATCTAATGGTTGAGAAAATTTGATGAAACCAATAAGAGCCAACGATAAGCGCAAAAGTGGCAGAATAGGTATGCTTGAATATGGATGAATAGTGCACAGATACGTACATGTATATGTAAGTAACATACATATAAATAGGTGTGTATGTACCCTCCTTTTAAAGTTGTCGTAAGTGAATGGCACAAAGTTCTAGCGATAAATCGCGTTTCACATATGAAACCCTAATGTGTTTATGTGACTGCGGCTGCGTTAAGGGGAAAATTTATAAATGAAATTGATTTCGGAGCGGTCTGGCTAAGTTCAGTATATTAGGATATTAATATCTATATATACCTTAACTGTATCTATATATATCTTAAGTGATTTATTCAATGATTAAATCCGCTACTTACGCAGTTCTACAACTCCTTGTGGATTGAGCAGAGATCGAAGGTGTTTCTTTCAACACAAATATATATTCATAACAAATATACATATATATTTAATTGGCGCAAAAAATCTTAGTTGGTTGTTCAGTCAAGTTGCTCCTCCAATTTGTAATGTGCGTCTTGATGTTTGTAAGTAATGTTAGATACGATAGGATGAGATAAGATCAAATAAGAATTGATTAGATAAGATATGAAATTTAAGTAAGGTAAGATAAAATATTGGACGGCCGCCGTAGTCGAATGCGTTGGTGCGTGACTACCATTCCGAAGAGCTTAGGTTCGAATCTTCGTGCATAAAACACCAATGGATCGAAAAAGTTAAAGAGACTGAGAATCGTTTTAACATAAGGCCTCAACGACCTGGAATATATTTCGTTGCAATCATAAGGTCACCTTTAGTTTTCTTATTGTACACTATTCCCTTGATTTGGGATGCTTTTTGAACGATGACTAAGATTTGCAAAGACAAAGGCATCCAAAGCACTGACAGCTTTCGGGCAGTGCAAAGGTGTCTTTGGGAAAACGTGGGGTCTTTCTCCTAGCAAGGTCCTATGGATCCTCACGGCTATGATAAGACCTATTATCACCTATGCATCAGTGGTCTGGATGAGTAGAATCTCTCTCGTGGGAGTCAGGAGGACCTTATCGAGACTACAACGCACTGTGGCCATCTGTTGCACCGGAGCTTTTCCGACTACTTCAGGCCCGGCCTTAGATGCTTTGACTGGTTTACCACCACTTGATGCTTTCATTCAAGGAGTGGCCTTGAATGCCATCTGCAGGTTGAAACACAATGGGAACTGGTACAGGCCCTGTCCGGCATTGGAACATAGAGAAGGTATGGACGTTGATCCAACGCTCCTCTCCATGCCCCTTGACTCCATGCCCTCAAGAGTCGTACTTTAAAAGATATACAGTGTAGTGCTACCAGAGGCTCAGTTGTGGGGAGACTCAGAAATTGAGCTCGGCAAACACTGTTTTCGCATTTTTACGGATGGCTCCAGGACCGAGCATGGCTCCGGCTCTGTGGTCTACGTGGAATCCAGCGGGACAAAACTGCACTTTGCTCTTGAAATGCATGCATCTGTGTTTCAAGCGGAGGTGTATGCAGTTCAAGAAGCGATGAACTTTGTTGTGGAAAAGCGATGGAGAGGCAGATCTATATGTGTCTGCAGCGACAGCCAAGCTGCGCTTATGGCCTTAGACAGCCCCCAAACCACATCAGGGGTCGCTATACATAACAGATGAGACCTCTGACTCCTTAGTTAAGATGGGCTCAGAGGCCAACTTCTTTGACGCGGAGCCTGTTTTGCCACCCCCTTCTAAGGCCATCAAAGCCACGGTTAGCAAATGGGTAACTACGACCTACAAGCGAGCTTGGCAGGCTGAGAGAGGCTGCAGATGGACTAAACTGATGTTACCTGTCATGTCCGATCGACTGTCGCAAACCCTTCTGTCATTAAGCAGAAGGGAGTGCAGACGGCTGGTTGGACTGATGACGGGCCACTTTCTGTGGGCGAAGCACATGGAAAGGTTGGGTAACTCAGACAGTGTACTTTGCCCAGCTTGTGAAGAGGAGGATGAGACGGCGGACCACTTCCTGTGCGTCTGCCCGTCTTCGCTCGAATCAGGTTTCAGGTTTTTGGCACTGATGTGTTACGAATCGAATACCCCTGGCTCCTTGGCACCACAAGATCTACTCAGATTTCTTCGGAGATCGGGTAGATTTAAAGAAAATTAAATGGGAACCCAAGTGTAGTACAATGGACTTAATTAATGTTTGAGTGCTGCACTTGCTAGTTGTCCTGACAAAAAAAAAAAAAACACGGTTTGCTAGGCGCGAGCATCCCGACTGGCGTGCTGTGTATCTTGGGAAGTTGAAATGCTCCCCTCTTGAGAGAAAGGATAAACTGTAGAAAGAAAGTGTGGGATTTGTTTTGGAGGGATAGAAAGACACTCTCTTGGGAAGCTCTGTACGAACTTTATGCTCCGATGGCTTTAAAAAATTGGTATTTGGATAATAACTTTAAATGTTTTCTTGCTTTGGAAACGTTCATAATATCGGGAGATTTTTGTTACTTGAGAATGGTGTTGACATTTCTGTTCAATAAGATTTGGTAAGTCATCATTACTCGTTTAACACCAGAACAACGCTTCTAAATTGTGGAGATTTATCTTGAAAAACGACAAAAAAAGTTCATAGAGCTCTGACGTCATGATCTGACGGTGGTTATTTTATTTTTTCAAAATAAAGAAGGGGTTGCCGGTAGTAGAACAAAGTGATCGAATGGACGATGTAACTCGTTGCCGCGGCGGTCATATGCCGGATATTCAAAAAACAAATGCCATAAAATTATCTACCAGGTTATAGTAAAAAAATGTGTTCCTATAGTTTTAGTATTTTGTATTATCATTCTAAGTTCTTAAGCTTTCCAAAAGAAAAACACCCGATAATTAAAGTGTTAGACTGGTAATTAGTGACAACTAAGCTGCTCTAAAGGTCTTAAAAACCGCGCGCAACTCTTCAGAAATTTTTTGGAATGTAAGCTCAGGTTGAAATCCGTTAAAGGATGAAATTAGCATAAGAAATTGTCAAAAATGCAATTCTATGGAGTGTCCAATTAGACCCAAGCCAATTCAGGACCATGTATAGCGGGGCGAGTCGGGCACTTCAAGACTCTCAGTAGTAAATGTCATAAGAACCATTGATCCAACACCGAAACTGGTAAAAAAACCGTTTCCTGAATAGGACTGACAGGATGGTAGCAAATTTTCTTCTCAGGTCGTGAGCCCTGATAAGACTTATTACGGTACACACTTTACAAGCGGTCGCCATTGGCATCATCGACAACGCACTGTGCATATCTTGTTTGAAGGATGAGCTTAGCACCCAACTTAGTTGGTTCATTTTTTGGTTTGAAGAATGGAGGTTTTAGTTTTGAGAATTAACGCGCAACATTCTCTTTTAAACGACCAACTGCTAAGATTAATAAAAAAATCAGGGAAGTTCGCAGAGGAATAAGGGGTTCTCACCCCACCAGTCAGTCCCTTCTGGTCCTTTAAATATCATCTCTTGGCCCGACAATGGGAAATATTGCTTGAGTGCTTGGAAAATAATTTAAACTACGTGAAACATAAACTTGCGGAGAGTTTTAGTATTTTGAGGCACAATAAGCTTAAGTGAAACGTTTTTTTTCTTGATATGGTTCCCTGCGAATTTTTTCTGATCTCTGATCGAGTCAAAAACCCTCAACAGCGTTTTAGCAGTCAAAAGGAAGTAATGGAAAAATCACAGACGGCTCGGATGGCTATACCGAATATTGAGTTCCAGAAATGTTTCGAAAGCTGTTTGATATAAGTACGTTGCAGTTGATGGAAAGTCACATTTGGGGAATAAACTTGAATTTTGAATCTTCTGAATATATTCGGGGAACTTTTTGATTGAGGTGGCATGTGATGATATGTTTCACTCTTCTAAAAATAACTTATAAATCTCCGTTTGAAAAGGTGCAAATTTGAAAATGAAAAAAATTAACAAATTTTCCGTCAAAATTTCCCACTTTTGAAACAGAGTTTTTAGAAAAACATTGCATATCCAATTCCATAACGCATTTGGTACAATAAGTGGCTGAAAAATCCTGTTAATTTTTGGTTATCTTTTCATTGACGATGTTGGGTATTTTCCTCCATATACGAGTAAAAAAAAAATGTGACAAAAGTACCAACAAAAAAAAAATAAAAAATTGTCAAAAATAAGCGCGATTTTTGAGCAAAGTGAACTAAACTTCAATGAGCTATAAATTTGTGTATTCGATTTTTTTTTTAATTCTGATTAAAAAGTGTTAGATTGTAATTAGTATTTATGGATATTTTTTTTGAATTTTCACAAAGTCTGAGACTTGGATACATTGCGGATTTGAGGAGAATGCACTATATTTTCAAAAAAAAAAAAAAAAAAATTAAAATTAAACAGGAAGCAAATAAGTTGACAAAATTAACAAAAATGTCATGTACTTTAGTTATTTACCGCAATTTATATAATATAAAGGGATTTCCAATAAGAGGTGTTATTCCTGTAAAAGATCAAAGGCTTCGTTGCTTGTGTGGCACGTAGCGCCGTCTTGTTGAAAATAAACGATCAATACCAGATCAATACCATCCCATTCCAGCCATAAAAAATCATTAATCATCTCTCGATAGCGCAATCCATTCACCGTAACTGTTGCTCCAGCTTCATTTTCGGAAAAGTAAGGTCCAATGACTCTGCCAGACCATAAACCGCACCAAACAGTCACACGTTGAGGATAGAGAGGCTTTTCAACAACAACTTTTATATTTTCTGAGCGCCAGATCCGACAATTTTGCTTGTTCACGAAGCCACCGAGGTGCAAAATGGGGCTTATCACTCAAGATGATTTTTCGATGGCGTTCCGGAACATTTTCATGCATTTCAACGACCCAATCAGCAAAGACGCGACGTTGTTGATGATCGACCGGCTTGAGTTATTGTGTTAACTGGACTTTATAAGCCTTAAGACCCAAATATTTATGTAAAATATGGTGTAATGACGTATTCCAAAGAACGACGAGGAATGGACAAACCTGGGTTTTCTTCAACATTTTCGGCTACAACAGCAATTTTTATCGGCTTTTCTGGAGCGAGGTGCACGGGTTTTATTCTTCACATCACTAACTTGTCTCAACAGCTCGAATTTTTTCACCAATTTCTGTATTGCGGTCCGACAGGGTGCTTCACGATGGCCCAAAAATATTTGAGTTTTACGAACCGTCTCTACCAAATTTTCACCATTTTTATAGTGAATTTTAATAAGTTCAGTGCGTTATTTAAGCGTTATCATTCTATTTTTATTAATGGCGTAGTTTCTACTTGTCAAATATCAAAAAATGACAGCTTCAGAAGTGGCATCTACCGAAATAGCGGGCTGTACAAAATAACACCTGACATTGGAAAACTCTTTAAGCAAACATTTCCACAGTAATTTTTTATTGGAATTTTAAAGATTTTTAAATTTATTAAGCCCTTATCCCTCCTTAACCCGTTTCTCGCAACTTAGTTGTATGTGTATGCGCATACCAGCATAACTTCCAAGCAAAATCTGTCTGTCCATGTTAACCTTTGCAAGTTGCCAATTTAACGCACAGTAAAGAGAATAAGCTTTTTCACGAAAAGGCGGAATGAAAAAAAAAAAAGTTAAATGAATAATCAACCAAATAAGTGCCATTCACACAAGCACACAAACAAAGTAAAATTTCCAACTACATTTTTAGAGAGATTGCAGTGCCCGCTGACCCACATTTGAATCGAGAACAGCAATTGAGAATTTACTAGCCGTGAACTTCGCGGGCAATTTTGCACGTTCAAAAATTTTGTGTGCAAATATCTGTGTGTTTGGGCATCTCCACACATATGTACATACTATACACGAATATGTGCATAACATATATGCATATGTATAAGTACATATCCAGGTCTATGGGCGTGTACTGGTATGTAGCAATTTTTATTCCTGCTCAGCGTTTTGGTTTTTAGTTCGAAAAAAGTGTTTGTCTTTGTAGAGCTTTTGCAAATTGAATTAAATTTCAACTAAAAATCTGCAAAATAAAGCTGAAGGGAATTTGATATTGAATGCAGTATTTTTATTTACAGTCTACCACATAAGCGTGCAGCCACTGCTGTGCAGAGAAGAAAAGAGTTATAGAGAAAATTCTTAGATAGGTATATACCTACACTGGTTTTCGACAATAGACGTAGTAATTGATTTCAGAACTTTTTGTTTAAGTAGTAAATACAATTTAAGTCAGAAAATTTGGTCCTTTTTCCGTCTGGATTTTTCTAAGTATCCGAAAATGTTCTTTAATTTTTAGACAGATAAGGGGCCACCCCGCGTTGCATAGATCTAAAACTGTGCTACAAATATTTATTTTTATTCTTATGCTTTTGATAAAAAAAGTAGACAACATTAGTTTCTGGGTACCGTTGGTTTTAGTGAATACCTAATGTGTAGTAATGGTACATCCCTCACCATTGATCAAGGCTTGGCATAGTCAGGATATTGCCTAAGTTATGTTCGATGGTACAGAGCTCGAAAATTTAGGGTGCTTTCAGGAATTTATTTTTTAGAATAAAAGAATGAAAAACGATATTTAAATGTTTTAGGCTTTTTATTAAACTTCTTTTACATAAAAAATGAAAAACAAAAATTTTTGTTTTAATGATTTTAAAAATGGCGCTGAGTTGACCCTACCGAAAAATTGGAATCTGAAACACAAAAACCAAAAAATTATTATTCAGTATGACTGTTGCTATGTCCCACTACTAGAACAAAAATAATAAAAAAAAAAAATAAAAAAATTTACAAAATGACGCGTTTTTGAATTAGAATTGGGAAAATCGGCTTTTTTAAGTTTTTTAATGAAAAAAATACAAAATAATTCAAATAATAATATGATTCTGGTACGTGCGATAGCCATTGATGTTGTGAATAACATATTCAAGTTTCAGCGATTCGGTTAAATAGCTTTTTGGTTTATTTTGACAACACCAGGCCAAAAAAAGTAGTTTTGAGATAATTGAGTTTAAAGTTTTGACCATTTAAATGCGACCATTGATGCCGCTGCGTGACGAATCTGACTCTACCTCCTAAAACGGCTGTAGAATCGAAAATACTGTGAATATTCTATAAGAAATTTGATAGTATATTCTTAAAAGCCTATACTTTGGATATATTGGAAAACAAAAAAAAATATTTTTTGAAAATGCTAGACCTTTTAAATGGAGCCCACCCCTATCATTACATGCTCTTTAACCAGCTGAAATTTTAGTGAATCTAATCTGCTCTTCCAGTAAGTTGTTCTGCAGCTAAATAGTCCCGATCGCCGAACAAGTGGTTCCCAATAAATCTGAAACGAATTGCATTCGTACAGGTTCTGAATAGGTTCTACCTACTTCTGATCATTACAGTTCCTGCCGAAATGATTATGCGGAGCTTGAAACTTGGCGGCATTACGTTTATGAAATGGTTCAGCCCCCGTTAGAATTCCTTCGATAAGCTGTATATTTCTTTTTGAGAGAGTCAAAGTGTCAGTCCCGTTTTATTCGTTTATGAAGTGATGACAGAAGTTAGTGCGATACTTTGCAACTTGTAAAAAAGCAATGCTAGGGCTTGCAGGTTTTGCCACCTGCACTAGTGTCTCTCTACGTTCTGGGACTAAAAAAACTTTCTCGCTTTTTAATCAGATTTCAGGAATGGAGTTTTATAGCCAATAAAATTTTGAAATGATAAGGTTCAAATGAATATTTTATGCATTTTCCAATAATACCAAAGGATGCGTTTCTCTCGCGATATCTCGTCGTGCGATATCGCGTTTAATAGGGGCCATATCCTGTTCTGGCACCATGATATTGGAAGTCAATACAATAATAGTGCCGATGAATGCCTATTCGGAAGTTTAAAACAATCATTGTTGAATTGGAACTATTTGGGAAAAAGCCCTTCAGATTTTTTATGAAGTTAGATCTCGGGGGTAGAAGGAGGAAAGCCCTGAGAACTCCACGCCATTCAATTTCCCAACTCGTGGCTGTGTTTTTCAGTCATTGAACGTTTGACACACATGCAAAAAACTAGTTTTACCATTTTATTTCTATTGTAGATTCTGTGGGGAACTTTTTGAGAAGGAGGTTGTTGAACATTTTCTCTGTAAAAGTCCGGGCTTAGCAGATAGACACTGAAGGTCACTGGTTGGCTCTTTCTTCGACAGCTTGAGGCAATGCGCCTACCTAATCCTCATAAATCTTCTCTATTACATTATATAATAGCTCTGGCTGCTTGTTGGAGGCCTCTTAATGGTATCAAAACGGCGCTTTAGCTCTACCTGGTACTTCAACCATTTCACTTACCTATTTAGATCTCAGAAGACGCCGTTTCATAATCCAAATTCGAAATTCTTCTATTATATATCATAGATGTTTGTATTAAAACTGAATCACTTTCAATTTCCTAATATTCCATAAAATGAGTTTTGCTGCAAAAAAAAGCGTTGCCTCATTTTGACCAAAATATTTTAAACAGTTATGTTCAGAATCAACTTAAGCACCACGTTGGGTGTTATTCTCATCTCTCCGGCAGTGCTTCCGCAGGTTATTCGTTGCATGCAGGATCTTCGCTCTATATTTGACAACCAATTGTTTTTACACATCTCAATTGCAAGCTAGATTTCACACCTTCACAGGCTGAAATGGTGGCCAGCAATGATTAGTTACTCTTTGGAGGAGTGTACCTTTGTTTCTTCAAAAAAGGTTCGAGTTGTTTCCCGCTTTCCTTTTTTTGTGAAAGATATCAAAGCTGCTCTCTTTTGGACTCGCATTTTGGTCACGTTAATTGAACACTGTGAGCATTGTGCTCCACAGGCTGCATGATATCGAACTTACATTTAAATAGGAGGCCAATCTTATTTCTTAAAGTCACATAAGGACTACGTTAAGCCGAAATGCCAGTAAGACTTTTTACATACAATAGGCAACTGCACAACATACGTAAATAGACATAGAAAAAATAGTTGACCAGGTCATAGTTGAATAGGTCACCATTACTTACTTCCTCTCAAAAATTCACATTAGGAATGAGACAGAGTGTACACTCTATCTGGAGGATGATGCAACCACAGAGCATATCTTGTGCAACTGATTTGGCTAAGACAAGACTGCCCATCTTTTATCGATATCAAATGGATCCGAATGAAATCAAGAATGCTCATTCTCATTCATGTCCTGAAATTTGTCCGCAAGGCGGAAAATTTACTGAAGGAATATGGCTTTCAATCAATTCCCAACCTGAGGCAAGGAACATCTACGATAAATATAATCTGATGTAATATATCACATTTAGGGCAGTAGTGCCGGACAATAGGACTACTATTAACTACTTCTGAAACATGAAGTAGGTCATAAAAGATCTTTCAGGTCGAAGTGTCGGCCATTAGGCACACTAAAGATACAGATTGTTATTATTTTATTATCCTTTAATATCAAATCCCTTGTTGCTAAGTTAGTGGTAGTTTGAAGAGGAGGAAGATGATTCCACCTCGTGTGCCATTTGTATTAAAAACAAAAATAAATAAGCAGTTAGCTGTTTTCCCTCCCTACTGACTTTTTAACATTTTTTGCCCAGCCGAAAGCCTCCGATGCTAGCGCTGCACTACTTTCAGTTTTTATAATAATTTTATTGTTATGTAAACCTTTATAAAATAAATAAATAACTTTTTTTGCGAAGTCACCAGTTGATCTCTCTGTTTGGATTGTTGGAGTAATAGAGTTTTCGAAGAAAACCTTGGTTTGCCTCAATTGCTCCTCAGTTTTTCGAAACATCTTGCACATCAATTTGTTAGACATGCAGAAATTGGGTGTATTGAATAAATTTCTAGATTACTTTTATAATTCATCAAAGCCAATTATTTCACTATCAAAGCATGTGAAAGAGAAAATACCAATTTAGTGTGAGTGCACTATTGTGTGGCAAACTGTACACAATAGCTTGATTACGTATTTTTTATATTTTTCCACATATAATAAACAAATATACAACTAAGCTGTACAATCAACCGAAATCTATATTATATTCGGAAAAACTGAGCTGCTAAATAATTTGTTTATTTTTTTTAACTGCTTTCAATATTTACTTACTCGTAACTATTTTTGGTTATTGTATAAAGAATTTTTTGCCATTTTTTACAAATAAATTACTAAGCTGAAAAATTGAATTTTCATTCTAGTATTTGAAATTGTGCATTTAGTGGAATGTATTGATTGTACTGAGGATATTTGGGAACAATATTTATTTCTAGTTGCGTTATTTTGAAGCCAATCCGCATTGGTAGAGAAAATGTAATTATTATTGATATCAAATAACATAAAAAACAGAAAAGTACATCGTTTTTAAAGCAAATACCTATTCTCCAAAAATGTTTATCTCCACTCAGCATTTTAGTAAAATCATGCACGAAAGTGATTCACTTTTTTGAAATGTTTTTTTCCTAGGCAAAAATGTGGTGCCCTGCAAAGGCTTTTGTTGGTTAAAAATAAAAGCGCTGTGGATCTTAACTGAGTGACAGTTTATCATATTTAGAAGTTGTGGAGAGCTGAGCCTGATGTGAAGAGCTGAGCCGGAGAGTACGCAGTAGAGTACGGTGAGCTAAGGAAGACGAACATGAATAAACGTGCACCACGATTGCGATAAAAGACGTTTTTAATTTTGGGAATTGGGAGGGTGTTACGAAGTAAAATTGAAATTCATGTAAGGATGTATTAAAATTCATATTAAGAAAACGGCGGCCGCCGTAGGTGCGTGACTACCATTCGGAATTCACAGAGAACGGTGGTTCGAATCTCCGTGAAACATCAAAATAAAGAAAAAGCTTTTTCTAATAGCGGTCGGCTGGCAATGGCGCACCTCCGAGTGTATTTCTGCCATGAAAAGGCTCCTCATAAAAAATATCTGCCGTTCGGAGTCGGCTCGAAACTGTAGGTCCTCCATTTGGGGAAGAACATCAAGCAATCACACAAATAGGAGTAGGAGCTCGGCCAAAGACCCAAAAAAAGGGTTTATGCGCCAATTATATTGTATATAAAGGGTGATTTTTTAACAGCTATAGGAAATTAAAAAAAACAGACGTAAAATTCAGAAAAATTCATGAAATTTTTGTTTAAATCGATAGTAGAGTATAATACCATATAATTTAATGTTTGAAGATTATTTCATGCAAATGTTGACCGCGACTGCGCTTCAAATGGTCCATCCGCTTAGTCCAATTTTGGCATACTCTTTCCAATGTTTCGGCCGGTATCTCACATATAAATGCTTAACTGTTGTCTTCCAATGTGTTAAAGCAAGCTTGATAGACATGAGCTTTAACATAGCCCCACAAAAAATAATCTAAAGGCGTTATATCGCACGATCTGGGTGGCCAATTGACAGGTCACGAACGTGAAATAAAATGTTCACCGAACTCACCTCTCAACAAGTCCATTGTTACGCTTGCTGTGTGGCATGTGGCACCGTCTTGCTGAAACCACATGTCATGCAAGTCAGGCTCTTGTATTTTGGGCAAAAAAAAGTTAGATATCACTTCACGGTAGCGCTCACCATTCACAGTTACGTTACGATTCGCAGCATATTTGAAGAAGTATGGTCCAAAGATACCTCCAGCCCATAAACCGCACCAAACTGTGACCTTTTCTGGACACATTGGTTTCTCTTGCAATTCTTCTGGCTGATCTTCACTCCAAAATCGGCAATTCTGCTTATTTACGTACCCATTGATCCAAAAATGAGCTTCGTCGCTGAACACAATTTTTCGATGAAAAAGTGGATCTTCGGCCAATTTTCCAAGAGCCCATTCACCAAAAATTCTGCGTCGCGGTAGGTCGTTCGGCTTCAATTCTTGCACCAGCTGTATTTTGAAAGGCTTCACACCTAAATCCTTTCGCAAAATTTTCCACGTTGTTGAGTAACAGAGACCCAATTGCTGCGAACGCCGACGAATCGATAATTATTCGTCATCATTAACACTGGCCGATACAGCTGCGATTTTTTCTTCAGTTCGCACTCTACGTAAGCGTGTTGGTGGTTTGATGTCCAACAATGTAATTTGGTTCTAAATTTAGTCACAATAGCTCGAATAACCGCTTGAGTGGGCCGATTAAACTGACCATAAAATGGAAGAAGCGCGCGATAAACTTTCTTAACAGAACACGCATTTTTATAATAAAATTCAATGATTTGCAAGCGTTGTGCGTTTGTAAGACGATTCATGGTTGAATGATAGACCAAACTGAAGATGTTTGCTAGTGAAACAAAGCACAAAATGTGCTTCAGCTGTTTAAACCAACTATGTAAAAAGATAATAGCTAAAAAATCATCCGTTATATAATACATATTTATTAAAATACGTGAATTGAAGGTAAGCAAGGTTGATCTTTTTAAAGTAACGTTTCAATAGCATTGTCCACTGTTTGCCGTGAGTTCGTTCCGAAAAGCCGTAATTGATACTTTGTACAATATATTTACTGGTTTCCTTTTAACGCGCATCAATGTTCGGGCGGATGTGAACAAAATAATTACAGAATTTCAAGTAGATTTTCGGAAAGCATACTCAACAAATGATGATATTTATAACCTGTCTTCAATTGTGCATCTAAACTTTAAAACTAAGAAGAAAACTTTTGCATTTGTTATTGAGTTTTCACGTGTGTTCGATAGTATCTCGAGAGGAATGATTCTTTATAAACTTGCATCTTTTGGCTTTTCGAGCCATATATTCGAAATTCTGAAACTTTTTTACAAAGATATAACAAACCAAATTTGGCTGCAAGTAGAACTCTGCCTCTCACTTTTTGTAAGCCAAGGAGTTAGGCAAGATTGTCTGTTAAGTCTGATCCTATTTTTCTTGTACTTAAATGACTTAAACGAATTTCTTCCGGGTGGAATAAATATGTCTACTCGTTGCATTACAATTATACTGTTCGCTGATGACTTAGGGCTTCTGGCAGGGTCTCCTACTGACTTACAGGATATGGTCGGTGCAATACGAGATTATAGCTTTCAGTGAGGCCTTAAAGTTAATTTGTCTAAGTCTAAATATATGGTATTTAGAGACTGCACCAAAATTCCTGTTTCATACTGTTGGAAGTTTGATGATGAAAATATACAGACTGTCAATGATTGTAAATATCTTGGCGTATTGATTACCTACCGCATCATCGGCAAAATATTCTGGCCAAGCACCATCAGTAGCGACGCACCGTGGAGATTAACGAATGAGGAGCCCATCCTTATTCAAATCTAACGCAGAAAGTGCCGATGGATAGGTAACACATTAAGAAAACTATCAAATAGTATCACGAGAATGGCACTGCACTGAACCTGCAAGGGAGCAGAGGTCGCGATCGACCAAAAAACACTTGGAGAAGGTCGATGTTGCGCGAACTAGCAGATGCCGCTATCAGATGAGATGGTGCAAAAACAACAGCACAGAACCGTGTGCGATGGAAGAGTCTTGTCGCGGCCCTATGTTCCTGAGAGGAGTGAACAAAGAAAAAAAGAAACTGATTAACTACAAAATATCTTACACCATGTACTTGGAATTAAAGCTTACCGGCTATGAAACAGCAATAAATGCTACATGGTTAAAATATATAAATAAGTCTCAGATTTCCATTTCAAAAACACAGAAAATCTTTGATGAGTGCTCAAGATTGATTTTGTTTTATGAAGCTCAGGTTTGGTGTGTAGAAATATGTGAGCCAGTAGAGGCACTTTTGCGTTTTTTTATAAAAAAAAGTGATATTTTTGCCTGCAAACACGCTGAACTAAATCATCCACATTGAAGTCAATCTGCTTCCGCAATTTCTACTCTTAGAGCCCATATATATTATATTTTACACTGTTTTTCTCTGGCAAGTGGCAGACTTCTGCTTATCCTTGCAAAAGGGCCTGTGCATCTTGGTGTACACTGGGTTAAAAATGGAAAGATTTATCGCAAACTTTGAATATGGATCCTCTAGACGTCTTTTCTTCTTCAAAAAAAAAAGGAGGAAAATTTACTATCTGCTCATAAGCTTTTTATTTATTATACCCAACTTGTGTTATAAGTAGTCGTTACGTCCAAGGGGCGTTTCATCAGAATTATTAGCGGTAAACCTTCTGCTATACAACAAAATGGGCTTGATGAGGGACTTAGAGAGTGACTTCTAAATAGTATACTTTTTTGCTCAATACTTACTGACAGAAAAGGGTTTCCGTTGAAATCTAAAGCAATAAATATATAGACTCACCGAACACACCTGGCTGCCATTCTATTGGGCAATCGGTCATAAAGGAATTTCAGGAAATGAAAATGTAGACGAGATTGCCAAGAGTGCAGCTTATATTATATTACAATTTGAACAAGAAAATGACATATTGAAACTTTTAAAAACTATATACAAAGACATCGTTGCGAACATGAAAATACGGATGGACAGGAGGGCGAACGATATAGCCACTTGCAAAACTGTGAAAAATATTTGTACACAGAATGCAGATAAATACGCTACAACTTTCGTAGAGCCAGCTAGCGATACACGCATACAAGACAGGAATTACGAACAACGATAACTGCAGATTTTAAAATGAACTGGAAGAGAGGAAAACTTTACAACACCTTCTAACTTCGTGCTCTGCATTATGAAATGCTTAGGAGCTCTAAAATATGAGGGATGGAATATATCTCTAGGCTAGAGCTTCAGGGTTTACTTAGATATGCGAAGACGCAGATTTAATACAAGATGTCTAATACAGAGAAGCGTAAAGGTCTAGGTACATCCGGTACCACTAAGGACCAATTAGCTATGTGGCTTTCCGACGGGGAGGTCAACCTAACTTACCCTAAACTAAAGCAGCACTGCTATTGGTGCTAATCTTGGTTTTGAAGTAAACGATGTCAATATCCACATCATTCATTAGCAATTGCAGGTACGTTTTTATGTAAAATGGTGCCTGAGCAATTTAGTTCTGTAGCTCGAACTAAATTTGTAGTATCAGAATAAGGACGTCACACGATAAAGTGCCACACTGTCTTAATCCTTTGTTTCGCATTAAATAGTCTTTCCAATACCAGCGGAGTTGAAGACAGTTGTAAATTAAATATATAAGTATTGTTGTTTCATATAAATAAATTTACATAGGACGTGCATTTGTATTACCTACTATGTTAATAGAAGAATATTTCAAGAGCAATTTTGGTCGATTAAACCATGTATACAAGCAAATCCCTATATAATAAAATATATTAACATAAATATCTGCAGTTATACTCATGCAAGCATGTCAGTCGAGTTGAATAAACAGTGCTTATTTTTACTTAACATCGATTATAAGCCCGAACAGAGACGATAGGCAACAGTGCACTGTTATTAATTCGATTAGTAAATGCCACTATGTTACTAACAGTGCGTGTACTTTGTAATTGTGTGTGTACAGTGTTATTGTACTTTGTAATTCAGTACTCAGCCATGTCTTGTGGGACGCACACTTGTGCAAAGTGCACTGTTAAAGCTGAGACTGTAAAATAACAGTGCGCAATAAATTTCTTTTACAGCTAACATTATTGTTGCAGCTACTGATTTATAAATCTGAAAACTAAGAGAATATACATCTAAACATATGTAAGTACATACATGTATAAGTATTTATAGCTACAAGTGGTATGCGAGTACTTGAAGCTACTTGGCCGATAAATAACATTCACAGTAAATGAAAATGTAGAGACCTGAGTATGTTAATAGTTCCCTTGCTGCAAAAATTTACTAAGTACTCTCCATTCTTTACAGCAGAAGTGTTGTTCATCTACATTAGGTCGCATTCAGAATTTTGTTAATGTATAACATTTTTTGGAAGTTTGTGAATATTCCTTAGTAATATGGTCGAAATTTCATATAATTTATAATTTTGAAATACATTTTTTTCTTTAGAATATATCAAAGAGTCATTTGTAAGTTTTCTCGCAGTTAGAGAGATAGAATATTGGGAATATCAGAACGAAGGAAAACTGTGATCTCTTGTGTCACAATATCACGTTCCTTACACTATTTTTTTTCCTTTGCTGGAGGTTCAAGGTAGTAGTCTGGTAACTTATTTTGAAAATTTCGAATTTCGGTTTTTTACATATTTTGAAGGTGCGATATATTGGTAATATACTGTACAAATTTTAGATCTATAAACTGATGGCCTAGTCGCTAATGCTTTTTAATTCATTGTGATTGTAATTTCATTACTTTTCCAATTTTCAAATAAAAACAAAAACAAAAAAAAATTTTAGACCGAAATTCGAAATATTGACGAAATTATAACACATACATGAGAGCGGCTCGTACTTGCGTGCGCTAAGCCGCTAAAACTTTAAACGCGTTTTTCTCAAAACAACGTTTTTCCGGATGGCCGTCGTGAAAACAAATTTTCTATCTAACGGATTGAGCTGAAATTTAGATATGTTTTTCTACACATCAATAGTTCTGGCGGGTGGTAGATTTAATTTATTTCGTCCCTAACTTTCCATTTTTTAGTCCGATTTCCACTTTAAAAAAAGGCAATTTTCTTACGAAGTCCGCCATTTTGTTATTTTTTGTCAAAATCATTTGATCTTGCTACCCGCCAGAACGACAAGCACACTGATTTTGTTTTGTTTTTTCTGTTTCAGATGACCACAAGTGACGAAATCACGCCGGCCAGCCACTGTACCTCTTTTTTTTGCCGCTTGCTGCAGTGTACAAAATAGTATCAAAACATTAAAAAAAAAAAAATTTTTTTTGTACACCTTCTGATACCTTTAATAAAATATCAGAAAATCAAACCGATTGAATTTTATTTTCCCTTCCAAAAAATCTCCCAAACATGGCCTCAAAAAACGTGTAAGTTACCAGACTACTACCTTAAATCAAAATGTCAGAAAAATTTCATAGGTACCGGCACACCAATGGTATGTGGGGCACGCTCGCTTACTCTTAACAATCCTTCCACCTCGGCTAAATTCTTCACTAGAGCCACTTTCTGCTACCCTAATAAACGTAAAGTACCATTCCTAGATGAAGTGCTAACGTTTAGAGACTCAAATATAGATTACGTTAAATGTTTCAATCCTGTCTGTATGAAGCGTAATTCACCATTTGCGAAACGAAGTAAATTAATCAAACCGGTATCTAACCAGTGAACAACCTTATCTCAGCTCTATTCATTAACTTAGTGCCTTCTACTGATACTGATAGCCAAATATTTATCCTCAGTATTCACTCCTCTCTCATGGTCAGCTAAGAAAATATGAAAATTGTTAATTAATGTTTACAGTTTCAAGTTTTCCCATAGTAAAAAAAAATTTCATTTAGTTAATTCCGAAGATAAAATTATGTAAATTGTTGCCCCATTTATATTAAAAAATAATTCTTTTATTACTCTTTGCATAAAAAGCACACCATAAAATAAAAAACCGAGTGGCCTTCTTCGGTATTCTCAAGCATTTAATACCGGACGATTTTAATTTAATTCAACCACAATTTATCTAACAAATTCAATACCATTAACTTTGCCTGCTACAAGCGCTTCTCCTTGATTTATAGCCTATTTTATAGTAGCTTTTAGTGGACCTTTCTTATTTGCTTCCATGCTCCTATGATTTTTTTACAGCATCCAATTAATGCAGTTCATTGGATTGGAAACGAGCGAAGCGCAAAAGTGATTTATCAAATGCTGTTCAACCAGTCAACAAAGAATGCTTGAAGTGACCAAACTTAAGGGGTGAAATGCAGTCAGTTTGTTGTAGCGGTTGTAAGCATGATTTCCATATAGGAATGATTAAATTGTGCTTGCTGCAAATTAGTGGGTTAATGGTGAGAGATAAGGTGAGTTAACTGGCCTTTTTAATTGATGTGAGAACACGTAGCTTTAATGGCTTGGTTGAAATGGAGCTTTTGAGAATTTAACGCACATTTTTCAAACTTAAATGAAGATAATAGGGCAGCAAATCAGTGTGAAGTGAAGAGGTACGGAAGTTTTAAATTGAGTGGAAGTGCATTTATAAAGTGAGTGACATAGCGATAAGATCACAACATACTGATGAGTGTTGAATATATTTGGTTATTTCAAATTAATTTTCATAATTTATGTTTTATAGCAAAATATTTTTCATTACATAATAAAAGCTATTAGGTGCTCAACTAAGTTCTCACTGTTTTTTTGACGAAAATACAACTTTATTCGGAAGAAATGGTTACAAGTGAATCATTGAAAGTATTGACCATCGCTGGCTACTACTTTTTCCCATCTTTCTGGTAGATCTCGTATACCGTCGCAGTAAAACTGTCCATCTTTTGAGGCTATCCACGGATCAAGTCATTTTTTGATATCTTTATATGAATGGAGCTGCTGGTCAGCTAGACCATGTGCCATCGATCCGAACAGGTGATAATCGGAAGGCACAATATCTGGAGAATATGTCGGTGGGGTAGGATTTCCCATTTCAGAGTTTCGAGGTAGGTTTAAACGGGCTTGGTAACATAAGGCCGAACGTTGCCATGCTGTAGAATCACTTTTTCATGCCTCTCCGCGTATTGCGGCCACTTCTTGCGCAGTGCTCGGCTCAATCGCATTAATTGAAGTCGTTTCCGATCCCCAGTGATGGTTTTGCTTAGTTTTGACAGTTCATAATAAATAACACCAACTTTTGTCCCACCAAAAAACATAGCATAACCTTCGCAGCGTGAATATTCGGCCGAGGCGACGACGTAGAAACATGACCGGACAGTCCTCATGACTTTCTTTGCTTTGAATTGCTGTAATGAATCCATTTTTCATCACCCGTCACGTTCCGATGAAGAAAACTCTTGCTTTTTTGCCACTGGAGCAGTTGTTCATAGGGGAAAAAACGACGTTCAACATCCCTTGTTTTTAACTTATAACGCCTGGAAATGGATTGGCGGGTAACTCTTAATACTCAAGCAAGCTCGGCTTGCGCTTGACATGCATCCCCATTGAGCAATGCCTCCAATTCCGCGTCTTCGAAGGTTAAAATTTTTGAAATTTTCATCCTTGACGATGTTGCCCTTTTATACTTTTGACCACGAGAGCTAAGTTTTTTTTCCGGCAAGTCATCTTCGTCGGCATTTACTTACAGCTTTACACTATTCCACGAAGTTCATTAAAAATCTGATTCATCGATATGCGTGATTCGATATTTCTGATAATAAAATGATATGTAGGAAATAAGGTTTTTCAAAGATAATAGAGAATTCAAGGAATTTAGGGAATTCAGCGCTATTTATTACAAAAACCTGACGATGAAAAGTTTTTAACCCCAGATTTATTTTAAGCATGCAAAATTTACTTCAACTTGTAGGAAAAAGTGTGATTTTGCATGGCCTTATTATGTTAAGAAAAATTGCGCCAGATTTCTTAAGTCTAGTAATAGTTGCTCATACGCCATGTATGACTAATAAGAGATTTAATAGCTTTTCTACTAAATTTCGTTCATATATAAATTTTTTGATTGGAAAAACAACTTGATCGCATTAGGCCTGAACAATTTTTGAACTCTTACGCATTTTTCTAGGTCGTGTCGTATGACAATAATTTTCTGTTTTGCTAGTATATTACCTCAGGGGACGACTGAAAGCACATCAATATTTCTACAGTTTTGGCAATTTTTTACTTTGTTGGATTTTATATTTATTATTTTTGTCTAAAGGTATACCTTATTAATTTTTATGTAATGCAGCGTATTTTCCATACAACTTTTTTGTTAACTACATAAAATTCACTAACGTTAAAATGTTGCCCAATAGTCGCTCATACGCCGTGTATAACCGAAGGCTAAAGTAATGCCAAACTTCATAAATTTCATTCGTTCAGTCGTGAAATTTTATTCTTGAAATCATGTAACGAGTGACCGCTGTATAAACTTTACACTTCTAGATGTTTCTTTTCTTCTTTCTCAAATTTTTCAGTACTACATAAAGTTGAAGTGGTGATTTCCTGAAACATACAATACGTAGATGTGCAAAGCATTTTGACCGGAAAGAAAGAACACAGCTGGAAGCTTCATTGTACGCTCTGTTGCCCCAATTCAGCCAATCAAAAGAAAACTCAGTAAGGCAAATGAACTCATATATTGCAGAAGCACGCACACTTAAAGGCAAACACAACCGCACTTAACTGGATAGTGTATGAGTACACCATGGGCACTTGGTAACACTTGGCAACTTGAGTGCAATTGCGCAAACTTACGCACACACCCTCATACATGTACGCGCCTCTAGAAGTTGCAAACGGTGCAAACGGAAATTACAAGCTGCGACAATTGTTGCATGATATTTTTATGATTGCACCTATATACGCACATACGTACATGTATGAAGAGTACATATGAGTGTTCGTACATAAAATTACAAATTGCGGCAACTGTTGCTTGACATTTTTATGTTATCAACTGTACATATTTGCCTAGCTCTGTCGGAAAATCTACTAGTACCACTCCGTTGAAACTTTTGTTGCGTCTTACTCAGCAGCCTAGATGTTTCAATTAGTACAATAGTGCTTTTCATTTTCTGATCAATTTAATTTCTAAAGCTCAAACATTTTAGTTAAAGACTTAGTTTCAAAGGACTAAATTTTTAGTATTAAATAGTTTTAAATACTGACAGGGTTTGATTGAAAAGTAATGAGCCTTCCCGCGATCAACCGAATCGGCTGGTGGTGACCGTTGGATCTTCCTCTTCCACTAGAAACCGGTCCCAGTTCGCTGGCACCAGCGGTGCAGTGAAAGCTGTGCGCGTGAAAGCTGTTTTAAAAGTGTGTTAGGATTTTGCAGTGCCGAAAATGCCACTCCGCACTCTCTCTCTTGCCACAGGATCGTACTCAAAGCACCAGGTTTCATCTCCTGTGATACAATTGTCTAAAGTCCCGCACACTGTAATAAGTTAAATTTAACTCTTCACTGATCTCACGTAGACTAGCACGACGGTCAATGTTCAGAAATTCACGAACCCGGTTCACATCTTCATCTGTTTGCGTCGTCGAAGGCCTTCCAGATCGCTGTTCGTCTCCGACGTCCTCCCGGCCTATTTTGAACGAATTGTGCCACCGTTTTACCTGGGCACTGGACAGAGATTGGACCCCGTAAGCCTCCTTGAGTGGCCCAATGCTTTCGGTACTCGTTTTGTTCAGCTTTACGCAAAATTTGATCGAGTAACGTTGCTCCAACGATCGCTGCATTTTCGCCACTGCAAAATGCTAACACACTTTTAAAACAGTTTTCATGCGCGGAGCGATATTGACTGCACTGCTATTGCCAGCGACCTGGGTCGGATTTCTAGTGGAAGGGGAAGGTCCAACGATCATTTTCCCCCACCGGCCGATTCGGTTGATCACTTGGCAGACGCTCCGCGCGGAAAGGCTCATTACTTTTCAATCAAACCCTGTACACAGCTGCATCTATGTTTATCAGTTTCTATTATTCCAAGGATTTCTGACTCAGAGTGTGCCGCTGTCCGAAACAAACCTGGAGAGTCTGAACATCATCGAATTTCGTAGCGTACACTTTTAGCTACCACCGTTAACCATATTAAGATCTCATACAATTTTATAGTGCTGTGGGTAGAGGGTCTTATTCAAAAAAGAAATTAGGTAGAGAAATTCCTTTTTTTTTTGGTTTTATCTACGGTCGAGTAAGACATTGGCGGCATTCTTAATCCTTGTTCTACATTCAGCCTTCACGTTAGTCTACTCTACATGATAACTCCAAGGTATTGTAATGGGTATTTTTTCCTATTTTGTGGGAAACCAAACCGAAATCTTGCTTCTCCTTAGGAGAAATATTATTACCCAAAGCCGCCCCCCCTAGATTCACATCCCGTCCTATCTTCTTTGCCCAGTTGTTAATTTTTTATAGTCTACTCCAAGTAACTAAACTTAGAGATATTTGTGAGATGACAAAAAACAAGTCACCTGTGTAAGGATTCAGATGTGGATCGCCATCTCTCATCTTGAGCAAACTTTTATGAACCACTTCTTTCGACAACGTTGAGGTAGCCAATATACCCTTGCTTTTATAGACCTTAAGTCGTTTGAATCATCAATTCTCCCGAACGAGTCTGCATAGGGACGTTGTTACAGACTGCCGATGTGTAAAAGAATACACTGAAAGTTTGTTCTTTGCTATTAGCAGAACAACACTAGGAATACTTTAGTCCACAAAAAAAAATTTAGTAGCGTTATAGTTATAATTATTACTTTTTTTAAACCAATTCTTTATTGCGATTTGTTATTTTAACATTAAGTAATATTTTTTACTTAAAACTACTTGATTTATTTAAGAATCATTTATAATGTGTGAAAATTATTTGAAGAAGGTTACTCCCAATCAAAATGTAAAGTACTTTTTATGGAAAAGTACTAGAAAATTAATATTTAAAAATAACTAAAACATCAACCACCGTTAGAAAAAAGATGACAACTCATGGGACGTTACAAAAGAGGAAAAGGCGAACTTTCTGTCAAATGATGAAACCCGCACATCTTCCAAAATTCGCTAGCAATATATCAAAAGCTAAAAGAAGACGCATCATATTTTTATCACATTTTTAAATTTATTGAATATTTAAAAAAAATTAGAATTTTTGCTTAAAAAAGAGGAAGTAGATTGTATGCAACTAAAGAAATATACTTATATTATAAGAGACGGCCGCTTTTCTTCAGGTTATGCCATTTAGAAGATACAGGTAATTTTGAAAATTTTTTTGAAATTTGTTGCTGATAATTTTAAAGAAAGTCGTTGCATTTTTTTGATACCCTTTTACCCTGCAACGCCTGCTTCTTGTAATTGGCCTTTCAAATTCAGTTGACAATTTATGATTTTTCTTTATTTTTACAAAATTATTCCGCCTCCCAGAGAATTTTAATCCACTAAGCCAATAAATTACTTCAAATGGAACCACTCTTCGGCTTTGGCACTGTCAATTTCTCGCCACATGCACCCTGCGACAAACCGATAACATCTCAACATTTTGACGAATTTGAACACATTTTTTTATTTAAATTTCTAGACAAATTTTTGGCTTGCAGTTTTGAATACTGGTGGAATAACAAAGTGTAAGCTTGAACGCTGGCCATATCCGATGAGGTGTCCCGTGAAGTGTTTGAGGCAAAGATTCTGCAGAAGATGTTTGAACCTTTGGACCCTAGCGATGGCGAGTATTACAGGCGATATGAGCTTTACGACGACATAGACATAGCGCAGCGAATAAGGATCCAGCGGCTTTGTTGGCTAAGTCATGTCGTCCGAATATATACAAACGCTCCGGCTCTGAAAGTATTCGATGTGGTACCAGCTGGTGGCAACAGAGGAAGAAAAAGGCCTCCTCAGGTGGAGAAGGTCTTGGCTTCACTTAGTGTGTCCAAGTGGCGCCGGTAGGCACGAGAAAGAAACGACTGGCATCCTTTGTTAAACTCGGCGAAAATCGGGTATGCGGTTAACGCACCAATCAAGAAGAAGAAGAAGAATACGAAGAAACATAAGAAGAAGCAGAAGAAATGGAAGGTTGAAGTGTGAAAACTCCCGTTAATTAATATATTTTAAATTTTTTCTTTGAGGGGGTTGCTAATTTTCTCCATATAAAGAAAGTGACGTGCATTCTACTTTAAAACCCTGGCTTGAAGTTGCCGAAAGCTCCGGTTGATTTTTTACAATTTCTTTCCTTGGGGGTCTTACGTATTTTCTCCATATAAAAGAACTGTCCTGCATTCAACTTAAAAACTGTGCAATTGAGGTGTCAAGTTTATGTAATTTTTCCAAGTTTTGCTTCAGATTTATATTTGGAATTAGTTGAGTTTTGTTAAACAGCATTTATAGTTACTTTTATAAAAAAATTTTGCGGAAAAGATCAAAAGTTCAAGCTGCTGACGCGACGCCATTTGGTGCGGGCTGTATGTTTGTCGCTATTCGCGAAATGAATATCGAAGAGGTTTGCAAGTGGCGAAATCGTCCTATCGGTGTAGTGAGCCAGGAAATTTCCCAGCAGGGACATTTTAAATACATCCATGTATGTGGTATTAACAACAGCTGGAGCTTGTTAACCAAGTGACAAGGAAAGTGTGAATTGTAAGCGCAACGTTGGATTGAATTTCCACACATGTGGCACCTATTGTGGTTGTGTGCGCCATGCATTATTGTAATATACCGCTGTGTTGTATGTACTTCTAAATTATAAGTACATTTAAAAATTTCTTCCGGCTTAGAAATAAAACACACGTGCTTGAAATTAAAGGGAACTCAGGTAAAATTTTGAAAGAGAAAACTACTTTAGTCTTTAACAAAGTTTTTAGCATTTTTTGAAATTTTTACTGAAAGTACTCAATGAGAAACTTTGCTATTATCTTGTATATAGCCACAAAGATGTTTATATACGAGGGACGCATGATAAGAGTGATCTGAAGTGGCTTGAGGTTCTTAGCGATGTCTCCTTTTCGCGTTGCATGACTTTAGCTAGTACGAGGAGTGGTCAACATGCCTTCGATATCGGTGATATCCCTACCGAGGTGGGTCATTTAATAATTGAAATAAATAGCAACATAAGTTCAAGGTATAAATACTTGCGCCCATTAGTTATCTAGTAATGGGCAATGAAAGAAAATCCTAATAACTGGAGTGTATTCATCTTCGAATTCTTTGTAAAAAAGGGGGAAAAAGGAAAAATTTAAAAAATCATTCCCTAAGAAAAGGTAGCTATTTAACTCGATTTTGCCCCTCTTCATATACAATTCAAAACTAATCAAGAGAATTTAAAAGGGTCGTGTGAGTATTGAAGATGACCCTCGCTCAAATGTCCCCCGAAAAATGTGAAAAAGTTGTGAAACTTCTATTTGAGGACGACCAAATAAATGTTAAGTTACTAGCGAGAAAACTGGACTGCACATTAAGAATATGCACACTATTCCTTATCACTCAAAAGTGAGTAAACGGTGGGTACCGCAAATGCGCAAGGCCGCTCAAAAACAAAGGCGAGTGGTGTGCAGCAGACAGTTTTTTGACCTCTGTTGGAAAAGTCAGCGTTGATTTTCAACCGAATTTCTACTGGAGACGAAGCATGGATTCATCGCAATGACCTTGAAAGCAAGTAATAGTCTATGCCAGGGCATAAGAATGGTCTGAACAGTCCTAAAATATTTAAAGTCACTCAAAAAGAATTTTGTTGATCGCGTCAAAATAAAAAAGAACCGAAACCATATAAACTGTATTTAAACTGGGTTCTTACACACTTTATGGGATGTTTGGCCGAGTTCCTCCTCCTCTATGTAGTATACGTGCTTATGTTGTTCCATAAATAGAGGGATCTACATTTCTATGCAGCCACTGAACGGTGAATGGTTTTTTATAAGAAGATTCTTTATGACAGAAATATACTTGGAGGTTTGCTATTGGGTTTCGTACCCAGACTCTACAGAATGGTGGTGACGAACCAGTCGATTCGGCTACGGGAGTCGCATAATTCGTATAATTGAAGAAAAACATTTATCGAAAAAAGGCGTAGAAAACCGATTGCCGGTGTGTTGCGTTTTTATCATAACGCTTCGTTTCACAAAGCGTTTATTTTGCAGGTCGCTGTACAAACTTGTGACTTAGAAGAAATCAATAATTCATCGTATAGCTCAGACCTGGCTCCTACTGATTTCTTTTTGTTCTTCGAGTGAAAAGGTGACAATAAACGCTCCTTTTCGGGCAAGGGAGAAAATTATATTCATTGGAACATTTATTTCAAGATGAGAATTAAGGGCAGGCTGGAAAATGAAATGGTTCAAGTACAGGTCTGTCACTTTCCAAGTACCTCTAAAGCACCGTTGTGATACAATTATGATTCCTCCAATGGGCAGATATCTACAGCCAATAGACATAGGTTGAATCACTATCCCAGCCTATCGAGGAACGGAACATCCAATGATCTTAATCGTCTAGCTACCCAGCCCGGATATTTGCAGAGAAAGTGCTCTACAGTCTCCTGCTCTGAAATATCTTCACTACTTCTGAAATGGAGCTTAAATGGTAAACCTAGCTTTTCTGCGGGAGTGCCGATCATCCAATAACCAGCAAATGCAGCTAAGATTTTGGAAATTGAATGGCGTGGAGTCTAATCTCCAAGACTTTTTGAGTTCTCTGTCTATTGTACTGGGGCTAAAAGGTATTCAAAATAGCGCATGAAGAAATTCAGATTCATCGTTCCTTAACCCTCCGATGTTCATATGGGTCTGGGCAGACCCATTCGATCTTTAAATGTATGTAGATCTTTTATTTTTAATATCTGAGGCTTCTTAGTCCATGACTTCCTAAAATGTAGTGTGCTAAACACAATGAAGTAGCAAAATTTTTAATTTTGCTATATTTGTTGTAAAAATAATAACTTTAAACTAATTTCGTTAATTCAGCTCATATGGGTCTGTGCAGACCCATATAAGCTTCTCATGTAAATTGGTTAACCGTTAGGTGTAAACAATTAAACTGTTAGCGGAGGCAGCGGCAGAGCTAATTTTTTAGTTGACATTTGAAAATTAAAGTCAACACGTGTTTTTTAATTAGTGGGAAGGGTTTTTTTTAAATAAAATGGAACAAGTAAATATGGATGAAGTTGATGTGATGACGCGTTTGCTTCGTATGCTAAGTGCAGCAAATGTGAGTCCGGAAGAACGTCAGCTACTTGAGGCACAAATTGAAGAAATTATGGGACAGGAGTCCGAACCATTTGAAACAAGTGGTGACGTAGAAGATGATGAATATTTTCCAGATGAAGGTGACTTCGGTGAAGCGTCAGATATAGAACAGGAAATCGAGTTAAAGGCTGTTCTGGATGAAAACCATGATGATATTGAGGATTTGTATAGAGAAGATATCGCCCTTCAGGCTTCAGCCACAATGGAATCATGCAGCACATCTACTACCCAGGGCCTTATATACAGGTCGAAAGATGGTAAGATGTGGAATTCAAATCCTCCACCACCTGGAAGGCCTCGTTGTCACAATGTTACAACTTTTACTCGTAAAGGGCCACTACGAGGAGCGTCACCAAGTCATAAAGCTCTTTTCAAGCTATTGCTGTCTCCTGAAATCGTGAGTATCATTGTGCGGGAAACCAACAGAAAAGCCGTTGAAGCGTTTCGTCTATGGAATGAAAAGCATCCCAGTAATAAACAGCGTTCTTGGGTAATGACTAACGAAGACGAAATGTATGCTTTTTTTGGGATGCTACTTATTGCTGGTGTATTCCACTCGAATTCTCAGCCAGCGAAAGAATTGTGGGCCAGTTACAATATGCCAATTTATAAGGCCACTATGTCATTGAATCGGTTCAAGAGCTTAACTAATTTCATCTATTTCGATAACAGTGGTACTAGTGCTGAGAGGTTGAAGCCAAGCAAATCTGCTGCCCTGGACGATGTATGGCTCATGCTGATGGCCAATTTAGAGAAAGCATACACTCCGGATTGTCATGTAACCGTCGATGAACAGCTATTTCCATATCGTGGGCGCACTCGATTCACCCAATATATTCCGAGTAAGCCGGCAAAATATGGCAGGAAAGTGGCCCTTTGAAAGGTATAATTTATACTGGGAAACCACCAGGTGGCCAGCGAGAAACGAATCAAGGTGAACGGGTCGTCATTAAATTGATGGAAAATTATATGGACAGCGGTAGGACTGTTTATGCTGACAATTTTTTTTCAACATACAACTTGGCAGAAATGTGGATGGATCGTAGAGTGGCTTTCGTCGGTACTGTAAGAAAAAATAAGACCTTCATTCCGCATGAATTGCTTAACCCGAAGCGTGATGTTAAAAGCACTTTATTTTGTTATCACAATAATAATATCGCTCTGTGCTCGTATATAGCAAAGCCGAAAAAGCCAGTAATTATGTTATCCACTGCCCATTACCGTCAAAGCACCGATCCATTGAAAGGATTCAAGCCAGATCAAATCTTGGACTACAATAAATTTAAAGCGGGTTTAGATACAATGAATCGAATGTTGACTGAAATCTTGTCCATCGACATCAGATGCAGCACAGCAACAATTACATGCTCAAGTTGCTTCAACACGGTCATCGTGCTACCATTGTGCTGCTTCTTCTTCGAAAAAGCGACGTAAAACTCGTTATAACTGCAGCAAATGTAATCGTCTCATATGTCTTAATGAACATTCCATGCAACTATATAGTTGTAAACCCAATTGCTCTTCGTAATTAATACTAATCCGTTCAAATAAATAAATAAAATTATTTTTAAAACCGTATTTCTTACATTATTTGTATGGGTCTGGGCAGACCCTTATGATGCACTTACCGCATCATAAGGCACCGAACATCGGAGGGTTAAGGGCAGTACCGGGGCAAGTTCTATATGCTCTGGTGATGCCAATACATGCAGTCTTTTGCACTCTCCGCAGTTTAGTGATATCCCTTCCGAAGAGCTTCCCACCAAATCCATATGTTAAATATGAAAATTAAATATGTATTAAACTTAATTTGGGTTGTTTTTTATACCTACATATAACTTTTCGTTAAGAGATATCATTGGATATCATTGCAAAAAGCAATATTGCCTTAACAACGGAATTTGGAAATAATGGAAATTTGGTTGATTTGGAAAAATTTTAACTGGAATAGCATGTGTAAAAAATAGGCTCGACTGCTTCAGAAAAGAAGTTCGTTCTGTGGAGACGATACCTACCCGGATCGCTACGTGAAGTATTGATCAAAGAAATTATCCGAAAAGTCGAAAAATGAGTAATAGTCTATGGAAGAATGCAATTGTGAAATACAGCAGAGTATCTTCAGATTGGCAAAGATTGATTTGAATATATTTCACATGAACAAGTGTTGTACAGGGTTATTGGGAATGCCATCCCAGATACTTGAAGATATTTTTATTTAGCTCATTTCTACCTCATGTATATACGAAAGGGAAATCGGTAGAGACAGCTCTACATAACCTTATTTACACGGCAGAGAGTTCACTGCACGAACAGGAATTTACTTTAGCCGCTTTCCTTGATATTGAAGGGGCCTTAAACAATGTTGAAAGAGGGCAATTACTGCAGCATTCACTGATCATGGGGTAGAACCAGGCTTGGTAGGCTTCATTGGCGAAATGCTAAATAGCAGAATCATTGAAGCGAAACTAGGAGAATCGGTGCTCGGGAGATTGATAAGTAGAGGTACACCGCAAGGTGGAGTCCTCTCATCGTTTTTATGGAACGCAGTTGTAAATAAACTTCTGTTAATACTGGAATCGGAATCGGTGGGCTGTAAGGTGATGTTGTTATTGCTGTCTCTGGTAAATTTGTATCTACATTAAGAGACCTAATACAAATTGCTCTAGATATACCTTCTAGGTGGGCAGAAAAGTGTGGTCTAGGAGTCAACCCAGACAAAACACAACTCATATTGTTCACTAGGAAACACAGAATCCCTCAGCTAAGTCCAATTACGCTCAAAGGGGAAGCTTTTGTGATTTCGGAAGAAACCAAGTACTTGGGACTAAACATAGATAGGAAACTGACTTGGAAGTCAAACGTCTTAGAAAGAGTTAGGAAAGCGAACCTAGCTTTTTATGCCTGTAAGAGAGCTTTAGGTAAGACCTGGCGAATTAAACCTAAGGTTGCTCATTGGCTTTACACTGCTGTCGTTAGACCCATTCTTCTATAGGAAATGTTGTCTGGTGGTTTGATGTGCGAAAAAAAACCTATTCTTTATTTTATGGAATAAGGTGCAGAGATAGCGGATCAGGTTAGCAAAATCCGGCGTCATAAAAAACCACGCCATCCATGGCTTTGGACATCATACTACATCTGCCACCCCTAGATCTCTTCTGCAAATACTCAGCGGCTTGCTCCGCTTTAAGGCTCAATGGAGGACTGTTACAAGAGAACATTCAACTATCTTAGACTCCTACACGGATATACCCAGTGACTGTGATTATCACCCTTCCATTCTTTGCTTCAAAAGGAATTTCCTAATGAAAATCCCTTCTAGATTGGAATGACTTGAAGAAGATCCATCACCCAACACACCCGTTAAGATCTACACGGACGGATCTAAAATGGACACCGGTGTAGGATCAGGGTTATTTTGCGAAGAGTTTTCTATTAGTGAATCCTTTAAACTACCGGATCACCGTAGTGCTTTTCAAGCGGAAATAAGCGCTATTCATGAAGCCTTAAAATGGTTAAAGATAAACAGAATATCATCAACGGATATCTGCATTCTATCAGACAGCCAAGCTGCCCTACGAGCCCTGGATGCCATCCAAACAATATCAAGGAGTGTCTTACGTTGTCGCCAATCTCTAAATGAGATGGCCAAACAATATCGTATAATATTATGCTGGGTCCCAGGCCACAGAGATAAACCAGGGAACTGTAGGGCAGACCAACTTGCAAGAGAAGGTACCTGTATGCCAGACATAAGTAATTTTATGGAGATACCTCTCACAACTTGTAAGCTTCTGATTAAGGACGCACTAATCAGTTCTGCAAATCAAAGATGGATTAGCGTTAACACCTGTAAATTTGTTAGACATACATGGGTAAGGCCAAATTTACGTATGTTCAAGAGTATTGTAAAACTGAGTATACTTCAAATCAGGACCTTAGTCGGGGCCCTCACAAGACATTGTCTTATAGGAAATCAAGCAAGGAGATTAGGCGTTTACACGCATGATTTTTGTCGTAGCTGCAGAAATGAGGAGGAGTTGAAAATATTTCAACACCGTTTTTGCTCATGCCCGGCTCTAGCCAGAAGCAGGAACCGATTTTTAAAATCCTACTTTTTAACGAATATAGATAATCTATACACTTTAGGTCTCAACAACCTTTTACGCTTTGTCAAAAGCGCAGGATAGTTCAATATGGAGGGGGAAATGTAGCCCAGCGCCCGCGGCTTTCAACTGACCCATTTCGTGGTCTAAGTGGCATCGTTATCTCTATGTGCGATGCGGCTGCCAAACCTAACCCAGCTCATTTCTGATTACTATGGCTATTCGGCATGATGTACCATGTACACCCTGTGCACAGGAAATTTTTACACAGCTCGGAAAGCAACGAAGAGTTTTAAAGATTGGAGTATAATACATATTGTGCAGCGAAGGATACCTTAAAAGCTTCTGGCGTCACATCATTGACCAATCAGCCTTATGTTGGGGCGAGGCACCCAGCGGCGTTTTTATTTGGATTTCCGGGGGAAGATTTACAGCCAAAAGTGAGATTAAGGCTGCCGTTTGAAACTATTTGGAAGAGAAGTCTGGAAAAGGTGGCATGAAGGTATCAAAAAGTATATTTTCCTTGTAAGTGATTACATAGGAAAACAAAAAAAAAAAAACACAAAAAAAGAACATAAAACCAAACATTTCATGCCTTCAGGTTCGTAGCGATCGCAAAATTATCAGCTGCCCCTTGTGCACCAGTCGCTATGGCATAAGCCCTTCATTTAGTTGCATGCAATGTAACGCTTGGGGCGCATGAAAGGGCGCAGTAAAACTTAAATAACCGTTAGTATCAATTTCGACCACAGTGCCCCTGGCCGTAATCGAAGTAGTATGTAATAAATATTATATACCCCCAATGCACAATTATATGTATGCAAGTATGCGCTTGTTCGTTTATAAAGTTTTTAGGCCCTTATATTTTTCGTACAAAATGCTGAAATGTGTGGCGACTCCATCATTTTCACCCCTTTCGGCACAAACCCATTCAAACGTATGTATGTCCATATGCAGGCAGAGCATGACTGCAAATGCAGAATTTGCTTCACAAATTTGATTTGAAATCATATACCAGTGAAAATGTGCGTGCACAAATTCCTGGAAAGCTCGTCTGTTGGCTTGCCAAGTTTATGCTCATAAATATTCATGCGACATTGTTGCATTTCGTTCGCAGCTGCAGTCCGTTGGGTGTGTGCGGGTATGAGGGAATATTTATTGCTGTATGTTTTGCCAACAGCTTCCTAACTATTTTCACTTTTACACTATTCTTCTTCCGTTCGTCAGTGAGACATTTAAAGTCAGCGTGGCAAATTTCAAAACGAAATTTCACTTGAAGCGCATTTTTGGGTTTCTAACATTTTTAAGCTTCAAACTGAAATTTAAAAAGTTGAGGAAAAAGTTGTGGTATTTATTTTTACGTACAGTAAATTCCAAATTTTTTGTGTTCTCATTTTTTTTTTTGAACAAATAATTCAGCACGAATGCCCTCGGTGGTGGAAAAAATGAATATAAAGTAAGGGGGTCTGGTAGGTTATGCGGAAAATTGGTTTTGCATTTAGGGAGCAGTGGGATGCGTAGCTATGATTTAAACAGAGCTTATCTTTAAGTGCTGTTAAGTATAGAAATACCATCAGGAGCAGAAAAATTAATAAAGTGCGATTTGAACGGTAGAAATATTGGCCTTAAGATGGTTACTAAACGCAAATTAGTGTACATTACAGCAAAAAGGAAACGCTGTATTATAAGATATTATCTATAGAAATTAAAAATTTTCCTTATATATATAATTGGCACGTACACCCTTTTTGGGTGTTTGGACGAGCTCCTCCTCCTATTTGTGGTGTGTGTCTTGATGTTGTTCCAAAAATGGAGGAACTTACAGTTTTAAGCCGACCCCGAACGGCACATATTTTTTTTATGAGGAACTTTTTCATGGCATTAATACACTCGCAGGCTTACTATTGTCTGCCGAGGGGCGACCGCTATTAGAAAAATGTTTTTCTTAATTTTGGTGTTCCACCGAGATTCGAACCTACATCCTCTCTGTGAATTCCGAATGATACTCACACACCAACCCATTCGGCTACGGCGGCCGAAATCTTCCTTACTTAAAGATAAAAACAAAAGTGGTTGACTCCAAAGCTGTCGCCTTCTGTTACGTTGAGTCTCAAATATGCGATGAAAATAAGTAGCTGAAATAGCTGGAATGCCATTCAGTATGCAGCAAAAGCAGAATCAACAAAATGATAGTATTCTGTCAACAGAAAGCCTTTCAATATCTTTCTTTCATCATAGGACATCGCCAAATTTCCTATTATTTGCTGTTATAGACAGGAGTTTTTGCCAGCAGCAAAACTTTGTTGACCTTTGAAAGGAAAGAGGGACATTTTCGTGAACTGTTTGTAGTATGAAGAAATTGAAAAAATGCTTGTTTTTTTTTAATATTTATTCAATGTTTGAAATTTTGATATAAAGGTTTGTATATCATCGTTTTTTTTAACATCTAAAATTTTTTTTTTCAGTCCCATTTTTAGTACATTTTTTTCTTTTAAAAGAATTGCAGTTCAAGTTTTTTGGGAAATTTTTATTTGCGCATTTTTGAAAAACACCCAACTCAAATGTTTGTTTTTATTTTTTTTCATTAATAGGCGAGACTATACTCAGTAAGCCCTAAAATAGTGACATAGTGACATTCTTATAACCTTGCGAGTTATATTCAAAAATGCACAGCGAACCAATGGATAATTAATGCGAAATACTGCTGGAGCGAAGCGCTAGAACCCGTGCTCCTATGGGTGTAACAGGTCCGTTCAAAAATCGGCTGAAGCACTGCTACGTACGTTAGAAAGCAAGTACGCGGTGTTCTTCAAAAATGATAAAAAAAAAATAAATTTTATTACCAATATTACAAGCTTTTATCATAAAATTTCGAAATTGCTTTTTCAATGCCAGAAAGAACCGTTGATATTTTACTTTAAAACTCTATACCAAAATTTTTAATGTTGAGTAAATCTCAAAATTAAATTTGTTTAGTATTTTTTCAGTGCATATCTAATTTTCTCAAATCTACAAATAAACAAATTTGCAGAAAAATCTACGACAATTTCCAAAACACTTCGATCGCATAATATGGAATCGGTCCGGTGTTAAGACAAGAGCAACAAAGAAGTGCTGATGCACGATAACGTGGAAGCCTGGGACCTGCAACACTTGGACAAGCAAGAAAACACTCTTCAGAGAAACCTCAGTGACAGTCCAGAGAACCCGAATAACTGAGAAATAACGCATGGCTCACTCCTCTGACTCTATTTCATGTCTAGAGTGGCCGTCCTCTTTTCGTATCTAAATTCTTCTATGTTCAGTTTTGGAGCCTAAGGTTTGTGTTATTTGGTATAAAAATTTAAACAGCAATTGGACGAAATTTGAATTAAATATCGAATTACTGTTCTCTCCATAAATGAATGATAAAAAAGTAAATTTTTATGATTTTAATTTCTTTGAAAATATTTAAAAACAAAGCCACGTGTATTTAATTATGTGAAATATAACGCAGTGCTACTCGGTACTGATTCAAAGCCATTTGACCGAATTATTGTCATGCAAATTCTTGTGAATTCACACTTGTTCAACGATGTGATTCAGAGAAATGGCTAGCACAGCTTTCGAAAAAAACTATAGTAGCCTATCATGGATACCAGTTGTGTCTACTCCTATTTTTGTTTTATAATTTTCCTTAATTTTTTATAAAAATATAGTTTAGTCCACAAGCCATCTAAAAGATTTATAAAAATTTTAAAAATTTTATTATAATAATGTGTAAGTTTGAAGGAGCTCAAAATGCTCGTTGATTTTTGACAATGTTTTCTCCATATAACCAGCTCTCCATACATCCATTTGCTTCGATCCTTGTTTGATTCATTCCAGTTGTTGACCCCCATGCCGTCTTCCAGTTCATCAATCCATCTTGATCTTGGTCTGTCCCTTGCTTTCGTTGCAAATGTTTTAGCGTCAATTATTTTTCGTTGAGCCCTCGTGGATCTATTGCCACAGTATGGCCTGGCCATCGTAGTCTTCGAGTTTTCATGAACCGCATCCGGTTCAGTTCATGGTTCCATCTTATACGCCACTCGCTGTTGTCTTAGACTGTACCACAATTTATTTAGCCTCAAAATTTTTCTCTCGAATACTTGGAGTTTGTTTTTGACAAGACCCCGATTCGTAGCAAAAAACTGGTCGGAATATAGATTTATACAGCGAAATTCTGCAAGGTCTGTTCAGCAGCTTCGATTTAAAAAGTTGAATAAGTGAGTGGAATGGTCTATATGCTGCTTGCATTCTCTCGACGACTGTGATGATCATTGCGTTGTCGTGGCTTAGTTTTAACCCCAAATACGTGAAAAGTTTTACTTTTTGCGCTTTGAATTCATATGCTCCGATTTTGATTGCTACCACATAATTTTTTCTGGACATCATCATACATTTTGTTTTTTCCTTGTTAATTCGCAATCCAGTTTTACCGGTTGCCGTTTCTAAATCACAGAAAGTATTTGATAATGCATTAAAGGTTTTGCTGATTATAGCAATATCATCCAGGTACGCGTGAATTTGCGTTTAGGTGTGTTTTTGTGTAAGTTTATGCTCAGTTCTTTCTGCCTCACTTGCTTTGTCTATTGCGAAACACAGTAAAGGATTAAAAAGGTTTGGGGAAAACGTGTCGCCTTGCCAAACCTCTTGATTCGGTATTGCTTGATGCTGTTGCATTGAGAAGCGAAATGGTAGATTTTACACTTTGTTTTGTCACCTTTTTTAAGGATTGGTATTATAAGCGCCATGTTCCATTTACTAGGCATCATTTCATATGGTAAGCGTCATCAGGTGATGTAATGTTTCCATAAATATCGCGCTTCAATTTTTCAACAGCTGCCACGTAATCTCGTCTTCTCCAGGATATTCAAAGTTTTTCATTTTTGTAAGTCAGTAAATATTTCATTCTTCTGGTTTCTATATATGTTGGTGCGTGATTGAAAACCTCTCTTTTCTGTTTTTACTTTGCTATAAAATTTGCGAGTTTATTTTGGTCCAAAACCCTCAAAAATAGTTTGTAGTTTTTCTTTGAGGCTTCCCTTTGCTTTTTATGGCAGATTTTTGTTGCAAGTTTCCTTTTTTCAATACATACTTCTTCCGCCCTACGGGTGTTCTTATTTTTCCAGCTCGGTCTAGCTTCATTTTTTATGTCAATTGATCTTTTGGACTCTTTATGAAACAATTACGACTTTTTCTTTTTCACTGTTTTTCCAATTGCTAGTGATGCAGCAGATGTTATTGAGTCTTTGCACGATCTAAAAGCTTTTCAAAAGAGTATTTCAGGTCATTGACCGGAATGTCCTTCAGGATGTAGGTACAAGCTTTTGGGTAGCCTCTACGGACGCAAGACCTAGCCTAGACATAGCCAAATGTAATTCGAATAGGTGCCATATGAGGCGAATACGGTGAGTGATTGCGGGTTAAAATACGATTTCTAGACGAAAAGTGAGTCATAAGAGTAGATCGATGAGTTTGTGCATTATAATGTATTAAGCGCCAACTTCTTCCTTCGCGGTATTTAGGGCGAATTCGTCGAATGCAATGCAAGAAACGTTTCAAAACTCCAAGATAGAAAATTGCATTGACGGTTTGGCCCATTAGCACGAACTTTTTGTGGGCAATTACCTTGGAGTCATAAATACAAATGAGCATCGACTTGATTTTTGACTTCTCCAAAGGCGATTTTTTGACGCTTAGTTTCAGGTTCATGTTGGAAACAACGCGTTTCACCACCAATTAAAATGTTGTAAAGGAAGTTCTCGTCTTTTCACGCCTCTTTAATGAGGTCTTTCGAATGTTGAATTCTGAACAATTTTTGGTCCTCAGTTAACTTGTGCGGAATGAAACGTGCACAGATGTTTTGGAGATATTCAACTCCGATTCCGTGAATGCCGATCATGATTTCGGTTCATTTTTGATAAATTTCCGAACAATTTCCATAGGGTTTTCGGAGCCAACGTAGCCGCTGGATCTTTATTCGCTGCGCTATGTCTATGTCGTCGTAAAGCCTGCGATATTCGCTGTTGCCAACGTGCAAAGGTCCAAAAATCTTACGCAGAATCTTTCTCTCGAACACTCCAAGCGTCGCTTCATCGGATGTTGTCATCGTCCACGCTTCTGCGCCGTACTTTAGGACGGGCATGATGAGAGTCTTGTAGAGTGTTAGTTTTGTTCGTCGAGAGAGGACTTTACTACTCAATTGCCTACTTAGTCCAAAGTAGCACTTGTTGGCAAGAGGGATTCTACATTGGATTTCAAGGCTGACATTGTTATCGGTGTTAATGCTGGTTCCTAAATAAACGAAGTCTTTTACAACATCGAAATTATAACTGTCAACAGTGACGTGGGTGCCGATACGCGAGTGCGCCGACTGTTTGTTTGAAGACAGGAGGTACTTCGTTTTGTCCTCGTTCACCACCAGACCCATTCGCTTTGCCTCCTTATCCAGTTTGGAGAAGGCAGAACTAACAGTGCAGTTCATATCATCGGTATACGCCAACAATTATACGCTCTTATAAAATATTATATTCAATAAAAATTATGATCAGTTCCAGACACTGCTATATACCGATTAGCGAGCTCTGAGTACAGGCGATGATCACTCGGTTTTAGATATTCCATTGATTGACAAATACCCATATTATTGTGCGACATTCTTGAGCTGGCGGCGATAAAATGTCCCAACTGCTGACCAGGCGCCGAAAGCCATTTGAAGTTTAGAACATCGAATACTTTGCTCAAAAACAACGGTATTTATAAAAGCTGTAGGATTATTTGATTATTATTATTATTGATATTAGCTGATAGGAATATTTAACGTTAAAATACTCTGAAATATTCTTTCTATAAATAGTCCCAATTCATAGTCTATACTATCGCAGTGCGTTCACTCAAACCAATTCATTTCAAGAATCCTTTCCTTTCATTAAATTTTCTATACAAAATGCTCCCCTGTTTGATTAATCACTGCTATTTGTCCGCTATTATTCGATTCAGAGCCTTTACACGCACACACATGCACACCCGTCTACTTCTGTACAATACATCAACCATCACCACGATTGTCCCAACGCAGCTGGTCATTTAAAACAATTTGGTTGAGTATTCTTTTATTTGTTTATTTTTTGCTTTTTGATTTTTCCTCTCTTCGTGATCCTTCTTTACAAGCAGTGCGTCAGCAACAGTTGCCATACAAAGCGTTATCTGACAAGCTTGACCATTGGGGCTAACCTGAGCACGCTTCTAGTGGTTCCGTGTGTATGCAACTGACAACAATAACAAAGAACATGAGTATACGTAAAAGGGTGCGCTCAAGTGTGGCGGTCCTTTGTTTCCGAACTGTGACAATTGCGGTCACGCATAGCAAAAACCACAAAAACTACATGCACAATATACTCGTATGTATATTTATAGCTACGGGTACAAAGCGGACAAAGGTGCTGTGTGTGTGTATATATATGTGTATACATTCAGATGTAGGTGTGTGCCTTTTCATACATACCATGCAGGGAAAAATTAATGAACCAGTGCAACACATTTCTAGTTCGGAAGTGGTACTGCTTCGCTTCCACAATCAATTCGCGAATAGTGACATCCATTTTCAAAGAGTGCCGGTACCAGAGGCGATGCCAGAAAAAAAAATATTCTGACGTGGCCCAATGTTTTTCTATTTTTTAGTCTTAAGTGGTTGAGATCTATCGCATAAATAGCCCTTTAATCAAGAAAAGACAGTTCAAGCTTCCTTGGTTCACACGCGACCTTAAAATACATAGAAATACGCGTAACCGATTCTTTAAGAAGTTTAAAATACAGGGTCCGTCAGTCGAAGTACAACAATGGACATCAGATGTCTGTTAGTTGATTAAATGACTGTCCAGAGTATTGCTTACAAGTGCGCGGAAACATTTTGTCGAGAGTAAACGCGAAAAAAGAAAATCACTAATGGATTTCAAACGTAATAGTGTGATTGCATTATATTTGGCTCGAACATCACAACCAGCGATTGTTTGTGTGCTCGAGCACCTTAATTGTTATTATTAGAAGGCCATTACGCACTGCGACCAGAGCTGATCTATTGTGAAAGGCCTATGTTTGTAACCCTAGAGTTTTAGGCTTTTTAAAAATTTTAGCACAATTTTAGGTTTGTTGTTCCAAAGATTGCATGGAGATACTACGATACCACCAAGGTGATGAAGTCTCTGTCTGCCCAACGCAGGACGTTCACAAAGCACATGTTCTGAGCTTTCTATGCCCATTTCGCAAAAGCGGCAGACATTGGACTCAGATAGACCTATATTGTTTAAATGACACCTCAGGCTGCAGTGACCTGTAAGATACCCTGTTAAAAGACGCAGATCTACTCTGCTTAGTGAGAGTAGCTTGTCAGATATTCCTTTGTTGGGACTTGGAAATAGTTTGGCTTGAAGCTGACCGGCGCAGTTTAGCCAGTGTGCAGCAAATTTCCTTTCTTTCCAATTCCTAAGGAATTCATTAATGTGTCTTTTTGTGAGTCCACAGAAAGGTTCAGGACCAGTACGTTGTATATTTGCTCCTGAGCACCTTAAAGTAAATAAAGTTTTTATGTATCGTACCATTACTCGTTGCAATGATACACGTAGCATCGCGAAACGTCATGGAGGTGGTCATCAAAAGACTCCAACGTCACGCGAAATGGTTCAAAAAGTGAAGAAGCGACTTGAGCAGAATCCCCGACGAAGTGCCAATGAAATGGCGAGAGAACTGAAAATATGTGACCGTAGCATCCGCCACATACTGAAAAATGATCTCAAAGTCAAGCCTTACAAATCCAAAAGGCGCATGATCTCACACCAAAGCAGAAACAAGTCAGACTTAAGAGAGCGAAGGAGTTGCTTCGCTTGGCCGAAAGCGGTCAATTTTCGGACACTGTGTTTCCTGACGAGAAAAATTCTCATATTGGGCAATTCGTAAACTCCCAAAACGACAGAGGTTTATTTGACCGACCGTTCATACGAGAATTCGAGTCATCGATTGGCCACCAAGAGGCAGCACCTGCCACTGGTAATGGTTTGGGTCACTGTAACCACAGATGGGCGCTCTTCAATCGTTGCCATCGATCCTGGCGTCAAGGTAAATGCGAAATATTATCGAGAAAGTTTTCTGGAGGTTACTTTGAAGCCGTGGGCAGACAAACATTTCATTGGCAAACCATGGACGTTTCAACAGGATACCGTCTCGCGAAGCTCGAATGAACCAAGAATAGCTAAAAAACAACGTTCCAAACTTCATAACGTCGACACAATGACTCTCAAATTCCCCAGACGCGAATCGGATGGATTATTCTCTTTGGGCTTTTTTGGAGAGCAAAGTCCGAACTAAAAGATTCTCCAGTCTAGAGGCGCTGAAAAAACCACTGTCCTCGAGTGGGCCAAAATACCTGCAGGTCACATTCGGGCAGGTTGCGATTCGTTACTGGATCGTTTCAAGACCATAGCCAAGGCAAAAGTAAATTGATTCTTAATTTTGTATTAATTTCATTCATTTTTAAAATTCAATTAATAATTTCATAGTCATTGAAAATTAAAAATGTCTGCTTGATAAAATGTTAAATTAACAAATCGTCAGAAACAATTATCACATATCAGGCCATAAGTTCGTACGTATTTCACTTTTGTACGATTTTTGCATACAAAAAATTATTGGCGGAAAATAACGGAACTATTTGTATTTTCTTTGATATATTGTGCATTCAACAAGTGATTTTAATCGCGGATAGAAGCACGTGTTGTTAAAAAATAAAATGGAGTCTTCGAACGCGTATAAGAGGCATATTTTGTATTTCTTTTGTAAAAGTGGTAAAAATGCAACAACTGCGCTGCAGAAATAAACACTGTTCACGGAGAGGATAGCGTGAGTGTAAAGACTGCGCAAAAGTGGTTTTCAAAATTCCGAAGTGGTAACTGCGACGTGGAGGATGCCCCGCGCGCTGGTTGTCCTGAAGTCTTTAACTCCGACGCCTTGCTCGAACTCGTGGAAGCTGAGCCAAATTTGACAGTCGATACGATAGCTCAGAGGTTAAATTCACCGCAACAGTTCACAGGCACCTGGTTTAGTTGGGAAAGGTTTCAAAGCTGGGAAAATGGGTTCCGCATAGACTTTCCGTCGCCAACGTTCAGCAGAGAGTGAATGTGTGTTCTCAGCTGCTACAGCGGCTTGAAAGTGAAAGTTTTTTGTTTAGTTACTGATGAAAAATGGGTCCGTTACAGTAATTCTGTTCGCAAACGGCAATAGTTAGATAAAGATGAAACGCCAGAACCGACCCCTGGAGATGGCCTTCACCCCAAGAAGATTCTCGTGTCTATTTGGTGGATATGGCCGGTATTGTTTATTATGAACTTCTGGAACCAAACCAGACGATAACTGCAGATTTTTATTCCCATCAGCTATCAAACCTGAATGAGGCACTTAACAAAAATCGACCGTCTTTAGTGAATAGACGCAAAGTTTTGTTTCACCACGACAACGCAAGACCTCATACCGCAAGGCAAACATTAGGCAAGCTGAGCGAGCTCGGATGGGAACTAATGCCGCATCCACCGGATATTATCACCTTTTCCGTGGACTTCAATCCCATATGTGTAACAAAAACTGCTGCTGAAAAGAAGCTATAAAAAGAGATATCGAAGCGTATTTTGGCTCCAAGGACAAACAATTTTTTGAGCAGGGAATTTAAAATTTGCCTAAACGTTGGGAAGACATTGTAATTAATGAAGGAAAATTGATAAATAAATACTTTAAACATCTTTTTTATTAATCTTAAAACCACCTTTAAAAACGCCCGAACTTATCGACTGACCTGATAGTTTGTGAAAAACCTTTTTTCTGGTAATTTTCTCTAAGATACTAAATTGATCTACAAATCGGAACGTTTTGCCTTGAATTTATCTTTATTTAATTAGGTAGCATATTTTTTGTATATTTATTCAATGTTTATATAGAGGGCCCTTCTAAAACAAAAAAGTCTTCATTATTCTAGTCCGTTGAGTCCTAATATATTATATACACTGCTTTAAATGACTTATGCGCTAGTACTTAATGAACATTTTGACAATTTATTGGTTTCTCATTGAAGTTTAATATTTTTTTAAGGAAAATATAGTTTAATTTTCTACAAAAATCATATAAATCACTGTTCTAAATGTTGTGCAACTTTAAGAAATCAAGAAAATCAAACTACTTTCATAAAGATTTTACGCTTCTTATCCAGAATTTTTGGAAAAAATTTCGAAACGAAGTACTATAGCCCATTGAATTCTGGTATAATAAACTGTAATTGCAAGTGGCGCTTAATTGCGTTCGTTTTTGCCAAGTTTTTTTTGCTGACTGTTATATGGAGAAAAAGCACAAGACCGCCGGCAAAAAAAAAAAAAAATGACAAAAATCAGTGCGATTTTCGAGCTACTAGAATCTTGCACTTTATTAAACCAAAATTGAATAGAGTTCAAAGCTGCATAGCGCAAGTTTTCTGAGAATTCTGATTAAAAAGGTTTGATTTTTTTTAATTAATTTTTTAGAATGTTTTAATATTTTCGCAAAGTTTGAAGTTTGTATTTATATGGTGTTTGCTGAAGAATGAAATACATTACAAATAAATTGTCAAAACTTGTCAATAAATCCCTGTGTTATAGTTAGCTAGCGTAGTTCATGGACAAGTACAAATAAGAAACATAAATTTGGGCAGGGTCTGTTGAATAACTTTTAATTCTTGGGCATGGGAATAAGTTTCCGTCCTTTCTTAGCCAAATGCTCGAATTATTTAAAGAAATAAATAATACATCATGCGTTGTATGAAGTATGTGCTATTGGAAGTTACAACTTTACTCCATTTTTCACACAGCATTCGGATTCCTCTGACGAAAAATCCGAAGTGCAATGTCTGGGAAATACGGCGGGTGGGGCACGATTTTCCAATTCAGTACCTCTAAAATTTCTAGACCGATTTAACAACATGTGGTCTGGCGTTGTCATGCAGCAAAATCAGTTTGTCATACCTACCGTCCCATGCCGTATGTTTTTCTTTGAGAGCTCGTTTCAAACGCATTAGCTGCAGTCGATAACGGTCGCCGGTGATGGTTTCTGATGGTTTAAGGAGTTTATAATAGATGGCACCCTTCTGATCCCATCATATCCATTTTTCATCGCCAGTGACGATGCGATCCAGAAACCCTTTTCTTTTCTGTCGTTCAGGAAGCATCTCACACCTCACCAAACGTCTCTCGATACCCCTCTCCTTCAATTGATGTGGCATCCAGTTACCTGCTCTCTAGATCATTCACATTGCGTGCAAACGTTTATCGACGGTTGATCTCTCAACATCCAACTCTTTAGACACATCATCAGTAGCTGTAGTTGAGTATCTTCGAATTTTTTCGGTATCCCTTCGCAAACTTTATCTCTTACGTTGAAAATTACCACTTTGGAAGCGTCGAAATCACGTTTTACAAATTGTATTTGATGGGTCATGATTACCATGAATATTGATCAGTTTCGGCTGAACTTTTCTTCAGCATGCCTTACCGCAAATGCTGTTTTTTCGGGACAAACGTAGACATTTTCGATGCCAGATAGAAAAGGATCTTTACACTTCAAATGAATGTTAACTACTGCGATCGAGATCTCACTTATACACCTTCAAATCACCAGTATATTACTAAAGCGAACACAAAAATTGCATCAGCAGCGTATTCCCATATCCAAAATATTGGTAGCAAGTTTAAAAAATGTTGTTTCGAGAAAAATGCGTTATAAGTTTAAATTCGACGACATATTAAAAAAGAGTGATCGTGTAACACGCTCATACAAGGTAGAGCGCATACACCAAGCAATGCCTAAAGCAATTACTGATGGTACCACCTAGCATTTAAATCGTTAGTACCACTAATAAGGAAGAAGAGATGCAGCGAGGCAAGTAAAATTCCCCAGTAAAAAGTGAATGAATAAGAGAGAGAATTCATCAGTTCGCCACGTGCAGTTTTCCCTGCATGACCCTTTTTGCTTACACAACTGCTTTTGCACATCCACACATACTCACATACACACTTATGCGTATTTAGTTGGATATGTGGCGTGCTAATAAATTCAAAGTTGTGGTACATTCGTTGTAAAAAGGATATGCTGTCGACGTTTCGAGTTTCTGCTAGTATATGCGTATGTATGTGGCATAACTTCAACACAAAGCACATTCAATTTATTATCCTGTCTCTTGTGAGAACTTGGCGCCTTTCGCCGGTTGCTCACAGTTGTTGGCGTTGCGTGACAGTTGTAGGCCAAGTCATTGTGTATAGCGCGTTGAAAGACAGGCGTACGATATCACACTTCCAAATGTGTAGTATAACTAAGTATGTATATGTATATGAGTAGCGCACATATAAGGCATGACTGTGCATTGTGGCTGTGTCTATTGCAAGCAGGAAACATTACAAGGAACTGTTTAGAAAGGCTTAAATAAATGCATGCATTTGTTGGAAGTTTTATCTGGTTTTGTTGTGAGCATCGAATGTAGATGCATTTGTTGTTGTGCTTGTATTTCCAATGCATTTGGGTTAATTAAATTGAAATTTCAATGCATTGTAGAGAAGAACGCAAATAATACAGAAAATGCCATGAAATATAATACAAAAAATAATATATTTTCTTTTCACTTGCTGATCAAATTGTCTTTGATTTGATGTAATCTATAACAATAAGACTTCAATCACGTCACTGCAGTTTCTTAGCGGTAAAATACTGCTTGGATTATTCATAAAAGGTGGCGCAAAACTAACATTGGAAAATTTATAATTTTTGCAAATGGTGTCGTACATAAAGTCAAAATAAAGTTTTCTGCCATTCAAAATACATTTTTTTTTATTTAGTGAAAAATTTATTCAAAATTAAAATTGGATGATTAATTTGCGTATTATGGAAAAGATATCATTTTTGCAATTCTCTTCAAATGTACAAGTCGAAGTAAAGACAATATACTTATAATATATTACTCAGAACGAAACGAGGGCTGTAGTCATTGTGACTTGTGGTTAATCAATAACACCTTAGTACCGATACTTTTACATGTTTCTGGTATCGGAATAAAGTAACGAGCACTGAATGAATATCGATAAAAAGCGTCGTATATATCAAATTATCGAGTAAAATATTTCAAAATCAAACCCTTTTTGATTTTTTATATTTATTGTTGAGCGAAAGTTTATTTTTTTATATTATTTGTTTTTTTTTTAATTCTACAAAGTAATAGGTTTCTTTAAGATACTTTATGTGGATAACTGCTAGGAAAACTCATGCAGGGGGCAGAAATGCTAATGTATTATGCACGTCTTGCACTATTTCGTGTGATTTTTGAATGGATGCATTACGCGCTAATTTTTCTTGGAAAATAAAGACGGTGAAAACGTTGCGGTCAACGCAGAGTGCTGGGGAGACATGGTTCTGGCTAATTCTGGTGCATAAGTTAAGATGAGAGCCAAGATGTGAACCTAAAATATGTCAACCTTAGTCTCGCAAAAGCAGAACAGTTTACAAGCATCTGATCGCATCTGTTGAGGCGAGAGTACCTCATCATACTCTAGGCAGCAATTACAAAAAGACTTCGAATCGATAGTTTCGACTTAGTGAGCCCCATGAGCTTCCTCGAACGCCTCCCACTTATAAATAGACAGAATTATCTGACGATCTTACACTCCTGAGTTCTTGACAAGGTTCAAAGACTAGTATCTGTTCTCATAACTGGCGCGATGTTAACCACGCGACATTAAACTTCCTGTCGTTAATTTGCAGGCAAAATATATTGCGCGTAGTGCGGCAATAAGGCTGAACACTCTAAGTAAGTGGTCAAATAAGAGGTACGGTCACGGAAAAATCCTGGCTGGCACTTCGGAGCTTCCTGGATTGGTGGACTATGCATTCCCTCCTACCCACAAGAGAAGAGTGGGAACGGGACGATGTAAGACAGGGCGAGTCTATTCATGTATACACCAATGGATCAAAGCTCACGGGCAGGGTGGGCGGAGCCTGGAAGGTTTGGCCGGATAGCAGTGAGTTCGGTTTCAGAAGTTAATAAAGCCGATAAATTACCTGCTGTGTTACTGGCTTGTGTCTGTAAAGTGTTTATAGTTGCTGCTTAGATTAGGACGGCCAAAAATTTATTTAGTAAAATTTTATTTTTATATTTTTCGCAAGTGACGTAGCGTGAGCTGCTAGAGGAGTACAGGGACAGGAATGATGCTCGATAATTCTATCAACAAGTCAAGCGCCTGACACAAGGTTTCAAGACCGGAGCATTAGCCTACAGAGATAAAAACGGAAATCTGGTTATGGATACACAGTCCACACTGGGCAAATGGAGAGAACACTTCTGCAATTTACTTGCTGGCGATGACGCACACAATTCGGCCCCAGTAGAAAAGTATCCGATACCACCAATCGACGATAATTTGGACGTTCCACCACCTAGTCATGCCGAAGTCAGAGTTGCCATTCAGCAGCTCAAGAATAACAAAGCGGCTGGCGCTGACGGATTGCCCGCTGAATTGTTCAAAACTGGCGGCGATGTGCTGATAGGGAGCATGCATCAGCTCATTTGCAAAATATGGCTAGCAGAAAGCATGCCCGACGATTGGAATCTCAGTGTTCTTTGTCCTGGGGTGACCCGACGATCTGCACCAACTACCGGGGCATCAGTCTTCTAACCATCGCCTACAAGGTCCTGTCTAGCGTCCTATGTGGAAGACTTAAGCCGTTTGCCAACACACTGATCGGGCCTTATCAGTGCGGCTTCAGACGTGGTATGTCTACCATCGACCAGATTTTCACATCACGCCAAATCTTAGAAATTACCCATGAAAAGCAAGTCGACACCCATCATCTCTTTGTCGACTATAAAGCTGTGTTCGATAGCCCGATAAGGGATTTCCTGTACGCCACCATGTCTGAGTTCGGTATACCAGCGAAGCTCATACGGCTTTGCAGAACGACGTTGAGCAACACAACCAGCTCCGTCGAGGTAGGAAATAACCTCTCCGAGCCATACAGTACCGTTTGAGGTTTCAGACAAGGCGATCCACTGTCATGCAACCTCTTCAACTTCGTGATAGAAGGGGTGCTCCGAAAAGCAGGTGTTCATCATAATGACACTATTTTTTAGAAATGTGTCCAGGTAATTGCGTACGCCGACGACATTGACATTATCGGCTGCTGTAAGCGAAATGTCAATGCTGCGTTTTCTGCTATCGAAAAGGAATCATCACGAGTGGGTCTGGCGGTGAACGAGGGTAAAACGAAGTATATGCTGTCTACAACGCGGAACACACGGCGTGTAGGAATGCACGTCATTGCGGACAACTATACCTTCGAAGTTGTGCCAGAATTTATTTATCTTGGCACCGCCGTTAACAGCAATAACGATATCAGATGTTACTATGGGCTAAGTAAGCAATTGAGTAGTCGAGCCCTCGCTCGTATGACCAAACTGACACTCTATAAGACGCTCATCATACCCGTGTTGCTTTATGGCGCAGAGGCATGGGTAGTGTCACAAATCGATGCAGCCGCTCTTGGGGTGTTCGAGAGAAAAGTTCTTCGTAAGATCTTCGGTCTTGTGCGCGTTGGCGAAGACTACCGTTCAAGAATGAACCACGAGCTGTATGAGCTCTACGCCGACATTGACGTAGTTCAACGCATCTCCATCCAACGCCTGCGTTGGCTAGGGCATGTCGTGCGTATGGATGAAGAAGCTTCAGCAAAGAACGTGTTCGAGGGCGAAGTCCAAGGAAGCCGACGCAGAGGAAGACCGTTGCTCCGGTGGAAAGACCAGGTAGAGGAAACCCTATGCTCGCTTGGTGTACAGAATTGGAGAAGGCGTGCGCGGAGCAGAGGCGCCTGGAGAGAGCTAGTGAGGTCGGCCGTAACTTGGTAACGGGTTGTTATGGCCACCTAAGTAAGTAAGACGTAGCGTCACTTTATTTACGATACATATTAATTAGATATTTTAAATTCGTGGCCCAGTAGAAGACCAACCCATTTAATATTTCAAAATGTTAAAGTAGCTGCGTTTTTTTTTTCTTTTTACGGAACCGCAACAGTATTAAAAACTGAAATCCACTTAAATTGCAAAGAAAGTTCCCAAAAAATTAGTTTGGCAATTTCAGTTTCACAGCTTACCAAAAGTGTTGTTGGAAGTGAAGGGTAGTGGTAAACTATCCAATCGAGCACTATTTCACTTGCAGCAGTTTTGAGGACACAACAGAGAAGTTTAAAAGCACAATGCGACACCTGCGTGAGCACTTGCTAATCCGGCTGAGGAACGACACGCCAATCTACTTGCAACCAACTCCATTTATATCCTGCCTGCAAACTTTTAAATGGCAATTAATGAATGTTCGAATGAGTGAAAGGCGAAGTTCTACTCTACATCAAGGCTGTGCTAAGAAATGTAGTTGCTTTTAAAGTAATTTAACTTGGGTTGTCGAAAATTTTAGATATTAAGATGTAAAAATTAATTTTGGTGGCACCGTTTAAAAGTAATAAATTATTGTGATTTCTTTTCGACTTACTATTGGGAGGTTGACTTAGTTTTAAAGGTTTTTTTCGAAGATTTGGGGCTTTAGGGGCTTGGGGGTGAAAAAACGGTACAAAATATTTTATTCGAAGTGTTGGCCATCGCTAGCTACAACTTTCGCCCATCTTTCGGGCAATTTCCGGATGCCGTTTCTCCAAAATTCTGGCCGCTGCTTGGCTATCCATGACTCAACCCATATTTTGGTAGCCTCGTACGAGGAGAACCGCTGGTCCGCCAAATCGAGACTCATATGCCGGAACAAATGATAATCGGAGGGAGCTATGTCTGGACTATACGGCGGGTGGGGTAACACTTCCCAGCCAAGCGTTCCAAGGTATTTTTTGACAGGTTGAGCAACATGCGGCCGAGCGTTGTCATGTTGCAAAATAACCTTGTCGTGCCTTTTTACCGTTTTCGGCCGTTTTTCTTTCAATGCCCGGCTTAAACGCATCAATTGCAGTCGGTAACGATCCCCCGTGATTGTTTCGCCCGGTTGGAGCAGCTCAAAATATACGACGCCGACCTGATCCCACCAAATGCAGAGCATGATTTTCTTGCCGTGAATATTCTGCTTGGCCGTCGACGTTGATGCGTGGCCGGGCAAACCCCATGATTTTTTGCGTTTTGGGTTATCGTAGTGGATCCATTTTTCGCCGCCAGTCACCACCCGATGAAAAAAACCCTTCCGATTTTGTCGCTCGATCAGCAATTCGCACGTAAAAAATCGCCGTTCGACGTCGCGCAGCTTCTACTCGTACGGGACCCAATGTCCTTGCTTTTGGATCATTCCCATCGCTTTTAGACGCTTGCAAACGGTTGATTTATCAACGCCCAATGATTCAACAAGCTCTTCTTGGGTTTGGCACGAGTCTTCGTTTACCAATTCCCCCAATTCCGCGTCCTCGAACTTTTTGGGCTGGCCAAGACGCTCCTTGTCTTCGGTGTGAAAATCACCACTTTTGAATCGTCGAAACCAGTACTCACATGTTGAAATCGACGGAGTATGGTCTGGGTAGGCCTCCTGCAGCAATTCACGGGCTTGGGATGTATTTTTTTTCAAATTGAAGCAGAAAAGCAAAGCTTCCCGCAAATTGCGTTTCGACGGCACGAAAGTTGACATATTCGGAGCACGAAAACACTGCGTTGTTTATACTTCAGCGAAATGACAGATACTGATAAACAAAGCCTAGGGATGAGGCTTTGTCATGAATATATATTCAGTATTGCCAACGCGATAAAGTGATAAATAGCGCCATCTGTGTGTCACCTGGATGGCGCAGAGATCGTGATATTTCTAAACAATATCGCCTGCGTTAAATTACCATAGCACTAGAAATTCTTGACTGCTACAGGCAACTTATTTGTTTCTTATTTAATTTTAGTAACTTTTTTATGAAAACAAAGTTCATTCTGCTACAAAAACCATACGAATCAAAGTTTCAAACTAAAAGCAAATTAAAAAAAATCAATAAATTTTCTTACAATTTCATACTTTTTAACCACAATTTCAGAAAAAATTTGAATGTGTATTTGAAAGCATTCAGTCTGGCAAATTTTCCCCATAAACAAGAAGTTCCGAACGCTCCCGATGTACCGATGCTTTGTCTTCATTAACTACATAAATCAGCGAATATATTTATTTCTTTAAAATTGTCAAATACTGCTAGTGTTTTTCAGGCAGAAGTCTTTGCGATCCTGCAGGCCTACAAAACGATGGAGATATTAACATTTTCCCCTATAGTCAAGCTGCGATCAAAGCTCTGATGACGCCATGGTGCAGATCCAAACTGGCCAACTGGTCCTGTAAGGAGGAGATGAAATATTTTGTGTGTGCAGGTAACGTTCCTCTGATCTGGGTTCCAGAGCATAGGAATGCAGAGGGAAATTAAGTTCCTGATGAACTTAAAAGGAAGGGTTCAACTGAATTTGACTCAGAGACCTCCTATTCAGACATCGGCATCCGCTTGATTGTAATTATCTTTTAACGGTAATTGTACGACTTATTTCTCAGAAAAGCGCAGCGCAGACGGAGTTCCATTTCTTCATGTGCTATTTCGAAAATCCTATGGCCTCAGTACAATGGAAGCAGGTCGTGGAAAATTAGCCAGGCTTACCATTTAATCCCTATTGAAGAAGCTGTGGAGATCTTTCAGAGAAAGATGCTTTTGAGCATTTGTGAATGTTGTGGTCTCTCATCTAGACGATTAAGGTGACTGGGTGCTCCTTTCTTCAATACCCCGGGGCAGCGCTCCAACCTGAATGCCATCAGTTCTCAGTTGCATCAACAGCTCCGGTTGGGTATAGATATCCACCCCTTGGAGGTGTTATAATGGTATCAAAACTGTGCTTTACTTCTACTCGGGGAGTGTCAGACTGGTACTTAAACCATTCTACATTGCTACATTATATTTCATGTCTACTACTTTTGTTGCGTGTAAAATTTATTTACGAAATTAAATATTTAAACTCTTTACGTCGTTCAACATAAATGAAAAGTGCAATTTAAGTATGGGGTGCGTTTTTAAGAGGTTGATAAAATATATTTTATATTTAATTCCATGGCATTTAATTTTTGATTGATATGTCTACGTCGACTACGAGTTACATGGTCCGTTCGATCAGTCTTTTCTACTACTTTTTCCACTTAATCCGGGCGAGTGGCTTAAATATTGCAGTAAATGGATTGTTAGACGTGCTGTACGGCAAGTTGTGCTATCTTTTTGGAATCAAATATCGTTGATGTTTAGCTGATTAATTTTTGAAGACAAGCATCCACTCGATAGCGCGCGGCGTTCCCTGTAACAGCAGCTCCTTACTCATTTCGAAAGAAATAAAGGCCGATGGTGCCGCCAGTGCTCCATGAACTTCTCTAACAGATTTACTTGTATTTTTTTCAAATTAAATTTCCACTATTTGGAAGCGCTGTTCTGGCGTTTAGTGAACCTTAGTGAATAGAAATGTCTACACAGTTTAACATTCCCAACTGTAAAATCATAATTATCGACATCGTTAGCTCTCAGGCAGCCAAAAAACACCCGATACATAAGCAGCTATAGGTTACTTTGACACTCAGTGAGGGAGATAAGTTGCAAGTTGTTTTCTTAAAAGTATCAGATTTAAGAATAAATTACGGTACTTAGTCTCACCCGCACATCTTCCCTTTCCCCAAGCAGACAATGCAAAAGCGCATTTGTTGATTTTATGCTCTTTGCTTTCATTTGCGGTCGCGCATTTACCATTCGCTGCTGTCAGTCATTGTTGCATCAAGAATGACTGATTTACGTGTTGTAAAATTCTTTACTCCTACACATATATGTATATGTGTGCATGTATATGCGCGCTTGCACATGTAAGACACTTAAGTAAAGCGCACATTACTTTGTTCCCAGCTTAACCACATTACCGCTAATTACTCACTTACTTTTATTGTTGCTACAAGTTGGCGCAATTGCAAAGTTGACGATTGCAACTTGTCTCTGACAATTGTTGTGGGTGATTTAAACTTTTCATTTACTTTGGCTTCGCGCAAGTTGTGGTTATTTGTATAATATTTTATCTTTGTCACTGTGATACTTAAGGAACTCATTTGCATATGAGTTACTTTGTTGAATTTGCTGCTTTTTTGAATTAAGCGAGATGCAATATGTTCATTTGGTATTATGAAACGGTATAGATTATGAAAAAAGTGTGTTAAGAATTAGACAAGAAAATTTTAAACATTTATTATTCATTCAAATGCAATACATTGCCTTCCAAGTTGGCCCCTTCCGAAATTAAATCCTACAAAATTTAACTATGATTTTTGTTTATTTTTCATACGAGTGATTCTTTCCATTTCAATTCAACCGGGCTATTCGGGTCATGTTCTTCGATTTCGATGTAACTTAAATATGTTGCTCTCTGGTCAAAATAATGAGACACGTATTTTTTGTTTTTCGCCTCAAACTCGATTTTTTTTAATTAATATATATAAGAAAAAATTTTTTTTAAATGCCCATAACTTAGTCAAAAATGAACCGATTTTAATAATTCTGGGTTCAAAATGATCGTAATTACTTACACAAGCGACTTCATGTAGAAGCAATTGCAAAAAAGTAGTTGAAAATTTTATATTTAGCAAAAAAGAAAAAATATTTAAATTTTTTCAAAATTCAATATTTCAAAAAGTGTATTTTTTTTTTTTATAACTTTTTCCAAATCAAAAACACATCTCAAACTTTAATTGAGCTGCATGCCTAGTAGCTAAAAAGAGTTGTTTTTGAGTAATGAATTTTTGAGTAAACACCCTGTTTCGCACTTTTTGTTTTTTGCAAAATAAAAAATTTTCAACTACTTTTTTGCAACTGTTTCTACATGAAATCGCTCGTGTAAGTAATGATGATCCTTTTGAACCCAAAATTATTAAAATCGGTTCAGTTTTGACTAAGTTATGGGCATTTAAAAACAAATTTTTCTTATATAATTAAAAAAAATCGAGTTTGAGGCGAAAAACAAAATTGCCGATAACTCTTGAAAAAAATTTTTTGCGTGCGAACAAAAAAATACGTGTCTCATTATTTCGACCAGAGAGCAACATATTTAAGTTACATCGAAATCGAAGAACATGACCCGAATAGCCCGGTTGAATTGAAATGGAAAGCATCGAGTATAATTTTCGATGTATTTTTATACGCTAAACAGAAATAAAATGTGGTTAACCCTTTTAGTCGATTGATTTCGATCGAATCCCAAATTATTTACTTCTTTTTTTAATTCTTCTTCTTAATTGGCACGATAACGTCTTACGCGATTTTGGCCGGGTTTAACAAAGCGCGGCAATCGTCTCATTCTCATGTTAACAAAGAAAAGAAATGTTGACATTAAAAAATTTTATTTATTGATTTTTGTTTCAGTTTTGGTGCCTAACTACATAAGAGAAAATAAGTTTTATTATTTCGAAAAATTATTTTTTATCTATTTTTTTAGTTTCCTAAAAAATGGCCGGAAAAATTACAGAAAAATTTTTGCATTCAAAAAAAGTTGTTTTACTGACTTTTTCCAGCTTGGATTTCGAACTACATAAGAAAAATGTATGCTGATTTTTTTTTCTTTTCATATTTCAGAAGTTATCGTGCCTTGAATTTAGATCAGCGTAAGCAAAAGTGTGCATATATAAATAAGAGCTTGTGACTTATGATTTTGACTGAACAATTTTTAAAATCAGTAAATGAATACTGTTTCCTGCGTCTGAAGAAAATTTAATTTACAGTTTTATAACTACTGCAGATGCAATAAATTCCTTTGGTCTAGCTGCAATTCCTGATTAAATAACTTTTTGTATGTGCAGATATATTTAAATGTATATGTAACTTCCATTCTGCACCTTTTACCAACGGAAGAAAAATATTCACACAAAATTTTCTGCTAACTTTTTAATTTTTTCCACAACTACCTTGCCAAGTTATGTATATGAATTCACAACTTTGAGACTGCCTTAAATTTGTCACGTTGACAACTGAACTAAAGGTGTCAACTTCATGTGCATACACACACACACATATACTTGTACACTTGAATGCAGCCATCCAGTTGAAGCTTTGTCCTGCAACTAGTTTGAATGGAATGCCACACTAAAGAGTTGCACGAAACTGTTAACTTCCTTAAGCAACCAAGCCCGAACATGTCACTCACACATGCACACATTCCCTCATGCACACAACAACAAAAAAAAACAACATCCGCTCTACCATAATACGGAATGCATTGGCATAAATCTAGGCGCGCAAGCAAGCTTGTAAATGCGCACACAGCCACACTCAGATACCTCGGTTACATTTGGAATTTGTTGCAAATATGCACGAGTATGTGCTAAACTAGAGCTGTTGCATGCCATAAGCTAGTGGCAATTGTAAAGGATTAATATGGCAGTCGAGCAAGAAATATGCGAAACTTTTTTATTTAATCTAGCAGTAGGCAGGTGTGTGCGCTTAGAGGAAAAAATTTAAAGTTTTTAACTAAATAATTTCTTTTTCCAGTCTTGAATGTCTAATAAGATACTTACAGGTGCATACTTTTTGCGTATGGTATGTGAAAAGTAAAGTTTCACATATGAGAAATATTTAAGTTTTGAACATTTTGCTTCGGTAAAGTTAAAAGTTGCGATAGTTGATGACTACGTCAAGTTTCGTATCTACATATGAGTTTACGCATACATAAATACCCACATATTTATGCATATTTTGTGCTTGCTCATCAGATTCAAGCAGATTTTTTTTTATTAAAATTTAGAAGTCAGAAGTAATGGCTTGGAAAGGCATTGCAAATATTTGCATATTTTTAATATTTCAAAGATTTATATTCTTTCCGCAGTAGTGAAAAGTTTCTTCTATTTTTTTCCTGTTTTAATCTTATACCTTTTTAGTAAAAGAAGTTCATCGAAATATGGAAGCATCGCACAATTGCCAATAAAACGATTTTCAAATTTTGCAAAAAATAAAAAAAAACAATTTAGCGCCGCTGCATTATGGGCTCACGAACTTCAAAACTGGCCAAAATTCGAAATCGTATATATGTACTTGAAACTTCAAACTTGGGGGCTTTCGAGGTCGCACGTTACGAATTTGATGTCAGATTTTAAAAGTTCAAAATGGCAGACCGAATATGGCGTACCTAAAATGGCGGACAATATTTAAAAAGCATATCAGATTGCCGTAAAAAATTTATGTTGAGGGATTTTGTTTGTTTTGTATTCCAAATTTTCAATTTCATTTTGTGATAGCAGCGCGCAGCATTAAAGTTATTTTTTCCTTTGGTTTTGAGTGTAGGTAACGAAAGTTGGAACCGCGCCTTATGGTTTTATGTAGATTTTCTAATAATATATTATTTGGGGGAAAAATTCATTATTTTCGCAGATGACTGTAGTGATGGATATCTCATAAAGTATCGATCACTCAATTTAAAATTTATGCTCGTTGCCAAGGTGTCATTTCACGCTAAAAAAATGCTTTCGCTCTTGCATTCAGTTGTGAGTTACAGAGTGTTAACAATGCAAGTCAACAATAATAATGAATTTATTTTTCTCTAAACAAAAAACAAAAAAACCTATATCGGACGACTATAGTAGTAAGTAATGTGAAATAAATTAGTATTGCAAAGAATCAGCCGCACCTAGCATAGGGACTAACTTTATTTCCCAAAACAACGGTTGATCTTATATCAGTAAACCCAGATCTCCGCGCTTTATCTCTGAAACAGTTAATCATATCAAACAATTTGTATTTTGAGAATTTGATGATCTACATTTTTTATACTGGACTAAAAGTAAAAAAAACAAAGGAAACGAAATATTTGCAAGATATATTTCATGACCATTGACCTTAAATATTTTATGACGCGGACATAAGATTTTATGAGACTTTTGAGAAAACTTTTAGAAAATTAAAATACAAGTTTATGCAAAATTTCAGCTTTTTCTCTCATTCTAAGGTGACACCCTTTATGTGAGTGGATTAGTTGACAATATAATAGTAAAAGTTGTTTTCGACCACATACCCATTTTTTTAAGTTAAAATGAACAAACAAAAAAAAGCGCACATCGTGGTTAAAATACACACTTTGAGGAGTAATTTGGTCCATTATTTTTTCAATTTGTTAGGGGAATGTAGGAGAAGATTTCATTTGAACACAGTCATCTTTGAAGTTATATCTAAAAATACTCCCTTTATTAGGTGTAAATTAGTCCATATTCATATGCAAATGATAACTAATGACTAAAATATTTCTTTCTTACATGCAAAAGAAAAAAATCCCTCACTATAACATATTATTTTTAAATGTGATTATTAAAAAAACAAAAAAGAAAAACATATTAGATAACTAGGGAACGGTAGAAAATTCGAAATTATTTATAACACTAAGGAAATCCCAGAATTGTTCTCAATGAATATTTTACGACTCTTTCTCAGTAATTTGCGTACAAAAGTATATACATATTGTATGATCATATACATTTTTAAACTTGCTTTTTTGGCCAAGATCCTGAGCTTCGGGCTCATTGTACGCTGTGACAAATTTGTCGTAGTGAAACAGTAAGTCTATAGCCAGCTGATCATAAATGGAGGTGGTTTTCTACATCAATTCTTTCTCAATCAAAAGTCTTATGACTTCTAAAGGAGGAGGGAACGGAGAATAGTTTAAAATTCCTGTGGTCGTCCTGCCATATATACTGCGGTAAATAACTCTAGCACAGGGACTGATTGAAAAGTCTTGACAATTTATTTATTATTATACAAAATATAGTTCAATTGCCTACAAAAACCATACAAATGCAAGTTTCAAGTTTTGTTCAAAAAAAAAAAGATTTAATAAATTTTGAGACCTTTTATAATCTTTAAACAAATTTTTTATTATATTCTATTAGCATCGTCATGGATGAAGCCATTTTTGAGGTCTTCATATGAATGGAACTGCTGGTCAGCGAGACCATGTGCCATCGATCAGAACAGGTGATAATCGGTCGCCGCAATATCTGGAGAATATGGCGGGTTTCAGTGTTTCCAGGTAGGTTTTAACGGGTTTAGCAACGAGAGGGCGAGTATTGACATGCTGTACAATCCCTTTTCCATGCCTCTCCGCGTATTACAGCCGCTTCTCGTGCAGTGCTCGGCTCAATCGCATCAATTGAAGTCGACACCGATCTCCAGTGATGGTTTCGCCTGGTTTAAACAGTTCATAATAAATAACACCAACTTGGTCCCCCCAAATACATAGTATAACCCTCGTAACGTGAATATTCGGCCGAGGCGACGACGTAGAAGCATGACCGGGAAGTCACCATGAATTTCTTTTCTTTGGATTGCTATAGTGAATCCATTTTTCATCACCCGTCACGATGCGATGAAGAAAACCTTTCTTTTTTGCCGCTGGAGCAGTTGTTCACAGGCGAAAAAACTACGTTCAACATCCGGCAACTCTTCCCGCAAATGACGATTAATCGGCACAAAATCAGACATTTTCACAAAACCTAAAGTATATGATACCAAAACAAAATCACTAATGTGGCGAACCAGTTCGTTTACCATATGTCTAGGCTTGGATTATAACGTTTAAGTTATGTTAGACCCGACTAGCTCACACTGCTGCTATTGACAAACAGCGGGAACTTAGTTGCGCTAATAAATTGCAAGTAAATTTTGAGCTAATAAAGTGCAAGTTTTAAGTAGCTCATTTCATATAAAAAATGCTAAGCCAAAAAAAAAAAAAATATATATGGGAAAAAATCTACATTCTGTCAAAAAAGTACCGAATGCACATCACCATGAAAATCAAAGACAACGAGTAGCAGGACTCTTTCACTTTTCACCGACTTTGACGTGGTTTTTTGGGTTTCGGCTCATGTGGATAGCGCCATTCAGCCGCCTGTTGACTGGTTGACTGGTTTACATGTTAAACTCATACACCCACGTCTCATCATCTGTTATGTTGCGCTGGATAAACGTTGGGTCCGAATTCACTTGCTCAAGCATGCCTTCAGCCACCTACTTCCTATGCATTTTTTGAATGAAATTCAACGCTCCTGGAACGAGTCGAGCAGGCCAATTGATGGTGTACAATGTTGCGAATTAATTTGAGAGACGCGCCAAGCTCATGAGCTACCTTCCTCAAACTTAAATGATGTTTTTCCAGCATTTCCTTGACTTTGTCTACGTTTTCATACGTTGAAGACGATGATGGGCGACTAGGTAGGGGCAAATCTTTCACGACTTCCCGGCAAAGTCTTATACCACTCCTGGTCACGTATTTTTGATAAAGCACACTCGCCATATGCTTTCTGCAACATTATCAACGATTCGGCATACGAAATCCCATTCAAAACACAAAGTCTAAGACAAATTCTTTGTTCGATACTTTTATCCATAGTGAAAATTTCAGAGCACACCTTCGGTTGATATCAATTAAATGCTAAAAACAAGCTAATTGACAGATCACGCTCCAGCTCTGTGACCATAGCGGACAGTTGTACCAACATTGCAGCAAAAACAATTTAGATATGTGTGTAAAGCGCACTATTTACTATAAATGAATAATTCCCGACAGTTTTTTGACAGAATGTATAACCAGCAAAAAAAAAAAGAAAAATTGTGAAGGTCCAAATAAAAATTTCCATCAGTCCAAATAATTTTTTTTTTGTAATTTAGTAAAGCTTTTCAAAACAAAATGAGGATGGCTATATACATATATATATATATTTATATGTGTTTAAGATTTTTTTCCTAAATAAACAGTTATACTCACGATTACATTATTTTGCAGTGACCTCAATACATAATAAAATCCGAAATTTGTTTAAGAAATTTCTAAATATTCAAGTTATTTTCTACAAAACATAACTGCAAGAAAATCCCCTTTAAAATCCCGCATAACCATTTACTAGCCCATGCACAGAGCGATTTCAACAACCCGCCTACTTCAGTATTAAATATGCGATTACTTTCTATGAAAAAACCAAAACAGTTTCTAGCGACCACCAAGAGCAAACACAAGTGTGTAAGAAAAAATGGAACTACTTGTAAGCGGCAAAGGTTAATCACCTCCTTGGGGCATTTGGCGTAAGCTCAATGACATGTCTGACGATATTGCTGGGCTTTATGTGCGCTGCATATGAAATATTCAGTATTTTGCCTTACTTTCACAGCTGAGCAACAGGACTTTCGCTAACTTTTAATTGCGGTTTGCTTTAAATGGGGGAGAGCTCGCAAAGGGTAAAGTGTTTAAAGCGCACTAAATTTAAATGTCATTTTGAAATGCTTTAGTGAATGTAGAAAATTGTGCGCCTTTGTAATATATTTATGTTGATAAATCGTTAGTTTAAGCTTAATATAATTTAAAACGGTGTAATTTCTTACTTGGATGTTTTAAAAGTATAGTTTAATTATGGATGCACAAAATTAGTATCGAAATGAAAATTGTTTTATGTTGAATTTTGTAGTTAGGTTTATTATTTATTTGTTAAATAGTTTTGTTTTAAGGCAATTAATCGACAATGCTTTTGGGGTTAAAATCGCCCCGTTCATCATCGTCATTTAGTCTTAGAGCTCCATTTTGGAGCAAAGGGCCACGATATTGAGAAGAAGAAGGTGGTGCGGGCGCCGAGATGGGTAAAAATCGTCTCATTTTGTATTTGGAACGAATATTGTTTATTTGTTTATTATTGGGTAGTCGAAAAAGTCTTTTCATATTTTGTCAATAGATGTCGTTGGAGTCATCTATCTCCAGTGCTACCAATCACATTGTGTCATACCATATGGTGTTAGAAAGGTGATATTTTAAGCTTCATTTAACCAAAAAAAAAGATTAAATTCGGAGAAGTTGAAAAAAAGTTAGAGCTGTTCAAAAATGAGTGAAAATAATGAAGAAATTCGCTATATTTTGACATTTTTGTATAAAAAAGGGAAGAATCCCACGCAAGCCAGCAATGAAATTTGTGAAGTTTACGGAGACGATGCTCAGTTCGTGTAGCACAACAATGGTTCGCTCGCTTCCGTTTTGGAAATTTCGATGTGAAAGATGCACCTCGCTCCGGTCGATCTATCGTTGAAAAAGTCGATGAAATTATGGAAAAGATTGACCAGGACCGTCACATAAGTTGCTATGACATCGCCAAGGCACTAAACATTCATCATCAAACGGTTTTGAACCATTTAAAAAAGGCTGGTTACAAAAAGAAGCTCGATGTTTGGGTACCACATGAATTGTCTGTGAAAAATTTAATGGACCGAATTAACATCTGCGATTCTTTGCTGAAACGAAATGAAATCGAACCATTTCTGAAGGAGACGAAAAGTGGATCAAATACGACAATAATGTGCGAAAAAGATCATGGTGCAAGGGTGGTGAAGCTCAACAAATGGTCACAAAGCCAGGATTGACGCCTCGAAAGGTAATGCTGTGTGTTTGGTGGGATTGGAAAGGAATCATCCACTATGAGCTGCTCCAGTCTGCTCGAACGATTGATTCTACACTTTACTGTCAACGACTGATGAGATTGAAGCAAGCAATAAAAAAAAAAACGGCCAAAACTGATCTGCAGAAAGGGCGTCGTCTTCCATCAGGACAACGCCACACACATCTTTGATGACTCGGCAAAAACTGGGAGAGCTTGGCTGGAAAGTTTTGATGCATCCACCATATAGCCCTGACCTTGCACCATCGGACTACCATTTGTTTCGGTCAATGCAGAACTCCCTTAATGGAGTAAAGTTGGCTTCAAGAGAAGCCTGTGAAAATTACTTGTCGCAGTTTTTCGCCGAGAAACCACAAAAGTTTTACACTGATGGAATAATGTCTCTATGGTATCAATGCAAAAATATGTTTAAGAAATATCTATGACAAGAGCAATTTATTTGATAGCGTTGCCTCCTGAATTTTATTGGAAAAATTGGCCAACTATTTCAATTTTATATTAAGAGATAGTTTTAGCTGGTGTTGCCCCCTCACAAGTAAAAATCAACTAAAAATATATAATTATATGTGTATTATGGCGGGTCAATATGTTGGAATCCATTTTTTTCCCGACATCGTTCGTAGCTTATCCGGATTTTACATGAAGTTCTAAGAAAAAAAGTCCCTGGGAGTAAAGTTCCAATGTCAATTTTATGCTCCCAAATTCAAAAAGACGCTTTCTTTAATGAATACGAAAATTGAGGTCGATATATGGTTATGAAGATAGAATGTAGAAAAAATGCACTTCTTGGTGAAGGTAAAAGAAATTTAAAACTAAAATAATAGCAATTATCTATATTAATTATTAGAAAAAATGTGTTTATTAAAAAATTTATTAAATTCAAATTTTAAAAATTCAACTGTTTGTTGTTTTTTGTAGCTTTTAGTTTGAAAAAAAAAATGACATGCACGAACTTCTCCTACCACAAATATTAAACAAATTATATACACCATAGCAATTTGCTTTGTAGTGCCAACTTGTGGTTCTTCAAATGAAAAATAGGTATCAGGAATTAATTTTTCGCACCAAAAAATCCTCAAGCATAAGTTTGGGTAAAAAAATACCATTGATAATACAAATACTTTGGCCGATATTAACCTTCATATTCACTTTTCATTAACAAAAGATATATGGTATTGTACCTATAAATGCATATATATTATTTCCTTTAACTCCGGTTGGAGCGTAGGGCCAGCTTCCTCAAGGGTTGCCATCGTATCGTGATGAGGCGGCTCAGTAAGTGCAATGATCCTCGATAGGTGGAAGGTGAGCACCGCAGCCACTCTTCTTCTTAATTGGCGCGATAACCGCTTACGCGATTTTGGCCGAGCTTAACAAAGCGCGCCAGTCGTTTCTTTCTCGTGCTAACCGGCGCCAGTTGGACACACCAAGTGAAGCCAAGTCCTTCTCCACCTGATCTTTCCAACGCAGAGGAGGCCTTCCTCTTCCTCTGCTACCACCAGCTGGTACCGCATCGAATACTTTCAAAGCCGGAGCGTTTGTATCCATTCGGACGACATGACCCAGCCAACGAAGCCGCTGGATCTTTATTCGCTGCGCTATGTCTATGTCGCCGTAAAGCTCATACAGCTCATCGTTCCATCGCCTGTGATATTCGCCGTTGCCAACGTGCAAAGGTCCAAAAATCTTACGCAGAATCTTTCTCTCGAACACTCCAAGCGTCGCTTCATCGGATGTTGTCATCGTCCACGCTTCTGCGCCATACGTTAGGACGGGCATGATGAGAGTCTTGTAGAGTGTTAGTTTTGTTCGTCGAGAGAGGACTTTACTGCTCAGTTGCCTACTTAGTCCAAAGTAGCACTTGTTGGCAAGAGAGATTCTACGTTGGATTTCAAGGCTGACATTGTTATCGGTGTTAATGCTGGTTCCTAAATAAACGAAGTCTTTTACAACCTCGAAATTATAACTGTCTACAGTGACGTGAGTGCCGATACGCGAGTGCGCCGACTGTTTGTTTGAAGACAGGAGGTACTTCGTTTTGTCCTCGTTCACTACCAAACCCATTCGCTTTGCCTCTTTATCCAGTTTGGAGAAGGCAGAACTAACAGCGCGGTTGTTAAGGCCGATGATATCAATATCATCGGCATACGCCAACAATTGTACGCTCTTATAAAATATTGTGCCTGAGCGATTAAGTTCTGCGGCTCGTACGATGCTCTCCAACATCAGGTTAAAGAAGTCACACGACAGCGAGTCACCCTGTCTGAAACCTCGTTTGGTATCAAACGGCTCGGAGAGGTCCTTCCCAATTCTGACGGCGCTGCTGGTGTTGAGCAACGTCATCTTACATAGCCGTATTAGTTTTGCGGGTATACCAAATTCAGACATAGCGGCATACAGGTAACTCCTTTCCGTACTGTCGAATGCAGCTTTGAAGTCGACGAAAAGATGGTGTGTGTCGATTCTCCTTTCATGGGTCTTTTCCAAGATTTGGCGTATTGTGAATATTTGGTCGATGGTAGACTTTCCAGGTCTGAAGCCACACTGATAAGGTCCAATCAGTTGGTTGACGGTGGGCTTCAGCCTTTCACACAATACGCTCGCTAGAACCTTATAGGCGATATTTAGAAGACTAATCCCGCAGCCACTAGCAATTCATATAATACAAATCGGCAATATCGCTAAAAAATAAATATCAACTTTTTCAAGCTGTACGTAGATCTATGTAATCTCATGCTGCCCAAATGTGGGGCTATACATTGTCGGATGCGGTCAACAAGTCTGCTGTCGACAGCTGAACGAAGAAGAAAATGTAAAACATTTCACTGGAATACGTCCTGTACTGGCTGAGTTTAGAAATGTTTATTTAAAAAAAGCAAAATTAACAGAAAAATAAATTATACATAAGCGTAATAAATGGAGAGTATGATGAAAATTGGAGAAATAGGTTTAGGTTTTTCTATTCAGCTTTCTCTTCTTCTTCTTCTGCTCGCTATTAACTTTTTTCCTTAGAATTTTAACAGAATACGAATTTGCTTGGAATGATGTCGAACAAAATCAGCTACTCTAATGAAAAAATTTAAATGAATAACAAAATTTAATTCGAGATTAGGATATGAGTCTCAAGCAAAATGTATTGAGTCCAAGGCTTTAAATTATTTCACGGCTATTTGCTTTGTTGGTGGGACGACCTTCAGAGCGGTATGCAGATTGTAGAACGCGTAAAGATTTTTAGTAAAAATGTAATTCAAAAATCATTGGCTTGTACATGTCATGCCTATGAAGGATGATGCTTCAACAGCTATGTAAAATGAAAGCAAATAGTTCGGAAGGATTTAGGTGCATTCAATATGAATGTCTCACGAAGCCGCGCCAAGAGTAGAGGGAATTGTTGAAGTGCTTTGGCCTTGGGCGAAGCCAAGAATCAGTTCTAAAACCATTCACAGAAGGAGACTATTTATAAGCAAATTCATTGAAAAACGAAAGGTTGGACGAAAATCTTTGAGCTCTTGACTAATGGTACTTTCCATTTCAATTCAACCGGGCTATTCGGGTCAGGTTCTTCGATTTCAATGTAACTCAAATATGTTGCTCTCTGGTCAAAATAATGAGACACGTATTTTTTTGTTCGCCCGAAAACAATTTTTTTCAAGATTTATCGGCAATTTTGTTTTACGGCTCAAAATCGTTTTTTTTATAATTATAAAAGAAATTTTTTTTTTAAATGCTCATAACTTAGTCAAAAATAAACCGATTTGAATGATTCTGGGTTCAAAAATATCGTCATTACTTGCACGAGCGACTTCATGTAGAAACATTTGGAAAAAAATAGTTGAAGATTTTTTATTTTGCAAAAAACAAAAAGTGCGAAACAGGTTTTTTACTCAAAAATTCATTACTCAAAAACAACTCATTTTAGCTACTGGGCATTCAGCTCAATTGAAGTTTGAGGGGTTCTCTTGATTTGGAAAAAGTTAAAAAAAAATACACTTTTTGAAATATTTAATTTCGAAAAAATTTCGAATCTTTTTTGCTTTTCTAAAATAAAAAATTTTCAACTATTTCTACATCAATTGTTTCTACATGAAAATTTCTTAGATAATTAAAAAAAATCGACTTTGAGCCGAAAAACAAATTTGGCGATAAATCTTGAAAAAAATTTTTTTCGGGCGAACAAAAAAATACCTGTCTCATTATTTTGACCAGAGAGCAACATATTTGAGTTACATCGAAATCGAAGAACATGACCCGAATAGCCCGGTTGAATTGAAATGGAAAGCATCTAATATTAAAGAACTTTTGTTAACATATGGAGTAGTTCTCCTCACACGTAGGTACATACTTATGCATGTATATCGAAATCACATTCGTGTAGGAATACTCTCGAATTTTTTCCGCTTGAATTCCTGCCAATTTTAGGCCTCATTTATCATAGAAACAACAGCGTCGCAGCTAGTTGACCCCATCTGCAAAAACATACCAAATTAGCCGCTAACTAAAAAACAAAGTAAAAAATCACAAAAAAAAAAAACACAACAGTAGTGAAGTGTAAGTACAGTAAATTGCAAAATATTTTGTAAGAGTTCATTGTCAAGTCTGTGCCTGATAACAACTGCAACATGCAACAACAGCAGTTAAATGAAATTGGCTGACAGTCAACAGCTACAACAACTCACCGAGTGTTGATGTGTGTGTATGCAAGTTGACTGCATTTCACTTGCTACTGGCAAAATGCCAATTCTCGGCTTACTCAGCAGCTCGTCGAGCAACCAATTCCGAGACTCATTAAAAAGGAATAAAGTGCACATACTCGTACATACTTAAAATACATATGTAAATTATGTGTGTTTTTTCAACTTAGTTTTTATTTGCTTGCGAATTTATGTGACTTTTGTAGTTTTATGGTTTTTTTATAATTTCCTTCTTTTTTTTTGCTTATCATTCCGTCATTTATGGCTGAATGCGAGGCATTGCGCCAAACTAGCAAACATATGAGTCAACCAAATGGGCATGCCAACCAGATAGTGATATTTTATGTGAGTGTGGGCGGTAATTGCAGACATGATTACTTTTTTGTACGAGTGAGATAAAAAGTTTTGCTCGAAATGTCGAATTGTTATTGCAGGGGAGTCATTTAGCGGCGAGTCTGTGCGAAAAAAAGTTCCAAAGGAAATGCATAATTACCAAGCAACTATGTTGAATATGTGTGTTATGCATAAGTACATATGCGTGTATGTGTGAACGAGATCTGTGTTATTGCGAAGGCAAGCCAAGCATTTCGATTGTTTTTTCCCAGCGAATATGAGTTAAGATTCATTAATTAGTGATTTGTCGCCAGCAACGTATTGTTTGAGTTGTGGCAGTGTTTGGTTGGCAGAAAATTTTATAGTTAAATTAAGAACATTGTCTCATGAACTTGAGCCATTTAAAATTCACTTATAGCACTTTAAGAATATCTTGCTAAGTATGCGATAGAAGGTTTAAACATAAACTCGGCATGTTTTGTTATTTCGGTACGAAAAAGGTTCGTACATAGAGAAATTCTAAAAATATGGAAATAAAATGAAAGCCATGAGAAAACCCAATTGTAGGAAACTTTTAGACTTTCACCAACACGGCAGGATAATTTTTCTATAAAGGGGTTTTCAATAAGGGCGGGTAGATCTGCAGAATGTCAATCGTAGCGTTTGCTGTATGGCACGTAGCGCCGTCCTGCTGGAACCACATGTCGTCTAGGTCCATATGGTTCAATACGGGCTATAAGAAATTGGTTATCATCGTTGTGTAGCGCTCGCTGTTGACGGTGACCGCCTCACCAACGTCGTTTTCAAAAAAGTACGGATCAATGACGCCGCCGGCCCAAAATCCACACCAAACGGTACCTTTTTGAGGATGCATTATCACCTGGTGAACCTCGTGTGGATTGGTGTCGTCCCATATACGGAAATTTTGTTTGTTAACACAGCCATTCATCCAAAAATGCGCCTCGTCACTAAAGATGATTTTTCGTCCATTCAGCGAACAAACGGCGTTGTCTGTGGTCATCAAGTTTGAGCTCCTGGGTCAGTTGGATCTTGTACGGATGTAGGCCCAAGTCCCGACGCAAAATTCGCCAAGTTGAAGTCTGCGAAAGGCCAAGTTCTTGTGCACGGTGAGGAATAGACTGCCTCGGGTTCTGCTGTACACTTTCACGGACCGCGGGAATGTTCTCGGCTGATCTTGCGTTCCTTGAACGTACGGGTGTTGGCAGATTGTTTACTGACCCGGTCGTCTCAAATTTGGCCACCAAACGTTGAAGAGTCGACTTTGAAGGGCCACCACGTCTACCGAAAAATGGGTGCAATGCGCGCAACGTTTGCGATAATGAACACTCATTTTCATAATAAAGTTTTATCATTTGCACGTGTTGTTCAATCGTGTAACTTGCCATGATGATTTGGCATAAACAACTGAATAATAAACAAAAGATTTGACAGATATCACCAAAACATGGCTGCCACAGGGCGCCAAAATCGACCCGCGCCAATTGAAAAACCCTTTATAAAAATTGTGGGACATAGATATATGGGGATCAAATGAAAAAAGATTGCCGAGGCAGAATATGTGTAAAATGGTTTTTTTTTAATTTTTAACAGATTTTCTTATTAGGAAGAAAAAATTATCTTATTAAAAGAAGGAAAAAAGTGGAAATGTGACGCACTGCGTAGGTTAGGTTAGGTTTTTGTGGCAGTCGGCTTAGAATAGTCAACTCACTTAGACCATCTAGGCCCATTGGGGTACCATTATGTAACACGGGAACCTCAGTGTTTATTCAATATGGAACCACTTAGGCGAACAGCTGATGAACCGGGTGAAAAGTGGTCATAGCAGCAGCAGCAGTGGGTGGATGTGGAAAAAGGTGGAGATGTGATGAAGCAAGAGATATCTTTTATCCCAACACTGATTAGTCTCGTAAGCGAGTCAAAAGAGTGCTTTCCTAACAACTTTGCTCTACTCCTAATTAAGGCTAGGCAATTACAGAGGAAGTATTATACTCTTTTTTCCTCTTCTTCGTCTCTACAACTTTTGCAGTATTCATGAGAAAACACTCCTGGTCTAGAAGAGTGCCTACCTACCTGCCAACGACCAGTGACACAAACCACGACCTTTGAGATGTTCTCTCTTGAGTAATTCTTCTGAACTTTTCTTATTTATTTGCCGTCAAATTAGCCCAGTTGTAACATAAATTGTTTTTCTGACTTGTAGGCATGTAACATGACTTATAGGAGAATATTATTTTTTATCTTTAATTTAGAAGTTGCCATAGTAGTTCAAATATTGCCTTTGTTTTCGAGCTGTGGAAGATTAGTACCATTTCTGGCTAGCTCATTGGCCTTGCAATTTCCTACAATATCTTTATGTGTCGGTTCTCATATAGGATTGACCCTGAAGACGCTAATATCATTTAGAGCTGCCAGGCATTCCGTGCAACCTTTGCTCTTTGTGTAACTGCCTCCATTGATTTGATGGTCGCCTGGCTAGCCGAGAAGATATTTGTCGATGTTTTTGTTACGGCGGCGTGTGTGTTAAGATACATAGTTACCTCTTTTATGACTAATACTTCTGCCCGGTAGGCGCTACAGTAGTCCGGAAGTTGGACAGATAATTCCAGCCCTAGTTCCTTAGAAAAAGCTCCTTAGCTTACTGTGTTTTCTAGCTTGGATGCATCCGTGTAAAAATTTATATCCCCTCTTCTCCATGGTGTTTGAGTTTGCCACTCTCTTCTAGACGGGATGTTAGTCTTGAAGAGTCTCTTGAACGTGGGTTTAGGGAAACAGTAGTCGATTTCTTGATTATAACTACTCATAGTATGTAGTATAGAATCGTGGTCGACCTTTGCTGATACGGTGTGAGATGTCTTCAATTGTTCCACCTGCTGCTGTTATTTTACTCTCGAGTTAGCAAAATTCGATATTACGACTGATCGTTTTTCCATACACAGTAACCTCGTTTGAAATTAAATTAAATGAACATTAATTTCGTCTTGCTAACTTCGTTGGCGACAGCACTAAGCTGGTCCGAATTTGTTTGCAGATCTGATCTTTTGACGGAGAGAAGGGCGCCATTTGTCACTGGCTCACGCTAACTCTTCTAAGCGTTCATAGAACTTCGAGGAAAGATCTAAAGACATTTTATGCTAACAGTGCAAAATATTCATATATAGTTTAAGGGGGTATTCTAATGTAGAATTTGGAAAAAATCGAATTTTTTTTTGCATATTTTCAAAGTTTAAATTTTTAAGAATTTGTTATCAAGAGGATTTTCTTAAATTCCTGTTATTTCATGAGTTAGAGCCTTTTTGGTGACATGGCATGGATTCCGATCCGACCGCTTCAACTCAAAAAAAGGCGGTAGGCGTTTCCTTTTGAACGCGTTTTTCTCAAAACTACTTTTTTCCAGCTGTCGCTAAGGATATCTCGAGTTCTAATAAACCGATTTATTTGAAATTTGAGTAGGATGTTCTTTATACATTCTTTCATCGGGTAATTCTAGCTCGAATTGGAATTGTTGAAAAAATATACAAAAAAATGTTTTTTTCAAACAGCTGCCATACTTTGACTGCGCATAATTTTGTCAATTTTAATTCTGTTTTTGGGTTAGTTTTTAATGTTATTACTAATAATCAATAAAAAAATGATAAAAAAGGATCGTAAAACTTTGTTTTGTTTCTTTTGTATAGCGCTTTAAAAATCGAGCGAAATTCATGCCTCTACACTAGAATACCCGTATATATTTATAGGTTGTCAAAAAAGTCTTGCAGTATTTCCACAAGTTTGTCTTTGCAAGCGCGTAGTTCTAGTTGTATTCGTCGCATCTGTTCACGCTAAAGCTTTTGGGAAAGCTCTTTTCTCGTGCTAACACGTTTTTGATTAATTGTGGTTTGCTTTTAGTCGTTCGTGAGTTATAGCGTCGCAAACATGGAGCAAAATAAAGAGAAAATACGGCATATTTTACAGTACTACTACGATAAAGGCAAAAATGCATCTCATGCTGCCAATAAAATTTGTGCATTTTATGGACCCGATACAGTTTCCATTTCCACCGCACAACGATGGTTTCAACGTTTTCGTTCTGGTGCAGAGGTGATCGAAGATGCGCCACGGTCCGGAAGGCCTGTCGTCAAAAATTGCGATAAAATCGCTGAATTGATCGAAAGAGACCGGCATAGTAGCAGCCGGAGCATCGGCCAAGAGCTGGGCATGAGTCATCAAACCGTTATAAACCATTTGAAGAAGCTTGGATTCAAAAAGAAGCTCGATGTATGGGTGCCACACGACTTGTCGCAAAACAACATTTTTGCCCGTATGGATGCATGCGAATCGCTTCTGAATCGCAACAAAATCGACCCGTTTTTGAAGCGGATGGTGACTGGCGATGAAAAGTGGGTCACTTACGACAACGTGAAGCGCAAACGGTCGTGGTCGAAAAGCGGTGAAGCTGCCCAGACGGTGGCCAAGCCTGGATTGACGGCCAGGAAGGTTCTTCTGTGTGTTTGGTGGGATTGGCAGGGAATCATCCACTATGAGCTGCTCCCCTATGGCCAAACGCTCAATTCGGACCTGTACTGCCAATAACTGGACCGCTTGAATGCAGCACTCATGCAGAAGAGGCCATCTTTGATCAACAGAGGCCGAATTGTTTTCCATCAGGACAACGCCAGGCCACACACATCTTTGGTGACGCGCCAGAAGCTCCGGGAGCTCGGATGGGAGGTTCTTTTGCATCCACCGTATAGTTCGGATCTCGCACCAAGTGATTACCACCTATTTCTGTCCATGGCGAACGAGCTTGGTAGTCGGAAGTTGTCCACAAGAGAGTCCTGTGAAAATTGGCTCTCCGAGTTTTTTGACAATAGGGAAGCGAGCTTCTATAAGATTGGCATTATGAAGTTGGCATCTCGTTGGGAACTCGTCATCGAACAAAACGGCGCATATTTGACTTAAATCGCATTATTATAACCAATTTTATGAACAATTGAAAATTCAATAAAAACACCGCAAGACTTTTTTGACAACATTTATTATTCATATTTTTATATGGAACTAATTTTGAATTTATTTTATTTAAATTGGAATTTTATTTTTTGCTTAAGTTTGAATAAAATATGCTGACTACGCAAAGCTACTCCAACTTATATAATTTATTTTGTGCCAAACAAACTTGAGTAATAATTTTTATTTTATTTTATTGAAAATTTAACATCGTATATTTTTCATGCCTCCTATTGTTTTTTAGACAGTTGTATTGTACTGTATATATAAATATGCAAGTAAACTAGTTTCATTGCTTAGCGGAATCCACTATGCTTGGATTTGCATTATTCAGCATTGGTATGTGGAAAAACAAATCTAGAATTTCATTTTGAGCTACTTGAATTGTATTTCACCTCATAACCTTAGCTATGTCAATATTTGTGACACATGCACAATGGAAATTTGACAGGCATGTAACTTTGACTGTCGTGCCATTCAAGTGCAGTTAATGCAAATGTTTGCTCAAGTGTGGGTAAGTGAAATGTCGAGAAAAATGCAACTATTCAAAATCAGGCTTCACATAAAAGTTACTCAGCAACTAAGACAGCGGAAGTGAGTCGACGGAAGTTAGCAATGAAAGTTTGGCAGCTAACAGTTTACGCACAAATAGAGCACATATTAAAAGGCATGCTATTTAGAACTGGCTGGGGAAATGCTTTTGAGACGTGCCATGCAAAGTGAATGTGTAAAGAAAATTGAGAGATGTGTAAATGTAAGTGTATTTGTAAAATTCTAGAAATAAGAATAGAAAACAAGTACACATTTTAATTTAAACATTTGCTAAATAAATCTCAACTAGATATTATTAATTTTGCACACTGTCCAGGGTTTTGTACAATTTCAATTCCCATTTATAATCGGCAGCTACACTGGAATGGCCCCGCCAAGTCATGTCAGAAGCATAAAATATGCGCATACAAATATCATTGTGCTCGAACCACCATCTGTCTGCTGACTTTGTAAAGAACACGCAAGCACACAAGCTCAAGCATAAACACTAGCATTCGCTACACATACATATGCATACACGCGCATGCATACAGGAACTAACTGAAATCAAATACGTTGCTGCAACATGACTACATTTGCGCGAAAAGCTACATGGAGCATAATAGGCGACGGCATGCACATCCTCGCAGTATGGAAAGGCAAGCGTACACTTATATACCATAGATTCTAACTGCGACCCTTTTCTTTTTATTCTCCATCTCCACCCATCTTTCACGGCAAAGGCAAAGCGCGCGCGCGTCGTTGAGCAAATACAAAACGCTGACACAAAATGAATAGTGTTATGAAGATTGTGGAAACTCGCGCAGCGGGTGAGGAGATAAGCAGCGAAGGCGGATTTGCGCTACGCATTTACATGCATGTATGTATATGCATACATGCGTGCGCTCAACGCGATAAAGTTAGCAAGCAAAAATGCATACAAATCACGTAGCGCCACAGAATATCGGCGTAGCGCAGAGCAATGGCTGCGAATGCGCTTTTAAGGTATCATTTTTAACATTTATCCACGCCAACTTACAATTGTGTTACTCATACGCAACGTTGCACGTGCACATTTAAGTGAATTTTAGTAGATTTGCTCGCATGCATGTGCCATTGTTTATTATGTAGATATTTTGACAAAAATAATGTATTACGGTATTGGAAAAGTATATCAATTGAAAGTATTGCAGAGTCGCGTGAAAGTAAAGGTACGGAAGACTACTTACGAATATACGAGCGATTCCATGTTCACTGAACCAAATATTTTGGACACTGTCGTTGATTTTTCTGAAAATTGGTTTATTTGTATGCTTGCGATAAGAAGTAAACAAAGAAAATTTTTGAAAAGAAGTCTTATAATTTTTAAACCTATTTAATTTTCACAATTATGGTATATAGATTTTAAAGTGAAATATTTTCAGTTGCTTTTAACATTTTTATAATTTTTTTTTTAATTTTGTAGAATTAAATATACTTCTTTCAAAATTTTTGTGACAACTGTGCTTTTGTCATTAATAATAATATTTTTTGTCATTAATAGCTGCTCAATGATCTCTGAAAATTTCATATTGGGATTATATTAACTTTTCGAATTATATTCAAATCATGCAGCAAACCTTCGAAAAAGATCGAAACGTCGCTACAAATATTAGTAAGCAGATTCACGAATTTTCATGATTCACGATTTTGAATATAACTTTAAAAGTTATTGAGTACAGTCTGATATAATATTGACAAAAATGTGAAAAAATGAGAGAAATATGCCAAAAAGGCTGTTTCTTCAAAAATTGTAAGCAAAAAAAAATACATTTTTTTCCGAAAAAAATTTGTTTTTGTTGGACAATGCAATATATGTATATATATATATATACAATTGGCGCGTACACCCGTTTTGGGTGTTTGGTCGAGCTCCTCCTCCTATTTGTGGTGTGCGTCTTGATGTTGTTCCACAAATGGAGGGACCTACAGTTTCAAGCCGACTCCGAACGGCAGATATTTTTATGAGGAGCTTTTTCATGGCAGAAATACACTCGGAGGTTTGTCATTGCCTGCCGAGGGGCGACCGCTATTAGAAAAATGTTTTTATTAATTTTGCTTTCACCGAGATTCGAACCAACGACCTCTCTGTGAATTCCGAATGGTAATCACGCACCAACCCATTCGGCTACGGCGGCCGTAGTAGTAGTTTTATTCTTGAATAAAACGTGCTTTGAGGAACAGTTTTAAATGCTTTTTACATTTTTTTTTAAATTTTGACATTTTTGAATTTATGCTCAGAATAGTTTGAGTTATGAAAAAAAATTAAAGTTCTTTTGCCAAAAATTTGACAAAAAGTTCTTTTGCCAAAAATTTTAACAAAAAACTAAAAAAAAGGTCTTTGGCCTTTTTGTCTCATCTCTTAATTACAAAAATATGAAAAAATTGAAGTGGGGGTATTTTTCAAAAATGCCAAAAAAGTTACTTTGCGTAAAATTTTGAACGAAGAAATAAAGTTGTTAGCCTCATCTATGTATTAGTGGCAAAAATATGAAAATACTAGGGAGGAAGTGTTATTCAAGAAGAACGAAAATTTGTTTCCCAAAAATTTTGAACAAAAAAAATTAAATTGTTTTCAAATTTGTTTTCAAAGTTTATTATATCAAAAAAACAAAAATTAAATTCAAATTGTAAACATAATTTGTAACTTTATTTGGGTTTTTATGTTTAAGTTTGTCCTTTTTGAGTTTATGGTTAAATAGTTTGAGCATATCCTCAGCTATTATTAAAAAAATGAAATAAAATTACTAATAATAAAATATGAACAGATGTTTTCTCAAAAATGCCAACAAAAGTTTTTTCTCAGAAATTCTGAACCAAAAAATTAAAACTTGTTTCCCAACCAAATATGTTGAAGAAGTATATTTTATCCCATTATAGAAAAAAAACAAATAAAAGTTTATAAAAATGTTAACAAGAACCTAAACTATTTTACTTTAACAATCCCTATTCCGAAATTTTTAACATTGCGTAAGTTTTAAAATTATAATTTTATTTATTATTTATCTCTTAATATCTCTTAATATCTCTTTTACCAAGGCTATAAATAAACCAACTCAGAAAAATCAAAAAAATGTATGCTAATTTCTAAAATACTTGGATCGCTTGACATGGAATCGCTCATACGTGGAGGATTTCACATTTAAATTTATATATGTAAAGTAGTTAAGTATTTTGTGAAGTAAAATATTAAGATCTTTTATCGCTATCTTAAACTGAGCGACTACCGTAGCCGCATCAATTAAAATAAAGTATTTTTTAATACCGATCGCCCCTCCCTCGGCAGGCAATGGCAAACCTTCGAGGGTCTTTCTGCTATGAAAAAGCGCCATTTGCCGTTCGGAGTCGGCTTAAAAACGGTTTATTTCGCTCCATTTGTACTCGGCCAAACATTTAACAGAAGTGTACGCGCCAATTGTTTATTTTATTTTTTAAGCTTTTCGTTATTACTATGCGACGCTTCTTTGTTCTAAGTTGCATCGACTCCATGTGGGTACCTCTGGAAGTTAGCATGAGTCCAGATCTGGGTAACGCGTATTAGCTGGACACCTTAGCATTTTAAATCTTAGCTCAAAAGTAGGCCATCTCTGCTGCCATGGCATTTAACCTTAGTAAATTATGCACAAGGAAGAAAGACCTGTCGCTGTTGATGTATTATATCGGGGCCGTGATGTTTTTCTTCGCTATGATTGCTAGTTGACCCTTTTACATACATACCATTTGCTTGTTTTAAGCATGCATTCTTATAAAAATATTGAAAAATTTGTGATTATTTTTGTGGAAAAAACTTAGTTTGTATTTGTATTTTGGTGCTAGTTTTAATTTAGTATCTTCTTCAATCTCACCACTCTTTTTTCACAAAAGTTGCTCAAGTGTATTCCCTCCATTGGTATAGGTTTACATCACGATCGGAGACTTCAGTAAATTCTATTTGTTTCTGTGCAAAAAGAAGCAGAAGGTAGGTTGTGCTCGTGCGGTAGAACAGTTGCTTTGGTGCAGGTGGCGGAAGCGGTATACGTGGTGGTGTAGGTAATTTTAATACTTTGGGAGTTGTGGCCTTTGTTGTGCTCGTGGCGTAAAATTGTGTTTCTGATGAAGGAGGTGGCGGACGTGGAGTACGTGGTGGGCGTGGTAGTTTCGATACTTTGTTATTCGTGATGTCTTCCCTTAAAGGTGGTACTGGCTTCGTTGTGTGTGGCTGTTGGGTAACACTAGACGATGACTGAACTTCAGTTTGAGGTGCAGTTGTTTGTTGTGATTCTAAATTTGACTTCGTCACCGTCAGTTCTAATTCAGTTTGTTTTGTTTGCTTCGTCACTAACTCCAGCATTGTCGCTAATTTCGTCATTGTTTCTGTCTCAAATTCTGATTCGATTGTCCTATTGATCTCATTCTCCTCTTTCGATATTTCTTCGCCTACAGGTTTTGGTTCCAACTCCATTTCTGTTTCGGCTTTCGTCATTGCTTCCGTTTCAAATTCTGGTTCGACGCCACTATGTATTTCAATCTCCTCTTTCAGACCTGCCCCGTCTATCGGATTTGCTCCCAACTCGTTTTCGAGCGCTTTCTTCGGCGGCCGTGGCGTAGAGGTGCTGATATAATGTCCACCAGGTCTGTAAACTGGTTCAGGAGCGGTCAGATGAGAGCGTGCACGTGTGGTTGGTGGCGGTAAAAGAATGAAGCAGTAAAAAACTAACATAATAACATTTTGCCTCATCTTATCACCTTGCTATGTATAGCTATGTATTAGTCACAAAATAATTACTTCACCACCAGCGGATTGCTGCTTATATAGAAGATACATTTGAGAAAATATTTCCCAAGTGATAAACAAGTAATTACTAAGGTGTCAAAAATACAAACGCGCGTTTTTGTTGGATGATTAATTCGCACGACTTTAATAGCTTTGTTTGCTAGTGTTTTCAAATTAATGTATTGATAAGATTTGCTTTCAGTGCTAAGGAGTGAAGAATGGCGAAGAAGTTAAATTAGTAATTCCAAAGCCATGTTCGATATTTAGTTACAAATATGAAGCTCGCGTGCATGATGATTCGTTTTAATATTTCCTATGTTCTCCAAGATAAAGTACGTCAGCTGTGTTTTGTTAGTAATGCTCATTGAACTAAAGCTATATAAAAACTACTTTCTAGCTACATAAAAAATTGTAAAAAATTTCATTTATTATTAAGTTCAATTTTCAGAAAATTTTCGATTTTGTTTCACAAATGGTGGCACTTACATTTTCTAATGGCAGAAATACACTTGAGAGTTTGCCCTTACCTGTTGAGGGGTGACTGATATTTTTCTATCGATTGGTTTCATGCCCCGATATTCGAGCCTACTCACTTCCAAATCGTAGTCACGCTCCAAACCTTTCGGCTACTGTGGCCCCCGTTATATATATGAGCATATAGCCCATTTAATTTTGCTGAAATAAAATATACATTATAAGCGCCTAAGAAATTGGGAGGAATTTTAATCGGTTTTTTCGATAGCTTTTTGCCCTTGATTCCACATAAAATGAATTTGATGTTTAGAAAAATGCGCAAGACCATTTGCAAAACGAAAAAAGTTAAAAAAAATGAAATCCAGTTTTTATAAATTTCACTAGTTAACATTTATATATGAAAAGCCGCAAGAGCTCCCAGCCACCAGGGCTGCCTGTTTTCTTTCATAAAAAAATATCGAGCATTCGTTACATGGGGAAGATGTCCAGACTATCAGCAATAAAAAATTGTCAAAAACCAAAATTTGTGCTACTTGAGACTTCGTCTTTTTTTATATCAAAATATATGGGCTATGAAACTGCATACTTGAAATTTTTCTACAAAATCGGATTAACAATTATAGTTAAAATTCTAGATGGAATTTTTCGAAATTTTGTATAAAGTCGTAATTTTGGTTTATATGGTTTTGGTTAAATAAATTGAATGATTAAATAGAAATATTTAAAACAAAAAAATTACTCGAAAACAATGAAATATTACAAAAAAATTATAATGCTATTACCACTCAGTTATGCTCGCGCCCGCCTTAGCCAAACAGGTTGGTGCATGACTACCATTCGGAATTCAGAGAGAACGTAGGTTCGAATCTCGGTGAAACATGAAAATTAAAAATAAGGGTTTTCTAATAGCGGTCGCCCCTCGGCAGGCAATGCCAAACTTCCGAGTGTATTTCTGCTCTTCATAAAAATCATCTGTCGCGTGAAGTCGGCTTGAAACAGTAGGTCCCTCCCCTCTATTTGTGGAACAACAGCAGGACGCACGCTACAAATAGGAGGAGAAGCTCGGCCAAACACCCGCGAACGCGCCAATTATATAAATATAGGTATATATGCTCGCTGCTGTACAAAGGCATATAGATATGTATACTTACACAAGCACTTTGCACGCTCACCTGAGTACAAGCTAACACTCTTACTTCCTCTACAGGCGCATATATTACCTTTGTAATTGTTGTTGTACTTAATTATCATATTGCTGGCAATGAGAAGTGCTACGCTATTGTGAGAGGGGTAAAGGCGAATGTGTCCTTAATTATATGTACGACAAATACCGACCGCAACAATCCACAACTTTACGACTAATTGAAATAATTGAAACCAGCAGTGGGAATAAATTAAAAAGTCACACAAGAGTTGAGTTAACTTTGCGAAAGTGTAGTGTAAATGCCTGCTGGGAGAAGTGGGGGATCTAATTTGTGCAACAAAGCATGAAATTGTGAATGTGTGAAAATTAGTTTTCGATGACTGTCACTCTCCATGTACTACAGAGGGAAATATTTAGATGAAATGGCTCATTGTCATGCCAGGTGTGTGGGCTCTCAACTCCGTTTCTTTAGTTATACTTTTATGCGTGGTGTATGGAAGGAGTTTCTTTAATCAAATGCTTTTGATATCGAAAGTCTTGCCTGCAAATCTGCTAGAAATATTTATTAAGATGTGGAGGTTAGCGACAAAATTAATTAATATTCTTTATCTCTTACTCTTCTCTGCAGCTGACAAAAGGGATGCGAACACAAATCATGAAACTGGCTCCTGTGTGAGTTGAAGTCTCGCGACGCCGCGAGGTGTCTTTTGTACGTTGAACGTCGTAAAAAGTTAATATCTGTATCATGCGGGAAGTAGGTACAAAGAACTAATCCATCCATTATGGCAATTGTAAATGCGGAAAATCATATGTGAAGCTCAGCTAACATGGCACATCGCCTCCACGAAGCCAAATACTCGTATTTTATATATATATATATTGGTTGCCCAAAAGGTGTTGTATTTTTGGTGTGACGGGAAGAGATTAGTAAATATATTGTTTGGGGAAACAGAAATCCATTATTTTTGCGTAAATGGCTTAAAACTGTTCTATGGCCAATCTTTAGCATCTAGGCCAATCTCTAGCTTCTTGAAGTAGGGTTTTATTCGCCCGCGTCCGTGTCCACCATGCTTGTAGCCAGTTTCATGTGATAGGCTCATCTTCTTATGTTTCTATCTGCAAGGTTTTGCTTTGTTGTACTGCGTTCTTCTTCTTCACCTTCTTTCTACGTAATACGCCTTGAACGTAAGATACTGTTTTCCACTTATCTTCACATTCTAGCATCTTGCGACTACATTGGTTGGCGCGATGTCGCCCATTACTCCCTCAGAGCATCTCTTTCAACGAGCCATCTGTTGCAACTAAAGCACGTATGTTCGGTGTCATCGCTCCGCATGTTTCTTCTGGAATCTCATGTACCCACTCGTCCCCGGACCAAGCGATTGATAAGTATCTTCCCGCTAATCACAAAACTGCTACGCTTCAGGCAGTGTGATAGGCTGTTCGTTGTACAGCATCCAGTGCTTTGCGCTTGGTTTTGCAGTTTAGCATATCTCCCTATATTTCGCTGCCATATTGCGTTTGTGATCGCCATGATCAGCCTTTTACTCCGTATTGATCCACCGATGTTCGCCGTAAGTCCGCTTAGCATTCTCATTATCTTCGTTGTTTTAGTAGCCACATGCAGTATCTGGGTCCAGAAAGTAAGGAGTGAAGTCGAGTTGAATGCCCACGTATTTCACCGCTTTCTCAGTCACTAGCGACGAGTCGCTTAGTTGCATGCTGATGACTTCGGTCTTATGTTTGGTGAGTCCCAGACCATGGTCCTCAATCCCGGATATAGAAATGGTGGCATTGTTGATTGAGATGAGGACAACCACCTTCTTTCTATTATCTGAGATTTGGGCATTTTCATTATTTGCGCATTCCACTATTAAAGCAAAGAATTTTAGTAATAAATTAAAAAGTTTTAAAATAACTTACTTTTAGGCAGATTTTTGCAATTTTTGTGACTCCTTGTTTGTGCATAATTTTTAAATTCGAGGAACTGTCCCTTTTCACGAAATTCTAAATAGAGAATGCAATTCAAACAGTGCTGCAAAAGTGTTGCTAGCATCATGTTGCAAACATGTTACTGAACAGAGCACAACTTTGTCGTGAAATTATTATGAAATTTCCAGCACATTTCATGGTCAAGAATTGTATATGGATTTTGACAGCATTTTCATGTGAAATAGGAAATGAGTACTGCATACGCCGCTCCTAGGCAGTCAGTGTTAAGTTATGTTAATTATTGGTCTTTAAGCACTTTTGAAAATATTTGATCATTTTATTAAAATATTTAAAAGCCATTCAATAGCATTAATGGGATGCTCAATTTAAACTAATCCTTAAAAAATACTTTAGCATAAACTACAAATACTGCGAAAGTGCTTGAAATACAATAGTAAAGAGTTTTTGATATTTTCTTACGACTCATCAACTCTACTCTTTATAGTGCCAGCCACAATGACAGCCAACACTTGACATCACTGAGTGACCAGTCTGCTTGAGTGCCTGCTTCTCAGCAAATACTTACGTAACTGTGTACTCCTAGTTGTACTCCACTGCCTGAGATAAGTAGACAAGACGAGTACTTCTGCAGCTGCTACAAGAAAAGTTTAAGTTAAAAGTTTTCCTTCATCAATAGTGCGGCAAAAGGGCAGAAGTGTTTAAAGGATATTTGTGAATAACAACAATTAAATGTAGTAAAATTTAAAAAAAATTTTTGAGGATTTAAATTGCGATAATTTCGCTTACTCAGCGCTTAATACAAGCATGCCAGTCATTGTTGTTATTACGGCCGGAACTGAAATACTGACGCAGCTTATTCATTTCATTAAATTATTTGCCCTGCGTGAATGAAATGCGAAAAAGATAAGCCAAGTTGGTAAGCGTCGATTTCTGTTACCACATTTTATTTGAGTTTTGGGTACCGAATGCTTGAAAATACGTTGGAATTAACATAAGTACATGTAGGTATGTGGTAATATTGAATGCATTGTTGGTATACTATTAAATATTATCTGGGATGGCTTGGTCGGTTATCGCTGAATGTTGTTTTACATTTATGTATCAAGTTCCCGAAATTTGTTCATAAAGTATTCTTTCAAACCGTAGAGCTCTTTCAAGCTTACATGGTATACCAAAGGTCTAAGGGAGTTTAAACATCTGTGAAATATTAGTTTGGGAAAAAAGAAATCCATAATTTTTGCGCTAATGGTTTAAAACTGTTTTAAGTTCGATCTTTAGCTTCTGGTGGATGCGACGCCTACCAACATGCCACGATTAAGGTCACTAGGTGGCTCTTTCTTCGACAGCCTGGGGCAATGCTCCAACCTAAGCCTCATCAATCTTCTACTCAACATCGTACGACAGCGCAGGCTGGCTGTAAATATCTGCCTGTTGGAGATGTCTCAATCGTATCAAAACGGCGCTTAAGTACTCTTGGGAAGTATCAGAGTAGTACTTCAACCAATTTACCTATGTACCTACTTGTTTACCGTACCGAGTTTCTTTGGATTGTTGCGCAAGTCATTAATTGCATAGGTAGAAGGGTAAAGATATCTTTGAATAGAATATTTGACTTACAAATTTCTGTTACGTGAACTAAGTTATAACACCCCTTTTTGGCCCAGGGCGAACGGGAATGAAAATCTTTAAGTTGCTACCCATCTTCCCCGTCTTCGCGTGTGTAACATTTTTAACTGAAATATTTGTATTGTTGAACTTGTTACTTGCTTTGCATTGCACTTCACGTTGCATGATAGCGTTGTATACAAAAAAATTACCTTGAATGCCTAGTAGATTTAGGCACGTTGAGCATTCAGAGTTTAAAATTTATCAGCAGGTGTAAAAATCGTGAATCAACTCCTTCTTTAAGTGGTATTGCAAGCACCTGGTTGGCGCAAGTGTGCTTCCACACATACGGCTCAAAACAGCAGCCACCACAACTTAGTCTAATTTATACCAGCACTAAAAACTCTCTTGAGGTACTTATATAAAACATCCCACACCGCCATTACTGAAATCATTTTACATAATAGGTCTAATGAAAAACCAGGCTGAATTCTTCCCAAAAGTATTTGCAACGGCAGCATTTCATGTAAAAAATAAAAGGAAAAGAAATGTGAAATTGTTATTGACACCACAATTTACGCCCTTCATTGCTTCTTGCAAGTAAACCCACATTTGCTAACAGAAAAAAGAACAAAAAAAAAAACGGTTCAAGAGCTCAGCAGCACACTTTTCGCCACTATTGTCAAATTGAGCCAATATTATTTTGTTTTCTTTGCTTTTCTTGTTTTTGTTCCTGTTTTTGTATACTACAGCCTAGAAATGAGAGCCGATAACAAACCACACAATCCAGGTTAAAAAGCAGAGCAACAAACGCAAACAGAATCGAAGCAAGCAAACGCGTACGTGCAGAAAGGGGCAAAAACGTGCTGAGCAAGTAAAATCAGGAAAGTGCAGGATGAGAAAAGTTAAAATGGAAATCGTGCAGGATTTGAGAAACCAAAAAACAATGCTAACAAAACAAAAAAATGTTTGCCATCAAACCATTTTCCAGCTACGCAAGAGTTTACACCTAACACAACCGCTTTTCATCCCACAACATTAGCAACAAAAGTTCAGAAGACAAATGCTCTCAAAAGCATGGAATACAACACCATCATTTAAAGTGATCTCAATGGGTTTGAGGTGTGCCAAGAATTTGCTGTTCGATTTAGTGGAAAGAAAAAGGAAAGAAAAACCTTCCTTTCGTATTTTAAAATAAAAGTGAAAGATGGTAGGTACTAAAAGAGTTAGTGCAATTGGAGTTATTGTTGAAAGATGAGGTGAAGCGTAAAACAATAAATTAAATTAGATATAGCAAAATCTTATTCCGTATGAAGCCGCACGTTATACTCTCATGAGCTGTTTTGGTGAAATTTATTTAGGAATCAGGTAATCGTAATTTTAAGATTTCGTGGTATAAAGTAATGCAGCGGGGAAGCGAACAGTTCTGAGCGTTCTCTGCTGTATGCCTTCAGCGAGCCATAGCTCACGGGTCATAATATAAGATAGCCCAAAGGCGGCATTATGCTTTGAAACAGATTTTTTGAGAGTTTTTGTTACATCATTTCCAAATTGAGGTAAAAAGGGACAAAATTCGATCAACTGTTCAGTATCACAACAAAATAGGGGGAGAAAAAGAGAGCAGGTAGGCTCAATACAGTTCGAATATAGCAATTAAACTCTGGTTCCACGCTTGGGCTCCTGGAATATGGATATCGAAGTGAATCGCGGTTTAGTAGATTCTAGAAGTTCAGTAGTACCGAGCCTGAATCGCCGTCCTTTTCAAGCTCCAGTGGCAGTTTAAGGTATTACCATGAGATTTTAATACACTGTTTTTTTTAACAGGCGCATTTGTGCTTATAAGTATACCAATTTTTTTCATATAACGGTTGTATGTAAGAGCATCAAATAATGGAAATAGATATAAAAATATGCATTTCAAAATGCTCAAAATGATAAGATAAGGCTAATCGCCTACCCTGCCAAAATGCAAAAGAGATTAAAGAAATCAACGCAAGACTGAGTATTGTCGAGGCCCTATGCTCCCGAGTGGAGTGAACAAGGAAAAAAACAAAAATATAATATTTTATTTATTTTTGTAATTTTATTTTACTTTAAATTGATATATTTCATTCATTTGTTTTTTAATTTTTGGAATTAATTTTTTTAAATTTTATTTCTAGGTTTAATTAACTGAAATAAATTTTATTTAACCTTATTTAATTTCCTTGTTTTATTTTATATTATTTTATTTAATGCTATTTTATTATTTTTCATTTAATTTAAAGAAATTTTTTTATTTTATTATATTTGATTATATTCTATGTTACTTTTTTATTGTTTTTATTATTCAGGTTTTTTTTTAATTTATTTTTTTTAGTTAAATTTTACTTTGTTTTTGATTTTACCAATTTTTTTATTTTGTTATATTTGAATATATGTATTTTATTTCATTTTATTTGTTTTATTGTGTTTGATTTTTTAATTAGGTGTTATTTATTTTTTCTTTAATTTAATAACTTCTTTTTGTTATTTATTTTTTCTTTAATTTAATAACTTCTTTTTGTCCTGTTTTATTTTCTTTATTTCATATTATTTAATTTAAATTTTTTAAATTAAATTTAATTAAATTTTATTTTATTATTTGACTTCTTTTATTAATTTTTTTAATTAATTGTTGTATCGTGCTGTTATTTTTTTGCTGATAGAAGGAACAAAATTTAAATTTTATTAAATGATCCTGATAAGGATCAAGTTCAATTTAAACAAGGGAATGTTGCCGGAGTGACAAACAGATTAAGCGCATTCATAGTGGAAAACATATGTTTATGGCATGTCTTTATGTTCTCTACTGAGCAATAGCTGGAAGAGCCTAGCAATAATCCCCCATAACAAACCCATCCAAATAATAATTACAAAGTGAACTAACAATACGCTTGATAGGCAGCAATTTCGCAATCCAAATATGAAGCATTTGTTGCGATTGCCGCAGCTAAGACCATCAACGCCATCAAATGAATGCCAGCAATCACTATTTGCCATCGAAAACGTGAATGTTTGCTATCATTAGTGCCAAATACTAGGCCGACGGCGGTTGTATGCCTTCTCCAATACGCTTTCAATGGAATGCATTGTGTTGCTTTGGTGGTTCTACGAACAAGAAGCTGCAGCAGCCAAACCATATTTATGCACATATCCCTAACAACACACATCCGCGGACATATCTATCACAGCTATTGGCATATACAAATTCAACTCTACTTTACATATACCAAATATGCATATGCACGTGCCTCACATGCAGTAGCGGGCGATCATTGCAAATATGCTTGAATAGAGCGTAATACAATTTGTATGCCACACAATTGTTGCGCGTTCGATAAATTTGCCAGCTCTCGTTGCACGTAGAGGAAAATAATGGCGGCCAATGGCTGGCAGAATGAATGAAGTGGCGAAAGGTTCAAAGCGAGCGAGTAGCGAAAAGCCGTCAGCATAACAATTGCAAAGCGATTTTCTACCCAAGCAGACACTTCTGTTGCAATTCGTATAAGCGCTCAACTGCGTGGCACTCACACGCCCTGTTGGATGCAGTTGTTATGCGTATGTGTACGTATGTGGGTAGTAATGCAATAAGTGACAAAGTAATTTGTATCAGATTAGATGCAATCTTTTCGAAGGTACTTTAAACAATTGAAATTGAGTGTCCCTTGCGACTGTGAACAGCTGAATGTAACTTTGCATAATTGTTATATTTTATTATCTATACTAATATTATAAAGAGGAAAACTTTGTTTGTTTGTTTGTTTGGTTGTTTGGTTGTAATGAATAGGCTCAAAAACTACTGGACCGATTTTAAAAATTCTTTCACCATTCGAAAGCTACATCATCCACGAGTAACATGGATTATATTTTATTTTGGAAATAGGGCTCGAGATATAGGTCAAAACGTGGACCCGGGTAACCTTCGAATGTGTATGTACAATATGGGTATCAAATGGTAGCTGTTGGTGAATGCTTTAGTCCAGAGTACTTTTCATGCCGCTCCGTGACTAGGGTCTCGAGATAGAGACCAAAACGTGGACCCTAGAATGTGTTTGTACAATACGGATGTCAAATTGAAGCTGTTGGTGAATGCTTTAGTACAGAGTATTTTTCATGCCGCTCCGTGACTGGGGTCTCGAGATATAGGTCAAAACGTGGACCCGGGTAACCTTTGGTTGTGTATGTACAATATGGGTATCAAATGAAAGCTGTTGATAAGTGCTTTAATACGGGGTAATGTTCATACCTATTGATGACTAGGGTCTCGAAATATATGCCAAAACGCGGACCCGCCGTGTCTTTGAACCGAATTAAACCAAACTTACACACATTGTTAAGGAGGTATTGAAGATGGTTTCCGTATAGTTTGGATACCTATTGGTAGATAGGGTCTCGAGATATAGGTCAAAACGTGGACCCGGGTAACCTTCGGATGTGTATGCACAATATGGGTATCAAATGGAAGCTGTTGGTGAATGCTTTAGTCCAGAGTATTTTTCATGCCGCTCCGTGACTAGGGTCTCGAGATAGAGACCAAAACGTGGACCCTAGAATGTGTTTGTACAATATGGATATCAAATGAAAGCTGTTGATAAGTGCTTTAATACGGGGTAATGTTCATACCTATTGATGACTAGGGTCTCGAAATATATGCCAAAACGCGGACCCGCCGTGTCTTTGAACCGAATTAAACCAAACTTACACACATTGTTAAGGAGGTATTGAAGATGGTTTCCGTATAGTTTGGATACCTATTGGTAGATAGGGTCTCGAGATATAGGTCAAAACGTGGACCCGGGTAACCTTCGGATGTGTATGTACAATATGGGTATCAAATGGAAGCTGTTGGTGAATGCTTTAGTCCAGAGTATTTTTCATGCCGCTCCGTTACTAGGGTCTCGAGATAGAGACCAACACGTGGACCCTAGAATGTGTTTGTACAATATGGATATCAAATGAAAGCTGTTGATAAGTGCTTTAATACGGGGTAATTTTCATACCTATTGATGACTAGGGTCTCGAAATATATGCCAAAACGTGGACCCGCCGTGTCTTTGAACCGAATTAAACCAAACTTACACACATTGTTAAGGAGGTATTGAAGATGGGTTTCGTAAAGTTTGGTTGTAATTCGGAACACTGGCAACGCGTACAGCGTTCTTTTGAATCAGCCATAATGTCGCTTCCTTTTGTAACGCTTGGGGCGGAACTGAACTGTCAAATTGACAGTGTGAGTTACAATGTGTCAATATTTCTTTCTGATTTGGATACCATAAGGAAAAAACGTAAGTGCAACATGTAAAAATTGTTTGTGAATTTTTTTGGAGTGGATTTTGGAACAGTGAATCATTTCTTACGAAATTTGAGAATTTAATGTGAAATCCGAATGAAATTATGTGTTCGTGGAAAAAAAATTTTTTTTCGTTTTGTTTTTGAAAAATATAAATGGATAATGGTTAAAAAAGCTCCAATGCTTAATAAAACATATAAATTGAAACGAAAAATTCATGGATGATCAGGGAAAAAGACGATTGTTAATTCATATGCGTTGATTTGAAATTTAAAAACAATCTTCTTTTTTCCTGATTTTCAATTTATATTTTATATTTACTCAAAAACAAATAGAAAAACAAAAAATATTGTTTATGCCAAAGCGCTTGAATAAAGAATAAAGAAATAAATAATATGAAAATCATATATTTTCTGTTCTAAACCATATCTATTCTATTTTAGTGTGCCCAGCGAAGGGGGCCGGGTTTGCTAGTACATATATAAAATAAGTAAGTAATGTATAGATAAATCAAAACTATACATACATAAAAAGCATGGTGTAGGGATATCTTAACATTTGGCTACAGCAATTTAATATTGGTTAAGGGAGTTGCGTGAGTTTTTAATTATTCATCTAGGACACACGTCTATGAGAGAGACCTTTCAATTAGTGTCTTCACACCGTAAGGATCCACCACCTTAGAAAATCGCCAATAGCCTCACCTCGCTTTGCAAATTCGATAGCCAGCTTTCTTGCGTATAATTCTCATCAAGCTAATGAAACGAATAGTTGACTTCGTGCTTGACAACAATCCATATTGGCTCTTCTCAAAGATCTGGCTGCTTATTTTTGTGAAAAAGCTTTGAAACACAGTAATCACCTAAGCGTTTAAGCTCTGAATATCGCTCGCAGAAGAAGCTTTACTTTGCAGAGCTAAAGCATTTGTATCCATTTTTACGACATGAACTGTCGTATTTTTATTTGCCACTGTATGTGCTTGAATCTTCTGCTGAATCTTTCAAAAAGGCTGTATCATATGGTATATTTAGCATCAAGCTTTGGTATTTCTCACAAGAACGACGGACCTTTTGCGGTGTAGTAAGAAGATAGACACGTGATAGTTGCTGGACTTTTATTCTTATGGATCGGATCGGGCAGACTACATTCTTCGTAGCGATTAATATGTGTATCTTAACGGCTCCTAACCATTGTTTTTGAATAGCTCATATGACTGTTCATCGGCTCCTACAACTTTGTTATTTTCTGGCTGTCCCATTGAAATGCTAATTACGTCTTCAGGGATTTGGTCATCGGAGTCTTTATCTTTTCTGTGATTTCGACTACTGTCACTATTCTGCAGTATGGAGAAGCGTATTCTCCTTTACTTAAGACATTTTGGGACTCCGTCTTTAAAATCTTCTGTAAGCCCCCGAATTGGGATGGACGTTTTTCTACTCAGAAGGCATTTCAGGCTCTTCGAACTCACTTCTTTCGGCCTCTATCTTCTTTTTTTCGAATAATACGCCTTCCTTACTTCCCAAACTCTAGGGGAGGTGAATTACTTCTAATCTCAGTTCCTCTCGGGCTACGGATACTTCCGGAGATGATCATAGTGCATGCACAAGGTAAGTGATCCCAAGTGAACACATGTTTTTAGTTGTGACAGATTGCGGAGAGATACGCTGAGGAAGCAGATTGGCAAGATCCCGCCACGCAACATGAACTCGAGGACAGCTAGAACGCGGTAAAGGTATACATCGAAGATGTACTACGGAAAAATAATAAACCTCGTCCCAGTGCAACCTAGCGAAGCCTTACAGATAGAGACACAAGAAGACGATTCCACAGGCCGACAGCATCTCAGACCCAGAAACCAGACTATATATTTCCGAAGGTTTATAATGCGCTAAATCCAAATCTGGCCTCAGAATTGCTCTATCAGCTCTGGTTTTCGAGATATCCTAACCTAAATGTGCAAAAAACACCGTTTTTGCCCATATTTGAGGTTATGTAGCCTTGCAGATGTTTTCTTTCATCAAAATTAAAGGATGCCATCTTTAAATACAATCCTTCTTTTTTCAAATGGCGTTAAGTTTGCTTAAATATCATTTTTTTTCGCTGAGATATCGCATTTTGAAATTTTCATGTTTCTAAATTTTCCTACACCTGAAAATCGATTAAGATAACATAGACATGATATAGTCGATTACTAATTTTCTTGAATTGAGTCTTATTTTTCTTAAAATTTTGCCTCACACCAAACTCCTACACTATCTAACCCACGGGTACCGGTATGATAGGGGTGGTTTCTAGGGGTTAGGGCTGTGTGTGACTCGGTACCCAAAGGTTAGATAGTGTAGGGATGTGGTGAGTCAGCACACTTATGGTATTTGGCGCCTCCTCCCATTTCTAAGCCGACTCCGAACGGCAGATAGCTTTTTATGAGGAGCTTTTTCATAGTAGAAATACACTTGAAGGTTTGCTATTGCCTGCCGAAGGGCGATTAGAAAAACTATTTTTTCATTTCCGTATTTCATGCATGAATATTCGAACATACATACGTACTCCGAATGGTAGTCACACTCCAATCCGCTATTACATTACTATTACTACCATACTATTAAAATTAAAGTAATGGTTTGAATTTTCACAATTCGATTTCAAGTTAGTCCAAAATTCTATAAATTGGAGTGGCGTGACGTTTAAAATCTAATTTACTGTAAGACTTTCTATCATTTTCGTTATCAGTTATTTTCCATTTTGCGTTTCCTCTTTTTGAACGATTATTCACTACACTTTCTTATTCTCTATTACCATTGCATTCGGTTACTTTTCATACTTACATAAGTACATTTCGAAGGCTGCAACATAACTGAAAATAGTGAAGACTATTTCTCGACTTCTAGTGCCCTGATGGCGCAAGTCGACTATAGCAGAAGCAAATAAGAGCTTCTCCACACTTGACACTCTTGGCATGGCGACTGCAATTGCAGCTAACACTTGACACCGTTGAGTGACCGACAAGCGGTGGACAACTTCTCAGCAAATACTTAACAGTGTCTTTCTTGTGCGGCACACACAGAGCTTGTAATATTCGTAAGCATCTTAATAGTGGCTGCTTGAAATGCACAAGGCACAATTTCCTTTACCTACAAAGGGAGCATAAGAGGGCTTGAGTGGCTTGGAGGAAACTTAGAAAGGAGCAATTAAATGTTAAAAATAAAAATTCATAATATGAAAGATAATTTCTTTTACAAAAGTTGTCCGGAATATTTACTTACATTTTTTTATTTCAAAAAAGCAAAATAAGAATAAAGAAATAAAAAGGGAGTTCGGTGATTAAATTAAGTGCATAATTTTTGTTAATCAGACTGTGGCAAAATCCCGAAAATTTCATGGATTTGTAAAGAAATTTAGGCACGTGTGACATTAACAGAAAATTTGTTAACTTACTGGGAGTCCAGGCCAGTCTTCTGCAAAATTAAATGAGGTGTTATGGAGTGGGAATAAATACCCCTTCAATCCATGTGGGAGTTCCTAAATTTTGAATAGAAAAGGACGCCTACAATCTTTTTATTAGATGACAATAGTATTAGAGATTAGATATTAGTGATGATTGAGACTTCGAATACTTTTAAGTAGTCCTGTAGTGCGATTCATTAATACATTTTAACGATATTCGCATTGTTTTCTTTTCTTAACCACAATTTTAACGATTTTGCTATTCGGTAACACATTTCATAACGATAATTGATAAAAAAAACCAGCTGTTTGGTTAACCTGTAGATTATCGGAAGCTAAACGACAACAATTTGTAGAACAACATCAAGACGCACACCCCAAATAGGAGGAGGAGCTCGGCCAAACATCTAACAGAAGTGTACGCGCCAATTATTTATTTATTTATTTAAACGACAACAATTTTGGAGTGGTTAAATTAAACGAGAAAACAAGAATTAGTAGTTTGAACTAAAACTATGAAATTATATTAACAAAACTCGAATATAAATTTCGAGTATTTGGCCTATGATTTATCGCGGGGAGAGAAGGTAGTGAATCTTCAGGGAGTAGATCGACGTTTGCACCGGGATGTGGACAATCCTTTCCACTTGGCTGCTGAGAAGTTCCACTAACTATGTCGGTTTACTTCAAACTTGACTAAGGATCTAATTTCTCAAGTTGACAGTCATCCAGAATTACACCGATTTCGTATGTTAACAGTTAAACCTTGCAATCTTTAAGCTGATTTAATTCTAAATTTTGCCTTAATATTACAAGGCCTAGCTACACTGCGATTTTTAGCAACTTTATATTATCAACATCCCATAGGTGAGCAATAGGGAATATCCATGAGCCAGTCATCCATTAGCCGAAGCATACGAGGTCTGTTCAAAAAACAAGTTGAAGGTTTAAACTTCGCGGGCTGCGTACATTCGATTTGCGATTATTTTTTTTATGTCGGTACACTCGTCTCGAAAATATGTTCACGGTTTTAGCAATATGGCATGTTTCGTTTGTTTATGAGAGGCATAAATAAGACAAGTGTTTTGCATGTTCGACGATTTTCAGCTATCGAAAAAAATTGTTCAAAAAAGTTGCATCAAATTTTGTGTAAAAAATGGAATTAAGTGCTCAAAAAACATTAAAATATTGACAGTGGCAAACGGTGAGAGTAGTCTGAGTCAAAAAAATGTTTACAATTGGTACAAGCTTTATACAAAAGGTCGTGAAGATGTGAGTGACGACGCTCCCTCTGGACGCCCCAGCACATCAACAGCCGATGAAAAGTTTGAGAAATTTAAGAAAATTGTTCTGGAGAATCGTCAAATCACAATTAGAGAAGTTGCTGAGGCTACCGGCATAGTGGCATATCGGTTGGCTTATGCTATGCAATTTTTCGAAAATTTTGGGCAAAAGCATATGGCAGCGAAGTGTCCAACGTTGCTTAATTTTGACCAAAAGCAACGTTGCATGACGTCAACGATGATCCAGATGTACATAACGGATGACAATTTATGGGTATATAGTTATGACATGGAAACCATAGCCCAATCGTCCCAATGGAAGAGTCCAGGCGAGCCAATAGTTGAATAAATTTAATTTAAATTAACTTTTTTAACAGACCTCGGGCATTGTGTAACAAATGCAGTCAACCGTTCCATGTTTTACGCAAGGGTGATGCTTCCTAAGTGCCAAAAGTCATTTTTAAAAAAAAAAAAAAAAAATTAAGTATTTTTCTTTTTTTTACTTCGTGGAAATGCAATTGAAGAAGCAGTCAAACATGTAACTATTCACTCATTTTGATATTTCATTTGACAATGATACCACTCTCTATCATTTAGAATAAATAGAAGAAGACAGAGGTTTAGTGTTAGTTAGCGTTAGTTTGCGAATAGCAAAATCGTTAGCGCAAACGGCAAATACTGTAGACAAAACTACAATAACAATTGTCGAATCGTTAAAAGTTAGTGAATCGCACAACTGAATACCTTTATTAACCTTTTAAGTTCGGTAAAAACTCTATGAATGTAATATTAGAAGTTTCATAGTTGTTTAGAGTGGTATTTCAGAATATGTTTACGCAATTCCAAGTTGTCGGGACTAGTCCCGGGAAATATTTTTTTTTAATTCTTTAAAACACTAAGTTTAATATCATCACTAATTGCCTACTTCTGGATTTCAGGTATATTTTATGTAATTGCGAAAATACCGAACTAAAAATCCCGAACTGATTCCAGAAAGGCTTTCTATATTTACTACAAATTTATGCTGTTATTTAAGATAAAAATAATATTTTTATTTATCTAGTACGAAGCAACCCAAACAGAGGAGGCTGGATCATTGATTAGCCCATAAATGTTTAATCCTACTGCCTACTTTTTATTCATGGAGCAAAGTTTTGTTAAATTTATATAAGTTGTAATTATGAAATAACTCTGCGAATTTTTTCTAGAATAACTTTTGTAATTATATTAATTTTTTCTCAAGATATAGCTTATTAGTTGTGTGAATAATTGAACATGAAAACAAGTATTTTATTACGATAAATTTTATGTTTTTCAAGCCCAAAACAAACGCAAATAAACATTTGCAAAAGCGAGACTGTTACACATACTTAGGTGCTTCATTCCATACAAACTTCACTAATAAACTTACACTGAAAAAATTGAACATAACCGAAAAGAGTGCATGATTATTGTTGCGTCCCAAAGGCATACGCATATTCAAGGTGCATGTCTATAAAACCGAAATTTTTAACGTTAAAATGTATTTAAGATCTCTTCGTTATTCCAAAGCTTTTATTGTCGCCAAACATTTTTCTTTTATATACCGAGTTACTAAAGTATTGTGTCGTTACATTGTCGCTGACATAAATAGAACACCGTACGGTTGTCTCCTAGTACATTTACGTTATCGTGCATCTGCGAGGAGATGCCTTTGAAATATTCCTAAAAAATTCGGAAATGTAAAGGATGGCCTTAGGTGTTATTTCTGCTTCGGTGTGTGAATTGATAGGATTTGAAAAGTCAGCTTTGCCGAAAAAAATTAGGTATTGTGTGAAAAAACGTTTTGAAATTGCTTTTTTCAAGTAATACCGCCTAATTTTAGAAGTATTCCAAACCCGAAGCATTCGACAGCTTTGGCTTATGTTATACACATTTATTCGGCAGCCAGTGGAAAATATCTTTGTCGGGAAGTTCATTCTTTATGGAAATACATAGCGCCATTCAGGTGGGTAAACACGACATTATCAACATGCCGAATTGATTCCAATTTGAATGCCTTTTTTCTCTTTTCTTGCTTTCATTGTGCCATTAGCATTATGGCCTTAAGCAGTATAAATAATAATAATTGTTATAATTTTTTATCTGTAGTATGTCCAATGGCCGGCACTTCGACCTAAAATATCGTTTGCGCCCCACTACAGGTTTTAGAAATACTAGTTAATACTAGTCATACTGATTGCCACTGCTACATTAATTATTACATCAGCCTCTGTATAACATAGATGTTCCCTACTTCAAGTTGGGAATCGGTTGAAAGCCAATTGATTTTAGTAAACTTTCTGCTTTGCCTACAAATCTCAGAATATCTGCAACAAGAGCATTCTTGCTTTCATTCGGATCCACTTGATCTCGTTGAAAAATGTGCAGTCTATATCTTTATCAAAACAATACAGACAAAAATATGCTCTGTGGTTTTTTCATACTCCAGACAGATTCTACACTCTTTATCATTCCCATTGTGAATTTTTGAGATAGGGCAATTTACGCAATAATGACCTGTCAGAAAACCAACTATTTTTCTTATGTCTACTTTACGCGCGTTATGAGATTCCCTATTGTAGGTAAAAGGTATTATAAGCCTTTTGGCTTGAGGGAGTTTTTGTTTGACTTCTCAATGTCTAATTCTTTGATTATTCTCTCAACTATTTGTCCTGTATTTTATTTCTACCCAGTTAATAACACAGTATGATTCTGGACCGCGCCCTAGCGAGTATATCAGCAATTTCATTACCTTTTATTCGAAAATGACCCGGAACCCAGTAAAATGCAATATTATTTGTTGCACTAAGTTGGTTTAGGTAGTTAAAGCATTCATAAACTAGCTTCACATTCTGTGGAATCTTATTGACAGTATTGATTCTCCGAGTATATTGATATGTGCGCACTAGGCCGGGTCGATTTGTGGGGAGGCAAAAAAATCGCCCATCGCTCTATGAAAATCATATTCTAGGGATCAAAATAAGAAACTTTGCCGAAGGAACCATACCTCTAAAACGAATTCTGATGTCCCCCAATTTGGGTCGAACTTTTTAGTTTCTTTTCTCATGTAAAGGCCAAAAATGGTGATATTTTGATATGATTGTATGGGGAACCCCCCAGGGGAGTTGCAGGGGGTGTGCTACTGGCATGGGTGGATCGGCCGTCCAAAGTTAGTGGGGGTCGGTCATACATTTGGACTTGATTGGAGCACTCTAAATGGGTCAAAGTGGGATTTTTCGTTCGACCCAAATTGAGGGACATCAAAATTCGTTTTAGAGGTATGGTTCCTTCGGCAAAGTTTCTTATTTTGATCCCTAGAATACGATTTTCACAGAGCAATGAGCGATTTTTAAATCGACCCACCCTAGTGCGCACCCTTGTTGCCCTTCATAAATGTAATTTATTCCCGCACAGATTGAAGTAGCTTGAATTTCAGCCTGAAAGACGCTAGGTGATTTGCCGCTTGGCTCGGAGATTTTCATGTTTGAACATTAACAGTATTACAGTATTCAAGTTCCCTTCCTTTTCCGCCAGTATTATGCGCCATTCAGCTGTCTTGCTGTTTTCTTTACTAATGGTCGTGATTGATCTAATTAGCCGAATGTCAATCAATAATACAAGTAACAGGATACTGAGCAGAGCTTCTCTATGCTGAATGCCTTCGATGAACAGTACGAATAATGTAATGAAGTAAAGCACAAGGAATAGGAACAATGAGGATATTAACTATGAGTATTTATCTAGAAGGTACAGGGAATTCTATATGGCACTATTATGAATAGCGACTTATATACCTATGTATATTACATGATAATACAAACTTTTCTTTTTAATTAGTTGGAGACATATTTTAGTAAAGTTAGCCTCATTTCTCTGCTACCTTAAGCGATGTTGCAATTAAATTATTACGATTTTTATTATATATTAGATATATTAAAAATACTTACATCTTAATGAAGGGTGATCAGATTGGAGGTACTTTTCCCAATACGGTTTTTTGATAGATTCCGCGTGGCTACTATCAAACTTTATAAATAACTTTTCATTAACATTTCATAATGGAAAGACTTGCGCCTCAAAACCGTTTACAAATCATACAAGCATATTACGAAAATCGACGCTCTGTGAAAAGTGTTCGTCGCGCGCTCAGGCCAAGTTATGGCGTATATAACCGTCTTCTCGAACGCACTATTCGGCAAACCATCGGCAAAATTGAAAATAAAACTGAATGACGCCCGTGATCTCCACAACATTTGGTTCCAACAAGGCGGCGCTACTTGCTTATAGGGGTATGTAAAGTCTAAATGCTGTGTGGATAAACCAGCTTCGATTGAGGCATTGGGAGCCAAAATTACTACAGTTATAAGGACCGAAGTCCTCCTCCGAGTAATTGAAAATTGATGTTTACTGATGGCCGAATTACGGCGCAGTTGGGGCCAACATTTGAAAGAGATTATCTTGCAAAAATAAATGTCATTAATGGTTCATGAATGGAATAATGGAAATATTGGACATTTGGTTTAAAGTTTTTTTTACTAAATAATACTTGGCTTCATTTTTATCACAAACGCTCTTCTAAATGCCTGTAATAGGAACTGTCAAAGGAACAATAATGAGAAAAGAATAAAACGAAACATGAAAAACCCAGTCAACCAAAAGGGATCAATTTTTATATACTATTTAGTTCAGAAAGCGGAATTCTACATATTGACTGAGAGATATTATCCTGCGGGTGCTCGTGGCCCTAAGGCCGCCGGACGCCAACAGCTACCTGTGGACGAGCTACGCCAATTTTTTTATTTTGTTCAGAGATAAAAAATCACTACTATGCACTTTTCTCAAAAATTGCTAAAAGTACTCTTTTTACCTATTATGAATTATAAAACCTTGTATAAATGCTAAAACCTTATTTCAATAAGTGAAGAACTGCACCGTTTCGTTGTGAAATACCGAAAAGTGAAGTAGGTAGAACTTTTTTGGTTTTTAAATTAGTGAAATGAACCTTTGGCTTTCGATAAAACCAAATTTTCAGAAATATTTTTCGTCTGTTACACGTTTTTTGAAATATAAATATATTTACGTTACAAAATAAAAAAAAAATTAATTGTCGTTCTATGGCCTGAGGTCCAAAACAGTATTGCAGCTGGATAGCGGGTAACGGGTTAACGGGTGGTGATCAACAGACCTATTTCCGTCGGAAAATTCGGCTAGTTAAACAGAATTGCGACGCGGTCGGAAAAACACTTTTGCGAAGGAATGCTTTTCTGCTGACACTTTGTGATTATAATGAAACAAATTTTGTAGTGAAATCTTTTCGTTTGCTATATTTGTGATGTAACTCGTTGCAGCCCATTGTTTCAAAAAATTTTCTAATTAACTGATATTTTGCCGCATAGAAATGGCCAGAGCTGCTTTTTATAAATACAGCAGCGTTCTAAAAAACCATAATTTAAATTTAAACTTAAAAATACGTTTTGTTAGATGTTATGTTCGGTCAGTTTTGTTGTATGGCATGGAAACTTGGACGATGAAAATTTCTGATATGAATCTGATAGAAACATTCTCAAAATTCCGTGGACCGACCGTGTCTCAAACTCTTAAGTTCTTCGAAGAGTAAATAGCGAAAGAGAGCTTCTACGGTGCATTAAACGCAGAAAAACAGCCTAAATGGGTCATATATGCCGAAGTCAAAAGTATAATCTTCTGCAACTTATACTGCAAGGAAAAATTGAAGGAAGACGAGGCATCGGAGGAAAAAAAATATGCTGGTTGCGAAATATACGTCAATGGATCGGAGTCCAAAATATCGGTCATCTTTTGGAATTAGCCCGAAACAGAGACGCTTTTCAAATATTATAAAAAATTTATAAAAATGTTTTCATTTTTGTGAGCATATTTGTTAAGCTTTATTGTATTCATTTAATCTTGTATGCATAGAATTTTATAGTTATATTATATTTTATACATGATCGCTTACATTCGGTAACAAATTGTAAAAAAGAAGAAGAAAATATTTTCCGGAAATAAAGAAGAAGAAGATATTTTCCGCGTTTTCTTGTGGAAATGGAGTAAATATTATTTGGCTGCTATTGCTTGTAAACAAACAAATTTTTATCAAGTGATTAGAAAACCAATCCAGCGGAGAAAATGCAAATGAATCTAAATATTTTGCTGCCGTAAAATAACCGACGGCAAGAAATCCGTTCCCGCCGCAATTTTGCGCAATTTCATGCTATTAAATGTGTTCTAGGTTTTAAAACGAGTACCCCACAACCCTGTTAAAGGGGTGAATTATATTACATGGACTTGAAAAGTCCATATGGTTGGAAAAGTACGGTGCCAATTGCCACGGATTATAAGGAACGAAGTTCCAAGGACGAATTATCTCACAAAACAAAGAGGCCAAATGGCTGCCGAGATCATGTGATTTAACACCATTGGTAATATTTAATCCCAACACGATTCCTCAGCTGAAGAATGATAAAATACGCAGTATATTTATAAGTAAAGGGTGATTTTTTAAGAGCTATAGGAAATTTTTTGAAAAAAACACAAGTAAAGTTCAGAAAAATGCATGAAATTTTTATTTAAATCGATAGTACAGTCCCTATAATTTAATGTTTGAAGATTATTTCATGCAAATGTTGACCGCAACTGCGCTTCAAATGGTTCATCCGCTTAGTCCAATTTTTGCATACTCCTTCCAATGTTTCGGCCGGTATCTCACATATAAATGCTTTAATGTTGACTTCCAAAGCGTTAATTGAAGCAGGCTTGTCTGAATATATATGAGCTTTAACATAGCCCAAAAAAAAAGTAATCTAAAGGCGTTATATCGCACGATCTGGGTAGCCAATTGACAGGCCCCGAACGTGAAATAAAATGTTCACCGAACTCCCCTCTCAACAAGTCCATTGTTACGCGTGCTGTGTGGCATGTGGCACAGTCTGGCTGAAACCACATGTCATGCAAGTGAAGCTCTTGCAGTTTGGGCAAATAAAAGTTGGATATCATTTCACGGTAGCGCTCACCATTCACAGTTACGTTACGACCTTTTCTGGATACATTGCTCTTGCAATTCTTCTGGCTGATCTTCACACCCAAAATCGACAATTCTGCTTATTTACGTACCCATTGATCCAAAAATGAACTTCGTCGCTGAACACAATTTTTCGACTTTAAACTTTCTTAACAGAACACACATTTTTATATATTAATAAAATTCAATGATTTGCAAGCGTTGTTCGTTTGTAAGACGATTCATGGTTAAATTATAGACCTGAAGATGTTTGACAGTGAAACAAAACTCGAAATGTGCGTCAGCTGTTTAAACCAACTGTTTAAAAGGAGAATAGCTAAAAAATAAACCTTTATACAATATATAGCTCGAACTATGCTAAAAGATCATAGAAAATATGTGCGTTCAGTGATTCCGGAAACTCCGTCTTATTGAATTCTACAGTAAAAAGCGACTTCAAAAATTTTATTAGTCCTACGATATTTGGACATGAAATAAATAATAAATAAGATGTAACAAATGGTTCAGTTAATTCCATTTAAACAAAAATTATTTATATCCCAGACAAAGTTAATGTTGGCTTACTAATTCTCGCTTTAGGCATTGCAACTCAAATATATTATTGAGATCTCCCAATCTCAACAAGCGCGCAAATTATTAATACACTAGTCTGCTATTCTAGCTACTTCAGCGGTTGTGGCGATGGTTAAAACGTTACGCTCTGGCTAATCAGCTGGAAAATCCTTGATGGTCTGAAAAATGAAGAAAATAACTACAATTTTTTTTTCGAACCATTGCGAGTTCTTGGGTTTCTCCTATATAAATACACACAGAGCAAACAGAGTACATCTGAAAAAATTAACAATTAGAATATTTTTAGTACTTTCAGTAGCATTGCTAAAACCCAATATCGCTACAGAAGGCTAGTCGGAACTATCTCCTAATTACTCATTAAACTAAAGCTACTTGTTTCAATACGCACACATCTGAACTTGAAAGGCTTCTGGTAAGTGGCTGACCTTCCCATTGGCACTTAAATGCGTGACACTTCATTCAACTTCAGCCGGTTCGACTCAACTTGACTTCAGAGTCACTTAATTAGATTAGCCTGATAGGTCACGCGTACGCCAACATATACTTATACTTTAATAATTTGCATGGCTGTGCACGTGTTTATTAGTGTGCATGCATCCAGGCGGTTTGTATTTAAATATCTAGGTATTTAACTATGTAAACGTGAGTACGCGCATTTCAAGTGTGTGAGTAGTGTCAGATATCACACCAATTCACTGCACTCAAGCACGCACTGCCACTAAGCACCGACGAACCTAGCAATAAAGTTACACAACAATTGATAGGGATAAGTGGGAGGGTCTGCAATATATATCACTAAATACATAAGAACTATATTATGAGAGCAGTAAAGGGTGTTTCTAAGGCTAAAAAAATCATGGTATTTTCAAGATTTTTTTTTACAATAAAAAAATAAAAAACGATAGTTACATTTTTTTATGCCTTTCACTTCACTTATTTTACATACAAAAATGAAAAAAGTTTAATTTTAATAATTTCAAAAATGGCGCTGAAGTTGACCTTCCCGAAAAATTGGGCCTGGACGGTGATAGCCATTATGGCTCATCTTTTTATCTGAAACACAAAAACCAAAAAAATTATTGATCAGTATGACTGTAGTTAAAAATTGACAAAATGGCGCGGTTTTGAATTGACACTCTAAAAATCGGGTTTTTTCAGTTTTTAATCAAAAAAGTACGGAATAATTGAAATAATAATATGATTCTAGTACGAGCGATAGCCATTGACGTTGTGAAGAACATCACCTATGTTTTCGAAATATTAAAAAAATGGATTTTTTGAAAATTCTAGACCACTAGGACCCCTTAAGATATGTACAAATTTGGATTCTCTCTGGTTTCACTATTTGAAAAAAGGCTCTTAATAATTATGTGTAAAAAATTACATTTTAATGTCCATCATGAGCACTTCTACTGATAAAATCCGCTGAACAGTCAATTCATAAATGCGAAATTGTTGAGAACGTCGATAGATATCGATGTGGAAGATTGCTCAGCAACACTTTGCGCTAGAGTAGCAATATTCTCAACAGAATGTTAAATTTTTAGACTGACATTTATTTTTCTCTCCTCAACAGAAGCACTTTCCTGAAATTTCTGCACTTACCTTCGTATTGCCGACTCATTCGGACGATTATTTTCACAAAGAATCACAAATTTTGCTATATGTTTTTCTTAAAAATGGACCATTTCCATAATAAGTTTCCATAATTTTAACCTGTTGTTCTACGTCTAAAATTTCATATCTGTCTACTTGACAAATATCAAAGATGCCATAAAAAAAAAGGTGCCGCCTCGGAATTATTCACTATGACAATTGGGCGTCACTTTTGAAATACCCTTTACAACATCATCATAGACTTCCTGTTCCTTGCTTTTGTTTTACTTGTACTCTGTTGAGTTGCACTCAAAAAGTATTCATTTATTTAAATTTTTCGCTTATTCCCAATGGAAGTGGAAAACTAAAAGCTAGCATGTATAAAAACTACTCCTCTTCATCGCGCTTCCCTTATTTACACTTGAAATAAACCATTATCGTCTGCTCACTTGCACACAAACACATTCACCACAAACAAAAACAGAGGCGACGCATGGAAGCTCGCGCTGAAAAATATGCAATTATTTTTGCGCGGGAAAGCTCAGTTTTCTCTTATTATACCAGTGCGCGCACTAGCGCCCGTCAAATCTAGGCTGCTGTTAAGCCTGCTAGGTCTGAACTGTTTGTTTTGCAGCTGAAGTGAAACACTAAAAACATAAAGGAGCATGAAGGAATATAAATCAAAGTTTGAAACTTTCAAGAAAAATTCAAGAAAGTTAAACGAATAAAAAAATTTTATATACGAATTATATACAAATTTTATAAAATAAACAATTTATATAATTTTATATAACTTTATATTTATTTTATATACAATTTTTTTAATGTAGGTATGCTATAAAACGGCATTTTTCCAAAATAAAAATCATTTTTATGGGTTTATAAATGAAAATACATAGGACCCTTAGCGGAAAAAATTAAAAAAAAAAAATCAATGTAAATTTCGAACTATTACACAATTATATTTATTGCACTAAAATTAAATGAGCTATAAAACTGCATAATTTGAAAATTTCTAAATAATCTGATTAAAAATGGGATAAAATTTTTTTTTAATATAAATTTGTAAAATTTTTTCGCTTGAATTTAAATTTTAAACCTTGACTATGCTGTTCTTGCCATTTAAATTATAATGAACAATTTTTAACATAAATAAAAATCATTATGAATATTGTGAGAATCATCATTGTGTGCAGACTTCTGCTGGTGGGTGCATGCGCTCACTTCAAAAATAATTTTAAAACTGAAAAAAACTGACACTCAATTTTCGAAAACTCCAGATATTTAATTTTTCATTTACTAATCAAAGAAAATTTGGTTAAAGTGTGTATAAAAGATAAAGTTTTGCGATTCTTTAAGAATTTTGGAAAAACATGCGCCTGGTACACGATGTATAAGTGCGGTTCCGCGCGAACTTAGGCAGTTCTTTACTTACTTTTTCTACAACTTTGTGCAGCTGCCGCCTTTGTATGTTGTGCGTTGTCGCTTGTGGCGATGAGATCAGCAACAGCAACGCTTTTGTTGGACACCAAAAGCCAACAGCTCAGTCAGTCACTTTCGCGCTGTTATATGCACTTCCGCTTCGACAAAAAAAAAATACATGGGCCAGCACCAGTCAGATTAAAAAAAAAAAATAAACAAGTGTTTTAACAATAAACATTTCCTGTTTGCTTTGTTGAGCTCTATACGTTTGCTGTTTTTTTACTTGTGCTGCGTTCCCATTATTTTTGTAAAATTCTTATTTTATGTGATTGAATTGAGATTGAATTTCTGATTTCGTATTAACTTTTTTTTTTGAAAGATTTCAGAAAGAATTTTTACAAAAGCAGCTTGCGCATAAATAGAGAGGGGATGTTTGATTCGTATATACTAACAACGACTGAACAAATATATATTAAGAACATTTTTTGTTAGGGATGCTCTTATTCTTAAATAATATTATATATAATATAAAATATAAAAATATTCAGAAATCAGAATTAAGAATTACATTTAATGCGGAACCATTTTGGAAACGTATTTTATTTTTATTTATTTGAGATATTTTTTTTTATATATTTTGTTTTTTTTTTTGTTTTTGAAGGAGTCAGGAAAATAAAATTTCAGACTGACTATCAGAACTTAATCATAATGCAAATATGTACATAATTTAATTACAAACTTACCTCTAACTAACTAAAAGACGGAGTTCAATAGTACAAAACATTCCTTCTTAGAAACCGAGAAATTTAGCTAGCTAGAATTGGACATCTGATTAAAATCGCGAGTGTAAATGTAAGCCTTTAAAGGTAATGGTGGATAAATTGCAAGGGCCGATGTTGAATGTGAATCACACCTAAACGTCAACGACACCGTTGGACTTCTTTTTTTGGGGTTATTTAAAAGAAAAGGTGTACGTCGATGAGCCAGCAACAATTCAAGAGCTAAAGGATGAGATAATTCGGCACATTAACGGCGTAGAACCTCAATTATGCTTAAGCGTCATCGAAAATTTGGACCGTCGGATGGAGGTATGCCGCCATTTGGCCAATATTTTATTCTATACGTAATTGAGCCATACCAATTTTATCATAATAAAGAGAAATGATATTATATTCTTAAAAAAATTGTATTTTATTCAAAATCAACACCGGTCCTTAAAACTTAACCACCCTTTATAGACAGTTGAGAAGAGCAAAGCGCTTAAAAATATATACAAAGCAGTAAAAAAAGAAAATACGGGCAATCGAGAAAACAAGACAGTTAAATTGCAGTCACATTCAATTTACAGAATTGAAATAATTGTGAATTACCTGTTGGTTTCCTCTATTCATAGCAGTCTTGATAAATTCTGAAATGGAATTCCAGGCCCTCCCTTCATTAATAAAGAAGAGCCTTGACGAGAACAAGCAAAAATCTTTAGTGGAAATCGAAGTTTTTCGTAAACCTTTTTTGGAGTTTTGAATTTAATTAACTTCTACATAAATATACAATTTCTAGGCTCCTGATAATCAAAAATGCTCCATCTTAAAATTTTGTTTTTCCCCAAGGAAATGTGATCGTATCTTTTAAAACCATAGGCAAAGCACAAAATAGTAAAACTGTAATAAAAATTTTGTTTGAATTCTGATTAAAAACCTTGAAATTTTAAAGAAAATTTTTTGAATTTTTATAAATATTGCGTAAAATTGGAAACTCTGATTTATATGGTATCTCAACTACATCTTTATGGAAAATTGATGTAAGAAAAGATAAGTAGTTAGAAATGTTATCGCCAACACAAATAAGGTCAACCCTATGGCTTCTGCAATTTGTCTGTGTACTTGTGAGATAAATATAGTATTTGCTTCGAGAAACAATGCGCGTATTTATTATATTTATATATGTATGAACAGTTTGTTGCATTAATCTCTTCCTATGAAAATAGTTGACAAGGAAATACGTTTAAAGTGAATTTCGAAAGTGATGTTTTGGATGGGGGAATAAGTTCATAGCGTTTTTATATTTTCTTTTATTTTACAACGATACTTCTTTGCTTTTCATCGAGGTCAAAAGCTACCGAAGCAGCCCGGGACATTTACGACGCTTATAGAAGATGTGTCATAGGCGAGTCGATTGCACGCAAATGGTTTGCAAAGTTCAAAAATGGTGACTTTGACGTCGATGATACGTCCTGAAATCACTTTTTAAGGAGAACGGGTGCCAAACCAGTCGTGAAATGGCGGAAAAAATAAACTGCGATCATAAAACGATTCTCAATCATTGAATGGGATTTACCGAGAATTTGGGAGCTTGGGTGCCTCACGTGCTCAATGAAAAAGAAAACAAGGAAAGTCGCCTTCAAATTGTTTATCAGCAGCTCGCCCACCATCGAGGAACACACGGTCATAAACAGCGCTCTTTGTACCGAATCGCTACGGAAGATGAGAAATGGTGTCTATACATCAATATGAAGTTACGACAGGAGTAGGTGGCCCCAGGAGATACGCCTAAGTCGAGAGCCAAGTCGGATCTCCATCCAAGGAAAATTATGATATGTGTTTGGTGGGACTGGGAGAGAGTGGTGCACTGGTTAATGCTCGAAAAGAATATCTTGGTCAACAAGGAGCCCAAAAATGCCCAGTTACTCCGCGTGAATGATGGTAAAACTCCTTCACGACAAAGTCAGGCACAAGTCATCAAAACTGCACTCCAAGAGCGCGATTGGCAGGCCCTTCAGCATCCGCCATATTCTCCGAACCTTGTATCGATCGATCAACAACTTCTTTGGCACCAGACCAGATGGTTTTTGGCGGAACGGCATCAGCAAATTGGTCGAGAGCTAGGAAGAGCTTGTAAATAACAATGACGAATATATAATTGATTAATTTTTTGATATAATTTATGTATTTTGTTTAAATAAATGTCTTCGGTAAGAACGCTACGAATTTATTCCCCGACCTAATAAATATTTATTTATTTTTTTATACCAAAACAAACTTATTCGATTTGTATGCCATTTGTGAAAAAATATCATTATTTACTTGAAACGATTTAAAAAAAAAAGGAAAAGAAAGTTGCTATATTTGGCGCAGTGCTGTTAAAGACCAAATAAACTTACATGCCTATTTTTTATTAGTATTTTTACTATTGATTGTAACTTTCTGGGTATTGATGGAATTGCTTTTTCTGGTAATATTCCTGTGGAATCTTTTCCCACTCCTTTTTGATGCACCGGATCAAGTTGTTTTGGTTTGTAGGACACCTTTTTGTGACTTTTGTTTTCAAATACGACTGTAAGTTTTGAACATCTGTGCTTTGGACAGGAGTATCTGGTACTTTTGAGTTTTTCTCTAGCAACCAAAACCTGCATATGAAAGACTTTTGCTAGGGTTCGTTATCTTAGTATAATCTGAATAACAATTTATTAAGATTTTCTGGATCAGGGAGTCCAAATTTTTGCACACTTCGTTTCAAATTGTTACGTTAAATTTCTGAATATAATCCTTTTTTCATGTTGCCCTCAATAATATTAATTTCACCAACACCTTTGCTACAAATACAACCGCATAAGCTTCACTGTGGGAATAATATTCTCGTTACGTAGCGTTATAACGTCTTTTTCCACAGTCTGGTAAGTCCATCAGGGCTATATACCTATTCACTGGTCAGTTCGGTTCACTTGATTAGAGGCAATAATTTTTATGGAACACAATGGTTACTACAGCAACCGTATTTGATATAGCAATCGAGGGTTTTCTGATAATTCAAGTGAAGGCTGTACTTTGTTCGAAAATAAACATGTATCAAAATATTATTCCATCTAATGATATTGCACACCAGTAAAACTGCAGCAGATGTAGTACTGTGCTCGATTTATTGCATCGTTTGAATGGAGGCACTAAAAAAATAAGAAATAATAATAATAATAAATATAGGACATTTTTATTTTTTTATTTATTATTTAAAGCTTAATAGTTTGTGCTGCCACCTTGTTTATAAATTACTTCGTAAATGCGTTGAAGAATGCATTTGTACAAATTTTCCGATAGCCTAATGAAATTTCAGACCAGGCCGTTTTAATGACTCGAATGAAACACTTTTGCCTTCAAATTGTTGTCCACTCTTTCAAATCTGGGGAAAACGGTGGCCATGCTAAAGTTTCAACGTTTTTAGTTGCAATCTAAGTATTGGCCGCACTTGAAGTGTGTACGGGTGCATAACCCTGTTGAAAGATCCAATTAGTAGGCCCTAATGTTTTAAGAATCTCGGGAAAAGATGATCTCAACTGAGCTTTATAGCTGTTTCTCGTCGTTTTGTGGACTGAATTTTCAATTTGAACGCGCCATAGTACCATATTGCTCTTCAAGCCATAACACCTCCTTCACGGCTGTGGTGTCAACTGAAGTACCTTTCCTCCTTTCTTAAGTCATGGAAACAGTAATTGCATCCATCTGGTCCATCCAGATTGAACTTCTTTTCGTCACTAAGTACTACTTTTTTTCCATTCACAGCGATCGTTATTTTTAACAGTTCTCCAAGCCATGTGGCGGCGTTCTTTGCGAAATTTATTCAAAGCCGGTTTTTTTTAGTAATTTTGTATGTGATGCTTTTAGAATAGCCCTTTGAATAATAAATTTGCTGGCTTTAATATTTGCCATTTATTTAATTTTTGTTGTTGGAAGGGGCGAATTTGATGCAATCCTGAGGATTTTACCGATTTCCTTCGGTGTCATAGCCGTTGTTGTTCTTCGCATAGGAGGTACCCTGTTTCAGGTAAAGATCAACAACATTTGGACTTCGGTCAATCTTTCTGGCAATTTGAAAGTCCCTCTGCAAAAAAATAAAAGTAAAACCTTATCCCAGAGCAAAAAAAAAAGGAAGTAGTTTTTCAAAATTAACTTGTGACCTTTTCTTGCAGCTTTTGATGAAAATTTGTGTTTTAGGAAAATCCTTCGGGCTGTTTCGTGACCTACTTTCACGCACTGACGGTCTTCAAAACATACGGCTAACATCCTAAGGCTGCACTACAGGGTCCGCTGCACATGGGTCCGTCGAATATGGGCAACCGAGTACTGCTTTTCGTCAATTTTTTCCACTATAGACCTTTCCATACATGGCGTGACTTTTTTGGCCTGCCACTGGAGTGTTTAACTCTCACCGATTTTCGTTTTCTGCGCAACTTATAATATTGCGCCTTTTCCTTACATTAACCTCTTGCGACCAACAACTTTATCTGATGGAAGTACCAGCTAATCGAAGCTAAATTTGCTTTTCGGAGTTATTTACTGATTTAAAACAAATCTATGGATATTAGAAAACGCAGAATTCGTTGAAACTCTTGTATTGTGTTTAATTTTCATAAAAAATTACTGAACGCAACTTTATTGATCCCGGAAAACTTCCCTCTCCTCTTAATGACATCTTGCCGCCAGGCCGGCTGCACAAACTTTTACAACGACTTGCGAGTGCCGCCATATTTTCACTCACACGATGATAACCCGTCATCATTACAAAGCCGATTTCATGTGGATGCAATATAAGGAAGAGCACAAATCATTTGTGTCACCTGGCTAATTAACGCTACGTCCGTCAGCAAGCAAAAATAACAAAACCATAGCATACCGTTATGTTTCTAGTGCCCGTTTACGTTTCTTTGAGTTGTGAAAGTAATTTCGAGACGGGAACAAATAGAGGACGCCCAGAAAATTATTTTCCTACAAAAAAAAAAAAGAAAAGAAAATATGAGTAATATACCGTAATCGAATCTCTTAAGAAAAGAACGATACCTTACAAAAGTAAATTGTGAAAAGAATTATGAGACAAACTGTATATATGTATGCTTTTTCCCCGCTCTTTTTACTATGCTTTGATATTTAATATTTTCTTATTTTCATACTGAATCAAAGCAATCTGTTTAAGTGCGAAGCCAAAGCATTGTCTTTGACTTTCCTTCTGTAATCACTTTTTTACTTTAAGCTCTCTTTTGTGAATTGTAAAATATTCTCTGAATTTTGCTTTTGAATTAGTTACAAAATATTTGCTGTTTTTTTTGTTAGCGCAACACGAATTTGTCATGTTTATTTATGTAAGAGAGTGCTGTTATATACAAACATATGCATTTAATATTACATAAATGCTGTGGCTTCACATTATTCATACTCAAGACTTTATATTCAAGGGAATTTCAATTAAGCTACTATCCTTTTAATAAATGAAATCAAATTCAAATTATACTGAATTAAATTATTCAGCCTAGTCAAGTATTACAATACTGTTACATATACAGAGCTAGTCACTTTATTTAGCTGAAAACGTATGGCTGCACCATCGAGATGCCAATCTGCCACTTTGGAACTATTTGCCAAGTCTTTTATTTTATCTTTATTACTAAATTCTTTGTAACTACATAAATGTTTGGCGCTTAGTATAGTTTAGAAAAATAAAACGTGTACGTATTTCTTCCTAATTTGAACTTCATTTTATCATTCGACCAGCATCGACTTTCAAGTATCAGCTTAAAATATTAGCTTGGGTAAAAAGAAATCCATTGCTTGCGAGTAAATATTTTGCATAAATGGTTTAAAACTGCTTTACGGCTGATCTTTAGCGATGCTACGATTACTAACATTCCGGTCAATTTCGATTATTTCTATGATTCTATTGACATTCTCGACATTACCGACATTTTCTTTTACATCGAAAATGCTTGAACGCAATTGATCAAACCAAAATTGCACGCAATTAGCTGTTACAGAATCGACAGCATAAACAGCATTTACAATTTCAGCGACCTGGCTTGGGGAAAGGGGAAGGGGAAAATACCTTCATTGAAAAAAATTGTAAAGCGAACCAAATTTTCTCTTTGTTGACTTTCATTGTTAAACAAAAAACAGCAAAATAATTTTTTTAATGTGAAGTGCCACCTTGACAACGTGCATTAACCTTAAATTTTTACTTGTTGTCGATACTTTATGAGATCTCGATCACTACAGTGTCTACCGGGAAAACAATGGATTTCTGTTTGTCCAAACTAATATCTGTGGTTAAATAAAAAAGGTTGAAAAGAGCTTTACTTCGCAAATAGTTTTGAAGAAGTTTTTTTGGAAAATGTAGATTGACTGAAAAAATTGAATAAATGAACTAAAACAAAAGCCGAGGGTTATAATTATATATCGTCCCCTTAGTATAACAATAGCCTATGTGCTCATATACTATTATTTTTTTATTGAATTTTTGGATTCTCCATCGTCGATTTTATATGTGGTAAAAATTTTGTCAAATTCTAGTTCCACAAAGTGGGTCAAAACGTCAGTTAAAAAATAATAAATATTTACAGACATAACGAAATTTGAGTGAAGGCTACTTTCGACAAAAAGTTTGAAATTCATTTTCTCAAAACATCAAAAAATTTATAGGCTATTTTAATACTAAGGGGACGATATAGAATTGAAGACTTTTGATAATTTGGGTGTTATTTGTATGGTATATATTCTTTATATCTATAATCTGGACTTACACCTTTTTATTGGGTATTTGAGCGAATTCCTCCTCCAACTTGTGGGTTGCGTTGTTTCTCTACGAGTGGTCGCTCCATACAGTTTCATGCCACCTCCAAACGGCAGATGGTTTTTTATGAAGAGATTTTTGATGACAAAAATACACTTGGAGGTACTCCATTACCTGCCAAGAAACACAAAATTATACTTTTACATAAAAAATCATGTATTTTTAAATTCTTTGGAAAGGAGATAATGTGTTGATTCTATGTATTCCAATTAAGTTTAATTGGATTAAAAATAAACTCCTAAAACAATCTTTATATAAGGTTGGAATGAACTTAAAAAACTTTAGCATCTTCAATGGCCAAATAGCTTATTGTAGAATTGATACTCCAGATAAATTGCTCATCTATTCAATGCCTTAAACGGGAAGGCGAAGGATATTGTTCATACTATTGGTTGAGATGTACACCAACCATATATAGATAATTGGCGCGTACACTCTTTTTGGGTGTTTAGCCGAGCTCCTCCTCCTAATTGTGGTGTGCGTCTTGATGTTGTTCCACTACAGTTTCAAGCCGACTCCGAACGGCAGATATTTTTATGAGGAGCTTTTTCATGGCAGAAATACACTCGGAGGTTTGCCATTGCCTGCCGCTATTAGAAAAATGTTTTTCTTAATTTTGGTGTTTCACCGAGATTCGAACCTACGTTCTCTCTGTGAATTCTGCATGGTAGTCACGCACCAACCCATTCGGCTACGGCGGCCGTCGGCGTTGTGGTGACGTTCCAAAAAAAAAACAACACAAATTGAAACGACTCAAAGTGAATTAAGATTTTCTATAGCAAACTATGTAAAGATCGAAGATAGTTTCTAGGGTTACGAAAATACTACTTTTTAAAAATAAAATTGAACAAAGTAAACATTTAAAAATAATATAAAATTTTATTATATACAAACATAAAACAAAAAAAAAAAACAAAAACGTATTCAATTAAAAAAAAAAAAAAATAAACTATTCAATTAATTTATGAAGAACAAAATTATAATTTATGTATCCATAGTGGCTGTTGTAGTAAGTCGGCTTTCTTTCACACAAAATTGGTCCAATGTTTGCTCACAGCTTTTTTTTTCAGCATAAAATAAATTTTCGCAACTGATATTCGTAGCTACCGCCTGGGACACTTTAAAACTCATTCCTCTGTCAGGATCGTTTTTAAAAGGAGATCTCCATAGTTTCGTCAATCAAACACATCGCTTCAGAATGATTGTTTAGAGGTTAAATTTTGTTCTTTGGAGATTTATTTTTAACGATCACTGTAATCTTCTTCATTAGCAAATTGGAATTCCAGTTGCAATAGTTTTTTATTAGAGAATTCTTGGTTGTGCGAGGTTAGCAATTCATTTATGTCAGTCTCCTCCATACCATCAAAATTAGACTCTCTAACTAAATTAGGAATTTCATGACGAACAGCTGGTGTACCGTCAACTTCTGAGGCGGCGCATATTCGGTGAACACATTCAGGCCATATTTTGCGCCAAATACCATTCATGCAAGAAGGTTTAACCTCCTCCCACGAATCGGAAATAATTTCTATGGCTTTCATAATGTTGAAATTTTTCCGAAACTCTAACATGGAAGGCTTATCTTGTCCAAACGAGTTTAAATGTTCCTTGAAGGTAATAACTTCTAAATACATACATAGTTTTTAAATGATTTTTTATTGTTTATATTTAGTAATTTTACCAGCAGCGCCCTTCCTTTAATGACGCGCAGTGAAAATTAGTACTAATTAAGCAGCGACGCAACTTCGAAACGACGCAAAGCGAGGTATTAGTGTATACATAAGTAAGATAAATAAAAACAATTTTGTTTGATATTTTTCTAATTAGTGGTTTTTACTTTATTTATTGGAACGTAGCAGCGTATTGGCTAATATAGCTATTATTTCAAATAATATTTCCATATGAAATTACTATGAATCTAAAATAAAGTCAATATATTTCTTCTGTGTAAAAATTAAAATAGGAATACTCACTCGATTCTTCACTCGATTCTGGTATGACCAAAAACTAAAAAAAAAAAACGCCATCCATCAGGAAGGTGCGCAAGTTATTTTTTTTATATACGAGCAATCTTTAAATTTATAAAATATACCAACTTTTCCTAAGAGTGTTAATGTTAATGGTATGTCTCTTGATGTTGTTGCACAAGTAGAGGCACCAACAGCACACTTCCTTATAATAACATTAACTACGTGTACAGTTCTTTGCATGACAGAAAAGTACTTTAAAGAATCCACATCCGCTAACGTGCGACAGATAGCTTTTTATGCATAGCCTTTTCATGGCAGAAATGTAATGGATGAGGCCCAAAGTCTGCCAAAGGGTGACCACCATTACATATTTTTTTTAATAAATGATTGTTTCATGCCCATAATGGGCTTCATCTCCGAACCCATTGTAAGGTTGTATTGCACGCACCCACTCGGCTACAACGGCCGGCGTTGGAAACAACAATTCAATGTTTAACATGCGGGGCGGAGCGTATACGTAACATAAAATGGTGTAGAGTTCCAGTTGAAATCAAATTTTTCGATTTTATACGTTAAAAGAATCAGCAAATAGTTTAAAAACGAGTACCTAATATCTTTTTATTTAAATATAACTGTAGACTTCTTTAACAAACATCATCATGATTGTTGGCTGGATAGCCTCATCGGATTTTCGTCTGCTGTAGTCTCGGTTTCTTGCCTGCGTCCTTCATTCCCGAAATAAAAAAAAACTGTGTCTTCACCTACGCCGTCAATCCATCTGAGCGACGGGCGGCCCCTTCTTCTCTGTATCTTGCGCTTACCGAAGATTATTTGTGGGGTGGTTAATCAGTATTAACCCGAAATACTACAAGTGACCTGCTCATCTCAGTCTGTTGATCCTTATTGTGGTTGTTACATTCGAGTGCATCTATAGTCTTTCAAGCTCATGATTGTAGCGCTTCCGCTATATGTTTAACAATCTGTTAATGCTTAAAGGCCACTTAAGGTCTACATTCTCATTTTGATAAAATGCGCGAGCAAATACCTTTTAAGAACCATTAAAAATTATTACTTAAATTCAGAGCATCAAAAATGCTTGCTCCAGTTTCCGTGCCACTAGGAAGAGTACACGTGCAATAGCGGTTAACCTCGCTTTAACATAATTACTATAAAAGGCTTTTGAATTAACATTAAGTTGGCATAACCTTTTCTTGCATTCATATTCAGTATTTTTTTCTACCCCAACAGCATAAATGAACGAAAACGATATCACATATTTTCTTATAGAAAGCTTGCTACTTAAATTTGCTATTTCAGTTCCACATCATCAATTCATTCTATACATTTAGTATGCTTTGAATTGAGTTTGCATCCGCCTTTTCGCATGAATTAATATTTATGATTACTTTAGAGGCAGCACTTAATTACTATTTAAAAGTTTTGCCCCCTGAATAAATTATGAAAAAATTAAAAGTTTACGCTTTATGAGTAAGATTTTACGACTATGAAGCAGTTGGGTTAAATGAGAAGGAGTTGCTATTCTAAGGGATAAGTATGTATATTAGTGTGTTTTATACTCATATATTGATATGCCTATGTTTGGGTATACTGAGTTACATCGATTTTGGCACATTTATGTATCCGCTTCAGAATTTGACACGCGTACATACTAAAGCAAATAAAAATATAAATTATTCGCAATTATAGGCGATTGCGGTTGGGTCCCACTGCCAAGCTCCTTTCGCGATAGAATGATATGATGATGACGATATGGAGCTATAATTTTTTTAGGCTTTCCAAGATTTATTTGGATATATAAAATTTTGCCTAAATTAGCCGACCCATTACCACAAATATTCTATGTACGAGTACTTATAGATAATAAATGGCAAATATCATATTAATCTGTTATTGAATGTAATTAACGAGGACATCAACACAATCCATGTAGGGCCATCCTCACTGTATTTATCTCCCCTTAGACAGAAATATTGCATACTTTGTTTTTTTGAAAATGACTGTTTCATGGAAGGTGGGTTTGGTTAGCGTCAAATGGATATGTATCAACATTCAGATATGTAAATTTTTACTTATAGTATTGGTACATTGCTGAATCAAGTAATTTTTTGGTTCTAGACATTTTAGTATGCAAGTAGAGATGAACATATTTAGGGTTTTCGGGAATTTCTAAAATCCGGCACCTCGGGACCCCAGAACAGTCCCAAAATCAAACGAGGTATAGATTTGGTTGTTTTCAAAATATAAATGTTAATATTTTTGAGATTGTATTACTATTCGTTTTCATTATAATGAGGGAGTGAGAGTGTTAGTGGGAGTGAGATGATCTTATTCCATATTAAGAGCAAAACTCTAAATGGGCTCATATGAAATCGTACTTAGAAGGCGCTGAGTGCCATAAAAACCACACATTTCACGTTCAATTGCACGCAGCATCAGACAAAAAAAAAACTTTTGTTGTAACTTTTAGGTGAAACATTGAACATCTAAGGACTATAAGATCAAAAGAAATTATTTAAAAAATGTAAATTTATTTAAGAAATACTTACCTACATAAATCAACACAAGTGTGCCTACGTCTATTACATATGTGTGTATACATACAGCTGTGAGCATGAAAATAGCAATAACCTTAAAAAATTAGGTGAAGTAATTTATTTTTGTGGAACAACATCAGACGCACACCACAAATATGAGGAGGAGCTCGGCCAAATACCCATAAAGGGTGTACGCGCCAATTATATATATATATAATTTCTTTTTTTCCTATAAATGGTATAAAAGAAAATTTCAATCTCAGATATCTGCAAAAGGTTAAGGGTTACAGATGTGTATATGTATGTGTATTGGCATCGTTACGTTTTTAAGAGCAACATTGGGTTAGCAGTGCCTTCAGGTTTTTAAGGTTGTAAAAGGAATATTAATAAGATTTACCTCAGATTTACTCGAAAGTACATTTTTTATAATTAATTTTTTTTTTAATTTTTTTCACGCATATATTTCTTATATTTGGACTTAGGTGAGCCGAGTGAATCATTGCATCACAGAGCAACGAAAGCAGTTTCAGAAATTGAAAGCAGATGAAAGGTCTTACAGAGAAATACAAAATATTCTTTCATGTTCAGTAAAAATGTTTTCAAATGCAACTACATTTTTGAGAAAGAAGGAAAAGGGAGAAAGAAAATGAAAAACTTCCCTGCTAGACGATCGCAGGTTTGTAAGGTGCCCCAAAGAGAATCCCATGAAGTTAGTCATACAAATATAAAAAGAGGTGCACTTAAATCTTTCCGACATGATTGGACATGGAAGATAAAGGGAGGCTGGATTAAATAATGGTATTGGGATGCTTCTCATATTATGGAAAACTTGATGCAACCTCTGCCACTGACTACTCTCTATCGAAAGCAACAAGAAATTTAAAAAGGCCAACCCTAGCACAATCATCCATTAAAAAGGAAACTAACAAATAGGCTAAAGCAGATCTTGAGAAAGCAAACACATTTGCTCATCACTTAACCCGAGTGTTCTGCCCACATGAAATCGAACCCTATCCAAGTACTGCTCAAAGAGTAAAAGATACCCTAGAACACACGCACCAGATGGACACACCAATAAAAAAATTCAAGTTAAGGAAGGGATAAAAAAACTTAAAAGAAGAAAGATCGGAATAAGACCTCATAACAGGAGAAGTATCATACTAAAAGAAATCTCAGAAGAAGGGCTCTATTATATTATCTGGTTTTGTTCCACCTCAATGGAAAGTAGCTCAAGTAAAAATAATCCTCTCACCAGGAAAAAGCAAGTCGAATCATATCGGCCTATCAGTCTATTGCCTATTGCTTTAAAAATAATGGAATCCCTTTTTCCCAAAAGAATTATGCCTATAATTGAAGACCGAAATATAATCCCAAATGACCGATTCGGTTTCAGGAAAAAACAGAGTACCATCGCACAAGTCCATAGACCTATAAACAGTGTATACGAATCATTTGAACAAAAAATATTGCACAGCGGCTTTTCTCGATATATCTCAAGTCTTTGACGCGTTTGGCATTACTCTATAAAGTAAAATATACTCCTCCAATAAATTATTACATATTTATTAAGTCCTACCAGAAAATTGATACTTCTTTGTCAAACATTCTTTATCAAGGCGAAGAACAGTCGGAACTACGTGAAAGCTCAGCTGGTGTACTCCAAGGCAGTTTCTTGGGCCCCATCCGACTACCCATATACTTGATATATACACACGATCTGCCAGCTTTTGAAGAAACAACAGTCGGAACGTTCACATATGACACTTCCGTACTCACGATTGACCCCCACCCCCATGTAGCCTCCCAAAAACTACAGAAAGGTATTGGAAAATAAGTCATTGGTTGAAAGAATGGCGTATTAAGCCAAACGAGACAAGAACTTCCCAAGTCACTTCCACACTAAATCGAAAAACTTACCCACCTTTTAAGCTCAATAATACAATTATCCCACAAACTAACGTCACAAAATATCTCGGCGTGCTTCTCGATAGCAAACCTTCATGGAATACCCATATTTTCACCAACGGAAGGCTCTAGGAATAAAACCCAGAAGCCTATATTGGTTACCACATCGAAATTCTTATGTTTTTTCTCGCTATTAAGCTCTCACTTTACTCAGCTATCCGATATGGACATATGGCATGCAACTTTGGGGCATTGCAGCACCAACATCGAAATACTTCAAAGATTCCAGTCGCAAATCAATGATCTCAAACGCACCTTTTTATATGCCCAATTCCATCGAGATCTTAAAGTACCCACAAAGAAGAAAGAAGAAAGTAGGCTACATCAACAGTTCTCGACTCCAATCGCACACAAGATCCATTGTCACAGAAAAAATCCCAGAACCTTCACCAGACTCAAGAGATGGTGTAAAAAAAAACTTGATGTGATTATAAATTAGTCTATACTATTATTTATCATAAAATTAATAATGTCTCTTAAATGAATTAAAAGTATCGCTTAATGTTTAAAAAACAGATGGCAATATAGAAATGAATTAAAAAAAAGAGGTTGTCTGTAAAGTCAGTTTACTGGCGATAGTTTAACGTGACAACGTCAGAAGAAAATACTTATTGAATGGTTGCGTTTTGCAAAAGAAAATTTTAATTTTATTTGTTTGATAGATATTTTGTATGGATATAGAGAAGGAGGTAAATGGAATCGCAATGGAATTAATAGAGTTACATTTACACAAACGTGAAAAATTACGAAACATTTATCAAATTCATGAAAGATATGTTCAATTTCGATTGTGCATCAGACGTTAGTGAGTCAACAACACTAAGAGGCACCTTCAGCGATTTGACTTTTTCAAGACACTTTACACTCGAAACACTCCCTTTCATTTCCTACTTTTCCTATCATCGTTTATTCTCAACAGAGAAATGGTTCATTACCATGCACACAGGAAGAAGGCATATGCAAATACAAATATGTCAATTTATATACAAATGCGCATATACATACATATACATACATATATATGCTCACTCAAGTAGGACAGAGCCAGATGTCGAACGTTGCCGAACGCGGGGGCCGATTGTGCTCTTTGTCGTTCGTTCCGCGCTCTCGCTTGCAGTTCAAGCAAGGTAACGGCCATTGAGCAAGATAACGACGAATGAGCAATATAAAGACTAATGAGCAAGATAACGCCGCATGAGCAAGATAACGACGCATTTTTTGGTGCGTGCAGCCGGCTACATCGATTTATAAGACGTTATCACGTCAAAAAAAAAAAAAACCAAATAAATATTTTGGCACTGGCCCCATACACAAATTTGATGCCACAATGGAGACTATTATTTATGAGGAAATAATGAAGAATGTTATGTTGCCGTGTTGCAGATAAGAAATGCCAATCAAATGGGTCTAGCAGCAGGATAGTGATCCTAAACACACACGCGTGGAGGTTATGATTCGGTCCCACGACCTCACCCCTATAAAGAAAATGTAGGGGACCTAAAAAGAACTGTCAAACTGATTAACAATGACTTACTTTGGAAAGTTGTTAAAGCCGCATGGCTGAAGATTCCGAAGCAGAGAGATGAAACATTGGTGAACTCAATGCAGCCCGTGTTGAAGTAATAAAGAATGTTGGAACTTCAACTAAATACTAGTTACAACTTTGTATTTGCAAACTGTGTCTATGCTTTTTTTCTTTTATTGTTTTATAAACTTGGTCAGGATGCGTTACTTATATGACCTGCTGCATTTAAATGTTAACCCTAAACTTCTACCTTTTGTTATAAAAAGTTTAGTTTTTCGTTATAGAATTGATTTAAATATGCGTGCAGTTAAAGAATAGAATAATATTTCAAATTAATAAAAAAAAAAACTTTTTTATTACATCATAGGTTAAAAAAATTGTGAAAAAATTATTATGAAAAACCTAATATTTTTTTGGTGCTGCTATTTTCATATTCGCAAGTGTACATATGAGTATATGAGGGTAAACAACTACCGCAAACTGACAACCCAATCATGCAATACATCACTTCACCTACACTAATTGTGTCCATAAATTAAGAACTATTCAAGCACAATACCTGCGTTTAATGTGCCATCGAAGCTGCTGATGTAAAATGATTTCTCTCTCTTTTTCCGAATATCCAAAATTACATGCAAAAATTCACTCATCAGAAGCACTGTGGCCCAATGTAATTGCAGTGTTCATAAATCTTTGCGAGTCTCAATGGTCAGTATTGGGCGTACACATGAAATATTTCATTGAGAGCACCGAAATGAAAACAAGCTCAAACGTTTGCTCTTATACTCGTACATGTACATGTACGCAGTCATATTTCATGCACCGGAAAATAATTACAGGTGTACAGATATAAGCATACATGCATATATATACGCATATATGTAGGTTCAGGTTGATGCATTCACTTTTATAGCTGAATGTAGGCTCTTATGTATTGCATATACATAGCAAATGTGTAAGTGCCGCGAGTGTATTGACAGTAGTATATGTGTTGCTATCATTAAAATTAATAAACACTTTTGCGATCGTGTTAAACTTTAATGAGCCAATTCTTTGATGTGGCGAGTTAATTAAAGAACCTTGAGGCCAGCCAGGTAGGTAAGTGCCAAGCGCCTGCGACGGGGCAAGAACGAAGTTACACTATTATTAAAATGTTAATAATATATGTATGTATATGCATGTATTTGCTTGTCTTACTAGCCAGAGGAAAATAAAAATTTATCCGCAAAAAATGCGGGAACATTGTAGGTGAGTTTATTGGTGCCTATGATATTCGGAATGACTCAATCGATTAGGGAATCTATACCGATATTTCTCGAAATTCTATAAAATAAAGTCTTAACCCTTCATTGCATAATTTAATATTTCTTTGTAAAAAAAAACATACACATGCTATTAGACCTCTAGGTAATGGGAAAAATAATTAAAAAAATCTTTGATTTATAGAAGTATTTTTTTTTATTAAAAATGGTTTGATGTAAACTTCCATCATTATGCAGAATGAACATATGAACTTAGTACAAAATTGAAATAATAAATTAAGTCACTAATACCTTTCATTTATACCTTCAATTTTGGTGAAAATGAACAAAACAGTTATTGTTTTTGTTCAGGCATAAGTTAACCTTACATTTGATACAGCTTATTGTTGAATAGCCTTTACAATGTGGGTATTTGCATCGCAGAGAAATGCCAACTTGTGGCCAATGGTCACTGCCATCCATTCTTAGGTCTTTTGGTGGAGGAACAACTGCAGGCCCTCTCTTCTTTTTTGCCTGGATTTCATTTTCCACAAAGCTGGAACTAGGACGTCCTCTTCTGACCTCTGTGTTGGATCCTATTGAGCACAAAACTTGAGCTAATTCATTACGAAATTGTCCCATGGAAAGCATATCCTTTTTTGGTAATATATATTTCGAGTGATTGCATTTTTTTTGTAAATAATCCAAGAATTTATGACTGTAAGATCAAATAGATGAAAGAATATGCGTAAATACCATTTTTCGACCACAAAGGAATATGGAACCTCCCCAAAAAACTGTCCATTAAATCAACTCCCCCCATATGTTTGTTGTATTCTAAAACAATTTTTGGACATGGAATTTCAACCTTTTCCTTCTTTGCCTTGTCATACCTAGGGACACTAGATACTGGTGTTGACCCCACATATGTTGATAAAAGTGTCACCATTTTGTTGTCTTTCCAGGTGACACAAGACATATCAACACCATCAAATGTAGATGTTCTTTCGACATGACTTCCTCTTGGTACAGACTTTTTCATAAACTCCCTTTTGTCTGGTAATTTTGAGTTAGGTATCCGATTTTGTTGTACAGTACCCACTGATAGAATTCCTTGCTTGGCTAAATAATGAACCAGGGGCAATGATGTGTAAAAATTGTCAAAGTAAATTATGTGATTTTGATATCTTGGCACGCCTCTTAGCAAACGAATGACTACATTCCCTGTGGCTCCTATATCAGGCTCTCCTTCTGGTCTTCCTGTATTTTCCTGTCCTGAATACAATTCAAATGTATGAGCATATCCTGATAAATCACACAGTACATACAATTTAAACCCCCATTTGTGGGGTTTATTAGGCAGATATTGTTTCAAAAAATGAGCCACTTTTGTGGCACACATCTGCTCATCGACTGATAATCTTTGCTCCATTGGTACAGTAGAAAATTTTGCTCTGAGGTGCTCAATAACAGGGCGTATTTTAAATAACCTGTCATGATTGGGATGGCCAACAGGTTTGTGATCATCATTATTTTGAAAGTGCAATGAGAGCTTCATTCTTTCAAATTTGTTGACTGGCATAGTGGATAAAACTGGACCATAACCAAAGGCAGGATACCAATATGATCTGGTATTTGGAAATCTTTGCACAGACATGAATAATAATATCCCAAAAAACTTCTTGATATCTAACGCAGTATAAGTTATTTTGCTGTTGGTATCTTTTTGCATGATATATAAATTAGTTTGATCAACAATTTTCTGAATAAAATCATCATCCAAAAAATATTTGAAACATTGGTATGGAGTTTCAAGCTGGGATATTTCTATAGGAAAGGCTGACCTGCCTAAGAATGTAATTTTATCCTCATCAAATTCCATGTTTCTCTTTTTCCAAATCAGTTTTCTTTTGTCCAATAATGTGCTGAAAATAGCACCACAAGGAACTCTGCTTTGGCTTTCTTGTTCTTCCACCATTTCTTCAACAAGAGGAGGGTCATTTTCATTAACATCCTGCCAGTCTTCATCATCATTTACATCATCTAATATACTTAGAGGTTCGTCTCTTGTATAGTGAGGATCTGGTAAGTTATCATCGTCAGAATCTTCAGCCTCCATTCCGTCTTCCGACAGCCAACCATCCTCCAGCTGTGTTAGATATTCTTCTATGGCTTTATCTGTCAAAATATTCTGAAAGAACAAAAAAATTGGTAAACAAACTGGAATTATGTGAACCAAAATTTCTCCATACTTCACAGATGACAATACTGCATAATGATGTAAATTTACACCATACCTATTTGACGTTATTTTAGTAATATTTTACATGTTTTCTTCACAAATAATAGCAGTTTCCGAATTACTTACCCTATTTCTATGCATAGTAAATATTTTGTACGACTTCTTTGGACAAAACCATAAAAAAACTTGATAATTATATGCACCGTTAGAACAAAACACATAACATAACCTTGACCAAATTTTGATTGTCATGTGACAGTTGACGTTTGCTTTTTTTTTTATTAGGTGCGTTCCGTTTCATTCTTAAATGTTTTTAAAAGTTGCCAGAGGCAAAAAACCATGACCAGAGGCCTGTTTTGGGTGCATTTTTTCCTTTCGAATGGTTTGATAGAAATATCCATCATGATGCAACGAAGGGTTAAAATTTGAATGCACAGAATGCTCCGATTTGTGCAATGGTTTTCTGTATTGAAGAGAATCTTTCATAAATTTACCAAAGATTTGTTGAAATTTTTTATTTTGACCAATACGCGCTCCATTGCTTTCCTGTTTGTATACTGCAGCCGTTTAGTCCAGAAGTATTAAATATGATTGATATACAAAACAATTTGCAAAAATTATAATATAAATCTTATGATAAGGCGATTATTTTGCGACATTTTGTAAGCCAAAATGTGTTAAAATCTCATGAACTCAAATTTCAAACCACAGACAAATGACTCAAATGATTATTGGAGTACTAGGTTTTGCTAAAAAGCTACTACCACCACGCTGCATTTTGTTCATTGCTGTTTTTTTATTATTATAACTAGAGATCGGATTTTTATGCAAATTGAATATTTTATTATGATGAGTTTCTACCTAGGTGCAAACTTCATGTGATGTTAAACAAAAATATGCACTTGCATAAGAATTCGATCTCTAATTATAACATTGCAACTAGTCATATATGTTCGAACTAACGAGCAATATGCGTTGATATGATACAGGCAAGACGCGTATAGAACGGTGTCTGATGATGCAATCTGCGTAATAGCTAGGAAGGTAGCTCTGAACGTCTTGGCAGATAGAATGAATCGGCTCTATAACATGCAAGGAGTACGGCCCACAGCTGAGTGAATGCTGAAAAAGGCCTTTAGCAGTTGCGTTGGGCTCAGTCACAAAGCGGGCGTTGGATCTACAAACTCATACCTCGTGTTGAGCAGAGTGGTTAGTGAGAAACCAGGGAGATACCTTCGCTGTTGCTCAGCGGACATGGCTGTTTTCGAGAATACCTGCATCGTTTTAAGCTGGCGAACAGCTCTTTCTGTCCAAACTGCTCTAATACTGACGAAAAAAAGAAAGCGCGTAATTTTTTTTTGTGACTGCTTCGGAGAGAAACGAGCTATTTTCGAACAAGCCATGAGTCATCAACCCTCCTAGCACCCTAGCACCTTCATACGAGCTATGTGCGCAACCAGCGGTAAGCGGGAAACACTCGCAGTTAAGATTATAACTTGACTCCGCCATTTTGATTAAGAGCGCAAAGCGATGCAGCAACAGTTAGAGCAGCAGAGAAGGCGAACAGATCCGACGAACCGACGACAAGCACAGAGTTTTGAGTGAAACACTCAATACAATATTGTACAGAAGACAAGAAGGTAGTGGGCTAACTTACTTACTGCAACTTTTTCAATGTCTCTTTGCCTATAAACACAGTGGTATTAATTGTGACTATCGACGGTGTATATCCTTCATATGCACGAAGAGTAACTTGGACGCAGGTACCTGTTGTGCCTTCGGACATAAATGTGGCTCTATCCCGATGTTATACTTTTGGGGCCCCAGGGTAGAATTAGCCGAGGTGGGAGGATTGTTATAGTATTAGTGAGAGCGTGCCCCACATACCATTGGTGTGACGACATCTTTGAGATGTTTCCGACATTTTGATTTAAACCTCCTCCAAAAAAAAAAAAAACAACAAAAAAAATTAATATGCGTTGAATTTCGTCTAATGCAAATAATGTTTAGGTGTTATGAAAAACTGCAAAGATATTATTTACTCCAGAAGATTATGAGGATTTGTTCGTGTAAGCCTTGTCTTCCCATCGTTTAGATCAGACAGCACTGAAGCTATACTGTTGAGGTCTATCCATTTGTGTATCTATAATTTTATTTTGTGGTCGTTATAGCGAATATACCAAGCAGGAAGTAATACTTAATTTAATATTTATATTAATATTTATTTTAATATTTTAATATTTTATTTTAAAATCTTGGACTTTGCATTACATTGCTGGACCTTGAGCAACCCCAAAGTTGTGTTCCACATGTCCATACAAGTTTCAGAATTGGCTTGTACAGCGGGACTTTGTTGAATATTGATAACTTGCAAATTTTACCCATGAGTCAATAGAGATTTTTATATCTGACTTCAAGTTCTCCTCTCTTTTTCTTAATGTGTTCGCTCCACTTAAGCTTAACATCTAGAGTTACACCTAAGTATTACGCCTTGTTTTCATACGGTATTTAGGTGCGACCAATGGAAGATATTTTATTCGCCATGTCTTTTGTCGACGCAAGAATATCATTTAGAGCCCGTTAAAGTTGTGTATTAGCCTCCGTTTCTGTATTGCAGTGCCATCGGCAAATGTTGCAGTAACGCAGTTTTTGTTGATTAGTAAATCACATGTAAAAATTATACATAAAATGTGTCACAACATACTCCTTTGGGAAACTTCAGCTTCTAATTCTTTCAGCTCACTGCACTCCTTATTGTGTTTGACTTTTGGGTACGGCCGAATGATTGGCACGTTTTGTATTGGGGGCTAAGCTTAGACTGTACCCGTTTTTGATGTTTTCTGTTGCATCAAATGTAAGCATAAACTAAGATAAGTTCGTAGATGGTTCTTTCGCTTACAAATTCAATTTGTTGACAGTGCTTATGATTTTAAATCCCCGTTCTTCCAGATCTGAAATTATTGATTGTGGATCATAAGTAAAGAGTTTTTCAGTAAGAGCGCTTCAACTTTTGAACTTTTTTGAATAAAACACAAACGGTTTGACTTTTTTAACTAATTTTTTTTTTATTATCGAGTTTGAACATATACATTTAAGTATGAAATTCGATTTCTTTTGCATGACCACCGTGTGCACGTTTTACGAAGTCCAATCGTTGAACCCAATTTTCGACCACTCTTTTGCATAAATCGGCCGAAATTCCCGCAATTTCGCGTTCAATATTGGCTCTGAGCTCACAAATCGTCGCCGGCTTGTTACTGTAGACCAATGACTTCACATAACCCCAAAACGGGGCGGCTTGTTAAATGGACCGTAAAATGGCCGTAATGCTCTTAAAGTAGCAGCAACAGAACGATTATTTTCATAAAAAATTTGCACGATTTGCAATCGTTGCACAAGTGTGTAGCGTTCCATGATGAAATGTATACTAATGAAGTTTACAAATGACAAGCGAAAAATAAAAAATATTGCGTCGTTCGCCCTCCCTATCGGAAAAGAGTTGAAGCGCACCTATTGAATAATCGGCCTAGTTTTCGGTTATTTGTAGCTTTCGTTAATTTTCTGTAGCTGTCGACATTTCACGATATTATTATTTGGGAGTTTCATGTAAAACTCGTTTGTTAATACACTTTTCGCAGGGCTTAGTAGTTCCTAATAAAGGTCGTAGTGTAGCGGTTGGTGCGTGACTACCATTCGGAAGTGCGTTGGTCCATGCATGAACATCAAATAATAGAAACAAGTTTTCTCAAATAACCGTCGCTCCTCGGAAGGCAATAGCAAACCTTCAGGTGCATTTCTGCCAAGATAGAGCTCCTCATAAAAACTATTAGGTGGGGAACATCTTCGTAGCGCTTTTACCGAAGTTTTTATTGAAACAAAATACAATACTTATATCAATAAGTTAATCAATTATATATTCGCCGTTGCTATTTACAACCTCTTTCCGCCTCTCGACCAATTTGTTGATGCCGCTCCGCCAAAAAGCGCCTGGTCTAGTGGCAAAGAAGTTGTTGAACCAGTTTTAAAGGACCTCTTTGTTAACGAAGGTAACGCCCTTCTTATGGTTTGATAGGAAACGGAAAATATGGTAATCGCTCGGTGCAAGGTACAGAGAATACGACGGAGAACCTCTCATTCTAGCTCTTGCAGTGTGGTTTTGACGACTTGTGCAACATGGGGCCTGGCGCTGTAGTGAAAGAGTATGGTTTGACCATGTCGATCAGGTCTTTTTAGTCGAATAACCTCATTCAGCTAGGCAATGTAGAACTCCTTGTTGGCCGTGGCATTCTCTTCGAGCATGTCTCAGTGCACCTTGCCCTCCTAGTCCCACCAAACACATATCAAGATCCTTTTTAGTTGAAGATCTCGGCTTAGGCGTATCTCCTGGAGCCACCCACTCCTTTTTTTGCTTAATATTGATGTATGGGCACCATTTCTCATCTTCCGTGGCGATTCGGTACAAAAAGTGCTGTTAATGACCGCGTGTTGCTCGATGACGGGCGAGATGCTGAGAAACAATTTTAAGGCGACTTTTTTTGTTATTTTTCGTTAAGCCCGTGAGGTACCCAGGCTCTCAAGTTTTCTGTAAATCCCATTGAATGAATGGGGTTGAGAAACGGTTTATGATCGCATTTCCTTTTTTCCGCCAATTCACGACTGGTTTGGCGACCGTTCCCCTTCAAAAGTGATTTTAGACGTTCTTCATGGAATTCAGAAAGCCACTCGCTGCGGGATGTGTTATCGACGTCAAAGTTGTTATTATTGAACTTTGCAAAGCATTTCCGCGCTGTAGACTTGCCTACTACACCTTCTCCATACACATCGTAAATATCCTGGGCTGCTTCAGCAACTGTTTGACCTCGATGAAAAGCAGAAGAGCAGGTGTCGAAAATACTGATTTTTGCCTCCTGGCTATTCCATTTCTAGGCTTCAAAACTATTAAAAAATTATATAACACAAAAGCACAATCCACATAGTACAGCAGAAAAAGTTGTATCGAATAAATACTTAGCCTTAGCCAGCTAACCGATCGTTGTAAAATGAAAGAAAATATAAAAATGCAATGAACTTCCCAATATTTGCCGTTCGAAGTCGGCTTTAAACTGTAGGTTCCTCCATTTTTGAAAGAACATCAACACGTACACCACAAATAGAAGGAGGAGCTCGGCCAAACACTTAACAGAAGTGTATAGTCCAATTATTTATTTATTTAAAGTACTTCTGGATACTCGCAGTTTCCTGTAATAGTTATGGGAGGTGGTCGCATAATTTCTACATGTTGATCGTTGTTGGTTTTTTGAGTTTCTTTAGTGGTTGACTTTCACTTGGTTGGGTTTCTTTTTAGCGTGAGCTAGTTCCTCTTCATTATTATTCATTCAAAAGTGACTTGCTTTTCTTGTTGGATATAATTGTTCATTCATTTCCTTGTTTTTAGTTTTGTGTTTTCTTTTTTAAGAGGAGCTGTCTCATTTTTTAAATCAGCACATATTTGTGCCATCGCTTTAAGATTTTTGGATGGCACATTTATAAAAGTTTGATAATAAGTTGGCTTCATTAGATATATTTCCGAATTTTCGACTACTTGGAAAATGCAGTTCAGCTATTTAAGTTTGCAATAATTTACTTAAAAATTTATGACTTCGTTTATTTCGTTTATTCAGGTATAAAATAATAAGAATAATGAATATTCAAGTCTGTAATAATAAAATTTATCAGTTATTTTCTATTCTTTCTCTCAAGAGAGAAAGGGAGAGAGAAAGATTCTGCGTAAGATTTTTGGACCTTTGCACGTTCGCAACGGCGAATATCGCAGGCGATGGAACGAACGCAGCGAATAAAGATCCAGCGGCTATGTTGGCTGAGTTATGTCGTCCAAATGGATACAAACGCTCCGGCTCTGAAAATATTCGATGCGGTACCAGCTGGTGGTAGCAGAGCAAGAGGAAGGCCTCTTCTGCGTTGGAAAGATCAGGTGGAGAAGGACTTGGCTTCGCTTGGTGTGTCCAATTGGCGCCGGTTAGCACGAGAAAGAAACGACTGGCGCGCTTTGTTAAACTCGGCCCAAATGGCATAAGCGGTTATCGCGCCAATTAAGAAGAAGAAGAAGAAGTTATTTTCTATTACTACTAACATTTGGGAAACAAAAGGAAATCCTTTGTTTTTTTTTTGGAATCTCTATTTGTCTATATATTGTAGCTCAGTCTACTGAACTAAAGTCTTGTATCTATATATCTATGCGTAGAATTTTATATAACTTGACTGACAGTTAAGCAGACAAACAAACTAGGTTTATTTATAAAATTTATTTGTATCCTTGTTCTCTCGTTCATATGAACAAAAAATATTTACTGAACATTTCTGAATGTGGCTCTTAGGGAAATAAAGAAAATTCAATATTACACCTTTATGTTTTTGGTGTTACAGTTGGTTGGTTGTTTAGAGTGGTGATTCATCCAGAATCCAACTAGCGCTTCCGCGCCATCCTCGTTACCAACTTGTTTAACAGTTACTTACAACAATACTATATCCAATCTGTGCGGTTTAGGAACCTTATTAGGCTGTTGACGTCTATGCCAGACAGTTGTTCGAGACTCTCGAACAGCGGTTTGCCTAGGGTTAACATTCTGTCCTTCCATAGGGCAGGGCATTCACAGAGAAAATGGAAGATTGTTTTCTTTTTCTCCGGTTGTTTACAACTGTGACAGTATGTGTTGTGAGGGATGCCCATTTTGGCGGCTTGTTCTCCGATAGACCAGAAGCCAGTTATGACTGCCGTCAGTCTACAGGCGTCCTGTCGTTTCATGTTTATCAATGTCGACGATCGCTTGAGGTTGTAAGTGGTCCATAACGTTCTGCCGATTTTGCATTTCGTCTGATCTCTCCATCTACAATCTGCGATTCGAAGGTATTTTAAGGAAATTGCATTCTTGACTGCACCTAATGGTGTGAATACCGATTCTGCAAGAACGTGTTACAGTAGACGATGCGTTATTATTTTTATTTAGTTCTTTATTTACTAATAAAACACACAACCATAAGCTATTTTATACTGTTCAAGCTTAATTGTAAAAGATTTAAAATATTATTAAAAGTAGAGGTGTTTTTTATGTATTTATTTAAATTTGTAGTCAAAAATACAAAGGTTCTTACTGATTATTCGCTTTGTGCTAATAGAAAAAATTTATTAATAGAATAGGAAAAAACTAAACTAAAATGTAACTTAACTTCTTTTTAGTTTATTAGCGAATTCGGTTTATAAAGGCTGTTTTTTTTAGAGGCTAGGTTTTCAAGTTGGCACTACTTTTTTCGTAGATGGTCTTTTTGACAGCTGTCACTTGATTTATGCTCAGTTTGGTTTGCCATTTCATAATGAATAGACTTACACCTGAACAACGTTTGCAAATCGTGCAAATTTATTACGAAAATAATGGTTCGGTTCGCGCGACGCATCGCGCGCTGCGTCCAATATTCGGTCGACATAATCGTCCATCAGAGTCACTAATTCGATTAACCATGGATCGGTTTCGCACCACGTTTGCTCTAGTGGATAATACGCATCCTCGGAGACGTCGTACAGTGCGCACCGAAGACGCAATGCTGCTGTGGAGCAGAGTATCGAAGAAGACCCGAATGAGTCCATCCGCCATCGCGCGCAGCAATTGGAGATGTGCCCATCCACTTTATGGAAGATTTTGCGGAAGGACCTTGGTTTGCGGGCTTACAAAATCCAACTCGTGCAAGAATTGAAGCTGAACGACCATCAAGCGCGTCGCACGTTCGGTGAATGGGCCCAAAACGAGATGACCACCGATCCCGATTTTCACAAGAAAATTTTGTTCAGCGATGAAGCTCACTTTTGGTTGAATGGGTATGTCAATAAGCAAAATTGTCGCATTTGGAGTGAACATAATCCACAAGCCATTGCTGAGACGCCGTTACATCCTCAAAAAGTCACTGTTTGCTGTGCTCTATGGGCAGAGGGAATCATTGGTCCATATTTCTTTAAAAATGAAGCCGGCCATAATGTTACAGTCAATGTAGAGCGCTATAGAGCCATGATTAATGACTTTTTCGTGCCTGAATTGGACGATGTTGACGTGGACGACCATTGGTTCCAACAAGACAGCGCTACATGCCATACAGCCAACGCAACAATCAATTTATTGAAGGAAACTTTTGGTGAGCGCATTATCTCGCGCCGTGGACCTGTGGCGTGGCCTCCAAGATCGTGCGATATAACACCGCTGGACTATTTCTTGTGGGGCTATGTGAAGTCGCTTGTCTACGCAGATAAGCCCGAGACGATTGACGTCTTGGAAGAGAATATTCGGCGCGTTATTGCTGACATACGGCCCCAATTGCTGGAAAAAGTGGTCGAAAATTGGGCCTCTCGGCTGGAATTTATTCGAGCCAGCCGCGGCGGCCACTTGCCCGAAATCATTTTTAAAACATAATGGCAAACCCTTATCTTTATAATAAAGCTAAATTCGTGGCAATAACATTAAATTATATACGTTTTATTTCATCTTGAAAACCTAACCTCTAAAAAAAACACCCTTTATTAGCGAATTAAATGGTGTGACCAAAAGGAGAATTGGTTTTTAGTTATTGTAGAATCTAACAAGGGAAATTTGACAAGGGAAAGTAGTAGACTGTGAAAAGAGGAAGTAGGAAGAGAAGACAAGGAAGCATTAGAAGAACATATACGTATACGTGTGTATTAGCAGTTTAGTTAGCTAAATAAAACCATACACAACTGCTGGAATTTTTTCCAGGATAACTACTTTCTTTCAAAATTAATCAAACCTTTTGTTCTCGTTGCACAGGCAAAATGTTCCAGACACAAAGGAAGTTGTTATGCCTAACTGTTTACAATAATCCTAGCTATATGCTTATGTTTATTGTTTGTAAAGCCAAAAAAAGAAAAAAACAGAAACTGATACTCAAAGACAAAGTGAGTAAATTCACTGAACCTCTTAATACAGAAAGGGTTTTTTAATTAAAAAGTGCGATACAACTACAACATTCTTTCTCCCTTCATTGCCACATTTCAGCTCTTTGTGAAAGTATTTGTTGGGTTGGGAGCTGAGTAGCATGGAAGCATATGAGCTAAGACATTGACAATGACATTGAAAGGAAAGGAAATTAATGACTATTTTGCAAGTCTACATTTACTAAGCAAAGTGAAGCTGTGGGCAGGTAAAAGTGCGTGTTACGAAATAATGAGGTGCTAAAGATGCTTATAAGTAGCGAATCAATATTTACATTAGATAAAGTCACATTATATGCCAATTATGAATAAAACATTTGGTCCATTGAGCATTCGCTTGTATAAAAATAGTTCTCAAATTTCAGTTAAATTTTGTGTCATTTCTCTTATCAAATGAGTGTTTCAAACTTCAAAAGTGACTCAAGCAGCGCATCCTTCGACGGTTGATATCGTTTATAACACTATCCAATATCAGTTTTGGAGGATAAAAACGACTTTGTAACACTGGAAGTTTATCATGAATAGTTTTGTAGAACAAATTTATAGTCTGCGTCAGTTTTTTTTTCAGGTGGGCAAGAGTGCCCAAATTTGTTACAGAGATGTGTATACTCGTAATATACTATATTACGACTAGAAAGACCTATTTGAAAGAGCAATTGATTTCTGAGAGAAATATTGTTGGAAATGTTTGGCATAAGAGTTTCACGATAATGAAATTTGTTGAAAATGTTAATCTTATCTTCCTTTTTGCGGCCAAATTTTACCACAAAAGTAGATATTTTCAGATGGGACTTTATAGAACGTAAACGTTCTACATATGTGAATGCTTGTCAGAATATTTCAGGAGGACTTACCAAAGACTCATAAAAACTTTTACAGAAATACTCGCTTGATATCACTGAACTTGTGTGAAATCAAAATGATTGTTGCCACATCCAGATGCCTCAAACTAAATTTACTTAAAGAGAGCACTTAAAAAAATTGCACAGCTTTTTTGTTTTTAAAGTGTAACGTAGAATTAGTAAATGAAATATAGTGTTTGTTCTTGTAACAACTAAAATCATACCCCACACATTTTTGGCTAATTCTACTGATGTGGCAATTTCTGGTAAATTGTTGATCAACTCTTGATGGGCTTCATGAGGAGCCCTACGAATAACGAATGCTCGACAAATTCTCTATGTGAAAAAAGCACCCACTTCCTTCTGCAAATAAATATATTATTAAAAATCAGCGCGATTTTCAGCCACTCTGTATTATTTTCAGCGCTGTATTATCATAAAATTTTTCGGAACCTAAAGCTGCGTATCCATATTTTGAACAAACGTAATGAATTATTTGCACGAAGCTTGAAACCTGGGCCATTATCGTTTCTGTTGTAGAATGTAATTTATTTGTATAAAGAAAATGATTTAAATTAAAAGTCTGTGTAGCCTTTTTAATAATTTTGGGAGTTGTATTACAAAAAGTGGGGGATCTTCTTTTCACTAAAAAATTAACCTTTCAAATGAATATGAACCCTGGTTACTTTGCTAAAAAATATATAGCCGCATTTGGAGGTAGGGAAACTCACACATCATATAACTAGAGGTCAACGCATTCATATCGAGCGGCTGATTGAAGCGAGTTTCTTTCGGTTATCAGATCTTTTTTTCGATATTGAGTAAAAGATAGTTGTTAGAGTCAACAACGAGCTTGAACGCGCCATATTAACCAAAGTTTTCTTTTCCAAAATTGAGGAGGGTAACTCGTTTTTAGCAGGATGTATCTGCATACGTGCCTCATACCGAACTTTGCTTTTAATTTTTTGTATGCTAATAACTACTTTTAGCATCACTTTTTCTAGTGTAGGCTTTGTGAGACTTCTATGGCGGCCTACCAGCTTAAATTAGCATACGGTGGGCATGTAATTATTATTATTATTTATTGCTCTCACGCCGTTTCGAGGGCACATGGCGGTACAATAAAATATCTAAATAAGTCTTTAGCTGGTTTCAAGCTTGAATAGTTTACCCCAAAAGCCTTTGGGTCTTTCCCGTCCGCGGAAACCTTGAGTATACCTTTCTATTGCCATCCTACTAAACGAATATTCGGCTTTCCGAAGGGTGCGTCACAGCCATTTCCACCTTCGTTGGAGATGCAATTTTCCGGCCACCAGTTCACAAGATTGTACTCAGGCACCTGTAGGTAAAGATCTGCAGAGTATCTGAGTAGCCATAGAGTAGCACAGATTTGACATTGGATATGAACAAGCCTAATTTGGCTTTAGTGCTCAATTGTTTCGATTACCAAATGAGTCTTATGTCACAAATGTACTCTTTGTTTTTCGAATTCTTGAGTCGATGTCGTTCTTTGCTTCTCCATTAGACACTACTATTTTTATTACCGATTGAAGCATGAAACGCTTGCTTATTTCGTGAGACAAAAGTGAGTTTCGAAAGGTAATTAACCACACCCGAGCAGTTTCAGTGGCTAAAATCATGGAATTATAGTTTAAATTATTACAATATCCAACAGATTCAACTTGATTTTTGACAAATTTTCCTTGTTGAGGTGTCACGCCTTTCCCTCCATTCAAAGCAATTGCTCGATTTTTTTTATGTGGAAGAAAAGCCCTACGACCATCACCAAACTCTGTTATACTGGAGTTATAAAAAACTTCATACCCGAAAAAAGTTGAAAGTTTTGAAGAAATTTTGTAATTTTTTTTGAATATTTTACAATGTCTGTTGTAGTATAACCACATTTTTATAAAAAAAAATCCGTGTAGCGTAGTATACATAACAGAAGTGAAACTTTCAAGGCAGATAAAGGAAGAGGGAGAGACCCGAGGGAGAATGAGAGAGAGAGAGAGGGGAAAATAATATATATCTAAATAAATTCACAGCATTTGCAGATAGACAAAATTTACAAAAAACGGAGAAGGGTCGACCAGTGTAGGTAAACGCAACAACGCTTAATACTCCGACAACAACGACTACTACTCACCCGCTCAAACGCAGCGATTCCAGGATCGCATCAGCGGCACAGATTACCGCAAGGCAATACCAATAAATCCGACGTCCGAATGGATAGCACTTTATACCTTATAGTATGCACAAGCACTAGCCAGGAAACGAAAATAAACGCCCCAAACAGCAGGCACCAAAAATATATTTCCTACAAGTTTGTACCAACAAACAAGCGCCAAAAAGTAGGCAGTGTTATTTCTCACTAGAAATTAGCAACCACAAAGAAAAACTCAGGAAAAATAGGCTTAAGTGTATCTAAGATATATATAAGGTATAGCTCTATCTCTCCTTTTCCTCTACGTTATATCTTTTTGCTCTCTCGCGGAACGAAAATACCCAAAACGTTGCATGGCCTTGAAATTTTACTCGCAATTCTCGCTCGTCCATCGACGTCTAAGAAGTTTCACTTCAAAAAATAGTTATGTGCGCACCTAATTTTGCCGCGGGCTACTTGTGAGAAGAAATCATAGGGTTCCGAATTAATAGTGATTAGTGTAGTAATGTAATATTTGTTCATTTAAATCGAAGAAAAAGTTATCGAAGTAATTTTATGTGACAGTAAAGAAATATGTGAATGGAAATTTGATAAAAAAAGCATATCGCTTCACTACTTACATATCTGCTTGAAAACTTATTCTGCCAAATGTTCATCATACGCCATGTCGTACGCTCCTCGCTTTACATTCATCAGTTCATGATACTCACTTAAGTCAGATATCATATTTTGATTTCCACTTTTCCGGCATTTTCTAATTTCAGCCTGCTCAGTAGCGCATAAAACGCTGACATTTGTGTTTCCTTTGCATGTAGCACAACCTATTTTACAGAGGCCTTTGATATAGAGATTTTCTACGGAAGAAGGCCTACGCCACGTAGTCGACTTCGTAATTTCATGCAAATTCTAAAAGACAGTGACAGCGACAACTACAGTCTCCATGTATTCAAATTGAACATGCGTATGCTGCAAAGTATACATTCAATACATATAAGTATGTATGTACAACGCCTTATGCACTGCAGTTGAAAATAGTCAGTTGGCTGTAACTGCATTCGCAATGCTTAAAAAGTCAATAAGCATCAGTTTGCATAGTTCGACGAGCTTTTAGTAGCAAATATGATGTCAGTACCAATATCACAGTCTACAATTCATAAGGAAAATCTGTAAGTATTTAGGTATGTATGTATGCAAGCAGCGTGTAACAAAAAAACTGTCACATGGTTCTTTGAATGCATCGCTTCTTCGCGCGAGGTTTTTGCTTTTTTGGTTGTCAACATAAAATTCAAACTTCATTGATTCTGGCGTACATAAATATGTAACTTTTTTAGCGTGGTACTTTCCGTTTTGTATATATAGGGTGTTTTTGTAGAATTCTAGAACTCTTGATAGGTACATCTAGCTGACTATGAGCGTCATGTTAACATTTTCTTTCTGTATACTAAAGAAAAATACCATGCAAAGTTTTACAAACTCAAAACATTTATTTTCAAAATTCAATGATCGATTTACAAAGTACCTCAGTCGTATTAGACATCCATAGGGTTTTTCATCTTTGCAAGTTCTACGACATTAAAATGGATTTACTTAGGTCACCTAGTACGAGTTCATATTGCGCATACCAAAGTGGCCAACACTGCAATAGGAGAGAGTGTGACAGAGAACGTAGATTAACTTAACCGCTTGAAAAATGTTACAAACTCTCAGCATAGAATTGAGCAGGTGCATGTAATCCGTAGTTTGTATGGAATGAACTGATAATTGAATTGACGTTGGACCCTTCGCGAAATTAGTGCTCAACTTTCATTTAGCAAGGCTCTAATTTTTCCTCAAACTAGTTTGAATTGGCAAGAAGCAAAAATATTAATTTAATAGCACAATTCTTGTAAGCTATCAAAACCTTCCAGAACTCATTTAGCAAATAAATTTCGGCAAGCGTCCTGTATTTTTTTTTTTAGCTTAACTTTTGCTTCGTTTTAACGGTATTTTTCCCAGTAAGAAACTTAGTAAAATTACTTCTTTTTTTTTATCGTTGGAAATATCTAAACTAGCGTCACTATTCGCACAATAATTCACGAACTAATGAATTAAATATCAGAAAATTTAAACTAGTGCCATCTATGGGTTAAGCCCGGCACTTTTCAGCCCATGTGTTATATGTATATTACAAATATCAATTCTTAAAAGTAAATTCGACTGAGATTCAGGTGCGAAAAATACAATCAATTATGTGGATTTTTGTGTGCCCGAAATGCCGTGCCCGCTACATACTTATGCAAAATGACGCCAAATTAGTCATCAATTGTGTTTTTGAATACATTTTGTACTAAATAATAAAACAAAATATATTTTTAGTGACAGTAATCTTTATTTTGACCTTTACGCGCTCTACTGCTTGTCTATTTATATATTGCAGCTGTTTAGTTCACATGCGCTAAATATGATTGACGTAGGAAACCATTTGCAGAATTTATAAATCGTAAGATAGAGTGATTAATGATGCGTCACTCTGTATCAAAAGCAATTCATACTTGGACTGACAATATGCCCCACGAGACTCTAGACTTTACATTCCGCCTCGAAAAGTATTTGGTATTTTTGTCTGCATTCCAAAACTAAATTGGAGTAAAATCTTATATTTAGTTAAAGACGAGCATTACTGTTAATTTAATAGCGACTTTTTAGTTACTTCCATAAATAACAATCCACAAGGTGACAAACGGTAGGTGAAATCAACACTTTATTGGGACGAACTTTTTACGATCGAATAATTTGAAGAAACCTGCCTTTTAATCAGCTACCTGGGTCTTGTGATTCACTGCCTTATGTTAAGGTACGTCAATTCTTTGGTATATATAGCTAAATTATTGGAGATAAAGCTGAATTTTTGATCACTTAACTGTTTAAAAAATATTTGCTGTTTCTTACAGCATCACCCTTCACAATTACACAAGTCTCTCTTTTCGCTTTCTTCGTTGCATAAAATCGAAATTGCTAGTTGCTGCTTCGATAGAGATTACTAAGCTTCTGCTATTTAACGAGCACAAATATTGAAACATATTCAGTTTACGAGCTCGCTGGAAACTGAGAAGAATAAATAGAGTTTGATGGTGAATTTATTCCGATGTCATGTTACTGAGAATGATTAGCTTTCATATACATACCCTTTGCTTTGAAAAAGAAAAATCGTTGAAGTGAATTGGTAAGTTCACTGACTCTTCAAGCTGAAACTTAAAGCTGAGCAGTTCGTTTTGGAAAAAAATGGTTTATTACTTTGGGTTGTCTGAATTATAGCTGGTAAGCTCACTTTAATGTTCTAGTAGCAAATCAGTGTTTGCTAACGCTGCGCTAAGACGGCTTTTACTATAGGTTACGCTGGATTGAAATTGCTTCTTGTATTTGAAGTTTGCCATAGATGAAAAATGAAATAGAAGCAACACGGTCCATCTTCACTTTTTTTTTTGTGAAAAATAGAACAAATTTGTGGAAATAGCACATATTTTAATTTAAAACCCACACCACGAGAGTAAATATGGTCTGTTGTTCAAGTGAATTGCCACGGTTCTGAGCTCTTTAAGTATCTCATCCACTTTTGTTAGCCTTCTTAAAGTTAGTCTGCTGTCACCACTGTTTGATAATATTTTCTAATATTATTAGAGCTAGCTTTTTGTTAGCCATGTACAATTTTTTTTAAATAAAGTAAAATAACTTTAACGCGTTGCTTGATTATGTATCTTTCCATGGTTCAAATTGAGTTAGTCTGAGATTGAATTGTCATTGATTGTCAAATCAAATGCAGAAAAAACTTGATGTTTAGGTGTGGTTTACATTCCATATCGGCCCTTAAAATTTAACCGTCCTTTATAATACAGCAATAATACGAAGCTAGAATAGCATAGTAGCTTGACTAGGAATGTACATTTTTACGGCCCCGGAAATTTCCTAGAATTTATGCGGAATAAGTGGACTTATAGTATGGCAAGACGGTATCTATCGAATTAGATAAGGTGGCTCGGACATGTGTTCAGAATGCCCAAAGAGAGAACAACTCGAAAGGCAATTGAATTACGCCCTGTTGGAGGCCGAAGAAGAGGACGCCCCAGAAAGAGATAACTTGAAGTGGGAGTTGACCTTAACCAGTTAACTGTGGCGCTCCCATTTCAAAGTGCGCACAGTTTTGTGTCGCCAGAATTGAGCTATGACGAGTATAGTCGTCAATCACAGAGTAAGTTGCGCTGGTAAGATATTGGATGCAAAAGATGGGTTAATTTTATAAAATTGGGGACAAATGAACTAAAAATAAAAAAATAGTAATTTACAGAACTTCTGGACAACTTTATAATATTTACGCACTTGAAATTCTTACGTTGCACTGTACTTATTTGATAGGAACAGCCGACACTTGGTAAGATATGCACTGACACACACGAGTTAGCTTTCTAGTTTATAAATCCACTTTTTGACTTTTGCCTTTGCCCCTTTTAGGTTAACATCTAAAAAACGTTATCATCGCACATAAATAAATTCATTATGCGAACTGGTGAACTTTTTCAACCAGTGCATACGGGGAAGCATGACATCATCTCAAACTGTTTATATTTTCTATTTGTTTGTTTTATTCCGGCATAGCCTCAAAATATTCTAAACATCTTGAAATTTGAGAATATGTGTTGTTTTTCTCAAAAATTGTAATTTAAATAGCCAATGGTCACTAATTTATATGCATGACGAGTATACTCGTCAATACACAAAATTTTGCCACTTCTCCATGACGAGTATACTCGTCAATCACAGTTAACTGGTTAAAAAGCTAAACGTGCGGCGGTGGAGGGAGTTAGCCTTAGATAGAAAATATAGCGCAAGGTTGTGAATGAAGCAGTAGATTACCAATTATGAAGCCATGAAGAAGAAGAAAAAGTGTTATGTTAAAATAAAAAATGAAGTATGCCAATTTAAGTCTTTACAAAAGAGGCATTGTACATATCACTTTATATGTATTGGTTTTATAGTAAATAGTAAACAAACACAGTAAAATACAAGTGATCTAAATATTTTGGATATTGTCGTAAATTTTTCTGAAAACTGGCTGATTTGTCAAAAAAATATTTAAAAATTTCTTGAGTATTTAAAAAAAAAATTAACAAATTAAAGGTTAATTCGATGTATAAATTTTGGAAGTTATTAAAAGAAAATATCTTTATTTTTTAGACAAATATACTTAAAAAAAATCGAGAAAAAATTATATATTGTACATTTAGTTGTTCAACATTTTAGGGAAAAAATAGGTTTTTGCATTTTCGATGAACCTCTGAAACCAAAATTTTCCAATTATTTTTTTTTCCTAAAAATTTTTTACAAAAATTAATTTTTTTTGCAGAAAAGAAAAAAATATTTTTTTAATACAATAAAAATTATAATATTATTAAAGAGAACCACTTCAAAATTTTCACCATTGAAGAAATTTTGAATTCTTTTTTTCTTGAAAATATTTTTAGTTTAGTCAGATGCTAAAAATTTCAAGTCAGGGTTGCTTTTTTGCTATAAAAGTGTATTTTTCTGTCTTCATGCTATATTTTTCATAAGAATATACAAACCTTGTTCTTCGAAAATAGTTCCGGTATTTTTAGAACTTCATCATTTTAGAACAATCAAACCAGAGTACCAAGATGATGTCCAGGATTAATTCTGACGCCATCAGTGTTCCATCGGGAATTTGTTATATGAAGAAAATACGTAAATAATATAAATAAGAAATAAAATTCTATAAAATTAACGGAATTTTTAATTTACTTAAATTTTTTCTGAACAAAAACATGTTTTCTTCAAAAAAAAAAAATTTTTTTACGTATATTTAATTCTAAAATATAAAAAAAACAGTATAAAAATGTTGGCAAGAGCCACAGATATTTCACTTTAACCAACTTTTCACCAAAAGTTTCATCATTGAATAAAATTCAAAAATTTTTTTTTTCAAATTTTCTTCAGTTTACTTACTCGATGCTAAGAATTCCAAATCAAGGTTGGTTTTCCCCTATAAGGGAATTTTTCTGTTCCCATGTCATATGTTTCATAAGAACTTACAAATCTCGTAGTTGGCAATTAGTCCTAGTATTTTTAGGACTTCAATAAAAACGAGCTTACCAAGATTGATGCCCCAATCCTGACATTATCAGTGTTTATAATAATATTGTGCATTTGTTATATGGAGAAAATGCAAAACACCGTCTGTTAAAAAAAAAATTAAAAATTTAGGTAATTTATTATAAAATAAACGGAATTCTTTCCAACTTAAGCTATAAAATTGCGTACAAAATATGTTTCTTAAAACTCTAATTAAAAACTATGAAAAATTGGAATGGAAAGCTTGTGGGATTTTTTAAATTTTTGAATAAAATTTTAAATATAAATTCATATTGGTATTGGTAAAATTATGTTGTACTTTTTCAATTATGCAATGAATAATAAAATAATAAATACGAAAAAAATGACAAATAGTCGAAAGTAGTCAAAAAATGTATATGCCATCATTTTTCTTTGCCACTTTATTGGCGTTTGTATTTTCCAAGCAATAAGATGCTCTGAGGGCAATATCTCTTTGCAGAAAAATGATCGCAGGTTTCAAAAATACGCAGAAAAACTATTAACTGATACTTAGAGTATTTTTTAATGACCTGACCTGAAACAATATATTTTCAAAAAGAAGTTAAAAGTGGAAAGCTATCCCTAAATTTGATAATATATAAAATTATATTTCATTTAAAGCCCACTTTTTGCCTGATATTCAAAAATAAGCTGCCAACACCTTTTCATCCAATTTGTGGAGTAAAGTCCATTGATTGAAATGCTTTCTCACCTGCCATCTCTATAGGTTTCAGAAGCCAAATTCTTGTACTTAATAATATAGCGTAGCCGCTGAATAGCCTAACACTTCAAGCTTTATGTCACTTTTAATTTTCCGCCACTTTGCATTAATTAAAGTACTAAAAGCTTCGTTGTTAATTGCCAGCATATAGCGAAATACAAACCAAAAGTGAGTCGTCAGTTGCTGGCAGCGAGCTGCTGGGTGTTCAGCAATACCAAATTGCTCAACTGCGGTTAAGTTGCGGTTTCGTCTATTTGCCGAGCGATGGTATTTTTAATTTTACCCCAACTGACACTTGTTGCTTAATTAGCGAATTAAGAGCAGATTGCTTTGAAAAATAGTGCACTTGAGCGGATGATGTATTTTTTTCGATATGCAATGGAAGAGAAGCAGGCTTGAACAAAGTAACCTGAATGTGTTATTGACAGTGTAAAGAAATGTATAGCGATGCTGGTACTTTTCGTAGATGTTGAATAAATATTGCTTTATGTGAATGAAATTCCCAAATTGTCATTTTTCTGAGCTTTTAAAATAAAAAAAAATTTACATATTTCATACTGCTACAAAAATCAATTAGAAAATTTATAAAAACTGAACAAGTTTTCATCAAAATTTAAAAATTTTTAGGTAGACTTTTTAGAAAAACCCTGAGTATGAAATACGATTCCGCCAGTTAAAACGGTTTAAAATTTGCTTTAATTTTTGATACTTTTCTAATTGATGATGTTTTGTTTATCTTTCCATATAATGAAAGCTCGTCATTTGTGTATATAAGGAAAATTACAACAAGAAACCAGACGGTCAGCAAAAACGGTGTTCAGAAATTATAGCGATTTACGGGTCAGTTTAAGCTTGCACTTGGTTATACAGAGTTCGATGACCTGGAAAACTGTACGCTTTAATATTTTCTAAAAGTTCTAAATAAAGAAAAGCCTCAGTGGATTTCATATTCGAATATTAGTCATGTACGAACACAGTCGCATAAAAGGGTAGCACCATAATATTGTTTCAAGAATTTATTGAACATGTTTTTGGGTTGAAAATTGTACCTTTTAGGGTTGGTTCCACTTCTTTTTGTCCTTGTTATCAATGACGTAAGCAAATATTTTTCCTTTTCGAATTTTTCGCTCTTAGCGAATGATTTAAATATTTTCTTCTCAGGACTCAAATCCTCAAAAGCTTCAACTCGACTCGAACAAACTTCATCGATGGTGCGCAAAGACTCGCCTGTATTTGAACACTAAAAAAATGTTTTCATTTTATATTTTCGGAGCGTCTGTACATTTTTAACACATCCTACACTATTTCTAACAATTTACTACAAAGTGTAATAGAGTTTAAGGATTTTCGATATGAAACTTTTCTGCAGTGGCCACATTAATTTTATTTTTTCAAAGTCATACTTGGTTTTAGGCAACCGAATTTTCCGTTCCATCTGCCTATAAACTGCGGTTTCCGGGTCTTATTCGTTCTCACTTAGAGTACGCGGTTATCATTTAGAGATCTTACGACCAACTTTCGATAAATAGAGCGCATTCCAAAAATATTTCTTTAGCAGGTATTACTTTCCCTACGATTTGAGGCCTCTATTCCATGCTATTATTCTCGGCTAAAGCTAATTAAACTAGAATCTCTGGAAAAGAGACCTTTTCACTTTCGTTTGTTTTCAGTGTTGTTGGTAGTGACTTCGTCGACTGTCCAGATCTACTTGAGCGCATAAGCTTTAACAAAGAAGTCTTCGCAATTTTTACCGGTTTTATGAGGCAAACTTTGAGACAAAATTTGGGAGTAATGCACCCATTGCTCGCGCAATTCGAGACTTTAATTCATTATGTAATTCCAATCTGTCTGATTTTGTACTATCCAGATCTAATTTTGTAAAAAATTTAAATATAGGTACTTAATATTGAATTTATATTGATTGCTAATATTTTATTTGCCAAATGTGGTTTGATTTTCTTTACATTTTTGTCTAGTCTGTAAGGTAATTTGTACTGTAAATTATTAAAATAAATAAATCTAAAAATGTTTACTTGATATTAGAATATATGGGATATTTCTTACCGATATTTATTTGGTACTCAATACTTCGTTCCGATATCAGAAGCAAGTAAAATTAGCGAGATCAAAGTGATATTGAATGCTGTCTGGGTCATATGGTGCTAGTGGAAGCATGACCTAGGTATGCTCCAACGGCATGGCCAACTTCTAAAGTACTTCATTCGGTAACTGCCGACAGAGGGAATGGAAGGTCATTTCTACGTATATAAGACCAAGTGGAGAAGGACATCGCTTCAGATGATCCTATATTTCCAATTAGTGCAGGTTTACACGCGACAGAAATAACTGGCGTTCTATGTTGAAATCGACCAATCAAGAAGAAGAAACGATTTAACCCCTACCAGCCAGGGAGTGGCTTCAAAGTATTTGCTCAATATTTATTGCAAACTCAAATTCATTTGTACCACTTAATCCTTTACACCATTTATGTGTACACTTTATTGCTCATATCTGTAGCTGTCAAAATGGTTAGAACATCAAACAAATTTGTGTTGCTGCAACTAAATGGTGTAATCACAATTCACCGATGACAAAAGCAAAAGTAATAAAAGTAAGAAATTAGCAATAATACACGAGCATTTCAAACACACAACCGCTCATATGCGAGTACCTACATAAAAGCATTTGTGTATGTATGGCAAGTATACATAGTTGCAATGGCATGATACTCGTATGTAAAGAACGTTGTGCGGTGCCTCTGGACTCCAATAGCTTTGCCACAATGTTGTGCTACAGTTAAACGATAAGTGGGAGGAGGTCACAGCTAGAATGCCACGATAGGAGCAAAACAAGCTTGTAACCCAGGTACACACATACATATACACTGCGTGCATCACTTCACAGCCTGAGGTAGCAATAAAAATGGAGCATTGCAGATAAGCAGGTAATAAAAACTATAGCCACAAACAGTTTGCGGCAACAAAGCAGCTGCAAGTAAACGTGTAATTTCTAGCAATGAATAGTACAAACACAAATGCATGCTCATACACATATGTAAAGATGTATGTGTGTGGCTTGGTTTTGTTTTGCAAAAAGGAAGCAGTGCATTCAACAACTGCAAGGGTGTTTCAAGCTTCTACAAATTGCGCAATATTATGCTTGGGAGGGTAGAATTAACTACGTTCACAATCTTGTTGTAATCTTGCAACAAATGTATGCAACGACTGTGACATATTAAACTGGTACTGAAAATACAAATAAAAATAAAACAATCGAACTGCACTCCACTAAAATCTACGATAAATAAACACTCAAATAGTAAACCCTTCTTTATCTACCATATTTGCTTTCTAGACATTTGACAACTCTAATCCAAGCTATACTCGATAGTTAGAAAACACCGAATGCCCATAACACCGACATACATACGAATAGTAAGAACGAATAACGGTACTACAACCACTTTGCTAATGGCTATGAAAAATTCGTTTACCATTTCATCCGATTAAGTCTAACATTACTAATGCAGGGAATTCCTCTTTTGCTTAAACAAACTAGACCATCTGCACAAGCGAAACGTCGGAAAATTCGAAAAAGTCGAAGGTAAAACGAAGGTAAATGAGACGAAAGAAAGGTATAAAGTGTGTTCACATTTGCATAGGTAAAATGCATTAAAATCAATCAGGATTAAGTTAAGTGCGATGTCCTTGCATGGCTTCCAAACGGCTAAGGTGTCATGGTTGTTTAGTTGTAGTTGTGTTGCTGGAGATTTGTTAGAAGAGTTTCTTGAGAATAAACTACTACATATAGACATACACGTGCATGTATGTATGAATTAGGGATGTCAATCGCGGAACACGCAAAACTTATAATACAATGTAAATTTTTTTTTAATGTATCTCATATCTTGTAATATTTCTAAAGTAATCTCGAAATGCCAGAAACTGAATTTCGTACTCAAGACTTGCCAGCTGAGCTGTCAAAAGGTATTCAAAAGCCATGTGAAGATACTGACCTCTTTCTCCACAATTACAATATATTTCAAATTCTTTTATCAGCGCGGGTAAGAAATTACGCAGTTCAGCAAAATGAAAAAAAAAATATATACATATATACATATTGTATCCCTATGAACTATTGGATTGGGGAATGAGTTCGTAGCGTTTTACCGAAGATTTTTATTCGAGCAAAAAACAATAACTACATAATCAAAAGTTAATCAAACACCTCCCATTCGAGCTCCTGGAGTGCGACTTTGACGACTTGTGGAACATGGGGCCTGGCGCTGTCGTGAAGGAGTATGGTTTGACCACGTCGATCAAGTCTTTTTAGTCGAATAACCTCATTCATGCGGTATAGCTGGGCAATGTAGAGCTCCTTGTTGTAGCATTCTTTTCGAGCATTTCCCAGTGCACCTTGCCCTCCTAGCTCCACCAAACACATATCATGATCTTCTTCTTTGGATGAATATCCGGCTTGACGATCCGGTACAAAGAGCGCTGTTTATGACCGCGAGCTTGCTTGATGGCGGGCGAGATGCTGAGAAGCAATTTGAAGGCGACTTTCTTTATATTTTTTTTTCTTTGAGCTCCTCAGGTACCCAGGCTCCCAATTTTTTGGTAAATTCCATTGAATGATTGGGAATCGTTTTGCGATCGCAGTTCATTGTTTCCGCCAATTTACGACTGCCAAACCAGTTCAAACAGTTCTCTGCCGAAAGTGATTTAAGACGTTCTTCATCGAATTCAGAAGGCTTTCCGTTGCGGCAAGTTTCAAATTGTATAGCTCGACTTAAGGTAAAGGTATAAGCTACGTTATAAGATTTGTAATTATATTATTAAAAATTCTTTTGGATGAGGGTTTTGCCATTACATCTCAGAATTCCATAAAACTGAGAACTTTCCACGTTAATTTAGAATCTAAGAATCAAAAGATATATAACTTACCAGCAATCCTTCCAAAAATTCAACTGTTTGAATAATGTTCCGTACAGGTACTATAGTCTTACAATGGTAGAGAATATTAAGGGAACGAATACCTGTTAATGGTCATATTTTCTCTGAATTTCTTTAAAATTATTTAAACTGAAGAAGTCAATCTATTCTTTCAAAATTGGCATGCAGTTTTTTTATACATTAAAATAATATAAAATTCTTTTTTTTATTTTAATCATTTAAAAATGGCGGATGTACACTCAATTCTTCCAGGAAGGTTGCAGCGGGGCTTCTCAGTGGGCGGGCATTATAGTAGCATCGGCGTCAGTGACCTGAATACAAAAAAACCAAAATTTTTTTTGTTTATTAACGTCATAATTTCTATATGAATTAAACAGAGATGGAAAAAAAATTTGCGGAATAAAATGTTTAAAAAAAAATTAATTTTGGGGCGAATTTTCCTACTATTTTCCTATTATTTTTCGAAAAATTTTCGAATTGTTAGTTCATATACAAAGTAATATCATAGAAAAGATGTGTGCAAAATTTCAGGGAGATCGCTCAATAAATTTTCGAGTTATCGTGTACGCCAATTCGGAAAATATAGTTTTCAGAAAAATGCGTCTAAAGTTTGAATACATGAAAACTCAACCTCTCCCAGCGCTGGAACGCAAAGAATAGAGTTGTCACGGTTGGCGATCTATAATATAAGAAATACTTAAATTACCGTTCCAAAAATTTGTTGACATATTCTTGAAGGATTATATTAACATTTTATGAAAAAAAAAATTCGAAATTTCACAGGTATCTATCCCCTTAAGTCAAATCCTAAGGCCTTTGGCACTTTGTTAAATCTAAAAGGTCAAGCGCAGGATCCCATCTGCGGTTTGATTTAATGAAAAGTCTGCTACTATACTCGTAAATGTAACCAACTTGTTTGCCGATTTTTTCAAATCTCATTTCACTAGTAATGGTGCATACTCGTTTTCTTCTTGTCATGTTAATCTACTTTTAGCTTTGAATTTTTGCTATTTAAACCTTGTTTCTCTGGACATTGAGAAAGGAATTTGGGTTTAGAAACTTCTGCGCAGACTGATAATGATGGGCTTTCCGTAATTTTTATCAAAAACTGCTCAGCTACTGTTATTCTTCTCAAATTAATTTTTAATAAATTTTTATCTTCTGTAGTTTTATCGTCAATTGAAAAAACCACAACTTTTACCCCTATTTTCAAAAGTGGCAATTACAAGCCGATTTTGAAGATTTCTATTCAATTCAAACTTTTCGCAGTAATTGTAAAAGAAAATATGTACTTTGTGTACTAATTTCGTCCAAACAGCATGGATTTATCATACGTAGGTCAGTAGTTCCCAAGCCTTGAAGGTTTTCAAGTGTTTACACGGATTTTTCTAAAACATTTGATTGAGTTTATTATAAAATTCTATTACGTAAATTACTCGCACTTTGTTTCCGGTCTGCTTTTTTTCAATGGTTGAAATCTTATCTATCGAATAGACGATGTGTGGTAACGATTGAGGGTGAATGTTCGGAGCCTTTCATTGCATCTTCACGCGTGCTACTAGGCAATATTTTAGGGTCTCTTCTCTTCGTTCTATTTATTAATTATATTAGTACCCGTTTTTCGTTTGCCAATTTTCTTCTGCATACTGATGGCTTGAAAATATTTTCTGCGATTAGAAAAACCGAGGATATTTGTTCGCTGGCATCTCTGTAAATATCAAAAACACTTTTCATGCTACTTTCGTGCAAACTCAAAATGTTTTTCACTCATCATATGGCATTTCTGATACTTTGCTTCAATCTGAAGTCTGTTCTTGAACTCAATATTTTGGTGTGATCTTTGATGCTCATTTTTAGTGCAATAATCACATAAGCTTTGTTGTATCAACTTCTTACTCAATCTTAGGTTTTATGCGACGTAGAAGCTCGAATTTCTCGGACCTTTATACTCTCAAATTACATTTTACTTTCTTTGTTTGCTCTAGGCTAGAGTATGAAACACTTATCTGGCCACCAATTTGCAATTAATAGAATTGAACGTGTACAGATAGTGTTCCTTAAATATGATCTCAGGTTCTTACAATTCTCAAATCCTTTCCCTTCCTATAATTCATGTTTGATTTTAATTAACTTAAGGTATCTTAAGAGTAGGAGGTCTATACTCTGTCTTTTGGTGTTAATATAATTAAGGGCAAAATTGTTTGTTCATTCCTATTACGGGATCATATGCTTACTAATGCTCACTAGATCTCTACTACACTTACCCGTTGCATCTTAAATTGTTTAAGGGGGAATGCCACTGTGAAAATTCAAAAAAATCGATTTTATTTTTGCATAAATTGTTAGTATAACTACTCAAGAAAATGTGGTAAAAATTCCCGATTCTATGTGCACTTAAGTGAGCGCCCGTCGGTTAGGCTCCGTAGCGCTTACGCTACGATGCTTTATTTTCAAATGCGTTTGTCTCGAAACGACTTTCTTTGGTACGGTGGCAACGATTTCTCGAAGACTAATGAACCGATTTTAATTTTCTTTTTTTTCAAAAGTTTTGTTATCGCATTGGCTATCGTTGTACATAGCCGATTTTCAAAATTTTGAAAATAACTATTTTCTGGGGCCTGTTGAAAATAAAAAAAAAATGGTGAAAAACACACATCGAAATTCAAATCACCACCATTTAGTCAAAAACAAAAAAAAAAAACAAAAAAAAAAACGGCTACGTGCAACGATAGCCACTATTGTGTAGATTAATAAAATTTTTGCTTGTTTGATTTCAGCTGATTATTGATTGCTGTATCGCTGTCACCAGATGACGATATTTTTTTTTTAACTCGTTACGTTTATTTACATAAATTTGTCAATTTTCAATATTTTTTAATAAAAATTTACATCAACATAGTTGTATATGTGTATGTATGTATATATGTAATAAATTGCTTTTTGTCTGATCCTCGAATAATCATTCCTACTTACAAAAAAAGTTCCCAAAAATCGATTATTTTTTGACACCCCACAGTGGCGTTCCCCCTTAACAGAAATATGTGAATGCAATGAGATCTCGATTTCTATTCCGCTTGACCTTTCGGTGTCAAAGAATGAATTTTATGCATTTCTAAACTTCTTTCTTCTTTTTGTAAATTTATTTATTTAACTATCTTTAGTAAGTTAAGCTCATATTATCCCTAAGTGGTCTGTAAAAACTACTTATAGCTGTGTTTTAGACTTGAAATAAGGGAAAGCGAAGTAGCTTGAAGGTAAAAAAATAATTGACAGTTATTTTCCATAAACTTAAAAAAAAAATCTCATTGGGATACACTTTTTCTTATTTAGTCACACTGTATTATTTAATCGACGCACTGATAACAGAATTAGAAATATTTTGTAATGGCGGAGAAAAGGGTCACTATCTTCAAATGGCTTATTGCTACCTTTTAGCAGTTCAGCTAACAATTGTTGTGGCCGAAAGTCAAGCCCCGGCATAACGGGATTACTTTAAAGACATCAATATTGTTTCACTGATATCGACATTTTTAGTACGTACATATGTATATGTATATGTGAATGAGAATATACGTAAGTGATAAAATATGTTTGAGGATCGTTTTACGGATTGTCAAATCAAAGTACTTGTGACTGCCGGTGTATTTACAGTAGAGTGCGACTGCCATTCGAGAGTGCACAGGTTCAAATCTCTGTTCGTGCCATAGCAAACTGATGGCAAAAGATTCTCTAAAAACGGAGTCGGCTTAAAACTGTAGATGCATCCATTTATGGAACAAAATCTAGACGCACGCCAGATATAGGAGAAGGAGCTCGACCAAACACCTAACCGAAGAATTTCTATTAGGAAAATGTATTTTTCCGTACATTTTTTATAAAATGTTTAGAGTTCGTTATTATTTATTGTTCTACTTTATTTTCTCGGCAAAATGATACCAAGCTTTATTAAAAGACTACAATATATATATATTTAAATTAATTTTTACGGGCACCTTGAAAGCTTCCCAAAATTAAAAAAGTTATGAAATTCAAAGAAGAAAAATATTTATGTCGTTTGTTTTGTGAAGAAAGAAATTATTAACACATTTCTTTTTCATTTTAGCTAAACTAATTATTTGCAATTAATTATTAATACTTTACATAGAAAATTTTATAAGTATTTCTTCCTTTAATTAGCAATTTTTTATCGCCAGAATAAGCATGAGTGAAAAACATGTCTGTTTTAGCCATGGAACGATTTTGGGTGTAGCATCAAGCATTTTTTTTTTTTGGTTTGGACCACCTTAATCTACAGCCCCTAAGGGGAATTAGTCGTTGACATGGTAAGTGATAGCCTGGTGAGGCTTTGATTTTCTCTGGGAATTCAAAAGTAAGTATTTGAATTGAAAATTTTAATAAAAAATTTACTGTGTCCCAAATTTTATACAAATCTAGACTCATTCAACACACTAAAATGGCTCAGAAAAGTGTCTGTGAATGAACAAGCAGTTATCAATTTAAATATTATAATATTCACATAAATATGTAGTAAAGAGGGTATGGGTATGTGTATTTAGTAGTAAGCAGAAAATTGAATGAAGCAAAGCCAAACGAAGTGCAACAAAGTAAAATTAAATGAAATAGAAGAGTAAGAAAAGAAGCTTTACTTATATCCCGGGGGCATAATTTAAAAAATATTGCGAATCCCGGTTCTTGGAAGTTTTTATTGTAAGTGCAGGAATTTTCGGACATAGTTCATAGGTATCCATAGTTTTTATTTATTTATTATATAAATAATTTATTTCTTATTTTTTTTTAAGCTAAATATAATAAATATTGGGAATACAATAAAATATTGAACAAAAATTGACATTAATTAAATGTATAGAAAGCAATAAAAACCAGTAAGGGTATGTAATATTAATAATTCAGGAATATAACTAAGATTTAAAAGTGAAGTAGAAATTTAATGTGTCTTTAAGAATGACCTGCTTCCTGTGCTTCTGCTCAACCAGTAGAGGCTCAGTTGACAGTGTCATGGCTGTATACCCTTTCTATCAGAGAGGAAGAAATTCATACGTCTTGCCGGCCTGGTGGCAAAGCCGGTATCTCTGGACCCAGGCTAAAATGTGGAAGGCTAATACTCTAATCATCTTAAACATATATGAAGATTAATCAAACCGTTAAAAATAAAGATATTAATATTTCTTATAAACTGGTGACTAGTGTTATATGGAAAAAGCTAACATTTTGGATGGCAAACTTTATTATGTAAAGCGTTTTCCAATAACAGGCGTTACAGGTGAATAAATTGCGCTATCGAGACACCTAAGAAGCACATGTTCTGCGTCCTCCTCAACTGCTGGTGTGCACTGCTCGCAGTATGGGCTTTCTTCGTGTCCAAAGCGGTGAAGGTGCGCTTGAAAGCGGCCATGACCACTTATGATTTGGCAGAGATAGAAGTCTACTTCTCCGTGCTTTCTCTGGAGCCAAGCTTCAACTTTGGGGATGAGACGATGGGTCCACCTGCCTTTATTTGCACTGTCCCATCGCGACCAGTGGCAGGTCCATGCAGCGGTGGTTAATAGGGTTTCTCATTGGCAGGTGGTTGCATTGGGCTTGGTTGCTCCTCATACGTCTCATTTCGCACATCTCCTGCGCTATCAAGTCGAGTGGGCATAGTCCAGCTATGATGAGCGCCGCATCTTCTGAGACTGTCCTGAAGGCAGAGCAGACTCTAAGTGCACACAAGCGGTACGTGGAATTACTACTTCGTACGTATGAAGCGTGTTAGAATGCATCGGGCCAAACTGTCGCGCCATATTAGGGGATAGACCTCACTACTTCAGCCAGGACCTGTCTTGCCTGCTGTCTTGGTCCTCCAATGTTTGCTATTAGGGCCAGGGCTGCTGCCGCAGTCGCAGCTTTGTTGCTAGCGTATTCCAAGTGGTCTCGGAAGTTAATTCGGTGGTCTACCAAGACGCCTAAGAATTTTACGTATGGCTTTGACTCGATAATGCTGTCTCCAACTCTGATCTTGACCTTTTCAACTCTCTTTCGGCTGCTTATGAGTACGGCTTCTGTTTTATGCTTAGTCAGCTTTAAACCGTTCGCGTTTCTCAGTTTTTCTTTTCTTCCTTGTTTTGTTTTTAATTTTTTTTTTTTTTATGGATTTTTCACTCTTTTGGAGTTTGATAAAAAATGGCTGTATCACTGGTCACTGTCCTAGCTCCTGGGAGCACACTTGCATACTTTTTTATCCCTACCGTGGGGATTTTTCCCAAACTTATCGTCACTTTTGTAAGAGTACTTGCAGAACACGTCTTCCACTGTTGACGTCTATCGCATAAAGAGGTATATGGTAGGTTATATGTAAGGTTGAAATATGCTTTTGATGATCTGATTCGTTTTAAATTTGTAGAGTTTTAGAGAATTTGTAAGAAAAAAATATTTATTTTCAATTCAGAAATTTACTTCTCTTCCATTTCAATTTCACAAGCAATCACTAACTGGACAGTTCAGAAATAGACAAGTGCGCGTGGGTACAATAAGAAACATTTGAATATAAAATTATTTGATCTTAGGAGTGCTTGAAATATTCCCTCTTTGCGGGAGCGTCCAAAATTTTGTATGTTAGCATAACATTTTGCTTTGCTGAAACTCCATTCCAAACATAATTCGTTACCTTTAAAATTACCACGAAACCTAGGTTTAAAATGATATAAAATTAGTTTTATCGCGCTTGAGTGATATGTTTCAAGTCAAAGCCAAATCATTGACTGGAAATACTGAAGACTTTTTGCAATCAATTTTATGCGCATATTTTCCCAATACTTGCAATCCGTGAATGCCAGTGAAAGTAAATTCATGTCCATGTATGTAAATGCTTCTATTGCTAGATGCAGTTTTTCACTTCGGCTGACAATTTCCGCTTTATCGGGCAGAAACCCATGTTTCTCAACAACTTTGAGTTTTTCAACAGTTGGTAAGTGCCATCAGTAAGTGCCAACTCTTTCTATGCTCCATTGTATATGTTGCAATATTATCATACTCTGTTATATTTGTTGCAATGCCATCCTACTTAAACGCAAATCAAATTCATTCGTCGAATCAAATATGTGAAAGCGCCGAGTAGTGCCAGCCTTTTGCCGCTTTTGTGCTTTATCTGAAGTCAAGTGGAGCTGTTAGAAATAGTCTTTTTCCACATAGACTTTTTCATATACATATGTATGTATGTATTAAGCTTAGCAGTGGTAGCAATTTCCCCAAGCTTCTTGAATGCGTTTGATTTCTATGCACAGAGTGTTGGCAGTCAACTTCAAATTCAAACTTCATAGTGTTATGTTAGATGACTTCAAAGTGGGAGTAGATTTTATATGGTGACTAGTGCAAATAATTTAAATTGAACTTATTCATACGTACATTTGTATGTGTGTATCAATTTATGTGGTACTACAAACATAGTAAGGGTATCGAGAAACTAAGCTGTGCGAGACTTTGCTTTTCGACACAGTGTCTTGCCGGTAAACTTGCCAAACTTCTGCTGTGCTGCTGCCACAGTTATTGAATATTGAATTTGAAAATAATTGCTAACGATTAAATGAGTTCACATTAGAGCTTTTCGTAAAAGAAATGTAGAGCTGCATGCTTGCTGGTTGTGAAATCTATTGAATTTTGTCTTGTGTAGACTGCCATACCGCTCATCATCCGAGTTCAATGAATTTTCGGTGTATGTTTGCAGGTATGCCCGGGACTATTTATAAGTCCGTTTTGACCAATTAGAGGCGCTAGAGTCGAGATGTTTACAGAAGCTACTATGTATGGCTTAAAAACGGAATATATAAAATATATATTATGTAGAATCAATATTTTTGCAAGAAATAAGTCCGCCACGCGAGTCACGAGGAGCGATACCATATTTTTTAAAATCGTTTTCATGGTCGATTTAACTGGGGAATTGAGTTAGGTATTAAAAATATTGTAGGTTTTTGCAGTCAGAAGATTAGCTGCGATCGAGATTTAGGCCACAAAAATTGCAAATACATTTTATTTTATTTTATGGGCGTTGGACTTAGAAAATTTCGTTCCAACTAAACCACTGCATGGATCCAGGATTATCAAAGCTAACCTGGGCAATATCAACATAACCAAGAAAGTCCATAGGCGCACTCCACAGGTAGGCAGTATTATCTCCACTTCTTGGGTTATGTCTGATCAGCAAAATCTTAATAAAACTTAATAGAGGTGGGGTAAAAGCGGTGGCGTACGTTGATGATGGGATGCTAATGGCATCAGGAATCTGCCCTAATACGATCAGTGGGATCATCCGAAGGGGAGTTAGGCGAGCTTCACTCTTGGGCCATAGGCTGTGGCCTAAATTTAAATCTGCGTAAAACAGAACTTATGGTTTTCACCACAAGATACAAGGTACCAATACTTACGCTACCAGATATTAAAGAACAAACTCTTTTAATTTCACCCAGTGCAAAGTACTTAAGTGTAATTGCGGACTCCAAACTTAGCTGGTAATTAAATTGCTTTACATGCCCACATTATGGTTGTATAAGGTGGTTATGTGACCAATTCTAACGTTTGGCTCAGTGGTTTGGTGGAAAGCTCTAGAGAGAGAATACAACATCAAATTACTCGGCAGAAAACAAAGATCAGCCTACGCAATAACAGTCGGTGCAATTAGATCATGTCCTAGTGAGGCTCTCAATGCACTGACACACGTTATTCCAATAGACCTACATATTAAGAAGACGGCAACCATGAGTGCATTTAGATTAAATGAAGCAGATCGCTGGAAAGAAAACACTTATGGTCATGTAAGTCTATTACTGCGACAAGCTCAGTTAGACGAACAGGACCGACTACATCGTCCCGACGGTAACATTTAATCGGAATTTTGACAATACAGCCTATACAGCTGCCACTAAAATGGATTGCGTAGTTGGAGCTGGTATATATTCTAATGGACTTAAAATTGAAATATCTATGCGTCTCCCTAATACCAGAAGTGTCTTTCAGGTGGAAGTACTGGCAATTGGGTAAGCTTGTAAACTACTAATCGCAGATTTATCTTTTAAGGGAAATATCGCTATTCTTCCGAATAGCCAAGCTGCAATCCAGGCACATGATTTGCGTACAACAACCCCTAAGTTCCAACTTGAGTGAAAACCATAAAGTTACCTTTATCTGGGTCCCAGGACATCGGAGCATAGAAGGTAACGAAGAAGCAGATGAACTGGCAAGAAGGGGATCTGCCATGAATAATGTTCTTGCAGAATTGGTATTTACACCATTAGGTACAGTCAAGAACACAATCTCCCTAAAATACCTCCGAATGGCGGATTGTAGATGGAAAGTCCAGATGAAGTGCAAAATTAGCAGAACGTTATGGCCCACTTACAACCTCAAGCGATCGTCGACAATGATAAACCTGAAACGACGAGACGCCTGGAGACTAACGGCAGTCATAACTGGCTTTTGGTCAGTCGGTGCAGCCAAAATGGGTATCCCTCAGAATACATACTGTCACAGTTGCAAACAACCGGAGAAAAAGAAAACAATCTTCCATTTCCTCTGTAAATGTCCTGCCCTGTGGAAGGAGAGAATATCAACTCTGTCTTAAATGTCAATAACCTAATAAGGTTCTTAAACTGCACAGACTGGATACAGTCTTGCTGTAAATCACCGTTAAACAAGTTGGTAACGAGGAGGTGGCAACAAAATGGTGCGGAAGCGTTAGTAGGATTCTGGATGAATCACCACTTCAACCACCAACCAACCAAACCACTGCATGGCTTGCAGAATCTCTTATCGTGCTCCGATTTGTAGGACCACTGAACCATGAAATATTGGACTATGAAGCAAAAAGTGTCGTTGTGGAAAAGACCAGACGAATGGTTGATATACTAATTATTTAATTATTGTATATATTACAGTCTGGTAGTTGGCTCGTCTACAATTTGTTCTTTTACTCACGCTTGCTTACCTAAGAAAGCAAAAGTGGATAACCCAAAGTTGCAATCAATGTTCGAAAAGTACATAAGCATATAAATGTATCAGCAAACAGTCGAATTGCATACATACAGCTTAGCTAATCCTTAAGGTAATGTTCGAAAATAATATCTCTTTTAGAGGTTTCCAATTAGATGCATAAATGAGTTTTACCAATACTTGTTTTATTTATTTGCTAGCAGAGTTGCATTCTGATGCTTATGATGATATTTATGATCTGTGTAGTAGATGGTATTCACGGATGTTGTTCGTTTTCTCTTTGATCATTAATATATGAGCCGTTTTCTTTGAAATTGGCGTAAGTGCACATTTAATTTTATGTGGAGGCATTTAAGGTTTTACATTTGAGTAATTTGAAAAATGTGGATATGTTGTTACATTAGTTTTATACTTTTTCAACATTAGATTGATTTAAATTTATAATGTAATATTTTTTTTAATGTGATTAACAAAAAATTATACTTTTAATGATTTCAAAAGGACTTACAATACTTTCGAAGTCAGCAAAAGTAAAAATCTTACATTTATAGAATATTGAATACGGAATCTGAATTGAAACAAACCAATTGTTTTTTACGATTTTTTTTAAATATGTACTTCAACAATAAAAAAATTGAAATAATATTGTAAAATAAATATTTATTGCAATAATCACCGTTCAATATAAATTATTTATACTTTTATTATTACTATATTTTAACTTTTTCTTTATGATGAAGTCTTTGAAAATAGTCGTGATGATGTTGAAATTTGTCGTGGATGATATGGGAATAAATCAATCATATCTGTAAGCCTGTTTTCCGAATGTAATGGGTCTGGAATGATCGTATAACCTATTAGTAATATATTTCTAAAGTTCTGTGGTCTCTCCCGAAAGAGCATTTGATTTAAAATTATCCTTTTCACTAAATGAAGTTTTATAAAGCCTTTGGTGTGGTTTGCTTTTTAAAACCCTTTTCCAACATATCTCCAACCAATTTTCTTTTTCACCAATGATATGTTTTCACCTTCTTAGAATCGCATTATAAACAAAATCACCTTGTTTTATTTCATGCAAAATAATTTTTTTATATTTTCGGCATTGCTTTATGATAGTAAGATAGTCTCTAGGGACATAAAATATATCATTTTTTCTTATAGTGCTCTCGATAGTTCCAAAATTGGTATCATTATCATTTGGTAGATACGAGTTGCCAGAACAAAAAAATTTACGGTCAATAGTTTCTAGGCCGGTCGTGGGGGACCGAAGGACTTTAAGCCGCACAAAAACCTATGTATTTCAAATTTCTATTTTGTTCAGTGCTACATATCGTTGTAGGCTGTTATACCTATATAGCTGTGTGGTTACTTTTTCTAACGCTTCAAGCAAGAAGAAGCAATTTTTTGGGGAAACAATAAACAATAAACGGGGAAACCCGAAATTTCGGGGAAATATAGAAATGTTTATATAACTTACAATGTTGTCATACATATAAAAATGCACTAAAGAAGTTTTGTGGTATAATTTTACACCGAATACTAAATATGCCTTTGAGTTAAGTGTACTTACACCATTTTCATAGTAATTATATTTGCAACTTTCCTGGAGTTTGGAACTTTCCTATAATTGCAACTGTACAAAAGTTTGTGATGATAAATACAATGCAAATTAAAAAAATTTTTTTTAAAGAGTTTATAAATAAAAAATTCATAGTAAATTGTATTCATTTTTATCATAATTAACTTTTTGTGAAAATGGTCCGACAACACTTCAAAGAAAAAAAAAACGGCTCTTATATTCAATGATCCCACAAAACACTGAAGACGGCTTTCAAAAACTTGCATTTTCAATGTCTGAGAAAAAATTTCTTCAAATGGTACATACATTTGAAAAAGCGAGTGAAAAGTGCTTGTTGTGGTATTTTGAAAAATCGTTTCCAAATTTTTATTAAACCCCTAAGTATGTATTTAACAGCTTATTTACTCACCAAAACACTACGTAGTTTCAATTTCAGCGACTTTGCTGTTCTTTTGTTTTATTCGATCAAACTTTCAATAATATCGAAGCACTGTAATCTTAAACGCTCATTTGCACTATTAAAATGAATATAAGAATGTCTTCTCAGTGTTTTTGGAATTTTTAGGGCATTAAGTGTTCAAATTTATGAAAAAAAAAAATATTTCGCTAAATTAAAAAAAAGACAGTTTCTCCAAATTAGGAAACAGATTTTCCACAATAAACAAACATTTTTCTTTTTTTTCGGAATACTTCAGTATCAGCAAGGCAAATACATAACCATCGGAGCTTTTTCATTTTGAGCCAAGATGTGTCACATCCATAGAAAGCCAACATCACCATGCGCTTCTTTGAAAGGCACAACATTACTTTGGTACGACACCCAGCAATGAGTCCCGTCCTCAACCCAATTGATTACGTTTGATACTTAGTGGGCGGTGGATTGCACAAAGAATATCCAAATTCGTAGAAATTTGCTGCATTTAAGCGCACACTTCAGCAGATTTGAAAATCACTACCGAAATGAGCCGCTGCATTAACATGGCTGAATGATACTTATTGAAGGCAGTTATTGAAAGCAAAAATGGGAATACCTATTACCGAACAAATATACGACCGAACCAACAGGCGAATCGACACAAAACTGACGCTCGCACACGAACATACACAGCCAGACAGACAGATAGGCGCGCGTGTTCATGTGTAGGAAGCGTAAGCCCAGTTAATACATCCTGTGGGCTGTCAAAGTTCTTCTTTCTCCAGACTTTTATAGATTAATTATCAGGTCAGTCCATACGTTCGGGCGTTTTTTAAAGGTGGTTTTAAAATTAATAAAAAAGATGTTTAGAGTATTTATTAATCAATAATATATATTCCTTCATTATTTACAATATCTTATATTTGAATATCAAATATTTGAAATATCTAGCGCCTGTTACATTTGTTTTCGACATTTATCTCGAAGCATTCTTCCTCACACTACAGGAGAGCAGTCAGCGCGGAGTGGCGAAAATGGATGTGTCCATTATTGTGAACCAATTAGGGGCGTTTGGCTTTTAATTCTACACCACTTTTAATTAAATTACCAGCTAAACAGATACAGTTACATTTCACAAAATGTAAAAGACAAAATTAGAAAATTAAATAAAAATACCATATAAACCGTTTGGAATATTTTACTTTGTTCTTGCGAACGGAGTTGCGATGGTTGTGATTGCGGTGCAATTTCGCGCTAAGCTGTGTCCTTCGTTTGTAGGAGTACCGGAAATCACTCTGGTATTTTTAATATAATCCCAGTTACTGAAAGTTGTTATTTCATTAACCAATTAAACGATGGAATATACCTATATACATTTTTACAAAAATACCCAGAACGAGGCGAGCGAAGAATTTTCGGACAAAATGTGGAGTGAGAACTGATTTGGAATGCGAAATGGAGGAAATATTGATTTTATGTTAATTTTTATGGCACACGAACTCAGCTGGTAATCAGAACACATTCAGAAAGTTACGTACAAATCTTTGTTCTCACTTTTATTTAAAAATATAGTTCGTTGCTCTCAAAAACCCATAAACCCGAGATCCAAGCTTTGCACAAAATTCACAAAAACTTAAAAAATTTTAAAAGTTGTTATTAAAATTTTCAACTATTTAATCAGTTATTCTAGAAAACTCCTGGGTGTGCATTAGGGCGGGTCGATTTAAAAATCGCTCATTGCTCTGTGAAAATCGTATTCTAGGGATCAAAATAAGAAACTTTGCCGAAGGAACCATACCTCTAAAACGAGTTCTGGTATCCCCTAATTTGGGTCGAACGAAAAATCCCACTTTGACCCATTTAGAGTGCTCCAATCGAGTCCAAATGTATGACCGACCCCCACTAACTTTGGACGGCCGATCCACCCATGCCAGTGGCACACCACCTGGAACTCCCCTGGGGGTTCTCCATACAATCATTTCAAAATATCACCATTTTCGGCCTTTACATGAGAAAAGAAACTAAAAAGTTCGACCCAAATTTGGGGAACATCAGAATTCGTTTTAGAGGTATGGTTCCTTCGGCAAAGTTTCTTATTTTGATCCCTAGAATATGATTTTCACAGAGCAATGGGCGATTTTTTTGCCTCCCCACAAATCGACCCGGCCTAGTGTGCATTTTCTGGTTTGTCGTTGTCAATGACTTGCTGGACGAGCTGCAGGGTGATTGCTTACGCGGATGAAGCGGCATTAATTGTTAAAGGGAAGTTTCTGGATACTCTGAACGATTTGATGCATTGAGCGCAGTTACGGCCTATCGGTGAACCCTCTCAAGACGGAACTTGACCTATATGCGAGAAAATAAAAAAAATATTGACTGCTCAATTCCCTGGCGCTCAGGAGGTAGTTTCTAACAAGGTGAAGTATTCAGATCTAATTCTTGACAGAAGGCTTGCAGGGAAGTCTGCGGAGAGTAAGGAAGGCACCAGTCACCTTGTATATTCAAGCAAGAGATGGGGCCTATAGGACCTTGAGTAATATTCTCGTTCCTTAATACCATTATAAGGCCAACGCTGTTGTATGGAGTCCTTGTCTTGTGGAACTCACTGGAGAAGACGATATCGGTGCAGAAGCTGGAGAGAAATTAAATATCTGCTCTCCTTGGACTCAATGGGGCGCTTCGAACTACTCCTATTCTAACGCTCAATGCAATGTTAAATGTGGTACCTGGAGATATTGTAGACAAAACTGCATCCTCACGTGCCGCAATCAGACTGAGAAGCTGGGGCTATAGCCTTGATCTCTGATCTTTAGAAACTGTGGGTTCATCCCCTTGGCGACTGATGTACATTCTCGCTTAGTTCAAGCCGAACATTCTCCACTCAGCCTTCATCAACAGAAGAGTGGGCGGGGTGCAGCATTAGGAGACAGGATCTCGTGTGTTCGTTCACACATGACTCGAAGTTGGATTTAAGGGTTGACGGAGGAGTATTCTGCGAGGAGCTTCCTTTAGGCTCAAGTTCTTGTTACCGGAGCACTGCAGTGTGTTTCAATGCGACGTAGTGGCAATCAAAGAAACAGCTCCTGAAATTATTATATACTCAGACAGCCAAACGGGAATCAGGGTTCTGGGCTTGGTCACATTGCACCCGAAACTGGCCGATGAATGTCTGACTTCACTTTCGATCGCATTAGAACTCTTCGACATATGCTCATCTGTGTACCTGGTCAGAGTGACATTGCAGGAAACTGCGAGGCAGATGAGTTGGCTAGACAAGGAACCTGGGAAGGTAGATTTCTTGTGAAAGTAGATTATTAGTATTCTTTTGACAGCCTGCGGTTTGCTCCTGGAAGAGTGGGCTCCGCGTTAGTAAGTACTGAGCAAGTAAACACACTTGTACGGTCACGAAATCTAATAGGCTATGTGTGGTTCTTCTGAAGTTGACAAAATCTCAGCTCTCTAATTTCCTGAGTGTTCTGACAGGACTCTATCTGCGAGGCATGCATGTTGTTGTGAGACTCGGCATTACTTCGAGTTCCTTGTGTCTCAGCTGTAAGGATGATGAGGTGGAATCATCTCAGCACCTTCTCCTTAGCTGCGCTTCTCTTGCGGCTTTAAGATTTAGGCATTTTTACTCTCATTTCTTTGCTACGCCTACTGATGGTAGACTTTGATTTTAAAAACGTCATGTACTTCATCAGAAGTATAAAGCAGTTAATATAACCGTAACTCAGCCATCGGTCGTTCGTCAACCACAGATACTCAACTCAACAAACATTGAAATTGTAAGTATGCAGGTATTGCTGGTAGGCTATTTTAAAATGAATAAACCAGCAATTATTTTCTCTTCGAAGTTAAAATATAGAGCATAAACCGGGCTTTTAAGAGCTTTAATTTTGCTTTGGGATATTTTGAAGACATTGGTAATAGAAAGGTTATTAAGACATTCACTGAGTTATCAACGATTTCTGCAAAAATATACTATTAGCCACTTTTTAAAATACCTAATCACTTAAACATGAAGTAAGAACACCAAATTGTTGGTATAACTATCCTCTTCTATCTACTCGACTATCCATCTACTTTTATAGAATGGCACAAAACTCGAGACCAATTAAACTTGATTCAGAATTCCAACTGAGCACCGAGCCCATAGTAAACATTGCAGGGTCTACAGAGGCGGCGATAGAATAGGCAGCTGCTTGCAACCAAAATCAAATAACTATGAAGGAACATCATCCGTAGCGTTCTTGCAATTGCAATAGCGACGCCAATTTCGATCAAAATGTGATTGTCAGAGTGGACCCACGAAACATGAACCACTTTTAGAAATAACAAGCGCTAGACTGGAAAGTGCGAAAATGCAGCGATCGTTGGTGCAATGTTACCCGATCAAATTTTGCGTAAAACTAAAGAAGACGAGTGCCGAAACCATTGGGCTATTCAAGGAGGCTTACGGGGACCAATATCTGTCCAGTACCCAGGTAAAACGGTGGCACAAGTCGTTCAAGGACCTCGTCATCAATTTGCCCCTTCAGCACGATAATGCGCCGGTGCACACCGTCTTCCTCTGCACCTCTGCATCGGCCAAGATTGGGGTTCCGGTGCTTTCCCACCCTCCCTACAGCCCGGACCTGTCCCCTCCGGACTTCTTCTTGTTCCCGCGCCTGAAAAGAAAGCTGAAGGGGAGGCGTTTCGACTCCATCGAGGCGATCCAAAAACCTGTGACAGCCGAATTGAACACGATTCCGGCGATGTGTATAAAAAGTGTTTCCTGCAATGGAAGGACCGCTAACAGCGGTGTATTGTCGCTCAAGGGTCCTATTTTGAAGAATATTAGTTGTATAAGCCAAAAGGTTTAATAAAACTGCCTAAAAAAATAAGGCTCATTACTTTTCAATCAAACCCTGTAGGAGGTAGTTCTTAATGTTCGTGGACATATCTGATGCTTCGCAGCCACAAGTTGCTATTGGTCTTATTAAGGTCTTATAGATTTGCAGCTTACACGACTATGAGAAAATTTTGTTTTTGATCAATTTAAGATGCGAAAAGTAACTTTTGTTTTCTGCTTGGATTTTATCACTTACGCAGATTAGCAGATCCGTTGGTTTATGCCCAGGTATTTGAAGGTTTCCACTTTGTGAAATGTATGTGGACAAACTTCCAACTTCTTGGTTGCTATAGTAGTATTGCTTGACCTTACAAGGTATTTTGACTTATCGAGAGTAAGCACCAGACCAGGTTTGACGCGCAGTCGGCAAATGTGCGCAGATTTCTTGTAACAATACCTGGATCGTAAGCATATCCACAGATCTGTATGCTCTTCGAGCAGATAGTTGTACTAGAGTCGATTTTGCAGATGACAAAGTTTAAAACCAAATTAAAAATTATAGTAGATAGCGTATTTTCTTGCTCGATACCAGAGTTAATATCGAAATAATACGTAGTGTTTCCTTGTATCATTGCTTTAGATACCGACTAGGATCGAGAATGTGAGCGGAGAGATGTTTTTTGTGTAGCTTTTTGGTTCTTCTTAAAAATGTCATCTAAAAGTAATGTTATATGCTCTAGGAACAAAAATTAAATCGATTTTATTAAAAACGGTTTTTTTGCTTATTGCACTGTTTGTTGTAAAAACAAAAACACAATTAAGCCTCTGACATATTCTCAATACACGAAGTCATTTCTTATATCGAATTGTCGTTTGGCTTACCTTGAAAGTTGTTTAGGCCAAACAGTATATACAATTTTGTGCGTTTTGTTCAGATTCTGTAAATTGCGGAATCTGCGGTGCAATTACAACTTAAAACGGAGATAGCTTTTATGAGGCGCTTTTTTGTGATCAAAATACATTTCGAGGTCTGTTATTGGTTGGTGTTGGGTGAACGCTGTTGGGTGAATGCTGTTAGAAAGGCATTTTGCTATTGAATGTCGGCTGTAATTATCCAACAGTAGAGTTTTTATTAAATACTCCAATATTCCTTTCTTTTTAATTTACTTTTTATCGGTCTTCGACGAATTTCATCTACTGAGAATAGCGAATAGATGGACAATCAGATGCGATAGTCTTGCCCTATACCAAGGGTGTTTCTCTTTTCCTGATTTGGGAGCGCTGATAACTTCTAAACATATTTGGCTGCTGGGCCATGTGAATGTTATAAATGAAAAGTGTGGTGAACGGTTACAAATTTTAGTGATGTTGTTCAAATACGAGTATAGCAGTTGAATCGATGATCAAACAGGTTAAACAAAATGTCTCCTTTGAGCGTGCATTACGCTGATTTCTGCACACATACATATACGCATGTGTGCTTTTGTGCCATGGTACGCTGCTTGTGCGGTTACCGGTAAAGGCCGATTTAACCTAGCAAATGTCAATAAACCGACCATGACTCGCAATGCAATAGCCAACGATAGCACGAAGTGAATGCCAATAGTTTGCTCTGTGTACATGTGGTTGTGTGGGTGTGCATGCTTGTTTGCTGTCATTAGCGTTAAGCGTTTGCGCTTATTTGGAATTTGTGGTGGAAAATGTATGCGCAAGCTTTACTTTGAATGCAATTGAATTGCAGCATGTCAACAGGCAAGTTATGATTTCTAAAACCCTTCATGAGCAAAATTTCACACTTTTTAAACTATTATTAGATTAGCCCTCCGATGTTCATATGGGTCTGGCCAGACCCATTCGATCTTTAAATGTATGTAGATCTTTTATTTTTAATATCTGAGGCTTCTTAGTCCATGACTTCCTAAAATGTAGTGTGCTAAACACAATGAAATAACAAAATTAAGATTTTTGCTATATTTGTTGTAAAAATAAAAATTTTAAACTAATTTCGTTAATTAAGCTCACATGGGTCTGTGCAGACACATATAAGCTTCTCATGTAAATTGGTTAACCGTTAGGTGTAAACAACTAAACTGTTAGCGGAGGCAGCGGCAGAGATAATTTTTTAGTTGACATTTGAAAATTAAAGTGAACAAGTGTTTTTTAATTAGTGGGAAGTGTATTTTTAAATGAAATGTAACAAGTAAATATGGATGAAGTTGATGTGATGATGCGTTTGCTTCGTAAGCTAAGTGCAGCAAATGTGAGTCCGTCAGCGACTTCAGGCACAAATTGATGAAATTATGGGACAGGAGTCCGATCCATTTGCAGCACATCTATTACCCAGGGCCTTATATGCAGGTCAAAAGATGGTAAGATGTGGAATTCAAATCCTCCACCACCTGGAAGGCCTCGTTGTCACAATGTTATAACTTTTACTCGTAAAGAGCCACTACGAGGAGCGTCACCGAATCATAAAGCTCTTTTCAAGCTATTGCTGTCTCCTGAAATCGTAAGTATCATTGTGCGGGAAACCAACAGAAAAGCCGTTGAAGCGTTTCGTCTATGGAATGAAAAGCATCCCAGTAATAAACAGAGTTCTTGGGTAATGACTAACGAAGACGAAATGTATGCTTTTTTGGGATGCTACTTGTTGCTGGTGTATTCCACTTTAATTCTCAGCCAGCGAAAGAATTGTGGGCCAGTTACAATATGCCAATTTATAAGGCCACTATGTCATTGAATCGGTTCAAGAGCTTAACTACTTTAATCCGTTTCGATAACAGTGGTACTCGTACTGAGAGGTTGAAGAAAAGCAAATCTGCTGCCCTGGACGATGTATGGCTAATGCTGATGGCCAATTTAGAGAAAGCATACACTCCGGATTGTCATGTAACCGTCTATGAACAGTTATTTCCATATCGTGGGCGCTCTCGATTCACCCAATATATTCCGAGTAAGCCGGCAAATTATGGCATGAAAGTGTGGTGGATTTGTAACTCTGTTTCAAACTACCCTTTGAAAGGTATAATTTGTACCGGAAAACCACCAGGTGGCCAGCGAGAAACGAATCAAGGTGAACGGGTCGTCATGAAATTGATGGAAAATTATATGGACAGCGGTAGGACTGTTTATGCTGACAATTTATTTTCAACATACAACTTGGCAGAAATGTTGATGGATCGTAGAGTGGCTTTCGTCGGTACCGTAAGAAAAAATAAGACCTTCATTCAGCATTAATTGCTTAACCCGAAGCGTGATGTTAAAAGCACTTTATTTTGTTATCACAATAATAATATCACTCTGTGCTCGTATATGGCAAAGCCGAAAAAGCCAGTAATTATGTTATCCACTGCCCATTACCGTCAAAGCACCGATCCATTGAAAGGATTCAAGCCAGATCAAATTTTGGACTACAATAAATTTAAAGCGGAGGTAGATACAATGGGTCAAATGTTGACTGGCTATTCGTGCAAACGCTCGACAAACCGTTGGCCACTGGCAATGTTTTATAATATGCTTGATATTGCCGGTTTGGCCTCATTCATCATCTATGACGAGCTGAATCCGACAAAGCAGAGTGATAAGAGGCGCTCATTTATCATTGAATTGGCACGGCCGCTAGTTATCCCACATATGACGAAACGGGCGACTAACCCATTAGTATGGAGGTTTGCTCATATAAGACAAGCAATGAATCTTTTCAATATCAGGGTGAGTATGAATTATATACACACCTACATATCGTCCCCTTAGTATAACAATAGCCTATGTGCTCATAGGCTATTATTTTTTTGTTGAATTTTTGGATTCTCCATCGTCGATTTTATATGTGGTCAAAATTTTGTCAAATTCTAGTTCCACAAAGTGGGTCAAAACGTCAGTCAAAAATAATAAATATTTACAGACATAACGAGATTTGAGTGAGAGCTACTTTCGACAAAAAGTTTAAAATTCATTTTCTCAAAACATCAAAAAATTTATAAGCTATTTTAATACTAAGGGGACGATATATCTCCGCGTATAAAGATATGTGTATGCATGTATTCATATTTACTAATTTAAAATAAATTATTTCGCTATTTTTAGGTACCGGAATTTTGTCCATCGACATCAGATGCAGAACAGCAACAATCATATGCTCAAGTTGCTTCAACACGGCCATCGTGCTACCATTGTGCTGCTTCTTCTTCGAAAAAGCGACGTAAAACTCGTTATAACTGCAGCAAATGTAATCGTCCCATATGTCTTAATGAACATTCCATGCAACTATATAGTTTTAAACCCAATTGCTCTTCGTAATTAATACTAATCCGTTCAAATAAATAAATAAAATTATTTTTAAAACTGTATTTCTTACATTATTTGTATGGGTCTGGGCAGACCCTTATGATGCACTTACCGCATCATAAGGCACCGAACATAGGAGGGTTAGTATTGTAGTATTTTAGTTCTTGAAATTCTGAAGAAAAAGTGTTTGCTAATGGCGACTGTCCTTCGGCAGGTCCCTGAGTTCTTTTGTGATAATGAGACAGTTTTTCATAGAAACAGTCCACCGTTTGGAGCAGGGATAAAAGTTGTCGGTTTTAATATAAGATCAAGATGCATGGCACAAGTTGGAGGATGATTGCGGCCAAATAACCAATAAAATATGTACCTTGCAATTATGCATTCTCCTGGAAATATTATAAATGCAGCAAATAATGACTTCTCATTCTGGCTATTAATTTTTTTTTACAAAAATATATTTCATTCCATAACAAAGGTCTTGATAATCCAAGTTTCAAACTTTGTCCAAAATTTTTAAAATTTCGGCAAATTTTCGTAAAAGTTCCAAAATTTTTATCAAAAATTTTTTTTTTGAAATTTGGATAAACCGTTCTTTAGTCCCTTAAATTTAAGTGTAACAAAATGTAAAATATTTCTTTTTCAAAAATTCTCTACCAAAATTTGTAATAATTAAGAGGTTAGGGGTAGTCTGAGTCACGATAAAAATGATGATTTTTTGCTAGTCAGTTATTTTATTTTACAAAAACTTGACTTAAGCAAAATTTCAAAAAAAAATTATAATTGTTATAATCGCTGTTTCTCCAGAAGTCCCTTTCGGTGATCATTACAAGTCCTTGGAAATTCATCTAAAACCAATCGGAAAAGAGAAATTAATTTTCTTAATAGATCAACTTGTGGCTGATCGAAGCTTTTTTTTCAAAATTACCAATATGGCGGCCTCAGGAAATATTTTTAAATTTTCGAGAAAAAAACCGCCAATTAATTGTTTAAAAAAATCGCAATTTTTGAAAAAAAAAATCCTTTGATCAGTCACGAGTTTTTTATGTTCTTCAAAAGCAGTACTGGGTTGCCCATATTCGACGGACCCATGTGTCTTTTTTAACCAAAGAAAAACACAATTTTTTTGATGTTAACGATAATAATCATTTTCTTTAATTCAAGTAGATTTGTTGACATCACTTTTTGAATATGATATGTCTCAAATGGCCGCCTTGAGCCTGTACGGCGTATTGTGTCCGTTTTGCAGCATTTTCCATAGTTTTAGCTAACATTTCGGCTGGAATAGCGGCTATTTCCTCACGGATGTTGTTCTTGAGCTCTTCTATGGTCTTTGGCTTATTAATATAAACCTTTGATTTTAAATATCCCCACAAGAAGGAGCCAGGTGGCGTTAAATCGGGCGAACGCGATGGCCAGTCAAAATCGCCATTTTTCGATATCAAACGACGAAGAAACAATTTCTTCAAAAAATCGATTAGGGTGCGAGCTGTGTGTGGTGGAGCGCCGTCTTGTTGAAACCAGAACTGCACAGAACTCACACGCTTTCGATGAACAAAAGTGGGGTTCATATCGCGATAACGCTCCTGATTGACGGTAACAGCTTGGCCATCTTCATTTTCGAAGAAAAACGGCCCAATAATCGTTTTCGCACTAACGCCGCATCAAACAGTGACTTTTTCGTCGTAAAGAGGTACTTCTTAAATTTCGTGAGGATTTTTAGTGGCGTAAATATGGCAATTTTGCTTGTTTACCGTCCCATTCAATAAGAAATGAGCCTCATCGGACATGATGATTTATTTCTTCTTCTTCTTTTTACTTCTTCTGTCAAAAGATACAGGGTTGCCAGATGGGTCCGTCGAATATTGGCAACCCTGCATACATTTTATTGAAATCTACCAAGCGGTTTTGAAGTTACAGTGATCACCATTTCAAAAGACATAGTTTTGAGAAAAAATATTTTTCAGCACTTGTACTAGTAAATATATATATAGTAGGGTTATAGGGTAGTCTATATATAGGAGTAAATATAATTAACTTATCCACAATATTTTCAACATGTTATACTTTAAGCAAATGCAACAAAAAAAAACATCCAATGAGAATTCTGACTGCCCCTAACCCCCTTAATAAATTTAAAATTTATAAAATTTTTCCCGTTTACTTTTTATTGCTCTTAAGTCCACAAATAAACCAATTTTTAAAAGAATTGGGGACAGTGCCCAAACTACTTGCATTTCTTTATGGAGTAGAAGTGGTTTTGGCGGTTCATAGTTAAAACGCCGATATCAACCAATCGGAAGAAATATTTCAATGTGACTAATTTTATAATATTATGCAGTGATGCCTCTTAAAAATACTTTTGATTATACACAACAGTTATTTGATATATTTTCTTTAATTCAATTTTAATCATCGTCGAACGCCACATCTTTTTATGTTGTTTTTGTTAATATTTTTCCGAAATTATGTATAAACAAGCTAAATGAAAATGTTTTTGAATCCACAGAAGGACGGAGATTTATGTTCGCATAATAACAACAAACTTAACAAAAATAAGTTTTTTGGTTTATTTAGCACATGTACGTACAAACACATATATATGAGAGTATATGTGCATATATATATATATACATATTTGTAAACGTATTATGTTAGTTTGTTTTGGCCTCTCGCTCAATAATCCCATTTATTTACTGCCACTGTTGCCATTTGCATGTGGTTATTTCCGATTATAATCCGAATCCCATTTCGATTCATCACAATTTTGATTGCGTCTATTATACTCGTACATACATAATCGTATGTCAATACTACATGATTATTTATATTGTAAATATTTGCTTTTGTGATTGTGAAACTTCATTCACACGTTTGTGTTTATGTATTTAGTTGGAAATGTGCTTGCATTCCATTCATTCATAATGATATCCGATACCTGTGCGTCACTAATTTAGCGTAAAATTTGTTCACATGCTTTTTTACTTTTTTTAGTGAACAAAAAGTTTGAATAAAATGCGAATTTAGGAATTAAAAAAAGCGGTTACATTTAGTAACTTAAAAATGAGGTCTTAAAAACAAAGAGATCAAGGGTTTGACTCAATACTTGTATAAATTCACAAAAATTTGATAAGTTTCAAAAATTGTCATCAAAATTTAAAATTAAAAAAAAAAATAATTTTTAATAAGAATCTGAAAAACAATCATGCGTATGCAGTTTTTTAGCCCACTAAATTTTATTATAATTATACGAGAGTAGAAAGTCGCTCAAAATCCAGTTAATTTTTCCCAATTTTTCTTGTTTTTTCCTCCTTATTTTAAGCATTTTACTCCACATACAGCTCTTCTGCACGACGAAATTTTATTAGTGAAGTTTTTGCCCTATCACAAACAATGAACCATTCTTCTTCTGATGCAAACATAGTATCCACTAGGCTATCAACCAAAAGAGGCCTTGCCATCTTCGTGCCTTTCATTTGCTTGCTCGCGCTGCTGCTTCCCGTTTGCAGATCGAAGTACGCTGATCTGGTCTTGCATGCATTTGACTTTATGTTGAAAATTCTGGGGCATACTTGCGCGTCGTAAGCAGAATTCTACGCACGGCGCTTGGGAATAACTTTCTCCGTTTTCGCTTCGGACCTCATTCGTTTAGCCTAATTGTTGTTAGTGCTGCTGCTACTTCTTTGGCTTTCTCAACCGCATAATCAATATGTGACTTCAAGTTAAACTTAGCATCAATCACGATACCCAGCTGATCCGACTTAGAGATGATTTGCAGTTGACCGATTTTCAGCATTGCCACGTCTCTAGCTTGCGTGCTGCTTATTAGGATTATTTTTTTGGTAACCTAGTTCAAGCTTTGTTTCCTTCAGCCTCGCTTGGGTTTCAACAGTTTGCTGTCTGCCTTAGTTATTTCATGTGTAGGTGTATTTTGGTACCATCATATTAGTATCTCACCAGCAAATCCCATGAAATATGTATTAGTGTAGCATGGCTTGCCAACGGCGGAGAGCATAGAGTGCATTCTGGATTAAAAAATTTGGAATATTAGAAAAGGGAAATAGAGTATTGATAGAAATATTCTTGGTACTTCTAACTATTAGAGTGAATCAATTTGTACGGAACTTTTTTTTCGACCTTCCTTCTAGCAGATCCAGGCTCTACATAAAATGATATATAGAAAGTCTTCTAGAACATAGCTCCAAAGTCAATTTCAAGTCTAACAAAAATGTTAAAAGAAGCTACACAGAAGCTCATATAATTGAGTCACTTCATATTTTTAAAGTATTCGCAATATTTTGTTATAATTTTTAATATAAAAATATAGTTTATTGTATTGTATAAATAAATAAAAGCTTACAAATACAAATTTTAAACTTTGCAAAAAATGCATAAAAATATAATTAATTTGAAAAACTTATCATCAGACCTTTTAATTTTTTAATAAGAATACTATGACTTACCATAGATTCGAAGATGTTCGCTTAAAATCGCATAAAAGCTCGCGCGGTATTTTCAATCATCTAGTTTTAATTCACACCATGGCCCACGTAATATTGGGTAGTCGGAAAAGTCTTTTCGTATTTCTAATCAAACTTCAACTCATTTTTTTTATATTTATAATGAACTTTATTAAACCAAATATGTACCATTTTGGTCGACCACATTTTGCCATTTTTCTTCTAGAGACATTATTCCATCAGTGTACAACTTTTGTGGTTTCTCGGCGAAAAACTGCGACAAGTAATTTTCACTGGCTTCTCTTGAATCCAACTTTACTCCATTAAGGGAGTTCTGCATTGACCGAAACAAATGGTAGTCCGATAGTGCAAGATCAGGGCTATATGGTGGATGCATCAAAACTTCCCAGCCAAGCTCTCCCAGTTTTTGCCGAGTCATCAAAGATGTGTGTGGCCCAGTGTTGTCCTGAAGGAAGACGACGCTCTTTCTGATGATCAGTTCTGGCCGTTTTTTTCGATTGCTTAAACAGCATAACCTTTCGAGGCGTCAATCCTGGCTTTGCGACCATTTGTTGAGCTTCACCACCCTTGCACCATGATCTTTTTCGCACATTATTATTGTTGTATTTGATCCACTTCTCGTCTCCTGTTACCATTCGCATTCCAGAAGGTGGGCCGGAGCGAGGTGCATCTTTCACATCGAAATTACCAGAACGGAAGCGAGCGAACCATTGTTGTGTTACCCGAACTGATACAGCATCGTCTCCGTAAACTTCACAAATTTCATTGGTGGCTTGCGTGGCATTCTTCCCTTTTTCATACAAAAATTTCAAAATATAGCGAATTTCTTCATTATTTTCATAGATTTTTGAACAGCTATGACTTTTTTTCAACTTCTCCGAATTTAATTTTTTTTGGTTAAATGAAGCTTAAAATGTCACCTTTCTAACACCATATGATTGGTAGCACTGGAGATAGATGACTCCAACGACATCTATTGACAAAATACGAAAAAATTTGTTGCGACTACCCAACATTTATTTCTGGTCCGATCACCGTACGCGGGATGGTACTTTAAATTCTCTTAATAATTCCGATGATTTTTGATACTTGGTGTTTTTTTGCATAGGCAAGAATTTTGTGCCAAATGAATAACATTTTCGTGAGTCTTTTATATGGAAGAAAATGCTTCATTATTATTTTGTGTATTTACTTTTTATTTAATATTATTTCTTGTTATTAATATTACATATTTTTTATTAATATTGTCAGAGAAAAAATTAAAGCATACATTTTTTATATATCATATAACTCTACCTAAAACTGAAGAAAAAATTGAACATTATTTTTAACATTTAGCGCAGCCGTGTGTTTCTTTAAATAAAATATACATAAGCAAAATAAATTTTTCGTACGGAAAATTCCCAAGCACAAGCTTATGTAATATATAAAAAAGTAACATTCATAGAACTTGTCGAAATAATCTAGTCGATTGTCTTTACTCATCACTTGCGTAAAACTCACTGTAATTAAAAAATAAGTTCACATTTTCATAGTGTTTGTTGTCATTGTCACTTTTCGTAGCTTCTACCTATACTTCAAAATGTATACAGTTAAGTGTGAGCTCGCGAAAAAGCAAGAAAATGGTCATTTGTCGCACAATGCCAAACCAAAAATTTTAAATTGTACGAAAAGTACAGTAAGTTATGTGTTACAAAAATTTAATGAAACTTTGTCGGTCGAACGAAGGCCTGACAGTGGAAGAAAAAACGATTTGTGTCGCAGTCACAAGCCAATGAAGTGGTGTCATTATGTCGAAAAAAGCTGAACTTTCAATTCAAGATGCTTTAAAACAGACCCATACCTATGTCGGAAAGAAACGTCTAAGAAGTGCTCAAAAGGGAGGGGTACGATCATGTAAAAAGATTGTAGAACCCAATCGAAATGATAAACGCTAAGATTATACAGTCAAGATATTCATAAATATGGCTGGGTGGATATGGATAATGAAACATTCCTCCAAGTAGATTCTAAATAGATGCAGGACGTTAAAGCTCCCTAAAAGTGTGTGGTTTCCATCTGCCAATGTGGTATGAAGCACAAAATGTTCTTTATCACGGCCATTATAAATCCAGAAATTTGTATGAAGGAGCCTTTACTAAAACGGTTGCTGCCATTCATAAAACAACATAAAGGCTCAGTTCTATTGTAAGTTCCGATGTAGTTATAACGATTTTCGTGTCCACTCATTATATATTCTTTAGAGGAATTATATATACTTTTAACCCACATTGTAGAATATTACGAATTTTCGAGTCTCGAATGCACTCTATGCTCTCTACCGTTGGCAAGAAATACTGCACAGATACATATTTCATAAGATTTGCTGGTGATCTACTCGTAGTATTAGAGGTGGTACCAAAATATATACTTGAAATAAGCCAGGCAGCAAACTGTTCGCATTCAAGTATGGCTGAAGGAAACAGGACTTGATTGATCCACCCTAGTATACATAATATTATAGATATCTGAAATTATTCTTGCGAATATCAACGAAACCAGTCGAATATAAGAAGTGAACTAAATTAGTTTAGTCAGCTGAAGGGTGCATGGTTTAGGCTAAGGCTAGTAATGCCACTGCAACTGCTAAATCCAAAGCATATATCACAACAAGCAGGAACTCCTGAAACTAAATACATCATGGCTTAATACATGTGCATACAAATAAAAAAATGAAGAAAAAAAACAGAAATATGCAACTATTTTTGTTGACGACTTACGCTTTTCGACAATCAAAATTTTCCTCTGCTAAGGCCACGAATTTGTCCACCGAAGCTTGTAGTTGCTTTACAAACAATTCCCAGTTTTTAACAAATAAGTTCGTATCATTGTACTTCCTTCATTGAAACTAAAATATACGCAATCAACTTACAAAGTTTAATTTGGTTTCCATGACAAGCCGAAAATTTGTTGAAACTTTTATTATCACTTTTATAAAGTAGGTGAATGAGGAGTCGCCAACGCTGCAGTTGAATGGCAAGTAAGGAGGAAGCAGCGGTGTGAATATTAACACTTGTTGACCATAAATGCAACATGCAAGGGAACGCAAACTGAAAGGCCATGATGAATGCGAGGCGAAAGTATGACATATAAAAGAGAGTTGTGTGTCATAGGGCTAACATAGAGCCAACTGAAAACTGGCGTAAAAAAAGTATAGCACTAGTTTTGATAGTCGTCTTCTGAGCTGGAAGTGAACATAAAAAAAGTTTTTCTTTTTGTTGACAATAAAAAATGAAGTGTTATCCGATGACTCACCGTAACCGAAGGGGTTACTTTTCTACATATCCGAGTGAGAGAGAGGGAGAGAGATTTTTAACTTTATAACCGAAAATAATAAATGTGGTAAGCATCAGCAACATGATCGTCCATTTCGCCCAAATTTTGTGTGGCTAAGTTTAATTTCAAACTAACGGTAATGCGTTAAGGGAATCGTTGGCACTTGCTTTGGAGGACTATGAAATATTTTATAAGAGGTACTAAAATCGTATAAAAGTTCAACATTTTCAAACCGATTTACACAATTGGGGCATCGTTGGAAAAGTTATAAGTCAGATAATTTTAAATTTCATTGTCTTAATAATTTCACTCACAAAGCAGTTTTTTTTAAGGCTTTACTTTTTGTGTAGCCAAATTTGCTTCAATATTGCCAACATTTTTGCGACCAGACTATAATCAATAAAAATATCTAAAAATTTCCTTTGAAATAAAATGGATGGTGTCTTAAAGATTTCAAAAGTTATGGCTGTTTAAAGATATCTTCCCGAGGCAAGCAAAAAATAGGAAAATAATTGCCAAATAAGTTTTAACTCTTTCTAAATTTGATAAGAAGTATTGTAAAGCACTTGTTGTTAAGTGTGTAAGAACTAAGATATTTTACAATTTTTTATTTTCATAAGAAAATATTAGGAAAGTACAAAATTCGTAGGAAAAATTGCCGAAACTTAAATTTTCAATATTTTAGAAAGATGCTTTTCTATCTTGTGTCAAATATTTCAGAGACTAAAATGCGTTCTGATTTTTTTTTTTATATTTGATGACTTAAAGTATCTTCATACGTTACCAATATATAATATATATATAATTGGCGCGTACACCCTTTTTGGTTGTTTGACCGAGCTCCTCCTCCTATTTGTGGTGTGCGTCTTGATGTTGTTCCACAAAACGTTACCAATATATATTAGCTCCAGAAAAACTGTGTATACTACCACAATATTTTAACCAGTTTTACACTACTTTTCTTCTATTTTTTTAATTTAATTATAGCATTTTTTTTTAATATATTTCTTTGTCTTCTGCAAAAAATATAATAAAAACCGAAGTTTGATAACTGGTACAAAATTTATAAAATTCTTACAAAATTTTTACAATTTTTCGTCAAAATTTCAAACTAATTTATCTGAATAAAAAAAAATTGGATACGCAATTCTACAGCTCATTAATTTCTGGGATAAAGTTCAGGCTCGAAAGAGCTCAACATTTTCGTTGATTTTTTTATAAAAATTTTTATTCCTGCTGGGGTTATGAATTTTCGCCATATAAAAAAAATGTGCTCGAAAGTTTTCATGCATATTTTGTATTGTGTTATAGATTCTTTTGGTCTCTTCCTGAGAACGGAAGTACTGTGGGTGGAAGTTTAAAAAAACTGTCTTTAGGTTGTCCGATAAGCACACTAAGATTTTCCTTGGCTTTTAGGTAGGCTTTAACAATCTGAGTGCAGTGAAAATTTCTTTCATATATCACACCCTAAATACAAAAGGGTTACAACTCAAAATTTTCCAAAACTAAGTTTTTTGCATAAATTAATTCAGAGTACACATTTCTAACTGCTGCAAATATTTCGTTCACATAACTATCTTCTTTAACTGGAAAAATACAGTTATGACTATTTTTATGTCAAGTGTGTTGCTTTTGCACGATCAACTAAAGAGAATTATTTTTAGTTGCGTTAATGGGCTCAAGAACAGCTGATTACTTTTATTACACATAAAGAGTTTTATTTTGAGTTCTGCCTCTATAACTGTAAAAAGTGATCAATTTCGTGGTATATTATTTTGCATTGTGCCTCTTTAGTTGTGAAAAGTCAGTTCAATTAGGTTAGGAAACTTATAAAATTAAAACATTTTATCAGTTAAAAAGGCAGAACTTAAGATAATATCACTAGTTAATCGAAAAAATTTCAGTTAAAGAGTCATAAATCAAAATTTTGTTTTATTTTCGCAAACATAATATAAAATTGAAAAAAATATAGTAGAACCTTCTTCAATGTTGTATATTTTCATGATGGAACAACATTTTCTTTAAATATTACAATAATTTTTACATAAAACGTTTTTCGTCTCTCCTGAAAATCTGAGTATTTTGAGTTGTGACCCTTTTGTATTTAGGGTGCGATATAATCAGATGCGTCTTAAATCGAATATATCGAGTTGTGAAGAGATGTGCTCTTACGACGGGAAAACATAGTCCGATGAGTGTGGCTGAAGCGGCCCAGAAAAGGGGGCTTTCAAAATAACATTTCATAAGACAGTTGAGAAGTGCAGACATACTCTAGACCAGCGAAGGCGTTCTCACACATGCAAGCAATATTTTCCCTGAGGATGTGCTTTCATGAACGTGTGAGACACTAGTGCGCTCAGAGAGCGCTTAGTGAGCCGATCGCTGCTCTAAGCGAATAAAGGGGGTATTCTAGTCTAGAAATTTGAAAAAATCGAAACTTTTTTTTTTTCAAAATTTGATAGTTTAACTATTCAAAAACATCTCCCTAAAAGGATTTTTCAAAATTCGAATTATTTTCGAAGCTACAACTATTTTAGTGACGCGACAGCTGGACTGGTTTGAGCGGTCGGCGAACTTTAAACGTGTTCTTCTCGAAACTACGTCTTTCGATACGGTCGACACGATATCTCAAGTTCTAATCAACCGATTTGCTTGAAATTTGTCATGAATATTCCTTAAATATATCTCTATCGTATGAAGCTCGAAAAACTGGAAATTTCAATTTTTTAATATGTGTAAACAATTCGAGAAAGCTTAAAAATAAGAGAAAAATCGACCTCAATTTTTTGAGTAGCCGCCATTTTATGGAAACAAATTTTTTTCCCGTTTTTTCTGGTTCATACGATAATGACATTCATATTAATTAAGAATTTGTATTTGTTTTTTTTTTCAGATGACCACAAGAGTAGAAATCGTGACGACGGGGACACTGCCTTTTTTTCCCCCCTTCCACTTCAAGGACGCATAACTCCATGAAAGTTCATTTTTTTTTTTTCAAATTTATTTTGTGTGCTCCTAATACATGAATAAATAAATGGTAAAAAAATGTATCGTAAAAATATCAATAGCTTTTTTTTTATTCATCGTCAAAAAATGCTCGAAATTCAGGCCTCTAGACTAGAATACCCCCTAAAGCAATGACAATATTTCCATACCTATTGGCGAAGTATAGTATCATACATACCTGTACATACAAATAGTTGTTTAAGCTTAGCATGTCTCGCTGCTTTTCGACACTTTTGTCAAATTACTACCCCTGGCGCCACTGCACACTTAATTTTCAAAACAGTTAAAACTATATATTTTTTTATTTTTTATTTTTCAGAAAACACAAAAGAAAAGTTTCAACACAATGCTACGTAGCACGTATGAGGAAAACATAATTGTTTTGATAGAAATTTACAACAAAAATCAAGTTGTTGTTTTTCTTGATTGTAGAGACATGCAGTATGAATATTAAAAACGTAAAAACTTGATTTTGAAAAATTTTAAGTTGTGTCACTTTAAAATTGCATTTTTCTATTTTTACAGCCAATGACTACTATTGGACTTTGTTTTTATTTTAACTTTATTTTTCACAGCCACGCTAGCTAATTTAGCAGCGTCAGCAAATCAGCAATTTTGATAAACAACTCAGCTGTTGCATGCCACATGCAGCAACTAAATTTCTGCAAATACGAAAATATTTCGTTGGATTTTTTTCGACAAATAACATATTTATTTCGTAAAAGATTTAATTAAAATATTTTCAAATTGCTAACTCATTGTGCGTTCAAAGCGTGACGTGAACGCTGTGGCATGCAACACGCAGTGAAAACGCGCAAGCCAGCTAATTGCTAAAAACAGCAAATGAACAAAAAGTACAAAATACATACCGAAATGCATTCGTGCACCTAATACTCACAAAATACAATACATACATACGTACATTGCTAATGGCGTATTGTTGCTTTTGCAATGAAGACACTTCGGCAGAAAAATATGTATTTTGGAATGCAGCAGCATTTTCATGGTTAGTAGAATCGAGAATGTTTTCGGGCAGCCGTTGCAGTTTTGCGTTTAGCCACTGGTGCGCCAAATGAGGGAGATTTAGGTTGTAATAGAAAATACCTTCATTTGTATATACCTGCATGTGCGATAGTAAGCGTAAATATGTATATTAGTAGGTAGCAAATTGTTAAAATGCAATTAGTTTCCAAATGCTGTTCCACACTGGTTACTAAATACGCTAATGATTATGGTAGGGAATATCTCTGGCAGCAACTTCGCTGAAGACAGTACTAATCCGGATGGTCTGAATTTTTTTTACGGAGGGTTAAAGTTTTAAACTTTTCATAAAAATTTGCTAATATTTTTCCAAAAATGTTACATATATATAAAACGGCTTCAAATATAATTTCTGTCCTCAGACTGCCTTACAAGAACTATATTGACTCCATTATTCATTGCTTCTGTTAATTAACATTTACTTTATTTAAAAATTTGTATCAATTAAATATCAATCGTAACATAGTTAAAAAAAAGTATACAGGGTTTGATTGAAAAGTAATGAACCTTATTTTTTTTAAGCAGTTTTATTAAACCTTTTAGCTTATACAACTAATATTCTTCAAAATAGGACCCTTGAGCGACGATACACCGCTGGTAGCGGTCCTTCCACTGCAGGTAACATTTTTTAAACTCATCCGCCGGAGTCGAGTTCAATTCGGCTGTCACAGTTTTTTGGATCGCCTCGATGGAGTCGAAACGCCTCCCCTTCAGCTTTCTTTTCAGGCGCGGGAACAAGAAGAAGTTCGGAGGGGACACGTCTGGGCTGTAGGGAGGGTGGGGAAGCACCGGAACCCCATCTTGGCCAATGCAGAAGTGCAGAGGAAGACGGTGTGCGCCGGCGCATTGTCTTGATGAAGGGTCCAATTGTTGACGAGGTCGGGCCGAACCCGGGCGACGCGGTTTTTCCGCCGACGGAGCATTTCTTTGTAAAATACCGCGTTTACAGTGCTTCCTGGAGGTACAAACTGTTTAGTTTTGCGCAAAATTTGATCGAGTAACGTTCCTCCAACGATCGCTGAATTTTCGCCACTGCAAAATCCGAACACACTTTTAAAACAACTTTCACGCGCGGAGCGATGTTGACTGCACCGTTGTTGCCAGCGAACTGGGACCAGTTTCTAGTGGAAGGGGAAGGTCCAACGACCATTTTCCCCCCCCCAGCCGATTCGGTTGATCGCTTGGCAGACGCTCGGCGCCGGACGGCTCATTACTTTTCAATCAAACCCTGTATATGTACATATATATTCTATTACATACACTGCTGAATTTCTTATGATTAACTTGTGCGGATGCATCTAGCCATGCGACCGTCAACAAAAATTTGATTTCAAACCTTTTAATCTGAATATATTTCAATAATTTCTGAGATAAAGTTAAAGCTCGAAAGAGCTCAAAATTCTCGTTGATTTTATATAAAACTCTTTATGCCTGACGGTGTTATGCATTTTCTCCATATTAAAAGAAAAAAATTTGTTCTAAAGATTTTATGCATATTTTGTATTTTGTTATAGATTCTTTCGATCTATTCTTGAGAATAAACGTCTAAAAAAAGTATATTTCAGTTGTCCGATAAGCACGCTAAGATTTTCCTTGGCTTTCGGGTAGGCTTTAACAATCTGAGTGCAGTGGAAATTTCTTTCATATATAATCTGAAGTAGCCAAGAAAAGGGTGTTTTCAAAATAATATTTCATGAGCCAGTTGAGAAGTGCAGACATACTTTAGGCCAGGGACTTTAGGCGTTCTCACAATATGCAAACAATATTTTCCCTGAGGGTGTGCTTTCATGAACGTGTGAGACATGAGTGCGCTCAGTGGCCCGACCATCCAATAAAGTAATTCCACCGGAGTTTTTAAGCCTGGACTTGTGCATTGAAGGCATCCCACGGCAAATTTATTGTCCACCTGGCTCAAATCATCACATCAGCAAACGTACCACTGAAAAATGTATATTTGGTACAATACATATACCTATTTGGTACGTTCACATATATCATGTGAACGAGTGCTGAACGTATTCGTTTGATCGAACTGTCATTCGAACACTGACAGCTTCCCGTAAACGGCCGAATTAAACCAGAGATTTAAGTAAATTGCAAAAGTAAATAATAATAAATATGGATTTTGCACCGTGGGCACAGCTTTGACGACTGATTTCGTTAAATTTATTTCATGCAGAAAAAATTCAAAAGCCTCTTTGCTCAGGCGGAATCGCTTCAGGAATCTGCATGGAAAAGTTTGTGAATGAGTTAGAAGAGTTAATAATTTACATATATATTTACGATATTCTTGCGAGTGCCAAACAATTGCTCGTCTCTCTTATCTGCCGCTGCACTACGTTTTCATTACCATCACTTTAACTAGAACTCACATATAAAAACAAAGTCGAAGCCATGGTTATATTTTACTTATGTTCGTCCATATTTATTACATTTTATAACAGTTTTGACGGTTCCACGTCATTGGGACCTAAAAATACATTTGCATTCGTTGGTGTGAATACGTTTCAGCTTATACGATAAGCGTATCACGTCTCTTTCGTTCGTATGGTTGTTGATCGGTGAACGGATGTGATGATTCGACCCCTGAGTACTTTAGACTTAAATTTCTGTAATATTTCGATATTTGAGGTGGCTGCAGTACCCCATATCTGGAAGCTGTATGTCCAAATGAGCTTGAGAATGTCTTTATATGTAGAAGAGAATTTTATTGTATTCTGTGCAGAGATGTCCTGCGTCATAACAAACGCGCTTAAAATATCTGGGGTACCACAGTTTGACGGATTGGAAGACATCTCAGTAGTGGGTAGGAAACTTCTGCTTAAATTCGAATTCAAAATGATGAATGAATAATAACCTCGATCTGGTATCACTATTAACCGAACCGTTCTATATGTGACTAATAGTCTCCCTGTTCAACCTAACATAATCTAACATAAGAGGAGTGCCCAAGAAAGCTTTGCCCAAGCTAATGCTTTGTTGTTGCATTGTAAACACATATGAGCGATCTGTATGCAAAACAGTAGTTTATCCCTTTTCATTGAGATACTTCCAAGCCATAGTTTCTAAATGTATTACTTGATTTTTCGCTTTTATTTGAAAGAGTTAGGCAGAATGGGGAATGGGCATGTGAGGGAAATCTCATAGCTTCACTTAAAAATAATATTCTCTATTTATTATGCATTCTTTTTGTGTAAGGAGTGATATGAAGTTTGATGCGATAAGCAAAAAAAAACAAAAACAAAGGAGAAGCAATGCTATAGGATGTCAGAGTGAAAGCAGTAAAGTTGGGCGAGCTGCAGCATCAGTATTCATTAGTCGGCCGCCACAGTCGAATGGGTTGGTGCGTGATTACCATTCGGAATTCACAGAGAGAACGTTGGTTCGAATCTTGGTGAAACACCAAAATTAAGAAAAACATTTTTCTAATAGCGGTCGCCTTTTGGCAGGCAATGGCAAACCTCCGAGTGTATTTCTGCGATGAAAAAGCTCCTCATAAAAATATCTGCCGTTTGGAGTCGGCTTGAAAGTGTAGGTCTCTCCATTTGTGGAACAACATCAAGACGCACATCTCAAATAGGAGGAGGAACTCGGCCAAACACCCATATATATATATATATTCATTGGTAGGCATCCTCCAGGCTTAAATAACTCACTTAAATAAATAACTACTGCTTAAGATATTTGAATATATATGCACAAGAAGGCGAAAAACTAACCATCAGTTTTGTTTTTGAATACATTTTTTACTAAATAATTAAAGAAAAGAAAAGATTTTCAGTAATGCAAATATTTATGTGGACTTCTACGAGCTACATTGCTTGTCTGTTTGCATGCAGCTGTCTAGTTCACAAGTGTCAAATCTGATTGATGTGCGACGACATTTGCAAAAATCATAAATCTTATGATAGGGTGATTAGTGATGCGCCACGCTATGCATGCGCGAATTTATGTGAACTTTCAAAGCAAGAAAGTGTCACCGAAAATAACAAACACAAAGGAAATGAAAGAAAGTTCAAGAGAAAAACATGACATAATTGGTTTTGCTGTTTTATTCTCTCCAAGTCATTGAGAGTCGCTTTGCTGCTTATTCTCACTATGACATCCTTTAAGCTTTTCTATAAGAATACACATTCAACAATTTATAGTTAGAATTAAAGATATTTTACATACCGTGTCATCATTTTAGTGGGGTAAGAAAATCTTTTTTAATTTTGTTAGGAATCTTTCATAGAATATATTTATTGCACCTTTCAACTAGAGATCCAGATATCCGCGTATTGAGCAGTGCGAGTAGCTCAATACTCCCTCGAAACTCGCTTATTGCTCAAATTGAATAAATGTTTGACCATTTCAACAGAAATTATCGCTTATATTTACTACCATTCCTTTTCGTTTCAGGGTCGTTTGAATAGTCCGAGAAAAATAAAAACTACTTAATTATTTGGGGTAGCCATTTTTTATTTTTCGACATAGTCTTATCTTAAGCTTGTTGATACCTGCCGAATAATATGGTAGAATTTATCCAAGTCTGAAAAATAGCCATTTGCTTCTGCAATCACCTCCTTTGAATAAAATCTTTTTCCAGCCAACTGTTTCTTTTAACTGGGGTACAAATTCTAGTCCAAGGGATTCGAGGTAGCCAAGTCGGGAGAATAAAGGGGATGCGAAACGAGTTGGAACCTTATTTCCGTAAATTTTGCGACCGAAACTGCTGAGGCGTGAGCTGGTGCATTGCAGTGATGGAAAAAGGAAATCAATCGACTACGTCGCTTCAAATCAACGCCAAACACCGATTTGGCTGAAACTTGGTGTGTGCTCTAATATGAGATGATACTAACTAAACATTACCTCGGTAGGAGTCACTAGTGCTATCTCTCTGACTTTGCACAGACTTTTCAAACGCCACGCGTAGTGGTCCTTTGTAGTTAGCCATTTTTATAAATAATTTGTAAAAATTAAAAAAAAAAAACAGTGCTGCCAAAAAAGTCAAAATAATTAGAAGTACTGCTCTAATTACCAAAAACAGATCGATATACTGGAGTTTATGCTTGACAATTTTCAAGTAATGAGTATCGATGTGTAGATGTGCGAATAAAATCGAAAGCTCTACTTTCAGTTCTCTAATTCCTTTTTCAATAGCGTATTTTAAGTCCTTGTTGAACAAGGGTTCAGTAAGACCCACTACGGGAAATAAAATGGGTTAAAATGTCTAACGAAAAAGATGTCTCTGAAAATTTATTTAATTTGCCGCAAATTTTTTTTAGCTCCGATTGATATTTTAAACGTTATTTCTAATTTTTCTAAGCAAACTCAGTCCCTAAAACGAAAATTTAATTTTACCACCCACGCAAAAATTTTGACCTCCATGGGTTGAACCCATTGAGAGTTTTGACGTACTCTCCTGAATATTCCGTTTTGCGAAGGAAACTCATGACCTTTAATCTGTCATACAGCAACATTGCACTGCTTATACTGTCCACTCTGACATATAAAAAGTATGGCGGAAAGAAGTTGTTAAGTTCACGCAGACTCTGTGGTATTTATGTAAGTAAAATTGGTGAAGATCGCCAACTGAGAGTGAGATCTAATAAAGCAGATCTCGGAGATAAATAAATATAATATTTCCTCAATTAGTGTAGACCCCGTTTAATCCAAGCGATCCCCCGAAGTATCTCGGCAGAAAACATGCAGGTACGTACGTAAGTGGAAATACAAGGATGCCCCATAGAGTTTGGCAATACGTCAAAAAATGGCACGGTAACCTTCTTGGTGTATAATTACAAATGTGGTTTAATAATTCTGTGACTTTTTAAATTTCCCCCGTAGTAACATTAAAGTCAACACTACTCTTGACTACTACCTGTTGATCTATCAATTGATAACTGTCATATTGTAAACACCCTGCGTCTTTTAATTTGTGTTTCATTATTTTTTGAGTAAAAAAACCCTCTTCAATACCAAGTAGTGGCATGCTAAATACTTCAGGAACTCTGCGTATCAATTTCAATCGTATCAGCAAAAGTAATGCAGAACGTTCAGGTCGTCCGAAAGAGGTCATCATGACAGCATGGTATTGGACGAAAGAAGAATGATGGTGCGTGTATTCGCTCAAGCTGCATGTTCTCATCACATTTTATATGTAGAAATATTCGAATATATAGCAGGTATCCAAGCGATGGGTGCCGCGATTGCTTACACTTGACCACAAGCGTCGCCGTATGACAATCTGTAAGCAGTGCTTAGCGTGGTTCAAATGCAATTCAGGCAATTTTTCGCGCTGTTTAACAGCCGCGAATGAGGCACGGGTCCATCACCACACCCGGAGATAAAGAACATTCAAGGCATTGGACTTCTTTGGGCTAATGTGCGATAAATTTAATCAAGTTAGAGCTGTCGGATAACACGCTCAGTTTTTTAGGACGCACGCGCTGTTGTCTACATGGATTATCTTCAAAAGGTTAATTCGAGTGCCGACGGATACAATTGGGAGCTTTTACAAATACATTTTTGACATTGATTAAACGTCCGCATTTGGTAAAGAAAGACATTGACCGGGTGCACACTTGTATTGCCGCCTGAATAAAATCCCATTCATTGCGCTGCTATTCATCCTGCATGTTCACCATATTTAGCCCCTGCGATTATTTCTTATTTCCAATTTTTGTAGGGATCGGGGCCGAATGACGAAGTTATCACTGGAACAAACGCATTTTTTCAAAATTTTAATTGTAAGGGATAAAGCAATTGTCAAAACTCTGTAGTAAATGTATGTAGAGAGCCAAGGGAGATTAAGTTGAGAAATAAAACGCTACTTTTTGCAAAAAGTTACTGAATTATCAAATTGCCTTCGTATATTACCTTAATTTTAAGCCTTCACTTATGGTTTATTGAAGTATAATATATAGAGCGATTTCAAAAACAAAAGTCACACCCTCGGTTATTGCACGATTTCGAAACACCAGCTTCCTATGATACCAATACTAACATTTCCGTACAATTTTTTTTTGTAATTTAATTTTAATTTGTTTTTTTTTCTAGTTTACACCTCAAAGCGATTTTCTCATTTTATTATGACTTACTTATATTGTGCCATCTCATCACAGTACCTCATCTAGACCCAGTTCCTTATTAAACTCAGGATAGAGCTGGGTTAGATTGAGCTTAATGGCTGTAATTGGCCAAGATGTGTCAACCTTCTGCGCGCTATAGCGCTGCATTCTAGGAGAAGGTGCATTGGAGTTTCCTGAGATTGGTAGCAGAAACGACAAGTTTCCTTGGACCAAATTCCGATCATGTGCAGATGACTTCGCAGGCTGTAGTGGCCTATGGGAAGGCCTTTGAGTATTCTCAGTTTATCCTTGGGGAGGGTTATGAGTTTTTTAAACCTCTTTTGGTTGAAATATATGGGTTTCGCCTGGCGTAGCCCCATAGTTTGTAAAAAAGAAACCGCCATTAGCCCTAGCTCTTCACTCCTGAGCTTCTCCTTGCTGGTGTGTTATCCCATAGCAAGGACAGTTGTACCCCTGTATACTGGGACCCAAATTAGTCGGAAGCAATGATATGTTCTTAGTAGATTAATTTTTTCGATACACTCAAGGACCTGTGAGGATTTGATCTGATGAATGCCGCCTGACTGTCACTGAGAATGGCAATTTGCTCATTCTTGACGCCTATTATCTAAGTATATCTTAGCATATAAACAAATGGCATACATCCCCGCTTGGAAGATGCCTGGAAAGCTGCCCATCAACACAGAGTGCTAGGTCCTGAGCCGTAAATTGCAGCACCTATACATTCAGGGGTCTTCGAGCCATCTGTGTACAAGTACAGGATACTCTCCTGGAGTTTATTTTCAAAGGCAGGTCTACTCCAGTTTAACTTATTGTTCAGTTCAATTCTGGATAAGTGGGAGCTGCAGCCTTAGCACTTCTATGTTTTTAGATGACATCACTTTTCCTCTCACGAAGTCTTCCCTGGTAATATTCAGCATGGTACGCTTGGCTGATTATTGAATAACTATTTATATGGAGTGGTGTCAGCTCAAGCATCACCTCCATCGCAGCTGTAGGGCAGGTCCGCATCGCTCCCGTAATGCTCACGTATGCTAAGTGCTGAGGCTTAGTTAGCGCTGCCCGCACAGTCGAGAGAGTGACTCTTGAAGCCCAAGCGACCGCTCCATATGACCCAATTCGTCTCATTATCATGATGCACATCCATCTCAGGATTCTTGGGCTACAGCCCCAAGATTTACCTGCTAGACGTTTGCAAATCATAAGAGCCCTAGTTGCTTTGGACAAGGTTGCGTCAGCATATCTCTTCCAATTAAGCTTGGCCTCCAGGACAGGATCAACATTTTGCTTATCAAATCAATAACAACCCCGTCTATGCTGATCTCTTTTATTTCTGGTAATGAAAAAAAAATATATTTTTTATTTGATTATTATAAATTTTCAAAAAATTTTATTGGCTGTACTAAATTTAAAGTTTTGTAATTTGTTTTAATATATTTGTGTTATTAGCATCGTTTTTATATAACTTCTGGATATTTTATCTGATTTTGTTAATACAATTCATATTTTTGAAGTAAGGAACTAGTAAACTTGTAAATATGAAAATTATCATTTTACGAAACAATTTCATTAAAGCGTCTAGAAGTAAATAAGTGCAAATACTCAATGCCCAAGTCACATTCTAGTATATTCATAAGCACACATTATCAAAGAAATCTTCAAATCATATTCAAAAATTAAAATTAAAAAATTCCTTCTGCAGACAAACTAAATAAAAATAGCGCATCCAGCCATCTATAAACCACTCAGGCGTGATTTTATTTACACTCGCTGTTGCCCACAAATTGTCGCCAGAAGAAGGGCATTACACGTACTGAGGTGGTGGTGCTACAGGCTATCTTAACGTTACGCGCACAAGCAACAAGTGTCTGTTGTTGGCATAGCCACAGCCCAAGCCTCGCACTGCAAATACTGCGACTGCCGACTTAATGTTTGCATTGCACAAACAATTCTGAAGGCGAAAAAGTGTTGCGCTTCTGTTATTGAATTTTCCATTCATTACCACCGGCGACTTCCTTCCGATTGTTGAACTTTACTCAAGTTCTTAAAGTTGGCTTTCATTTAAGTTACACGTCCTCATGCAGTTCATGTAACTTTTGTGTGTCTGACGGTGACAGCTTTAAGTCAGTTTCCATGTAGAGAGTACAAAAACAAAACAAAACCAAAAAAAGTTTATAGTTTTCTCAATTCCTTTTTGAGTAGCAGCAATGCATGCTTGTGTGTGTGTGTGTGTATTTGCGTTAGTATGTATGTACTTATATGTATTTCATTTGCTAGCTCTGAGTTGCTCACGCACACACACACATTCATTCATAAGTAAGTGTGTACAATTTCCTGCTTACTATCTGTTGCCTTTAGCATCCTTTTGTTTATTTCTCAGCCAGTTGGCCAACAATTTCGGCGCTTCCCCATTCCACTGCCACTTTAGGGTCTATGTTTACAGTTACATGTGCATGTGTATATGTAAGAGCGCAATAATTGTATTCGTATGCATGTATAAGTAAATACAAAGCCCGTATCCCATTTACTAATGCCAGTAGGGATCTCCTTCGTGTGTATGTTCTCTTCTGCTATCCTTTACTTTATTCATCTTTTACTGCTTTTACTTTCGTTTTACTTTATTTATCTTCCTGATATATCCATAATTTTCTCCGCAGTTCCTTATTTATTCAGCTTTGTAAAATATGAAACTACTGACGATATTGTGCAGGACGATAGGACGAAAGGGGAAAGGGGTGGGGAGAGTTGAGTGTTTGTGGACTATGAACGGTGCCTAGTTTGCGATTGTGTTAGCCTCTGTATGCTGCTGATGAAGTACATAAGATTTTTGTTATCAAGACCTGCTATATCAGCAGACGCAGAAAAGAAATGAGAACCAACATGCTTAAATCTTAGTCCCGCGAGAGTTGGACAGCTAAGGAGCAGGTGCTGAGATGATTCCATCTCCTCCATACAGCTGACGCAAAAAGGACTCGAAGTAATTCCGGGTCTCACGGCATGTATACCCCGCGGACAGTGCCCCGTGAGGATGCCCACGAAATTTGAGAGATAAGATTTTGTCATGCTCAGAATATCCCTAGAACGCCTCCTATCCAACGGTGGCCCGAAGGACTTCGCGACCTTACACGTTCATGCACTTGCCCAGCTGCTTCTTTAATTGCAGTCACCTCTACTTGGAGCACATTGCACTGATCCGGTAACTTGAATTTGAGTTTGACGGGCAGCTCTTCGCAGAATACCCCTCCTCCAACCCTACCGTTCAACCTCGAGCCATCCGCGTGAACAGGCTAACCGGGCCCTCTCCCTAAGTGTTGCCCCCGGTCCGCTCCTCCCTTGATGGAATATGGGTGGAGAAAGTTCCGCTTAGACTAAGAGAGGGCACACATTGATCCGTCGACGAGGGGATGAACTCAAAGTTTCTGAGGATGCTTGAATTCCCATATGTGAGATTGAGCTTATAGCCCAGGCCTCTCAGTCTGATTGCGTTACGTGCAGCGGCAATTCTGCCTGCGGTGTCTATAGGTACCACATTTAACATTACATTAAGCGCTCACTCTCATCTTGGTACCTGGTCATATGAACATTGAAGAAAATTAGAAAGCTGTGGTACTGGCAAGACAGAGAGCATCCTGTAACGAAACCGAATCGGTAGAAAAAGGCTGTCGCCTAGGCAAGCGCAAAAAGGAAGTCTTCTCGCTATTCCAAAAGCAGGCCGTTGGCAGATGGGCTAACACGGATTCATGCTAAATAACTAAACAAACATAGCCCAATTTCAACAAATCTAGAACTGAGGAGTTGTTCGAAAAGCCACGAGCAGACTTATTCAGAATCTCAGCCACGATAATCGGCAACTGGCCTTTGGGAGACCATGCGAGGGAGATGGGGTGGCTGTACAGTGATAATTGTAGAAACTGCAATCAAGAAGAATCTAAGAAAACAGCCTTTCACTATCGGTGTGAGTACCCAAGTTTTGGTACTCTACGACATAGAATACCGAGAGAATTCTCGTTGGCTAATTTGAAAAAATTTCTGTAAAGAAAATAGAAGACATTTGCAGATTCGTAGTAAAATCAAGACGGTTCGATTAATAAAAACTAGTGGTGTATCAAAATGACATCTTTTGTGGTAATTGGGGCTGGACAGTGCCACTCAGACAACACTTTCACCACCACCTCTAAGCATTTTCGGACAGCTAAAAAGACATACTAGTTTTACAAATTTACAGAATAGTTCCCGTAAAACATTTTTTTCATTGATGTGAGGTGGGAATCACTTAGTGAAGAAATTCAAAATTTTATCAAGCAATTGTTAATTGACGGCGCACAGTGCGGCCGATTCCCGAAAAGCTGGCCAAAACTCAAAAAATTAAGTAATTGATTCAAAATTTCTTACTCGGGGGTTGTCGGGGTCGCTGATTACGAATTTGATCTTAAAATTTTGAAAATCCACCCCCTTCTACCCCTATTGGCCACCCCCTCATGTGAAATAGCGTATATTCTAGAACATAATCAAGATGCATGTTAATTTATATGTTTTCCGGGTCGCAAGGTAGCAAGTGGTAGCAGGTGAATCTTGTTTTATTCAGTAACCATTACTTTTTTGAGTAACCTTTAATAGGTTTCAAAGCAGCATATGACGGCGTTGTACTACTATACAGTTTGAAAACTAAAATTTTATAAAAAAAATTGCAAAAAATGTATCTACGTATTGCTGCAGCTAAAAATTCTGTGTCGAGGTATTGATATGTACTAAAGATTTCTCGTATTTTACTAACCTTCCGAAGATGATTCCATTTGGTTTTGTTCAATTTATTCCATTACAAAATCTTTCAAATGTGTACAACTTTCACTATTCGTCGACAGTAATACGATGCTCAAACGAAGGCCACGTTGCGACTGAAAATACAGGGGATACTTAGGGTACAGGACGTTGCTATGAACGGTTTTCACTACTCAAGGCATTACTGTAGCCAACCCAAAGACAAAAAAACTCTATCTAGAAACTTTTTTTTTCGACTTTTGGCCAGCTTTTTGGGAATCGGCCGCACTGTGCGGCGCTACGTTAAATTTTTCGTATTTAGCCAAGCTACTCCTTCAATTTGTGGTGTGTGATTTGCTGATTTTCTACAAATAGAGAACCCTACAGTTTTACGCCACCTCCGAACAACACATTGTTTTTATGAGGAGCTCTTTCATGGCAGAAATATACTCGTTGGTTAAAATTTTATGGATGGCCTTTATTAATTCGTATAATTTTTATTTAAAAATGAGCCGAACCGCATCGCAAAAAGAGATTTAAAGTCTCAATATGAATATCTCAAAACCAGTTAAACTTAGGACGTCGTGTCATATGAGCAAACTAATCAGAAAGCACCTAAATAATGTTCTCACTTATAGATATTAAGATATTTTTCCTGTAACTCTGTATGTTATGTACACGAAAAAGTGGTAAATTTTGTTGATTGTGCCTAGATTGTGAGTGAGTGATAAGGAAAACTAAGAGATTTTTTGAAGTTGCATAAATGTTTTGTTTTATTTTTAATTTTCTTGAATGTATTTGGATGATATCTAAACCATACGAGTATACCTAAACCATATCAGAACTATCCATGCGAAAGAAATGTTGTTTTTTTATTTCCCATACGTTGAATTCATATACCCCAAGGCTAAAACTGAAACAACAGAAATTTGGTAAATTTTGGTACTACTTACGTATGTAGGTAGTAATAGTTGAAAAAAAAACCACAGAGAATCAGAGAGTGAAATGAATTCAATGTCCTAGAGCGTAAACTTTTTTGAATATGATATATACAACTAAAATCTGAAACCCACAGAAAGCTGCCTGCTGCGTATGTTCTAAAATATTTTAATTATACTGGCTAAGACATCTTTAAAAATTCCTACCGTATGATAGATGCAAATGAAGTTAAGCGCTCATGGCTAAGGAATTTCATAAATTGAAAAGAAAAAAGCAGCAACTTTCTTTCTACTTTCGGCAAGTGGCGTCTTGCTAAACAAGTTTCGGGTTGAAGGGAAAACAAAAACATTAAGTAAACTATTATGAGACTTTAGAGTCGCACTGATGTTGAAAGCAAAACATGTAGGCGTTTTTCAGAGAAGAGTGTTGCATGTATAAAATAAACTTTTGTTTACGTGCGTTGTTTAATGCGTTACGACGTGGCGTATGAGTGATGTATTGTGTAGCGATGTGTTATGAACAACCCCCGGGAGTGTGCTTAAGAAAGTGCCAAAGATTGTGAGTACCTGCTTTATTCAGGTCTATCAAACAAAGTACTTATTACTAGAGGGTGGAAAAGGCAGTATATGCACGTAACAGCCTCCGTCTCCTTTTTGTCCTTGCAGTCGCATGGGAAATAAATATTCTCTCAATCAATTTTGGCATGGAAAACCCATCCTCTGACTTTTAAGAAAATATCCGGTTATTAAAAAGGCCATACATTTAGTTTGGAAAATTACTTTTATTCAATTCAAAGTAAAAATTTGTGAAAATAATACAAAATTAAGAATCAATTTACTTTTGCTCGATGTGAACCCTTTTGCCTTGACTATAGCCTTGAGACGGCCCAGAAACGCATCGCAAGCTGCCCGCATGTTCTTCAAACGAATCTTTCATGAAAGTTAAAAATAGCGCAAAAATAATAATTGATATAATTTTTAAAGCATGCAGATTTTCACGCAGATCTTTAAAAGTTAAAAGGAAATCTCCATTGATAATTTTGAAGATTTTTTTGCAGATCTTTAACCTTAAACTCTTCTATCAACTGAAGTGACGTTTTGAGGCTTAAAAATAGCTCACATAAATCCTAATATTTTTCCGAATTGTTTTTGCAAAAGTCTTAAAATATAATAAGTTTTATAATTTCGGCGCAAAAGCTGCGAATTTTTTTTAGAGATTATAATTATACAATAAAATTACAATACAATAAATTTTATATATTTCAATAAAATTAGGGGGGGCGCAAATTTAATCATCCAACTTTGTTTTTTAATACCTTTTTTATTGAATAAAAAAAAGTAGCCAGTTGTACTTTACAAAGCACAGCCTTAGAAATAAGCGTAGTAGAAAAATTAAATTAATAAAAATAATAATAGGACTATGAATAAGTTCGTTTCGGTTTTACAACAGATGGCGTAACTTGATTATTATTCCATCGATCCACATTTCCAAACATTCATTGGAGAGCTACTGTCGTAAGGCACAAACGTCAGTATAAGTTTTTTATTTGAAGCGTAAACAACAATATTTTTACCACACTTGAAAATGTCGAATTTCGTGCCAAATAATGTGTTTTTGCGGGGAATTCTTCTTCATTATTTTAATATGAAGAAAAAAGCAGCCGAAAGTCATCGTATCTTGGTGGAAGTTTATGGTGAGCATGCTCTATCTGAGCGAACGTGCCAGAAGTGGTTTGCACGCTTTAAAAGTGGTGATTTTGGCTTGGAAGACGAAGAACGCGAGGGTGCGCCGCCAAAGTTCATGGATACCGAATTGGAGGAATTGCTCGATCAAGATCCGGCTCAAACGCAAGAAGAGGTTGCAAAAACTTTGGGAGTTGATCAATCAACCATTTCCAAACGTTTAAAAGCCATGGGAATGATCCGAAAGGTAGGCCATTGGGTGCCGTATGAATTGAAGCCAAGAGACGTTGAACGCCGTTTTATGGCATGCGAACAACTGCTTCAACGGCACAAAAGAAAGGGTTTTTTGCATCGAATTGTGACTGGCGATGAAAAGTGGGTCCATTACGACAATCCAAAACGTCGGGCAACGTATGGATACCCTGGCCATGCTTCAACATCGACGTCGGCGCAGAATATTCATGGCCTGAAGGTTATGCTGTGTATCTGGTGGGACCAGCTGGGTGTTGTGTATTATGAGCTACTGAAACCGAATGAAACGATTACGGGGGATGTCTACCGACGACAATTGATGCGTTTGAGCCGAGCACTGCGAGAAAAACGGCCGCAATACGCCGATAGACACGACAAAGTTATTTTGCAACATGACAATGCTCGGCCACATGTTGCACAAGTGGTCAAAACATACTTAGAAACGCTCAAATGGGATGTCCTACCCCACCCGCCGTATAGTCCAGACCTTGCGCCATCCGATTACTATCTCTTCCGATCGATGCAACATGGCCTGGCTGACCAGCACTTCCGTAATTACGATGAAGTCAAAAAATGGATCGATTCGTGGATTGCGGCAAAACCGACCGAATTTTTCACAAAGGGAATCCGTGAATTGCCAGAAAGATGGGAAAAAGTAGTAGTAAGCGATGGACAATATTTTGAATATTAAATTTGTAACCATTTTACGTCAATAAAGTTTCAAATTTCGAAAAAAACCGCACGAACTTATTCATAGTCCTATTAATAATAATTTTTTTCACATAGAGGGCAAAAGTAGCTGGTGCACAACAAAAATCGGAAAAATCCGCGGTCGGTGGTTTCTATTCCCTGGCGTTAATTGGTTAATATAGAAATACGGTATAGAAATGTGGAGATGGCGGCATGGCATATCCTTTGTTGCTCTCAACACCTAAAACCATAGCAATGGCCGGAAACTTTATGAGAATGACAACAGGAAACTTGGTAGGATTGGAACATCTGTCATTCTGGTCATTTCTGTGATTGGTCTTTTGGTTTTGGTGAATATTTTATCCGCTAGAAAAAAACCATAACAGCTAAGGTGTTTCGGGGTGTTTAATTTTTTTTAGCAGGCGCTTTGATCGGATAACACGCTGTTCTCGTGTTTGCTCCGGCATGAACCGTATAATATAGGATTTATAGCGCTAATCTTCATAGACAACTCGACGGAGAAGTTCCTCAGAAATACAAAAACTCTCTCACAAGGGCTTTCAAAGATTTTGAGGGATCCTCGTCAAAGATCGCTTGCACTTGTTGAATAAATTTTTCATATCGGACAATTTCAGACGTTGCACGTTTTTTTTGCGTTTAGCAACAGATTCTGCATCGGCGCCTGCTGCTTCCAATTCACGGCGAACCTTATGAATGAATGAATGGGCGCACTCAAGAAATTTAGAGATTTCCAAATCGGTGTGATTTGCGTATACATATATATTAGGCCGGGTCGATTTGTGGGGTGGCAAAAAAATCGCCCATTGCTCTGTGAAAATTATATTCTAGGTATCAAAATAAGAAACTTTGCCGAAGGAACCATACCTTAAAAATGAATTCTGATGTCCCCCAATTCGGGTCGAACTTTTAGTGTCTTTTGTGGGGAGGCAAAAAAATCGCCCATTGCTCTGTGAAAATCATATTCTAGGGATCAAATTAAGAAACTTTGCCGAAGGAACCATACCTTAAAAATGAATTCTGATGTCCCCCAATTTGGGTCGAACTTTTTAGTTTCTTTTCTCATATAAAGGCCAAAAATGGTGATATTTTGAAATGATTGTATAGGGAACCCCCCAGGGTAGTTCCAGGGGGTGTGCCACTGGCATGGGTGGATCGGCCGTCCAAAGTTAGTGGGGGTCGGTCATACATTTGGACCTGATTGGAGCACTCTAAATGGGTCAAAGTGGGATTTTTCGCTCGACCCAAATTGGGGGACATCAGAACTCGTTTTAGAGGTATGGTTCCTTCGGTAAAGTTTCTTATTTTGATCCCTAGAAAACGATTTTCACAGAGCAATGAGCGATTTTTCAATCGAACCGCCCTAATATATATATATTATATATATATAACACATAATTTAGGTGTTTCACCGAGATTCGAACCTAGGTTCTCTCTGTGAGCTCCGAATGGTAGACTCGCACCAACCCATTCGACTACGACAGCGGCGCATATTGCGAAGATAATTGCATATCTTTTCATATCGTGAGATAAGTTGCAGTTCCCCTTGTCTTATCTGAAAAAGAGGAAGAAGAAAAATAATGGTTTTAGAAGTTATCGCCACATTCTCGTATATGTATGTCCGCAAGTACCATATGCACCTTGTAGTTCAATGGAAGTTTATTTTTGATATGGAATATCAAATAATTTAACAAAGAAATATATAATTTTTGTTGTAGTTTTGGTTGATGCAAACCAACTTTTACGTAATTTACGTTTTCGCTCACCTCCATTGTGCTGAGTTTTCATTAAAACTGGCAATAATGTTGTGTTGCACAAAAAATTCCATAAAAGAAAAAAAATGAATAGCGCTGTGTTTGCACATTTTTTCGCACAACACAAATATTGAATCGTCATGAATTAATATATTGAATATTGCATAAGTACATAGGTATTTTCTCGCAAACAAACAAATGAATTATCAATACCAGAGAAACATGTAAATTGCGCTGCTTTCGCCGCACAAAACTACTGTGATTCGTATGTAGACTCAGACAAAAAATTTAATTTAAGAATTCTCTGCTATTATGATACATATGGGGTTTGTTAAACCCATCCACATCTACGTACGAAACAGAGCGTTAAAAGGCAAATTGAATGTCGAGCACAGGCAAAGCTAATAAAACATGCGCACATACACATACAGCTACAAACACGTGAATAACTGCAACCAATAGTACTCTGTGAAAAAAAGTTGTGTGGCAACTACAAATAAAATTGGCACATATGGACAACTGTTTTAGCAATTTCAAAGGACGGTGGGTGCACGCAATGAGCCTTTGGTAGTGCGCCCAGTTAAGTTGAACTTTGTTCAACCTTTCAGTTAAAAGGAAAAAGAAATAAATGACTCTCGCTCGTTGTTGCATATGAAAAGTTGAGCATGTGCACATATGTATGCGTCGGCACCTTTGAACTTTGCATAAACCTAGTAAGAAATGTGAGATGGGTTGGTATACTCCACAATCACTTGGAAACCAAAAAATTATATAATTTATTTTATTGGTGTTTTGGTCTCATATTTGGTGGCTAATCCAAATACGCGTATACTTTGGCCTCTTAACTGACTTGGGTGACCTAATACCCTTCATCTATGAGCTACATGATTCAATCGCCTCAGGGCCAAAACATGTACGCCATATCCGCTCCAATACACCATAACCCCTACAATGAAGCTCGGCCGGAACCGGAACTTCGAAAGCCGTTTTAGCAATCACTATCGTCGCCCAATAAAAAAGCAACCGTTGTGTTTTAGTTTGGAACCTGCTTAGCACATCATTTGCCTTTTACTCCCGTATAAACTCTAATTATTTCCCAAATACATTTATAATACACTCTCCAGACCAGTTGTACGGTAATTCAGACGTGGAGAGAGCTTCAGTTCGAAAACTTTAAAACGTTGAAAAATTCTGCGTAATTTATCTACTCAGCGACGTTTCGTTCGATTTGAAAACGGAGGTAATATGCGAGTGCGTCCGAATGGCTACAAACGCTGCGGCTCTGAAAGTATTCGATGCGGCACCAGCTGGTGGTAGCAGAGAAAGAGGAAGGCCTCTTCTGCGTTGGAAAGATCAGGTGGAGAAGGACTTGGCTTCACTTGGTGTGTCCAATTGGCGCCGGTTAGCACGAGAAAGAAATGGCTGGCGCGTTTTGTTAAACTCGGCCAAAATCGCGTAAGCGGTTATCGCAACAATTAAGAAGAAGAAGAAGAAGTATATATGAATGTATATATGCTAGCGCTTCGCTAGTCCAATATTTTGCAATGATTTTTTACTGGTAGCTTTATGAAGGATATTTTTAGTGATTACCGCGCATAGTATTAACTATTAATGAAAAAAATATATGGAAAAAATATGACGAGGAGTGGTTTCCAAATGTGGAACAAACATTCCTTTTCGAAAAATGTGCAACAAAAAAATTTATTATTTTCCGAACGATTTTGAACAAAATAACACATTTAAAAAAAAAAACAACAACAAAAAAACGTTTACAATAATATACAATTTTTTATCCGAAACATGTTGAACCAAAAACAAATGTTTTCAAAAACTTTCAAGTATTTTTTATACGAAAATAAAAATGGAAAAATCGTCCCCTTAGTATAACAATAGCCTATGTGCTCATAGGCTATTATTTTTTTATTAAATTTTTGGATTCTCCATCGTCGATTTTATATGTGGTCAAAATTTTGTCAAATTCAAAGTTCCACAAAGTGGGTCAAAACGTCAGTCAAAAAATAATAAATATTTACAGACATAACGAGATTTGAGTGAGAGCTACTTTCGACAAAAAGTTTGAAATTCATTTTCTGAAAACATCAAAAAATGTATAGGCTATTTTAATACTAAGGGGATGAAATATAAAAAAACAGAAGGCATTTGACTTTCGGAATCTATACATAAATTTTCAGCATTAAATAAATCTCAAAATAATTAAATTTTGTTTGGCCATCAGTGTCAGATTGGCTTTGATCAAGGATCAATGAACAGATATCGGCATAAATCTCGAATCATCCTCTGGAGCATTGTCTTAGGAAGATGGTCGATAATCGAATAAGCTTCCTTTCAAAAAAAAAATTCTCTCAGCTTTATACAAGACATTATGAGCAGAATGCAGTTTAATGAGAGATACTGGCCTCGGATTTAATTCGGTTAAGCGAGGTCATTGACAATTTTCCACTTTTGAAGGTTGAATGGTTTTTATTTTAATTTTCTCTTCAATGAAGTTTCTAATGGGTTGAAGTTTCTGAATTTTTCAAGGAAGGGTCATAGTTAGACGATGACAATAAAGTAGAGAACGGAATATCTACCGCCAATCCTAACAGGATAAATCTTTAATAGGAAAGAGTTCTCATAGAAACATCTGCAGAAGGTTCAGGAAAAAAGTATGTAGAGCAGGAAAAAATAAGACAGTTGCTTTACGTATGCACCATACTATGAAGGAGAAGGCGGAACTTTCTTAGCCCAGAAGTTTTTGACGATCTAAATAAAACGGATAAGTTGGAGATCAATCTATAAGTCAGATTCGTGCACCACATGCATTTGTTTACCAATGTGGGTAGGATATGATTCGGTTAGGAAGCAATGGATCTAATCATGGGTCTAGGTAAGGTGGTATAGCTTATCAGCAGACACCTCAATATAACGAGACTTTAAATTTCCGTACTTAGAGAAATTCCAATGTTAAAGCTGATATGCATGGAATGCTCACAATTTTATTAGCATGTGTAAGTAGTCCTCATCATCACTCTTTTATGACACATTCTATTTTAAAATAAATTAGTCAGCCCAAATGTCCTACCTGCATCAATTGCGGTGTACCCATGTCCCTATGTAATTATTTGTGTAAATTTTCTGTCATGCGAATAACCCACATACATATGAATGTGTGTGCGTTGCTGTTCATAAGTAAAACATGTGTATGTATAGATGCATGTGTGTTTTTTCATATGCGCGTAGGCTGCCTCTCAATTTTCTGGTCAATTTAATTTTCGAATATTGTATTGACCTCGAAGCTTTCTCTCCACAACGTCAAAAGCGCACCAAGCGCTTCTTTCAATTCTTTTCAATGACTTTTCATGGTCCAGTGAATTTCAAAGACCTATAAACTCTTCTTAGTTAATAGAAATTGGTTAGCTAACGGTGTAAGTGTAATAAATTTTGTTGATCGAACTTAAAGTATACAATTTTTCAGAGTGGTATTTAACGGAAAATTGCAAAATGAAAATATTGCAAAAACTTACCCTCTTTAGGCTATTCAGTTGAATTTAGTAACAACATTTCTATTCTCAAATTTTGTTACTTTGAAGTATGACGAGCGCTTAAAATAATTAGTTATCCACAGGCGAAGTTTGGTTAGTCGATACTTTTATATACCAAAATTAGAATATTTAGGACTCGTCTTAAAATTCTTGATTCAAAAAGATTATACACAACTTTATCACTTTAATAATTAGTTATAACTATACTGTTTCAAAAACTAAGTGCATCGGCTCGTCTAGCCATTCTAGTCTGTTAGTTAGGCAAAATTGTGACTACCCTTAGAAAAATCTATACCTGTTCTAATAGCGAAGCGGCGATTAAATCTCTTGGTGGAGTTGTCATTTATTCCATCATTGCTCGAAGATACTCTCTTAAAAAGATGGAGGAATATTTCCTTATGCACACGAGATGGGTTACTTCAGCGCACATTCATGTAAAGCTACAAAAAGAATTTGGCCGAAATGGGACGTCAGACGTTCAAAGGTCTGCGGATGTTCACAGCCCACTACCTCCTAAGTCGACAGGCTCAAACATTGAAAGCACCTTATTTCTACTATTGCACAGGATGCAAGAATGAGGAGGAGAAATATTCTGTAAGGAATCTTTTCTGTCACTGTCCTGCGAGGCATACCACTAAGTTTAGATACTTTGGCGCATCGTTTTTGAATAATACTGATGACCCTCAACATATATTGGCTAGCCAGATCAATGAACCTCCACTTAAAATAAAATGTTTTAACGAGAAGTGGCACATAAACTGCTTCTGTGGTATCACAATTGACTGACCTACCTACTTAGCTACTAAAAATTATTGAAATAATTAACACAACTTGGCTATCAAAGGTGTGCTCTGCCCAATCCATAATCAGGGTGCTCCTGCAATCTGTGCCAATTACTGCAGGATAAGTCTTCTAAATATCGCCTATAAGGTTCTAGCGAGCGTATTGTGTGAAAGGCTGAAGCCCACCATCAACCAACTGATTGGTGTGGCTTAGACCTGGAAACCTTATCAGTGTGGCTTTAGACCTGGAAAGTCTACCATCGACCAAATATTTACAATACGCCAAATACTGGAAAATACCCATGAAAGTAGAATCGACACACACCATTTTTTCATCGATTTCAAAGCTGCATTCGACAGTACGGAAGGAGTTATCTGTATGCCGCGATGTCTGAATTTGGTATCCCCACAAAACTAATACGGCTATGCAAGATGACGTTGCTCAACACCAGCAGCGCCGTCAGAAATGGGAAGGACCCCTCCGAGCCATTTGATACCAAACGAGGTTTCGGACAGGGTGACTCGCTGTCGAGTTCAATCTTTAATCTGATATTGGAGAGCAACGTATGAGCCGCAGAACTTAATCGCTCAGGCACAATATTTTATAAGAGCGTACAAATGTTGGCGTATGCCGATGATATTGACATCATCGGCCTTAACAACCGCGCTGTTAGTTCTGCTTCTCCACACTGGATAAAGAGGCAAACGGAATGGGTCTGGTGGTGAACGAAGACGAAATGAAGTACTTCCTGTCATCAAACAAACAGTCGGCGCCGACACACGAGTACCCACGTCACTATTGACAGTTATGTTATCGAGGTTGTAAAAGATTTCGTTTTTTTAGGAACCAGCATAAACACCGATAACAACAATGTCAGCCTTGAAATACAACGCAGAATCTCTCATGCCAACAAGTGCTACTTTGGACTAAGTAGGCAATTGAGTAGTAAAGTCCTCTCTCGACGAACAAAACTAACACTCTACAAGGCTTTCCTCATGCCCGACCTAACGTATGGCGCAGAAGCTTGGACGATGACAGCATCCGATGAAGCGACGCTTGGAGTGTTTGAGAAAAAGATTCTGCGTAAGATTTTTGAACCTTTGGCAACGGCGACTATCGCAGACGATGGAACGATGAGCTGTATGAGCTTTACGACGACATAGAAATAGCGCAGCGAATAAAGATTCAGCGGCTACACTGGCTGGGTCATGTCGTCCGAATGGATACAAACGCTCCGGTTCTGAAAGTATTTGATGCGGTAGCAGCTGGTGGTAGTAGAGGAAGAGGAAGGCCTTCTCTGCGTTGGAAAGATCACGAGGAGAAGGATTTAATTTCTCTTGATGTGTCCAACTGGCGCCGGTTAGCACAAGAAAGAAACGACTGATGCGCTTTGTTAACCTCGGCCAAAATCGCGTAAGCGATTATCTCGCCAATTAAGAAGAAGAAAAAGTGAGATGTCTTCAATGTTGCTGCTGTTATTTTACTCTCGAGGTAGCAAAATTCGGTCTTACGATTGATTTCTTTTCCATACACAGTAAGCCCGGGGGCCTCGTTTTGCGTACGATTTAAATTAAATTTAGTCTTGCTGACGTTTATTTTAAGGCAAACTTCATTGGCGGCAGCACTGAGCTGTTCCGAATTTGTGTACAGATTTGACCTCTTTGACGGACAAAAGGGCTATGTCAGCTAACTCTTCTAAGTGTGCATAGCAGTTCCAGGGCACGCCACGTTTGCTTATTAGGGTTTTATTCAACACATCGTCAAGGACTTAAAGAAATAATAAAGATGTCATGAGGAATTCTAGTTTTACACCTGAGTTTGGGCGTATCGCATCCAAGACTTATTGAGAGTTTGTGTAAAATTTTAGATTCAAAACCTTCATAATGCTAATAACTTTTTGCGGTATGCCTCCTGAACTCAATGAAACCCAAATAGAGTTTCGATCGCTGCTGTCAAATGCTCTGCTAAAATCTAAATATAAAACAAGCATGAATATCCGACTATCATTCATTGATTTGTTCTAATATTTTGCGGGGAGTGACGATATGACCCGATCATGACAAGCCGAGTCCCGGCTTGCTGTTTACGTACTTCCAGATCAAGATAAGTTTGTATTTTATTAAGTAGGATTTTGAACAAAATTCTGAATGAGGTGCTGATAAGTGTGATGCTTATATAATTTTTGCAAATAGAGATGTTGTCAATTTTTAGGACACCAAGATGCCGGTCACTCATTCGTTAGGCAGTTTCTCAAAGCGTCAAATCGCATCAAAGGGAACGGCAAAATATCGCACTGAGAGGGCTGGGTCAATTTTGTGAATTTCAGATAAGAGCATATCACCACCCGAAACTTTTCCGAGCTGGCGCTCTTTAATGACACGTTCTATTTCTTCTAGAGTTGGAAACGCGGATGATGTCGATGAACAGCTATTGGAGTGTGCAAATTGTGTAGGTAACGAGATAAAGCTCGAAGTCTCCGAAGTCCTGAACCATGTATAGCCATTTGGTCATATTCCGATGTAACAAAGGCCCCATCTTCTTTAATAGGACGGTTTGAACTTCCACATTTGCTCCCGGCTCAGCCTATACAGCTCCCCAAAGTTGTTCTTCCGGGCGGTATCCTCTGCTTGGCATGCTAGATTAGAGGTCCGAATTCGCTTGTCTGTACGGCAAGATCGTGTTAGGTCTTTATTGGGATGGGGGTAAAGTTCGTCTAAATAAAATATAAAACAGCAATACTATTAAAAACCACATTTGAATTATTAAGTATTCCCTCAAAAAAAAAAAAAAGAAAAAAAACAGAAAATAAATACAAAAAATAAAACTTATTATTCGAGTGTTATTTTATCGGAATTCTGAATTCCTCCCGTTGATATTGGCAGCCAAAAAATAGGAAATAGAAATAAGGAAAAAAAATATAAATAGAAAAAAGAATAGAAAAAAAAAATCGAAATACAATAGACACTCTCTTCTTAAATTTGTATTTTGTAACCTAAGTTATTTTCAAGAAAATGAGTCGATATGTTTTAAGTATGCAGTGAACAAGACCATAAATAGGATTTTCAGAAATATTTCGTCACCAGGATCATTTGATGAGTAATATTTTCATATTCAAAACCATCTTGTAACTTGCTTAGAAAATTCACTTAAATACTTACTAGTAAAATCCACTTGTTCAGCTACGGATGCTGACTTGTTCAAGCAAGCACACGTCTATATGTATTTAATGTTTTGCGAAATGGTCTTTTATGCTCTGTAAAATTTCGTACTTCAAAGAGTAATTTTTTAGGAATATTTTTCATATTTGTTATACTACACATTTCTATAAATTTTTTCACCAAAGAGAGTAGTATTCAGCGTTCTGAATTCAAGTAAGTCACTATTAAGTTTTCTTCGAAATGTTTAGTACAACAATTGAAAGGATATTGACATTAAGTGAATGCCATTGCTGGAAAGTTCCAGTGAGTTTATATATGGTAGATATACTTGTATATATTTTTGATGCAATTACATCGCTTACTTGACCGGTTCAAAGTGTAGCAGACTACTTAAGTAAAAGGCATAAATCTTACTCACATGCATAGGTAGGCAGATGTATGTTCGAGTATGAGTCTGATATCAGGTTATTTCAACACTAGGAAATCATCATAAATTATATATGCCTATGCGCTTACAAATACTTGTATGTATGTACTTAAGTGAAGCCATAAAAGTCATTCACATTTGCCAATTTGAAATTGTGGTAGCCGTAAATATCCATTACAAACTAACATTAACTGCGAAATGGCATACACATAAAGAACTGCGTATATGTATAGGAACTGCCACATAATATCTTTAAATATATTTGTATGCATGTACGAGTAAGTATGCTAACATTTGTGACGGCGAAATTGCGCTGCTTGACTCTAGACTATGTGCTATGTAGGTATAGTATGTTTGTAAGCATAAAGTGTGAGAGTTAAATTCGAAAAATATGGACTATTTGCCTGAAGGTAATCGAAAACTTTCAAACTTTATTATCCCTTCGGTTGGCAGAATGTCGTCAAATGACATTAATGGCGCATTACTCACATGCATGGATGTAAACTTTTAACGCTTCTACAGCATTATGTACATATATATATTTATGCACATGTATGTAAGTACCCTGCTGGCAAACCTGTTGGTTTTGAACTACTTCTTTCTTTCGCAGCTGAACGATTTCATGCCAACTAATCCAAGTACATATTTGGAACAATGCCGTACATTTTTCTGGAATTGGTTTATGTTATTTGTAGGTTTGAGTATAGAAGAAGTAAACTGAAAAATTGTTGAAAAACAGTTTTTAGTTTTGACATTTATTCAATGTAGAAAATTTTGGTTCTTTTCGTTAATTTATATTTCCTTTGATATTTTAGGATAAAATATACACTTTTAAAATAATTTTTTTTTAGAAAAAATTTAATTTTTTATACTGTTTTTGAAGATTTTAAGATAAAATATATTTAAAAGAAATATTTAGATAAACAAAATTGGTCGGCAAAACAAAACTTGTATATTTTTGTACAACATTGTTTTAAAGATTTTAGGATAAAATATGTAAATAAAATTTAGGTTTTTTATGAAACAGTTTTTGAAGTTTATTTATAAAAAAAGATGTGTGAGAAAAATATTTTTTTTCTTTTGAAACATTTTTAGTTCTTTATAAAACATTTTTGAAAATTTTATATTTTTATAAAACAATTAAATTTTTAAATAATAAAAAATATGTATATGAAAGAAATTTTTTTTTGGAAAAATTGTAGTTTCTTGGTACAACAGTTTTTGAAGTTTTTAATAAATAGCTTAAAAAATTAAAACTAAATGTAATATTTTTGTAAAACAATTTTTGAAGATTTTAGGGTAATATATGAAAAAAGATAGATGTATGTGGATTTTTTTTGGAAAAATTTTAATATTTTGGTACAACATATTTTTAAGCTTTTAGGAAAAAAAATTCTTTTGGAAAAAAAATTTATTTTTTTTTGCAACATTTTTGCAAGTTTTAGGATAAAATATGCATTCAAAAAATTTTTTCTTTCAAACATATTTTTGGTATATTTTAGAGAAAATTTTGAAAGGCACACCCCTTAGATTTTTTCCTCAGAATTGTCTTTAATTGGCATGGTAAAATATATATAATTTCCATGAGTTTTTTTCAAATAGGTACAGCAAGCCAGTGAGAAATCAGGGCAAAGTACTGCTTTTGCGAAGCGCTAGCGTAACTACTCGTATGCTACCTCTGCTGGGTAGACTAATAAATGGTATTTTGAAACGTTAACCCTTCGCACTCGAGGCCGTTTCCGCTTGCGCAATCCCGCAACTCGAGACGATTTTGGCCAAGCTAGGTAAACATTTTACAGGCACTTTAAAAACATTTATAAACAAAGAAGCGTATACAATTAACAAAATTTCACCAGTTTACTCATTGATATATCGAAAACAACAAACTTTGATAAATAACACATTCCTTAATTACTTATATAAGTAGTTTTGCTCTGATATTTAGTGAAACAATTGGCAAGATACACCCGATGTTTATCAGGACACGCATCACAGTAAAGCGGAACTTTTCGCCAATCTCCAAGCGAGCTACGGTCAGAGAAATTCTTGCAGCCTCTTTTTGGTTAAGACTATAGTGCCGTCACAGCGTTGCTCGATTTAAGACTTCAAATCACTTGGGCTCTACAGCAGTGCTGCTCCAGCACATACTTCAAAATGGCTTCGCGCCGCATCAGCGTCGCTCGAGTGCAAAGGGTTAGAGCCTACTAAGCATATTCTCAGCTATAAGGGTCAAATACAAGAAACACAAACTTTTCCCCAAAAGTTTAACACACACATTAAAGGTTTTCAAAAAAACAAAATTTTTTAAAAAGTGCGTTTTATCTGAAAGTATTAAAAACAAAATTTACAAAAATGCTAAAAAGAACACTTTAATTACAATAAATTTTACACGAAAATATTTCATATTGAATAAATTTCAAAATTATACAAGTTTTTTTGGTGTATCTTTTCAGTTTACTTCATATTATACTCAAGCCTAGAAATAAATCAATTTTCAGAAAAGCCGTTGGCAATCTCAATGCCAAGTCAGTTTTCAGCTAAAGAGGTTCGTCTTCTATTTTTTTTTGCAATGCTAGCCACTTTTATTTTTAAAATTACGATGTCCTACGAAATGCCAGTTATTACGTCAAAATGATATTTATTTGTACAAAATATTTTTGTTTTAAGTTTTTAGGATAAAATATACATTTAAAAAATTATATTTCTTTGTACAACATTTTTTAAAGTTTTTGCTTTTTTAAAGAATTCTTTTTTTAAATTGCATATTTTTGTATAACAATTTTCCGGTTAAAATGTATAAATAAAAATATATGGGGAAAAATAATATAGTTTTGTTTGGAAAAAAGTTTTATTTCTATGTACAACATTTTTTAAAGTTTTTACTTTTTTAAGGAATTTTTTTTTAATTGTATATTTTTGTATAACAATTTTCCGGTTAAAATGTATAAAAAAAATATATGGAAAAAAATATTTTTGTTTGGAAAAAAGTTTTATTTCTATGTACAACATTTTTTAAAGTTTTTATCGTAAAATTTACATTTAAAAACATTTTTTTGTTGAAAATTTTGTATTCCTCGGTTTTTTGTTTTAAGTTTTTAGTATAAAATACACCTTAAAAATATTTTTTTTTTGCAAACAACAAATTGTTTTAAGTTTGTAGAACAAATTATTATTTAAAACAAAAATTTATTTTGACATTCCTTTTTGTACATTTTGTAGATTTTTTTGTTTGCATGAAAATTGACAGAAAAATGTCATGGCAATTAGCCCATGCATCAGCATAACACATCATTTAGGAGACATCACATGTCTCAGTATACTACCAGTTAATGAGCTACTTCATAATAGATAAAAAATGAAATGTCTGACTTCATCAATATTTAGATATTCATCCAATCCTCATTTCATGCATTCTTAACGTTTGAGACGTTTCGCATCTGTTTAAGTCTAATTATTGATTTTGCAACTCGTTCAATTCTGAGGCGCACTCGCACTTTTTCCATCAAATACCAATTTGTGAACTAAATTTTGCTGAATAGTTGGTTTTTCACTACAGGGTGTAACGCATGTATGCGTACATACCAATAATTCAAAAAAGTTGCGTTTACATATGCATGAGTAGACACATGCCTTAAGGTATATAAATACTAGCAGAGAATGCTCATGTATTTGTGTAGGTATAGGGTATATACCATAGTATGCATTGAATATTCTGTCACTTGCTGTCTATCAGTAATTTGTGCGCTGTCAACGTAAATAAGTTAGCTACAAATTGATATTAACTGGCGATTGTGGCATGGGTTGGCTCACGTTGAGTTTTTAAAATTAGCTTAATGGTGGTGGATTTTTACTTTACTTAAATTGCGTTAAATAGTTTTTACGAGCGATGAGTTGCTAGACTATCGTTTCGATATTCGTTGACTGTAAAGCGCGCAACAGATTTCATGCGCCCTAATTGAATGTTTGAACCTGAATGTATCATCTGACGGCACGTTGGCTTAGTCAATTAAACTACTTACGCAGTTGAATGGAATTCATAAATTTTTGTGAAATTTCACATGAAAATTTAGAAAGCAACTCCTGAAAGTCTAATACTTTTATTGTTTTTTATTATTGAAAAAAGTGCCTATGAATTTATCAAAAAAAAAGAGGTTGTCTGTAGAATCGTTTGACTGACGATAGTTTAACGTAACAACGTCATAAGAAAATACTGATGGAATGGTTGCATTTTTCAAAAGAAAATCTTAATTTTATTTGTTTGATAGATATTTTGTATGGATATAGAGAAGGAGGTAAATGGAGTCGCAATGGAATTGATCAAGTTACGTTTACACAAACGTGAAAAATTACGAAACGTTTATCAAATTCATGAAAGATATGTGCATCAGACGTTAATAAGCCAACAACGCTAAGAGGCACCATCATCGATTTGACTTTTACTTTTCCTATCATCGTCCTATTCTCAACAGAGAAATGGTTCATTACCATGCACACAGGAAGAAGGCATATGCAAATACAAATATGTGAATTTATATACAAATGCGCATATACAAATATGTAAAGCGTTTTTCAGTAAGAGCGTTTCAACTTTTTGAAGTGAAAACTTCTTTAGAATCGTTGGGAGTGATTTGAGAAAAAGTGAAACGAAAAAAGCGACACTCTTGGCTACGAATATCACATATACACGTAGCGCCGACAGCATGGCGCGATAGCCGAGCGTCTAGCAATGTGAGCTTCCGATCCAAAATCCTTGGTTCGAATCACAAGAAAAAAATTTTTTTTATACAGTTATTTTATTTTTTTATTTTATGATATGTTTATGAGGAGCCTTTTTTCATGGCAGAAATACACTCGGTGTTTTGCCATTGCCTGCTGAGGGGTGAGCGCTATTAGAAAAATAGTTTTACTTAATTTTGGTGTTTTCACCGAGATTCGAACTGACGTTCTCTCTGTGAATTCTGAATAGTAGTCACGCACCAACCCATTCGGCTACGGCGTTTGTTTAATTTTACTGATGCAAAAATGAGGAAAAATATATGAATAAAGTTTGCTTACTGTTTACACATTTTCCAAAGGTGACGGAGAACCAAAAAAAAAAAGTCGATTTTCAAACAAATACGAGTGCATATGTGTAATTGTGTTAGAGTTTCGGTCACGCCCCAGCAAAACCTGCGTGCATATGTGTTTGTAGCATTCAAAAAAATTTAATTGTGTTAGAGTTTCGGTCACGCAGGTTTTGCCGGGGACGCTCATACTAGCAACCGCGTGTGTATTTTTATATTCGTAAATATTTTCATTTTTAAATATTTACCGCAATTATGTCGAAAAATAATGCAGATATTAGCATCACGGAATTCATTCACGAAAATTTAATAAAGTACACACGAGAAGTATCGCGGATACTTAGAAAAGATTACGATAAAGTTCCAATGATTTTAAGTGGCGATTTTAACGTAAATTTTGCATTGGACACAGCGGTTCCTTTAATTGACGTTCTCAATACAACATTCAATTTAAAAATGTGTAACAATCGCACTGAATCGACAACACGATCAAAAACAACCATTGACGCGGTATTTCAAAGACATGTTGACAACATCGAAACCAAAGCATTTGTATCATATTTTAGCTATCATAAGCCACTCGTATCATTTGTTGAAATTGAAAACATTGAGGATGAATAATAATAAAATGAAGAAAATAAAATATGAACTTTATAGCAATATTATAATGAACCTATAATTATCTTGCTCCTAATGCTGCTTTCGTCTTATTCTCTCTCAGTTTGTTTTACGGAAGGTTTCACTTCTATCGCGTCTAACCGTTAGACTGGTGTTTTTTTTTTTTTTGAATAAAACACAAACGGTTTGACTTTTTTAACTAATTTTTTTTTTTATTACATATACATATACATTTAAGTATGAAATTCGATTTCTTTTGCATGACCACCGCGTGCATGTTTTACGAAGTCCAATCGTTGAACCCAATTTTCGACCACTCTTTTGGGGCTTGTGGCCCCGTCCTGTTGAAACCACATGTCGTCTAAGTCCATACCATTCAATTGCGGCCGAAAATAATCGTTTATCATGTCGCGGTATCGATTTCCATTCACAGTAACGTGGCGATCGTTCTGGTCAACGAAAAAATATGGGCCAATTACGCCGCCGGCATGTAAACCGCACCAAACAGTGATTTTTTCGGGATGCAACGGTGCCTCATGAATCACGTGTGGATTGCTTTCTGCCCAGTAACGCGTATTTTGCTTGTTGACAAAGCCATTGAGCCAAAAGTGAGCTTCATCACTGAAGATGATTTTTTGGAAAAAATCTGGATCATTTTCGAATTTCAGAACGATTATTTTCATAAAAAATAGTTGCTCAAGTGTGTAGCGTTCCATGATGAAATGTATACTAATGAAGTTTACAAATGACAAGCGAAAAATAAAAAATATTGCGTCATTCGCCCTCCCTATCGGAAAAAAGTTGAAGCGCACCTATTGAAAAACGCTATATATGCTCACTCAAGTAGGAGAGAGCTAGATGTTGAACGTTGCCGAGCGCGGGTGCCGATTGTGTCTCTTTGTCGATCATTCCGCGCTCTCGCTTGCACTTCAAGCAAGGTAACGCAGCATGAGCAAGATAACGACGCATTTTTTGGTGAGTGCAGCCGGCTACATCGAATTATAAGACGTTTTCATGTCAAATAGTGTATAACCTGGTTCGTTCTTGTACTTTCCCATTTTCCTGTATATCAAATATTACCACTTTTATGTTCTTGCTGAACTCCTTAAAAAAATAATGCAAAAAATTAGGCAAGTTATGAAAGGGTAAGGCAAAAGCTGCACGCACTTTGCATTATCGCGCCTCAACATCTACGTATGCACATCCGTCGGTCGCTATCCCACTGCCCAGGTAGGTGACTTGCTCAATATAAGCGATTGACTTAGTTTTGTCATTCATCCGAATGGGTAAAGGCCCTTTTTATGGTGTCAAACGTGCGCCCAAAATCCACAAAAAGAAGGAATAAAGGAGAATGCCATTCAGCTGACTGTTCGATGATGATGCTGACATGGGAAATGCAGTATCTTTGTAGATTGAAACCATTTTATTCTGCTCTAAGAAAGTGTTCAAAATTGGGAAAGTACGGGCGATAATAATAAAGGATATAACTTTCTGAATGCTGTTTTACAGAGTGCTGTCTTTTCAGTTTTTGCATATAATTAGGCCCCTTTTCTTAAGTATGGGCCCTTTCCTTCTGTCCATTCTTTAGGTATTTTCTCCGTTGCCCACACTTTCTCTAGCGGTCGATGTAAAATTGGGGCTAATTCAACTAAACCGTAATTTATGAACTCAGCAGATATGTTGTCGGCCCCATTAGCCTTGTTATTTTCGAGTTTTCTTATTGCAACTTTGATTTCTGCTAACACAGGGTGCTCGGTGAAGAAATTTCTATTTGGAAGTGGTATTACGAGTACACCTTATGGCATTTGTAGGGCTGATATATTACTGTCTCTCGCAGCTTCGAAAAACTCTTTCCATACGAGAAGCTGTTGTTCATCTGATGCAAGAATGTTGAGTTGTGAATGCTTCAGAGGTGTAATGTTCTGCTTGATGTTTGCAAGGCTTTTGATAACGCTTTAACCCTTCGTTAGGCACGTGGATTTTTGTAACGTGGTTAGGCACGTGGTCTACAATCGTATACCATTTTAATATTATGACTAAAAGTGTTATTCATTTGTGTTTCTTAATAATACTTCATAAGTATATTCTGTGATTTAATGTGAGGAATATAAACTAATATTTTCACTGAAATATTTGTGTATCTTCTGTAAATTCAATAAAAACATGAATGTATGTGTTTTTTAACATTTATTGCAATTCATAAAAGTTTTTTCTTATAACTAATGGACGATTTACAAAAGAGTTTTTATTATTCGTAAAACTTAAAATAAAAATATGTAAAATTCACTTCTTTAAATAAAAAAATAAAAGTTCAAACAAAATTTATATGTTGTGCAGCTTTCCCTCATTTGATTTTTGCAAGCAAATCTGCCGCATTTAGTACACAACTTTCGGGATGATTTGTTCATATTGCGAGGGCAAATATGACAACATCCGACATAGTTACTTGGTGATTGAGTGGGTTGTGGTGCAATGCTTGGGATGCCAAGAAGGTTGTGGGCTCGCTGCCTCATTTCCCTGGGTAGTCGAGGATTCTTTGATCTAACTTCAATTTGTGGTCGAATGAGCTCCCAAGCGCATTTTTCAAGAAAATCACTCCGTTTTGTATTATATTATTTTGAGGATTATTTGCTTTATATACACAAAGAGCGTTTATGCCAGAGATATTTAGTAAATTGTAAAATATTACCATTGGCCAACGTCACGTATTCCTTGCAACACTATATTTCTGACATAATTGGTTCACAAGATCTACACCAATTTTTGTGTGATTATAATCGATTATCATAATTGATTTTTTTTCATCATTTGTTGGCTCATCTATTGCGTTATCATGGTGCATAGATGATATCAGGATCACTGACCGGTTTTTTTTTCGGGCAGTACGACACTAGTGTACAATTTTCTTGGAAACCAAAAATACTTTACTTTTCTTTACGATTCTTCCTGGGAAGGAATTCCTTGGGAACTTCGCGTTTATTTTTCTCACAGTTCCCAAATATGTAAGCTTTTTCTTTAGCAAATTATTAACCAACGATAAGCTGCTGAACCAATTGTCACCAGTAATATTGCGATTAGTTCCTGCGACTGGCTCTACCAATCGAAGAGTTATCCCTTCCGCACTATTGCTAAGTTTGTATGGCCCGTCCGGCTGAGTTCCCACATAAGTTTCCAAATTAAAAGTGTAATACGTTTTTGCATCCACCATCGCGAAAGTTTTAATGCCTTGCCTTGCTTTTAGTTTTCATGTATTGCTTAAACGCGCAACGTCCTCTAAATGCATATATATAATTGTTCATTCACAGTAAGAAACTCACTACCAATAAAATTACTTTGAAAGTTGACCAGGAATACTTTAAAAAGTTCTCTTATAGGCGCCAATTTATCAATTGCTCTTCTCTGTTGTCTTGTATTGATGTCATCAAATCGCAGGCATCTTATCAGAAATCGAAACCGTTTCTCGCTCATCGCTAGGTACCACGATTCAACCCCGTTTCCTTGGGAACTGTCCCAAATTTTATGAAGATTTTTTCTCGAGCTTCTAAGAGCGCCAATCAAAAACAAAATGCCAATGAAAGCGCGAATTTCGGTGTCATCGGTTTCTCTTGCATCTTGATTCATTCTATCTTCTTCAAAGTAAACCCGTACTTTTTGAATATACAAATTTGTGGAAACGGTTATTATTCTTATAACCGAATCATTCACAAATAAATTTAGGCACTCAATTACTGTTTCAACATTGCGCGCATTACCTTTTGTACCCGGCAAAAGTTTGATTATATTGTGCGAACGAATACGAACTTGCAAATTGCGTCTGGTTTTCTTCCACTTAGTGACATTGTCTTCTCCTAAATAGAAATTTTGGGGATGAGATGCATCAGAATCGTCTGAAAGAATTTCATCATCGCTTGATCCTTCTAGTTCCAATTCGGTCTCGTGGTCACTCTCTTCAGCAGCATTCACATTGATATCCGTATCTTCGTCAACCTCCGTCTCGTTTTCTTCATCCATAGCATTTTCTTCACTACTTGATAGCTCGGAGAGAGCTAAGAGACAAATTTAAGGAGTTGCACGACTTTGAAAAGAAGTGGTCTACGATTGTAGACCACGTGCCTAATGAAGGGTTAAACTCCTTTAAGGTCGTTTCGGGGTACAGCAAGTTCAGCATCTTTTGCAATGCATCAGCTCATTCATTGCATCATCGATGTCTTAGATCATCCATCTTATTAGCCAGATTTAGCGCTCTGCGACCCAGAGGGGAATTTTTGAAAATATTCGTTGAAAAGATTGATTGCTGATCATTGCTGATTTCTTAAATAACAAAAAAAAAATAATAATTAGAACCTTCTTACCCACAGCAATTGGAAGAAGTATAATAACATTTCTTCGTATTTTAATGAAGCCTCAGTATTCATCACTCACTAAGTCACACAAATCAATTTTGAACGATAATATGAACTTGCAAATAAATTGGCTCTAACTGAGAGCGGCCGCCTAAGCCGAGAACGTAGGTTCGAATCTCCGTAAAACACCAAAATAAAGAAAGAGTTTTTCTAATAGCGGTCACCCCTCGGCAGGCAATGGTCCTTTTATTTGTGAAACAACATCAAGACGCTCTCTACAAAAAGGAGAAGCAGCTCGGCCGAACACACAAAATGGGTGTAAGCGCCAATTATATATATATATATTTAACAGAGATTAACAATGGCATCTTTTGAGCTATAAAACTGAATTATCCAAAGTTTTCTACAAATTTTTGTTAAAACTTTTCAAATTTAGATAACAAATATTTTAGTTGTTGACTTTTCTTGAATTTTTGAGTTTTAAACCTTGATTTACATGATCCTTAGTATTAAATGAACTATTTTTTTATAAAAAATATAGCGTAAAATATTTAACATAAAAATTATTGCGAATATTATACAAATTATCATTGTTCTGCAAATTTCTTATTAAAATTCTAAAAAATTCATAACAATTCTTTCAATTTCTCGAATTAAATACTTTTTTAGCTTAATCTTATCTTATTATTATTTTTATTTATTTTTATAAAAATATTATAATATTAAAAAAAAAACATTACACGCAGACTTCAGGTGCTGGATGTATATTTTTTTATGAGCAAACCGAGGGAACTCTAAGCAAATGGAAACTCTGATTTTTATAAGGCATTGGGAGTAAAGTTGGCGGCCGAAAATTAAAAATGAGTTTTCCTCTTCATTCAAGTACCGGTTTTACAGAATTTAATCAAGGAAGCTTTGCAGTGGTTCTTACGGCTACTCGGCTTTTGTCTGAAGACACTAGAGCAAACCAATTGTCATTTCTGGGTAAACTGAAAACTAAAACTTTTGTTGTTTAAATGTATTGCCACTTTCGCGCTTAGGTTTATCTGCGAGAAGGCAGCCATAATAGTTACTCAAATTTGTCACATGCTCACAAAAGGCATATAAAACTCGAAATGATTTCTATTAATTAAATTGCAATTTATAAGTTCTCCCAAATCTGCATATTAATAATTAATATTCCGTGTTTTTAAATTTTTCAACTGAATATTTGCGCATTCTAAGTCTGCCTTACATTCACACAGGTAAGAGTTTAGACGGCGATGTCGCATTTTGGCAAGAGCGGCTCAGTGGCATAAAAAGTGTTCAACACTCCCCATTTCCTCCGCTTTGCTGCAGCTACTACCATTAGAAGGAAGCCCCATATGCTTCCGATGTGTACTCATTGGGTAGTGTTCGGTGGTGTTGCCAAGCACTGCACTAATGGAAGATCGGTCGAGAAAGGTTACCATTTTTATCGGCCTGTTTTCATCTATTCTGCGATACCAGCTCTGCACGGTTATCTCACAAGTGGGTAGCGTAATTCGTCTATGATTGGTCTGTGTAAATCGACCTAATCTAGAGATTGCTTGAGAATAAAGGGATACTCACATACTGGGCAGAGTTTAGTGTAACTTGCTTTATAGTATGCAGAAGAGTATCCTCTTGGAATGTGGAAAAATCGATTACCGTGACTATCCATTATTACCAATTTCTGTTTCTTAAGCATACCAAGTCACATACATATATTCGACTGAACTCGCTGTCACACGGAAGACATTAAAAAGAAATATTAAATGAACAACGGAAATTTAAGTGTAATTATGCATAAATAAAAATAAAAATGAGATGCCTCCATTCGAAAAACAAAAACACAAAACGACCATGAAAGTAACTGTAATTGTCACACACGTACAAACTCTTGTACAAAAGGTATTAAAGCATTATGAACGAGTGAAATGAGTCAGCAGCAAAAGGCAATATATGTACATTGGTATATATGTGTGTATGGACTCGTAGATGGCCAAGTTGAGCTGGTTTTTAATGGGGTGCCCGTGCAAACATATTGCGCAGGAAATCAAAGAAATTGCCAAGAAAAACAGCTAAGGCTCTGCATGCATAATGGCTAAAGGACGTTCGTGGACTTGAGTGGATCAACCAGGAAAAGGGCAACAGAGAATGGAAGTACGCTATTTGTTGCTTCTTTTCACCAACAAAGCGAATAAATTAAAGCAGCAAGAGCTCCGTTGGAGAACACCAAACGCTATTAGGGGCTATTAACCTTACGTGTGCCAACTACGAGTACATAAATAAATAAGTGTACTTACATACACACATACAAAAGAAGTCTGTGAGGATTATATGTACATATTTATGCCTTATATTTTTTGTTGAGTGGCAATTAGATGATATTATGTAGGGACGTGTTGTTGTTATACATCTACATGTTTATACTTTGTACACATTACTTACATATATATTACTTATATACGAAATAAAGAATGGCGCAAGTTATGTGCTTTATTTTCATTTACATGCAACATTTACATATAAAAATAAATATATTTCTTACATGGACTGATAAGTCCCGGGTCTTACAAAGAAAACATTTTTTTTGTTTGTTCAGAATTAGCTTTATTCATCACAGTAATTTCCATTAAGAACAACGCAATCATTCCTGCACCGCTCCAACATTTCAGTACCACTTTTGTAGAACGAGTTATCTTTTACCTCAAAATAGGCCTCAGTTTCTGTGATAACCTCTTGATTTGAGCGAAATTTCTTACCGGCGCACTGTTTTTTAAGTCTGCGAACAGCCAGTAGTCACTAGGAAAAAAATCTGGCGAATAAGTTGGTTGTGGGAGCATTCCGAAGTTCAATTCATGTACTTTTGCCATTGTTTTGATTGATTTGTGACACGGTGCGTTGTCTTGAAAGTGAGCAGACGTAGAACAGATCATTGACATAGTGAAATTCTCATGCAATATAACGCCAACACATTTTTTTGGTACCTTTACTATGTCAGCTAACTCACTCCACTTCACTTTTCGATCACTCAAAATGATTTTGTGGATTTTTTGAACGTCCACTGCGTTGTGCATCATCGGTGTCTCTACGATCACGTTTGAAGTTAGCAAACCATCGTTTTATTGTTGTTTCTGATGAAGCGGAGTTCCCATAACACTTTTTTCCATCAAGAAACAGTGCAAAATTAAAACACGAAATTACTTTTGATCTATCGTTTTAAAAATAACAAAAGTAGCGTTACACTCAGCACAATAAGTCACGACCTAATGAATAGAATATCATGCAATTTTAGCAGCTGCCTTTTTAAGGTAAGTACTAACTGAAATAGTGGTGAATGAAATAAAACTAGTGTCATCTGTGTGTTAAGCCCGGGACTTTCAACCCATATTTTATATGTACTCGTGCGTATATATGAAAAGAGTAAGAGTTTTGAGTTTTTTAAGTTTTCTAATGTACGAGATGTGTTCAAAAAATAAGGTGAAGGTTTCAAATTTCGCGAGCTATGTACATTCAACATTCGATTACTATTTTTTATGTTGATGCATTTATTTCGAAAATGTGCTCACCGTTTTAGCAATATAGCAGTTTAGTTTCCTTGTGAGAAGCTTAAATAAACAGTCAAGGTTTGACTTAAGCCTGTTCCAGTAACAGCTATATTACATTTTTATTGGAGTAAGATCAAACTTGGAATCGCATGATTCTTAGCGTGTTTGCTATTTCCTCATTACAAGACTTAATCATCAGACCGTATAATGTGAAAATCGTAACGTGGTATGGAACGGCCCTACCTAAGGCAGCCGAACCCAAAACTTTTTGTGTATGAAACGACTCAATTAATAAGTTTCGTCAGATCCCAATTGTTGGTATACACATACTATTTATATCTCTGGACTAACAATTTGAAAAATAAGCTTCGGTGTTTGAATACCGTTTCATTGGTTTTGAAAATTTTCCCCATGATGATCAATAAACTTTTGCATTCGCTTGAACCAATTTTCTAAGTATTTCCTCCAGACGCGTTTCCACCACTTTTACCAAAAGGTGGTCATGTAAAATCGAGTTGATGTACATCACTACATATAATGCCTAAAGATGCCTTACTCTCACAGTATGTTACAGAACGAGTTTTCTCAGCCATTTTGTACACAATATAGTGATTTTCTGGCGAAATAACCGATTTTTACCAATTTTTGTGGTGCTAACTAGCATTCGGGAGTGCGTAGGTTCGAATCTCCGTGCATGACACTAAACAAACAAAGAGTTTCTCTAATAGCGGTCGTGCCTCAGCAGGCAATGTTAAGCCCCCGAGTATATTTCTGCTATGAAAAAGCTCCTCACAAAAAGCATTTGCCGTTTCGAGTCTGCTTAAAACTGTAGGTCTATGAAATAACATCAAGACGCACACCACAAAGAGGAGGAGGGACTCGGCTAAACACCAAACAGAAGTGTACACTCCAATTATCTATTTATCTAAAGGATGGCGCTTACCTGCCGCATAATGATGTTAGTTCATCAATACATTCCTGACATGAGAAAAATTCCTCACGGTTTAATTTAAGTTTTATTGCCGAGGAATTTTAAATAAAACTTTTGGTGAAATATTTTGGAAATGGAAATGTCAGATGACACCTGACTAGGAAATACTTGAATACTCATGCGCTTGAATCAATTATTCTTCGAGCAGTCCAACAAATGGTGTGAAGCACAGCGTTCTTCTTCTCTAGCGTTCTTCTAACAGCACAGTGTATTGTTGATTAATTCGTGCCGGAAGCCAAAGAAAGAGCCCACAATTTAATTCCAAGTATCAGTAAAAAAAAAGAAAATCTAGTGATTAAACCTTCATAATCTAGTATTGTAGAATTCCAGAAATTTAATGCAAATAAAATTTAAAGGCCCCATACAGACATAGCAAGAGTTATACAACAACAAGATGCTTTTACCAGATATTAAAAATGAAATTGAGCTGATACTCTTCTGAACTTTTGGGTAATAACCAATGCATCCCTAGTAGGCCAACGAAGGGATGGCCTTCAGCTCCTTCGCCGCATTCTCTTTGATCTCTTCTATCTCCTTCCAAGAAATGGTAACTTCAACTTGGGAAACAAAAAGAAGTCGCACGGGGCCATATCGGGTGAATACGTTACTTGCACGATGGTAGAGTAGAATGGGGTAAGATAGGTATGGGGGCACAATAGGTAGGTGGGGTTTTCGTCGCACCGTTTTTGCAGAGATCACTCGTCTTATGTGAATTGAATACGTGGTGGGGAACAACGTTCGCGACTGTCATTTCGGCCGTCACCATTGATTAGTTATCCTAGTTCTGGCGTCGTTTAGTTTTTTGTGAGCTTTTCTCCGACAAAACATTTTTTTTATTCTACGGAGCAGTGCATTTAAAGTATGTAAATATTTTTCAGGTGAGTTTTATTTTACGTAGAAAATAATGCTGAACACGAATAATGTGTCAGTTTTTTGATATTTTTGTTTTTTAGAAAAATATCGACACAAACATAAAACATGTGCTTGGGGGCACTATAGGTCAGCCGTCTGGGGGCATTATAGGTCACTACTTTTAATGGAATAAAATAAATTTTAATTGTTTTTGCAGCAAAATGGTGCGTAATTATGTGCGAAAAACGCCGAAACGAAGTGAAGAGGACGTAAACAACGCAGTCGCGGCAGTCCGAGATCGCGCTAGTGTTCGATCAGCCTCTAAACAATTTAAAATTCCGTTCGAAACATTAAGTGCTTGCGTGATGAATTAAAGAAAAATTCCTAACTTTTATAACATGTGCAGTGTTCATACTCTATAAATAAAGGTTAAAACGTTAATTTCCAAGCCATGTACATTGTTCTTTTCCCCTCACATATAGTGACCTATCGTGCCCCCCGATTTTGAAAATATCGAAAAAAAGACCCTTTGTCTTATTGAATGCAGCTTCTAAAATATTTAGCCAAACATAAGTCAGTATAACCAAAATGTTAGCAGATAAATAACCTTTCAAAATCTTGCTTATTTTTCAAAATCAATGCAAAAACACCGTTGCAAGAGCTCTCCAAAAAAAAATGACCTATCTTACCCCATTCTACTCTACTTACTAGGTGATTGGTCATATAATCCAGCACAATTTGGGCTCGGCGCGATGGCGCGTTATAATCATGCAAAATCCCGGAATTGGTTGCCCACATTTCCAGCCATTTGCGACGTACAGGCAGACACTAATGATCCGATGGCGCTAAAAAGTGACAGATGTGTGTCTTACAGTCTTATAAACGTAAGAAAAAAATATGGCCCGGTTCCCACCTGCGTTTAAATTTAACATTCCCGGTACTTTCTGATTATAGGGCACTTTATTTTTGTTATTGTGTGCTATTTAAGGCTCATGACGTACATTTATTCAGATAGAAAATTCGCAGAAAGTTCACTCTTTCGCCATTTTGTTGACATTTGGTATAATTTTTCTCTTTTGTTCTATGATTTACAGTGAGGTTTTATAAATACAGCTCGTGAAAAAAATATAACACTTTAACTTTTTGGCTGTATTTTGACTAATATATTTTCTATAATTATTCTTATTTCAAGTGCATTATTTTTTAATTTTAACTCACTGCCTAGTAAAAAAATCATATAAATCGAAATTTCAAACTTGAAACAAGAAGTGGAAAAGTACTATTTTCATTTTCAAAATCTGAAACTTTTTAGTCGAAATTAATAAACTCAGTATGCAGTTTCAAAGCCCATTCAATTTTACTGCAACAAAGTGCCAGTTTCTAGAAAATCCGGCTGGTTTTTTATTATTTTTGTCCTTAACGGTGGTGCGCATTTGTTCCATATAACAAATTTAGGATTTTTTGAAGTGAAACTTCTTCGACGTCGATGGATGAACGTGAATGGAGAGTAAAACTTCAAGGCCATGCAACGTTTTGTGAACTTTCGTTCCGCGAGAGAGAAAAAAGATATAACGTAGAAGAAAAGGAGAGAGAGAGCTATACCTTATATATATCTTAGATACACTTTAGGCTATTTTGCGTGAGTTTTTCCTTGTGGTTGCTAATATCTAGTGAGAAATTTGTGCAGTTGCTGCGGTACTGGAATCGCTGCGTTTATGCGGGTGATAAACGCTCGGAGTAGTGCGCGTTGTTGCCACGGGTTGCGTTTATCTACACCGGTCGATCTTTTTCCGTTTTTTGTAAACCAATTCAAAAACCAATGAGACTTTGGACTCAGTTCCGGCTTGCATTTTGTTAGACCAAAATTCTATGGGCTATAAAACTGTTTATTCATAATTTTCTAGAAATTCTGATCAAAAATTTTGAGATTCCAATGAACATTTTTCGAAATTTTTAAATATTGTACAAAGTTTGAAGATTAACATGAACTTTATTATAGAATGAATGCAAATAAATAAATAGACAAATCTGATCTAAACATTTAGGTACAGGGTCTCTGGTGGCAGAATGAGGTTTTAAATTTAAAGTTTCTCCTTAACCGTTGAGTGTATGAGCGGAGAGGGGCCGCGTTGGCTTCGTGATTCGTGTGGGTTATTTAGTCAGTGGAGTAGTCGCAGTGAACAGATGAACAAACGTGAAGCTCATCGTAGTCTTTGTTCACGTTAAAATATTCGATGTTTACGTAATGTCCCAATGAAAATTTTAATAATTCATGGGAGCAAAGTTCCGGGAAGCAAGTTCGGTGGCAAACATCGAACGGCTCGTCAGCCGTGTGCAAGAGAACAGCTGGCTTGGGACTTCTAAAAACTACTGTACATGCAACGTTGGAGTTGGGTTCTCGACTTCACCTCTCCAAAATTTGAATCGTCTAAGCGCTTAATCTTTAAATATTTCTTCGAAACAATGGTGGAACGATTTTGTGCGATAAACACTATCTTTTGAAGGGATGAAGCCCATTTTCATTTAAGAGCTACACCCACTATTAAAACATCAAAAGCCACTTCACAGTCCCAAAGTGACATTTTGGTGTGCATTGTCAAGTAGTAGAATAATTATATCGTCTTTTTGTGAGAATCCTTGATGACAAGCAATTTCTGTGAACGATGTCGCTTATCAGCCCTGAATGCCTTTCTTTAGTACACACAAATGTTTTCAGCAGGATGGATCCACACCGATACGGCAAAAGAGATAAGCGCGAAACTGCGTAATTTTTTTCCCCAAAGACCGATAAGCCGTTTCGGTGACATATCCTGGTCATCCAGATCGTCTGATTGTACCCCATGGAGTACCTCAAAAGTAAGCAGCACAAAACAAACCCGGTGACCATCTCAGCAGTAAAAGAAAATATCGTTCGCGCTGTTAATGACATCCCGACATCACTTCTCCAGCTAGAGGCACGGAGTACGGAGATTGTATTCCAAGAGTGTATCTGAGATATTGACCGTTATTTATATATATATAAGTTAAAGTTTTATTTTATAATTTAAGTTTTTAAAAAATATTGCGTGGACAGGAGTCCACGTCTTTTCCTTTTATTGTCCACTTAAAAACTGAATTTACAAAATATTCTTACTTCTATATTACAACTATATTTTGGCCAGGTCACGTTGCATCTGCATGTGCTGGGAAAATTCCTAAGTTTAGGAAATGCACGGTTAGCGCTTTATTCCTGCGTGTATGGTGTCGTTTACCCGTGGGACACTATTTCGCAATATTTTCACATTCTGTTATTTGATAATTATATTTGTCATAATGCTAATGTATGATGTGTTAACTTATACAATATAATTGGCGCGTACACCCTTTTTGGGTGCTTGGCCGAGCTCCTCCTCCCATTTGTGGTGTGCGTCTTGATGTTGTTCCACAAATGTAGGGACCTTCAGTTTCAAGCCGACTCCGAACGGCAGATATTTTTTCGAGTACCTTTTTCATGGCAGAAAACACTCGGAGGTTTGCCATTGCCTGCCGAGGGACGACCGCTATTAGAAAAATGTTTTTCTTAATTTTGGTGTTTCACCGAGAATCGAACCTACGCTCTCTCTGTGATTTCCGAATTCTTAATTAAAGAAATAATAAAATCCGCACTTCTCTCTTTTGTAATAGTTATTGAAATAAACTTTTATCACTAGCATTTTTTAGTCAAGCTTCTGATTCCTAATGCTGCCCCCTTACAAGCTGTAGGAGGGTCTGTTCACAGGTTATCCTATAATGTCTATACGTGTTCCAAAGAAATTGTATATCAGCATATGAATACGTACACCTGTATATATATTGTGTATATACATATATATGTTTTGTTGTTATGGAAACAAGTTTTAATTGCATGTAAAACTTTTGATTCCACATATTTGTTATTGCGTTTTTTCATGTTATGTATACACATACCTGTGTGGGGGGTGAACACATCTAAACTTTGGCGCTCATCAAAATTTACTGAAGTTGAAAATTTTCGAAAAAAACGAGTAAGTAATAGTAAGTTCGCATGGAGATATATTTTCATCCAAACAAATGCTCGTATTTTTGTATTTGCATTATTTATGAAAATCAAGCATTTCTCACTTTAGATCAGTGTAATTTAGAGAGCTGTAAATGGGTGTGTGCAAATCCCTGTCACAATCAATGATGGCTACAATGTAAAAACATTAGGAATTCAATTGAAAAATTGCATTAAATTTGTTGTTTTTCAAAATGTTTGCGGTACACCAATCGAATGTGTGAATATGTGATTTGTTATACAGTTTAGCTAAATAAACACAAAAATCAATTTAAGTTTGCCACCAGAGTTGTTAGTTGTCGTACATCAGTACATAGATCCATAAAAATTAGTTGATATATTTATTTTTTTAATAAAAATTGATGGAAATAATGCAAACGTGTGAGTCTTTTTATAATTTAAAACACCATACAAAATACATTCTGTCAAAAAAGTACCGGTAATTGTTCAGTAAAGCGGAAAATAATTGTTTAATCATCAAAATTTATTTTGGCCCCTTAAAAATAGGCTCCATTTGAAGCAATACACGTATGCCAACGATTAGTCCAGTCATCAAAGCCCCTTTTACGTTTGACGAGGTCTTCTTCAACTCCTTGAGGGAATTCTCCTTAATGGCCTCTATCGACTCAAAGCGGCGTCCGCGGAGTGGCAATTTAAGTTTTGGGAAAAGGAAAAATTCCCAGGGGGCTAAATATGGTGGTTGTTCGATGATATTTGTCGAGTTTTTGGTCAAAAGAGTGTTCTCAATATGAGCCTTGTGAGACGGTGCGTTATCATGGTGCAAGATCCATTAGTTTTCTATCTAAATGGGGCCGTTTCCTACGCACATTCTCTCTCAAACGACGCATAATTTCCAAATAATATTCTTTATTTACCGTAGAATCATTCGGAACGAATTCCGAGATTCCGAGCGCGGAACACCATAATAATCAAAGAAATCGAGTAGCATGACTCTCACTTTTTACCGACTTTGACGTAGTTTTTTGGGTTTCGGCTCATGTGGATAGCGCCATTCAGCCGCATGTTGACCCCATGTCAAACTCATATACCCATATCTCATCACCTGTTATGATGTGTTAGATAAACGTTGGATACAAATTCACTTGCTCAAGCACGTTCAGGCACCTTCATCCGATGAATTTTTGACGTGATAACGTCTTATAATTCGATGTAGCCGGCTGCACGCACCAAAAAATGCGGCGTTATCGTGCTCATGCGGCGTTACCTTGCTTGAACTGCAAGCGAGAGCACAGAACGAACGACAAAGAGGCACAATCGGCCCCCGCGTTCGGCAACGTTCGACATATGGCTCTCTCCTACTTGAGTGAGCATATATATGTATGTATATGCGCATATGTACCCAGCAAGAAGAGTGGCGGTCACGTTACCCTTCACGTAACCGCCACGCGTGGCCGTTAAACTGTCACTAACCACGCCCCTTTACAATCACGTTGTTAAAAGCGTTGGGAAAATCGTGCCAAAAACTTTGTGTACGTGTGATTTTCTATCCCTTTCATACATATGGATTCGTTTGCCAATGCCAGTTTCATATAAACATAGCGACGAACAAAATAACTTTTAGGCCAGCGCCGGCAGCACAGCGCGATAGCCTAGCGGCTAGCAATGTGGGCTTCCGATCCAAAATCCTTGGTTCGAATCACAAAAAAAAATTTTTTTTATACATTTATTTTATTTTGTTTTATGATATGTTTATGAAGAGAATTTTTTCATAGCAGAAATACACTCGGTGTTTTGCCATTGCCTACTGATGGGCGACCGCTATTAGAAAAATGTTTTTATTAATTTTGCTTTCACCGAGATTCGAACTTACGTTCTCTCAGTGAATTCTGAATAGTAGTCACGCACCAACCCATTCGGCTACGGCGTTTGTTTACTTTGACTGATGCAAAAATGAGGAAAAATATTTGAATGAAGTTTGCTTACTGCTTACACATTTGCCAAAGGTTGACAATTTGATTCTCGGTCTACTTTGATATCAAAAGGAGAGAAAAGATATCTTTTTGACTTATTGCTTTGACAGCCACTTGCCGTTTTTTTTGTTTTTTGTTTTCTATTGATGCAAAAATGAGAAAAAATATATGAATGAAGTTTGCTTACTGCTTACACATTTTCCAAAGGTTACGGAGAATCAAAAAAAAGTCGATTGTGTTAGAGTTTCGGTGACGCCCCAGCAAAACCTGCGTGCATATGTGTTTGTAACACATAAAAAAGTGTAATTGTGTTAGAGTTTCGGTCACGCAGGTTTTGCTGGGTAGGTATATAAATTCACATATTTGTATTTGCATATGTCTTTTTCCTGTGTGCATGGTAATGAACCATTTCTCTGTTGAGAATAGGACGATGGTAGGAAAAGTAGGAAATGAAAGGGAGTGTTTCGAGTGTAATGTGTCTTGAAAGAGTTAAATCGATGATGTTGCCTCTTAGTGTTGTTGACTTATTAACGTCTGATGCACAATCGAAATTGAACATATCTTTCATGAATTTGATAAATGTTTCGTAATTTTTCACGTTTGTGTAAATGTAACTCGATCAATTCCATTGTGATTCCATTTACCTCCTTCTCTATATCCATACAAAATAGCTATCAAATAAATTAAATAAAAATTTTCTTTTGAAAAATGCAACCATTCCATCAGTATTTTCTTATGACGTTGTCACGTTAAACTATCGTCAGTAAACCGACTTTACAGACAACCTCTTTTTGAAAGAAATTCAACTATCTTGGAACGAGTCGAGCAGCCACACGTCTCATGCGCAATTGATGGTGTAAAAAGTTGCGAATTGATTCGTGAGACACGCTAAGGTCACGAGCTACCTCTTTCACCTCTTATAGTTTTGCAGCATTTCCTTGAGTTTGTCGACGTTTTCATCCATTGAAGATGTTGATGGGCGACTAGGTCGGGGCAAATCTTTCCCATCTTCTCGGCCATCTGCAAAAGCCGTATACCACCCGTTGCCTTGTTCCCGTGTTTTTGATAAAACACACTCGCCATAGGCTTTTTTCAACGATTCGGCATATGAAATCCGGTTCAAAATACAAAATTTAAGACAAATTCTTTGTTCGATATCGATAGTGAAAATTGACGAGCACACCTGCGGTTGACTGATATAATTAAATGCCAAAAAGAAGTAATTGACAGATCACACTCAAACTCTGCGACACGATAGAGGGCAGTTGTACCAACATTCCAGCAAAAAAAAAAAAAAAAAATTAGATATATGTATGTGCAACGCGCGCTTTTTAAATGAACAATTCCCGATATTTTTTTGACAGATTGTAGGTATGTATTATGAGAAACAATGCTACTAAACCATTCAATTATGTTACATGCAAATTATTCTAAATATTTTAAGAACATTGAATCATGGCAATGGCTATGAGCATCTGACACAATTTACGAAGCGGGACACATTGAATAACAATAGAGCAAAAACAGTAATAACAATATATTCTGTCAAAACCTATAAATAAATATTGAGAGTTTAGAGTAACTTAAACCAAATTTGACAATCTAGAAACCAAATAAATAGAAAAAATAATCAAATCAGCCGCTCTGCTGCAACGATGCTTCAATTATTAAAGGTTTGCTCACTTGGGACGTTAGAATTTGGCGCTCCCTTATAAAAGGTTGCATTTAGGAGGGGTGAAGAAAGTGGTAAATATTAAATCCCTTTTGGTAAAAATGGTAGCAAAAAAATGTTCTTTACTTAAATGGAAACAAACTGCGAACGGCTTAAAAAATAAATTTAAATTAATACTTGAATGTAAATATCATATTTTATCGACATTGTAAATATGTATTTTGTATGTTTTATATGTATATATATATGTGCATATTATGTGTATAAATAAATAAATGGTACAAGATGCTAAGTGAAGTAAAAAAAATCGTTTATTATTTTGTGAATTAATTCTTAAATTTAAAACCAATCGCGAAGTTTCGAAGTTTTGCCGATATAAAGCCACTATGTTCCCTAAGCAAATGAGTTATAATAAATTCTTTCATAAAAGAAATGCATTCATCATACAGTTATTTGACTGAAAACAAAGTCTGAACATAAATACTTGCACCTTACTTTAATTTGCTTTGCCCACGTCAGTTTGGACTTTTGACCCCCAAGTCACTTCTCACATTACAAATGACTTGACAAACTAACTCTATCTGTATTTATTTAAATTAATTGTTATTAAATTTAGCGCGTGTTTTAATACTTTTTTATTTTAAATTAATTTGCGTAAATTATTAATTAATTGATGCATTCTTTTTTTTTCTAAAAAGCTAATTGATGACGGCATTGGCATTCACATGCTTTGAACACTTCATCCACCTTCATGGGAAAATGTTCCTTCAATGCTGCCTGGCCACCGAGTGAAGACTACCTAACTCTTCTCCCTATTCTAGGTTTTTATTAAATAAAACCTAGTAAGTACTTGCGTAGGTTCGGATTGTCAAACTGTCACATCTTTCGGGCGCAGTGCCACACAAAAAAATGCTCTACGCTATCCTGATTTAAACGGTATGTCAGAATGTATTCCATATCGTACTAGTTCTGGACATACCGGGTAAGATCATGCTCATAACCACACGATTTTGAAAACGAAATGTATATCGTACAAATTTTACTTTTCCTTCTCTTTTACTCAAAATTTCTAGAGTTAGCACTCCATTGACTTGCTAAGGGAGACGATTTGCAGCGGGGAAAAGCTGTTTACTTAGCAAACCTCTTATTATTGAATTATGTACTGCTATTAGCTTTTCAATGTGCCTTGGGCTACGGATGAGTTCTGATGCTTTGCAAAATTGCGCGAATTTATTTACAAATAGTTTTCACTTATTTGCCAAGTAGGATTTTTTGGATATTTATGCCTTAGGATGGATTCTTATAATAAGCTAAATTTGCCTATTCACCGTCGCATACAGAAGCAATTTCCCATAGCCACCATGCAATTTATTGCATATGCCACTCGCCTGTTGTAGTCTAGAAGTAAGTACATTTTGTTTTTTTCAGCAAAGTAAATTTGCCGCCGAGTACTTTCCTCACCAAAGCGATACTTTTCTATATCTCGCGCAAGTGCTCCCAAACGCCGACAGAAGTCCATATAATGAATGCGACCAAAGATCGTTTTTAAGAGAACGTAGAGCGCACTTTGCGCTGATCTCCGACTATGTTGGGAGCCTGTAGCACTAGCCCGTAGTACTAGCAACAACAAAACAAAAAAAAAACATCTATCAACTTGCGAGACAGTCTTCTTATGGAAAAAAACTGCTATGGTAAGTGTTTTTGGTTGGGCAAGGTTTGGCAACTGATTCGTTTTTTACCTAAGATTAATAATTTTGTTATCAAAATATTGTTCAGTTTCCTTTTGCAAATTCTATCAGGCTTTCTTATGGGTAACTTAGGAGAAATTTGTTGTATGCAATTTAATAGTTAATTGAATTCTGATATAATAAAGTACGAATTCCAAGTGGCTCAAAAGTCGTGTTGATTTTTAACAATTTTGTTCTTTTTTTTTGTTGCTTGTGCGTTTTCTCTACACGATCAGTAATTATTTTTTGCATAATCAAAGCGATTTTTGAGCCACTTCAATCTTGCACTTTATTAGGCCAAAATTCAGTGGACTATAAAACTTCATATCCCGAAGTTTCGTTGAAAATTTCTGGAATTTGTTTATATTATTAACAAAGTTTGCTACTCGAATTTATATGGTTTTTGTAGGATTAAGAACTATATTAACATACAAAAAATTATTAAAACTAAGTAAAAAGTAAAAAAAAATTTCAAGTTTGTCAATACGTTCTTGTGCTACAGTGTTTTTAATGCTGTGTATATTTACAAGTAAATAAATAAGTATATTTTGAGGACTTAACAGCAACGCGTGTCATCATCTGCCAGCCACACTTCCTCTTTGCAAAAAAAAAACGTGCATTTAACTTCATAAGATCGTCGTAAAAAAGCTGTAACCTTTTTCGGTGCGTATTGCCGTCTAAGAAGAAATTGGATTGCGGCGAGTCCGCAAAAACCACTGGTAGAACTATGTCGCCGTAGAAACAAAGAACCCTACCCTATTAAAGGCCACGTCACAAAGTATGTGGGAGTTTAGAAAGGAAGAGAGGACTTTTATTTGAAGAAAAAAAGGTCAAGGTAGTTGGAGAAGGTACAGAAAATTTTAAAACCGCGGCGATTATCTGTAAGAATATCGGCGATGAGCTAGTGACTAACGTCCAAAATACACTTAGGCTATAGACGAAATACTTTGGCTACTTGCTATATGACTGCGGGTGAAATCATAGAGAAGATGACGACTCTGATGTTTTTAACGTTGACAGCGGAGTTTTCGTTCCGTTAATCGATTATTACAAAATAATGACATAACAATTGTTGGCGTATGCCGATGATATCGATATCATCGGCCTTAACAACCGCGCTGTTAGTTCTGCCTTCTCCAAACTGGATAAAGAGGCAAAGCGAATGGGTTTGGTGGTGAACGAGGACAACACGAAGTACCTCCTGTCTTCAAACATACAGTCGGCGCACTCGCGTATCGGCACCCACGTCACTGTAGACAGTTATAATTTCGAGGTTGTAAAAGACTTCGTTTATTTAGGAACCAGCATTAACACCGATAACAGTGTCAACCTTGAAATCCAACGAAGGATCTCTCTTGCCAACAAATGCTACTTTGGACTAAGTAGGCAACTGAGCAGTAAAGTCCTCTCTCGACGAACAAAACTAACACTCTACAAGACTCTCATCAAGCCCGTCCTAACGTAAGGCGCAGAAGCTTGGACAATGACAACATCCGATGAAGCGATGCTTGGAGTGTTCGAGAGAAAGATTCTGCGTAAGATTTTTGGACCTTTGCACGTTGGCAACGGCGAATATCGCAGATGATGGAACGATGAGCTGTATGAGCCTTACGACGACATAGACATAGCGCAGCGAATAAAGATCCAGTGGCTACGTTGGCTGGGTTATGCCGTCCGAATGGATACAAACGCTCCGGCTTTGAAAGTATTCGATGCGGTACCAGCTGGTGGTAGCAGAGGAAGAGGTGGAGAAGGACTTGGCTTCACTTGGTGTGCCCAATTGGCGCCGGTTAGCACGAGAAAGAAACGACTGGCGCGCTTTGTTAAACTCGGCCAAAATCGCCTAGGCGGTTATATCGCCAATTAAGAAGAAGAAGAAGAGAATGACATAGCAATAGCGCATAGGAGTGTGACACGTCTACCAAGTAATAACTATTGTTTTTGCATTTCCCTTTTTTATGTTCTTCTAAAAGTATGGTGCAATCTACTCATAAAAAAATAAAACTACTCATAAAACTCAAAGCTCTAAACTGTGTACAAAATTCACAAAAATTCAACAAACTCACAAATATTTTAATTAGCTTGTAGTCCAAGTTTGAAGTCGAAGAAACGAAAAAGCTGAGCACCTCAGCTATAAATATAGTAAAAAATCAACGGAAATTGTAAGCTACTTGAAACTTGCACTTTTTTATACCATAATATTGAATGGGCTATAAAACTGCATATCCAGAATTTTTCCTAAAATTATAAAATAAAGAAGCAAAAAAAGAAATTTCTATGAGTTTTTTCTTTGAATTTTGTACAAAGCTTTGAGGTTCGAGTTATATGGTTTTTGTTGTCGAAGACACCATAATTTTATAAAAATATAAAAATGTAATTTTTTTTAATTAATTGAACACAGTTGTACATGTATGTAAATATCTTATACATACCTATATATATAAACACTTTCACGTTGGCTTGCTTAAGCCTATCGCTTGCATCATTTTTTGTTTGGTCATATTACAATTTCGACCTGACATCAAAGCTAAGTATGCAAATACAAGCAGTTACATGCGCTGCCCCAAGCCTTAACTTTTTTTGTTTTTGATTTTTAGACTCAAAAGTCGTATAAAAAGTTTGTTGTGAAAAGTTAAAAGTAACGTATAAGTTACAGATATAGCACTTTATTTTTATCTTAATATACTTTTTGCATACTAACACACTTGCACATTTATCTCCAAACTTAGCGCAGAGAAAAGTTTCACTTTTTTTAACTAATTCTATCGGCATCTACCTTTGCAGGCTAAAGTACTTTTTCGTTCTTAAAAAAGAAAAAAGTCTGCTCATTAAATGTTTTTTTGATTATGTTGCCGTCATTTGAATTTTTATTTTTTAAAGAGAATTAAGTTGGGCACGTACGAAAAAGTTTTGGTGTTTTTGGTGGTTTTTTTTTATGAAAAATAATGTTGGAAGACGACATACATATCTTTATGTATACTAGTAGAAATGTAGATGATATGTTCAGTTTAAGATTTTGCACAATGAGGCAAAAAATTTGTATTCTAACTTGAATCCAAATTCTTATCGGATGTAGGAATAGAAAGGTATCGGGATGGCAGGAAATTTTTCCCAACACTCAGGTAATATTGCCCATTTCACTTAAGGGTAAGATATAGGGTTAGGATAGAGAATAATAGGAGGGGTAAGGATTCGTTGCATCTCAGTAAACTTCTCAGACTTTTTTTAACCTTAGCAGTTTTTCGAGAGAAGAGAAAGTAGTCCTATTATTTTCAGTACATCTGACTCAAAAATGTAGCTTCTAAGGCTGTTGAAAACCGAACAGTGACAGGGAAATTTATCTATATTATCCTCATCGTCTGAATAAGATGTACACAGTGGTCACACTTTCTTTGTCGGCGAAGGAGTTTTGCTACCGCTTTGTTAGGCTTCTTCAGGAAACACTTGACTGATTTGTAGGTTTTGGTACTACACTAACGGTTCTCATGAGATTTATTTCTGAGCCGGAGCATTATCTTGAACACCACAGTATCCCGGATATCTACACAACTTCATGCTCATTGCGTCTCGCAACGGAGTTTCGCTCCAACTTACATTCCTAAACAATATCTGAATGGATGTGAACGGCTTATAAGGCCTTCAAAGCATCTGTTTTACGAAATTTTTTTTTGCATTCATGCGATTTGAGTATCTTCTCCACCGAAAATCCCTTAAATCTTCCATCTGAAAATATCATATGGAAGTGCCTGAATTTGAAATGTGGCGAATATTTGACATTGTTATGAGAACAAAAATCGGCAAAGTCATTAAACATTTTAAACCTATTCAATTTTTTAACCAAAAGCAAATTAAATATTTCCGTTGCAGTTTCTTTGTCAGCCTTTCAAGAAAAGTGTTTGCATAAAAAGCTGTGTAGTGGGTTTTATATTACTTTGAAGAAAAGAAAAACTTGATAAAGCTTATGACATACAGAATAAAAAACTAGTTTTATTTAACTTTCCTAATAAAAAAATTTTTAGTTTTCTCGAAATTACAGCGGCCTAACCTCTCAAGTATACTAAAATCGCAATTATACGAAATTTCGGTTCTTCTACCCCTTTTAACTGAACATTCATATATGGATGTTCGGATTCGGATTTGAGCAGACCAGGAGATCATAATTGAAAACCCAAACATTCAGCCGTAGATGTAAAATATAACTGAGACCTAAGACAAGAAATGTAAACGGGAGAACGGGGGATAAAGATAGAAAAAAGTAAACTCTTTCGCAAACTTTACAGTCTCCTTAATCATTCTGGGAAGTCTGTCGAACTGAACCATTTTAAAAGCATTTAACCCAAAACTTAGTTTAATAAAAGCTGAGTAAAAACATACAAAGTTCTTTATGTTGGATGTGCTCTATACAGATAATCCATGTTGATCTCATGGTTTGTGCTCATGATCCGCCAAACCACTGATCGATCGTAGTTCCTTTCTTTTCAGTTTGACAAGGTCTCCACTAACGATCCTTTGAAACACCAATTTCTCCTTAGTGTAACGAGAAAATTTAGAGCGATAGCACTGGCTCGTATTTAAAGCCCTTTTTCTTTTTGGTCAAAGATTTTCATAGTTTATCCTATTTAACTGGTAAGTTCAATGGCGTCCTTTGTTTTGCCAGATTTGCTCGAGTTTTCGAGAGAAAGGGACTTGATAATTCCACTTTCGGTCATTAAGAGTACTCTGCGAGTTATATGTTAAAGTGGGATTACTTTTGATGATTTTTAGAAATAACTGTAGAAATAAAAAAAGTTAAAATTTAAGCAAATTTTTCCAATATCAACTCAATATCAAGTAAGATCAACTGTCTAAACCTTTACCCAAATTTTCAACTTGCACAGTTCGATTGCTTCTAGGCTCCTTGCGTGAACCTTGGATCATTAGTTACCTATACCACAGTGCCTATGTATCTGTAGCGCTTCAAGCTTGGTTCTCGTCGTAATGGGACTTAACCTCAACTTATATAGCCGGCTAATTTTTAGGAAAGAATTTTCTCCCTTCCGAGATTTCAGACATCAGTCCAAATAATTGACTAAACGAAGAAGTCTTCCCACTATGCCACAGTCAGTTGGAATGCAGCCGAAATATCATCTGTATCGCTGTTTCTTGTTTTAGAGTTGGACATTGCTGACATTTTCGAGCGAGAAGCAGCACGTGATTTGTAGACCCATTACCTTTTTATCGCTTTAAGTAGAAATAATGAAAAGCTGATTGGTTGAAAACTTTTGGTGTGTTTTCTCCAATTTGGGTATGAATGCACCCCTACTTCCTTCAATAGCTTAGCTTTTAACGAAAAGATTGAACTTTTAAGTTGTCGCTAGCCTAAGTATTTACAACTCTGGTTATTACATTTTGGTTGTATGGCTAGTAAAATATAGTTCGCTTTTTAACGATTTATAAGGCTGGGAAGATCTAATCGTCCATATTACTTTATCTGCTGTAATAATTTCGCCGACTGGACCGCCTTCCTTATACATTGTTCGTAGGAATCGCTATGGCGTTGGCTGTGGAAAAGCTGAAGTAGTGCTGAATTTTTTCATAAATTTGTACACTACCATAATAGTGCGAAATATCTGATAATGCATTTTTGTTTTCATTCCGATATTGATTATGAGCCGTTAAGAGTAAACAACTGGATAACTTAATTTTTTCAAAAATTCGATAGAACAGACAAAATAATATTATGATTGAACCTGAAACATCGCAGTATTTTTGTGGACTTGTAAAATATTTAAATTATTGTTTTATCAATATTTGCACGTCACCATAGATTTTTGAAAAATCCATCAAAAATTATTGAAGTTTTTCTGTGCGATTGTTAGTCAATGAGGTATAGACGATTGAAAACAAAACGATGCTTCTCGATTCATACTTCCGTATCTAACCACGAAGTGTTCGTATCGAAGTGTACAATTAAATCTCCAGATGAACATGGCATTCACTCCAAGAATGATAGAAACAAGATTGCGCCCATCAGAGCGTACGTGACGTCACGTTTGCAGAGTTGTGCAGTATTGCCAACCATTTGCTCTTCGCAATAAATTTAGTGCTTTTTTATTCCGAAAATGCGACAATTTTTAAGTTTGGTGTTTGTTTCTTTTTGTTTTTAATTTAAGGCTACCGAGACTTTAGGTTGAAAAAAACTGTATTATTATACAAAAGAAGTTTAAAAAAGGCCATTCTGAGAAGATTTTAGTGCTAATGAAAATTTTTTTACTCTTATAAAATTTGATAATTTGAAAGTGCAAATTTAATTTTTGGCTCCATTTAAGGCTATGCAAAAATATTAAATGCCCCTCTCTCAACTCTTTTTAAGATTGAAAACCTTTTTACACATTTTAAAAAGCCTTTGAATTTATGGAATGCGAATTGAAACCATAGAGGTGTAATCGTTTCTTCCGGTCATCAATCCTTAGTGAGACATAGAGCATCAAGAGGTGTATTCATAGTAAAAATAAACAAGAAAATACCAGAAAATACTAAAGAAACCGTACTGACATTTTTACAAAAAGAGTACCTTACCTAGTTACATAACTTCAAATATAGCAAAAAAGTCGTTCCCTTAACAAAAGAGTCTCACTTAACAAAAAAACCTCATAAATTAAATTGTACATAAGCATGACACATTTATTTAAATAAACGCACATTTTAAAGACAATTTGTCACGCATACAAAGTTCTTTAAGTGATTCAATAAAAATTTGTTGGGTTATTTTCTTTGAATGGGCATTTTAATGCGTTTTTATATCCAAAGCTAGGCAACACTGCAGTAGCGAGAGAGAGATTTGACTGACGAAAGCAGAAGAACACCAACAACACCTGCACTCGCGGGCAATGCCACCAGATGTTAAAAAAAAGTAAAGCTAAATAAAACTGAGTGAATTATTTAAATAATTATTAAATAATGTATATTTTACAAAATTATAAACATGACATTTTAATTAGAACAGCTAGAAAAATGTCATGAAGAAAGAACTAAAACTCCGAGACAAAAAATAATAAAAATAACAAAAAAAAAATGATAAATCAAGTTAGGAAAATGGTAATCTGGCCATACTGGAGCTAAAATCACGTAACTAGTTGTCAAATTCGCTGAGCGCAAAGTAACGGGACCACGATAGGCGCCACCTCATTATTCTTTCCATCATGGCATTCACTCCATACACAAAAAAAAAAAAACCAACAGAAAATTGAAATTTTTTTTCGCTTTACTTCCTAGAATTGCATGATAGCCGTTGCTGTTGTCAATTTTTTCACATAAACATCGCAAAACTAGATGTATAGATAATTTAAAACTGCTTTCTTTAAAATGTTGTGCAACCATTTTTAACTAAGGTACAGCTCTTTGAAAAATCTAAACAAATTGCGAAATTTGTGTTTCCTTCAATTTCCCGACTAGTGTATTTTTTTTAATATAAATATATGCATTTATCTAACAAACGAACGATTTTATCTCTGTATTTAGATTTAGTACTTGTATTTCATTGAAAGACATACAGTTTTTTTGATTAGTGGCCTGGAATACTAAATTAGAGCTATTGTTTTATAGCTGGAAGCGTACAAAAACCTGTTGTGATTTTCTCGATTTCATCTGCCGCATTCTCCTCATAGACAAACACACCTGAGTGTATATATGGCAGTTTGTAAGTATGAATGCACACTACTAAATACTCGTACGCATCCGTTAGTTAACCCTTTTGGTCTGGCTCTGTTGAATGCAGTGGTTATTTAGCATAATAAAAATGATAGTCTTTTCGATAAATTAACCACAAACAACAAAAGTATTAGACAATATATTTCACCGCATTTCCATATAAACATACCGGACTACTATTCATACTCCTGTGTATAGTTACATACGCAAATTGTGGAAACATAGTAGCAGGACCAGCTATAAAATTACCACAGCAGGAATATGAAAATGGGACGAGTGGTCGAGAGGCATGAACAACATCGATTTGAGAGGAGTCCATACACTGTTTGTGAAACAATGATATCTTGAACAAGGCAATTCCGATTACACACACATACATACATGCAACATGCCCCATTAACAAGCCCATCAGCAAAGGAGACAAAAGTATCATCACAACAGCAAATCATTACAATGCTATTGTAGTTACTAAAGAGTTAGGGGGAATGTACCAATAGAAACATTTGAAGCGGAAGAGGTGTGCAGTGCACCTGCGGTTAGAGTATTTGACAGGGGGTGAGATGAACAAAATATAAATACTTATATATGCTCACATAGTATTCAACTATGAGGGGATGTAGCACTCCAACTTGAAAGTTCTTTTGTGGTATTTATATTAACAAAGCTGAAATGTATTTGCGAAACAATGCGAGGGAGTAGCCAACAGACAATTACGCAAATTTATTTTTGACAATCGGGACAATTATATTCATTTCTTTTATGGCGAGCCTTTTTGAAAAGCAGGCAAATATGTACTAAGTAAACCTTTGAATTGTCGACGCTTTAAGTCGATTATTTTCACCAAAAAAATTACACATTTTTTATATGTTGTTCTTAAAGATCGCCTATTTTCATAATATGCTTTAAGAAATAATTTTAACGCGTTGCTCTATCTTGTAAAATTATACACCTCTCTACTTGACAGGTCAAAGCCAACATCAAAAATAGTACCATCTAGGAATTATTCACTACTGACATGTAGGCGTTAATTTTGAAGGACCCTTTTGTTTTTTCGTGTATAGGTGGCTTAAAATGTCTAATACATCATCAAAGCTGCCGTCGCAGCAATGGTATGTCCGGAGACTAAAAATCTCCTCCCCGTTTAGAACCGTGGCCTACCCTGGAACCCCTTTCGCATTACTTGAGAGTGGCCTCCCCGGTCCCACTTTTTCATCCGGAGAATACTTTCCGCGAAACCATTGATGATTTCCCACATTTCCTCGCTGCTTAGCATCTGCCGACTACATCTTCCAACGTTCGACGTTCTTGTTCCCAATGCATGCATTGCAAAAAGGTGTGCTCAGCGTCATCTTCGGCAACATTTCCATGTATGCATGTAGGGTATTCGCTCTTCCTTATTCTGATCAGGTATTTCTGGAAAAACCTGTTCCCCGAAAGCATTTGAGTTGTATAAAAATTGACTTCACCCAAGTTCCTACGTACCATGTAGTGAGGGCTTTTGTTACTCTGGCCGTTCATCTGCTGCGTGTTTCATTACTCCAAGGGTCTTCCATAGCCTTAGCGTTTCATCCTTTATTGCGCAGGTTTGTTGTCTGTCCTTCTTATATGTATTTGCCATCAGTCTACTGAGCAGGAATGTCATCTTAGCAGCTTTCTCTGCTGCGTATTTTATTTAGGCTCAAAAGGTTTGCCGTGAGTTCAGTCTTATGCCAAGGTACTTTAGAACCTTTCTTTTAGTTAGCGTATTTGAGCAAGTTTGCACTCAAACTTCTAACTAGATTAGCTCGGTTTTCTCTGTGACAAATTTGAGGGCACTTGAATCTAGACACATTTGTGTTCGTATCAAGACTTGGTTAAGATTTCTATGAACTTCTTCAAGGTTTCGTGCTGTAATGACTACGGCGATATCGTCTGCGTATCCGATTAGATTAGTACTATCGGGCATCTATATATTGAATATCTCGTCATAACTAATGATCCACAAGTCCGCATCGAGAATTGATTCATGTGCCGCTCCGGATATGACGTCTATACAACGTGAACCTCCTGTGGTTTGATAAACGAGTTTGCGGTCTCACAATTATTTCGTATTATCCTTTATAAAAACCCTTTAAAAACATCAAAAAGTGTTCATTGGAAAAATAATAACTATTTTAGTAAGTAGCTAAGTTACTCACTCGCAGAAGGAAAATATATATTTTTTTGCCCAAGCATCGAGGATGTCGGTACAAGCCTTTAGATGGCCACTACGGACGCAAAACTTTTTCCTTTCATGGCCAAATTCAATTTTCCGAATAGGTAGAAGTCACAGGGAGCCATATCAGGGGAATACGGTAACTGATTGATAGTTAAAATGCGATTTCTAGTCAAAAAATCAGAGTAGATCGATGAGATGGTGCAATAAGCGCAAGCTTCCTCATTCGCAGAATTCAGAGCGAATTCGACGAATGCGAAGCAACAAACGCTTCAAAAGGCCAAGGGCTTCTTTTACGATCTTGTCATGATAGTGACACTTCATATTTTGTGTGACATCTTGGTCAAGTGGATGCAATTTGAGGATCATATTTGGTGGAAAGAATTCCAATTCAATGGATTTCAGTTTATTTTCAACGGCTTTTGGGTGTGCCAGCCAAAAAGAAAAGAAGCGTTTACTTTACAAATCCATAAGTACTTCCCCAAACAAGAGTTTCGCGTAAAAAACATATAATAATTATATCATTTGGAATTTCCTCTAAAATATTTGACTTACATTTTGACGTGATAACGTCTTATAATTCGATTTAGCCGGCTGCACGCACGAAAAAATGTGTCGTTACCTTGCTCATTTGTCGTTACCTTGCTCATTTGCCGTTTCCTTGCTCATTGTCGTTACCTTGAATGAACTGCAAGCGAAAGCGCGGAACGAACGACAAAGCAAACAAAGCAAACGAACGGCAACGTTCGACATCTTGCTCTCTCCTACTTAAGTGAGCGTATATATGTATGTATATGCGCATATGTACATATATAAATTCACGTATTTGTATTTGCATATGCCTTCTTATTGATTATTATTAATTTGATTTACTTGAAGAATTTATAATAAAACCAAGTTTGTTAATAATACCTGCTGTTTTAATGTTTTTATTATTAATTTTTTTATTATATATGAAGGAAAATATGTATGGTAATATTTACCATATACCTTATAAGATATGTTGTATACTAATATATGTATATAAACATGCATATACATATAGAATTTCGCGCAATTTTCAAAAAGAACAAATCTATATGTAAAGATGCATACAAGTCATATGGACATATCAAATATACGAATCTATTCCGTACGCAAGCAAATGTAAGCTAATGTGCTAGAACTGCAAGCGAGAGCGCGGAACGAACGACAAAGAGCACAATCGGTCCCCGCGTTCGGCAAAGTTCGACATCTGGCTCTGTCCTCCTTGAGTGAGCATATATATGTATGTATATGTATGTATATAAATTCACACACTTGTATTTGCATATGCCTTCTTCCTGTGTGCATTGTAATGAACCATTTCTCTGTTGAGAATAGGACGATGATAGGAAAAGTAGGAAATGAAAGGGAGTGTTTCGAGTGTAAAGTGTCTTGAAAAAGTCAAATCGATGATGGTGCCTCTTAGTGTTGTTGACTTATTAACGTCTGATGCACAATCGAAATTGAAGATATCTTTCATGAATTTGATAAATGTTTCGTCATTTTTCACGTTTGTGTAAATGTAACTTGATCTATTCCATTGCAATTCCATTTACCTCCTCCTCTATATCCATACAAAATATCTATCAAACAAATAAAATTAAAATTTTGTTTTGAAAATTGCGACCATTCCGTCAATATTTTCTTATGACGTTGTCACATTAAACTATCGTCAGTAAACCGACTTTACAGACAACCTCTTTTTATTCAAGTTATGAAAAATTTTGAGTTAGTTCGACTATATTTAAAGCAAAATCCTCATGCAAGTAGTTTTGCTCATCACTGTATGTGTCCTATTAGGCTTTTCATGGGCTCATGGAAATATCATATGCCAGTCGAATTATCAAAAATACACCGGAATGAAATCGCGATAAAAAGCAGAATGAGAAATATTTTTATATTTTTTCATATTTATTTGCATCAATGCACGCCTTATTAGGTTTTCTTTCACCCTTTCTTGTTTTGTAAATGTACCAATTTTCCAAGTAATCAATTAAATTAAATAAATTTCTGCACAATTCGCATAACGAATTAACGAGTTATTATACACTACCATATTATATAATATTATAATATACACATACATATACGGGTATACGAGTACAATGAATTTTGAGACACCTGGATAAGTTTATACGTTTTTGTCTGGCAATGATTCTGCTGATTGTCTGCGTACTGCCGCTTCCGCTTCGAATACACTGATTTCTCGCTCAATTTGAAGGATTCGTTTCACAATACGTCTCTCCTCACGCAACAACTTTCTACACATTTTCACCAGCATCTTTCGTGGCTATGAGTTTGCAAATATTTAATTAATAAATAAATATGTATGTAATCCAATAGCATTAAATTTTTTCTGCTAACCTCATTCTTTGGCGATCTCTGCCCCATTGCCGAAATGTGCCGACTGTTGGAACGAAAGATACTCAAGTGATATAGAAAATGTAGAAAATATTAATTATTGTATCATCGAACAAATGTATTTGTATATATATTTACGTATGTAAAAAATTAAAATTATTGGTCTTGCAATTTAAATTAAAAATTCTTACTGCATGTAAAATTTTCTTTCCGTAATCATGTTTTAGCTATAACTAAAGAATCAGTTTTATGTACTTTATATTACTTTATTTATATTTGTAACAAATATTTTGGGCTTGAGAAAGCGAAATCCATTATCTTTGCGTAAAATTTTTGCGCAAATTGTTTAAAACTGTTTCCCCAGAATATATAATATTAGCTGTTATTGACACTTATACCAGTACCAATCAAAATGACTGGTCCAAGTTTCTATGTGATAAAAATGCAATGGGGTAGCTACAACAATTAATACGCACTCTGCATTATGTTTTTGGGATAAAATTGCGAGAATACTATGATTCTGATGCATGATGTGTAGCAGCCTTTGGATACTTAGCTGTCTGTAAGAGCGAACTTGATGCTCCGGGTTTTTGAGCCTTTTGGCCATACTCGGTCGACTGACTCTTGAGCGAGTTAATTACGGGAAAATTTTTAGCACCAGCCCTCTCAATTTCTCATCAGATACTGGAAGCATCTCTGTTGATTCTTTGAAAAATCCGCCTTTGCCAATGTCGTCGTTTGGTAACTTTATCCCCACCTATTTAGGGAGACTACCACGTTGTATATCCCTTTCGTTGCTAATAGGCCCGTCAAAATGGGTCCGTTCCGTTAGTTCCGGCAATGAATTTAACTGGCAGCAAAATAGAATATGTATGTATATTTGAGTCGAAGGTGCTACGGCAAGTGCAGCGAAAATGACAACTGTTTAAAGAAGAACAATTTTGTATCGCGCAAATTTTTATCGATGGTGTTTTTTATTATATCAATCTAAACAAAGATAATATTGTAAATATTGTAAATAGAAATTAAATGAATTGGGTCAATTCAAATGCACTCTTATCTTTTCGATAGAAGCTTGATAAGGACTATAAAAAAGGCCAGGCTTAATCAAGTTGTCCTGCAAAATGAATGTTCGTCCCAATCCCGAAGTTATGATCGCACCCACCGTCTACGACTACCATAAATTCTATTAAAATATATACATATTTCACAATCAACAAAAACCTGTTTATATACCACGAAATATGGTATTTGCTTTCACGAAAAGAACATCTGCTGCTTTTTGTTTATATGCGGCAATACCTTCATTGTACGTTTCACGGTACGTTTTACACGTCACTTCAGTCAAATACGTTGCCACAACGGACAACCAATTGTGACAGGTCTGTAACGCCTGATTTATTCGACATATAATTCAGTAACTGCGGTTCAGCACAGATCCTACTGCGGGCCAGGCCGTCATAGTGAAAGAGACAAATGCAAAGTCGCTGGCTGGACAGAGAATTTTCACAAAAAGAGAGCAGAGCCTCGTCGGCTTAGTCGCGGTCAGCCATAGTTATAATTTTTGTTACATGACTTCTAGAGTAAAATCAATATGGCACTGCAATAAATTCCTTTAGCAAAATTTAGTGAGTTCCTGCAACTTTATCGCTAGATACAGAATATATTTTCCTTCTTCTTTGAGTTTTACGGCGTTGTCCGTAAAATTTGATTGTGACTGCTGGCAAGAAAAATGTATGTGGATGTTAAAGTATTCAAAAATAGATTCTTCAGTAAGAAGACTAAATATAGAGGGAGATATTAACTATTTGTTTCAGCTTATATTTTATAGGTAGGCTCTGAAAACGGCAAAACCAATGAAACCTTCTGCGTATTTTGAAAATCTAACCTGCATCCTCTTATTTCGCAGAAAAGCGCAGAACAAACTTAGCTCTATTTCTTCGTGTGCTGTTTTGAAAATCCTTTCACCCCAGTAGAATATACGCAAGACGCTAGAGACTCCACGCCATTCACTTTTCAAACTCGTATCTGTGTTTACAAGTCATTAAATGATCGGCAAACACGCAAAAAAGCTAGATTTACTATTTCATCCCCATTACAGAAGATGTGGGTAACTTTCAGAGAAGGTCACTGTTGAACACTTTCTCTGTAAATGTCGGGGTTTGATAGCTAAACGATTAAGGTCAATGGGAGATTCTCTCTTTGACAGCCTGTGTCGGTGCTCCAACCTAAATCCCATCTATCTTTTCCATTACATCAACAGCTGTGGTTGGCTGTATGTATCTGCCCGTGGGAGGTCTCAAAATGGTACCAAAATGGCGCTTCGGTGCTGCTTGGAAAGTGTCAGTTTGATACTTAAGCCATTTCACCTATCTACCTATGGCATGTATATAGGCTGGAAATCTTACTAAGCACTTTTTCTAAATACCAGTCATTTTGACTGGTTTTGGTAAAAGTAGATATTTTTAAACAGCTGGTATATCTCGTAAGCCATTGTTGAACTCACCGCAACACATCAAAGGTTCTGACGCCTCTTGCATTGTTTAATATTTCCAGTGATACAGAATCCATGTTGGCCATAGTGAAAGAGTTAAAATTTTTAAATTTTGTTAAATTTCAATATTATTACTTTTAATTTTTATTACTTTTAAGTATTGTTAGTGTGCTCAATATTATTTTTGTCAGAAATTATTTGATGTTTTTGAAATTTTATTATTGTGTATTAAAATTTTTGCGTCAGAAGTAAACTACGACATTTGTAGAATAAAAACATGATTCATTGAATAAAAATACATATACACTGTCAAAATGGTTTCAAATTTTCTTCAAAAACTTTGATCTTTCATTTACGAGTATATTGTACCCTACAATTCGATACTTTCGTTACCGAAATTAGATGTGAATAATCAGCACATGAATGGCAAGCGAACACGGTGTTGGCGAGTGCGAAATAATAACATAGAAGAAGATGACAGCAAAGTGCTCTTTATTAATCTTCCCTCATAAATACTGCCTAAAAGATACCACTGGAGGTACAAAATAAACAAAGGAATGGCAAAACAAAGGCTAAGCAAAAAAAGCGAAAAAATCTATCGTGTTAATTAATTTTTTTTATTTTTTTCTATTTTATACTAATGAGTGAACAATTTTTGGTATCCGAATATCTTAGTATCGATTAAAAAAAGAATCGAGTCGGTAGAAGAACTTTTTCGTTGGTTTCGTTTGTCTTTCGAATTCATTAATGGATAGGGGTACTGGGTAAAGGGCTAAGCTGATACCATGAAAATTATACAGTAATAAATATTTATTTTTCTAAAGTTTCAGAATACTGCTGCTTATGACTTCCATCCTCATTGAAACTTCAGTCAGCAAGGCATGAAAGTCACGCTATAATTTATGTATGGCTTGAAGGTTTAGAAAAAGTGGAAAGCTTTAGAGTGACAAAAAAAAAAAAAAAAAAGAAGAAAAGAAATAAAATATGGAAGTATTATATCAAATTTACAGTCTGCAGAGTTATTTCAAAGTCCTAGTCGGACCGGTAATTCTTTGGTCCTTTACATTTTAATAGGAAGGTTGCTATATACATTTCTGGTCTTGGTCTCGTTCAGTGTTGTCAGACACCGTCCGACATTTCGATTGGAAAGTTTTGCATATTTTATCATAAACGCACTTAGAATGTTTAGAAGTGAGCCATACAATGGGCTTAAAAATTCATCGCGTGAACATTTGCGTTCGATTATTTTTCACAATTTTCGACGTGAATTAACAAGGCAAAAATGGATCGATTAACTAAAATCATTATACGGCAGTAAGCACCGTCCTTTAGCACCATAAAAACTGGTATAATATCGCTGTTCGCCCACCGATGGATTCTGTATGAGAAATTATTGAGCCAAGCCGTCATGCCACAGATTTTACATGACTACCTTGTCGTAAAAAATGTGTATTCGCGTCGGATTCCATAAAATTTATAAGAAGCACAGCAAGGCGGCCGCCGTAACCGAATGCGTTGGTGCGTGATTACCATTCGGAATTCGCAGGCAGAACGCTGGTTCGAATCTCGGTGAAACACAAAAATTAAGAAGAAACGCGGTCGCCCCGCGGCAGGCAATGGCAAACCTCCGAGTGTATTTCTGCCATGAAAAGGCTCGTCATAAAAATATCTGCCGTTCGTAGTCGGCTTGAAACTGTAGGTCCTTCCATTTGTGGAACAACATCAAGACACACACCACAAATAGGGGGAGGAGCTCGGTCAAACACCCAAAAAGGGTGTACGCGCCAATTATATTTATTTTATATTTATATTTAATTGAAATCTTGTCACGAGAAAAACGTACCAAATTTGGCAGATAATTGAATTTCTGTATGTCTTATTCTATTTTTGTATATGTATGTATGCATAACCATACACGATGGAGAGAATAATGAGATGACGTCTGTCGTGGTACCGTTACTTTGCTCTAAGGGCATCATCCTCGATTAGTATGACCAATGTGATCAGCGTGTTTATAGTGATATAAATTATAAATTTTTAAAAAATGAGTTGAATGATTCACTTAGTTATATCTAGATTTACTTTTTATTTATCATCTGGTTGCATTGTCGGCGATTGCGATTATGGTATGTGTTATTTGTCTGTGAAAAAAAAAATTATATGCGAGTATTCATCTCGCCTTTTTAACCATTCTGCCACGCAAATTGACAGACTTTTCACTATTCCTCTTACGAGTATTCCATTTTTCACGCGGAAATAAATACCATACATGGCAATAGCTTTTTACCGCGTTCCTTGCTCCCTCAGCAACGAACAACATGAAACTAAAATCATCAACAAATCTACACATGTGAGGCGAACCCATGATTCAATTATAGAAGGTTAGGTAAGTAAACAGCTTTCTCGCTCCCTCTTGACATATCGGCTCCCTTATTTGAAAACGTGTTGCTTCTTTACAAAAAAAAGTACCTATTTCACAAAAAAATTTTTGAATTGTAGTAAAAACTAAACTTTTGGTGCAAATTATTGGTCGGCAACACCGTTTTCAATTTGACGCTTTGCTTTGTTATTATTCGTTGAAAATCTTTTATCTGTTTGTAAACATTCAAGTAAGTATAATAATAAAAGCTAATTATTTTGTAAATTAATGTCATTTTTCACTATTTAGGTCGATTATGTTTTACATATGGTGATAGTCGATTATTTGGAGTCGGCTTTCTGCTGCAGAAAACCACCGGTTTGTGAATTTTCATACATGTAAGTCCAGATCAGACATTTGTAAAAATTCTTATTAAACTTTTTCATTCATAGGTTTTTATAGCAGCGTTTTTGCAAATATAACAGAGACCACCTTACATACAATACATAAACTACAGTTAGTAAGTTCTTTTAGAATATTTGCTAATAAATTGTAATAAATAAAAAGTTTTTATTTGTAGGACTTCACAGACGAGCAATTGCTGCGGAAGGTGTGTGTTGAAGAGCTAGGTAGCCCAACTATTGTGGTTTTTAGAAACGAAAGCACGTATGCGCGTATTTCTACCATTGTCTCATGTGGTGCTACGGACAATTTCATAGGAGACATGGAGCGTGTTGTGTATGATGGTGCAAATACCTGTTTAACATATGACGGTCATTATGTGCCTAGTACTGCTACCTCTGAAATCAATTTGACTTCCGAACTGGCTGTCCACGTCGATACCTTACCCCGTCTAGAACAATATGCTGTACGTAGATGTATGCGCAACACCTACACGAGCAAGTCCTCGCGCTTTAAGTCTACAATTACAGATAAGTTGTAATGATATATTTGTGAGTTATTTTTAAGTTTTTGGTTTACAGGTTTTTGATTTCTGCCTGAAGTAAGTGCAGCGTTCCAACACCTATACGAGCAAGTGCACCCACATTCCTCATATTTCCACTCCGATTCATTACTGAGACACGTGGTATTGATATACGTAAATTTACAAACCATCACAATTACTAAAAGTGGATTATATTACCAATATGTAAAATTTTTCGATGTATTAGTTTTAGTCTATATTAATACATTTTCCTATTAATATTAGGGACGCAAAGTATATTAAGGTAGACAAATTTTAAACTATAAACTAGTAAATTTGTAATTTTCAATTTTTTTCTTATATTTAGAAATGATCGACTGAACTTCTGCTTTCGCAATGTCTTTACGGTAACATACTACATGTATCTACATGTATTGTTATGCATATTGTTATATATATATATATTATATATAATTGGCGCGTACACCCTTTTTGGGTGTTTGGCCGAGCTCTTCCTCCTATTTGTGGCGTGCGTCTTGATGTTATTCCACAAATGGAGGGACCTACAGTTTCAAGCCGACTCCGAACGGCAGAAAAAAAAACACATACATAAGTAACATCACATAGTTCTGCGTGATCTTGTGTTAGATAAACATCGAAAATATTCTAAATAAATATTACATTTGTTAAACTATAATTTTTCTGTCGTTTTGTTTTAATGTAGATGAAATAACCAATATACTTGTTTTTCTCTTAGTACAGGACTAATTAGTTACTTTACGTACTTTTTTACTACCTTTAGGCAAGAAGGGGAAAACATTTTTCCCTTTTTCCCATCCTTCGTAAATGCAGCCCTAAAATAAGGGAGTGTCAAAGCGCCCTTGTCACTACTTACCTAACCTTCTATAATTGAATCATGAGGCGAACCGAGTTTTCCGATTTTGTATCCCGTCTGTGGTCTGCTTTATTTGTGTGTGACATTTGCTTGCTTTATTTGCATTTTTTTCCCAAGTTTTTTTTCTTTTTTTGCTTCGAGCAGTTGAATCTCTCTCTCGAAAAAGCAGTGTTGCTTAGTTATGGATGAAAAAAATACCCATTTAAAGAAAAGGAAGTTTAAAATTTTTATTAAAATGTCATACTTAAAGTACTTTTTATGCGTTTTTTTATTGTACGCGTTTTTTTAATAAATGTGTTATGGTTATGTATGCTACAATAGACTGCATTGAAAAAAAAACAGAGTTTTAAAAACCCATTATTGTATTTAACCCTCCGTTGGACACCTTTTTGGTATGGCTCTCAGGTCTGGCCTTTTTTGTGCTGTTCGAGGATACTTTTTAGGTTACATCCATAAATCGACAGAAAATTGTAGGAAGTTACCTGGAAGCTCTAGTCGTTAGCTATAATGGAAATATGTCAAATTCACGTACACAGGTGAAAATGTCTGACCAGAGGATTAAAAGTTATGTTAAGAGATTTCCTTTAAGAAAAGGCCGAAAATCACTTTTTTACAATATTTGAGGTTCAAAAAGTTCGTTATGGTTTCTTCAGTATTATCAGGTATTTTTTGTGTTTTTTTTACTTTAATTTCAGCTCTTTGGTTTTAATTCATATTCAGTAAATTGAAAGGCTTTTTAAAATTTATAAAAAGGTTTTAAATGTTAAAAAGAGTGGCTAGAAGAATATTCAATATTGTTGCATAACCTTAAAAGGAGCATTTAATGAAATTTGCACTTTCAAAATATCAAATTTTATAAGATTCAACAAATTTTCAATGGCACTGAAATCGTCTCAGAGTGGTCTTTTTAGCCTTTGTTTAATTACTTTTTTTAACGTACAACTTTGATACCTTCAAATAAAAAAAATATAAAAAATTAAATTTTTTCTCATTTTGGGTATAAAAAAGCCCTAAACTTATTGTGAAGAGCAAAGCATTGACAACACTGCATGACTCCACCAATATGGCGCCACGCCCACTCTGATGGGTGCAGCCTGGTTTTTATCATTTTTGTATATGAACATATTCTGTCTTCAAAATGTTTTATGCTGTTTCCTTATAATTGATGCTTTCCATTTCAATTCAACCGGGCTATTCGGGTCATGTTCTTCGATTTCGATGTAACTTAAATATGTTGCTCTCTGGTCAAAATAATGAGACACGTATTTTTTTGTTCGCCCGAAAAAATTTTTTTTCAAGAGTTATCGGCAATTTTGTTTTTCGGCTCAAACTCGGTTTTTTTTAATTATATAAGAAACAAATTTTTTAAACGCCCATAACTTAGTCAAAAATGAACCGATTTTAATAATTCAGGGTTCAAAATGATCGTAATTAATTGCACGAGCGACTTAATGTAGAAAAAATTGCAAAAAAGTAGTTGAAAATTTTGTATTTAGCAATCGAACTCGAAGAACATGACCCAAATATTCCGGTTGAATTCATGAAGCAATAATTAAAGGTGATGTAAGTAGCCTAATTTCACCCTGTGTTAGCCATCTTGAAGCTACTTAATAAATCCGTGTTGTCCTCTTGGAAAAGCTACTTTTTATTTCAGAGCAAATTCTAAAGAAAAAGTACTCAAAAGCGTAGAAATTAAAATTTTTGCTGAAAAAGTTAGCAGGCAATATTGTTTTGCCTATTCCATTTTGCTTAGACTTTCGCATCTTGCAATTTCAATTTCAATTTATTTGATTTTTTTTTTTCAAACACGAAACGCGCTGCATTATTTAAAGCGATTTGCAATTTTTGCTTCGAATTATTATCAAGCCTGCAATATACTAATTCAGCGTATGATACATGAGGAACAATGAGTGATCTAACAAGTTTTAATTTAACTTTACGCAACGGAACAAACCTATCAAATAGATAGCTGACTAAAGCATTGAAATGTTGCAGTTTTTCATCCACTGTTGTGAATAACCGACACATATTCCAATTAAGCTCGGCAGCCTCCTTATTTAAGAGATCATGCTGAATAAGCTTAAAGTCTCTAAAAAATATCTCCTTTACTTGATTGTGTCTGTTAAACTGGATGTTGTAAGATAAGAATATCAACTCGCGGTCGGAAACTCCAGCCGTAGGAAGCTGATCAATATGACTGACGTAATCTCTGTCACTGACGCAAAATACATCCAAAAGACTTGGTTTGCAGTGGGGTGCAAAGCGAGTAGCATATTCATTGATTAAGGAAATTCCTAATGATTGGAAACGATCTATCAAACTCCTGGAAGAAAAATTATCACAAACAAGGTCTACATTTAAATCGGTGAAGGAGTTTAAATAAAGCAAGGGGATAATGAGATAGATAGGAATGAGATCAAAATAAAAAAGATTACATTGTAAAGCCAAGAATATGAAAAGTAACAATGAGATGAACGAAATAGAAATGATACTAAAATAAAAATGATTACAATGCAAAGCAAAGAGTTTGAAAAACATAAATGATAAATAAGAGAATAAATTTAACGCAGACATAACATTAATAATATAACGCATAAATGTTTTTGTTTTTACATATTAGCAGTTGCCATGCTCTCTATACTCGTTTTTTCAGTTATAATTACAGCATCAGTTTGGGGTCGAGCTCTAACAAACACTTGACCACGAACAGAGAAAACTGACGTTAGACGCTTTTGATTTTTATACTGCATAGCCAAACGCATTAGTTCGCGATTTTTTCTTGCAAGACATTCGTGGATAAATATCTTCCCTTCAATACTGACGCCGACATCACTAAGAGAAGTGCTCGTCTCTTATCTTTGCAGAATTTAGCTACAGCTTTCAGCAGTTGAGAGCGATCTGCAGCCATAGATAACTAGATGTGAAACTTATTCATTTTGATAGAGAGCGCGCCCATGAGGACGTTTCAAAACTTGGCAGCACTCACACATTATGGGATTTTGAACAGCTGATAGGCGAAATGGCAGACTGCCAGAAGAAACGCGCCAAAAATAACAGACGAAAACAGTTCGTTTTTGCTTAATGGAGAAATGACGTGTTGAAATGTTTATAATTATTTGTCTTAAAATTAATTCAATTGAAATGTAATAATTTGAATTTAAGTGAGTTTGTAGAATCCAAAGCTCGTTATATCCTTTTCGACTTCTACTTTTAATTAGTCTTATGTACATAATGTAATTTTATTGAAAACTGTGTGTTGGTTTATGTAAATTTGTATATACGTAAATATTCTATGGTTGAAAAGCGTAGGCAAGGGAACTGAATTTGTGTTTGAGATATTTTACAAAAATTAAAGGTAATCTGCTGTAACTTATTCTGTTCGTTGTTTGAGAATTTTTTTTTGTTACCCACTTTCTGTGTTATATTAAAATATCGCAATAAGTCATGTTTTTAATTATAACTTATGTTTTTCGGGTTCATAACTTTATTATTATTAAATTACTTATGAATATCAGTTTTAAATAATTTCATTTACATATAAATTTTTAAATTTTTTGCTTATTTATGTACATATTTCATACGGATTGTGCTTATTTTTAGTATATGTTGGGGGTTACGAGTGATATAAGGCTATTGGGCAACCGCACACTAAATACCAACCTCAATGGTCGTATGGAAACTAAAAATTCCAGACCTTTGGTTCAAAAATACCCAATTCATGTTTCTACCGGTGTGGCAATATTGGAAAATGTTATAAAAAATGCACATTTTTCAGCGCTCTCACGAGAAACAGAGTTTCACATCTAGTCATCTATGTCTGCAGCAGAGCTCAATTTGATTATAATTGGAGCTACGCTTTTATTGTTTGGGCGTCTACTTGTGTTTCTGCGTATATATAAATAAATTTATCTTTTTTAACACAGATTTTATACTTGTAACTTTGCAGGTAATCTCGTTAAAAAATCAAATGTATGATTAGCGGACGCGACGAAATAAAAGTGGTTTTTCCTTGTTAAGAGTTTCCACTATTTGTTTTATTTATTACTTCAGTGTAGGTTTACAAGTGGCACATATAGATTCCAATCCGATGCATGGTCAAAATACATATATATATGACACAAATCCATGGGAATAGTTAAGTTAAAAATATAAATAATTAAGTACCAGTTATAGAGTAACATAAAATTATTCTATGGCTTACAACGACCCTTTTCAATTTTTTACTACATTTTCAGAAAGGGGATAAACTTATGCCCTTTTTTCCCTTGCTTCCAAATTGCATCAATGGATTAAGTAGCATCCGAAATCAGTTGTCAAACTTTACTTAACCTTGTATAATTGAATCATGGGTTGAATTGAAATGGAAAGCATCAATTATAATTTTTTATTTTTTGTCATTTGTTGCTTTGCAATAATGACAGGAATTTTCTGTTTTTTTTCTTTTTTGTTTATAACAGGAAATGTCATTTCCCATATATTTTCAACACAGATTTGAATTCATTTTAGGCTAAAACAAATATTTTAGTTAAAGATTGGCTGCTTTTCTTGAGAACCTTCTTCTTCTTTTCTTTGCACAAATTAAAGCGGCTCGAGTCATAGCTAAGCAATGTTTTCCGCAACTCAACAAGTTCTGAAAAATCGCCGACGAATGTCTATTTTAGCAACGCTACAGTAAGTTTAATGTCCTGAAGGAAAATCTGCTTGACGGACTTATTTCATATACAAAGGTAATATGCATACATATGTATATATTTTAGGCGTGAGATTGCAGATAGAAAATCGTATCAAGATGAATTTGCTGTTGTCAAAGAGGTATGCACATATGCACGAATGTTCTTATATATTTTTGATTTGATGATTTCTCTCGTTCTTCTTAACTTCTTCTTTTTATATTACTATAGCAAAAAATAAGATTGCACAATTTTTTGGAAGAATTACAAGTGGAAGAGGACAAGATTCAAAGCAAAATTTGTGAAATAGGAGAAAACATAAACAAATTGGAACAAGCCATAAAAGGCGATAAGGATACACCTAAAAATTAACTGAGTTGAAATTTGATGAACTTTGGTTGTATGCCGTAGTCTATTAGCCTTAGTTTTATACCAGTCCTTATTAATGTACTATTATTAATTTTTTGATGTACTAGAAATGAATATATTTATTATGTGATAAGTGGATTAAAGCGGCACGAGCGGTTTAAATTTTGCGCCTAATTACAAATTATTCGATACCTTACAGGATGCGAAAAAATTCTAATGAAATTTACTGATTTTCTACTTACATGTTTGGCTATATTTTCTGTTTGCAATTGTCGGAAAGCAAACGACCTGGTAAACTTATTTATCTACATACATATTTTTTAGTTTTTTATTTATTTATATGGTAAATTACAAACTATAAACTTATTTTAGATTTAAACTAATATTAGTATGTATGAGTATCATAAAATTGTACAATATAATCGTGATGTCGATATCATTTCACAAAATGGCATATAAGTAACTTAACTTTATTAGTGTTTCTGCAGGTGCAAAGCCACCTATAGTAAATAATAATGGTTTCGAAAAACTAAATACTATTACATTTCCAAAAAGTAATCAGCGACGCAAGCACAACTACAGCAACAACCTTTAGCATGTAAACACAAGGAACTGCTCTACTTACCTGAATCAAATCGCTCATATCAGTTATTGACTGCATTTGTTAAAACCTCACTTTAATTGTATCTCTGCTTGACGATATGAGTGTATTTTACTCAGAGTTCAGCACTCAGCATGGAAACACCATGAGAGTTATTTATTCTCTATAGTATAGCAGGTGTACGAGTGTATGCATACATACGAGTATTTAGGAAGCAAACGGGAAGTGTCAGTGCTTCCATTAGATTTAAGTACCTCACAGTCGTTATGAGTCTCAGTATTCCAGGTAAACATAGTTGTAAACAGGTGTGCGGTTTCTCCTGCTATGAATGTACATATACACACATACCTATGCTAGCTTCACGTAGTGGATTCAGAATAATCTGAGTTCATGCAAATATTTATTGATGCCTGTGTGGGAATGTGATTAGCAAACAACTGGCGTTGATTAAAGTTGAGAATGCAGTTTAGGCAGGTTTAGATTTTAATTAAATTTGCAAGCGTGGCAGTTGCAGAAAGGACAGGTTTCAATTTCCTTATCAAATTTGATTAAACCTAGTGACATAATTTCGTTTCTTTTTTATTTACTGCTCTTGGTTAGAATTTAATGATAAAATTGTGTGGAAAAATTGTGATAAAACCAAAATTATATTTAGTTACGTGTTAGAATTATTTAAACGTCAAATTTAAATATGATATGCAGCAGTTAATAAAGCGTCAAGCCCTAATATTATGATGCTGTGTGCATATATAGTGGCTGACATAAAAATATGAGCACCTGAAATGATCACACTTTCAGATGTTGTTGAGTCATTCGCGAATGAAAATGCATTTTACAGGAAAATCAGTGAGAACATATATGTATGTATACATTTATATCAAGAATGATAGAAAGAAGATTGCGCCCATCAGAGACTGCGTGACGTGACGTTTTTCCGAATTGTGCAGTATTGCCAACCATTTGCTCTTCACAATAAATTTAGTGCTTTTTTATACCGAAAATGCGAAAATTTTGAAGTTTCGTGTTTGTTTCTTTTTTTTAATTTAAAGCTACCGAAACTTTAAGTTAAAAAAAAACTGTATTATTATACAAAAAAAGGTTAAAAAGGCCACTCTGAGAAGATTTTAGTGCTAATGAAAATTAGTTGGTTCTTATAAAATTTGATATTTTGAAAGTGTGCATTTAATTTTTTGCTCCTTTTAAGGTTTAGAATATTAAATGTTCCTCTCTTAAGTCTTCTTATGATTGAAAACCTTTTTACACATTTTAAAAGGCGTTTGAATTTACTGAATGCGAATTAAAACCATAGAGGTGTACTCGTTTCTTCCGGCCATCAATCCTTAGTGCGACATAGGGCATCAAGAGGTGTATTCATTGTAAAAATAAGCCACAAAATACCAGAAAATACTAAAGAAACCATATGACGTTTTTACAAAAAGTGTACCTTACCTAGTTACATAGCCTCAAATATAGCAAAAAAGTCGTTTCTTTAACAAAAGAGTCTCGCTTAACAAAAAAGAAAAAAAACTCATAAATTAAATTGTACATAAGCGCAACACGTTTATTTAAACATCGCACATTTTAAAGACAATTTGTCACGCTTACAAATTTCTTTAAGTAATTCAATAAAAATTTGGTATTTTATTCTCTTTAAATGGGCATTTTTGTGCGTTTTTATATCCAAAGCTAGGCAACACTGCAGTAGCGAGAGAGAGATTTGACTGCCGAAAGCAGAAGAGCACCAACAACACCTGCAATCGCGGGCAATGCCACCAGATGTTAAAAAAAGTAAAGCTAAATAAAACTGAGTGAATTATTGAACTAATTTTTCAAAAATGTATATTTTACAAAATTATAAACACTTACTTTTACTTTTAATTAGAACAGGCTAGAAAAATGTCATGAAGAAAGAACTAAAACTCCGAGACTAAACAACAAAAAAAAAAAAAAAATGCTAAATCAAGTTACGAAAATAGTAATCTGGCCATACTGGAGCTAAAATCACGTAACTCGTTGTCAAATTCGCTGAGAGCTAAGTAACGGACCACGATAGGCGCCACCTCATTATTCTTTCCATCATGCATTTATATATGCATAATATATATGTCAGAGGTGGCCAAGCTCCTTGATAGCCCGAACAATTTTTTAAAATTTGAAATTTTTTGGGATCCGCAATTAAATCGGTATTTGAAAGGTTCGCAGGAAAGGTGTTAAAAAGCTTTTTAAGCAAAATGTATTTATTGAAAGCATATAAATAAAACTACACATATCGTAATGAATTTAAATATTAAATTTTTAACACATTTATTTTATTTATCTTGATAATTCCTTAAAATTTGGCGCATAATGGTGGCAGCCCTTCTCAGTAATTCGAGATGCTGGTTAGTTATTAACGATCGGTGTTTCGATTTCATTCGGATGACTGACATACGTATGTTGTTCCGAATATTGAAATAATTCGAAAAACATCTTTTTCTAATGCAGGATACTTTAATTCCAATACAAATTACCAAAATTCAACAATCGACGTCGACTTCTATTTTATTTGTAGAGCTTGATCTTCTTGCATGTCTAATAATTCTAATTCTCCAGAAGCTTTTTGCGTCATAATTAATTGGAATAAATGGAAAACGCTCTTTGAATTCCGTTAATTTCAATTGGATCCCGAAAAAAAAAAAAATCAAAATACCTACCAAATTCGTAGTTATACAGAGCACAACAATTAAAGTAAACTCGGATACATTTATCGAGAGTCGCAAGTAATCCTTTTGATCCTGGTTGATCCCCTTGATATATTTACAAGTAGAAACATTGTCGTGCCAAAGATCAATCGCATTGGGGATGGTGAAAATTCGTAAGTTTCTGTTAATTTTTCATTTCATATTTCACCCCGTTCGATAAAATATATTTCGTGCCAGAATACCATAAAACCTTGTTTTTATTCTTTACCTATGTTTAGCGTGATTTTTGAGCAAAAGTTCAAATACATAAAAAAATATGCCTGTTTTAATAAATCATATTATATGCAAATTGAATAAAGTTAAATTAGATATAGAAACGGCGGCTTGTTGGTGAGTGGTCCGAAGTGAGCGCTGAGAGACATGAAATTGAATTATTTTCAACAAGAAGAGAAAATCAGTGACAGTCAATGACACTAAGTAAAGGACAAAGAAAATATAGACCTACGATATTGTACGACCTTAGGATTTATAATTGTGAAGTGAGCAGAATAGGATGGTATAGGTCATAAAGTTTAAGCCTTTAACTACGAAAAGTCAGAGCAATAGTTAGGTTATAATCCTCTTCTTGATTGGCGCGATAATCGCTTACGCGATGTAGGCTTAGTTTAGCAAAGTGCGCCAGTCGTTTCCTTCTCGTGCTAACGGGCACCAGTTGGATACACAAAGGAGGCAAGCCCTCCACCAGCTCTTTTCAACACAGAAGAGGTTTTCTTTTTCTTCTGCCACCAAGAGTGGGCAGCGCATCAAATACTTACAGAACCGAAACGTTTGTATCCATTTGGATGAAATGACCCAGCCAACGTAGCCGCTGGATCTTTATTCACTGCGCTATGTCTACGTCGTCGTAGAGCTCAAACAGTACATTGTTTTATCGCCTGCTATTCTCGCCTTCAAAGTCTGTCTCTCAAACACTTCAAGCGACGTCTCATCGGCTATTGTCATCGTCCACGCTTCTGTGCCGTACGTTAGGACGGGCATGATGAGAGTCTTGTAGAGTGTTGATTTTGCTCGTCGATCGTCGAGAAAGGGCTTTGCTACCCAATTACGTAGAGTAGAATGGGGTAAGATAGGTCATTTTTTTTTGGAGAGCTCTTGCTACGGTGTTTTTGCATTGATTTTGAAAAATAAGCAAGATTTTGAAAGGTTATTTATCTGCTAACATTTTGGTTATACTGACCTATGTTTGGCTAAATATTTTGGAAGCTGCATTCAATAAGACAAAGGTACTTTTTTTCGATATTTTTAAGATCGGGGGGCACGATAAGTCACTATATGTGAGGGGAAAATAACAATGTACATGGCTTGGAAAGTAACGTTTTAACTTTTATTTATAGAGTATGAACACTGCACATGTTATAAAAGTTAGGAATTTTTCTTTAATTCATCACGCGAGCACGTAATGTTTCGAACGGAATTTTAAGTTGTTTAGAGGCTGATCGAACACTAGCGCCATCTCGGACTTCCGCGATTGCGTTTTTTACGTCCTCTTCACTTCGTTTCGGCGTTTTTCGCACATAATTACGCACCATTTTGCTGCAAGAACATTTAAAATTTATTTTATTCAATTAAAAGTAGTGACCTATAATGCCCCCAGACGGCTGACCTATAGTGCCCCCAAGCACATGTTTTATGTTAGTGTCGATATTTTTTTTAAAAACAAAAATATCAAAAAACTAACACATTATTCGTGTTCAGCATTATTTTCTACGTAAAATAAAACTCACCTGACAAATATTTACATACTTTAAATGCACTGCTCCGTAGAATAAAAAAAATGTTTTGTCGGAGAAAAGCTCACAAAAAACTAAACGACGCCAGAACTAGGATAACTAATCAATGGTGACGGCCGAAATGACAGTCGCGAACGTTGTTCCCCACCACGTATTCAATTCACATAAGACGAGTGACCTCTGCAAAAACAGTGGGACGAAAACCCCACCTACCTATTGTGCCCCCATACCTATCTTACCCCATTCTACTCTACTTATTCCAAAGTAGCACTTGTTGGCAAAAGAGATTATCTGTTGGATTTCGAGGATGACATTGTTATCGGTTTTAATGCTGGTATCTCTTACAACCTCGAAATTATAACCGTGAACAGTTACGTGGGTGCCGATGCGCCAATGCGCCGACTGTAAGTTTGATGACGGCAGGTACTTCATTTTTTCCTCGTTCACCACCAGACCCATTCGCTTTGCTTTTTGCTTCTGCGACTCGTACGATGCTCTCCAACATCAGGTTAAAGAAGTCACATGAGAGCGAGTCACCCTGTCTAAAACTCGTTTGATATCAAACGGCTCGGAGAGATCCTTTCCAATTCCGACGGAGTTTCTGGGGTTAAGCAGCGTCATTTTACATAGCCATATTAGCTTTCCGGAAGTATCAAATTTAGACGTCGCGGTATACAGGGTAGTCAATATTCGACGGACCCATATGGCAGCCCTGTATCTTTTGACAGAGACGTCAGATCGCTTAATGACATACCGCGTTGGAAGCGCCAATCCAAGCAAATTTTTACCATGGAACAGTACACGCCATGCAAGCGCTCCCAAATTGTTGAAATTTACATTCAACAAAAGAAGTCAATTGTGAAAACTCAACCTGCGTAAAAAAAAATTAAATAATGTGAAAAGTGCGTCTTCTAAGAGCACCATTAAACGTTTGTACGAAAGGTACGACCAAGGTTTGTACGACCAAGGCGATCAGATGAGAATATTGCTCTTGTACGGGCCGGTGTTGAGACGTCGCCAAGTACATCCCAAAATCGCCGTTCTCAGCAGTTGGGCATTGCTCGGACCACTTTACAACGAATTATCCGCATTGATTTACATTTATTCCCGTATAAGATTCAATAGGTAGATTCAATTGACGCAAAGATTGTTGCCTGCGCACAAACCTCGTCGATTGAAATGGGCCCGAAAAACACATGGGTCCGTCGAATATGGGCAACCCTGTATAGGCAACTTCTTTTCGTACTGTCGAATGCAGCTTTATAATCGATAAAAAGGTAGTGTTTGTCGATTCTCCAAAACATTAGGTAACATTAGAGATGTAAATTTTCGATATGTTACTAATCTCGGGATTTCCTCTATAGTACTGGGATCTCGGAGCGGTACCGAAATTAAGATGTTTTTGATTTTGCTAAAATTTAGAATGGGTTGGTGGTGACTTTGATAAAGGGGAAAATGCAAGCCAGGGCGCTGAAATTGTGAACGGTGTTTATGGTGCCGATACTGTAACAGCTAATTACTTGCAATTTTGGTTTCCTTAATTCAGTTCAGGCATTTTAAGTGTTAAAAAAATGTCTTATGTTGAAAATGTCGATAAATTCAGAGAAATAATCGAAGTTGACCGGCATGTCAGTAGTCGTAGCATCGCTCGGGAGCTAAAGGTGGACCATAAAAGAATTTTAAATCAATTGCGCAAAAACTTTACGCAAAAATAATGGATTCATTTTTCCCGAAATTAATATCTAAAAGGATTGCTAAAAAGTTTACAGTATTTTAAAACATAATAACATTTGCCCCAACCACTATTAATTCTTATAGCTCAGGCGTCAACAAAAGCCAATTAATACAAAAGTTTCAAACTGTGTACAACGTTTTTTAAAATTTCATGAAAACGTCCAACTTTTTACCCTGAATTTTTAGAATTTTTCTGGGTAGTTAGTTTTATAGCTCATTGAATTCCAGTATTACAAAGTGCAAATTTCTATTGACTACAAAATTCTGTTAATTTTCGACATTTTTTACTTACAAATTTCGGACTTTCAATCGACTAGTCTAGGTATTTTTGGAATGAAAAAACCCCGTGATATACATCCATAGGTAACATCGCTTTCTGAAGTGTCGCTACTCTGCTGTGGGACTATTCTGCCGCTAAGAATTCAATAGACAAACCTGTTAAAGTCGATTTCGCCTTACAGTTTAACCGAAGATTTAAATAAATAAATTAATGGTAAAAAGTTATATTTTCCCTTGTAAAAACACTCAATTGAAAAACTGGATCTTTGTATTTCTCTATTTTTTTTGCCACCCCACAACTCTATTCAAAGTCACAATTCTTGATGCTACTCCTTGACCCATCAAAAGGTTCATCGGCTGCCAATAGCAAATTATTGCCTCATTCTTTTCCCACTTTTTCGCTTTTGTCAGAAGTAAAGTCAAGTGTTTTAGTTAACAAACAAAACCAGTTAGCTGTCAGTTCTCCTAAAAGGCACTTTATGTTGTCTCTCTCCAGCGGCTGCGGAAAGAAGTTATCTGTGGTAGCTGCGCTGCATTGGCATTCAAGTATTTCGCTTGTACTTGTGAAAGAAAGGGTGAATTAAACTGCCATCACTGCCATGCATTGGCACTCTTACAAGAGAGTGTTGTAAAATTAATGGAAAGCGCCAGCTTCGTGGCTACGCAACTATTGGCAAGCTTCTAATTAATTTGCCGCATCATCGCAATCGCTGCACATGGACGCACAGGCACGCATACGTACCTGAAAGCGAGTGGGTGTGAGTGACGTGCAATACTTCTACTTGACGTGCGAGGGCGTGATAGAGCATGTCACTGGCAATTAGGCATATCAGAAGTCCACTTTGAATCGCACGGATTTTAACTACAATTTAATATTACATATATTGCAATCAATGGGCGACCGCCGTAGCCGGGTGTGTTGGTGCGTGCCTGGGTTCGAATCTTCGGGCATAAAACACCAAACGATTGAAATAGTTTTTTCTAATTGCGCATTGCCTCGGCAGGCAGTGGTAAGCCTCTGAATGCATCTTCCCCATGAATAGGCTTTTATACAATAATAACCATCTGTCATTCGAACACGGTGAAAAACTATATGGAAGGTGATTAGCTTAAAGCAAGTAAAAGGACTGAGGATAGTTTCGGAATGCGCTCATTTGGTGGTTTACGTGTTTTTATCGTAGTGCCTATTAGTGCAATGAAAATATTATTTTTATCAGTGAAAAAATGTTTACGATGTAGGAAAATTTTAATAAACCGCAAATGCGTTGCGCCAGAATATCGAAAAAAAAGAATAATTGTATTTTTCTGCACAAACGGTTCAGAGAGGCTATCACCTTGTTCCTATGTTACGGGACGACTCGGATTTATATCCGGCCAAGGATCGTTACTCTGACGGTATTTCTCGTATAAAATATATATCGGGAAGGTTTATGCTACTATAACAACAACAATAGAGGTTATCATATAGCACTCATATAGTTTAAATGTGGAGTATCACACAAAAGTGTCAAGGCAGCAAAAATGTATACAGGGTTGGCCATATTAAACTGACCCATGTGATTATTAAAAAAATATGGAAAAAGAAACATTTTTTTGTGTTTCATTGTGAAAAACATTTAATTTAGTTCAAGGAGATTCGTTTACATCACTTTTTGAATATGATATCGCGCAAGTGGTCGCCCTTAGCTCGTATAGCGTAATGTGCCCGTTTTTCGGCGTTTAGTTTAGTTTTGGCCAGCGTCTCGGCCGATATGGCGGCTATTTCCCGTCGGATATTGGCCTTAAGTGCGCCTAGTGTCATTGGCTTGTTGACGTAAACCTTAGATTTCAAATAGCCCCAAAGAAAAAAGTCCGGTGGCGTCAAATCCGGTGATCGTGGCGGCCAGTCAAAATCGCCGCTTTTTGATATCAAACGGCCAGGGAACAAAGTCTTCAATAAGTTGACGGTGGCTCGTGCTGTGTGTGGTGGTGCGCCATCTTGCTGAAACCAGAAGTGCTCCATACCATTTTCACGAACAATCGGCATCACAAAATCGGTTATCATGGCCCGATAACGCTCTTGATTGACGGTCAATGGTTGGTGTTGACCATTTTCAAAGAAGAACGGCCCAATGACCATATCAGCGCAAATGCCACACCAGACTGTAACTTTTTGGTCGTGGAGAGGTACCTCTTCAATAATTTGAGGGTTTTCAGTGGCGTAGAAACGGCAATTTTGCTTATTTACGGTTCCGTTCAAGGAGAAATGGGCCTCATCACCCATAATGATTTGATGCCAAAAATCCTCATCAGTTTGGGCCATTCGGACGACAAAATTGGCATATTCCAAGCGACGAGGCTTATCGGCCGGCAACAGTTGTTGATTTAGTTGTATTTTGTACGGGAATATCCCCAAATCCAAACGAATGATACGTCGTAGAGTGGTCCGAGGGATGTCCAACTGAGCAGAACGACGATTACCTGACGTTCGCGGCGATGACTCGATACTGGCTCGTACGGCCGCGATATTTTCGTTAGATCGTCTTGGCCGCTTTTTATTTGGACGTCGGGTATTAGCCACAGTGCCGGAAGACAAAAATCTTTTGTGCATTTGCTTGATTGCGTTCTTTGACGGCGCACTTTTCACTTTATTTTTTTTTCTCCACGCACGTTGCGTTTTTACAATCGAGAAGGAATTTTGAATGTACAGCTGAACAATTTCAGCGCGTTCTATTGGGGTGTACTGTTTCATGGTATAAATCTCCTTCGACTGACGCTTCCAACGCGGTATGTCATTAGCTGATCTGAAATTACAGTAAAAAGTTATAGGGTTACTCAATGGGTCAGTTTAATATGGCCAACCCGTACATACCTGAAGAACTGTTGTAAGCTGTAGTGAAGAGTTTCACAACAATCATCTTTAAGGTACTTGACCACCTTATAAGTTTCAAAAAATTAAATTTTTTTTTTTACATTTTTTCAATCCTTATACTTTTAAAAATCATCACCTGAAACTGTTTTTTTAAATTCGAATTCTAACAAAGTGAAATCAGTGAAAATGTGCAGGCGCATCCTGCACTCATTACTTGCTGACTCAGCTGAAAGAAAATAGCAAGTTTTAACTTTAAACGCGTTTTTCCAGAAATTACTTTTTTTCGAATGGCGGACACTTTATCTCCGAAACTGCTTAGCCGATTTTAATGATTTTGGTCTTGTTTTATTTGTTAAGATGTTTTGTATGCCAATTTACCACATTTTGCAAAAAAAAAGTTGATAAAGTATTGCTTTTTAAGCATAACATTGTGAAAAACAGGGGTGTTTTCTTAACTTTTTTTCAAACATCCGCCATTTTTTTATTATTTTTTTTTTTTGTCAGTTTGTGGTAAATTCTCACGCAAGGAACCTTCCTTTTGAAAATTTTGTTTCTCTCTTTTGTTTTAGAATTACCATTTCTAAGATTAACTGTCCGCCGCAAGACATGATTTTCTTCAGGCCTCGACTTTGGCGCCTCCTGGATATATGTTAAAAAAAGAAATTTTAATAAATCAATTTTTTTTTGTATTATATAAGCTCTAAATAAAAATTTAAAAAAAAATGTATTTTAATATATTATACAGAACATGAAAAAAAAATTATTGAATACGTTGTACTTTTTAGCTTTCCAAGGTGGTCAAGTACCTTAATGGAGAACACTGGGTCTTCTAACAAGACTCTGAACCGGCATATAAACCTAAAAAATAACCAGGAGTGGTTATGACTGAATACTCCAGTTTTTATTGCTGCTGAATATTGGTATCTGGTTTCCTAGCAACAGCTATACTCAAATATTCGTACATTTCATTTAGGAGGAGTATGATGACCAAACGTTGGCTAATTATAATTGCGTTAATCGTTGCAAGCTGCTGATGCATTTCTCCAATGTGTAGCAAAATACTGAGATCCCGGCGAGAGGAGGTGCTTAGATTATTCAACCTCAAGTCTCACCAGGCAGGGACTCCTTACAACATAATTGCGTTACACAGCTCATAGCGCTTCTGCATCCGTACAAGGTAATTATGGCATTCCTAATCCTCTCTTCAAATCCCAGGTACTTTACTCAATTAGAGAGCACCAAAGTCTTTACCGATAGACCACAATCTGCTGTCCATTTGCCTTCCATTTGCAATAAGCGCCACGTCATCTGCGTGGGCAACCACATTGCAGTCTCTCCTCTCCAGCTCCACCATCAAGTCGGTAAGTACAAGAACCCACATCACATTCACTCTGGAGGTAAAGGCGTATAGACCGCACGAGGCCTTGCACAGACTCTGCGCACTGAGAATGGCAGGTATCGAAGTATGCGGGGAATAAAATTTCCTCGGCAATCAGCGATATGAAAATGCATTGAAGTACGTAGACGTATTCGAGGTCAGCGGTAGCTAAACAGACGATACCTCACAAAGAAACGGACTCTGTGTGTGACGAAGTGTGACAAGTATGGTGGAAGGAGGGAACAGGCCCAACTGGGGTGGTTTCCTTGGGATTTAAACAAAACTGGGAGAGGTTTAAAGTATATATAACTTTTGACGGACCGCATGTGCAGAGTAACTGACGTGGAGCCCAGTACCCAACCACCTCCTGACGGTAGTACCGGGAAGGGATCGGTTCATTGACGGTAGGAGGTTTAGTTCGGATTAAAGTCCCACACTGACGGGGTAAAGCCTTTCGATGCTTCCTCCTACTACTACTCACCTGTCGGTGGAGATAGGTGCCGTCTCACTCTGCCACCACCGTTCGATATGCATTGTTGCATGTCCTAAGGGTAACCAGTTAACTGAGTGCTAATTTAGTTTCTGATGACTTTTACGTTCGTTTTATGTTGAGTTCGTCTGCGAAGACTGCTAGTGAAATTTTTCAACGTCTTTACGAACGCATTGCCCCTTAAACTGATCTACAAAAAGTAAAAACGACGACGGAGCTTATGGGATATAATATTCTATAAAAATCTTATATTTCCCGAAAAATTGTACGATATACTTCCTAACAAGATATTTCGCTCAAGTGAGTATTGTAATCGTTTTTTCGACTTATTCGAAAAGTATTCACTTAAGTCATTAAAAATTCGTTACGCTACAAAAGAATATCGCCCGAAGATTTAAAATGGTTGAAGGGTTTTAGTACATGGCCCTAATAGGTACTTTCATTCTGAGTTGCAGTTATTGCGCCCCCAAACTAGTTGTTGCATCTTTGATAAGGTTACATCATTGGTTTTAAAACAAAAATTTTTCTTCCCACACTTCGAAAAAAACCATCTAAGTGAGTGTTAACATAAACAATAGTACTCTTTTGGTCCTTCAAATTACGAAAACCACTGTCCTGTCTTATTAATTTGGCCAAGAAAATTTTTCGGAGACATATCTTAAGCTGGAGGGTTTTCCAATAACAGGTGTTACAGGTGAATGGATTGCGCTATCGAGAGATGACTAACTATTTTTTATGGCAATAATTGGATGGTATTGATCTGAATAACGTTTATTTTCAACAAGACGGCGCTACGTGCCACACAAGCAACGAAACCATTGATCTTTTACGGAAAAAGTTTCCGGGCCATGTTATCTCTCGAAAAAGTGATCACAATTGGCCACCGGGATCTTGTGATTTAACATCTTGTGACTTTTTTCTTTGGGGCCACGTGAAAGAGAAGGTATACACAAACAGTCCAGGGTCGATTCAAGACCTCAAAGATGGAATTGGTGAGGCTATCGAGGACAGCCACTTGCAATTCAGTAATGGAAAATTTCATGAAAAGGATATTGTCCTGTAAGCGTGGTCGTGATGGTGATTTCCCTGATGTCATTTTGCACTACTAACGACATATCTTTCTCTTTACAATGAAATAAACATCAGATGATTTATATTAAAAAAATGCATTTTTGTTTTTTGAATATGAAAATAACACCTCTTATTTGAAACCCCTTATTATAATGCAAGTATGGCACTATTAAGCCACTATTATTATTATTATCAAATTTATATATTAAAATATAACTAAAACTACATATTAATCTAATGTAATCGCACTAGCTACCAGGGCTATCGGCTCATTTAAAAGTTATTGACAGCAAATCCATGAAACTATTTCCCATTATCACTGCCACATCTAATGCTTTCTTATCTTATCATAACAATTTAGCACCATCTCTTAACTTTCAGCTACACTAAAAATCAGATAGAATAATCCATAACAATTTGCATGTCACTCATCTGATACATTAGAAGCACAAAGTGGGACAAAGGATTTATTATGGAGAAGAACATTGAAGAGAAAAATATTCAAGAGTTAATTTAATTACGTCACAAAGCGAATTATTACTAAGATGAAATGAGGATAAAAGGGATTCGGAGCAAATAACTTTAGCACAACCTAATTTGTCAACGTTTGTAGTTAGAGAAGAAAAATTGCGATAGCTGTATCCCACACCTACACCCACACATTTGTGCCTGCTCGCGTATGTAAAGAGGAATTCATAGTAGTATTCATTCCGACTTTGCTGCTGAAGGCAGAAGCGAAAGATTCTAAGAAATAACTACAAGCAGGAAATTAGAGTAATTCATTTGTTAGGAAAGAACTAAAAGAATGAATAAAATTTTCATATGGTTGGTGCAGCTGGGTTTTATATTCATACGTTCATATCCAGGAAGTTCTGTGCGCTCAAGAATATTAATACTTTACTTGAATTTCATGGAAAGAGGGCAATTTATATCACTTGCCGCATTAATATTACTTTTCTAGTGAGTTCTTAGATGTTGTGTAGTAGTCATTTCGCCGTCTTGTATTCTAGTTACTCTGTCTATAATACAAGCACATGCTGACTTGTGAGTGAAATGCAAAAGTGACCAACTCAGTAGCGTAAAATCCAACAAAATAAATCTACTTGGAAAATGATGCCTATAAGTGTACATACATACATACCTACGAGTATACATATGCGCTTGTATGATTTGCCGCAACTATTACTATGCAGAACTTGAGTTCACTCTTCAAATACTACAGACATACTTAGTGGGTCACTAAGTTTTATTCTACAAAAATAATTTTAAGTAACATAAATGTGTATATAAAATATGTATGTGAGTATATGTGGCCACATCTTAACCGCTGAAGATGCTCTGCAAGGAAACTTCTCCACTTTTTGGCTACAGTTGCATGCTCATTAAAAATTTCCTAACCTACATTACGTTCTTCCTTCCGCTACTTGTGCACGCGCAATGTACCTTAAAGCGAATTCTTATTTGCACGTGAGTTGTTTAGTTGATGGGATGGAAAAAAAAGATAAATATTCTATGAGCCATTTTAAGTAGAAAAATTTTGACAGAGAAACTAATTAAGGTACTTATGAAATATTTACTTACTATATTTGACTTGTTTGATAGACCTTTGAGAGTAAAACTTTGCCGAGATCATAGACTATGAAAAGCACAAGTGTGGTACTTTTTTATAACATTCACATTAGTATATGTAACAGGTGGCACTAAAGTAATCCTCCTATCAGAAAATGCTATAAATTTTGCGATTGGCCCCTAATGTCAGTTCTGTTTTGACATTTGTGTAGTAAATACATGCGAAATACACGTTAATAAACAATGTTACGCTACACTGCTCCAGAACGCGGAATATTGCTGACTATTTATTTGAGCAATAATCGGTCGGTGACTTGGCACAACGTGAATTTCGTCGCAGATTTCCTCGCCGTCCAACGCCTACTGGTGAAACACTGCGACGTTTAGCCGCTCGCCTCGATGAGACTGGCACAACACGAGATGCTGCCAGGTGTGGCAGACCCCGAAGTAGCCGTTTCGCAGAGAATATTGCTGCTGTAGCCGAGGATGTCATGGAAGCGCCGTCGACAACGACCAGACGACGTGTCACGCAAATGGGTATCAGTGGACGGTCTTTACAGCGAATTTTGGTACAAGATTTGAAGATGTTTCCGTACAAAGTCCAGACGATGCATCAGCTGTTAGCTGCTGACCGCCAATCGCGTCTAACATACGCTCAAGCCATCCTTAATCACCACCAAGAGGAAGATGACTTTTCATCAAAAATAATCATGAGTGATGAGCCCCTTTTCCATCTTAGCGGGTACGTAAATAAGCAAAATTTACGCTTCTGAGGCACTGAAAATCCGCGTGTAACGCACGAAGAGCCATTACACCCGCTCAAAGTCACTGTATGGTGTGCTGTTTTCGCTGGAGGAGCCATCGGACCGCGACCCGAAGACGTCGCGGGCCAAACGGTTACTGTGAATGGTGAGCGCTACAGAGCAATGATCAACGAGTTCTTTTGCCGCAACTTGATGAATTGGGATTGGAAAACATGTGGTTCCAACAGGACGGTGCAACGGCACACACTGCACGTGCCACAACCGATATGCTGAAGGATGCATTTCCCGGGCGCCTAATCTCCCGTTTTGGCAATTTGCACTGGCCACCAAGATCGCCTGATTTGACCGCTCCAGACTTATTTTTGTGGGGCTTTTTGAAGCCGCGGGTTCATGCCAACAAGCCTCAGACTCTTGCAGCTCTTAAAGGCAACATCCGTCAAGAATGTGAGGACCTATCGCCGGAAGTTTTGGCCAAAGTGATGGAAAACGCCATAAAAATGGCTCAAATGGCAATCAACTGTGGCGGCGGCCATTTACATGACATCATATTCTCAGCTTGAAGTAAAAAAAATTAAAAGACCAAATAAAAATAATCCACAAGAAGCATCAAAGTTTTTCATTTTTTTTTTAAATTACAGCCAAAAAACATCGCAAGGTCACCTTGTATGTAACTACTTCGGGTTAAAAAGTACCAGTAAAAAGTACCACTTTAGAATGAGGTAGACGAAGTTTATTCAAAACAAGTTAAATTTTAAAATTTTTCCAGCCACTAAATTTATTTTTGATTTTTTTATTCATATATTAGAACAGATTCACCCATTATATCTATGTTGATTTTCAGCAATTGCACATTTTTAAATTGTTTTTGGCAGAGTATAAAGTAAGTATTTTTGTGGGCTTGATGATTTTTTGATGTTGCATGAAATCGATCAGGGAATCAAACAGCGCACTTCTGAAATTGAAAAAAACAGGTAAAATTCGTTCAAGAAATGTTTTTGCATCTCGGCATTCCAGTGTTTTCCAGGTCGCGGAACATTTGGAATACCGAATTGAAGGACACCGTTGGACTTCTTTCTTTGGGGTTATTTGAAAGAAAAGGTGTACGTCGATAAGCCAGCAACAATTCAAGAGCTAAAGGATGAGCTAATTCGGCACATTAACACCATGAAACCTCAATTATACCTCAGCGTCATCGAACATTTGAACTATCGGATGGAGGTGTGCCGTTTGGCCAATATTTTATTTTATACTTAATTGAGCCATACCAATATTATCATAATAAAGATAAATTACAAGAATTTCTTAAAAAAATTGTATTTTATTCAAAATCAACACCGGCCCTTGAAACATAACCACCCTTTAGATAGAGCAATTTGAAATCGATTTGATTGCGTATAGGTGTCGTAAGTACTTCCCTATTTACATATTAAGAACATGTAAAAACCCGTTTAAAAACCAAGTGGCACTGTTCTGAAAAATCGAAATTGTTATTTTTTTTTATTCATTTAGACATTTATAAACGGAATTTTATTTACATACATATTTTAATTTAAAAAAAATATTTTAGCATTTTCAAATTTTTGTGTTGTTTTTTATCCACTCATTTTTCAAAGTATATTGCGAGTACCATGACATCCATCTGCTCGGAAGTTATGCGCGGTGGCAAACGAGTCAGCCTTTTGCAGCTACTACGGTGAGCAAATACATACAAACATACACAGATATTTTGAAATTTAGAGAAATATTTGAAGCGCTGAATTTTGGATTTCTTCATAGAGAGCAGATCTGGGGAAATAAAACTTTTCGGTTGCATAGAAAATCGGTATGATCAAACCAAGGCGCATTCATTAAAGGTGGTATCACTAGAGCAACAACAATGTTTTGTACATTTGATTGTCAAAGAAAAGTATTGGTAAAGTAGAAAGCAAAAAATGAGTCCGCCTTGTTGCATTCTGAACTGACAGCCGCATGGACACGGCGACAGAAAAGCAACAAGCCAGCTGATGTACCGATACCGCCTTTAACAGATTCGCCTTGGATCAAACAAACAAATACGACCAGTACTCGTGTATGACAAAGTAATTTATTTTTCATTTTTGCTTGGATATTGGAACGCTTTTACAGGACCGCGAGGAACTAGCCAAAATTTATAAGAAATTGGAAGAAAAGGAAATAAAAGTAGAGAAACAAATTAATCTCATTGAGTATGAAATACACAAGCTGGAGATGGCGGCACAACGTAATCGTAGGAGGACTCGAAAATTAAATTTAAAGTGATATTTGTGATTGATATGTTGGTTTTGTAAATTTAAGTGAATTGAGAAATTTTAGTGTACCAGTAAAATCTTAGTGTACCAGTATTGTTAGTGCTAGTGTTATGTATATATGTATATGTATATATATACATACATAACATTAATATATATATATAAATATGTTCGCATGTATGTGCAATTTGCATCTATGGGCTTCTGACGAAATATTCAGAACGACTTGGCTTTAGTCGCCTGTTTGCCTGATTCCACACAAAATTTCAAATTATTAAAAGAGCTTTGTGTATGTGGAGTATTTTATTATAAGTTCCTCAAACCCACAAAATATGCCAAATACTTTTAATTATCAGCAATTTAGAGACTTTTGTAATATCAAGTGCTAAGTATTTCATCAAAAGTCCACAGTTGGAATATTTGCATGTTTTTGCGTTTATTATAAAATATAAATTGTCCTTGCTTTATAAAAGTATTGAAATTTTTCTGTTTATTTTATTGCATTTTTAGTATAACCAGCACTTACTTGAAGTGCTTTTGGTGTCACTTTTCATTGTTTATTCATTTTGGTTTTTTGGAAGCAACTACTTTTTTTCTTGTTCTTGTATTCTTGCCATTGACTCGGCATGAATATTTATGAGCAACAGCTGACGAGAATTGTGCAACGCCTCCACTATTCACAGTGCGACCGAATCGAATTTGTGGGTTTGCTTCAATGCCTGCATGTATGTATATGTGTGTGTGTGTTTGTGCGTTATTGAGTAATCTCGACAAGCGTTGGTGGTAGCGAAATTTTTATCATAGCATACCAAAATCGATTTGTGAATAATATGTAAATTTTACTGATACAAAAAGATGGCTATGAGTAGGAAGCTACACAGAATTTATTCTAGTAGTCAAGTACGAACAAGACAAAATTTAATTGCAGGATGTGACTGCTGTGTGCCCTTTATTCTCAATCATTTATTATATAGTTTTGAAAGGTTCCGTTCGAAGTTCAACAGCAATTTGAGTTGTGCATCTCGATGTTGTCTTACATGACATTGAAGAACTCTCCATTCTCTCTCGCCTTCGAATGGCAGATAGTTGTTTAGGAGGAACCTTTTCAGAAACACGCTCAGGAGCTTTTCAAGGCGAGCGCCGTCATTTTCTATCATCTAATGTTCATAGTGGAGTTTAAATCCATGTCAATCGAATGGTAGTCACCAGAGATGTCACTCCTGTAATATCGCGATTGTTGTATTTTTTAATTCCGAGAATTCTGGTATTTGTCAATTCTAATGTGAAGATTGCCTTTTTGTTATTTTGCGCGCTTGCAACGCTAGGTGTGATGAACTGTTATTCGATATTTATATCGAAAATTTTGGTATTTTTTTGCATAAATTTGCATAAAACAATTTCACTCGTGAGCCTTATTTATTCTTTTTTCATCCTTGAAGTATGAATTTTGAGCAAACCATCCAAATACGGTTTACGTGCCAGAAGCAATCGGCGCTTTGCATGTATTGACAACGCAAGATCGCCTTATGATACATAGGTATATCGCAAGAAAAAGGAATCCTTGGGCATTAGTGGTACACATTCAAAATTGCATGAACATTTGGTCACCAAGAAGATCATTGGATATTTAAGAATTTGACAACTACCCAAAAGAAATTTGGCTCTTGTCGATTGGTGTAAAGAAATCTTGAAGAAACTCTGCCGCTTGTCTGGCTGAATCTTGGATTTAGACTTTGAAACAAAAACCAATCAACAGTTGACAGATGGACGTTCGAAGCCTAGCTTTATCCAATAAAAGTTGTTTTCGGAAGAAGCACCCTAAAAAGCAAATGATCGTATGTTTTTTTTCGAAAAACCTGATTATATCGCAATGGTACCACTAGAAAAATTTAAAACGGTGAATCCGGTGAAGGAAAACCAACCACCGAAGAGAATGCGAGCTCTCTAAAGGAGAGTTTCTGGGCACTCAAAAGATCGAGTTAATGGGTTATCCACTTTAAAGCCTTAATTTGAGCTTCTTTTTGTTTACGAACAAATGGCAAATGATAAAACTTTATTATCAAAATGAGTGTTCATTAACGCAAACGTTGTGCGCACTGCGCCCATTTTTCGGTAGACGTGGTGGCCCTTCCAATTTCTTATGGCCCATATTGAACCATATGGACCTAGACGACATGTGATTCCAGCAGGACGGCGCTACGTGCCACACAGCAAACTCCATTTCATTCCATTTCAACTTCTACCCGCCCTTATTGAAAACCCCACTGAAACCTATAACTTTACTTCATCTTTCAGGCAGTATACGGATATCGCTGACGAAAAATTCGAGTTTATTTGACTAGAGCCATCCATTGAGCCAGTTTGCGATGCTGTCGTAAGAATAGAACCGCTCTCCAATAAGGGCTACATGCATTGATCGGAACAGATGGTAGTCCGAAGGTGCAATATCTGGAGAATACGAAGGGTGGGGCAAGATTTCCCAATTCAGTTCCTCTAAATATTTCTGCACCGATTTAGCAACGTGTGGCCTGACGTTGTTTTGCAGCAAAATCATTTTGTCATGTCTACCGTCTCATTCCGGCCGTTTTCCTTTCTCGATTCAAACGCATTTGCTGTAGTCGATAACGATCGCCAGTGATGGTTTCAGACGGTTTAAGGAGCTTTTAATAGATGACACCTTTCTGATCCCACTAGATGCACAACTTAAGGTTATCCTCCATTTTTCATCACCAGCGACGATGCGATACAGAAAACCTTTTCTTTTCTGTCATCCAAAAAGCATCTCACACCTCACCAGACGTCTCTCGATATCTCTCACCTTCAATCGATGTGGCACCCAGTTACCTGCTTTCTGGACCATTCCCATCGCGTGCAAACGTCATCTGTCAACATCCAAATCTTCAGACATATCATCAAGGGTTCAACATTTCGACATGCGTCTTCATTCAATAATTGTTGTAGTTGAGTATCTTCGAACTATTTCGGTGCCCCTTCGCGTTCTTTATCATTCACGTCGAAATTGCCACTTTGGATGGAGCGTGATTACCGTAAATATTGATCAATATACGACACGTTTCAGCTGCACTTTTCTTTAAAAGATAATAATGAAGCATGACTTCCCGCAAGTGCTGTTTTTTTGGGATGGACGTCAGAAGAAAAGATCTTAACGCTTCAAACGAATGTCAACTAGTGTGATCGAGACCTCACATATACACCTTCAAATCACCAGTATATAACTAGAGCGAACACAAATATAGTATCAGCAGCGACTCCTCCTTTACGAGGGCGGAAACTTATTCCCATACCCAATACAATCCATTAACACCGATAACAATGTCAGCCTTGAAATCCAACGTAAAATCTCTCTTGCCAACAGATGCTACTTTGAACTAAGTAAGCAATTTACTACTCCTCCCTCGATGAACAAAACTAACACTCTACAAGACTCTCATTATGCCCGTCCTAACGTATGGCGCAGAAGTGTGGACGATGACAACATCCGATGAAACGACGCTTGGAGTGTTTGAGAGAAAGATTCTGCATAAGATTTTTGGACCTTTGCACGTTGACAACGGCTTGTTTTTGTTCTTTATGCAGCTGATGTTAAGATTTATTCGACGATTACTAGCTCCCTCGACTCTGAATTGACGCAAATTGAGTTAGATCATAGATCGTAGGTGCACCGTACTGAATAACACTTCTTATCACGCTTGGATACGCAGTCTACGTTATTGTCAGGGCCCTCCCGAGTTCACCATGAGCTGATATAGTGCCGCTGCTACTTTTTCGGCTTCCTCTACTGCATATTCATTATGTGGCTTAAATGGTAGCCTAGCATGGAACATAATTCTCAGATATTTGAGGGCTGCTTTTGAGACAATTTCATGTCCCCGATTATAATATTAGCACCCTCATGAACCTTTTTGCACTCCTTGCGGCACTCCTCCAGAGACTTTATATTCTTTGACGCCTTCCTTTGTACTGGTATATAATACCACTTTTTCGTTCAAATAGCTCTAAAAATTATGCACAAGTATGTTGAAATTTTAAAACCACAAAGAGCTTAGGAAAGTTTTGCCAAATTTGCCGTATTGAATGCATTTTTAACGTATAAGGTAATTATCAAGCAGTACTTTTATGTGCGACCTTTCCATCGAACTACTCCTGTGACATCTGTTTAACCAGTAGGCCGTCTCCACTATAGAGCTTCGAGCTTCGTGCTGGTAGCTATCTTTAGATACGATTTGGGACAAGATCTGGGCCTGGTGACTTTCCGTCTTTAAATCACCGAACTGCGAGAAATATTTCTTCTATCGTAATGGGTGAAAACTCGTACTCGGAGTAAATTTCATAATCAAAAGGTGGTTGTGCAGGGAAAAGTAAGCTTATTATAGCTTTAGCCTAATAGGATATGAAATCTGAGATCGTACCGATTTTTCCAACTTTTTGGTCACGGGATCTTTCTCAGCGTGGTAACAGAGGAAGAGAGTAAGAAAACAATTCATGACTTTGTATGTAGGTTACTTCCTCCATATGGAATGGGGTGTGATACTGCTTTTTTCCATCTTAGCGAAAATCACGAAACACGTCTTACTCGAATAGCTGCCAATCCACACTAACCTATAAATCAGTCTGAAATTTGTTTTGCCGTCGTTTGATAGATGGCAGCACACGATGCTAACATCAACTTCCCTCAGAACTTATTGAACCACCCTCGTATAATTATGCCTTCTCTACCTCACTACTATATAGTCACTTGTTGCGGATCCATAACAAACATCGTGAGAATGAGAACTATATCGTAGAGTTTCTATCAAAATCTTTATTGCAAAATCCAATTTTGATGCATACGAGTATACAGGGTCCGGCAATCGAAGTGTAACCAATTAAAAAGGCCATAAACTGAGTTTGGAAAATTACTTTCATTAAATTCAAAGTAAAAATTGTGTTAAAATAATACAAAATTAAGAATCAATTTGCTTTTGCTCGATATGACCACTTTTGCCTTGACTATTACCCTGAGACGTCCAGAAACGAATCGCAAGCTGCCCGAATGTGACTTGCAGGTATTTTGGCCCACTCGCGGACAATGGTTTTTTCAGCGCTCGAGACTGGTGAATCTTTTAGTTCGGACCTTGCTCCCCAAAATGGCTCAAAGAGAATAATGCATCGGATTCGCGCATGGTGAATTTTGAGAGCCATTTTGGTTTATTCAAGCTTTGTGAGACGGTGCCGAGTCCTGTTGCAATGTCCATGGTCTGCCACTGAAATGTTTGTATGCCCAACGCAATGTATGTTGCGTTGTATGTATTTCAACGCAACCTCCACAATACTTTCCCGATAATATTTCGCATTTACTTTGACGCCAGGCTTGATGAAAACGATTGGAGAGCGCCCATCTGCGGTTACAGCGGCCCAAACCATTACGTGTTGCGGGTGCTGCCTCCATGTGTCCAATCGATGACTCAAGTTCTCGTATGAACGATCAGTCAAATAAACCCTATCGTTTTGGAAGTTTACGAATTGCTCAATTTGAAAAATTTTCTCGTCAGAAAACACAATGTTCCGAAATTAACCGTTTTCGGCAAAGCGAAGCAACTCCTTCGCTCTCTCAAGTGTGACTTGTTGCTGCTTTGGTGTGAGATTATGCGCCTTTTGGATATTGCAGGGGTTGACTTTGAGATGATTTTTCAGTATGCGGTGGATGTTACGGTTAGATATTTTCAGTTCTTTCGCCATTTGATTGGCACATCGTCGGGAATTTCGCTCAAGTCGTTGACGTTGCAAGACGTTGCAGTCTTTTGATGACGTTTTGCGATGCTAACAGTATCATTGTAACGAGTAATGGTGCAATAAACAAAAACTATTTTTACTTTAAGGTGCTCGATCACACGAACAATCGCTGGTTGTACTTTTCCAGCCAAAATACTTCCTCGCGCTTGTAAACAATACCATTTAGCCAACTAACGCACAGGTTATGCCCGTGCATCACTTGGAGTGCCGGACCCTGTACTTCCGAAGAGCGCAGCGGGGAATATTTCTGAGCAAGGAGGAAAAAGAGAAGCGGCAAGTGGAAGTAGCAGTCTTCTGTACCCATGTGCGTCAAGAAATCATTTCGGAAAACGAACAAAACTCATTTAATTTCAAGTAGCATCAACTATCAATTGCGTCCTCGCTTAGCTTGAAGAAGTATGACTGTGTTGTTGCTTGGCTTCAAAAGATCGAAGTATTCGAATTACTAAAACTCAGCATTTAACCAAATATTCGAATTTGATGGTTAATTGAATAGTCAAGAGCGTTCGGCTATTCGAAAATCGCCAGCCGAATAATTTTACATGAATAGTATGATATTCGGATAATTCGAATATTCGGTCAACTGAGTAGTGGAACCCACTTAAGTTCACATTCCAATTTGCATATAGGTATATGCAAAAAAGACGTATGGATTTTTTAGCTTAGATACAACGCTTAAATTTACACTTGGCATACACATTATGGAAGTAAATTACAAATAATACATTCGTAAATATTTGTTGGCACTTTGGCGGTTTGCTAGCTCATCCTGTTCGAATTTATGTATTTCATATTCCATATCGTGAATTGTCTTCTCTACTTTTATTTCTTGTCTTTCTAATCTGCGATATAACTTAAGAAGCATTTTGCGTTCCTAAAAAACAAAGTAAAGTCAAAATATTATTAAATGTATGTATTTAAAAAAATATAAATAACTATACTCTCACACTGTCTCCAAACTGGTTACGACGTCTGCCCCAGATGTATTCGCTGCAAAGAAGATTACAAATTACTCTTGAGTACTCTCAATGTATGCGCATATTTATGTTTCGAATTTGTAGTGAATATTCCTGAGAGAGAACACAAACACATGTGCATATTGTAGTTATATACAGAGCCTTAACAAATTGAAACTCACCGCAGCAGTCCGAGTACCGTGAACGTATTTCTGCTGTCTTTGATCTGCAGTCCAATGGATTTCATTTCAGTTATTTGTCAACGAATTTTTCGAATTGATGAATTACTTTTAGCGAGATCTTGAGGCTTTTCGAACCCTCCTTGTACTTTTTAGAATTATCAGAAAAAATTTACCACAATAATATTATATCGATTACACTTTAAATTTATTTTTTATAAATATTTTATTGAAATATTAAAAATTTTTGCTACTTTTGATGCTTTAAATACTATGAAACAAATTTCATATGAGTGTCAAGTGAGATTTTTCCAATTTTGATTTTTTATTGAGTATAAAATTAATTCAAACAGTTGGAGCGTAGTTCCCACCTTTCATGAAAACACAAACTTAACATAAAAAATTCTAAACTCCCCATTATGGCCAAACAATATTTGGTTGGTGGGCGGATATGTGGGATGAGATGTGTGACGATATGTGGGAGGAGATATGTCACCCACCACCACTCTCATTTAGATGTCAAACTATGTAGCAAACGATGGTTGATACCAAACGAAGTTTCAGACAGAGGTAACTCGCTATCGTGGGACTTCTTTAACCTGTTGATGGAAAGTGTCGTGCGTGCCGCAGAACTTAATCACTCAAGCACAATATTTTATAAGACCGTACAACATTGTAAATGCCGTAAATTGCAAGACTTTTCGAAATTCAAAAATCCGGCTCGACAGAATATAACTACAACTTCATTTTACCAGATTTGTTTTTACTTTTTACAGATCCATCAACATTTCAAGGAGAAATGATGCGGACCGTGGGGCATTTTTTGTTTCATTGTACTTTGGGTCACGTGAGCTTTTATATACTAATTTTTGTAAAGGAAAATTAATAACAAAAATAAATTGTTTAAAAAGTTTAAGTACTAATAAACAATGTATACAATTTTTTATATTTTTTTCTATAGTTATCCTTTCTAAAAACAATTTTTATTTTAGCGCATTTTGGCGCTGGTGGACGTATATAACCCCTTAAAAAAATGTAGCTTGAAAGTGTTTGCGAATATTGTAAACACATGAAGGAACTTAATTATTTCAGCACAAGTGTACATCCCTCTATACAAAATAGCCTATATATACTCATGTATCTATTGGACTGTGCTTTTACCCTAAGTAGGCAACATACTTGAATACTAGATGGCATTCAAAATTCAAATGCCAAACATTTCCATTTACAATCAATTGCATTCAATTAGATGTGAAGCTTTTCTAGTTACAATAATGGGTAATAGAATTTCTACAGAATTTGCATACTAATAATCGGTTTGGTAAAAATATAATTCGGCAAGCTGCTAACTTTGGCTTAGTAGTAAGAATGCCGGTATTCATATTGAGTAAATAAGCAATGTTGGGGGGCAATTTGCGTTCCAAATATTCTAGTAATCGAATTTGAGTTGAATTTAGTAGGCAGTTTAGAAATTTTAACAACCAATTTCATAAACATATACGTACAGGAAACAGGATTTGTGGGTATACATGAATGCATGGTTGCATTGGTGCATAGGTGCTTGTATGTGGATGCATTCAATGCATTGTTGGTCTATGCTTGATTCAATTCAACGCCTTGCGATATGCTACACATATGGAAGATGCGGTCCATAGCAGGTGCATGCTTTCGATTGTAAAGTTCATACATGCATGTGTGGGTATGTATACGTGTAGAAAACTGTTACAAATGCACAGATGTACACACATATAAGCTCACATATATATATAGTTATGCATAACCTTGAAAGAATGAAATTTAATTGAGTTCCTAATAAAAGTGAAATAATCGCTTTTTAGTTACTCATACGCCATACGGTATCAAATACTTCTGAAATAAGCAATTTAAACAATTCAGAATTTAAATTTCCCTGTTCTAATTATTAATGAAGTACCTAATCCTAGCCAGTAGACCTTACAGCGTAACGTTGAGAGGCGCCACAGGTACATACAGCATTGCTGGAGTGTATTACACTGCGTTACAAAAACGAACTTTTTTTCTGTCCTATGAACCAAATATACTTTTTCGGAAAGGGGAGAAAAAATAAAAATACACGTGTATCGGCGATTTTCATGTACACGTCAGAATTTTTTTTTTATGTCCCGATCGCATATGCCACCAACCTCAAAGAAACATACTAAGGCATGGAATTAATATTACAGCTGATAAACTACCAAGAGCATAATTGGAAAATATGCTGCGATCTAAAAGTGGTCGGATTACTCATGGGTGTTAAGCGTGGATTTCCAACCCACCAGTGCTTTTTGTGCACATGGGAAGGTCGCAAAAGAGATCAGCATTACACTGAATTTAAGTGGAAGCCACGAACATGCTACAAAGTAGGCGTAGAAAGTATAGAAAATCTACCATTAGTGCAGCCATCTCAAATCATTTTGCCATCACTACACATTAAGCTCGGTGTCGTATCAAATTTTGTTAAAAAACTGGATCGTGAGGGCGAGGTGATTGCAAGTTTGCGCAATATTTTTCCGAAACTGAGCGGCGCAAAGATTAATGCAGGTTTTTTTTTACGAAGGCTTTTAGCAACTTTTAGCTATCGAACAACGTGCATGGAATGGCATAGTTGCCGTTATTGAGCAGTGTCTTGGCAACAAACGAGCTGACAATTATAAAAATATTGTTGCAGAAATGATTTCGGCATATGGCGAAATGGGCATATTTATGTCGCTAAAGATCCATTTCCTTCACAATCATTTAGATTGTTTTCCCGGTGATTTAAGAGCTAGTATCGATGAACATGGCGAAAGGTCCCATCAGGACATTGCGGCTATTGAAAAGCGCTTTAAAGGACAAGACATTACGCATATGCTTGGCGAATACTGTTGGTCTATTTGTCGCGATACTGACACAAATGCTTACAAACGCAAAAATAAAAGACCTAAGTTTCTTTAAAAGCATTAAAATTTACATTACATTTTAATGTAACAATTTTTAATTTTATATATATTAATAAAATTAATAAAAAAATTCGGGGGTTTATATCTCTATTGTAATGCGGAGTGAAATACCTTTCTTTTGATACCCACATCGGCATATCTCATGCAATTTTCTTTTTAATTTCGAACAGGTGGGAACCCTGTGAAACATTGTCAGTGGCAACACCTAGGTGAAAAATCTAGAAATGTGATACAGTATCTGTGTGCCCAATTTCATTCAAATCCGTTAAGGTAATCCTGAGATCGTGTGGCTATACAGATATGCATACAAGAATTGCTCGTTTAAAGTTATAAAATACAAAAAAAAAAATTGTGACGTGTACCTGAAGATCGCCGATACACGTGTATTTTTATTTTTTCTCCCCTTTCCGAAAAAGTATATTTGGTTCATAGGACAGAATGTGTGTAACGCGGTGTTATTATGAACGTTTCTAGAGAAAATTTAATTATGCAATATACTAAGCTCACCAAGGTGCCTTCGATGCATTGCCTTGTCAGATACTTGGGCGGGCTCTCTTTCTTAGCATATTTTTACTTTTTTGAAGATTCATGCTGCTTAAACTTTTGAATCCTCTTTTTCAGATATTTTTACGTCGAAATTTGTTTGTACTGAAAGGAAACTTGTCAGGCAATGGATTCAAATTGCGTATTTTTTGTTAAAAAGCTTAACTATCAAATAAAGTCAAAAAGTCAAAAACTATAAGTATAAAAAATGAATTTTCCTTTTAATTGAAAAAGTTTCAAATAATTGTAGTGCACGCAGGCTCTTGAAACTTTTTGAAAGCATTTTTAGCACGTAAATAAAAGATTTTCAGCTGATACTTTACTATTTTAAGGCATATTTAATAATTAAAACAAAAAATAAAATAAAAATATCTATACATTTTACTATCTCCTTCAGCTCTTATTCCCTGTAGGCCACGCATTCGAAACTAAAAAAATAATAATAATTCACCATTGTACGTAATCTTTTTATCGAAAACTACTAAAAAATCTAATATTAAAACTGAGAAGGATACGCAATCGTCGAGAATAGAAACAATAATTTTATTATTTTCTAAGGGACTTAAGGCATACAACTTACGTGTATACCTCGATTGCGCGATACATGTTTTACATGCTTCTCTTGTATTACTTTTATTTCCCTATGTTCAACATCGGGATTAAATTTTTTTATTAAATCGAAATTTGCTTTAGGACTCAAAACTCAAAACTGCTCAGCCATTGGCTTGAAATTACTCCGATATGGGTTCCCGGCCATAGGAACATACGGGGCAATGAGATAGCGGATGAGCTAGCAAGAAAAGGTTCGACACTAGACATAGCAGAGGCGGTGGCAGTCTCCACCCCATTGAACACACTAAAAACATTCATTGCTTCACACTATCATGCTTTAGCCGAAAGAAGATGGAAGCAAATACCTACATGTATTACAACAAAAAACACATGACCGTCTTACAAAATCCAAAGGACGAATGACCTGCTAGGATGTTCTCGGCCATACATTTCACGCATCACTGCAACCCTTACAGGACATTGGAAAGTAGGGGATCATGCAGCTAGACTCAATCTACCCTTCAATTCTATCTGTAGAAGCTGTCAAGCGGAAGGGGCGAAGGAAAGTCTTTTCCACTTTTTATGTGAATGTCCGGGACTAGCCAGGGCACGACTCCGATCCTTCGGTAAGCCTTTCCTACAACAAACTAAGGAGATCTCAGACCTCGAGATAAAGGGTTTGCTGTTATACTGGGACCTCACTAAATGGATCTGACTCGGAAACACCAAAAAAAAAAAAAAAAAATGGTTTCGGCACTCGTTTTGTTTAGCTTTACGCAAAATCTGATCGAGTAACGTTGCTCCATCGATCGCTGCATTTTCGCCAGTGCAAAATCCTAACACACTCTTAAAACAGCTTTCAGCGAACTGGGACCTGTTTCTAGTGGAAGGGGAAGGTCCAACGATCATTTTCCCCCACTAGCCGATTCGGTTGATCGCTTGGCAGACGCTCCGCGCGAGAAGGCTCATTACTTTTCAATCAAACCCTGTATTTAATACGAGACATTTATAGTTGCATACGCTTTTACATTTTATATTTTAAATCTTTGCATTAATGCATTTGGCATACTTATTTATTGTAAATTAATTAATTTATTAAATATTAACTGCCTGAGGACTCGAATGAGCGGCAAGCCGACTGCTGTATCGGTGACTGATTTTGCTGATTTCTTCGTAATATCGCTGCAAAGCTTTGTTTCGTACAAACCATGGCGCATTGGTACACTTGCGTAACACCTTTGACTGGAATATCTACAGCATTTCCAGGTTAGATTGTAAGGACGAGCCCCATTATTGTCTAGTGACAATACTGATTTGTAGTCTAGTCAAGATACCAGTAAGGTGAACGGAGTCTCAGCCCATGTTGTTGTATCTTCAAAAATACGTGCGATCTCCACGTGAGAGGCCTGGCTAGCAGAATAACTAAATATTAGGCATTATCTGAGGTACCCTATAATCAAAAAGTACAGTATTTAATTTAAACGAACCGCGCACGTGGGAACCGGTCGATTTTCTTTCTTATGTTGGTAGGACTGTAAGACACACATCTGTAAATTTTTGGCGCCATCAGATCATTACCTGATATGGCCCCGTGCGACTTCTTTTTGTTTCCCAAGTTGAAGTTATCACTTCGTGGAAGGAAATTTCAGTCGATAGAAGAGATCAAAGAAAATGCGACGAAGGAGCTGAAGGCCATCCCTTCGTCGGCCTACCAGGGGTGCATAAAGGACTGGGTTAAACGTTGGCACATGTGTGTTGCTTCAGACGGGTCATATTTTGAAGGAGATAAAATAAATTTGCTGAAATTTAACTTTGATTTGTTTTATTTAAATATTCTAGGTACTTTCTGATCATAGGGTACTAGAGCGTTGTTTAAAGGCATGACCCGTAGCGGCACGTGAAAGTAGTCTGCATAAATTTGTTTGCGTTAGCTTTTATGTGCCAGGTTTTTAACTAGGAACTAACACTGTTAAGGTTTTCTTGTAAGTTGTAAGAAGCAATTGATTTATGGCTACCTTTTGAATTTATAAACGTATCATCGGCATAAGTGGCTGTAATATATGAGCACTTCATTAAGCGTAGATCCGCTGTGAAAAAGTGTATATATAAGCAGGCTTATTTGTAGTACACCTGCTTTAATTTCATAGAGGAAGGGCTTTTTGGAGTGCTTTTTTAGCCAATTTGTACACACAAAAATCAAAAGATTAATATTAAAAAATATATATATGGCTTTGGCTTTATCATACGATTTAGCGAGGAAAGAACAACCCAATTCCATTTATATTATAGGAGTCGCTGTACCTTCATACACATACATATATAAATATTTCTAAAAAGATTACTAGCAGCAGCTTTTACGCACCCATACTCTTTCTCGTATGCAAGTGCAATTCTGCGTATTACTACTTACCTGCTTTTATTCAAAAAGCAACACACACACATGCACTCTTATCATTTACTCATAATATTAAGTGTTTGCACAAATTAATTAAAGACAAATATTTTATGAATTTTATTTTTAACTTCAACTAATGTGTTGAAATCCATAGAATTTTCCCTTTACCATATTTCTTCATTAAGTAAAATTACTCTCTCGAATTTATTTCGACGAAAAGTTCATATCCATTTGATTAATTACAAACAGAGTTTTGCTTGATGTATATTTTAGCAGTAAGATAACATTACTCTCTCACACAAGCGGCAAAGACTAGTATATTGAGTATTACTAGGAACTCGAAACGGCTGAGTGTGGGTGAGTAAAGTCGGTGAAAGCAAAAGTTTTCGACAGTTCATTCAATAACTTAGAGTAAGGCCTTTGAAAAATACAACTCATGTGTACAAATGTGTGTATGTATGTATATATGTAAGTATGCATGTATTTATTTATTTTAATTGAAGTGAAAGTTCAAATGCAAACGTCATAATTCTAGAAAATTAAGAATTTGAGAAAAACCGCTTGCAATTTTCATTTCATTTCAGTTTCATTTTATGGTTAGGCGACGGCTGTTGGCGCCGCCAAGAACCAATCACTTTTTTAAAGAACAGTTTGGTTGTCGTATGAGCTTCATGTATTTTACTAATTAATTTTAAACGATTCTCATTAAGCTGTGATACTAAATATCCGTTACTGGACGCCTGTTTTTAATTTTATGTTTACACCTCCCCAAATGTGAAAAGTTCTGATTTTTCCTTATTTCTGTGCATATTTTAAATAGAGATCTTGCAAGTAATTTTCACTTTTATGATTATTTTATGGCAGTAAATAAACTAATTTCTTACCTAAAAATATACGGGGCTACCGGGAAAGTTGTTCTAGATTCTCAAGGACACTATTATTTAATAAAGATTATGAAAGGGCCATGAAGAAAGTTTAACTTCGATGTGGCGGTGGGAATAAAAACACGGTGTCGCATAATCAGACTAAAGAAAAAACGAAAAACGCTTAACCCTTTAGACTCGAATGGTACATTGTGTACCACTTAAAGATTAAATGTCACAATAATGACTCGTTGAATTTCTGCTGGTTTATGCTATTCACCTGATCATCTCTACTCTTTTCTAAATACATACTGATAAGTTCCGTTACAATTTTTGTTGTCTGTACTAACGGAGTCTGTTTTTTTATTGCATTGACAAGCAGTGAAAATTAAATTTCGCGGAGTTTTTGTAAGATATTTTAAAAGTGTTTACAATTTGTGCATGTAAGTATTTATAAAAAAAAATAGTTTTGCACTTGTTTTGGCATATGGTACTTATGTATACCATTCGTCCGGTATAGTGGTACATATGTGTACCACTAGTCTTATAAATACTACATAAGGTGACTCTTCGTTTTGATCAAAATTTATATTATCCTTAGAAAATGGACCCTGAAGATATCCAAAAAATCTTGGAAGACGAAGCTGATAGTATCAGCTACTCAGAAGACTTCTCTAGGGAAAGTTCCGAGAATTTTCTTCCAAGTAATTGCACTACTTCCAGTGATAGCGAAGATTCAGTAGACGAGGAGAATAAGGATGCTGACGAGAGATTCTTATTTAGTAGTGTCTTGAGCTCTAACTGCGGTAACGATGATACTGAAAGCGACAATGATGACTTCGCCTCGAACCCCAGCGCATCGAAAGCAAATATTATTTGGATGAAAATTTTGTATCAAAACAAACTATTTATGGACCTCGGAACTGCACAATATCAAAACACATACCAAGACGTTCAAGTATAGATCAAACACGGAACGAAAGAAGCATTGGTATTGAGTAATTATCACAAACCTAATGTTACAAAAACGTTGAAAACAGGAAAAAAATTCTAGTGCAATGCCCAAATCAAATAAAATTTTATAGGAAGATCATGCGGGTAGTCGACTTAGCTGATCAGATGTGTGGGCTTTATGAATACGATAAGACCTCAACAGGACAAAGATACCATTCAAATCGTGGATGAACATTACAAATTGCCAAACGCAAGGAAATACACCTTCCTGTTGAAGGTACTACACGACGTCGTTGTATCAATTGCAGTTCTCAAAAAATTCAGATTCGCACTAAGGCGATATGCGAAGAGTGCCAAGAACCGCTTTGCAAAACGTGCTTTGCACCTTACCATACATGAATTTTATGTATAAAGATATTTTTTCACTAAAATTTTCTTGAATAATATAACAATTAAAAAAAGTATAAGTCAAAAAAAAAAAAATAAATAAAATATAAATTTTTGTATATTTCTTATTTCTAAAGTGTGTTTTACAGGACGGCTGGTACTTATTTGTACCACATAACATCCCGAGTGGTAGAACGGCTTACCACCACCCACCGTGCCACCCTGTTATTGCATCTCAGATTTTTAATAATTTTTAAATTATCCATCACCTAATTAACCAACTTTGATAAACAATTTTATATCAGGATTACTGTGCGAATGTCGGGTCGAAAGGCCGCCCGCAAATATTTTTCACCCGACTTTTTTATTCAATTATTTAAATTATGCGAGGTATTAAATAAGGTGTGCTTTGAATCGATCTTTTGTTATGTTGAACTTTCTGCTGAGTCTATTTAAGTATACATATTATACCCAGAATATTATAATTTTTCGATAGCTAAAAAGTCAGAACAGTTTTAAAAATAAATTTGTAGAATAGTTTCCATAATTTGTTTTTCAATGAAGTGAAGTAGGAACTGCTTAGAGAAAAAACGTAAATTCAAACAAAACAGGGGAATACTAAAGTGCACGCAAATTTGACGAACTGCATGTTAAGAGTAACTGGCGATTTAGTTAACGCTAATACCTGGAGGCGATCGGTACTTAGACAGTAGAAGGTTTTGTTCAGGTTAAAGTTCTGTCACTGACGGGGTTAAGGGCTTTAGAAGCTGTCTCCACGTAGAATCAGTGCTCATCCATTAAGGGGGTATTCTAGTCTAGAGGCCCGAATTTCGAGCATTTTTTGACGATGAATAAAAAAAAAGCTATTGATATTTTTACGATACATTTTTTTATCATTTATTTATTCATATATTAGGAGCACACAAAATAAATTTGAAAAAAAAAAAATGAATTTTCATGGAGTTATGCGTCCTTGAAGTGGAAGGGGGGAAAAACAGGCAGTGTCCCCGTCATCACGATTTCTACCCTTGTGGTCATCTGAAAAAAAAAAAAAAATACAAATTCTTAATTAATATGAATGTCATTATCGTATGAACCAGAAAAAACGGAAAAAAAATTGTTTCCATAAAATGGCGGCTACTCAAAAAATTGAGGTCGATTTTTCTCTTATTTTTAAGCTTTCTCGAATTGTTTACACATATTAAAAAATTGAAATTTCCAGTTTTTCGAGCTTCATACGATAGAGATATATTTAAGGAATATTCATGACAAATTTCAAGTAAATCGGTTGATTAGAACTTGAGATATCGTGCCGACCGTATCGAACGAAGTAGTTTCGAGAAACACGCGTTTGAATTTCGCCGTCCGCTCAAACCAGTCTAGCTGTCGCGTCACTAAAATAGTTGTAATTTCGAAAATAATTCGAATTTTGCAAAATCCTTTTAGGGAGATATTTTTGAATACCTAAACTATCGAATTTTGAAAAAAAAAACATTTCGATTTTTTCAAATTTCTAGACTAGAATACCCCCTTAAAGGTGATGTCACAAGACCACCAACAACGTTTTGTACATTGGAACATCAAGAAAATAATAAAGAAAAATGAAAAAAAGAGAAGGATAAACTGGATTGAATACCCGACATGCATTTGAAGCTAAAAGCATACGACATTAGTGCAAATGGAACGGATTTTCAACATTCACCAATCCGAACGTGCACGATAAAGGAAAAACAAAAACAAATCAGTTGGTCCACTAATATCACTTTTAAAGATTCGCTTTCGAGTATTAGTAGGGAAATTGAGTTCAAGTGAACACACAGAATTCTGTATCATTCAGATAGCGTCGAGATTGACATATGCTAATTTAACAGAAATGAAACAGAATGCAAGCAGTGATTCCAGAAATAGAAAAATTCTATTCTATTCTAAAAATAGAAAAATTCTTATGCTCGCACTACCGTTCTTCTCAAATACATATGCAACTACTCTTTCTCTCATGGATGTGCGATTCTGCGATTCAATGAGTCTGAAGTTGAACAAAATGCCTGGTGTCAATTGAAAACTTCCGCAAAGACTAGCCGTGGAAGAAGCTTGAACAAGAAGTCTTGTTTCATTTGTATGCGTGTATGCAATATACAAGTACATTGTCGGCGACATGCGTTATCACGTTTGCGTGTCAAGTATCTTTTGGCGAGACGTGTCGAGGAGGGCACGGTTCACAAATTAATTAAAAGTCTGCCAATCACAGTCGCAGTCATTTATACCCTATACCAATGGGTAATCACTAAAAAAATCAATATATTTAGCATTTTGCTCTGTGTTGAAAGAAGATGGCAATCACGTTTATAAAAACAATTCAAAGAGTGTAGAAAAGTGGATTTATTTGTTAGTTCGTAAGGTACTAAAAGCTTTTGTTTACATCAAAGTGCACTTGACTTGCTGGCAGATGAACTCCTCGATAGGTCATAGAAGCTACAACAACGAAAATATATGTACACAATGCATGCGTGCTCAGAGTATTGCTACAACGGTATGTCTGCTCTCTAATGTATGTAAAGTAAAAATGGTGCTTGATAATCTTTTGTTTGATTTTTAAGAAAAGTGAGTAGAGAAAGAGAAGATTTGACTTTTATCGACACATTGAAACACAATAAATGCCTGTTAGATCGCTTTTGTAATTTCATACTTTGAACTGATAAAAAGAGAATTTTGTTAATTGCCTTAGAGCTCACTTTTTTCTAGTTTGTAATTACTTCTTCTACAAATTAAGCTCACAACTTGTTTATAAGAAACTAGCAAACGCTGCATTGCTCCAAAAGCATATAGGAAAAATTAGTGAGCAGCGCAATAATAAATCAGCAGATATGAAAAGCAAAGCTCATGTCGCACCCTAAATACAAAAGGGTCACAACTCAAAATGTACTTCTGCTCAAATATGAACGAGACGTTATCAATAAAACGGTCCGCGGATGACCTATGGCAAAAATACATTTTTTGTTTTTTGGTAGGACTGTTATAAGCTTACATGGCAAATTTCAGCGTGATATGTCACATAGTTTGTTTTCTGTGCTACTGTAAACAAGTCAAGAATGATAGAAACAAGATTGCGCCCATCAACAGAGCGTGACGTCACGTTTGCCGAGTTGTGCAGTGTTGTCAACCATTTGCTCTTCGCAATAAATTTAGTGCTTTTTTATACCCAAAATGCGAACATTTTTAAGTTTCGTGTTTGTTCCTTTTTTTAATTCAAAGCTCCCGAAACTGTAAGTTAAAAAAGGTCACTCTGAGAAGATTTTAATGCTAATGCAAATTTGTTGATTCTTATAAAGTTTGATATTTTGAAAGTGCAAATTTAATTTTTTGCTCCTTTTAACAGAAAATGTTATGTTAACAGCGATTACTGCATTACAAAAGTAAACATTATAAGGTACTTTTAGGCGCCTCCAAACCAGATACTGAGCAAATCAATGAGCGAGTGCATATTAATTTGGTATTTCCCTATGGAAAAATACGCTTTATTAAATTCTTGCATATACAGTGACGGTCACAGTAAAAGCAGTACGACCAAATGCAAAATTTTGACAATATTCTTTTCGGCAAATTTCAATTTTCAGTTTCAATTCCGTAAATTGCCCACTTACGGCATTCTAATCTTATGCATGCATGTCAATTAATAATTAAAATCTTACTCTAACACATGTTACATAAATACATAAATAAAAAAAGTATGATATACATAGATAATTATATACGTGCTCAATGAAAACATAGTATTTGTAAAGAAGGCATATAGTATGAATAATAGGTTCAAGTTAGGCGAACATAAACGGTAGGTATAGACAAAATAAAGAAACCGAAAGAAAAGGGTGTACAAATTGGTTTGTAGTCAAAAAGCAAACGATATATCAGTACTAATGAAACATTGAAGTTCACAACTTTCGAGTTGTTTCTTATCAGTCCAGTTTTCACAGGTTCAGGAATAAATAACACAAAGCAGTCGCCTGGAGGTAAGTGAATTGTATTTAGTAACAACCAGATTGTTATGTCGCAGTTATTCGTAAATTGAAGCTTTTCATGTTTTATAAGTAAGGCGTTTTTCAATAGGTGCGCTTCAACTTTTTTCCGATAGGGAGGGCGAACGACGCAATATTTTTTATTTTTCGCTTGTCATTTGTAAACTTCATTAGTATACATTTCATCATGGAACGCTACACACTTGAGCAACGATTGCAAATCGTGCAAATTTTTTATGAAAATAATCGTTCTGTTGCTGCTACTTTGATCCAGATTTTTTCCAAAAAATCATCTTCAGTGATGAAGCTCACTTTTGGCTCAATGGCTTTGTCAACAAGCAAAGTATGCGTTACTGGGCAGAAAGCAATCCACACGTGATTCATGAGGCACCGTTGCATCCCGAAAAAATCACTGTTTGGTGCGGTTTACATGCCGGCGGCGTAATTGGCCCATATTTTTTCGTTGACGAGAACGATCGCCACGTTACTGCGAATGGAAATCGATACCGCGACATGATAAACGATTATTTTTGGCCGCAATTGAATGGTATGGACTTAGACGACATGTGGTTTCAACAGGACGGGGCCACAAGCCACACAGCACACGCTACAATTGATTTGTTGAAGAGTAAGTTCGATGAGCGCATTATTTCCAGAAATGGACCGGTCGAATGGCCACCGCGCTCGTGTGATTTGACACCTCTAGACTATTTTCTGTGGGGTTATGTGAAGTCATTGGTCTACAGTAACAAGCCGGCGACGATTTGTGAGCTCAGAGCCAATATTGAACGCGAAATTGCTGGAATTTCGGTCGATTTATGCAAAAGAGTGGTCAAAAATTGGGTTCAACGATTGGACTTCGTAAAACGTGCACGCGGTGGTCATGCGAAAGAAATCGAATTTCATACTTAAATGTATGTGTTCAAACTCGATAATAAAAAAATTTTAAATTAGTTAAAAAAGTGTGTTTTATTCAAAAAAAAAGTTGAATCGCTCTTACTGAAAAACGGTTTATTTTGGAGTATTTAATTTTAGCAATTTTGATGTGAACAAAGAATTTCTTGTGGACAAAAAATAGAACATTTTGTATGCACATATTTTTGCTTTCCCACGGCGATATGTGAGCACTCCGACCCATGCCATTCTACATTAATATTTTTGGCTGAAATTGGTTCAGGTTTGCAGTTGACTGATTGAAAATACTATATGTCTTTTAACAGATAAATTTCTTGTATGCCACTTTCAAGACAAAATAATTTTGGACTAATATGCTGGGTATTGAAATTCTGGCTAAAAATTTATTTTGGTCCGTAGATCTCTGCATTTTTAAAGTAAGGGGTCTTTCGAAAGTTTGTTTCCTAGGCGGTACATTTTTTTATGTCTTCCGTGACATTTATCAAGTGGACCGATGCACAATTTTACACGATAGAACAAAACGTTATAGTTATTCAAACTATTTACGGAAATGGTTGGTCTTTAAGAACAACATATCATAAAATCCGTAATTTTAATATCCGTAAGAGATATCGTCTGAAGGAGTCAACAATTCAAAGATTGTTAAAAAAATTTTAAGATTAAAATTTCGGATAGAAAAAGGACTGACAGATAAAAAACTGGACGTTCTGTTGGGATTGGTGCTGATGTATCACAAAGTGTTGCTGAACCATCTTCAGCATCGATATCTCGACGTCTTCGGTAATTAGTCATTCCCGATCGACTTCCGCCACAATTTTTCTCAATGCATCTCGGTCCATAGCCATACTACGGTAGTTGGTCAGTGCAATGCTTCTTAGATCGTCCTCAACGTCACCTAACCATCACTTTCGCGGCCGTCCTGTTCGCTTTTCACCATAAATTCGTGTATCCAAAACTTTGCGAGCAGTCCTTTCATCTGGCACTTTGTAAACTTGTCCGAATGCGGATTTAACAAACCGCACGACGTTTTCACCTTGTAGAAATTTCTCTAACTCGTTATTATTATCTGATGCGATATTTCGATCCAGCCTCTGAAAGAAATACAGCTTCCCTCCGAATGAATTAAATGTAAACTACGACATATCGTCGTTCAGTCACGCAATATTTTTCTACACATACAATTGATGGTTTTCCTATAAAGCGTCAAATAGCGCGAACTGAGACGAGACTTTAAAATTGTCCACTAAATACTTAAGTAGAAAAAGAAAAACGTAGAGCTTTTTTCAAATACTTATAAGCACACACACGGTGTCTGTTTTTATAAATATTTTTTGTAAATACTCTAAAGAAAAATGTAACTTGAAACCTGTCAACTTAGGGAACAAACAGGAGACTGGTTGACAAAAAAAAAAAAAAATGGAAAATAGCATAAAAAATTAAACCTTTGTTTTTGCATAATTTATTGTATTATCACATTACGTTATCCAGCTGCATCTCTGGGTGACTGTGGCAAATCATCAGTCACTAACTGCCCGTCACAAGGGCGCCAAGGCGATAATTTTGCATAGAGAAAGTAGAAGTTACTAAGATTCCAGAGTTCAGCGCTTGCATGCAAATATTTTACGCCATTTGCACTCCTTTCCTACTTTCATGTAAATACTTCATTTTTCTTCCTTGCCTTAGTTTCGCCTTTTTCTCAGCGGCGCCAGCAGTGCGACATTCAGCTCGAGTTATTTGCTCAGTTGCGCCACTTCTGCACTTCACTGCTGATTAAAACTAGTAGATGTTGGCAGTCTAATAACGAATTTAGTAAAAGTTTTAGAAATCGCTTTTCTGTGAATTTTCTTTGTAGTTTTCAATTTAAACTCAGTTTTCGATGGGTGATTAGGAATATTTTTTATATGGTTAAATATAGAAATATTTTTTATTACTATTACTTTGCTATGTTTTTAGGATACAAACGCTATCGTATTTTGAAGAGCTATAAAAAAATGGAACTAATTTTTTGTAATTACTTTCAATTCAAGTTTAATGTGTAGCGAGCTTCGAGCCTTTATACATATCTGCTTGGTGAATAAGCATTTTTGTGTTTTTGAAAAATCCATTCAAAATTATATTTATTGAATGATTCAATTGATTTATTTGAGTTTTTGCTATTGCCTTTCACCTGTTTCACATCGTATACTGCTTTAGGCTGACAGCAATTAATACTAAAAAAATATCGCACTCCCATAAAAGCCTGCTCCTACTCGCAGATACTTAAACGGATCGGGTGGTCTAGAATTCTTGGGGAACACGTTATTTTGGTAAAAAATATCGAGTACAGGTCGAAAAAAGTGAAGCAATTTAACCGTCTAACACTCTGAACGCGCATTTAACGTGAAAAAAAAAATTGAAACGCGTTTTTTCTCGAATCAACGTTTTCCGATTTGTTTTATATGATTTAGAAAAAACTTTTGGTTCAGTCAGTCTAAAATTTGTAAAGCTTATTCCACCCACGAATTACGATCATATTATCAAAGAAAAGGGTGGATCTACTAATTATTAATGTTTTTATTTTTTAGTTGAATTAGTTTTAAAGGTGACACACAGATGGCGCTATTTATCACTTTATCGCGTTGGCAATACTGAATATATATTCATGACAAAGCCTCATCCCTAGGCTTTGTTTATCAGTATCTGTCATTTCGCTGAAGTATAAACAACGCAGTGTTTTCGTGCTCCGAGTATGTCAACTTTCGTGCCGTCGAAACGCAATTTGCGGGAAGCTTTGCTTTTCTGCTTCAATTTGAAAAAAAATACAGCCCAAGCCCGTGAATTGCTGCAGGAGGCCTACCCAGACCATACTCCGTCGATTTCAACATGTGAGTACTGGTTTCGACGATTCAAAAGGGGTGATTTTCACACCGAAGACAAGTAGCGTCTTGGCCAGCCCAAAAAGTTCGAGGACGCGGAATTGGGGGAATTGGTAAACGAGGACTCGTGCCAAACCCAAGAAGAGCTTGCTGAATCATTGGGCGTTGATAAATCAACCGTTTGCAAGCGTACGGCCGCATGTTGCTCAACCTGTCAAAAAATACCTTGGAACGCTTGGCTGGGAAGTGTTACCCCACCCGCCGTATAGTCCAGACATAGCTCCCTCCGATTATCATTTGTTCCGGCATATGAGTCTCGATTTGGCGGACCAGCGGTTCTCCTCGTACGAGGCTACCAAAATATGGGTTGAGACATGGATAGCCAAGCAGCGGCCAGAATTTTGGAGAAACGGCATCCGGAAATTGCCCGAAAGATGGGCAAAAGTTGTAGATAGCGATGGCCAATACTTCGAATAAAATATTTTGTACCGTTTTTTCACAATAAAGCCCCAAATCTTCGAAAAAAACCTTTAAAACTAATTCAACCTCCCATATCACTAATTCCTTTTATTTGCACTAATTTATTATTAAAATATTATTACTTTACTTTTTAAAACGAAAAATTCAGTAAGTAATGCGATGCCTAATACTTTTGGCCAAGGCTGCACTTTTACTTCGAATTTCCAGCACTTAAGTTCCTATGCGATAATCAATAAAATAATTTACCCTTTTTAATATATCAAATTCATTTGGCTTCAAAATAAGCCACGACAAGCAGACTTTTAACTGATATGTCATGCAAAAACACACTCAACTACGCCAGCCGGTTTAGGCAACCGACACTTATTCAGCAAAAATATACATCTTCTACCAGCTGAAACTCAAAATGTGAAAAGTTTTCACGATTTGTGGATTTATATTGGAAAGTGGCGAGAAAAACTGCATTAAATAAAAAAGTGGCAGCTTTGAAGTATCAAAAGCTATGTAAAACAAAAGAAAAAAACAACAAGTGCCACCATTTTTCTCTCTCTCTTTGCAACTCCTACACTCTTTTGTACTAAACTTTCGTTTTTCCGTTGTGGGAGCTGCAAGTTCTTAAGCAGAAACAAGCAACTATATTTCAAGTGCCTTATTCATGGCCTTAACTTCGAATAATCGTCGTTTGACAATTACAAGCGCTGACAACTTTCTGCGCGCGATTTACGACAAGCAAAAGAATCAAATAAACTTAAAATGAAATGAGATTGAAAAACGCCGTATGCATTTCTGAAGAAAAAAAAAAAGAACAACTGGGCAAGTATTAGAAGATAAATTTTCTTTGGTAGTTTTAAAATACGTTAATAATTTATGGTTGAGTGGACGTTTCTTAGACATTTCAGATATTTGATAACTATTTAATGAATTTCATACTCAATCCTTTTTCTTTAAATTACTGAAGGTGCGATAAACAGCAATATATTCCAGTTTCTAAGTGACTAACAAATAAATAAAATTCATTTGAGTTTGAAATTCTAAATGAGCACGCGAGAATACCACTGAAGATGAGGCTATGTAAACAGCAACCATAAAGCGTTTGAGAAACCAACCATAAAATATGTGGGTGTCTGCCGCCCAACTGCCACTTATTTGGCGCCACTCAACCTCCGTTTGCTTCAGTTTTGTACTTCTGCTCACTGCAAATACTTTGTAAAATTGTTGAATGCAGCTCGAGTTTGAATGCGGTGCTTTTGGCCAATTAAAATGTTTTGCATTTTCATTAGCCCTTGTTAATCACTTGTTTAGCAAATGAGTTTGTGGGAAGCTATGAAAATTCTTGCGGTAAACTATAACGTAAATTTTTTTACACACCCCAAGTTTCTTTGCCAAAGAGGGCCACTTTCAAACTAGCAAAGTTTATTTGATTTGGGCGTAGTGGATCAGGTAGTTGCAGCGTTTGTTAAGCAAAGGAGAAACACTTTTTAGTGAGATATTAAAAGTTCACCGCGATCGCAGTAACCAAATGGGTTGGTGCGTGACTACCATTCGAAACCTCGAACAGGAAACACAAAAATATAAAAAGACGTTTTCTAATATGCATCGCCTTTCGGCAGACAATGGCAAACCTTTGAACATGAAGGAGCTTCTCATTAAAAAAACACGCGGCATATCGTTCCTCCGCTTGTGGAAAAATATACCACCTTGGCGGTAGTGCCGAGCATCCATATAAAGTATGGAACAATAAACTCCAGAATGATCTACAATTAAAAAAAAATATTAAAATATATGGTACCTCAGATTTTATTTTGTCGCAATGCGCGGTAGTCTTAGAATGATAATAAAAATACGGGTTCTATGAAAAATTCGTTTCTCGAACCTAAGTCCAGATGTTGAAATTTCGCAGCATGCAGTTTTTTCTATTTGTCTAATATTATCCTGGAAAAAGTAGCACTTAGCTTATATAGCGCAATTTTGCTGAAACCATAGCGCGTCTACAGGGTTGCCCATATTCGACGGACCCATCTGGCAACCCTGTATCTTGTGACAAAGACATCAGATCGTTTAATGACATACCGCGTTGGAAGCGTCAGTCTAAGCAGATTTTTACCATGGAACAGTATACGCCACGCGAGCGCCTCCAAATTGTTGAAATTTACATTCAACAGAAGAAGCCAATTGTGAAAACTCAACGCGCGTATAAAAAATTAAATAATGTGAAAAGTGCGCCTTTTAAGAGCACCATTAAACCTTTGTACGAGAGGTGATGCTCTTTCTAATCCAAAGAGGCCACATCAAGACCGACCAAAGCGATCGGATGAGAATATTGCTCTTGTATGGGCCAGTGTTGAGTCGTCGCCAAGGACATTCCAAAATCGCCGTTCGCAGCAGTTGGGCATTGCTCGGACCACTTTACAATGATTGATTTACATTTATTCCCGTATAAGATTCAATTGACGCAAAGATTGTTGTCTGCGGACAAGCCTCGTCGATTGGAATGGGCCCAAAGAGTCATCGAAATGGCTGAAGATGATGAGCAATTTTGGAACAAAATAATCATGTCCGATGAGGCTCATTTCTTATTGAATGGGATGGTAAACACGCAAAATTGCCGTCACTGTTTCGTGCGGCGTTAGTACGAAAACGATTATTGGGCCGTTTTTCTTCGAAAATGAAGATAGTCAAGCTGTTACCGTCAACCAGGAGCGTTATCGCGATATTAACCCCACTTTTGAGATGCCAATTATTCATCGAAAGCGTATGAGGCAGTTCTGGTTTCAACAAGATGGCGCTCCACCACACACAGCTCACACGACAATCGATTTTTTGAAGAAATTGTTTCCTCGTCGTTTGATGTCGAAAAATAGCGATTTTGACTGGCCACCGCGTTCGCCCGATTTAACGTCATCTGACTTCTTCTTGTGGGGATATTTAAAATCAAAGGTTTATATTAATAAGCCAAAGACCATAGAAGAGCTCAAGAAGAACATCCGTGAAGAAATAGCCGCTATTCTAGCTGCTATTCCAGCCGAAATGTTAACTAAAACTATGGAAAATGCTGCAAACCGGGCACAATACGCCGTACAGGCTCAATGCGGCCATTTAGAGATATCATATTCAAAAAGTGATGTCAACAAATTTACTTAAACCAAATAAAATGATTATTATCGTCAACATCAAAGGAATTTAGTTTTTCTTTGATTTAAAAAAAAAACACATGGGTCCGTCGAATATGGGCAACCCAGTACAACGGATTTTTTTAATGAGAATTCAGTTTAACGTTAGTTTTGCTTATATAATTTGATTTTACCACCGGTATTGGCTAGTTATTTTCCCTTCTTCACTTAAGTTGAATTTAATGATTGATTTCATTCGGATGGTTGCATCTTTGTGTTATAATTTTCAAATGGTGCTATATGTAAAATACAAAAAGGCACATTTTCTTTAAATGTATGCTTTATCTCAGTTGTCAATGCCCCAGCCAACTTTTGTTAGACCAATGCAGTCATCATTTCGATGATAGTAGTCTTCGAAGCGTTTTTAGGGCTATGAGGCGTTGCGTTAATCTATGCTTCAACTACGACCCACATTTAAAAATCAAATGCAGTACGGAATCATAAATCAGGCGACGGTTGCTGTGGTAGAGAAGATTGCTGTTGAGCTGAGTCTTCTTTGTCTTATGTGCCAGTGGTGAGTGCTGCATTACATCTGCATGTACTGGCGCACTCTACTGATAATCAGGAAGCAATACAGTCAAAATATGTCACTTTATTACCAGTGTTGAAACACAGAAATCCCTACTGGGATAACGCAACAGAAAATTACCACTGGGACAACGCAACACATTAGCAGTGCAGACACAGAACCATAGCAGTGCACTGAGTTCACTATACTTAGCGGTAGGTCAGTTTCATCGTTCGATTAGATGTCCCGCTAATCGAGAGCCAATACAAAAGTGCGTGCATAAAAAATGTAATTTCGGCACGACAAACATCACACCACCACTCGTAGCAGCTGCAGCGCAAATCACACCACCATACATCACCGTTTTCTTTTTCGTCTTCGTCACCCACCATTCTTCGTCATCGCCTACCTACTGCTAAAAGATTTTTAAGAGGTTCATTCCTCGATTGATTACGCCACGCACTGGGTCGATTTAAATTAATTGTATTGTAAAGAATAAATTCTATAAATAATAAATTTTTAATAAAGTTGCAACTATTGAGAGCAAGAAAAACGCTTCGAGCTCCAACATAAAAATTGGTCCTTCGAGCCGGATGTAATTTCATAAATTATAATCATCGTATATTTTTCGTTTAATTTTACGGCATAATGATAGAAAGCGATCATGACATTGTAGAGGTGCAAAGTCCTCTGCAACGCGAAGAAAATTCTAGAATAGTTCGCGTAAAAATAAAACAACGACAATCGCTAATCACTCGGGTAAATTTGTTAAAACCTAATACAATTCATCTGGACGAACTTTCGCTCAAAGATGTAGAGGCAAGGCTAGCCCTGTTAGAGCGTCACTACAACGCCCTGGATGAACTGCAGTCGGAAATAGAATTTTTAGACGAAACCCAATTTGAAGGTGACATTCGCTCCGTGGTGGATGATACGTACTGTGAAGTCAAGGCGGCATATGCAGAGAGGCTCGCCTTATTGCGGACGTGTGCCGAAGAACTGCCGTTAAGCAGTACAGTTGCCCAACAGTCAGTGCCATCATCGCGGACGCAGTTCAATTTGCCCAAATTGAAGCTGCCATCCTTCGACGGATCACATCGAGAATGGCTCGATTTTCGTAGTATGTTCTCCGTGATGGTGGACAAAAACCCAGCACTGTCAGATGTCGAAAAGTTTCAATACTTGCGCTCGAGTCTAACAGGAGGTGCTGCGAGCCTGGTTCAATCGTTAGAAGTTACCAGCTTGAATTACAAAAGGGCAATGGAACTACTTCAAGCTCGCTACGACCACAAAAGATACATTTACCAGTCTCATGTGCACCATATTTTCGAGATTCACCGCGTCGCCACCCCAAGCGTTAAAGCTCTTCGCGACTTCGTTGACGTCATTAATGCAAATATACGAGCATTACAGTCAATGGCAACACCAGAACAAATTGGAAACAGCCTCTTGCTTCATCTAGTTGTGTCAAAGCTAGACCAAGAGACACAGCTGAAGTGGGAAGAGGAGATAGCAGCAAGGTGGGACAGGGAATCATCATCAACGGCAATCGAGCTACCAACATGGGATGACCTCGCCGCATTCCTGGAGCGGCGCTGCCAACTCATCGATATCATTGACGCCACCGCAAAGTCCACCAAGACGTCGCATCAACAACATGCCAACTCATCACCAGTGTCATCTTCAATGCCAAAGCATCAACCACAATCAAAACAGCTAGCATTCATCGCCACCAAACAGCAAAACTGCTCCTTGTGCGATCAACCAGTTTTTCACAACGCCTTCAAATGCTCACCATTTATGAAACTATCATCTTTCCAGCGCTATGACGTCGTAAAAAAGAAGAATCTGTGCTTAAATTGCTTGGGCCAAAACCACACATCCAAGCAGTGCCCATCGACGCATAGATGTCAAGTATGTCGGGAGAGTCATCACACGCTGTTGCACAGAAATTCAACAAGTGCGGCCAATGAGCAATCATCGACATCGTCATTGACACCACCATCAACTAGCATGCATTCAACGTCGGTCCCAGCATCACTTCAGGTATGTATCGGTAGCCAAGAAGTATTACTGGCTACAGCCATTGTTCAGCTTCGTAGTTCTTCGGGTGCGTTAGTACTCGCACGTGCACTTCTCGATTCCGCCTCACAACTGCACTTCATTACCGAGCGCATGGCTCAACTGCTTCGTTTGAAACGGGAAAAGGTTCCGTTAGAAATCAGCGGAATAGGTTTGTGCGGAGCTAGGTCTCAATTCTTATGCAAGGTAGAGATGCGCTCTCAACATACAGCTTATTCGTCAACAATGGATGCGGTTATCATGAACACAATAACCCCGTCTCAACCACGCACACCGTTGAACACATCAGCATGGAATATCCCAAATAATATCTCCTTGGCCGACAAAACATTCAAAACACCATGCCCAGTGGATTTGCTGATAGGAGCAAGCATGTTTTACGATTTACTGTTGGTTGGACAGATCAGCTTAGGCGAGAATAAGCCAGTCCTTCAAAAAACTAAAGTTGGGTGGGTGGTAGCCGGAGCCGTTACAAACCACCCACTGTTATCGTCAGCTACGTTGGTTTCATCATACACTACATCTATCGCGACTGACTGCATGTTATCGAATTCACGGTCATCACTACTTGCAGCCAACGCAGCTAATACGTCGGCACCAATACTCGAACCGTCCCTTGATCAAATTTTGGAAAAATTTTGGCACATCGAACATTATCCGGACCAAACACAATCTAACCTAACCATTGATGAAAGAGAGTGCGAAAAATACTTCGAAGATACTACAAAAAGATGTCCCACTACCAACAAATTCATCGTACGCCTGCCGTGTAAGGAACCACCTCAGTCTTTGGGTACTTCTTATGACATAGCACTGAAACGACTTTTGGCCATCGAAAATAAACTTCGCCACAACAGATGCCTTGAAAGGGACTATAATTCGTTCATGAAGGAATACATCGCACTACACCACATGATCCACGTCCCCTTTCCAGATGCATGCTTAAACTACATACCGCACCACGCAGTCATGAAACTGGACAGCAGCACGACGAAGCTTCGTGTGGTGTTCGATGCGTCATGCCGAACATCAAATGGCAAATCTTTGAACGATATTCTTCGTGTAGGCCCTACCATACAAGATGATCTTGTTTCAATTCTCATCAGATTCAGGCAGCATTCCTTCGTGCTAATGGCGGACATCACCAAGATGTATCGCCAAATCATAGTAGACAAGGAAGACACGAACCTGCAATGCATATTGTGGCGAGATGAGATAACAGATCGAATTAAGACATATAAGCTGCAAACTGTTACGTATGGTACGGCGTGTGCACCGTACTTAGCCATAAACTGTCTGCAGCAACTCGCACGTGATCACATGACATCACATCCAATCGGCGCATCAGTTATTGCCAACGACTTTTATGTTGACAATCTCATGACCGGCGCACCTACAATTGAAGAAGTTATCGAAATCAAGCAGCAAGTCATCGAAGTGTTAAACAAAGGTGGATTTCCACTGAGAAAGTTTGCAACGAACGACCCAAGCATTATCGCCGACGTAGCCGCAGTGGATCGTGAAGACATTATCCAAGTTGAAGACGTAGGCTATGTTAAAGCATTGGGCTTGAAATGGTCACCATCTTTGGATAGCTTTCTCTTCAGTTACACACAACCACCGGTATCATCGAAACTTAGCAAGCGTATCATCCTCTCACATATCGCTAGATTCTTCGATCCGTTGGGTTTGCTCAATCCGCTTATGGTCACCTGTAAAATTTTGTTGCAGCAGTTGTGGAAGCTTCGGCTGAATTGGGACGAAAGTGTACCTCAGTCTATTTATACACAATGGGAGTCATTTTGCACCAAACTCCCGCTTGTTGAAAATCTTCGAGTGAACAGATTAGTAGCATGTGATTACAACTCTACTATACACGCATTTGCAGACGCCAGTACAAGGGCATACGGTGCCACCATATACGTGGTATCCAACTCAACATCGGCACTACTCTGTGCGAAATCTCGTGTTGCTCCTACGAAAGGAGTAAGTCTGCCTCGTCTAGAACTCAGCGCTGCAGTGCTTCTGGCAGAGTTGCTTGAGTTCGTGTGTAAGAAAATCCACCACAACCCTCGGAATGTTCACTGCTGGACCGATTCAATGATTACGTTGGCCTGGATAAAGGGAGATCCATCAAAATGGACAACTTTTGTCAGCAATCGAGTAACCAAAATACAATTGCTCACTCAGCACTATCACTGGCACCACGTCCCCAGCGAATTAAATCCTGCTGACATACTTTCACGAGGAACAAAAGCTGACAAATTCATCGAAAATAGCCTTTGGTTTCATGGCCCGCATTTTCTTACCCAAGACGCTCAACACTGGCCACTACCATCATGCAATGCCATCAACGACAATAATATACCAGAGCAGCGTCGACAAAACATCGTTTTGCTAACAAATCCAACAACAGATATCATCAGCGAACATAAATTTGTCACGAGTTACAATAAACTTCTTCGAATAATGTGTTATGTGCGACGCTTTGCAGATGCATCGCGTGGAATTCGTACCAACCAAGATAGCATCACCGCATCGGAAATAAATGATGCTCTTCTCATTATTTGTCGCATCGTCCAAAGCAACAAATTCTTCGATGAATTATCCAAGCTTCAAAAAGACCGCCTCGTTCATCGGAAGTCGCCGTTATCGCAACTATCACCATTCCTATGCAATGGAATCATCAGAGTTGGAGGTCGCCTAAAAAATTCTTCACTCACCTTCAATGAAAAACATCCTATCGTATTGCCAAAATCGCATCCTTTTGTTCACACACTTATCATGCATTTGCATCAACAACATCTCCACGCAGGCTGCCAAACGCTGCTCACCATCATTCGTGAAAAATTTTGGATCGTCAACGCCAGAAACACTATCAAGCGTGTATTACACAAATGTATAGTTTGCTACCGGTTTCGTCCCATTTTATCAAAGCAATTAATGGGTGATCTACCACGCGACAGGGTAATTCCATCTCCGCCATTTGAGAAAACCGGAGTCGACTATTGCGGTCCATTGCTTATCACACAGCGAATACGAGGTAGACCTCCTATCAAGGTCTACATTGCTATTTTTATATGTTTCAGCACCAAAGGAGTTCACCTTGAATTAGTACCTGATCTAACGACAGACGCATTCATAGCTGCTCTGAGACGCTTTATGGCTCGGCGTGGCAAATGTCGCATCATATATTCAGATAATGCCACAAATTTCGTCGGCGCGAACCGCGAGCTAAGAGAACTCCTCCATCAACACACGTCGCAACAGCATGCAGATAGTGTCCAGGCGGCATGCTGCACAGACGGCGTCGAATGGAAGTTCATCCCTCCAAGATCACCACATTTCGGTGGCCTGTGGGAGAGTGCGGTGAAGCAAGCCAAGCATTATCTTCGTAGAGCCGTGGGTGTCCACATTCTTACATTCGACGAGCTTTACACAATTTGTTGCCAAACTGAAGCAATGATTAATAGCAGACCCCCGATGCCCATGTCGAGCTCACCAGATGATCTTCGCCCTTTAACACCAGCACATCTCATTATCGGTCGATCACTATCGTCTATTCCTGAACAATCGCTAACATCAGTAAACACTGGAACACTAAAAAGGTACCAACTAATACAATGGATCCAGCAACAATTTTGGGCGCGATGGAGTAAGGACTATCTCCAAGAATTACAGTGCCGAAAAAGATGGAAGTCTCCAATGCCAAATATTCAAAAGGGCGACCTAGTATTGCTACAGGAAGACAACACTCCACCATTCAAATGGCCCATGGGTGGCATCTTAGATACCATCGAAGGTTCTGACGGAAAGGTCAGAGTAGTCATCATAAAAACCGCAGAAAGCACTCACAAGCGAGCCATAACACGGGTAGCCAAACTGCCAATATCTCAATGCAATTAGGAAGGACTGTGAAGCATCGCTTCCCAGGGGGGGTGGATGTTGAAACACAGAAATCCCTACTGGGATAACGCAACAGAAAATTACCACTGGGACAACGCAACACATTAGCAGTGCAGACACAGAACCATAGCAGTGCACTGAGTTCACTATACTTAGCGGTAGGTCAGTTTCATCGTTCGATTAGATGTCCCGCTAATCGAGAGCCAATACAAAAGTGCGTGCATAAAAAATGTAATTTCGGCACGACAAACATCACACCACCACTCGTAGCAGCTGCAGCGCAAATCACACCACCATACATCACCGTTTTCTTTTTCGTCTTCGTCACCCACCATTCTTCGTCATCGCCTACCTACTGCTAAAAGATTTTTAAGAGGTTCATTCCTCGATTGATTACGCCACGCACTGGGTCGATTTAAATTAATTGTATTGTAAAGAATAAATTCTATAAATAATAAATTTTTAATAAAGTTGCAACTATTGAGAGCAAGAAAAACGCTTCGAGCTCCAACAACCAGTCTGGTCTTATAGTCACTGCACAGGCATATCTAAATGCAATCCAATTTGTTACGTTATCTGCGGCTCCCAGACAATTCATTTTCAACTGCTGCTCATTTTTGTTTTCTTTTTTTGTTTTTAGCAATTTTCTTTTAACAATTACTCAATATTTTTCATTAGGTCGCAGTTGTGGACAGTTTGGTGAATTGGGGTCCTTTCAAAGAATATTTATCCCGGTGTTTTCATACCAGCTCATGGCAAGACGGCTATAATGACATGTTGCTAAGCGGGGCCTGAACAGAACTGAGTCTGTCCAGATACGGCATGCGGTTACCAAAGCAGCAAAAGTCACGGGAATGCTAAGCAGATTAATGGCAAACATCCGTGTGCCAACATAGAGCAAAAGAAGTCTAATTATGGCGGCCATAAACTCAATTCTCCTGTACGAAGTATGTTAGAATTGTGCTAAACTGCAAAGCCAAACGCAAAGCTCTGGAGGTTGTGCAACGAACAGCGGCACTCAGAATTGCCTCAGCCTACCGATTTGTCTCTGGCGCTGCTGTTTTTATGATTAGTGGAGAGATACCCATCGACCTTATGGTCTGGGAATGAATGGATGCATGGGACTCTCAAAAGAAACATGTCATCATTAGCTACTCAGAACGGAGATGCCAAATCATGCTGCGGTGGCAAATCTGACACATCAATTGACAAATGGGTCAAAGGAACTTAGGGGAAGGGAACTACTTCTTAACTTAGTTCCGCTCAGGCCACGGATACTTCCGTAGATACCTATACTGCACGGGCAAGGTAAGCGATTCCAAGTGCATATACTGAGAGGCGTCGAGCGATGACGCTTAACACACGGTTTTTATTTATGACAGATGGCTCGCGAAAAGAAATGCTCCGAGGGAGTAGATCAGTGACATCGCGCCAAGCAACATAATCAGCAAAATGCTCGAACGCGAGGACAGTTGGAATGCAATAAAGAAATGCATCGTGAATGTACTACGAAAAAAATATAGACCTCGACACAGTGCAACAAAGCGAAGCCGCACAGACCTAGACACAGAAAGACGAGCCTATCGCATGAAACCTGGCTAGAAATATGGTGGAACCAGACGGGGGTGAATATAATTGGTCCTTTATGGATGCCGTTTTGGACACTCCCGAAGTAATATAGAAAATATGGAAAGTGGTCCCGGTAAAGGTGTTTCCCCAGAAAGAGAGGAGGGATTCTTTTAGAGGCCTCACCACACGACGCAGTAGATGACGGTCGCTATAAATGCGAAGGCATTTTGAACCCTACCTCACCCAACCAAGAAACAAAAACAAAAAAATAAAAACTGAGTCAGCATGTCGTTTTATGACTGACGCCAAACACCTTGGCAAACATTCCTTCACATAAATTTCTTAAATTATAATGCCCATGGTAATGAAAGTTTTGCTTTTCATTCCACACTGAGAGATCGCTTCCCAAAATAATTATTCTAAGGGAACTTGTCCATCACTAAAGGCACCTGGAAGTGCTCCTCTCTTCGTTGCAGTATAAAACTCGGCGTCCTGAATCTGCTTAAAGTCTGCTTTGATGTATGTTGCGTCGTCTATAACCACACATCCATATTTATGGACATCTTGACTATATAATTTCCATGCACGTACTTTAGCACTCTTATTTGGTTTATCATTTGCATTGGGTGCTAAAATCTATTTATATGAACGTAAACCTTCACTGTTGCACACTTTTTGGACGTAACCTTTCGACAGCATCTCCTGACATATTTCACAGCATCTCGAAGTGAAAGGCACGTTTTTTTCGCAATAATTACATCATTTCTCTGCGACACAAATCCTTGTTTTCTTCCACTTTCAGGTTTTCCTTCAACCGACAAGTTTTTATTAAACTTTTTTTTTACAGTACTTTCCGGCCTACTTAAAGTTTTTGCTATGGCGCTTTGAAAAAAGTTAATATACGTCACTGTGTACATACTAATTTTTTATTTACAGTTAGTTTTATGCAAGTAACGATTAAACATAATTGACTTGTTTTTTTCGTTGCATTCTTTACTTATGCATATAATTTTATATTATTATGTATATGTTCCTTCTGTCATCATTGTTCGTTATTGTTGTTCATTCATCAGGTAAATTTCAACTTTGATATGCCAATAAGCGCAAAACACATGTAACAAAATTCCTTATCTACTTAGCCGCAATTAAACTGTAATTAGCTTTTCTCCTCTCTTCTCTTATCTCTGCGTTGCACTAGTGACTTTATTTCTTCCTTGTGCCACTACATACATACATACATTTGTCGGTAATACTCATTCACTACGCGCAGTCAGCCATTAATGTTTAGAAGAGCTAAAAGGATAAATCTACAGCATCAACTGCATTTATTATGATATTCAGTTTGCACAGCTATTTGTTGTTGTTTGTGTAATTTATGATGTGCTTTGTACAGTTAATTAAGCATGTGCGTGTGTGTATAATTGATGAAGTGGAGTGAAATTCGTGAGTAAGTCATGGTATCTTTTGGCAAATTATAAATGTAACTGTTGGTGGGATATTAAGAACATCGAAAATCTTAAATGATACTCATATATCCTATTTTAAAGGTTAGAATAAAAAAAACATTATCTTGAATAACTTCTATATTATTTATTTATACTTTCAGGTTTTTAACTTCAAAAATTTCTCAAGCTTAAGGCCTGAAAGTGTGCTTCAATAGGAAACACTCTATTCGACTTAGAAAAACTAGCTTCAGTTTCAACATAGTTTTCTTCTAATTCGATACATTTCGTCCAACGTTTCTCTAATTTTATCAACCCCTCCCCTTCTCCCCTTACCATTGACTTTTCTAATTAACCTTACCCAACCATTTTCTAAAACTTAGCATACTTACTTATATGGCAACTACAACAGATGATCGGTCTTGGCCGCTATCAAAATGTTAAGACAATCGCCTCTGCATTGCGCGCGTTTACAACAGTTAGAAACACCAAGGGCGGCCAGGTCGTCGTTGACTTGGTCTTTCCAACAAATGTAGATTAGGACGTCCATTTTTGCGAGTTCCATTAGCAAATTTCAAAAACAGCGTCATATTTGCTGGAGCGTTGTTCTTCATTCGCTCAACGCGAGCTAGCCCGCATAGCCGCTGAATTTTAATGCGTTTCACTGCGTCTTATTCTGTTTGCAGTACGTAAATTGATCTTGCCAAGAATTTTTGTCTCGAAACCTTCTAATAATCACCAATTGGTGTTAGTCAATGTCCAGAACTTAGCGCCATACAGTAAGACCGGGAGGATGAGTGATTGATAGAACGTTTCTTTTTTTCGAGTGTCGAGAGCGGGCTTTGCCTTTAAATTGACTACTGAGCCCAAAGTAGCATCTGCTGGCAAGAGTTATTCTTCTCTGGATCTCTCGGCTGGCGTTGTTGTTGGTGTTAATGTTGGATCCTAGGTAGACAAAGTCCTTAACTACGTCGAACACGAAATTGTCAATGACAATCTGCTGTCCAATACGCGTAGACTATTTAGTTCCCATTGAAATTTGCTATAATGCCATAAAAAAGTGCAAGTTTGTAGTGGCGCAAAAATCCAATTAATTGTTTACAGACGGCGCCTCCCATATGAAAAATGTCGAGCATTCGTTACATGGAAGAAATGCACAAAACCGTAAGCTAAAAAAAACAAGATTTCAAACATCAACGCATCAAACCTTCCCTTTATTAGAATAAATTTCAATGATCTATAAAACTGCAGAAACATTTTTCTAAAAACTCTGGCCAAAAAGTGTCAAATTTTGCACAAAGTTTGAAACTTTCGTTTATATCCTTGTTCCATGTTCGTAACTACGCTTTCATATAAAAAATATTGGGTATGGTAATAAGTTACCGCCTTTGTAAGAGAGGTGTCGCTGCTGATGCAACTTTTGTGTTCGCTCTAGTAGTATACTGGTGATTTGAAGGTGTATATGTGAGGTCTCGATCGCAGTAGTTGACATTCATTTGAAGCGAAAGATCCTTTTTTATCTGATGTCCATGCCGGAAAAACAGCATTTGCAGGAAGTCATGCTTCATTATTACCTGTTAAAGAAAAGTACAGCTGAAACGTCTCGTATATTGACCATATTTACAGCAATCACGCTCCATCAAATACAACTTGTAAAGAGTGGTTTCGACACTCCCAAAAAGTTCGAAAATACTCAGCTACAAGAATTATTGGATGACATGCGTGAATCTTTGATGATATGTCTAGAGAGTTAGATGCTGACAGATCAACCGTCGGTAAACGTTTGCATGCGATGGGAGTGGTTCAGAATGCAGGTAATTGGGTGCCACATCAATCGAAAGGGATATCGAGAGACGTTTGGTAACGTGTGAGATGCTTTTTGAATGACAGAAAAGAAAAGGTTTTCTGCATCGCATCGTCGCTGGTGATGAAAAATGGAGGATAACCTTAAGCGTCGAAAATGTTGGAGCCTGCCAGGTAAGCCAGGCCCATCGACATCGAAAAAAAAAAAATTCATGCTTCAAAGGTTATGTTGCGCATCTAGTGGGATCAGAAAGGTGTCATCTATTAAAAGCTCCTTAAACCGTCTGAAACCATCACTGGCGATCGTTATCGACTACAGCTAATGCGTTTGAATCGAATCGGCCGGAATGAGACGGTAGACATGACAAAATGATTTTGCTGCAAAACAACGTCAGGCCACACGTTGCTAAATCGGTGCAGAAATATTTAGAGGAACTGAATTGGAAAATCTTGCCCCACCCTCCGTATTCTCCAGACATTGCACCTTCGGACTACCATCTGTTTCGATCAATGCAGTCAGCCCTTATTGGAGAGCGGTCAAGTCAAAAGAAATCGAATTTTTCTTCAGAGGAATCCGTATGCTGCCAGAAAGATGAAGTAAAGTTGTAGCTTCCAATGGCACTTACTTCACATAATATCCGGTATTATTTAATTGTTTAAATAATTCATAACTTTGGTTAAGAAAGGATGGAAACTTATTCCCGTACCATACGGAAACAACCCTACCGTTTCATGGTTATTGCTGATGAGAATCGAAGATGATCTAGATTTTGTTGGCTGATAAATTGACCTGGGTTTGCTTTGACTTCGAGTCAACAGAATAAGTTTCTTTTAATTTTTCGTTAATTTTGCTTCAACTGATCCTTGGCTTATGGAGCGTTGTAATGCCCATAGCCTCATCTCATTTGCCGTTGATTTTATTAATCATTTGATATTCAACGCCACTTATTCTACTACGATCGCATCCTCACGTTCGGCGTTCAAATGATGGGCGAAGAGCTTCAACAAAAACAATTAAATTGGCTTTGAACTCTTAATGGTCGTAAGGTAATTAAACTCATTTGGTTATTATTATTTTATTTTTTATTTTTTTTTTTAAAGTTGATCGAAGCAAACTTGATGAAGTTTTTCGTATTTGAGCGTCTGTGGCTTCAGGACGAGTTTTATAACTAAGCATCTTTAACCTTTCGCTACCGGCCGGGCGTTAAAGTTCCAAAAGAGATTCTATTGCATTTCCATGGTAATATCTGATGCTTCCTAGTCCTATAAATTTATCTCTTTCGTTATTTCTATATGGTCTGTAATATTCCGTGTGCTCTTTTTTAAATTAAAAGAAAAAATTTCTCTCTCGAGAAACGGAGAACAAAAACAAGGATATACGAAACGTTAAAGCCACTTTTTACTCCACTCGCAATTTAAGCTGGAGTCTGCCGTCTTTATTTAGAGGTTATATCATAGTTGCACATCGATAGACCTGAACGCATTCAAAAGTAATATCTCTGTTTTGTATACAGATCCTTAAATTCCTCTGATCCTATTCGTTCATACCATGCAAGGGGTGCAGTAGCATACATCTTAAACTTAAAATCGTTACAAAGTAGAAGAAGTATACTTTCACTCTCGATATGGAGCAATGGGATAATGGGATAGTTGATAGTTAATGATTTATTTTCCCTAGAGCGGGTTAGAACTCTTTGTGCCTCGAAAGCACCTTTAGAACATCGAATGAGTTTAATTAGATTTCAAGTTCTTTGGCTTTATACTTTTATTATCGCTATCCTTTAACAAATTTCGAATTACCACCCAATGAATTTGTAAATAGTTGCGAATAATTTGTATATATTGTAATATTTATTATTAGTTCCATGTAGTTTGTAAAAAACTTGGTATTTCTAATTTTATTAAATGAATAAATTTAACGATTTTTTTTTATGGTTTCAGTTGATTCTGTTGGGAATTCTAACGAGCGCCTCCGGTGATTAACTGTCATTAGTTCAATTTTCAATACTTTGTGCCAACTAAAATGTAAGCAAATATTGTTAAATGATTTACTGTTATATGTGCATAACTATATGAAAATCGATGAATGAGCAAAACTACATATCTGTGTCGCCAAAAAACAAAAAAAAAAATTTAAAAACATCATTTTTTCACTGAACTATCCTTAGTCCCCTTGAAAATATTATTAAAACCCTGTTAGGGAAGCCACTTCGCAACAAGAAAACTTATTGTCCTCATATATGCCCATAAATATTAATCGCTTTGAGAAGGCCATTGATATAACTACCTACTCTCAAAAATTACACTTTTGCCTTGATGAATTTTTAAGGTTCTTACGAAACTTACTCGTACTGCAAGTGGCCAACATCCCCAGTGGGCATGACCCTCTTTAGGTTTTGCGCCTTAAACTAAGCAATAACAACTGAAAATAGATTGAGTAGAAATATGACCTCAAAATCAAGAGAACGATGCTATATGTAAATACCTATGTAATTAATAAATATATTTTTTCTAAGTATGTTCAAATTGTATGCTTGTAATATAATATACATACCCTCTTTGCAAGATAAAAATTCCTGTGAGACAATTCACGGCAAATGAAAATTTACAAATTGAGTAAAAAAGTGAAATGCAAAGCCATATCCCCAAGCAACTGGACTGCATAAAAAAGCGCAAGAGAGCAAGCGTAAATTAAATTAAGCAAAAGTGTGGGAAAATGCGTTCATGCATAAACGAAGCGAGTGGCTACAAGAATAACAAGAAGATGCGTGAGCCCGGGTAAGCACACTACACAAATATTCATTCATGCAGTGCTACTCTGCTTTCTCAGTAGAACATCAACTTCAAGGAACTGAGTAAAAAGTTGCAAACTCACTTGGGAATGACAGAGCAAAGGAAATCTTTTGCACAAGCTACTCTGCTACTTCATGTATGTATATATGTGTGTAGGTATGCTTACACAAGTGTTTAAGGTGTACGTATCACATACATGCACACATACCTACAAATAAATTTGCTGCTTATACTGCCATCTTCAAAGTATAAATCTGCGCATTGCTCGTTTGCGTGTGAAAATGTGCGCCCACTTAGGCGTATGAGTGATGGAATGTGATAAGTTGAGTGCTTGGTTGGTTGACTGATTGAGTGATGGCAACAGCAACATAAGAGCCGGCGTGCGACATATGCATCGGTGTTCAGTGAGACGGATATCTAGGTGAATATAAATATCACCTACTAAAAATATGTGTTAGAAAATTTTGGGTATGACTTTTGCGCGCATATGTGCAAAAAACGTCAAGGTGTATAAACGGAGAGAATCAGCGACGTTTACAAAAAATTCTTAAGTTATTTATTTACTTTTTTTATTTTAGTTTGCCTTTGGAAACGTTTTCAACTTAGAAAAGTATTATATTACAGTTTAATGGAGTTCAAACGATAAGACATTTATGCTCATAATTTTAAAAGTGCGCTAAGTAACTAAGTAACCAAACAAGTGTTTGTTATTCATTTGACGTCTCGCTTTGACGATTATCTAATGGGGCCCACACTCGCTGACGTAGGCGTACGTTCCGTGGCAGCTGACACGATCAAAATTTATGGGAGCGCACTGTAAATGAAAACTCATCATCAGGTTCTTACGACGGTATCGTGTATCGTGCACTTGACTAAATGAAATTTTTTTGATTGTTCCGTAAAATCGTGTCAGCTGATTGCCCTCTCACCAGATTGCTCTCTCTCTCAGTCTTGCTGAACAATACATTTTGAATTCATTAACAAAATAAACTCATAAGTTTGGAGTTTGAGAGACGTGCCAGGCAATATTTCGAAGTTGGTATGTTTGGAATGAGGGAATAATCTGCACCAATGCTGGTACCTCTGTCTGCTCTGACAGCTCTAAGATGAAATCGGGAGCCAGAGCAGGGGTTTCCTCTAAATCAGTCAATTATCTATTTTCTAGGAACTATCGAATACTGCTAGCGTTTTTCCAGCAGAAGTATTTGTGTATCTGTAAGAATGCTTATGGAACACGGGAGCGGGGAAGATATTAACATATTTTCCTACAGACAAGTTGCGATCAACGCTTGCACGACGCCATGGGACGAATCCAAACTGGTCTACTTTTCCAAGGATGTGCAAATCTCTTGGGTGTGCAGGTAGCATTTCTCTGATCTGGGTTCCATGACATAGAAACATAGATCAAATTACTGATTAGCTTGTCAAGAAGTGGTCGACTGAATTGGTTTCAGATAGCTCCGACATGGTTATCGGCACCCTCCTGACTGTTGTTAAAAGGGAATTGCAAAACTTATTTCTCAGAAACAGATGGAGCTCCATTTTCGTGTACTAGTTGGAAAACGCTTTGTCCCCAGTACAATATACGCAGGATTCAGAAAGTGCACGGCATTCCACTCCTAAGCTCGTGCTGTGATTACCGGTAATTGGACGATCGGCGCACTCGCAGAAAAGCTAAGTTTACCATTTAATCTGCATTGCAGAAGCTGTGGGGATCTTTCAGAGAAAACTGCTGAAGACTGTTGAGAACTTTCTCTAAAAACTGGATGCTCCTTTCTTCGACAGAATGTAGCAGTGCGCCAAATTGAATTCGCTCAATATTCTCCACTACCTCAACAGTTTTGGCTAGCTGTAGATATCTGTCTGTTGTATATCTCACAATGGTGTCAAAAAGGTGCTTTAGCGCTACTTGGGGAGTGCCTGGCTGATATTTACTTCAACCATTTCACTACCCACCCACTTTCAAACGAACGTGTATCAGTACTGCTTTCTATTTTAATTGCCACAACTCCATCTCTATTCTTGTATTAGTTAAAGATAAAGATTAGTTAAATATTTCCACAGCAGTCGGTTCTACGTAACCGGAACGACCCGAATTTATGTCCGGCCAAGGACGGTCATTTCGACAGCATTCGCGTTCTATGTATGGGGAATATTTATGCTGCTACAGCAACAACAACAACCCTAGATAAAGATTTTAAATGGGATACTCAAAATTGTGTTTCGAACTTTACTCTGTTGTCCTTTCTTCTTAGAATTTTATGTGGAATCCGGTTTTGCTATGAATTATGTCGAAAAAACACGTTCCGTACAAACTGACCTACCCTAATGAACATATCATATTTATTAAATGCTGGTAAGGCAATGAAAAAATTTGATTTTAAGAACAACTCTTATAAGACAACTTAAAAGTAAAAAAAAAAAAAATTGAAAATGCTAAGCAACGCAAATAAATTATTGTTGAGAATAGCTTTCATTTAATTACGTAAAAAATAATCTTTGTTCCATTACATTTTTCTAAGCTCCAAATATCAAATAACGGTATATTTGCAGAAAAATGCAGTTTCCTAAATGACAAATATTTTCTTTCAAAAGTCTTTATTACTGACAAAAAAACTAAAGCTTCCAGCCGAGTTGGTGTTATTATTTTCATAAGAAGTCTCTCAATATTCGTTATATGTTCCCCTTAAATTCTATGTGACCTTTTATCAGTATTAGTCATAAAAGAGTTGATGTAAAATAACAGGAACGTTGAACAAATCCAGCAGGCAGTCAATATAAAACGCGAAAGTCTCACTCATTGATGCATTTTTCCTCTTAACATATGTATGTATGCATGTGCAGTTACTTTAATAAACGTGCTTATGCATGAATATATACTCTTTTAGCTGTATGAATGTTTGTTGTTTGTAAATAGTGGTGTAAAGTAAAGGATTCTAAATGCCAATAACTCACAGCAGCTATGAATGGTTATAAAAGACCTCCGCATACCACAGGCGCCACCTACTCATACATACTCGTATGTACATACATTTTTGGTATGTCCTTCCAAACAGAAATATACTCGTAGTTGCGTTTAATGCGTAGCTCAACAATCCCAGTTCGCTCCATACGAACGTATTTGGCGTTCAGTTGTAAACATTCTAATGTTAGTGCCGATTTTTCATTGATTTATGACGGTTCACATTGCGAGCAGCTGTGAATGGAATAAATGAATAACTGAATTTTCGCATACGTAAATATTGGCTATACTTGAGTAAGTATGCAATACATATTGAAATGGCACGTAAGCATTAGCAGCTATTGCAGATAAGTTTATAATTTGTATATTAACTCAACCTAGATGTACGGGGGTCGGTCAAAAAAGGGTGTTGTAAAGAAGTGGAAGCGATATGAAATTAAATATGAAATAATTTTTCTGTTTAGGTATATTTTTCTTTGCGTAACAGATACTTCCCAATTATAAAATTGTATCACCACATCTTTTAGTCTTTTCGTTGTCCAGCACACACTCTTGCATACCTCTGCTCGTGTCTTTGTACCATTTAAAACACTGCTTTCTTGCACACAGAAGCTGTGAGCATTGCCAGATGGATCATTGTGTCAAACCCGGATACTATTTTTCTCAAGGTCCATCATATTGCAAGTACTAATTCGAGTCTTTCTCTGTTACTTTCACAAACTGTTCTTTTAATTACTTGAGAATTCCCTCTCTTTCTGATTTTCGAAAAGCTTGAGCATTTCTTTTAAGCGTTTGCTGGAGCTATTATTGCTGACTAATAGTTTAGTTGTGAAAGGCTTTGTGTAGCTTAGGACCAGCAGTAACAACAGAAATTATGTCAGCCTACAGATAAAACTGAGAATAACTCTTGCCAACAGGTATTACTTTGGGCTCACTAGGCACTTTAGAAGTAGAGGACCAAGCTCGCACTCTACAAAACGCTTATCATTTCCGCCCTCCTATATGACGCAGAAGCATGGACGATGTCAACAGCAGGTGAAAAAATGGTGGGGTCCTTCGAGAAAAAAATTGTACGTAAGATTTTGGCCCCCTCTGAGTTAGTGAGGACTACCGTGTACGGTGAAACAGCTTACTGTATGACCTTTATACGGATATGGAAATAGTTTGGCGTGTAAAAATACAGCGGTTACGTTGACTTGGCCATGCCACCGTTTTGTATGTTAAGGAGTCCCGCTGGTCCAGAGCACAAAAATGTAGGATATATTCAGGATTTTTTTACAATAAAAAAATGAAAAACGATATTAAAGTTTTAGGCTTTTTTTAACTTCTTTTACATACAAAATGAAGAAAAAAAATTTCTATTTACGAGTATCTAAAACACAAAACCCAAAAATTATTAATCAGTATGACTGCAGCTACATATGTGTCGTATTAGAATAAAAAAGAAAAATTTGAATTTGATATTCCAAAAATCGTGTTTTTTTTTAGTTTTTTAATAAAAAAAAAATACGAAAAAATTGAAATAATAATATGATTATATTATAGGCGGTAGCCATTGATGTTGTGAAAAACATAATCAAATTTCAGGTGAGTCGGTTGAATAGTTTTTTTGTGATAACACCAGGTGGAAAAAAGTATGATAGTCTTGAGATAAATGAGTTAAAAGTTTTGAGATTTGCCGCGTGACGAATTTGACTCTACCTGCTAAAACAGTTCTAGAATCGAAAATACTAGGAATATTCTTCCAAAATTTTACAGTATATTCTTAAAAGTCTCTACTTTCGAAATATCGAAAAAACAAAAAATCGATTTTTTGAAAATTCTAGACCACCGGCACCCCTTAAATTTCGCAATAACTCGTTGGTCGGTTGCTGCTCTTTGCATTTTACCGACAAAACAAAAGTAGTTCTAATGACATTTATTCACAAAGTGCATTGGTAATGCATTCGAAAAAGATGGCTTCACGCTCGGTACTTTTTCACTCTCAGCATTAGTCTCATTAGTTAATAACCACATTTCCTTTAGTGGGTTCTTTTGCAGATCAAAATCCGGCTGATTTAGAAGCACCAAAGTATTAAGATGCTTTGCATTTTGAGTATTTTTGACCTTGTAAGGCTATAGCCAAATAGTACAAATATCAATTCCCTCAAACCTACTGCATACAAAAGAATTAAATGCTGAGAAAGCGCAAATCGTAAAAATTATTGCCCCCCTAATGATCAGCGTAGCCAGAGAAGCTTAAAACTAGTTACATACTGATCGAAATTCGTTAGAAATATAAAAAAATCGTGAAACAAATAAAGCACTTTTCATATCGAAACTTTTGTAAACAATATTTGACAAACAACAAACAGCTCCATTCGTTGAAGTCAAAAACCAAAATGTATTCTTGTGTGTGTCAATATCGACAACACCCTTTTATTGATATTTCTGCGCTGTTGCATATACTTGTATGTGTGTGTGTATTCGGGTAAGTTACTGTGTATCCGGTCAGCCGCAATCGACACTCTTTGGCAGCAATTTCAGAGTTTACAATGTGTTAGCACTTCTGGTTGCCAACAACAAACAAAACGAAATTAACTGCAACAGCTGGCAGTCATGCACGCAAATCTCCTCATCAATCGCTGTATTAATCCCATTGTGGTCAAACTCCTTTGTTAGAATTTCTAAAATACATATACAAGGTGGCGGAAAATTAATCATTCAATTTTGGTTTTGAATTAATTTTTTACTATATTAAATAGAAGAAAATAGTTTTGTGTGGTGGACATCTTTATTTTGACCCTTACGCGCTTCGTTGCTTGTATGCTGCAGCTGTTTAGTTCACAAGTGTCAAATATGAATGATAGGCGATGCCAATTGCAAAAGTTATGCATTTTCCGATAATTTTGCGCTACCTTGTATGAGATGTACAGTCAGTCAATAGAACAGTGATCAGCAAAATTCAAACTTAGAGTTCCTTTATAAAAAAATGTAAATGCTGCTAAAAAGGCGTGTCCCTTTCGCAATACTCGTTGTGTAATTTGTTAGTTTTGTGAGCAGTTTAAAAAATGCACGTTGTTTTCACAGGATGAGTTCCGCGATTCACTTGTATCTGTAGCAAAATACAAATAAAAAAATGGGTGCAATGGTATACTGAAGCAAGATCAGAAGATCATCGAATTGTTTGCAACAAAGCCAAACTTATCACTGTGTGAAGCAGACGCTGTTTTATAGAAAATTGGTGTTAATGTATCCAATGATGTGCCTCGCGGATGTGCAAAAGACCTCAAATTCCGGAGCAGATTGAAAAAAACCGCTGCTCTCATTATCACACATTGAAAAAAGACTTGCATAGATTAAATCAAATTCTGAAAGGAATTGGGCTAACGGACTATTGGCGTGTAACTTCTTTCTCGGTGACTAATTGCATATGTCGGTCCAGGTATACTGCTGATGCTTTCCATTTCAATTCAACCGGGCTATTCGGGTCATGTTCTTCGATTTCGATGTAACTGAAATATGTTGCTCTCTGGTCAAAATAATGAGACACGTATTTTTTTGTTCGCCCGAAAAAATTTTTTTCAAGATTTATCGGCAATTTTGTTTTTCGGCTCAAAATCGAGTTTTTTTTCAATTATATAAGACATTTTTTTTTTTAAATGCCTATAACTTAGTCAAAAATGAACCGATTTTAATAATTCTAGGTTCAAAATGATCATCATTACTTACACGAGCGACTTCATGTAGAAACAATTGCAAAAAAGTAGTTGAAAATTTTTATTTAGCAAAAAAAGAAAAAAAAATGAAATTTTTTCGAAATTCAATATTTCAAAAAGTGTATTTTTTCTGTTTCGCACTTTTTGTTTTTTCCAAAATAAAAAAAATGTCATCTACTTTTTTGCAATTGTTTCTACATGAAGTTGCTCGTGTAAGTAATGGCGATCATTTTGAACCCAGTATTATTAAAATCGGTTCATTTTTGACTAAGTTATAGGAATTTAAAAAAAAAATTTCTTTCATAATTAAAAAAATCGATTTTGAGCCGAAAAACAAAATTGCCGATAACTCTTGAAAAGACATTTTTTTGGGCGAACAAAAAAATACGTGTCTCATTATTTTGACCAGAGAGCAACATATTTGAGTTACATCGAAATCGAAGAACATGTCCCGAATAGCCCGGTTGAATTGAAATGGAAGGCATCTGCTGATAATCGACAACTTCAACGAAGTTTTAGGCATCGAGTTAAGGTTCATGTTTGGGGCTGCTTCTCTGAAAAATAATTTGCCCGTTTATTTGTGTTTACCGCCAATTTGAATGCGGTTTTGACGAAAAAAATTATTTAAAAACATTTTTCTTTCAGCTTCGAAAATGTTAGGAAGAACTAGCCGACCTGGATTGACAACGATCCCAAGTAACGAAGCCGAAGCTATGTAGAATGGAAACAGCGGCATGGGATTAAAATGTTGGATGAGTCCTCACAGTCGCCTGATGCCAATTCTATTAAAAATGTTTGGGTAACAAGGGTAACGGTCAAACAGTTATCAAGGCGAATTCGGCTGATTATCTCTACAGTTTGCCAGAAGTCATTACGAGTATAATAGCTAATGGACGTGACTAAAGATTTTATAGAATATGTATAATGCGTATAAATATTATAAGACCATACAATGTAGTTTGTTAGAATCTATCCAATTCGATTCTAATAGTTTCTATGCCATGACAGTCACGACATACCGTATACTTGTATCATATATTTCAAGCGAAAATATTTCGATTTTCGGGTTCATAATACACAATGCAAAACTACCAGAAAATATGTGAATATTTATTCAATTAATACCATCTACCGAGAAAATTATGGATTTTTCCCCCCAAAACTAATATTTTTTTCATTTATTATTACAATTAATTTGTTTTCATATTAAATGATTACATTCTTTTACAAAATGTTCTAAAAATGTATGGTAAATAATATGAGTTTTCTATTTACAAAAAAACACCATAGTGAGAATGTTAATATCATTCTAAATCTAAAAAAATAAAGTTCTAGAGAATTGCCCATTTACCTGTTTGTAAGGATAAGACCACACAGTTAATATAAAACTCTTGTAATTTATATAACTAAGTTCCAACAACATCAGTTCTACCAACCTCTTAAACGTCAACTAGTCGAACAATTTTATCGAGCACGCGCCTGATTTGATCAGCCCAGACTTCTACTGCATGGCTTCTGTTAGGCACTAAAAATGGATGCTGCAGACATAACGGGTACCCCATAAACTCAATTCAGCACTTTATTTTTATTCCTGATCTCGGAGATTACTTTTTTGCTTAAGAATATATGTTACACGTGATAACGGCGACACGTTCGTGATGAGTGAAGGTTGTTAAACAATACTCTGCACTACATCAGCAATATTCTTAACAGAACGTCCTGTTTTTGGTCTGCCAGTCCTTTTTCTATCCTCGACAGAACCAGGATCTTGAGATCTATTCACCAACCTTTGAATTATCGACTTATTCGACTGATTATTTCCACCAAAAAAAAAACACGAAGAATCTTAAAGATCGACCATTTTTATAATAAGTTTTAATAATTTTAACGCGTTGTATTTATGGCTAGAATTGTACATCTGTCTACCTGAAAATTGTCAGGGATGACATAAAAAAAATCCCTCTGCGAATTATTCATAACTGACATTTAGACGCCATTTTTGAAATACCCTTTACTTCTTGAAGGTACTGGTTATACTCTTTTATTTGGTATTTCTTCCTTCATATTATATGAAGGGGCTGAATGCACTCACAGCCATAACCGATAGCAATTTGTTAACATCACTGCTTCGCTAGATGTGCCAAAGGAGAGGAAACCAATTTTTTTGCGCAAATGCATATTTACATTGATTTTGCTGAATTTTCGAACTCTTTGTCCTACTTTAGCACGATATTAGCGAGACAAAAGCGCAATATTTCCCCTTTTTCAGCTGCCTATCTACTTAAATATTCAACTTTAATGTAACACCATTATAGCTTTCACTAAGCTTTCGCATTTTTGTTTTTAAATTGATAATAGACAGAAATGCACAAAGTGAAAGTCTAACGAAGTTGAGAATCATTTCGTTTTGCGTTATTTTCAACTAAAACCATAAATTCGCTTTCCGAGGGCCCTACGATTTTAATAAGGCGTTATAAATATAAGCTTTCAATAGGCTTTTCTTTCGGACATAATAAAACAAAAGAATGCGAAAAGTGAAAACTTAATGAGAATTAAAATTGCTTTTTTACTTTATTGTTCCTTTAGTCTCATTCTTAATATAAAAACTCAAATTCGCTTCGCCATCCTATTTTTCATAGCATTTTACTTTCAACGGTCATTTCTGGCATTTGTTGATGGCATCACGTCTCCTCAAATGTCTAGCCCAATCATTGTGCTCATAAAGTGTAGTACGTGTGGTGCCAAATCATGAGTTCTGAAAATACCAACATATATATATATATATATATATATATCCTTATTTAAATATGCTATATATGCGCCCGTCGAGTTTGCTGTTAAGTAGGCTACTTGATGCCATTTATTACCGCAATTTTATTTTTTTTTTGTGCGTAGTCCTCAAAATATTTCAATGCAAATTTAGCGCCATTACTCCTGAATTGTTTGCCTGCTTTTTTTTTCTACAAACACACTTTAGTTATTTATTACTCATTTTTCAATGTATTTATATTTTGTGGGTGTCAAGGATTTGTGCGCATATCCACTTTAATAGATAAATAATCCTACGCAGCTGGCTCAAGTGTCTCAAAGTAGATTTTAAATTGCAGAGCGTTAATATAAAATTTTCATAAGTACGTTTGTTTGGTTCTAGGACAGCGACTGCTAAGTTTTTGTAATATGAAACAAAGGCCACACTCATGCATACACATACACACGTAATTATGTTTCAAAAATGCTAATTTATATTCTTACTTCTAATCCCGTTGAGTGCGCGCCATTGGGCCTATTGAGTTAAGCTGAATTTATTATTTGCGTGGGAAATGTCTGGACTTAGAGCTATACATTTAAAATAGGTCATGCGTTATTTGGATTCCTTTTTTGTTTTATATACATCTATTTTTTGAATGGCGCTAAGCGTGGCATGAAAGTGAATCGCAATGAGTAAATTTGAAGTAATCTAAATAAGGTTGCTGAAGCAGAGAATGGAGAGGTTGGTGGAAAATATAATATTAAACTTACGCGAGTTTGAGTAGAGGGTTTTTATCTATAAGTGGTTTTTAAGGGAGTAGTAAATAGTTACAAGTGAGTAAGTATGGCTTAGGGATCCCAATACTCTAGCGGCTATTTTGGGTTCAGAAATTTGGGATTTTTTTTTTTATGGTCCCGATGTCTTGGAATTTATGCTGAAATAAATAGATCTTTCTTAAACTCAGAAAAAACAATAAGCCTAATATTTTCTTTTTTATAAAAAACTTAGGGATCCTAATACTAGAGCAGCTAAGCTTTTAAGCACTTTTTACATAAAAAACAAATACGAAAGCGGTTAGTATTGCTTGAAAATCATAATATTAGAAGCTATTATTAATCCCGAAATGTCGGGATTTTTTTAATATAATCCCGATATCGCGGGACTCACTCGGAACAAAAATTTCTTAAACACAGAAAAAACTTTTCTTCATAAAAGTCTAAAACCTTTTAACATACCATATTTTGATATAAAATTAGCTTTGACGAAAATAAACTCGAAAATTATTTATTTAGGTTAGGTTTAATGGCCGACCCTACAATAGCCCATTTGGACAAATAATCAAATTCCTCCATTATGATACCAAGCATAGGAAAACAGAGGGGGAAAGAACGAAACAGGTGACTTTAAATTAGAGGACGACGACACCTCAAGCTGTGTGATATCTAAACTTGCTATATTTGTAGGTGTAGCAAAAAAGTGAGAGACATCTGAGGGGTATCTGAATCTTTGCCCGATGAGAGTAGAACAAAGTGCGATTACGTATGACAGCGTTCTCATAAGAAATATACTTCTTCTTAGCATGACAGTCCTGGGTAGACCACTGTTTCCACTAATTCCTTAACTTTTGCGTTGGTCTGCATTGTTGGGTTCGATTATCAATTCGAGGCTCTTGTTGTGGTTTCGCGACAATTAGTTTCAGGTAGGAGGTTGTCGGCCTAGATACCATAGTCCGTCTTCGGACGGTGTTCATCTTGCTTTATTTATTTTATTTCCTTGCTTGCCACTGGGATTTTCCAAGCGATAATCGCCTGCTCCGTCCTCAAGGGTTAACAGCACCACCAACGTAGGAAAAGCAAGGAGTGAGAGGTGAGAAGCATAATTTCGTAGCATCAGCTATCAAGTCGCACATCCCTACTCTTTGGTGGTGTCAATAAGAAATATACTATAATGTGAAATTAAAAAAAAAAGTGTGTGTCGCGTAGCACACATAAAAGAAGTGAAACTTTGAAGGTAGATAAAGAAAGAGGGAGAGATCCGAGAGAGAATAAGAGAGAGAGAGAGAGAGATAGAGAGACAAAAAATACATATATAAATAAACTCAAAACATTTGCAAAGAATACAAATAGACAAAATTTACAAAACACGGAGAAGGGTCGACCAGTGCCGGTAAACACTGGACACAAACCGTGGCAGCAACGCGTACTATTCCGAGCGTTTATCACCCGCACAAACGGCACAAATTACCGCAAGGCAATACCAATAAATCCGACGCCGGAATGGATATCACTTTATAGTACGCTCAAGCCCTAGCCAGGAAACGGAAATAAGCGCCAAAAGTAGGTACCAAAAAAACGCCAAAAAATTGGGACCAAAAAACACCCCAAACAGTACACACCACTTCATTAAAACGCCAAAGAGTAGGCACCAAAAATATATTTCCTACAAGTTTGCACCAAAAAACAAGCGCCAAAAAGTAGGCAGTGTTATTTCTCACTAGAAATTAGCCTAAAGTGTATCTAAGATATATATAAGGCATAGCTCTCTCTCTCTCCTTTTTTTCTACGCTATATCTTTTTTCTCTCTTGCGGAACGAAAATGCCCAAAACGTTGCATTGCCTTGAAATTTTACTATCCATTCGCGCTCGTCCATCGACGCCTAAGAAGTTTCACTTCAAAAATTTTAACCTTTTTCAAAATATTGTTTTTCAAATTTGAATACGTTTTGATATTAAATTCCCTTACGGAGATCCACTCTGGGTTGTCAATCAATCACTCCTTTAATACTTAAATAGTCAGCACCTGAAAATGCTGCGATAACGAGATCCCAAAATTTTGAGGTTCCTATCCCTAGTATTGCTGCACTACTTCATTTTCTTTCTTCCTTAAAAATGTTTCTGTTTGAAATCATATGGGAAGAAAGAATTGGAATCAACCATTAGTGAATGAAGTTATTACTTGGCCCTGGCTACATCGCTTGAGTATAAAATTAAATACTTAATGAATTTAACAAGCACAAACCTTTTTTTTTGTCAAACACAATTAAGTCCATTGTACTGCACTTCGATGCCGTTTTAATTTTCTTTAAATCTATCCGACCTCCGAAAAAATATGAGTATATTATGAGGTGCCAAGGAGCCAAGGTGGTCGCTTCTGAACTCATCAGAGCCAAAGACTTCAAACCTGATTCGAGCGAAGGCCGGGCCGGCACACAGGAAGTGATCCGCCATCTCATCCTCCTCTTCATAAGTTGGGCAGAGTGCACTGTCTGAGATGCCCATCTTTTCCTGTGCTTTGCCCACAGAAAGTGGCCCGTCATCAGTCCAACCAGCTAACTTTAGTTCCTTCTGCTTAATGACAAGAGGATTTGCGACAATAGGTCGGACATGACATGGTTTTAATAACCCATTTGCTAACCGTTACTTTGATGACTGCAGAAGGGAGTGACAGAACGGGCTTTGGGACAAAGAAGTTGGCCTCAGAGCCTATCTTAGCTAAGGAGTCAGAGGTCTCATTACCCACGATACCCACGTGTCCCGAAACCCATGTTAGCATCAGGATATTATGTCTTCCGACATAATTCAGCATGGAATTACAGGACTCGACTACCCCTGATGTGGTTGGGGGGCTGTCTAAGGCCATGAGCGCAGCTTGGCTGTCGCTGTATGCTCATATAGATCTGCCTCTCCATCGGTTTTCCGCAACAAAGTTCATCGCTTTTTAAACAGCATACACATCCGCTTGAAACACAGATGCATGCATTCCCAGAGCAAAGTGCAGTTTTGTCCCACTGGATTCCACGTAGACCCCAGAGCCGGAGCCGTGCTTGGTCCGGGAGCCCTCCGTGCAAAACGAAAACAGTGTTTGCCTGGTTCATTTTCGAAGTTTGGCCACAATAAGCCTCTGGCAGCATCACACTGTATCTCTTTTCAAATACGACTCTTGATGGCATGGAGTCAAAGGGAATTGATAGAATCGTTGGATCGAAGTCAGCGCCTTCTCTATTTTCCAGTGTCTGACAGATTGCCCATTCTGTTCAATTCCCATTCTGTGTCAGTCTGCAGATGGTCTTCAAGGCCTCTCCTTGAATGAAAGCCTCAAGTGGTGGTAGACCAACCAGAGCATCTAATGTCGGGCCTGAAGTAGTCGGAAAAGTTCCGGTGCAACAGATGACCACAGTGCGCTGAAGTCTTGATAAGGCCCTCCTGACTCCCACGAGACAGAGAGTCTGCTCATCCTGATGCATAGGTGATAATAGGTCGTATCATAGCCGTGTAGATCCATAGATTCTTGCTAGGAGAAATACCCCACGTTTTTCCATATACACCCTTGCACTGCCAGAAAGCTGTTAGTGCTGTGGATGCCTTTGTTTCGACGTGTGACTTCCAAAGAAGTTTACTATCGAGGATTACTTCAAGATATTTTATTTCTTCTTTTACATCCAAAAATGAAAAGAATTTTTTTTCTTAATGCTTAATCCTCGCAAAAACATGGACCTGGGCGCCTTTTTGAATTTCACACACTAAACATCGGGTTTCCTCAGTTTTTTAATAAAAAAAAAATTAAATAATTGAAATAATAAGATAATTCCTGTACAGGTGATACCCATTGATGTTGTCAACAACATATTAAAACTTCAGACGTTACGGTTAAATATTTATACATATTTTTTTTGACAAAAACTAGGCCGAAAAAAGTAGTTTTAAAATAATTGAGTTCAAAGTTTTGAGAATGGATATTTTCCGTTGATGCCGCTGCGTGAGGAATCTGACTCTACCTGCTAAAACGGTTGTAGAATCGAAAATACTGGGGATGTCCTTCCAAAAATTTGGCAGTATATTCTTAAAAGCCAATACTTTCGAAATATCGAAAAAACAAAAAATCGATTTTTCTAAATTCTAGACCACTGGGACTCCTTAAAAAATTAGTGTCAAAACCATTCAAAAATACCTTTTAATTAAAATTTTTCCAATAATTATTTGCATGATACCCACATCCTAATTATTAATTCATCCGTACTATTATTTTCAATTTGTTGGCTGACAACAGCATACACACATAATTTTAATTAAAGCTTTGTTCACTTTTTCGAGCACATTTAGTTTGGTACCGATATAATAAGCTCTAATTAAATTTTGTTATTGATAAAAGATTTTGTTTAAATAGGTGATAACAAATGAATAAAAGGAGTATAATATATATTTTTTTGCAATTAATATAAGCACTATTTGCAATTCTTAAAATCCAAGAAGTAGTAGGCAACACCGGCTAAAAATATTCCTTAATTAAAGTTTGATTAAAATGGTTTTTTCATACTCATATCTTAATATATATCTGCTATATGTTATGTATGTGATAAATAACTATTTTTGCTATAAACGCTAAAATGCATTACCAGATGTTTGCTTATTTGTCGTGGTTTGTATTTATGTTAAAGCTTGGCTCGAGTGAACAATGGCGACCAAAGCACCTAACCAAGATTTGCGCTTCTTGAAGATGTTGAAAGAGTACGAAAAAGTTGACGCAACAATTTCTAAAGAATCTATAAAAAATGTTAGTCATCACTACTGGTATTTATGTGAAGAGACAATCATTCTATCACCGGGTGATGCTGAAGTTGATAACCAAACTAAAAAGAAAATGATTGCCAACTTCAACAGGGACAAACCTCAGATGTTAGCAAACGCTATGACCAGTCGAAGGAAAAACTGACTCAAACGTTTTTTGGTAAGTTAAATTGATTTTTTGCGATATCTTTAAATCTCTTCTTGATTTTTTTTGGTATTTAACTTTTTTTTTGGAAAAAATACTAGGTGATTTTATATCAGATAATAGCAAACAAATTCTATCACGACTGCAGATCGACGACAGTTGTCTAAAGAAAAATGTTTCTTCTTGGTACAATAATGCTGCTTTTCTGGAAGCTAAAAAAAAGAATAAGTTATTTGAGATTGTGTATGGTACTGCTAAAAGGGCTGTTAAATTAGTGCATGATTTTAACGGACTTATCACGGCTAAAGAAGAAAAAAAAAGTTCTTGCTGCGCTGTGCCCAGGAACATAAAAATTGTATCCGGACTCTAAAAATAAATTATCCTGTCTGATTGTTTTTACTTTATGTTTTTAAATAAATATTAATGTTCTTCTTATTTAATTTTTACTTTTATTCACTTAATTTTTGCATTTATAGTGATTTTATAGCAGACCGAAATATCAGGGCAAAACACGATTTTTACTAAACTTTGAAGCTCGGTCGGCAATGTAAAAAATGTCGGTCGGCGCAGTATTAGTAAAAAATGTAGAGGATTAGGATTATTGGATGAAATTAGGATTATTGGATGGTAGGACTGTTATAAGCTTACATGGCAAATTTCAGCGTGATATGTCACATAGTTTGTTTTCTGTGCTACTGTAAACAAGTCAAGCTCGAGTGTGTTTTTCGAATTTAACGATGGAAATTCAAGTTGAACAAATAATTTGTTTGAAATTTTGTTATTCCAACAAAATTTCGGCTTCAGACGCCTTAAAAATGTTGCAGACAACCTACGGGGACTCTGTTCTATCGCGAGCACGTGTTTTCCAGTGGTACAAATCGTTCAAAGAGGGTCGTACATCAACCCAAAAAACCACGCCAAAGTCGCTCAAAAATTAAGGTTATGCTAACTGTTTTTTCGATTACGAAGGTGTGGTGCACTCGGAGTTCCTTCCGCAAGGCCGATCGGTTAACGCTGAATATTATTTAGACGTTTTAAAGCGTTTGCGCGAGAACATTCGTCTTAAAAGGAAGGAATTGTGGGACAACAAGTCATGGTTCTTGCATCACGATAGTGCACCAGCTCACACATCACGTCTTGTTCGCGATTATTTGAACAAAAATAATGTTAATATCGTTCCGCAAGCACCGTATTCGCCTGATATGGCTCCATGTGACTTTTTCCTGTTTCCCAAGCTCAAGTTGCCGCTCCGTGGAAAACATTTTGAGACAATTGAAGTCATAAAAGAGAATTCAAAGAACGAACTGAAATCCATACCGAAATCGGCCTTCCAGAAATGCTATGATGTTTGGAAAAAACGTTGGCATATGTGTATCGCCTCCAATGGTGATTACTTTGAAGGAGATAAAATAAAAATTGAACAATAACCGTTTGTGTTTTATTAAATCAGTCTCGTTCATATTTGAGCAGAAGGTATATTTGAAAGTACGTAATTATCATTAGTAATAATGACTGAAAGCGCTATTCATGACAACCCTTTTCTATGATAATATATGTGTGTATGTTTATTTTTAATTGTATTTTTTGTTTTTTTTTTTTTTTACTTTTTCTTTCACTTAAATTATAATGCTCATCCTTCTTAATTCGGTGCATAATTTATGCATGATGGTAGCAAGTTTACTGGAGACTTTCACCCATTTCCTCATTTCCTTTTCCAACTTTTCATTTCAGCGCCGAAGAAAGGTACTATGGTTAGTACCTTAAATGGTCGTGTGATAGTATAATAAATATATTTGCATACATAGACAATACACCATCTGGTTTGCTCAAAGGAGCTTTGTCTAAAATTAATGGTATTCGTTTGAATGCAAGGTAGCAATGTTGCTTGCATGTTAAGTCTGCATAATTCACATACATTTTTTGATACTTTTTATTCCACTTTTTCGGTAACTTGTCCTCTTCCTTCTTACTAGAGTAGTCATTAATATAATATTATCAGGTATTAAAATAAAAACACGATAACTCGAAAACTATGAGTCACCATAAAATTGCAAATATATATTACCATTTCCTTTGTATGCGATAAACACTCGGACATAAATATTATATTAGGTACATAAATTCTATTTCAAGCTTGCCATTTGCGGCCGAACTTTATTTCCTTTATTTGCCACGGGTGTCGTACAAAAACGAAAAATCAGTACTCAGCGATTATTCTCCCCGTCTAGCATACACACCTTATATTAAAATATTTCAACACGGCAACAACACGGCAATGCCCAAATTGCCTTCACGGATATTAGTCACACGTTGAAGGTTTGGATGTTTGCCGTTTGTCGATATAGAGTCTAATAAATACTAAAGCCACAAAATTTCGTTAAGCACTTTTTCCAGCGCATTTTCCTTTCAAACTCTATATCCTAGTAAGTAGAAAATGTTTTTGAAAAAAGTCCTAAATGCGCCCATGCGAAGTCCACGCAAATCCAAGTACTTTACTACCGTACAAAAGTGTTCACCTTTATTACCAAAATTGTGGAAACGTCCAGTCAGACGGCCATTTAACACCGACCACCTTCTATGGCAGGCGAAACAGCAGACAGCGATTTCAAAAATAAATTTACAAAAGAACACAAACATACGTATATGTATACAAATCTATATGTACATACATAAACATCGTTGAGCGACAGTCACGCAACAGTAACACGGAAACGGAAATCGCCATAAGGATGGCAAAAGGAGAAAAATGCATTCAAGCTACAGTACTCGTAGCAGCACTGGCGGAACGAAAATGATCGAAAAAGAGTGCCCGATAATGTAAAGTAATGATGGCGATTGGTTTGGGCAGCAGCACTAAAAATACGAGCTCAGTGTGAAAGTGGGGCTATCAAGTGAAATTGAGAGGGTTGAAATTCGAAAATATTCACAAATTAACAAGAATATACTAACGAAAGAGTCACGTTGATTGAAAGGTTGGGTGGTAGATTGTGCATGCAGGCAAACTGTGACTGCAGTAAAGAGAAGGAATAAATTACCAAAATCGGACAAAAGAAAACACACAACAGTAAACAACTGTCGCTTTCAGAAACCAGTCATTTGGTGAATTTTTTAAAAGAAAAAACGTCCGTATTATTTTCGTGGGCAAAAGGTAAGATTTTCACGAAAAGTTAAAAAAAGGATTTTGCTTTTTGTTTGACTGGTAGATCAACCGTCACAAAGCATGCGGTTTTCTCTGAATTTTTCTGCTTTTACGAGCCCGATTGTTAATGATTTTCAATTTTTGTTTTTTTGCTAGTCAATTGCTTTATTTTACAAAAATAAAAACATAACATTAATACATCATGTTTCGATTTGATTTTAGCAAATTAAAAAAAAAAAAAATAATTGTAAAAGTTATCGCTGTTTATGTGGAGCCTGTTTCTCTAAAAGTCCCTTGCGGTGATCATCACAAGTCCTTGGAGATTCATCTAAAATCAATCGGACAAGAGAAATTAGTTTTGTTAACATATAATCGTGTGCCTGATCGAAGCTTTTTTTATTTTTTCAAATGAGGCCGCCATCTCATGAAATATTTTTCAAATTTTCGAGAAAAAACCCGACAATTAGTTGCTTCAAAAATGGAAATTTTTGAAAAAAAGTACTTCGAACGCTCCGAAGCGCCCGAGCGCCTTTTGTTAATTGTTGAATAACTCGAAAAGTACTAATCGGATTCTCTTCAAATTTTCACACAAGCTTTCCAAGAAAATGCAAAAAACCAAAATCCAATTTTTGGAAATGTCTGACTATCCCTTACCTCTTAATGATTATCTTTGAGTCGATACTATTTATACTGGCTTCTCCAGAACATTTGACCCGCTCTCTTAGTTTCCCAAACAGATAGTCTAGGATTTCATTACATCTTTTCGAAATGGAAAAAATCTTACTTATTTTATTTTTTTATTTATTCCTTGGAAAATCTTAAACTTAAAAACAAAATTATTAAATGCAAAAATTCATGCATAAATTTTAGAGATGCGTCGCTCTTAATTGGTGTATGGGGCGGTATTTTTGGCCTTTTTCAATTATGTAGTTTCATTCCTGCGGGTGTTCACCAAGATAGTGTCTTAGGTACCGCGCCCTTTTCGGTTTTTATAAATGAATTTAGTGAATATTTAGCACCCTAATGACTTCAAAATATTGAGCACCATCACTAAGTTCGTTTACCCCATTCAGGCTCCAAATAGGGCTGAATAATGTTGCAGCTTGATGTCACAAATATCGACTTCTTCGGCCAACTTTCCAAGAGCCCATTCACTAAAAATTCTGCATTGCGGTAAGTCGTTCGGCTTCAATTCTTGCACCAGCTGTGTTTTGAAAGGCTTCACACCTAAATCCTTTCGCAAAATTTTCCACGTTGTTGAGTAACAGAGGCCCAATTGCTGCGAACGACGACGAATCGATAATTGATGGTCATCATTAACACTGGCCGATACAGCTGCGATATTTTCTTCAGTTCGCACTCTACGTAAGCGTGTTGGTGGTTTGATGTCCAATAATGTAAATTTGGTTTTAAATTTAGTCACAAAGCTCGAATAGCCGCTTCAGTTGGTCGATTAAACTGACCATAAAATGGAAGAAGCGCGCGATAAACTTTCTTAACAGAACACGCATTTTTCTAATAAAATTCAATGATTTGCAAGCGTTGTTCGTTTGTAAGACGATTCATGGTTAAATTATAGACTAAACTGAATATGTTTGACAGTGAAACAAAACGCGAAACGTGCGTCAGCTGTTTAAACCAACTGTTTAAAAAGATAATAGCTAAAAAATCACACGTTATAGCCACAATGGACAACACCGTCTCGTTCCAATTTTTTGGGAGAGTAAACTTCAGCGCCATTTTTATTTTTTTTCATTTTTATTTAAGTATCGTTTTTCATTATTTTTATTGTGAAAAAAACATCCTGAAAATACCATAAATTTTCGAGCTCTAGACCACCGGGATCCTTTAAAAGCATTTACGTCTATATTTCCCATAAAAGTACAGATCGCTACGGTATTCTCAACGGAAGTCTATTGCATCTTGAGTGTAGCATACTGGCTAATTAGCATTGAAATTTATAGTGACAGTCAAGCTGCACTAAACGCCTTTGCTAGCCCACGCTGCTCTTCGAAATAAGTCGGTGAATGTAAGGCAAAACTGAATAGTGTTGTAAAATACAACAAAGTTTGTCTTGTATGGATGCCTGGATATTGTGGTATTACAGTGAACGAGTTGGCTAATAAAAGCTCTGCAAGTAGATCACTAGGCCCTGAACCTTTTCCTGGTGTCAATTCTGCATCGACTCACCTATGGATTGACGACTTCATTAGGTCTATCTCTAGAAGATGTTGTCCTGAGTTGGGCACCTTTCTACTAAAACTTAGTGGGAAAACCCTGAGATTATTGGTGGGTGTAGTCACAAGGCTCAACACCTGTGGTCAATATATGGCTACCAGGGAAATCACTGACGACCCAATATGCCTGACTTGTCATGAAAATCAGCTCACTGCAGAGCATTTTCTCAGTAGCTCTCCGGCATTTTCTAGAATCAGACTTAGGTTGTTGGGTTGCGATGTACTGAGCATGGATAAAGTTCATACTTTTTCTCTCCCAGATCTCTTAAGATTCATTCAAGTGACCTTAAACAGATCTAATCATAATATTTTAGTTTTATATAGAACAATTCATGCCTACCCTGTTCCCATAAATCCTGGTAGACTAATCCCTGAAATGTGTAGGTATATATTTATAGTCTAAAATCAGACGATTAGCAAGAAAACCATTTGCATAAGACTGGTCTCAAGAATAAGTACTATGTATTTCTGACACATGAATTGAACTAAAAGAACTTTGCGGACCAAATTGAAGTCAGAGACCTCTCCTGTAACAAAATATCGCCAAGCTCGGAATAATGCCAAGAAGCTTTTATAAAGCTTTGTTGAGTGTTGAGTTAACTAGTTTTTTTTTATAGGGGCTTAGTTAAAGTAAAGTCAAAATATAGTAAAGTTGTTGCATATCTAAAGGCGACGTATTTCTTTTGTATTTTTTGTGAACTTTTACATTCCGTATACCCAGATATTGTCTGGGAACACTCCTAACGAAATTTTCCGGCGAATAATTTGCTTCAGCCTTTAACGACTTCCGAAATGTCATTTTTTTAAACTCTCCAAAAATGAGGTACAAATAACCCTTTGCTGAGAGTAAAAATGGATTAAAATGATCCAAAAAATTATTTCTCGTAAAGTTATGCTTCTCTTCTTCTTAATTGGCGCGATAACCGCTTACGCGATTTTGGCCGAGCTTAACAAAGCGCGCCAGTCGTTTCTTTCTCGTGCTAACCGGCGCTAATTGGACACACCAAGTGAAGCCAAGTCCTTCTCCACCTGATCTTTCCAACGCAGAGGAGGCCTTCCTCTTCCTCTGCTACCACCAGCTGGTACCGCATCGAATACTTTCAAAGCCGGAGCGTTTTTATCCATTCGGACGACATGACCCAGCCAACGAAGCCGCTGGATCTTTATTCGCTGCGCTATATCTATGTCGCCGTAAAGCTCATACAGCTCATCGTTCCATCGCCTGCGATATTCGCCGTTGCCAACGTGCAAAGATCCAAAAATCTTACGCAGAATCTTTCTCTCAAACTCTCCAAGGGTAGCTTCATCGGATTTTGTCATCGTCCACACTTCTGCGACATACGTTAGGACGGGCATGATGACAGTCTTGTAGAGTGTTAGTTTTGTTCGTCGAGAGAGGACTTTACTGCTCAGTTGCCTACTTAGTCCAAAGTAGCACTTGTTGGCAAGAGAGATTCTACGTTGGATTTCAAGGCTGATATTGTTATCGGTGTTAATGCTGGTTCCCAAATACACGAAGTCTTTTACAACCTCAAAATTATAACTGTCAACAGTGACGTGGGTGCCGATACGCGAATGCGCCGACTGTTTGTCTGAAGACAGGAGGTACTTCGTTTTGTCCTCATTCACCACCAAACCCATTCGCTTTGCCTCTTTATCCAGTTTGGAGAAGGCAGAACTAACAACGCGGTTGTTCGCTCTTATAAAATATTGTGCCTGAGCGATTAAGTTCTGCGGCTCGTACGATGCTCTCCAACATCAGGTTAAAGAAGTCACACGACAGCGAGTCACCCTGTCTGAAACCTCGTTTGGTATCAAACGGCTCGGAGAGGTCCTTCCCAATTCTGACGGCGCTGCTGGTGTTGAGCAACGTCATCTTACATAGCCGTATTAGTTTTGCGGGGATACCAAATTCAGACATAGCGGCATACAGGTAACTCCTTTCCGTACTGTCGAATGCAGCTTTGAAGTCGACGAAAAGATGGTGTGTGTCGATTCTCCTTTCATGGGTCTTTTCCAAGATTTGGCGTATTGTGAATATTTGGTCGATGGTAGACTTTCCAGGTCTGAAGCCACACTGATAAGGTCCAATCAGTTGGTTGACGGTGGGCTTCAGCCTTTCACACAATACGCTCGCTAGAACCTTATAGGCGATATTTAGAAGACTAATCCCGCGGTAATTGGCACAAATTGCAGGATCGCCCTTCTTATGGATTGGGCAGAGCACACTTAAATTCCAATCGGCAGGCATGCTTTCATCCGACCATATTTTGCATAGGAGCTGATGCGTGCATCTTACCAGCTCCTCGCCGCCATGTTTGAATAGCTCAGCCGGCAGTCCGTCGGCGCCCGCGGCTTTGTTGTTCTTTAACCGTGATTGATTGCTATTCTCACCTCGTCATGGTCGGGTAACGGAACGACAATTCCGTCGTCAACGATTGGGGTATCGGGATCTTCACATTCTCTATGACATGCGCAGCTGTCACCGTAAAATCATGCTCGTAAAATTATGCTACATTACCGAAAATTCATATATCGCTCAAATAAGGATTTTAGCCCTTCGAACACCTTCTAAAAACAAGTAGGCAAAAAAATGCATGCTTAATATGACCATAAAAGAAAATAAGAGTGAGAAGTCAAAAAGAGGAGTTTTTATTATATGTAGGTTTGAATCTTTCCACTTACAGAGAATGCACAGTTGCACAGTTTTACCTGAAAGGGAATTGTAGGAAAAAATACGCCTGAATTACCTGTGGAAACCGCAAAGAAGTAAACTCTCTAAATAGTCATCGTTTCATTTTTCGGGCCGACACGCTCCAAAGTGGTTATTTACTTGTTAGCCTACGGTTTTGAGTGATCTTATGCAGGGTCAGCGCAAACGATATACAATCTTTAGTATAATATTAATACTTTTGAAAAGTATTTTACTTGCATAATTACTTTCTGAAATTAATTTGTGTGATGCGTGTGCTAAGGCCACTTTTTGCCACATCTGAGGGCACCTTAATACCCAGAGAAGAAGAACACAGTTTTGCCGCAACACAAACCTGCAATGACATCGAAAGCAGACGCTATTAAGTAGGGTAAATGAAAAAAAAAACCAGCGAAATAACAGAAAAGCCTAAAGTACCAGCTGCAAGGAGAGGAAAATATAGGTTGTCCCACTAAGTCACCTATTTTAAAAATAAATAAAAAACTAGTAATATATATATTAGAGAAGCTCTAATATTTTTGGTTTGAGTTATGCAGACAGATAAATGCCACTCTCATAATTTTTCCCACCTTAACGAAAGACGATCTGCTTTTTGCCAAAATTTTTGATCGCAAAAAAATCAGAGGCGCAATTTCGTCATTGGCGGATTAAGTGTCGTGCTTACGTTCTGCCATTTTTCTGTATTCCATTCTTCAACAAAAGAAAAAATAAATAAATAAAAATAACCACGCAAAGTATCCGAAGGCATCACATCGCATAATTTCGGTGGCACATGTACGGCGGAAGTTACTGATATTTTCAATTGGGTCGACAAAACTCGCACAATTTCTTTGCTTGGTGCGTCCGTATAGTCCTTAATTCAAAACAGGCGACCTCTGCGGGACACCCTGCATAAGGGAAACCTCATTGCAAGCGAAAATCCGACAAAAGCGCACATCACTTGCAACATCGCAGACATAAGCTGTAAAGGCGACAAATTCGTGTGCTACGTGCCTCGAGGAGGTGGCTGTGTGCAAGCCATTCATTCATTTACATACATACATTTACGCATTTACACTCGATCCTCACAACTGTGATGCAATTATTAAGTGAGTAAAATACAAACAAACAATCACTGAATATCCGACGTGTGAGAAAAAAGCAACACTGCCCTTCGCACAGCAACACTATGCACACGCACAAGCATACAAATGTACATGAAAAGTCTTGCACTGACATCAGAATTTTCGCCGCTAACTACAGCACTACCACCTGAATGAATCATAATTGGAAAGCAATCGGGAAAAGTGGTGGTGGATTTTCATCATTCACAATCGCAGTGGCAGTGGCGGTGGCAGCTGCAGTTGACGCCGTCAAACGTCGCCGCCTACGCCGCAGGTTACAAAGTTGAGAGTTTATTATAAACCGAGTATCCTTCAGCAGTTGTTGGGGTTTCGGTGAAAATGCTGTAGTGGCTACGGGCAGGAGTTGTTGTGCTGCCTGCATTCAAGTCTACAATAGGGTTGTACTTGTATGTGCCTCGGGAGTTCTGATTTTCGTTGTTAGTGTTGCACATAATCACCCTTATTTTGCAGTTCTATCGCCTGTTGTCTGGCAAAAGCAGCAAACAATATTTTAATATATTAACAAAAAGAAGCAGCCCTGTAGAGATGTTTAATAAGAGTGGAAACGAAATCAAGAGTGAAAATAAAGAAGGGCCGATTCTGCGTATGAAAACCGAAGTTAAGAATATTTTGGCTTCCGCCGTGCATAGGCTGAGGCTGAAAGAAAAAGTAAAATGAAGATATCGCGCATTTAGTAATAAGCAAAAGTTTTTCAAATTTTTAATTTTTCTTAAAACGCAATTTTGGATTTGACCATTACCTCGGCTCTATTTATATATGCAAAGATGCAAAGATTCAGGCTTTCAGAAAGCTATAACGCTTAGAGTCTAATAATCATTTAAGGTCGGTGACCAAAACTTTGGATTCTCTCCGGAAATAGAAAAATCCTAATTTTAGCAAAATTTCTATTTTTTTTGGAAGTTTTGCGTTTTTTTTTTTGGTTTTTTTCTCGTTAACTTTAGATTCCTCGCGCGATAGCCTATAAAGCAACATCATTTCATTTTGAAATGCCCATGATTGCCCTTAATAGACAAAACTTCTGATTGATTCATATTTAGCCTAGCATTCTATTGGACTTCGCGTAGGAAAGTATGAAACCAGTCTAGGTATTCTTGCCCTTGCATGCTTACAAAAGTGCAGCACGACATTTTTTATATGGAGAAAGTACGGAATACCGTCAGCTAAAAAAATAAAAAAAAAATAAATAAAGTTTTTTAGTAACTTCAAATTTGCCTTTCTTGAACTAAAATTTAATAGGTTATAAAATGCATACCCAAAATCTTTCTGAAAATTCAGGTTAAAAGACGTGAAATTGAAATGAAAAGTTTGTGGAATTTTAATAACTTTTGTATAAAATTTTAAAAGTGAATTTAACTCGTTTTTATTAGATAATGAGCTATATTTTATTACTTATATGTACAAAGATAATGAACTTTAAGAAAGAAAAAGAAATAAATACAATTTCTTAATGCTTCGTGACTCAAAATGAATCACCCTGACAGAACCAGCTTTTTCTAAAAGCCTCTCCCCCTCAGAAGGTAAAGGCAAATCACCAAGTGTATTTCTGCCATGAAAAAGCCCCTCATAAAAATTATCTGCCGCTCGGAGTCGGCTGAAAACTGTAGGTCCCCCCATTGGTGGAACAAGCGACTGACCACAGACTTGAGCTATTCACTCTTGGTTCAACTGGCAGGATCTACCTGAAATTCCCAAAAAAAAGTATTGTAACATACTTTTCTATTAACTATCGTGCACTCGGTGCGTGTTTTCTTAAGTTGCTATCGCATAGAATGCAGACGTCGTCATGTTGCCTGGACTTCTATCATCTTATGCCGAGTATTCGATACCCCAACCTATTGAAATTTTGTTAATATGGTGGCCTGAAAACTTCACACTTGGAAAGTCATCAAATTCTCGATACCTGCACTTGAAAGTAATTACTCCACACTTTTTTCTCAATTCTGAGTAATTCTTTTAATCATTGCTTTCTCCGAGTTCGATACTGCTCTATAGATTTTTACAGTAATTGCTTTATGGCAACGGTATAACTATTGTTCAACACAAATTCATTCCATCATACCGAAGCAGGTAATCTTATCTTCAATTTTTTATTTTTTCGTGTTTACTTTTCTTGCAGTTTTTGCCTATAATAGATTTTGAAAAATTGACACTTTGAACCAGAGAAGAGCAAACATAAGAACTTTTCCTTGATAACTCCAAAAAGGGTATCATAGTTTTGATGAAGTGAGTGAATTATGAAATAACTAATTTGAAAGTGAATCATTTAGGTGAAAGTGAATTACTTAGATGGCAAGAGTACAAAGGGTACACTACAAGTAACACCAGAGCGCCATTTTGATACCATAATGGGGAACACTACCTGCGATAAATGTCATAACATAAAGGAAGAAAACCATCACAGCCATCCAGTGCTGTTGATGTAGTGGAGGAGAGAAAAGGGATCTCGGCTGGAGAACTACCCTAGACTATCTCCGAACAGCAGACTAGGGAAGCTCATGCGCCTAGCCGCCAAACCTAGACATTTGCAAAGAAAATGTTCAACAGTTTCTTTCTCTGTAAGATCCCTACAGTTTTGACTATAGGGGTCAAACGGATGTCCAAGCTTCTCCGCCTAGTAATCGGTGACCACCACTATGAGTTTGGAAATTGAATGGCGGGGATACCAGCATCTTAAGTGTCCTGTTTTTGGCCTACCGCGGCCACAATGTTTCTGAGTTAGATACGTATCACTCTTGAACTTTTTTAAGAAAGAAATTGTGCATTTTCCCTTTAGCAACGGTCAAGAGGCCAACCATGTCTGAGAGTGGAACGACTGAAACCGGTTCTTTCGGAACTTTCCTGGCAAGCTCATCGGAAGTTTAATTTTCCTCTATGCTCCTATGCCCTAGAGCTCAGATAAGAGAAATATTTCCTGCACATTCAAGACATTTGATCGCCTCCTTACAGGAGTTGACCAGAAGTTGCAACGTGGCGACAACAGGGCCCTGCTCGCAAATTCACGATCGAAAAAGATATTTATCTCTCACTCCCAACACCGATCTCTAAGCATTTTGCATGTCTGCCGGATCGCGAAGGCCTCTGCATGAAAAGCACGACTAGAAATCTGTGCAGACTCTCCCCTCCTTCAAGTCCAGCCTGCTTGGAAAGATAGTCCTAGCTCAACAAACATTTAAAGAAGAGCGAACCAAATTAAGCCTTCTTCTCAGCGCCTTTATAAAATTTTACGAGAATGTAATATACAAGCAGTTACTAAGAAAAAATTTCCTTATTTTTAAACTACGTTTGTTTTTGCGAAAAAAATAATTGAACTTCTGTGTAAAAAAATTGTTGAACTGTCACCTTATGAAATTAAGTAAACACAATCTATATTTGTTCTGACGAAAAGTTAACAATACCATTTTTTCAATGTTATCGTTTTTAAGCATTTCTTTCAAAGTTTCAATGTGATGTAAAATAATCGATACTCTTGGCCCAAGCTGCCCTTCAACTCGCCTCTACGAACGAATCAAGATCTTCCTCGTAGAAGTTCCCAAACCTTTTCAATGTTTCATCTGCAACCAACAGCTGAATAGACCAATTGAACCAGGTAAATCTTCAAACCAGAATCTGCTTTAAACTAATTCATGGAAGAAAGACACTCGGAGGTGTACCACTGCCTTCCCAAAGACGGCTGCTATTAGAGACATATATTTCAATCATTTGAGAAATGGTAATACAGGCAAAGGAGTCTAAAATTTGGTCAACTCCAAACGAAAAGTGATTTAAACTATTTTAAAGGCATCCAAATATTTTTCGAATATTTTTTTATAATAGTTTATATTTTGAGTAGTTTTCAAATTTGTATTTAGTTGGTCTCATAATAAAAAAAATTAATTACTTTTATTTATTTACTGGTACGAGTATTTCGCCTCAATTAGAAGTTATCTTCAGGAATTTTTTGTTGGTAACATTTTCATTTATCTTACTCCCATTAAAGTTTTTTGCAATACTTTCATAACGGGCATAAGATACACATAGTAAATGAACGAAAGGAATATTCATACAAAGAAGAAATTAACAAATGTCATATAGAAAGCATGTCACGCCAGTAGATGGTTGGAAGAAGAAGTATGTAGTAGCAGACATTGAAAAACGCAAATACTATGCTCAGCTAGAAAAACCACCCCGAGGTGAGCGTTCCACTGTTAGCGCTGCATTTCTCATCTGCCCTGTCTGGGACGTCTATCCTACGGCCAGCGCAACGGACGCTGCTGCCGCTGTCACTGCCTCAGCCACTGCACTGTTTCGTGTCAGCCAGTGTCAAGAAGCAAATAAATGTTTGCCTTGAATTTGCTGAAGAGTTTTCATAACAACGTGCAACGCCTTGTTGGATTCAAAGGACGAAGTGTCCAAACGAATACTGAGATATCTATACACTTGCATATATATACTACATATATTTATATTTTTCGGAATCAACGTCGTCTCACATTGGATTTTATGGTATATAAAACACATAGGAGCAAAGTGCCAAAAGTAGTGATTCTTAATCCTTGAACGTTTTTCTATTCTTCGGTTTGCGTTTTCGGCTCTTTATTCTGTACTCTTTGCTTTTCGATTTCTGTTCTCTTTATCGTTACATATCCTGTGGACATTATTTATGCATTTACAGGACTCCGGCAGATTGTGCTTGCGTGAAGCTTGTGTGGGTTTTAGTTGTTGGTCGCCACCACCCTCGTAGTGCAACGAAACTGCACTGACTCGTATACACTTGTATTGAATCATATGTACATATGTATGAGTGTATGTATGTATATGTGTACGTTGAAAATTGCATACACTACAAATGTTCACATTTTTTTGTAGTTTTGTTTCTGGCAGACATCTGTAGTGTCGAGTGTCTGGACCATCTGGCGCCTAATTGTAATGTGGCTGGATGTGCTTTATCGATTCTACTTTTCTAAGTTTTATAAGTGAAATTTGAAATTTTTATAGCACGTGCTGCGAATTTCATGAATGTTCTAAACGGAAATATGTAATATAGAATTCATTAAGTGCTTGTGCGTAGTCACGAGCGTCAACCAGTAAACTATTATGATTATTATCCAAATTATTAACATTTGGGATTAACCTTCAGGTTAGAGGGTCGTTTTGGTATTTTTGTTGTTATTGCAGTTTTTGGTGATTTCATACTTAACGGATACTGGATAATTGCAATATATGTTGATTTTTGCTGTGAAAACATTTTTATTTATATTACTTATGGATTTTTGTGTGTTAAGTCAGCTCATCCCCGTTCATCTCCCTTAGAGAAACTGAAATTTATTAGTTAAATTGAAACTGAACGTGAAATAATTTTATGTGTTTATATTAGGGCGGGTAAATTTGTATTAACTAATGTGACTATGTAACTATTTAGCGATCGCCGCAGCCGAATAGGTTGGTGCGTGACTACCATTCGGAGGAAGTGCGTAGGTTCGAATATCCGTGCATGAAATACCACAATGAAAAAGTTGTTTCTAATAGCAATCGCCCCTCGGCAGACAATGGCAAGCCTCCGAATGTTTTTCTGCCATAAAAAAGGAACTGTGGAAATTAAATTTGTTGAACAACAGGAGGAGTTCGGCCAAACTCACAAAAAGGGTGTAAACGCAAATATTGTTATAAACATAGCTATTTAGCGCAGTGTACCATATTACACTGAAGTGAAAATAATCATGAATGTTTTTATGGTTTCAACCATTATGTCTTATATTTTCAGTCATTCTGTCCCTTTTATTTGAAGGCCCCCTAATCCGTAGCATTTAAAGGAATTTGATTTTTTACTTTAACCAAAACCGAAATTCAAACTTAATTAGCTGAACTGATATTGTATGCTAAATATTGAATATATGTTTGTAACATTCATTAGGGTGCCTCATCAAAAAAAGTTTGTATTTTTTCTACTTGAGTTATAAAATATTCTCAGAGTTTTATTTTTTTTATATAAAATAAATTTATAATAAGAAAAATTTTTCCAAAATATTTTTTTTATAATTTTGCGATTTATTCAATATCTAAATTTTTTACTATTGACATTTTTAGAGTTTTTATTAATTTTTTTAATAGCGTAAAATATATTTTTCAAAAAAGTAATAGTAAAATATTTGAAAATTAAAAAATTATTGTATTTAAAAAACTTTTATTTAAAATTATTAAATTAAAATTAAAAATTGAATTATTGTACAATAAAAATGAAATTCCTGTGAAATTTATTTATTTTTTAATACATTTTTATTTTTAGATTTAAATTCTTTCCATATTCTAGTTTTTTTTTAATAATTTCTGTTTTTAAGAAAAATTATTTTTGTGTCTATTTTTCTTCATTTTATTTTTAATTTTTCATATATTATAAGATGAATATGAAATGACTTCTTTTTTTTTTTGTTTCGTTTGCCACTTAATCTCAATTGGTTTAATTGAAATCTTTTGGGATCATTGTTTTAGGCTTTTTTATTTTTATCCAGTATTATTTTTTTATACATATATTTTTTTTATATAATATATATATTTTTTTTTTAATTTTCTCTTTTATATAATATAAACCATATTTTTATTAAACATTTTTCGTAATTTTTCTAGTTATTTTTTTAATAAAAATTCCTGTTTAAAATATTTCTATTTTATTTCTTTTAGATTAAATTTTTGATTTTTACATTGAAATTTTTACTTTGTGTTCGAACTTCTTTAGTCTCAATTAAAAGTTTTTTTTAGTTGAAATTTGTATTTTATTGCTTTTTAGTTCAATTAAAATTTCTCTTAAATTAAATTTTTAAGATTAATTCTAAAATTTTAATTTTTTGCTCTTTAAATTTTTACTCTCAATTTAAATTTTTTTCCCTTCAATCGAAATTTTTATTTAATTTTTAGTTTTCTATTTCTTTAACTTCTTTTGTTTTTCTTTTTTTTTTTTTGGTTTGTTTAATATTTCTGATTTCATAATTATTATCAAGTTGTGAAGACGCTAGAACAAAAAATTATTGAAAGTAATTTAATATCATCACCACACCCATAACGATGCAAACAACAAAACGTGTGCAAGTAAATATAAAAATGTTATAAAAAACAAAAAAGTGCGATTTAGAGCTAGTGATCCAAGAGTCGTAAATTTTTATGAAAATTGGTTAATTTGTAGGCTTAACAATAATCTATACTATAAAGGTGAATGTCTGTATGTTGTCCGCGCTCTACGACACTACGAAACGACAACACCAAATGACGTAAAAATTTGCAACAATCATATTTTCACCCAATGAAGGTTATAGGCATGTTTTTATGATGGAACTGCCTTCCCAAAGCCCCAGGCTGCGCCACTACTCTCATTCGTCACTAATAACACAGGCCGACAAAATTTAACCAACATTCAGACCCAGAAACCAGACTATATATTTCCGAAGGTTTATGATGCGCTGAATCCAAATCTGGCCTCAGAATTGCTCTATTAGTTTGAGTTTTCGAGATATCCTAACCTAAAAGTGCAAAAAACCCCATTTTTGCCCATATTTGAGGTTATGTAGCCTTGCAGATGTTTTCTTTCACCAAAATTAAAGGATGGCATCTTTAAATACAATCCTTCCTTTTTCAAATGGCGTTTTGTTTGCTCAAATATCATTTTTTTTCGCAGAGATATCGCATTTTGAAATTTTCATGTTTCGAAATTTTCCTACACCTGAAAATCGATTAAGATAACATAGACATGATATAGTCGCTTACTAATTTTCTTGGGTTTGAGGGCCTGAAATATATGGATTAATAGTATGTAAATTTGGAGTTTGTGGGAAAGCCTGCTTGCGGTTATGTGGGTTAGCCTGCTCGCGGTATGGTAGGGGTGGTTTCTAGGGGTTAGGGCTGTGTGTGACTCGGTACCCAAAGGTTAGATAGTGTAGGGATGTGGTGAGTCAGCACACTTATGGTGTGAGACAAAATTTTAAGAAAAATAAGACTCAATTCAAGAAAATTAGTAATCGAATATATCATGCCTATGTTATCTTAATCGATTTTCAGGTGTAGGAAAATTTCGAAACATGAAAATTTCAAAATGCGATATCTCTGCGCAAAAAAATGATATTTGAGCAAACAAAACGCCATTTGAAAAAAGAAGGATTGTATTTAAAGATGCCATCCTTTAATTTTGGTGAAAGAAAACATCTGCAAGGCTACATAACCTCAAATATGGGCAAAAATGGGGTTTTTTGCACTTTTAGGTTAGGATATCTCGAAAACTCAAACCAATAAATTAATTTTAGTTATCAATCCGAATTTTACATGGACAGAGAAGCAGATATTAGTTTAAATTATTTCGGATACTTTTCCTTGTAGACTAGTGTAATTGAATATTTGCTTAAATTAAATCTAAAAAATCTTAGTTTTTCCTATTTCCCACTATTTATAGCACACTCTACACTTCATAATCCGCATAAGCTGTTCAACTATGACCCAAATGCAAAGTTCAAAAAACGGTTTGAGATAGAAAATTAATAAAAATAATTTTGCTTGATATTTTTCTGATTGGTTGTTTTGATTTTATTCAACGAGGCATAGCAACGGATGCCGGGTATTGTAATATTATGGTTATTAATTTTCTATGAAATTATTGTTTGTAATTCTTTTATATACATATCCTAAGTCCCTCAAAACTACTCCTACGCGAGCGGGGCCGCGGGTTAAGGCTAGTAAAAATATTTAACAAAATTTTATAATTTTAAAGTGTTAAAAATTAACTAAAATGAAAAGTAATTACAAATTTTATTTTTAAATTTTATTCAATATGTTTTTGTTCTCTTTAACATTCTTATATCGTGTTTTGTTTTTTTTTTTGTTTTTTTACTTTAATAAAATATGCTTCAGTATACATCTTGTTTAAAAGTTTTGTTAAAAAGAACTGAATAAATTTCACTTTCGAAAACACGATAAGAAAATTTGAAATATTGAATAAATCTCAAAATTATTAAACTTCTGCCACAATTTTTCAGTTAAATTCCTGCTGTATACCACCCTACCAATAAATCCGTTAAAAAAAATCGAATGCAATATCCAAAATATTTCAATAATTTCTAATATTAAAACGAAAGGGTGAAGTATGTTATATTAATATTTCATTTCATTTTAAGTAACTTAACAAAAAAAAAAAACTAAAAACAAAATAATTTCAAAAAATATTAAAAAGAACTGAAGATATTCGCTTTGAAAAACTCGATACCAAAGTTTTCAATATTGAATAGAACTCAATTTCTCTCAATTTTGCAGTTTAGTTATTATAACATCCAAGCCTATGAAGAAAAATCAATGCTTAGAAAAATGTATGACAATGTCCAAAATACTTGAATCACTTGGTAGCGCTCTTTATAGAAAAAAGAAAACAAAAAGTTAACCCAAAAGCAAATGAAGTCAACAGTATTTTTGTGTCTAAGATCATCTGTTATTAAAAATGCATTATACTTTCGCGAGAAAAAAGAAGCAACATACCTAGAAAATCAACTTTAAAAGTTTGAGGACTTAAAATAATAATTATGGTATGCCATATAGATTTCTCAAAGGAATTACAATGAAGATTTCACTCCAATTTATTCTTACAAACTGAGGTGCTGTTAACTTCATAAAGGCTTCGTTTGGCAGATGCATTTTATTAGATACTTTTTCCTGACAGAAATACACTCGGAGAGTTTACAGCTTATGTCAAGAGCTTTGAACTCATGACAAACTATTGGAACATCACGCATAAATAAAACAACCACAGTAACAGTCAAGCTGCCGATGAATTGGCCAACCGTGTGTTAGCGGTTCCCCTACAAGGGCCACAGCCAATAATCGGAATCAGTTCCGCAGGAATCATTAATTGGATCAGCAATTATGTAGGCAATCTACATAAAGAGCGATGTTTTGTAGTGTTTTGCGACAAGTCCGAACAGAAAACTGTCAAACTAAAACTACTAAAACTTGGAAGGAAAGACGTTCGGTTGATGGTCGATATCATTACAGGACACAACCCATGAGGTCAGCATATGACCACCATTGGAATCATTGAGGACCCAATGTGCCTGTCGTGCTTGGAGGAGGCGGATATCACTGAGCACTCCCTCTGTGAGTACCCTTTGCTAGATCACGGCTACGAGCTTTGGGTTCCGATGTCGTGAGAATGAGTAATATTCGTTCTCTAAAACTGGAGGATACTTACAGATTTGCCAAAGAATCTGAAAAACTCTCACAGGGCGAACTATCACTATCTCTGTCTCTATTCTTTCGTATCTCATTCTCAGATATTTTTCTCCTTCCCTCCTAGACTATCTATCCCTTTTCCAGAGCTTTAAATACAATGGGCTTTTAGCCTGAGTGTTTTACCTTTTCAAATTTCAATTTCAACCGCCAGGCACCAAATTTTCATTTGAGACACTTTTAAGTCGCATATCTATATTTTGCTATTTCACAGGCACTCATTTTACAGATCAGATCAGCTTTTGAATTTTTTGAATATAACTTAATGCAAGCTCTACTCCTTTTCTAAACCACACATAACTCAATTAGTTGTACCAAGACTTTGTCTAAAAGCGCAAGTCCACTCATGAACGGACAGCGCCCTCAAACTTAGGCATTTTTATTTCTTGATTAAGAATCTTAAAACTTTTGAAACCACAAAAATATACACACTCATACTCATGAGCCTTTTTCAAATTATATAATCATATGTATGTATGAATGCAATTTTCTCCATTTAACCATTGGCAATTTTTACTTACTCCCAAATGTCCTTGCTAAAGCTGTCATGTAATTGGCAGCACAGGAAACTTTCTCTGTCACCATAAACCTTGCCAACTCAAGGAAATTGGTTCAAAAAGTGTCATCAAGAAAATAAAGAAAGAAACTCGACGAAAGCTGAACAACCCATTGCTGCATCAGCGTTTTTTATTTGAACATTGGGCAATACTGCAACCACAGAAACAATTTAGGTTTGTATGTGAATAGTTTTGATAAGAAGCATCTAGCGAAGAATGCACAGACGCGCCTTTTGACGCCTTTGCTGCTCGAAAGCAATTACGACATAGTTTGATTCAAAGGGTGGAATCTTAATGAAATATTTCCCTTTCTCTTCCAAATATTTTCTGCACATGCGGTAGTCGCAAAAGAGATTACATCTTAAATTACTCCCTATTTTCGGTTCGTCACAATTTGTGCTGTGAGTGTGATAAAAAGCCACAGGGTTAGTGAAAAATTCAGCTATATTCATATGTGTATAAGTATATGTAGAGATGCTAAAAATTTATTATAAGACGCAAACATAAAATTCCAGAGTAGGCTAGGCGAAGTTCGGTTATAGGAGGCCTCGATGAATAGGAGGCTGACAGTTTATCAAATGACCCTCAGTAGCCACGGATACCCATTGTGATGCTGAGCAGAACATATTCACAATAAAAATTACCCACGTAAGTCCTAGAGTGTGGTTTTCACCACTGATAGAAAAATAAGACTCATTCGACTTCTTACTTCGGCGGCTATTCTACAACTTGACTCTTTTTGATTGAACGACGGCTGACTATTTAATGTCGCCACTTTTTTTTGCCCTGATTTACCTGGTATTATCTGCAATAGAATCCTTCAATATTAGAAACAGTACTGATCGTCTTCTACGGCCATATTGATTTGTATACAAAGGCAAAAGGTACTGAATTGAGAAAGAGCTTGGCTCTAAGCAGCTGACACTCCTGTGAATTCCTAAGTATTTCACTTTGTGGGCACACCCCGCGACAAAATGGTAGCACAACAATATTTCGATCAGTTTTCTTTTTGTTGATTTTCTTTTTTTCAAGGTTCTTTATTATTATTTTTTTTTTTTCCCATTATCTAACAAAAACCATTTAAGTTCAATTTTAAAATTGTATACAAAAATTCCACGAGCAGATATTTTTTATGAGGAGCTTTATCATGGCAGAAATACACTCGGAGGTTTGCCACTGTCTGCCGAGGGGCGACCGCTATTAGAAAAAACTTTTTCTTCAGTTTGGTCTTTCACTGAAATTCGAACCTACGTTCTCTCTGAATTGCGAGTGGTAGTCACGTATCAACCCATTCGCCTACGGCGGTCGCATTTGGATAGGATAGGATAAATTGCTGCCCATGCGAGGGGCTCACTTGGACATGGAATCAAAATTTGTCCATTAAGGTACCATACAGAGGAAAAACATAGGGGAAAAAACAGGTGGAAAAAAGGAAAAAGGGGCTTTGAATAGGAGTGAGACGACCAGCAGGGCCTAATTACATTCATATTTTGCGTTTAAAGCTACTGATGTAATATTCACCACATTTAAGCCCGCAATATCCGCAGGTGGAGCTAAAAAGTTCTAAATCTTTGCCCGAGGAGAGCAAAGTAGCTGAGAAGAAGGTGCTAAGATGATTCCCACTCAGGCTCCAGACAGCTTCTGCGGAAAGGTCTTGAAGCAGTCTCACCAAGTCTCACCGCATGGATACCTAACGGGCAATGCTCGGCAAGAATACCCACTAAATTCGCGAGTTGCAGCTTTGTTAGCCTAAGAAGTTTCGTTGGTTATTTTCGAATTTGTTCTCTATGCGCATCACCGTCAGGGAAACGATTATGTAATATCAATGAGATTTTTCAGCCACTTCAAACTTGCTAGTAATCGAGATTTTGCTTCTTTTCTTTTTTAAAAAGTTATTGTACTTGGAACACCTTGTACACCTATCTATGTACTTATCTACACGCAATCTAAATACCCGCACATTCCTTTTTCATTGTGGTAGAAAAATGCAGATAAGCTAAACTTAACGCGGACTTAGCCGCATTCTGTTACTCTGAGCCACACAAAACTTCATAAACGCATAAAGGGTAACAAAACAACGCAGGTGAAAAAATAAAATACAATGAAAATGGTATGTAAATGCATGCAGATTAGAAACAGTAGAAATAAGGAAAATTAGGAGTAAGGCAAAAATTCTACGGTGATTACAAAGCAGCGCAAAAAATACTAAAAATAAGTAAGCAGCCCAGATGGTGAGCTTTCTAGCTGTTGCGCGCTTTGCTTTGCTACTTACGTTCTTCATAAGATCAAGAAGAAGAACAAAAATAATTACTACATGTGCAGGTACGAACTGCATACTTAACGGCCAATGATGTTGCTGCGCCTAGTATTAACTATGAAGATATGTATGGCGGCCCCCGCAGCAGAATGGGTTGGTGCGGGACTACCATTTTGAGTCTCCGTGCGTGAAACATTAATACCTCTGAGTACATTATGGCCCTGAAAAAATGCCTTAAAAAAATATTTGTCGATCGGGATCAGCTTAAAACTGTAGGCTCCTCCATTTGTGGAACAACATCAAGGTGCACGCTACAAATAGGAGGAGGAACTCGGCCAAAATACCCAAGAAGGGTAATTGTGTATGTATAGGTATATGTATGGCTAATTTGACACGACTCGGAATGCCAGAACTGGGACTCGCTAATAGATCAGTAGTACTCTTAAAGTTATATCAGTCCCTTATGCCTCTGGCACGACACCTATGAAGCTAACTATACCTTTACATTAACTCTTCTGGGGCTGTGGCCGAATTCATCGTTAAACTCACAGAGATCCCTTTCTTATTAACTCTTCGACGTCCTCGTTTCCAAAGATGTTTCTATGACTAAACAAATCTAAATAAGTGTACGAAGAGCGAGTTAGAGATGCTATTCCAAACAGTATGGCATCACTTTACCAGTCTCAAGTTGGTGGTGTAAGACGCTGGCGCCAAAATATCAGCCTTACTAACTAAAAAATATCTGTTGCCCTACTACTCTCTAAAAGTCAGCAGCTCTCGGCTCAAAAAACTCAAGCAGATATAAGACTTTTTTGCATCTGTTCAGTCAGAAACAACTTCAGTTTCATTCCCATTTACTATTTTGAAACCGCCTGTGTATTTATGTATATAAGTGCTGGTTTCATACAGACATGCCAAATTCTCTGTTCTAGTCAGACTTCGCCAGAGAAGGCATCAGAAAAGATCTGTGAACTCCTTTTGCACGCGGTATTAAACCCCGATAAGGGCGAGTAAAAGAGAGCCTCATCAGAAGAATTATATATAAAATCAAATTAAAAAATAAATTAGACAATCTAAATTGGAATATAGAAAATTATTATTTGGCATCGACTCCAAGGAATGTAGTGATCTGTGGTTGGTGGCAACATGGTGAAAAGATTTTTAGATATGTACTCTTCAACAGACCGTTATTCGGCACTTGTGCTCACAAAAAACTGAGATTGAGTTGGTGGCCGCACAAATTTTGCAAAACAACTTTTTTTCCGAGCCGAGTAGGAATTCTAAATCAGCTGGCAAGACACCAAAATAATCCAAATGAAAAACTTCGTTATATTTGCTGCACTGCACTTTAGTTTGATCAACCTTTAATCCGCATTTTATACGTAAATGTTGGCGTAAAGTATTTTGAAAAATTATTAAATAAAAAAGTCACTATCTCGAGCATATTCAATTACAAAAATTGGCTAATTAAATGTTCATTGTAGAGGAAAAAGTTTTAAAAACGCGGAGCGGAGTAATAAGCACGTCTACACACGAACAGGTGTCGCAAGCGCCTTATTCACCATAGTTAAAAATAATCCTTGGAAATCTATCATCTTGGGTGGTACTGCAAAGGAAAAGTGCATCATGATTTTCGACCATCCTGTCGAAATGATTTACCCTAATATTTAGTGAGAACAATTGTTGAATTCCAAGCAAGCAGCTCAATGGAAGCAGTCAAATTGCATCATCAAAAAAGAAGTCATTTTCGAAAGAAAGAGAGGACAGGCACGACAGAAAGCTCAGGTTCGCTCAGAAGTTTTGAAACATATACCATAATATTCATATTTCCGGGCATGCGCCCGGGTTTTTGTAGAACTCGCTATATGGGATAAGGAAATTACTTTTTCGCTAAGAAAACCCGAAAGTAGTAATGAATACCTAAAGTTAAAAAAATTGCTTTCCATCGACCCGCACTAATGCTAAAAAGTGTAAATGGTCGCAATGCCTCTGTGCCAAATGTGTAAACATTACCTTGAACTAAGCTTTTTTACCCACATGAGTTTTTCATTATCGGTGGTCCCCGTAAAATTGTACGTTGAAAATTTTTGTGGAAGATTTGAACTCTCTAATTGCCATTTTTAACGATCTTTGATTATGGCTCTTTTGCGAACGGGTATAAAATTCGCATTTAAATTAAAAAAAAATCCTCTATAATTATACTGCAGAAATTTTATTTAAAGTAGCTCAGCTCATAATATTTTCGGCAAAAATAATTGCACTTTTTTTAATATATTATAGTTTTCCTCACCGTGAAAAAATTTCGACATACCTTCTTCGACAAAATTGGGTTGGGAGACATTGTCTTTCATTTGTGCGTGTTGCGTAAGATTGTTGTAAAGTTGTTAGGCTGTGTTAGCGATCAAAATGGAAAGTATACACGTGTGGTTCATTACGGATAATTAAAAAAAGTATTGTTTCAAATTTCGCATTCGCTGTTTTAATTTATTATGTGAAATTTTGAAATAATCAACAGCTTCGGTCATCAAACAGAAAGACAGAGCACTTGCGCCTCCGTATCCACGTACCACTTGATATTTCTAGTTTTTTATTTTCATTCATTTACAATATTTATTTAGTAAGCCAATAAATATACCAGATTCTTATAGGTAGAAATGAGGCTAATATGCATTAAAAAAGTACAATTAAACTATTTATAATAAATTTTCAAAAATTTCAATGGCGATCTCTTGAAAATGAAAAATGTATCTCAACCACTTCAGAGATTTCATTGAACTCAATTAAGGCTCTAGTAATAAAAGTATTGGAACAACATCAAGACGCACACTACAAATATATAGGAGAAGAAGCTCGGCCAAACACCCATAATAAAAGTATTTCGAATATAAAGAGATTTTGCGAGACCAACATAAAAAAACTCCGAACTGCAAAGAGCTCTTGCTGGAATAATAAATAAAATCCTTTCAAGAAGCATCGGACGGTCAAAAGCACCACGAATCAAATCAAAAAGGAAAGACAACGATAAGTTAATGCTCTTGTTCTCTAATGATTTTAAGTTAAAAAATTAGCATCGCGTTTCATAGGCAAGAATAGGATCCAAAAAGCGTAAATTTCGCAACGAAAAATGTAAGAATACGAGTACATTCCGGATTCGTATGGAAAAAGCCATATAAATTTTTCGTTAGCTGCGTGACAAGTGACACCGTCCTGTTGAAACCACATATCGTCCACATCCATATCTTCCAATTCGGGCCATAAAAAGTTAGTTATCATCTTACGATAGCGAACACTATTCACAGTAACTGCCTGACCGGCCTCGTTTTGGAAAAAATACGGCCCAATGATGCCGCCGGCCCATAAACCGCACCAAAAAGTCACTCTTTGTGGGTGCATTGGTTTTTCGGCAATCACTCTTGGATTATCATTCGCCCAAATGCGGCAATTCTGCTTATTGACGAATCCACTGAGGTGAAAATGTGCCTCATCACTGAAGATGAAGTGCGCGATATGCATTTTGATTTGAACGCCCGTTTTCATAATAAGCCTGAATATCTTTAACGCGTTGCTCGATTGTGTATCTTTCCATAGTTTAAATTGAGTTAGTCTGAAATTGAAAAATGTCAAATGAAATGCACCCTTTAAAAAAGCTTCAACGTATAAAAGTCGAAGAAATTTAACCTATGACGCCTAACAAAAGCAAGCATAACGTAAGATTTGGTAATAATTTAATGTATATGACTAGCAAAAGTAAGTTTCGAATCAAATATTACACCTTTTATGGAAAAATGAGCTGCTTTAACTTTATATATATATATATAATTGGCGCGTACACCCTTTTTTTTGGTGTTTGGCCGAGCTCCTTCTTTGCGGCATGCATCTTGATGTTGTTCCACAAATGAAGGGGCCTACAGCCTCAAAACTTTTAAAACTTTTCCTTTATTTTTGGTGTTTCACCGAGGTTCGAACCTATGTTCTCTCTAAATTCCGAATGGTAGTCACGCACCAACCCATTCGGCTACGGCGGCTGCTTCTTTGAACTTTACATGAAGGAAAAAATATGTCTTACAATGAAAAAAGTCAGCAGCTCCACTAGATAGGTCATGGTGCATGAATATAGACAAAAGAACTCCACAATTCTGAAGTTATTCAATGCGGCACCTGCGGGTCGTGACAGAAACAGGTAGGCTTGCAAAACGCTAAGGGAAACTAGACTTCACTTAGCAACTCTAATTGGCCTTTCTGAACTCGACAAAAACCGCTTATTGCGATTGTAGTTTTAATTTAAACTCTTCGTTTTTATTAAAAATTGTTTGGCAACCCAATCTTAATGGAAAAAATTCTAAACTCAATTTTGACCGTGGCTGTTTATTTGTACTGCTGCAATTCGACCTCAGCAGGTATTCGCTAGAAAAAAGGTTTCTAGTGCCTACAGAAAAGTAGGCAATAAAGAAAGAAATGTTCAGCATTGAAGCAGCGTTTACAGTAGTAGCTGGGAAACCTGTTACTGAACTCTTTTTTCTGTCCATTGACTTTGCTGCTGATTTTTTGACCCACGCGCATTTTTTTGTACTCAACTCACAACGCCCACCTTGCTGTAGACTAACATATGTATGTATAGGTATATGCACATATATAGTACATATTTACGCATGTAGATTGCGTCCGCTTCACTAGCAGTGCAAATGGCATAGAGTTGATTGCTTGATAAAAGTGGTTTATTTGTGTGGCAGGTGGTAGGCAGGCTTTTCCTTTTTTGCAAATTTTGGCCACTCAATAGTGAAAGCTTGATTGGCGTGCCACTTTGGTAAAGATAATTAGTAAACAATTTTAAAATTTTTCGATATTCTGCGCAGTTACACAAAAATCGCAGTGATATCATACAAGTGAAAATGTTTTAAATTTTAGGTGCAGAATAAAAGGCTTATTTATATTCTTCTATGAAATGGGTTTAATAAATAAGTTTGTATGCAGTAAAGCAATTTTTTTAAATATTTTTTATTTGTTTTTGATTTGTTTTAACTTGCCAAAAACTTCATCATAACCGACTGATATCATTACTTTCAATAGTATTCGCACATGTTGTGTGTTATGCCTACAGCCTGCGACAGATAATGGCTCATCAACATTTCTTTTTGTGCTTGCTATAATAAAATGTAATAGGTTATACAACTGCATACCGCAAATTCCAATTAAAAGCCATGGATTTGAGATGAAAAGTTAGCGAACATTTTTTAATTTTTTTTATAAAATTTTAAAATGGGATTTATAAGGTTTTCGTTAGGTACTTAGCTATATTTTTATTAAAAAAAAATTAAAGTACATTTAAATTGAGAAAGTGAAAAAGGTCAAAATCTTGATGAGTCGTTTTGTCGCGCGGTGTAAACTTTCGATTAGAAAGACAAAACGTTAATCTGTGAATTTGGTATCTAAATCGATTGAGTTTTTTCTGGCTAATTTTCAATTCCTTGACAAGAGAATAAATGTCCCCATGCCGGTTCGTCTCCACGCTTTCCATGATTTTATCGACATTTTCAACGATCGATCTCCTAAAGCCTGCCTCATCTTCAGTTGGTGGAATCGTCTGAAAACTTGAGATATGAAGGATATGTATCACAACGGCGTACTGAAGTCAATAAATTTTGAAACATATAAAAAGTTATCTTAAAAATATCGTATCATACTTTAAGCGCCGTCTGTCAACACCGAAGATATGACGAAAACTTAAAAAAGCATCCTCTACGCTCGGGCAAAAGAAAATCTGAATTATCTTCGAATCGAAAAATTTCCTTAACAGACAACATACAAAGTGAAGTCGAAAATAAACAAGACTGGCGTCATAAAAATGTTTTTGATAGCGCCATCTTTTTAATGAGTTAGTGCGTTGGGAGTTACAACCCTAGCTAACTTCCAGTGAAGCTTGGTGATATTCGGTTCAGTGGAAGCGAAGTTATTGCGTCTAAATGGTCGGTATATTTGTGTCATCGGTACAAAAATGAATTTAGAACAAAGAGCTAATATCAAATTTTGTTTTAAAATCGGTAAAACGTTTACCGAAACATTTGAATTGATAAAAAAGAGGTTGTCTGTAAAGTCGGTTTACTGACGATAGTTTAACGTGATAACGTCATAAGAAAATACTGATTGAATGGTGGCATTTTTCAAAAGAAAATTTTAATTTTATTTGTTTGATAGATATTTTGTATGGATATAGAGAATGAGTTAACATTAACATAACATAATATAACATAACATAACACAACACAACACAACACAACACAACACAACACAACACAACACAACACAACACAACACAACACAACACAACACAACACAACACAACACAACACAACACAACACAACACAACACAACACAACACAACACAACACAACACAACACAACACAACACAACACAACACAACACAACACAACACAACACAACACAACACAACACAACACAACACAACACAACACAACACAACACAACACAACACAACACAACACAACACAACACAACACAACACAACACAACACAACACAACACAACACAACACAACACAACACAACACAACACAACACAACACAACACAACATAACATACCATAACATAACATAACATAACATAACATAACATAACATAACATAACATAACATAACATAACATAACATAACATATCATAAAGCATTCACCAACAGCTTTCATTTGATACCCATATTGTACATACACGTCCGAAGGTTACCCGGGTCCACGTTTTGACCTATATCTCGAGACCCTATCTACCAATAGGTATTCAAACTATACGGAAATCATCTTCAATACCTACTTAACAATGTGTGTAAGTTTGGTTTAATTCGGTTCAAAGACACGGCGGGTCCACGTTTTGGCATATATTTCGAGACCCTAGTCATCAATAGGTATGAAAATTACTCCTTATTAAAGCACTTATCAACAGCTTTCATTTGATATCCATATCGTACAAACACATTCTAGGGCCCACGTTTTGGTCTCTATCTCGAGACCCTAGTCACGGAGCGGATGGAAATACTCTGAACTAAAGCATTCACCAACACCTTCCATTGGATACCCATATTGTACATACACATCCGAAGGTTACCCGGGTCCACGTTTTGACCTATATCTCGAGCCCTATTTCCAAAATAAAATATAATCCATGTTACTCGTGGATGATGTAGCTTTCGAATGGTGAAAGAATTTTTAAAATCGGTCCAGTAGTTTTGAGCCTATTCATTACAAACAAACAAAGTTTTCCTCTTTATAATATTAGTATAGACAACATATCTTATAAGGTATATGGTAAATATTAAAATACATTTTTTCCTTCATATATATTATAATAAAAAAATTAATAATTATAACATTAAAACAACAGGTATTATTAAAAAACTTGGTTTTATTTTAAATTCTTCAAGTGAATCAAATTAATAATAATCAATAAGAAGGCATATGCAAATACAAATACGTGAATTTATATATGTACATATGCGCATATACATACATATATACGCTCACTTAAGTAGGAGAGAGCAAGATGTCGAACGTTGCCGTTCGTTTGCTTTGTCGTTCGTTCCGCGCTTTCGCTTGCAGTTCATGCAATGCAATGAGCAAGGTAACACTAAAGAGCAAGGTAACACTAATGAGCAAGGTAACACTAAAGAGCAAGGTAACACTAAAGAGCAAGGTAACACTAATGAGCAAGGTAACGACACATTTTTTCGTGCGTGCAGCCTGTTAAATCGAATTATAAGACGTTATCACGTCAAAAAGTTTATGGCGATGATTGCCTATCTCCAGAGTTCATGAGTCGGCTACACGTTTCAGAGGTGGCCCCACCACCCAAAAATTCGCGTTTAGAGAAGTCAAAATCAAGTCAATGCTCATTTGTTTTTACGATTCCAAGCGAATTGTCCTCATGGAGTTCGTGCCAACGGGCCAAGCCGTCAATGGAATTTTCTATCTTGCTCTTCGAAGTGCTTGTTGCATCGCATTCGTCGAATTCACTCTGAATACCGCGAAGCAGGAAGCTGGTGCTTAGTGCATGATAATGCACCATCTCATCGATGCACTCTTGTGACTGATTTTTTGTCCAGAAATCGTATTTTAACAATCAATTACTCACCGTATTCCCTTGATATGGCTCTTTGTAACATCTATCTATTCGGAAAATTGCATTTGGCAATAAAAGGAAAACATTTTGCGTCCGTAGATTCCATACAAAATTCTTTTACCGACATCCTGAAGGACATTCCGGTCAATGACCTGAAATACTTTTTCGAAAAGCTTTTAGATCACGCGAAACAGTATATCGAGGCCAGAGTGGACTATTTTGAATAGATAAACTCGAAGATATCAGAACAAAGCTCCTCACGTTTCTATTTAAGCTTAGCTTTTTTTTATTTTGAACTTCACCTTGTAGGTATATGTAGAGTAGATGAAGCAAATATGAACCACCACTACATTTTTGTAGTAAATTTCACAATAATCATAAGATATACAAATATGTTTAATTTACTTAAAATAACTTAATTTGAATATAATTTTTATTGTGCTGAAAAATAATTCGAAACTCACGCTATTCAAAAAAAAATTATTAAAAAGTACTCCGCAATGCAAGAAAAAAGTTGAATCAGTTAATAATTGCCAACAAATTTTCCTTGAACACAAGCGACAGTTAAATGTTAAGTCGTTCAAATTCACATTTACCGATGGCTGAAAAGCTAACTTATCGACCTCTTTCGCAGGTATAGCTGAGGATCTACTTTTTGTAAAAAAAAAGTTTGCTGGATAATCACTGCTCAACATTTACTAATGAAATCTTTGCTATATATCAAACCGCTCTCATACCTTCCAAAAAGAATGAAAAATTTTGCATTTGCAATAACAGTCAGTCTGTCATCGATGCCGTAAAAAATTTTACAAATTTTTCAATTACAGTGTTTTAGTGACTTGCGTTCGAGTTTTGCTTATCAAGCAAACAAATGAAATATACTGATTGACTTAAAACGTCGAATAAAGCCAGTACCTACATGATAAAGCTCCATTGAAATGCATTGAGTACATTCATCATTTCCCGACAATTGATATCTCTAGCCTATCTATCCCATCTAAACATGCAGACATTTTGTTATTCTCACGACTCCGTCTAGATTACACGCAGCTCAGTCGCGGTTACCTGTTAAACTCTGGGCATGCATCCTGCTGCTTTTGCAGGTCGTCTAGAATAACAGTAAAACATATCTTGGATGAATGTACCCATTGTACCAAGACTTTTGGCACATTTGTTCTTTTTTCTGCTATTTTCTGTATACAAATTTATATACTTAAAATTAAACATGATTCTGATTCTGAACCAGTTAAAGAAATGCGAACTGACATGGCAAAGATTATTTCTGTGAATAATATGATATACGTATTTTTACCTAATCCTAACTAATTATTAAACATATTTATTTATTTATTTATTTCAGTCTACAGAGATATGCCTCACAGACCTATACAATTAGGCATAATAGGCTCATTCATTAAATAACAAGCGGCTATTTTTGAGACAATGAGGTGAGATATGAGTTTGGAAGAGGTTGGTCAACTCATTGCAGTTAACGTTGCCATTGATAAAATTATAAACAAAAATTAATGAAAGGTAGATTATTTTATCAGACAATGACTGTAGGCCTAATAATTTCCGGACCATTTGGCCAGTAAATTTTATTCAAAGCGAATTTGGTGAAAATTATTGGTGCTGTTTCAATTTTCTTAGAATGGATTTCGTAGTATGAATTCAATATTAATGAGCAATACTCTAGGCGACTTCTCACTAATGCAATATAAAGCGACTTCAACGTCTGAGGATCTTTGAAGTTAGTTTTTTTTTTTTTTGTCGGGAGAACTTGCAAGTGCAGCACTCAGATATGAATTAAGTCCATTGTACTTCACTTGGATTCCCTTTTAATTTTCTTCAAATCTACCCGATTTCCGAAGAAATCTCAGTAGATCTTGTGGTGCCAAGGAGCCAAGATGGTCGCTTATAAACACATCAGTGCCAAAGACCTCAAACCTGATTCGAGCCAAGGCGGGGCAGACGCACAGGAAGTGGCCCGCCGTCTCATCCTCCTCTTCAGAAGCTGGACAGAGTGCAATGTGCTTCGCCCTTAGAAAGTGGCCCGTCACCAGTCCAACCAGCCGTCTGCACTCCCCTCTGCTTAATGACAGAAGGATTTGCGACAGTCGATCGGACATGACAGGTAACATTAGTTTAGTCCATCTGCAGCCTCTCTCAGCCTGCCAAGCTCGCTTGTAGGTGGTAGTTAGCCATTTTCTAACTGTGGCTGTGATGGCCGCAGAAGGGAGTGGCAAAACGGGCTCTGGGCCCAAGAAGTTGGCCTCAGAGCCCATCTTAGCTAAGGAGTCAGAGGTCTCGTTACCCGCGATACCCACGTGTCCCGGGACCCATGTCAGCATCAGGCTATTATGTCTACCGACATTGTTCAGCCTGGATTTACAGGACTCGACTACCCCTGATGTGGTTGGGGGGCTGTCTAAGGCCATGAGCGCAGCTTGGCTGTCGCTGCAGACACATATAGATCTGCCTCCCCATCGCTTTTCCACAACAAAGTTCATCGCTTCTTGAACTGCATACACCTCCGCTTGAAACACAGATGCATGCATTCCAAGAGCAAAGTGCAGTTTTGTCCCGCTGGATTGCTCGTAGACAACAGAGCCGGAGCCATGCTCGGTCCTGGAGCCATCCGTGAAAATGCAAAAATAGTGTTTGGCGGGCTCATTTTCTGTGTTTGCCCACAACTGAGCACTACATTGTATCTATTTTCAAGTACAACTCTTGATGGCATGAAGTCAAGGGGCATGGAGAGAATCGTTGGATCGAACTCCTTGCCTTCTCTGTTTTCCAATGCCGGGCAGGGGCCGTACCAGTTCCCATTGTGTTTCAGCCTGCAGATGGCCTTCAAGTCCTCTCCTTGGATGAAAGCATCAAGTGGTGGCAAAACAATCAGAGCATCTAATGCCGGGCCTGAAGTAGTCGGAAAAGCTCCGGTGCGACAGATGGCCACAGTGCGTTGTAGTCTCGATAAGGTCCTCTTGACTCCCACTAGAGAGAGTCTACTCTTTGAAGTTAGGAGTGTTTCTTCTAGTGAAGCTATCATTGCGAATGCTTTGGGGCTAATGAAATCAACATAGTTGGAGAATGATAACTTAACGTCAAAAATAACGCCTAGATCTTTCATTTCGTAATGCCGACTTAGTACACTTAGATTTAATTTGTAGTTAAATATATAAAAGTTTGATTTCCAAGTAAATGTCATCACAATAAATTTTTTGACATTGAGATATAAAAGGTTTATTGTACACCATTGCTCGAACGCACATATATCAAGTTAACTAGTCCGTAGTATCCACCTTCACTTTAATTGTTATCCCTTCACTTGTACAAAATGTCAGTGTCACCTTAAATGTATATAGCTAAATATGTGTCCAAATTGCTTTTTTAGGTATTTTCGCAGTTGCTAACTCTTTTATTTATTTATTTTGTTTTTTCTTCTAGTTTACTTATTTTATTTCAAAATTTCAGCCAACGGTCAACACAAACACTTAAAAATAATCTCATATTTTATTACACAATTTTGTATTCGCTTTTGATCAATCATGCTACGTTGTTATTGCTCTTATTTATGCTTCTATGTTTTGATGCTTGGGGTTTTTTTATAAATTCACACACAAAGCACAAGCAAAACAGAAAGGCTTATAAAGCAATCAAAAACGAAAAAAAATGTTCAGAGTTCACACACAAAGATCAAAAAGCCAATGCAAAGGCAAAAAGGGGGCTGCATGCACTAACACACACACACACTAAAGCACATATGCGACTGTGTCATACAGGAATGGCAAAATACTCAAATATACGCGCTATACGCTGAGACACCAAAGACGAAGATGACAACTTTAACATTAGCGTTGACAACGCAGAGCGCAATAAATGCTATTTACAAATATAAAGTTTTTTTTTACCCAGCCTGTAGTTAGCGCTTTGAAAGGAGAACTTGGGTGTATGTAGTACAGAATACTTATGTGCTCGACTGTGTGTTTATGCCAAGAAACCGGTAAGCCCAAAAGGCCAACTTGCCACACTACCGTATTGTTGTTGCGTTGTATTGCATATTGTTTGACTGCACTCAACTACGAACTTCTGCAGATTATCTTTCTTTCTATGCTATTAACTTTTCTTTCTGTTCCTTTACGGCCATTTATAATACATTCGCACACACATGTGCATTTAATTGTAGACAGTTTAAAAATGAGTTTACTTCTTTTCTTCTTTGTTCATTATTTAGCGGCTTCGATATTCATAACTTTATTTTTAACAGCGTAATTTCTACGCTACCGACCGCTATACACCCGACCGATAAGAAAATTTAACCAAAACTGAAACTCATTCACCAATTTGCTTGTCGGTGAGTAAAGCAATGTAACTGGAGTGGCAACAGCAGCGCTCATGTGGCGAAAGAAGCTGAAAAATAACTGCCGTTGTATGAAACCTACAGCGACGATGGCGTCAATGGGAGCACAGCTGTAAATAAAATGCTGTGTCGTTGGCATAACATACTCAATTAGGGTATTAACAGAGAACTGTTCGGAGAATGTCAGCTAACATTTTTCAGTATAACATTTGATTGCACTGAATGTCTGGAATGTCAATACGCAACTTCGATTCTTGTCAACATGTTGCGAAACACGGTTTTAAACAAACATCATTTCAGAAACATTTTATTGCTTGTATTAACAGTCAACATTTTTTTTTAATTCGGCACTGATTCCTATGATCCAGGTATCTATTGCAATATTTGGGCTGTATAAAACGTTAGCTAACAATCGGCTGACATACACCCTCCTCTCTTCCCTCCACTACTAATTTTTTTATACGTAATTTTCGTTATTACACGAATCTCAAAACCAAAAATGTTTTTCTAAACAAAACATAATTTCTAAAAACATGTCTTATTAAGTAAAACATATTAGTGTACGAAAAAAGCAATAAATTCATTTCAGAACTTAGCAAGTCCAACTGTGCATTAAAATTTGAGCGTAATCTTTAGCTCGCGTGTAAATGGATAACAAATTTTGTACAAAGTGGTACAAAATTAATCATCCAATAGTGTTCTTGAATAAATTTTTAACTGAATACAAAAAATAGTATTGAGTGATGGAAATCTGTATTTTACCTTTAAGCGTTTTATTGCTTGTAATGAATATTGTATAAGATTTCACAAAATTAATCACCGAATTGTTTTTTTTTTATTTCTTTACTGAATAAAAAAAATGTTTTTGAATGATAGAACTCTTTTTTTGACTCTTACGCGTTCCATTGCTTGTTTGTTTGTATCACAAATGTCACGCCACTTGTAAAAATTACACATTTCCCGATAGGCAGATTAATTTTGCGCCACCTTGTATAACTAACGAGAGAAAGAAAAAAAAAACCGTCGCTTATAACAGACTTTGTTACAAAGAAAAAATATTTCAATATATAATATTGAATATCTCAAAATAATTTAAAAAACCCGTGAGATGAGCTGGACATTTCCGATATAGTATCTGGCATATCTACTGTTGATAGCATTTTTGGTCTAGCCCGTAATTGATGTGTACGCTTGTTATCAAGTAGCGATGAATATTTGCAAAATTGGGATTTTTTCCTAACTTCAATTTAAATTTGTATATGTTTTGCCCTTACGGGTCGACATTTTACCAATTTCAAATTTTTTTGTGATAAAAATTAATTGCTTTTGTTGTATGTAATTATTTCATTGTTATTATATTTCAATATATTATTTCTTCTTTTACACGGTTTTTGGGAAAATACAGGGCCCGCCATCTATCGTTACGGATCTGAACTAGGTATTATTTGAAGAATGGTAACACCTAGCTGCCATCTGATTTGACAGAAAATTAGTTTTATTCTTCCGCTGAACAAAAATGGTTGTGTATACGCTCAAGGAACGCTTGGAAATATTGCGACATTACTTTGAAAATCATGGTAATGTTGCAGAATGTGTACGAAAATTGCGTACGGCAATGGGAAGAAGAAAAGCAGCCGAAATTCTGATATCGTTTGACCGTCTCGGAGCTGCGATTTGACGCCGTTGGATTATTATCTTTGGGGTGCCGTCAAAGACCAGTGTTATGCCAACAAACCAGCAACAATTGATGCCCTGAAGAACAACATACGCGAAATACAGCCGCATACAATCGAAAAAGTGTTGAAAAATTGGACCGATCGTATGGGATGGTGCATGGCTAGCCGAGGCAGCCATATGAATGAAGTTGTGTTTCATCATTAACCGGAAGGATTTTACTTCAAAATAAAAAAAACAGTTTGGAAAAATATTGAGCAGTCTCTTTTTTATAGCATTTTTAATTCCGTAAAGTTATATGGCGGACCCTGTATTTAGAGTTTTTTATCGATTTTTCATAGTTATGGAACATGTCCCCAAATTTATCATGTCATACACTATTTTTTTATACGCATTTCTGAGCAACGTATAGTATAGGATGGGCCATGTAAAATTTGCTTTTTGGATCGGCTATAAAAAAAACTAATCAATATTTTTTCAAACTTTTTTTTATTTTTAAGATTGAACATTGTCATTTATGAATGAAAAATAATATCGTTCAAATGACTGCCATGACTGGCTTTACAGTAGGCCATTCGATCAACCCAATTTTTAAGCACATTTTCGGTTGTTTGGGCTCCAATTTCATGAATGGCAACTTCGATTTCGTGTTTTAAAGCATCAATCGTCTCTGGATGGTTCGCATAGCATTTGTCCTTAACGGCTCCCCACAAAAAATAGTCCAACGGGCTTAAATCACAGCTCCGAGGTGGCCAATTGATTTCGGAATTCAAAAACGGTAGCCAAAAGTTCGAGTGTAAATTTGGCAGTGTGACAAGTTGCACCGTCCTGTTGAAACCAAATGTCGTCCATGTCATCCTCTTCCATTTTTGGAAACAAAAACTGGTTGAGCATCTCACGCTAACGCTCGCCATTTGCTTTAACCGCGGATCCTCGCTCATTTTCGAAAAAAAGGCCCGATGATGCCGCCAGACCAAAAACCGCACCAAACAGTGACTCGTTGTGGATGCATTTGCTTCTCTACAGTAACGTATGGATTTTCTGAGCCCCAAATCCGACAATTTTGCTCATTGACGTAGCCATCGATGTGAAAATGAGCTTCATCAGAAAATATGACTTTTCGGTAAAAATGCTCATCTTCGGTCAAACGATTTTCTGCCCATTGAGCGAACCGAAAACGCATTGGATGGTCATTAGGCTTCAGTTCTTGCACCATATAGCGTCCCATTTCGTAAATGTCAAATCTTTAAGTAAATTATGAACACATTTGACATGTCATTTGTCTTACCATTCTCAAAAAAATAGGTGGTTCAAAAAGCAAACGCTATATGGCCCACCCTGTATTTACCGTGTTAAAAAGGAGTTGGGTGTATGTACAATTAAAATATCACTATGCACGAGTATAATATTTAAGTGATTTCTTATAATATTTAAATAGCTCATTTAAAAACTTAAATTTCTTTAAATAAAAGAAAAAATGCTATTTACTTACTATATATGTTTGGACTTGAGTGAAAATTTCGAAAAATGTCGTGAAATTTCACTCACTTACCATAAGAAAAAAAGAATGTGCCTTAGCTTTAGAAATATGTAATATTTGCAAACAAAAGTAGCTCCGAAATATTTTGGTAGTTTTCGTTTTTACGAAAATACTAATGGAGCACTCTTAGATGCCTGGTTGGAAGCCCCTAATAATTATTTTTGTTGGTACTGTGCAGGTGCGGACAAAATAGATTCCATTCCTCACTCCTGCACAAATGCCTTGGCGTTGAAAAGTGCGTTTCAGATTCCTTCAAACCTCTGACTCGGATAGACTCTGAAAAACTTGTTGGAGTAATGCAATGAGCTCTTATGGCTACCGAGTGTTAGAGTAATTGAACTCATTTGAGTTAAAAGTAAATATATTTATTGTCACCCAACCACTGAAAACATCCACGACTCGACGATTGGCAACGACACAACAACTCAAAAGCCAATTTTCAATTGCGGTAACGTTCTTGGCATGAAATATGCAAAATTTCAACTTTGTTGTTTAATTATAATTTTATTGTTTTATTTTGTTAAATTTTTTTTTTATTATTTTTCATTAAAATTTTAAATTATCAAACAATCTTATCAGTTAAAGCTTCCTAAAATGCCTTTCGCTGGAAACCAATTCTGTAATTTGTATTTTAATGATTGAATTGAAAGAAAAAAAATAAGAAACATATTTATTCAAAACATATCAACCAACTTCTAATTTTTTTTGGATTAAGGTCTTCTTAAACAACTTTCGTTTGATAGTCATATTTAACATCCCACTTATTTCCAAAATATGTTTAGATTGACGTTTTCATAAATACTTTTCGTTTGCATATATTAATATTACAAATATTATATATTGGAAATAAAATTGGATTGAGAATTAACGAGGATAAAACAAAATATGTGCTAGTGTCCAGAAATAATGAAATGGTAGCTGGTACAATCAAAATTAAGGCACATGAATTTGAAGCGGTGAAAACATTCATTGAAAACATTACTTGGGGTTGGCACTACACCACGATAACGCAATGAACAACACAATCGATGAGAAAATACAACCACAAATAGACCAATCTATTCACTTATCAAACTTTCTGAATCAAATCTGTTCAACCGGCCTTTCAAAATTACCCTGTACAAATCAGTAGTCCGAAAAGTTCTTTGCTAAGGATCGGAGTCATGGACAATAAGTGAAAAAGACAAAAACAAACTACAAGTATTTTGAGTTAAATCTTAGGTTCAGTCAAAGGCAACGGCGAATGGTGTATTAGATGGCACGATGAACTGGACCAACTTATAAGAGGAGAAAATGTTCTATGGTTCATCAAAGCTCAAAGAATAGGCTAGGTCATATCATGAAAATGGACCTCATGAGAGCTCAACCAAAAATAATTGACGCTAAAACTTTTGCAACGAAGGCAAGAGGTAGACCAAGATCAAGATGGATTGACGAACTAGAAGACGACATGAGGATACTCAAGGTCAACAACTGGAAGGAATCAGCCAAAGATCGGATCAAATGGAGACATTGTGTGCAACAGCAAAATGATGATGATGAATATATTATTGGGTATGGGAATAAGTTTCCGCCCTCGTAAAAGAGGTGTCGCTGCTGATCCTTTTTTTGTGTGCGCTCTAAAAATATACTGGTGATTTGAAGGTATATATGTGAGGTCTCGATCGCAGTAGTTGACATTCGCTTGAAGCGTAAAGATCGTTTTTTATCTGACGTCAGAAATGTCAACGTTCGTGCCGAAAAAACAGCATATGCTGGAAGTCATGTTTCATTATTACCACTTAAAGAAAAGTGCAGCTGAAACGTTTCGTATATCGATCAATATTTACGGTAATCACGCTCCGTCAAATACAACTTGTAAAGAAGCTTCCAAAGTGGCAATTTCGACGGGAGTGATAAAGATCTCGAAGGAGCACCGAAAAAATTCGAAGATACTCAATTTCAACAATTATTAGACGAAAACGCATGTCGAACCCTTGATGATGTGCCTTAAAAGTTAGATGTTGACAGATCAATCGTCGGAAAACATTTGCACCCCATGGGAATGGTCCAGAAAGCAGGTAACTGGGTGCCACATCAATTGAAGGAGAGGGATATGAGAAGTGGAAATGTTATGATAACCCTAAGCGTTGAATATGTGGGAGCTTGCATTGCGAACCCGATCCATCGACATCGAAAAAAAATATTCATGCTTCAAAGGTTATGTTGTGCGTCTGGTGGGATCAGAAGGGTGTCATATATCATAAACTCCTTAAACCATCTAAAACCATCACGGGCGAGCACTACCGACTACAACTAATGCGTTTGAGTCGAGCTTTCCAAGAAAAGCAGCCGGAATGGGACGGTAGATATGATAAACTTATTTTGCTGCATGACAACGCCAGGCCACATGTTGCGTTGGTGAGCGGTTCGATTCTTATGAGAGCATCACAAACTGGCTCAAATCAACTCGAATTTTTCGTCAGAGATATCCGTATGCTACCTCAAAGATGGAGTAAAGTTATAGGTTCTAGTGGCACATACTTCACATAATATCATGTATTATTTAATTGTTTAAATAGTTCGTAACTTTGGCTAAGAAAGGACGGAAACTTATTTCCATACCCAATAATTATATACAGTCGGTCAAAAAATGTTGGCACATTAATTTTTATTTTAAATTGAAGTTTCAAACTTTATACCAAACTTAAAAAAATGCATGAAATTTCATCAGAAGTTCCTGTAAATTCCAGTTTATTTTTAATAATTTTTCTGCTGACTGTCGCTGATCTTGAAGCGATTTCAGCAATTTCAAACCTGCATTTTGAATAAAAAAATAAATGTGTTGTAAAATTGCATAAAAAGTTGTAAAAATATTTACAAATCGGAGTAAAAGGATCGAAATTTAATATAGTTGAAGGTTTTACCTACATATTGAAACTTGAAAATTTTATATTATTTTGTGGTTTTGCGCGAATGGTTTAAAACTGTTTTATGATCAATTTTTAGCTACTAGGTGATGCTACGAATACTAATATGCCGCTCAATTTTGATTATTTCTGTGATTTTATTGACATATTCTTTAACATCAAAAATGTCTGATAGAAACCGACGAAACCAATATTGCACGTTATTAGCTGTTACAGTATCGGCACCATAAACACCATTCACAATTCCAATGACCTGGCTTGCATTTTCCCCTTTATCAAAAAACTGTAAAACTGTAAAATGTACCGAATTCATTCATTGTTGATTTCAATTGTTAACACTATGTAACTCACAACTGAATGAATTAAACAAAAAACAGCAAACAATTTTTTTTTGACCGATACTTTACGAGATATCCATCACTGCAGCCATCACCCGACAAAATAATGGATCTCTTTGTCCCCAACTAATACCATATATTTGTTGGGACAACATGACTTTGATGATCACGCATCCCTATAATTTGTACTCCTTCAATACAGAAAACGTTATGCATTGCCACTTCATACCTTAACTTTTTAATTTAAACATTTCCGAGCCATTCCAAGTTGAAAACGTCTATCAACTTAAATCTACTTGAAACAAATTAATACTATAATATAATAAATTTCATAAGCACATGCAACTTATCGAATGCTCTAATGCTGTATACTATTTTGTCAATGTTACCGTTGTTTTTGCTGCTGATGAAGAATCACTCTAGCTAAGCCATTTGGCTCATACGCAAGTGCGTAACTCATCCCTTCTTATGTCAACTTTCTTATGCGTGCCCAAGTGGCTGAAAAAGTGGATGTTAAAAAGTTTTTAAGGAAGAATAAGGAAAAATCAACTCACTAACCATTCTAACTTTGCCATGTGCATCAACTCAGCAAAAAAGTTAGTCAAATACCTATTTTTTACATGCCACACCTGCATGATGCAGAAGTTTTTATTGGATTGAATGTAATATTTTGCACCGATAAGCTCTTTATATATTGCCAAAAATAAGGCCAAATAGCTAAAAGTACCACACCAAGTTATTGTTTGACACTGCAAAATATTATAGTAGGTAACAAAAATTATCGAGCTCGATATGGCATGATGTTCTTCAGTGTCCACTTTTATAAATTTAACATTTTTGCGCTTATTTAACCTGAACCATATGCTTTTATATTAGAGTTATGACTAGTTACAGAAAATAATGTATCGGTTAGAGAGTAAAGAGGTAGGGACAATCGTTGTCTCGGCCAATTTTCCTTGCGACTCTAAGTATTCTCCCTCCCCTACGAGGGAGGTTATGGAAGTCGTAAGATACGCTTAATCCATGGATTAGGTCTTATTGTGGGATGTGATACAAATTCACAGAACACACTCTGACGAAATGTAACTTCAGCGGGCATAAACTCATGGATTTCATTCTGTCTTCTCGCTTAGTTATACAGAACGTTGTTACCAGCAGGAGACAGGAAGTGATTGATATGACATTATGAATTTACAAAATATCAGATCATATCACTGGTTGGAAAGTACTCGATAAAGATTCCCTCACGGACCATCGTTATATAGAATTTAAGCTTGCGACCGAGACAGCGTCGATCCCAGCAAGCCGGAATCCTCAACAAGCGGATTGGACACGATATGATAATCTCACTAAAGAGTTTATCCTCAACGTTCCAAAACTCCGGACAATAACTGCGATTGAAGAAGGCATAAACTCAGTGTGGCGAATTTTAATTGAAAGTTATGAGAAGGTGTGCGCGGAACATAGGAGAAGAGAGGGTAAGGCAGTCCCTTGGTGGAATGCCGAACTTTCACAACTCCGAAAAACTTCCAAGAAACTTTTTCATCAAATCTCTTAAAACACAGTAGGAAGTAGACTGGACTACCAACGGTGAACTGAGGAGAATATAAGAAGAAAATTCTCCAGTGAACTCGAGGATCGGAAGTATTCAGCGAGGTTATGCAAGGTACTTCAAAGGGACCGTACGGCTAAGCTGGACTCATTGCTCAAGCCTGATGGTACCTATACTGACTCAAATTCAGAAGTGAACGATGTTCTCTGTATGTGTTGAACATTTCCCTGCCTGCAGAAATGTTGTTGGCCAAAGCTCCATCGATTAATCTGATCATGCCAGTACTCGTATAACTACCAGCGGTTCAACTATAGATTGACGACTTCATGAGGTCTACCCATAGAAGGCATTGGTTTGAGTTGGGCCGAACAGAAAATTAGCAACTTTCCTCCTAAAACTTAGCAGAACGGACCTGAGAGTACTGGTAGCTGGACTCAGAGGGCACAACGCATTGCTAGCATGGGAATCGCAGAAGATCCAATATGCTTGCCTTGTCGTGAAAGAGAGGACACTGCAGAGCATTTTTTCTGTAGCTGTCTGGCGTTCTCTAAAATCAGACTTAGGCTGTTGGGGTGCGATGTTCTGAGTATGGATTAAGTTCATACTCTTACTCTTTCGAATCTCTTAATATTCATCAATGAATCCAAAAGATTAGCCGAAGAGTAACCTCCAATCAATTTCTCCGTCTTACGATCACTTGCAAGCCGTCATTATGGATTTCCTTGAGGTGCGATTTCATCTTGATTGAGGAGCAGAGCATGATATCCTGCTATCGGGGTGCGACGTGGAACATTTTGCAGCCGTTCTCACCGAAAACGCGTGCTCGGAACCGCTCCAGATTGCCAACATTGAACTGTTCTCAGGCAAGGGGAAATTTCAAATGAATAAGAATACCGCGCATGTCGAAAATACCGATCGTAGTTGTTTTTCGTTGCGTTTGTAGTAACGAAAGTGTTCAGATTTCGTTGATTACCCTTTTTCAGCCACTGCGGATTTTTTTTTACGGATCGCGGAGTAATATTCCAACATCCAAGTCTGCTCTCATGTTTCCACTTTATTTAACCAATCTCTGCCGTTACTCGCAGTTCGGGTAAATAAGCCTAGCAGACCGCATTCTTTTTTTAACCTGGGTGTCCCGCACTAATGATGCGTACTACAAATTTGCTTCAAATGCATAAGTAAAGGGGATTTGGCTGCATAAAAGTCTCCATAGTGGGATAATTTTCTACTATGCTCTAAAATTTAATTTAGGGTCCAACGCAAAATAAATAAAGTTCGATATCTACCCAAACTCATAAACTAAAAACAAAAAAATCTCTTCCCGAAAATCATGCGGGTTATGCTCCTTGAAGGACTTAAGTAAATCCAATTTCAGATGAATATCTATCCAAACTTTAGTCCCAAACATCTTATTAAAATTTTTTTTTTTTTCGAAGCCTATGCGTCATGCTCTTTCACGATTTCAAGTAAATCGAATTTATTTCGCACCACCTAACTACTATTTTAGTCAAGTCGGCTTGCAAGTGGTTATTGTATTTCGTCAAATGTCGACCGCAGGGTGTTAATAGTTTATTCTAAAAATAGGGATGTTGAGTAAAAAAAGATCATTCCAGTGCTAAAATCTTTCGCTTTTCTCCATAAATTAAATCACAAACAAATTTGTGTTCTAACCAATCCGAGCCAATGCCTTACCTGCTCAAGGCAGTATTTTTCATTTTACCTAAAAGTGGACAGAGTTTGGGATTTTAGTACAAAACAATATGAAAGATGACAACAGTATACAGTTTATATCTCAAAAAATACTCTGCTAAGCATTTTCAATTAAAATTTTGCACTTGCATTTTACATGATGCCACAACCGGAAATTACAAACTGTGGCAACAGTTGCACAAGGAAATCGAGCGTGGTTTACACATCAATAATTTTAAGTTTTCCACACGACAAGTGTGTGTAGCATCTTAGACAAGATGTTGCACAGTTTATGTGGTTTATGGAATACGTCGAACATGGCACACATTTACACATACATATACGAGGTGTGCTCAAAAAATAAGGCGAATTTTCACATTTCGCGCGCTACGTACATTCGACTTTCGATTATTTTTTAAGTGAAATTTCTTAGGCGTCGATGGATGAGCGAGAATGAAGGGTACCATTTCAAGGTCATGCAACGTTTTGGGCATTTTCGTTCCGCGAGAGAGAAAAAAGATGTAACATAGAGGGAAAGGAGAGAGAGAGAACTATTACTTATATATATTTTAGATACACTTTAGGCTATTTTTCCTCAGTTTTTCCTCGTGGTTGGTAATTTCATTACATAACATAATATTGTCTACTTTTTGGCGCTTGTTGTTGGTACAAACTTGTAGGAAATATATTTTGGTGCCTACTTTTTGGCGTTATATTTCCTGGGAGCCTATTGTTTGGGGCGCTTTTTGGTCTCAATTTTTTTGGTGTTTTTTTTTTCGGTGCCTACTTTTTGGCACTTATTTCCGTTTCCTGGTTAGTGCTTGAGCGTACTATAAAGTGCTTTCCATTCCGGCGTCGGATTTATTGCTAATGCCTTGCGGTAATGTGTGCCGTTGCTGCGGTCTTGGAATCGCTGCGTTTGTGCGGGTTCTTAACGCTCGGAGTAGTGCCACGGTTTGTATCCGGTGTTTACCTGCACTGGTCGACCCTTCTCCGTTTTTTGTAAATTTTGTTTCTTTGAATTCTCTGCAAATGTTGTGAATTTATTTAGATATATATTCTTTCTCTCTCTCTCTCTCTCTCTCGATCTCTCTCGGGTCTCTCCCTCTTTCTTTTTCTGCCTTCAAAGTTTCTCTTCTGTTATGTGTACTAGGCTACACGCCCTGTTTTTTGTTGGTACACTGGTCCCGGAGATATGTTCACGGTTTGACCATTATAGCATGTTTAGTTTGTTTGTGAGAGGCATAAATAAGACAAGTGTTTTGCGTGTTCGGCGATTTTCTGCTATAGAAAAAAATGGATTAAAGAAGTTCCATCAAATTTTATGTAAAAAATGGAAATAAGTGGTCAAACAAAATTGAAATGTTGTCCGTGGCATATGGTGAGCGTACTCTGAGTCAAAAAAATTTTAGAAGTAGCGAATATGTGAATGACGACGCTCGCTCTGGACGCAAAAGCACATCAACAGCCGATGAAAATGTTGAGAAACTGAAGAGGAATTGTCATGAAGAATCGTCGAATACCAGCTACAGGATTTGTTGAGGATATCGGCATATTGGCAAAAAGGGTCATAACTGGTGACGAATCATGGGTATATGGTTATGACATCGAAACCAAAGCCCAATCACCCCAATAGAAGAGTCCAGGAGAGCCAAGACTAAAAAAACACACCAAGTTAGATCAAATGTCAAAGTTTTGCTTACTATTTTCTTCAATTAGCAAAGAGCAGTGCATCAGGAGTTCTTACCACAAGATCGCATGGTAACTAAAGAGTATTACCTTGAAGTTATACTCCGTTTGCGTGAAGCAATACGAAAAAATGCCCGGAATTGTGGAAAAAATGCATGGCTTTTGCTCATTGATAATGCACCTGCTCACTCATCTTTGCTTGTAAGATTATTTGGCCAAAAATAACACCGTTATCATGCCTCAGCCACCATATGCACCAGATTTGGCCCCCTATGACTTTTTCCTGTTCCCAAGATTGAAGAAAACTATGAAAGGAAGGCGTTTTGTGACGATTGAGGAAATAAAAACCGAATCGCTGAGAGAGCTCAAGGACATAACAAAAAGTGCACATCAGAACAGCTTAGATGATTGGAAAAAACGCTGGGTATTATATCTGAGGGGGAAATATCATAAAAATATTAAATAATTTTTTTTAAGAAAAGTTAAAATTCACATTATTTTTGAACACACCTCGTATGTATGTTCATTTTCCATTTCTATGGTAACAATTGGATAGGTTAGCGGTTAGTTAGACATAAATATTATCCTTTTCGTTTGAAATGTAGTTCTAAGAACAATGTAACATATTTCAATTATTGTTTAGTTAACTAAATTGAAAACAAAACGAAATCGAACATCTGACAACGAAAACAAAAAAAAAATTCTTGGTTTTGCATGCGGATTTCCTTAATTGACTTCTGCACTCCAGAGGCTATTTAAATTGTACCATCATTCCTAAATGACTACCCCCAAAGCTCGTATGCTGGTAATTTGATTATTTAAGACTCCTGCAAAATTCATGGTTCTAAACCACACACATGCACATTAGCAAGTTGCTACTTTACACTCACACACATATACACGCACGAGTACATAGTACGCGAAAACCGACTGAATAGTGACAGTAAAAATTTGCCTAACAAATTCAATTTGCAATGAAACCATGTTGTTTCGCTTATAAAATTGCTGCACATACACACCAGGGTTGCCAAGCTGTTGTAGCTCATAAATATTCATATGAGCAGGTCCCCACCAAAAAAGGCGGCAAAGAAAAAGGAGAGTACTAGTTGGTGCGAGCGTACTTTAATATCGGTATTTAAATTGGGTCATATGCCAAATTATTCAACCCGCACGCTATAAAAAAGGAAATCCGACATTGAAAAGCAGCTAATCAAAGGGAATGTTAAAGCAAATAGCTTTGAAAATTATCCAAAAAATAATTTTAATTACTGAATATTCATTGTAGGGCAGCAAAGTTCAATTTGGTCCACTTCTCTTGGCTACTTTATGTACAATTTCTACTTTGGCTGGGTGAAAAAGGATCAGTTGTGTTACAAAAAAAAAATTAAATGGCCAGTAAAGTGGTCTTCCGCCTACGCTGGTAGTCACAAGTACAGATGTGTTTTGGGTTTGCATACGGGCGCGCACTTTCTCTTTCAATAAATGGAGTCACTATTGCGAAGAAATTGCAACAAGTGCGAGGCATTTATCGCGTTTGGCTCGAAAAACTCTTATCAATGCTCCACAAAAATATGAACCGCGCACCTATGTCTAAATTATTTTCTTATATATATTTTTTCTTACAGCAACTACCATACACTTCACCCCTAAGGTTGCAGACAGAGTGGAAGCGAAGCCGGCACAAAGATAAAGACGAATTGCTTGCGCTGCGGGCGTTGCTGGCGAGTGTTAATAACGGCTAAAATTCATCCGTTTACAGATGAGCCACTGTTTCTAAATGAAAACTTGTTTTTAAAGGTCTAATAGAAAAACAACTCAATTCACGAAATAAATTTGTGTAGAGAATTTGACCACTTTTATTAAGTGTTACCGGTAGACGAACAGAAATTTTTGGAATATTCAAGAATGTTCATTAATACGTTTGGTTACATGTGGAAATAGTGTAATCCCTAATCCCACTTTTGTGTAACCTTGGTTGGCAGCATTGCATAACGGTAAAAGGTTCATTTCGCGTTTATTTCGAGAGAGAGAGAGTCAGATTTCTAATTGCAATGAAGATGGTCCATGTCGGGAAAAGGCGTTCAATAATTATTTTGAATGAATCTATTCTTTCATAAAAACATAAATTGTTAATCAAAACCTTATATGTTATTTTAATAAAAATACAAACGTATATATATTTTGTCAAAAATTTAGCCATTTTTTAAAAAACAATTGAAAAATTTAAATAAAACTCCAATCATGGCCGCTGAAATGTTGTTTGTGACTTTAAGGTAGATATCCTAACTATTAAGTATCTACCTTAAATGGGAAATGTTTACATATTTCTCCAGTGCTTTTGAAATAGTTGACGCAGAGCGAAGAGGTGCTGCCCCTTAAAGCACAATGCAAACATTAAGAAAAGTGACTCTTCTCCTATACGCCCTTGGGACCCCTTTGAAAATGAAAGATAAACACATTCGCAATATTTTTTTAAACCAAGATAGATTATTTAATTTTCATTTTTCAAAAGTAAATCGCGTTTATTTCATATTTTCAAACAATTAAATCAAATCAAATTTATAATAACAAATTGTAGCTGTTCATACCAGGATAAGAAGTAGTAAAATGTGCCTTTTCTCTACCTTTTGAAACTTTTATCAAAAAGATAAGGGCGCATTTTAATTCACGCAATTAATTTAAATTCCATTTATTTTCTGCGTTTAACTTGATATAATAGGAAACACCATCGATACAAATTTGCGCGATACAAAATTGTTATTCTTTAATAGTTGCCATTTTCGCAGCATTTTTCGTATGACAAAAGTACTGCACTGCACATATGTGGCGCCTTTGACTCAAATACATAGATTATATATATCATATAATAGCGGCTTACACCCCTACAAACGGGTAGGTGTTTTTCTTATATTCTGTTTCCAATCATCTTCTATATTTACTTTTGATTTTCGTTTTAGAAAAGTTCACTATTCTAACATCCTCCAGTTTCACAGCTCATATAAAATAACGCCATGAAAAAACTATTCACAAAATTCCTCTCCAATCTGTTTAATCTTGTCCAAAAAGTAGTTTCAAAAAGTTAACTTGCAAGTCAATTTCAGGAAAGAAAATGTTACTAACGAAAATCACTTTAAATAACAGTAAACAGGTATTTTATACAATTACTCTTAGGAGTTGTTCGGTGAGACATATATGCAGAAAGTACTTTCCCTGTTACCTGTAAACGAATCGCCTTTATTTAAGTTATTGATATTGTCTTAATTTCTTATTTATTTATTTTTTTTTATGTATAAACGATGATGAATAAATAGATGATGTGCATTCAAATTTATTATAAAATATTTATGTACCTCTTAACTGTCCATTTTACGAACGTATTTCACTCATAAATGTTAAACAACATTTGAACAGCTTCATGTTAACGCAGCTATGTTACTGCTCTGCTATGCAATGCTATACATATGTATATATAAGTATGTGCTCTACATCTTTATAACAGTTCTGGCTACGCAAGCGTCGCTGTTATCTTTATTCGTTGGTGGTAGTTTTTCGCCTTATTGGCATCTAAAACGCTGTCAACTACACCAACACCATTGGTTTGCTCACCAACACGCAAATCGGTGAATGAGTTTCAGTTTTAGTTGACTTCTTGTGGTGTTCGGACGTGTTTCGGAAGAGTTAATCGTGACAGCGTAGTTTGTGAACCTATAACACTTTTTAGGGTGCATCCCATAGGGAAGAAGTGATGATTACTATTCATAGTGAAAAATAAAATTAAATACATACATACATAGAAGGAAATGATTACGATTGTATACACCAAAAGCAATAGCGATAAAAGTGTGTAGCACAAGAAAATAAAACAAAAATAAGTGTTAAAAGTCGACTGGAGTTAGCAAACGTGCAACACAGTACAAGAATAAGAAAAAATAACAAGCAGCAATAGTGGTGTGGCAAAGTGGCAAGTTGGCCTTTTCGTCTTACCGGTTTTTTGACATCAACACATAAGCAAACAAGCAAACAGACACATGCATACCTAACACAGCTTGTTTGGCAAATATTTGTGTATAAACAGTGCGTCCAAACGCAATTATTGCGCTGGCAGCGCTGTCAACATCGGCGTTAACGTTATTATCGTTGGTTTTGCGGTCGTTGTTGCTTTGAGCTTTGTTTCAAATATACGCGCATGGTATGTACCTTATGTAGGTATTGGTGGCGAGACATTTATGTGTACGAGTATTAGTGTTTGCGTGCCTGTAAACGTTTTTGGATTCAAGTTGGCTTTTTGATCTTTGCGGGCCCACTGCGAGTGTGTCTTGTCTGTCTCACTGTCTTTGCTGCTGCTTTTCAAACCGCTTTATTCATAAAGTTTGTGCTTTGAGTGTCCATTTAAGAAAATCCAAACCTCAACGAATTGAAGCATACATACATAATTTTAAAGCAACATTAACTACTAACAGTAAAAAAAAACTGTGAGCGAAAATAAAAATATGACGACAGGCCAAGCAGTTTAACAACAAATACAGTTGGGCAATCCACGAATTTATCTTCAAGTGTTTGTGTTGACCATTTGGCATGGATAAGAAGCATTGCCACGAAAGTATCAAAGGGAAATATATAAAATGAATGATGAAGAGTATGCAAAAGTAAAAAAATATGTAAATGTAAATCAATAGAAATATTTTAAAGTGCAAATAGCTATCGACGAAATAAAACCGGAAGGAAAAATAAGCCAATACATTGGCATACTCGTATTAAAACGTATTAAAAGTTAAAGTAATGTGGAAAATAATTTAAAAAGTTTACCAAAGTGCTGGAAAAGTAATTAAAAAAGGAATATACAAAATATGGAATAGTTGATTAGTGAAATTTTGCAAATATCCCAGTGTATATATGTGTGAATGCAAAGCCTAGCTGCGCTCTATTGGCAACTTCTCTTGATAACAATTACATGCAACGTGAATTTCGTTCGATTGTTGGCGCACAAAAGCTGAAATAGTAAGTTGTAAACACTTCAGAATAAAATGTGGCACAATACATACAATAGTAGACAAATATGTATAGGGGTTTCCAATAAGGGCAGGTCGAAATGCAATTAAACAAGCAGTATGAAGTTTTAGCGAGCGGTGAGTCAAATGTGCTCGTACACGAATTTGAGAGGAATAGTGTGGGATGTGTGTACGTTTCCTCCGCAAGGTAAAAAACCATTATTGTTACTATCTACATCGACCCGCCCTTTTTAAAAAATGCTTGTAAATTAATAAGATGTAAAAATTAAATAAAGTCTAAAAAGCGCAAAGTCATACGAATAAAAGTGATAAATAAATTTGCGTAGATTTAGAGTAAAAATTTAAATATTATTTCCACCCAGGCGGTTTGTTGTTGAATAAGCCTATATACAGGACTTTTGCCAAAAAAAACGCTTAAGTCAAATTTATGCTTTGTTTTCTTTTAATGTAAATAAGCAACTTTAAATTTACATATTTTTGTGGATGCGGCATATGGAATGTAAGACTAGTGATTTTTGTATGGATAGTGTGTGCTAAGCTATACTCAAGAACAAGTATTCAGTCTGTGTAAAACTATGATTTTAACTATGCTAATTTGAATAGCAGAGCGCCTGCTTTCGACAAATTTATTGCATAATGCGAATTATAAAGGAGTCTACCATTGAAGGTAAAACATTTAGGAGCAAAAAACGTCTTAAAAAAGTATATTTATTATTTGGTCTCAAACATTAGTATGTTTTGTGGGTATTCTCGTAGCCTAACAGTAGTAATACCTTAAATAATGACAATATATGGAAAGTGTGCACAGATTTCATCTCAATGCTTTCGCGCGCATTATAAACGTTAACAGAATTTTTCATCAAAATCCCACCAAATTTAACATTTGGGGTCACATTTGGAGTGGGTGGTGAACCTGTCAGTAGATCTCTCTTCACTATATTTCGGATTTATGCTTCTCTAGGTAAAACACACATGCCAACCAAGTTTAATCACAATCGGATAACTTTTAGCACTTACTCCCACCAGGGTGAGAGGCGTGGCAGTGGGTCAATCCTGACCAAATTTCACATTTCTTGTTTCTTAAGTGAAAGTAGACCACATTTCCTTAAAATCAGAGCATGCTTACTATTTTTGGCCCCCGTTTATATTATATGTGGACATCACACTGTACGACATTCGTACGGAGCTCGATTTGACCTCAATAGAAAACCACTAGAGTTTTTTTTGGGTTTTCATTAAAGGAATGAATACTGCAATTTTTAGTACTGCGAAAAAAATCTATAAGAAACCAAAAACAAATTAAGCGAGTTGGAGCAACCTTAAGTGAGTTTTGTAAATAGCCGCTTAGCTCGTAAGCAACTTGTTTATAGCAGCTCTGTTCGGCCAATATGCAAGTGAATATTGCTTTTGTGATTAGTCTAAATGCATACTTGTAAACAAAAAGACGACTCACCTAACTTTTTTATATTTTCTTTATATATTTTTTATTTTAACTATTATATTTTTATGTTGTTTGTTTCTATACAACTCTTTTCTTTGATCACTGTCAACGAAATATTTCAATACTAGTCCAGTCCTTAAAAGCGATCTTTTTAAGTAGTTTAGGGCTGTGGGGAGCTCACCGAAGGGGAAGTGTCACTCAGATGTAAACAAAAAACTAAATTTCTACGCGGTTTTGATTTTTAATATTTCTATTCTAAGTGCCAATTTTGTTCTTAAAATAATTTAAAGCAATTGAGAGCAAATCACCTGATTTCTAAGCTCAGTTAAGTAGAGGTTAACTCTCTGTTATGGAGCAGTAAACCTTGAATTAAATTAGAATATTATTCTGGAAAGCTTCCAAATTTCAACATAATGTTAAAAATTGAAAAAAAATTTACCTGTTTCTTTTACTTTTAATCGAAGAAATTTTTATAAACAAAAAATGTGTTATTATGTCGTCCATAAACGTGCTATAAAAAATAGTGTACGTTTGTTATTTATTAATATTTAAAGAACAGTATAGTTTTTTGAGCATTTGTAAAGTAAAATTAAAATAGGTAATTAAATAGTATCGAGCTGTAAATATTTGTTACCAAATTTACTGAAATGCCCATTATCCCCTATGCAAATTGATTAGTAATTTTCAAAGCGTTGTGGCACGGGAAAATATTAAATAACAAAAAAAGAAAATTAAACAACAAAAAAAGAAAATTAAATAACAAAAAAAAAAAAAATAAAAAATAAAAATAAGTATAAAAAATAAAAATTGGTGTCTTTTGTTTTTGAAAATGTAATAAATTTGGGAGTAGTATCCAGAATTTTTTTGTTTTTGGTCATCTTAACACGTTTATGGGGTTTATGGGATTTATTTTTGACCTAGTACCCACTTTAATATTTTGTATAAATGCCTATTTTTTTTTTTTTTTTTGAGATATTATATCATATTTATATAATCATAACATTAAAATTATAGCACTAAATTATTTAAAACTAAGCAAAGTTGCTGAAAGCATCATTACGTCACATAAAACAATGTTACCAGATAATAACATTTTAAATTCAAAAAATCCGCTTGGCGTACACATTAAGTTTACCGTGTACCGAAAACCATACACGTGGCAGAGAATGTGTTAATAGCTCCCTGTTCGACACCCACTGCGGGCACGAAAAATCAAATGACACCACGGGTTTTTTTCTATTAGCGTTCGCCCCTTGGCAGGCAATGGCAAAAGCTTCGACTGTATTTCTGCCATGAAAAACTATCTGCCATTCGGAGGCAGCATACACTGAATTCGTGGAAAACACCAAGCCGCTCAACAAAAATTGCAGGAAAAGCTTGGCCAATTACCTAGTAAATGATGTACGCGCCAATTATAAATATATATATAAGGGAGAATGGGGAGTTTTGAGACGGGTTTTGTTTTTGGACCCGTATTACTCAAAATCTCAATATTCTGCATATGTCAACGATGGAATCTTTAGTCAATGAATACTGGAAGCTATTGGTATGGCCTATTTAACAAAACTACAATTTTCCTTAAAATTAAAATTGTATATAATAATGTAAAATATAATACAAAATACAAAAATGTGGGGAGTTGTGAGACACCATGGTTTAAATCAATAAAAATTACTTATTTTAGTTGTTAGTTCTTTATTAAGATGAAAAAGAAAAAAGAAAAGACAATTGTTATAAAAAAAGTGTATAAAAAATGCAATGACATCAATCTGATGATTCGCAGTGAGAACATGTATAATAACCAGTTCGTAAATTGGCACACTTTAGGTGCACAGCTCGATCGCATACATTGCAATGAATGAAGTTGTTTCTGCTTAACTTTTTCGGCATTGCACCTTTGCAGATGATATATATACAAACAATGCATGAATATTGCGAGGTACTTATGAAAGATGATTTAAAACGTCGAAAAAAACGGTGTCTCACAACTCCCCATATTTGTTGTCTTACAACTCCCCAAATCGTTTTTTTTTATAAATGGCCGCTTAGTCATAAACATATCGAACGTTCATGCCCAAGTGAATGTGTAAATTCAAAGCTAATAGGACAATTAATAATTTGTATATATTGACATTTGCAATTTGCTATAACAACTGATCGAATGTATCGCAAAACAAATGATGAAAAAAACTTACCGAGACATTCCAAAACACAGTAACTGGAGAGACGCGTCGAATGCGTGTAAATATGACCAATGCTAGCTGAAAAGTGAGATCGCATCGAGAACACTTGTTGACACTTAAAATCGAATGTAAACAAATGAATAATGCCGAACGGTAACAATGTCTCACAACTCCCTGTGTCTCACAACTCCCCATTCTCCCCTACGATATATATATATTATATATATATAAATCTTTGTATGGCTATGTAAATGTATGCATGCGTATGTCATATGCAATAGTATTCTTAAATATGTACCGTTAAAATAATCGAAACTAAAAACAAATTAGTTTTCACTGTCAGCACCCATATGCAACAAGTTGTCAAAGAAATTCCAAATATATATTTTCCCTTTTCTCCACTTAATTAAATTTTCATACGAGTAGCTCGATTCATTAAAGGTATGAAGTATTAGAAATTCCATTGCATCGTACAAATTCACATTTGGTTATAGTAAAGTTTAAGTATTTATAAGCGGTTTATTTTGTGTACATTTGCTATTGTAGTTACATACGTGTGTATGTAAGTTATGTCTGCATACATCTGTGATTTGAATTATTGATGGTCGTTTTCATTTGTATTCAGTAAACGTACGCATTTCCATTTTACACCATTAACAGAGCAGCCAACATTGCTCTCATGCTTTTACGAGTATATACATGCATATATACGTATTTCTGTTACACCACACGGTGCGTACATGTTTTGTCAAGTAAATGTGTAAAAATTAAAAATTAATTATAGTGGATTGAGTGCTTTAACGCTTGGACACAGATTCATTGAAAAAGAGCGCATGTATGTGTGTGTACAAATATTGTTGACACGAAGAGAGTATATGAGATTTTGGAAAATTTATATGCAGTAATTTATAGTACAAGAAATATACATGCATGTATTTACGTGCATTTGCACGTAAGTATTCATGCGTTTACTTAAAGAACTAGACACCAGTAGCAGTAGCGAGTATCGTAGAAGTAATCCCTGCGTATATGTAATTTTGCGAGCATCCGATTACTCTTCATCACAGGCTACATCTCTGTTTGTAAACAGTTTATATTGTATGTTCACTTTTACTCTTCCAGTTTAGATAAAAATGGACTATTGCAAATTTATTAAGGGGCTTGGTAATAGGTGCGTAATTGAAATAATTTGATTTAAAAATTTCAACATACAACGGAAAGTGAAAACGCAAAGTCCTTCGAAGAATATTGAAGCTTATCTGATCCATACCTTCCGACTACTAAAGCATTAAAAACCTAAAATTCAGGCTAATACCTGGATTGGCATTTCTATGAAGAAGACTAATGCGCAAAACTCCCACAGATCTTACCCGTATTATAATATAATATAATCGTCAATATTGGGTTGGGAAATAAGTTTATAGCATTTTTATATTTTTTTTTTGGTAAAGGATAAGCATTCATTCGATAGAACTCTTTCTGCTCTACAAAACTAATATATGTTAATTTTATTTTCCAGTTATTTATTTTTTTATTAGTTTTGAGGTTTAGAAATGGAATACTCAGGAGGCAAAAGTCGACACCTGCTCTTCTTTCCTTTCCATTGAGTTCAAAAAGCCGCCGAGGCCGCTCGAGACATTTGCGAGGTGTGTGGAGAAGGTCTCATAGGCGAGTCTACAGCACGAAAATGGTTTGAAGAGTTCAAAAATGGCAACTTTGACGTCGATGACACGTCCCGCAGCGGAGGGCCTTCTGAATTCGATGAAAAACCTCCCGAACCACTTTTGAAGCAAAACGGTCGCCAAACCAGTCGTGAATTGGCGGAAAAAATGAACTGCGATCGTAAAACGATTCTCAATCACCTTCATTCAATGGGATTTCCCGAAAGTATGGATACCTAACCGAGCCTGGATGTCTCCCGAACTCAATGAAAAAACAAAGAAAGTCTCTTTTAAATTACTTTTCAGCATCTCGTCCGTCATCGAGGAACAAGCGGTCATAAATAGCGCTTTTTGTACGGCATCGTCACGGGATATAAGAAATGGTGCCTGAGCATCAATATGGAGCAAATAAAGGAGTGGGTGGCTCCAGGAGATACGCCAAAGCCAAGAGTCAAGCTGGATCTTTATCCAAAGAGTATCATGATGTGTTTGGTGGGACTAGGAGGGCATAGTGCAATGAGAATTGCTCGAAAAGAATGACATGAGTACCATCCCTGTCGCTCTCTGTCAAACCACATGAAGGGCGCCGCCTTCGATAACAAAGAGGTCCTTAAAAACTGACTCAACAACTTCTTTGACACCAGACCAAGCGGTTTTTGGCACAACGGCATCAACGAATTTGTCAGGAGATGAGAAGAGGTTGTAAACAGCTACGGCGAATATTTAATTGAATAACTTATTGATGTAATTATTGTTTAAATAAAAGTCTTCAGTGAAAACGCTACGAACTTATTCCCCGACCTAATATAATTACAGAATTCCGTGTTACGTTAGTAAAGTTATAACTAAATAGCACTAAAGCCCATAATGCTCTCTTGCGAAGGGAAGTGACGTTTCAATTCCTACCCGCACACCAATTACCTATTGTTGATATGAACAGATTGTAATTTATAATGAAAACAAAAAAAAAATAATGATTCCACTGGCAATGTCCGAAATAAGCATCTCCATCATATTGGCATTACAGTTCGGGGTGGACCATTGTCCTCTCTACAATACACTTTCATTTTTCTGTACATTCCGCTGTCCCTCTATGTTATGGGATTGCCATTTTTCGTATTTCATCTTTCACATCTTGCAACGATTTTCTCCACTGTCGGCTTCTATTTCCTGCCTCTTCTGGTCTCGCTTCTAAAACTTTTTTGATCGTTTTTTCGCTGCTCATTCTTAGAACGTGTCCATACCAACGTAATCTTTGCGACTTTATAAGCCGTGTAACATTTCATCCTGCAATTAAAACACTGAATTTTTGGTTAGAACGGTATGTACCATCTTCTAATCGTATAGGGCCGAATATTTTCTTAAAATTTTTTCTTTCAAATCGCATCACGCAATTTGCTTTAAAGATCCATTTTTAATAACCGTAGGTTAGAAAGTGGTCTTCTGATAGTTTGGTACATCTGCAGTTTTTGCTCCTTTGGTATCAATGAAAATTTCATAAGTTTGATATGCCCAAAATATGCTATGTTAGCTGCCTTTTTGAGCGATCTTGAATTGATAAGGACAAATCTATTTATGCTGAGTACGACGCCCAGGTTTTAAATTTTTTTTGTGCTCAAAATTATAACTTCCGAAGAGTCTTGGTATGCCTTGGTTTTTTCCTTCATTTACAGTCTGTGTCAGAAGAAAATAAGCATTTTTTCTTGTAACTTAAAGATATATTTCGTTCTGCTTTTTGCTGTATAATAGTCCCCTTCAAGGGTTACGACGCCAGTGCTAACTCAGGTTAGTGTCGTTCGAAACTTTCCCGTAAACGCAACCAAACAAAAATGAGTGGGAAGTACGCAAAGCGTTTTGAGGCGTAGTCACGCACCAACCCATTCGGCTACGGCGGCCGCGGATTCAGCGGTATAAGGAGTACAAAAATTTTAATGACTTTCCCGAGCATGGCTTGAAGGGAGTGACGACAAAAAAGCAGGATAAAATGATCGTCCAACTTTTTAAGCGGGACCCTTCTTTGTGACTACCCCAAGCACTATCAGTTTTTGCGAAAAAGGGAACAGATGTAAGTCTCAACACCATCGAACGACGGCTGAAGGAGGCGAACATATCCTACCGTCCCACATCATCAAAACCCGTGCTCTCAGAAAAACTCATTGAGAAACAACAAAACAAGAATATGGCGTCACAGTATCAGACTGGGCTTCCCAGTCCTCAGACGCCAACCCCATTGAAAATGTGTGGGGAACTATGAAAACGCATCTTGCCGGAAAGTCAGTCTACAATTTAAAGCCACTCGTGCGTCAAGTTCGCAAAATTTGGTCCTCTTTGTCGACGAGTTGCGCAGAAAAGCTGGTTCAGAGCACGAAGAAGATGCCCGACTATATTCAACAACGAAGGAGACTACACGGCTTATTGAGTAATTGCGACTCGTAGTTTTGTACATGCTTTCATGTAAAAGAAATTTAAATATATATCTTTTATAATTCATGAACAATCGTGGTTCTTTTATCTGACACAGACTGTATATTACCATTTTCCGCCTTCATTTCATATGATTCGTAAGAAATTACAAATCCCGAAACTCCCGGGTTTCATCATTCACAGCATTACAACGCGGAGTGCGTCAAAGCTTCCTTCACAAAACTCCTCCAAAGTGTTCTATCGCTTGCTTTTCCTTCTTAGTTTTAATTCCCATTGCTCTGAGATCGCTTCCTACTGCGTCTATCCATCGGTTTCTCGGTCTTCCCTTCACCTTCGCACCAAACTCCCGGGTTTATTAGGCTACAATCTATATATATATATATATGTATGCACATATTAGATAAATCCCGTGAACCCGGAATTTCGGTATTTTTAAATCCCGAACATTGCAGGTTTATATACGTACAATCCCAGGATATTTGGGGCTTAAAACACCGAAATACCGGGATCCAAGGATTTCGAGACCGGCATCCCTAATAAATTAGCTATAATTATTCTACACTCAATACAATCTGCCTATACTCAGCTATTTGTTTGGCAAACTGTATCGGCTTTGCTCATGTTTTCTAAATGCAACATTTTGATATTTTATTTTCCCACATAATTAAATAACACGCTCCATTGTGAAACACATATCACTCACTTACATGTAGTCATACATACATATACACATACATATACATATGTACATAGCAATAAACAAGTGTATCAAATGCATTTAAGCACTCACTGTAGCTCGTTGCACCAGCGTTCATCAGTTACGACGCATAGCAATTTCGCACGGAATTAATTTTTTCATTTTACGCGCCAGGCCAATAGCCTGGCTAGCCCCACTATTGAAGCAACTATGCTGGTATAAGTAACAACTTTGCCACAACTTGGCAAAAAAAACAGCAAATTGTGAATTGCAAAATTGCAACTGCCAGCCTTGCAGCAGCTATCTGCCACACGAAATAAATTCCTTTTGCTAAGCGGCCGATTGTATGCCACTTGCCACAAACAAAACATGCGCCGTCCACAGTTGTTGCTGTTGCTGCTGTCCGAAACTCGTTCAATTTCTACTCCATCGAAGATATATGAGTCTTAAGCGCTCGTGAAACAGAAAAAAAAGAAAAAAAAAATTTAAATTAAAATTAAAAAATAAAACATGACACGGAACATGTGAAAAAGGAGAACAAAACAAAATAAAACAGAAATCTTGGTAGCTAAAGAAAAGAAGTTGTATAACCAGTTTCTGCGCTACTGTAGCTACTGCCACTATTTCAATTGTGGCCAACACTACTACACGTACCACCACAACTCACCTCTGCCTTGTTCTGCTTTGTATTGCTTACAGTCAGATCTTTTTTCCTTTCTCTAAATGCCTTCTGCAGTTGACGTTCCAGGAGATCATGAGCTGCTACTTCATACTTCATGCATGCGCACACACACACACGCATACACGTAAATATATCGGTACTTGAAAGTTGGAGCCAAGAATGCTATGAGCTACAACATCACTGAGTCTTTTCGACTATACTCTACACTATGCTTGTTGTTGTTGTTTTTGGTGGACAAGTGGCAATTGCACAGGTGACTCTGCGATGAGCGACCAGCAAACTCTATGCGTGCGCTGTGCTGTTCTTGTTCTTCTTCATTTTGCTTTTACTATTTTTTACGTTCTTTTGCTGGCATTTCGTTTGATTTTTTATGTTGCTTTGCGCTCGTTTTTAATCTGCATGCATTTCCATACCATTTTGTTTAGTTATCCACCTGTGTTTTTTGCATAGTCGTATACTACATAGGCTTGTGTACGTGCGCGCTTGTGTGTGTTCGTGCTTGTGTTTGTGTGTGTGTGTGTCTCTCTATCTACACTAAAATGCGGTTAAATCCGCGTAAAGTTTAGCTTATCCGTTGCATTGTTGTATAACTACTACCGGTGCTGATACAACATTCTTACCGCCCCTGTCAACCCTTCGGCATATTGCCTACATGCAGAAATGTGTGCATGTAAATAACGTCTCTCTGTTTACGGTAGCAGCTTTGGTGCACTATTATTATGCACGAAGGCTGCTATTCAGCCTTTTTTCACTTGCATGCGAATAAACTTTGAAAATGCTTCACAGCGCCTTTTCGCTTTAAAATTACAAAAAATTAAAGAAAAAATATTTTTTTACGATTAATAGTTTATTATATTACTGACAGCTACTTTTCCCTTCACATGTTAATTCTTAATCAGCATCCTACCTTTGAGCTCGTTCTAAGTAGTAGTACAAATTACGTTGTGATTGATAATATTAAAGTATTTACTTCCCTATATTGCAACCTTGGGGAGTTCCGCAGGGCGGTATACTTGGGGTTCTTTTCTACGTTCTTTTTGTAAATGACGTAAAGTGTTGTCTCAAGTAATATAAGTCTCCTTTGTATGCCGTTGACAAAAATATTATCTTACGTATTTTTCAAGGGGAGTCAAATAACAAATAATTTCATTAACGGATGTCGAAGAAAAAAAATGTTTTGTTGTAACATACTCGAATGCCAATTTTGGCATACGTTTGCCTCGTTTGGTGGGTATTTTTTCGGAGGGGCTATAACATCACTAAATTTGAGAGAGTGCAAAGAACTCCGCGTTGGTCTTCAAGTTCAATCCAATACTGCTCAAATCGCTATTAGGTTGAAGTAGATTGGTTTGTGGAGGTAAACTCCTGAAGGACTTGGTAGCATTTTGAGCCAGATTTCTCGTTACTTCTCCATACTTCGTACAGATCTATCTATCAACAAACTGGGGCTTGAGTTTTGTGCTAGGGCTATCATTCCAAGCAGAAAGGAGGGGACAAACTGCACGAACATAGGTATTTCTGTCTTCATTGACAGATCCAAGATGGAATCTGGAGTGGGATCGGTGATTTTCCCTAAATTAGCCAGTCTCCTTTAAACTGCCGAAAACAAGTAGGGCTTTTCAAGTAGGCATGCAAACTGCTTAAGGATCGCTGTTGGGGAGGCATATCTATTTCGATAGATAAGCTGCGATCAGGGCCCTGTTGTCGCCACGCTGCAGCTCTCTTCTGGTCAACTCCTGTAAGGAAGCGATCAAACGTCTCGAATATTCAGGAAGCATTTCTCTTATCTGGGGTCCAGGGCATAGGAATGCGGAGATAAATGAAGTTGTCGATGAGCTTGCCAAAAAGGAGTCGACAGAACCGGTTTTTCTTATCCCCATCTCAGACTTCGGTGTTCCCTTGACCGTTGTTAAAGGAAAACTGCACAATTTCTTTTTTAAAAAAGCCCAAAACAGATGGAATTCTAATTTATCGTGCGCTATTTCAAAAACACGTTGGCCTCAGTACAGGAACAAGAATCCTGTTGAACACTTTCTTTGCAAATTTTTGTAGGGTCTGGCAGCAAGGCGCATGGAGTTTTTTAGTGTGGACAGCCTGAGGCATCTCTCCGGACTAGATCCCTTTTTTCCTCCTCTACATCAACAGCACTGGATGGCTGTAAATGATTTTTCTTCCTTTTTAATTTTTGAAATCTTTCGCAAGTACTTGTCCACTTTATGGTATCAAAACGTTGCTTAAGTGGTACTTGCAGAATATCCGTGGTACTCTTGCAATCTAAGCTACCTACCTATACTCAAAATTGCAAAAAAACCTACCTTGATAAAATATGGATTTATGTGTAATATTTGACTAAACTTTTTCGTTTAATGAGCATTTTAATTTTATAATACTAAACGGGTTTTGCATCCCTCACCGTTATTAAAAGCAGGGAGTTTAAAGATTCTTACACAGGAATGATTTCCATAACGCTTTTTAAGGCGTAATAGGCTGGAATATGGGTCTGCTATTTGCAGTTGGCCTCATGATTGCAAAAAGTATTTTTAAAATATTAAATTTTAATTATTTTTACTTTCATATATTTCAAGATGTAAATCAATTGGATTTCAAACCCTTCAAAGCGGAATAATTATCTTAGGAGTTACACTTTTTTTGATATTATTAATGGAAACAATGACTGCCATTTTATATTGGAATATAAGTCCGAAAAAAAATCTTGTACATTTCTTCTTGATTCGTGAGATAACCTCTTACGCGATTTTGGCCGAGTTTAACAAAGCGCGCCAGTCGTTTCTTTCTCGTACTAACCGCTGCCAGTTGGGCACACCAAGGGAAGCCAAGCCCTTCTACACCTGATCTTTCCAACGCAGAGGAGGCTTTCCTTTTCCTCTGCTACCACCAGCTGATACCGCATCCAATACTTTCAGAGCGCTGGATCTTTACTCGCTGCACTATGTCTATGTCATCGTAAAGCTCATACAGCCCATTGTTCCATGGCCTACGATATTTGCCGTTGCTAACGTGAAAAAGTCCAAAAATCTTGCGCATAATCTTTATCTCAAACACTCCAAGCGACACTTCATCGGATATTGTCATCGTACAAGCTTCTGCGTCATACGTTAGGACGGGCATGATGAGTGCCCCATAAAGTGTTACTTTTGTTCGTCGAGAGAGGGGTTTACTACTCAATTGGCTCGTTAGTCCAAAGTAGCACTTGTTGACAAGATAGATTCTCCGATAACAATATGCGCCATTTTTTTTTTGTGACGCTTACAAAACCATTTTAGACATGAACGAGATCACTCATTGAATTTAATAGCTTTGATAAACAAAGCTGTATTGCTATTTCCTTAAGTTGGTCCTTCTTTTATAATACACATCTATATGTGCTCTCTCTCGTAACGGACACCTCTCTTAAGTGGACCTCCCATAAGCGGACACTCTCTTCAATCCCTCAGGTGTCCGCTTAACAGAGATTGTACTGTACTTTTTTTAGAAGATTTTGGTTCCGTCATATCTTTATATAAAAAAATATCGGGCTCTCATTATATGGGCAGCAGGCTCAACAACGTTAAGGAAACAATTATAAAAAAAATAAATGGAATTTTTAGCAACTTCAAACTTGCACTTAACCTCAATAAAATTTAGTAAACCATAAAACCCACTTCTAAAAATTCTTCTAGAAACTTTAATTAAAAACCGTAAAATTGTGATGCTAATTTTGTTAAGGTTTTCTAATTTGTCTATAAAGCTTGACATCAAGATTTATGGATTTTGCTATACATTGAGATATAACCCAAACAATAAACTAAAAAACACAAGAAAATTTCTCAAAGCTGGCCTAAATGTTGACGTGCTAACGTTTGCTGCGGGCTGCATATGGAGGATATGTTTGTACCTTCTGCAGATTTTCTGTTGATGAAAAGCTGAAATCATTGCGCTTGTGTTGCATATTTACTGGATCATCTGCATTTCCATCCTTTGCTCCTTTTGTTCAGAACAGAAGTAGCTTCACTAGCTTCATCAATTTCTGCTACGCATATAAGTTCGCGTTTTAACTGCACATAGAACTTAACTCTTAAATCTGTTTAATATCAAAAATTTTTATTTTTTAATATTTCGAAATCTTTTTCACAAACATTTATGGTTAAAAATATTTATTTTCATTCAGCAGACACTGGTTGAATTTGTGTCCACAACTGTCATTAATATGCCCCTAAAAGTGACTAGTGACAGCTGTTGAATTCCAACGTGATTCGTTCATTGAAAATGCAAAGTTCGTTGAGTTTTGACAAATTTTATGTTGAAGTGTCAAGGAATTTAGTTAATCGCTACCACGAAAACTGTTTGCCGTTTTGTTTTGGACACACTTTCGCCGGTGCCGAAAAGCTTAACTAATGATATTATTTGCATAAAATATATACGAACATATGTATGTTGTATGGAGGTATACATTCGCTAAAATAAACAAAAAGTCAATACTCTCGCCAACGACAACCGGTCCAAGTGTTAGTTTGATAATGCCGGCTTTGCTAATTATTTTCATTTAAGTTTGGACCGTTGGTCATTAAGGGAGCTTAATTGACTATTTGATTTACATTTTTATGAAACATAATTCACTTTGCCAATACAGCTGAGGGATATGACTAAATAATTATTTATTTTATTTATATTATATTTATAGTATTATATGCAGCTGCGTTCACATTAATAGCAGCGCGTTATATTTGGAAAGTTATCACTACTTATTTTCTAATTAATTCTTATCAATATGTTTTAAAATTAATGTTCATACTAAGCTGATAGCCCTGGTAACTAGTGTGATTTCATTAGAGCAATCTATAATTGTAATTGTATTTCAATAAACAAATAAATAATAATAATAAAGTTCACACTACAGCAAAACCATCTAAATTAAAGTTCCGAACTTTGTACACAACTTTAGCAAATTCAGAAAACTTTTATGGTAAGTTGGTAGGTAAGATGGTAAGAGTACCCCAGGTACGCTACAAGTAGCACTTACGTGCCGTTTTGATACCATAAAGTGGACCACTACCTGTGAAAAGATTAAGGGAGGATATAAAACCGTCTACAGCCATCCAGTGCTGTTGATGTAGCGGAGGAAAGAAAAGGGATCTAGGCTGGAGAATTTCATCAAGTCATCCCCAAAGGGGACGCTGAGGAATCTCAAGCGACTAGCCGCCAAAGCCGGACATTTGCAGAGAAAGTGTTCCACAGTCTCTTTCTCTGTAGGATCCCCACAGCTTCTGCAATGGGGGTTGTACGGAATTCCAAGCTTCTCCGCGTGAGAGCCGATCACCCAGTGGCCAGTGATCACCGCAATGAGTTTGGAAATTGAATGGCGGGGGGTTCCCATCACCTTAAGCGTTCTGTTTATATCGTATTGAGGCCACAGTGCTTTTGAAATGGCACACGATGAGACATACCTCCATCTGTCTTGCGCTTTTCTTAGAAAGAACTTGTGTAGTTTCCCTTTAACGACGGCCAAGGGGATACCGATGTCTGAGAAGAGGGCAGCTGGATCCGGTTCTGCCGCCCCCTTCCTGGCAAGCTCATCGGCAATTTCATTTCCCTCTATATTCCTGTGCCCAGGAACCCAGATGAGGGATATGTTTCCTGCACGTTCGAGGCGTTTAAGTTCCTCCTTACAGGAGTTCACGAGACGAGAGCTGCAATATGGCGACGACAGTGCCTTGATTGCAGCTTGGCTATCGGAAAAAATATTAATGTCTCCCTCCCAACAGCGATCCCGAAGCATTTTGCATGCCTGCAGGATCGCGAAGACCTCTGCTTGAAAGACGCTGCTTGTCTCCGGTAGTTTATAGGAGACCGAAATGCTGGCTGATTTAGAGTAGACCCTGGAAAACTTTTATATTCTGATCAAAATTTTTAATGAGAATTTTCAGATAAATTTCAAGTATGCAGTTTTATGCCCCATTAAATATTGGTATAATATTGTGCCAGTTGAAAGTGGCTTAAAATTTGCGTTAATTTTTGAAAATTTTTTTCGCTGGCCACCTAGTCCATTTGCTCCATAAATCGATTACATGACATTTTTTTGTATACCCAAGACCGTCAAAAAAAACAAAAAAAAGGAAATTATTAAAAAGTAACGCGGTTTTTAAGCCATTTACAATACTATTGGTGTAGACGAGCACTTTATTATTACAAAATTGAACGGGCCAGCAAATTGAGTCCTCGAAAAGGTTTGAAATTCTGATGGAATTTAAGTTATTTAATTAAGTTGTAGAATTTTTGTTGTATTATGAATATGAGAAAAATTAAAAAACTTAAAAAATGTAAAAATAATCAAAACTTTGGAAAATGTTGTGGTACTATTATGGTGACGGCAAATTTTTATATTATATATTTTTTTGGCTTATAGTTTAAAAACTTTCCATATTGAAAACTGATTTATATTAATGGCGCATACATTTCCGTTTCATTTCAGATATCGTCAGTATCCATGTATGCGTTGCTATGTGTTTGTTAACATTTGTGGCTACAATAATAAGTTATTATTGAATTTAAAAGGTTGTTGCATCGAAAATCCGCCTACTTACATGACTTCAAGTCCTTTTAAAATTGAAGAATTTTACTGTAGTATCAAGAGCTTTTCGATTGCCATGATTTATTGCTGAGGATACTTCAGTGAAATACGGTAAGTTTCAAAGTTATTAATATTTCTTTAATTATTTTAAAAGCTTTAAATGATACAGTATTTCAAAAAAAATGAAATAAAAATCTACCTTTAAAAAGCATGATACGTCAAGGTGCCTCATTAAAAAATGTTGGGATTCATCCAAAGGAAACAGGAAAATAAGAAACCATTTAGGTGGAAAAAGAGCGCTTTCGTATTATCGCTTCAAGCTGCTGATGAATTTCACCAAATGTGTAATATTTAAATCCGCAATATCCGCCGATGTAGCGAAAAAGGGAGAACTCAAATGTTTGAATCTTTGCCTGATGAGAGCAGGACAGCTGAGAAGAAGGTGCTGAGATAATTCCATCTCGTCCTCCAGATAGCTTCTGCAGAAAGAACTTGAAACAATCCCAAACCTCACCGCATAGACACCTAACGGACAGTGTCCGGTAAAGATACCTACTGAATTCGATAGCTGCGACTTTGTTAGCCTTAGAAGTTCCCTCGAGCGCCCTCGTTTGCTCGTTTGCGCACCAGCCCAGTGCTTGCTGCGTTGAAGCGAGGCCCATCCTTCAAGAAGCACACCACAAGTTCTCCTCTTATTTTGACGATGTTACCGTCGCCGGGGTTCCCTCTCTACCCAGCTCATCAGCCCAGTTTCCCTCTATGCCGCTGTGACAGGAAATCCAAATGAGCTTAATATCGAAGTATTCGGATGCAATCGAGATGGAAGTCAGATATTCCCCGACTAATTTCGAATGCACAAACAACGAGCCCCAGTCCCTAATTGCCACTTGCCCGTCGGAGTAGATATTTACATCCTTTATAGTAGTTACAGAAGTAATCAACCAATCCACGGCTTCCTTAATTGCGGCTACCTCCGCTTGGAAAATGTTGGTCCAGCGGTCCAGAAGCTTCAATTTGAGCTTGATGAGGAGCTGCTCGCAGAATACCCTCCCCCTCCCACCAATTCTTTTAGTAAATTTCGAGCCATCGGTAAGGATGTTTGCCATTCCCTGCACCCAAATGTTTCACACCGCCCACTACCCCCTTGAAGAAGTATGAATGGAAAGAGTTCCGCTCCGACCTAGCGAGGGTGCACCATACTTCAGCAGCATGGATCAGTAAGTTTTTAACACTGGAATGTCCGTATCTTCAATCAGATTGTATCCGCAATCAGATTGCGACGTGTACAGCGGTTGTTTATCCTGCAATGTCCAGTGCCACATTCAGCATAGCTTTAAGCGCTAGAGTACGACAGCTCCGAAGTGCTCTACTGACTCCAATGAGTTTATACCTTTGGACCCTCTCCAGTTTCTTAACTGATGTCATCCTTTCCAGCGATTTCCACCACACAAGGACTGCGTACAACAAAATTGGCTTTATAATTGTGTTATGTCCAAAGGTATACCCTCATTGGGGGGTAAAACGTAAATTTAGACGAGATATCCCATCTTTTGCCGATAGTGCCCTTACAACCATATTAGGCAAAACATAAAATATACATAAGAATATTTAACAATTTTATCAACGGAATCAAAAGAATAAGATTTTTGGAGATACTTTCAAATCGGTTTAGCTCACGTAAATCTTAATATTTTTCTGAAAATTTTCAGCGAAAATCGTATAATACAATACATTTTATAATTTCAATGGAGAATCAGAATCGAATTTTTGCATGGCGAGAGATGCACCCTAATCTACATACATCCAAAAGCTCATACATACGCAAAGATAAATGATTACTCTGAAGGCTACCAAAATGTGTGCCGCTTCGCAAACACTTAATTTTTTTATTTATTCTAAATAAATTATGGACCTTAGTTATAAAGGACTTTCCATCGACTGTTTTCTTTAAAAAAATGCAATCCCATTTAAAAATACATTCCGTTCAATATTTTTTAATAATTTTTGTTATACAAGAAATACTAAAATTTAATAGCAAAATATAACCTCAGTTGAATAGCTAGCTTGGCTGACCCTATGATATCCCAGCCCGATAATCCAATAGAGCAGCACATTTACCCTACTACCTTTTCAGCAATATTGTGTATCTGGGGTGCCATCATAGCTCAATTTTTAATTGGGCCCCACAAGAAACGCCTAAAGATTCCAAATCACACCCTCGTGGAAGCGAACTGAATCTTCTAAATAACTAATTACACCATTATTAGAAAAACGACGTAAAATATCGATTGCTAAACTACTTCTGAGGCAAGTAGCGCAATATTTTTGAAACCACACTGTTCACTTCTTAAATTTTTTGCGCTTTTTGTAACATTGCAATATGAGAAAGACGTTGCTTGGGTTTCTAGGTTTGGTCAGTGAGTGGTATTTTATTTCCTGCCTACCCTACATATCTGCTGAGGTTTTCCCTATGCGCCACTTTGAAATGCGTCCGATGGGAGACTAGAAACTCCACATGGACCCTGTTTTATCCCTATGCTCCGCAACGAGCTCGAGGAACTCTGATGATGATGATAGGCTTCCTATAAAAAACAGGCACTGCAAATTGAACAACCTGACTGCCTTTACGTAAAGAATGCCTTAAGCAGCTGAGTCATGCAACATATTGCCCAAATACATACAAGCGTTCGTATAGCGATTTATAAGAACAAATACAGACAAGTACTAACATCCGTAGTACACTTAATAATCTACATGGTAACTATGTAATTAAAGGTTAATCACCTCTTATGATTTTCTCCCCTTGCAAGCGATTTCTTATTGCCTTCCCTTCGATACTTCTACTAATGCTTTCTAACGATTTTTCTCTCTTGTACGCTGCATGTTAGGTAAAATCCCCACAATTTTGCATGACTTTGAATAAAGTGTGTAGTAAATTTGCAGCATATGTTTGCTTCATCAGCCGCCAAAGGCATGCAACCACCAAGGCTGGGCGGTTAATGATGAGCAACATACTTAGTGTGGAAATAAATATTTAATTTGGTAAGATGCATATTTTTGCTTTAAGAGTGATGCTTGGAGAACGGTATGCCGAAGATAATGTCTGCTTGGAGCTTTGCAACTGATGTTAGCTGTAGAAGGTTTGATTCGGCGATATTTTTTTTTCAATACATTTTCTTTTTAGCCTGAAACAGTTCATGCAATATTTCTTCAAGTTTTTCTTGCCCTAGAAATAATTTCCCGAATTCACAGAAATTAGCATTTCTTATTTCTTTTTTCAACCTGAATTTCTTAACGTCAAGAATTTTATATGAGCTAATATAGTTTTTATAATTAAAATTATTTATTAAAATGCATTTTAGCCGAAAAGAAGATTTGATATCCATATAAAGTTAGATCCGATAATGGAGCTAGACGTAAGAAAAATGCTGAGTTCGCTGCTCTATTATAATTTTTCCTCTTTGTTTTTTCAACGTCAATTTGTACTTAGGTTTTATAAAAAAATATTGGTTTGTTTTTCAACTTTTTGTTGACTTCTTCTTTGACAACTTCTTTGTCCTGCTTGTTGTTAATAAAAATGTAAAAAAAAAAATAGTTGAGCTATCCTCCGATGAAGTAAAGTATGCGCTATAGATACTATAAAAAAATATATAATATTTTTACTAGCGTAAAGTAAAAGAAATTTTAACAGCGGAATAAATCCTTTTTTGTTTGATATCTATATAAATATCATACAAGAGCCCTTAACTTAGCCCCTTGAAATTTTAAAGTTCTTTAAAAAATTATATTGATAAAAAAATGAAAAACTGAGATGCAGTAATACTATAAAAAATATAAAGTTTCACGTGCGTATGCAACATTTGCTGGGTAATAAAAAAAAATATTTTTTAAAAATATGTTTAATAAGCCAGGCAAATCTGCTCATAACTAACATCATACAGACCTATCTCACTTTTTTCAATACTATCGAAAATGGTGAAAAAAATGTTAATCAAAAGGATCAATAATACAAAACGAAATAATGTTGCCCACGCACCAATATGGATTCCATACCAAAGATTCGACTATTGATCAAGTACGTAGGTTAGTTCAAATAATTGAAAACTCTTTTGGTGAAAGAAAAACATACTCTGTGGTATTCCTTGATGTCTCCAATGCGTTCGTCAAAGTATGCCACTATCGGCTACTGAAGAAAATAAGCAGTACTTCATTATCATACGTTCGTATTTTTCCGACGACTATTTCTGCTCAAATATGAACGAGACTGATTTAATAAAACACAAACGGTTATTGTTCAATTTTTATTTTATCTCCTTCAAAGTAATCACCATTGGAGGCGATACTCATATGCCAACGTTTTTTCCAATCATCATAGCCGATTTCGGTATGGATTTCAGTTCCTTCTTCGAATTCTCTTTTATGACTTCAATTGTCTCAAAATGTTTTCCACGGAGCGGCAACTTGAGCCTGGGAAACAGGAAAAAGTCACATGGAGCCATATTAGGCGAATACGGTGCTTGCGGAACGATATTAACATTATTTTTGTTCAAATAATCGCGAACAAGACGTGATGTGTGAGCTGGTGCATTATCGTGATGCAAGAACCATGACTTGTTGTCCCACAATTCCTTCCTTTTAAGACGAATGTTCTCGCTCAAACGCTTTAAAACGTCTAAATAATATTCAGCGCTAACCGATCGGCCTTGCGGAAGGAACTCCGAGTGCACCACACCTTCGTAATCGAAAAAAACAGTCAGCATAACCTTAATTTTTGAGCGACTTTGGCGTGGTTTTTTGGGTTTCGGGCCCTCCGGGGAGCGCCATTCCGATGATTGTTGGGCTGTTTCGACGTCATACTCATAAACCCAAGTCTCGTCACCAGTTATGATGTGGCGGATGTCCGTATCAGTCATGGCGAGCATTTCCTTAGCGACAGTTTTGCGTTGTTCTTTTTGAAGAAAATTCAACAATTTTGGAACAAGACGCGCGGACACTCGTCTCATGCTCAAGACATCATGAACAATAGTATGAACGGATCCATTTGATATGCTCAGCTCACTAGCTTTCTCTCTTTCGGTCACGCGGCGATTTTCAAGCACAATTTCCTTTACTTTTCCGATGTTTTCGTCGTTTGCTGATGTTGCTGGACGACGTTCATGATTCAAGTTTTCAACCGATGTACGGCCCTCTTTGAACGATTTGTACCACAGGAAAACACGTGCACGCGATAGAGTAGAGTCCCCATAGGTTGTCTGCAACATTTTTAAGGCGTCTGAAGCCGAAATTTTGTTGGAATAACAAAATTTCAAACAAATTCTTTGTTCAACTTGAATTTCCATCGTTAAATTCGATAAACACACTCGAGCTTGACTTGTTTACAGTAGCACAGAAAACAAACTATGTGACATATCACGCTGAAATTTGCCATGTAAGCTTATAATAGTCCTACCAAAAAACAAAAAAAATTATTTTTGCCATATGTCATCCGCGGACCGTTTTATTGATAAAGTCTCGTTCATATTTGAGCAGAAGTATATATATATATATATATAATTGGCGCGTACACCCTTTTTGGGTGTTTGGCCGAGCTCCTCCTCTTTTTTGTAATGTGCGTCTTGATGTTTTTCTACAAATGGAGGGACCTGCAGTTTTAAGCCGACTCCGAACGGCAGATATTTTTATGAGGAGCTGTTTCATGGCAGAAATACACTCGGAGGTTTGCCATTGCCTGCGGAGGGGTGACCGCTATTAGAAAAATGCTTTTCTTAAATTTGGTGTTTCACCGAGATTCGAATCAACGTTCTCTCTATGAATTCCGAATGGTAATCACGCACCAACCCATTCGGCTACGGCGGCCGCCTACTACTTCCCTCGACTACTTCAGAGCGAAAAAAGAAGATTCATATTCATGCCTCAAAAAATTAAAGCAGGGGTTCGTCAACAAAGCGTACTTATCCCTTTATTATGTTTGCTTTTTACATGCAATCCAAACTGCGTAACAGCTACTTTTGTTGATGATACAGCTAATCTTTCGATGGGAAAAGTATCGATATCACAACTACTCGTATGATACAATTAGCCATAAATGAAATATACGTCTGGGCCAATGAATGCCATATTAAATTACGCGAAAGCAAATCTGCGCATATAAATTTCACCCAGAACAAAACCAAATATGTTCCAATATATTACATAAATGGTACACAAGTTCCCTACTTAAATACTGCAAAACTCCTGGGGATGACGCTAGACGCCAAGCTAAGATGGAACGCAGATGTAAATAAAACGAAAGAATAAATGGAATCAAAGTACAGAAATATGTATTGACTTATGGGAGAAGAATCAGCACTATCTATCAATCAATTATCTATCTATCAAAAATAAATTAATATTATATTGTACTATGTAAACAAATTTTGAAGCATATTTGGTCTTACGGAGCACAGTTATGGGGCTGCTCCAGTCAAAGTTATATTCAAATTCTACAAAAGTTTCAGAATAAAATGATTAAATGTGCAGTATTTACTATCTGGCTTATCCGATCCGATTTCAAGCGTGATTTAAATATTGATTCGGTAGCGGATACAATAAAAAACGCAGCAAAAGCCCACGATGCAAGATTGAAAAACCACGTATATTCTTGTTAATCCAACGAATTGGAGAAAAAAATTGAAACGCATATAATCCAAAGGCTTAATCGACTAAATAGAATCACTTCTTAAGTGTTGTATGTACCTAATATTATAAGTTCAAAACAAATTGCTAGTTAGTTACTAATATTTTTCTTTGTAACTGGTCGCAATGTGAAGTTAAAATAAACAAATAAAAAAAAATTAAAAAAAATGTCGTAGGGTGTAATGCGTCAAAAATCACATGCATCGTCACTCAATGAGTCATATCTGTAATCAAATTAATAACCACATGTCTTACTTTAAGAAACACAAACATATATACGTACATAAAATATTTCACACCCAATCGAGATACAACAACACGAATCCTAATAGTCCGTAAGGTTTTCAAAATATTTGTATGTTAGTGGAAGTGTATTTGTTCAATGAAACCAAAGGCAATCAATATTGCTGAATGTGGCTAGTTTCTAATATATTCAAATATGTCACTTAATCCATAAATTCAATTTCACTTAATGTCCTATGAAGGACATTAGTCACACGTCATAGATTTTTATTACGCTGTCTCACCAAAGTTTACAAATTATGCATATTTGTTTGAAAATAACAAACATATATTATGAGTATATAGGTATATATATATGCATGCCTAACGAATATTTGTTATCTAAACCACACAGAGCAAAGTCATTCCATGTTTTGCTGCTTTTCGGCGTTTAGACAGGAGACTATGACGTCATATTAACTTGCAGGCTAATAGACATATATTAAATGCAATGCAAACATAAATAATATATAATAAACAAACTTTACAGACACCAGGAATGATTTGTATGAATGTAGGTATGCATGTACGAGGTATCTTCGAAAAGTAAGGGGACTTTTAATTTTTCTTGAAAAATATTTACAACTAATGCATTAATATCTACTTTGTCTTCTTCAAAGTAGTCCACCTCTTGCAATATGCCCTTGCGCCAACGCTTTTACCAATCTTCGAACCTCCTCTGACCAAAAAGCACTTTGCTATGGTCTGAGTCCTTTCAACGATTTCAGATTTTATCGACTAATCTCTACCTTTTCATAGGGAAAAAATGTTTAAAAATCAACGAAAATTTCGAGCGACTTTAAAATCACAGTTTGTTGCACTAAAATTTAACGCGCCACTAAACTGCGTACGCAATTTTTATTTTTTAATTCTGATTAAAAATTTTGTAGAAAAATTTTAGAAATCTTGTACAAAGTTCTAAACTTGGATTACGATTTTGAGACTTCTTATAAAATAAACTATATTTTAATTAAAAAGAAATAATTGAAATTAAAAACTATAAAGAATAGCTACATACTTAAACTCGTCAATACTTGGTGCCTTTAGGCAGCTGTATAGTTGAAACTCTAAGCTTTTGTTCGGGACATGTGTCCCAGCCCAACGAAACAGAAAAGAACGAAAATCGAATATAATTGGCCGTGAACTTTTAAAAGTTACCTTACTTTTTAAACACACCTCGTATACAGGTCCATATGTACGTATGAACTTCAAGCAAAGAAAAATTCATTTAGCTTTCGGCAACACAAAATCGAACAGACGTCCAGCCAAACAGACGTTCCACCCCCCAAAGGCATAAATGCAGACAAATAAAACAGATGGCACCACAGTCGATGCTTGCACACTAACACTTACATACATACACGCACACAAGTATACAGCCAAACACAGTGGTCATAGTAGAGAGGACATAACATATAGCGACAGTCACGCAACAGCAAACACGGAAACGGAAACCTACATATAAACATGGAAGCAGGAGGACAAAAGCCACAATACTAATATATACAAGTAGTGGACGTGGAGGAATATGCTGAGCAAAAGGGCATGCGATTGCAAGAATAACAAGAATCAATCGGCAGAGCGCCTGTAGCGCGTTCAGAGTGAAGTGGAGTCATCATTGGGAAATTGAGAGGGTTGAAATTCGACAAATATGCGCAAATAAAGAGACGACCACACATCCACGCACATACACTTGTGTATAAAGAATAAATATTCGCCCGCAGCTGGTTTTCCCCATTTTTTTCTCTGGCTGCATCAGTCCAACGCATTCGTTGTTGCCAACGTTTGTAAAGCTCTTGCCAGTGTTGATCAACCAATTTTTACTTCGACGTTCTCTGCCAACAGGGTTGCTTGAACTCAATACCAAATAAAAAAAATTTCTCAACCGAAATTTGAGTAAACAAGCAAAGCATTGAATTTCGTCAATGTGCATTGTTTATTTTTTTTTTTTTCATTCAACGGAGGGCGAAATAGCCGTAGTAATAGAAAAAAATATTGATTTTAACACTTGGTATTCATAGAGTGCAGTTTTGGGGAAGGAGGGAGGCTATATTGCAAAATTTCTACTTGAATCTTTTCTATTTAATCTTATGTTTTCTTCAACCGGCACTTTCCAATATTCAAGTTAAGACGGCGGCACTTGGGGCAAAGACAAGCAGATGTTGCTGGCAATATACATATCTATAAGGCGATTATCAGGCTGGTACTTAATTAGTGGCTGGAATTAGGGCGCATGTGACTAGTAGGATGTAGTGAAAGAAGCTACATATCTGTAAAAACCCACACGTGGGACAGACACGGGAGGTCTCTTGATTTCGGCTGAACATCCTCTTCAATACGAGGGCCCATCAAAAAGCCTAAAGTTATGCGCTCTTACCATAACCACAATCCTTGCAAATACTATGTAGACAGTGCCATAGCCTTCTAGTCACATCAGGAGTAAACTTCTAGAGCAAAACGTATGCCAACTGTAAAGCAACCGTAATCAAACTCGGCAGACTTTAAATGGTAATCATCGAGAATCCGTTAACACCTTTCTAAACTCTTGTGCCATGAATGCCGTCATCGGAAACGAATCACCACCCATCAATCACAATTCGCCAAAGCTTGTCTAAAATGTCTCTTCAGGTTTGTTAAGTACTAATCTGTTTCGCTTCAAATTTGTGTCACTTTTATGAAATCCTAGTGCTTGCTTTGCTGTTGTCTAACATAGGTTTTTACTTATAATTATCTTGGACAATATGTTTGTTTGTATGTACATATATTTGTGTTTCAATTCTTTGCTATACTTTAGGAGAAATTATAGCCCAAAAAGTCCAAATCTGTTCCATGCGCCAGTCACCACACAAACGTTTGCATACACCCGTGTTCCTAATAATAGCAGCGTCATATAATGAATAGTTTAGGCAGTTTGCTAATTTTTCATTTAATTTTTAAATCTTTTGTTTACAAAATTATAGTTTATACAACAACAAAAATCATACAACTTCATGTTTCGAACTTTGTACAAAATTAAAAAAAAAGTCTCATCAAAATTGCAACATTTAGCAAAACTCTGGGTGTGCAGTTTTATAGTCCAATGAATTTTGAATAACAAACAAAAATTTCAACGCGTTGATAATAGATAATAATGGATAATAGTTAGATTATTGAATTAATCCGTGAGCGATTGCGGGCCCAACTAGTGGAGGGTCAAATTTCATAAAAATTAAAAAAAATTGGTTGATCAACACTATTAAAAAACTCGAGACTACAACAAAAAACTTAACAATATAAACTTTTCTATTCATTACATTTCGTGCTCGAGATGACCACCTCAGGCTGTTTAGTTGAGGTGGTGATTCATCCAGAATCCAACTAGCACTTCCGCATCATTTTGTTGCCTCATCCTCGTTAACAATATTGTTTAACGGTTATTTACAGCATGATTATTGGCAGTGTGTGGTTTAAAAACCTTATTAGGCTGTTGATGTCTAAGTCAGACAGTTTTTCGAGACTTTTGAACACTGGTTTGTCCAGGGTTGGCATTCTCTCCTACCATAGAGTAGGGCAATCACAGAGGAAATCAAAAATCGAAATCCTCATTATACAGTTTTATGCCGACTCTAAAGGGCAGATGTGTTTTTTATTAGAAGCTTTTTCAGGGCAGAGAATAGGAGGTATTCCATATCTACCTTGGGGTTACCACTACTAAAAAGAGTTTCCAAACCAGGTCTTACCGAATGATAGTCACATATAAACGCATTCGGTCTCGGCGGAATCCTTTATTCTTCTTATACGTTAAAACGAAATTCTAATTTCTAAATTCTATTAGCACCATACTCAAATTTCTGAAGAGCCGTAAAACTAGGTGGTAAATCGAGTTATCTGCAACTAAGAGTTAAACTAGTTCAGTTAGGAGCTATACCAACCCACGTTAAGTCCACGCTTTCAAAGACTTCCTTTTCCATTGAGATATCCTCCGTGCCCATTTGAGACAAGTATCTTAGAACAAGCTCGGCAGACCTAAATTCGTTTACACCAGAATATGCCCCTGGCTCAAACTGCTCAGTCAATTATCTATTGTTTAAGATTTACAATGACTAAATTTTTGTCTGGCCTAGATCGAATGTTCACGCCAAATATATTCAGACATTTTTACAATTTCAAGACAAAGCCGGAATTTCGCCTCACTTACGGGATTTACAGCCCGCGACAAATAATGGCATATTAACTGTCTGACTATTTTTCTTTTTCCTTTTTGAATGCTCATAATACAATTTATCTGGCAAAAACGATATAAATCCTAGTCTTCAATTTTATACAAAGAAAATTAAATTAGAAAAACTTCACAAAATTTTCATCCCAAATCGACGGTTTTTAATAAGAATTTCTAGAAAATTTGTTGATATGCCATTTTATAGTTTTTTTAAGTTCCCAAAAAAATCCCGCTGATTCTAATTATTTTCCTTGACGGTGTTGCGCATTTTCTCCTTAAAAAAAAATTGGCATGCAGTTTGTCGGGGTGTAGACAATACAAATGGAAATCCGTTCAATCGGGACTGGTTAGATAACGAGTAAGTAACCTTATAAAGTGCCCACTTAGCTATTTAATTTCCTTCCTTGCACACGGGTAATCAAAAAATATTTTCCTCTCTGAGGTTCTCTCTACACTGCAATGCTTGCTACACTCTAAGCTAACCCACTCGGTAGGTAGGTAAAAGTGGCAGTCGGTCTCTAAACCAACTCACTTAGGCCGTTGCCGATCCATTGTGAAACCATAGTATTAGTTTATCATTAAACCATTCAGTTTTAAGTGCAAATCCATCGACCTGGCTGATACTAAAATATATCCCTAAAGTCATCGGTATCATTTATGAACGATGAGCTAAAGTATATAAGCCGAGTGGCATGCCACACGGTACAGTCGAGGAGAAGCTGTGTAACGGACTCCTCCTCCTCAGCTTCTGCAATCGTTAAAACAAGGCACGTTCAATCTTTGGGCATGTCGACATATGAGACAGTGGCCTGTGATCAAAGCAAATAACATAGAAACGTTTTTCCTTAACCGTTTAAGTAAGGCCTTTGGGCGCCTGGCGATCCATTTTGACCAAATTTTTTTTGTAGCATTTCATATCAGACTATAAACCCATGTAGTGTTGGCTAAAGAGACAATGGTACTATACTTGCGCCACACAGTCTGTAGGCTTAGGGGACTATACCTACAACATACCTCTGTCGCCAATTTTTCTACTTTTCAATTCTCTGGTATGTCACTACGCCCTAGCACCATATCGTTAAGAAACCCCAGACATTTGCGAGCAATGACGGACTTGACCAAGAGATTTAATCGCCGCTTACCTATCGGAGTAAATATAGGCTTCGCTAAAGGTAGTCACATTTTTGCCTAACCAGACAGTTATCTTCATTAATGAATGGAGTTACAACCTTAAATACGCTACAGTGATTACTAAGACGAGCCGAAAGGTTTACTTTTGGCTTCTTACAGTAGACACCAAAGCCAACTTTGTCGTCAGACTTTGAGCCATCAGTAAAGAACCGTAGGAAGTTTTTCCGACCAGGTATATTGTCAACCTACTCACATTTAGCTGGAATTATAGTACTAAATAACCTATTAAAGTATGGTTCATTCAAACAAGAGTCAAAAGGGTTGTTTTGGACCCAGTATTATGGACGAGTGTCCAACCCCTAAATCGCGGCATTGATTAGTTGCGGCAAGTCGAGCAGCAGTGTTGTCTGCATTCTATTTATCAACTTAACCCAGGGAAGGTAAGAAGAAAAGAGTATTGAGAGCATAAGAGGGTGTGGTTCTAAAGGCGCTGCTCTTACATATAAACGTCATACGTTGAACCCTCTGAAGCCAATTTCTAATCGTAGTCTTATCGAAAGTCAATAGGATGAGTTTACCCGCTCACTCACTATATGCCTGGATGAGGATCAGCAGAGTGCGAAGAAGGGCTTCCCGCCTGTTTTTAAAAGTTTTGGATGCTCCTCTCGTCAATCTGCAATATATTCCTATATTGCTCGCTAGCAGAGACTTAAGCAAAAGTTGCTTAGCAATCTGAAAAAAAAAATAGAAAAAACTCTATCAAGAATGGTAAGCCATTTGCACATGGTGATGTCCAGGGTCTGGCATCAAGTACATACAAATTTGTCATGTCTCTGCATCCAACATTGATCCATATGTCTACCATTGTATATATGGTACATTCACTAAGCAAATATTATTCACTAGGCTCTTAGTAGGATAGGTGAGATGGTCTGTTGTTAAAAAAGTCTTACTCCTTGGCTACAAAGGTCCATTATGCTACTTAGGAAATGTTCGTACAGTCTCATTACCGTCGATCATCTTTTAACGAATGTAGCACAGCAAATGTACTTAAGCTGACCACATTGTGGAAGACGGAATTCCTCAGAAAACTGAAGCATATTGCTTGAATTACGGTAATTCCCACAGAGTGTGCCCCCTTCAGACATCATTAAAATCAAGGTTCGATTCGATTCTCTTGTGAACGGTAAAAGAGGCAATGGATTTTTTTTTTTTTTTTTTTGAGTTATATAATACTATTCTCATCATTTCTTCAGGGAATGTACCTATACACCTATACATTCATGCTCGTCTGTATGCAAACGTATGTCTAACACATACATATTTACATATGCTTGCGTACCTGTGCCCACAACTATGTTGAAATTATTACGCAAGAAAAAATAAATCCACTGCCGCATACACGCACACTATGGCAAGTAGAAAGCACAAGCGACATGCATGCGTGTTTTCAGATGTATGCATACATATGTACATATATAAAATGCATACATATGTATGTTTCGACGGGTACGTAGCAAAAAGGACTCATACGAGCCTCGTAGCCACCAGCCACAGCACTGCCACCTGAATGACTCATGATTGAGACGAAGCCAGAAAAAAAATGGTGGTGGATTTTCCGCATTTATAATCGCAGTCGCAGTTGCAGTTGACGCCTTCAAACCGTCGGCGCTACAGCCGCCGGCTTCAAAGTTGAGAGTTTATTATAAAGCGAGTAACCTTCAGCGCATTTGTTGGAGTTGTTTCAGGGAGCGTGTTGGAGTGGCTGGCTGGCTGGTTGCATGGCTGTCGAAAGGAGTTGCTGAGCTGGCAGCTATCAAGTGTGCAAGAGGAGATTAAGTAAGCGCCTAGTGTGTTGGCGTTGTTTTTGCTGCTGTTGCAAACAACCACCCCTAATTCGAACGCCTGCCGGTTGCTAGCGGAAAAACGTGTTTTAATACAGCCACATAGGGAAAGCATAATCTAAGAATTTTATGCATAACAGAGCATGCGCACATACGTAAAAATAAACATGTAAATATGTATGAGTATATGCTTATATATACATATGTACATATGTATGTGCTTTATGTTGCATGTGCGTGTGCAGAAATAATAGAAGCAGCATTAACAACACATACACCTATAATATGTACCACGCTCAGCTAGGAAAACCACCCCAAGCTGAGCGACACGCTGTCGACGCTGCACTTCATTTCCACCCTGTCTGTGGCGTCTGCTCTACATCGAACGCAACCATCGTATGCCTTTGCAACAACAGCCTCTGCTTCTCGTCGTCAGTCAGTGTCAATAAGCAAGTAAGTATTTGCCTTGAATTTGTTGAAGAGTTTTCATAACAACATCCTTATTTCGCTATGCTAACAGCCGGTACATGGCAGGCCAAACAAGCGTCACGAAGAAGATATGCAAGTAAATGCTATGGAACGAGGGCAGAACTGCATAGGGTTACCAGCGTGTATGGCATTAGATTTCGATTGTTTTCTGATTTACTATTATTCTGACCTATCATTTTGGCTTTATACCCATTAAGTACAAGTTGTTCTACATACATATATTCTCAATTTTGTGTATTCACTTGCATATTCTTTATGTATCTTCGTGCGGAACATTGTTTGCAACTGTTTATTACTAGTTCGGTTTGTGCATTTATTGGGTGACTTTTGTATGCCACACCACCCCCAATCTATCGCTCTTTACTGCGTATAGGGACACAAAGGCTTTGCATTCTGCTTTGGAACATTTTTCGAACTGATGTATGACATGCCAAGCAAGTGGAATGAAGCGACAATCCCGACCAACTGGCGCCTGATATTTGCAACACATGGATATGCTTTAGCACTATCTATTTAATTTAACAAGTAATAATAAAAATACGTTCTGCATCTATAGTAACTATATATTCTGTCATCAGATCAATATATTCGAAGCCTTTAATAACAAATAAATACACTGCGTTAAATAACAATAGCACTAATAGTGCTCACACTCACCAATGTAAACGTACGCCCGAATGCACGTATCAACTGACACGATGAAATACCGATCTACGATACTACGAAACGGAACGTTGGTGAGAATTCATGTACATGGGGCTCTCATTAGATTCATCGTATCAGCTGATACGGGCGTACTTATACGTTGGTTAGTGTGAGTACCATAAGACTTAATAAAAAGTTTTGAAAACCTATTTTGTTCAAATATTTCAGCGATATGCGCGGGTCATTTCTCCTCAAAGCTGGCTACCATTTACAAAATGGTAGCAAAACCACAAGTTTTACATTTCATAGAATGATCAAAGAAAACAAAATTCAAAATTTATGCAAAATTGCGCGCTATCCGAGTAGCACCGCGCACTTCTCATGCTTTTCCGATGATAGATTTTCGATTAAAATATCCGCCAACATATTTCAGTTCACTGGTTTTCGACTTATATGTCTCTTCTGTCAATTGTTGCACGAATGAAGTGATGTCGTATATTGAAATGGTTGGGGAAAATTGGATTTCTGCTTCAATTCTGGGCGCTTTGATTGCCGGGTCCCGCATTTAATTGAAAAACCTAGTACCTTTTTTTGAATTATGATTTTTTATTTAATTTTAATAACCATTTTATGCAAATATAGTTCAGTCTTCTACAAAAACCATGAAAATCAAAGTTTTAAACTTTGTGTAAATTAAAAAAATAATTCAACAATTTTCAAATATTTTAATAAGAATTTTTAGAAAAATTTCAGGTATGTAGTTTTATATTCCATTAATTTTTAGTCTAACAAAGTGTAAGTTTCAAGTGCAAAAAAAATTTTATTTTGCTCTGAATTTTGTGCATTTCCTCCATATAACGAATGCTCGTAATTTTTTTGGAAGGAAGCAAACACCGTCAGCGAGAAAAATGCCCAAAAATCAACGCAAGTTTTTAGTAACTTCAAACTTACACTATCTTATAGCAAAATTAAACGTGCTAAAAAATTACAAACACAAAATTTTTCTAACATTTCTTAGTAAAAGGTTTGAAGTTAAATATGTTTCATTTTCTCTAAATTTACACAAAGTTTCACACCTTGATTTATATGATTTTTGTTCAAAAATTTACTATATTTTCACAGAGGAATTGTTAAAATGAAATAAGAAAAAAAAATAAATTGTTCCAAACTCGCCAGAGCTTGTTACTAGCGCTTATGTATATTTATTTTATTCACCTTTTTGGTATCCACACGAGTTAAAAAGTTTAGTTAAGACATTCCCACAATTTTTTGTTGATTTGTTGTAATTTTTAAAACCAAATAACTAAGTATATGCTACTAAAGCAGTACTTGTACGAAATGTAAAGCCATACACCCGGTATTTATAAAATATTTTACTGGTGGATGGACAGATAGATAGGATACCCGACGGAGAGAATAATGAGGTGGCGCCTATCGTTAAATCATTAAATTGCTTTCAGAGAATTTGAAAATATAAGCTAATTTTCATAACGTCACACTGGTATTTAAATTAGAGGAAAGTACCTACTTTTTGGAGCAATAAATGAGTTCAGCTATGCTTCCTCTTGAGGTCGTCATTAATCTTACACATCGGTATTGGCACAGGTAGCAGTTAAGGAATATAGGATACGTAACCTATTTTATGTAATCTTATGTACCTCTGCAGGTTAGATAGGCATTGAGTCTAGACTCATCAAATATTTCACAGATTTGTTAAGAATTGAAGCATATGACAAGTAAATGAAGTAGGCTAGTTTAGTTTTTTTAAGAACACTTTAAATACAATAATTTATAAATTTCTATTTTTCAATAAGTTATTTATCCTATTTAACTTCAACCAAATTAATACATAAGTTTGTAAATAATTTAAGGAGTGCTTAAATGCAGTTTAGAGTACCTCCCTAACTTAATATGGTTGTACCCTGATACCCGTACCCTAGGTGACATTTATGCTCCTTAAAAAAAGTATAACTTTTCAAATTTAATATTGAATTTGAGTTGCTGCAAATATTTCTTTGACATCGACTGGAAAAATTCAGAAATATCTTAAAGTTTGATGAAAATAGATTTCCCGAAAGAATTATCTATAAAGGTGATGGTATTGACATTCTTCGCAGAGGACAGAACGTTTTTACTTATCAAATGTGTGCTCTTTTTATTGCTGCGAGTTTATCAATGTTATTTGTGTCGTTATTTGGTAACCCAGTGAAAAGCTTTAAAAAGTTCTGAACGTAATTTTTTTATTTTTTATTTATTTATTTCGAGCTTAAAATTCGTTTCAGATCCAGTTTTTTAAATTTTCAGTCCCTTCATAATGGACACATGCCAGTTCCTACGATTCCTACGTTCCACGATTTCCCTGGTGCTATTTTCGAAAATTGGACTACTTTTACTCCATATAACGAATGAAATTTTTTTTTTAAATGCGAAACTTAGTCAGGAAAAAAATCAACGAATATTTTGAACTATCATACTTAATATTTTGAAACTTACACTTTATTGTCCAAAAATTTGATGGGCTATAAAACTGCATACACAATTTTTTTTATGCTAAGTTTAAGTTTGGATTATTATTGTATTTGTTACATAATAAACTATATTTTTATTGAAATTAAAAAATAAATGACTAATAGTCAAAAATTTGTAATATGTGGCACCTTTATAATAATTTTGGCTAAATCTTGTATTTCGCGCGTCACAAAATCCCTTTTTTTTTGCAGCATCAGAAATACAAACCCCATCTCTGCTTATGCTAACTCGCCCATTTTGTTCGGAAACCCCTTTTTATAATGCTGTTGATTTCTCGGCTAATTTCTGCCTCTTCTTTACACCCACTTATTTTCTCCACCCGTTTTTTCCATTCTTTCCCAATTAGCAACCAATGAATCGTGCACCCATTTATTGCTGCTTTGCGTACTCAATTCTCTGACTGGCAATCAAATCTAATTTAAAATTTGAAAATAATAAACACCAAAAGCAGCGCAATAATTTCGTTCCACTTATTTGTGCGATCGAGCAGATAACTTTGGTTTTAAATTTTTCGAACCTGCAACCCTCCCAACTGCGCCACCCAGCCTGACTAGGTAAGCATTCGAAAGGTGCTGCACAAAAACATCCCTCGTTTAGCTTTTCTAAGTTTAATGAGATTCAAATTTGCCAGTATGCTTGGCCATACACATAATTTTTGGTGGATTGTACTCGTATAAAGCGTACGAAAATTTCTATCAAAAAAGTAAGAAAAAGTTTTTTTGAGACTGAACATAATTTTCACGGTACTCGGAAGTGCTTATATATATGTGTATAATATATTATCAGGAATGTACTTGGATGTACAAACATATGTTGCTATTTTAAGTGATAGAATTGGCAAGCTCTACATTTCGCATATTAGTTTATACGAGCGATTTGTGGCGTTGCCGTAATTTTTTCAGAAAATTGGTTTTATTGTAGGCTGAACTATAATAAAAAGACGGCTGAAAATAATTTGAAAAAAAAAACAAATTATAATTAAATTAAAAAAATTTATAATATTGAAATTTATGCAATGTTGAAATTTTTTATAGAGTTTTGTAAGCCGCACAGACTGGATATAGTCATACTGTAATTAACCGTTAAACAAATTGGTAGCGATGATGTGGCACCATTCATCCAGTTAACCGAGTTAACATTTATCCTTTAACCATCAATCAATGTAAAGTGAAATATCTTTGATTCTTTTTAATATAAAAAAAAAATTGTTTTGTTCATTTTTTAGAATATATAAATTTTTATATATTGTATAAAAGATTATTTTTCCGAAAATATAATTTTTCTAGTTAATATTTTTATTAAAAGCGGAGCTGCTGTTACCCCGTAATGAAAAAAATATGAGTTAGGTGATGTTTCCCAATTAACAAAAACACGCCTTTCCGAAAAGTTTTAAACAAAAAAATTTGGTTTTTTCGAAAAAATTTCTGCAGTAAATCTGATACAAAAACCAAAAAAAGAAAACAAAAAAATTAAAAAAAATGTCACACAGAAAAGTGCAAAGAAAGAAATATTTCCCAAACAAATTTTACAAAAAAGTGCAAAAAAACAAAAATTTTACAAAAACAAATTTCCCAAAAAAAAAAAATTACAAAACAACACAAATTTTTACAAAAACCAAAGAATAACATTAAATTAAAATAAACAGCTATTTTAGGTAGCTACATTTAATCCAAAAATAAAAAAAATGTATATTATCATAAAAATGTATGTTGGCGGCCACCGTAGCCGAATGTATTTCTGCCATGAAAAAGCTCCTCATAAAAACATCTGCCGTTCGGAGTCGGCTTGAAACTGTAGGTCCCTCCATTTGTGGAATAACATCAAGACGCACACCACAAATAGGAGGAGGAGCTCGGCCAAATACCCAAAAAGGGTGTACACGCCAATTATATATATATAAATATATATATGTTACAAACAAACTGAAGGCATTGGCTTTCGGAAACTCTATAGGAAAATATTCAAATTGACTAAACCTCAAAATTACCAGTATTTTACTTTTAATTATGCTCAAACCAGCAAGTAAAACAAAATAATTGACGAAAATGTTTAAAATACTTGACTCACGCTTTGTATTATCAAATTACGATTTTTATTTAAAAAAAAAAAAACGTCTAAAAACATTTCGTTGATCACGAATTGGTGTTGATTTCATTAATATTAAAAAACATTTAAGAGTGCAACAGAAATATTGATATAATGCCTTTAGAAATAAAACCATGAAAATTCAGCAGACAAGTATTTTTCCAGAGCTTCTGATACCTCTAGCTCAGTTCAAGCTTAACAGAATTCCCAAAAATTAAATGTTTTCTCTGCAACTGAAAGCACAATAGCCAAAATGGTACAGGAGTGGGTGGGATGCACTTGTATTATTAAGGGTGGCAAATTACAGAATGCGAAAATTGAGGGTGAAAATTGGTAATTGAAGTTGTGCTATTTAAATAAGTAGAATGAGTGGAAATAAAGATAAAAGCAAAGTGTACAAAATTATATAAATGTAAAGTAATTTGTCAGCATTTGTAGACGTAATAAGATAGGGCAAGCAAATTCTGCAAAAGATACTTGTACTTACATGTGCACGTACATCTGCGTTCGAAATAATTGCAACGCAACATATTGCAAAATTTTGACTAATTCCTTATTTTCATTGAACAAATTTAAATTTGTAAAAATTAAACTTTGTAAAACATATAAAAACCAAAAACTTTCATAAAAATTAAAAAAAAAAATGTAAATCAGTTTTTAGAAAAATTTTGAGTATTTAGCTCATTCAATTTCGATATGAGAAGGTGTAAATTTTAAGTGGCCAAAAAGTTGCTTTGGTTTTTGACAATATATTTTTGCAGCATTTTTTTCATATAAAAGATATCTCGAGCAGAAAAAAAATGTCAGCAAAAAAGAAAAAAAATATCAAAAACAAAAAACGCGAGTAATGAACCGCTTTAAAATTGCGTAATATTGCAGTTAATATAAATAGTCTACAACGCTGGATACCCAGATTTTATAACAATTCTGACTAAGACGCTTGAAATTTTGATGAAATTTTTTTTTATTTTTTACAAAGTTTGAAACTTTATGTTGCATGATTTTTAATGTAAAATTAACCATAACTTTATAAAAAACATTTAATAAAAATAAAAAAAAATAACCAAAACTTTGCAATATGTTGCGCTGCTATTATTTTGTACACAGATGTACATACGTCAGCGATACAATTAGTGTATGAATTTACGATGAGTGTAAATGTACTCGGAAAAAGGGTTGCTTTAGTTACCAAAACAAAAAAACCATTCGGCTTCAAATGACAATCGCAATAAAAAAACATGCACAAAAACAAAAAACAGGAATTTACAGAGCTAAGAAAAATGTTGCTTGCTAATATTTTACCCTTTAGGATGACATTGTGAAAACTTAAATAACACATCATTTGCAAGCAGAGTAAGTGACAGTATTTATTTACTGAGCAGTAGACATTTTGTAAATAAAATAGAATAAAAAATTATGAGAAAATTAGTACTCAAATGGTGGCAGGTAGCGGAAATTCAATCGGCAATACGGTACTTGTCCAAACTCCACCACTTAAGAATTCTGACAAATGTGAGGGTGCAAATGGCGTGGGATTAATGTAAATGATCGCACTGCGAAGTGGAATGGTCATATGACCACGACGTCATTTAGCAGATGGTATCGTGATATTGTTTTCGTATTATTTAATTTGTAGTTGTAAAGTTGGCTTATAAACAGTTCTGATATCGTGACATTTTTTCTATATAATTTGTAATTATAAAGTTGGTTTATAAACAATTTTTTGACGTGATAACGTCTTATAATTCGATTTAGCCGGCTGCACGCACGAAAAAATGTGTCGTTACCTTGCTCATTAGTGTTACCTTGCTCATTTGTCGTTACCTTGCGCATTTGTCGTTTCCTTGCTCATTTGTCGTTACCTTGCGCATTTGTCGTTACCTTGCTCATTTGTCGTTACCTTGCTCATTGCCGTTACCTTGAATGAACTGCAAGCGAAAGCGCGGAACGAACAAAGCAAACGAACGGCAACCTGTGTGCATGGTAATGAACCATTACTCTGTTGAGAATAGGACGATGATAGAAAAAGTAGGAAATGAAAAGGAGTGTTTCGAGTGTAAAGTGTCTTGAAAAAGGCAAATCGATGATGGTGCCTCTTAGTGTTGTTGACTTATTAACGTCTGATGCACAATAGAAATTGAAGATATCTTTCATGAATTTGATAAATGTTTCGTAATTTTTCACGTTTGTTTTAAATGTAAATTGACCTATTCCATTGCAATTCCATTTACCTCCTCCTCTATATCCATACAAAATATCTATCAAACAAATAAAATTAAAATTTTGTTTTGAAAATTGCAACCATTCCATCAATATTTTCTTATGACGTTGTCACGTTAAACTATCGTGAGTAAACCGACTTTACAGACAACCTCTTTTTTTTAGCTAATTATAGTTAACACAACTTAGATTATTGTAACAGTCTGGCTTGAATTATGTCGAACAGGCTTCCAGCCACCTCGGCTTAATTGGCAGTGCTTCAAACGAACAAATTTATAGTATGACGGACTCGGTGCAATAAAGTAATAAAAAAATAAATATGTGAGGCGTCATTTTAGCAGTAGCGTTTCGAATGTGGGCATCGAGTTCTGCAAAATGCTTGGATTAATACCGTAAACTAAGAACTGACAGTGTTGCGAAATTTTGTTTTGTAAGGAGAAAATGTCCAGCTCCTCCAAGGAAAAAAATTTAAAAAAATCAAGGAGACTTTTCGCAACTTCAAATTTTCACTTTATTGTAATAAAACTGAGTTAGCTACAAAACTAATTTGGAAATTGGCCTATAATTTGCAATATCGCGTTTATTACCGCTTTTGAAAAGAGGAGTGACTGAATAGAGGCTTTGTTAAAAATTAGTTTGAGAGGTTGAACCAAAGAGCAACAGTTTTTAAACAAAGTTACAGAAAGCCCGTCTACATCCATATGAGCAGAGTTTTTAATCTTTAACAATCCCTCAATGACATCATCATCTGATGGAACAAGTGAACCGAAGTCAACTGAAGAAGACACTTTCCCCATGAAACTATGGTGAATGGCTGCCAAATGTTCTACCTGAATATCTTCATCAGACACGAAGTTAGATGAAAAGAAATCGGCAAATAAATTCGCTGCATCACTGACAGAGCAGGCAGTTACGTCCCTATACAAAACAATATTAGGCATAGCTCTTCTGATTTTAATCGATTTAATATATCGCCAAAAATTATTCGGATTACTTTTAATATTAAACTCGAATGTGTGAATGTATTCTTTATACAAAGACTTATTTAAAGTACGAAACTTATTCGTAGCATACTAAATAACATCGATCAACATATAAGCATTATGCCAAATTTATCGATTTTCCATTTTCCCATGGGAATACAATGGTATTTTTCATAGCGTTGTCGGCACGGATATATAGTAAAATTCAATTAAAAAAGAATTACAAAAATATGTGAAGATTTTTTCACCATAGAACAAACTTCGCGAGTGGCATAAAAAAAAATTATTTTGGCCAACCGAATATAGGTATGTATATATGGTTGTATTGCATCGCTAATTAGTGTTAAGTAGAAAAATCTCCACTGCCCCATCCAAACCATCCAACTTTCATATTTAAGTTCAACTATTCTTATGGATATGAGCAGATTGATAATCTACCAAATATTTAAAAGCGAACGGTGAAATTAATTCTGATAATTGTAATAAAGTCATTTGACATATGCACTCAATCATATCTCGGTAGTAATTAAGTTTTTGATTAAATAAAGTTTATGAGCGCTCAGAATTGCTTTTATTAATGTATTCGTAGCAATATTGAAAACATTGAAATTACTTATAGATGACCTACTTATGTAATAATATTTGCTGAAGAAAGTAAGCGAATTTTCACTTCCCATATTTGTAAATCGTTGGAAGCAAAGAGGAAGCCAGTATGTATAATTTTATGAAATTTAATTATTATTTACTTTTATACGAGTCATGCCCCACGGATGCATTGGGTGTGCTCCTGAACATACCACCGCTTCCAATAATTGATTGAAAGGGAAGCTCGCTCGAGTACCTTAAGATTAAAAGGTATATCTGAACTTAAAAGTGGGGATATGAAAGGACATTTAAAGATCTTAGAAGCCTTCCTACATAGTCCCATTCTTCATAGGGATGATATACTATTACCCAAACCAATACCCTTCAGGAACTTCCAAGTTATAATTAATGAACGCACAGGCTGGAAAACTAATTCTATCACTTTGAAACCTGGCTCTCAGCTATGGTTTACTGCTCTCAGCTATGGGTCCAAATTGGAAAATGGTAGAACAGGGGCAGGAATCAATGGACCTAAATTCAAAAAATCAATTCCGATGGGATTCCACCCAACAATATTCCAGGTAGAAATAGGTACATGCCATTGAAATATGTGTGAGAGAATGCCTTAGCAGGAAAATGAGAGGTACTCACATCTAAATACTTTCAGATAGCCATGCTGCTCTAAAAGCCCTTCTATCAACAACTATCACCTCTAAATTGGTAAATGATTGCCTAAACCTTCTGAACACATTAGGAAACCTCAACATAGTAACACTAGGCTGGATTCCGGGGCATGAAGGACATGAGGGAAATGAAATGGATGATGACCTTGCATAACAAGGGGCAAATATGCAATTTACTGGCCCTGAGCCTTTCTGTGGACTCACAAAAGGCCACATTAATGAACTCCTTAGGAAATGGGACGAAAGAAAATTTGCTGCACACTGGCAGGAAAGGAATATCTGACAAGCTACTCTCACTAAACAGAGTAGATCTGCGTCTTTTAACAAGATATCTTACAGGTCACTTCAGCCTGAAGTATCATCTAAATAATATTAGTCTATCTGAGACCAATGTCTGCCGCTTTTGCGAAATGGGCACAGAAAGCTCAGAACATGTGCTTTGTGAATGTCCTGCGTTGGGCAGACAGAGACTTCATCACCTTGGTGGTATCGTAGTATCTCCATGCAATCTTTGGAACAAAAAACCCAAAATTTTGTTCAAATTTTTAAAAAGCCTAAAACTCTAGGGTTACAAAAATTGGCCTTTCACAATACATCAGCTCTGGTTGCAGTGCGTAATGGCCTTCTAATAATAATAATATTAGTGCCATTTTAAAAAATGCATTACTAGTATGAAATCCAGATACGAAATAAGATAGCCAAAAAATTTTGCCACCAAGCACATGCTTATAAATTTATTAACCTCAGTAATTTGTTTCTAATTATTAATCTTTACTTAAGGCAATGCGAAAAATAGCATTTTTATAACTTTTATTTCTTTTCGAGTTTATTTTTTATTTGCATATTATTGTAGTTTCTTCTAAATATGTTAAAAAAAATTTTTTTGTAAACTTTGTAAATATTCAAAGCGTTTAATTTAATGAAAAATAAGGAAAATTTCATTACATTAAATTTAAAAATGTTTTGTACTTGGTTAGCACATTCGCCAAATATTAGACATATTTATGATCTACCTATCTTTTTTTCATTAATCTAAAACAAAAAAAATCTGGCGATATATTGAAAAATTGACATACTGACAGAAAAAGAGTAGATTTTTAGACTCAGCGATAGGTATTGAACGGCCTGGTTCTTGGGCTTTCTTGGCTGTCAACTACACCTTTTGCAGGAATACTTTAGAAAGTGGGTAATGTACTTCAGAAGAGACGATTGTGCTTCAAAAGGTGTCAAATGTAATTCAGAAACTGCAGAATGCAACTCCAGAAAAGTCAATTTTATTTTAAGGTCCAGATATTGCCGAGTAAAGGTTTTCCATGTACTTTGAATTTGGAAAGTATATACATATAAAGTATCATATTAAGAAAATAAGTATATTTAGAGTCACTATTATGATATGAGGTAAAACTGACTAATCTGAAATAAATTTTACGGTTTCTGAATTCAAATTAACTATTCTGAGATACATTTTGCGATCTCTGGAATACACTAAACGCCGTCAAAGGTACTCTTAGAAAAGAAGTAGTGTTAATGATATATTATTCATGACTAAGCAACTGAATTGGGGTGTTAGTAACCTCTTTTAACTCTTTTATCTTATTTATTATTAAGCCGTGGAAGTACTAATACGTTAAAAAATACGTATTAGTAGCAGCACGAAAGCTAACATTCATCAAATCGGCACCCAAATAAATCGGGAAACTCATCTGGTGGATTAACACGGAAAATAATGGACGAGTGATCAAAAATCGTAACAAAAATATTATTCAACTAATTCGGGTCACACATTTACTAAGGATTTATTATGAAAGAAAGAAGAATTTCTTCGAGAAAACAAGTCAATGGCATAAAAAGTATTCAAATGTTAAAACGAGCATAAACATTAAATTGTTTGATCGATACTTTCCGAGATCTCGATCACTACGGCCATCTACCGAGAAAATAATGCATTTCTTATTCCCCATACTAATATATTTGCTTAAGTAGAACACTGGACCAATATCAAACTGGTTCGTTTCTAGTGAATCTAGTACTCTACCTAATTTATTGTCATTCTACTTTACATGAAAACAACCGGTGGAATTTTTTAATTCTCTCCGACTGCTCCCTTTTTCGATATTACAAAACTAGTACGCAATCCGGCAGATAACATAGGGTGGGTCATGTAAAATTTGCTTTTTGAATCGGCTATAAAAAAAAAACTAAATAATATTTTTTCAAACTTTTTTTTTATTTTGAAGATTTAACATTGTCATTTATGAATGAAAAATAATATCGTTCAAATAACTGCCACGACTGGCTATACAGTAGGCCATTCGATCAACCCAATTTTTAAGCACATTTTCGATTGTTTGGGCTCCAATTTCATGAATGACAACTTCGATTTCGTGTTGTAAAGCATCAATCGTCTCTGGATGGTTCGCATAGCATTTGTCCTTAATGACTCTCCACAAAAAATAGTCCAACGGGCTTAAATAACAACTCCGAGGTGGCCAATTGATATCGGAATTCAAAAACGGTAGCCAAAAGTTCGAGTGTAACTTTGGCAGTGTGACAAGTTGCACCGTCCTGTTAAAAGCAAATGTCGTCCATGTCATCCTCTTCAATTTTTGGAAACAAAAACTGGTTGAGAATGTCACGGTAACGCTCGCCATTTACTGTAACCGCGGAAGAAGAAGAAGACTCACCACTTTGGAAATGGGTTTTCAATATTTCCCAATTTTGTTCAAGCGTATAGCGTCCCATTTCGTAAATGTCAAACTTTTAAGTAAATTATGAACACATTTGACATGTCATTTGTGTTACCATTCTCAAAAAATAGGTGGTTCAAAAGCGCAAACGCTATATGGCCCACCCAGTATAAGTAAGCGAAGCTGTAACCTACATGCCTCACACTGCTGTTGCACTCGCCGACATAACTTTCAGGAGGCTCTTATAAGAACTCAAAAGTCATTTAGTGTACGTATTATATTTATCAGTTACATCACTTCTCCAATGAAGTGGCACACAAAATACAGCCACACTTTATTTCTTCATATTTCGTGACCGCAAGATGTGGTTAAATTAAATTAAGTGTCAGACGCTGAATTCTGTTCGCAGTTCATTAAAGTGACAGCAGCAATTAAATGCATATTAAGACTTCCAAACTCATTGAGTGCAGACACAATTTCAAATGCAGTGGAACTTTTAAATCAAGTTTACTACACACATACATGCATACAAACGGACATACATACATACATGCGTAAGCACATGCATATGTATATGCTTATATTCATATATGTATGTGTATGGATAAGTGCGTATGTAATATCGTTGAAGTGAATAGAAGGACAATAAAATTTAATATATACACACATATGAGTACACACGCATACATACATACATTTACATATAGATTATATTAGAGAAAGTAAATGATAGAACTCAAATAACTACTCGTAATTGTGGTAAACCATAATGACCTCCTTAACTGTACTTACATATGTACATATATACCCGCGAATGCGTAAAAGTTTATTAATTGTTCACTGCTATTCTAATCTACTAACGCTAAAGTAAAACTGTAGAATAATACAAAAAATTTGTTACACTCAAACTCAACTCTAAAATGTGCACATATGTATGTGTGTATGGCTGTAATATGTAATGCATATGCCAGTGAGTATTTCCAATTAAATGAAGTATCAGTTTTAATGCATACATACACACACACACATATGTACATGAGAGCAGTGCATATGCTTGCGTATACATTTATAGCTGTACTTAAAAAATATTAATTTTTCTATTGACATCCTCATTAGTTGGTCATGAGGCAACAATTTTTGTCAGAAATAAATTTCTTGTGTTATGTAATTCTGCATGTGGTTAATACGCCTTTGATGTGCATTTTAGCGTGAGATTATATTTATTAAAATAAATTTTGAGGAACTTTTTTCAATGCAAATGCTTTGCAATGCAAAGGAAGTCGTGTTGTATAAGTACATTTTTTTTTTTACAAAAATCATTCCAACATATCGCTCACAAAATGTTGTAACATTTATACCAAGCGTATGCACCGAATTGAGCAAATGGTCTTGCATACTAGCAGAAGTGCACGATGTAAGTTAGTTTAGTGAGCGCTTTTTTTAACAGTGTGATAACATTATTAAGGCCTAAAAAATCAACTACTCTTTGTTTGTATTTCCACTTGTAAATATCGTAGGTATGCTAAATAAAAGTTCTAAGCAACCAATTGTTAAGTAAGCAGTTTCCATCCGAGGCTTTGTTTTGCTTTTCATTGGGGGAAAATTTTAACGTGGCGGGCCCAAGCCCTGCGCACAACCAGATATTCTGGATTACTTCGTGTTTCCACATTACCTCGCTCTCAAAAGGATGTTCGAGAGCTACCCAGAAGATACTTGAGTGAAACCCGGTAGTTGTGAGATGCTTGAATCGTATGCAGAGTAATCGGCCTGACCACTCCCAACTGAATGGCAATGAGTATTCGATGTGGTCCCAGCTAGTAGTAGCAGAGGAAGAGGAAGCCCTCCTGTACGTTGAAATGATCGGGTGGAGAAAAAATTGTGCTAGCAAGAAGAAGAAAAATCAACTGTTGACTTTTTCATTGATCGTGGAGCTGATTCCTTCAATATTTTAAATTTATAAAATTTTAGCTGAGAAACTTTTGAAATCAACGATGCTTGCAGCGAAAACGGAGTAATAAGAGTATACAGTAGGGTTGCTTTATAACTATTGCATGCTTACCACTGAACTTTATCCTACCCTTTAGAGGCCAGAAGTGTATTTTGTTGTTGCTAACCAGCTATTTTGCCCGAGTTCTAGGTTATAGTATTTATGAATTTACCCCTATAAAATATAATATTCCAAATATTATCACTTTTTTGAACACAAATGAAGAAAGCAACTTACTTCGTATTGTCTTCTATTGATCTATCTCCAAGAGTATAAAATACGGGTGTTGACAGTAAGCCAAGTGAGTGGCTGCAACTGGGAAATCTCCGAAAACGAAGAATCCAATAACTATGGATATATCGCGATACATCGCTTTGTACAGTGTTGTCATTGTATAAGATGCAGAATTAAGCAGAATTTCAAAAATTCAAAGTGCCAGTTACAAAAAGCACGTCTGTAGTTCGCTAATGTAAGTTATAGTTTCCAGAACCCGCCACGAGAGGGTTACTGTAGTAATTTAGACTGATGATTTTGTAATTAAATAAATTAATTTTTTTTTTTTTTTTTTCATTTTAAGACTTAAATATTATTTAGTTTTTTTTATATCTCTTAAAGTATTTGTATACAATTTCTGCATGACTCAGCAAGTTTGCCTTGTGTCTGTTTTTCAAAATGTTAAATTTCGTCATCTTCATCATATTGTGGATCTTCTTTTTATGATAATATAATCAAGCTCAGGCAAACACCCAACAATAAAGGTAGCGCCAATTATGGCACCGCTACTTATTGACAAATGGTCATTATCTGTTTATTTATTATTAAATTTCAACTATTTTATTATAAAAATATTGTACAAACTATGGCATAAACCATGTTAGTCCGACTTTCAAAATTAACACAAAATTTTCAGAAATTCTACAAGTTTTCAACAAAATTTCACACTTCTTAGCAGCTTTAAAGATCATTAGATTTCAGTACACTACGAGGGGTGCCTTTATTGTTTTTCAAAATATTCTCCATGAAGATGTATACACTTTTGCATGCGTTTGAACCAATTGTCGAAGCACTTTTGCCACTCTGAATGAGGTACCTCCAAAACATGCATTCTGAATGCCGCAACCGCTACTTCAGGTGTCGAAAAACGTTGACCTCTCAGTTTGTTTTTCACGTACGGGAATAAAAAGAAGTCATTCTGTGCCAAGTCAGGACTATACGCCGGATGACCCATTAATTCGATGTTTTGGGTGGTCAAAAATGCAGTTGTTTGAGCCGATGTGTAAAAGCTCGCATTGTCCTGGTATAGAGTGATCCGTCTTTGGCGATTGGTTTTCCTAATTTCTTGGAAGACAACTGGCAAACAAATGGTTGTGTACCACTCAAAATTTACTGTTCTGCGTTGTTCTAGTGGTACGGTTACGACATGTCCAGGTTTTCCGAAAAAACAGGCGACCATTTGCTTGGAAGTACTTCGTGCGCGAACAACTTTTGTTGGATTTGGCTCATCTTGAAACACCCATACAGTCGACTGCTGTTTACTTTCGGGCTCATACGCGTAAATCCATGATTCATCACCTGTCACGATGTCATAGACGTGTTTCGAAGCCACGCGATCGTATTTTTTGAGCATTTCCTTCGACCAATCGACACGAGCCTTTTTTTGAGCGATTGACAAATTGTGTGGGATCCAACGCGAACAATGTCAATGTCAATGTGACAGGCAATATTGAATGTATGCTGGTCCCACTAATGCCTAAGATTGTCTTAATCTCACGATAGGTTACATGATGATCTTGCAATATCAGTTCGCGCACAGCATCAATGGTTTTCGGAACAACAACTGATTTTGGATGACCTTCACGAAATTCGTCTTGGAGTGAACTACGACCACGATTGAATTCACCATACCATCGATAAACACTGGTCCTTGATGGAGCTTCATCGCCAAAAAATGAATTAAGTTCATCTATGCAATGTTGCTGAGTTAATCCACGTCGAAAGTTGTAAAAAATAATCGCACGAAAATGTTCACGATTTAATTCCATTTTTGGACCGAGATGAATCTTTTAAGTTACTGTAAACAACACAAATAGCGCTGGTATTTCAAAACATTCTGAGTACGTAAAAGCCAAAAAATATCAAACTTTGCGATACAGCTGTCAGTTGCCAGATTGAAATACCAGGGTTGCCAAATCCCGAAATATAAAAGGCACCCCTCGTATAAGATTAAAGTGGCGCGAAGCTTTCGCTGATTTTTGATAATTTTTATCACTGATGTACAACATTTTTTCGTACAGAGTATATAAGTATATGAAAAGCATATACATACATAAGTTTAGTTTTGCTTTTGATGTAGCTGGTAGTTAGTAATTACTAAGATGGAATAATATACTTTAGACTCATTTAATAAAAATCGCACTTCTTTTGAAATAGGCCATTAATTTTTTTTATGTTGGAAAGCTCACGTAGGTATTGTCTGTCAACTCCATAAAATTCATCAAAAGTGTCCATAGCTATGTAAAATAAAATAAAATAAATTGTTCAGACTTACCATTCTACTATACTTTCTACAATGATCGAATCTGCCTGAAACTTGTAAGGCATGCGAAGTAACCATTCATAGTCGATCAACATTAGTAGTCTATCGATTAAAAACCTAGCGCACACAACATTGAAAAGTTTAAAATAACACTGATTTACAGCACAAATAGGTACCCTATGCCATTATCCAATTCTTGCACAGATTCGTTCGCTGATTCCGAAAATCGAACAAATTTTTTTAATGAACAAGTTTTCGAAATATTCAGACAAAACGCAAAAGTGGGTCTACTTAAAAGCACATTTCTTACAAAGTAGTTAAACCATCTCATTACATATTTCAAATTACAGAAAATCAAAAGTTAAGAAATTTCTCATAAACACACATCATTTTTCGATCGGCTTAACAGTTTCTGAGAAATTTATTATATATTTATTATATATATTATTTATACCGATTTAATTTAATGTTTTTGTTTAGGTATGAGAAACTAAAAAATTCAAACTTTCGGGGAAAAAATTAAAAAAATAACTAAGTTGTTCTTTTAGGAAAGAATCGAGTTTTTAATACGGGAAATCTATAAATATTTGATATCGCTAAAGTTGTAATTTGCCACAGAGTACTTTACAGAAATATTATATTATATTAAAAACATACATATGTACATATAATATATGTACTTGGACAGCTAGTATGACAGACATTTCCATCGACCCAAATTGGGGGACATCAGAATTCGTTTTAGAGGTATGGTTCCCTCGGCAAAGTTTCTTATTTTGATCCTTAGAATACGATTTTCACAGAGCAATGAGCGATTTTTAAATCGACCCGCCCTAATAGACATGTAACCCCGTATGCTCTTCATTTACTAAATATGTATTTACTGTAAAATATTTTGCTAATATTTGTTTATGACTATGACTAAGGACATTTTACCAATTTCATTATTCTCTACGCGTTAGCCGATTAATGTCAATAGCACAGCCAATTTAATCAGCATGATAAAGAAATATTTGTGCACAAAAAATGGCTATTCATGTAAGAGATTTACTTATTTTTTCTTCAAAAATTGCAATTAATTCACCAGCAACTATTTCACCCCCTTCGAAATAATCAGCATCAGATATTAGACACTTGAAGCAGAGCTTTTTTCAAGCAACGATTTGTTCTTTTTTGGTATGTCCTTGACTCCTTTCTTTAATGGTAAATCTCCATCCTTTTTTATGGCTCTTTTTAGTTTCTGAAACAAGAAAAAGTAGCAGAGAGTTAAGTGCAGTGGCTGAGTTGCGGTTACGGTGTTATTTTTGGTCAACACTACGTCATTGTAATACGAAGCACAATCCTCACATTTAACCGAACTTGGCATGCTTTTCTGCGTTTTTGGCACTCCTGCTGTCTCCATTGGGATTATGATTTTGGATTTATAACCATATATAGTGGCAGACAGAAGTCTACATACACCCCTCCCTTTCGTTGTTTACAAAGGACAAACACTTTGCTTAAAAATGTGTTTATTTCATTTGAAATCTTTTTCTAATCGACTTCACTAAAACAAATCCATTCTTTAACATAAAACAGCACAGTTATGCTAAAAAAACGCAAAAAAGCGTTGACAAAAGTGTACATACAGAACTGGTTTCCTAGCTTGTACTCTGATATCCTATGTTGTGATAACGGAAAAATACCGTTTGTCTATTTCTTTCCTTTCCTTATCTTTGTTGCTTTGCTAATATTGATTTTAGTTGCAATTTGAATACTTAAGCATCTACAATGGCTCCTCGAAAAGAAATATCAGTTGACGTTAGAAATTTAGTTATTCGTTAATATTAAACTTAAGTCGTGCTACAGTCCAGACCATTGTAAAAAACTTTACAAGTAGCGATTCCACCGAAAATAAGCCGTGCAGTGGCCGCCCGAACAAACTATCTCGCAGAAACATCAGCTTGATTCTAAAAGAAGTGGACAAAAATCCAAAAGTTTCTGCTCCGAAATTGGCTGAGAATATAGCAAGCTCATCCAACAAGTGCGTTCATCCAAGAACAATTCAAAGAGCTCTGAACAAAAAGGGCTTTCACAGTAGAACACCAGGAAAAACGCCTCTTATTTCTGAAAAAAAAACTGTAAACATCGCTTGGAATTCGCCGAAGCACACATGGAAATGGCGATGGATTTTTGGCAAAAAGTTTTGTTTACTGATGAGTCGAAGATTAATATATTCGGTAGCGATGGAAGAGCAAAAGTGTGGAGGAAAAAAAAATACTGCACTGAGTCCGAAGAATTTGGTATCAACAGTGGAGCGTGGTGGCGGCAATGCAACGGTTTGTGGAGCTGTTACTGCATCTGGACTTAAAAGATTAGTACTTATTGAAGGTAATATGGATCGTTATAAATACAAATCACTATTGGAAGTCAATCTGAAATCTTCAGTGGATGATTTGGAGCTGGGTCCAAGTTATTTCTTTCAACAGGATAACGATCCAAAGCACACAGCACACATTGTGAAGGATTGGTTGCTTTACCATGCTCCAAGGCAATTAAATACACCACCGCAAAGCCCAGATTTGAATATTATTGAACATGTCTGTCAAGTGGGATCCAAAACTACAAAGGGCGAAAAATGTAAACACTTCCTTGCATATTTGTGAAGTGGTGCCAATAAATTTTGGGTGATCGAAATTAAATTTTTGTGGCTTCAAGTAGGTACCGACAGCTTTCGACAACAGTTTAGCAAACAAAAACGTGTAAGGACGTCTTAAGGGGGGAAGCTGGTCTAGAGCGCAAAAAATGAGCATATTTTATGAATTTATTTTGACTCAACAAAGGAATCAATCGAAAATCTGTGAAATAGGTTTAATAATATAGCTTTCATGGTACAAATACAAAATTTTTCGTCTGAATTAATTTCAAAATGGCCGCTGTCCAGCAGTTCTCCTAAGGCGCCTTTTTTTCTAGTGGGTCCATTGCCGAAGACGTAAACTCCTTAATTTTTGTCCTGGATCAAAAAATAAAATTTTTTTAGTTTCTATATAACAACAGAAAGAGACGTACGTAGGATTTTTTCGATATTTTGTTTTTTCGCGAAATGGTGCACGTTTGAACAAAAAGTTACAATTTTCACTATAAAGAACGACATAAAATTGTTGATTAAAAAAAAAACTATGTAATATAAATAAAAAATCCTACGTACGTCTCCGGAGAAAGGTATTTCGAATGTATTGTCAAAATTTCGTAAGAATCGGTAAAGATTTGTTCGAGTTATGTCTTCGGCCAGTTTAAAAAAAGTGATTTCGAGAAAAACGCGTTTAAAGTTGTAAGTAGCGTTCGGGGCATACCTGCGAGGCACTGCCGTCGAATGAAAAATTTGGGCATTTAGACATTTTTGCTGGCATCCCTCATTTGGTATATTATTTCTAAGACCCTAAAGCACCTTTTAAGACAAAAAAAAATTTTTCGATTTTTTCAAAATTCTAGACCAGCTTCCCCCCTTAAGTGGACACATACATATGTACACACAACGTCGTGTACAAGCCTACAAGTATGTTGTATGATTTAAATGTGAAAATTTAGTTATTTACAAATAAAATTGGAATTTCCTGAAAAATAAATTGCAGCGTAATCGAGCATGCACGTAAAATAAACATTGGCTATAATAATTTTCAATTCCAAATACATAGTAATAATGCAAAACTGTATCAATGTTGAATTTGTAAATAAAAATTACAGTTTAATACACAAATATGTATGTAAATATATATAAAACATTATAAAACAAGCTAGCAAAAACTACGTGATGGTGTTTGTTTAGCCAACTGTAAACTTTTTCCGGGTAACTTGCCGAATGCCGGAAGGGTGTAAATGGGAAACTTGTAAACTAAACAAAAAATGATGTTTTAAAAAAAATATGTACAATAATAAATTCACAGTTCTTTACATAATTTAACAAATGTGTAATTATTTAAATAAGCAAATGTTTTTGTAGCGTCAAACAACTATTTTTTTTTTTATTTGTTCTGCATTGGCTGCTAAAAATAATAACTAGGCCGCCAATTTCTTGATTTATGTCGACAATTATGAATATTTTCTATAATTTTATGGTCGACCCCCTTCTAATATCCAAATGTTTGAAAGTGTATATGTTTACTCTTATTTTTACATACATACATAAGTGGTGGAGTAAAGTAGAGGTAAAGATAAGCGTAGACACTGGCTGCCGTAACCACATGAATGGATATGATGTCGATAAGTATTGGTTCATGAAGCTGAAAGCGACGAAAAGGAGGCATTTGAACCCAGCAGGCAGAGAGCTCAGATTATATTATATATTCAACAAGATTCGGCGTATTTGTTTATGAAAGTTTACACCTCCCATAACGAAATCCGAAACGAAATTTTAAAGAAGTTGCTGTATATCAGGTTTTTTATATGTATGATATATAAGGTTGATGACTTTTAAGAGAAAATTTTCGTAAAATTCCATCAAATAATGTTTTGTTTTTCTGGAGTTTTTCTGGAAACATTTTTAAGAATTATTTTACAAACTACATATGTTTGTCTCTGAAATGTATTTATTTAGCTTCGAAATTATATCGGAGTTATGAATTTCTAAAAATGAGTATGAAAAATTACGAGATTCTCAAAACCTTATTAAAAGCATTACTCGAAAAACCAAAAAAGATACTCAGCCAAAATACATTTTTTATTTTTAAAACAGAAGCTGTAAAAAAAATTCAGCTAAAGCAAAATCGTGTCGGTCAGAAGGGTGCTGGGACCGAAGCTTTGTCTAGCTAGAATGCCTGTCATTTCGTCTTCCAATTATCCTGAAATATGGAATATTTGTATATATTGGGTAGTCGAAAAAGTATTATCGTATTTCTAATCAAACTTCAACTCAAACTTCAACATTTATAATGAACTTTATTAAACCAAATATGTACCATTTTGGTCGACCACCTTTTGCCATTTTTCTTCTAGAGACATTATTCCGTCAGTGTAAAACTTTTGTGGTTTCTCGCCGAAAAACTGCGGCAAGTAATTTTCACAGGCTTCTCTTGAAGCCAACTTTACTCCATTAAGGGAGTTCTGCATTGGCCGAAACAAATGGTAGTCCGATAATGCAAGGTCAGGGCTATATGGTGGATGCATCAAAACTTTCCAGCCAAGCTCTCCCAGTTTTTGCCAGTGTGGCCTAGCGTTGTCCTGATGGAAGACGACGCCGTTTCTGCTGATCAGTTCTGGCCGTTTTTTTTTCTATTGCTTGCTTCAGTCTCATTAGTTGTTGGCAGTAAAGTGTAGAATCAATCATTCGAGCAGGCTGGAGCAGCTCATAGTGGATGATTCCTTTCCAATCCCACCAAACACACAGCATAACCTTTCGAGGCGTCAATCCTGGCTTTGTGACCATTTGTTGAGCTTCACCACCCTTGCATCATGATCTTTTTCGCACATTATTGTCGTATTTGATCCACTTTTCGTCTTCTGTTACCATTTGCTTCAGAAATGGTTCGATTTCATTTCGTTTCAGCAAAGAATCGCAGATGTTAATTCGGTCCATTAAATTTTTCACAGACAATTCATGTGGTACCCAAACATCGAGCTTCTTTTTGTAACCAGCCTTTTTTAAATGGTTCAAAACCGTTTGATGATGAATGTTTAGTGCCTTGGCGATGCCATGGCAGCTTATGTGACGGCCCTGGTCAATCTTTTCCATAATTTCATCGACTTTTTCAACGATAGGTCGACCGGAGCGAGGTGCATCTTTCACATCGAAATTTCCATAACGGAAGCGAACAAACCATTGTTGTGCTACACGCACTGATACAGCATCGCCTCCGTAAACTTCACAAATTTCATTGGTGGCTTGCGTGGCATTCTTCCCTTTTTGATACAAAAATTTCAAAATATAGCAAATTTCTTCATTATTTTCACTCATTTTTGAACAGCAATAACTTTTTTTCAACTTCTCAGAATTTAATTTTTTTTTTGTTAAATGAAGCTTAAAATGTCACCTTTCTAACACCATATGACACAATGTGATTGGAAGCACTGGAGATAGATGACTCCAACGACATCTATTGACAAAATACGAAAAGACTTTTTCGACTACCCAATATATAAATATACATATGTATGTATATATTTGAATATATATAAATATATGTATATTTACAATAGTGCAAATCATGTATTCAGCTCCAAGATTGTAATGAATATTTTCAGCTTCCATTACAAGTTTCGTTGCCTGCTTTCTTAATTCGACATATTATATTTCAAACATACTAAGTTACATTACTAGTATGCAGTTTTTTATAGACCATTGCAATGTATTTTCACTAGCGGTCTAATGCATTTTCTTCATATAATTAATACGAAGCATTTTCTTATACCTGAAAATGCGCAACACCGTCAGGGAAAAAATTATCAAAAATCAACGGAAGTTTCGAGATACCTGAAACTTGCAATTTATTGTACCAACATTTAATGGGTTTTGGAATTGCGTACCTAAATTTAAAAAATGTTTAAATTCTGATTAAAAGATTTGAAATTTTGAAGAAAATTTGTCGATTATTTATAATATTGCACAAAGTTTGAAACTTTGATTTGTATGGTAGTTTTTGTTGTTATTATTGAATGAGCTTTATTTGTATAAAGAATTAATGAAATTAAAAATACAAAAACAAAAAGTATTCTAGTAGCGGTTCTATTATTTTCTTTATAAATATAATAAATGTAAGTTGATAAAGATTTTTTTGGTATACAATTCCAACTCCACAAGCTGGTGTTGGTGATCTAATGCGAAGGTCTGCATTTATTCTTATTCCAAGGATATAAATTTAAAGAATTTGGGTCATAATTATAGAAGCGATAATTTTATCATAATAATGCAATAAATTCACTTCATCTCAAGCGAAGTACGAAAGTAAAATCCTTTTTGTATGCTTATACAAATATCTCTTAACAAGCAACTGTAAATTCAACCAGTTTAATATTATGTCACGTTTCGCCCATAAAGAGACACAACTAAACTGACAGCAAGCAATCGAGGGTGGTGCCTAAGGGCGGAGCTACCCAAACAAATAAACGAGGAAGCAATAGAGAGAGCAAAACAGAAACGCGGTCAGAATTAAACAAATATTGTAGATTTCCTATCGTATTTAATATTTGAATATTATTTCATTTTATTTGCATGACCCTCGGCTGGGGTTAAGAGAGAATTTGGTTGAAAATGACAAAACACAAAACATAGAAACAAAATTATTCACTTGAAACGTGATAAATTTTGAAAACGAGCCGACCGAATTAAATAGGATCTCATGGCACATAAACAGTTTTTGTCCCAAACAGCACTCAAATGCCAAGGCGTACGCCAGTGGAACAGTTAATTTGATTTTCTGTTTGTAGTTGACGCGAACAGCCTGCCAAAACATTGTTAACTTATGAATGGCTAGTCGAGACTGTCGATTGTGGTTGACCCAATGCACACATACTTTGACTCGAATTTGCATACTGGTATGTGTACAGATACACATCCAAATATAAATCAAGGATATGTAAAAAAAGCTAGCTCTCAATGGAATATTTTTCAATGTACACTTTTCAATGTGATGTATGTATGTAGGTACTCGTATGTATGTATGCATTTAAGTACCCATGTGTGTCTCATATTTTAAGATTCTTTTTTCCTGTTTTTTGCTTTTGAATGAGTTATGTTGGCTTATATTGAAAAATTGCGCATTTTTTGTTTTGAAAAGTTTTTAGTGGTTTTTGTTGGATGAGAATCAATTTATGTTTCCACAGCAGCTGCTAACTGCATCGCGAAGTGAGATGATAAATACAGTTTTTATATTGTGCACTCACGCACACATAATTCATGTTTGTTCATCGAATTAGATGCCACAAAGAGTAGCGAAAATCTTCCAGTTCAAATACTAGGTTTTAGAAAACTTAGAAATTTAATACTTTGGCATACATACATATATGTAAGTTGTGGTTGAAAAAGATCGTAAGGGCATAAAATTGCCGTTATATCATATTCAGCACTTCTTTTACATATTGTAAATTTGCCGCAAGAACCTACAAGCAAGTAATTGTTTCGTGAAATTACTCCGAAATTAGCTAAAAAAAAAGTTAAGTAGAAACTTGAACGCTGGATAAATGTCGGATTTTTTAAATCAGTTTAACCCTAATTTTATCGGGACTCTCTAAAAAAGGAGTCAAAACGATCCTGTTGGAAAGAGCTAATAGGATAATTTGTTCGACGAAATTAATCCTCGTAAAAATTTTCTGTACGCACCTTAGAAACATATTTCTCTCCGATATGTATTTTAGCTCTTTCTTCATTTATTTTAGAGACACTTTGGCGAAATGTTGCAAATTTTAAATGGCTATTGCAAAGAAATTTGACCAAATAATGCCAAACGATTTTGAAGTTTTATTTTCAACCAGAACTGGAAATACGCCCTCCCCCGTCAATGGTTCTCAAATAGTGGCCTGATGGTATTTTAGTGTTTTTTTTTAAGAAAATATGGTTTATGTATATTTTGTACATACAAAACCACAAAGAAAATTTAACAAATTTCCATAAAAATTTCACACTGTTTAATCAGAGTTTTTAGAAAAGTATTCCTTTTTATAGCCTACTGAATTTTCGTAATATAGTATAAATCGCATTGATTCTTGACAATTTTTTAAACAAAATTTAAAAGAAAATTAACAAATTTCCTCAAAAATTTCACACGTTTTAATCGGAATTTTTAGAAATATATTCCTTATAATGACCCACTCTATTTTCGTACTATAAATCATATTGATTTTTAACAATTTTTTTTTCTTATGCATTTTCTCCATATTAAGAATTTCGAGCCTTAGTTAGATGGACGCAAAAATCAATGCCTGTTTTGATCCACTTGAAACTGGCAATATCGCATAAATACAGTGGGTTTTCCATGGTATTTGTTAAGCTCTTAATAGTGTTAAAAAATATTGATTTCTCGGGGAATTATTATTTAATTATCAATAAGACAAATTAAAATAAAATAAGTTCCTATGCTCATTTTTTCCCCTACCCCCGTAGACATAAGTACACCCCCTACTCTAAGGGTGTATTTGAACAATTTGGGTTTAGGCTTTTTTCAAAGAGCAAAGTTCAACCTTCAATTACTGACAATAACGAAGATCGTAGCACGTCAGGGTTCTGCTCCACAATTTTTGAAAAATGGCCAAATCGCTATTTTTAGGGGTTTCAACCCCCTTTTTTTTGAAAACCTGACGTGATGGAAAATTTTTGAACTCGGATTCGTGCTCAGCGCGAAAAATCCCTTCGTAAACACTAGGTCACATCTTATTCGCATCAGAAAAATTGAAATTTGCAGGGCAGAGTTATTATTCTTTGAGAAAGATGAGTATATCGGCCGGCACCAGGAAGACATATAACGTATATCTATATAAATATATATTTTTCTTTTTTTTTTTAAAATGCACCTACGTTTAACTCTGTTATCGTGTTTTGAAAATTAATCACTCGCACTTAAATTTTGCATTTTCACCCACTTGCACAAAAATGAGGTTATTTCGTGAGTTTATAAAATCATAGACAATTTTCAACCAATCTCAAAATATATGCTTTATATTACTATAACTCTGAGCTTTCATTGAAAAACTTGCGCTGGGTATACAAACTTTGGTTCAGCCTGAGCTGAGAAGCTTTTCCACTCGTTAATATACAAATATTGTTTTTTTCATATTATCTATACAAAATGTGACTTATATGACTCCCACGTGAAAAACAATACATGCAAGCACAGTCATCGCAAACATTCAGGTGATACAACCAGGCTTTCATATGGAATGTTGCTTTCCAAATCCTCTTAACAAAATTCTGAATGAAAAGTCATAAATAAGTATTCTCACAAGGACCATCTACCTGCATACGAATGCATGTATGTATGTATGTAAATATCAGCTGACAGCTGCACCAAAAATGATCTATAGCAAACATGTATTGTGTAAGATTCTGCATTTGTACAGATCAGTACCTACATACATACATACACATGTTTGCAATGAAAAATCTGCTCCACAACAATTGATGCTTACTATTGTAATGGAAATGAATTACGTTTGCAAAAAACCTAAAATGCATTTTTAAAATTTCCTTTTTACTCTTTTTGTTTTATACTACATTGCATTGTGAAATGGCTACTGTTTATACAGCAAACGCACGCCGCGGCGTGCCAACCGAGGTGAAGTGATGCGGATATGCAACCCATTGCCCTCCCTTCAATGCACTATAGGTGGTCCCCTACGTACATACTGACACATACTACTATTTTGTTTGCTTTTTATTTACTTTGTTTTCGTGTTTTCTATTGTTACGCTGCACTGGTGAGTTATTGACATTTGAAATCGTTTATTTATCGCTACGATTTGCAAGCGCTTAACGGGAGTAGCTCTTGCCATATGGCGAACGAATGCTTTTCGATTGTGTTGCTTTTGTGTGTGGCTCATTGTTTCGGAATATGTTTGTGTTTGCATATTTTGGCTTTTACATAGTTTGTTCACACTGTGTGAAAAGAAGAAAATCTAACCGAAATGATATATTTTTGAATCCGAAACAATAGACTGGTTGTGGGGTAGTGCATGGAAAGGTTCAAACAGCAGCTTGTGAATGACGGATGTATTAATACCTGAAGCTACACACAGATGTCATTTGCCCTTAATTCTTTACAATATTTTTTTGTTGTCTTATGAATGTGAAAAAACAATATTGAAATACTTAGAAGTTGTGTAAAAAATTGGCGATGTATGATTTAGAGCTCGTAAAGTATCTCAACTATTCCTCTGGTATGGCGCCAATCAAGAAGAAGAAAATTACTCTGGTAGTAAACTGCGGTGGAGATGACTTTCTCATTTCAACTTCGCGCGTATATCGATTTGTAAAAATATTTTACTTTACAGGTCGATGGTACTGTCATTGACTTCTGCACAAAATTGTATACCATTACTCGAATTATCAAAACGGGGACTTAGTGCTACTTGGAAAGTGCCAGAGTGGTACTTCAACTGTTTCACTCGTATAGACTTAAAAAGAGTTCCGAGCGATTTTATCAAATTTTTTGTATTATTTTCATTTCTTGGTTTTTTGTTTTTTAAGTAAACCTAAATTATCATAAAATAAAATTTGGCCCATCGCAAAATAAAATTAATTCTATAGGTCAAAAAAACAGATTTCGAACGATTTTATTACAATTTTTATGTATATATTTTTTTTCTTAAATCCATTTACCAAAAACTATGCTTTACTATATACATATATATATATATATATATATATAATTCCCACTTACACACTTACTTAGGTGGTTGGCTTTGCCCTAAGATGTTTTCCGCAAATGGGATGAACGTACACTTTTTCACCGCCTCCAATCAGCAACTGGTTGTTTATTTTATGTGAAGTTTTTTCATGGCAGAATACCTGTACATTCGGAGGTTTGCTATTGCTTTCAAAGGGGCGCCCGCCATTGAAAAAACGTTTTTCTATCATTTGGTGTTTTACTAGGTTCATCAATAAAATTCGCGGTTCAATAAGAGAGGGCGTTGCTACTGGCCTCTTTTTTTTTTTTTGTTATGTTGGTACACTCCTCATATGAACGTATGCACATCACTCAATCAATCAAAATCTGTCAATTCATTCTTTGTTTACAAGCCATTTAGTATCGACGTCCCTCAGTATTTTCAGAAAGCTGAATTGCGACTTTCCCAGCAACTTTTAGAGAATTTTCGAAAGGATAAAGTAGATTTTGTATATCGATTCATCACTATTGATGAGACTTTGCTCTATCATCATGATTCTAAATCAAAATAAGAGGCTAAAGAGTGGCGTAAACCTGAAATCGGCTAAGAAGGTATTAGCATCAGTTTTTTGGGATGCGAAAGGAATTTTGTTTGTAGGTTACTTGCAAACTGGTAAAACAATAAATTTTAAATATCATTGTAACCCTTTAAACCAGCTGAATGGAAAAATTTGCGAAATGAAAAAAAATTATATTTCATCAGGACAATGCACCGTACCACAAGAGCATTTTTGCAATAGCTAAAATCCATGAATTAAAGTTCGAATTGTTGGCGCACCCACCGTATTCACCAGATTTGGCCACTAGCGACTTCTATCTGTTTCCACCCTAAAAAAAAAAAAACATTTTTTAATATAAGCAAATCAAATCTAAGTTATAATAGAACAAAGAAAGACATTTAGTAGCATGAAAATACAAAAATCAACTATAATTTGATTTCGACTGCTCGTTTAATTTGCACCAACATTTTGTAAAATTCTTTCCACCGTGCAAGTTTGAGTCTCTATAGGTATAATATGTGCTGCCTCATTCAAATGGCTCTTGTGACATCGTACTTCTTAAATATTCTGCCCCCCACTTGATTAAGGCTAAATAATTCCATTATACCTTCTGCTCAAATACTTAAATATGAACGAGACTGATTTAATAAAACACAAACGGTTAATTATTGTTCAATTTTTATTTTATTTGCTTCAAGGTAATCACCATTGGAGGCGATACACATATGCCAACGTTTCTGGAAGGCCGATTTTGGTATGGATTTCAGTTCCTTCTTCGAATTCTCTTTTATGACTTCAATTGTCTCAAAATGTTTTCCACGGAGCGGCAACTTGAGCTTGGGAAACAGGAAAAAGTCACATGGAGCCATATCAGGCAAATACGGTGCTTGCGGAACGATATTAACATTATTTTTGTTCAAATAATCGCGAACAAGACGTGATGTGTGAGCTGGTGCATTATCGTGATGCAATAACCATGACTTGTTGTCCCACAATTCCTGCCTTTTAAGGCGAATGTTCTCGCGCAAACGCTTTAAAACGTCTAAATAATATTCAGCGTTAACCGATTTGGCGATTTGTGCGGTTTTCAAGCACAATTTCCTTTACTTTTCCGATGTTTTCGTCGTTTACTGATGTTGCTGGACGACGTTCATGAGGCAAGTTTTCAACCGATGTACGGCCCTCTTTTAACGATTTGTACCACCGGAAAACACGTGCACGCGATAGAGCAGAGTCCCCATAGGTTGTCTGCAACATTTTAAAGGCGTCTGAAGCTGAAATTTTGTTGGGATAACGGCGGCCGCCGTAGCCGAATGGGTTGGTGCGTGATTACCATTCGGAATTCACAGAGAGGTCGTTGGTTCGAATCTCAGTGAAAGCAAAATTAATAAAAATATTTTTCTAATAGCGGTCGCCCCTCGGCAGGCAATGGCAAACCTCCGAGTGTATTTCTGCCATGAAAAAGCTCCTCATAAAAATATCTGCCGTTCGGAATCGGCTTGAAACTGTAGGTCCCTCCATTTGTGGAACAACATCAAGACGCACACCACAAATAGGAGGAGGAGCTCGGCCAAACACCTAACAGAAGTGTACGCGCCAATTATTAATTAATTAATTAACAAAATTTCAAACAAATTCTTTGTTCAACTTGAATTTCCATCGTTAAATTCGAAAAACACACTCGAACTTGACTTGTTTACAGTAGCACAGAAAACAAACTATGTGACATATCACGCTGAAATTTGCCATGCAAGCTTATAACAGTCCTACCATCCAATAAAAAATTTATTTTTGCCATATGTCATCCGCGGACCGGTTTATTGATAAAGCATCGTTCATATTTGAGCAGAAGGTATATATATATGGGGCATTCTTTCTGAACGTGAGACCCCCTGCCCCCAGAATAGATTTTGACGAAAAGAGGTATATGAGGGCTTAAAATGTAGGTAATTATGTTTACTTTTGAAAGCAAGGTAGCACTTCTTGAAATTCAAAATGGCGGATCCTTCCTTCCTTATACTCCACAAGCTTGCTCACAAGAAAATTTTGCTTGCGCAATTTAAGGAAGATCGTGTTCTACGACTTATACAACCTTTAGAGCCAATTTAAAGACTTAATTAAATGACTTTTCAATTATTGACAGCAATAGTGACACCTGTAATTTAATTAAGTCTTTAAATTGGCTCTAAAGGTTGTATAAGTCGTAGAACACGATCTTCCTTAAATTGCGCAAGCAAAATTTTCTTGTGAGCAAGCTTGTGGAGTATAAGGAAGGAAGGATCCGCCATTTTGAATTTCAAGAAGTGCCACTTTGCTTTCGAAAGTAAACATAATTACCTACATTTTAAGCCCTCATAGACCTCTTTTCGTCAAAATCTATTCTGGGGGCAGGGGGTCTCACGTTCAGAAAGAATGCCCCATATATAATTGGCGCGTACACTCTTTTTGGGTGTTTGGCCGAGCTCCTCCTCCTATTTGTGGTGTGCGTCTTGATGTTGTTCCACAAATGGAGCGACCTACAGTTTCAAGCCGATTCGGAACGGCAGATATTTTTATGAGGATCTTTTTCATGGCAGAAATACACTCGGAGGTTTGCCATTGCCTGCGGAGGGGCGACCGCTATTAGAAAAATGTTTTTCTTAATTTTCGAGAGTCACCGAGATTCGAACTAATGTTCTCTCTGTGAATTCCGAATGGTAATCACGCACCAACCGGCGGCCGCCATATTAGATTTTGTTTAAAATTCGTTTCAGTCCACATGTCGTTTTCTTGTTCGAATTGTATGTAAACAGGCATTTGGCAATCTCATCTACAATTTCGTTTCCTGCAATGCTTTATGTCCGGGTACTCAACAGATGTGTAACCGCTGTCTACGACTAGTCTCTCTATGGCTTTCCTGGTCCTAAGAACGTTTTTAGATGAAATTTCATATATGTTTATTGCCTTTATTGCCGCTTGACTATCAACGTATTTATATATTTATTTTGGAAGAGAGATATCTCTATTGTGATCTGACGCACCGAATCCGTACTTTTTACCAAAAGCTACTCAAATCTCAAGCACTTCATTTGGGGCTTGTAGCAGGGGAAATTGTTCTAAGAAGTATCCAAAAAATTTCTGCGCCTAAAACACCGGTAGGAATTTCAGCTGAGTTGTTCAAAAGCATACTGCACAATTTCGGCACTATGCGCTGAAAGCCGGCTCGATAACAATTAATAATAATACCGAACAATTTGTGTTTCAATGTGTAGAAATTATTGATGTGAAGTGCCGAGTACTCTAGTACTGTCAATCTATCAGTGTTTTACTTTTTTAAAAGGGCGGATTTTAAATGGCTCCAATGTCTTTAATTTCTGAAGATGAACCAATTGTCCTAATGTACTTACTTCATTTGAGTGATATACATAAGTCAGCACTGACGACAAGTAGAATGCTTCTTTATGACTTGCCACTGAGTCCTAGGAAGTCATACAAATTATCCTATTTAATACCCAGCACTGCGTACTTTTGAGTACTTTTCAATACTCAGTATTGATATTTCTAAAAATGAGGTACTGTCAATGCTTTTGATACCCGAGTACTTAATAAGTTAAGTATCGATTCTACCCAAAAATATTAAAAATATTTCGGTAACTTCTTCATTTTTGTGTTTTTCTTGCGAAATACTTTTGCTTTTACGCCAATACTTTTTTCTTATGTAGGGTTTTTGTTTTTATTTGCTACTTTTATTTCCTACCTGAATATTTCCATATTTCTTAAGTGAATTCCGCAACTTTATTTTATTTTGCAATTTACATTTCGCATTACTTTCCTTTGCGTTTACTTAAATAACCACATGAAGAAAAAGATCAAGAGGAATTTCGATAAAAATCAATTTACGAATATTTTGGGCCATAATAGAAATTGTTTTGCCATATTTGCGTCTGTCTGCTACCTGAAGCTTTTGTTTACTTTGCGTGCTCTTCATAAATAAACTTGTTGTTTTTGGTTGCTTAAAAGGACGTGAAATAAAATGGGAAGATTGTGCTCAATAATCAATATTATCATATTATAATTGAAATGAAAGGGTAGCTGCAAGAAAAAAAAATCGATCAAAAAATTATTTGATATTTTAAGCCTTTAAATAATGAAAGAGCAAGCTGAGTAATCAGTTGTTTAACTAAAAAATTAATAGTCTAAAAAAATGATTATTAATTACTTAAAACAATTATAACTGGAGTATTAAAAGAAAAAGTATTAAACATTTAATTAATTTATTTCTCTGCATAAACTTTCCGCTGACACTTTTGTAAAGAACATTTAATACACTGAAGACAAGAACAAAAGTTTCAATTAAAAATGTGTATGACGAGCATAAAAGGCAAAAATCGCAAATAATTTATTCATAAAGAAATCAGTTTAATTATAATGGCATACATGTAATTATAATCATTAGAACCGCCAGTAATTTAATTTAACAGCCAAGTCGTGTGCTAGTTTTTTTTTCGCTCCTATTTAATATTAAATCATGTTAATTCTAATGGGTAAAATTACCAATTAATTTGATTTTTCACATGTCATAAATTCAAACCAATTAATTAATAAAGTAATTAAATACTACAGAAAAATAGAGTGTGACCTACTTTGACCAGATTGTGAGTTGGAGTGCTTGCGCAATTTCAGTCAATGGTCACCAAAAGCACAAGGTGGCGCAGAATTAATCATCATATTTTGTTTTTGAGTAACTTTTTAAATGAACTAAATTTCTAAGTAGAAAAAATGTATATTTTGCGTTATGGAAATCCTTAGAAAGAGCATACGCATACTGCAGCAGTCTAAAAGTAGTTTACAAGTTCCAAATATGAGTGACCTATGACGCCATATGGAAAAATTGTTAAGGGTCTTTCAAAAGACGTAATGTAAAAATTTAGAATATTTGAGGTTTCACTATTCTGATTCCAAATAAGGCTCTTAGAAGTTATATGTTAAATATTACATAATTTAAATGCCCACCATGAGTACGAGTAAATCTACAGGTAACGAAAGCCGATTCATTAATGCCAAATTGTTAAGGGGTGGTCTAAAAATTTCAAAAAATCGATGTCTTGTTTTTGCGATATTTCAAAAGTATAGTATCTTAAAAGTATACTGTGCAATTTTTATTTAGAAATTCCCAATATTATAGCTTCTACAGCTCATTAACTAGGTAGCTCTCGTACCTAAAACTTTAAACTAAACTTATCTTGAAACGAATTTTTTCGAACTGGTGTTGTCAAAAACAACAAAAAAACTATTAAACCGAATCGTCTGAAATTTTAATATGTTGTTCAAAACATCAATGGTTATCGCTGGTACTAGAATCATATTATTATTTCAATTATTTCGTATTTTTTTTATTAAAAAACTGAAAAAAACACATTTTTTTAGTGTGAAATTCAAAACCACGGCATTTCGTAAATTGTTTATTATGTAGTAGCGGGACATAGCTACAGTTCTACTGATTAATAATTTTTTTTGGTTTTTGTGTTTTAGATAAATTAAAGAGCCAAAATGGGCAATACCGTTCAGGTCCAATTTATCGGGAAGATCAACTTCAGCGCCATTTTTTAAATTATTAAAATTAAAAAAAAAATTGTTTTTCTTCATTTTTGTATGTAAATGAAGTTAAATAAAAGTCTTAAAAATTGAAATATCGTTTTTAATTCGTTTATTGTAAGAAAAAAATCCTGAAAATACCCTCAATTTTGGAGCTCTAGACCACCGTTACCCCTTAAGAACGTCGATATATCGATGTTGAAGATTATTCAGCAACATTTTGCGCTAAGGCGGCGGATATACTCTAAAAAAAGTCCAGTTTTTGATCTAGCATTCCTCTTTCTATACTTAACAGAATCAGTGTTTTGAAATTTTTCCACCAACCTTTGAACTATCGACTCATCCTGTTAATTATTTCCCCCAAAAAAGAAACAAGTTTAACGAATGTTGTTCTTAAAGATCGACCGTTCTAATGATAAGTTCCAATAATTTTAATGCCTTGCTCTATTGTGTAAAATTGTACATTTGCCTACTTGATATCTGCCCAAGATGGCATAAACAAGGTACCATCTAGGAATTATTCACTACTGCCGTTTAGGCGTTGCTTTTGAAAGACCCTTTAAATCTTCCGAATATATGATTAATTTGTGCTACCTTGTATTTAATAGTTTCTAATTTTTAAAAAGAATTTTGGGTTTCATTACCCTAGTTCATCGCTCACTGTGTTTACCGTTTTAGTATCTGCTCTTATGACCTTGTGTAATCTAATTTTATTATTGTGGTTAAAGTAGCAGACACCATTTAGAGTGGAATCTCTATAGCTCTGATTCGATGTTGACTAGTTCGATGTTCAGGAACGATATCTTGTTTTTTTGTTTTTTGTTTGCGAAATGCCCAATGCATCATCACGGCTTCCTGTGCGGCAATAATATGTGTAGAAACTAAAGAGCTTCCACACATTTGGAACCGTGACCGCTTTTGCATTACTTAAGAGGCGTTCCATGTTTCTTCCTGTCTCACGGTCTATGCTTGTGTGCTTGCGTCCAGTTTATGCTTTTTCATCCGGAGAATTTTTTCAGCGAAACCACCGATTATTTCCCACGTTTTCACGCGGCTAGCATTTTCAGTGGTTATGTGACCGACTGTATTCTCCAGCATTCGCCGTTCTTGGTCCCAACGTATGCATTGGAAAAAGGTGTGTCCAGCGTCATCTTCGGCAGCATCGCCGTATATGCAAGTGGGGTGTTCGCATATCCCTATTTTGAACCGGTATTTCTGAGAACACCCTTTTCCCGAACGCACTTGGGTTGTGTAAAAACTCTCCCTTTTGTACCATGTTGCGACGTCTAACATTAGCCCAGCCGTCCATCCGCCGCGTGTTTCATTAATCCAGCGGTCCTGCCATAGCCTTATCGTTTCCTCCTTTATTTCGCGCGTGGAAGTTTTGCTAACTCCTCCTTCAATTCCGTCGTTATTTAATGCCCACAATTTTTTCCTCTCAAAGGCTAGTAAATCTATCGGAATTGAAACGCTTATCGCTTGAATAGCTGGCTCTGATACTTTGCTGTTCATTGTACCGATGCTAGGAGCTTACACCGGTGATTTGCCTTTAGCACATTCGCCTCCAATTCAGCTCCGTGTAAGAGAACGGAGAGCGCTATCATTGTTTCACATTTCTTTTGGGTTGGTTCCCCTATGTTTGCCGGTAGTTGTCTGAGTAGGGATGCCTTAGGACATATAACCATTATTAAGATAATTAATACGAATAATTATCAATCAGAAACGCATAGAGTCTCTCCTAAAGTCTCTGATTTCCTTTGATTACACAGGCCGACAAAATTTAACCAACATTCAGACCCAGAATCCAGACTATATATTTCCGAAGGTTTATGATGCGCTGAATCCAAATCTGGCCTCAGAATTGCTCTATCAGCTCTGGTTTTCGAGATATCCTAACCTGAAAGTGCAAAAAACACCGTTTTTGCCCATATTTAAGGTTATGTAGCCTTGCAGATGTTTTCTTTCACCAAAATTAAAGGATGGCATCTTTAAATACAATCCTTCTTTTTTCAAATGGCGTTGAGTTTGCTCAAATATCATTTTTTTTCACTGAGATATCGCATTTTGAAATTTTTATGCTTTTAAATTTTCCTACACCTGAAAATCGATTGAGATAACATAGACATGATATAGTCGATTACTAATTTTCTTGAATTGAGACTTATTTTTCTTAAAATTTTGTCTCACACCATAAGTGTGCTAACTCACCAAACCCCTACACTATCTAACCCACGGGTACCGAGTCACACACAGAAAACCTTCGGAAATATATAATCCGGTTTCTGGGTCTGAGATGCTGTCGGCCTGTGTTATTTATATTTAGTAGTTGATGGTGGATTGGCCTTGACATTTTACCGCTTCACCGATTTTTACTAAATTAAAGCATACACTCAGCTAAGTATCCGCTTCGCTGCGCAACGCTACGTGGTGTAGGCGCTGCTGGCAAACGGCCAACTGCATACCAACACTTATACGCCTAAGCATGCGCTCATTTTCTCATCCATTCAAAAATAGTAGATATTATTTTCCATATTGAGCGCTAGCAGCAGCACGTGAATCTTTCTTTGCTACTTATAATTTATAGTGTAATTACTAGTATGCATAGATAGGTAACTCTGCTTTTCGCTACCCAGCCCAAATGGTTCAGCTGTAGTCAAGCAATGCTTATTTGCTATACATAATATACATACATATGAGTTAACATCTTCCGAATTTGCAACGTGCCTAGATTTCTCGATTTCCCATGTTCTTATTTTTATTTAATTCTTTTTTTTTTTTTTTTTTTAACTTTCTTAAAACCCGCCCATTTTTCATTTTCGTTTATGCATGAACGCATTTTCCCACACTTTTGCTTAATTTAATTTTATTTTTCTTACTTCTTTATTTACTCTGCCGCAATCTCTCAGCCAACATTTGTGGGCGTTACATTGTATTTATCTATCTGCCTTCTTTGGTTTTGCTTAATATAAAAAAACAAAAGCGTACTACACCAAAAAATTCTTTCTCGCGGCTGCTCAAGCGTACACCCACAAAGGTGTAGATGATGTTAGAAAATATACATTTACATTTAGCTTTTTTGTTATTGCTTCCGCTTCGCTGTACGACTGCAGGGGTAGTGTTGCTCAGGCGCCCATCTTCACTCTCTTTTGCATGGAGCAACGTTAATTAGCCTTAAAATTATGCAACGCATACGAAAGTCATCAACTGGGAATTTGGAAAGAAAATAGCGCAATGAGATGGCTGTGCATAAGTTTTAAACAAAAATTATATGTTTTTAAATTAAGCAGGAAAACGTGAAATGTTAGCAGACAAATTAATTGGTTTGAATAGAAAATTTCTGGATATGCAGTTTTTTAGCCCATTAAATTTCAATATGAAAAATGGTAAGCTTGAAGTCGTCCAAAAACTACATATATTAAGTTAGGTTAGATTAGCCAGGTTGCACAGCTCGAAACCGTTTACAAATTCTGCTATCTTGGCTGCATGATCATCGCGGTTGGCGATTCTAAGGTGGATGTCGAATATAGAATTAGCAAAGCTAAATCATCTTTCCAGCGTAAAATGGTGGGGATATGCTGATGATATTGGCATCATTGACCTTAACAACCAGTTTTTCCAGACTGGATAAAGAGGCAAAGCGAATATGTGTGGTGGTGAACGAGGACAAAAGGTAGTACCTGCCGTCATTAAAGAAACAGTCGGCGCTCTCGGTATCGGCACCCACGTTACTGTTGACAGTTATGATTTCGAGGTTGTAAAAGACTTCATAAGGCGGCCGCTATAGCCGAATGTGTTGATGCGTGACTACCGTTCGGAATTCGGATAGAACGTAGGTCGGAATCTCCGTGAAACCAAAATGAAGAAACAGTTTTTCTAACAGCGGTCGTCCTTCGGCAGGCACAGCCTCCGAGTGAATTACTGCCATGAGTGTATTTCCTCATAGAAAATATCTGCCGTTCGGAGTCGGCTTGAAACTGTAGGGCTCTCCATTTGTGAAACAACATCAAGACGCACGCTAAAAATAGAAGGATGAGCTCGGCTAAACAATCAGAAAGGGTGTATGTGCCATTTTAATATGTATACATATATAAGACCTCATTTATTTAGGAATCAACATTAACCCCGATAACAATGTCAGCCTTGAAATCCAACGTAGTATCTCTCTTGCCAATAAGTGCTACTTTAGACTAAGGCTACTCCAGTCCCCTCTCGACGAACAAAAGTAACACTCTAACAAGCTCTCATCATGCCCGTCCTAACATATGGCCCAGAAGTGTGGACGATGGCAATATCCGATGAAACGTCGCTTGGAGTGCTTGAGAGAAAGAGTCTGCGAAAGATTTTTGGACCTTTGGCAACGTTGGCGACGGCTAATATAGCATGCGATAGAACGATGAACTGTATGAGATTTACGACGACATAGATATAGCGCAGCGAATAAAGTTGCAGCGGCTACGTTGGCTGGGTCATGTCGTCCAAATGGATACAAACCCTTTGGCTCTGAAAGTATTCGATACGGTACCAGCTGGTGGTAGCAGAGGAAAAGGAAGGCCACCACTGACTGCGTTGGTAAGATCAAGTGGAGAAGGACTTGGCCTCACTAGGTGTGTTAAACTTGGCCAAAATTGCGTAAGTGATTATCGTGCCTATTAAGAAGAAGAAGTAGTCATATTTCGGCATCCTCGCTCCATTTTGCCAAAACAACAGCTGCCCGTCTTCAACTCGAACGTCAAATGCATTCTATTATATGGTTGCACTACCTGGAAAGCAACTGCGAAGATCACAAAGCGGCTACAAACGTTCACAAATCGCTGCCTTCGTTGGATTTTGCGAATTTTCTGGCCCCGGACCAACGCCGAGTTGTTGGCCCCATAACCAACGCCGTGTTGTTGGCGCAAGCTAACCAGGCCGACGTTGCATCAGAAATTAAAAGAAGGAAACGGTGCTGGATTGACCACAAACTAGGGAAAATGACGACAGTATCGCTAAACAACCGCTACACTGGAATCCATTTCAACAAACTGGTAGAGGAATTGGCAGACCACGTACCACCACCCGGCGGCGCTCAACAGAAGCTGAAATGAAGTTTCTTGGATTATCATGGATCGAACTAAGATCCCTACTACAAAACCGTGTCCGTTGGCGAAGACGAGTGGTTGATGCTCTATGCTCCTAAGAAGGGTTAAAGGATCTCATATATGTATATATATATATATATATATATAGATATAGGATCTCAATAAATATATATATATATATATTATTTGAAGTGCAGAGCATTCACAGAGGAGGTGTTGGCTCACTTCCTTCTTTATTGAATGAAGAATTTTGATTTTTGTAATTTTTTTCATGCGATGTGGAGTATTTTCTTCTATATAAAAGGCATCAAAATATATGGAAGACAATTCTAAACATTGTGTGCAAGAAAGAAATTTTCAAAATTCAACGCAATTTCTTAGTGACTTAGCATAATAAAGTGCAAGTTTGAAGTTGCTAAAAACCCCGCTGATGGTGTTGCGTATTTTCTCAATATAACAAATGCACGGGATTTTTTTATATGAAGGAAAAAACTAAAAAAAATTAACGTAATTTTTTAGCAACTTCACATTTAATAAACTATAAATCTACATAACCAAAATCTTTCTAGAAGTTCTAGTTAGAAGCCCTGGAATTGTAATGAAAATCTTTTGAGCTTTTTCAAAAAATATGAAATTTGTAATATATTTATGTGGTTTTCTGTAGACAGTGAGTTATTATTATTATTATTGCTTGCCTAAACATCGATTAAAGAGGTGCATAGCGCCAAAGTTAGCGAATTCCAGTTGCTCCTATCGTTGGCGGTTTGTTTAGCGTACGTCCAGGAGGCATTGTTGCTGAATAAATCCACGCGAAGGATCCTCTGCGCCTGCAATCTTAAGCATTCCAATCTAAGGCCATCACAGCTATTTCTTGCGCTGATTTTCGAAGAGTACGTCTGATCTAGGCCCACTTCCTCTTACGGATATCAATATTGATTGCGATCTGATTGCATCGCCTGTGTAAATCAATGTTTGCTATTCTGTTTTCTGACCACCAAAAGCGAATTATTCGTGTACGGAGACACCGATTTACAAAAGTTTGCAGTTTGTGGCATATCGGTTAGGGCGTTATCTTGTGCAGCAGTTTGGCTACCAAGATATGTAAACTCCAGAACCTCTTCGACCTGTTGGCCAGCATTGGTGATATTATTGGGCTGGATAGCAGTGGCATTCATAGATTTGGTTTTCGTAATACTGATTTTCAATCCGTATTTTAATGATTGCAGGCGTAAATTACTTAAAAGTACGTTGTCGTCATCATAATCCATATCATTTAAATGCTCCACGGTAAGGGGGTTCCACTCAATATCTCTTCTGGGATTTTTGTTAATTGCTTTGCGTAGAGTTTCGCCAATCACAAACGGGGACGCTAGGGTGAAAGTATGTATCCTTGCCTGAAACCCGCAACTACATAGATTGGTTCTGAGACCGTTGAAGCATGCATTACTTTATATTTAAAGTATTGGAGTATTGGGCTTTTATCACATTACAAAATTGTTTAGTATACTTTACGTTCACGTGCGCTGATTATGCTTAAGGCGCTGCGAATAGAGATATTCTAAAGAATCGCCTTTAAAACGCGATTTAACGAATCAAGAAAAAAAAATTGAGTTGAGAAGGGAAGAGTGAAGAATATATACCGGGCAATTGAACAAGGGTCCGTGATACCCCTTACATTAGGGTGTAAAAACTGTATAAAGTGTCTTTTGATGCAGTCTGAAATCTAATGTCCACAAGTATCAAATTTCAAATACTTGACCTTCAAGCCAAAAGGAAATGAATGGATTGCTACGCTTAATGAAAGTACCCAGTTCATTGCGAGAGAAAGCGTAACTGGTTTACTTACAACATCTTACAAAAAAGAGATTGTGGGAGCCATTAACCGTAAATATAATTTAGTATAAATATTCCAAAAGTTTTATACACAAAATAGGTCTAGACATCTAAGCGCTTCAGTTGTTAAGTGATGTAAGAAAAAATTGTTTACACAAAAAATTTGTTAGCTCGGTTCAATCAAGCCTATTATATGATATTTAAAAAATATTACTGTAAACTTACAAAAAAAAATCATTAATTATTTCGTCTTACCAACATTAATTGCTGTATTCCTTTTTTATTTACTTCCAGAGTATGATAATGTGGCTGTAAAGTATGTAAGTATTAGACCCTCTTAACTAACTAAAAAGCTAAAGTTGTCAGGAATAAAACTGGCTCATTAATCATAACACAGATTAAGTTAAGTGCTGTGAAGTAACGTACACAATGCAATAACTGTGGAGCTTCCGATGAATGCAGATATAAAATAAATGGAAAAAACACGATATTTCAAACAATACGAGACTGAGTAGCAGCGAGATTATCGACACGCTGCGTTTGTGATTTCAAATGGAGATATAGTGAGTGAAATGAATCTATTGTTGAAGTAGTTAGAAATACAAAAAAAAAAGTTTATGAAGTGCTAAAAAAGAACTTGGAAAGTTTTAAGGCATTCCGGTAGTCTAGAGGTCGAAAATTTAGGGTATTTTCAGGAATTTTGCTTTACAATAAAAAAATTAAAAACGATATTTAAATTTTGAGGCTTTTTATTTAACTTCTTTTACATACAAAAAAAATTCGTTTTAATATATTAACTTAAAAAATGGCGCTGAAGTTGACTCTCCCGAAAAATTGGCCGTGGACGGTGTAGCCCAGTTTGTTCTTTTATTTATCTGAAACATAAAAGCCAAAAAAATTATTAATCAATATGACTGTGACCGGGTGAAAAAATTTGACAAAATTGCGTAGTTTTGAATTTGACACTATAAAAATCGTTTTTTTTGAGTTTTTTAATCAAAAAATATGAAATAATTGAATGATTCTAGTACGGGCGATATCCATTGGTGTTGTGAACAACATATTAAAATTTCAAATGATTCGGTTGAAGAGTTGTTTATTTTTGACGTTTCGTCGTTTCGAGATAAATGAGTTAAAACTTGTGGTACAGGAGCGCGCAGACCGCTTTTTAAATAGTTAATGAGCTGTAGACGCTATATTATTGGGAATTTCCGCATGAAAATTTCAAAGTATATTTTTAAGATACTAAACTTTCAAAAATTCCAAAAAAATAGATTTTTTGAATTTCTAGACCACCTCTTAAATGGAAACTATTATCGCTAATATGATAAGCTCAGTTTGTCGATAAGAAATCTCCATAGATGGCTGATATCCAATACTGATATATTGTCAATATATATAATATAAACGCTACCCAGCCTAATAATATTACTATTGATGGTCAGCAGATTAAAAAAATTGAAGAGTTCACGTAGCTTGGTAGCCAAATTACTATAAGTGCTGGCGCTTTTACTGATATAACAGCAAGATTAAACAAAGCAAAAGCAACATTTGCAATGCTCAAAAAAGTGTGGTACTCCAAGCAGCTTATGGAGAAAATGAAAATACGCATTTTTAATTCTAATATTAAACCGGTCTTATTGTATGGCTGCGAATCCTGGCCAACATCAGGGGAGATTGTGTTTAAACTGTAAACGTTTGTAAATCGGATAGCGAACACTGAATTGCACAAAATTTGCAATCAAGTTACAATCGACGTCGAAAAACGTAAGAGGAAGTGGACATGGATTGGACACACTCTCAGAAAACAAGCCAAAAAAATACCAACGATGGTCTAGAATGGAATCCTAAAGCGTATAGACGCAGGAGAAGACCAAGCGGATCCTGGCGGCGCATGACGAAATAACTCGCAGTGATCTAACTTGGACTCAATTGGAGCAAAATGCAAGTGATAGAAATATGTGGAAATCAAGAGCTTTAGCACTATGCGCCACATACTCGGCGCTTAAACAAATAATAATATATGAAGATTCAATTCTATGCACTTTCTAACGGTAGCCACACACCAACCCATTCAGCTACGACGACATTATTGGGCAAAGAAATCCCTCTATTTTCGCCAATCTAACCGGATGGCGCGTGCAACCTTACATGATCCGGTTATAGTGCAGCTTTTACTACACTGGCCCAAGATCCACATGTTCGAGTAGCCAGTAGGCAAACCTCCACACGCTCTTTATTTGGGCAGTCTTTTATCAAGCTATTTTCAAATTCCTCATCTGAAAAATTAGCAAATAAAATTAGAATTATGGCAAAGAACTGAAGTAGAGGTAAAGTTTGAAAATTTGGGTTACTCATGTGTGACTAACTAATTCGGAGATTGGAACCTACACACTCCCGAATGGAAGTAACGCTCACGGCTACGGCTGGCGCCTTCGTCAAAATATACTCCTTATACTTCAGTATCCTTGAAAATTTACATGGGAATTATTTAAAAAAATAAAGTTCATTATGGGCACTTTTAATTTCAGACGTTAATTAAAACTGTTCAAAACACCGGAATATTGAAGAGAGAAAAATTCAAAACAAAACAAAAAAAAACATTTTTGATATTGTTTTGCAAAGATTGTTTTGAAGAAAAAAATATTTTTTTGAATTATCTTTACATTCTGCTTTCCTTTGATGCCTATAAATCATAATTTTATGGAATCATAATAATAAAGGGTTTTCCAATAACAAGTGTTAGGTGTTAGGTGTTAAACAGGAGAGATGATTAACGATTTTTTATGGCCGGAATTGGATGGTATTGATCTGGACAACGTTTATTTTCAACAAGACGGCGCCACACAAGCAACGAAACCATTGATCTTTTACGGGAAAAGTTTCCGGACCGTGGTGATCACAATTGACCACCGAGATCTTGTGATTTAACATCTTGTGACTTTTTTCTTTGAGTCCACGTGAAAGAGAAGGTCTACGCCAACAGCCCAGGGTCGATTCAAGACCGCAAAGATGGAAATCGTGAGGCTATCGATGACATAGGGCAGCCACTTTGCAATTCAGTTATGGAAAATTTCATGAAAAGGATATTGTCCCGTAAGCGTGGTCGTGGTGGTCATTTGCCTGATGTTATTTTCCACTATTAACGGCATACCTGCCTCTTTATAATGAAATAAACATTCGATTATTTATTAATAGTATTTTTCTTTGAATATAAAAATAACATCTCTTATTGGAAAACCCATCTACTACTATGTTTTCTTAACATGACTACAGTGAATCATATCATAAATAGTACTGCTCATAATATCAAGACATCATCGTCACCCAGCGTCACTTAGAATGGCCTTACGCTATATAAAAATGTTTGCTATTTCTTTATTCAGCTAAGAAACATAGGATAGAATGGTTCCCAAACTCCTGACGATAGCCAATTTATTCTATACTTGCCCTACCTTAGCCTCGTCTATTTCCTCCATATGCTATAAAATAAATCGGGCGTGTGCTTTATATTGAAAAAATGACATGACCACTCAGCGTAAAAAAAGTTGTCAAAAATCTACGGTACTTTGTTGTCACTTAAAACTAATATTTAATCGACTATAAAACTGCATATACAAAAATAGTCTATAAATTCCGGTTAAACAGTTGACTATTTTACAAGTTTAATGTCCAAAGCTTGAAATTCTACGTTACATGGTTTTTGTTTAATATAAACTATATTTTTATAAAAAATAAAAAGAATAGTGGGGTATTTATAACTTCTCAACGGGCTGCATATGAGAAGAAAAGTTAGGAGGTCGAATTAAAAGCGGTTAAAGCACTTTCCTACCCCTAAATATTAGCATACACTGGACAAAAGATTAGGCATATTAAAAATTCCAATCCTCAAGTGTCCTAGGAGTAAAAAGAAAATGTGTTATGAATGTTTTTTCTGAAATATCTGATTTTAACAATTCACATGACAATAACATACAACTGGTGCTTGTGTATACATAAATTTCCAGTACAAAGTGATGCATGCGTTTCCTACTAATTGCGGCCGAAAGTGCGGAATTCAATATAACAGATGCTTAGGGAAAATTATTCAAATACTTATATTATTTGAAAACCTGAAAATTTGAAGCATACAAACCTCTCCAACATGAAAGTAGTACTTCATCAAAGAAATAAATATAAGTTGAAACGCATGGTTGAACGCTGGCTATCATAATTAATGAAGTTAAAATTTTTCAACCGGCTACTCAAGCTGATGCCCCCAGACTCCCTCCGGCAAAGTAGCGATGGTTGATTGCAAATGAATAGAGCAAAAGTGGCCGCAAAGAAACGTAATGCTAGTGGTAGGAGAGAAGAGAAGAGAGAATAAAAAGTTAATTGCGATTTCATTGCGGCTTGGTCAAAAGAAGTTTGGCGAGCTGCATGTGTTTTACCATCATTAACATGATTTAGTTGATTATAAGAACAACGCACAAAGCAAGAGCACTGGGTAATAAAAAGTTAGCAAGTCGAAAAAAGTTTTAAGAATTCGAACAACACGCTACACGCTACACTGTGCACGCGATACGCACTACGACGACGGGAAGTCAAGTTTAAGCTAGCCAATACACATCACGCGTATGTGTGCATAGGTGTATTTATCTACAGTATGCAATATCCGTACTCGTACACCACTGATTTTAATGAATAAACACAACTCAAATTGTACTTAATTGAAGCACTCATTTTTTCAAAAGTTCAATTGTAAAATACTGACATTTAAATCTCAAAGGCCGATTAAGCGGAAGAGAACTGAAGTTCGAAGTTGAGCGATTTGGATGATTTCGTAAAATTTTCTGAACGTGTAGTTTTTTGTAGGCTTGAGCATAATAGAAAATAAACCGAAATTAAAAAACATGCATTAAACTTGAGATTTATTCTATTCAAATATTTATACATAAGTTTTTAAACTGAAATATCTATGGTTTTTTTAACATTTTTATAATCATTTTTTAAATCTGTATTTTATTTGTCAAAATTTTTAGAAGAAAAATTTTTTTTATACATATTTTTATTAATAATTTAGATTAAGCGCAGTAATCCCTTAGAGTCTCATAGTAGGATTCCAGTAACTTTCCGAGTTGTATTCGGTCCAAAATATCTCAAATATGCTTCTTAATGTACGTAGAAGGGACACTTCGAACGATTTGCAAACGGATGTGATAATCAAGTACGAAGCGAAATATATATTGCTGTATGTGGTTGTCCAGAAAAGATCAAATAGTGTTCGGCACAATCAAAATCGGAACATATGTGTATGACTTTGAGGCGGGTAAATTTTTTACATATGTGTGATTTAAGCTAAGTTATGGTCACTCAATGGGCATTACAATCGAACACGAAGGAAAACAATTAGCCAGTATAAAGGAAATATCATAATTCTCACTTTTCCAGCTCTTCAAATAAAATCTGCTTAATAGTATTATGTATAAATCTGCCAAAACTCACAACAAAAGCCATACTCCAAATATTTGAAAAACCAATTTTTTGAGAAAAATTTTCGGAAAAGTCAAAAACAACAACGGGAATGACGCATCAAATTGCTGGGTCACAAAACGAGAACGCAGCCAATGAGAGCTCAATGAAAACTAATTGACACTAAAACATTTGCGACGAAAGAAAAAAAGATATGCAAAAGATGAATTGACGAACTGGAGGCTGATATGAGGAGACTCAATGTAAAAAACTGAAAGGCATCAACCAAATATCGCGTCAAATGGAGACATTTTGTTCAGCAGGCCAAAGTTCACACAGACCTGTTGTGCCAATCAATATTTCTTTGCAATACGCTGCTCTGATTTTCACTGGTTTGCTGTACATACTTGAATACAACTCGAAAAGTTATGGGGATGTCACCATGAAACTTGCAGGGATTATTGTGCATAGTACTAGCTGTTAAAGAAAATAATAAGAACAAACCTGAAGGGTGTTATTTTTTCAAACATTGCAAAAAAAAAATTTATTTTTTAAAACTTTTTAACAAAACAAAATTTTTTTTTTCCTAAAAAACTAGACCAACAATATAAAATTTTACAAAAAAAAAATTTCCAAAAAAGTGTTTAGCAAAAGCAATATACATTTTTTTATTATACTAATAAACTAAAGAAAAACGAAAAATTTTTCCAAAAAAAAATGTTCCAAAAAAATATCGAAAAAAAAAATTTCTGAAAAAAATTTCCGGAAAAAATTTTCCGAAAACATTTCTTAGTTTATTTTATCCCAAAAAATTAAAAATATTTATAACAAAGTTTAAAAGAATCGAAGATATTTCTCTCAAGTCCTCAACATTCAATAAATCTAGAAATTATTAGATTTTTTTTTAACTTTTTCAGTGTACTTCTTATTAGAAACTAATTTTCAGAAAAATTAGAAACAATTTCGAAAATACTTGGATCACTTGAAGTGGAATTGCTACATAACCTATCAGGAAAATATTATGAGACCCCGAGTAATATGTAGAAGATTTTAATTTTTTTTGTTCTATTTTCATATGAAATTTGCAACACTTTCTCAGATCGTGTTACAACATTTTCGTAAAACTTTTTTACAAATGTGAAACACCATATGTGTTTATCAATTGCTAATAAATGTTTGATTTACCAAATCGGTATGAGGAGTACGAATATATATTTTGCGTACTGTAGGTACGCATTTACATACAAGCAAAGATCTGACTGGCTAATTTAAAAATGGTACACGCAATGCCTCACTACATAGCTAATGACATTAAAAATAACAAAAATAATGATACATAATAAGAAGCATAATAAAGTATTAAAAAATGCATGTTCTGGCAAAAGAAAATCTAAAGCGAAATTGGCACTTTTTATTATTTTACGCCAGTATATCTTGGCTAAAATGATTTACATGAAAACAGAAATGACCATCGTTTACAAAGTCTCATCATCACTCATACCAACCTAAACAGATACATATATATAAACACACACGAACACGTACATATACATACATATAAGCACAAAATATCAGAATCAACAACATGGTACAGCGGTCAAACACGCTCGCCTATTGTACAAATACAAATGTCTTCTAGGGCTTCATGTACGTAGCTGTTAGTGTGTTGAAATGGCGGCATTGACGCTCTGTTTACTCACACTCTGCGTTTAACTGGCGATGACGCGTTTTTGTTTGGGTCACTGACCACAGACACACCAAGCAAGCGTCTGCCACATAAAGAAGGCAAGCGGCAGACCGGTCGGATACAGTGAAAAGGCAAGAAGGCATAGTAGTTGTGCTGTTGGCTACTTGTACGAGGTTCGCCGCTTACTCGCTCGCAACGCACGGCTTCGCTTGGAGCACACCCCACTCTTCTTGCGCCACATGCCTCATAGGGGTCTCTGTGCTGTCAGTTATGATGATCTAAATATGTAACATACAGACCTCTGATAAATATGTAGATGGAATTGGTAGTCAACAGTTGGTCAAATATGCGAAACGGTGGAGCTGCCATCCTCACTTTTTATTGCTCATTTTGAATGATGGCTGCTTTGTCATTTTTTATTTTAATTTTTTGCTACTTATTCAATCAAATTACTGTTGTTTATTGCCTTTGTGTTTTGTTCTAATATACCATTTCGTGTTATTTCTTCTTTTATATGTTTTTTACCTATTTCCTTTGTTAATGCCAATGTAAGAATAATTATAGTTACATATATTTCATTTTTATTCATTTTTTCATTATCTTAACCCAGCCCTCAAAGAACTCGACATTAGGCAAATGCTCAAAATTCATCTAAATATTTTAATGCGGGTCAAGAAGCAATGTTTTTGCATTAATTTTATATTTTAATTCTACAAGTATCACAATTTAGTGACAAGGGTAATACAAGGAATTCGCGTTAAAATTGTTTTCTTTTGAAAAGACATAAAAAAGTAAATAATAAAAGTATATGACATATACTAGACGAATATTTATTTGAAGGTATTCTGTAGGAACAAAGCATTTATGTGTGCACAGTGAAACCTCGAAACTAAAAGCGTTTGGCAAATTATTCGTTATATTTATAGTTTCTTTATACGAGAGTTTGTGGAATATCAAAACCTCTATGAAAAGAAAAATTAAACAATTTGAAAGAAATACTTAATAAGTAAAGTTTCTTTTTTGTTTTTGCTTTTATTTCTAAATCAAGCAATGAAGAAAAACATGCAACTATATATTAACCTTTGCGATTGATGCCGACACATTGGCGGCGAGATCTCATGAAAAGGAAAGACACAATATATCAGTTGCAACGACTTCTGTGTTTTCTAATCTTCTATACTATAATGGTGAATTTCTGTACATTCTCCGCGCATCACTACGAAACGACAACACCAAATGACGTAAAAATTTTTATGCATTCATATTTTCACCCAATGAAGGTTGTAGGCATGAACTCCCTTCCCACAGCCCCAGGCTGCGCCACCACTCTCATTCGTCACTAATAACACTAGTCTACAAGGAAAAGTATCCGAAATAATTTAAACTAATATCTGCTTCTCTGTCCATGCAAAATTCGGATTGATAACTAAAATTAATTTATTAGTTTGAGTTTTCGAGATATCCTAACCTAAAAGTGCAAAAAACCCCATTTTTGCCCATATTTGAGGTTATGTAGCCTTGCAGATGTTTTCTTTCACCAAAATTAAAGGATGGCATCTTTAAATACAATCCTTTTTTTCAAATGGCGTTGAGTTTGCTCAAATATCATTTTTTTTCGCTGAGATATCGCATTTTGAAATTTTCATGTTTCTAAATTTTCCTACACCTGAAAATCGATTAAGATAACATAGACATGATATAGTCGATTACTAATTTTCTTGGGTTTGAGGGCCTGAAATATATGGATTAATAGTAAGTAAATTTGGAGTTTGTGGGAAAGCCTGCTTGCGGTTATGTGGGTTAGCCTGCTCGCGGTATGATAGGGGTGGTTTCTAGGGGTTAGGGCTGTGTGTGACTCGGTACCCAAAGGTTAGATAGTGTAGGGATGTGGTGAGTCAGCACACTTATGGTGTGAGACAAAATTTTAAGAAAAATAAGACTCAATTCAAGAAAATTAGTAATCGACTATATCATGTCTATGTTATCTCAATCGATTTTCGGGTGTAGGAAAATTTAGAAACATGAAAATTTCAAAATGCGATATCTCTGCGAAAAAAATGATATTTGAGCAAACTCAACACCATTTGCAAAAAGAAGGCTTGTATTTAAAGATGTCATCCTTTAATTTTGGTGAACGAAAACATCGGCAAGGCTACATAACCTCAAATATGGGCAAAAATGGGGTTTTTTGCACTTTTAGGTTAGGATATCTCGAAAACTCAAACTAATAGAGCAATTCTGAGGCCAGATTTGGATTCAGCGCATCATAAACCTTCGGAAATATATAGTCTGGTTTCTGGGTCTGAATGTTGGTTAAATTTTGTCGGCCTGTGTAATCGAATGCATATTGCTCAAATTTAATCTAAAAAATCTTAGTTTTTCCTATTTCCCACTATTTATAGCACACTCTAGACTTCATAATCCGTAATAAAAATAATTTTGCTTGATATTTTTCTGATTGGTTGTTTTGATTTTATTCAACGAGGCATAGCAACGGGTGCCGGGTATTGTAATATTATGGTTATTAATAAAAAAATATTTTCTATGAAATCCTCGAACGGTATAGAAGGCCTTGCTTGAAAAAATTTTGCGTTTATTGATTGCAGTTTTCTTCCGTAGGCAACTCGACTTGCGCTTCACTGGATAACCCATTTTGACAACAATTAAAACAAGACTGACCGTGTTCACTCAACACACGACACCTCATTATATGGTATAGCGACTTTCGCCAACGGGACTTTAACCGACATATATGTATGTATATGCTAAAGTTCTTCATGCTTAATATTTCTTTGTTATATACATATATGAGACATTTTTGTATGGAAAATTTCGCAACAACGAGGTTTTTTCAGGGAGCAGTTTATCAGGATTTGTTATATTTAAGTTTCCTTATACTGAGTTTCAATAAGTTTTGTGGTTCGTTAAGAAATGGCTTTGCTACTAGCCAAACCTTTTTGTCGTTATATTGGTACATAATTCGTATGAATGTACAAATGAACGTGCATCAATTAATCCATCAAAATGTGTCAATTCGTTCTTTGCTTACAAGCCATTTAGTATCGACGTGTCACAGTATTTTCTACAACGGAAAAATCCAAGTATCGTGCAGTGATATAATTTTTATTTTTGGAAAGTTTAAATCAAAGGAAATTTATGAACGCATGTGGAAAGTGTATAAGAACTTTTCGCCAGTTTGTATCAATTAGTACAGTAGAAAGATGGGTTGCTGAATTTGAACGTGGTCGTACACGATTTGAAGACCATCCACGTCAAGAACAAAAACAGCAACAAAACCAGAAATCGTAGAAAAACTATAGGATATCGTATTGGAAAATCGTCAAGTGACTGAAAACGATTTACGAGTACAAGCCCTAGGTATCTCATTGGCAGTGCAGCCAATATTTTAACTGAAGTGTTGGGTTTCAGAAAGCTGTGTGGGCAATTCGGGCCGCTAACACGGGAGCAAAAACATATTCGAATGCGACTTTTTCAGCAATATTTAGAGCGTTTTCGAAAAGATTTATGCGAAAATGCATATCGTGCGTTGATTCATCACTACAAATAAGACTCTGCGATTCTCTGATTCACATTGATTTCTGAGAATTTTTTGCGGACGCTGCCTTGTGGATTTTCTCTATTTAATGCCTACTGCAATTCTTGTTTTTTACAAGGAAGACAGCACCCACAACCGTCAGCAGTGAAAATTGTCAAAAATCAACGCAAATTGTACGAACATTTGTCGAATTTTTTAAAATTCTACATATGTTTGTTGTTGCACTAACGGGTGATTTTTTAAGAGCTATAGGAAAGTTTTTCAAAAAAATACATGAAATATTTATTTAAATCGATAGTACAGTCCATATAATTTAATGTAAGATTATTTCATGCAAATGTTGACCACGACTACGCTTCAAATGGTCCATCCGCTTAGTCCAATTTTGGCATACTCTTTCCAATGTTTCGGCCGGTATCTCACATATAAATGCTTAACTGTTGTCTTCCAATGCGCTCATTGAAGCAGGCTTGTCTGAATAGATATGGGCTTTAACATAGCTCCACAAAAAATAATCTAAAGGCGTTATATCGGACGATCTGGGTGGCCAATTGACAGGTCACGAACATGAAATAAAATGTTCACCGAACTCACCTCTCAACAAGCCCATTGTTACGCGTGCTGTGTGGCATGTGGCACCGTCTTGCTGAAACCACATGCCATGCAAGTCAAGCTCTTGCATTTTGGGCAAAAACAAGTTGGATATCATTTCACGGTAGCGCTCACCATTCATAGTTACGTTACGATTCGCAGCATCTTTGAAGAAGTACGGTCCAATGAACCGCACCAAACTGTGACCTTTTCTGGATACATTGATAGCTCTTGCAATTCTTCCGGTTGATCTTCACTCCAAAATCGACAATTCTGCTTATTTACGTACCCATTGATCCAAAAATGAGCTTCGTCGCTGAACACAATTTTTCTATAAAAAAGTGGATCTTCGGCCAACTTTCCAGGAGCCCATTCACCAAAAATTCTGCGTTGTGGTAGGTCGTTCGGCTTCAATTCTTGCACTAGCTGTATTTTGAAAGGCTTCACACCTAAATCCTTTCGCAAAATTTTCCACGTTGTTGAGTAACAGAGGCCCATTTGCTGCGAACGGCGATGAATCGATAATTGATGGTCATCATTAACACTGGCCGATACAGCTGCGATATTTTCTTCAGTTCACACTCTACGTAAGCGTGTTGGTGGTTTGATGTCCAATAATATAAATTTGGTTCTAAATTTAGTCACAATAGCTCGAATTGCCGCTTGAGTGGGTCGATTAAACTGACCATAAAATGGAAGAAGCGCGCGATAAACTTTCTTAACAGAACACGCATTTTTCTAATAAAATTCAATGATTTGCAAGCGTTGTTCGTTTGTAAGATGACTCATGGTTAAATTATAGACCAAACTGAATATATTTGACAGTGAAACAAAACGCGAAACGTGCGTCAGCTGTTTAAACGAACTGTTTAAAAAGATAATAGCTAAAAAATCACCCTTTATAAACAATATTTTTATAAAAACATAATAATCACAAAATAAATAAATTAAAAGTCAAAACATATGAATATGTGGTGTTCACTATATTTTAAACTGGCGGTCCCTAATGAAACACCGTCGCGAATACAAATTAGAAAAAAATATTTTATGGAAAAAATCATACATAAAAAAGTAACGTTAATGAGCAATAGAAATATTCCTGTCATACAAAAATTAATTTTGATCTATTATTATATACGCGAGTCCCATTTGTTTTAAGATATTCCGATTTTTCGATTTTTCCATATTTCGAAAGTATTTTGAAATTGAAATTTGAAAAGGTCGAGCCAAGGAGCACAAGGATATTTAGTGGCTCCTAAAACACTCAGGCTAAAAAGCCCATTGTATTTAAAGCTCTGGAAAGGGGGTAGATAGTGGGAAGGAGAAAAGTATCAGAGAAAGAGATTCCAATTCATGATTCCTCCGGAACTGATTCCGATTATTGGCTCTAGCCCTTGTGGGGGCACCGCTGATACATGGTCGGCATTTCGAAAGTATAGTATCTTAAGAATACTCTGCGTGCTCCTATACCTCAGACTTTAAGCTCATTTATCTCGACACGACTTTTTTCGGTCTGGTGTTGTCAAAACAAAAAAAAACTATTCAACCGAATAGTCAGAAATTTTTCATATTTTGTTCATACCATCAATGGCTATAGCCCCTACTAGAATCATATTATTATTTCAATTACTTCGTATTTTTTTGATTAGAATACTGAAAAAACCCCTGATTTTTAGTCAAATTCAAAACCGCGCCATTTTGTGAAATTTGTTTTTGTAGAAAGTGAAACTCCTGCTTATCCAGAATAGACCTGGACATACTCAAAACATGTCCAGCATGGGAAGGCACACCACACAGCACTAACCTATTCACTTACCTACTCACCTAGCAGGCCTCCCCCTTTGGACCCAACCTGTCAAAACAGCACACTTTCTGAGTGGCAGGATTTATTAAACTGCTACATCTACAACAACAACGACAAAATGAAATACTCAATATAAATCGAAAATATGAAATACTCAAATCAGAAAATCAGAAATACTCAAATCTTTTCAGCTACTATTATTGTAGAGATTGTTCCTTAACCCCTTGCCGCGCCATTTAGATCGACGAAACTCGGGTCCAAGTGTTACGCGTCAACGCGTGGTAAACAGATCAGAATAATATAAACTATTTACTTTGAAACAACAATTATGCGACTCGTGACTAACTCTGATGGCGTACAGATAGAAAGTAACATTACCTCACGACCATGGTTCGTGATGTTTATGTTTGATCCAACTATCTGTACACGACCTCGGCTCGTAATATTTACATTTGGCCCGACGATCTATTCACGAGCCTGGCTCGTCATATTCATGTTTGGACCAAAATTTTCATCACGAGTCAGACTCTTAAAGCACGGCAAGGGGTTAAAAAGTACTAATACGCTTAGGTGGGTGAGTAAGCATTTTTTATGCGAATCCAACAGGAATTTTTCTAAATGATTTCATATAAATTCTACATCTTTGGCATAGGCATGTATGCGCTTACATATCCTCTTCTTGACTGAACCTGAGATAAAAAGAGATATCTTTTTTTCCAAAGTTAGTTAAGACCACTAGACTTGCATCCACTAATACAGGAATGTGCACAGTTATCAACGATAAAGCGCCAAATAGCGCCACAAACTCGTTAGGCTGCACGACATGTGGCAAGTTGATTGAGCTTAGGTGGCAAGTGGCAATTTTTTTAATTTTTTGCTTATATTGCTTCTTTTTTTACCAAACCAACCAGTTTGAAACTAACAAAAAATTCCACTAAAAACTAACTAGCGGCTGAGAAAAAATTCACGTGTGCTTGCAAAGCTAATTTCACAAACAAACATTATCTATGGTATAGGCATTCACGAGTATGTATGGGTGTATGTGTACAAATACTTGCTAAAATGGCTCGACATGGCGTGTGCACTAACACCAACATAGAGCAATGGTGTGTAGTGTCACCACAAATAACGCTTCTGGCATCGTATGTTTGAACGCTGTACGAGTATGTTTGCTGTTGTATGTGTGCATATTTGTAATTTTTGTATTACGGCAGAGCGGAGAAACTGAAAGAGAGAACTGTTAAATGGATGTAAATCCGCTACTTTGGCTTTACATAGCTGCAGCTTTGTGGCAAACTTTGCATATTTTTGTTTTACGTTTTTATTGTTGTTGTTGTTGTTGTTAGTATTTTTTTTGTTATTGCAGTTGTGGCTTATGCAGTTTTGGTGCTGTTTTTGCTTACGAGTATAACGTTGTTTGAAAGGCAGTTTTTTAACGGCAAATTGTTTGTTTGTGTTTTTTTGATTTTTTTATATTATTTGCAGTTTTTCATAGTTTACAAAGCAGCTTGGAAAATGACTTTCCTAGGCAAATAAATTATGGGCAGCAATAAAAACTGAAAATAAAAATAAATCGTAATAAAAGCGATAGAATTCACCACAGTAATTTGTTATTTGAAAAGATTAACAGTTAGAAGTGGAAAGCGAGCGCTGTGCGTGTAAGAACTATTCGCAAACAAAACTGTTTAATTAGTCAAAAAGCCGCAAAATAAATAAATAGGAAAGCCACGAAATGCATTCAACAAGTTTGCTAAATGACCAACTAGCAACAATCAACCGCCAACCATCAACCACCAACCAGCTTGGCACTAACCGCTTTGACCAGCCAATGATTCCAGTGAGCGAAATTCAAATTTGGACTTGTAAGCATTCACAACTGGTCCCCGGAGTCTGGCTGGTTGAGTAGTAAGCGTTAATGTTTATTTATATGCATGTATAAGTATACGCATATATGTATGTGTGAATGTGTTTAAACGTGCTGACTTAGCTCAACGTTGCTTTCGCAGTTTAGATTGCTGCCATAATTCGGGCTTAGACCTTTCTTCCTCATTACTTCCCTAGAATTAACTGAATATATGAGAGGGAATATAAAAATAAAAATAGAAATGTTAAGTTTAAATTATCTGAAGTTTTAACCAGCACACCCGCTGTTAAACTCAATCGCCTAGGGCGCTCAACAACTGAGTGCTTACTTCGTAATTTTAGGCTTGATTAGTTCATCAAAGTGTTGGTTGCAGTGCTTCTATAATAGAGAGAAGGGGAAATTTTGTAATAATTTTAGTAGATAATTATGAAGGCATTTAATTGGTTGGCTGAAGTTTATTGAATTACGCACTTTATAAAAGTTAAAAGTTTAGACAAAATTTGATTATCGTAAAATCGCTTTACTTTCCTCCCATTGGACTGCCAATGCACGTACGACACTCTGGCAAGAAAAAATTATTGAATACATCTTTAATAGAAATAATGTAGACCAGTTGATTAGGACACCGATTCGAGGCGAAACCTAAGCCGCCTTTAAATAATTGAAAAATAGTCAACTTTCGATACACTTTACTGGAACTTATTTTTAAATAAAAGATTGTGTTATATAGATAATTGGCGCTTATGATTTCGTGGTTGTAAGAGACTTCGTTTAAATTTAATTAGATCTGTCGATCAATTAAAAAAATGTTTGGTGTTACAATTTTTTGGGAACATTTTTTTGGGGGACAACATTTTGGGTGTCATTTTTGAAAAAAATCATAGGATGTGATTATTTTGAAATTTTTTTGGTAATAACTAAAACTGTGCCCAGTAATCCCTGCAAGTTTAACCATGGGATCCCCATACATTTATTTATTATTCACTCAGTTTATTCATAAATTTAGTCTATGAAAACGAAAGTTGCTTGCAAACTATACGCAAGTAAAAAATTTAGGGCTAAGAGCACTAAACATTTATTAAAAAAATATAATAAAGTAAGATATTAAAAATAAAAGTTCTAAGTTTTAACAAATTCATATTTGGTTGAAGGAAAATCTATTGATAAGGAGCTCGAGATCTTATTTAGTTCACTAAGTGCACGCACGATTGGGTTACTACGTGCATACTCAACTTTCCAAATAGCAACATAAAAAGGGAGCATATGTTACATGTAGGCTGTTTTAGGGAATATTAGGCTTTTTTAGGAATATTAAAGCCATATATTCTAAAGAGCCATTAGCAACGTTCAACATGAAGGGCAGTGAGAGTGCAGTTCTCCCAGCTTCTTAAGGTCTTGAATTTTATTCAAAACAAGGTTCAGAAAAAATCAGAGATCGCAAAGCTTTAAATTTGCTTAAAGGTCTTCTGAACCCTCTCGATACGTTTAATAGAATTACTGTGATACGGTCTCCGAAAGACGTTTATAGCAGTTCAAACGTGTACGGATCAGACCATTGTGTACATTTCTACCAGAAAATGTGAAATTCAATGAAAAAATAATGTCAAGATCTTTTGTTTTATAAACAGTTTCTAGTGTTAGATATGCTGTATCGAATCATCAAATCTTTATGACTTTTTGCAAAATTGATTTGGAAGCGTATTTTAATATTCAAAGAAAAGTGATTCTTAGTAAAAATACGAGTTATATTCAAACATGTACTGCAATCAATGTAAAATACTTCTCTAGCGATGCTCCAGTTAGAGCTTTTTTCACTACCGTATCAGCTAAGAATTTTTCAAAGGCGTTAATAGTCGATTTACCAACATCGATTCTCATTGATTACTTATTATTCCCGTTTGAGTTCATCGAGTTCCACACAGCGTGCCTCGCTAATTTTTTTTTTCTTGTGTCCACTAAAATATAAGTACAATAAATAAAATTTTTTTGGTAGACGTGCAAGGTTTTTCAACTTATTTGGATGTTAATTTTCGTAATTAACTTGTAGAAGTTGTTTCTCACTACATTCTAGCAGCTATAATTATTCACGCTGTAATTATTTTTGCATTATTCATATTTATATTCACACTCACTCAATCACGCACTGTTTTTACAAAGATTTCCCAGCAAAAATGTAAAATAATATCACCAAAAAGGCAAGGAAACTACTTAAGTAATATCAAATGAATTATGCGGAAGTTGTAAGGCCGGTGGTTTAATTAAACTATTAGCTGCTATGTTTATTATCTGAAATTATGGTATTTTAGACATTTTCACCTTCATTAAAAGTTCATTTGATAAAGATTTATTTTAATTTAATAATGGCGTCATTTCCAGTGTAATTTACTATTCTGGTGGGTATCTTCACTTAAGGGAGAGAAATATTTTATTAGCTTGACAAAACCGAGCAAAAAGAGCGATTCTATGCCAAGTTATCCAAGTATTTTGTGGATAACAAGCAATTCTTTTAAAAATTGGCTAGTAAACAGAAAATATTTAGATGAAGTATTTTTAATTTGAAATTTTCAAATATAGTAGATGTTGAAAATTTTGGTATAGAGTCTCTTAAGTGAAATATCTTCGATTCTCTTAAAACTTTTATACACTTTTTTTAATAATTTAGAAAAAAAAAATATACTACTTAAAAAAATTTTTTGGGAAAAAATTAAATTTGTTTGTTCAACATTTTTTGGAGAGAATATAGCTTCGTCATTTTTGAAAAACTCTGATTTTCTCAAAATCGAACCCCCTCCAAGCACTACTCAAAATGTAAAAGAGGCACGCACCAGATGGGCACACCCATAAACAAATTCTTGAAAAATGAAGTTAAAGAAGTGATAAAAACACTTAAAAAAAGAAAGCCTGGATAAACCTCATAGAATGAAAAGTACTGAAACACTCATTTTCCTTACGTACCTATATACTTCTATTGTATACTCGGGTTTTGTCCGCCCTCAATTGAAAGTAGCTCAAGTAAAAATTATCCTCAAGCCAGGAAAAAACGCAGAACAAGTCGAGTCAATTCGGCCCCTCAGCCTTTTGCCATCAGCTTATATTCTAAAGTAATAAAACACCTTTTCCTCAGAAGATGCCTATAATTCAAGACCAAAATATAGTCCCAAATGACCAATTCAGTTTCAGGAAAAAACATAGTACCATCGAATAAATCCATAGACTTATAAACAACATACACAAAGCATTTCAAATTTCAAGCATTTGGAATGATGGCTAACTCTATAAAATAAAATACACTCTTCCAATAGATTATTACATACTTATTAAGTCCTACCTCAAAAATCGATATTTCTTTGTCAAACAAGGCGAGGAAGAGTCTGAACTATGTGAAAGTTCAGCTGTTGTACCTCAAGATAGTATTATGGGCCCCATCCTATACTTTATATACACATACGATCTGCCAGCTTCTGGAAAAACAATAGTCGGAATGTTTGCGAATGACACAATTGACTCCTCCAAAAACCTACAGAAAGAACTTGATAAAATAACTCATTATTTGAGAAGAGTCGAAAAACTTGCCCACCCGTTAAGTTCAATAATACAGGGTGTGATTGAAAAGTAATGAGCCTTATTTTTTAAGCAGTTTTACTAAACCTTTTGGCTTATACAACTAATATTCTTCAAAATAGGCCCCTTGAGCGTCAATACACCGCTGGCAGCGGTCCTTCCACTGCAGGAAACATTTTTTAAACTCATCCGCTGGAATCGCGTTCAATTCGGCTGTCACAGTTTTTTGGATCGCCTCGATGGAGTCGAAGCGCCTCCCATTCAGCTTTCTTTTCAGGCGCGGGAACAAAAAGAAGTCCGGAAGGGACAGGTCTGGGCTGTAGGGAGGGTGGGGAAGTACCGGAACCCCCATCTTGGCCAATGCAGAGGTGCAGAGGAAGACGGTGTGCGCCGGCGCATTGTCGTGATGAAGGGTTCAATTGTTGACGAGGTCGGGCCGAACCCGGGCGGCGCGGTTTTTCAGCCGAAGGAGCACTTCTTTGTAAAATGCCGCGTTTACAGTGCTTCCTGGAGGTACAAACTGTTTAGCTTTACGCAAAATTTGATCGAGTAACGTTGCTCCAACGATCGCTGCATTTTCGTCACTGCAAAATCCTAACACACTTTTAAAACAGCTTTCACGCGAGGAGCGATGTTGACTGCACCGCTGTTGCCAGCGAACTGGGACTGGTTTCTGGTGGAAGGGGAAGGTCCAACGATCTTTTCCCCCCACCAGCCGATTCGGTTGATCGCTTGGCAGACGCTCCGCGCGGGAAGGCTCATTACTTTTCAATCAAACCCTGTACAATTATCCCCCAAATTAACGTTACAAAATATTTCGGAAGGCATCTCGAAGCATACTTACATGGAAGACCCATATTTTCACCAAACGGAAGGCTCTAGGAATAAAACTCAGAAGCCTATATTGGTTACTACATCGAAATTCTTATGTTTTTTTTTAGCTATTAAGCTCTCACTTTACTCAGCTATCGGATATGGACATATGGCATTCAACTTTGAGGCACTGCCGCTAACTCCAACATCAAAATACTTCAAAGATCCCAGTCGAAAACCCTCTGAATGATCTCAAACGCCCCTTATTATGTCATAAATGCACAAACTCAACGCGATCTCAAAGTACCCATAATAATTGAAGAAATAAGAAGATATGCCAAAATATCCAATCGCACGCAAGCCTCCTTGTCACAGAAAAATAATTACAAATCCCATAACCTTCACCAGACTTAAGAGATAGTTTACAAAAGATCTCATGTGATAATAAATTATTCTAAATTATTTATTATCATAAAATTAGCGAATGGTTGCATCAATGGGTGTATTCCATAAATGTTTTTTCTCTTAAATGAATTAAATAGCTTTAAAAAATTCTACTGAGTGTTTAAAAAACAGATCACAACAAGGAAAAGGATAAAAAAACATGTCTAATTCTCAGAACAACCTGCAAGTTTGATAGTAGGATTCTCATATCTCTTCATATTATTATTTTTTTATTAAGTTTGACTTGAGAGTACTTAACAAAAATTAACTTATTATAAAAGAAATTACTGTTTAGTAATTCAACAAGTAAGGGTTTTGACGTAAAAGACCTCAATAGACCAAGTAAGAACTGTTAGGAAGTTGGTTAGGATACAAGGAAAATGTTTGTTAGTTAAAAAATTTGTGAGCTTCCGTTTAGCATAAGTGAAAAACTCTTTTCGAGTTGAGATGTAACAAAATCTATGTGGATATAGTTCAGCACAGTTGCGTCCACCTTATTAGAAATGCAGTAACGTGCACCTTATTAAACGATTAATTTTTTGTAAGAATATAGTTCATTCTACAACAAATATCGTTTGATTCAAAATTTCAAACTTTGTACCTTGACCTATAAAATTTGACAAACTTTTATCAAAATTTAAGATTCTTTTATCGGAATTTTTAAAATTTTAGTATAACAAAGTGCTCGTTCGAAGTAGCTCGAAACTCTTGGAGCTTTTCGATAAATTTCTTATGTTCTTTCAATGTTGCACATTTTTTCTGCATAAAAACAAAATTTTGAAATTTTAATTAAAATTTATCGAGCCATTATAAATCTTGTACAAAGTGTAAACTTTTATTTATATTGTGCTTCTTCTTTGTTAAAAAATTAATAAAAATTAAAGTAAATATTTAGTAAAAACTGGTGAAAATATATCGTTTCTAATGGCTATGAAATATAATAATTTTTTTAATTCAAAAAAAGCATTAAATCTATTTTTACATATGGAAACCCTGAGCCCAAAATTTAAAAATTTGCTTAAAAATTAAAAAAAAGGATTTTCTTTCATTTTGGGCATAACTTTTTGGCCATTTGTGAAAAGAAATTAAAAGAGAAAATTAGATGGTAGAGGTATGTAAACATGTAGGATTTTACACAGAAAAGTGCGTTTTTCCCATTTGAACTCAATACTAATTTTCAAAGTGTTGGTGAGTATTAAATAAAAAAATTTCAAAAGATGTTTGTAATTGTTTAGCCTTAGAACAAATTTAGTGGGTAGCACCCAGTAGAAATTAACTTTTTTTTTGCGTCATCTTTCACATAAAAACCATATTTTATTTGTTTTTATACGTTTAAACAATTTAAGCTGTACTTCCACGTCCACCTACACCGCCACCTCCGTTTTTCCTTTCTTTGTTGAATAAATAATGAACAATTAGAGGTGAGTTCACCGAATATAATACAGAGCAGCAAAATGGTAAGCACAATAGTGCATCAGCAGAAAAAAGTGAGAAAGAAAGAAAAGATAAAATACCCCACTTTGAGGCGCACATTTGCCGCAATTCTTCGCTATTCTTAGTTTTGTTCTGTGTTATTCGACTTTATGTTAGTTTTCGTTTCATTTAATTTCTTTTTTTTTTTGCTTTAGTGCTACTCTGATGAGACTAGTCATTTAAGTGGACATTTAAGTAAGCAACTCAACTTTCATAGTACACTTTTTTCAGCTTAAGTTTTTATTTTAACTTTCCAGGCAATTAAATAAACCCACTTGGTAACTCAAATGCAGTTTAAATAGTAAATGCAATTTTCTACGCTTTGTTGGCAAGGAGGGAACTATTTTTTATATGATGCAATTTTTTCTGTGTCTGCTCCTACTCAGTGAAATGCACAAAATTTAAGCTTTTTATTATGTCTGCAAATCTCTTGAAGTATATAAGTATTTCATTTCCAATTTGCTGACAGCATCACTCTCAATTTTTTTTTTAATTTAGAAGAAATTTAATTACACTGGTCGGGTGTGCCGAAGTATGCAGAAGAGCGATGCAAGTATTTTGAGCATGCGATTACATTTTTGTAAAAATTGGGTTATTTGTAGCCTAAAATATAAAAAGAAGTAAACTCAAAAATCTTTGGAAAAAAATCATTAATTTTCAAATTAATTCAAAGTTGACTATTTTGGTGCAGAATTTATTAAAGTGAAATACTTTCGGTGCTTTTAATATGAACAAATTTTATTTATAAGGTAAAGTATACTTTAAAAAAATTATATATTTTTCCCCAAAATTTTTTTTGGAAAATAATGTTTTTTTTTGGCATTTTTAAGAAAGTTAATGGAATCTCACTAAAAGCCCTACTAGGATTACTAAGCATGGTTTTAGCTACTGGTGAAAGAAACAAGAAAAAATCTGAAGGGAAAAACTTTTTACAAATGACAGAAAATGAATTTTTATCCAAAAATATTTAACGAGAAAATACAATTTTAGAAAACCTTCCTGTAAATAGAAAGTACTTTTTATTCTAAAATATTCAAAAAATTGTTAAGGAAGATCGAAAATATTTGAATTAAAAAAATTTCATATTAATATAAAATTTTCAACATAGAATAAATCTGAAAGTTATACATTTTTTTTAATAAAATTGTTTTTTAAGCTTATAGATTTTTTAAACTATTTTTTTCTCAAATGAAACAAATCAAAAAAAAATATATTTTTTTCGCAAAAATGTTTATCAACGAAATACAATTTTTTTCCTGAAAACCTTTTTTTTAGAATTTACATTTTGTCCTAAAATATTAAAAAAAAAATTGTTTAAAGCTTAAAACATGTTAAGGAGCAGATCAAAATATTTGACTTAAAAAAATTGCGTACCAAAATTTTCAACATTAAATAAATCTCAAAGTTGTAAATTTTTTTTATATTAATATATAATTTTTTTTTTCAAGTTAAAAATTTTTTTTTAACTAAAATTTTTTTTTAATTTTTTCAGTTTACTTCTCATTAAGCTCAAACCTACAAATATACCAATCTACACAAAAATTGAAGTCCATGTCCAAAATACTTCGATCACATGGCATGGAATCGCTCTATAAGTATGAATATTTTATTTTGAATTTTCCAACAGCGCAATCGAAAAAATTTTCTAAAAATGTATAAGAATATTAATTCCATCAGTCAAGTGGATCCAATTATGCAGTAGTTGAAGTGCTTCAAACTTTGTCTGGCTAAGGTTGTATATTAATACAATAATCATTTTCAGGAGAAAGCCAGTCAGCTGCGTCAGTGAGCAAACATACCGAACCAATTCATGTGAAAACTACTCGATTGTTACCGGTGAGCAACTTAAAATCAGCCGAATAACTACGTGAATGATGGTCCTAGGCCCGAGCGATACACTTCGCGTCCGCCCTTGCCAACTCGTCAGTTACTTCATTGGCTTCAATTCCACTTTGGCTAGGTTGCTGTCATAGCGTGATTACGTGTTTTGTTGTTAGAAGCTGCAAAGTGTCTTAGAACCCCTTAACAAGCATTGGTGTAAGTATTCAATTTATTGGTGCCCGCTTCTTAATGTGAAAATATGACTGTAAATACGCCATTCAAATCTTAATCGAAGTTTATGCTGGCAAATTTCGAAATTGGTGCCTTAAGTAGATTAGCTAAATATTATCTTTATTCCATTCAAGCTGGTGCTCATTAGTTTCAGCGATTGACGAATTGCTCCCGAAAAAAGGCAATTACAAGTTTACCTTGAAATTCTGTAACGGGGTGGTACAGCAGTTCACTCTACTTATAAACCTGGTGTGAGTAATGGGGCAAAGTAACATACCAAGTAACGAGAAGGCATAATGACTTACAAGAAATAATACCTTCATACTACTTTCACTGGGTTGGAAGAGCTTGGGCATGCCGCTCACTACCTGCTAACTCAGGATTTCAAGAGTCTTTATCACCAACAACTGAATTTAGGTGGCGAGCGTGAAACATGAGAAAACCGCGATAACTCCATTTCTTAAGTAAAAGCGAAATATCTATAGCAATGGGGCTTCTTACAAAACACATTTTTGTCAGAAAATATGTAGAATAACTGCTGTGATAAGAAAGAAACAGAAGCTGCCAAGCATATACCGTCTGCCCACTCTCCTCTCTGTAGGGGAAAACAAAAAATTATTAGGTACAGAATTTAAGTGAACTGAGTAGATTTCAAAACACGGTAGCTCTTCAGGTTTCTTGACTCAATGAACTATTTCAATGTGGAATACAGCCTTCTGAGCCGAGTAGAATCACAGAGGACTCAACTGCAGTTATCAGCTGCTACCTCAACTCACTCAACCTATAACATCGTGCTAAAATATTTAACTATTTTTGTCACACTAGAGGAAATCGATATTTGCGCAAAACTACAGCTCAAATATAATAAAATATTTCTTTACAGAAAATTTCGGCAAGGATAATGGTTTGCATAAAATCTAAATAATTCAATATCAAATAGCTATCAAAAGAAAAGAGAAAGCGCACACAATCCTAATATTTTTCTATGTATTTATTCTTCATGCAACACCTCAAAAATTACTTCTAAAGAGTTTGTTCTCTAATATCCTTGACAATGCTGATGGAATATCCTTCACAATTTTCATACAAATCCTTTACCAAAAATATGAATTGTTGTATACACTATCATCAACCAAAATGTCCAGCCTCTGCCTTCGTTAATTCAGGAGAGAAAAAATCTGAAGGGGAATACTTTTCACAAATGACAAAAAATCAATTTTTCTCCAGCAAACCTTCTTGTAGAAAGTACTTTTTATTCTAAAATATACAAATCCTTCACCATGCATACCTTAGAGTTCGACCCTAAATATTTATTTCATAGAATGTGTGGAAAGCAGTAACTCGGAGTTAATCCCAGTTTCTAATAAAATACAAAATTTTATTTTAGTGAATGCACTGTTCAAAAGTTTACTTAATTTCCAGCATAATTGCAAGAATACGCAAATGCGAATAAGTGCGCACCCATAATTGATTAACTGTCGCAATCATGCAAGAACGACTATCAGCTTGACAAGCCTAGGCCAGGCTACATATGTAGGTACGTGTAAGTTTCGTTGAATAGAAATAAATCGCTATACATGACAGCTTCGACAAGAATTAATTGCGTAATATACAGCCTACATGCAATGTGTAGGCAAGTAGGCGTGGCAATCCAGCAGGGAAAAACCTGCCGGTTAGGTGAGCTATCACCAGCGCACACAAACACTCGTACACAAATATGCAGTTCGGCAGGTTGAACACTTGCGAGGAGCAAAGAAAAAAATTAAAAAAAAAAAACGGTAGAAGCAATATAACAACAAAAACATGCTGAAGTCACATTTATTAAGCGGCCAAGAAGCTAAAATCGCATAAAAATGGAAACCTATAAATCAGTTGAGGCATTGCAACTAGAAGTGGCTGGCTAAAAGGAATGAGTAAGAAATTAAAGAAGAGCAAGAAAATCGCCGCTTGTAAAAAAGTGCAAAACCGGAAAACCCGCCTTTTGCTCTACGAGTATTTGTGTGTTTTTTCATACTAGTCATTTGTTGCCACTGAGATCCTATTTTCTTTGCTTTTGTTGGCAATGAAAGCGAAGCGAAATAATAAAAATAAAAACCCGAAAAGTCTATGCATTAAAAAGGAAAAACAAAAATGTGCTATCAAAAAGAGTTTGACGATAAGCGAGAGATAGTGAGACTTAGCAAGCTTAGATTTTCAACTTAAACTGTCTTAGAAAGTCAGTTGTAAACTTTTTACTGCGAAACTGGCTGAGGTGACACAAGTAAGCAATAAACTATGAGCGGCAACTAACGTTTTTGGACGTGCAGCTGAATATATGTACATATGTACGTAATCATAGCTGCTATGCAGCAGCAACAGAAATTGCTTCTTTTGTGTGACTAGTCTCAAACATTTGCATGTCTTCTAAGGTAGCAGAGGCAAGTTCTATAAAGATTATAATACAATATGCAACTTAGGCTTCGATAGGGGCTTTGAGGTACGCTCTTCATCCAGAATATAAGTAGAATGGAGGAGACGTCAAGTGTCCGCTGAGCTAGTAATTTCTCTATACCCTAAAAGGTCCAGGATGGACTGCGCTTTGAGGTAGTGGCTTATTAGGCAAAGCCTATGTTGCTCAGTTTGTAAATGAGAGACTACTCGGGAATACTCCAAGTGGAAGATTCAACATAAAGTGGAAGATTACATCATGAAAACTGTATGAAAAATAAGAAATAGAATTATGAATTAAAACAGGGCACCATTCTAAAAACTAGGTGACAGTATTAGAATCTTTATTTAATCTTTGTTCACAAATCCAAACTACATAAGAAATGCGAAAAGGAATTTTAGTCAGCCATTGGTATGATGACAATAAATATGAATTGAAAATGCAGGACAGTTTTTTTTTAATAATACATGCACATTAGGGTGAGCTACTATGGCTGGAACTACTTTTGTGTCATCGTTCTTTGTTGAATACAATCCTAGTAATTATTATATCAAGAAAAGGTAATGAGAAAAAAAAGTAGGAAAATGCTATTTATATTTTGAGTATGAAAATGGATCAATAAATAAATTTATTTATATTTTTATCATTTTTGTGTATGTACACTAGAGCGGGCCCCGCACTAGAATAAAAAAAATAAAAACTTGACAAAATGGCGTGGTTTTGAATTATATGTTCAACATACAAAAACAGATTAAAATTTCAGACGATTCGGTTGAATAGTTTTTATTTTTGACAACATCAGGCCGAAAAAAGTCGTCTCCACATAAATGAGTTTAAAGTTTGAGGTACAGGGGCGCGTGGACCGCTCTCTATCTAGTGAATGGGCTGTGGAAGCTATAAGATTAGGAATTTCCGCATGAAATTTTCACAGTATATTTTTAAAATACTATACTTCCGAAATTTCGAAAAAATATAAAATCGATTTTTTGAAATTTCTAGACCACCGGGCCCTCTTAAGAGCTACTCTTGTGCCCACATAGTTATGTCACCTAATCTTTCTATAATATTTGCAATATTTCAATAGATTCAAACTTTTCAATTAAAGTTTAAAGCCAAGTAAATATCGAGTTGTTTTTTGACAATTTTTTTGTATGCGACGTTGAGAATTTTCTTCCATAAAAGCACATAAAAAATACATTCAGAACAGGAATTCTCTGGCAAAAAATATGATACTCGTAGTATAAATGTCACTTGGAGGTCTTTTACTACATTGATGCAAAATGAAGCGGCGCAAGTATAGGGGTTTGAAAAGTTCAAAGAAGTTGACAAAATTCAATTATATTTGAACAATTTTCAAAATTCAAGATCTGGTGTTTTCGAGTATGCCAAGAGCTAACTTTATCAAGCTGAATGTAATGGGCTTGAAAGTCTCCAAAACTCCTTATTTCCGCGTATACTGGGTGCAGAAGGTAATTGAGAACAAGCTTGTAAGGGGCTAAAACTTTCCGAAATCCTTACTTTTATTTTTGCTGTTTTACAGATAAGACCTGGAGGACTACAACTCAACTCAAGATAGGAGGAGACAGGCAGTTATCGTCGGTATATATGCAAATTATACCGACTTTAGATATATTTCGTTTATAAGTTTTAAGGGGACAGATATCTGTAAAATTTGGAAAAAATAATAAATTTTTTTCATAAAATAATAATACATATCGTCCCCTTAGTATAACAATAACCTATGTGCTCATAGGATATTATTTTTTTATTGAATTTTTCGATTCTCCATCATCGATTTTATATGTGGTCAAAATTTTATCAAATTCTATTTCCACAAAGTGGGTCAAAACGTCAGTCAAAAAATAATAAATATTTACAGACATAACGAGATTTGAGTGAGAGCTACTTTCGACAAAAAGTTTGAAATTCATTATCTCAAAACATCAAAAAATTGATAGGCTATTTTAATACTAAGGGGATGATTAATAAACTAAAAAAATTTTGGTTTTTTGTATTCAAGTCACTGACGCCGATGCTACAAACGCCGATTGAGAAGCCCCGCTGCGACCTTCCTGGCAGAATTGAGTGTAACTCCGCCATTTTAAGTGATTAAAATAAAAAAAAAAAGTATATTATTTTAATGTATAGATAAACTGTATGCCAATTTTGGAAAAAAATATATTGACTTCTTCATTTAAAATAGTTTCAATGAAAATCATGGAAAATATGGCCGTTTACAGGTATCTGTCCCCTTAACGTAGATTGGAAGCTTCAGGTGGCAATGCAGAATCTGTTATAAAAAGCAAAAAATAAAAATAACGTTTTGACATTCTCCGATCTGCAGAATTTATTTAACAACTGCAAAAAAAAAACGAAGACCTTTCAAAATCAACGAGAGCCCTTTGCGAACGAGCTCAATATTTCTGGAGGACCTATCCATCGGATTGTTCATGAAAAACTCTGGGACAAACCCTTCATTGAGCGCAAAAGACAGTTTATGTCGTAGCAAATGGGAGAACACCGAGGTATCCGATCAACACGCCTGCTGAACAAAATTAAACTCCTTGAAGCACCTGAGCTGTTTTTTTCTGACCAAACAAATGTTGGCAAAAAACCGAAAGATCAATTGCAAAAATGGCAGATAGCTATTTTCCTATCATATAGAAGTTCCTGTTGTCATGCATATACAAATTTCAGCCACTGTTATGGTTTTAGGTATTGTAAGCAACTAAATACAAGTTATGCGATCACCACCACACTTTTTTACTCAAGGATATCGAGTGAATTCTGCTGCCTATATCGAGGCCTCAGAGACAATAGTGAAAAGCTGGATTGATAGTGTACACGGTGATAGGCCATACATTTCATACTTTCAGCAAGACTCCTTCAAGTGGTAACGGCAAAAGATTGGTTCGCTGAAAATTTCCATGACAACATAAAACAAGTCTATGGTCGCCTAACTTCCCAGAACTTAATACCCAGGATTTACTAGTTGAGCGTGAAACCAATAAGCATCCGCATAACATCACTTCTTCTCTGAAGGTTATGGCCAATATAAATAAGTAGCATTTGATTCGCGCATGCAGTCGTTTCCAAACCGTCGAGCAGGTCCTTGTAGCTAATGGAAATTTTATTGAGTGATTTTATAGATACATAATAAGTTAATGTTGTGTAAAAAATTCACGAAGTTTCATTAAATTTTGTTCAAAGTAAAAGCTAATTAGTTTTACTCTAACATAACCTAACACACCAAACTGCGAAGTTCAATGCATACGTCAAGTCGGTCCTGCTATAAGGCTACACAACGTGAAAGGTCACCGCAATGATCACAAAGCATCTCCAAGTGTTCATTTAGCGCTGCTTGCGTAATGCGAATTTTCTAGGCTCGAACTATCATATATCTAACACCGAATTACTGCGAAAGGCTAATAAAACCAATGTGGGGACTGGAATCCACAGAAAGAAACAGCAATCTATTGGTCACACCCTGAGGTACTGTGATGACAATTTCGTCAAATAGGCTTCTACGCAGCGCCTGTTTCAATAGACAAAACGAAATGTAGGCAGACCAAGAACCACCTGGCACCAATCAACGGATATGGAAATGAGATATTTCAATAAGACTTGGAATGAAATTAGAGGCCTTGCACGAAACCGTGTTCGATGGCGAAGTACAGTTGTTGACGCCCTAGGCTCCAACTAGGAGTCAAAGAATCTCATATATCAAGTTGTTCTCAAATACCGTACGTGTTCTAAGGTCATCTGCATATAAATAAAATAACTTTTTAAGACGAAAAGCAGCATCCCATGTCATTAGTTAATAATAAAAAGAGTAAAGACCTTTTAATGCTAGCTTGTGGGACCTCCAATGTTGCCTCGTTAAATAATGTAACCGCACTGCGTTTTTTGCAAAGATACGATTTGATCAACTTGAGGAAATTAGAATGAAAATGATGCAATATTCGCTATATACCCTTTCTTTTATGTAGTTAAATTTGGCATATTTTGTAGAACAATAATGTTAAAATCCATTGTTTTAGATTCCGCTGTTGTCACAAAGGCATCAAATACCTTCTGCTCTTGAATATTTTCAATTTTCAGACACGAGCAGGTTTCAATTTTATAATACTCCCAGGCTCCTATATCACCTATTTGAATGGGTGTATGTATGTACTGCACATTGCTGACTATTATTTACTCTCTCATTTGTGTTTCCATGCCCTTCGAAGGCATCAGTTTTCCAATAAAAGTGAATTGGTAAAAAAATGTGTATATATTTCGTATGTAAAGTACATAAAGGGATACCATACATTCAAAGCGAGGAATCCACTTGAGACACGTGCAACTGCCAATGCTGCCGGCATTAAATCTGAATACTTTGTATGACCATACATTAATACAAAAACGTGCAATTGTAGGAGGTGTACATACAAATATGAAGCATGCATATTTATGCCTGCATGTGACGCAATTCATTTTTATTGCACACCCATACATGTAACTAAGTACGTACATATTCGCACAAGTATTGGTACCCAAAGCGGTGCAGGTTTTGTGTTTTAACGAGCACCAGCATCGTACACACCGACAGTTTTGGCCAAAGTTTGAGCATTCTCTTACTGCATTTTCAACATATAGTAAATTTTTGTGAAAACGGCCTTAAACGTCTATTCGAAAAATTCCAGAAATTCGGCAATAAAATGAAAAGTGTTATCGCTGGTCACCAATGCTTGTAAATATAATATTTTCGCTTCAGAACTTCAAAGTACATTTCATTTGTCGATCTTATAGTTGCACTCAGCTCCTTCTGCGAATTCTCCTTTATCGACTTAATAATCTCCAAACTCTTCACACGTAATGGTAACTCGCATTGGGGGTGCATACAACTGTCATAGGAGACCTTGGCAGCGGAGAGATATTATTATTATTTTTAGTCACATATCCGCCTACAAGATGAGATGCGTGAGGCAGTGCAAGGTTATGATAAAGAAACCGCAAGCTGTTTCTCAACATTTATATCGTTACTACCTTAAACTCCCCTTCAACCTCAAGGCAACCGTACCACTGAAGTGTCTTTCCAACAGAGGTAGTCGCAATCACAGAAGCAGTTCATTGGCTGCTTACTTTTGTAACTACTGTAAATGTTATATACAATATATTTATATGAGCATTTTTTAAGTGTGCTTAAATTTCGTCGAGCAATTACTGACTTCCCTCTCGACTGCATCTGAGTCTTTGAGCAATACACTCATTTGGTTTCCTAATCAGAGCAACATTGCCGGAAGCTGCTGGAAGATTATTTAGTTAGACTGGAGTTCTTTGAGGCGGTTTCTTTGCGTAATGAGAGTGTTGGGGACTATTAAACACTTGTAAACACCCATCTGGAAAGGTGGGTTCTACGTCATATTAGAGAAAGTTGAGTAGGTACGCAAATGCGAGATCGTTCTAACCATATATGAATCTCAGGCACTCGAAGGATCTGCAGAGCCGCAGCTCTCGAATTTTGTACGTGTCATTTCCGAACATTGTACATTCGGCATTTACGTGATAAGACTTGGTATTGCCTCAAACCCTTACTACAGCAGCTGTCTATAAGATGAAGTGGACCATTCGGTCTTCTTCACAACTCTCAAACTCAACTCCCTCTCCCCTATCCTTTTTTTCTGTATTTCCTCTTGTATCATCTCCTTTCACAACGAGCCAAATTTGTGTTTCTTGCACAAGTAGGCCTTAGCGCGGACAACCGTATACCTAAACTAACCTAACCTAACTTTACATCTCGCATTGCTAACGCGCTTGCATCAATAAAAAACACAACCAACCCTAAGCAAAATCGATGCTTATATTGTCTGTTAGATCGTCGGATGGTGAATACGACTAAGTCTCTAGTATCTTGCTTTCCACCCATCGCAAAGCTAATAATTTGATGTAAAGTTTTTTGGTCAGGGCATAGCCTCCTAGGTTCATGTGCTTTTGTAAAGGCAGCTCATACTTCTTGATAAGGCAGAAGTAGTGAAGTAGTAGACATTGTAACATCCAATGGCCTTCGTGCCTTGCTCCTCCACTCTCATCATTCAGTGGCACTGAAAACACAATTTGATATTTTCAGAAGATCAAACAGCATCTGTATTTCTTGCATGTTTCTTATTAAAGAATCAGATATTCCAAGTGTTTGCCTACAAATTCTAGTTCTTAATACATTGGCAGTGGTTATGCACACAAGGAAGAGTTTTCTCATCTGAAGTTTTGTGTTACTCTTCATTGATAGTTGGTTTTAAGGCGCAGATCCCAAGCTAAGCGCATAACCGGATGCTGGAGTATTTTGTTTTATAAAGGGGTTTTCAATAGGTTTCAATAGAGCGGGTAGATGTTGAAATGGAATAAAACAAGCTGTGTGTGAGTTATTGATAAAATTATTTTTTTATTTGAAAGGCGCATATATGCCATTAAGTGTGGAATATGACATCATTCAAATGCCCGCCTTGGCTTCTTACAGTGGAACGGATCCGAGTGGTCCAATTTTCAATGACTCTTCCGCATAGATCCGGCTGAATTTGAGCGATGGCCTGTGTTATGTTCACCTTTAGAGCATCGGTCGATTGTGGTTTATTTGCATAGACCTGAGACTTCAAGAAACCCCACAGGAAAAAGTCTAGCGGGGTCAAATCGCATGACCTTGGTGGCCAATTCACATCATCCCTGCGAGAGATAACCTTACCCTCAAGTCGTTCATGCAGAATGTCAATCGTGGCGTTTGCTGTTTGCTGGAACCACATGTCGTCTAGGTCCATATGGTTCAATATGGGCTATAAGAAATTGGTTATCATCGTTGTGTAGCGCTCGCTGTTGACGGTGACCGCCTCACCAACGTCGTGTTCAAAAAAGTGAGGACCAATGACGCCGCCGGCCCAAAATCCACACCAAACGGTAACTTTTTGAGGATGCATTATCACCTCGTGTGGATTGGTGTTGTCCCATATACGACAATTTTGTTTGTTAACACAGCCATTCATCCGAAAATGCGCCTCGTCACTAAAGGTGATTTTTCGCCCAAAACTGGGGTTCTTTTCCAAACGATTCGAAGCCCAGTCAGCGAACAAACGGCGCTGTCTATGGTCATCAACTTTGAGCTCCTGGGTCAGTTGGATCTTGTACGGGTGTAGGCCCAAGTCCCGACGCAAAATTCGCCAAGTTGAAGTCTGCGAAAGGCCAAGTTCTTGTGCACGGCGAGGAATAGACTGCCTCGGGTTCTGCTGTACACTTTCACGGACCGCGGCAATGTTCTCGGCTGATCTTGCGTTCCTTGAACGCACGGATGCTGGCTGATTGTTTACTGACCCGGTCGTCTCAAATTTGGCCACCAAACGTTGAAGAGTCGACTTTGAAGGGCCATCACGTCTACCGAAAAATGGGTGCAATGCGCGCAACGTTTGCGTTAATAAACACTCATTTTGATATTAAAGTTTTATCAATTGAACGCGCTGTTCAATCGTGTAACTTGCCATGATGATTTGGCATAAACAACTGAATAATAAATAAAAGATTTGACAGATGTCACCAAAACAAAATGGCTGCCACAGGGCGCCAAAATCGACCCGCGCCAATTGAAGAACCCTTTATTAGATTTCTATTCTAAGTCGCTTGTTTCAAGATAGACGCCGGCTCGTAGTGGACAGGTGCTACAGAGCATGACGAACACTTAAGGCGGATGCGAGGGGGTGGTCTCACCAGAGCACGAATCTCAGTTTAGCTCGCCATCATACTAGTGTTTGGTTGGAACCCAACAAATACTTGCCTAAAATTGGAATTTGTGTGGCAGTCAAAAACGTTTTCCTTTTGCGTGGACTTCTGCACAAAAAACATCCTCCTCAACTAAATATTTCTTTCAAGTACTTTCATATATATTTAAAAAAGCATCTCTAAGCCAAAGCACAAAGTTAATAATTCTTCCATTTTCGATTTCAAAAAGGCTTTAAAGATGATTTTACCAAAGACTTCATTTACGGTATTTCTCTCTACATATGGCTTTCATTTTTTCGCAACACATTAGCACTTTTGAAAAATGCATTTCGGCGCAATAAAAGTAAATACATATTTGAAAAATAAAAATATCAAAATCCCACCATTACCCATGAAAATCCGGATTTCACTTAAATTGCGAATAAAATGTTGTGCGAAATCAAGCGAACAAAGCGCTCATTGCAGTCCATATAATTTGCTTTCATTTGAAATGCAGCGAAGCAGCAAACGGCCACTGTGCTTTTGTGCGACATCTCTGGGGAGTTGGCTGGATGGGCTGCGAGGATTGCGCCTCTGGAGGGTTGGAAACTGTAGCAGCAGTAGATTGTCATTCTGCAACCCCTCCAAATAACGCCAAAGCCACTTTGATTGATTGTGTCTATTGTGTTTTCAATTGCATACTTTGTAAGAGCCATTTGAGGTACGGGTGTAGGCAGTGCGAAAAGTTTTAGCCTGATTAAAAAAAAGCACATGAAATTTATTACACCAGATAAATACACGCATGTGCCCGCTTGTATGTTTGCATGGGGAAATGAAAAATTATTTCGTTGTTAACTGTTATGAATGATTGTTCAAAAAATCAGCTTTTTGAAATATTGCTTGTATGTCTGAATTTACAAGGGGAGGTGTAAATATTCGCACAGTGAAGAAGAAGGGGTGCAAAATTGAAAACTAAATTTTTTTTTTTTGATGTTAGTGTACTTTTCTGATCTTTCATAAATTTTATTTCCAGTGAAATTTATATAAATAGGCAGAAATAGTCGAAAAATAATCGACGGCATCATAATCAACACGTTTTTGTTTTACAACAAAATGTCTTCTGAATCGTGAAAGCACGCCATCTTTCGCGCCAATTGCTACATCTTGAGCTTCGTAGGCGGCGCTGTAACTTTTCTTATAAACACAGCCTGAAGCTCAAACTCTACTCTGATTTTAATGAAAAAAAAAACAAGTTACTTCTTACGTATGAATTCTCGATACCCATCATGCGCTTACCTTCGCGAAACCAAGATAATCATGGAGGGAGTTTAAAATAGTCATGGGTAGTAGGTACTCCATTTATTTATTTTTTTTTTCAATTTATTTCCCCCAGAAACCTACAACCTAAAGCAGTAATTTTCGACTTTTTCAGCAATGCCTACAAACGTTAAACGTCGCCTGGATTGGTCCTCCTGAACGCTAATCATCTTTAATTGAATCTCTATTAAACTCTCATTTATAAGTCATTGCTTTTATGGCCAATACTTTCCTTCAACGGATTACACCCCTTCTTTTTTACCTCCCGTCGCACAGTGGAAGAAGTTAAGTTTTAGTATAACCTTTGCTTTTACAGCATTCGACAGACATCACATAAACTAATTCTTTTTCTTTATTTTAAATTAAATGGTAAGAAAAGTAAAAATTATTAGTAGGATAAGAAAGGGAGTTTCAGCTAAAATAATCTGCCTCATCAGAGCCCTTTATGAGAACTCCGAAGTGCTTCACAACGGCAACAAACGGCAAAGTAAGGTAGCCCCTGTCGCTCCTTCTCTTCGCCATCGTCCAAAACGACGTCTTGAGCTAATTGACCCTGCACAAAAGAAGCATCGCTTGGAGTTTCATCCGACATCTTGAGGACCTGGACTTAGCTTTGGCACCTCTCTTACAAACTCACTGTCATGCAAGCGAAGGCGGGCAGACTCATTACGCTGGCGCGCACTGTCAGACTGGAGGTCAACACCGCCAAGACCAAAGCTATGAAAGTCAATGACAATAAAGCAAAACATATCATGATAATAAAAACATTTTTCTAATAGCGGTTGCACCTCGGCAGGCTATGGCAAACCTCCGAGTGTATTTCTGCCATGAAAAAGATCCTTATAAAAAATATCTGCCGTTCGGATTCGGAGGAGGAGCTCGGCCAAGCACCTAACAGAAGTGTACGCGCCAATTATTTATTAATTTTTTATTCTGCTACCACGGCTCCACTATCACGGCAGACGGCGAAGCAAATGAAGAAGTCAATTTCAGGCTAAACAAATCAAGGGCGGCGTTCGCGTCCTGGCGCTCTAAACAGTGAATATTCAGTCTATGTGTGAAGTGAGTATATTTGAAGCATGGCTGCTCCCTAATACCATCACACAGAGGTTACAAATGCTGCCGCGTTATCTGTAGAATTTTCTGAGCGAAAACCATCAGCAACGACATGCTGTGGAGATCATCACATGAGGAACCTATGTCAAATCAAAAGCAGAGATTGGCGATGGTAAAATCGCACGCTTAGAAAACCACCAGATAGCATCACGAGAATGCCACTGGGCTGAAATCCGCAAGTGAGCAGAGGACGCGGTCGGCCAACGAATATTTTCAGAAGGTCGAAGTTGCGCGTGCTAGTAGATGCCGACATTTCATGGAACGGCGCAAAGTCAAAAGCCCAGAACCGTGTATAATGGAAGAGTCTGGGCGAGATGCTATGCTCCCGAGCGGAGTGAACAAGGATAGAAAAAATGTTTATTTAATTTGAGTTCATATGAATTTTAAAATATTGAAAAATAGAGTATTGTAAGCTACAGCTGTTTCTTATTTAAAATTAAAAAAGAAGAAAAAAGAAAATTATTTATCCTTTTACTTTAATATTTTTTCTTCATTTGCTAAATCCCTATTTATATATTGCTTTTTGACCCATTATACATCTCCTTATATGGAAAGAATGCTCGAAATTATTTTGTGTGTAGAAAATACAGAAGACCGCCAGCAAAAAAATTTTAAAAATCAATCTAATTTTTTATACATTTCAAACTTGCGCTACATACATCAAATTTAAATGAGCTACAAAATTGTGTGCCAATTGATTCAGATCTGGACATCCTGCAGCTAAGAACCCCGGAATATTATTTTTAGCCACTGCTGGGTGGTTTTTCCTTGTGGCCTGAAGCGGAATCTTGCTAGAAGATTCAACATTCTCCATTGAAGAGAGTACTGTTCACCTGCTTCACCACACTTTCTAAGAAAACCTCCTGGTACACTTTTGCCCCGGTATTAATCCCTTTTTCGCGGAAATGAAGAGATGTAACGTCTTTACAAGACACTCTCCAACAAACCATTATGGAGGCTGGATGGTGGCCACGCTGAACCTTCGGAACAACAGTTTTTGCGTCTTTAGAAGCTTTAGCATAAATTTCGTTATTTTGCTTATTAAAACTTCTTAAACAGTGACAATTTTCTCATTTGTGAAAAGAATATTTTCATGGCCGTTTACCGCGTGCCACCGAAGAAGCTGCTGCATCTGTCGAGTTTAATTTTCTTCAAGCGCGTTGTCAAAAGATGACCAGCTGAGCGATGGAAGGCTTTCATGTGGAGATCATTTCCAATTAGTCTTGACATAGATATGGATACACTCATTTTCCTGGGCATGATTTTCTGCTTACCAAAGGGATTTCTGCGAGTTCTTTCTCGAACGGCGGGTTCGAACCATGCGACACTTCTTTTTCTGCCTGTCACTCTAGACGTTTGGGAAAAACGATTGACCGTAATCGAAATACTAAGTTCTTCAGCAATTCATAAATCTTACTTGCACTTTTACCACACTTTTGTAATGCAATCACTAGAATGCAATTTTCCTTAGCTCCCCATTCCTTTGCAAACAAGCGAAACTTCCCACGAAACTGAGTATAATTATGAGTAGACAATGCATACGAACAAAAGGAAAAATAGTGGAAATTTTTGCGATTTGTTCTCGCCGTACGCATTGTAAATATTGTCACAGAGTTTATGACAAGACTAAGTATATTTAAAAAGAAATTAAATAAATAGTAGATACATAGTCAAAGATATATTTATTTATTAAGATAGAGCAGTATAGCTTTAGTAGCTATGAAAATATAATAATTTAAAAAATACCGTTATGCAACCCAAATCAAAGAAGCTTACCTACCAAATTTGTGGTTTCCAGCTCAATTTTTACCATTTATGACCAACAGTTGTATGAAACGCGCCCACCGTGTGTCATAGCTCAAGCTGTTATATATATGTATTAATACATAACAATATGCCCCATCAGTGAAGTTAAGTGACTGATGAACGAGACAAACAGCCATATTTGCAATGTCAAAAGTGGCATTAAAGTTTATGACACATCAAAAAATTCTATGCCAAAATATTTGTACGATTTTAAAAATTCATGAAAACCATTATTTTTAATCAACCCTGCATATATACTCGTATGTATGTCACATGGTGTGAATATATCCTGTGAAAGCTTTTTGTGAAACTTCCTACTAAGCTGTTAAAAGTTTTGACATAAAATTTGATTTCCACACTTTCTCAACTGCGCTGCGACAGTTGATATATTTGCGTATAATTGTATGTGTGTAAATATGTGAATACATAACAAACAATATTGACAATTTGCGTGTCATTTAAAAGCAAAATTACACAGAAAAGTCAAATTATATGCACTCATGCATTTAAATGCTACACACACATGCATAAGTTAGCTTTCATTCATGTGTAAGCAAATATAATGTGACTTGTGCGCATGTGTCAATCGCAATTTAAGGCTGCTTGCTCGCTTCCTTGAGCATTCGCTGTGCTCCCCAACAATGAATTTTATCTTCTTTACATACACATGTATATACTTACATATATACACAATGCACACACATACATCCACTTGTGTTTTAAAACCAAGTCTCCTTCCAGGCTCTTGCCACCGATTATTTTATTTATACACACATACGTATAAAAGTACTTATAAACCTATACACAGAAAATATATTCCGCACAAATTATTGGGGTTTTTAATTGCAGTTTTGCAATTAAAATAAAAGCAATTTAATTCATATTTGTCTTTGTCTTTGGCTGTGTAAATCATTGTTATTGTAGTACTCTGAAATATTTAAGCTCTAATTTTAATCTCTTCACCAGTTGTACTAGGTTTATTTAATTTAAGTTCTTTATGGGTTTTTCGCCTCCTTCAACTGCATACACATGCCCAGATATACATATATATATATATTATTTTATTTTTGTTTTTTTTATTATCAGCTTACAAAAACTTTATTTAGAGCACTTTAATCTGTGTGTGTGCATCTCTACACCTTATAAAATAAATTCCAGAAATATGAATGTACGCCAATAACTAAGCACAGAATGCCCGGATTTATGCAGGGTCTTTAGCATTTTGAAATTAATCTTTCCCGGATGGACAGAAATTGCATAAAATCACAAAAAAAAGGCGTTTCTATATATTAGCCAATATTTGTTAAAAACTCATAAAATTAATTTTGAAGCTACCACAAATCGCTAATCGCTTGACAGATCGGAAAAACAGTAAAGGCTGATCAATTTAGAGGTATTGGATTTTAAATTGAAATAAAATAACGAAAATTCAAATTCATTGACAAGACATTTATTTTTTAGAGATAATCCCTTTCAAATGTTGGCTGCAACTGCGCCGTGATTCGGGTATCCGTAAACACCAACTTTGAATGACTCGCTGGACGAGTTCGGTCGATATCTCTTGAATAACTTTAGTAATGTTGTCCTCCAATGTCGCAATCGAAGCTGGTTTATCCACAAAGCATTTAGACATTTGGACTTTACATACCCCTACAAATAAAAGCCCAAAGTTGGGATATCACCCGATCTTTGTAGCCAATCCAGTGATCCACTGGTCCGAGACGAGGGATAAATTGCTCTCCCAAGCCTGTATGGCAGGTACCGTCGTCTTATTGTAACAGGTTCTTGAATGGCTTCGGGTTGCTCTACAGCCCAAATACAACAATTTTGCTTATTGACATACCCATTAAGCCAAAAATGGGCTTCATCGCTGATCGCTATAAATTGGCCTGAGCGCGTGATGAACACTTATCACAGAGCTTCGATTTTCGTAATAAAAATGCATTTTTTTTTTGTAAATTTTGTTGTCTTCCATGACGTTGCATGTCTTTCCGTGATGAAATGTCAATGAATACTCACCCTTAACTTCTGCTACGAAACCTTCAAATATTTAGTATATCTTTGCCAAAATTTTTCAATTATTTCTTATTATTGTTTTTGAAATCCGAGAACGCCATAACTCAATATCTCGACCAATCCTTTTGAAATTTTGCACAATACTTATCCTCATACTTTTCTAAGTAGCACTGTGAGCTTATTATGTTCTTTTTTTTATTAATTACACAGGCCGACAGCATCTCAGACCCAGAAACCGGGCTATATATTAAGATTTCATTGCTAAGGAGATATTTCTTGGCGTATTTCTGTTAGGATTTTTTTCGATTTGTCAGCTTTTTTTTTAATTTTTCGTAGCATTTAAAAATCGAAAACTGATTTTCATTAAAAAAATTTGCAATTTGTTACTGGAAGATTGATAACACAGGCCGACAAAATTTAACCAACATTCAAACCCAGAATCCAGACTATATATTTCCGAAGGATTATGATGCGATGAATCCAAATCTGGCCTCAGAATTGCTCTATCAGCTCTGGTTTTTGAGATATCCTAACCTAAAAGTGCAAAAAACACCGTTTTTGCCCATATTTGAGGTTATGTAGCCTTGCAGATGTTTTCTTTCACCAAAATTAAAGGATGACGTCTTTAAACACAAGTCTTCTTTTTTCAAATGGCGTTGAGATTGCTCAAATATCATTTTTTTTCGCTGAGATATCGCATTTTGAAATTTTCATGTTTCTAAATTTTCCTACACCTGAAAATCGATTAAGATAACATAGACATGATATAGTCGATTACTAATTTTCTTGAATTTAGTCTTATTTTTCTTAAAATTTTGTCTCACACCATAAGTGTGCTGACTCAATGAAATCTTAATTTGTTTGTCTTAGATGATTTTGTTGTGAGTTATGACGTAAACTGCATAAGAATTTTATTTCTATCATTCGCTAAATTTTCAATATTTTGCTATAAAAATTTAGAGAAATATCACAATCTATTTATCCGAAAAATGCTAAATAATATATCTTTTTCCCCAAATTCAGCTTACCCCTCCGTTAAAAAGAAGAAATACTCCATCGCATAATATGTACATAGAAATTATGAAATTCCGAAATGATGGAGATGGTTCGCGAACTGTGTGAAGCGTCGCCCATGGATAATTTCGCTTTATGGCAAAATATCTTTTGTTTTGTTGGATGTTTTTTTAGATGCATGAGATTGATCGATATCCATGCAGACCGAATTTTTGTTACTAAAAATGAAGCAGCTAAACATCGACGACATTTATTTCTAACAAGAAGGCGCAACTTACATGCAGTGGTGCGCCTAATGCATTACCTACCGTGTGTAGATATTTGTGCTTTTCATTTAACTCAACAACACTCCCGTGTGCATACATTTGAATGTGACGATAACCATTAATTTTTTATTTCGAATGAGATAAAATTAGATTCCCATGTTTCAGCTAAAATTGTACAGAATTGTACATATATCTTACATACTCAGAAGAGAACTTTGAGGATAGCCTTCCAGACAGGAAAGTACTTCAGAAGAGTCTTCGGATTCAATTTTTCACCAAGACAAAGAGTACTACAATTACCAGGTTCAAGTGATTCTGAAGATGAAATTGCCAAAATTTGTTTGGCCCGAAGCTGATAGGCCAAGAAATCAACAGGGTTTTCAAGGTACTCCAGGGATGAAAATATTTCCAGAAAATTTAGCCTCGCTCTTTATTTTTGATGATCTTTTATCTACTTTATCTGAAGAAACAAATAAATATTACGTCAGCAAATGCTTACCTTTATTTATTTCTCAAATAATGAAAATATAACATCAATTTGAATACGCTTGGTAAAAATTCAAAACATTATCAACTACTTCAGAAAAAAATTAGGTATCATTAGAGATAAATATAACTTTCATAGAAACTACACCAAGAAAATCATAGGGTGTTAGAAAAAAGTATCTATGTAAAATTACAAAGTTTCCCGTTACCTCCGAAACGAACCATTTCACCTCTACGCTCCGATACGATTTGTTGTCCCTACCGCCATCACTTACCTTCCCACGTACGAGGTCCCCTGAAAAGCGTACATTTTGTTTTTGATTCTTTTGAATTTCACCCGACACCAGGGAACCTTTTTTTGCAAGCATTAGCAGTAGGTAATATTTAATAATTGGTTTATTGCAAAATCAGTTTGGTGACAATTTTCTTTTCGGAAGTGGCCCTGTTCACTGGCCCACTTCTTCGTGCGATTTAACGCCTCTGGACTACTTTTTTGGGGATATATTAAGTCATTGGTTTATGCCGATAAACCAGCAACTGTTGAAGCATTGGAAGCCAATATTTAAGCCACCATCGAAGCCACTTGGCCAGATTTATGGGGAAAAGTAGTCAAAAACTAGATTGATCGAATGGATCATGTCTCGTAGTCGCGGCGGAGATGCCATGAAATTATCTAGCCTTCATGATAGTAAAAGCATCAGAACTTCTAAAATGTACGTAGTCTTTTTTTTTGTGCAGATAGATTTAATAGCAGCCCCGATATAAATTAGTTTTAATCAAAATACCGAAATTTAGTATGGAGTTGTAAATTTGTTTTTATAATATATATATTTATTTTTTTTTAATTTTTCCACTTTTATCTTGCAGATATGCCACAAAATGTTGTTACCTAAGCAACAACAACGTAACAAATTATTATCAACCTGTTTCAACATAAAGACTAAGGTAAGATATTTTAATATTATTTATTAATAAATTAAGTTATTGTTATTATTATTATTTGTAGGGGACATTTTCAATATAACTCTAACTTGATTAGCACACTGAATACTAGGGACTTCGGTGAAATTAAATTACTTCTAACGATAGTAACAGGTGATTTTTTAGCTATTATCTTTTTAAGCAGCTGACGCACGTTTCGTGATTTGTTTCACTGTCAAACATCTTCAGTTTGGTCTATAATTTAACCATGAATCGTCTTACAAACGAACAACGCTTGCAAATCATTGAATTTTATTATAAAAATGCGTGTTCTGTTAAGAAAGTTTAAGATCCACTTTTTTATCGAAAAATTGTGTTCAGCGACGAAGCTCATTTTTGGATCAATGGGTACGTAAATAAGCAGAATTGTCGATTTTGGAGTGAAGATCAGCCAGAAGAATTGCAAGAGCTACAAGTGTATCCAGAAAAGGTCACAGTTTGGTGCGGTTTATGGGCCGTATATCTTTAAAGAAATCATATCCAACTTTTTTTTGCCCAGAATGCAAGAGCTTGAATTGCATGGCATGCGGTTTCAGCAAGACGATGCCACTTGCCAAACAGCACGCGTAACAATGGACTTGTTGAGACGCCTTTAGATTACTTTTTTTGGGGCTATGTTAAAGCTCATGTCTATTCAGACACGCCTGCTTCAATTAACGCATTGGAGGACAACATTAAAGCATTTATGTGTGAGATACCGGCCGAAACATTGGAAAGAGTATGCCAAAATTGGACTAAGCGGATGGACCATTTGAAGCGCAGTCGCGGTCAACATTTGCCCGAAATAATCTTCAAACATTAAATTATATGGACTGTACTATCGCTTTAAATAAAAAGTTCATGCATTTTAATGAATTTTACGTGTGTTTTTTTGAAAAACTTTCCTATAGCTCTTAAAAAATCACCCTTTATAAGTTAAATAAAATATATTCTACATACATACATTCGCGGCCAAAATAATGGTCAAGTTTTCATCATTTATTTTTTTATTTAATTCTTTTATTTTACAAAAACCATGTAGCGTGAAATTTTAAACTTTTTAAAAATTATTGAAATCATCAAAATTTCAGACTTTTATGGTAAGTTAAACACTTTAGGAGAAATTCTGGGTATGCAGCTTTGTAGTGTATTCAATTTTGATGCAATATTGAGTTAGCTGGAAGGGACTAAAATATCTCATTGATTTTTTTTGTAGGCGGTGTTGCGCATTTTCCTCCATATAAAAGAGTCGTGCATTCGTTGTTCGAATAGTTAGAAATTTGCTGTTATATTTCTTCGGTGATTCATACTTTATGCAGTGATTTCGTGTTCACAAGAAGAACAAAGAGTTTTAATTTGTTTTTTTTTTATATTATATTCATAATGTATTTCGTATAACTTAACCCTCTGCTAAGCTCCCAGGGCTGCCATTTATCATGAACAGTAAAGATAAAAACAAAAACACGCATACTTTAGCTATTTTTACTTTACTTTACCGAATGCTTTTGAGTAGTTTATTTAGTGAAACTATTCATTTTCTAATGCCTTTAAATATTTCTTCTATTGACACATTCTATGCGAATATTTACAGTATCTTCATTGTATAAAATATATCTGAGAATGATAGCAACAAAAAGTAACAACAATGCACACACAAAATAAGCGCACTCAATCAACTGCTTTTATCTCTCTAAATTAAATCCATTTTATGCTTTACCGTTCACAGAAATCCATTTATTATCTTAAACTACAATTTATAAGCTTTTAAAATACATTTGCCTTGCCTCTTAGTTGAAATATTGTACTCAACGTCACATTAGTTATTGATTTTTTTTCAGTTTTGCACTTATTTGATATAGGAAAATTCATATTTTAAGTTAGAATCTAATTTAAATTTAAATTTCAAAAACAAGAATTAACAAATATATTTGGAGAATCTTTTTCACTAATAACAGCTGAACTAAAATGTGAGATATTTGTGAAGTCTCTCGGTTTTATGAGAAGATTCTTCATGACAAGAGTACTCTCAGAGATTCGCCATTGCCTACCGAAGTGTGACCGTTGTCAGAAAAAACTTGAAGAAAACTTTCATTTATTATTCACAGTGCTGCTCATCCATATGTTCTCAATAAGAAAAGCGCTTTAGTTCGATTTGGTTGACTTAGATTGACTGCTTAAAGCAAATTGCAGAGGAAAGGTCAAGAATGAAAATATTGCCCTAACTTTGTGTTTTTAGTTGTCAGACTTAACCCACTTTAAAAAAAACTACTTACTAGCATTCGAAGTCAACCAAAATCGGTTATGTGGTTAAAACACCGTTTAAAAAATATAAAATATTTTGATTTGAGTAATACAAAGCCAATTTCCATTTAGTTAGAATTCACTCACGGCCACCGCAGCTAAATGGGTTTCAATGTGCCTACCATTCGAATAAGTACGGATTCAAAACTCCAAGCACGAAACACCAAGATTTCTTCTAATAGCGGTCGCCTCTCAGAAGACAATGGTAAACCTCTGAGTGTATTTCTCCCCTTGAAAAACTCCTCATACAAAACCATCTGCCGATCGGAGATGGCATAGAACTCTAGTTCCTTCAGTTTTATGGAAAAACAACAAAACGCATAGTGCAAATTGGACTAGGAGCTCGACCAAGCACTTTATAAAGAGTGAAAGTGGCAATTACAATATGTACACATCGCTACTGAGGAATCTTTAGCCACGCATCTTTAAGAAATTCCTAAAGTTGTTGACTGTTACTCGGTTTGGCATTACGTACAGTTTTTTAATTCCCCTTACAGATTTCCTATGAGACTTAAGTCTGGGAACTGAGCTAGCCGCTCTATTACCTCAATTTTATTTGCGCGAAACCACTTGGCCCTCCGACGCGTATATTTAGGATCGCTACCCTGCTGGTTGACCCATTTTACTAGTATTTTATACTTTGGTTTAATGGTTTTAGAGTGTATTGTGGTTAATTTTATGTACCAGCTGGACATGTAACATATTGTCGTGAACCCGTGCCACCTTGGATAGCTATTTTAGACTCGTCAGCCCATAAAATATTACGCCAAATGTCAACTGTCCAGCTGACATATTTTCTTGCAAACCCCATGTTTTGGTATCGAAAGTGTCTTTTCTCGTGTGCTGCGACCTGCTTGTTCAGCTTCCTGTAGTTTTCTACGTAAAGTCAAATCCGAATTATTTATATTCACCTCATTTTCAATTTGTTTGGCTGACTTCATGGGATTCTCTTTGGAGCACCTTACAATTATGAGATCCTCGACGGAGCGAAGTTTTTCGTTTTCTCCGCTTTCTTCCGGCTTTTTCACAAATTTGATTGCATTTAAAATCATTTTTGCAGGGTATAAGATAATATTTCGTATTTCTATGTAAGATCTTCCATCTACTCTTAATTTCAGTATTCGCTTTCGTTGTTCTATGGATCAGTGTTTCGCTCGAGCCATTTTAGTCAAAACATAATAATTTTTATTCTTGATGATCTGGTATATATATATCAGTCTCCAAAACTAAAAAATAGAAATATATAAAAAATAATAAAAAAAAGTACTTCCTTTAAAATCTGTGAAAAATTGTATTAATACTCTTTGTGGAACCTTCAAAAACTGAAGGCACTGCTATTTCAATGTTGTACTTAAAAACGTAACTATGCCAATAAAGAACAGCTATTTACGCAGTCACCAGATTTACTCAGATAAAGTCTACATATCTGAGGCCCCTGAACCCTTCGTAGATATTTGTTACTAAACTTTTATTTTTTTATGATTTATAGGAAAAAAATAAATTACTTCAAAATAATTTTTTATGCGTAATCCTATTTTCACATTCACAGCTGTATATGCATATACTCGTATAAGTACATATAAAAAGTTCACTCTTCTACCAAAGAGGCCAAGAAAAGAAAGATTTATGAAATAATTCTACCCCTGGTGCATTCAGTTAGCCTTTTCAATGAGTTTGGCCAAAGATCTATTATTGATTTGCCCAGTACTGACCAAAATGAAGGCACATTCTGCAGCGGTCATTCTTATTCTTGCTCAGATTAATAATTAACACATTTAACCCGTTTCTCAATTTATCAATACGAATACAAGAAACCTAATGGGTACCATTGATCGTGATCGATTCATTCTACTATATATATATATTAACTATATAATATACTACACTCAATGTGTCCCAGGGCCTGGTAGAGATTAACGCTGTTCAAGATATCGTAGGAAAATTTGATATTCTTGAATACATTTACCAATCTGCGGGCTTTGATCGTAGTTTGATTGTCTGATCCATTCTGTGCATTAGTTTTCTGTCATGGCAATTGCATACGTTCCGACTTTAACCTCAATAGTAGTATCCAAGTCTGTATGCTTATCTCAGTAAGAGTTACTGAGAGAACACATCAAATTCTGTGCCACTGTTAATTTTTTCACCGCCTGTGAAGGTTGTATCCTGTGATCACTTAGAATAATAGCAGATTTCCAGTCCCCTTTGATGCGGAAGTGTAGTAATAATAGAAGTTATTATGTTAAGCCATAGTTACATTTAGGACAGAGGATGGCTGTGCAAGCACTTGACTTCTGCAGAAGCTGTCTAGATAAGGAAGAGGAGAAGACGATCCCGCACCTTCCTGCTCTATCAACTATTTTAGGTAGAAATTTTTCAATGAATTGGAAGTTACCAGTTCTGCAAAAACCAGAGCTATTCTAAAGTTTTTGAAAAACACACACTGGTTTTAGGAGCGATAAGGACAAGTTCTCCAATGGGCGGCACAATGGGCTATGAGCCAGAGCGTGTGCCGCAGGAAATCCGCTTCAACCTAATTTAAAATCAATGCAAATCAGAGCGTATGACACACCAATAAATTATTCTTCAACTAAAGGATTACGGCGGCCGCCGTAGCCGAATGGGTTGGTGCGTGACTACCATTCGGATTTCAGAACCTTGGTTCGAATCTCGGTGAAAGACTAAAATAAATAAAAAGTTTTTTCTAATAGCGGCCGCCCCTCGGCAGGCAATGGAAAACCTCCGAGTGTATTTCTGCCATGAAAAAGCTCTTCATGAAAAATATCTGCCGTTCGGAGTCGGCTTTTAAATTGTACGTCCCTCCATTTATAGAACAACATCAAGACGCACGCCACAAATAGGAGGAGGAGCTCGGCTAAACACCCTAAAAGGGAGTACGCGCCAATTATAGGTATATATAAAGGATTATTTAGCTTTTACCAGCGGCTCTGAAGATATCTTGAGTATTCAAGGTTATGTACGTATTAGCAGGGTACAAACAATTTTCTTTTTCTTTTCGTCGCAGTGAATTTTCATACTATAAAATCTTACGTTTGCTCTTTCGGTAAGTGACCTTTCGAAAAGCTGTTAACTCACGTGCTTGTTAAAGTTTTTTAAAATTTATTTATTATTATTTTCGTCATATACATATAAAATACCCGCCTTAACATCCTTTCCAGCTGGAATCGCTGAACCGCGAACCGCATTTTTGAAAGGCTCAGAGTGAAAGAAAGAAGAAAGGAAATTCTATTATTGCTAACAAACAATAGAGTAATTTAGATAATAAAATTCACTTATCCGCATACATGCAAATAAAATTATGTATACAGGATATGTTGAAGAATGTGTTTCACACATGCATACGCATACGCACCCGTATATTCAAATATCTATATTATTACGATGCGCATGCAAGCACATTCCCCCCACTACGCATGCAAAGCAATGCAACTCAAAGTGAAGCAAGGAGTACCATGTGTTGCATAAATTTGCATACAAGGACACATTTGTATGTATATATGTACGAGGGATGTCAGTCCCGCGATCCCGTAATAGCGAAATCTCAGAGTAATTGTGTGTTTCAGATCCCGTAAATTCTGGAACGAACTTGTATGAATCTCAGGATCCCGAAAAATATGAAATAGCGAATTGAAAAATATAACAACGTTTTTACTACAAAATATGATTACAATGAAATGATTTAGAATTTTATGACTTCCAACGAGATAATGTATTATAAGAGACTAAAAAGTCGTACAGAGATATTGTAATTAATAAATAAAAATTAAAGCTCAAAGTTCCAAGAAGCTTGTAAGGAAGTTATAAGGAAAAATATCAAAATGTATTAATTTAATCCAAGCAAACTTCTTTAAATTGAAAAAATAACAATTTATCCGACGCGCTGATAAAAGTGGCTGAAATATATTGTCATGGTGGAGTTAATGGTCATTATCTTCAAATCGCTTATATCGACTACTTCTCGACAGTTCAGCACCACAAGTGTTGATCATCATCATCATTCATAGCACTACAGCTCGTTGTGAGCCTTTGCTTTCTCCACAGTTCTTCTCATGCATCTCAGCCCATAGCCAGACTATGGTAGTTGGTCACTTTAATGCTTCTTAAACGTGGGCTAAGTATCGCTTCCGCGGTCGTCCTTTTCACCAAACATTCATCTGGAACTTTGCGAGGTATTATTTTAGGAAGGGTAGGAATTCCTCCAGCTCGTTATTATATCTGGTGCGATAGAACTCATGTTTTTCTCGCACCCAGTATAATTCAGTATTCTTCTTTCCAATATGCTTAATTGTATAATTGTATCCGCTTTCACGTTCCACGTTTCGCACCCGTCGTTGCCACTGGTCGAGTCACTGTTTTATATATTTTGATTTTCGTTTTCCTACTCAAAAGCTTGCTTTTTAACCGTTTAACGTGGGCGAAATATGTTCTGTTTGCAGTTTGTATCATTTTAATGATTTTAGTTTTATGGATTTTGTGGAGTAGAATAAATACGATAAAGTATTTTGTTTCTAAATAGTTTTGTTTCGTAGTTTTTTTTTATTAATTACTACTTTCAAGATTACCTTGTAGTGTCATTGTTATTAGGTTGGAGAATAAGTTCGTAGCGTCTTACCGAAGACTTTTATTTCAGCAAAAACCAATAATTATATAAATAAGTCAGTTTGAAATTATAATTCGCCATTACTGTTTACAAATTCTTCCCACCTCTCAACCAATTTGCTGATGCCGTCCCGCCAAAACTCGCCTTGTATGGTGTCAAAGAAGTTGTTGAGCCAGTTTTAAGGGACCTCTTTGTTATCGAAGATATCGCCCTTTATATGGTTTGATAGCGAGCGGTAAAGATGATAATCGATCGGTTCAAGGTATGGAGAATATGCACCTGCCATTCGAGCTCTTGAAGTGCGGCTTTGACGACTTGAGCAACATGGGGCCTGGCTCTGTCGTGAAGGAGTATGGTTTTTTTACCATGTTGACCAAGTAGTTTCAGCCGAATAGTCTCATTCACTATTTTCACCGTGGTATTCTTTTCGAGCATTTCCTAGTGCGCCATACCCATCCAGTCCCACTCAAACACATATCATGATCTTCTTTGGATGAAGATTCGGCTTGACTCTCGGCTTTGGCGATACTCCCCTTTATTTGCTTCTTAGTGATGTACAGGCACCATTTCTCATTTGCCGTGACGATTTAGTACAAAAAGCGCTGTTTATGACGCCATCGAGTAACAGATGGCCGACGAGGTGCTGAAAAGCAATTTGAAGACGACTTTCTTTGCTTGTTTGGTGAGCTCGTGAGACACCCAGGCTCCCAATTTTCCTGTAAATCCCATTTAATGAAAGTGATTGAGAATCGTTTTACGCAGTTAATTTTTTCCGACAATTCACCACTGGTTTGGCGACCGTTCTTCTTCAAAAGTGATTTGAGACGGTCTTCATCAAATTCATAAGGACTTCCTCTGCGGAACGTATCATCGACGTCAAAGTCGCCATTTTTGAACTTTGCAAACAATTTCAGTGCTGTAGACTCGCTTATGACATGTTCTCTATACACGTCGTAAATGTTCTGGGCCGCTTCGGCTGCTGTTTGACCTCGATGAAAAGCAAAGAAGTGCAGGTATCGAAAATGTTGAGTTTTGCCTACTGGGTATTCCATTTCTAGGCCTCAAAACTAATAGCTCAAAAATGCAATTAACATAGTTTTGTAGAGCAGAATGAATTCTATCGAATGAATACTTACCCTTTGCCAAACTGCAAACAAATCGTTGTAAAATAAAAGAAATTATAAAAACGCTATGATCTTATTCCTCAGCCCAATATTTATTATACGTGCGCCCCATGATGGAAAGAATAATGAGATGGCGCCTATCGTGGTCCCGTTACTTTGCGCTCAGCGAATTTGACAACTAGTTACGTGATTTTAGCTCCAGTATGGCCAGATTACCATTTTCGTAACTTGACTTAGCATTTTTTTTTTGTTATTTAGTCTTGGAGTTTTAGTTCTTTCTTCATGACATTTTTCTAGCTGTTCTCATTAAAATATCATGTTTATAATTTTGTAAAACATACATTTTTTAAAAATTAGTTCAATAATTCACTCAGTTTTATTTAGCTTTACTTTTTGTTAACATCTGGTGGCATTGCCCGCGATTGCAGGTGTTCTTGGTGTTCTTCTGCTTTCGGCATTCAAATCTCTCTTTCGCTACTGCAGTGTTGCCTAGCTTTGGATATAAAGACGCACTAAAATGCCCATTCAAAGAAAATAACCCAACAAATTTTTATTGAATCACTTGAAGAACTTTGTATGCGTGACAAATTGTCTTTAAAATGTGCGTTTTTTTAAATAAATGTTTTATGCTTATGTACAATTTAATTGATGAGTTTTTTTTGTTAAGCGGGACGACTTATTTGCTATATTTGAGGTTATGTAACTAGATAAGGTACTCTTTTTGTAAAAATGTCAGTATGGTTTCATTAGTATTTTCTGGTATTTTATTGCTTATTTTTACAATGAATACACCTCTTGATGCCCTGTGTCCCACTAAGGATTGATGGCCGGAAGAAACGAGTACACCTCTATGGTTTTAATCCGCATTCAGTAAATTCAAACGCCTTTTAAAATGTGTAAAAAGTTTTCAATCTTAAGAAGAGTTGAGAGAGGGACATTTTATATTCTTGCATAACCTTAAAAGGAGCAAAAAATTAAATTCACACTTTCAAAATATCAAATTTTATAAGAACCAACTAATTTTCATTAGCACTAAAATCTTCTCAGAGTGGCCTTTTTAACCTTTTTTTGTATAATAATACAGTTTTTTTTAATTTAAAGTTTCGGTAGCTTTAAATTTAAAAAAAAAAAAACAAACACGAAACTTAAAAATTTTCGCATTTTCGGTATAAAAAAGCACTTAATTTATTGCGAAGAGCAAATGGTTGGCAATACTGCACAACTTAGAAGAACGTCACGCCACGTACTCTCTGATGGGCGCAATCTTCTTTCTATCATTCTTGCGTGCGCTCTTGAACCACATCTATTTAAATTAAATTTAAAAAGTTTATTAAAACTTATTTGTATTAACAAATACAAATTAGCTTATCACAAATTTGTTTGTTTTTTTCACTTCATGGTATATTTAAATACTAAATACGAGTACCAACATCTCGGGATTACTTTAAAACTACCCCGAAATACCGATGTAAAAATATCCCACTAGTGATATCCCTATCCATAGGGAGTACAAACATAGATTGTTCTGTTGTATGACGCCACAGATACATACATACCTTACATCCAACTGAGTTCCCATACGAGTACAAGCGTATTTTCTACACTAATTCAGGCAAAATGTTTGAGGATAGGAAGTGGCGCAGCAAAAATTAATTTAGTACAAGTTTATTATTATTATAGGATACGTGCAAATCTGTTTTAAAAAAAGCAGAGTAACTCCAGAGTAACTCGCTGCAAACTTTGCTGCAATCGCTGGAAAATATCATCATAAAAAATATTATGCACAACTATAAACAAAAATTATAAAGATTTCTTCAACCGCTTTAAAAATGATTTTGTCACACGCCTCCCTGTTTTTAACACGCCACTGGTTTTGTGAATTACGACACTCTTGCCACAGCCATCTAAATATGAGTCACTTTGCACCATTTGCGTCGACATGCTCTGACATTTACGCCACTCTGAGGCGGAATTTGCCTTTTGCCCAACACCAAAGCACTTCATACTTGCAACAGCGCAGAGTGCAGAAGAACATAACAAAGCAAGCGGGGTAAAAAGAAAAACAAACAGTGTAAAAAAAAAAAAAATTGAAACCAAACAAACAAATCATCTGCTGCCTCCTGTTAACTTGCAAATAAATGTTTATTTTTGTTGCTACTTTTTCTTTGCTCGCTTTTTGTTATAGAATTTATTCTTTGTTGCACAAATTACATTGCTATGCAACTCGTATAACCAATGGTTGCTGTTTCCCTGTTTTATCTATACATACACATGCATTTTTGTTGTTGTTATTGTTATTGTGTCCCTTCTACACCCACCTTTTTGCATTGGCGCACGTGAGTGCGCTCATATTTTTGTTTTTGTTTTTGTAAAAACTTCAATAATCTTCACGTTTTGATATGCATGCACACACATACATACATATACATATGTATAAGAAAAAAAAAAATAGAGAAAAGAAGAAAAAAACAACAACTGAACACAGCAAATCTGCCATCAGTTTAATTGCATGCGGTTTCCCTATTACCAGACTATTCGTCGAGCTTGAGTCATTTTTCATAGAAAAAAAACAAAACCGAGAAAAAAACAGAAAAACATTGCAGAGCTCACTCCTTTTGCTATTTATGCAAAGGATGTAGGACCATGTGCGGTATATGCTAAGCTGTCTCGTTAAGCCTTAAGTAGGAATTTCATGCTTATTGCATGCGTCGGAACTTTGGTATAATATACGAGTATGCTGATATACCCACACACATGTATGTACATATATGCTTGCATGTGTGTGCGTATTCACATATTTATGCTTGTATAGGCATAAACACTTGTATCCTGCGAATTGCATATCTACCGGCATGCCGTTTGCATTTGTGCCAAATGAGGCAGCTGGCAATGCTGAGGCTTATGGCTACATCTTAACGGCCAACAACAACCGTCTCGGAAGCGACAAAGTCAACTCGTTGTTGTTAAATTCATAAAGCTGTCGCATTACGTAGCTGTTCTCCTGTATTTGCATCTTCTACGCTGGGGTATGTGCTGAATGTTGCACAAAAATGCTTTTACATACTTCGCGACATATCCCCGCAGTATAAAATGGTGGGAATTCGGAATGGAGTAGTTCCAAGCAGCCACAGTATTATGATCCCATAAAAGCTGTGATCAAAAGTAGTTCAGTTGCTATGATTTTGTTGAATATTACTTTGGTTTTTGTTTGCTCTACTTAAAAGAGAAAAACTAAGCAAGAAATATAGGTAAGTTACCTTGAACGCTGCTCCGGTTATGTCTGGAAAGATAGACGTCCAGAATTAAAAAAAATATATATATATTTTTTACAGATTATTATTCTTTCTAGGGTTAGGCGTACTGCTGTAGAAATCGATTGTAAAAATTCTTCAAATTTATGGTAGAAAATGTAACTGCCCGACAAGAGTTGTGTGCGCACAGGTGGCTGTCTTTCGTGTGAGGCAGCAAAAATGCACTGGAAGGTTTATATACGTTTTTCTTGAAACTACTTTTTTCGGCACGGTCTGCATAATAACTCATACAGCTCTTAATATCTTTTGATGCGGTTTTTTTTTGAATATTCGAAAATGCTTTCTCTATAGTCTGTCTAGCCGGATTTTTGATATTTTTATTAAAAAAATTTATAAACATGATTAAAATCTGGCATTTATGACGTAAAATGCACACTTTTTTTAAAATCCCTAAATTGCAAAACTTTTCGAAATTCAAAAATCCGGCTATACAAGAACTTTTTACCTTTTACAGATCCATCAACATTTCAAAGAGAAATGATGCAGACCGTGGAGCAACTTGTTTTTTTTTCAGTGAACTTTGGGTCACGTGATTTTTTATATTCTAATTTTCGTAAAGAAAAATGAAAACAATTCTTTTTATAAAGTTTAAGTACTAATAAACAATGTATACATTTTTTTATATTTATTTCTCTTGTTATTCCTTCTAAAAGCAGTTTTTCTTTTAGTGCATTTTTGGTGCTGCTGGACGTATGTAACTCCTTAATATTTGTAGGCTTTAGAAAAAGTTTAATTTAGACAGGTATTACAGGTATTTTTACAAGTATTATGCCAAACAAATCCAGCGACATATGAAATGTGCTCAGTTTTTAAAGAAGTTTACTAAAAGCCTTTGTATAAATAAGGATGTCATTAATCGAAAAAAACGTTGTGTATATATACAGCAAGCAACAGAGACATTTCTTTTCAGAATGATAGCGTCAGGTGAGTGTAGTCAAGAGAGAAAGTCAACATTTTTTTAGTGATCAAATTACGAATCATGAAACTTCACAAAAACTCATCGTATAAATACAATACAATAAATACAAAAAATTAGAAAGTGGAAATAATCAATTTGAGTTAAATGTAATATTCAGATATATGAAAAAAAAAATCATGAGCCATTTTTCCGTAAGCAAACTTAACCCATTATTGCCTCATAAAGTGGGTCTATTCAACCCTTTATTTGGCAATTGTCTGAAATTCACTCTTAAGAAAGATTCTAATAAAAGATTCTACAAATATTTACCGTGGAAAATTTCACTAAGAGTCTTCTCTCACAAAAACTTCATGCGTTTAATAAAAAATCTGCAAAATATTAAAAACAAAAAACAAATATCTACATACAACTATGAATATAATAATAGCAGTACCCTAGATCTGCCCTGGACAACTTTATAATAGATCTTTGGCCAAACTCGTTGAAAAGGCTGACTACATGCATCTAGGGGAGGGATTATCTAATAAATCTTTCTTTTCTTGCCCTCTTTGGTATATACAGCCGTGAATATAAAAGTAGAAGTACCCTTAATAAATTATTTTGAAGTATCATAATTTATTTTTTTTCCTATAAATCATACAAAATAAAAGTTCAGTAGCAAATATCTACGAACGGTTAAGAGACCTCAGCTGTGTGGAGTTTATCTGAGTAAATTTGGTAACTGCGTAAATAGCGATTCTTTATTGGCATAGTTACGTTTTTAAGTACAACACTGAAATAGCAGTGTCTTCAGTTTTTTAAAGTTATACAAAGAATATCTATAAAATTTTGCATGAAATAAAATTTTGGAAAGTACGTTTTTAATTATTTTTTATAGATTACTCTTTTTTTAATTTTGGTGAGTGTCATGTACCTTCTACTCAAATATGAACGAGACGTTATCAATAAACGGTCCGCGGATGACATATGGCAAAAATAAATTTTTGTTCTTTGGTAGGACTGCTATAAGCTTACATGGCAAATTTCAGCGTGATATGTCACATAGTTTGTTTTCTGTGCTACTGTAAACAAGTCAAGCTCGAGTGTGTTTATCGAATTTAACGATGGAAATTCAAGTTGAACAAAGAATTTGTTTGAAATTTTGTTATTCCAACAAAATTTCGTCTTCAGACGCCTTAAAAATGTTGCAGACAACCTATGGGGACTCTGCTCTATCGCGTACACGTGTTTTCCAGTGGTACAAATCGTTCAAAGAGGGCCGTACATCAACCCAAAAAACCACACCAAAGTCGCTCAAAAATTAAGGTTATGCTGGCTGTTTTTTTCGATTATGAAGGTGTGGTGCACTCGGAGTTCCTTCCGCAAGGCCTATCGGTTAACGCTGAATATTATTTAGACGTTTTAAAGCGTTTGCGCGAGAACATTCGTCTTAAAAGGAAGGAATTGTGGGACAACAAGTCATGGTTCTTGCATCACGATAATGCACCAGCTCACACATCACGTCTTGTTCGCGATTATTTGAACAAAAATAATGTTAATATCGTTCCGCAAGCACCGTATTCGCCTGATATGGCTCCATGTGACTTTTTCCTGTTTCCCAAGCTCAAGTTGCCGTTCCGTGGAGAACATTTTGAGACAATTGAAGTCATAAAAGAGAATTCGAAGAACACACTCGAGCTTGACTTGTTTACACTAGCACAGGAAACAAACTATGTGACATATCACGCTGAAATTTGCCATGTAAGCTTATAATAGTCCTACCAAAAAACAAAAAATGTATTTTTGCATATGTCATCAGCGGATCGTTTTATTGATAACGTCTCGTTCATATTTGAGCAGAAGGTATACACGATATTTTGACTAAAGTGAGCCGAGCGAAACACTGCTCCATAGAACAACGAAAGCGAATTCTGAAATTAAGAGTGGATGGAAGATCTTACACAGAAATACAAAATATTATGTTACACTCAGCGAAAACGATTTCAAATGCAAACAAATTTGTGAAAAAGTCGGAAAAAAGCGGAGGAAAACGAAAAACTTCCCTCCGTCGTGGACCTCATAATTGTAAGGTGCTCCAAACAGAATCCCATGAAGTCAGCCAAACAAATTGAAAAAGAGCTGAATTTAAATAATTCGGATTTGACTTTAAGTAGAAAACTACAGGAAGCTGGTTAAGCAGATCGCATCACACGAGAAAAGCCACTCTCGATACCAAAACATGGCGCGAAACATTTGGGGTTTGCAAGAAAACATGCCAGCTGGACAGTTGAAATTTGGCGTAATATTTTGTATGCTGACGAGTCTAAAATAGTTATCCAAAGCGACACGGGTTTACGACAATATGCTGCACATGCAGCTGGTACATAAAATTAGCCACAATATACTCTAAAACAATTAAACCAAAATAATGATATGGGAATATTTATCACATTGTGGCGCAGGCCCGATACACATATTTTATGGCATAATGGACAGTGTTATTTATTTTGAAATAATGCCGAATTTTATGTGTGATGTAGAGAAGAAATGCAAATAAAATTGGTCTATCAGCATGATGATGACCCTAAACACACGCGTCGGAAGGCCAAGGATTGGTTTCGCACGAATCAAATCGGGATTATAGACTAGCCAGCTCAGGCACCACACTTCACTCCTATTGAAAATCTGTGGGGATTTAAAAAGATATGTACACAAGTCCAAACCATGTAACAATCTACAATTTTGGGAAATTGTTAAAGATGTGTGACTGAAGATTCCGAAGCAGCGATGTCAGCAATTGGTGGACTCAATACCCTGCCGTTGTGCTGTCGTAATAAAAAAATTTGAGAGACTCGCCTAAGTATTGATTACAACTTTGTATTTCCAAACTTTGTCAACGCAGTTTTTCTGCAGTTCTTTATAAATTTCGTTAGAATTCGTTACTTATATGACCACAGCTATTTTAATGTTAGCCCAGAATTTCTATCTTATTAATAAAAAGTTTTGCTTTTCGTTATAAAGGGTGGTTAAGTTTCCAAGGCCGGTGTTGATTTTGAATAAAATACTATTTTTTAGTAAATTATTGCCATTTCTCTTTATTATGATTATATTAGTATGGCTCAATTAAGTATGAAACAACCGGCATCGGCGGTACACCTCCATCCGATGGTCCAAATTTTCGATGACGCTGAGGCATAATTGAGATTCCATGCCGTTAATGTGCCGAATTATCTCATCCTTTAGCTCCTGAATGGTTGCTGGCTTATCGACGTACACCTTTTCATTCAAATAACCCTAAAGAAGGAAGTCCAATGGTGACGTGAGATTATTCGGCCACAAAATTTTTCGCACGAAAGAGCCATTGTTTCGTTAACTGTGTGACAAGTGGCACCGTCATGTTGAAACCACATATCATCCACATCCATATCTTTCAATTCGGGCCATAAAAAGTTCGTTATCATCTCACGATAGCGCACACTATTCACAGTAACTGCCTGGCCGGCCTCATTTTGGAAAAAATACGGCCCAATGATGACGCCGGCCTATAAACCGCACCAAACAGTCACTCTTTGTGGGTCCATCGGTTTTTCGGCAATCACTCTTGGCAATTCTGCTTATTGACAAATCCACTGAGGTGAAAATGTGCCTCATCACTGAAGATGATTTTCTTCCTAATTTGAACGCCCGTTTTCATAAAAAACCTGAATAACTTTAACGCGTTGCTCGATTATGTATCTTTCCATGGTTCAAATTGAGTTAGTCTGAAATTGAAAAATGTCAAATGAAATGCAGAAAAGCTTAACGTCTAGGTGTGATTCACATTCAACATCAGCCCTTGAAGTTTAACCACCCTTTATAATTGATTTAAATACGACTTCAGTTTAAAAAAATATATTAATATTTCAAAATAATAATAAAAGCTTTCTAATCACATCATAGACTGAAAACTTTTGAAAAAAATCTTTTTTTTTACTGCTTTTTTCGTATCCGCAACTGTACGTATGTTTGCTAAGAACCAGCACACGCATATTACTAAGTATATCACTGCTTTAATTTCACTAAATTTATTGCTGGGATACTATATATAGGTATGCGTTTAATCTGCTCTTACACACTTGTGTTAAAAAATACATCCTGCTTCTGCCGGCCTCTTTTGCCACTCCACTTCCTGCTGGATGCTGCGCTATGCTATGCGCTTTCACATTCGCCGCTGATGAGCCGCATTTGTGGTGGCCTCCATTTATGACAGCTGTGTTGGCATGCTCAAAGGGACATTTTTATATGTGCGCACATACCTCATGCCATAGCTCAGCATACTATATTCATACATTTTTATGGAACTGCATAAATGAGAATTCCTGCTTACTTCTGTAATGTCATTTTCTTAACTTTATCTCCTTTCCTTAACCCCACGTTTATTTCCTTTGCGCATGCATTTCCTTCGGGTCTTTAGCTGTCATCATTTTATTTATTTCTCCTTCAGCCAAGGAGGAGCTGAGGTGCCAACGTCAGTGTCGTCGCCTCAATTTCTATCCTCTGCATCGTTTCCGTCTGCCATTAACACATCATTTGCCGTCATTAACTGCTCGGTTGAGGGATTAAAGTACTTCCTCTCTTTAATTGGCGCCGTTTGCATTCTTAAGTAATTTTAATCGTAATGATTGTCCCTTTGGTTTGATGTAAATGATATGCACTTTGACTCTGGCTTTAATTTGGTAGTTGTGTGTGACTTGTTTAAGTTGCGATATATTGCAGTGGGTGCATTTTCTTTCCTTAAAAAAATGTATGTGATGGAAAATATGATATTTTCAATTAGCAGACTATTTATTACTTTTGTATCAAAAAAATAATCGATAAAAAATCAATATTTGAGCAAACATTAAGGTCTGATGTATATATTTAAGAATACAATGAATGCATATTTTTGCCATCCAGAGAAAATGCGTAAAATCGTCAGGGAAAAAATGATTAAAAATCAAAGAAAATTGTTAACGACTTCAAACTTACACGAAAATTCAATAAGCTAAAAAAATTGTGTATACAAATTTTGATAGAAATTTCTCGAATTCGCAAAAGCCTTGTACTAAGTTTGAGACTTCGGTTATTATCGTATTTGTTATAGAATCTTACAAAAAAGTTACTGCAGCTAAAAACTAATTAAGTAAGTAGTCAAAACTTGTCAATATGTAGTGCTTTTATAACAATTTCCGCGATTGTGTTTGAGTAAACGGGTTTTCCCTCAAAATTGCAGAAAAATTTATGTAATCTCTTAACTTAAATGCCACTTTTAAACTGGCGCAGTTTGCGTGTGTTCAGTGTAAACTGCGAATTTCGCTATATAAAACTTAGTTGAGTGCATTGAATTGAATTAAACTTATCATTCCTAACAAAATATTATATGCGGACATATTTGAAACATTCACGGAAGTCTCGACAAGGTATCGACAGTATCAAGAATACAAGCATAAGAGTGACTCAAAAGTTTAAATTCGATGGTACTGTGATCAACGGTTTGTCTCATATCGATCATCTATGGCCTCTGTAACTGACGCAGCATCGAACAAGTTAAGAAAATCATACACAGAAATTAGTGGCGATAGCGCCCAATAGAGGTGTCTTGCTCTCATTGCTGGATACCGTTATGCATGTATTTTAAGAATTTTTGACCGAGGAGTGAAGTGTGAATACTACATACGTCCAAACAAAGCAAAAATCTTCGCAATCGCGCTTCTCAAACAACACAAACACCAAACAAAATAAGGCAAAACCATTCCATAAACAATTTTCTTTGTGACTGGTGGACTGTCAAACCAAAAAATTAATGAGGAGTAATATGTGACTACACTAAAACGCTTCAAGAAGAAGTCAGCAATTTGAAAAAATAATTGAGAATTTTTTTACCGCAACAAACCACCTGCTCCCAAATTTTATTTTGTACGATATGATCCAAAAAAGAAAAATAATAATTCTCGTACCATTCATTTCAAGCATCGTATTTTCCTACCCTGACCTTATACGACTATTTCATGTTCTGAGCGACTCCATATTATGTGATCCAAGTATTTTAGATATTGCCATAGATTTTTTTGATTATTGGTTTATTTGTAGGTTTGAGTATAATTAATAACTGGAAAATTAAAAAAAATTTAATTCTGATATTTATTCATTGCTGAAAATTTTGGTATAGAGCGTTTAAAGCGTCTTGCGTTCTATTTAAAATTGTTATAATTTTTGCCTTAATATTTTCAGAATCAAATATAATAAAAAAATACAAATGTTGAAGCAAAAGTAATATATTTTTATGAAAAATGTTTGGAATTTTTTTTTCTTTAAAACTATCGCTCTCAGATTATTTCTTAAATTCTCTATTTACTCTATTTTTGGCTAAATTTTTAGCCTGGCTCCAGCATACATTTGCTTATATGCTGCTTCCAACTCACTTTTGGTACGTGTATTTCGTGGATGTCCGTCGACGTTGCCCTTGTGGGTTCCAGTCTAACACTGTTCTGGCAATCTCGTTATTTGGTCGGTGTAGAATATAGCCCAGCCATCATCATTTATAAATACACTGTATTTGGCGGCCACCGTAGTCGAATGGGTTGGTGTGTGATTACCATTCGGAATTGACGGAGAGAGCGTTGGTTTGATTCTCGGTGAAACACCAAAATTAAGCAAAACATTTTTCTAATAGCGGTCGCCCCTCGGCAGGCAATGGCAAACCTCCGAGTGTATTTCTGCCGTGAAAAAGCTCCTCCTAGAAATATCTGCCGTTCGAAATCGGCTTGAAACTGTAGGCCCCTCCATTTGTGGACAACGTCAAGCCACACACCACAAATAGGAGGAGGAGCTCGGCCAAACAACCAAAAAGGGTGTACGCGCCAATTATATACATATATATATATATATTCGGAACATTTCCTTCCTTTTGTGTTTTATTTTTAATTTCATTAATTAAAAAGTTTAACCTCGTTATATGGAGAAAATGCGCCAGATAAGCAAAACAAAAATTGTCAAAAATCATAGCAATTTTCGAGCCCTCTCAAATTTGAACTTTATGATACTAAAATATTATGTGCTTTAAAAATGTTAAATGAAATAATTCGAGCATGTCCTATGTGTGTCCTAAAAATTCTAGTTGAAGTGTTGAGAGTTTCGATGCAATTTTGAAAAATGTTGTACAAAGTTTATGACTATCGGTTATATGGAAATTGTTTATATAGAAACAAAAATTACTGGTAGAAGAAATCGTAAAAGTTCGTATTAATAGTGGTTAGAGCAAATACAGAGATACCCAAAATTAATCATGAGATCGGAAGATTTAAAATTTGTGAAATTTTGGCGAAAATTTTGATTTTCATCAATCAAAAAAATTTTTTTTTTGGTAAAAAAAGTTATTCAAAAACGCAATTGGATGATTAATTTGTATATAGCTGGCAATAATTATGATATCTCAGACTTTCACATCATCCCTAAGAAGTCATCAGTTATACTTCATAATTACTGCAAGAATGAAGAAAAGCATAAATCAAAGCTTTTAGCCGCTAAAATTCTAACCAAACTAAAGCTATACGCACATTTTCTGCTTAACTAAAATTCATCACATGAAATTATATGTATTTTGTTAATATAGCCAATGCAAAGTGTTTACTGCTTTAAGCAGTGTTTATATATTACATATAAATAAACACCGGCATTAGTCGTCTTTAACTTAGTAGAAGCTTCGTAAAAATTTTACACAAACTCAATGTTAAGCCACATTTAACCACTCATTCCAACCTTCCTTGCTACAAAAAACCGTCATATCTAATTGGCTCTTGCAACGTCAGCTACTTTTCACTACTTCAAGAGTAGTAAGTTTGACTTTTCACTTGGCTTCATGATGAAAAGGTTTGCCTATAAATGTGCAGGATGAGCAGCACTGCGCATAGGTATATATGTATTTTTTCACATATGTATTAGTGTCTGTTTGCAGATATACTTATTTGCATTTGTCTGGTTTAAGTTGCGCTAATTACATTTTTTTTTAGATATGAGCATATCTCCAACTAAAAATTTCACTAACTCTCTGTCCCCTATACAAGCCATGGCGTATACGCAACAAACGAAGACAACGACGCACTCTGCATATAGTCACTTTACTGCTGCATTTCAAGTAACAACTCCAAAGTGAAGTAGCGCAGATGAAAGATGATGACGCTACAAAGCGAGTGAAAAAATTTAAAACTTTCCCTAAAGCGACTTGTAACTTGTAAAAATGCAATAACAAAAAGTAGCAAAACTAACGACACACATACAAGCATACACACAGAAAATAGAAGCACAGCAGACATTTCATGAGTTGTTGTCGCCGCCGCACAATACTAACTACTTTCCCTCAGGTACTACTCGTATGCTGTGGTCCTTGTACTTGCATAATCAAATCGCTTGTTAGTTGCTTGCTTTGCTTTCCTTTCCTTTCCCTAGCCTTGCTTTGCTGCTTTACTTGCACAAGTGCTGTTGTGCGTGGTCGGTATGCCTAAAGGATGATTTTAATTTGTTGTGCTTGTACATGTAGATGTTTATAAGTTTATTTCTATGAAGGTAGGCATATATTCCTGCAAGTAGTTAGGTTGCGCGCCTTCAACTCAACTAATGCCACCAAGCTCGGCTGCTCGAGTTCATTTATCTTGCGCGCACTTGCTGTGGCTATGTGTGCAGGCGTGAAAAAGCGAGTATGTAGAGTGGAGTTTGCTAAACAGGTGACAGTAGGTGGTAAGTAAGCTGAGCGCCATTAGAAAGCAGTAGCAGTCAGTAGGTGCCGCTCGTTGCTACCATATTTACATGTTTAAGTGTGTGTGTAAATAGATTTAATGATTTAATTTATGAGTGCTGGTGTATTTGATAGAGTGCCAGCCCACACCAGCACCATGTAGCTGTGCTGGCAATTGATGGTTGAAGCAGCAGCAATGTTGAGCTGAATGTAATGAATTTTTAATTAAATTTAGCGGTAAACAAACCAAAAGATAACAAATGAAATTAAGAATCAAAGTAGAAGTGGGGTTGTAGATAAAAATGATGTTGAAAATTTGTTTACATAAAGCGCGCATTTTTTCAAAATAATAGCAGTAAATACCTATTTAAAAAATTTTCAAAATCGAGTTTTTTTACCATTTATTGTACAATCAACATCTCTACTACAGGGTGAAGATAGCTAATATAGCGCTTTACACGTGTAAGATAATGTTGGGGTCTTCAACAAAAGCCATGCAATTGGTCCTACACAGCCTTTGTAAGACTGATACTAACATATGCGGAAAACAAATTAAACCAAACGAAGTTGAACAAGATAGAAAGATCAGCGTGTATCCGAACCATAAGAGCGCTCAGCACCAGTCCTACTGAAGCGCTCAATGTGCTAACAGATCTATTACCATTAGACTTCCACTTAAAACAATCACTACATGCAGCGCGTAAGACTCAAAGATATAGGAAGCTGAACAACAAAATCGTCTTGCTACAGCAAAAACCCTTATACAAAGATTCTCACTAGCCAAAAACAAATCAGACTTCACAATTCACGACTTTAACCTCAAGAATGATTTTACCCTACCTTTTCCAACGAGAGCTGAATGGTGGAGAAGGAAGGTGATTGACAGCTTCGAACTGTGGTCTGAGAGCTGACCTCTATTCGAAGCCGTTCAACTTATCTAAATCAATTCCACTTCCTGACTATGCCAGCGTGTTCCAGGCAGTAATATTAGCAATCATAGAAGCATGCAAATCACTAAAACACTATAAAGAAATTGGTGCATAAGTAGCAGAGTTTCATACAGTTAGGCAGCTAGATTCCAATTCCATTTCATCCAAACTAGTTTTACATTGTAGAGAGGAATTAGAGATGATTAGTCAGTGGCTTCAAACTACTCTGATAAGTGTTCTCGGTCAAAAAAACCTTGAGAATAGTGAAATAGTAAATGAGATAGCAAATAGCAAGCTGGTAAGAAAAGATTCAGCACTAGGCATAGCAGATGGGGTGGCAGTTGCTACCCCATTCAATACATTAAAAATATCCATTGCTTCACACTTCTATGCTTTAAGCGGAAAAAGTGGAAGAAAAACATAGCCGTCGTACAAAATCCAGGGAACCAATTACCTGTAGGACGCCCTCGCCCCAATATTTTATGTAACACTGCATGCAGACATACTTAGACTTTCTTTGAATTCCATCTGTAGATGTATTTTCCACTATTTATGCGATTGTCCGGGCCTAGCTAGAGCAAGGCTTCGCTCTTTCGGTAAGCCTTTCCTACAGCAAATCAATGAAATCTCATACATAGAGATGAAAAGTTTGCTGTATATTTGGATCTCACGAAATGGATCTGATTCGAACAAAATCAAACAAAACAAAATAAAAATAAACTCAAACAAAAACATATTAAATTATACATATCAAAGTGCAGTTAAAAGTGCTTGAAAAATCGCATTGATTTTTCATAATTTTTTTCCTTTGCGATGTTGCACATTTTCTCGATATCTTTTTATATGTCACTATCTTCGAAGACGAACTCAAAATAAGCATAAATCAATAGAGAAAGTGCCGTGTATTGTCATCTAGCAAAACAATGATCCAAATCGTACCGATAAAGTTACAAAAGATTGGCTCCAAGACAGCCGCAATAAAGTTCGTAGTTGGCGACTCCAATCACCTGACCTCAATCTGCTAGTATAGTTGTGGGTGGAGGTCACAATAGAAAAGATTGTTCTGATTTGATCACATTATGGTAACGGGCAAGAAAGACTTGGAAAAATATTTCTGTGAAAATGAAAGCTAAAGGAGGACACAAAAAAATATTAAAGGCAAATATATATGTATTTAAATATTTTTATTTCTGAAGAGAGCGGCAAGAGTACAAAGGACAAGAAGAAGGTCTCAAAGTAGCTTGAGGAATTTTAATTTTCAATTTGCGTGCGGCAAAAGTAAACGGAGTGGCTCCTTCTAAGCTTTCAAAAATCCGGGTCTACATTTGAATCCACCGGAAACATAAGAAAAATATACGGAAAGTTTTCTAAAATAAAAAATATAAGCCTTTGGTTTGGAACTATTCGCAAAGCTTTAAATTCCAGGGATGCAAATAGAAAAACTTTCGCAAAAAGTTTATGTATCTAACAGGGAACTAAGCGTTAAATCATAATAAATGTATTAAATGGTTATGAGAAAAAATAGTGGTTAGAGCAAAGTAATTCACCAAATACTATATTTTAAGTACCTTTAAATAAATATGCATGTAAATACGAAATACGAAATTTATAATTTTTTTACAAGATTAAACACAAGATTTTTAAATTCGATTTTTGAATCGAAAAGTTGAGTCACTGTAGATGACGACGCCATACGTTGTTTTCACATCTAGTTTTAAACAAACTCATCATGATTTCAAATCTGTGCAGCAGAGTCATTGAAATTTTGGACATTCAGATCCTTGCCATAAATAATGCCATAGATAAGAGTTTCAATTAAAAAGAAGAACTTCCTGATCACGTCATACATAGGAAGTTTTATTCCGATTCGACGCGTACTTATTGGAAAACTCTATATAGTATACACTAGCCAACAGCCAACTTCCTAAGTTACAGTCAGTCTTGATGCGAAGTTAGAAACTGCATTTCAGTTTTTTGGGAATCGAAGCATTTTTTTAAACGAGCGCATGGCGAGCTTGATGCAGCAGAAGAATACTCGTTGAACGTCTCCAGTAACGCTTCCAGGTAAGGCCTAAAGGAGGAGCCTGGTTTATGAGGTCTACAAATTGCATCTCTTTGCGATTTTTTTTTTTTTAAGGAAAAAATTAATTTTGCACTGCAAAGTTTTTTCTATCTTTTAATGAATATATAAAAAGTATAAAAAATGTTTGTACTGGTTAAAATAAGTTGAAAAAAATGTTTAACATAGAAATTAGTAGAGCGCTGCTACGCTGGAGTTTCCAACTGGCGTACCAGATACAGCTCGTAATTATTATCTAAAGCAAAAAATTCAAATGGATTTCTAATTATCATGATTTTTTATTCTAGATGAACTAAGAAAACTGAGAGAAATTCCAAAATTTCAACTTTTTGGAGGTTTTAAAGAAAAAAATGCCTTTCTATAAAAAAAAAAAATTCACTTTAACTTGGTATAAAAATCTGGAAAAAAATTTTTTATCTATTTTGTTAGTTCAAATAGAAGAGAATTTAATACTGAAAGGAACAAGCTATGATTCATTTCAAAAGGTTCATTCGTTTTTTTTCATTTATGTACGGTAATTCAAAGAAATCATAAAAATGAAAAGTCGAGAAAAGAAGATAAAGTTTGTACTATAGCTGTTTGGTCACAGCGTAACTACCTAACGCTCGCCTACCTTTGGCTTTGTATCTACGGAAATAATGAGAATTAGGCTCTGTAACTTTGTGTGCATATTCTGAAATATTTTAGGAATCGCTTAAAACGAAAAAAAAAAAAATGTATTTTTTTGACCTTATAAACCAGGCTCCCCCCTAAAGCAGCCGTGACTAAGCAGGCGGATTATAGGATATCTACCTTTCTTCTTCTACCTTTTCTTCTTCTTCTTCTTGCTTGGCACGATAACCGCTTAACGATTTTGGCCGAGTTTAATAAAGTTTCTTTCTCGTGTTAACCGGCGCGAGTTGGCAACACAAAGTGAAGTCAAGTCCTTTTTCTTTGCTACGAAGCCGCAAGATCTTTATACGCTGCACCATGTCTATGTCGTCGTAAAGCTCATCAAGCTCTTTGTTCCATGGCCTACGATACTCGCTGAGCAATGGTCAACAAATCTTCAGCAGAATCTTTCTCTCAAACACACCGAGGGACGACTCATCGTCCAAGCTTCTGTGCCATACGATAGGACGCTCATGACGAAAGCCTTATAAAGTATTTATTAGTTTTGTTCGTCGAGGACCTTACTACTCAATTGCCGTCTTAGTCCAAAGTAGCACTTGTTGGCAAGAGAGACTCTCCGCTGGAAAACTACTATAATTTTATATTAACCGTTCATAAATTTCCTATGCTATGTGGAATTTCAACTTATCTCAAATTTGCTTATGTGCAACTCCCTTGCCAATTGCAGTTGTTGTCTTTAGTTATTAATTGTGGTCTATTTTATGTGTATGCATGCGATATACAATATAGAAATTACTTTGTCTAGACAGGAGACAAAGTTACTTCCGGCACGCGATACTTGTACGTTGTGGCAAGACATGAACACATCAACAGCACAATTACATAAATGCATGCGAGTGCCCAGTTGGAAGTTAGTAATTTGTATGAAAAATAGAGTCAGTAGTTTATGAGACATCAAGAGTTTATCTCTACCGATCTTTGTCTACAAAGATGATGTCAAGCGCACTGGCATGCCTGTATAAAGAAAACTGGAAACAAATTTATGGAAATATTTATGAACCTCGCAGGTATATCTTCTTTCTAGTAATTGCTTGGCGTGCCCAAATTTTAACTTCCTTATGTACGAGTATAAGCCTAAACCGCTGCGTATTGAGATTGCAAGAAGTTTTTTTCTGGGTAATTTTGACACTCGTAAAACGAATTTGAAGCTGATCATGCGTTGTTCAGGCTAAAATCCAAAACATTTTATTTTTCATTCAAAAACTGATATTGAATTATCAAAATGTATGTATTTATGAGGTTTGAAAGAATAATAGACTCAAAACTAGTGCGAAAAATATGTTTTTTGGAGTTTTCTGGACAAAAAATTGATGCAGTAACTTTTCTTGTATACTCGTACCATAACAAAAACCATCTAAATCCAACTTTTCAGTCTCATAGAAATATTAGAAAAATTTCTTTTCATCGAATATTTGGGAAACTTTTTAGTGTGCAGTTTTATAGTTTATTAAATTTTTGTACAATAAAGTGCAAATTTGAAGTTACTATATTAAAATATCCCGTTGATGTTTTATATGCAATCTTTTCTGATGGTGTAACGTTGTTCTCTATATAACAAATGCACGACTTTTTTATGGGAAAAATGCAAACCATTGTCAAGATAAAAAAATTAAAAAAAACAGGCGCAGTAACTTCAAACTTTCACTTTATTGTGCTGAATATTACTGAGCTATAAAACTGCATGCGAATAATCTTTCCAGATATTGTAATTAAAACTCGTGGATATGAAAAGTTTGTGGAATTTTACAAATCTTCGTTCATCCACTAGTCCGTTATTCTAATTAAAAATCTTTAAATGTGCTTTTAACTAACTTTCACTCTAATGTCACTTTCTGCTGGGGTCTGCCTTAATGCCTGGAAATTGACTTTTATTACTCCTATCCTTAAAAGCGACAATAAAAATATTATTGAAAATTATAGGCCGATTTGCAATTAACTACTAAATTGTTTGAGGCTACAGGCAAAGATAAAATTTACTTTACCGTTAAACATTTATGTTCCAATCAACATGGGTTTGTTCCAGGCAGATCTACGTTAACGAGTTTAGCTGATTTTACGTAAGATTGTTTGGATACCTCTCAAAGGGGTTTTTAAAGGAAAGCAATCAATACCGATTTTTCTAAGACTTTTTATGGGGTATCTCACCCAATATTAATACTTCAGGGTTTCGGCTCTCGCTCTCAATTTCTTGAGTGGTTAATTTCCTATCTTAATAAGAGACACTCTGTCGTTTGAGTCGATAATGTTTCGTCTTTTTCTTTTGTTGCTTCATCTGGTGTTCCCCAAGAAGGTATCCTAGGTTCGTTGTTATTTACCCTCTTCATTAACGCTTTTCCCTACTGTTTTTGAAATTAGATGTCCAGAAGATTGATCTACTCTCCAGCGTATGTTGAGTAACTTATATAGTAAGTGTATGCGTAATCGTTTATTCCTCAACATTATTAAATTTTACTATACATCGCATGCGAAAGTTTTAATTCTTGTTCCAACATCTTATTATAATACATCTCGAACTCGCCGTTGTAAGGAATTGTCTCTTGTGGGCATTGCTAAAACTGTTTATTGAGTGAATGCTCCTTTCAGGTGAGCGCTAATTCAATTTAATGCTTATTTTTCTCCTTAGGCTTTGATTTCTCTTACTCTAAGTTTACTTTTAAGAAGTTACTTTAGCCTTATAGCTCTTGTCAACTGTTATTTTTATTGATCAGCCACAAGAAGTCAGATCACCGTATTTACAACAATCGCAAATCTGACAGAATTTTTTTTAATGGATTATTTGGAGAGTTGGATGGCATCGGTATCTTTGCAAGCCGCCGAAACATGACAATTGTGAAAATAATCATTTCTATCTAGTGGGCCTATGGCGTATTGTACATTTTTTTTTTTTTTTCAACCCCGTTAATATACCACTAAAGGCATTATAAGAAATTCAGTCCCTTATATGCCAAATTTCTCGCTAGGTATATGCGCCCAGGAATAATTGTGTACACATTGTCCGCAGTGAGGCAATGCAGTGAAAACAGGAAATAAGGTGTGAACAACTGCAGCAAGTATTAAAATTATGATTACATACTTAACGATACTTACATACGTACGTGCATGCATACTTGCATACAAATATACATAATAATGATCAACGCAATAAGTTTGTTACAAACATAAAAACCCAGAGGGAAATCGAGGGACTCTCAAGTGAATGATATTTTTGTAAAAGGGTTACAGTAAATTCAATCTAGCGTGGTTTACAAATAATATAAGCAGTCTTAGCTCCTGTCACCGCTTTAATTTCTCGCTAAACAAAAATGTGCAAGTCGATTTGCGTTATTCAGACGATATTGTTTAGCCGTATATATTGTATAAATATGTAGCTATTAAAAAATAAGTAAAAAAATCCCGCGTTTTTATTTCAAGTCGAAGCTTAAGTTTATAATATTTTCTCGTCGCTCATTGTTGGACAGTACAAAGAAATTTGTAAATAACTTCTTATTGAGTATAGCGCGCTCTATAGCGAGCCACAGATTATGAGCCCAGCCCCAGACCAAAATTAAAAAAAAAGTTAAGTATCCTTAAGCCAGAGTAGATTCAAGCAACTGTCAGGTTGTTTTATCAACGCCCATCCGTTCAAACTAATTACGGCTGGCACATAAAGCACTCATATTAGAGAAGGGGAAATTAGTACTTATTGTTATACGCATTGACGATTTATATTATATTAAAAGTTCACAGCCATCAACAAATATAACATTTCTGAAGCGAAACCTATTAAACTTCACACCTGGCATATTCGTGTGGGTAACCTCAACGAAACCGATTTAAAACATCCAGGTATGGTCCATGTCATGAATTTTGGCCGCGATGAAAAATTAGCGACTTGTGAGATTTGTGTTAGCCGAAAACAAACTCAAGGGAGCTTTCCTACACAAAGTGAGCAACTGCCCAAAAATTGTGCACAGCGCTGTCTGTGAGCTTATGAAGGCTTGCTCACTCCCAGATTCTAAATATTTTGTGACATTTACGGACAATTTTTCTCACTGCAGTGAAGTGTATTACATTAAACGAAAGCCCGACGTATTGCTTATTATTTAAAATTTTCGAAAACTCAGTCGAAACTGTTACCGGAAAGAAAATAAAGTTGCTTCAATCGGAAAGTATCTTAACGAATGTGGAATAAGGATGCGGTTGCGATCGTCTTATGCGACACACCAAAATGGCATCGCGGAACGAAAAAATAAATCGCAACATTTCGGGTAAAATCTATTAAAAGTGCGAACTATGTATATTAGAAACAGGTGCCCAACTAAAATTTTAGCAAGTAACGTACCGTTGAAACTCTGGTCGGTGAAAGTCCCTACAGTTGTACATTTGAGACCATTCCGTACTAAGTATTACGTTTTGATAAAAAACAAGCAAAGCGGTAGGCTTGACCCATGGTTGGATATTCCAGTGAGGCTAAAGCTTATAGACTCTGGTATATATCTATCATTTCTTCGAAAATCGTAGATTTTTGGCCTAGGTACTCCTCCTATTTATGGTGTGCGTCCATATGTTGTTCCACAAATGGGCCTACAGTTTTAAGCCGACTCCGAATGGCAAATAGTTTTTATGTGGAACTTTTTCATTGCAAAAATACACCTATATAGAAGTAGTGGGCGACCGCTATTTGAAAAAAACGTCTTCTATGATTTTAGTGTTTCATGCACGAATATTCGAACCTACGCACTATCGAATGGTAATAACGCACCAAGCCCATTCGGGTTCGGCAGCCGAATAATAAAGTTTTTACAAAAGCAAAAGGGAAATATTTTTTAAAACATTTCCAGCAGGGTACGCATGAGTAATTCTAAATATATTTACATGTTTCCCGCGCGTGTTTTTATGTACATAAATACTTTTTTTCTTTAGTTTTGTGCTCACTTTTCCTGCTTTATTGTCGCGCAAAGTGCTCGTCGTGCTATGCGAAAATTGCAGCACAACTTAAGGGAGCAAGGATAACACGACTCTACAGACTACACAAAGTTATTTAATTTAATAGTTAAAGTTTGCATGCTTCGTAATGAAACAAAAAGGTACTTAACATTTTTTAGCGAATTTTAAAAATACCCAAACATTTTCGCTCAAAATACTTGAACTTAATGAAAGTCTCATAACTACTTCAGTTATTTGGCCTTGCCGCTTTGACGTGTTCGCCGCTTTTAATTAGTTTAGGATTTTCACAAGTGTGTATGTAAATCTACATAAGCAGCGCAGTTAAGTCGACAAATGGCAATTCACCAGCTTTGGCGTTTGATGTGAAATGCTTTTGCAGAAAAAATTTGCATATTTGTTGTACAGGTTAATGTAGTTAGTTATACATGCGACCCTTTGACCTTGTAAATGATAGTTTTTTAGGGCATTTCAGGAGCATAGACTAATTTTGAGTGACATTTCATCCAGTGTTTTACAAAAAATTTTCTGCTTTAAGTAAATAAATGTGCAATTCTACAATACTTCTACTGAAATAAACGTGAGAAAAATTATGCGAGTCTAGATTAGTTGACAGTCGGAATGAGTGATTCAAATCTGAGGGATTTCTTTTTAAATCACAAACTTCTGTGATGTAAATAGCCATACCGTGGCGTAATGTATCTCGGTCCAGGATAGAATACGATTATATGTCAAGTGATCTAAGAAATTAGGACATAGTCTTTTACATTTATCCGAATATTGGTTTTTTGAATGTCTGGGTGTAATAGAAGTAAGCTGAAAAAAATTTTAAGTCCATAATATTGCGGAATCCCTCTTCTGCAGGGATTTTATGGCAGCTTTACTGTCAAACGGATAGTGCCCGGTTGTGTTACTCCGACAAGTCCAAGAATCACAACGCAACTTATTTTATAGCTATAGTTCAGCTTGCAAGACACGCCATGATCCAAGGAATTAGAGGATCTTATATATTAATATATTACAAGACAGTGCAGTGGTCAGGTAGCTGTAGCCAGTCAAATATGACTCTAACCCAAGGATGATAGAAATTTTTGTTCACCATACCTAACTAGCAAACCTGGTAGCTAGTTAGGTATGGTGAAAAAAAATTTTTTGAGGGGAACTTTGGATCTTACGTCATTCGTTTTGTTTTTAAAAAAAACTTTGCTTTAGATTGATGAAATAAAAAACGAATATGCCGACGGTCAAATTCGCTCAGAGCCGAATAACGGTCTGCTAAGTAATACTGAGCGAACTTGATAACTGACTTACTTGGGATGTGTTTAAAAAACAACCGAGACTGTGCTGGTGACACATGAAAACAATTAACCAATGACACTTAGTTGCCATCTGAACAACGACTGATTAGACGAGTGTGTGAATACATGTGAAATGATCTTTTTTCAGTGTTTCGAGACTGGTGAATCTTTGCGTTCCGACCTAATATTTCGCATTTACCTTGATGCCAGGGTCGATGAAAGCGATTGGAGAGCACCCATCTGCGGTTACAGCAGCCTAAACCATTACCTATGGCAGGTGCTGCTTCTTGGTGGCCACTCGATGACTCAAATCCGTGTATGAACGGTCGGTCAAAAAAAACGTTTCATTTTGAGACTTTACGAATTGCCCAATTTGAGAGATTTGCTCGTCAGAAAACACAATATTCGGAAATTTACCGCTTTCGGTCAAGCGAAGCAAGTCCTTCGTTCTTCCAAGTCTGACTTGTAGCTTGTTGCTGCTTTGGTGTGAGATCTTGAGCCTTTTTGATCTTGTAAGGCTTGACTTTGAGATCATTTTTCAGTATGCGGTGGATGCTACGGTCAGATATTTTTAGTTCTTTCGCCATTTGATGGGCACTTCGTCGGAGATTTCGCTCAAGTTGCTTCTTCACTTTTTGAACCATTTCGCGTGACGTTGCAGTCTTTTGATGACCACCTCCATGACGTTTCGCGATGCTATCAGTATCATTGTGGCGATAAAAAAACACTTAATTTGCTTTAAAATAAGACCGCGTGCGGTCTGAAATTACACTTCGAGTGCCGGGCCCTATATACATAGAGTACATAGTAGGTGCATCATGCATACAAAAATAAACATCAAACAAAAAACCAGATTATGATTTTTTTTTTTAATTGTTAAAGAATTTACCAAATTTATGATTTTTAACTTAGTGAAACTTCTACCGAAAAGTTTAGCTGATGAACAAAATTAATAATGATAAATACTTAATAAATAGCCAAGATTCTATAAATAATAGACATCCCGCAACAAAACGATAGCACATCAATACATTGACCAAGTGCGGATGTTTTTCTTTTATGTTTTGGAGCAGAACTAGAACTACTAAACATAGATGCGTCTGCGCAAGTCAATTTCCTCTTTCAAGCATGCCGAGCAACTAAGAAAAGTATGTTGAAGTCCTCGAACAACTATTGCCAACCCTTTTGTTTTTAGTATTAAAGGAATATTTCCAGTGAAATATCCTTTCTAATAAATAAATTCAATATTTTATAGATGGCTCTTGGAAACTGGTCGTTCTAACGTGACCTAAGTTGGTTAATTTCTTATTTAGTAATTTGGTGCTAGTTGATGTAGTATAAATGACTCAATTTTACAGATACAACCTCGTTAATCAAAATAAAAAAAAATTGTTTGCTCTTGTCACCCTGAAATTCGCTATACCACTACTCTCACTTCAATTGAGCAACCATTTTTTCACAAAGCACAATCATTTTATTATTTAAAACGAAACATATAAAAGTACTTATGCGCTGAATTCTCTCTGATTAACACTGAGCTCACGTGGACCAGAATAAGTCCCTACTTGCCAAAAAGCCTTATAATCCTTTAAATGTTATCCTGATATCTGTCCAAAGTTGTGAATTCACTCCTGTATGTGTACGTAGATATGCATATCTGAAGAGTTTAACTGCAGGCCAACTCAACTGAAAAATTTTCTATAGAAACACCTTAATCCCTACTGTGTCGCTTTGCACAATTTTCATTTTTTATTAAGCTGGCAAATATCGACTGAAATACTGGACACCTGAAAGGAGTGAAATAAAATAAACAGCATAAGATGCTCGACAGTCTGCGTAGGGGATGTGCCAAATCCAGCCACTCGAATGGCTAAATGCAATTCCATAAAAAGTAAGATTTTGAATGCGAAAGTTTTTGGTGGAAGACGGAAAGAGCAAACCCGGCAGGAAGCTGATAAAGTTCGGAAATTGTTTTAGTGCGGTATAGACCAAGGTGGAGTACATATATACACATATACAATATATATATGAGTAGTATAGTAAAAGGGGAGAAGGTTTATAAGACGACAAAATACTGTAGAACGAGTAAATAAAAAACGAAACAAGTTACAGCAGGTGCTTCTCATACCTACACAGTGTGACGTACTAAATACATATACACATATTTAGCAAATGAAATATGGGTATTGTTAGATAGTACATAGAGTGAATGGCGAAATGAAAGTGAAATGCTGAGCAGAGAGCTGAGAGAGGAAGGAAGGGAAATTATGTGCAGCGCTGACGGCAATTCGAAGGAGAATGCAGCATGTACCAATATGTACTGTATTTGACACCTGCTCCGGTGATAAGGTTCACAGCAAAGTTGGCATAAATTGTTATCCGTTTGAGATCTTAGCAATTCATGTAAAATGGTGAGAACGAATATTGCCTTTGGCGCAGTTCTAACATTCTCGGTTTGTTTTTAGGCTTCATTGCGTGCAAACGTGAACTGTTATATACCTATATATAAGTTTTGCATGTAATCACCGAATGCGTTAGTGTTAAAAGGGTAGACCGAATAAAAGTCTCTCAATCAACCGATATAAAACCGATATTTGGAAATGATAATGCTCTTTTGTTTAATTTAACTCCACATTCAGAAGTCACCAAATCGATCACGGTGATACAATATTTTATAAATCGACACAATCAGCTCATATGAAGATATCATCAGCATCCTTGCGAGAAATAGGGAGACTCTTCAGAACTTTTTCATGCGGTGGAAGCTACAAAACCAGCAGTCCTCAAGATAAATCAAAAAAAAAAAAAAAAAACAAAGTATGCACATGACAAGCCCCTTTCAAGATAATCGCATGAGAATCAGAAGTTATAATTTTGAGTCCATACAAAAATTTCAATATCTGGGCGTAGTGCTAAGCATTAATAAATACCCGTCTTTACCAGTGCAAGATCGCTTTCGGAAAGCTATCTGCGCATATTTTGGGCATATCAAACTTATGAAATCGTCTTTGATATTAAAGATAATCCCAGCAATTTCGCGTTCAATATTGGCTCTGAGCTCACAAATCGTCGCCGGCTTGTTACTGTAGACCAATGACTTCACATAACCCCAAAGAAAATAGTCTAGAGGTGTCAAATCACACGAGCGCGGTGGCCATTCGACCGGTCCATTTCTGGAAATAATGCGCTCATCGAACTTACTCTTCAACAAATCAATTGTAGCGTGTGCTGTGTGGCTTGTGGCCCCGTCCTGTTGAAACCACATGTCGTCTAAGTCCATACCATTCAATTGCGGCCAAAAATAATCGTTTATCATGTCGCGGTATCCATTTCCATTCACAGTAACGTGGCGATCGTTCTCGTCAACGAAAAAATATGGGCCAATTACGCCGCCGGCATGTAAACCGCACCAAACAGTGATTTTTTCGGGATGCAACGGTGCCTCATGAATCACGTGTGGATTGCTTTCTGCCCAGTAACGCATATTTTGCTTGTTGACAAAGCCATTGAGCCAAAAGTGAGCTTCATCACTGAAGATGATTTTTTAGAAAAAATCTGGATCAAAGTAGCAGCAACAGAACGATTATTTTCATAAAAAAATTTGCACAATTTGCAATCGTTGCTCAAGTGTGTAGCGTTCCATGATGAAATGTGTACTAATGAAGTTTACAAATGACAAGCGAAAAATAAAAAATATTGCATCGTTCGCCTTCCCTATCGGAAAAAAGTTGAAGCGCACCTATTGAAAAACGCCTTATATATATATTAAGATAGAATGAAATAAAAAAAATTTAATTTTTTCTTGTTTGTTAAAAATTCTTAGGAAACCTTTTTTTATTTATTTTTTTTTTTTTTTCATTTTTGAAAAGAGCTTTAACACTGAATGCCAGTTAAATTTTTTTACGATAATGAGATCTCAGATGCCCACCTACGATTAAAAAATGTGTCCTCGAACCGCCCTATATACCCATATATGTATATATATTAATTATTTCCAAGCATTATTTATTATAAACAGCTCTTTTGCTCGTTAAAAATGATAATAATAATAATTCAAAAATTCTGATTTTAGTATTTTCTCGGCATTTTAACTGATTTATATACCCGCATAGATCGTTTCCCATGAATGATTAACGCACAAGCAAAACAAGTACTTACCTTTATTTTCTTATATCAGCAGCATAAAATCTTTTTAGATTTATTTGCTTAACTATGTCAAGCGCAGATGCTAAATTATCTCTTGATTATACGTTTACTTGGTAATCATTAGCGCCTATAAACGCTTACTGCAATTAGAAGCTAAGCGTTTGCGCCAAGAAAGTGTAACGATGGCCTTTAAACAGCCGTGGTAGATAATCAAGGCCATACAAATTACTTCTTCGTGCTGCTTTATATAGTTTGCATACTTACATACATACAAACTTGCATACAAACAAAAGTAGGTGTGTGGCAAATTTGCCTTGCAGCTTCTAATTCTGCTTACAACCTCGTGCTCTATTAAAAAATAACTTAATTACTTTATCTGGCGAAAGTGGCAAGATTGGTTAACGATGTGGTTGTTTTGCCACTTGACAAGAGAAATTTATTATGGTGTGGAAAATGTTCTACTTATATATTAAACGGTAATTGTACAACAAAAAGGATTTTCTAACAGCAGACAATGCCAAATATTCGTATATATTTCAGCCATGCAGCAGCCACTGCCCCTCTGAGGTGGCCTAAAATTCTAGAGTTTAACAGTTGCCGATCAACAAGAAGAGGAATATCGCCAATTGGGCGGAAACATGGGATAAGCACGTGGTAACGAGATATTCAAATTATTATTAAAACTGACAATGCTGCAGAAGTGGACCCATGCGCCAGACGCGAGAGACCATCAGCTGTTTACTGTGAAATTTTCACTTTCAAATGTTGCATCTCTCATTTTGCTTGAGGGTCGGCCGTTCAATTTCATTGACCAAATTTCAACACGAGGCTAAGAGGGCTGAAATTAATTGAAACTATGAAGATTCAGCGCAGATTATCTAAGGCTCAAGCTGATACGTAAGGTAGTACGGATGCCCATATTTTCACAAGAAACTCCAGCTCAGTGAGCTCATTCTCAATGAGTTTGCGGCTCACTATTGTATTCTCCAGAAGACTGCTGGTAGCTTTCGTACGCTGAAAAGCAAAACCAACGGCTACGGATATTCATCGGAACTAAATTTTTTAATTGAACGACCAATGACAGCACATGAAATACGGGTATGGCTAAAAGATGGCAGCACTGCTGTACACTGCAGCTGTGCGGCACAAATCTGCTATAGGGACACTAGTAGCAGGTCAGCTTTAGAAAGGATGGTATCCAATAGCATCACAGAGGAGCCACTTTCTCCCCAAAGCTTTTGTGACTCTATTACAACTTTTCCCTATAGATATCTATTTCAAATTCCGGGAAAATTGCAACGCAATCAAACTTAATGCATGCCTACCTTGGAAATATTTCAGATTTGGTTACTTGAAAATTATAGGAGCTCTTCCGTGAACACATAGGGAGGTAGATTATATTGTTACACAGTTCTGTTTTGAAAATAATTTTCTTGCACGAATCTTCGAAAAATGTGAATAGGATAACGCTTATGATCTAGACATAGGGTCATGCCCATTTCTTCAATAATGAATCAACACTAAATAATAGAACCGAGAATAATACGCACTCTGAAGAGCTGCAGCTGAACCAAGTCTACAGCTACCTGACTACTACATACAGTGTCTTTCAAGCTGGGTAAATAGCTATAAAAAGAGTTGTTGGTAAGGGACTCATGTATACCAGCACACCCGATTATTATTTAATTTAAGAATCAAGCTGGCAAGCATGTCTACAGTACCTGCGTACTTCGTCCGAAGTGACAATTGCGTGGGGAGCTATTCTAAATGAGCTCGTTAAGAGGTCCCGGTGGTCTAGAACTCGAAAATTTGGGATATTTTCAGGATTTTTTTTTTAATAAAAAAATTAAAAATAATATTTACATTTTTAAGGATTTTTATTTAACTTCTTTTACATACAAAAATGAAAAAATAATAATTTTTTTTAATTTTAATAATTTAAAAAAAGGCGCTGGAGTTGACCCTCCAGAAAAATTGAACGGTGTTGTCCATTTTGGCTCTTCTATTTTTCTGAAACACAAAAACCAAAAAGATTAATGAAAAAAATGCGAAAATACGAAAGTCGTTCGAGATAATAAATGAGTTTAAAGTTTGAGTTACAGGAGCGCGAGTTACCAACCCAACACCCTTGCCACCAAATCTCTGGAATGGGACTCAACAACACACTAACACATATACATTGAACTAAGAAACTGAAAACTCTCTGGAAAGGGACTCAACAACACACTAACACATATACACTGATTCCTTGTAAAAACACACAAACACACATAAATGTAAGAAACTGAAAATACTGAAAAAAAAAAATTACTTCTGTGTTTGCATTCAAATTGAGCAGACGTTTTACGTAGAGCGGCAAAACCCACACACAGACACACACCATCCTGCTCCCGATGGTAACTCGCGCGGACCTCTCTTTACCTAGTTAATGAGCTGTAGAAGCTATAATATTGGGAATTTTCGCATGAAAATTTCACAGTATATTCTTAAGATGCAATGCTTTCGAAATATTGAAAAAACAAAATATCGATGGATCGTCTGAATGTGATGAGTCACAAACGTTATCTGGGCATCTAAACACGGTGAGATATCTTCAAATTTCTATATGAAGTCAAGTCTGCTCAGTATGCCCAATACAATAAAGTCATCGGATGTAGCCAAAGTTTAGAAAAATCATGCAGAATTTACATATCTTTTGACAACAACATTTAAAGTTATTCATATTGCCTGAATTGTATGTTTTTTGGACGTATGTCAAGGAACTAAAACCAAAAGCAACAATTGCAGCAAAATACCAATTTCAAAAACTTTTAACGCTTGGCAAAATGATGAAGAGAAAGCAAAGTTAGCAACCTAAGCAGACACACATGTTAGCGTTCTCTCGCCCTACAGCGTTGAATTAATTTAATTTGTAAGTTTTTTTCCATATGTTTATTTATTTTTTTAATTTGTTGAATATGTGCTAAATGAGTGAAGCTCAAAAAATTATACGGAAAAAGCAAGTAAAACTTTAATTTGGTTTTGTTGACAAACCGAAAATTTGTTAAAAGTTATAAAAGTTGGCATTTATGTGCGTGTTCGTACAAAAAATTATTTCAAAATATGTATGTATGTATGTCCGAGAGTCGAAGCAAAGGACCTAAAAGGTCATTTTCATGTAGCCAATGGCAAGGATGGGCCAAGTTATACAAGGAAGTAAAAACAAAAATGGCAAATTGAAAGAGTAAAGTATGTAATGAGCAACATAAAGTTTTTGACCACAAAGTTGGCAGCCGGCAAAGGATGCAAATTAACCGAACAACTACATATTTTCATGCTTATATGTAGATATGTGTATTAGGATGGTTAAAAAAATGTATATCTTGACGATCAACCACACTAAATTTATTCTACGACCAAAAATTATTCACCTATATTTTTAATCTTTTATTTAATATTTACCCGTGCCGCCACGTTTTGAATATTGCCGTTGAATTCAGAAGGGAAAAATGCAATTTTCCGTTTTGGTACAAAAGATTTACAGATCGATATTATTTAATTTTCCCTTTTTCATTTGCCCTCAAATTAATATCCAAAAAATTATAAAAGAAACGAAAAAAGAGATTAATATTTTTGATTTTTAATTAAATATTTTTTTTTCAATTTTGGGGTGGAAGACATGGAAAAGGTTTGTAGAAGCTTGCATTGAAAATATGGCAGAAATAAAATCAAACTAACGCGGATTCGTTTCTGAAAAGATCTGTTGTTGACGATACAGGCAATTAGAGTACTAACGCAGAAATAACCGCAGTAGGAAGAAAAATCTACGTATGGTTTTTTTTCTTAATCTAGAAAAGGCCTTCGATAGTATACCTATTAGTATGACTGTCCTTAAGAGCCAAAGGTATACCAGAATAATACATAAACTTAGTTCAAGACATGTACCGCGAAACCAACATACCTGGCGGACTAACGCAAAAATTCCCAGTGATGGTCGGTGTGCACCAAGGTTCAAACACCCGTTGGTTTGAAATTGTGTTATGGATCATCTGACAGCTAAACTTCAAGACAAACCGCAATGGTATATCCTTTACGCGAACGATGTAGTCTTAATGAATGAGAACTTCACTAGCCTGGGAAGAAAACTGAACATTTTCAATGAAATATTGGCAATCAAAGGATTGCGCGTAAATGTGAAGAAAACGTTTGGCGAAGAGGAAACCACAAGAGGTCTCCTGTATTAATGGGTAGCCACCAGAAAGTTTCAGGTGCCTAACCTGAACGAAAATGGAAACATAGACGAAGTGTGAAATACAGAGTTAATGCGGCGCGGTTAAAGTGGCGCAGGCTGACGGTTGTGTGACAGAAAAATGCCATTAACGATGAAGAGAAAGGTGTGCAAAATCTGCGTGAGGCCAGTAATCTTGTACGGTTAGGAATGTTGGGCAACGCAAGCTAAACACAACCAGAAGATGCATGTGAAATGAAAATGCTTCACTGGGCAACAGGAATAACACTCGTGAACAAAGTGAAAAACATCAAGATACGAAAAAATATGCAAATTGCACCAATCTCTTAGAAAATGAGAGAAGTCGTAATGCGTAGAGACGCGACCACATTGACAAACTCGCCATGACATAACTAAAGCAACAAGAACTAGAGAAAGACTACAATCAACCTGGCTAAATACGATACAAAAGGACATAAAAGAGCAGCACATTGCTGATGTGACGACACAGGGCAGAGAAACCTGGCGCATGACGACAAGGACCGTCAACCCCAAATAGGGACAAGGCAATTCGATAAAATTGATCTCTAAGCCATTTATAATAAGTTTAATAGGATTTTTAATGAGTATTTTATTTACTTGTGTATAAGCTTATGTGCGTGCATAAACTATTTTTCATTCTGTTTTCAACAAATTATAAATCATCAATATCTACTGAGGCTCAGCGATGATATTTGACTAATTTATTTTATCACAAACATACAAACAAAAAAATTTTTTTATTTGAAAGAGTTAAAGTAGTAATTTTTAGTTTCCTTTTCAATAAATACTCATAACAGGGAGATATAAAGGTTTAAAATATTTGTGATAAAATGCTTCCTAAAGTCTCTTAATAAATCCAGGATCGAAATTCAACTCAAGCATCGGAAATAAGTCAAAACGGAAAATACTATATTTGAGATACGGAAAGAGTTAATCTCGTTAGAGACAAAAAGTGTCCATCTATTGAGCTGTTTGTTTTACAAAAATGTGCTTCGTAATGCAAAAGAGTTGCGTAATGCATTTGTTGCAAACTTTTAAATCGTTAATACACCTGTACTTTTTTCTGCCCCCTCTACTACTCTTGTACAGTGTAATTATATGATTCAAAATATAGGTAAAAATACCTTACGAAGGTCGTTTGAAAAGTCCGTGCAAAAATGAAAACTATTAAATTGTTTGGGGTGAGCCTTTTTTATTTTTCGACAAAGTCTCCTTTTAGGCTCCTTTACCTTCTGCTCAAATATGAACGAGACTTTATCAATAAAACGGTCCGCGGATGACATATGGCAAAAATAAATTTTTGTTCTTTGGTAGGACTGCTATAAGCTTACATGGCAAATTTCAGCGTGATATGTCACATAGTTTGTTTTCTGTGCTACTGTAAACAAGTCAAGCTCGAGTGTGTTTTTCGAATTTAACGATGGAAATTCAAGTTAAACAAAGAATTTGTTTGAAATTTTGTTATTCCAACAAAATTTCGGCTTCAGACGCCTTAAAAATGTTGCAGACAACCTATGGGGACTCTGCTCTATCGCGTGCACGTGTTTTCCAGTGGCACAAATCGTTCAAAGAGGAGGAGCCGAAACCCAAAAAACCACGCCAAAGTCGCTCAAAAATTAAGGTTATGCTGACTGTTTTTTTCGATTACGAAGGTGTGGTGCACTCGGAGTTCCTTCCGCAAGGCCGATCGGTTAACGCTGAATATTATTTAGACGTTTTAAAGCGTTTGCGCGAGACATTCGTCTTAAAAGGAAGGAATTGTGGGACAACAAGTCATGGTTCTTGCATCACGATAATGCACCAGCTCACACATCACGTCTTGTTCGCGATTATTTGAACAAAAATAATGTTAATATCGTTCCGCAAGCACCGTATTCGCCGGATATGGCTCCATGAGACTTTTTGCTGTTTCCCAAGCTCAAGTTGCCGCTCCGTGGAAAACATTTTGAGACGATTGAAGTCATAAAAGAGAATTCGAAGAAGGAACTGAAATTCATACCGAAATCGGCCTTCCAGAAATGCTATGATGATTGGAAAAAACGTTGGCTCATGTGTATCGCCCCCAATGGTGATTACTTTGAAGGAGATAAAATAAAAATTGAACAATAATTAACCGTTTGTGTTTTATTAAATCAGTCTCGTTCATATTTGAGCAGAAGGTATGTTTGTAATAATAGGATTTGTTCAAGTCTGTAAAATAGCCATGCGCTTTCGCAATCACCTCCTCGTTGCAATAATAACTTTTTCCCGCCATTACTTCACATTGGGGAACAAATAATAGTCCGAGGGGGTCAGTCTGAAAAAAGGGGAAATGTGAAACGAGTTCGAACTCTATTTCCATTAATTTCGCGTCCACAACTGCTAAGGCGTGAGCTGGTGCATTGCCGTGATGAAAAAGGAATTTTTAATTCATACGAATGCCAAACACAAAGAAATATACCGATCTGTCTGGAACTTGGTATGCGTTCTTCTATTTACTAAACCTAACCTCGATACGCGCCACTACTGCCATCTCTTTGACTTTGCACGGACTTTTCAAACGACCTTCATATATTTGTTGTTGTATCTTCTATATTTTAATAAGCTGCTATTTCCTCATCTACCGCTACGTACCGCAAATGAATATCAAAAATGAGTTAATCGTAACCAAAACCACGTACACACATACATTTTCTTAAAAAAAATGTAATAAATAATTACGGGTTTATAACAAAAGGCGCCGAGTAAGGCTTCCTCTCTCCTGGAAATACATGTGGACAAGGCTAGAGCCTGCTACACTATCATGATCCGTAAAAGTCAACCAAAACTATTCAGAAGATTACAGCAAAGAAAATGAAAAGGATTCGTTAACAGTTTTTAATTTCAAAATTTCAAATAGGTTTAGCTGACTAAACGCTTCCATAGGACGCTTAAATCATAGAAGGATAATTCAAAAATTAAATCCCTCCTTCATATTACTTATATATACATATATAGTATATAATAAAAAATTCTCATCTATATTTACTTTTGCATTAATCTTCCTTCCTTCAGAACATTTCCTTTCTCTTTAATGAAATTTTAAAATCAATACCTCAATTGTCAGTAAATTTTCACCCATTAACTTTTGCAATTTTACCAAATTGAATTGCCACACAACTCCGCCTTTGACAACGCAAATGAACTCACTCACTTAATTGAATGGGTGAGCTGTTGAACTGTTGCATGCCGCATGGCCAGCATGATAAGGCAACTGACAATGAATACAAGGTGTGCGTACGTGTGTGCATGTGTGCACATGTATTCGCTACGTGTTAATTAAGTAGTATTAAAAATGAAAAGCGAAAAATTAAATTAAAATGCTTGATAAAACTACGTATTTAATTAAATTCCTTTTCAAATCGCAACGACAATAAATTTTATTTCACTTATATATAATATGTGAGCGTGTATGTAGATACATAATGGACAGGAAAAGCAAGAAGTGTTACAGTTCTAATGAATTTATAACCATTATTGGTCCACACATAAGTGACTTTAGACGGTGACGTACTGGCAATCAGTAAATCTAGAGTTGAAGCAAATTAAAAAAAAATATATAAAAAAATTTAGCTAGCCTGAAACCGCTCTCACAGATATGTACGGGGTACATGCTCGACGTACTTTCCTTTGGTTTGAGCAACTAATACCATTATTAATACTTTCATAAAACGTCGGAATTTTGTAAAAGTATTTAAAATTTACAAAAAAGATATGGGTTTGCAACAGTTCGTACACAGAGTTCGGCACTCGAAGCGTAACCAACTTCAGACCGCTCGCATGCATGGGCTTCAGCAGTCTGTTAGTTGGCTAAATGACAGTCTAGACTCTAGAGTATTGCTTACAAGTGCACGGAAGCATTTTGCCGAGAGTAAATGCGAAAAAGAAATTCAGTAATGGCTGGAAAAGCACAACCAACGATTGTTCGTGAGCTCGAACACCTTAAAGTAAATAAAGTTTTTGTTTGTCGCACCATTACTCGCTACAACGATACTGGTAGCATCGCGAAAAAGTCTGTAACATCACGTAAAATTGTTCAAAAAGTGAAAAAGCGACTTGAGCAGAGTCCCCAACGAAGTGCCAATGAAATGGCGTGAGCACTGAAAATATGTGACCGTAACATACGCCGCATACTGAAAAATGATCACAAAGTCCAGCCCTACAAGATCCAAAAGGCGCATGATCTCACACCAAAGCAGCAACAAGTCAGACTTCAAAGAGCGAAGGAGTTGCTTCGCTTACTGAAAGCGGTCAATTTCCGAACATTGTGTTTTCAGACGAGAAAATTTCTCAAATTGAACAATTCATAAATTCCCAAAATGATAGGGTTTATTTGACCGGCCGTACATATAAGAATTTAAGTCATCGATGGGCCACCAGGAGGCAGCACAGGTAATGGTTTAGGCCGCTGTAACCGCAGATGGGCGCTCTCCAATCGTTTCCATTAGAGCCTGGCGTGAAGGTAATGTGAAATATTATCAGGAAAGTATTCTGGGGGTTACTTTGAAGCTGTGGGCAGACTATGTACGTTTCAACAAGACACGGAACCGTCTCACAAAGCTCAAATAAATCAATAATGGCTAAAAATCAACGTTCCAAACTTCATAACGTCCACGCAATGGCTCTCACATTCACCAGAGGCGAATCCGATAGATTATTCTCTTTGGACCATTCTGGAGAGCAAGGTCCGAACTAAAAGATTCACCAGTCTAAAGGCGCTGAAAAAAAAACCATTGTCCGCAAGTGGGCCTAAATACCTGCAAGTCATATTCGGGCAGCTTGCGATTCGTTTCTGGACCACCTCAAGGCCATAGTCAAGACAAAAGGTGGTCATATCGAGCAAAAGTAAATAGATTCTGCATTTTGTATTATTTTCACACATGTTTTACTTTGAATTGAATAACAGTAATTTTACAAACTAAATGGTGTTTGCCCTGTAAATCTAAAAGTATCAAAGTATGCAAATCTGCTCATCAAAAGCACCAAAAGAAGGGTGACCACACAATTCTAAAAATTATATATTTTCTGAAGGTATGCGGCGGTCGCCATAGCCGAATGGGTTGGTGCGTGATTACCATTCGGAATTCACAGAGAGAACGTTGGTTCGAATCTCGGTGAAATACCAAAATTAAAAAAAACATTTTTTTAATAGCGGTCGCCCCTCGGCAGGCAATGGTAAACCTCCGAGTGTATTTCTGCCATGAAAAAGCTCCTCATAAAAATATCTGCCGTTCGGAGTTGGCTTGAAACTGTAGGTCCCTCCATTTATGGAACAACATCAAGACGCACACACAATAGGAGGAGGAGCTCGACAAAATAGCCAAAAAAGGTGTACGCGCCAATTATATATATATATATGCGGTACTAAAACTCCTCGTAAATATATTCTAAAATGTTTTTCCCTAGAAAATCTTTGACTTGATCTTTCAAATCCTTTAACAAAGATTTTTTTCTGAAAATTATTACAGAGCCCACAATTACCCAAATTTCATCTCTATATCTTTTTTACTGTAGATCACATAAGGGTTGAGAATCTTGCCTATAAGTATCTACCTGTTTTATAAGTTTTTTTTGTCACATAGAAAATCGATATAAAGGGCGATCAGATTGGTGGTGCTTTTTCCAATAGGGAGGTACTTTCCAATACTGTCCAATAGGGTTTTTTTGACAGATCACGCGATCACTACTGTCAAACTAAATACATAATTCTTTCAATATTCATTGACATTTCATCATGGAAAGCGTTACGACTCAACAACGTTTAAAAATCTTTAATTGTACCACGAAAATCGACGTTCTGTGAAAAGTGTTCATCGCCCCCTCAAGCCAACTTATGGTGTTCAGCGATAATACCCATTTTTGGCTTAATGGTTATATCAATTGCCGTATTTGGCTGAAGAGCAACCTGAAACCATTCAAGAAAAGCCATTAGATCCATTGAAAACAATGGTGTGGTTATCACGCTATGATTAACGACTTTTAAAAGCTAGAAATTGAAGCCCATGATCGTCAGAACTTTTGGCCCGTGGTTCCAACAAGACGACCCGTGGAACAATCGATTTGCTGCGTCGTCGTTCCGGTGAACAATTTTTCCTTCGTCTCGGACCAGTGGATTGGTCACCAAGGTCGTGTGATATCACACCTTTGTACTTTTATTTGTGGGGTATGTAAAGTCTAAATGCTCTGTGGATAAACCAGCTTCGATTTAGATATTGGAAGCCAAAATCACTAAAGTTTTTCATGAGATACCGACCGAAGTCCTTCCGCGAGTCATTCGAAATTGGTATTGATGTGAACATTTGAAAGGGGTTATCTTTAAAAAATAAATGTCGTGAATGGTTCTAGACAAAAGTAATAAATAGTGCCCAATCAGTTTGAATTTTCGTTGCTTTCAATTTAATATCCAATACCTCTAAATTGATGACCTTTTATAAGAGAAGCTACAGGTGAAATATAGTAAATTTGCGTTTTTTTTTTTCGTTTATATGCAGTACGTCACTATTTTTTAAGGAACTTAACTTTTCAATAACGATAGCGGTTTCTGAAAAAGGTGATACGGTTAGGAAGTACGGATGAATAGCAAATGAGAGAACGATTATTTCTCGCAGCCATTCAGTAGTAAAACACCGCAAAAATGTACTTTAAAGTTGCTGTCCATGAAATTTCTTAACGATTTTCAATCATATACCTTAACAAGAACATAATAACTGAACTCTGATTTGCAGAAATTAGAAATTCTAATTATTGTAAAAATCATGGAATTGTAATGAAAAGTTTAAGGGATTTTTCTCATTTTTTTTAATAAAGTTTGTAGCTTCAATTTGTATGGTGTTTGTTAAAGAAATGCTACATAAATATTGTGAACATTCACAAAACAAAACAAAAAACAAAAACAGTTAGTCAAAACTGTTCCAAACGTTGTCGTGGGCTGTACCAGTGACGATGAAACCGAAATTTATTTTCCTTGTGTTCGTTGATTTTTCTGCTGGGTATAAATGCAGTTACATGCAAACGCGTGACATAAATCGCGTGCAATACAAAACATTGAAAATTCGGAAAGTATTCGAAAGCACAACAAGACAATAAAACCGGAATTAACCATACTTCACCTGTAGTACACATGTTGTGGGCGTTATTATTGTGTTAAATTGCTTTTGGAAATTTGCTTTTGTAATTGTTGTTTTGACGCTTATAATTCATTTTGTTTTTTCATTGAAATTTTTTCATAGTGTTCACACCGCCACGAGTATTTTCATGGTTCGTCGAACGGAAAATATATGCGGCAATATAGCTTCGGGTGTTTAAAGTGGGTTGGAAGACGGTGGCGGATGGTGAACGATATGCAGTAGCGCATGAAATGAGTGGGTTTCTGGCAACTATCGAAGAAAAATTTTCCCATGCAGCACTGAATGCACAGAGTTGAGGAATGCTATGAACATGCCGCTTAAAATACATACAAGCATACATTTACATATATACACATATGCACATACATGTATTTGTATATACATACTATCTACTTATTGTAAAATATTTGCGCTAACTGAAGTCTCCACGGGCTGCATTTTAACGCGCATATAACTGGGCTGTTGCTACTGGAAATTCATAAATTTCTTAAAAGCTGCAAACTTACGTCCTGCCATGCGACACAGCATGTGGCATAATAGTGCGCGCATACATACATATACATATACAGGGTGTCAGGTGGCAGAATTAGGTTTTAAATTTAAAGTTTCTCCCCAACCGCCGAGCGTATGGTGAAAATAATTGAGATCAATACTAGGCCGTTATCCGGCTCTCAGCTAATTTACAGAATCAGCTGATGGGATGACGTAACAGGGGATGTGTTTTCAAAAAAAAAATTGTTATATATATAAAAAAATCAATACAATATCACTTCGTTGCTATATGAAGAACGACTGATTGGACGAGTGTACGTATACATGTGAAATAATCAAGCAGAATTTGGCTACCGAGTCCCCCTCACAATTTTGTTTTTAATTAAAAGGTGTTTGAAATATCTATCAACGTTTATTGGTTTTAAAATACTCATTTGCAGCGAAATTCCTCCATGATTAAAGTCATTAAAATATTACATTAGATACATTTTTAATTTAAAAAAGTTATAAGATCATACTTTTTGAACGTCGCTAATAAGGCCAGTTCACAGACCATAATTTTACTATGTATTATTCTCAATTTTGCTCTCATTCATCTTTCTTGCCGTCATTCATATATAAGCTCTGATTTCGTTGATTGAACTTCTTGACAGGTGGTTTCACATTCAAAGCATTCACTTTACTATCCACCTCGTTCACATTATCGGGCGCTTAACATCCTTTTAGGTTTCATTAGCAGAACTATTTCCTAGACGCAGTTCACCAGAATTTATTGTTTCATTCACCTCTTGCACCATCTATCTCCGATATGGGTTTGGTGTACATTGTCAAGCAGTGGAATAATTTGCACATAATTCTTTGGAAGGGCAAATTCGTCGAGGGCAAACTATTTCTGTGGACGGTGTCACTTATCGGCGCATGCTGAATGATTATTTTCTGCCAATAATGATAGATCATTCTTCCTTTCAGCAAAATGGCGCCCCCCACACACGGAGAGTCCATGGCGATGTGTGTGATTTCTGCCCTAATAAACTAACAAGCCATTTCAGTGACATATCCTGGCGCCACCCAGGTCGCACAATCTTTTTTTTTTCCTTGTTCACTCCACTCGCGACCTCGAAAAGACTCAGTCTTGCGTTGGTTTCGTGAATCTATTTTGCTTACTCGCAGGGTAGGTGATTAGCCTGTCGTAGTAGGAATGCCCACCTCTCGTGCTTAGCAACAGCGCCTCCTAACTGTTTAGAGCGCCATCTGTGTTTCACATTTTTCTGTCAGAAGGATCACACAGATGGTTGAGGACTTCGCTAAATTTGGTATGTCTGCGCTATTTTATTACCGCGATCGCCCGCTTCTTCTTGCTGGTGCCGCTGATGCTGTGTGTGATTTTTTGCTTTAGCAGCCACAATGCAAGTAATGCGTGGACTTTTTATGCGGGAGTAAGGTTTGGAAGGATAAGGTTGTTTTTTATTTTTGTTTTTTGGGTTGAGGAATGTAATTTCTTTATTTTTAATTTTTTTTTTGTTTTTTTTTTTTAACTAGAAAGTAGAAAGTAGGTAAGTTTTGGAAAAGTGCGACAACCGTGGTTTACGTGGGATTCGAACCCGTTGTGCGACGGCAGACTAGTGCACTTACGCTAGACTACCGAGGCCCAATCTTACCCGTAAGAAATTTTCTTCTTCGGAGGTACCTCTACAGTAAAGCCTAGGAAACAAATCCAGCGACCATCTCAGCACTAAAAGAAAATATCGTTCGCACGGTTAATAGCATCCCGACATCACTTCTCTAGCGATTGGTAGGTAGTATGAAGGCCAGATTCAATGAACGCGTGCAATGTAACGGTCAACACTTAGAGGAAAAAATTAAAAAAGTAAAACCCGCACTAGTCTTCTTTGTAATAGTTATTGAAATAAACTTTTATCTTTTTGAATACTCTTTTAATTTAGCTTCTTATTCCAAATTCTGCCACCAAACACCCTGTACATATCAATATGGTATAAATTTAAAAAAGTAGGCATGCGCTAGTGCATACTTCCAAGCATACTACTACACTTGTATATGCAACATATGTACACGTGTACTCACATAATTAAGTCCCTTTATGTTTTTCACAATATTCGCAATATTTTTAATCAAATATTTTTTTTGTTAATTTTTCATAAAAGCATCATTCATTGTGTAATACAAACCCTATTCTTAAACATGTTAAAAATTTCTAAAAATTGTGCTCAAAAGTTTCAACTTTTTAAGCAAAATCTTTAAAATAAAATCCGTGTATGCAGTTTTATAGCCTGTTTTATTTTATTATAAAAAAGTGTAAGTTGAGAGTCGCTCAAATATCGCGTTGAAAATTTTCTTCAATACAAACGATTTCCGAGCATGTGATTTTTTTGCTAATTCTTGCAAAGTTTGGGACTTTCATTATAAGAGCTTCATTATACAATGATCTATATAAAAAAATGATCTATTAAAAAAATATAGCTTGAAAAATATTGTGAATATTATAAAAGGATAAAGTGACTTAATTATGTGAACACATGTGTAAGTATGTGCATCTGCATGACGTTGTTTCAAGTAGTGTCGAACTTTGTGAAAATACGTGTTTGTACATTTGTTCGTAGGCGGTTAGCTAACACGTTGTGTGTTTGTATAGTTGCATTCCCGTAGGTGCGTCAAATTGTTGTTGTTGTTATAACAGTTGCTTTAGTTTATTTTGGGGTTTTGGCTCTTTTCTTGCCGCCTTGATTTATGACATCTTTCATTAATCGTCGCTGTCGTTCGCCAAAAACTTAATTTCCTCCGCCTCGCCCTGTTTTGAATTTCTCCTTGCGTGGTGAGTATTGTGTGTGCGCTCGCATTATAGTGGCTGACAAGCATATGCTGAAATACATATATTTTTTTGTTTTTATTGAAGCTACTTACGAAATATACTTCCTGCTATTTAATTGAATTTTCCAAAGTTTCACTACATTGACAAGCAGATTTATTGCGAAAAACAACGTATGCCTGCAGCTTTGAAATGGAAGTCACAAGCATGCACACTAGGGCAGGTCGATTTAAAAATCGCTCATTGCTCTGTGAAAATCGTATCCTAGGGATCAAAATAAGAAACTTTGCCGAAGGAACTATACCTCTAAAATGAATTCTGATGTCCTCCAATTTGGGTCGAACGAAAAATCCCTCTTTGACCCATTTAGAGTGCTCCAATCGAGTCCAAATGTATGACCGACCCCCACTAACTTTGGACGGCCGATCCACCCATGCCAGTGGCACACCCCCTGGAACACCCCTGGGGGTTCCCCATACAATCTTTTAAAAATATCACCATTTTTGGCCTTTGCATGAGAAAAAAAACTAAAAAGTTCGACCCAAATTGGGGGACATCAGAATTCGTTTTAGAGGTATAGTTCCTTCGGCAAAGTTTCTTATTTTGATCCCTAGAATATGATTTTCACAGAGCAATGGGCGATTTTTTTGCCTCCCCACAAATCGACCCGGCCTAATACACACATACATGGTTAGGGAGGAAAATATATGCACATCAGTAAGAAATGCATTTTCGCATTCGTATGCTTCCATATGCACATACAAAAATATGAGTTTGTAATGCAATTAGTACTGGTAGTAGATTAGAATTTCTATTTGTTTTATTTGTTTATTCAAGATTCTATTTGTCATAGTCAAGAGCGTACAAGGGCGACTGGGTACGCATCTCATATTTTCTTAAAACATTTACTGGATTCAGTAATAAGTTCTGAGTGTTTTTTGGACTATGACATTAACATAGTAGGGTTATCCGAATTACCTCAAATGGATCATACAGCAAGCCCTTCTTGGCGATTGATTGCATCGTTTGACTGCCTTTTCAGCACGAACTATTTCGGCTGTTCTTCTCGTTTGTAACTCATTTTTCATGGCTAGTTATCGCTTGTTCCGAGGCTTTGTGTATGTTTTCATTGGGGGAGGTTTTTAAGTGTCAGGACCCAAATCCAGCGCACAACCAGCTATCCTGGAATGTTTCGCCTTCTCACTTTAGCTCACTCCCGAACGGGTGCTCGGAAGCTACCCAGAGGATACTTGGGCTAATCCCGGGAGTTGTGAGCTGCTTGAACCATATGCAGAAGAATCGTCCTGGCCACTCCCAAGTGAATGGCGATCAGTAACTTTCCCCACTTGCGTGGACTTCTACATACAGAACCATCCTCGCTGACTCGCTGTCGTGTGACTTCTTTAACCTGATGCTGGAGAGGATCGTACGAGCTGCCGATGATATCGACATCATCGGTCTTAACAACCGCGCTGTTAGTTCTGCCTTCTCCAAACTGGATAAAGAGGCAAACCGATTGGGTCTGGTGGTGAACGAGGACAAAACGAAGTACCTCCTGTCATCAAACAAACAGTCAGCGCACTTGCGTATCGGCACCCACGTCAGTTACAATTTCGAAGTTGTAAAAGACTTCGTTTATTTAGGAACCAGCATTAACACCGATAACAATGTCAGCCTTGAAATCCAACGTAGAATCTCTCTTGCCAATAAGTGCTACTTTGGACTAAGTAGGCAATTGAGTAGTAACTCTCTCGACGAACAAAACTAACACTCTACAAGACTCTCATCATGCCCGTCCTAACGTATGGCGCAGAAGCGTGGATGATGACAACATCCGATGTAGCGACGCTTGGAGTGTTTGAGAGAAAGATTCTGCGTAAGATTTTTGGACCTTTGCACGTTGGCAACGACGAATATCGCAGGCGATCGAACGATGAGCTGTATGAGCTTTACGACGACATAAACATAGCGCAGCTAATAAAGAGCCAACGGCTACGTTGCCTGGGTCATGTCGTCGAATGGATACAAACGCTCCGGCTCTGAAAGTATTCGATGCGGTACCAGCTGGTGGTAGTGGAGGAAGAGGAAGGCCTCTTCTGCGTTGGAAAGATCAGGTGGAGGAGGACTTGGCTTCACTTCGTGTGCCCAATTGGCGCCGGTTAGCACGAGAAAGAAACGGCTGGCGCGCTTTATCAAACTCGGCCAAAATCGCGTAAGCGGTTTTCGCGCCAATTAAGAAGAAGAAGAGAAGTTATCGCTTGTTTCAAAAATAGGTCTATTTCGTTACATTTCAGGAAAGAATTGCAGGCGTCAGTTCGATCCAAAAAGTTACTTTGCCTCATTTTATATGGCATCCAGCTTCTTGCTGTGAGCGAATTATTGCAAATTATTGCAAACATTTTCTGGCTGCTCTGCCTGGACGATTTGCATGATTTAATTGACAATTTCAATAAATGGCCTACTAGTATGTGACTCTCTCCTTGCACCAAAAGCTTTTAAGATTTATTTTACTGAAGCAAAAAAATAAAATATGATTCCACAAATTTGATCAAAGTCTACTCTCCTTGAACATTAATACATAATCTTAACCCTCTATATTTTCAACCAAAAGCTCTCAAAATTAATTATTTTTTTTTGTTCAAATCCAGCCAACGTAACATCAAACAAGGGGCATTTATTAGTTTTGTTAATGATTTGTTTTTACATTGCTTGCACTCAAATTAAATTACAACTACACAAATATTATAAAAGTCTAATTTACGCAAAACATACTCGACTGCCCAACTTTGACCATTTCATATGTACATACAAGTGGCTTTTTAGTCCTTCTGTGGCTTTTACTCGTTGAGTTGATAATACAACAAATTTTATTTGAGATGACCACTAGAATGGAATATACTTAAACATATGTACACACACACGTATGAGCATGTGTGGGTCCATTAAAACACACTACTAATGGATGTGTTTGTTTTTGTTTGTGTCAGTGTAGCACTGCACAAGGAAAAGCTTATTTTTATGGTTTTCATATAAGTATGCAGCCTTAAAAATCTCGAAAATATTTTAGATTTATTTGAAAAATGTAATAAAAAAAATTGTGTTCTCAATATCCAGATCTTGGTATCCAGTAACAGAATGCAAGAATATTTATATTAAGAAAATCATATTAAGTGGCATAAATGACTAGTTTTATTCCAAATTTTTCTTCGGGTCTTTACTATCCCAAGCACTGCTTAACGGTCGCATAGTTCACCGAACCGCAAACTGCAAACAAGAGGTTATCAGTGCTTGAACATTATTTTGAACTAGTTTCGAATACTGAACACCTGAACTTACACCGTTAAAAACTTTCCGAGCTATATTCAAATACGTACAGCAAATCCACGCAAAGTACCAATCTAGCGAAGCGCTAGCAAACATAATCGTGCATTACGTCCGTTTGTAAATCGATCGAAGAGTTAGTAAGCCAATATGCGATGTTTATCATTGGTTCGCTGTACGTTAGGCCGGGTCGATTTGTGGGGAGTCAAAAAAATCGCCCATTGCTCTGTGAAAATTATATTCTAGGGATCAAAATAAGAAACTTTGCCGAAGGAACCATACCTCTAAAACGAATTCTGATGCCCCCCAATTTGGGTCGAACTTTTAGTGTATTTTGTGGGGAGTCAAAAAAATTGCCCAATTGCTCTGTGAAAATCATATTCTAGGGATCAAAATAAGAAGCTTTGCCGAAGCAACCATACCTCTAAAACGAATTCTGATGTCCCCCAATTCGGGTCGAACTTTTTGGTTTATTTTCTCATGTAAAGGCCAAAAATGGTGATATTTTAAAATGATTGTATGGGGAACCCCCCAGGGGAGTTCCAGGGAGTGTGCCACTGGCATGGGTGGATCGGCCGTCCAAAGTTAGTGGGGGTCGGTCATACATTTGGAGCACTCTAAACGAATCAAAGTGGGATTTTTCGTTCGACCCAAATTGGGGGACATCAGAATTCATTTTAGAGATATGGTTCCATCGGCAAAGTTTCTTATTTTGATCTCTAGAAAACGATTTTCACAGAGAAATGAGCGATTTTTAAATCGACCCGCCCTACTGTACGTATTTGAATTATTATCGTAATTGTATGTACATATATATTTCGCTAAACGATTCGGGTGTTTCATTATTAGCTGTACGCCTCCTCTGTTCCTCGTACCGGTCGGGTTCCATTCCAAGACCGAATGTGCAATGTGGTTTGTGTCCTTTCTAAGTGTGTGTCCGATCCACCCGTATTCCTGGCGCTTAATCTCGCAAGCCCTTTTTTCGTGATTTATCATAGACTTTGATTTGAAATCGTTCGTGGCCAAAAAACTAACATTATCTCCGTAAGCAGCGATTACAGCCTTGTGCAAAATTGTGTCTTGTGTATAATTGTTTTTCTTGTATGACACGTCTTGCTACCGTAAAGGAGCACTGTTTTAACAATTAAACGTTAAAAATTTTCAGTTTGGTCGTTCGATTAATTGTGGGAAGCTTCTATACTCTCGAACGAGAAGCGTAAGCCCGCCTAGCCTTGCTTAGGTGATTATTTACATACGTCGAGGTATCACCTTCAGGCGCAGGAACGCGGCCTAGGAACTCAAATTCCTCCACATTATCAAAAGTGTCGTTATCGAAATAGAAAGGTTGCACATTTTGAGTGTTTGAGTGCATAGTTTTCGATTTTTGTATATTGATTTTTAGGGCGTCGTTGTGGGAAACAGTGGAAATGATGTTTAACATGCTTTGCATTTCGTGGTGGCTAGCGGACAACAAAACTACACCATCCTCATAAGCTAAGCTTCCAAGCTGCTCATTTAGTTTTCATTGTATACCACGTTTGGCGAAATTACAACATGCGAAGAGCATGTCGGAGAGAGAGCGAAGCTTCCAGTGCGGCCTATATCGCGTCTCTCCCAAGCGCAGCAGAGGTTTTAACATAGTCAATAAAATAAATGTATAGCGTAGCGTTGAGCTCGGCAGACTGTTCAATGATAATGCGCATTGTACTGATGTCATCGATACACGAATAATTACGATAAAAGTCGGCTTAATTTTTTACGATGCTGGCATCAAATGTCTACAATTCGAGAAAGTTATTAATAATTTTAGTTTCAGCTGGTTGAATCGATATTCCGCGCCAGTTGGAACATTTCTGTATATTTCAATATAATTCAAAAAATAATGAAATCCCACCATGAGATTTTGATGGATATTCTCAGATTGCTCAGCTATGCAAATAATAAGAAAAAAATTTGTGGGGCGTAAAAAGTGTGTCCCCTAAAATACTGAAAAAAATGTGTTTCCAAAAAAATTGTTTTAAAAAGTATATTTCATCTTAGAAATGTTATTTGACTTTAAAAACCCCATACCAAAATTTTCAACATGAATTAAATGTGGAAAATATTAAATGAGCTTATTATACTGAAGCTTACAAATAAAGCAATTTTCTGCAAAATGTATGACCACGTTCAAAATAATGGGATCATTTGACATAGAATCGCTCAGAAGATTAAACAATAGCTGATTTACAGATATGGATGATTCAGCTGTAACATTATTCGATTTGCTACTGGCCGATGGTTGCAGAGAAACGTTGGCAAGATCAAATGATGCGGGCTTTGACTTCATTTGGCGTGCGTTAGCGCGAGAAATAGGAAAGCATTAGCACGCTTTGTTGAACTCAGCCAAAATCACAGAATGGGTTAGGCACTTCGAGCACGAAGAAAATGCCTTTTGTCTCCTTTTTTAAATTTCTGCTTCACTTGAGCCGAATTTAAAAATTCTTAATAGTTCATCACCTTCCCTTCAAAATGATAGATAGATTTATTTATTTTTTACAAAATATCTTACAAAACTATTAACAATATTTTTTACTTCATTTAAAACAACATACCGCAACGACTTTTAAAGTAGTCTGCCGGAAAATTGGATAGATATTTATTTACATAACTATTCATCTGTAACAAATTGTTGATACTCTAAAGCACGAGTGATAAAATTAATTACTTTTTTACATTGCAAATCATTTGAAGCATTTAGAACATGAACCATTTCGGTGTTACTAAGAACGGAAGCCTGAAGGCTAAATATGCAAAGATTGTTTTTTTGATATAATTTAAGTGCGATGCAAGCGTGTAAATGTGACCACACTCGATACCTGTTTCTTCCTTTCAAAATGATTTAGTACAGTATTGGCCAAAACTAAAGCACCCTCCTAATGGCATTTCAAATAATGCTAAATCTCACAATCAAACATCTTGAAATATGGCATATACATATCGCACCCTAAATACAAAAGGGTCACAACTCAAAATGTAGCTTCTGCTCAAATATGAACGAGACTTTATCAATAAAACGGTCCGCGGATGACATATGGCAAAAATAAATTTTTTGTTTTTTGGTAGGACTGTTATAAGCTTACATGACAAATTTCAGCGTGATATGTCACATAGTTTGTTTTCTGTGCTACTGTAAACAAGTCAAGCTCGAGTGTGGAAAATTTTGAGTTGTGACCCTTTTGTATTTAGGGTGCGATATGTCATGTGTTTCCTTGTTACTTAAGTATTTATAAAATATAATACAAATATACAGCGTTTTGGTTACACTGAAAAAAATATTTACATGTTCATATTATTTAAAAACTGAATGGTCAAAACTAAAGCACCCCACATTTTGTTTTCTTAACTACGGCTTTGTTTTGTTGTTTTTAAGTTAATTTCTCTTTCTAACGGTATTTAAAGCTGAGTCAAAGTTCGTTAGAATAATTTGTGCAAAACACGTGCGGATTTAGTAGGACAAAACATTTCATACGGGAAATCAGCAAATATGGCCAGAAATGCGTATTCAAATGAATTTAAAAATAAAATAATAAGTGATTGGCAAAGTGGTTTATCGCGACACAAAATTAGTGAGAAATATTCAATAAATAGAAATGTAATATCGCGACTTATAAAAAAATTTTAACAAACGGGTTCTATTTTTGCAATCCATAGTGAAGGAAGGACACGAAAGACTACACGACAAGACGACTCCACGATTAAAAGAAAAATTCAGAGTGATCCCACAGTCTCTTCTGAATAAATAAAAATTGGTTTAAGTTTGCCGGTAAGTTCTAGAACGATCAGAAGACGAGCAGTGGAGGCCGGACTTTTCAGTCGACGACCTGCTAGAAAGCCATTTATTTCCGCCAAAAACAAAAAAGCGAGACTCGAGTTTGCGAAATTGCATATTAATTGGACAGTTCAAAAATGGTAAACTGTATTATTCTCTGATGAATCCAAATATAATTTGAAGCATTCAGATGGAATAAGGCGAGTAAGAAGGCCAAAGCAACAGCGACTAAATCCGAAGTATGGTATCGGAACTACCAAGTATGGTGGGGGGAACATTTTGGTCTGGGATTGTTTCTCTGGCCAGGGTATCGGGCCTATTCATCGAATAGAGGGAATTATGGACAGTTTCATGTAAACAAACATCCTTAAAGATGTAATGCTACCACACGCTGAGGAGAAAATGCCACTGAGATGGAGGTTCCAGCAGGATAATGATCCGAAGCATCCTCTAGGCACTGTAAAACGTGATTACAGCAAAATGCTATAGATAATAGAGGTCTTAGACTGGCCAGCTCAATCTGCCGATATCAATCCCATTGAGAATTTGTGGGAGATTGTAAATTCGAAAAGTAATAGGGAAAATTGCAGCACAAAGTAATAACTTACACGAGCGACTTCATTTAGAAATAGTTGCAAAAAAGTAGTTGAACATTTTTTATTTTGCAAAAAACAAAAAGTGCGAAACAGGGTGTTTACTCAAAAATTCATTACTCAAAAACAACTCATTTTAGCTACTAGGCATGCAGCTCAATTAAAGTTTGAGATGTTTTTTTGATTTGGAAAAAGTTATAAAAAAAAAAATACACTTTTTGAAATATTGAATTTCGAAAAAATTTAAATTTTTTTTCTTTTTTGCTAAATAAAAAATGTTCAACTACTTTTTTGCAATTGTTTCTACATGAAGTCGCTTGTGTAAGTGATTACGATCATTTTGAACCCAGAATTATTAAAATCGGTTCATTTTTGACTATGTTATGGGAATTTAAAAAAAAAAATTTCTTATATAATTAAAAAAAATGGAGTTTGAGGCGAAAAACAAAATTGCCGATAACTCTTGAAAAAAATTTTTTTCGGGCGAACAAAAAAATACGTGTCTCATTATTTTGACCAGAGAGCAACATATTTAAGTTACATCGAAATCGAAGAACATGACCCGAATAGCCCGGTTGAATTGAAATGGAAAGCATCTGTAGAATAAAAACAATTATTTTCGCTCTTAATGGGGGGTGCTTTAGTTTTGTCCAGACAAGTTTTGAATAATATTACAATACTATTTTTTAATTTAATTTGTAATATAAGAAATGTTGAAAATTTTTTGTTATGTTTATTAATCACCACGATAGTAAGAAGAAAAATGGTGTAAAAGTAAGTAATATTCGATGTTGTTTTATTGAGTTATTTTACGGTCAACGGATATCTGCATTCTATCAGATAGCCAAGCTGCCCTACGAGCCCTGGATGCACTCCAAACTGTCCAAGAGTATTATAAAACTGAGTAGATTTCAAATCAGGACCTTAGTAGGGGCCCTCACAGGACATTGTCTCATAGGAAATCATGCAAGGAGATTAGGCGTATACACGCATGATTTCTGTCGTAGCTGCAGAAATGAGGAGGAATTGGAAGCAATTCAACACCTTTTTTGCACATGCCCGGCTCTAGCCAGAAGCAGAAACCGATATTTAAAATCCTACTTCTTAACGAATATAGATAATCTATACACTTTAGGTATCAACAACCTTTTACGCTTTGTCAAAAGCTCAGGATGGTTCAATATGGAAAGGGGAATGTAGCCCAGCCCCCGCGGCTCACAACGGACCCATTCCGTGGTCTAAGTGGCATCGTTGTCTCTATGTGCGATGCGGCTGCCAAACCTACCTACCTTTACATTATTTGAAATGCCATTAGGGGGGTGCTTTAGTTTTGGCCAATACTGTACGTGCTCACCGCGAGCTACGACATCAGTGCATACCATTTTTATATATAATATGATTTCAATGAAATATATGAGCGTAGACACAACAAAAAAACTAGGCCTATATATAATATTAATTTTAATATAGGTATTTATGAATAAAACAATTATGTACAATTTTTAATTTATATATTGTACAATACATGAAAAAAAGCTCAAGCCATTCCCTACCAGGACATTTCAAACATCTATGCTCAATTACTAATCTTTGACATTCCATCCAATTTTAAGGTGCTCAATACTTGTCTGTGTGAATTGAGAATTTCACCCCCTTGAGGTTAATTATTTTCAAGTAATATAAAAGGTTTTCAAATAACAGGTATTATTTTGAATAGCCCGCTATTTCGGTAGATGTCACTTTTGAAGCTGTCATTTTTTGATATTTGACAAGTAGAAACAACGCCATCAATAATATGGAACGATGCACGCTTAAACATCGCATTGAAATTATTAAAAATCACTATAAAAATGGTGAAAATTTGGCAGAGACGGTTCGTAAAACTCGAACATTTGTGGGTCATCGAGAAGCACCTTGTCGTACCGCAATATAGAAATTGGTGAAAAAATTCAAGCAGTTCGGACAAGTTAGTGAAGTGAGTGCACGTCGCTCAAGAACAGCCAAAAATATTGCTGTTGTAGCCGATTTGTCCATTCCTCGTCGTTCTTTGGAATTAGGCATTCCACAAACGGCATTACACCGTAATTTGCATAAAGATTTTGGTCTTACGGCTTATAAAGTCCAGTTAACACAAGAACTCAAGCCGGCCGATCATCAACAACGTCGTGTCTTTGCTGATTGGGTCGTTGAAATGCATGAAAATGATCCGGAATTCCATCGAAAAATCATCTTGAGTGATGAGGTCCATTTTCACCTGGGTGGCTTTGTCAACAAGCAAAATTATCGGATCTGGGGCTCAGAAAATCCAAGAGTTATTGTTGAAAAGCCTCTCTATCCTCAACGTGTGACTGTTTGGCGCGGTTTTTGGTCTAGCGGAGTCATTGGAGCTTACTTTTTCGAAAATCAAGCTGGAGCAACAGTTACGGTGAATGGATTGCGCTATCAAGAGATGATTAACGATTTTTTATGGCCGGAATTGGATGGTATTGATCTGGACAACGTTTATTTTCAACAAGACGGCGCTACGTGCCACACAAGCAACGAAAGCATTGATCTTTTACGGGAATAACACCTCTTATTGGAAAACCCTTTATAAACTTTCCGCTGAAGGAAGTGAAAAGATGGATTTTAGAGATCGTGGTGAGAAGAAAGGTTGTACCGCTACAATTATGAGGCAACTATTTTTTGTTATATAAAACAATATTTAAACAAAAGTCCATTACACTCTTTGCAAATGGTGTTTTTTTTTTATTTGAAAATTCACTAACGCTCAATAAACCACACGCGCTGGGCGAAGGATGTAGTACGTCAACAATATTCTTCAAAAGAAAAAATGTACGTAACAGCTCGCTGAACAAGTGGATATCACTGAATTACCGGCGATAATGTGAATCTGTATCTATCCACACCCAGTCAGAGTTTTGTAATTGCTATTGAAAATTGCATACTTAGGTCGCGCACACATAGAGCTTATAGCGAACCTTATACCCTACAAGACAGCTGACTATCATATAAGCACTCATATTATCATCATCACTATCCTCATCCAACTACACGTTTTTGTTCTAGCCGTGGGAAAGTTCTGATAGTTTCCCCTTGTCGTTGTGATATTCTATCTCTCTTTTACCAATAGCAATTTCTTATAACTGAAAAATATATCTACTATGCTCTAAAGGCGAGGCAACTTCTCTTTTTTGTTCTCAACAAGTAATCACACACTACTCATTTTCGTCATTAAAAAGTAATCAGCACAAACTCCTAATAAGTCCTCATTTTCGTTGAAATGTAATCAGACTGAAGAGTTTCGTTAAAATGTTTTATTTAGGAACTACAGAATTTAATTGTTTTGTTTTCATTAAAAAAATTTTACACACCAATTCGGTGTTTCATCCCCGGAGATTTGAACTCACGAATTTTCAACTTTTAGCCAAGCATCTACTCATTCGGCTATGGCGACCTTACAACAGCAACAACCAAATTTCACACTAGAACTTTTTGCAGAGCAGCCACATTATAAGCTTACAAATGTGTTGCCGTGGCGTTTAAAGTACAGTAGATATATTTTTCACTTATATGAAATTGCTATTGGTAAAAGAGAGATAGAATTCACACTGAACAGGTGCAAAGAATATCAAATGAAATATTTTATTTCCCCATTAAAAAATATTGTATATGCTATTCTGATAATGCGCATGTATTAGAGACTAATAAAATACTTGTAAATGTGTTGCAATTTTTGTCGAAAGTGCTCAGCACTGAGAGAGGAGATCAACTCCTACTCTCGGCGTAAACTCAACTATGTCCGCTCACTTATATGGTAAGGTCACTAATATGCTCTCTGCCTACGGAAGACCTAAGAGGCGAAAGAGATAATAAATACAATTTGCTTCATACGAGGGGTGCCTTTTATATGTCGGGATTTGGCAACCCTGGTGTTGCAATCTGGCAACTAACAGCTGTATCGCAAAGTCTGATATTTTTTGGCTTTTACGTACTCAGAACGTTTTGAAATACCAGCGCCATTTCTGTTGTTTACAGTAACTTAAAAGATTCATCTCGGTCCAAAAATGGAATTAAATCGTGAACATTTTCGTGCGATTATTTTTTACAACTTTCGACGTGGATTAACTCAGTTGTTGTTCCGAAAACCATTGTTGCTGTGCGCGAACTGACATTGCAAGATCATCATGTGACCTATCGTGAGATTGAGACAATCTAAGGCATTAGTGGGACCAGCATACATTCAATATTGCATAAACATTTGACTGTCAAAAAAATTTGTTCGCGTTGGATCCCACACAATTTGTCAATCGCTCAAAAAAAGGCTCGTGTCGATTGGTCGAAGGAAATGCTCAAAAAATACGATCGCGTGGCTTCGAAACTCGTCTATGACATCGTGACAGGTGATGAATCATGGATTTACGCGTATGAGCCCGAAAGTAAACAGCAGTCGACTGTATGGGTGTTTCAAGATGAGCCAAATCCAACAAAAGTTGTTCGCACACGAAGCACTTCCAAGCAAATGGTCGCCTGTTTTTTCGGAAAAACTGGACATGTCGCAACCGTACCACTAGAACAATGCAGAACAGTAAATTCTGAGTGGTAAACAACCATTTGTTTGCCAGTTGTCTTCCAAGAAATTAGGAAAACCAATCGCCAAAGACGGATCACTCTTCACCAGGACAATGCGAGCTCTCACACATCGGCTCAAACAACTGCTTTTTTGAGCACCCAAAAAATCGAATTAATGGGTCATCCGCCGTATAGTCCTGACTTGGCACCGAATGACTTCTTTTTAATCCCGTACGTAAAAAACAAACTGAGAGGTCAACGTTTTTTGACACCTGAAGAAGCGGTTGCGGCATTCAGAATGCATGTTTTGGAGGTACCTCATTCAGAGTGGCAAAAGTGCTTCGACAATTGGTTCGAACACATGCAAAAGAGTATAGATCTTCATGGAGAATATTTTGAAAAACAATAAAGTGATTTTCGATGATTAAAATTTGTTTTTGTTCTCTAATCCCGACATATAAAAGGCACCCCTCGTATAGCTCATTAAATTTAATATTCGATAAATGTGCGTAAGGTATAAAAGCTCCAAATGCATAGCTTCCATACGTAAAAATCAGCTGTAATCTAATCAAAACTTATTTGCTTCAAATTCATTACCTTCATTAAGTTGCACTTATGTGCTAACATTTGCATTTATGGCTGTTGAATAAATGAGCACTAAAACTATTAAAATCATATGTTAAACCTTTTACAAATTTACTGTTGGTTGTTGTAATGTAATTCAGACTCAGGATACCCTTGAGTTATCACAGGGGTGCACATAAAATGCTCAACTTCATATACACCCACATATATGTATGTATGTATATAACAGAATTACTCATACACACAGGCATTGTGCGCTGGTACCTAACTAATCCATCTAAAATAGTTTCCTCTGCTCCTCTCATTCCAGATGTCAACCTCAACGCATTACGCTCGGCAAATGCGAATTTAATAAACACTGAGTAACGGTGGTTAGCCTGGCTGCTGAAATTCAACAACACACACACATCATTCCGGTGTTTGGTGTATGCACCCACGGCGTGTAAACATTTGAATTAAACGCATACACACGCAGCGAAAAATGTTAGCGGGTACAGCAGGCCAGCAAAAAAGTTGGCGAAGTTGTTGTAATTGTAACAGCAGTTGGAGTAGGAGTGGTAGTGGCAGTAGTAAAATCAGTAAAGGGGATAGCTGTAGTAGTAGCTGTGAAGATGACTACTGCGGCCCATCCAGTAGAAGTCACGTGCGCGCCGATGGTCTGCCGATATTACATACCTTTCTCCTACTCTTGTTTTACACACAACTGTTGCACGTAGCAAACGCTTATCTAATAATCGTGCATGAGGACGTGCCAGCGGGCACTGTGGTCTTTAATGCCTCCGTCTATAAGCTCGGCTCGGAGCGCCACTATAAAATTAACGCACACAAATCAGCGCATTTCGTACACCATTTGGTTGCCGTAAATCACAAAGATGGTCAGATACAGCTGCGCAAACAGCTGAAATGTGATGGTATCTACTACCCAAACTTATTTACCTTCTATGTGGACTCGACGTCGAATCGGCTGCGCAGCATTGATTACTATAGTCTGCCAGTGCGAATATTTGTAACTGGGCGTGATTGTAACGAGGATCGTCGCATTGAGGAAGAGATGCATAGTAGGCATTATGAAGAGGAGGAGACGGGGTATTCGAAACGCCGCAGACGCTATGTGGATACTATTGCGCATCCCGATCTGCGCTACTTTGGCGCATATCTAGCACATCCGAGCAACACCATTGAGCTGTCGCCGGCGACCAGCGTGTCAGATGTGCTTAATCACAACAATAGTCGGCGTGAATTTCGTGATGGTGATTTAATATTTGGCGACAATTTTGATAATGAGATGCGTCATCGTATACTTAGTCGCAAGCGGCGTGCAAAAGAACCGCTACTGCTTGAACCATCACTGCATCGACGCATTTCAGATGCTAAACAGTGGATTTCTGAAACCTACGCCTCATATGCCATACACACAACGGACAAATGGAATCAGATTTGCTTGCGTCAATCGCAGTTCATTAACAATCTCAATGCTTTCTTACCGAAGTCCATTTGCCAGCATTGTAAAGTGAACTTTTTGGATGTGAATGATGAACGTTTTGCCATCGAACATCAAAATCACGATTTGGTCGCAAGCCGTGACGTCTGCATACACGAGTCCATTTGGAAGGTGAGCATCACTTTCAATATACGTTGTAATCGCAAAGAGATTGTCGACTCGGATCATCGTCTGAAGATCGTGTATCACTATCAGGAGTTCAATGACACCGATATAGCTAAGCGCGTGCGTCGCGAGCTACGCAATCAGTCGCCATATTTTGAGCAGGCACTCTATGTGGCCTCGGTGTTGGAAGAGCAGCCAGCCGGCTCAGCTGTGACTACTGTGCGTGCGCGTGACCCCGAAGACTCGCCGGTAGTGTACTCGATGGTGTCGTTGCTGGACTCTCGTTCACAGTCCCTCTTCAAAGTTGACTCGCGCACCGGTGTAGTCACGACTTCGGCTAGCTTGGATCGCGAACTAATGGATGTGCATTATTTTCGCGTGGTTGCCACTGATGATAGTTTTCCGCCACGTTCTGGCACGACAACACTACAAGTGAATGTTTTAGATTGCAATGATCACAGCCCAACCTTCGAAGCGGAGCAATTTGAAGCGAGCATACGTGAGGGTGCGACTGTTGGCTCAACAGTGATCACTTTGCGTGCTACAGATCAGGATATTGGCAAAAATGCGGAAATCGAGTATGGCATTGAAAGTGTTACTGGTAAGTAAAACGAAGTCACCATACCACAAAGTGTGCAGAGAAAATTATTGATTTGAAATAAAAATTTGCTACTCGCTTCCTTTCAGATGGCACTGGCACTTTACAGGATCAGGAGTTACCAATTTTTCGCATCGATGCACGCTCAGGTGTTATATCTACGCGCAGTACACTCGATCGTGAGACGTCGGACCGCTATAATCTCATCGTTACCGCTTCGGACATGGCCTCGGCGCAGAGTGAACGCAAAACCGCTACCGCCACTGTAATAGTGCGCATACTTGACGACAATGACAACTATCCACAATTTAGCGAACGCACTTACACGGTGCAAGTACCAGAAGACCAGTGGGGTGACGACAATGTAGTGGCGCACATACGCGCCACCGACGCCGATCAGGGTAATAATGCAGCTATACGTTACGCCATTATTGGCGGCAATACGCAATCGCAGTTCTCGATCGACTCAATGAGCGGTGATGTAAGTCTTGTCAAGCCGTTAGACTACGAGAATGTGCGCAGCTACCGACTAGTTATACGCGCACAGGATGGTGGCAGTCCTTCGCGCAGTAACACTACGCAGTTGCTGGTGAATGTAATTGATACGAATGATAATGCGCCTCGCTTTTACACCTCACAATTCCAAGAGTCAGTACTGGAGAACGTGCCGGTGGGCTACAATATAATACGTGTGCAGGCTTACGATGCGGACGAGGGCACCAACGCGGAGATCACTTATAGTATTTCGGAACGCGACGATAACTTTCCGCTTGCCGTTGATCCGCGCACTGGCTGGGTGCAGACAATCAAGCAACTAGATCGCGAGGAGCAAAGTCGTTTCACTTTTCAAGTTGTCGCTAAGGATGGAGGTGTACCGCCCAAGTCTGCGAGCTCAACTGTGGTAATAACAGTACAAGATGTGAACGACAACGATCCCACATTTAATCCAAAGTACTACGAAGCAAACGTGGGTGAGGATCAACCACCGGGTACGCCTGTGGTTACTGTTACTGCCACTGATCCGGACGAAGACTCGCGCCTGCATTACGAACTCACTTCCGGTAACACACGCGGTCGTTTTGCGATTACTTCACAAAATGGACGAGGTCTCATAACGATTGCACAATCATTGGACTACAAACAGGAGAAACGTTTTGTGCTCACAGTTACAGCTACGGATTCGGGTGGTCGTTCGGACACAGCTACCGTAAATATTAATATTACTGATGCCAATAATTTTGCACCAATCTTTGAAAATGCGCCATATAGCGCTTCTGTTTTCGAGGATGCACCAATTGGCACGACGGTTCTAGTTGTGTCAGCTACCGATAGTGATGTGGGCATTAATGCGCAGATCACTTACTCGTTGAATGAAGAAAGCATAAATGGACTTGGTAGTCCAGATCCTTTCACCATCAACTCACAAACTGGCGCGATTGTGACAAGTGCTTTGTTAGACCGTGAGACGACCAGCGGTTATTTGCTTACTGTCACTGCCAAAGATGGTGGCAATCCGTCGCTGAGCGATACAACCGATGTAGAGATAAGTGTCACCGATGTGAATGACAACCCGCCCACCTTCAAGAATCCACTCTATCAAGCTTCAATTCTGGAAGATGCATTAGTTGGAACCTCTGTTATACAAGTTTCGGCTACGGATCCCGATATTGGACTGAATGGCCGCATCAAGTACCTGTTGAGCATGCGCGATATAGAAGATGGATCATTTGTCATAGATCCAACTTCAGGCACAATACGCACCAACAAAGGTTTGGATCGCGAAAGCGTCGCTACTTATTACCTTAACGCTATAGCTATAGACAAAGGCTCGCCGCCCCTATCCAGCACCGTGGAAGTGCAGATACGTTTGGAAGACGTAAATGATTCACCGCCAACCTTTCCCTCGGATAAGATAACGCTGTACGTGCCCGAAAACTCGCCCGTTGGCTCAGTGGTGGGCGAAATACATGCGCATGATCCCGATGAAGGGGTCAATGCAGTGGTGCAATATTCAATTATTGGTGGCGATGACTCGAACTCATTTTCTTTGGTTACAAGGCCAGGCTCGGAACGCGCGCAGCTACTGACAATGACCGAGTTAGACTACGAGTCGAATCGCAAGCGTTTCGAATTGGTCATACGAGCAGCTAGTCCACCGTTGCGTAATGATGCGCATGTAGAGATTTTGGTTACCGACGTCAATGACAATGCACCAGTACTACGTGATTTTCAAGTGATCTTCAACAATTTCCGCGATCACTTTCCAAGTGGTGAGATCGGCAGAATTCCGGCATCGGATGCCGATGTCACCGATAAATTGACATATCGTATACTCTCTGGGAATAATGCGAATCTGCTGAGATTAAATACAACATCAGGTGGTTTGATTTTGAGTCCGCAACTGAATACAAATGTGCCAAAATTTGCGACAATGGAAGTTTCTGTCTCAGATGGCATCAATGACGCTAAAGCTATTATGCAGCTATCAGTGCGCTTGATCACTGAGGATATGCTTTTCAATTCCGTTACTGTGCGTTTAAATGAAATGACCGAGGAGGCATTCCTCTCGCCTTTACTAAACTTCTTTCTCGACGGTTTGGCAGCAATAATTCCTTGTCCGAAGGAAAACATATTCATATTTTCGATACAAGATGACACCGATGTAACATCGCGAATTTTGAATGTGAGTTTCTCTGCAAAACGACCGGACGTCTCACACGAGGAATTTTACACGCCACAATACCTGCAGGAACGCGTCTACCTGAATCGTGCTATACTAGCGCGCCTAGCCACAGTTGAGGTACTGCCCTTCGACGACAATCTATGTGTGCGCGAACCTTGCCTCAATTTCGAAGAGTGTCTGACTGTGCTGAAGTTTGGCAATGCCTCTGAATTCATACACAGCGATACGGTGCTATTTCGTCCTATCTATCCAGTCAACACCTTCGCCTGTTCATGTCCCGAAGGCTTTACGGGCAGTAAAGAGCATTACTTGTGCGACACAGAGGTAGATCTCTGCTATTCGGACCCTTGTCGTAATGGTGGCACGTGCGTACGTCGTGAAGGCGGTTACACTTGCATATGCTCGCCAAAGCATACGGGCGCTAACTGTGAAACGGATATTTCTACATTGAAGCCGTGTTTGTCAGATACCTGTGATGGAGGCTATTCTTGTATGAATTCGTTCCTCAGCTCACAGCCGCCACCATACACAGCGACATGTGAATTACGTTCACGCTCGTTCTCCAAGAACTCGTTCCTCACTTTTGAAAGTCTGAAACAGCGGCACAGATTCAACATAAAACTACGTTTCTCGACCGTGCATGAGAATGGCTTGTTACTGTATAATGGACGTTACAACGAGCTGCACGATTTCATTGCGCTTGAAATTCTTGAAGGGCATGTAAGTTTCTCATACTCATTGGGCGATAGCAAACAGAGTGTGTCGATCGTACAACAGGTGAAGGTATCGGATGGCAAATGGCACGATGTGGAGATGATATATTTCAATCGCACTGTAACGCTGGTATTAGACAAATGCGATACGGCGATAGCTTTGGCGGGCAATTTGGGCGATCGTTGGAGTTGCGCTAACCAAACTACGCTAAAACTAGACAAGCGTTGTGCGCTGCTCACTGAAACCTGTCATCGTTTCTTGGATTTGACAGGTCCACTGCAGCTAGGTGGTCTACCACGCATTCCTGCACACTTCCCTGTGGAGAACCAAGATTTTATTGGTTGTATATCCGACCTGCGCATCGACGAGCGCTTCATTGATCTCAACTCATATGTAGCGGATAATGGCACCATCTCCGGTTGTCCGCAAAAGTCACCACTCTGCACGTCGGAACCATGTTTTAATGGCGGTGTTTGCCGAGAAGGCTGGAACACCTACACCTGTGAATGTCCAGAGGGTTATGCGGGTAATGCATGCCAAGAGACTATACCCGCACCTTGGCGCTTTTCCGGCGATGGCAGCCTCAGTTTCAATCCACTTTTACGACCAATACAACTGCCCTGGGTCACTTCCCTTTCCATGCGTACCTTGCAACTGGATGCGTTTCTACTGCAGATACAAATCGGCCAAAATAGCTCAGCAGTGCTTTGTCTTAAGAACGGCATACTCTACTACATATATGATAACGAACCAATGTATTTGGCTGGCGCTTACCTCTCTGACGGCAACTGGCATCGCATCGAAGTCAAATGGCTTGGTTCGGAAATACAATTCTCTGTCGACTATGGTCAGCGTAGTGGCGTCGTACCGATGTCACAAAAAGTTCAGGGACTCTACGTCGGAAAGATTGTAATTGGTAGCGCTGATGGTTCAATTGGCGCAGTCGGTGATATGCTGCCCTTCGAAGGTTGCATTCAAAATGTGCGCATTGGCGCCTCCCAATCAGTGCTCTCACGACCTACTATACGCGAGAATGTCGAGGATGGCTGCATGTCGCGTGCTGAATGCCCGGAAACCTGTCCGCCACACTCCACTTGCGCAACTACTTGGGACGAGGCGCGCTGTGAGTGTCTCCCTGGCTATGTAGGACCCGAATGCTTGCCCATATGCACAGTCAAACCTTGTGTGGCTGGTGTGTGTCGCGCGAATGTCAGTGAACCACGCGGTTACAAATGTGCATGTAATAATTCCCTGCAACATGGCGAATATTGCGAAAAGACTGTACAACAACCGTGCCCTGGCGGCTGGTGGGGCGAGAAAGTATGTGGACCATGTAAGTGCAACTTGAAGCAGGGTTACCATCCGGACTGTAATAAGACCACCGGCCAGTGCTACTGTAAGACAAACCATTACCAACCACCTAATGAGACGGCTTGCATACCGTGTGACTGCTATTCAATCGGCTCATTCAGTAGCGCATGCAATCGTCTGACGGGACAGTGTGAATGCCGCGAAGGTGTTATAGGGCGACGCTGTGATTCTTGTTCGAATCCGTATGCAGAAGTAACATTGAATGGCTGCGAAGTCGTCTATGATGCATGCCCACGTTCATTCGCCGCAGGCATATGGTGGCCACGTACACCGCTCGGCAGCACAACAGTTGAGAATTGTCCCTCACCGGCCAGAGGCAAGGGACAACGCGCTTGCGATGGTATGTCGGGTGGCTGGAATCAACCGGATATGTTCAATTGTACCTCCGATCCGTTTGTTGAGCTACGAAAACAACTTTCACAACTGGAGAAGCTCGAGTTGGAGTTGAACTCATTTGTTGCCATCAAAATGGTAGAAAACTTGCAATTAGCTTGTGAGACTGTAGATCGCTCGAGCGCAGTGAAGAAAAAAATGGTCAAGGATAGCCGTCGCTACAAAATGGAGTCATCCTTTCTACTAAACGAAGGTAACAGTATGTGGTCTAATGAGCTGGAAATGGATTATCTATCAGACGAACTAAAGTTTACGCATGATCGTCTATATGGCGCTGATCTGTTAGTTACTGAAGGTATCCTGCAAGAGCTCATCAACTACGAGCTCATGCAAAACGGCCTGAATCTGACACACAGTCAAGACAAGTATTTCATTAAGAATCTGGTGGATGCCGCAAGTGTTATACTAGATCGCAAATATGCAAGTGAATGGAAGCGTGCTACAGAACTGATACAACGTGGACCGGATGATCTTGTGGATGCCTTTAACAAGTATATGGTGGTGCTAGCCAGTTCGCAGCATGACACCTACACCAACCCCTTCGAAATAGTGCAGCGTAATATGATATTTGCTTTGGATATTATAACAACAGAATCACTTTTCGGCTACGAGCCCGAACAGCTCAGTGAATACCATAAAACCAAGCTCAATTTGAAGCCAAATGCGTATACAACTGAGAGCGTCATACTGCCAGACACGAGCGGTTTCTTGCAGCACTCGTCCAAGCAGAAGCCGGTGATAACCTTCCCTAAATATAATAATTATATACAAGATAAAACGAAATTCGATAAGTATACAAAAGTATTGGTGCCACTCGACATGTTGGGCATCACGCCGCCAGGCAGCAATGAAGTCACCCAGAACGCATTCGACTACCGGGCTATTATTTCCTATGCGCAGTACAAAGATGTGGGACAACTACTGCCAGATATGTACGACGAAACTATCACACGTCGCTGGGGTGTCGATATTGAAGTGGCTTCACCTATACTATCACTGGCTATTTTAGTGCCATCTAGCGATACTGAGGAGAAGCGTATAGAGATACCCTTTCGCAAAATCTCATCTCAAAAGACTGGATCTAATGAACAACAATTTATTGAAGTATTCGATGTGCCCAAGACGAGCAGCAGTGGCAGCGAGGAGCATATGATTGAGAACATACGCATAACGGCGCATGAGATACTACCCCCAGCTGCGACTAACTCACATGAAACTAGCGCTGAAGTGACAAGCAACGAAGCCGTGGAAGTGGCTGATGGTGAGGAACCACACATTAGTGTGCGCTTTGACGATGACAACATCGAATTCCATGGTGACACAGGCGAGGAAGTAGTCGACTCACCAGAGATCACAAATCCACATTTCGAGGATGGTTTTGACGAGCAGCAGAAGGGTGAAAACGAAGCGGTCTATCGCAATCGCAGGCTCGTCAAGCGCCAGGTAGAAGTCATCTACCCATCTGAACAGCAACAAGCACAGCAACGTGTCATTTATCGTTCGCTCGGCTCGCCCCATCTATCACAGCCCATCAAGTTACAAATGTGGTTGGACATTGAGCCAGCACGTTTCGGACCACGTTCAAATCCACAATGCGTACGTTGGAACTCATTCACTAGCCAATGGACACGGCTGGGTTGCCAAACCGAAGTGCCTGATTTCGATGAGCTACCGCTCGATGGACAACCTATTATTGTTAACTGTACCTGCACACATGTATCCAACTATGCCGTCATTGTGGACATCATCGATCCCGAAGATATACCCGAACCTTCATTATTGGTACAAATCACCTCGTACTCGGCGTTCATGGTCTCACTGCCGGTACTGTTGAGCGTTCTCATTGCTTTGGCACTGTTACGTGGACAACAGACCAATTCCAACACCATACATCAGAACATTGTGCTCTGTGTTTTCTGTGCCGAGCTGCTCTTCTTCGTTGGCATACAATCACGTCGCAATCTACTGGAAAATGAGTTCCCCTGTAAGCTTATAGCTATTTGCTTGCATTACTTCTGGCTGGCTGCATTCGCGTGGACGACTGTCGATTGTGTGCATCTGTATCGTATGCTTACAGAGATGCGTGACATCAACCATGGGCCAATGGGTTTTTACTTTGCCATGGGTTACGGTGCGCCTGCCATTGTGGTCGGGCTTTCAGTGGGCGTGCGGGCACATGAGTATGGAAATAGTTTGTTGTGAGTAATTTTGTAGTGTTTGGAATTCGAACTTTGTTTAATTTGTTTTTTTTTTCTTCATTATTTACATTTCTAATTTATTTTTATTTTTTGTGTATATTTTCCAGCTGCTGGCTTTCTGTCTATGAACCGGTCGTTTGGTGGCTGGTCGGTCCCATTGCTGGCATGTCTGTGGTGAATCTGTTAATACTCTTTGTGTCGGTGAAAGCCGCGTTCACGCTCAAAGATCACGTACTCGGTTTTGGCAATCTACGCACGCTGCTATGGTTGTCTGTCGTTTCATTGCCCATGATGGGCGTCATGTGGGTGTTGGCCGTGTTAGCTGCTTCGGAGAATTCGCAGATGCTTAGCATCCTTTTGTCGGGCGTCGTAGTACTACATTCCATTTTCTGTCTTATTGGCTATTGTATTATAAACAAACGTGTAAGGGAGAATTTGCAACGCACCTTCTTGCGTTGTATGGGCCGTAAAGTGCCATTATTGGACTCTTCGCTGGTGGTGAGCAATAGTTCTCATAATGTGAATGGAGCGACGAGACCGAATAATTTCTTAGCGGGTAGTTATGATACGGCGAGAAGGAATGTGGGTATCAGCGTCTCAAGTACGACGTCGAGAAGTACGGCTAAAACAAGCTCCAGTCCCTATAGGTGAGTTGTGTGAATTGGAATATATAAAAGGTGATTTTAAATAAAGTTTGAAGGTACAAAAAAACGATGTTGATGATCAAAGTAAAAATTTTTTGGAATTTAAATTATTTAAAACAAAAAATATAATTTACATTATTGTTGCCCTTTGAGGCTCTTAGTATCATATAGTGAGAAGAGTATTTGAAAATAGGCTGGCGGTAATTGCGGTGTCTAGAGAGAACGAGCCCAAAATAGTAGTTTGCCTTACGAAATGTTACAATATTTTTGAACTCAGCTTTAACAGCTCCAGCGCCCATGGAGGAGCAGCCTTCATTGCTTTTAATTTATTTCACATAAATATTTAAGTTACTTTTTCTACATTTCTTGACAGTGACGGACAACTACGTCAGACTTCAACCTCTACTTCAAACTATAACTCAGCCAGCGATGCTCCCAGTTTTCTACGTGGCTTTGAGTCATCCACCGGTGGCGCCGGTGGTGGTGGCGGTGCACGTCGTGAAGAGAAATCACGTCGTCATCGTAAAGATTCCGATTCGGGCTCTGAAACGGATGGGCGCTCACTAGAGCTCGCTTCCAGCCACTCGAGCGACGACGATGAATCGCGCACAGCTCGATCTTCAGGTACCCACCGTAGTACAGGTGTCAGTGCTACACCCTCTTACCTGCCCAACATCACCGAACATGTTCAAGCGACAACACCGCCCGAGCTAAATGTCGTACAAAGTCCACAGCTCTTCCCCAGTGTTAACAAACCAGTGTATGCGCCCCGTTGGTCGAGTCAACTACCTGACGCTTATTTGCAATCGCCACCAAATGTGGGGCGCTGGTCGCAAGAAACTGGTTCGGACAATGAACATGTCCACGGCCAAAAAGTTACCATCTCACCCAATCCCCTACCTAATCCGGATCTCACAGACACCTCATACCTGCAACAACATCACAATAAAATCAACATGCCGCCATCGATATTAGAAAATCTACAGAATGTGCGTAATGACAATGGCTACGACGCACTCGAACGTGACAGTATCTACCGCCGCAAGGACTATCAGGATAGCTATGGACAATTCGATACGCTACCCGTGGCGGGTAACTATAAGCCACCCAGTCACTATGGTAGCGAGAAGGACTACAATGGTGGCGGTAGTGGGGGCGGCGGCGGTGGAGGCAGTGTCAGTGGTAGTGGTAGTGGTAGTGCCGGCGGCGGCAATGGTGGTACCCAAATCGTTAATCACATGCGTTCCTTCCATCCGGATGCCGCCTACCTTAGCGATAACATTTACGACAAGCAGCGCACGCTCGGCTATATGGGACCAAAAGCAGACTCACCATATATGTCCAAGGAGCGCATTACTCCTGATATATATGGCTCGCGCGAGAATCACTATAGCCTAAAGAAACCGCATATGTATGTTGGTGCCGCAGACTCAATGCATTCTGTGCATTCGCTGCTAAAGAACGACTATCAAGCACAGCAGCAGCGTCAACATCACCTGCAACAGCAGCACCAGCAACAGCAACAACACCAACACCAACACCAGCAACATCAACCTTCTTCAGCTGATTACCACTCGGATCGCATGTCGGAGGGTTCGGACAAGAATGGCTATCATTTTCCGTACACAGCGGAGGAGGATCATATAGCGAGCACGCGTAAGCTCAGCCATCAACATAATCCATCGCCCTCACTACACAGTTCACATCAGATGCTCAATGGGCATACGCATGGACATGCGGTGAACGATATGAATAATCCAGGTATGCTGGGGCGTCATACGCTGAATTCGAGTTCGCGGCATGGATCGCGTGCTAGCTCGCCGCCTTCGAGTATAGTGGCGCCCATGCAGCCATTAGCGCCGCTCACAAGTATAACGGATACAGAGTGAGTAATAAGAATGGGGTGTTGAATAAAGCGTATACCCTTTAGTCACCATTATTGATTACTGGTTACTGGTTACTACTACTTATATAGTTACTGGGTGTTATATTTATTTAGTGGTGATTTATTACGCATTTTTTGGTCGCTAAATTCGCAAAGGGCAAGTGAAACGATTTATAAATAAATGAGAAAAAAAAAACGCAAAAACAATTAAACTAATTTATAATTGCATTTTAAACAAAAAATTAAATTATTTTTATATAGGAAATACTTTTTTATTAAAAAAATAATAATTCTAGAAAAAAATATGAGTGAAAATAAAAAATACACATTCCAAAAAAATAATTAAATAAATCGGTGAAGATTAAAGTATGATTTCAGGTTAAAAAAAATAGCCATTAGCTGATTTATATACATTAGGGTGGGTCAGGTTTTTTTCGCCAACATTCTTAGCAGAAAAAATTTATAAGAAAAAAATCCATTAGAGCACAGCTCTACACTCAATTTAGAGGCCCTTAGTTAATACGAAGCTATTGAAGATTAAAATTAACTGAAGCATTATGAAGGTTTTTTTTTAATACCGACTTATACTTTGGAATTTGAAATTAGGACGATGAATTCAATTTTGATTTCTATTTTTTATATAAAGAACCCCGACAGGGCGCTACAAGGAAATTAATATTTAATTTTTTATATTAATATAATATTAGTTTGGGGAAAAAGAAGTCCATTATTTTTGCGCAAAATTCAAAACTCAATAAATTGTTCCATTTGGATTAAATATGCGCGGTTTTGCTGTGTGTAATTTGTTGTCATTTTAAAGGAACCTTCATAATGCCTCTCCGACAGAAGTCTTGGTTCTTATGGGCGAAAAACTCTAGTAATCGATTTTCATAACCTTCTCTTGATACCAATTTCTAATTATTACTAGTTTTGCAATAAAATAAAAACGTGTTAATCGCTTGGACCAGGATCGGACTGTATGGTGGATGTATTAAAACTTCCCAACCAAGCTCCTGGAGTTTTTGGCAAGCCACTATAGACGTGCGTGGGCTCGCGTTCTGCTGTTGAACCACAATACCTCTTCTTTTTTCTAATTTCCGCCGTTTCTGGTCAATCGCTAGTTTTAAACGTTCCAATTGTTGACAGTAGAGAGCTGAGCTTAATGTTTGGCCATACGGAAGCAACTTGTAATAAATGATTCCTTTCAAGTCCCACCAAATACACAGTAAAAACTTCTTGGCCGTTAGTCCTGGTTTGGTCACCGTTTGAGCTACCTCATCACGGTTTGACCACGCACAGTATTGTCGTATGTAAAATATTTCTCATCCCCAGTCTCCATACGTATAAGAAATGAGTCGATTGCATTCCATTTGGCCAAGGCTTCGCAGATGGAAATTGGAGCCATCAAATTTTTTGCTGTGGCACCCAAACATCGAGCTTTTTTTTGGATCCAGCTTTGCGCAAATGGTTTAAAACTGTTTTATGGTTTATCTTTAGCTCCTGGGCGATGCTGATCAACTTCGCTTATTTCTGTGGTTTTATTGATATCAGCAACATTTTCATGAACATCAAAGATGTCTGCACGGAATCGGCGAACCACACTCACAATTTCAGCTTGCGTTTTCGGCTTTATCAAACTATTCGACTGTAAAATATAATATTTTCTCTTTGTTGACTTCCATTGTTAACACCCTGTAACTCAAAATTTTCTTAGTGTGAAATGTCACCTCCACAACGAGCATAAACATTAAATCGTTTGATCGATACTTTACGAGATTTCGATCACTACAGCCATCTACCATGAAAATAATGTAAATCTTTTTTTGTTATGTTATGTTATTTATTTTTTATAATCGTTAATATTTTTTGTAATCAACAACATACATACCATATTTATAGTCATTCTGGTAAAAAGGACCTAATACTTTCAGAATGAGGTATATTTTTTCTGCTTTCTATCTGCATAGCCATAACTGCCTCTCTATTTTCTCTTAATAAAAAAAATTTCTTTCAAAATTTGGGAATCTCGACTCATACTTAGACTTTAAATACATATATGATTTGGTAAACTTTTTTCTTAAAACTTTATGTAGAATGCAATTCTGCAAGAAATGGTGTCAGAAAAAATCGTGCCTTAAAAATTGATTCGCCCTATTGTACATACATACATACATATGTAGCATACCTATATGTGTATTCAACGCTTGTGTGGCGTGAAAAAATGAGCCAATGAAAACATGTCACCAATAAACTTTGAAATGGATACACAAGTCATTAAAGCAAATAAAAAATGTATACCCAGAGCGCGGCTAAAGTATAGGATGCTATCCTTTTTTGCAGTTCATATAATTTATTATTTTTAATTTCATTTAAATGATAATTAAATTTTATATATTTTCTTTTGTAATCGGCTCTAAAAATTATACAAAAAAATGGCGCCCATGTTGAGTGAAGCAAATGCACCGTTGTTTGTCGCTGCCTGCAGAGTTGACGGCGCTGATTATTTGAATTCATTCAAATTTTCGCTTGGTGAACTTCTGGTTTTCAATAGGTGCACAAGAAAAAATGAAATGCAATCAGATGCCAACGCACGGTGGAGTTTCATCAAATATTTTTATTGCGACTTTTTGAAGTGAAACTTCTAAGGCGTCGATGGACAAGCGAGAATGGAGAGTAAAATTTCAAGGCCATGCAACGTTTTGGGCATTTTCGTTCCGCGAGAGAGAAAAAAGATGTAACGTAGAGGAAAAAGAGAGAGAGAGAGCTATACCTTATAAAAATATTTTATAGTAATTTACCATCATAAATCCATCCATTTTCGGTTGATTATTTGCTGTTGACCGTCTGATATTTGACAGTTTATATTTTGTATTATTTTATTACGCGCATCAGTCACAACGCTCTGTTTAAATTTAAGGTTTTTCCCAATGTTAATCCTTCACGTGGGTTTTCCGAATTGTTGCTGCAATTAATGAAAAGCGTTAACCGAAAGATTTCAGATTGCTCAGACTTGAGCACATATTTCGACATATCGTCCCCTTAGTATAACAATAGCCTATGTGCTCATAGGCTATTATTTTTTTATTGAATTTTTGGATTCTCCATCGTCGATTTTATATGTGGTCAAAATTTTGTCAAATTCTAGTTCCAAAAAGTGGGTCAAAACGTCAGTCAAAAAATAATAAATATTTACAGACATAACGAGATTTGAGTGAGAGCTACTTTCGACAAAAAGTTTGAAATTCATTTTCTCAAAACATCAAAAAATTTATAGGCTATTTTAATACTAAGGGGACGATATGATACTTACAATTTTTTAACTGCTGATGGTCTTTTTGGTTTCAATTATTTCGCCCAAGCTCAGATCCATAGTCGTTGCGTGCCGTATTTCTTTTTTTCCTCGATAATTCGATAAATTAAGAATTGGTAAATTAAGAATTTTTTACCTAATTTACCCTCAAATATTACGAAAAAGAAACAAATTTGTCCCGTGTAGTTTGTAAAAAAAAATCCGACTGATGTTTAGTGCAATGTTGGATGCACTTGCTCTATTGTGAATAGTATTTAAACAGTGCTATTAGGTAAAAGCAATACACTTATGCCGAGGCAAATTTTATTTCAACGTCGCTGCTAGGTATTCACAAGGCAGATTCAATTTGAAGAATGTTTAAGAATTAACGCAGTTAGGGCCTCCCAACACGGCTCGTATCGTCAGTGGCTTGTCCGCACACAATGCAACTATCTATCGTCAAAGTACGAGTTGTGAATATGTCGAGCGATGAAGGGGAATTTATTTGTAAATTTTGTCTATTTGTATTCTCTGCAAATGTTGTGAATTTATTTAGATATACAGGCATACCTCGTATAACACGGTACTTGTAAAACTCGGTTTCGATATTACTCGGTACAAGAATTGGTATTAATGTAACACGCTTTTGAAAAATATGCATTTTAAATTTGAACTTTTTTTCCGATCAATAAGGGGAATACCCCCTATGTAATTATTATTATTAGTCTTTGAATATATTTTTTGTTGTATTTTCTAATTTTTGTATTTCATCATAAAGTTGAATTTAATTTATTTTTCTTAATAAAAACTTCAAGGTAACTTCCTTTTTCATTTATGTAGTATTTGGAACGAAATTTCAGCTATCATAAAATTTTACACCTTAAGATTTGGTTTCGATATAACACGTTACACATTGCCTTTATTTTTATTATTTCAAGGTTTCGCATAACACGGTTTCAATATAACACAAGACAAGGTCTCCATACTACACGGTAGACCTTGTTTCGTATAACACGGTTTCGATATAGCACGGCACGAATTAACCGTGTTATACGATTGACGCCTGTATATTCTTTCTCTCTCTCTCTCTCTCTCTTTCGTCATTCTCTCTCGGGTCTCTCCCTCTTTCTTTGTCTGCCTTGAAAGTTTACCTCTGTTATGTGTACTACGCTACACGCACTTTTTTTATTGTTACAACTCAGTCATAACGTGACTAGTTATCTGGTGGGCGTTAGAGTACAACATTTTCATCAAAAGAGTATAGCCGAACAATGCAGTTCGATGACATTGCACTCCACATTACGACTCGAGCTGAGTGACACTCCGCCTTATAGAGAATTTCGGGCTTGGGATCAGTCCAAATTTAACAATTTTGCTTACAGTGGCGAGCATAACTGAGTGCATGAGGACCTTTTTAATTTAGAATTTTCTTCAAGTTTTTTTTTAATAATAGTTTACTGTTAATTATTTAAGCAAAACCATGTAAATCGAAGTTTCAAGCATTTTAATCTGAGTTCTAATGAGTATGCAGTTATATAACCCATCGAATTTTGATAAAATAAGATGAAAGTTTTAATCGGCTAAAAATCGTTTTGATTAAAAATATCAATATATCAATTTTTTTTTCGTTTTTGAAAATCATTTTTTTTTATGAAAACCGGTTTTGTCCATATACTTAGAAGCTCTTTCCAAAGCCCCAATATCCTCAGTTTTATGCCACTCTGGAAAGCAGCCTCTTTGATAAACAGATCTATCGGTCGCATTTAACACACGAGTATTACGTTCAAGGCGGCCACCGTAGCCGAATGGGTTGGTGTGTGACTACCCTTCGGAATTCACAGAGTGAATATAGGTTCGAATCTCGGTGAAACATTAAGAAAAACATTTTTCTAATAGCGGTCGCCCCTGGGCAGGCAATGGCAAACCTCCGAGTGTATTTCTGCAATGAAAAAACTCCTCATAAAAAAATATCTGCTGTTCGAAGTCGGCTTGAAACTGTAGGTCCCTCCAAAAATGGACGATTGTCATGGTTTTTTTTTTTAAATATGTTTTAGAACTTTTATTCAAATGAGGCATATATCGTAATGAAGGGTAACTCTCGAGGAATACATTTTAGTGTGTTTATTTTAAAAAATGTTATTATTTAGTGTTGATATCGCCCCTCCCCCGAAACGCTGTTTTTTAGAAGAGGCTTGCGGTGATCACGGTAGCGCATGAGCAGCTCAACTAAAATCAAAAAAATTAAGTGATTACTGCAAAAAAAATTTTCTCGATATGCAAACCGCTTTCCACCAAAAAAACGATTTTTGAGGGGCTGAAAAATTAAAAAAAAAATCAAATCCAACGAACTACTAACAAATATTTATAAAAAGTGAACCGTTCAGATTCACGAGGTTGTAACTTCGAATACTTAAAAAAAGAGTTTATGCAAGTCGGTCAAATAGTTTTGAATAAATAATGATCACCGCGACGGTAATTTTCAAAAAACACGACATCGATAAAATCGCGTCTAAAGTTTTGCATGCACTTATCGTTCCAAGAAAGGTCGCGCGCTTCCACGGTCTGTAACTTTCGTTCTAGTCATCCGATCTTTATGATTTTTTGAATATATGTTTTTAAGATGATGTACTTTTGGAATATGCCATAAAAAAATGTTCGATTTTTAGTCCAACGCAAGGTATTTAACCCCTTAAACAGCCAGCTCCTCAGGTTCGTTAGCAAACCTTTCTTCTTCGAGCGTATTTTTTTCATTTTGCTCGATTAGAATGTGCCATAGGAATCATTATTAAATATTTATGCTTTGGTTATAAAATTTTAATTCAAATACAATTTTTACAATGTAAATTCTTTTAGGCTACGAAAATTATTGGTGTCGAGTAATTATTTTTCAAATTCAATTAAAAAATGTTCCTATATGTGGTTAATTGAAATAATTTTGTTTTGATTGTTTTGCCTTGCGGAGATATAAATCGTATCACTTTTTGCTCTGCCGCAAAAAGTCACGCTTCAAATTAATGTTAGAAAAAATATATACCTTTCACCTATGCAAATATATTTATATTTATCTATATATATATATAGATATATAAACTACTATCGGTGTCTATTTATAGCATTAACTATTTGTTGAGAAAATAATCCCCTCAGCTATAAAAAATAACTAAATCAAGCAAATCCTACACATAAAACTCCTTATAAATAATACAAATAACTTTTCATTCTATTTTCTCTCCATTTTCCAACCACACACAATCATACCGAATTACAAAACGCATCAACAAAAAATTATGACCATAAAACGAACACAACCAATGCACTGCATATACAAAAAAAAACAAAAATTAATAAAAAAAATTAAAAATTGACCCTTGTAATAAACCTACAACTAAACACACATACATACGCATTGCATTGGAATCCTTCAAAAATAAAAACATTAACATTTTTATAATTAACTATGAAAAACTTATATTGTAATTGAATTGAGCTATTGCTCTGATTTTTTTTTTTTTTTTGTTTCGGAATAATCGGCAATAATCCCTGACATATACACATACACACACACACACTGACATTAATATTTACACGCTCACTCCATTTATACCAAACGTATGCGCATTTGCTTTTGCCATCCCCAATCATTTAACCAACAACACCAACAACCTTTGCCAAATTCACAATTACCATAATCCCAAAATATTTAATTATGCTACCAAATAAAAACAAACAACAAAAAATGCAAAAAACCAACACACTTACATAACTATTAAATTTAAAATGAATACAAATTTACACAACACATTTTAAAATGACCACAGGTGGTCATGGGAACGCCTAAAGAAAATCTAATTACACATTTCTGTATTTTCCCGCTCGCAATAAATTGAAATTTTGGCAAAATGCAAATTGTGAAATGATTGCAAATGGCTGCGAACAAAACACAACACAATACGAACAAATAAAAACATATATGTTGAAAACTGCACTGAAATAACATCATTTAAAACAACACAAACTAATAACAACAAACGACGGCGAGTTGCACCGTCAATGCCTGCCTGCGCTAACACCAACACCAATCAAATCAAATTGAATCGAACAAACTTTTAATGGAAAAATATGTATGTATATGTTGCGGGACGATTTGAAAAAAAAATATATATATTACATATACATACAAACACATATGCGCCAAAATAAAATGATGAAAATGCATGGAAAAACTGTATTGTACACAAATTTGCATATACGCTATAATTAATGGGTTCGTGGCAATGCAAAAACAACAACTACCTTGGAACGCAACAAAAAATGCATTTTTCTCTAAAATGGCTGACGGAAATGCCCAAATTAAATGCAACTCTAAATCCTGCCGAAAATGATGTATGCCTACAAATATTCATACAACTGCCAATTTGTGCCACTTACAACAACTACAATCATATAATAAATGATGCACATTCCCATCTGTACATACATGTACACATGCATACAAAATACTTGGCGCCATTTACACTCACGCACACACAACCACACACATACATACTTTTGCTCAACAAATTCCAACATTACTTTTAACCGCATGACCGACCGCTACGCTGAATATCTGTACCAACCCAACTAACAATGCTAATAACTAATAATATTCACAAAAACAACAACAAAAACACAATGTATGTAACTGCATATTATATTTCTAATAACAACGACGACAACAACAACAACAATTACTCGCTAAACTATAACTTAAAACTATTGTACTCTCGCACTCTCGTACTCCTGTACTCTCTACATTTTCATCCAACCACAACAACAACGCAGTTCAGAGGTAAAACAAGTCATTATTCATATTCTAATAACATCATTACATTTATCTAAATATACTCAAATGATTTAACCTAATTTACGCAACTAATTGTAAATACTCCTTCTATTTACTAATATTTTTTCGCAGATTTAAATTAGTAATTAAATGTTGTTTTAACCATTTTGCGGGTTTGAATTTGTAAATACACTTTGATTGTTGTATTTTGTTTTGTTTTGTTTAATTCATTTAAAATTCACTTATCCTAATTTTTCTCTTTATGATTTAAAATTCCTTTATATACATAAATATTAACGTATGTTGTATGCGGAATCCTTTGAAACTCATTTTTGATCATTTTTTTCCAATTTCCATTTGAAAAAAATTTTAATTTCGAACATACACGGAATTAATTTACAAAATATCATACAAAATTCTCCATGAGTCTTGATGTTAGCAAAATATCACTAGGCTTAGATCAATCAGGAAATTAGTGAAGCGGAAGAAACTAAGGCTAAGAACCGATGCGCTTTTTTGTTACGCCCTACAAATTGCATGTGTGAATAAAATAATTTTAGGCCAAAACTTTTTCTCACATAATAAACATATTTGGTGTAGTAAAAAGTGTTCAACATTTTTAACTTCCATTTCGACGACTAAATTAACAAAGTTTTAATTCTAGCAAATTAATTAAAACTCCACGATTTCCATGATTTTATCAATATTCCCGACGATTTATGTACTAGAACGGGTTAGAACCACCGATTTACTATTTATACCACTCGACACAGTATTGGGTCCTCAAATAGCACAATTTTGTTTGGTCTCCTTCTCTGACTTATCTCCTTGGTTGTGGTGCTACTGAAGCGGTAATGGAGCAGTCTAGACTTGCCAATATTAATGATTCATAAAAGTAACCGTTAGTCTCAGTGAATCCTCGGATATGCGAAGAGTCGTCAGGAGAGGCACTCTTGAAGATGGCGTACTGTCGCCAATCGTCTGGGTTCTGGCAATGAATAAATTGCTGAAGAGCCTTGAAGAGAAGAGAGTATGCGCTGTTGCTTATGCGGATGATGTTGCTTTAGCTGTAAATTTCCGAATACGCTCTGTGAGATTATGAACGGTTTATTTACCCAAAAAAAACTTTTCTCGATATGAAAACCGCTTTGCACCAAAAACACGATTTTTGAGGGGCTGAAAAATGAAAAAATTGGGTTCTCAAATAGCACAATTTTGTTTGGTCGCCTTCTCTGACTTATCTCCTTGAAATGGAGCAGTCTAGAGTTGCCAATATTAATGATTCATAAAAGTAACCGTTAGTCTCAGTGAAGCCTCGGATATGCGAAGAGTCGTCAGGAGAGGCACTCTTCAAGATGGCGTACTGTCGCCAATCGTCTGGGTTCTGGCAATGAATAAATTGCTGAAGAGCCTTGAAGAGAAGAGTGTATGCGCTGTGGCTTATGCGAATGATGTTGCTTTAGCTGTAAGGGGAACATTTCCGAACACGCTCTGTGAGATTATGTAGAGCTTATTAGGTGAGGTAGACCCATGGTCGGCGTCTTGTGGACTAGGCGTTAACGCTACCAAGACAGAACTGATATTATTTACCAACAAACATCATTTACGGGATTTAAAACCCCCGACCTTGAATGGTTCCACATCAGTCGGTTCTACGTTAACGAAACGTCCCGGATTTATATCCGGTGAAGGACTGTCACTCCAGCAGCATTCCCCGTATGTAAGTATGGGGAATGTTTATGTTGCTACAACAACAACAACAACAACAATAGAACCACCTTCTCGTTCAACGAAAGTGAGGATTGATACAATATATATAAAACTACATTGGAATTTAAATGTAGAAGGCAGAGTGAGGAAAGCTTCACCAGCCCTTTGCTCGTGCAATAAAACCATAGGCCGAAAATGGTACTGAAAATAATACACTCACTGGCTGTACCAGGCGAGGTAGACCAATTGTACTATACGGAATATTATTATGGTGACCAGCAGTTGATAAAAATATTATTTTGAAAAGATTGGCTCGCATTCAAAGAGCAGCAAGTTTATGTATAAGTGGAGCTCTTAGAACCACTCCCACAGAAACGCTATACGTAATTTTATACTTATTGCCAATTGACTTATTAGTAAGGAACTCGCCTTCCTAAAAACATTGATTAAAGGTCATTCGACTACATTAGAAAAATTTTCCACTGTTCCAACAGCTATAAGTACAGATGTTTGTACAGTGCAGAGCTCTATTTTAATAAACGTTTTACCACAATATTCCCTTCTAAAGAGGACTGGGACAGTGGTACGGTAGATGATGAAAAAAAGTCAGTATATTTACCGACCGATCTAAGCTTGATGAGCAGATTGGTGAAGGAGTTTTCTCTGAAAAGCTAAGCAAATATCAGTTCGACTTTTCGCTTGCCTAATAACTGTAGTGTCTTTCCGGCAGAAGTTTTCGCCATAAGAGAAGTTTTATTGCTCTTAAAGAAAATACTCCTAACTACGAGAAAAGTATATAGTACATATATTTACTCGGTTAGGCAGGCAGCTCTAAAATTGTTAGCCAGTAAAACACTTGTAAAAACAGTAGTTGAATGCCACAAATTATTATGCGAGGTATCGCAATATTTTTAAATAAACCTGATTTGGATGCCAGGCCATAGAAATATGAGAGGTAATTGCAAAACAGATGAGCCTGCGAAGAAAGGTACAACACTAAACATTCAACCAGATATTGCACTAATACCGATTCCCTTAGCTACGTCCAAATCATTAAGAGATAGGCACTATATCAATGCTGGTAATGCCAATTGAAGGCAATCACTCTTTTGCCAAATAAGCAGACAAACTTGGCCAGAATGTAACCACGACCGTACAAAATCACTACTAAGTCTTAGGATACAGGATATGAAAAACGCGATACATAGAGGTACTAACAGTGTATTGTCGAATTGGAAGGCATGCAAATAGACTGGAGGTGCCATATAACGACTTTTGTCCAAGCTGTCAAGATATTAAAGAAGAGAAAAAAGTGGAACACCTCCTGTGTACTTGCATTGCTCTATACAGAAAAAGGCTTTCCACGCTCGGATTCGTATTGATTAGGTCTCTCGAATAGGGTTGCCGAAATTAAGAAAATTCATTAAATCCACAAATTGATTCAGAGAAAACTCAGGACTGTAAAGGACGAGTTCCAGTGGTATCACAAACAGACCATCCAGGCCCAAGTGTGTCGGATAATAGCCACCCAACCTAAACTAACCAAGTCTGTGTGGTGAATGAAGTGCCTCTGTGGGAGCTGCTGCTCTGAGGATAAGCCACCAGAGAATGTTATGTATCAGATCGGCCGTTAACAGAGACAAAGTTGATTATACTAGCAATATCTTAAAAGAGGCAGCGTTTTGATTTGGAGCAGTAGAATCTTATTTTTAAAGAGGGTCTTCCTATAAGAATTTGCTTTTTTATTGAGTAGAAGGATTTAAATTCAATAATAATCCTATCCTATTTATTAAAAACCAATAAAAATGGATTAGATAAAAATGGAAATGGAAAACTTTAGACAGTTAATGGTAAAATGGAGCCATATTCTATATCGTAAGCATTTAAAGGTTGGATTGAGGTATTTAGTAATGTGATGATTCCTGTATTATGCATTTATTTGTTACTTTTTTCCTTTTTTCATGTAGGCATTTCATTTGAAACACCCTTAAAAATAACCTGCTTTTTCGATCATTTCCCTATTTTTTTTTTGTTTTTTGTTTCATATATCACGCACAATCAATTACCAGCAAAACGAATTCCATTAACAATAAACACATTTTCAATACATAATAACAACAAATGTAGATACAAATATAGAAAAAAACATTTTTCGACTTATTCATATCAAAAACATTTGCAGTTGGACATTATTTGGCTGCATCGCTGGCGTCGCCGATATCCCTGGTCTCTGACAATCTGGTACATGTAGTTAAAAGAAGATTAGAAAAATATCGAAATAATTTTATTGCTAGCCACTATTTAACGTCAAGCACTTCCAAGTAGCTTGCAAATTACTTTCTCTTCGCACTTAGTACAGATATAATATAAATAAAATATTAAGAAAACGTTATTCGCCGAATTAATAAATTTGAATAATTATTTAGTGAAAAGTAAATAAGTAAAGCTCATCAAAATTTAATAAAAAAATTTTTAAAATTTATAAAAAAACATCATAAATGTATGATATTTAAAAAAATATATATATAAAATCCATTAGCATAAAACGCTTAGTACCCCATTCCAAAACCGTCTAGAATCATTTGTAGTTTTCTTAATTATTACCTATAAAATCGAGGCTATTAAAATCGTAGCATTGACTTTGAAAGCGAATTTGATTTACAACATGAGAGTGTTTTGAGGCTTTGTGTGACACTAAAGCCCATTTTTCGTTTTTTTTTTTTTTTTTTTTTTGAAAATTTCTAATATTATCAATTTTCGATACTATCGAGCGTATCTGGGTGTTTTTTGACATACTTTCACTCTACCATCGCATCTGCAGATTTTTCCTCTCCTTGTGATTTGCAGAATATTTTTTATCAATTCTACATATTTACATATTTTAATGTTAAAATAAAAATAAAATAAAAAAAAGAATTAAAATTCCTCAACAAGCAATTGAAGCGACAGTTCCGAAGGCAAAGCAAAGAGATGGAAGTAAATGCTATTGGATGTTGCGCGCTGCGTCTCTTGCTGTTGACGCATTATTTCCTTCACTTACAGGTTGTGTCTATAATTCTTAACAGGCTATGACATATATTAATTAATCGAAAACGAACTTAAACCTAGAAGCCCATTGTGATACCACTAATTTGGGCTCATGTTCTCTCTCTAATTCCTTTCTAACCACTTCGTTTCTCGGAGAAACCCTAAATAATCGAGGAAGTCTGCGTATTCTAATTTTGCCAGCCTTTCAAAGGCAGACAGTAAATTAGCACGGATCTCGTCATAGATATCTATGAGAAGGAGAAGTTATAATAAAGTCTCAAGAGCTTTGGAAGGGATAGAAGGCTGTGCTCCTGTGATAAGCATGGATACTGCCCTTTGCATTCTTTTCGGTTTTCTTTTGGAGTCGAATGTACCAAAAGAAGCAAAAAAGTAAACTAACGATTATGGAGGTATGGCGTTTTTCTGTAAACATTTCGATGAGTATTCGAGGTGATAGGTTTCTAAAACCAAACCAAATGGCAGGCGCTACGCACTCAAAATGTAGGCAGGTCACAATAGTTGATCTTTGGTCCGTACTCTTACCTACTTAACTCTTTTAACACCCTGTATATAATAATATTTATATGCTTCGCAGCTACTTGAGTCCCTCAACTACTGAACTCGCACTTTTTATCAATAGATTTCATTGGTCTGCGCTAACATCTACAATTTTCATCTGACTTATGAAGCGAGTAGTTAACCTGGGATGTTCTAATAATGATTATGGGATGCAACCTGACTATTTGTTGGTCATCTCCACGATTTATAGCAAGAGATGGTGATGATAATCTGGGTGACACCATTGGGTTTAACCATTCTCACAGGCGTTCCCATGATAGCTGGCTCTAAGTTACCGGAACGACCCGGATTGATATACGGTCAAGCACTGTCACTCTAGCAGCATTCCCCGTACAAGTATGGGGAACGCTTATGATGCTACATCAACAAAAACTATTCTCACAGGTATTAGAGTCGGCTCACCCGAGTTATGGTATATGCTTTGCGGAGCCTCAGCGCTCAATAAATAAGGCGTCGTATTATAAAGTTCTTACTCAATACACCCCTCTTACAACACCACCTCCTTTTTCCGCTCTGCAGATGAAGCAGCTTACTCCGTACACACAACGCAATTGTTTTAGAATTTTTTAACAAAGGAATCTAAATTTAATGCAAATAAGGATATCTAATGAAGCCCGAAATTGGTATTAATTTCGATAGCTTTAACATAAATATTGTATATTATAAGTAAAATCAAAATGCCTGTGTGCGTGTCCGCGTTTGTACGCACCGAAAAATGTGAATTTAATTCATCCAAAAATCATTTTCTCTTCATATATTAGCTTTTCACAAGCACCACCACATCATCCATACACACACACACAAGCAGACATCCGCCTACACATGCCACACATTTAATTAAAAAACTTTCATTAACAAAAGTAGAAACCAAAATTTGTAATCACTATTTTAATTTCATACACAAATTTCCATAGATTTACCAAATATATTGTCAATTTTCCATTCATTTTCCTAATAACCATTCAATTAAATGCAACCAATTAGAACTGTCGCAATTAATCACTAAGCTTCATTTCACTTGCCTACATACATACATATAGACATACACAGTTATTCTAAAACTGCATATGTATTAGTCACTATTTATTTGGCTGCTTTTATAAGCACTAATGTATTATTCCAAAATTTAGTATCTCTTCGATAAATTCCTACTTTTTTGAGTAATTTGAAAATCCCAAACACAAATTTTGTACATTCGCAAAGTTTATGCACATGAATTTGTGCAACATTAGTTAAATTTCGCACAAATCACAATTATCCTAAGTGCAAATACATGTATCTAATCGTGAATTATAACATTTGTATACAAATATATATTAGGCGTAATGTTAATTATTACTTTTTTCATTTTTGTTGAATACTATTTGCTTCGTACACAAAAAACCTTTGAATACAGCACACGGGCTGAAAAGTCCATGGCCTAACACATAGATGGCACTGCATAGTTTTATTGCATTCGCCTTTTCACAGTTAAAAAGACAGCCGTTAAAATTTCGTGTTATTCTATTCATTAGTTCGTGAGTTATATAAGCAAAAATACCGTTCAAGCGAGACAATGGCTTGAAAATTGTAATGAGTAAACCGCTTGCGGGCATCACACGTGGTCCTAGGACACCGATGATACAAAACGCAGTGGACGTCCAAATGAGGCGGTAACACCAGAAAACATCAAAAAATCCACAAAATCGTTTTGAATGATCGAAAAGTGAAAATGCGTGAGTTAGCTGGCATCGTAAAGATATCATAAGAATGAGTTAACATTATATTACGGGAACATTTTGAGTGGGTGTCGCATTTGCTCACGGTTTACCAAATACAAGAACGTGTTGATGATTCTGAGCAATGGCAAAGCTACATGAATTGAACTTCGAATTGCCTCCACATTCACCGTATTCGCCAGATTTGGTTCCCGGCAACTACTGGCTGTACGCAGACCTAAAAAAAAAATGTTCGCCGGCATGAGATTTCGCTCGAATTAAGAAGTTATCGCTGAAACCGATTTTGAGGCAAAAGATAAATCGCTCTACAAAAGTGGCATTGAAATGTTAGAGCAGCGCTAGAATGATTGCGCTGTTCTTGATGGAAATTACGTTGATGAATAAAGCTAATTTTATACAAAAAAATGTGTTATCTTTGTTAGGCCCAGAACTTTTCAGTCCATGTGGCACAACTATTATATAAAACTCACACTTATATTGCATATACAGGGTGGTCCATATAGCGTTTTTTATTTATTTTTTAATCATATCTAATGAAGCCATAGTCGATGTTATGCGCGCCAAGTTCTTTAATCGCATTATCAGCCGGATCGCCGATTTCAATTGACCCCCTCAGAGCCACGATTTGGCGCCATTAAACTTTATTTTATGGGTTGCCGTGAAGCACCGAAAGTCCTGATAAACGGAATTAACAGCATGCATTACTTCTTCTTCTTAATTGGCGCTATAACCGCTTATGCGATTTTGGCCGAGTTTAACAAAGCTTGCCAGTCGTTTTTTTTCTCATGCTAACCGACACATGTTGAACACACCAAGTGAAGTCAAGTCCCTTTTCTCTACGAGGAAGCCGCTGGATCTTTATTCGCTACGCTATGTCTAGGTCGTCGTAAGGCTCATTCAGCTCATCGTTCCATCGTTTGCGATATTCGCCGTTGCCAATATGTAATGGCACAAAACTCTTACGCAGAATTTTTCTCTCAAACACTCACAGCGTCGCTTCATCGGATGTTGTCATCGTCCAAGCTAATGCACCACACGTTAAGACGGGCATGATGAGAGTATTATAGAGTGTTAGTTTTGTTCGTCGAGAGAGGACTTTTCTACTCATGCACCACTGCGTGTTCCATAAATAATGTTTACGCTTTTCAATAAACTAATAATATACTGAAAAAATATATTTTTATTAATTTTGAAAAGAAGCCACTATTTGTATGTGGACCGCCCTGTATATCAAGGTGGGTTGATTTTTAGTACAACAAAGTGTCATATGTTTAATAGCAAAACAGCGATAGAGTATTTGGTTCATTATGAAGCAGAGTTTTAGCAGAAATACGTGGAGTGGCAACTACGTTTCGAGAATTGTTTTACAACTCTGGAACAGGCAGAAGAGATCTTCATTTGCTTCCTGCCGAAATTTGAAGTTATTTGTTTTTAAGCTTGATTATATTTTTAGGTATGTGCATTTTTTTTAATGGCGTCGTGAAAATGAGATTGAATCATTCTGCGAGGGTTGAAATGACTTGGGTAGTCGTGGGAGATAAGACGTTCATATTTGTGAGAACAAAATAACAACGAAAGTGTGATTAATTTAGATTAGGTATATTGTTTTATTTATTGTAGAAATATACATAAATATCTTGAAAACTATTTATTAAAGAATATACGACAATGGCTGGAATGGTGATCTGTCGGAACAAAATCGAAATTTTTTTTCTTCACTCATCTTATAGTAAATCATTTCGAGAATGTTGTGTCAAAATTTTAAGTGGATCGGAGCAGAACTCTCAAAGTTATAGCCTTTGTAGGCACTCTACCTCGAATGCGGAGCATCGATAATTTCTCAGAGTCATTTTTTCAAACGCGTTTTTCCCGAAACGACTTCTTAAAAGTCGGTGCCAATCACAACTCCGAAACTATTCAACCGATTCTTTTCAAATTTGGCACACGTTTTCTAAATCACAAATACCTCCCCCCTACACTGTTTTTTTTTTATTTTTTTTTTTTAAGGTTGTTTTTCACTTACAAATATGGCGAAATTTTTCGCCAAAAATGCTCGTTTTACGTTTTTTTGCCACCAAAACTACAAAAATGAAAAAAAAATTTTTATTAATGTAGGGGGGAGCATTACGTCATACTTTAACTGAAAAATTCGACTTTTTTAGTTTCAGATGATTCTACGGCGAATGCCGATTGGCACCGCAGAGCGCCTCTCGAAAAACATATCTCCAAAAAAACTCTGTCATGGGCTTATTTGTCAATATTTTATTATTAATATTTTTTAAAAACTTATTGAAAAGATGTACAATAACATGCAACTGATTTTATTAAAGTATCTTAAGCCATATTTCTGTAAAAAATTCAAAAAAAAGGTGTTTTTTTTTTAGCGCTAAACCCTACCCCCCCCCCCTTAAAATCCAAATTTGTTGCAAATAAAATACACAAAGGCATAATTACAATTAACTGTCTATATTTCAAAGCACTGGCGACAAACCAAGTATACTGATCCATGAACCAATTTTGCCTAAACAAATTCCATTCAATCTATTATTAACTTCATCTTGGTCTAAGTAGGTCACCCAAAATACTAATATCTGATTTGTTTCAAAATAGGGCACCTTCCTAAGAAGTGTGCTATGTTCCCTAATTAAGAGAGCAATTCAAATTTGTGTGGCCCCCGCGGTAAATAGGATCGCATCTGGCCTTCAAAATCCAAGAGATTTTATAACTTTAAACCGTTTCGCTGAAATAGCTTTTATCAATATTATGATCTAGGTCCTGGTATATGCGAGTACTCGTACTTTTCAAAGCTCTTTCCCACAATCTCTGCTTCTTCGTCGAGCTCACAGTTGAAAGAAGTACATCTATGTTAGTATTCCACAGCCTCCTATCTTATGTGTAGTAAGTTAGATTTAGTTTTCATTTTCTTTCTAAGATCTGAACTGCTTTTGCCCAAAATGTTTATTAAGAGTCTACGTGACAAGTTCAAAATTCTTTTTAAAAATACAATTGAGTTTTATCTACTTCATCAAACAGCTCGAAACCCCAAATTTAAGCGGCGTACATTTGTATTGCTCTTGTTATTGCCAAAACGATATTCCATTTTCCTTATCATTTTATTTTGTTTTTGCCCAGAAAAGTGTGGCGTTTATATTATTTCTTCCTACGCTGTTTCTATTTAAAACGTGTTTTTAAGGCTTAACTTTGGAGTCAATTTACCACCTAGACAATTATATTCTGTCGATATTGGTATTTGTTCTCCTTTGAACCTCCACTTCTCTCTGTTTGCTAATATTCCTCCTTGACGGAAAACCATTATTGCTGCCTTTGCTAAATTTGCTTGCATATTCCATATTCTACAATAGTTTTGATTATAAGTCATGTTTTTACAGTTCATCTACATCTTCAGATAACATAACTTTGTCATCCGTATACAGAAGAAGTATAACATTCATGTTCTCAATCCAGATACTAGTGGGAACAGTGAAACAGTTTTTGCCACAGAGAAAGTAGTGGAATAGTTTTACCTGTATATTGCAATCATGAAGCCATAGCGAGCATGAACAAGTAATCGTGGAAAGTCTGAACTTAGTGAAAATGGTCGGCTCGTGCGGCACCACAATGCACCGAGCTATTCCTCAAACTGACGAAAAAAGGCACTCCAAGATTGCCAAATTCATTCTATAGCCCTTTGCGGCGCACTTTTCTTATATTTAATAATAAACAATAATATAAGCACAGGAGGGAAATTCGTTGTGATGGCACCCAGGATGGTAAAGAAATCAATAATCGCTGAGCGGATTAGTTCCAGAGTGTTTTCAATCGTGACTTCTGCGAAAGTCAACATTTTGTTCGTCAATTAATTCAGTTATGTTTTATTGGCACATCCCCGTAACTCAATTGCCGTATCATGTAAACTCATGGGTAAACAAAAAATTTCTTAGAAAAAAACCAGAAACCAAAAACCTATTTCCAATAAGCCAAAAACGCAAAGCTTAGACAACTATAACAATTTGTGAAACCACGTTTTTACCAAAAAGAGATTAATCTATCTCAGTCGATTTAGGTATGCCACATTCGACTCAGTCTTAGAAATTTTAGGCATTAGTACGTAATAGCGACTTTTCACGCCGCAAACAACCGAATAGTAGGCGTGGTTCACATTTTTACACTGATTCTAATGCCAGAAGGCGTGAAAGGTGAAAATTTCTAAATATTAACATGCCTATATTTCATAAACTACTAAGCCGATTTTTTCAGTATCATTCCTTTTTAAGAATATTTTTTTAATTAAGAATGCTTGAAAAATATTTTTTCTTATAAAGGTGTAATTAATCCCATTGGAAAATGAGTTGGTTAAATAGAAATAGACATACCTTCTATTTGATATAAATTGTTATTTATTTAGGCAAACATTTCTTTAAGTCTAGCCGTATGCCCTCACGATTCTTATTTTTTTGGCATAAAAAAAAAACTTGACTTAAAGAGATTTTGTCTTACTTTAATATGTTAATAGCCGAAAAACATAAGAAATTTGCTCACTGCTAAACATTATATCATTTGCTTTGAAATTATTACTTTATACCTGGTTAACTATGTAATAACTGAGTTGAACCCCATTTTCTAATATTTATAATATTTTCTGAATCCACAAGCTCGAAACGAATTCGCCTGATACATACTTATGTACATACATATGTATGCAGTGTTGCCAATTTAGCGACTTTGTCGCTAGAACTGACGACTTTTGCTTGAGTCTTGGCGACAAAAAAAAAGTTTTGACGACAAAAATGATTTAGCGACTTATCTGGCGACTTTTGGCAATAGATACTGTTTTTAGGCAATAGAAACTTTTCTGTAAACTTAGTTACCCGTGAATGTCCTTTACCTTCCATACTCTAGAGTAACAATTTACTGACTATAGATAAAATAAAGCACTACCTATTGGTGTGTTATCGTTGATAAATTATCGATCTATAATTGAATTTTTAAATTTATTTTTACCTTAAAATTTTTTATGAAATTAACAAAAATCATATTAAGAAATAATAAAATATATTTCAATTCAATAACACCTTGTTTCACACAATTGTAATGAGTAACCAAATTATAACATAAGATAATTAAACATAAGAGCAATGCGGTCGGGGAATCCCCGGATTTTATTATGTTCTGTACGTGAAACAATTGAATTGATATCGGCTCAGTTGACTGTTTACTATCCTCTATTTACTTACTTTTTAATTCATTTTAGGTACATATAAAATATTTAAATCTATCTCGAGGTTGCTTAAATAATGGATTTACCTCTGAAAAAAAGGAGTATTTTAGGAGATTGAAATTAACTACCGGTGATCTCAAAATTTCAGTAGAGTTGGTATTACTGGTTTAATTATTATTCATCTAAAAATTTTAAGTCCGCAGCTGGCCTCTTGTGCATCTCTCAGAATGAAATTTAGGATCCGCCCCTGAGGGAGTTACCGACTTTCTAGCGGCTTTTGATATTGGCCCTAGCGACTCAGATTTATTGGCGTTGGCAACACTGTATGTATGTTTTGCAGCAGCATATGCACCACACGATAAGGCAGTAACATAAATCGACCCGCAACATATGTATACACTTGCACACAATTTGCGCACATATTTTAAATTTGCTTTTTGCTTTCCAAAATTTATATAGAACTAACAAACGCATGTATGCCTATTATGAGAATTTTTAGTTTTAAATTCTTATGTAAAGAAAAAGTAGATAACTAATAATGTTGAATTCCTTGTATCCTATTAATAATCACTTGACAACCTATATTTATGCCTTTCATGAGGGTAAATTGTATATTGCTCCCAATTAAACAATCAACAACAAGTGAATGAGTCCACTATTCTCTTCAACTCTTATTTTTTTTTTTTTTTTTGTTTTTCCTCATGAAAGGTATTGAGCCTTCGGCACCATCGAAGCGAACAATGCGTCCTTCCTTATCTGTATTAACTTCTCGCCAATTACATAATTAATATTCAATTTTACAAAAAGTATTAAAAAATTATTCCACCCCCTCATTTTTCCTCTATTCCGTCGTATAGGAGGAATATTGATGATGATGAGACGACCGTGTGACCACATCATCGACAACAACAAGCTAAGTACAATACAATAAATGAGCAAAAACTACAACAAACGCTTGCAGAAGTGTCACAAAAGCAGCAGCTGGAAACTCAACAACAACAACAACCACTAACCCAATTTACTCTACTGCCACCAGTAATGCAACAACAAATACCAGTACAACTTTGGAAAATTAATCAAAAAACACCCAAAAACGATACAAACAAACAGCAGCAACAGCAAAAGCAAAAAACCCAACAAGAACAACCACACCAACACTTCGCAACTATACGTCGTGTGCCATCACCACATTATAGTGGCCGATGCCAGTGAGAGAGAGAATATTATTGAAAACAAAAGAGTAAGATAAGTAAAACAAAAAAAAAAAAACATACACATATTTGTTAAGTTGATCGATAATTAGTATTAGTTAAGCTCTTAAATGTATATGTATGTATGTATTTATATATAACTACAATGTGACGAGAACACTATAAGGAAGTTACAAAAACAAAAAACAACTATTCAAGTAGTTAAGGTATTTATTATATGGAAGAAGAAGAAAAAGAAGAAGAATAAGGATTATAAAGGTAGTTGTAGGAAAACTAAGAACGAAGGCAAACAACTGTATAGCTTAGATATCAGAAATTTAAACAAAAAAATTTAATGCGAGGCAAAAACAAAACTGAACAGTAATTTAAAAGTATTGATGTTACTTTGCACCCAGCCGAAGTCGATATTCTGGGAATTTGTTAGTGATGTATTAAAATTAAGTGAACAGTTTTTGGTTTCACAGAATGTAAATGTGGATTGTAGCTAGGGCAGCTGCAGCAAATACTCGTTACTCTTGAATGGGCAGTGCCATGTAGAAGAGTCCCAGCTGATTCTCTTGTGAGTTGATGAGACTCAATAAACTCTGCAACAAAATCCTACTTTTCAACTCTTTTCAAAGTAACAGCATTCTACCTGTGCAATGATACGTCAAATAGCATTTTTTATTCATACATTTTTTTTTTTTGCTGTATATCTTTTTCTGCTCTTACTCTGTGTTCTTACACCCGCTGCGTACCACATCAAATAAATTGGTATAAAAAATTGGTTTTACATCTTATATATATAAAAATTAAGCCGAAAAAAGTGTGCATTCGTCCGGGGTAATCTCGGCAACGCGTGTAAGGAAAACAATGAAAGTTTCACACATTGTTGGTGTTTCTTTGGCAAAGGTTTCTGTGAAGTTTGGTTGAAATCCGATAACGCGTGTGTGTGCCGTGCGTCGGTTAAGTGAGTGTGTTTTTGCTATTTTGCCGCACGTATTTTTTGTACCGCCCATAGCATTCATTAGAATTGAATACATTTTGGTCGTGTGTGTCTGGGCCGATTATTATGAAATTTGGTATATATATATATTTTTCCACGGTGAAGGTTAGTATAATATGCTTATTGATTCCACTTGCCACCAGGTGGCGCTGCCGAAGGCCAAAACGAGCACCCGGGTAACCCTAGGATGTGTTTTTACATTGTGGGTATCAAATCAAAGCTACTGATGAGTGCTTTAATACAGAGTATTTTTTAGATCTCTGAGTGACCAGGGTCTCGAGATATAGCCGAAAAGGTGGACCAAGGTACCCTTGGATGTGTTTGTACAATATGGGTATCAGATGGAAGCTGTTGATGAAAGCTTTTAAGTGAAGTAATTTTTACTGCCCGTTTCCGGGATAAAGAAAGGAGATGGAGCTGGAGATGGAAGAGGAAAAGGAATAGCTACAGGAAGAGGAAGAGGAAGACCACTTATTATTAAAAATTAAAAAAAACTTCCAAAAAAATTTTAAAATGTTACATATACGCTTATTATATAAACGTTAATCTAAAGTCAGTTATAGTGAAAAATTTCATTGTATCATTGCCGGCGTGATTGGTGATCGTTTCCTTAATTTTTTGCAGAAAGGTTGTGCTAATAAGAGATGTTACCTATATCATTCATATATTTACGTATTACCTGTGTACTCACAAATATACGGTTGAAGCAAATAGATGTCAGTTTTTTTGGTGGGGGGTTATTTTTCCCAAAATCACTTTCCCAAAAAAATGTTTTCCCAAATTTTTTTTTCCCAAAAAATAATTTTCCCAATATTTTTTTTCCCAAAAATATTTTTTCCCGCTTAATTGTTTTTTTCCGAATGCATGTTTTCCCAAAATAACTTTTTTCCAATAGATAGCTTTCCCGAACAAATACTACTGAAATTAATTTTTATTATTCTACTATTTCACATTTTTCGACGATTCCGACAATATGAGTGTATATAATAATCAAAAATCTTATACTTAAGTAATCGAAAAAGATTCGAAAAAGTTTTTCAATATACATTTTTCAATTCGGATAAAAAGACAAGGTAACGAATGTATCCAACTTCACTCATATAAACAAGTTTTTTCACGTCATTCTTTTCGTGTCAAAATTTCATGAGCCAAAATTTGCTGCCTAAAGTCAAAATTTCTAATTATGGCGGAATTAATTGAATGCAAAAAATCATTTCTTTTCAAATAATAAAAAATGTACTCGCCCATTCATTGCAAATGTATATGCGATATTTTACAGACGAACGATATTTTGGGAAAAATATTTTATGGGAAAATTTATTGGGAAATTTTTAGTTTGGGAAAAATGGCATTGGGAAAATTATTTTTTGGGAAAAAAAAATTTGGGAAAAAATTTTTTTGGGAAAGTGATTTTGGGAAAATTGTACCCCAATCGTTTTTTTACTTCGCCTGGAAAAGTTTATATAAATTTAAGAAGAGTAAATAGAACTTATTTTATATCTGACTTCACGCAAAAAAGTCATTTGCACCTGAACACATAGCTGGGTTAAAGCGGGGGGAATAGAACAGTTCTCTTCTCCTTCTCCGCTTTTTCGCACACGTAATTGTATGGGATGAGTGCACGATGGCACATAAAAAGTCACTGGAAGCGCTTGATAGGACATTACGAGATTTACGTAGTAAAAATGAAATGTTTGGTCGTGCCTTAGTGCTGCTGGCAGGTGATTTTAGACAAACACTGCCTGTTATTCCCCGAGCAACTGTAGCAGATGAATTGGTTGCATGTTTGAAATCATCATATTTGTGGAGACATGTTGAAACACTCAAACTAACTACAAATGTACGTGTTCTAATGCAAAATGATCCATCAGCTGCTGAATTTTCACAGCAATTATTGGATATTGGAAATGACAAAGTTCCTGTCTATAATTTAACTGGTTTAATAACTTTACAACCAAACTTTTGTCAAATAAGTCAAACGAAAAAAATCATGATTGGCTTAGTGAACGAGCCATCATGGCTGGCAAAAATAAAGATGTGAATGAAATGAGTGCGGCTATTTTGGCCAACATACCAAGTCCAGAACAAACAAATCGATCCGTTGACACTGTTACAAATCAAGATGATATTGTAAATTATCCCACTGAATTTTTGAATTCCTTTGATTTACGTGGATTACCACCACACATGCTAAACTTGAAAATAGGAGCACCGATTATTATGTTGAGAAACATAAATCCACCACAACTATGTAATGGCACTCGATTAACAGTTAAGAGATTGATTAATAACGTCATTGAAGCAACAATTTTGAATGGAAAATACTTTGGTGAAGACGTTTTAATACCGCGAATACCAATGATACCATCGGATATGCCGTTTGAATTCAAACGTCTTCAATTTTCTGTTCGCTTTGCATTCGCGATTACTATTAATAAGTCACAAGGCCAAACTTTATCAATTTGGGGTATTGATTTAGAATACCCATGTTTTTCTCATGGCCAACTTTATGTTTCATGCTCAAGAGTTGGTAAGCCATCGGTATTGTTCATTTATTCAACAACGCATGGAAAAACGAAGAATATTGTATACCAAAGAGCAATACAATAAAAAAAGGAATAAAGTAAATCACATCAAACGTTTTTTAATTGCTTCTACTATTTAAAACTTCTTTCATTACTATTCATGCCTGAGAATTTTTATAAAAAACACATAGTATTTTTCGGCTTAATTTAATTAATTAACCTAGATTTTTTTAAAGACGACCAGCGGAACGGGCGGGTTTTCGCTAGTCCATTTATAAAAACGAGCATTTGGCCTGATTCTCCCACCGCCTCTTATTTTACATAAGGCCACAACCTTGAAATCTAGAACTTGCAGTTGTTTAGTTTTTTTGCGATGAGTTGAGTATAAACAAAACACTTTTATAGCTTACCCATAACAGGTCAGCTAAAAAATTAAGTTCAGAACCAAGCCTTAAGCTAACCCAAGGATGCCTGGACTAAGATTTTCTCAGTTTACCTATAAAATTATGCCCATCTATCCAGCATACGACAAAAATGTGTCACTAAACTATTCCCAGGCTATCAACCTCGCTGTAGAATGAGCAAATTTAGAAACATGCCCACTGTTCTGTAAATCGAAAAAAATGTTAAATAATGAAAAATAAAAACTTTATAAAAGTTAATGATAATTGTACGAAAATGCTACCAAATTTGCATTTATTAGTTATTGTAAGGCATCCAGGGCAGCTGGCGCCAGCTTTTCTGTAAATAGTTACTTAAGAGAATGAAATAATGACAAATACATACATATAAATTTCTAACAAAAAAGAGCAAATGGAAGCAGATGATAAATAGTGCCAGTAGTCGAATGAAAAGCATAAGCAAATAAGCATAACTGGCAGCTTTCTGAAGAGTTGAATTCCCATTAGATCGCATCGGAGAAAAAAGTTCGCTGTGCACTATCAAATTGTTAGTATTTTTGCAAGGAAATTTCGAAAAAAATGACTAATTTATAACTTCGTCTTCTTCGAATTCCAGAACTCCAAAAAATCCCGCAAAAAATATTTTTTAACGAAAAATTTTCGGACGTAAAAAACAGTCACACATTCGTTGTGGTATTTCATTCATAGTACGTAACACCATTATGGAAAAAACTGCAGATAAAAAATCAGCGGAATTTTTTTAACAACTTCAAACTTCCAACTTATAAAACTAAAATTTAATAAATCATACAACTGCATACTAAAAATATTGCTAAAAGTTCAAATTAAAAACCATGGAATTAGAATTTAAATTTTCAGAACTTTTATAATTTTTGTATGAAGTTTGAAGCTTAGATTTATATGGATTCTGTTAAACAATGAGCTAAACTTTTATAAAAAAAATCAAATAATGGACATTAACAAAAGAAATAGTTCAAAATTGTTAAAAGAGATCAGCTCTTATCGTTTTGTCGCGGGGTGTATATGTGGCAATAAAACAAAAATTGTTTTAAAATAGTTCTACTGAAATAATTGAAATACTTCCTTACCAAAACTTTAATGATTTCTAGCAAACTTTAACTTTCTAGCATTAGGGTGGTATGGTAACATAAAAGAACTGCGAACTGGTGGTTAAGTACTACATAGAACGTGGTGCTTTAAGTGAATGAAATCTGAAGCAAGAAAAAATTGTCTTCACAAAAACAGCGATAAATCATAGTTTAAGATACGACTGTAAATACCGAAGATATGATGAAAAACGGAAAAAGGTAGTCTTCGTTTTCGCCTTATAATTATCTTTCTTTCGAAAAAGCCCTGCAAGCATACTTCGCATTCGATGTGCACGGGGCTTTTTTTTTACGAGTTAGTGACAATTGCTAATAATTTTCTCGACTACCCGCACAGCCTACATAGTATGCAACCCATCAATATTGAACCTGAGCTAAAGTGTCTGCAACAAAGAACAAATATAAACATACACAACAACATATTTTCTCAATATTTACTCACAAAAAATATACTTTGAATTACATATAAATAGAAAAACTCGGATGAATAAAAAAATTCAAAATCAAATTAGACGAGAAGTTATAGAAAAAAAAGTATTGATATTTTGAAAATGCAAAAATTAAAATGATAATAAATATAAATATAAAAATAAAAATAAATATTAAAGTAAAAATAACATAAAATGTTATAATGTAAAAGTGTGCAAAGGAAGAGGGCAAATTGGCGAGCTTTTTTGTTTTGTTCAACTCTGCTCGGAAGAGATCCAATGAATTTCTTTACCTGCGCTAAACTCTTTCTGCTCCCACTGATATACGATTAATATTACTCTTTTCTCTCTCACAAAGATACTCGTATTTTGTATGCAATGCATTTAGTTTAGGGATAGTACATAGAAGAATACGTTAATTTATAAATCTTATGTTAAAACCACATTTTGAGAGTTAAAGAAATTTTAAATTAAACTACAAAAATTTCGGAAAGCCAATAAATTTATAAATACGAATAATGGATATGTATTTACATGCATTTAGTCGAAACAGTACTGGGATTTATCACAAAAAACCTCATTTAAAAGGTTACCGGAACTGAAAACAAAAACTCGGCTGTAAATAAGGAATATAGGCGTTTGAGAGCGCATGTCGAAAGAGCCAGATTTGTGAAAAAATCGAATGCATGTTACACCAGATAACTCACCATCATACGAGGCTATCATTGTGAATAAAATTCAGACCATGAACTTAGTGAATATCATACACAGGTTATAAAGTAGGGGTCTGCATTTTTTCGGCTGCCAAAGTTTAACGCTTCTCAGGATAAAATGACATACAAGATCAAGATCTGATGGATTCTACAACCTTACGCGTACATCCTTGCTGGATATTTAGCCGAGTTACTACTCCACTTTGAACGTCTTAAGGGGGGAAGCTGGTCTAGAGCGCAAAAAATGGGCATATTTTATGAATTTATTTTGACTCAACAAAGGAATCAATCGAAAATCTGTGAAATAGGTTTAATAATATAGCTTTCATGGTACAAATACAAAATTTTTCGTCTGAATTAATTTCAAAATGGCCGCTGTCCAGCAGTTCTCCTAAGGCGCCTTTTTTCTAGTGGGTCCATTGCCGAAGACGTAAACTCCTTAATTTTTGTCCTGGATCAAAAACTAAAATTTTTTTAGTTTCTATATAACAACAGAAAGAGACGTACGTAGGATTTTTTCGATATTTTGTTTTTTCGCGAAATGGTGCACGTTTGAACAAAAAGTTACAATTTTCACTATAAAGAACGACATAAAATTGTTGATTAAAAAAAAAACTATGTAATATAAATAAAAAATCCTACGTACGTCTCCGGAGAAAGGTATTTCGAATGTATTGTCAAAATTTCGTAAGAATCGGTAAAGATTTGTTCGAGTTATGTCTTCGGCCAGTTTAAAAAAAGTGATTTCGAGAAAAACGCGTTTAAAGTTGTAAGTAGCGTTCGGGGCATACCTGCGAGGCACTGCCGTCGAATGAAAAATTTGGGCATTTAGACATTTTTGCTGGCATCCCTCATTTGGTATATTATTTCTAAGACCCTAAAGTACCTTTTAAGACAAAAAAAAATGTTTCGATTTTTTCAAAATTCTAGACCAGCTTCCCCCCTTAATGTAGTTGTAGGCCAACTTTGGCTTTTTATGTTTTTATGAGGAGATTTTTCATGGCAGGCTTTCCCTTTTCTGCCGAGTAGCTGCCATTATCAGAAAAAACTTTTTTTTATCATTTGTTGTCACATGCCAACATTGGGTTGAATCCGGGCGCTACAAGGATGATTAATCTTTAGAATTATTAGAAAAATTTAAAAAGATATTTAGATTTCACGCCTTTTCATTCTGAGTCGAATACTTAACTGAATAAAATTTAAATATAAAACGGCGTTTGTCAGATATTATGTCTTACAGAGGAGCTGTTGTCGGAATCTTGTTGGTATTTTTTCTACAAAATGGAGAGTCAGCGCTTTGTTTTTTTTCTGTGTTGTACGCATTTTTGTCAGTCATTGCTTTCCCTTAGCTTCTCTCATCAGCATTAGATAAAAAATTATCAATGGCCTACAGTTGCCTGTAAACGTTCTTTGGATCTACTTAGACTGCAGTCCTTCAGCAATTTTATGCACATCGATTGTGTTATTATAAAGTACAATATTTTTTTATAAAAATATATACCACACCAAAAAACCATACGAGTATAAAGCAAAGTTTCAAATTTTGTACAAACTTTTTAAAAAGCTTTGAAAAGTTATACAAAACTTTCGACTTTTTGACAACCGGAATTTCCCGAATTTTTCCGGGTATGCAATTTTAAAGCCCACTGAATTTTAGTATACAAAGCGCAAGTTTCAGGTGACTAGAAAAACCCGGTGGTTTTTGACAATTTTCTCGCTGAGTTCTCACGTTTCTTTCGCCCACCCAAAGTATATGAGCGACTTTTTTTATATGGAAGAAAAAACCTAGGACCGTCAATAAAAAAAATGGCAAAAAAATTAATGAAAATGAATTTACTTTAAACTTGCACTTCTTTATTCTAAAATTCAATGGACTATATGTTGAAACGGCATATCGGGAAAAATTCTAAAAATTCTGGTTAAAAAGTCGAAAGTTTTGTATAACTTTTAAAGCTTTTCCAAAAGGTTTTACAAAATTTGAAACTTTGCTTTATACTCGACCGGTTTTTTAATGTGGTAGGAACTATGTACATTTTTATAAAAAGAAAAATATGAGAAGAAATCGAAGTGATACGAGTTAATAGTGGCCGTGGTTAGGGGAATTCAACATTTTAAAGGGATTTTAAGTATTTATACTCACTCACTGACATTAACATGGGTATTGAAGAAAGAAAGAGTCTATATCCAACTCTACAAAAAATTATTTGCTTATTTTTCTGCAGTACAAATATAAGTATAGTACAATAATGTGCTTTGAAAAATGTATCCTTAAATGTCCGTGAAATTTGGAACAAAATTATTTAAAAAATTTGTTTAGTAAAACAGACCTCAATTTCTTCTCTACTCACTGTTTAATAGAAACGTAAAAAAAATAGTTGAACTTTCCTCCTATGAATTAAAGTATACTCCATTGATACTGTATCACCCCATACTTACTCAACTTACGATTGAAATAGATACGCTAGAAGTTGTTATTTTAATATGCTTTTATTCTACGTGCCGCCTGCACCGATTCCTGTTTTATATCAACTAACTCTAACTCTCTGAGAGAAATACATTCTAACTCTGTGAGAGAAATTCACCTACTTCTAATACTCTCTCTCTGCTGCTGTTCGCCACACATTACTTAGGCACGTTTTCCCCTTGGAAACATTAAATTCCTTTCAACCTTTCGCGGACAATAGTTTTTGGTACAAAGTATGGGTGGGGCTTTATCTTCGGATATAATAAATAAGGGGTCCCAGCGGTCTAGAGCTCGAAAATTTAGGGTATTTTCAGGATTTTTTTTATATAAAAAAAAAAAATAAAAACGATATTTAAATTTTTTTACCTTTTATTTAACTTCTTTTACATACAAAATTGAAACAATTTTTTGTTTTAATTTGAATAACTTTAAAAATGGCGCTGTAGTTGACCTTCTCGAAAAATTGGGCCTGGACGGTGATAGCCATTATGGCTCTTCTTTTTATCTGAAACACAAAAACCCAAAAAATTATTAATCAGTAAGGTGCAAATTTGTATTTGACACTCTAAAAATCGAGTTTTTTCAGTTTTTTAACCAAAAAAATACGAAATAATTTGAAATTTTAATATCGTTCCAGTACGGGCGATAGCCACTAATGAACAACATAATCAAATTTCAGGTGGTTCGGTTGAATAGTTGTTTTTTTTTTAATAGCACCGGCTGTAAAACCGAAAATACCGAGAATATCCTTCCAAAAATTCTCAAAAGCCTATACTTTCAAAATATAAAAAAAATATTTTTTGAAAATTCCAGACCACCAGGAACCTTAACTGAAAGCTGACGTAGTATTCCGTTTTCCTGCTATGAGTCAAAACATATTCGAGCTCGCTTAAAGCAACTGTAATTTATCTTTTATAAAACATAGATTTAAAACAATTAAAACTCTTTGCGTAACAAATATTAGGAAACCGTGAAATAGTATCGAATTGACTGCGGAGGTTGCAAGTTTGTCATATTTGTTGCAATAATTAATGACTGGGAATACCGTCCTTTCCCTATGTTGCTTCACAAATTTGACAGCCTTTCCGGTTCGTCCGCGAAAAAATTAAAAATTAAATTCATGAGAAAATGCACAACTGAGTATGCATCATTGCTATAAAAAATCTATAGTTTCACAAAATATATTTTTTTATAGAAATTTTATTTTATGGACATTTTTCTGAATGTCAAGGAATCTGATTTTTGTTGCACAGCGTTTCTAGTCGATAGAAAGCATAAATGACAATTAGAGACAAGAACTGAAAGCGATTTCTGAAAATTCGCTTCAAACGTATTTTGATGGTTGGATTACCGATTGAGTAAAAAGTGTATTATTTCGGCAAAGGCCTGCTTTGAAAGCGAAACAATCAATTTGAATGAGTAACATGTCGTTCTTTTTACTTACGAAACGAAAATATTCATTCACCAAATTCACCAAACTTTTGACGTGATAACGTCTTATAATTCGATGTAGCCGACTGCGCGCACCAAAAAATGCGGCGTTATCTTGCTCATGCGGCGTTATCTTGCTTGAACTGCAAGCGAGAGCGCGGAACGAACGACAAAGAGGCACAATCGGTCCCCGCGTTCGGCAACGTTCGACATCTGGCTCTCTGCTACTTGAGTGAGCATATATATATATATATATGTATATGTATGTATATGCGCATTTGTATATAAATTCACATACTTGTATTTGCATTTGCCTTCTTCCTGTGTGCATGGTAATGAACCATTTCTCTGTTGAGAATAGGACGATGATAGGAAAAGTAGGAAATGAAAGGGAGTGTTTCGAGTGTAATGTGTCTTGAAAAAGTCAAATCGATGATGGTGCCTCTTAGTGTTGTTGACTTATTAACGTCTGATGCACAATTGCAAATTGAACATATCTTTCATGAATTTGATAAATGTCTCGTCATTTTTCACGTTTGTGTGAATGTAACTTGATCAATTTCATTGCGATTCCATTTACCTCCTTCTCTATATCCCTACAAAATATCTATCAAACAAATAAAATTAAATTTTCTTTTGAAAAATGCAGCCATTCCATCAGTATTTTCTTATGACGTTGTCACGTTAAACTATCGTCAGTAAACTGACTTTACAGACAACCCCTTTTTTTCTTTTCTATTTGTGTGGCACAAAATTTTCGAATCGCTTGATCAAGAGATTACAATACAATAAAAACTTTATATTATGTAGGCCAATTCCCGGTACTTTTTCGACTGAATGTATTTGCTGTAGGGTATATTATCATAATACAGACTGAATTCTTTTATGTACGAGTATTGTAGGTATGTGTTAAAGAAATATTAAGTATTAAAAGGAACTAATGAATGAAAAGAAAATTATTGCTGAAGAGTCAAAATATTTTTATATTTTTGTGTAGAACTATAAAAAGCATAATACGATGTATTCGCTGGTTCAATTAGAATAATTGTTCACAATAAGTTGTTTAGTAGGCTGAAGAAAGCATTTTTTAGAATATGGCTACATATTTGCCTGATTTTGTTTTTAAGCCTGACTTTTTGACGTTTTAAGCTTTTTTAGACATTTCCACTGGAATTGCCCATTAGCTGCAAGGGTGTCATTATCCAAAAAACAAAAAAAAAATAGCTTCAAAATTTTCAATTAAGGCGTAGGACCGCCTAAGTAAAACTATAAACATATTTATTTCTAAGAAGATCGCCATAACTTTTGTACACAAGAAATAAGAAAACCTGATGGTAATTTCTGAAAAATTTTGAAACTTTTTTTTTTGTTTTTTTGTTGTGATTATAATATTCTTTCTGTGAATGACCAATACCAATTCAGTTTTCTTCGTGAACATTTTGCTAATGCCTCTGAAATAACCGAATGACCGAAAAAAAATCTTGGGTATTGTGGCAACCTACAGTCTACTGTCGTGGCAACATCACAAGTGTCGTTTTATTCATTTATGTCGTTTATCTCGGTTGGAAAACTATCAAGCAGTTGTTCGCTAAAAATGTACGCTTCAATGTACAAAATTAAGGCTAAGTCGTCTGCATGCTTTTCTTCGGAGATTCCAAAATTATTTTAATTACTTCTTAAAGTAACTTTTTTTTCTCTAAAACTTTTCGTCTATTTCGGTAGGATTCAACATTCAGCTGTTAAATTTTAATTCTAGAATTTTTTTTTTAATTTTCCTCAAATTTCTGCACGACAAGAATCTAGGAATGTTCTGCGAATTTACTATGGTTGTCTCTACGTTACCGGCAGGATTCGGGCAGGTCCCTTTGGCATTGGCCAAAAGTTATGGGGGCAGCTCGTGCCGGCGAAAATAATTATAAGGCCACCACAGACTGGCAGGTTTTAACCATTTACGTATTTATTTTCTTTAATTTCAATTATTCTTTTTTATATATTTTTATGCAAAATATAATAGGACTATGAATAAGTTCGTGCGGTTTTTTTCGAAATTTGAAACTTTATTGACGTAAAATGGTTACAAATTTAATATTCAAAATATTGTCCATCGCTTACTACTACTTTTTCCCATCTTTCTGGCAATTCACGGATTCCCTTTGTGAAAAATTCGGTCGGTTTTGCCGCAATCCACGAATCGATCCATTTTTTGACTTCATCGTAATTACGGAAGTGCTGGTCAGCCAGGCCATGTTGCATCGATCGGAAGAGATAGTAATCGGATGGCGCAAGGTCTGGACTATACAGCGGGTGGGGTAGGACATCCCATTTGAGCGTTTCTAAGTATGTTTTGACCACTTGTGCAACATGTGGCCGAGCATTGTCATGTTGCAAAATAACTTTGTCGTGTCTATCGGCGTATTGCGGCCGTTTTTCTCGCAGTGCTCGGCTCAAACGCATCAATTGTCGTCGGTAGACATCCCCCGTAATCGTTTCATTCGGTTTCAGTAGCTCATAATACACAACACCCAGCTGGTCCCACCAGATACACAGCATAACCTTCAGGCCATGAATATTCTGCGCCGACGTCGATGTTGAAGCATGGCCAGGGTATCCATACGTTGCCCGACGTTTTGGATTGTCGTAATGGACCCACTTTTCATCGCCAGTCACAATTCGATGCAAAAAACCCTTTCTTTTGTGCCGTTGAAGCAGTTGTTCGCATGCCATAAAACGGCGTTCAACGTCTCTTGGCTTCAATTCATACGGCACCCAATGGCCTACCTTTCGGATCATTCCCATGGCTTTTAAACGTTTGGAAATGGTTGATTGATCAACTCCCAAAGTTTTTGCAACCTCTTCTTGCGTTTGAGCCGGATCTTGATCGAGCAATTCCTCCAATTCGGTATCCATGAACTTTGGCGGCGCACCCTCGCGTTCTTCGTCTTCCAAGCCAAAATCACCACTTTTAAAGCGTGCAAACCACTTCTGGCACGTTCGCTCAGATAGAGCATGCTCACCATAAACTTCCACCAAGATACGATGACTTTCGGCTGCTTTTTTCTTCATATTAAAATAATGAAGAAGAATTCCCCGCAAAAACACATTATTTGGCACGAAATTCGACATTTTCAAGTGTGGTAAAAATATTGTTGTTTACGCTTCAAATAAAAAACTTATACTGACGTTTGTGCCTTACGACAGTAGCTCTCCAATGAATGTTTGGAAATGTGGATCGATGGAATAATAATCAAGTTACGCCATCTGTTGTAAAACCGCACGAACTTATTCATAGTCCTATTATCTTTCTATAAAAAAGAATCCATGTTCCAAAATGTGGCCAGGGTTTGTACAAATTCGACTAATTTTCATCAAAACATAACATTTTTCAATCAGAATTTTCTAAAAACAATTTGGGTACGCAATTTTTTAAAGCTTATTAAATTTCAATATAGCAAAGCGCAAATTTTAAAAACTCAAAATTCTCGTAGATTTTTTATAAAATTTTTGTACCGACGCAATTTCACCATATAAACATATAAAAATAATAACACCTTCAGAGGAAAAAATTCTAAAACATTAACGAGAATTTTAGGCGCATTCATACTTTCACTTTGTTGTGCTAAAATTGAATGGCCTATAAAACTGCATACCTAAAATGTTTTCAACAAATTTCTGATTAAAAATTTCGATGAAAATTTTTCGAATTCTTAAAAAATTTGTACTAAGTTTGACACTTGTAGTATTATAGTATTTACTATAGAATGAAATATATAAATACAAGAGACACTTTTCTACAAAAATAAGTGAAATTAAAAAAAATTAATAAGTAGATGATGAAAACGTTTCAATATGTGGTGCCTTTGTAATATTTTCGGTAGTGTATTGATCCAAAATAGTAAGACCACAAACAAAAGCGCTCAATTTTTTTCTTCTCTGTGAGTTGTTCATACGCTAAATTTCTTGCTCACATTCAGTCAATTGAACCAAAATATTTGGTCAAATGCAGTCAGCTCATGCAGACGAACGCGTAGTTCAGCTCAGTCAACACGTATGAGCTAATGTTTTCGGCTCAAATCCAATCATTGAACAAAAAGCAGCATTGAATGAAATTAGCATCGGCCTTTGCGTTCAAACGATCAAACTTGTTCAAAGAAGTAATTTTCATTATTGTAAATAGCACATGTTCGAGCAAACGAGCGTTGGCGTACAATGTACGCTGTAAATTGCGTTTCGTATTTGAAAGGATAGTTGGTTTCAGCCGATGAAAAAATGAATTGCAATGTTTTCCTTATTTACATTATTTTCTTTGGTGTTTTATTATAAGTTTAAAAAAAAAAAAACAAATATGAAAATATAATGTTTTTGCTTTAAAATTTTGCTTTTACTTTGCTATCGTTACATGCAAAAACTCATGCGGGATCGTACGTGCTCAAGCCGGCTCATTTGGCTCTATAGCCCTTTTATTCTTGCTCAAAAAAATGAGTGTACAGCCGAACGAGCAAATACCCAAAACGGCTGCTATGAAGACGATTGGTGATAACATCGTAGAACTAAAACGCAGCACATGATTTGATTGAGCTGAAATAAACAATGACAATAACTTATTTGAACAAGTTCGATCGTTTGAACGCAAAGGCCTGTTTTTTTGTTCAAGCGAAGCGTATGAATGTTTTACACTCAACCGGTGCAGTTCTCTGGTGCAAACCGAATAACGTAACGAATGCGTACTTTGAAACAATATTTACGATTTCATAAGAATTCAGTAATACCAATTTTATTCCTTCGTAGTTTTTCTAATATGGATTCAGTGATTGGCTTGAATATCCACAGTTCATAAGACTGCACCGTTTTACTCTGCCTCGATGTAAGCTATTTCAAGTACGAAATTATTGAGTATAAAACCGAAGCAGTTATTTTGATCTAAGAATTCAGCGCGGCGTGATAGACAATTAAAAGTGGTTAAAAATTAAAAGTGCATCGAAAGAGCCAATACTTTCACATATATAAGGATTGTGCTAAAGTCAAACACTCGAGTTTTTGAAATTGTTACGAATTAACTGGCCGAATAAATGAAATACAATAAACTTCAAAATAAGATATTTTAAAATATACTAAAATATAAAAGTAACATTTTTTTTATTTTTTCATTGCAAATGCTTCTCTTCGGTCTATTGTGCATACCACCTAAATATCTTGCCAATATCGCAGCAATGCATTTTTATTACTCTAATTGTAAGATCATCAGTAGCTTAACAAATTCTGTTCGCTTTCAACTTCAAATTTTAGTTGGTAAAATCTAATTTGCATTTCCACTGAAATTCCCGAACCACCTGAACGAAACGTAAACGTAAAGAGTGCCTCGACGCTAGTTTGAAGCTTATTCGAATTTAGTTGGATTGAAGTAAGAGAAAAAGAAAAATAAGAAAAGAAGAAAATAAAAAAACAAAAAAAAAATAAAAGAAGTTAGTTGTAAAATAAGGAAAAGAAGAACGCAGAGACAGTTTGCTATATAAACAACTCCATTTAGCTTCTTATGCCATTTATTTAGATTAAATTTAGAAAAACTTCATTAGCATGAAATTAAGATGATTTTAGTAAAGTATTTTTAGTATTTATTTCAAATGCTACGCAACGGAACTTAAAGTGACATCGAAAGAAATGAAAGCATTTAATATAAAATATTGCACAAAAATCGGAGCACATTAATATTATATATAAATATTTATGAAAATTTAAGGATTTATCTATTTTTTGTAAATTAATTTTAACAAAATAAAAGTGTATACTTTGGCCAATGGCTTTAGAAATTTGCGATTTAAATGTATAAAAAACTTCAAGTGTGTGTTTCTCAAGCTGTTGGCATTTATGCTTACAAAAATCAATACTCAACCAGTGATTGCAATTTGTTTTTGTTTTTTTTTTTTGTTAATTTTGTTTTGTTACACTTTCTTTGTAAAAAATACTAAAAGCGGATTTTTGTTATTCGAATTATAGACATTTAAAAATAAATTTGTATATTATATATACAGCGCATATGCGAGCACGGCTATGTTGGTAAAAAAAAAAATAATTTGTAAATTGCAAATATAAAAATCTCAATACTCCAGGAGAATATAAAAGGGAAAGAAATTATTTTTTTTATATTTTAGTATTTGTACACATTGTAGTTTAAGTTTAAGTAAAGCATAAAAATCATTTAATGTTAGGTTTTTTTACATTGAAAAAATATCAGACATATTATGCAAAAATAAATATATTAACATACATATATATATACATATTCTCTGTGCATGTAGATTACCTACGATCCAGTGTTGCAGAAGAACAAAATATCTGGAGATTTATTGTATGATATTGTGCTGTAAAGAATATTTAATTTAAATACCATCAAATGCATAAATAAATGTAGTTAAGAATTAAAAAAATATATATAAGAAAAACATGTTGTTTTATTTTTGGTAAAAAATTTGTTTAGAGAAAGCAGTGATCCACCCAGGACAGTCACGCTAAGAAAGGAAACGAAGAAATATGTTTAACCCTCTGCAACTGACGTGGTATAGAACAGACACCAAATACTACAATACAAAACATTATTTTGCTTCGTTCTTTTATAAGCAGATACTCTCGAATTTTTAGTAGCTCCTTATTACGTGCTCATGAGTACGTTAGCGTATAAAAGGCAGTTGAAGTGAGCACAGGCGTCGGTGCGAGTGAAAAAGTGTGTGCAAGTAAACCACATCAGTATTGACGTAGGTGACTGAGAAACAATCACCTCAGTATTTTTGTTGTATTTTCGTAGTATCTCCTGAACAACGTGTTTCATTACCTTATATTTTTTTCACCTTATGTTATTTTGAAAAAGGTTGGGTTTTGATGAACATAAATAAATATAACAAACACTAGGACGGTTAATTCTTATTACTCTACTTATAATTTGATGAGCATTGATATTTTTCAGATAATATTGAATTTTAAATCAAAATTTTTTCGTCTGGTAATCTTGACATAAAATATCTTAAACACCTTGTTTTGCATAATCGTTCATATTTGTATACACTTGAGCACCCGGTGTTAGCAAGAAAATGATGGTTTATGTCTTCGCTAAATCTTAATTGGTAGAATTTTCAAATTGCTGCTATTTTTCTCATAACCCCACATCTCCATTTGCAATAAGCTATCGCATGCGAACTGTAAATTTCATGGTATGCGGAACAATTATCGCAAATGTATATTTTACGTGGGCATTTCATCGCATAACTTTTCCTTCAAAAAATTCCGTACAAAACACTCCTTGCACATTTTTGCCCTAAGCAAAAGAAAACGTTTGTTAAACTAAGAATTAAAAATAATTAATATTTGTAATTCCTTCTATTCGATCCCTTTATACGCTTCAAATGTTAAATAAGCGAATGTAATTAGAAAGAAAAACACTTAAAATGGCTCTTGTCTTTTTTGCTAATATTACCACCACAAAGATGTCGTATAAATGAAAGCGTACCATAGCTGCTAAAACAACAAAGGAGCAGTTAATTTCATGCGATACACATCAAGTCATAAGTTCTGCGGCATGAGGCCTTCGATGGCCGGTCACCGTTTGCAGTATATCGCATGAGATAATTTGCATGCAATCAGCATCCGCATGTCAAAACAGGGGGTAATGTACTGTAAGAAGTTCAGTTAGACCAATAGCACTTTTGCAATTGCATGTTCAAATTGTTATTAGTGTGCTGCGCTCAGTGTGATTACGAAAATGTGAAATTGTATTCATTACGCATTATTATAAATGAGAATAATTTGCAGAGCTTGATTAGTAAAGTGTTATCCATCAAGAGATGAGCTGTGAGAGAGTTCAATGAATATGAAAAAAGTATGATTTTTGGTTTTTGTTTACACCTTTGGTGAACAAAGATGGCCGAAAACGGTATACTTAAGAAAGTGTATACTGTGCGACCAGAGAATCTCCACTCATTTGCGGAGGAACAAAACCTGTCTGCGAAATACATCTCAGAATTTTTTTGTCAAATGTTCACCACAGCTTAACAGCAAGATGCCGATTCGTTCCTGAAGCTTCTCTATGAAATCAACGTGCTCTGGAATTAAATGAAGAACCCTGTACATTTACAAAAATTTAGCCCTTTTCTGTATCTATTAAGCATGCATATGCACATATTGACTTGCATGCCTTTTTATATGAACTACAGGATGGTTCCATGTGTAGAAGTCCACGCAAGTGGGGAAAGTTACTGATCGCCATTCACTTGGGAGTGGCCAGGACGATTCTTCTACATATGGTTCAAGCAGCTCACAACGGCCGGGATTAGCCCACGTATCCTCTGGGTAGCTTCCGAACACCCGTTCGGGAGTGAGCTAACGTGAGAAGGCGAAACATTCCAGGATAGCTGGTTGTGCGCTGGGTTTGGGACCCGCCACTTAAAAAATCCCCCCCAATGAAAAGAACTGCAAAGCCTCGGATGAGAACTGCCTTTACTGATGACGACCCCTGCAAACGAAATAAGGAATATGATTTGAGGGCATGCACCTGGAATGTCCGGTCCCTTAATGGGGAAGGTGCCTCTGCCCGGCTGGTTGATGTCCTCGTGAGAGTAAAGGCTGACATCACTGCCATCCAAGAGATGCGATGGACGGGGCAAGGTAAGAAAAACATAGGACCTTGCGACGTCTACTACAGCTGCCATGTAAAGGAGCGCAAATTCGGTGTCGGATTTGTTGTGGGAGAGAGACTTCGTCGCCAAGTACTGTCGTTCACTCCGGTGGACGAGCGTCTCGCAACAATCCGCATCAAATCGCGTTTTTTTAACATATCGCTAATTTGCGCCCACGCCCCGACGGAAGAGAAGGACGATGCGACCAAAGATTCCTTCTATGAGCGCTTGGAACGTTCCTATGAGCGCTGCCCCCGCCACGACATAAAAATCGTGCTTGGCGACTTCAACGCCAGGGTGGGCAAGGAGGGAATTTTTGGTCCCACAGTCGGAAAATTCAGCCTGCACAACGAAACATCCGGTAACGGACAGAGGCTGATCGACTTCGCCGGGGCCCGAAACATGGTAGTCTGCAGCACCAGATTCCAGCATAAAAAAATCCACCAAGCTACCTGGCTGTCTCCTGATCGAAAAACGCGAAACCAGATCGATCATGTTGTGATAGATGGAAGACACGCTTCTAGTGTATTAGATGTACGTACGATCCGAGGACCCAACATCGACTCGGATCATTACCTTGTTGCAGCCAAACTGCGCACCCGCCTCTGTGCAGCAAAAAACGTACATCTACCTGCGCAAAGAATGTTCGACATCGAAAAGCTGCAATCACAACAGACAGCCAGAAGATTCGCCACTCGACTCTCACTCCTGCTCTCGGAGAGCACTGCCCAACAAACCGGCATGCGCGAGCAATGGAGCAACATTTCTCGCTCCCTACGTACCGCCGCCGAAGAAGAAATCGGATTCCGGCGAGCCCGAAAAAACAATTGGTACGACGAGGAATGTCATGCTGCCGCAGAAAGAAAGGATGCTGCCTATAGAGCCACGCTGCGATCGGGCGCAACGCGAGCCATGTGGGATCGCTACAGAGACCTGAAAAAGAAAGAGAGACGTATTATCCGACAGAAGAAACGAGAGGCCGAAATACGTGAGTGCGAGGAGCTTGAGATGCTGGCCAATAGGAACAACGCCCGAAAATTCTACCAGAAAGTTCGGCGGCTTACAGAAGGTTTTAAGACCGGGGCGTTTTCCTGTAAGAACAAAGACGGCGATCTGGTGACTGACGTACAGAGCAATCTTAAATTATGGAGGGAACACTTCTCGAACCTGTTAAACGGGGACAGCTGCGCATGTCATAGAGAATGTGAAGATCCCGATACCCCAATCGTTGGCGACGGAATTATCGTTCCGTTACCCGACCATGACGAGGTGAGAATAGCAATATCACGGCTAAAGAACAACAAAGCCGCGGGCGCCGACGGACTGCCGGCTGAGCTATTCAAACATGGCGGCGAGGAGCTGGTAAGGTGCATGCATCAACTCCTATGCAAAATATGGTCGGATGAAAGCATGCCTGCCGATTGGAATTTAAGTGTGCTCTGCCCAATCCATAAGAAGGGCGATCCTGCAATTTGTGCCAATTACCGCGGGATTAGTCTTCTAAATATCGCCTATAAGGTCCTAGCGAGCGTATTGTGTGAAAGGCTGAAGCCCACCGTCAACCAACTGATTGGACCTTATCAGTGTGGCTTCAGGCCTGGAAAGTCTACCATCGACCAAATATTCACAATACGCCAAATCTTGGAAAAGACCCATGAAAGGAGAATCGACACACACCATCTTTTCGTCGACTTCAAAGCTGCATTCGACAGTACGGAAAGGAGTTACCTGTATGCCGCTATGTCTGAATTTGGTATCCCCGCAAAACTAATACGGCTGTGTAAGATGACGTTGCTCAACACCAGCAGCACCGTCAGAATTGGGAAGGACCTCTCCGAGCCGTTTGATACCAAACGAGGTTTCAGACAGGGTGACTCGCTGTCGTGTGACTTCTTTAACCTGATGTTGGAGAGCATCGTACGAGCCGCAGAACTTAATCGCTCAGGCACAATATTTTATAAGAGCGTACAATTGTTGGCGTATGCCGATGATATTGACATCATCGGCCTTAACAACCGCGCTGTGAGTTCTGCCTTCTCCAAACTCGATAAAGAGGCAAAGCGAATGGGTTTGGTGGTGAACGAGGACAAAACGAAGTACCTCCTGTCTTCAAACAAACAGTCGGCGCACTCGCGTATCGGCACTCACGTCACTGTTGACAGTTATAATTTTGAGGTTGTAAAAGACTTCGTTTATTTAGGAACCAGCATTAACACCGATAACAATGTCAGCCTTGAAATCCAACGTAGAATCTCTCTTGCCAACAAGTGCTACTTTGGACTAAGTAGGCAACTGAGCAGTAAAGTCCTCTCTCGACGAACAAAACTAACACTCTACAAGACTCTCATCATGCCCGTCCTAACGTATGGCGCAGAAGCTTGGACGATGGCAACATCCGATGAAGCGACGCTTGGAGTGTTCGAGAGAAAGATTCTGCGTAAGATTTTTGGACCTTTGCACGTTGGCAACGGCGAATATCGCAGACGATGGAACGATGAGCTGTATGAGCTTTACGACGACATAGACATAGCGCAGCGAATAAAGATCCAGCGGCTTCGTTGGCTGGGTCATGTCGTCCGAATGGATACAAACGCTCCGGCTTTGAAAGTATTCGATGCGGTACCAGCTGGTGGTAGTAGAGGAAGAGGAAGGCCTCCTCTGCGTTGGAAAGATCAGGTGGAGAAGGACTTGGCTTCACTTGGTGTGTCCGATTGGCGCCGGTTAGCACGAGAAAGAAACGACTGGCGCGCTTTGTTAAACTCGGCCAAAATCGCGTAAGCGGTTATCGCGCCAATTAAGAAGAAGACAGGGTTGTTAGGTAGGTAGGTATAGTGGTTGTCGGTTGACACACCTAGGCCACAATGAACCAACCTTTCATATATCTAACAAGACTTGTTATTTTTATATTGGCTACTTCTGCCAAGTATTCCGGGAACTTTTTCCTAAAATATTAAACCTTCTTCTATCCAGAGCCATGCACCCGCATAGCAAGTGTTCTATAGTCTCTTCTTCTTCGATGTCGTTACAGCTTCTGCAATAGTCGTTATAGGGCGCTCCCAGTCTGCTGGCATGCCTGCCAATCAGACAATGCCCGAAAAGATTTCTCATGTTTTTCCTGCTTAGTTTCAACAGTTGGTTTGGGCGGCCCATGTTCCATTCCGGCCACGTCATTCTGCTAGTTGCATAGGTTAGGGACTGAGACCATAGCCTGTTGGCGGCACTGATAGTGTGTTTATCTATAAGCATCTTACAAGTTGCCAAAGGTATAGGTATGTTCGCTTTGTCTGGTTGGATCGGTAATGTGGTACCCAATCTCACTAGTTCATCTGCTTTGCAGTTGCCTTCTATGTCTCTAAGACCCGGCACCCGGAGTAGGTTTATTACAAAATACTGTGATAGTTCTGTCAGAACGTCGATACATTCTTTTGCTGTCTTCGGGTTAATATTAGGCGATTTTAAAGCTTTCAGGGCCGATTGGCTATATATGAATATATGTTAAATCTCTTGTTGTGACGACACTTTGGTTTAGGGCTAGCAGGCACTTTGGCCTGATAGCCAATATTTCAGCTTGAAATACACTGCAGTGATCCGGTAACCGGAATCAGATGTTGGCATTCATTCCTTCAGAATGAAGGCCTCCGCCTACTTGATCATTCGGCTTGGAACCCTCAGTATAGATGCTGATTTCGCTGCTATTGTCCATTGCCCCATTGTCCCAATCTTCTCTCGTTGGGAGCGTTGTAGTAAAGGATGTGTTTAAATGCAACTCTACTGAGCTACAGCAGTCTGTCGTTTGATGTAGGAAGGGGTAGCCGTCTAGTATTCTTGCGTGACCTCTTCTGTTGGTGGCTAAGTTAGAAGATTCTCTCAACCTAAGTGCCGATTTCGCCGCCAGCTGTTTGCTGTAGGCCTCAATCGGTAATAAGTGCAGCATGGCATTCATCGCTGCCTTGGGCGTAGTCTTTAGTGCCCCGTGCATGGGCATAGTGCACTAAATCATAGTTTTCACTACGATTAAGCCCTTAGCGATAGTGTATTTCAAATTTCACTGCCTCAAAATGAATAATAATAGTGAAGAGTTCGCAGTGCACTTAAAATTTATTGTACTGTGCCCAACTATGTTAAACAGCCACAATTTTAATAACAAAAAATTTGAACATTTAAACGTAGTAGATCATTATCAACTTGCCAAGGAACATCCTAACTTTGCCATGTTCTGTGAAAGTATATATTTAAGCAGCTGAAAACTAAGAAAACAAAAAATGCTGGTTAATTTCAGATCACTGCTGATTTTATGCAGGCACTTATGATTTACAAAATATTAAAGTAAAACATGATTTGAGCTTTTTTAATACTTGGTATGATATTCCTTGTTTACCCAGCAGACTCTAATCAATTTGACATTAATGCTATCAGTTTTTGAATAAGATCGGGCGAATTATTCATTAATTCCTCATTGCTCGCTCCTATACCTCAACTGCTCAAAAATTGCGGTCTGGTAATTGTAGCAACAGCGCCATCAAATATGGTTAATTATATATTAGACAGGGTTGCAGAATTCTTGATTTGTGCTTTGGATTATTATCCTGAGAAATTACGCTTTACAATCAATAATTAATATATTTAAAATTTATAATATTATAATTTATTAATGTTATTATGTTGTACTAACCATCAACCATCCGGTGCCAGTAGTCGACTTACATGCTTAGATCGATGACGCTACCACTGCCATGTTTCATAATCGGCTCCAAGTACATAAACTGAGAAATTTTAGGATACTGAAATTTTTTCAATGTTGAACATTTTAATCTGGAATTTTCTTAAGTAAAACATCTGCGGTTCTTTCTAACATTTTAATTTTTTTTCTTTTTCAGTTTTTTAGAATAAAAAATACTTTTTGAAAAAAACTGTTCGCGGAAAAAATATAGTTAATTTTTTTCGAGAAAAAAAATATGTTTAGCATTTTTGGAAAACGCTCCCACACTCTACTGATTGAACGAATTGTAGCTCAATACATTAGATGCAAATATACGGTATTTTACCCTATGATCAGAAAGTATCGGGAATGTTTAAATAAAACAAAACAGAGTTAAATTTCAGGCAAATATATTTTATCTCTTTCAAAATGTGACCCGTCTGAGGCAACACACATGTGCCAACGTTTAACCCAGCCCTCCATGCACCCCTGGTAGGCCGACGAAGGGATGGCCTTCAGCTCCTTCGTCGTACTCTCTTTGATCTCTTCTATCGACTGAAATCTCCTTCCACGAAGTGATAACTTCAACTTGGGAAACAAAAAGAAGTCGCACGGGGCCATATTAGGTGAATACTGTGCTTGCATGATGGTATTTACTTAGTGATTGGTCAAATAATCGAGGACAATTTGGGCTCGGTGCGATGGTGCGTTATCATCATGCAAAATCCAAGAATTGTTTGCCCATATTTCCGACGTACAGCATATCTCAAACGTTTCAAAACGGATAAAAAATATTTTTTATTGACTGTCTGGCCCGATGGAAGGTACTCATGGTGCACTACGCCGGTACTTTTTGATCATAGGGTACACTGACTCGCCGTACGCATTTTAATATAACTCGAAAAGGAATTTGAATCCCATTATGGAACTTGCAGGAATTGCTATGCATAGACTATGCTTTAATATTTATCAATAAGTGAAATAAGTATTATAAAAAACAGATTTAAAATCAAAATTTTTCACCGCAAAAATATAACTTTTTCCTCCAAAATCTTTTTCCCCAAAAATTTTAAAATTTTTTATCAAACAAATTAAAAAAGAAGTTACAAAAATGTTAAAAAGAACCGAAGATATTTCACTCGAAAATAGCTCTGTATTAAAATTTTCAGCACTGAATAAATTTTGAAATAATTAATTTTATTCCATTTAACTTCTTATTATAACCAGGCCTATAAATAAACAAATTTTGAAAATTTATTCATTTCAAATACTGAAATCGTATGCCATTAAGCATATATAAATGGTTTGCAAAGTGGCACAAAATTAATCATCCAATTTTGTTTTTGAAACATTTTTTTACTGAAGTAAAAAAATTGTTGTTAGTGATGGAAATCTCTATTTAATTTTTTTGTATACATACTGCTTGTCTGTTTGTATACTGCAGTTGTCAAGTTCACAAGTATCAAATACGAGCGGTTTCAATTAGTACTCGTTACCCGACACCATTTTTTCAAAAATTTTGTTTTTATTTTTCAACATAGTCCTCTTTCAGAAAGAAACACTTCCTCCGCCCATTTTTAACACCTCCAAAAAATAAGATTTTTCGAACTCTCCAAAATACGCTTCAGTCTATGCGATGACTTCTTCGTTTGAACAAATTTTTTTTTTCCCGCGAGCCATTTCTTCGTGTTACAAAACAAGAAAAGTCTCAAGAAGCCAGATTGGATGAATACGGGGGTTGCAGCAGCAATTCAGGCAGTTTGGCGGCAACAACTCGTGGTGAAACAGCATCTTCTTTTTCGTCAAATGCGGACTTGTCTTCTTCAATTGTTTGTGAAAACGGCCCACTAACTCACTGTACTGTTGTACAGAGATCGCACTTCCGTTTTTTTCTAAAAATCCATGAGGACGACGCTTTTCGCATCCCAAAAAATCGTCGCCATGACCTTTCCGGCCGATGGGACTGTCTTCGCTTTGTTTGGAGCAGATTCACCGGTTTCATCAACGGTGACAACTTGACGCACAAATTCTTTCGGAGCGACAACTTTTTTATCGCCAATTTATAATGTAAAATATTAATTGTCATTCCGGTCGACACACCTATGGCCTCTGTTACTTCACGCAATTTCGCTCGTCGATCAGCCAGAATCACGTCGTGGACTTTTTGAATAATTTCCTCGCTAACCAGGTGGCTCCTCATTAAAAATGGATGTTCCTCCACGTTTAAATACCTTAAACCAATGTGTAACTGTGGTCATAGATGGCAAAGCGTCCCCCTAGGCCGCATCCAACATTGCCTTTATCTCCTCGCATTTTCCTATACAGAAACAAAAAGCGAATTACCGAACGATACTGCTCTTTTTCCATCTTAGCGGAAATGACGAATACAAACTAACATATCAATCAGTCTCAATTTTATTTTGCCGTCGTTTGATAGATGGCAGCACACGATGTTAACACCAACTTCCCTCAGGAACAACTCTGTCATCAAACACGGGTACTTATTGAACCGCCCTTGTATGATTAGGCATTAGGACGCCATTTGCGCATTACATACTTACGTCTGCGTTTTTAACTCGAAATTTGCAAGTGAAGAAATAAATAAATTTGTTTGTAATATATTGCAATGCTTTTAGTGTTTTTGTTGTTGTTGTTTTTTATACAAGGTGAAGTCCAAAATAAACAAGACTGGCGTCATAAAATGTTTGTGATGGCGCCATCTTTTTAAAGACTTAGTGCGTTGGAAGTTACATCCCTAGCTAACTTCCAATAAAAACTTGGTGACATTCGGTTCAGTGGAAGCGAAGTTATAACGTCTAAAGTTTCAGTATGTTTGTGTAATCGGTACAAAGAGCTAATATCAAGTTTTGTTTTAACATCGGTAACACGTTTACCGAAATATTTAAATTAATATAAAAAGTTTATGGCGATGATTGTCTATCTCGTGCCAGAGTTCATGAGTGGCTTACACGTTTCAGAGATGCTTGTGAGGACACAAACGACAAAAAACATACGCCCCATATAAGTAATCACCGAAAACTCCATTGCAATTGTTCGTAAATTTATCAAAAATTAACCGAAATCAACGTTGAAATTCATGGAATTGGAGTTTCATATCTCCAAAACATCGATTTGGTTGAAAATAGAATTGATCATTTGGGCTTACGAAAGGTCTGTGCACATTACGTTCCGCACAAATTAACTGAGGACAAAAAATTGCTTAGAATTCAATATTCGAAAGACCTCATTAAAGAGGCGAGAAAAGACGAGATCTCCCTTTACAACATTGTAACTATCGTTGAAACGTGGTGTTTCCAACATGAACCTGAAACTAAGGGTCAAAGTGCCGAATGGAAGGCCCCAGACGAGCCACCATCCAAAAAATTGGGGAACTTTCCTGTCAATGATCTGAAACACGCTTTCGAAAAGCTTTTAGCTCGTACAAAATAGTGTATCGAGGCCAGAGGGGAGTATTTTGAATAAATAAACTCGAAGTTATCGGAACAAATCTCCTGTCATTTCTATTTTAGTCTTGTTTATTTTGGACCTCACCTTGTATATCATCGATATCAAGTAGCGATTACAGCTCGAGGTGAGCTTTAGCTTCGTTCACAATCCTCTACAATGGACTTCTAGCTCATAACTCGTAGCTTTTTCAGGTCGGCTATGACTTGGTCAAACCAGGTTAACCTCAGACGTCCTCTGCCCCGGGTCGTTAGGTATTTATGTATTTTTTTCAAAAGTCATAATCATTTTCTTTGTTTTTGTTTTTTTTTTGTTGTTTATTTGTTTTGAATTTATTTTCGTTTATGATCATATATATTTACTACAATAAAACATGCAATGATAATAAGTTAAGCGTATGTTTATATGTATGTATTATGTAAATGTAAATGTATGTGTGGCTAAATGTTTGTATGTATGTTTGTTTACATTCCTTTTTTGTTTTTTTTTTCTTCGAAAAACTGCATTTTGAGTATGACAAATTTTATTGTAATTCTTTTCAGCAAATCTCTGTATGTATGTATTTAGCTTTAAGTCAACTAATTGCTTTTGCAAAAATTGATTGATTTTCAATTGAAAATTTTTGTTGCATTAGTTTCTGGTTATTTTCTAACAATTTTACTTTTAGTTTTATTTTTTCTGCTTTTGTTGGCTTCTTAGAAAGGAGTGTTTTTCGATCTATTGCAATTATTAGCATCTCAGCACAATGAAGGTCAGTTTTTTGAAAAGTGTTTTTATGTTACAAATATAATTAAAGTTGTATTTTGTTGAGTTCTGCGAGTGGCATTTCATAGATTTTATTTCTTTATAGTAAAAAATGTTGTTTGCGGCTAATACTCTTAGTTACATAGTGGCGTTTACTTCAGCTATGCGTTTGTTTGTGTGTGTGTATATGTGTGTGTGTGTTTGTGTTCCTAGTTGTGGGTGTGTTGAGAAGAGTGGCATTGTTTGTGTGTGTATTGGTATAAATAAATTACAACTAAATTATTTTAATATTCATTTAAGACATTTTGCAATGTTAGTTTTTTATTCCTTTTAATTTTTTTTTTTTTTTTGGTTTTGGTAAAAAGTGTAGCTTTTTCTGTGTTACTGTTGTACAAGTTCAGAATTTTTGTTTATAGTTTTTCTTCATTTTTGGATAGCCCCTTTTAACAGCGTAATTGTAACTGTTATGACAATAATATTGATAATTGTGTTTTAATTGGTAATTATAAACGCTATGACATATTTGTTTTTTTTTTTATTTTCACTTTCACTTTCAATTATGATTTCAATTTGGTTTTGCTTTTGTTTCGTTTATTTACGCACATGATTGCCTACACACATGCTTACAACTTCAACATATGTATGTAGGTATGTATTATAGTTAAGTAATTACATTACAATTAAATACCTTTAGTCATAATTTTCATTTGGAATACACAATTAACGATCGGCTTTCCCATTATTTTGTTTTTCAGCATTTCAAACTGCTTACTTTTCGTATTCAAGTTACCTTTTTCCAATGCAATTTATTAGTTAATCTCATTTTTATTTCTTTTTTTCCTTCAAATCATCACCCAATTGCTTTTGCTATTTTCGTTATATTGGTACAGATGAGTAATCATTGTGGTAACTGTAATGTAATTTTTTTGCAGGCGCCATTTTTTCTTTTAATTTTTTACAAACTTTCAATTTTCTTCAACAGCTTCAATTATTTTTGAATTTAAAAATTTTCTTCAGCACATTTACATACATACAATTCAGCAAACTATGTGTGTATGTATTTTTAATTGATTTTCAAAAACATTAAAATCGGGACAACAAAAATTATTATGACAACACAAGTCAACAGCATTTATTTATGTATATTACTGCATTACTTAGTTTTTAAATAGTTTTACATTTATTCATTTATTTATTCATTTAAGTATATTTGTGTCTATATATGTATGTATGTGGGGTATAAGGGTAAGGGCGTGTATGTGTGTTTAACAATTACAATTCGCATTGGGCGTGCCTTGAGGTTGGTCTGTCAGTCGTTGTCCCTTCTGCCCGGCACCCACTAACGTAGGATCCGAGTCTAAACTCTCCGACATTTTGTCGCAAATTATGTCGACTAGTCGCTCGAAAACAGCCTGCAAGAAAGTAAATATGCCTCGTCTTTAATTAATTCTCTTTTATAGTCTAATTGGCATTTCACTTACCTTAACATTCACATTTTCTTTGGCTGAAGTCTCGAAAAATTCAACACCCAGCTGATCGGCCAGTTGTCGGCCTCGCTCAAAAGAGATCACACGCTGATCTTCCATGTCGCATTTATTGCCGACAAGTATCACTTGTGCGTTGTCCCAGGAGTATGTCTTGATTTGAGTCACCCTGTAAAAGTTGTAAGGTGAATTATCCAAGTCGTAATTTTATAAATCAAAATCAAGGTGAAAAGGTTTATAGAGGTGTACTAGCAAACCGTTATGCGGCTCTAAGCGAATTTGACAGAATCAGCTGTGGAGCTGACTTCACTTGGGATGTGTTTAAGAAAATTTAGTTTGCGTTAGTGATATATGAGAACAAATGAAACACTGACATTTCGTTGTCGTCTAAACAACGACTGATTGGACGAGTGTGTGAAATGATTGTACGAATTTCGAATAGCGATAAGAATGGGTTAGTGATGTATGAAAAAAAAAAAAATACGCGTTTGTTGCTTCGTTACTGTCTGAACAATGAAGTGATCGTGCAAAATTCGACTGCCGAAGGTTTGTGGGACAAAATTTGTATGAAATTCCCTGGCAGGTGGTGCCAGAGTCAAATTATTACTGAAATTCGTACTTATGGTCCGATTTAATTTGTATTTGAAATATGTACTGATAACGAGAGGAGCTACATCGGGTGTTTTTTTAGAGCTTGAGAACTTGACATGATAATGCAAAACTCAAATAATGTTGGAATGAATTGCTTTTATTATGATTATGTTATTTGAACATTTATTATTTGAATATGCCTTTTGCTTAGTCGAATTACCAATCTAGAGAAAACAGCAAATGTATGACATGAAGATCATGAAAAATGTCAAAATAATGGCTTGGAATGCAAATGGTATTATACAGCACCAAAATGAGTTAGAACTACTGCTGCACAAGGAAAAAATTGATATTTGCCTTATATCCGAAACACACCTAACTAAGCAAATGTATATTACATTTCAAGGTTACAATATGTACTGCTCAAATCATCCCCTAGAAAATGCAAGAGGTGGCAGCGCCATTATTATAAAGAAATCCATACATCACTTCGAGGATGAAAAAATAAGATTAACAGAGTTCCAAGCAGTAGCAGTTTGTATAAAACTATCTGAAGCTGATTTAACAGTAATAGCGCTATACAGTCCACCTAGACATAACCTAAAGTCAGAAGACTATAAAAATCTTTTTGAAAACTACAATGGGAGATACATAATTGGTGGAGATTTTAACGCGAAACATGTAAGTTGGGGTTCTCGCCTAACAACAACTAAAGGTCGTGAACTATGGAAAGCGGCAAAACAACTTGGCTGCCAAATTATCTCAACCGGAAGTCCAACCTACTGGCCTTCAGACCCTAACAAAATCCCCGATGTTATAGATCTCTTTGTAGTCAAACAAATACCAAACCATATCATCCAAGTAGAAGACGGCGTAGACCTGAACTTAGACCATTCACCTATTTTTATGTATCTTAATGGCAAATCAAAATTTAACGAACGAAGTCCCGTACTCTCAAATAAAATGACCGACTGGAATTTTTTCAAGTATAAACTCGATACGTATATGGAAAATACCGACACAATTACCAACGAAGAAGATATTGAAGACGAAACAATAAAACTTACAACACATATTCAGAAAGCAGCTTGGATAAGCACGCCAGCAAGTAAACAAACACGAGATAACCATCAACAAAGATATCCACAAGAAAAATTAGAAATATTAAGAGAAAAAAGAAAAGTAAGAAAAAAGTTTGATTGCCACGGGTGCCCTCCAAGAAAACTGAACTAAACAGATTAACAAAATTGCTCAGAGAAAAAATACAGGAGCATAAAAACAATATCATAAAAAACACTCTGAAAAACTTATCAGCAGAAAAAACAGGTCGCTTTGGAAAGCAATGACGTGTGTCAAACGATCAATTCAACATAATCCGCCAATAAAACAGCAAAATGGTATTCACATTTGGGCTAAAAGCGTTGCAGAAAAAGCTGACGTATTTGCCAACCACCTGCAGAAAATCTTTCAACTGCACCGAAAAACAATAAATTTCACTCCGCCATCAACTGTACAAGAGTTCGTTAAAATAAAGCATTTCAGTATAGATGAAGTTGCTACCGAAATTTCCAATTTAAAATTAAGGAAGAGTCCAGGGTTCGACTTAATAACCGCCGAAGTTTTGAGAAATATATCAACTAAGGCGCTAATGAAATTGACTTTTATAATGAATGCATGCCTAGATTGGAAATATATACCATTCCAATGGAAAGTATCCGAAATAGTAATGATACCTAAACCAGGCAAAAATCCGAATGAAGTGTCATCTTACCGGCCAATCTCTCTGCTTCCAGTAATGGGTAAAGCTGTTCTCCAAACGCTTAAAATCTATAATTGCATGTAGAAACATCATACCCTCACATCAGTTTGGCTTCCGGGAAAAACACTCTACCGTCGAACAAATACACAGGATAACACATACAATAGAATACGCGCTAGAGAGTAATAAAGTCTGCTCAGCAATATTCCTTGACGTTGCCCAGGTATTTGATAAAGTAAGGCACGAAGGACTGCTTTGTAAATTAAAAGCCCTTCTTCCGTTGCAGTTCACTGACATTTTGGAATCGTATATAACAAATAGGTACTTTAGAGTAAAGCAAAAACAGGCGTATTCGGAAATAAAACAAATATTGGCCGGAGTACCACAAGGCAGCATACTCGGCCCAGTACTGTACCTACTCTATACCGCAGACCTGCCAGTACCGAAAATGTGCAAAGTAGCTACATTCGTTGACGATACATGCATCTTAGCTGTTGGATCAACTGAAAACGAATCCATCCAGAAACTGCAGAAGTCCATTGACGAAATAGTCACATGGACTGAAAATTGGAACATAAAGCTAAACGAAACCAAATCAGTTCACGTGGATTTTACTAATAAAAAAATTATCCGCAAACCAGTTCATATTTTGTCAGCAATAGTGCCAAATGCTAATAAAGCAAAGTATCTAGGCATGACTTTAGATGTAAAGCTCAAGTGGAAAAAGCACGTGAAAATCAAAGCTGCTGAGCTGAATCTAAAGACGCAAAAACTCCAATGGCTACCATAATTGGCAGAAACTCTGAGCTATCAACTCAAAATAAACTCCTCATTTACAACCAAGTGCTAAAGCCGGTGTGGACCTATGGTCTTCAATTATGGGGATGTACTGCAAAGACCAACATCGACATTATACAGCGCCTTCAAAATAGAGTAATCAGGGGAATCGTTAAAGCTCCCTGGTACGTGCGTAATGAAGATCTGCACAAGGATTTAAATTTAAAAACCGTCTCAGACACAGCCAATCTCTGTGCAGTTAAGCATGCTGAAAAATTAAAAAAACATTAACGCAGAAGTTTCCGTACTAAGCGATGAAGAAACTGTAAAAAGAAGATTAAAAAGAAAGAAACCTCAAGACTTAGTTGTCAATATTGTTTAAGCTACTTCAAATTGTGAAATGAAAATTACTTATTAGTTTTATAGTAAGTGTAATCTTTTTGGAATGTAAATAAAAATTTATAACATTTCAATAAAAAAAAAAAAAAATTTGAATATGATATCCGGCATATGTCCGCAGCAGGTATTAGTTACATAATCCATTCGTCTAGCTTAATTTTTGACTACTTTTCCCAATAAATCTGGTCGTATGGCGTCAATGGTGGCTCGAATACTGACTTAGAAATGATTCAAGAGCTGATGGTTTGTCCTCATAAGGCAATCACTTCACATAGACCAATAAAAAGTACCACAACAGGACCACTTCTGGGAAGGAAGTTGTCATCAAATTGATTTCGAATTAATTAATCGATTGCTAAGCGGACGTGTGGCAAATTGCATCGTCTTGCTGTCGATGTTTATTAGCTAAATCATTTGTTGAAACAAAAATTCAGTCAGCATAACTCCATAGCGTTCGCTATTCACCGTTTGATTATTGTTGTGACATTTAGCCAGAAATGAGCGTAAAGTGGACGAAGTGCTTCACGAACACATTGATTTTTTCAAAGTAAACTCCCACCATTTTGGAAGCATTAATCTGACAATAAACGATTCATGATGACTTGCCAAACTTTACTGAACAGAAATGTTAATACAGTTTGCCATTCTCAATTGTCAAACCATAGTTATCGATATCGATACTTTTCATGCAGCTAAAACAAACCGGATATAATAATTTAATTTCTTTTGCGGAAAGTGAAAGCAGAAAACTGTGAAGTCAAATCTTTAAAATGAGAAAATTTAAAAATGTGCTGGCTTCCAACCGTCGGCTGTATTTTGGATCTGTAGCCTAGACGATAAATTTTCGTGAAATTTTGCATAAAATATTTTGATAGTTCTTAATATCTTATTTCAACAAAAAAAATTAACTATTTTTTATAGGGTCCTGACAACCCCCGAAAATGTAAAAATATTTTTAAATTAAAAGATATATATGTATATCTTGCATTTTTTGATGTTTTGGAAAAGAAATTCAAAGAAAAAACTAAAAAATATCAATCTGCTAACGAAAGGTCTTTCAAAAGTGAATAGTTTCTAGAAGTTACCCATTTTCTATGCCATCTTTGGCATTTGTCAAGTAGACAGATGTACAATTTTACGCCTTAGAAAAATTATAAAATTATTGAAACTTATTATTAAAATAGTCGTTCTTTAAAAACACCCGATCACCAAATTCGTGATTTTTTTGGAGGAAATAATCATCCGAATGAGTCGATAATCCAAAGGTTGGTGAAAAAATTTCAAGAAACAAATTCTGTTGAGAATAGAAAAAGAGCTGGGCAGACCATGGACTGGACGCTCTGGTAAGAATATTGCTGATGTAGCGCAAAGTGTCAGGTATTCATGAATCGACTTGTTGGCGAATTTTACATAAAGATTTGCATTTGCATCCTCAGAAAATTCAGCTAACACAAGAATTGAAGCAGAGATTTGGCCAACAGGTACTTTGATGTTCATGACGCTGGTTTTTGTGGTGAGTTTTGAAAAGTAAAATCTACGCGAATAAGCCAACAACGATTCCAAAGATGAACCACAATATTCGGAACCACTTTCCTGATCACAATGCGATAATGTTTGAGCGAGTTCTTGAAAATTTTAATTCTCTTATAACAGCCTGTGGACGGGCTTAATGATGTCATTTCTCGTATTTAATTGTTAGGAGCCTAAATTTCTACATGTTTTATTTTAACGCGCAACACCTAGGCGCGTCTTTTCAAAGACTTACTTTATACCAGATTTATGAAAAAGTAGATTTTTAAGAATTCAACGGAGATTTTCAAAGAGTTGGCGGCATGGTTAACCATTAAAAAAAAAACAAATGGTATAGGCTGCTGAAGCTCTAAGCCATAGAAAAAATTTAGATGCAGCATCAACACATTTTTTTTTTGTTTTTTTTTTTGGGGAGCCATTCTAGGAGTCATCGAACCCTGAAAGCATGCGAAACGTGCCAGCTGAAGGTGACAGAGAAAAGAGAGTTTAATAAATTAAAAAAAAAATCTAAAAAAATGTTATTAAAATTTTAAATTAGAATCTGTGCAGTTTTATACCCCATTTACTTTTAGTAGAAAAAAGTGTGTGTTTAAAGACAAAAAAAACTTGTCAAAAATCAACGAGAATTTTGAGCCACTATAAAACTGTACACCACGAAGTTAAAGAAGTTGAAAATTTTTTTCAAATGCCTGTGAATTTCATACAAGGTTTGGCGGCTTTTGTTATATAACGATTTTTTATAAAAACATTAAAAAAAAATTAAATAAAAAAAATCCTAAAACTTGACAATACGTGGCGCTCCTCTTATTGTGAACACAAGTATATTTTTTTGATGGTCAAAATTTTTTAAATTTGAAATGAAATGAAATTTCTAAATTCTGATTTGGGACCACAGGTGTATTTCCTTGATGGTCCAAATTTTTTTTAATTTGGAATGAAATTTCTAAATTCGGATTTAATTTTTTTATCTAAAATTGACAAAACTTTTTTGAATGCAAAAGTTAGACCCTTCTATTGACTACATCTATTTATATCATACAAATATACAACTGCCGATGCGTGTATTTTTGCAATGGTGGGGTTGTTCGACTTCCATCTTTCGACTGGCAATGAAGAATAGCAGCTTTTTATTGTAAATACATTTTTTTTAGAAAAAAAAAATCAAAAATTAAGAAACAAGCTTCGGAACAGAACCTCGTTGCGATATTGTCATTATATTTCTAGTGTAACCAATAAATGTGGTAAACATATTTTCTAGAACGAGTATTTTGCTTTCTAATATTTTTTTACTTTTTTCTCTGCCTCTCTTTCAATTTACTTACCAATCTTGCACAGAATTGAAACTATCCTCATTTGTGACATCATACATTAGAATGAAACCCATGGCGCCTCGATAATAGGCTGTGGTTATTGTTCTGTAGCGCTCCTGACCCGCCGTATCCTGTTAATGAGAGAAATAAAAGCAAAATTAATTGCATCCCAATAAATGTCTACATACATTAACACTTTTATGGACTACAAATTGCGTTTTTATAGTCACTGGAGTGTAAATTTAAAGTTGCACCGCAGGGGTGTGTGGGCGTTAGAATGTATAGCTTCCAAAGGAGTGCCGATGGTGGGGTTTTGTATATAAATAAATATTCTTAGAATTTCAAGTAACCATGAAAACAGTATTAATTTGCTCAAGAAGTATGGATTACCAAGAATAAAAAGTAGAGAGCGGGTGATGTTGAGTTACGTGAGTTACGTCAATGTATTGAGCACTCAAGTATAAGTATTTAAAACCATTTTTTTTTTTTTTAATTTATTATTTTGAAACTTCATATTCCTTTAAAAATTTAAATTGTTGAGAAAATTTAAAACAGAGTATGCATACTAATTTTTTCTAGATAACAATTAAGTTGATATTCGTCGCAAATCACAATACTATAAACCAATTTAAAAATATGCTGAAAATTCAATGAAACTGACGTAGTTTAAATGTAGAAAGTTAACTATGCGTTAAGCGGCTTTTGAATAGCAAATCCCAGATTTGTTTGTACAAAACTGTTGGACTTTGCCTCACGTTACAACATCTTCAAAAAAAGCTATCATTTATAATGAACTTTTTTCACAAAAACACAACAAATGTCATCGAACAACCATCACATTCACTTGATATGGCTTCAGCTGACTTTTTTTCTTTTTTAACACTCAAATCGCCACTTCGCGGCGACCATTTGCACTGGATAGAAAACATCAGAGAGAATTTACCATGAAAACGTAAATCGACCACAGAAAGGAATCAAAAGTCTGCTTATGGAATATTTCAAATTTGTAATCCAAACAGAAAATAAAAATATGCTTTCAATAATAGCAGCCGCTGAAGATGAAATGTTTATAGATAAAGATCTGCTAGACATACTAATTTTGCTAGTGCATTACTGAAAATTTAAATGTGTGGCGCAGTCGACATAAACACAGATTTTTTTAGCCGAAGGCTTTCAGTTGCTAGTGTTAGAAATTAAAATTTTAAATTTGCAATTTATTTACTTTTTTTAAATAAATAATATTTCTTTATACTATTTATTTATTATTATTATATTAGGTGCGCAACTAAGTTCTCGCTGTTTTTTTTTTTTGATGAAAGTACAATTTTATTCAGAAAAAATTGTTACAAGTGAATCATTGAAAGTATTTCCCATCGCTGGCTACTACTTTTTCCCATCTTTCTGGTAGATCTCGTATACCGTCACGGTAAAAATGTTCATCTTTAGAGGCTATCCACGGATCAAGCCATTTTTTGATGTCCTCATACGAATGGAACTGCTGGTCAGCTAGACCATGTGGCATCGATCGGAACGGGTGATAATCGGACGGCGCAATATCTGGAGAATATAGCGGGTGGGGTAGGATTTCCCATTTCAGTGTTTCCAGGTAGGTTTTAACGGGTTTATCAACGTGAGGCCGAACGTTGTCATGCTGTAGAATCACTTTTTCATGCCTCTCCGGCTCAATCGCATCAATTGAAGTCGATACCGATCCCCAGTGATGGTTTCACTTGGTTTTTATAGTTAATAATAAATAACACCAACTTGGTCCCCCCAAATACATAGCATAACCTTCGCAGCGTGAACATTCGGCGAAGGCGCCGACGTAGAATCATGACCGGGCAGTCCCCATGACTTTCTTTTCTTTGGATTGCATTTTTCAGCACCCGTCACGATGCGATGAAGAAAACCCTTCCTTTTTTGCCGCTGAAGCAGTTGCTCACAGGCGAAAAAACGACGTTCAACATCCTTTGGTTTTAACTCATAAGGAACCCAAGTCCCCTAACTTCTAATACTGAATCGAGCCTCCAATTCAGCGTCTTCGAAGATTTTTGGCCTTCCTTCTCGCGGACGGTCGTCAACAGTAAAATCACAGTCTTTGAAGCGACGGAACCAATCTCGGCACGTTGTTTCACTTAAAGCACCATCTCCATAAACTTTTTGTAGCTCTCGATGCTCTTCAGCCGTCGTTTTTCCCACTTCCCGCAAATGACGATTATTCGGCAAAAAGTCAGACATTTTCACAAACCAAAAGTATATGATACCACAAAAAAAATCACTAATGTGTCGAAGCAGTTTGTTTACTATATATCTAAGCTTGGTTTACGACGTTTGGGTTAGGTTAGAATCTATTGACAAAACATTATTAACGGGAAACTTAGTTGCGCACCTAATATTATTATTTTACTTTTATAAATAAGGATTTTTTTTTTTATTTGTACTGATATTTTAGTGATTAACTTCAATTTTTTGTATTTTTGTGTTCACTTTCCTATTACCAAATTCCTCATCTGATTTGCAATTAGACTATAGATTTTGTTCTTATTTAGAGCCTCGCAGTACGCCGCTATAAATCAAATGCAATTCAAGAAACAGCTTTTATGTAAGATCGACGGTAGAAGCTTTTAGTTTTCAGCTCAAACGCAGTATTTTCACTACTTCTGGCAGATCTACTGCATACCATTCCTTTATTTATTAAAAAAAATGTATATGCATTCGAGCTAGATACGGAACGAAATTTCTGTTCGTATACGAGGTGTGTTAAAAAAAATAAGGCAAATGTTCAAATTTCGCAAGCTACATACATTCGACTTTCGATTATTATTTTTTTTTTTATGTTGGTACACTCGTCGCGAAGATATGTTCACGGTTTTAGCAATTAAGCATTTCTAGTTTGTTTGTGAAAGGCTTAAATAAGGCAAGTGTTTTGAAATAAACTTGAAATGTTGACACTGACATACGGTGAGAGTACTCTGAGTCAAAAAAATTTTTACAAGTGGTACAAGCTTTTCACAGAAGGTCGAGAAGATGTTAATGACGACGCTGGCTGCTCCACATCAACAACCGATGAAAATGTTGAGAAAGTGCAGAGGAATTGTCATGGAGAATCGTCGAATCACAATTGGAGGAGGATTGCTGAAGATGTCGGCTTATCGGTTGGTTCATGCCATGCAATCTGTTCGGAAATTTTGGGCATGAAGCGTGTGGCAGCGAAGTTCGTTCCAAAATTACTGAATTTTGACCAAAAAACAATGTCGCATGAGCATCGCTTAGGAATTGTTGAATGACGTCAACGATGATCCAGATTTGCTTAAAAGGTAAGAGGATAACAAAAGCAAAGCCCAATCGTCCCAATGGAAAAGTCCAGGGAAGCCAAGACCAAACAAAGCACGCCAAGTTCGCATTTTCTTCGATACCAATGGTGCATCAAAAGAGCTTACCACAAAGTCATACGGCAAATAAGGAGTATTACCTTGAAGTTATGCGCCGTTTGCGTGAAGCAATACGAAATAAACGCCCGGAATTATTGAAAAAATGCATGGCTTTTGAATCATGATAATGCAACTGCTCACACATCTTTGCTTGTGAGAGATTATTTGGCCAAAAACAACACCGTTATCATACCTCAGACACCGTATTCGCCAGATTTGGCCCCCTGTGACTTTTTCCTTTTCCCAAGACTGAAGAGACCCATGAAAGGACGGCGTTTTGCGACGAATGAATCGCTGAGAGAGCTCAAGGACATACAAAAAAGTGCATATCAGAACTGCTTAAAGGATTAGAACAAACGCTGGCACAAGTGTATTATAACTGAGGTGGACTACTTTGAAGGAGATAAAATAGAAGTTGATGAATAAATAAATATTTTTTGAGAAAAATAAAATTCTCCTTATGTTTTGAACACACCTCGTATTCGCAGAGATATATTTATACAAGTAAAGTTTAATGGTTTTTACTTCACTTCGTTCAAAAATGATTCCATCGAAGGGTGTAGTCCATAAACAGGTTTCAACCTGGCACAAAGAAAACATTGCGCGAACAAGACTTATTTTAATGCTAATTAGATGAAGGAGCTAGCACATACACGATAGCACCTAAAAATGTTTGCTAGTTTTAACTATTTTTATTTGTTTTTTTTTTTCAATACAACATGCAGTTTGTCTCCCAAAAGCGTGACCGTAACTTGGAAACTATTTGACCAATTCGATTCGAACAAACTGCATCGAATATATTTAGCAATAAAATGTATAGTCACCACCGTTAGCAATAATGGCTGCACATCTGCGAGTCCTACTTGGTGTTCATTTCTGCGCAAATTGTGGTAGTGATCGGCCCCAGCTCAGCCGATTTCGCCTTGATATTTTACATTTTTATTTTCCATATTTTTTGCTCTTTGAATTTTTGCTTAACTCTTGCTCCAACATTTTCAATAGGGTTGGCATCAGGCGACAGTGAATGCCTAACATTTTCTAATCTAACATTTCAATTCTATATTGCTGTTTTCACTCTACACACCTTCGGTTTCGATCGCTGTTTTCTTGTAAAATCCAAGGCTGTCTACTTCTTCCAAATATTTTCGCAGCTGATGGGAGTGGTGCTTTTTGGTAAACACGAATAAATGGTCAAATCCTTTAAAAAAAAAGCAGCCTCAAACATGAACCTTAATTGGATGTTTAACAGTTCGTTGAAGTTGTCGATTATAAGCGGTACACCAGGCTTGCGATTCCTAAATGTCTCATAGGACTAACAGATTGGACAACGCGTATTGCGAAAAGGATAAACCTATTTAGCAGCATTTAAATTTTTGTATGACAGAACTTAAAGTTGGAATTTTGCAGGTGACGCTTTTCTTAGACAGAGTGCAAATAAATGAAAATTATAAGCTTTGTACAAAAAATACAAAAACTCCACAAACTTTCCATCACAATTCCATAATTTTTAATAAGAATTTTTCCATAATAAATTCCTCATCCAATATGTAATAAATACTAATTAAGTAAAATGATGCACCGTTAGCATGTAAGGTTCCTAATAATCAACAGTAATTGACATGATGTCACTAAAAGTTAAAAATGTCATACTAAAAAGTCATCTAAATCTATTGAATTTAATATAAATAAATAAATGATAAAAAAACTTACTTATATTATAGTAAAAGCAATATATTCCAGCTGTATTACACAAAAAAGTGTATAAAGTTAATTTTTTTTTATTATTGATTTATGTAAATTTAATAGATTTTATATGACATTTTAGTATAACATTTTAAAAATTTTATACAATTTTTTTCCGTTGTGGATAAAATGCGCAACACCATCAAAGAAGTATAAAAAGTATACAAAATCAGCGGAATTTTTTAGCTAATTAAAAATTGTACATTTCTTGAACTAAACTTTAATAAGCTTTAACACTACTAGGTTCGGATCACCGTGGAACACAAGAAATATTTTTTTCTAAAAGCGGTCGGCACTCGGCAGGCGATGGCAAACTTCCGAGTGTGGTTTGCCATGATTAAGGTTCTCATAAAAAAATATATGTATGCTGTTCGGAATCGGCTTAAAACTGTAGATCCCTCCATTTATGGAAAAATATCAAGACGCACACCACAAATAGGAGGAGGAGCTTGGTCAAACACCCAAAAAGGGTGTATTAAATAACACTACATACCAAACTATTTTCTAGAACTTCTAATTAAAAATCGAGGAATTGTGACGAATTTTTTTTTTTTTTTTTTGATTTTTCTATTATATTATATTCTGTATACAGTTTGTAGTTTTGATTTATATAGTCTTGGTTAGACAAAAAATTTTTAAATAACATAAGAAGCATTCAAAAAAGATTTAAGAATAGCCAAAACTGGTCAAATGTTGAGGTGGTAGCGCTTGGTCGCTTTGCATCTACTGCGTTGCCCATATTCGACGGACCCGGTGGATTTCGATGACTCTTTGGGCACATTCCAATTGACGAGGCTTGTCCGCAGGCAACAATCTTTGCGTCAATTGAATCTTATACGGGAATAAATGCAAATCAATGCGGATAATTCGTTGTAAAGTGGTCCGAGCAATGCCCAACTGCTGAGAACGGCGTTTTTGGGATGTCCTTGGCGACGTCTCAACACTGGCCCGTACAAGAGCAATATTCTCATCCGATCGCCTTGGTCGATTTTAATTGGGCCTCTTTGGATTAGAAAGAGCATCCCCAGTCGAAAACCTTTCGTACTAACGTTTAATTGTGTTCTTAGAAGGCGCTCTTTTCACATTATTTAATTTTTTATACGCACGTTGAGTTTTCACAATTGACTTCTTTTGTTGAATGTAAATTTCAACAATTTGGGAGCACTCGCGTGGCATGTACTGTTCCATGGTAAAAATCTGCTTGGACTGACGCTTCCAACGTGGTATGTCATTAAGCGATCTTACGTCTCTGTCAAAAGATACAGGGTTGCCAAATGGGTCCGTCGAATATAGGCAACTCTGTAGTGAATTGCAGCATCCAATGAACTTATGTTTCAGGTAAAATACTTATTTGTGCTCTTTTTTTCAGCAGGCAAGTACTTGTTTTCGATCTAAAGATTCTTGCAGCTCTTCTTAGATACTATAAAAATTAATTGAAAAACATTTCACGCCTAATTAAGTACTCTCTGCGCCCATGCTTGCCAACCTATATTTTAAGTAATGCCTGAAATTTAATTATCTTATAAAGTTCATTCGCTATGCTTGACCGAAACTTGCATTATCATAACTGTGCTATATTCTATAACAAGTTTACTGCTGTATTCCACCCACCTGCCTTACTGACTGGCATTAAATGTTACCTCAATTAACACATTTCGTACATATGTAAGTAACAAATATTTATATAAACTGAGCCATAAGGCGCATATTAATACAAAATATAATATAAGGCTGTAGATCAAAGGTTGGTTGTAAATCGCTGTTGTATGTACGTACGAGTAAGTGTACATATAAGTATATGCATTATTGCCACTTACTATATAATGGAGGGCAGGATAATCGCTACTCATAAATATACGTGTAGCAACAATTAAGCCACAAAATATTTATAATATACCTACTACATATGTATGTGCAATAAAAATGAACAAACTAAATAGGTCGTTTATTCCAAGTATGTACAGGGTGATCCAAATTCAAGTTGATTTTCAAATTGGCATCGCAGTTTGTTGCAATCAAAATATTCACTGACAATTACTTTGCACCTGAAATTTTTGGTATTGGCTTGGTTAATCTTTGGTATGTTGGCAAGATGTCGCACAGATCAGTCACATTTTAAATTTACCAAGCTTACTATGGTAACCGTCCAATCGGCTGTCTTGGCGATGTCATTTGGCTAACTCAGAGCTGTAATTTTTTTTTTTTTAAATAATTCCAATATTTTTAAATATACCTTGTAATAGGAGCATGAATCAATCGAATAATTGCTTCATTCGAAATGCAAAGAGAAAAAGTTTTTACAGATACATTTTTAGGAGCTTTGGTGTTGAGATCAATAACTCTATATTTTGCCCTGCATGTTGTTAGTGTAACGTGTGCATTAATATCGCTTTTGATGGTATTTCCTTAACCTTATGGCATTTCTTATTTTTTAAGCGTGCAGTGCTTCTTATATGAAATAAATTCGTATTATTTTATGCATGTATAGGACTATGAATAAGTTCGTGCGGTTTTTTTTCGAAATTTGAAACTTTATTGACGTAAAATGGTTACAAATTTAATATTCAAAATATTGTCCATCGCTTACTACTACTTTTTCCCATCTTTCTGGCAATTCACGGATTCCCTTTGTGAAAAATTCGGTCGGTTTTGCCGCAATCCACGAATCGATCCATTTTTTGACTTCATCGTAATTACGGAAGTGCTGGTCAGCCAGGCCATGTTGCATCGATCGGAAGAGATAGTAATCGGATGGCGCAAGGTCTGGACTATACGGCGGGTGGGGTAGGACATCCCATTTGAGCGTTTCTAAGAATATTTTTTTGACCACTTGTGCAACATGTGGCCGAGCATTGTCATGTTGCAAAATAACTTTGTCGTGTCTATCGGCGTATTGCGGCCGTTTTTCTCGCAGTGCTCGGCTCAAACGCATCAATTGTCGTCGGTAGACATCCCCCGTAATCGTTTCATTCGGTTTCAGTAGCTCATAATACACAACACCCAGCTGGTCCCACCAGATACACAGCATAACCTTCAGGCCATGAATATTCTGCGCCGACGTCGATGTTGAAGCATGGCCAGGGTATCCATACGTTGCCCGACGTTTTGGATTGTCGTAATGGACCCACTTTTCATCGCCAGTCACAATTCGATGCAAAAAACCCTTTCTTTTGTGCCGTTGAAGCAGTTGTTCGCATGCCATAAAACGGCGTTCAACGTCTCTTGGCTTCAATTCATACGGCACCCAATGGCCTACCTTTCGGATCATTCCCATGGCTTTTAAACGTTTGGAAATGGTTGATTGATCAACTCCCAAAGTTTTTGCAACCTCTTCTTGCGTTTGAGCCGGATCTTGATCGAGCAATTCCTCCAATTCGGTATCCATGAACTTTGGCGGCGCACCCTCGCGTTCTTCGTCTTCCAAGCCAAAATCACCACTTTTAAAGCGTGCAAACCACTTCTGGCACGTTCGCTCAGATAGAGCATGCTCACCATAAACTTCCACCAAGATACGATGACTTTCGGCTGCTTTTTTCTTCATATTAAAATAATGAAGAAGAATTCCCCGCAAAAACACATTATTTGGCACGAAATTCGACATTTTCAAGTGTGGTAAAAATATTGTTGTTTACGCTTCAAATAAAAAACTTATACTGACGTTTGTGCCTTACGACAGTAGCTCTCCAATGAATGTTTGGAAATGTGGATCGATGGAATAATAATCAAGTTACGCCATCTGTTGTAAAACCGAAACGAACTTATTCATAGTCCTATAATTAAATGTTCTTTTTTTGTGAATATTAGTTGGTTTTTTTCAGTTTTTTATACTTTTCTGAACTTATATTGTAGATTAGCTAAAGAAATAACCCCGTTTCTCAGTCAACTTCTACTTAAAAATGTGCATCACCGTGTGCCAAGACCATAAGAGCATCGAGGGTAACGTGTAAGCTGATGAGTTTGGTAGGCGCTTGGCTTCTCCTTAAGTTCGACCGAAGCTGAACTAGTAGAAGTTTTCTACAAGTGGATGAATCGAATTAGAGTTTCACTATAATGGCTTTGCAATTAGATGATGGAAGGGCCTACCAACATGTGCAATGCCCAGAAGACGTGGCCTGACAATAACGCATCAAAGACCAAACAAAAGCTTGAGTATTTGCAACCCGTCATCTTCAGACTAACCGCGGTTCCCACAGGACACTGGAAGGTAAGGGAGCACACGCCCTTCCTGGGCCAGAAAGAAACACCTTTTCAGGTTTGTCAAAAGCAAGATTACGAACTTTCGACAAACTGTTCCTCAATAACATTAAAGAAATTTCAGAACTGGCATTTAGGTATCTTATTTTCTTTCTTGATATAATGAAGTATTTAAAAGATACCAGACGCTCGCTAAGTATTTTCCAGCTCAGGAAATACAGCCACTCAAACAACAACAACAACCATCTAGGGCTTAACATGGAAAACCCTCGAAAATATGAAACACTTTCAAAGGAAATTGGCACCGAAATTCGTTCGAAGTATTTTCTTTTTTTTTTTTAATTTGTTTGCGAAATAAATGCTTTTATTTATTTGTTATTCATTACATTTTTAGGGTAAGCCACATTACATTTTTAGGGTAAACCAAAAAATCGTCACCATCATTCAAGAACTTTATGAGGGAGCTGTGTGCAGTGTACTCTCCAAAGGCAAAAAGAGCGAGTTGTTCAGTATTCAGAATTGTGTGCGTCAAGGTTGTGTGTTGTCGCCGCTGCTGTTTATCACAGTACTTGATGACATTATAAGTAAAACAAATATCGATATTCCATCGGGCATTCATTGGCGCTCATATCAGAAGCTCTGCGATCTGGATTATGCCGATGATATATGGAATTCGAAAAATTGCACAAGATCGCTCACGTTGGTCCGAGTTTGTTTTCGCCCTATGCTCTGATTAAGAGCGGTATTTCTTCATATAACTATATAAATAATTTCATGTACAAACGATTTATTGTTAATTTGACAAGAGATATGAAGGAATAAAAAAAACAAACCAGAAACCATTCAAAATTCAAAATAGATATTTGACGTTAACTACTTTTCCCCAGAGACGGTTATAGAATATTTAGTGTGAATAACTACCCTTAAGCCAATAAAGTTCAGACTTGGGGTTCGATGACTCTGTGAATGATAAAGTGGCTTCAATTATTGGGTTAGTTTGTTCTTTGAAGGGTGTACGCTAAGATATATGTATATGAAAAACTCAACATAATATTTATTATTATTATTATTTAGTGACTGGTATGAATACCAGTACTGAAATTATGTTTGAGCATTGGCTGCAGAGGCCATCAGCTCTTTCAACATAATAAAAAATGTTAGATCCTGCGTGGCATTGACTGGTGTGATTCATTTTCAACTGAGGCAACACTTAGAATTTTCTATCATCTAGGCGATTCACAAAATCGAGTGAAAAGAATAATTATTATTATTGCTTGGGATAGAACACTGTAACGTTAAAAGCTAGTGTCTCTCTTCAAGGGTATAGAGAATTCATTTTAATTATTCTTCTAATAAGAACTTTAGTATTAGACTTCCCTGATTATATGGTTTCACAGGAACATTTTGTATTTGTGATCCATGAATTCAATGTCTTCAATTTTTATTCTCTGTCACAATACAATAAAGTTTGTTTTTTTTGGTACCTACACATTTGGGGCATTACAGGGAACGAGTTGGCTGATAAACTGCAAACATATCACTAGACCCTGAATCCTTTATCGATGTTAATTCTGCACCGATTCGACTATGAATTGGTGACTTCATAGAAGACGTTGGTTTAAGATGGACTCCTGCAGAATAGCCAAGTGCTCCGTGAAAGAACGAAACAGGAAACTACTGCACTTTCTTCTAAAACTTCGTAAGAAGGACCAGGGTTTTTTGGGTTGGCGGGTATAGTTAGGTTAAAGTCCCACACCACGGCTTCGGCCATAAGCTTTTGATGCTTCCTCTGCTCCCCAAAACAACAAGGGCTTAACACCTGTGGTGATGGACGGGGCAAGGCAAGAAAAACATTGGACCTTGCGACGTCTACTACAGCTGCCATGTAAAGAAGCGCAGATTCGGGATCGAATTTGTTGTGGGAGACTTCGACGCTAAGTACTATCGTTCACTCCGGTGGACGAGCGTCTCGCCATAATCAGCATCAAAGCACGTTTTTTAACATCTCGCTAATTTGTGGCCGCACCCCGACGGAAGAGAAGGACGATGTGACCAATTTCCAAGATTCCTTCTATGAGCGTTGCTTCCGCCACGACATATGAATAGTACTTGGCGACTTCAACGCCAGAGAGGGCAAGGAGGGAATTTTTGGTCAGACAGTCGCAAACTTCAGCCTGCACAACGAAACATCCGGTAATGGACAGAGGTTGATCGACTTCGCCGGAGCCCAAAACATGGTAATCTGCAGCACCAGATTCCAGCATAAGAAAATACACCAAGCAACGTGGCTGTCTCCTGATCGGAAAACGCGAATCCAAATCGATCATGTTGTGATAGATGGAAGACACGATTCTAGTGTATTAGATGTACGTACGATCCGAGGACCCATAATCGACTCGGATCATTACTTTGTTGCAGCCAAACTGCACACACACCTCTGTGCAGCAAAAAACGTACATCTAAAGAACACACTACCTATGCAATTACAGCAGACAGCCAGAAGATTCGTCCCCCGACTCTCACTCCTGCTCTCACAGAGTATGTACTGCCCAACAATCCGGCATGTACGAGCAATGGAGCAACATTTATCGCTCTCTACACATCGCCGCCGAAGAAGAAATCGGATTCCGGCGAGCCCGAAAACACAGTTGGTGCGACGAGGAATGTCATGCTGTCGCAGAAAGAAAGGATGCCGCCTATAGAGCCACGCTGCGATCGAGCGCAATGCGAGCCATGTGGGATTGCTACGGAGAGCTGAACAAGGAAGAGAGAAACGAAAGAGGAAACGATAGACCGAAAGACGTGAATGCTAGGAGCTTGAAAAGTTGGCCAATAGGAACAACGCCCGAAAATTCTAACAGAAAGTTCGGCGGCTTACAGAAGGTTTTAAGACCGGGGCGTTTTCCTATAAGAACAAAGACGGCGATCTGGTGACAGAGCAATCTTAAATTATGGAGGCCAGCTGCGCTTGTCACAGAGAATGTGAAGATTCCGATACCCCAATCGTTGAAGACGGAATTGTCATTCCGCTACCCGACCATGACGAGGTGAGAATAGCGATAACGCGTCTAAAGAACATCAAAGCCGCGGACGCCGACGGACTGCCGGCTGAGCTATTCAAACAGGGCGGTGAGGAGCTGGTAAGGTGCATGCATCAGCTTCTATGCAAAATATGGTCGGATGAAAGCATGCCTGCCGATTGGAATTTGAGTGTGCTCTGCCCAATCCATAAGAAGGGCGATCCTGCAATCTGTGCCAATTACCGCGGGATTAGTCTTCTAAATATCGCCTGTAAAGTTCTAGCGAGCGTATTTTGTGAAAGGCTGAAGCCCACCGTCAACCAACTGATTGGACTTTATCAGCGTGGCTTTAGACCTGGAAAGTCTGCCATGGACCAAATATTTACAATACGCCAAGCCTTGGAAAAGACCCATGAAAGGCGAATCGACACATACCATCTTTTCGTCGATTTCAAAGCTGCAGCGACAGTACGAAAAGCAGTTAGTTATCTGTATGCCGCGATGTCTGAATTTGGTATCCCCGCAAAATTAATACGGCTATGCAAGATGGCGTTGCTCAACACCAGCAGCGCCGTCAGAATTTCGAAGGACCTCTCCGAACCGTTTGATACCAAACGAGGTTTCAGACAAGGTGACTCGCTGTCGTGTGAATTCTTTAACCTGATGGTGGAGAGCATCGTAAGAGCCGCAGAACTTAATCACTCAGGCACAATATTTTATAAGAGCGTACAATTGTTGGCGTATGCCGATGATATTGACATCATCGGCCTTAACAACCACGCTGTTAGTTCTACCTTTTCCAAACTGGATAAAGAGACAAAGCGAATGGGTCTGGTGGTGAACGAGGACAAAACGAAGTACCTTCTGTCATCAAACAAACAGTCGGCGCACTCGCGTATCGGCACCCACGTCACTGTTGACAGTTATAATTTCGAACTTGTAAAAGAGTTCGTTTATTTAGGAACCACCAATAACACCGATATCAATGGCATCCTGGAAATCCAACGTAGAATCTTTCTTGCCAAAAAGTGCTACTTTGGACTAAGTAGGCAACTGAGCAGTAAAGTCCTCTCTCGACGAACAAAACTAACACTAACTTGAGAGAAAGGTTCTGCGGAAGATTTTTGGAACTTTGCACGTTGGCAACGGTGAATGTCGCAGGCGATGGAACGATGAGCTGTATGAGCTTTACGACGACATAGACAAAGCGCAGCAAGTAAGGGTCCAGTGGCTACGTTGGATGGGCTTTGAAAGTATTCGATGCGGTACCAGCTGGTGGTAGCAGAGAAAGAGGAAGTCCTCCTCTGCGTTGCAAAGATCAGGTGGAGAAGGACTTGACTTCATTTGGTGTGTCCAATTGACGTAAATCGCGTAAGCGGTTATCGCGCCAGTTAAGAAGAAGAACACCTGTGGTCACCATATAGCTACCATGGGAATCCTTAGTGACCCAATATGACTATCCTGTCGCGAAAATGGGGACACTGCAGAACATTTTCTCTAAAACTGTACGGCCTTTTCTAGAATCAGACTTAGGCTATTGGAGTGCAATGTTCTGAGTATGGACCTCTTGAGATTCAACAATGAGGCTAAAAGATTCGCGGAAGAGTGACCTTAAACCAATTATATGGGTGTGCTACAATGGTCTTTCTGACTGAGTGCTTGGACCAATCCAACCCCCCACAAATCTAATCTCATAAACTGTAAACTTCTACAACAACAACAACAACGTGATTAGTCGTCTCAAGAGTGTTAAGCTTACCCACCCACTTCGCAATAGTCCAGCGGTTAACTGCTTTGATCTAAGTGTCTTAATAGCAAATTGATTTCCAGATGAGATTTAAATTTTTCCTGTTTCCCCATGGTTTCAGAGTACTGTATCTTGACACCTCTTTGGGTAATTGGCCCATTCGTGTACAAGGTTATTAGGCATTGGTATATTCTGGAGGTTTTTTAAATATAAGCACATAATTATTTTTGCTACAAAAGCCCTCGATACTGCAATTTCCGCTATCTCGGACAGATTCTCAAAACTCCAGTTTGCAAAACAGGAGCAGAAAGAAAGCAAAATAAGAAAATAGCGGACCATGCAATTGGCACAGGTAATGCAAATTAAAGGGGTGTCGAACAGTTTTATGAGTAAAATCTTAAATGCTTTTTGACACTCTCAGATCATATAAAAAATTAGAATTTGCTTTGTATTTAAATACAAAATGGCTATTTACCTATATAATACATGCATGACAAATCGAATAAATGATATTTTTATTCGAAATGCAATTTGCATCTAAACAACCCTTCGCAAATACAGATGAGATTTACGGTTTGCTGCGAGGGCGGCACAACAATGGCAAGGTATAGTGATTGATTCCAAAGGTATGCATTGGATTCTGAAATAGCAACTTGTATTGAATTCTACTTGCCATAACTACAGAAATAATAATAAGCAATCTACCGCATTTGAGCATAAAATATTCATTTCTCTATTTTCATAAATACGAACATGAATGTGGCAATAACGGAGAGTGCTTGCAGACTGATAAAGAAAAACTCAATAGGGCAAGGTCAAACGCAGAGAACCGCAACTAATACGACTTTTGCCACACCTATACACACTTGGGCATATGCAACCGATACGCTCACACTACAACAACGGTGTAAGATTGTGTTATTTCGCATTTACTTGTGACAATTGTATAGAACGTTTGTACCTATGGATATACAGCTGCGTTAACAACAATAGCATTTAGTTATTTTTCTTTTTTTTTTTTAAGAAATATAATATATGAAGGATCAGTCAAAAGACGCGGGACCTTTAAAATAAAACATGTACAAATTTTGATTATTTTAGGGTTCACTATTTTTATTCAACATTCGGCTGTTAACAATTACATGTGAAAAACGGCACCATTTAAATGTCCACCATTAGCACTTCTTTTTAAGAATAAATATTGGCTCGAATTGGGAATAAAATATGGTTAGATTTTTTTGATTTTTGATACATTTTTCTTGTTGACGGTTGACGGTTTGCATATAACAAATGCACGAAAGCGCAAATCAAAGAACAATTCAAGTTTTGAACCACTATGAATAAAATAAATAAAATAATAAATCAAAATCAAATACGCTAAAAATCTGTTTACCCAGAGTTTTTCTCAAAATCCTGACTTGGTCAAAAATTTCGATACAATTTTGTACACAGCTTGAAACCTAAAGTTATATATATTTATTGTTGTAGTATGAACTATAATTTTGTAAAGAAAATATATTAAAAAATTAATATGCGATCAAAAATTCGCCCTGCTATTATTATTCACGCAAGTGTACATATATGTATCTATTTGTATATAAAAAATCATTTTACGCGTAAACTTAGTGTTAAAATGTGTGTAGGAATATGAATATTATTGGTGGTGGAAGTGGAAATTTCGTGCGAATGTTGACAGCTGATAGGGATTTCCAATTTCACTAAATCCACTGAAAATATACGAGTATTATAGGTATTATCTAATAGAGAATAGAGCAGTATACAGGCAAGAATACAGGCAACCATTTAGCAATATTGAATCTAGAAAAAGTTTAGTCGCCTAGTTATTTGCCGGCCATTAGCAATGAAAATCAGCAATCAAATTGGGCCACTTAACAACTGTAAAAAAAAATTGTAAGAAGAACTGTGAGAAAAATTGTATAAAGCTACCCGAGAAGAAAAGCACCTTTTCCATTAAATCCTGCATGGAAACTAGAACAAATTCTGTGCTCAGATCAACTAAGCTATCAAAATAGAATTGAGCAAAACACCTTTATCCCCTACCCTAAAATGAACAGCTGCAGAGCAAATGCTCAACTATTCCTTCTGCTACTGGTGATTTAAGGCTATGGTGGAAAATGGCCTGGAGCAGTAAGAAAGTCACAGTCGCAATACATTTATTTAATGTAGCTTTGGATATGAATGTTCACCCCAGTGATCGCAACGCAAGCCCACCGTTGTTACCTGCTTATTATTACAGGACTTAAAGGGTCAGGATTTTCAAAAAATCATTTTTTTTTTTTGATATTTCGAAAGTATAGGCTTTTAAGAACATTCTGTCAAATTTTAGTCGTTTTAGCAGGTAGGGTCAGATTCGTCACGCGGACACTCTCAAAACTTTAAACTCAATTTTTTCAAAACTACTTTTTTCGGCCTGGTGTTGTCAAAAAAAAAAAAAACTATTCAACCGAATCGAAACCGAATTTTAATATTTTGTTCACAACATCAATAGCTATTGTCATACTAGAATCATATTATTATTTCAATAATTTCTTTTTTTTATTAAAAAACTGAAAAAACCAGATTTTTAAATTGTCGAATTCAAAACCGCGGCATTTTGTCATTTTCTTATTTTTATTTTAGTTCCGTTTATAGCTGCAGTCATACTGATTAATAATTTTTTTGGGTTTTGTGTTTCAGATAAATAGAAGAGCCAAAATGGGCAACACCGTTCAGGACCAATTTTGCTGGAATGTCAACTTCAGCGCCATTTTTAAAATTATTAAGATAATAGGACTATGAATAAGTTCGTTACGGTTTTACAACAGATGGCGTAACTTGATTATTATTCCATCGATCCACATTTCCAAACATTCATTGGAGAGCTACTGTCGTAAGGCACAAACGTCAGTATAAGTTTTTTATTTGAAGCGTAAACAACAATATTTTTACCACACTTGAAAATGTCGAATTTCGTGCCAAATAATGTGTTTTTGCGGGGAATTCTTCTTCATTATTTTAATATGAAGAAAAAAGCAGCCGAAAGTCATCGTATCTTGGTGGAAGTTTATGGTGAGCATGCTCTATCTGAGCGAACGTGCCAGAAGTGGTTTGCACGCTTTAAAAGTGGTGATTTTGGCTTGGAAGACGAAGAACGCGAGGGTGCGCCGCCAAAGTTCATGGATACCGAATTGGAGGAATTGCTCGATCAAGATCCGGCTCAAACGCAAGAAGAGGTTGCAAAAACTTTGGGAGTTGATCAATCAACCATTTCCAAACGTTTAAAAGCCATGGGAATGATCCGAAAGGTAGGCCATTGGGTGCCGTATGAATTGAAGCCAAGAGACGTTGAACGCCGTTTTATGGCATGCGAACAACTGCTTCAACGGCACAAAAGAAAGGGTTTTTTGCATCGAATTGTGACTGGATGAAAAGTGGGTCCATTACGACAATCCAAAACGTCGGGCAACGTATGGATACCCTGGCCATGCTTCAACATCGACGTCGGCGCAGAATATTCATGGCCTGAAGGTTATGCTGTGTATCTGGTGGGACCAGCTGGGTGTTGTGTATTATGAGCTACTGAAACCGAATGAAACGATTACGGGGGATGTCTACCGACGACAATTGATGCGTTTGAGCCGAGCACTGCGAGAAAAACGGCCGCAATACGCCGATAGACACGACAAAGTTATTTTGCAACATGACAATGCTCGGCCACATGTTGCACAAGTGGTCAAAACATACTTAGAAACGCTCAAATGGGATGCCCTACCCCACCCGCCGTATAGTCCAGACCTTGCGCCATCCGATTACTATCTCTTCCGATCGATGCAACATGGCCTGGCTGACCAGCACTTCCGTAATTACGATGAAGTCAAAAAATGGATCGATTCGTGGATTGCGGCAAAACCGACCGAATTTTTCACAAAGGGAATCCGTGAATTGCCAGAAAGATGGGAAAAAGTAGTAGTAAGCGATGGACAATATTTTGAATATTAAATTTGTAACCATTTTACGTCAATAAAGTTTCAAATTTCGAAAAAAAACCGCACGAACTTATTCATAGTCCTATTAAAAAAATATATTTTTTTTTTATGTGTATGTAAAAGAATTTAAATAAAAAGTATAAAAAATGTACTTATCATTTTTCATTTTTTTATTGTACAAAAAAATGCCTGAAAATACCTTACATTTTCGAGCTCCAGACCACAGGGACCCCATAAATGGCTTTCTTTCAAAACCTATGAATCACGGGAAATAATCGTATGATAGGCTTGTACGAGCAGGCCTTGAGGATTTACATGGTCTCTTTTAACACGTTGCTCGGTTTCAAAACTGTAGTTTGTGTAGATGTCATTAAAAAACCCCAAGTATTTAGTCTAGGACATGAGAAAAATAGTGTAATTAGGAGGTAAATGAGGTTAATTTAGCTGATCAATGGCCTTATATGGACCACAATCGGTTCCAAGTGTTGACACGAGAGAGTGTATAGAAGCGTAGGATTCAGATTCATAAATAGGATTCAGATGGACTGTTTTGCAAACCTTAGCTTCTGATTCTCCCTTTATGAGAGAAGGAAGGTAGAACCAGGAGGTCTTACAAAATTGTAGACAGTCACTCAGTCAGGAGTTCGGATTGCACTTAACATTTCCCTCGTGAAAAGCTAGGTTTGCACCCAGTTCTAATTTTGCCGCGTCAGATGGTGGAAGACAGTGACTCGTGGTACTCCAACCCCTAGTCTGCTATCTACTCTTAGGGGTCTTAACAGATAGTAGGAGATTTTTGCGTTACAGAAGATATGTAGATTAAAAAAGTTGCGTAATATGAGAAAATTTTTAGTATCAATTGGCCTGAACTGCATGTGAAATGTCCTCTTTTTAAAGAAAACAAAATAAATTAAATTTACCGAATATTTTCTTACGATTACAGTTATGACATTGAATTGGAGTTTATAACACGAATGCCTGTTTTTAATACCTCACTTTCTACACCCCAAACTGATTCTCAACTTCTCGATGAGAACATAAGTGATGTGGTATGAAGTATAAAATTGAAGTGCGCTACAGCAAACTTGGGTTTCGACGTGAATGAGGCCAAGCCGAATTAATTGCTGTCATCAAACAAATAATCACTACATTCCCAGTTATAATTTTGAACCAAGTAGAGGGCTTACTTACTTGGGGAGTGGAAAACTTATTGATTCAAATGTTTGGGTTTATACAGTTTCTTTATCTTTATATATTCTGGTTGTTTGGCCGAGCTCTTATTTCCATTTGTGGCGTGCGTCTTGATATTTGTCCACAAATGGCCAACTCCGAACGCCAGATGTGTTTTTTTATTAGGAGCTCATAGCGCCTTTTCTAGAATAGATCAATTCCATGCCAAGCGATTCAAGTATTTTGGACATGATCTTCAGTTTAATTGATTTTTTTTTTAGTTTTTAGGTTTGAGTGCGAAACAAAGTACGCTGAAAAAATGTTTGAACATTTTTTTTAATTTTAGATTCCATGTTGAAAATTTTAGTACGGAGCTCGATGAAAATTGATAAAAATGCCTAAATCAACTTTTTCCCCATTTTTTAAGATAAAATATACTTTTAGAAAATATTTTTTGGATAATTTAATATTTATTTGAAGCATTTTAGGGAAACAAAAATTTTTGGCGAAAAAAATGTTTGGGGAAAAAATTTTTATTGGTATTTTTGATAGATTCATAATATTTCAATAATATTATAACTATTTCATAATAATAACTATAAACCCCATTTAAAGCTTTCAGGGACTACTGAGCATAGGCCTCAACTATTAATTGAAAATGAAAGAAAAAATCTTTTTTGTTTTTTTTTTTCCTTGTGCACTCCTGTTGGGAGATTAGGGCCTATTTGTCCACAAATGGCCGTCTCCGAACGCCAGATGTGTTATTTTATGAGGAGTTTTTTTTATAGCAGAAATTCACACGGAGGTTAGCGATTGCCTGCCGAGGTGCAGCCCCTATTAGAAAGCACTTTTTCTAGTATTTGATGTTCATGGACAGAGATTTTAACCTGTTTATTACCGAATAGTAAGTACTCACGCACCAACTCATTCGGCCGCCTCTTAGTCACGGATATTAACCACATATACGCAGGCTGTATGATATGTATGTACCTGATTTTGACAAGCAAAAAACTTTTACTGCGTAAAATGTACTTGATTTTACAACATAGTCCCCTTTCAGCTTGATTCATATTTTTCTATTTTTTGTAACGCCTCTAACCTTCCTGCAATCCTTCAAAATTTGTCGTTAGCTTCAGCAATGACAGATAATCGTTAGGTGCCATATCTGGGGAATATGGTCGATAAGAAAGCAATCGTATCCTAACTCATGAAATTTTTGAAGTTGACACACATGCAATATTCTGTTGTCTATTGTGAGTAATTGTGGCACTCACCACGCTGAAAGCTTATTTTTATATCCAAATGGGTTGTTTAAATATTTTGTACCCATTCAGTTGGAGTACCCACGATCTCATGCGACTTCTTTCTTCAATCCTTTACCACAATATAATGAATGTTTTTAATCATTTCGAAATTAGTAACCTCATTTGGAAGTCATAGACGGTCTGCATCAAAAATATTTGTACGTTTAAATTCAGCTGTCGAATATTTCAAGGGTGAAAAGGAAAGTGTAGAGCCTCCGTAAACCCCTTAAAGCTCCGTTTTAGTTTCATCTTTAATTTTTTTCAAAAATAAATTTTTATCACTGCTCGATGCATTCTGCATCATTTATCCATGGCCATCTGGTGACTTTTATAGTAGTGTTTGTGAAAGGTTATCTTTAAAAAAAATTACACTTTTAATATGTTACCAGCATGTCCTCTGACCTAGGACAGATATTTATCATACAGTTCCCATTTTGCAAGGAAAAGGAACTTAACTGTAAAGTAGTGTAAGAAGATCTGATCGCTTATAAATCTTTAATTTTTCCTCGACACTCTCATTCAAGGACATTTATACAAGCATTTCTTTCTTTTTACATCTTCGCTCTAAGTATTCCAATTTAATCGGATGCTTTTCATGATATTTTCTCATTGCCAGTGGCCATTAATATAAATGGTAGCCCACACACCGTACCAATTAAGAAAAATACCGCTTTGAAGAAATTCATTTTTCACAGGACGTAACCGTGAGTGTGGTTTACTTTGTTTTACTTCAATAATTAATCACTTGTTTGTCCGTTGCATGCTTCCTTATGCTCTTTTTCCTCATTTAGTAATTTTTTTTTGTTTTTTTTTTTTTTGGTTTTTTGCTTCTTCTTCGCCTTCGCCTCCAACCTCTCGTTTTTCAACTCTTCTTACTCACCCATATCTGCAGTTTGACGCGCTTATCATGTCGAAACACAGTTTTCACTTTGAAATCAATGCCAACCGTCGACACAAAAGCTGATGTGAAACTATCGTCGGCATAACGAAAGAGGAAACTCGTCTTGCCCACACTTGAATTGCCGATTATCAGCAACTTGAACATATAATCGAAATTTTGATCGGCCGCATCCTTTTGCCATTTAGGGTCCCCACTGCCAGCCATCTGCAAGGGAAGTTGAGAAAGGAAAAATTAATTTCAAGTATTTAAGTGTATTATGAAATGAATGTGAGTAAAAGTGTGAATTGATACACAAAAAATTTATAAAAATTAACATGCAAAAATTTTTTGTACTAAATCTATTAAGAAGTTTTGCTAAAGTGCGCTAAATATGTACTTGAAATTAATTCTCTACCAAATTGCAAATGCGCTTTTCCCTCTATCTCTCTCTTTCTCTCTCTTGGTATCAAACTCGCCTCAATACATTCCACTTTAATTTAAATATGCATGTAATAGAGTGCATCCCATTTGTGTCAAGGATCTGTGCCTCAATGCCACAGTTACATACACTCATGCACACAAGAAAATTTCATTAAACATTCCCGCACTCAATTTCTACATTCATTAAGTACGCCTGCACTTAAGCATCTATGTACTTGCTTACCTACTTACTCACTTTCTTACGCATTAGTTAAGTACACAAATAAATTGTAATGCTTGTACCGACGGCAAAAACACAAATCCACAGCGTATAGGTTTTCGCTTGATTTGATGTGGTCTGAGAGCAACAGGTTTGCTTCGATTCACTAACTCACATGCACACATAGCCAAGCGCGAATGTGCAAGCATCCCACTAGTAAACAGTAAAGCAGTACTTATTTTAACAATAATAATTCTGAAAGCAGTTTTTCGGAGTGAAAGGGTATTTTTTAAATAGGTATTTATATCGGGTAAAATTGGAAAGAGAACCAACAATGGCAATTCTTGAGCACAGATGATATTTCAGACATAGAAAACAATTTAAAAGACAATTTAAGAGACCTGAGATTAGATTATGTTTTACTGATGGCTACAGCTAGGCAGGTGTGGTAAAAAGCCATAGGTTTTGGAGGCATTTGAAACAGAATATAGAAAGTGAAAAGATATAAAGTTAAGAAAAACGAGGCAAATGATAAGTGGCAATAGGTGGATATATGCAAGCATGGTGAAACGATTTTTAAAGGTGTACTACATAGCAGACCGTTATTCGGCTCTGAGTTAATTTGACAGATGTGTTGACGTCACTTGGGATGTGTTTCACAAAATTTAGCTTGTGACAACAGAGCCAATACCCATACCATTGGTTTGTTTACGAATACAGTGAACACAAACACATCCCAAGTGACGTGGAAACCAAAGTTCCCCTCCAAATTTTTTTTTAACATACCTATCAAAAAACCTTGAAATCTATCAAGTGTCCAAGTCTAAAGATCGATGTTAGCAAACTTTTAAATTGTAACTGAATGAATTTTACAGATAAGTGCGAACTATTATGGTTAAGTATTTTTGTTGTAGTGTGCAACAAATCATGCATTTCTAGATTTGCTAAGAATAAATAAATAAATAAATAATCTGGTCAGTTGAGAAACAGATGATGGGGTGGAGTCACATTCGTACCTACTTCTAATCGAACTAGCTAACTAACTAAATTTTCGAGGACTCAGAATCAGAAATTTTAAATTTTTCTGACAGCTTCTGCAGTCATTATGTTGAGTCTCAACGCATGTAATTTTAAACGACAGTATTTGGTTTAGCGCCCCACCACCAGCATTGAAAAATGTGACCGTGTTAGCACCAGAAATTTTCTGGACGGTCTCTGAGCCATGGGTTTCATGATGGCATGGAGTTAGTAAAACGTATACAAATATAAGATTTTCTATATTAATATACAATAATAAAAATGATTCGAAATGGAATAAAACTAGTTGTATTCCAAACTCTTTTTTCATTTGGCAGTGAAAAAATATATCCATGTATTTGTTGATTCGATTCATCGTATTTTTCAATACAACGGTGGGCAACGGGTGAGAATATTTTTCTCACTGGTACTAACTCTCTTAAAATAGACATCTTGCAATTTTGCTTTCAATAGTCCAATTTCTTGCAGGGGATTGAACACATAAACATACAAACATATGTATAGGATTCCAAAGTAGGCATGTATTTCAAGTGGATTAAGTAGTCTCGTGAGCTCAATTCTTCAAAGGCATTAGAATTGTGTATAAGAAAATAGTAGTAACTAATTGGGGTGGGTTTAAATTTCCTGCTTTCTTCCGTCAGTGAGACATTCTAAATTAAGAATTATGCTAACTGCGTTTACGTGAAGTAGATACTTTATTTCAGGATGAAATACATTTTATTTTGTTAATGGAAAATCTATATTTAAGTTAAATACGAAACTTGGCTTTTTGGCCAACAAATTTCTTTCATAACTGTGAACAATTTCACAGTAAAAGGAGAGCCTTTTCTAGAATCGATCAATTCCAGCCAAGCGATTCAAGTATTTTGGACATGATCTTCAGTTTAATTAATTTTTTTTTTGTTTTTAGGTTTGAGTGCGAAACAAAGTAAGCTGAAAAAATGTTTCAACATTTTTTTTAATTTTAGATTCCATGTTGAAAATTTTAGTACGGAGCTCGATGAAAATTGATAAAAATGCCAAAATCAATTGTTTCCCCATTTTTTAAGATAAAATATACTTTTAGAAAATATTTTTTGGATAATTTAATATTTATTTTAAGCATTTTTGGAAAACAAAAATTTTTGGCGAAAAAAATGTTTGGGGAAAAAAATTTTACTTGTCATTTTTGATAGATTCATAATATTTCAATAATATTATAACTATTTCATAATAATAACTATAAACCCCATTTAAAGCTTTCAGGGATTACCGAGCATAGGCCTTAACTATTAATTGAAAATGAAAGAAAAAATCTTTTCTTGTTTTTTTTTTCCTTGTGCACTCCTGTTGGGAGCTTAGGGCCTCGACAAGACATTTATCTGGCGTTGGTAATGTTAATCTATAAGAATATAAAAATATTACAAAAAAATTTTACAAAAAAAAATTATTGCATAAAAACTTTATCTCTTTTTTCAAGTTTTTTGGAAAATAAATTTTGGGGAAAACATATTTCCTTGTCATTTTTAAAACACCAAATGTGTAGCGGATTTTTTTTTTGTTCATTAATAACTGAACGTATCTGACTAAAACTCGGGAAGTAAATGGCCCAATATGAAACTTTTATGGGTTACTGAGCCGACCTTCAACTAGTAATTAAAAATAAAAAAAAAATCTTAGAAGGTGTTTTCCTCAACCGACAAAAAATAAACCAAACATTTTGAACAAAAAAATAAAACATTTTTCCGGCAATTGTTTCCTCCATTTTTTGTAATTTTTTCCTAATTTTTCTTTTTTTAAGTATATTTTATGCTAAAAAGTAAGAAAATAATTAAATATTTATAAAAATGTAAAAACAGATATTTTTTATATTTGTCTTTGAAAAATTCCATACCGAAATTTTAAGCATTGAATAAATTTCGAGAGTATAACATTTTCTCAAAATCTGTTCAATTTACTTAAGCCTGCCAAAAAACGAATTATCAGAAAAATGTATGCATTTATTTACTCCTAGTAAATGTAGAAATGATTTCTTCCCGGAGGAGGTGGAGGGATTGTTTTAGTGGCCACATCAGACGACGGTTGCCAAAGAATGTGAATATTTGAGTTTGAAAAATTCCATACTGAAATTTTCAACATTAAATAAATCTGAATTATGAAACTTATTCAAACTTTTTTCCGGTTACTCAAGCCTGCCAATAAATGGATTATCACAAAAATGTATTTATTTCTAGTAAACAAACTATAACAAAACCACTGAACGATAATAGTTCAACACATCTATGTAATTCATTCAGCGATAATTTAGAAGTTTGCTTGGAAGATCAAGCATCAAAAGCCAAAGAATTTTAAGGCTTTAGGAAATTCAATATTCAAGAAGAGGGCAGTCAATAACACCGCTAATGATGTCAAAGACAAAGCAGAGTGAACGAATAATCTTTCTCCTTTGTAAAGGCCTCGAAATTGTTTAAGTGCATCTTGCATCGTATGGAAGCGAAGTTTTTTTGAAACGAAGTAAATTCCAATGAATTCGTTCAAGTCTTTTAATGTGGTGAATATGAAGCGACCTCTATATAAAAGTAGTATATTTTAACTTAGATTGTACAAGGAAATGGGTATTTTGAATCAAAAATTACAACCAGATTTGAAAATTCGGTCATGATAGTGAAACGCGATTCCTTGATTAAATATTAGCAAGCAAATAACTGCCTAGAATTAAAAAACGATACTTGGAAAATTTTCCAGAAATTAGTTGACGGCGATTTTTATCACTGCATGCAATAAAAAGCACGTAGCTTACACGAGTCAGCAACTTGTAATTAATTTGAACATTTTTAAATCATCTGCATATGAAATGTTTTCGGAAAAAGATAAGTTTTTTTTAAATATATAATTTCAAACTTTTAAATAGAACTTTGAAACAAATTTCAAATATTCAGTTTTATAGCTCATTGAGTTTTGCTTTAATATTGTGGCAGTTGAAGTTAGCTTAAAATTTTCGGCAACGTTATGCATTTATTTTACTCCATATAACGAACGCTCCAATTTTTTTTGTTCAATACCACCGGCAAAAAACTAAAATTGTAAAAAATGAATGTGATTTTTGACCCACTTGAAACTTAGATTTGGTTATTCTAAAATTTAATGGGATATATAAAACAGTTCTCCCAGGTATTTTTTTTTAAATTCTGATTAAAGTGTTGGACATTGTGATAAAAATTTGTTCATTTTTTATAAAACTTCAAAGTTTGAAACATGGATGTATATAGTATTTGTTGCACAATGAACTATATTTTTATAAAAAAATGCGTAGAAGATAAAAACAGAAAACTAAGCTGGTCAAAATGTTGTGGCACTATAGGTTTTGCGCGTGCTGTGTGATATGTTTGTGAGGATTTAACACTGTCAACATTTGATGCACAAATGGGGTGTCAAGATGTGGAGCTATGTCGAAAATAACATAAAATACTTTGCTACGCCTGCGGATATAGCTAGAGTTGACATTAAAAATTTGATGAGTTTCAGCAGCAGCATAAAGCGATTGACACAAACGCAGCCCAGTCATCGTCCCACCACCACCTCTCCCCGCCCTCTTCTTTCATCCCATCGGTTTTCTCTTTCACCTCACCTCCTTCACAATGATATCACCAAGTGTACCAACTACTTGAGTAACCATTCCAAACTAACCTAATATAAAATATAAGTTTTTTGAACAGAATACGTCGAATTAATACTGGTTGAGTTTGTACTTATGCTATGCACTGAAAATAAATTGTTCTCGAAAGCTCTCGAGTTTGAGCTCACATCTGAAATGTATCCACTTCGAGTTATTATAAGTAAATGTAAGTAATATAAACCAGACTAAGATGTGCAGTATTTAGTATATGTTTTGAAAATTTATTCCTTAGAACCATTCGCTTTAAGTTTCTTTGATGGAATTATTAGAATTCTAAAAATACAATCGACTTCGGCTTAATTTTATCTAACATAATTCAATTGGATCAACTACAACTCCAACAGTGTATGTTATAACAGGCAATGCGTGTCTCTTCTATCAATGTAAGCAAACACCTTTGCTCATAAAATACAAGCAAAGCAAAATACATGGAAAGTGAAATAAATTCGCTTCCTACAGCGCCCATTTTCTAGTCGAATTCGATGTTAAGCGCATACACAAACAAAATCAGCTAAACGATTTACGAGTGAGTGAGTCTTGCAAGTGCATACATTTGTGCGACTGTGGGCGCAGAGTAGGACAAATGCATTTAGCCATTGTTAGGTGTACACAATGAAAATTTGTTGCTCATATGCTCACGCGCGTATTGTTGAACAACCCACCCCGCAATTGCGCATCAACGCGAATGAACAACGAACAACGAAAAAGTCAATTGCAAGAATGTTGTGAAAGAAAAGCAAAAAAAACAAAAAACAAAAACAAAAAATACAAAGCAAGCATTGCTTAAGAGCTAAGTTTTTGCCAAGTTTCACTGAATGCCAGTTTGCTTGGGCGTTGGTGTTTTATTCTCTATATAGTTCTTTTCTTGTTTTTTTCTTTTATTTCTACTCCTACGAAGTTCGAACAGGAGCACGGCTAGGATGTTCTTGATAAATTGCCAAAGGCGCACAACACTGTTGGAAGTCTATTTATTGCGTGGTTGGTTGTAAAAGCGCAAATTGCGTAGGTTACAGCATTGCTCACGCTGACCCTGCATCGCCTACAAATGTTACTCATACGCCATGACCAGCGTGACTCGCGTCAAATGGTTGGCCTCCAATTTCAACTAAACTGCTCAAGGTTTTGCGGTTTTGTGTGTGAATGTATATATGCATGTTTATATGTATTTATGCCTTTTTAGCCATATTACTTAGTTGCGTGCTTTGCTTAGCATTTGTTTGTCCACTTATTTCTTGGATTTTCCACATTGTTTACCAGGCAAATTCCTACCACCTTGATGACAGCTTCAGCTCGGTTAATACGACACTGTTTTGTTGCTTGTCACAATTATCTAAAGCTGCTTGGTCGCTAAAAATGCTTGCATCACAAAGTTACTTGTTGTAAGCGCAGATGTTTCCAACTGTGGGTCACTGCCATTGTATGCGACCTCTGACTGCACATCATCAAGATTAATTGTATGCTTTTAGAACCCCTTCAATTTCAATTCAAAAGTGATACTTATTTTTCCCCGGTTTTCTTTTCTTCAAGATTATCTGCGTACATGGATTTTCACACAAATTATTTTACCGTTGGTGATTTTTAAAGTCCTTGAAAGTGTCTGCTTACTTTTTATGCTTCACTTTCGTTGCTTATTTATCATCATATCGCCACGTCTTCTCAACTCATCATAAGTTAAAGGCTTATCTTTTTACATCTGCTTTGTGCTTCAGCAGCTGATGTCATTCAAATTTACTTCGGTTGATGGTACTTATTTGTTATATCTTTTTTACAATAGTATTTTACAGGCATTCATGTAAGTGCCACTACTGGTCATGATTTTTCTTGGCAAATACCATATATCCTACTTTTTTTTCCAGCTAAAAATAATACTAATTTCTGTGAGGAATATTCTGCTTTAAGTAACAATAACACTGAGACTTATCGAAAAGTTTTGGAAATTCATTTGTTTTAATTTTAATTTAAATATGTTTCTTATTATAATATGGCTCATTCACATACAAAACCCCTATAAACCTAAGTTTCAATCTTCACGCCAATTAAAAAAAAATGAAATACAGGGTGGCTGATGAATTTTGCTACATTAAGAAACTCAAATAACTTTTTTTTTAGTGTATGGAATTCATTTATTTTTTTTTTTTCAAGTTGAAGGTCATTAAATTTTATTAAATGTAGCTTAACTAGTTTTAAAAATAATTGAATTTAAATGCCCCCCATCCTCGTTGACACAAGTGCGGCATCTTAGTAAAAAGTTGTTCATTGCTGCTTTGAGAGTTGCGACAGGAATAGCCGCAATTGTTGCCCGAATGGATTGTTTTAGTTCATCCAAATTTGTTGGCTTTGTTTTATAAACTTCTTGTTTACATAAACCCCACAAGAAAAAGTCAGGTGCAGTAAGGTCAGGCGACCTGGGGGGCCAACGAAATTCGGAGTTTCTTGAAATCAGTTTATTGGGAAATTTTCGTCGCAACTCTGTCAAAACAGTCTGGGCTATGTGAGACGTTGCGCCATCTTGTTGAAACCACACAGAGTTGAAAGGAATTCTCTTTCGGCGTAGTTCTGGATAGAAAAATTCTTTCAGCATTTTCAAATAACGGTCTCCAGTAACCGTAACGGTGTGACCATTTTCTTCAAATTATTTTTCTGTCACGCGAAGAGGATGCAATTCCATCTCGTGGAGTATCTGTGGGTTAGAAGTAATCCATATTCGACAATTTTGTTTGTTCACATTGCCGTTTAAATCGAAATGGGCCTCATCAGACATAAAAAGGCAGTTTAACATGTTTTGGTCTTCTTCCACCATTTGCAGGATCTTCTGGCAAAATTCCAAGCGAATCGGCAAGTCTGCTGCATTCAGTTTGTTAACCATTTGAATTTTGTAGGGAAATAAGTCTAAATCTTTGTGCATTATTATTTGCAAAGACTGTCGGCTGACACCAAGTTGAGCAGATAAGCTTCTTGTTGAAACCCTTGGATTGCTTTGTATAGCTGCAGCTACAGCAGCGATCGTTTCCTCCGTCCGAACTGGCGGGTTTCGATGATAAGGCCTTCTTGCGACTGTTCCTTGCTCTGCAAAATTATTTACCAGTCTCATTATGGTCCATCTGCTCGGGGGATCGCCGCCAAACATCCGCCTGTACTCTCTCTGTACCAAAACTACGGACTCCAGTGCGTGATAGCGGCGGACTATCCAAATTCTTGTTTGCGTGTCCCAGTTATCCATTTTAATAAATTTTAAAGATCAATCTGCAAATTAAAACAAAAATGGAACAGATAACTTAAAAAGAAAAAAAGTTATTCAATTTTTTTTTGGTAGCGGCTTTCATCAGCCACCCTGTACATTTTCATCAAAATTTTAAACTTTTAATCAGAGTTTTTGGAAAAATTTCGAATATGCAGTTTTGTAGCCTATTGAACTTTGGTATAATAAAGTGCAAGTAGCTGAAAATTCGTGCTGATCTTTTAGCAACTTTTTTTATTAACGGTGTTATGAGGCTCTCCGTGTAAAAAAAGAAAAAATTTTGAACTCTGTCATTTGCGCTGTCAGCGAGAATTATTTTTGCGTACATATACATTCGCTTTGTTTTCAATCTCAATAATCCTGGGTCGTCTCTTATATTTTGCGCCCAATAATGAAAACACAGTAAAACAATAATGAAAATAACATAATGGATTTTGAAAATATTCTTCATAGAAGTCAATGCATTTCTGCACTCACTTGAACCTATTTTCAAAACATTTTTGCCACTCAGATGTGGATACCTCCTAAACAAGCTATTTCAAGGCTACTACAACTTTTTTAGTTATCGAAAAACATTTTGACCCCGCATTTTTCATTTTTTTTGGTCGAGAATGAAAAGAAATCACATTGGGTACCAAATCAGAGCTGTAAGGTAATTAACTCGATATTTTAAGTGCTCAAACTCAGTGCTCAGCTGTCTATGTGAGAGCTCGCATTGCGTTGGTGAAGGATCATTCGTCTTCGTCGGTAGTTTCCTTCTCTTTGCAAGAAGTTGCCAAGAAATGGTTGCGTACCATTTGAAGGTTTTTAATTTCTCTAGTCATACAGTTGCGACATGACCAGATGATTTTCGGAAAAAACACGTATGCATAGATCCAAGATTTAAGATTTGAAGTTATAGATATGCTTTGAGCCACCACGACAGAATTTCTTCAACATTTCCTTATACCAATCGTCCTTAGTTATATAATATATATACCTATATATATAATAAGTCCTTTTTTGAGTTAAATCTCGTCGAAGGTCAAATGCTCCTAGAATATCGAATGTACTCCGTTCCCACTAATGTCCAAGAATGCACCTATCTCACAATATATGAAGATCTTGCATTATGAATAGGTGCATAGCCTCGATTGTTTCTTGCACAACAACCATTTTTGGACGGTCTTCACGAAATTCATCCTATAAGGGTTGACGGCCATGCTCTAACTCGTTTTACCAACATTTCACAGTGGTTAATGTGGTGTTTTAATGCCAAAGAACGAAGTAAATTTATCAATGCATTCCTGTCTCGATAATTTATATCAAAAGTTGTAATATTTCATAGCACGAAAATTTTCATTAGTTAATTCCACCTTTTTTGGATCTTATTTTATATTAAAATGACTTTGAATGTGAGCAGCGCTGCATTTATCATGTTTTTGGTTTAAAGGAAATTTAATTGAAAATAGACTTCAAAGAACAAAAGTAGGCTATTAAAAATGGTTTTAAAAAACCGGCACGCTTCCAGCAATCTTACGCAAATGGCATTTCGAAAATTATCTTATACTAAAATAAGGAGTTTAATAAAATCTAATCACATTCAGGCGAATAACTGTCTACTTAGTATACAACCCGTGGCGTTTATCATTCAAAACACATCTTGTAATTTTGTCAAATATAATTAATATCAATCACCACCTATTCAAGAGCACAAAATAGGCAAAGTTTATATCCGCACCATGTGCACTAAACCCTGTTTCTAGTACAGTAGGTAACTAAGATATTTGATATCCCTAGAGCCTAGTATTTTTGCACGTGCATATATATAGTTAATCTGTGTTCAAATCTTACTGCTGATATAAAGAATCTACAGATACAAAACCGCCATCCTTTCACAGAATATTAAGAATTCCGCGTCAATTTCTGCCACGAAAAAGCTTCGCACAAAAACTATGTCCCATTTTCCATTTGTAGCAAAAAGTTAATAAGCCCCAGAAAAGTTGAGTTCATAAAGTTTCCAATATGATATCACTCTTAATTCATCACTCCTGCACAATGCATGTATGTATGTAAACACATATGTACGCACTCACATGCTTTGTGTGGCCCCTTTTGGTATATTGATAAATTTCCATTGTGCCCCCATTTGTTACAGCACAAAAACAACAATCTATCAAAGCAGACACAGCATATCACTTGAACGAAATACGTTCACACTTCGACTAGCTCCGTCCGCCAAATGTCATACCCTGTGTACCCACTTGTTTCCGGTTATTATTCTACCTCTGCACTTCTTAGCACCTCAACCAACTTGCAATTTTCGTTGTTCTCGTTTATTATTTCTACCCTCAAACACTTCTTGGCTGACATCATTGCACTGGCTAAAATACTTGCGCATACCCTACAAGAAAATGCTGCATTAAAAAAATTTATATAGTATCCATACATACAACAGCACATTTTATTGATACATTTACTTTAAAACTTTAAATGCATATAACTCATAACAACACTAAGATTTTTAAATAGATATGCAGGAGAGATCCAAGCTTTCACCTTTCTGCAAATTTTTGTATAAATTAGCATAGAAATCCTTACATTTTGGATATATGACACATCATATCATCAGGAAAGCTAGTTGTGCGCTGGTTTTGAGACCCGCCACGTAATAATCCCCCAATGAAAACACGAACAAAGCCTCGGATGAAAACTTCCTATACTGATGATGACCCCTGCAAACGAACTAAGGACTATAATTTGAGGGCATGCACCTGGAATGTCCCGTCCTTTAATGGGGAGGGTGCCGCTGCCCGGCTGGTTGATGTCTTCGTGCGTGTGAAGGCTGGCATCACTGCCATTCAAGAGATGCGATGGACGGGGCAAGGCAAGAAAAACTTAGGACTTTGCGACGTCTACTACAACTGTCATGTAAACGAGCGCAGATTCGGTATCGAATTTGTTGTGGGAGAGAGACTTCGTCGCAAAGTACTGTCGTACACTCCAGTGGACGAGAGTCTCGCAATAATCCTAACCAAAATGTGATCTTTCAACATCTCGCTTACTTACGTCCACGCCCCGATGGAAGAGAAGAACGATGCGACCAACGATTTCTTCTATGAGCAGCGGGAACATTCCTATGAGCACTGCCTCCGGCACGACATAAAAATCGTGCTTGGCGAATTCATCGAGAGGATGGGCAAGGAGGGAATTTTTGGTCACACAATTGGAAAATTCAGCGTACACAACGAAACATCAGGTAACGGACAGAGGCTGGTGGACTCCACCAGGGCCCCAAATATTGTAGTCTGCAGCACTAGACTCCAAAATAATAAGATACACTAAACTACGTGGCTGTCTCCGGATCAAAAAATGCGAAACCAGATCGATCATGTAGTGATAGATGGAAAACCGGCTTCGAGTGTTTTAGAGGACCCAACATTGACTCGGATCATTATCTCGTTGCAGCTAAATTACGCACACGCCTCTGTGCAGCAAAAAACGTACATCTAAAGAACACACTACCTATGCAGTTACAGCAGACAGCCAGAAGATTCGCCCCTCGACTTTCACTCCTGCTCTTACAGAGTACTGCCCAACAATCCGGCATGTACGAGCAATGGAGCAATATTTCTCGCTCTCTACATACCGCCGCCGAAGAAGAAATCGGATTACGGCGAAACACAAATAACAGTTGGTATGACGAGGAGTGTCATGGTGCCGCAGAAAGAAAGGATGCCGCCTATAGAGTCACACTACGATCGGGCGCAAAGCGAGCTTTGTGGTATCGCTACCGGGAACTCAGAAAGGAATAGAGATAATACTATCAGAAAGAAAAAACGACAGGCCGCAACACGTGAGTGCGAGGAGCTTGAGATGCTGTCCAATAGGAACAACGATCTGGTGACTGACATCCAGCGCATAATTAAACTATGGAGGGAACACTTTTCGAATCTGTTAAATAGTGGCAGCTGGGCATGTCACAGACAATGTAAAGATCCCGATACCCCAATCGTTGACGACGGAATTGTCGTTGAGCTACCCGGCCTGAAGTCCACCATCAACCAACTAATTGGACCTTATGAGTGAGGCTTTAGACCTGGAAAATCCACCATCGGTCAGATATTCACAGCACGCCAAGTCTTGGAAAAGACACATAAAGAATTGTGACTTTTTTAAGCTGATGCTAGTAAAGATTGTGCGAGTCGCAGAACTTAATCGCTCAGGCACAATTTTTTACAAGAGCGTATAATTTTGGCGAATGTCGATGGCATTGACACCATCGGCCTTAACAACCACGCTGTTAGTTCCACTTTTCCAAATTTTATAAAGAAAAAAAAAACGAATTGCTCTGGTGGTGAACGGGGACAATCAAGCAAACTGTCGGCGCACTCGGGTATCGGCACCCACGTCACTATTGACAGTTATGATTTCGAGGTTGTAAAATACTTCGTTTATCTGGAAGTCAGCATTAACCCTTTTTCCCCCTCTACCCCCCCTTAATCAGCATTAATCTCTCTTGCCAAGAAGTGCTACTTTAGACTAAGTAGGAAATTAAGTAGTAAAGTCCTCTCTCGACGAACAAAACTAACACTCTAAAACACTCTCATCATATCCGTCCTAACATATGACGCAGAAGCGTGGTCGATGACAACAGCCGATGCGGCGTCACTGCGGAAAATTTTTGGACCTTTGCATATTATCAACGGCGAACATCGCTGGTCTGAATTTACACTAGTCTGAATTTACTCAATCAGTAATTGTATCAGCTTATTTGGAACCAGCTAAAGCCATAGAAAACTCCGGTTTCATAACGACGTTTGCCGTTCGACCATTTGTCTGCTCGTTGACTACTTCATCGCCTGGATTAATCAGAATTTGTAGAGCTTGAAATAAAGTCTATTAAAGTCACATAAATTGGTTTGGCAAGAGTTCACAGATATATAAATATTACATTGTAGAAGGAACACTTGAACACAATTACTAGACAAGCACTTGCTGCAGGAAAATAAAAAAAAATAAGCACACCAGCAGTTTATGATGCAATTCAGTGATGACTTTCCCTACAGGGTATATATGCAGCCACATAGTTATATGCACTTAAACATACCGCAAAAAGTAAAAGTAATTGAGTGCATATGTATTGGTGTGTTTGTGCATTTGATGCGTGCTCGTGCATTCCGTTGATGTCATCGTCGCTTATGGCAGGCAGAGTGGCGTTAACTGGGTTGGCTGTGGGCAAATGGCGGTGCGCGGCCGCAATGTGAAGAAGTTGTGTGTATATGTATAGACATACAGAAGTGAGTATATTTGGCAAATTACATAAGAATATACATACGTATGTACATACATTTGTATCTATGTGGGAGTATGTACGAGTAGATGCTATTCTTCTTTGCTCCCAAGCGGAGCGTCAGCTTTGGCCACAAGCCATGTTTTGCATGCCAGCGCATTTGAGGAGCTTTTTCATCGTACACACGAGTATTTTTGCTTTTTAATTTATTTGAAAATAAAAACTTGTGCTTCTACATATTTAAGCAACGCGTAAGCACGTTCGTATGATCTTTAATCTTCAGCTTTTTAAGTACACTTGAGATGCTTTAAATGTAATTAGTTTCATTTGAATCTTTCAAATGAGTTCATAAATGGAGTTTCCTTTTAAGGATTCTTTGAAACTTTTGATTTTATTTAAGGAAAATGCCATTAGGAGCTCAACAGAAATAATTCAATTTTTGTAGAAGAAAATGCAAATAAATTTATGGAAAAGGAGTCTTACTAAATCGTTATTGTCATTTTAATAGCGTAATAATGATTTTTTAGTATGAAATAATTATTTTTATATTATTATTTAATATTTTTCATGTAAATTTATATTCCATTATAATGGACCATCGAGTGAGCCATCAATCACTCGATGGCATATTCAGCAAAAATTGATTAATAAGCATCAACTTTATCTGAAATAAGACACATTGAAACTCAATCTAATACTAACCGTATTGAACATTTTTAAACTTGCATATTGGCGACGGCCGTGGAGACTTAAATAGTTACACATTTTTCTGTGATTCAAAAATGTCTGTGATCCCCAACATTAAATCATACGACAGTAAAGTTATACTGGAAAAAATGTAAATATATGCACGTCAATTTGTAGATATTGTATAATACTCAGCTCAGTTTTATGTCTTAACTTTCTATCTTGTATAGGAAACTAACATTAAGTTTACAAATCTTATGTACTGCAATTGGGAAAAAGAAATTCATTATTTTCATGGCAGATGGCTGTGGTGATCGAAATCTCGGTAGGTAACGATCAAACAATTTAAGGTTGATGCGCGTTGTTAAGGTGACATTTCACAGCTTCCGTTATTCCTCATGTCGATAGTGCAAGATTTTTTATTTTTTGGGTGTCATAGATTTGGATAAAGGCAGACGAAAAGAACGAGTTTCCAGTCTCCGACTTTTTGTAGCTGGCAGCTGGAGAGGCCTAGTTTTCAGTTTCCCTTACAGCTTCCATTGCCCCCACGACGATGGTGTGCGAATTTTTTTTTTTTTTGGTTACAATATTGTTCTTTGAAGAACTTATTCTTACATATCCTTGAATATTTCCAATGAGTATTCAGTATATTTCATATCCAACTAAATTAGTCTCTAGCATGGACCTTTTAGAGTCGGCTGAATATCAAGGCTGAAGGTTATTTAGCAACCAGGGTTGGGGGCCCAAATGAGCTTTCGTTTCTGCTATAGACATTTCTTTCTATCAATTAATCCACATATAGGTACTCCGATCTAATGCTTTATGATACATTTTACTTTTCCATTTTAAGTCAAATTAAGTAAAAAGTGATTGGTCTTCAACTTTATTTTAATTATTATTTTTTTTGTTTTTTGTTTTTACCCAAAAAACTTTCATATGTACGTGAAAAATAGATTCTACATAGTAATGCTGCATACTCAGTTTTTCACTTTCTCATCAGTTTAATTTTATAAAATAGTTTAGATTTTTTAAGTGGAAAACGTGTCGAGGTTATCCATGGCGTATACTTTATATCATGAGAGGAAAGTTCAACTAATTTTTTGAGGTATGTATATATTGCTTGGTGGCCGCCGTAGCCGAATGGGTTGGTGTGTGATTACCATTCGGAATTCAGCAATTCAGCGAAATTAATAAAAAAGTTTTTCTAATAGCGGTCGCCCCTCGGCAGGCAATGGAAAACCTCCGAGTGTATTTCTGCCATGAAAAAGCGCCTCATAAAAATATCTTCCGTTCGGAGTCGGCTTGAAACTGTAGGTCCCTCCATTTGTGGAACAACACCAAGACGCACACCACAAATAGGAGGAGGAGCTCGGCCAAACACCTAACAGAAGTGTACGCACCAATTATTTTTTTTTTTATGTATTACTGCTTATGCATAATTCATTAGAAAATTTCAAGCATATTTAAGGATACATTGTTCAAAAGGTATTATTGTAGCGTATTTTTTTTTTTTTGCGAAAAGAAAAATACATTTTTTTTAATAGCTGTATATAAGTATCATATTCTCTTTTGTTTGATACCTTTACTAATGTCATTGAGTGAGTATATATATTTAAAACCATTTTTCTTTTGAATTTTGTCCTTTAAAACTTCAAAGTGCATTGAAGAATAAAATTGATGAAAAGATTAAAACTGTGTACGCAGCGTTACTATAACGCACGCAAAAAAAAACAAAAACGGGCAACAAAAATCCACAAAAAGAGGAAAACGTGCAAGCCCTATCCTTAGCTGAGCATTTTGGTGCTAGTTTTTTCATCGGCGCCATTTTAGGTAGAATTTTTCTAATCGGCAATGCACACCTATCTTCGTTCTAAAGTAAAGTGCAGTTTATTGTTGGTAGGTTTTGCATTGCCGTTATTGAAAAAAGTTTGCCATTATTCAAAGTTTCACTACCCAATTCGAACATTTGCAATTTTAAGTATTCGGAAATTATTGCTTTTTCTATGAGCAATTGAAGAGTAGAACCCTAAAAACTTTCGGAATTTCCACCTTTTTCTTTTTTTAAGGACATGGTTTAATTTACTAAATCGCTAATAATTAAACTTACCAGAATATTTTCAAATCTTTTCTATGTACTTAGCAATGTCACCTAGTGCTGCTTTCGGCAGCTCAACAATCGTGATCTGAAATTAGCGTGGCATTATTTTTAGTGCATGGAATGACTTGTATTCTCTTTGCCGCAGAACACGTGAATTATTACTGTGACCGCTTCAGAGAGGAACGAGCTAATTTCGAACCAGACCTGGGTCAGCAGCCATCCCCCAACCCCCTCATACGAGATTTGTGCGCAACCAGCAGTAAGTGGGAGGCAATCCAAACGATTGCAGCCAAAATCATGATGCGACACTGCCATATTGATTGGGAGCGCAAGGCTATGCAGCAAAAGTTACAGCAGCAGTGCAGGCGGACGGTTTAATACGAACCGAACACAAGCGCAGACTTTTTAGAGAAACACTCACTACAATATCGCACAGAAAGCAAGGCGGCCTTGTTGCAGCCTTTTCGATGTCTCCTTTAATTGGGACTATCGACGGCGTACAGCCTTCATATGCCTGCGAGAGAGAAACCTGGACACAGGTAGCAGTAGTGTCTTCGGACATAAGCGCAACACCCAGATGTTATACTTTTTTGGTCCCAGGGTAGAATTTTGTCGAAGGGAGAGGATTGTTATAGTATTAGTGGAAGCGTACCCCACATGCCATTGATGTGACGACAACTTTGAGATGTTTCTGACATTTCGATTTAAACCTCCTTCAAAAAAAAAAAAAAATAATAAATTCTCTCGTTTTTGACTACAAGTATTTCAGAATTTTTTATTCTAAATCAGAACTAGTTTTTATCGTAGTTTGCTTTTCAATACTCTGTATCCATGACCTAACTACAAAAATATAAACAAAACCGTTTAAGTCCTCTTGCATATTCATTTCCATAACTTGCAAGAGCACTCGTATCGAAGCCGAAAGCAAACGACTTTAATACTAAAACTCTTAAACGTATCTAAATACATAAAACTGACTACATATTTTATCATGGCTCATATATACATAAATTTATGTTGCGGGCACGCAGTGATGTATATTACAATCTAAAAAGATCCTTTGAGCTGCACAATAATTTACGAATCATTGCTTGATATATGAATTATTGCTATACGCAGCTAGAAATTATACGCAAATGCCTAATAGTCATAAAGTATGTACTCGTATAATACAAAATTGACATTTGCATACATAAGTTTAGCCATAAATACAAGGGCATACATACACAGCCTCCGTACAAGATGAACACCAAAAGACGCTCATATTTCTTTATTCATGTTTCACAATTACTTGGCAATGCGTATAGGCTATAGAAATGTGAGTATTTCATGTTTCTAAAGTTCGCAAGCTACCAACTAACTGACCTAATTTTCTTTTTTCACTTTTTCTTGTTATATGATACAAGTATAGACATACACACACACGCATTTATAAAAGTGAATGGAAAAGTACTAGAGCAGCTGCTAAGTAGAAGATATTGCAATTATTTTTGTTTGCACTGTGGCTGTATGGAACTACCCAGAGGCACACTTGTGCTCACATAATTAAGCCACTTTACCTTTTTAAAATATTTTCAGTATTTTTATGCGAATTTTTTTAATTTTTTATATAAATAGTTTTCGAATTTTTCTATAAAAATAAAGTTAGTTAAACAACAAAAACTTTATAAATATAATAAAAGTTTGAAATATAATTTTAAATTTCAAAAAAATCGCTTACAAATTTTCAACTTTTTTCTGAATCTTTCGGAAACTTCCGACTTGTAGCCCTTTAAATTTTTTGATAATGAAGTATAAGTTTGAAGTTGCTAAAACTGGGTTGATTTTTGGCCTTCTTTTGTACTCGTTCGAAAGTTTTTGGTATAGAAAAAAATACATATACTACTGTGGGCAAAAAGTAAGGTGAATTTATTTGTGAAACTTCGCGGGCTTAAAATTTCGCTCTAGTTATTTTTTTCATGAGTTGGCAGCACTGTTAATAACATCTGGGCCAAGTTTCATGTGAATGTCATTATCAGTAATATATTTACGGTTGTGTTTACCAAACGACCAAGAGTGCATTTTTCGATTTTTACAATGTCTGATTTGATTGAGCAGAGAAGTGCCATCAAATTTTGTTTGCAGAATGAAATTTCGCGGAAACGTTTAGCATGTTGCAAAAGGCATTTGGTGATTCGACCATGTCGCAGAAAAATGTTTATAAGTGGTACAAAGACTTCAAAGAGGGTCGAGAACGTGCTGATGACTTGGAGCGCTCCGGACGACCATCGACGTCAACAGATGGCCAACACGTCAATAAAGTGAAGGAGTTAGTGCTCAAAAATCGTCGGTTGACTGTTAAAGACCTTACTGATATGATCGGAATATCAGAAGGATCTGTGAAAACCATTTTGAAAGACCATTTTGGCCTACGAAAAGTCAAATCTCGTTTGGTACCGAAAACTCTCAATTTCTTGGAAAAAAGTCGTCGCGTTGATGTGTGTGAAACAATGCTTTCAGACTATCAGGACAAGCTCAAATGCATCATTACGGGAGATGAGACTTGGATTTATGCTTACGACTCTGAAACAACCGACCAATCAAGCGAATATCATGCTAAAGGCGAGGCCAGACCGAAAAGAGCACGTTGAAGTCGTTCAAAAATAAAGGTCATGATGACAGTTTTTTTCGATTTTCGTGATGTGGTGCACTATGAATTCCTTCCACCTGGCCAAACTGTTAATAAGGAATATTATTTGAGCATTATGCGTCGTTTACGTGAAGCAATTCGTTTAAAAAGACCAGAATTATAGGCCAAAAACTCTTGGTTTTTGCATCACGATAATGCACCGTCTCACACTGCACTCGTTCTTCGTGACCATTTCGCGAAAAATTCCACGCATATCGTTCCGCAACCACCGTATTCGCCTGATTTGGCTCCGTGTGACTTCTGGCTATTCCCAAAGCTCAAGAGACTACTCCGGGGAACGCGTTTCGAGTCGATTAAGGAGATAAAAGCTGAATCGGAGAAGGTGCTGATGGCTATACCGGAAATGGACTATTTGGCATGTTTCGGGGATTGGAAAAATCGTTGGCATAAGTGTATTTCATCGAGAGGGGATTATTTTGAAGGAGTTGAAAGTGATTTACAAGAATAAATAAAGATTTTTAATTTTACAACCAAATTCCCCTTACTTTTTGCCCACAGATATTTTTTATTAATTTTTTTTTTAATAAAGAATTTTTTAGAAGCGTTGTACACTTGCATCTGGCATATATAAAATGATGTCAATAATCAATTTTTCTGAAATAATTTAAGTTGTTTTAAGAAGTGTTTTACGATATAATCTGTATAAAGTCTGCTACCGTTGTGCGTTTTCAACGACTCCAAGAAGAATTTAGCCGAAATAAGCTGGATGCTGCATCGGTGGCATGATTTGTAAGTCGCTGTTTGTGAGCTATGGTAAATTGCTTAGTTACTCCAGTCACAGTAGGTATGCCACGAGCACGACAAAAGTGGTGCGTTAACTATGTTCCGCAGAATTTTGTTTTGCCGCTGTTGGATAGAAAAAATTGCATACACGAGAGCTTTCCAAAGATTAAACAGTTTTCAGAATTTTTTCAAAACTATAAAAAATTTTAATCTTTTGAGGTACTTGTAATACAATGAACTACATTTTTATAGAAAATTAACGAAAAAAAAAATCAAGTAAAGAATACTGCGAATATTTTAAAAGGATAAAGTGACTTAATTTTGTGAGCGCAAGTGTGTAATAGAATGGAAAATATTCCCTAAGCATGACCTTGCATTGCCTTTGAAACCCAGCAACCTGCAGCTTCAACAAGTACAGATTTACATAAGTAATATAGAAGGTGGTGTTAAGAGGCTTTATATTGTGTGTTTGGGTTTGTGGTAGACCACATAAGCCAGGTATGATTAGGTGCAGCACAGTTATGAAGATTTTTCTTTCATTGAGTACTTTTAAATACACAATATTTAAATCGCTTAAAGCTTTTGCAACAAAAGTAAAATAAATATGTGCTTACGTATATGCATGCATGCGCAATGAAGTGAGAGCTTCTTATAAATCTTAACATTTTGAGTAGACTTTAGAGGCAAGTTGAAACGGCGAAACTAGTATTAGATTAAAGCAAGAAAGCTACTATTGTGGTAAGCAAAGAAACTCATATTACTTTTTACTTCCGTTGACTTCCGTGAAGGTTTCTTACTTTTGTACTTTTTAAAGGCGCAATGGAAGTCACAAATTGGATGCGGAAGACAAAAGGGCGAATAGTTTAGCCTAGTTTGTATTCTTTCAATACAGAAAAGTTCACTATCAGTGAAAAGTTTGCAAGCAAGTATACATTACAGGTGCGAACAATGTGCTGGGCTCTTTTTTTGACATATCACGCCTGACCAGTGTCGAGGTTAGGTTATACTGGCTGGCCGAAATCACGCAGAAACCATTTTGGTCCATAGCGATACCATATCAGAGTTCTTTGTTTTTTTTTAGCGAAAATATGCATCACTCAAGTCGCGCATTCGCTGTTCGCGAATTTTAGGAGTCGCTAGATTCTAGCCTTTCAAAACTGAGAGCGCCCAGGTAGCATAGTCTAGTTTTCGAGAGAGCCGGACAGTAGCATAGAAGATGATCCAGGATTTCTCCTGTGCCCGGCTTATTACATTTCCTGCAAGCATCGTTAAGAGTTAAATTTAGCTTGTAAGTGTGTGCTGCAACTACACAGTGCCTTTTTAGTATACCAACTAAAGCTCTACAGTTACTTCTATCGAAGGATATAACCGATTTAGTATACTGGTCACGATAATCGTGTTTACAAATGATCCAGGCAACTTTGCAATTGGTTAAGCTAAGCCATCTGCCTTTTACCTTTCTTAGCATATATTTCTCTAGTCCTTTTTGAATTGTGCGTAGGAGTTTAAGTACCTGACTCATTTGATCCCCTGCAAGTCTCGCGCCTTCTTTAGCTATTCAATCCCCTGTCTCATTTCGCCTTTATGCCCAGAAACCCAATAAACACAAAGTTTGACTACTATCAAAATAAATACAAAATTTTGTTCAGCCTTCATTGACACTTCATCATGGAAAAACTTACGCCTCAACAACGTTTAAAAATCGTACAATTGTATTGAGAAGATTGACGCTTTGTGAAAAGTGTTCATCGCGTGCTCAGGCCAACTTATGGTGTTCAGCGGTGAGACCCATTTTAGGCTCAATAGCCTAAAGCTGTATTTTGGCTGAAGCCTTTCAAGAACAGCCACAGCCGCCTATGGAGAGGAATCACCGGCCCATATTTCTTCAAAGACGAGACTGGCGCCAATGTAACAGTGAATGGCGAACGCTATCGCACCATGATAAACAACTTTTGATGCCGGAAATCGAAGCCCGTGATCTTCACAACAATTGGCGCGTGGTTCCAACAAGACGACGCTACTTGCTATGCAGTACGTGAAACAATGAATTTACTGCGTCGTCGTTTCGGTGAGCGATTTATCTCTCGTCTCGCAACAGTGGATTGGCCACAAAGATCGTGTGATATCACACCTTTAGACTTTTATTTCTGGGGTTATGTAAGGTTTTAATGCTTTGTGGATAAACCGGCTTCGATTGAGATATTGGCAGCCAACATTACTAAAGTTATTCACGAGATACCGACAGAGAACGTTTCATTCACCATCGGTGTTTACGGGTGGCCGAATTACGACGCAGTTGCGGCCAACATTTGAAAAGGATTATCTTTGAATAATAGATATCATGAAAGGTTCTACAGAAAAATAATAAAGATTGCCCAATCAATTTGAATTTTCATTGTTTTATTTCAATTTAAAATCTGAATTGATCACCCTTTATTAATCCTGTGCAGAACCGCTAGCAAAAAAAAAATCAAAGCGATTTTTAGACCACCTGAATATTGTACTTAAAATTCAATGGGTCATAACACTGCAAAATTTTTCTAAAAATTCCGATTAAAAAAGTGAGAATTTGGTAAAAAATATTTGAATTTTTTTTTTGAATTTGCAAAAAGTATGAAATTTGGAATGTAGGGTTTTGTAAGAGAGTGAAGTATTTTGTTCCCTTGTTGACTCCGCTCTAGAGTATAACGCCTCGACAATACTGCTCCATCGCACACGGTTCTGAGCTGTTAATTTTGCGACGTCCCATCTGCTAGCTCGCACAACGTCGACCTTCTCCAAGTATTGTGTTGCCGACTGCGCCCTCTGCTCTCTTGCGGGTTCCGGGTATAGAATGAAGTATATTTGCATTAAAAGAATTTTAAATTAAATAAGAAGCAAATAAATTGTCATAAACTGTCCTTAAGGGGGAAAGGTAAGGGTTTCAGCGGGAAAAAAACACTATTTTTGGGAATTTTTTTTCTTAAATATGGATTGAGCAAATTTATTAAAACCTTTTGTACATTATTAAGCATACTTTTAACTCTATTCTGTTAAATTTTAATACGGAAATACTTAAAAATAAGCCGGTGACAGACCATCTCCGGGAACGTCTTGAAAAAAAAATAATTTTGCAGTGATCACCGACTTTCAAAAAGTAGTTTTGAGAAAAACTACTTGTCAGCCGCGCTGCCTTCCCGAACGCTCGCACCTGTCAGAGCTAAGACGCGAAACTAATTGGACAATTACTCGAAAAGTTTTGCTGAGATCGGCTTAAAATTTTGGGAATATATTCTTTAAATGTTAAACAATAAGATAAGACAAAAAATATCGATTTTTTGAAAGTGCAAACCTTTACCAAAAATCGAATAGAGCAAGGTCAAACTCATCTTGATCAATACAACTAAAAAACAAATTCGAAAATCGTAAATCGAATGTGCGTACGTACTCACGAAATTTTAAGAAGTAATCTTTTTTGAACAAATATCGTACTTTTTAATATACGGTCTGTGTCAGAAAAAAAGAACCGCGATTATTCATGAAATATAAAAGATATATATTTAAAATTTGTTTACATGAAAGTAAGCCGTGTAGTCTTCATCGTTGTTGAGTATAGCCTGGCATCTTCTTCATGCTTTGAACCAGCTTTTCTGCGTAGCTGGTCGACAAACAGAACTAGATTTTGCGAACTTGACGCACGAGTTGCTTTAAATTATCGACTGGCCTTCCACCAAGATTCATTTTCATAGTCCCTACGCATTTTCAATGGATTTGGCGTCTGGGAACTGGGAAGGTCAGTCCATTACTGTGACGCCATTTTCATGTTTTGTTGTTTCTCATTATGTTTTTCTGAGAGCAGTGGTTTTGATGATGTGGGACGGCAGCATATGTTCGCCTCCTTCAGTTGACGTTCGATGGTGTTGATACTAACATCTTTTCCCATTTTAGCAAGAACTGTGCGTGGTTGGCGTAGTCGCAAAGAAGGGTCCCGCTTAAAAAGTTGGTCGATCACTTTATCCTGCTTTTTTGTCGTCACTCGCTTCAAGCCGCGCTCGGAAAAGTCATCAACATTTTTGTACACCTTATACCACTGAATCCACATCAGAACAAACTTTTTTGATTTTTTAATTACTTTTGCAGTCGTGGCGTAAGATACCGCCTCAGAACACTTCGCGCAGTTTTCGCTCATTTTTGTTTGCGTTTACGGGAAAGTTTCGAACGCCAGTAACCTGAGTTAGCACTAGTGTCGTAGCCCTTGAGTGGAACTATTGTGCAGCAAAAAGCAGAACGAAATATAACTTGAAGTTACAAGAAAAACCCGATTATTTTCTTCTCACACAGGCTGTAATCGAACTTTATTCAAGCCATAACGATGTGTCCAAGCCTTTGGCATCAAAGTCACTCATCTTACTTCAAAATTATGAATATTCCAGCGAGCTTCAAATATAATACATATAAAATTCTGAACGGTGCAGGGTAGCGAGAAAAATGTATTTATGTATTTAGCAAATGTACGTGACTGAACCTAAAGGAAATCAGATAAAATGACAACACATTTGGTGTTTGTTTTCCATACGCAAAAATCGCTCTGTCTTCCTCTCGGTACCCTGCTCCCGGCTCAAATTTAATTATATTTAAGATTAACCTCGTGCACCGTGGCGAGATAAGCGATCCAAATTATTTGGAAACACAACGTCAGCAAAAACAAAGCATCCGTGGAAACAAACAAAAAGTAGAAAAAAACGTATACGTTTATGTGAACCCCTAAGCAAATGCATTTTTGTGGTTGATTTTATTTTTATTTTGTTTTTTGTGATTTTTTTATGAGTTTTACTTTTTTATTTTTATTTTTATTAGCGTTCATATTGCGCTGCTGTCACTAAAGATAATACAAATAAATACAAACTGCCAGTGAGCAGAGTTTGAGTAATGACACTAACAAAAGTGACAAGCTTTCAACCACCTACAACAAATACCTCTACTATTACCCGAATCATCAATGTCTCGTTTTGTCATCCTGCTTCCTTTATTTGGTCACACACTTTTCGGGCGCATAATAGCATTTTTTGTTTTCGTTTTACTTTTATTATTTCTTTTTTTTTTTTTACCTTGTTTTATTTTTATTTGCGTGCAATTACTTGCCGCCATTCAAAACCGCTGAAAATATCGATTTTCTAACTCCATTTATTATCGTTACATATCTACATATCGCTAGCGGCTGCATTTATTCAGCCCGCTTGTTTTGTTTTTTACTTTAACGAAAGAAACAAAGCGCTGTTTATGTTGGCATTATAGCTGTCATGTTTCAACGCCAAAGCGCAAACACCAAAAAAGGGATATTATTAACCTGACAGAAAATTTCACTCACTTACGACTAACCGATATTCGATTCACAAAAAGCTAGTTTGAACTTTAATTTGGGTATTTTCTTTAACTGTTAACGCCCGTGTTCGAAAAGTCGGTTCCTAACAATTCCCATTGTAATTAGTTGTTTTTATTTAATTTCAGGTTTACCTTTGTCTCTTCATCTTTATCTCTGACCCTCTCTCCATTTCTATACTCGTATTTGTCTCTATTTCTGTTATGATCTTTATGTTTATCTTGTTTGCTCTTTATTTCGGTTTATGCTCACATTTATCCTTATATTCATCTTCATTGTTATATTTATTTTTAACTTTACCCATATCTTCATCTTTAATATTTTCCTTATCTACATGTCCAGCCCTTTCCTTTCTTATCTTCCTGCCTCTTAAAGGCTGTTAACAGAAAAAACTTTCTTATCTACGGATTGTCGAGAAACCAATTCATCCTCAGAGAGTAACAGTTTGTTGGGGATTTTGCAGCGTTAGCATCAGTGGCCCATTTTCTTCGAAAATGCTGCTAGAAACAGCATTTCGGTCAAAGATGACCACAACGGAGGCATAACGAACACTTACACGATATTTTATTTCAGCAGAATGGCGCGCAATGCTATACAGCCCATGGCATTTTTTGCGCGCCAAGTTCAGTAACCGTTTCGGTAATATCAATTGGCCATAGCGGAGCTGGGACTTGACGCCGTTAGTCTTTTTTGTACAATGCCGTGAAGGGCCGAATTTATGCTGGTTATTCGCTGGTTAGGCGATTGTCGAGCAAACCATTCATGAAGTGCAGTCAGAAACCATCACAAACGACTTGGAACGGTGGATTGCCGCCACATGAATGAAATTGTGATCCATAAATAATGAGAGTAGCCGATAATATACCGGAAAAATAGAATTTGTAAATTTTTTGGAATTTAAAAAAAAAGCACAAAAAAACATTTGAAATTCGATAAATTTGCGTTGATTTCTTTATACGAGCGTCTTTATATTTTGGGATGATGTTTGAGCCTTTAAAGCAAAACGTGTAAAGAAAACGTGTAAGACGCAGAATTTTGGAGGATGTGAACATTGAACAAGGCATATATTTGAGTGTTCCAGGCAAAATTTTTCACTGGCGCACTTTTTGCAATTCTTTTGTAAAACGGTTTGTTTTCGATAATCAAATTATCATTATTTTAAGGGAACAGATACCTGTAAAATTTCCAAAAATAATTTTTTGGTTTTCATAAAATGTTAATATAATCCTTTAAGAATATGTCAAAAAAATTTTAGAACGTAAATTTAAGTATTTCTTATATTATTTTCAACCGCGACGACTCTATTCTTTGCGTTCGTGCGCTGGGAGAGGTATAATTACGTATTCAAACTTCCGACGCGTTTTTCTCAAAACTATATTTTTCGAATTGCCGTACATGATAACTCGAAAAGTTATGGACTGATCTCCCAGAAATTTTGCTCACATCTTTTTTATGATATTAGTTTCTATGTGAACTTAAAATTTTTCAAAAAAATAATTTTTTGGAAGCAAAAATAGTAGGAAAATTCGCCCCAAATTTTAATTTTTTTACGCATTTTATTCCGCGAATTTTTTCCCCCATTTTTTTAATTCATTTAGAAATAATGACATTAATAAACAAAAAAATGTTTGGTTTTTTGTATTCAAGTCACTGACGCCGATGCTACAATGCCCGCCGATTGAGAAGCCCCGCTGCGACCTTCCTGGAAGAATTGAGTGTACATCCGCCATTTTAAGTGATTAAAATAAAAAAAACAAAATGTATATTATTTTAATGTATAAATAAACTATGCTAATTTTGAAAAAAAAATAGATTGACTTCTTCATTTTACATAATTTTAATGAAAATCAGGGCCGTTTACAGCTATCTGTCCCCTTAAACATTAGAAACAATACAAATCTGATGCCATGAAAGTGCCAAAATCTGTCGTCCCATGTATGCTTCTTCTTTAAAACATTATGAACTGAACAGAGAAAAACAGTTGAAAATTTCGTGAATTTTATTCGTGGGTATATTCAAAACTCAAAGTACTGCAAATAACTAAACAGACCTACCAGTAATCTCAAAGTATTTGAAAAGTGTAGTACATAACTTTATGTAAGTGCTAATGAATCGTTTCCTTAATAAATCTTTTTGCTTTCCTGTTGGGTTGAAATTTTATTATACAAATCTTTTCGTGTTTGTTTAATTTTCCATAGGTTTTGTTTTTGTTTCCCTACTTCGTTTGTTCCATTAATTTAAATTTTCTTTGCTTTTGTGCTTTCAAGCGTTTAGTTGGAAAATTCATGCCATCCTCTCAGCTCACTCGCTTTCCACTAGCTGGCCCCCTTTATCGCTGAGTGTTGTATCAGCAGTTATGTGTCCCACTCAGCTTTTACTTTGGCACAGCAGTTTGGGGATTTTACTGCTGTCACTGCCACATTAAAATTGTGTACAATGTGACTTAGCTATACTAGTTGTTGTTGTTGTTGTTATTATTGCTGCTGCTGTTGCTGCTGTGCTCATTTGCTTGTTGTTTCAGAGCTCATTGCTGATATTTTGACAGTTTTGTTTTTTTGGTATGTGACAACATGACGTCCCATTTTCCCAGCAATAGCAGTTGGAATAGGAGTATAAGTGTGTATGTATTGAAAGAGCAGAAACAATTTATGGTAACTACAGTTGCTTATCTATGTATTTTGTTGATTTCTGTACCCTTCAATATATTCCCAACTTAATTTTAACTGGTTGATTCGATTTGGTCGTTTGCTCCTCTGCTTGCTAAAAGTTTTTCTTGGGACTCGTTTTGGCTCTTGCAGAATTTACGTGATATTTAGTTTTCATGGCTATGTAATTGTCAATGCGGTGATTTATAATAAATATACAGGTACATATGTATATACACATTGGGCTTACGTGGACGTGACATACTTACTCTTACTTAGTTGAGTCGAGAGTCGATAAGTAGTGGCTGGATTTTAAGATAGGTGGCATTACTGAAGAAAAATGATGGGCGGTTGTGGATTTAAATCTGAATTTTGGACTAGTTTTTATTCAATTCTTTTTTTTTCATTTAATATAAAGCTCTTTCAGCCCTTTTTTTTAAATCTTCTATCAAATTTTCGCATAATTTTTTGTGGAAAAAAAGGAGAAGGAATTAACGCCATTTGTGCCACAAGACCATTTGAAAGACCCGGAGATATCTGCTCTATCACAAAATCTCAAACCCGCTGCTACTAATAAATAGCAACCAGCAGCCTAACCTAACTAAGTATTTTTACAAAATATTATATGAGCACCTGTCTGAAGAAGTTTGGTCATGGTTTGCTAGAAAAAATAAGCATATTTTGTGATTCTTTTCAGCAGCACAATGGAAGGACTCAAAATATTGTATGCAAATTTGTTAATTACATTCATCCAGCTCAGCTTATTTGCACAGTTTTTTTTCGGGGAATCGGGTTTTGAGGAGCGCGCAAATTTTTATTCACAGTTTGGTATGTGAATAGCTATAGAAGTGCCTAGTGCTTTTTTGATCATCGAATTGAAATACAATGCTATTGTATTTTTTAAACAATTTAAAACGAAAAAATGTATGAAAAATTAAATGTATACCTAATATCTTGCAATTTTCACTACTTCCATGGAAAATATAATTGCCAATATCACAAATTAAAATTTCAAGTCAATCGAAGTTATTCAAATCATAAGTCCAGCCAACCTGAAAAATGTATCGGGTGTTTTTAGCTGCATGTCGATAAGTATTGTTTGACAGCTGAGAAGCTTTGGCAAGTCATCATAAATCGTTTAATGCCAAAACAATGTTTCCAATTTGTGGAAATTTATTTGAAAAAAAAAAAAAATCTGTTCGCAAAATTCGTAGAGCGAAGTGTTAAATAAAACGCCGAAATTTCGATTTGTCGTCATTCTAAAGTTGTTGACTTTTGTTCTGCGACTACGTGGAAAGTTTTACGTAAGGATCTTGGCTTACGCGCCTTCAAAATACAGCTCATGCAAGAATTGCAGCCAAAGGACCATCGTTTTTAGAAAAAGTAGACACAAATTGGCTAGATCGAATGAATTATGTAATTCGTAGCGACGGCGGACATGTGCCAGATATCACATTCGAAAAATAAATGCCATGAAGTTATCTACCAGAATAATAATAACAAAAATTCATCCCAACAATATTTCTGTATTTTTGTTATGACGAGTTTTTTCATGGCAAAGTTACACACGGAGGTTTGCCATCGTCTGCCGAAGAGCGACCTCTATTAGAAACAACTTCTTCTATCAAGTGGTGTTCATGCCCGAGGTTTCGAGCCTATGTATTTCCAAATGGTAGCCCCGCACCAAACCATTTAGCCGCTTGAAAAATGTAGCTGCGAGAAAATGTGTTTATGATGACAGTACCCATCGGAACGAAAGTGGCAGCACTAAAATTCAAAATTGCAGTACATATTTGTTAATTTCTATCAACTTAATCGTTTGGGTATGTCATTTTTAAGGTATCAGGGCGTCTTTTAATACAAAAAAATTCTTTTTTTTTAATTCAAAGTCATATTCCGTACTTGCTTTTATTTGATGTTTTAGTTCGGACTTTGTTGATCCCGGAATGACGGGTCTTTATTTGGACACCATTATATGCTTTTCATATTAGTAGGCTTGAACGTGTCCCGAAAGCCTTTGTCGGTTATGCTTTGTGTCCTTTGCAATTCACTGATCCAACTCCATCCTAGGAGTCGGTGCTTGCTCATTAATCTAAAAAACACCAGATTTTAAAAGGACTATGCTGTTTCGCACTTTTATCTTGATTTGCTACACGAAAAAAAATTAATTTCAATATTCCACAGCGAATCTTACGAAATAATGACATTTTCTAGTTAAAGATGGTTAGAAATAATTGTTCAATTATTCTTCTAATGCTTCAATTTCTAGAACTTTGGAAGAATTTAACATACAGGGTTTGATTGAAAAGTAATGAGCCTTGTTTTTTTAAGCGGTTGATCGCTTGGCAGACGCTCGGCGCGGGAAGCCCTGTATTGGCCTATATTTTTCTTCCACAAAGTACCGCTTCAAAAGGTTATTAAATAAACTATTTAACTAGATTCTAAATACCCCCAGTAGAGGTAAATCATAAGAAATGTTACATTTTCTTCATTAAAATGAAGTTTTAATCCTAAGCTTAATTTAGTTTTGGTTGAATTGCTTAACATTAATCTGTTCATTATAATATCATAAACTGTAAGAAATACAGCATTTTTAGTTAATTAATGAATAAATAAAAAAATGAATTTCTACGCGTAAAAAATGGTTCATTAATGAAGCCTCATGTCCGATTTTTTTTTTATAAAAGCACTAGCAAACGCTGTTACGCCGTTAAGCAAAGTATAGACCTCTTCTATTCGCCTTTTCTCTGCTCACCATCTCTCTGCTTAGCTCACTCGCTGAAATTCAAATTTATCGAACAAGATTCGCCGCACAATCGTGGCCACTTGCTAAAATTTGGCGAAAAAAGGGGCCTAATATGGAACAAATGAGCAAATCAGCAGATATACTCGGATGATAGAAATCAGAGAGCATACACTTTTCATCTTTGCTTTGCCGCCTATTTTCGCTTAGTGAAGATAAGGAGGGGATGGTTCCATGTGTAGAAGTCCACGCAAGTGGGCACAGTTACTGATCGCCATTCACTTGGGAGTGATCAGGACGATTCTTCTGCATATGGTTCAAGCAGTTCACAACGTCCGGGATTAGCCCACGTATCCTCTGGGTAGCTTCCGAACACCCGTTCGGGAATGAGCTAACGTGAGAAGGCGAAGCATTCCAGGATAGCTGGTTGTGCGTTGGGTTTGGGACCCGCCATTTAAAAATCCCCCCCAATGAAAAGAACTGCAAAACCTCGGATGAGAACTGCCTTTACTGATGACGACCCCTGCAAACGAATGGGGAAGGTGCCTCTGTTTGATGTCTTCGTGAGAGTAAAGGCTGGCATCACTGCCATCCAAGAGATGCGATGGACGGGGCAAGGTAAGAAAAACATAGGACCTTGCGACGTCTACTACAGCTGCCATGTAAGGGAGCGCAAATTCGGTGTCGGATTTGTTGTGGGAGAGAGACTTCGTCGCCAATTACTGTCGTTCACTCCGGTGGTCGAGCGTCTCGCAATAATCCGCATCAAAGCGCGATTTTTTAACATCTTGCTAATTTGCGCCCACGCCCCGACGGAAGAGAAGGACGATGCGACCAAAGATTCCTCCTATGAGCGCTGCCCCCGCCACGACATAAAAATCGTGCTTGGCGACTTAAACGCCAGGGTAGGCAAGGAGGAAGTTTTTGGTCCCACAGTCGGAAAATTCAGAGAGACGTATTATCCAAAAGAAGGAACGAGAGGCCGAAATACGTGAGTGCGAAGAGCTTGAGATGCTGGTCAACAGGAACAACGCCCGAAAATTCTACCAGAAAGTTCGGCGGCTTACAGAAGGTTTTAAGACCGGGGCGTTTTCCTGTAAGAATAAATACGGTGAACTGGTGACCGACGTACAGAGCAATCTTAAATTATGGAGCGAACACTTCTCGAACCTGTTAAACAGTGACAGCTGCGCATGTCACAGAGAATGTGAAGATCCCGATACCCCAATCGTTGACGACGGAATTGTCGTCCCGCTACCCGACCATGACGAGGTGAGAATAGCAATATCACGGCTAAAGAATAACAAAGCCGCGGGCGCCGACGGACTGCCGGCTGAGCTATTCAAACATGGCGGCGAGGAGCAGGTAAGGTGCATGCATCAGTTTCAATACAAAATATGGTCGGATGAAAGCATGCCTGCCAATTGGAATTTAAGTGTGTTTTGCCCAATCCATAAGAAGGGCGATCCTGCAATCTGTGCCAATTACCGCGGGATTAGTCTTCTAAATATCGCCTATAAGGTTCTAGCGAGCGTATTGTGTGAAAGGCTGAAGCCCACCGTCAACCAACTGATTGGACCTTATCAGTGTGGCTTTAGACCTGGAAAGTCTACCATCGACCAAATATTTACAATACGCCAAATCTTCGAAAAGACCCACGAAAGGAGAATCGACACACTCCATCTTTTCGTCGACTTCAAAGCTGCATTCGACAGTACGGAAAGGAGTTACCTGTATGCCGCGATGTCTGAATTTGGTATCCCCGCAAAACTAATACGGCTATACAAGATGACGTTGCTCAATACCAGCAGCGCCGTCAGAATTGGGAAGGACCTCTCCGAGCCGTTTGATACCAAACGAGGTTTCAGACAGGGTGACTCGCTGTCGTGTGACTTCTTTAACCTGATGTTGGAGAGCATCGTACGAGCCGCAGAACTTAATCGCTCAGGCACAATATTTTATAAGAGCGTACAATTGTTGGCGTATGCCGATGATATTGATATCATCGGCCTTAACAACCGCGCTGTTAGTTCTGCCTTCTCCAAACTGGATAAAGAGGCAAAGCGAATGGGTTTGGTGGTGAACGAGGACAAAACGAAGTACCTCCTGTCTTCAAACAAACAGTCGGCGCACTCGCGTATCGGCACTCACGTCACTGTAGACAGTTATAATTTCGAGGTTGTAAAAGACTTCGTTTATTTAGGAACCAGCATTAACACCGATAACAATGTCAACCTTGAAATCCAACGTAGAATCTCTCTTGCCAACAAGTGCTACTTTGGACTAAGTAGGCAACTGAGCAGTAAAGTCCTCTCTCGACGAACAAAACTAACACTCTACAAGACTCTCATCATGCCCGTCCTAACGTATGGCGCAGAAGCTTGGACGAGGACAATATCCGATGAAGCGACGCTTGGAGTGTTCGAGAGAAAGATTCTGCGTAAGATTTTTGGACCTACGGCTGCGTTGGCTGGGTGATGTCGTTGGAAAGATCAGGTGGAGAAGGACTTGGCTTCACTTGGTGTGTCCAATTGGCCCCGGTTAGCACGAGAAACAAACGACTGGCACGCTTTGTTAAACTCGGCCAAAATCGTGTAAGCGGTTATAGCGCCAATTAAGAAGAAGAAGAAGATAACAATCCCACAAAGAACAATATTTTGAATAAATGTTCCTTTTGTTTTAAAATTTTTAATAATAATAAGAAATAATTGGTAAATTTGATTACTGCAGGCTGATAGCAAACATTACAAGGTGTTATAGCACTAAATAACAGCACTCCTATAGATTGAGTAACTTGCAACATATTTTAGTTTGAAAATTAATTTTCTGATTTTTTAGCACATTCTGGCCTATAGACACACCTCTTTTGTAAGTCCATGCAATTTATTGCGAAGCAAACCTCTCAAGAGAGATTAGCTTCAAAATGCGAAAAACTCTATGCAAATCAGAGCATTATGTGCATAGTTATTAGCGTACAGACATGTTCTGCGACCTTATTTTATAAGATGTAGAAGTTTGCTATTAGCGGTGGAAATAAAGGGCGACATAGCTAAGGCGTAAGCTAAGTTGGGGAGAGTGTAAGCACTCACTCAGTTTACTACATTGTTGAGGTAATTGCTTGCACGACTGGCATTCAAGCAATAATGATGATGAATAACTTCATTGTATTCAAACACATACACACAAATTTCCACACCTAAAATGCTAATGGTTTCCATAGCACTCATTTCCCAAACGTTCGTGGTCATTGTTTTAGGAAAACACGTCTAATTAATCTTCAGAAGACATAATTTCACACGCACATACACAACGCGCACTCAACTCATAAATGAAAGCTAAGGTCTTACAATTATACTTAAGCACTAAGACTTTGTATGTAGGTATATGTAAACATTTCAATGAAAATTTGCTAGCGAAAATTGCCAAACAAAATATTACTTTAGTTATGTAGCTAAGAAAATTAAAAATACTACAATATTTATCTAGGCATACACCCATATGTACGTATATGTACAATATATACAAAAATAAATTATCATACATTATAAACTATTAGCTCACTACTTACATTCGTTTGTATGTGTATTTTGAGGCCGCTTTAAGAAAACTAGGCGAAAAAATAAAATTGAAGCAGTAGCTGCTGCGCTTACTGTTGCGTGATGGGCGAGCAAACGTTTCTATTAGCAATATATGTATGTATGTATTTATGTATAATATTTGTCACCTTAGCTCTGTGTTTTGTTGATTTTGACGTCTGAGCGCTTGATGACGCGATTAATTACGTCTAATTTGCAAATGTCTGTAATATACTATAAGTGTATATATTTATGAGTGCCCGTGTACGCTCGCTGCTGCCAATGGTAATGACGATGGCGATGGCGATGGCGATGAGAGCGATTGTGTAAGCAAACTAGCAACTACCGTAAAATGTAGTGTGCTTATCGGCGTTGCTTGCGCCAAATGGACGTGCAAATTCAGTCAACTGGAATAAGAATACGAAAACACTTACTATTTACTACCACAACAAATGTCACAGGCTTGAAGAGTGAATGGGGCGGAGGAGGGAGAGGGTGTGGATTGATGTGTGAAAAATATAAGAATTTATGAATGAAAATCGTACATGTTTATTATGTTAAGAAACATTTGCATGGGGATGGAAAAAACATTTATTACTCGATTAATGTATGAACTGATTAATTGCAAGATTAAACAATTATTTATATATTATTTTTTTAATAATTGGCGTTTACACGCTTTTTGGATACTTGGCCGAGCTCCTCCTTCTACCTGGTGTGAGTCAGAATGGAGGGGCCTACAGTTTTAAGCCGACTCCGAATGTCAAGTGGTTTTTTATGAGGAGCATTTTCATGGCAGAAATACACTCGGAGGCTTGCCATTAAGTGCCGAAGGGCGAGCGCTATTAAAAATGTCTATCATTTTAGTGTTTCATGCACGGAGATTCGGATCTACGCACTTCCAAAGGGTAGCCACGCACCAACCCATTCGGTCACGGCGACCGCTAATGTATTGCAATTAAATTCAAGGTATTAATCGATTTATAAAATGTACTTTAAGTGATGAACTCTATTGGGTGTTCTTGCAAATGTCATATTTTCAAAATTGGTATTAAATGGAATACTGAATGCTATTTTCTGACAGATGGTATTTAATGAATGGAGTTGAAAAAAAAATTATCGATTAAACAGCATTTTCGATTATTTCTGTTTCTAATGCTACAAAAATGGCTTTCTTTAAAGTTTTCAATAAAAATTTTTTTATTTAAATATGTAAGTTTGTAAAAAAGTAAAAAAAAAAAAATATAATAGCTTTTTGGTTTTTAACCTGCTTTGACTTTCCTGATACTTTCTTTCCAAAATAATCATTCTGCTGGTAGTTTTGATTAAAAATAGTGGTAAGACTCTAAGAAGTTGAAGCGTTTTTTTTTTACGCACAAACATAATTATCATTTTGGTAAGTTTTAAGAGGAGATAAGGTAGCAATATTCAAATATTATCAAATTTAAAGAATTTCCTAATTAATCGATTAACGATTAGTTTAACAAGAACAAGAAACCCGATTCACTTAAATTGCTTACTGACACAAATACTCGATTATTGCTATTCATTTCATTTATCTCGCCATCCCTACATAATTTAGGTTAGGTTGAATTGGTTATCTTGCAGGCAAGCATAGGCTGGTTAGGACCATAGCAATAGAGTTCACTAGTTATGTGTTTTGTGTGAAATAGTCCACCCGCAAGGTGCCTATTTCTATTGTGAATTTAATGAGGCATTTCCAGCCCACTGCTGACTTGTCTTCAAATCAATTAAACTGTGGTGTCCCAGATATGTTTTGAATAACGCAGGACAACCGCAAAGGAGATGATCAACAGTTTTCCTTGAGCCCTACTTTCTACATTTCCTGCAATTCTCGCAGTCGCTGGGCTATGTCCCGTCAGCATGCCTATCAGAGTTCTAAATACAATCCCTTCGTGTTAGTGATAGTATAAATCGAGCACGACTGTGATCGTCATGCTTAGACATGATCTTAGCATTCCTGCAAGTGGACAAATTCTTCCATATTGTCCCGAATTTTTTAGTTTGTTAAATAATATCTGTATTGACTTTGGTATTGCCTGGACAAAATCCGAGTATAGAGGGACGCCATTTTTCGCTATATCGTGTATTATCTCGTTCCCTTCAATTCCATTATGGCCCTGAAGCCAAAGAAATGTAACAACCTTTCTACTGCCTCCCTGCTCTGAAAAACGACGTTATACTAAACGATGTAATTGCTTTAATGACTGGGTGACGATCTATGTAAAAGTTGACCTTGCAGTTGGTCGCATTAGTGTCGCAAGCTAGGTCTGTCTGGAGTACACCGTAGTGATGTGGGAGCTTATACGACTTCCTTAGGTCTAACTCTGCACGTTATATCCCACTGTCGCTTACTCCGCTAGTAATTTTAGAAACGCTCATATAAAAGTAAGTTCCGTTTGAAGCTAAAGCCCTTATGCCATCCTTCCTTTTCGATAGTAATTTTGAACCTTTTTCCCCTTTTAAGAACTGGAAACATATAGCCCATATTAACTGTATTGTTCCAGTTTGTTGAACTATGATATGTTCATAGGTCCTGTGTGAGAGTTAATATCAGGTTTTTAGCCGTCCTGTAATTCCCTACCTATGTATCGGGTGTTTTTTAAGAGCTTAAGAACTTGAAATGGTGTTACTAAACATAAATATTGTCGGAATGAAATTGTTTTATTATAATCTGGTAGATAATTTCATGGTAATTATATTTTGAATAAGATATCCGGGATATATCAGCCCATCTATGAGTTACATGGTCCCCATGATCAGTCCAATTTTTGACTACTTTTCCCAATAAATCTGACCGTATGGCGTCAATGATGGGTTGAATATTGGTTTACAATGCTTCAAGAGTTACTAATTTATCGGCATAAATCAATGACTTCACATAGCCCCATAAAAAGTAGTACAGAGGCTTTAATCCCCCGAACGAGTGGGCCAGTAAGTAGTTCCACTTCTGGGAAGAAAGTTGTCACCAAATGGATTTCGCAATAAATCGATTGGTAAGCGTGCAAGCATCGATGTTTATTAGCTGATTAATTTTTGGAAACAAAAATTCAGTCAGCATGGCTCGATAGTCCTCGCCATTCACCATAGAGGCAAGTTTGCTTATTGACGTAGCCATTTAACCAGAAATGAGCGTAAAATGGACGAAGTGATCTATGAACTTCGCGATAAGATTTTTTTTTTCAAAGTAAATTTCAACAATTTCGAAGAGTTTTTTCAGCGATTAACTATTCAAGATAACTTAGCAAACCGTACTAAAAAAGAATGTCAACACAGTTTGCCGCTCTTAGCTGTCAAACCATAGAGTAAGATCGGGTATTGTGGGCTATTCGGGTAATGTGGTCAACGTCTGTGTTTTTCATAATAACGAACATGCACTAGAAAGTTTTCTTATGAACTTCAAAATTCATGTAGCGGATTTTTTACGCTGCTCGACTTTTTAATGTCTATTTTTAGAGTGCGAGAGTTCAGATAGAATTATTAAACTATTCTGCATTATTTAATGCGGTAAAAAAGTCTTTTTAAATTATTTAAAAAAAAAAAGTGTGTAATACTTTTTTCTTGTAAGTGGTACAGTGGCTAATGTGGGCTAGTGAGTGTCGGGTATTGTGAACTAGTAGCCCACATTACTCCCTTAGTATTTTCCTAATTCTCGTTAATTTTCCTGTCTTTTATTTTTCAATTATACATATTTCGATATGCCGAAAATGGAAAAATAAGGAAATGGGACGCCGGAATGATAAAAAAGCCATTGTAGCTGTTAGGATTGAGGAGATGAGCACACTTTTTGCATCTAAGTTTTTTGATGTGCCGCGCTTTACATTGCAAAGAACGGCAAGAAGTAATGCAATCGATAGCTTGCTTTAAAAACCTCACTTAAACGTAAGCCAATACTGGACGAAGCCACAGAAAAATACCTTGTAAAATATGCATTCGAAATGGAATCAAGACTTTGCGGCCTCACAAGACACGCTATTCGTTTCCTGCCGTTTAAATTAGCGGAAAGAAATGAAGTGCCAAACAAATTTTCGGTCCTTAAGCAATGTGCAGAGAAAGGTTGGCTGCAAGAATTCCTGCACAGGCACAAAAAATGAGCTTGGTTTTCGCTCTCCAACGGGAACGTGTTTTAATAGAGCAATGGGTTTCGCAAAAGAAAATGTAACGATGTTCTTCGATTAACTTGGGCAAGAGTATGAGAAACACAAATTTTCACCACCTGCTATACGAAATAAGGATTTATATTTACCTAGGATTAATATTTTTTTTTCAAAGATGGTTGGCTCATTAAGGAGGTCATTAATTATATTAAAAAAAAATGTATGAATAAATTCATTGGCTTATTAATAACTCTTATTTTTGATTATTATTATTATTATTGATGAATTTATCTAGTGGCCCACTTTTCCCGCTAATGTGGCCCAGTACCCACCATTTTTCTTTTCCTCAACTTTTAAGGTGGTTTCAGTTTTTCTATATTATCAGACGAAAACGATTATATTAGGGTATATTTTGCAATAAAATGTGAGGATAATTCAATATTTGTTAGAAAGAAAAAAATATCGCTTTTTCATTACAATTATTTTGGCTGTAATTAATATCAAGGTAAAATGGTGCCCACAATACCCGACTTTACTCTAAATATCGATAGCGATAGTTTTCATGCAGCTAAAAAACACCCGATACTTATATGAGTATGTAGAATAGGTGTAAACTTCCACTAAATTGGCTTTGTTATTAACCTCGTGCTATGGAGGGAATGGCAACTGTTTTCCAAACAGAAGTTTTTGCCATCCTGAAAGTAGCCGAATGGATAATCGAGAGTAGATGGAGCGGGAAACATATTGGGGTTTTCAGTGACAGTCAGGCTGCACTGAAGGCCCTGGAGAACGCGAAGCAAACCTCAAAGATTGTTCAATAATGTAAGAAGAAGCTCAATTCTGTCGCAAGACAAAACAGGCTTGTACTTATATGGGTTCTGGGACACTCCGGTGTTCAAGGAAACGAAACTGCCGACGAATTGGCCAACCGTGGATCAGCGGTGCCCCCACAGAGGCCAGAGCCAATAATCGGAATCAGTTCCGCAGGAATCAAGAATTGGATCAGCGATTATGTAGGCAATCTACATAAAGAGCGATGATCCGGTCTAGAACGCTGCAGAACTGCATAGTGTTTTGTGACAAGTCCGAACAGAAAACTGTCAAACTTTCTACTAAAACTTAGAAGGAAAAACATTCGGTTGATGGTCGGCATCATTACAGGACACAACCCATGGGGTCAGCATATGACCACCATTGGAATCATCGAGGACCCGGTATGCCTGTCATGCTTGGAGGAGGCGGATGGCACTGAGCACTTTCTCTGTGAGTGTCCTGCCTTTGCTAGAGCACGACTACGAGTATTGGGTTCCGATGTCATGAGAATGAGTAATATTCGTTCTCTAAAACTGGAGGATATTTACAGATTTACCAAAGAATCTGGAAAATTCTCAAGAAGACTAACTATCTCTATCTCTGTCTCTATTCTTTCCTATCTCTTTCTCTGATATTTTTCTCCTTCCCTCCTTGACTATCTACCCCCTTTCCAAAGCTTTTAATACAATGGCCTCTTTAGCCTGAGTGTTTTAGCAGCCACCAAATCTCCTGGTGCTCCTTGACTCGGCCTTTTCAAATTTCAGTTTCAAATTTTTATTAACCTCGTCAGACCCTTGGAACACATACCTATGTATGGCCACCTTTTACTATTTTCTCTAAAAGCTATGTTTAAACAGAATGTGTGAGAGGAGAATATAAGTCTGATAGCAAATGATTAAGAACTCAACTACAAGCATTTCAATCAGATGAAAATCTTGCAGCTACACACTAGAGAATCTAAGACACTATTCGCGTAGGGTTTGCTTATTACTTGGGTCTCAGGGATGTCCAACCAAATGAATTTTTTTTCAAGGAAACGACTCTTTAAATTTGTATTCAGTCATTTGTAGTCATTATGCACAAAAGTAAACTTGAGTTCTGAGTAGAAGTCGGAAGGTTTAGACCGAGCCTTGGGGTTAAACATTTAGCTTCAGCCTCGTTTCAATTTCGTATTCATAATACTATGTTGTTCAATGAGTATTACGAGTTTGATAAAAAAGGGCGTTTCTACTAAGCTAAATTTCTTTTGTGTAGGTACCCTCTTCATTTGAACTTATGTGAAGTTTCATTTCAATCTGTCAATTCATTCTTTGTTTACAAGTCATTTGGTATCGACGCGTCACAGTATTTTCTACGATAGAAAAAATCAAGCAGTGGTTGCATTTTTACTTTTGGGTGGTTTAAAAGCAAAGTAAATTTATGAAAGAATTTTAAAAGTGTTTAAGAACTTATCGTCATCAATTAGTATAGCAGAAATATGGGTTGCTGAATTTAAACGCGCCCGTGCAAGCCTTGAAGCCTTGGGTCTATCAAGCTAATTCTAAAATCAAAATCAGAGGCTACAGAGTGATGTAAACCTGCTTCTTCGGCTCCGAAACGAGTTCGTGTTCGCTTTGTCATTTTATGAAGAAAGAAAGCTTTTTGATTGGTAAAAATATTTTTTACATTTCTTTTTAATCAGCCCTTATTTGTGATCTTATCAGAATGAATGTATCTCGAGGCTATTTCCAAGTTCAAAAGACGCCTTGTATTAAGATACTTAGGGGTATATCTATATCTATGCATATGAGTACAAGAGTAGAAGATGGTAGGTAGACAAGTAGTTGAAATGGTCCAGTCTGGCACTCCCCAGCAGCCGTTTTGATACCATTTTGAGACCTCCAACCAGCAGATATCTACAGCCAGTCATAGCTGTTGATATATTGGAGAATATTGATTGGACTTAGATTGTAGCATTACCCCAGGCTTTCAAAAAAAGGAGCACCCAGTGACCTCAATCGTCTAACTACCAAACTCGGACATTTACAGAGAAAGTGCTCAACAGTCTCCTTCTGTGAAAGGTCCCCACAGCTTTTGCAATGGGGATTCTAATGGTAAACCTAGCTTTTCTGTGTGTGTCGATCGTTCAATGACTGGTAAACACAGCTACGAGGTTGGAAATTAAATTACATGAAGTCCGCAGAACTTTCCTATTATACTGTGGTCAAAGGGTTTTCAAATAGCACACGAAGAAATGGAGATCCATTTTTCTGAGAAATAAGTTGTGCGATTCCCCTTTAACAACAGAAGAGAGTAAAAGAGTTGAGAAATTTTCATATTTCCGAACACGTTTTCTATAGTGCACGTTTTCTTTTAAATGCAGTTTTTAGTTCTTTGAAGAGCGGTTTTAGGCGACCATCGATTTAGTTCATTTACCCTTGGAAGAAGATAGATTAAGGGTGGTTAAATTTCAAGGGCCGATGTTGAATGTGAACCACACCTGAACGTCAACGACACCGTTGGACTTCTTCCTTTGGGGTTATTTGAAAGAAAAGATGCACATCGATAAGCCAGCAACAATTCAAGAGCTAAAAGATGAGATAATTCTGCACATTAACGGCATATGTAGAACCTCAATTATGCCTCAGCGTCATCGAAAATTTGGACCATCGGATGGAGGTGTGCCGCCGAGGCCGCGGCGGCCATTTGGCCGATATTTTATTCCATACCTAATTGAGCTATACCAATATTATCATAATAAAGAGAAATTACAATAATTTCTTAAAAAAATTGTATTTTATTCAAAATCAACACCGACCCTTGAAACTTAACCACCCTTTAAAACTTCGATAAATTTTCATCAAAATTTCAAACTTTTTAATCAGAATCTTTTACAAAAATTTGGGTATGTAGCTTATACAAATATTATCTATACATATAAAGGGCCCGCCATCTATCGTTACGGATTTGAACTAGGTATTATTTGAAGAATGGTAACGCTTAGCTGTCATCTGATTTGACAGAAAATTAGTTTTATTCTTCCGCTGAACGAAAATGGTTGTGTATACGCTCAAAGAACGCTGGGAAATATTGCGACATTACTTTGAAAATCGTGGCCATGTTGCAGAATGTGTACGAAAATTACGTACGGCAATGGGAAGAAGAAAAGCACCGAATGAAGCGTATGTGCGTTACTTTGCGAAAAACGTAAGAGAAACTGGGTTGCTTATTGACGCTACAATCGAAAATGTGCTGAAAAATTGGACCGATCGTATGGGATGGTGCATGGCTAGCCGAGGCAGCCATATGAATGAAGTTGTGTTCCATCATTAACCGGAAGGTTTGTACTTCAAAATAAAAAAAACAGTTCGGAAAAATATTGAGTAGTTTCTTTTTTATAGCATTTTTAATTCCGTAAAGTTATATGGCGGACCCTGTATAATTGGCGCGTACACCTCTGTTATGTGTTTGGCTGAGCTCCTCCTCCTATTTGTGGCATGCATCTTGATGTTGTGCCACAAATGGAGGGGCCTACAGCTTTAAGCTGACTACAAACGGCAAATGGTTTTCAATGAGAATCTTTTTCATGGCAGAAATACACTCGGAAGCTTGCCATTGCCTACCGAGAGGTAACCGCCATTAGGAAAACACTTTTTCTATCATTTGGTGTTTCATGCACCGAGATTCAAAATAAAAAAGCTTTCAGATAACTGTACTAAGTCTTAGAGTAATATACACAGATTCATATGGAACACAAAACTAAATAATTTATTTCGTTTACTGTGATCTTATCAAAATTCTTTTTAAGCTCACTGATAGTAGCGAAAGCGTCTCAATGAATTGGATCGTTATTTGATTTTATGCAGAGTTATATATTAAGTTTTATATTTTCGTAAATACTATAAGAGTTTCGAAATTAAGTTATTTTTAATTCAAAAGTAAGAGTTTGTGACTTATATTCTCTCTTTGTCGTCAAATGATTGCAAGAGCTGTTCTTTTTAGTTTCGCTTGTCAGCAAAAGATGCTGACTGCTCTGCAGGCTCACTCTTAATCACTTTTATACATTTCTGCGCATTTTTTGCCTGGTTGCTTTCTAAGATTAGATTTTATGCGTTTATTCTTCTTTTTTTTATTACAAATATTTGCATTGCCTACTTTCAGGCGCACAAATTTTCATTTTAATTATAGTCATGTGTGCGTGTGTGTGTGTGTGCGTTTGAATGCCAAAGTTCTTGACTATGAGCACGGAATGAAGAAGAAAATTGGAATTACCACACACATGTAGGCATGTCTGTATAGGTGTGTTTCTGTGTGCTGAAAGCATCAGCGTGCGAGTATGCAAATTTTGCACATATAAACTTAGAAGAATATGAGCGTTTATATTCAGCTACATTTTATTTTCGCTGGTCATCCGTTCTGACTTAACCGCGTCGCATTCCAATAAATAAACCAAGCGTTGCCGCAACATTAATTTGCACACACACATACTTACATCTACAATTACGTATGTATGTTTGCATGCGTATGCTGGCGAGTGTTTTTGCAAGGATGTCTAAATTCTTTTTTTCTTCGTGCACTTGGCTTTTCCTCCAGCTCCACACACATGAAAACACCACAAACGCAAATGTAGATACTTACTTACAAATAAATCGATAATTTTTTTCTTCATCTAAAAATAGCGAAAGGAAGTCAGGCAGGTGGGTTGGTCACAGGGTCGCTGGCTGGATTGCTGGGTTTGGGTTGGGTCTGTTGTGGTATGAGTGTTTGCGCTAGCTGTAAATATATCACTGCTATTCTCTTTGTGTGTATGTATGCATATCTAGATAACGTCAAACATCTATGTATTTGTGTTGCATGTTGTGTGTACGTTTCTTGTCCTGCGCTGGAATTCCACTACACTTCTCAGCTGTCTATGTGTACGTTTAATTATATTCCGTATAATCATTTTTTTAGTCTGTTTTCTGTCTGTCTCATTGTGTTTCGTTGATTTCATTGCACACTAGTTTTGCTTTAATAAATCGCACCTGCTTTTGCGATTTATTTCTATAACCAATCTACTATACCTTTAACGTTGTATTGCTGCGTTTACAGCTGGCCTATTTGCTGCTAGCTGCTGCTGCTTATACTCGTGGTTGTTGTTGCTATTATTGTTGGTATTGGCTTGTGGTCTGCGGTTGGGAAGTGGCAGCTGGCTGACTGGCTTTACGCGATTATGTTCTTAATTCAATACAATTTGACTCGATTCTAAGAAACACACATTGACTCATACAACAAATAGTCAACGTCTAGTTTTTTGTCGCTAGCAGCTGCTGCACTAATACATATAGAGTTGAGTATACTAAGTTTCTTTTTTGTTTGTTTTGTATGTAAGAGTTACTTTTCTGTTCGCAGTAACCCAAATTTCGCGTTTAGTGACCCGAGAACCCACTTTTTTTTACTTCAATTGGAATTTAAACTAATTCTTTTATTAAACACATTTACTTCTTTTCTCAATTCGTTAACTTATCGCAATTATTTCACCTATTTTTCTACACTCAACACTTTTATTGAACTATTCACTGCTATTTCTTCGCTCGTTTGTTGCCTCCTTTGCGTTGACTACTGAGTTTTTCATGTCCCGTAAGGATACTAAAGAAAAATTCGTTGCTCTACCGTTACTGAGATGACTCTAAGACACTGAGCGGCTGTCAAGCGGCGAATTGTGCGTTTGTTGTTTGTGTTTTCTAATTTTTCTTGCTTCTCTCTTTTCTCTCTTGCGGCGAATTGTTCAGCTGTCAGTGCAACTAGAAAACGTGCCTCTCCTCTGACTCTCCTCCGGGGGCATAAAGTCTGTATAGAAAAGATTGTGAACACAGCTTGCTGCCTCCTTTGTAAATTCAACTAAACAGCTTTGCAATTTTGGCAGTGCGTATACGCAATTTATGTTTTTTTTTTTTGCTATCCACTGGGTTTTGTCTTGTCGTCCCACTTTACCGTCTTGTTTGAAGTTGGATATTATATTGCAAGCTGGCACTGGCTTTGGTATTTCGTGCTTGTGAAAATCGATGATACGCGTGAAAAAGTATCCCCAACAGCTTATGAGCTTTCCTCTCGCCGCAACGGTTAATTTGTGAGCTTCCCAAATGAGCGCATAGAATTGTATCGAACGCATGCGCTAAATTGTTTTTGACATTTCCCAAGAAATGAATGGGAGCAATTTACACAAAAAATTGTGTATGTATGTGTGAATGCGAATATGCGAACATATTTCTAAATGTACATAAGTATTTACACATTTCTACCGTGTCCAAAATGACTTCAATTCTACATCAACTTTGCTTACCTTAGAAAAGTTATATTGAAACTCGTACAGCGAACCAGTGAAAATACTGTGTATCTGGTTATAGGTTATAGGATTAAGGTTATAGTATAAAGTTATAGAAATCTCACTATGAGACTTTCAGGGATTACTGAACATAGTCTCAGCTATTAGGCATAAAATAAGAAAAAAATCCGAAGATAATTGTTTTTCAAAAATGGCAAAAAAATGTTCCCCAAAAGTTAAAAAAGAAAACAACAAAAAATTAGTAAATTTTTTACTAAAAAATCTAAAAAATGGTATTTTTAAGAATTTTAAAAAGAAAAGAAAATATTTCAATTTAAAAAAATCTAAGCAAACAAACGTAAACCAAAAAAACTTTAAGGGGTTTCTGAGCTTAGTCTTAGTTATTAACGAAAAAATTAAAAAAAAAACAAATGGCAAACAAAAATTTTTCCCAACAATTTTTAACAAATATAAATTTAAAAGGATTTTTTTTTAGTTCCTAAAAAATTGTATTATTTTATCTTGAATAATCTAAAAGAAAAAGGTATTTATAAAAATTTTAAAATATTTCCATTTAAAAAACTTTAAATAAACTAACGCAAACAAGAAAACTTTCAGGGAATACTGAGCTTACTCTCACTTATTAATGAAAAACTTTAGGAAAAAAATGGCAAACAAAATTTTTTTCTAAAAACAATTTTAACAAAAAATTTTGTAAGTGCATTTATCCAAAAAAACAATCGACATTTGTAAAACTTTTACAAATAACCATTTTAACGCAAACAACAAACATTTGAATTTAAAAACTCTAACCATTATTTGCAACTTGAAATTGTTCTATACATATAATTTTACAAATGCTTGAAAAGATGATTATCGCTTCGCTTCTATGCTGAACTAAACGATGGATGAGATAGCACCTCTCATCTAAGCTCTCGTAAATTCTCATGCGCTGTTAACGATGTTTACAGGCAGGCGTTGTTGTGATAGAACTCAGCCTCCTTTTTATTCGGCAATTCTGGCCACTTCTGGTCAATCGCCTATTTATAACTGAGGTTTAAATTGAGTGTTTGGTTCGATACGAGAAGATAAATGTAGATAATTCGTTTTCAATTCCACCAAAAACGCAGCAGAACCCCATGATGGAAAGAGTAATGAGGATAGCGCTTATCATGGTACCGTTACTTTGCTCTCAGCGAATTTGACAATGAGCTACGTCGTTTTAGCACCAGTATGACCCTATTACCATTTTCGTAACTTGATTTAGCATTTTTTTTTTTTGTTATTTAGTCTCGGAGTTTTAGTTCTTTCTTCATGACATCTTTCTAGCCTGTTCTAATTAAAAGTAATGTTTATAATTTTCTAAAATATACATTTTTAAAAAATTCGTTCAATAATTCACTCAGTTTTATTTAGCTTTACTTTTTTTAATATCTGGTTGCATTGCCCGCGATTGCAGTTGTTGTTGGTGTCCTTCTGCTTTCAGCAGTCAAATCTCTCTCTCACGACTGCAGTGTTGTCTAGCTTTTGATATAAAAACGCACGAAAATGCCCATTTAAAGAAAATAAAATACCAAATTTTTATTGAATTACTTAAAGAACTTTGTATGAGTGGCAAATTTTCTTTAAAATGTGCGTTTTTTTTTTAAATAAATGTGTTATGGATATGTACAATTTAATTTAAGGGAACGACGTATTTGCTATATTTCAGGTTATGTAACACAATAAGGTATTTCAGTATATTTTGGTATGTTTTTGCTTATTTTTACTATGAATACACCTCTTGATGCCCTATGACCTACTAAGGATTGAGGACCGGACGGAACGATTACATCTCTAGGGTTGTAATTTGCATTCAGCAAATTCAAACGCTTTTTGAAATGTTTCCAGAAAAGAATTTTCTGTACTATTGAACTCTTTCTATTAGTTAGCTAGAGGTAAGCTTGTATACGTATTTTATTTAGACGTAAGTTTGTAATTGAATTGTGTATATATATTTTCATTATTTAGTTTTAGTTGTCGGACTGAAATTATGTTTTCTTAACTTCTTGATAATGAATAAATAAATAAATTAATAAAATTTCATGGAAAGTGAATTTTGCCCATAGGAATTTATCGAACAAATTTTGGGATAGCATTAATAACTTTTTTAATAACAATTTTTTATTTTTTATCTATTTATTATTATATATTTTAATAGTAACATTTTTTATTTAAAATATGTAATTTATTTTGTTTTTTCAAAAAAAAAATTAGAATCGAATGGCCATAGCTCGTAAAAAGCCACATTTTTGAACAAACCTCGTATGAATGACCATCCGGTGCACACTTCGTTTATTTCATCAGAACACTGTACGTACGCAAGTCAATAAGTTACTGCAATTTTTACTTTTATCTGGAGATATACATATATATGTAAGTAGGTATGCACCATCATTTAAAAAACTTTTACATGCATGATTGTGTGCGACTGTTACTCCCACTAACGCTACTTCTTATCAATTCGTGCGATTCGCTCTCACTCTCACTCTTCCTCTAATTCCCATTCTCAACTTTCATCGCTCACTCTCACCTCTCTCTCTCTCTGCACCTAACTGCTATTTTAACGCCCACACACAATATGGCAAAATATGCGTAAATTCTCGCTTCAATCGTTACTAAATGTTGCCTGCAAATGACAAGTAAACTTCGTGCGTCTCCCAGTCTGTCTGACAAGTATACCATATTACAGCGTGCGTACGACAAGTCAACGCATACACACACGTAACACATGCCAATATAACGATAGGCATGTATAATATGTACGTGAGGGTAAGATATACATATCAATATATATGTGTACATATATTTATGGACAAGTACACAAATACTGCGTTCACTTATCTTACGCGCCATTAATTGATTTTCGCATTCATCGCACCAACGTTCGACGACTTATAGTAGGCTTTACATATCTACTAAAGCATACATTTGTATGTAATGATAAATAAAACGTGCAAACATTTAAGTTAGTATGCACTTATGGTCGGCTCATATTTGACAACCGTCATCAAAAGGCTGTCAAATGTCCTACAACACTTCACACCGGATTTTCACGTTCCGCTCTGCTCTTCTCTGGCTACCTCTTTGGGCAGCCTTTCTCAAACAGCGAATTAGAGTGTGAAATCAGTCCTTTTTTTGTGCGAATAAAAAGTGCCACATTTGGTTACAAAGGTAAACAAAAAGTTCCTTCAAGTGCCTGTACTATATTGTTATTGTACTTGTAAATATACGTGAGTGCGCATGGTATCAAAAGTGTATACAATTTTCAGGTTTTAAGTTATATAATTTTCTAAATGTGTGTGTACTTACTTTGAGTAAATATATTGTATCCTCTACGCCCACACTGTTTGCGGGCCTAAACGAATAAATTTATATATTTATTTTAATGTGTATACTTTCGCAAGCAGACAGTGAGTGGTCAAGCAATTAGCACGCTGTGAATGATAGGCATTTTTAAACATATTTTTAAGACTTAAATAAAATTATGTTCGTTTTTAAGATATTATTTTTATTTTATTTTAGCAATACCAATATCAATATTTTACACCTCCATTTCCAAAATATACAAATGGTCCCTCAAATAATACATTGTTGCATACTACAAAGTAAATCAATGGTTTTAACACGATCACACATTCTCAACCGGATAGAGATTTGGATTGTTAACTAGTCATGGTAAGAGTCGAAGGAAATCTCATTATTTCGAAAGGCCCCAAAATATTCATTTGTATTAAAATTTCCGTTATAATTAACTTTAATTGTACCCAGTAAAAATCTTTGGAATTTGAAAGCTTCTTATTACTAAGAGAGTGTGTTTCTACAAGCCTAATATTGTTTTTTGGACGTATGTAAAGTTTCATTTCAATTTGTCAATCCATTCTTTGTTTACAAGCCATTAGTATCGACATGCCACAGTATTGTCTAGAATGTAAAAAATCAAGTATCGTGCAGTGACTAAATTTTTATTTTTGGAAGGCTTAAAAGCAAAGAAAATTTTAATAACGAACGTTCAAAGTGTATAAGGACTTTTCGCCATCAATTAGTACAGTAGGAAGATGGGTTGCTGAATTCAAATGTGATCATACAAGCCCTGAAGACCACCCACGTCAAGTACGTCGAAAAACAGTAACAACATCAGAAATACAGGATATTGGAAAATCATCGAGTGGCTGAAAGTGATTTAGAAAAGTTCTAGGCATCTCATTGGGCAGTGTAAGAAATATTTTGGCTAAAGTATTGAGCTGCCGAAAGCTGTGAGCACAATGGGTGCCGCATTTGCTAACAATGGATCAAAAACACGATTGAATGCATCTTTTTCAGTACCAGCATCAATATTTAGAGCGTTTTCGAAAGGATAAAGTGGATTTTGTGCGACGATTCATCTTTATGGATGAGACTTGATTATATTACCATGATTCTAAATCAAAACAAGAGGCTAAAGAGTGGTGTTAAACTGGTTCTTCAGCGTCAAAATGAATTCGTGTCCAGAAGTCCAGAAATCGGCCACGAATTTTAAACATTAGTTTTTTGGGAAGCGAAAGAAATTTTGTTTGTAGATGCAATCTGGTAAAACAATAAATTCGAAATAATATTGTAAGCTATTAGACCAGCTGAAGGAAAAAAGTCGTGAAAAAAGATCCAGTTTGCCAGAAAAAATTATTTTTCTTCACGGCAATGCTCCGTCTCACAAGACCATTTTAACAATGAATTAAAGTTCAAATTGTTGGAGCATCCACCGTACTCACCAGTTTTTACCCCTAGCTTCTTCTGAAAAAAAAAAAAATCATGCGTGGAAAGCATTTTTCAGCACATGATGAGGTCACAACAGCTGTGGAAGCGTATTTTGTAGCCCTTCTAGATTCTCACTTCAGGGATGAAATTGATAAATTGGAATCTCATTTGAAGAACTTTACTGATGTTCAGTGAAACTAAAGTGAATTTCGAACCATAAAAATGTGTTTTTCTTGCCGAGCCGGAAAACTTATTGACCAACCTAGTATGTATATGATGCCTTTATTCTTCAAGCTACTTTTACTCGAAAGTTTGTTCCCGAGTTATCATACTTCGAGCGCTCTCTAAATAGTGTCACTGAATTTAATGATTTAAGACTATGTTTTACTACGAAACTAAGCTTCATCACACACATCAATTAGATTGTTTCGCAATATTGAGCAATGCTAGCTTTTTTCCGGCATAACTGCCTATATTACTCGATTACTCTGAAGATTTCATGCACCTCTCTCATAAGATCTAGACTTGATTACACAGCCTTCATTTAAAAACCGTATCACCGCTTAAACAGAATTTCAACAGACAGTGGGTAACAGGTTGATGGGTACCCGCTGTCAAAATTAGAACACATTTAATAGCACTAAATTACATTGAACTCCGGCGGGGACAGATTTCTTGTCGGCAGTTATTTTTACGGCAAATATATAATATATATACATATATAATTGGCGCTTACTCCCTTTTTGGGTGTTTGACCTCCTCCTCCTATTTGTGGCGTGCGTCTTAATGTTGTTTCACAAATGGAGGGACCTACAGTTTTAAGCCGATTCCGAACGGTAAATGGTTTTTTGTGAGGAGCTTTTTCATGGCAGAATGTATTTCTGCCGCGGGACGATTAGAAAACACTTTTCTTTATTTTGGTATTTCACGGAGATCCGACCCAACGTACTCCGAATTCCGAACGGTATTCACGGCTTCGGCGGCAAATAATATTCGATTTGCACAAGAAACTCTGCAAATTATCAATAATTTAGAAAGATTTTTTTTTTTTTTGTGCTAATGAGCTTTACCGAGTTGGTTCACAACTACAACAGACGAAAAGATTTTACTTTAAAATTAATTTTACTGTAACCACAAAATGTCAGCTGAAAACCAGCCTGTCGCAATTGTGTTTAACCAAATTTCCGACGGGAGTAGATCAGCTGATCACCACTCGTCAATCCATTACCCGCTATACCGCTGCAATTCTTTTACGGGCCTCATGCTTCTACTTTTTCACTACATTCGTTCAACTTCGGAGAACCTGGATCGCCTTAAAACCTCAGTAGGTTTACCTTGCCATTTTATAGTTCGTCTTCTTAATAATTCAGTTTATTGCCCTACTCTGTTGGAATTCCAATGTGCAATTATGTCAAATTGGCTTCTTTAACTAGAGACCTATTTAAGTTAAACGATTTTTATGATCTGCACCCTTTTCTTGCCTTGTTGGTACTCACGATTATTTTTAGCCTATTTGTGCTTATTTAAGTAGTCTTAATCTATAATCAACAAGAGTTTTGTTCATTTGGCTAAAGAAACAATTCTAATAAATAAAATGTAAAATAGTAATTCTTGGAAGTGTGCTAATTACTTGACCACCCACTGTATGTACACTATATATAAATAAATATATTTGATGCGAAGGCGTTACAATTTTACTGATGCAGTATTGATGATGAATTACATTGAAGATCTGAACTGAAGGGTTTCAATCAAAGTTAAAGTGGAAAAGGAAATCAGACAGAGTTCTTATTCAAATATATGTATGTACAGATGTTTGTGTGTATGTGGTTAAGATTCTGTTTATATATACATATATATATAATTGGCGCGTATAGCCGAGCTCCTCCTCCTATTTGTGGTGTGCGTCTTGATGTTATTCCACAAATGTAGAAACCTGCAGTTTTAAGTCGACTCCGAACGACAGATATTTTTAACACACTTTTATTAGGTCGGGTTGTATGTATGTATGTATGTAACGGAATCTTTGAGCTTAATTTTCACTGGCTTCTAAACATCTGATCGACTTGAAATTTTGCACACCTATCAAGGACCGATGACAATGCAATAATTTGATAAAAGTTTTCCATTATCCTTATTAGGATTGCCAGGATTAATATTTTCTTTTTTTACCTGTGGGCAAAAAGTAAGGTGAATTTGGTTGTAAAATGAAAAAATCTTTTTTTATTCTTGTAAATCAGTTTCTCAGGCTCCCTCCACGAAATAAGTTCTTCATCCCGATTACTTCTTTATCACGGCCGATAACTGCATAGCTTTAGACTCACAGTCGATAAGAAAGGAATTAAATATAACACGAATATATCGAATAATTTATTCACTAACTGCAATGATAACAATAATTTCCATTCATAATAAACAAAAAATAGTTTAAAAAAACTAAAAAACACACTTTTATTGCTAATCGAACTAAAAAGTAGAAAATAAATTTTAATGACAAAGAGACCTATAATGAAGTAATAGCAAATCGAACGATCAGTCATAGTCAACTACCTCAGAACAGAATTATAACAAAAATTAAGATACAAATAGAGTAATTCAAATTAGAGTTAAAAGCGTGGGATGCATTTTGCTTCACTTTCATAACCCTCTGTACATAGGTACAGCCAATAGAATGATTGTAAAATTTACTATATCAAGCAGTTTTTTTAAACTATTTTTTATTTATGAGGAGCTTTTTGTCATGGCAGAAATATACTCGGAGGTTTGTCATTGCCTGCCGAGGAGCTTTAAAAAAAACTTTTTCATGTAAATCTAAGATTTTCTTATAATTTTTATTTTTTATTTTTCTCGAGACAGACTAGCAAGTACAGCACTCAGACACAATTAAATCCATTGTACTGCACTCGGATTTCCTTTTTAATTTTCTATAAATCTACTCGACCTCCGAACAAATCTGAGTAGATCTTGTAGTTCCAGGGAGACAAGGTGGTCGCTTCTTAGCCCATCAGTGCTAATGACCTCAAGCCCGATTCGAGCGAAGGCGGGGCAGACGCATAGAAAGTGGTCCGCCGTCTCATTCTTCTCTCCACATGCTGGGCAGAGTGCACTGTCTGAAAGGCCCACCTTTTCCATGTGCTTTGCCCATAGAAAGTGGCCCGTCATCAGTCCAACCAGCCTCTTACAGTTCCCTCTGCTTAGTGACTAGGGGAACTGCGACAGTCTTTCGGACATGACAGGTAATATCAGTTTTGTCCACCTGCAGTCTCTCTCAGCCTGCCAAGCTCGGTTGTGGGCTAGAGCTACCCGTTTGCTAACAGTGGCTTTGATGGCTGCAGAAGGAAGTGGCAAAACAGGCTCCGGGCCAAGGAAGTTGGCCTCAGGACCTATTGTGGCTAAAGAGTCAGAGATCTCGTTTCCCGCGATGTTAGCATCAGGCTATTATGTCTACCGACATAGTTCAGCCTGGATTTACAGGACTCGTCTACCCTTGAAGTGGTTGGAGGGCTATCTAAGGCCATGAGTGCAGCTTGGCTGTCACTGCAGACGCATATAGATCTGCCTCTCCATCTGTTTTCCACAAAAAAGTTCATCGCTTCTTGCATAGCATATAAGATGCATGCATTTCAAGAGCAAAGTGCAGTTTTGTCCGGAGTGCCGGAACCGTGCTCGGTGCTAGAACCATCCGTGAAAATGCGAAAACAGTGTTTGCCGGGCTCATTTTCTGAGTTTGACCACAGTTGAGCCTCTCCAAGCACCTGGATGGCATGGAGTCAAGGGGCATGGCAAGGGTCGTTGGATCGAAGTCCATGCCTACTCTATTGTCCAAAGCCGGTCAGGGGCCGTACCAATTCCCCTTGTGTTTCAGCCTGCAGATGTCCTTCAAGGCCTCTCCTTGGATGAAAACATCAAGTGGTGGTAATCTAATCAGAGCTTCTAATGCCGGTCCTGAAGTATTCGGTAAAACTCCGACGCAACAAATGGCCACAGTGCGTTGTAGTCTCGATAAGGTCCTCTTAACTCCCACGAGGGTAGGTGATAATAGGTCTTATCATAGCCGTGTAGATCCATAGGACCTTGCTAGGAGAAAGACCCACGTTTTTCCAAAAACACCCTTGCACTACCAGAATGCTGTCAGTGCTTTGGATGTATTTGTTTCAACGTGTGATTTCCAGAGGAGTTTACTATCGAAAATTACTCCAAGATATTTAATTTCCTTGGATAGCTGGATTGTGACTCCTTTTAGCTTGGGTAGAACGGGTCCATCAAGCTTCATCCTTCTGGTGAAGCGGACAATGCCAGTCTTGGTGCTGATAGCTTTGCTGATAGCTCATTCGTACAACACCAAGTGTCAATTATTTTCAAAGTAGTCACTGCAAAAATATTTAATATGGAGGTATCAATTGAAAACACAAAGAGCTTAGTCATATCAAAAAATCCAATAACGTGCAAACTGAAATATGCGAGTGGACCAAAATACCTGCAAGTCAGATACTGGCAGCTTGCGATTCGTTTCGGGACCATCCAGCAAAAGTAAATTTCTTAATTTTGTATTATTTTCACACATTTTTTATTTTGAATTGAATAAAAGTAATTTCCATTGCCTTTTTAATTGTTTGCCTGCACTGTATAGGCGTTTTAGTTGTGTGTAAATTTGTGTTCGAATTTTTAAAGATAAGCAACTATAAAAATAAATGGTCTACAAGAGCTGGATAGGTATGTATAGGGAGGGTCATGTAGAATTAAAAAAAAAACTAATCAATATTTTTCCAAACTTTTTTTTTATTTTGAAGATTGCACATTGTCATTTATGAATGAAAAATAATATCGTTCAAATGACTGCCACGACTGGCTTTACAGTAGGCCATTCGATCAACCCAATTTTAAGCACATTTTCGATTGTTTAGGCTTCAATTTCATGAATGGCAACTTCGATTTCGTGTTTTAAAGCATCAATCGTCTCTGGATGGTTCGCATTGCATTTGACCTTAACGGCTTACCACAAAAAATAGTCCAACGGGCTTAAATCACAGCTCCGAGGCGGCCAATTGATATCGGAATTTCGGCTGATTATTCGGTTTTCAAAAACGGTAGCCAAAAGTTCGAGTGTAACTTTGGCAGTGTGACAAGTTGCACCGTCCTGTTGAAACCAAATGACGTCCATGTCATCCTCTTCAATTTTTTGAAATAACTCGTTGAGCATGTCACGGTAACGCGAACCGAAAACGCATTGGATGGTCATTAGGCTTCAGTTCTTGCACCAATTGAACTTTGTAAGCCTTCATACCGAGGTCTTTATGCAAAATTCTCCTCAAAGAAGTGCGTGAAATGTTCAATTCTTGAGAACGATGAGGAGTTGAGGTTGTTGGATGTTCACGCACATTTTCGGCTTCAGCAGCAATGTTTTTCGGGTGTACGCACGTAGGAGCACGTTCACGTGTTGTTTTATCCATTAACGATCCACTTTCATGAACACGATTAACAAATTGATCCACAAACTGTCTTGTTGGCAAATTTTATTTTTTTATTTTTTTTTTAAATTTCTCACAGTTTGAATAAAAGACTCACCTCTTTGGAAATAGGTTTTCAATATTTCCTAATTTTGTTCAAGCGTATAGTGTCCCATTTCGAAAATGTCAATTTAATTTTTTTTTTTATTTTTTTATTTTAATAATTTAAGTAAATTATGAACACATTTGACATGTCATTTCTGCTACCATTCACAAAAAAACAGGTGGTTCAAAAAGCAAACGCTATATGGTCCAACCTGTAAAAAAACCTTAGTTTTGTTTAATTTTCAATTAATTTTTAATCACTATTTCCTATTTTATGGATGATGCCTCACAAATCTATTGGTACTATTTCGTTCAGAACACCGACTACTTACAGGGATATTAGTACAAGGAACGGAATTGTCGCAATACTTGAACACCGTCAGGGACCGTCAGGTTCTGATAAACATTTTGCAAAGTGGACTTACTAAAAATCCAAATTTTACAAAAAGGCCCTTATTGAACGCACAAATTATGCATATATACGCTGACTTTGAATTGGAAAAACATTTGGAAAATTCGTGATGACACAAAATCAAAATTCTGATGCGAGTTACTTGTGCTATAAGAAAAATGATAGGGGTGTTTATTACCTGGTCATTGTCTAATAGGCAGTCACGCTAGAAGGTTCGGACTCCCGTTCTTCGATTTCTGTAGAAGCTGTCTTAATACAGAAAAAGAGCAAACAGTCAGACACCTTTTATGTGAGTGCAAAAGCTTAACTACAAGGAGGCTCCGCTCTCTTGATATGGCATTTTTAACTGATGTAGCGGGCATAACGCATCTCAAACTAACGATGCTTTGCTCGTTTATTAAAGCCACCGGATGGTTTAGGATAAGTTCCAGTGGTATCACATAGACCTATGAAAGGTCTAAGTGTGTCATTGCGACAGCCACCCCACCTACCTACCTACCTACTTGTGGTGTTGTCATTTGTAGTATGGCGCCTACATTACGGGTATTATAAAATTCTTGGCTCGAAAATCTTCAAAAATTCGATTGCACTAAAAACACTCAAAATACATTAACGTATAAGTAGATTATCTACTTTTTCATGCTTAGCTCCCAATCCGTAATTAAAAAGCGGGATTACCCATACAAAATTGTTCTCCCTAAATCTGACATTATAAAATAATCCTAGATTATAACCACACTTTTTTACATACAACCCTGAACTATTGATAATTATTATTACGAATGTAAGGAGAAACGCCAAAGTAAAAACTAAATAAAATTAACGCAGGCAAAGAAAACAGGTTTGTAGACATAATTCTAATACAATTTTTGTTGGGTGTTATTAATTATGCATTCATATAACAGAAAAAAGTGTGTGCCCATAAACGCTTTGCCCTCTAATTACTTATTTTAAAATGTAAGATCGAATACTCACGCGTATTGCTGCCATAATTTTTGAAAGCTCAGTAATCGTCGACGGATTTCCTCCAACTGTTTATTACTAGCAGCCAATTGCATAATTAAATTAGCTTTCTTTCTCCTTGTCTTTTCTTCTAGTTAAGAATAATAATTCCAACCAAAAACTCCAAGATATTCCACCAAAGCAAAATCTTTCAAATATTAACAGCTGATTGCCGTATGTGAATGTGCTTTTAATAGTAATATTTGTTTCGTAATTATTCCTCGAAAGTTCTCTGGCAACACTGCAGCATGCGCAGCGAGTATGTACGTTCAGTGAATGAGCAAGCCCAGTTAGTTGATATATATCATTGTGAATTGATGTTATGTCAAAGTGTCTTAGTGTTGTATGTTTTGATTTAATTCATATAACGGTAAACCCGAATGTCTGATTGTAAACTGCAGCTGTCTAGTTCGCAAGCGTCAATTATGATGAATGTACGACACCATTTGCGAAAATTAAATATCTTCCGATATGGTGATTAATTTTGCGCACTTTTTATATGATGTTGCGATACCTTGAACAGTTGTTTAACTCCGCTTATTTATGTGACTTGTTGCTGTGACTTTTGGATACAGTTGAGTTCTACGCCGGTCAATACTCCCTTTTGTAATTTAGAAATTAACCACAAATTATATTCCTATAAAAGTACTGTACGCTCTGCACCTCTACCTACTCGAATTATTATTTTCTTTTTAATGGCGTTGTTAATAACATATTATTAATCCCTTTGAACAGGTTAAATTTTATATATCTACATACATATGTACGTATGTATTTATTTTATCAAATTGACTTCACTTGTACAGTTTTATTTCCCACAATTTTAGGTTCCGCTTAAGACGACACTTTGTGGAAGTAAAATAAACATTGTTTAATTTCGGCCGCCGTAACCGAAGAGATTGGTGTGTGACTATCTTTCGGAAGTGCACAGATTCGAATCACCGTGCATGAAACACCAAATGATAGAAAACGATTTTTCTAAGCAATGGCAAACCTCTGAGTGTGTTTCTACCATGAAAAAGTTTATATATATGTGCATACATATATTTTATTATAATTACTAATATTTTATTATTACAATTATTTATAATTCATTTCAACAGGCGTAGATTTGAGAGTACATAATAGTATCATATATACATATGTAGATATAAATATAAGATCACATATGCAGGTTTAGGTAGCTGCATAAGATTAGTTTGAAGGCTACATTAAGTAGTTTTATAGTCACTTAGTTTTAAATAGTTTAATTTATTTTTACTTTTAACTTCAGTGATTTAATATTTATGACCGGTCGACCCGAATTGAAATCGTAAACTCTACTGTCCAACTTCTCTGCTTTGTTTTTCTGTCGATATTACTTCTGAGAGTACTTCTATTGGCGGATGTTAGTAAGTCCGTAAGGTTATACTGGGTGTTACGTCAAGACTTCTACGCCCATACATATCAAAAACAATATATCATAATGGCCCTCGCAAGGGGCTAAAGAAAGATGTTTCTCTAATTTGTAAACGGCAGATACATAGTTTTTACTAAAATCTTTTTGATAGCAAAAACACCCTGGTAAGTGAATGAATTCGTCCCCTTAGTATTAAAATAGCCTATAAATTTTTTGATGTTTTGAGAAAATGAATTTCAAACTTTTTGTCGAAAGTAGCTCTCACTCAAATCTCGTTATGTCTGTAAATATTTATTATTTTCTGACTGACGTTTTGACCCACTTTGTGGAACTAGAATTTGACAAAATTTTGACCACATATAAAATCGACGATGGAGAATCCAAATATTCAATAAAAAAATAATAGCCTATGAGCACATAGGCTATTGGTATACTAAGGGGACGAATTATTGATGCTTTATAGATATGCAGATGTGTGTGAAACTAACCAAAGGCCCACTCGGGGCATGGCACCCAAACACCAGCTCATAGGTATGAAAAGGTGTTGACCATAGAAATATAAGTTTTCGCATCCTACTAAAAAAAAACACTCCGAACTTTTTACAATTAGAATTTTTTTATTGTTAATTTTATTGCAATCTATTTTAATAATTATAAGCAAATTAAATAACCAGGTTACAATTTGACTTTTATGTATTATTGATTGCCGGTGAGGTCAGTAGTCATTTACTATTACATAAAATGATCTTTCACTTAATTTGAGAATCAGATATAAGAATTAGATTAACTTATATAAAGGCCTTAATGCCAAACTTTATTAAATGCCTGTTGTATGTCCATAAAAGCGGCAGAACAGAGTTCTTTACGTTCAAAGGTAGCGGCAGTGAAGTTTACAACAATTAGAATTAAATAAAAAACATTGATTCTATTCGTTTCAGTAACAAGACTTGGCATTTATTTCAAAGTATTTTGTATACATTACATGCAATACATCCTAGAAGTTTTTCAGCAGCTACATTAACTTTTAACTTTATTTCCACTTGATTCAAATCCTAAATATATGTATTATGTTTAAAATTAAAAATAATTTTCCAAGACAGCAACTCTATCTAAATATAAAAAACGAGTTGTCTGTCGATGTGTGTAGCACTGTATTTCACATACTTAACTGCAACTGAAACTTCCAGCCAGTGTATTGACCTTTACTTGCTGCATTAAAAAAAGAGATGAAAGATTACTAAAATTAGATTTTATCCCTTATAAAGAATTAGCACCGCCAACAACATGTTCACTCTCGATGTATCATCTATTTAATTCTTTGCTACCAGTTTGTCGCACTCAGTAAAATAGTCAGTGCTAAGCTTTACCAACAATGCTCCGGAAGCCAAACCGGCAATGGTCGCAACGGCTGCATTATCTCTAGGCAGCGCCGATCTCATCAAAGCCCAAGCGAGCACTGAACCCATGCTGAAGAGTGTGCCACCCAGAATGGCGTAAAGACCACGACGTGAATTTGGCACAGCTTGTAAATGTGGCCGTCCGTATATGTAGAACGCCGAACCGGCTATTGAGCTTAGTAAAAGCACATTTGTCAAATCCTTTTTGGGCAGTACCTTAGAAATAAAACCGGGATTCATTACGTTTACGGCGAGTGCAGAGTGGGATATAACGCCATGTAGTGGTATGTAGTAGTAAAAAACGTTTTCCTTGGTGAATGGTTTAAGTCCCACCTTATCACACAGTGTACAAACTGCATTTTTGTTACTAGCTCCTTCGCTGGCCATTGTTGTATGCAGCTGATATTCTTATTGCGTCAAATTTATTTAAAGTTGACTGACCGTACAATGTACTTTTAGCAGAGCACTAAAATGCAATATTTGTGACTGGAAGGGCGATAATTTCGTAAGTTCGTCTACCGCCGGTGAATTTACACAAATGTCATTTTCATGTTATATAAAAGAGAGAAGTGCCACCGATAGGCGTCATTTGTATTTTTGTTCTCACCAGTGTTGTGCAAGTGTCGGTTCCGGATAAGTAATCGGATCACAAAGAAATTGTGTTAGAACTTAAATTAACCCTGCACAAAAGTTTACTGTTTTTTTTTTCCTTAAAACAGCCAGCACATTCTTTTAACTAAACAATGCCTATACTACTCGCTTTACTATTAAAATCCGACAGTTCGTTTGTTGCATTGAAAACGAATGCATAGAAATGTAACTAGCTGCATACCCCAGATAAAACATTTTACATTGCGGATTCATTTTAAAGTTTATTGCTGAGAATATCAAAGTACTACATATATAGTTTGGAATACAGTTGTGATCAGCGAACATTTTTATTATCCTTATACTTTGTGATAAATTCAAATGCACTCAAAATCTGAACTTCGTTGCTTGCATACCGGGACATACATTAGTTGTTGATCTTGAAATCAATTCGGACTATAAGGTTTTACCAGGTTTTCAGAAAAGTTTTTAATATTTTCAACACCACGAACTTCCTTCTCGAGCAATGGTAATTTTGTAACGTGGAAATCTTCATAGAGATCAGCAATTTGGTCAAGGTATTTTTCTTGTATCTAAAATATAAAAGTTATAAAATTATTAATTCATGCTTTTAACTGTATTCGAAATTGCATGGCATGCCTTATATCGTGACGCGCACATGGCGCATGGTTCTTGGTTTTGTTTCTTGAATAGCAACTGATTGACTATGATGTTGTGTGTGTCTATCCCACATTTAGTCAGCTCCTGTACAAGACGTTCAGTTTCGTATAGCGAAAGGAATTCAGCGATACAAACGCAAACGAAAGTGGCTTGATCCTGTAATAACAAATATATGTAGGGGTATGTCATTAAATTAATATGACTGAAAATTAAAAAATGCCTACCGGATTTCTAAATTGTTCATTAACTTGTCTTATAACTTTTAGCATTTCATCGAGCTTTTGCGTTAAAGAGTCTGCATTAAAGTCTGACATGCCTAGGATGTTGCCGAATTGTGAGATGAATGGCGCTATTTTCATTTTCAATCGCAATAATTTGCCCAAACCCTTCTCAACGACCTGCGGAAAGGAGAGTAGACGTAGTGTGTGCCCCGTTGGCGCTGTATCAAAAATTACCACCGAAAAGTTCATTGCTTTGACAAGTCTGAAATAAATAATTGATAATAAAATATTTTTATATGAAACATTTATTTTACTGTACGCACTTCATTACTTCCGCATAACTCATTGCTTCATCTATGCCTGGAAGTGCATTGATAACTTCATGTAGCACACCTTTGCTTAAGTGCAGTCCTTCATTTTCGCCCTCAAAATACTCATCCGGCAATTCGTTGAGTCCAGCATTTGGATCAATTTCCATTGCATATAAATTTGTGAAGCCATTAACCTATGTACGAAAATTTGTTTCACATTTGAAATTAGCAACAATTTTTGTTCGCACTTACCTTTGTTGGCACTTTTGTGAATTTCTGATCGAATGCATCTGAAATATTATGTGCGGGATCTGTGGAAATGATTAACACCGATTCCCGCACTTTGGACATTTGTACCGCAAGACTGCAACTATTTATCGAATATTAGAGAACATTTTTTATGGCGATTTATTCATTGGTTTTATCACAGTCACTTCCATAACTTACCTGCACGTCGTTTTACCCACACCTCCCTTTCCTCCTACAAAAATCCATTTCAGTGACGTTTGATCGACGATGTTGCGCAAGCTAGGCTCCATTGGTTCGAAATCATCACCCATTTTAAATTTATTATGTATACAAATTTGCTTGTGAATAAAAAATAATATGTGCTAAATAAATTTCAGCGCTAATTTTACACGAAAGAGCACTATGAATATGATGAGTTTTGGTCGGACAATTTAAGTTGTCAATTTGTTTTTCAATTTCTAGCTTCTTTGTGTTACACGTGCCGTTCACAATTGTGTAGCGGTGAAAAATACGGATACAAAAATTTTGGAATAATATAAAAAGGGGTAAAAGATCAAGGAATTATTTATTAAATTAAATATAAAAATGTTTACTCATTAGCTTTATAATTTATAAAAACTATTTTGGAAATAGAAAATATTTAAAATACATCGAAAGCGATGCAAACTTCACGTTGAATTAATTCACAATATGCATCAGCATAACTAAAAAATTGCAGTTTCATTTAAGGGAATCACTTAATATCAACTCAGAGAATATTTTCATAAGCAGCCGATTTTTTCTTATCAGGTTTGAATTCGTAATTAATAGTTATGGCCAACCTACTTTGGCGGTTATTTCAAGAATTCTCTCCCAAATAATAGGTGCAAACGTGGAACGAAAATTTTTTAAAAATAAATTCGAACAGAACTAAACAAAGAAATCCCTTGACTAATTTAATACTACTAGAACGCATTACATTTACTTAGGATCTAATAAAATTAAACAAATGTTCTTGTTTTAACTATAATCTTGAAAAGAGCTTACTTTAGCTCTTTTGTTATGAAATGTATTAAAGGAATGAATGAATGTGTTTATGTATAAAATTGTTTTATGTATTTAATGTATTACGTATAATTTATGTATTTTACTGAATAGTTACAAACAAGTAAACCAGCTTTATTCTGCTTGTTTATTTGAAGGGATTATCAGGGTATACAGAAACTAAAGGTGACCGCCACCTTATTCTTCGCGATGTTGATAACCGGCTGACATCATCAGTTGGAATAATACAAAAAAACTCATACATATATCAAGGCGAATTCATATAATGTGGTGTTATTAGAACAGCTGATTTTTGTTGCTGCTGTATCAGCATCAAGGTGGATTTAATAAGGTGACAGCATTCACCCAGCTGAATTTTTCGCCGTAGATATGGCTTACGTCAAAATGATATGCTTTGTTTGTATGTATTGGTATGTTTACATTCGTATGTTTACATTTGCTTGCTGATTTTGACATGATGCTTGCACCAAACGCAACAACAAATACATGTAGGGTTTTACTTATATGTGTTTGCTGTCACCTGTAATAAATTCGCCTTGATCAGCATTTATGGGGAGTGCTGGAGTGACAGTCTGTGGCTGGGTATAAATCTGAGTCATTTCGGTAACGTAGAATCAAGGTGGATTTATTATAGATGACAGCATTCATCCAGATGAATTTTTCGCCGTAGATATGGTTTACGTCAAAATGATATGCTTTGTTTGTATTGGTATGCACATTCATACATATGTTTACATTTGTGTTTACTGAGCTATTGATGCAAATGGAACATTTATTCACGTTTGCCAATTTATTGACTCGCGGTTGTCCTTTAATTTAATTAAATTAAAATTTTAGGACAATTTACTTAATAATTAATAATTAAAATACCGCAAACTCAAATGATTTCTTTCATATCCACAAGAACTTACAATTCACACATAATAAATCCACCTTGCACATAAGCTACATACGAAATCTTCAATGAACTGCGGGAAATGTAGCGACTTTTTATTTTGTGACTATTTCCAGCGAACGTTTCACAAGCAAATCACACTGCAAATGAACAGCTGATTTTGACGTGATGCTTGGACCAAACGCAACAACAAATACATTTAGGGTTTTACTTATATGTGGTTGCTGTCACCTATAATAAATTCGCCTTGCGTAGAACCAACTATCGTGGGAATGCACATTTTCTTTTGCCAGAATGCTCGTGGAAGAAAATCTGCTGATTTTTATATTCAAACCACTAAATTGCGAAAACAAAATACCAGCAAATTTTATTTTTGAATTTATGCTAATTCGTACGGGTGGTGCAACACCTGATTTGTATTTTTTGTTTTGGTGGTTTGAATGTCAAAGTGTTTAGTTTACACACTGATTCATACTTAACTACCAAGGCGAATGGATAAGTAAAGTTAACAGTCTTTCAAGTTTCATCACTATCGATTCACAAACTTCAACTCTCCTATTGACCTTTGTATTTGAATTAGGTGAAAACCACGTCGACAAAGCCTTTTTATTGACGGAAGTCAGTTTTGGCTATCAATTTCGTTTTTTTTTCTCTTTTTAATAAGTAGCATTGTCCAGTGCAGAGCAGTATTTGACGAAGCGCATCAAACCAACTAGATACCATAGCGGTCACTTACATAGGTAGCGTGACAAACGATTTCTGAATGAATGAAAATCCCACACATCCCCACGCACACGCACACACTCTTGTATGATTTTTCTCACGCATTCATAGAAGGTAAATATTATACAATAATGACTTTCCAGCGACCATTGATGTGAAGTTGTAGGGCAGAACCGCGTATGGAGTGAGCAACATTGAGCAAATGTAACGGTGTTGGCGTACGCGCACTGCAACACAAACAAATGTTGAACAAAAATAAATAGAAGAGAATAACTTTGTTGTGTTGTACAATACGGCAAACTGAATGACCAAAGTTATAATGACTGCGCTTTAGTGCTCCATATGGCCCCGTGTTTCAAGAGTCTTAGGAATCTGGTTTATTGTTTGTCTATTTATATAGTGTTGTTATTGTTGTTTGTTATTATTTGCACGGTACATACATACATATGTGAGTACTATATCTGATGGGTTGAGCATGACTTTAGCTACAAACATTACTTACAAGAAATATATGTACGTATGTACACATATATTGTACATACATACATATGTACATAAAAAAGGCTTCTAATGTGTGCTTGTCTGTCTGCTATAGTTTAAGCCAGCTGTCTTGATGCACAGTGCTTTACAATGACATTTAATTTTCGAAATAAAGATTTTATATAAGTTGATGTTGCAATATTCCAAAAACACCAATTTTTTTAAAGAATTATTACTCTTTTCCAGCAAAGCAGTATGCTATAGTAAGCTGGCTTGTCATCAGGGTTGGGCATAGTCTACCAAATAATTAGTGGAATAAGCGAATAGTTAAAAAACTGAAAAATAGGGATAATGAAACTCTTATTTTAACTACCACTAAAAAATTAGGCGGCCGCCGTAGCCGAATGGGTCGGTGAGTGACTATCATTCGGAATTCACAGAGAGAACGTTGGTTCGAATCTCGGTGAAACACCAAAATTAAGAAAAACAGTTTTCTAATAGCGGTCGCCCCTCGCCAGGCAATGACAAAACCTCCGAGTGTATTTCTGCCATGAAAAAGCTCCTCATAAAAATATCTGCAATTCGGAGTCGGCTTGAAACTGTAGGTCCCTCCATTTGTGGAACAGCATCAAGACGCACACCACAAATAGGAGGAGGAGCTCGGCCAAATTCCCAAATTTATGCTACTACGAGTACAACAACAACATAGGTACCAGTATCAGTACAGATTTTCTCCTGGTTCCAATCTTGCCTACTCGGAAAGATTGCTCTGGCACGACCCTACTTTTCCTGCAGGAATGAATAGCAGACAATTTTGACAATAGCCCACCAAGTTATTGTATTTGTAGAATCGAGAGGTTGGGCTTGCTCTCTCTTTTTACTTCAGAAATATTCCAACCTCCAACCCTTGCCTTTGCACACATAGCGCAATCTTCTTTTTATTTCAATTCAAATCCTTTATTCACTCAATATTCTTAGCGATTCTACACTTGGACCGGCCCACTGTATATGTGTGTATGTGTATATAAATACCCTGTAAGGAAAAATACTAGTCGTGAACCAGAATACTGTCTGTTCACTTTTCAGATCAACCAGTTTGTGTTGTATATTTTCTCCATGTTAGTAACTGGTATTTTTAACATGGTGATGTCCTACGAAATGTCGATTGTTCGTCCATGCATTAGCAAAATTCCAGTTAAAACATCAGTTAATACCAGCCAAAAAAAAAATTTCTAGTCTAACATGTTTCTAAATTAACCAATTTTAGGCCAGTTAATATAAAAAAGAAAACATCCATTCAATTCCTCGTTTTTTCTTAAAATTAAATGAAACTTCTTTCAAACCTACCTTTAAGTAAGTCCTAAAAAGATTAAAACAAATTCTTAAAAAAATAAACGAATGAAGAATTAAAAATTATGCTATTTCCTTTAGGAACATAAATAAAATTAACGCTAGTTAAATATGAGATTCATGATTTAGTGCTTCCGGTTGTTGCTAGTATTTTTCGGCGATTAATTAGAGAATAAAATTATTTTGAGAGTTTGCAAAAAAAACGTCAATTGTGGCAATAATAGTGAGTTTGATGTTATGTCTTATCGAAAAAAGTCAACTAATTTGCAAACAACTCGATTATTTTACTACTGGTATTATTCTAGTCAATAACGAACTAGTATGATTTCTTCTACTAAATACAATCATCTGAACTTAAATGTTTGTATACTAGTTCGAGTTTTCTCTGCAGGGTATTTTTACATCTTTTGGTTGGGGAAGTGATCCAAGCAGAGAACTGTAGGAGAATCGCAATGACGTTGAAGTAGTTTTTAGGCCCATAAACATCTGGTGAAGTGTTGAGCTTTCCACGTGTATGTATGAATGTATGTGCATACATATCCATACGCTACCTCCCGTCACATAGCGACTATACACCTACATTTGTCTATTCACTGCGTTAGGAAAACAACGAATGAGAGCAAAATAAACAACAAAAAATTGTAGCGAGCGGAGTGAGGCGAAAAAAAAAAATTAATCAAATATTAATTTACACACGCGCATTCATACAAGTATGTATGTGTGTGTGTGTTGTGTTTACACATATACAAATTTATAATGTCAACAGTTGATGTGTCTACCATTTGTTGTTATTAATTGTTTGTTGTTGCTGCTGCTGCTGTTGGTAGTGAGCTTGGTGGTTGATGGCTGTTTTCATTTTCATAGTTGTTGTTGATATGTTACCGCATTCAAACGAATGCAAATAGAGTAGCGTAACGCTATTTAGTTTGTTCGTGACCGTGGCCATTGGCTCGGTAGTTCGCCAGTTCGCTAAATGCTGGTGAATCGCTTTGGGGCTTTTGGTTGCTTGGCGGCTACGCTTTGCTTTGATAGCTCGATTGTTGAGCACATTTGCTTTTGAGTAACAGTGGAGTGGAGTCGCGTCGCCGTGCCGCCGTATCGTATCCGCCGGTTAGTCGAGTCAGTTATCGAGTCAAATCGCACAGCAGCAGTGACGCTGTTATTGAGCTATTCTAGGGCGCGCACAAATATTGAAAAATTATTCCAATCTGTTTAATATTTCTATTCGATTTCTGAGTTTGTCGAGAGAGTGCGCAATTTTTTCAATAAACCTTCGCCGGTTTTTATTTCTGTGCGTGTATTGTCTTTTTTGTGATTTCGCGCATTTTTCATTGTACATATGTATATATGTATGTATGTATGTATATATCTACATACATTTGTACCTGCGTATGCTAAGCGTAGACTTTCAAGATTATTTTCGAAGATTTTCGTTTTTTGCTTTGCCATATTGTAATATACTAAATTTGTATTTATTATTCAATCGGTGCGGTGCAGAGCAAATGGATTTTAAAAGCGTGCTCATCAGCTCAGCCAGTTCTGCCAAGCGTCTTTTTTCGTATAACATTGTTTTTCAAGTGTGATTCTTAATTATTTTTAATGAGTATGTGGCGTGTTTGTTTAATTTGTGACATTTGAAAGTAGTCGTGATTTGGCGGTTCAAATGAATTGAAGCGCGCGGTAATACACGGACAACGAGCAGTGTTTGAAAATTTAATTTAAGTTTCGTTATTTTTATTGTTGTGCATAAGCGGAAAAAAGGAGTCTTGCCAAAATGAGCTGCGCAACAGGCACAATAAAATATTCACTATTCTTGCTGAATATGCTATGGGCGGTAAGTGTGAATTTGAGGGAATTGAAAAGCCATTTACTAAACCTCAGCTGTAAATTAGGATTGTGTATTATTATATGTACGATCTATGCTAATAAATAATCTATGGGTAAATTACAAACGGATATTAATGCTACAACCCAAAAAGTACATATTAGGAGTGGTACCTGCAGGTGGAAGCAGAAGATGAAGGCGGATAGTTTAAGTGGGCAACCACTTGACTTCACTTGGTGTGTCTGATTCGTGGTAGTTAGCGCAAGGAAGAAGCGACTAGCAGTACTCTCTTACCACGCCAATCAAGAAGAGAACGAAAAAAAAAAGTTACAAATGGAGCTTACAAACTCGAAATCTCAAAATTAACTGACAAAAGTGCGATTGTGATATCATTAAAATAAATATATAATTGGCGCGTACACCCTTTTTGGGAATTTGGCCGAGCTCCTGCTTCTATTTGTGGTGTGCGTCTTGATGTTGTTCCACAAATGGAGGGACCTACAGTTTCAAGCCGACTCCGAATTGCAGATATTTTTATGAGGAGCTTTTTCATGGCAGAAATACACTCGGAGGTTTGCCATTGCCTGCCGAGGGGCGACCGCTATTAGAAAAATGTTTTTATTAATTTTGCTTTCACCGAGATTCGAACCGACGTCTCTCTGTGAATTCCGAATGGTAATCACGCACCAACCCATTCGGCTACGGCGGCCGCCGGATGCATCGAAAGTTTATAAAGTTCCCGGAATATATTCCGAAAATTCAATATACAAGTTTGTTCCTCAAAAGCTCTATTATCGCCTTCAAAGTACTTCCCATCAACTGCAAAGCATTTATGCCAGCGTTTGATCCAGCTCTCGAAACATTTCTGGAACTTTATTTTCGGTATAACAATAACAGCCGTCCTTGCGGGTGTTCCTCGTAGTGGTTTCTTGACTCGATCAGAACAGAACTTAAAAAAAATTGCAAGGCGCCATATCAGCTGAATTCGATGGCTAGTGGATGGTATTCGTTTCGTTCTTAGTCAAAAATTCATGGATAATGATAGCACTGTGCGACGGTGCGTTATCATGATGCAAAATCAACGAGTTGTTTTCCCACAAATGCTTTCTTTTTTAGCGAATTGCTTCACGTAAGCGTCTCACAACGCCCAAATAATAGTCCTTATTAACTGTCTGACCTTCTGGCAAAAATTCGTGGTATCCAATACCATTGTAATTCATAAGAATCGTGAGCTTCACTTTTTTTTTTTTGACTGAAAACGACGTGGCTTTTTTGGACTTGGTTCATTCGGAGCTCTTCACTGGCTCGCCTGATTTATGTATTGCGTGTTGTACTCCCCAGTAATGACCCGTTTGATGAATATTGAGTCGGATTCAGTCTCGGATATCATATCTTTGGTGATAGGAAGGCGGTCCTTATTTCCATGAAATTCCGGTACTTTGGGACCAACTTTGCAGCAATACAACATATATCCAAATCAAGAGTTACAATGCCCTGAACGGATTCATAAGCAGTGTTCAAGGCCTCTGCCACCTCTCAGATGGTTAATTTGCGGTTATTTACCAACTTTTCTTGAACTTTATTGATATTTTCATCAGTTTTCGATGTCGGCGGCCTGCCACTACGTTTTCTAACCTCGATGGACTCACGATCTATTCTGAAGCGTTCATGCCACTCGTAAACGGCTGTATTCTCTAGAGTATTCATACCGAAACCGTTGCTCAACATTTACGAGTGTAAGATTTTCGTGCCATTGAATCAATTTTTAACGCAAATTTAATACAAATACGTTATTGGAAATTCAAATTCATTTTTTGAAACTTTGAAAAATTGAAAACACGTGCAACGGTAGATTTATTCAAGACGACGCCACTTTTATAAATGTCAAGCAATGGTGATAAATGCCAAGCGATGGCGATAAAAATCACAGATGTGGCAGCCTAACAAAAACAAAACACAACTCACATCAGTTGGCTTAGTGCGTCACCTGGCGGTTGTTCCGAGAACCTTTTGATTAAGATGGCATATGTACATTAGAGGGCATCACTCTCCATATAATAAATAATGGCGGGGTTTTCCCATCGGAATTATGAGATATATATATCTTAAGACATCTGCCGAAATATAGTATTTCGAAAAAATCCCCTCAGATGATAAAAGAGTTTAAGCTAAATAGATTTTTATAAAAGTTGCATCAATTGAGTTAGAATAATGGCATTTGCGAAAAACAAATTGCGACGTGCATGGTTTAATTTTCAATAAAATAAAAGGGACGAGAAAACACCTCTTTAGTGATAACTTAGTTAGAAGTCGAAATCGGTCAAGATTTGGCTGCGTTATTCAAATTTTCCTTAAAACTAACTTCCAGACAAAGGCCAAAAAATAGCAATTGAAATGCCATTGATTTGATTCTAATGATACAATTTTGAAACGTTCCACTTCCATCTCTATTTATACGTTTAAACACATTTATAGGTGGCAATCATGGGTGGCAATAATAAATGAAGGTAGATTGGCAGTAATTTTCTTTTTATGAATTTCCCGCTGGGTGCTTATTACAGATGTGATCAACAAGATATTGAGCAAGTCTCTATTCGTAATATTGCGTGCTCACTTCCGATTATTTGTTACTCTACAAGGCCCGTGACAGTCATTCGTCCGCTCAACGACCGATGGTCACTGTTGATGGAAATATTCGGTAAGGTTCAGAGCAAAGTTTCTTAATGCAAATGTGAAAATGTTGCTGAAGTCATTTGTGTACTCGTATGTGTGATTTTTCTTCTTCCTCTAACTTATAGATTTTGTCGACGAATTTAACATATAGAGTCCGAGTCACTTGATTATAGGCAATAATTTTTATGGAACAAAATGGTTGTTAAAGCAACCGTATTTGATTTAGTAACACCACGGTTTCTTATAATTCAAGGGATGACTGTACTTTGCTCGAAAATAAACATGCATTAAAATATTATTTCATGTAATGGTATTTCGTAGAAGAAGTAAAATTTCAACAGTTGTAATATTGTGCTTGATTTATTGGTTTACAAAATGAAGTCCAAAATAAACAAGACTGAGCTCAAATAGAAACGACAGGAGCTTTGTTCTGATAACTTTGAGTTTATTTATTTAAAATACTCCCATCTGGTCTCGAGACACGGTTTTGCGCGATCTAAAAGCTTTTTGAAAGAGTGGTTCAGGTCATTGACCGAAAAGTCTTGCACAATGTCGGTACAAGCCTTTTGGATGACCTTTACGGACGCAAAACGTTTTCTTTTCATGACCGAATGCAATTTTCCGAAGAGGTAGAAGTCACAAAGAGCGACATAGGGCGAATATGGTGAGTGATTGGTGGTTAAAATGCTACATCCAGTCAAAAAATCAGTCACAAGAGTGAATCGATGAGATGATACATTTTCATGCAATAAGCACTAGCTTCCTCCTTCGCGGTATTCAGGGCGAATTCGACGAATGCGATGCAAAAAACGCTTCAAAACGCCAAGATAGAAACTTGTATTGACGGTTTGGCCCATTGGTACGAACTCCTTGTGGTCAATTCCCTTGGAGTCGTAAAAACAAATGAGCATCGACTTGATTTTTGACTTCTCCAAACGCGATTTTTTGGACGGTTGCTCGTCTGGGACCTTCCATTCGGCACTTTAACGCTTAGTTTCAGGTTCATATTGAAGACACCACGCTTCATCACCAGTTACAATGTTGTAAAGGAAGTTCTCGTCTTTTCTCGCTTCTTTAATGAGGTCTTTCGAATGTTGAATTCTGAGCAATTTGTGGTCCTCAGTTAACGTGCACAGACCTCTCGTAAGCCCAAATAATCAGTTAAAATGCGATAAATCGATGAGATATTCAACTCCGATTTCATGAATTTTAACGATGATTTCGGTTAATTTTTGATAAATTTATGAAGTTTTCGGTGATTACTTATTTTGCGCGGCCCGTAAGTTCATTGTGCTTTATGTCCTCACAACCATCTTTGAAACGTGTAAACCACTCATGAGCACGAGATAGATAGTTTTGTTAAATTTAAAAATGTATCTATGTATATTAAAATAACAGCCAGATGATAACGTCCTGAGTATGATATCGAAATTTTTTATAAGATTCATGTCCAATCCTGTAATATCTGCACTCCTAACAAATCGACGAGTGGCATTTCCATCTATTGTATTTCCATATCCTGGTGTTGATTGATTATCTACTATCAAAACCATTTCAGTTATATGTACGAGTATGCAAAGCATGGCTAATATGGCTTGAAGTTGAACAGAAGGATTCATGGGGTAGTAAATTTAGGCTTCCGGGCCACTGTAGTGTTTTCAAAGCGGATGTAGCCGCAATTAAAGAAGCAGTGGATTGGTTGTTTATTTCCCTAATTACTGTAAGGAATACCCGTCTGTTTGTTGTTTGTGCGTTCGAAATTAGTCGGCGAAAGCTTAATTTCTCTCTCTACTGCATCCCAATACTTTGATATTAGACTCATTTGGGGTACCGGTTACAATGGCATAGGGGGAAACCGCTGAGCTGATGAGCTGACTAGACAGGCGACCCTCGAGATAGCTTTTCCGCGAAATGAGAGGATTGAGGTTTCTCTGGGAATTTATGGTCTACTCCTGCAAAGATGGACCTAGCGTCAGAGAGCGCTGGGTTAGTACACAAAAGTGCAGAGTCGCGAGATTCTTCTTGCCACTGGTAGATCGTGGGCGCTCTAGAGAACATCTGAAGCTAACAAAGACGGAGTTCTTGAATTTGGTGGGTGTCTTTACCGAGTACTCTCCGTTAGGTATCCATGCGGTGAGACTTGGAATCGCTTCAAGTCTTCTCTGCCGAAGCTGCCTGGAGGATGAGGTGGAATCATCTCAGCACCTTCTACTTCGCCCTACTCTCGTTCGGTTAAGTCTCAGACATCGGGGCTCTCACTTTTTTGCTACAGCTGCGGATATAGCAGGTTTAAATATCACACACCTGGTGAAATTCATCAGCGGCTTGAAGCAAGTAATAAAAAAGTAATAAGCTAGGTTAGGTTAGGTCGTGATCCCCCACTCCAAAGCCTCTTCTTCCTTTGTGCCCCTATTTGGTTCTTCTCTCTCTGCTTCTATATGGCATCACAATGGACGAATTTGCTTCTTTGTTTAAGTGAGCCCCTCTCGTGGGCAGCCCTTTATGCTAACCTAATTAACTTGAAAGAAATACTCTAAAGAGTACGAGGAAGAGGAATCCTCTACTGGCCGGTGTATGTTCACGCCAATGAAGGTCTTAGTTCATTTGGGATGGGAAACTGAAAATAATTAGTTTCAGGCACAGCCTTGTAGAATTACCAAGCATTAAAGGCATAAAGCCAGGGGGTCGTATGAGTAACTTTAATAATAAAAGGTGAATACATTGATATGGAAAAAGGACGAAATTTCTTTCAACGTTGAATACTTGCTGTTAGTTTTTGAAATTTATACTAAATAAAAATTACATACCTTAAGAGTAGTAAAAATCACGAAATCTTGGTGTATTGAGGCGAAGAGTTCATAGCTCCCAACAGGGCCGAATAAAAATGTTCATATTTTTGGTTTATTACACTTCTGTGTGTACATATGTCTATTACACTCGTCTACAATTTACATACAAATATATTCATATTAATAAATTTCCATATAAAAAGCATTAAGCGCAGGAAACTTAATTAATTAAAAATGTATTTTATTTCAAACTTAATATATGAACAGCTACTCGCCATTTGGTTTGCCTCTCAATTTTTTTATTCGTTGTACGTAATCAGCCCGCCCCAAAATTTTCATTAGCCCGAATGAAAATTGAAACTTAATTTGAGCCAACTAACACATCCATTACATTTTTCACTTTATATGGTACCCTTCCATAGCTTAGCAAAAGCTACACACCAAAAATAGCAAAGAGTAAATATGTTTATGTTTGTACATAAAAAACATACGCAGCTAGTAGGTATGTATGCATGTTGAATATACCAACAATTAATACCTACTTATTCATCAAAACGTATGCTCATTATCTCCTCCCGACCATTCCACGACCTTCTTTGAAAAATAAATAAATAAAATAAATAAATAATGTTTTTTACCGTCATGCATAATTACTCTATTTCTCACCAAGCCATATCTACAGTATTGTGCAAATCCAGAGCTACTTTTTTTACCGAGTCATATATCAAATTTTTTTGTAATATACAGTAAATCGTAGTAATATTTTTAGGGGTATTTTCTTCTTCAAGTCTACAGAGTAAAAATATTACCATTTATACTTATAAAAATTTTGCTATTTTGGCTTCGATGTTTCTCAAAAAATGCCTATTCTCATTATTAGAAAAATTTGCTATAAGTATCGTATGTTTGATTTTCATTTTCAGACTAATAAATGAAATCTCGAACTTGCTGCAGTTAATGTAAAAATTCATTGAAGGTCTAGTTTGACTTTTGTGGGAAGAAGTTGGAAAATTATTGAGTTACCTTAATTATTATATTTATTGAAACTAATATAAGCCACTGAGTGAGATTCGCCCGCCTGCAATTTAATTGTTATAAAGAGAGCTGAAGTATTTTCAACCGAAACTTTTATTTATTTAAAATTGTCTTAATATTTACATTGAGTTACTACGAGGGGTGCCTTTTATATGTCGGGATTAGAGAACAGAAACAAATTTTAATCATCGAAAATCACTTTATTGTTTTTCAAAATATTCTCCATAAATATCTATTGCATGCGTTTGGACCAATTGTCGAAGCACTTTTGCCACTCTGAATGAGGGACCTCCAAAACATGCATTCTGAATGCCGCAACCTCTTCTTCAGGTGTCGAAAAACGTTGACCTCTCAGTTTGTTTTTTACATACGGGAATAAAAAGAAGTCATTCGGTGCCAAGTCAGGACTATACGGCGGATGACCCATTAATTCGACGTTTTGGGTGCTCAAAAATGCAGTTGTTTGAACCGATGTGTGAGAGCTCGCATTGTCCTGGTGAGTAGTGATCCGTCTTTGCCGATTGGTTTTCCTAATTTCTTGGAAGACAACTGACAAACAAATGGTTGTGTACCACTCAGAATTTACTGTTCTGCGTTGTTGTAGTAGTACGGTTGCGACATGTCTAGTTTTTCCGAAAAAAACAGGCGACCATTTGTTTGGAAGTGCTTCGTGCGCGAACAACTTTTGTTGGATTTGGCTCATCTTGAAACACCCATACAGTCGACTGCTGTTTACTTTCGGGCTCATACGCGTAAATCCATGATTCATCACCTGTCACGATGTCATAGACGTGTTTCGAAGCCCTGCGATCGTTTTTTTTTGAGCATTTCCTTCGACCAATTGACACGAGCGACCTTTTTTTGAGCGATTGACAAATTGTGTGGGATCCAACGCGAACAAATTTTTTTGACAATAAAATGTTTATGTAATGTGGTCCCACTAATGCCTAAGATTGTCTCAATCTCACGATAGGTCCCATGACGATCTTGCAATATCAGTTCGCGCACAGCATCATTGGTTTTCGGAACAACAACTCATTTTGGACGACCTTCACGAAATTCGTCTTGGAGTGAACTACGACCACGATTGAACTCACCATACCATCGATTAACACTGGTCCTCCATCATCGCCAAAAAATGAATTAAGTTCATCCATGCAATGTTGCTGAGTTAATCCACGTCGAAAGTTGTAAAAAATAATCGCACTAAAATGTTCACGATTTAATTCCATTTATGGACCGAGATGAATCTTTTAAGTTACTGTAAACAACACAAATAGCGCTGGTATTTCAAAACGTTCTGCTGTCAGTTGCCAGATTGCAACACCCGGGTTGCCAAATCCCGAAATATAAAAGGCACCCCTCGTACTATGAGCATTAAACACCAAATGATAGAAAAGTATTTTTCCAATAGCGTTTGGTCCGATTAGATGGTTATAGCGCTTTTTGGTAGATATTATCAAGGCGAATTCTTTTGGGGTAAAGTTACTAATATAGATGAGACGCATTGATTAAGGGTGGTGGCACTAGACCAACAACAATGTTTTGAACATTAGAAATGTCATGACAAAAGAAATTAGAAAGGAAAAAGAAAAGAAACTTTGTTGCTCAGCCGACATAAAGTTGAAACTAAAAGCATGCTATAGTGCAAATGGAACGGCTTTTCGACATTTAATTTTACGCTGGCATCCGGATGTACACGGCGAAAGAAAAAACAAAAATCAGCTGATCTACTGATACAACCCAAGGCGAATTGATTACTGAAGTTAACGTCTTCCCAAAACATTTACTTTATTTTAGCGATTTTGACAAGTCTGACGTCAAGACCTTTACCAATACAAAAGAAACGAACAAAACAAACATAGAGAGGAGAAATTATATGTTTGTAAAAACTTAGTGAATGGCTTGGTAATATTGGTAGTCAAACGAACGGAAACGAAGTGCGGCGTGTTAATGTGTGATAGTTTCTATTGCTTTCGCCTACTCTGCCTCTTCATAAGTAGTTCCCCTTCCTTTTGTTTATTTATTCATGGGCTCTGATAACAAAGCGAATTCGTAAGACGATATTCTAACATCCTTGGAAATCACCTTTAAGGTGTTCTCAATTGTGATATCCGTCATACCAACAATACCCTATGCTTAATTGAGCTGTACCATTTACCATTTCCATCATAAAACTTATGGTAATTCCAATTGAAGCTCTTATTCTTTTGAATGCATATCCTAACCTCTAAATAAATTTTGTAATTAATTATTATTTTTTACTTAAATGGCAACGCTATGGCAACTATTATTGGTGTAAATCTATATTTACGGCGACATTGATATATGTATGGACGTATGTATGTATATATATATATTTCTTTACAATTAATAAATGTTTGTAATAAATTTTTTAATTTCCAAGAAAACGATGGCAACCTCGGCTTAAATTTTTTTTCAAACTTGTTTTAATTCCTCTCATTCGAGACACTAAATATTAAATTGCAATTTGTGATTAGCAATAAAATTCACGTAGCAACGCTATCAACAAATTTTTTTTATATTAGAATAATTTTTTTCTTAAAAATATTTACTTTTTTACCCATGCTGTAATATTTATATTTATTTCTTAATATATTACTTGGCTTAATATAAAAAGGTGGCAACACCCTGTTAAAATGAATGTTACACAAAATGCATTTCCAACGATGTAAACAATTTTAAAATTGAGGCAGTAGCTTTTGAGTGAATTTTTTATGTGTACGAGTATAGGTTCAGAGTCAATTGGAATACGTTACTGTGTAGATCGTATCCCAATAAAATAGTACTCCAATTAAGACTTCGTTTATGGATTATATGGTTAAAAAAAGACATGGTCTTAATTTTTAAAATCCACATTCGCATTCATTTCTGATCCACTATTTCTTGGAAATTTTGAATCTGCATATGCTTTCAAATGACTTATGGCTTTCGTTTGGTTAGACAAAAGATCGACCCGCATTGTATTTATGTATTTATGAGTATGCAAACAAACCACAATACTCATATATTTTTCTATGCAGCTAATATTTCATTACTTGAGTCAAAAATGACAGCAACAGCTAATGGTGTTAATCCAGTTAACGCCGTAGGTAACCAACATTGTGAACATGACTCTATGCCAGAGTATGTTGGCTCTGACCGCAAGAACATGTTGAGGCAAGCAAAGAAATTAAAACGTAAAAAATATTGATACGCAGAAAATTCAAAAATATGTATATACGCATCTATACATATTAACATCCATAAAAACATATCTACTCTTATATGTATTAAAAAGTCATAGTCTCAACACGCTCTAATGAGCCACACGGTACAGCACAGGCTTGAGGTTGAGTGAGCAGTGGGAGAAGCCAAAAGACTTTTATGTTAGGCTGTGCTAGGAAAAAAATAGGCAAACCTTCGAGTTAGTTAGTCCAGATGATATCATTTCCACTTCAGTTAAGTGAGTTAACACCACAACTATTTGCCATGGGAGTTCATGTCTATAAACAGGCAACCGCACATAACGCACCAAGGTCTTGATGACTTTGAGCCATGTGCCGGTGGTCGTTAGTATTTAAGTTAGAGTGAAAAATCGTACATACGTATATGCGCACTCACATACCTGTATGTACGTATGTTTTTATGCCCCTACAGTATTGTGCGTAACTTTGTTCCAACTTTTTTCTGCTAAACTCTTAATTTAAGTATCATACTTGGGCGCCGTTTTAATAATAATAATAATAAATCCCGGAAAAATCGTCTTCATTGACTGCAGCATAGGGTAATTGGTTAAATGGAGAACTTAATCGCGTGCTATGCGATAGAAAATGTCACTCCATCTAAAAGACAACATCTATAAAACGTCTGTGCATTCTCACCCTGTTATATATTCAAGTATAGGGCGCTAGAAAAGCCCCACAAAAGAAACTTCAGATAGCACAAATTAAAACCAATACATTCGTGGAAGTCTTAGAATCGCGCCGATTGAGCAAAAAGATACAAGAGAACCGTATTCGCTGGTATGGTCAGGTCCAATGGACGCCTAGCTCCAATATGATAAAGAAAGTTCTAAACATAGTTACGGCGCCGAAAAACCCAAAGCGACCCCAACATACTCGTACATGGACGAAGTAGATCGAAAGCGACATGAAACGTGCGAATTTAAACACCGGGACAAGTCAAGATTGAAAAATTTGGCGATTCCGAACTAAGAAAGCTGACCCCAAGTAAAACGGGACAAAAGAAAGGAAGAAAAATATATGTGTTATTATTATAAAAGAAATTCAATGATTATATATATATATGGGGCATTCTTCGCCAACCGGACACCCCCATCTGCCCAGAACAGTTTTTATAAAAAAAAATTTTTCCCTATGCCGAAATAAAAGCTTATGTCATGTACTTTAATTTGTCATGTGGCACTTTTTAAATATTCAAGATGGACGACGAATATTGACATGATGCTCGGGGGTTTCTGGGTTCGCTGCTGAATATAAATATTGAAGGAAATTGCTGAAATTGGAATTTTTTTTTCATAATACAGGATTTTTTTCACAGTAAAACTTTTTTTTCTTCTGGAGAATTGGAAAATCTTTTAATTATCACTTCCTTTTTGTTTGAGATTTGGAAGGAATGGCTTCTTAGTATTTCTGGTACTGGTGCTGCAGACTCGAATCTTTTGTTAAGCTTCCAACATATTTGTCAATATTCGTCGTCCATCTTGAATATTTAAAAAGTGCCACATGACAAATTAAAGTACATGACATAAGCTTTTATTTCGGCATAGGGAAAAATTTTTTTTATAAAAACTGTTCTGGGCAGATGAGGGTGTCCGGTTGGCGAAGAATGCCCCATATATATAATTGGCGCGCACACCCTTTCTGGGTGTTTAGCCGAGCTCCTCCTATTTGTGGTGTGTGTCTTGATGTTATTCCACAAATGGAGGGACCTACAGTTTCAAGCCGACTCCGAACGGCAGATATGTTTTTTATGAGGAGCTTTTTCATGGCAGAAATACACTCGGAGGTTTGCCATTGCCTGCCGAGGGGCGACCGCTATTAGAACATTTTTTTTTTTCCTAATTTTTATACGAGACTCAATACTTCCTGGGGGCCACGTTGCAGTTAGCTGCTAATGTTTGTTTTATCTTTTACCAGCTAACTGGCACCTTATCTTTAGATAAACTTTATCAGAAATTGTGTACTGACAGTTGTTCGCTAGCCAGACATTGAGGAATCAGCGATCTACCGATTATTTTCTTATTGTGCGCTTAATCTCACATTGGGAAAATTGCCCCAATTTTAAATTTCCACGTATTTGTAGGCATATTTGACATCTTATTTTTAGCTACTTTAGCTACTAAAAAGCGAATTCATATAAATTGGTAGCGGTATTGCTTTTTACGTATAGTACAGACCGTCAGTTGATCGCTGCTATGTAAAAGGGTGAAAAACCTGCAAATAATAACATCCTTCGACAGTCGGCTTGAGAGCTGATGAAACAAAATTTTGTAGAAAATCTGAGTCTCGTATAGAAAATCAGTTTCTGAGTTTTCTCAGCTTGGCGATTTTAAGGCTTTTCATTTTTAATTTGAAGTTGCTGGCCGCGAAAGTGTATTTAAAAAACTAGAATTTTTTTAAAAGTAATTAATTTTAACAAAATATCTTTCTAGGATGCGCTTTAGTGCGAAAAACATGAAAAATTCCATATTTTAAAGATCATAAAATCGAATATTTTATGAAAGTGTGATGCTCATTATTTTATTTTTAGCCGAATTAATATAATTATTAATTTTCATTAGTCTTCTAACAGTCGATCATACATAATGTGTAAAATCACTTAACTCTTTGAAGCAAAATCAAACCAAAATTGTACATAAAATTGCTAATCTCAAATGGTTTCTTAATAGATAATAAAACGGTATTTAATAAATTTAGAAACGCATCCGTGCACACATAAAGTTAACCTTGTTTTCATTGGTAAATTCTTCATATTTATGGATAAATGGAAAATTATCAGAATTCTTCCGTTCAAGTATACAAATTTCAAATTTTCATGTATTAGTACAAGAGTATGATTACAAACGCGCTTTTAAGGTAATTTTGTAAAGAAAATATTTCAATTTGACATTATGAACAAATCAACAAATAAATAATAGATTTATTAATTAAAGAGTATTTTTAGTGGCATTGCTACTTTTTTTTAATTCAGAAAGTATTGATATTTTTTTTATAATGTGAAGTGCACATGTATACATACTTTTTAGACCAAAACCACTTCCTTTCTTTGAAATTTATTTACCAAATAGGTGTTAATTACATTAAAAAAATAAATAATTGGCGTGTACACTTCTGTTAGGTGTTTGGCCGAGCTCCTCCTCCTATTTGTGGTGTGCGTCTTGATGTTGTTCCACAAATGGAGGGACCTACAGTTTCAAGCCGACTCCGAACGGCAGATATGTTTTTTATGAGGAGCTTTTTCATGGCAGAAATACACTCGGAGGTTTGCCATTGGCTGTCGAGGGGCGACCGCTATAAGAAAAAACTTTTTCTTAATTTTGGTGGTTCACCGAGATTCGAACCTGGGTTCTCTCTGTGAATTCCGAATGGTAATCACGCACCAACCCATTCGGCTACGGCGGACGCCTTGCTGGTTTTGTTGATATAAATATTTAATATTGCATGCGAGTGAAGTCACGTTAACCAGCTAGTTCTAAAGGGTCTTTCGAAAGGTGCGTCTAAATGTCGTTATAAAACTCAACAAATTAAAAATTATATTATTTCAGGATTTACTATTTTTATTCAAAATATGGCTCTCAACAATTATATGTGCAAAGTTTTTTTTATTAACGAATCTTGAAGTATAAAAAGAATAACGTTTAGAAATTACAACTAGTACAACTGTTAGTGAAAAAGGAAAAACTAAATTGATTATGAATGTATAAATATATAAGGTACAGCTGATACTGGGTACCCATCTGGTCTAAAACTGTTTTACGCTTGAGCCGCCGACGATGAGTATTTGGCTGGAGCAAAGCCAATGATTCAGCGTTCACATGTGTCCCTAAACATCGTCAATGACGAGCAGCATACCAAGATCACATTGCATTGACGATGTTGCGCAAAACTTTATATTGGAATCGTTGGAAAATAGTCATGCAAAATTCGCTTGAGTATCCCCATAACTGAATGCCATACGTCCAGATCGGTTTAAGAATTTGATTATATAGCTGTGGTTTTTTGTTCGTTGACAGAATAGAGTGTTTGCCAATAGGTAAAGAAGGTTTTTTGTTTTTAATTCCAGCTCTTCACGCTGTTTTTTGACATGCGCCTTCCAACGCAGTTTAGCATCAAAAGTAATTCCAGGATATTTTGCCTCGTTGACGCACGGTGTATTTACGCTGTTTATGTAGACTGGATTTTAAATAGTTTTTTTTTTCAGGCCGAATACAATGTGCACTGATTTTGAATTACAGTGCACTCGCGGTAACTCGAATAGCCGCTAAGTCGAACGACGTGCTAACTCGAACACATTTTTTTCCCTATTGACTAGTTTGTAACTCGAACAATATTAAAGCGCTATAACTCGAACAAAAAAACAAATTTATTTATACACACATTCTTTTCAAACATGTACATTTTGTACCTACATACATATGTAATAGTATATGTATATAAATTATATGTATACTAGTGTATTTCTGCCATGAAAAAGCTCCTCATAAAAATATCTGCCGTTCGGAGTCGGCTTGAAACTGTAGGTCCCTCCATTTGTGGAACAACATCAAGACGCACACCACAAATAGGAGGAGGAGCTCGGCCAAACACCTAACGGAAGTGTACGCGCCAATTATTTTTTTTTTTTTTTTTTAGTGTATTGTCCATATGAATATTTCGACGTTAATATCCCGTTAGTTTTCTGGGAACAACATCTTGCATTGACCAAATTGCTTTAAATTTGTCATTTGTAGTGTATCAGTGCATGTGAGTAATGGATCGTAAAAGGTTGAAGTGTTTAACATTAAAAGAGAGGGCTGAAGTCCTTAACAAAATTAAACGTGGATGTAGTGTTACTTCTCTAGCGAAGGAATATGGGGTAGCCAAGTCCACCATAAGTCTTATAAAAAAGAAAGACAAGGCAATTTTAAAAGCAGTAAACAACACGTTTTTGGGTCCTGGGAAGAGGAGAACTTTAAAAGCTTCTGAGTTTCCTAAAATGAAAGCCGCTTTATACAAATGGTTTCTGTCCCAAAGAAAAAAGAATTACCCAATAAGTGGACTCATCTTGAAAGAACATAACATGAAAAACATAATTTACAGGTCGAATTTACGCTTTATGATGTTAACAAATGGAATGATGGTGCCGAATTTACCGACACAGAAGTAATAATTGAAACTAGTGATTCTGAGTCTGAGTTTAACAACACAACTGAGACATGTGAGCGGATATCATCTGAGGAGGCAGTTAGCTCTATCAATAATGTAATTCAGTGGGCCACAACTGAACAAGTAAGCCCCGCAAAGGTTAACACTCTTCAATTGCTGCGTGAAAAAGTCATATTCAACATTGCTGCAGGCAAGAAAAGACAAACACACATTACAACTTTCTTTTCGGCCTAACTTTTCTGTTAAAGCTGACTTTTTTTGTGTAACTGACACAAAGACTGCCAAATATTTGATGAAAAATATTGAAACGAATTAATTATTTTAAACATATTCATGTTCATATCCATATGTAAATAAATAAATAAATTTAATTGAAAAAAATCGATATCGATGACTGTTTTTTTAACATAGCACACTCAATTGATAAGTCGAACAAATTCGATAAATCGAACAGCGCCTGTTTTAATTAGTTCGAGTTATCGCGAGTGCACTGTATTTAGTTTGATATACCATTTTGATTACCATTTTATACCGTTGATTGCAATTTCATCGTTGTAAAACGTCGGCAAAATCAATTTATGCAAAATGACATCATTTAAATATCCACCATGAGCACGTCTACAGGTAAAATCTGTCAAACTGTCGATTCATGAATGCCTAATTTTTGAGAGCGACGAGATATCGATGTTAAAAGTTGTTCAGCAACACTTTGGGCTACAGCAGCAATATTCTCAACAGAACGTCCAGTTTATGGTCTTCCAGTCCTATTTCTATACTCGACAGAACCCGTTCCATGAAATTTTTTTACCAACCCTTGAATTGTCGACTCATTCGGACGATTATTTCAATCAAAAAATCGTGAATTTTGCGATACGTTGCTCTTAAAGATCGACCAATTTCATAATTAGTTTCAATAATTTTAAGGCGTTATTCTATCGTGTAAAATTGTATATCTGTCTACTTGATAAATGTCAATGATGACTTAGAAAGGGTACCGTCTAGGAATTATTCATTTACGACTTTTGAAATACCCTTTCTTAATAAAAATAGACCACAAGTGGACCGCTACTGTTTGTACCTGATAGTAGGTTGTATTATAAACAATTTTAATTATCAAGGCCTCACTTAAAGTTGATGACCTACCCCACGTCAAATACTTGGTTGATCACTAGTGAAGGTGTAACAGCACAGCTGTGTGATGTTTTCAGCGAACTGAAGCTCACATCACCGCCATCGCATCTTATGATGATTTTATTCCCAAAATTATGGGCACAAGCAATAACTGCCCAAGACGACTTAAACAAGAATTGAGTTATGTGCGCTACAGTATTCTACTAACAACTATACAGGTACATACATATAACTAGGTCCTGCCATAAGTTCTATTACAAGTTAAGTCCGTTATAGATATGAAATTATAATACTTCTTTTAATGGAGTTAGTTTGATTTAATGACGTAAATATTAAAAATCAAGTTTCTTAATTTTCATTCGAAATGGTGACCATTTACTTTTACACAAGCCTTTAAACAATTAGGTCATTCATCCATTGCAGTACGCACGGTTTCCATGGGTATTGACGACGCTGCTCGAAACGAAGATTGTTTAAGACCTTCCAAATTTCTGTGAGGTCTTCGACAGCTTATGTTTTCCAATTCGGACCACAATTTGTGGTCCATTGGATTCAGATCTGGACTTTCAGACAGCCAATTTTCTGCGACTGTGAACCCAGAAATATTCTTTTTTGGACAGTGCTGGGTGGTTTTTGCGCCCTCCATTAAAGAGGAGATGTAGCACCTTTGCAAGACACTCCCCACCAAACCATTGCGGAGGCTGGATGGTAGCCACGTTGAACCCATGGAATAACATTTTTTGCGTCTTTAGAAGTTTTAGCATAGATTTTGTCGTTTTACTTATTAAAAACTGTTCAAGATGTTGAAGTGAAATTTTTCTCATCTGTAAAAATAATATTTTCATGGCCGTTGACCGCGTGCCATCGAAGAAGCTGCTTGCATCTGTCGAGTCTAATTTTCTTAAAGTGCGCTGTCAAAAGATGACCAGTTGAGCGACGGAAGACTTTCCCTAATTAGTCTGGACATAGATCTGGTCGATACCTTCGTTTCCCTGGACAAGATTTTCTGCTTACCTAGGTGATTGCTGCGAATTTTGTTTCACGAACGGCTTTTATGGCTGCACTGGTTCGAACCACGCGAGGACGACCACTTATTTTTCTGCCTGCCACTCTAGACGTTTGGGAAAAACGATTGATCGTGCAGTAAACAAACATTATCGAAATATTAAGTTTTTTCAGCAATTCGTAAATCTCACTTGCACTTTAGTGCACAAGCGAAATTTACCACGAAACTGGGTATATTTTATGATTAGACAATGCATACGAACAAAAGCAGAAATAACGGAACATTTTTCTGCGAATTTGTATGCATTGTATAATTTGCCACAGAATTTATAGTCCGGGAGCCAGGGGTCATTTTGACCTCATCATTTCATGCCGACTGATTTTAATACTGAAAGCAGACGCCATCCAACGGATGACGAAACCAACCTTCAGCTGGTTCAGTAGCGCTGGGTACGTGCGTGGGATGCTGTCGAAAAAAAATTTCTACCAACTCATTTTATACCTGCTGGAATTTTTTTGATGTATTGTTGACATTTAGTATTTAAAAAAAAAAGGCAGCTGCGCGGTAGAGGGGTGAAAACACGTCAGCTGAACAGGTGAACTTAAAAAAAAATTGAAAAGTAAAACTTCTTTATGCCGATTGGAATTTTTTTACATAATTTCGGAAACATATGAAAATATAATAATGATGGTCAGCTGCGTTTGTAGCTGTGGGAAGACCATCAGCCGAAGCAAGAATGTATCATTGCGTTCAGCTGACGTATTTTCCCCCTCTAACGCGCTACTGACTATTTTTTTTTATTCTACTAAATGTCAACAATACATGAAAACAATTTCAGTCGGTATAAAATGAGTTGGTAGAAATTTTGTTTCGACACGTTTCGTATCCTCCCACAATCACACCCAAAATAACGCTGATTTTCGACATTCAAAAATTCAAAATTCAAAAAGTCGGTCCGAAAAAATGTGTCTATCTATTTAAGATTTCAAAAATTCAGCAATTAACCGTTATTTTTCTAATCAAAAAGAACAGTTAAATCTTAATTTTAATTTTTCACGTGAAAAGTGAAAGTTAAAATTGGACTGTTGGTTTTTTGGTAATACAATAATTAAAAGCTAACATTGGACTCGTATTTTTTGATCAATAATAGCAGCTCAAACTTAAATAAAAACTTTTAAAAACTACTCTGATGTTACAAGCCCCTTTTGGTAAAAAATTTAAGTTAAGATTAAAACTTAACTTTTATTTTTGAGTCAACGAATAAGGCCCAAATTTTGACTTATTTTCGACTGAAAAAACAAAAGTTGTATATTAGCTTTCCTATTTGACTGAAAAAATAAAAGACGCAATAAAATAAGGGCCAACTTTTAATTTATTTCCGACCAAAGAAGAAAAGCCAAATTTTAACTTTTATTTTCACCGATAAACTAAGCTTAACTGTTACGGTCCCTGTGCATCCACAAAATTTGATCACCAATTCAAAAAGTCCATGTGTTTTGACTACCGCGTTTCAGCTTTCGTTTACTCATAGTCGAATTCTGAGTAAAATCGATGATTTGATATTTATCTACGAATACAAATTTATGTGTCATGTATGCTGCATCTGTTATATTTGGTGAATTTTTGCAGACGTGTGGATTCATTAAAAAAATATTTGTGAAAAATAAAAAAAAAACACAAACGTACATTGCATGACCACAAATAACGCCTCCACATATGGTACACTAGAAAATAGGTTAGAGACAAGTGTGTGTGTATATCCATTTTTATATGAACTGAAATGCTCACCTACATACAAAGAAGTACAATTTATTTGCCCGTCTAATAGCTTGATTATAAAGAAATGTGCACATTACTATGTATTTATGCACAATTAAATATTCAACACTGTCATTGCAATTATCATATTGCCTACTTACAACTATCATACAGTAAACGATTGTCATACGCCCCCAATAAGGGAAATATGTGTGTACATGTATGCCCTACTCTGCCATCCCCTACTCTGCAATCTATGATACTTCGGCACATGTAAGAACCGACTTGCCAATTTGCCGCCGTTTCCATTTTTTATTTTTTTTTTACCCTTTCTTATTTGCAAATTGTTACTATTTGCGTGCAAATTACATGAAAGCTAATATGAGTTAGGCAATTGTTCACATCGTACAGCCATGTGCAATCACATTAGTTGCTCCATTAGTCAGTGTTGTGTCCAGCTTATGCGCGAGCTTGCATGCTCAATTGTCTCAGGCCAAGCCTCTTGCCGTGTGGCATGCATCGGTGAATCAGCCCTCTGTGGCGTCGAAAATTAAATCACACACGCGCGTTACACACTCTCCACTGAGATAAGCGCTTAGTAATGCCACGAGTAACGTTTGCGTTATTAGCTATAAATAGTGTAATTGATTCAAGAATCTGTGAGCAGCATTCAAGTTTCTAAGCTTTCATTATATCATATATGTATACCTACATACTTACATGCATAAATATATGTATACATATATTTAATTGAGGCCTGAGACGGCGGCCAGTGGTAGTTGGGTTTGCGGCTGCTTTATTGTTGATTGGCATGTTGTTTGCTTTAATAGTCGTTTAATTCTTAATAAGCAGCTTTTGTCCGTTTTGAATCTAAACAAAGCTGAGAATACTGAATAAAATAATAATGATAGAAAAAAGCATACTTAGTTTTTTACCAAAGAAATGCGCAAAGCTAAAATATTATTTCCTAGGCAACTAAAATAATAATTTAACTTTAGAAAGGTCTTCTAAACTATTAGCGTATAGTAGTCAAAAATCGTTAGCTGTTATATTTTAGAATTTTGGATATATATGTATGTATGTTGAATATATTTTGGATATATGTACAGGGTGCGCCATCTCGAGCTTCGGTATGGAAATGTTGAATAACTTTGCTATCCATTGTCAGAAGGACTTGAGAAAAAATAATTTGGAAACGTCAATTCAGTACAATTTTAACGATGAATAACTTTACACCTAAAGAACGCGCGGAAATTTTGACCATGTATTTGGAAAATGGTCGTTCAATTGTGCTTGCTCAACGTGCATACCGTCGAAAATACCGCGGTCGTAAAGTGCCTTCTGATAACACCATACGCAATCTGACTAAAAATTTTGAAGAATCGGGGTCGTAGCAAATCATCAACGTGTTTCAGTTCGTAAAAGACGCTCCAATGAAATTGTTGAAACTGTCAAGCAGAGTGTTTTGAAAAGCCCAAATCTGTCATATCGTCACCGTGCCCAGCAGCTAAACATGCCAGCAGCCACTCTTAGAAGGATTTTAAAAGAGGATCTTCACATGTTTCCTTACAAAGTGCAAATAACTCAACGATTATTGGAACTACATTGGAAGCGCTCAGGACCAACATTAGATCTGAAATAGAGGCAATATCACCCGAAATGCTAGCAAAAGTAATGGAAAATTCGAAAAAAGAGCACAATATTGTGTGGCTCGTAAAGGTGGTCATTTGTTGGATGTTGTGTTCTAAGTGCAGTTGAAACAGACTGTAAAGGACAAAATCAAATACAAAAACACCAACAAACATTCAATTTTGCTAGTTGCTAAAGTTATTCAATATTTCCATACCGAAGCTCGAGATGGCGCACTCTGTATATATACATATTTTGCGAAAAATCCTGTTATATTGACCTATAGTGCTTTTGAGCACCACCAACCTCTTCTCTGACAACATTTTTTAGAATATCAAATCAAATTTATGTGTGACAAATCAACCTCGACAGCTTATTTTGCGTTGATTCTTCCTTTCCTCGCATAAAAGCTGTGTGACCTCAAATTGCTGACACAAGCCATGCAGGAGAAGTTGAAACCAAACGGCTTCAAAGTCAACGTAGAAAACACGAGAACGCTGCATCTCAACGACACCATATCGGCTGCTACCTTGGCTGTATGCTAACCGCGGATGGGGGTACTGAGGTAGATGTCGAATACAGAATTAGCAAAACTAAATCATATTTTGGCATTTTCGCTTCATTGTGACAAAACAACAGTATCAGCCTTCCCACCAAGCTGCACATTTTCCACTCGAACGTCAAATCCGTTCTATTATATGGTTGCACCACCTGGAATTGCGATGATCACGAAGCTCCTGCAAACGTTCATAAATCGCTACCTTCGTCGGATTTTGTGAATTTTTTGGCCCCGGACAATATAGTCAACGCCGAGTTGTTGGCACAAGCTAACCAGGTCAACGTTGCATGAGAAATCAAAAAAAAAGGAAATGCCATTGGATTGGCCAAACGCTACGGAGTGTCGCTAAACAAGCGCTGCGCTGGAATACATTTCAACAAACTGCTGGAGAAATTGGCAGACCACGTACCACCTGACGGCGCTCAATAGAAGATGAAATGAAGTCTCTTGGATTATCGTGGAATGAACTAAGATCTCTAGCACAAAACCGTGTCCGTTGGCGGAGGAAGAGGAGTGATTGACGTCCTATGCCCCAAATGGAGGTTAAAGACTTTTGTAGCCTCTGCTTATTGACAAGAAATAGTAAATTTGCTAAGTTATGGGCCCCAGTCTGCTTAATGGTCTGTGTTGAAGAAGGTTAAAGCTTTGAATGCACCCGTTGTCATGCGTGATGTACTTGACTACCATTCGGTTAGACGCAGATTTTTACAGTGCAAATTGAAACTAATCTACAATTTCTACAGAAAGGCGCAAAGTTCCAATCCAATTTTATTTTTTTACTAATTAAAAGAAAATATTCATTTTGAGTAATGTAAATCTTTAGCTTTACCTTTACGTGTTGCATTGCTTGTCTGTATGTATACTGTAGCTATCTAGTTCAAATATGATTGACATACCTACAACGTCATTTGCAAAAATTATAAATCTTCCGTTAGGGTGATTAATTTTGCGCCATCTTGTATAAGGCAATTCTGCATGGGCGGGTTACTTTCTTTCACCGAATTACGCGTTTTGTAACATTTGCTAAGTGTTGGGCGCGTTTGTGTCTGCAATCGGGTTAGAATTATATTCGAACGAAAATTGAAATAAAATAACATATGTTTTCTAGGCGGCCGCCGTAGCCGAATGGGTTGGTGCGTGACTACCGTTCGGAATTCACAGAGAGAACATCGGTTCGAATCTCGGTGAAACACCAAAATTAAGAAAACGATTTTTCTAATAGCGGTCGTCCCTTGGCAGGCAATGGGAAACCTCCGAGTGTATTTCTGCCATGAAAAAGCTTCTCATAAAAATATCTGCCGTTCGGAGTCGGCTTGAAACTGTAGGTCACCCCTCTATTTGTGGAACAACATCAAGACGCACGCCACAAATAGGAGCTCGGCCGTACACCCAAGAAGGGTGTATGCGCCAATTATATGTATATATGTATATGTAGGTTTCAGCTAGTCCGAATAATCGAGCTAATATAATGTGTGAAGCATATTATCTACTTCACACGTTACATAAAGCTACTGAGAATTTCGGGCATCTGCTGCACGAACGAGATTATAAGCATATGGCGCAGGCTAAGTATAAAATTTAATTATTCTTCAACCCTTTCTATCAACTATATAAGTATTATAACACTAATATTAATCTAAATATTTTGATTTTATTTTCAGATCTTAGGTATCTTGGTGATACTTTTCGGTGGTCTTGGTTGGGGCGCAATGCCGCAGAGTTATGCTATAGGCATAATAGTTTTGGGCGGTGTCATCTTATTTATATCGTTTTTTGGCTGTTTTGGCACAATACGCGAATCAACGCGCCTTTTGTGGACGGTAAATGGCAATAAGTCTAATTTGTTTACATATTTTTTTATATATTTTTTAACATTTTTTTTACATATTTATTTGAATTGTTTACTCCTCGCAGTATGCCATTTTTCTCACAGTGTTGCTCGTCCTCATAATCGTTTATATTTGCCTAAGCACGCGTGACATCTTCAAACGGTATGCTATGGAGGGCATAGAGGAGCAATGGCGTAAGGAGGTTTTGCAGCCGGGTTCCATGGATACAGTGCAGTCAGTGGTAAGTGATTTTTGATGCAGGTTAAAGAAAGTTGAAATTATTTTTTTTTTGTGTTTTCACTTGTCATCCAAAAGTACGCCTGCTGTGGCCTTAACTCTGCTGAAGACTATATACACATTGCGCGCGCACCACCAGCAAGCTGCTGCAAGGAGGCTAATTGTATCAATCCTTTGAATCTCCATCTCACTGGTTGTTTGCCGAAAGTAGAGGAAGCTTTCGCTGATGAGGCGGTCACAACGGCTTACTATGAATATGGCCTTTTGGGATTTGATGTGAGTATGCAAACACTTAGATGCAGACGTCTCCTTCGTTTCTTATATTTTAACTTTGTGATTTTATTTTGCAGTGCATCATTTTGCTTTTGACAATCCTACTGGCAATTCACTATCAGAATCGTAAACGAAGATTTAGCTACTAAGTTTGTGGGCAAGCATGAAAGCTTAAGTGCTTTTTGAGTCCGTGGTAGTGGAGAGCTTTTATAGGAAAATTAAATTACTTTATTTTAATGATATTTCAGTTTTTATGTTTTACAAAAAAAAACTTATAAAAAATAGACGTAACGCTAGTAACTAAGGTTGTCGCCTTAAATAATGTGTTGCTTTCCTTGAATGCTTTTATGCAATGTCACTTGTACCTCCATGCAAATCGAATAAATGTTTTTAATATATTTATATTGTAAGTAAATATGTATTTAGGTAAATAGATGAGTATTGTTTACATATAGATTTATTTATTACCGACTAAGTTCTATTTATATTTAAAGAAAAAAGATGTATGTATTTATGAAATGATATTTACAGAAATTAGTTTTGTATTTCATTTAAAAAAATAAAAGAACAAATTTTATTTCTGAATTGTGACATGTTTTCTAAAGTTACTGGCACCGATTGAAGTCTAGCGATGCAGCAATCAATCATCAAGTGAGCTTTTGCAAAAGCTTTCATTTATTTAGAAAAGTATGGAAAGTATGTGTGCACATGCAGAAAAGTTGGCCTTAAAATAAATGCAAACAAAACCGAATTCGTCTCGAATGGCTTAGAGAATGATATCTCACATTTCACCGAAGACAGGAGCGAAATCAACCACAAGACGGTTTTTTGTTATCTCGGGAGCAAAATAACACCAACAGGCGAAACATCCGAAGATATTGCAAATCAGAGTAAAGTCCGCGGTGCTTGTGCACAATAAAACAATATAAAACATATGGTCTGCAAAATTCTTTTCACTCAATACCAAACTTCGAATCTTCAGTTCCAATGTAAAATCTGTGCTGCTGTATAGTTGCGAGTACTGGGCATTAACATCTGAGCTGATTCGGAAACTGCAATCCTTTTCGAACTCTTACTTGCGCAAAATTTTAAGGATATGATGACCGCATATCATTTCTAATGCTGATCGACCAATGAGCTCCCCATCGAGCTAACCATCAAACGCAGACGATTTGATTGGATAGGTCATACACTGCGCAAAGAAGGCGGCGAAGTCTGCAGGGCCGTTCTTTCTTGGTATCCACAAAGCGTAAAAGCTGTGGTACTCTAAAGGCCTTCAGGCAACGTATGATAGATGCCAACCTAAAGAACTCCAATACTAAGAGGAATAATCTTAAACAAGTGGTTAAAAACCGTAACGACTTCTATAACTTTGTTTTGGCTCCAGCCGAATTTAAAGGCTATTATGTATATTTTTTTCAATATTTTACAGTATACCAATAAGTATAGATGGTATTAAATATTAAAAAAATAAAATTGTCATACGCTATTTTTTATCAACATTTTTATTTTTATTTTTTGGTTTTTGAGTACGAGATGTAGTTTGTGTGGAGACGTAATTTGTGAGTTAACTTTACAAATGTCATCTAATTATTTATATCTTTGGAGAAGATAAGGAGCAGCAAGTGAAATGCCTAGACTTTAACAACTGTCTGTTTATTTGCTTTTTGTAACACAACGATAAATATAGATAACATAGTTAGATGATTAATTGAAGGTCATTACAGCAGCATGAATTTTAAGACAATTTCAGGTTCTCAGCAACATTTTTAACAGTCTTAGTCTTTTTTAAACCTTTTTTTTAGTTACAAGTTTAATCATGATGAAAGCGCTACAACCATGTACATACATATATTTATATAATATACCATATTAGGGTGCATCACTCTCCATGCCAAAAAAAAAACGGAGTTATATAATTTATTGTATTCTAAGACTTCTGCTACGATATTTTGGGAAAATATTAAGATTTATGAGAGCTGAACGATTTGAATGTACATACCTCCAAAAATCGAGATTTATATAAAAAAGCCACTATTATTGGCCCTGCTTCTACTCCAAATTTGTGGTGTATGCCTTGCTGTTATCCCACAAATGGAGAAATCTATATTTGTGTGGCGCTTCCGAACGCCAGATGGTTTTTATGAAAATATTTCCTCATGAGAGAAATGCATGCGATTGCTTGCAAACAACTTTTTTCTATAATTTTATGTTTCATGACCACAGTGGACTTCGAAAGCGCACCCATTCAATTGTAGTCATACACAACCCATTGGATTACGGCGACACTATAGTGGGTCTGTTAAAATCAAATACCCCAATGCGTACAGTTGAGCATAAGCAGAATATATACATATCTACATAGTAGTTGCTCAACTGTTTTTTTTATAAATTTCACCTATAGAAATTCTGAAAAGCTGGATATCAACTTCAATAGAAAATTAATATGTATTTAAATACTTAATTCAGTATATAATAAACCATTATCGATATGCTAAATTGTAGAATTTAGTATTTATGAATCTGTGTAAAGAAAAAGAGGCATGTCCTAAATAAAAGAAGAAGAAGAAATTCTGCAGCAATTAATGTAGGCCTAATATATCTTTCAGGCGTGGATGCCAACCGATTAATGCTCAGTAAGCATAAACCAATGGTATATACAGATATAAGAGCAATTAACCATTTTTATGGTTCATTTCGTGCTAACTATGTATACCAGTTTTGCTGCCTTACATCATACACCATTTATTTTAAGAAAGAAGTATGTTCTGCTCTTGAACCCAAAATTTTTTTACTGAGAGCTGACAGGGTCCGGCACTCAAAGTATAACCAACTTCAGATCGCTCGCTCAGCTGATGCCCGTGCATCACCTGTCTGTTAGTTGGCTAAATGACAGTCCATAGTATTGTTTACAAGCGCGCGGTAGCATTTTGCCAAAGTAAACACGGAAAAAGAAAATCAATAACGGATTTCAAACATAATAGTGTGATCGCATTATATTTGGCTGGAAAATCACAACAAGCGATTCTTCGCGAGCTCGAGCACCTTGAAGTAAATAAAGTTTTTGTTTATCGCACCATTACTCGTTACAATGATACTGGTAGCATCGCGAAACATCATGGAGGTGGTCATTAATTGCAACGCCACGTGAAATGATTCAAAAAGTGAAGAAGCGACTTGAGCGAAGTCCCCAACGAAGTGCCAATCGAATGGCGGAAGAACTGAAAATATGTGGCCGTAGCATCCGCCGTATACTGAAAAACGATATCTCAAAGTCCCTCACACCAAAGCAGCAACAAGTCAGACATGAGAGAGCGAAGGAGTTGTGTTTTCTGACGAGAAAATTCTTCAAATCGAGTAATTCGTAAACCCTCAAAACGATAGGGTTTATTTGACTGACCGTTCATACGAGAGTTCGAGTTATTGATTGGCCACCAGGCGGCAGCACCCGCCACAGATAATGGTTTGGGCCGCTATCACCGCAGATGGGCGCTCTCCAATCGTTTTCATCGAGCCTGGCGTCAAGGTAAATGCCAAATATCATGTTATCGGGAAAGTGTTCTGGAGGTTACTTTGAAGTCGTGAGCAGACAAACATTTCGGTGGCAGATCATTGCCCTACTCGGCACCCTCTCACAAATCTCAAGTGAACCAAGAATGGATAAAAGCAACGTTCCGAACTTCATAACGTCCACGCAATGGCTTTCAAATTCGCCAGACTCGAATCCACTGGATTATTCACTTTAGGTTATTTTCTAAACGATGCAGCAATCTTGAGTTGCTGAAAAAATCTATTGCCCCCGAGTGGGCCAAAAATATCTGCAAATCACATTCGGGCAGCTTGAGATTCGTTTCTGGAGCGTCTCAAGGCCATTGTCAAGGCAAAAGTTGGTCATATCGAGCAAAAGTAAATTGGCTCTTAATTTTGTTAATTTTTGAATTGAATAAAAGTAATTATCTAAACTAGATGTATAATCTTTTTAATTGGTTACAATTCGAATGCTGGACCCTGTAGATATTAGTTAACAGTATTTAGCATTGATTAAGAGGAGTGCTACAACAACAACAACAGGAAGTGAGGTATTTAAACTTTTTTAGCAAAGCTTGTTATTTTTATTTTCAGATGAACTACTAATGCCTCAAGTATATCGTGTCAAAATTTCAAGACAATCGGAGCGAAATTTACGAAATTATGAGTATTGTAGTATTCGCGACTCCATACAGGTTTCTATACCTGCTTGACCTTAAGGCGTTTTTCTGAAACTTCTTATTTTTGAAGTCCGTGCCAGACGGCGCAACTTGCCATACAGCGCGCTTAATAATTTATTTATTGCAAAGCCGATTTGGTGACAAATTTTTTGGAGAAGCGGTCCTGCTCACTGGCTCACTCGTTCGTTCTATGTAACACCTCTGGATGAACTTTTGTGGCGCTATGTTAAGTCATTACTTTATACTGACAAATGGGCAACTCTTCAAACATTGGAAACCAATATTCAAGCAACCATTGACGCCACACGGTCAAATTTATTGGAAATATACCAGTTGCTTCATCTATTCGCCATTTGCTAAGTCTTGGTGAAAAGAAAAGGCCTTTTGTAAGGTAGTGAGTTATACCAGTTGAATGAGGCGAATCTCACTCGGTAACTTTGTTGTTGCTTTCACATGTTAATTTTTCGTTAAGTTAGTCGAGCAGAGCTATAGCGTGCAAAGAAGTGGCGAATAGAAGAGGCCTATAATTAAACTCATACACTCTTAGTGTTGTTGTTGTTGTTGTAGCAGCATAAACATTCCCCATACTTACATACGGAGAATGCTGCTGGAGTGGCAATCTTTGGCCGGATATAAATCCGGGTCATTTCGGTAACGTAGAACCGACTGCCGTGGAAACGATACACTCTTGGTTACACAGATCGCCTTGGTTACATAGATCGCAAGGGCCTCATCATCTGATAAAATAGCTTCACGCTCGCCTGGAGAACGCTGTGTGTTACTACTGTCAAAACGCAACATCCTTTGGTGTTTGCAAAAAATTCGGCCAACTTGACAGCTGGCGATTGTTCATATTTCTGGAAAATCTCAAAAAACACTGGTTCCAACATCATAAATTAGTCGTTTTTCGGGTCAGGCATAATAGATCTCCCATCTCAAAGCCCGCCAAATCTCGATGGAAGAGGAATTTAAAAAATTTTTTAGTTTTCTTTTATTTAAAATTTTCTAAATAATATTTTGCCCTTTCAGATTGCTATCGTAAAACAATACTCGTATCTTCCCGAGAGTTAATTGAAAAATTCTTCATTGAAAAATGACGAATTCATTAGCACTAAAATTTCTGGCATATGCCCCTTCTATTAGCGATATTTATTTTAGTTATTCTCGTTCACCATTCATATTGTTGTTGATTTTTTTTTAATTAAAAAATCATAGTTCAGTCATTGTCTAACATTCGCTACGAAACAATGCATTATCAGTACGATAAAAATTTGAAATAAGTGTACGAGTACTGAGTGTACAATAATGCTGCAGCATTAGTATCTAGTGATAATGAATGATTCACTTTGGTGACGATACATTTTCCAATATTAAAGCAAATACTTATTTCTATAAATCAATTAAATTAAAAGCTGTTATTAAAAGGTATCACTCTGATCGTAGATAATGAGAACTTCAAATTTATTGTAATTTATATACTAATTAAGTTTTGGCGTCAGTCGAAGGCAAATAAGTTGGTAAGGGGATTTGATGCCCCATGAAGTGAAATTGAACATTAAATGATAGAAAAAGTGCTTTGCTATAGAATTAGCGATCGAGCATGGACAGGCTATAACAATCCCTTACAGGGAATTTAAGTTGGTCGTTCCGTGTGATGAATTCAAATAATCGATTTTTCTTTTTTTATATTTTGCTTATTACCTATGACTAACACGTGCATAACATGTGAGTAAAGCGATCTTCGATTTTCGGCATCGTTAGAAAGTTATTAGCAGTGAGAACAGATCGAGATCGCCGTTGAGCGGACATGAACTTTCAAACACATTTTCCTCCAAACTACTTTTTTCGAACTGACGACTAATAGGACATATTTAGCATGAGTGCCGCTATCGCCTGAACTGGTATAACACTAGTTTACAATAAAATAAAAAAAAAAAACTGAGTCTGAAAATCCAAATAATATTTGGATAATCAGATAACCAATCAAAATAGGCAATAAAATAAGTTAAAGGTAATTTTTTTTCTCCTTGTTCACTACTCTCGGGAGCATAGGGCCTCTACAAGACTCTTCCAACGTACACGGTTCTGTGCTGTGGTTTTGTACCGTCCCATGAGATGTCGGCATTTGTTAGTTCGCGCAGCATCGACCTTCTCCAAGAGTTTTTTGGTCGATCGCGACCTCTGCTCTCTTTCGGGTTCCAGTCCAGTGCCATCCTGGTGATGCTATCTGGTGGTTTTTTCAGTGTGTGACCTATCCATTGCCACTTTCTGCGTTTTATTTGCCTAAGAATGGGTTCCCCGTTCGTTAATCTCCACAGTGCGTCTTTACTGATGGTGTTTGACCAGAATATTCTGCAGATAATGTGGAGGCATTGGTCGATGAAGGTAGTCTTGTAGCCTCTGTGAGATGGTGTTAGAGACCATCCAGGTTTCGCTTCCCTACAACAATACTGCCTTTACGCACGAGCCGAATATTCGTAGTTTAAAAGATAGTTAAAAATTCTATTTTTCGCTCATAATTCATTTTTCAATGAAATCAAATATTTTGAAAATAGTTACAAAATCATACGCATGAGAATAAAAGTATTTATTTTTACATTTTGCAATACTAAAGTAAAGTTTAACAGGTGGCCAACTCAAAATCGATTTTTTTGATATCTTTAATTAGTTTTTCCAGAAAAAAAATTACTTATACAGAGCACCGCCTCCAATTTTTGACGTGCTTCTTGATGTTGCTCTACAAATTTAGGGGCATACAGTTTTATGCCGCCTTCGAACAGCGGATGGTTTTTTATGAAACGTTTTTTCATGGCAGAAATACTCGTGTATGTTTGCCATTGCCTGCCGAAAGGCAGCAGCTTTAGAAAAAGCTTTTCTTTCATTTTGTGTTTCATGCCTGAATTACTCAGGGTAATGAATCTGAATAATAAAACTACTTATGCAAAGTAATAACATCTTTAAATAAATTTTCAATGGCAACATGAATTTAGGTATCCACTTCGAAGACGAAGTTGGGTTGAAAATTCCAAGGATAATAAAAATCAATTTATCATAATAATCGTTTTTAATTATAAAATCTAATATATTTCAAAATATATAAAGCATTAATCAAATAAATCACAATCACATGAAAACTCACAAATTTCAATAAACCACAAACACATGCCAGAAAACAAATACATGACAGAGTCTGGTTTTCAGACGCAGCAACCAACTTTACATAGAAATTGGAAGATCTGGTTCTTGGATAAAAAAAATCATTAATTATTTGAAACCAGCGTAATTGATAATCGTTGACGTCTTTTTTTGCTATTCAACAAAATAAACACACACAAAAAAAGTCCTTTTGAAAAAAACTATTTCTTTTTGAGAGCGCGTAAAATATTTTATTTTTATTATTTTCAAAATGTTATAGTCGCGTGGATAGCCATTCACTCACATATTAAAATGATTTAAAGAACTCCAAAAATGCTAGAAAACGCCGTCAAAAACCACCTCACATTGAAAAAGGTCTTGTTTCACAGACTTATAAATAATGTGGATAATATTATGATTATAATAAAATATGCAATTAAGAATGTTTATCTCTTGCCTTATTTTTCTTCTTTTCCTTATAATCTAAGCAGTATTTTGAGTAGACTCTTCGACTAGACTTTGGCTCCTATCTAGTAGACTTTGTAAGGTACTATAATATAATATTTAATACATATATTGGGAGTAGTATGTATATCCCAGGGTACAAGACAATATCAAAAATATTAAAATTTTAACATTTTTATCATTTTAACTCAAAAATTTAACATTTTTACCATTTAACTCATTTTTTTAACTTACAGTTACTCAAAATTTTAACATTTTTTAACATTTAACTCATTTTTTTAGCTTATATTATCTCACAAAATAAACGTTTAAATTTTGATGTGGGTCGAAGAGTCCAACCCTAAATTATTGTTACTCGTAGTTAATATTTTTAAGATATTAAAGATATCTATTTTTGATGTACTAGTAATCAATATTTAGGTTGGTACAGTTAAAATTTTGTGTTGGGTCGATGTCTATTAAGTGAAAAAATGTTAAAATATTGATTACAAAATATTTAAAGTAATCTATTCAAAAAAAAAAACAAAAAAGGATACATTTATTTTTTAAAGTACCTTTCAAAAAAAACGACGAACTCCTCAAAACAAGAGTCTTTGAGTCAGATTTGAACTTGCAACAAAATTATTGTTATAATTCCAACTGCTTAACCAACTCATCTAAACATCATATTCTGAAGTAATGTAATTACAGCTGAGTAGTATGCAAAGCAAGCAATGCTGATCTTATCAACATTGCTCACAATCTATAAATAGAATAAGCATAAGCACAAACCAAAAAAAAAATGAAATACTGTTGAATACGAGTCACAAACTGCAAGATAAGCATAATATTTGATAAGCTTTTATACATCAACACATGTTTCGACTCTGTCGAAACCGTTTGACTTTGTCAAACATGGTTACAAGTGCAGTATGTATTTAGCGTTAGAAGAGGGTGGACGCAAAAAAAAAAACAAAACAAAAAGATTTTATAACTATGGCTGGTAAGTTTTTTTTTTTGTAATTTTTTAAGTTTTTATTAATTTATTTATTTGTTTCAGAAGAAAGTATGGATTTCGATGAAAGCAAGGATGGATTTGATGAAGAAGGGGAAAAATTTTTTAAAGATCTTGAAACCTTCACCAGTTTTTGTATAGAAAAACGTATTTCTTCTTTTAATCAACTAAAAGAAAAATATATATTTGAAGGCAATGGCCTAAAATTAAAAAATGAAAAATATAAAAATTTTTTGGATAATATGTTTATGGATAAAAAAGATAAAAAAAATTATAAGAAAGATAAAAGAGAATTTGATTTCATCGATTTAAAAGAATTATTGGAATCAAAACGTGTAAACCAATCTAAACCAGTTGGTTTAGATTTTAAAATTGATAATGAATTTATACAAAATTTACAAAAAGATAGTATTGATGATAATATTACAAAATTATATAAAATTAATAAATTATTATTACAAAATAAGAAAAATACTTTTTATATAAATTGTACAATAGGATTAATTTTAGAAGAATATGCAAGAAAATTGCAATTAGAAAAAGGTTATAAAAAAATTGGTGTAAAATGTAAATATACAACTATGAAAGATATATATAAAAAATTTAAGATAAGCGAAAGCTATGCTTGTAAATTACGTTATATAGGCTTTTTGGTAACACAATACCAAAAATTGCAAAATTTAGATATAACCATTGATGGATTATATAAATATAGAAAAATATTAGATATAGTTTTTGATGAAAAAAATGAAAAATATAAAGATTTCCAAAATAACTGGATATAATAAAAAATAAAAATCTTATTCAAACAAAAATTCAAACATTTTTTTATATTGTAAAGAAAAATTCAAACATTTTTTTATATCTACCATCATTTGTTTCTTGTTCTTTATCTATTACTAAAAATCCAAACTGTTCTTTCCAACATTGAATACACATATTTTTTAAAATATCATAATCAATATCATTACAATGATCATTAAATATGTGTTTCAGATTAGTCTTATCTTGTTTAAATAAAATTATATAGTTTGCATTATCTCTTATCAATTGTTTAGGTATTTTTGAATATGTTTGACATAAATAAAAACAAGAAATGTTATTGTGTCTACCATAAGCAAAATAATTGGCAATATTATCTTGTTGTTCTGTAGAGATATCGTCAAATATTATTACAGAATATGGTTTAATATTTTCAGGTGTTGGTAGAGATTGAATTGATAAACATTTTATATCTTTAGATTCCAAATCATTTTTAACACACAATTTATTGAATTGAATTATCATATCTTCTAAAAATTTATATTTTTCTTGATAGCAAGTTTTTGAACAAATTATTATATCAGAATAATAAATCTTTGATAATATATTTAATAATACATTTGTTTTTCCGCAATTACTTGGTCCACAAATAATTGCTCTAATAATATTCGGAAATATTTCATTTAATCTTTTTATTGGTTTATGAGTATCAAAATTTTGAATAGTTAATTTAATTTTATTATCTAATTTAGTAACTTTTAAATGACCATCCATAATTTAGAATTTTAGACAAATTTTTTTAATCTATTAATATAATTAATTACATATTTATTTCAATTAATTTTTAGTTAATTTAAATTTTATAAAAATTAAAAAAAAACAAGTCAAACATGCATTACTTGATTTGTTAGTGGATTATATGAATAACTATCATCACTAATAATTAAACAGTGAATGACTGTATTTGATGGAAAATCTTCTGTCCATTTAAATTCAATTTTAATATCAATAGCAGCCTCTTTAATTACCTCATTCTGTTTAGATGTATCAATGCATATTATTGGATATTCTTTTAAAAATGTATCACAATTAACTATTGGTAAATTATTTATACTAGAACCATAATATGAATTTTTAAAATCTAGAAACATATTATATAATGTATCAAATTTATTTTGATTAATAGATAGTTGCATATCATAGTTTGGATATCTATTTGTATTTAATTTAACTACAACATTTTCTAAATTACAATGGTCAAATTTACTATTGTCTTCATAATTATTCTGATTTCTTGATGTTTGAAATGCAATAAGAAAATATCTAGGTTTAGCACTAGATGATGTTATATTCCAGGTATAAGTCTTTACAGCTGGAATTGCAGTAGTACAATAGTATCTCCAATTTCTAAAATACATTTGAAAGTTTGTATTATTTGAAATTTTTTTATTAATTTCATGATCAACTTCAACTGAAAATTTAACATGAGGCATTCTCCATATAATTTGATTAATATCAATAGAAAAAGTATGATCACTTAAACTATTATCAATAATTAAACAATTTGTATCATCATTTGATCTTATTAATTCTAATTTTTGATTAATTCTAAAAATGAAATTTTTGTAATCATCAAAAAACCCAATTAATATACATAATGGAATGCTAACAGAAAAATAACCTTTCTTATTACAAACACTACCTTTATTTACAATTTGCCAACCAGCATTATTTAATGGTAAATCATTAGAAAATGATGCTAAGCCTTTAATTGTTGTTGTTATTCCAGGATTTTCAATTTTATCAATTTCAACTGAATTAATAAAATATGTAATTTTACTAAACAGATTTATTATACCATTATTCACAAAATTTATTTTATCAGGATTAAGTTTATCTAATATTTTACCATCTTTATCTTTAGCAATAATTTGACCTCTAATATTAAGTAAACTTTTTGATGGTAACGTTTTAATGTCTTGATTATTAATATTTATTTCTATTGGTCTTCCATATTCATTTAATAGTGTAGAATTAGATGGCAAATGTTCATAAAAGTCATAAGATTCGATACCTTTTTCTTCTTTCATTTATTTAACTAAAAAATATTATTAAAAATTTACTAATATGTTTTGACTAGGTCGAAACCTATGTTTAAAATAATTGTAGTCTTGTATTTAATTGTCTTATCAAATTATAAAAAAACATTATTAATAGAATAATAATTAGTACCATTGAAATGTATTCATTTTGCATTATTTTATCTATTCCATTTGAAATAATAAAATCTATTTTTGATAATTGATTATTTTTATCAAAATTGTTTTTACAATTATTCATTTAATGCAATAGAAAAAATCCTAAATATTTTTAATATTTTTTTTTTTTGTTAATCTTTTTACATTCATTTTCAATTACCTTTTTTTGTATATCTAAATATATTGCATAAAATATAAGAATTGCAATTACAATAAAAATTACAATAGAAATTAATTTTAATAAAGACGGATCCATTATGACACATCTACATCCTCCATTATATTTATTATTAGCATCAATTATGTATAACTGTGATATACAATCATTTTGATATGGAATAATATTAACACAAGTATTCATTTATTAACAATATTTTTTTTTTTATTTCATTTTACTTACACTTTTCAATAAATCATTGAGTTTTTGTGTTGTAATTTTTTTATTTACTAGTCCAATCTTCATTGTTTTAGATTCTTCAATAGCTTTTTGTCTTTTAATAAAATTGTTCTTATATTTTTCAGCTAATGCAGCGTTTTTATTTTCAATGCTATTTATAAGGTTATTATGTTCTGATTCAAGAATATCATAATTTACTTGTAACTCATACATATCATCATTTAATTTGCCAATAATTTCTTCATAACTCATTAAACTAAATTCTAATATAGCTTTCTCATTTAATAATTCATTTACTAATATTTTATTTGATTCTGAATGTAATTCAATATTATAATCTTTAATATTTTTAACACTTTTCATAATACAAACAGCATATTCATGCCATACATGATCATTATTTTTAAGTGCATCATTTAAACATTGAACAAAACCACTTCTATTATTAAACTGAGATTTATGTTGCCTAATAAATTCTTGTGTTTGTTTAACCTCTTTTTCTATTTCTTCTTTATTTAATAGTTTTATACTAGATCCTCTTAATTTCAAGATAGGCACATCAGTATTTGTTTTAAATTCTTCAATTGTATGTATATTCGACATTTATTATAATAAAAATTTTTAATATTTTTTTATATTGAAACACTAAGAAAAATATAATTATTTTAAAAAATTTTTTTATAAATAAATTAAAATTAATAAAATGTATAAGAATATAACTAATTTATACAATCGTCCAAGCCCTTCTACTAGAACTGTTTCACCACTTGTATCACTACAAGGGAAAACAAAAAGTTTTAGAAATTCAAAAAATATTCATATTCCAAAAAATGCTAAAGAACTTAAACAAATTAGAGAAAGAAATTTAGCTATTAATTATTTAGAACAAGCTAGTACTTTAAAATTAACTAAAGTAAAATTTTGCGAACAAAATCATATTTCACGCGATTCTCTTAATAATGGACTTAAATTACTTGGTATTGAAATTATTAGCAAAAACACTAAAAATGAAGACAATTCTCGACAATTCTCGACAAAAGAAGACAATTCTCGACAATTCTCGACAAATGAATACAATTCTCGACAGACTAAATCAAATAGTTTAACAGAGGAACTTTTAAAGAATGTAACTAAAATAAATAAGAAAAATAAAAACGAATTGTCTAATATTAATAAAAAAGTTGATGATGATATTTCAAGTTTACCTTCAGTTCATGATTAATAATTATCCAAATAAATAAATAAATACATCACATTTTCTATTATAATAAATGGTGCGATATTATGGTAGTGGTATTATAAATAATCTTATAAATAATCTTCCATTTGAATTACATTCTCCAGGATATAATTATTTAGGACCTGGTACTAATCTTGAATTAAAACTTGAAAAAGATATACATCCAATTAATAAATTAGATGAAGCAGCTAAAGAACATGATATTGCATATTCTAAAAGTAACGATATAAAGAAAAGACATGAAGCTGATAAAATTTTAGAAGATAAAGCATGGTCAAGAGTTTCAGCAAAAGATGCTAGTTTATCAGAAAAAGTAAATGCATATTTAACTACTAATGCTATGAAATTTAAAAGAAAAATGGGTATGGGTTTAACAACTCACAATTCATTAACTGAAGAATTGATAAATGTTGACTCTGTTAACGGTTCACAAAGTGAACATAATACAAATGAAAATGAAATTAATTTTATTCCAAAATGTGGACGATATATTAAATATCCAATATCTCTAAATGAGGATCAACAAAAACAAGTTTATGATGCTATGAAAAATAAAACAGATATTACTATAAAATTAGAACCAATTCAATTACAAAGAACTAAAGAAAGTGTAATGAATGAAACATATTTACCATTAACTAGAAAACAAATTAATTCAATAAAAAAACATTTAGATAATAATAAAACTACTTTTAAAATTTTTATATTAAAATTATCTATGTCTCAGTTACAAAGTTTTAATAATGAAAAAATTGGCGGATTTTTACCAGCACTATTACCACTTATTCCAGCAATAGGAGCTGCAGTTACTGCAGGAACAACATTATATAGAGCATATAATGATAAAAAAACTAACGATAAATTATTAGAAGAAAAAATACGTCATAATAAAGCATTAGAAGAAAAAAATATAAAATCTGGTAATGGTATGTTACTTAAAAAATCTGGTAATGGTATGTTACTTAAAAAAAATTTGATTTTGAATTAATTCCAATTAAACCATTAAGTAATTATGATTTAAAAAAATATGCTAGAAAATTTAATATAGCAAATTTTAGGGGTGTATTCATGAAAGATAGATTACCAGAAAAGATAAAAGATAAAGAATGTGGAATAATAAATTTAGATAATAATGATGGTAATGGTACACACTGGGTAGCATATAAAAAATATAATAATCATATTTTTTACTATGATTCCTTTGCTATAAATAAATTACCAATATTAATAGAAAAATATTTCAAAACTAATGAAAATACTGTAATTTTTAATAATAATATTGATCAAGAAATAAATGAAATAATTTGTGGTCATCTATGTTTAAAATTTTTACTTAATTAAATAATGCCGACTATATCATTAGATGGAAATACTTCAATAATTTCATGTAATTTTGATGAACCAATAATTTTAGATAATAAACATATTTCAACAGAGTCAAATGAAGTTAAACATGATTTTGAAATGTGTTTGCTTAATTTTTCTACTTATAATTCTATACCGAACATATCTGAAAAATTAAAAAATAATATTTTACATTATGTTGACTCTGTCATTGGTTCACAAAGTGAACATATTTTCGAAGGAAATGATTCACAAGATAATTTACATACAATTAACAGTGTTAACAAAAAAATTACATTTCCAACTGGTTCATATGAAATAAATGATATAAACAATTTTATAAAAGAGAAAATAAAGGGTATTACTATTAAACCAAATATGACAACATTAAAAGTTGAAATTAAAAGTAATTATATTATTGATTTTACACAAAAAAATTCCATAGCTTCATTACTAGGATTTAGTGAACAAATTATTCAACCTAATACATTAGTATCATCTGATTTACCAGTAAATATTATGAATGTTAATTCTATTAGAATAAAATGTAATATTGTAGGAGGTAGTTATGAAAATAATAAACAAACAAATATTATTCATGAATTTTTTATTAATGATAAACCTGGTGAAAAAATAAATGAAATACCTAAAAATTTAATATACTATCCAGTAAATACAAATACTATTAGAAATATAACTATTTATATTGTTGATCAGGATAATAATTTAATTGATTTTAGAAAAGAAAAAATTAGTATAAGATTAAATATTAGAAATGTAAATTGATATAAAATTTAAAAAAAATATTTGTTAATAAATTGGAAACAATGGGTGAAATAATACAACAACAACAAAGATTATATCATAAAATAGTAAATGGTGAAAAAATATGTTTATCTATTATAAATAGTAAAAAAATATGTTTTTCATGTTTGGAAGAAACAAATATTTCTAATTTGAATAAGGGGTATTGTAAAAAATGTTACAATCAAAAATTTGCATATCGTAACACATTACCAAGTAGAAATAAAAAAATAGAGTGTGAATGTGGTGTAAATTATACTTTATCAAATAAACAACGTCATTTTAAATCTCAATTTCATATTAAATTTATTAATAATAAAGAAAATAATGAAAAAATTAATGATAAAAATTAATATCCAATTAAGTTTAATAAAATTAATTGGTATTTACATCACACTTTAAAGTATTATAATTTTATATTGTATAAAGACGAGAAGTTAATTTATTTAAAAAAAATGTTTCTATATAAATAAGGAAAAATTAAGTAAAAATATCAACCAAATAAAAATGAATCCATTTAATATTAAAGAATTGAAATCTAAAAATTTAAAAAATTTAAAAAAATATATTAGAGCAAATAAACATATTTTTCAATTGCCAAAATATTGGTACAATAAAAATAAAAATAGTTTATTAAACATAATAAGTGTTTTAATAGAAAAGCATAATAATGATGTTATTCAAAATATATTTCAAAATTTTGATGATTATGATTTTGATATTATTGATATTCAAGAAAAACAATTAAATGGTTCATGTTTTAACAATATGGTTGCTGATTTAGAGTTTACAAATAATGAAGAATTTGATATTGAAAAGCATTTAGAATTAATAAAAAGAAATTGTTTCAAATATTTTTTCAAAGGTTTTAAAAAATATAGTAATTTTAAAGTGTCTTTAGGAACAGCGGTAATTCTTACGACTATTAATAAAAAAACTAATGAAATTGAAGAATATGAATATTGGTATAGATCAGAAATACATTATGTTAATAAATTAAACTATACAAAAGAATTTTATTTAATGATAGAGGAAATAAATAATAAATTCTCAGAAAAATGTACAATAAAATCTGCTACTAGCTTTGTTAGAATAGTAAAAACACATATTAGTAGAGATAAGTCTCAAATTCTTGCTGGATCATATATTCCATTTACTAATAGAAATTGTGTTAATATTAAAAATACTGATAATAAATGTATTTTATATTGTATCTTATATTCTATTTATCAAGATGTGTTAAAAATTCATCCAGAAAGACCAACAAAATATAAAAAATATCTTGAAGATTTAGAAAATGATGATAAATTTAAAAATCTAAATTTAGAATTTCCATTTATAGTTAGTAAAGAAAATGTTAAAAAATTAGAAGATTATTTTAATATTACCATGAATTTTTATCATTTTGATTCAGAAGAAAATGATACAACTGAACAAATTCAATTAATATATAAAAGTAATTCTTTTGGTTCTTTAGTTAATGGATTGTTCAGAAAACATATTAATATTTTATATATAGAAGAAAATATTACTAAAGAAAATTACAAATCTCATTTTGTATTAATTAAAAATTTATCTGGATTTTTAAGTGGTAAAATTCACAAATATGATAAGCATCTACATATTTGTAATAAATGTTTTAAACATTTTGAAAAATCTGATAAATTAGAAGAACATATAAAAACATGTTATTTATTAAAAGATGATAATAATATAATACAAAATATAAAGTTACCTAAAGAGGGTGAAAATATTTTAAAATATAAATCTAATGGTGCAGAATTATTTCATCCATATACTTTATATGCTGATTTTGAATGTACTTTGGAAAAAATTAATAAAAAAAAATCTGACAAATGTAAAAATACAATATTACTTCATGAACACATTCCAAATAGTTATGGTATTTATAACACTTATAACAAACAATATATTTCAAAGAATACTTCTAATAGAAAAGTGCTATTGAAATCATTCTTAGATAATTTAATAAAATATGCTAAAGATTATTATGAAGTAAGAAAATTGAATAATATAATTCAGGATAAAGAATCGATATTAAAGTTTGATAATACTAACAATTGTGAAATTTGTGATATTCCATTTTCTGAAGAAAATAAAAAATGTTGGGATCATGACCATACAACTGGTAAATATAGAATGGCTTTATGTAATAAATGTAATCTAAAGTTAAAGATGCCAAAATTTTTACCAATTATTATTCATAATTTAAAAGGTTATGATTCAAAATTATTTCTAAAATATTTAGATGAATTTCATCCTGAAACTGAAACTAGTGTTCTAGCAACGAGTACTGAAAAATTTAAACAAATTAAAAAACCAGTTATTGTAGGTGAAACTAAATATTTAAAATGTAAAAATGAAAAATGTAAATATCAATATAATTTAAAGACAAGAAACACTTGTCGTAATTGTAATTCAACAGATTTAGAATTATATACAGTTGTCGAAAAAATAGAATTAAGATTTATAGATTCAATGGAATTTATAAATACTTCATTAGATAAAGCTGTTAAAAATTTATTAGATGTTAATGATATATATTGTGTAACATGTAAGAAAATAAGAAAAATGGATTATGTATCTTATAAAGTTAGTAAAAATACTGAGAATAAAATATATGCTTGTAGTATTTGTTCAGTTTGTAATACTAAAAATATAAAACCTATTAATTTTGATCATTTAGAAAACTTTAATAATATTTTTAAAAATCTATCATTAAAAAATAAATGTTATTTACTTAGAAAAGGTGTATATCCATATGAATTTATTGATGATTATAAAAAATTAAGTATAACAGAATTTCCAAATCTTGAAAATTTTAATTCATCATTAAATGGAAATATTAATATTAACGATTATAAATTTGCAAATAAATTTTGGAAACATTTTAATTGTAAAACATTTAGAGACTATCATAACTGGTATTTGAAATTAGATGTTATACTTTTAAGTGATGTATTTGATAATTTTAGAAAAGAATGTTTTAAAAATTATAATTTAGATCCTATACATTATATAAGTTCACCACATTTAAGTAATTCATCTGCTTTAAAATTAACCAAACAAAAATTAGAATTATTAACAGATCAAGATATGTATGAATTTTATGAAAGTGGAACTAGAGGTGGAATATCACAAATTGCACATAACTATGCTAAAGCTAATAATTGTTATTATTACATTTCCGAAGGAAACGGTTCACAGAGTGAACATATTGACCATGTCAACGGTTACCGAAAGGAACATGCTGATATTGTAGAACAAGTTTATAAATTAAGTAAAGAGGAAGCTTCTCTTAAAGGTATATACGATTCTAAAAAATTAACAAGTTATATTTTATATTTAGATGCAAATAATTTATATGGATGGGCCATGTCACAAAAATTAAGTGTTGGTAATCATGAATGGTTAAATGAAGATGAAATTAAATATTTTTGTAATGTTGATAATATTTTAAATAAAGATTTTGATGATAATAATATTGGATATACATTAGAAGTTGATATAAGTATTCCTCCGGAATTACACAACTTTTATAATGATTATGCTCCAGCACCTCATCATTATGTTCCACAATTTGAAGATTTATCACCAAATCAAACAGACTTAATTAATAAAGGGATTGGTAGTAAACCAAATGATAAAATTAAAAAATTAATGTGTACGTTGTTACCAAAGAAAAATTATATAATTGATATAAGATTATTAAAAGAATATTTAAATAATGGTGTAATTTTAACTAAAATTCATAGAGGTATTAAATGTAGACAAGAAGCATGGTTAAAAAATTATATTGAAAAAAATACAACACTTAGAAAAGAAGCTAAAAACGATTTTGAAAAAGATTTTTTCAAACTTATGAATAATAGTGTATATGGTAAGCAAATGGAAAATGTTAGAAATAGACTTAATGTTAGAATAGTTAAAACTGAAAAAATTATGAGAAAACTAATAAGTAGAAATACATATCAATCAAGAAAAATAATAGATCATAATATGTGTGTAGTGTTTGGTAAAAATACAAATATTAAATTAAATAAACCTATCTTTGGAGGTCAAAATATTTTAGATTTATCAAAATTATTAATGTTTAAAATGTATGTACAACTTAAAACTAAATATGGTAATAGAATGAAATTATTAGGAACAGATACTGATTCATTTATTCTTTATTTTGAAGGTAAACATATTGATGATGATTTTGATATTTATTCTGAAATGAAAGATGATCTAGATAATTATGATACCAGTGATTATATAGATAATTTTCCAATTGAAGATTTAAAATCTAATATTAATAAAAAAGTACCAGGAAAATTTAAAGATGAATATAATGGAATACCAATTAGAGAATTTTGTGGACTTAGAAGTAAAATGTATGCATTTAAGACCGATGTTTGTGATAAAAAAGTTTGTAAAGGAATAAAGAAAAATAATATTAAAAAGTTAACAATTGAAGATTATAAGAATTGTTTAATTAATTTAAAAAATAAAAATGAAACTGTTCATAATATTAGATCATATGATAATAAACTATATACTACAGAAGAGAATAAAATAGGATTGTCACCCTATGATGATAAGTTTTATTTCAATAAAAAGTTGAATAATAATGATAACGATAAGTTAAATAAGACTTACAAATTACCCTGGGGACATTATGAAATAGGAAATGTAGGTAACTAAAACGAACCCCTCCTATTTACTATACATTAAATTATTAATTATATTAGATTAAGTTTTTTTTTTTAATTTCAAATGAAATATGATGTGAACATATTTCAACGATGTTGAATATTTGAATTTTTATTTTGATTTATTATTTTTGTTTATCATTTATATATGTATGAATTTTTTAAATTATTTTTGAATTATATTTGTTTCAATTTGTAGTTTACTTTCTTCAATATCTGTTTCACTTTCTTCAATATTTAATTGTTTTATATATTCATCTACTTGAATACTTTTATCAATCTTATTATTAGTTTCATCATTTTGTTTAGTAATATTATTTTGATTAATATTGTCTTTATTTTGTAAAACTAAATCTTTAAGATAATTATCAATTAAAATTTGTTTTTCCGAATAACTATCCAATTGTTTTTCTAAACTGTTTTTAAAATTTTCAATATTTGTTTCTATAAAATCTACTTGTTTAGTTATGTTAATAATATCTTGATTTAAATTATTTTCTAATTGTTCTATTTCTTTATATACAACACCAAAAGCTACCACATTATCTTTTTCTTGTTTTTCAACTTCTTTTTGAAGCAGTTGATTTAATTCCATTAATTTACTAATAATATCTTTCATTTGATCACTATTTGAACGAATTTCTTCAACTTCATTTTCTAATGATATTATTCTATTAAGAGAATATTCATTAGATGAATTTATTTCTGAAAAAGATTTTTGTCCAAACTTATCAATTCCCATTTATTAGAAAAAAATTTTTTAATTTATTTAAATTTATATGTAATTTAATTAAACAGTTAATACGTTTCCTTCGGAGAGAGTCAACATATTTTCTTCTCTTAGTTCCTCAATAATATTCATAATTTCATTATGTATTTCTGGACTATCATTTCCTGCATTATACTCTCCTAACAACAAATTTAATCTATCTTTTAATTCATTAATATCATTCCAATAAACACGTTCACATTGTGAACGATTCGCAAAACGAACATATTCAGTAGGTAAACTAGTTTTAATTTTAAAATTTTGTAATGATTTTGAAAGATTATTTTTTGAATTTAAACCAGATCCTACTTTTTCTTTTATAATTTTATTTTTAATCAATATTGGTCTAATAAAATTCATATATTTATTTCCAACGCTAGATTTAATACGTTTAGAACTTTTGTCATTATTTTGCATGTAAGCATATGTTGATAATATAATTTCTTCATAATTTTGTAAATCATTATTTGTTACAGCTGTTGATGGTTCTTTTAAAGTTATTAATTCCCATAACCCTTTTGTTCCATTATAAGTTTTATTACTTAAAATAATATCATTATTACTAATTTTTACTTCAGTATTACCAATCCATAAATCTTTTCCATCTTCAGATCTTAGACCAAAAATATTGTCACATAATTTCATATCAGAATTATTTAAATTTAAATATTTCATTGCCATATTTCCAATTTTGTCTGAAATAAATTGTACTGGTGTAGATAACGTTTCATTTGCACTACGCAAAAGAGCGTCTTTTGATGTTGATGGAGTCAACTGTTCGCTCCGTGAACCTGTGCTAGTTGTTGGTGTACTTTCAACTAATTTTTGTTTGTTTGTTTTTCTAATTGGTGATAGTTGCTTTTCGTTAAATTCATTAGTTTGTAAATTCACATTATTGTTAGGTGGTTTATATTCATGTTGTGAATCGTTTCCTTTGGAAGTATATTCACTTTCAGTGTCGTTTCTTTTGGAAACTTGCTTGACATTGTCAAACGGTTTCGACTCCGTTGAAACATGTTCACTTTGTGAATGTCCATCTATTGTTTTTTTATATGATTGATTTGATTGATTTAAATCTACTATTAAATTTTTAAAGCTATCATTTAAATTGTGAACATTAATAACTGATTGATTTAATGGTTGAATAATTGCTTGAAGATCTTCATTAATTTTTTCTTGTTTTATTACTTTGTTTAAATTAAATTGTTGAAGTTTATTTTTTAAGTCTTTTTGTGTTTTAATATATTCTTTTAAAACTTTATCTGATATCATTGTTATTTAATTAAAATACATTTTAAATATTTTTGAAATGGATAAAGATGAATTTATTGATACTAAAAATAATGATTTTAAAATAGCAAAAGAGTTGCATAAACCAGTAAGAAAAAATTTTGAAAGAAGAAAAATTATTACTAAAGGCATAAATGAACTATGGGCAGCAGATTTACTAATTATGACAACAGTTAATGTTAGAATTAATAGAGGATACAAATATATGCTTAATGTAATTGATACATTTTCTAAATTTGCTTATATAGAACCATTAAAAAAGAAAGATGGAAAAACAACTTCTGAAGCATTTTTAAATATTATTAAAAAAGCAGGTTGTGCACCAAAATTACTTCATACAGATTCTGGTAAAGAATTTTTAAATAAACATTTCCAAGAAGTTTTAGATAAATACAATATTAACATGTATCAAACATTTAGTGAAAAGAAATCATCAATTGTAGAAAGATTTAATAGAACCATTAATGAAAAACTAAAAATACGATTTGAAATTCAGAAAAATACTAATTGGATTGATGTAATTGATAAAATATTATATGAATATAATTACAAAGATGTACATAGAACTATTGGTATGAAACCATGTGAAGTAAATGAAAAAAATGAACAATTAATTTTTGATAATTGTTTTAAAATTAATAGAAACAATTTAGAAAAACCAGTTTTTAAAATTGGAGAAAAAGTAAGAATTCAATCACATAAAAAACAATTTGAAAACAAATATAAAAATAATTGGACTCGAGAAATATTTTATATTAGTAAAATTTATCCATCTAATCCAATAACATATTTAATAAGAGATTTAAGTTATGAACCAATATTGGGTAAATTTTATAAATTTGAACTTCAAAGAGTTCAAATTTGAAGTTTCAATTATTTTGCGTCCACCCTCTTCTAACGCTAAATACATACTGCACTTGTAACCATGTTTGACAAAGTCAAACGGTTTCGACAGAGTCGAAACATGTGTTGATGTATAAAAGCTTATCAAATATTATGCTTATCTTGCAGTTTGTGACTCGTATTCAACAGTATTTCATTTTTTTTTTGGTTTGTGCTTATGCTTATTCTATTTATAGATTGTGAGCAATGTTGATAAGATCAGCATTGCTTGCTTTGCATACTACTCAGCTGTAATTACATTACTTCAGAATATGATGTTTAGATGAGTTGGTTAAGCAGTTGGAATTATAACAATAATTTTGTTGCAAGTTCAAATCTGACTCAAAGACTCTTGTTTTGAGGAGTTCGTCGTTTTTTTTGAAAGGTACTTTAAAAAATAAATGTATCCTTTTTTGTTTTTTTTTTTGAATAGATTACTTTAAATATTTTGTAATCAATATTTTAACATTTTTTCACTTAATAGACATCGACCCAACACAAAATTTTAACTGTACCAACCTAAATATTGATTACTAGTACATCAAAAATAGATATCTTTAATATCTTAAAAATATTAACTACGAGTAACAATAATTTAGGGTTGGACTCTTCGACCCACATCAAAATTTAAACGTTTATTTTGTGAGATAATATAAGCTAAAAAAATGAGTTAAATGTTAAAAAATGTTAAAATTTTGAGTAACTGTAAGTTAAAAAAATGAGTTAAATGGTAAAAATGTTAAATTTTTGAGTTAAAATGATAAAAATGTTAAAATTTTAATATTTTTGATATTGTCTTGTACCCTGGGATATACATACTACTATTGGGTATCACAGGAATAGAGAGACACTGCCACCTTATAGATATTTTGCATGGGTAACCTCAATACCGCAAACTGCTTCCCCCAGACTTCGTACTGAAGGCTAAGTTCTACATGGAAACCTTATATCTAACCATTATATCTAGGCCAGCAGGGTAGAGCAAAATATCTTTTTACAAACTTATTCTGAGCGCTTAAAATATGCCATTAAATTCTGAATATATGCTCTGAAAATGCTTCAAAATCCTAGCAAACCTTAAGATATACTTTTAAATTCCATACACAGTGAATTTAATAATTAACAACTCAGGAATTTATTGACCAGTTTTGAGAATTTATTTGTTTCTTATTCAATTTTAATAATTATGTTCTAGAAAAACTGTATAAGTCCGGGCTTTAAATTTTGTGCACATTAAAAATATATTCAAACATTTCAAACTTTTTATTCAGAGTTTTTAAAAAATTTTGAGTATCTAGAATTATAACCCATTTAATTTTGATATAATAGAGTACAAGTTTGAAGTGGCTTAAAAATTGCGTTGATTTTTGTACATTTTTTCTGGAGGTCCAAACATGCATTTCCTTTCTCGCGTAGAATTAGCTTTACAAGTTTTTGTTTTTTTGTGTTTTTTAGCTGCAGGAAACTATGCAAAGAAAACTATGGTCTGACTCGTATGTAACTCAAAGCAGTGGCGAACATGTGCTGAATTTCATATTTAAAAAATAAAATGCATGAATCTATCTGTCAGATTATTAATAAAAAAAATTCAATACAACAATATTTCTGTTTTCTATTATCAATTTAAGAGTCTAACTCTTAAAAAACAACCTTATATGAATAAGCAATAATATGCAATTAATTTTCGATACAGTGTTACCATTTTGTTATCATAACATAATTTTTTATTGTTTGTTCTAAACTAATATCGAAATATACATTTATTGCAAAATTTGCTCTAAGAAATATAACTAACGTAGCTTATTGCTAGTAGGTAGGTGAAATGGTGGAAGTGCCAGTCTGGCACTGAAGCGCCGTTTTGATACCATTATGAGACCTCTGACAGGCAGATATCTACAGCCAACCAGAGCTGTGTATATAATGGAGAACATTGATTGGATTTATGTTGGCGCACTGCCCCAGGCTGTCGAAGAAATGAGCGCCCAGTGACCTTAGTCGTCTAGCTGCCAAATCCGGACATTTACAAAGAAAGTGATCTACAGTCTCCTTCTTTGAAAGGTCCCCACAGCTTCTGCGATTCGAGTTAAATTGTAACCCTAGCTTTTCCGATCGTCCAATGACCGGTAAACACAGCTACGAGTTTGGAAATTGAATAGCGAGGAGTCCAGAGGACTTTCTGAGTCCTTCGTATATCGTATTGGGGCCAAAGGGTCTTCGAAATAGCACAAGAAGAAATGGAGATCCATATTTTCTGCGCTTGCCCGGGAAATAATTTGTGGATTTCCCCTTTAACAGCTGTCAGGGGGATGCCGATGACCGGGTAGGAGGTCTCTGAGGCCAAATCAGTCCCCTTCCTGGCAAGCTCATCAGCAATTTCATTTCACTCTATGTTCCTATATCCTGGAACCCAGATCAGAGAAATGTTACCTGCACACCCAAGATATTTGATCTCCTCTTTACAGGAGTTTACTAATTTCGTTCTGCACCATGGCGTCGTCAGAGCCTTGATCGCGGCTTGACTATCGCAGAAAATCTTAATATCTCCCTCGCTCACGCGTTCCCTAAGCATTTTGCCTGCCTGCAGGATCGCAAAGACTTCTGCTTGAAAAACACTAGCAGTGTTCGGCAGTTTAAAGGAAATAGATAAATTGGCTGATTTAGAGAAAACTCCTGCTCCGACTCCCGATTCCATCTTGGTACCATCAGTGAAGACAGAGGTGCAAGCTTTGGTGCAGATTTTCCCCTCGATCCAATCCGGCCTATTTGGAACGATTGCCCTAGCACGACTCTCAATCCCTAGTTTGCGGAGAGAGAGATATGTTCGAAGTTCGGAAAAATACGGTGTTAACTGCCCGAAAATACTACCATGTCCCTTAGAGATTGCCTCCAGAGGCCAATCTCCTTTAACCTGATTGCACTTTGAGCTGCGATGGAAATAACGTAAAAGTCGATGGGAAGTTAATGCAAAAGGGCATTTAGGGCAGCACTAGGGCAAGTTTTATATGCTACGGTGATGCCAATGCATGCAGTCCTTCGCACTCTCCCCAGTTTAAAATTGGCAAAACCACTGCGTTGTACATCGACAGCACGACCTGTGGCTTGAGTCCCCATTTTTTACCGAACAGAGATTTGCAGGTGTGGAAGGCTATACTGGCCTTCTTTACCCGATTTTCAATGTGTAGCTTCCAATGGAGTTTGGAGTAAAGTAGCACTCCAAGATAACTAACTCCCGATGAGAGTGGGAGAACGTGGTTGTTTAATTTGGGAAGTCGAAAGGGTGAGGTTTATATTTTCTTGTAAATAGCACCAGCTCCATTTTGTCAGAGTTGACTCGGAGGCCACAAGTAGCATCGGCGTATGCTACTACCTTAACCCCACCCTTATTTAGCATTATCAGAACATCGCCAATAGCAACTAGCCAAAGTAGGGTCCAAAGGACACCACCATGCGGCGTCCCCCCGAGAACTAATCTAGTGACTTTAGCCCCTCTTGCGACCGCATTAACTTCCCTGTGTAGCCAAGCAGGGACGGGATCCACAGACAGATAGGTCTTTCCACCTCTAGTCTATCTAACACAGTGATAATTGACTCCGCCTTGATGTTATTACAAGCACCTTCTATATCTATGAAGACCGTCAAAGTGAATTGTTTGCTTTCTAGAAATTTTTCCACAGTCTCTACGACCTCGTGTAAGGCTGATTCCGTGGATTTCCCTTTCAGGTAAGCATGTTGCGGCTTTCCCTGTGGATCAGTTAAGGGGTTATACGCAGTTATGACTTTCAAAAAAATCGATTTTTTTTATTGCATTTTTGTAATGTACATATATTCAAAAGTATACGCACGAAATTTGAAGTAGATCTAAGCAATACTTTTGGAGTTATACCTAAATATGTAGAGATGCCTCGGCACGTTTTAAGGTAGGTATTGAAACTTTAAAGGTGTTTATTTCAAAACGGCATTTTTCAAGTCGGTGTACACGATATCTCGAAAACGGCTTGTTTGATCGGTCAACCGTTTTAACTCAATCTTTAAAGATACATTTTCTAGTAATTAATCGTTCGTAAATCTGATACTTATTTTCCATTTTATAATCAATTTACGGCCAAATTTTAACGTAACAATAGAAATCATTTCTTTTAAAAGCTGCCATTTTGTGAAAATTCACTATTTTGATTAGCCGAACGATTAATTACTAGATAATCTAATATATTAACAAAATATGTTTGGTTTTTTGATTTCAGATAATCCAATCCTGAGTTACGATGTACACCGTAAATCGTCTTTTTTTAAAGGAGGTTCCAGCAATCGCCTGCAGCGCGCTCTATAATCAACATTTTCATAAATAAAAAATTTTGTTACGTTCTTGAAGGATGCTTTTATAACCGCCAAAAATTTTCAAACTAAAATATTCTGAAGTTTCTTCAGGATAAATCCTTGACAACCCGTCTTTTATTCGCTTCATAACTGCGTATAACCCCTTAAATTTTCATTATTTAAAGAAAATATGTTGAGACGTCAATTTGACCTCTAGTTATCCATTTTTCTTTTTGAATAACTCTTTTACGAAATAAAAAATAAATAATTTTCACTACTGATAATCTTTATTTAGTCCTATATGAGCTCCATGCTTGTCTGTTTGTATACTGCAGCTCTCTTATTCGCAAGTAACAAATATGATTGACGAACGACGCTAAGTTGGTAGCGAGGATGTGGCTACAAAATGGTGCGGAAACGCTAGTTGGGTTCTGGATGAACCACTTTAACCAACCAACAACGCTATTTGCAAAAACTATATCATCTTCCGGTGGGTGATTAATTTTGCGCCATTTTGTATTTTGGGTTTTTGGCATAGACTACAACTCATACTCCCAACAGTAATGAGCGTCTCCCAATGTTTTGTTCTAACAAAGAACCTCTCCACCAAAGATGCCAATAAAATACATACAAACATTTATTTTAATTCCCGATTGATTAATGCTGTAGTAATAAATTTCTGAGTAATCTCCATACATATGCAAGTTTACAGCTATTTGAATACATATGTATTCATGTATATATGCTTATCTGCAAATCACTTCATTAGGCCTTTTAATGACACTTTCAACTTTTATTAATGACTTTTCATGGCCTTCATCAATTACATATGGCATATTTTTTGTGCTAATGGGTGAACATACATACACACATACATACATATGCATCTGAGTATATGCGCAAAACATACTCAGTGTGATTCATTAATAAAAAAGCTCAATTGAGTGCTTTTTAAATAAAGCTTTCGTTTCTTCACTGCTCCTAACTAACTCTCCGCGTGTGAATACTGACTGTGCTACAACAACTTATGAATGTGTGGGTGTACAATGACAGTGAATTGAAGGCGTGCGGACCATGCATCTTCTAACATCTGGATGCATGTGTTTATTGTTATTGTTGTTTTTTGTTTATTTTTGTATGTTTCCTTCATTGCCATTGATGCTTTTTGCTGCAGCTGCAGCTGTATCGATGCATCTGTTTACAGTGGGCATTGATATCATTGAGTTGGATTCTTTATTGCTGCGCTCTTGGAATTTTATTTATTAGCTTCACTTTCAATTTCGTTTTTATTTTGTGCTCTGTTGCTATAAGGCATTATTGGCACATAGCGTATGTACATACAGTGTATCGCATAAATAAGTTTCCATCTAGCAAATTTTAGTTCAAAGTAGTTTATATTTTTATAAATGAAAATATTGAAATTTGTTTTCATAAATTAATAACAAAAATGTTATTAAATACAAAAGTGTAACAAAGCTGAATTTATCTCCAAATGTGTGGTTAAATCTCATACATCAATCCTGAAGCAACAGTTGGGTATATTGCACGACTCGACGTTTTTAATATACATCCATTCCCTGATTTACGCGGTAGATACGTTTTTGGAAAAATCGTACAAGACGAGACCCACAGTTTATACAAAATAGGCGGATATATTTAATAAACCTGAAAACCGTGTAAATCGATCTAAAACAGACAAAGAAAACTCGATGATATGTTCATTATAATCGTGTAAAATGAGGTAAGGGTTGATTCAATTTAAATTCAATTTGTTTCTGAAAATAAAGATGTAAACATTAAATAACAATATTCCTTTCAAATAAATATTATTTCAAATTCAGGTTTTTCGTTGAGATTATAGGGCTCTAATAAAGCAATACTTCGAAATAAATGTTTATACTAAAGAACTGCATTTGTTTTCCTGTTAATAGAATTCAATCAGAACAAATGACTTTGAAGTTTCCTCTTCTTCTTCTTCCTCATGCACTTTGCCACCACCTTACATGGTCCGGCACTCGAAGTGTAACTAATTAAAAAGGCCATCAAATTAGTTTGGAAAATTACTTTTATTCAATTCAAAGTAAAAAATGAGTGAAAATAACAAAAAATTAAGATTCAATTTACTTTTGCTCGATGTGACCACCTTTTGCCTTGACTATGACCCTGAGGCGCTCCAGAAACGAATCGCAAGCGCCCAAATGAGACTTACAGGTATTTTGAGTCACTCGCGGACAATGGCATTTTTCAGCGCCTCGACACTGGTGAATCTTTTACTTCGGCCTAAAATGGCCCAAAGGGAATACTCCATCGGATTCGCATCTGGTGAATTTGAGAACCAATGTGTGGACGTTATGAAGTTCGGAACGTTGTTTTTTAGCCAATCTTGGTTCACTCGAGCTTTGTAAGACTATTGAAACGTCCATGGTCTGCTACCGAAATGTTTCTCTGCCCACGCCTCCAAAACAACCTCCAGAATACTCTCCCGATAATATTTCGCATTTACCTTGACGCCAGGCTCGATGAAAACCATTGGAGAGCGCCGCGTAATAACGGAGCAGACGAGTACAGTTTTATGATGAGGAAATTGATAGTAAATAAATAATACATATATAAAAAAGTGGAGTACTCTGGCATTTTGTGGATTTTCATCCCGCCCTTTAATTAATAGTTAAAACAAATATATACATACATATACATACTTTAAAAGCCACAACGGTCCGTGCACATGAGCAATATTTTAGCTAAACGATCCCCTAGCGTATTGATAACTTTTGAATTCATCTGAAGTCACTTTATCCCAAGTTGCATGAATGAATTCCTTTATTTCGTTGATGTTTTGAGGTGTTTATTTACGATATGCGCAGTTTTAATATTGCCAAAGCGTTTTCAATAGAGGATAGATCTAAACTTTCCAGTGGTCATTTCAAAATATTTACATTTTGTGCCTCTAAGTATTTCGTTACTTTCTTCGCGGTGTGGATCGGATCTTTATCCTCTTGTAGTACCTACACAATTGCTACCAATCAGTCTCCTTCTTTTAGGTATATCGACCTTTTTAAGGGGATTTAACTAAATATTGACACTTAATTTTCTTTCTATCATTACTAATTTTCCTGGCCCACTTGCGCGAATACATCTCCAAGCTACAATATCTATTTCAGCCGCCTTAAATTTGGGTTTAGTGCATTTATGAGACAGTGATTATCTTTTCCTCCTCCACACGTAGACCCTGCCAAAGGAATATTTTAACCGGATTATATATTCAGCTGCCCACCACATTTTGTTCTAGAATTTTTGTGTAAATATGATTTTGGTAAAACTCCATTCGTTTTTTCATATAGAGTTTTCTAATATATGGAAACTTCCTTGCGGGCCGCCCATGTTTACTTTCTTCATACAACCTTCCGCGTATAGTTTGTGATGTGCGGGCTTCATGTTCTTCAACCTGAAATTGGACTCGAATTTTCGAAGCGGAAATTAATTAATTTGAATTTTCCACAGTTTTAAATATATCCACACCACAACACGTTTGGTCATATTTTGTGGCCTGTTTGTTAGTTTTATAGGGCTTATGCATGAATGATTTTTGTACGCCCGCAGGACTTTTTCGCTTGCGTTTTTTTTTTGTTAATATGTGCAATTTTTTAATTAAAATTAAAAACTTTACATTCCTCCAGTGCTCATTGCTTAAGTTTTCCCATCCTAGTATCTAAGACAGCCTTTTTTTTAATATTTCTTAATAATTTTTCGAACTTAAGAAATCCATAATGAAACGTGAAATAATGAATCCCTTTGAGTACTGCTACTAATGGAGTTTTATATCAAAATTTATTCACTAAATAGTTTGCAAAAGTAAAACTAATAATAGGCTCCTTCTATTCACCACATCTTTGCTCGCTATCTCTGCGCTGCTCACTTGACGAAAAACCTGCATGTAAAATCAACAACAAAGTTATCAAGCAAAATTCGCAGCTAGCGAGTATGGTTATACCACATAAAACTGGTATAATAAACTAATATATTTTACAAACATATGCAATTTTAGGCAGCTTTTTACCAGGGCTACCCAGACATGCTTATTTATACCAGTTGCTTTATCTAATATCCTTTAGAAATTTACTTTTGGAACGCGAGAAGCTGAGTTGCTACGTTTGGTAACATTTCAAAAATTATTGACCAATATCTATTGTGGGATGGTGGAAACTTATTTATGTTATACACTGTATGAGTGCATGTGTATGTATGTACATTTAAAAATATTTGTACATATATTAATTTGCATATTTTCATGGAAAAGGCACTAGTCTTTAATTGATTTCATTAAAACGTCGTTTGCTTAACTGCAAATTTCATTAGGCTTTAATGTGGCCACTTTTTTTTTTTTTGATAGACTTGATGACTTATTTTTTGTTTTGATTCCTAGTATATGTATGTATACACGTATTTCTATTCACAATTCAGACATATTTCCATAAGCATATTGTAGAATTTCCGGCAGATATTCAATCGCTTGCACACACTTGCGATTATATCTGAGTTGATTATCGCATCACTTATCACATACACATTTTTGACGAAGTAGTTTTTATTAATCATGAAGGGTCTTTCAAGTTCGAGCTTCTTTTTTAGCCGTGCTATGTTTTTGCAACTGCCACAGATCGACGGCGGATGCCAGCAGAAAATCTATAATGTATTAAATGAGTTCGAGCCCGTTAGAGAACCGCTACGACCAATTGAAATCTATGGCGGATCTGTGAAAACAACATTTCATTAAACTGTATATTACTTTATGGAACAAAAAATGTAATAAAAAAATTTCACATAAACACGCCTGTGTTAGTACTATTGATAGGCATTGTGGTTAGTCTCGATATATGAACTTGCAAGTAAATCCTCGAAGTAAATAGTTTTTTTTGCCAAAGTGTTCACCATAGACGTAGCCGCCTACAATTCGATAGTGTGGGTTCGTAACTTCGAGCATGAAACATCAATTAAGAGAAATAGTTTTTTCTAATAGAGGTCGCCCCTCGGCAGGCCCTTGCACCCTTCCGATTGTATTTTCGCCATGAAAAAGCTCCTCGTAAAAAATATCTGCCGTTTGGAGTCGGCTTGAAACTGTAGGTCCCTACATTTGCGGAACAACATCAAGACGCACACCACAACTAGGAGGAGCAGCTCGGCCGAATACCCAAAAAAGGTGTAAGCGCCAATTATATATATATATATATATATAGATCCGCCATAGATTTCAATATATATATATATATATATATATAATATTATATGTATATATAAATAGTTTTTTTTACTCGATGCTTCTTTCCAGTTTACGACTTAGCTTGTTTGCAGTGTTTCCTATAAAGCAATGCTACAACTATCATTCAAAATAAATTGATTGCCTCCTGTCAGGGGGTTATCAAAATCTCAATTTGCTGTATCTTATTCGTGTTTACTGTTTTTGTAACTTCTGCGTGTAATTCACTTTGACCAATTAAAATTCTGTAATGCCCAATATCATCTGCTGGAAAAACTTCAAAAAAATTAAGGCCAACAAACTTTCAGCGTGTATAATTTGTAATAAAGGGCTAAAATGTTCTTCCTCTTGAAAAATATTTTCTTCGAAAGCAGTATCATATAATTACACAGAAAACGAACCGCCTGTCAGGCAAATATTTAGAGAAATTGCTTTTTTGTATTGCAGTTATCGGGTACGATTTTTGTGCTTAATTTGTTATGCTAAATATAAAAATGTTAATTTCTATGCATTTCCTTTTCTGAAATTCAAATAAAGCATAAATATATATTTTTCCGTTCAATAATAAAAATAAAAAAAATTGTGTGGCTTTTATAATTAAAAATGTTTGTTCGATAGTTTAACCGATATCTGGTCAATACCCGATACTTTTTTCCATTACCAGAAACAAGTAAAAGTTGCGATATCAAGATGGTATCGAATGATCTCTAACTGTGTGATAGTGGTGTGATCGCGCTATTTTTTTGAACGAAAATGCTGCTGTAAATGTGCCTACCGTCAACGGATTTCCAAAAGAAGCAATTCAAGTGAATTTTTATTCAAAATATGCGTTTTATTGAAGTTAAAGAATAAGCTTGAGCTTGAAAGGCCCTATATTATGCTATTTTTATAATATTTACAGTTTTCTTGAATTACTGGGAAAAATTCTCCAATTACTTTGGATGCAGGAACCACAGAAATTTCTCGTAGGTAAGTTGATATCGCCATATATATACGTACATATGTATGTATGATTATCCGCCTGTATGCTTTTTACTCTAAAACTTACAAAGCCCCTGTGTTTTTGTATATTTTTTCAATCCTTGAGTTCATGAGGGAAAACTTTTTTTAATTTGCATTATTTATAAATTAAACTCATTTTTGCAGACCCACTTGTTATTGTTTTCCAAGTCCGCGTTGAGTTTATTAATACGTACACAACAAATTTAAAATTTAAAACAATTATAAATGGACAGGCGTAATAAAACAAAAAAGAAGTTTTGTTGAAATACATTGTTTGCAAATGTGAAAATAAGCCAAGCAAACAAAATGAAAAATATAAAATTTTGCTTAACCTCAACATTTTTTTAGCCTCAGATGACGGCTTATGTAAATTAGTTCTGAATGATAGGAAAGTCTTAAGTTTACATTAAAACAAACATTATTCAAAAATATATTCAAACAAAAAGTTGTGCTTGACACCCATATAGTATTTCAGTTTTATTATTGATTAAATTAACAAACCCTTCAAACAAGTGGCGTTCTTAAATACTTCCATCTTTCATTTGACAACTATACTGATTCATTTTAATTATTTAGTTTATTGATTCATTTTATTTTTAATTTTTTTTAGCAGGTCTTCAAAAATAAGAAACTTGAATTCATTTTTCAAACACTTTAAAAAAAAAAAATCGAAATTATTTAAATAAAAATTTTAAGCTCATTTTGCTATATTTTGTTTATTTTGTTATTTTTACTAGAATTTAATTTTTTAAACAAGTGGCAACACTTTTCAAAAATAAATTCGAAACTATTAAAATAAAAATTTTAAGCTCATTTTGCTATATTTTGTTTATTTTGTTATTTTTACTAGAATTTAATTTTTTAAACAAGTGGCAGCACTTTTCAAAAATAAATTCGAAACTATTAAAATAAAAATTTGACGCTCATTTTGCTATATTTTGTTTACTTTATTATTTTTATTTGAATTTCATTTTTCAAACATTTGAAACCTTCTTCAAAAATGCGTTTAAACTTAAACTCTTTAAATATTTTTTCATTTGCCACCTGTACTACAATTTTAGATTAAACTTAATAATTAACTTTTATTAAACTTTTTAATGGGTCGCATTTCCTAAAAAAGTAGCCTTTTTCTCTACCGAGTTCATAAACTATATGTGTGTAAAAATATTTGCATATCCGTTCAGTCGTTTTCGCGTGGTTGAGCCACAAATATCCAAACTCACAAGCTCACAAACATACAATCTTTCATTATTATATAATATTTCGATTTCACACATATATTTCACACATTTCACACTTATATGCAAAATGATTCTATCAAAGAATCGTCACGCCTAGGAAATACATAGCTATAAAAGGTATTAGCTCTGTACAGTAGAGTAAAATTCAATAAATGAATAAGTAAGTTAACATCAAATTGAGGTGTCAATGTATATGTGAATGACACATCACTCGTCGTCTAGACAACTTCTATTTAGGAAGTGATTTCGTCACAGCTAACCGGTCATAGCAGCCCGATTCATTTTTATTTTCACCCAAGAAACACACTTATGGAAAGCCAATTGGCCACCTCCATAATATCTGCAACATTACGCTGAAAAGCTGACTTTTGGCGGGGGAAGATAAGATGTTTACCTACCTTACTTGATCTAAGAACTATGATATAAATATGTATATGGTATAATATAACGAGTACGGGACATTATTTTTATATGACAAACATATATGTAAAAACATTAACGCGTTTCTTGCGCCGCTAGAAAAACGCATTTTATGATACACGGACTCGATAATTTTTGATTTTTCCTAAAAAATCTGACATATGTACATAGAACGGACTGCAATAAAACTTCAGTGTTAAGTTGACGGCGTTTTGATTGGAGAACTTTTAGTCTCAAATTTGTCAATCCTATTACACTTAATTACGACGTGCAATTACATCACATCACATCGTGCCATCCCATGGCATCATATCGCTCGTTTACTGGAAGAGTACCACCAAAATGTGTAAAATATTAAAAAAGTGGCTTTAAATTTTACGCTCGCTAAGTCAAAATATACATATACATATATACATATATATATTTTCTTCAAATGAAATGCTCCTAGTAGATATCACTATTAATTTTGTACACAGGCAGTAACTTTTGCAATCGATGCCATCATAAGTATGATGTAATGTCACATCACACATCACATCTCACATCACATCACTCATCACATCATGCATCACATCATACATCACATCATCTCATCATACAAAATTATCATACATCACATCGCACCACTTAACGAAATTTTACATACCAGCAACAACTCTTCATATAACGTCATGCCAGTTCACATCACATCACGTAGTCTACGAATTTCGATGCCAAATTTTAGCAAAGCTAAAATATTTTTTTAAGTTCTTTAATTAAACGCATCAGTCTATTTGATCACAAAAACGTGAAGCGCAATGAATACTTTTCATTATATTGCATTTATTTTTTAATTTATTTTGATTAGTCGCCGAAACTTCGGGAATGAGATACTAAATAATACAAAAATATTTTCTGATAGCGGCAGACAATAGCTAACCTCCGAGTGTCATCTGTCATGAAAAAGCTCCTCATAAGAACCATCCGCCGCTCGGAGGCGACATAAGTCTGTAGGCCCCTCCATTGCTGGAAAAATATCAAGACGCATAAAGCACAAATAGGAAGAGGAATTCAGCCGAACACCCAACGAAGAGTGTAACTGCCATTAATAATATTTTTTATTATTTTGATTGCTTTTCTATAAATATATAGATTTCTCTAACTTTTCCGTTTTTTATGGATTTAATTTGAAATTTTTGATGCTGAGTCGAATTGACATTTTTTGCCAGCGGCTGATGCGTGTTGAATTTTTGAATAACTTCAGCTTGCTTAATCTACATACATACCTACAATATCTTTTGTAAGCTTTTCTCGTAAATGATCACTTTTTATCAACAGTTAAGATTTGTTTTATAGATGGCTCCACGTCGTTCCCTTTCAGCAGCGTCCCGCAGATGGAGGTTTGGCCAATTGAAGTTTCCACTTTTAAATTATCGATATTTTCCAAATGGTTCCAATTTAGCGATGTTTTTCGGGGTTACTTGTATGTCTGTCTTTATAAATCTTTTACATAATCTCATTAACGTTTTCAATGATTGGTCGACCAGAACGAGCTTTATCTTTAGATTTATATGAAAATTTTCAGCACGAAATGAGCAAACGATTTTGCTGCTAGTTTGTCGTACATACAATAAGATTACTGCGAAAGGAATAATTATATAAAATACTTCCAGATTCTCACTCATGCCTAATTGTTTTTTTTTTATAATTTTTATTTTTTTTATTTGAATCTATTTTGTCTAACCCCTCCCAATTTTAGCAAAAGAATATTACAAAATATGTTCGAGTTTAAAGCTTTACAATGGTAACTTGTTATCGAACTTTTTAGACAACCCAATAACACATCCCATATTTGCAACTTGTTATACGCATATTTCCTGCAGGGTCTCTCTTAAAAGCATAATGAATTGTTTCTCATGGCAACGGAAAACTGAAAACAATAACAATATTTTGAAAATGAAAGCAACAAATTTTAAAAGCATACAGGTCTTTTTACCTACATTTGTGTATGTACTTACATATATGCATAAACATATACATTTGCGCATACGTATATATGCAACACTCAACATATGTATCTACATATGTATGATATATGCTATTATAATTATACATATGTATGTATGTGTATGTATTCATTCACGTCTTCAAAAGATCCAAGTGGTGCCGTTTCCATAATTAACCGATTGCCCCTCCGCAATGCCCTGACTACCGCTGTGAAGGTGTTGCCCCAGTCGATGAGCAAGCACTCTGCATTAGCAGTGGACGGCGGCAAAGTGACGTCATTGTTGTACGCATGGAATGCCATGGAATGGACGCGCTGAAGCAGAGCGAGTGATTGCTTCAACGTTAGCGTCAACAGCGACGCCAACAAAAAGTTGAGTCCGCGACAAAACCGTAGGAAAAACAACAATGCGTCGTTGGAGCAATAACAAGTACCAGTAGCAGCAGCAGCCGCAACGTCGACTTCAATGAAGCAAATTCGTGAGCTTTTGTGTCAGTCTGCGTCTGAACGTGTAACGAAAAAGTTTTAAGATATTTCTTCTCGAAATAAGAGTAGAAAAAAGCGAAAAGAAAAGCGGAAATAATTTTGGCGTGATTAAGGAATAACTAAAAACTAAATATAAAACTAATAAAAAATACTCGTTTAAATAATTACCACAAATTTTTATAAAATATTTTCTATGCAAGAAAAAAATAATTTTCTTTAAATAAAATCTGCAATAAATAAAAACTCAAAAAAAAAAAGACAAAAACAAATCACAACAAGTGTGTATAATTTAGTGGAAGACCGCTTGAGAGTTATTTGCTGTGCACAGCTAATGAAGAGATTGCCAAAAACGCCCACGCAATCGACGCCGCATTTAAGCTAATTTCATTTCGGCTGGCAATTATTACCAAAAAAAAAAAAACTAAAATAAAAACAATCAACAGAATATTAAGAAAAAATATTAGCGGTGAATTTTACGAGATTCTTCATTTAACAAAAGCAAACATACGTATGCAGTTTGGTACATAATTTTCTGACCACAAGTGGCACTGTGCGCGACTACCATTTCAATGTGTTGTTGTTGTTGATGTTTTGGAAAATTTTTGTATTTGTGAGAAATTAACAGCTGTTAACTGCTTGTGGCGAGTTAATAAGTAAAATTAAACTAAACTTAAATAAACAGATATACGAAAATCCACATAAACTTGAAATATATGTAAATAAACAAACGCATTACTAAAACCACTGCGAAACAAATAAATAACTAACGAAAAATGGGTTGTGCCACGACAACTGTAAAAATATCTTCAATTCTCTTCAATACACTTTTGGCGGTAAGTTTACAAGTATTGCCTTTCATGTTGTTTTTTCTTTTTCTTGGGCTAGCCATACATACATACATACATACATACATACATACATACATACGTATACTGATTGATGTAGTGCGTTGGTGGTGGTTGTTATGATGTCATGGTCACTTGGACAAATAAAAAAGCTATGAAAAATAGACAATACGAGAATGAAATAGACAAATCGGTATTTGTGATAATCTAGTCGAATATACACTTAGCGATAGTTATTGAATATTTACACTCACATATAAAGATATATACTTGCATACACATTTAAATATTATTTATGCATGTATGTATATATTTACACACATATACATCGCGTTCAATATCTATAGCGTAGGGACTTATCGACAAGTTTTGACACTTTATTTGTGCCTTATTTAATTTTTTTTGTTTTTAATATATGTAGTTCGTTTTCCAAAAAAAAAAACATATAAATTCAAATTTTAAGGGGGGAAGCTGGTCTAGAGCGCAAAAAATGGGCATATTTTATGAATTTATTTTGACTCAACAAAGGAATCAATCGAAAATCTGTGAAATAGGTTTAATAATATAGCTTTCATGGTACAAATACAAAATTTTTCGTCTGAATTAATTTCAAAATGGCCGATGTCCAGCAGTTCTCCTAAGGCGCCTTTTTTTCTAGTGGGTCCATTGCCGAAGACGTAAACTCCTTAATTTTTGTCCTGGATCAAAAACTAAAATTTTTTTAGTTTCTATATAACAACAGAAAGAGGCGTACGTAGGATTTTTTCGATATTTTGTTTTTTCGCGAAATGGTGCACGTTTGAACAAAAAGTTACAATTTTCACTATAAAGAACGACATAAAATTGTTGATTAAAAAAAAAACTATGTAATATAAATAAAAAATCCTACGTACGTCTCCGGAGAAAGGTATTTCGAATGTATTGTCAAAATTTCGTAAGAATCGGTAAAGATTTGTTCGAGTTATGTCTTCGGCCAGTTTAAAAAAAGTGATTTCGAGAAAAACGCGTTTAAAGTTGTAAGTAGCGTTCGGGGCATACCTGCGAGGCACTGCCGTCGAATGAAAAATTTGGGCATTTAGACATTTTTGCTGGCATCCCTCATTTGGTATATTATTTCTAAGACCCTAAAGCACCTTTTAGGAAAAAAAAAAATTTTTCGATTTTTTCAAAATTCTAGACCAGCTTCCCCCCTTAAGCATTGTGTCTCAAAATTTTGAAACAATTCAAATAATTCACTAATTTTTATCAGAGCAAGTTTTAAACCGAATTTCTAAAATGTTTCGATTATGTGGTTTTATAGCCCATTGAATTTCGGCATAAAAAAGTGCAACTTTTAAGTGGCTCAAAAATTGCGTTGATTTTTCACAATTTATTTTACTGATGGTGTTGTGCGTTTTCTTGCATGTAAAAAAATATTTGAGCGTTTTTATAACACTTGCATTTTTTCTTTCGGTCAGTGTATTGTATTTCTATTAGTACTATTAAGTATTTCTGCAATTTTGAAGAAGAAAAAATTCCAATATATTTACACAAAAATGTAAATATATATTTATATATAATATTTTCTTTTAAATGAGTAAAATATACTAATATACTCATGCACTTAATAGATATGTATGTATGTATAAGGAAATTCGAAAATAAAGGGTATTTCAAAAGTGATGCCTAAATGTTAGTAACGGGTGGGCCATTTAGCGTTTGCTTTTTGAACCACCTATTTTTTTGAGAATGGTAACACAAATGACATGTCAAATGTGTTCATAATTTACTTAAAGGTTTGAAATTTACGAAATGGGACGCTATACGCTTGAACAAAATTGGGAAATATTGACAACCTATTTCCAAAGTGGTGAGTCTTCTTCTTCTTCCGCGGTTACAGTAAGTGGCGAGCGTTACCGTGACATGCTCAACGAGTTTGTGTTTCCAAAATTTAAAGAGGATGACATGGACGACACTTGGTTTCAACAGGACGGTGCAACTTGTCACACTGCCAAAGTTACACTCGAACTTTTGGCTACCGTTTTTGAAAACCGAATAATCAGCCGAAATTCCGATATCAATTGGCCGCCTCGGAGCTGTAATTTAACCCCGTTGGACTATTTTTTGTGGGGAGCCGTTAAGGACAAATGCTATGCGAACCATCCAAAGACGATTGATGCTTTAAAACACGAAATCGAAGTTGCCATTCATGAAATTGGAGCCCAAACAATCGAAAATGTGCTTAAAAATGGGGTTGATCGAATGACCTACTGTAAAGCCAGTCGTGGCAGTCATTTGAACGATATTACTTTTTATTCATAAATGGCAATGTTCAATCTTCAAAATAAAAATAAAAGTTTGAAAAAATATTCATCAGTTTTTTTTTTTATAGCCGATTCAAAAAGCAAATTTTACATGGCCCACCCTATAGTAAATAATTTACTCTTGTCTGTGAAGGTGTTGTCTGAGTGACACAGCACAGACCCAATTAGCGACAAACACATTATAAACTCACTGGAGATCTCTAGTATATCAATTGCACAACATGCTTAGCTCAAAGGCGAATCGGCGGAGACAGCGCTTCACGAGGTAGTCCGAACAATAGAGGGGTCTCTAGCAAGCAAACAGTACACCAGCTTTTCTTGACATAGAAGGCGCATTTAATAACGTTAGCACTGATGCTATCCAACGGGCGTTAATAGATTTAAAGATGGAAAATTGTATCAGCAATTGGATCATCTCTATGCTAGAAACCAGGATAATTAGAGCTAATATGGGTAATATCCACATAACTAAAAGAGTCCACGAGGCACTCCACAGGGGGGAGTATTATCTCCATTCCTCTGGTTATGTGTTATTAGCAAAATCTTAATAAAAATTAATGGAGGTGGGGTAAAAGTAGTCGCGTACGCTGCTGATGTGGTGTTAATGGCATCAGCACTGTGTCCCAATACGATCAGTGGGGTCATTCAAGAGCGCTAGGCGAGCTTAACTCTTGGGCTACCAGCTGTGGCCTAAGTTTAAACGCGCGTAAAACAGAACTTATGGCTGTGGAATAACAGCCGGTGCAATCAGACCATGAACTCGGGAGACCCTGAACGCTCTGACACACGTTATTCCGGTACATCTACATATCAAGAAGAAAAAAAAAAAACAGGAAGTTCATTTAGGGTAAATGAAGCGGGTCGCTGGAAGGAAAAATCTCATGGTCATGCCAGTCTATTACTGCGACAAACCCAGTATACCTCGAAGAGGACTGATTACATCGTCCCGACGGTAACATTCAGTAGAAATTTTGTCACTCTCTTTCCATCTACGAAAGTTTGGAATAAGAGATTCTCTCTAAACAACTTCGACACTACAGTCTATACAGATGGCAGTAAAATGGATTGTGGTGTTGGAGCTGGTATATATTCTCATATTCTTAAAATTGACAGATCTGTGCGTCTCCCTAATGCTTGCAGTGTCTCTCAGGTGGAAGTACTGGCAATTGGGGAAGCTTGTAGGCTACTAATCGCAGATCCCTCTTTTAAGGGCAATATCGCTATTCTTCGGATAGCCAAGCTGCAATCCAGGCCCTGGGCTCGGCTACAACAACCTCTAAAGTGGTGGAACAAGCAGGACTAGCCCTACCACCTTGAGCGAAGACCATAAAGTTACCGTAATCTGGGTCCCGGGACATCGGAGAAATTGAAGGTAATGAAAAAGCGGATGGACTGATAAGAAGGGGATCTGCCATGAATAACGCTCTTGCAGAATCAGTATTCACACCATTAGGTGCAGTCAAGAGTGCGATTTCCCTAATATACCTGCGAATCGCAGATTGTAGATGGAGAGACCAGACGAAATGCAAAATTATCACAACGTTATGGCCCACCTACAACCTTAAGCAATCGTCAATATTGTTAAACATGAAACGACGGGACGCTTGGAGACTAACGGCAGTCATAACTGGCTTTTGGTCTGTGGGAGAACAAGCAGCCAAAATGGGCATCCCTCTCAACACATACTGTCACAGTTGTAAATAACCGGAGAAAAAGGAAACAATCTTCCATTTCCTCTGCGAATGCCCTGCCCTATGGAAGAACAGAATGTAAACCCTGGGTTAACCGTTGTTCGAGAGTCTGGAACAGCTGTCTGGCTTAGATGTCAACAACCTGATAAGGTTGCTGAACTACACAGACTGGATATAATAATGCTGTAAACAACTGGTAAACAAGTTGGTAACGAGGATGTGGCAACAAAATGGTGCGGAAGCGCTAATTGGATTCTGGAAGAATCACCACTTAAACCAACCAACCAACCAATCCCTATGCAGCCTATTTTCTTTTCTGCAATTTCTTTCAAGCTCATCATCGGGAATTCCCCAGCATTCTATGTCGTAGACCACCCAGACTTGGGCACTCACACAGATACTTAAATACTGTTTCATTAGATTCTTCTTGATTGCAGCTTCTGCATCTATCATTGTACGGTCACCCTATCTTCCTGGCAAGGTCTCCTAAAGCCCAGTAACTGGTTATTGTTGTCGTAATTCTAAATGTGTCTGCTCATGTCACTCTGAACAACTCGTCAGTTCTGGATTTTTTGAAAAGTAGGCCAAGTTTATTTAGTTATTTCGCAGGCATCCGTGTTAGCCCATCTGCTAACGGTCTGGTTTTCAAATAGCTAGAAGATTTCCTTTTTACGAACGCCTAGGCGACAGCCTATTTGTACCGATTCGGTTTCATTATAGGATGCCCCGTCTCTTGCCAGTTCAACAGCTTTCTCATTTTCAGGTACCCAGACGAGAGTAATGCCTGTCATGCCCGCCGATAAAGCATTAAGTTCTTATGTGTATTTGCATTGTCTGACGATTTTTGAATTGGTTATAGGTGACTTTAAAGCTATGTTGGCTGCTTGACTTTGTGAAAAAACCCACACTTCCGATAGCTGTGTGAGTGGTTTCTAATTATCCTTTTAGTTTCCCTTATCTCGAGAACTTCTACTTGAAAAATATTATTCCAATTCCCCAAACGAAAAGACTTCGAAAATTGTATATGTTTTATTTTAGAACAATATGTACGCGCATCTTTTGAACACCCTTTAAAAGGTAGCGCAAAATTAATCAGGCAATTTTATTTTTGAATAACTCATTTAGTAACTAAACAATTATTTTGAACGATTGAAGTCTTTATTTTGAACTTTACGCGCTTCGTTGCTTGTCGGTTTGTATACTGCATCTGTCTAGCTGTCTGTTTCATAAGTGACAATTATGATTGACGTACGACGCTATTTGCAAAAATTATAAATCTTCGGATAGGGTGATTTACTGTGTGACTCCTTGTATATTAGAGTTTCTACACCTAAGAAATTTATATCACCTAGCCCAGTTAAAATGCGTGACATTTGGCACACATACATACATACATACATACATGATGATATTCATTACTCATTTATTGTCTGAAATAAAACGAAACAAAAAACGTTAGAACACACCATATAATGTCATCACATCTCCCTCATATAAAATTTATTGGTTAATTTAATATCGGTATAAATCGATCGAATATCTATAATTTCACCCAATATGCGGCGTATGATGAGATCATGAAATCAGATCAAGCGAACATTTCATGACAACTTAAAAGGCGACAATTTTTATTATACTTTTTTTTTTTTGTTTTTTAACACCTGAATATCAAATTGATGTGTAGTATAAGGTAAGGTAAAATCATAAATTTTAAATTCGCAGACACATCTATTCGGACAATGTCTTGTATAACTTGGTAATAGTTACTGCTATTAACATCTACTTGTATTCCGAAATTCATGCCGGTATTAGCATTTATTTCAAGTTTGGTTCGTGCTTTGTCCTGAATAAAAAGCAAATTTAGCGATTTTGACAAAGTCTGGTTTTGTGGTAGAAGACCTTCGGTGATCATATTATGCCAAAAAAAGATGTTTGCACTATGCGTAAACACTTCAATGAAGGCAGAGAAAGCGTTGAACAACGCGTCAAGGAAATCAAAGTTGAAGAATCAAAATTAAAATTAAATCAATTTTATTTGAGTGCGATGCGTTCTTTATGTACGAGTATGTACACTAGGATCAGAAAGTACCGGGAATGTTTAATTCAAACGAACCGTGGTAATCGGTCCATACTTTTTTCTTATGTAGGTAGGACTGTAAGACACACATCTCTCACTTTTTAGCGCCATCGGATCATTAGTATCTGTCTGGCCAGCTGAAATGTGGGCAAACAATTCTTGGATTTTGCATGAGGATAACGCGCCATCGCACCGAGTCCAAATAGTGCTGAATTATTTGACTAAACACCAAGTAAATACCATCGTGCATGCCCCTTATCCACTTGATATGGCCCCGTGTGACTTCTTTTTGTTTCGCAAGTTGAAGTTACCACTTCGTGGAAGGAGATTTCAGTCGATAGATGAGATCAAAGAGAATTCGACGAAGGAGCTGAAGACCATCCCTTCGTTGGCCTACCAGGGGTGCATGGAGGGCTGGGTTGGCACATGTGTCTTGCTTCACACGGGTCATATTTTAAAGAAGATAAAATAAATTTGCCTGATTTAAAATTGCCTATTTAAACATTTCCGGTACTTTCAGATCATAGGTACATATGTGAAGCTTTTGAAAACAAAAAGAGGTTGGACGTTTTAGGAAACGTGCGCAGGTTTGGTTTTAGTTCACGTTACCCCAAGGCACTAATTACTCCTCGCGATATAACAATAGCGCATCAAAATTTGGAGCCGTTTCGAACATTTGTATTTTTTTCGAGTTTTGATTATTTTTGCGCAAAAGTATTGCTAATTTCCTAACAAAAACCATATAAATTCAATTATCAAATTTGATACAAAAATTAGAAAAATTCCGCAAACATTCCATCAAATTCCACGGTTCTTTATTAAAATTTATAGAATAGATAGAAAGATTTCGCTTATGCAGTTTTAAAGTTTATTTTTTTATATTTTAGTACTATAATAAATAGTAGTATAAATAAAGTGCAAGTTTAAATTAGCTAAAGATTTTCGTGATCTTTTATAATTTATTTCCTTGACGGCGCTGCGCGTTTCTCCGTTTAACGAATGTACGACATTTTTTTAATTTTTTTCTTGTGGAATTCTTCTAATTTTTGTATGAAATTTGAAAATTTGATTTATATGGTTTTTGTGAGCCAATAAGCTTTAATTTTACTAAAAAAATCCATGAGAATTAAAAAGAAAGGAAAATAGGCAAAACGTTGATGTGCTATCGTTTTGTCGCGGGGTGGATGTTTCCAAAAAGTGGATTAAGATATCGAGATGCAGTTTAATTTTACAATTTATGGTCATTAACATGCTTTTCATAAGCCTGAAACATAATTGAATTCTTAATTTGGTCTACCATATGTCATTCATAATTTTAGAGGACTATTCAGAATTGACGTATTTCATAAAAATTAGCAGAAAACTTTACTTTTTTCAGTGAACACAACTTCTTGAAGTGTAAAAATTGTAGCAATACCTCACGTCACCTAAAAATGTTGACCAGTTTTGCCTCTTGTTCTTTTTTTGACGATATTCGTTATTTTTTTTTATAAAAACTGAGCTCATTGTCCAACAAAAACAATATAAACACAAGCTTAAAATAAGAACAAGCCAAACATTAGAAAAATTCCACACACATTTCATCACAATTCCACGAAAGTTTTTATTTCTATGGAGAAAATAGGCAACACCTTCATTGAACAAAGTATCAAAAGCCAACGAGAATTTTGAGCTGAAGAGGTGCTAATATTTGTCTATGTCATTGTTTGAGGCTTCATTAAATGCCAAGCTATCCCTAACAAATAAGCCTTAATGTACACCCATTGTATGTTAAATTTTTCGGTTTCGAAAATGTTACAGCTTGCTTCTTCAGAGTTAGATCAGCAGGTCAATCAATACATTTTCCACTAGCTAAAGTAGATTCAGTCTCTTGATTTGTTGTCTATCTTTTTCACACTTTTAAAGCTGTTGCGTTCTCGTGAGTCGGCAAGCCATCACCATTGTTTCCTTGCGCGCCGGCAAATAAAGCGAAAAACGTTGTTTACCATATGTTGGTGTTGTTAACCTGATTTTTTTCCATGCAAATAAGAGGCATTGAATTCATTTTAATTTTGAACGAGTTTAATTTAATCACGAAATGAAATGTGCCAAACTCAATGCATTACAAGGCTGATTAGGATTTATAATGTAGTTACGAGCCTGAGTGTGTCCCATAGTGTAACCCAACCTAACATTTCCGTCAATCCGAACCAAACTACCTTGGTCTTGCTTACGAGAAAATGGAAATTAAATAGACTTAGGCTTCCAGCACTGAAAAGTGTAACACTCAGTCTTGCTGACGAAGTTATATAAAGCTAACAGTAATCTAGGATAAGAAACTGATTGGGAAGACACATGTTTGGCTGAAGGCGGATCGCGCATTAAAGATTTTTCAACAATGCCGAAGAGTTTTTAGTAAAACCTGAGGTCTGAGACCTGGATATACATAGCACTCATCAGACCAATCATCACTTATGCCTCTCTGGTTTGGTGACGACGGATCATGGTCAGCTTCACACGTCAGGAGATATACAGTCTGCAAAGAGGTGTATGTTTATACATTACGGGTGCCATGGGTACAACCTCCGGCGAACTCTATAAATGGTAAGCTTGATTTGCTTACGTTGTATTTTAAGATACAACAGGAAACAATAAAAGCAATGTGTAGACTCCATAAATATAGTTTCTGGAGAGAAAATGAAACTCGGGACTCAGAGAAATCTTTAAGATGCCATCTGAGCAGTATACCATAGTTTCATTTGGAAGGAAATTTTATACGTGAGCAATGGAGCAATCCAGAGTGCATTCAAAAACAGAAATTTGACGAATATTTTCTTTTCCGATGGGTCCAAGAGTGTAATAATTATCATTAAGCTATAGGAGGGATGGTAACTGTCTTCCAGACGGGAGTTTTTGCCAATGTTAAAGTAGCAGAATGGATAATTAAGAGGAAATAAAGCGGGGAATAGATTGGAGTCTTAAGTGACAGTCAAGCTGCACTGAAAGTCCTGGAGATCACAAAGCAAACATCAAAGATTGTTCAAGAATGTAAGAAGAAGCTTAACTCTGTTGCAAAACGGAATTAGATTGTACTTTAATGGGTTCCAGGACACCGCGGTGTTCAAGGAAATGAAATTGGCGATGAGTTGGCAAACTGTAGATCAGCGGTTCCTCCACAGGGACCAGAGCCAATAGTCGGAATCAGTTCTGCAGGAATTATGCACTCAATCAGTGAATATGTATACAATTTACATAAAGAGAGATGGTCCAGTGTAGAATGCTACAGCAAACTGTCGAGCTTTCTTTTAAAACTTGGCAGAAAATACGTTCGCTTGATGATCGCTATTATTACAAGATACAACCCATGGGGTCAGCATAGAATCACCATTGGTATTATTGAGCACTCGATTTGCCAGTCTTGCTTAGAGGAGCCGGATGGCACTGCGCACTTTTCTCTGTGCTTTTTCTAGAGTAAGGTTCCAGTGTTATGAGAATGCATAATATTCATTCTCTCAAACTGGAGGATATTTACAGATTTGCCAAATAATCTGAAAAATTCTTACAGAACTAGTTATCTCTATCTCTGTCACTTCCTCCCTTTCCTTTTACTTTCCAGAGCTTCGAATGCAATAGCCTTTTTAGCCTCAGGGTGTTAGGGCTTATCATTCTCTCGGTGCAAATTTCAACATAAGAAGAATTTTAATCAAATCAATTTCAGATGGTAGGCAGTTCATTGGGTACAGCTAGTATTATACATAGGTTGGTAAAAAATAATTACTCGTAGTTTCTGTCGAAATAGGCAACAGTTTTCTCAGTGTATACCATAGTTGCTTAAGTCTTTCATTGGAGCTAAAAGCAAAACACAAACTTTTTCTTTAAATTCTGTTAAAAAAATTATTAATATAAGTGAACAAATAAATAAATAAGTTGTCAACATTTGTAAAAATGTAGTTGTATGCCCGAAATCATATAATCATTTCAATCGTAGTGCGGTATTGTATAATTCATAAAAAAATAGAATAATAACAAAAACTCCGAAACAGTTGCATAGAATTGAAAAAAATAGCTTTAGTAACAGTGTAGCTAATTCTACTGCAGGCAAAATTCGTATTAGTACACTTAGTATGCGTTGAATTTTTAAACAATTTGTTGGTATTTACCGTTATTTTCGAAACGATTGAGTTAAACATTCAATGTTTAACCTAGGGCAGTTGCGTTTTAGTAGCCATTTGTTGAAGTTCGCGGAGTTAGTTTGCAAAGTCTCCTAAAATAAGTGAATTATCAAACGAAACTAGGAGATTAATAATAAATATGAACAAAAACGGAAAGTCTTTACGCGAAATCGCGAGAACATTGCAGAAAAGAGTGTCTACAATACAAAACGTAGTCAAAATTTATAAAGACAGTGGAAGGATTGACAAAAAGCTTCGAAATGTGAACAGGGCAAAGCTTGGGCAGAGGCGCAAGACTTATTTGAAATGCCATATCAGGAAAGATCCCACCGTCAGTGGAGTTTCACTAGCTGCAGAACTAGAAAAATACTTTTCTATCAAAGTTACACCTCAAACAGTGCGCAATTATGTAAAAAAATTGGGATTTAGAAGCAGAACTGCGGTTAGAAAACCGTATGTAAGCTCAGTCAATAGAAGAAAGCGTGTTATATTCGCCAGGCAATATTTAAACAAAAATATGCGGTTTTGGAAAAGGGTAATTTTTTCAGACGAGTGTAAATTTAATATAAAAATGTCCGATGGACGCATAAAAATTTGGAGAGAGTGTAATACTGGCCTTCAAAAACGAAATCTGCAGCCTTCTTTCAAGCACGGTGGTGGTTCTCTGATGGTATGGGGATGTTTCGGGGCAAACGGAGTAGGAAAGTTGCATTTTATTGATGGAATTATGACTGCGAGGCAATATATTGACATTTTAAAAAAGAATCTACGCAAAGGTGCCAAAAAATTGGGTTGCAAAAAAAAATGTATATTCCAACAAGATAACGACCCTAAGCACACGGCGTTGGATACAAGGTTATGGATGCTTTATAACTGTCCAAATTATCTCAAAACACCACCACAAAGCCCGGATATTAATCCCATAGAAAATGTATGGTCGATTTTCAAAAAACAGCTGGAACATCATCAAATAAGGAACCGAGAACATTTAAAAAAACTCCTCAAATCAGAGTGGAAGAAGATTTCTCCAAATCTCACAAAAAAATTGGTGGAATCTATGCCGAAGAGATTGTCTGCTGTTCTAAAGCAACGAGGGTATCCTACAAAATATTAATTTTCTGAACTATCTTTTATTTACTCTTTAAATCATTAAAAATACATGTGTACTAATACGAATTTTGCTTCTGTGAAAAGTGTTAATTTTTTTCTTTCTTATTTTTTTTTTTGCAATTAAATACACTTTGTGAGCGGTTTTGTTATTTGGCCTAATTTTAGTTAATTATCTATAAAATAAAACGGTTTCAAGCATATGTTTTAAAATTAATTTGAAAATATACGTGGTTTTTTTATTTATAAGGGGGTGTACTAATACGAATTTTGCATACTGTATGTCTATGTTTCTATTCACCAGTGCCTATATTGCGAGTATTTTAATTTAGTGCATGCATAATTTTAAGTTTACATAAATTAACACATACACATATACATAAGTAGAGATGAATCATATTTTTTTTTGTTCAAACTCAATACACGCAAGCGAATTTGTGAAAAATACACTATATTAAAAATGCTTTAAAATACTTTTTTTTTACTGACATGTATGTATGTTGGTGTTTAAATTTATATAGGAATATTTAACAGTTTTGTTTTCAATGATTTTGTGGTAATGTTATTCGATATCTGATCTGCTGCGTTTTTTCCACAATGTGTTCATTGTCTCATTGGCAGTAATGCCTCGCTTTGTGTTTGTGCACTGTACTTTATGTTCATATAGTGACACACTAAAAGTAAGACACAAATACACGCACATATGTATGTATAAGTACGAGTACGAGTATACAAACAGGCAAACAAGTGCATGTATTCATACATAAGCCGTCATAACTACCACCAATCTAACAGTAATACATTTAAGCGCGTATACCCTAATATGTGAACCACACCACCATTGACCTATTTACCGTTATTTTCCCGCCGCTAAAACAATTCAGTATTGACTTTGGCGCCGCCCTTTCCACCAACGCACATAGACTTACGTCTTACTTTCCTTGCTCAACTGATGTGCCTTTGAACCGTTAGACGTTTGCTTATTGCGCAGTTATTGGTTGCATGCAACTCATAGGAAAATTAATTGTTATAGGTACATACAGCCCGTGAAAACTATATAGCACAACAACATATTAATAATCTATTAATATTTATTTATTCAGCTTTTAATTTAAATTTTTTTTTTGTAAAAAATAGTGCACTCCATAATAAAAACCATATTAACCCAAGTTTCTAACTTCGTAGAAGATTTACAAAAATTGGGAAAATGTCCATCAGAACTTCCAGATTTTTTATCGGAATTAAAAAAAAAATTGGGTACGCAGTTTTATATCCCATTAGATTTTAGTATTATAAAGTGCAAATTTGAAGTAACTCAAAATTCTCCTGAATTTTTGATAGTTTTATCCATGACGGTGTTGTCTATTTTCTCCATAAAAAAAAAAAACAAATCCATGGAATTGTCATCAAATAGTATGTGCGGAATTTTTCTAAGTTTTGTACAAATCTGAAGCTTGGTTTATATGGCTTTTGTTGGTTAATGAACTTTAGTTTTATTACACAAAAAATAAAGAACATTTTCAAAAAAATAAAAACGCTAAAGTTCTATATTAGTTTTCGTCTACTGTATGCGTATGTGTGTTTCAGGGAAATTCCACCACTGTCGATTCAAACGTACTTTCTTATTGAATTCGCATTGCAAGAAATAAAAGCTTCATTTCTGTCTTTAAGTTCATACTTAAATAGATAACAAGCATTTTCAATTGCTTTAATTTATTGTTATTTTAAGTGGAGAATGTGAAATTTTCTAGCTTTATATATTTTCTATATAATTTTCTGGGTTGTTTGTCTTCATTAAAAAATTTGTTAGTTTGTTTGTGGGAATTGAGCTTCCAGTGTACATAAAAAAATAAATAAATAATGGGCGCGTACACTTCTGTTAGATGTTTGGCCAAGCCCCTCCTTCTATTTGTGGCGTGCGTCTTGATGTTGCTCCACAAATGGAGGGACGTAAAGTTTTAAGCCAACTCCGAATTGCAAATGGGTTTTTATGAGGAGTTCTTTCATGGCAGAAATACACTGGGTGCTTTGGTATTGCCTGCCGAGGGAAAGAGATTCGAACTCTGAATTCCGAATGATAATCCTGCACCGGCTGTGGCGGTCGGGTACAGTGGCCGTCACCGTGAAATTTAATTTGCATCTCTTTGCGATTTTTTTTTTTAAGGAAAAAATAAATTTAGCACTGTTTTTTCTATCTTTGAATGAACATTTAAAAAGTATAAAAAATTGTTGTACTGGTTAAAATAAGTTGAAAAAAATGTTTAACATAGAAATTAGTAGAGCGCTGCAACGCTGGAGTTTCCAACTGGCGTACAAGATACAGCTCGTAATTATTATCTAAAGCAAAAAATTCAAATTGATTTCTAATTATCATGATTTTCTATTCTAGATGAACTAAGAAAACTGAGAGAAATTCCAAAATTTCAACTTTTTGGAGGTTTTAAAGAAAAAAATTCCTTTCTATAAAAAAAAACTCACTTCAACTTGGTATAAAAATCTTGAAAATTTTTTTTTTATCTATTTTGTTAGTTCAAATAGAAGAGAATTTAATACTAAAGGGAACAAGCTATGATTCATTTCAAAAGGTTCATTAGTTTTTTTTTCATTCATTTACGCCAGTTCAAAGAAATCATAAAAATGAAAAGTCGAGAAAAGAAGATAAAGTTTGTACTATAGCTGTCCGGTCACAGCGTAACTACCTAACGCTCGCCTACCTTTGGCTTTGTATCTACGGAAATATTGAGAATTAGGCTCTGTAACTTTGTGTGAATATTCTGAAATATATTAGGAATCGCTTAAAATGAAAGAAAAAAATTGATTTTTTTGACCTTATAAACCAGGCTCCCCCCTTAATACCACTGGTGGTAAAATATCAAGTTCAGAAATAGCTCAAATTAAAAACAAAAAACGTCCATGGCATGCCCACTTTATTTTAGGCCACAGATTATGGATTTGCGTAATAAACTGTACTTCATTGAAAATAAAAAACCTTCTCTGTTAGTGTTGAGTTTTGAAAAAATCATAATTTGAAGAAAGACCACTTCCTTCTTCATTCAAAAATAATCGATAAATCGCTTGAGACACAATAAAAAAACTAAAACGATTTATTTAAGAAATTCACCTGACGCAGAAAAACGGAACACGAATTCGTTATTTACGTATCAAAATTGAGTTCACGTGTTTCGATGTTTTATGTGCCATTTTAGCGTCCCTTCAGTGTAATACGTATCATACTTATATAGTGGCGAATTCTTACTTTTTTCAAATATTTTCGCACAATATTGATTGAAATATTTGACACAATACTGACTGACATAGTGTGGGTATTTTTGCCTCATGTACACCCTACGAAAATGATAGCACAACAACGGTTTGAACAGTTTTGACTATTTTTTTTTTCCATTTAGCAATGCGTGAAATATTTCTTATATGGAGAAAATGCCCAACAGCTTCTAGAAAAAATAAAAAATAAAAAACCAACGGGATTTTCCGGCAACTTCAAATTTATATTTTTTATAAATATATACTAATATATACTTATATATCGTCTCCTTAGTATAACAATAGCCTATGTGCTCATAGGCTATTATTTTTTTATTGAATTTTTGGATTCTCCATCGTCGATTTTATATGTGGTCAAAATTTTGTCAAATTCTAGTTCCACAAAGTGGGTCAAAACGTCAGTCAAAAAATAAGAAATATTTACAGACATAACGAGATTTGAGTGAGAGCTACTTTCGACAAAAAGTTTGAAATTCATTTTCTCAAAGCATCAAAAAATTTATAGGCCATTTTAATACTAAGGGGACGATATATATATACTCATTAGGCCGGGTCGATTTGTTGGGAGGCAAAAAAATCTCCCATTGCTCTGTAAAAATCATATTCTAGGGATCAAAATAAGAAACTTTGCCGAAGGAACCATACCTCTAAAACGAATTCTGATGTCCCCCAATTTGGGTCAAACTTTTTAGTTTCTTTTCTATAACTCACTTAAATTAATTTTTTCATTTACATACCTATGTTCTGACTAAATAAATTTCTTAAGATTTAAAATAATAATGCATTTTCAAATTCGTATTCAAATCGTTAAAAATTAAAAAAAATGTTAAATATTCGAATGTACTTAATCCCAAAAGCCATAAAATATTGAATACCAAATTAAAGTCAATGCAATGGTTTGACAACTAGTTTGGCAAGTGCTTTAAATCAATAAACATACCTACAATACAGTGTTGACAAAAATTATAAAAATATCTGCATAATTTTAAAACACACGCGCAAACAAAAACTATTATACAGTTAGCTACAGCGAATTATGGAATAATTGACAAAGTAAGCAAAATAGATAGTTCAAGTTCATTTAATTATGGATATTTTTTTTTAATAGGAATATGAATAAGTTCGTGCGGTTTTACAACAGATGGCGTAACTTGATTATTATTCCATCGATCCACATTTCCAAACATTCATTGGAGAGCTACTGTCGTAAGGCACAAACGTCAGTATAAGTTTTTTATTTGAAGCGTAAACAACAATATTTTTACCACACTTGAAAATGTCGAATTTCGTGCCAAATAATGTGTTTTTGCGGGGAATTCTTCTTCATTATTTTAATATGAAGAAAAAAGCAGTCGAAAGTCATCGTATCTTGGTGGAAGTTTATGGTGAGCATGCTCTATCTGAGCGAACGTGCCAGAAGTGGTTTGCACGCTTTAAAAGTGGTGATTTTGGCTTGGAAGACGAAGAACGCGAGGGTGCGCCGCCAAAGTTCATGGATACCGAATTGGAGGAATTGCTCGATCAAGATCCGGCTCAAACGCAAGAAGAGGTTGCAAAAACTTTGGGAGTTGATCAATCAACCATTTCCAAACGTTTAAAAGCCATGGGAATGATCCGAAAGGTAGGCCATTGGGTGCCGTATGAATTGAAGCCAAGAGACGTTGAACGCCGTTTTATGGCATGCGAACAACTGCTTCAACGGCACAAAAGAAAGGGTTTTTTGCATCGAATTGTGACTGGCGATGAAAAGTGGGTCCATTACGACAATCCAAAACGTCGGGCAACGTATGGATACCCTGGCCATGCTTCAACATCGACGTCGGCGCAGAATATTCATGGCCTGAAGGTTATGCTGTGTATCTGGTGGGACCAGCTGGGTGTTGTGTATTATGAGCTACTGAAACCGAATGAAACGATTACGGGGGATGTCTACCGACGACAATTGATGCGTTTGAGCCGAGCACTGCGAGAAAAACGGCCGCAATACGCCGATAGACACGACAAAGTTATTTTGCAACATGACAATGCTCGGCCACATGTTGCACAAGTGGTCAAAACATACTTAGAAACGCTCAAATGGGATGTCCTACCCCACCCGCCGTATAGTCCAGACCTTGCGCCATCCGATTACTATCTCTTCCGATCGATGCAACATGGCCTGGCTGACCAGCACTTCCGTAATTACGATGAAGTCAAAAAATGGATCGATTCGTGGATTGCGGCAAAACCGACCGAATTTTTCACAAAGGGAATCCGTGAATTGCCAGAAAGATGGGAAAAAGTAGTAGTAAGCGATGGACAATATTTTGAATATTAAATTTGTAACCATTTTACGTCAATAATTTCGAAAAAAAACCGCACGAACTTATTCATAGTCCTATTATATAATAGGGTTTGTAGATCCATAGGAGATAAACGAAAATAGCAAATATGTAGTAAATTCCAGCTGGTGTCAAAACAAATGGCATACAAAAATTCAAAATTAAAAAATTGATTATGGATGCATGTGTGTATCTACTCGTATAAGGTGCCGTACGTAAACATATTTGACACTTGTGAACCAAACAGCTGCAGTATACAAGCACACAAGCAATAGAGGTAAAAAAAAAGTTTCCATCTCTTAAAATTATTTTGTTTTTATTTAGTAAAAAAAGTCATTCGAAAACAAAATTGGATGATTAATTTGCGCCACAATGTACATATAGACCAAGATCACAGTGAAAAGCATACACAGTTCATGAATTAGAAAAATAAGATGATGATTTTTTTTTTTTATAGTAATAATAATTTCTGCATTAATTAAAAATACATTTTACTCATCAGGAGATGCGGGCAATTGTTGAAAAATTGCTTAAATATTCAATTTTTTTATGACAATAAAAATTCGTCTTCGAATATCCGCCAGTTTTACCTAATTTGTTTTGTTTATAAAACTCCTGCCTTTGACTTCAAAATTAAATAAAAAATAGCTTCTAGCACCAAGGGAACCGGAGTTGTAGATTTTTAAAAATGGCACACCAAGCCAAAATACACGAAACTCCTTGTTTTCAAAAAAAAAAAACATCAAATATGGGTTGCTTTTTATCGCTACAGAAGCCGTAAAATATCAAATAAAATCATAAAAGTGGCACCCTAATGGAAGAAACGCCCCTTATATGGTAGTTAGGTTGACTGATCGCTTAATTTTTATAAACCCTTACCTGCTTATAAAACTCGTTGTAAGCTTATTGATTTGTAATCGTTTGAAATAGAATAACTGCGCAAGTACTTAAGTTTGCCTTTGGTTATATGCGCCGGTAACGAGCTAGGTATTGTCTTGCAGGAGACCAGAAGAAAGCAAAAGAAAATTCCAGCAAATAATATGGACTCTCAATTAATTTATGGATTCTCAATAAAATTTAGGTTTCCATAATTTCCATGATGACCATGGCAAGATGTATGAATGGGTTGAAACGACAGCTTTAAGAGTGGCACAGGAAGTAGCATCATACATTTTAGTGCATATGGAGGACTTAAAAACACGTAGTAGCCTACTATGATGCTTGTTCAGGACAAAGTCGTAACATTAAAGTAGCATTGACGTAGATGAAAATGGATAAATATGAAAATAAAAAAGCAAACTACTCATATTTAACCCTGAGCATTCTTGAAAAATGAGCCTCGTAAAATATTCTGTAAAACTTCTTTAGATGATTTCAAATTTAACATTTCGAATATTTCACCTAAAAGAGGAAAACCAGAAATATACTTACATTATACACCACCACTAGATCAGTAGCGGATGAAAAAGATAAAACATCACATTTGTGTTTACTACCAGATATGAAATTCACACGCAATTCATTAAATAAAACCCCAAACCGGACCACAGAGAAGTATGTGCTTGGGTATCACAGGGGCTACGTGTACAACATCTGGCGATACCCTTAATGACATCCTGAACTTGCAACCTACAGAATTTCAAATTCGAAAAGAAATGATGAAGACAGCGTACAGGCTCAAGTCAAACGGAGTCTGGGAAAACAAGAAAATACTGGCCACTGTGTGGTCAGATGTGACACCAGTTGTCGGATCGGTGCACACTGTTCAATGATGTCAGCTGATAATCGGGTGCCTTATGTTAACTTCGCTAGGAAGTGTGATGCCTTCATCCGACATAGAGATCAATGGTTAAGTCTAGAGAACCTAATAATGGATCCAAAACCAGTGATAGTAGCCGATTTGGATTGTACTAAGACGAATACACTAAGTATTCCCACGTTACAGGACAGATGGCTACGGGATTCTTAACGGAAGTCTATTCCATCTTGACTTCGAATAGTGGAAAAAGTGGCAGGATAGTAGTATTGGAATTTGTAGTGACAGTCAAGATGCTAACGTACGCTGCTTTTCGAAATTAGTCGGAGAGAGTAAGTCAAAACTTAACAGTGTTGCAAAACACAACAAAGTTCGCCTTATTTGTTGTATTGTAGGGAAGTGATTTGCTGATAAACTGCCTAATGAAGGACCTGCAAGCATGCCATTATTCCCTAAACCCTTTCTAGGTGTAAATTTTGCATCAATTTAACGACTTCATGAGGTTCATCCATAGAAGACGTGGGACACCTGCAGAATGGCCAAGTACTTTGTGAAAAGGCGAAACGGGAAATTAGCAAACTTTGTAGAAAGCAATTAAGAGTACTGGGGGTGTGCACAACGTGGTCAGCATATAGCGACCAGGGTAATTATTGGCGACCCAATATGCCTATTCTGTCTTGAGAATGAGGACACGGCAAAGCATTTTTTCTGTAGCTGTCCGAGGTTTTCTAACTAAGACTTAGGCTGTTGGGTTGCGATGTAGTACTCAGTATGGATAAAATTGATACTCTTCCGGATCTCTTAAGATTTATCAATAAATCTCTAGTATTATTCATTAACTATTTCAAAATAAGAAATATATCACTTTGACCACTTTTATAATTATGGCCACTTATTGATTTTCCAGATTTGTTTCAATCTTCCCAACAGAGTTGACCTTTTTAATTCCCCTTTTATCTTTTAAATTTTTACTGAATTCAATAACATCTCAAAAATATGGGAGGTTGAATTAGTTTTAAAGGTTTTTTTCGAAGATTTGGGGTTTTATTGTGAAAAAACGGTACAAAATATTTTATTCGAAGTATTGGCCATCGCTAGCTACAACTTTCCCCCATCTTTCGGGCAATTTCCGGATGCCGTTTCTCCAAAATTCTGGCCGCTGCTTGGCTATCCATGACTCAACCCATATTTTGGTAGCCGCGTACGAGGAGAACCGCTGGTCCGCCAAATCGAGACTCATATGCCGGAACAAATGATAATCGGAGGGAGCTATGTCTGGACTATACTGCGGGTGGGGTAACACTTCCCAGCCAAGCGTTCCAAGGTATTTTTTGACAGGTTGAGCAACATGCGGCCGAGCGTTGTTATGTTGCAAAATAACCTTGTCGTGCCTTTTTACCGTTTCCTGCCGTTTTTCTTTCAATGCTCGGCTTAAACGCATTAATTGCAGTCGGTAACGATCCCCCGTGATTGTTTCGCCCGGTTGGAGCAGCTCAAAATATACGACGCCGACCTGATCCCACCAAATGCAGAGCATGATTTTCTTGCCGTGAATATTCTGCTTGGCCGTCGACGTTGATGCGTGGCCGGGCAAAACCCATGATTTTTTGCGTTTTGGGTTATCGTAGTGGATCCATTTTTCGCCGCCAGTCACCACCCGATGCAAAAAACCCTTCCGATTTTGTCGCTCGATCAGCAATTCGCACGTAAAAAGTCGCCGTTCGACGTCGCGCAGCTTCAACTCGTACGGGACCCAATGCCCTTGCTTTTGGATCATTCCCCTCGCTTTTAGACGCTTGCAAACGGTTGATTTATCAACGCCCAATGATTCAGCAAGCTCTTCTTGGGTTTGGCACGAGTCATCGTTTACCAATTCCCCCAATTCCGCGTCCTCGAACTTTTTGGGCTGGCCAAGACGCTCCTTGTCTTCGGTGTGAAAATCACCACTTTTGAATCGTCGAAACCAGTACTCACATGTTGAAATCGACGGAGTATGGTCTGGGTAGGCCTCCTGCAGCAATTCACGGGCTTGGGCTGTATTTTTTTTCAAATTGAAGCAGAAAAGCAAAGCTTCCCGCAAGTTGCGTTTCGACGGCACGAAAGTTGACATACTCGGAGCACGAAAACACTGCGTTGTTTATACTTCAGCGAAATGACAGATACTGATAAAGAAAGCCTAGGGATGAGGCTTTGTCATGAATATATATTCAGTGATAAAGTGATAAATAGCGCCATCTGTGTGTCACCTTTAAAACTAATTCAACCTCCCATAATTAATATTGAATTTTCAAGGCATCAATTGCTAAATGCATAGAATATTGAGTAATTCTATTCTTCGTTTAATTAAAGTTACGGTTTTGTTATGTAATAAAGTCTGTAAGATTGTTAATGTCATAGACTGAAATGAAATTAGAAATATCTATTTTTATTAATTTTACTTGCTAGAATTTGTTGGTAATATTTTTGAGTTTACTTCATATGAGTTTATTTGCTATCTTAATTAAAAAGAAAAATACCGAAACCAAAGAAAAAAATTAGCTTGAATTGTTTTGTTCAGTTTGTCAATTATGGTGACTCATGACAGTGACTCACTATAAGTAGACGCTACTATTTAAGAATGTAATTCTCTAATATTTATTACATTACACCGTGCACAGTAAAAGTTGTCATAGAAAAATTGTGTATGCACATGAAACTACAGATTTTATATATTAGGTTAGGGAATAAGTTCGTAGCATTTTTACCGAAGACTTTTATTTAAACAAAAAACAATAATTATATAAATAAGTTAATCAATTATACATTCCGCGTTTCTGTTTACAATCTGTTCCCACCTCTCGGCCAATTTGTTAATACCGTTCCGCCAATCAAATCAATCAAATCGCCTGGTCTGTTGTCAAAGAAGTGATTGAGCCAGTTTTTAAGGACCTCTTTAATATCGAAGGCAACGTCCTTTATATAGTTTGACAGGGGGCGGAAAAGACGGTAATCGGTCGATGCAATGTTCGGAGAATACGGCGGGTGCTGAAGAACCTCCCATTCGAACTCTTGGAGGCCGCTTTGACGACTCGTGCAACATGGGGTCTGGCGTTGTCGTGCAGGAGTATGGCTTGACCATGTCGATCAGATCGTTTTAGTTGAATAGCCTCATTCAAGAGGTGTAGCTTGGCAATGTAGAGCTCCTTGTTGATTGTGGCATTCTTTTCGAACTTTTCCCAATGCATCTTGCCCTCCCAGTCCCACCAAACTTTTGATTCTCGGCTTTGGCGTATCTCCTGGAACCACCCAATTCTTTCTTTGCTTCATATTGATGTATAGCCATCATTTCTCATCTCCCGTGACCGCGTGTTGCTCGATGGCAAGCGAGATGCTGAGGAGCAATTTGAAGGCGACTTTCTTCGCTTTTTTTCGTTGAGCTCGTGAGACACCCCGTCTTCTAATTTTTCGGTAAATCTAACTGAATGTAAATGAATGGGAATCGTTTTATGATCGCAGCTAATTTTTTGCGCCAATTCAAAACTGGTTTGCTGACCATTCTCCTTCAAAAGTGAGCTACTCAAAACTAATAAAAAATTAAATAACTCAAAAATTCCATTGACACGATTTTGTAGAGCAGAAAGAGTTCAATCGAATAAATGCTTACCCTGCTGAATACTTAAAAGAAAATATAGAAACGCTATGAATTTATTACCCAACACAATAGTAGTGCTGCGTACGCATGTTTTTATTTTCTCATAAATTAAATTTTTCAATGGACTAAAATTTCATTCTAAGTTTGTGTAACTTATGCCGAAAGGGGCCTTGGATGAAAGGCTTGCTTCAAAATACAAAAGACTGTGCACAAATCGCGGTATTCCCTGATTAGTCACTAGAATACCCTCATTATTCGGGATTTTTTTTATAAGATCTCTTCTCCTGATATTTAAGGGGTATCGGTAGTCTAGAGCTCGAAAATTTGCGGTATTTTCAGGCATTTTGTTTACAGTGAAAAATGCAAAACGATATTTAAATTTTTTAGGCTTTTTATTTAACTTCTTTTATATACAAAAATGAAAGAAAACATTTTTTAAAATTTTAATAATTTAAAAATGACGCTCAAGTTGACCCTCCTGAAAAATTCGACTGGACGGTGTTGTCCATTTGGCTCTTCTATGTATCTGAAACACAAAAGCCAAACAAAGTATTAATCAATATGACTGTAGCTATGTTCCGCTACTAGAATAAAAAAAAATATTTGACAAAATGGCGCTGCTTTGAATATGACACTCTAAAAATCGAATTTTCAGTTTTTTAATAAAAAAAATACGAAATAATTGAAATAATAATTTGATCCTAGTACGGGCGATAGCCATTGATCTAGTGAACAACGTATTCAAATTTCAGATGATTCCGTTGAAAAGGTTTTTTTTTTTGACAACACTAGGCCGAAAAAAGTAGTTTTGAGATGATTGAGTTTAAAGTTTTGAGAGTGGCCGCCTAACGGCCGGCTTTAGAATCCAAAATACTGGAAATATCCTTCCAAAAATTTGGCAGTATATTCTTAAAAGCCTAAGCTTTCGAAATATTAAAATGAAAATTTTAGACCACCGGTACCGCTTAAGTCATACGTAATTTTTATTTTTAGGTTATTTGTATTGGACTATTAAAGAAAGTGTGTAAAAACTAGATTTTAGAATGGTTTATGATAAAATCATTCAAAATATAGTTGAAGTACTATTAAAAGGCCTCCTTTTAACTACAGAAACAAATAAAGAAACTAATATAAATAAATAAAATAAAAATAAATAAAACAAAATGTTTACATAATTTGTCTACCAATAAAAGCTTGTCTAATTTTTTTTTTATTTTTCGTTTTCTTCCAGCTTTTTGGTATTGCCGCCATCGTACTGATTGCGGTCAATTCTGGAGCCGTGCCCGATGATTGGGATACACCAGCCTTTATAATCTTCGGATTGGTGGTACTATTTGCTATTATCGGTTGCGTGGCAGCGCTGCGCGAGTCCATTTGCCTCACTGTGACTGTAAGTGTAAAAAATAAATGCCTATTACCTCAACCATGCACACTTTGAAATAAAAATGAATTAAAGAGAAAAACTTTTCTTTCCTCATCCAGTGCGCTGTTTTCTTGCTACTGCTAGCTATTCTACAAATTGCCGTAACTATTATTATTCTGAATGACCGTCAAACACAAAGTGGCATTGGTAGAGTCGAAGATGCTTGGGACCACGACAAAATGGATGCTTTGCAATCGAAATATGAATGCTGCGGCAAAGATAGTTCACAGGATTATATATTGTTGAATCGGCAAATACCACTCAGCTGCTACACCGATCAAAATGACGCAGATGCTAATAAAATGTATACGGAAGGTTGCAGCGCCAAATTGCAGCGTTACTATGACAGTGAGACGACGACCATCGCCACTGCTTCGTGGGTGATTGCCGCACTTGAGGTACGCAGAGAGCTGTGCAAGAAATTCTCACATTCATGCTTACTATTTGCTTACTTTTGTGTTTTTGTATTTTTCAGGTACTTGGCTTTTTGCTGGCCGTATTTTTGGTCATTAATTTCCGCAATAAACAACGACGCATGCAGTTCTAGAGAAGTAGCGTTCGCTGTGGAACAGTACAAATTTATGTGTAACGCCTTGAATAGTGAAGGATGTTGCGGGAATAATACTCGTATTTTGCTTGATATATTCATAGAAATGCCTTTTCACTTGTGCAATTATTGTAATTTATTTGTTGTATATTTATTGTATTCAATATTCACTAAAGTCACCGGAGTGCAATCGATTAAAGACAAAGTGATTGTTTAAGAGTTCGAAATATTATTTTTATTTGGGTATTAGGGTGGTTACGTATTTTTTTATTTGATTATTTTTAAGTTAATGCTTCAAGTTAAAGCATCCTACTGACCTATGAAAAAAATAAAATACAAATATACCGAGAAATTTAACTAACCAAAACTTACATAAAACTACTATTGAGGTATGAGGTGGTTAACAATCCTCTTGAAAGCGGAATATCGTGCAATTCACAGTGATTTAGTTCAGATTACGCTCTAGCTAATGGAGCTTTAAGAGCATAATAGGATATTCTATGTGCTATATTAACTATAAATATAATTTGATTTAATTTTAAAGCCTTATCGAGGGGATTTTCTCAGAAATTCAATGGGCTTGAAATGGAAAATATAAAATTAAGGTAACTTATGGAGGAAAGATGCATAAGTCACGCCGAATTAAGTGCTACCAGGGTGGATCAAAAAGTAATCAAACATTCAAATAAGAAATTCTATATGCAATTCTTCCATATTTTAATGCTTTCCAAATAAACACTTTTCCAAGCTCTCAAGAAATATGCCATAGATTCTTCGTTCGAACCAAATCATTTAGCGATGAGTTATTTCCTTGCACTTGAAAACAGGAAAAAGTTTCACCGCATTAAATCCGGAGAGCACTCACATGCTGTATGAACTCCATCTAATCTATTTCCTCCGATTTCGTCAATTTGACTGAGGAATTATGCCGAGTGCATTGTTTTGCTGAAAGAAATTTATTTCTCTCGAAATGCGATGGGTTTTGCTTCTGCTCGGCTTCAAATAAATTCAACTGCTCTGTATATATATTTAAATATGAGCCGATTAACTTTTTTTAATTGTTTCGAGCTCTTTCCAAAAACCAATCGCTATGAATTTGTTGACCTTCAAACTCACCGTGTCTTCCTTTGAGTTGGAGCCAACAGGAGAAGTTCACTGGCCCAACTTTACCTTGGTTCATTTAATATTGTGATAAATTTATGATTCTTAAGCGGCGCGAGGGCTTGCTCGGATTGCGATTGATCAGCAAATACTCGGATGAGTGTTCGTTAGTAAAAAAGTTGCACACGTTGACGCTACTTTACGGCAACGCCTTTGTCTGTGAGCTCAAGGCAGTCAATTCCTCGGCCTGCAGAAAGTCTCAGGCTTGAGCTTCGTGAATTTTGTATCAATACTAGGCCTACACTCAAGCAAGATTCAACTGAACCAGGAACCCGATGTTCAAAATCAAATAAAACTTTGTCTGTGCACTGACTTTGGAGTATTCAAAAAACAATGTTAATTTTTGTTGAGGAATCACCTTTAGCGGCGAGGTGCATTTCCGGACGAATCGCTATGTTAATAAGCAAAGAAAGTAAATTGCCATATAAGGAACGAATTCAACTCGAATGAAATTTATTAACTGGTACGGATTTTGGGCTAGCACGTCATCATTGGTTAGCTCTTTGGCGATCTTACAGATCGATTGTTGCCTGCAAAATTGCATAACGTGCCACACAGCAAACGCCGCAATCGAAATTATGCATGAACGAGTTGAGAGTATGATTACCTCTCACGGAGATTACTTGAAGTGGCCATAAAGGTCGGGTGATTTGACCGCTTTAAACTTTTGCCTAAGGGATTTTCTTAAGTCACAGTTTTGTTATAATATAATAAGACATAGTCAACCAATGCCCTCAAAGTAAACATAACCAAAGCTATACCTGAAATGCAGTCGGATCTATGCAGCAAAATCATTTAAAATTTAACATTTCGCATACCTGCTACAGAATGAGACCCAGGCGATATTTTAAGGTTGTTCAAATAAAAACGAAGCTTGTCAATACTACACAGAGAGCTTGTTTTACTATATTCAATAATTATCCGCCTTTATTGGAAAATACTTTATATATTGTATTATTTAATAATTTTAACAGGAATCTGTAAAAAATGATTTATTTTATTTAGTTTATTTATTGCAAAGTACAATTTTTAATTTTTGATTGCATAAATATAGAAGAGTGTGTTTAGTGTGTTCGTAATATAAATGCCTTTTATTTTCTTAAACAAAAAAGTCACATTATATTAATAAACACAATAAACTGCATAAAATATGAGCTCAGAAATGTTGCGTATACGCCCACGTGTTTCTTTTTTTTTCAAACAAATCTCTGACGTTTTAATTTCGCTTTTTTCGAATATTTACACAAAAAATTCTCGTATGCTTCTTAAGCAAATTTTTCTTGGTGGAAAATACACATTCAACATTTCAGGTATTTTAAGGTGTTTTCAAATATTTGAATAGCCAAAGTGTATATAAACAAGCAAACAAATCAATCAACAATGCCACAAAAAGCAGCAAACGTAAATTAGCGCGTGCCAAAAAAATATTTTCGCGCCCTAATTTATTATTGGACGAGTAGAATATTTGATTTTATGAACTATTTTTTATTCCGGCGGTATTGTGCATTTTCTCGATATAACGAATGCTACACATTTTTCTTATAAGGAAGCAAACACGCAACAACCATCAGCAAAATTTTGACAAATCAATGGAATTTTTGAGCTACTTGATACTTGCATTATATTATATCAAAATTCAATGGGCTGTAACTCACATACAGAAAATTTTTATAAAAAAATGCTGATTAAGAAGCTTGAACTTTTTATTGGAAATCTGCTAAATATTTTTATTTTTTATTTGCCCAAAGTTTGAAACCTAGACTTGTAGGGTTTTTGTAGGAGAACGAGCTGAATTTTCCTAAAAAAAAACATATAATTACAACCAATACTAATAAACTTACGTAGGCAAATAGGCGTATTTATTTACTTTCTTCCACCAAATATGTATATAAAAGCAATTTAATAAAAAAAAAAAATTTCTTTCAAGTTAGAGAGAATTAGAGAGTTATGGAAATATATATAAAATTCCGCATAAATGTATGATTTATGAACCCATATGACCTTAAAAAAATTTTGAAATTTGTTATTTGCTTACCCTTTGTCGTCAAATTTACATATACTATACAAGGAATTTGACTCAAAAACCACTTTTTTCAACTTAATTTGTTTTGAAAATTGAAGAGTTAAAAAAATGTATGTAATATTCAAATTAATGTAAGATCAATGTGCCTTTGAAACAATATTCATTTAAAAGCATGAAAGAAAAAACGGAAAACTTTCCTCCAAAGCTCCATTAGAGTTAAGCGAGAAATTTCTGACACCAGCAATTGGTGTGTACTACTTGTTGCTGCCGCCTGCAATCAAACAGTCTGAGAACGAGAGGCCCGCCTGCCAGCGAAAGTAATCACTGCTGAACAACAAGAGCGTAGCGCAGACACTACTCTTAGAGGCTGAGGGCATAACACAAACAAATAATGATTTGTTTATACAACAATACGTATGTATATATATATGGCTACTTGTTTTGAATAGAAATACAAATAAATATAGTTATTTAGCTACACATGAGTTTGTGTGGTTGTTTGAATAATTTGCACCATATGCCAGGAGCAAAATTACACTACGAATACGTTTATGTAAGTATGTATGCAGAGAGTACTTACATCGATGTGTGTGTGTGTAAGGCTGTGAGTGTTGAAGACAGACGCACAGCTACTTGTTGATTAAATAATGCATTTGCTGCCTAGTGATGACGCATGCTCGCCTTGAACTTTTGCTTTGTATGCTTTGTTGTGTAAATGTACGAGTGTTTATGTGTGCACATCTTTATGAATGGCCCATATAGTTTGCAGGCGGCATAACGTCGCTAATCAAGTGATGAGCAACGGCTAGTCAGACAGTTGGCGAATCGACTAAATTGAATCAAATTCGAATAAATTTTTGTAGTTATAATTAGGCATTTCATTGCATTTCATTGCTTTTGTGCGATTTCATTCGATGTGGCGGGTGAAGTGTACCAGCTAGCGTGGCCGATGGCAATTTGGAAGCTCTTTAATAGAGATAAAATTTTTATTTATGAAATAAAAACTGCACAGAGCTGTAGGCGTGCATTTGCGACAATGAACAGGCATGAGACTTATTTTATATCAGATTATTTTTGAAATTGTAACAAGGAAAATCAGAGAATAATTCTGAGCCGGAAGCAAATATTTAGATATTCATAATTGGTTGGTTTTATAACATTGTTCTTGATTTTTTCTACATATACTACTGTATACACTGTGCTACGTAAATGCGCATCTAACATAATTTTTAAAATTTGTTTGATTTTCAATTAAGTACAAATTTTTGTTTTCCTGTGGTTTGGAGATCATATAATCGAAATATGCATTTTTGTTTAATATGTAATCGGTCGGTTCTGAAAAAGCTTAAAGCTAAGGTAAAAGCTTCATTGAGTGATGTAAATAATCCGATGTGAATAAAAAATTCTTCTTAATTTCTTAGAGTTAAAATAGCTTTCTGGGGAGATTTTGGGGAGAAGAAAATCCCGTTAAAATATTGGTGCCCTAAATAAAAATCCAAATGCTGAAACTCAGATATCCATCCATGGTCTCAAAAATTATATTTTAAAAAGTTTTGAATGAGCTGCCAATTTTTTATGTAAGCCTCACGTTTTCCATACTATAAATCTTTAAAGTATAAAAGGTCGCAGCGTAAACCTTCATCCATTCATTCAAGATCGTTCCACAAATTTTGTTTAAAAAGTGTTGAATGTGTTGCCACCTGTTTTTTTCTGTAAACCTTACGTCTCCGATACCATAAATTGTATACATGAATATATGTTACACGAATAGGTATATAACATTATCAAATTTGAAATATTTTAAACATATTTAAATGGAATTAATTATTAATTCTTTTACTTATAAGTTGACTAAAGGGACAAGTACAATAAAGTTAGCGACAAAGTTCTCATATACGAGTTGTGTTCAAAAAGTATCGCGAATTTTGAATTTTTTGCAGGTTACTTATATTCGAATTTCGATATTTTTGTGGCGATATGTCGGTACTCATGTCCCTCACTCATTCCGACGAATTGGGCCATTTCGAATGTTCTGTTACCTATTCAAAAAGATGGATCAAAGAACCTGCATCAAATTTTGTGTGAAAAACGAAATTAAGTGCGTGGATGCATGCCAAATGTTGACTGTGTCATACGGAGAAGCTACTTTGCAACAAAGCAACTTTTATCGGTGGTACAAAATGTTCTCCAGAGGCCGAGAAGATGTGAACGACGAAAAGCGTGCTGGACGCCCGAGCACTTCAACAACAGATGAAAAAACTGATGAAGTGAAGAAACTGGTATTGGCCAATCATCGAATCACCATTAGAGAAGTTGCTGAGGACCTAGACATATCAATTGGTTCGTGCCATTCGATTTTTTTCAGTGATTTGGGTATGAGACGGGTCGCCGCAAAATTCGTACTAAAACTGCTCAATTTCGACCAAAAGCAGCATCGCATGAACATTGCTAATGAGATGTTGGACTCTGTCCGCGACGACCCAAATTTGCTCCAGAGGGTCATAACTGGTGACGAATCGTGGGTTTATGGTTCTGACTTGGAAAGTAAAGCTCGATCATCTCATTGGAAGCTGCCGCATGAACCAAGACCGAAAAAAGCGCGCCAAGTTCGGTCGAATGTAAAAGTTTTGCTTACCATTTTTTTCGATTCGATTGCAGGGGCGTTGTGTATCATGAGTTCTGGCCACAGGGTAAAATGGTCAATAAGGAATATTACCTGCAAGTTATGCGCAATTTGTGCGAAGTAATTCGCCAGAAACGCTCGGTTTTGTGAAAGAACAAAAATTGGCTCTTGCATCACGATAACACCCCTGCTCACACATTGTTGCTTGTGCGCGACTTTTTGGGCAAAAACAACACACTAATGATGCCACAGCCATCGTATACCCCAGATCTGTCCCCCTATGACTTTTTCTTGTTCCCGAAACTGAAGAGGCCCATGAAAGGACGACGCTGCGCTACGATTGACGAGATAAAGACGGCATCGAAGGAGGAGCTGAACACGATAAAAAATGATTTTTTGAAGTGCTTTAAAGATAGGAAAAAACGTTGGCACAAGTGCATAATATCTCATGGGAATTACTTTGAAGGGGGAAAAATAGATATTAATGAATAAATAAATAATTTTTGAAAAAACACTAAATTCGCGATACTTTTTGAACACACCTCGTATATGTAGATAAGATTTAACAATCATTTTCTTCCAAATTAGATTCATTCTTTTTTTTTGTTTTAATTTTTACAAAAAAAATGAGCCGCACGACTTAGTAGCCAGTGCTATTTTGTCCTTTGTGAATTAATAATTTATAATTAGTTTTCATGTAAATAAATAAATAAATAATTTAAAATATTTTCCGCTCCAAATATCCAAGTTGCAAAATTAAGGCAAATTTTTAAACATTTGTCCAATTTACGAAAAAATTTCAAACTTTTTATTGAGAACTTTTTGAAAGTTTTTAGGTAGGCAGTTTTACATCCCATTGAGTGTTTTTATAATGAAGTGCAAGTTTGAAATTGCTAAAAATTTGCGTTGGTATTTGATAACTTTTTTTCCTCGTCGGTCCTGCACATTTTCTCCATATAACGAATCCAGGACAGTTTTTGTATATAGAGCAAATCCAAAACGCCGTCAAGGAGAAAAATTATATAAAAATCATTGTATGTACTTTATTGTTTTACATTTAAATGGACAATAAAACTGCATCCAAATTTTTTTATTCTAGTTCAAAATTTAAAATTTTGAAGAAAATTTGGTAAATATATAAACCACGTGCAAAGTTTGGAACTTGGATTAATATAGTTTTTATTATAGAATATTTTTATACAGTAGAAGCACGATAAGTGCAATACCGATAACTGCAATTTCGCGGAAAGTACAATTCGATTTTGAGTCCATAGAAAACTCGAAAAGAGCAATAAAAAATTGCAATTTTCGGGCGCAAAAGAATTCTTGTTCGAAGAAATTTTTTACTTAATACAGCAATGTATTTGCGTTCATCACGGGCGAAGACACAGCTTTATAGCTATGCACAGCTATGGTTCTCGGAATTATTGCGACCAAAAACACTGTTCTCACGCTTTGTGATTTTTGATTTTTACAAATAACTGTAAAATTGTAGCACTGATATCATAAAATATGGCATCGAATCGTGTGTGACGTTCAACACGCGTTAGTTTCAAGGTGGTTCTTGAGAGTAAAACAATCGTTCGGAGTTTGAATCATTTTTTTTTTTTGCTTTCATCAAATAAAATCATGGGAAAAGTGAAAAAGAATCTACATTTTCTTACATTGAAAGAAAGAGATGAGATTCTCCAACAAATTGAAAAAGGCGTTAAACAACGAGATCTTGCATTCGAATACAAAGTTGATTGCGCAATGATTTGCCGAATAAAAAAACAATCCCGTTCATTAAAAGAAAATGCATACAATTCATCACAAATATATAATGCTAATGAAACGGGGCTCTTTTGGAAACTTTTGCCAAATAAAACCTACGTTTCGAAAGATGAAAAGAGTGCTCCAGGCAACAAAGTTTCAAAAGATCGAATCAGTGTTCTTTTGTGTGCAAATGGTGATGGCAGCCACAAAATAAAACCATTAACGATCGTCAAATCTATGAATCCGCGTTGTTTTAAAAATTTTCGTCTATCGGTGAATTATGCTAGCAACAAGACTGCTTGGATGACGCGGGATATTTTCAAAAAGTGGTTCTTTGATAATTTTGTCGAAGAAGTGAAAAAATTCGCCAAAGAAAATGAAGTTCCACCCAAAGCATTACTCGTGCTGGATCAAGCCCCATCTCATCCGCCCGAAGAAGAATTAGTTTGTGGTGAGATCGAAGTGATGTATTTTCCGGCCAATTGCACAGCGATTTTACAGCCAATGGATCAAGGTGTTATTAACTTGACAAAAATTCAATTCAAAACATTGCTAATGGAAACCATAATTAGTGAAAAAGATTCTTCATTACATGAACTATTGAAGAGAATTGATTTGAAAACCGCCGTGATCATGTTGAGCCAAGCATGGGGGAAATTGCTCCCTGAAACGATCGCTAAATGCTGGAAAAGCATATTGGGTACAAGCCCAACAGTTGACGCGATTATTGAATCTAATCCAGACGATATGCCATTGGATATCGAAATTGACGACCGCCTTCTTGTTGGAGGATTACAACGGTTCAATGAGATGGTCGAAAACTATGTGGGTGAAGCAGGCACAGATGAAATGCGCAATTGGGTTTTGGAATTAGGAATAGATGAAGGTGATAGTGAAGCCAATGAACCCGAAGGTACTACTCAAAAAGAAACAACCGAAAAAGTCCAGCATGAATCGATTTTTGTCTGTGTCAATACAATTTTGAAATGGGGTGAACAGAACGATGCACTGTCATTCAATCAGATCGCTTGTTTGCATGATATCCGATCAAAAGCACTTGAAAAGTGTTACGAGAAAATGCAATCGAAAATAACAAAGTTTTTCCAAAAAAAATAATTGAATTTTGGAGCACGCACTCATATGCCCTTCCGCATTGATCTCTTTGTATTAATTTCAATAAATATGTGTTCATTTTTCTTGAATATCGACCTTTTGAGCTCATTAATTGCATTGAATAGAGTTAAAATATTTTTCCCTAGGTATTCCTCGATCCACAGGAGAAATTCGCAAAAGTGCAATTTTTCGCTAAGTGCAATCATTGCTGAAATTTTCCAATTGTACTTATCGGGCTTCTACTGTATTTTTTATTTTAATATATTATATATCATTATTCTATATATGTTAATTGAAATAAAAAAATAATCAAATCGGATTTGAGGGGCCTTAATAATTTTGTATTTCCCTTTATATATTAAAATATGTATATAAGACGGCCATCGTAATTGGTTGGTACGTGACTACCGTTTGTAAGTGCATGGGTTCGAAACTTCGGGCATGAAACACCAAATGAGAGAAAAAGTTCTAATATCGGTCAGCCCTCGACTGACACTGACAAACATCTGAGTGTATTTCTGTATCAAGAGAAAGCTTCTCATAAAAAACTATCTGATATTCGTAGGCGGCATAAAACTATACAGGGTGAACGATATGAAGTGTTACCAACTTCACACTCCTTGTATCTGTAAAACAGCTCATGACCTCAACGTCAAAATTGTTCTAATGACAGTTCAATAGATTGTTTGTAAGCCATCAAAAGCATTTGTTGAATTTTTTTTTCTTCTGTGATGGAATTCAAACATAATAGTGTATTTGCGTCATATTTGGCTGGAAAATCACAAGCAGCCACTGTTCCTGAGCTCATTCACCTCAAAGTGAATAAAATGTTTGTGTATCGCACTATTAAACGTGGTACTGGTAGCATTGCAAAATACTATGGAGGTGGACCAAAAAAAACCGCAACAATGCCAGAAATGGTTCGGAAAGTGAAGGCTCGACTTGAACGAAATCAACGTCGAAGTGGAAGAAGAATGGCCAAAGAACTGAAAATATCGCAAGACAGCATTCGACGCATATTGAAAAATGAGCTCAAGGTCAAGGCTTACAAGTTCCAAAAAGCCCACGATCTTTCACCCCAGCAAAAAAAGTTCGGTGCGAAAGAGCAAAGGAGTTGTTGCGCTTGCACGAACGTGGCGAATTTCCTAACATTGTGTTTTCTGATGAAAAAATTTCACAATTGAGCAGTTCACACTCTAAACGATCGTGTTTACATGACCGAACGCTCATACGAGAATTTGAGCCTACGTATGGCCACTCGAAGCAATTTCCCATCGCAAGTAATGGTTTGAGCCGCAGTGACCGCTGATGGACGCTCTCCAATCGGTTTTATCGAGCTTGGTGACAAAGTGAATGCGACTTATTATCGGGAAAATGTTTTAGAAGCTGCTTTAGAGCCATGGACACGCAAACATTTCGGTCCCATGGGCGTTCCAACAGGACTCGGTACCGTCTCATAAAGCTCATGTGAACCAGAAATGGTTAAAAAATCATGTTCCACACTTCATTTCGTCCACACAATGGCGTTCGAATTCGCCAGACGCAAACCCGATGGGCTATTCCATCTGGTCCATTTTGGAGAGCAAGGTTAGGACAAAAAAATATGCCAGTATGAATGCGCTGAAAAAAGCGATTATACGAGAATGGGCCAGAATACCTCAAGATCACATTCGTGTAGCATACAACTCATTTTTTGACCGTTTGAAGGCTATAGTCAAGGCAAAAGGTGGTCATATCGAGCTGAAGTGAATATATGTTAAAATTGTAATCATTTTTGAACAATTTTGTCTTTGAAATCAATAAGAACTAATTGCACATAAAGAAGTTATGGTGTTTTAAATAGGTACCACTTCATAACGATCACATTCCTCTCTTAGTAGAAAGACATCAGCACGAGCACCACAAATTGGAGAAGTAGCACGGCCAAACACCCAAAACGGGGTGTAAGCGCTACTTATAAATATATATAAGGATATGAGACGAAAGGGTTTTCATTAAACATAAATTCATTCATGGTGGAAAGGTAGATCTTAACTGATGTACTATAGGTTTGGTTAAATGAAGTGGCTGCCTTGACGCACCTGGGCCACTTGGAAGCCCCTTGTGACACCACCGGAATTATCCAATTCTAACTGTATATGCTCTACTCTAAACTATTGTGTCACCTTTAAAAAACTGGCTATTCTAGCTAGTTTCAGATCTGAAAAGCGGGGCCCAGCAATCTCAACCGTCTTCTACACAGAGCCATGCACTCGCATAAAAGGTGCTCGACTGTCTCATCCTTTTCTATATCCTGAGAGCTTCGACGATAGTTATTGGGTGGTCCTCTAATCTACTGGTATATCTTCCTATTAGGATACTTACTATTTTTTAAATTTTTCCTAATTAATTTAAGGGGGGAAGTACCTTTAGAGGGCCGAAAAAAACCAGTTTTTCGTGATTTATTTTTGGGAAAATGAAAACAGTGCACATGAAATTAATATGATATGTATTTAGGGCAATGCTCCAAGAAGAAAAAAGCGTATTTAACATTTTTATAAATAAGCAATTAATTGAGTTATGGCGGTTCACGTAAATCGTGTCGCCGCTGACATCGAATTCGGCGAAAGCGATCCTGACCGCAACTTTCATCTGAAATCATAAAATCAAACATTATTTTACTCAGGAGGGTTTTTTATCCTAGATAGACTACAATCTCTAGCAAATTCGAAGATTAACCATTAAAATGAGGCTTCAAAAAAAAACTTTTGGGGTTTTTTTGCAAAAATTTTCAAACATTTTTGTGTTAAAAAGTATCTAAAAATTATTTTTTCTTTTCGTCCGTAGTTTATCTAGAGTAGCTTTTTATGCCCTTTAAAATGAAACCTTGATGAAGAAAATTGGTTCAATACTTTTTCCGTAATCACTTACGCCAATTTGAAAAACATGGTTTCGAGAAAACGCCGTTTAAAGTTCGCGGTCAAGGAAAAAGAAACTTACCGAAGTTGGACGCTAATCAGCACCACCAGGCTCATAGAGCAAACCCTCAGCTTCCTCAAAGTATTCGTTTTCGGCGAGTTGTGCCTCCCTTTTTGAAACGTCCCCTTTTGAAACGTCTAAAGGTACTTCCCCCCTTAAGTAGACTTTTAGTGTGATCCCATGTGTTTTACCGCTTCCAGTTTGAATTTGCAACAGTAATGTGAAGTAATTTGATGTACTATAAGTATTGTGAAAATTTCTTTCAAAAGGTGATTATGCATAAAAACTATATAAGTTTCTCCAACATATTTTGACTATGTGAACTCAAATTATACATATTTCAGACAAAGCTCATATCTAAGAATTAGTGAGGTAAGGAATTTTTATATTTTGAAAATAAACCTTTTTTTAGAAAATTTAGTTTCAATCAAAGCAACCTGTTTTACTAATAAGATGCATTCATTTTTTCTCTCCAAGTTTATAAGGATGATTGTAAATATTGTTTTAGTACTTATGAATGGCTTAAACGCGGACGTGAGAACAATTGAAATTCAGGATTAATTCGTATTCACTTAAAAATGGGCATGCATATTATGATCACGCAAAATCTGTATTAAAGAACAAGGCATAGGAATTGAGCATCATAAAATTAACAAATTTTGAGAAAACCATATGGCCACTATCATGTCGATCGTTCCTCAATCGACACTTGCAGCCAATATTGTGATGGAAACCCTCCCCGTGCTTACTATATTTGCTGTGACTTAAACTTTTTAATTTTCCAATAATAATGCCGTGAGTTAATGGTGTGAGTTTTTAAATTCATGATAGCGACATCCTTTAGAGCATTTTCAAAAGCTGTGCTGTTTCGACGTCCTTACTTCTCTTGAGCTCAATAAGCAGTCCTCCTTTTTGGGTTGGTCGCATGGTTTTCATCTTTTCACCAAGATCCTTGGATTCTACGCTATTTTTTTCCTTTCGTAGCATGTCCGCATATGTCACATCCTTTGACTTTTTCTCGAGTACGATCGCATCTGGCCTAGTTCGGATGGATTTGCCACCATTTCTTTTCCTTGAAGGTTTTTTCCACACTTTTGTCCACCCTTCCTTTTACCCAATAGTTTCCGTATTTTGAGAAAGAAGATTATTGCTGTCATTCTTTCTTTTTTTCGCAGATGGGGACTTGGTTGTTGCCTGCGCTGCAGTGGCTTTCGGGCTAACCTTTTCTCTCAGCCTTTTTGCTGACAGAACCGCGCCTCTTAGAGCTACGCTTGCTGTTTTCTGTACTGGGGCAGAAATTGTCAGAGCCTTGCGCTCTTCGGCTTCAAGCTTTGTGATTACGTCGGTATGGGTGCGCTTTATAATGCTGCACATCCTCCTAATGTCACCATGGACATTTTTGCATGGTTCGACGTATGATAGGAGGCCATCTATCTCATTGCCTAAGCGTTCGACAAGCTCATACATTTGTTTTGGGCGCTGTGGCAATGCCTTGCTTTTCATTCCCGTCTTCTGTTTTTCTTTCTGTTGTGGCTGTTCTGTAGAGTCACTTTTGCCGAGATGTGATGTTGGCGTCCCGACCAAGACACCGATGATACTACTTGATTGCGCTGTTATTCTGTTTCCGCGACGCTGACTACCGGTGGGCATGGGTGATTCATTCTCCTTTGTATTTTCTATAGTTGCTGTTGCTTGTGGAGGAGACCGTCTAATCACAGAGCTCTTCTTAAATGCGTTTGCCGCTTCACCTGTCGGCGAGTGAACATTTCTGTTTACATCAGGTACATGCGTTCCATCATTGAGGGTTTTTGAGTTTTTGTTTATAATAATAAATTTGTTCATGCTATATGGGCCCCAACTCACATCCGCTATCTCCGCGCGTGTACGTAGTTACCGTAAGTCCCATAGTTATCTATGTAAACAGGGAGGCCATGCGAGGGTTGACTTTGGCCCTTATGGGGTCCAGAGTTTTGAGCGCTTTGTGAGACCTGCCATGTTTGAAAGGGGCGGAGGAGGCTATGAACCCTTCTGAAAGCCATTTTTGCAAGATTTCACTCCGCGTACTCAGGTAACAGAGATTCAAAGCCCCAGTCGTTGTTCGCGTTTAGCGATTAGTACAGCCGCTCCTTACGTGGAGAACAGACGCTGACCAGAGAGCCGCTCAATATGAGTCAGACGCTTCTAGAATTTTTTGGGTTGCCTGTTTTGGTCCGCGGGTGGTATTTTATTTCCCACCTTCCCTGCATATCTGCTGAGCATTCCCCTATCTGCCACCTGAGGCACGTCCGATGAGAGACAGGACGGTTGCAAGTTTTATACACTTCTTAAATAGGGGTACCTTTGTGAAAAATTCAGAAAAACTTTAAAAATAAGAAATTGTGTGTATTCTAATTCGGTTTGACATTTTTTTATTATATTTCTATTCAACGGTAATGCATTCTGGCAAGTACGCAAGTTTCCAGCACCCCTTAAGCGGTGGAATCATACCCTAACTACCTAAAAATTTTAAAATAAATTTTTTTTTTCAAGAACAAACCGAGAATATTTGCCAGAAAAATTTCACAAAATTGATATATACCTTTTTGGGGTCGCTAAGTCCGAATTCGTTTTCAGTTTCTACTTTTGGAGTCAAATTAAAGTTCAATTCAAGGTCAAAAGCAGTAAATTCGCCGGAAAATAAAAAAAAGATTGATATACATATATAATATGTTTTCGCAGTTGTTGAGTTCGAATTTGTTATCAGTTTGCCCGTTGGGGGTCAAATTGAAGGTCAGTTGAAGGTCAGACCCAAAATATTTACACTAAAAAAAAAAAAAATCATATGCATATACCTTCTGCTCAAATATGAACGAGACGTTATCAATAAAACGGTCCGCGGACGACATATGGCAAAAATAAATTTTTCGTTTTTTAGTAGGACTGTTATAAGCTTACATGGCAAATTTCAGCGTGATATGTCACATAGTTTGTTTTCTGTGCTACTCTAAACAAGTCAAGCTCGAGTGTGTTCTTCGAATTCTCTTTTATGCTTCAATTGTCTCAAAATGTTTTCCACGGAGCGGCAACTTGAGCTTGGGAAACAGGAAAAAGTCACATGGAGCCATATCAGGCGAATACGGTGCTTGCGGAATGATTTTAACATTATTTTTGTTCAAATAATCGCGAACAAGACGTTAAGTTGTGAGCTGGTGCATTATCGTGATGCAAGAACCATGACTTGTTGTCCCACAATTCCTTCCTTTTAAGACGAATGTTCTCGTGCAAACGCTTTAAAACGTCTAAATAATATTCAGCGTTAACCGATTTTGCGATTTGTGCGATTTTCAAGCACAATTTCCTTTACTTTTCCGATGTTTTCGTCGTTTACTGATGTTGCTGGACGACGTTCATGAGGCAAGTTTTCAACCGATGTACGGCCCTCTTTATGTTTGCGGAGTTTTTGATTTATATGTTTTCAGAGTTTCTGAGTCCGAATTCGTTATCAGTTTGTCCTTTCGTGGTCAAATTAAAGGTCAATTCAAGGTCAAACGCAAAATATTCAACAGATAATTAAAAAAAATATTGATATATATGTTTTCGAAGTTGTTGAGTCCGAATTCGCTCTCAGGTTTCCTTTTGGGGTGAAATTTGAAGGTCAGTTGAAGGGCAAACACAGAATATTTGACTGAAATTTAGCTATAGATAATCTCTTTTAAAATCATTTACGAGCATTTTAAGAAAAATATTATTAAAATCGGTCAATAATTCGACCCTGTAGCCATTTTTGAACAAAATGTGTAAAAAAATCCGCACTGTGCGATTCTAAACGGCAAATGTTTTTATAAGGAGTTTTTTCATGGCAGAAATACACTCGGAGGCGTGCCATTGTCTGCAGAGAGAAAAAATTGTTTCTATCATTTTGGTGTTTATGCATCCAACCCATTCAGCTACGGCCGCCGCCTATCCCTATCAGTCAAATACTATATGCAACATAGTCGGCATTATCGAAAAGTGCTCTCTTGCGAAAGAACAAAATCCATCTTAAGCACTTCGTCCTTTCAGAACAAATTTAATGACAAGCATTTAAAACTATTTATTTTTTATATATCCCATTAAAAATATCATCTGTAGGATTACTCGTAAATTCTATAAATTCTAATATTAAACCAAAATAAGCCCAGAAATTATTCTCAAATGAAAATGAGATTTCAGCAAAGCAAAAAAGCTCACTAAAAAATAAAAACAACATCACGTAAACCAAATAACGGAAAGCTTTAACTATGACATCATTGAACAGAGTAAAACGCAAAATATTTATCACGCACGGATATACACATACATACGTGTGTACGTATATTGATAAAAGGATATAAAAAACCAGAGGGAACTGTGTGCCAAAAAGAAAACAAAACAAATAGTGACAATAATAACAACAACATTGGTCGTTGATTATAGCATTGAAAGCTGAGTTAGTAGTGAAAATAAGGGCTAGGCTCGGTGAGTGGGTATGTGGGTCAAAAACTGTTAAAGTGGTAATATGGCACAGAAATGCGTAGTTAGTTGGTTGTTGCATTTGAACTGTGGGCTGCCTGCTAGAGGCTTGGCCATGCAGTCAGTATTGGAACAGTTGAGCGACGTGTTGGCGAAATAAGAGTTTAGTTGTATGCCAACAGCAGTAAGTGCAGGAAGTGCTTTTGAATGAAGAAAATAGTTACAATTCGAAATAATATAAATAAAATAAATGTAAATAAGTGGAAAAATTAATGGGCAAAAGGTGTCATTCCTTAATGTGAATACTTTTTGTTTTGAAAACGAGCCATGAAATTTTAATGCAACTTTAGACAACTTTCAAAATGAACTGCTGTATAATTAAATATGCACGCAGATAAGTGTAAATGTACCATATGTACTTACAAACGCACGCATAATATAGTATATTGATTTTAGTTAGACAAAAATAAAATTAACTTGGCGCACAAGCGTAGAGTGCCAGCGGAAACCCAACGAAAAATACAAAATTAGTGGATGTAAAAAAGAACAAAATTATTATTTTTAATCAATAATGGCACTAAAAATTTCCATATTAAGAGCCGTTTTGGCCGTTGTTAACACAGTGCTGCCGGTGCGTATGAGTAACTTTTAAAGTGTTTGTTTATTTACATTTGTTTATTTTGTTAACACAGCTGCTTGGTATTGGACTGATAGCGCTTTCTGTTTACGAGTTAAATACTTCAACGCCTGGAACTATGCAACACATTTCGATTGTTATACAAATATTCATTGGATCATTTGTGGTGCTCACCTCATTTCTGGGCTGTTTCGGATTGTGTCGCGAATCGTTGGGTCTCACTTGGAGTGTAAGTAAATATGAAAATTGGCATGAAGTGTGGTTCAAAATGAATTAAGAGTACACATTTTTTTTTTTATTTTATATTGATTTTAATCTAAGAGCTTAGTTAGTTATTAGTTAAAAATGAGGCAAGTGATTAGTCTACAGAGTACAGTTATTTAATTTTTCTATTGCACTTATTTTTACAACGGTATTTACTGTTACATGAATGCTCACTGTCAAATTTTTGCACGAATTGTTTATTTTTAATTTCATACTTGTTTTAATTTCATACTTGGAAAATATGATATATGTATCTTAAAAAATACAATACTATTCATTTTGCACTTTTTCATTTCGGCGTCAAACAATTCAGCGGAAACAAATTTAACTAATTATACAAAACTTTCTATTTCGATATGACTTTACTTTCCAAGTTTATCTAGAAAGCAGTTTATTCGCGTAAGAGCGTAACTTTATTTAAAAAGTATATAAAATATCTCCAAAGTCTGTTTGGTAGTATTAAATCAAAAATTTTTTCTGTAGAGTTGCCAGCTCATTTTCAATATCCTTTTTATTTATTTGCAAATTAAATAAAATACTACATGGTACGTATGCGTCGTTAGCAAAAGAGATTGAAAAGCTTTATCTGAATAGATTTTAATTTTCTCTAAGAATATTTGGAGCTTATTTAAAAATTAAATAAAATTCCTCAAGTATAAGATGAGCTGAGTTCTATATAACTTTAATCTAAAACTATTTTGCGATATACTGGTATATATTTTGAATACAATTTCTTTGAGTGAATAACTTTTTGAAATAAAATTAAAATGCAATAAACTGGTAATAAATGAAATATGGTAATAAAAGCTTAAACAGTAATTAATTTTGACGAGAATTACACCCTACTTTATTGCGTTCTAGCAAAAAGTAGGTAAATAAAAATTAATGTTAACAAGATTGTGTGTTTATTATTAATAAAACATATTGACATTATTTTAATACATTTTTTGATCATGTATTGTAATATTTTCCTTTCTAAATTTACCTTCATATTGATTATGCCCGAAAATAAAGCTATAAGATTGGCATCTGTTTGAAATTATATAAATCAAATTATTTTACTATAATATTGGCTTAGACTGAAAGTTATTTTAGACAGTTTAAGTCGAGAAGTATTTGTGCTTAGAGTTGGTACTTTATTTTTCGTATGAAATTTTTAATATTTATAAATCAAAATTTAATATAAGTCTTGAATAATACGTTATACTTAGACGCCAAACGGATGGTATTGGAAAAACTGCAAACTTAAGATATAATGCAACTAGGATGAATGGGATTGTACCCTGGTTTATTAAGAAAAGAATAAACACTTTAGCAAAGATATTATAATCCTAAGGGAGCAACTTATATTAGTATACACGTACATATACATATACATACATATAGTAATGAAACATTTTTATTTGCAATTACGTATTTTTTTACCGCATAACCGGACCTTTCAATTACTAAGTAAAGTCGGTCGCTGAGTCCAAAAATCTGCATAGTTTCAAAACATTAATTAATTTCTTTATGTAATAAAAAATTTTTAAAAAATCGAAATTTGTTTCATGTTTTCAAAGCTTAGACATTTATGAATATGTCACTAGGAGCATTTTTTTTAATTCCTATTGTTTCAAGAGTTATAACCATTTTGGTAACTTGGCATCAGTTTCAATCATTTTTCAAAACGTTTGACATGATATCTCAAGTTCTACCTAACCGATTCACTTGAAAGCTGGTGTGAGTCTTTTCAATGTATACCGCTATCGGAAAAACTAGTATTTGAACCAAATACAATTTTTTTACTATTTTTAAAAAATTCAGAAATGTCCAAAAGTACGAAAAAATGTACTATTTTTTCAGACAACCGTAATTTAGCAAAAAAAAAATGTTTTCCTTTTTCTTAGTTAGTACGATAATGGCATTCATCGAAATTAATAACCTTTTTCTTTTCTTTTTTTGTTTCAGATCATTAAAAAGCTTCCAATCATGACAAGTTTAGCGCACCATTTTTTTTGTACCCCTCACCGCAACAGCTTATAAAATTTGCAGTTTTTAATTTTTAATCAAACTCATGCCTCTACACTTGAATACCCCCTTAACCAACATCAAAAAACATACTTAATGCTTTATTTTTGCTTTAGAAGGATCCCGAAAAAAAATGAAAAAGTTATTAAATAGCAAAACTAATTTGTTTAAAAAATAAAAAATGGAAAAAACATTCAAAAACGCATAGTAATATACCATTTTGTTAGCAAAATTTTCTTATGCTAAAAAAAACCGAACAGATACTTGTTTTTTTAGTTTTTAACATTTTTTCACTTTGAGGAACCTTCAGGGCCCTTATAAAAAAAGTTTAAATTTTTTTTAAATAAAAGGTTTGAGGGTATAATTTTTGGATATTTGTGAAGGGAAATTAAAATTAATGATTTGTGAAGATTCTCTACGAAAAATTTACGGTAACCCCTATTTTGCCTTTTGGAATTCAGTGGTACTTCTTAAGACGTGGGTAGTACGGATAAATATCAAATAGAACATAAAAAAAGTGCTTAATTTTTTTGGTCATGCAACGAATTTTAGCAATAGCTTCATCAGCATTTTCGTTTTTTTGACTATCCTCATGTTTACATTATTGATTGTGACTCGAAACTTTTCTATCATCAAGCCTAAATATAGAGTGTTTTTTTTTGCTGCATGAGAACTATCGATTTTGATGGCTATGATTTTACAGCGGAAAATCGCAAATTGTTTTGACATTTCTCTTTAGTAAAGTTTGGCGGCTGCCGTAGCCGAATGGGTTGGTGCGTGACTACTATTTGGAAGACGTAGGTTCGAGTCTCTTCTTCTTCTTGATTGGTGCGTTAACCGCTTATGCGATTTTGGCCGAGCTTAAATTGTTTCTTTCTCGTGCTAACCGGCGCCAGTTGGAAACTCCAAGTGAAGTCAACTCCTTCTCCACCTGATCTTTCTAACCTAGCCACCAGCTGGTACTGCATCGAATACTTTCAGAGCGCCGGAGAAAAAGTCTTTTCTAGTAGCGGTCGCCCCTCGGCAGATAATGGCAAACCTTTGAGTGTATTTCTGCCATCAAAAAGATTCTGATAAAAAGTATCTGTCGTTCGAAGTCATCATGAATTCATATTGTGGTAATTTACTTAAAAATCGAAAATGATGAATGGCGAGCGCTCTAAAGCCATGCTGACTGAATTTTTGTTTTAATTTAATCAGCTAATAAACAACGACGACATGGTCCCAACAAGGCGGCGAAATTTAGCATACAGTGCGCTTAACAATCGATTTCTTGGGCTGATCAAATGGACCATGTAACTTGTAACTGCGGCGTACATATGCCGGATGTCATATTCAAAAAATAAATGTCATGAAACTATATACCATATTATAATATATAATAATTAAAAAAAAAATGCATTCCATTAATATTTCTATTACGTATTGTCATTTTAAGTTCTCAAGCTCTTAGAAAACACTCGATATGTTCATATGAATTTTGTAATATTTCCCTCTTTCCATTCATATTTAATTTTTTCCTCCCTTTTCAGTATGTAAGTTGTATGCTGATATTACTTATATTCCAAATCTATTTGGTTGCTGTGGCTGGCGTTACTGACTATGTCCAAAATACCACCGATCACTTCGATACGCTTTGGAGCAATGCCACCATTAATGCGGCAGAAATCGCCCAAATTGAGCAACAGGTTAGCGGTGTGACAGCCTGTCACTCTCTCTTTCATTTTTGCCATTTCATGTATTTCTAGTACGAGTGCTGTGGTAAGCTGGGTCCTCAGGACTACCCCCAACGTGTACCCAAAAATTGCTATTTAAATTTTTCTGGCGCTGAAAATGATCTTTACACCGAAAGTTGCTTAAGGGTTCTACAGGAGATGGCGCGTAAAAGTGGTAGCACTGGATTGGCCATTAAACTGACGTTATTTGGTTTTGAAGTGAGTACCTTCTACTGTCTATCTACATATGCCACTTAAGCACTTATTTACAATCATAATTATCTAAGATTATTCAGAGTAAAATAGTAAAATAGATGGTGAAAATTAAAAAAAAAAAAATGTAAAATAATACGAATGTTTGGTTTCTTTATTTAAGTGTTTTCAAGTTTTTATGCCAATATTAACTTTAAAGTTCCAGTAAACTATGCAACCTTTAAATTAAATTAAATTTTTTTTTCGTAAGCATTAACTATCAGTTATTAATAAGTAGTCTACAATTACTGATGTTTTTGTGTGAAAATTAATCAGATTTCTCGAAGTATAAAATCGTCCGTTAACCTAAGGTTAGATTATTTAACCCATTGTGATCCAACTGACAAAGGAGTTCTTAGCTATTTACATATTTACATATTCTTTAAATTGGATTTTCAGACAGGGTCTGGCATTCAAGGTGTTTGGTCGTCTTAGGTGCGCTATCGTTGTATTATTCAGTGCGGGTTGTTCCGTTATATTTTTCTCTTCTTTGATTAGCTAAAAGCATTGCGTTATTTATTTCTATTACTCGCAAGCGATACCCCACGCAAGAAAAAGAAATTAAGTAATGGTTCATCACTTAACCTTTTCCTTGAATTACCAAGTGTTACTGTGGCAGATCCTAATTTTCTGATCTTATCCTGCAGTGATGAAACTAAAAAAAATTCAGACTATTCATGTTTTGCCGTCCATAAGGCAATTCAACTTATCAGTAAAGAGGTAATATCGGCCTCCGAACTCAGGGATGGCAACCATCTGCTAATGGTAAAGGACCAGAAAGCAGCACAACAATTTTTGTCTACCACGCAATTATAAGGACTGTGCCGTATCACATTTTGATTTCATTCTTCACTCAACATCACCAAGGGGACAATCTATGCCCCTTATCTTAATAAAGTGTCTGATGAAGAAATTGTGAATAAACTCAGCAGCCAAGGTGTTACTTCTATTTATAAATTCAATAAAATGTTCAATGGAAAACTAACTCCCAGTGTTGTTATCCTACTATCTTTTGATTCTTACAAATTACCTACCAAAATTGATGTGTCATGGCATTTTGTAAAAGTTAGGGAGTACATTCCTAATTCAAAAAGCAACCAATATGTGTTGGGTGTGCACTACCTCCCATCAACCAGACGATTGCACTCGTATTATGTGTATAAACTGTTCGGAACAACATCCTTCATCCTCCAATTAATGCAAAAAATTTAAACAAGCTAAAGATATCTTAGCTGTAAAAACAAAAAAGTAAATGCTCCTCGATGGAGGCTAGAAATACAGGGTGGGCCGTTTGTGTTTCCAAAAATTGAAGAGGATGACATGGACGACATTTGGTTTCAACAGGACGGTGCAACTTGTCACACTGCCAAAGTTACACTCGAACTTTTGGCTACCCTTTTTGAAAACCGAATAATCAGCCGAAATTCCCATATCAATTGGCCGCCTCGGAGCTGTGATTTAAGCCCGTTGGACTATTTTTTGTGGGGAGCCGTTAAGGACAAATGCTATACAAACCATCCAGAGACGATTGATGCTTTAAAACACGAAATCGAATTTGCCATTCATGAAATTGGAGCCCAAACAATCGCAAATGTGCTAAAAAATTGGGTTGATCGAATGGCCTACTGTCATTTGAACGATATTATTTTTCATTCATAAATAACAATATTCAATCTTCAAAAAAAAAAAAAAAAGTTTGAAAAAATATTGATTCGTTTTTTTTCTAGCCGGTTCAAAAAGCAAATTTTACATGGCCCACCCTATATCTATCGTACGCAAATTACTTTACCCCCACTTAATTCTTCAACATCCTACGTCGCTGTCCTTTCATTAACAGAAACTCCAAATGCCACTACTACCCAAAATACCTCTACTCCAAAAACAACATTAAATAAAGAAATCAACCACTTACAATCATCGAATAAAAAACAAACGAACTCTCAAAGTACTGCATTTTCATTAGCAGAATCCTCGCGTGCTCATCTTGCACAAAGTACCTCTACGTCTAAAACAATAGTAAGCCAAGACAACAACTACATTGAATCACAGAATACTAAATTAAATAACTCTCCAAATCCAAAAGTCTCCAACGATCAAACATCTCTCTGTACAAGCAACAATTTAGCTAATCAACAACATAAAGAAGGGAATGCTTCTCTTGCAAATTCAAAAAGCAGTAATGACACCGCCCAGTCGGATATAGATTATTGTAGTTCTAGTTGTTCTCTTAATAATACCAAAGCTATAACTGACAACAGCTTCATTAATTATACATTCCTCTCTTCCACTTCCATCTATGAGTAGAGTTCTTTCTCTTACTCAGTTATCTAATATGGGAAATTGTTCTGTTGAATGATGCTCAAAATAGTAAATTTCCAGTTTCAAATAATTCTCTCAATAATTTCTTTTTTTACCAATCACTGTGTTAATTTTTTGCAATGGAATATAAACGGCTTTTTTAACAATTACCATGAGCTTCTTCTACTTCTCTCAGATTTTAACCCGATCTTGTAGCTTTATAAGAAACCCACCTAGCAGTTTCCATTAATCCCTCTCCTCCTTCGCCTTACACTTCCTATTTCCATAACACAAGTAACACGAATAAACACGGGACTGGTATCCTTATTAAAAAAGGTATTTGGCATAAAAGAATCGATATTCGAACCCATTTAAACATTATTGCTTTTGAAATTAAGACCAATATAACCTTAACGGTGATATCTGTTTATTTTCCACCTGGTAAGGATTTCGTTATAGGCGAGTTTAAATCAATTTTTAAATCAATTATTCTTTGTGGAGATGTAAATGCCTGGAGTCCAGTTTGGGGCTCTTCCATAAAAAACAAGAGGGGTAAAGCAATTGGTGTTCTAATTTTCACCCAAGATTTAATTGCCTTAAACGATAAATCCCCGACACACTTTTCCATACATAATTCATTCACGCATGTTGATGCAACGATATCCTCCACTAGCATTTACCCACTCCTTTCTTGGAGAATTCTAGATAGTCTTTGTGGTAGTGACCACTATCCAATTGTTTTCCACTTACATTGTGAAAGGAGAAGTAAGACCGGTCACATATCACAAGATTTAAAACCGATAAAGCAGATTCGGCAAAATACAGGTTTCAGTGCCACGCCAACAGAAGAATTCAGTTTGTAATACGCTGATGTAGATAAAGTTTATATGTACACATATATATAATTGGAGCGTAGACCCTTTTTGGGTGTGCTTGGCCGAGCTCCTCCTCCTATTTGTGGTGTGCGTGTTGATGTTGTTCCACAAATGGAGGGACCTACAGTTTCAAGCCGACTCCGAACGGCAGACATTTTTATGAGGAGCTTTTTCATGGCAGAAATACACTCGGAGGTTTGCCATTGCCTGCCGAGGGGCGACCGCTATTAGAAAAATGTTTTTATTGATTTTGCTTTGACCGAGATTCGAACCAACGTTCTTTCTGTGAATTCCGAATGGTAGTCACACACCAACCCATTCGGCTACGGCGGCCGCCGTTAAAGTTTAGAATCAGTAAAATATGGTATGTCTTTGTCCAATAGTTAATCGATTCTGGGTGGGAGAATCTGTTGGTTAAGTACCACTCAGTCCATTCACACTGGTGTACGATGTGCAGTAATTATTGCATATAAAAAAATCGAAATTGTCACTGAAAATCACTCTTATATAGGGTTATTCAATAGGTGCGCTTCAACTTTTTTCCGATAGGGAGTGCGAACGACGCAATATTTTTTATTTTTCGCTTGTCATTTGTAAACTTCATTAGTATACATTTCATCATGTAACGCTACACACTTGAGCAACGATTGCAAATCGTGCAAATTTTTTATGAAAATAATCGTTCTGTTGCTGCTACTTTAAGAGCATTACGGCCATTTTACGGTCCATTTAACAAGCCGTTCCGTTTTGGGGTTATGTGAAGTCATTGGTCTACAGTAACAAGCCGGCGACGATTTGTGAGCTCAGAGCCAATATTGAACGCGAAATTGCTGGAATTTCGGCCGATTTATGCAAAAGAGTGGTCGAAAATTGGGTTCAACGATTGGACTTCGTAAAACGTGCACGCAGTGGTCATGCAATAGAAATCGAATTTCATACTTAAATGTATATGTTCAAACTCGATAATAAAAAAAAATTAGTTAAAAAAGTCAAACCGTTTGTGTTTTATTCAAAAAAGTTCAAAAGTTGAAGCGCTCTTACTGAAAAACCCTATATGTATGTATGTATTCTTTCTTTTATAAATATTACGTATATACGAGAAATCCTTTCTAAATACCCTTTCCATTGTGACTTCTGTATATATAAAATTTTTTTTTTTAATATATACGAATTCTGCAACGGAAGAAATCCCTGTGTTTTTAGGCGGTCCACGAGTTAATTTTTAATTAATATTTTCATTTCTTTTAGGATCCAATGCATTCATTACATTCAATGCCAGTCTCCTGCAATGGTTTCACCCGGCTTTATTCATCTTTCAATTCTGAGTCTTAGAAAATTGTCTGCCTTGGTCTTCAAAATCAGTGCTTTTGAAGCTGTAACACCTCTTACTCCTCATTATTTCATTCACTTAAATGAAATGGAAGGGAAAAATTCCTACTTAAAGCAAATGTCAAGAAAAAAATAAAAGATATTAATTTGGGATAAAAGAAATCCAATATTTTCTTGGTAGATGGCTGTAGTGATCGATACGAAGTACAAACAATTTAAAGTTTATGCTCGTTGACATTAAAAAAATGGTTTTGCGGTTTTTTATTTTTTCCATTCAATTGCGAGTTACAGGGTGTTAACAACGGATGCCAGAAAAGAGAAAATTAGGTACATTTTACAGATTTTCTTTGATGATGGTGAAAATGCAAGCCTCTGCAAGGTTGCTGAAATTGTGAATAGTGATTATGGTGCCGATGCTATAACAGCTGATTATGTGAAATTTTGCTTTCGTTGATTCCGTTCAAGCATTTTTGATGGTAAAGAAAATGTTGATAATTTCGAAAATGTCGATAAGATCACAAAAATAATCGTAGTGGACCGGCATATTAGTAGTCGTAGCATCGCCCAGCAGCTAAAGATCGACCATAAACATAGTGTATTTCTTTGTGCAATTATAATAAATAAGTAATAGGAAATAATTTTTAATACAAACTATTTTATAGTTATAGTGAATTCATGCATTTTCAAAAATGTTGTTGTAATTTCTATCACATTTATATTCTACAGGTACTTGCCTTGTTCTTTTCTGGTCTGTTGGGCATTACCATACGAAACAAGCGAAGAAGAGACCAATTTGTGGACCACTAGAAGCGCGACGCAGAAAAATGGACAGTAAAACTGTGAAAAATAAAATAGTTTTTTTTTAGTTATTTATTTAATACAATATAAACAGTGAAAAGTAATAATATTTATAAGTAAGTAAACGAATAAATGCCTGAAGCAGTCTACTCTACAAAAATAAAACAAAAAACCATACAATACGTAGCAGCATATATTATAAATTATTTTGTGGAGTGCTTTTTATATTTACCTAAATATTTATTTTATACAAATGTACACCAAATTTAATGTATGTCAATGTACAATGTTAGATCAAATAATAAAAATTAAAGACAATGTAGGATAAATAAATATATTTATGTAAACAAGAACCTGTTTTACCTGTTTGAAAACAATTCGTACCAGAGTAAACATGGATGTTAGTATTTATTATGTGCTGAGGTGGTGTGATAATTATGTGTTCAGGTGCTCAGATGGTGTGATAATTATGTCACGGCAATAGAGTGAGCTCTGAATTTGGTTGTACTTATTTCACTGTTTTTACTTATTTGTTTTATTTAAATTTTAACACACAAATTTTGCAAATTTATAAAACAGTTCATTATAATAATTAAGTAGTAGCCTAATTCGCACTGCGACCAAAAGATATCCATTGAAATAACTAATTAATATCAGTTATATTTAGATTACATTCAATATGTAGATATAAATGCTGCCTTTAATAATTAAAATTAGTTGCTATAGCTCCGTCTGGTGAGCGCATGGTGCCTTCACAAACGTTTCAAAAACACTTCGGTTTTCAGCCTTTGCCGTAACGCTGATTTCATCTTTAAGACTGCATCTCCAAGAACCTCGGGATAAATAATGAGCAAATGTATGAGCTTTTTCAAGATCCAATTTAGTCTAAATGCTACATATAGTCAAACGCTCGCTAAGCATTGCCCAAAGACTCCCTGAAACTTATCCACCAGATGAACCCGGCCATAAAACATTTTTCGAAAAACGAAGTATGATAAAAGCAGCAATAAAAATTCTCAAAACAAGGAAAGCACCCGGGTATGATCTCACCAGTGGAGAACTACTAAAACAACTGCCCGATAAAGGAATCACCTATATAAATATAATGCTATCCAGTTAAGTACCGTTCGAATTTTTAGAAAATTGTTGGGTATGCAGTTTTATAACCTATGATATTTAGTTCTATGAGTAGTATGAGCACTACAAATACACGATTTTTGGTTATGTTAGAGAAGAATTTGTTCCAAAATCAACGAGATATTTGAGTTAGTTTAACTTGCATTTTGCTATAGTAAAATTTAAGGGGGGAGCCTGGTTTATGAGGTCTAAAAATTGCATCTCTTTCCGATTTTTTTTTTAATTAATTTAGCACTGCAAAGTTTTTTCTATCTTTTAATGAACATTTAAAAAGTATAAAAAATTTTTGTACTGGTTAAAATAAGTTGAAAAAAATGTTTAACATAGAAATTAGTAGAGCGCTGCAACGCTGGAGTTTCCAACTGGCGTACAAGATGCAGCTCGTAATTATTATCTAAAGCAAAAAATTCAAATGGATTTCTAATTATCATGATTTTTTTATTTTAGATGAACTAAGAAAACTGAGAGAAATTCCAAAATTGCAACTTTTTGGAGGTTTTAAAGAAAAAAATTCCTTTCTATAAAAAAAAAATTCACTTCAACTTGGTATAAAATCTTGAAAAAAATTTTTTTTGATTATTTTGTTAGTTCAAATAGAAGAGAATTTAATACTGAAGGGAACAAGCTATGATTCATTTCAAAAGGTTCATTAGTTTTTTTTTTATTCATGTACGCCAGTTCAAAGAAATCATAAAAATGAAAAGTCGAGAAAAGAAGATAAAGTTTGTACTATAGGTGTCCGGTCATAGCGTAACTACCTAAAGCTCGCCTACCTTTAGCTTTGTATTTACGGAAATATTGAGAATTAGGCTCTGTAACTTTGTGTGAATATTCTGAAATATATTAGGAATCGCTTAAAACGAAAAAAAAAATTGATTTTTTTGACCTTATAAACCAGGCTCCCCCCTTAATAAGCAATAAAACTGCATACCAATAATTTTTCTAGATTTTCTTAAACAAAACCGTGCAGTTGTGAGAAAAAGTTTAGTTACCTTTTTTAATATTTGTAAAGAGTTCGAAATTTGCATTAGTATGAGTTCGAAATTTTTATTAATATGAGTTCGAAATATTTATTAATATGATTTTTGTTAATGAACTTTTACTTTTGTAAAAAAAAAAATATTAAACATTCAAAACAAAAAAAAGAAACGAAAGAAAAATAATGAAAATTTGTCAAGATATTTGGTGCTATCGTAGTTTAGACATCTCACAGCTGAAAGAGCCCTTGTGGTAGAAATATTTTGTTAGAAAGTGAACAAATCCCGCCCGCAAAAGTCGATAAACGGGTAAAAATGCGCATTCTCAACCATTTACGTGTTAATTAACCAAACGGAATACCTCTCTTGAAGTAAAATTTATTGCCTAGCGAGAGTCGAACTAGGTATAAAAAATTATAATATCAATTTCGTGACGAAAAACATACATATTTTTCTTATTACAATTAAAACTACAATAAATAAATACATATATATACATACATATACATACATACATATGTTTGAAATTTTCTACAGTTATTTCTTGAAAAAATACATATAAAATAAAGTAATTACAAGTGAAAAGGACTATTTCGAGTCAAAGCAAAAAAAAAGTCGAGTTCGAAAGGGTTGACGGAAGCTGAATTAGAATCACAAAATTCATGATTTCAATTTCATGTAAATATTATTATTATTTTATTTTAGAATATAGGCATATACCATATATACACATATGTATATATACAAATTTCAAGTTGGCACACCCATTTTCGGGCGGTATAAAAAATTTCTTGTAAGCAAATTTGGTCTATAGTGGTATACAATTTGCTCGAAACAGTCTTTCCTCGGAAGAATATTTAATTTATCATTTGCTGAATAATGTTCCGTTTACACATTTAAGACAATTAACGCAACACTGGAGTCGAAGGGATTACGAGAAATTGTTTATTTCATATCCGAGGTGTGTTCAAAGATTAAAGCGAATTTTCAAATTTCGCGGACTACGTACATTCGACTTTCGATTTATTATATTTATTATTATAATTTTTTTATGTTGGTACGCTCGTCTCGAGGATATGTTCACGGTTTTAGCTATATAGCATATTTAGTTTGTTTGTGAGAGGCATAAATAAGACAAGTGTTTTGCGTATTCGGCGATTTTCTGCTATCGAAAAAAATGGATCAAAGAAGTTGCATCAAATTTTGTGAAAAAATGGAATTAAATGCTCAATACTCTGAGTCAAAAATATGCTTACAAGTGGTACGAGCTTTTCACAGAAGGTCGAGGAGATGTGAATGACGAAGCTCGCTCTGGACGCCCAGCACATCAACAACCGATAAAAATTTTAAGAAAGTGAAGAAAATTGTTATGAAGAATCGTCGAATCACAATAGAGAAGTTGTTAAGGATATTCACATATCGGTTGGCTTATGGCATGCAATCATTTCGGAAATTTGGGGCATGAAGCGTGTCGCAACGAAGTTCGTTCCACAATTGCTGAATTTCGAACAAAAACAACGTCGCATGAGCACCGCTCAGGAATTGTTGAACGGCGTTAAAAACTGGTGACGAATCAAGGGTATATGATTATGACATCGAAACCAAAGCTCAATCGTCCCAATGGAAGAGTCCAGGAGAGTCAAGACCAAAAAAAGCATGTCAAGTTCATATCAAATCTCAAGATTTTGCTCACTGTTTTCTTCGATTACCATGGCGTAGTGCATCAGGAGTTCTTACTACAAGATCGTACGGTAAATAAGGAGTATTACCTTGCAGTTATGCGCCGGTTGTGTGAAGTAATACGAAAAAAATGACCGGAATTGTGGAAAAAAATGCATGGCTTTTGCATCATAATAATGCACCTTCACTCATCTTTGGTTGTGACAGATTATTTGGCCAAAAACAAAAACGTTATCATGCCTCAGCCACCGTATTCACAAGATTTGGCCCTCTGCGACTTTTTCCTGTTCCCAAGATTGAATAGACCCATGAAAGGACGGCGTTTTGTGACGATTAAGGCGATAAAAACCGATTCGCTGAGGGAGCTCAAGGCCATACCAAAAAGTGCGTATCAGAACAGCTTCAAGGATTGGAAAAAACGCTGGCACAAGTATATTATATCTGAGGGGCACTACTTTGATGGAGAGAAAATATAAACTCATGAATAAATAAATATTTTTTGAGAAAAATGAAAATTTGCCTTATTTTTTAAACACACCTCGTATTACATATAATTTCGCCTTTGCAGCACTACGTGGGATGAACTGCAATTCGATATTTTTATCGAAATGCTTGGAATTTTTACCATAACTTTACAAACAACGCTTATATTTACGAGCTTTATTTGTTCTTTTTTTTTAGTTAGTTGAAAAATTCATCATGGAATTATTAACTGCGTTGATGAACTTACTTCGACTCATGGCGTTGGAGCACCACACTCAGGCCCAGTAAAACTTTTATATAACTAGTTTCAACATGACCGCCGATCTTTGCAAGATGAATTTCGTGAAGGCCATCGAAAAATGGTTGTTTTGTCAGAAATAATCGAAGCTGTGCGTCTATTAATAATGCAAGACCGTCATGTGATATATCGAAAAACAGACAGGAACATTGGGTCGCAGGAACATTGCGGAACATCTCGCACGATATGGCACAATTTGATAGTTGTCAAAAAAGGACTCAAGTCGATTGGTTGCAGGAACATTGGGTCGTCAGAAACATTGCGGAACATCTCGCACGATATGGCACAATTTGATAGTTGCCAAAAAAGGACTCAAGTCGATTGCTATAAAGAATTGATGAAGAAATCTGGTTCAAAGAACGTCTACGGCATCACAACAGTTGGAAAATTTTGGATCTTTACATATGAGACGAAAAAACATCAATCGACAGTATGGGTGTTCCAAGACCAGCTTTATCCAACAAAAGATGTTCGCTGAAGAAGCACTTCAAAGCAAATGGTCGCCTTTTTTCTCAGAAAATCTGGTTCTGTCGCAACTGTGCCTCTAGAGAAACTTAAAACTGTCAATTCTAAGTGGTACGCAACCATTTTTTTGCAAGAAGTTTTCGGAGATTAAGGAAAACTAACAGCCGAACAAGAATTTTCCTCACCAAGACAATGCGAGCTCTCAGGTGTCGGCTCACTCAAGAGAGCAAAATATAATACAGGGTGGCTGATGAAAGCCGCTACCAAAAAAAAATTGAATAACTTTTTTTCTTTTTAAGTTATCTGTTCCATTTTTGTTTTAATTTGCAGATTGATCTTTAAAATTTATTAAAATGGATAACTGGGACACGCAAACAAGAATTTGGATAGTCCGCCGCTATCACGCACTGGAGTCCGTAGTTTTGGTACAGAGAGAGTACAGGCGGATGTTTGGCGGCGATCCCCCGAGCAGATGGACCATAATGAGACTGGTGAATAATTTTGCTGAGCAAGGAACAGTCGCAAGAAGGCCTTATCATCGAAACCCACCAGTTCGGACGGAGGAAACGATCGCTGCTGTAGCTGCAGCTATACAAAGCAATCCAAGGGTTTCAACAAGAAGCTTATCTGCTCAACTTGGTGTCAGCCGACAGTCTTTGCAAACAATAATGCACAAAGATTTAGACTTATTTCCCTACAAAATTCAAATGGTTAACAAACTGAATGCAGCAGACTTGCCGATTCGCTTGGAATTTTGCCAGAAGATCCTGCAAATGGTGGAAGAAACTGCCTTTTCATGTCTGATGAGGCCCATTTCGATTTAAACGGCAATGTGAACAAACAAAATTGTCGAATATGGAGTACTTCTAACCCACAGATACTCCACGAGACGGAATTGCATCCTCTTCGCGTGACAGTGTGGTGTGCGGTTTCTTCACGCTGTATTGTCGGGCCTTATTTTTTTGAAGAAAATGGTCACACCGTTACGGTTACTGGAGACCGTTATTTGAAAATGCTGAAAGAATTTTTCTATCCAAAACTACGCCGAAAGAGAATTCCTTTCAACTCTGTGTGGTTTCAACAAGATGGGGCAACGTCTCACATAGCCCAGACTGTTATGACAGAGTTGCGACGAAAATTTCCCAATAAACTGATTTCAAGAAACTCCGAATTTCGTTGGCCCCCCAGGTCGCCTGACCTTACTGCACCTGACTTTTTCTTGTGGGGTTTATGTAAACAAGAAGTTTATAAAACAAAGCCAACAAATGAACTAAAACAATCCATTCGGGCAACAATTGCGGCTATTCCTGTCGCAACTTTCAAAGCAGCAATGAACAACTTTTTACTAAGATGCCGCACTTGTGTCAACGAGCATGGGGGGCATTTAAATTCAATTATTTTTAAAACTAGTTAAGCTACATTTAATAAAATTTAATGACCTTCAACTTGAAAAAAAAATAAATGAATTCCATACACTAAAAAAAAAGTTATTTGAGTTTCTTAATGTAGCAAAATTCATCAGCCACCCTGTACGTGTACGAGTATATATGCCTGAATGTACTTTGACATCAGAAACGGCGCAGTTCGATTACTTTTACTTTTGTAAAAAAAAAAAAATTAAGCAATCAAAACAAAAAAAAAGGTTTTCCTTAATCAACCAGTATAACCTAAGCTAACCTAAGTGTTTGTTAAGTCAAACCAGCTTATGCAAAATTTTGGGTGCTACGAGACATGACAGAAGGCTTAACAAGTGTCAGGCTATATAAATAAGAATAAGCTAAGTAAAGTTTTTTTATGGAAAATAAATACTTTTAAAAACAAAGCCAATTTGACGAGACTTTCGCATATAAAACACAACCAGAAGGTGAAGTACAGAAAAAATATATAAATTTATATATTATATAAGTAAATATTATTCCCAAAAAACCGAAGACACCTACTCGTCCACTGTCTATTTATGCGGCGCGTTTACTGTGGCCGCCAAAATTTCGCGCCTCTTTGCATTTCCAAATTTAATGCAGCTCGCATACAAAGCCTTCACGGCTGGCTATTTTCGTTAGCTAATAAACACATAGGCGACATACGGTGAGTGACTCGTCAGTAAGTCTGTAGTAAAAATTTGGAAAAATTAGGTTGGGCGGACGGGGAAAAATACATTTATGCATATATACAAAACTACATATATGTATGTGTACTCGTATGTGTGTTAGTGTTAAGAGATGACAACCACTGCCGGCAGACTCATCATAAACTCATACACTCGCACAATATCATAAATTGGCATGTTCCTTACGCTGTTGGCACTTAATTGGTCGAATTTTTTGAAAAATGCGAGTGTTTTGAAAATTTTTAGTCGCTTTCGTGAGGACAGTTTATTGTTTGCCTTTAAAGGTGCCGTGCGTTAGTAGCGCGTTATTTTGAATATATTGCGTTTGAAAAACAAAAAATCAATATCAACATTAAATAAAATTTTGAAAAATATAGCATAAATATATATACAAAAAAAAGTTTTAATACACAGAATAGAAAAATGCCGTTAACTATGGCTTTTAGCAGAGCTTGCCTGCAGTGGACTGTTATCGTTTTCAACACGCTGAGTCTGGTGGGTTAAATGCAAAAAATAAAAATTATAAAAATAATAAAATATATATGTACATGTCAAGCACAATATATCCCATCAGAGGTCGCAGTGCATTATGGCCCAATAATGATAATAACAATATTGCATATATTTTTCGACGTAATGTCAAGAAAAATGTACAACATGTATAACTAAAAAACAAAGCTGAATTATAAATTAAAAAAAACTGGATAAATTAGAAAATTGATGCATTATCCAAAGCTAGATATTAATATATTCTTGTAGAACCGCTGACTTTCAATAAGTGTTACGAATTTATATTTTATTTTTGCGCAAATGGTTTAAAACTATTTTATGATCGATCTTTAGCTTCTGGGCGATGCTACGACTGTTAGCATGCCGCTCAATTTTTTGTTATTTCTGTGATTGTAACGAAATTTTCTTTAACATCAAAACTGCCCAAACGGAACCGACGAAACCAAAATTGCACGAAATTAGCTGTTACAGTAGAGGCACCATTCACATCTTCAGCGGCCTGGCTTGCATTTTCGCCTTTATAAAAGAAAAACTGTAAAATGTGCAGAATTTACGCTTTCTTGACTTCCATTGTTAACACCCTGTAACTCACAACTGAATGCAAAAAAACCGTTGTCACCTTAACAACGAGCATAAACCTTAAATTGTGTCATCGATGCTTTTTGAAATATCGATCACTACGGCCATCTACCGAAACAATAATGCATTTATATTTTCCCAAAGTAATATATAAATAACTGTTCCAATACAGTGAGGGGCAAACTCCATTCCGTATTTTTTTTTTTCATATTATGTGAAAAATATACAACAGATTTAAGTTTAATCGGTTTTGTTAATTAATGTTAATCGATAGAATTCGATTACAATATGTGTGAAATATGATGTCACGCAAATGTTTGCCTTTTTCTTTAACGCAAAGTTGAGCTCGTTTTTTTGCATTTTCCATGACTTTTTTTAATGTATCTGGTCCTATGGCTGCAATTTCTTGTCGAATATTTTCTTTTAAAACTGTAAGTGTCTTCGACTGGTTAGTGTAAACCTTTCCCTTCAAATATCCCCACAGAAAAAAGTCGGGAGCAGTTAAGTCAGGTGAACGCGGCGGCCAGTCAAAATCACCTTTTTTTGACACTAATCGACTTGGGAGCATTTCGTTCAATAAATAAATAGTCAGGTGAGCTGTATGGGCCGTTGCGCCATCAGTTTGAATCTTGTACGGAAACAACTTCAAATCGATCCGTAAAATACGTCGCATTGACCTTTTACTGATGCCCAAAGCCTGAGCACCGCGTTCAGTCGAAAGATTTGGATTTTCCTGTAAAAGCTCCTGTGCAATGGTGATATTGATGTTTGATCTAGCTCTGCGGTGTATAATTGGACGTGGCACATTACTGAGAATACCAGTAGATTTAAATTTAGCATATAATGCACGAATTGTCTTAGGATCAGGTGCTTTTTTCCGAGGAAATTTTGCACGAAACGCGCGTTGAGTCAGAATAATTGAGTTCTGATTCTTAATGTAAAGTTCGACGATTTCAGAACGTTCGACAGGTGTATACTGCGACATGGTTAGAATTCTACTGACGTCTACTTTTTAAAATGTCATACTTTAAGCCGCATTTACGTCTACGTCAAAAATTATGGCCAGTTTACATTAGGGAATCGAGTTTGCCCCACCCTGTATTTTATTTGAGAAAAACGAAGTAGAGAAGGAAAAGAATGTATAAGATAAACTTGGCCATTTTATGTGAATAAAGGTGATGACAGATGTGATACATAATTTGCGACAATAACTACCAGAATAACACTAAAAGACCCTTCAATGCTTGATGCCCACAGTGATCTTCCACTCATAGGCTAACCGAATTGTAACAACGAAAAGCTTCCTAAGTTACATCGCAAAATTAATCCTAATAGTCTAGATGGAGTTACTGAAACTATCTTAGCAATTTATTGACCAAGTTGTTCACCTGTCCAAAACTTGATTTAGTTAAAGTTTGATCTATATTACGACGGCATCTGCAACGCGACTGAATTTTTCCGATTTGTTCTCAAAAATAATGTGATTTGCGACGCGTCACTTTTTGTGACTTGGATTTAAGTCGCTGACAATGGGCTGAATTTTCTTTGAAAATTTGTCGTTTTGGAAAATTAAAGATTTTCCGACTAAAGTAAAAAATACACACCGTTTCGCTGGAAAACCCCAAAAACTTGGCTTAATAAAATTGTTATGCTGACTAAAACGATACTAAATTTTTTCCTGGAATTAAAAATTGGCGTATAAAAGTCAAATCTAATTATGAAATTTTATAAAAAAATTTTGGGATGCAGTTGGAAAGCTTATTAAATTTTAGTGCAATAAAGCGCAACTTTGGAGTTGCTAGAAAACCAAGTTGATTTTTGGTTACTTTCTTCTTTGACGGAGGTGCGCATATTTCCAAATAACAAATTCATAACTTTTTTGCGATGCAATTACACTGTGGAACAAATTCAGGTTAGCAAAAATTAGGTCCATTCTGAGAGTGGCGGGTGAAAATAGAGGCGAAATTAGAAGACCCGTATCGCGCCGTTTTTTTATGTTACTTCGAATTTTTTTTTAATCGGCCTTCGAAGTATGCAGTCAAATGCCGATTTTCAGTATATTGTTTCATAAGTACCACAAAAATTTTCGAAATCAATTTTTTTCAAAAATTGTAATTGTTGCACAGGAATCTAGCAATAATTTGGCTTTTACAGATTGAAAAAATATCAATTACCTATAGTTTCAAGCTGACTCCGAACGGCAAATGGTTCTTTATGAGGAGCTTTTTCATGACAGAAATGCACTCGGAGATTTGCCATTGTCTGCCGACGGGCGACCGCTATTTGGAAAAGGTATTATACCATTTTGGTGTTTCATATACGGAGATTCGAACCTATGCAGTTCCGAATGGTAGCCGCGTACCAACCCATTCGACTACGACGACCGTAATGAGCTATACTTTGTAAAAACATAATCAACACTAGTCAAAATGTTGTTGTGCTATCATTTGTCGCGGGTTGTAGTCATAAAGATTTTATGCACCTCTTTGACAACTTGATAAAATATGTGACTTAATTTGCTGATAGATATACTCAACAATATGTAGATATTCGAACTTAAACTTAAAAAAGGTAATAAAAGTATCGATATCGAAGTATTCTAGTTTAGTTTTTATAGCCAATTAAAATTTCAGTTCAAATGCTTAAAGAATCCTATTTATACTTCGAGTTGGTTCGTATTCAGAGGTTGTCATATCGCATGGGGACAAACAAAATAAAATTGTAGAAGAAAGTTCTTTCTAATTGTAGTCGCCCCTCGTCAGACATTCGTTTAGTTTCGGGTGCATTTCAGCCTTGAAAAAACTTAACATAAACATTCGAAGACGGCACACAACTTTAGGTGTCTCCTTTTGTAAGATCAACATCAAGACGCAAGGAAAATCTCGGCCAAATGCCTTACTAATAGTGCTCATCCAAATCGATATTAAATGCATTTTTGTAGCCTGCTCCTTATACACGGTTGCCAATATTCGACGGACCTACCTGGCAACCCTGTATCTTTTGACAGTGACGTCAGATCACTTAATGTCATACCGCGTTGAAAGCGTCAGTCCAAGCAGATTTTTACCATGGAACAATACATGCCACGCGAGCGCTCCCAAATTGTTGAAATTTACATTCAACAAAAGAAGTCATTTGTGAAAACTCAACGTGCGTATAAAAAATTAAATAATGTGAAAAGTGCGCCTTCTAAGAACACCATTAAACGTTTGTACGAAAGGTTTTCGACTGGTGATGCTCTTTCTAATCCAAAGAGGCCAAATCAAAACCGACCAAGACGTCGCCAAGGACATCCCAAAATCGCCGTTCTTAGCAGTTGGGCATTGCTCGGACCACTTTACAACGAATTATCCGCATTGATTTGCATTTATTCCCGTATAAGATTCAATTGACGCAAAGATTGTTGCCTGCGGACAAGCCTCGTCTATTGGAATGGGCCCAAAAAGTCATCGAAATCCGTCGGGTCAGTCGAATATGGGCAACCCTGTATGTAGACTTCGAAGAAATTACTATACTCTGCCGATTTTGCCTAAACTGGGGGAAGAGGAAAACTTGAGGGTATCAATGAATGTATAAATTAATGGAATAGAAGTTTACACTTCGACCTTCGGTTAATTGGTGTTCTCTAATTTTCACAATACCTTATTCAGAATCGCCCCTTCAATAAACCTAAGCTGGAGCTGAGGTCATGTGCCTCTCTTCCAATCGTACTAGACCGAAATGTTTACTTTATCTTCTCGTCATGGCATCGCATTCAAGAAGTACGTGTAACGATATTTCTGGAGATAGATCTCGGAATCGACAATAGTTGTTAGACAATATTCACAGCCTGTGCACATGGCTCCGCAACCTGTAATACCAGTAAGAATGCCAGTGCGTAATCTCAGTTTGTTCTAAGTGAGGTTAGTGAGTTGTTTAAATTTATTCTGATTATATTCTCTCAACAGGGGCTTTGCCTAACCTCACAGTTGATGCCAGCTTACGTCTCGTAGTCTTAGCTCTTCCCCTCCGAGCTTTGGATATTCATACGTTTGTTTCGTAGTCAGGAAGAGTTCAGGTCTTATTAGTTTCGTGGTCGCAGCGTTTCCAGCCAATGCAACCAATGCCTCGTTCCTGGGTATACCTTTGTGAGCCGGCAACTGATTATGATTACTTGTCCCTAATAAGTTTAATCTCCCTGTTCACAATATGCGGGTATTATTGAGGAGTTAGATTCGAAGGATGACACGGCTTTGAGTACAGCCTGACTGTCACTCAAAATTGCAATTCGCTCATTTCGGAGATTTCTTTTTAGTTGGATATCTATGCACAGACGAATGTCATACACTTCTGCCTGGAAGATACTTGGACAAGCTTTAGGACAAAATAACGCTCATGCCTTCGAGTGTCTTCAAGTCATTTCTATACACTCCAGGAGTTTTACTTCGAGAGCAAATGAACTTCGGTTTGCTTTATTGCTTAGTTCAATCGTGAACATTTTTTCCAAACCATATACGAGGCAATTGAATAGAGTCGTGTATTAATTTTTACACAAATACTGTTTTTTGAATTAAAAATACTCCAGTTACCCATCCGTCAAACTTTTGTGCTGACAAAGTAAAAAATTGCTGGGCTCATTCATAGGCCTTCTGTTCACTTCCACACGCTCAGCTACGCGTCTTTAGCTCAAAGCTTGCAAACAACCATATGTACATATTTAAATATGCTATAAATAATATTATGACGATTTCTACCAAATTGCCTTAAAATTAATACATAAATACATCATTTAGCATTGTTTGTAAACAGAATTTTTTGCTTGTTTGTTGTTGTTGTTTTAGGCTTTTTTTGTCCTCTCTCTAATCTAAATATAAATTAAACATATTCTTAGTATGAAATTGCGGGCATCAGCTAGTTATTACACTAATACTTTTTGATTTTCTTTTAATAGATCAAATATCATTTCAAGGAGAATTCTTAGTTATTTGCTTTATTTCAAAAATTCTGAAGTGATAAAAATATTTATAAATCCGTTAATCCTCTGCGGTGAACTTCTAACCTTGCGTCTGTAGTGTAATAATCAATTAGAATTTTTTTTACGCATACACATACATACATAGATACTTATGTGATTGTGAATATTTTATTTTCATTTGCACAAATACATATTGTACATATAAACTTAAGTGTATAAATGCAGCCGTACGTGCCCATATTGTGAACATAAAATCTCGAGCTCTCTATGTCATTTGGTGAATCGCGCCCCTTTCCATGTTGGTGTCCATAAACTTTTTTCCGTCGTTCAAAAAATGCTTTCATGTTTTTGACACTTTTTATTGTGCGTGGACGGCAAAATGAAAAATATGTTTTTAACTAGGCAGTGCCAAGCTGTCAAGCTAAAGTTTTTAATAATGGCATACTAGAATTTATACAAAAATATTCCTACACCCGTCGACAGAAAAAAAAAATCGGGTACCCTAAATTTAAATTTTGACATTGGTTTTAGTTTTAAATAAAAACACAGCTCATTTTTAGCAAGAGCCTTATAAATCAATCTACAAAGTTTTATGTGAAATTCAGCAAACTTTAAAAAATTTTCATAAAAATTTACAACTTTCATCAGAATGGTAAGAAAATTTTTGGGTTTAAAGTGCTTCGAAAATCCCGTTTATTTTCGAAGAGAAATTTTTGCTTACGGTGTGGAACTTTCCCTCCATATAAAAAATGTGTTTTATATGAAACAAAATGCAATAACAAAAATTGTTGAAGCTCTACAATATTTTTTAGGCACTTCAAACCTTCACTTTAAAGTATTGCACTAAAAATACACTACACACTCAAAATTTTTCTAAAAATTCTGATAAATAATTGGAAATTTTGATGAAGATTTTATGAATTTTTCCGAATTTCGTACAAGGTTTGGAGCATCGATTCATATGGTTTTTACTTAAAAGTAAACTATAATTTTATTGAAACATAATCAAATTTTAATTACAAAAAATTAAATCAGAAAATTTATATTCCCAAGGTATATGTGAGCTGGTTTTGTAGGCGTGTGAATAGGGCACTAGGGTGGATCAATATGTATGAAACTATTTTTCTTGAAATCGCTCGTAGCAGATGCGGATTCTACAATATAAGTACATAAAATTCTAAGAAAAAGGTTCACAAGATCAAAGATTTAAAGTCTATTTCGAACCACCTCCGAAAATTTTAAAATAAGGTTTTTTTAATTAATTCGAAGTTATTGTGAGAGTAATAGTAATGTAAAGAATAATATTGGAAATATATTATTAATGTCGAGTTCTTTGAACGAATAATTTTTTTTTTTGATATCTAAAGCGTTTTTCAGTAAGAGCGCTTCAAATTTTTTTTGAATAAAACACAAACGGTTTGACTTTTTTAACTAATTTTTTTTTTATTATCGAGTTTGAACATATACATTTAAGTATGAAATTCGATTTCTTTTGCATGACCACCGCGTGCACGTTTTACGAAGTCCAATCGTTGAACCCAATTTTCGACCACTCTTTTGCATAAATCGGCCGAAATTCCAGCAATTTCGCGTTCAATATTGGCTCTGAGCTCACAAATCGTCGCCGGCTTGTTACTGTAGACCAATGACTTCACATAACCCCAAAGAAAATAGTCTAGAGGCGTCAAATCACACGAGTGCGGCGGCCATTCGACCCGTCCATTTCTGGAAATAATACGCTCATCGAACTTACTCTTCAACAAATCAATTGAAGCGTGTGCTGTGTGGCTTGTGGCCCCGTCCTGTTGAAACCACATGTCGTCTAAGTCCATACCATTCAATTGCGGCCAAAAATAATTATTTATCATGTCGCGGTATCGATTTCCATTCACAGTAACGTGGCGATCGTTCTCGTCAACGAAAAAATATGGGCCAATTACGCCGCCGGCATGTAAAACGCACCAAACAGTGTATTTTTCGGGATGCAACTGTGCCTCATGAATCACGTGTGGATTGCTCTCTGCCCACTAACGCATATTTTGCTTGTTGACAAAGCCATTGAGCCAAAAGTGAGCTTCATCACTGCAGATGATTTTTTGGAAAATTTATAAATATTCATAAAAAATTTGCACGATTATTTTCATACGAAATTTGCACAATTTGCAATCGTTGCTCAAGTGTGTAGCGTTCCGTGATGAAATGTATACTAATGAAGTTTACAAATGACAAGCGAAAAATAAAAAATATTGCGTCGTTCGCCCTCCCTATCGGAAAAAAGTTGAAGCGCACCTATTGAAAAACGCCTTACTTCTTATTTAAAGGACCCCATAATGGTGCTAGAAAGCAAATTATGTGTAAGTTTTTAATATTGTAAAATAATAAATAACTGTATGGAATTTTTCTTTGAATATGTACAGAAAACAAACTAAAAGTTGTCACAAAACCGAACAAAATTTTTTTTTATTTCAAAAAAAAGTTTTCCTTTTTTAATCAATAAATTAATAACGTGTTTATCACTATTTTGGTTTTAGATCCTTTTACTTGCCAGAGAAGATGCAGTTTTTCTACTTTCAATCTTCATTACCACGATCCCTCCATTTTCCTATTAATAAAATATACCTAGGAACGATGACAAAAGAGAAATTAACCCGCCCTAGTATAATAAGTATATAAATATGTAAATGTGTACACACAAGCGTATGCTTATGTGCATATGTATTCATATAGGTAAACACATACTCAATGGCTCATAGTCCGTCTTAGTATTTCTTAATATTTATCTCTTATTATTTATTTTTTTTTCCTTCTAGTCATTTATGTAGGTTTGTATTTATTTATTATGATGTGTATAATTACTTATTGACCGTAAAGTAGTCTTTTCCGCACATTTTTGTATTGATTCTGCGGTAGGTGAAATGCTAAGTTATTCGAAAATTAATGGATTCTATTATCAGACCCATTACGCTAATTAATTTACAATAAAAGTCAAACATATATCGATTTTTTATTAGCTAATAACTCATATTGGTGTGGGTTAATAAGTTCCTTAATTGAAATAGGAAATAATCATTTCCTCAAACTATATAATGATTTTTTTTTGTTTTTTTGTAATACACATTTCATGCAACTCTTCTCTAAATCTTAATCTAATACGATTTCTAGAGTGCCTTGAAATAGGAGTTCGTATAACAATAATATGGATTGCTTGAAAATATTTTACGTTCAGAAACTGGTGGCAATTGATTTTACTTTTGTCTAATTGCAAAGAATATACATATATATATATAAGTATAACACTGGCTTGGAGAAGTGTGAAGATTTTTATTTTCTTGTAAATCTCTTAACTTCCTGCTTTATACTTCGTATGCTATTAAGAACACGGTAGGTTCGAGCACAGTGTACACAGTAAGTCAGCCGTGGGCAACATGCCTGTTTGACAATATGTTTGTTTTCTTTTTTTTACAAGAAGAAAACATCAACAGCCTCACTCAACAGTGGAAGTACCACACCCGAAGTAAGCCTCCTACCGTCAAAGTGCCGATTCCCCCGGTATTGCTATCAAGGATTTCGTGGGGAGGTGGTTCGAGCACTAAACTCAACGTCAATTACTATCCTGATGCCAGGCGGCAGAAGTTGCATTTCTCTGTTACCAGCCACTGTTAAAATCATTTCAGGAAAGATCACTGTCGGGTCTGTATAGCTCCATCCATCATATCCTGAATCTCCAGCATCAGTGACACTAAGTTCTCGGACCCGACGCTGCACCCAAGGATATCTTTAAAATGCCAAATATTCATATTGTAAATCAATTTTCAAAATTGAAACCTCCACAAAATTTCATAAAAATATGTAATGGACCCTTTAAAAGACCAGATTTGCATTCAGCGCAAAAAAAAAAAATGGCGCAAGAAAAGCCTCCGATTTTTTTGTAGTCGTAAGCTTGTTAATGGTCTGTAGCGTATGTTTTATATCATAAAAAGAAATCGAATAATTTTTTCAGAATCCCCATACAAATAGCTAATCACCAAAAAGATACTAAAAGTAATTTTTGGATTTTCTTTCGCTTGAAATTTTTTTCGTTTTTCGAATACAGCCATTTTGCTTAAAATTTGTGTCCGTTGATTATTTTACACGTTTCAAGATAATCGATGTGCATGACGTACGTTTCTCAAATATTTGCCGCTATGACCTTACTGGACGATTCATCCACCTTGAACTTCTTTGGTTGATACCATTCCGTGAGCTCTGGTGTGTTTTGATAAGTACAGTTACGAAATAATGATATTTTGCTCATGGGAATTGCGATTGAATCCACTTATTTTTGAAATATGATTTGTAAGGATAGTGAACGAAAGCTGATGTAATGAGCCCACCTGCAGAATTACCCGTTATTGTGGTCGACTCTCAATACAAAAACAAAAAATCTCTGCTAAGGAGTTCTGCCTAATAAACAGAGAAGCCCAGAGGTTAGGCGCGCAGATGAATAGGATGAATAAGAAGAAGGGACGATTTTTCAATGTGCTCTGGCGATGATTCACCACTTTATATAGACAAGTCTTTAATGAGTTGAAAGACCACAGCACTATGGAAATCACGGAACTTCTCAAGTTTTTAATCAGTTCTCATTGGTTATAGCAGATATTAGAAGAAGATAGAACAACCGCCAATATTATTCAGGCTCGTATCTTCGCCCGTTGAACGTTCAATACCAATTGTGTTGTGGTGATATGTGCAGCCAATTATAATTTGTTATATAAACGCAGCGATATTGTTTGGTTTGCATGACTGTTTTTTCATGCAAGAACCTTTTGCGTCACTTCTTTCTCATTTCACGAAAATGCTTGCAGATATCTCTTGCAAATAACTGCCATACAAAATATTTAGAAGAAATTATGTTGAGGTCATTTCTATTCAAACTTATGAGCTAAGCTCTAACAGTTTCTGCGGTTCCATCAAAGGCGTGAGCATCATCATGCATGAGCATCTTGGAATGGGAAGTAATGGAATTGTGTGCGGCTGGAAAGAGTATCATAATAAAAAAATGTTTAGATAAGTATGCAGAAATGATCACAAAATGGGTAAAAAATGTATTTTTATTTTAGTTATGACATATAACTTTTACTTTTGTATTGTTATCATGACATTTTTGCTCTCCTTTAGTCATTTATTAGTCAAATTAAGCAAAAGCATTATCCACATTTAATCGGAATTTGAAGGCTAATGAAATCGAACTGTTTCCGCTTTTAAGACAGATATTTTAAGAGAAGTAAAAAGTTCTTAAAGTTATAAATTGTACACTTTCTAAAAATAAGCGCCAGTTACACACGTAAAACTAAGTTCCGCCTGCACATACTCGTACATCCCTTTTAACTTGCTTGAATTTCTTTTTTGTTTCTTTCTCCAGATAATTGGTATATTATCGGTGGTCGCTTGCGTTTACGAATTGGAAAAATTCGCAGAAGGCTCAACAGAGCACATGGAAAAGATTGTGCAACTGGCAGCGGCTTGTTTACTGGTGCTCTCCTCATTCGTGGGCTGTTTAGGCGCTGTTAATGGTTCTGTTAGAATACTCTGCTGTGTAAGCACTAAATACCAGAGAGTGCACTACTCTGCATAACTTTATGTAATAATTAAATACTTGTTTTTTTGTTTATGCAGTTCATCACAATGTTGATAGCATTGATAGTATCACATATATGGAAATTATGGCATTACAATGAACAAAAACGGATGGCAGCAACAGAGGGATTGATCACGGCAGCCTGGTTGACAGAACTTGTAACACCAGGCGCCATGAATGAACTGCAAGAATCGGTAAGAATACCCTATAGGATTTCACTAATTTTGGTGTCTAAAAATTAATTTGCTCCTGTATATTCAGTATGAATGCTGCGGCGAACAGAGCAGCCTAGACTATAAGAAGCTAAATATTAAAATTCCACTCACCTGTTATCGCTATCAGAATGGTTTGCGCAGCGTTTATCCCTATGACGAAGGCTGCTTAGTTGCGCTAAAACGCGCATACCTGACTGTGTATCGCTATGAACGATTAGCACATGCACTACTCGTTGGTTTTGAGGTAAGTAGTTACGGCTAATTTTGCTCTTTAAATATACTTCATGCTTTTATTTTGCAGAGCATAGGCATATTGGTAGCATTGCTGTTAATTTGCCAGTTGCTGACGAAGTCACGTAGATATAATTATTAATAATTTTCAGATTGTGTTTAAATTATTTTAATAGTACATAGTTGAATAAGCAAAAAGAAACAGTTTGAATAAAAAATTATAATTTGAGAATTTATAAGTTTTTAATTAAACGGCGGCACGCATTAGGTTGGAGTGAGATGTATTAGGGATTCTTTTTGTGTTTTATATTCAGTAAAATTTCCCAGTTTTTTATGCAAAAGTGAAAAATTCAGGAACTGTTTTACACATTTTGTTGTTGTGATTTTGTTGACATTTTTTTGGAAAAAATAAAACTTGTGCACTATGTTTATGTAAAATATGAAGTACCGCTACACAATTCATTTCAACGAATTCTCTCTGCGCAAATGCTTGTGAGTTCCTAAAGCCTGCGAAACCTTAATACGGGGTTTTTTCTAATTTTTCGATAAAACCGTGCAACAAAACTTTTCATATATGAGAAGATCGATATATGCGCGATACTATTGGATGTTTTTAAGAGCTTGAGAGCTTAAACTTATAATATAAAACTGAAATATTTGTCGAATGATTTTTTTATTATTATACTCTTTTAAATAATTTCATGGCATTGTTTTTTGAATGTGATATTTGGCATCCGTCCGCTGGAGCTACGAGTAACAGGGTACATTCGATCAGTGCAATTAATCGATTATTTATTGCAATTTGTGGCAAGTTTTGCCGTCTTATTGGAACCAAAAGTCGTCGATATTTAGCTGATTAATTTTTGGAAGCAAAAATTCAGCAAGCATGGTTCGATGTCACTCGTCTTTGACCTTAACGGCAGCTCCTTTCTCCTTTCGAAAGAAATAAGGTCAATAATATCGCCAGCGTGTAGGCCGCATGTGAAATGGACGAAGTGTTCTATGAACTTCGCGAAGAGATTTATTTGTTTCAAAAATAAATTTACACAATTTGGAAGCGTTGTTTTGGCGTTAAACGATTCATGATGACTTGACATACCTTACTGAACAGAAATGTCAATACAGGTGGCCATTTTCAGCTGTTAAGGCGTAGTTAACGATGTCGAAAAGAACACTAAATTTTGCTTTTGTAGTTTTTCACTATGACGTCTAGATTTCACGTTTTTTAAGGACTTCAAAATTTCAAATAGAACCCAGCATTAAAAAAAGTATCCTAATTTTATAAAACTATATAACATTGACATCAATTGAAAGAATATGGTGAAGAGAATTCAAACATATATATTTTCTTCCTAAAAATGTAGCAACTATTTTTTGAAATTTTCATTCCTAAACGTTTTTGAAGATTTATGTAAATTACTCCAAAAAAAATTGTGATAAAGACCCTTATGGCCCACTTTTACAGTCATAAGTTAACTATTGGATTAATGATTATCAACCACTTTTCATTTTACAAAGTCAATTCGACTAATGGTTGATTGTAGTTAAGTTAATTTGCCAAAAATAGCTGAATATCGAGGGCGAGAATTTCTAAGTAAACATTTTTCACATTTTTGCAAGGATTGCGTGGGACTATTTAGTTTTAAATTCTCTTAACTTATCCCCATAGGCATCCCTGGTAATATAAAACCTGATGCAGCAGCCAAAAATACATATTCCAACCCCTCCATCACTTTCGACACATTCTCCTCGAATGACATCCTTAAAACTATCAACCTCCATTTTTCCCAGTTAAAAAGGTTGAATGGTCTCAATTCAATCATCCATACACCCTTATAAATCCTGATTGTAAAAACTCCCTATTCCCAACTTCCCTCTCCAAACACCAGATCACAACTTTCATACGTCTGAGACTCGGTCATACTAAACTAACACGCGAACATCTTCTCGTCGGCTCTCCTTCCTGGACTTGTCAGTTTTGGGGAGGGCATCTCTCAATCAAACACATCCTACACCTCTGTCCAACACTAACCACCAAACGGACTACTGCATTTGGAACTATGGTACCATCCACTCTGTTAAATAATGTTACTTTTGATAATGTGATTAAAGTGTACAATTAAATGTTAAATGTATTAATATTATATATCAGACCATATTTAAATTGTACAGTTAGAAATAATTCATTTTGTAATCGTCATTAAGCACTGAAGGCCCTAGTATATGTATGTGCTGCTGTGAGGGAAATTTTAATTAGTTAAATTTGGAAAAAATGTGGAACTGAATTGAAATTGGAACTTTCTGTAAATGTTCACTCCTTTTTGATATCTTTAAAATAGTAACCCTTTACCGTATATGGTATTGCAGCCTTTTTTATTTTAATCCATCAAATATAATAAAACGCAAAAAAAATTTAATATGATTTTATGACATTTCCAAACAACCTCACTTTTGTGCAAGCGGCTGAAAAAGTAGAATTCAAATGCGAGTAATTCATTTTCAAAACACGATAACAGAGTAAAACATAAGAACTTTCTGACAAAAGAAAAAATATTTTCACGAAGTCGATATACTCGTACTCATCTTTGTCGACGAATATTGATTTTTCCGCCTTACACGTGTTATCTATACTTCATTAAAATCAAAATGGAAGTTGTTCCAAGCGGTATGCAGAGCGATACAAACCTACGCAGCGCAAGTTTGGGGATATGCCTTATTCGATGAGGTAAATAAACTTCAACGTTACTTTATTAAAAGAATCCTCAAACTACCCAAGTTCACTCCAAATTATGCAATAACATTAGAAACTAATTTAGAAGATAGCCACATGTATTCTTTAGAACTACACATGAAGTATATCTAGAACACTATTTATAAATATAATTGCAAAAGACTCCCACACAAACTATATTAACACAAGGCATCTTAAGTAAAAATGTGTTTTGGTTTAAGCATCTGAACGACATGGGAATGGAGTTCGGTCTGAAGTTTGAAGAAAACATCACCGCTATGGAGTGGCAAGATCGCTGTGTGCAACTTCTTAAGGAAATGAAAATAAAAGATATCAGCATGGCTAGACAAAAAGCACAGTCAAGCGCGAAGCGAATTTATAAACATTTAGACTACTCAAAAGGGGAATCATATATTAAAGAAGATATGCGGCTAGCTGATATTACGACAATTTTCAAAGCAAGATGTGGTTTACTGAAGCTAAATGCAACTACGTATAGAAATGCTCAGAAAATATGCACCCTCTGCAATTTAAACGAGGAAGAAGATATGCAGCACTTCTTGGGAAGATGTCCGATACTGAAGGAGATCAGAACAAAATACCTAAACGCAGCGAAGTTAAATGAAGCAGAAGTAATAGATATACTTAATGGCCATAATTGGAAAAGACTAACTTGCTTTATATACTCAGCCTTACGCTATAGAAATTGTTTTATTGCAGAGTCTAATTTTTGATTAATTTTTGAGTTGTGACAGACAACATCGTTATTGCCACAAATCTTTTTTTATATCTTTCTTTATGTATTTGTATATTTAAACGAATTATTGTAAAAATTATTGAAATGTAAGATGAAATATTTATAAATAAATAAAGAATTATTACTACTACTCCTTTTATATATGGTTCTTTTGATACGTCTTAATATTAGTTAAAAACAGCTATTTCTACCGTGAAACATTTTTTTTACGCTTTACTAGTTCATGCGCTAATGGGTTAAGAAGACTAGTTTTACTTATTTCACTGTATTGCAAATTGTGTGGACTTGCCGAGCTAATATTCGATTGAAACCTTGTTTGATTTCCCCACTCTGAACATAAAACATAAAATTGTAGAACCAGTTTTTTCGAATGGCACCCGCCAGTACGAATGCCTGCTTTAAATTCTTGGTGAACCAATTCTTCGAAGACCTGCACAGTCACACCACATGGGGCTTCTGTGGTCCCCCACTGAAGCTTTCTTTACGAGCAGGGGGTCAAATTTAGCTAGTTAGTTAGTTTTAATGGACCATAGTGTACTACCACCTCTGATGTGATCTATTGACTGGAAGTCTCCGAGGACTACAACTCCAGACTTGGGAACCTACTTGAAACACTTCTAAAAGACAGGCTAAATTATTTCCTACGTAATTTTTTCCCGCATCGTATGAGTGCCGTGTTTTCCCAGTTTTTGATAATTTCGCTTACAAGGGCTCCAGTGAGCCCCCAAAATGGTATGTATTTTTTCAAGCTTTGCATAAATCAGAAACATGTGGCTTTTGCTAGCCAAAGTTCCTCCCCTATATTATTCAAATATTTAATATTTTGTTTGTGACGCCTTAATTTAAGTGACGTTATTAAACTAAATAAGTTTTGTAGCTGTTGATATGCGTATTCCATATACTGGGTGGGTCATCTAGCGCTTGAAATTTAGAATAACTTGGAGTAAGAAACGGAAATTTTTTTTTTTTCAAAGCCAGTATTTTATTTGAAAGTACAATCCTTACGGTGAATTATGGAATAATATTTTATTTGAATTATTTTTACAGCTGGCCTTAAACGACTCATATTTTCGACTGTATGGAGATGTATGCGATCGGTGGCTGCACTAATTTCATTTTTGAGAGCGTCAATCGATGCTGAATGATTCAGGCAGCATTTTATCCTGAATGGCTTCCCAAAAAGAATTATTTAACGAAGTCAAATCGTTGCTAATAACGCGATGTTCGATGCATTGACTTCTCAATAGTCGCGTGAGGATTTTTTTTGCTCAAAAATTCCGCAGTTTTGCTTATCGAGGTGGAAATGAGCTTCATCGGAAAAGTTGATTTTTTGGTAGAAGTAGTTTTCTTACAGTTTCAGAAGTTGATTCACCTCTTTGCAAGTACTCTTTTAACATTTTCCAACGTTGTTCAAGCGTAAATGGACCCATTTCGTAAACCGCAGATTTTAGTCTGTCTCGCATTATACGCGTACCAATATATTTTAGTAGAATCAGTAACTCTAGTTTCGAACATTAGATGGTCCACCCTGTATATAGTACATAGTATACAGACATCTATAAAGACACTTATCAAAATTCAAAACAGTTTCAGTGTACTTTAATCGAACAATAACTTTTCTATGCTTACCAGCTGGTTTCTCAGTGACGCGTTGAAATTTCATTCAATGTCTGGTAAAATACCGATAACAATACAAATATACAAGAAAGAATTAAATAAAAATATCAATTGAAAGAATGAGTCATTAGTCAGTACGTCTCGTTTCTTTATATGGTTTATAAATGTGATTTTGTACTTTATATTAGGTTGTGTGGACATGAAATTGCGGTACAGTTTATTTGGAAAATAAAATAATGGTACAGTTTTCATAGAAGATTATTCAAAGACATAGATCTTTCAGCAAAATTTCCAACTTGGTTATTGGTCACGATTGCGAGCTTGTGATTGACAACCATTCAGTTTAAGGAATCGATGTCCACTGTGATCAGGAAGCACCAAGTTATTGGAGAAGAATTTTTCATAGCGGTCGACCCTCAGCAAGAGGTTGACACTTAGTTATAAGCTTGCATGGACGCATATGGAAGACCGTACAACAACAACAACAACAAAAGGAGATTTGAGCAACTTTATGGTGCCACATTTTTACACTAAAATTAAATGAACCACAAAATTGCAAACCAGGAAAAAAACTAAGAACCTGCGTAAAAATTCCGAAACTTTTTTTGAAAATTGCATTTCTTTTTTTTTCTCTGATTATTTCTCTTTTAAAATTGTATAAAGTTTCAAACTTTAAAGTATGTTGCTTTTGCTATAGTATGAGCTATATTTTTTACACAAAATTAAGCTTTAACCAAAACAAAAAACCAAGAAATGTAACCTCTCTCTACCAGCTTCTCATACACATCAACTAACATTCGGAATCGATATAAAATTTTACTACCCTTCATTTGTCGGGTAAGCAGCTTAACCAAATGTCTAGCAAAGGATCACGACAATAGATATGTCTGTTTTTACGTATATAGGAATTTAGTATTTAGTAAAATTACATCGAAAAATTTCCTTTTTTCTAGAATTCTTCTAGAAAGTTATGGTAGTTTATTGTTTTTAAAGTCGGGACATTCATTTCTGGAGCTCAGTTTTGCCTAAAGCTTCCGCTAGGTGGCACTGTCTATTTTTATGGTTTTTCACTGAAAAAATAAATTTTTGATGTTTGTTTTATTGTAAAATGCTAGAATCATTCCAATAGTTTTGTTTAGGAAACTAGCATTATGTATTTTAAAACTCTGCTTTTACCCCATTTGGTATCACCCTGGTCTTATAAATAATTCTGTGGTGCCCCAGTATTATTGGCCATTAACATAATTTGAATGAGTTTTTTTTTTTTGTCGTTTTAAAAATATGCACATTTCAAAACCTTAACCCCGCGTCTGCTTATTTTATTCAAAGCAGCTAAAATGTGTTTTTTACGCTCTCTATTTAATAACTTCGAAGCGGAATTGAAATTTCGCCCTGTAGCTCTTCGAGGAAGATATTTCATATGGATGCTTCACGTTTATTAAAACATTTGCTGAAGTCAGATATAGGACTGAAAGAAATATTCTGAGAAAACTATATGGACCTCTGCCACTTGAAGACGGTACTTACAGCATTCGGTACAACGACGAGTTAGACACATTTCTCAGGGATGCAAATGTAATCAGATACATCAAAGTGGAAAGGATTCGATGGTATGGTCACATTTTATGAATAAGCAACTATAGAACTCTAAGGCGACAGAAGAAGAGACCGGCCGAAAAATCGATAGAGAGATGACATCGAAGGCGACTTTAGAGCTATGGGCATATCTGATATCATACGAAAAGCTGATGACCGAGTGATGTGGAGGTGAATTGTAACGGAAGCAATGGTTCACCCCGAACTGTGATGCTATGATGATGATGATGATGATAGTACTTAATATACTATATGTAGTGAACCTGTAATAAAACTTAATTAAATTAAAAAATAAGTAAAAACATAAACAAATAAATAAAAAATTAAAATCAAAATAACAAAAATAAAAAAATATATTAAGTAAAAAACATAACAACATAAATAAACAATAAAAACAATTACAGGTAAAAAAATAAAATGAAGTACAAAAAAAATACATAAAATATGTAGAAATAAATAAAAAACATAATACAAATATTTAAATAAAAAAATATAAAAGAAATTGAAATAAAACTATAAACAATATAAATAAGCAATAACAACAATTAGAGGTAAAAAAATAAAATTAAGTACAAAAAAAAATAAAAAATTATATTTAAAAAAAAGTTAATTAAAAAATATATAAAATATGTAGAAATAAATAAAAAACATAATAAAAATATTTAAATAAAAAAATATAAAAAAAATTGAAATAAAACTATAAACAATATAAATAAGCAATAACAACAATTAGAGGTAAAAAAATAAAATTAAGTACAAAAAAAAATAAAAAATTATATTTAAAAAAAAGTTAATTAAAAAATATATAAAATATGTAGAAATAAATAAAAAACATAATAAAAATATTTAAACAAAAAATATAAAAAAATTAAAAAAAAAATTTAAATAAAAAAACTTCTTTAAATTTGCTTACCGATCTGTTGTGTTGCATTTCATAGTGGTCTAATAAATACAAAGATACAACAATCAGTGAATTTTATAGAATCGACGTTTGAATTCTTTTAATTTTTAGAGTTTTTTTTTAATTCGGTAACCTTTCATAGCAACATTAACTTAACCTAACAAAATTACCTATTTATATTTCAAAGCTTCAAATACATTTTTTGCAATCCCAAACTTTTTATTGATATTTTTCAGTTTTACAAAAAATATCCAAGGGAAATTTCGAGAATATTTCAAAACTGCTTCATATCAACCGTTAGTCAGTTATGCCGCATGTAGGTGACGCAACAGTTGGTAAATACCATCACAAAGACTTCTTACAAGTATTGAAGTTATCGGCACGCATTACACGGGAAATCACATAGTACTTACGAGGGGCGTTTGAAAGGCCCGTGCAAAGTCAGAGAGGTGGCACTATTGGTGCGTATCGAGGTTATGTTTAGTTAGTAGCATCTCTTGGGAGAATATACATCAAATTTCAGCCAGATCGGTCTATTTATTTATGTTTGGCATTTGTTTGAATGAAGGAAGCCGAGTGATTTACCTTTTCCATCAGGACAGCACAGCAGCTTACTGCTCAGCAGTTGTGCTCGCAAAATTTATGGAAATAGGGTTGCAACTCGTTTCACTTACCCTCTATTCTCCAGACTTGCCTCGTTCTTATTCCTAGGACTACTATTTGTTGCCTAATTTGAAGAAATGGCCGGAGGAAAAAAAGATTTTATTCAAACGAGGATTACACAAAGGAATGACTTTTTTTCTGACCTGAACAAATTCTATTAATCGGAAGTGATCAACAAACTAGAATAGCGTTGGACGAAGGGTATAAAACTTAAAGTAGACTATGTCGAAAAATAAAAAAAAGGCTTACCCCAAACAATTGAGCAGTTTTTTTTGCACGGACGTTTCAAAGAACCCTCGTATGTATGTATGCATATGTATTTATGTTTCAAGAGGGATTCACAAAATGTTTTAGTTTATTTTAGTAATTGGAAGTGAGTAAACTTCACGCTTTTAATCGGCGAAACGGTTTTAGTCCAATAAGAACAAATGCATGGGAAACTCAGTGCGAAAAACATTAGCCTAATAATAAAGTATGTAAATCAATCGTGTTCGTGAATTAAAAACAAAACAGCAACAAACAATTATATCTAAAGCCAGAAAGTGTTTAATTATCAAAGAATGCCAATAAGAAAAAATAAAGAAACAAATAAAAAATAAAAATAAAAAAAATAAAAACCAAAAACAATATAAAAAACCAAGTAAATACTTAATTAAAATAGAAATGATTTGGGCGATTTCTTTAGTTAAACACCTCTTTTGGTGTGCTAACACGCTTGGGCTGGTAAGTAAGTGAGTGAGTGCGTGTGTATGTGCGTGTACTTATTTGCGGACTGTGACCGACTTTACTGATAACTTCAAATCTGCTCTAATTCTCAATTCATTACAAAACTAACAGTTTATTTATTTTACTATTCTGCTTTGTGGTAATTTTTTGTGTGAAAATATTTACAGGTCGTTGGTTTGATTACGGCCTTAATTTGCGTGGTCTTCATGGATTCCGTACAGAATACGCATTTGGTTTATTGCCTATTTGGCTTACTGGTGGGTCTGCTAACAGCTGTGGCAGCTTTGGTGGGCTATAGCGCTATTAGGCCACCGAAAACAGCGATGATGTGGTTGGTAAGAATGGGAATGATGCTCTAAAAAGTACATAAAAGTACGAAATGTAATTAACACTTTTATAAAATAAGTGCATACCGTACACTTTGAATGCAATTGTAAAAAATATAGGTATACATAATACAGGGTGTTCCAAATATAGGTATCTGTAAATCTTAACTTGCAGTTGGCATCATAGGTACCTCCATGAAATAATGTTAATTGCTTTACGGCTGAACATGTCTTGAAAATACTACAAACTTATTTGAAAAAAAGATAGCGAATTGTTCAAATTACTTTATGTCGCCTTTAAAAGGTAAATGTTTTTTTATGAGCAACCTTTTGATAGCAGGAAAGTACTCAGAGAGTTGCTGTAAAGCGGCCTCTATGAGATTTCCGTGAGAAAAAACTCCGTAATCTACGCATATAAATCAATGTATACGCGTATAATTTGGCGAGTCTCTGGGAGTTATAGCATCAGTGAACTATTAAATTAGAAAATGTTACTAGAAACGATGAATCGATTATATGGCCATAATTCCCAACTTTTTGTGCGCTTATATTTAAACAAGCTAGCGCAGCGGGATGCTAAACCATCATCGAACAATCGATCTATTGCGCATTGAGTTTAATAATCGAATAAAAGTTGACTTGGTGACAACTTTGTAAAGATCAATGTTATGTAAATAGTCCAAAAGTGATTCAGTCCAGTAAAATAGAGCCAGAAGTGTCATAGCGTATCGAAAAAAAAATTGAGCTTTCTTCATTTTATTTAATTTTTAAAAAGATACGGCATATAAACCTCTGTAAAAGGTAAAAGGGAAATAAACTAGACGTACTATGAGGAACCATCAGATAACACGTTCACGCTGTAGTCATTGAAAGATTTTTACTCGCCGTCGATTTTATCCATTCGCTTTGGTGATGGTGTTATAGGCAGGCTATTTTAGCGCCCAAACCATCACAATAGTCTCCAGAAAGCTCATGATGGGACTATTCTTAGAGGAGAGGAGTGAACTTCAAAGTCGTAGTCTCGAAATCTTATTTCACCGACTATTACTTTAATACCTACCACGCGTGCAAATTTTCATTTGCGGGCATAAAATGTTGGACGCGCAGTAGTCTTTGAACTGAGCTCAGCTGAACTTACTAGAGAACACATATTAGTCAAGACAAAACTTTCAGTGTGCAGAAGGTCCTTGTCGGAGGCAACGAAATACAAAAAAAAAATAAAAAAAAATTATATCCGCCGCAGATGGCCGCCGAACCGGAATGGGTTGTGCGTGCCTACCATTTAGTAGTGCCCGTGTTCAAAATCCGCTGTGGATACCGAACACCACAAATTTTAGAAACTCATAACAAATCATCTGCCGTTCAGAGGCGGCGTGAAACTTTTGGTCCCTCCATTTATGGAAAACATCACACCACAAATTGGAAGGGTTTACACTCTTATACTATATACTATATATATGATATACATGGTTTTCCACTGTAATCTACCCCAATGTCGGTACTAGCCGGTACATACCTTCTGCTCAAATATGAACGAGACGGTATCAATAAAACGGTCCGCGGATGATATATGGCAAAAATAAATTTTTTGTTTTTTGGTAGGACTGTTATAAGCTCACATGGCAAATTTCAGCGTGATATGTCACATAGTTTGTTTTCTGTGCTACTGTAAACAAGTCAAGCTCATTTGTTATGGGGATCAGTTGTTCGTCTCTAGACAAGCCATGTTAAAAGAATTAGCTCTAACCCTAAAGAGGGTAGGCATAAAACTGCCAATGATTGTAAATTGCATACCAAAGCAAGCAGGTTTGGCTTTAATTTCACGTATATTGTTATCCTGTGTTTGTAACAATACAAGCATCTACATCTCAGTCATTTGCGACTACCGAGTCAATCCACTTCTTCTTCTTCTTGTCAATATCATCGGCATACGCCAACAATTGTACGCTCTTATAAAATATTGTGTTCTGCGACTAGTACGATCCAAATCAGGTTAAAGAAGTCACACGACAGCGAGTCTCCCTGTCTCGTTTGGTATCAAACGGCTCGGAGAGGTCCTTCCCAATTTCGATGGCGTTGCTGGTATTGAACAACGCAATTTTGCATAGCCGTATCAGTTTTGCGGGGATACCAAATTCACACATCGCGGCATATAGGAAACTCTTTTTCGTGCTGTAGAATTCAGCTTTAAAATCGCCAAAAATATGGTGCGTGTCGATTCTCCTTTCATGGGTATTTTCCAAGACTTGGGGTATTGTGAATATCTGAAACTGATGCATGCACCTTACCAGCTTCTCGCCGCCATGTTTGCATAGTTCAGACGGCAGTCCACCGGCTCCCGCGGCTTCAATCCACTTATTGTCATAAAAAGACCAACAGGCAATGCATGCAATGTTTTAAGCCACCTCCAAACGGCAGATGTTTATGTTTTATGAGGAGCTTTTTCGTAGCAGAAATATACTCGGAGGCCTAATATTACCCGCCACTGGGCCACTATTTAGTTTGAAGTTCAATCCGCCTTATTACGCTTATATCATACAATTATAATAAAGGTATGTAGAAAATTCATAGAAGCTTATCTTATGGCTCACTTACATCAAAAAAATATGACTTATATTCAGTGCTGTCTTCTTAAAAAAGATAGGTTGAATACGTCAAGGCGAATTCGTGAAACGACAACAGCACCAAGAAGTTATTACGCGTACACCCTTTTTGAGGGATTGGCCGAGCTCCTCCTCCTATTTGTGACATGCGTCTTGATGTTGTTCCACAAATGTAAGAAGAGATTACAACCAAATTATTTGGTACAACAGCGAGAGAGGAAGATACTTACCATAGATGTAGCTCTCAGTAACTCTTCTCAAATGGACCTTCTTTAGATTGAGTACTTAAATACCCTAAATATGTACCTTTTACTCTTTAGCTGAGTTCCACATGCTGTATATACAAGTACCACTATTAGATATGTCTAGAATGTAACGGCATGCAAATTACATTATTAAATTTTATTTCTTTAAAGTATTGCGCTTTGTTTACAATTCTATTCGTCATCCAAATGTACATTGTGACGCATTTCCAAGCGAGAAATATAGTTACTGCTACAGTAGAAGACATTGAGTTGCTTTGGGAAAGGGAATTGGTGAGCGAAGGTCCAATGGCCAGTATTGAAAGTCGGGTAAGTGCAAAAGCTAAGTAAATAAATTCAAGTGAGCTCTGAATGCAAAAAATATGCAGCCGTAAAAATTAAAAGTTTAGTCAAACAGCTTTTTTTCCACAAGCTTTGTATTCCATAAAATATATAAATTGACTTTAAAATGCTTCACGATTAGTGAACTTCTACGAAAATTAGACTGAAAATAACACCTAAAATCCATTTTATTGTTAAAGTAATATTTGGCCTGTTAAATGATGCCATTTGAGTGTTTAATGAATTAAATGATTTTAAGCATAACCGTTGATTTTGTTTTGTTTTGCTTATTTTTTATCTCACATTTGCAGTTCCACTGCTGTGGTCTAAATAATTACAGTGATTACACGTCTACGAATATGCCACTGCCTGCCAGTTGTTTTTATACGGAAAACGACGCTTGGATTTACTATACTGATGGCTGTTTGGAGAAAGTGAAATTCGCCGCTTATCGGGCAAGTAATGCTTTGTCCATCACTGGATTTCTTCTGACTGCGACGCAGGTAGGCATGCAAATACTTATGTATATACAGGGTGGGCCAAATAAGACCTACTAATGTCCGTACTAAGGTCCCTAGTTTGCCTAGCAGTATGCGCAGTTGCTCCATCTTGTTGAAACCACAAATTAGAATACTACTCCGCCATTGGCCGCAAAAAGTTTTCAATCAATGTTCTGTAAGAAGCTCCTGAAGCATTTTATCCTCATTTCCGAAGAAATATGGACCGATAACTGTAGTGACCATAACACCGCACCAAACAGTACATTTAGATGGGTGCAACTGATGTTGGTGTGTTGCCATTGGATTTTCAGAGCCCCACAATCTACAGTTTTGTTTGTTGACATAACCATTTAAATGGAAATGCGCTACATCCGACATATGCCGATATTTACGCTGCGTTAAAACAATTGATCGTTGACAAGAATAGAAAAACTCGATAATTTTAACGCGTTGTGTTGTACTGTAGGGTTCCATAATAAATTTCCAACAATTCAATTATAACCTACAAAAAGAGAAAAATAAATATATCAAAAAATAAAAAAGTTATTTGTGCTTAACATTAGTAGGTCTGATTTGGCCCACCCTGTGCATACATAGATGTATTTACATAATTAAAAACTGTATTTTCATGTATTCTTAAGTGGCATACAGGAGCACACTAATTTTTAGAATAATTTGTAGAATAGTTTCCATTATTTTTTTTCTAATGATGTAAAGTATCTAATTGGCGCTTGCACCCTTTATTGGATGTTTGGTCGAGATCCTCCCCTATTTATGGTATGCATCCTGAGCTGTCTCCGAAGGGTAGATATTGTTTTGTAATGACCTTTTTCGTGGCAGAAATACAAACGGAGACTTGCCATTGCCTGCCGAAGAGCGACGGCTATTTGAAAAAAACTGCTTTTATCAATTGGTGCTTTATGCCCGGAGAAAGTTTGTATGTACAGTAGAAACTCGATTCTTGCACGTAATGAAAACCGGGCGCGGTGTAAGTTGCGAGGTTGCTGCAAGTATTTAGGCATTTTTTTTTAAATGACAGCAATCCAAATAATTTATTTTTACTACATTAATCTAATACATTTTAAAGCAATTATCTGAAATCAAAAGAATATTCGATTTTGGTTTCTGAGCCTCTGCAGCGTCGTAATATCGTTTAAGCAAGCATTGTTTGCTGTGCCCAATCTAAGTATATATTGAATGCTCGATTTCCCAATAAGTATTATTTGAGTGGCTCAGTGCCATCCTTGCCTAACCCTCAAAATTTCATATATGGAGTTATTATGCGACACTACTTAGAAATACTCCAAACTATCCGTGCTAAAGTTGCACATCCCTAATTTTTGAACGAGACAAGGCTGACATCTAATTAGATGATTCAAACTTTCCTAAAAAGGCTGTTTAATTTTTAATTACCTATTAACTTTCTTACTAATTATTAGGAAATGACTAAATTGAGGCTTAGGCAAGGATGGCACTGAGCCACTCATTTATACCTTATGATTTCCACCGGCATTTGTACAAGCAAGCAACATTATTATCTCCTTACTGAGCTTATGCTCCGGAGCTGAAGCTTTTTTTGAGCCCACAAGAGTTTTATTGGGTAAGAGCTTCCAAAATAAGTCAGACTCATCGGCATTGTATATCTGATCTTTTGTGAAACTGAAGTCCATAATTGTTTTGTTAAATTTGTCCGAAAATGGGTGGATAAAGTCATTTTTATTTGGTAATGTTTCTCCGCAAATTTTTAGCCATCGTATTCCATGCCTCTTTTTAAAGCTTGCAACCCAACCATTGCTAGCGTGGAAGCCTGCAGGCTTTTTCTGAATTTTGGCATATAATAACTTCCCTTTTTCTTTTAGAACAGAACTTGTAATCGTCAGTAATGTTAAGAGTTTTCCTTTTACATGGACCGCATTCAGATCACTTAACAAACTTCTTTAAGCACTGTTCATTTTTTTTTAATATTGTTGATCTATATACGTGGACATTTTTACCTAATTCATTAATGTAAATTCCCGCATTTAATTTGTCTAAAGTGTCAGCTTTTTCTTTTATTGTAAACAGCGTAAATTCTCTCTTTGCCACTATGAGACCACACCATGCAAAAGTTAATGCAAAACTGTCATTTCCTGAGCAAATGAATTAGACAGTACTTCCCCTAAATTCATTCAGCTGATTCAATTCAAAAAATATCATTACCAGAACGACATCAACGGTACTTTCCCGAGCAAAAATATAACGTAAAAAGCAGAGGGTTAAAGCAAAAAAGAAAGACAAAACAAATAATGTCACAATTATCGAATTAAACATTTTTGAATGCAGCAAGTACTGAGTACGCAAGGAAAAAAAATTTGGGGTCGCAAGTATTGAGGTGTGCAAGAATCGAGTTTCTACTGTGAAATCATAAATTCAAAACTTTATCACGCAGTCATTTTTAACTGTCAAGGTTTGGTGCAATTTTGATTGAAAACAGATTGAAACGAAAAAAATGTTTAAACCTCAAACTAACATTTAAAAATAAGTGGACTTACAAGCAAAAAAAACACATTTTTATTAAATAATCTTTCGAAACGAAAATCTCGAAAACGTTTAAGTTCTGAACATCATATTATGTAACCAAATTAACTAGAAATTATATAATTATTAATGTTCTTACTCAACTAGGATGACTTTCCTGGTAACCATCTATGGACTTTTGACCAAGTAGCTGAAGTCGACTTAGCACTTTGTCTAATCAAAATACCACAGTTTTGTACATCTTTCTAACTATCTGAAGATTATAAATATAATATTATATATCCCTTATATGGTACTGAGTATGGCATTTGGTAGTAAATATACGAGGTGTGTTTGTTAAATAGCAAGACTAAGGCTGCTATGGTATAAAGGAAATGCATATGTGCCGAACACCAGCGCTACTCAGCTGTTTATTTGGTATTCCCTTTCGAATACATTACCTCACGCTTCTGTACACTTATCAGTATATGGGTGTGTTCGCCGCTCTCAATAATTACAGCAACATTGTGACCCCATTACTTTTTAATAGCCTTTTGCTGATACTCAACTGATTAGTAGTTGCATTATTGCAGAAGTTATTTCGCGCCGAACGTGTTGTTTTTAAATATGGAAACTTGGATCCATAACTTCGTTTCATTTTCACTCAATTTTACGCTTAAACTAATAAATGAATAATATTAAACTTCAAGTAGTATGTCTTAAATAAAAACTCACTTTTAGTCTTTCATTTCAACTCGGTAGTGAAGATTTTTATATTTAGCTTGATTAGCTAGTGATGAGCATCAGATTGTTAACATTTTACTGACAAAACGCGCGACGTTGGCATTGTTGCTGTAAATTTGTGACAGTACGTGAGCCATCTCATAAAAAATAACACTACCGCAATTATTTTGGTTCGATCAAACTCTATAGTTATAGACTTCATTCGCATAATTTTTCAAAAAAAATGCAAGTATAATATAAAGTATTGAGCAGTTGTGAAATTTGAAAGTTGAAAGTCTTGGAAGTCTTGGAATAGACCTATGAAAGGAGAATCGACACTCACCATCTTTTTAAAAATAAGTTTCCTATATGCCGCGGTGTCTTAATTTGGTATCCCCGCAAAACTAATACCTCTATGCAAAATGACGTTGCTCAATACCGGCAACGCCATCGAAATTGGGAAGGACCTCTCTGAGCCGTTTGAGACAGTGTGACTCGCTGTCGTGCTGGAAAAGATCGTGCGAACCACGGAACTTAATCGTTTAAGCATAATTTTTTATAAGAGCGTATAACCGCGCTGTTGGTTCTGCGTTTTCCAAATTGGATAAAGAAGAAAAGCGAATGGGTCTGGTGTAGATCGAGGGCAAAACGAAGTACCTCCTGTCATCAAACAAACAGTCAGGGCACTTGCATATCAGCACCTACGTGACTGTTGACAGTTATGATTTCGAGATTGTAAAAGGCTTCGTATATTTAGGAACCAGCATTAACACCGATGGCGTTGAAATCGAATGAAGAATCTCTCTTGCCAACAAGTGCTACTTTAGACGAAGTAAGCAATTGAGTAGTGAAGTCGTCTCTCGACGAACAAAACTAACACTCTACAAGGCTCTCATCATGACCGCTGTTGTTGTTGCTGTTGTAGCAGTAACTTTGCCCTGTCAGAGTAGTGTAATCACCGGTCCTCTTCGCCTAGCTCATCTAATGGTAGGCCCAGGAGACTAGCTGTTTCGACGGGTTGGATCCAGAGGGATAGGGATGTTAGATGAGTGGGTTTGATGGGGCATGTGAAAAGGTGGTTAGTGTCGTGCGGATGCCTTCACATGCTAGACATATGTTTAGTATGTCGGATTCGATTCTGGCTAAGTAGGAGTTTAACCTGCTACCGTATCCAGAACGTAATTGTGCCAAGGTTACGCGGGACTCTCGGGGAAGTTGGAGCTCTTCGTCTGCGGTTGGTGGTGATTGGACTCCTATAACGGCATTTGGGGGTCGGGAGATTAAGAAGGTGGTGAGAGTCTCACGATGAATGTCGTTTATGGTCTGTCTGTACATTGTCCGATCCAGACGCTGTCTGTCTGGTTTGTCTAGGATGTCGTCAGCGTAGTTGAGGAAATGCCTTCTGATGTGCCTGGGAGGTGGCTCAGGCTCAAGTAGGTGTCTGCATGGGTGAGGCCTGTTAGTCTTTTTATTTAATAGTCACACCACACGAAGCGCGGTTACCCCTGCGAACTCATAATGGCGAGAAAATAAATAGATTACCCCAAATTTATGACTGATATAACTCGAGTCTTTGTTCTTAGACGTTTTCGAGAAAGTGACATGGCATCGAAAGGTTTGAAATATTCATATATTTTCCGAATTAACGCCTACAGCCGGGATGACCGAAAAAAGATGTTCTGATATGGAATTTTCAAGAGACATGGTTTTAAGCGACCTACTTAGGTAAATTATATATTTGTAAAAAGTCTAAAGTAATACCTTGATGAATCACTGATGAAATTTCGTATCTGGTGTGGATAACTGCTATGTAAATACTGATGAATTGCTTCATATAAGCAGTGCTTTTACTGGGGATTGCTGGATGGTGGACAGTAAACAATGGAAAATAAGAGACGATTTTCTTTCGAACTTAAGAAAGACTTCGAAAGACGGAATGTTTATTGCAGAATCGGCGAAGTTTCCTTTATAAAATATATTTGAAGAGGACTGGCTGATTTCTTAATGGATTGTTGATGACCTATCAGGTGTATACCTATGAAATGAGACTTTTTTCAATTTCAAACGTTTATTAACAAAAAATGGTTACAAATTTAATCTTCGAAATGATAGCCATCGCTAGCGACACATTTTTCCCATCTCTCAGGCAATTTGTGGATGCCGCGCCAAAAAAATTGGCCGTCTCTGGCCGCAAACCAATCATCGAGCCAGTTTTTGGCTTCTTCGTGAGAATTGAAGCGCTGCTCGCCAAGTGAGTGGCCCATCGATGCAAACAAATGATAATCGGAAGGCGCCAAGTCTGGTGAGTAAGCCGCATGCACCAGCGGTTCCCAATATCGTACGTCTCCACCAATTCCCGGGCCGCTCTTGTTCGATGTGGCGGTGCATTGGCATCAAGAAAAATTACTTTGTCACGCCGATCAGCATATTCTGGGCATTTTCGGTGTATAGCGCTGTTCAAATAGACAAATTGTCGTTGGTAGCGTGCACCGTCAACTGCTTCACCTGGTTTTAATAGCTCGTACCAAATCATACCACGCTGATCCTAGAAAACACACAGCATTGCCTTGCGGCCGCAGCGATTTGGTTTGGCTGTTGTTTATGGCTTGTGGCCGGGCGGACCATACGATCGTTTACGCTTGGGATTGGAGAAATACGCCCATTTTTCATCACCCGTAACGATTCGATGCAAAAAAGACTTCCTTTTGTACCGGGAGAGCAGCATTTCACAAGCGGCTTCACGATGTCCGCAAATCGTAGTTAGAAGGCACGAAATTCAACATTTTTAAGAGCGACAAAAATGCATTATTGTATGAAACGTAACAAACAATGAACTGAATATTGTTGACGGATGACGGACGAAAAAAACAAGACATTTGGGAAGGTTTAAAAATATTCTTAGCGATATGGTGTATTGGTGGTATATTGAGAAGTTATCAATTTTTTTTATGCTGTCGTGCTATTTTTTATTTATATTGTTTCGTAGCACTTCTAAAATGTCGGCACCTGCTGCTCTAGTTAGATTATAAATCACAAAATGTTGGCCAATTTTTCCCCAAGGTTATCTTCTTCGCTTTACTCAAATGTGATATTTCTACTATGGGTAACTAGTACACCAAGCCTCATATACATATGAACTTGTAAGCGTTTTCGATCTCGTTAGTCAACTTCTCACCAACAGTTCTCACCAGTTTCTCTTATCGGAAACATCCTACTAGTCCCCAGTGAATATACCATATTGGCGCTACATGCTTCGAAACTGGTCGGCTTGCTTTGTAGCTTTGGTAGCTTTTTTCCTTGTTTTTGTTGTGCCCCCTTGCACTAAAAAACTAAAAAGAAACTTGACCGAAATCAGTCACGTTTGTACCTCATCATTATTATTATCTCGTTGAAACGTATAAACAGATGCATACTTTAATAAACCTTTTCTTTTGTTTTTCTTTCAGCTGCTAGCTTTAATATTTTCAATCACACTCACTTTAATATATCATCGAACAGGAGAGTATGAAGCATTTTAATAATAGAATTAATATTTATTTTTTTCAAGTTTAGCATTTAAATTTTACTGTTAATTAAATTTTATCTGAAAAACAGACAAATATTTGATTCCACTGCATTTCTATTAAAGGTTTTTATTAAAAAATAGTCGAATCGCATTAATTTAGACTACAATATATGTACATATTTATGTAACTGTACAATACAAAAATTTATACTATATTTAAGAGTAATGAGAAGGATATGAAGGATGACATGAATTTACATTTTCTATATAAGTGTGTATATATATAAGTATGTCTTACATAACTCTACAAAACTGTACTAAGAATTTATATTTATAAAAAATTTATAACTCTAATTTTTATACATTAATTTTATGAACAACTAAATGCCATTTCATTAAGTTTTCTGCATTAGTTTTTTTTACTGTTGTTGGCATTTACATTAATTGGATAGCAAGTGGGTCCGCGAGTTGACATGGTTTAGGGGTGGCACCGGCTGTTGAGCCACATAACCATCCTCTGCATTGCGTGTGCGATCGGGTGAGCGATGGCGTTTGAAAAGCAAAAGGCTCAAAACGCACGAATAAAGGAAAACTGCGCACTGTAATACAAATGGAACGAAATAAAATTATTATTCCAGCTTGTGCGGCGATAATATGCCTTCACTTACTTCACTGATCAATAGCGACCAGTTGAAAATATTTTCACGCTCCATTGTTTTATGATACGAGGTTTCCATTGCCTCAACGCAGCCGCGAGAAAATAAATTCGTTTCAAGCGTGGAATTTTGGTAGCGATAACAGCTCGAAGGTATTGACATACGTCTGTACTTGTAATCATTGGCATTATAGAGACCACAGCAGTGATACTGTTGGATGATAACAAAATATGGTATATAAATAAGGAAAATGCTCGGGGGAAAGAATACAGAAGGAAATTGTGTATTGTTAAAAAAATGTACTACATTTAATAAAATTAAAATTGAAAAAAAGAATCGAATTAAAATGAAATAAAGTAGATTACAACAAAATAAATCAAAACAGAGAAAAAGAGATTAAATTTACTAAGATACACAAAAACATAAAAATAAAATAAAATTATTAAAATCAAATAAAATAAAATAAAATTATTAAAATTAAAGTAAATTACAGAAAAATAGGTCAAAATGGAGAAAAAAAATTGATTAAATTGAATTAAATACACAAAAAGAAAGTGTATATTAAAATAAAGTAAATTACAATAAAATATCAAAACAAAATTGATAAAAACCCAAATTTTCTAAAGGAGAATAAAATACAATTAAATAAAAACAATTATTTGATTCTGAAAAAAATTAAATAATTAGTATGAATGGAATAAAAAGTAGCTAAGTAAAAAAACATACATATATGTATTTACAAATCGCTCATTTACTGCAACAAAAAAACTAAAGTCTTTTCTTTCCATTTCCTCTAATGAGTTACTGTTAATATGTATATACCGCCAATAATTTTGTGCACATTATGAAAGAAGGGCCCGGGTCATTTCTGCATATCAAACTAAATGATTTAAGGGGTTACATGGGTTTCGTGGGTTCAAAAAATCGATTTTTTTGCTTATTGATTTCTACAATATCTCAAGAATAATAGCCTAAATTTTCAAGTCGATCCGAATAATAGTTTCGGAGATACAGCCTTTGGAAGGTGTGCGCTCCAAGCCACTGGTATTGTTACTCAAAACTTTAAACGCGTTTTTCTCGGAACCGTGTTTTTAAAGTCGGTTGTCAAATGTTCTCGAAAACTACTTAACCGATCTTGATGAAATTTTACACAAGTGTTCGAGATACAATTTACTCGTGCTTGAACGAAGGATTTTTTTTTAAATTACACCTATTTAAAAAAAAAAAACAAAATGTCAAGCAAATTTGACCGAAATTTTTAGTTTTTTACGAAAAATGTCTGCCAAAATTACAATTTTTACTTTTTTTTTCTTTCCTTCGTTCAAGCACGAGTTTATGTATGTATGTATATATATATAATTGGCGCGTACTCTCTTTTTGGGTGTTTGGGCGAGCTTCTCCTCCTATTTGTGGGGTGCGTCTTGATGTTGTTCCACAAATGGAGGAACCTACAGTTTCAAGCCGACTCCGAATGGTAGATATTTTTTATGAGGAGCTTTTTCATGGCAGACATACGCTCATAGGTTTGCCATTGCCTGCCGGGGGGCGACCGCTATCAGAAAAATGTTTTTCTTAATTTTTGGCGTTTCTCTGAGATTCGAACTTACGTTCTGTCTGTGAATTCTGAATGGTAGTCACGCACCAATCCATTCGGCCACGGCGGTCGCCCGAGTTTATGGTCTTAACAAAAACACTTATGTTTGTTTTTTCATTTTCGATGATCCTGTCAGGAGTTATTCTGACAACGCGGACGCACCTTTTTTTCGAGGGGTCACCGGAAATGACGTCACAATGGAGGAGGTTTAATTTTTTGTTTTGAAAATTTCAGACATTATTCTTTAAATATGCATCTATAAGACAGAAAAAAGTTTGAATTAAATAAATATTTTTTTACATAGAAAAAAAAAATTTAAATTAGCCTTTTATTTCCCGACGAAACCCATGTAACCCCTTAATGTCTGTGTATAAGGGTCAAAATGTTAGACCCTTTGGGATCGGCAAATTCCTCTGATGGAGGTACCATCTAGTCGGAACAAATTTAACTTCTCGGAGTTATTTCTCCCTTTGTGATTTTAAGGAAATATATGGATATTAGAAAACACAAAATTCGTTGAAACGGATTTATTGTGTTTAATAGTAGATACTTATCTATATAATTTATATAAAAGTTTAGTTTAAAAAAAAAAAAAAAATTCTACTCTACTGATCCCGGAAATCTTTCCTTTCCTGTTAAAATTTCCTGGTTAAATTAAGACTAGCTCAAATGGGATCGGGTTAACAAAAGAAAAAAATGGAAAATATTAATGTTTCTGCATTACATTAAAAAATATAATATAAAATAAAAATTTAAACAATTAAAAACTTAAGTTAAATAAATGGTCCCGTCTGGAACGCTGCAATACTGCAAAATGTTTTGTGACAAGCCCGAACAGACAACTTTCAAACTAAAACTTGGCAGAAAAGACTTTCGGTTGATAGTCGGTATAATTACAGGACTCAACCCGCGCGGTCAGCATACGACCACCATTGGAATCATTGAGGTCTCGATTTGCCTGTCTTTCTTGCTTAGCGGAGGCGGATGGCTCTGAGCATTTTCTCTGTGAGTGTATCGCATTTGCTAAGGTTACGAATTTTGGGAACAAGTAAAATTCGTTCTCTCAAACTGGATGATATTTTCAGATTTATCAAAGGATCTGGAAAAATCTCACAGGTCTAACTACCTCTATTCCTCTATTCTATTCTATCTTTTTCCTTCTGTTATTTCTCTCCTTTCCTACTTGACTATCTACCCTTTAACTTTCCTGAGCTTTAAATACAATGAGCTTTTTAGCCTGAGTGTTTTAGGAGCTACCAAATCTCTCTGTACTTCTTTGCTCGACCTTTCAAATTTCAAATTCCAATTTCAAGTAAAATAAAAATTAAGAATAATAGTAAATTAAATGAACTTAAAAAAATAATGCTACCTAAATTAAAATGCTATAAAATAAAGTAGAATATACAGAAAAGGAGTAAAATAATATCTTATATAATATAATATTAAAGATCAACTCAAGTAAAAAATAAAATAAAACATAATAAAACAAAATAAAATATTATATATTAACATCAAATAAAATGTAATAAAAGCAAAAGAATTTAAAAATATACTAACAATCTTAATTAAATAAAGAAAAAAATACACACTCACATTAGTCTCCACCGCACGCATTGCCTTCGGATTCACATCCACTTCATCCCAGGCATCCTCCAGCAGATCCAACGCATTCGTGAAGAATTTCTGGTGCTTATATGTCTGCATTTGTAGTAATTGCGTCGCCAACAACATTAGCATGAAGAACGAGTACTTTAGTGCGTAAATGTTTGAAAATAAAAATTTTATAAATAAACAAACCATCAACATACATATGTACTATATGTACAACACATCACATACAATCACATTAACGCCCAATGATTCACAGACGACGCCGTAACAGCCAAAAAGCGTGGCCATGCATACAAAAGACCCCAAAATGATACCAACTATGCAGTAAGTATGCTCGTCTGTATTCGGTATGGCATACTCCAAACCGAAAGTGTTCAAGCAAACAATGCAAACGCCAAGTATCTGAGTAAAGAGGGTAAAAAGGCAAGAAAAAGTGCAAAAAATGAAATAATAAGCAAACAAAAATAATCGTATATAGGTCAATCAGCCACTAACACAACAAGTGAAATTTTTAATTGCAATAGTGTGCGTGTACATACATACCGCCAGCGTCAAAATAAAGTATACCTTCACGTACTGCTAAGTTTTGACTATTTATTTATTTATTTTGTAAGTTCAACTATTTTTTATAAAAATATAGTTTATACTACAAGAACCACATACTCGTAAAGCAAAGTTTCGAGCTTTGTATAAAATTTGTAAGAATTCGGCAAATTTTCATCAACATTTCAACCTTTTTACTGAGCATTTTTAGAAAAATTTCGGGAATGCAGTTTTATAGATCATAGAATTATGGTCTTTGGTATTTGCACTTTATTATGCAAGTTTCAAGTGGTTCAAAAATTGCCTTGATTTTTGGCAATTTTTTCTGCTGGCGGTGCTGGTGTTTAAAAAAATGTGGAGTAGGCGTTAAGGTGGAACACCACTGTGATTTTTCAAAAAAATCGATTTTTTTTACATTTTCTTAAAGTAGATATATTCAAAAATGTGTAAAAGAAATGCAACTTAAAATCTTGAAAATTGACGAAGTTATACCCAATACAATAAGTGCAGGTGGTGAGTTACAACGGCCCAATGAAAGCTTTAAACGCGTTTTTCTCAAAACCACTCTTCTGAACGCGGTGGCCTCGATTTTTCGAAGTTTTATGAACTAATTACATTTTTTTTTTATTTTTTATTTTTTTTTTTTTTTTTTTTATTTGAAAAATTGGAAAAGTAATGAATTACAATCACAATGAATTAAAAAGCATTAGCGACTAGGCCATCAGCTTAATTTTTTTTTTTTTTTTGTGCATGTATTGGCTACAGTCGTGCATAGCCGTTTTTTTGAATTTCAAAAATTTATATTTTTTCAAGCCTTTCGTAAACAAAAAAAGGGTAAAAACACAAATTCATTTTGCAAACCTGCACCATTTTCTCAAAAAAAAAAAAAAAAAAACAAGAAAAAAACCGCCACGTACGACGATAGCCATTGATGTATAGATTAAGAATTTTTTTGGATTTTTGCTTTCAGATGATTTTTCACCCCTGTATCGTGACCACCAGAGTGCATCGGTTTTTTATTTATTTACAATTTTAATTTTTAATATTTTTTAATAAAAATTTATCACAATGGGCTATGAGCCTGAGTGTGTCCCACAGGACAACCGCTTCAACCTAATAAAAATTTGTGTCAGTATAGTTGAATATATGTTAAATAAATTATAATTTGTCCGATCATCAAATAATCATCCCTACTTATAAAAAAAAATTCATGAAAACCACTTAATTTTCACGCGTTCATAGTGGTGTTCCCGCTTAAATGGAGAAAATGCACAACACCGCAACCGAAAACAATTCCCAAAAATCAGTGTAAAAAATCACACTACTTGAAACTTGCATTTGACTCAACCAGATTTCATTGAGCTATAAAACTGCATACCCGAAATTTTTCTAGAAATTCTGAGTAAAATATTTGATGAAAAGATGGTAGTTTTTGTAGTACGAACTATATTTTTATAAAAAAGTAATTGATTTTACAAAAAAAGAAAAAAAAAATAGTAAAAATGTATCAATACACCTTATTTTGACGCTGACTGTATATAGTTGGAGAGAACAACTGAATAAATTTTGCATGCTATTTTTGTTTGCTTGTTTTTTGTTTAGTTTTATTTTTGGCTTTTATTGCCTACTCACCAAACTAAAGAAATTGAAAGCGAATACGAAACACTTGACTGCCGAAAAGATTACACTCATTTTATATTATAGTTTAATTTCACTATTAAGCCGCGTTAAATGTTAAAAACAATGAAAATATTTATTGTCTGGAATTGCAAACGATTTGTTTCCTTACGCCTCGAAACATTAACTGAAGCCGGTGTCAGAAAATTTTATGTAAAGAAATAAATATTGAATATTACTTGTCAATGGCACAGGGCGATATTTTTATTCTACTTTGTATGCCCAACGAACAGTATTATGAAAAGTGGTTTTTTAGCCATTCTATAGCTATTAATATTTATTTCCATTGGTGTTGTAACGACATAATAGTAACAGCAGCGGCAGTTCGCGGGTGGATATTAGTTTTTTGATTTTTTTGTCGGGGCAAACTAGCAAGTACGGCACTCAGACACAATTAAGTCCATTTACCGCACTCGGGTTCCCTTTTTAATTTTCTTTAAACCCACTCGACCTCCGAAGAAATCTGAGCAGATTTTGAGGTGCCAAGGAGCCAAGGTTGTCGCTTCTTAACACATCAGTGTCAAAGACCTCAAGCCTGATTCGGGTGAAGTCCGGGCAGACGCACAGCCCACTTTCTATGGGCCGTCTTATCCACCCCTTCACATGCTGGGCAGAGGGCACTGTCTGTGGGTGGTTTAGTTTTTCACTAAATAATTTTCTCTTCGCACTCCGGCATAATTGAAAATATCGCATCTTTCAAAACTTCTCTATTTCTATACGATTTTAGGCGAGACATTTCATTTACAGCTTTAAAGTTTGCACTTTAGATGTTTAGTTCTTACATTTCATTAGTTTAAAAAGTTACTAAAAAGGCACAATTTTAAGTGCTTTAAGCCTTTCAGATCTGACAGAATTTCTAATGCGCGCACAAATATTTCATATAGACCCTTTTAAAACAATTTTTGGCTTATTGGGTATTTCGTTATACAAAAATATTGTTGTATTTTTCCCCCTATCAAGTAGCGCATGTTAATGAACTTCGTTACTGATAATGAGCAATAGTATATTCAGTGCACTAACAAATACTCGTATTAACACAGGAGCTTTGGCAGCAAGACCTTTGACTATTAGCGCGCTAAGCGTTCATTGCTCGTTTTGCATTGACGCTAACATTTCGAATTATTAAGAGAGTCCATTAAATCTACGTAATTACAATTAAACAAACAAATATAAGTGATTTAGTACTCGCACGAAAGAGTTATTACCTGACAGAACCGAGGTAATCAGAAAGCAGACAAATTTGTGGTTTTCAAGTTTTCTGGCAAAAAAACAAATTTTATTAAATTTTACTAGTAGCAGTAGCAGTTCGTAAATAGCAGCGATAGCAGTTCAAAGCTTGAATTTGTTTTAGTAGCATTCATTTAACTAACAAGTTAAGCAAGATTATTTAATTGTTTACTATATTTTTATTAAAACTTACAAACTACACTATATCTTAGTACTTTTTGTATACAAATGTGTATGCGTAATATGTATGTAAATGTTTTTGTTTTTTGTAGTTTACAAAATTTCATTAAAATAGTGTTAAAATAAATAGTTTAATTGAGTAAATAACTACTTTAGTCAAACCGGTAGGTAAATACATATATGTTTAAAGTGGGTAGAAGTATTGATGATGTTCCTTGGTGGTTATTGTTCTAGTTGATGATGCTGTTCTTAGTTTAAATGTCGGTTCCTGGTGGCTTACGTTGTGGTCTCAGAGTTTGTTGGACGAACGAACATAAAACTTGTTTCTTGTCCAAATTTTCAAATAAAAAGATATCACAAGTACACTTCGCAAGTGTGATTCACTTCGTGTTTCATCGCATTAATGCGATTTTTTTCCTCGAAAAGAAAAAAAAAAAACAAAAAAGTGGCTTAATTCTTAATTTTATCGTAAAAATGTTTAATTTAATTGGCATTTTTAATTGTTTGTGCTAAATCTGTGCGCTTCCTTTCTCTTTTGCGACCGAGTGTGTTTGTGTGTGTCTGTTTTTTTTTTGTGCGTTTTTTAAATTCTCCATGGCAGTGGTATAAGACCCCACTTCTGCGTGATGTCTTTGTAATCACAATTAATGGCAACAACGATTTTCTCCATTTTTTGGGTACGTGGCATTTTGGCTGCCTTCAGTGTGAGGCAAAGTTTTGATTGTCGATGCGATATATGCTGAGTCTATAAATGTGTAAACAAAAAAATAAAAAAAATAGAAAGTAATTAAAAAGTAATTTTCCGTTATGTACTGACTACATTACTACTCACATCCATGTCGTAATTCCAATACTGCTGTGGCTTGTCTAGACATTGTGTCAGCTGCACATTTGTTGTTAAATTTCGACTCTTTAACTGCTGTATGACCCCTAATTTCGGCTCACTGTATGTCAGGCACACGTTGTCATTGGTCATAATCTGCCCCTTTGGTGTAATAACAAACATGTCCATTGACTTGGCATGCGCATTACAATCGCCAACGGTGATCGATTGCATTGACGTACGTGGCACATCCTTTTCCAGCGGTCGTAAGCACTTGTCGCGATCCAAATCGAGTAGCGACATAAATTGTTTACTATTGCTGTCAATCTCACTGAAAATGCGTGGCCATTCGCGTGACAATCGATTTCCCGGTATATTTTTCATGTGGTTCGTGTATGCCTGGGCACACTCCGTCTCACCATCTAACCATATGATTTTGCCGAAGAAGCGATCGGGTGCAGGGAAGAAATGTTCCGGCCAGATGTGCTCCAAATACCAGGAAAACGATTTACATTTCAGTTTCTCGCGCAGTGACAGTCGATCGCTAACATCGATGTGTTCACGCGTCTCCAACGAAAGGTCGGATGTATAGAGTAGTACGAAATATTGCCAATCGTCCATCCAAGTCATGGCAGCGCGCGCTAAATTGTTGCCCAACACTTCACTCATCCCCCCCGGGAAAGTGTATGGGGTGGTGCTGCGGAAAACGTGACCTACATGTGAGCAGGGTAGGATTTCAACACGACCGCCGCACTGCCACACCCGGAAGGACATCTCAATGTTTTCAGCGCCCCAAATCTGTAAAACAAAAAAGGAGAGCATATTTAGTAACAATTATTAGACGCACAACTTCGCCATAAATTAATTGGTTAGCGGCAAAAACAATTTAAATATTGTAATTTTTCAAACCTACCTTCATTTCCTTATCGTATGTGCCAATTTCGAAGAAATATCGCTTGTCTATGGCGAACAGTCCCCCAGCCATTACCGGTGAGGCAATCGGCTGTGTGGGATCACCATTTCGTGGCGCTATGCTACGCTTGTTGCTGTACCAACGAAAACTCAATTGCCAATTAAATGCACCCCAATGATTTTCATATGTTTTGGTATAACTAAAATTATCATCAGAAATGATATCAATAACTGGGGCGACAACAGTACTGCGTGACTCCTGCACACGCCGCAGCAATGGCTCCAGCCATCCGCGCGAACACTCGCAGTGTGCATCCAAAAAGGTCAACACATCGCCCTTAGCATGATCGGCGCCCATCAAGCGAGCCGGCACTAATCCGCCGCGTTTCTGCATGCGCAACAAGCGCGTTGGCACAGTGAGCACTTTTAGGTAGGCTTCCAGTTGCTTCTTCAAGTAAGCTGTGAAGAAAAAATGATACGAAAAAAATAGATAACAAACTTAGAAACGCTAAATGTGTTAATTGCTGTATTATGACAAAGTCGAAATTAGTTGCAGACATGCTCAATTGCTTTTTGATTTTTTCTTATTCTTAGTTATTTCATTTCAGTTTTTTTTACTACTTACAACGATCGCTCGCATCATCGACTAATATGATTTCTTTAAGTAGTTTGCGCGGTGACCGGTTGATAACACTGGTTATTGTGCGCAATAGCACCGACCAAGCCTCATTATGAAAAACGATAATCACCGATGTTGTAGGTAGTTCATTGTTGTCATATTTTTTGTCGCGACACCTGCAGTAGACGAACAAAAAACCAAAACAAATCTAATTAAGTGTATGCGCTAGCACAAATAATTTGATGGTTTCTATTGTTGGAAGATTATATGCTTTGTTAGCGTCTCAGGGTCATTGTAACACTAAATGTTTGGTGTGGGCTATTTGTCGGTATGCGGTTCTATGCATATGCATATTTTAGACATTTTTTACTGTTGGTGGTAATGATGTTGTTTGTTTCGGTTTGTTGATATGTTTAATTGTGCATGGCCAATGGTCTGTTGTGTACTTACTCCTTTATTCTGTAATCTTTCAACGTACGATTCAAGGGTATGCGGTCACTAGCCAGTATATTAAAGCTATTTAGCCTGAAAAATCGTTGCATGCGGAAGCTTTCGCGCGCAGGCACCACAACTGGTCGCCCCTCAGCACCTTCGCCATCGATGGGATTGAATAGATTGACGTTGTAGTCATCTGCAAAAATTGTAGATATTCTAAGAACTTGTTTGCGTTTTATTGATTTGGGAGATAACGTAATACATACGCATAATAAATGATATCGAAAGGAATAAAATGAAAAAAAAAAAAAAATGAAAAACTAAAAAAAAAAAAAACGTTGCAACTAAAAGTTATTGACTACATAATAAGTATGTATGTATTAGCGCGGTTTGTTTTATTTTTCTCTTATTTACCTGCGGTCATGTTGCCGAAAATATCGCCTTTGCCAATGTAGTGTGCCACTATGTTTTTCGCATGCCAGAGTGAGCGGCGGTGAGGTTGCGGCTTTGGATGGCTAAGCGTTGCGAATGATGATTGCAAACGTGGATGATAAGCATTAAGTTGAGTAAAAAAGAGGCAATAAAAATTTACATAGAAATGCTAAATAGTGGAACTTAACAAATTAAAGGTGTTCGACTGTGATCGTCGATCGTCATAGCGCAAAGAGAGTAGCAAGCATTGTTTAATGGCACAATCGTTGCCAAAATCGTTGGTGTAACGGTTTTGCCCAATATGCGAGCTTTGCTATTGCTTACTACTTCTTTACTATGCCACTTATGGTGCGCGGTAACATTTTTCATATAAAAAACACTTCAACCACACATTTATATGTATATATACTTACACCCTGTCCTGATCAAATCCTTGAATACTGGACACATATAGATTGATACTTAGTGCAAACATGAAGAATGCGAAGAACAACAGAAACAGGTAGAGCAGCCATAACTTCTTCAATTGTTGGAATCTCAATCCCATCTTTATACAAGATTTTCTATTCTTGCTAACGCCACTAATGAATATGCTAATATTGTGGTTGTTGTTACTAAATGTATGTACGTATTATTAATGACCACGGAAAGCGCGACTACTATGTAACGTAACGTTATTGGTGCGGTTCATTCGATTCGTGATGTTGCGCGCTATTTTGTCGATTACCACTGTTGCTTGGTCAAATCGAGAATGAGCTCCATACGCTGTTAACGGCTTGTTTTTGTTTTGATTACAATGCACGAAACTCCAGCAGTGGCAATCGAGATTTCTGTTGCTGTTGCTGGTCAGGTTGTCGGTTCGACGGACGGCTGATCTGCTGGGTACTAAAGTGTTGGCACTACTCTCTCGTTCGCAACGTCTGCATACGCTCGTTGCAACAAACAAATGGCTTACTTCATGTTTTTCCGGTGTGTTTTGTTTATAAGTTGCCAAAAGAAGCAACTAACTAAACTAATAAAAAAGTATTGACGAACTGACTTTTGTTTGCAAAACACGTCTATTGTGCAAATGTAAATAAGTGTTGGCGAGACATTGCGCAGGGTTGCATTGTCATGATGAAATAATTTTTTAGTGAGTAAAGTGTGGCAGTAATTAAACACATTTTTTTTGTGTTATGATCATCTAAATGCAATTAAAAGCTCCCTACGGTTTCGGAAAAAAATATGTACAGAATAAGCAATTTCTTGGTCTTTTAGATTTTTTTATTTAGCCATAATGCTTTGCGGTGCTTCGCCATCTTACAATTTCAGTTATATCGTTTTTATAGTGAAGCAATACTGCAGGCTAAGGTCATAGACCCAAGGTGCTGTGTTTAGTGTGCTCAAAGATGTTCTGAATGGCGCAAAAATGTGTTGCATGCAAATAGGCGTTCGCCAGTACAGGGTGAGGTTTATATTGCACTGTGGGGTTTTTTTTTTAATTTTTTTGGCATAAATCACAAATTTAAAGATAATGACTTAAATTTTTGCGGTGAATCACGTAGATAAAAATAAATTAAATTGTTTCTTCGTTTTTATATTAAGGGGGTAGTATGGTTAATTCGGTGTAAAACAAGCATATTTTTCGAAATTTTTTTTGTCGACACAGTTGATTTATTCAAAATTTTAAAATTAATATACTTCATTATAAAGTCATATTTAAAGAATATTGTGTGAAATTTTCATTGATTTTTATGAAGAAATGAGTTGGTGGCAGCGAATCTTCGCGGACGTCTCATAAAAAAGTTTTATTGCGGTGTCCCTCAGAACTCATTACTGGATCAACTAAAATCAAAAAAACAAATTGATTTCATCAGCTAATAAAGTTTCGCAGGCAACAACGTCGAATTTTTTTTTTTTTTTTTTTTTTTTTTTTAAATTTTTTAAAGCGCTTTGAAGTCAAAACACCGATTTTTCATAAAAAAAACTTGAAAACTTTGTTGTTTTAAAATATGACAAAATTAAAAAAAAAAACTCGACGTCATTACCTCGTGAATAAAGTAAAGAAACAAAAAAACCAAATTTGAAAAGAATCGGTGCAGTAGATATGAATCTACAGTGGACACCGACCGTAAAAAAGGCAAGTGTGAGAAAAACGCGTTTAAAGATTTTCGGCAGCGTGAAATCCGGTTGGAGAGGTAGATACTTAATCCTTTGTGTCTTTGTCAATTTTACTCTAATGCACTTCAAACTTTCACACAATAATCTTAAGATGTTATAGAATAATTTAAAAAAAAAAAAAAAAAAAAAATGAAAAAAATACCATACTACCCCCTTAAGGCCGGCGGGCCAATTAAAAGGTAAAAAAAATCGATTTTTTTTTTCCTGAAATCAATAGCTTAGATATTCAAGAACATGAGACACAAATTTTCAGAGTTAAATTCCAAGTATTTGCAGAGCTACAGAGCCGAGCGTAGTGCGGCGTCGAGCAACCGTGCGCTTATTGTTGTAACTTTGAAGCGCGTTTTCTCGGCTTTTCATTTTCACGATTTTACCTAATTTAAGTACACGATTGCAAAAAAACTAAACGAGCTATCCATTTCATTCAAAATGCGTTATCTTCAGTATTGTTTTCTCTTCTATGTGAACTAAAAAAAAACATCCAAAAACTTTTTTTAAGCGACTTTTTTACCCAGTTGAAAAGTTTTTTTTTCCTTGAAAACCCACTTTTTTTTCTACCTTCCCCAAAAATTCGAATTTTACGTGTTTCTCCCAATTTTCTTAGTTCACATCGAAGATAATTACATCAAAATTAATAATCTTTTTTTTTTGTTTTCAGATGAAAATTGCAAGTTGGATCTTGTACAGAAGTTGGATACTTCAGTGGCAAGGCGCTCTGGGAATCTATTGATAACTCGGCTTACAATATATTGTTCGAGATTGTACAAATTTTTTTTTTTTTAGTTCAAATATATATTAAACTATCCCCAAAACTTCATTTCGCTAATTGTTTTTTTTTTTCATCCTACAACGCTTCGCGAAAACTACTGAATTTAGGACATCTAATTGGCCCGCCGGCCTTAAATTTGTCTGGGTGGATAATTCCCTTCCAAAATGGCTTAGGTACATTTTTAAACTGCATATATGTGTTCTAAGAAGAAAGAAAAATATTACGTAACTTACAAACAGCTTATTGAGACTACTTACTACCAATATGAACTTAGTTTTCTTCTATTTTAATATATTCTTCGTCAGAAGTAATCACATCAAGTTCAATATCTTCGTCATATTCTTCATCTTCGTCCTGATAATCTTTGACATTATTTGTTGAAATATTTAAAGATGGCGATTGAAGCAGCGCGAAAACTTCTTTTGGTATGCCTTTCTTTTTATTTTTGTTTTGTCGTTCTTTTAAAAAGATAGTGGACAAAAATGGGTCCGAAGTATCTAAGGCTCTGTTAAAAACTTCTGTCACATAATACAGCCAACTGCATTTTCTTGCATGCCCCCTACTATCGCTCTTATAAAACTTATTTCGGGATTCGGATGCATGTTCTCCAAGACAGCCAACAGGAACCAAGGAGCGTTTTAATATTTGATGACCATGTACTAGTACCTTGTGAACAGTAGGAGACATAGGATACCAATAATCGTACAGTTCAAAAACCTTTCCACAAAAGGTTTCAAACTTACTTGAGCTAATTTCATGCTCACGGGAAATGCTCACTAAAATTATATAGAAGTTTTTCAGTAATTGTTCTTCAACATTTAAAATTGGGGCTAATAAGGCTGCGTCAGAAAATGCCCTCCTTGCTGTGTTGCCATCATTGGAGTTTCCGCTGCCGTTTGGAATAGGCTTGTCTACATTGAGGCCCATTTCCTTTAAAAGTGTCCTTTGTATTAATTGTTTTCGAGCTATTAATTGAGGTTTATCGCAATCTTTAACGTGCCACTTTTTCATCTCGACTCTATATGAAAGTTTCAACACAAACTCGAAAAAGCGGACCCAAGCATGCAAAGGGCTGATTCCATATTGAAGGGCATGTGTTTTGGCCTTGAAAACTTCTGAATTAATATCTTTAATATTAAGTAATTGTATTGGCTTTGCTCCGCAGATGGGGCAAGACTGGCATGAGTTGCATCCCGACAATATATTTAAAACTTTCCCATCAATTAGGGTCATTTGTCCTAAATATTCTACAAATATCTTTTTACATTTATACCCGTATATATATGATTTCAGATTTCGAATCTCAGTATCCAAGTATTATTTTTCTGTTAGAATGAGAGCATGACTTTCCTTGATGAATTCAATCTTCAATGGCCGACAAAACCGAACTGAATGGGGTGCTTTATTGACCCAAATCGGTCTCATTAATCAGTTTTAAAGGAATAATTGTTGTTACGAACAATGAATAGTCAGACATATTAACATGGTCTTGAAAACGCCGCTTGTACATACTGTGCCCGGTCGAACCTTCATATCCATAACTGAAAATTATCTTGCAATGTGTCACGTTTGGAAGTATACCTAGGACCTCATGTTGCATTTTAAGGATGCGGGTAGTTGTATGGTCCCAAAGTTGTTGTAAAGGAACAAATCACCAATTTTTTTTAATATATACTGCTTAACTGCGACCTCTGCCCGATTATTTTTGATATAAATATCTAGCAGCTCTACATTTCCGAACGTATATTTATTTATTTGTTTATATAAATAGTACATAGTAAGACTAAGGTCTTTTAAGGTCCCTCTGTAAAAGGCGATTTTATCAAAAAGGGGCAAATTTGTGCAAACAAAGTTAGTTACATATTATTGTGGACATTTTAGTAAGTAACTCTACATTTAAAACTCTGTGCACTTCTGTGCGCCTTGGAAGTTCTATTATACGAAACGCACCTATACTTGTTAAGACTAATTTAAATAATACATATGAATAAAATACGCTATACAAAATCTAAACCACACATAATTGAAACATTGTTACTAAACTATAATCTTATATACCTGGACTATGACCTTCCATCATTTAAATTTGGATTCTTTGTTTTATTTGGAGAACTGGAGCAATCAAACTTTTTTCAATGTATTCCACCAAACTGTGCACAAAGCGAACACGATAATCAGCTGACTTTGAAGGCGTACCGTTCAATCAGCGTGACCGTAAAAAATTTTAACGACTAATTTCTCAAATAATTAGGGTATGGTAAAAACAAAAATAAAGCTTATTTTAAAATACAGGATACGTTCTTTTTAAATATATGCCAAAAAAAAAAAAAAACACCAAAAACCCCATAGTGCATTGCTAGCCGGGTTTTTTCAACAATCTTTACCTAAATGAAAAACAATATTGTAACTTACATTTGTATGTTTTTCTTTGTTTATTTAAGTAAGTCAACGAAACAATAAGATCATACTGACTAGCTACATACACAAACATACCTATGTATAATAAATTCACAGAAACTTAATGAGCAATTACAAATTACCAGATAAAAGAAAATAATGATATCTTAAATGAAAAGTGACTTAATGGATAATGGCATTAAACTCAATTAAAGATCTAGTGATTGGTCCATTCAAGGCATAGTTGGACTTATGTACAAGCATCAACAAGGCAAAAAATGTTGCGTAAGATTTTTTATAGGGACATAAAATTGTATCAATTCCATTTCAGATGTTACCATTAATAATATCGTCGATGAATGCAAACGCATTCGCTTACTTTTCCAATAGTAATTCTCCAGCGACAAAGTTCTAGCGAATAGCCATCTGATCTCTCTCACAGTCTAGTTTTTGAACTCCTAGTAAAAAACACTGAAGACAGTGCACATATTTTCAATGAAATTTTCTTTTTAATATTCCAGAAATAATTTGAAATATAATTTTTAACTGCGTGTTTTTTCATATATAAAAGGGATTTCTGACCAAGATATCTGCACGTGTTTGTAAAGTTGTCATTAGGCCCCTGGGGCCCTCGGGGATAATAGATTTAGCTGAAGCTGGTCTTCCATCTATCACTGAAAGATGTCAAATAACTACTCTTAAACTTATAACCAAATTTTCAAGCACTTCAAATAAACTTCTTTTCATCACATTTAAGCTCGGCATTATTGCTCTTTCAAAATTTGGTCGGTTATCCGTAGTTGCATCTACAACTGCAACAAACTAGGTATATCTTTACCGGCATCTTGCTCGAAAATTAGTAGTCAGAGCCCCTGGAAACTCCTTCCTGCTTCAATAAATGTCGACCTTCATGCTCTCAGTAAAATTAACAAAAATGCGGTAGTTGTTATACAACGTTTTATGGAAATAATTCATTCGCAGCCCCAAAAGGGTTGGGTAACGATTTTCCCCGATGGTTCACGTACTGACCATAATACAACTTTTGCTGTAGTAGAGAATGACGGAAGCCTATTATCCAATGGCTGGCTGACTCCGAATAGCTCGATTTTTTCTGCCGAGGTATTGACCATCCTCCAAGCGTCAGATTATGCAAAAAATTATAAGGGAACATTCTTAATTTCTTTAAAATTTATAAGGGAAAATTCTTAAGGTGGCACTAGACCAACAACACTGTTCTGTACGTTTGATTGTCAAAGCAAAGTATTGAGAAACTAAAAAACAAATATATAATTCGCCTTGTTTCATTCTGAGCTGACAGCCACAAGGACACGGAGGAAGAAAAAACAACTCAGCTGATTTACCAACACCACATTTAATAGATTCGCCTTGACTTTACTTATCACTTCATTGAAGATTAAGTCACAATTTTTTTTGTTCTTTTGAAAGTACAATATTCTATTGCGGGAAGCTTTTAAAAGTGCACAAAATCGAAGGAGCTTTTTGGCCCACATCTTCAAATAAGCTGCTACTTTTGGCGCCACTTTATGGATCTAAAAGTCACAGTTGTTGTAATTCATTTTCAATTGAAATTTCTTTTTAAAAGTCTTACTATTCCGGCAACGCATCATCCACTCTGTTGAAGCAAGTTGCGGCAATGATTCAAATTTGATTCAACCAACTGCTATTTTTCAGCATGTCGGTACAACGAACGGCAATTGTACCTGCCTACCGCACAGTATCAGGCCCAAGTTCAAGGGCTGTTCAAGAGATAAGCAGTCCAATACCGATAGATTTTGTAGCCTTTGAGAGGAAAAAATTGTGGTCATTAAAGAACGAGGTGATGGAAAAAGGAGTTAGTAAACCTGAAGCGCTCGAAACAAAGGATGAAACTCTAAGGCTATAGCAAGACAGTCCACATGCATATGCGGTGACATAGCCGAATAGCTAAACGTAAGAACGTCAAATGCTGGAGAATACAGTCGGTCACATAACCACTGAAAATGTAATCGAAAAGATGCCGAACAGCGAGGAAATGTGGGTTTCACAAAAAAAAATTCACCAGATGAAAAGCGGGATCTGGACACAGGTACACAAGTACAGACTTTGTAATGAGGACGATGGAACGCCACTCTGAGGTAATGCGAAAGCGGTTTCAGGGTGGTCGACGGTTGCAAACGAGGGGAAGTTTTTTAGTCTCCGAACATACCATTGCTGCGACGGCAAGCCTTAAAAGAAATGCTTTAAAATGCCTTAAAAAGAAATGCTATTTTTCACTAACTTTACAACCCCGTAAATCGATATTTCGTATTAGCTTAATATTTACTTGTAGTTTTTATTCTCTCAAATGCTTACAACAAAATAACAACATTAATATTTGTATGTACGTTTAAAATTGCCTATTTGAAATACTGTAAACTGCTATTTTGTAAAAAGTCGCAGTTGTACTAATAGTATCGCCTTCTCTCCATATTCTTGAAGGTGATGCCCAAAATACAAGCGACAATAATGGTGACACCCTGAAAGAGAAATGAGCTCAAAAAGTTAATAGAAAATATTAAAAAAAAAAACCTCAAAATATTGTACATTCTGCCAAAAAAGTACCGGGAATTGTTCAATAAAATGGAAAATAATTGTTTAATCATCAAAACTTATTTTGTCGCCTTCAAAATAGGCTCCATTCGAAGCAATATAACATATGTTACAGGTGAAACGATTGCGCTATCGAGAGATGATTAACGATTTTGTATGAGCGGAATTGGACGATGGTTCCATGTGTAGAAGTCCACGCAAGTGGGGAAAGTTACTGATCGCCATTCACTTGGGAGTGGCCAGGACGATTCTTCTACATATGGTTCAAGCAGCTCACAACGGCCGGGATTAGCCCACGTATCCTCTGGGTAGCTTCCGAACACCCGTTCGGGAGTGAGCTAAAGTGAGAAGGCGAAACATTCCAGGATAGCTGGTTGTGCGTTGGGTTTGGGACCCGCCACTTAAAAATCGCCCCCAATGAAAACTTTAAAAAAGCCTCGGATGAGACCTCCCTATACTGATGACGACCCCTGCAAACGAACTAAGGACTATGATTTGAGGGCATGCACCTGGAATGTCCGGTCCCTTAATGGGGAGGGTGCCTCTGCCCGGCTGGTTGATGTCCTCGTGAGAGTAAAGGCTGACATCACTGCCATCCAAGAGATGCGATGGACGGGGCAAGGAAAGAAAACCATAGGACCTTGCGACGTCTACTACAGCTGCCATGTAAAGGAGCGCAAATTCGGTGTCGGATTTGTTGTGGGAGAGAGACTTCGTCGCCAAGTACTGTCGTTCACTCCGGTGGACGAGCGTCTCGCAACAATCCGCATCAAAGCCCGTTTTTTTAACATATCGCTAATTTGCGCACACGCCCCGACGGAAGAGAAGGACGATGCGACCAAAGATTCTTTCTATGAGCGCCTGGAACGTTCCTATGAGCGCTGCCCCCGCCACGACATAAAAATCGTGCTTGGCGACTTCAACGCCAGGGTGGGCAAGGAGGGAATTTTTGGTCCCACAGTCGGAAAATTCAGCCTACACAACGAAACATCCGGTAACGGACAGAGGCTGATCGACTTCGCCGGGGCCCGAAACATGGTAGTCTGCAGCACCAGATTCCAGCATAAAAAGATACACCAAGCTACCTGGCTGTCCCCTGATCGAAAAACGCGAAACCAGATCGATCATGTTGTGATAGATGGAAGACACGCTTCTAGTGTATTAGATGTACGTACGATCCGAGGACCCAACATTGACTCGAATCACTACCTTGTTGCAGCCAAACTGCGCACGCGCCTCTGTGCAGCAAAAAACGTGCATCTACCTACGCAAAGAATGTTCGACCTCGAAAAGCTGCAATCACAACAGACAGCCAGAAGATTCGCCACTCGACTCTCACTCCTGCTCTCAGAGAGTACTGCCCAACAAACCGGCATCCACGAACAATGGAGCAACATTTCTCGTTCTCTACGTACCGCCGCCGAAGAAGAAATCGGATTCCGGCGAGCCCGAAAAAACAATTGGTACGACGAGGAATGTCATGCTGCCGCAGAAAGAAAGGATGCCGCCTATAGAGCTACGCTGCGATCGGGCGCAACGCGAGCCATGTGGGATCGCTACAGAGAGCTGAAAAAGGAAGAGAGACGTATTATCCGACAGAAGAAACGAGAGGCCGAAATACGTGAGTGCGAAGAGCTTGAGATGCTGGCCAACAGGAACAACGCCCGAAAATTCTACCAGAAAGTTCGGCGGCTTACAGAAGGTTTTAAGACCGGGGCGTTTTCCTGTAAGAACAAAGACGGCGAACTGGTGACCGACGTACAGAGCAATCTTAAATTATGGAGGGAACACTTCTCGAACCTATTAAACAGTGACAGCTGCGCATGTCACAGAGAATGTGAAGATCCCGATACCCCAATCGTTGACGACGGAATTGTCGTTCCGCTACCCGACCATGACGAGGTGAGAATAGCGATAACGCGTCTAAAGAACAACAAAGCCGCGGGCGCCGACGGACTGCCGGCTGAGCTATTCAAACATGGCGGCGAGGAGCTGGTAAGGTGCATGCATCAGCTCCTATGCAAAATATGGTCGGATGAAAGCATGCCTGCCGATTGGAATTTAAGTGTGCTCTGCCCAATCCATAAGAAGGGCGATCCTGCAATTTGTGCCAATTACCGCGGGATTAGTCTTCTAAATATCGCCTATAAGGTTCTAGCGAGCGTATTGTGTGAAAGGCTGAAGCCCACCGTCAACCAACTGATTGGACCTTATCAGTGTGGCTTCAGACCTGGAAAGTCTACCATCGACCAAATATTCTCAATACGCCAAATCTTGGAAAAGACCCATGAAAGGAGAATCGACACACACCATCTTTTCGTCGACTTCAAAGCTGCATTCGACAGTACGGAAAGGAGTTACCTGAATGCCGCGATGTCTGAATTTGGTATCCCCGCAAAACTAATACGGCTATGTAAGATGACGTTGCTCAACACCAACAGCGCCGTCAGAATTGGAAAGGACCTCTCCGAGCCGTTTGATACCAAACGAGGTTTCAGACAGGGTGACTCCCTGTCGTGTGACTTCTTTAACCTGATGTTGGAGAGCATCGTGCGAGCCGCAGAACTTAATCGCTCAGGCACAATTTTTTATAAGAGCGTACAATTGCTGGCGTATGCCGATGATATTGACATCATCGGCCTTAACAACCGCGCTGTTAGTTCTGCCTTCTCCAAACTGGATAAAGAGGCAAAGCGAATGGGTCTGGTGGTGAACGAGGACAAAACGAAGTACCTCCTGTCTTCAAACAAACAGTCGGCGCACTCGCGTATCGGCACCCACGTCACTGTTGACAGTTATAATTTTGAGGTTGTAAAAGACTTCGTCTATTTAGGAACCAGCATTAACACCGATAACAATGTCAGCCTTGAAATCCAACGTAGAATCTCTCTTGCCAACAAGTGCTACTTTGGACTAAGTAGGCAATTGAGTAGTAAAGTCCTCTCTCGACGAACAAAACTAACACTCTACAAGACTCTCATCATGCCCGTCCTAACGTATGGCGCAGAAGCGTGGACGATGACAACATCCGATGAAGCGACGCTTGGAGTGTTCGAGAGAAAGATTCTGCGTAAGATTTTTGGACCTTTGCACGTTGGCAACAGCGAATATCGCAGACGATGGAACGATGAGCTGTATGAGCTTTACGACGACATAGACATAGCGCAGCGAATAAAGATCCAGCGGCTACGTTGGCTGGGTCATGTCGTCCGAATGGATACAAACGCTCCGGCTTTGAAAGTATTCGATGCGGTACCAGCTGGTGGTAGCAGAGGAAGAGGGCGGCCTCCTCTGCGTTGGAAAGATCAGGTGGAGAAGGACTTGGCTTCACTTGGTGTGTCCAACTGGCGCCGGTTAGCACGAGAAAGAAACGACTGGCGCGCTTTGTTAAACTCGGCCAAAATCGCGTAAGCGGTTATAGCGCCAATTAAGAAGAAGAAGAGAATTGGACGGTATTGATCTGGACAACGTTTATTTTCAACAAGCCGGCGCTGCATGTCACGAAACCATTGATCTTTTACGGGGAAAAGTTTACGGACCGTGTTATCTCTCGAAGAGGTGAACACAATTGGCCATCGAGGATCTTGTGACTGTTTTCTTTGGAACCACGTAAAAAAGAAGGTCTAGAGGATGGAATTCGTGAGGCTGTCGAGGACATAGGGCAGCCACTTTGCAATTCGGTTATGGATAATTTCAAGAAAAGAATATTGTCCTGTAAGTCGTGGGGGTCATTTGCCTCATATTATTTTCCACTATTAACGGCATACCTTCTTCTCATGGTGCAAGATCCATGAGTTCCACAAATTAGGCTGTTTGCTAAGCACATTCTCTTTCAAACGTCGCATAACTATCAAATAATATTCTTTATTTACCGTAGAACCATTTGGAATGAATACCGAGTGCACAAAACCATGTTAATCAAAGAAAATGAGTAGCATGACTTTCAGTTTTGACCGACTTTGATGTGTTTCAGCCGCATGTTGACTGGTTTGCATGTCAAACTCATATACCCACGTCTTATCACCTCTTATGATGCGCTGGATAAACGTTGGGCCCGAATTCACTTGCTCAAGCATATCTTGAAAGAAATTCAACTCTCATGCAATGAGTCGAGCAGCCACGCGCCTCAAACTTAAATGATGGTTTTCCAGCACCATTTCCTTGACTTTGTCGACGTTTCCATCCTTTGAAGACGTTAATGGGCGACCAGATCGGGGCAAATCTTCCACGACTTCTTCGCCCATAGGCTTTCTGCAACATTTTCAACCATTCGGCACACGAAATTCCGTTCAAAACACAAAATTTAAGACAAATTCTTTATTCGATATTTTTATCCATAGTGAAAATTCCAGAGCACACCTGAGGTTGACTGCCATAATTATCGCTCAAACTCTGCTATACTATAGAAAACAGGTGTACCAACATTCCAGCAAAAAAATTTAGACATATCGCACCCTAAATGCAAAAGGGTCACAACTCAAAATTTTCCAAAACTCAGTTTTTTGCATAAATTAATTCAGAGTACACATTTCTACCACTACCAACCAACCAACTATCTTCTTTAACTGGAGAATACAGTTATGTCTATTTTTATGTCAAGTGTGTTGCTTTTGCACGATCAACTAAAGAGAACTATTTTTAGTTACGTTAATGGGCTCAAGAACAGCTAATTACTTTTATTACACATAAAGAGTTTTATTTTGAGTTCTGCCTCTATAACTGTAAAAAGTGATAAATTTCGTGGTATATTATTTTGCATTGTGCCTCTTTAGTTGTGAAAAGTGAGTTCAATTAGGTTAGGAAACTTATAAAATTAAAACATTTTATTAGTTAAAAAGGCACAACTTAAGATAATATCACTAGTTAATCGAAAAAATTTCAGTTAAAGAGTCATAAATCAAAATTTTGTTTTATTTTCGCAAACATAATATAAAATTGAAAAAAAAAATATAGTAGAACCTTCTTCAATGTTGTATATTTTCATGATGGAACAATATTTTCTTTAAATATTACGATAATTTTTACATAAAACGTTTTTCGTCTCTCCGGAAAATCTTAGTATTTTGAGTTGTGACCCTTTTGTATTTAGGGTGCGATATGTGTAACGCGCGCTTTTTAAATGAAGAAATTCCGATATTTTTTAACAGAATGTATATGTGTGTGTAATTCATAAATATGGACCTTTTTTCTTGGCACCTTTTTTCTGTGCGTATATTTCACTTTACTCACCTCAACGCCCACCAATGTCCAATCGCTGATCACTTCGATGCGTGCAGCACTTACGAAGGCTTTTGTTAACATCTCAACACAACCCGAAGTGTAGAGATCATTTGGAATGGAGGGTTTGCGATTGAGATAACAGCTTGTTGGTATACTTAGGCCACTGTCGATGTAATCGTTGGGCCCATTTTTACCACAGCAGTCGTACTATTGTAAAAAGCAAAGAATTAATTTTGTGAGTTAAATGTTTTCAGAGCAGATCAGTAACAAGATTTGTAACAACTTATTTGATTCAGAGCCTAATTTAAAATTTATCTAGAGGGTTGGATTAAAATTAACAATGATACTAGTATTGAAATATTTTACAATAAAACAAAGTTTTAATTTTTTCTTTGCTTTCTTTGAATCATAAATTATGGCGAATTAAGTTTTAAAATAGGCAGTGGAATAAATTAACTGCTATTTACTAGATACGAGGTGTGTTAAAAAAGTTATATGACTTTTCAAATTTTGCGAGAGACGTAGATTCGATTTCGAATTTTTTTTGTTTTGTTTTTCTTTTGTGTTGGTATAGGTACATATCCTGAATATATGCGTTAGGGCGGGTTGATTTAAAAATCGCTCATTGCTCTGTGAAAATCGTATTCTAGGGATCAAAATAAGAAACTTTGCCGAAGGAACCATACCTCTAAAACGAATTCTGATGTTCCCCAATTTGGGTCGAACGAAAAGTCCCACTTTGACCCATTTAGAGTGCTCCAATCGAGTCCAAATGAATGACCGACCCCCACTAACTTTGGACGGCCGATCCACCCATGCCAGTGGCACACCCCCTGGAACTCCCCTGGGGGGTTCCTCATACAATCATTTCAAAATATCACCATTTTTGGCCTTTACATGAGAAAAGAAATTAAAAAGTTCGACACAAATTGGGGGACATCAGAATTCGTTTTAGAGGTATGGTTCCTTCGGAAAAGTTTCTTATTTTGATCCCTAAAATATAATTTGCACAGAGCAATGGGCGATTTTTTTGCCTCCCCACAAATCGACCCGGCCTAATATGCGTATACTGTTTTATATATCCATAGCAAATTCATTAACAAGTTTTGAGAATTTATTTGTTTCCTATTTGATTTTAATAGTCTTTTAAGACAATATAGTTCATTCCATAACCAAAACCAAATAAATAAAAGTTTCAAACTTAAGGCAAATTTAAAAACAATTTAACTAATTTTCATCACAGGCAAATTTTGAGTACCCAGTTTTGTAGCCCTTTGAATTCCAAGTCTAGGTTTCAAGTCGCTTAAAAATTGCGATGATGTTTTAATTTATTTTTTGCTGGCGGCCTTGATCGAGGATAGGAAAAGGTGTTAGCATAGGTATACGAGGTGTGTTCAAAAAGTATCGCGAATTTTGAATAATTCGTATATACGAATTTCGATTTTTTTGTGGCGATATGTCGGTACTCATGTCTCTCACTCTTCCCGACGAGTTCGGCCATTTTGAATGTTCAGTTAATTGTTGACAGCTGCTTTGCTTGCACGTGTTTCCGCTCGTTTTCGATTTTCACCTATTCAAAAAGATGGATCAAAGAACCCGTATAAAATTTTGTGTGAAAAACGAAATTAAGTGCGCGGATGCATTCCGAATGTTGACTGTGTCATACGGAGAAGCTACTTTGGACCAAAGCAACGTTTATCGGTGGTACAAAATGTTCTTAGAAGGCGGAGAAGATGCGAACGACGAAAAGGGTGTCGGACAACCGATCACTTCAACAACAGACGAAAAAATTGATGAAGTGAAGAAAATCACCGTTAGAGAAATTGCTGAGGACCTAATGAGACGAGGACAAATGAGACGAGTCGCCGCAAAATTCGTACCAAAACTGCTCAATTTTGACCAAAAGCAGCATCGCATGAACATTGCTAATGAGATGTTGGACTCTGTCCGCGAGGACCCAAATTTGCTCCAGAGAGTCATAACTGGTGACGAATCGTGGTTTTATGGTTATTACGTGGAAACCAAAGCTCAATCATCTCAATGGAAGCTGCCGCACGAACCAAGACCGAAAAAAGCGTGCCAAGCTCGGTCGAATGTAAACGTTTTGCTTACCGTTTTCTTCCATTCGATTGCAGGGGCGTTGTGCATCATGAGTTCTTGCCACAGGGTAAAACGGTCAATAAAGAATATTACCTGCAAGTTATGCGCAATTTGCACGAAGCGATCCGCCAGAAACGCCCGGATTTGTGGGAGAACGAAAATTGGCTCTTGCATCACGATAACGCCCCTGCTCACACATCGTTGCTTGTGCGCGACTTTTTGGTCAAAAACAACACACTAATGATGCCACAGACATCGTATTCCCCAGATCTGGCCCCCTGTGACTTTTTCTTGTTCCCGAAACTGAAGAGGCCCATGAAGGGACGACGCTACGCTAAGATTGACAAGATAAAGACGGCATCGAAGGAGGAGCTGAACAAGATAAAAAAATAATTTTTTGAAGTGCTTCGAAGATTGGAGAAAATGTTGGCACAAGTGCATAATATCTCATGGGGATTACTTTGAAGTGGACAAAATAGATATTAATGAATAAATAAACAATTTTTCAAACACCTCGTACACAACCCGTCGAAAAATCATGTTTCCTTGGCCTAGCGTTAAACGAGATATAGACTACTACGACAGGTCACTACGCCGTAGTAGCAGGATTTGATGAACTGCTACGACAACAGAAACTATCTGGAAAACAGATTTTTGCCTTTATTTCGGAAAGGTTTGTTTGAAAAAATTAATTAAACTAATTCTCGTGTTCAGGGAATCAAAATTCGTCTAAAAATACTTTATAAACCAGGTAAAAATGTTTAAGAAAACATTCGTATATTCGTGTTTTTAATCTTACAGCAACAAATTAGTCTTTTATGTTTTTGAAACGGCTTTAAAGTGCTCCAAAAATTAAAAAAAAAATCGAGAAAAAAGCCTTTCAGAGATACCTCGAGAAACATCCCCTGAAACAAATGTCTATTGGTTTTCTTCTTCCAGATGATTCTGTTGCGAGTTAGGATGTACAAATTTAGAAACATATGGCTCAAATGTTGGATTCATATATGGAAATTGACTGAATAAATTACTACTAGTGAATTACACTATCTATAGAGCAAAACAAAACATATTTTAAAAATCCGCCTTTTTTCCACCGCATTCAAATCGAAATATTTGTACTTACTTACCCTAATTTGGTAGTGATCCATGCTGCTCTCACTCAACTGGCGATTCCAAGCATTCTGTATAGTCTCTTTGGCCAATTTGTTGAAATCTATCGGCAGTACAAAAATAACAGCAATTTGAGCGCCCAGTAGAAGTAGTAAAAATATGACATACTAATTATAAAAATAAGACAAAATATATAACATATGTGAGTATTTATTTTTGTAAATTTGAAAACTAATATACTTACAATCAAAATAGTGCGTGGCGATTCGCGTATTGTGCCGCAACAACCGACTATTGTGGTGCCGAAGAGCAAACCGCCCAACACCACGCCCATTATGCAAGGTAGCTTAATTGAGTCAGTGGCATTGAACTGCACTAAGGTATAAGCGCTTGCTGATAGCATCAGAGCACCCCCTATCTACATCCATATGTATGCATGCATGTTTGTATATATTTTCCAAATTCCAACGATACGATATACGGTTGTATGTATGTACGTAGGCATGAAAAATAAAAACAAGAACAATAATGGCACTGCAGTTAGTTGGTGAGTGAAAATGGTATCGAATATAAATAAATATTAGTAATAAATGTAAATATGAAATTGGGCACACAATCGATGATATATCAATATCTACATACATACATAAGTAAGTGGCACACAGAGTGATTTATGGAGTATTACTCACACAGCAGAATATATTCATTAGGAAGGCTAAAAATTTTATTGTGGATGTTGCACAAGTCATTTTGCTGTAAATTTGTTGCAAAATTGTCTCCAATGGAAGATACGCAATTAATTAGGTTAAATTTTGTTGTTGTTTGTTGTCTGTTTCTATAAAGTTATTACATTAGTAAGCGCCACCCACACACCTGTCACCCCTTTTCACTATTCAAAAATGTCTGTTCTTCGCTTACGTCCACTTTGCACTGTAGTATCTAATAGACTAAATAACACTGAAATCAAAGAGATGTAGAGTACTACTTTCACATGTCAATTTATATACATATATAAAAATAAATAAAGATAAGTGTTGCCACTCAAATATGTTTTTTCCCACCAAAATTCCTTCCAAAGCAGATCAAAACCTGTGGAAAATGAAAGAACTTTCCTATTACCAGCCTTTAACTAATATTAGAAAAAAAATATTACAAAAAGTGGTTTTTAAACATAAATTCGAGTTATTGAAATTAAATTAAAATTTCCAAGTTTCTTTCATAAAAGCAACTATGATTACATTGGTGGGCGGAAGGTATAAGTGCAAAGACAGCTGACATCGTAACAGATTACGAGTCATGGATTTATGCGTATAAGTCTTAAACAGCAATCAACAATATGGGTGTGCCAAGACGAGCTTAATCCAACAAAAGTTGTTAGCAGAAGAAGCACCTTAAAGCAAATGGCCGTCTGTTTTTTCATAAAATCTGGTTTTGACGTAACTATGCTACTAAAGAAACTTAAACCAGTCAATTCTGAGTGGTACACAACCATTTGTTTGTCAGAAATTTTCGGATAATTAAGTAAAACCAACCGCCGAAGATGAATCATTTTTTACCAAGATAATGCGAACTCTCACTTATCGGATGACGAAAGAGAGTTTTTAAAAATTCAAATTATAGAATTAATGGGTCATCTGTCTTACAGCGCTGATTAGGCACCCAATGATTTTTTTTGTTCTCGAATATCAAAAATAATATGCGAGTCCAACGTTCTGCAATGCGTGAAGAAGCTGTTGAAGCCTTTAATCCCTTGCCGTGCTTTAACGCGTCTGACTCATGATGAAAATTTTGGTTTAAACATGCATATGATGAGCCAGGCTCGTGAATAGATCGTCAGGCCAAACGTAAATGTTATGAGCCGCGATCGTTCACAGATAGTCGGATCAAACATACACATCACGAGCCTGGGTCGTGAATGAATGTTATTGTAGTTTTTATCCATCAGAGGTATTCACGAGTCTCATAGTTGCTAGTACAAAGTAATTTATATTATTCTCATTTGTTTACCACGCGTTGACGCGTAACACTTGGTCCGAGTTTCGTCGAGCTAAATGGCACGGCAAGGGGTTGAACAGCTCGTTTTGGAGGCACCTATATACTTCTGAGTGGCAAACGTGCTTTGAAAATCAGGGCAAGCTAATGCAGAGTGTATTGACTTCCAAGTAGAATATTTCGAAATACAATAAAGCTATTTTCATTATTATTTTACCGCGCTTTCATTATTGATGACGCTTGTAATGTTGCCTAAATACTCATTCATGACTTTAATTAAAATGCTGTTTACCTAAAAATTCCGTATATGTAGCAAAAAAAACTAAAATAGTGCAACAAACTTATTACCAAAACCTACTAAATTCCGTTCTAAATTGCCAATCTCACAAATAGAAAAAGCCCATTAATTTTGTTAAAAAAACGCTAAAACGGCAACACTGGCATGCACATACATATATTTATATGAACAAAATCTTTATCTTTACAGTCATTTGCTTAAATTGTAGTGCTTAAATTCGCACATGAGTTATCAATAGCGGCGCTGATAAGACAACCAAGTAAGAGAACAAACAAAAAAAAAAACAAAACAGCAACAAATCGTATTGTTTGAGAAACGCTCATTGACTTTGAATTCGTAGCAAAACATGTGCCAAGAGAATATTTTTGCATAGCGAGTGAGACAAAAGCAAAACGCAAGTATAAGTAAATACGAAAAGTAAAAACTAAAACAACAAAAACTTTATTATTAGAAAAAGTCTACGCGCGCAGTTCATTTATTGCTTTAAGATTGACAAATGTATGTTTAACAATGATGACAATATTGGCGATCTTTGTCAATAATTGTATTCTAGTATTGTTGATAACAGTCCCGAAAATTCGGTATCTAATTCGGCACTAAAATAAAAATAAAAATAAAAATAATCGAACCAATAATTTTATACCTAGACACAAGATTTCTCTCCTCCTTTACGTAAAATTTTTAGCTTTACAACCTAGATTAGCAATTTCTATCGGTCAAACATTAAACTGCTGAATTTTTAGTTAATACCTGTATTTAAACTTTTATTCATTCTCCGCTGTAGCCAACAATTCGTTTAAATAAACATTGAATTTGAATAAGAGTTTTTTCTATAGAATATCGAGATTTATTAATATAAAAGTAAAAACCACTAAAATAAAATAAGTGGTTTTATCAGAAACTCCATAAACGAGGTATCGCAAAGTGCACTTTCATTGATGAACATTGATGAATTTGCGATAACTCAAAGTTTATAATTGTGATTTCAGAAAGAGAAATGAGTACTGATCGCAGTAGTGTTGATTAGATGAGTAATTCATTCCTGATGCATATTGCTATGTAGATAATTGACTGTATTATTGTCAGGATACACAGTCTAAAAAGCTTATTTTAATACCTCTGCGTTTCTTACTTACTTACTTAGGTGGCGCTACAACCGTGTGCCGGTTTTGGTCAAATCCAAAATAGGTTAGTTTAAAGCGGCTGTTCTGAGTGACACGCTCAGGCTCCGAGCCTATTGTGATACCGCGTGGGGAACATGTCCCTATCTCACCTAAAACCAGTGTGATTCCGGGCGATTCTGCAGGTTGTTTAATTCACTGCTCTTACGATTCCTTCAAAGATAAGTAGCTTACATGTTTCTAGGGGTATGTTTGTGTGATTGTCTGTGCACTCATCGGCCAATTTGGTTCCGAGTCTTGGTAGTTCATTGGCTCAGCAGTTACCCTCAATCTCACAATAGCCAGACATCCATGCTACCTTTAGATAAAATGACTCAGCCATCTCCTTAAGAGATGTTCGACATTTCATGGAGGTTGTCGACTGCTTTGAGAGGGATTTTATCGCCGCCTGGCTATCAGTGAAAATGTAGATATCATCTCCAGGTATCACATCACACTATACCAGTATCGCGGCTTTTATTATTGCTATCAGTTCAGCCTGAAAGACACTAAAGATCCCCAGATACTCCGAGTATACACCTCCGCCCACTCAGCCCTCGTGCATTGAGCTGTTTGTGTAAACAAGTATGGGCTCGCCCTGTCTTACATCGTCTCATTCCCACTCTTCCCTCTGAAGGTAGGAGGGTCGTAAACGTTGTAATGGCAAGTGTAGGCATGAGTGCATATTCCACCAGTCTAGGAAGCTCCGAAATGCCGTGCTAAATTTCAGGTGTCCAAAATACCTCGCCAGCTATTCATGCCAGATAAAAATTCCAAGCACTAACTTCCTCGTTTTCTTTTTTGGGGTACCGTGTCATAGATTCGATTTTCGGGAGCATCTTCGTTCATATGGGTGACATGGCCAAGCCAGCGTAGTCACTGTATTTTTAGAAGCTTAACTATATCCATACCCTAATATAGCTCATACAGATCACTGTTTTACCGTACACGATACTCCACACCAACGCGGAGAGGATCAAAGACCTTACGGATAATTTTTGTACTTCACCCATCTAAATAAGACTATTTTCATCTTGTCATACCATAAAATCTTGCGATTGCGGCCTCTCAACTTGAAAAGTGCCAACACAGTTTTTCATCTCAGCTGTCAAAACATCGTTACCGATATCGATAGTTCTCATTCAGGTACAAAAACACACGAAAAATGTTTTCTTCTCAGCGGTCTTCATGGTTGGCGACAATTTTCTTACATATTATATGTTGTCACCACGCTCCGGACACATCGATTGCTGATAGGAGTATCATTTGTAAAATGCCTTTCTCTTCTCCTGCTATGAAAATAAAAATTATTGTTTTCTTTTTTTAATTTGAGGCGCTCATCTCTTGATGTTGGTTTGTTCCAAATATAGTCGAGCCCAGACCATCATCATCATTGTTGGCCTGATGGTTCGCCTTGGCTTTCCCCAGTAGCTTCGACCAAGAATCTCGATCTTTTGCAGACATCCTCCAGTTTTTCAGTCCAAAGACCTTGGCGTCATCATTAGCTGAGTCCAAGACCACTCTTGATAAAAACTTCCTACTTGAGTTGCATTGTACAATTACATTATTTTTTCAAATAGGGAGTTGTCGAGGTTATGAGGGACCACACGCCATCAGATTAAGCTTTCCGTAATTAGGCTATAATATTTTATTATATACTGAAGCTAAGTGGAGTTCAAGGTCATGCATTCATTTTGGTTGCAGCTACGGAAGATCGATTTTTAAGTAGCGTTATAGCTTTTGCTGTGTTCGCAGCTTAACGGTTAATGAAAATTTACTAAATTAGAAACAAAAGTATTAAACAAAATTATCTTTGCTGTCTACAGGGTTTGATTGAAAAGTAATGAGCCTTCCTGCGCGGAGCCTCTGCCAAGCGATCAACCGAATCGGCTGGTGGGGGAAAATTATCATTGGACCTTCTCCTTCCACTAAAAACCGGTCCCAGTTTGCTGGCAACAGCGGTGCAGTCAACATCGCTCCGCGCGTGAAAGCTGTTTTAAAAGTGTGTTAGGATTTTGCAGTGGCGAAAATGCAGCGATCGTTGGAGCAACGTTAATCGATCAAATTTTGCGTAAAGCTAAACAAAACGAATACCGAAACCATTGCGCTATTCAAGGAGGCTTACGGTGACCAATCTCTGTTCAGTGCCCTGGTAAAACGACGGCACAAGTCGTTCAAGGAAGGCCGGGAGACGTCGAAGATGAACAGCGATCCGGAAGGCCTTCGACGACGCAAACAGAAGAAGATGTGAACCAGGAAGCACTGTAAACGCGGCATTTTACAAAGAAGTGCTTCTTTGGCTGAAAAACCGCGTCGCCTGGGTTCGGCCCGACCTCGTCAACAATTGGACCCTTCATCACGACAATGCGCCGGCGCACACCGCCTTCCTCTGCACCTCTGCATTGGCCAAGATGGGGGTTCCGGTGCTTCCGCACCCTCCCTACAGCCCAGACCTGTCCCCTCCGGACTTCTTATTGTTCCCGCGCCTGAAAAGAAAGCTGAAGGGGAGGCGTTTCGACTCCATCGAGGCGATCCAAGAAACTGTGACAGCCAAATTGAACGCGATTCCGGCGGATGAGTTTAAAAAATGTTTCCTGCAGTGGAAGGACCGCTACTAGCGTTGTATTGACGCTCAAGGGTCCTAATTTAAAGAATATTAGTTGCATAAGCCAAAAGGTTTAATAAAATTGCTTAAAAAATAAGCCTCATTACTTGATGTATGCCTTGATAGTAAAAAAATTGTATGATCGCTACTATTTAATTTTTAAGATTATCACCGTCATCAGTGCTATGATTTTGAACACAGTTATGTGCATGTAAATATTTGTACATATTTAACGACCCAACTAGTATTTTTACGCACGCATATTCACACTCACTATTTTTTTGTTTGTTTTTTCTTGTTTTTGTTTGTTTTTGTGCTAAACAAATCGTATTACAAGAACTAGATCTCATAGTTCTCGCATATGTATGATTATTAGGGCATCTCACCAACAAAAGCTGCAGGTTTTCTACCGGACTCGTAATGTTTATTATTGCGCATTTTAATTTGTTAATATTCAATTATATTAGCTTTAAAATTTACGTGAGTCAAACCGATTTTTTTTATAACAAAATTAATTTTTTAAATTATTTTTTCCAAAAAATCTACTCAGATGATTGAAGAGTTTAAGCTTAAAATGTCTGCTAAAAATGTTTCAACATTTTCCCAACGGAAGTTCCGCTAACGTAAATCTAAATACTTTCTGAAATATTAGGGAGAAGTTTTAAAATATTATATAATAAATTTTATAATTCCCATAGAAAAGCAATACAGATTTCTTTTGTATAGGTAGTGGTACACCCTAATGTAAATATGTATATATCAAACAAGCATTCATTTTAGTGAGCACACGCCCACTTAAAAAAACTTCTTGTCGCTGCTTCTTATGTTTTTTCACGATCACTAAAAACTTGTATGTTGACAATGCCCCACTTTACTTCTCATATCGGTGAAGATTACAACACAATTATTTTTGATGAACAATATTTCAGTGATGGACATTTTTAATTGAGAAGAATTTCCAAAATTTAATGTAATATAGAAATAAAAAATCTAACGAACGTTTATCAGGAATTAAGAGTTCTGTACAAGATATGCATGTACATTTTTTTATGCATGAAGAGATTTTTGAAGCTTCCTAGTTTTATAAATAAACTTGGCAATTTTTATTTTTTATTCATTTTTTATTTTTATTCATTATTTATTTATTTCGTTATTAATATCACTAAGCCAAACTCATGTTGCTGGCATGTTGCGTTGCCATATTGTTAATAGCCAAGAATAATTGTGGTATTTCGAAATGAACAAAAGAATGTCAATATACGTAAGTAAGATAACGGTAAATATTGCTATGGCTAAGATACGGCGTTCGGGTTTGGCCCCTCTAATTTAACTTTTAGTTCGAGGTAGTTTGCCGAGGTAGCACGCATTAGAATGAGCCCATCTATTTTAAGGGGACAGATACCTGTAAACGGCCATATTTTCCCTGACTTTCATTAAAATTATTTAAAATGAAGAAGTCAATTTATTTTTTTTCAAAATTGGCATATAGTTTATTTATACATTAAAATAATATACATTTTTTTTTATTTTAATCATTTAAAATGGCGGATGTACACTCAATTCTGGCAGGAAGGTCACAGCGGGGCTTCTCAATCGGCGGGCATTGTAGCATCGGCATCAGTGACCTGAATACCAAAAACATAAATTTCTTTGTTTATTAATGTCATAATTTCTATATGAATTAAAAAAAAAATGGAAAAAAAATTTGCGGAATAAAATGCCTAAAGGGAAAAAATAAATTTTGGGCCGAATTGTCCTACTGTTTTTGCTTCGAAAAAATCATTTTTTCGAAAAATTTTCGAAAACTTGAAAATTCACATAAAAAGTAATATCATAAAAAAGATGTGTGCAAATTTTCAGAAATATCGGTCAATAACTTTTCGAGTTAACGTGCACGCCAATTCGAAAAATATAGTTTTGAGAAAAAGGCGTCTAAAGTTTGAATACAACATAATATAACTATACCGCTCCTAGCGCCCGAACGCAAAGAATAGAGTTGTCACGGTTAACGACCAATAATATAAGAAATACTTAAATTTACGTTCCAAAATTTGTTGACATATTCTTAAAGCATTATATTAACATTTTATAAAAAAAAAAATGTTTTCCAAATTTTACAGGTCCCTTTAAGTTCCGCAAATAATTTGTAATTTCTTGTGAGTTATATATATGACATAGAGGCAGAAAAATCCATTTTTTTATGGCACCAGAGTAACATTGACTTCGCCTTTTTAGCAAATATGGATTTATTTGAACGTTTTTGTTTTTGCCTTCCTTTTAATCCAAAAAGCAATATAGGCATAGATATATTTCTGCCGTAAAAAGCTGCATTGAATTACTTGGTATTTTATTTAATTCTTATTTACTTGATTTTTTATTTTAACATAAATTTATCTCCATTAAATCCCACTTTTCCTCTTATTCCGCTTAAATTTTACGAGATTAAAAAATATTTGAACTTATTTTAGCTAAAAAACACACAAGTCTACTTTTTCAGTTTTTCCGATAACTTTTTGATATAGAGTAATGAACAAAAGTCTACATACATCCCCATTAGCCCATCAAAAAAGAAAAAGGATTTGTCGAACTATCTAAAATACGCGAGCTATTTTCCCGCGAGCCTTTTCTTCGCGTTAAAAATAAAAAAAATAAATAAATAATTGGCGCGTACACTTCTGTTAGGTGTTTGGCCGCGGTCCCGTTAGCGTACACGAAAAAGTCGTAGAGAGCCCGATCGGGTCAATACGGGGGGTGCGGCAGTGATTGTTGTTCCTTTTTAATAAAAAATCTATGCGGATGACGCCGTTCACATCCCGAAAAATTGGCGCCATGATCTTTCTTTATGCATTTCAATATATGTACATATCTTTTACAGAATCCATTCTATTTTAATTTCATTTATTTAAGGCTAGAATTTATTTAAAAGTTCTTAAAACTGTTCCATTAATTTTGCTTATTCGTTTATATCCATGAAAATTTCCAAATGATTGTGCAACATTTCGTTCTACATTTTTCATGGAATGCAATCGATGAACTAAATCTCGATTGCGTTTGCCCTTTATTTGGAGCCTTTTAACGTCTGGACATTCGTTGGCGCTATTTATGTATTTGTGTGCAGGCTGAATTCGCTTTGATAGAAATAATTTATTTTCAGAGCATTACTGATGATTGACACAAATAAAATCGTAATTATGTTTTAGTTGGTCTAATACAATTTTTTTAATACCTACTGCAATTTTAATCTAATATCTGGAAATCGCAAAATTACTGAAAAATTCATTGAGGTTCATGAGGGATACATCACCAGATATAAGAGTAATTTATATGGCTGTATGGAAAACTATCCACAAGATTGCTTACTAACCTTATTGCGTTATAAGTGAATACATAGAGCAAAATGTTCCGTTCCCGTTCCAAAACTAACTATCTCAAGTTTAAATTATATTTGTTTCTTTTTTGGAAAGCCAATTTTCTTAAAAATATAGTATGCCGACATAATTGGTCAAAATCAAAGCAAATCTATTGTATTAAAGGTGGGAGCAGTAGGTCAGGTGATTTGTTTTTTTTTTTTTTCTTTCGCCGGATAAATTCGTATGCCAGCACAAATTTGAATTACGAAACGTATTATTTGCATTAAAATTTGTAACTAGAAAATTGGAATATTGTAATGAATCTAAATTCAAAAGTTATTATGAACATTTTAAAATAGTTCCAACATGATTATATTTTTCTATGTTGCCTTCACAGGTAAATCACTTTTTAGTTTTCTACTTTTACGTGACTTTCTAAAGTATAAATTAGTTTGTTCGCCGAGTGGCGCCACCTTTAATGAATTCGCCTTGCTAACAATTCAATTTACAAGTGCAAACAAATAAAATGTAAATATTATTTCACATTTCAAAAATTACAAGGCCAAGAAATTAAGAAGAAAAATAAAAATAAATAAATCAGCTGTTCTACTGATATCAGCTAAATAGATTCGCCTTGATCACACCACAATGTGTTTGTTTAAAACGTATGTGACAGACGATTACACTTCCGGCACAAGGCGTATGGAATACAGAAAATATAACTATCATTCTTGCTTCCGGCACCTTCAAAACATAATGTAATAATAAAAAGTGTGCCTGCCAGTTTGATGTGCGCACATTTGAAGTTTCTTTATTTTCATTTTTGAAAATATTGTGTAAGAAATCAATTCAATTTGATGTGTTCGAATCAGTACAAATTTATTATTGGTGATAGGAAAACGGAAATAATCGATGTGTTTAAATCGAGATTTAAAAGTTTATTTGCATCTACATACATATGTATACATACCTGAATTTCTGTGACTCAAGCTCAATGGATTTATCACTAGGGTTAATCAAGCCCTTCGTAATAATCATTAACATTATATATGCAGTGAGTAATTTCGTTCCATGCAATATTTCATGTACATATGTATGTATGTATTTTCACACTTACACATTTATATTGTATATATATGCATGCATACCGAAAATGTATAAATTAATTAAGGAAGTTTGTTTTTGAAAATATTTGTTTTGAGTAAAAGCAATTGCAAATCTATGATTCAAAAATAAAAGGTTGTGTTAGTTTGACAACTGATTAATCCATTGATGCAATTAGGAAGTGAGAAAAAAAGGGGCACAAGTTTATCCCCTTTCTGAAAAGGTAGCGAAAAATTAGAAAAAGGTTGAGAATAATTGCATGTTTATTTTATTTTTATATTCTTAACTGAATTATTCGCGGGAATTCGGCACATATCAATTGCCAATACGTGCGATTGGTATCTCTATGTGCCTAGTGACCGAGTTTTTACATACATATATTCTGTAGCTATGATTTAGCAACTTTTCGCTAATTCGCTATAAGTATTTTTCATGTTTAAGAAAACTGAATATCAAACAATTGTGATAACAAAAATCAGAAAATAAAACTTAATTGTAGGATTTAACAACGTCTGTATTTTCCGGTATGTTCCACAAAAGCTTTGTCAATCGAACACATGGGGTGGAAAGGCCCAAGCCTAACAAAGAAAACACGCGTTGTTTTGTTCAAAATTAGCTTTATTCATCAACAAAATTTCCATAAAGAACAATGCTCTAACATTTTAACACCACTTTTTTAGGACGATTTATCTTTTGCCTCAAAATAGGCGTTTTAGGAAAAATTATCATTTCTATGCTTTTGTGTACGTTTTCTTTATAATTTGCTCTGAAATAAAAAGTAGCTTTTCCAAGAGGGCATTACGGATTTATTAAGTACCTCAAGATGCCGAAACAGGGTGAAAATTTGGCAAAGTACATCATCTTTAATTATTGCTTCATGTTGCAAACTTTAAATTTGATTTACTTCAGATTTGGATATCGTAAACATATCCTTTAAAATAGCAAGCCATTGTTTTAATTTATAAACTTCAACCACAAAAAGAACCTCAACCACTCAGAAATCAAATAATACTTTTATATTTAATAATTTAACTATACTTGATATTGGATTCGAACTCTGTTACTCTTGAGCAATGAAAGACAGATCTGTAGGTATGTGTTTGCAGCGACAGCAAAGCTGCGCTTATGGCCTTAGACAGCCCTCCAACCACTCCACGGGTAGATGAGTCCTATAAGTTCCGGCTGAACTATGTCGGTAGACATAATATCCTGATGCAAACATGAGTCCCGGGACACGTGGGTATTGCAGGTAACGAGACCTCTGACTCTTTAGCGAAACCTCTGCCACTTCCTTCTGCAGCCATCAAAGCCACGGTTAGCACACGCGAGCTTGGCAGGCTGAGAGAGGAAGTAGATAGACAAAACTTATGTTACGTGTCATGTCCGGTAGGTAGTTGGTCGGACTGCTGACGGGCCACTTTCTATGGGCGAAGTGCATTGAAAATGCTGACATCTCAGACAGTGCACTCTACCCAGCATGTGGAGAGAAGGATGAGACGCCGGGCCACTTCTTGTGCGTCTACCCGGCCTTCGCTCGAAACAGACTTGGGATCTTTGGTACTGATGTGACCATTTTGGCTCCCTGCACCAGAAGATCTACTCAGATTTCTTTGGAAAAACTAAAACATTTTATGATGACTGCAAAAAAAACCACTTTGATGGTAAGGAAGCCTTTCGAAAGAGAAAACTTCACGCTAAGTAGCCGACTTTTGCTAGCGAACTTTTTCTATGGTAGCGTCAGTCACGTTATTTCAATTTAAATGTACACTTTAGTTTTGAATAACAGCAGCGCAATTGCAAAGTTTCGACTATTTATTCATTTTTTATTTAACTTTCTCCATTTAACTTAAAGTTTTAAACTTTGTATACAATTCTAAAAGCCAAATTATATGAAACGTTTTTCTAGCCTTCGTTAGGGTTGGAAGTGCATTAAACATAAATACGCATAAATGCATCACTGTACTTTCTATTATAAGCTCATGCCAATTTAGCTTTGAATAAAATATTTACTTGTTGGTAAACTTTTAAGCAACATAGTCATATTTCTCGAACAACTTCATAGAATATTTAAATAGCTAGCCCAATACAGCAGCACAACATATTGGAAATTTTTGACTTTTAAAATTTTTAAAATTTTATTTTTTAATCCAATTTACTTTAGTTTTTTTATTAAAATTCCAAACTTTGTAGAATATTTTAAAAAAATTAACAAATCTTCATCAAAATTTCAAACTTTCTAGTAAAGGGTAGTCAGAATTAAAAAAAAATTGGATTTTGTTTTTTGCAATTTTTTTTAGCTCGGACGCTCTGGAGTGATCGAGAGAAAGCAGCAAGCAGCAGAAAAACATTAAATGCGCTTTTGGAACTGGTTATCACTTTAACTTAAAACTGATGCCACCATATTTTTAATTAAAAAAGAGATTGTCTGTAAAGTCGGTTTACTGACGATCGTTTAACGTGACAACGTCATAAGAAAATACTGATAAAATGATTGCATTTTTCAAAAGAAAATTTTAATTTTATTTGTTTGATAGATATTTTGTATGGACATAAAGAAGGAGGTAAATGGAATTGATCGAGTTACATTTACACAAACGTGAGCAATTACGAAACATTTATCAAATTCATTAAAGATATGTTCAATTTCGATTGTGCATCAGACGTCAATAAGTCAACAACACTAAGAGGCACCATCAACGATTTGACTTTTTCGAGACACATTACACTCGAAACACTCCCTTTCATTTCCTACTTCTCCTATCATCGCCCCATTCTCAACAGAGAAATGGTTCATTACCATACACACAGGAAGAAGGCATATACAAATACAAATATGTGAATTTATATACATATGCGCATATACATACATATATCTGCTCACTCAAGTAGGAGAGAGCCAGATGTCGAACGTTGCCGAACATGGGGCCGATTGTGCCTCTTTGTCGTTCGTTCCGCGCTCTCGCTTGCAGTTCAAGTAAGATAACGACGCATGAGCAAGATAACGACACCTGAGCAAGATAACGACGCATTTTTCTGTGCGTGCAGCCGGCTACATCGAATTATAAGCCGTTATTACGTCAAAAACAAGAGCTTCGATCAGGTATTAGGTTATCTATTAATAAAACTAATGTATCTTGGCCTATTGATTTTTGAAGAATATCCAAGGACTTCTGGGGAAATGGGCAGAATTCACTACAAAACACACACAGTTCTGACTAAAAAGTTTGAAATTTTAAAAGTTTTGTAAATGTTTTAAAATTTTGCAAAAGATTTGAAACCTTGAAATATAGGGCCGTAATAATAAATATATTTGTATAAGGAAATAAAATAAATGAGATAAAATACTCGTATAAATAGTAAAAACTTGCAATATGTATATCGTATTGCTATTATTGTGAACACAGTTGATGCTTTCCATTTCAATTCAACCGGGCTATTCGGGTCATGTTCTTCGATTTCGATGTAACTTAAATATGTTTGTCTCTGGTCAAAATAATCAGATACGTATTTTTTTGTTCGGCCGAAAAAAATTTTTTTCAAGAGTTATCGGCAATTTGGTTTTTCGGCTCAAACTCGATTTTTTTTAATTATATAAGAACATTTTTTTTTAAATGCCCATAACTTAGTCAAAAATGAACCGATTTTATGTAGAGCGATTTCATGTAGAAATAGTTGCAAAAAAGTAGTTGAAAATTTTTTATTTTGCAAAAAACAAAAAGTGCGAAACAGGGTTTCACTCAAAAATTCATTACTCAAAAACAACGCATTTTAGCTACTAGGCATTCAGCTCAATTAAAGTTTGAGATGTCTTTTTGATTTGGAAAACGTTATAAAAAAAAAAATACACTTTTTGAAATATTGAATTTCGAAAAAATTTCAATTTTTTTTCTTTTTTGCTAAATAAAAAATTTTTAACTACTTTTTTGCCATTGTTTCTACATGAAGTCGCTCGTGTAAGTAATTACGATCATTTTGAACCCAGAATTATTAAAATCGGTTCATTTTTGACTAAGTTATGGGCATTTAAAAAAAAATTTTCTGATATAATTAGAAAAAATCGAGATTGAGCCGAAAAACAAAATTGCCGATAACTCTTGAAAAAAATTTTTTTCGGGCGAACAAAAAAATACGTATCTCATTATTTTGACCAAAGAGCAACATATTTCGGTTACAGCGAAATCGAAAAACATGACCCGAATAGCCCGGTTGGATTGAAATGGAAAGCATCAGTTGCCAGTATTAATACGAGTATATTGGGCTAATGAGGACTTCAGGATCAGGACGAATCTAATGGTAGTAATGCATATAACCACTTAGCTGGCTTATATAATTATTTTTTGGAATAAGTTGACTTTTAAACAAAATTATAATTCCTTATTGATACTAATTGCCTTTTTTGTACTGAAATTTTAGTATTAATCCATTTTTTCTGCATTAACCACATTAATTATTACAGCTACTTGCTTTTTCAACAATTGCTTTATATGTTGGGATTTTGAATGTAATTCCCGATGATCTCAAGTTAATTTGTACTTATCTACTTATTTTGTCCTTGTTTGAACTCCTCCTCGCAATATTTGGTTGGTACAGTGCACACAAAGAGAAAGAATGGTTTATGTGGACGGTAAATGGCATAAAATAAATTTAATAAAATTTTTAAGCTACGCAAAATTAATCATCCGATTTTGTTATTCAGCAACTTTTTTACTATTCTTAAAAAGATGTTTAGTGATAGAAAAATTACAAAGCTTCCGATAAGATAGTTAATTTTGCGCCACCTTGTAGAAGCAAACCAATTTTAATTTATTGCTCTTTTTAGTATATCATAATCCTAATCGTAACTATTATTGGCCACTTGCTTATCCTTCTTTGCTCTACTATCAAAAACAGTGCTGATATCGAAAAGAGAGCGCAGCAACATTTTGACGAAGCATGGCAGTCACATTTAAATGGCGATGATAATCTTATAAATGAATTGCAGAGCAAGGTTCGTGAAGTTTTCGCTAAAAAATAAATGAAGGGCACGAGAGATAAAACATAAAAACTAACTATAAAATATAAGTGAGTATTTTTCCATTTTAATTATATACAGCATCGATGCTGCGGCAAAGAAAGCTCAGAAGACTATAAAAAAGCTAAGCAACACATACCACTAAGCTGTTATGAGGGCAAGAAGACCCATGCAGGTGAATTGTTCAGTAAGGGGTGTGAGGAAACGATCAAAATGAGCACCACGATATGCGGATCACTTACGATAGGCTTTACTTGGGCCACATTAGGGCTTGAGGTGAGTGTTTAATAGAGAATATGATGGTAATAAATAATGGTATATGTATTAAATACTATAAGAAAGATTTAGAACATGACGTTCCTACTTATCTGACATGAGCCTAACACTCAGGATGATTTTCGTCCCGATCGAAACAAATTATAAATATTTCAATGCATGGTTAGCTATGAAGACTACAAAATTTCGAGCGCTCCTACTGAAATCATAGTGTCGAAGTGTGAATTTAGTGGTTGTATTTTGTTTATCGTTCATACTCCGTTTCAAGGATACCTTATATGATTGCAGACCTTTTCCTTTGCGAACTTTCTGTACGAGTTCACGATAACTTTTCACGTTTTAGTTGTATCTTTAATGACGAGGGTTGATTGCTTTGAAAATCATGTACTGTTTCTTGGTACACAAGAAGAAAGATAGAGATCGTATAAACGAAAAACCATTTACTGTGCTATCGGTTTTATTTTTTATAGTGGCTTTGGCTTACACACATACATATATACATACACACAGGCATACGTATAATTGGGACAATTGTATTTATTAATTTTATATTATATAATACAAGAAGGAATATTACAAATATATTTTTAAATATTTCAGATTTATGAAAGTTTGAAAAAAAAAATATAAACATTGTACGTTAAATAACGATAGGACTAGGGCTTATCGACAAGCTTTGACATTTTGTTTTTTTCTAACTTAATTTGAATTTTTTTTATTGAAAACACAATCAATTCTCCTATAGGTTAGGTTAGCTTAACCTGGATGGCTGAAATCCATCACATAGACCTATTGGTGCTTAGTGCTACCAGATGGAGCTAAACCTTTACGTTTCCTTATAGTAGGCTTCTTGTAATAAACCTGCGTCTTTTGCGAATCTAAGTAAACCCCGAAAGGCATTCTAGCTTCTCATATTGTAGAACTCCTAAGCATTTTAATCTTGTTCTAGCTAACGCAGGGCAAGAACATAGAAGGTGTTCTAGCGTTTCCCTCTCTTCTAGTTCATTGCAAAATCTGCAACTATCGTTGTTTGTAATTCCTATCTTGTATGCGTGCGCCGCTAGCAAATTGTGGCCTGTCAACATACCCACGATAGTTCTGCTTCGGACGTATTTATCTGCATTTTGTGTACCCATGATTTTCGCGGTTTTGCAAGTGGCAAGGTTATCCCACCTCCTGTCTATCCGTATTTTCATGTCGGCAGCGACGTCATTGTATATCGTATTTAAAGATTTCAGTATGTCGTTTTCTTGTTCAAATAGTATGTCAATAGCGCTCTTGGCAATCTCATCTACAATTTCGTTTCCTACAATGCTCTTATGTCCGGGTACCCAATAGATGTGCAACCGTCTGTCGGCGGTTAGTTTCTCTATAGCTTCCCTGGTCCTAAGAACATTTTTAGATGAAATTTCATATGAGTTTATTGCTTTTATCACCGCTGAGCTGGCCACGTATATATTTATTTTGGCGCTGCTTGATGTTTTTGCGAATGCTATTTCCGCAGTCTTACCTACAGCAAATACTTCTGCTCGAAAGATACTGCAGTGGTCGGTGAGCTTAAATCGCTGCCTAATGCCTAGCTCTGCACAATATATCCCTACCTCAACTCCGACTAATATTTTCGAGGCATCAGTAAATATATTAAGAGTATTCTCCTATAGAAACTACATAAAACCAAATCTTAATCTTTGTGAAAATTTCCCAAAAACACAAATTTATTTTTCATCAGAATTTAACACTTTTTAATCAGAATTTTTAGACAAACTTTGGGTATCCAGTTTTATAGTTCAATCAATTCAGGTGTAACAAAATTCCAGCTTGAAGTGATTAAAAAATCGCATTGATAAAAAAAGTCACCTAAAATTACTGCGTGTTTTTTCGCCACTTCAAATTTGCACTTTATTGTAAGAAAATTCAATAGACTATATTACTGGGTATTCGTAATTTGTTTAGAAAATCGAATTAAAAAGTTTAAAATTTTAATGGAAATTTGTTAAATTTGTTTTCTATTTTCATTTTAGTTTGAAATTTTTATTGCTACTTTTTTTCGGAGAATGAACTTTCATTTAAAAAAAATATATTTAATTTAAAACTGAAGTAAATTGCTAAGACTTGCAATAGTTTTTTAATGCAGTTTACATTTTTGTGGAAGTGGTATTGCGGTATTTTGAAATAAAAGGTTTAACGCAGTTTTAATGAATTATAATCTGTTTTTTATAAGATACTTAATATGAGTTATATACTAACTTTTCAAAAACACTGTTACGATTTTTTAAGCTTATTTTTAAAGCGTTTTATTTTGAGCGTTCAGCTTTGATACGATGACGGACAAACATTATAAACTTGGGCATTTTCCTTAACCAATGTGCAGTAAAAATTCTTATAGAGCGATTCGCGTATGTATGTATATCTATGAAGTGATAAGGCGCACTTTCTCTTGCGTGTCACTATGTGGATAAGTTAGGGGCTCCCGGTGACTTAGAGCTCGAAAATTTAGGGTATTTTAGGAATTTTTTTTACAATAAAAGAATGAAAAGTGATATTTAAATTTTTTAGGCCTTTTACTTAACTTTTTTACATACCAAAATGAAACAATTTTTTTTTTTTAATTTTAATAATTTTAAAAATGGCGCTAAAGTTAACGCTCCCGAAAAATTGACCTGGACGGTGTTGTCCATTTTGGCTCTTCTATATATCTGACATACAAAAACCAAAAAAAAAAATATTAATCAATATATTGTAGCTATGTTCCGTATTAGAATAAAAAAAAAATTGACAAAATGTCGCGGTTTTGAATTTGACACTCTAAAAGTCGGAATTTTTTCAGTTTTTTAATCAAATACGAAATAATTGATATTATAACATGATTCTAGTACGGGCGATAGCCATTAATGTTGTGAACAACATATTAAAATTTCAGACGATTCGGTTGATAGCTTTTTTTTTTAGTTTTTGACAACACCAGGCCGAAAAAAGTAATATTGAGATAATTGAATTGAAAGTTTTGAGAGTGACCGCATGACGAATCTGACTCTACCTGCTAAAACGGCTGTAGAATCGAAAATACTGGAAATATCCTTCCAAAAATTTTACAGTATGTTCTTAAAAGCCTATACTTTCGAAATAATAAACAAAATATCGATTTTTTGAAAATTCTAGACCACCGGGAACCCTTGAATGATCGCATCTGTTTGGTGCTGCAGATTTTTGAAAGAAATGTTGGGTGATAATATTATCTCTAGAATCGGAGCTGTGTATACTCATCTTAACAGAAAAAACTTACTACAGCTTTAAAAACCAACAGTGAGCACACCAGTCCTCACACTCAACCAAAAATGCCATAAGAATAAATATGGTGCTTCAGAATAACGTGCCTTTAGTCGCTTGCGCTAACTTACTTTCTATTATTAATACTAGCTACCGAAATTTCAATTTATTTTATTTTTTAATTCACATTAAATCTTATTCATTTAAAAAAATACCCTTTCTGATTTGAACGTATAATAATTTTTTTTGTTTTATGCTTTTATTGCAGATCATTGCTTTATTCGGTGCTCTTTTCTTGCCAATTAGCATCAAACGTGTATCTTTCAACATTTAAAATTAATCTACTTACATGTATATTACTAAAGCTATTGTAAATTTTATCTAAGATAATAAAAATTAATAAAATGTTCCTTAAAATATATATTTTATTAAAGCTTACACAACACAAGGTTTGGCCCTATGCTCCACAACGGAGACTAATCAATGATAATGACGATTATGATACATACAAGGTGGCGAAAAATTAACTAGCCTATCGCAAGATTTATAATTTTTGCAAACGTCGACGTACATCAATCATATTTGACATTTGTGCACCGGACAGCTGCAATATACAAACAGACAAGTAATGGAGGTCAAAATAAAGATTTCCATCACTCAAAATCATTTTTTTGTATTTAGTAAAAAAGTTGTTCCAAAACCCAATTGAGTGATTAATTCTACGTCACCTTGCATAAATAAACTAAAAAAAAAAAATTACAAAAACTTAAAGATTTAACTAATCGCCTTCACACGCACAATACTTATGTGAGCTACTGTACATCCGCAACGTAAATATTGTGTTGTCTTTTTGGTGTATAAGAAGTTACTTTTATTTGTATTAGCTGAGAAACTACATATGTCATATTACTTCATTACTTCATTTACAAATTATACATTTTATTACGCTTTTTTGTACAATAAAGCTGTCATCCAGTTGAAAGGGCAGACAATTTGTTTAGTGTAACACCTCTGCGACGTGTAAATGCGAAATCATGTCAAAAAGTGTTGCAATCTACTTGGCTTCATTTGAATTACATCGTTTTCCTCTTGACGAGTGAATGGAAAGTAAAACTTATGTTATATGAGCGTGGTTGCTTTGCGATATTATTAGGTTTTCACCCTTTTGCACATTCTTATGCTAAAATATTCTATTATACGTCTTTTAATCCGCCAACGCGCAAAATTCAACTTCAACTCTAGAAATAAGTAAAAAACAGAAATGTGTTTAAGGGTTAATTGCATTAGCTTGCATACAGACACATCGAACAGGTAGTAGCAGTAGACAAAAACAACAAGAGTAAAATATTTTGTTTCTGCTTTTGATCCCTAAAATGTCAGAATCAGTGAATAAAACTTAACAGTTTCGGGTAATTCGAACAAAATTTTCAAATCAGTACCGCTAGTACCGAAATGTATGATACTTAATAATTTGTAACTGAAATTTAAAAAATATACTGTAATTTCAAATTGAAATATGAAAGTTTACCCATTTTAGTTAGTTTATCTATAATTTTTGACATTACCGTCCCTTAAAAATCTCTGGAGGGCAAGCAATTCACTGCGGCGTCCTTTATAGTATAGCGGATGCTTTTAAGGCACTCGCCTTATTTGAAATGATGTTTTTTGGATGTTTTTTTAAAAGCGTGGAAAACGGAAAGGAAAACACATTTTCTATCTTTGTTTTCAGTATTTATTTCTTAGCTCATTGTTAAAGAACAAAATTTTTTTTTGGCTATAAGAGGTGCGTTCGAAAAATTGTTAGCCTTCCAAAAATGGTCGTCACATAGACAATGGGCACAGATATAGGCGGCTCTATTTAAGCGATTTTAATGAAATAAAATTTAAATGAAAATTTATTAAAACAATTTTTTTTTAGTATTTTTGGACCTTTAAAGTCAAGTATTCGGACCAAAAACAAGAATTTAAAACGGGTTTTCATCTTTGAACGTCGGTCATTTTGTCAATTTTTTTTAAGATCGCAGTTCACAGGATAACTTCATTCAAACTGAACAAGAACCGTTTTGTTTTTTTTTATTTCAGACGCCTGTGAGTCCCGGAATCCGTGTCGCCAGCGTCATACCTGTTTTTGGAAGACCATTTTTGAAGGCTCACAACTTTTTGAACGCACCTTTTATGGCCAAAAAAATTTTTTTATTTTTTAACAGTAGACCAAAAATAAAATACTCAAAACTAAAATAAAAAATCTTTCGTTTCCGTTTTACACGCTTTTAAAGAAACACCCAAAAAACACCATTTGAAATGAGGCCTTAATAACATTAGAGCGGAGTCAATTGTCACTGCGTTAGATAGACTAGGTGAAGAGACCTGTCTGTCTCTTGATCTATTCCCTGCTAGGTTGTAGGGAAGTAAATGCGGTGGCAAGAGGGGCTAAAGTCACTAGATTTGTGCACAGGGGGACGCCGCAGGATGCTGTTCCTTCGCTTCTATTTGGATAGTGGCTATCGACGAAGTTCTGACTAAGTTAAACTAGAGTGGGGTTAAGGTAGTGGCAAAGACTTGGTCCTAATGGTATCGGAAATGTGCAATGTTCAGCTTGTATTGGCACCACTGCAGCATATAGCACTTGTCCCAGTGCTGCCTTTAATGTCGTTTTGCACTTACTTTCATCGACTTTCCCGTTATTTCCATCGCAATCAAAGTGCAATCCGGTTAAAGGAGATTGGTCTCCTAGAGGCAATCTCCCAGGAGACATCGAAGCATTTTTAGACAGTTAACACCATATTTCTCTGAACTTCGTGCAGACCTCTCTATCTGTAAACTATAGTTTGAGGGTCGTGCCAGGGTAATCTTTCCAAGATTGGAACTAGGGAAAGATCTGTACCGTTGCTGGTACCTCTGTCTTCATTGATGGCACCAAGACGGAATCTAGAGTCGGAGCAGTGGTTTTCTCTAAATTAGCCAATATATCGATTTGCTTAAAACTGCCGAAAACTATAGGTGTTTTTCAGGTTTAAATCTTTGCCATCCTGTAGGCATGCATAATGCTTAAGGGGGGGCTATGGTTTTTAGGGTCAAAAAATCGATTTTGGTTTATTTGAGAAAATGAATGTACATAATCTCAAGAATGTTGTGTCCAAATTTTAAGTCAATCTGTGCAAAACTCACAAAGTTAGAGCATTATAACCGTTGGCCGTTCCGACTCGGCTACCTGCTATGGTCGAACACCACGTGTATCGACGCGCGGCACACATACACACCCATCTACGCAGCTGTCTCGGTCCCTTTGCATTATTTTCGTCTTGAAAAAACCTTCACAGGTACGTAGATGTTTCTAACGTACATTCTGACCTTCTAAATAATATTTTACAGTTCAGTTTGTGAGTATATCCCAAATTTAATTTAATTCATAATTTGTTAAAAAAAATTGAAAAAAAATTTTTTATAATAAAAACTCGACAGGGTTACCTCGGACAATTGATTACCTAATGAAAACTCTTTGCTTTTTTGATTTCAGATGATCCAATGTTGAGAAAAACTGTCCACGGCAAATTGCCTTTTTTTCGAGACGTCTGCGTAGATCTGCTGTCAACGGCTCAATTTTGTATATTTTCTTGTGAAAATTTTTGAAAATATTTTTGAAATATGAGTTTACAGTATACTAATTGGATAAATAAATTTACATGAATCATCTTTCCAAAAAAAATTCATAAATAAGTGCATATTTTTAGTGGAATTAACCATCATAATGATATAATCATAATGCACTACCAGTGTGGTAGTTCAACCATTTGACCTAACTACCTTAAAAGCTACTCCGCAAAGTTAGTTTTCAATCATCGGTATACAGTGAGAGTATTTTTTGGTCAATGCACACTCAACCATATTCTATTTCTTCCCTTGGAACGGCGCCTCAAATGTCACAATTCATAATTAAATTTTTTGTGATGGCAATTCCAGACTGTGTTTTAAAATAATAAAATGAAAAGGAAGTACAAGCGGTGTGCCGTGCGTGGTAAGAGCCAGTGCAGTCAATTCTGGCAGCATTTTAAGCCTTTTAACTGTCTACTCAGACGAAAACGTTGGACAAATAGCTGCGTTGCTTTGAAAGTAGACTCTTCATGAGCGCTTATTATATGGAAATTATCCATTAGATCTGAATATGAAAAGGAAATATCCTCTTCTTACATATGGATAGCCCGAATTTCAAATGGTAGTCTGATAAAACCCGAATCATAATTCCTGGTGAATACAAAATTTATGAAAGAAATCTATACTATAAAGGTGAATGTCTGTACGTTGTCCGCGCATCACTACGAAACGACAACACCAAATGACGTGAAAAGTTTCATACATTCATATTTGCTTAAACTTAATCTAAAAAATCTTAGTTTTTCCTATTCCCCACTATTTATAGCACACTCTAGACTTCATAATTCGCATAAGCTGTTCAACTATGACCCAAATGCAAAGTTCAAAAACGGTTTGAGATAGAAAATTAATAAAAATAATTTTGCTTGATATTTTTCTGATTGGTTGTTTTGATTTTAACGAGGCATAGCAACAGATGCCGGGTATTGTAATATTATGGTTATTAATAAAAAATTATTTTCTATGAAATTATTCTTTGTAATTCTTTTGTATACATATCCTAAATTCTTCAAAACTACTCCTACGCGAGCGGGGCCGCGGGTTAAAGCTAGTTTTTTAACTCAAAAATAATGTACCGAAAAAAATTTAATAACTAAATAATTGAGATTAAGTTCTGATGTAAATTTAGAAGAATGAATCTAAAAAATTTTTTACTAATGTCGAATATATTTTAGAACTAAGAATTTGAATAACAAATTAAATGGTCGAGCATAAGAAAATTTCCAAAATGATATAAGAAATGAATGTGCTTAACTTTACTACTACTACTACACATTTTTTTTAGCTAGCCGAAGGCCATAGTAGTGCCTTATTGTTTTTTATTCATAATTATTATTCTTATAATTACTAAATAAATAAATAAATTATCTTAAGAAGTATGCACTTGCACGTATACATTAAAATGAAAATACAATAAAATAGAGAAGGGAAAGAAAATCTTAAATATTTTCTTACTTGCAAACACTTTAATTTTAAATGATATTGAGCTTTAGCCAAAATGGTGCACGTCTCAGAAAGGGCTGATATGTTAGTTCACTTCTTTTTGACATAATAGTCAAGTATGACATCTATGCATTAAATACGATTTAATCCATTCGAAGAACGAATAATGAAAAACTAAACAAGCTAACTTATTTATTAGGATCTTGTAGAATACTCCATGAAATGCTTTTAAAAAATCGCAATGGGCTCAATGCAATCGACTTGGTGTCTTGTCGAAAATCAAGATGAACAAAATTCACTAAAAACACAAGGCTAGAAAATGGCGAACGGCAGGACTCAAGTCTATGCTGATTCGGACAGATTAATTATTTAACCCCCATAACCAAATTGGGAAGTGACCTGGTTTGCATCTTTGGGCATGAAACATCAAAGGATAGAATACGTCGCCCTTCGGCAGGCAATGCAAACCTCCGAGTGTATTTCGGCTCTGAAAAAGCTCCATATGCATTAAAAAAAACGATTTGCCTGTTGGAGTCGGCCTTAAGCTGTGGGCCCCTCCGTTTGTGAAAACACATGTAAGCGCAAATTATGTGTATATTATTATTGGGTGATACTTCCGAATATAATTTTTACTACTACTTAAAAAAAAGAGTGATGCCAGTTCACTTCTATTTGTAAATGAAAACACCTGACGATAAGCATTGACTGCGCTGTCAGTTCTACCTTTATTGCAGGTGCATTGATTTTGGTAGAATTTCAAAATTTAAAGATATTATCTTAAGAATACTTCCAATAATCACCCTGTAAGCAATAAGTCAATGAAAAAATTGCACTTTTGGCACTTGCAAACGTGCCAAATTACCCAGTCACACAAACGTGCATACATACACTTACAAAACAATGAAGGATTGAAGAATGAAAGAATATTAGAAGCGTTGAAAATGGATAGGCTAATGGAAAATATTCGAGAATCGAATACGCCTATAATGGAATTAGATTTCAATAGAAGGATAAAAGCGAATGTACATATGTACGGTTGTACATGCAGTGAGGTTTGCACAATAGAAAACAATGGCTTCGCGAAATAAGTGGCCAAAATGCGCTTTTCTGTCAGCGCAGCAATTCAGTACAATTTACGACAGTGGGATCAACAAACGTAGGAGTAACAAGCAACAAACGCCGCCGAATGGATCGAGTGAAGGCGTAAGTAATGGGAGGTGTAGTGAATGTAGAAAGAAAATAGCAACACAAATTAAAATATAAATAGAATTTTTCGAAAAGTAGATAAACAAATAAGATGAGTTAAGGTGTAGAGCAAAATATAAAGAATAATTGCGGAAAATATAAAAAGCGTTGAATGAATTCGAAAAAAAAAAACTATTTCGCTGGAAGGCGTAGCAGTGTCATGACGCCTCCAGCCATCTTGCAATATTAGGACTAAAAAATATTCAAGTGTTTGGATGTAAATCTGTTGATTTTGTGTTACCTGTGTATATATACATAGCTTTTGTATATGCGCACGTGTATCACATCGTAAAATTTTCGCGGTTAATGTGTGAAAAGTTACGGAAAACCAACAAAACTTGTAAGAGTTCTACTGTTGTAGTTGGTGTTGAAGGCTACTGAGCGTTGAGTTGATTACTTCGTTTTGCAATAGCTGAAAACAAGTGGAGGTGGGAGGCAGTCAGGCAGTGAGAAGAGCGCAAAAAGTTTTCTCAACAATTTAATTGCAAATTAAAAGTTGTGGTATTATTGAAAATTGGCATGTAAGCGGCAAGGTGAATTCGCCTATCTGGTTTGTATTGGATTTCATCGGTTTGTGGGTACTCATACGCCATGGCGAACAGCAGCGCTTCTATCTGTACACTACTCGCATATACAAATGTGTGAATGTGTATTTAATCAAACTTGCATAGCAGCCAGCCTTAATGCAGAAGGTAGTCACAGAGAAGTGCAGATATGCAGGTGTGAGTATGTATGTATGTATGTATATATAGTATCTCGCGTTAGTGAATCAATAATAATTTAGAAATTTCAAGCAACAATGGCAACTTGTAAACAAATACCTTAATAGGATATTTTCAATGAAATTACCGTGTTCGCATGCGGTTTGCGATTTAGTATCAACTTCTGGGTTTTTGATGAAATTTACAGTCTTCTATTTAAAGATGATTTTTGATGTTTTTGAAAAAATGTGAAAATTGTTTTCATATAAAAAGTTTTTTTTTTTGGAGTGATTTCGAAAAAATAATTGTTATTTGCTTTACGTCTCCTCTTTGTATTCTTAAAACAATAAAGCAAGTGATACTTTCAACTCCCATTCGGCAGATTTCCGCTTCGATGCCGGGGGAATGAGATATCAGATTATCGAATAAGTTTGCAAATAAAAGCAGCCGCAAGTAATGGCATGTAGACGTTTTTCTTGAAATCATCTACTGTTCTAACGTCACTACATTTGTAGAACTATATTAAGATGCCACCGACAATTTGGAGAAGAAGGACCTATATTTACATAATTTTTGCAGACCTCAATCAGATTAGTTTCGGCGCTTGAAGAGCACAAGCGGCGCCACTTGTTGAGTTAATACCATTTGCTATGGAGTAGGCCACATTATAGACTGAATGATTACCAATTCCTGTAAGTGGCAAGAAATCAACTGAATTGAACAATTATAGACTGAAGCTGCACCGCGGTTACATTCATCCAGCGAGACTTTCCTACAAATTTTGTAGTAAAATTACCCTAGGCGCATACGCAACCTAACAAACTTGGGAGCAACCTGGGAAATGGGACTCGCAAGGGGTCCCGGTGGCCGGACGTTGACTTTCCCAAAAAATTGTACCTGCACGGTGTTGTCTATTTTGGTGCTTCTATTTATCTGAAACAAAAAACCAACAAAAATTATTAATCGGTATGACTCTAGCTATGTATGTACATATGTCCCGGGATGAGATTAAAAAAAAAAAATTACAAAACAGCGCGGTTTTGATTTTTACGCTCTAAAAATCGGGGGGTTTTCAGTTTTTTAATTAAAAAATACGAAATAACGAAAATGATATTTGGATTTTAGTACGATAGCCATTGACGGTGTGAACAACATATTAAAATTTCAGACGATTCGGCTGAATAGTTTTTTTTTACAACACCAGGCCGAAAAAAGTAGTTTCGAGGTAAAAGAGTTTAAAGTTCGAGGTACAGGAACGCGCGGGCCGCTGTCTACATAGTTAATGGGCTGTAGAAGCTATAATATTGGGAATATCCGCATGAAAATTTCACAGTATATTCTCAAGATAATATACTTTCGAAATATTGAAAAAACGAAAAATCGATATTTTGAAATTCTTAGAAAAGATTTTTAATGGTTTGACCAAAATCAAACCGTTAGCCCACTCTCAGTGAATTTGACAGAATCAGTTGATGGGCTGAAGTACCAAGCGTCATTACCCCGATTTGTTTAAGAAAAAACTAGTCCTGTTTTAGTGATATACGAAAACAATTAATACAATGTCACTTCGTTACCGTCTGAACAACAATTGATTTGACGAGTGTGTGAATACATTTGAGATGATCATGTACAATTCGCCTGGCGACTCACTTCCGTGATAAGGCAGCCCAAGTTCTCTTCACAACTTTGTTTTTTACCATAATTATTGGCCAAACCTAATATTTTATGTTTGCTTAAGTTACGTAAATTGAAAGCAGGGAGAGATAATAATACTACCATATGATGAATTTATTTTTAATTTAAATACAAAATAAATAAATAATTAGCGCGTACACTTCTGCTAGGTATCTGGCCGAGCTCCTCTTCCTACTTGTGGCGTGCGTCTGGATGTTGTTCCACAAATGGAAAGACCTACAAGCCTTAAGCCCACTCTGAACGGCACATGGTGTTTTTAGGAAGATCTTTTCCATGACAGAAACATATTTCAAAGTTTGACACCTGCCGAGCGGCGACCGCTAATAGAAAACCTTTTTCTGTCATTTTGGTGTATCATCCTCGGAGATTCGAACCTACGCACTCTTGAGTGGTAGATACGCATCAACCCATTCGGCTACGGCGGTCAATTTGACTTCAAAAATTTGTATGTGATTTTAGATTTTTCAGAAATTTATTTGATGTGGCGTCTTTAAGAAATACCTATGCAGTAAGATGCAAAATTATTACGTCCAGGATACTAAACATATCTATTTTGTATTTAGCTGAGGGAGAGCAAGAGACCATGTTTAGAGTTAAGATCGAGGTTGTTCAATAAATTTTGCGGTCTGGAAAGAGAGGGCTTTGCGACTAGCCAAAATTTTTTTTTGTTATGTTGATACACTCCTCAATGAACGTATGTGAAGTTTGATATGAATCTGTCAATTCATTCTTTGTTTACAAGCCAATTCATTGTTTGTTTACAAGCCATACAGTATTTTCTACAATGGAAAAAATCAAGTATCGTGCAGTGATTGAATTTTTATTTTTGGAAGGCTTAAAGGAAATTTATGAACGAATGTTGGAAGTGTATAAGTACTCTTCGCCATGAAGTAGTACAGTCGAAAGATGGATTACTGAATTTAAACGTGTTCGTACAAGTCTGGAAGACGATCCACGTCAAGGACGCCCAACAACAGTAATAACACGAGGCATTTTAGAAAAAATACAAAATATCGTATTGAAAAATCATCGAGATCTTTGCATACGGATTAATAATATGCTGCACATTAAAATATATTTTATGAATTAGGACCGGAGGCGTAAGCATAGTTAGAACAAACTTGAGAAAAAGTCTTTGCTTGGGATGCAGTTCATAGAGAAATGTTAGCTTCTGCATTCCACTGATATCTATCAGAAATGAAACATCAATGGAAATGGTCCCAAGTGTGTGTTAGGCCCGGGACTTTTCAGTCCATATGCTAATATACGAGTATGTATGCCAGTGCTTCGCTAGAGCAATATTTATACCTGAAAGGATGCTTAGAAGGGACACAAATGTAGTCACTCATTGGGCAGAGTAAGCAATATTTTGATTGAAGTATTGGGATTCAAAAAGCTGTGTCCACAAAATTTGGCATTCGAATGCGATTTTCTCAGCAACATTTAGAGCGTTTTCGAAAGGATAAAGTGCATTTTGTGCATCGCTTCATCACTATCGATGAGACTTGGGTCTATCACCATGATGCTAAATGAAAATAAGCCCTGAAATGGTGGTACGAACCTGGTTCTTCAGTTCCGAAACGAGTTTGTGTCCAAAAATCGGCCAAAAAGGTGTCATCATCATAATTTTTTTGGGGATACAAAATTAATCTAGTTTGTGGATTAATTGCAAACTGAGAAAACAATAAACTCTGAGGCTTAATTTGCATTTTTTTGCCAAAGACTAGTGCGTGTTAAAAAGGTCAGCAAGAAGAAATATGTGGATGTTGAAATTTAGTAGTGTTTGGAAGCAATATACTTTTAATTGATCGTATCTGTAGTGTAGACATATTTACACGAATTGGTTTTTTCTTAACATGGTTGCCATAAGTGACATTATGTTAATCGGTAATAATTATTGACAATTATGGCATGTAACACAGGGGTAAAAATTCAGATTATGCTATGAAGGCGCAAAAACTAAAAAGAATTATGTTTAATCTAACATCCGAAATCGATATCACGTGTGTATTTTGGCCCCAATCAGTTCAATATATTATATTGTAATAAATTTAATTTTAAATAAGAAAACTTTTTTATTTTCATCTAGATTTAATTTTTTGATCCTCCTTGGATGAATCTAAATTTTGCCACTTCTGCGACATGCTTTAAGGAGTTATATACCTTGTGAGCCAGAAAAAATGGACGACTGTCATAATTTTTTTAAAATATGTTCTAGAACTTTTATTGAAATGAGGCATTTATCATACTGAAGGGTAACTCTCGAAGAATACATTTTGGTATTTTTATTTTTAAAAATGTTATTATTTATTGTTGATATCGCTCCTCCCCCAAAACGCCACTTTTTAGAAGAGGCTTACCCAAAAAAATTTTTCTCGATATGAAAACCGCTTTGCACCAAAAAACGATTTTTGAGGGGTTGAAAAATCAAAAAAAAAAATAATTCCAGTGAACTATGCAAATATCTATAAAAAGTGAACCGTTCAGATTCACGAGGTTGTAACTTCGAATAATTAAAAAAAAAAGTCTATGCAAATCGGTCAAATAGCTCTTGATAAATATGTAATGAATGATCACCGCGACGGTAATTTTCAAAAAACACGGCTTCGAGGTAATCGCGTCTAAAATTATGCGTGCACTTCATTAATGGATAATTTTTATTCAGTCAAACTTACAAGTCACTATCGACACCAGAACCATAGTAGGACTCTTCTGCACTCGTGTCAGCTTCCAAAAGGTCGATCTGGTGTTGTCTTCGAGCCATTCTTCCTTCCTTGGACACATTTTGTGCGCGCAGTACAGATATCGAGACGTGCCTCTCGTCCTCACTCTCGATGAATTCATGAGAATAAGTGTCACAGGGCACCCCAAAAGCTTCAAAAATCTTCAGCAAAGCTTTTTTTCCTTCATTGAAAATACAAGCTGATGAATATGCTGTAATTTCAACTGGTACGGATCCTTCTGGAAGGTGCTTCGGAGAAATTTTCTAAATGAGTTGGTTGTAGCTTTCATTATGCATTGTTTTACGTAAAGCCGCCAACGCATTGTAAAATTAATCGCCTTTAGATAAGTCTTGGTAAATTGGCTTGATAGCATCCAGAACATTTTGAGGAAGCTTTGAGTAAGAATGTTCAAAATGAGGCAGAATTTTTTCTTTCGCGCTTTTCATTTCACCGCGGGACGAAAATTATTATTATTTTTTTTTGACTAAAGAAGTATCGATGTAGGGGTTGGAGTTTAGGAAATCGAATGTAAAAAGTTTCTTCCTACATTTAAGGACCACCCTAATATATATTTGTGAAAAGATTAAAAATTATTATGTGGAGAAATACTCTCGAGCCAACTGTCTCTTAAAAAGGGATTAAATTTACATGTTTCATAATTTTTGTAAAATTTTTATAACAGTAAAATGCAAGTTTTGTTTAACAAGAAATTTGGAGAGGATTCTAAAATTATTCCTTTAATTAGAGGAACGCATTTCGAAAACTCACCTAATCGGTAAATTGGTACGGTTGTCATCAGCTCAGTGGAATTAAAATCTTAAAATGATTTTGTTAGCAAGTGAATTTCTAAAGGGTGGTCAAAATCAGCAAGGACGGGTTATGTGCCTATATAGATTTTGTATTGCTAGGCAAGTCAATTTCAGTTGATGTCAGGACACAAAAACATTGAATCAGCTGCTCTACTGCTACTACCAGTTCAATATATCTTTAAAAATAAAATAAATAATTGGCGCGTACACTTCTGTTAGGTGTTTGACCGAGCTCTTCCTCCTATTTGTGGTGTGCGTCTTGATGTTGTTCCACAAATGGAGGGACCTACAGTTTCAAGCCGACTCCGAACGGCAGATATTTTTATGAGGAGCTTTTTCATGGCAGAAATACTCTCGGAGGTTTGCCATTGCCTGCCGAGGGGCGACCGCTATTAGAAAAATGTTTTTTTTTTTTATTAATTTTGCCTTCACCGAGATTCGAACTAACGACCTCTCGGTGAATTCCGAATGGTAATCACGCACCAACCCATTCGGCTACTGATGTGAATAATATCACAAGCTGACATATTTCACTTAATGTATTTCCGTATATTAAGATTTAATAATAAGATTTATTCAAGTTTATACGGTAACTGGCCCTACAAGCCTGACCCATTTGTCGCTTCACGCTCTTTCATGCACTGCAGAATGCAGTTTTTTTTTACATTTTTGCGCTATAAGGTTCTTAAACCAAGCCATTATAAAACCGAAAATGACGTTCGTAAATTTTCACTTAGCATCCCTAGCGAAGCCTGGAGCGACCAGGTTGTGCTAATGCAGATATATGTAAATAAACAAATACTTTGGCATAATATAATGAACATATGCCAACACCATTAGAGTGAAGGCCTTTCAGTTTACTGCTACTCCTGTCGTGCTATTGCGCTTGCAGCTCAATGAGATTTTTGCAAGCTGATCGCTTCATGCGGCTCATTGGCTCATCAGCGCACCTGCGAGTGGGTGCTGTCATAGTCACATGTAATAGTGATGATTTACGACTTGCAACACGCCAACAGCGAAAAATAGCAAACCTCAAATGTCACAACGTTGTCGAAACAATCGCAACTTCTATGCAACCAAAGGAAGGGGGCGACAAATGCTTGGCATTGAAAACTATCTGCTATCAGAGCTGCACGAATACCTACATAAACAATATAAACATGTCTATATATATTCACATGCCATCACATAATACCGTTATGAATAGAATAAGCGTATCGTCGAACAAGTCAATTGCCGGTGGCGGGCATTTGGCGCGTTATTGTGGGTTTGGCGCAGTGCGGCGTCAATTCAACGATTCAGTTGCATGCGCGTTGCATTTCTGATGGCTCGTCAAGTGGCAGTTCCGGTGGCTTAGAATAAATGATAACCTTCAGCAAAAAAAAGAAAATACAAATAAATAAAGTGAAAATATAAAGTTATTGATTGATTGATTACCCGAAATGTCCACTTGGAATGGCGTGCGAACACGGTAAAATTGAAATTAAGGGTCTATGAAAATGCTTGAAAATGTGTGAAAGTGTGACTTAATAAATTACTAATCCTCAACAATGCATAAGTATACTCTTTTAACTCTTTCAACTCTTTTTTTGTTTTTTGTTTTTGGCTCTACACAGCATCACCGCCTCTGTGCGCACCACCAACCGCATGAATGCTTTGCTTATGGAATCGATGTTGGGCAAAAAGCGCGCTCTGCAAAAACTACATTCCAACGCTGGTGAGGGCGAAGATGTCGAATGTGCTGTGGAAAAGCCGAAACGTGATTGGGAATACTTTCGCAATAATTTTAGCATGGAGACTGTTTATAAGCTAATCGAAACGGCTATTGAGGAGCGCTTGACATGGGATCGCTTTGGTCGCTCTTACGATTCATGGCGTTCGCTGCAAATGGCCGAAACGTTGGCTGCGGATATACGAGATCGTGTGAAGCGTTTGCAACACAAAAGGTGACAAATATGCGTGCGAACCTTGAAGGTTACACCACTAGCGATATTTATTAAATTAGGTTTAAGCAAAATTGAATTCCCGATGAGAAAAAATGATAAAAACGGTCTACTAGCCGTTAAAGTTCCAGTTTGTTCAATGGGTCCAATTTTTCCGTAGAAATTATGGAACTTATCATATTCTAAGACCACCGCCAAAATATTTTGCAAAAATTTTATGATTTACAATTTTATTTATTTTGCTAAATAAAAAAAAAAACACCAAAAAAAGTGCCAGGCGAATGAATTGGTGATACTTTAAAAATCTATAAAACTAATAACTACTATTTCGCCGCAGTCGAATGGATGCTGCATGGTAACCATTCGGGAGCAATCAAGTTCGAAATCCCGGCCATGAAACGCCAAACGAAACGATAGAAAATGTATTTTTCGAATGACGGTCGCTCCTCGGCAGACCATCGCTAACCTCCGAATGTATTTCTGCCATTAAAAAGATCCTCACAAAAAACCAGCTGCTGTTCGGAAGTGACGTTAATCAGTAGGACCTTCCATTTGTGGGAAAAATTAAACCGCACAATATAGTTGGAGGATCTGGGCCAAACACCCAATAAGGGGGTTAGTGCCAATTACGTAACTGCAAACTTCAAATTGGGAAGTCGTCTTTCGATTTGATTGAACTATATTTCATAGAACTTTACATAAAGCAAAACAAAAGGGATGAAGCGGTTTGGTTTGTAAATAACTATGTTAAACGTTTTCAAGTGTTTAAAAGAATTTCGGGCATACTATTACTTCAACAGGGTTTTATGAAGGCATTCAAGTCGGTCTGATTTTATGCAACTTAACCAGCTACAAAGGCGCCGAATGCTATCTTCAAAGGCGATTATCATAGCTGGCTTGTGACCATAACCCATACATTCTTTTGAGATGATTTGGTGACAAATATTCATAAGAACAAAATGATGGGGATATTTTCACGCGCTATATGGGTTATTTTATAATTTGTCTTGAATCATCAATCAACAATTGGAATTACTTTCCTGTAGTGAATACCATTTACGGAAGCAATTTGGAAAATTTTGATCTAATGATACAGTTGGGTACAAACTACACTAAAGCATACATTTTGCGGCATCGTTAGATTGTGAGTCACCTACAGTTAAATGTTAAATTTGAGAATTTTAAAAATATCCCATTAAAACCTTCACCTTTTCAATTACAATCATAAGAAAATTTCCGACTATGCAGCTTTATTGCCCATTCACTTCTACTATAAAAAAGTGCAGACTTGAAGTCGCTTAAGAATCGCGTTAATTTTTAAATTTTTTTTTTTTTGCATGCGGTGCTGAGAAATTATTAAAAAATACCTTTCTTGGATAAGGTGTTTCATGCTTCTAATGGGTTTTGAAATCTGATCCTACTCAATGATATTCACGCATAGTCCATTCGGGCACTACGATTTCAATATCAAACAAAATATAAGGCGCCTTCGATTCACCACTTCCCTGCTCGCTATCTCTGGGCTCTGCTCACTTGACGACAAATTTTGCATGTCAAAGCAAGCAAAGTTATCGAGCAAGATTTGCCACTAGCGAGTATGATATAACTCATGAAACTGATATTCTCACTATTTCTAATGCTGCTAACTCCCTTTCAAGAGAGTTTCATTAGCGAGAGACTTTTGCTGCTTCAACATTGCGAATTCTTTTTTGGTTTTGCCCGTCGTGTGCATACACCCTACAGTTCTTAGTTTTTAGTATACAGTCAACAACAGCATTGAGAAGAAAGAGAGCACAAAGGGTGTTGATAGATCATAAGATCACCCATTAAGTGCTTCCAAACAAATGCAATTTTTGGTAGCACTTTTCCAACACTATCAACATATGTTTATTTATACCAGCGATTAAGCGTAACTACACATTCAATGCCTTTTCGACTCTTTTCTCTAGGGGACTCTTGTAGTTTAAGCGTAAATGAATGTATTGGGTGTGTTAGTGCTGTAGTAATTGGAGTAGTGTTACTTTTTATGAGATATAATCAGGTGCTGTCTTGTGATCTCTGCAAAAATGTCAACGTCCCGCGTCAGTAAAATGTCGACAATCTCATGTTCATCACTAGCTAATCAATCAATAAAAATTTGCATTACGGAGTTGAAATGGAAGAGATAAAAGGATTTTTTATCAAATAAATACTACTTTGAAGTTTAGTATGGTTTTGTTATTGATTTAAGCATACAATTAAGTTCAAATGAAACGAAGTTATTGATCCAAATTTTGATATTTTCAAAAGTTTGGCGGGAAATAATTTGCAATATCACGGCAGCTAATCCGCTGAGTATCAGCAACATGCCATCAAAAAGGTAATAGGGTCACAATACAGCTGTAGGCTTACATTTCCATCTTCTACTAAGTGTCTCTTACATCTGTCAAATTTCTGTTTTGACTTTATGCCGATTTCTCATGTGGGCACCTTTCTGTTATACCCCTTCAGTTTGAAAATGGCAGCAACCAAATTGGATCACTGTATTCGCGCATGCAAATGAAGGGGTAAAATAAAAATTGAGCTGTCAAACTACGAAATGCCAGCTGGTGTTAAGACAGTAATTGTGACACAGATATGTTTAAACAGTGGAATTCGCAGCCTCCACTTAACATTTTTATTTTAACAGAACTTTTTTAACATAAATGTAATATGTAAGCTGTAGATGTGGCGTAATTATTGAGTACGGCGAAGGCAATCATTCTCAACTAACCTCCAGGTGCTTATCAGCACTGATTCTATCTTGTAGTCAATGAATCATGTTTGGCCCTACAAGTTGCACGTAGAGAATACATATATCTGGAGAGATTTATCCATTCATTGACTTATTTTTTGAAAAGCCGATATAGTAGTAGTAGTAGTAGTAGTAGTTGTAGTAGTAGTAGTATTTATTGCAAATAAAAGTAAAATATACAAAATTTGAAATTTACTTATTGTAATATTAAGAAAAAAATAAATATTTACAATAATTTAACGACAATGGCATGAGCCGTCTGTCAATTTATTTTTCGTAGAAAACAATTATTCGGCTTACAGTTTTTCAAACCAGTTAAACCCTTTTATTATGTAATCTCTGTATCGAGAGGCATATTTAATGAAACGCAAAAGTTTATCCCAATGATGAAAAGCCGATATGATAAAAATTGCAAAACTTATGCACCAACGACCATTCCATAAATTATTTTACTAGCATTTTTTTATTAGTACTCCTGGTTTTATGTAGTTATGCAATGAACTTTTACTATGGCATAGAATATTAAGTAAATGCTCAAATTATGGGCTTCGAAATTATTAGTATATATTACTAACTTTAAATATTGAAAATTAAATTGAAAGTAAAAACAGAACTTTTCTATTTTCTATTAGAAGTTGAATGGAATTTTCATTAAACTTTCTGTTTTATTTTTATTACTCATATTTACAGGCATCGTATCGTTTGCTTGTTATCAATTGTCGAAAAACAAGACCAAGGCCTCAGTTTCCGCATGCGTCATTTATTGGATGAGAAAATGGATAACTTCACTAATTTAGTATATGAACGGCCATCCTACTATATGGTGGTGACTTTGTTTTTAGTGTATAAGGACTAAATACACAGTTATGGCCGAAGCTTTTTCTGTAAGCTTTTGCGTGTTGTTGTTGGAGGATGTGTGTAGTGCATGAATGAGCACGAATGCTTTCATTGTTGAATGTACCTGTATTGTAGAGATTTTGCCTAGCATAGTTCACAACCAATGTGTAATATTTAAGTTTTAATAAAATAAATAAAGTAAAAAAATTGGGAAAAAATTATGAGCAAACTCACAGTAAGTTTCTTAAGGGGCATTCGTGCTTGGAACCCACTTTGTTTGTTTGCAAATTAATATTTATATATGGTACATTAGAGCGGGTAAATTTTTTCTTTCGACACTATTCCTACCAAATTCAGATTACGTGTGCATATAATTCTAAGAAAAAAAGTGCACTAGAATATATCTCTATAGTCAATTTCGAGTCCCAATTTCATATGAAGATATTAACCAAAGTATTATGAATTTAGTTTTTTTTTTTAATACAAGCTTGCACTTGGGAGTTTCTAGATAAATAAAATAAGAAAAATTTATTTTTTATCTCTATATTTTTTTAAAAGAAATTATTTTGTATCTCTTTTTTTTTCTTTAAATAACCCTATGATGGCACTTCGAAGCCAATTATATGAAATTTTGGGATAATGTAATAGGAAAAGTAATATAATATAATTTTATTTACATGTAATTCAAAATGAGATTTACACAAAAATGTATTAAATTTTGCAATATTTCAAAAATTTATTTTTAAAATTTTTTTCTAATCATACATTTTTTTGTCACAATTAGCAATGTAATATATTTACAATCATTTTGGTTTTATATCTTTCTTACTATCTTCTACTTTCTCTTTTGATTGACATAACCCTCTCTCAATTTTTGTATTAATTAAATACAGCTTCTTTAAAAATTAGGGGAATCGAAATGAATCTCCTCTAATATACTTTTTTTCATATAATATCACACAGAATCCGTTTCGTAGATACCATGTCGGAAAAAATCGATCCATGCAAATTGGCCCACACTAATGTACACAAATAAATTTAAATTCATAAATGATTCCATGTGAATTTATTAAGTACGCTTTGGTTTTGAGTTATTAAGATACGCTATCTTAAAAGCATATTTTATATATGTATGTACTAGCTGTACCCGGCGCCCGTTGCTACGCCAACAATAAAATAAATTTAAGAAAAATAACTTTAAAGATAAATAAGTACACAAATATTCAGTTCATTCTAAACCATTTTATTAATTTTGTTTATTTCGAAAAAATTGTGTCATTACAAAGTTAGAGTTTCAATTTGATGTTTATTGAAGTGCTGTGGAATACACAAGGGATGTTTTTTCATCTGGTGCGTAGACGTATAAAGCAGAAGGTTTTCCGACACGTGTGCCAGCCAGATGGAGCTGTCCATGTGAGAAGCATGGATTCTCCAAATTTAATCACCACACTTGTAACGATTGTCTTTGTGCTTTGCTAATAGTCATTGCGAAAGCTAGTCGCACCGGAAACTGTACAAGTTTGAATTCGAATGGGATCATTGGGATACGTGGCAACAGTACGTCTTCACCTTTGAATTTTCCAGCCAAAATTGTTGTCTCGATAGCATTGTTCATCATTTTCTTGACTGAGAGTCTGGTTCCGTTGCAAAGTCGTGGTGGATTTAAGTTTCGAAGAAGAATGATGGGTACGCCAATTTTCAATATAAGAATGTGTGGCGGCATGCCAGGCATATCAAACGAATGCAAGAATTCAGTTAGATAGCTGACAACCTCGTCTTGATTTTCCACAGTATCGATGGACTTATATGTTGACGTTTCACTGGGTATTCCATGCTGAATGGTGAAGTTGATGGTATTGACATCGATGTTTTTGGCTGCTAATATAGCACGCATCACCAGACAATAAAATGAGTGCGCCACGGAAGATCCGTCTGTTTCCTCTCAAATCTCGCAGTGTATGATCAAGCGCTTCCATCTATGAACATGTCATATGCGTTTCCTCTGTGTAAAAATACATGGTCATACTAATTTTTATGACAATCGATTGAACGGGGTAGAAGTTGATACTCTGCAGCGCCACCTGATGGCGAGTGGTATCAACGAGCATATTCGACAAACCTTCTGCGTGGAAAAATATATATATATATAAATTTTTATAATAATCGGTCCGGTAGTTTTTGAGTTCATCGATGACATACAGACAAACATTCATTTTTATATATAAAGATTTTCTACTTTTTTCTAAATTTTCATATTCCTCTTTATATTTCTTAGCATAAATAATTGCGCAATGCAGAATTTCTCAATTCTATTTCTTGCCTTCCGGTTCCTTCTGCTAGCTAAATTGAATAAGAAAAAAAAAATGGTTGCCAATTCATTCTTATTTCTTGTTGTTTTTTTGTACTAGTTTAGGAAAAACTATTTACATGTATCTAAAAAAAACTAAAAAGTTGTTATCAGTAAGAATCACTGAAGGCCCCGGCGAGATTCGAACTCACGATCTCCTGTTTACTAGACAGGCGCTTTAACCAACTAAGCCACGGCGCCAGTTGGTAACCCTGCTTGGATGCAATAGCATGAGCGAACCAGTTGTGAAAATCAAAAAGTAAATTTAACCCGGAGAGAGAGATATGACATACCCAGTCTGTTACTTATATGAGTAACTTTTTTATGTAGTTCATTAAATGTGTATTTATTAAAATATAATATAATATAAAAAATGTTTAACTGCCAAATATTTACCACCAACTCTAAGGTATATACATACATGTCTCAGTATATTTTGTATGCGGGTACGTCATACATTGCCACTTACTCTTTGCAACAATTTTTCAACACACTTCTACCGGGTTAAGTGCCGCTAACTTTACATGTCAAACGAAAAGTTCAGTCTAAAGGGCAAGTCTATTACTATTCAATTCTTATTTGCTTGAAGTAACTGATTTACCTTTATAGTTAACGACTATGGGCGGTGCCCCACCCCCTTAACTAAACACCCTCTTAAATACTATACCATAGAACCAGCTGTCATGGCAATAATGAACACCATTTCCCAACATTTAACTGAAGAAACGAGTTTGAGTCTCAGTCCCTGATTTGACTGCGTATTTTTTTTATTGAAGTGGAGTACGGATTCCCTTTGAAATGACACAACCAAATCTGGATTGTGTCATCTCTGTCAGATAAGAGCACGATTTGACGGTCCCGGTGTGTATGCCAGACAAATCGAGATACACACTTGTCGTGTTTTGAGCTCTTTTCCGAGTAGGCAAAAAACATGACTTTTTTCAGGGTTGAGTAGTTAGATGGAAATTGAAATTAGGTACGCGTATTTCGGGCCTGAAGCCTAAAGATCGGAAAGTGCCTCAATTCTCCTATATTACATTTTTTTAAATTATAAAAATCAAATATATTTTATGTTTAAAAAATTCTTCTTCAGTAATCTTCAACTAACCAATTACTGTAGGCCCCGGCGAGATTCGAACTCACGATCTCCTGTTTACTAGACAGGCGCTTTAACCAACTAAGCCACGGCGCCCGGTTGACACATTTCCCCGAATATGATGACGAAAGAGAATCGACGCCAAGAAATCTTCAAACTTATATTTCTACAAGTGTTACCTTGAATTATACATACTTACTTATCAAATATTAACTTTTTAAATTGAATTGTTTAAAAGGTAAGGGAACTTTAAGGGGGTAGTATGGTTAATTCGGTGTAAAACAAGCATATTTTTCGAAATTTTTTTTGTCGACACAGTTGATTTATTCAAAATTTTAAAATTACTTCATTATAAAGTCATATTTAAGGAATATTGTGTGAAATTTTCATTGATTTTTATGAAGAAATGAGTTGGTGGCAGCGAATCTTCGCGGACGTCTCATAAAAAAGTTTTATTGCGGTGTCCCTCAGAACTCATTACTGGATCAACTAAAATCAAAAAACCAAATTGATTTCATCAGCTAATAAAGTTTCGCAGGTAACAACGTCGAATTTTTTTTTTTTTTTTTTTTTTTTTAATTTTTTAAAGCGCTTTGAAGTCAAAACACCGATTTTTCATAAAAAAAACTTGAAAACTTTGTTGTTTTAAAATATGACAAAATTTAAAAAAAAAAAACTCGACGTCATTACCTCGTGAATAAAGTAAAGAAACAAAAAAACGAAATTTGAAAAGAATCGGTGCAGTAGATATGAATCTACAGTGGACACCGACCGTAAAAAAGGCAAGTGTGAGAAAAACGCGTTTAAAGATTTGTGAAGATTTTTACAGCGTGAAATCCGGTTGGAGAGGTAGATACTTAATCCTTTGTGTCTTTGTCAATTTTACTCTAATGCACTTCAAACTTTCACACAATAATCTTAAGATGTTATAGAATAATTTAAAAAAAAAAAAAAAAAAAAAATGAAAAAAAATACCATACTACCCCCTTAATATTAGAAGAAAAAAACAGCATTTCAGAGTTTTAAAAATTGTAATTGCAAAAATAAGTCTTCAGTTGACAAAGACTACCAAAATTAAAAGGAGAATTTATGTTACACATTGTTTTAGTAGGTATGGGCATATTATATTACTAGATCGATCACAAAAATAGTATCAGCAGCGGCACCTCTTTTACGAGGGCAAAAACTTATTCCCATAGCCAATATTTTAATTAATAAATATCTAGAAATGCAGTATTTCTTGCAGACCAAGAACAACAGATTAATGGATTATTAAGTATTATTTTAACAGTTCATTAAAAATAGTTTAAACCTGTACTTTTACGTCTTAATGTAGAAAATGTAGTATTTCTTACAGATTATAAAGAAAGAAAATTAGGGAATGCTTAGTAGTAAATGTAAAATTGTTTAGTTATTTTTGACTGAAAGTAGCGATTACTGAGGATAAAAATATATAGGCGAAAGTGAAGGTGATTCGCATTCCGGAAAATCGACTGAAAGGAATTATAGATCGTTCAAAATTAATAATCGACCGAAGAATCGATAACAAGAGAAAAACTATAACAAATAAATGGATAAAAGTAGAGAACAATGTTTATTATTTTGGATAATTTATTATAAAAATGTGCGCGAAGAAAAAAAATCGATACAAATTGAGAATAAATAAAAAATTCGATTTGTATGGAAATGTTTAATAAGTTTAGAATAGGTTTATACTACTCGATATTAGTATACTCAAAACGATCCCCGAAAAAAATCGATAGCAAAATGAAAAAAATCGATACAAATTTAAACTAAGTGAAAAATCGATTTTTACAATAGGTTCATTCTACTCGATATTAATATACGCAAAAGTTCCTGGAAAAAAATCGATGAAAAATTAAAAAAATCGATACAAATTGAGAATAACTAAAAAATCGTTTGGTTTGGAAATGTTAATTATTTTAAAATAGGTTTATGCTACTCACTATTAATATGTTCAAACCATTCCCCAAAAAAAAAAAAAATCGATAATAAAAATAAAAGTTGGATAAAAAATGAGAAAAAATAAAAAAAAATCGATTTGTATGGAAAGGTTTAATAATTTTAAAATAGGTTCATACTACTCGATATGAATATGCTCCAAACGTTCCCAAAAAAAAAATCGATAGTAAAAATAAAAAATCGATTAAAATTGAGAATAAGTAAAAAATCGATTTGTATGGAAATATGCTCAAAACGTTATCAGAAAAAATCGATAATAAAAATAAAAAAATCGATAAAAATTGAGAATAAATAAAAAAACGGTTTGTATGGAAATACTTAATAATTTTAGAAGAGGTTTATACTACTTAATAATAATGTACTCAAAACGTTCCTCAAAAAAAATATCGATAAAAATTGAGAATAAGTAAAAAATCGATTTGTATGGAAATATGCTCAAAACGTTATCAGAAAAAAATCGATAATAAAAATAAAAAATCCATACAAATTGAGAATAATAAAAAATCGATTTGTATGGAAGTGTTTAATAATTTTAGAATAGGTTTATACTACTGAATAATAATGTACTCAAAACATTACTAAAAAAAATCGATAACGAGTATAAAAAAATCGATAAAAGCTGGAAATGATTTAAGAATCGCCTAATGTGGTAACATTTAATACTTTTTATTATTTTTAATTTTAAAATACGTTTACGCTAAAAACGTTCCCCAATTACCAATTGGCTCGCTAGTTGTGGGGTATGATATACCGTGAAACTCCACTGGACAATAAAGATGCAAAATTTTATTTCCATTTTATGTTCTAAATTGTTTTTATTATAGTCTCTGATGCCATAATTATCTACAATACTTAAAGTAAAATATTTCACAATTTTTGTTTTAATTATTTGACTCTGTTTTAGCATTATTAACATTTGTCGCACGGCTAAGTTAGAATAAAAAATATTTAGATGAAAATTGGCATTAACTTGAAACTTTTACTTTCGATTTGAACTAATTAAAAATTATTTATGTTTTATTAAAAATGAACTTTTAAAAAATTCTTATCAGTGACTTTCAACCCATCGATCACCGTAGGCCCCGGCGAGATTCGAACTCACGATCTCCTGTTTACTAGACAGGCGCTTTAACCAACTAAGCCACGGCGCCCAGTTGACACATTCGCGCGAATTTGATAACAAAAGTAAATTGCCGACATAAAGCAAAAAAATGTTTTCAAATAATATCGAAGATATATAAATCAAAATTTCAGGAAGATTCATAAATCACAACTAAATTGCTATCAAGAGATAACATGACCTTGCAGGTAATTTTTATAACGAACTAGTGCCCGTTAATGAGTAAAGTTTTTGCGAGATATCAACAATTTTTCGGGTTTTCTAGAATACACCGAATACTGAAATATTTAAGGAAAGTCATTTAAAGTTAATAGAGAGTAAATTTATTTGCGTCGTTACTTGTATAAGTTATCCAAACAGGTAGGAAGGGCAAGTTTCTATTTCATTTTCCCCTTCAGTAACCCACCATTGCCAGTGGATATACACACATACATTCATATGTTAGTAGCCTTGTGACGCATCAAAAAATCCCCTATTCCTAATGCCATTGCGGATTTTAGGTTGCGTATACGTAACATCAGTTAATACTTACTTTTCCGCCACGCTTAGCCAGCCCATTTTGAGTCCATGGAGTATTCGCCATTTTCGTGATTTTTACGATTATTGAAACAATTATTGAGGCAATTGCAACATGTTAAGTGCTGCTGCTTCAGCAACAAAAGCGTCAGTTGGCTTGGAGTGTCGTTTTGCGTTTCGCATAAGCAGCAAACAGCAAACATCAAATACGACCAACAACCAAAATTGTATGTAGGTACTTATTGCTAACAACAGGAAAGAGGCAGTCAGGCGGTAGCGAGTGTGAGAACAAGCGAATACGTGTGTATGTTTTTGTATGTATATAAGTATGTACATACATATATACGTACGTCCGCACGCTGAGTGGTAGTCTATTTAGTACGTCGTAGTTCGGCTCGGCGTTAAATGCTGTCGCGTGGTTTATTTTATTGCTGTGCAGAAGACTGGTGCGCAGGCAGTGAAGTACTTGGGACTCAGATTAAAATTCAAGTACCAACTTTATTGTTATTTTTATGAGTGGATAGATTTTTTGCTGCTGTCGACTTCCGATTTTTTGCAAAAACGGTGGGTGTAGTTGGTTCATTATGAAAATTTGCTATTTATTGTTGAGCGCATTTGGATGGCAATACGAGTATGTAAGCTGTGACTTGGTAGTTGTTTACTGCAGCTTCTTAATAGGCTGGTCAGCCTATATCATACGTTAATATCAGTATATTTTTAATTAATTCACATACACTTGTGCTCACGTATATAAGGCATTTTTTTTACAATATTCGCAAAATTTGTCATGCTAAATTTTTTTCGTTAAGTTTTTATAAAAATTTAATTCACGCATTGCATAACAAAAATTTTACAAATGAAAGTTTCAAACTTTCTACAAAAGTTCTCAAAAATTGAACAAATTTCAAAAAATTATCATCAAAATTGACAAAAACAGAATTTTTTGAAACATTCCTGGTATGGAGTTTAAATTTTAAATTAAAATTATCGGCGTTGAGTTTTCTCCTATATAAAACACATGTTCGGAAGTATTTTATATGAAAAACATGCCCAGCGGTCGTATATTTCTGTTCACATAACAGTTATTTGTAATAGCGTAAATAATCATGGCATTTATAGACATACACGAAAATACTCAGAATGATGAAAGGAATCCATTTAGCCAATTCTCTTCGTACGCCCGATAACTAGAATAAAAATTAATATTACAAATATATTTCAGTAAAGTATAGAGCCGCCGTAGCCCAATGTGTTGGTGCGGGACTCCCATTCAGGGGTGCTTGCATGAACATCAAATAATGGTAAAAGTTTTTTCTAATAGCGGTCGCCCCTTGGCAAGGAATGACAAACCTCCGAGTGTATTTCGGTCATAGAAAAGCTCCTCATAGAAAACCATTTGCCGTTCGTAGTGTGTTTAAAACTGTAGGTCTCTGGATTTGTAGAACAGTATCAATACAGACAGGAAAAATAGGAGAAGGAGCTCGGCGAAACACCTAGCAGAAGTGTACACGCCAAGTATAATTTTGTTTTTATAGGTCAATGAAAATTGACTACATATTACGAGGTAGGTTGGCATTGAAAATCAGTGAAATCGATCAATAATCGCAGACACTTCCCATATAACGGTAATTTTCAAAAAGAAAGAGCAGAAGTATTAAGCAAAATTACTAACATCTGGTACAAATAATGAGCCAAAAAAAAAATACCATTTGTAAATTAAAAAAAAAACGACTAAGCCACGCCCACTTTTGTATAAATGCGTGTATCTTAATAACGATTTAATAAACCTCATCGAAACTGGAATACAGATAGTGAACGAGAACATGACGAAGCATCTCTTGTCATCAAACAAACAGTCTTCGCACTCTGTATGAGACTTCGTGTATTTAGCAAAGAGCATTAACATCGATAACAATGCCAGCCTTGAAATCTACAGCCTAAGGAATCGAGTAGTAAAGTCCTCTCTCGACTAACAAAACTAACATTTTAAAGTCTCCCATCATGCCTGTCCTATCGCATGTCGCCGAAGCATGGGCAATGACAAAATCCGATGAGAAGGGAGTGAAGGATTTTTTGGAAATTTTCACATTGGTCACGGCGAGTGTCGTAGACAATGGAACAATGACCTGTACGAGCTTTACAACAACATGGACACAGCGCAGCGAGTAAAGATCCAGTAACTCCGCGGGCTAGGTCATGTCGTCCTAATGAATGCAAACGTTCCGGCTCTGAAAGTATATGCGATACCAGCTGGTGGTAGCAGAGGAAGAGGAAGGCCTCTCCTGCGTTGGAAAGATCAGGTGGAGAAGGACTTCGTTTCACTTGGTGTGTTCAACAGGTGCCGATTAGCTTGGGAAAGAAACGACTGGCTGACTTTGGTAAACTCGGTTAGGCCGTTATCGCCTTAACCAAGAAGAAGATGCTTGATACACAAATTGCTCTCTACCTCATTTAGATGCAACATAAATAATAATGAGATCGGGTAAAAATCACGCCCACTTTTTATATGCTAAGACTAAGTTTCTGTCCATCCTTCTGAAGTTAACTCTCATTCTTTTTGAACTTGTTTGGTTACAAAAATTAACAGCCAGACCCAAATACAATTTTACTAAATGTTTAGATATAGAGTTCGGAGTGGTCCGAATTCAGTCCTCCCTCACTTGTTATTTTAAAAACCAATAAAATAACTTTATTTATGTTAATGGATTACATTTTTTGTGCCTAAATACGCTACATTACAATTGTGCCTAAATACGCTATGGTATGAAAATAAAAACAACTTATTAAGGAAATACTTATTTTATTAATTTATTTATTGAAAATATAATTATAAATAATACAAATAATTTTATTACATTACGAAAGGTACTAGTAGCTAAGACTATCAGCCCACATTGACGAAATAAGCCGAGCCGTCGGTAAAGAAAGCAATTAAATGAATTTTATTTAATTAATTTACGACTCACTTTCTTTGATTTGTATGAATTTAAAAAAAAAAGCGCCAAATAATACTAAATATATTTGAAAGAAAATCCAAAGCGGCAACTCGACTATTTTTGATGTGAGAGCATTTACATCTTTTTTTCTCAGCAGAGCCGCTGATTTAATTGTTTTCTATTTATTTGGTCTCTAAATTGTCAAATTTTGTTTGAATTACTATAAACTGTCAATATTTGCTTATAGATTTTGACATTCTAGGGTCCAACAGCAAAAACAAAATACATTGCCCGTGTTGTTTTTGCTCTACTACTAACTATAGGGTTTTTCAGTAAGAGCGCTTCAACTTTTGAACTTTTTTGAATAAAACACAAACGGTTTGACATTTTTAACTAATTTTTTTTTTATTATCGAGTTTGAACATATACATTTAAGTATGAAATTCGATTTCTTTTGCATGACCACAGCGTGCACGTTTTACGAAGTCCAATGGTTGAACCCAATTTTCGACCACTCTTTTGCATAAATCGGTCGAAATTCCAGCAATTTCGCGTTCAATATTGGCTCTGAGCTCACAAATCGTCGCCGGCTTGTTACTGTAGGCCAATGACTTCACATAACCCCAAAACGGGACGGCTAGTTAAATCGACCGTAAAATGGCCGTAATGCTCTTAAAGTAGCAGCAATAGAACGATTATTTTCATAAAAAATTTGCAGGATTTGCCATCGTTGCTCAAGTGTGTAGCGTTCCATGATGAAATGTATACTAATGAAGTTTACAAATGACAAGCGAAAAATAAAAAATATTGCGTCGTTCGCCCTCCCTATCGGAAAAAAGTTGAAGCACACCTATTGAATAACCCTATACTTGCTCCATGTGCCATGCTCCAAGTACCGACATTTTGCTGAGAGCAATTTTATTTTTTCTTTTTAATTTTATCTGTTATTTTCCGGTAAGTAATTTTTCTTGTGATATTTCTTTGAAAATCCATTGTTCTACGTAAGAATTCCTTGAATGACGATATAAATCTCCAAATATATCTAAATATAACAATCTTATAAATCTTTTAAACACTTAAGAAAATGTGATTGAATGGTAGGCAATAGTTCGGACCCATAAGATATACCTGCCACCCCCCTTACATGTTCGTATACTTATATGCGTGTATCTATCTATATCTATCTACTCTTGCGAGTCATCACTCTTATTCTATTCCGCAATCAATCACTTCACGCTCTTAATTTACTTATGCTAATAATTCGTCACAATATTTTAAAAATATTTACAAGTTCTGAAATGTAGTGCACTGCAACTACCTCTGCACTCAAGGCCCCGGCGAGATTCGAACTCACGATCTCCTGTTTACTAGACAGGCGCTTTAACCAACTAAGCCACGGCGCCACTACTTTTGAACGTTTTTATTTCGCGTTCGATGGTTTTTTGCTGTTGTCTTTAAGTGATTATTTGTTTTTATTTCTCTGCTAGCAGTCAGAGGAATAGATTTGTGAGTAATAACAACTGAGCAAATTAATGAAGTAATAGCATGCTACAACAACATGAAATAAAGCAAATATTTTGTTAAACTGTAGTAAATTTTTCCAATTTTTGCGAGTTTAACGAGATGTTGTCGATAATATTGAAATGAAAGGTTTATTTATTAGTAGGTAGTAGTCTTATAGCTGTGTTTAATCCGTATGTAAAAAACATTTAATTTCAAAAATCGATCAAAATGTGTCGAAGTAACGGATTTTTTTATAAAACAAAAAAATCAGTAAACTGAAAGTTTTGTTCACTACTTTCATATTTGCAAATTTAATGCGGTTCTCCGTTATTATTCGCGAAATATGTATGTATAATTAAGTATATTGACCATTCCGAATCTAGCAAGCATTATTTCATCAAAATTGATAAGAAATTTTCCAACTGAAGAACGTTTTTGTAGAAATAAAGTAAAAACAGAAGATTCTCGAGTTGAACAGAGACCGTAGAAGAGTATTACAACGTCAAAAAAAAATAAAAAATAATAATAATGCAAAAAATAACGCAATTTGCTGACTTACTTTTGCAATTTTCTGACTTACCCGGATGTAGTATTACCTAACTAAACCTCACCTAACCTAACGTTATCGAAATCAATCCAACCGTACACAATGTGAGACAATCGAACCCATTGTGCTGCTTTTCTGCATTGCAAAAGGAAGTCATTTTGATTATTTTACAATGCCAACCTATCCAAACTTCACTAAATAGAACCCTACGTAACACAATTCAACCTGCATTGTACTTCTATGTGTACTCGATTCAAAACATCTATAAATAAACGTAACTTTACCTAGCATAACACAAAATAACATAACCTTACAGGAAATTCGTAACTAAAATCATCCTAACTAAACTTCATTAATCTGAACGAATCTAACGCAACCTGAGCTGAGTTTTTTCCATGCAATACAAGAGTGGCTAATTTGAACATAATATACTGTTAAAAAATTAAACATTTTTGAATTTTTATTAAAAGTTACTTTCTTAATTCTAAAATTAAAATTTGAACACAATATACTGTTAAAAAATTAAACATTTTTGAATTTTTATTAAAAGTTACTTTTTTAATTCAAAAATTAAAATGACAATCTCTTGATCATTCAAGAGTGATGATTTTTCACACTCATTAAATTGTGCATGCTTACCAGCAAATTGCAAACGGTTCTGCTGTGTCATGTAAGCTTCGGTTGGTCAGTTTGGATTAGGTAAGCTTGGGTTATAATGAGTTTTGATTTGTTAGATGTATTCATAGTTATGTAAACTTATTGCTGTATTTTAAAATTAACCACAATGAGCAGTAAAGCACTATCGGTGATGCGGTATTTTCTCGCAGTCTCGGTTCAGCTGGATTTTTAAAAATGTGGAAAAAAACTTAAAAAACAAAATCGTAACTTTTACAGTTACAAGAAAAAAGATGAAAAATAGCTTGTTTTGAGCATATTTTATTGGAGTTTAAAACTACATATGTATATGTTTGTGGTGCCCGTTGGGAAATAGTGGCCAAAAAATTCCAATCGTTCAATCTTAGAATTATATACATTCATAACGCACATACACTCCCCTTCCCAAGCCCATATTGAAATAAAAAATCGGTTGAAAAATGGGTTAGTTATGTATTTTTACTGCATCCGAAACACCATAAATCGGGTTTTAACAATAAATAAAAAAATTGAGGATGTTTTGAATTATCACTTGAAGAGTTCTTTCGATTTTTTTTTGTAGCACTGTGTTATTTTATTATTTTTACTTTACTATTTAATTTTTTTATTTTAGATTGTTTTAATTTATTTTATTTTAGTCGATTTTATATTTCGTAATTTTATTATTTTTGTTTCATTTTAAATTGTTTTAACTTGGTTGGTTGGTTGGTTTAAGGGTGACCCCGCATCGGAGTGCCACATAGACCGCAAGTTGGGTCCGTTGTGTTGCCCTAGAGCTCATTATTTTAAATGATTTCCCCACCTAACCGAGATTTTTATTGTAGATTTTGGTCAAAGATATTAATTCGTTTCGAGAATTTGATGAGAGATTCGATTTTCAGGTTCAAGAGTACTGAAAGATTGTCAATTGTTTGAGAGCCTAGAAGAGCGAGTCGACTTCTGGCTAGACCCGGACAACTGCACAGCAAATGTCTGCTCGATACTTCCTCATCTTCGTCCTCGCAGTATCTGCACAGGTCGTTTTGAGGAACCCCGAGCCGACGTGCGTGAGTGCCCAAGAGGCAGTGGCCGGTGATAAGAGATGTTATATGCCTTAGTTCGTGTTTCGAAAGACTTATAAGGGTTTTTGTCTGTTTCAGATTGTAGGATGGCCAGATTTGTCTGGTCGTAATGCAAGTAGTTTCCACTCGCCACCTCCGATCAGCAATGCTGTGAAATTCTCGATCAATGATCATTTTACATGTTGAGAGCGGAATGTGGATTGTGGGTAAGTTACTAACATTTGATTGCGCAGCTCCAGCTCTTGCGAGCTCATCAGCTTTGCAGTTACCTTCGAATCCACTGTGACCCGGTATCCAGATAACTTGGACAGAATTCTGAACACTCATCTCGTTAAGAGATAAGAGACAGGATCGAACCACATCTGAGTGGGTATAAGAGGAGCTGAGTGCTCGAACGGCCGCTTGACTGTCGGTGAAAAAGCGGATATCCTCTAGTGATATTCTATTTTCTAAGAGAGTTTTCGCAGCATACCAGATAGCGCATACTTCCGCTTGGAATACGCTACAGTAGTCGGGTAATCTAAATGATAGATTGATGTGAGGGGAATTTGAAAAGATTCCACTTTACCGTCTTGTTTTGAACCATCTGTATATATAATAAGAGGGCCATCGATTTCGGTAAGATTTGTCTTCCATTCTTCCCTAGTTGCGAGTGAACAGGAGAATAGCAGGGGTGGTGATGGAAGACTTACATGATAGTCTATGTCGGAAGAGATAACAGTGTTCCTGTTCAGTATGGCCGAATGGCCATGATACTTATTCCATTTCGATATAGCATTCATGCGTGTCGTTGCTTTCGCTGCAATCGCTTTGCCAGCCAGATCGATAGGGAACAAGTGAAGCAACGTATTTAGAGCCTTAGTAGATGTTGTACTTAAGCATCCTGTTATCAGGAGGCAGGCTGTTCTTTGGACTCGATCAATTGTGGCTACTCGACACCGTTTTTCGAGTGCTGTCTATCATACAACCACACCGTAGAAGAGTATCGGTTTGATGATCGAGGTATATATCCAATAAATGATGCGAGGTGAAAAACCCCAGGTTTTGCCTATAGCTTTCTTACAAGTATAAAGAGCTTATTTTAATATATTTTACTTTATTTTATTTTATTTTATTTTATTTTATTTTATTTTATTTTATTTTATTTTATTTTATTTTATTTTATTTTATTTTATTTTATTTTATTTTACTTTATTTTATTTTATTTTACTTTATTTTATTTTATTCTATTTAATTTAATTTAATTTAATTTAATTTAATTTAATTTAATTTAATTTAATTTAATTTAATTTAATTTAATTTAATTTAATTTAATTTAATTTAATTTAATTTAATTTAATTTAATTTAATTTAATTTTATTTTATTTTATTTTCTTTTTTTAATTTCTTAATTCTTTTTTTTTTTAATTGCTTTAATATATTTTAATCTCTTTATTTAAATTTCTTAATGGTTTTTTTTTTAATTGTTTTAATATATTTTAATCTCTTTATTTTAATTTCTTTATGGTTTTTTTTTAATTGTTTTAATATATTTTAATCTCTTTATTTTAATTTCTTTATGGTTTTTTTTAATTGTTTTAATATATTTTAATCTCTTTATTTTAATTTCTTTATGGTTTTTTTTAATTGTTTTAATATATTTTAATCTCTTTATTTTAATTGCATTATGTTTACTTAAATTTTAATTATATTTTTTTAATTTGTACATCATCTTAGGTCTCAGATATGCAATTAGCCCCAAGCAATTTATTTTAGCTAACAAAAAACTCCCGTTCGATGTACGAAATATCTTCTCAGTTCTCAGCAAAAACCATTTCGACAGTAAAGAATTGGAGCAACAAATTTTGCGAAAAGTTTTTTATATCTTACGTTTGGCAAACTTTTTACTTTATTTCTACTTTCTTTTATTTTTGCATTTCTTTGCCAACATTCACTGTCTTCCTGCCATGTTCGCCAGTTCATTTGCATTTATAAGCCACAACAACAACGTCCCACAATTCTACAGAGGCTGCAGCAGTAGCTGGTGTGCCTCCAGCTTTGTTGTGCCATTGTTGGTGCTTTGGATATTTCTTATTTTTCAAGACTTCACAATTCCTTGCTTTTGTTTTATTTAGCCCACAAGTCGAGAAAATTTCTACTTGCCACATTTATCAGAGCAAATGTATCTCTGTATCGGGTATATGTAAGCGTACCTACTTATTCTGTGTTGTACAAGCGCATATGCTTAGTTGTTGTTATTGGCACTACAGTATCTGCATACTCGTGTGTATGTGTGTGTGTGCATTCATGTTTTTAGCCTCATTTGAGAATTTTTTTCCAATTTTATTTTATTATTTCGCTTAAAGTTATGCAACGTGAAATGTCGTTTCCGTGCCTTGGCTCCCATCACCGACGAACACTGTTATCCCATTCTTGCCACAGGCTCTTTCTGTAATTTATTTCTTTTAGTTTTCTACTGCTACCTTTTTTGCTGTTGCTTTCTTTCTAGTCAGTTCGTATTCCTGGCTCAAACAGTAGCCGCTTGGCTGTGCGCTTGGTAATATGAAAATGCAAATTTCATTGATAACATTCGTTGTTATAAAGAAATGATTCTCGCTTTATGAAAATTGCTATAAAATGCTATGGTAAGCGGCAAGCGGAATCAAAATAAGAGAATCGAGCGTAACTGGCAAAGCTTGTTGACTTGTTGGTTGGCTGTTGTTGGCTGACTTTGCCTCGCTAGTTGTCAGATTTGGCGTGATAATGAAAAATTGTAATAAGAAGCCATTTAAAATATTTATGTTGTTATATCAACAGCAACAATGCAATGTCGTATGTTGCACCAATAAACGAGTTGTGTGTGTATACTTGGGGAGTAAGAATGAATATCTCTGTGCAAATACTCAGTGCGGGTATCTGTGACACAGTTGTAGGAGCAGCAGCTATCGCTTTCTTCTTGTTATTTTGAGCCGCACTGCTAAGTTGGTAGCTGGCTTAAAGTTCGTTCTATCATTATATTTCCATTGCTGTGTATAATATACTCAGATCTTTACAGCTACCCGTAAGTGCCATCAGATACGCGAATATAGCGAAATCCGCTTACTGCTTTTACTATTGTTCTTTACCATATGCAAATGTAAATTGTAACATTTTGGCAAAACGACAAATGCCAATGGCAGATTTTTACAATGGATTTTCTGATAAGGTAAATGCATTTCAAGTGGGCTTACTCGAAGAAAATTAAGAAATTCCCAAACGAAACTGATGTGATCCAACTTTTTAGTATCATCAAAAGGAAAAAATGGAAACTAATAGAAAAATGTAAAATACGCTGAGAAATCTAGTCTAGAGTAATGTATGTACCTATCTTGTTTCTTGCAACAGCTACATTCCTTGTTGAAAGTGGCAGTGGAAGTGAAAGTGCGCCGATTGCCGATTTAGAATTATCGCCTTTGTTTTAATGAAATGTGTAATTTCATTTTGTGAAATCTCATATCCAAACACCAGCCGGCTTGTGCCCGGATCATATTGAGTAAACTTCGTGGCAATTTCATAGAAAAGAGAAACATTAGATCACAGATTTTTCTAAGAATTCGTAGTTTTGGAGTACTTGCGGTGCAAATTTGTGTACCTTTTGTTAAGTATTCACAATTGAAAATGTTAAAATTCAAAGAAATGCCTTCTTGAAAATTTTTTGAATCGAAAAATATTAGGCCAAGAAAAGAAAGCAATTTATAAAAGCTTTCAGAAATAATATCAAATTTATAATTGTTAAAAAAGAAAATTAAATAATATATAAATAAAAAAAAATTTTTATTATATTAGAAAAAATAAATTATGAATAAAATTTTTTTTTATTATATTAAAAATAAATTAAATATGAATAAAATTATTATTAAAAAAAAAGTTATTTTTTAATCTTTTGTTGTATGCGTAAACAAATTATTTTCTTATTGTTCAATAATCATGTTACGGGCAACATACATTCTGTTAAAAAAGTGCCGGGAATTGTTCAATAAAACGCAAAATAATTTTTTAATCATCAAAATTTATCTTGTCGCCTTCAAAATAGGCTCCATTCGAAGCAATACACATATGCCACTGATTAGTCGAGTCATCAAAGCTCCTTCTAAACGCGTTTGAAGAGATCTTCTTCAGCGTCTTCAGCGAATTCTACTTAATGGCCTCCATCGACTCAAAGCGGCGTCCGCGCGGTGACAATTTAAGTTTTGGGAAAAGGAAAAAGTCATAGGGGGCTAAATCCGGTGAATAGGGTGGTTGTTCGATGATATTTGTCGAGTTTTTGATCAATATGAGCCTAGTGAGACGGTGAGACTTCCAATCAAATTCCTTATTTACCGTAGAACCATTTGAAATGAATTTCGAGTGCACAACGCTATAATAATCAAATAAACGAGTAGCATGACTTTCACTTTTGACCGACTTTGACGTGGGTTTTTGGGTTTCGTTTCATGAGGATAGCCCCATTCAGCCCCCTGTTGACTGGTTTGCATGTCAAACTCATATACCGTCAAACGCATCACCTGTTATGATGCGCTGGATAAACGTTGGATTCGAATTCACTTGCTCAAGCATGCCTTCAGCCACCTTCTACCGATGAATTTTTTGAAAGAAATTCAACTCTCTTGGAACGAGTCGAGCAACCATTCGTCTCATGCCCAATTGATTGAGTAAAATGTTGTGAATTGATTCGTGAGACACCAGTTTTCCAGCACCATTTCCTTGACTTTGTCGACGTTTTCATCCGTTGAAGACGTTGATGGGCGACCAGATCGGGATAATCTTCCACGTCTTCTCAGCCTTCCGCAAAAGTCGTATACCACTAGTAGACCTGTGTTTTTGATAAAGCACACTCGCCATAGGCTTTCTGGAACATTTTCGACGATTCGGCACATGAAATTCCGTTCAAAACTTAACGTTCAAAAAACTAGACATATGTGCAACGCGCGCTTTTTAAATAAATTCCCGATATTTTTTAAAGGTTGTACATAGATTTTCTTGCAAAAAAAAAATACAAAAAACAATATTTTAATTAAGTTTGATCCTTCCTTATAAAAGAGCGAAATCATTAAGGAGGTGTCTGAGACATTTTTTTTTAATTGCGCTTCAAAAATCAATGCCGCAAATACATCCATGGGAATCTAAAGAGTTATTTATTATGGTATTATGAGTTGGTTTGGCTGGGTTGGTTGGAATGTGAGTATAAGCAGTTCCATTTATTTTGGTATGAGATGAAATTTAAGGGCAATTTAGAAGATATCTCAAATGCTTGACATTTTATATAAAAAATAAAATGCTAAGAAATCACTACGTCTGCGAAAAATGTATCAGTTTTGCAAATCTTTGCTTATCAAACCGTTCATACTCTGCACAGGAACAAATTTTCTAATTTAAAAAGTGAAATTAATGAATTTTCATTCGTTCTTTTTATCACTTTGAATTAATCTACAAGATTTATTAAAGCTTTCCTGACCTGGAAAATAACTAGTTGGCCATTATTTGATGGCAAAGCAAATACAATTTGTATCAAGTAGTTCACTACAACAACAATATAAAAATTACCTCGTATTGTTCGATTAGTCGATGAAGCATGAAATAACATTATGTCAGAAGCAGAAAATGCCCAAAGGATGCAAATACTTGTAGATAATCATCCAAATGAAATACATTCAAATAATTTGTACATTTGCAGATATAAATACACACACGCGTAAGCAATTATACAGCACGCGACATATGATGGCATGAACGTTTGGACCAGTTTTGGCTAAAATATAAAAATATATAAATAAGAAGTACAAATATAGCTCGTTCTTTAACAAATAACGTGTAATTAAAAATTTTAATTTTTTCCAAATAAAAAAAATACTCCAAAAATTTTCAACAAAATTTCTAACTTTTTAATTAAAATTGCTAAAAAAATTTCGAATATGCAATCTTATAGCCCATTGAATTTTAATATAATTAAGTGCAAGTCTGAAGCGCCTCAAAATTCTCATTCTCTCATTTCTCTCAGAATCTCATGTCACATTTTCTGCATAAAACAAAAAAATATCGTGCATTTGTTATATAGAGGAAAAAACTCTAAAACAAAAATTTTCTAGTAACTTCAAACTTCCGCTTAATTAAGCCAAACTTAAATTAACTACAAACCTGCGTGCCAAAAATTTTTCAAGAAACTCTAACTAAAAACGATGAAATTTGTTTGGAAAGTTTGTGAATTTTTCTAATTTTTGTATAAAGTTTGAAACTTGGATTTATATGGATTTTGTTAATCAATGAGATATACTTTTATACACAACTAATGAACATTCCAACAGAATAATAAAAGTGGTTAAAATGTTGATATACCATCGTTTTGTCGCGGGGTGTATGTGTGTGCGTACATTTGTTCGCCTATCGGCGTTTGTCGATCTAATTGCCAACACACATCTGCGACGTTTTGTGCGACAATTTGCCAATTCATTGTGTGCGTATTTATTTGTACAGATGTTTTTCTTGTTGTTTCTTCATTTTCTGCTGCTGCTGCGCCTGCTGCTGTTGTGGCCTTCATACACGTCCCATCTTTATCTTAATGACTTGGTAGCCATGCGTTTCCTGCGTACGCATTCCTCTTTGTGATTTCTTTTTAAGTCAACTTTTTCATGCTTGTTCGGCTTTTGTATTTGTTGTTGTTTGTTTTTTGGACGATTGACTTTGTTGTATACGTTTTTATGTTTATCTTCACATGTTCGCCTGTTTGTAATGCTAAGGACTTGGGTAGATACATGTATATGTACATGAATACATATACAATCAAAATTATTCACACAAATGCACACACATACAGCTGTGTTCACAATAAAAGCAGCGTGAAATTTTTTTTACAGTTTTTAAGTGTATTTCCAGTCGATTATTATTTATTAGGGAGAGATATACAAATTTGATAGAAATTAATAATATTTCAATACCCATAAGGGCTTTTTATATAAAACAAAAAAATCAAAATAAATAATTAGCATTTTTCATATAAAATTTGTTATTAGAACTTCCAGATTTTGCGAATTCCTCTATATATCTGAAATTTTACAAAGATTTGACTTTTTTTTTTAATTAAAAAATTTTCTTCTGTTAAATAGAAAAATGAAAAATTTTATATTGAATAAAATCCAACAAATTTCCCTCAAAATTTCAAACTTTTTAATAACAGTTTTTAGAAAGAATTCGAGTATGCAGTTCTATAGCCCATTGAATTTTGGTTAAGGGCAAATAATCACTATGATTTTAGAAAATTTTATTTTACTGGCAGTCTCGTTAATTTTGTCTATATAAAAAGTTTCCCGCACTCCGTATATGTGATAAAATGCACAATACCGCCAAAAAAATTAAAAAATTAATGCGAGCCATTTGAATTTTACACTTTATTATACCCAAATTATTGGACTATAAAAATGTGGACCCAGACTTTTTCTAAAATCCTATCTAAAAGTTTGAAAATGTTTAATAAACATTTGTTAAATTTTTTTGAATTCTGCACAAAGTTTGAAACGTTGAGTTACATGGCTTTTGTTGTAGAATTAACTACATTTTTCTAAAAAAGAGTGTAAAAAAATTAAATAAAAAAAAATAAATAGTCAAAATTTTGCATATGCCTTGCTGCTATTATTGTGAGCACAGGTGTATGAATTATATGTAAATTTACACATACACATGCATATGTACACATGTACGTGTGTCTGCCAGTTTATAGGCATGTACTTAAACATTTGGCCCTGTTGACTGCTTATCAGCAACAACCAATAAATTCTCCACTGTCGTTTGCTACTTTTAGCCTCTACTTAATGCTGCTCCCAACTGCCGTTTGAATCTCTCCACTTAGCCTTCGCCGTCAGCGTGTCACTGCAACGATTGGTTCGAACAAAATGGCAAATCGTTCGTTTGTTGTCACTGCTAAGCGCGGCAATGTGATGCGATTTCGCACATTGTTGTTGCTGGTATTTTCTTGCTGACATGCTGCCAATATTACTACGTCTTTATCTGTGCAGCTATGAAGATTCTTGTTGTTGGTAACCTTTGGTTATGTTGTCTTATTTATTGTTATTTTGTGCGATTTTTTTGCTCAGCAAGTGTTATTGCGCCTTTGTTGTTTTTCTTTTTATCAGATTTCCTTTGGTCTGTGCGTAATTGAAGATATGCTTTTGCGTTTCGCTAAACACACTTTTGAGGCATAACAGTTGACACGGGCTGCTATGCAGAGAATACACTCGAAAGAAATTGGTACATTTCGGGATTAATAAAAATAAAAAAACACTAAACTGTTTCGTAAGATTACGATTAAGTGATAAGTTGTAACGATACAAAAGGGCTGTTCCTCTTCTAACTTCGGGCAATGTGAGTCGTTGACCGTAAACAATATCGAGAGGATGGTCACCATTCCCAGTATATTTCAGTTGTTTTTTCTGAATTTTTCCTATCATTTCGAAGCATTTTCGATTTTGTCGCGAATATTGGCCTTCAAAAAGTCGAATGTTTCAGATGTATTAATGTACTCTTCCTCTTTAAGTAGCCTCACAGGAAAAGGTCCGGTGTTGTAAAAACGGGCCAGCGAGGAGGCCAGTCAAAATCGTGATGTTTGGAGAGGAGCCGCTAAGGGAACATTGTCTTGTTAACGAGCCTTTCGGCTTAAATTTTGTTTTCCAAAATATTTCCTATTATATGTAACAATGTTTTATCGTTTTTTTTTTTTCAAGTTAGATTCTTTTTACATTTTCCTGATCAGTCAGAATTCAGATGGTGACAAAACTGTATCTGAGGAACTCATCTAACTGTAATGATTTTCTATAGAGTAGAATTGTCTGTGTTATAACGAAGCCCCAACTAATCGTGAAACATAATCAGCGACTGGGCTTCTCTGCGAACGAGTAGTAAGCAGCTGCAGGGTCAAAGGAAAAAAGATGAATGCTGAGGATCGTCTGTGTTGAAATTTTGATCCAGTTAATATATAAAAAATATTTCGTTGCCCGATTAGCGCAGCTGAGCTTGGCTTCCATTAATGTGACAAACGAACTCAGTTTAAATAGGCTTGCGAAGCGAAAATGACTAAAACTGACCGAAGATAGGCCTTAAGAATTTGTTTTAATAATCGAGTGCATCGAAAAATATGTATAAAATATTTCATGTTTGATTATTCGATACATAGAATTTTACAAATATAACGTACATAAGTGCAATCTTGTATGGTAAATGTGCGCAAGCATCGTTCAACTGCCTACGAGTATGAATTTCCGCCTACTCGCAGCTTATCCTGGTGGGAATATCGCCATTTGTGTTTTTAGCTTTTAGTTAAGCTCAGCATTGAAAGTTGTTGACTTGGAAAAACGTTGAAATAAGAAATAAAATAAACGAAACAGAGCAAGTGGATAAAGGTGAAAAGTTTGACACTAAAATTTTCTGCAGAAAAAAATAAATCGAAAAATTTTTTTCTACAATAAAAACTTTCACTAACTCAAATCCAATTCCATGTATACCGATAACCTCTGAGGCCACACATTGCGAAATTCTCAGAAGGTTTACAAAAGTCTACACTGATGGCGGCGGCAAAGTGTATACACCTGCATTAAAGATACACGTACACACATACACATAAATATTTATATTTAGATAAGGGTATGTAGGTCTTTGTTTAGTCAGATAAATACCTTTCACTTCCTCTCAATGTGCCACAAATCTCTCATTTAAGCCCTGCCTAAGCGGTTTTAGTTTTCTGAAAATTCCAATACGGCGCCGCAATAAGCAAATAACTTCTCTATGTATGAGTATTAGCATGAATGAATGTTTGTGGTAATTCTATGTACGCATTTCCATTTCAATTTCAGTTTTAGTTTGCGGTTTGACAGCGCCTTGCAACACCTTTCAACACACTTACAAACAAAGCAAATATTTCCATACCACAAAACGACCTCTAACCAATGATAAAAATCTTAGCAAAGCTATTTATCTGTGCGTCTGAAGTTAGTGAAACGGGCTTGAATACCATCATTTGTAGTGTTTAAAGCCTGAAAGATTCATTCGGGTATTGTCAGTTGGTGGGCTTTTGGTTCGTTCCATTTACTAACTATACGAGCACGCCCTGCCGGAAAAGTTTTACAGTAGTGAAAAAAATCTGCTTTAGTGTTAGTATTATAATAGTGCTCCAAATCATTTCTTTTTTAGAAACGTCTTGTTGCAAAGTGTAACATTATCAAAGTCGAAAAGTAGAAAGTAAGCCTATGTAAGGAAGGGGGAGGTTCTTCGTATTCAGTACGAATATGAACTGACTTTGCAGTTTGCTACTGGCTCATTACTGATTGAAGCTGAATTTAGTTGACGGGCAAAGCTTTTTCTTCCATATACAAAACCTTCGAGCAAGTGTGCCTTGTTTAGAAGAAAAGGAATGAGGCCTCAGTGAAAAAAAAAACATTTCCACAATTGACGGTATTTTGTATAAATTTGATGAAATTTGGAAACCATTCCAGAGAAAATTACAGCTTGTTGGATTCCTCGACGTGTCAAATGCGTTTCATGAAGTATGCCACTCTGGGGTCCTAAACAAAATAAAATCACTATTACCAAGTCAGTACTATCATATTTTACGTTCTTATTTATCCGATCGTTACTTCTGTGTCAAACAAGAAGATACGTATTCAGGCCTCAAAAAATAAAGGCTGGAGCTCCTCAAGGAAGTCGAGGAAGTGTGCTTGGCTCACTCCTGTATTTACTGTTTACATCTTTCTTTAACAACACTTACGGTTGGACAAAGAAACGGCATATTCGACTTAATGAAACAAAGTCATATGTACATTACAGAAAACAAAATTCTATGTTCTCCTATATACATAAATGGGGCTCAAATTCTGTAGTCAAATACAGCAAAGTACTTACGCATGACATTGGATGGTAAGTTCAGATGCAGGGAACGCGTAAAGAAACAAAAACGAGGAGCTTGAGTTTAAATATAGAAATATGTACTGGCTTATGCGTAAGCATTCTCCGCTATTTGCTCGAAATAAGATACGTTTGTATAAGCAAATACTAAAACCTGTGTGGCCTTACGGAGCTCAGATATGGGGTTGTTCCGGCTATTGCAATATTCAACTAATTCCAAGATGTTAAACTTAAGAGCTAAAATGTGCAATTGGTGCCCTTTGGTATGTCCGTAACTCTGATCTCGAACGTGACTTCGTTCTTGATTCAGTTCCAGATACAATAAAGAAGATAACCAAAGAGAGACTGAATAGACTCATAAACACAGAGGTTTACATCCTTGCTGACACAAATAAATGGAGAAGAAGACTTAAGCGCAAAACGGCACAAGACTTGGTCAATTAAAAAAAATTAACCTTGTTTATTTACTTCCATAATATTTAAGTTTAGTATCCCAATAATAACTTGTTTTATACAAACTCACTTCAAATTGCTCGTTAGTGTTAAATATTACAATATATAGATAGAAAACTTAAAACTACTATAAATGAAAATATAATATAAAAAAATCTGAGCTATACAATTTTTTTTTTAAACCTTTACACTTTTTTTTTCTTTAAATACAAAATTTTTCCTCCTAATTATTTATATTTTAGTTATTAAAATAGAATAATAGATATATTCAAAAAATTTGGTGATTCGATCAAAAATGATGTTTTTCAAGTTGGTAAGCTATTGTCGATTGCCCTTTACTAAAGCAAATTTCAGCCAAGTCCATCAAGTCATTCAAAAGATATGTTCTTCTTTTCGGTTTTTCAAAAATTAGTTCTCGACGGTCAATGCTAAATATTTAAGAGAAGACATTTTATAATACTTAATTTCATAATTTTAAGAATTAAAAAAATAACACCAATTCTAAGTAAACTAAACCCCATCCTCACGGGAGCAAACTCTCCTCGCAATACCTACCTCCTTTGTCCTCTTTTAATTGCTCGCACAATCGAACGCTCTACCTTATCGATTATTGCATCGGTCTTTAGCAGGTATGCCCATCCCTTGAATTCACAAGCGAAAACAGTTTTTGTATTTTCCGGAAAAAGATGCATACATTGACTTTGGCATAACTTTTTTCCCCCCCATAGATTTAATTTGTTTTTTCAAAATTGGTTTGGAACTGTTGGAAAAAAGAACAGGCATGCCTTATATATTTATATCTCATCTATCGATTTTAGTTCCAAACTACTAACAAACTTTCAGCTTCCAACGGATTTTCAAGGTCGATTTATTGTTTGAATGTTAAATTTTTTACAGATGCTCAATTTGGCAAGCGCGTATGCAAAATAAAAATATTCAAAATTCACCACGGAAATTGGATATCTATGTAACTTAAACTTCACAAAATGGGTGATATTTTCGGTCGTTATAATCGTCCACAAGAGCCCGGAATAAGAAAACTTATTTGAAAATTTTTGAGTCGACTGGCTCGATAAAAGACACAGAAACATGAGGGGATTCTCTAACCGCCCCCGGATTTATTCAATTTTAAATATCGCTGTTGTTTGGGAAAACATTGAAGAAGGTCAAAATTTGTTAACTGAAAGGCGGTCTCAGCTGCTGGACGTATTTGCAACCACCATATCGCCCTAAGTGTGAAAAAGTTCAATTGGGATAAGAATTAAAGGTCATTGTTTAGCGGCAAAGTTGGCAATTCAATAATTTTATTACAGAAATGCCGGACAGTTTTATTGAAAAAGTTGAAAATATTTATTATTTTTCACTCATAAATTGTCAGCTCTATACTACGTAAGCCCATAAAAATATTTGTAGCTTAGAATGAAAAGTTCTAAAAATAAAAAAATAAAAAATTAAAAAATGCAACGGTTCCTAAAATGTCAAACCATCTGTTTTATTTCTTAGCTTTTCTATTCAGAGGTAAGCAACTTTGATAAGTCCAAAATACTCACCGAAAATGTGATATGTCTCACAGACTACAAGAACTTTTTACCAACGTTGTGGAAATCGATTCGCTTGTAGTGAATTTAGATTGCAAATGCAAAATTTTGTAGTAGATATGAGCAAAAAACAAAGTATTTAAAAAAAATTACTTAAAATATTTTTATTTTTTCCTGTAAAATTTGAAAAACTGATCTTAGAAACGTTTCACTCTAAACGATGTAATAAATCCCAATTCAAAGCGTGTGTTTAACTTGAATTAAAAGAATTAGGATTTAAAAAGCTTTGTACTTCCGAGGACATCGTCGTCTACAATTAAGGAGTTGTATATCGACACGTTAGAACGAATGCGAATTATTCGTATTTCTGAGCCAAAACTTACACAAGAATCTTTTTTTGCTTTGCAAAACGCGGAAAGATCGCAGAGAGTAAACTTCTTACATCTCTACAGCGTACGGCAGTGAAAACACACTGCTTGTTGAAGCGGAAAGACTATGATGCATGATTTTGTGTTTTTATTTAGGTAAATATAGTAGGAAACATTTGGCAAAAAAAAATATATATATATGCAAGTCCTTATTGTCAGTTCTTCTCAATGTATGCTAACTTATACAAGTTACAAGCCCAGCACAGTGCCACCTTAGTTGACCAAAATCGAAAAATTCGTTGTACGCTATGTGAAGGAGTCTAGTATTTTGGTAAAGGTAATTTATCAGCTACAAAGAATTAACTAAAAATGTCCCTATAAAATATTATATATTATATTATATTTGCATATAAACAGAAAGCCACAAAAGGTAACAAATTTAATACTAGAAATTTTATTCAGAGCATAGCCATGGGTAAGCTCTTCAGAAAAAAAAATTTAATAATTAAGAGATTTATGCAATGTTGAAAATTTTGATAGTGAATTCTTTTATTAAAAAAACTTAATTTTATACGATAAAATATATTTTTTTTTAATTATTGAAAAGAATTTTTTTTCGAAATATGTATGAATTTTTTTCGCTGAAAATTTTTGGGAAATTATTGGAAGTTGAAATAAATTTTTCGTGTCATTTTTGAGAAACACCCAGTGTAAACTACACTCAGTAACTCTTTTAAGTCTGATAATGAAATTCCCATGACTTTTCGAGTTATATTCAAAGACGAACAGCGAATCAGTGAAAAATACCATGTATCTGCCTACTAATGTACGCAGCGACTCTACTATCGATTTGGCAAACTGGCGAAACATGCAAGCTTTGCTAGAGCTCATATAAAGAAAAAAGAATAAGAACAAAAAACATAAACAAAAAAGAAAAATTAACTTTACCCTGCATTTACAGTGAAATTATGAACAAAAAAAAATTAATTTTTCAACACAACATCTTCAAGTCTCTAAGATAAACACTCTCATTTAAATCCATGCATAATCCTAGTTTTGCCCACATTTCATATGTGTACTGTCTTATATAGGTATATGTATGTGTGAAATCAGAAGGAAGCTACAATCAGTATCAAGGCACGGTTCTTCAACATAAGCCTGATTTGCGCGCACGCCCCAACGAAGGAAAAGGACGATGCCGTCAAAGACAGTTTCTATGCGAGACTCGAGCAAGTATATGACCGCTGCCCAGCCCACGACGTGAAGATCGTACTCGGGGACTTTAACGCAAAGGTTGGGCGAGAATCTGTCTTCGATCCCACTGTCGGTCAGTTCAGCCTGCACGAGACCTCATCGAACAAAGGTCTAAGGCTGATCGACTTCGCTGCGGCGCGAAACATGGTAGTTAGTAGCACCAGATTCCAACACCTCAACATCCATAAGGCCACCTGGCTGTCCCCTGATCAAAGAACGTGCAACCAAATTGATCATGTTGTGATCGACGGAAGGCATGCTTCATGTGTGCAGGATGTGCGAACGTTCCGTGGAGTGAACATCGACTCTGACCAGTATCTTGTCGCATCCAAGATACGCATGCGGTTATGCAATGCGAAGAACGTGCGCCCCACTACGCAACGAAAGCTGGACGTAGCTAAGCTGCTATCACAACGGACTGCCGAAACTTACTCCGCTCACCTCTCGGAGTTGCTCCTCCACGATTCTCTACCTGCAGACGCAGGCGGACTTTGGGCACATATATCCCGCTCTATGTGAGCTGCCGCCGAAAAATACTGCAGCGAAGAACGCAGATTACAAAAGAACTCTGCAGTCAGCTGGCCGTGCGAGATAGCTACAGAGGAAAGAGATCGGAAGAGAGGCGCCTCTTCAGACGCAAGAAGCGAGAACAGGAGAAGCGTGAGCGTGAGCTGCTAGAGGAGTACAGGGGCAGGAATGATGCTCGAAAATTCTATCGACAAGTCAAGCGTCTGACACAAGGTTTCAAGACCGGAGCATCAGCCTGCAGAGATAAAAATGGAAATCTGGTTATGGATACACAGTCCACACTGGGCATATGGAGGGAACATTTCTGCAATTTACTTGCTGGCGATGACGCACACAATTCCGACCCAGTAGAAGATGACCCGATATCGCCAATCGACCATAATTTGGACGTTCCACCACCTAGTCATGCCGAAGTCAGAGTTGCCATTCAGCGGCTCAAGAATAACAAAGCGGCTGACGCTGACGGCTTGCTCGCTGAATTGTTCAAGACTGGCGGCGATGTGCTGATAGGGAGCATGCATCAGCTCATTTGCAAAATATGGCTAGCAGAAAGCATGCCCGACGATTGGAATCTCAATGTCCTTTGTCCTGTACTGAAGAAGGGTGACCCGACGATCTGCACCAACTACCGGGGCATCAGTCTTCTAACCATCGCGTACAAGGTCCTGTCTAGCGTCCTATGTGGAAGACTTAAGCCGTTTGCCAACACACTGATCGGGACTTATCAGTGCGGCTTCAGAAGTGGTAAGTCCACCATCGACCAGATTTTCGTATTACGCCAAATCCTGGAAAAGACCCATGAAAAGCAAGTCGGCACCCATCATCTTTTTGTCGACTATAAAGCTGCGTTCGATAGCCCGCTAAGGGATTGCCTGTACGCCACCATGTCTGAGTTCGGTATACCAGCGAAGCACATACAGCTTTGCAGAATGACGTTGAGCAACACAACCAGCTCAGTCAAGGTAGGAAATAACCTCTCCGAGCCATTCAGTACCGTTCGAGGTTTCAGACAAGGCGATCCACTGTCATGCAACCTCTTCAACGTTCAAGAATGAACCACGAGCTGTATGAGCTCTACGCCGACATTGACGTAGTTCAACGCATCGCCATTCAACGCCTGCGTTGGCTAGGGCATGTCGTGCGTATGGATGAAGAAGCTCCAGCAAAGAAGGTGTTCGAGGGCGAAGTCCAAGGGAGCCGACGCAGAAGAAGACCATTTCTCCGGTGGAAAGACCAGGTGGAGGAAACCCTATGCTCGCTTGGTGTACAGAATTGGAGAAGGCGCGCGCGGAGCAGAAGCGCCTGGAGAGAGCTAGTGAGGTCGGCCGTAACTCGGTAACGGGTTGTTATGGCCACCTAAGTAAGTAAGTAAGAAATCAGAAGGGAAAATCAGTCACGTGTACCTATGAAGTGGCTAACTCTAATCTAAATTCGCCAGAAGCTTTCTACTTCGGCACTAGAGCATTTCCTGCAGGGATCCATGCACATGCACAAGCACACACACACATATACACAAATGTATGCATAAATCTATGTGCTAAGTTGCTGCTTTCAGTTAGTGTGCTTTATAGGACTAACTTTGGTTTCACTCCCTTGCAATAACAAAATTGCTTTTCTCACTCAATTCATCCCATCGCCATCCACACCTCATCACATTCACTACCATCGCCATTTATTGCTATCTGCTTCGGCACTGGGTAACACCAAATTGCACCGCATCGATTACTGTGGATTTATTTTTATGTGCCTTTAAATTGTGCGCAATTATTTTCACATTAGTAAGCGTATAGCTGCTATCCCTGCTACTAACTACATCCTACTAGTGGCTGTATTGTGTGGCTCATCTGGGTTGTCTTCCTCGCCTTTGGTAGTAACGAACTATTTTGGGTTGATCAATTCCATGTGGTAATTTGGTGGTCTCATTTTGGAGATTTTCAATTTATAGATAAGAGCTTGAGTTTAGAAAAATGAATAGTAAAGCTATGCCAGTGGAATAGCGCCAGCATTAAGTTTGTAATTTAAAATTGAAATAATCAGAAAATTGCTTCTTTATTCTTTATTAACTAAGTAATTGAAAGAGGGCAATTATACTCTTATATTTTTATTTATAACAGATTTGTTGTTAGCCGCCGATATTTATTATACTAATACATCTTATATCATAATTTTAATTAAACTCTATTATAGGAGGCAAATGTGCAACTTTGAAAACGGCTGCTGATATATTTTTTTTTACTTTCTTCATTTACATATCGTTTCGCCTTCGAATTTGTGTTGAAAAGGTGCTCGAGATTTTAGTACTATTTTCCGGCTGAAGTTATACCCTTTTTAAAGAATGTAATGCTTCTATTTCAGTTCTCCGATACAATTGCCTTGCCTTGGCTTGTTACTCTACGATGGCAACAGAAAGAGCCGGTTCGTTTTCGTAAAACTGTGTGAATTTCACTTCCGAGATCGATGTGATTTGGCTTGCTGTGGATGGGTTGATCTATTCTGCCGATTTTTGTGCACCGTTCGCCAATGCCTCGTTTAACTGTTGTTTAAGCGACTCAATCTCTTTTGAGAGCTATTCATTGTTGGGTATTTTATTATCATTCACAACTAACTAACGTATTTTGCTCTAATTGGAGTCCCCACAAGTTTGGTGCGCAAATGATGAAACGGTATTTTATGTGATGTATATAATTTTTTTAATAGATAAACTTCGATTACGAAAATGTGGCTGGCTAAGAAAAACTGAAGCAGGAAAGAGAACCGCTGACGTTCCTTAAAACATAAAAAGCATTTGTCCGGATGACCACTTGTTGGGAGTTGCCAACTGAAGTTTATTCTAATAGACGTTTACTGGAAGTTGCCAAGGGGTAATACGTTTTTTTTCTGAACATGCTAAAAAAGATATTGAATACAAGAGTAAAATTTCATCCGTATAATATTTATATGAGCGCATGCACCCATTATAGGATGCTTGGCCGAGCTCCTTCTACAATTTGGGATGTGCGACTTGATATTCTTCCGCCAGTAAATTTTCACACAGTACATTTCCAGAATATTTTTCCTTCATAGTCAAACAAGCAATGCCATTTTTTTATTATATTAATTGTTTTCAGTTGTTTGGTTTACTTGGAAACTCAAATTGAATTTTCACACGATTATAGAAGGATTATCAATCTTTTTTCTTTTGATTATTCATCATACTTAGGTACTTATTTGCTTAGCTCTTTAAAGGCGTGTATCTAGAAATTTTCACTTCAACGCCCACAAATAAAAGTAAATTCAATTCATATCGTAACAAAAAACTTTAAAAGTGCACCAAGTGTCAGTTGACAATTTGAAAATTCAAACCCTTCGTTTTCTCTTACGAGCCTGTGCACCAACGTTTTTGCAGATGATTTGTTGTGGTTGAATGCAGATGAATCTGTTGAAAAGCTAAGGATCCACAATTCAAACAAAATAAAAGAACAAAATCCGCGCAACTAATTTATCGGTGGTCTACATTAACCGCACGTTTCCCCTCGCCCCAGAACAATGCGCAGCAAAAGGGGGCGAAAGTGCAATAAAGATGAGAGCGCACCCCTTTTAGTGGCGCGAAAAGAATTCGAAGAGTGAAAGTGTAGCATCAGCATTGATTGTGATGGGGAAGAGTGTGGTATGCAGGTATTTGTAAATAGAAACAGAGCGCAATGCGGCTCGTAAATCTTTCACATTGCCAAAGCGGATTACTTAAAACGGAGTTAAAAGCAAGTAAGGCGATGTAACTTAACTGATTTGAAATGAGAAATGTTTTGATAAGGATTTTTTTTTGGGGAGAATTCGCTTAGTCAGCCATGTTTACTTACTTTTGTTTTGGAAACAGTGGAAAAGATTTTGGAGCAGAAAAGATTTATTGTCAGTCTAGTGCAGGTCTGAGGGTGACTTAAAGAACTTATTTTCAGTTCGAATATTTTTGGAAGTCAAAACATATATATACTTACATATTTAAATAAGTAAAACAATGAAAGGGTGAATGTTGGAGAGAAATTTTCGGAACCCATAAAAGCTTTTAAACATATATTTCGTATTGGTATACGAGTTTTTATAGAAAAAATGGACTTTGGTAATTTTTCCCACTCCAGCAGTACAGTGCTTACCAGGGATGATTTTTCGTTAAAAAATTAGTTGGATTTATAACCAAATTAAATATTTCCAACAATATTTTTTCATATATTCTTATTTTGTACGATTAGCAGGAATATTATACAAATTATTTATCGCGTTATGCAAGTTTTTGAGCTATTTCAAAGTTATTTTAACTTTTTGACTGATCCGCTAAATTATTACACTATACGGCGAAACTAAATTTTATTCTGGGAGTCGGACCAAACTATTTCTTTAAGGGATTGAGTCTAAAGTAAAAGATGATTTCTTCATTTTTTGAAGTTAGCCTCCGAAATCCCGATATGGGCCTTCGAAGTTTTAAATTGGACTTTTTTTAATATTTTTTATTATTGTAGGTAAATAATTAAAAATGTAAAAATATGCGCGTGGTCTGCCTTTACCTCTTCTTTAAACGGTATATAACATTTAACTGCAAACTTATATTGCAGGTCCTACAAAAAACTTATGTATACACACATATTATGTATATATCAGGTCAGTTCATAAGTTCGTGCTTATTTTACCCATAATTTCACTTTTGTACGATTTTTGTCTACAAACAATTAATTGCGGAATATAACCGAACTATTTATATTTTCTTTGTATTGTGCATTCAACAAGTGATTTTAATCGCGGATAGAAGCACGTGTTGTTAAAAAATAAAATGGAATCTTCGAACGCGTATAAGAGGCTTATTTTGTATTTTTTTTATAAAAGTGGTAAAAATGCAACAACTGCTGCTGCAGAAACAAACACTGCTCACGGAGAGTATACCGTGAGTATAAGGACTGCGCAAAAGTGGTTTTCAAAATTCCGAAGTGGTAACTGCGACGTGGAGGATGTCCCGCGTGCTGGTCATCCTTGCTCGAACTCGTGGAAGCTGAGCCAAATTTGACAGTCGATATGATAGCTCAGAGGTTGAATTCATCGCATGGAACAGTTCACAGGCACCTGGTTCAGTTGGGAAAGGTTTCAAAGCGGGGAAAATGGGTTCCGCATAGACTTACCATCGCCAACCTTCAGCAGAGAGTGAATGTGTGTTCTCAGCTACTGAAAAATGAAAGTATTTTGAACCGTATCGTTACTGGTGATGAAAAATGGGTCCTTTACAATAATCCTGTTCGCAAACGCCAATGGTTAGAAAAAATGAAACACTAAAACCGACCGTTAGAGATGGCCTTCACCCCAAGAAGATTCTCCTGTCTATTTGGTGGGATATGACCGGTATTGTTTATTATGTACTTCTGGAACCAAACCAAACGATAACTGCTCATTATTATTCCCATCAGCTATCAAACCTGTATGAGGCACTTAACAAAAATCGACCGTATTTAGTGAATAGACGCAAAGTTTTGTTTCACCACGACAACGCAAGACCTCATACATGGCAAACATTAGGCAAGCTGAAGGAGCTCGGATGGGAGATAATGCCGCATCCAGCATACTCTCCGGATATTGCACCTTGTGATTATCACCTTTTCCATGGACTTCAATCCCATATGAGTAACAAGAAATACTCCTCAAAAACAGCTATAAAAAGGGATATCGAAGTGTATTTTGGCTCCAAGGACAAACAATTTTTTGAGCAAGGAATTAAAAATTTGCCTAAACGTTGGGAAGACATTGTAAATAATGAAGGAAAATATATTATTGATTAATAAATAAAACTTAAAAAAAAAATTTTTTTTTAATTTTGGTGTTTCACAGAGATTCGAACCTACGTTCTCTGTGAATTCCGAATGATAGTCTCGCACCTACCCATTCGGCTACGGCGGCTGCCATATATATAAGTATTATATTTTTTTTTAATTTTTTCCAGATCTGTCCAAAAAAGTTTTTAAAAGAAGAGAAAAAAGGCGGATCACGCCTATATTTTTACTTTTCTAGGTATTTATGTGTAAACAATAATTAAAAATAATTTTTTTTCCAAAGGCCCAATTTTGAATTTCGAAGGCTCATATCTCGATATAGGCAATTAACTTCGAAAAACGGAGAAATTACTTTTTTTTAATGAAAATTAAAAAAAAAATAGAAATTTAAAACTAAGTAAAACATTTAATACAAATATTAAAAATAATAATAGTAATTAGAACTATTAGTTGTTACATAAGAAAAAACCTAAACTATTTATTTTCATGTATGTCAAATTTAAATTGATTACTTCATTATTTAAGTTTATTTTTAGTTATTTGCCTGATGTTTTTTTTATTAATATCCTTTAGTTAAAGCCCCATTAAATGCAATCAGGAAGGAAAAAAAATAATGTCTGATGAATGCCGAATAGCACTGATTAGTGTTGGATTATTCCTAATTCTAAAAAAATATTAATATCCTTAATAAAATCACCTAATCTTTTTTCTTACCAATTAGAAACAAAATTCAACAGTGTTATTACAATTATTCTTACCTTCACTCATATGTTTATATACTTAAATTAATTCTACTTCTATTCCTTAGACATCAGCAAACTTCCGTCAACCTACACACTCCAATTTCTCTTCATTTCTGAACACCTAAGCATATTTCTATGTGAATATTCCATAAATTCTTACCTACACCTTGCAATAAGACTGGCTTCATAAAAAAAAACAACACCACATCACACACACTCGTATAAAATTCACTCATGCTTAACATCTGCCTAACATGCGATCATCGCCAAGGTGTGTTCAGCGAACACACGACGGCAATTTTCATTCGGCTTAATGATGTGTGGACATAAGAAAAAAACCAAACAAGTCAGAAGCAAGGAAATATGTAGCAACAACAACATCGTAAAGATAACCACAACAACCTTGGCCATAACAACTGCAATAAAAAAAGCTGCTTGCCTCGCTGTAGGAGGCTAAGTAGAGAGTACGAGCTTGCGATTAGAAGTCGAATACAGTAGGAGGCGAACAAATTCGTGAAGGAAGAACCCGTAAGTATTTGACTCAATGTAAAAATGTGATTGTGCAGTTGCAAAATGGAAAATTAGTATCCGGGAAACAAGCGAATATATTGAGTTCTGTATTATCACAATATTAGTAAGATATTTGTTTTTAATTAAGTGAGGTCCGCATCAGTAAGTAAAAATTAGTCTGAGATATTGTATAAACACCAAATTGAGAAAGAGGAGCCATATTTAGCTCATAAATATTAAAGGCAGATCTTGAAATATTGATCAAAAAAGCATTATTTTCAACGAAAAAGGTTTATATTGGGTAGTCGAAAAAGTCTTTTCGTATTTCGAATCAAACTTCAACTAATTTTTTTTATATTTATAATGAACTTTATTAAACCAAATATGTACCATTTTGGTCCACCACCTTTTGCCATTTTTCTTCTAGAGACATTATTCCATCAGTGTAAAACTTTTGTGGTTTCTCGGCGAAAAACTGCCACAAGTAATTTTCACAGACTTTTCTTGAAGCCAACTTTACTCCATTAAGGGAGTTCTGCATTGACCGAAACAAATGGTGTTCCGATGGTGCAAGGTCAGGGCTATATGGTGGATGCATCAAAACTTCCCAGCCAAGCTCTCCCAGTTTATGCCGAGTCATCAAAGATGTGTATGGCCTAGCGTTGTCCTGATGGAAGACGACGCCCTTTCTGCTGATCAGTTCTGGCCGTTTTTTTTCAATTGCTTGCTTCAATCTCATCAGTTGTTGTCAGTAAAGTGTAGAATCTATCGTTTGAGCAGGCTGGAGCAGCTTATAGTGGATGATTCCTTTCCAAACACACAGCATAACCTTTCGAAGCGTCAATCCTGGCTTTGCGACCATTCGTTGAGCTTCACCACCCTTGCACCATGATCTTTTTCGCACATTATTGTCGTATTTGATCCACTTTTCGTCTCCTGTTACCATTCGCTTCAGAAATGGTTCGATTTCATTTCGTTTCAGCAAAGAATCGCAAATGTTAATTAGGTCCATTAAATTTTTCACAGACAATTCATGTGGTACCCAAACATCGAGCATCTTTTTGTAACCAGCCTTTTTTAAATGGTTCAAAACCGTTCAATGATGAATGTTTAGTGCCTTGGCGATATCATGGCAGCTTATGTGATGGTCCTGGTCAATCTTTTCCATAATTTCATCGAGTTTTTCAACGATAGGTCGACCGGAGCGAGGTGCATCTTTCACATCGAAATTTCCAGAACGGAAGCGAGCTAACCATTGTTGTGCTACGAACTGATACAGCATCGTTTCCGTAATCTTCACAAATTTCATTGGTGGCTTGCGTGGCATTCTTACCTTTTTTATACAAAAATTTCAAAATATAGCGAATTTCTTCATTATTTTCACTCATTTTTGAACAGCTAAAACTTTTTTTCAACTTTTCCGAATTTAATTTTTTTTGGTTAAATGAAGCTTAAAATGTCACCTTTCTAACACCTTTATGATATGACACAATGTGATTGGTAGCACTGGAGATAGATGACTGCAACGACATCTATTGACAAAATACGAAAAGACTTTTTCGACTACCCAATATTACAGGTTTGGTCTTGCCTCGGAGTGGAGCGCCACAGCTATTGCATACTCATCAACTGTTATACTCAATGCATTCACTTTTTACTCAATTAATTAATAAAGTGTTTGGAAAAAAAATTAATTCACGGTTATCAATAAGACATCTTCTAAGAAAAATCTTTATATTTTGGGTTTGTTACGGAACTGTATATATGAACTAGTTGTAAAGTATAAAAAACAGTTGAAAAGCATCGTTATTATGCGTCGAGAAAGATGAATATATCGACTACATGAAATTATTTTGTTTCGGTGTCAAAAAGTACTTACGTTTTACTTTGTGATCGTTTTTTGAAAATGAATCACTCTCACTTCAATTCTTCTTTTTCACCCACTTTCGAAATGTCAAGGTTATTTCGAAATGCCATAAAATCGTAGACAATTTTTTTGAGTTTTATTGTTCTTAAATACATATATATTGGAGAGAATAAAAAGTTTGAATTATTTTATAATATTTAATTTGGAAATAAAATTGAATCAAAAATGTAATACCATATATAGGTTCATATGCGGTAACGGGTTAAAAGGGTCAGTTAGCATTGGAAAATGATAGAAGAGGAACTACTTTAATGGCAAAGAAGACTGGTAATAAGGCACTTAGTACAGAACTTTTTCTTCTTATTGATTAGCGCAATAACCGCTTACGCGATTTTGGCCGGGTTTAAAAAAGCATGCCAGTGATTTCTTTTTCGCCCTAACTGATGCTAGTTCGACACACCAAATGAAGCCAAGTCCTTCTCGACCTGATATTCCCAAAGAAGAGGTGACCTTCCTCTTCCTCTTAGTTCAAAACTAGCAGGTTATAAATGGTTGCGCGATTATTTTACTTACTAGGGATTTACATATTTTTGATCCCGGAGTTTTCGGGTTCTGGTTATGGCAATTCGTGATTCGCAGTGAATTAGATAATCATTATTTTGCAACAACTTAGCCCGAAAAAAATTGCATCAATATTCTTTAAGAAGCTTTCATATGATATAATAAATTAATGGTTTCTAAAAATGGTTTTTCATTGAAGTTGAAAATTATTTCATTAGTAACAACAGAAATATATATATATATATTATATAATACCCGCGTATACCCTTTTTGGGTGTTTGGCCGAGCTCCTCCTCTTATTTGTGGCATGCGTCTTGATGCTGTTCCACAGTGGAGGCAACTACAGTTTCAAGCCGACTCCGAACAGCAGATATTTTTATGAGGAGCTTTTTCAAGACAGAAATACACTCGGAGCATTATCAGTGCCTGCCGAGGGGCGACCGCTATTAGAAAAAAACTTTTTCTTCATTTTGGTCTTTCATCGAGATTCAAACCTACTCAATTCCGATTGGTAGTCTCGAACCAAACCGTTCGGCTGCAACAGAAATAACAATAGTTAAATTTATACGCATTTAATAATATTTTAGTGTGTACATAACTGAAGAAGTAACGTAAGGTATGCCGAAAAGAACTTCGCGGCAAAAATCCTAAAAACGGAGAATTAGTCTTCTGACTTTGTTTTGTGTGGAAACCTTTGTATTATGATTCGTACTTGAAATGATAAAGTGGGAACTTCATTTAATTATTTACCTACATACCTGAAGTGGATGGCGGTTTACTCATGCTATTTTAACATAATTTGATACAATACGTTTACGAATATTTCAGTCATTTTCTACCTCAAAGATGTTGTAAGGGCAAAGTACTTTTCAATGTTACTTTTTGCCAAAAAAAATTGAATTTTTGAGTCCCAATTTCATTTATTACATTAGAAATTTCGGAAATTTGCTAAGAATCCCGCGAGTTTTGGAACTTTAAAAGTATAGGTATAGCGAATTGTCGAGTTTGACATCCCTAATATCCATATCTTGGCTATATACGAAACTGCAGTAAATCTACATCTATGCTTACAAACCCTACACAGGTATGTATGTACTTATACACACATTTGTGCAAACATCAACTTTCATATGCTCTCCGATAGTTAGTACGTATATTTTGTGATTCTTCCCACCTTGTCTAATGTTAATGTCAAAAAATTTAAAGACTTGCCACAAGAATACGTATCTAACACCAATCTACTGTCAGCATACCACATCAACAAGAAACATTATACTTGTGTATATGTACGTAGGTATGCATGTTTATCATGTCGCTGGTGCGGCAATTGTGGGTGTTAAGATTACAACAGAACACTCTAAAGAAATAGAGTCAAAGGCGGGAGTCAGCGAGTGCAAGGAAGGCTATGAATGCCGTTGTGTGAGTTGTAATCTTTTTCACTGTTTCACCTTCCTTGACGCGGGTAAAAGTGCTAAGTGTTGTCAACAGCACAAACAACAATTCATTAAGTCGCATATGTTCCATACATACATTAAGTACATTAATATATCCATACTTACATACTGGTCTGTAACAACGATTCTTTTAGGCATGGAAGTAGCAAGAAAAACATATATTTTTGGAAACTCTGCAAATTTAATTAAAATTTTTTTCTTTTTAAATTACGGACGGCTCTTTAAAAGAAGCTTAAATATTTTTGTATAATGAAACACAAAATGATAGAATCAATTTTTTGTAATAGCGCCCGTAACTCGGTAGACAATAGTAAACCTCCGGGAGCATTTCAATTCAAAATAAATATTGAACTAAAATAAGTTCAAAAATCTAGATCAGGATCAAGAAAAAATTCTTTTTTGGGCCAACAATAGAATTCAACTATTGTGGCACAGTTGTTAGAAAAAATAAGTTTTGTGTTATAAATTTATGCTTTTAGCAACTGGTTGATAGCAGCTGGTCAATTGTAGTTGTGAGCATTCAAGATCAATTTTATGTATATTACAATATTAAATTTTATCTCTCCATAAAAGTTGAAAAGTAAAGGAAATATTTAAAGCTTTTATGTGAGCATAATTGAGAAAAAAATCAATTATGTCGAAATGTGAAAAAAGAGGATGCTTTCCATTTCGATTCAACCGGGCTATTCGGGTCATGTTCTTCGATTTCGATGTAACTGAAATATGTTGCTCTCTGGTCAAAATAATGAGACACGTATTTTTTTGTTCACCCGAAAAAATTTTTTTTCAAGAGTTATCGGCAATTTTGTTTTTCGGCTCAAACTTGATTTTTTTTAATTATATAAGAATTTTTTTTTTTAAATGCCCATAACTTAGTCAAAAATGAACCGATTTTAATAACTCTGGGTTCCAAATGATCGTAATTACTGACACGAGCGACTTCATGTAGAAACAATTGCATAAAAGTAGTTGAACATTTTTTATTTAGCAAAAAAGAAAAAAAATTGAAATTTTTTCGAAATTCAATATTTCAAAAAGTGTATTTTTTTTTTTATAACGTTTTCCAAATCAAGAGGACACCTCAAACTTCAATTAAGCTGAATGCCCAGTAGCTAAAATGAGTTGTTTTTGAGTAATGAATTTTTGAGTAAAAACCTGTTTCGCACTTTTTGTTTTTTGCAAAATAAAAAATTTTCAACTACTTTTTTGCAACTATTTCTACATGAAATCGCTCGTATAAGTAATGACGATCCTTTTGAACCCAAAATTATTAAAATCGGTTCATTTTTGACTAAGTTATGAGCATTTAAAAACATAATTTTTTTATATAATTAAAAAAAAACGATTTTGAGCCGAAAAACAAAATTGCCGATAACTCTTGAAAAAAAATTTTTCGGGCGAAAAAAAAAATACGTGTCTCATTATTTTGACCAGAGAGCAACATATTTGAGTTACATCGAAATCGAAGAACATGTCCCGAATAGCCCGGTTGAATTAAAATGGAAAGCATCAGAGTGAAAAAATTACAATATATAAAATTTTTTACTGAAAAGATTTATCGGCATTTTTTATCGATAAATTAAAAAAAAAAAACATTTTACTGAAAAACATATAGTCCAGAAGCCAGTGGTCGATTTTGGACTGCGTTTTTATACTGTTAAGTTCTTGACTATACTTGTGATTTAGCTTTTATGAATAACGAAACTGAATGTCAGCTGGCGCAGGTGGGTGTGATTGTGGGAGGGTACAAAACGTGTCGAAAAAAAATTTCTACCAGCTCATTTTATACCGACTGAAATTGTTTTCATTTATTGTTTACATTTAGTGGAATAAAAAGAAATAGTCAGCTGCGCGGTAGAGGGGGGAATACACATTAGCTGAACAGATGAACTTGTAAAAAAAATTGAAAAGTAAAACTAATTTATGCCGATTGAAATTTTTTTACGCAATTTTGGACACATATGACAATATAATAATGATGGTCAGCTGCGTTTATAGCGGTGGAAAGACCGTCAGCCGAAGCAAGAATGTATGCAAATTGAACTAATAGAATTTTTAAAAATTTTGTATCAAAAAATTATTTTAATTATTATTAGTTTTTATTATTTTATCGAAAATATTGTAAAAGCAATGTATATCAACAAATAGATCGATTATTTACATTTTCATGGGAAAACCTAAAAAAAAATGTTTATGAAGAAAATTAGTTGAATTTTCGTAAATTTTTTTATCCGAAAAAATTAAACACCAACTTTTATTAAAAAAAACTGATTGATTCTTTTTATTGTTTGATCTTAAAAGTATTATATATCAAAAGCATTTCACTGATTTTTTTACATTTGTTAATCGGCAAAGTTTCAACCAACAATTTTTATTAAAAAAATGGATCTAATTTAGGATTAAAGTATCGAGTTTTTTGTAATTTTTTATCGAAATAATTCAAAAAAAAGTTTAACTAAAAAAGTTAGATGAAATTTCGTACTTTTTTTATCGAAAAAAATTTAAAAATTAGTTTTATAAAAAAAATGATCGATTTTTTTTTAAGTTTTAAAAGCAGTGCATATCAAAAGAATTCATCGCTTTTTTTACATATTTTATGGAAAAAATAAAAAAAATTACTTTTATTTCATCGATTTTTTTAAATTTGTTGTTGTTTCAAAGAACAATTTTTATTAAAAATTAATTAAAATTAATTTTTTCCAAAGAATTCCGAAAACCAAGTTTGATTAAAAACAACGCAATGTATTTCAAAAAAATTAATCGATTTTCAAGGAAAAACAAAAAAAAAAATTGTACTATTAAAAGAAATATATTTTTTTTATATCTGTATTTCGAAAAGTTTCAAAAAACAATTTTTATTAAGCAAATGCACCAAATTTTTAAGCGGAAAATTTTAAAAAACAATTTTTATTGAAAAAATTTATCGTTTCTTTTATTTGTTTTTATCTAAAAAAAATTGAAAATCAATGTATACCAATATATATCAAAATCGATTTCTCGCATTTTTTATGGCAACACTAAAAATAATTCGCTATAAAAGTAAACTAATTTTTTTACATCGGAAAAATTTTAAACAGCTATTTTCCTAAAATTTTATCGGAAAAATGTGAAGAACAATTCTATCGAAAAAATTAATCCATGTTTTTAACATTTTTTATAGGAAAATTTTTAAGAACAAATTTTATGAATAAAATGTATATATTTTGTTTTACATTGCTTATCGGAAAAATTAGAGTTTGAATTAAAATTTGGAAATAATGCTTTTATAAAAAAAAATTTTTTTTCGAGCTAAACGAAGTTTATTTTTAATTTTTGTTATCAAAATGATTTATTTAGTTTCCTCTTCAGTCGACAATTATTTCACTGACATAAGAAAATAAAAACCCCTTCCCAATTTATGTTACTGTACTTGAATGGTAGAGCATATTAACCAAATTTCTATAAAATCGAATTGATGGCTTTGTTAGGCGGGCACACTTGATGTATTTCGTGTATATAGTGTATGAACATAGTATATGAAATGCTTCGGTTCCTATAGCTGGGATATCCTGTCCGAATGGACCTACGTTTTAATGATGCGGCTTCTGGGATACTGCACAGAATTCACCAGCGCAAGCATTCGACAAGGCTTAGCATGAAGGCCTTATCCACAAATTAACTGAATGCTATTTTCGCGTAAAATAAGGGAATGAGTACTCCAAATTACAGAAAATAAACGCTGGCGTGTCGCAAGGGAGCATCCTTAGACCCCTTCTTTACCTTCTGTATACGAAAGATATACCATTACCTTCAAGCACCACCTTTGCTGACGACTAAGCAATCATCGCAACAGGAAAAACCGCCTAAGTAGCGGCAGCTAAACTTTAAACCGCAATAGACGCAGTAGAAAAATGTACGAAAATTTGGCGAATAAAATTAAACAGTAACAAATCAATTCATGTGACCTTCACTAATAAAAAGCAAACCATCACCCAATAATGCTACTAGGCGCTCCAATTCCATAAGCAAATACGGCCAAATATCTAGGTATTATAACCCTCGATGCTAAGCTACGTTGGAAGGAGCATATAAAAATAAAATGGAGCGACTTAATTTGAAAATACTTAAAAGTAACTGGCTCATTTGACGGAATTCAAAATTCTCCACGTATAACAAAATAACGATATACAATCAAATTATCAAACCAGTGTGGTCTTATTTCACACACATTTGGGGCAGTGTCAGTTAAAATAATATTAAAATAATTCAACGATTTCAAAATAAAATTCTCAAAAATATTGTGAACGCACCTTGGTACATTCAAAATGCAGATATTCATCGTGAACTCAACATTCCTACAGTCGCTGAAGTTTTTAAAATACAAGCAGAAGTCCACTCTATGAGACTACCGAGACACGTGAACGAGAAAGCCAGCAAACTTTTCAACACCACAGGCCTAACCCGACGACTCCAGCGAAAAAAACTATATGATCGTATTGGTATGTAAAGAGGAGACTTTAAAATTCTCCATAAAAACCCTAGGAAATTGTTTAAATCATACTGCTTTAAACTTGCACAGAAAACCCGAAGAAATTTGTTCCTTTATTACAGTGAAATTTTTAATACTTTGGCAACGACTTTTTTCGTCACTTTGAATTAGGGACTTTTCAATCACAAAAACCAGAAATTAGGACAAATTTAAAGTTAAACATACAAATTTAAATCCAACTGTGAAAGAGGACTCCTTTAAAGAATTTATCTCATATTTCTCCTCGAAAATTCTTAAGAAACACGAAATGAAAAGAAGCTCTATCGCAAACATTGTTTTGACAAATTAGCCTGGTAATGAGGTGTGACATTAATTCCAACAAAAGCCATAGCACATGCTTTCGCTAAAAACATGGTTTTATATACGCACATACGCACCGTTACACACATATACATATACATATATATTCTGAACAAGAGCGTGTGCTGAAATATTAAAAAAAACATACACACAAGATGAATAGCACCGTACAGAAGAGTTTAAAAGTCAAAGAATACCAGTACAACCCACACTGCGCCCAAAAGCAGGCAACACGTTCTTCGGCGAAAGTATTTTCAGGTATTAAGGATTCATTATTTTGACAGTTTCATACAATGGGGTGCTAGTTGTGATGTAGCTGTGAAGCCAACATAAGAATCTGTTAATTGAAACTCAGTAGCAAGTGATTAAACGCACCCGAAGGGTGGGAGTGTTGCAAAAGACAACCGGAATAACGACAGGCTGAGTTGCGTAAGTGGCTGTAGGGAAAGTTGAAAGGTAAAATGGGTCACCAACAGGATACACTATTACATCGGGTGCAAAAGTTAATTGTGAATTGTAATAAATTGAGCGCAAAGTCAAGACACAACTTGCTAAGCAAAGGGCAAGCAACGACTTACTATTTGTTAAATCAGTTGCCACTCAAAACAAAGTGAAATGAATAAACAATAAGTTTTATAGGGAATTATTTCACTTTCGAGCCAATTTATATCTTCCTTCCTTTTCCCGTGACTCATACTAATTTATTTCACATATGCATGATCCCTTCCAAGTTGTCCATCATCTTTTGTGCAAATACTCACACACATACACACACAAAGTACACGCTTTCAAAATTCATACCACTTGTATGCTAATACCGTGCATTGCAAAGGATATTTAAAGTTGAGTACCAGTGTGTATACGTCATAAATTTCAATGAAATCAAAATTACCCACCCACACACACATATACAAATATCAGGTCAGTCCATAAGTTCGTGCGTATTTTACCCATAATTTCACTTTTGTACGATTTTTGCATACAAAAAATTATTCGCGGAACATAACTGAACTATTTATATTTTCTATTATGTATTGTGTATTCAACAAGTGATTTTAATCCCGGATAGAAGCACGTGTCGTTAAAAAATAAAATAGAATCTTAAGAGGCTTATTTTGTATTTTTTTTATAAAAGTGGTAAAAATGCAACAACAGCTTCTGCAGAAATAAATACTGTTCACGGAGAGTATACCGAGAGTGTAAGGACTGCGCAAAAATGGTTTTCAAAATTCCGAAGTGTTAACTGCGACGTGGAGGATGCCCCGCGCGCTGGTCGTCCTGAAGTCTTTAACTCCGACGCCTTGCTCAAACTCGTGGAAGCTGAGTCAAATTTGACAGTCGATATGATAGCGCAAAGGTTAAATTCATCGCATGGAATAGTTCACAGGCACCTGGTTCAGTTGAGAAAGGTTTCAAAGCTGGGAAAATGGGTTCCACATAGACTTTCCGTCGCCAACCTTCAGCAGAGAGTGAATATGTGTTCTCAGCTACTGCAACGGCTTGAAAATGATTGTTTTTTGAACCGTATCTTTGCTGGTGATGAAAAATGGGTCCTTTACAATAATTCTGTTCGCAAACGCCAATGGTTAGATAAAAATGAAACACCAAAACCGACCGTTAGAGATGGCCTTCACCTCAAGAAGATTCTCCAGTCCATTTGGTGGGATATGGCCGGTATTGTTTATTATGAACTTCTGGAACCAAACCAGACGATAATTGCTCATTATTATTCCCATCAGCTATCAAACCTGATTGAGGCACTTACCAAAAATCGACCGTCTTTAGTGAATAGACTCAAAGTTATGTTTCACCCCGACAACGCAAGGCCTCATACCGCAAGGCAAACATTAGGCAAGCTGAACGAGCTCGGATGGGAGATAATGCCGCATCCACCATACTCTCCGGATATTGCACCTTGTGATTATAACCTTTTCCATGGACTTCAATCCCATATGAGTAACATGAACTACTCCTCAAAAGAAGCTATAAAAAGGGATATCGAAACGTATTTTGTCTCCAAGGAAAAACAATTTTTTGAGCAGGGAATTAAAAATTTGCCAAAACGTTGGGAACACATTGTAAATAATGAAGGAAAATTGATTAATAAATACTTTAAACATCTTTTTTATTAATTTTAAAACCACCTTTAAAAAACGCACGAACTCATGGACTGACCTGATACATCCAATAAGAATATATTAAATCGTAGATTTATGCTTATATGGACGCCTATAAACTATATACACGCGTGCATTCCTTTTTGGTGGCAATGAAAAATTATTTGGACGTGCCGGTGGAAATTGTTAATATGATGGCAAGTATGTATATATATGAAATTCTAAGTAGATATTATATGTAGGCAAAGCGGGCAAGAAATCACTGCTTACTCTTAGGTGCAGCCACTTGGCGAGTGCTGTCATAGCAATAATAATAACTTTTGATAATAATAGTAAATGCCCATTTTATGCGCATTATTAGCATAATAAAAAAATTATGAGGGTTGTGAAAATACACCCGCGCACGCAAATACATGTGAATATGTCTACATATAATATATTCGGAGATATATAAAAATATTTGCGACGCAATGCGAAATGCTGAGTGAAACGTGGTTGCATCACAGGTTCTGTAGTGGGTGCTCCTTTATGCGGCAATGAATGCTTGCTTGAATAGCTAAATGCAAATATATGCCACTTGCTTACATATTTACTTCTTGGGCTGTTGTGAACAACTGGAGAATATATTTTTATGTACATTTCGTTATTGCTACGTTGATGACCCCCATCATTTTGATGATTATGTTCGTGATGATGATGGCCATCAAAAAAGTGTGGCTTTAAAGGTTGATTACATATAGAATTTTTTATTTATTTTTATACGAGTATTCACACAGATAAAGAAGCAGATATACGAATGCACGTTTGTTCAGCTCGCGAACAAGGAGAGGACATCAATATTTTGACCAGTTTTCTCTATTTTGTATTTTTTATTTTTTATTTTTGGAATATTCATTTTTTTTTATAGCCCATTGTCTAAGAGAAACCATATAAATTCAACTAAGAAATTTTATGCGAAATATAGAAAATTTTCTTTAATTGTTCATCCCGATTCCACGGCTTTTAACTAGAATTTCCAGAAAGATTTTTCCTATGCAGCTATATAGCTTTTTAAATTACAATACAATAAAGTGACGATAGAAGTTGATGGAAAATTCCATTGATTTTTTTATGATTTACCCTCTGAAGATATAGTAACTATTCCCCATAGCACGAAAGCACGAAATCAGAATAAAAAATAAAATAGTTGAAACTGGTCAACATGCGGATGACCTATCCTTTTGTTGGGAAGTGTACTTATGCCATTATACAGTGGTACTGAAGATTCTTAGCAGTGGCGCCAATAATTTCTCTGACCCCAAGATGTTTGAGCTCAGTGGATTTTGTTGGTATATATCAAAATTGCCTTTCTTCTCTTCTCTTCTCTTCGAGCTTAACAAAACGCGCCAGGCGTTTCTTTCTCGTACTAACCGGCGCCAGCTGGACACACCAAGTGAAGCCAAGCCCTTCTCCACCTGATCTTTCCAACGCAGAGGAGGCCTTCCTCTTCCTCTGCTACCACCAGCTGGTACCGCATCGAATACTTTCAAAGCCGGAGCGTTTGTATCCATTCGGACGACATGACCCAGCCAACGAAGCCGCTGGATCTTTATTCGCTGCGCTATGTCTATGTCGTCGTAAAGCTTATACAGCTCATCGTTCCATCGTCTGCGATATTCGCCGTTGCCAACGTGCAAAGGTCCAAAAATCATAGCAGAATCTTTCTCTCGAACACTCCAAGCGTCGCTTCATCGGATGTTGTCATCGTCCACGCTTCTGCGCCATACGTTAGAACGGGCATGATGAGAGTCTTGTAGAGTGTTAGTTTTGTTCGTCGAGAGAGGTCTTTACTGCTCAGTTGCCTACTTAGTCCAAAGTAACACTTGTTGGCAAGAGAGATTCTACGTTGAATTTCAAGGCTGACATTGTTATCGGTGTTAATGCTGGTTCCTAAATAAACGAAGACTTTTACAACCTCGAAATTATAACTGTCTACAGTGACGTGGGTGCCGAAACGCGAGTGCGCCGACTGTTTGTTTGAAGACAGGAGGTACTTGCCTTTACCCAGTTTAATATGACAAAACGCATTTTATGAACATTCCAAATATTATATGTTAAATATAATTTTATTATATGTTTATCTGCTTACTGAGAAGCTGATACGCTAATGATATGTGATGAGGCCATAGCAACAGCCCTTAAGAATTTTTATTTTAGTTCATCCTGGATTTTTAAAATTTACATGCAATATACCTATGTATGTATGTTAAGTTAAAAAAACAATATTAAAGTATGTAATCGCATCCATACAAACAAATGCAGATATGTATACACAAAGCACATATATATCACTTAGTTTATTCTTTACGGAAACGCAGGTATGGTGCAATGCGTATACTTTATTTCAAAGGATGAAAGTTCAACAATTTTTTTACTTTTTTATAAAGCAGCAAACAGCAAAAATAATTGATGTTGGGGTATATATATTACTATATATAGACATATTTTATTTTTGATTTCAAAGAATTTAATTTTATTTTCATGGATGTTTAAGAAAATTTTTTGCAAATACATTATTGTACTACATTTCTTCTGGTGAAAAGTACATACACTTTTTTTTAATAGATGGATATATTCTGTTTCATTTGATATCCATATTAATTTCACGAAGCGCGTGTAAGTATTTAAAATCAGTTTTTTGGAAAATTGAGTCCCTTTAAAGTTCTATAAAAAAATTAGTTGGTGAAATGTGTTCAAATGAAAAAGCATATGAAATTTTGCCTGGATAACTTTTACTGTCGCTCGATACCATATATTACATTTATAATGAATTATTCTACAGATTATGGTGGTCACTATTCCTTCCGGTGCAGCTACCATTCGGAAGTGCATAGGTTCGAATCTCCGTGTATGAAACACCAAATGGTAGAATAAGTTTTTTCTAATGGCGGGCGCTCCTCGGCAGACCAAAAGCTTCTCATAAAAACCGGTCTGCCATTTGAAGACGGCGTAAAACAAAACGTGGATATAACAGAGTGATTGACGAGGTAGTGAAATATGAGATGGCATAACTTATTAAACTAATTTCCAATTATAAACTATTAAACTCGCTATCTTGTTAACAGGGCAACCCAAAATATTATCTTAAAAACTTATTTAAGCGCTTAAAATATACCATTAAATTCTGAATATTTCCTCCTAAAATACAGGGTGGCTGATGAATTTTGCTACATTAAGAAACTCAAATAACTTTTTTTTTAGTGTATGGAATTCATTTATTTATTTTTAACTTGAAGGTCATTAAATTTTATTAAATGTAGCTTAACTAGTTTTAAAAATAATTGAATTTAAATGCCCCCCATGCTCGTTGACATAAGTGCGGCATCTTAGTAAAAAGTTGTTCATTGCTGCTTTGAGAGTTGCGACAGGAATAGCCGCAATTGTTGCCCGAATGGATTGTTTTAGTTCATCCAAATTTGTTGGCTTTGTTTTATAAACTTCTTGTTTACATAAACCCCACAAGAAAAAGTCAGGTGCAGTAAGGTCAGGCGACCTGGGGGGCCAACGAAATTCGGAGTTTCTTGAAATCAGTTTATTGGGAAATTTTCGTCGCAACTCTGTCATAGCAGTCTGGGCTATGTGAGACGTTGCCCCATCTTGTTGAAACCACACAGAGTTGAAAGGAATTCTCTTTCGGCGTAGTTCTGGATAGAAAAATTCTTTCAGCATTTTCAAATAACGGTCTCCAGTAACCGTAACGGTTTAACCATTTTCTTCAAAAAAATAAGGCCCGACAATACAGCGTGAAGAAACCGCACACCACACTGTCACGCGAAGAGGATGCAATTCCGTCTCGTGGAGTATCTGTGGGTTAGAAGTACTCCATATTCGACAATTTTGTTTGTTCACATTGCCGTTTAAATCGAAATGGGCCTCATCAGACATGAAAAGGCAGTTTAACATGTTTTGGTCTTCTTCCACCACTTGCAGGATCTTCTGGCAAAATTCCAAGCGAATCGGCAAGTCTGCTGCATTCAGTTTGTTAACCATTTGAATTTTGTAGGGAAATAAGTCTAAATCTTTGTGCATTATTGTTTGCAAAGACTGTCGGCTGACACCAAGTTGAGCAGATAAGCTTCTTGTTGAAACCCTTGGATTGCTTTGTATAGCTGCAGCTACAGCAGCGATCGTTTCCTCCGTCCGAACTGGTGGGTTTCGATGATAAGGCCTTCTTGCGACTGTTCCTTGCTCAGCAAAATTATTCACCAGTCTCATTATGGTCCATCTGCTCGGGGGATCGCCGCCAAACATCCGCCTGTACTCTCTCTGCACCAAAACTACGGACTCCAGTGCGTGATAGCGGCGGACTATCCAAATTCTTGTTTGCGTGTCCCAGTTATCCATTTTAATAAATTTTAAAGATCAATCTGCAAATTAAAACAAAAATGGAACAGATAACTTAAAAAGAAAAAAAGTTATTCAATTTTTTTTTGGTGGCGGCTTTCATCAGCCACCCTGTACTTTTAAAATACCTAATAGCCTTAAAATATGCTCTTGAGTTTGATTACTGTAACTCAATGAGAATTTATTTTTTTCTGATTCAATTTTAATAATTTTTTTAATGCAAACATAGTTGATTCTCCTACAAAAACCATATAAATCGAAGTCTCAAACTTTGACTATATTAAAAAAAAATATAGGGTGGGCCATGTAAAATTTGCTTTTTGAATTGGCTATAAAAAAAAACTAATAAATATTTTTTTTTATTTTGAAGATTGAAAATTGTCATTTATGAATCAAAAATAATATCGTTCAAATGGCTGCAACGACTGGCTTTACAGTAGGCCATTCGGTCAACCCAATTTTTAAGCACATTTTCGATTGTTTGGTCTCCAATTTCATGAATGGCAACTTCGATTTCGTGTTTTAAAGCATCAATCGACTCTGGATGGTTCGCATAGCATTTGACCTTAACGGCTCCCCACAAAAAATAGTCCAACGGGCTTAAATCACAGCTCCGAGGCGGCCAATTGATATCCAAATTTCGGCTGATTATTCGGTTTTCAAAAACAGTAGCCAAAAGTTCGACTGTAACTTTGGCAGTGTGACAAGTTGCACCATCCTGTTGAAACCAAATGTCGTCCATGTCATCCTCTTCAATTGTTGGAAACAAAAACTCGTGTGGATTTTCTGAGCCCCAAATCCGACAATTTTGCTTATTGACGTAGCCACCGATGTGAAAATCAGAAAAGAAGAAGAAGACTAACCACTTTGGAAATATGTTTTCAATATTTTCCAATTTTGTTCAAGCGAATAGCATCCCATTTTGTAAATGTCAAACCTTGAAGTAATTTATGAACACATTTGACATGTCATTTGTGTTAGCATTCTCAAAAAAATAGGTGGTTCAAAAAGCAAACGCTATATGGCCCACCCTGTAAATTTTCAAATTTCCCATATCTCACTCATTTTAAATTTAATTTTCAGAAACATTTCGATTTTACATCATTCTTGCCTATTGAATTTTAGTATTGAAATGGCACAAAAATCACATTGATTAAAATTTTTTTTGGCGCTTGAAACACACTATATTGCCTTTTTTTCGCAGAATAAGTTTTACATAACTACGCTATGAATGTGTACCTGAATACTTAATTTTTTATTATTGGTTTTAAATATACCGACAGAATACTCATTTATTGCAAAATTTGCTAAAATATGCTCTAAGAAATATAACTCCAATTTTATATTTATTGTAAAACGTATACACATTTCATCACTTTGTTGCTAGCATTCTTGACAAAAAGCTGCAATTTCATTCTTGATCATCTACTTGATGTCAATGTCTCATCTACATACAAAGAAGCTTCTATAGACTGGGAGTATAATTTTAGTCAATGCCTTACTTTCACTTATGTACCTCTTTGAGCCTCTGACACTAGTAGAAATGAAATTATCGCATCGAACTTATGGAACAAAATCATAGTTGCATGCATACATACAAAATTTTCATGTGTTTTTGAACTTTCACTATTAGTTGAGATGAGTTTTACGTTATTATCTCACTCTGAAGTATTTTAATATGTGTATGAGTTCTTTTTTGCATGTGTTTGTGCATTTAAATAGATAGCAGATTTGTCTATTCAATGCTCCAACTGCAGATTTTCTTGTCTGCATTATTTAGAATATCATTAAATTTGAAGTGCACACCACAGCTTTGTCAAATATGCTCCGTTTCAACAAAACCTAAGGTATAGTACACTTATCAGCGCCAGCAAACACACAAACATAGCTACACTTACATTAAACATATACGAAATTTGGTGGTGTATATCTGCTGGTTGTGAAAACCGCCGTCGCACTGAATAGCACCTGTCAGGCTGTTGGCAAAATGTTTTAATTAAATATTCCATTTTCATGACGCCCACAAACTCCTTTGTCTCCAACACTCCACTGGTCGCCACTACTCGCAATTAATGCGAGACACCTTAGTGTAGAATATTGACTAGCTCATTCATTCAATGTATCCTGGCGATTCTGCTACATTCAGTTAAATTAATACGTTCGGTTGCAGGCGCACAAAAACAAATGTAATATATTTTCTGTATGGTTATGTGTGCGTGTGCATCTGTGTGTGAAAGGATTATGCGGCCGCACATTTGCATTTGTGGCATGTTTGCCGGCAATTTTGGTACTGCTACAGCTACATATAGTCGTTATTAGTTGCTCTTATTAGTTGCCGTTGTTGTGAGCCCTAGCGAAAACTCATTAACGTCATGCACACATATGAAACACCTGGCCTTGTCGTGCACACTGACACGTACGAGTATGTATGTGTATGGTCTTATACAAACATATACTTGTATGTACCTTAGTGGTAGTAGTACGCATTAGGCTGTGGTTTGCAAATAGAGCTCTACAAAAGCTCACAGGATACAGTTGCCTGAACATTCTAGTATCCTTGCGGTCACTTCCGGCTATGACCACATGCGAATACGCATTAGTAAGTACTCAGCTGCTTGCGAACGTTTCAAAGCTAGTTGTTGCTACTTCTAATGTCATACCGTTGAGAATTCAATAATTCAAACATAAATGACCCGCACGCTAATGAAACGGAAATGATGTTTTGGTACTAAATGTGGAGAGTAAAGAGCTTTAAAAAATCATGAGCATTATTTGAAGCCTAAGCTTGCTAAATGGCTATGTTTGCACTGGTTAAAGTTATTGCTTTTAAAGGTTATTGACAGATTGTAAAAAGTAGGACAAGGTTCTGCTAATTTTTTTTGACAAAACAAAAAAATTTAACAAATTAAATTAATTATTAAAATTAAAAATTTTAATTTTTACTTTAATCACAAATTTATTCTATATATATCTACATCTATAACTGGCGCGTACATCCTTTTTGGGTGTTTGACCGAGTTTATCCTCTTATTTGTGGCGTGCGTCATGATGTTGTTCCACAAATGGACCTACAGTGTCAAGCCAACTTCGAACGGGATTTTTTTGAGGAGTTTTTTCATGATAGAAATACACTCGGAGGTTTGCCATTGCCTGCCGAGGGGCGACCTCTATTAGAAAAAACTTTTTCTTCATTTTGGTCTTTCAACGAGATTCGAACCCACGTTCTCTCTGAATTCTGAATGGTAGCCACGCAACAACACATTAGGCTACGGCGCCTGGCACAAATATATTCTAGTTTAGTTAATTTTATATCTTTATAACCCATAAGACAAATTTAAATATTTTAAAATTTTGCCATTTATCTCATACGATAAGTATTTTTTTTAAAGAAATAGCTTTATTAATTGTTGGGTTTTTAACAAAACGTTTGTGCATTTTTTTTTTCTTTTGTTTTAACCACACCTTAAGCTACGCGTAACTGATTACAAATATGAGGGGTAATATTGCAATCTAGGCGAAAAAATAAGAGCTTGGCATTCGTACCGTTCACACTTTTTCCTCACATTAAAATTTGACAAAAATTTTAAATCTTGTTCTAATATAACAAAATATAATTTCTTTTTGTTTTAAAATCAGCATTGCAGTATAATTTCTACTCTCTGTTGAGTTTATTGGGCTTTTAGCACAATCAAATTAAAACAAAAGTGGTTTGCGTACGAAGCACTTTGAAGCATATTGTTTTGGTATAATTGGACAAGTCGTACAAGTCATTAGAGCAATGTGGAGCATTCAATTATGAATGGTCTACCATCATTTCATTGCTAGAGCTGTTCTAACAATTTCTTGTATACGACTATTTTTAATGTTCCTATAAAAGTATAGTGTGCATTCTACAACAAAAAACATGTAACTCAAAGATCCTAATTTTGTACAAAATTTGAAAAATTTAACGAGTTTCGAAAAATTGCCATCAAAGTTCAACTTTTTAATCAGAATTTTGAGAGATCTTTCGGGTACATATTTAGTTGGGGAATAAGTTCTTAGCGTTTTTACAAAAGACTTTTATTTTAACAACATACACAAATTATATCATAAGTTAAACATAAGTTGCTGTTTACAAATTGTTGATTCCGTTCCGCCAAAACTTGCCTGATCTGGTTTAATAGAAGTTGTTTAGTCAGTTTTAAGGACCTTGTTGTTATCGAAGATAAGGCCCTTCATATGGTTTGACAGGGAAAAGATGGTAAGCGTTGTTGTGAAGGAGTATGGTTTGACCATGTCGATCAGGTGTTTTTAGTCGAACAGCCTGGACAATGTGGAGGTCCTTGTTAACCGTGGCATTCTTTTCGAGCATTTCCCAGTGCACTATGCCCTCCCAGTCCTACCAAACACATATCATGATCTTCTTTGGATGAAGATCCAACTTGACTATTGGCTTTGGATTATCTCGTGGAGCCATCCACTCCTTTCTTTGCTTCATATGGATGTGACGATTCGGTACAAGTCGCAAATGTCCCGGGCTGCTTCGGCAGCTTTTTGTCCTCGATGAAAAGCAAAGAAAAGCAGTTGTCGAAAATGTTGATGTTTGCCTCCTTTTCCATTTCTAAACTTAAAACTAATAAAAAAAGAAATATCTCAAAAATAAAATTAACCTAATTGTGTAGAGCTGAAAGAGTTTTTTCGAATGAATACTTACCGTTTACCCAACAGCAAACAAATCACTGTAAAATAAATAAAATAAAATATAAAAACGCTATGAACTTATTCCCCAACCCAATGATTTTATTGACCTTTGAATTTTAGTTTCATAAAGTGTCAGCTTGAGGTCGTTCAAAAATGGCGTTGAGTTGTTTTTTCTTTTTTTTTTAGCAGGCGATGCCTAGAATTTCCTTATAAAACACATATCCGGAAGTATTTTATACTTAAAACTGTAAACCCAGAATGATTCTAAAAACTTTGGCAGATAATGGCATCCCTATGAGTGTATTTCTCATAAAAATCTCATCTGGTGTTCGGAAGTGATATAAAAACTGTAGGTTCCTCTATTTATGAAAAAATAGCAAGTCATACATCGCAAATAAGAGGAGAAACTCGGCCAAACACCCAACAGAGGATGCATGTGTCAATTATACAAGGTGTCACAAAATTAATCACGCTATTGGAAGATTTATAATTACTGCTAATGATGGCGGATGTAAATAATATTTGACATTTGTGAACTAGACAGCTGCAATCTAGAAACAGACAATGAATGGAGTTCGTTAAGGTCAAAATAAAAATTTCGATCACTCAAAATCTTTTCTTATTTAGTAAAAAAGTTATTCCAAAACTAAATTGGATGTTTAATTTTGTTCTATTTTTCATCATTTTTCATCCATTTTGAGAGATACGTCATAATTCTTCAGAAATGCCCTCATCTCTTTGGTACCACTTTGTAACAGGCCTTTCCGGTTCCCAGCTACGAAGAACTGGAGTCTGGAAACCATTCCATTCCATTCATTCACTTCCATCACATTCACATCTGATTTAATCATATATGTACATATACCATATATCTCATTCAACAAATAATTCGTTTCTTAGCACCGGCAAGGAAACATAATACTCTTGCACATAAGATTTGTTAACTTATTGTTAATTGCTTATACAAGAAAGATTCAATAAATAAAAAAAAACCTTGTAACATCATTAAATTTCTATGATTGAAGAGGAGATGATCGCCTGGTAGCTGGTCTAGTTTGTATATCGAATGTTACATATAAAAACTCCCATCAAAGCTTTAGGAACTTCTGCTGTGCAGGTTTTCTGTGGGTTTTCAGTTGGTAAACTATACTTGTAGAATAAGTGCTCGCTTGCCAGTCGGACTCCACAATTGTTATGCCTTTTTCAGCATTTTCGACGATTGTGCTGTTTTATGTATGGGTTTATTATTATTATTTATTAGATATATCAAAATGCTTATATCTAAATATAGAGGAGTACTAGCTGCCAGGGCTTACGACTCTTTCTTTAAGTATTTAATACCTGTGTTGATTTAGTTCTAATTATGGAGTTTAAATTATCTTTATTGACTTACATTGTTTTAGAAAGTTATATATTTTATGAATGTTTTCAGAAGAAGTTTTTTCAAGAAGTGCGGAGGGTTTAATGTCGCCAAATATTTTGATCCTGTGACTTCGGAGATTGGGGCATTCATCTAGTAAGTGGTCGACCGTGGAAAGTGATCCACACCAAGGACATGTGTTTTTGGGTTTCCCTGTGAGGAGGTGTTCGTGTGTCAAGAGGATGTGCCCAATGCGTAACCTTATAAAGGTAGTGGTTTGGCTCCGAGTGTTATTATTTGGAAAGTGGGGCTTTTGTCCTGATGGGTTAGCTTTACTGTACCAGGATGAAAATTCTTTCCAATTCTTATCTTTCTCACTTTGAATATATGCTGCAACGGTCTTAATCGAATCGTGTTTTTCAAATGTTGCAAAAGTAAGGCAGGGTTGGAGATGGATTTGTTTGGCGGCCGCATCTGCTGCCTCGTTACCTGGGATCCCAGCATGACCCGGGACCCATAATAAGTTGATCTTTTTATGATAAGTATTTAGTGCTGCTTTAATATTTTTAATTAGACTACTGGAGGTGTTTACGCTTTGGAGTCCACTCAGGCATGATAAACTGTCTGTGCATATTACGAATTTCCCCTTCAGTTTTGTCGCATATTCAATAGCAATTTTGATTGCCAGTGCTTCGGCTGTGAAGACTGAGGTTCCACCGAAAAGCCAGCCACCTGATATGATTAATCCTGTGTTGGAAACTACGGCAAATGTGGCAACATTATTGGTTTTGGATCCATCTGTGTAGATGAAGCTCCAGTTGTCTTGAGTATACTTATCAAATTGTTCGCGAAATAGAGCTCTGTAAACTTCAGGACTAGTTGCGGCCTTTTTATACTGATGTAGGCAAACGTTTATGGCTGATTTATTAAAGATCCACCAAGGATGACGTGATGGTTTGTTACATGTTTTCGGAGGCAGAATATCTAATTTTTTGGAGAATGCTGCGCAGCGCCTTAGGGCGGATATTTGTTTATACACCCGCTTGTGGGTTAAAATGTTTTTAAAACAATTAAATAGCACATAATTTGTTGTATTCATTAAGCGGGGGACCAATTTCAGCGTGGTTTCCTTTACCCTTTCTTCTAAGGAGGAGAATCCGGCTTCAGCTAGTATGGCTCTGGTTGGTGAAGTTGGAAACGCATTAAGACTGCGGCGCACTGCTGAGTGGTATGGTGAATATATCTTTTGGAGATTGCTTTTGGCACACCATCCGTAGATTGGCAGGCCATAATCAATTTTTGACATAATTAGTGCTTTTGTGACATTTGTTAGAACGTTAGTGTGAATTTGACATTTCTTTGATGCTAATAGTTTAATAATACTTAGTCTGGCAGCTAGGTCTTTTCTTAAACCTAAGCAATGTGTCTTAAAGCCAAGCTTATGATCAAAAATAATTCCTAGAATTTTTAAACTATTGAGTTGTTCTATATGTGTATTTTTGAAAGCTAAGTTAAGAGGAGGGCAGTTATGTTTTTTACAGATGTGCAGCGTTTTGCATTTAGTGATTGATAGTGATGCACCTGAAGTGTTACCCCATCTGTCTATGTCTATAAGGATTTTGGAAAATATATCTTTTGTGCGAGATAAGTCGGGAATTCTCGTGAAGACAAATAGATCATCCGCATAGATTCCGTAGTCGATTTTTTTGTATTTTTCGCAAATTTTGCTTACTTGGTCAAATGCAATGGTGAACAGTACCGCGGATAGCGGTGAGCCCTGTGGAATTCCATTGTGTAGAGAGCAAAGTTGTGATAACTGGTTGAGGACTCTAACGCAAAAATTTCGTTTGGTCAAAAAGGCTTTGATTATGCCAAAGATTTTAGGACCAAGGTTCCATTGTTGCAGTTGCTCCAGGACTGTGTGAACTCCTACGCGATCGAAGGCTTTTTCAAAGTCAGTGGCTAGAATAGTAGCATGACCTTTAACAGAAAGAGCATCGAACGCAAAGTGTTGAATTTGAAGTAAAAGGTCCATAGTGCTGTGCCCTTTTTTAAATCCAGTTTGCTTGGCAGATAGCAAATTGTTTTGTGATATGAACCATGAGAGTCTAGCAGCAATTATTTTTTCAAATATTTTAGCTAAACATGGGAGGAGGGATATTGGACGGTAACTGTCAATTTTATCAACTGGTTTATTCGGCTTGGGTATGGGTACGACGACTGCATTGAGCCAAGTGTGGGGATAGAGGCCTTTTTCAAGCATTATGTTGTAAAGTTCAATTAATTTTCTCTTTCCATTTAATGGTAGGTTTTTGATCATGGGGTAGGAGATACGGTCAATTCCTGGTGTTTTACCTTTGGCGTGGGAGATCGCAAATTCCAGCTCGGTAAAGGAAATGTCTACTTCCAGGTAACTGGCTGAACCATAGGGAGATGTTGGGGTATAATTTAATTTTAACATTTCTGATTTTTTTAATATATATTCATTAGAGAAGTTACAGTCTTTAGAGAGGTTAGACCATGTATCAGCGAAAGCTGTAGCAATTTCAACGGGATTGGAGATTAAAGAATTATTTGACCTAATGAGTCGGATACGCGAAGGTGGAGTGCCAGTCAACGATTTGATGTTGGACCATATCTTGTGGGTGGAGCAAAGTGGTGTAATTTTTGAGGTAAACTCTTGAAAAGTAGTTCTCTTGGATTCCCTTAGTTGCTTTCTAAAAACTGAATTCGCTTTTTTGAATTCGATTAGATTAGAAATAGTTTGGGAAGACTTGAAGATACGCCAGCACTTTTGTTTCTGGTTTCGTAGTTGTTGGAGATTGCGATTCCACCAAGGCACTTGATTTTTAATAAGGGAGGGCTTGGTTTGTGGTATGGATTTATTAGCGGCTGATCTGATAACCTTAGTTATTTTGGAAGCTTCATGATTGATATTTTTAAAACTCCACGTACCGAAGTTTTTCATACACTCCTGTTGGAAATATTCCCAATTTGCTAAATCAGTTTTGAACTTTGCTGTCGGGCGGAGTTTGGGGAACTGGAAATTTGTGCGTATTTCTGTGTGGATTGGAAAATGGTCACTACCAAATAAATCTTCATTTACTTTCCAGTTACATCGAGTGGATAATGTAGCTGAACATAATGAAATATCTACGTGTGTGAACGTATTTCTTGTCGAATGATGAGTTGGGGAACCGTCGTTCAGCACAATAATGTCTTCAGATAACACCAGATCTTCGATTATTCTTCCTCTACTATTAGCTACTTTTGAACCCCAAAGCGGGCTCCAGGCATTGAAGTCTCCCACTATTAGGAATGGAGTGGTGGTCATGTGAATTAAGGTCGAGAGGTCTTGTATAAGCACTGGAACTTGTGGAGGGATATACAAATTTACTATTGCCAAGGAAAATGTTAAGTCAATTTGAATCGCTAGTGACAAAATGTTGCAATTGGTTGGAATGAGAGAATGGGGAATATGGTGTTTAATTAGTATACCTATGCCTTGGCTTGGAGTGTTCGGAAAATTATAAAAATAAGACTTATAGGATTTTGGAGTAAATGTTGGCGTATGATTATTGGGCAGATGGGTTTCTTGTATGCAGATTATATCAGGGGTGCAGTCTTTAATTAATAGCTGGAGTTCTGCGTAATTGTTAAGATATCCATGCATATTCCACTGGACTACTTTAAGAGACATTGCTATAGTGAGAAATATATATATATATATGTATGTATGTAATAAGATTTATGCAAATAAGATTTTACTAGTTTTTTTTTTTTTTTTTTTTTTTTTTTTTTATCTATACTGTGTACGTATATGTATGTAGGCTTTATTTAAGTGAGCTGCTGTGTTGTTCTTCGAATTCGTCGTATTGACTTGAGCTTAATTGACTCAAGAATTGAGGTAAATGTTGGAGTTCAGTTGGTAGAGTTGTTAAAGGTGCATAGGTGTCCGTTACTTCTGACAAGTTGGTATTGATGTTGTTGGAGTAATTATATGATGTTGATGTCGTTGGGAGAGCATTTTGTTCAGTTGAGCAGCTATAGTTCTGTACCTCTGTTTGCTTATTTACTCTTGTACTTGCGTGAGTGAATCCGGATGGCGATGGAAAATTGAGATAATTTGTTTGATTGTTGAGTGAAAAAGGTGTAGTTTCATTATTGTTGTAATTATTATTTGTCTGTGTTTTCCCTTGGAGAGCCGTATAATTTGTATTGTTGCTGATTGATTGTGTATTTGCAGAATCGATGGAATGAAGAGCATGGTTGTTGGAAGGTGTCTGGTTATTTTGTTGGATTTCTGGAGACAATTGATTATTTGTTGTTTGTTCGGAGGGTGCGAGTGTGGATTGTGTATTTGTTTGTTGTGCGGTGATAGACGAGTAAGTTGGAGTAGCTGAGTTGCTGTGAACTGAGTTGGTTGCGAGACGTCTGGCTTCTCGCATCGTACATTTTGTGGTTGTTTTTATTTTTAATATTTCCTTCTCCTGTTGGAATTTTTTACATTCTTTTGACGAAGCTGGGTGTTGCTCTTGGCAATTAGCACAACTGACACGTGTACATTTTTCTGGTGAGTGTGGTGGGAGATTACATATAACACAACTGGGTGAGTTTTTGCAATGTTTAGCAGTATGCCCGAGGATTTGACACGATTTGCATCGCATGGGATTCGGGATGTATTCTCTAACTTTTACATTGTGCCAACATATGTCGATTTTAGAGGGCAAGTTGTATCGATCGAATGTTAGCAATACCACGCCACAGGGGTAAGGTTTGCCATCGTAAATTTTTTGAAATTTATATGCTCCTACTACACCTTGTGAACTTAATTCAGACACGATTTCTTCTTCGTCCACATTGTTGAGGCAGGGTGCATAAACAGTACCTTTCACGTGATTGAGGGTGTTGTGAAGTTTGCAAGTAATTTTACATACTCCGGGTAACGTTGTTGTTTTTAAGAAACGTTGAGCGATTGTATTGTTTTTTACCAGTAGCAAAATGGTGCCATCGCGTAGCGCTGAGATTGATGTGATCTCCTTGCTTATAGCGAGGATTGCTTTATGCACTAAAAAGCACGAGTATTGGGCTAAGTTTTTTCCACTGTCAACTGCAGCCAAAACAACAAATTTAGGGTTTTCTTTGAATGTTTGTGGTAGATCTGGGAACTCGAATGTAATTTTTTCACGTTCTTTTCTTTTCTTTTTCGCTTTGGGTGAATCGGCCAACAAAGAGAACCGATTCCCCCCCGTAAAGTCCGGCCCAGGGGCCATGCGTTAATGATTGTGCAGTAGCGTTCAGCAGTAACGCGGTTTGTTAGACGAATTGTCGAAAGAGAGAGTTTTTCGCTTTTCTAGTTTGGAGCACGAATATATACCGATTGGGATAACTCACAGAGAAAATAGAGAATACGTCCGCACTCGCTGACAGATTTCTTGCGACTGATGTATGGGTTTGTTTCTTTCATCTGCTTATATTTCAGTGCCTGATACTAATTGCAATATAACATAAAGGAAGAAATATTTAACATGTCAAATGTCTTAAATTATTCGACAATGGAGATGTTGAATAGAACAAATAAATATACAAAAATTTATCGAAGTAGACTGTACTGTCAGTGTGCGGCTCAACTTTGACGTCCATTACCAGAGCATTATCTTTGAAATCGCGGTTTTGATCTTGCATTCGATATTGTATTGCGTCCATGTTGTTTTTGTTTGAGTTTTTCCTGAATTGGGAGACACTTAATTAGCTTTTAGCGCCGATTTAGTACCATACTCCACTGTAGTTTTAGTAGTTCAGTTCCCAGGAATGCAATTTCAAACCTCAAATTTCGGCAATTGTGATGAGAAATACTTGTAAACATCTCATAATTCTGATCTTCAAAAACTTGGACAACTGCAAGGATAGTCGTCATCAGGTGTATCCCTCACTTTCCTATAACTGAGGCATATTTGGTAGATATATTTAACCTCGCTGCGTGTTTTCCTACCCTCCAGTGCCCTGTGAGTACCGTGGTTAGTCTTGAGATGTTAGATCTTTCTTAGCAAGGCAGCTGTTTTAATTTTGATATGTTATTGTCTAGCCATGTCTTCCTGGATAAAGCAAAAGGTTGGTAGTCCCTTCCAACATCTGCTTGCAAAGCTGAAATGTGGAGAAAGTTGCGCCTTAACCCGGCTAAATGAAACTCCAGAACCTAGTCTAGCAAACTCATCTGCCGTCTTTTTACCTCGTTACTCGATGTTTACGTGGTCTGAAACCAACACTAGAGTGATATCAAATCAATAAATGTGCGAGCTGAGTTCCTCTGTATACTGCGTTATAAGTTTGGAAGTTATAGCAGCCTGATTAGCCATCAAAATAACTATCTTGGCTCAGTCTGCGTTCTGACTAGAATCCACTAGTTTTGCAACGAAGCGGCATTGATTTGAGTGCTATTCAGGGATTCAGAGTAGAAACCTGCCTCGACGCCGCCATCCAGCCTTGACAAGGGTTCATAAACCGAATAACTTTTCTTGGTCACTTGCTTCTACTTGTTCCCTTGATTGTAATAGTATTGAAGGATGTATCGAGCTTCCTCTGTTTTTATACCCACTGGGTTCTCCAAACATAAATCTGCATAACATCTTTTTTTAAGCGTAATGTGGCCTTTAGAGCACTGAGATATGGCATCTAGTAGAAAATTATTAGAACTTTTCATCACACATCACATAATATTTTAAATAGTAAATATTTGAAGGTGAAATGCGAATGATTGTATAAAGAAAATGTATCAACTGATTTGATTTTTGCAAATTTATGTGCGCTTTTCATGCACTTATGACGCTAAATATATCATATATTCCCTTAAGACCATAAAAGTGAGTGCGTAGGCACTTCTATAAGTAGGTGTGAATATACTATTTTTGTAATACTCATACATACATATACATCTCTTACTTGCTGTGGTATCTTTTAATTGTTCTGCCGTAATCCGCTCGTCACGAAAATTTTTGCAGCTGCAATAATAACTCTGTCATTATCTTTGCCATAATCAACGCCAACGGCAACCGCGTTGTTAAGCACCGCACAGATTTCAACCATTTTCACTCCAACACTTGCGCACCTCATTCTCTCAATCTCTCTCACCCTCTCTTGGCTTTCACAACTTTGTCATTCATTTCATTAATTGAATCCTTTAATTATTCAGCTTATTACGATTAAAAAAGCTTATGCCAACGCGTTGACAACAGGCGGCATGCGCCCACAATACAAAAAGGATTAAATGCCGCAGCAACATAATGTGACAGAAAAAATATAATATAAAAAAATAATGCGAACATTTAAGTGTATGACTATGAATGCATTCAGCTTTAACTGTTTAAATTATGGAATATTATTGCATTATTGAATATGCACCAAAAAAACTAAAGTGTTTGTATAAAATTTTGACGATAACACAGCAAATTTCAATTTAGAACAAAATTAACTTAAGAATGGTCGGTCTAAGCTCGGGTTGAAGCTCAAATTTTAACAGGACGTGTATCAAACAAGAGTAATGATAAATAACTTTATCACTAGGGACTATTGACAAGTTTTGCAAATTTATTTGTTTCTTATTTAATAAAAAAAAAAAAAATTATGAAAATATATTTCGCTCTCCTACAAAACCATATGCATGAGTGAAAGTTTCAAACATTCTGCAGATTTAAAAAAGGTCTATAAATCTCAGCAAAATTACAAGCTTTTTAATCAGAATTACAAGTGTGCAGTTTTATAGCCCATTCAATTTTGGGATAATAAACTGCAAGTTTGAAGTGGCGCAAAAATTGTGTTGTTTTTTGAAAATTTTTCTTTGCTTTAACGAACGCCCAATATATTTTATATTCACCATAGTGAATATGCGGTCACTAGCATAGGTGTAAATAACTCCAGCTCTTTGATGCTATATTTTTTTATTTATAAGGCAAGAGAAATGATGCCCTGATGCTTAGCTTTTCAGAGTAAACTCCTCCACCAACCTGTTCATCCGTCGATTTTTTTTCATCATCTACCGTACCACTGTCCCAGTCCTCTGTTGAATGGAATTTTCTGATAAAGAGTTTGAATGAAGCCCTACCCTATTACAAAAATTTGTAGTAGCTGGAATAGTGGAACATTTTTCTGATATGTCAAATGACATTTGTTGAATTTTTTAGTAGGGCAAGTTTCCTGAACCTCAATGCTAACATGGCAACTAGTTGCTACCATATAAGTCAATTAATAGTAAGTATACATAAGTATATCATAAGCTTGCTGCTGTTTTAATACGAGCCAATCTCGTCAAAATAATATTTTTGTAAAGGTGGTTAAGTTTTAAGGGCTGTGTTGACTTTGAATAAAATACAATTTTTTTTTTTAAATTATTATCATTTCTCTTTACTATGATACTACCGGTATGGCTCAATTCCGTACGAAACAAAATATCGGCTAAATGGCCGCCGGGACTTCGGCGGTACACCTCCATCCGATAATCCAAATTTTCGATGACGCTGAGGCATAATTGAGGTTCTATGCCGTTAATGTGCCGAATTATCTCATCCTTTAGCTTTTGAATTGTTGCTGGCTTATCAACGTACACCTTTTATTTCAAATAGCTCCAAGGAAAGAAGTCCAACGGTGTCAAATCACATGATCTTGGCGGCCTATTAACATCGCCGCGACGTGAGATTATTCGGCCATCAAATTTTTCGCGCAGCCATTGTTTCGTTTCGCTGTGTGACAAGTGGCACCGTCCTGTTAAAACCACATATTGTCCACATCCATATCTTCCAATTCGGGGCCATAAAAAGTTCGTTATCATCTCACGATAGCGAACACTTTTCACAGTAACTGCCTGACCGACCTCATTTTGGAAAAAATACGGCCCAATGATGCCGCCGGCCCATAAACCGCACCAAACAGTCACTCTTTGTGGGTGCATTGGTTTTTCGGCAATCACTCTTGAATTATCATTCGCCCAAATGCGGCAATTCTGCTTAATGACGAATCCACTGAGGCGAAAATGTGCCTCATCACTGAAGATGATTTTCTTCACGAAATGCGCGATATGCATTTTGATTTGAACGCCCGTTTTCATAATAGGCCTGAATAACTTAAGCGCGTTGCTCGATTGTGTATCTTTCCATGGTTCAAATTGGGTTAGTCTGAAATTGAAAAATGTCAACTCAAATGCTGAAAAAAGCTTAACGTTTAGGTGTGGTTTACATTCAACATCGGCCCTTAAAACTAAGCCACCCTTTATAATCAGACTTACCACTGCTGAGTACAACCAGTGTACTATGAAGAAAACAAGATCGGAATCACATGCAACATGCAGAATTAAAATAATTGTGGATTACCTTTTTATAGTTACTCCTATTATAGTAGCCTTTACAGATTCTGGAATAAAATTTCAGAGCCTTAGGAAAGTGAAGTAAGGTAAGGACAAGTAAGCATATTTAGAAATAATCAGACTTTAATGCCTGTTAAGCCTCGTTAATTTTAAATTATCATTTAAATATTTTGAAGATTTATATTCTTTATGTTGCAGTATTTTATGAATGCAGAATTTCTTGCCGCAAGATAATTAGAAATGCTGCATCCAAGAATTTTAGTTTTCCACAAAGAGAGCTGTGGTCATATCTTTTAAGGCCATATACATAACCTGTAACGCTGGTGAACGCAACATCAACTCTGTGAGACGAAATAGAATCCAGTTTGATATATACGTGCTCAGAATACGTAAAGTGAGGCAAACTTAATTTAACAATTAATTTTCTTCTTGTCTCTGAAGGTGTAAACGAAGCTGACGTTTATAATATGCGTAGAACAGCATAAACATTACCAATACCTTAATGTGGCCAAAACAACTCTACATAGAATTCACAACAAAACCAAAATTTATTACCACTAAACGTGATAATACTTTTACCAGTAGACAGTTTTGGAATGCCTTCCACTTATTATATCTACACTGTTACTGATGGGCAACACATATGACTTAGCAGCATTTAGGCGAAGACAATTATCACGGGCTCATTGGGAAATTGTAGACAGATCAGGGTTAATTTTAAAACATAAACACTCAAGAAGACCAACACAGCTGGACAGGTACAACTGGATGCCATTAACATAAGCGTGACGTACTGGCACACAACGAATACCTCATTGACAAAAAGACTAAACAAAAGAGCGTCTAGGACAGAACCTTGCGGCACACAATACTAGGAGGTAAAAATACTAAATATGGAGGACGAAGTCTTACAAATAAATTCTTGACATCTTCCTGCAAGGCAGCTTATAAGATTGATAGGGTATCGGAAAATCCAAAGAAATATATAAGCTTTTTGTAAAGTAGATCACTTCAGAAAAATCCAGCTAGCAGAGCAGTGTTAGATTAGATTTGTGACATTGTATCCTAATGTCGTCAATTATTTTCGACATGGCTATAAAGCAGCTGGTATACAACCTAACTGCAATGATGTCATGTACAATGTGGGAAAAGAAGTTCTGGTCTTTTCTCGCCTATTTAATGTGGTCTTTCGAATATTGAATTTTGAGCAATTTGTGGTCCTCGGTTAACTTGTGTGGAAAGAAACGTTTACAGACCTTTCGTAAGCCCAAATGATCATTTAAAATGCAATAAATCTATGTTTTGGAGATATTCAACTCCGAATCCATGAATTTAAACGATGATTTCGGTTAATTTTTGGTAAATTTACAAACAATTTCGATGGAGTTTTCGGAGATTAGTTATTTTGGGTGGTCCGTATGTTCATTGACATTTATGTCCTCACAACCAACTCTGAAATGTGTAAACCTCTGGTGTCATGAACTCTGGTACGAGATAGACAATCATCACCATAAACTTTTTCATCAATTCAAATATTTCGGTAAACGTTTTACCGATTTCAAAACAAAATTTGATATTAGCTCTTTGTTCGAAACTCATTTTTGATGACACAAATATACCGACACTTTAGACGCAATAGCTTCGCTTCCACTGAACCGCATGTCGCCAAGCTTTCATTGGAAGTCAGCTAGAGATGTAACTTCCAATGCACTAACTCAGTAAAAAGATGGCGCCATTGGAAACTTTCTTATGACGCCAGTCTTGCTTATTGTAGACTTCATCTTGTACATATCTATGGTTGAGAGCAGTGATTCCATTTCGTTACCTTTTTCTACCTAAAAATCAGACTAGCAATTCCACAATAAGAAGATTAGAAAACCGGCATATTTTCAACTCAGAGACTCTTCCCAGAAGTTCAGTAATTGTGTATGTGTATCTCTGAACGTATTTGTATTGCTTAAATTTGCTTCAAGTTATAGTCCCCTTGAATAGGCTACTTGACCTGATTGCGGCTAATATTTTGCTGGCCTTATTTTAGCATAATTTTGTTGGACATTTTGAATGCTCGAAAATTTTATGAAACCAATTATTTTATGCAAATCACTAGGAAAAGTAATTAAGTAATGAATTTCTAAATATTTATCTAAACAATTATGCCAACACAGCTTGCAACATTTATACTTTTGTACTTGTATATAAACCTATTGCTATTGAGACAATAGAATAGGGAAAATTTAATTTGTAAATTCCTGATAAAAATTCAATTTTCCAGTGAATTGAATTATAAATTATGCATGAACAAATGGCAATAAATGAAATAATAAATTCACCAAACTAAATACTCAAATGAAAACTGTATATGATGTACTTGCGGTAGTTGCCATAACAAATGTGCATACAGTGACGGACACAAAAATGTTATCTTTTCTGATTTTTTCTCAAACTAAAGAAATGTTTATATTGAAATCAGTGAAAATGTATAGTTACTATAGAGGATAATTAAACATATTTTTAACAGAGCGAACATTTTCTAAATGGTATCGATTCTAGAAAAAATAGGGGGTTTCCATCAATAACACAAGGCAACAAATTTTCAAAAATTCCCATAATCAGGGTAATTAATACATCAATTTAGTGTGTCAACTGGAAAAGTTTTCAACATATTTTAAAATTTCGGAGAATTAAATAAACAAAAAAATAAACGTTACTGGAAACAAGTTAGAAGTAATAGATATATGGCGGATCAAAGTCGAATTTTTCAGAAAACAAAAAAGTCGAGTACTCAATTCAAATTCATTCAAAAATCAACGCGATTGATGAAAAATGTCCCTCTTGCATTTCACGATTTATGAAACTGCATACACGAGTTTTATAAAAATTCCGATTAAATATTTAAAATTTTGATGAGAATAGAGTTTTTCATTTTATTTTGCACAAAGTTTGAAACTTGCATCAATATGGATTTTGCACGGAAATGAACTATATTTTCATTTAAAAATTATTGAATTTAAATATAAAACAAATGAATTGGTGGTTGTGGTTTGATACCCAAATGCGGGTAAATCCAAATACTTCTATCAGTGGCAATTATCAAATATCATGATTGCTTAAACATTCCCAAATTATTTCAGTGCCTCTCGGTCCTTCTAAGGAATATTTTCGGAAAAGCGTTCGCCTGGCCTACGTCATTCCATCGGTTTCAAGCAATTTAAATCAAATCATTTTTCGGTCGCAAGTGACTTTTTGGCCGATCTTTGAGATAAAGTCTTATACAACCTTCCTCGAAACGTTCGAATGCGTAATTCTGCTCCACCTTCTTCCACAAAAACTCTTCTTCCGCTATTTAGAACCATTTGTGCTAACAAATAATTTTTAACAAGTGATGTCACAGGCCCACCGCTCATATCTCGCGACTTTTGCTGCTGATATAGGTAAGAATTTTTATATTATCACTTCACTGTTCACTTGTCATTTTTTTACCTAACACAGCAGTACTGTTAAACACAACTTTGGTTTAAATTGTTTACTTTGATTCGTAAAATCTCCATTTATACTCAGCAACAGTTATAGCCAGCGTCAATTTTCTACGACCCTGCAATCGCAGTTGGAGTGTCTATTAACATTTTTATGCCCACCGCTGTATATATACGAACATATGTATATGTATATAAAAGCAGTGTGTTCTCGAATGTGTGAACGACAAGTTTTTAATTAATTTTAATACATTTAGTTAATGCTGGCAATTTAATGCGCTGCAATTGTGGTTTTCAATTAAAATTCCTCAGCAGTTGTTAATTGAATGCAATAAACGCCCGCTAATCTTCAAACGTGTGTGTGAGAAAAAAACATTGCAATTAACTGGCTGCAAGTTAAATAATTCATAACGTTTATTGAAACGGTAAACAAATTTAATTCTAACGTGCCAAAATTTATAGCAAAACATGATTGTATAAAGCTGCAAATAGGAGGAACAAAATAAATCAGAAGAAAAACAAATTTTATGTTATAAAAAGCATTAGAAAAGGCAATGCCCGAGTTGCTGAAGTGCAGTAGCTTTGAATTAAGGTTCAGCGCGGCACAGTGTTAAGAGAGCGTTACAGGCTGACCAAAAACTCAAGTTTTAGATTGTTATATAGACCCAAAAAGTTAAGTATTTTTAGAATTCGAAAAGTAACTACAAGGAGCATTTTAAAATTAGTATTACTCAACTAACCCCCTCGGCAGGCAATGGCAAACCTCCGAGTGTATTTCTGCTATGGAAAAGCTCCTCATAAATATATATGCCGTTCGGAGTCGGCTTGAAACTGTAGGTCCCTCCATTTGCGGCACAACATCAAGACGCACGCCACAAATAGAAGGAGAAGCTTGGCCAAATACCCAAAAAAGATGTACGTGCCAATTATATATATATATATATATATTTATAACAAGAGTATTTTCTTTGTGAGGCTCGGGACTTTTCAGCCCATGTGTTAGTTGAGTAATATAATATATATATAAGTATATAAAATACTCTTTTTTTTGTTCAAAAGTAGCTTTATACATCAACGTAATTTTTATCAAGAACAACGCAATCATTCCAGTGCCGCTCTACTATTTCAATACCGCTTTTGTAGGACGATTTATCGTTTGCTTCAAAGTAGGCCTCAGTTTCAGTGATGACTTCTTAATACGAGCGAAATCTCTTACCGTCGAACACTTTTTTTAGGTCTGCGAACAGCCTATAATCGCTGGGAGCCAAATCTGGCGAATGCAGTGGAGGTTTAATTGATATAGTTTTGACATTGCTTTGATTTATTGGTCTTGATGAAACAAAAAAGTGAGCTAACGCGGCACCCACTTTAAACAGAACTTTTTCATATAAAGGCAACACTTTTTTTTGATATCTTTACGATGCCAGCTAACTCACGCAACTTCACTTTTAGATCATTAAAAACGATTCTGCGGATTTTTTGTGCATCATCGATTTTTCTACGACCACATTTCAAGTCAGAAAACCATCGTTTTATTGTTGTTTCTGATGTAACGGGGTCCTCATAACACTTTTCAAGCTATTGCTATTTTTCCCCATCAAGAACCAGTGTAAAATAAAAACACGAAATTCTTTTAGATCAATTATTTTGAAAATAACAAAAGTAGCGTCACTCTTCTCAGCCAAAAAAATCGTTTTTTCTTGAGAGAAATTATGCGTTAAAATCAATCCTCGTAAAATTTACTACATCTATTGTAACATCAGACAGAAAGTTGTGACTTAATATAGGCATAAACAAATTGTAGCTGAGAATTGGAATTTGAAAATTATTCTATATGGCTTTAGGTCTTTCAACCTGAGTTGGAATAAAATCTCCAAATAAAATCAAAAAATTTTCCTGCACTGCGTGATTAAACAGCTACGGGGAAAAAAGTGTACTATCTAATGTCTTCCAATACGATTTTGGTCGCTGATTTCGAGGTCGTAGTCGGACTTACCAAATGGCCACGATTCACACAAAACAAAATTTCCTTAAACTTTAAATACGTTAGAATACACTACTGAAGGTTTTAGCAAAATAGAAATGTTTACCATTAGTTCGTGTTTTATAGTAGTTTTTTTGGATTATCTCCACCGAAACAATCAGATTTGGACTCAACGCGAGAAATACATTAAAATAACCCACATAGTGCAGAGTCCCCGACCTCTATTATAAATCTGACAGTCCAAAACCGCCTGTGTTCTGGTCGGTTCTAGTCGCTAGACACTATGTTGCTGAAGAGACTACCATCATTAGTAACTCAGAGCCCTTTTACAGTTTTTTACTGAACATTTAAAAGGGGGTCTGTTGGCATCACCATATACAGGGTTGCCAATATTCGGCGGACCCATCTGGCAACTCTGTATCTTTTGACAGAGATGTCAGATCGTTTAATGACATACCGCGTTGAAAGTGTCAGTCTAAGCAGATTTTTACCATGGAACAGTACATGCCACGCGAGCGCTCCCAAATTGTTGAAATTTACATTTAACAAAAGAAGTCAATTGTGAAAACTCAACGTGCGTATAAAAAAATTAAATAATGTGAAAAGTGCGCCTTCTAAGTATACGATTAAACGTTTGTATGAAAGGTTTTCGACTGGTAATGCTCTTTCTAATCCAAAGAGGCCAAATCAAAACCGACCCAGGCCTCGCCAAGGACATCCCAAATCGCCGTTTTCCGCAGTTGGGCATTGCTCGGACTACTTTACAACGAATTATCCGCATTGATTTGCATTTATTCCCGTATAAGACTCAATTGACGCAAAGATTGTTGCCTGCGGACAAGCCTCGTCGATTGAAATGGGCCCAAAAAGTCATCGAAATCCGTCGGGTCCGTCGAATATGGGCAACCCTGTAGTTTTTATTGCACCCATGTAAACCCTCTATACTCGTAGTACTTTCTTAACCAAATGCATACCCAAATAGGTATTAAATTCGAATTTGGACCAGCAGCCCACGTCTAAAATAGCTGCTTTTATATAACATCATGTTAGTCACGGTTACCAGATATGCAGAACAGAGATTTGGTGAGCAGTTCGCACCTATAGAAGAAGGGCTTGCTCCATCAAATGAGTGTGCAAACAAAAACGGATCCACTGTGCATGAAGCGAAAATAAGCAACGGATGCCAATAACGCGCGTAAAACGGTGACAATAGCAGCGGAAGTAAGAACGAGCGGTGGAGGTAGTGAATTATTGGCTGATACTTGGCAGTTAGTTGTTAAAAGAGGCGGAAGCTAAATTTTTTGCTACTTTTGGATACTAAAGCGTAGTGGGTGGAAGCAAACTTAATAACGCCATCAAATTTACAACGCGGAAATATATTAAAAAAATTTTTTTGGAAACATACCATCAGCCGCGACAGCGCCTTACTGTAATTTATGTAATGAAATGCTCTAACAGCGCACAGCATAATAATAATAATAAAATAAATAAGAAAAGAATTTTGATTTGCTTTTCTTCGCAACATTTCGCTTCCTTTTCTCACATAATATCCCACATTTTCGTCTTCTTCGTTGAATTTTTGTAACTTGGACAAAATTAACAAGCGCACACAAATAAGCGCGCTTCTCTGCCCCCCTTCCGAAATAAATGAGATAAATAACCTGGATGTAATGCAGAATAACAAAAGATGCGGCGACCTCGACGGCGGAGGGTGGTAATAAACCATTGAGCTTTTTCTTTTCGTGCACCTCCACATCCATAAATGCCTCCATTGCCCGTTAGGCAAGGCATCGATATCGAAAATACGTAAATTTACGAACGATAAATGCTGCGTGATGCCCTTGCCAGCATTGTTGAGCACAATTGTTGTTGTTGCACTAATACTTCCGCCTCCAATCACTGACACAATTCCTGTTAGCCTGCCAGCTTGCGAGCCTGCCAGCTTTCGTTGTTGTGCCATTGTTCTGCTGCTGGTTGCTGGCTGCCTTTTGATTGTTTTTGTTGTTGCTTGCTGGTTCGTTAAGTATGACAGCGCGGATATTTAAGGATATTAGGACATTAAGCCATACACAGAAGCGCCTGCAGGGCGAAACAGGGCGCCCGCATGCAGGCAAATTTGTATGTGTGTATGGGTGTAAGCCAGCCCGGCAGTCAAACGTCAATAAGTTAAAAGTCCTCGCCGTGCTCTTCTCAGTGACTTCGCCTCACTTTTGCTCTAAATGCGAGCGTTTCTTTGAATGTGTGCGTGTGTGTCTGTGTGTAAATCCGGATATATGTTTCTATGCATGCCTCTGGTATTTTCTTTTTTTTTGCTAGTTGGCGAATGCTTAAACACCGCTCGGAATACTAACAAGCGCCAATAAGCAACGCTGTTAGCCCCAACTAGCCATGTTTGGGGCTATTTCTCTGTGGTTTTCTTGTACCCAAGAGTTATGAGGGTATTAAAAACTTTGGCTTTGTTCGTGCCATAAATATGATTAAGATTAGAAGTGAGCTACTGGCATGCTAGCTTAGCTGAAATTTAAATATTCCAAAATGCCAGTGGTATGTGTGTAGAAAAGATGAAAACTTTTCAAAGCGCAAATATATGGGCATTAAGGCGATTTGAATGCGGGCGAATGTAAAATAGAAGTATTCCGTTGCAGTTCAAAGACAAATTTCCTTTTTGGCATAAAGTTTCGTAATCCTTCTAAAGTGGTAAGGAAATGACTCAAAGCGGCTGAAAACAAAAAACAATCCAATTTCCAATGAAGTTAATCATTTTTATTGCTTTTTTTCGTGCAAAACGAGATATATGCGAGTATAAAATTTTATTTAGTCCACCGGCGACTGATGGCATTTATTAGAATCATAGTACAAGTGCATTCCGAATGTTGCCGTTTGCTGTCCGTATCTCGACAAAGTATTTAGGTCTGTAGTTCTTTTCCAAGTTAAAAAGTACTATTTACTTATTTATTATTTACTGGAATATGCTGGTTTATAAGGAGTCCATATCATCAGTATTATATCAAAAGACTGGAAAGTGTTGAGAAGTAATTTGTATTTGCACATTTTACTCTTAAATCACGAGATATTAGTAACTCCTAGTTATCTCTGAGGCCAACATTTTTGAACCGGAGCCTATTCTGTCAGTCCTGTAGCTATCAAAGCCACGGTTAGCAAAAGGGTTACTCTAACCCATAAGCGAGCTTGGCAGGCTGAGAGAGGCTGCAGAGACAAAACTGATGTTACCTGTCATGTCCGACCGACTGTTGCAGTTACTCCTGTCACTAAGCAAAGGGGACTGTAGGAGGCTGGTTGAATTGATGACGGGCCACTTCCTATAGGAAAATCACATGGAAAAGGTGGGCATCTGAGACAGTGCACTCCGCCCAGCATGTGGAGAGGAGGACGAGACGGCGGACCACTTTCTGTGCATCTGCCCCGCCTTCGCTCGAATCAGGCTTGAGGTCTTTGGCACTGACCACGATCCCCTTGGCTCCTTGGCACCACAAGATCTACTCAGATTTCTTCGGAGGATTTAAGAAAATTAGATTTAAAGAAAATTAAAAAGGAGAGGGGATTTAATTGTGTCTGAGTGCTGTACTTGCTAGTCTGTCCCGACAAAAAAACAAAAAAAAAAAATACTAAAACACTCAGACTAGAAAGCCTACTGTATTCAAAGCTCTGGAAAGTAAAAGAGTAGGTAGTCAAGGATGAAATGAGAGAAGCAACAGAGAGCAAGAGATAGGACAGAATAGAGACAGAGACAGCTAGTCCTGTGAAAATTTTCCACATTTCTCGATTCATATAATATAATGCGAGCTGTTTATGTATTGATTAAATTATAAACTTTGCAAATAGAAGGCATCAAAAATGGTGTCATTGATTCTTCACCTCTTCTTTGCGCCATTTACCACCGCTTACCTCCACATTGAAGTCTTCGGAAATTTCTGGAATAAGTTACGACGACTTATGCCTATGGCGTTCCAGAGCGCTTTATCAGATCTTAAATTCTTCAGATTTGGACTTTTTTCTTCTAATTATAAATTTAAAGTCCTTTTACATGAATTGCTTTCCTTAAAGCTAACTTGTATAGATTCATCTATTCATATAGTCTATAAGTAATTCTGTAAATACAAGGTGGCGTAAAATTATTCATTGAAAGTTTTTTACTAAATATTGCAAAAAACTCGTTTTGAATATTGCCACAGGGAAAGAGAGCAAAAACAAAAAGCAGAAAAGTATGGATATGTGATTGTCTATTAAAAGAAGAAGAAAGGTACCATATAAAGGTATTAAATCGTCTTGAATTGTCGGATTATAGAAATTATAAACAAATTTTGCGTATGGCCGTGGAGACTTATAACTACATTTTCGAATGGGAAACGCCTGCAATTGTTAAAAGAAATACATTAATGCGCGATGCGATTCCGCCAAATGAGAGATTATTCGCTACGTTAAGATTCACCCATTATTTATTATAGTTGTTTTTCATTTTGTATTTGCCATAATCCCAGATCGTTTTTTAGGCGCACAGTTAACTGCACTATTAATTTCTGGTAGCATCAACACAAAATGAGATAGTTGCTTTTGGTTTCAGTGTAATGTTCGCACACTACACCACAAACGTTGAACATGTGCGCGAGCATAGCTCGTCAACATGCCTACACATGTAGTGGAACGCGAACCTACTTTGAGATCATCAGTTGTATAGTATAAACACTTCTTTTTCGAATGCAATAGCTCCCACTTCTGCCAGTCTATCGCTTTAGTTATAGTTACGTTCATAGAATGTTTCCGAGAAAACCGTCGTAGATTCTTAAGAACATTTTTCTTTAGGACACTTCTAATTAATTTGGTTACATGTTATAGAATTTGTATCAGAAATATGGGCGGTCATTTCAAGAACGATAGCAGCGGGATAATATCATCAAGGTCAAAAAAATATCGGGAAATGTTCACTCTAAAAGCGCGCGTTACACATATGTCTAAATTTTTTTTGTTCGTTTGTTGGCACAACTGTCAGCTTGTTTTTGGCATTCAATTATATCAGTCAACCGCAGGTGTTCTCTGCGATTTTCACTATGGATAAAAATATTAAATAAAGAATTTTGTCTTAAATTTTGTGTTTTGAACGGAATTTCGTGTACCGAATCAAAGAAAATATTACAGAAAGTTTATGGAGAGTGTGCTTTATCAAAAACACGGGTCTACGAGTGGTATAAAGCTTTTGCATAAGACCGACAAGTCGTGGAAGATTTGCCCTGATCTGGTCGCTCATCAACGTCTTCAACGGATGAAAACGTCGACAAAGTCAAGGAAATGTTGCTGGAAAACCATCATTTAAGTTTGAGAGAGGTAGCTCGTGACCTTAGCGTGTCTTACGAATCAATTCGCAACAGTTTACATCGTCAATTGAGCATAGGACGCGTGGCTGCTCGACTCGTTCCAAGAGACTCTTTCAAAAAATTCATCGAAAGAAGGTAGCTGAAGGCATGCTTGAGCAAGTGAATTCAGACCCAACGTTTATTCAGCGAAAGTGAAAGTCATGCTACTGGTTTTCTTTGATTATCAGGGTGTACTCGGATTCATTCCAAATGGTTCTACGGTAAATAAAGACTATTATTTGGAGGTGATGCGCCGTTTGAGAGAGAATGCGCGTGGGAACGGCCCAATTTATGGAAAGAAAGCTCATAGATCTTGCACCATGATAACACACCGTCTCACAAGAGTCATATTGCGAACAATTTTTTGACCAAAAACTTGATAAATATCATCGAACAACCACCGTATTCACCAGGAATGGTTTGATAACTGGTGCCTAAAAATAAATGAAGACAAAACCGTACAGGTCATATTTACTAACAAAACAAAATTTACCGCAGTTCCAATTAAAATAAATGATAAAGCAATTACAATAGAATCAACTACTAAATATCTGGGAATTCACTTGGACTCCAAACTAAATTGGAATCACCACATAAAGCAAAAGGTCAAACAAATAAAAGAAAAATTCGACAACTTCATTGGTTAGTCTGCTCCAAATCCAGACTCACTATACAGAACAAACTGTTAGTGTACAAAACTATGATTAAACCAATCTGGCTATATGGATTACAGGTGTGGGGAACGGCTAAAAAAACTCATATAGAAAAAATCCAACGACAGCAATCAAAGATTCTTCGAATTTTGACCATGTCTGACAGGTACACGAAAAATGATGACATCCACAGGACTTTTAATATAGCAAGAGTAGACGAAGAAATCAAAAAGATAACAACAAGGCACTTTGAAAAAATACGCACACACAGTAATGCAGAAATTAACAAACTTCTTGAAAGGGAAAGAAACGGGAAAAGGCGTTTAAAGAGAACCCGACCAAGCGACCTAGTATGATAAATGCTAAAAAACCATAAATATGTAAAAAAAAATAATTAAAAATATTTGTAAAATGTAATCATGTAAAGTGAAACTTGTAATGTATTATATTATTATATATTATTTAATTGCTATTATTTCGTTTATTTTAATTTTATCGCTTTTGACACTGGCCATTAAGCGATGTATATAAATCCTGACCAAATTGTTAAACAACATATGTACTTAATGTCAAAGGACAGATGTATAAAATAAATGGGGAATAAAAACAAAAAAAAAAAAAATTCACCAGATTTAGCCCCCTGTGACTTTTTCCTTTTCCCAAAATATAAATTGGCACTCCGCGGACGCCGCGTTGAGTCGATTGAGGTCATTAAGGAGAATTCACTGAAGGAGCATTTAAAGGTGATTTGACATTTAAAAAGCTGGACTAATCGTGGCGTTTCATTGGACAATTGCCGGTACTTTCTGACAGAATGTATATACATATAAAATCTCCCATACGATTTTAGTAACTAAATTGGCATGTATCCCTTGATTGGATGCAATCCTATTTAATAAAGAGATGCAGTACTGTAGTTATTGATGGAGTTTCTTCGAAATAGTTCATTGACACCTCTGGTGTACCTCAAGATAGTATTTTAGGACCTTTTGTTATTTCTTTTGTTTATTTATGATATTTATTCATGTTTGCTAATTTTCTTCTCTATGCTGATGACCTAAAAGTGTACGCTGAAATAAGAAATTCTAGTGATTCAGCCGTCCTACAGTCCGAGTTGAATAATTTACTTTCCTAGTGCCTTATGAATCGTCTATTTCTTAATATTGAAAAATGTCATAAAATCACATTTTCTAAGCTTCAAAACCCCCATAATTCCTGTCATCATATTAATTATACACATTTTGCTTCGTCCGATGTAATAAAAGATTTGGGGTCTTTTTTTGATACAAAGCTTAATTTTATCACGCACTTAAATTACGCCGTTTCCAATTCTCTTTCTATGCTCGCTTTTGTTAGATGTCACTCATCGCACTTCACTGACCCATATGCTCTCAAGATATTACACTCTGCGTTTGTTCGGTGCAAATTAGGTTATGCTACTTTTATTTGGATACTTTATCATATAGTCCATAAAAATCGAGTAGAGAGGGTTAAAAAAACTTTTGTGCGTTTCGCACTACATTCACTCAATTTCTCAGACCCGAAACCATCATGCGAATCTCGCTGTCATTTGATTAGTCTCTTTCCATTAAGTCACAGAGGTATGGTACTTTTCAGGCAGTATCATTTATCTTTGATCTCATTAATGGCAAAATTCACTGCCCGGTGCTTCTAGAAAGGTCCTTCTGTTCCTTTCAGAAATTTTCGCCGTTGCAAGATTTTTCGCATTGACTTTAGTAGAAGAATATATAATGTCTGGCCTTAATTATCTCTCAACCTTTTTGGATTTCGACCTTTCTAGGGCCATACGATTTTATTTCATTTGATACCTATACGTCTATGTTACATAATTTTAAAGAATTAGGCTAATTTTTTAATGCTAAGCCCTTTGAGATCTTTAAACAAGAATTCTGGCCTGATGTTGCTAAACTAAAAACTAAAAGTTGGCGGAAAGTTAGTCAGCCTATCGAAAGATTTATATTGTTTACAAATGTCGTCATACGTCAATTATATTTGACACTTGTGAACCAGACAGCGGCTATATACAAACAGACAAGCAATGGAGCGTATAAAGGGCAAAATGAAGATTTCCACCCCTCAACATCATTTTTTTTGTTTATTTAGTAAAAAATATTTAAATAAAATTGAGTGGCTTGAAATGGTATGAGTATTTTCGTATTTTTTGAAGTGAAACTTCTTAGGCGTCGATGAACGAGCGAGAATGGAGAGTAAAATTTCAAGGCCATGCAACTTTTTGGGCATTTCCGTTCCGCGAGAGAGAAAAGAGATATAATGTAGAGGAAAAGGAGAGAGAGAGCTATACCTTATATATATCTTAGATACACTACTTAGGCTACTTTTCCTGAGCGGTTGCTAACTTCTAGTGTGAAATAACACTGCCTACTTTTTAGCGCTTGTTTGTTGGTGCAAACTTGTACGAAATATATTTTTGGTGCCTACTTTTTGGCGTTATATTTCCTTGGTGACTACTGTTTGGGGCGTTTTTGGTCCTATTTTTTGGCGTTTTTTTTTGGTGCCTACTTTTTGGCGCTTATTTCTGCAAATGTTGTGAATTTATTTAGATATGTATTCCTTCTCTCTCTCTCTCTCTGCACTACGCTACAAGCACTTTTTTGTTTTTAAGCATGAGTATAGAGCAACTTTTGAGCTACGCTATTTTCTTGAATAAAATAAAAAAACCTCGAATATGTATCTAGATATTTATCCTTCCATATAGAACACAAAGCAGAAGTTTCAAATTAAGGACGTGTTGGTCCGAAAAGTGTTCGCTTTGTAAAAGAGAGATTCAGCTGTACAACACAAACCAGCGATTTTTATGCGCCATATATTCTTAAGATTAAAATTCCTGCACTTCACTGAGAGTATTGACTAATATTAATGAATCTGACGTCGCTAGCAAAAAAACAGGTTTTCATATTCGTTGGGGTGAAATTTTAACGCACTAAGCAAGTTAAACCTCATTTATTGTTTGCTTGGAAAATCATAAAATGGTCCCATATGTCAACGAACTGAATTTTCAAACTCAAAATCATCTGAAACTTCAAATCGTCTGTACGCATAAATGCTTAGTAACTTGCACGCAATTGCTAGCCGTGGCAAAACCGAGACAAAAAAAATGATGATAGCACTTGCTTCATTTGTCATTGTCACAAAGTACAATTCCAATTCACGTACACACGCTCACTCATCCAAGCAGCAATGACTTTCACCTGCGTCACAAACTACACTGTCGCCACCTTACTTCATAACACAAGATGCCATAGTGAAATACTCACAAACACATGCTCGTAAGACGCAAAGCAGTGAGAAGTGAAATTTTGCAATTTATGCAGGCCATATGTGACTGCAGTAATGGGCGAGCGCGTGCATGTGGCTGGCAACAATTGCTGTCACTCGATAACTGCACGAGTGCTGAAATCCTGGTAGCGGCGCACAAAAGCAAGAAAACGAGCGAGATTGTCGCACTTTCCATTTCCAGACGCCATTGTAAAACGTAGTGTGTATGTATGTGTGTAAAAAAAATATGTAAAAAATGAATTGTAGAATGGAAAACCTGTAAGCTTTGCCTGCTAGCCTTGCCTGGGGAGACGGAATAGATTTCTAAAACGTTTAAGCTGGCGCGAGTCTTGAATTTTAAAATCTTCAAAAAATACCTACAACATAATAGAATTTCAGGTTCGTTTATAATAAGAAGGTAAACAATTGAGGCAGGGAGTGGCGGACGCAGTTAGCAATAGATCCTTTGGGTGGTTCACATGCCATGGATACCCTTGGAAGTAAAGAAGCAACCAACCAACCACCCACACGATTGTCGGGCTGAATGCCGCACGCGCGCTTTTACCGTGCCAAATAGCGCGAACGTGACCAAACTTTTGGTGACTATTTTCTAGCAAAAGGACGCCAGAAAGGAAATGGCAGAGAAAACTAAGCAACGGTGGCAGAGAACAGCAGCAGCAGCAATCATTTACCTTAAATGTGCGCATAAAATCTCTAAAAAGATATGGCAGGCTAGCAGCTCCGTTTGTATTTAGTACAGAGACGGTGGGCGGTTGCTGGCAAACAACAAGCCAAAGAAACAGACAAGTAGTCGCACTCATACATACATACATATACGGGTGTAGGGATAATAAGTGCATTGGGCGGCAGCGTCTGAATGGCATCTTCTTTCAAGGTGTATATGGTGGAATTTTTAAGCAGCTTATCTGTGAGCGGACATCAGTCGCCAGGCAAATAAGCTACCCAATCTGCTGGCGTCCTAACTTTTTTGTCTTGCGTGTGCAAGCAAGTTATAGAGACTTCTGCTACCCTCAAGCCCTTAAAGAAGCTATAATCTCTTAGCACGAATCTCTAAAGTCCATATTGAAATTTTCATATCACATCACTGGCATATTGGTGTGCTCGCCGTGGGCGGAATTTTCACTTTTATTTAATTTTATAATATTTCCCGAGCTGTAACGCAATTTCCGACCAATCTTTTCGCAAAGGTCAAAATTCCTCTTAGCATATGTTTGGGTTTGGCTTAGAGCAGCGCGTTTAGCTGTGTAACAATGCGTCCATTTTGCTTATGGCGAAGTTCATTTTCCCTTTTGCTTGTGATCTCTTTCCCATGCGCTGCTTGGTGTCCTTTTAGCCCTTTACAACGGTGCAAATACATAGTTTATTTTTATGGCATTGCTTCGATTTGTTTAGTTGAATGTGTATTTTTTCTGTTTTTTCGAGAGGTGGTGGGTTGCTCGTTAAATCACGGTTTATGCTTTCTGCCCTATGACCATAAAAGTTTAGCTAAACTGTCCCATTATTACTCGTATATTCAAACTTCGGTATTCGAGTGGCGCTTGCGTATGTATGCATGTATAAATGTGCGTAATAGTGAGTATTAAAAGAGGAAATCTCATAAGCATAATTTCATATATAATATTCTTTACTATTATTGTTGCGTAAAAAGTTTAAGTTGATCTCATGGCCATATTGGAGTGCTTTTATTGAGTTCGAATAGCTTTTGATTGCCTTGCATGGAAAAATATGGCGTAAGTCAATATGAACGTTTAAAGGATATTGAGATTATCGTTTTACTTGAACGAACATAAATATGCTCGAATTGGTAGCGTAGACCCCATTTCCGTTGACTGTCCTGTCTTGCAGCATAACTCACAAACTTCAGCAGAATTTGAAGTCTAAAGGGTCTTTCAAACGTGACGCCCAGATGCCAGTAAGAATGATTCCTAGACGGCACCTTTTTTATGCCATATTTTTGGTGGAAATAATCATCCGAATGAGTCCGCAATGCAAAGGTTGGTGAAAAAATTTGAATAAATTGGTTCTGTTGTGAATAGGAAAAGGATTGGCGGTCCAAAAACGTGGCTTTCTACTGAGAATATTGCTGCTATGGCGCAAAGTGTTGCTGAACAAGCTTCAGCATCGATGTCCCGACGTTATTAATACTTAGGGGATCCCGGTGGTCTAGAGCTTGAAAATTTAGGGTATTTTCAGGAGTTTTATTTTTACAATAAAAATAATCAAAAACGATACTTACATTTTTTAGGCTCTTTATTTAACTTCTTTTACATATAAAACGATTTTGTTTTTATTTAATAATTTTAAAAATGGCGCAGAAGTTGACCATCCTGTTGACCATTGGACCTGGATGGTGTTGTCCATTTTGGCTCTTCTAAAAAATTATTAATCAATATGACCGTAGCCATATCCCGTACTAAAATAAAAATAAATTGACAAAATGGCGCGGTCTTGAATTTGACACTCTAAAAATCGTTTTTTTTTTTAAGTTTTTTAATAAAAAAATACGAAATAATTGAAATAATAATATGATTCTACAATAGTAGGGGCAATAGCAGACGATTCGGTTGAAGGGCTTTTTTTTTGTTTTTTAATAACACCAGGCCGCAAAAAGTCTCGAGATAAATGAGTTTAAAGTGTGAGGTACAGGAGCGCGCGTACTGCTCTCTACCTAGTTAATGGGCTGTAGAAGCTATAATATTGGGAATTTCTGTGTGAAAATTTCACAGTATATTCGTAAGACACTATACTTTAGAAATATTGAAAAAACAAAAAAATTGATTTTTTTTTTAATTTTCATTCATGAATCACTATTTTTGAATGATATTTTACAATTTTTCAGATATAATTGGTATGAGTCGTATTTTTAATAAAAATAGCGAAACCAGAAAGAGTTAACATTTTCACATGTTTTAATTTAAAACAACATAGATGCACGTCCTTTGAAAGATGCCGCATGACATTGGACAGTGGATTTTCTCTATCTTATACTAGGAATTGCCAACGTCTTTGGTTTCCAACCTCCAGTTAAATAAACAATGCTGAGTGATAATAACCAAGAGAGTAAATTTTATTAAAAGTTGTGTAGGTTTTTAATACACCGGATGTTATACGCCGCTTTGCTCCTAAAGTGCTTTTCCATTCAAAGTGCTTTTCCACTCAAATCTACCACATTTTTTCTTAATAAATATTTTCCTTGCCTCCTTAAGCGACATGCCACCCTTAGAAAAATGTGAAGCATTCATTATGCGAAAAAAATACACAGGATCGGCAGGAAAAAAAAAAACTTAAAAATTTAAAATATTTCTAAGCCACTTAAAACTTGTACTTTATTACATGAAAATTCAATGTGCTATAAAACTGCATACTTGAAATTATTCTAAAAGAATGTACGGACAAATTATTGTTTACTTATATAACACGCGACCGTCGTAGGTTGGTGCGTGACTACCATTCGGGAGTGCGTGCATGAACACGAAATAATAGAAATATGTTATTTTCTAATAGGGGTCGCCCCTCGGCAGGTAATGGCAAACCTGCGAGTGTATTTCTGCCATGAAAAAGCTCCTCATAAAAAAAATATCTATCTTTGGGAGTCGGCTTAAAACTGTAGGTCCCTTCATTTGTGGAACAACACCACAAATAGGAGGTGGAGCGCGGCCAAACACCTAACAGAAGTGTACGAGCCAATTAGTTGGAATATCTTCAACCATCTCTTTAATTGCGGGATCACGGGGTGTGAGAACATAAGCCCTCAAAATCCTGGGTACCTGGAATTTTTCGGGATGTAGCATTCATTGTGTGTAACGATTATAACATGGAATTCAGATACATAAATCTTGCAACACGAGATTAATTAAATTTTAAACATCATCTATTAATTATTGCAATTTCTATTATTTGAAAGGATTTTTTGTATAAAAATTTAAATATTGCTTGCCTTTACTCAATAAATATGTATTTAAAAGTGTAACTAAAAACTAAAAAAAATAATAAAAAGAGGAAGCAGCTGTATCATGATTTCCCACTAGTTCGAGATGAATTGACAATAGCTGGAATTGAAAAAATCTTCAATTACCTGCATTTCATTACTATGCCTTTCTCTTTCCAACAATAAATGTATAAAATTCTCCTTGTTCCCTCGTTTCTTTCGCGAACATATAATAAATAACATCCCTATTTAAAATTTATGGGAAAAACAATAAAATTAAATTGTTTCCGCATAAATTTCGCAGCACTGAAAATAATGAACTCCATGTAGTATCGCATATGAATACAATAAATTGCGAAATGAAATTTTATGAACAAAAAAAAAAAACGATAGCCAGAAATGGAAACAGAAGGAGTAAAAACTGTAAAATAATAGTTACCTGAGAAGAAAATGAAATATTTTTTATTTGTCAACTGTAGGCAGTCGCATGCTGTGACATCGGCAACTGGAGGAACTCGATCTGCTAAATGGCGTATGTACCCTACAGCTAATTGAATTAGTTTAGAAATAAGCCTGAACTAGTTTCTAATAAAACAAAACTGATTTTCCCACAATGCTTTCAACTGTCTTCTGTGACATGGCGATATCCTATGAGTTTTCCCTTTATGCGGAACTTTCGAAGGCATTTTGAACTGGTTACAATTGGAAGAATTCAGTACATTAAACTCTAGAAAGGTAAAAGAAAATTGGAACTTAATATAAGCTGGCGGATATAGCTGATAATATGTGGATGATATCCAGTGAGTTCTAAGTACATATAATGGTTCAGATTTTATGTTTCAATCAACAGAATCTGATCCTAAAATAAAGAAGAAGAATAATCATTTCATAGAATAATTGAAATATTGGACTGAAGTTCATTTCTGTTATAGAAGCCGGCGTAGCCGAATGGATTCGTGACTACCATTCGAGAGTTCGCAGGTTCGAATCTTCGTGCATGAAACAGCAAATGATAAAAAAAGTATCTTCTAATAGCGGAATGTATTTTTGAGTCCATTTGTAGAATAACATCAAACGCACGTCACAAATGGAAGAAGCAGCCCGGCCAAACACTTAGCAGAAGTGTACGCGCCAATTATGTATTTATGTAATTCTTATACTTATAGTTTTGTTCAAACGCGAATACGTCTATAGCTATCGATTCTCTAAAGACAAATTTCTTTCCCTCATTTGTCGTTCAAAACGTTGCTGCTTCCACAACTTATCTTTTTCCTGTTCTCCTTGAACGTTATCGATTTTAAATCACTTGACTATTTCTTGAGATGACACGATTACCGAATTTGTAATATACTTCAATAGAACCGTGTTGCGGTCTGTGCCACCATCTTATTGTAAGGCATATCATTAATGTGGGGGTCTAGGAAGCAGAAATACAAAGCAAAGTGCTTGCTTACATTTAACATGGCAAATGCCACAATCGATCTATGTCACTTTCTCGGTTAAAGTTGACACACTGCCTCCACACGGCGTCCCCTGGATAATCTACGGGCATCCATCCGTAGTGAATTAATGTGTGCAGCGAGCCGCCAAGCTTTAAGAGTTTTGGTCAGGTTTGGGGCCCACCATAAAAAAATCACTCCAATGAAAGATCCAAACATCCATTAGGCGGCTCAAAAACAACAAATCCGCTGGAGCAGACGGACTTCCCGCCGAGCTATACAAGAGCTGACTAACGCATGCATCAGCTCCTTTGCAGGATATGGCCGGATGAGAGCATGCCAAGCGAATGGAACCTGAGTGTGCTGTGTTGAATACATAAGAAGGGTGACCCTGCAATCTGCGCAAATTTCCGCGGGATAAGAAACCACTCCGAGCCGTTGGGTACCAAGCCAGGTTTCAGAAAAGGCGATTCTCTATCTTCTGACTTTTTCAACCTCTTGCTAGAAAATATCTTTCGCGCTGCCGAGTTGAACCGCACTGGTACTATCTTTCATAGGAGTACCATACTACATATGCCGACGACATCGAACCGCGAAGCCAGCCGCGCTGTATGCCCAACATACTCCAGTTTAAAGAGAGAGGCGAGCAATGTGGGTCTTGCGCTGAATGAGGGTAAAACAATGTACCTGCTGTTAACACACAGGGGTCTTCGCGTCTTGGACAATATGTCAGTGTTGACAACCAACAATTCGAAGTCGTGAAGAACTTTGTCTACCTTGGACCAGTATTAATAACAGAAATGGCGTCAGCCTGGAGATCAAACGGAGAATAACTCGTGCCAACAGGTGTTACTTTGGGCTCAGTAGGCAACTGAGAAGTAGAGCTCTCTTTCGAAGAACTAAACTGGCCCCTACAAAACGCTCATTATTCCCGTCTTAATATATGGCGCAGAAACATTCTACGTAAGATCTTTGGTCCCTTCCGCGTTAGTTAGGAGTACCGTGTACGGTGGAACAGTGAGTTGTCTGAGACATGAACATAGTTAAGCGTGTCAAAATACAGCGGCTACGCTGGCTTGGACATGTCACGCATATGAAAGAAGACGCTGCAGTAAGGCGAATTTACGACACGGTATCCGTTGGAAAGACGAAGTGCTGCAGGACCTGTCTTCACTCGAGATTTCCAACCGGCAGCAACGAACGAAGGACAGAATAAACTGGGGCGCCATTTTGGATTTAGCCAAAATCGACACACGGTTGTAGCGCCACATAGGTAAGTATGTAAGTATATCTTTATTGTAAAGTCCGTAATATAGAGCGAAATACGTTACAAGCACACTTCATACGACTGGTGAAACTGGTTGAAACTGGTGTGGTGTTTCTAGTTCTGGAGGTCTGCTGGCAGAACTGGGTAGAAGAAGATTGTCGGATGATTGCTTAGGTGGGTGATTTAGCAGGTGCATTTTATGGTTGCAGGTAAAAGCATTGGTAAAAAGCATTGGTAAAATCATTGGCTTCTCGCTAGTTTTATAATATTATTACATAGCCAATAAAGTTATATGGTTTCCAAGTTTGATAAAATTCGCTGGAGATGACTTTGCTTAAATTGCCGGAGAGAATGCTAAGAGAGGTTTTCATTGGTGTCAGTGAAACACTTCGAATAACTTTATTGCTGGAAATAGAATGAAATAGAATTGTAGATAGCCAACATTTTTTTCCGAGCACTTAGGCAATTCTATCCACTGTACGGTCTAGAGCGAGAATTTAAAGAATAGGGAAAGACAATTGAGGTGAGGATTATTACTCCTCAAGAAACTTTCAAAATTTTTGTAGCCAATGTGAATAAAATTTCTTCTGCTCATGTTGCAAATGAACTGAGAAGAACAGGCTACAAGTTTGATTCAAACAACGGCTCTCATATATTCTAAGGTGGAGCAGCCTCTTGCAAGGAGCTCGTCATTAAGTAGAAGTTTTGGACTTCGAGATTGGAGTAGTGTTTCTCAAGAGAAGATAACTGCTATCAAAAGCACAATCGATTAGTTAATCTCTAAAGTAATACCATGTAAGAAGATAAACCAATATTCTGTCAACAATGAGGACCTTAGGATATCTGATTCTTTGAGAATGCCTGACATTCTTTTGATCGCATCTAAATAATGGGATATAAAACTCATATGAGGACAATTACAGGGGTACTACAAGAAACTGTTTGCCTGCATATTGGGCTAGAACACTGGTATGTAAGGTCGCCAGCTGTTTCACACCACACGCCCATCGGAGGCGCTCGAGCAAATATGTACCAAGGATAACAAAACCGAAATTCTTGGGTATCCTAGCAAAAAATTATTCGTTATATATCAATGGGATGCAAGTTAACATAGCTTCGAGTGCCTTTTGCCGCAGCTACCTACTCCTCAGATAGCCTGCTCTCGGTGGCTAAGATTCACATAACATTTATTCGTATTGAACCAGTTCGGAGACGGTTGCGGAATGGATGATACACAACGAGTGCTTTAAAAAATCCATCCTCATTTCTTACTGCATGGTATTCATATTTATGTTTGAAGTACTCCTTTTCCTCTTCACTTTCGCTTTAACATTTCATTGCAGTCGTAAAGCACAACTTTCCTTTCGGTGCAATAAAAGAGTAAGTAACTCATGAACGCCCACTTTGATTTTCATTTTCATTTACATTTGAATTGTTTTTGCACTTTCCCTTAGCCTTTTCCGTTTCCTTTCGCCTACTTTATTGTTTCCTTTCTCACCCTTTCCTCTCTTTCACGGTTATTCACATTTTTTCGCAAATTGCCAAAAGGATGTACTCACATGCATCCATGCGCCAATACATACATATATATATAACACATACGTTAGTACATTTGTATTTGAGAGCAGCGATTGCGCTTTTTACGGCTTTATAAAATATTTTTTATTCTTATTTTAATATCCATTTTCATTCGTGTGGCTTTGTTTGGTTCTTTCAGCGATGTTTTTCAGGTTTTTGTTTTTTTCTTTTGATACTTTTTCCCCCCTCTTTGGTACTTTCGGCACAATTGCTTGCCACGCTAAGCCACCGTAATGTAATGCGCTCGGTCCGGGACCGGATGTGGTGCCATATGTGGCTTTTTTATTTATGAAGATTCAACGGAAGTACGATGCTGGGAGTTGCTAGTCGCTGGGAGTCATCACAGTCGTAATTTCGCATCATTGCATGGGAATAACTATTGTTGGTGCTTACGGTCGTAAGGCAGGTTGTGATTGCTAAAGCAATTCCATGTTTGAGAAATGGTTTGTGGGCGCAGTGGATGATGGATTGTGTGAATTTATAAGTGGTATTAGAAAAACAAAAGGAAGCACTGCTAAAATGTGGAATGATTTTTTTTTTTGCAAGGAATGTAAAATTTTTAAATTGGATACTACTAAATACTTAAGTGGATATAGGCTTCCCATTGACGGTTTGTTTTTTTATAAAAATGCAGCAAAAGCTTCGTTCAATACTTCTCGATTTGATTTTGGATTTCCTAAAGAAAGAAGTGAAACCTTCCAATTACTTGCGGAATGTTATACTTTGCAAATAGCTACCTTGGCTGTACCTGCTTCACTCATCTTTGTAACCTGATTTTTCACTCGAAAAAGTAGTTGACCTGAATTGTTTTCACTCACCCATACTGAAAATCGTATTACGCATTTCGTGCATTGCTAGACATTTGTAAAAGTTACGGCGTCTTGGGTAAATCTATAATACTTCGGCACGTGTTTTCTATTTTTAAAGTTTTAAAAATGGATTTGAATTTGCGATAACGAGTTTATATTAAATTTTGAGTTGAAAAGGGATTCAATCATGCGAAACCCTTAGAAATGTTGGAGAATGATGCTCTAATAATGATGCTCTAAATAAACCAGCCGTTTACGAGTGGCATGAACGCTTCGGAAGAGATTGTGAGCCCATAGAAGATGACGAACGCAGCACCTGTCCATCGACATCGAAAATCAATGAAAACATCAATAAAGTGAAATAAAATGGGTCAATAATCGCTAATGAATCATTAGAGAGCTGATAGAGGACTTGAATTTGGATCTGTCTAAGACATCGTAGTTAGTGATTAGGGTTTGCGCCGTCTTGCTGCAAAGTTGATCCCGAAGGGCCTGAATTTCATGTAAAAAAGTAACCGCACCAAAGACATGATTTCCAAAATTGAATCCGACCCAACATTGATTTTACGTATTACTAGTGGATACGAGACTTGGGTTTATGAATACGACACGCAATACAGACATCAGACGATTGAGTGGGAAGCTCTGAGTGAACCGAGATAAAACACCACGTTTTTTCAGTCAAAAAAGAAAGAGATGCTCACGGTTTTTATTGGTTTGTACACCACAAATTCTTGCCAGAAGATGTGACAGTTAATAAGGACTATTGGTTGGGCGCTATGAGAAATCTATGTGAAGCAATTCACTAAAACAAAAACAATTTGTCGGAAAACAACTCGTAGATTTTGCATCATGATAACGTACCATCGCACAGTATCATTATTATCCAAGACTTTTATATCAAGAACGAAACGAATATCATCCAACAGATATTAAATTTCCCTGATATGGCTCACTGCGATCTTTTCTGTTGGATTAAGTCAAAAAAACCACTACGGGAAACGCGTTTTAACAGTCGAAAGAAAGTATTGGAAAAATCGAACACGGCTTCCAAAAATGTTTCGGCAACTGGATCAAACACTGGCATAAGTGCATTGCAGTTAATGGGAAGTATTTTGAAGGCGATAACTAATATCACTTTTGAGTAATAAATTTGTATTTAGAATTTTCTGAATATATTCAATCAACTTTTTGATCAAGATGGTACGAGTATGCCCGCAAACCCGTATGTCGTCTTAACTGCAGGTGCACATTTTGCATTCTGTTGGCTTCTTCTCTGCTACACTTGTCAATAAACTGTTTAAAGCGTTTTTGTGCGCGTACCTTTACTAATCATAGCTTAGGACAAAAATTAAAATTATTTATTTATTTATTATTAGTGACATATCCAAGTGATAGTGTTTTTCTGTCTTTTCCTAGTCGGATTCATTTTTCATTGGAGGTCTTGCGCTTTTCTGCTGTTTCCAAATTCATCAAGTTCTGCATTATTTCGTTACGCATAAACTTTTCGTTACTACTCCGGCATACACAATATTTTGTAGAAAATGAAAGTATCAAAAACCCAACAGCAACAACAAGTTCATGCAAACAACAACCCTACTTAGTATTTAGCCCTTAACATGCGTGAGGCCAACTTTTGCACCATTTCGCACAACAAATTACTTAGGAAAACAAATTAAGTGCGTCTTCATCTGTCACATGGTCACAAGATAGATTCATCTTTCCAACCAAGCAAATACCGGCGCAGCACAACAACAGCTGGCATTTCTGTGAATAGGAAAACAACTTGTTTTGCAACGAGTGGCAGCTAAATGGAGGAGGCAGTAAGAGCAGAGGCAACGAGGGAATGGAAGAGCGTGTACGTGATCATATTCTGAATGTGAAACCGAAAATGAATTTGATGTTGAAGTAAAACCGAATTGAACTGCAGCACAGGCACGTCCGGCGTTGCATGTTGGAATGTTGCGGACAAGTGTAGTGGAAAAAAGCGAGACGGAGCTGAGGGACGGCCAGCTGGCGAACATACATATGTAAAAAAATTTCCAACAATATCTAACAAGTGAGGGTGTGTCAATCAGGCGCTGTGCAGAGCGGCGTGCGGTGGGTTGGGGTAGTTCGTAAGGATACCCAAATTTAATTTATCTGTATCAGTTGTAGATGCCGTCATGTTTCCAAAGGATAATCCAACGCATTCATCTTGATTGCCGAATGTCTGTCCGCCTTCGGGGTACTTCATTTGCAATGTCAGTGTGTGTGTGTATGTTGAAATGCACGTATATGTAAATGCTGTTGATGGTGGTGAGGTGTTGGCAGAAACGTGACAGGATTCTAAACTTTTGGTTTTTTGTTTTTTTTGTTTTTTTTACTTGAAAGTATACAAATTTGATGCAGAAATAGTTTCGCTTACGTGCAGTTGCAATGCAAGTGTGGATTTCAGTTTTATTAATATTGTTTTGTGAATATTTTTTTTTCCTTCTTATATTTTAAATAACTTTTTTTTAACTTCTCCGTGCGTTTTTAAAATAAGAAAATTAAAATTTTGATGTTTAACATTTTTTTTCTCCAATAAATATGTTGTAACAAAACTTTTTGTTTAATTTGTTGTTAACTCTTGTTGTAAAGGAATTATGAGAAAATTCATGTGAAAAGAGTTTGAAGTTTTATTATATTATTACTAATTGTTTAACAATTTATAAATATTGTTTTTTACGGAACAATGGTTTGAAGTATATTTTTTTAAGTACAAATGTTGTTTTGAGATTATTTTACTAATATATTTGTTTTTATTTTTTTGTGAAAAATGTGACAATTTTTAAATTTTGAAAAAAATTCTTACTTTATGTATAAAAAAATAATTGGCGCTTACATCCATTTTGAGTTTTTCGCCGAGGTTTTCCTCCTATATGTGGTGTGCGTCTTAGTGTTGTTCCACAAATGTAGGGGCACCAACAGTTTAAGCTGACTCCGCACGGCAGAAATTTTTTTATGAGGAACTTTTTCATGGCAGAAACACACTCCGAGGGGCACCCGCTATTAGAAACAACTTTTTCCATAATTTTTCTGTTTCATGCATGGAAAATCGAACCTACGCACTCCCTAATGGTAGTCATGCACTAATCCATTCGTCTACAGTGGCTGTCTTTATTGTATCAAAATGCAATTGGCCATAAATTTAAACGGTTCTCGTTGTAGTGTGAACTATAATTTTATACAAAAATAATGGTGTGTTTACAATTCGGCAGTGGGGTGTTTATGGGAAGAAATCATACGGGTACGAATTAGTGTTATATATATACATATATATAATCGGCGCGTGCACCCTTTTTGAGTGTTTGACCGAGCTCCTCCTCCTGTTTGTGGTGTGCGTCTTGATGTTGTTCCACAAATGGAGGGACTTACAGTTTCAAGCCGACTCCGAACGGCAGATATTTTTTATGAGGAGCCTTTTCATGGCAGAAATACACTCGGAGGTTTAGCATTGCTTGCCGAGGGGCGACCGCTATTAGAAAAATGTTTTTCTTAATTTTGGTGTTTCACCGAGGTTCGGACCAACGTCCTCTCTGTGAAATCTGAATGGTAATCACGACCCAACCCATTCGGCTATGGTGACCCCATTAGTATTATAGAGTTTCTTAATAAGAGGTGGTGTTGTGATATTCAAAGAAAAATACAATTTTTTTAATATAAATGATCGGATGTTATTTCATTATAAAGAGGAAGATATGCCGTTAATAGTGGAAAATAACATCAGGCAAATGACCACCACGACCACGCTTACATAACAATATCCTTTTCATGAAATTTTCCATAGCCGAACTGCCCTATGTAATCGATTTCCATCTTTGAGGTCTTGAATCGACCCTGTGCTGTTGGCGCTGTTGGCGTAGACCTTCTCTTCCACGTGGCCCCAAAGAAAAGAGTCGAAAGGTGTTAGATCACAAGATCTCGGTGGCCAATTGTGATCACCTCTTCGAGAGATAACACGGTCCGGAAACTTCTCCCGTAAAAGATCAATGGTTTCGTTGATTGTGTGGCATGTAGTGCCGTCGTGTTGAAAACAAACGTTGTCCAATTCAATATCATCCAATTCCGCTCATAAAAAATCGTAAATCATCTCTCGATAGCGCAATCTATTCGCCTCTAACATCTGTTATTGGAAAGCGTATAGTTAAGGTAAGTAGAGGAGCCAACATTTTTTTCAAAATTTTTAAAAATTTATCTTAACTCAAATTCTTCTGCTATGTGAACGTGATTTTTTCTGTTAAATAGAGTTTACCTTTTGCATCAAAAAGGTCACAAAACAATTTTTTTTAACTAAAAGTTCACTGATTTCTTACAAAAAATACTGATTGCTTCCTGTAAACTATGTACTAAGCGTAAAAATTAACGATTGTACAAAAACAAAGCAAATGATTGGTGCATATTTTCATAATAAAAAGACTGTTCAAAAGTTTAAAAAAAGTTTTGTATCTTTATATACATACGAGTACATACCTTAGTAGGTCTTAAAAATGAATAATTGGTGTATGCTCATATGAGCTTAACGGGAATCTCAGCAATAATGCTTAAAACTAAAAATTTCTGTACAAAGAAATAGTAAGTATTGGGTATAAAAACAAGTTTCCGTTCCTTTCTTAGTCAAACAAGTTAAACAAATAAATAATCTATGATATTATCTGAGTTTATATGTGCCATTGAAAGCAACTACTTTTTTCGTTTTTTCAGGCAGCATATTGACGAGAAATTCGAAATCTTTTGACTTTATCATTTCATTGAGCCAGTTTGTGATGCTCTCGTAAGAAGTGAACCGCTCTCCAATAAGGGCTGACTGCATTGAACAGACTGCGGAACAGATGGTAATCTGAAGATGCAATGTCTGGGGAATACGGCAGGTATTCCCAATTCAGGCCCTCTAAATATTTCTGGACCGATTTAGCAACGTGTGGCCATGCGTTGTCATGCAGCAAAATCAGTTTGTCATGTCTACCTTCCCATTCCGGCCGCTTTTCTTTGAAAGCTCGATTCAAACGCCTTAGCTGCAGTCTGTAACAATCGCCAGTGATAGTTTGAGATGGTTTAAGGAGTTAAAAATAGGTGACACCCTTCTACTCCCACCAGATGCACAACATAACCTTTGAAGCATGAATATTTCTTTTCGCTGTCAATGGACCTGATTCATTTGGCAGGCTTCAACTTTTTCGCCGCTTAGGGTTATCATAATAGATAAATTTTTCATTGCCAGTGACGATGCGATGCAGAAAACCTTTTCTTTTTTGCCGCTCAAGAAGCATCTCACACGTTCCCAAACGTCTCCCGATATCCCTCTCCTTCACTTGATATGACACCCAGTTAACTGCTTTCTGTACGATTCCTATCGCATGCAAACGTTTACCGACGGTTGATCTGTCAATATCCAACTCTTTAGGCATATCATCCAGGGTTCGACACGCGTCTTTATACAATAATTGTTGTATATAGTTGAATATCTTCGAATTTTTTCGATGCGCTCACGCAATCTTTGTCACTCACGTCGAAATTGCTACTTTGGAAGCTTTGAAACCACTCTTTACATTATGTTATCGGGCGTGAGTGCCGTAAATATTGATCAGTAAACGACACGTTTCAGTTGTACTTTTCTTTAAAAGGTAATAATGAAGAATGATTTTCCGGAAATGCTGTGTTTTCGGGACGAACGTTTTTTAGCGTTAGATTAAAATGGACCTTTACGCTTCAAACGAATTTCAAGTACTGCGATCGAGTCCTCACATATACACCTTCAAATCAACAGAATATTGGTAGAGCGAGCGCAAAAAAAGTATCAGCAGCGACACCTCCTTTACGAGGGCGGATACCTATCCCCATGCCGCAAAAAATTCTGCGGTCTTTTAAACTAAAAAAAAATTGTTTTTGTATATTTAAGTTTTTAAAATAACTGTGCATACATTCCTTAATTGCAGTTAAAAATTAACAATTGGTGTATGCTCAAAGAAGCTTGACAGGAAACTCATTTTTTGTTGGGGAATATTAAAATAAATTATTTCAAAGCCAGATACAAAATATTTTTTTTTTTTGTTTTGTTGTTTCATCGTTTTGAGAGTTTTCATTTTATAGAAAAAAAATCCTTTTTTTGTAGCTTTACTAAATAAAATTCTACTGCATTTTAAATATAAATACAAAATTTCCTATATTAAACTTTCATATAGCCCTTTAAATATTACTTCGAAAATTCCTTATTAATTAATAGTTCTCTTTCTAACTCTGACACCCAAATAGACAGCTGCATATCTGCTCCACTTCTGAAATTCATTATAGCGCCTCCATAAAAAGGAGAAAAGTACTACACCCACCGAATATATTAATCATTTACGCCTCAGCCTGTTCATAACACGCAACATTAATAATTTTTTCAACCCCTCACTCACTCACCGCCCTGAAGTAAAACGGTAACCATAGCTCCCTTCATAGCAGTCCGTTCACTTCGCTTATCCACCACACAGGCATTTCCGTCCACAGCGTAACAGTTTTGAAATGTTATCTACACCCGTTTGAAATGCTGTTTCGTGTGCATTTGTGTGTGCTTTTGTATATCGTTAATAAATTTGGGGTTAAAATTGCTATCAACTGAAAGTCATCAGCTAAAGTTTGTTCTATTTTCTATTTAAAGTGGTCAGGCGCCTAAAAGCATGCTTTCGTAGAATGCTTTGGCACTTTGCTGAAGTTCTCTATTTGTTCTATGTATGGACTGAGTAATGGCAACAAAAAACAAAAACGCTGAAAATCTTAACTTGATTTAATTAGATTTATTCAAGTCAATTAGGGAAGGGCGAAAATCAAATTCATGCTTTAAAAATCTGTGTCTTCATTAATGTTTGAGTAGAAATTCTAAACTTCAAGGATTCAATGTTGTCGAATAAAGGGTTAATGATAATCTAAATAAAGCTTATTTGTAAGTGCATTAGGACGGATTCTGTTACACATTCCATTCATATTAAATTTCTATCCTTAAAGTAGATAAATAAATAAAAATGTTTGCACAACTTTATTGTACACATCTACGTTTATACGGATGTGTGTGAAATCGTTTTTGATCCCTCAAGGTATCGTATTACTAATATGAATGCCACGCAAGTCAAAGGGGTTGTATTGGACGATGTTAAATAAAAAATAAAAACATTAAAAAAATAATATGAATAGTAATAGTAATAGAAGCTGTTCAATTTGGCTGAATTCGACTACACATTAAGCTCATCTGAGTGAAATTATGCTCCTGATTTGGACCATTCCCTGCCATGTGGAGCTGTCTGTAGTCTACTGAGTAATTATTTTTAAGTAGGAATGAAGTTCTATTGTGCTATAGTCAGTAAAAAATTTTGTTCATTTTGCAAAATAAATAAATATATAGAAGTCTATAAGATTATACACTCGTGGCCACGCAAACCTTACTACCTCACTTTATGCAATTCCTGCCGTTTAACTTACCAAATCTTTCTCAAGATTAGAACATCTACAAAATAGAAAATAATGCTTCAGAAATGAATGTTTTTTAAGAAAAAATTAGTAGTTTTTAACCAAGAATGATAGAAAGAAGATTGCGCCTACCAGGGAGTGCGTGACGTCACGTTTTTCTGAGTTGTGCAGTATTGCCAACCATTTGCTCTTCGCAATAAATTTAGTGTTTTTTTATACCCAAAATGCGAAAATTTTGAAGTTTCGTGTTTGTTTCTTTCTTTTTTTAATTTAAAGCTACCGAAACTTTAAGTTAAACAAAAACTGTATTAATATACAAAAGAAGGTTAAGAAAGGCCACTCTGAGAAGATTTTAGTGCTAATAAAAATTAGTTCTTATAAAATTTGATATTTTGAAAGTGTAAATTTAATTTTTTACTCCTTTTAAGGTTATGCAAGAATATCAAATGTCTCTCAAATCTTCTTAAGATTGAAAACCTTTTTATACATTTTAAAAGGCGTTTGAATTTACTGAATGCGGATTAAAACCATAGAGGTGTAATCGTTTCTTCCGGTCATCAATCCTTAGAGGGACATAGGGCATCAAGAGGTATATCCATTGTAAAAATAAGTCACGAAATACCAGAAAATACCAAAGAAGTGTAGAGTACCTTATTATTACATAACCGCAAATATAGCAAAAAAAGTCGTTCCCTTAACAAATGAGTATCGCTTAACAAAAAAAAACTGATAAATTCAATTGTACATAAGCATAACACATTTATTTAAAAAAAACGCACGTTCTAAAGACAATTTGTCACGCATACAGAGTTCTTTAAGTGATTCAATAAAAACTGGGTGTTTTATTTTCTTTAAATGGGCATTTTAGTGCGTTTTTATATCCAAAGCTAGGCAACACTGCAGTAGCGAGAGAGAGATTTGACTGCCGAAAGCAGAAGAACACCAACAACAACTACAATCGCGGGCAATGCTACCAGATGTTAAAAAAAGTAAAGCTAAATAAAACAGCGAATTATTTAAATAAATATTAAAAAATGTATATTTTACAAAATTGTAAACATTACATTTTAATTAGAACAGGCTAGAAAAATCTCATGAAGAAAGAACTAAAACTCCGAGACTAAATAACAAAAAAAAACGCTAAATCAAGTTACAAAAATGGTAATCTGACCATATTGGTGCTAAAACCACGTAACTCATTGTCAAATTCGCTGAGTGCAAAGTAACGCGACTACGATAGGCGCCATCTCATTATTCTTTTCATCATGGTTTTGAACTATGAATATAATTTTTCTTTTATAGGCATATGAGAGCTTTTATTACGCAATCAATTTTTTTCAAAATCTGAGTAGCATTTGCATTTGTTTTCGATATAAAAAATGTATAAATATTTTATTAAATGCTCTAATATGCAGTAGAGCCGTCTTTGGCGGTAATAACTGCTTGGACCCGGGCAGGTATTGAAGTATAGAGATTTTTAAGAATTTCGTTTAGAATTTCCTACCCCCATAACTAATTAAGTACATTTTTCAGTTCTGTCTTAGAGTTTGGTCTGTGCTTAATCGTGTTCAAGTCGGGAGAAGTTCCTTGCCCCGCCAAAATGGTGACCAATTACACTTCTTTACCATAAACATGGGAATATATCATTGATTAAATACCGTATAAAAACTTACTGATTTAGGCCCATGACGTGGTGTGGAGTGGTCCTGACAGATGACCGCAAGAGTGTGCTCATATTGCTCTTCTACGACAGGAACGATACAAATGGTTGCAATGCAAATTAAACCTGCTTTCATTAAAAGTGGTTTTTGTTCGAGTTTCCTTGCATTAAAGCCGCATTCCTGCAGTCTCTTGAGTTTTTAAAGCTATCCTTTAAACAAATCTTACGAATAACACAATCTGTTCGATGAGATGTTAGTTCCCACTCTACTCCGACGCTCAAAACGATCATCCTGGTTCTTTTTTTTTTTGTTTTTTTTTTTGAGGAAATTTATTACTGTTAGACGGCTACATCCAACTTTTCCCGCTATCTCACGAATAGGCATTCGTTATTTTTTTAAAGTAAAAAATGATCAATTTTTGATCACGAAATAACTGCTTATATTTAGCGCAATTTTTTAAGTCGTTATATTTAATGCGCGATTTCTCACAAACTACTAAAAAACATTTGTCAATATTTTGTACTTCAATTTCAAATAAAAGCACTTGTTTAAATCAAAATAAAAATGTAAATCATTTCGACCAGAGCCGCTATAACTGCAGTTCAAATGCATATTTACACAAAAAAATGTACTGGTAAGGTTTGCTTGGCCAAGGGTATATATATAAAAGCCTGGATATTTAGTATTATTTTGCTAAAACTTGTTTTACTGAGCTATAAATTTACTGTCAATAATTTGGTTGAAAACTTTCCATTACTTTGTAACACAGTTCGTCTCGCCCCAGAGAGAGAAAAACAATAGTTCCAAATCACAAGATTTCGCAAGTGGCAAGAATTCGTTGATTCGTGAGACAATGCCATCTAGAAGCTTTGTTCGCTATAGGGCCATTGTCCTATGCGCAGTGTAACAAGTTGCATTGTTATGTTGACATTACTTATTGTTGAAGTCCATGTTATCTTATTTAGGGCATAAACAGTTTGTTATCATGTCACGATAACGTTTACCGTTCATCAGCGTTAGCGGCATCATTTTCGAAGAAGCGCTGTTTAATGAATCTAACAGCCTTAAAGCTACACCCAAAAGTAACTGGTTGTGGGTGCTTAGTTTCCTTTGAATGACATTTGAGTTTTTAGTATCTGAAATGAGGCAGTTGTAGTTCTTAACATATCTCAAGAACCAGTACCATATTCTGAAAAAAAAGATGTCAATAATAATTGCTGCCAAAAATCTGCGTCACCCTTGATTCGCCCTATACCGCCTATGTGAATTCCTAGCCTACTTAGATCCAGCCTTGGAAGTGTTTGATACAACTGCTGAGGTGGCTAACTCTATTGTTTAACGACAAAAGAAGATAAGACGAAAAAACTACAAATATATCTTACCGACAACAGTCAGTCAAATAGAGCCACGCTTCGCGTCCAAAAGTGACAACACAAAGTGCTTTGGTTTGATTTCGTTGCACTGCGATTATACTGAGCTAAGTTAGCCAAGCAAATGGGAGAGATATCGGTTTTCCAATAACAGGTGTTATTTTGAATAGCCCGCTATTTCGGTAGATGTCACTTTTGAAGCTGTCATTTTTTGATATTTGACAAGTGGAAACTACGCCATTACTACGCACAACGCATTGGAATTATTAAAATTGGTGAAAATTTGGCAGAGACGGTTTATAAGACTCTAATATTTTTGGGTCATCGTGCAGCACCTTGTCGGATCGCAATACAGAAATTGGTGAACAAATTCGAGCTATTGGGGTAAGTTAGTGATGTGAGGAATAAAACCTGTGCACGTCGCTTAAAACAGCCGAAAATATTGTTCTTCCGCTTTGTTCTTTGGAATTAGGCATTCCTCAAACTTCATTACACCATATTTTGCATAAAGATTTGGGTCTAAAGGCTTATAAAGTCCAGTTAACACAAGAACTCAAGCCGACGGGTCATCAAAAACGTCGTGTCTTTGATGATTGAGTCATTGAAATGCATGAAAGTGGTCCGGAATTCCACCGAAAAGTCATCTTGAGTGATGAGGCCCATTTTCACCTCGGTGGCTTCGCCAACAAGCAAAATTGTCGGATCTGGGGCTCAGAAAGTCCAAGAGTTTTGGTTGAAAAGCCTCTCTATCCTCAACGTGTGACTGTTTGGTGGTGCGGTTTATGGTCCAGCGGAGTCACTGAACTTTACTTTTTCAAAAATGAAGCTGGAGCAACAGTTACGGTGAATGGATTGTGCTATCAAGAGATGATTAACGACAACATCTGGACAACATTTATTTTCAACAAGACGGCGCTACGTGCCACACAAGCAACGAAACTATTGACCTTTTACGGGAATAACACCTCTTATTGGAAAACCCTTTATTTAGCTGTGCAAGATTCAGTCTCATCCGACTACTAATCTTTTGGTTTGGGACTTGCGTTCAGAGCAGAACTGCCTTTGTTAGGAAAATATGAAAAATGTTTCATTGAATACAAAATATTTGTAGGTATTTGGAAGATGATCAGCCAATGCTACAGAATGATTCCGTTTCACGGCTTCGTTTACCGATACTCCTCTTGCCCATTTTCTGCAACTTTATTGCCCGTAATATCACGAGGTAAAGGTCCGAAAATCTTCTGCAGAATCTTTCTCTCAAACACTCCAAGTGCCACCTCATCGGATGTTGTATCGTCCAAGCTTCTGTGCCATATAATAGGAAGCGCATATTAAGAGGTATATAAAGTGTGATTTTTGTTCTTCGAGAGAGGACTTTAGTACCCAGTCTTGCAGTTTTCGTCTAGACTTGCAGATTGATAATTTGTAGATTCAATCTCAAAGCTGAATCTGTTACTTTGAAAACTTTCAAATTATGTAATATTATATGTTATCAGGCACTTAAGAAATTTATTTTATAAAAATTTACCTACTTATATATATGTATGTAGTACAGGGTTGTCCATGCAGTAGTTTTTTAATCATATCGCACCCTAAATGCAAAAGGGGCACAACTCAAAATTTTCCACACTCGAGCTTGACTTGTTTACAGTAGCACAGAAAACAAACTATGTGACATATCTCGCTGAAATTTGCCATGTAAGCTTATAACAGTCCTACCAAAAAACAAAAAAATTATTTTTGCCATATGTCATCCGCGGACCGTTTTATTGATAACGTCTCGTTCATATTTGAGCAGAAGTACATTTTGAGTTGTGAGCTTTTTGTATTTAGGGTGCGATATGTTCCCCTTACAGTGACAGCTTTTTCCAGATACGGTTATCAAGAAGCCAATGCATCCCCAGAGATTGAGAGCTTGATGCGGATTTTAGGGCAGTGGACCAATTACCATTTTTCTTTGAAAATGCTACTGAAAACTCCTTTTCAGTCAACCGTCAGCAGTATAGAGGCATGATAAACGATTTTTTGTGGCCGGATATACAAGATATGGACTTTAACAATTTTTGGTTTCACCACGATGGCGCGCAATGCCACACAGTCCACATCACAATCGATCTTTTTCGCCCACCAAGTTCGGTAATGGTGTCATCGGCCGTAGGGGCGATGTCAATTGGTGCTTTCGGAGCTGCGGTTTGACGTCATTAGTAAGATGCCGTAAAGAATCGATGCTAATATCTAGTATGCGCTACTTCGAAGACAGTTGCGGCAGTATCGTGAATGAAATCGTGTTCCATAATTTATGCGAACGTTTGCTCTTTCGAATAAACCAACAATGTACCGAAAAAATTTACTTTTGTTAGTTTTATGAATTCTTAAAAATAAATTACTGTATGGACGACCTTGCATATCACATTTTAAATGTTTCACAATACCCCATAATTCCAAACATCCCTCCCTTTTCTTTTTAATTCCAACAAAACTCGGAACTGACAAATCGCACTTTCTTTCAAAATCTGTCCTATAAAACAAAATATAATAATATTATCTTTTAATAAAAATAAAAATTTAAATAATTAATAATTACGCACCATGCCAAATCTAGATATCTTTAAGCGAACCTGTACAAAGGCTCTCCAAGTATGGAAAGAAGTAGATGTTACCCAAGCCGAAGTTGACGACGAACCAGACGAGGAACCTGAGGCTGAAGAAGAGCAGCTCGAGGAGTTACCAGTGGATGAAGAACTTGATTGCTGCAAAGTTATGGCCGAATTGGAGTGCATGAAACGGCGCATACAAAAACTACAGCTTCGTCTCAAGACGGATGATGTCTGCGAGCCAGAACCTTGCATTAATCTTGAGATTGAATTGAGTTGCTCTAATAATCCGGAAATCTGTGCGCTACAAAAGAATCATCACAAATTACAATGTCAAATCAGTGAGCTCATAAGTTGTTGCAATGTAGCCAAGGATCAAATAGAAGAGTTGCGTGCACGTATGTGCCAGAAGTCACGCGAGATCTTAGACCTGCAGAAGGCAGTGTGTCTATTGGAGACTTGGCGGAATAAATTACAACATGAATTCGGAGTCTGTTATGAACGTTTTCAATACTTGAAGCACGTGAAAGCCGAATGGGAAGATGTGGAAAAGAAGATTGAAGAACAGAAGCGTTGCTATAAAGAGTTGGAAGACAGTTTTGTGCCGAAAGTGTGCTTCTTGAGGGAAAAACGTCAATTTATTGATGAAATTGAGGAATTGCGTGAACTGCTCCAGGAGATGTTTCACATGCAGACGTCAAGGGTCGATACATTAGAGCAACGTATGGCCAGCATTGAGACGACTATGAAATGAAAACGGAAAAATATTAAATTGTAGAAGTAGTGATGCATTTTTTCTGCATCAAAATTATATTAGATACATTTTTTGTGTTTTTTTTTTTTTGCTCTTTAAGCTACTCGCAACAAAATCAAATTTCCTGCACTAATTAAATTCTGCTGGGATTAAAAATACTTAGAGCGCTCAATCTAATTTGCCTGCCTCATCAGCTAGCGCGGTCAGTGGAGGAATTAATATACTTACAACATTTCAATTAGGTCGAAATTTATTTAGCAGCACTTAATGCCACTTTATACGGCGCATTTCACTCAGCATTCGGTCTACTTGAAGTAGTAATTTCCATTCAACCGTAACAACTTTCACAATAAAATTTAACTTTTTCTCTTCCTCAGCATTTAATTGCTCCCATTTTACGTTCGCGTTTTAATTTCTTTTGTTGGTTATGTTTTGTGCCAACCCAGTCCTGCCCTGCCCTGCTCTCTCATGCACTTATACGAATTTGTGCGCTTTACTAGCAAATCTTTTCTGCTCACTTACTCACTGGCCCTTTTATCTCTTCCCAGTCAGTTTTCAAAGTGCTTTCACTTTTTATTTTATTTCTAAACTGTGCTGGAGTTCGCTTTTAATTGCCTTCAATTGCCTCCCAATTAGGTTTATTAGAGCTTGAAATTGTTTATCGTACTTTGGTGGGTCATTTAATCAATGCCGCAATAAGAATTAGAATTCTAGGCTTCGCAAAACTTTGTGCAAAGATATATAGAAATATATGGTAGTTTTTCTTTTTTCTTTGTGACTACTTACGCAATTAAACTTTTTAAGAAAGCAGTAAAGTTTTGTTTGGTTTCTTGCAGTTGGATTAGGTTAGGGAGAATGCTCACTTTGCGAGGGTCCACTTGGACGAATGTAAAAAATGTGCGTTACTATTGTGAGAGAAAGGCAGAGAAGAAAGGGTAGGAGAAAGGGAATTACGCTTGGGGTTTATGGGGAAGAAGACCGAGCGATGACTACGCACGGTTGTGTTAATCGTTTCTGATTACTACTGATGAATTCGTCAGGTGTATGATATCTAAGCTTGCTATATAGGTGCAGCAATTAGTGACAACAAAGCATCTGGGCCCGATGGCATACCGAATGCGGCATATAAAGCGGCGGTGTACTCAAATCCGGCCGTGTTTGTAAACCTGTATAATTTGTGCCTGACCGAAGGTGCATTCCCAAAGAGGTGGAAAAAGCAGCGTCTAGTACTACTACTAAAAGCGGGAAAGCAGCCGGCTCAGCCATCGTCATACAGACCGCTGTGGATGCTCGATACCGTTGGGAAGGTATTCGAAAGAATAATAAGCGAAAGATTACGAGAGTATCTGGAGGGGCCAGGAGGTCTCTCAGACAATCAGTTCGGTTTTCGTAGAGCCAGATCTACTGTTGATGCAATAGGGATGGTAGTTTATTTGGCCAAAAAGGCTATTAATAAATTCAATAACACCAGAGCGACGAAAAAATGTGCAGTTATAACATTAGACATAAAAAACGCATTTAATACGGCCAATTGAGAAAATATTTTGAATGCACTAAGTAGCTTCTCGGTACCAAAGTATCTCATTAGAATCATCCGCAGCTACTTAAACCAGATAGTACTGCAGTATGATACAGAGGAGGGTCCAAAGAGCTATAGCGTGACGGGTGGTGTACCGCAAGGATCTGTTCTTGGACCAACCCTATGGAACGCTATATATAATGGCATTCTTAAAATCGAAATGCCCGCTAATACAACCATAGTAGGATACGCCGACGATATCGCACTGGTAGTGATTGATAAGCACATAGACAGATTGCAACATGTATGTAATGATGCCATAACAAGAATACAAAGCTGGTTGAATAACACCAGCCTGAAACTAGCTGCCCAAAAAACAGAACTGGTGCAGATCAGCAGGAAGCACAGCTGTCAATATCAGTTGCTTTTCACGATATAGAGTCCCAGAAGGCTATAAAATATCTTGGCGTGTACATTGATGCCAGACTAACATTCAGGGAACATCTTAAAAATGTAAGTGTGAAGGCGACAAAGGTTAACAACGCACTTATGGGCATGCTACCGAACTTAGGAGGACCACAGGGTTCCAGGAGAAAAATTCTTTCCACTGTGACAGACTCCATAATGTTGTACGCCTCTCCAATCTGGGCGGAAGCAAAAAAGTTCCATTCTAAAGAACTCCTGCAGGTCAGTAGAATAAGTGCGTTGAGGACCGCATGTGCCTATAGAACGGTGTCGGACGATGCAATCTGCGTCATAGCTTGCAAAATGCCTATAAACATCCGGGCAAACTTACAGAAGAGGTTGTACTGCTCGCAAGGTATGAAGCCGGCAGACGAATTCAAACAAGCAGAACATTCTACCTCGATAGCTGATTGGCAATCAAAGTGGGATCAGTCATCAAAAGGCGCCGGTGGACGCATAGGTTGATCCCACGGATTAACGAGTGGATCTTTCGGAAACACGGATACGTTGATTTCTTCCTAACGCAGCTATTAGCTGGTAGCCCTTATTGTCCAGAGTGCTTGGACGAAGAGGAGACGGTCGAACCTGTGGCCTTCTATTGAAGCAGGTTCGTTAAGGAACGCGAGAACCTATCAAGAATAACTGGTGTGTTTCTGACTCCCACTAACCTAGTCCCACAAATGTTTGAGTCGAATGAAAAATGGAGACCAGTGCAAGTTTTTGTAACTCGAATTATTGTGGAACTTCGCAACATTGATTGGAAGCGAAGGAACGACGCGAGACGAACGCGGCAGTAACCACAACTGTCGTATTGATAAAAAGCAGCAAGACGAACAGTAGACTAATATAACTGACGATTATTGCTCACGATGACCTCCAGACGTAATTACCAAAACGGTATCCCTTAAGGATGAACCGTCGGATTTGAGGTGATTTTAGTGGCTTTAAAGTCCCAAAAAAAAAAAAAATATGTGCAGCAAAAAATTTTGAGCCTAGATGTCTCCAGATGGCTGAGGAGGAGGTGATGATTTGACCTCATTCTTAAGACAGTTACCGCAGAAGGACCAGAAGCAATACCCCGTCTATCTTGCAGTTTGAAGGGAAAATTTCTTAGTCTGATTTGTTCCAAGGCGAAATCACTAAACGTGATGCGATAATGCAACAACAACATTTGCATGTATTTTGTTTTTGCAATTTGATAGCTGGAATGCCAAAATGTCAAAGACAACAACAATCGCAAGAAAAACAAAGCAAATCAGCTGGTATACAAAAGTGCTCCAAGGCGATTTGGATACAGAAGCTGGCGTCTTCCCAAAACAGTTACTTTATTTTTCGCGATTTTGACTAGTTTTCTTTTATGTTTGACGCCAGACACTTTAATAATACAAAACAAACAAGAAGAGGAGAAGGAAGGTGCATATCATTTTTCGAAGTCACCTTGTGTATACTCGCCTGGCATTGTTCATTTGTCAATAATTATGTTCGTATTTCCTACATAACAACGATGATTAATTTAGTGACAAATGCATCAATTCACCGATTAAAATTTGTTTGATATAATTCATTTTAGTGGGCCAATGATCATAAACGATATCGAAAAGATGGTCACCATTTTCAGTGACGCACACTTCAGTTCTCTTCCTGCATTTTTCATAACATTTCAGAGGATTTTTTGGGTTCTATTGCCGATATAACATGATGTAGGGATATTTTATCTATGATTCGAGGGTTTTCAGGGCCACTTAAATGGAAATATGCTTTATTTACACCTCCACTGAGAGATTTTTATCTGTCCCTATCCGCAGCTTGAAACTGAAAGGCGGGGAAACCATGTAAGGTGACCTGGTTGATATTATGCTTGACTCAAAAGAAAACGGTTCCGCAGTTTGCGATGTAGAAAATAAAATCATCAGAAAGTTGCGCTGCGCGAAGCGTCTCTGCAAATTTGTGTACAAAGGCAATATGCCGCTCTCCCGCCACGAAGCATTACCTAACGATAGTTCCGAGAACAAAGAAAGAAAACAGGTTTACGGTGCGGTGAGTCGCAAGGCAATTCCCACACTTCATCTTTCAACGACTCATCACCCACGAGGCAGAGTTCAAACTTCACGAGTTCTGTGCGTTCTGCACCTGGTTAAAATTGTACTCACAAAATAATTCAAAATATTTGTTTTTCCAGTGTTAAAAAACTATTAGCACAAAGTTTGAGATTATACATATATTGTATATATATATATTTATAATTGGCGAGTACTCCCTTTTTGGGTGTTTGGCCGAGCTCCTCCTCCTATTTGTGGCGTGCGCCTTGATGTTGTTCCAATGTAACAGTGAATGGCGAACGCTATCGCGCGTTTTTGACAATGCAAACCAGATCTGCCATATATTGAAAAGTCAGCTTAAGGGGGGAAGCTGGTCTAGAATTTTGAAAAAAATCGAAAAATTTTTTTTTGTCTTAAAAGGTGCTTTAGGGTCTTAGAAATAATATACCAAATGAGGGATGCCAGCAAAAATGTCTAAATGCCCAAATTTTTCATTCGACGGCAGTGCCTCGCAGGTATGCCCCGAACGCTACTTACAACTTTAAACGCGTTTTTCTCGAAATCACTTTTTTTAAACTGGCCGAAGACATAACTCGAACAAATCTTTACCGATTCTTACGAAATTTTGACAATACATTCGAAATACCTTTCTCCGGAGACGTACGTAGGATTTTTTATTTATATTACATAGTTTTTTTTTTTAATCAACAATTTTATGTCGTTCTTTATAGTAAAAATTGTAACTTTTTGTTCAAACGTGCACCATTTCGCGAAAAAACAAAATATCGAAAAAATCCTACGTACGTCTCTTTCTGTTGTTATATAGAAACTAAAAAAATTTTATTTTTTGATCCAGGACAAAAATTAAGGAGTTTACGTCTTCGGCAATGGACCCACTAGAAAAAAAGGCGCCTTAGGAGAACTGCTGGACAGCGGAGATTTTGAAATTAATTCAGACGAAAAATTTTGTATTTGTACCATGAAAGCTATATTATTAAACCTATTTCACAGATTTTCGATTGATTCCTTTGTTGAGTCAAAATAAATTCATAAAATATGCCCATTTTTTGCGCTCTAGACCAGCTTCCCCCCTTAAAAAGATAACTGCTTTGAAAAGCTGTGATCTGCTATATATTGAAAAGTCAGCTTAAACAAGATAACAACTTTGAAAAACTGTGTATTTTTTTAATACTTAAATTAATCACATATGGTAACTTCCCATATAACAAATGCTTTCGTCCAACATTTTGCTACAACGTAAGCATTGGCGAACAATGAATGCCAATAGTAAAAGAAATCATCTGAACGATTCTTTCGTCTAAACTTTTGTTCGCAATAGACGTAAGACCTATAAACTCACTCGATTAGACCACCTACAGCTTCGCTGAATTTTTCGGTTAGTTTCTTCTAATTATCAGCTAAATATATAGCGTCTCACTAATATAGCATACCACTACCCACTAACTAATATAGCATACCATACCACTATACTGAAGTAGCCTAAGAAAATTAAATTGATTAGAGAATTACTTGCAAAACGAATTCTATCAAGGTGATGACACTAGAGCAACAATACTCGTAACATTCACATGTACATATTTCTTATTTGCAATATGAGAATTTGAGTGCATTTTTAGCAGAATGCTAACAGACTAGCAAAGCACTAATAAAGAAGCAGACCGCTTGTCAGGTCAAAATAACAAATGGCAAAAAAAAAAATTAAATCAGCTCTAATAATACCACCTTGTGAAGGATTCGGCATGATTATTTGTTTATTGAATGCGCCCTTTGGCAGTGGAAGCCTAGCTGATTGTATTTTTGCTATAGAAAAGCTTTTGTAGGAATTTTTACTAGTAGGAATACAACAAAAGGCAGAAAAAATAAAAAAAATTGAGAAAACTTCTGTGAAATAATCAAATAATCCTCAAAGCAGTTCATTTTTATTTACGCTGACACAATTTTTCCCCCGTAATATTTTTATCTCTTAATACAGTCATCACAATTTTATGACTCTTTATTTTATTATAATTTAAATTTATTTCTCATCAATGTTTTCTTGAAAATTGCTACTTGCTACCTTCGATCGCAGTAAAACAGCCACTGCCAAAGTGCACAACAGACTTTAATCACCGATGGAACGCAATCAACATAAGCAATTCGCAATCGATTGCATAGAGGAAAAGGGAAGAACTGAAAGACGGCGTTAATGTTTGCGCAAACAAACAAGTTGTATAGTCAAATTAAAAATTCATTAGCGGCATGTAGACGTATAGGGACATCCACATAAGGCTCTGCGCGACTTCATGCGGAAGGCATTGTGTGAACTGAGAGCCAGCTCAAAGAAGAAGGCCAAGTAGGATAAATGGAGACAAAGGGCAAAATGTTGCAAAAGTTAAGTGCAACTTTGCACAATTATGCTTGCTGCAAGAATGGTCTGAGCAGCAACGACGGCCGAAGATGTGCGTAGGTAAATTATTTTTATGACGGTGGTTGAAAAAAACAACAGCATTCTTCCACTGCATTTTCGCGTCATTTACGACGAGTGCAAATCTGTGAGTTTGTGTTATGGGCAGTGATTTGCGCTTAAACGCATTATAATTACAACCCAGTTGCCGGGCGAGTAAAGTATTCAACAGTGAGCTGCGTTGTTATCAAATTAACGCACTTTTCGCGAATATTTTTTTATATTTTTTTTTATCCATCGAAGTCATAATGAGCTTCAAGTTTTTTCCTTATTCGTTGTTTAGCAATCAGTCTCCTATTCATACGCGGGTTAACCATAAGTCTTAATAAAATGTGGTTGAAGTCGAGATTGGGTTGGAAAATGACTTAGGACTGTTGTCTCAACTCATCTCTAACATTGTAGCTCGCTTTATCGTCCCTATAATAAACTTTAAAGTGTCTGGTTAGGCTCAAAGTCAAGTGAAGTGAAGTGAATAAAGATCAGCTAGAATGGGAAGAGGGCATTACTGATCTTGAAATTAATTGAACTTAATAGAGAATTTTTTTCTCAAGCCGCGTCGAATATTCCGAACTAACAAAATTAAGAAAACGAAAATAGTTGAAAGGTCCTTTAAGTTATTATAGAATGAATGAATTGTGTATATCACAGAATGTCAATTATTTTGATAAATATTCTCCCTCAATAGAGTGGATACCAGAACTTGCCCCTCTCTGTATAACATCTGCAATAGTCTTCTTCTCCTTCTAAATGCCGGATAGTCAGACTGCATACCCTTTTTCCGATGCTCTGCAATCATTTGGCCAGCACAAATAGTGGAACTCGTGAATTGTGCTACTAGCTTTTTATTGAGTGGTATTTTAACATGAGCAGATGCGCGCTCTTCTTCGTACTAACAGGCGCCAATTACAAATACCAGGTAAAGCCAAGTTCTTTAAGAGCTAGGAGAAGTTCAGGTTCAGAGATTGGCTTAGGACTCAAGTTCAAATCAGACATATATAACCTTTTATGCTGTCGAAAGGGGCCTTAAAATCAAGAAAGAGATTATTTGGGCTGGGTTAGTTAGCCTGTCGGTAAATATGTCTGGTTAGGCCAAAATGTGAATACTTTTAGGGAAGTCTTTACTCTGATAGTCAAGCGGCGATTAAATCTCTTGGTGGGGTTGTCACAAATTCCATCATTGCTCGCAAATGCCAGGCACCTCGTACTCTCTCTCTCTCTCACGGACGATATAGCGGAATATATCAGCATCCATTTGATACGGATCCCATGGCAGAGGGGCATACCAGGGAATTGTAAGGCAGACAAATTAGCGGGAAAGGTCACAACCACTCGCCTTCTTCTTATCATGGATATTGTAGGTATACCCTTCTCAAACTACAAACTGCATGGCCCAAGTAGCAGTGTCACTTCAGCCAACACTAGATAGGTTGATAGATCAAGAAAGAAACTACCTAAAGAATTTGTCCAAAATGGGACGTCAAGCGCTCAAAGGCGCTATTTATTCGGTTCGTTAGTTGCTTTGATCACAGGTCATTGTCTCCTAGGTCGACATGTTCCAAGACTGAATATACCTCATTTCGACTATTGTAGTTGTTAGAATGAGGAGGAGGAAGAGTCTGTCAGACGGCTTCTCTGCCATTGTTTTTCGTGACAAGCCAATAAGTTTGGATACTTTGGATCATCGTTCTTGAATGATATCGGCGACCTTAGGGATATAAATGTCAGCCAGATCAATGGGCTTCACACTAGATGTTGTTTTTGTAGCAGCATAAACATTCCCCATGCATATACGAATAATGCTGCTAAAGTGACAGTCCTTGGCCGGATATAAATCCGGGTCGTTCCGGTTATGTAGAACCCACTGTCGTGGGAACGTTTCACAATAGCTCGGTTGAGTTGGTTTAGAGACCTACTACCACTTCTACCTACCTACCTACCTACCGATCTTGATTGAACTAATTGAGAGATCAAAGGCTTCATCTTCGCTCCGACTTACGCTACCATCATCATGCAGTTGGTTGAAGAAGTGTTCTCTCCGGAATTTATGCAAGCTTAGGATACCAGTCATCAGTCGCCGTCTTTACGCGTACTTGAAGTCGTCTCTTTTCCAGAACTTTACTTTTATATATTTATTTGCAGCGTACATCCTTTATTGGTCATTTGGCTGAGCTAATCCTCCCAACTGTGTTTTGCGTTCTGATGTAACTCCCCAAATTCGAGGACTCACAGTTTTACGCCGCCTCCGAAAGTCAGCCTTTTTTTTATTCGTAGCAGAAATACGCTTGGAGGCTTGTCATTACCTGCCGAGAGGCGACTGCTATTAGAAAGAGACCTTGTCTTGTTTTTTATGGCCACAGTAGGTTTCGAACCCAGGCTCAAACGAAGGGACCACATGGAAATGGAATGGTGACTTGGATGGATATCATCAACTTTTGTGGAAGGATTTCCCAGTGGTTTTCTTGTCGTCTATTATCTTACGCACTTTCCACGCAGTTATCGTCTTTCTGCGAACTAAATGTCTGCCTTCCATTTTAAATTCTTGGTAGTAGTCCCACATGGCTTGCATTGGGCTCGATCGGAATTACCTATTGTAATGGTAGCTTTTCAAAATACTAAAATGATCCGAGTCAATGTAAGCTTCTCAGATCGTACGTACATCTAAAATACTGAAAAATTCTTCCTTTTTTCTCTGGCAGTCAGATCTGTTTCGAGTTTGTCGATTATGAGACGGCCACATATTTTAGGCTGAATCAAAGTTCTTCAATTTCCGCTCACAAAAGAGCTTGTACTCATGGCTCTGTAGCTCGAATGCAAGCCCATTAAAAGCATCCTTTTTGAAGTACCAAAGCAAACCGCAACTGATTGCTTACTACATAGTGCTTGCTTGCTCAAACATGCAGTGCGAAATTTTTTAATTAATGAGTTATGCTACCTGAATTTGTAATGTGCAATGAATATCACATACCTCCACACATACATATGCCTGTATGTATGTATTTTCATTATATTCCCATGTGCCCAAGCCAGTGCTCTGCAAATCGGCAGCCGCCAAAATCAAAGCGAACCTTAAATGAATACACATTGAAAGGAATATGTGAGGCTATCAATATATGTAAAAAATCAATTTTATCGAACTGAGAGGAAAATTTAAATAAAAATTCTTTGGTCATTAAGCAAAACATGCCGATACGGGTCGAAAAGTGTTAGGCAAGTGAGGTTAATTGAAGGAAGAGTTGGCCTTCGTACAACAGCACAACTGTAGCTTTGTATTGGAGTTTCTCACAACAAGCCTGGGAGCCCTTTTGCCTCACCACAGTTGGACGCAGGAAAACATAGCTGCAAGTACGCTTGCATACTCATGTTTATATACTTGTATGAATGCAGGGACGTATTATCGCATATACATACGTATGTCGGTATGTATGAGTATGACCGCATGTGAACAATGCGATAAATCTTCACCGCTCAACGCTGAACAACGTTTAATTTCAGTTTAAACGGCTTTAACCTGCCATAAATCTGTAAGCTTTCCATGCGCTGATCGTTTTAAGAGAACGCGCATTTTGTCCTCATTCTGCCACATCCTAACATAGTAGGCACTGCCCTACTGCCTGGTCCCCTTCGAACAACATTGCTCGGCTCAGCAACTTAACTTAAAAATACCGATTTTAATTCGTTCAGTAACACAGAACATTTGCGCATTCGTCACGTTTTTCTCTTCAACAGCAGATGCGTCGAAGGAACGTCACATGTAGTGAGTTGCTGCAGCCAGCCGACTAGAGGACTAAGCCACACTCACAGCGTCAGCCACGCAGGCATAGGGACTGGAGTGTATGAAGGCTCATAGCGAATATGGTCAGCCAACAATATTAACAACAATTGGCACTTGTGGTCTCGTCGACAATCATCGTCGTTAATGTTATCACACAATAATTTTACAAAAATAGGTTAGAAAGTTTTTCGTTCCTTCTTAATTTCAAAGGAATAGGTTGTGCTATTGTGCTGATGTGAGTCCCATGGTTCCGAAGTAACGGAGCACCTCGATTTCGGTATTTTGTAAGTTTGGGACTTAGTCCCGGGACTATTTTCCTACAATTATAGGAGACGTAGGAAAATATTTTTTTAAGAATCATATGAAATGGAAGCACAAAAAATTCATTTTGATAGCAAAAAAAAGCAACATAGACTTAAACTTTTTTACAAATATCGATTCAGCACTTTTTTTTTGGTTTTCTTTTTAATATAAAAAGCAATACCTGCATATGTGTGCCGTTGTTGCACGACTTGCTAAATTCTTTTTTTTTTCAACAAAAAAAATTATGAAATTTTTTCAACCCAAAAATACTACTTTTTAATTTTTTGCATAGATATTTTTATAACATAACTCAAATTACTTCATCAGATATGTAGACGTTGAAGCACTATTAAATGTAATTATTGTAAGGGTTTTCCAATAAGAGGTGTTATTTTGATATTCAAAGAAAAATACAACTTTTTAATATAAATGATCGGATGTTTATTTCAGTATAAAGAGGAAGGTATGCCGTTAATAGTGGAAAATAACATCAGGTAAATGACCACCACGACCACGCTTACAGGACAATATCCTTTTCATGAAATTTTCCATAACCGAATTGCAAAGTGCCCTCACGAATTCCATCTTTGAGGTCTTAAATCGACCCTGGGCTGTTGGCGCTGTTGGCATAGACCTTCTCTTTCACGTGGCCCCAAAGAAAAAAGTCACAAGGTGTTCAATCACAAGATCGCGGTATCCAATTGTGATCACCTCTTCGAGAGATAACACGGTCCGAAAACTGTTCCCGTAAAAGATCAATTATATGTATATTTAGTACTAGGCTTCTCAAATAATATTAATTCAATTTTTTCGAGTTAAATTATTAAAAAGTACTGAATATCTAAATCCCGAGTCTACATTTGGGATACTGAAATGTTAATAACGAATCCCGAAAATCCCGGGATCGGAAAAATTAACACCCCTCATACACATGCATGCACTTTTATGTACACACACTTGTAAAAAAAATATACGTACAAAATTATGTCAAATTAAGGTATTTAGAAACTTACGGCATTAAAAGCTGCAACTTTCCACTTCGACAGTTTTGTTTTTCGAGGAAAAATTTTTTTTGTTTTTGGTAGGCGGACCAGAGAGGTGTAATCTTCTAAAGATACGTATGTGCCCGTTTCACATGCAACATACTCCCGCTCCTTTTGAGTCGAGATACGCTAGTGCCTACGGACTAAATGCCTCTTGACACGGTCTAAGCACCTGTGACACCTCTTATCACATATCTAGCACGCCCCTATCACGTAAAAGTGAAATCAATGACTTGGATGTAATATTTGATTCTATGCTTACTTCTGTAAGTCATCTTAATTTTATTATTGCCAAATCTTACGCCGTGCTTTCTTGGGTTAGGCGTCATATCTCCGATTCGTCCACGTTGCTGGAATTAATTGAATCCGGAAAATATTCTTTCATTTCGCGATGCGTAATTTACGCTTCTCGGAACCCATCATTACCTATGAGACGCGATGCTTATTGATTAACTTAAAATCATTTCGGGAAAATAATCTTATGATTTGATCCGTGCTGCTGTTGACTATCCGACTTCTTTTATATTGGTTTCTGAAAATCTCTTTGTTACTAGAACCTTAATTAAGTTTAATAAAATCTGTAAATTTGTTGAGATAGATTTTTCATTTTCAAAAGGTCGCCTATTGATAGTTTTGAATATTTATTATAAATTATTTAATGGTACTTCCTTTTTGAATGCCTATTAATCTTAAAATATGTCCGCTATGCCTATAAGTATCCATTATAAACATTGGCATACATTCTGTCAAAGAAATATCGGGAATAGTTCATTTAAAAAGCGTGCGTTTCACATATGTCCACTTTTTTTTTGCTGGAGTTGGTACAAGTAACCTTCATAGTGTCGCAGAGTCTGACGTGATCTGTCGATTAGCTAGTTTTTGACATTTAATTATATCAGTCAACCGCAGCTGTACTCGGCGATTTTCACTATGGATAAAAATATCGAACAAAGAATTTGTCTTAAATTTTGTGTTTTTAACGGGATTTTGTGTGCCGAATCATTGAAAATGTTGTAGGAAGCCTATGGCGAGTGTGCTTGGGAAACGTGGAAGATTTGTCCCGATCTGGTCGCCCATCAACGTCTTCAACCGATGAAACCGTCGAAAAAGTCAATGAAATGGTGCTGAGAAACCATCATTTAAGTTTGAGGGAGGTAGCTCGTTGTGACCTTAGCGTATCTCACGAATCAATTCGCAACATTTTACACCATCAATTGGGCATTAAGCGCGAGGCTGCTCGACTCATCGTAAGAAAGTGGCTGAAGACATGCTTGAGCAAGTTAATTCAGACCCAACGTTTATCCATAATACCATCATAATAGGTGATGAGACGTGGGTATATGAGTTTGACATGCAAACCCATCAACAGGCGACTGAATGGCGCTATCCACATGAGCCGAAACACAAAAAACCACGTCAAAGTCGGTCAAAAGTGAAAGTCACGCTACTTTTTTTTCATTGATTATCATAGTGTTGTGCACTCGAAATTCATTCCAAATGGTTCTACTGGTCAATTTGTGGAAAGAAAACTCATGGATCTTGCACCATGACAACGCACCATCTTAGAAGACTGATATTGTGAACGCTTTTTTTGACCAAAAACTTGACAAATATCCTCGAACAACCACCGTATTCACTGGATTTAGCCCTCTGTGACTTTTTCCTTTTCCCAAATCTTAAATTGCCACTCCGCGGACGCCGCATTGAGTTGATAGAGGCCATTAAGGAGAATTCGCTGAAGGAGCTGAAGAAGATCTCTTCAAACGCGTTTAGAAGGCGCTTTGGCGACTGGACTAATCGTTGGCATATGTGTATTGCTTCGAATGGAAAATAAATTTTGATGATTAAACAATTATTTTGCGTTTTGTTGAACAAATCTCGGCACTTTTTTGACAGAATGTAAATAAATAAATTAATAATAAAGCACCACATCGCCTCCTTATTCTGCTCTTAAGTGGAATCAATCGCGTATTACCAGTTGTGTCCCAAAATATAATTCAGTTTATGACTTAATTGAGTAGCTTTCTGTCGAGTGTACGAATATTTTTATTGACAAGTGTATTTACCATTTTATTTTACTTATAAATGTATGTGTGTATGTCTATGTACATACATCTACTTATATATTTTTCACTCCTTGTTCAATTTCATTTTAATCCTTCATTGTGGCTCATCCAGCGTTAAGGTGTTACATGCGCTTGCTTGTTCAATTTATTTATTATTATTATTATTTTTAGCTATGTACCTATGCTTCTTATCTTGTGGCCTTTGCTGTTGTTGCAGGCATGTAGTTCACGTTTGTTGTTCGTCAAACAGCATTTACGCCAGTTAAGCCATTTTTATTGCTGTCTGCATATCAAATTCATTTCTCGCACATGTTTTCACGCGTCTGATGACCATTCTTTCTACATAGAAGAATTTCAATAATCTTAGATCATGATGCAGAGGATGTTGCTAAAGTGAAGTAATACTTTAAATTGGAAAATGCGCGAATGCCGTGATGTTGAATCCCTAAACCGGAGTAATTTCTTGGAAAAAAAGTCTATAAAAAATTAGCTGAATGCAGCAGTTCGAAACCAACCAAAACTGATAGGAGCTTTGGATGCTACTAAAAAGCTTTAACCTGATTTTTGCGCCTGGTAGGGCTTGTCCATAAATTGTGTATGCACCTGCACTCCTGGATCATCTTCTATGCTGATATCCGGCTCTCTCGAAAACAAGACTGTTACCTGCGAGCTCTCAGTTTTGAAAGATTCGAATGTATTCCTGAACTGGAACTTGAGTGGCTCCGAATTTACGCGCTTACGCGAGTGATGCATATATTCAATGAAACAGGACTCTGATCTTGTCTACGGACCAAAATGATATTTGGCATACTCAAAAGAAATTTTCGCTAATATTCATTTCTGGCATCACCGCCGTAAGTCGACTGCGAAGGCAGATATTTTTTATGAGGAGCTTTTTCATGGCAGAAACACTCTCGGAGGTTTGGCATTGCCTGTCGAGGAACGACCGCTATTAGAAAACACCTTTTCTATCATTTTGTTGTTTCATGCACGGAGACTTGCACCTACGCACTCCCGAATGGTAGTCACGCACCAACCCATTCGGCTGCGGCGGCTAACACACATTGGGCATTGCTTATTAACACCGCTTCCATTACCGAAAGTTGATGCTTTGCTGAACTCAAAAAGTCAAACGCTTCCTACCCTCGAGATAATTTCCTTGAAAAATTTTTAAGACAGACTATACAAAAGCAGATTAAAGGTATCTAATACTTAAAACTGTCCCACTTCACCAGCTCATCAATGATGCACTGACGCATTGACGTTTTAATCAGCTGCCAATATTAGTTTGATAGCGATGTAATCAGATGAGGCCGAAAATGAAGCGTTAATTTCGAGCGTATCAAATGTACGTCCAGGACTTTAATTGTCAGTCGGCTATCAGAATACCTTATTTAATAAGCCAAAAAGTATTGCGATAGTAAGCAGCCAGTCGAAATTGGAGTCTAAATTTCAGCTTATTGCATAGCTCTTCCCAGTACGCGCTCAAAAACCATTCCAACCAACTTGAAATCATGCGTTAATAAGTGTACTCTACATTGTTTCTAAGTGTGCTCAATTGAGTGAAAAGCCTACACAGTTGTACACTAGTAAATTCATTAAATCAGGAATCAAGTCAGATGGTCCAAGAATTATGGAGTGCTCGTAATTTAGACCCAACTCACTGGTCACGGGTGGCTTTTATGACCGGAGTGATCTACTTGATATGAATGAGAACAATATTTTTCAACGATTTTACCCAGACCTGGACTCCATCTGATATGGTTTGTTTCGAAAATCCTTATGTAAGAGCATAAATTAGTATAAGGTTAAAAATAAATTCACGCAAGTCTACAGGCTGCCAAACGGAGCGCAGCTAAAAGTGAAGTTCAGTCAGTAAATTGCACATTTAACCAGTTAATGACGGAAACAAGAAGACAAGCCAACAAACAGACACAGAGTGTAAGTACCCACAGTGAGATGGGTCACTTACATAACCAGTTCTAACGAGATTATAATAGAAAAATAATATAATTGCAAATTAGAAGGAAAATAAATTGCAAAAAGTTGGTAAAAAAGGAGCTCATACAGGGTTTTTCAATAGAGTGTCTGAGCTATGAGTGTGCAAAGTTGTCAAGGTGCTGAAGCTCCAACTATTATTCCAAGGTTTTGAGATGAAGGTAATTAATATTGGGTGATTCGCTTGCAATGTGTTAAACTTGCCTCACAATGCCTAAACAATTTTTATTTTTTGTCTTAATAAACATGGATGGTTCCGGAAACGTGCTATTCAAATCTATATGCGAAGTCATATTCAGCGCCGAACACATTTTTAGTTAAAATTTTTTTTTATTTTTCAAATAATAATACAATAAAAACCCACATGAAAATTCATCGGTTGGAGGCGCATCTAAAAAATATGATTGATTCGGCCTTCTTTCAAAGATGAAGCTCATTCTGATGGGTCGATGATAAAGGAATCAATTATCCTCGACTAGTAGGATTGAGTTTAAAGGCAGGAACAACAGTTACAACAATACTTGGGCTCTTACAAGGTAGCGAAATATGTCACATAGTGCGTGCAAAAAGACGTTTCCTTAAGTTTTGTCTGTGTGGCAAAGGTTACTGGCGAAAAAGAGTCGTGATATTTGTGTGTGACTATGATATTGCAACATGTCACGTGGAAACACGTGCTTATATTCAATGAAGTGCGATTCTTCATGCACCAGTTCCTTACGTTATTGGTTATTGGGAGCCTTGTAGGTTCAATCAACTAGTAAATCCTAAGGTCATCGGCATAAAGCATAAGTCTTACTGAAGAAAAACATGTTCACACCCTAACAAAAGCGAAAATTATAAAAAAAGAGGCTGTCTGTAAAGTCGGTTTACTGACGATAGTTTAACGTGACAACGTCATAAGAAAATATTGATGGAATGGTTGCAATTTTCAAAACAAAATTTTAATTTTATTTGTTTGATAGATATTTTGTATGGATATAGAGGAGGAGGTAAATGGAATTGCAATGGAATAGGTCAAGTTACATTTACAAAAACGTGAAAAATGACGAAACATTTATCAAATTCATGAAAGATATCTTCAATCTCGATTGTGCATCAAACGTTAATAAGTCAACAACACTAAGAGGCACCATCATCGATTTGCCTTTTTCAAGACTCTACACTCGAAACACTTCCTTTCATTTTCTACTTTTTCTATCATCGTCCTATTCTCAACAGAGAAATGGTTCATTACCATGCACACAGGAAGAAGGCATATGCAAATACAAATATGTGAATTTATATACAAATGCGCATATACATATGTACATATATATGCTCACTCAAGTAGGACAGAGCCAGATGGCGAACGTTGCCGAACGCGGGGGCCGATTGTGCTCTTTGTCGTTCGTTCGGCGCTCTCGCTTGCAGTTAGCTTACATTTGCTTGCGTACGGAATAGATTCGTATATTTGATATGTCCATATGACTTGTATGCATCTTTACATATAGATTTGTTCTTTTTGAAAATTGCGCGAAATTGTATATGTATATGCATGTTTATATACATATATTAGTATACAACATATCTTATAAGGTATATGGTAAATATTACCATGCATTTTTTCCTTCTTATATAAAATAATAATAACATTAAAACAAGAGGTATTATTAACAAACTTGGTTTTATTTTAAATTCTTCAAGTAAATCAAATTAATAATAATCAATAAGAAGGCATATGCAAATACAAATACGTGAATTTATATATGTACATATGCGCATATACATACATAAGTAGGAGAGAGCAAGATGTCGAACGTTGCCGTTCGTTTGCTTTGCCGTACGTTCCGCGCTTTCGCTTGCAGTTCATTCAAGGTAACGGCAATGAGCAAGGTAACGACAAATGAGCAAGGTAACGACAAATGAGCAAGGTAACGACACATTTTTTCGTGAGTGCAGCCGGCTAAATCGAATTATAACACGTTATCACGTCAAAAAATTCTACACAAAAATTTGCTTTATTTACTGGATTAAAATGCTAAGCTTGCCACTTTTCAGGGATACCCTTTATTTTACCTCCAGCTTTGCTTTTTGCCTCAAACGACATGCAGGTTTACTGAAAGATGACAAGTTGACGGCACAGTAACAAGTATCTAAGTTTAAGCAAAGGGGACAGCTTAAAAGCATGCGCAACAACAGCAACAGGCTGCTGAAATATTTTTGATTTTGTCGCAAGTAATTGAAATGGCGAGAGCGCCACACTGGAGCAACATTTCTCAAAGTAACAGTTTAGGCGTTGAAAATGAAAACTACTTACGCTGTTGTTGTTGTTGTTTATTTCTAATGTATAAGCACATCATTAATCAAATGACAATTGAGTACATTCTATTAGACAGTGATTGGTTGAAACGGAGGGAATGAGTGCACGCTGGCAACACTGGTCACACTGGTAACACTGGCCTGGAGTAGTTCACTCAAGTATGCATGAACACATCAGCGTTGAGTGATTTTAATTGAAATTACAAGGTAACGGTACTTTATTAAGTGTACTATAACTTACTCAGCACAAGCGCGAGTTGATGCATTTTCAGCGTGATAGCTTGTAGACTACGTTGGATGGATGAACGTGGGCAATTATCGCCAAGTGGTCAGCCCCAGAAGCGGTAGAGAGCATTTGTCGAAGTCTTTTTTTATCGTATTCTACTATATGTTGTTAATTTTATAACTTATTTTGTAGACGCAGTTTTGCCACCAGGAAGCATTATGACTAGCAAACAAATATTAAAAAAAAAAAAAAAATGAAAGCATTTTTGCTCCATCTAAGGTGATTAACATTGGAACAACAGCAACAACAGAAGTCAGCCTCTATCAGATATCTATGAATATGAGTAGTGCCTATGTAAGTATGAGTGAGTTCGTAAAGTTCCGCAGCTCATGCCATTTTGCATACTAACTTGTAGATCATCTGCGCTCAGCCTTTGCGCGGCTGGTAATGCCTCGGCTACATCAACGGCCTCTAACGCAACTTTTCCCTCTTATGTATGAAAATTATGAATTTTTGCGCATTGTGTGTGGGCTACTCTTAATGACCGCGTCATGCATCTCACTTCGACTGACTGTGAGCAAATGCTTTGGAACATAAAAACCATCTCGCTGTCTTTAATTAATATGGAGCGCCCATGCAATATACACCTAGCAGTAAATATTTATATGCACATATGCACAAGCTCAAATGTATATGTATAGAAAAACGTTAACTAAAAATGAATCAGTACACACACACACACTTGCTCATAACATACATATTAAAGCATTGATAAATGTGCTTTAACTCCTTTACCTTTCTCCATGCCTGTCTGCCATGACAATTATCTAAGTGCCTGGCTTTTAGCTTTTGCGTTTGGTTGGCAAGAAGAGCGTTCATGTTTTTAATTGATTTTAAATGCAGCGTGTCGGCATTTTTGCAAATATGTTATCATTTAAGTGTAATCACCGTGCAAATGCATTCTTTTTCTTCTGCTTTTCTGGTATTGCCTACTTTATTGCTCTAACTATCAATGTATTTTTTTGTATTTCTTCTTTATTTTTAGTGTCAAAGCAACTGCAATGGGGCATTATTGAAGATTTGAATTGAAGATTTCTAATTGAAAATATGTATGTGGTAATTGAGTGCTACTAGATTATGCATAGTCTTATGGGTGGATAAGTGGCTGAACTGGATTAGTATGCGATGAGATTGTTAAGGTAAGGAATGCTTGTTTGGCAAGAAGTTTTCCAATTTTTTGTTACATTTTCTCAGATAGCTTTTCCATTATTTTACAATAGGGTCATAACACAATTTTTGCAGAAGTTGGGGTATTTAAAGTGCATAAAAGGCTCCACTGCTTGACGTAATTCGATCTTGAGATGGTATACCTACAGCGAGATTATCAAGCAAAATTTACCCCAAGGTGAACGAATATTTTCCCAGTTCCTGTGAATGGCTGTGGATCGACTAATTTGACTCAACATGAACTGGAGCACTTACGGCTGCGTTGTTTTTGGTATGACATCGTATCGCGCCGTTTTTTTATGTTAGTTCGAATTTTTCTTTAATCGGCCTTCGAAGTTTGCAGTCAAATGCCGATTTTCAGTATATTGTTTCATAAGTACCACAAACATTTTCGAAATCAATTTTTTCAAAAATTGTAATTGTTACACAGGTCTCTAGCAATAATTTGGCTTTTATAGATTGGAAAAATATCAATTAGTCGACGAGTTATAGCCAAAAAACCATATAAACAATTTTGCTCCGATTTCGAACTTCGAAGGCCCATTAAAAAAAAATTCGAACTAACATAAAAAAAACGGCGCGATACGGGTCTTCTAATTTCGCCTCTATTTTCACCCGCCACTCTCAGAATGGACCTAATTTTTGCTAACCTGCATTTGTTCCACAGTGTAATTGGAGTAAGCGCTCTTAATATTACGACCACCGTCTAACCAAATTTCAAAAGCAATCTGATAAAAAATCCGAGCTAAGTTCATTCGTGAAATTTTTCTTGATAAAAATGTAACTCTTCTGCAGGGTTTTAACATTTAGGGATTCCGCGCCATGTGATATAAGTATTTTTGAAATTCTTATCCTATAATTATAAAAATGGTTTTGTTAGTAAGGTTGGGTATGATAGAAGGTCAACAGAAAAATATTTAAAAAGTGATTTAAAATTTTTCGCAATTAAGGTAGAAATATTTTTGAAATGTTATGTATTAAGTTCTTTGTAAAAATTTTGAGGTTTTTGCTAATCTTCTCAGAATAAAACTCACATACTTTCTGTATGAAATTATTTGGGAAACAGCTGTTTAAAAAATTATCTGATTTTACTAAAATCTACCAAAAAAATAAAAATTAAAAAAATAAATAGGATTTTCAAAACCAAAATTTTTTACCAAAAAATATAATTTTCAAAAATGCTTATAGTTTCATAACAATTCGTTTCTTGGAAATTTTTTGTTTGTTTATTGGCAAATAATTTGCTTTCATCTTTCATGAAAATGAGATTTTGTTATTGTGTTTTTTTTTTGGTAGTTTTTGAAACTCAAATAACTTTTTTGAACTTTTTAATTTTTTAATTTTTTTTTTTAAGTTTTTGTTTCGTGTTTTTTAGAACGAAACCTTTCTATAAAAAACCATATATATATAATTGGTGCTTACGCCCTTTTTGGGTGTTTGGTCGAGCTCCTCAACCTATTTATTATTTCCCAAATGGAGCCGACTCCGAACGGCAGATATTTTTTGTGAGGAGCTTTTTCATGCGGAAATACACTCGGAGAAAACAACTTTGACTTAATTTTGGTGTCTCACGGATATTTACGTAAGTAACGCACCAACCCATTGGAGGTGGCTAAGCTACAGCTAAAACAAAAATAAATCTGATTTAACTAAAATTTACCGAGCCAAAAAAAAAAAAAAATGAAGAAATAAATCTTATTTTCAAAAAAATTTCGTTTTGCCAAAATTATATTGTATAAAAAACTACTTTTTTGAGATTTTTTTTATTTTTTTTGTTTTTGAAGCACAATTTGTTTCCCTCGTATGGCAAAATGAAATTTATTTCTTAGATTGTGTTTGTAAATTTTGAAATTCAAATTAAGTTTTATTTATTTTTTTAATTTTTTCCCCTCATATTTCAAAGTTAAATTTACATATTATATATCTCAACCTTTTTTGTAATTTTTGAAATTTAAATTAAGTTTAATTTTTTTTTTAGTATTATTAAAGTTTTTGTTTTTATCTTTCCAGGAAAAACATAATTTTTATAAAAAAGTATTTAAGAAACAGCTAAGCTATTGCTAAAAAGAAAATAATCTAATTTTACTAAAATGACCTCAAATAAAAATGGCTAAACAAACTCTTTTGCGGTATTATTTGAATATGAGATTATTTTAAAACAACGAAGTCGCATTTAAAAAGAAATGTATTTAACAGAGAACCAGATTTGTAAAATAAATTTAAAAAAAATTTTTGTTGACCCAGTTTTTGATATAAGTAAAGAATACGCACCTGAAACAAACCAAAAATTATGTTCGAAAGAACTATTTATGCTGATATAGGTTAGGTTGACCTGGCTGGCTGAAAGCCATCACATAGACCTATTAGTGCTACCAAATGGAGCTAAACCTTTACGTTTCCTTATAGTAGGCTTCTTGTAATAAGCCTGAGTCGTTTGCAAATCTAAGTAAACTCCGAAGCTCTAACCCCGAGAGGCATTCTAACTTCTCATATTGTAAAGCTCCTAAGCATTTTAATATGGTTCTATCATAGTTAACCCAGGGCAAGAACATAAAAGGTGTTCTAGCGTTTTCTTCTCTTCCAGTTCATTTTAAAATTTGCAGCTATCGATGTTTGCCGCTAGCAAATTGTGTCCTGCATACCTACGATAGTTCTGCTTTCTGTTCTGGATAGAACTAGTACGAATCGGAAGTATTTAATTGTATTCTGTGTACACATGATTTTCACAGTTCTGCAAGTGGCTAAATTATTCAACCTCATGTCTATCCGTATTTTGATGCCCGCAGTGAAGCTAATGTATATCGTATGTAAAAGTTTCAGTATGTCGTTTTTTTTGTTCAAATGGTAAGTAAACAGCGCTTACGGCAATCTCATTATAATGCTGATATAAACAGCTTCAAAAGGATCTAGTGGCATACCTGGTGATATAGCTATATTATATATACTTTAGATTTTTAGATACTTCAGTGGGTGGGTATACATAGTAACCAAGTTCTTGCTGATGACACCAAAATTACCTTGTGATCAATATCTGGTGTTTAAGTCTACTATAATAAGAGTAGGCTTAATTTTTCTTGTGGGAAGTACACCTCGTATCCCAAGCAGAAGTGAGCGCAATTCTTAAAGTCACGAATTATGTACGTTTTGGGCAATAGAAGGAGATGAAGCTGAACCACTTAACTACTTCATAACAAATTTGGCAATGCACCTTATTCATCTTATTGTCAATTGTCATGGCACATCTTTTCGTTTCTGGATATATGTATGGTATGGCATAAGTAACTGAGATATATCTCATCAAAATCTGACTTTTTACCATCGGAATTATCGGCAAAAAATAATACCGAGATACTAGGTAGGGGCCTAAGCAATGACGGCAGGCTTACACGGCATTTGAGAAAGAAACTATAATAAGATTTATTAACCCTCAACGACTTAGATGGCTGGGACATGAGGCTAGAATGCCAGGGAGCCATCAATGAAAAAGGCACTAGATCTTCGCACAATTGGAGAAAAAAGACGAGGGCGCCCGAAGGAAAGGTGGCTAGAAGATGTGCAAGCTGATCTTAGAAAAATGTGCGTGCAATGTTAGAGGGAAGTGGCTGTAAATCGAGATCGATTTCAAGAAGCTGTGAAGGAAGCAAAGGTTCACCAAGGACTGTGACGCTAAGCAGAAGAAAAAGAAAGCAGAGAACTACGCTGAAGGAGAAACTTGCTAGTGAAAACCAATAAAAACTGATAGCCATACAACAATAAAATCAATATAAGAAATAAATTATTACGTCAGAAAATCAGTTGATTCTGTCAAACTCACTGGACTATGAGTCGGACATCTGCATTCGCTGAATCCTGCAGGCAACTTGTGCGATTTCTAACTGACTAGATTTTTCGTGCTTCTAATATCTGTGAGTGTTCGTTACACTTAGGAACTTCACTTTTGCTGACTGCGTTGATGGTGGATAAGTTATGAATGTTAGGTACAGTGATGGTGTTTTGCGGGATTACCTTTTACGTAGAGTAAAAAAAGAAGCAAAAAAGGAACATAAATACAAGTATAGGGTGGGCCATGTAAAATTTGCTTTTTGAATCGGCTAAAAAAAAAAATAATCAATATTTTTTCAAACTTTTTTATCTTGAAGATTAAACATTGTCATTTATGAATGAAAAATAATATCGTTCAAATGACTGCCACGACTGGCTTTACAGTAGGCCATTCGATCAACCCAATTTTTAAGCACATTTTCGATTGTTTGGGCTCCAATTTCATGAATGACAACTTCGATTTCGTGTTTTAAAGCATCAATCGTCTCTGGATGGTTCGCATAGCATTTGCCTTTAACGGCTCCCCACAAAAAATAGTCCAACGGGCTTCAATCACAGCTCCGAGGCGGCCAATTGATATCGGAATTCAAAAACGGTAGCCAAAAGTTCGAGTGTAACTTTGGCAGTGTGACAAGTTGCACCGTCCTGTTCAAACCAAATGTCCTCCATGTCATCCTCTTCAATTTTTGGAAACAACTCGTTGAGCTGGTCACGGTAACGCTCGCCATTTACTGTAACCGCGGCTCCTCGCTCATTTTCGAAAAAAAAAATGGCCCGATGATGCCGCCAGACCAAAAACCGCACCAAATAGTGACTCGTTGTGGATGCATTTGCTTCTCTACAGTAACGTGTGGATATCCTGAGCCCCAAATCCGACAATTTTGCTTATTCACGTAGCCACCGATGTGAAAATCAGAAAAGAAGAAGAAGACTCACCACTTTGGAAATAGGTTTTCAATATTTCCCAATTTTGTTCAAGCGTATAGCGTCCCATTTCGTAAATATCAAACCTTTAAGTAAATTATGAACACATTTGACATGTCATTTGTGTTAGCATTCTCAAAAAAATAGGTGGTTCAAAAAGCAAACGCTATATGGTCCACCCTGTACAAACGAATTATATCAAATCTTAGTAGAGCATATTTTCTACAGATGCGGTTGTGTTATTTGTTGGTTAATTGACGTACAAAAAAGTAATTAAAATATCAGATAACTGATAGACTTTTGAACTACAATAAAACCGGTTTGTTTATTTCCGTCACTTCAAAAATTGTGTGATCAAAGAGTTTTCTCAGAAATCAGAACTTCAAAGTAAAAAAAAAAACAAAATATACTCATCATTTTATTATTAATTTTAATACAAGCAAAAAAAAAAGAGCACACTTCTATTTTGGCCAGAGTCATTCCAACCGGGACTATCGCGCTTGTTCATCAGCGTAGGTTTTCCCAACTTTCTCTAGGCTCCGATTTCCGCAAATGAATTTCGCTTAACTGGAACATTAAATCTTTCGCAATTATCACTCAATCAAATAACAACTGTGTAGTTGTTATGTACCGACTGCCGTAACTACTAACGCTAATAACTTGAAGCACTAAATCGGACTATCGAACTATCGGAGTACATGAGACGACAAACCATTTTCCGTAGCTTTAACACTTTTCAAAATTAGTACAACAAAATTGTTAATTTAATGGCCATTCTATACCTACACAAGCACTTACATATATTATATATGTATGGGTTATATATAAAGCGGACAACAACACCAACAATAATAAAAATATACTAAGTCAAAACATTGCACATACGATGTACTTGTACACATGGTATGCCTACAACAAAGCCATCTTTGACAACAACGACAATAACAACAACAGTAACTGCAAAAGCATTAGCAATGCAACCGAGCACTCAGCTATAATAACAAGGCAAGGAAATTACACGAAAACTGCAATTCAACGTTGATCTGATAAAATTGAGAGCCCAAGCGAAACAAAGAGAAAAAACAAAAAAAAAAAAAAATAGAAAATACAACGATGTTAAAAAAAAAAGAAAAATCACAGGTAAGAAATAAAAATAATAAAATGCTGCTAGAAGTCTATGGCAGGTAATACAAAGTAAGCGGTTTGCTGCACGGACGCTAAAGAAGAAGGCATTCGAAGCAAGTAGTCTTCGTGTTGCAAGTACACACATATGTAAGCAGAAAAAGCAACAAAAGTTACCTGCCAAGCGATATTTGTGTTTTTAATGCGTTGCAACAGCCGTGCAGAGTAGCTTCGTAGGAAGTTTCAAGAGTGTAGTGGAGAGCTAAAAGCCAGTTTCTGGTTGCAGTGGGGCGTGAGGTGTAGCAGAGAATGCCGGCCGATAGAACGTTGTGGCAAGTGTTGCAGTGAACTTGAAAACCTGCCAACATTAGTAATGCCGCTAAGTCTTTTATGGTCGTACTGAGGTTGCGCGTTTGGGGAGAGTAAATGTATTCGTGATGCACTTGCCAATTCAAGCTGAAAGATGCTACCACATCGCAAATTCTACTAAATATTAGAAAATTAATAAAAAAATGTATTCATGGTGAAAATAAGATTTATTAAAAAAGGAAGAAAGGAGAGGAACGAGGAGAATTTTTACACATGTGTAGGTTGACAATTAGAGCTTCTTGGCGGTTTTGTTTCTTTAATGCTTTGAAGTAGAAAACACTTTGTGAAAAATCGTAAATTCGAAACTTCGTCAAGCAGTCATTTTTAACTATCATGGCTTAGTTAAGATTTTATCAATGATATTTATTAATAGACATATTTTTTAACGAAAAACAGAAAAAATCGGCAAAAACGGAAGAAACCGAAAAAATCCACATTAAAATAAAGTGGACATAAAAGCTATAAAATATTTTTTTAAATAATCGAACATCTCGAAAGGGGTTAAGTTTTAGGTAACGTGTTATGCAACCAAATTAATCAGAAATGATGATGGTATTAAGTATTTAGAGCGACTTTCCCGGTAACCCTGCATACAAATCTGTGTGTTTATAGTAAAAGAGTTTACTATAATCTACAGTATGAAGTCTCAAAGTCTCGTTACGACTTTTGTGACGTCTAGCATACAACAAATGATAATAGCAACACATGTGCAGTGGCGTTAAATACAATTACAGTACGACATATTACCGAGCTTCGGCTATTTATTTTTTATTTATTGATTTTATTTTTTATTTTTATAACAACATAGTACGTACTACAATAAAAAAACTGTACACACAAAACCTCAAATTTTTTACAAAATTAAAAACAAAATCAACAAATGTTCATCGAATTTTGAACCTTTTTTTCAGAATTTTTAGAACAACTGTAGTTGCTCAGTTTTATAGCCCCTTCAATATCAGTGAAATATTATACAACTTTGAAGGGACTAAAAATTCTCATTTTGTTTTGACAATTTTTTTTTTTTTGCTGACGGTGTTGGGTGCTGTCTCTATATACGAGTATCGAATGCGCAATTTTTTTTATATAGAAGAAAACACCCCATACTATAAGTAATCAGAATTTTGAGCCAATTCAAAAGTTTTCTTTATTATAAAAAGTGCAGAAAAATTAATCATCAATTTTGTTTTTCAGTTACTTTTTATTAAAAAAAAGATTTTGAGAGATGAAAATCTTTATTTTGAGTTTTACACACTCCATTGCTTGTCTGCTTTTTACGAGGGCGGTTCAATAAGTACCCATATTTGATGACTGAGGGCGTTCCTGAGGGAAGTTGGTATTAGCATCGTGTGCTATCATCTATCAAACGACGGCAAAACAAATTTCAGACTGATTGATAGGTTAGTTTGGATTTGGCAGCTATTTGAGTAAGCCGTCCTTCGTGATTTTCGCTAAGATGGAAAAAGAGCTTTGTGGTGCTGGATGGGAATAAATGCGAGCAGATAAAAGCAAAGTTGGATGCTGTATATGGGGATATTTTGCCATCTATGACCACAGTTAGATATTGGTTCAACGAATTTAAACGTGGGCGAACATCCATTTTTGAGATGAGAAGCGACCAGGACGCCTGTAGACGTGGTTACCGAGGAAATCATTCAAAAAGTCCACGGCATTATTCTCGCTGATCACCAAACGAAAGTGCGCAAAGTAACAGAGACTATGAGTGTATCGACCGCAATAGCAATTAATATTTTAAATAATAAGTTGGCGGTGAAAATTTGTCGGTCCGATGGGTGCCGCGATTGCTGTTAACTTCGAAGCGGTGTTTGGTTTGCAATTTAAACGAGACCCGAAGGAATTTTTGCATTGCGTTGTCACCGTTGACGGAACCTGTACTTATCATTGCACTCCAGAAACTAAGCAACAATCAAAGCAATGGATTTCTCTCGGTGAATCTGCTCCAAAGAAGGCGAAGACAGTCCGATCGGCCGGAAAGATCATGACGACGATTTTTTGGGATGCGAACGGTGTCATCCTCATGATTTTTTTAAGAAAACATAAGAACGATCACTGAACAATAGTAAAGTGAGTTATTGGACCGCTTTCACCAAAAATTGAAGGAGACGCGGCCGCATTTGGTGAAAAAGAAGGTGCTGTTTCACCACGATAACGCACCAGCGCATTCATCCGGAGTTTTCGCCGCCAAACTGCACGAATTGCGTTATGAATTGCTGCTGCACCCCCATATTCTCCCGATCTGGTTACCTGCGACTTTTTCTTGTTCCCTGTTGAAACAAAGTCGAAATTAAAAAAATAGAAAAGTCGTCAAAACTTATCGATATGCCAATCACTTTTCTGCAGAGCTACAAACAGATCATTTCGGCGAGTCGATCTTGTCAGAAATAATATCTCATAAAGATAGATATAAGGCGCTTTATAAAATAGAAAGATACATTTCCTCGCTTTGATGTATTTACATATTTCTTATTCTAGTTGAGAAGTTTGTTGATTTTTTTTATTCTGCACAAAGTTTGATAATTCGAAAAAAAATTTGCTTATAAAGAATTCAGCTCTGCTACAACATAAACACATAGACGGGACGCCCATCAAAAATTGCGCTATCACATGTCATGCGACTCATGGACATAGTCTTGTTCTGAAAACTATTTAATTTGTAGACTTGATTATAAAAAGAAGTAAACTGAAAAGATTTGGAACAAAATATAATAATTTTGAGTTTTTTCAATGTTTTTAAAGTAGCCGAATGGGTTGGTGCGTGACTACCATTCAGAGTTCAGAGAGAATGTAGGTTCGAATCTCGGTGAAACACCAAAATGAAGAAACAGTTTTTTTCTAATAGCGGTCGCCCCTCGGCAGGCAATGGCAAACCTCCAAGTGTATGTCTGCATGAAAAAGCTCCTCATAAAAAAAAAAAAATCTGCCGTTCGGAGTCGGCTTGATACTGTAGATCTCTCCATTTGTGAAATAATATCAAGACGCACACCACAAATAATATAGCTCCTCCTCCTAACACCCGAATCCTAACCTCGGCCAAAGACCCAAAAAGGGTGTACGCGCCAATTTTTTTTTTAAGTGATATATCTTTTTGACTTCTCTATAATTTTTTCTTGTTTTGTTTATTATGATGAGTATACTTTAAAAAAAATTTATTTTTGAAAAATTTTTAATTTTTTCGGAAAATTGTTTTGTTAAATTAATTTGTTTCTTTTTAATTTTTTGGAGAACCTTTTTTTTCAAATTTAAAAATATTTTGGGAGTTTTTTTTATTTCATTCAGCTTTTTTGGTACTTATAACAATACAATTAATATAATATAAACCCCTTTTCTTAACCTTTGTCCTAAAAACACTAGACATTAATTCAAGACATTTGAGAGTTCAAAAAAAAAACAAAAAAAAACGCAATATCTGTTAACAGGTGGCAACTTCCATGCAATTGCTTTCTCCTTCTCCCTTCATTGTTGTCGGCATCCTTCTGCTCTGCTGTCGTATCTCCAGCAATCCATTCTTATTTAAGTTTTCTTTATGTTATGCCATTTCTCATTCTAACTTGGCATTCCAACGGTCGAGCCGAGTGCACACAAAAACTGGCCAAACTCCCCAACGCATGTCCGTCCACTTAACTGCACCGCACACCTTGCAATTGATCAAACGACGCACACGTTTAAGCAAACATATATTCGCATCTATCTAACCGACCAGCCGGCTGGCTAACCGACTGACTGACTAACTGACTGCCCAGGCATTTGTACAAATAGTTGGACTAAAAAGCTGCCTTCATCCCAGCGCGCTGCCTTAGCAATCAGGCTGAATTGCATGCAATCACTAGCTGGCCGACCAATGCCCACATCGACTGCCTGCCAGACTAACTGTTGCGCGCTACCAATACACACACAAAAACACGCGACCACACGAACAACAATATTGAAAGTAATATTGCAGCTTGGGAAAGTGGGCTGTTCTGCGGGTTGTGGTGGCGTGTTGTTTGGCTGGCTGTTGGGCGTATGTACGCGTATGTGTGTCTGTACGTTGAAATAGCGAGTTGAACACAAAATCCAGACTTAGGCCTAAGGAAACTGGACGACACGAGAACAGTGCAAAAATCCAACTCAATGCGAATTGAACGCGTCGCGGATCATTTAAATTTGTTGAGCGCGCGAGTGCGTACAACATTTTTCAAATACGAGTACGCTACAACGAGATTTTCAGTGCTTATTTATATATATGTACATATTTAAAGCACAGGATACTGTTATTCTGTCCTAAATCGAAGTGCACGTATATATATGCGAGTGGGTGTGTCTGAGGTCGCGCTCACTTTCGCGCCCTTTCGAGCGAACGCAACTAAAGCGAAATTGCTGTTCGTTAATCTTTAAAAATATTAGAAATTTATATTTTCAATTGCTATTGTGTCCATTTTTATCATTTCTGAAATGATTGAACGAAAAAAATAAACAGTTTGCAGCTTTATCGCATTACGAGCGCTTGCTCCTACAGACGCGCTCTATTAGCCACTGTATGTGCGCGCCTATAACAAGCGCTGTGATTCTACACATCGATGCGGATGCCCTTAAGTGATGAGTGCCAAAAAGATAATAAATTAATGTGCGATGCCATACAATTGATTAAGCGCGCGTCTCGCATTGCTACGCGACCCCGCACTACAGCAGCCACTGTAGCCGCTTCTGATTTGCTGACAACACAAAATCGCACAGTTGCAGTTTCCTCTTAAATAAAAATATAAAAAAAGAAATAATAAACTTAACCGCGGGCGCGCGTACACACCGTCTCGTTGCCTATCTGACTGGTCATTTTGTGTTCCGTCTGCCTACTTGCTCAGTCGTACATTGCATGTGGAGCGCGCGTTGAACGCCGACTCACTTGTGCAACATCATCATCGTCGCCTGTTGTAGGCTCCATGCCGCCTTCACCGTCATCTCTTCATGCAACTACAGACGCGGCGCTAGCAAACACAACAGATTACTGCATTGCACCAGTTCGACCGGTGTCGGCTGGTCGAGTGCCCTACGGCGCTGACATCGTTTTTGCTGTTGCTGCTGCTGCTATAGTTCATTTTGTTGTTGTTCCTATATGTGAGTGTATTTTTGTAAACAGTTTTCCTGTAAGTTTTAATCATTGCTTCATATTTTAACCTTTGGTGCAGGGCGTTGCGTTATGCGCGCCTTCCGCGTGCCTTGTAACTACCGCGCATCAGCGCGTACTCCCCTAAATAGTGTAAAGTGAGTATGCAATCCTATGCGTGTATATACGATGTGTATGCATATATTTGTAACTCGCAGTGATATCTTTGTATTACCATTTAAAACTTTACTGCGCCAATGCTGCCATTCACTTTTGCGCCGCGCTGCGCGTGTTATGTGCAGCGCAAGTAATTAAAGCGTGAAAATCGCTGTTTAAATTGCAATAAATTTGTGGACTGAATGCTGCAATTGTGCTATAAACACAAACAGTAACACCAGCCAAGTTTTAGTCAACCTCCATTGCTCCTTTCAACTCCGCCTGCAAGAGAAGTCCGCTGACAACAATCGCAAGATCGCTGAGACGCAGCACTGCTGTGTGGCATGCCTCACTGCCGTCGCGTTGTCAGGGTGAGTACGATGTATCTTATATTTAATTTTATTTTTCCTCGTATCTATTTTTGCTATTTTACCCACTTTGCGCACAAGTTATGCTTTTGGCTGTAGCCCTCACTAACTTACGCTGCCGCGCTTATTGCATATTTTATAGTTTTAATAACAGATATTAAAGTTCCATGGCGGTTCGCGCATTGAATGGAAATATGTATTGCTTTGTTCATACCTATCCGTGGCCACTGCTCCACTATTTTGCTAGTTCTCAAGTAGTCATTTGGCAAGTTTCGTTTTGAGGTCAGTCCTAAAATACAAATGCGTCCTCGTTACGTGCGGCTATGTGTGTGAGTTTGTGTGTGTAGAGTTTTGGGATCCTAAAGGCGGTGGCGCTTAGGTGATTATTTACGCTCGCCTGCTGTTTAAGTATTCGCCACGCCTATTTTTGGGGCTTTTATATGCGTAAATAATGGGTACTGCGTGATTTCTATCTTTTTGAATGGTTATCTGTGAAAAGGCGTGCAAAATCTAGATTTTATTAAGGCAAAGGAGAAAGCAAAGTATCCATTTCTGAAAAAGTAAAATGTTGTACTTCTTTCTGGGTAAAAATATCAAATGTATAGCTGGTAATCGCAATTTATGGAAGTTTGCTTGCGCATAAAATGAAATACTTAATGCATGTAGCAACAATAAATGTTTGAGTGGTGAAGACAAACAATTTCTGTTATTAGTTGAAATTTTTTTAGGATATTTAAAAATTCGATTCGGTAAGCTCGACTCATTTATTGAAGAATATGTCACTTCTTCTATTGTATTGCAGAATGTCACATTTTCGTTCATTATTCTAGAATTGTGTGGTTTAATATACCTTAACGCTCATTTTTCGTCGTTAACACAGGTCCATTGCATTCAGGAGTTTTTCTTTTCGGCAGTGGTTTTCATATAGTTAAACCTTAAAAAAGTAACTTACCAATCGGAAACTTCTTAGTACAAGCTTTAAGCAATCTTGTCGCTTGGAGTATCCAAAATAAGCTTTCACCTAATATTATATTTTTGTATTTTTTTTTTTGTATGTATACTTTTATTTGCAATCTATCTTGACGACAATAAGCAAATGTTATAATTTTTGTAATCTTAACCTAGGTACTTAACAGAAATGGTTTAGTCTCCACTGAGACTTTTTATGTTGAGATATTTTATATTATTTATTTGATAAATCTAGTACATGGAATCGTTTTAGTCGTCGTATACTTTGACTATTATCTAACAGATTTATAGCTAGGGTATTACAATGATTGTCGAGTCGATTAATATACTTTTTGCTATATTTTTTTATCTCTTCTTTAACATAAGGAATATTGAGGTCTTTATGTATCTCCTCAGTTTTCACAAACCAAGGAGCACCTGTTATTAGTTTCAGAGTTTTTGACCGGTAACGTTGGACTATTTCCACATTGGAGTGACTTGCTGTTCCCCAGAGTTGTAAAGCGTAAGTCCAAATCGGTTTTCAGATTGCATTATAGATTCTTACTTTATTTTCCAGGCTTAGCTGCGATTTTTTACTAAAAAGCCAATACATCTTTTTTGTTTTTTGGTTAAGTTGCTTCACTTTAGAGTTTATATGTGATCTCCAGGTCAACCTTCTGTCAAGATGTACACCAAGATACTTCACACTCGTATTTTGTGGTATTTGAGTACCACAAACATTAACAGGAGGACAGTCTCCTTTTCTAAGAGTGAAAGTTACCTGTGTAGATTTTTGGGGGTTGACTCATTTCTCTACTTCATAAAGCTCTTTCTGTACATTCAGCGACGCTCCTTCTGGGGTCAGAGATGTTGCAATTATAGCTGTGCCATCAGCATACGTTGCAATGCTTACATCTGCCAACACTGGCAAATCGGCAGTGAATATTGTATACAGAACCGGACCTAGCACACTGCCTTGCGGCACACCAGCATTTATGGAGTGCCACCGTTCTCGGTGCATGCTAATAAATCTGGGGTGATTTGCCAATAGACGTATCCTTCAGCCCATGATGTTAGTTCTTGATATTATTTGTTGTTCTGTTGATTGTGAAGTTCTTAAACAGATTGGACTTATTCAAGGCGAATCTACTTTTCTTTAACAGTCAAACGTACAAAACATCGTTGTTGGTCTAATGCCACCACCTTTAATGAATGTGCCTTGGATTTAATGTTCCTTATAAAACTGTACGCTTTTACTATCCATTTAATGTCAAAACAGTCAAAAACAATTACTATAACTTTGCCCCTATTACGAGGGCTCTTGCTGAGTTAAATCAGTACAGATCACTTGACCTAGATTTTGCTATGCCAAGATTTCTTTTCCATTTGAAAATTGCGACTCATTATTCAGAATAGCTCTCTTTTGTTCTAGCATGTAAGATTTAATTTTAAAAAATGTCTGCATCTAGTCTTTATAGTTATCTTAAATAAAAAATGAAAATGAATAGTAAAAATAGATGCACCTACTTTATATTACAAGGCAGTCCAAATACTGAGCTTTACGACGGCATAGACATAGCGCAGCGAATAAAGATCCAGCGGCTACGCTGGCTGGGTCATGTTGTCCGAATGGATACAAACGCTCCGGCTCTGAAAGTATTCGATGCGGTACCAACTGGTGGTAGCAGAGGAAGAGGAAGGCCTCCTCTACGTTGGAAAGATCAGGAGGAGAAGGACTTGGCTTCAACTTGGCGCCAACTGGCGCCGGTTAGCACGAGAAGGAAACGAGTGGCGCGCTCTGTTAAACTCGGCCAAAATCGTGTAAGCGGTTATAGCGCCAATTAAAAAGAAGAAGTCCAAATACTTTTTTTATTAAAAAATAAAGGCGACGTTAACCAAAGAATACGTTTAATAGTCCCAGTCGTCTAGAGCTCGAAAATTTTGGGTATTTTCAGAAAGTTTTTCTGTTTTCAATAAAAAGAATGAAAAACGATATTTACATTTTTTAGGCTTTTTATTTAACTTCTTTTACATACGAAAATACTTTTTTTTTTTTAATTTTAATAATTTAAAAAATGGCGCTGAAGTTGACCCTCCCGAAAAATTGGGCCTGGACGGTGTTGTTCTTTTTGGCTCTTCAATTTATATGAAACACAAAAATCAAAAAAAAATATTAATCAGTATGACTGTAGCTATGCCCCTAACTATAATAAAAAAAATTTAACAAAATGGCGCTGTTTTGAATTTGACACTGTAAAAATCGGTTTTTTTCAGTTTTATAATCAAAAAAAAAAAAAAAATAGGAACTAATTGAAATAATAATATGATACTAGTACGGGCGAAAGCCATTGATGTTGTGAACAACATATTAAAATTTCAGACGATTCGGTTGAATAGTTTTTTTTTATTGACAACACCATGCCGAAAAAAGTCGTTTTGAGATAATTAAGTTTAAAGTTTTGAGACTGGATATCGCGACCATTGATGCCGCCGCTTATCGAAACTGACTCTACCTGCTAAAATGGCTGTAGAATCGAAAATACTGGGAATAAGCTTCTAAAAATTTCACAGTATATTCTTAAAAGCCTATACTTTCGATATATCAAAACAAAAGAAAACAAAATCGATTTTTTGGAAATTAATTAATCGGTCTCAATCTAATAGGCATGATACATTTGTGCAAAAAGAAATAAAGTTATGGGGCACTAATTAATTAGTTATAACATAAATGTCTCAACATAGGTCAGATTCACCATGATCTATACATATGCTGTTATGCAACATAAGAATCCACACCAAAATTAACATTAGCACTTATGTGCATGCATACAAACATATGTAGTTATTGCTTTCTGCAGTATTCCGTATGCATTAATAGCAGTGGAGCGCTCACATTTCTGATTTGCAGGTTAGCAGCGCTGTTATGTGGACGTATATGTATGATTGTATAGGATCTCCAAAGTTTTGTAGTTCCATTTTTTAGAAACATTTAACCTTTTGCGGTCGTTATAAATTTGCCCATATACTGGTAGGAATTAATTTTCATTGAGAAAGCAGTGATGCATAACTTGCAAGATTATGAAGGATCCCCAACATTTATTAATTCTATAAACAAATACAATAAAAAATGTGGTTTCTTGCTGTGGTGGCTGAGAGTAGACATAAAACCGCAAAGGATTAAAAAAAAAGTTTTGCCTGAGAGAAGCTCCTTCTTCAGCCAATCAATAAGCTTTGCGAGTACAAGAAAACGGCTTTCAAAATAGCTATAAAATAAAGGGTGATCAATTTAGAGGTATCGGATTTTAAATTCAAATAAATTCAAATCCAATGGAGAATCTTTATTATTTTTGTGTATAACCATTCATGACATTTATTTTTTAAAGATAATTCCTTTCAAATGTTGGCCACAACTGAGCCGTCTTTCGGCCATCCCTAAATACCAGTTTTTGATTACTCGAAGCTGGTTATTCACAAAACATTTAGACTTTACATACCCCCACAAATAAAAGTTCAAAAGTGTGATATTGCACGATCTTGGTGGTTGATCCACTGGTCCGAGACGAGAGATAAATTGCTCACCGAAACGATGACGCAGTAAATTCATTGTTTCACTGGCTGTGTGGCAAGTAGCGCTATTCACTATTACATTAGCGCCAGCCTCGTCTTTGAAGATAAATTGGCTGATGATTCCTCCAGCCCATAGGCGACACAAAAAAATTGTTTTCCATGGATGTAATGGCTGTTCTTGAATGGCTTCGGGCTGCTTTTCAGCCAAAGTACGGCAATTTTGCTTATTGGCGTTGTCATGAAGCCAAAAATGGGTATCATTGGTGAATAGCATAAGTTAATCTGAACGCGCGAGTTAGCGGGTTAGAATTAGTTATAAGTTAAGCCTTCTTCAGGAACACCAATCTCTGGTTGCTACTACTCGGTCAGCACATCACGTGCATATGTACGTATGTCTTCTGATGCCTCCAGTTCTTCCTTTCATTGGAAAGTTTTAAATAAAAATTAAATTACTTTCAGAGCAGTTATAATTTTATGCCACATACGAATACATTTTCATTCTTCGCAATCATTTAGAGAAAAAATATTACTGACACAAGATTCTGTAGTAATGGTTTTTATATTGCAAATGAGCTTCTCAATAGACTGACAAATAACAAGTCACCAGATATTAAATGGACGGTAGATTTGTATTTTTTAATAAAAGCGGCCACCGTAACCGAATGGGTTTGTGCGTGACTACCATTTGGAAGTGCATAGGTTCGAAACCTCTATTTCTGGAACAACATCAAGACGCACGCCACAAATAGGAGAAGGAGCTCGGCCAAACTGTAACTGGCTAGAAAGTGGAAGCGGTTGTATCTGTACTTGTGTAATTTAGGATATGCGGATCCTGGCAAGATGACGGTTGTCTCAGACATTCAAATTCAGGCAAGTGTAACTGATCAGACAACTTTACTGGATTTCTGTACCGTGTTTCTGCTCCCGATGTTCCAGGCTAAAATCCTAGCAATCTCAAAATGCCCCAGCGTAAACTTCGTTAATAGTTTGAAGGATGTTTTGAAAGTTATCTTAGCCGATAGGAAAGCGGTCAGCAAGGCCTGCCACAAAACAAATGATAGCATCCAAACTTGTTCAAAAGTGTTGTGACATCATTCTGACAAGTTAACCTGAGCAGGATATGCAAGCGTTTTTATGCGATCAGAACCATTCTGTAGCCTTTGCTGGTAATCTTACAGATTTTAATTTACCGAATGGTTAAACTCAGAGTTGCAAAAGAACTAGCCATCAATTGGTGTTATCTGTTTAGTGTAGAAGACAATTTAGATAGGCTTGTTTCGCATGTACAGGTTGGGTCTGTATACTTAAACTGGATTTCGGTTTCAACTTGAGAATTATGAGACCTCCGTGCATATTTGGTGTGAAAGGCCGGACTTGACATGGCAAGAAGTGAAACACTTCAACTCTAACTGAGTGCAGTCCCTAAGCGCTGGAAATTCGCCTACCAAAGGTATTCGTTAAGGAGGCTGAAGATGTCTTGGCAAACCAGTATTAATGACTTTCATATTATTGGAATACAAAAGATCTATTTTGCTCCAGTCAATATTATATTCATCCACTCTGCGCTCATTGAATAAATACATTTGCTTTCTCTTTTTCTATCTCTCTCTCTCTCTCTCTCTCTCTCTCTCTTTCGCCTCCCTCTAGATACCACATTGAGCACATAAGAAGCTCACATTTTTCGTTTCGTCTATTAGAATTACTACTTTAAAGCTAGCTTCTGCCAACATAGATTTTCTTGAATAAATTAAATAAGGCAACAATAAAAATCAAAAAGACCATCTATAAACCCTTTGTTTAATCACTTAAAAAATGCAAACAACTCAATCTGAAGAGAAATCGACAGCCAGCCAACCAGCAGACGTTACGCTTAAAACACTCACCACAGTCAGGCTGAATGATTGTGGCCGAAAAAAGGAGTTAACAACTTAATTGGATTTGCATGTAATTTTATTGTCGAGATTGAAAAAATCGACAGTTGCTTTTGGTGTTGTGCACAATCTGCGATAAGCAAAATCAACACAAGCGAATTCAATACAAAGAAAGGGGATTTAAAGGATGTCAGTGCGCAGTGAAAATAAAAATGTAAAAATTAAGTAACCAAAAGCAAGAGAATCGAAAAGGAATACCAAAAAATATACTTGTATATACAATAAGCAAACGAAAAATATAGCCAATCGGCGGTTGAAGTCATACAACTCGCACTCGACTTATTTAACAACAGTTGGCCAGTGCAAAGGCCATGAAATCGAAAATTACCGATAAGCGAGCGAGAAAAATCGAATGCAGAAGCTTTGAGATACAACAAATGTACGAATAGCTGCACGTTTAGTGGTTTGCTGGCTGGTGGCTGCTGGCCGGTGGCCGCTGGCCGCTTGATACTCATTTGCTCGATAAGCGAAGATTTTGAGGGAGTTCTTCTTGCTTGTTGATGACAGCTGCTCTGCACATTTGGTATGCAGATTGCGGCGATCCAGAGGAAATGCAATTATAAGTGGGATTCCATTGTACATATCTATGTATGTTCGAGTATGTACACATGTATGGATATGTGTAATCATTTATGTGATTACCAAAAGTTAATGAGCAAATCATTTACGGTGTGAGGTAACGACTCTTCTTTTTTTTTGGAATAACGACCAAACTTTAATTGGTGTGAAATTAAAATATGCACAGATGGAAAATATGTGCATTTGTATACATTTAATGCCTCGTGGATCTAAGAAATTTGTTGAGATTAACAACTGTTAGCTTTCCTATGCAAAACAAAAAGCTGAGCGTTTTCAATTGATGCCTGTGAAGCAATTATGAAGCTAGTAAAAGCAATAAAAGCTGATGTGCCTTTTACGTAAGATACTGGCAATATATTATCTCTCTTTTGATATCTATATTAATATCATAGAGTCAGAATAGGTTAGGTTAGGTTAGCCTGGTTGGCAATAAGCCGCGCATAGACCTTTTGGTCCCTAGCGATACCAGATGGAGACCGATCTCTATGAATACCTGAAGTAGACATCATGTAGGATGTCAGCGCTTTTGGCGAATCTAAGTAGGGCTGGGAGCTCCGCTTTTGAGACGTCTTCCAGACCCTCAAACAGTGGGACTCCCAGGCATTTTAGTCGCGTTTTTAATAATGCCGGACAAGCGCACAGAAGGTGTTCTAAAGTCTCCTCAACATCCTCTCTGCATTTTCTGCATTTGTCCGTGTTAGCAATCCCTATCTTGTACGCATATGCAGCTAATAGATTGTGGCCTGTTAGCATACCTATGATAGTTCTGCATTCCTTTCGCGAGAGCGTAAGTACGAATGGAGTCAGTTTTTTGTCGTTAGTTCTACACATGACTTTTGCTGTTTTGCATGTGGTCAAGTTGTTCCATCTAGCTTCCACTTGCCTTTTCATGTGGTCGTCCATTTCGTTGTATATTGTGTTTAGCGGTTTTGGTATGTCGTTCTCTTGTTCAAATGGTAGTCTTACAGCACTTTTTGCTATCTCATCTACTATTTCGTTCCCCATAATGCCTTTGTGACCAGGTACCCAGTAGATATGCAGCCTATTGTTTCCGACTAGCCTTTCTATGGCCTCCCTGCTCCGTCGAACATTTTTGGACTTAGTACAATATGAGCTTATTGCTCTTATTGCTGCTTGACTGTCCACGTATATATTAATTGTTGAGTTCTTTCTTGTTCTAGAGTAGGCTAGCTCCGCGGCCTTCCCCACAGCAAAAACTTCCGCTTGGAAAATACTGCTGTGGTCTGGCAGCTTGATAGGCTTCCTTATTCCTAGTTTTGAGCAGTAAATACCCGCTCCCACTCCGTCTGGAGTTTTCGAACCGTCTGTATAGATGTGAAAAGTTCTATGGCCAGGCTTCATGCCTTTGTGCCATCCCTCCTCTTCAATTGTAGTGCGAAACCTTCTCTCCCAATTAAAGTGTGGAGTCATGTAGTCCGTGCCACCTGAGCTCCACTTTCCTATTGAGCTGTGACCGAAGGTTCTGCAGGTGAATACCCCCGCAGCCATTAGCCTCCTCGCGGATTTCGCTGCCAGGCTTTTCGCCATGAGGTCAATAGGTGGCATGCTGAGTATCATTTCCAGCGCCGCCGTTGGAGTGGTCTTCATCGCTCCTGTTATGCACAGAGCATCGAGGCGTTGAATCCTTTCTAGCGGCATTAAGTATGTCAGTTTTTTTTTGTCGCAGTCCATCATACTAAGGTTCCATACAGCAATATCGGTCTGACTACTGCTGTGTAGCACCAATGCATCAGAGAGGGTGATATACCCCAAGTAACGCCCAGCATTCTTTTATATGCGTACAATGCATTACTGTCCTTCTTCACCCACTCCTCAACGTTGTGCTTCCACAGCAATTTGCTGTCCAGTAATACTCCGAGGTACCTCGCATAGTCTTTGAGAAGTAGTTCGTTGTTGCCTAGCTTCGGTAGGTTCCACGCCGGAACTTTGTACTTCCTGGTAAAAAGTACCATGTCCGTTTTTGCGGCGTTTATCCCTAGCCCTGCGCGAGATGCCCATTGGTGTATCGTTTTGAGAGTGTTGTTCATCACATTACTGATGGTGTCCAGGTACATTCCCGTAACTACTATAGCTATGTCATCGGCATATGCCACTAGTTTAGGTGCCCCTCCGTCAAGTTTCTTAAGAATTTCATTTGCTACAAGTAACCATAATAGCGGTGATAGTACCCCACCTTGCGGAGTACCTCTGCATGCATATTTGGTGACGCTCGCATCGTTCCACTCCGCTTTTATCTTTCTGCTAGCTAATAGCTGCCTTATCCATAGATAAACCGCGGGTTGCACATTAAGTGACTCTATGCTATTTAAAATAGCATCTTTTGTCACGTTGTTAAAGGCTCCTGATATATTTAGAAATACTCCTAGAGCATACTCCTTATATTCTAACGCCTTTTCTATGTTTAGTATAAGTAAGTGAAGTGCAGTTTCAGTGGATCTGCCTTTAGTGTAAGCATGCTGCGCCTTGGATAATTCGTCCGGCGCAATTGTGTCTCTTATGTATGTATCTAAAATCTTCTCTAACGTTTTCAGGAGAAATGAGGTCAGACTAATGGGCCTGTATTCCTTTGAGTATAGAGGGTTGCTTTTGAGTCAGAATAAGTATTTAAAAACATTTTTTGAAAATTTAGTCCTTTGCGACTTAAAACTTCGTTAAAAAGCTAATATAATGAGGAAATGAAAAACTGAGTAAGCAGCATTACCATATAAATTCTACAGTTTCACGTGCGTAAGAAATTTTGCCGGCATAGCAAGAAGAGGTTATTTTTGTCGCACGATGCGATAGGACGAATGAAAAAATGCATATAATTTTCTGTAGTATATTAGAAAATAATCCAATTAATCTAAAATAAATGGTTCGAATTCACTCATTAAACCATCATCTAGGAAATATGATCCTACTCGAGATTTTTAAGCGTCATTATGTAAGACTTCAAGCTGTATGTGTCTGCAAATTTGATAGGTAAGCAAATGTATATCAGCAATAAAAGTTTCAAACTTTTTGCAACCATTTTCGTGCAATTAATATGTGACCATATAACACATAAACCAGTTATAAATGTAGCCGAAAATCAAATTCTTACATAGGAAAATGTGCACATAGCCGATTTGAAGTGACAGCAACACGCACAGTTATGCCAGCCTTCAAGCTTTGATATGTATGCACATAAACGCATGCACATGTATGTATACATATGTATGGGCATACATATATATGTATGGCTTTTTACTTATGCATATCGCATATTGCTTATGCTAGTGGCTCATGGTTTTGTGACTATTTGGTTTTCTGCACTTGTTTGATTTTATTTTTATTTTAACCATTTATTCCCTGTCTACCAAATTTTATTTGAAAATTTATTTGCCAGCCAGTTTGCTAGATATTTGAACCTAAAATGCAACATGTCAGCACCTGGCCGATAAGAATTGTGAATTAATGCATGTCAACAAGAACAACTGTAAAATATCGCTGCTGCCGCTCAACGGTCGACGCAAAACAAATCACTGACGAACAACAAAACATACAAAAAACGCACCTATTGCAAAAGGCGGTAATTGAAATTATTGTTACCGCAGCGACATTCTCAATGGTGGGTTGGGTGTCTTGATTAGCTTATGGGACACAAATGCGAGCTATGGATCGTATAAAAAAACTAGTGAAACAGAAATTTGTACTTGAAAGGAATCGCATTACATTAAAAATGGATTTACAATTTTATTATATGGTAGACCTAATGCATATACAATTGCTTACATAATCGTAGTTACATATGTAAATGTTGCTTGTATTTTATCACATCATACATTCATTATATAGAGAAAATACGCAAACCCATCCGGGGGAAAAAATATCAAAAAATCAACGCTATTTTTGAGCTACTTGAAACTTGCACTTTGTAAAATTTAATGGGCTATAAAATTCCTGACGCAAATTCCTTTTAAATTATTTTTAAAAAGTTTTCAATTTCGAGGAAAATTTGCAGAATTTTTATAAATCTTATCTAAAGTTAGATTTTTTGATCTTCATCCTATTTACATCCTGTCAAAAAAGTACCGGGAATTGTTCAATAAAAAGCAAAATAATTGTTTAATCATCAAAATTTATTTTGTCGCCTTCAAAATAGGCTCCATTCGAAGAATTACACATTTGCCACTGTTTAGTCCAGTCACTGATTAGTCAAAACACCTTTTAAATGCGTTTGAAGAGATCTTCCTCAGCTCCTTCAGCGAATTCTGCTTAAAGGCCTCTATCGACTCAAAGCGGCGCGACAATTTAAGGCCACCCGGTGGTCTAAACTTTCCAAAAATCGATTTTTTTCAATATTTCGAAATTACAGTATCTTAAGAATATACTGTGCAATTTTCATACGGAAATTCCCAATATTATAGCTTCTACAGTGCATTAACTAGGTACAGAGCGGTACGCGTGCTCCTGTACCTCAAACTTTAAACTCATTTATCTCGAAACGACTTTTTTCGGCACGGCGGGGATGAAAGCAAAAAAACTATTCAACCGAATCACTTGAAATTTGGATATGTTGTTCACAACATGTATCGCTATCGTCGGAACTAGAATCATAGTTTTATTTAAATAATTTCTATGTTTTAAACTAAAAAACTAGTGAAAAAACCGATTTTACGAACTTTTTTTTCAAAAGTGCGCCATTTTGTCAATTTTTCATTTTTTCGATTTGTTCTATTTCTGACCATAATTGCACTCTTTCTGATTAAGCATCTTCTTGAATTTTGTGTTTTAGATGAGTCTCTAGAAGTCTCGAAATCATCTACGCCGTCCGGGTTCGATTTTTCGAGAGGGTCATCTTCAGCGGCATTTTTATAATAATAAATATTGCTTCAAAAGTAAACAAAAAAAAATTTTTTGTATGCTCAATAAACATACTAATAAGCCCGAAAAGTTGAAACATCGTTTTTTAAATTTTTAATGGCAAAAAAAAAATCGTGAAAATGGGTGAAATTTTCGTGCTCTAGACCACCGGGTACCCTTAAATTTTGGGAAAAGGAAAAATTCACAAGGGGCTAAATCAGGTTAACATGGTGGTTGATCGATGATATTTGTCGACTTTTTGGTCAAAAAAGTGTTCACAATATGAGTCTTGTGAGACGGTGCGTTGCCATGGTGCAAGATCCATGAGTTTTCTTTTCACAAAATGGCCCGTTTCATACGCACGTTCTCTCTCAAACGTCGCATAACAGTCAAATAATATTTTTCATTCACCGTAGAACCATTTAGAATGAATTTCGAATGCACAACACAATGATAATCAAAGAAAACGAGTAGTATAACTTTCACTTTTGACCGACTTTGACGTGGTTTTTTGGGTTTCAGCTTATGTGCATAGCGCCATTCAGCCGCCTGTTTACTGGTTTGCATGTCAAACTCATACACCCCCGTTTCATTACCTGTTATGATGCGCTGGATAAACGTTGGTTCCGAATTCACTTGCTCAAGTATGTCTTCAGCCACCTTCTTCCGATGAATTTTTTGAAAAAAATTCAACTCTCATGGAATGAGTCGAGCAGCCACGCGCCTCAAACTTAAATGATGGTTTTCCAGCACCATTTCCTTGACTTTGTCGACGTTTCCATCCTTTGAAGACGTTAATGGGCGACCAGATCGGGGCAAATTTTCCACTACTCCTCGAGCCTCTGCAAAAGTTCTATACCACTCGTAGGCCCGTGTTTTTGATAAAGCACACTCGCCGATTCGGCACACGAAATCCCGTGCAAAATACAAAATTTAAGACAAATTCTTTGTTCGATATTTTTATCCATAGTGAACATCACAGAGCAAGCTAATTAATAGGTCACGCTGAAACTCTGCAACACTATAGAGGACAGTCGTACCAATATTCCAGCAAAAAAATTTAGACATATTCGTAACGCGCGCTTTTGGAATGGAAGGATATGGAGGATGCTTATTAATACTTTTCTTTTCTTTATTTATTTAAGTGACTTTCTTGATGACTTGGGAGTGAACTATATTTTTATGAAAAAATTTCTCAAAAATGTAAATTGAATTGAATGAAAATTAAAAGAACGAAATAAAAGTAATCAAAAATGTGAACAAAATATTCTACTAAGAAGTTCTTCAAAAGGATATACCTAAACATACATTGTTCTATTTTTGTAAAGTGGAACTCAGTATTCTATCTTCACAGTAGGAAGTCAAAATGGTCAAGGAATATATTCCAAAAATTAAAAATATAATATCAACAACTCTTCAAAAAATCATTCCTAAAGTGAATGCTGTGTTGTTTAACTAAACATTTATTAAAATTAAAACTTTGGCGAGGGACGATTTCAAATAAAATGAAAGATCGCAAAATTTGCACGTGTTTGTCAAGACGCCAATGCATCCGCAAAGAGAGTTTGATTTCGATTCCACAATAGTGGCTTTACGAGGGGATTTAACACTGCGAAGTGAACGATCTATTGTGCCTTCTTTATGGATTCAGAACATTTCTGTTGTTCAAACTTTCTGAACATGTTTTAGTATTTGCCATATTTTATTGAGTTTTTATTCCTCCTCTACTAAAATATGTTTGCCCAAGTGTTTGTTCCGCGTATGCATTCGTGCTGGACACGATGTCAGTACATTTTTGGCGGTTTCATCTTCCTTCCTCTAGAACTTAGAAATTCCATTACAGTATATTCACTAGTTAGTAAAATGATAATTCAAAATACATATAATGCCGTCTTGAAATTCCTGTGATGATTCTAAAATTATTCTTATTAAATCCGGTTGAATTCATCTATCATTGATTTTGATTATGATAACACAGGCAGACAAAATTTAACCAACATTCAGACCCAGAAACCAGACTATATATTTCCAAAGGTTTATGATGCGCTGAATCCAAATCTGGCCTCAGAATTGCTCTATTAGTTTGAGTTTTCGAGATATCCTAACCTAAAAGTGCAAAAAACCCCATTTTTGCCCATATTTGAGGTTATGCAGCCTTGCAGATGTTTTCTTTCACCAAAATTAAAGGATGGCATCTTTAAATACAATCCTTCTTTTTTCAAAAGGCGTTTTGTTTGCTCAAATATCATTTTTTTTCGCAGAGATATCGCATTTTGAAATTTTCATGTTTCGAAATTTTCCTACACCTGAAAATCGATTAAGATAACATAGACATGATATAGTCGATTACTAATTTTCTTGAATTGAGTCTTATTTTTCTTAAAATTTTGTCTCACACCATAAGTGTGCTGACTCACCACACCCCTATACTATCTAACCTTTGGGTACCGAGTCACACACAGCCCTAACCCCTAGAAACCACCCCTATCATGCCGCAAGCAGGCTTACCCACAAACTCCAAATTTACATACTATTAATCCATATATTTCAGGCAGAAAATTAGTAATCGACTATGTTATCTTAATCGATTTTCAGGTGTAGGAAAATTTCGAAACATGAAAATTTCAAAATGCGATATCTCTGCGAAAAAAAATGATATTTGAGCAAACAAAACGCCTTTTGAAAAAAGAAGGATTGTATTTAAAGATGCCATCCTTTAATTTTGGTGAAAGAAAACATCTGCAAGGCTGCATAACCTCAAATATGGGCAAAAATGGGGTTTTTTGCACTTTTAGGTTAGGATATCTCGAAAACTCAAACTAATAAATTAATTTTAGTTATCAATCCGAATTTTGCATGGACAGAGAAGCAGATATTAGTTTAAATTATTTCGGATACTTTTCCTTGTAGACTAGTGTAATTGGTTGTCCTTTGTCTACTGCCTGAATAAGAGAGGCGAAGTAATAGGTCACAAAATTCCTCTGGGCGCGAAGGAAAATGTAGCCGAAAAAGCAATTTCAATTACAGATCAATAACTTATCGATTTTTATTTTCCTTGTAGCCCATAAAAGTATCAATATTTTGGACCCTAAGTTCGATAATCATGTAAGCAGCCGTTGTTTTGAGAGATTTTACCTGCAAAAAGATGCGATTGGACTCTTTTACATATACTTTGAGTGTCAATGTATTTTTTATACATGTCAGCATTGTGTCTAAAATTTAGTATTTGAAGCGAAAGCGTGAAATGTTTAGTTCTCGTGAAGTTAATGCTGGTAATTTGTAATCTTTCATGAATATTACAGTTGCCTCGTTCATCGAGTTACGGCTGGAGTCACATTGTGTGAGCCACCTTGATACAGCCGAGTCTGCCATTCATCGCTGCCTCATCCGTACTTCGAGTCGTTTAACTCTGAATAATGTAAGGGAAAGCGTCTACGAACTTATTCTAAATGTATGTTTCATCCCTCGGCCACCAATTTTGGAGCCCTCTAACATTCCATAAATACCTTTCAAGAAGTTCTATTGATTTGCATGTATGATATGTAGTGGTCGCTTGATTGTCGCAATAAGTTCTAAAGGTCTGCACAGAAAGAGAGAGAAATATTGAGGCCTATTTACATGCATCGGTTCTGTATCAATGTCGTACCAGTTCAGCACGACTGTCAGAGAGAAATAAAATATCACTATTCAGGCAAGTCCGGCATGTTTTCTACGAACAGTGCTGATTTGGTAGCAGTTTCGTTATTTGTAAATTTAAATATTTTATTGAGAAATTGACGATATTACGGGCATATTACGGATATATGGTGCAAATTTAGTTTGAAAGTCACTGTAGTGTTCAGGCAGCAGTAAGCTTGGACCGATATTACACGTTTCCAAATAAATTCCACTACCTCTCTTTTGCTTAGCGCTCAGCTATCAATAAAAATGGCAGTGAACCTTGGGGCTAGATTCGTGAAGTTTTCTTACCATTCTTTCCAATAGCTCTGTTATTACCCTGAATTACTGTGAAAGTTTACAATACTCTGTATTGTGCGGTTAGCTTGGGTTTAATGGAAGCTCTTCTGCCTGAATTCCATTGCCAACTGTAGGTTTAGGTTTACGCTGGTCAAGTTTTCTTAGACTTTCTTGGAGAAAATTTCTTATTTTGAAAGCGTCTGTAGCATTTAGATAACCACAAGCTCGGGTTTAGTGAAAGTTCTTGCTAATGAATTCCATTACTTACCGCTGGTTTAGCTTTTAGCTATTGATAAAGATGGAACTGCATCTTGAGTAGAGGTTCGTGAAGTTGTCTAATTCTTTAATGCAGGAAATTTCTTATTTCTCTGAATTTATGTTGGAAGGCGTTGTGGCGCCCAGGCTGAGTGAAAGCTCTTTCCAACAAATTTCATAATCTAATTTCTATTCAGCTTTCAGCCGGCAATAAATATGGCAATACACCTTAAGTCAAGGTTTGTGAAACTGTCTTATCCTTTTTTGTGGGGATTCTTTTATTTCTGTGAATTCAGTGTGAACGGCCCTTTAGTAGTCAGGGATCCACAATTTTTGGACTTAGTTAAACCTCTTCGAATGAACCCCACTCACTACCTTTTTTTTTTTTAGCTTTCAGCCATCAGTTAACATGGCAGTACACCCTGAGTCAAGATTTGTAACGTTTTCTCATCCCTTTCTGAAAGCGTTCTCGTGAAAAACCTATTACTAAAGCAGAAAAAAAATTTGCAATCTTGTATGTACTTGAAAGTTTGCAGGAATAGGTGTATCTCCTGAAGTAATGAAAATATCTACTTTCCATCTGTAATTTATGCACCATTACAAGCTTTGTGAACGCGCCTCGCCCCTCGTATGTAGTACCAACATAGAGGTATAATAATACGTTTTTTCGTATTTAGTTTTATATTCATTTGTGCCCCGGCAACCCATTCAAGATAAATGTGAGCATTGCGTTTGTTTTCCTTTTCAAATTACTTGCACGAATATTTATTTCACTCTTTGTCAGAGCAATAAATCGCCGCCAAATTGTGCACATAAACATGATTACCTATCAACAACAAAAAGCATGCCTACGTTTGTATGGGTGCACATTCAAAAAGTGAGTTTTATTATAGCTGCGCATATGGAGATTAGCCATGCGGTTGGACGTATGTTTTCGGGGTACGCGCGCATGTGCAATAAATCTGCAGCTAAGGTACCTTCTAAAATCACTTTAAATGCTTGTGCAATTGAAATGGAAATCGCTTGTGCATGCTTGTGCTTCAGCAGTGGAATTTCGTTTTTAATTGACTCTTGTACTGCACATGCTACGGGTGGCTGAATTTTTTTCTCTTCTTTTTTTCAGAAAACATTGCTATGTAGTGGCATATTAAGTCCATTAGCTACCAAATTGGCTGCTTGCCTTACAATGCACACATGGACATGCATGCGTATGTATGTATGTACATATATGCGCTGCATGTCATCTGTAAGCTTTTCCGCGTACGCCTAATACAATTCCTATTCACTGTCTGCCCTGTCCATTCTCTCGTCTACCACTTCCTTTCCTCTAATTCATTGCTTTTGCTGAGATGTTGTGTCAATTTGATTGAATTCGAATCAAACATTGTTCAATGCTCAATGCACGTCAACAAAACAGAATTAACAACGCCCGTAAATAAAAACAAAAAACGAAAAAAAAACTAACACTGCACCAATACTAAACAATCCTCTCAACAATTCAAAGTGAACTCTTCTTCACTTCGTAGCTGTTGTATTTGCTTTTCTGTGGCCATGGTAAAATTATTCGTGAATGTCAAAGTCATTTCAACAGGTTTTTTGCAGTATTTGTTGTTTCCTCTTTGTTTTTGTGTTACCTAAATGCCACCTCACTAACCACCATCATCAACTTTAGCTAAATTACCAGTGTCAACAGCCAATGGGAAGATGCTCCTGTACATCGTGATGCGTTTGCTAGCGAGGTGAGTACAAATAGAGGAGAAGAGTTGGTTGAAAAAGTAAAGGAAAAAAGTACACCTCATACAATGACTTCGCCTCGCGCAAAGTTGGTGGCACAACTAAAGCAAAAAGTGGCTATTTGTTGTGGCATATTTTAAAGTAGATATAATACCCGTATGCACACAACAACTACTGACGTCCAAACCAATGTAACGGGTGATTTTTTAGCTATTATCTTTTTAAACAGTTGGTTTAAACAGCTGACGCACGTTTCGTGTTTTGTTTCACAAATCATTGAATTTTATTATAAAAATGCGTCTTCTGTTAAGAAAGTTTATCGCGCGCTTCTTCCATTTTATGGTCAGTTTAATCGACCCACTGAAGCAGCTATTCGAGCTATTGTGACTAAATTTAGAACCAAATTTACATTATTGGACATCAAACTACCAACACGCTTACGTAGAGTGCGAACTGAAGAAAATATCGCAGCTGTATCGGCCAGTGTTAATGATGACCATCAATTATCGATTCATCGCCGTTCGCAGCAAATGGGCCTCTGTTACTCAACAACGTGAAAAATTTTGCGAAAGGATTTAAGTGTGAAGCCGTTCAAAATACAGTTGTTGCGAAAATTGAAGCTGAACGACGTACAGCAACGCAGAATTTTTGGTGAATGGGCTCTTGCAAAGTTGGCCGAAGATCCACTTTTTTATCGAAAAATTGTGTTCAGCGACGAAGCTCATTTTTGGATCAATGGGTACGTAAATAAGCAGAATAGTCGATTTTAGAGTGAAGGTCAGCCAGAAGAACTGCAAGAGCTACCAATGTATCCAAAACCAAAGCTCACAATTTGGTGCGTTTTATGGGCTGGAGGTATCATTGGACCGTACTTCTTCAAATATGCTGCGAATCGTAGCGTAACTGTGAATGGTGAGCGCTACCGTGAAATGATATCCAACTTTTTTTTGCCCAAAATGCAAGAGCTTGACTTGCATGACATGTGGTTTCAGCAAGACAGTGCCACATGCCACACAGCACGCGTAACAATGGACTTGTTGAGAGGCGAGTTCGGTGAACATTTTATTCCACGTTCGGCACCTGTCAATTGGCCACCCAGATCGTGCGATATAACACCTTTAGATTTTTTTTGTGGGGCTATGTTAAAGCTCATGTCTATTCAGACAAGCCTGCTCAATTAACGCATTGGAAGACAACATTAAAGCATTTATATTTGAGATACCGGCCGAAACATTTGAAAGAGTATGCCAAAATTGGACTAAGCGGATGAACCATTAGAAGCGCAGTCGCGGTCAACATTTCCATGAAATAATCTTCAAACATTAAATTATATGCACTGTCCTATCGATTTAAATAAAAATTTTCATGAATTTTTCCGAAATTTACGTGTGTTTTTTTGAAAAACTTTCCTATAGCTCTTAAAAAATCACCCTTTATATATGCAAGGTGCGGCTATTAAATAACGAGATTGATGCTCTAAAATATTTCGTCTGTTTTATATAAATTTACTTGTTATCAAGTTTCTCTATTCCTAAAGTGCTCCATGCTAATCTCTCATAGTTTGGAACTGCGCTGCGAGTCTTCATCTGTTTTGCCGAGCTTGTCCCTCAGGGCGTGAGCCGCCTTCATAACTTCAAGGGACATAAATTTTATTACTTTAAATATTGATTTCAGGTTCGGAAGGAAACCTCTATCTGTGTGGCGCAAGATTTGGCGAATAAAGAAAATCGTGTAATACTGGAAAGCTGTATTTTGCATGGTGAACTTTCTGGTAGACCGTGCGGCAGGAATCGGTGAATTAGTGAAGAACCCATGTCTTGCACTCTCTCAATTTAGGCTGATTTTTCCATATTCATTAATGCAATTCAGCAAGATAGTTTTGACTAATAGCTTGGGCTTCACTTTAAAGTCCTGGTGGGGTATTTTTTACTCATCGACCTTCTCTTCGAACGTCATACAGTTTTTTTTTGGATGTAACCAAATTTGCATATTGGTGGAAAAGATGTAAATATACCATCAGCCTCAAAAGTAACCCGGGCGAACATCTTGCTGTAAAAAATTACATATCACAGATTACGCCCCTTCATAATGTTTCAACCTGTTGTTTGGTTGTACCAGCAAACACTAGGGTCGTATCCGAATCAAAGTCGTCAGCCCACTGGAGACAATGCACAATTTGGCTTTCCTTTTGTTCTTCAGTAATTTTCGTATTACAGTGAGAATGGGTGAAGAAACCAATACATGCAAATGTTTACATACCCGTATATCATGATTCAATAATAAAAGGTTTGCTCAGTAAGCAGCTTTCTCATTTCATCTTGACAAATCGGCTCCCTTAGCAAGACACCGGGTTGCTAACTCTAGAAATGTTTATCAAAAGTGGAAGAAAAGTCAAATTTGTAGTAAAAAAATTGTGCTTTGAAAAGGGTTTTTAAACACAAGAACTTGCTCGGTATGTCCGTAACCAAAACGATATGGAAAACATCCTGACATACAGCTTAAATCACGATATGATAGCGCATCTTTTTGGGGCAGTGAACGAGAAAAATGGACGTTTTGACAGATGCCTTTCAAATATAGGTTGGGAAAGTACCTACTAGGTTACTTTAAAAATACATAAGTTACCAACAAGAGCTCATTTAGCAATATGTAATTAATCACAGATACCGGATGGTAGATGATTTTTATGAGGAGCTTTTTTATGGCAGAAATACTCTCGGAGGTTTGCCATTGCCCGCCGAAGAGCGACCGCTATTACAAGCAACATTTCCTATCGTTTGGTGTTTCATGCCCCGGACTTTGAATCCTTTCACTTAAAAATGGTAGTCACGCAGCAAGCTATTCGACTACGGCAGTTGCCGTCGATATAAGAATAATTAGTTTAAATAAGTGCAGGTAGTTTGTTAAGTATTTATGAATGTAAGAATATTCTTGACTGGGTGGTCAAAACTCCAAACTGCCCACGTAAGTAAGGCATGGTAAAGCGCCGTGAGTATGTTCAAAGTTTGTTTTTAGTCAACCAAATTCATGATGGATTCGCTTCTTCTATGATAGAATTCAAGGTCATAATACTTAGGTAATCACGAAGTATCTGATCAGTTTTGAATTTAAAAATTAATTCACAAAATAAAATTCTGGCATTAAATTAAACCATTTTTTTTTAATATCATACTTGGCAATTTCCGTTTATACTTTATATTTTTTTATAATTTAACTAAAAAAGGACTATTTTACTACCATTTTAAGCAAAAAGTTATTTAATATTTTCATTTTCTTCATCCTTTTTAAATGCGACCTTTTGTAAGGGAGTGTCAGAATTCTAATGTCATAAGTGAGCAAACCTTTAATAATTGAATCATGCCCGTATATATAAATATATGTACATAAATAAATACATACCTATGATGCATGCGCTTGTTTTGCCTTTTTGCACTTTTTTATTGTCTTCTGTTCATCCTTTGTTGTGATAGTTTTTATGCTTCAATTTCTCACATAAAATTCATCACTGTCAGCGACGGCGAAAAATTCAATGGGAAGGTTTAGCGAACGAAAATTGAAAAAAAAAAAAACAGAAGAAGTGAATGAAATGAGGTCTCTTTTGACTCAAAATTAGAAGGTAACTTCATTTAATTGTTTGTGTGTTGATCCAAACTCCAAATGAATTGACATTTGAGTACAACTGCATAGATCCAATCCAAACAAAATTGTTTTCTATTAAAATTAAGCTATTTTTGTAATTGTATATCTTCTACGTGGAGAGGACGTCACCTTCCGTTTTTCCAGAAAAAAAGTTTTTGAAACGACTTCAACAACTTATCAGATTTTCATGTAAGCATTTTTTGCTTTTCTAATAAATTAGAGGAGGTCAAAGTCTGCCATGTAATTATATATGTACATAAAATGTGTTTTATTTTTGGTTGTACAAAATGTCTGAATTAGGGATCGAAAATAATAGTTGCTTACGAAATTCCAATTCAAAGAGAAAGAGTTTGTCTATTTCACGTTTTTTATAGCAAAGTGATGGAAAATTAATTCTACATATATGATTTGAGTTTTTTCAAAAAAGTCAGCTTTAAGCGTTATTTTTTGACCTACTCAAAAATAACCGATAAGTTTTATCTTTCGGTCAACAAAAAAGTTAAAATTTGAATCCAGCTTTCTGCAATCTCTCAGAGTTTTGACGTATTTTATTAAATAAAAATTACTTCTATTCAGATAAATAAATATTTTTATTAAAAGGGTGTGATCCGACATTACAGTTTGATAAACATTTGCACCAAGCGTGACTCGAATTTACTGAAATTCTATCTCAAGTAGATTTTTGCGTTAGAGCTACTTCATATTTGACAATTGGCTTTATTTACCTTGCCGAAATGATCTTTTTGGAAATGGATGAAAAAAATAGTAACGTGTTTTCTCCCACTTGCATTCTCTGAAGGAAGTCCCAACGGACCGAGAGAAAAAAGTAAGTCTAGATGCAGAATAGTGGCTGTCAGCTGCTATCCTTTTGAGCAGATAAATTTCTTCTCGAGTCGTCTGAAATGATCTGCTCGGCAATAAAAACCACAGCAAAAGTTTTCTGCGGACGACCTTTAAGATCCAACCTAGAAGATTTTGGTGCTTAAGGCCTTAGAACAACTGTCCCATGCTCGGCAAAGGCGTTAACCAACCTCATTATGGCCCATCTGTGTGGAGGTGTGCAGCCAAACATGCACCGAAACAACCTTTTTAACTACGTGTCGATTACTCCAAGTGTCAACTTTTATTAAATCTAAATATGAACCATCAAAAATTGGAACGGATTACTTAGGTACTCCAAGATACTACTAAGTATTATGTTTTTTCTTTGTAGTATAAGCAAATTTGCATGACGTACCATTAAAAACCAAGAGTTCAACTTTCCAAAAGCTGCATTTTCCAAAATTAAAAATCTTAAAGTAAAAGTTGCAACATTTCAAATTTTATTCAAGGTATATACATATACAAGTATAGGATATAAAGAAAATAGGTACCGAGTTTATCATTTTTTTTAATTATCACGCAACGTTCCAGATTTGCTTCTTAGAGTCGCATTGCTGCGTTTCGCTAGACATTCAATTTTTTCTGGTTCAAAGAAAGCATAAGCAATGCGCATATTGTTTGCGAAACCAGTGCCTTCCTTCCACGGTGATATTATCACCACTGAATCGCCTTTATCGACGAGTCTCATCTTTTTGGCAGCGACCAAGGCATACTGAACGCGAAGCTCAACATCCTTTTGATAGTCGGGATCGGATTTTTCTGAAATATGTTAAAAAAGTGTAGATCTATAATCCTTGATTTTGATTGTGCTATATGAGACATGATGTTTAGGAGGAATTTGTAAAGCTTTTAAAAATTGAGGCGAACAAAATTAACCTTACACTTCTTTCTATACAGTGCCTTTACAATATTCAAATGAATTTTTCTGTTGTATTCCAATAGGCGTTCAAGGAAAAAAAATATACATATTTGCAAAATTGAGTTATGAAAATTTTCAAAAGGCGGCTCTGTGAGCAAAGAAGAAACGCCATCGAATTTGAAAGCTGAAACACTATCTGACCGTGAAATTCAAATGCTGATATAATGGACGTATGTGAAGGGTATTTCAAATGAGACGCCTAGATGTCAGTAGTAAATAATTCGTAGACGGTAGCTGTTTTAAGTGTTATTCGACATTTTTCAATCATCTGTCTAGTAAAATTGTACCCGATAGAACAATTTTCAAATTTAATATGAAAAGGGTCGATCTTTAAGAACAACTTAACGCAAAAATCGTAATATTTTTGGTGCAAATAATCGCAACTTTAAAGAAACTGGTTCTGTCGAGAATAGAAAACGCACAGGCAGACCAAAAACGGGACGTTCTGTTGAGAATATTGCTGCTGTAGCATAAAGTGTTGCTCAACAGCCTTCAAGGTTCAATCGATAGGTTTGTCGATATCTCGACGTTCTCAATAATTAGACATTCATGAATCGCCTGTATGTTAAGATACTGTTTTGTTAAATAAAAATAGTAAAACCTGAACCAAGAATCTAAATTTTTACCTGTTTTATTTTAAAACAACATTTGGGCGCGTCTTTTAAGAGACCCTATAAAACTAAAAAATAAATAATTGGCATGTACACTTCTGTTAGGTGCTTGGCCAAGCTCCTATTCCTACTTGTGGTGTGCGTCTTGATGTTGTTCTACAAAAGGAAGGACCTACAGTTTTAAGCCAACTCCAAACGGCAAATGGTTCATTTATGAGGAGCTTTTTCTTGGCAGAAATACACGGTTGTTTTCCATCGCTTACCGAGGGACCACCGCTATTAGAAAAAACGTGTTCTATCATTTAGTGTTTCATGCACTTAGATTCGAATCTACACACTTCTGAATGGGAGTAACGCGCAAACCCATTCGGCCCTAGCGGCTCTATACATACAAATTTTTGATGGGAGTTTCCCCAGCTTCCTAGACCGCAGTTTTATGAAGCCAATTCACATGGAAATATCGCTGAGAACTTACTAGCCAAGAAGGCAACAAAATTTTTAAAGAAAATCGGCGCGCAATTTTCTGTTGGGACGGATGAAGCAGCTTTTGCACAGCATTGATTACAGGCAACAGGAAATATATATTAATGTTGAAAGAAAAATGTACATCAGATTTTTTAAAGCACAAGCCATACGTCGATGCTGTTATAGTCGGCGATATCATATATAAATTTTGAACGCGATCGCAGACCCATAAAACATATTGCAAAGGGAAAAAGTTCAGATTTCTTTTTGAGAACTCAAAAAATAAAACAAAATTTATTAATAGATTCAATTTGGCGGAACCAAAATTTATATGTGATATCTTCGATTACAGTAATATCAATTTTAGGTATTAGATTAAAAAAAATGTATTTTACTTATTTGAGTCTTCATAGGGTAATCTGAAATTTGGCCTATGTGGGACACGTATTAACCATCACTAATCGTAATCAAAATTTATAGGCGATATCTTTGACCGTGGTATAACCGATTGAGGGGGTGCAACTGAAAACATCGTTGACTTGATCTTTTAAGGACCCCCCTAACATATATGAATGAAGGCAATACGAAGCGAGATGGCATACACTTTGACATTAACTTGAAGAGTGTCACATATTTTTCTTGTGCCAACACAATAAAATTACCATCAAAGGCATGCAAAGAACTTTGGTATCTAGAAAGCCTATTCATGAAACTCTCCAGAATGAAGAGGCGTTGAATGATTATGAGCTTAATTTGAAAATAAAATTAAGACAACAAAAAAGGGTACTAAAACTTTCAAGACTTTAAAGAACAGTGAACAATGTAGAGCTTGTCGGATACTGTCGGAAAAAAGCATTCTTGCATGGAGTTGCAGAAAAATTATAACTTTGCGGCCCGAAGGCAGTAGCACTAGAAACAGATAGGCCCACTTTACAAAAGAAAATGGATGTATTGAATAAAAGTGCATTGAGGAGTGTGAATTCGCTTGCACGCCAGCGGGAAGCCCTATAAAAAATAAGAAGTGTACATAGCAGGTAATATCGGCACTGAAGCTGAGGCTGAGAGTATTGCATAGATTTTGACGTACCTTCTATCCTCTCAATTTTATTTTACTCTATTGTTCTGAAATCCCAAAGACATATCTTACCCAAGTACAAAACAGAGTAAATGCCACGTCTCAACTGACACTGTCGTGCAGTTCTGCTGCAACGCGTCAATGCAACAATGGGACAATGTGGCCTGTACATGCTGATCATATAGGCCGATTTTCCAGACGTCGTCAGGGTCACAATGATTGTCGCCATAGATTTTTGTGCCGCGTCCACTGCTGCCAACGCCACTGCATGCACTGCATCGATTGCTGCCGGATTGTTTAACATCAGTTCTTGATGTAAATGACGATGCCAAATGGCAGCTTCAGCCTCAGCACAAATACTAGCCATATAGGTGAGTGTCTCCAACGGATACTTGCCAATGGCACTTTCGCTCGCAATCATTACACCATCTACACCATCGATAACGATATTACCCAAGTCAGCGACATCGGCACGAGTAGGACGTGATTGGTACTTCATTGTGGCGAGCAGTTGAGTGCCCACTATTACGGGTTTGCCAGCACGATTACAACGCGCTATTATGGCTTTTTGTAAAATAAATAGTTTTTCCTCCTGCACTTCAATACCCAAACTACCGCGATCGATTAGTATGCCATCGGAAGCACTTATCACTTCATCTAAGTAATTTAAGATTTGTGCACAATCGAGTTTGCAAATAATTTGTATGTTCTTGCCACGTTCACCCAAGACAGCGCGTATCTCCCGTATGGCAGAGGGATGACGTGTTTTTGAAGCAAAAATGAAGTCAACATTATTATCTACGGCAAAACGCAAATCGAAGCGATCCTTCTCAGACACTGGTGGCAAATCGATATTAACATACAGTAGCCAAACACCCTTGCTAGCACCTAAAATACCACCTACTTCCACTTGACAAATCACACAATCCACAGCCACCTCTTTTACCAGCAGTGTAATGGCGCCATCACTCAGATAAATTATATTACCCGGCTGCAAGACATTAATTAAATTTGGATAATCGACATAAATCGTCTCCTTGTTGCCTTTGTCCATAAGATCCTTATTGATGGAGAGTCGAAGAGTTTCGTTCTTTTTTAATTCAACCTCATTAAAGCCCTCGAATGAACCGGTGCGTATTTCGGGACCCTTTGTGTCTATAGCAATGGCAATGTGCTTGCGATAACCAGCCTCTTCGGTGACTTCTGTCGATGCTTCACGTATCAATTCAATAGTGGATTTGTGATGCTCATGTGATTCATATGAGAAATTGAGCCGTGCTATATTCATGCCGCCCTTAATGAGTTGCTTCAACATCTCTTTGGTACGAGTGACACGCCCAATGGTGCAGATAATATTGATAAGACGACGAGCTGCTGGTGGCCCATTGATTTGTAAACTACACATATGCTCTAGGAGGGTTTCGGAGCCGTTTGATATGCTCATCTTGAGAGTTATTTTATTAATTTAAGAAAATTTCAAGTGAAGTATTGTAAACGAAGATTTTTTTGCGGTTTTAAGGGACTATGAATTTAAATGACTATAAAATTAGTGAAAATAATTTTTTGGAATTGATATGAAAAAGAAATTTTATAATAGAAATTTTTTTTCCATTGAATCTGACATTTGATTTGAGTTTTAATTTTGAGTTTTTTTAATGGCTCGTAGAAGTGTTTCTATATACCTCGAATTGTATCGATATACTGAAAGTAAAGGTAGTTTGATTGGAAATAAATAATTTCTTATATACAAAGTTAACGGAAAAGTCGTCCGAGAAACTTAACCTTGGGTAGAAGCACCTGATTTTTTTGACGTGAACGACAAGCGGGGGTAAATTTTATTGAAAACTTTTTTCCACAAACAGAGCTAAGTTTTAATTCAGACTTTTTTGCAGGTATTTCGATAAAATAAATTAAAATGAATTGTTTTATTTAAACTTAAAGAAAAACTTTCTTTGACTTCAATTAACCACTTATACATTTCTCAGCTAAAAATAAAGAAGTAAGAATACGAAAAATAGCAAATTTATAAAAACTAGTTAGTGAATTAGTTGCATTATATGGGTTTTGTAGTAAAGGGTTTTCCAATAACAGGTGTTATTTTGAATAGCCCACTATTTCGGCAAATGTCACTTTTGAAGCTGTCATTTTTTGATATTTGACAAGTAAAAACTACGCCATCAATAAAAATGGAACGCTACACACTTTAACAACGCATTGAAATTATTAAAATTCACTATAAAAATGGTGAAAATTTGGCAGAGACGAATTATAAAACTTGAACATTTTTGGGTCATCGTGAAGCACCTTGTCAGATCACAATACAGAAATTGGTGAAAAAATTCGAGCTGTTGGTACAAGTTAGTGATGTGAAGAATAAAACCCGTGCACGTCGCTCAAGAACAGCCGAAAATATTGCCGTTGTCGCCGAGAGTGTTGAAGAAACCCCAGGTTTGTCCATTTCGCGTCGTTCTTTGGAATTAGGCATTCCACAAACGTCATTACACCGTATTTTGCATAAAGATTTGGGTTTTAAGGCTTATAAAGTCCAGACACAAGAACTCAAGCCGACCGATCATCAACAACGTCGTGTCTTTGCTGATTGGGTCGTTGAAATGCATGAAAATGATGCGGAATTCCATCGAAAAATCATATTGAGTGATGAGACTCATTTCCACCTCGGTGAGTTCGCCAACAAGCAAAATTGGCGGATCTGGAGCTCAGAAAATCCAAGAGTTATTATTGAAAAGCCTCTCTATCCTCAACGTGTGACTGTTTGGTGCGGTTTATGGTCCGGCGGAGTCAATGGACCTTACTTTTTCAAAAATGAAGCAACAGTTACGGTGAATGGATTGCGCTATCGAGAGATGATTAACGATTTTTTATGGCCGGAGTGGATGGTATTGACTGGGCAAAGTTTAGTTTCAACAAGACGGCGCTACGTGCCACACAAGCAACGAAACCATTGATCTTTTATCAAATAACACCTCTTATTGGAAAGCCCTTTAGTAAGAACTATGTTTTTGCATAAAATTAATTAAAATCAAAAATAAACAAATACATAATCAAAACTTATCAATATATGGTGCATACTTTACATATAGCTTAATTTTGTCAAAGGTGTATTTTTATATTACCTAATTTTCCAAAAACAACAATATGGTCTAGAAGTCGGATTCTAAAAGAAAACAAGGTAGAACTTTTTCTATTTGATTTGGATGATGAAAAAATTGATTTTGATGACTATCCTAGACTTGTCAATCTATCGTGTACACTTTCTTTTGACGTTGGCTGTACATGCAAAATAGTACGCAAACTACACGCCCCCAGCGTAAATTTCACCCAATCACGTTTTTAGATCTGCGTAAATTCGGTGCGCGCCAACTACTGTGGAGTTACTGTATAAATTCGAAGAGTTAAATCGGCATTGCTTAAATACAAGCTAATATATCCAGATGTTAGAAATAAACGTACCACAACCCATCAAACATTTTGTGGGGTGAACCACTCGCCAGTGTTTCTACCGAAGGTTAACCCTTTGCCTTACGATTTAATTTCGAAGAAACATGCGTTCTCAGACTATTTAATTTTAATGCAACTCTGTGTGGGTGTTATCAGAAAATAAAACTAAAATATTTTAACTTTAATATTTTAACTTAAATTTACTACTACTGCTTTTGAAACATTTAAATATGCGGCGGGCATAGCCCGTCAATGTCGAATTCGGCAGAGAAAATGTTTGCGAGCGACCCTCGTCATTTCCACTTAAGGGGTTAAGGACATTATTATTTACGTATGTATTGGGTTGGCATTCAAAGACAATTTTTTCATAGAACTAAATAGCTTTATTCTGTAATGTATTGCTCATTTTGATCAATGATCTTTTGCCATCTTTCAGGCAGCATCATAATCCCACGTTCATAAAACTTTTGGTTTTTATTAGCAAAAAACTGAATCAGGTACGATTTGACATCCTCATCATTATTAAAATGTTTACTATTCAAAGAGTTTTGTAAAGATAGAAACAAAAAGTATTCAGATGGTGCAAGGTCAGGACTATATAGTGGATCTGGCAAAACATCCCAATCAAGCGCCAATAATTTTTGTCGAGTGGCCAAAGATATGTGTGGCCTTGCATTGTCATCATGGCGTACAATATCTTTTCGATTTGTCAATTCGAGCCGCTTTTCTTCAACTGCATTGTTTAATTTCGTTAATTGTTCAATGTAGACATCAGAATTGATCGTTCGGTTAGGTGGTAAGAGTTCACAGTAGACAATTCCTTTGTGATCCCACTAAATTGATAATAAAACCTTCTTTTGATGAATTTCAGCTTTTGATGTTGTTTGAGTTGGTTCACCTGGTCTTTTCCATTTGATATTGTTGTAAACAACCAATTTTTCATCGCCAGTTATCAGTCGTCTTAAAAATGGATCCTTTTCATTACGTTTCTTTAGCAAATCGCAGCTGTTAATGCGTTGCGTTAAATGCGTTTCTTTCAGTTCGTAAGGAACAACCCATCATGTATCGAGTTTTTGAACATAGCCAAGTTGTTTTAAGTGATTTCCAATGCATGTATGTGATACATGAAACTTCTCTGCAATCCCCCGTGTTGTACTGTGACGATACGAATCGATTATTGCTTTGATTAGGGCGTCATCAACTTCAGCTGGACGACCAGAGCGTTTTTCTTCTTTGAGTGAAAAATCATCAGAACGAAATTTAGCAAACCAATTTTCACACTGCCGTTCTTTTAAGGCTTCGTCACCATAAACAGCACATAACTTTTTATGAGCTTGCGATACGGTTTTCCTTTTGCGAAAATAAAAAAGGAAAATATGACGAAAATGTTCCTTTTGATTTTCCATTTTTCAGCGAACGCCAAACGAGAACGACGCAACCGGTCAAACCACTTTTTTCACTGATGACAGCTGAATTCCAACTATCAAATAACAAAATCTGTTTTACTTTTGTACTACGTCTGCAAACCTAAAAATTCAACTAAGGCCATCTATAAGTGTAATTTGCAATTTCTTTACGCAATTGCCAACCCAATACTTTCTAATTAATTTGATTGCTTCATATGATGTCCTAATATTAGGGGTTTTCGAGATATTCTATTTTAAAGATTAATTTAAAAGAAATAGGTTTTTGCTTGTACGCCTATTTTTTAACTTTAGTTCAAGCGCCGTTTTATTTTCTTGTTTTTGGTTGATGGGTATGTTAATTATTAAAAATCTTAACTAAAATTGAAAGCACGCCCTGATAATTAAAAGAGGGTGCTTCATAAGGGTTTGAATTAACGATTTTTGGCAAAGTGCTTTCTTCGCCACATCGTTAAAAATTATTATAAAAACTAATGTGTCCTTTAACTGTACATATGCCATATATACATTTATATATTGCTTTTTGAATCGGCTATAAAAAAAAAAAACTAATCAATATTTTTTCAAACTCTTTTTTTATTTTGAAGATTGAACATTGTCATTTATGAATGAAAAATAATATCGTTCAAATGACTGCCACGACTGGCTTTACAGTAGGCCATTCGATCAACCCAATTTTTTAGCACATTTTCGATTGTTTGGGCTCCAATTTCATGAATGGCAACTTCGATTTCGTGTTTTAAAGCATCAATCGTCTCTGGATGGTTCGCATAGCATTTGCCTTTAACGGCTTCCCACAAAAAATAGTCCAACGGGCTTAAATCACAGCTCCGAGGCGGCCAATTGATATCGGAATTTCGGCTGATTATTCGGTTTTCAAAAAGGGTAGCCAAAAGTTCGAGTGTAACTTTGGCTGTGTGACAAGTTGCACCGACCTGTTGAAACCAAATGTTGTCCATGTCATCCTCTTCAATTTTTGGAAACAAAAACTCGTTGAGCATATCACGGTAATGCTCGGCATTTACTGTAACCGCGGCTCCTCGCTCATTTTCGAAAAAAAAAAATGGCCCGATGATGCCGCCAGACCAAAAACCGCACCAAATAGTGACTCGTTGTGGATGCATTTGCTTCTCTACAGTAACGTGTGGATTTTCTGAGCCCTAAGTCCGGCAATTTTGCTTATTGACGTAGCCACCGATGTGAAAATCCGAAAAGAAGAAGAAGACTCACCACTTTAGAAATAGGTTTTCAATATTTCCCAATTTTGTTCAAGCGTATAGCGTCCCATTAAGTAAATTATGAACACATTTGACATGTCATTTGTGTTACCATTCTCAAAAAAATAGGTGGTTCAAAAAGCAAACGCTATATGGCCCACCCTGTATATATTCAATTGACTCTTACACCCATTGTTTACTTGGGTATTTGGCCGAACTTCTCCACCAATTTGCGGTGTGCGTCTTAATGTTTTACCACAAATGGAGAGACCATACGGTTTTATGCCACCTCCAAAAGGCAGATGGTTTTTTATTAGAAGGTTATTGCATGGTAGAAATCTTCTAGGAAAATCCTCGCTGTTGGAAAACTTTTCTATCACTTGATGTTTCATGGCCGGAGACTCGATTTTTTAACTATTCTAAATAGTAATGACCCTAAGTATCCAAAACGGCTTACCCGGTAGCCCTGTATATGAATCAATATCTCATTCACTTATTTTCGTCCGTGGCTACTGACAACTCAATATGCGTATAGTGTGTCTAGCTACAGCTACCTACAAATATACCCATATACATACCTATACGAGTATACGCATACTCATTACTTTTACACAAACATACGTACGTGGTCCAACAAAAATGTAGTTGTTGCGCTGCGGGTCTTCGCTTCTTACTCGCTGGTGGCAAATGGAAACAAAAGGATTAAACTTTTCCAACAATGCTGTTAAAAACAATAAACAAAAGTTGTTATTATGAAAATTGCTAACTACTGAAACAAAAAGCGTTGGCGCTGGTGGAATCGGGAGGGAGCAGAAAATCGCTTGCAGGCAGGCAAGCAGGCGGACAGACGAAGTTGCCTAAATCCTCTGAGCTTGGTTGGCCAACAGCAGCCTTTCTGGTAAGCCACAAAATCACTGTACGGGAAGCACTTGAAGTGGTTGAAGGCAACAGCAATAATATGGGTAACATAAAGCTTTTATTTAGAAGTACTCAGCAGCAGTTGGCAGCAATTGAAGTTGTTCGCCGTTTCAATGTTGGTTTGTTCGCATTTTGCTTTTTTGTGGTAAGTGATATTATTTGGATTGCATTTGAAGGATTTATGTGGCAAATTAATTGTTGCTTTTGTCTTGCTCCACTTGAGCTGAAGCTCTACTTTTGAGGTAGGTTTGTTGTTATTTGCTCCGTGATGTTTGCTCTGCTCGATTTTTTGGTTGGACAAAAATTGTAAGAGTATTATTTTTAACAATAACTTATGTTGTGTATTGTTGAAGATTATGTAGCAGAAGGAGGGTACATACTCATGTCCTACACATTTATGAAAATTTAAGCAATTAATAGATGTACGGGTATTTAATATATTTAAGTGTTGAAAGCGCGTTGGGAAGTTGAAATTTGCATGAAATTCATTGAACAAATGCGTAAAATAAAGGCTATATAATTTTTTGATTCGTACCTCTACGACTTCTTACCATACACACCAAGAAGCAAAATTATAAGCATACCACCATTTTTCTATAAAAAAAATATTATAGGCTGAATTAGTTTTAAAGGTGACACACAGATGGCGCTATTTACCACTTTATCGCGTTGGCAATACTGAATATATATTCATGACAAAGCCTCATCCCTAGGCTTTGTTTATCAGTATCTGTCATTTCGCTGAAGTATAAACAACGCAGTGTTTTCGTGCTCCGAGTATGTCAACTTTCGTGCCGTCGAAACGCAATTTGCGGGAAGCTTTGCTTTTCTGCTTCAATTTGAAAAAAAATACAGCCCAAGCCCGTGAATTGCTGCATGAGGCCTACCCAGACCATACTCCGTCGATTTCAACATGTGAGTACTGGTTTCGACGATTCAAAAGTGGTGATTTTCACACCGAAGACAAGGAGCGTCTTTGCCAGCCCAAAAAGTTCGAGGACGCGGAATTGGGGGAATTGGTAAACGAGGACTCGTGCCAAACCCAAGAAGAGCTTGCTGAATCATTGGGCGTTGATAAATCAACCGTTTGCAAGCGTCTAAAAGCGATGGGAATGATCCAAAAGCAAGAACATTGGGTCCAGTACGAGTTGAAGCTGCGCGACGTCGAACGGCGATTTTTCACGTGCGAATTGCTGATCGAGCGACAAAATCGGTAGGGTTTTTTGCATCCGGTGGTGACTGGCGACGAAAAATGGATACACTACGATAACCCAAAACGCAAAAAATCATGGGGTTTGCCCGGCCACGCATCAACGTCGACGGCCAAGCAGAATATTCACGGCAAGAAAATCATGCTCTGCATTTGGTGGGATCAGATCGGCGTCGTATATTTTGAGCTGCTCCAACCGGGCGAAACAATCACGGGGGATCGTTAGCGACTGCAATTGATGCGTTTAAGCCGGGCATTGAAAGAAAAACGGCCGGAAACGGTAAAAAGGCACGACAAGGTTATTTTGCAACATGACAACGCTCGGCCGCATGTTGCTCAACCTGTCAAAAAATACCTTGGAACGCTTGGCTGGGAAGTGTTACCCCACCCGCCGTATAGTCCAGACATAGCTCCCTCCGATTATCATTTGTTCCGGCATATGAGTCTCGATTTGGCGGACCAGCGGTTCTCCTCGTACGAGGCTACCAAAATATGGGTTGAGTCATGGATAGCCAAGCAGCGGCCAGAACTTTGGAGAAACGGCATCCGGAAATTGCCCGAAAGATGGGCGAAAGTTGTAGCTAGCGATGGCCAATACTTCAAATAAAATATTTTGTACCGTTTTTTCACAATAAAGCCCCAAACCTTCGAAAAAAACCCTTAAAACTAATTCAACCTCCCATAGTAAAAAATTTAAATAAAAAATGTAGTTCTTATATATGTTTGGCCGAGCTCCCCCTCCTATTTGTGGTGTACGTCTTGATGTTGTTCCACAAATGGAGGGACCTACAGTTTCAAGCCGACTCCGAACGGCAGATATTTTTATGAGGAGCTTTTTCATGGCAGAAATACACTCGGAGCATTATCAGTGCCTGCCGAGGGGCGACCGTTCTTAGAAAAATATTTTTCTTCATTTTGGTGTTTCACCGAGATTCGAACCAACGTTTTCTCTGTGAATTCCGAATGGTAATCACGCACCAACACATTCGGCTACGGCGGCCGCCGTTTTGTTTTATTTCATATTATATTAATCGAACAAGAGCCATAACAGCAGTTTATAGTTATACGGATCAGAAAATTCAGATGCATGGCGATGTATGAAGCCTAGAACCGCATACGATTTTGAAAGAATAAAATTAATGGGACCACTGAAGAAAAATTTCATATCGACTAAAACTCCAAGACCCTTAAACTTTGTAGTGGATTATTTATTACAAAAATATACCGGCGCCTCGAAAATGTTAAATGTAAACGTTTTTCTAATATTGATAGACAGGCTTTTAGTGAGTACACCACTGTAGTTGTAGTTGCTTTTAGTTATGTTTTCCTATTCTAAGTCGATGGTTTTTTCTCTATTTCGTGACATGTTGAGCCATATTTTTATGTCGCAAAGGATTTGTGTCCAATTTAAAATTTTATAACCACCACTTCAGCGGTAAGTTGGTAATTCACAAACACTGATTGCCAAACTCTCGTAATAATAAAAAAAACATTTTGTCGGTGGCTTTAGTTGCGACAGAACAGTGGTTTATGATGCAATTCATGCTGAGTTGTGAACAACTTCATTTTTAGTCATAAATTTCGTGCCCCTACCTACTTATGTACGTGCAAATGTCTTGACTCGTAAGCATGCCACATACCTGTGTCTATGTGTATGTGAACTTAGGCGTATTAAAGTTTACCACCACAAATATATATAAGTACTCTGATCCTGCGTGCTGCACTCAACAAGTTTCACTGGCCTATAAGAATTTGATTTTTAGTGCTCCTTTGTGTGGTGCCATTAAACGTTCGGCCGCACCTGCAAAGCGGGCGTGTAAAAATGCGCGAAAAAATTAAGATCTGCTAAGCGAGCCGGCGAAGTTTCCATCGGTACTCAAATGATAACAACCTCCATAAGTTTGTAGGCAACAATTTTAATGCCCTGAAAGTCCCAGCGCTGGAGGAGCGAGTCACAGCTGACGTAATTTTTAATTAAATCTTGGAAGTATGTTGCACTTTCACAAAGTTACACAGCTCCTGTTGTTGCAGGAAACACAATTAACCCTATTTCATTTAAGCCAACTGCTAATCAAATTGCGTATCTCAAGTGATTTTCAATAATTCATAGCGCTTCAGCTGCCACGCATCCTCATAACCCATTGCACGCCCATTTACTCTCATTCTCAAGCCCAATCACACGAGCTGCAGCAGTATACGAGTATAGATGGAATGATTAGTAATCAAAGGATGATCGTTATGTGCAATGTTGCATGCTGCCTGGTCGAGGTTGCATGTTGCATGTGTTGGGCTAATCGTTGAGAACTTACAAAATTACAATTTTTGTTTTTTCCTCGTTATATGCATGTACTCGTGTGTAGCAACCTTATGCGCAGTGCGTTTTATAGACATTTTATGCGCATGCGCAAAAACATGCTGGCTGCTGAAATTAAATTTATGGGAAAAGTGCAATATGTAAGAAATTAGAACATCCTCAAGAATACCCATACGAGTACTAAGGCACTGCGAAACCTGATGAGGGGGAAGGGTGCAAGGTGTATGCATACACCAGCATATATACATACATACAAGCATACAAACATACATACCTACCTACATACATACATACATACATACATGCAAGTACATTGATAATAGTCGAGTGGCTATGTTGTAAGGTGAAGTTTATTGCACCCATTTGTTCTGTCCTCTCACATTTGGCTATGAAATTTGTAGCTTGTTGCCATGTTGTTAGCTTTGCTTGTTTGCCATCACTTTTGGTGATTACAAGATAAGCGCACTCAACTACTCGACTCACTGGCTGCACAGTCTCAACTTACAGTCATGTTATTGCATTCTGCCTTTAAGCTCCGTCCCATCAATTTTGAAAGGAATTTGCTAAATTGTGCAGCAATGTTGTTGAAAATATACAATATCTAGTCAGAAAAAGGGTTATGAAAAAAGTGTGAATTTCTTGTGCTCTTGAGTTTGAATAATAAATTATCCAGAAGGGCGCAATCGGACACAACAGAATACTTTTTCAGAGGTAAGGTGTTTAAGAAGTCATTTGGAATAGCCAGAGTCCTAATACGCCGATGTGCATATAAAAATGTTCATGGCTGTTTGAATATCGAGTTGACCTAAACAAATTTTTAAAGGACTATAATTTTCTTGTTTGGCCCTACGTCTAAATATTTGTAAACTAGTATACTTTTAACTGGAGAGTGACAGAATTTAAAATTTGTAAATGGTTGCTTTCTGTGCGTCTTCTTCAGAAACTAAGCTTTTTAAACCACCTTGACCGAAAATTTCATTTTTAAAAGTTACGTCGTCTTGAGTAAATCTACCTCTGCATGTGTTTTCGATCCTTCACAGTTTTAAAAATGAATTTGAATTCGCAACGAGTTTGTATTAAATTTTGCGTTAAAAATGAATTCAATGATCCGAAAACCTTAAAAATGGTGCGAAACTTTAAAGAACACCGCCACTTAGGAATGACAATAACGCTTGAGAAGAAATCGTGAGTCCTTCGAGGATGACGAACGTAGTGTCAGCTCGTCGACATCGAAAACAGATGAAAACATAAATAAAGTGAAATAAGAGTTGAGCAATAACCACAAATTAACTGTCAGAGAGCTGGCTTATGGCATTCCCTATGGATCCAGACACTGGAGTTAATGGTTTGGGTTTACGCCGTGTTGCTGCCAAAGACATGATTTCCAAGGCTGAGTCCGACCTAGTGTTCATCAAACGCTTCATTACTGGAGACGAGACGTGGGTTTATGAGTACGACATGCAATCCAGACAACAGGCGAGTGAGCTGAGAGCTCCTAATAAACCAAGACCAAACACGTTTTTACGTGAAGTAATTCGCCAAAAAATCAGGGTTTCTGGGAAAACAACTCGTGGATTTTGCATCATTATAACGAACGTGCCATCATTAACCGTTGACCAAGAACGAATCGAATACCATTCAATTCACCTGATATGGCTGCCAGTGATTTTTTTCTGTTTGTCTGATTCAAATACCAATACGGGGAATGCGGAGATGACTCTGAAATAATTACAAATAGGAAAATTGAATTACAGAAATTTTTTGAGAGCTGGCTCAAACACTAGCATACGTGCATTGCAGTTGATGGGGATTATTATCACTTTTAAGGAATAAATATAAGAAATTGGGAAAGAAGGTGGTGCCACGTGCAGCAGGCCAAAGCTCGCAAAGAGCAGCAACGTCGTAAGATGATAATTTTGATGAAAATATTTTTTTTTTAACTTGAACAAATTTTGAGACTTCGATTTAAATGGTTTTTATGGGAAAATGAACTATATTTTAATGTACAAATTTGTCAAAACTTAGCAATAAATCTTAGTAAAATAGTTATTTAGTGCTGCTTTCATGCTTTTCCAGTTTGTTTGAAGATTACGTTTGGAAATTTCTTTAGTATTGGAAGAAACATTTCAAAGCAGAATTTAACCTCCCATGTCTCCACCTTTAGTCAATGTGATATTCGGTGCAGTTAGAGATAAATATTTAGCTTTTCAGCGGCATATAATAGTTTTTCAAACATATGCCAGCCAACGTTTCGTACAAATCCTTTCATGGTTTCAAAATATTTCAAAACTTTAGAAGGTTAAAAAACCTATAAACCCAGATCAGAAATTTTGTAACTACAAACAGATTGGGGAACTGGAATAGTATTGTATTTTTCAAGCAGAAGTTCTCGGGATAAGAGAAGCTTGCAGGGAAAGTAAACACCATTCGCAACAATTATCTGAAGTATGCATTTTTCAGATAGTCAAGTAGCCATTTTAGCTTTAAAGTCACCTATAACCAATTTAAAAATCGTCAGACAATGCAAGGATCACTCTCATCTGGATACCCGACCATAGGAACATAGAAGGGAATGAGAAAGCTGATGAACTGGCAAAACACGTGGCATCCTACCACGAGTCTGAAGCTATCGAAATAGGCTTCCCCCAAGGTGTGCGCAAAAGGGAGATCTTCTCCCTAATTCAGAGGCAGGCCTTTGACAGATGGGTTAACACGGATAGCTTCAAAATTACTAAACAAACGTGGCCCAATTTTCAACAAATCCAGAATTGACGAGTTGTTAAGAGAGCCAAGAGCAGATATATTCAGAATTATATATATATATATATATAATTGGCGCGTACAGCCTTTCTGGGTGTTTGGCCGAACTCCTCCTCCTATTTGTGGTGTGCGTCTTGATGCTGTTCCACAAATGGAAGCCGACTCCGAACGGAAGATATTTTTATGAGGAGCTTTTTCGTGGCATAAATACACTCGGAGGTTTGCCATTGCCTGCCGAGGGGCGACCGCTATTAGAAAAATGTTTTTCTTAATTTTGGTGTTTCACCGAGATTCGACCATGCCAGGAAGATGGGTTCTAGTTCTTTAAACAAAAGAGGTTTTTATAAAAAGGATATCAAACTATGTCTTATTCTTTATGCGACAAGATATGCACGTAACATTTATATGCATTCGAGTTATGCAAATACATAAATCCTTCCCCAAAGTTAGTCACCGCTCTTAGAACTGAAAATTTGCCTCTAGTGCCTTCAAGTTCCAATCTCGTATTTATATAATTGTATGTGCATGCATGCAAGTATGCAATGCCAATTATACATCGTGATAAATATTACAACAATAATAGCAAAATCAACAGAAACTTGTTAAATAAGTGCCAAGAGTCAGAAGCTACGAAGCTCGCTAGAAGAAACTAATTCCAACTGCGCTGACCGGCTATACTTTAAGTGTACACAAGACCGTTTTACCAACAAGGCGCGCTTACTATGTGTAAGTAAATATACATACATAGGTACATACACATGGATCTACAAAAAATTTGATACAGCAAAACAACTGAGAGAAGAAAACAAGAATAATTAGAAGTTGAGAAAATGTATTCAGAGAGCAATGTGGGGGGATAGGCTTTTGTAGATGCTAAACATTTGAGAAACTCAAATTCGCGTTGTACGATAGACGAGACGGGAGACTAGAATTTGGGGTTGTTAGGTTGAACTTGAGCAAACGCGCACAATGATTAGTTTCTTGTCGCGCAGTTGGCATTTACTGTGAGGCTGGCGCTCACGATGAGCAGGTGGTCCGACATGTAATAGATATTTGGACGCCACATTAGCAGAAAGTAGTTGTGAGTTCATATTTCAAATTTCGATACCCCGCTGCCTTCTCTGTCATGTTTTTTAGCCGTGTATTGTGTAACATATTGACGTATGCGAAATCATTTTTTCAATTTACACGTAATTTTAGATAGTTATAACAACCGTTGTATAGCTTCCGTGCCCAGACTAAACTGACGGCGCAGAGTAATTGTAAATCTCCAGTAAAAGCCTAAACACAAAGTAACAATTGTGTTATGTTGACGTTTAACAAATTCGTACAAGCATCACATGTGGCATTCGCTTACAGGTTCTACGTTTCCATGCTGTTGTTAACATGGCAGCTGACCCAACACTCTGGGCTCTGAAATATACTAGAAACAGCGACTACCATTCAGCAATAAATATTGAGCTGATTGAAGTCTCTGTTTTCACTTGACAGTTACAAAAATCATAAAGACCAAATATAAACATAAAAAATACTGTGAGACTTCAAAAAAAGTGTTCACCATTCTTTCCTTTGGGGAAAAAAAACTGGGTAAAATTGTAGTGCAAATATAAAGTAAAGTCAAGAGAGACCATTTGTAAATAAAGAAAACGCTTCTCTCTCGCTGTCCAACTGCCATTGACCACTTCAATTACTTCCAGGTTTGGAAGAATAGTTTCAATACAGATTATCTAGTAAAATCATACCTGCCGTATTATGTATCGCAGAAGCTTGGGCGCTGACAGCATCTGATGAAACGTCCCTTTGAGTGCTCCCGGACCTTTGTACATTGACGATCGCGAATGTTGCACAATAAGCATAGTGCAGGGAACAAAATCCCGCGCCTCTGTTGTCTACATCACGTCATCCCAATGGATACAAACGCTCCAGCTCTGAAAGTATTTGATGTATATAGTACCTGCTGGGAGTAGCAGAGAAAGAGGAAGGCTTTATCCGCGTTGGACAAATCAGGTGGAGCAGGTTTTCGATTTACTTGATGGGCTCATCTGGCGCTTAATCTTCTTCTTCTTCTAAATTGGCGTCATAACCGCTTACGCGATTTTGGCCGAGTTTAACAAAGCGCGCCAGTCGTTTCTTTCTTGTGCTAACGGGCGCCAGTTGGACACACCAAGTAAAGCCAAGTTCTTCTCAACAGCTTCATCTTATTGCTTAAAAGGTTAGATCTGATTTATTGTGATGCCATCGAGGATCTTATACGCATCGTTATTTCATTACTTATAGTACTCATGACGCCAGCGCGAATGACTTGCTCCTCTTTTCAAAGAGTTCACCTTGATTGAAGAGACCACTTTAATACTAAAGTTTAATATACTAATAGGTCTTACCTACTATTTATTGCTGATAATTTCTATATATTTTCTTAAGTGGCTAGCGATGAAGGATTGGTTCGCTAATTAAAATTTTAGAATAGATATTGGAGTGCTTGCCCTTTTGCACACTCCTATGATAAAGCGGCTCAAGAAACTGGGTGATCCGTACATTTCAGATACGTAAATGATATTTTCAGCAATTCTATCTAAAAAACATAGCAAAGAAAACTTTAATTGAACTTTTTAACCCTTAAATTTTTGCAGAGATGGTTAGTTTTTGTCTCTTTTGTGGAAGCCGATTCTCGACTCCTTTTGATTAACTTTGATTCCCTCGAAATTAGAAATATTATTATTTTCTTGTATTTTGTGTATGGCTTGGCTACCTCGCACTACTTCTAGCTATTAAATTTAGAAACCACTTCGTTTTATTTTTTTTTCTTTTTACGTCAAGACCCTCAGTACGAAGTACGCAATAAATGCCCCATTAGTGCGTTCACTTCGAGAACTAAACGAGATTTTAGTGCTTTTTGTACTTAGTTCTAAATTATGGTTTTAGTCAGTGAAAACCTTTGTAGTTTATTAGCTTTTTGAAATAAAAAGGCTTCGACTTCTCTCACGGAACTTCCGTTAGTAAGTAATTTCAATGAACAAATGTACTTAGACAATAATAATAACAAAATGATAAATGTAGAAATAAAATAATCTTTAGCTAACGTGAAATTAAATACTTATTCAGAAAAAGCTTTTTTCGAGCAAATATACACAATTGCCTGCGCCTATAGCGCGCAACTGGATGGACGTGGAGAATTTAAATTTTTTTTAGGCTTTTTTTTAGACTTTTAGGTAATAATAAAAAGGGGTCATGTCGTTACCAAGTTAATTTTTTTTAACGAGTAAATATAAGCCAACACCACTTCGAGAGTAATTCTTTCAGGAAAAAAGTATTTTATAACTTGCTTAGAAGATCACTTCACCTATCAAAGAAAATCCCGTTAAATTCTTCTTCTTCTTACGCGATTTTGGCCGAGTTCAACAAAGCGCGCCAGTCGTTTCTTTCTTGTGCTAACCGGCGCCAGTTGGACACAAAAAGTGAAGCCAAGTCCTTCTTCACCTGATCTTTCCAACGCAGAGGAAGCCTTCCTCTTCCTCTGTTACCACCAGCTGGTACCGCATCGAATACTTTCAGAGCCGGAGCGTTTGTATCCATTCAGACAACATGACCCAGCCAACGTAGCCGCTGGATCTTTATTCGCTGCGCTATGTCTATGTCGTCGTAAAGCTCATACAGCTCATCGTTCCATCGTCTGCGATATTCGCCATTGCCAACGTGCAAAGGTCCAAAAATCTTACGCAGAATCTTTCTCTCGAACACTCCAAGCGTCGCTTCATCGGAAGTTGTCATCGTCCAAGCTTCTGCGCCATACGTTAGGACGGGCATGATGAAAGCTGCCTACTCAGTCCAAAGTCGCACTTGTTGGCAAAAGATATTCTGCGTGAGATTACAAGGCTGGTTCCTAAATACACGAAGTCTTTTACAACCTCAAAATTATAACTGTCAGTGATTATAAAAAAGTGACGTGGGTGCCGATACGCGAGTGTTTATTTGAAGACAGCTTCGTTTTGTCCTCGTTCACCACCAGACCCATTTGCTTTGCCTCTTTATCCAGTTTGGAGAAGGCAGAACTAACAGCGCGGTTGTTAAGACCGATGCTGTCAATATCATCGGCATACGCCAACAATTGTACGCTCTTATAAAATATTGTGCCTGAGCGATTAAGTTCTGCGGCTCGTACGATGCTCTCCAGCATCACGTTAAAGAAGTCACACGACAGCGACTCACCTTCTCTGAAACCTCGTTTGGTTTCAAACGGCTCAGAGAGGTCCTTGCCAATTCTGACGGCGCTGCTGGTATTGACCAACGTCATCTTGCATAGCTCCTTTCCGTACTGTCGAATGCAGCTTTTAAGTCGGCGAAAAGATGGTGTGTGTCCCATTAAATTACCAACCTTATAATTCGAATTATAAAGTAAGTAAAGGCTATGACCCTACTCATCCCGTCAGTACTTTTATTCGTGGCAAACAAGTAGCCACAAATATTATGATTATTATTTTTTCCCCCCTTGGCTCCTATTGGAACATTTATTAATAGAAGTATTTAAGATTAGAAGTGAAAAATGACAGAGGCGTCGAACAGTCAAAGATAATTCGGAAGACACCGTGCTGCTTATGCTGTACGTACATCCTTTGTAGGGTATTTGGCCAAGCTTCTCCTTAAATTTTCCTGCGTATTGATGTAATTTTACTAGTTTTATGCCGCCGCCGAATGGCAGATGGTTTTTTATGAGAAAATTGTTCATGAGCTACACCTCAAGTGCTCAAGTCTATGCTGACAACACAATACTCCGAGATGATCTCATCATATCTTAATGTACCTATGCGAAAGTCCAAAAATGCAAAAGTCAAAAAAATATAAACGGAGACGTTCCACAAGAAGCATTTTGATTCCTCTGCTATATCTACTGTATACCCACGGCCTACCATCGGCAAATTAGCATGTAACTGCCACATTTGCGGATGGCACTACCATACTTGCAGTCGATAAAACTATCGAAAACACAAGGAAAAAGCTACAAGAAGATGTTAGCGTTATTGTTATATGGGCTAAGAAATGCAGAATAAAGCTAAGCATAATCAAGTCAACACATATAGTGTTTTCTTTAAAGAACGCTACTCACAAGTCAATCTTCATCGATGCGTCGATAACCCAAAACGCCGACGAGGCCAAATAACTGTGCATAATATCGTCCCCTTAGTATAACAATAGCCTATGTGCTCATAGGCTATTATTTTTTTATTGAATTTTTGGATTCTCCATCGTCGATTTTATATGTGGTCAAAATTTTGTCAAATTCTAGTTCCACAAAGTGGGTCAAAACGTCAGTCAAAAAATAATAAATATTTACAGACATAACGAGATTTGAGTGAGAGCTACTTTCGACACAAAGTTTGAAATTGATTTTCTCAAAACATCAAAAAATTTATAGGCTATTTTGATACTAAGTTGACGATATCATATTTAACGCCAAACTGCGCTGGAAAGCTCATGCAAAGAAAAAACGAAAATACCTTGGCTTGAAATTAAATAAGCTTTATGACCTCATTGGTAGGTGTTCAAGCTTATGAATCCCTCATTACAAACAAACACTAAGACCGGCCCAGACTTACGGTATACAATTATGTGGATGCGCTAATCAAATATGCATAACCTCTAGAACAAAATCCTGAGAAGCGTAGTAAACGCGCCATACTATGTATATAAAACATAGCGACATTCATCGTGATCTTTGCATGACAACTGTGACAGAAGTAACTAAACAATTTGCCAGAGCTTACAAGAAACGACTAAAAAATCATGACAACGATACATCATACAGCTTACTTTGGCTGGATTCTTCTCAAAGACGTTTAAAACGCACAACGGTAACAGACCTTGTGAAGAGAAAGTCGCTATTATATTGGAAAATACTTCTTAGAACAAGTTAAATTATCAAATGTAAACTGCTTATTAGTATCCCTTACTAGTTGCCATTGTAAAACACTTCTAAAAAAATTAATAAAAAATTATCAGAACTACATGAAGGCTTCCCATTACCTGCCAAAGAATGACCGCTGATTGAAGAAACCTTTCCCGTAATTTTGGTGTATCATGCCCATAGTGGGTCTCGAACCCGGGCTCTATCGAAAGGTATAGTCTCGTACATTCACTATTCAGCTTTGGCGGTCACTCTATTCTTATTGACAAACTGATATAAGATTTTGTCCTGAAGTCATGATCGATCAGCTATTAGTATACGGACGACTATCATAGCATGAAAATAGAGTCTCATACTATTTTCTATTTACTCTCAAGGTTGCAATCCTTGTAGTATATACTGCAGTGTTCAGTAGCAAGAAGAAGGCTCCTCTAAACTAAAAACGTTTGCATTGGAAACGTCAAAGGGAAAGCAATGGAGAATATCAGATTTGTGCTTTATGTTTAACCCAATTTTTAAGAAGAATATTGAGGCACATAAAATTATTTATGTCAGCTAAATCGCCTGCTAGAGTCGTGTTTTGAAAGAAAGTTAGTTACGATTTGCTGCTACTTATTTACACATGCACGTATTATAAATTTGTAAATCTTTTTCACAGTATTCAACGCACATGAACTTCTTTCGGAACTGGAACAAGAATGAGCGAGAGAGTAGAGATAGACATAAATAAAAGTAAATTTAGATGTAAGTTTTTAAAGGAAATAAGTGTAAAGATCGGTAGGGGCTAAAGAAACTGCAACTTGGAAAGTGAAGAGTGAACGCAAAGGCATCATTAAACAAATATATGCCTCTTTCGTTGGAAAAGACATAGGGAGGTATATTTTTCTGCGAATTTCTTACTTCATTTACGAGAACTCATTCCACATCATCACGCGGAAACTCTGAAATGCTCTTCCTTTGTTAACGCTCTCTTATTGCGTGGTAACTTTCCAGCGAATCCATTTGAGCCCATTTAGTCAAGCAATTAAAATCCCAATTCACAATGCTGCTCGATAAGCAACTATGCACGCAATGTGCACAACAGGCCAGAGTCAGTTACAACTACGCACGCATATCTGACTTCACATCGAATGTAGTGGTATATGTACATATTTATGTACTCGTATGTGTAGGCCTGTATAAGTATGTGTGACTGCAAATTTTTAAGGAAGGCAAGTTGTCACTCGTTGGTAGTGTAGGTAGTCTGTACGATCTCCTGATTCTCTGGTAATGTGCAACGTCTTTTACGAGTATTACGTATTGAAATCGTCGGATTTTTAAGACTTCTGCTGAACCCGTTTTCGAGCGGTTTCATTGCCATAAAATTGAAATGAAAATGCTCCTGGCATTGCTACCTGGCATCGGCTCCAGCTTGGTGATTGTGAATGCTTCATTATCTGTGCAGTAATGTGAAAAATTTGCACTGCGTTGAGCTTTTGCCATCCCATATTTTATTTAATTTTATTTGTTGTCTTACGTGTATTTCTGAGTAGAAGAATGAGTATTTAATTGCTGTACACAGGCGGAATATTTGGTTAGTAAAGTTAATGAGTTCGTAGTTGCGTGTGTGGTATTTACCATTTTTAGAGAAGCATCACGCGTAAGTATGTACGAGTATATAAGAGCACACAGATACGTATATAGAGAGTTTGAGAAAGTTTGCAAGGAAACCGCACATGCACCGACAACCATTTCGCTACTCATGACGGGACTATTTTTTTCTGATTATGATACTTCTTGCATCACAAATCAAAATCCTTCTTGAAAATTACGACTGTGGTCTAGTGAATTCATACGACTTCTGATGCTGTAAGTTGTTAATTTGAGTTTGGACATTGTATGGCGGTTCAATAAATGTCAAATTGACAGCAAATTTCAGGAACCAAATTTATAAAAGTTAAATAATTTTTTAATAAACTTGATTCAGTTTCGCCAATTCAAATTTTTAGTTTGCTCTATTGGAAAAGAAGTGAATGCAATATACACGCAAGAGCCGTGAGGGCAATTTTAATTTTAGACTACCGAACCAGTTTGAACAAATTGAACTCGGGAGCACCCCATCGGATTTGTTACATCATAAACTGCGAGCCAGGACTACTTATTCTGGTGAGACTACTAAATTTCTAGGCTATTGCAAAACTTTATTAGCGATCGCGTGTAGAGCGACAGATAATAATGTGAGTGTGCCGAGCCATTTTAATACCTAAACGTTCCCATGTCAAGTGATCCAAATATTTGGGACATGTCCTAAAATTTTTATGAAAATGGTTTTATTTGTAGGCCTGAGTATAAAAAGAAGTAAACTGAAGAAGGAAACTGAATTAAAGAAAAAATTTTTAGTTTAGAGATTTATTTAACGTTGAAAATTTTGAAACAGAGTTTTTTAAAGTACATTATAATATCTTCGGTTATTTTTACAATGTTTAAAAATTTTAAAAATTTTTGTTTTTTGGAAGAAAATATACTTATTAAAAAAATAATATTTTTGGTTCGAAACTTTTCGAAAAATGTTTGTGATTTTTTAAGATTATTTCTTATTTTTTCATTAATAGCTGAGAATATACTCAGTAGTTCCTGAAATTTTCATAATATGATTCCTAAAAAAATAAAAAAGGTTTAAGAAAACGTGAATAAGATCTAAAGTTATATATATTATATACATATATATACTTCCATACATATATATAAAAAGGTATTGGGTGTTTGGCGTGCTCCTCCTATTTGTTTTTTGCGTCTTGAGCGGTAGATATTTTGTATAATATTAAAATTTTTTCATAGCAGAAATACACTCGGGAGCTTGCCATTGCCTACTGAGAGGCGACCGCTATTAGAAAAAACTTGTTCTATCATCTGGTGCCTTATGAAAATATTTGACTTTAAAAGCCCCGTGATAACTTGACATGGAATCATTCATCTTTTACAATGCAAGTATGTCCCATATATCGTTTTCATCTTGCAAGCCCTTGCTTAAAATAAACTTTATTTTAGCCAAATAAGGGTATGGTGGGAAGAGGTGATAAGAAGAATCCATTTACGAGGAAGCGCACTCACGTGATTGAAATACAGCCTTTTTCTCAGCCCTATAGAAAGGGAATTTCGACAAACAAACCTCAGTGGAGTGGTGTCAGGAAATGAAAACGTCAAACACTTTAATTTTTCAATAATTTTTGTGCTTTCAAGAAAATAGGATGACGTTAATCGCAAGTCATAATGGTATCAAAAAGGTGCCCATCGGGCGCGTAGGTATATTTTTTTCATAAATTTGGAGGATAACAACCACCAAAAGCTGATATAATCTAATAAACTTTATTAAACCCATTTGTTAAACTCACAGAGAGTTTACAGCGGACATTGTTTATCAGCTCCATAAGTTTATAGGTTATATAGCAGCTCTTACTCTGAGGGATAAAGAATTGATTAATGAAATCACGCTTAATATCCTTTTAAGGAACAAAAGCATTTAAATTTATTCAAACAGGATTATACGGAAAAACTTGGGATAAAATCTCAGTCTTTTCGTAATTGTTTTGTGCCCATGGAAAAACTCTTTGCTCGCTGATACGAGTACGAGTACAAGCTCAGCTATAAGGTCAACAATGTATGCATGTGTGCGTAAGACCTTAAGAAGATTTTTCAGAGACCCAAAAAAATTACAGGTAAGTATAAATCAGCTCGATATGGTGGATAGACAAAAGTTTTAAAACCAGAGAGGCTTAGTTTTTGCTTTTTTGGAAGTTATTCGTGTTTTTTGTTTTTGTTTTTGCAGCAAATGCTGTCATCTTGTTGATGACTTCACACCTAAGACTTCTACTTTACATTCGTTTACACACTAATTTTCATTAGGCCACGAAAAATCGTTTACGCTGCCTATTTTATTTGCAACTTCTTCAATTTGTTACTGGTTCTTGTGCAACTTTCTGCTACAGTGTAGCGGGCTGGTGCCCTGATTGAAATCAGTAACTAAGGGCTACCATGCTTTCGTGCTCAATGCCTTGTTGGATATTGTATTCATAGAGATTGAAAGCAAAGCTGATGCAGCCTGTGCACTTATTGAGCTAAAAGTCGAGGGACACAAATGGAGTTTTAATTGCGGATACTCCAAAAAACCTAACCTAAAATTGAGTGGTATACAGCCGATTTATTGTCATTTTAAGCTTTATTAAGCTATGTATTTAAAAACTTTAATTTGGTTTTCGCACTTTCGCATTAACCTCACACTTATTTGATTTTCTTATCACAAATGGCAGTGAATGAGAAACCACATTGAAAAGAAAGTGCAAAAAATTGTGTCTGAGTTACTTTCAATCTATCTGTGTGTATGTAACAAAAGATCTACCCTGACGTGAAGTCGTGTGGATTTGTCCAAACTTGAAAAAGTCTTTTCTGCTATTTTTAAAATCAATTTCACATCTTTAAAAAAAGCGAGAAACTATTGTGTTCTGTTCTTTCAAAGTTGTCATAAAGACACAAACGCCTGGAAAAAAATTGCAACAATAATAAATAAGAAAACACACCAAAGGCGTCATTTGTCACACGTGTGGCCAGGCGCCTCACACACGAGCTCTTTGTTGTCCTTGTTTTCAGCAAATGTGATTGATAAAAACTAAAAGCAAAGAAAGAGTACGAGTAGCAAATTCGATGACAAATCAATTTCTACAACTGTGGCTGCCCATTCATTTCCCATACACACATACATATATATACACTTGTGTTCACCATAATAGAAGTGCAATATATTGCAAATGTTTGTCTATTTATTGATTTTTTATTTAATTTCCTGCATTTTTTATATAAAAATTATATTATTATATATTATTTTATTACTTATTTTTACTAATTTAATATTTTTTAAACATTTTTATTAAATTATTATTTTTTAAAAATTATTTATTCATAAAAAGTAGTTCTTTATACAATTATTTTTCCACAAAATTCATTTCTTTATACAAGTTTTCTTTTTTTTTAAAATATTCATGATAAAAATTATTTTTCCATAAAGTTTTTTCTTTATAAAAGTGTTTTTATAAAAATTTTTTCTTAATAAAAATAATTCATTATAAAAATAATTTTTTTGTAAAATGTATTTTATTATAAATTATCTTTTTATACAGATATTTTTCTATATAACTAATTTCTTTATAAAATAATTTTTTATAAAAAAATATATAAAAGTGTTTTTACAAAAATTTTTACTTAATAAAAATAATTCATTATAAAAATAATTCTTTTTAAAAATTATTTTTCTATAATATTTATTTTTTTGTTTAATTTTTGTTATCATAAAAAATATTTCTTTATCTAAATTATTTGTTTATAAAATTTATTTTAATTATTATAATTTATTTTTTGTAAAAACTATTTTTCAATAAAAATTATTTTTTTATAAAGTTTAGTTCTTTATAAGAATTATCTTTCGAAAAAAAAATATATATATGGTAGCTTGATCTTTCAATCTTTGTAGGGGATAAAAAAAAATCAACAAATTTCCCTCAAAATTTCAAACATTTTATTCAGAATTTTAGAAAAGCAGTTTATCGCCCACTGGATTTGATTCATTTTTCTATATAATAAAAAAATTTGAGCTTTCTTTATATGGAAGAAAAAGTATTACGCAGTCAATAAATTGTCAAAGTCAAAAATTGGTCCGAATTTTGAGCCACTTTGAATTTTTAAAAATTTCGTATAAAGTTTGGAAGTTATATAGATTAAAAAATTAAAAAAAAAAACAAATAATAAATAATAAATAGTGAAAACTTTGCAATATGACGCGCTACTATAATTGTGAACACAGGTGTACGTATATGCCAAGCATAAAGCCAAACATGCGTGCTTATACATTCTCACATATGTAATTTCATACGACTTACAATCTCCCCTAACCGCCTTTTACAAGCGCAAAATAACTTTTACTACATTTCTTTTGCCCAACAAACAACACTTTTCCGAATGTTCCATTTTCTTTAGAGTTTTTCAATTTTTCCATCATTCAGCGGGCAGTCAGGCTGCCATTCAACTCCCACCCAAAGTGGTAACAATTGAAAAGCGTGAAGTGATGTTGGAGCATTGATTGTGAACGTGCTCAGTTTGGGTAGATGGACAACTGCTTTATATCTAGGAAAGCGAATAGCATACCCACCACATCTCCCCCTCCTTTAGCCGATCCTTTGCCTTTGTAAAATTCTTTCGAGTTCTGTAGTCGTATTGCTGCGGAAGAAAACTTCACAGGCGCAGCTGTGTCGGCACTCATTGTTCGGTTCGCAATCCCTTCTTTATTGCTACTGTTGGTGTGCAGTAAAAGTTGTTGTAAAAGTGCTCGTAAACCTTGAGTGACACATGCCAAGTGCTGACGCACCAACAACCAACAACCCATATCCAGAGCGACGTTCAGCGTTCAACGTCCAACGAACGAATGCATTTGACCGGTTGGTTGGCTGACTGACGTCGGTTGATCGTTTACGCGTAGCGTCAAAACGAATGCGAATTATGAGGAAATGAAAGAAGTTAATGCTGCTTGATAGCATAGAAATGACGAGCAAGTGGCGTGCAACGCGCAAGAGGATGGCTGTTACAGCGAGTAGCTGCAAATCATTGAGAATAAATTATTTCGGTAATAGTGTTCAGCACTTAAAATATTTATCCATAATATATTCATGCGTTACACAAGTGCCAAAGATTTGCGAATAAAATGAGTGTAAATGTATTGATGGAAATCTAGTGTGTGATATGTTCAAGAGTTTACACTGCTTATGTGAAATATTTATGTTGAAAAGGTGAGGGGAATTTTGTTATAATAGGAGAAATAGTTATTCATTCATCCAAATCAAGTTCATACTGTTCACAGTAATCTCCCTCTCCCGGTACAATGCACTTATACCAACGTTTCTTTCATTCCTCGAAGTAACCAAAAAGTCGTTTCCCGGTATAGTCGCTTCAATAGATTCAAAGTGGCTGGGCTCCTCATTCTATTTGTGACGTGCGTCTTGATGTTGTTCCAAAAACTACTGTTTTAGGCCGATTCCGAAGGGCAAATAGTTTCTTAAGAGACGCTTTTGTCATGACAGAAATACTATGCACTCGGAGAAATACTATACACAGGAATATAATGTCAGTTAATATTTCGATCTTCTTCGGTATGCCCACAGAAACGCTAACGAGTTTTGCACACTCAAATATTTCTAGTGCTTTCATATTCGTGTTTGTTCGACGCAAATGATGACAAATTTGTTGAGTGTGGTTTTTGTGTCTTGAGAGACGGAGCTGCTTTTTAACTATTGGTAAGAGTCGGTCTTCGATAGATAAACTCAAATTTTTGAGAATAAAACTACTATAGACTTCAAAACTGGCATTCACACAAGACTTTTATAAGATTCATGTGGCTTTTTTCGAGCATCCAGTGTAACTTTCTCTAAAGCACTAGGATTTTGTGACTCACTGGGCTTTTACAGTGGATTGGTATGCTAGATTAGATTGCCTCACACAAAAATCTTGAGGTAGGGTGTCATAAAGAGTTTCTGTGACTAAGAGCCATGAATTGCTACTCATTTGAAGATTTTACTAACCTATGAAAATATCCGCAAAATGGTAGAGAACTTTTAGGTTCACATTTGTAAAAAAAGTGTTGCCCATCAGTTCTTCTTGACTTCTAGATTTCAAAAATATATAAACTTAAATTGGTCTGAAGACGTTTTTGATATTTAGCCAAACCTCTTATTTTTATCGGAAAAAATAAAATAAATTTGAGCCCTGCAATAAACATCAAAATGTTAGGCAAAACTCAGAAGAAATTTCTGCCGTAAATAAATTCCTACCAAAAGCCAGCTGCGATAGAGGCAACGAACGATAGGGTCATCCAGTTAGAGAACAACAATTAAAGTGAAAAACACAAATCGGATGAGACGCTCACCTCAAATACAAGTTCAGAATGATTGTGTTATACTCTTTTTAATGTTTTTATTAAGAATCCATTAAGACTTTCCGGTTTTTTTCACATTTTTTTGTAGTAGGGTGGCACCAAAGTAAGCATCTTAAAAAAAGATTGGTGGCTTGTTAACAGGATTTTGGCTTTTCAGGGCATCTGAAGCGAAAAAGTTAAACTGATTAGTATTCTGTAGGCTTGTTATTCTGGCAGATGTGACAATGGGAACTTTTTTTTTGAAAAATAACAAAATGAAAACATACCTTCTCGTTTCAGATGTCCTGTTATTGGAAAACCCCTTATATAACAATATTGTGGCCTAGCTTAGTATCTGCCAATGAAACAATCCTTTTTTGTTTCAGTAGATTGAACTGAATTGAATACAGTTGGCTTAAAGTGGACAAAATGGGCCATTGAGCAAGAAACATTAACAAAAAAAATCAAAAAAGCTAAAGTCTGGGAAAGCTTTGATCCTCGAAAAAGGACGTTATTCCTGCGCCATGCGATGCAAATTAGTTTTTGCTATCCAGGAAAGCTTTTGCTATCATTCGAAAGTGGGCCAAAGATTTTATATAGTAATGCTGTAACACATTTTCTCATTAACCTAATTTTTTACGACTCAAATAAAAGAGGATATATCATATCCAGCTATTAGCAAGAATTTTTTTTGAATTTTAAACTTCGTCCTTCTTTGTTTCTCTAAAACAATGTATACGAAATGGATACTATAAAAAATCGGCATTAGTCCTGGCGAAAACTAAACAAAATTATCGATATATCCTCTTTCGTTTGATATCTAAAATATTTAAAATTATTTATCGCCAATTTAGTCCATTGAAACTTTAAAGTCCTTTAAAAAAACTTAAAGAGAGAATGAAAAACTGAGTATGCAACATTACTATTGGGTTGGGGAATAAGTTCGTAACGTTTATACCGAAGAATTTATTTAAACAAAAAACAATAATTATATCAATAAGTTAATCAATTTTATATTTGCCGTTTACAGCCTCTTCACACCTCTCCACCAATTTGTTCAGGCCGTTCCGCCAAAAATCGCCTGGTCTAGTGTCAAAGAAGTTGTTGAGCCAGTTTTTAAGAAAAACTTTGTTATCGAAGAAAACGCTCCACATATGGTTCGACAGGGAGCGGGAAAGTTGGTAATCAGTCGGAGCAAGGTCCGGAGAATACGAAGGATGCTGAAGGACCTCCCATTCGAGTTCTTAGAGTGCGACATTGATGACTTGTGAAACATGAGCATGTCGTTGTGGTAAAGGAGTTTGGTTTGATCAAGTCTTTTCAGTCGAATAGCGTCATTTACGCGGTATAGCTGGGCAACGTACAGCGCTTTGTTAACCGTGGCATTTTTTTCGAGCATTTCCAGTACACCACGCCCTCCCGGTCACACCAAACCCATATCATGATCTTCCTTGGCTGGACTCTCGGCTTTGGCGCAGCCATCCCCACTCCTTTCTTTGCTCCATATTCCGCTTGCTTCTCATCTTCCGTGTCGATTCGGTAAAAAAGTGATGTTTATGACCACGCGTTGCTCGATGGCGGGTGAAATGTTGAGAAGCAATTTGAAGGCGCCTATCTTTGTTTTTTTCGTTCAGCTCGTGAGACACCCAGACTCAGAATATTTCAGTAAATGTCATTGAATGAAGGTGACTAAGAATAGTCTTATGATCGCAGTTAATTTTTTCCGCCAGTTCACGACTGGTTTGGCGACCGTTCTCCTTCAAAAGTGATTTCAGACAGTCTTCATCTAATTCAGAAGGTCTTCCGGTGCGGGCCGTGTCAACGACGTCTAAGTCGCCATTTTTGAACTTTGCAAACTATATATTTCCGTGCTGTAGACTCGCCTATGACATCTTCTTCATATACGTCGCAAATGACCCAGGCTGCTTCGGCAGCTTTTTGACCTCGATGAAAAGCAAAGAAGAGCAGTGTCGAAAATGTTGATTTTCGCCTCTTGCGTATTCCATTTCTAAGCCTCAAAACTTAAAAAACAAAAAAAAAAAAAATAAAATTAAAAAATACAATTAAATAGTTTTGTAGAGAAGAAAGAGTTCTATCGAATGAATACTTACTCTTTGCCAAATAGCAAACAAATCATTGTAAAGTAAAAGAAAATATAAAAACGCTATGAACTTATTCTCCAACCTAATAATTTCCGTTATTGAATTTTGAGCTTACTGAGCCTTTTAAATAAAAGAAAAAGCGAGGTGAGTCAATAACGATTGAAGAGTCGAAGGAGACGGTCGTGTAGCAGAAGATAATTATAAGAAAAAAAAAAATACCAGTCTAACGGTTAGACGCGATAGAAGTGAAACCTTCCGTAAAACAAACTGAGAGAGAATGAGACGAAAGCAGCATTAGGAGCGGGATAATTATAGGTTCATTATAATATTGCTATAAAGTTCATATTTTATTTTCTTCAATTTATTATTATTCATCCTCAATGTTTTCAATTTCAACAAATGATACGAGTGGCTTATGATAGCTAAAATATGATACAAATGCTTTGGTTTCGATGTTGTCAACATATCTTTGAAATACCGCGTCAATTGTTGTTTTTGATCGTGTTGTCGATTTTTAAATTGAATGTTGTATTGAGAAAGTCAATTAAAGGAACCGCTATGTGCAATTCAAAATTTACGTTAAAATCGCCACTTAAAATCATTGGAACTTTATCGTAATCTTTTCTAAGTATCCGCGATACTTCTGGTGTATACTTTATTAAATTTTCGTGAATGAATTCCGTGATGCTATTTATTGATTGATTCGGTGAAATATAAATTGCCACAATTAAAACTGTTTTTCCATTGCTTAATCTGGTTTCGCATGCACATATTTCTCCCACTTTAGAGAGCTGAACAGACAGTGATTCTAGTTGCTGTGCATTCAGATCTATCTGTGGAGTTACAATACGAGCACCTCACTATACTAGCGTGGCTCAGCAGTACGCAGCCACACACATATACGTATATCAACATATAACGCTTCGTAGTGTCGCTTTTTCGTTTCATCGGGTCTCAAATCACTCCCAACGATTCTAAAGAAGTTTTCACTTCAAAAACTTTGCTGAATTTACGCAAGCTGGCTTTTATTTATAAAGGCCGAGAACACATGTCATTACTTTTTGAAAAGGACATTTTGGGTAATAGAGCGGAATCGCCTAAATTATTGTATTATCTCTTTTATCTTTTAACATTCTCCTTACACTATTTCTTAGAGGGTAAATCTATATTTTGCATAAAATATGTTAGACAACTTACGACTTGAAAGAACCGTTTCTAAGTTTTGGTCGCTGTTTAATTGAACCAACCACATAATATTTCAAAAAAATCGTTTCTGAGTATTTCATAACTAGGTTTCATAATTAAGTTCTAATAGACTATATATATTCATTCTATTGTGTAAAATACCATATTAATCCAAGATTAAATTTTATGCAAGATTTATAAAAATTCGAAACAACTTTCATCGAAATTTCAAACTTTTTATAAGAATAAAAAAATATAAAATTGATACCACAGTTTAATAGCCCACTAAATTTTAGGAAACTAAAGTGTAAGTTTTAAGTAACTCAAAATTCTCATTGATTTTTGATAATTTTTTTCACTCACGGTCTTGCGCATTTTCTCCAAATAAGGAATCCACTTTTTTTTATATGGAAGAAAACATCCAAAACCGTTCACAAAAAAATTTTAAGAAATCAACAAGAATTTGAGCTAATTCAAAAATGTATTTTAGTGAACTAAAATTTATTGTGCATAGATTTTGTTCTTAAAGTCTTATTCAAAGTTTTGAAATTTTGATGTAAATTTATAGAATTTTTATAAATTTTGTGGAGAGTTCAAACTTGTATTAATATGGCTTTTGTTATAGAATGAGCTGTATATTTGTAAACAAAAAAAAAATAATTGGGATTAAGAAAATAAATAAATTAATAGTCAGAATATGTCAACAAGTGGAAGTGCTACAATTTGGCAACAGACTATAGCATCTTTCTATGGCCATTCCAATCATGCCGTCTAATAATCAAATTGCAACGTATATACTTTTATTTTTCATTTGGTAAATGATCGATCGGTAGTGCTTTCCTTCTATTTATCATTTTTTTAAATTTTTTAATTCCTAAAACTATAAAAGTCGCCACTTCATTAAAAAGTGTTAACAATTTTTCACTTTTTAACCAAAATGAAAATCGCTTGCGGAAGCTTTGTGTGTTCACATCTAACCAGCCTACGTTTGTGGAAACATACATATATAGCTTTCTTTCTATGTAACTTCTAGGAAAACATGAAACGCCTTTCACAAACGCCACAATCACTGTCATTAGAACAACTTTCAATCAACTTTGTTGCGATCTCACTCGATCGGCTGTAGCAAATCGTTCGATTGTTGTGGTTGTCGGTTGTTTGGCGACATTGCAACACGACATCGGTAGCCACCTACTTTGGTGTGAATACCAATGGCAGCAATGGTTGCAAGTACCGCGATTTACTTGGCGACTCATTAGTGATGTGGTATAGCCAAAAGACGGACAAACCATCTTAAGAAAGGTAAGTGTGTTTGGAAGTTCGAGCAAAGAAAGTTGAACGACACTTTCGCGCTTCGCTGTGACGCGTCACGTTGCACAGCTAAAGCTAGACGGCTCACAATGTTGACTTAGCAAATATTAAAAGCACTGCAAGTGGGCAATGCAGCTTCTCAATTTGTTGTTGCCTATGTGGCAACTAAGCACAGTGTTGCTAGAGCTGCGTTTAAGTGCGTTGTATGTAGCTGCTACTGGTTGCTTTTAGTTCTTGAGTTTCGTTCTTCCTTTTCTTTTTCGTTTTTTTTTATTTCTTTTTGCATTTATATTGCCTGATTGTCATTATCGTTTATTTTCCCTCTTTAAACTCGTTAAATCGTTCATTTAGTTCGCTATTCTTCCTCAAATAAAATGCCATACAATACAACCCCCACTCCGCTACTCATTCTCCCCGCTGCGTGTGCTGTCGTGCGCCAGCTAGGTTGGTTGTCTCTGTGCTCTGATCGATCAATGTCATCGCCGTTGTCTCTACATTATCTCGGCAACTTTTGCTTTGCATCGTTCGCATCTCGAAATGTTGTCGATCTTGTATGTAGCATCCACGTCTTTGCTTCCACGGCACAGCTGAATTATATTGCATGCTTTGTTTTTGTTTTTGTTGTTGCCACTGCTGTTTTTTGTCGTGTGCTTCTCGCAACCGCAAAAACTGTCTGCACGAACCTCCCAATGCAGCCACTTCCACTCTTTCAACACTTCTTCCTATGTTTGTCACTGCCGCACTGATAGTCTCGTTTCGTTGGCAATGAAAAGCGCTAAAATCTTTTGACTTTATCGGCTGACTTACTGCAGCCGCTAGCTACTAATATGTACAAGTATGTGTGCAAGTATTTGGTCGACACCAACTTCGTAGCCAGTGCTACTTCAGTAACGTCGCCACCGCCGCCACCACCTCCGATACGTCTACTGCCAGAAGTTAACTACATTGGCATGACATAATGTTGCGTGGTCGACTGGCTGCTTGGCTGCCGTTTCGCTTGCTCTTCTGTTGCCTGTTTTGCTGGCTGACTGGCCGATAGCTGTTCAAATCGATCATTATTTGGCCCCACTTTTGGGCGTCATTCGACTACTGTGCGCTTTTGCCTTACCGTTCGCTTATTGTTGATTAATTTGTTACCAGCTCAGTCTGTCGTAGCAAATGACGTTGAGCGAACATTACTGATAATACGGATTTTTTTCTTGTCAATTTCATTGCAGTGGGAATCAGGAAAAGAAGTAGAAAAAATAAATACATAAAAGTAAATTGGTAGAGATTTTGAGTATTAAATGCGGTGGTATGAGTATAAGCGGAAATATTTCTTACACAAAAAACATTTTTCAAGCGAATTATGCCTCGAAAACTGTTCAGCATTATTTTCAAAAGTAACATTGCCCACACAAGTAACATTTATTTGCTTACTATTATTTTATAGCCGAAGGCCATAGTAGCCAGTGCTTTAGCTCTTTAAGTGGAATAGTTATTTATAATTGTTACTCTTTTAATAAATAAATAAAAAATAAAAAAATATTATTTTACTTATTAGCGCAACTTGTAGCAGAGGCTAGGGGTATGCTACATACTTTTTATACTTATAAGTTTCGCTCTATGCCTTCAGGTTTCATAAAATAAGAAAATACACTCTTATTATTCGAAAATGGTAAAAAATATTTATGCGAATAAAGGCTGTTCATAGATGCACTTCAACTTAACTCTCATGCAGATGTGTCTTACAAATAAGATACCTGAAGCCATAGGCGCCGATTATATGGTCCAAAAACAAAGCGATCTGTGCCGATGTGTAGTTTTCCAGTATCTTTCAGCCGGACATCCATGCCATCTGCCTATGTGCAGAGATCAACTTATATAGAAACCTCCAGCACTCAAGGCAACGTCATCCCTCGAGGTTAAGTCTTCAGCAGTCCTTAAGTACAACGAGAAGTTAAATTCGTTAGGAATGCACATTCGCATCCAGCTCATATGGATTCCAAGCCATAGAGGTATACCTGGAAATGAAGTAGCAGAACCATTGGTTAGAGAGGCTAATAGGACCCGAGCTCTTTTTGGTCATAGGAAAACACGGAATAGTTTATTCTCTTACTAAAACCATATTAATTTAAGTTTAACACTTTGTGGAAATAAAATATTAATTTAAAAAAAATTACAAAAATTTCACTACTTTTAATCTGAATGAAAATCAGAAATTTTATAGCCCATTTAATTGTGATAAACTGTAAGTTTCTAGTAGTTCAAATATCGCATTGATTGCAGATTTTTTTTTTGTTCTGATTTAAGTCTTTTTCTCCATAAAATGAGTGGTCGACATTTTAGTTCGCAGCATCTATTGACAAAACCCTGTTATTTTGAAAAAAAAAAGATTTTATTATTCATTATTTATTTATTCATTTTAGTAAGTCAAGAAATACAAAGTTTCTTACAGACTTAGGACTAAGAGTATTTATATAGAAGTAATTAACAAAATTAAAGCTAAGGAAACTAAATTAAGAAATATATACTAGGTAATTATTTAGATTTCTTACAAAGAAAGAAATTTTTTAATTGGGTTTGAAATACATGCTTCGCCCTAGAAAAGTCTAAATCCAGGGGGAGGCGAGATAGCTAATGTCAGACAGCGTTCTAACGAGTCCTAATAATGTCCTACTAAAGCCAACATGAAAAATTTTGCATCGGGGAAAGTTCCTGCAAGGAACATTAAAATGTATTCTTTCTAGAAGAAACGGGCAGTCAATTTGTAATATATATTCACAAGATCAAAGATAAATGAAGCTTCCTGAAACGTACCTCTGTCACTTAATGGACAGAGACTAATCAAACGACAGCGTGAGTCATATGATGGTTTGGGGTCTGAGAAATTGAGTGAATGTAGCGCGAAACGCTCACAAATTTTTTGAACCCTCTCCACTCCACTCCATATTCACATCTATACCTCTTTTTGTTAAAATTGCTGCTGAGTCTTTTCATTTCTTATCAATCTGCATTTGCTTTTCCGGAAGGTTAACTTTTATGACACATTTTTTTCATTGGCTTTGATTTTTCATGCTGCACTGCAGGTAGCATCCACACCTTCAATACCCCTCGCTCCCTTTCAATATACTATACACATACCTATAACTTCATTCTAACAAGCATCTGCACTGCTTACTTTGACATTTATTAAACTTCGCATTTTGCCTTATTTTATCCCCCACATAACACTTTGCAACTGCTTACTCACCCTCGTATGCCATATGCGCATAAATAAATTATGGTATTGGCATTTGTTATTTTTCTGTTTCTTTCATTACATGTCAAAGAATCCAGTAAAATGTTTTAGCCAAGCAATTTCAATTTGATTTCTAAAAGTTGCACTCCACTCATTTCAGGTGGGGGCAATTCAACCACCAATAACCAAATCGTTTGAAAATGTCTCAGCAAAGGCTACTCATACTCGTACAAGTACAAGCAGCAGTCCTCACTCCACAGTCAGCTGTTCCACTTTCTCATTCCATTGCTCCCTGTTGATATGAAAATTTGTACCCCCGCATATGGGTGGGTTGTGCGCCAATTGTGGTGGCAACAAATAAAGCTAAACATCCTGGAGGGAGATGTATGTAAATGCTAAGCAGGCGGGTAGTTGCACATTTCTTTAACAATTCTCTTCCGTTTCTTTCCATTTTCACATTTCTTTTACTTTTTCATTTTTTTCTTTTCTTTTGCTCTTCGCTTCCCTTTCTTCTCTTCCTCTCCATTTTAACACTTGTATAAGTATACCTTGACGCCCACTGTCGTTGCTACTTTTTGCTGCTTGCAACACACTTTCTTGGGTCACAAAACTTTATTCATTACCTTCCAACTCGATTTTCGATGGCTGCCTGCTCCCATAAAAGCATCTCATTTTCTTGGCTTCTTCTCCACGCGTGGCGCTTCGCTGCCAATGATTCGCATACGCATAATTGCCCAACGATGCGTAACTCATGGCCGTTCATATTGTAAGAAATCGAAGGTATGCAATTTTCTTTTATTTAGTGAGTTTGTGAGGAGTCTTCCTATCAACCACCAACTTCCTTGAATTGGAGAGGTGAATGAATTCTTTTGGGGCGACACTTTAGTGGCATTGTCACAACATCATCACTTGTCACAGGGTGAGTGGCGAGTGGCAAGCGGCAAACGGCATGTGCACGCACTCCTCTCTCTTTTCCGGAGTGGCCAATGTTTGGTGGCATGCCAATTCTCTCGGGGGATATAAAAGCTCATTCCGTTTTCATGGCGTACATAAGTGGTTCCATTATTGCACGGGTTTAACCAACACTAAAACTGATTGATTTTAATAAGTACGAATGACCTTTTCGCATCTTGCTTAGGTATGCGTTGAAGGGTCAACGGTTATTGATGGCAACAATTTGGGGAATGATAAGTATGAACGAGAAAATTTGATGTGATTATATGATACTAAATTTGTTTGCAGTTTTTCTGGTAGTGTAGGAGAGTTTTTCTTATTATTTCTCTCGTCTGCAAGTATGGAATTCTCAACCTTACGCTACTTATTTATTATTTCATTTGCTGGCGCTTGTCTATACCTCTCAATCGGCTTGTAAAACGGAATATTGAGAACGAGTACTTTTGTCAGTGACGGTCTAACGCAAAGCATGCGTGTGAAGCTATTTAAGCTTTCATACAAATTATAACATGGTGAAAATAGTTCAGAAAGTGTGGCCAAACCGTTAATCGACTCTAAGCGAATTTGAAGGAATCAGTTGATTTGCTGACGCAACAGGGGATGTGACGGCGGATTGTTTATGAGAAAACTGAGATTGCGTTGGTGGTATAAGAAAAAATCAATGCAGCCAATGCTTATGCTATTTCGTTGCCATCTGATATCTCTAAATTGGCCATCCTTTACAAAATAGATCAGCGCTGGATTTACCTTCAACTAAGTATGCGGTTTCTGAATTACCCTCTTGATATTTTAAATACTTACAGGCTTATAGCTCTAGATATCGAGGCATAGGAAGTCTTTTATCGGGATCCAGATCTCACAAGTAAATGAGACTATTGGGTATTATAGAGACTAAAGACTGCTGTCAAAATACCGAACCGATTGATTTTCTTATGGATTTATACAATTCCGAAACTCGTTATATTACTAACTAGTGAAGTGGGAAACTTTCTCTTTATTGATATCCTCTGCTTACCAGATTTATTTCTCAATGCAAGTGAATGTAGAATTTTTTATTTGTCCTTTAAGCACCGTCTGATGTTCACACAAACCGCATCAGCCACATTTTAATGATATATTTACTTGCTGGGATTGAGTTATGTAGTAGTGGTCGTAGTTAATAATAAATTTTAGTTATTGACAAGAATGAGACGAGCAGTTGAAATCAAGACCAGTGACAGTCACCCAAACACGTATCAATAAAATTTTAGCCACCGTATGCTTTCCTTTAAAGTACCTTTACTCTCGATGTTCCTGAAGAAGAAAAAAAACGTATTGTCGGTATTTATGACCATCAATAAATCAGCAGAGGATACAAGTAAAGCCAAACGGGTGAGCTATTTACAGTCGGTGGAAATAAATTAAATGTATTGGTTGGTTTAAAATGATTTCAGTTATTTCTTACATTCAGTTGATTTCACAAAAGCGCTTCTATTGTAGGTAGGTATAAAATTTTAAATAGCTTCAGTGACAATTGTTTTGTCTCTAAATAAAAGAGTTGACTAATTTAGTTATGCAGCTCGTTGGGTATTTTGGTGTGGTTTAATTGTGGTAGTTTAAAGATATTCTCAAATCAACAAAATTACGACTGCCCTATAAAGTGAGTAATGATAAGGTTACCCCCATATTTTTATAAGTTTTAACTATATATTTTTAACACTATTTCAAATATTTTCTTCTATAGAAATATAATTCATTCGGTAATCAAAACCTCATAAATCCGAGCTTCAAAGTTTGTGTAAAATTTTTTCAACACTCATCAAAATTTCACACTTTTTATGCAGAATTTTTAGACAATATTTTGGTAGGCAGTTTAATTCTAAAGGGCATTTCAAAAGACACGCCTAAATGTTGTTTGAAAAGAAAACATGTAAAAATTTAGATTATTTCAGGTTTCACTATTTGTATTCAAAATACGGCTCTTAAAAATGGCTTGACTTAAATCTCCACCATGAGCTCGTCAAAATCCGCCAAACAGTCGATACATGATTTCCTAATTGTTGAGAATGTCGAGATATCGATGTTGAAAGTTATTTAGCAACACTTTACGCTACAGCAGCAATATTTCAACGAACGTCCAGTTTTTGTTCTGGCAGTCCTTTTTCTATCCTCGACAGAAACAGAAGGAAATTTCTTGAAATATTTTCACCAATTGTCGACTCGTTGGAATGATTATTTCCACAAAAAAAAAACGAATTTTGCGAATGTGGTTCTTAAGGATCGACCAATTTCATCTTATATATATATATATATTATATTAATTGGCGCGTACACCCTTTTTGGGTGTTTGGCCGAGCTCCTCCTCCTATTTGTGGTGTGCGTCTTGATGTTGTTCCACAAATGGAGGGACCTACAGTTTCAAGCCGACTCCGAACGGCAGATATGTTTTTTATGAGGAGCTTTTTCATGGCAGAAATACACTCGGAGGTTTGCCATTGCCTGCCGAGGGGCGACCGCTATTAGAAAGAACTTTTTCTTAATTTGTTGATCTTTCACCGAGATTCGAACCGACGTTCTCTTGGTGAATTCCGAATGGTAGTCACGCACCAACCCATTCGGCCATGGCGGCCATCTTAAGTTTCAATAGCTATTGCATAAGTTTCCATGGTTAAAATTGAATATCTATCTACTTGAGATATATGAGAGATGCCATAAAAATGATACCGTATAGGAATTATTCACACCTGGTATCTAGGTGTCTCTTTTGAACGACCCATTATAATAATACAGTGAAAGTTTGAAGCAACTAAATTTTCGCTCTAATTTTTTTTTTGGTTCGACGACACTTCTTTCCAAATAAAAAAGATCGAGCATTCGTTATATGGAGAAAACGAGTAGCTCCGTCATAAAAAAAATTATCAAAAATCTGCGTAAATTTTGAGTCACTTTAAACCTGCACAATATTACACCACAATTTAATGGGCTATAAAACAGTGTACCCTTTTTTTTAATTCTGATTGAAATTTGGATGAAAATTCTCAAATATTTATAAGTCTTGTGCAAAGTTTGAGACCTAGTTATATTTATAGAACGAATATTGTTCTTATACAAAAACAATGAAATTTAAGGAATAAATAAATAAATTAATATAATATTAATTTAAAGTTTTGCATTCATCTTTAAATTTGTGTTGAAAATGAAAAAGTACCAAATTAGGACTTTCTTCTTTATCCGGAGAGCACACCATTTTTATAAATTCGTGTTCTGCTTTATAGAGTATCCTTAGTGCTCTGACCACAGAGTTCCAAGGCCAGAGAATTCGATTTTTTTTAATTGTTTTCTTTTACCAAAGACTGACATGTTTGTTGGAAGCGATAAGGGAGTCGGTTTGCCTTCGACCAAAGAGGAGCATTATCTACTTTTACTTTTTGCATACTGAATACTGCTATCAAAACTCATTTGTTTACAGCTTTGAAATATCATCTGTTGCTCCATCGAGTGAGGCTTGCCAATAATACCTCAGTGCTGTGAGTTAGCTCTGTACAGATAGACGTTTAAAATGACGATTAGCTAAAGCTTTAATATTAAAATATTAAATTAGGAATATTAACTTCCAAACATGCGCTTTATTTGGAATCAAATTCTTAGTTTGTGAAAATAAAAAAAAATATCAAAAATCAATCCGATTTTTGAGCGATTTCAAACTAACATTTCATGGGCCTAAAGTTTAATGGACTATAATGGGCTTTAAACTACATACGCAGGAATGAGCCCGGTGAACATTGTTTTTGCATTTTCATGGATGACTCCAGGACCGAGCACGGTTCCGACTCTGGTGTCTACGTGGAATCAAGCGGGACAAAACTACACTTCGCTCTTGGAATGCACGCATCTGTGTTTCAAGCGGAGGTGGATGCTGTTCAAAAAGCGATGAACTTTGTTGTGAGAAAGGCAGATCTGTATGCTTCTGCAGTGACAGTAAAGATACGCTCATGGCCTTAGACAGCCCTCCAACCACTTGAAGGGTAGTGGAGTTCTGTAAATTCGGGTTGAACTATGTCGACAGACATATATCCTGATGTTAACCTTGGTCTCGCGACACTTGGGTAACGCGGGTAATGAGATCTCTGACTCTTTAGCTAAGATTGGCTCCGGGCCCAGGAAGTTGGCCTCAGAGCCCGTTCAGCCACTCCCCTCTGCAGCCATCAAAGCCACGGTTAGCAATAGGGTTACTCTAACCCACAAGCGAGCCTGGCAGGCTGAAAGCCGCTGCAGAAAACTGATGTTACCTGTCGCGTCCGACCGACTGTCGCAGATCCTCCTGTCATTAAGTAGAATTGACTGTAGGTAAATGGTTGGACTGATGAAGGGCCACTTTCCATGGGTGAAGCACATGGAACAGGCAAACATCTCAAACAGTGCATTCTGCCCAGCATGGGAGAGGAGGATGAGGCGGCGAACCACTCTCTGTACGTCTGCCCGGCAGGGCATACTTGAGGCCTCTGGCACTGATGTGTTAAGAAGCGACCACTTTGTCTCCTTGGCACCACAAGATCTCCTCAAATTTCTTCAGAGGTCGGGTAGATTTTATGAAAACTAAAATTGGAACCCGATGGCAGTACAATGGACTTAATTGTGTATGCGTGCTGTACTTGATAGTTTATCCCGCCAAAAAAAAAAAATAAACTTCTTCATATTTGTGAATTTTGCGCAAAGTTTGGAAGTTCGATTTTTACGGTTTTTATTATACAATAAACTATATTTTAAAATTAAGCAGAAATTGTAATGCCTTAATTATGTTAGCAGAAGTATATGAATTGAGCTGAAATTAATGTGACTGAGAATTCTGCACCTTTTCTCTCTTTTTTTAATAAAAATATATTATCAAAAAAACATAAATAAAAAAACGGGATAGTTAAAAATCACGGTTTATTTATTATTTGTGCTTTTTAAAATGTTTGATTCGGTTTCAGATCAGCTTGGACTGAGGTCGAAGTTTGGTTCTGTGCGGCCTTAAAAATCGCTGTTCGGTCCTTCTCTAGATAAGAATATAGTATTTCTGTGCAAAAAAAAAAACAACAAATGTGCTCAAATTGAGTTTAGCTTTATTTCTCTTGGCACGAATTTGTTCTCTTCAATTTTTTTAGAGACTATTACGTTGTTGACATCAAAGTTTTGCCCTAAAATATTTGAATCCTCTAACGACCTCGCAAATTGGGTTTTTGAGAGCTTTCTTGAAGTAAGAGTCAAAATACCTTTTTCAATGGAAACCATTCGGTTAAAGTGGAATAGACAAAAAGACAATACATGCCGTGAAATTTTGTTCTATATGTCCTAACTTCTACCCTATCGATCAGACATATATTTTAACTATTTTTGTACTTTTTTTTAAAAAACTTAGGCCGGGGCATAAAAACTTCAAAAATAAAGCCGTAAAAATAAAAATTTCAGCTAACTTTTGCGAATCGAGTGTTTGTTTTATAACTTACACTATATTTTCGGGATGGTACGTAAGTGCCATTCGGTAGGGCCCAGGTTCGAAAACTCGGTAATGAAAACTCGAATTATAGAGATATTTTTTCTATTAGCGGACACCCCTCGGCAAGCAATATCAAATCTCCGAGTGTATTTGTGCCAAGAAATGGTTCTTCATAAAAAGGTTTCATCTGCCGTTCAGAGCTGGCATAACACTGAGAGTTACCTGTTGAGGAAAAACATCAAGACACACGCCTCAAATAGGAGGAAGAGCTCGGCCAAACACCCAGTGAAGGGTGAAAGGGTTAATTATTTATATAATTATATTAGTTCGGGGAAAAAGAAATACATTATTTTCTCGGTAGATGATTGTAGTGATCGTTAAGTATAGATCAACCAATTTAAAGTTTATGCTCGTTGTCAAGGTGACCTTTCACACTAAACAAAATTCTTGTGCTGTTTTTCATTTGTTCTATTCAGTTCTGAGTTACAGGGTGTTAACAATGGAAGTCAACAAAGAGATAATTCTGTACATTTTACAGTTTTTCTTTGATAAAGGCGAAAATGCAAGCCAGACCGCTGAAATAAAATCACAGAATTAATCGAAGTTGACCGGTATGTTAGTAGTCGTAGCATCGAATAGGAGCTAAAGATCGACTATAAAACAGTTTTAAGCCATTCGGTTAAAAATTTTCGCAAAAAATAATGGATTTCTTTTTTCCTTTTATATTTCTTAAAAATATTCCGTGCTTATTTGAATTGCCTCACAATAGACCCCCAGTGTAATACATACAAATGTGAAGCGAATTGAAATATAACGGCGATTTCTATAAATATCTCGACCATCGAATTGAAAGTATGGAATAGTCGTATATACCATTTAAAAAAATTAAACAGCCATAACCCATTTTATCGTATTATTGTGAATTATTTCAGTTTGTTTACATTCAAAATGAGAAGATGAAGAGAGAGAGAGAGAGAGAGAGAGAGAGAGAGAGCTCCAGGAATAAAAAAGTCTACAATGCCAAGCTGTTTAAATTCCATATTTATTCGCACAAAATCTATTACATTTGACGTGAAGAAATCCGTGCTCACACTGTTAACAAGAATCTACAGGCAGTTAGTAAACGCTACTGCGCCTGTCCGTATGCAACCATTGGCTCAACTGTTGCTCTCTGAACATTTCTGTTCCAACAAGTATTCTCCACATAAACAAAGTAGAAAAGGGAAATATCTATGAATGAAATGCGAATTCCAACATCAAGCAAAAGCGCACTTATGCACACAGCCAAAGGCACGCGACCTTAGCGCAGCCAGACTGAGTGTCTACGTTAGAAGCACCACCACCCACTGTTTATTGGGGCAGATGTTGTTGCGCCAACGATGTTACATGTCCTGTAGCTGTACAGTTACAGAGCAAGATTTAAGTCACTTGTAATTCAGTTGCGGTTTGAACGTGCGGTCACAAGGTTGCATTAGCGCGTAGGAATTTTCGAATCGCCAGCTACGCTAAATTCTCACGGAATGTGAATTATAAAAATTCGAGTGTCTGTTCGAAGGAATCGCGTATTGCTCCTTGTATTTCAAGCCTTATTTACGCTTTGCTTGACTTGACTTGGCTTGCTTTGTAGTTGTCGTTCTTACATGTGTTTATGTGCACACAAACACTTTGAAATACAGTGACAGTGCTGCTGCTGCTGCTGCTGTTGCTGCTGTCTATTACAACACATACATCCACACGCAATAGAGGCCCATCAACGGACAGTATTTGCTTCGCAGCAAGGAAACAATTCTGTGTGACGCGACAATTTCCGCTCCGATTAATTTGCGAAATTTTGCGCTTCCTTTACGATTTTCAAGTGAAATTGTTTTCAAAAAGAAAATAAAAAACGAAAGTTTGCTTGAAAGTAAGTTCAGTTATTCGCTTTTGCATAATGAATTCTTGGCATGCGAAAGCATAACAACATCAAACATGGTACAAATGTGAGGTATGAGTGTTGGGCTTGCTAAGTTTTGTTCGAATTGAATTATACAGTTATACGGATTGTGAAATTGAGTGCTGATTGCATATTTCAAATGGTTTAAGTGAGATAATTAGTAAAAATTGTATAAGCAAGAGAAGAAATACGCAGAAGGAAAAACTTGTTGGTTTTGGGGGATAATAAACATTGTGTTCGATTATAAGTGAATAAGAAATATTTTTATTAAATAGAAAAGCATGCAAGTAAAAGATTGTGTGCTAAATGTGACTCAATTTGAAACCAGTCGTCGAATCGAAGTTTAAGAAATAATAAAATGAGAAAGGATTCAAGTAACATAAAAATACATTTTGTTTGATAATTTACTTCATTTTCTAGGTAAGTGACCTAAAGCCAAATTGGAATATTATTTATAAATAAAATACATAGATTGAGTATTATAAAAAGCTCTTTAAGAATATACATATGTGCTGATTTATGGCTTTAAACTCGAAGTACACTTATAATATACTCATGCATGGCATTGACATTGCGTAAAAGATGGGCAATCGTATTATGTAGAAAAAAGTTATTTGCAATTCTGAGGATTTTTGTGAATATTTCATCGGAAAAAAGTTCCTCATAAAATCCCATCTGCCGTTTGGAGGCGGCATAGAACCGTAGAGCCCTCCTTTAATCTAGCCCTACTGGGTTGCCCATATTCGACGGACCCATGTGTTTTTTTTTAAATCAAAGAAAAACAACACAATTTTTTTGATGTTGACGATAATAATCATTTTATTTGGTTCAAGTAGATTTGTTGACATTACTTTTGGAATATGATATCTCTCAAATGGCCGACTTGAGCCTGTACGGCGTATTGTGCCCGTTTCGCTGCATTTTCCATAGTTTTAGCTAATATTTCGGCTGGAATAGCAGATATTTCCTCACGAATGTTGTTATTGAGCTCTTCTATGGTCTTTGGCTTATTAATATAAACCATTGATTTTAAATATCCCCACAAGAAGAAGTCAGGTGACGTTAAATCGGGCGAAAGCGGTGGTCAGTCAAAATCGCCCTTTTTCGACATCAAACGACGAGGAAACAATTTCTTCAAAAAATCGATTGTGGTGCGAGCTGTGTGTGGTGAAGCGCCGTCTTGATGAAACCAGAACTGCCTCATACGCGTTCGACGAATAATTGGCATCCCAAAAGTGGTTATCATATCGCGATAACGCTTCTGATTGACGGTAACAGCTTGACCATCTTCATTTTCGCAGAAAAACGGCCCAATAATCGTTTTCGCACTAACGCCGCACCAAACAGTGACTTTTTCGTCGTAAAGAGGTACCTCTTGAATTTCCTGAGGATTTTCAGTGGCGTAAATACGGCAAGTTTGCTTGTTTACCGTTCCATTCAATAAGAACTGAGCCTCATCGGAAATGATGATTTTGTTCTTTTTCTTCTTCTTTTGACTTCTTTTGTTGAATGCAAATTTCAACAACTCGGAAGCGCTCGCGTGGTGTGTACTGTTCCATGGAAAAAATCTGCTTGGACAGACGATTCCAACGCGGTATGTCATTAAGCGATCTGACGTGTCTGTCAAAAGATACAGGGTTGCCAGATGGGTCCGTCGAATATGGGCAACCCTGTACATCGCAATTGGGGGAGGAGCGCGAATAAACACGAACCAAATTATATAAGCGCCAATTATATACACCCTGCGTCAAAACGATTGCACCTTAACATTTTGACCAGTTGTGTTTATTTTTATAATTTTTTATATCAGATACATTGTTTTTTTTTTTTAAGTATAGCTCATTCTCTACCTAACACCTCATAAATCCAAGTTCCAAGCTTCATACAAAAATTAGAAAAATTCCACAAACTTTTCATTCTAATTCTACGGTTTTTAATTAGAGTCTGTAGAAAGATTTGTGGTATGCAGATTTATAGCCAATTAAATTCTAGTACAATAAAGCGAAACTTCGAAGTTGTTAGAAAGTTCCTCTGATTTCTTATATTTCTTTCTCGTATCGGTGCTGCGCATTTTCTCCATATAAAAACAATTCGTGCATTATTAAAAATAATGAGCGCTAAAATTGTTCAAAATATTGAATTGCTATCGTTTGTCGCGGACCGTATATACAGAGGAAAATGGTTATTAAAGCAACCGTATTTGATCAATGTTCGAATCTCGGGGAAAGTCCAAAATGAAGAAAACAATTTTTTTGCCCCTCGGCAGGCAATGACGAAAGTGAAAAAAGCTCCGCATAAAAAATATCTGCCGATCAGAGTCGACGTGAAACTTTAGGTCCCTTCACTTTTGAAACAACATCAAGACGCATGCCACAAGTATACATATATTTGATCTACTTATAATCCTTGTAATCCAAAGGAAGATTGTACTATGCTCGAAATTAAACATGCATCAAAATATTATTCCCCCTACAGCAGTAAAACTTCAGTAGCAGTAATACCGTACTTGATTTATTGGTTCACTTGAAATAATAAAATAATAATAAATATAGGAAATTTTGTGTTTTTTTTTCATTTATTATTTAAAGCTTAATAGTTTTTGCTGCCACCTTATTTATAAATTACTTCGTCAGTAGGTTGATGACTGGATTTGTACAAATTCTCCAGATAGCTTAAGGAAATGACCACGCCGCTTTAATGATTCGATTACAAAGCATTTTTATCTTCAAATTGTTTCCCATTCTCATAAGCCTTTTAAGCAAGTCAACCCCATACATTTTCAAGAATGTTCAGATCTGGTAAATACGGTGGCCATACTAAAGTTTCAACGTTTCGGGACGAAATCCAAGTTTTAACCACACTTGAAGTGTGTACACGCGCAATATCCTCCTGAAAATCAAATTAATGGGCCCAAATAATTCACGGCGGCCGCCGTAGCCGAATGGGTTGGTGCGTGATTACCATTCGGAATTCACAGAGAGGTCGTTGGTTCGAATCTCGGTGAAAGCAAAATTTATAAAAACATTTTTCTAATAGCGGTCGCCCCTCGGCAGGCAATGGCAAACCTCCGAGTGTATTTCTGCCATGAAAAAGCTCCTCATAAAAATATTTGCCGTTCGGAGTCGGCTTGAAACTGTAGGTCCCTCCATTTGTGGAACAACATCAAAAACGCACACCACAAATAGGAGGAGGAGCTCGGCCAAACACCTAACAGAAGTGTATGCGCCAATTATTTATTTTTATAATTCACGAATGACGCTAAAAGATGATTTCAATAGAGCTTTATAGCTGTTTTCGTCATTTTGTAATCTACAATTTTCAATTCGAACGCGCCATAGTACGATATTGCTCCCCATACCATAACACAGCAGTGCTGTCTACTCAAGCACTTTTCCTCATTCCTTAAATTATGGAAATAGTAATTATACCCATCTGGCTCATCCAGATTGAGCTTCTTTTCGCCACTAAATACTACTTTTTCCTTTCACCTGGATTTTTATTTGTAACAGAACTCCAAGCCATGAGGTCCCTTACGTAAATGAGGCGGAGTTCTTTGCGAAATTTATTAAAGGTTTTTTTGTTTGTAATTTTTTATGTTTCAGATGTGACGCTTTTAGAATAGCCCTTTGAAGGGTGGATGTACTGGCTGCAACATTTGCCATTTAATTTTTGCTGTTGGAAGGGCGGACTTCGGTAAACTTCTAAAGATTTTATGGGTTTCCTTCGGTGGCAAATCCATCGCAGTTCTACCTTTGTAGTTCTTACCTTATACGAGGGGTGCCTTTTATATGTCGGGATTTGGCAACCCTGGTGTTGCAATCTGGCAACTGACAGCTGTATCCCAAAGTTTGACATTTTTTGGCTTTTACGTTCTCAGAACGTTTTGAAATACCAGCGCTATTTGTGTTGTTTACAGTAACTTAAAAGATTCATCTCGGTCCAAAAATGGAATTAAATCGTGAACATTTTCGTGCGATTATTTTTTACAACTTTCGACGTGGATTAACTCAGCAACATTGCATTGATGAACTTAGTTCATTTTTTGGCGATGAAGCTCCATCAAGGACCAGTGTTTATCGATGGTATGGTGAATTCAATCGTGGTCGTAGTTCACTCCAAGACGAATTTCGTGAAGGTCGTCCAAAATCAGTTGTTGTTCCGAAAACCATTGATGCTGTGCGCGAACTGATATTGCAAGATCGTCATGTGACCTATCGTGAGATTGAGACAATCTTAGGCATTAGTGGGACCAGCATACATTCAATATTGCATAAACATTTGACTGTCAAAAAAATTTGTTCGCGTTGGATCCCATACAATTTGTCAATCGCTCAAAAAAAGGCTCGTGTCGATTGGTCGAAGGAAATGCTTAAAAAATACGATCGCGGGGCTTCGAAACACGTCTATGACATCGTGACAGATGATGAATCATGGATTTACGCGTATGAGCCCGAAAGTAAACAGTAGTCGACTATATGCGTGTTTCAAGATAAGCCAAATCCAACAAAAGTTGTTCGCGCACGAAGCACTTCCAAGCAAATGGTCGCCTGTTTTTTCGGAAAAACTGGACATGTCGCAACCGTACCACTAGAACAATGCAGAACAGTAAATTCTGAGTGGTACACAACCATTTGTTTGCCAGTTGCCTTCCAAGAAATTAGGAAAACCAATCGCCAAAGACGGATCACTCTTCACCAGGACAATGCGAGCTCTTCGGCTCAAACAATTGCATTTTTGAGCACCCAAAACATCAAATTAATGGGTCATCCGCCGTATAGTCCTGACTTGGCACCGAATGACTTCTTTTTATTCCCGTACGTAAAAAACAAACTGAGAGGTCAACGTTTTTCGACACCTGAAGAAGCGGTTGCGGCATTCAGAATGCGTGTTTTGGAGATACCTCATTCAGAGTGGCAAAAGTGCTTCGACAATTGGTTCAAACGCATGCAAAAGTGTATAGATCTTCATGGAGAATATTTTGTAAAACAATAAAGTGATTTTCGATGATTAAAATTTGTTTTTGTTCTCTAATCCCGAAATATAAAAGGCACCCCTCGTATCGTGTGCTAAAAAAAATCAGATATTTTAGTGGCTTTGAACTTACACTTTATTATAATAGTATTGAATAGGCTGTAATACTAAATGCTATGCTCCAAAAATTTTGATTAAAAAGTTGAAAATTTTTGTAATAACATTTCGAAATTTATTAAATTTTGCGAATTTTGTGCAAAGTTGAGAATTTCGATTTGTAAGGTTTTTGCTATACAATAAGTTATATTTTTATAAAACATCAATGAAAATAATTTAGCGTGAAAAATGTTGCGAGCACAAACTTACATACATATATACAAAAGAAATTAGCGGTCACATACCAACACCTACCACAGTGAAGCTCTACTAATGCATGCCTTATTTTCATGCAAATATGTGTATATTTGTATGTATAGGCGTACGCAAATGTTAGTAAATAAATAGTTAGGTGTTAAGTTTATCAAATCCTTTGCACTCGATAATGCATACTAATACCCTAATTAAAGGCCGTAGCACCTACTAAGAGATTAAAATAGATTAGAGTAGTAAGTGTGAATTTTCGCCGGCAAAATCTTTATGAGTAATGAATTATTAAATTTAATTAAAAGTGAACGTGGCAAATAGTCAAGGCTCAACACTATTGTCTTGTAGCTACACGTACGAGTATGTATGTGTGCATGTGTGCAGTGAGTGTATAAATAAATTTGTGCGCTGGCAGTGCTGCGCAACTTTAAGTCATAAAGGCGAAAGTTCGTAAAGGATAATAGGCCAATAACTAATCTCACTTACGCGCACAAAATCGCCAAGTGTACAAGTAAATATGAAATTCCGTTGCATAGCTGAAGGCGCGTAGCAGAGAATTTACGTAGCAAAGCTCTGCTTGTGTGATTATGTTTATGTTATTATATGTACCTATTTATGTTGATGCCTTCTGCCTGGCATATGAGATAATTAGGAATTTAATTATTTACAAACACACAACGCCGAGCCAAAGCGAATGGGTAGCTAAAACGAACGAACGCAGGCGACAAACTCATTTCATTTTGGTTTGATGTAATTGAGTATCCACACATATACGAGTGTAAGTACATATATGTATGTATGTATATTGTATGCAAGATTGTATATTTGAATGCGCAAAAAGGAAATTTCATAGCAGCTTTAGCGGAACGAAAAAACGTCTCTATACAAACACAAGCAATAATTTAAACACATTTGTGTCTAGGTTTGTGTGCCTATCGGTGTGTGTATATGTGTGTGCGTAGGGTAGGCATGCAAATAATAACAAAGGGATGCCATCAGTCTTATTTATTGCTCTGTCACCAGCGTCAAAACTGCCTAGCTTGCCTACTTGCCTGCTTACCAGCTAGTCAGCCATTCTCAAAAGCCAATGTTACATATTTCTTCATAAAAGTTGACGACTTGCGGTTATTAAACGCTTCAAGGGTTGGCTAATAAAAACGTTGAACCACTTAATGCCGGCGAGTACAATAGCAAAGCCTGCGTACAGGCGCTAAGAAGTGTCAGTCCCGTTTTGTGGGTGGATAATATGAGAATTGAGATAACTACATGAATGAGTGCTCAGAAATAGTGCTTAGTGTGCTGAAATATGTGCTCACGTATGTATGTATATAGTGGTGCTTCTGGAAGATTATCAGTTAGTTAATTTTATTGCTTCCTCTGAATCAGTTTTATCGATTGTACATGCAATTGCTTAGTGCTCTTAGCATTCGCTTTTACTTTCATGAAATTATCTGTTGCTTTTATGTTAAGTTTTGTGTGCCGTCATATGCGGGTAAGTTTTTATTGGAAGGAGGGCAATAAAATAGAATTGCAATTTTGAAATTATAAACATTATAAAACTTCCTATAACAACGCCGTCCGTTAGTGAAAATGTACTTTCTTCGAAACATACATCTTACTGTAGGTATATATAACTGGCGCGTCCACCCTTTTTGGGTGTTTGGCTAAGCTCCTTCTCCTATTTGTGGCGTGCGTTTTGAGGTTGTTCCACAAATGGAGGGACCTACAGTTTCAAGCCGTCTCCGAACGGCAGATGGTTTTTATGAGGAACTTTTTCATGGCAGAAATACAATCGGAGGTTTGCCATTGCCTGCCGAGGGGCGACCGCTATTAGAAAAATGTTTTTATTAATTGTGAATTCCGAATGGTAATCACGCACCAACCCATTCGGCTACGACGGCCTGACTGAAGCCATGTGTATAGAGCAAGGATTGACCTCGCAAAAACAAACGGGCAACGAACTCGGACTCAACAACTCCAGAAATCATATATATCCATTTTTTTTTAATAATTTGATGAATATTCTAGGTTTGTCCTAGAAATGATTTCATTTCTTTAGGGGGGCTGGAAATTTACGATATAATAAAAACTAAATTTTAAGTTCAGGATTTGAAAATTTCTTCGAAAATCATTAGCGTGCGTTTTAAGAAAAAAAATTATTAAAATTGGTTAAAAATTGATCCCGTAGCCACTTTTGAAGAAAGCGTATCAAAAAATGCCCACTGTGCACCATCAGGCAAAAAAATTAACAAGAGTTTTGAACCACTTTAAGCTTGTACTTTGTTAAATTAAAATTGAATTGGCTATAAAACTGCGTTCCCAAACTTTATTTCTTGAAATTCTGCTTATGTTTTAATAAAAATTTGTCGAATTTTTATAAATCTTGTACAAAGTTTAAAAAAAAAATCGAAAAAAATCGACAATTTTTTTTCCTTCACTATATCGAAAATCTAGTTCAAGGTGATACAAAAAAAATATTGTGAAGATTTGAGCCCTTAATATTAATATTAAGAGGTCTATCACCTTGAATTTTGATTTTTTATTTGTGCTTTCAATTTTGCGTCAAAGCTCCCAAACTACTGAGGTGAAAAAAATTTTGTATATATAAATTTTTAGTAAATTAAATTCCTTGCAAAAAAGGTCTCCTTCAAAATATTTGCCAGATTAATCGTTTCCGAGTAATCAAGCTGTGAACATTGATGTATTTTTTTTATTTATGTTTTTTATTTTGCAATTCTGCAACTTATCAACAAATAAATATAAAAAAACGAACAATAAAGATTTTGTAAGGAAATTCAATTCTCTACAAAAAAGGTCTTAACATGTGTTTATAAAATCACTCTTTCAAAAGTTATTCGCAATTGTAGATGAAAAAAAAATTTAATTATTGTTTTTTCGTTGTTTAACCAATTTTTTATACTCAATGGAAGAAATTGATATTTTATTTAATTAAAAATCATCATTCTATCAATGTTATCACTTAAAATATCTAAATTTTATAAGATATCCAAACCTATTTTCTGTTAATAGCTATTTATTATACGAAAACGTAATTTTACTTTTACCCTACATTTGGCAGACACTGGATGGTACCTAATGAGCTTGACCAGACTCCTCCCATACATTTTGTTCGGAATTTAATGCAAAATTTAGCTTTTTCTCATTTACAGATGTAATAACATTATATTTAGTAACGAAACGTGTGGAAAGTAAGACATGAGTGATTCCTTATCAAGTGATCTAAGTATTATGGACATGGTCTAAAATTTTTCTGAAAACTGGTTTATTTGTAGGCTTGAGTATAATATGTAGTAAACTGAAAAAATTGTGAAAAAAATTGTAAATTTGTAATTTTGATATTTATTCATTTATTGAAAATTTAGAATGGAGTTTTTTAAGTGAAATATATTTTTTTGTTAAATTTTTAAAATTAAATATTAAAACCCTTTAATACCCATACAGATAGCTCAAATTAACATCTTATATTTTAAATCAAAAACGGCTTGGTCAGACTTATTTTCCAAACGAAGGGTTATGCATAGTGTTGGAGTCACTCACTGGTACAAGGAGCTAAATTCTTTAAGATGTGCCTAATACCATCGACTGGTCCTTGGAACTTATACTTAGGTGAAAGTGATAGCCATTGCACCAAATAGATTTATTCAATTTTGGCGTGAGTATGAAATGTGCCTTCATGAACTCCCTCACAGCTGTTCATATATATTCGGTAGCAAATATTTCCCTTTGACTTTATCAACATGCAAATTGTTTGTTTTGTTGCCCTTGGCATTACATGTAAATTTTGTCGATATTAGACTTTAAATAAATATTGTTTGTTTGTGTCTGCCATACGTGTCATCTGTCAAGTTTCCCAATGCTAATATTCGTATTTTCCTTTTAAAGATACAAAATTTAAGATGCGCTAAAGGTGATATGAGATAGTATCTGATTACTTCGAATTATAGCAAATAGGAATATTTAGAATGTAAAGCGTTTTTCAGTCGTGCATAGACATTTTTCAACTTCCAACCAAAAAGTACCCAACTACTTCAGAGCTCTTAATATTCATGGTGGCCGCTTATGCTTAAGCGTCGCGAGTTTGAGATTCAGCAACTAATGCAAATTTCTTTGAAGTCTATGAATTATAAATAATACATGCAATTAATTAAAATTTTATTATTTATTTATAATTTCTGCTATAAGGCCCTTGCCTAATTTGAAATGGTGATTTTTGGGTGTTTCTTTAAACCGAAACGAAAAAAGTTTATTTATTATTTTGAGTACTTTATTTTTTGAGTAAATTTATTTTGACCATACGAGGTTCCTTCAAAAAGTTGTCAGCCTTCAAAAAATGGGCTTCACATAGACAATGGACACAGATATAGCCGGATCTACTGAACCGATTTTGTTGAAATAAATTTTAAATAACATAGAATTGAAGTCGTTGTCGTATGAAGTACGACGATTAGGAAAAATAATTGCTTGGTATTTTTTTGTGCCTTTAAAATCAAAAGTCAAAGAGTCAAAAAACGGGTTCTCACCTTTGAACGTCCGCCATTTCGTCAAATTATATTTGTTTAAAGAGCGTAGCTCACACGATAACGACATTAATACTGAATAAGAACCTTTTGGTCTTTTTGATTTCAGACAACTGTGGGTCCCGGAATCCGTGTCGCCAGCGACATACCATTTTTTGAAAGCTAACAACTTTTTGAACGAAACTTGTATCGCCAAAAAAAAAATTTTATTTTTTAACAGTAGATCAAAAAATTAAGGGGAGAACCTTGTTTAAATCAATTTTTTTCGCTTTAAGCGATTCCTAATATATTTCAGAATATTCACACAAAGTTACAGAGCCTAATTCTCAACATTTCCGTAGATACAAAGCCAAAGGTAGGCGAGCGTTAGGTAGTTACGCAGTGACCTCACCGCAAACTTTATCTTCTTTTCTCGACTTTTCATTTTTATGATTTCTTTGAATTGGCGTACATAAATGAAAAAAAAACTAATGAACCTTTTGAAATGAATCATAGCTTGTTCCCTTCAGTATTAAAACCTACAAAAAGTTGAAATTTTGGAATTTCTCTCAGTTTTCTTAGTTCATCTAGAATAAAAAATCATGATAATTAGAAATCCATTTGATTTTTTTGCTTTAGATAATAATTACCAGCTGTATCTTGTACGCCAGTTGGAAACTCCAGCGTTGCAGCGCTCTACTAATTTCTATGTTAAACATTTTATTTTTATTATTTTATTATTTTAACCAGTACAAAATTGTTTATGCTTTTTAAATGTTCATTAAAAGATAGAAAAAACTTTGCAGTGCTAAATTAATTTTTCCCTTAAAAAAAAAATCGCAAAGAGATGCAATTTTTAGACCTCATAAACCAGCCTCCCCCCCTTAAGCACTGGAAACAAAAATAAAAAATCTTTTTTGGTTTCCGACTGATGAAGATATGATCGAAATGCTACTGATAAAATAGCACGATGCGGCGCTCATAAATACGTGGGAAGTAATGAAATTTTTCTTGTCGAGTTAAATAAGAGCCGAAATATGAAATTTACCAACCCCACAAAAATTGTATTTATCAATTCGTCGCATGTTTGCCAACTTATTAGCAATTAATTTTTGAATTTCTTACTGGTTTTAGAACTGGGATCTTCCGAATGTTGCATGTGTATATTTATTGAGCAAACTTAAAACATTTCCTCCAAAACAATTTTTTTTTTTTAATTTTTCTCACCCATTTTGAATTATGGCAATATTTTTACGCATCACTTCAGGACTACTAGTCGATGTTGAGGACTGTTCAGCAGCACTTTGTGTTATGGCAGCAATATTCTCAACAGAACATCCAGTTTTTGGTCTGCCAGTCCTTTTTCTATTCTCGACAGAACCAGTTTCTCGAAAATTGTTCACGAAATTTTGCATTGTCGACTCATTCGAACGTTTATTTCCATCAAAATCATGAATTTTGCAAAATGTTGTTTTTAAAAATCGATAATTTTCATAACAATTTTCAATAATTCTAACGGGTTGTTCACTTTTGAATGACCCTTTACAATTGTTTGCTATGCTATTAAAAAATACTAGCTTGGTCATTCATTTTCTCTTTGTATTTAGTAGCTAGTAATATTATATTTTGAAATCATTTATATTCAATTATTCCTCTCAAAGCGTTTTTCAATTAAAATCATTCGTCACTGAACTTTTGTATGAATGTATACGAAAAACCGTTTTTTTTTGCAGTTCGGGTTTTGGGATCGGGTACTTTTTCCCCCGGGCCCGGAGTTTTCAGAGGGCCCCGGACTCGCGGGTAATTCCAAGAAATTTCCTCTGCTCGAATTGATGCTGTCAAAGCGTTTGCTCAAAATCTACCTGGACTGAGGAAAGCTCTTACAAAAGTGACAGGACTTAATCTCACCGTAGAAACGAAACGCGATGTCGATGGAATTATTAAGTACATAAGTAAATTTGAATGTGTCTTAATGTCTTCCATATGGTTCAAGATTCTCACAGCAATAAACTACGTCAGTTTGATTTTACAAAGAAAAAAAGCAACGATTGACGTCGAGGTAAAGAATCTTGAATGCCTAGTAGCAGATCTACAATTGTTACGCAGCCAATGGGGATCGATTTTAAAAGAATGCCAAACTGTTGCGAAAGGTTTGCCAAACACTTCGTCAACATTGCCAGCAAGCCGAAAGAAGAAACGTAATGATGAAGAACCTGAGAATTCAGCGGAAAATATGACCGCCGAAGAAATTGATTTCAAGAGGAACACATTTCTCGTCATCATGGGCTCAGTTATCACTAGTATTGAAAATTGGTTTACTGCAATTAAAAACATTAACAAATTTTTCTCATTCCTGTGGCTATTTCCTAAAATTGAAAAAGCAGAACTTCAGACAGCAGCTCTTAATTTTGCTAAAAAATACCCTTCTGATGTGTCGGAAGAAATCTCAATTGAGATGTGTCACTTGAAGAGTGTGTACAAGGCGAATTTTACTGGAAATTCGGAATATTGTATGCCTCCGTTCGACTTGTTGAATGCCATCACAGCTAAAAACTTGGATACTCTGTTCCCGAACATCTGCATTGCTTTGCGAATATTCTGCACCCTGCCAGTATCGGTTGCCGGCGCCGAAAGATCGTTCAGCGCTTTATCAAGGATCAAATACTACCATCGTTCTTGTTCAACTCAGAGTCGAGTAACAGGATTGGCAACTTTGTATTTGGAATCTGAGTTAGCAAGGAAAGTCGACTTCGATGATCTTATAAGAGCTTTTGCCTCAGCTAAAGCAAGAAAAGCAAAATTCTAAGCATCGTGGCAGTCATTTTCAAATATTTGTAAGGCTCACAAAATGAATAAAAAATTTTAACTGTTTTCAGCTGCGTTTTTTATTTCAGATGTGCTGAAGAGTTTTCTAAAATTCATTTTAATCAATATTTCATAATTAATTCTATCAAAAATTTTATCAATGAGTTTTTCAATATTTAAATGTTATATCACTATAACATAATACGCATTTTGATAAATAAAAAAAAAATTGAAGGGGCCCGCATCTCAAGTTTCCCCCGGGGCCCGAATACTCTCTCCACGGCCCTGGTGTAAATACATAATGCAAAAACATTTATTCAAACATAGAGCGAAGTTAAATTTTAGTCATAGGAAATACGTTGCATAAATTACAATAATCAGTGTTAAAATAGCAAGTACAATTATACTTTTTTTAGTATAATTAATATTAAGAAATATAAAAATACAATTTGTCAGTTTTCAGTAGAATTTCAAAATTATCAGGTTTTTTCAGCGAGATTTGACACTCATTTTTGCTTATTTTCCCACATATTTCGAATAGTCCAAGGCACTTGAACTTTACCGCATTCAGCAACTTAGTACAATTTTTGAATCACAAATATCTGCACCGATGTGCATGAGAAGTGTGAAACCTTGTATTAAGTTTATTCGACTTTATATCGTGAAGAAAATTAAACAAAAAAATTTATAAAATGTTCGCTTATTTTACTTCATTTTTGTCGTAAGCTTCGTTCATTTTGATTTGTCCTCATAACACTGACATTTACAGCCATTTTTGTCTATTTCATTGTTGCCGTTTTTGCTACTGTGAATGTGCGCTCTAAAGTGTGGCATCCAACAGCTTCAGCGCAAAGAAAGTATTGACACACTCTGTGCCTTCCGCTGATGCGCCTCAAGCACAGCCTAAAAGTATACCTCAAACAAGCGTCATTCATAAAACTGTTGATGCACTTAATGGCATAGCTGCGCCCATTTGTGGTTCCGAGCATTAGTGTTGTTCATATTATTGCTGTCGACGGCTGCAATGGCTGAAGTGACTGCTACGAATACTGCGACCTAAAGCTGCTGGCGAATGTGTTAGTTGGATCGTTGGTCGGTTTGTTGGTTAGCCGCTGCTGGTGGCGAAAAGTTGGTCGTACATCGCTGAATTTGTTGCTGCTCCTGGCATTTATCTCCGCTTTTGCTTTCGTTGCTTGCTCGATTTTGTGGCGCTTTTGAGAAATGTGAAAATGAAATTCATGCAAATCATGCTGGCGGTGGTGGCCAACAGTTTTCGTCGTTTCTACGCTTCACACTGCCGCAGCGTGACCAATTTTGACGCCTCGCTTTTGTGCGCCGCAACTTGCAAATTTTTGACAAGTGTCTTTCGTGCAAATCAACATTTCGTTGAGCGAACAAATGTTTGCGTAAATGTATGAATGAATGAATGGCTGAATGACTGAATGAATGGTTGTGTGCTTCATAAAGTTTGCAATGGATGGGTCGGCGTCGCCTTGACTTCAGTGATTATTATTAATTTCAATTCTTTGCATATGCAAATTTTCCATTAACCAAAAGCGAAAAGTTAACCAAATTTATGCGGGATTTGCTCGAAATATTTGTTGTTTTATTTTCGGTTAAAGTATGCCAACTTTTATGAAAGATTTGCATGATTATTCTGGTTTGTAAACAGATTTTCTTTGCGTTTTGAAAGTAAAGGCTTTATTCACCGACACATACTAGTGCGTACAATTATGTACAAATATATGTGTATATATGTATGAGGTGTATTCAAAAAGTAAGGAAAATTTTGTGTTTTTTCAAAAAATTATTTATTTATTCATTAATATCTATTTTGTCCGCTTCAAAGTAATCCCCATGAGATATTATGCACTTGTGCCAATGTTTTTTTGAATCTTCGAAGCACTTAAAAAAATCATTTTTTATCTTGTTCAGCTCCTCCTTCGATGCCGTCTTTATCTCGTCAATCGTAGCGTAGCGTCGTCCTTTCATGGACCTCTTCAGCTTCGGGAACAAGAAAAAGTCACAGGGGGCGAGATCTGGGGAATACGATGGCTGTGGCATCATTAGTGTGTTGTTTTTGGCCAAAAAGTCGCGCACAAGCTTCGATGTGTGAAGCAGGGGCGTTATCGTGATGCAAGAGCCAATTTTTGTTCTTCCACAAATCCGGGCGTTTCTGGCGGATTGCTTTGCCCAAATTGCGCATAACTTGTAGGTAATATTCCCTATTGACCGTTTCACCCTGGGGCAAGAACTCGTGATGCAACGAGCCTGCAATCGAATGGAAGAAAACGGTAAGCAAAACGTTTACATTCGAACTTGGTGCACTTTTTTCGGTCTTGGTTCGTGCGGCAGCTTCGATAGAGATGATTGAGCTTTGGTTTCCACGTCATAGCCATAAACCCACGATTCGTCACCAGTTATGATCCTCTGGAGCAAATTTGGGTCGTCGCGGACAGAGTCCAACATCTCTTTAGCAATGTTCATGCGATGCTGCTTTTGGTCGAAATTGAGCAGTTTTGGTACGAATTTTGTGGCGACCTGTCTCATGCCCAAATCATTGAAGAAAGTCGAATGGCACGGGCACGAGCCAATCGATATGTCTAGGTCCTCAGCAACTTCTCTAACGGTGATTCGACGATTGGCCTATACCATTTTCCTCACTTCATCAGTTTTTTCATCTGTTGTTGAAGTGCTCGGGCGTCCAGCATGCTTTTCGCCATTCACATCTTCTCGGCCTTCTGAGAACATTTTGTACCAGCGATAAACGTTGCTTTGGTCTAAAGTAGCATCTCCGTATGACACAGTCAACATTAGGAATGCATCCGCGCACTTAATTTCGTTTTTCACACAAAATTTGATACAGGTTCTTTGATCCATCTTTTTGAATAGGTAAAAATCGAAGACGAGCCGAAACACGTGCAAGCAAAGCAGCTGTCAACAATGAACTGAACATTCAAAATGACCGAACTCGTCGGCATGAGTGAGAGACATGAGTACCGACATATCGCCACAAAAAAATCGAAATTCGAATATACGTAACCTGCGCAAATTCCAAATTCGCGATACTTTTTGAACACACCTCGTATGCATTTTGTTAAACATTAAATGACCTAGTCCGAACACAGTCGTTGGGCTACTAATAACACTGTTTAAGTTAAAAATTTCGGCAAAAGTTTTGATAGCTGATCTACTTGAATTGGGGCCTTCTAAGTTCAAGGGCATCACTCTTTTGGCAGATTGGTTCCGTTTTTCGAGATAACAGTACTTGAAAATTTTGGATGATGGATATGAAAAATAAATTCTATGTTCATGAAATTTGTTAATGTTTAAAGCCTTATAGTTATATTTAGTGTTAATTTCATTCGGTTCAAATATAAATTCAAAGTTCTGAAGTAAACTCTGACAACATCATTGCCGCTCGAGTTCGAATCTACTGAGTTGATGCATAGGCTTCACAAACTTCATTATCCACCTCAAAGTAGTCCTGAAAAGTCGCATTGGAAGTTATTTTATTAGTCCCTAGGCAAGCCTAGTAATCAGCATTCATCATTTCCTTAGGTTTAGGTTAGGTTTGGCAGCCGCATCGCACATAGAGACAACGATGCCACTTAGAACACGAAATGGGTCCATCATTTCCTGACCTTCATCAAACTTTTTAAAGAAATTTAAAGGTAAAATCCGGATTTTGTTTTCCTCTATGCGCCTTAGGGCCTCTTTTACAATCCTGATACGATAATGTCACTTTATATATTTTTGCAATTTGGAGGATATATTCGATAGAAAGATTTCAATTTATTTTCTATGGCTTTTGGGTGTGCTGGACAATTATCGACGAACATTAACACCTTTCGCTTTTCATGTTGAAAGTGTTTATCCAGTTTCTTGAAAGCTAAAGTTGTACCTAATAAATATTTATATAACAAAGCTGGTCATCCGCGTTAAAAATATCGCATTTACCATATTACTTTTCTAGTAAATTTGGCAAATTGTAGATTTCCATTTCTCACAGTCCTCGTCAGGAACGTCATTACTCTCACTACACACCTTTTTATGACTCACGCAATACCTAAAATATAACCAGGTATCCACTTTAAATAAAAAAATCATCAGTTACACCTTTTACTTAGTACCTATGATTCCATTTATCAAGTCAACCTGTGCCAGCCTTGAAGTTTCCATCGCCAAGTCGCCTTGCAAATTGCATTGCCTTGCACCTTAATATTTCTCCGGCTTTACATTTCTCCAATACTTCAAAACACGCTTTGTCCAGAATTAAAAAAAAAAATATTTTTTTTTCGATATTTTGAAAGTATAGTATCTTAAGAATATACTGTGAAATTTGCATGCGGATATTATGCCTTCTACAGGTCATTAACTAGGTAGAAAGCAGTCCGCGCGCTCCTTTAGGGGGGCCTCTTATCAGTCGGCTTCAAAAAATCGATTTTTTTTTCTACTGTAAGCGATAGATATATAGGGTGTTTTTTTAGAGGTTAGGTTTTCAAGTTGGCACTACTTTTTCCGTAGATGGTCTTTTTGACAGCTGTCACTTGATTTATGCTCAGTTTGGTTTGCCATTTCATAATGAATAGACTTACACCTGATCAAGCGCGTCGCACGTTCGGTGAATGGGCCCAAAACGAGATGGCCACCGATCCCGATTTTCACAAGAAAATTTTGTTCAGCGATGAAGTTCACTTTTGGTTGAATGGGTATGTCAATAAGCAAAATTGTCGCATTTGGAGTGAACATAATCCACAAGCCATTGCTGAGACGCCGTTATATCCTCAAAAAGTCACTGTTTGGTGTGCTCTATGGGCAGAGGGAATCATTGGTCCATATTTCTTTAAAAATTAAGCCGGCCATAATGTTACAGTCAATGGAGAGCGCTATAGAGCCATGATTAATGACTTTTTCGTGCCTGAATTGGACGATGTTGATGTGGACGACCTTTGGTTCCAACAAGACGGCGCTACATGCCATACAGCCAACGCAACAATCGATTTATTGAAGGAAACTTTTGGTGAGCGCATTATCTCGCGCCGTGGACCTGTGGCGTGGCCTCCAAGATCGTGCGATATAACACCGCTGGACTATTTCTTGTGGGGCTATGTGAAGTCGCTTATCTACGCAGATAAGCCCGAGACGATTGACGCCTTGGAAGAGAATATTCGGCGCGTTATTGCTGACATACGGCCCCAATTGCTGCAAAAAGTGGTCGAAAATTGGGCCTCTCGGCTGGAATTTGTTCGAGCCAGCCGCGGCGGCCACTTGCCCGAAATCATTTTTAAAACATAATGGCAAACCCTTATCTTTATAATAAAGCTAAATTCTTGGCCATAACATTAAATTATATACGTTTTATTTCATCTTGAAAACCTAACCTCTAAAAAAAACACTCTTTACCATAAAAATCATATAAATCGAAGTTTTAAACTTTGTACAAATGAAAAAAAGATATTTAACAAATTTTCAACGTAATTCAAAAATTTGTCACTAGAATTTTTAGAAAAATTTTGAGTATGCAGTTTTATGTATGCACATTAAACTTTAGCATAATAAAATGCAAGTTTAAGTGGCCAAAACTTGGGTTGATTTGACAAAATTTTTTGCTGAAGGTCTTGTACATTTTGTCATAACCATAACGAGTGCTAAACACTTTTTGTAAGGAATAAACCGCCCAAATTCGTCAAAATAAGAATATTTTTAATGTGAAAAAATACTAAAAAAATCTAAATGCTGAAATAAGTCCTGAATTGTGGTTTCCCAGAAAAAATGTTCAAAGCCCCAATAAAAACCAGCATTCATCAGGGATAGTCTCCTTGCAAGAGCAACTCGAACATGCAGGAGTCTATGTTAAATAAAAAAAATATATATATTTTATTAAAATATTATGCTAAAAAAAATTACTCAGTATTGCTACAATTGAGTGTAAAAAAACCGCTTTGTTTACAAATAACCTTCCTTAGGGAAAAAATAGTAAAACTTAGTGGTTGAAAGTGGGCAAAAGCTTACAACTCAACTATTCCGCAAAATACCTAGCAAAGCACACCTCTACGTATGGCTGGAAAATGTAAAACATTTTTAAAAGATTGATGACTAACGCAGCGCAGCTGATTAAAATTTTTAAAACTCCAACACGAATACACTAAAAATCACAATAAAGTTTAGTGAACAATAAACATCACCGCCATCGCCACCACCACCATCGCTTTGCTCAACATCACTTCGGGTAACCTGAGCATTGACAATTGTTAGCGACGTTTATTTTTGTTGTTTGAAATGTCAACTTCTGACTGTTGCCAACGGTGATGATGTCGAGTTGAAAGCTTTCATTGCTGGGGTTGACTAATGGTGCAGCGTTTTTTGTTGGGCTCTAATGTGGGGGTGGCAAATACTCGGCGCAATTATTGTAAATGGCAAATGTTACCCGTAGAGAGCGGAAAAAAATCAACAAAAACAATAACAACATAAACAGCATCTCAGTCACGTGGCAATAGAGAATGCCATAAATAACAAAACAAATGACAACTCAACAATGGGCCAAGAAAAAAGGAAGGAACATGTAAAGCAAGGTAAGAGGAAGAGGAAAGAAAAGAAGACTCAAGAACATAAAAAAGTGCAAAAAAGCCAAAGAGAAAATTCGCACAGCAAGAAGTCCTAAGAAGAAAACATTTGGCGGCGGCATGAAAACAAGAGAAATGGAAAGAAATACAAAAGAAAAAAATCGCAAAAGTGTGTGCATAAAATAAGGCAACTCAAGTAGTTACCAACAGTTAATGTATAGAAATTACTACTGTGCGCGTTTATTAAAAAAGTAAAAAATTTGACAAATTTTCCATTAAGAATGTGTGGTGCCGTTGTTGTTGTTATTGTTGTGGAGGGTGTGAGTTTGCGAGTTTGTTACAAGTTTTTAATTAAAGATTCTGCATAGCAAAAACGTAACGGCAAACGTATACACTTACGGACAAAATAATAGAAACGTCCTTTTTTCGACAGTATTGACTAATTTTTCTTTGCTCTTTTTTAATTTTCATAATTTTTTTGCAAAAATATAACGCATTTTCAAACTCTGTACAAGATTTATAAAAATTCGACTAACTTTCGTCAGAAAATTAAACTTTTTAATCAGAATTTAAAAAAAATAATTTGGGTACGCAGCTCAAGGGAAAAAACTAAATAATTTTGAGCCACTTCTTAATTATGATTCAAATTTTTCTAGATTCGGTTGAATAGTGTTTTTTTTTTTGACAACACCAGGACGAAAAAAATCGTGTCCAGGTAATTGAGTTTAAAGTTTGAAGTACAGGAGCGCGCGGACCGCTCTCTACCTAGTTAATGGCTGTAAAAACTATATTATAATATTGGAAATTTCCGCATGAAAATTTCACAGTATACTCTTAAGGTATTATACCTTCAAAATATCGAGAAAAATAATAATCGATTTTTTGAAATTTCTAGACCACCGAGTCCCCTTAAGGGGCTTTTTTAAATGCAGTATTTATTATATATTTTAATGACAGTAGAGTACAAGTAGAAGAAGGAAAAGTAATGGTTGATTTTTTGGGCTTAGAAATTTGAGTCCAAACTAATTTTAAAAAAAGTTTTCCAAGTAGGTTTTTAGAGCAGTGAAAGTGCGCAGATTTGCCAATCACTACAGCTGCTCCTTTCATAATTCAATCTGCTTTGGGTTTCTGGTTTTAATGTATATTCCGATTATAGAAAGTTCTCCAATAACTAACTTCAGGAACTCAATCTAGAAATCAGTAAAGGAAATCAATTGGAATACAATATGAGAGCTTTGAAACTAACTTGGCGTTGCTTTGTAACTTAAGAGTGGCTGCTCGGCTCGAGTTCAAGCCCATTACAGATACAGCGATACGATTGCACATCAACATTTCAAAGGGATTTGAATAATTTTCTTTATTTTGTTTCTTCTTTTTATGAATGTTCTGTGGTGGCTTTACATTATGCATCACTCAGCCGATGCCAGATTGACACTCAAACGTCCACTACATCTTCCGACTTTTAACGCTGCTTTTTCTTTTACAATCACGAAGGGGACTGCACGTGATCGCTTAGTCTTAGTTGAAATAACAAAAAAAAAAAAAAATAAGCTGTAGCTCATAACTTTTTTATAAAAGTATTGCTTATTATCTTACGAAAAATATTAAAATCCTATTTCAAAATTATATACAAAAATTTCAAAAATTCCACAAACTTTTCATTCTTACTCCACAATTTTTAATAAGAATTTCTATAATTTCTAGGTATACATTTTTATAGCCAATTAAATTTCAGTATAATATAGCGCACGTTCGAAGTTGTCCATATAACGGGTTCACAAAATTTCAAATACAAAAATTACGAAAAGTCAGCTAAATTTTTAGCATATTTTTAATGTACATTTCAGTAAAATTTTATGAAACATTGCAAAAATTTCTTCCATCACATTTCACACAACTATGAAAGCTGTAAAAACCGCCTCATTTCTAAAGTAAAGAAATTTCTAATAAACTGCAAAAATATTCGCATTTACATAAAACAGTTGATTGTGAAATCTGCTCCAGTTGCTCCACTTCCAACCGACCAAGCCAGCACACAAACCAACGCAATCGTCACTAACACGGCGCACTCAATTGCGCCACTCCACCAACGCAGCGTGCATCCGCTTCACGTAGCAATGCTTATTGTCTCATCACAATAATAAACGGATGTCGGCGGAAGCACGTCGTAACTATGTGCTTTAAATGGCTCACCGGTTGACTGGATGGCTGACTAGCTGGCTGGGTGGCAAGGATGCAAGGACGAAGTGCTTCACTGTGCAAATGTTATGTAGCTCACAGTCGGTATTTTACGAGTATTCACCTCCTACAGATGCTGAGCATACCCTAGTGGGCCACAAAATTTATCTGCTACATATGAAATTTTATTTTTCCTTAAAAAAAATTACTAAACAACTGCAATGTTTGCGACAGCTTTTCATTTTTAAGAAGTGTAAATTGTTTGAATACTTTTTTTTAGCGCTTTATGACGCCATATTGCACGCCACACTGCCAGCTCAGTTGGCGGTAGTTAAAGCAATCAGCGATGAGCAGCCGTGGCAGTGATAATCAACAAATAACAACCAACAACGACTTGTATGACACGTGTACGAAACGAACGTTAAAATCTCAACTTTTACGAGTTGCCGAATTGCTCCTGCCGCCAAACGATAGCACGGCTGATGCTTTGCGACACAAATGCAAACATAGTTAGGTGAAGTAGCGCAACCGCAGCAGCCTGGCGGCGGTGCTGCCTATGGCTATGAGTACATAACTACTCGTAAAATAGTTGCCATGTGGCAGTTAGTGTTTTTGAAACTGTTGCGCTATTTTTTATTTTAGTTTTTGTTTGTTTCTGCTACCTTTCCCATTTACGAGTATTTGTTGTAGTTTTCGTGTTTGAAGTTGAAAGCAAACATTGTTACTACATTTTTACGATACTTGTGTGGAAGGTGAGCTTACGTGGCAAGTTTTTATAGAACTCTTAGGAATGATTTAGGGAAGGCCACTGTTTGGGTTAATATTCCAGTTTGCGTTAAATGAATGATTAAAAAAAACACATTGTTTTCAAGTCAGCGCTGTTCAGATATACACCTATGCCCACAATAACAGTAGCGCGAACAAATGCAACGCTTTCACTATTTATTTATTTTTTATTTAATTTTTTTAAGCATAAGTTTCCATCAAAGTTTCGTGTTTTGTACAAAATTTAAGAAAATCAAGAAATTTTTATAAAAAATTTCTAAGTTGCTAGTCAGAATTTCTAGATAAATTCTATGCATTTATGTAGCTCATTCAATTTTGGTAAAATATTGTGCCTGTTTGAAGTGAAGAAAAAAAATTATCAAAAACCATAGTGAGTTTTGGCGCTATGATTTTGATAATTTTTGTTTTTAATTTTATAAATTTTCTTCCATATAATGAATGCTCTACATTTTTGTTATATGGAGAAAAGGTACTAGACCGCCGGCAAAAGAAAATGCCACCTAAAACAAGCAATTTTTTATACCACAAATACATAAAAAAAATTTGACTAAAAAGTTTAAAATTTTGTCACAACTGTTTCGAATTTTTTTTTAATGTTGCGCAAAGTTTGAAACTGTTTCCACTGGCGGACCTTTTCGGAATTTCGCTATTATTTTTGTGGAAAACCGAAAATGCTAAATTCAAGAGAATAATAAACCTTACTTCATTGATTTTTGACCTTTTTTAAAAATCCAACGCTTCGAAATTCATTCAGTTGAAGTATGGCTTCATGGAAACTTTGAAAATTCGCTCCCACAAACTAATGCACCCTAACGCACTTGGCCAATTCATTACTAACTCGTACTCTTATAATTTATTTTCAAATACACCCGTTGAAAATTTAAAAGTACATCACTATTTTTCCATAAAACCGTCAACCTCTGGAAATTTTTTTTAGTTTACGGTGTTGGGTTTTTTCTTCCATATAAAATAATGAGATGTACTTTGTATGGAAGAAAATGTGTGATATTTTGCGAAAATTTCTTTTTTCAAAAATCAGCGATATTTTCTAGTCATTTGAGACTTGCACTACAATTCAATGGACAGTAAAACTGCATACCCAGAAAAATTCTAAAAATTATGATTAAAATGTTGAAACTTTTAATGGAATTTCGAAACGTTTTGTAGAAAATTTGAAACTTTGCGTTATACGGTTTTTTTTGTAGTAAGAACTATACCGTAAAAAATAAAAAAAAAAATAATAACTTAGAAAATATTGCTGTATTATATGAGCAGAGACCGTAGGGGTTCGAATTAATACTCATTTGGGAAAATATTTTCTTACAGAAAGCTGGTTTACAATTTTGGCAAGTGGCAATTTTCATGCTCACAATTCCATTTTAAGCTTCTTCAATTCAGACCCCTCTTACTTTTGCACAAAATTTACTACTCCAAAGCATTTGGGTACCTTGCCCTCAGAATAATTGTCATGAAGTCAGTGAGAAACTCTAAACTTTTCGCTGCTAGATACAAAAGTCCAACGTCAGAAAGGCAGTTCCTTGGAATCTTCTTCCCTAAAAATTACTTTTAGCATTTATGTATAAGTATCATGAGCACATTTAGACGCGAACTTCAGAGATATATTAGCCCAAAGAGAGATCATTTTAATTTTAATTCATAAGTAAAGTGAACTTGATTTGATTTTCTTTGTAAATTTGACCATGAGAATTGTAGGCTATCGTGACGAACACTAATAATTATAAGGTTTCTCCTTGCTGTGTTAGGATCGAATCATTAGATAAATAAAATAAAAATAAAAATTAAGGGAACCTTGCACCAAACAGGTTCCTACTTAAATTCCTTTACGAACATTTTTGGCCTTCAGTAGTTTACTTCATCCCCCTAAGTTTACTCTCTCCCCATTCATGCGCTCATACTCAACTTGTATTTTTCTCTCACTACTTCTCTCACTCCAACTCACTTGCTAGTAATTAAAGAATTTCTTCTTCTTATTTATTTATTTGTTTGTTTAATTTTGCAGAAGTGTAGCTACCACGTAGCTTATACACCGCACACCCACACACAAATAAGTACATCCATTCACACAGTCATTCATGGGAAAGCTGTTTGTTTGCATGTTGGTCGCCAAAGAATTTCTCTTTGATTCACTCCCGTAACTAATTAGCTAAATTAATTACTAACGCTCCAACAAAGTGTGTAAATATTTACTTTAATAAACTTAATACCTCTCTACTCTTCTTTCATTCTCTTTGCAGCAGTGATTCTTGAATTTTGAAGGAGATTTTGAAGCAAGGACTTGTAAATTTATATGAAACTCAAAAAAGTGATTCTAACAACAGGGATTTTGAATGCCTAGGAGGTGAGTGATTCATTAAAAATTTACACGCAAATAATTGTATGACATAATTTATGCGGGTTAGTTAGTTAGTAAATTATAAATTAAGCAAATAGAATTATTTATTAACTTTTTAGCTGGAGTTTGCTGGAAGATGCCAATATTTTAGGTTTAAATTCTTAAAGAAAATATGGCGCATTATTCGCGCAAAATTTTGTTCAAATTGAAATTTATAAATACAGTTTAAAAAGGGATGAACGAGAACTTCACGCTGAGGAAGTAAGTTGATCTTATTGTGAATTATTACTTTCAAAGCTCTTTTATAATGCAATGGTAGACAGTTTGATGGTTAAACTCATTTAGCGAAAGTGAATTGTGAGGAATTATATGGGCACTTAGCAATACCCTGAGTCCTTACCGCTTTGCTTTATTTAATGGCGGCTGCTGTAACCGAATGGGTTGGTGCGTGACTACGATTCGGAAAAGCATAGGTTCAAATCGCCGTGTACGAAATACCAATTGATGGAAAAAGTTTTTCTAATGGTGATCGCTCCTCGGCAGACAATGGCAAACTTCCGAGTATATTTCTGTCTTGAAAAAAGCTTGTCATAAAAAATTATTTGCCCTTCAGAGTTGGCTTAAAACGGTAGGTCCCTCCATTTGTGGAAAAACAACAAGACGCACGCCACAATTATAAGGAGAAACTCGGCCGAACGCCCAAAAAGGGTATACAAACTATTTCACACCTCAGGTAGATACGAAATTCAAAAGATATCAGTACTGATCTGCTCCTAAAATACTAATAAAACTGAAAATAGGTAGTATAAAAAATATTAAAAATTAAAAAAAAGAAGGTCAACCCAGTTTTGTAATAGAAAATCTCTTTTGCGGTTGCTCGAATTTGCTAAGGCAATTCCCGTAAAAGAAGCCGTGTCCACATAACAATTTTGCGGTTGGTCAAAATCTTGACAAAAGCTGATTGATTTAATTGATTGATGAAAATATAACCTGTTTGAAGAACAAGTCAGAATGTTGATAGAATAGACAGATAAAAATCACAGAACAATCGTAATTGGTAAGGTGTAAAAAGAGATAAACGTCAGATTGGTGAGGAGCTGCTGTGGAGATCAAATGAGGGAACTTGTGCGCTATTAGACCACGCTGTTATTTTTAATCTAAAAGAGTTCACAAATTTACTTGAACAAACTACAGTTCTTTAATTACAAAAAAAAAAAATTGGAGTGATTTGGATTTGAGCATTTCATTTTTGAGTACTATGGATATTTTGAATTTTAGTTTTTTATATTAAAAGTATTGAATCGTTTTTCTTGTGTTTTATTAATACCGTAATAACAAGAAAACCATGGAAACCATGCAAAAATATCCAATATTTTACCTGGTTTTTATTGAATCATTTGGCATTATTAGAAATCCTGTAAGGAATTGCTTTAGTTGTGGCTAATACTGTATCTCAAACTAGCCTAAATGTTATGCAAAATTTGACCAAAAGTATTTGCTTTTGGAAAAATCGCTTATGTTTCGTATTTGATATCATAATGAACGGTTTATCCAAAACTGAGTTTGGGTTTGCCCCAAAATACCTTTCCAGCAAGTTTGCGATAGCCTGTCTTTATGGAAAAGTCTGGATAATTTAGATTAAAAAGACCTGAACTACGCTCGATTAGGTAACTGAAAAAGCAGGTGTAAAAATAGGCCTCTTCTTTTCGCCAAGCGTTAGCAAGTACCCTGGTATTAGTACCCATATCTTGGCTTTGCTCTAAAAAAGCTGCCTAAAAATACATTTGTTTGTCAAATAGCGAATTATAACACTTTTATGAGGTATACCTATTTTCGCTGCTGGCAAATCTTGCTCGATAACTTTATTCTTGCTTTCACATGCTAATTTTTGGTCAAGTTATCCGTGCAGAGAGATAGCGAGCTGAGAAGTGGTGAATAGAAGAATTATGTTCTACTTTTTTATTTCGTTTATTCAGTCTACAAATAATTCTTACAGACTATATTAGATAATTTTTAATTATTAGTTAAAGATTATAAACAATTGTTGCCTAAAATTATATAAACTTAGTCTAAAGTCGAGGCTAAGATAATTGTTGCAGAATCGAAGCATCTCACCATTGGTTCATTGAGGGCATAGTTAGTTCTATACCGTTGATCTACAAATAAACGAACCTGCCTTAAATCATGGTGCTTTGTTTGATATGTAATTAAACTCTGTAACTCACAACAATTTATATTGAAATTTAAAAGATTATACACGAAGAGAATTGAAAAGTAGATTCGTCTGTCCTCAAGGCTTTGCAGTCCAATCAATTTGCGTCTGCCTATATAACTAGGGAGCCCTTTAGGCCAGCGCAGCTTACACAACGCATATTTGGTAAAGACTTTTTGGACTCTTTCAATTTTATTTATATGACATTGGTAGAATTGGCTTCGAATTAAGGAGACGTAGAGTGCTTTCAAAGTCAAGGGATCTGAAAAGTCTTCCGTATTACGACGTAAAAATCCAATCATAGAAAAAGCTTTAGAGATAAAATAATCAATATGTTTCGAGAACGTTAGTCCTGAATCGAAGATTATGCCCAAGTTTTTGATTTCCTCTTTCCTACTAAGTATAATATTGTTCAAAAAGTAATTATAGATGAATGGATTAGGTTTCTTCCTGTATGAAACCACGCAGCATTTGTCGGTATTCAAGTGTAGGTGGTTCATGGTACACCAATCTTGAAGATGTTTGAGATCCTTTTGAACATTGGAACAATCTTCAATACAGCTGATTTGTAAAAATAACTTAACATCATCTGGAAACATTAAGCATTTTACATATTGAAATATTTTAGGTAAGTCGTTTATAAATATTAAATGTAACTATGCGAATCCAATCCTCCAGTCCAATCCAATCCTCCAATACATTCTGCTCCTTAAGTTAGGGGCTTAAAAAACATTCAAACTTCTGAAGCACATCTAATGTGAGGCCCGCTTGTAATGGATGAACGACCTCTTGTTAGCTCTTCAATAGTATTTTATCGTGTTTCGGTAAATCAACACCTAGCTAAATTGGAAAGACGCATTTTCTTGATAACTTAAGAATTTTCGTATCTTTATAGATGAAAAGAATGATAGTGTGGCTTCGGTTATCCATTTCAATCGATTTCTTCCATCTATTTCAATCGATTATTTGTGTTTTTTTTTCATCGATATATTATTTTTAGTATGAATTTTCTATTTACCACCCTTTATTATACATTTACCACCCTTTATTATAAATTTGTATCGATTTTTTATCTAATGCTAATGAATATGTTTTGGTCCCTCTATTATTTCTATTATCGATTTTTAATCAGTTATTCCATGAATGTTGCTCTTGGTTTTTTAGTTTACTTGTGATCGCATCGTGTATCGAAAACTAACGATTTGGATGCGTTGCCAGTTGGCCACGTGTATCGATTTATTATTGAAATTAACGGTTATCTAATGCGAATGAACTTGCTTTATTAGCGTATATCCATCTCTATCGCTGTTTTTTATTTATTTAATTCGTTATTGATTTTTTGTTAATTTTAATTCGTTATTCATTGCAAATGACTTCGCTGCGTTGGCAGTTATCTACTTATAGGTGTTTTTGTTTTCTTACATTTACAGTCGATTTTTTAACTTCTTATGTGGAAAGCAAATGGGTACATTAACATCCATATTAGTGCCTCCAACTTGCATTTGATTCATAACTTTTGAAAGAAAAAAATTCACCAAACTTCAGTGAATGGGCGAATACTCATTTTAGGGAACTAAAATAACTCATATTTTATTACTCGGAAGAAAGTGTTGCGAGACTATAAATATTACCACTATTCAAATCAAATTATCGAACTGTCCTTTTTCTCCTTAATCTCTCTCTCTCTCTCTCTCACTGTCTGTGCTGGACCGTTGCTTCATCAACAATCCTTCTCCAATTCAGTCTCTCTCTTCGACGTTATCTAGCTCTCTTTCTTAGTCGACCTCTCTTTCTTCCTCCTATTGGACGCAAAGTAAAAACTCTTTTTTGGATTCTTTCGTTGGGCATTCTTATGACGTAACCAATCCATCTAATCCGATGCGATTTAATAGGTTAGGTTGGGATGAGCACACTTGGACGAAGATAGGCGGATTCGTCCTTTGTGATCCCATTATGAAGGAGGTGAGGTGAAAGAGAAAACCTATGGGATGAAAGGAGAGGGCGGGAAGAGGTAGCGGTGGGTGGGTTAGAAGGGTGCATTAAGAGTGTGTGGATTATGAACGATGACTGTGCGGCGCTTGCGTCAACCGCTTTGTGCTGATGATGAAATTGATCAGATTTTTAATGCCAGCTATATCAGCAGGCGTAGAAAAGAAGTAAGAGCCAAAATGCCTAGATCTTAATCCCGCCAGAGCATGGCAGCTAAGGAGAAGGTGCTGAGATGAGTCCACCTCATCCTTCATACATCCAACGCAAAAAGGTAAGGTCTCAAAGCATGCAATCTTCGCGCATAGTGTCCTGTGAGAAAACCCACGACATTCGAGAGCTGCTACTTTGTCAACCTTAGAAGCTCACCCGGGCGCCACCGACCCACACGTGGCCATAAGGATTTCGCGGTCTTACAAGTACTTGCCTAACGCTCGCTGAGTTGGCGTGAAGCCCATCTTTCCAGGAGCAGACCGCAGGTAGTCAGGGGAAGTCCAATTTTCTCCCTTCGCGGGGAAATCACCTCACATGTCCCTTGTCTGGCTAGCTTATCCGCCTCACAGGTTCCCGAAATGTTGCTGTGACCAGTAACCCATATCAGGCTTATGTCAAAGAATTCGGTTTAATGAAACGTATTACATTTTCACCAGCAATGAGGTTTTCAATTTCGTTGTTGTAACGGAAGCGATACGTGCCGTTTTCAAGCCGAATAGGACCGTAGATTTCTTTCTTATTTATCAAATTCACATGCTAGTTCTACATTTGAAAAATATTTATTTATTTATTTCCTGCGCCTGCTCCACTTTTCAATGCGTAACTACGGCTATTCCCGATCGGCAGCAACAACGAATTTAACGTCCAATAAACTCACCGAACAAACTTGAACATCAATCATCACGTAAAAAAAGACATGAACGATCGATCCTTTAGCCATGTTAATTGTGTCAAATGACCTCGAGCAGTTGCTGAAAAAAAGCGACAGCGATTACTTAAAAATAGGCGCGTTCAATGAAGAGCACGCCAAGAGAGCGCTAAAGGCCAAATGCATGGGTGAACGGACATACATAAAAACATAGGTGCATAGACGCAACTTGTTTGTGTGGTAATGGCAAAATGGAAAATATAAAACAGTTTAGAGAGTGGGAACGGGAGTTAAACTAGAGGGAGAGAGAGAGAGAGAGTCAGAGAGCGGACTTGCGAATTAAAATCAATATTTACCAGCAAATGGTGAATTCAACGCTGATATTTGGAGAAATACTTGTTTCGCTCATTGCCTTGAGTTGTACTGTGTGCGGCTACTAGTTGTTGCTCACTGCACCTGTTGACAATAAAAACAATGGTGGTGAATATATACCCAGGTTTGTTACGCTCAGTGTAACAAGTGTGGTGTGCATTGGAGTCTCTTTTTGTTTACAAACTGTTTTCATATTTCCATTGTAGTAGTGTTGTTGGTGATGTTTACGCTGGCCAAGTTTGCTGATGTTCACTTGGGTGTTGCGCATGCATTCTTGCTGCTACTACTCTTTTGCTGATGTACAACTTTCTTTTGAATTTCGTCGTTATCAAATTATGCTGCGCGTTCGTGTTTTTGTGGATCGTGCGCCAAGGTGATCTTACCATTGATGGTAGTAGTGAGCTGTAGTATTTCTGGCCGATGCGCTGGCGCACCTATACGCCATGCGGGCTCACTAGCGAGCATTTAGTTTGCAACGAAACTTAGACGCGCAATGACGTCGAGTTACATCGACCGGTTTCCGAAATTAAGCATCATTTCACGTGAGCGCGCATGCGTATAGAATATTTTTGTTTTGTTGAAAGATACTTACAGACGAGTACTTAATAAAATCAGAAACAAATCCACAATGACCGCGCAAGTGCCCATCTAAGTATTTGTAGCACAAATACTCAATAGGAGTAAGCGGACTCGTCGATATTTTTGAAGCGGTTTTGTTATACGCGAATGCGGGGCACGTAATTAGAACGCGAACGGTCGTCTTGTCGTGTATCAAAATAATTGCCATTGACAGTAATTGTCTGGCTGGCAATCGAAGGCAGGCAGACGAATGTCTAACTGATTATTTCGGCCCCATTGCAACGATCGATTTGCAATTATTTACGTCTGTGGCCGCATGTGCAATCGGGAGTGCGTGATTTTATTGCATCGTTATCTGCAATTTTCCTGTTTTGCCACGTTCTGCATATTTTTGGCTTAAAAAAATTGTTTTGAAAATAGGCGTGTTACAGAAAACGCCAATGTTGCTACATTTTTGTTTGTGTTATAGTGCTGGTTAGCGGCGTGAAACCGCCGCGGCTTGCGGTGTTGCGCGTGAACGAGCCTCAGTGTAGCGTAAAATTGATTTATTGTTTGTGCATGTTGCATTGTTGCTAGTTTTTTAAACAAAAAATAAATAAATTGAAAACAAATACATTCTTAAAGTCGTGCCTGATTTATTAAGAACTGTAAAAATGTCACACGCTCTGCAACCGTTGAATCAAAAAACGGCTGCGCGACCACATTTGCCGCTACCAAAAACGTTGGGACGCCGCGCCCAATTGCTGGCCACAAAAAATTGGTGGAAAATCTGTTTTGTTTACGGTCATGATCCGACGAAATTTTACCGTGAAATTAGCTACAATACAAACGACACACAAACGGCCAAAAAGGAATCAAAATCTACAAAAGTTACTGAAATAATAAATAAAGAAAAAGCCACTACCAACACCGCTGTTGCCGTCCGTAATACGGAGGCTGCTGATTCACTGCGCTCAGCGGCTTTTTCACTGGACAGTGGCAGCGCATCCCAACCTTCGCTGAGCTCATTAAATGACTGCGCTAAATTATTTCCACGCAATATGCCCAGCATAAGGCGTAGTCGTCGGCGTGTAGGTGCCAAAACAGCGGCTGGCGTTCCGGGTGCTGCGGGTATTGAAGGCAGCGAAGAGTTGCCAGCAATTGCGACAAATGCCAGCGGAGCGCGACAGTCACATTTGGCGGTTGCCAAACAAACCAAACACAAATCCAACACAGCTGGTGGCAGCATATTGCAACGCGTCGACAGTAGCTGCCACAAATCGAGCGTCTCTAAAGTCGCGAAGTTGACGCCGAGAAAATTGAAGGCGCCAAAGTGTGGCCAAAAGCGTCAACATAGCCGCCGTACGCCGTTCATGGAGAATAGTGAGTGTGCGGTAGATGGCGGAAAGAGGCAAACGTTGTCGTGTAATCAAATTGGTGAACGGCGCAACAAAAGCAACATAAACTGCAGTGACAACAACAGCAAGAGCAATGCCGGCTTCAGACAAATATTAGCGCCAACTGCTACCGACGCGTCATTTATAGAATGCACGCCGTTACAAAATGCGGTCAAAGCGCGCTGTCACAAGCATAGCAAGCAAGCGCACAGCGTTGAACGGCAGTGGCTGCCACGGGAGCAACAAAGCGATTTACAAGTGCAACAGCAGCAACCACAGCAGAAGGTGCTTAAAATCGCGCAACAACAACAACTGCAAACACAGCAATGCGCTGTGCAACATGCAACAAAACCGTTAAAATTGTCACTGCTGCCAAATGTCGACGCGTTGTCGCAGACATTTTCAGTCGCTAGCGCGTCGTGGCGCGCCAGCTCCATCACCGACCACTTGGCCACTGTTGGCTCACTGCCTTCACCCTCAGCCATCTCACAGACACATTCACAACAATCCAGTCTCATTAGCTATGATATGAGTCGTTCTACTAGTCGCCAAAGTTGCTTCGAGCCATTACCAAATGCGACCAGAGTCACGACAATAACAACAACGCCGAAAACGAAGGCGCAAGCCTGTCCATCTCATTCCGGTAGCAAACACCACCACCAGCATTTGGATGACACATTTCTGTCATCGGGCATTTCGTGCGGTGATGGCGAAACACAATCTGAAGCGAGTTGCGCCTCACCAGCGTTCCGCTTGACGCCAAATAGCGCAGGGGGCTGTCAGCAAAATATACAAGGCAGCAACACCAATGTTGATATAGAGAATATGGAGGATGCTGAAGACGCATTAATTGAGGCTGAGGTGGCTCAACTTACAGCCAATTTGCGTCGTGACGAAGAAGCGTCCAAGTGGCGCATGCCTGGCGTTGCAGCAACTCCGAAAGCATCGACTGCAAAACCTAATATGTGCACAACGGCAGTTGAAGCAGTGACAGTAAGCGCGACTGCTATAGCAAAGAAAGTTGCCACAAATGAGGCAACAATGTCAACAACTGTCACAGAAACAATTACAGCAACAACAACAACACTGTTGCCGGCAGCGCTAAATGTTGCCGATCTACGCAATTTGAAAGTGCGTCGCAATCGTAATCCTGTTTGGATAGATGGCGGCGAATGCTGCGGCATTACAGCACCCATAGCCGAGGATGCGCAACTAAGTGATATTGAAGAGCAGTTGGCACGTTTACCAACGAGCGATGAAGTGGATATGAATTGTGCAGCGCAGGGAGAAGCAATAGAGAAAATGTCAAGAGAATTGGTAGCAAGCAACGCAATCGAAAAAGTAGCAGCAACAGCGTCACTAGCATCAACAACAAAGTCTGCAGCTACATGCCTGCAACATAAGCTGTAAGTGGTTCTTCTTTCTACTTATACAGTAGCAAGCATAACTGAGTGCCGAAAATGATTTTCTGTTAAATTTTTTCTTGTCTTCTAAGTATTTTCTTCTTCTTCTAAGTTTTTTTTTCTGCAGAGATTTTCGAGCTCAAATTTTTTTGTTATTTTTTTATTAAATATTGTTCATTATTTTTCCAAAAGCACATAAATCAAACATTCAAACTTTATACAAAATTAAAAAAGAATTGATGATAGAGATTATTATTATTTTTAAATGTCTTAGAAAACTTTCGAGCCGCAGTTTTTATCACCCATAGAATTTTGATAGAGTGAAGTGCAAGTTTGAAGTAATTGAATAACAAAACAACCTTGGATTTTTAAAAAATCATTTTTTATTTTTTTAATTTTTTTGTGGTTGTTTAGCAAAAAAAGAGGTTTTAGAATATTGAATAAAGTGCAAATAGTCGTCGGAAAAAACCATTTTTGATTTTTATGGAGAAAAATTATTGATTTTTTTATGTACATTTTTTTATTTACCAAACGCAATTTTTAAAAACTGAAGTGGATTTTCTTCTAATTTCCGTGTGCTTTTTTTCTAACCATCTTACGTAGTTTTTTTCCACAAATAAGTAATTTTTATATGGAATTAAGAGCAAAAAGTTGTGAGAAAAAAAGGGTCTTAATTTTTATACTAAATTTTTATACAAAAGACTATTTATTTATTTATTTATACTTTTAATTTTGTTTGTTTTTTCAAACCATCTTGCGCACTTTTTTCCACAATCAAGTAATTTTTATTTGGAAGCAAAAAGTCGTCATAGAAAAAGATTCTTGATTTTTATAGAAAAGCTGATTGACAATTTTATATATAGATTTTTTCATCTACCAAATGCAATTTATAAAAACTGAAGTGCATTTTCTCTTATTTTTTTTTTTTTTTTGTTTTGTCAAACCACCTTGGGCACTTTTTCTCACCAGAAATTCATTTTCATGTGGACTAAACTACCAAAAGTCACATCAAAACAAAAAGCACCACAAAAAAAAAATTATCCCAAATCCAACCGATTTTTAGTTGCTTCAAAGTTGCACTTATTTTACTAAAATTGTATAAACCATGTTACAGCGTATCCGAAAATTTTCTAAGAATTTAAATTAAAAAGTTTAAAATGCATATGCAAGTTTTTTGAAGTTTTCTAAGCTTCGTACAAGTTTAAAGTTTAGGTCAAAGAATGAGCAATATTTACAAAAAAATCCAACTCGTTAAACGTAAATATAAAAAAAAAACAAAAAAAAATCATCATGCACTCAGTTATGCTCGCCACTGTAGGTCTACAAAACTAGTAGTTGCAGTAGTAACTAGAAGCAAAAGAAATGCTTGTAGTTTTTGTAGGCCTAGAAATCTGCTCAGAAAAAATGCTAAATCGTGCATGCTCCGACTTTCTCTTCAAACAACTAAATATTGCTCTAAAACCATTAGCATTTCAATAGCTGCGCCGAACTGTAGCACTAAAGTGTTGATTAAGCGTTAAACAGCCTTTTATTGTTTCATTTTTATGGCTGTATTGGGCGCGTCTAATTTTTTATGTTAAAACTAGAAGTAGAAAAAAGCAGTCAAATTCTTTTATTCCTCACTTAACAGTGGCCGAGATGTCATACACACAAAGAATATTGTGGTGGCCTATGAACAATGGAAGATCAGCGAAAGCTTGTTTTTTATTGTTTATCGGTTTCAAAAGAATTTTTATCGTTTTCAATGGAATTATTACATAAATCTCTGCTTAGTTGATATTTCAAGTAGTTGATTGCATAATATTTTATTTGATCAAAGAAATTTGGGGCGGCCTCCATGTGTTGTGTTAGGCTTAGGCGACTAGCTTTTAAGTGTGGTTGTATATATTATTTGTAAATTAAAGGCTTCTTGAAATAAATAGATATAAATAAGTGGATAAATTAAATAAGCAAGAAATGGAAGCAGCTAATTTTTGATAAATCTGCCCTTTGAGTTTTTTGTGAAAGCACTCAAAAGAGTATTAGGAGAGTTAAGCAGAATACTTAAATTTTCCGAACCAATTAGTTTTAATGAAGTACCAATAAATTCGCTTAATTCGTTATTAGCTATTTAGCTAACAAAGAATTTCAAAGCTGCACTAATGAAGTTTTACGAATCTAGCACACTTCCACTCATGCTGTGGAAGCATATAAAAAATTTATGAATACTTCTATTGTACTAAAAACTTCATAGCTAATATCCGGCGTGCTTCGTGGCGACTCATAAGTAATGAATTAAATTTTGACACCAAAGTGTTTAGATAAGCATTGTTCAAAGTGCATAATGAAAATATAAATTTCGAAAAATGTTTCGACATTCATTCAAGCCAATATTGAAAAATTATACTACAAATTTCAGTTGACGCTCAACAGAGCTCTTAGCAAATGTATTTCTCCTGTTTTAAGTGCAACTACGCTTGCATTCAAAAAAGTAGTTCGATTTGCGAGTCAAAGGTTTGTAAAATCGCATAAAAATCAGGAAAAATTTGTATTTTTTTCTCAGACTTCAAACCAGTTATTTTTTTACTCCCAATAAGATGCGTATCAAGAGTTTTACTCAGTTCAGAAGAAGCTTTGACTGAGTTTTAATAAACGGTGGTTAAGTTTCAAGGGCCGGTGTTGATTTTGAATAAAATGCAATGGTTTTTGGAAATTATTATTATTTTTCTTCATTATGATAATACTGGTATGGCTCAATTACGTACGGAATAAAATATTGGCCAAATAGCCGACGCGACCTCGGCGGCACACCTCCAAAGACCACCAAATGCAAATAGTTCCTGATCTGAAGGGTGGTTAAGTTTCAAGGGCCGGTGTTGATTTTGAATAAAATACAATTTTTTTAGGAAATTATTGGCATTTCTCTTTATTATAATAATATTAGTATGGCTCAACTACGTACGGAACCAAATAGCCGCCGCGGCCTCGGCGGCACACCTCCATCCGATGGTCCAAATTTTCGATGACGCTGAGGTATAATTGAGGTTCTATGCTGTTAATATGCCGAATTATCTCATCCTTTAGCTCTTGAATTGTTGCTGGCTTATCGACGTACATCTTTTCTTTCAAATAACCCCAAAGAAAGAAGTCCAATGGTGTCGTTGACGTTTAGGTGTGGTTCACATTCAACATCGGCCCTTGAAACTTAACCACCCTTTATAATGTCAGGTATGCAAATGTGAACTAATCACTGAGTTCTCTTTGATATGGGACATGACGCTTCGATTTTCAATTTTGTCAAACGCTGCAAGAGTAAACTGGGCATTAAAAAGACTTGGAAAGGGTTATCTGCAACTAACAAGACAAACCAGAACGTGATAATCCGGCATACCGATAGATACCGACGAAGAAATTTAAATCTGAATCAGTTAGCTTTAGGCTTTTTTGATCTAATTAAATAAAATATTTCAGTCTGATTTTACAGGTAGGTAGGTGAAATGGTTGGAGTACCAGTTTAGTACTTCCCAAGTAGAACTGAGGTGCGTTTTGATACCATTATGATACCTCCAACAGGGAGATATCTATAGCCAGCCAGAGCTGTTGATGTAACGGAGATGGTTGATGGGATTTAAGTTGGTGCACTGCCACAGGCTGTCGAAGAAAGGAGCACCTAGTGAGCTTAAGCGTCTAGCTGCCAATTCCGGATATTTACAGAGAAAGCGCTCAACATTCTGTTTCTGTGAAAGGTCTCAGCTTCTGCAATGGGGATTAAATGGTAAACCTTTTTTGCGTGCATGCCGATCATCCATTAACCGGTAAACACAGCTACGAGTTTGAAAGTTGAATATCGTGAAGTCTCCAGGACTTTCTGCGTCTATTGCACTGGCCCCAAAGGGTTTTCAAAATATGTAGGTCAATAAGAAATGAAGCTTAATTTGCTCTGCGCTTTTCTGAGAAATAATTTATTCAACTCCCCTTTAACAACAGTCAGAGGGATGCTGATCACCAGGAAGGAGACCTCCGAAACCAATTAAGTCGACCCCTTCCTGGCAAGCTCATCAGCAATTTCATTTCCCCCCTATGTTGATATGTTCTGCAAAACAAATCAGAGAAATGTTACCTGCACACCCAAGAGATTTGAACTCCTTCTTAAAGGAGTTGACCACTTCGAATCTGCACCATGACATCAACAGAGCTTTGATCCCAGCTTGACTATAGGGAAATTGAAGAATAAAGGATCTACGGATCAAAACGGCAACTCTAACTAAGGAGCCGTTCAGCCCAAATAAATATTCTTTAAAGCTAGCCCCACAGCGTGTTTAATGCCGATTTCGTTTCTCTTAAAAACTGATGCCTCTAATTTTTTCGTGCTTGATTCTAAAGTAAGTGTAATCTGGCGAGAAAACGTGTATTCCCTTCTTAAAATGGGACGTCATCCGCTCAAAGGTGCTACTCAATTGGTCAAGGAGAAACGTCTCTATGTTAGTTACTTTGTTCACAGGCCACTGTCTGCTACGTCGACGTGCTCAAAGATTTAATGTTCCACATTTCGACTATTATAAAGGGCCCGCCATCTATCGTTACGGATTTGAAGTAGGTATTATTTGAAGAATGGTAACACTTAGCTGTCATCTGATTTGACAGAAAATTAGTTTTATTCTTCCGCTGAACGAAAATGGTTGTGTATACGCTCAAAGAACGGTGGGAAATATTGCGACATTACTTTGCAAATCATGGTAATGTTTGAAGAGAATATGTACGAAAATTACGTACGGCAATGGGATGAAGAAAAGCACCGAATGAAGCGTATGTGCGTTACTTTGCGAAAAAAGTAAGAGAAACTGGGTTGCTTATTGACAAACCAACGCGTGACCGACCAAAAACCGTGCGTACACCCGAAAATATTGCTGCTGTGGCCGAGAGTGTTCGTGAATCACCAGGAACATCAGTTCGCCGTCGTTCTCAACAATTGGGCATTTCGGAGACATCATTGAGACGAATTTTGCACCGAGGTACCGAGGCAGCCATATGAATGAAGTTGTGTTCCATTAACCGGAAGGATTGCACATCAAAAAAAAAAAAAACAGTTTGGAAAAATATTGAGTAGTTTTTTTTGTATAGCATTTTTAATTCCGTAAAGTTTTATGGCGGACCCATAGAAGTTGCAAGAATATGGAAGGGAAGAGTCTGTCAGACATCTTCTTTGACAATGTCGTTCTTGCACGATACTTATGACCTTGGGGATATAAGTTTCGACCCGATCAATGGGTTCGCACTTAAAACAAAATGGTTTAACGTGGAGTAGCAGGTAAACTGCTACTGTGGTATCACAATGGATCGGCAACTGCCTCCGCGAGTGGGTTTAAATACCGGCTGCTACTTCCACCTTTCTACCTACCTTCCCTCTAAAAGTGCCACAAACGGAAAATTTTCTCCCTACAGAGGCTTTGTCAGGGGAGTTGAGTGCCCTGAAAATCAACTAAACTTCCATCCAAACTTCATCATTAAATACTACTTTTTCCATTCATTGGGATCGTTGTTTATAACAGAACTTCAAGCCATGTGGTTCCTTGTAAAATTGAGGCGGTGGTCTTTGCGAAATTTATTCAAAGGTGATTTTTTTTTTTAATTTTTTATGCTTCAGATGTGGTCCTTTTAGAATAGCCCTTCAAATGGTGGATTTACTGACTGTAACATTTGCCATTTAACTTTTGCAATTGATTTGTTGAAGAGTAAGTTCGATGAGCGCATTATTTCCAGAAATGGTCCGGACGAATGGCCGCCGCGCTCGTGTGATTTGACACCTCTAGACTATTTTCTTTGGGGTTATGTGAAGTCATTGGTCTACAGTAACAAGCCGGCGACGATTTGTGAGCTCAGAGCCAATATTGAACGCGAAATTGTTGGAATTTCGGCCGATTTATGCAAAAGAGTGGTCGAAAATTGGGTTCAACGATTGGACTTCGTAAAACGGGCACGCGGTGGTCATGCAAAAAAAATCGAATTTCATACTTAAATGTATATGTTCAAACTCGATAATAAAAGAAAAATTAGTTAAAAAAGTCAAACCGTTTGTGTTTTATTCAAAAAAAAGTTGAAGCGCTCTTACTGAAAAACGCTTTATAATATTAAATCCACTAGAATACATTCTGACCGATAGTCTTAGTAGCTCGTGTCATTAGCTTTGTAAGATAATTAAAATTTAACATTTATGTATATTGCATATAATTAAAAAAAAGTGTTTTACTGAATACTCGACGCAATTGAAGTCAGACAATTAGGCAGTTCCTTTGGTGAACCGGGGAATGGGGTTGACCTCTTAATGAACCTCTATCTGATAGACTTTCTGTGTTTGCAATGCTAATCAAATATTTTGCAAGAGTGGCTATAAATTCTTGCACTCTTTGATTTTATAACTTTAACATATTGGCCGACCATAATTTTTCCAGACACGCTTTATTTGCTACTTTTTGCGAATTGCTTTGCAGATTCAAGCCAATGTTTATTAAATTTAGTTCTTTGTACTTATTTGCATACATATATACATGTGCTCTCCATATTCCATGTACAATTCTAGGATTTTTTCACGCTTCCACTAATTAATTTATGCAAAAAGTAATAACAACCGATTATAATTCTTAATCTCGCTTTATGCTTTTCTGCTCATTTATTTATATTTTTGTACAACACTTTTCTCGTGCCGTATGGCGTAGCTAACGACAATATGTCATAAGCCATTTGGCCGAAAATTGATGAGCCCCGCAAATGTGGCATTCGATTAGTTGTTTGGCCAAATTTTTCGACCATTGGTATTTAATGAGCCAACCAGCAAATCAGCCAAGCATTTATGAGCAAAAAGGCGAAAAGACGAAAAGGCGAAAACAACATCGAAAAGGCGTTGCAAATTGGGAATTATTAATGGCGGTGTCATTAAAGCATATAAGTACAAATAAAAACAAACACATGTGTGTGTATACATGCGAGGCTATATGGGTATAGATGCAGCCTGTGAAACATTATACATAAGTATATGTATGTGTGTATTTGGGTTTTTTGTTTTTTGCATTGCCAGAGATGCATTGGCATTATTTAGTTGTCAAAAAGTTGTAAAACAAAAACGCCGGCATTGCAGGCATCATCATCCAGCTTCGTGACACACTTTTCGATTGTTTTTGTTTCTTTAAGAATCTGCAATTACTGTTTTTAAGATGTATGTAGGTATGCATCCACGTAAACGCGTGTTGGTAATCGAGTCATAAATGCTCAAATAGCAGCTGCTCGCAATAAGTCATTTTTTTTTGGGTGCTTTATAACCGATCTGCAGACTAGTTGGATTTTACGATGTGCTGCTGTTGTGGCACACGTGCAGAATGGGCGTGTAATTTACGCACGCATGTATTTTTACTGATGTAATTACAAACCTATATTTGATTTCATATCTTTGTAACTTTTTGCAAATTTAGTCTGTTTTTACAGACACATATTAATTCACATTTTTTCTCTCAAAATAATATACAAACATAAAAGGTGAAGTCCAAAATAAGCCAGACTGAACTAAAATATAAACGACAGGAGCTTTGTTCTGATAACTTCGAGTTTATTTAATCAAAATAGTCCACTCTGGCCTCGATACACTGTTTTGCGCGATCTAAAAACTTTTCGAAAGAGTGTTTTAGGTCATCGACCGGAATGTCCTTCAGAATGTCGGTACAAGCCTTTTGGATGCCCTTTACGGACGCACGCAAATGCAATTTTCCGAATAGGTAGAATGAACAGAAAACCATATCAGGCGAATACGGTGAGTGATTGATGATTAAAATGCGATTTCTAGTCAAACATTCAGCCACAAGAGTGGATCGATGAGATGGTGCATTATCATGCAATAAACGCCAGCCTCCTCCTTCGCGGTATTCAGGGCGAATTCGACGGATGCGATGCAACAAACGCTTCAAAACGCCAAGATAGAAAATTACTTCTTGGCACGAACTCCTTGTGGACAATTCCCTCGGAATCGTAAAAACAAATGAGCATCGACTTGATTTTTGACTTCTCCAAACGCGATTTTTTGGGTGGTGGCTTGTCTGTGTCTGCCATTCGGCACTTTGTCGCTTAGTTTCAGGTTCATGTTAGAAACACCACGTTTCATCACCAGGTACAATGTTGTAAAACGTCTTTTCTCGCCTTTTTAATGAAGTTTTTCTAATGTTGAGTTCTGAGCAATTCTTAGTCCTCAGTTGACTTGTGCGGAATGAAACGTGCACTGACCTTTCGTAAGCCCAAATGATCACTAAAATGCGATAAATCGATGTTGTGGAGATATTCAACTCCGATTTCATGAATTTCAACGATGCTTTCGGTTCATTTTTAATCAATTTATGAACAATTTCGATGGAGTTTTCGGTGGTTACTGATTTTGGGCGGCGCTTATGTTCATTGTCATTTATGTCCTCATAACCATCTCTGGAACGTGTAAATCACTCATGAACTCTGACACGAGATAGATGATACAAGCATACTGACACTTTAGACACAATAACTTCGTTTCCACTGAACCAAATGTCCCCAAGTTTTCACTGGAAATCAGCTAGGGCGTAAATTCAAACCATTAACTCATTAAAAAGATGGCACCATGAAAAACAATTTTATGACGTCATCCTTGTTTATTTTGGACTTCACCTTGTATATCCTTTTTCTTCACATCAATAGCTTAACACGATGCCTGCCAATGCCTCACTACTGATCAGAGCAAAAGTCGTTCTACATATATTGTACCTTTATGATCTATTGTGAAAAGTATAAGAAAACTTATAAATTTATATTGAAGAAAAAATTATTGCATTTCATGAAATCAAAGCCATTAGCTCATATTACTTAAAATGAAATTAAGAAAAAGTGTTCAGTTTCCATTAGTGAATATTTCTCGCACCTGAAGTAAGAACTTTGCTCTGATCGCCATCGTTGCACTGGAAGCCAACGCGTTAAGAGAAATAGACGAAAGTTTAGTGGTTTTCATAGTTTTTGCCTCTTAATTGTAACTTCCATTGAAATCGTGAATGAAACCTACTTAACCACTTGAAAAAATTAAATATGCTATAGAAAAAATGCCTCCCTTGAATTTTTGTTTACCGATTTTAGTAGTTTCGAAATCGAGTTACGAAAAAAATTGTTGGCAGCTCGGGTTTTTTTTTGTTTTTGATTTTGCTGCTTAGTTTTATTCGCCTTAAACTTTTTCCCCGTATTTTATTACCTAATTATTACCCCAGAGGGTTAATCCAAATAGTCAAATCAAAGAAGTATATTGTATTTATTAAATTTACACATCGTACAGCTCATTAAATAGACATTTACTGACTATCTTATATTTTTCAGCGGACATTTGTTCTAATATTTTATAAGCCTTTCCAATAACTTAACTTTCTACTTAAGCTCTTTTCGACTTAAAACTGAAAATCCCTCTATTTGGGAGAAACATCAAGACGTGCGCCACAAATAAGAGGAGGAACAAGGCTAAACAGCTCACAGAAGTGCACACGCCAATTATTTATTTATTTAATAAAAATAAAACAAGAAAATATCAAATTAAAATATTCTCTCAGACGTACGCGACCGGACTTTTTTCACTTTAGCTGACACGAATATATGGATAGTAGCTTTGAAACGCAGCTTTTTGGCCAATTTTGATTTAAAACATAGAGAAACTGTAATTTTTGGTTTTGATTCTTGCTAAAACACTGCGCCACCGCTTGCCGGGCCTCTTCGAAAACTGCAAGCCCGGGTGAAAACACCACCGCTTTCTCTTATGTCATCGAATCTACTAGCGCCTCCCATGTTGTAACTCTTTTGCAGGAAAAGCTAATACAATTTACCACACTTCCGGATTTCTGAATGAAAACCAAAGATGTTCCGTAATTCTTAATCAGCGGGCATTAGGGAAAACACACATGTATGTATAATAATAGGACTATGAATAAGTTCGTGCGGTTTTTTTTCGAAATTTGAAACTTTATTGACGTAAAATGGTTACAAATTTAATATTCAAAATATTGTCCATCGCTTACTACTACTTTTTCCCATCTTTCTGGCAATTCACGGATTCCCTTTGTGAAAAATTCGGTCGGTTTTGCCGCAATCCACGAATCGATCCATTTTTTGACTTCATCGTAATTACGGAAGTGCTGGTCAGCCAGGCCATGTTGCATCGATCGGAAGAGATAGTAATCGGATGGCGCAAGGTCTGGACTATACGGCGGGTGGGGTAGGACATCCCATTTGAGCGTTTCTAAGTATGTTTTGACCACTTGTGCAACATGTGGCCGAGCATTGTCATGTTGCAAAATAACTTTGTCGTGTCTATCGGCGTATTGCGGCCGTTTTTCTCGCAGTGCTCGGCTCAAACGCATCAATTGTCGTCGGTAGACATCCCCCGTAATCGTTTCATTCGGTTTCAGTAGCTCATAATACACAACACCCAGCTGGTCCCACCAGATACACAGCATAACCTTCAGGCCATGAATATTCTGCGCCGACGTCGATGTTGAAGCATGGCCAGGGTATCCATACGTTGCCCGACGTTTTGGATTGTCGTAATGGACCCACTTTTCATCGCCAGTCACAATTCGATGCAAAAAACCCTTTCTTTTGTGCCGTTGAAGCAGTTGTTCGCATGCCATAAAACGGCGTTCAACGTCTCTTGGCTTCAATTCATACGGCACCCAATGGCCTACCTTTCGGATCATTCCCATGGCTTTTAAACGTTTGGAAATGGTTGATTGATCAACTCCCAAAGTTTTTGCAACCTCTTCTTGCGTTTGAGCCGGATCTTGATCGAGCAATTCCTCCAATTCGGTATCCATGAACTTTGGCGGCGCACCCTCGCGTTCTTCGTCTTCCAAGCCAAAATCACCACTTTTAAAGCGTGCAAACCACTTCTGGCACGTTCGCTCAGATAGAGCATGCTCACCATAAACTTCCACCAAGATACGATGACTTTCGGCTGCTTTTTTCTTCATATTAAAATAATGAAGAAGAATTCCCCGCAAAAACACATTATTTGGCACGAAATTCGACATTTTCAAGTGTGGTAAAAATATTGTTGTTTACGCTTCAAATAAAAAACTTATACTGACGTTTGTGCCTTACGACAGTAGCTCTCCAATGAATGTTTGGAAATGTGGATCGATGGAATAATAATCAAGTTACGCCATCTGTTGTAAAACCGCACGAACTTATAAATAGACCTATTATTTTCAGTTTTAAAAATTACTTGGCATTTAACCTACCAGATAATTCTACATAGTAAGCAATAAGTTTATAACCTTATTCAGCCTCTGGAAGCACTCATACCACAAATTTTTAGTTCACTCAAATCTTCAGCTAACTTTAAGCTATTTAAAATTGTTTAACTTTTGTATTTTACACATAAATTCAATAAATTTAGGATTATTTCTTTAAGTAAATATCTACCCGCAATTCAAAAGACATCCTTAACTGAATATTTTTAAGTGCGAAAAAGGTGAGAATGCCATTAACCACCCCCAGCTTCTTCCGCACCTTCTGGTTTTCGTGCGATATTTTGCTTAAAATTTAATCATCAACTCCTGTACGCTGCATCTAACTTGGAAATTATTTCTACGAGAAGAATTCGACCTGGTAAAAATACACTAAAAAATTGACATATTATTGTGATAGGCAATAATCGAACCCACAATATTCAAATATAAGCTAATATCTCAGGCAAAAGCTTAACTTCACTGCGTACTATTGGTAAACATATTAATTAATTTACCCACTCCAAGTATAGGTATTCAACATTTCTTATTCCCCACCTTCGTAGTGCAAACCAATTGAATTCCAGTAATTCGCCTGCAGCCGCTCTGACTTGTATCGACATGTGCCTATGCACATACATACATACTCTCACCGCGCTCCACTTCGTGAGCGGCACTCTTGCGTGTACGGGTATTTAACTGATGCGTCGCCACGAAGGCATGCGAATATTGCCACTCATAAATTCCATATGTCGTTTTAATAACCACACATTTATGTTGCATGCTTGCAGTGTGCCGCATGCTGTACTATGTCATTGCAGCAGCATTGTGGCAACATCAACACGCCCATTCAGTTAAGTCAGAAAAATTAAGATCCCTAGCCGCAGACAGAAATGCACACTACAAATCTCCCGCTAAGATAGCCGATGGTCAATGGTCGACGGTCGATGGTCGATGAATAGTTTGCTGATATCGTTGCGATATATCTCACTTGGCAGCTGGCTGCTAAGGTAGTGGAGTAAATGGCGCAACAACAGTAATAACAACATTAAAATAAAATTAAAAGAGGTATAGTTTATAAATATACTCAAGACAGTTGTTTGTTCGCTCAGCATTGAGCGGCCCTAGTCGGCATTGCCTGACCGTTCAGCAGGCCTATGACAAACACGGCTCGTAAATCGCACCATTCGATAGTCTGTGCCATCTTTCTTCGCGGCGACTTTGCAGCCAACACAAGATACGCAGCTCAACATTTTTATCGCTTCATTTGCATGCATTTGTGTGCGACTTCTTAGTCGACACAGCTGCTACTCACCTCTACTTCGAATCGCTTCGCATTTTGCACAAAAGATGCATGTGCGAAAAAAGCGAAATGTTAACGCGCAAATCTTTTGTTTGCGTGCAACGCGGCAATTTCCTCACACACACACACGCACAGCTTCATTTAGTGTGCACACCTTTCTCAATGCTTTCAGTTTGGTCAGCTACCATCTATGGAAACTAAGTAGCTGGTTATAAATCTGATTTATGAGGTGAATGTTTGAATTGTGTAGTGTTACTGTTGAAGCTGTTGATGTTGTTGTTGTTGGAGGGCAATTTGCAATTCTTAAGAATTTTGCAATGGTTTTGGGTGGCGTTCATCGTAAAATGTTTAGGTGTGAGAGAGTGACACGAACTACGTTTTTATATAGCAAAATCGTTGAGTTTCATTCTTTTGCGTTTGTGTGGAATATAAAAGTATATTTAGAAAAGTATATATGTAGAAATATCTCCCTTGATCTCCAGTGTGATTATCCAGTTGATCACAGGACATACAATAATTTTCAGGGGTTGGAGAAACAATTTTGTGTGCTTACTTAGTAAGCTCTTTCCCTGAAAATAGCAATGCGCATATACTCGTGTGTATCTACCTTTATAAATACAGGGTGGGCCATATAGCGTTTGCTTTTTGAACCACCTATTTTTTTGAGAATGGTAACACAAATGACGTCCATTTTACCAACCACGCGAACAATCGGCCCAACACCATGCCAGGAAAAAGCTCCCCAAACCATGATGCTTCCTCTGCCGTGTTTAATCGTCTTTTTTGTAAACCTAGGATTTAGCGCGTGATGTTTTGGACGACGTACAATAGTTTTCCCATCTGGTCCCATCCTATTTATTTTAGTGTCGTCGGTCTAAAGTACGTTTTTCCAAAACTGAATAGATTTGTCTCTGTGGGCTTTTGCGAAGGCAAGTCGGTGTTTGATATGTCTTTTTGATAGGAGTGGTTTTTTTGCTTATGCGACCAAACAACTGTACTTCGTTAAGTCGTCTTTCTTCAAGCTTTCTGGACACCTGCAGACCAGATTCTTGGTTTATTTCAAGCATTATTTGCCGTGCCTACTTAAAAACATCTGCTTTGCTCTTGCGTATTATAGCCCCATCCACATTAACATCAGTTTTTTCGCGGCTTTGGTTTTCTTTCCGTTTTTTTGCTTAGTAGGATGAATCTTTCTTAACTAAATTAAGAGCATTATAAACCATTTTCTGAGAGCACATCATCATTTCAGCTATTTCTGCATAGCTTTTCCGTTTTGACTCATACGGTATATAAGAGCTCTTTTCTCCGGCGTGCAATGTTTTCCACGTCCTAGTTTTAGTAATTACTTTGAAACTTTATTTAAGAAACAAAAAATTATACTAAAAGTCGCTGAAACAATATTAAAGTCTTACTCTCCACTGCACAAGTTAAAATGTGCTAGTTTTGTGTCCACTTCAAAACAGCAATAAGCATAAATAAAATAGAACGTTAAAAAATCCATCGAAAAAAAACAGTAAATTCCTCGCATAAATGTAAACTTAATAACAGTAATAAATGTAAACAAACCAATTTATTTGATCAAAGCAAAGTTCATACTAAAAACTTAACTTAACATGTAAGGTTCACACTTGTGCTATTTAGTATGTGTCCATGGCTGTATATATTATATTATATGTATTTTAGTTTATGCGCTTAAAAGATGCTTCGAAAAAACTTTTACAAGGTGACGCAAAATTAATCATCCAATTTTTTTGTTGTATAACTTTTTTACAAAATAAAAAACAAATGCTATTGAGTGATATATGATGTGAGAGATATTTATTTTGACCTTTACCTTTTACTCCATTACTTATTTGTAGTTCACAAATATGATTGACGTACATACGACGCCGCTTGTAAAAATTATAAATCTTCCGATAGGCTAATTAATGTTGCCCGGTCTTGCACAATCTTCATAAGCTTTAAAATATACTTTTGAGTTGTATATAGTAAATGTGTCCATAATTATAAAAGTGGTCTAAGTCATATATTTCTTGCTTAGAGATTTTTAATGAATTGCATTTAAATTTAATAAAAAATATTTTTACATTATGCGACCGCTTTTAGAATTTTATTAGTTGTGATTAACGAAATGTATTATGGTTATGAAATTTCGTATGAATTTCATGCGAAAATGTTCTTTTTAAAGTTGGAATTAACTCAGACCACTTTAAAATGAAAATTATCTGAATGTGCTAAAAATAACTTTAAGCAATAAAGAACTGTGAGTTTCAATTGAAGCAATAACTTTAATGAAGTAATTTATGAAAATTTATTAATTATTTTAAAGAAGTAAGCCAGTTTTATCATTTTGAGTTTTTAAGATTCTTAAAATGTTACTGCAGAACTGGAGGGAGCATTTCTTCCTAGTGATGGCGTATAATGAGAGTATATTTTTGGCCATTCTCTTTCAGGTTACAGATCCAAAACGTGGAATTTTAAACCAGCTAAAGAAGTTTTATGGAACATTTTATAAGGTTAATTTTTCAAAACCCTCATCCATTGCTTTAGCAGCCGAGAAATAAATTAGCCCGCCGTATTTTTTTACTCTTCTCCTCTTCTAGTGATTTCGTTGAAGTAGGACGCGGCAGCGACATTCGAGTTATCGAACATGTATTTCTTCTTCTCCACTACGGAGAGTACTATTATTAGTTCTATACATAAAAAGAGAATAATCATTAACGGTAAAGTAAGCTAGAATATGCAAATATTGCAAAATATGCTAAATATGTTCTAAAAATATAGTTGAAATTTTATATTTATTTCTAAAATGTGTACACAATTCATTAGTTTTATGTTAGCATGCGTGACAAAAAACAAGCCGAATATAATTTTGGGATTACTCTGATATTATCACTGATTTTAATAACTCCCCGTCAGTGTGAGCCCTATTTCGAACGGTTTAGTTTATACAAATATAGGGTGCAAACCCTCAGCGTTCCATAAAACAAAGCCCAAGTATACACAAACAGAAACATCTTTTCCTCACAGCCGATTCTGTTCCTATGTAAAGCATAACTCCGCTGCTGTAGCAACCCTCATTTGAAGCGCTTTATTGTTACTTTGTTTTAACTTTTTCTTTTCTCAATACCCCTCATCATCTTTTTTTAATTTCTCTGTAATTTAAATAAAAATACGAATACATAACTTTAGTCTTTTGCTCGGTAATTTAATACTTGAAATTCCTGTAAATTGATTGCGCACATTAAATTGACATTCGCGGTCTGAAGACTGCTGCTGTCACCGCTTACTTACTTACATACATACATACATACATGCCATATGCACCTATGTGCATAAGTACGGCGCGTAGGCATAAATACGAGGGCCTTCTTCATTTACCACAACAGCAAATAAGTATTAATTAAGGAAACGTATAGCTCTTTGAAAAAGGGAGAGGTAGAAATTGTTGATTCAAGCTTAAAGACCTTCACATTCAATTCCGTTTCATTGGCCTGTGTATGTATGTATACATATGTATATCTGCAATGTGGTAAGCAAACGAACGGCCAAAGCGGCTTTCGAACGTGGCCATAAAGAACATAACGTTTGGTGGTGGAAGTCGTTAGGCAGACTGCTTGCCTACACACGAATACAGTTTGTCAAGAAAATATTTTGGCATTCTAAAGTATTCAAGTTATTTGCACTTTGCTCCTCAATGAATTAAGAATTCATTGCCTTTCAAAATTATTTCATTAATTTACATAGTTATCACTACTTCGTAACGGTAAACTTTTTGAATCCATCGTTATACTGATTCGATATATTGTATATACTGAGTTAGTCATCAATCACTCATGAGGTGATCGGAAGAGTGTTTTTTTTTTTATTAAAAATATTAAATCGTACGTAAAGAATGCAAAAATGCCTGGAAAACAGACATCGTTTGAGGTGACGCAGTTGGTCCATTATAATTATAAAATAGGAAAAAGTGTGCAACAGTTATCAGAAATATTTCATTTAACGCGACAAACTCTTTATAACATAATAATTCGTGCAAACAATTAAAATAGGCAGGATCCAAAATCTGCCAGGGGAATACCACGGAAAATATCTGATCGCGCCGAATATATTTTGTTGAGAAAAGTAGCCGCAAACCGGCAGATTTCGACAAGAACTCTTGCTACTGAACTTAGCGATGAATGTGAGGCCGAGGCACAGCTATACTTCACGAGTTGCTCGAAAGAAGCCTTTGCTCTTCACATAGCATATTGAAAAGCGCTTATCTTTGGCAAGAACGTGCCTAACTCAACGAAATAACTACTGGGATGATGTGATATTCTGCGATGAGACCAAAATCATGATGTATTACGAAGTGAGACCCAATAGAGTGTGAAAGCAGCGCTTTAAAATAACTGGAAAGGCGGAATACTATACCGACACACAGTGGGGACTGTTTCACTCATTTTATTCATAAATGACTACAGGGTCCAATTGTTGACCAATTTTATTAATTTTCTGTTTTAAATGGTCGTAAATGATTTTGGAAGAGATTGTCTGGGCCGAATTTTTTTTTATTAGTAGGGCTATTTTTATGAAAATTTCAGGAGAACTTCAAAAACTGCAAAAATTTTAAGACAAACCGACAATGAATTCTTAATCAGCAACCTCAAAATGTATATGTGACCTGGTCTACGAAAAGGTACCTTACGTGCGAAAACAAGTTTTCGAGAAAACAGCAGTTAAAGTTTAAACCTTTAAAAACCCTTGTAACTTTTTTAAATATTAATATTTTTCAATGCGGTTTTGCTTATTTTCTTCAGCTTACATCACAGTATCAATAAAATCACATAAGCAGTGAAAAACATTTTTTTTTATATAAATACAATATATAAAAAAAAGTTAATGCAAATGTATTGAATCTTTAGAGGATCCGTTAAATTTAAAAAAACATGTCCGACATATTGGATCCGCCATTTTGATTTTAAATAATCTCACTTCATATTCATATTCAGCCCCCGAATAACAGTTTTAAAATATATTAATTAACTTTTGATGTTGAAATAATGGCACAATTCGTGACAAAAATTTTCACAAATCCTTAAAAACCACCATTTATAAAGTTATGAATATATTTTTTGTAACAAATTTTTTGAAAACAGACTTCAGTATCGTATTCATTACACCTCAGACTGTCCAGGAATGGTTCAGTTTTTAATTTGCACAAATTATTGTATTCGTTATTCTAATTTGTAACATGACAAAAAAAATCTTTTTTGTATTTGTACTTTTTTTTTTTACTTCTTACAAACTTTTAAACAAATTATGACTTTCTGGTTTTCACCACTTTAAAGAGCCTTTCACACACTATTCGAATCAACAAAAAAGTGAAAAATTATTTTTTGACACGTAAGGTACCTTTTCATAGACCAGGTCACATACATATATAATTTTTTTTAAATTTTTCCTGTGAATATAATATATTTGTCCTTGAAAAAAACTATTGTAGTTTTTATGATGATGATTTTTATAAGGTGATTTCACTCCTTAAGGAAGATTGGAAGTGTGCGATCTTGGTGTGGTGTATCATTGCTGATTGGAGCTATAATAAAAAAATGCGACACCGCATTTGAAAAAATATTTTTTTTTTTGTTTTTAGAGTTAATTTTGAACTTTTCATAAAAAATCCCCTATTGGAGGGTGGGTTTTGACACAATAAAAAAAAAGAAATTGATATTCGGGTCTAGACAGTCTCTTCCAAAATCATTTATGAGTATTTTAAGAAAAAAATTATTAATATCGGTTGAAAATTGTCTCCTCTGGGATTTTTGAACAAAATTCAACGAAAAATCCCCATTGCGCGGCAGTGAAATATGGCAAACCTTCAGCGATGTGGGTAGTTTTGTGTTTATAGAAGATAAGATGACAATATATGAAAATTCTGCGATGCCATTTGGCAAGTAGTACTACAAAATTTGGATTCATAGTTGACAACAAACCTCAGTTTAAATTATACCAGGACAACAATGAAAAATATAAAGCGCATTTGGTCAGAATGCCGCATAATTTTAATTGCAGTAAAGTATTGGCTATACCAACCCAAAGCACTGATATTAATCCAATAGAAAATTTCTGGGTGTATTTAAAGAAAAGTGGCTAAAAAACACTCAAAAGATCGAGCAGAGCTCAAAAACATTATTTTAGAGGCATGGAACAAGCTGCCCTAATCCAATAGTTCTTAATTTTATGAGAAGCAGACTACAAGGCCTTCTAGATGCTCGAAGTAGTCTTACCAAGTTTACAAAGTACATTTCATTTCTTCGAAATACATAACTTAAAACTATTGTACTTGAATTGTATAAATAATTTCTATTCAAAGAAGTGCACGTTGTTTTTGCTTTTTATTTTCGTGTTGTTTTTAAAGAGAATAATTTTGTTTTCTAGTATTGGCTCATAAATTGTTTATCATCATCATCATCAAGCAGCGTTAGAGTTTGGGGTGAGCTTTAGCTTCATTCACATTTTGGCTGTTTCCATCCAAAGTATATTTTATATGAGCTCACAATTCGGTTTTGTATTGTATCGTGCATATTGTTGTCGTTTTTTAGAAAAATATCGAGGTATTTTGCTGAACTCCTTGAGGACAATAGCTTCCAATAGCTTTAATTTCCGGTCGGCGTTTCCTTTCGGATCAGGCAAACTTTGGGTACTTCGTTTTACTATCATTTATCCTTAGACCGGCATTGTTAGCGCTTTGTTCGATATCCTCGAAGATTTCAGAAAGTTATTTTTTATTACGAGCTAGAATAGCTATGAAAAACTTTCCCGATTTTACTTCTTTTTTATAGCAAAATGTAATTACAAATTGAAAACCGATGTGGATAAAGTAGTTGAAATAATACAAATTTTCTTAAGCAAGATGTCTGAATTTCGCTAGATTAGTAGATGTCAAGACACTTTCTTGACAAACTGTATATACGTAAGTATGTATATGGTATGCACTTGGTAAGTGCGCTAATCTGCGCAATTTACATGAATTCATTCATACATACAAGCATACATACATCTGTACATAAATATGAGAGAGCGAATAGGTGAGTAGTAGTCCGAGTGTGAGCACGTTAATGGCTTTTCAATAGTCAGTTATGCGAAAACAAAGTATTCTGCAAATATCAACAAATTACGCGTAGATAAATATATACACACATACCATATATGCATGGATGTGTGAGTATGTTTACTCATCGATACTCGTATTTCAATTGACCATGCCGGTCAGCCGCCGGGCGTGAGAAGGTCAGTCAGCCATTTATCCAGGCTACAGGGGAATAACACAATACAAATGTACGCAGCACTCGCAGCACATATTCAAATTTATACCAAAATAGCTTTGAAGCTGTAGTGAGTAGGCAAATTATTGTTTAAGTTTGTATACATACAAGCTCATCTTGCTTGTACTGCGACCCTCCGTATGGCACGTATCAATTCAAAAAATTCATTATTATCTCTGGCGGCTTATGCTGGCCATTTTTAAAATCCACCGACAACTCCTGTCCAACTACATCCTCCGCCCGCTGCTCTGTACTTAGTCAGTCAGTAATTAAAGTCGACATTAAGCACTGAAACATGGGTGGTCGTATACGCGAAAATAAGACGATAAAAAAGTTGTAAAAAGAATCGAATCAGCCTAGGCAGCAAAGGCAGCGCACAAGTGGAGCAAAGATGAAAGCAGAAACAAGTTCAAAGTGATGCGCTGAATCACTTTTTTTTGTAAGATTGCATACACATGTACTTATATACACATATAGTGTACGTTTATGTAGCTATAGATATGTTTGTATATACGCATATTAGCGCGTAAGATCAGATTTAATCTACTTAAAGCTAGAATTCACTGGCCAAATAAGCCGTGAAGTGCATTTGATTTGAAATTAAAAAGAAATTAATTGTACTTATTGTAATTTTAATTGAATATACATTTGTAAATAGACATATATATTAGGGTGGGTGAATTTTTCTTAAATAATGTAATGTAACCGAGTTTTTTCCGGCGACTTAAGTATTTTACTGGCAATTATGCACAAGTACATACATGGAAACGTAGCTCCAAAAGGGACTTCAAGTCTCGTTGTTTTCAATTTTAGTTATTGATCACCAATAATAAAAGAATTTCAATCACACTTTTTTGAAACATAATTTTTGTGTGAGATTTTTGGATGCCAGAGAGTAAGTTTTAATGTTTATTTTGCCCAAAAACCTCAATTAGAGAGTGTAATATTGCCAGTTCTATTCAATGTAACGATTTTTAAGCATCGACTTTCCTACTTTTAATTTTCAAAAACCATTCATTATAATTATTTTATCTATATTAGAATTATTAAAAAGGTGCAGAAAACAGCTTACAAGTATTTGATAATAGAAAAATATAGCAGTAGAATGTTCCAAAAAGATTTCCATTCTCTATAACTCACTACAATATTACACTGTGCGACAAAAAAATTGCTTTAACAAACTTTTTCTCAGGCTGCGTCAAGTAGATAAAACTGCAAAAAAATTAAAAATTTTTGAATAACTATTTTGTTAACCAGTGTACACATATTAGGGCGGGTCGATTTAAAAATCGCTCATTGCTCTGTGAAAATCGTATTCTAGGGATCGAAAAAAGAAGCTTTGCCGAAGGAACCATACCTCTAAAACGAATTCTGATGTCCCCCAATTTCAAAATATCACCATTTTTGGCCTTTACATGAAAAAATCAGCTAAATGGCTATGTGTTTTCTTTATTTTTATTTATTTATAATAATATTTATTATTTTTTTATAATAATATCTATTTTTTCTCTTAAGAAATTTATTTAGTCAGAACATATGTAAATGAAAAAATTAATTTAAGTAAGTTATAGAAAAGAAACTAAAAAGTTCGACCCAAATTGGGGGACATCAGAATTCGTTCCTGCGGCACAGTTTCTTATTTTGATCCCTAGAATATGATTTTCACAGAGCAATGGGCGATTTTTTTGGCTCCCCACAAATCGATCCGGCCTAATACATATGCATGCCATATGCGGTTTCATGCGACTAACCTGCTTTCAACTCTATTTTCAACGAACACTTTACCCATTGGTGAGAAGATTTGTAATGGTGTGGCCAATATCATAGCCGGCTCTCAGCGAATTTGGCAGAATCAGTTGATGGGCTGACATAGCAGGGGAAAAGAATCGGTTTGTTTACAAAAAAACTAAGAATGTTTAGTGATATCTGAAAAAACTAACACAATTAATTGTGACAGCTGAAACTCCCCTCATAATTTTGTTTTTTTTTCACCATATTTATTGGCCAAACCTAGTAACCAATCATTCTTGACTTTACCTATTCATTTGATCACAAAAAAATTCCCATACGAAAATGCGAAACGGATAGAGAACTAATATTTAATTTACATTGAACCTTAAATATACCACAAAAACATTTGTCATATTAAAATACTAAAAGTCTCTTAATACACCAAACATCAAAATTCAAGTTAAGTGCCAGAAATAAGGCAAAACGGAAAATGTGTTGGAAAAACTATGTTTGGAAAAAATCCATCTATCGATATTATATATTACAATATATAATTGGCGCGTACACCCTTTTTGAGTGTTTGGCCGAGCTCCTCCTCCTATTTGTGGTGTACGTCTTAATGCTGTTCCACAAATGGAGGGACCTACAGTTTTAAGCCGACTCCGAACGACAATATATTTTTATGAGGAGCTTTTTCATGGTAGAAATACACTCGGAGGTTTGCCATTGCCTGCCGAGGGGCGACCGCTATTAGAAAAATGTTTTTCTTAATTTAGATGTTTCACCGAGATTCGAACCAACGTTCTCTCTGTGGATTCCGAATGGTAGTCACGCACCAACCCATTCGGCTACGGCGGCCGCAGATCCATCTATTGAGTTAAAATGTTTCGCAAAAAGTGTACCAGTTATTTTTTGTTTTTTAGTATAATGAAGTGAAAGTTTGAAATCGCTCAAAAATTGCGAGTTAGTGTTCCAATGTGAAACATACGGTGTTGATTTTAGAAAAATCATTTTTTTGCGTGCACTATTTTCATATAAAGCACACGTTCGGGAGGCTTCGACCTATAAAATTGCATACCAAAAGTTTTTTAAAAACTCTGATGAAAGAGTTTAACATTTTCTTAAATTTACTAAATTTTTGTGTACAATAAACTTAGTTAAAAACAAAAATTAAGAGAGAAAATAAGCATTACAAATATTGGGAATGTTGCACAAAGATGAAGTGACTTAACTATGTGAGCACAAGTGTGCTTACATACATTTGCTACGTAACAAAATAAGAAGAAGAAGAATAAGGATAATCGAAATCCATTTTAGAGTTATGCTTCCATTCATTTTTTTGTTCGGAATTGCCAGGAGAATACCTTAGATGGCGAAACAAAGAAGCGAAAAGAGTTTACCCGCCCTAACGTCCTAACATCCATTGATACATTAATGCATACATATTTACATACAACTATACGTATGGTAGCGTATGTATGTTTTTTTAACAGTTCCCTGTGATTACTTTTCACTTATCGCTTTATTCACAATTATTTGCTAAGACTATTTCTCAATTTTACCTTATTAATTATTCATTTACGGGCTTTGTATTCGCCTGCTTTGCGAGATTTCCTCATCGGCTTAGGGCTTAAGTTTATGAAAATTGAATTATACCTTAGTAAAGGGTCATTTATATGATTTCTCGAATTGGCTCAGTAAAGTAAAAACAAGAAATATTGTATTTAGGTGAAAAGTAATGGAAAATCGAAAAATAATTGACAATAAAAGTGTAGAACTGCCATAGCCGAGTGAATTTGTGCGTGACTATCATTCGCTTGTTGGCGGCTTCGATACGCATTGAGGGCATAAAACATCAAAGGGAAAGAGTTTTTTTATAATAGCAAAAGCCTATCGGTAGGCAATACCAAACATTTGAGTAAATTTATGCCATGAAAAAATATACTTATAAAAATCATTTCTCCTTCAAAAGTGACTTAAAACTTTAAATCCCTTCTTCTGGGCATAGAGCAACATCAAGAAGCACTCTACACTTATGAATGTGTGTTTATGTAGGAGAAACTCAGCTAAACGCTTAACAATAGATGCATGCGCTAATTACCATATATTTTTGCTTGTCAATTTCGAGTACATAAATACACCCTGATCCAAATATGCATGGCTTCCTCATCAATTTACTATACAGGTATACAGTTGTATTTTCTTCAACTAACTAAGCAATAAAACGATTTTCTCATTTTAAAAATTGATATTAATTCATTGAAATCCCGTCTACCTTTTCCTCATTTTTAAATATTATAAAATTGATTTCCCATAATTTATCTTTTATTTCTTCAGTTGGCTGCCCGCTCATTTGTGTCGATTTCAATACCATTTTTTACACATTGATATAATCGTATTTTCGCAAATTGACCAATTTAAAAAATATCGGCAATTTATGAAATTATCTGCGTGGGTTTTTATTTACCTATACACAGACACATCTCTCAATCATTATTTTAAATTATAATTTTTATGGTTCGATACGTACGCAGTTTAATAAATTTGCTACAGTGTAGGATAAGAGAGAAGAAACAAGTAATGAATGAAGGAATCCGAAATTTCAAAAATAATTGAAAAGACCACGCAGTCAAAGGTTATGTGAAAGGAAATTGAGAATTATGGATATGAGAAATGTATACAGCCATTTTACTTGCTAAAAAGTAAGTGAAAAGAACTTTTTTCGTTTTATTTGTAACAATTCTCTCGACGAGCTGCTGTATACTATACATATAAGTATGTATGTACTCATTGAAGTAAATTTGTAGGTATGTACATATATGCGTGCAAGGGAATCTTATGCAAGCACGAACATATCAGTTGTGACGAATTCCCTATCAGATGGAAAAGGGCATAGTTATGGCAAAAATATTTCTCATCGGGCAGGAGAAGCATTTTTTATATGATCTTAGGGGGTGATTCTAGTATAGAGGCATGAATTTGAAGTGTTTTTGCCGGTGCTATAAATAAAAAACGAAAAATATTTGTACCATCTATTTTTTTACCGGACATTTATTAATCTTTTAACAATACCTAAAAAAAAAGTCAAAAGATTAAAAACTAAACATTTTATTAGCTGTTTAAGCGGACCCCCCAAAAAATACGGCGAACTAAAATTGTCATGATTACAAGGATTCTAATGATCTGAAACAAAAAACTGAAAAAGGTTATTAATTTAGATGAATGCCACTACCGTTCTAACTAAGAAAAAGTGGAAATTTTTTTTTTGCTAAATTACGGCTGTCCGAAAAAATCGTAAATTTTTTCATACTTTTGGGGCATTTCTATTTTTTTTTTTTTATAAAAAAATGTTATTTTGTGCAAATAATAAGTTTTACGATAGAGGTATATATGGAGAAGACTCACACCAAATTTCAAGTGAATCGGTTCAGTATAACTTGAGACATCATGTCAAACGTTTTGAAAAATGTAGTTTCGAGCAAAACGCGTGTAAAGTTTTCAGACAACACGGGTCGGATCCGATGTCATGTCAGCAAAAAGGCTATAACTCATGAAATAATAGGAATTTTAAAAAATCCTCTTAATGCCATATTCTTAAATGTCTAAACTTTGAAAATATGCAAAAAAAAGTTTGGATTTTTTCAAAATTCTACACTAGAATAACACCATAACTGGTAGCTGCTTAGTGGAGTTTATATTAGATTAGGCTGTTATTCAGTTATGATCGCCTGGATAGTTAAGTAGACGTACTGTTCATAGTGCTACCATTGAAAACTTATAATGGGGAAGGCAAAGATTATAAGGACTAAGAACTAGAAGGGACTCCATGTCAAGTGGACCAAGTATTTTGGACATTGTCGTACATTTTTCCGAAAATTAGTTTATTTGTAATCTTGAGATTTATTCAACGTTGAAAATTTTAGTATAACCTATATTTCAGTGAAATGCTTTCAGTTCTTTTTTTAAATTTTTATCACTTTTTTTACTTTTCTAAAGTAATAATTTTTTTGAAAAATTTTTCAAGAAATTTTGTTTTCTTGTTAAAAATGTTTGGCGAAATTTTTATTGTTGTAATTTTTGCAAAACAATTTTTGTTATTTTTTTCCTCATCAATGCAAATTTGCGCTCTAGCAAAGCGCTGGCATACATCCTCGTTTTTTATGTCCTTTTTCAAATCGATCAAGGCGGCGCTAAATACTATTAACCAGTTTTGTGTTTTTATTTTTTGTACATATGTATGTAAATCTGGAAAAGTTATGGAAATTCCACTAAGAAGCTTTCATGGATTGCTGAGTATAGTCTAAGCTATTACAGAAAAACTAAGAAAAAATGTGAGGGGAGGTGCTTTTCAAAAATGCCAAAAAAATAGTTCTTCCCAAAGATTTTGAACAAACAAATTAAATTTATAATACCATATTTCTAGAAGTTGTTTTTATGTATATATTATAGTAAAACTTAAAAACAAACATAAACAAACATATAAGAAAACTTTAAAAACAACCGAATATATTTCACTTCCAAACAAAAAAAAAACTCTACCAAAATTTTCAACTTTGAAATAAATCTCAAAATTATAAAAAATGTTTCGAAATTTTTTCAGTTTACTTTTCATTACGCTAAAGCCCATGATTCAATTATTAAAGGTTTGCTCGCTCGTGACATTCGATTTTTGACACTCCCTTACAAAAGGTTGTATTTAAGAAGGTGCATAAAAAGGAAAAAATTAAATCCATTTTGGTAAAAATGGTAGCAAAATAGTATTTTGTTACTTAAATGGAAACAAACTGCGAATGGTTTAAAAAATAAATCTTAATTAATATTTGACTGTAAATAATGGTATAGATAGAAGTGATTAGCGGAAATTGCCAAGTCTAATATTAAAACAAGAAATTATTTCACCTAATCCAAGATTTTATTTTGTGAATTAATTTTTAAATTTAAAGCCAATCGCGAAGTTTCGCCAATATAAAACTATTTTGTTAAAAATAAATAAATAATTGCCACGCGCAATTCTGTTAGGTGTTTCGCCGAGATCCTCCTCCTATTTGTAGCGCGCGTTCCACAATTGGAAGGCCCTACAGTTTTAAGCCGATTCCGGTAGATGGTTTTTTATGAGAAGTTCTTTCATACTGATACTGTGCTTTTCTAAGCCTTATCTGGACACTATATCCATCCATATGAAGGTTGGCTCATTGGAAACAAGATCTGCCAAATTTTTTATAACGAGGTCTGCAATGTAATCGATTGCGTCGGGACTATTCAATAATTCTCCCTGCTGTAACTCTTTAGCAAACGCTAGCTCTTTGCAAAACATGAGTTCCGTTTAAATCCTCACATCATGAGAAATAAAGCTTTGTAAATTCTCCATCTCGATCTCGGATTGCGTCAAATACTCTATCATGTCCTGAATTAAGCGGTATGTATTCCATGTCATACTACCATAGTCCTGAACATACCGATGAAAACTCTTGAGCGAGTTGTTGCTCGTAAGCAGTCCATTTTGAAAATGAAATGTTTTTTCTACAAATTTTACTTTTCCTCCACTTTTAGTCAAAATTTCTAGAGGTAGCAACCCAGTGTCTTGTTAAGGGAACCGATTTGTCAAGAGGGAATGAGAAAGCTGCTTACTGAGCAAACCTTTTATTATTGAATCATGGCTAAAGCCTACAAAAAAAATAATTTTCAGAAAAATTTAGACCGTGTGCAAATAACTTGAATCGTTTGATAAGTAATCACTTTGTAGTCAAGCAGTTATGATCAGTAATAGTGGATGTCTCAGAAATAGCGGCTTTGCAAAAGCAGAACAGCTAATACTGCATACAGCTTTCGCAGAAGTGACTTGAAGTGAGCAGAAGTGCGTCTCACTGTATAAATTTCCATCGAATAGTGTACGAATAATACTTCCGCTATTCAAGTGAGTTTCGACTTTGTCAGTCTTAAATGCTGAGATCGATTGACTTCGATTTCCACGCACCATAAGGCCTTTGTAGACTAGCATGCCAATGATCACAGCCAGCGTTTGTTTAATTGATTTGTGGTACTCTTATTCAATAGAAGACCATAAGAGCACGTGGAAGCGTCACTCACTTTCTATAATAACAAAAAACATAGAGGGGACGCTTCACCTGCCCTTAATTTCCTGCATTGCTCTGATGGCCAGGTGCACACATAAGGTTGTTAGCGAAATATACACATGCGAACCAGAATGAAGTCATGCATTGCCTTTATCAGTGCACCAAGTGCTTTGATTGCCATTTGGCTTTCGGAATAAATATTGATCCACTAAAAGTTACAAGTGTAACACTTGTCAACAGGCGGCCGACTTAATAAGGAGATTTTCGCGGAACACTACTAAGTCAACCTTGCCACCTAACTTTCAAGTAAGATTTACATCAAATACATACATTGATGAATTACGGTTCGTAACTAAAGAAAAATCTTATTACGAAAACATTCAAAACACACTAATCAATTTAACCACAGCAAGCATTCTCGTACGTATTTTATATGTTGAAATTGTTGTATTTTTAAATACATACATTCTAACACCAAACAGTAATATTCACAGTCGCATTCTCTGAAATTTTCCACACTCAGTCATGCTCCTAATTTGCCTCTCCCATCAACTTGATTTCGTTTAGTTGCTGTTGTCGAACCACAAGGAAAATAAACTAAACCAAAATTTGAGTTACGGTTGATTACTAACACGAAAGCAAACCGCAAAATGTACTAATGAGATAAGAAAATGAACTTTGAAAATTAGTTTTGACTTGATTGAATTTTTTCAATTTACTTTTTCGCTAATTTGCGGGAGATTATATTGTAAAATGGTTTGAAAAATATCATTAAACCTCGCCAAAGAATAAATCAAATACGAAAAAAATTTCTTTTAACATATGTATATATATTTAGTATGATACATTCATACGTCCATACATAGCTGCGCATAACACCTCCATAGATTTGCATGTACCTATGCACTACTTTATTTAGTTGGATTTGATTAAATTGGAGATCCTATAGGATGGCAGCAACCGTGGATTTTTTTTTGTAGATAGGAATTTTGTTGATATAATATACATTTTGTAAAGTTTTGACTATTTATTTATAGTTCACTACTTTTTTTGCATTCGTAAATTTTATTTTTATAAAAATATAATTTGTACTAAAACAAAACTTCCGGTTCAGGCTTGAAGCGTTGCACAAGGGTAAAAAACAAAAAACAAAAAAAAATGTCTATCAAAATGGTTAAAAAGTTTAACCAGAAATAACTAGAAAAATTCCGAGTACGCTGGTTTATAGCACATTGAATTTTAAATAATAAGGGGTAAGTGTAAAGTGCCTGAAAATTCGTTTTGATCAACGCGATTTTTAAACCATCTCAAAACTTACCTTCGGTGTCCAAAATTTAAAGGGCCATAAAACTGCATACGCAGAATTTTTCTGGAAATTCTGATTAAAAAGTTTGGAATTTTTATTACATTTCGTTTTTTTTTTTAATTTTGAACAAAGTTTGCAACTTTTCGTTGTCGTATAAACATAAAAGTTATAAAATTTTATAGAAAAAATTATTATTATTAAAATTTCTAGTAGTCAAAATTTTGTATTATAACGCGCTACTATTCTTGTGAACGTAGGTCTATGTTTGTCGTTTTTATTAAGGCAAATGATTCCAATCTGCTGAGGCTCCAATGAAGTCTCTAAGAGAAATATTTTCCATTTCTGATCGCATACCCTTTATTTTTCGGTATAGCGTAAGACTGGCAACTCCTATTAGGTCATTGTTTTCTACTGGGTTGTGCTTCAGCCAAACTGCTTCCCACAATTATGGAGATATCTTTCGATGTTTGCGACAATGTGATTCTTAAATTCGACAAAATACGAATAAAAACTAATAATTGGTTGTTTTGACCTACACATCCAACTGGGAGCCCTCTCATTTTTGCTAGCCAAGCACTACGATTTGATCGGAGCGCCAATGTAATTCAAGGAATTTTTTATACATCCGTTTACCCTAGTATTCATAGGTGCATATTCTCGTATGCCAATAATTTCATAATAATCTGCGCTTGTGACTTCCTCTACATGGCACTCGTGCACCCAGCCTGAAAGCCTTTTGCAGTTTGCGTGCAAACTCAATGGCGGTGCACATAACTATAAACACAGAGGCAAGTGGCAAGTTATGACTGACTGCAAAGCAAGACAAGACTCAAAAACCTACCGAGCTGGCGAGTGAAGCCGTACTCACGTACATTTGTGGCCTCGCTCTGAACTCCAAAAGTCAAGGAGCGTGTAATGGAAATTGAAAATGGGTAGCAATGCAATGAAGATGTAGTGGAGGCGGCTAAATTGCCAGGGCATGGCCAAGAAGTTGAAATTTTTGCTTAAGTAGTAGCTATTGCTAGCTTTACTCGTATGTTGCATTACGCGGTTATGCGGTGCACAATTGCTTTAGTTTTTGGCAAGCATTCTTTTCTTATTGTTTTACCAACATTTCGAAAATCTTAGTCGATAAGGTACGCGTTGGCCATAAAATGGTCTGAGTGGCAAGAGAAATGACTCAATGAAGGATGAGTGGAAAATTAATGTTGTCTACTTTTTTCCTTTTAAAAGCTTTGTGTGCAAGTAAGTGTGTGCGTATGTGTGGATGTGCGCCTGCGTGCCGTCGATTTGATTGTAAAATGTAATTGGTTACGCCTTGAGATTATAAAAAGTTTTCTTTGTGCACTTATGCGGCAAGTGGATAAGGCGGCTAAAGCGATGGCATGTTGTTAGTGGTGATGGCGTTAATAATAGTCGAAGCCAAGCACTTAAGCTGCCCACTAAGTCACTTTCGTGAAACTTACATACACTCACGGATCTGTATGTAACTTATTATTATTTTTTGTTATTTTTTCAAAGCGTTGGTATGTCATAAATCAAAGGGCCTCATGTGATTATAAAATTTTCATCGTTTTTTTTACTTTTCACACTAATGCTTTTAAGCCAAAAAGGCAGCCAGTAAGTCAAGCTTCATTATCTCAATTACCTGTCGGAAAAAATGCATTGTGGGACTAAGCAGCTGATATTCTTTATAATGTAATTGGTTGCGTCCATTTAAAGTTTTTGAAATGTGTGGGTTCGTGGAGTAAAAAAGGAAATACGATTTGAAATACGAAAAAAAAAAATATTTTTTAAAAGCCAAAAATTTGTGCTTAATTATCGAACAAAAACTTCAATTATCAAACTAACTTCATAACAATCAAATAGTTGACCGGTTGGCTTCCTTTCAAAAAACCCAATAAGAAAAACGAAAAAAAAAAACTAACCAAAGTAAAATACAAAAAAAAACTTCTTTTGTCCAACAACTTTGCTGTCTAAGGCATGTAAACGCTTTGGACGTCCGTCAGCCAAGTAGCTATTGTGGACAGGCATTAAGTGATTTGTCATTGCATTAAATGGGCTGTCAAAATAACAAATAACTTGTTTACAAGTAATAAAAGCATTTTAGGTTTTTAATAGAAACAATATATTTGGAAGAGAAATGCCGATTCGAAGATAACCAAAAATCTCAGGGTTGTGCTAAAAACCGAAAACTAATGGTGCTTCATATACAGCCCGCCGAAAATGTATAATACACCAACATTTTTACTAGTTTTAACTACTTTTCTTCCGTTTTTTTAGTTTTCATAATTTTTTTTTTAGCAAGCGTAGTTCATTTTGCATGAAAAAAATAAAAATTCAATTAAAGTTTGAAACTTGGTACAAAATTTATAAAAATTCGAGGCATTCTCATGAAAATTTCGAACATATTAAACACAATTTAAAACAAACAATTTGGGACGTAGGTAATTTATAGCCCAACCACTTTTGTTATAATAAAAGGCATGTTTGGGCGGCAGCCGTAGCCGAATGGGTTGGTGCGTGAGTACCATTCGGAATTCACAGAGAGGTCGTTGGTTCGAATCTCGGTGAAAGCAAAATTAATAAAAACATTTTTCTAATAGCGGTCGCCCCTCGGCAGGCAATGGCAAACCTCCGAGTGTATTTCTGCCATGAAAAAGCTCCTCATAAAAATATCTGCCGTTCGGAGTCGGCTTGAAACTGTAGGTCCCTCCATTTGTGGAACAACATCAAAACGCACACCACAAATAGGAGGAGGAGCTCGGCCAAACACCTAACAGAAGTGTACGCGCCAATTATTATTTTTTTTTAAAAGGCATGTTTGAGTTGGCTTAAAATAGTAGTTGGGTTTTGATAATTAAAAAAAATTGCAATCCTTGTGTGGAGATAATGTGCAACACTATCAGAAAAAGGCGTGACAAGAATTATCAGAAAAAAAACGTTTCCAACGTAGAGGAGGCCTTCCTTTGTACCATTCGGACGACGTTACCTAGTTAGCGGAGCTGCTGAATCTTTGTTCGCTGCGCTATGCCTATGTTGGGGGTAGTATGGTATTTTTTTTTTTTTTAATTTTTTTTTATTTAATTTTTTTTTTTTTTTTTTTTTTAATTATTCTATAACATCTTAAGATTATTGTGTGAAAGTTTGAAGTGCATTAGAGTAAAATTGACAAAGACACAAAGGATTAAGTATCTACCTCTCCAACCGGATTTCACGCTGCCGAAAATCTTTAAACGCGTTTTTCTCACACTTGCCTTTTTTACGGTCGGTGTCCACTGTAGATTCATATCTACTGCACCGATTCTTTTCAAATTTGGTTTTTTTGTTTCTTTACTTTATTCACGAGGTAATGACGTCGAGTTTTTTTTTTTTAATTTTGTCATATTTTAAAACAACAAAGTTTTCAAGTTTTTTTTATGAAAAATCGGTGTTTTGACTTCAAAGCGCTTTAAAAAATTTAAAAAAAAAAAAAAAAAAAATTCGACGTTGTTACCTGCGAAACTTTATTAGCTGATGAAATCTATTTGGTTTTTTGATTTTAGTTGATCCAGTAATGAGTTCTGAGGGACAAACTTTTTTATGAGACGTCCGCGAAGATTCGCTGCCACCAACTCATTTCTTCATAAAAATCAATGAAAATTTCACACAATATTCTTTAAATATGACTTTATAATGAAGTAGATAATTTTAAAATTTTGAATAAATCAACTGTGTCGACAAAAAAAATTTCGAAAAATATGCTTATTTTACACCGAATTAACCATACTATCCCCTTAAGCACATAATTGTTCCATCGCCTGCAATATTCGCCATCACCAACTTGCAAAAGTCGAAAGATCTTCCGCAGAATCTTTCTTTCAAGCACTCCAAGCGACGCTCGAAGTTCGGAAATCGTGTTATACTACCTTTAATTACCAACTTATTTCAGTAAACGGTTTTATTGACCTTTGAGTTGCGTCGATAAAAGTTTTGTATCCAGAAATTGTTTGAAAACTTCGTGCAAAAATAAAAACTACTTAATTGTTTTGGGTAATCCTTTTTGTTTTGTTTATCGCCATAGTCTTCTTAGGTTTATACACTTCCACCAACGCTGTTCCAGTTTGTTGAACACTGCCGAATAAAAGGATTTGTCCAAGTCTGAAAAATAGCCATTCGTTTCGCAATCACCTCACTTCAACAAAATCTTTTTCGTGCCAGTCATTACTTGAAATTGGCAAACAAATAGTAGTCCGAGGGATGCGAAAGAGCCAAGCGTGGAGAATAGGGGAGGAACTGTATTTCCATTAATTTTGCGACAACGACTGTTGCGTTGTCGTGATAGACAAGAGCTTTTTTGAAAATCACTCAACTTCCGTGTTCTTCCTAGTGCTATGTTTTTGACTTTGCACGGTTTTTTCAAACGACCCTTGTATGTTATGCCCTACCAAGGCTTACATTTATATAGAATTTGTATGTCGTTTATCAATGAATTTCAAAGATTCGTATACCAGGAAGCTTTTCTACAACTTTTTAGTTAATTTTGGAGCCGGATCTATAACTGCTAACCGACTAGAATAAAAAGGGTGTAACGTAGATTCACTGATAAAATATGAATAGCTACTTCCCTTGAATACCTGAAAGCAGAGGAATAATCCACTCTATTATGAAGCAATCATTGGTTCCATTGGCTATTCTGAACTCATATACCCAGCAAAGCTCTTCGTGTTCGAAATACATTTTATCTCCATCTGCTAACGTGGCCAGTCGAAGATACTTAAGACAATAACAAATACACCATGGTACGAGTATATACCAAACGCTGACATTCACCGCGACTTAAACATCGAAATAGTTGACGAAGCAATACAAATTGCGAGCAGAAGGCGCATAAGCCTATCAGACTTCCGACGCACACAAATCCGACGATGGGGAAGCTTCCTGCTGAAGAAAAATGCAATAAGAAGATACTGAAACGAAAAACCCCAATTGACCTCTTTTAATATATCTAATAATAAGAAATATGTTTATGTAATTACCTAAATTATTATAGTAAATATTTTACAAATTAATTATATATTTCTAAATGATCCTAAAGTGCAATGGACTTATAGTATCACTTAACTATCCAAATATCTTTTAAACTAATTACTTATTGTTAATATAGACAGGTGTAATATGTTTTGGAAGCAAAAAAAAAAAATGTGCTCACAGCCAATTATCTCATGCACCTATAACTAGAGCCCTTTTGGAGTATAATAAAATTTCAAAACAAAAAAAAATAATGTATATATTTTTTCCTCTCCAAAATCGGCTTTTAAAGCTTCCATTGACGCTCTGTACTCTTAGTCTCTATTGCTATTTTATGGGAGATGTTATTAACATTATTATTATCCCTAATCCCATGTCGATGGACCGTTCACATCGGCCGCTTATTTTTACTATACAACGCCAACAGAAAATTAAAAAAAAATCGTAAGGCATCTTCTAAGGTTTAACTAAACTCATCCGAAGAGATTTTTTCAAAATTGTTAATTTTAATAATATTTTATCATAAACAAATGTTATGAAACATGCACAGTGCAGTACATTTATAAAGAATTTATGATTTCTCAACGAATTGGCCGGGCACGAATGACCCATCAACATGTGATTAAGGTTATTATTATTTTGTATTAATTGAATTTAGAATATCCAGTTCAGTATAGAGTTTAATGTCTTTTCTACTGAGGTCAAATATAGGCTCTCCCTTTCTACGTTCTGGATCAATAAGTCCTTTTGATTGCCCGTTTGGACTCTCCCTTACTCGATTAAGACTCTTTGTTTCCATTCACCTAGAAAAGCCTGAAGCCGCAAAAATGTTCAAGACCTATGAAGGGAGTATTTGCACCCTCTTTCGCTAAAGTGTCGGCAATTTCATTCTCTTCGTGCCCCCACATCAGAGTATTAAAGTTTATCGTTGTTAGAGTTTCGCGAATTTTAATACATTCCCAGACCAGCTTTGATTTAAATGATAAGCTGTCTAGCGATTTTAGAGCTACTTGGCTGTCAGAGAGGGAGGATGGTTCCATATGTAGAAGTTCACGCAAGTGGGGAAAGTTACTGATCGCCATTCACTTGGGAGTGGCCAGGACGATTCTTCTGCATATGGTTCAAGCAGCTCACAACTTCCGGGATTAGCCCACGTATCCTCTGGGTAGCTTCCGAACACCCGTTCGGGAGTGAGCTAACGTGAGAAGGCGAAGCATTCCAGGATAGCTGGTTGTGCGCTGGGTTTGGGACCCGCCACTTAAAAATCCCCCCCAATGAAAAGAACTGCAAAGCCTCGGATGAGAACTGACTTTACTGATGACGACCCCTGCAAACGAAATAAGGAATATGATTTGAGGGCGTGCACCTGGAATGTTCGGTCCCTTAATGGGGAAGGTGCCTCTGCCCGGCTGGTTGATGTTCTCGTGAGAGTAAAAAATTACTGCCATCCAAGAGATGCGATGGACGGGGCAAGGTAAGAAAAACATAGGACCTTGCGACGTCCACTACAGCCGCCATGTAAAGGAGTGCAAATTCGGTGTCGGATTTGTTGTAGGAGAGAGACTTCGTCGCCAAGTACTGTCGTTCACTCCGGTGGACGAGCGTCTCGCAATAATCCGCATCAAAGCGCGATTTTTTAACATCTCGCTAATTTGCGCCCACGCCCCGATGGAAGAGAAGGACGATGCGACCAAAGATTCTTTCTATGAGCGCTTGGAACGTTCCTATGAGCACTGCCCCCGCCACGACATAAAAATCGTGCTTGGCGACTTCAACGCCAGGGTGGGCAAGGAGGGAATTTTTGGTCCCACAGTCGGAAAATTCAGCCTGCACAACAAAACATCCGGTAACGGGCAGAGGCTGATCGACTTCGCCGGGGCCCGAAACATGGTAGTCTGCAGATCGATCATGTTGTGATAGACGGAAGACACGCTTCTAGTGTATTAGATGTACGTACGATCCGAGGACCCAACATCGATTCGGATCATTACCTTGTTGCAGCCAAACTACGCATCCGCCTCTGTGCAGCAAAAAACGTACATCTACCTATGCAAAGAATGTTCGACATCGAAATGCTGGCATCACAACAGACAGCCAGAAGATTCGCCTCTCGACTCTCACTCCTGCTCTCAGAGAGCACTGCCCAACAAATCGGGCACCACGTGTGCCTCTACGAAGATATTCTCTGGCACATAGCTCTAGGGCGTGGACCTCCGCCTGAAAAATTGAAGTCGTGTTTCCTATTGCGATTACCTTCTTGAAACTTTGTCCGAGAACTCCAGCCTCGGCACTGCTGTGTTCCATTTAGGACCCATCAGTAAACCACAACTATGTGCCCTATTTTAACACGTTCCCGCCGGCGCTGTTATTCATGGTCTTCGCCCACAGACGGCAACGTTTACATCTTTTCGCTCTATCGGAAGCGATTGCAGGTTATATAAAACGAAATTTTTTCATAAGGGTAGTCGTTTAAGGCATCTCATCTCATAGGTACCGTCTAATAAAGCACCATTGGTGGTACACGCCGCCTCATGAAGCAATCTTGTGCGAGCCACCGGTGGTACGCGCCGCCCCATGAAGCAGACTTGTGCGAGCCATCGGTGGTACACGCCGGCGTGAACGTGTTGAAGATATTTCATTGTTTCTCCATGCTGAGCGATCACTGAAGATCACCTTCAAATTCTTGCAGAAGTCTAGTTTTCTTTCCATCTTGTAATATACCGTCAAGCATAGAGAGTTTGGGATTGAACCCAGAACTCTTACATGCCCTGTAAGTTTGTCTTGTTTAGGATGAAATAGATGAAGAAGCCTTAGCACTGCTTTAGCTGGCATTCGTTTGGCTACAAGGTGGAGTGGAATGAGTCCAGTGACCATTCCTAAAACCGTTGTGGGGCAAAAAATTGTAAATCTTTATTCTGTAAGATTATAGTTCTGTAACCATAGATTTAGTAAAATGGCATGAAAATGAAGAAACCCAGTGGAAAGACATCTTAATGCATTTCTTCCCAGTTGACGTAAAAAATGGAAATTTTTTATTCACAGAGTTTTTTAAATTTGATGAATTAGAGATAGACTTGTGAAATATTTATGGACATAGTGTCTTTCTTACAAAAATATTTAAAAATCGTATACATAAAAAAGCCATACAATTATGTTAATTTTGCTGCGAATCATCGCGAAAGTGTAACACATTAACCGCAATAAAATATTTAGAAATTAGCACAACTGTCAGAAGCAAGACATTAGCAGGCAAGTGAAGCAAGTCACCGCAAACGCATAGGAATAACTGTAGATGTATTTGTTTCAGTACACATACAAGCACGCACACATGTGATGTATTGCTCTATTACACTTTATCGATTAATGTGCAAGTGTTAAAGCCATGTGACAAAAAACCATATCCACACACACGCCTTTCGTCACACAAGTTTAGAAAAGTTTTACACTCCACTACACATTCGTATGTAAGTGTGCATATGTATATTAAGTATTGCACGTGTGTAAATTTGTAGAACCTATCAGTATATTTAACACTAATTTGTTATTTGTGTGTATTTATGTAAACATTATCGGTCATAACTATGCGGCATTTTGTCACTTGTCACGCCTCCAAACAGAAAAAGCAAATATAATATTTACAACTCGCGCTCAAACTTTTTTCTTAACACTTAATCTTACGACTTTTTCGTATACTTTTTTCCCAATTTCTTTCCACCGTCAAGCTAATTCGATCTCTTTCGCTTGCCAACTGTTGTGTTGTGCAGTTCTTTTTTGTGTTTTTGCCTCTTACTTTTGCTTTGATCAAACATGCCGATATGACTCGATATATTTTACATGTGTACACTCTTGCTCACAATAACAACAGCGCCACATATTGCAAAGTTTTTACTATTTATGTGTTTTTTTATTTAATTTTCACGGTATTTTTTACATATAAACATAGTTCATATGTTACTACAACAAAAACCATATTCACAAAGTTTCAAACTTTGTACAAAACTTAAAAGTATTCTACGATTTCAATAAAATTTCAAAATTTTTAGTCAGAACTTTTAAAAAATTCCAAGTACGCAGTTTTATATGTAGCTGATTAAGTTTTGATGCCAGTTTAGAATGGCTCAAAGTTCGCTTTAATTTTTAACTTTGTTGTTTGTTTTTACTGACGGTTTTATGCATTTTCTACTATATTACGCCTGATTGACATTTTTGCATATAGAAGAATTGCAAACAACCGTCAATACAAAAAAAATCTCATAAATTTAAACAATTTTGAAGCCACTTCAAGCTTGCATTTTAGTATAAACTATAAGAAAAAAACAACTAAGTTTATAAAAATCTAGCTACCCATATATGTAAAGGGTGATAAATTTAGAGGTATCGGATTTTAAATAAAAATAAAAAAAACAACGAAAACTCAAATTGATTGGGCAATTTTTATTACTTTTCTGTAGAACCATTCACTAAATCTATTTTTTAAAGATAATCTCTTTCAATTCTGAATCACTTCCTGGAGGACTTCGGACGGTATCTCGTGAACAACTTTAGACTTTACACATATCCACAAATAAAAGTTCAGAGTTTTGAAATCTCACGATCTAGGAGGTTAATCCACTAATCCGAGACGAGAGATAAATTCCTGACCGAAACGACGACGTAGTAAATCCATCATTTCGCGGGCGGTGTGGCAAATAGCGCCGTCTTGTTGGAACCAAATCTTGTGGAGATCACGGGCTCATAGATCGCACCAAACGGTTGTTTTCAATAGATGTACATTCTGTCAAAAAAGTACCGAGAATTGTTCAATAAACGCAAAATAATTGTTTAATCATCAAAATTTACTTTGTCGATTTCAAAATAAGCTCCAATTGAAGCAATACGCAAACTCCAACGATTATTCCAGTCATCAAAGCACTTTTTAAGCACCAAAGCGTTTGAAGAGATCTTCTTCAGCGAATTCTCCTTAATGGACTCTATCGACTCAAAGCGGCGTCCGCGGAGTGGCAATTTAAATTTTGGGAATAGGAAAAAGTCACAGGGGGCTGGGGCTAAATTCAGTGAAAACGGTGGTTGTTCGATTATATGTGTCGAGTTTTTGGTCCAAAATGTGTTCACAATATGAGCCTTGTGAGACAGTGCGTTATCGTGGAGCAAGATTCATTGGAGCTTTTTCCACAAATTGGGACGTTTCCTACGCACATTCTCTCTCAAACGTCGCATAACATCCAAATAATATTTTTCATTCACCGTAGAACTATTTAGAATGAGTTTCGAATGCACAACACTAAGTCTTTCCATGATGAAATGTCCATGAATGCTGAACAAAATTTTGTATTTAGTTTGACAGTAGTCCCACGTCATCTGTCAAAAAACCCCATTTTGAAAAAAGTATCTCCAATCAGATCACTCATTATGAAAAAAATTAAAATTGTTTTTATTTTCTGCCATTGGCAGATGTCAAATCATCCTTTATTAGAATAAAGTATTGAATTTGAGGCACTCGGGCTACTGGACGAATCAGTAATATTCCATTTATTTTTCCAACGCCTTTGGGTACTTAATACTTTTCCTTATATTATCTCAGACATAAATGAACAAATCTGGTGGTTTTCCATGAGAGAAACAGAGATTTTCCAGATTCAATTCACTAACTTGCAGTGATTACCCTGGTGCTTTGTTGGTGGTATTTGCGAATGCTATAGTCGGATGGGGAACTGAAGGCGCTTAAATGCAAATGGCATGGCTGATATCATAGGACTTCTTGGTAGCAATAAATCTTCTCCTTTTAATTTGACATTCCGAATTGGAGCTTCAATGAGTATGAGTAGTCATTAGCTTCATTGCGTTCTTTGCGTTCCTCTTAGCTCTCATTATTTGTGGAAACTCTTTTCTGTTGATTTTGCTGTACATTGCGACCGACGATTTGTCGTTTGGGTGGCGTTTTATCAATTATAGCATTTGAAATATTAGTATGGAGAATCATCATGTCGGGTGTCGTTCTCACAAAAATACCTAACCTCAAACAATTTTGAACTTTGTAATTAGTGTGCAGTTAAAATAAAAATGCTAAGAATGATGCATTATTTTCAAAAAATTGCAGTAAATGTACAAGTATAATACAAATAGTTTTACTACTGAAATACTTACAATATTTTATATATATAGTTTTTTTTTTTTAATTTCGAGAATTCATTCGTATGAGATTTCTAGATTAGATGTGAAAATAATAAATGTGAAATTTTTAGTTAATATAAAACTGATTTGGACAATCAGTCGGCGATTCTCTCCCAAGCAACTTTCCTGACATGATACTGAACCTTACATGTCAATTTAAACTAATTTGCTTCAGGGCTTAGTTTATTCTACATATAGGCCTCACACAAACGGCCATTCATATAGGTATATAAATGAACAGTAAACCCTTGACAATGTCTCGCGCTACTATTATTGTGCACACAGCTGTACATACAAATGTAAATATATGCAGATAAGTGTGTATGTATATATGTATATCGTGTATTAAAGGGCTGATTTGGTTCATATTTATGTACAAATATGTTTTTGCTTTGATTTCTTTTCATCTGTTTTGACTGAAATACTTCAGAGTTATTATGTGGCACTTTCATCTAATGCATTACAGATTAACGATTTCTCTCTGTTTTCACACCTTTTATAAACATAACTTTACTTTCTATTGGACATTGGTTACTTATCTTGGAAGTCTTAGTATTCCAATTTTATAACATTTTTACATGCTTTTGAAAAGTTCGTTCATCAATTCATTTTCACTTTTTTAAAGGCCCTTCAGCGTTTTTCAGCTGAGCTGCCACTTGATAAATTTTTTTTCCTCTCAAATATTCACAATATAAAGAGAAACAATACCAAAAGTTATTAACATTTTTCCTAAGTTGTATCACAACTTTTTTTTTTAGATCTCCATTTATTTCATACAATCTGTCATAACAATAAGTACTATTTTTACCTACAATTTAAAGAAGAATAACTTAAAAGTAAGAACTCCCAGTGGAGTTCGTTACTTAATAATGAACATCATTAAACTTTGTACCAAAAAATGTATCGGGTTAAGTGCATGGAAGCCCTACGCACTCTCGTAAAGTAGCTGTTTTATTCAAATCATCGTGGCCAAAATCATTTCAATGAAGTTTCTTTCCTCAATTTTCGAGAGGTTTTCTCTTTTGGACAGAGTAAAATTAATTGAAAAATATTGAAAAGTTTCTTTCCTCCACATTTTCCGCTTTATGCCATTTACTTTGGTGTATAGTGCTCATCATAGTGTGCAAAAGTGTATACATACAAGAAGATGTTTTCCCTACTATATCGTACCAGCCGCCCGTCGGGCAATGATAGATCTTCAGGTGTATATCAGCCATTAAAAATCTTCGATCAATTAGCCAAAGACGGTATATAATTTGAGAGGGCTCCATTTTTGGAAAAAAGGTCAAAACACTCACAAAACATTGGAACAGAAGTTCAGTATACCTCTATCACGAGGTGCAACCATAACCGCTAGTGGCGAATCTTGTAGTGAAACTTTGTTGATTTCACATAGAAATTACTTACGAGTCCATACAATGAGCACAGTGGGGACGAATCGAAGACGACTTGATTTACATTACTCACAGTATGTCAGAATACGAGTATTTGGGAGTTGCTGTATTGTTAAAAGCTTTATAATTTGATTTGCAGTTTACTTCTTTTTGGCACTTTTTTACTTTTAATTTTTTGGTACATTCATATGTATCTGTTCAGTCTTAGAAGAATGAAGCCAGTAGCCATTAAAAAGCACAGAGAGTTAATCATTGCGTTGAGGTTAGCTCGTTTACCGTTTGATTAGAGCTCATAAGATCTGCGTAGAAGGAGATCTCCTGCTCTCAAAGAAGCAGTCATATCTACAAATTACTTCTTAAGCCCCTCGGTAATTACAGCGATTGTGATGAGTGAGTGCAATGGTAAAGTAAATGGCACGACTTGCTTAAGAGATTAAGCCACTGTAGAAATTTCAATGAATCCATTATTTTTTTTATTTAATTGATGAGCCAATACCTCAAAAAAGACACACTCACAGAATTATGATGAACAAAGTATCTAAATATAACAATTCTATTTGAAATTTCGCTGCAGCCGCTTTAAGGTCAATGGCATAATGGCAAATGGTATTTTTTTCGACATTTTCAAGTTGAAATTTGAAATTTGTAATTGGTAAATCGATCAAGGCGTCACGGCGTACAGTAGTAAGCAGATTCAAGGTATTTCTTACTGGTTCGCAAAAATGTCAAAACCATTTTTCCCTAAAAAAATCCTAATTCCAAACTCCCAAGCAAATCATTTTTGAAATGCTTATTTTATCCAAAAAAAAATTCCAATATTTTATAAAGAGTATTTTGTGTAAAATAAACCAAAAATTTCCAATATTTTAAAAAGAATATTTTGTGTAAAATAAACCACAAATTCTTTTAAAAAGTATATTTAAAGCAAAATTAAAAATTTTTTTTTTTATTAATATCTTTACTTAAATAAATCTCAAAATTATATTACTATTTTTTTAATGTTAGCAGAGTATTTCTTAATATACTCAATCAAGTTCCAAAAAAGTCCTAATTCCAAATTCCCAAGCAAATCATTTTTGAAATGTTTTTTTTTATCCAAAAAAAATTTCCAATATTTTGAAAAGAATATTTTGTGTAAAATAAACCAAAAATTTCCAATATTTTAGAAAGAATATTTTGTGTAAAATAAACAAAATTTTTTTTTAAAAGAATATTTTATGCAAAATTGAAATTTTTTTTTACTTAATATCGTCACCTAAATAAATCTCAAAATTACTATTTTTTAATGTTATCAGAGTATTTCTTATTATACTCAATCCAGTTTACAAATAAACCATTTAAAAAAAGAAGGTATGATAATGTCCAAAACACTTGGATCACTTGACATGGAATCTCGTTCACATGTATTTTTTCAGAATTTTCATTTCTTCATATTTTTCTGTTAAAAAATTACCAAAATAAGGGGGAACTTTTTTTTAATTTCTATATTTTGCTTCATTTGTTGGCAGATTTCGAATTGCCTCTAATGGTACGAATACTTCGCTCGCGAGTGTACAAAATTACTTTATTAATTCCCCTGCGATAGTAAATCCTTTAAATTTATTATTTATTAAGTGTTAATATTGTCTAGGTAAACATTCTGCCACGCATTCAAACTCGTAGGAAAATTAAAAAAAAAAAATTATAATTCATTGTACATAATTAAGAAAGTAAGTTAATGGGCAAGTACGCGTGATTATGATGGACGACGTAATCGCATTACGCGAGTTATGCTGTAACCATGAAAATCATTTCATTTTCTGAAACTGAAAACAAAGCTGCAGCCACGCAGCAAAGCCTTAACCTAACTAAGTCAGATGATGTTGATGAGATGAAAGCGCGCCTACGAGCATCTTTCTTGGCTGCTTGCCTCTAATGCTGATGAAGTTGATGAGAAAATTTCCCAGACATTAAATTTATGCCGACGAATTAAACGTTAACACAGTTTTATGCTAGAATTTAAGCTTATTACTCATTACTCATTACTCATTTACTGAGGTATAATTATTCTAAAAATAACAAAAAATAAAAAAAAAAGAATATAGCTATGATGAGAAGTGTAGAAAAGGTGATTGGAACAGTAAAATTTTAAAGCAAAAAAACAACACACCAACGAAAAAAGCGAGCATTAGCTTCATAATAACATAATTCAATTATAGCCATTAAGTAAATCTGCGCAATGATGTAGGTAAATCAGAAACCAAAAAAAAAAGTGTGAGACAAAAGTTCATAGTAGCGACTAAGAGTAGCTATTGGACAAGCAAGTTCACATATATACATACATACAGGCTCAAATATGCACTAATATTTATTTAATGGCAAGGAAAACATAAAAATAAGTGTTTTAAGCCAACACAAGAAAGACGAAGAACCAAATTCAACAAAAACAAAAAAAATTTTAAATAACCTAAAACAACACAAAATTGTATCATCGCCACGATAGTGTCGCAGTCAGTAAAATGCAAAGTCAGCGTGGCGTGACGCCCAGAGTCAGTGCGAGCAGCAGCACAAGAGACAAACGCAGAACACGCTGCATAAAGTCAAACTCAGAGCCAGTCTTCGAAAGAGTATCTTCACTTAGGAAGTGATGTATCGCCAAGGGTGGCAACTGTTGTGGTGTAAAAAAGGTATTTGTGCATACCCCAAATGCCACTCCTCGGTCAAAATATATAGGTATATGTATATGCATGAATGTTCATATGTGCATGTGCTCATGCTCTTCTGTATTCATATGTCCGTATGTACGTTTGCATGCCTGACTGCCCCTTACACCTGTTGGAGCGTGGGAATATTTTTTATAACCGTCGTTTTTGTTGATTTTTGGTTTGTTGCATTGGTGGTGGTGCTGTGTTATAGCCTGTGCTACGATGACACTGAAGCGCTAAGCGGTGTTTTTGTAGTATTCCCTTTACCTAACTACCTAAGATATATAACAGCCAATACGCGGCTGGAGGTCAAATCATAATTTGGTACATATTTTTACTTGTGCATTTATGTATGTTTTCATGTGCCCCTGCTCTTATGTGCATTAACATTGCAGTCAACTGGCCAGAAAATGTGGGATAGTGAGTTGGGTTTTTATTTCCATGGACACTTCCTTGTCTTTGTAAGAAAAATAGGGGTTACTTCCTTATTTATTTGTAACAATTGCACCAATTTTTTAGGGAAAAATTTATGTTTTCCGTTTTTTTGGAAAAGACATTTGATTGCTTTGCGCATCAGTGAGCTGTGGTTTGCAATGATGGAATAGAATGTGTGCTTATATAATTATTATGCTGTTATATATGTATGTATATGCAAGTAGTAAAAAAATTTCGACACAAACAAAAAAGGAATATCCATTAAGCAGCGGAAGTATTAGTCTTCCCTTTTTAAATTTTACGCTCAGTATTCTTGTTTGCATATTTGTGTTTTGAAAACTCCTTGCAGACTTAAACTTTTGAAATTTTTCTAGTGAATACGTTAATATCTATAAAATATATATGGTGATTCATACATAGTTAAAGTAAGTTTTTTCGTCATGACATTTACACAACATCCGTTAAATAGCATAGCAAGACAATCCTTTTTGTAGTATCGTCAATAACCAAAACAGAAAAAGCAACCTCTATATACAGCCTACTATAAACGGAGTGATAGAACTTTGCTCAGCAGCATCTATACCTCTAAAGCCCACTAAATTTTTTTTTTTTTTTTTTTTTTTTAAATGGAAATACTTTATTTGCAATCTATCTTAGAATACAAATATTCAGCAAAAGAGATCTTATTACCTAATGACAGAATAGTATTTACACTGGTGCAAAACTACATAGAAAACTATAGAATTTTTTCTTTTTACAATTCTTATGCATATTTTATGTTATTAGATTTAATTTTTACTCGAAAATTGTACAACTTACTTCATGTATAACTTATATTAGAATTTTAAAATTTATTGGAGCATTTTAACAATTTCATATTTTATTTTTTTATTTTTATATTTTTTTTGTTTTTTTATTATTATTATTATTAAATTAACTTACTTCATGTATAACCTAGGTATATTAGAATTTTAAAATTTATTGGAGCCTTTTAACAATTTCATATTTAGCTATTTTTTTTTTTTTTTTTTTTATTATTATTATTATTAAATTGACAAATTTAAAGGAATGGCAAGTCTAAGACATGATTGCGCTTTAATCGTCTAATTTCATTGGTTGTGTCTAACAAGCAAATAGCATTTGTGTTTACATGATTTGACAATCGTTCAATGTATCTCTTAGAATATACTGAGATTTCTCTCTTAACAAATGGAATACCTAGATCCTTGTGTATGGCTTCGTTTGTGATAAACCAAGGTGCATTAACAATTGTTCGCAAGGTCTTTGACTGGTAGCGTTGTAAAATCTCCACATTGGACTTACTAGCAGTTCCCCAAAGCTGTATACCATAGGTCCATATAGGCTTCAATATAGCTTTATACAATCTAACCTTGTTTTCCAGACTAAGTTGAGATTTGCCTCCAAGTAGCCAGTACATTCTCTTGGTTTTATTTTTAAGCTGTTGATGCGTCGATCAAGATGCGTTCGCAAGTACTTGACTGTGTCGCTAGTAGGAATTTGATGACCATTTAAATACACTGGAGGGCATTGTTCTCTTCTTAGTGTAAATGTAACATGAATAGACTTTTCATGATTAATATTAATTTTCCATTTATTGAGCCAAGTTTCCAAAGTGTGTAATTGATTTTGTAGCAGGGAGGAGGCCTCTGCAGGGGACTCACTAGATGCGATGAAAGCTGTATCATCAGCAAAAGTCGCCACTTCTACCTTTTCTGTTGTCGGCATGTCGTAAGTAAATATCGTATACAAGACTGGCCCTAAAACGCTACCCTGGGGCACACCTGCGTTGATACTATATATTTCAGATGACGCATCTTGGTGCTTTATATAAAAGTGCCCGTCGCTTAGATAAGATTTAAGCACTAAGTAAAAATGTGATAAATATGATACTCATAACTATCCCCCATGGTCCTTCAATCCAAAATCAATTGAAACTACATTGCATATTCCCACCAAGAACAACATAAGTCCGATTCAATATCATGGACTGTTCAACGATGTTAGGAATGAATTGCACAACTATGCTTTTATTTGTACTGATGAATCCAAGCTAAATCAAAGCACATCATACATTCTGTGAAAAAAGTACCGGGAATTATTAAATAAAACGCTAAATAATTGTTTAATCATCAAAATTTATTTTGTCGCCTTCAAAATAGGCTGCATTTGAAGCAATACGCATATGTCAACGATTAGCCCAGTCATCAATGCACCTTTTAAGCACCAAAGTGTTCGAAGAGTTCTTCTTCAGCTCCTTAAGCGAATTCTCCTTAATGTCCACTATCGATTCAAAGCGGTGTCCGCGGAGTGGCAATTTAAATTTTGGTAAAAGAGAAAAGTCACAGGGGGCTAGGGATAAATCCGGTGAATACCGTGGTTGTTTGATAATATTTGTAGAGTTTTGGTCAAAAAAGTGTTCACAATATGAGCCTTGTGAGACGGTGCGTTATCATGGAGCAAGATTCATGGGAGTTTTTGCCACAAATTGGGCCGTTTCCTACGCACATTCTTTCTCAAACATCGCAGAGCATCCAAAAAATATTTTTCATTCACCGTAGAACCATTTGAAATAAATTCCGAGTGCACAACATCATGATAATTAATGAAAACGAGTAGGACTACTTTCACTTTTGACCGACTTTGACGTGGGTTTTAGGGTTTCGGCTCATGTGAATAGCGCCATTCAGTCGCCTGTTGACTCGTTTGCATGTCAAACTCGTATATCCACGTCTCATCACCTATAATGATGCGCTGGATAACCGTTGAGTCCGAATTTACTTGCTCAAGCATGTCTTCAGCCCCCTCCTTTCGATAGATTTTTTGAAAGAACGAGTCGAGATGCCTAATTGATGGTGTAAGATATTGCGAATTGATTCCTGAGACATGCCAAGGTCACGAGCTCAAATTTATATGAAGGTTTTCCAGCGCCATTTCCTTGACTTCGTCGACGACTTCGTTTTCATCCATTCAAGACATTGATGGGCGACCAGATTGAAGCAAATCTTCTCGGTCCTCTGCAAAAGACTTGTACCACTCATAGACCCGTGTTTTTGACGAAGCACACTCGCCATAGGCTTTCTGCAACATTTTAAACGATTCGGCACACAAAATCCCGTTTAAAACACAAAATTCTTTGTTCGATGCTTTTATCCATAGCGAAAATCGCAGAGCACTCCTGCGGTCGACTGATATAATGAAATGCCAAAAACAAGTTAATTGACAGATCACGCTCGAACTCTGTAGCACTATAGACGACCGTTGTACCAACATTCCAGCAAAAAAATTAAGATATATGTGTAACCCGAACTTTGTAAATGAACAATTCCCCATGTTTTTTTTTACAGAATGTAAAACGAAATTATAAAAATATCAATTACTCCATATTCAGCCAAAATTATTACCATATCTGAGGTCTAGTAAAACGCACGATGAAAAAGGTTCAGACTCACTCTCCACTCTTAATTAAATAGCCGTATAAATTACAGTAGTTATTACACAACCAACATTAGAAATATTATTAATATTAAATTATTTTAATATTGGAGCTTGGACAAAATAATATTGTTGGGAACAACTTCGCCGACCAATCCACCGAAAAAGCTCATGAAAGTTTAGTAACTAGCACAGACAACTTCAACTTACACGATATTAAAAATCATATTAAACAACACACAACGCCTCGAATGGAACCTAACCAATGACTGATACAAAAACATTAACTAAACAAAGCCCCATATAATAGACTTTCTACAAAAAATTAAAAAAATACCTACACGACTTGACATTATAAAATTCGACCGTTTTCGGTTAGGACACACAACAATAATATACGGACATCTTATGAGTAACACAAATCCAATACATTTTACTTGCAATACAGATATCATAGTCATAGTTACTCTTCTCCTGAATTGCCCACTGCATGCCACAAGTAGAGAAAAAATTTTATATTTACCAACACAAACCCAATTTCACACCTCTCAGTCCCTTTTGCTGAATAAATATCCTTAATAACTAAATTCCGTAAAACAACAAATTTTTATCATAGGATCTAAAATAAAATTTAACTACATTTAAGAATGAAAATAACTATGTTTGAAATTATCGAGGCATGGCTGCTCCTAACACAAATAGCTTAATAAATTCACCTTGGGCCCAAGCCCAAAAATGACACCAAGCAGTGACTCGTTGTGAGTGCATAGTTTGGTTTTCTTTTTTTAACATCATGTGGATTTTCAGCAACCCAAATGCGCCAGTTGTGCTTGTTAGCGTTTCCGTTTAGGTTAAAATGATGACCGAAAAAGCATTCAATGCGCGGAGTGCAACTCTTAACCAGTGACCAGTTTCATAAAACGTTTGGTTCACTTTTGCGCATAGTTCAACAGAGTATTACTCCATGACTAAATTTGCCAAAGCCTGTACTATGAATCTGAAAATAAAAAATGAAAGTTAAAGTATCACAATATTGATCATTAAAGATCTGGAACACCCTTAAATAATCCTATATAAAATTCCGGTAAGCGAATAGCCGGCATGCGCTGCTCTGCCTTTAAACCAAAGTGTATGAGAAATAGTAGCAACGACATTACAAATCAACAAATATAGAAAGCAGAGAAAATACATTTTTTTTGCCAAATTATTTCCGTTTAACGCTTTTAGTGGATTTTTTTACACAGCATTTTTGTATAAACACATAATTTTTTTTTTTAATATTCTACTAGCTTTCAAAATTTTAATAGTAATTGGAAGTACTACAATTGACAAATTTGATTAACGCAGAGTGATAGCGGCCATCTCAGACCTTTCTTTATACTGAAAAAAAAAATACATCAATCGGTTGAGTCAGTTTTGATTTCTTGCAGTTTGGAAATGCATTATATGATTTTTTATCACACGCCTCTTTTTAAGCTTATGCAATTTGATCCCTTCAGAAGAGACAAGCTTTAAAATACAAAAGGGTCTGAGCAAATCGGATTATTATATCCATATTTATTAGCGCACATATCAAGGTGACACTGCATTTCTCTCTAGAACCGGCCTCTCACTTTCTTTAGTCTTAACAGGCGCCAATTAAATAAAATGATTTATGATGTATTGCATTTATTACGTTTTCGGTTGTTAGTTTCTGTACTTTTATTACACTAATTAAATTAATTGCTCTACTATTATTAAATACATAATTAGATGAATTCTATCTACAAACATTGCTGACCTCTAGAAAATGCATTTCCTCAGTACGAGTTAAGTTGTATGGCTCTATAACCACTTTCTTAAATAACAAAAATATGTTTATACCCAAAAGTAGCCCATGTACGAAAGATAATTATCTAGGTATTTATTGTTTTTTTTTTTTTTTTTTGATGTGTTTTTGATCCTTTGAAGCTTTTGTTAAATAACTAAAGATCAACGAGGGATGACCGAGCAAGAAGTGACGAAGTAGCCGTCGTTGTGTACCTACTATACATACACCTATATTTATAGTTATATACAGCTGTGAACATAAAAATAGCAGTACTACATAGAAACCATGCAAAAGAAAATTTCAATACCAAATATCCACAAGGTGTTAAGGGATTTCATATGTGTGTAGATGTGAATATATTTGACCACTACGTAAATAAAGGGTTCCTAACTGGCGTCTTTATCTTTTTAAGTATTTGAAACATTTTTTTTTTAATTTTGGTGAGTGTCATGCATTTTTTTCTTATCCACCACAAAACAACTAAATGAAATTCTGGAATTGATTGAGCAAGACCTTGCAGAGAAATATAAAATATTATTTTATGTTAAGGAAAAATGATTTCAAATGCATCAAATGTATGGAAAACCAGGAGAAAGAGCAGGATAACGAAAAATTTCCTGTAAGATGATGGCAGAATTATAAGGTGTTCCAAAGAAAGAAAAATCCACTCCTGACAGCAAAATATAAAGCAAAACGTTTGGAATTTGCAAGAAAATATGCCAGCTGGGCACCTAAGATGTGGCGTAATATTTCATAGACTGATGAGTCTGAAATAGTTTTGTATGGCGGCGTGGGTTCACGACATGTTATATGTCCACCTATCACCGAAAATCAGCCCCAATACATTCTAAAACACACGAGTCGGAAGGGCCCGGATTGGTTTCGTTGAGGCTATGGAATGGCCAGCTCAGTCATCGGGCATCAGTCTTATACAAAATCAGTGGATGCCTTAAAAAGAGCTGTACTCAATGCCAAACTGAGTTTGGGAAATTGTTAAATATGCGTGGCTGACGATTCCGAAGCAGTGCGAGCAATTCATGTGAGAAATTGATGTGAATTGCCGTAATAAAAAATTTGTTAAATTCAACTTAATATTGGGTAGTCGAAAAAGTCTTTTCGTATTTTGTCAATAGATGTCGTTGGAGTCATCTATCTCCAGTGCTACCAATCACATTGTGTCATATCATATGGTGTTAGAAAGGTGACATTTTAAGCTTCATTTAACCAAAAAATTAAAATTAAATTCGGAGAAGTTGAAAAAAAGTTATAGCTATTCAAAAATGAGTGAAAATAATGAAGAAATTCGCTATATTTTGAAATTTTTGTATAAAAAAGGGAGGAATGCCACGCAAGCCACCAATGGAATTTGTGAAGTTTACGGAGACGATGCTGTATCAGTTCGCGTAGCACAACAATGGTTCGCTCGCTTCCGTTTTGGAAATTTCGATGTGAAAGAAGCACTTCGCTCCGGTCGACCTATCGTTGAAAAACTCGATGAAATTATGGAAAAGATTGACCAGGACCGTCACGTAAGCTGCACATCTTTGATGACTCGGCAAAAACTGGGACAGCTTGGCTGGGAAGTTTTGATGCATTCACCATATAGCCCTGACCTGGCACCATCGGACTACCATTTGTTTCTGTCAATGCAGAACTCCCTTAATGGAGTAAAATTGGTTTCAAGAGAAGCCTGTGAAAATTACTTACACTGATGGAATAATGTCACTAGAAAAAAAATGGCAAAAGGTGGTCGACCCAAATGGTACATATATGGTTTAATAAAGTTCATTATAAATATAAAAAAAAATGAGTTGAAGTTTGATTAGAAATACGAAACGACTTTTTCGACTACCCAATATTAATTACAACTTGTGTACGGAAAATCCGGACTTGATTGGTTACAAATCAATGCATCCACAAAGGGTGATTGTTTGGTATACACCATTCAGCAGGAGTCCATATTTTTGAAAATGGTGCTGGAAGGCCTACAGAGCGAGTAGAATCGTTTATGAACTGAAATTGAAAAAAGTGTGCTGAGGCAATCTTTGATTTAAAAATAGATAGAAAACCTTTGTGGCTTGGCTGATCAAAAAAAGTTGATTTTAGGTGATCACCCGTTGTTGAGGGGTGCGGTGGTGCAAGGCCAGCCGAAAGAGTCCTATAAATGAAATCATATTCTGTAATTAATGGGAATATTTTCTATTTTTAATAAAACCAAATTTTGGAAATAAAACCAAACTAAATATAAAATACAACTCTGTATCTGCAAACTTTGTCATTGCCAGATTTTCTTTAATTTATTTATAAACGTGCTCAGGATGCCTTATTTACATGACTACTCCTATATTAATATTAACCCCGAATTTCTACCTTTTGTTATAAAAAGTTTTATTTGGAAAATTTTATTGCATTATAGAATTAAATATGTGTTTAGTAAAAGAATAAAATAATATTTCAAAATAATAGTAAAAACTTCCTAAGCACATCATAGATACAATTTTTTTTTTATACAAATTTATTTATTTTCTTTTATACTGCTGTTTTCATGCTCTCAACTGTACATATTTGTTATTGTATATACATTCGCCTGCATGTCTATTTTTGTGTACCCCTTTGTACTAATGTAAGAGTATTCATTATTTTTAAAACTATTCTTTCCCCGAGGTAAAACAGAAATATTCAAAGAGCATAACTAATTTAAGGCACTAAGTTTGTATACAAATATGTATTTATTCTTTCGGTTACCTTGTTGCATGCAACTCACTTGCGGCATTCAAGTAAAGTCTATCCATCACTTAAATACAAAACCGGATATGTAGCACATTTCTGTTTTTGATTCCTCATTTTAAGCTGTCTTGGTATACATATGTACATATATACATACTACATAAATACGTACTCCTATGTGCTATGAACAATGTAAATATGCAGTTGAAAAAATGCATAAAATATAGTACATGCTGACTTTACCACTAACACAGGCATGCATTTGATTATGAACAAGTGTTGTTTCTCTTTGTGCTAAATAAATATACAGAGGTAAATTAGTATATCGGTGTGGCCACTTGCTCGCTCAACCGCATCTCAGTCTACGCTTCGATTCATGGCAAACTTAATGACTAGCAAGAGAACAGTGGCTTCTCATTCCATACTCAATTAAAATGACTGAAATGTTTAAGCGGCAGTTAAGAAGCCAATCTAAAGAACATTAGTCATACACAGAGGGTGGTTCGAGTGGTATAAGTCTCCTTTAAAGTTTCCTTTGACACTTAAACCAATTTGGCGCCCTAAATTTTGCAGCCTTAAGTTCTTGTAAAAAGTCATCCTGTCATCGTACGGTGTTGTTTGGCTAGTTAAAGTGGTGATTCATGATCCGTCCTACCTACTTTTGGTACGAAGACGACCTTGACTAGTTATCAATTATCTGAAATACGGCCTAAGTTTAAACATGCTTTGAAAACTGCCACTAGGTAAGATACAGTCCAAGATTTCCTGTAACATTTTTGGAATGGACCCATCAAAACCCGGAGATTTAAAAGGTGAAAAAGATTTGATTGTCCATGCCATTTTCTCCTTCATAATTATTGCTTCTATAAGATGCTGCGTATCATATTGGTTCCGTCTAATACTTCCTCTCCCACTTTTTTGGCGCTGCATTCCGCAAAATGAGTGTTTAATAGAAGTTCTGATGATTCTTTTGCCGTAACAATCCAAGTACTATCTGGTTTTTTGACCCAAGAAGAAGAAGAATGAATGATCTTTGGAAAGTATACGGCTAATCCTAGCAGAATACCTGGTAGATTCGATAGACGAAAAAACTCCTTCTAGCTCTCTTTCTTAGCGGCCTTAGTTCACTTCTTGTACTGTCTTCGACTTTCTCTGTCCGGTGTACACCGTAGAGATTCGAGCTGCTGTCGATGAAAAGATTATTTTAACCTTCACACGCATTAAGTTTCCTTAGGTCAGGAGGGTGGGAGAATGAATTCAAAGGCTGGAGACATAAATTGGCGCGTGCACTGATTGATAAATCTTTAGTAGACCTATCGTAGCTATTTGCAAATATTTAGCAAATTTTTGCAAAAGCTAGGCATATAAAAAAACCGCTCGTCACATAATATAATACGATAAGAACTTCCCATAACCTTCCCTTTCTTCTAAGCCCATTTTTTAGAGAATTTTCAACTACAAATTCATTATTTTAATGTCATAGGACTGTGTATAAAAGAAGACGAACTCAAGAATTCAACAGCTCGAGCACCAGTTCGATAAAGATTTCGCTTAGTGGTATCGCAATATTCACTTATAAGATCCAATTGACGGTAATGAATGGCTGGTTATTGCTTCCAGGGGCCTTAGAGTACCTCGAATTTAACGTGGAATTTAACGTCGAATTTAACTAAATTTTGAATTTTGAGTAAATAAAAATTCATCTAAGTGGCTATGTAAGCAATAAAAAATTTTTAGAACTGGTGTAGGGAAAACCCAAATTTGACTGATGAGAAGCCAATGCATCCGCAAATAGTGATAGTCTGGTATACGCTGTTCAGGAGTGGTCCATCTATTTGAAAATACTGCTGTTAATCCTATTCTATTCAACTTTCGTCACCACAGAATAAACCAAGAGAATCGACTTTTTATGAAGTGAAATTGAAAAAAATGTGCTGGGGCAATCTTTGATCAAAAAAGATGGAAAACCAAGCCACGAAGCTAGGTTTTTTTGCTCGATAAGTTCAGTTTAAATTGGCTATCCGTGCTGGAAATCGTCGTAGACTTCTTTTGTGAAGTGCCGTTTATTATTCGAGAAATTAAGAAATGGTTAAAATAGTCCAATCCATATATGAAAACCAGAAACCGGCAACGTGGTTGTAGAAACTTTAGTTGATGGGTGCGCTAGTGCAAAGCCAGCCGAAAAAGTCACATGAATGAAATCATATTTTCTAAATAATAGAAATATTTTCTAATTCTATTTTCCACCCTATGGAAAAGCAATACTATATAAGTCTATAAAAACCAAAGAGCTGGTAATTGAAGCAGCCACTCTACTATTATTTATAATAAATATTTATCGTGTCCAGCGGATCAATGCGTCTCTATGAACCCATCATCAATAACAGATATGGCCTAATAATTTGGGCGATAGAATCATGGAACGCATTTACAGATTCGATAATTCCTTTTAGTTTTGCACTGACGGATCCCAGCTTGGCGGCATCTTCACTAAACAAGTAGAGATGGCAACGCGATATTGACTTCCAGACCACCGCAGCGTAGTTCAGACCGAATTAGCGGCAATTTATAATATCAAAGGTAGCAGTTGACAGCCTACGGACTGGCAATTTATTATTATTGTTTTTTTTTTTGTTTTGCTTTGATAGCTGAAAACTGCCGTTAAGGCTCGTATGCTAGCAGAGTAGTACGCTCTGTAATATATCAAGTAAAGGGAACGCAGAAAAAAATTGTATGTAATACGGAAACACATTTATATTCGGAGTACTCTGATTTGGTCAGAGCAGAAAATAAAAAAAATCGCAAGAGCTCTTCCCTTTCAATAGAAGCGAAACATTCGTAGCCATGTGGCTACTTACAGACCATATACTTATCTGGAGACACATCAATCCAAAACTTTTGCAGATGTTACTCTAACGAAGAAGATCTAGAAACTGATTAACTGCCATGCGCTATGAAGTAGAAGACTTAATGTTTTCATACAGGGCTCATAAGTAAGCAGAGCGCATTGGCAGAGTTTCAAGGTGCAGAGGCAGAGCTGAAGGGGTACCGGTGGTCTAGAGCTCGAAAATATACATAGCTTATTTTCAGGATTTTTTTAACAAGAAAAAAATTGAAAGCGATATTTAAATTTTTTAGGCTTTTCATTTAACTTCTTTTACATACAAAAATGAAAACAAAAATGTTTTCTTAATTGTAATAATTTCAAAAATGAGGCTGAAGTTGATCTTCCAGAAAAATTGGATCTGGACGGTGTTGTCCATTTTGGCTCTTCTATTTTCCTGAAACACAAAACCAAAAAAAAAAAATTAATGAGTATAACTGTAGCTATGCCCCGTACTAGAATAAAAAATAAAGAAAAATTGACAAACTGGCGCGGTTTTGGTTTTACACTGTAAAAAATGGCGTTTTTTTTAAATCAAAAAATACGAAATAATTGAAATAATAATATGATTCTAGTGCGAGCGATAGCTAATGATGCTATGAACAACATATTAAAATTTCAGACGATTCGGTTTAATAGTTTGTATTTTGTTTTTGTTTTTTGACAACACCAGACCGAAAAAAGTTGTTTCAATGATAAATGTGATATCACAATGAATTCTGTACAAGTGAATATGGCAGCATCCAACTCAACCTTATCGAACCCTATTAAAAAAACTTGATAGTATTACCTTGTACATTCACTCGAGTGCACATGCACATCCATAGCTGCATATGCATTACAACTCATTTACTCTAATCTCAGTGCTTTCGAATCAGTTCAAGTTAAGCTGCACCTCTTAAGTGGCAAATTACTCTAAGTTTTAGTATTCTATAAACTTTTAAAGCACCACCACCATTTAAGATCTAACTGTTGCATTAATTAACATACAGCTGCGAGCTGCAACATGCAACAAAAAACCGGCCAGCAAGCATTGGGCCAAGTGGCAAGTTGTGTTTTGTTCTTTTCGCCGCCGAGCTGCTGCAATGGCTTAGCTCATCTGCTGAAAGCACTCATTAACGCTGCTAAATACCGCTCGGCCTAATGGTCAACTGTCAAAATAATGCTAAATGCACAACAAAGGTGAAATGCTGTTATTGCAGCTACGCAGCTGTGTTGACAGTGCCACAAAAGTGCACGCAACGCGGCGTGGCAAATGAAGCCATCAAAAGTACTAAAATGAGTTGGGGCATTTGTGAAAATGAAAAAAAAAATAATAATAAATACATAAAAAACAGACACGCCGTCGCACAAAAATGCAGTGATTAGAAAATGTTGCAGGTTTTTCATTATTTTTTTTATTAACTAGAAAAGACATGCAACGGTGAAAATCCATGGCTGCGCATGTGAGTTGTTTGTCTATTTGCATTAATGCTGCCAGAAGGAATATTTCGCAGTTGTGCAGTTGTTGCTCACGGCTCCTTGCAACACTTAATGTACACATACACATCTACAAGTGCATGCATACAAGCAAACACACTTTTGGTATGAAGAAAATCTTGCCAAACTGGTGCTGTTATGATTTGCTTACCGCAGTTCGCCTTTGTAATGTTTTTCATCAACTGTTGCAACATACAACAACAAGAGTAACAGCAACCAAGCGACATCATCGTAATTATTCATCTGATATGAAGGTGTGTATGTATGTACATCGTTCAAATTTATCAGCAACAAACCATTTAGGCTCAGAATGGAGAGGCGAAATGCTCGGAGTATCATTTGGAACAATGTTGGCAAAAACTCGTTCAAAGCTCAACCTGATTTCAGGTGGATTGTAGAAGTCATTTTTGTAACATAGTTTTAGCAGTTATAACTGCCTCCCAGTTTATATTTTGCGAGCTCATTCCTTTAAATATTTAGTATTTTTTAATTTTATGGAAAAAAAGTGGGCAACTTATATGCCAGAAATCTCTGCTTTTTTGAAATTTTGAGGTACATTGGCCAAAATCGATAAACCTCTGTTCGATTTATAAACATTTCTAGTTATTTTAGTCTTGCCGGTTACGTGAAGGACGCACTTTGTTGCAGTTTTGAAATGATTTTCAAACCGCGATTGATTTTCAAAAAACTACTAGGACCAAATGACTTGACATTTCAACTGTAAATATAATAATTATTTTACATTCGGCATAAAAGTACGCATACATTTTTTAATATAATTATTTTAAAATTTATTTTTATAAACAATTTTTATAAACTGTTTTTGAAAATTGTAACGCTGTCTTTGAAAACGCGCATAAGAAAACCCAGCACACTTCTATGAAAGAAAATTGCAGCCACAGTTGATCTGATCGCAAGACTTAAAAACAGAACAAAGCTTTCTGAAAAAAAAATTACACAGCCTTTGTTGTTGCAGTAGCATAAACATTCCCCATGCATATTTGGGGAATGCTGCTGTAGTGACAGTCCGCGGCTGGATATTAATCCCGATTGTTCCAGTAATGTAGAACTGTCGTAGGAACGCGAAATTACACAGATTTAACTTGAACTTACTATATGTATAACGCAGGGCTTTTTTAGAATTTTAATTCTCGTTCAAAAAAATGTTCTAAACTTATTTTTTTCTGCCGCTAGAGAGGGCTAAATCTCTTAGCAGACGGCGTTTGCAATAAGAGTAGCCGACCTTTAAAAGAAAATAAAAACAATCTGCCAGGTCACATATGACAGATTAGCTGTAAAATTAACAGTCAAGACTGTTTTGTGAGGTTTTTCTTCATAGCAATTGGCTTGGTGGAATATTTTAGTGTTTTCGGCTTGGGAGTTAAGCCCGAAAAAGGAGATAATCTACTTACTTATATATGTGAACCTATTATTAGTTTTTAAGTTATGAACTTAATGAATTGTGACATAAAAGATATGAATTCTACCTTTTGCACTCAACGACCTCTCTCCTCTTCCTCTTCTTTATTTGTTATTCGTTTTCAAATGTAAGCGATTATACAATTTAAAAATACTATATTATTATTATCTTTTTTTTTGCGATATGCACCAGATATATTACTTTTTACTAGAAGGTACAAGATCCCCTATTGGCAGCCCCCGAAGCGAAACGACGTGGAACTAACTCTTAAAAACCACACAAAGTACCTTGGAGTAATTCCGGATAGTAAACTATCATGGAAGCACAATATATTAGAGAGGAAGAAAAAGGCCAGTAACGCACTATACGCATGCAAAAAGATGCTGGGAGTTACATGGGGTCTATCTCCTGCTATAATGTATTGGTGCTACTCAGCTATAGCAAAGCCAATATTACTGTACGGCGCTCTGGTGTGGTGGACTGCGCTAAGAAGACCGACATATAAAAAGCCTATGGAAAGTATTCAACGGCTTGGTGCACTCTGCTCAACAGGTGCATTGAGAACTTCTCCAACGGCAGCGCTTGAAAGAGTTCTCAACTTGTCACCGATTGATATTGCGGCGGAATACCTAGCAGCTAAATCCGCCGTAAGACTCCGCGCGACAGTCGAATTTACCTGTAAAACATTCGGACATAGCTCAATAGGCATTAATTATAGGGTCCAAACGGACTATATGACTCCGAAATGCAATTGGGTGAAGAAATTCCGAACAACAATAGAAAACGAGGGCTGGAAAAAAGGAATGAAGCCTAACCCAATTACTATTAATATAGATATTTACTGATAGATCGAAAATGTAAGACGGCATAGAGGCAGAGATCTATTGCGCAGAGCTAGGCATCGCGCAGCCATTTAAGCTTCGTGACCACTGCAGTATCTTTCAAGCAGAAGTCTTTGCTGTAGCTAAGGCTGCGGAAATAGCATTCGCAAAGACAGCAAGCAACTCCAAAATAAATATATACGTTGATAGCCAAGCTGCGAAAAAAGCAATAAACTCATATGAAATTTCATCTAAAATTGTACTAAGAAGCAGGGAAGGCACAAAGAGATTAGACGCAGACAGACGGTTGCATATCTATTGGGTACCCGGACATATGGGCATTGCAGGAAACGAAATTGTAGATGAGATTGCTAAAAGCGCTGTTTACAGACAATTCGTACAAGAGAACGACATACTGAAACCTTTAAATACGGTATACAAAGGAACGCTACGGACATGAAAATACGGATAGATAGGAGGTGGAATAATCTGGCCACTTGCAAAACCACGAAAATTATGTGTACACAGGGTGCAGATAAATACGTCCGATTCGTACTAGCTCTGTCTAGAAAAGAAAGCATAACTATTGTAGGTATGCTGACACGCCACAATTTGCTAGCGGCGCACGCAAACAAGATAGGAATTACAAACATCGATAGCTGCAGACTTTGCAATGAACTAGAAGAGATGGAAACGCTAGAACACCTTCTATGTTTCTGCCCTGCCTTAGCTAGAACAATATGAGAAGTTGGATAGAGCTCCAAAGTTTACTTAGATTCGCAAAAGACGCAAACGTATTACAAGATGTTTACTACAAAGAAACGTAAGGTTATAGCTCCATCTGGTAACACTAAGGATGAATAAGTCTATATGATGGCTTTCAGCCAGCCAGATCAACCTAAGCTAACCTTCTTCTTCTTCATTCTTCATTAGAAACGTGATCGGTTCAGGTTATTTGAAGTACTCTCCGGAGAACCCACATTTCAAATGCTTCCAGTCAGTTCATGTTTGAAATTATTTTTATCCGTATTTCCATGCCTTTCAGCAGAACTGACCCCACATAGTATTTTATGAAGCGTCTTGCCATATTTAAGAAATGTAGGCCTTGACATTTCAATGGGATTTCTTACATCTGTTGAGGCATCTCAGTTTTCGTTGAGCAGGCAACCAAAATATTGAAATGTATTTACTCTTTGTTTTTCTCTATGTTCCTGTGTCACTGCTGATTGTTAAATAAATATTGTTGTATGTATTTCTTTGGCTAATAGCGATGTATTTAGTTTTTCGTCTAGTTTACTGTGTTTGTGTATAGTTTTCAATCAGTTTTTGAAGGTCATCCGTGTTGTCACATAATAGAGTTTCATCGACGGCGTACCTGTGCTTGATTTACTTTGATACCATCGTCAATGTTTTCCAATGCTTACTGGGATATTCTTTAGGAATAGCAAGTGGTTTTACAGTGAAATAAATGGTGGTAATATAGAAATCTCTTTCAGTCCATGCCAGCTTTAATTACTTTTGACTAATTTTCAACCGTATATGTTTTTTTATTAGCGGAAAGCATCGAAAGTTGGAGTACGAAACTTTAGTCCTATAAATCTGATTCATAGTACTTCCACCACTAGTTACTCCAATCAGATCACCTATTAGAAAATACTGAAATTACTCCACAGCAGTGGTTGGTCAATTAAGTCTGCTCATTATTGTAGAAGGAATAACGCCTAAGATATTCAGTTACGATTTAAATGTCTGCCGTAGTCGAATGGGTTTGTGCGTGACTACCGATCGGTAGGACCCGTGCTTGAAATCCGAAGTGAGCATGAAACACTAAATGTTAAAAAAAAAAACGTTTTTCTAATGGCGGCCGCCCCAAAGGCAGCTAATGACAAACCTCCAAAGACATTTCTACGTTGAAAAGCTTTTCATAAAAAACCGCTTCCTGCTTAAAGTCGGCATAAAACTGTAGATCCCCAGAATTGTGAAACAACAACTGAACACGCACCACAAATTCATTTTAAGTACAAAAAAATGGCGCTGCTTTTTTGAAATATATATTATATATTTTTGTTTTTGCTGGCGGTCTTTTATTGTACATTTTCTTCATATTTATAACGAAAGAAAACACTTAACACCGTCAGTGAACAAAAAATTGTCAAAAATCAACGTGAATTTTAAGCTTCTTTAAACTTTTACTTCGTTATACTAAATTGAATGCGCTATAAAATTGCCTACCTGGAATTGCTCTGAAAATTCTGTTAAAAAATTGTGAAATTTGATGTACATTTATTAATTTTTTTTTTTTAATTGCAAGCTTGAAGCTTGAATTTAAAGGGTTTTTGTAGGAGATCGAACTATATTTTTTATTAAAAAAAATTTAATTAAGAATTAAATAAATAAATTGCCAAAACTTGCCAATAAGTTCTAGTGCTATAATTATTTAACGCAGTGTATAGAAGCTGCCATCTAGTATGTGAAGACAACTTTCCATTGTTAGCTAATTTCCTCAAACTCAATAAAGAATAAAGCCTTTTGTTTGCTTGTTTCCTCATTCAATGAAATTTAATAGCTTTACCTAATGTTCAGGTTCGATAAATCCTCGCGTTTCCGCTTCTTTTCTAGGCAGTATACCATAGACATATACTTTGACGCCGTAGTCGGTCCTGAAGTCATCAGTATACTATTTTAAAATGTATTTAAAAGCGTTAATACATCCCTTGTCCTCCTTTTCGGTTTTTTTCTGGAGTTTCACGCAATTTAGAAACACCAAATGAGTGAAGTCCTTGTCAACTTGTCTTTCTAACTTAGTGCTTACTTTTTCTTGCTCTGTCAATATGTGCCACACCGCATCGAGTACACTCAGGGCTGGAGCGTTTCGTTAAATGCCATACAAATCATGGTCTCAATATATTCCATGAAAACTCTTTCAATTGTTTATTCCCTCTAAAGTAGTTTCCGACATGTCAAATACTACCGTATTCAACCCCTTTTCCTCGACACCATCGGAACGATTCAGACTCATATCCGGCAAAGAAATATAACCCTAGCGGTCACCCACATACCGAAGAAATAATAAGAAAGGCTATCCGCATACAAAAAAAATCTTTGCTCTCTCGAATATCTGCTTGATTTGTCCTTTAAAGCGAATAACCGAGTCATTAACAGCAACCGTATTATTAGTGATAAAATATATTGAATGTTGAATGGTATTTACACTGAAGAAATGTGGTTTCGTTTACTCTTAAGAAGCTTTTCACAACGGTAAGGCAACTTCCTTAAGCTCCGGACACACCCAGAACTCAATATCGGTATTCAAAGTCTGGTGCTTAGTTTCCTACTAACAATATCAGCAGGATGCATCTTGGACCACCATAAGCGATGCAGTACTAGGAATAAAAGTGCATACATTTCTTCTCGATCTTCCAACACATTTTTGTATCAAGGAAAAATGGGATTAAATGTTAGCGCGCGTGCCCAATTTCATATTCAAGTTTTGACTTCAACTAAGTTCTGCAGAAATATCGAATAATTCATTCAAGTTAATTAATTTTCTTTGAAAGCTGCCATTGGCATACGAATTGCATGGATGCGGCTAACTATGTTAATAATAAAAATACTTGGAGGAGATTTGTTGCAAAAACAAATATACATTCGATAGAAAATATTTGATTTTTGTCTGCTTTCTGTTCACATAGGCGGCGAAGAAATCTCTCCAATCTAAATACGTAGTCTTTCTAATGCCACAACTCATTTCATTAGTAATGCCAGCCTGGTTTCTCCTTTCGCAGTGATACACCACTTTTGCATACATACAAGTGCATATGTACGTATATCTTTGCCTTCTCTTTTGATGGTGAAAATTTATTGCCCAACATCTTAGATGCATATGTCTGCATGTATGTGAAATTGTAATATTTCGCATTAGCCGCATGCAATCAAGAAAACAGCAAATGGCAAACCTGCAAATACTCGTATTCGGTGTCTTTCTAGATCTGGTTCTGCAGTGAAATGCACTTAAGAAAACCGTTAGGAGTTGTTCACAAGTCGCAAGACCGCAACTAACTAACTGGTACTCCTGAGGTTTTGTTGGACATTCATTAAATTTGGTTTATTTTGTGTGAGGAAGGCATATGCACGTTTATACATACATACATACATATGGAGCATAGAAATCTATGTATCTACTTATACCAAAGTGATGCGCTATCAGTGAATTTCAATGAATAGTTCGGGTTTATACTCGTTCTGATGTAGAAAGTGTCAATCGTGCAACAGCAGCCTTTCTTTTTCGTTAGTTCCAAACTGGTGTTAAAATCGATAATTTATAATAGCTCAGTTTTATGCCCGTATAATTTAGGTTAATAACTTTACTGCATATTTAAAAATTGTATTTTCAAAATCACAGCAAACCTTTATGCTCCGTATGGGAGTGTTGCTTATTGAATATGAAAAAGTGACGAATTGTAAAAAATTGTGTGGTACCTTGCTATTAGTCATCCAAGGCTTTCATAAGCAATTAGTTGTGAGCACTTTTCAGTAACTTATACAGAAAATTGATAGATGACATTTTATAAAAAGGGTGTCAAAACCTAAATTTTCGAGAAATGCTCTTCGAAATATTTTCCTAAATCCCTCTAAGTGCGGACAATGAAATAAATAAGATATTATGGGTACAGAAAGATCCATGGAGCAGTTAATTGCGCCCCCCCCCCTCATTTTCTTACGAGGGGGCTTAAAAAGTTTCCGTGTTAGAAATGAAGACATCATTTAAATACAAAAACGTTTGTTTTTATTTTTCAACATAGCACCCTTTCAGAAAGAAACATTTTTCCCAACGCTCTGGCCATCATTTTAACCCCTCCAAAAAATAAGATTTGTCGAACTCCCCAAAATATGCCTCTGTCTCGGCGATGATTTCCTCGCTTGAGCTAAATTTTTTCCCGGGAGCCAATTCTTCATGTTAGGCAATAAGAAAAAAACACAGGGAGCCAGATAAGATGAGTACGGAGGTTGCGGCAGCAATTCATAAAGCAATTCATGCAGCTTGCCGGTGAAACAGCACCTTCTTTTTCGCCAAATGCGGCCGTGTCTCTTTAAATTTTGTGTGAAAGCGGTAGTATTGTAGTATTGTTCAGTGATCGTTCCTCGTTTTTCTAAAAAATCCATGAGGGTGACGCTGTTCACATCCCAAAAAATCGTCGTCATAACATTTCTGGCCGTTGGGACTGTCTTCGCCTTCTTTGAAATAGACTCACCGGGAGAAATCCATTGTTTTGATTGTTGCTTAGTTTCTGGTGTGCAATGATGAATACAGGTTTCGTCAACGATGACAACACAATGCAAAAATTCCTTCGGGTCTCGTTTAAATTGCTCCAAACACCGCTTCGAAATTAACAGCAATCGCGGCACCCATTGGTTAAATAAATTAAAATATTAATTGCTATTACGGTCGATACACTCATATCCTTTGTTACTTCGCGCACTTTCGTTCGGCGATCAGCGAGAATAATGTCGTGGACTTTTTGAATGATTTCCTCAGTAACCACGTCTGCCGGGCATCTTGGTCGCTCCTCATCAAAAACTGATGTTCGTCCACGTTTAAACTCGTTGAACCAATATCTAACTGCGGTCATAGATAGCGAAGCGTCCATATAGATAGCATCCAACTTAGAGTTTATCTTCTTGTAAAAACAAAAAGCGAATTACCGAACGATACTGCCCTTTTTTCATCTTAGCGAAAATCTCGAAACACGTCTTACTCGACGTCTTAGCTGCCAGATCCAAACTAACCAATCTATCAGTCTGAAATTTGTCTTGGCGTCGTTTGATAGATGACAGCACACGATGCTAATACGAACTTCCCTCAGAAACGCCGTCTGTCATCAAACACGGGTACTTATTGAACCGCCCTCGTAAGTTCGCAATCTCTTAGCTACATTTCCTTTTAGTTTCGTCAAGAATTTTGTGTGTATGAGAGTTCAAACAAAAGCCAACGCGACATTGGTATAAAATTCCTAGATGAGAATCTATTCTTAAATTTAAATTTATTTTCTTAAATTTTCTATGAAAATTGTGTGTATTTAAGCATGCAGCGCATAAGAATGTCATTGTATTTCCAATGAAGGTATGTAGTAAGAGATAGTTTATTGTTGAATTATATAAGTACTTACTTGAACAGGGACTTATTGACAAGTTTTGACAATTTATTTGTTCCTTATTATTATTATGAGGAGATTTAGTACTGCGACTTAAAATACCTTCTGTGTCCCCTTCATTACTGCAGAGTATTTCTCTGCGCCCAATTTCCTCAATAAATTTGACTTTGGTGTTCTGCTCTCGTAAAATGTTTTCTCAAAGGTGTATGTGCCACTAATGTATCAGGGCACGATGCCAGCGCATTTTTGGCAGATTCATCTTTCTCCCTATAGAACCTGCAAGTTTCACTGTAGTATTTTCCCAAGTTAGAAGGATGTAATGTCATGTTAGAACAATTTATTGACAAGTTTTTCGTTTCTCATTCAATTTTAGAAATTTTTTTATGAAAACATAATTAATTCTCCTACAAAAACTACATAAATCCAAATTTGAAACTTTGTGCAGGTTTAAAAAAAATGAAAAAATATCTACTAAAACTTCTCACTTTTTAATCAGAATTTTTAGAAAAAATTCGAGTATGCAGTTTCATAGTACATTCAATTTTTATATAATAAAGTGCAAGTTGAATGAAGCTAAAAAATCGAATTGACCTTTGACAATTTTTTTTTGCCAGCGGTCTTGTACATTTTCTCCATTATAATGAATGCTTGAAATTTTTTAATATGAAAAAAGCACCCAAACCCGTCAGCAAACAAAAAAATTGTGAAGAATCAACACGAGTTTTGAACCAATACAAACTTGCTTTCTATTATACCAAAATTCAGTTAGCTATAAAACTGCATAGCAAAACTGTTTCCGGAAATTCTAAATAAAAACCGTTTGTGGAATATTTCTAAATTTTGTATAAAATTTCAATTATATAATTTTTGGTAGACAATAAGTATAGCTTACCACACTTACCACAGACTATTGAGTATTCAAAAACAAAAAAAGGAAAATAGCCAGAACTAGTGAAAAATATAGAGTGCTATCATTTCGTTGTTGGTTCTATTGTATAAACGCTCGGTTTAACAAAATACTTCACTTCGAGTCATCAACATGGGTTTGCGAGTAACGCCTCTGGCGCCACTGACAGTCTGATTGTGCGAGTATCTGTATTTGATACTTTGCTTATTAGTATTTTTTTAGAAATGTATTTTGTATTTTACTATATTAGTTGGTTTATTAATGTAAAGGGTTTTGTTACCTATTATAGTTTGAAGCAATTGTATTTATTTTCTAGAACCTTTTTATGCTTTTTGTGTAATTTAAATACTAAATTTGCAGATACTTTGTAAAAGGAATGGTTAGTTTTTTTAATATTAACGTTTACCCAGATTACACCATTCTCTTTTAATTAAACTCATCTCTGAAAATGCAATGCAGCTTACTCTCCCAGGCATTTGAAAGTATCATTACTACTAACAACAGACGTTTAACCACAAAGTTAATTACTCCTGCCCACAAATTATATTTTTTTATCAACAGATATATTTCATAACCAATAAATCGCATTTGGCAGAATCGATTTTCTTAAAATCAAACCTTCCGCGTGATTGCATTTAACTATTTTGTGTTCAGGAAAAACTTTCATTTTCAGTTAATGTTAATACTGTTTTTTAAACAAAATACAGCAATAAAAAGTAATTATTAATATTTGAGTTGCTATCGTCCATCTAAGATCATTTATCAATGGTTTACTGCATTTTGCTGACAGCTCAAATTTTTACTCAGATGAAAAAATTGTCGTTATGTCACTTCGTTTTTGTTAGTTTCTCTTTGTTTTTCGTTACTCGCATTGCATTTAATTTCCTGGGTGATATATGGTAGCTCAAACTTTCACAATGGCAAATGATTTATGATACGAACGACATCATAGTTTTAAAAGTATGAAAATCTTTAAATGACTTTTGGCGTAACTAAAGGTGTGTTTTAATAATTTATGTCTACACAGGGCTTAGTTTTTGAAAGGCAACTGAAAACCTTTAAATTTTGGAACAAAATGTTAAAGTAAACAAAGATTTTGCAATGAGGACAATTACCTAAGGAAAAGGTAGACAAAAGTCAACAAGTAAACTTCGGCAATATGTAAAAGTTGCCTTTACAAGAGACAACAAATGGAAATTAGTTGAATATTAGATTTACAGCTTGAAAATTAAATACTTTAATGGCAACATAAATTATTATTTTATTCCAATTTTTTCCATATAACTTTTTCCGTTATCGCTGGTAATTTTTGATGGCTTGCAAAAGAGAGATCAAATAAAGAATCAAGCTAATTTTTGAACGCTTGATTTGAAATGCACCATATTTTGCATTCAACGCAGCAAGTAGAAGTCAATTAAGAGCAGATTTGATGAATACTCATTGCGCGATAAAAGTTTTCATAAAAAAAAAATATTCAAAAATCTACGACTATTTGAGCCACTTAAAGCTTGTATTTTATTATAACAAATTTCAATAGATTAAAAAATGCATACTCGACTTTTTTTTAATTATCACTAAAAATTTTGCAATCTTCATGGAAATCTGTTGCATTTTTTTAATTTTCACAAAGCTACGACAAACGCGTCACTTCCGCGACTTCAACGGTGCCTCTCTTATGATCTGGCTTATTTTGGTTACTGTGGCAAAACCCAATTTTTTTTTTTAATTTCGCATTAGATGAAAGCAGAAAATGAAGTAGAGGTCTTGGAAAATATTTTATAAAATTTTGCCGAAAAATTTCACGGTGAATCTTGGACGTATCAACAGGACAATACTCCAATCCCAAGCGCTAAGCGTGCAAAGCAGTTTTTAGCGTTGAAAAATATTCCTTTACTCAAGTAGTACGCAGTTAGTTTAGGCCTGAATGTTATCGGGAACCTTTGGAGCAAACAAAACTTCTTAGCAAGCAGGTTCATAAAGGCGAAGGCACCTTAAATAAGCCATTCGAAAAGAATGGGCAAACATCGACTTTAGTGTCCTTCAATCACTCGTAAATTCGATGCCACGACGACAGGTATCAGTTACAATAAATAACGAAGGACCCATAAGTTATAATATATATGATTTTATAATGTTTTCTTAAGATTAAATATTTTTTCAGATTCAATATTAGTTTTGTACCATTTACTTATTTCCCTTTACGCCCTTAAAAATCATTAAGTTATTACAATCAAAGGCTGAAATAAATCCTTTAGCATGCTTTATTCCTACAGGGTGAGCCAAATAAGACCTCCTAATGTTAAACACAAATAACTTTTGCAATAATCATTTATTTTGGTTAATTATTTTTATACATTGAATATATTTTATAGAAATTGTGTATAAAATATTACATCAGACAAATGTCCACCATTTTCTCGATATAAAGATTGGCTCTTTTTAACGCGTTTTCCATTACACCATATAATGTTTCTGGTTGAAGGCACAGTATTTCCTCTCGAATATTTTGCTTCAACTGTCTATTAGTCTCTGGTTTATTAAGATACACTTTGCCTTTTAAAAATCCCCATAAAAAGAAGTCGAGCACAGTCAAATCTGGCGAACGAGGTGGCCAAGGGAAATCTGAATTTTTGGAAATCAGACGTTCGCCAAAAATTTCACGCAGCAGGTCTATAGTTTGCCTAACAGTATGCGCAGTTGCTCCATCTTGTTGAAACCCCAAATTAGGATACTGCTCCGCCATTCGCCGCAAAAAGTTTTCAATCAATGTTCTGTAAGAAGCTCCTGAAATCGATTCCGGCGTTTCATCCTATTTTCGAAGAAATATGGATCGATAACTCTAGTGGCCATAACACCTGATGTTGGTGTGTTGCCCTTCGATTTTCAGAGCCCCACAATCTACAATTTTGTTTGTTGACATAACCATTTAAATGGAAATGCCCTTCATCCGACATCAAAACATTAAAACATCAATCTGTGTGGCTAATTGTGCAAAACGAATAGCGTATTGTAGTCGTTGTTGGTAGTTCCATAATAAATTTCCAACAATTCAATTATAACCTATAAAAAGAGAAAAATAAAATGTCAAAAAATAAAAAAGTTATTTGTACTTAACATTAGTAGGTCTTATTTGGCCCACCCTGCACCCTTTTTTTTTTTTTTTTTTTTTTTTGGCGGTGAGGTTGGGTTAAAAATGCCTTCGCACCATATACATATTTAGTAACCGTCGCTACTACGTGTGTGGTGATTCCACTAAAAATATCCCTTCTCTTCTCTTGGATTTTTCCCTCCACCCCGGGACTGCTTCCGCATTGCTTCGAGGTAGAGGGCCAAGACGGCGTCCTAAAAAGGACACTTACTTACTCACCCTGCGTCCAGGGTCGCCTGTTTTGAGAAACCTATGCTCAATGCTCTTCAACATAAGTTTCCATTTCACGCTTCTTTCTTCGGATAATATCCTCCACAAAATTTGCGACGGCATTCCATTTTTCTTCGTCTATCATCATTTTCTCAATAATTTCTTCAGGTGTAAATACACCAATAGCTCGCTGCAGACCTGTTCTCTCTACGTTCCACCTCTCGCATTTAAAGAAGGTGTGTTCCGCATCATCATACTCATTATCTCCATATATGCAGTTTGGTTGGCTCACTTTTCCCATTCGCCACAGATACTTACGAAAGGACCCATGTCCGGACAAAAACTGTGTGAGGTAATAGTTAACCTCACCGTGCTTTCTTTCTACCCACTTTTTTAGATTGGGTATTAGTCCCGCTGTCCACCTACCATACCTTTCAGAGTTCCATCTTGCTTGCCAAAGTATGAGTGTTTGAACTCTATTATCGGAGAAGTATGGTACTGGGATTCCTGTGGTTTTTGCCTCCCATCTCCGTTTACGCTCTTGTGCTAGAATATCTATAGGGATGGTTCCGCTGATAACTAACACCGCTGCTTCAGATACTGTTCTGTATGACGAAGCCACTCTGTGAGCACAGGTGCGTTGCACAGATTGCAGAATTTTCCGCCGGCATTGCACCTTAAGCGAATCTGCCCATATTTCGCATCCGTATAAGAGAATCGAGTTCGTCGTGTCCATTAAAAGTTTGCGCTTGTTCTGCGTTGGACCTCCAAGGTTTGCCATGAGCTTACTTAACATGCCGCTTACCTTGGCAGCTCTTGTGGCAGCATGGTTTATATGCGCCCAGTAGGTTAGCCTTGTGTCTAATTGCACTCCTAGGTACTTGACCACTCTTTTTGTGGATAAAGTGGCATCAAGTACTTGTATGTCTACTTCTAATGGGATACGTCTGTTCGTTAGAAGGATTAGCTCTGTTTTCTCTGTGGCCAGCTTTAATCCATGGTCTTCTAGCCATGTCTGGACTCGGATCATCACCTGATTTAACTTTCTTTTGGCTTCGTCGGTGTTTCGGGCGTTTATTACAGCTGCAATGTCATCTGCGTATCCCACTAAATGCACATCCTCAGGCATCTCTCTTCGAAGGATTTCATCGTAGCTTATATTCCAGAGTTCAGGTCCAAGTATTGATCCTTGAGCCGCACCTGCGGTTATTTGTTTAGTCTTACACCCTTCTCGCGTTTCGTATAAGAGCACGCGATTACTGAGATAGCTACGAATAATCTTCAATAGATTATTCGGGATCTTGAATGTTACCTTTAAGGCTTCAATTACGTCGTTCCACCTTAAACTGTTGAAAGCATTTCTAATATCCAGTGTGGCTAGTAATACTAAGCGTTTGGAGTATCGATTACCCACCTGGGCATGTTCTACGCTAGTTATTACATCTTGGATGGCTCCTAAGGTGGATCTGCCACTTCTAAAACCATGCTGCCTGTCGGAGAGGCCGCCACTGTTCTCTACGGCTTCGCTAAGCCTATGCTTTATCAGTTTCTCAAAGAGTTTTCCTGCGCTATCCAGCATACATAACGGTCTATAAGAGGACGCTAATGTTGGGTCTCCCTTCCCCTTACTGATTAGTACCAGTTTTTGTTTTTTCCATATTTCTGGAAAAGTTCCTTCTTTTAGGCATGCGTTGTACATGTTTAGCAGCAAAAGAGGGCGTTCGATTGCCAATAGTTTCAATATTTCTGCAACTATGCCATCAGGTCCTGGCGCTTTATTGCATTTCATTGCTTTTGCAGCATCCATTAGTTCTTCTTCTGTGAATGGGACAGGTTCCGTTGCTTCATGCTCGAGTTCTTCCCTCTCAGCACAGTGTGTTGGGAAGAGTGTGTCGACTATTTTACTTATCACTTCGGTTTCCATATCAGCAGCAGGGGATTTGGCTCCTAGCTTTTTCATAACGATTTTGTAGCCCAGCCCCCATGGGTTATTGTTTAGATCGTTTCGTAGCTCTTCCCATTTGTCTTTTTTGCTTTGGCTTATGGCTTTCCTCAAATTTTTTCTACTCTTTTTGTATTCTTCGGATTCCGGTATCGCCGGGCCCAATCTTCTGGCTCTAGTATACTTTCTACGCTTATGGATGCACATATCTCTAAGTTCTGCGATCTCATGTGTCCACCAGTATACAGCATTTCTTTTTTTGTTCTTATCTATTTTAGGCATAGATGCGTTGCAACCTATCGTAATGCATTGCCCTGTACCCTTGTTTTCTTGCCTTATGCTGAAAGGTACAAAGATTTAACCTCTGATTATTTTATTACAAAACAAAAATTGTTTATTCAGCGTCCCATATAGCGGTTTCGCTTTGTGTATATATAAATGGACTAAAAAATATCGTGGAATATATCTTTCAAACGAAATATTGCAGCAATACTACAAAAAAAAAGAAAAACAAGAAAAACAAGAAATCAAATAGTCCTTTTTTTCAACAGTACTGATATCATATCCCACATTATGGGCTTACTTGCTCTACATTTCACTCATGTTGCATATAGTAAAGTAACAACACACTTCAATTACAATTAAAATTACAAGCTAAGCACATGTTAAGCTGTTCCGGGCCGTTGAACTTTCATGTGTTCGGTTGCACCTTTTGTCTACAGATTTACAGGGGATAGTAATTTGAACCAGAACAACTTTGTTGGCAATCGCATACACACACACACACACACAAAATGTATCATTGCACTTTGAGTGACTTTCAGTGCAACTGAACTGTTCACACAAATCGTCAAGTGATGTAAAAATAAACGAAAAAACTAACAGAAACAAAAACAAAATATTGTTAACCGCACGTTTCTCTGAATATGAATATAATTCAACAGTATCTTCGTATGCATCTGTGTATGATGAGCGCCCGTCTTTATTTCAAAAGTGCATGAAAATGCATTGAAATAAATCTTTTCTGAGGCATTCATTCTTCAAAGCCCTCCATTCACTCATCCGCAATCCCTGTATGGCTAAAAGTTTTCCTTGCATTCATTCATTTGATTTTTCTTTTTATGATTTGGCTTGTTGTCATTGTCACAATGCTGCCCACGTACGCTTGAATTCTATACGTGTACATATGCATGTGCGTACGTATTCGCAGGCCCTATTGTCAGCTTGTAATTGCTGCAGCCTGGAATTGAGATTTCTATCTATGGTATTTCTGTTCGCCAGCCCAAATTACTAAGAATTCTATGTCATCCAGGCGGGTTATCTTACTCGTAAGTTTGTGGCACTAAGATGTCAAAGGTAAAGAAATAAAACATTACAATTCTTTCTGAAAGAAGTGATGACTGCAATTTCACATTTTTTATTACAACAATACTAAACTGCGAACATAGGTATATGTAATAGTGTCAACTCGTTGCATGGCCTGATTTGGCAGAGGGTTATTGGAGAACCTAACAAAAAATCAAGCCATTGCCTAATATTGAATACCCATATGGCGAGAATTCGCACCAAGTCTGCGGCATTTATTTATGATTTTAACCTAATGAAAAGTGCGAATACAAATTTCTCGCAGCGTCGTTTTTTCCTCTGCTAATCATATCGGGTACTGCGCATCTAAACTGCGTCATGCGAAAAACCTATAACCATCTATTATAAGCTGCTACCAGCAAGTAAAACTATCGTTTATTAGGAATCAGCCTCGCATATCGGCCCACTTAAGCGAGAAGCGTAACTGACTTGATTAGCCTCTTTTCGTTATTTTCTTATGCGTTAATAAATTATACAGTAGATGACATTCTCAATTGAAAATAAAAAAACTATTTAAGAAAAACATCATAATGCATTTTATATCGCTACTAGTCGAAACATAGGGCGGAAAGAAATGTTCTCCAAGGATTTCTGTCAGCCGCTATGTGTCTGATTTGGTTTCAGGTGGCGGTGTTAGGACTCTCTTGGGAGATTATGCGCATCCAAGTTTAACGTGAGCTACCTCTGCGCCGACTTTCTTCTTTTGGACGCTCAGCCGCTATAGGCTAGACAAAGCCACAGAGCAGAAATATTTCAGACTTAAATCATTTATTATAACAATTTTGTTTAAACTCTTCTTTTTGACTTTGGAAAGAATGGGCATCCACCTTCAAAGCATGTAACTCCTCGGCATGCCCTTCAGCACGCATTTTTATTCCATCCTGAGGTGAGATTTGTAACTTTAGCGCTGCTTGTTTGTTTGAAGACAGGAGGTACTTGGTTTTGCCCTTGTTCACCACCAAACCCATTCGCTTTGCCTCTTTATCCAGTTTGGAAAAGGCAGAACTAACAGCGCGGTTGTTAAGGCCAATGATGTCAATATCATCGGCATACGCCAACAATTGTACGCTCTTATAAAATATTGTGCCTGAGCGATTAAGTTCTGCGGCTCGTACGATGCTCTCCAACATCAGGTTAAAGAAGTCACACGACAGCGAGTCACCCAGTCTGAAATCTCGTTTGGTATCAAACGGCTCGGAGAGGTCCTTCCCAATTCTGTGTTGAGCAAGGTCATCTTGCATAGCCGTATTAGTTTTCTGGGGATCAGACATCGCGGCATACAAGTAACTCCTTTTCGTACTGTCGAATGCAGCTTTGAAATCGACGAAAAGATGGTGTGTGTCGATTCTCCTTTCATGGGTCTTTTCCAAGATTTGGCGTATTGAGAATATTTGGTCGATGGTAGACTTTCCAGGACTAAAGCCACACTGATAAGGTCCAATCATTTGGTTGATGGTGGGCTTCAGCCTTTCACACAATTCGCTCGCTAGAACCTTATAGGCGATATTTAGAAGACTATTCCCGCGGTAATTGGCACAGATTGCAGCATCACCCTTCTTATGGATTGGGCAGAGCACACTTAAATTCCAATCGGCAGGCATGCTTTCATCCGACCATATTTTGCATAGGAGCTGATGCATGCACCTTACCAGCTCCTCGCCGCCATGTTTGAATAGCTCAGCCGGCAGTCCGTCGGCGCCCGCGGCTTTGTTGTTCTTTAGCCGCTTTATCGCTATTCTCACCTCGTCATGATCGGGTAGCGGAACGACAATTCCGTCGTCAACGTATGGAGTATCGGGATCTTCACTTTCTCGGTGACATGCGCAGCTGTCACTGTTTAATAGGTTCGAGAAGTGTTCCCTCCACAATTTAAGATTGCTCTGTACGTCAGTCAGAGCAGGATGGTTCCATGTGTAGAAGTCCACGCAAGTGGGGAAAGTTCCTGATCGCCATTCACTTGGGAATAGCCAGGGCGATTCTTCTGCATATGGTTAAGCAGCTCACAACGGCCGGGATTAGCCCACGTATCCTCTGGGTAGCTTCCGAACACCCGTTCGGGAGTGAGCTAACGTGAGAAGGCGAAACATTCCTGGATAGCTAGTTGTGCGCTGGGTTTGGGACCCGCCACTTAAAAATCCCCCCAATGAAAAGCTTAAAAAAGCCTCGGATGAGACCTTTAGCTGCTCTACCTTCAGCAAATTCAGCTCTTTTGTTAGTCACCAAATGCAACAAGTAAATAATATCAAGGAAGCAATAAGGTGGATTAATGGGAAAGTGGTGCGAATAACATAGTTTCTCCTCTCCAAACGGCATCCTTCACCCACAGTCCTAGACTTTTTGTCAGGTTTTTGCTAAGGAGGCTTTATAGAGCGAGTCAGGACGGTATGGCTTTTCCATCAGCAAAAAATAAATTGCTATACCACTATACTATGCTGCTGTATTGTTCTTATTTGAATAAATGTCAAGAAAGAATACTGCGGCGAGCACAAATCTACTCCTTTCAAATTAAAACTCATACCGAATTTATTAACCTAAAAGAATCTGTATCGATCAGCATTGGGTGAGTCCCATATTGCACAAGTATATCCCACTGAACCATGATTTCATATTGTTTGCCACAGTCTTCTGGTAGTCACTCTAAAAAAATTTTATTGATTTACACTTTTGATTTGCTAATCAGGTTTTATAAACTCTCCATATACGACTATTGGGAATACCCTCGTGTTTGAAAGACAAGACTTGTAATAATAAAGTAAATTACAGATATTTTGCGCTAAAGCTTAACAAGCTTCAACACTTTTATTTGACTGCCCTTTTTAACAGCTCGCATTATAAAGTGTTCCAACCTTGTGGTGCAACCAATAATCCACCATATAATCAATTTGTATTTTTGAAAATAAAAAGGATCGAACAAAAAAATCGATAGAAGACTGAATTGCAAAATCTTAACAGACAAGATAATTGTGCTGGTAATTGGCAAAGCAATCGACGTGGCAATTACTTTTGCAATCAACAAAAGGCTATTTTGTACTGATTGCCGACCAAATGTTTCTAGCTGTAAGTGCGGGCATGAGCACGTGATAGCCAACCGATGATGCTTGAATACAATTAAGGGGAAACAGAATTTAAGTTGTACGGCAACACAAACTGATCTACCAAACTTGTATTGATCTGCATAGTGATCGGCGTACTACAAGTAAGTAAATCGTCCAGTGGTCCTGTGTGTGCTATTTAAGCGTGCTTTGTTAATCGCTTTCAATTGTTACGCTCCATTTTCTATAGCTGCGTGTTGCTATGTGTGCAGTGCAGCGGCTGCTGATTGGTTTGCTTTTGTTGCAAGACCCTGCAATTTACTATAATTGTGAGATACATTCAATTGCTGAGCATTTATTTGGTTTTGCCTTGGTTTTGATTTACTTTTATTTGAATGAGGAAGCTGTATTGCGCATGCACGTAGCAGCGTTGGAGGTCACGTGGGAATCGCAATGACGGCATGCATGTAACTTCCGGTATCTAATTTTAATAGCATCAGAAAGAAAAATCAAAGAAATTAACATTAAGCTGAGAACTAAGAAGTAAACCCTTTTGTTTTTAGGTATCCACCCCTACCCGGTCAATCTGAGCAGCTGACTAAAGCTATAAAAATAGGTTAAAATATCATAAATGTCGTGTTATTCTTTACTTACTCTATATTCTCATAATCTCTTAATATATATATATCTCTTAATTGTAATAATAATAATGCCCAATGGCCGACACTTCGACCCTTCGAGATCTTTTGTATCCTACTACATGTTTTAGAATTAGTTAGGTTAGGTTAGCCAGGTTGTTTGTCTAAAACAAGACACTCGCTGGCCCTGAGCCCCATTATGATACCTGCATTTGATTACCATCCCCTAACTAAATTGCTTAAGGGGTTATATACCTTTTGTTGGACTAAAAAATCGAAAATCTTTTTGTGGCATATTCTAAAAGACATCATCTGAAAAATATAAATTCAAGAAATCATAAAGATCGGAGCACTAGAACGAAAGTTACTGACCGTGGAAGCGCGCAAATTATCCATAAATGAAGTGCATGCAAAACTTTAGACGCGATTTTCTCGAAGTTGTGTTTTTTGAGAATTACCGTCGCGGTGATCATTATTTACCAAAAACTTTTTGACCGATTTGCATAAGCTTTTTTTTAATTATTCGAAGTTACAACCTCGTGAATCTGAATGGTTCACTTTTTAAAAATATTTGCATAGTTCGCTGGAATTAATTTTTTTTTTAATTTTTCAACCCCTCAAAAATCGTTTTTTTGGTGCAAAGCGATTTTCATATCGAGAAAATTTTTTTTGGGTAAATAAACCGTGCAGATTCCCTAAAAAACATTTTTCTACAATAATCAGTTCATGTATTTGATTTCAGCTGAGCTGCTCATGCGCTACCGTGATCACCGCAAGCCTCTTCTAAAAAACGGCGTTTCGGGGGAGGGGCGATATCAACAATAAATAATAACATTTTTTAAAATAAAAACACCAAAATGTATTCTTCGAGAGTTACCCTTCAGTATGATATACCTATGCCTCATTTGAATAAAAGTTCTAAAACATATTTAAAAAAAATTATGACAATCGTCCATTTTTTCGAGCGCACAAGGTATATCGCACCCTAAATACAAAAGGGTCACAACTCAAAATGTTCCTTCTGCTCAAATATCAACGAGACGTTATCAATAAAACGGTCCGCGGATGACATATGGCAAAAATAATTTTTTTGTTTTTTGGTAGCTTACATGGCAAATTTCAGCGTGATATGTCACATAGTTTGTTTTTTTGTGCTACTGTAAACAAGTCAAGCTCGAGTGTGGAAAATTTTGAGTTGTGACCCTTTTGTATTTAGGGTGCGATATAACCCCTTAAACCAACCAACCATAGTTTATCCAGTTAGAAAATCAGCGAATTTCCGAGGTCTTCAACGAAATAATCGCCAAGATATTTGGCGTGGCTTGTTCGAAGTGAAGGATATTCAATTTCTCAACTCAACTCAATTTCTTCTTCATCTCTACAACTCTTAAAGAAGTCGTTGTGAGGTACATCCATTCTACTCTGAGGACGCTGGTGTTTCATTTGTTAAGTCCAAAAAAGATTTAGTTTTGCCCAGAGTGGTTTAAAAACCCTGCAGTTAGTAGAGACCACCTTCTATTTGTTTCCGCCATTACGCTCAAGTCAAGCGTGGTGTATAGTTTGTTTAGCGGAATGCTTTTGTCTTTTACTACTCGGTGAAGGTCAAGCTCAGAGTCTTTCCTTACACACTCATCCGATCTTTCATTTCCCTCCACTCCAGAGTGGCCGGGGTCCCAACAAAGTGTTGTCTTGTGTTATTGGATAAGCGGGAGTGCCCTCCTGGATCCTTTTATACATCTTGAATTTATTCGCATTAAGGCCAATGTCTTAATCGTTGCTTGACTATCAACAGAAATGGTAAGGTTTGCTGGTGGAGGTAAGTCCAACAGTCTTATCGTTTTTGCTGCTTTCCCTATAGCGTAGATCTCAGCTTGGAAGACGCTACATTGGAGTCTAAATGAGCAATTAAAGGAGAATTGTTCCGGGTAAACTCCCGACTAGTGGCATGGTCCATCTTTGCGCCTTCAGTAGAAATATGGTGATCGCTGTCTTCTGATATGACTCTGGTCTGTCAATCTTTTTCGGTATTCGGTATTTCGGTATTCGTATTTTATAGTAATTGTTCAGATATATCTTGGAAATCAGATAGTATGTTTTCAATGCGTCCTGCAATTGTTCCACAGATAGTAGAACTGCTGCCGATACATAGCTACATAGACATTAACTGTAGCCTGAGGAAGAAGTTTGACATAGCAGTTTTTTTAAAATAATCTTTATTCAAATTTTTAAAACCACTAATAAAAATCGTTTCTTTTTTCATTCTGTAATTCCATATAACTACTAGAAAAAAAACATTGCATTTGCACTTCGTAAATGCATAAATTTTCTGTTCCCTGACTTAGCCACTCAAATGTACTTCCTGAAGTGCCTACAACTATTAAAGTCAACATTCAATCTATCGCATAATTTTTATTTATGTGCAATGAAAGATAATGCTTGAAGTGAAGTCACGCAAAGCCCACAAGCTGCCACATTGAACCCATTTAATCTTATCTAATGTGGCAACGAGCATAGACATTCATCAAATTCGTGCACTCAGACGAACGCCTCAAACATATATGTGTAAGTATGTTTGTATAGAAATATGAATATATTTACTTGATAGCTTATGCGGTTATGCACGTACGTGCATTCACAGCTGTGCGCCAAATATTCAATTAACAGTTTGCGAACACTCAATGTAAGCCCACGAAAGAGTTACCGAAAAAGTAGCTGCAAATGCGCTTTTGCATAAATTAGAGCGCAAATACGTGGAAATAGAAAAGTGGTGCAAATGCGAATAAACAGTAAAAACAAAAATAAAAAACAGCCAAAGTTTAACCTAAGCAACTTCCATCATAATTGCTGCGCTATTCCTGCCACCATGGCGTATAAGCAACTCCAGGATTTTACTTTGGTGGCGGTTAAAAAAATATGGTTTTTGCTTTATGTGTGCGATTTGTTGCATTCACAGCAAAAATCGGTGCTAGTTTATGTTCTCCATTGCTGTTGATTTTGTTTCTCGTCTTCTTTTCTGATGCCATTATGGCTTTAGCTAAGTATTTTATGCTAATGAAAAGATGTGCGAGCGCGCATGTGCATGCGCATACAGAACAATTCGCCAGTGAGTTCTGTATATGTGTATGTGTATTTTATCTTTACCATTTGGGTTTGGTTAGCGCGCACCAGCTACAGTTGCTGCACGCCTGTTACTAATTATATACACTCCAAAGTCAGTTACCCAAGCGCACATTTCTAGTTCTCATTCGGATTCTTTTCGGTCGTGTTAATACATATAAATATCCATGCGTATGCTTGCGGCGGCGGCTTATCAGTTATAACGGTGCAAGGTTACTAAATAACATATCTTGCCGGTCTGACCTGACTGACAACTGCCTACTTGCCTCACTGTCTGCCACCCGTTCCTCTCACATTGCCTTCTCCTTGCACCACCAGGCTAGCGTGCCGACTATTGATCTAACTTGCAACGTTGAAAGCGCCTCACTTCATCCCTACTCCTCGCTACACTTTGCTGTCAGTCAACCTGTTTCTTCTACTACTGATTGCCTCTTCTGTTGAAAGCTGCTCGTTGTTCTTCTGTGGGATGCATCGACATCATGGCTGCATTGCAGTCCCATGGTGTGTATGAAATTGTGCATTTTGACGTTAATACTCACTAAATCGTGTCTACATACATGAATAGTGTACATAGTTATAAGTATAAGTACTTTTCTATATGCCGTAGCAATTTTGATGTTCCATAGAAGTATTTAAATTCACACGCAATCGCTTGTGGCAAGCAACAAGTTGCACGCTTTTACTCTTTTCGCAGATTGCGTGTATGTATGCCAGTGTTGGTGAGCAATAGACTAAATCATTAACTGTTTCCGTAAATTTTTAGTTACTGAAATGATTTCTTACGAATAGTTTAACTGAGAGATTAATGGACCATCGCTTTGTCGATTGACAGCTGTGACTAACGAGAAGAATTGCAGCAATTTAGTAATAAAAGCAAGCACACATATACATATATAAATCTCCATCTAATTCACTTTATTAGTTCAAATAATAATCTTATAAAAATTTGCCATTGCGATTGCCGCGTGGGAACAAGGAGACACAACTATGGGCTAATATCCTAATACAAAGATGATCTAAGGCAAATTCAAGCGCTCCCATCTCAATTTTTAAGTCCTTTTACCTCAAAATGTGATAAGTGACGTGAATATTTTGAGGTAATTCGTAGTTCAGAAAGAAGTATGCCAGTGATATTCGCCAGTATGGAATTAGAAAGCGACAGAAAAATTAATCCTGCACAAATTTTATATTCATGTGAAAATAAAGATTAGTTATACAAAAATTTTACGTTTTCTCATCGATTTAATTTTTTAAACAGATTTAATATTTCAAATGACTAAATTTTGAAAAAATTGTTTTAAATACTTATTTTCACTCTATGATAATATATTTATATGGACAACAAGCGAAAGAGAAAATTTCCAAATTTTGTAAATCGTTAGAAAACAAATGAATAGCAAATGGTTTGCGTGTAGCACACTCACTTTAGCTGGGTTTTGTCACCTTTTTGTATTGATCAGAAAAGTAGTTTATGAAAAAATAGAAATTAAAAAAATAAATAATTGGCGCGTACATTTCTGTTAGGTGTTTGGCTGAACTCCTCCTCTTATTTGTAGTGTGTGCCTTGATATTGATACATAAATGGAGGGACTTACACCTTTATGTTGCCTGCGAATGGCAGATGGTTTTTTATGAGAAGCCTTTTCATAGCAGAAATACACTTGGACCTGTACCATTGCCTGCTGAGGGGCGACCGGTATTAGAAAAAAAAATGTTGTATCATTTTGTTGTTTCAGGCACGGAGACTCGAACCTAAGCATTCCTGATTGGTAGTCACACAACAACCACCTATTCGGTCACGACAACCGACAAAAAATAGACATAAGTATTACCCATGCTATCAAGGCAAATATTTTTAACAGAAATCTATTCTAAAAACAAAACACCTGAATTTTATTGCAAAAATAGTAATTTATCATATTTGTGTTAAGATCAAAAGAAAAGTGGTTAAAGAAGTTTTACTAAAAAAATAATTAATAAAAACACTTAATTAGAGGTCAGAATGTAGGTATCAAATCAAATGGGTCCGAAAAAAATAATAATGCCTTAATTAAATTATTTATGCCCAGCGCTGCCATCTAACTCCTAAGACGTAAATGGCAAATAATGGTACAGATAACCTAAGTGTGCATTAAGATGTGGCTATCGTGGAAACTATAATTGAGAACATTGAACATTGAACAAATGAAAAGTATTTTTTAAAAGGCGTTGCCACTTACTTTTCAACTCAACAATTTTGTAATTGCCTTATATTATGAAATATGTTCATACATTAAAATATGTCCAAATGTCGAATTGTCAACTAAAATGCCGCCATTTCATAAAAAGTTTTAGGTGATCTGTTTTAAGAATTTTGGATTGAATAAAGAGATTTAATAAAAATGGATATAAAAATGTATTATTATTATTATTATTAGAAGGCCATTACGCACTGCGACCAGAGCTGATCTATTGTGAAAGGCCTATTTTGTAACCCTAGAGTTTTAGGCTTTTTAGAAATTTTAGCACAGTTTTGGGTTTGTTGTTACAAAGATTGCATGGAGATACTACGAAACCACCAAGGTGATGAAGTCTCTGTCTGCTCAACGCAGGACATTCACAAAGCACATGTTCTGAGCTTTCTATGTCCATTTCGCAAAAGCGGCAGACATTGGTCTCGGATAGACCAATATTATTTAGATGGTACCTCAGGCTGCAGTGACCTGTAAGGTATCCGGTTAAAAGACGCAGATCTACTCTGTTTAGTGAGAGGAGTTTGTCAGATATTCCTTTGTTGGGACTTAGGAATAGTTTGGCTTGACGCTGACCGGCACAGTTTAGCCAGTGTGCGGCAAGTTTTCTTTCCTCCCATTTCCTAAAGAATTCATTAATGTGGCCTTTTGTCAGTCCACAGAAAGGCTCAGGACCAGTAAGTTGCATATTTGCTCCTTGTTTTGCAAGGTCGTCAGCCATTTCATTTCCCTCATGTGCTTCATGTCCCGGAATCCAACCTAGTTTTACTATGTTGAGGTTTCCTAACGGGTTGAGAAGGTTTAGCCAATCATTTACCAATTTAGAGGTGATAGTTGTTGATAGAAAGGCTTTTAGAGCCGCTTGACTATCTGAAAGTATGTAGATGTGAGTACCTCTCATTTTCCTTCTAAGGCATTCTCTCACACATATTTCAATGGCATGTATTTCTGCCTGGAATATTTTGGGTAGGATCCCATCGGAATCGATTTTTTGAATTTGGGCCCATTGATTCCTGCCCCTGTTCTACCATTTTTCAATTTGGACCCATCAGTAAACCTTAGCTGGGAGCCAGGTTTGAAAGTGATAAATGTGATAAAAATGTATTACAAATATATTTAATTTTAGATGCAAGCAACGTCGCGGCCATCAGCTAATGTATTATAATTTCATTGATATAACTTCTTTCTAAAGATAGTCCAACAATTTTTTATTAGATTAGAGTCTGGCATGCTCCCCAGCTACGACAAGTTTCCCAGCGCGTTTAAGGATATTACTAACATTATTGTATTTTTACAACTGATAGACAAGCGGCTTTAAAACCCTAATAAAGCAGACGACAATCATCAAGGTAGCCATGAAATGTCGCACTTCTTTTAATGAGATGGCTGCGTAATTTCATCCAAAGGTAGCATTGAGCGACAGACAATGGCATTCGTAACAGCCAATGGCATACGTAAGGAACAGACTTGTAAGCTATTTCTTTTTGCTTGTAAGAGTAGCAAATGAAAAATGGCATAATGAACTCACGTCCAAAATCGCCCGTCAATGGTGGCCGGCTCTCAATCCTAAACGCACAGAATCTCTGCTAAGCCAAAATAAGCCCAGTCTTAACACACTGATTTCAGTCATAACGAGGCACTGCCTATAAGGCAGGCACGCCCAAAAGGTTGCGTGTGCAAGCACATGACTTTTTTAGAAGTTGCCTAGACGAGGGGGAGGAGGAGACAATCTCGCACCTATTATGCCACTGTTCTGCTCTATCCAAATGTAGGTGAACAGTTTTTAATGAGTTGGAAGATCTTAGTTCTGTGAAAAACAGGTATCTTCTAAAATTTATGAAAAGTTCACACTGCCTTTGGAAGAGATAAGAGCAAGTCCACACCATTGACGTTCATGGAAATAAAGTAGACTAAAGAATGACTTTAAACGATTTAAATCTGATACCAGAACATTGTTCAGTTCCGGAATGTACTGATCAGTACGAATTGTTTCTTCAATGAAATGTACTGGTCCAGGTTCTTCATTAAAAATGGCGCTCCAAATAAACTTTGCTGGTGAATATTTCGCTCTTGGAGGAGCACAGGCAATCGGCACTCTGTTCGCTTTTTTCTCTGTGTTTGAACTGGCTTTTTTGGCATGCCTCATATGGAGTATGCGTCGTTGAGGGTGGCTTTAGAATAATAAAAACAAATAATTTTTAATTTTTTTTTAAGGGCTCACCAAAGTTTTATTCAACTATTTTACTTTGCTCTAATGTATCAAGTCTCAATCTTTATGAGGTTTAGGTGACATAACCGCCTTCACTGCAACATATCCGGTAGTTTGAGCTTTTGAGCTGGCCTTGGAAAGTCTATTCATAGTAGTAAAATTTTCTTCAATAAGTACCTCTAACCATTCTTTAAAATTAATACCAAGTTTTTCTGATACATTGCTTTGTTTATTCAGGTACCCTTTATATTTAATTTTCCAAAAAGGTAAATTTCATTATGCCCGTTCAAAATTTGGGCTAAAATTAAGATGGGCTATCTTACTTAATTGCTTTGTCGGATTGGCTTCGGTTTTAAAAGTTTCCATTAAGCTCGCTTCAAAAATTGAGCATCGTCAATTCTGAAATCTAAATCCTTTTGATGATATTTTGCTTATAGTTTACATAATACACACATGCATAAAATCATTTAGTAGCCAGTTCAATGCGTTAAATAATTTTTTTAGCAAATTTTCTAAAACTTTAACTTTTTTGTAAGTAACTCCCTTAGCTTTAAAGTTCTTCAGCCAAAAATTTGTACAGTACTCACTTTTCAATATAAGCTTAGTTATTTCTGAAAATCAGCAAAAACAGATCTCCTAAACATGTGATGTAAGGTTATTTATAAATAACACCTCAACACCCCAAACAAATCTACTCAAATATCGCTGTCTTAAAAACTAGAGCGAATGTGACAAAACGAAGGACGCCATTGAATTTAAAAGGTTCCAGTGTAGTGAAAAAAAAATATTAAAAATTTATCCAAAAGCAAAAATTTAAAAGTCGAGTATAACGTTATTAACTGATATGGTGCGGAACAGGCAGAAGAAAGGCGCATACGCTCAATCTAACCCAGCTCTGTCTGGAGTTTAACATGGGAACTGAGCCAGGTTGAGGTATTGTGATTAGTAAAGGGCGCTAAAGACAAGAGATCGAAGGGTAAACCTCGAAGCAATCTTATCTAATATAATCTAATCTGTTAACTGGTAAACTAACCTAAAAATATTTCACTGACGGAAAATATTGCATATGCTGATCCACTTACAGATAGCAACACTAATTTTCATGAGCTGATTTCATTACAAATGAATTTAAATTCATTTCACATTTTATTTAGCCTAGCAATTTAGAAATTATTATTGTACTACTCAAAGCAATGTAAAATTTGTTCATACAATTATAATTAAAAAAAAAACAACTACTACAAAATAATTTAGATCTGAAAAGAAAAGAAACACAGAGAATGAACAAAGCCATATTTTTCTCATTTCAATACACGAATTTGCCACAAATTATGCGGAAATCGCAACCGCAAATGCCAACCGCAGCGAAAATTCTGAATAAAAATTCCATTTCAATTACGTTCGGCGGCTGCACGTCATCGGCCAAAATGTGCAAAAGAATCAATTCGAATTTGAATTTTATTGCAGGCAGCGAGTGGTTTTGGCGGATGATGAAAATGAACATTTGCAAAGAAACCCATGCGCAAGTCAATTGCATATCCGAGTGCAGGTAAAAATCCATATAAGCCACTAACACACTTGCAAACGATTCTGCAAATGTGCATTTTGTGCAAATTAAATGCGCTGTTTGACAATTAAATGCATTAATTTGACAGTCAGCTGATGGAGTGTTGCCTAAATGAAATTGAAATCCATACAAAAACGAATGCAGTTGCAAGTCTGTGAGCTCAAGTATTTTTTTTTTTTTTTTTTTTTTTGTGATACTTACATACATACATACATAGGTGTTTGTATGGCAGTGTAGTGAATTTGACATACTCGTAGACTCATGACAGATTACAGACATGACCCAGTTAATGAACGCCAACGCTGCTTAGCTCCGATAAGCAGTTGTTAATGCGATTTTGTTGCTGTTGATTTTGTTGTTTAGCTGTTGGATTACGCACCAACAACTTGGTACGCTGAGATTAGAAAGTACTTATTTGCATACTCTTGGCGATTCGCAAAAATAAATCTAAAAACTACAAGAACAACATTTTAAGTGAGCCGTAAAAAATACTCGCAACTGCTGCTTGATGCTGTGAATTGAGAACAGTTTCACTTGTCGGAATTTTATTCAATTAAACAAGTTTGCATAGGCCTTAATCCACAAGGCGATTAATATGTATATGTAATAATGTGTTGAGTGTGTCAAATATGGATTTCTAAAATTGGGGACAAGTTCAAGTGAAATGAAATTTGCAAGTAATAAGTTGAGAGAAAAAATATATAGAATTTGTGGAACAAAAATGAAGATCATTATTAAAGAAAAATAAACCATTTTTGCTTGGTCTTTTTACATACTTAGGAGCAGAACTTGATGCTGCTTCGCGCTACCAGCAAATTTATTTGTTTTAATTAATTCGTTGGATCTTAAGGGTTTTCCAATAACAGGTGTTATTTTGAACAGCCCGCTATTTCGGTAGATGTCACTTATGAAGCTGTCATTTTTTGATATTTGACAAGTCGAAACTACGTCATTAATAAAAATGGAACGATACAGGCTTAAACAACGCATTGAAATTATTAAAATTCACTGTAAACCTTGTCGGATCGCAATACAGAAATTGGTGAAAAAATTTGAGCTGTTGGGACAAGTTAGTAATGTGTAGAATAAACCCGTGCATGTCGCTCAAGAACAGCCGAAAATATTGCTGTTGCAGCCGAAAGTGTTGAAGAAACCCCAGGTTTGCCCATTCCTCGTCGTTCTTTGGAATCAGGCATTTCACAAACGTCATTACACCGTATTTTGCATAAAGATTTGGGTCTAAAGCCTTATAAAATCCAGTTAACACAAGAACTCAAGCCGGTCGATCATCAACAACGTCATTTTTTTGCTGATTGGGTCGATAAAATGCATGAAAATGCTCCAGAATTCCATCGAAAAATCATCTTGAGTGACAAGACCCATTTTCACCTAGGTGGCTTCGCCAGTAAGCAAAATTGTCGGATCTGGGGCTCAGACAATCCAAGACTTATTGTTGCAAAGCCTATCTGTCCTCAACGTGTGACTATTTCCCCCCTTGGATCCGCCCCTGCATAAAAGTAGGTATGAAATATCTACAACTAACTTGAAATATCATTATAACCGTGAATGTTGTAAACGTTTGCCACGTTCGGTTATGCCATGTAAATTCGCTTTCAATTCATTTCATTCCCAAATTTAATTCATCTTCGAAAGCGAAAATAAGCAAATCAAATTGAATATTGGATGAACAGAGAATGACGGAAATCGATGATTGGCATGAAATTAGGGAGCGAAAATATATGTGAATGAAAATCGCTGGAAGCAAAAATGATATGTTTACTGCTTTACTCGAGTAGTTAAATCGAAAAAGTATGCGCATGCGTAAAGTGGCTTGTGAGTGTTGAAACGGCAAAAATATTACCATAATTATTGTAATTGATTACAAGTGTGCGCATGTATTAATCATATATACGTATGAGTATACAAAAATATGCATACATATAAACATTCATTTTAATACTTGAGATTGGTTGTTGTAAATAAATTTTATTTATTTCATTGACCGCAAAAACAACTATAAAAATTAAGTTTTTAAGTTATTTCAAAATTTGTTTCTGGGTAGCACATGAAAATTTTAATTTTACTAAAGTTTATTTTCAACGCTTTTTATTAGCCAACTGTTAAGTTGTAGAAAACAATTTATTGACGATATGAAAAGTACAGTTTTAATAAGAGGCAAATATCATTAAGATATCCAACTATTGACAGCGATTGAAATGATTAATTTTATGCAGCTGTTAATTGCACACAAATCACCCGTACATACATATGTGATTATGTATGTGTGCAAACCGTTAACTTAAATTTCAGTAGCCGAAGGTTGGCTGAGAAAAGTGAAAGGAAGGCAGGCGACTTGGGCGCTCATATTTGATGGCCTAAAAAGGCGAAAAGTAGAAACTTTTTAATTGCTTTGCTTGGGCTGGGTTTTGAAGTTTTGTTGGTTTTCCTGATATTTGCAGCATACATGCGTACTTCTGCATTAGGGTGCATCAGAAAGGCAGTGATGTGAAAGCCTTCAGAAATTTAACGGGCAAGGAAATGCCTTTTTTGTGATAGCTCGGAAGTCTAAATGGGTGAAAATTTAGGAATATCTCGATTTCCATATCGTTAGATTCTACAAATATACCTATATGTATATAATTCGCGCTTACACCCTTTTTGTGTGTTTGGCCGAGCTCCTTCTCAAATTTGTGGTGTGCGTCTTGATGTTGTTCCATAAATGGAGGGACCTACAGTTTCAAGCCGACTCCGAACGGCAGATATTTTTATGAGGAGCTTTTTCGTGGCAGAAATACACTTGGAGGTTTGCCATTGCCTGCTGAGAGGCGACCGCTATTAGAAAAATGTTTTTCTTAATTTAGATGTTTTACCGAGACTCCAACCTACGTTCTCTCGGAGTTCCGAAGGGTAGTCACGCACCATCCCACTCGGCTACGACGGCCGCCAAGATTCTACAATTCAAAAAAAAATATTATATCTTTTTTATTGTTTTAATCAAGTTGTAAATATTTAACTTTAGCCCATTTTTTTTTTGTGATTTCATTAATAAATGGTTTATATTAGTGAATAATCGAAACAAAGTCTTGTGTGTTTTAACTAAAACTAAATAAATAAATAATAAAACAAAGGTTTAACTGTGGCATTCAAGTTTTCCTTAACCTATAACCCAAATCAAGTCCAGAATATCACTGATAATCTCATTGATAACTTTTTTAAACATTTGTTCATCTTCTAAATTTAAACTCTTCTATAATCAGAGTTTATTTAAAAAAAGAATTCCGTTGAACAAACCACAATACATTTTTTTTTTGACAAGGCACCCTAATGTACATATAAAACTTTAAAATCCGCAACTTATTTCAACGCCCATTCATCAGTTGGCAGGCAGACAGGCCATCAGCTAGTGAGCGCAGTAGCCAATTTGGCCAACTTAACGAAGCGTAAATGCATAATCATAAAATTTCAAATGTATGCTCTGTTGAATAATTACAAATTTATTTCTAATGAGTAGAAGAATTGCAAAAAATCCATAAAGAGAAAGAAAAATTACCCATAAATAAGCGAAAAAAATGCTTGAAAAGAGCAAAATAAAAAAAAAACAAAAATAAAAAATAAAAATAATCATAAGACACAAAATGCAGCATACCATAGAGAGAAAGTTCCCAAAGCGGGCGCACACATCACCATATATGCGCAATGAGATTGCCTGCCGCCAACAACAACAAGCGCAATAAACTCACAACAGCAGCAAGATTGGTAGCTACAGCAGCTTGGCCAGTTCTAATCGCTGCTGACCACTCTAGCCAACATCCACTTGCTTCACTGCGCAATTGCCCATGTTTCGTGGCGCGTCACTGACCAAATACAAATTAACCAAAAGCACGCAAGCGCAGTACCACCACCTCACCACATCTCACCAAGCGTAGACAAGAGGTTCGTTCGTTGCGCACAGCTGCATTTATGTGTGTAGTACCGCGCATGCGGCACATCATCTCGTTTACTTACTTACTTGCTTACACACATTCTTACAAACACATAATCAAAATGCTATCAAATAAATAAGAAAATAGAATTTTTCATTTGCCTCGTAAAAATGTCCGCGTTCAGCAATGTCTACAAGTACGAATATTACTTTTTGTGTATTGTACCATGTAGCATGCAACATGTGAACACTACTGGCATGCACATTGAGCAACCAAAGCTTTGCGCGAAGCCAATGCAGATTGTTCCTCTTTGTGTCTAAAAATGGTAAAACAGTATGCGAAAAATTAATAAAGGAAAAAAAATATGTTATGCTTAACACTGCTTTGCTTGTAAATGTAGAAAATTCTAATTTCGCTCTTGTTGAAAGTAGAAAGTATTTGTGGCATGCATCTTCACAAATTGCATTTTGCTGCGCTTTTTGTTTGCGTAAGGCAAGCCAGTTTGCTGTTGGCGAAATTGGAAGCAAATTTAGTCTGCATTCATATGAATTCCTCACCAAATTATAGCAAATGAAAGTTTAATACAATATGCCAGTAATTTATATGGCTTCGAAATATATCTTCTATTAATGGAAAAATAATCAAATAATCAAGTAGGGGAACTAACTCGAAGGCTTTCGCATTCAATGTTACTTTGGAATAAAAATAATTTTCTCTCAAAGTCCGGCTTGAAAAATGTCATGATTAATATTGAAAAAAATACGCTTTTATCGGCAAACGTCCCACCAAATGTCTGGCAATTAAGTTCCAGGAATTTTTCAATAAAACACAGGCAATTAAGTTACGAGTCTCGCTTTAACTCCACCCAATGATCACAACATTATTGTACTATTGGAAGTACCCTTGGTATGCCTGCGAAATGAACCCACTCAGCAACCTGATTACAACTTCTTTGACCACCTGTACGGCATCGTGATGAGTTCCCTAGAGGTAGTACTTCAGAGTACTTGGAGAATAAGAGTTTTCCTAACTTTTGAACACTACTGCAATCACTACTTAAAGCCACACCTCGCGCGGAAAAGCTTTGTCTGAATTTGAGCAGGGACAAATTTTAGCATGGAGAGAGCGAGGCCTCAAAAGGGGGTTCTGTCATGGTTTGTGCAGACATTAGTGTCAGAGGGCGAAACGCCCATATGTTTTATATTCACTAAAAATGAATCATGTTAAGTATATAGAACTTCTAAACGAAGTATTTATTACTTTTTTTTATCATAGTTTGGATAAGGACTCTGAACGAATCACCACTTAAACCAACCAACCCACAATTTGGTCTTGTACTTTTTTGGTCATATACTTTTTTCCTTCTATAGATTTTACTTTTCTTAATAATTAATTAAAATTTTGTAAAATGTGTGCTTATTTTGAGATATTTCTAAAACATATATCTTAAAAAGTGTAAATATTATATTAAAAACATAAATTGTTAGCCCTGAACCAATAATTAACAGAGAAATTTAGTTGGTCTTATAATTTTTTCGTGTGGTGTACTTGTATATGCTTTCTCGTGAATTAGGTATGCGAAATTTGGAAATTGATTCAATTCAGATAAATTTCTGAAAATAATACAGTTTCACTCTAATTTCCTTGACAAAGTCGAACTCTCTTAGATCCTCAAAAGTATACATAAAATAAATATGATTCACACGCACATCCTTAATCCGCGCAGAGTGGAAATAGTCATGTTGTAAATAACCGTAAAACAAGTTGGTAACGAGGATGTGGCAACAAACTGGTGCGAAGGCGCTAGTTGCATTCTGGGCGAATCATCACTTAAACCAACCAGCCAACCAACCACCCAGTCGCTAAAATTGACGACTTATGCTTGAGTCTTGGCGACAAAAAAAAGTTTTGACGACAAAAATTATTTAGCGACTTATCTGGCGACTTTTGGAGAGCAAATCAAAACCGTTTTGGGCAATATATACTTTTCTGTCAACTTGATTACCCGTGAATGCCCTTTACCTTCCATACTCTAGAGTAACAATTTACTGACTATAGATAAAATAACGCAATCCGTCGCCATTTTTTTTTTCATATAAAAATTTTCGAAATTCCGTACGTACAACGATAACTACATTTATACAAATTAACAAGCAGTTTAAATTTTTAATTCCAGATGATCCGTTTTTGAGTAATCGATGCGACCATGGAGGAGGAAATACTCGACGAGATTGTTTATAACTTTTTTTATAAATTAATATTTTTCCATAAAAATTTAGGATGACAGTCTTTAATGGACACTTAATAAAAAAAAAAAAATCCGATCCACAAATTCCTTCATTTTCCCCCTAAAAAAAATCACTTAATTCTGTGGCTGTCACAGTGGTGTTCCCCCTTAAAGCGTAGCTTTTTTATGCCACTTTTTCTTTACTATGCTTAAGTATATTTTATAAATCCATTTCAAGACTTTAATTAATAATAATTTAGTAAATTGTTGTATGATTTGCCTGGTTTTATTATAAAAGCGTATTGGTTAATATTATTAATTTTATAAATTTTCAAATTTCCAGTTGAATCCAGTACTGGATCAATTTCGTAAATAACTTTTTCAACATTGCTTGAATCACTCATGCTTTCCAATGATATTTTAAAGATACGAATGTTTTTCAGACACAAATTAACAAAGCGTTAGAAAATTTAGTAGATTTATCGAATCATAATAAAAAAAAGCAGTATTTCAGGAGATTGAAACTAAGCTCCGTTGATCTCAAATTTCAGTAGAGTTGGTATTACTGGTTTAATTATTATTCATCTAAAAATTTTAAGTCCGCAGCTGGCCTCTTGTGCACCTCTCAGAATGAAATATAGGATCCGCCCCTGATGGAGTTAGCGACTTTCTAGCGACTTTTGATATTGACCCTAGCGACTCAGATTTATTGGCGTTGGCAACACTGCAACCACCATCCTTAATTAAGTGATTGACCGAGCTTCTCCTCCAATTTTTTTTGGCGCCTCTTTAGTGTAAAATATAGAAATCATAAAATTAGGTCTTCCATGAAATTAAAATCTCTATCTTTCCATATTTCCGAAATATATTCTGGGTCGATTAATTTTATTAAAGATTCGAGAGTATATTTTAATATAAATTTGGTTAGGCATTTAAATTTTGCGGCTTATAACTCGCTTGATTTGCCTATAATACTTCACTCTCCATATCCATACGCTTATAAGACTTATAAGACACTCTATACTCTCTTTTCCGAATGAAATTGAATAAAATAAAATAATTGAATAAACAGTTCTCAACAATTTCAGCTACTACTAATATACTTTCTAAGCCAAAGCTACGAATTATTTAAACGACTAAATAATAAATGATATTATGTGAAGTATGTTTCATTGGAAGCTAAGTATAGTAAAGTGATCTTTCAGGCAGCGTACGGATTCCTCTGTCGAAAAAATCGAGTTTTTTTGACTTGATCCATTCATTGAACCAGTTTGCGATGCTCTCGTAAGAAGTGAATCGCTCTCCAATAAGGGATGACTGCGGAACAGATGGTAATCCGAAGGTGCAATGTTTGGGGAGTACGGCGGGTGGGGGAATATTTCCTAATTCAGGCCCTCTAAATATTTCTGGACCGATTTAGTAACGTGTGGCCTGGCATTGTTATGCAGCAAAACCAATTTTTCATGTTTACAGTCCCATTCCGGCCGCTTTTCTTTGAGATCTCAATTCGAACGCATTATTTGCAGTCGGTAACAATCGCCAGTGATGGTTGCAGATAGTTTAAGGAGTTCAGTGATAGATTACCCCCTTCTGATCACACCAGATGCACAACATAACCTAAGCAAGAATATTTTTCGCTGTCGATGGACCTGGTTCACCTGGCAGCCTCCAACATTTTCGACGCTTAGGGTTATCATAATAGATCCATTTTTCATCGCCAGTGACGATGCGATGCAGAAAACCTTTTCTTCTCTGCCGTTCAAGAAGCATCTCACACGTCACCAAACGCCTCTCGATATCCCTCTCCTTCAATTGATGTGGCACCCAGTTATCTGCTTTCTGGACCGTTCCCATCGCGTGCTAACGACTACCGACGGTTTATTTGTCAACATCCAACTCTTTTGGCATCAATTGTGACATCTTTTGATGAATATTCGACACATTTCAGCTGCACGCGTAAATAGATTTGACATCAGATTAAAAAGTATATTTACGTTTTAAGCGAACTACTGCGATCGAGGCCTCAAATATATACCTTCAAATCACCAGTATATCGCTATAGCGAACACAAAAATAGTATCAGCAGCGTCACCTCTTTTACGAAGGCGGAAACTTATTCCCATACCCATAATTTTGAGGTTTATAAAATGTTGAATATTTTGCATAGTGTCCTTCAAAGTGAAATATCTTAGGTTCTTTTAAAGCTTTTTAGTTTTCTTTTTTTTAATTTTTAAGTATTAAATATATATTATATAAATAGGTAAACACTTTTTTTTATCAAAATGTTTTGGAGAATCACCTAACGACAAAAAAAAACTTCCTAAAAATGTTCAACAAAAATATTTGAATTTTTTCCAGAAAAAAATTGTATGCACTTGTATATTTTATCTGAAAAAATTAAAACAAATAAATGTAAAAGTGTTAAAAAGAGCAGAAGATATTTCTCTTGAAAAACTCAATATCCAAATTTTCAACATTGAATAAATCTTACAATGAATAACTTTATTCACCTTTTTTTTTTTTAAGTTTACTTCTTACTATTCTGCAATCTATAAATAAACCACTTTTCTGAAAAATTAGCGTCAATGTTCAAAATTCTTGGCTCACTTGACATGGGATCGCTCATTATTTAACTTAATTGTGCCATTGTTGTCTTTTACGAGTACCGCTGCCAATTGATCGTCATAAGAACTGTCCCGACTATTCATGTCAAAATATTTCATAATAGCCCGAGCAAATTTGATTTTTTTGGCTTTGTGCAGAAGTGTGGTAATAATGCACTTATAAACCGAAAGTTGCTTGAGTTTAACTTTTTCTCAAATGCTTTTTGACTTATCAGATTCTGAATGTAAGCTAAATGAAAAATTATTCATTATTAAATACAGGGTGGTACGTATATAATGAAGTGCGTAAGTCTGAATCTCAGTGCATGAGACAGCAAAATCATAGAAAAAGTGTTTGCTAATAGCAGTCGCTCCTTGACTCCGAGTGTATTTCTGCCATGAAAAAAGCTCCTCATAAAAAACCATTTGCCATTTGGAGTCGACTTAAAACTATAGGTCAAACAAATAAGAGGAGGAGCTCAGCCTAACACCTAACAGAAGTTCACGGGCCAGTTTTTTTTTCTTAAGTAACTCCGTTGTTGTTGTTGTAACGCCATAAACATTCCCCATACATATTCAGGGAATGCTGCTGAAGTGACAGTCCTTGGCCGGATATAAGTCCAGTTCGTTCCAGTTACGTAGAGTCGACTGTCGTGAGAACGTTTAATTTACTCCGTCTATATAATCGCTTGAGTCTTTTTGAATACATGTCTTTTTAATGAAAATATATATTAAAGGTTGCCTTTAAAATTTGGAAAATGGGATTTCATTTTTAACTCTAATAGTCTAATAGAAGCAAATCGTAGTTTTTAGATGGCCAATTGACCTCGCTGTTCTGGCTGATTGTACGATTTTCGCAGGTTTTCGAAGATTTTTGAGTGGGTTTGATTTTTGCCAAATTTTTTCAAGCGCAAAGCGCCTCATTTGTAAATTTCTATAAATATAACCTAACTTTCTGACAAATCACAAATTTTATTTTAGCCCTCGGCGTAATAATTTTTTAGTGCCAAGTGCTGAATGCACCACCCTATAATACTCCAACAGAATAACGTATATACCATACATATATACTCATATCTGAAAGCGTGCATTGTACTGATTATTAATGTGAATTAATGTCAAGTATTGTCAACATTAATGATTTTTTTTGCAATAATTTGCATAACAAAAAAATAAAATTTTCTTTGTTGACAATATTCTACAGTTTGCTAATTTTTTTAAGAGTCCAATTAAAAAAAAATTAGTTGGCTGCTATTTACCAGACAACTTTGATGACTGTCAAATAAATTTACTTTTATGAATAAACTCCTTTAGTAACAGAATGATGCACAGAATGCAACCTTGACGTATCCAGGTCGATAGCAAAACACTCGGTATATACAGATAGTCTGCCTAATGGAAGCGTGACTGCCAATCGATTCTGATTTTGGGCAATTCGATTCTAACAAACAGCATCGGATGGATTTATAGTATGTTTACTTATATATTGTACGCAATATATTGAATGGAATCTTTAGTCACCACCATCAGCTATAATGGCTTCATATCTTCGAGTCATGAAATAAAATCTGAAAAAGGCGAGCCAAAGAAGCTCCGAGATATTTGGTAACTCCTAAAACACTCAGGCTAAAAAACCCATTGTATTTAAGGTAAAATGGTAAATAGTCAAGGAGGAAAGGAGAGAAATAACAGGAAGAAAGAGATAGGATAGAATAGAAACATATATGTAGCTAGACCTGTAAGAATGTTCCAGATCTTTGGCAAAACTGAAAATATCCTCCAATTTGAAAGAACGAATATTACACATTATCATGACATAGGAGCCCAAAATTCGTAGCCTTGCTCTGCCAAATGCAGTGATATCCGCCTCCACTAAGCAAGACATGGAAATCGTGTTCTCAATGACGCCAATAGGGGTCATATGCTGACCAATACCAACCATCAACCGAACGTCTTTTCTACCAAGTTTTAGAAAAGAGTTCGACACCTTGATGTAGACCGGACCATCACTCTTTATGTTAAATTTCATACATAATCCTAAACCAATTCATGATTTTTGTAGAACTGATGCCGGTTATTGCTTTCGCACTCTACACATCTTCAGCTTCGATATTTGGGATAGTTATATTCTGGCAAAATCCAAGGTGGGCTAGTTCTTGCAAACATCTGGCAGCTGACGGTAATAATGATTATTGGTAAATTTTATTCATCTAAACTGCATTCGAATTAGCGGTATACACAATTAAACGGTCAAATCCTTTTCCAGAGAAGCACCCCAAACATGCTTAACAGCTCGTTGAAGTTGTCGATTATCCACAGTACACCAGAACCGACGTATGCAACTATTATTCTAAAAGGAAGACAATTGCTCAACTCCGCTTGCCTTAGCCCATGCAAGTCCTTTTTCAATGTGTGACAATGGGAGCAGCGATTTTTTTCAATATGCTCCGGAATTTGAGGCCTTCTGCAAGTAAACATCCTCGAATCGTGTCTATGGATACTTTAACACGACTTTTCCTTAAAACTGCATCAGCTTCACGTAACGATAAGTTCGGCTTTGTCACAAATAAATCAGCGATCTTCTGATCTTGTTTTGAAGAGGTATTCTTATTTGGGTCTCGTCCGGGAAAGGCGTCACAGTTTTTAACTTCGGTATACCATTTCAACCATTTATTTATGAACGTCTTCGACTTATTCGAATATTTTTCTGCAGATACACGTGACGTTTTTGGCTCTTTAGGCAGTGTACATAGGAACACTGCTTCAAATCGTCGTTCATAAGTAAAAATAACGCACGCTTTTTAAAATCAACCCAGACCTAACAAATGGCGCAACGCGTATTGCGAAAAAGACACCGCTATTTAGCGGCATTAAAATGTTTCTGTAATGCAACTTCGAATTTGAATTATCACGCTTCCGTTACATAGACTATACATTTGGACATCACGCAAAATGCGAGTTCCGTGTAATTTGGGTTTTTTCATACACATTCTAAGTCTTTTGTCGTAAGAGATAAAAATAAATTTTAATCGAAAATTTTTACCCAAAACATAAAATTCCTTCCCAATTTTTTTATTTTGGAAAAATTTTAATAAATAATAAAAACAAAATTTTTAAATATCTCAATCAAAAAAACTTTATAACAAACTTTTCATCATTAAGTAAATCTCAAAATTATTAATGTTTTTCAAAATTATTTTGCTATTAAAAACTTTTGAAATTATCAGCTTAGAAAAAATAGTTTCAAACACAAAAAGGCAAAGTATTTTAACCCCACATTTCCTTTCGCTTTCATTTCAGTGCCACCAGCACGCGTGAACCTCCATCCCGCCTCTCATCGTCCTACACCTCATTAACCCATCAACAATTGCTGCTCGAAGTCACCATGCAACAGCCGACCAACTATTACACACAAACCGAAAGTGAATTGCTGCAACTAGAAGCTGCCGGTGGACATTTACCCGAATACGAACAACTACAACCAGAAGCCTCATTATTGCAAACACAGACACAAACAGCAACCTCCTCATCGCCTCAACAGCAGCTCTCACAGTTACAACAGTCGACACAAGCACAACAAACACTCCCAACAACAATAACATCTCTCAATAATTTGGAACGTGCGACGCCCAATTCATCCACAGCCGCCACACCTACACCGACCACTGCTAGCAATTTGGAAGCATCATCGAGCAGCACAAGCAACGGTGGTGGCAGCAGTAATAGTACGACCCCTCAACATTTTGTAGCACCACTACAGCGTCGCTGCCAAGCGCCGCCACCATCATTGCCACTCAGCTCGATTTCATCACCGCTGCGAGCAGCCAACTACAAGACGGCTGCCTATCATCAGCACCAACATCATCAGCAGCAGTTGGAATTCCAGCGAAATTCCCAATCGGACGATGATAGTGGCTGCGCGCTGGAGGAGTACACGTGGGTGCCGCCAGGGTTACGACCGGATCAGGTGAGTGACGAAAAATATGAAGATGAAAATATGTTACAAAATGTTTGTAGCTGCAACGCTGCCCACCTTAACGAAAAATTTGGTATCTGAAGAAATATTAAAGTTTGCATGATTTTTTCACAATTAATCTGAGACTTATAATGACTAGAGACTAAGAGACCGAGGAAATAAAATAGCGATACTACTTCGGATTTACTTAAATTTTAATTTTTGAAATGAGCTTAATAGAACTAAATGGACACGTCAAGAATCAGAAAGAAGATCATTACAGGTCAACTTTTCGGAAGAAGCCCAAGAAAGGTACCATCACAGCAGCCACGACATGTACAGGCCAAAAAAAATTTTCTGTAAAGCACCTCTTTGGCTAAAAGAAAAAAACATCAACATTATGGCTTTGTGCTTCGTTAATAGTCAATGATGGTTTTTATAGTTTTGTGCAATGTTTGGGAAAACTTTTTGCACCAACTCATCGATGCTTTCTGCGATCTTACAGGAGTTTGCTGGCAGGGTGATACATTGTGTAGATTCATCAATTTCCATTCGCCCATTTCCAATATCCAATAATTGTAATGCAAAATTTCCAGCTGATGCATCTCGTTGTAGGTGTACACGCATGTTAGTTTTCAAAATCAATTTCTGTAAATGACGCCATAGAATTGATGATTTAAGACATGCATTAAGTTCATCAGCGGGTGTTGAACGTGGTATATTGGGCAAAAATTAACAGACAATAAAATGAGTGCGCCACCGAAGATCCGCCGGTTTCCTCTCAGATCTCGCAGTGTACGATCAAGCGCTTCCAGTGCTTTCTTGTGAGACATTGTGCATTCACTCATCTATGAATTTGTCATATTCGTTTCCTCTGTGTAAAAATACATGGTCATACTAATATTTATGACAATCGGTTGAACGGGGCAGAAATTGCTACTCTGCAGCGCCACCTGGTGGCGAGTGGCATCAATGAGCATATTCTACAAACCTTCTCCGTGGAAAAATACATACATATACCAATTTTTATAACAATCGGTCCAGTAGTTTTTGAGTTCATCGATGACAAACAGACAAACATTCATTTTTATATATAAAAAGATTAATTGCTTTAAGATTCATTTTGGATGCAGTACCCTTACTGTTGCTACTTTCTAATCACAGTCAAAATGTTTGCTTTTACACATAATTTTTTTTTTATAAAAAGTTTTTCTTATAAACAGATTTCATTCTGAGATATTTTTTCTTCCGTAGAAAACTCGATTAAATGACGCTGCTATTATCCGGTATACTTATAAAATTATATTGGTAATTTTTTCAAACCAATTAAACAATTATCGAGTGCCACTTGATAAGTTTCTCTTTGTTTTTCTAACTTTCCTCGTCTATTGCCTCTTTTTGCCAAACTCATGCTCGCCAAATGAAAACTTCCCACACGCATTGGCCAAATTTTGTATTCGAGTCATGTAAAACCAATCATTTAGTCAACCAGCGACTGCCACCTTATGTGGGCATAAAATACCGAAATGGCTATTGCTGTTGACTTTTACGATTTTTTTCCGCAGCAGCTTTTTCCAATATTTTTGTTTTTACGGGTTTCGGCGCAGCTATCAATCGAAAGTGGCGCGTTTTCACTTTTTTACTGGCGATTTTCTACAACTCAACGTCATTCGCGTTTCAGCTACACTATGTGGCATGCCACAAAGTTGTACGAGTATTGAATAGCAAACCAAGAAAAGAAAAACAATAAAGCAATAAAAAAGAGAAAAAAATCGTCAACACTTTTATTTTCGTCGCGCTGATTTTTATGAATTTTTTCTGCAACACACTTCAAAGTTTTATCTGCTGATACCTAAAAATTTTGTTTTAGTTTTTTTTTTCTCTTGTCATTGAGTAGTATTCGCAACAACTATTAAGTGTTGTTGCATGCACATATGCAATCTTGTTATGTTGCAACCAAAAACAGTCTTAAATGTTTTTGGCTACGTGTAAAAATTCGTGTTCATTAGACACCGTAACAAAAGCACTCGTAAAATGTTGCTGTAATAATTTTCTTTGAAAATGTTTTTAATTCTCCTTATTCATAGATACCTACATACATGTATATGTATACACCGCTTAAACATGCACAAAGTGTGCAGTTACTTACATATACATATATGCAAGTAGGCATATGTACCAACAAATTCATGTATGCATTTATGCCAGCTGCCACTGCGCCAACTCACTTGGCTTGTAAGGAAATTTTCAAACGTTTTAGTTCGTAATTGCGCTGCTTTTCATTGATTTCTGATCGAAATTGTTTATAATTAAATGTAGTTATCTCAAGCTTACGTTGGCAATTTTCGTAATCTCAAATTATTTCAGTGGATTTTTGGCATAACATCTTTTTTTCGAAACCGTTTAAGCAAAGCTGCGAAATAATTGCTTTTCATTTGAAATTAAAGATATTTACAGTTGATAAATGTAATTAGAGCTGAATCATATATGTTCATATATATGCGTTAATGTCTAAAATTGCTTATTGCTAAGTGAGTTATAGTAATTTACGAGTTAATTACTTACTTTTCGAGTTAAATGAAATGATAGCCATCTGCGTAAATGAAAAATATTTTGCAATTATTTCGAAATTTAATTTCTTAATTCCATTTGTTAGCTCAGTAATAGCATTATTATTATAAAATTAAAAAAAAAATTAAAATAGATAGGCAAAGTAAAGTTCATTTTATAAATAACTTTAGCACAGGGAGCCATTTGCAAGTTTTGTGAATTTTTTTGTTTCGACTTTAATTTTAGTAGTTTTTTATGAAAATATAGCTAATTTTTCAACAAAAACCATGTAAGAATAAGTTTCAAAAATATAATCGTATTTTAATCGTAATTTAAAGAAAAAAACAAAAAAACATTCAAGCAGCCAATTTTATAGGCGGCCGCCGTAGCCAATAGATTGGTGCGCGTCTACCATTCCGAAGTGCATAGGCTCGAATCTCCGAGCATGAAACACCAAATAATAAAACAAGTTCTTTCTAATAACGTTCGCCCCTCAGCAGGTAATGGCAAACCTTTGAATGTATTTCTGTCATGGAAAGGTCTCCAAAAAAAAATATTTGACGTTCCGAATCGGCTTAAAATTGGACGTCCCTCCACTTGTGGAACAACATCAAGACGCACACCACAAATAGTAGGAGGAGGGTGTAAGCGCCAATTATATATATTTGTATAGCCCTTTAAATTTTAGTATCATATAATAAGGTGAAAGTTTCAAATTACCGCCAGCAGAAACAAAACAAAAGAAATTCAAATCAATCCTTGACAGTAAGCTTACATGGAAGCCCAATATTGAGGAAAGGGTGAGGAAGGCAACAATCGCCTTGTATGGGTGCAAGGGCGCAATTGACAAAAGATGGGGCCTCTCGCCTCGAGTTGTTTTCTGGCTGTATAATACTATTGTAAAGCCTATCTTGTTATATGGAGTCATAGTCTGGTGGAACTCACAAGAGAAGACGACATTGGTGAAGAAGCTGGAAGGAGTTCAGAGGTCGGCACTCATTGGAATCAGTGGGGCACTTCGAACGACTCCTACTCTGGCGCTCAACGCAATGTTAAATGTGGTACCCGTAGATATCGCAGGCAGAACTGGCGCCACACGTACCGCAATCAGACTGAGCGGCTGGAGCTATAAGCTCAACCTCTCTTATGGGCACTCAAGCATCCTTAGAAACTTTGAGTTCATCCCTCTGTCAACAGACCAGTGTGTACCCTCGTTTAGTCCAACCGGAACATTCTCCACTCACATCCCGTCAAGGGAAGAGTGGACGGGGGGCTACACCTGGGGGCAGGGCCTGGTGAACTTGTTCACGGATGGATCGAAGTTGGAAGGAAAGGTTGGCGGAGGAGTCTTTTGCGAAGGGCTCCCCATCAGACTAAAATTCAGGTTACCGGACCACTGCAGTGTGTTCCAGGCAGAGGTAGCCGCAATCAAGGAGGCAGCTGATTGGCTGCTCAAATGTGTACTAACAGTCAAGAAGGTAAATATTTACTCCGATAGCCAAGCGGCAATAAGGGCCCTCGGGTCTATGACGGTGCATTCGGAATTGGTCAAGGAATGCTTGACCTCACTTTCGACTGCGTCCGAATTCTTTGACATCAGCCTCATCTGGGTTCCCGGTCACAGCGACAATGCGGGAAACTGTGAGGCGGATGAGCTGGCCAGACAAGGGATATGTGAGGTGATTTCCCCGCGGAGGGAGAAAATTGGAATCCCCCTGACTACCTGCGGTCTGCTCCTGGAAAGATGGGCATCGCGCAAACTCAGCGAGCGCTGGGCAAGTACACAAACGTGCAAAGTCGCGAAATCCTTCTGGCCACGTGTGGACCGAAGGCGCTCGGGTGAGCTTCTGAGGCTGACAAAATATCAGCTCTCCAATCTAGTGGGTTCTCTCACAATGCGCGAGGAATGCATGCTGTGAGACTTGGAATCACCTCGAGTCCTTTCTGTGCTGGATGTATGGAGGATGAGGTGGAATCATCTCAGCACCTTCTCCTTAGCTGCCCTACCCTGGCGGGGCTAAGATTCTGGCATCTTGGCTCTTACTTCTTTGCCACGCCTGCTGATATAGCTGGCGCTGACATTAAAAATCTGATGAGTTTCATCAGCAGCATTAAGCGGTTGACGCAAACATAGTCATCGTTCATAATCCGCACGCTCCTAACCTTCCCATCACCACTTCTCCCCGCCCTCTCCCTGCACCTCATCGGTCCTTCCCCTCTCCTCACTTCCTTGACAATGGTATCACAAAGGACGAATCTTTCTTCGTCCAAGTGTGCCCACTCCTTGGGCAACCATACTAACCTAACCTAACCTGAGTCACATGACAGTCACTTTATTACACCAAAATTCAATTGACTTTAAAATTTTTCTGAAAACTTAGATTAAAAGGTCGAAATTATGCTGAAAATTTATTGAATTTGTTTGTTTTTTACAAATAGTGAAATTGTAAATTAAACTCTTTTTGTTGTGCTATAAACTATATTTTTAAGAAAAATATTGTAAAAAAAAATTAAGTAAATAATAAAAATTGTGCAATATGTGACGCTACAATTATTGTGCGCATCAGTGTATATATTTACAATTATAATTGGCACCTGTATGCCATACACTTTGTTGGGTGTTTGGTCGAGCTCATCCTCCAATATGCTTTGCGTGTCTTCACGTTGCGCCACAAATGAAGGGCCTTGCAGTTTTATGCCGCTTTCGAAGGGCAGTTAGATTTTTTTATTTAGAAAAAACCGGTATAGTTTTATGTTTCATCTCCACAAAGGCCTTGAATCCGGAACCTCCCGAATGGTAATCATGCACACATCAATTCAGATATATAGTCGCCGTACATAATTTCTAGAACAGAGACAGAGCGAGTTTTTGAGAGCACTGAAAGAAATTTCGCTAAGCTTCTGGAAATAAAAAGGATTGTGGAAAGTTAAATTGTGTCTCTGTATGAACTTTTCCGTTTTAATAAATGCACTTGTCTGCATGAAAACCTGCACTAACCTATTACCAGCTTATTCTTTTGCATAATGGCCTTCTGAAGTTAAAAACTGAAGAGGCTTTACCCCTAAACAAACAAATCCTGCGACCTTAAATTTATTCGGATGTACTTTTACAAAGTTGTACAATCATATACCCCGAACACTCAAAAGGAAAATATAGTCCGAAAAAAAGTTTCCCTCTTTTGGTGATTGCTTTAAAAAAATTATGCCCTCGTTTCAATGAAACAACCCGAAAATAGCTTAAATTTTTTTTATATTTACACTTCAAAATAAGATTGAATGAGTTTTATAATATAAATCCGTACACAAGTAAAATAAATGTTTCAAAGTAGCTAGGATTCAATTGAAGTTAGTTACTTAGGAGACTTCAAAGTTGCTAATTACGAAACAGATATTCAAATTTCAAAATGACAGACGGCAGTTTGAGTTGAAATTTGCTTCTAATAGATTTGTATTGTATTTGACTACGAAACTGATATTCAATTTTTAGCTATGTTAGTTTCACTATTGTGAATTGAAAAAAAAAAATAACCGGGACAAATTCGTAAGCAGAGACTCCAAAAACCTTCGAGTTTCGAACCAGGCAAAGCGAAAAAATATCTTCGGCAACTTTCTATCTTCAACAGCCGCATTCTAGCTATCTTGCTTTCGGACAATCGACAGCTTTAGACTGTTTAAATCATATATAACGACATCTCTTGCAATCGGAGGTCTTTGCAATACTTAAAATAGCAGACTGAATAACTAGCAAAAGATAGTGAGAAACTAAAATCAGCGACTGTAGTGACAACCAAGGACTTAGAAACCGCTCGCACCAATTAAAAATTGTTCTTGAATATAAGTCGAGGCTGTTGCAAAGTGATGAAATGAGGCTAAACTTATGAAGATACCGGGATACAATAGTGTTCAAAGTAGAAAACTCAGGCTGATATATTGGCGAACTGCGGCTCCTTGGGGTAGCCAATTAGGCCGGAGCCCATTTAAGGGTCAGAAATAGAAAGAGTAGCACGACCAAATACATAGCAATTGGCATAAGCGCCAAATGTTAAGCGAGAATGCTGTGGTACAACAAGGTTTTTATAAATAAAGCTCATGAGATCCGTTGGTGCAGTACTGACACCTACGAAACAAACACGTTTTTTCTGAGCAGGCTTGGCGAGATGAACAAGCAAATATACCTTCTCCTTCTCACAGAAAGAGTGAGCTAAGGATACCAATAGAACTAATTATGGAACACCACGCATAGGGAAGACATATGGTCACCATAAGCATCATCGTCGATACCGTATGTACATCTTGTTTGGTGGATGAGGATAGTACGGCGGCTTTTCTCTACTGATATTCGAATTCCGCCAGATTTAAGCGGTAAATTTTTGGTTTGGATGTATTGAGAATGGAGGAGCTACAATCTATTTCCCTCGATAAAATCCTAAGATTCATAAACAATATGGGAAATTTACAGGAAAGTAATTAATACTCACAACACCTGTGGCCTTAAGTGCAATGGACTATAATATTGCCTGAGTGCTTGGAAAAAATGCCCGCGTAGACGCATTCCATTCATGATAACATCATTACTATTAATGAAATTTCTTTAATTTAGGATCAATCTTTCACTCCACTTTTCAGTTTCTTAGTCATTTGACTTTTGTAATCGCCAAATCGTATTTTACACTTGCCTTCATTCTGCGTTTTGCTGCCGATTTTACGGATCCATACACTCACTATTTACTTCACTCGTACGATTTAAGCTGGAGTATGCCGTCTTTATTAAGAGGGCATATCATAAGTGCCACATCACTGTACTTGAACGCATTCAAAAGAAGTTTTTTCTCTTTGCAATCAGATCAACAAACTGCACTGTTCCGATTCCTTCATATAATGCAAGGTGTGCATTACTAAATTTAAAATCGTTGTAAAGTAGAAGTATACTTTCACTACGCTTTGTTTTCGGTATTATAAATGGGTCGGTTGACTCGCCTTTACTCCTGGAGTGCATTCATTTTCACATACCTCGAAAAATCTTCGGAGTAATGATTTATTTTTCCTATAGCGGGTTAGAGCTGTTTGTGCCTCGAAAGCAACTTTGATTAGAACGTTGAATGAGTTTAATCAGCTTTGAAGTTCTTTGTTGGCTTTTGATTTTTCTTAAACGCTATCTTAAGCCATAATTTCAAATTAGCAATCAATGAATTTTTTGTATAATTACGAAATATGTACATCTATAATAATTGTTATTGTTATAATATAGTAATATTAAAGATCTCTGTTCTATTGCCCCAATTGAAAAAATAACGTCGAACAGTTACTAAGACATTCTTTTTCACTATTCACAAACAATGCATGGAAACAGATCTTTAGAATGAGTGGCATGGAGCTCAAATTTAGAGTTACTTCTCCATTGACATTTTATAATTATAGTTATAGTAAAGACTACCCAATGATATATTATATGCATGCATGTATGTATGTATGGACGAGTGAATTGAATAAACTCTGTTCAACCCATAACTCCGTGCGCTTTTTCAAATCACACCACTTATTTTCGTAACTCCACACCTGTTTCCAACGATGACGGAAATAACGTTTTTATAATATAGCATTCAGCTTTATCTGCGTACATACTCGTCTAACGTAATTCATTTGGGCAAACCACCCAATCGATTGACGCCACTCCATTTAATTTAGTATACCAGCGTGATTTGAGCGACATTTTCCGATTGCGGACAACTGCAATTAATAACACTTTTTTGAGCGTTTTGTTTTTTTAATTTCATTTTTTATTTATTTTTTTTAGTTTTGTTACAAACATTTTTCATGTTTTAGTGGCCCCCTGCTAATCAGTAGGGGAGGCGACCTGCGTTCGTACAGAGAAAATTTAACGCCACCATCGAAATAGTTTAGCGGCGACGATATAGAGAAAAGCATAAATAGCAGGCTGCCTTGCTGTGCAGCAGGAATACCTGGTAGGAGAGAGATAAATGGCACATGAACCGAACGGTCACCTTGGGTGCAGCTCATGTGTATGCAGATGTGTTGTCTACTGGCGTCGTGCTGCTGTGGTCTACAGTTGACTGTAGTATGTGCTATTATGTATGTGTATGTGTGGTGGGTTGCACTGACACTTTGAACCAAATAAATGGCTGTAAAATATTTTTCCTGTTGCTGCTGCTGCTCTGCTGTAGTGTTGTTACCCTATTAAGCCTGGTTGAAAATGACCAAAACAAAATTTATCGTAAAGACGCACTGCTGCTGTGGCGAATCGACTTAGTTGGGAGAGTGAAAGTGTTGTGACTGCGTGTATATTTTGATTAATTTCACTGTTACTTGGTTGCTGTATTATTTCGGAGGAGGATTGCGAGTGGGAAAGAAAATGGAGAGATTTGTTACAAATTGAGGAAGTTTTGAAATAATGTGTAAATTGAAAGTATTGGGAGGAAACGGGTCATGGCAATAATCTGGTAATCAATGACTTTAATCGAATTAATAGGGTAATCTGAAAACTTTGGCAATATTTTGATTTTCAAATAACTGCAGGGTACGGCGCCAGGTAAGTGTAGAATTTATTTATTTATTCACCTACAAAGGTACTTACGGACTACTAGATTAGGTAAACATTTTAAATAAATTCATCTTAAAATTAAATATATTTAAATTAAAATTTATAACTATGGGGTAAATGATATCGGCTCATTATATGCATAATTCAATTTATGTACAGCGACTGTGAAAATTTTAGCCTGTCTCAATACACATTTAGGATAATGACGATATGGCAAATCGTGTAGCGGCCGCCGTAGCCGAATGCGTTGCTGCTTGACTACCATTCGGGAGTGCGTAGGTTAGAATCTCTGTGCATAAGCATCAAATAATAGAAAAAGTTTTTTCTAAAAACGGTCGCCCTCGGCAGGCAATGGCAAGCCGCCGAGTGTATTTCTGCCATGAAAAAGCTCCTCATAAAAAATATCTGCCGTTCGGAGTCGGCTTGAAACTGTAAGTCCCTCCATTTGTGGTACAACATCACAAATACGAGGAGGAGCTCGGCCAAACACCCAAAAAGGATGTACGCACCAATTATATATATAAGCCATTAAGGGCTTTGCTTATAAACGCTATTGAAATGTAACTTCTTCCATCAGATAAGCTCTACAAGCCTAACAGTTTACGCCTACCCAAATAATCGGGATAACCATTTGGCCAATGCAGTTTGGATAATGCAAATTTAATAAACATTTTTTGCACTCTTGAATGATTTTCGTGGTAAGGGTTCCAAATTAAGCAACAATAATCTAGGTGACTGCGTACTAACGAATCATCATCATCATTATTTGGCGCTACAGCTTTGTATAAGCTTTGGCGTACTGCACGAAATGTGTCCGTTTAACCCGATACTTGGCATATTCCTTCCAGTTGTTGACCTTGAGTTTCCTCATGTCGTGTTCCAGTTCGTCGATCCATCTTAATCTGGGTCTGGCTCTTGCTTTCGTTGCAAATATTTTAGCGTTAATTATTTTTCGTTGAGTTCTCGTGGGGTGTACTCTCATAATATGGCCGAGCCATCTTAGTCTTTGAGCTATAATGAACCGTACAACATTTTCCTCTCTTATAAATTGGTCCATTCCTCTTCATCTTGTATGCCATTCGTCGTTGCCTTTGACTGCATCGAAGATTTGCCTAAAAATTTTCCTCTCAAATACTTGGAGTTTCTTTTGATCTTTTTCACTTACGAAACATTTACGCTTTTAAAACAATTTGATCAAAAAAATCTTCGAAGTTCTTACCAATAAACCCAATTATTGAAAATGCTTTACACAAGATATGGTCCACATGCTCCACAAAAGTTAGTTTTGAATCGAAAACCAGGTCCAGTCTTTCATCTCATTGTTTTTTCATCTTGTCATCCAGATTGTAATGGAAAATATAAGGACTCACCCTCCTACGATATGGCACAACGCAACATTTTTGAACATTTAGATGTAAATTATTCACTGTGCACCACGTGTGAAAATTTTCAAGGTCAATTTGGAGATTACTACAGTCAGTCACCTCACGGTTTCGCAAAAATTAAGCTTCACATTATCCACGAACATTAAACATTTCGCTTTAAGAAAATTATTTGGTAAATCACTAATAAAAATGAGTAACAATAGTGGACCGCGGTGTATCCCCTGAGGTATCCACGTATCCCTAGTCCACGCGTTTACCATTACGGACGATCTTACGGTACAAAAAGCTTCTTCCCATTTCAAAAAGCACTGAAAAATTTAGAAAGTACTCAAAAATTTAGAAAGCGAATTTTTATTCCGAAGGTAGAGAGCTTATTCATAAGAATAATATTACACTAGTCTACAAGGAAAAGTATCCGAAATAATTTAAACTAATATCTGCTTCTCTGTCCATGCAAAATTCGGATTGATAACTAAAATTAATTTATTAGTTTGAGTTTTTACGATAATCGTATCTTACGTGTTTAATGGAACTAGGCCGACAAAATTTAACCAACATTCAGACCCAGAAACCAGACTATATATTTCCGAAGGTTTATGATGCGCTGAATCCAAATCGAATATATCATGTCTATGTTATATCTTAATCGATTTTCAGGTGTAGGAAAATTTCGAAACATGAAAATTTCAAAATGCGATATCTCTGCGAAAAAAATGATATTTGAGCAAACAAAACGCCATTTGAAAAAAGAAGGATTGTATTTAAAGATGCCATCCTTTAATTTTGGTGAAAGAAAACATCTGCAAGGCTACATAACCTCAAATATGGGCAAAAATGGGGTTTTTTGCACTTTTAGGCTAGGATATCTCGAAAACCAGAGCTGATAGAGCAATTCTGAGGCCAGATTTGGATTCAGCGCATCATAAACCTTCGGAAATATATAGTCTGGTTTCTGGGTCTGAATGTTGGTTAAATTTTGTCGGCCTGTGTTATTAACCTTGTCGAAGGCTTTTCGAGAATTTGTGTAAATAACATTAAATTGGGCTTGATCTTCAAATGCATTGATAATTTTATTGGAAGGAATGGACGAAATAGCAATGATATTGCATGGTTCTAAAATCCAAAAAACATATCAAATTATTGGCCCTTTTTAGAAGCAAAGAGAATGTTAAGAAGGATATGGCTTTGAAAGTTTACAACTAAGGTCCGAGTACTTAATGGTCTGCCAAGCATTTTAACCTTTTTTACATCTAAATTTTTTGCTTCGAAATAGCTTCCCTGCTCCCCCGCTGTGGTACAGATAACTTTTAGAAGAAAAAATATGCAATTCGCGGCAGTTCCTGCAATAAAACTGCCGAACAACATACACCACGCCAACCCACAATTAATTGAACTAAGGGTCAAATTAAAAATTATAAAAAGAATTCCACAAGTGCATGCTTACATGTCAAAAAATTAATTTTAATCCCCAAATTGCGTTTCAATACCTTTTTTTAATGGGAAAAGTCGTAACTTTGAAGTCGTAATTGCATAGTTGTCGTTGATGTTTCCTCTCATTCTTTCGTTGTCCCTTCTGGAGTCCCGCAGCGCAGTATACTGGGGGCATTACTCTTCATCATCTTGTATAATGTACCACCTTGTAGGTGGCACAAAATTAATCATTCAATCATAACTTATGTTTTTGAATAAACTTTTTACTAAATACAAAAAAATGATTTTGATTATGAAAGTCTTTATTTTGACCTTTACGCGCTCCATTACTTGTCTGTTTGTATACTGCAGCTGTATAGTTCACAAGTATCAAATATGATTGAGGTACGACGCCATTATAAAAAACACAAAAATTATGAATCTTCCTATGGGGTGATTATTTTTAGGCAACCTAATATAACTGAGTGTTTTAAATTTTCGAAATTCTCTTTATGTAGCCAATTTAAAAATTGTTAGATAAATTTCAAGTTTTTCTAATGCGTGTAAGCTCCAGTCAGATCTGAATAAGATCTACTCCTAAGTTTATGGAAAAGCTTACACATATAATTTTCTACGTTTATCCAGTTATTCGCCATCTCGTATGTAATTAGGAGTCGTATCCCACCACCTTAAATGAAGTTTCGGATCTCGGTTTAATTTGTGTTTCAAAACTCCTATTTCTAAGCCATTTAAATTATATAAATTCTTAGTCGTAGTCTATGCTTGAATTTATACAGCGCTTTGATTCAGACTTTGCCGATCCATACACACTAAAGTTAATATTAACCTCGCTTTTATATTCAAAGTGGGAATATGTTGTCTTTTTATGGAGGCCGCCTCCATCACCTTTGTCACATTAATAGACTTCAATGAATTGAAAAGAATTTTCTTCTTTTCGCTCTCAGATCACTTAATTTTGTTGATCCGATTACTTCGTACTATACAAAATGTGGTTTAGTAAACTTTAAGTATTTACAAAGTAGAAGGAGTGCCCTTTCTTTCTTCTTTATCTTTGCAATAGTTTAAGTGTTTTTTCTTTACATTCAAGAAAACACCTGCAAAGTAATGTATTATTCGTTCTGCAGCGAGTTAGGAGGGTTCATGCTTCGATACCTAGAACATTACAAGAATTTATTTAAATAAAACTTAATTTAATAAAACTCTACAGTTTTTCATTTTTAATATTTTAAGCAAACTTCTATATTATCACTGAATGAATTATATAGATAAGCGCGAACTATTTTATTAGTATGTAAGAAATTATGTACTTCTAGATTTAGTAAGCATACAAATACAACAGCTAGGCTCAAATATCAGCAAATTTAAACTAAATATAAACCATAGTTATATATTTACTAGACAGGGCAGCTCCGCATTAAAAGCCACAAGCGGCACATTTGCCAGTTAGTTGTGAACCTGGTGCGATTAATGCACTAGAAAGTTATTGAATTAATTAATATATTATTATATATTATAGAATTTTCTTCTTAGACAAAATGATTAATAGACTTGTTCGAAAATCTTAAACCTTATTTTCTATTGTTACAGGTCCGCTTGTACTTCTCACAACTGCCCGACGATAAGGTACCTTATGTCAACAGTGCCGGCGAAAAATATCGCGTTAAACAGTTACTGCACCAGTTGCCGCCGCAAGATAACGAGGTGAGTGAACACTACGAATACAATTCCCCTCAGAAACAAACAATTAGAAGCTCTAAAAGATATTTGAAATTAAGAAAAAGAACAAATTGTTTGCAAAACAAAAAAAGGCAAGTTGCCAAGTAACTGAAAATGACTGCGGCCTTCAACAATGAAAATCCAAAGTGGCATTTTATCAGAGCAGACAAAACTAAAAAAACCAAAAACAACTAGCTATTTAAAAAACACAGCAGTAGTTAAAAAACACTGTACAAATGTGAAAATGAAACCTTTCAAAAGTTTTTCCTTTTCACTTGTAAGATTAAAAAACTTTGGCTTTTTATTTGCTACTTCGACTTCAACTTTGTCTACAACTTTAGCTGCATTGTCGCGACCGTTGAGGACGTGCAAGTGTATTTTTTAATTAAAATTTACTACAATTTTCTGACGCTCGTTCTTTTCTACATCTTTTTGTTTTCTTCTTGGCTTCCGTTTTGTTGTAGGTGCGCTACTGCCACTCACTAAGCGATGAGGAGCGTAAGGAGCTGCGCATATTTTCGGCACAAAGAAAACGTGAAGCATTGGGACGTGGTGCCGTGCGTTTACTTTCGGATGAGAGGCCTTGCAAGGGGGTGAGTTGTTTTTCTATTAATAGGAAGAGCAAGTGTGGGTATTAAATAAATTTGGTAATAATTTGTTGAAAATATTTTGAGTTGAATTTAATGAGTGCTGAAGTGAATTGTAAGTGCCGTGATGTGGAATTAATTAATATCGGAAAACTGATATACTGTTGAGCAAAATCGAAAACGCGTAGCGAAACGACTATTTCCACTAAAAAACCAAGAGAGATGGAGGTCTTGAAACTACTAATGTTCAGATGCTTATAACGAGTTTTTTATTTTGTATTTACTGAATTATTCAATTTTGTAAATTTTCATCACTAAAGGAAAAACACTTACCAAACAAAATATTTATTTATTTATTTTATCCCTACAAACCTTTAAGTAAATAAAATTCCTTAAATTGATAAACAGCATTAAAAATATTTCGACACCCCTCCTTGAAAGCGAAATCTGAAGGCTGGTAGTATTACATATGGAGATCGAAACCATGTTTGTACGCGCTTACTTGTTTGAAGCGCTTCTAAAAGATTTCTAAAGCCCCTAAAGAAAACAAGGCATACAAAATCTTTATACTCTTTCTCAATACATTCTATATCCTAGAAAGGTATTGCGGTCAAAGTTCTCCTTCAATTGGTAATGTGCGTTTTGGAGTTGATCCACAAATATTTTATCATTGCAAAATAGATCACTTCCGAAATAAAACAGAATACAATGTAAATTACGCTAAGGAATAATGTCATTATTATAGCGATTCCATGCCGAGTGATTCAAGTATTTTGGGCATTATGGTCAATTCTTCTACAACATAGTTTATTTGTAGACTTGAGTCATTGAGCAGATCCATAAGTAAAAATACTCTCAGCTGGTCGTCAAAATATGCCCACAGCTGACACCATCAAAACGGTATTTTCTGTAACATAGTTGCTTAAACAATGATTAAATTTCGTAGAAACTCGTAACAAAACGTCTAAAAACTGTCGTACTTATCTAAATATTAAAATAATAGATAAATAAAAATAATAAAAGAGGATTATTATAAATAAGAAATAAATTAAAAATATTACAATATTATTGCGAATTTTCCAGCTCAAAGATATTATTTTGTATTGCTTTTTTTTCGATATTCTATTCTACAAATTCTAATTCATAGCAACCCCGCCTATACGCTCAAGAAAAAAGACCAAGCACTCACACTATTACACACCTAGGTGTTTGTCAAAAAATTGGAAGAAGACAAGTGTTTTTATTTGTATTTCTGTACAATGACTTGAATATAGTAAAAAGTAAACTAAAAAAAAAAAAAATTCAGGATTTTGAAATTTATTCAATATTGAAATATTTAGTATAGAGTTTCTTAAAGTGAAATATTTCACGAATTTTGTTTTGTAATTTTTAAGATAAAATATACCCTTGAAAAAATGCTTTTTGACAACAAAGAAATATAGTTAGAAATATAGTATTTAGAAAATAAAGTTTGCATCGATTTTATTTTTTACTATTTTTTATTGTAAGACCTGAGACTATGCTCAATAATTCTTAAAAAATACATATTCCACTTCCCATAGCTTTTCAGGTACTACTAAGCACAGTCTCAGCTATTAATGTGAAAAATAATCAAAAAATCTAAGGGGGTGTATTTTTTAAAATTACTAAACAAATTTTTATTAGTAATATCACATATTTTTTCTCCAAACAACATTGTTTGTAAATTATATTTAATTCTAAAAAATATAATCAAAAGTATTGTAAAACTGCTAAAAAGAGTTAAAGATATTTTACTCTAAAAAACTCTACCAAAATTTTCAACAATGAATATGAATGAATGAATGAAATGATTATTAAAGTTTTTCTAATATTTTTTCAGTTTACTTCCTATTATACTCAGGCCAACAAATAAACCAAGTTTTTGAAAAACTTTCATGCTCGAAATATTTGGATGACTTAGCATAAAATCGATCTCTTATGTCTTCTATCGATTGAAAGTGAGTGCCTTGGTAGTGAGTGAATGGTAACGCGTGATTTTCAGAGTTGAAAATTGGACGATATTTGTTGAGTTCTTGGACAAAAAATTGTGGTTTTGTTTTATTGTTTTATTTGCCACCGAACTTTTGTCGAATCAAAAGTTTCACTATAACCTTTTCCTTTAAGTCTTGATAAGTATTTTAAACTGGATATTGAATGATAAATCTCCGGTACTTTTTTGGCAAAATATATGTACGTAGTACAATACTTGCCCTAACCCCTACTCAGATTTGTCTCATATACCTTCTGCTCAAATATGAACGAGTCGGTATCAATAAAACGGTCCGCGGATGACATATGGCAAAAATAAATTTTTTGTTTTTTGGTAGGACTGTTATAAGCTTACATGGCAAATTTCAGCGTGATATGTCACATAGTTTGTTTTCTGTGCTACTGTAAACAAGTCAAGCTCGAGTGTGTTCTTCGAGTTTAACGATGGAAATTCAAGTTGAACAAAGAATTTGTTTGAAATTTTGTAATTCCAACAAAATTTCGGCTTCAGACGCCTTAAAAATGTTGCAGACAACGTATGGGTACTCTGCTCTATCGCATGCACGTGTTTTCCAGTGATACAAATCGTTGAAAGAGGGCCGTACATCGGTTGAAAACTTGCCTCATGAACGTCGTCCAGCAACATCAGTAAACGACGAAAACATCGGAAAAGTAAAGGAAATTGTGCTTGAAAATCGCACAAATCGCAAAATCGGTTAACGCTGAATATTATTTAGACGTTTTAAAGCGTTTGCGCGAGAACATTCGTCTTAAAAGGAAGGAATTGTGGGACAACAAGTCATGGTTCTTGCATCACGATAATGCACCAGCTCACACATCACGTCTTGTTCGCGATTATTTGAACAAAAATAATGTTAATATCGTTCCGCAAGCACCGTATTCGTCTGATATGGCTCCATGTGACTTTTTCCTGTTTCCCAAGCTCAAGTTGTCGCTCCGTGGAAAACATTTTGAGACAATTGAAGTCATAAAAGAGAATTCGAAGAACACACTCGAGCTTGACTTGTTTACAGTAGCACAGAAAACGAACTATGTGACATGTCACGCTGAAATTTGCCATGTACGCTTATAACAATCCTACCAAAAAACAAAAAATTTATTTTTGCCATATGTCATCCGCGGACCGTTTTATTGATACCGTCTCGTTCATATTTGAGTAGAAGGTACATTTCGTTGCAAAATTATATAGACATCCCGCTGTTTTTTCATAAAAATATAGTTCATACTCATAAGCTTCAAACTTTGTGCAAAATTAAAAAAAAAGTTTAAAAATTCCGCAATTTTTTTGGATACGCAGTTTTAGTATAACAAAGCGCAAATGCTAATAGACTATAAAATACCACTGATTTTTGTCAACTTTTTTTTTTGTTGGCGATGCTATATTAGACTTTTTCTGCTACACGAAAAAAACGAGCATGCCGGTTTGTATGGAAGAAAAGGCGTGGCCGAAGTGAAAAGAATTGTCAAAACTATTACCAGAATCGGTTGAATTCTGCTCAAGAAAACGATCTATAACAGCTACATTAATGCTATTTAATAAAAATTAGGAGTGTTAGTTTTTCAACTCAAACCAAAAGGAAGTAAAATCTATTTTGCATCAGTGCAACTTTCTTAAACTTGTTGAGTAAATTAATTCTCGACACAAGTCTTCAATTACATTCATAAAAACTTTGCGGCTATTTGAGAAAAAGTTTCCAACTTACTTATCCCTATTGTCAGTGCAGTTTAAAACTTCAGCTGGCATTTCCATAAATATATATGTATACAAATTGACAATGAGTGTAAGTTGTATCTTTTGGTGCAATTTCACCCACCCACAAACACACAAATGCGAGCGGAAATGTGTTGAAAAACAACAATAAACGATTGTATGATAATAAAAGATGCAGAAAGACAAAAATTTTGAACATAAAAATTGCAAGATAACCGTTACCATAGATGCAGCGGAAATAAACTAAGCAACAGTTGAGATACTGTTATACAAGCAGTTAAGGAAAGTGGAAAATGTCACTAAATACGACACAGCAAACTGAAGACAAGACACAAAAAATGAACTAATAAGAAATAATAAATAAAATAGGGATAGTAAACTTTAAAACAATAAGGAAACCAGGCAGTAATGCTCCAGAAAAAAATACTTTTATGCAGCAAAAAGATGTAAAGAAATATTATTATGTTAGAGCACCAAAAACGACCAACGAAAAGTCACATCGCCAACTGTTAGAAACACAGCACAGAGTTGCACGTTGCAGTGCCAACCGTGTGGTAATTCATACGTACGTACATTTGAGCAAGAAAAGTGAAAGGGGCAAGCAGTCAGCCGCCAAGTAAACGGGCAAGTGACGAAGTAGTGTCAAGTGGCAGCATAATATACGTTTTTTTTTCTTTTTTGCTTTTTATGTTTTCCCGCTTTTATTTCAATCTTTTGTTTGCACTTTATGTGATTTCTTGCGAAAATTTGCATCATTATTAGCTGCAGACATTTGGGAGGGCACACCGTCTGAGGCTGGGACCGGCAGACAGACAGTCACTTTGGCGCGCAGCACTTGGACACGCCGAGACAAAATTTTAGAGTGCGCGCTCAAGTGCATCATGGAGCAACTTTAGACGATTGTCGATTATTTTTTGGCACCATTCGCTGCCCGTCTCGCCGCTCCTACCTTAAAACAAACAATAGTAACTACTAGTCGTAGTTGTGGTGCAGTCAAAACGATTGTGTGGAGTGGGTGTGGTATAAGTGCGCCTTTTTAATAATCTTTACTCAGTTTTAGGTTATTGGTGCTTTTATTTTACAATGAAGTTGGTCGTACGCTGCTTATTTTTCGTATTTAAAAAATTTTAAGTCCAAACAAAAAAAAGTTTTAGATACTTATTAAAAACTTTTTGGTAAAGCAATGCAAGGCACTAACCTGCAATTTTATGAGGGAGATTTTTCGAAGTACAAAGATATACGCATAGGTGTATGTGCATTAGGGAGCTTCACCACTGGAATTATAAAATTTATTATATTTTAAGGCTTTTGCAAAAACATTTCGGAAGAACAATAAAATTTGAATGTTAGTTACTATTTTTATTTATTATTTTTTTAATAGCCTCAGAAAATAGAGAAGTTTAACCTTAAATGCATAAAAATATTCATAAATTGTATCAACGGAATCGAATTCATGAAATTTTAGATGCTATTTTTAACTGTTTTTGGAAGATAGTTTTCAGAACATCTTAAATAATTGTACCAAATCTTTTCCGATTTAAACTTCTAAGATGTCATTAGACAGGTATTTGGCCGAGTTTAACAAAGCGCGCCAGCCGTTTCTTTCTCATGCTAACCGGTGCCAGTTGGACACACCAAGGGCAGCCAAGTCATTCTGCACCTGATCTGCTCATTGTTCCATTATCTACGATCTCGCTTTGAAGCGGATTATTGTGAGATGCTCATGCACCGGAGGACATCGACCTGCCGACAGAGGCACCTTCCCCATTAAGGGACCGGGCATTCCAGATGCATGCCCTCAAATCATAATCTTGAGTCCGTTTGCAGCAATCGTCATCAGAGAAGCAGTTCTCATTTTAGAAACCTGCTGTGGTCCTATGGATATACACAGCACTTATCAGACCAATCATCACTTACGCTTCTGTAGTCTGATGGCGACGGAGCATGGATAATTCCACAATCCGGGAACTATACAGGCTGCAAAGAAGTGTATGTTTATGCATCACGGGTGCCATGAGTACAACCTCTGGTGATGCCCTAAATGCTATGCTTGATTTGCTCCCCTTGGATCTTAAGATACAACAGGAAGCAATAAAAGCAATGTGTAGACTCCATAAATATGGTTTCTGGCACGAAGATGGAACTTCGGGACACAGAGAAATCTTTAAGTTGCTGTCGGAGCAGTATCCACTGTTTTTGGCACCTAAAGATGACGTGATACCCACAGTTTCATTTGGAAGGAAATTTGATGTCAAATTTCCATTGCGTGAGCAATGGAGCAATCCAGAATGCATGCAGGAAGGTTTGACGGAGTTTTTCTTTACCGATGGGTCCAAGACTGAAATAGGGTCTGGAGCCAGATGGTACTTAAACGATAGTAATAAGTATCACTATGCTAAGGGGGGAATGGCAACTGTTTTCCAAACAGAAGTTTTTGCCATCCTAAAAGTAGCCGAATGGATAATCGAGAAGAGATGGAGCGGGAAACAGATTGGAGTCTTCAGTGACAGTCAGGCTGCATTGAAGGCCCTGGAGAACGCGAAGCAAGCCTCAAAGATTGTTCAAGAATGTAAGAAGAAGCTTAATTCTGTCGCAAGACAAAACAGGCTTGTACTTACATGGGTTCCGGGACACTCCGGTGTTCAAGGAAACGAAATTGCCGACGAATTGGCCAACCGTGGATCAGCGGTGCCCCCACAGGGGCCAGAGCCAATAATCGGGATCAGTTCCGCAGGAATTAAGAATTGGATCAGCGATTATGTATGCAATCTACATAAAGAGCGATGGTCCGGTCTGGAACGCTGCAGAACTGCAAAGTGTTTTGTGACAAGTCCGAACAGAAAACTGTCAAACTTTCTACTAAAACTTAGAAGGAAAGATATTCGGTTGATGGTCGGCATCATTACAGGACACAACCCATGGGGTCAGCATATGACCACCATTGGAATCATCGAAGACCCGGTATGCCTGTCATGCTCAGAGGAGGCGGATAGCACTGAGCACTTCTCTGTGAGTGTTCTGCCTTTGCTAGAGCAAGGCTACGAGTATTGGGTTCCGATCATGAGAATGAGTAATATTTGTTCTCTAAAACTGGAGGATATTTACAGATTTGCCAAAGAATCTGGAAAATTCACACATTACTAACTATCTCTATCTCTGTCTCTATTCTTTCCTATCTCTGTCTCTGATACTTTTCTCCCTCCCTCCTTGACTATCTACCCCCTTTTCAGAGCTTTAAATACAATGGGCTCTTTAGCCTGAGTGTTTTAGGAGCCACCAAATCTCCTGGTGCTCCTTGGCTCGACCTTTTCGAATTCAAATTCAAGCAGTTCTCATCCTAGGATTTGTTTCGTTTTTATTGGGGCAGGACTTTTACCTAAGCCCAGCGCACAACCAGATATCCTGTGCTTCTTTGCCTTTTCAGGTTAGCTCGCGCTCTAGCGGATGTTCGGAAGCTACCCTGAGGATAATTGAGCTGCTTGGATCATATGCAGAGGAATCGCCATGGTCACTGCCAAGTGAATGACAATCAGGGACTTTCCCCATAGACACGGAATATATATATATTTATATATATACTTATATGTATAATGGGCACTTACACCCGTTTTTGGGTGTTTGGCCGAATTCATTCTCCTATTTATGGCATGCGGCATGATGTTGTTCTACAAATAGAGGGGCCTGCCGTTTTAATTCGACTTCGAACGACAGATATTTTTGTATGAGGAGGTTTTTCATGACAGAATTATACACCCGGAGATTTGTCATTGCCTGCCAAGAGGCAACTGAACTAACTCAAAACTGATTTATATAAAACTCGTAGTTGGCGGTGATTTTAAAATAGGTTTTTTATGTGGAGTGATGCACCCTAATATGCCTGCTTGCATAATAAGTAGATGCATTCGTACTCATAAATACAAGAAAACATTGTCGCATGCATTTGTCGCCAATTCACTTCCTTTGGCAACTCACATCCGTTTCTCGATTTTATGAAAGCTGTAAAGTATATTACATGTAATTTCTGGCAAATGTGGCAACTATCGGGTGATGAAACTATAAATATCACAAGTAAATTTGCTGGTTATGAAACAGAAATTCCATTGTTTTTCTACAATTTTGGTTGCATATTTTAGGGATTGTAAAATGCACGAGTCGTGAAAAACAATTTAGATAATTCATGTATGTAGCAATTTTGAGAATGTTATATTTTTTATTATACAATGGAAATTATAACAGGCAAATTCGTTTTTATACAATGCATAAATTATTAAAATCAATGAAAGCTAAAATTTAATGCGCATATTTAAAGCAAAGCCTTTGAATATTTTTCACTGTCTTAATTTTAAAAACCGTGGCGGTCTTGTCATGGCTCAGAAAATTATTAATAAAACGAAACTCAACTAAGTAGAACAAATTTAGAGGTCTGATATTTACATATTTTTTACTTACTTCATTTTTATAAAATTAGATGATACTCTGGTTATGACTTCGGTAATTTTGTGTTGTTATGTGCTGTAGATACTACTTACTCACTTCTGTTTCTTCTTCTTCTTGATTGTCGCGGCAATACATTGGCGGCCCCGCATAACTTACTGCATGTACCCCAATCCGTCTTGACTAAGTTCAATCTCCATTCCTTTTGCTGCTTACTGACGCCATTTAGAAACACCAAGTGTTCTCAAGCCCTTTCACTTGGTTATTACATCACAAAGAAATCCTTCTCTTTCCTCTACTGTCATCAACAGGCAAAAACTTGTATCCTTTCAGGACTTTGATGCCTGGAGCGATTTAGTTTTACAGCTCGAAAATTATGTGCATTATCAAATTAAAAAAGTTTCATAATAGGAAGTCATCATATCTGAAAACTATTTTCGGGACCTGGTACTATTTCTACGTAATTTTATGCGGCTTGCATTAATTTAGACAAGCAGCATCTAGGCAACAGCTTCTTGTGCTGCCAAAGGCGGCTTTAAAATAAGCGGAACATTTTTCCAAACTAAATTTTTTGGTTTTATTTTGGGAACAAGCTAAATTCTTTTGCGTACGGACTTTCGTGGCTAGAGGGAATAACTATTTACGGTTAAATTGGCGCGATAACATTTCTTAAGTGCACTAAATAACATAGGTGACTAATCAGCTAAAATATAAAGTACAAAAGCGGAAAACCATGACTGAAAATTAAACAAGGCATAACATTTGTTTGCGCCATTCAACTTAAGTTTTTTGTTAACAAAGGAGTGATTCTAAATTCACTCTCGAAGCATTTTGTGAACACGCAATGCCAATGAAATATCTAATAAAGTTAATTTTCTGGAAGTCATACAGTTTGCAAGTTTGTTCAAATTATACCCAAAAAGCAATATTTGAAATGATCTTTCCCATTTTTCAATAATGCAGGTGGCAATGAGTATAACTTTGAAATAACTCTGGAACTATTGTTTGAACTTAGAAGACTTTCTCGGAATTGCTAAACATATTTCAAAAAAACACTCAAACACCGAAGGGTGACTGTATTGAGAAAAATTTTTTTTTTTTAATTTTTTTTTCAAATCTATGAATTCAACGAATGGTCAGGCACAAGCTCAAGTCTCCATAGGCAAGACCATGAGATATACAAATATTCTTTACCTTTATATTAATATTAAATTGTGTATATATATATATGTATATGTAAAGAATTATTAGTCAAAATAATAGTCCTTCTCAACCGGACACCTCATTCGACCGGATAAAAAATACCTACAAATTTTTACTTGAGATATTCAGTGAATTGAGATATTCATAGATTTCTCACATAGCTTTGAATAATTTGATGCATAAAAAGTAGACCGTTAGCTAGAAATGCCTTATTGTTTATTGACCTCTAATTTCTAAAGGACCTCTTTTTGTTAGCTCAAAATTGGCGACATGAAGGTGAAAGATCTTTAGTATCTGGAGAATGGCGCGCCATGTGACTGTGTGACTCATCAAACAAACGGTGTTTTAAACACTGAGTTCGGTTGTCAGCCACATGGACAATGCCAATTAGCCAACTCGTAGCTGGGATTGGACGCTCTTAGACTTCTTGTATGGGTTGTCTCTAAGCATCGATGTCATGTAGATATACCAGATTCAGTGCCTATTGCTGAGGCAGAGTCAGAAATCGTCATTATAGGCTTGATAAATTGGTTGGACAAAAAGGCTACCGCACTTGAATGAAGTTACATTGCGTAATTTAAGAGGAGTAATAATGCAAAATCTTTGAAAAGTAAAAGGTATGTTATATACATTTTTTATTAAATCAATCGAGCATCCGTTTTTAATGTGGAGATATGTTTAAAAGGCAGGGTGACTATTCAAGCGTACATAGGATTTTTGCCTTTTTCGTTTTATTTTTTTTTTTTGGTACACATTTCTTGAACATAACATATATTAAGTTGGGGAAAAAGAAATGGTTTTAAACTGCTTCATGGGCGTTCTTTAGCTCCTAAAGCATCTTTAGCTCCTAACATGCCTGCCAATTTCGATTATTTCTGTGATTTTATCGATATTTTTTTTTTTTTTTTTTTTATATCTCCCCTTTATTTATTACAGTCTGTTATATATTAACAATATGTAATTTTTGTACAGTTAGGGTCTATTATGTTCTTTTACCAATGTAAGAAGAATCTGTTATTATTATTATTGTTTTTTGTGATTACACTGTAAATCTTTTAGTTAGATCAGTCGGTGTGAGTCGCTTTAATCTTCGTTTGATATTTTCTGCCGGTGCTATTTTACGCATTTCTTTATCGATATAATCGACTAAATGCACGAACGGAATCAACGAAACCGAAATTGCACGAGATTAACTGCTACAGTAGCGGCACCATAAATAAGATTCACAATTTAGGTGGCCTGGCTTGCATTTTGGCTCAGAACGGAATGGAACAAACAAAAAATAGCAATCTAATATTTTTTGTGTGAAATGTCACCTTGACGACGAGTATAAATTTTAAGTTGTTTGATCGATACTTTACAAGATATCGCCATACACCGAGCAAATACTTTATTCCTTCTTCCCAAACTAACACAAATTGTTTAAATAAGCTTAATTTGTTCACCAAAACCTTGCCTCAATCACCGAACTCACCGGCTTTGGCCCCTTGCAACTTTTTCTTGTTCCCAAAGCAGAAAATACCTATGGGAAGGCTGAGCGTTACCACAATTGGGAACATCAAGAGCGCATTGTTGAAAGAGATCAGGCCCTGTTCGAGGATGAAAAAAAGCGCTGGCACAATTGTATTATATCTGGGGCAGATTACTTTAAAGAGGGCAAAATAGATATTCATGAACAAATAAAAAAAGTCAACTTACCTTTTGCACACAACTTGTACGTATCTCGATTTCGTTAGGTTGGTACAAATAGCCACTATGTGAAGGGAGCCATATTACCTATTACTTGTACCCTGGCAATCCTAAAGCTGTAAGTTAATAAATCCAATAGCAATTAACAGCATTTCATATAAAGAGCTACATAAATGCATAAATCACTATTATTACATGGAACGTTACTCATACGCAAACAAAAAACCAGACACATCTTTACAAAGTGACATTTTATTTGCTCGCTCATTTCCCTCACTTAGGGGGCGTCCATAAATTACGTGAGATGTTTAAGGGGGGGAGGGGGTCGAGTCAAATCTCATCTAATCTTACGTTGGAGAGAGGGGGGGTCTCGGCAAATATCACGCAATTTTTTTTCTGATTGAAACAAAAAAATTGTACATGCTTAAGATTTAATCTCAAGCGTAATCGTAGTATGGTTAAGATCATTCACTAATTCGTTCGAAAGAAAATAATTTCATTCATACTTCGACGTTATACATTACTACTGTCAAACCACCATATTTGTTATATACCAAATAGCTCAATTTAATCTGAATTTGCGGTACAGTGTAGCCCGTCGGTTGTTTTCGCGCCACTATGAGCCGAACGCCCTATCACTCAGGTTGACGTTTGACAATTCCGGACTTTAAAGAACATGACGGAAAATCATTTGCTCCATTTCTAATACGCGTACCGATTCAACCGCTGAATGCCTTCATCAGCACGCCTATTGATCTCTATTGCCCAAGTATACGTGATGATTTAGAGAAAATATGCTACAGTACATGCGGTATTTACTTCGCATCTATCACAAGAGCTGCAGAGCACAGGCGAGCAGCTCACATTGCACCAGCTAAGCAATGTTCCGCAAAGTGCGACCCTCACGGATTGTCATAAGACGAGCTAATGAGTTACTGTGCGTAAGCGTCAACGGCTTAGAGTGGCTAATTAGAACGAAGTTGAAGGAGCACATGTTTTTACTGAAAATCATATGGACATGTTGGTCCCAATAGTCTCTCTTGAACCGCATGATTCTCCATGGACTGAATTAGAGTAAATATTCTTTTTTTAATCGCAGTAGTTACGATTTAAGTCTTCTATTGTTAAATTTTTATTACACTTATAACTCTCAGCAATATTGATTACTAGTCTTAACTAGTCGTAAATAAAAGCACGAAGCAAATTTTTTTTCTTTTTACAATAACAATCCAACGCGTTTACATAAGAAACCCACATTTTGAAAAATCTCACGTGAGATTGGGGGATGGGGGAGGGGGTTGAATAAAATCTCACGACATCTCACCAGGGGGGGAGGGAGGGTCAGAAAATTGAAAAAAACACCTCACGTAATTTATGGACGCCCCCTTATGTATCCAACCGAGAAATCAGCGCTATTTGAAAGCAAAAAAGTAAAAAAAGAAAAACCTCATAAACCTGAAATCCATAAAGAAAATTTATGAAAATAATCAATGACGCACACGCACAACAAATGCGACGGAACGCAACGAAGTGTGATGAAAAGAAAATCCAGAGGAAAAAGTGCATGCGACAATGTCCTACCTCATCACCATTACCATCAGCTGTCATACCACTTAGCATTCGAGCGAACAATGATGAAGATGATAATAAAGTACCAACTGGAAAAGGATGTGACAGGAATATGACAGGCGAAAAGTGGTCGAAGACTGGGCGAGTGAATGATGCGTAAAAGGAATTGTGCGAGTATGCGTGAATGTAACAAATGGAATGATGAACTGAATAGTAGAGAAGTGTTTGAGAGATTCGAGCAAAAATAAAGTGCGCTGAAGTGTGTAAGCGAGAAAAAGGTAAATTAAAAGCAAAGAAGAAAATCGATGCAGTGAGGCGGAAGTGTCGACAAATTTTGAGAGGAAAGAGCCCTGGATGACAATGGCTGAGTGCGCAGACAGGCAACAATAAATGGCATATGTTATGTATTGAACGTATGATATTTATTAAAAATGAAACTGTATAATTCTTGTATACATATGTATGCAGTGTATGTGTAAAATATTGGAATCCGCGGACAACTTGTTCGGTCGGTGTCTCAATTACGTCTGTCTTTTTCTCATACTTGACACCCCTTAACACCCAGAGGCGGAGTAGAATTGTGGGGCCTGTCGCTCGCGCTTCGATCTGCGCGGTTCTTCCGGTGTTGGCGATGACGAGGCGACAGGCTGTAGATTCGTTGATGGTCCTGGCGATTGAGTCTCCACGACGTGACCAGAAGTACTTGAATCAACTTCATCAGATGATTGGATTGTGCTGGCTTCGACGTCTTCGGTTGACAGTATTTCGCAGTCGGAATCTTCTGATGCCACCCGACTACGAAGCTGGTCCTGATGTCGTTTGATGACCCTAGAGTCGTTCAACCGAACCTCATAAGATATAGGCCCAGTCTGATTTTCCACCAGGCCCTCGATCCATCTCGGGCCCGTCGAATGATTACGAACCCATACTGGACTGCCTGAAATAAAAGGTTTAGTACTGACAGGGTCGGTGACCTTACCGTAAACTATTTCTTGAGGTTGAATTTTGTCGAAATAAGTTTTCAGCTCACGATTGAACAGTAGCTCAGCAGGCGAGCGGTTCGTTGTTGAGTGCGGGGTGGTGTGTTGGTTGAACAAATATCTAGCCAGGCTGAGATCGATGTTTATGCCAGGCTCTGCTTTCTTCAAATAATTTTTTGGTACTTTGAACCATTCGCTCCGCCTGCCCGTTTGTAGAGGGATGGAACGGTGCAGAACGGATATGTCGAATTAGATTGTTCTTCATAAAGTTCCTAAACTCCTCAGATGTGAAAGCTGTTCCGTTGTCCGACACGAGCTCATCAGGTAGCCCATGCGAGGCGAATATTTGGCGTAACACCTTAATAGCGGCCGCTGAAGTAGTTGAATTAACTACGGCCACTTCAAGCCACTTAGAGTAGGAGTCGATGAGTATGAAGAATAATTTGCCTCGAAAAGGACCTGCGAAATCCACATGCAGGCGGGACCATGGACGTTTTGCAGATTCCCAGTGGTGCGTTGTTGTTTGGGGTTGATCGTTGCGATTTTGTTGACATGAACTGCATTTCTTCACAACGAGTTCGATTTCCGCATCGATGTTCGGCCACCAAACATAACTTCGAGCAACGGCCTTCATTTTGACGATGCCAGGATGTGGTGCATGAAGAGTTTTCAAAATATACCCTCGAAGAGTAGACGGGATTACAGCGCGGTTTCCCCAAACTAGACATCCTCTATTTGCACTGAGTTCAGTTCGACGGCAAAAGTATTGATACAGCTTATCGGAGCGGTTGATTTTGCTGGGCCACCCCCTTAACACCCAGTTGAAAACTTTGGAGAGCTCCGGATCCTTAGAAGTTTGAGAGGCAATCAGCTGCGCGTTGACAACTGGTTTTGCCGATATTTCCACCATGAGAATGTCTTCGGTCGTCGTAGACTCTGCTTCAGACAGCATTGGACAACGGCTCAAAAAATCTGCATTGCCCATTCTAAGACCAGCGCGGTGTACCAAATTGAAGTTGTACGCGCTGAGAAAAATTGCTCGACGAAGCATTGTGTTCGAAATTACGTTGGGGACCGGTTTTGTTGTGGTGAAAATTCCCAAGAGTGGACGGTGATCGGTGACAAGCGTAAAAAATCTGCCATATAAGTAGTTGTGGAATTTCTTCACTCCAGAGACGAGGGCGACTGCTTCCCTATCTATCTGTGCGTAATTTCGTTCTGCCTTCGACAGCGTCCTTGAGTAGAATGCAATGGGTTTCTCCGACCCGTCTGCCAACCTGTGACTGAGAACTGCTCCGAGTCCGTACGGCGATGCGTCACAAGTGAGCACTAACGGCAAGTTCTCATTGTAATGGATAAGCACATTATCTGATGCGATCAGCCTTTTAAGCGTATTGAAAGCTGTTTCGTGTTGCTCCTTCCAAGTCCATCGAGCACTTTTGTCGAGCAAGCGGTGAAGCGGCTCAGCGATTGTTGCTTTGTTGGGTAAAAAGGCGTGATAAAAGTTGAGTAAGCCCAGAAAAGCTTGGAGTTGCTTCTTGTCCTTTGGCGATGGTGCTTCATGAATGGCCTTGATCTTGTCATGTGAGGGTCGTATACCGAGATTGTCCAGTTTAAACCCCAAAAATTCGATAGATGGCACACTAAATTGGCACTTGTCCTTGCGCAAACGTAGTCCGGCCTTGTCGAAACGTGAAAATATTTGTTCCAGTCTGTTTGCGAGCTCATCTTCCGATTTACCCATGACCACGATGTCATCAAAGTACGGCAAAACGCCAGGAATGTTTTGCAAAACGTTTTCGATGCAGCTTTGGAATATACCGGGTGCTGATGAGATGCCAAACTGCAGCCTGGTTACCTTGAATGCGCCTTTATGCGTTGACACGGTTTGCAGGAGTGACGAACGCTCATCAACCACGAGCTGTTGGTATGCCTGTGCCAAATCAATTTTTGCATAAATCGATCCACCTTCAATCGAAGCCAAAAGCGTGCTAACGGCTGGAATTTGATGACAGTGTGGCTTAATTGCCTTATTCAGCGTCGATTTGTAGTCACCGCATATACGGATGGAACCATCTTTTTTAACCACGGGCACTATTGGCGTTGCCCAATCGGAGTATTCCACAGGCTCCAAAATACCTTGACAACATAAGCGATCGATTTCTTCTTCCACGAGGCCCCTAATGGCGAAGGGTATACGGCGTGGAGGCAGTCTCACGGGCGGCACCGCCGAATCGATTTGTAAAGACACTGGTGGTCCTGTGTAGCGACCAAGATCTGTTGAGAATAAATGATCGTATTTCTTCAGAATGGTTTTGATGCTAAGACCACTGTTGACGGCAAAAACTCCTTCTATACGTATGCCCAGTGCATCGAACCAGTTACAACCAACAAGATTAGAGCCACCACTGCTTGCGATGATTAGCGGCAAGTTGTCAATTTTACGGCGGTTGTAATAAATTGACACATCGATGATCCCCTTGACTGGGATGTGGTTGCGTTGGTAATCGCTAAGATCCAAATCACACTTGGAAAGATCTGGCCTTCTGTTGGACCAGACGCTATTAAACGTAGATTCCGTCATGATGGTCACAGGCGACCCAGAATCCACTTCAAAAATACATGTGCTGCCATTAATCGTAACTGAGATCGACTTCTTCTGATTGACCAAGGGCGTGATCTGATTGACATTCTCTCGACGAGATGATTTTTTCCGCATTGAACCTGAACGAGCATTTGTTGAGTTGGATGAAGACGCTCTGTGTGAATTGACATTCGACGCGCTGCGGCAGGCTCGCTGCAGATGCCCCTTAATTCCGCATGCGTTGCAAAGTGATTCACGATATGGACACTGCTTACGAGGGTGTGATCCACCACAACCATTGCATGACAGCTGCTGGTTTCTGTTGACGGCGTTTTTTGTTCGTGTACGAAAACGATTGTCGTTGACAACATTAACTGGTTCACTGGGGTGCCTCATAGCCATAGCACTGATGGCTGCTGCCTCATTCGAAAGTGCACGTTCGATAACCTTTTGCACTGTTAGATCCTTTTCTGCCAGTAAGCCTTTCTGCAGTCCTTCGTCCTTCATGCCACATACAAAACGGTCGCGAAGCATGCGGTCGAGTGCCGTACCGAAGTTGCAGTCCACTGCCAATGTGCGCAATGCTGCTATGTAATTACTGACAGACTCGTCCGGATATTGATCACGTTTGTGAAAATGATAATAGGCCGCAATTTCGGATGGACGTGGTGAAAAATGGTTGGTTAGAATCGTTTTTATATCGGGAAGATTCAGATTACTAACCTGCTTTGGTGACGCCAATGATGCCAAGAGGTCGTAGAGTGGCGCTCCGGCCAATGTGAGGAATGCTGCCTTTTGACGACCTTCCTCTTGTACATCATTGGCCAGAAGGAACAAATCGAAACGCGCCATATACGTTGACCATTTATTTGGATGATTTAAATCAAATGGTTCCAAATTCCCAACTCCAGCCATGTTGACTCGTTTGACCTCTTGCAAAATAACTCGTTCAGTCTTCACAGTGAATGTGCTGCTATCAGTTGAGGAATGCGAATCACCGCTACTTTTTATTTGTTTGCCGTTACGATCCATGTGCTCTCAACGAGAGCTGACTTGCGACTTTTTTCTGATCCAATTTTTATGACTTCAAAATATTCTTTGCGAATAAGGCGACTTAACACAAGGTTGTGTGAATGTCAGTGCATTTTTGTATTTGCAAACGGTTCCTGCAAATTCAATGTCCTTGTTGTTGTGTGCCGGTAGGTTTTGTCGTTATGCTTTGTTTCACTTTTCGAGTGACTTACGCGCAATACGTATGTACATATAGTATATGTGTATGTTGTTTTTATTATATTATGTATTATATTATTGTACACATCCCATCCTCGTCGCCAGTGTTATGTATTGAACGTATGATATTTATTAAAAATGAAACTGTATAATTCTTGTATACATATGTATGCAGTGTATGTGTAAAATATTGGAATCCGCGGACAACTTGTTCGGTCGGTGTCTCAATTACGTCTGTCTTCTTCTCATACTTGACAGCATACAAAATTCATATAACAAATATAAGCGCACAAGTTAAAGTTAAAGGGATAAACGGGTATTCAAAGAAAATGGAAATAGCAGAAAAAATTAAAAGCAAACGCTTAGTTTGTTGCCAACTCGATTTGAGGTAATGCCAAAAAGTTTATGTACTGAAAAGGGCACGATAACGAGCGTCATTAATAATTCCAAAGCTTCCGGCCTTGGCTGATGGCCGAACGAAGCAGTGCTAACGGGTGTGTATATATATATATGTACGAATACATAAACAGCTACCCTGTGGCGCAAGCGTGAAATACTTTAACAATTTTGCCGTGCTGCTCAAAGCAGAGGAAAGGGCTTCGCGAATGAAAGGGCTTCCGACTTCCTAGGCTTGGTCAAGTTAGGTCGTTGCCCGCAAGTGTGGGAGCTCACCTAAGAATCCGTGCATTTTGGTAGGTAGGGCAAATGGGGCAGGAAGAAGTGAGCATGTACGAGCTATCAAAATTCATTCTTTGTGATTCTATAACAATGACTAATTGCAGTTCTGTTAACTGCTTCATCATGAAATTCATCAGGTGGCTAATACCTAAGAATGCTATATCTGTGGGTGTAGCAAAGAAGTGACAACTGTGATGTATTTATTTTAGACCGGAGAGAGCAGGGCAGTGAAGCAGAAGGTTTTGATGCCTGTGATGCCTTTATCTGAATGAAAAGTGAATTAGAGAAAAAACAAGGGATATAAGGAAACGATGACCTTTAGAAACTGAGGCTTGAGCAGCCACGTGTGCTAAGAAAAAATCTACCAGACGACTAAAAGAGTAAAAAGCCGAATTCTAGACCCGTAGAAGCAACCTCCAGGCAGCTAAAATAGACCGTTGTATCGAAATTAACATTGAACGAAATGCAAACCGCAGATATTACTCCTTAGTGCATGTAAAGTTAGCCAGATATACAAATAGGAGACAGAAGGAATACAAACTAGTTATGGTTCTAAATTCACTATAAGCGACCCAGTTCAATACTAATGTATTTCCCTACAGGGAGCCACATTCATACTCACACAGGCGTTAACATAAGAATAAATCGTGCTTTCACAAAGTCACAAATTCAGCTAAGGTCATAATGCGCACTGCAGAAGATGAAATGTTAGTTAACTTGCAGGCGTAAATTGCCAAATGCTACCATATTTCATACATACAATAACATATTGCTATGTGTGCGTGTGTGTGGGATAGTTAGGAGTCATTTGAGTTTGAGTGAAATTATTTTCGGGTCCGCCTCTGTGACATTAGATGCAGACACAGACATAGGTAATGGCCAAGGCGACAATTTGTCAATACTCTAATTGAAGCAGCACTAGCAGTACAAATAGCATACTTCTAGGCAACTAAGCAATCAGTGTTGTATATATGCATGTGACTATTTTTGTACCGGTAAAGAGTGTCATGAACCCGTCGTGACGTTGTTCAACTGGCAGGGTTAGCGAAAATTAAATGCAGATTGCTGACAGCGGCAATGACATGGGCGGCAAAATAAGGAAAGTCAGATTAATTGGATTGATAAAAGTAAATGACTAAATGCTACAGATTAAATATACTATGAAAGTACTCATTTACTATGAGAAATTGAGTAAAAGGACAAATGTAAAAGGACAATATGGGGAGTCAAGGATTGATGATAGCTTAATGTAGAGAAATAATTGTTTTGACAAAGTTAATTTGAAAGTATGACATCATGTAAGTATCGTTTTTACGTGAGTACCTATTGATAATACAATTTTACGCTAGCCCACGGTACTATTTAATCGTTTTGTCATTCAGTCTAGGTATATATGTATATAAAAACAGAGCTGTCGAGAGGATGATCGGCATGCCACGTTTACAATTACTTGGTAAGTAATCTCGAGGGAGATTAAGTACTGAGCAACAATAGCGGGCCCACAACAAGCCCTATTGGTTATCCCTTCAGTTGAGAGGGTACTAAGTTCTTAGGTGAGTCAGACATTGGGAAACAGATTGGAGTCTTTAGTGACAGTCAGGCTGCATTAAAGGCTCTGGAGAACGCAAAGCAACCCTCAAAGATGGTTGCTTGTACTTATATGGGTTTCAGCACACTGCTGGGTTCAAGGAAATGAAATTACCAGTGAATTGGCAAATTGTGGATCAGCGGTTACCCCACAGAGTTCAGCGCCAACAATTGGAATTAGTTATACAGAAATCATGAATTTGATGAGCGATTATGTATGCATTTCACATAAGGAGCGATGATCCACCTTTGGGATCTTTTAGTACCCGTTTCGTCAGTCTTGCTTAGAGGAGGCGGATAACACTGAGCATTTTCTTTGTGAATGTCCTGCATTTGCTAGAGGAAGGCTACGAGTTTTGTGCTCCGATATCATGAGAATATGTAATATTCGTTCCCTCAAACTAGAGGATATTAACAGATTTGCCAAAGAATCTGGAAAATTCACACGTTTAGCTACCTCTATCTATCCTATCTCTTTCTGTTCTATCCTATCTCTTTCTCTCTGTCCATTCCCTCCTTTCATCCTTCTCACCTTTCACCCATTTACTTTCCAGAGCTTTGAATATAATTTGCTTTTTAGCCCGAGTGTTTCAAGAGTTACCAAATCCCTCGGTGCTTCTTGGCTCGACTTTTTCAAACTTTAATTTCAAGGTAGACAATAAGTTTTTTAATGGTTGCCCAACCGGTTATAATAGACGGCATGTTTCGCAAGCTCCAGTTCGATCTGTATACTGAGACAGGTTAACTGCTTTGTTTACTGAAAAACCGGTATTTACCAGACATACATACTCCAGTATATTAGAACCCCTAAATGCAAGAAATTCGTCTTTTCAGGGAAGGCAATTAAGTATCCCTTGGGAGACTCATGATCTAATGAGCAACCAGAACTTGAAGTTTTAATAGAAATACTTTGAAGATCTGAAAATGCCCTTAAGGGGGTAGTATGGTATTTTTTTTTTTCATTTTTTTTTTTTTTTTTTTTTTAAATTATTCTATAACATCTTAAGATTATTGTGTGAAAGTTTGAAGTGCATTAGAGTAAAATTGACAAAGACACAAAGGATTAAGTATCTACCTCTCCAACCGGATTTCACGCTATAAAAATCTTCACAAATCTTTAAACGCGTTTTTCTCACACTTGCCTTTTTTACGGTCGGTGTCCACTGTAGATTCATATCTACTGCACCGATTCTTTTCAAATTTGGTTTTTTTGTTTCTTTACTTTATTCACGAGGTAATGACGTCGAGTTTTTTTTTTTTAAATTTTGTCATATTTTAAAACAACAAAGTTTTCAAGTTTTTTTTATGAAAAATCGGTGTTTTGACTTCAAAGCGCTTTAAAAAATTAAAAAAAAAAAATTCGACGTTGTTACCTGCGAAACTTTATTAGCTGATGAAATCAATTTGGTTTTTTTGATTTTAGTTGATCCAGTAATGAGTTCTGAAGGACACCGCAATAAAACTTTTTTATGAGATTTTTCAAATTTTGTATAAAGTTTGAAACTTTGAGTTTTTGTTGTGCTACAGTAAAAAACGTATATAAAAAATAAGTAAACAGTCAAAACTATGCAATATGTCGAGCTGATTTTGTTGTGAACACAGGTGTAGTAGATAGTTTTTCCAAAAATTCAAAAAAAATATTCTCCCAAAAATTTTGACGAAAAAAAATATATTTAAAAAAAAATATCTCTCAACAATTTAAACCAAAAAAATAATTTTTTTTAGAATTATATATACTGCTTTATATTTCAAAAAATTGTTTTCAAAATATTACGAAGAATAGGAGATATTCAACTTTCAAAAACTCAATACCAAAATTTCAACGTTAATTAAGCCTCAAATTTTTTTCAAAATTTTTTCAATTTACTTCTTATTTCACTCAAGTCTAGAAATACCACCTTAATCAAAATGTTCCCGGAATATGTTCAGGAAATTCAAAATTCAAGCTAATTCTTCAAAAGGAATATTATAGCCTTCAAAACACTCCCCATCAAATGCAATGCACTTATGCCAGTGTTTGATCCATCTCTCGAAACATTTCTGAAAGAGCCGTTTCCGATTTCTTCTTTACTTCCTTTCGGCTGTTAAAACGCTGTCTGTGCGACGGTGCGTTATCGTGGTGCAAAATCCACGAGTTATGTTCCCTCAAATCGCTTATTTTATGGCGAATTGCTACACGTATGCGTCTCCTTATTAACTGTCTGACCTTCTTGCAAGAATTTGAGGTATACAATATAGTTGTACGAGTATTGCATAAAAATTGTGAGCATAGCTTTCTTTTTGACTGAAAACGAAGTGTTTTTCTTGGTATCAGTTCATTCGGAGCCCTCCACTAACTCACCTGATGTCGTGGACTTACGAGTCGTTCTCATAAATTCACGTCTCGTCTCCAGTAATAATGCATTTTATAACTGTTGGGTAGGATTCTGCCTTGGAAATCATGCATTTGGCCACATAAACGAGGACCCTAATGTGCATGAAATTCTGGTATTTGGGACCAAGTTTACAGCAACACGGCGCAAACCCGTGGTTATTTTCAGTTATTGATCATTGTGGCAATTCGTTCATTATCCTCGATGCATTTAATACAAACTCGTGGGAGAAATTCAAGTCTATTTTTAAAACTGTGAAATAATCGATAACACGTACAGAGTTAGATTTACTCAAGACGGCTTAACTTCTACAAATATATAGCAATAACGTTAAAAAAATAATTAATATATAATAAAATTTTGCTAGTAATGTTAGGATGTGGCAATCTAAGAAAACACAGAACTTAAATAAGTTGACTCCCGTACATATAATGTATGTATTTATATGTATATTTCTTCTAATCAGAGGCAAATGACCTTAAGTAGATTTTTCCCTTGATTAAGGTGAAATCACTCTAATTACAACTAAGCGAGCAAAAAAGACTAGCAACAATTGCAAATAGCAAGACGCTGTCACTGGAGTATTTGCAATTTCTCTGCAAGTGACACTAAGCGAGAAAAGACGTTTAGCTGTACGGCCACTGGTAGTGTTATCAACATAGGCCACAGCCAGAAAGCAAGTCCAAAGCTATTACATAACTGCAGCAACATCTCTGTAAACTCACTAAATTTTTGTACCAACTTCCGGCGGCAACTCAATTGTCGGCAAATGCCTCCTTCCTCGACTTACTGCCACTGGAAGGGTCAATGGAGGCATGTTTAATGGTTTGCAAAAGTAAATGTTGAATATTTTGTAAAAACAAGCGCGCTTAATAGCCTGGAAATTTAAGCAGCATAAAAGCAATGGCTGCCAGCGGCAATGCGCCTTCAAGTATGCAACGCAATTGCCAAAGAAAAGGTAATTTGCACTTGTACTTTGTGGTATAATAGTGCCAAGACTGAAAAAAGATGGTAAATGTTGGTAATTGCGTTGCCGCTGCCAACGCGAGTGCCGCCGCAAGGAAGCTAATGAAGCAATTTTAGAGGCAAACTTGGCAGGAAATTGTAGTGCTGAGTGGTTGGATTAATTTGCGGTGTGCAAATACTCAACTATTAAGAAAGAGGTTAGATTCTTGAAATGTAAGAGGCGACAATTAGTTATGCACAGGAGCTAGAGCAGACAACTAAAACTCCTATAAGGTGACTTCAAATATACATTCGAAAGGGCTATAAAAGAAGCTGCCTGTTATTTGAATAGTAGCGCCAGCGATAGTGTCGCGAAAATGTGCTGAGTAAAGTTTGTTGTGATTTGCGGCTGCTCAAAAGTGCGACAGAGGAAGCGAGTTTAATTTTGCCGGCACCTATTGGTGTTGCGGTTTAATGTTCGAAACGGCTGTCATGCCAGGCGCGCTGATTTTATTGCAGTGAGCGGACGGGTTGGCGATTTAATTACTTTGAGTTTTTAATTTAATGAGTTAAGCCATTAAATGTTACCGTTTTTAATGTGTGGGTATGCGAGTTTTTCGCTTCTGTATTTGTATACAATTTGCGTATATTTTACGTTACGAATATAATTCAACTCTCAGCGAAGGGTCGCATGGAAAAAGCTTTCAAATTTGGCTTTTATACTTTTTTATATAAATACAACGTCTACCACTTATGCAGAGTTAACTTTTATCTAACCACTTAAGTTTTGGATCTGTTCTCAGGTATTTTGACTGGTATTACAATGACGTACTTGCACAACCAAAACTCCAATTCATCCTGATTGTAAGCACTGCAGAATTATTTGTGATCGGCAAGCTTCTAGATACTCAGTCGGATCAGCAGTCTATTGAGCCAAAAATCTACACACTTTCTGTACGTATTGGCCACAGGTTGAAAATGAGCTTGCACCCATATTAAAACGTGCGGACGGAAGTTGAGATAGTGAGTGTAGAATCGGAAGAAAAATGAAGAAACCTGAGTTAATGATCGTACTGCGCCAATGAGTACCCAAGTGGTGAGCCTTAACCCACACGGGTTAAATTTGCGCTTATGAACTACTCTCTCTCTCTCTCTCTTAGCTTCACAGTCTGTGGTGGCCCATACATAGCTTCATCAACAATCCTCTTCCAATTCAGTCTCTCTCTTGCCTCATTTCTCCAATTACGAGCGTTCATCTTTTTTAAGTCTACTTCGGCGTCATGAAGCTATCTCTTTCTTGGTCGGCCTCTCTCGTATGTACCACAATGTAGCGCAAAATTAATCACTCTATCAAAAGATTTTTGATTTTGCCAAAGGCCTCTTAGGTTAATCATATTTAGCACTTGTGAACCAAACAGCTGCAGTATACAAACAGGCAAGCTATGAAGCGCATAAAGATCAAAATCAATATTTCCATTGCTCAAAATCATATTTCTTGTATTTAGTAAAAAAATTATTCAAAAACAAAATTGAATGATTAATTTTGTGCCACATTGTCCATATGTATGTAAATGTAATTGACGAATACACCCCTTGTTTAAATACTTGACCAAGCCTCCGTAGACTGTTGATGTTCTACAGATTTACTAGACCTCCGAAAGACAGATGAGTTTTTAAAAGAAATTACTAGATTATACACACTCAGTAAGTCCTCCTCATCACCATCATTAGCACTACAGTCTTGTACAGACCATTGCTTCCATAACTATGGTCCTCCATTGCGATTGATCCTCTACGACGCATTTCCAGTTTCTGATCCCCATTTTCTACAGATTGACCGAATTTCGTCAACTTAGCGACCTAGCGACCTAGCAACCTCATTTGATCTACCTCAAGCTCTCCGTTCAATTAGTTGTTTGTGGAACGCTATACTGGCAGCTCTCCATTTGGGCATTCTGTACATGTGCACCAGCTTCTGATTTGTTGACTTTTTTCCTCCTCCTCACAAAGATATAAATTAGAATGAATTACCGATTAGGCGCAAAGTTCATAAACTACGTTTGGACGAGTCATAATTTGCAAAAAAATAAAAACTAACTAAAATTCGATGGGCTTTAAAACTGCGTACCCAAAATTTTTCTAAAAATTCGAAATAAAATGTGTGAAGTTTTGAAGATTTTTTTTATTTGTATAAAATTTGCACAAAGTTTGAATCATGGCCTTAAATAGTAATAGAATGAACTATATTTTCATAAAAAATAAAAAATAAATCATAAAAAAAATAAGTTATTTCTTTTGATAATCTTGCTGCCGAACACTTCCTTTAATAATTAATTAAGTGAACAACCAAAGGCCTTTACTTTTGTGAAAAAAAAAAATTACAGCTGGAATTTCTGTATTTTTTTTGCTGGTATTTCTATAGAGCATTGGCAGTTAATTAGTTGCCTCTCGAGGAGTTCTGCTGCACACTCGATAGAGGCTTCGTGTTTTCACTTATTCCCATTCTCTTTTTGCTTTCTGATAGGTTTAGTACTAGACTAACTAACCTACTCACGCTTTTCTACACAAGCAGCAACAGTTTATATTAGTTTGGAAAAAAATAAATCCATTATTTTTGCGCAAATAGTTTAAAATTGTCTTATTGTCGATCTTTGGCTCCTGTGTAATGCTACGACTACTAACAGGCCGATTAACCTGGGCTATTTCAGTTATTTGATCGACATTTTCGACATTGTCGACTTTTTCTTTAACATCAAAAATGCCTGAACGGAATCGACAAAACCGGAAGTGCACGTGATAAGCTATTACAGTATCGACACCATCAACATCATTCACAAATTCAGCGGTCTGGCTTGCATTTTCGCCTTTATCAAAGAACAACTTTAAAACATACCGAATTTTATTTTTGCTGACTTCATTTGCTACCACGCTGTAACTCACAACTAAATGGAACAAACAAAAAACAGCAAACTATTTTAAGCATAAACTTTAAATTGTTTAATTAATACTTTAGCAGATATCGATCACTACAGACATCAACCGAGAAAATAATAGAACGCCATCGGATACGGTTTAGTGCTATGACCTACAATTCACTCCATGATACACCGAGAGTTGTCATTTTGGACTGGGTTGATCTTTGATAAATTATAAGAGGTATTTCAGTTGCACGCCCTACTTGTAGGGACGGGTTCCACCGTAACGCAAGTTTGCCATTTTCTTCTTCGCTTTTCGCTGAACCATAATGAATCGCAATATTTTTTGGTTCTCTTCTTTTCTTTCCTTGACCAATTGACCTTGACCCAACAAAGAACGTTATACGAGGGGTGCCTTTTATATGTCGGGATTAGAGAACAAAAACAAATTTTAATCATCGAAAATCACTTTATTGTTTTTCAAAATATTCTCCATGAAGATCTATACAATTTTACATGCGTTTGAACCAATTGTCGAAGCACTTTTGCCACTTTGAATGAGGTACCTCCAAAACATGCATTCTGAATGCCGCAACCGCTTCTTCAGGTGTCGAAAAACGTTGACATCTCAGTTTGTTTTTTACGTACGGGAATAAAAAGAAGTCATTCGGTGCCAAGTCAGGACTATACGGCGGATGGCCCATTAATTCGATGTTTTGGCTGCTCAAAAATGCAGTTGTTTGAGCCGATGTGTGAGAGTTCGCATTGTCCTGGTGAAGAGTGATCCGTCTTTGGCGATTGGTTTTCCTAATTTCTTGGAAGACAACTGGCAAACAAATGGTTGTGTACCACTCAGAATTTACTGTTCTGCGTTGTTCTAGTGGTACGGTTGCGACATGTCCAGTTTTTCCGAAAAAACAGGCGACCATTTGCTTGGAAGTGCTTCGTGCGCGAACAACTTTTGTTGGATTTGGCTCATCTTGAAACACCCATACAGTCGACTGCTGTTTACTTTCGGGCTCATACGCGTAACTCCATGATTCATCACCTGTCACGATGTCATAGACGTGTTTCGAAGCCCCGCTATCGTATTTTTTGAGCATTTCCTTCGACCAATCGACACGAGCCTTTTTTTGAGCGATTGACAAATTGTGTGGGATCCAACGCGAACAAATTTTTTTGACAGTCAAATGTTTATGCAATATTGAATGTATGCTGGTCCCACTAATACCTAAGATTGTCTCAATCTCACGATAGGTCACATGACGATCTTGCAATATCAGTTCGCGCACAGCATCAATGGTTTTCGGAACAACAACTGATTTTTGACGACCTTCACGAAATTCGTCTTGGAGTGAACTACGACCACGATTGAATTCACCATACCATCGATAAACACTGGTCCTTGATGGAGCTTCATCGCCAAAAAATGAATTAAGTTCATCCATGCAATATTGCTGAGTTAATCCACGTCGAAAGTTGTAAAAAATAATCGCACGAAAATGTTGACGATTTAATTCCATTTTTGGACCGAGATGAATCTTTTAAGTTACTGTAAATAACACAAATAGCGCTGGTATTTCAAAACGTTCTGAGTACGTAAAAGGCAAAAAATGTCAAACTTTGCGATACAGCTGTCAGTTGCCAGATTGCAAGACCAGGGTTGCCAATTCCTGACATAGACAAGGCACCCGTCGTATAAGTACATTCTTTGGATCCAGTTATCAAAACTTTGCTAGGGTGTATCACCGAATTATTTGAATAACTTCAGCAACGACTTATCTTCAGCATTTTAGAAAATTGTCACTTTTGCGCAAAGTTATGTGTTTCATCAACTTGATAAATCAAGGCCATTAACTGAATATGGATAAGAAAAATAACTCTCAAATTCAATGATGAGCGTTGCACCTAAATTTAAAATGCTAAGCTGAAATATCTTAACATCTTAGTGATAGCATAAGTTATTCAAATTATGAGAATTTATTAGCAATTTCTTGCACCAACAACTTTTACATATCACTTTTCAACTTTGATTTTGCTATGGTTAGCATTATTTTACTAAAAATACTTTTACTTATCATATGAATCATAAGTAACATTTATTCAATCAGTGCTTTAATACGTGATTTGAGAAAATATAGATAGATACCGAAAATAGTGCTTCTATGCGAACCATTAAATTTATTAGTAGGTAGTAGGTAGTTTGTTGATTGATTCCTGGTTACTAAAAGCTAACCCGAAGGGTTGTACCATTTTTTAGAACTGCAGGCCAATCAAACACTAACCAATAGAAAATCGAAATGAAAATGTTGATCAAAGCGCATATACCTATAGTATGCTAAGCCTTCACTTTCCATTGAGAAACGCTAATCATTTTAGCTAAGGGCATTGCCGAAAAACTTTTCTACTTTCAAAGCGAAAAAGAGGCGATGTTTATGAAATCAACTTATCCAAAATGTATGTCAATCACCCAATTTTTTAATAAGTGGAAAAGTGTTTTTGGTAAATATGTAGGGCAACACTTTTCAACTCTACTTTTCGCTAAAACCACTTATCCAAAAACTTCAAAGTGAGTGCAATTCGGCCCAATTGTCTTGCTCCTTTGTGAAGTTACTCAAGCTATTCCTACTAAATACAAAATGTCTTACTGATCTTGATAGCAGTATTGATCCTTAATGGGAGGGCATTTTCATTGGAGCAGCATCGTCCATACGTAATTATGATTTAGATTCACTCACGCAAACGTCTCGAAGAATATATTTCCAATTTTGACAGAACTGCTGAACATATTCAACGTCATTCCATATAAATTACGCAGGAGTATAAGTGGCTTCTCTTCGGACTATCAAAAACGATCTTACGGTTAACGAAAAAGTGGCTGTCGATTTGTTTACCAAGAAGCTTTTCCAGGATTTGACATACCGTAAAATTCTTGTCGGGGTAAGACTCACCAGGTCTGAAGGCTCATTGATTAAAGTAGATTATAACTGGTATATTTCAAGTGATATTGAAAAGTCTTGCGGTAATAGACGCATATGGAAGCATCACCCTCCTTGTGGATAGAGTAACTTATGAGCCGCCGTAGCCGAATGGGTTGGTGCGTGACTACCATTCGCAATTCACAGAGAGAAGGTAGGTTCGAATCTCGGTGAAACTCCAAAATTAAGAAAAACATTTTTCTAATAGCGGTCGCCCCTCGGCAGGCAATGGCGAACCTCTGAGTGTATTTCTGGTCCCTCCATTTGTGGAACAACATCAAGAGGCACACCACAAATAGGAGGCGGAGCGCTGCCAATCACCCAAAAAGGGTGTACGCACCAATTATATATAGGGTTTTTCAGTAAGAGCGCTTCAACTTTTGAACTTTTTGAAAAAAAAACACAAACGGTTTGACTTTTTTAACAAATTTTTTTTTTTTTATCGAGTTTGAACATATACATTTAAGTATGAAATTCGATTTCTTTTGCATGACCAGCGCGTGCACGTTTTACGAAGTCCAATCGTTGAACCCAATTTTCGACCACTCTTTTGCATAAATCGGCCGAAATTCCAGCAATTTCGCGTTCAATATTGGCTCTGAGCTCACAAATCGTCGCCGGCTTGTTACTGTAGACCAATGACTTCACATAACCCCAAAACGGGACGGCTTGTTAAATGGACCGTAAAATAGCCGTAATGCTCTTAATGCAGCAACAGAACGATTATTTTCATAAAAAATTTGCACAATTTGCCATCGTTGCTCAAGTGTGTAGCGTTCCATGATGAAATGAATACTAATGAAGTTTACAAATGACAAGCGAAAAATAAAAAATATTGCGTCGGTCGCCCTCCCTATCGGAAAAAAGTTGAAGCGCACCTTTTGAATAACCCTATACATATACCTTATGGGCAGAGTGAGAGTAGATTCCAATCACCGGGCTTAAAATCATTTAAAATCACTCTTAACAGTTTATAAAATTGCTGCCGCTCAGCCGATATGGGCTGCAAATGGCTTAATATTTTTAGTCTACATTTTTGCTTTTCTCACCTCGTCTTGCGAACTTTTTTTCGTCTTAAAAAGCGTCAGTGGTATTGCAATTCATTTTTGACCTTACTCACTCACTAAATCAAATCACTGAATAAAATTTCTTAAACATCTGATGCACTGACATTTGCAAAATACTTCTCATAGAATGCTAAGCATTAGTTCTGGCCGACTATGTGTTTTATCGCCATATCTTTATTGCATTTAATTTTGTAAATATGTTTATATGAATACATCCCTTCCCATGCCTTTTGGTTTAGTCGTAAAAATTCCCAGGGGAACACTTTTCCTCATTGCCCTAAGCAATTTACATTATGAGTAGTATTCCCAACCCTCAGCTGAACTCACAAATTTGCCATTCAAGCCAGTCAGCCGTTCTTCCAACGAACTCCTCGCCGAGTTTTTGTGTCTGCAACTGTTTGCTGTTTCGTTTAAATTTTTTTTGTTCCTTTTTATTTTGCTTGGCATTACAACTTCTTTGCCATTTCGTTTATGACTTTTTGTTTCAATTTTATTGCCTACCGCTAGGCATAAACGTTTTATGCGATGACTATTTAACATTTATTGTTATTTAAATATAAAAATATTTAAGATTCCCATCAGTTAATGTTTTCCACACCCTCGCCAGGCATGCTGAATTATATGTCTGTACATACGGTGTGCCTCGCTTTACGCCCGAAAAATAAGTAAAATTCCTTTTAACTACTTTTATATTATTGTATTTTTGCATTAAACGCGTTTAATATGTACCCATCCATTTCCTTCTCACTCTCCCCCGGTCTTGTGCTTCCTCAGCCTCTTCATTCCCAATATTACTACCAGCCGCTTTGCACTTTGATTTGCTAGCCACTGTAAACAAAATCGCCGGCGAAAAATGTAATTTGTTTACAAAATTGTATATGCGTGATTTTACCTTTAATATTAAGTACATTCCTTAACACACACACATACACTTCTATATACATGTACAGATTTATAACCTTCGTGTCTTCTCTCCTATTTGTATTTTCTTTGCAGTGCGATGAGCCATTATCCGCCGGTGACATTGTGGTCTTTGCCCAACGTGTCGGCTCTCAGATTTGCTGGCATCCTGGTTGTTTCGTTTGTTGCGTTTGCAAGGAATTACTTGTGGATTTGATTTATTTTCATCGTGATGGCAATCTCTATTGTGGCAGACATCACGCCGAGACGCAGAAGCCGCGTTGCTCCGCTTGCGATGAGGTATGTACATACCTATATATGGACAACCTGAATGTTTGTTTATTTAGTACTTACAGGTTGCATTTCCTTTGCTCTGAGCTCTCTTGGCTTATGATTTTGTTGGTAAATCGTATTATGGAAATTCTGTAAGGATTCGAAGGATTTCGCATATTTAAATTGAATTTTCTTCTGGTTTACATATTAAGCTTATTAGAGTGAGTTTAGATTTTTAGGAGTAATACGTGCTGACATTTATTTGTTTCAGAAGCTTCTCAGTTGTGGATCTACTAAAGAATGTTGAGCGCTTTTCTTTGCTTTCTTTTATGCTTACATTAACCTAATTATATATTTATCCGATTTAGATGAAATGCGCGCTATTTGGTTCCATAATTTGTTTACCATCAAGAAAATTTTGCAACTACTTGAAAATTTCATAAATGCAAAATGTAACTCCAAATTCTTCTTATTCGCCAATACTGAGCGCTTGTGATCAATCGCCTGCTTCGATCTATTCAGTTCCCTTTTAGACAGCTGAAAATCAAAGAAAGGAGGGTGTTGAGTATTTGTGGATGTTCGATGACTGATTTGCGGTTGTGCCAAAGCAGTGCTTCCGAAGAAGTTCATCAGATTTTTTATATCAAGATACCTACCTGACCACACGTGGCCAGAAGGATTTCGCACCTTACAAGTTTGTGTACTTGCCTAGCGCTCGCTGAGTAACTGCGAAGTTTATCGTTCAGGCTATCAAGGGCATCTCAATTCTCTTCTTTCATGGGGAAACTACCTCACAGATCCTTTGTCTGGCCAGCACATCCACTTCGCAATGTCGCCAATGACCAGGTACCCAGATAAGCCGTATGTCAAAGAATTCGAATGCGATCGAGAGTGAAATTAGCCATTTACTGACCAGTTTAGAGTGAACCTTAATAGAGCACAGGACCCTAATTACCGCTTGGCCATTGGAGTAAGTATTTATTTTCTTGACAGTTAGTAAGTGAATAGCAAATCAGCTGATTCTTCGATTGCGGCTACCTCTGCTTGGAACACACTGCAGTATTCGGGTAATCTAAAATTGAGTCTGATGGGGAACTCTTCGTAGAATACTCCTCCGCCAAATCTTCCGTCCAACTTCATGCCATTCATGAACAGGTTCACCAAACCTTGACTTCAAGGGTTGCACCCAGCACATTTCTCCCTTGATATAATGTAGGTGGAGATGGTTCCGCTTGGACTAAGCCGGGGTATACACTGATCCTAGGTCAGGGAAATAAATCCAAAGTTTCTAAGGACATTTGAGTGTCCGTAAGAGAGGTCGAGCCTGGAGCCAAAATACAACTCTAGGTGAGATGCTCATCTTTTGCCAATAGCGCTTACAAGGCTGCTGTTGCCTTCCTTATCCTCTCCTCAATGTTAGGCTTCCACGTTAGCTTAATGTCAAGGATTAGACCCAGGCACTTAAGTTTGTAAGAAAGCACCAACGGAGCGCCCCATATTGAGGGGAGTTGAGTTCAAGGTATTTTATACCCATAACGTATTATATAACCGTATTCACTAGCGGCAAATCTTGTTTGATACCTTCGTTGTTGCTTTCGCATACACATTTTTCGTTGAGCGGACAGAGCTCAAACATAGCGAGCAGAGTGGTGAGTCGAAGACGCCTTATTTAACTTTTCCGCTAATACCTAATTTATATGATATAATTCTGCGTTGTTCTAGAAGGCAAAGCAACTATTCAGTTTTATGCTTAAAATGTAATTACTGCGGACTAAAAAATATTCATTGTTGTCGTAGTTTCTAATGTCGTCAGCAGTACCTTGTAAGATTGTTGGCAGTAAAGATCGGAATAGAGTTTTTGGTTCAGTGGAAACAGCTCACAGTGGATGATTCCAACTTCCAACCTCAATAAATTCCAAAAAAAAACCTTATTGGCCTTTAATCCGTGGCTAGCGTTCGTTTGGATTGGTTCATCACTTTTTGAATACGATCTTTTTCGGCTGTGACCCACTTTTTATCGACAACTTGGTATAATACTCTTCCTTCTTACCTTTTTCAATTATTCTTGTTTGCAACCTTAATTCTTTTCAATATTTTAGTCTTATCATACTTTATGCCATTCGAATGGATACCAATTTCTATAAATCATGCCTAAGAGAAGAGCCCAGCTTGATTCTAGTATCTACTGTATTCTAGGCCCTTAAACACCTAAAGTAAGGAGAAAATATTCCATCTTACTTAGATACAAATTTAGCATACATTTTCCACATAAGTGGACTACTATATTACTATATGTACTAAACATATTCTTTCCTATTCCAATTTACCGCAAAATTTAAATTATACCTGTTTTTCTCTCATTCCAGATTATCTTCTCGGATGAATGCACCGAAGCGGAAGGTCGCACCTGGCACATGAAACATTTCGCCTGCTTCGAATGTGAACATCAACTTGGCGGGCAGCGCTACATCATGCGTGACGGCAAGCCCTACTGCCTCAGCTGCTTTGACACCATGTTTGCTGAATACTGCGACTATTGCGGCGAAGTGATCGGTGTCGATCAGGGACAGATGAGTCATGACGGACAGCACTGGCATGCCACTGACCAATGCTTCTCATGTTGCACTTGTCGCTGTTCGCTCTTGGGCAGACCATTTCTACCGCGCCGTGGCACCATTTATTGTTCGATCGCTTGCAGCAAAGGTGAGCCACCTACACCATCCGACACCAGTTCAGGACCACAGCTGCGACCGACACATCGTGCCAGCACAACAAGTCAAATTGCGCGTTCACCAAGACCGGGCGCACGTCATAAGGGTAATAGTGGTGGTGTGACCGGTAGCAATGGAAAGAGTGCAAGCAGCGCAGGTGATTTGTTAGAAAGGCAAACGCGTCAGCGAATGGAGGTGGGCATTGATCGACTTATGATCGTAGGCAAGCTGGCGGCGGGCTGTGATGATGTTATGCCACCACTGCCAGGGGTACCACGGCCAGCGCATCCGCCACCCATCGACCTCACCGAGTTGGGCATTAGTTTGGACAATATCTGCGCAGGAGATAAATCGGGTTTTGGCGATACAGGAAATCTCACCTCTTCGCTGCCAGATATGCTGATGTCAAAAGGCGAGGACTCGCATAGCTATCAAAGTATTGACAAAATCAACATAAACTCACCGAGCGCATCGGAACTTACGCAAAGCACACAAGAGATTACCAACGAGCTAGAGCTGGAAAATGATAACGAAAACTGCGAGCTACCACGTGACAACTATGAAATTCTATTGAATGCGAAGCGCGCGCGTAACAAGTCCGATGTGGACGATGACGACGACGATGACGATGAGGATCACAGTGACGCACCAGGAAACGAGGCCAATACACGCTCACACCTCAAAGAGGTGCGCTTCCATAGCGTGCAGGATACAATGTCACGTTCGAAGAGCTATACGGACAGTACGAACGCGCGGCGCAGACGACGAAAACGAAATCAATCGCGAAGCTCCTCTGAAATGCAAATAAATCAGACAAACCTACGACTGCACAATGCGCAAACGCATACAGCGGGCGTACACAACAATCTCGACAATGGTGACGCGGCAAGTGTCTGTTCAACCTGTTCGTCCAGCTCGTCCAGTGACATGGATGACTATTTATATCGAATACCTGCGCGCAGACACTATGGCGGAGTGCGCGTGTCCTATGTACCAAACGATGCGATCGCTTACGAACGCAAGCGCAAACAAGCGGCCAGTGAGCAGCATTTGGGCAATGGTGGGGGAGGAGGTGGAGCGTCCTTGATTGGTGGCACAGCAGCAACAATGACAGCATCGACAAGTGGCGCAACGAGTGGCGGGGAGACGAAAAGTTGTATCATTTCATGACAGCCTCCGATCTTACCACCGCCACCGCTCAGCCTTGGCAGCTACTATATACTGGACACGATATTGGAGGAGCAACGTTTGGTGATGGAGGAAAAGCGACCGGGTTGTTTAAAGCGCGTTTGGCGCATGCTAACTGCCGGTGGCAAGGGTAAGAAGACAGCAGAGGAGATGCAACATGTTTAGAGTGAACTAAAGGGCATTCAAAAAAAGTTGTAAAGGAAGAGAGTATAAAAAAATGCAAATAGCATAAAAATTAGTTAAAAAAAAAGCACTTTAATATAGGGCGACGTTAGAAGAGAACGCAAGAGAGCACTGCCGGACAAATGCATTGCAAACAAACTTTGCAAAAGATTTATACAAAAAGGCTGAGAAACATACTTTAAGGCATTACTCCGCACACTTTTCTCTCTGTGAGTTACCTCCGATGTCGCACTTGCATTACGAGTACTTAAAAAAGGGGTATGTCTGGCCAATAAACCAGCCACATCGCTCTATATACGAGCGTGCATAAAATGTTTGTATGTATAATTTTCTAATCCTTTAATTTGCATCTAAGTTGGTATTCTAAATTTACCTAGGGTTGTAAAGAACTATCAATGCAAGAGCACTTGCTCTGTCTATAAGAAGCACTGAAGAACTTCCATATCGTAGTTGTAGTTTTAAACGGAAAACGAAAAAAGCGTATTTAACGAAACTGTGTACAAAATATATAATATACATACATATATACATATACATACATATTTTATTGAATAAGGATTTAACAGACAATTGTATTTTATGACAAAAAAACTTTCCTACAATTACTAATACTCTCACAAAATTTGTTACACTGCAATTCTCAGCAAATTTCTGATTGCAAACACAATCCAAATTGGAATCGCACAAAAATAGAATTAAAAAAAAAATGCTATAAATCAACGCTCCGTTTTAAATTGTACACGAAAGTAGTTTTATCCCTCATAGCGTTTTAGTTTATGAAAGTCTTTTTCACTGGCAAAATCGCCTTTTCGCAGATTTAAAAAACTTTCAGTTTTACTTACATACGGAAACGGACCAGAACTTTAATTTTTTATTAAACTTTGTAAATGTATATGAAAATCTAATTACTCGGAACCAAATTAACAAAATATGTCTAAATGTTTCCTCAATTGATTGTATAACTTTAACACGGCGGAGAAAACTCATACTAGCGAAATAAACCTTCGCTGCTTATGTCGGGAGTAGATTTGTCTTCAGAGTGCAAAAGTGTTAGAATATTGGGTAGCATATGAATTGAGGTAGAAGGCAATCAAAACGTGTTACTTAAGCGCGTCGGACTGCCAGTTTATGATTTCTTTACGTGATCATGCTTATGAAGGGTACATATGGTATGAGCTTAAATTTTTTTTATTGCACAGGAGCCGCCAGTATTCACCCCAAAACTAAAACTGTATCGTATATTTTAATTCCCTTCTTCAATGTTCAACAATTTTCAAGTTTATGACAGAAACGACAAACCATAAATGAGTAAATTTAATCTTCATTTTTTTCACAAAATATAGTTCATTATCTTACAAAACCTATGCAATTTCTCTAATAAACTATATATGTATATTTATATAATTGGCGCGTAGGTACACCCTTTTTGGGTGTTTGGCCGAGCTCCTCCTATTTGTGGTGTGCGTCTCGATGTTGCTCCACAAATGGAGAGACCTACAATTTCAAGCCGACTCCGAACGGCAGATATTTTTATGGCAGAAATACACTCGGAGGTTTGCCATTGCCTGCCGAGGGGCGACCGCTATTAGAAAAATATTTTTCTTAATTTTGGTGCTTCACCGAGATTCGAACCTACGTTCTTTCTGTGCATTCCGAGTGGTAGTCACGCACCAACCCATTCGGCTAGCGCGGCCGCCATAAAAAACTATAACTTTGTGTAAATTTAAAAAAAATCAAAAATGTTCATCAAAGTTTCATAAAATTTAAACAAAATTTTTGCAAAAATTTCGAGTATGTAGTTTTTTAGCACATTAAATTTTCGTATACCAAAGTGGAATCTTCAAGTGTCCCTGAAATCGCGTTGATTTTTTAATTTTTTTAGTCCTAAGGCGAATCTATTAAAGGTAATATCGTCCCCTTAGTATAACAATATCCTATATGCTCATAGGCTATTATTTTTTTATTGAATTTTTGGATTCTCCATCGTCGATTTTATATGTGGTCAAAATTTGTTCAAATTCTAGTTCCACAAAGTGGGTCAAAACGTCAGTCAAAAATAATAAATATTTACAGACATAACGAGATTTGAGTGAGAGCTACTTTCGACAAAAAGTTTGAAATTCATTTTCTCAAAACATCAAAAAATGTATAGGCTATTTTAATACTAAGGGGACGATATCGGTAAATCAGCTGACTAGTATTTTTTTCTTTCGCCGTGTTCACCGCCGTGAAACAAGGCGAATTCATTCTATGCTTTCTACTTTGCCAATACTTTGCTTTGACAATCAAACGTACGAAAATATTGTTGTTGGTCTAGTGCCACCACCTTTAATGAATGCATCTTGGGTAGTCCAGTGCATTTTATACATACCTATAACGAATGTCCGACTGTTTTTATAACTGTTTATATAAGAAAAAAACAATGGTGACTATATCTACTGGCGGTATCTGTATTGGTGTTGCCAATCTATTTGCTTCCCTTTAAATTCTGGGCTTGGGACTTAAATGACCTGCATTATCTTATTTTCTGCCATAATATTTAGCTTCTTTAGAGACGCAGGAATCATTGAGGACTTTATCCCATATGAGACAAGGGAAATTCAAGTCTATTTTTGTTCCAGACCTATAGAGCACATTCAACGTGAATTGGTGAAAAAACTGCAGCCCATTACAGAAATTGAGTTTCCAGAATCGGACTTAGAAAAGTTTGGCATAGAATATTTCAAGGGAGAGGGATTACTTTGAGGAGGGCGAAATAGATTTGGAAGCGTAAATAAACATTTTAAAATCTGTAAATAAACTAAATTTTCGGTTTGATTATAATAGATCGCATTGAAATTAAAAGAAATAAACATAACTTTCTGCAGCAGTTATATAGAAAAACTATAGCACGTTCAGTTTTATGCTTTTTTTTTTGCTTTTACTAACTATGTGATATAACTCCCAATCTAAACTGGCATTTATAAATATAACTGGCCCAGAGTAGTAAGCAACACAATAACAAATCAACAGTTAAGGAAATCAGACAACTCATATTTTCCATATTTCCTTTGCCTGTTACCAGGTTTGGCCAATCTGTTATGGCAAAAAAAAAACATTGTGCGCTCAACTTTGGCTGCCACGTAACTAGGTACTCGGCAACCGAATTCAGTGCAATAAGTCGTTGTTCAGACGGTAAGGGGATAACATTTTGCAAAGACTGTGTTAATTTTTTTCGTATACATACAACTAACGCAACTTTAGTTCCTCCGTAAGCAAACTGCGCTCATAACCCCGGTGATGTCAGCCGATCAGATGATTATTTCAAACTCGCTAAGAGCCGGTTGTCAGTCTGATATTGGCCGCACCTGCTGAATTTTTTTTCAGCATTGCTTATTCCCGAGTATCTCGTTTAAAGGAATTTGGCACACAGCGGACATAGACACAAATACGAACCCGTTGGAAAAGTGTTTACTTTACAGAGCGATAGTAAACATTTCAAAGTTGTATTGGAAATAAATAATACTCCAAGCGGTTGCAACTTTTCTGTTTTGTAGCAATTAGAAAATTAATTTTGCGGTTTTTTAACACTCTTTAGCTTATGGGCACGTCCTTTTATAATTGTATGCAATTTATGGTGAAAAAAAACTTCCAGGAGAGATTAACTTCAAAATATAAAAATCCCCATACAAATCAGAGCATTCTGTGCAGATTTATTAGCGCACATAGGTATATATTTTGAGTTTTGGTCTTATAAAATGTAGACTACTGGTGGTTGTAGCAATATTTAGAAAAAAACCGGCATCTTCGACTTCAATTTTTATTTACATAAATGAGGGAAAACGAAAGGGATAAAAATGCGTGTACGATTTAAAACGGAATGGCCCAATAGAGCACAACTTAAATTAAAAAAAAAAAAACACATAAGCATTTAAAAGCAAAACAAACGAGTAGTAACAACGAATAGCAAAAATCTTTAGAGATGAAACTTTCAAGCATGACACATATCTTCTACGAAATCATTTACAAATTATTGAAAATTAATTTTTGCGGCAGAGAATGTCTCTGGTCAGGTTTCACGCGTGGTAGTAAACCAAAAAAAAATGTAGAAACAACATCAAAAAAAACAAACGAGCTGCAAACAATGAAGCACAGAAAGTGAAAAGGCAACGCACAAAACATACTTCCAAAATAGAACAATAAACAAACAAAAATACAAAATAAATAAATAAAATCAAGTCCATATATGTAAATACAATATTTTTTTGTAAATATAAAAGTCTGCAAAAATTCCCTTTTTTCATTTAATTAACATTACAAAGACATTTCATTTCATCGAATGCCAAAATGGCAATACTATTTTAAGAGATACATCTACATCGTGAATATTTGTGTACCCAAAATTAATTGTACTTTTGTTAATATTTTTTTTCCACCACTACCCAATATATTTATAAACTTTCAAATGTAGTTTTTCTGTTGTTTAATGATTTTTGTTAAACATCCTACACCACAGTAGCCGATCGATTATTTGAGCATTCGCTTAAATGAGCAAAAAATCGAAACTACATATGCCAATTATGGATGTGAATGAGTTGTGCTCAAATATATTTTCTTGAATTCTGAAGGTTTCACATAACTCCGTACCAATGCTCAGTACTCCGTAAATTTGATAGTTAGTTTTGAGCAGTTTTGACTATTTTTCTTTTCTTTTATAAATTCTCATATTTTTTTTATAAATAGTTCATTCTACAACAAATATTTTATAAATCAAAGGTTTTAAATTTGTACAAGATTTATAAAAATTCGATTAGTAAAAAATGTCGCGCATACGTCAAATGGAGAACCGTCAAGGAAAAAAATTATCAAAAATCAAAGCGAATTTGAGTTACTTCATAGTTGTGCTTTAAAATACTAAAATTGTATGGACTATAAAACTTCATATCCAGATTTCTTTTCATATTTCGAGTTAAAATTTTGAAGTGTTGATGAAAATTTCTGGCTAAAATTTTATGGGCTATTAAATTGCATATCCAATTAGTCTCCAAATTTTGAAATTGAAAAAAATTCATAATTTTTTTATGAAAATTTATCGGATTTTTATGAAACTTATACAAAGTTTGAAATTTGGATTTAAATCATCTTTATTATGGAATGAACTATATTTACAAAACATTTATGAAAATTAAAAAAAAGCAAGAAAAAATGTTGAAAACTGGTAAAAATTTTGTGGTAGTATAGTTTTTTCGCTGCTGTATATACACCGGGCAAAGGACTAGCACTCCAGCAGCATCCAGCAAAATATATGGCAAATATTTCATGATATTCCACTATAAACTAATCAAAACGGCGCTTTAGTGCTACTTGGCGAGTGTGAGACTGATACTTCAACCATTTCACCTGCCTATACCAAAAACCGAATTTGAACAAATATTACTTAATTCTTTGTATCATTTAATTCTCTCGAAAATCTAAACACGTCGTGCGCACCAAAATGCGCTTAGCCCTCGCGACTATCCAAATTGTATGTGATAGGAATGCAATAATCGGAAATGGTCATCAGAAATCATATAACCAAAAACACAATTCTCACGCTACCTCACTATCAAAATTGTTTCGCTTCTGTTACTATTCTTACTAAATTTGTACTTTTGTTTTAGAAGCCCAAACCACGATTGGATTGTTGTAAATGAATGTTTTATTATTAGTTTATCCTTATTATATAATCTTACAGCTAATTAATTCAAAACAAAATTAATTATTTCATTATAAATGTTATAATTTAAAGTTTTAATACTTGGTCGCACCGCCTTTCGCCTTAATTACCGCTTTAATACGTCTCGGCATTGTTGTAACCAGGGTTTGCAACAATTCCTCCGAAATATCGTTGTGCCAAGTGTCCATTATAATGTTATCCAGGTCAGTTTTGTTCTTCGGCTTTTTTTCAGCTGCCTGCTTCTTTACAATGGCCCAGAGGTTCTCAATTGGGTTTAGGTCGGGACTGTTACCCGGCCATTCCAATTCGACAATTCCGTTTTTTCCATAAATTCTTTTACCTGCAACAAATAAGGAATAAATCATTGGTTTTTTGATTCGACATTTAAACAAAACACTCGGGAGATTAAATCATAACTTACTTTGTGAGATCGGTGGCATGGCGCAGAATCATCCTGAAATATAACGTCCGTTCTTAGAGAATACTGCTCCTCAATGACAGGTATTAAATGCCTATTTAAAATTGAAATGTAATCATCTCCGTTCACCCGACAATCAATAAGAGTCAGTGCTTTCGTTCCGTCATAGCTGAAGCAGCCCCATACCATTCTACCAACTGACTGTCTTACAGTAGGCAGTATGCATCCAGTTTTATATCTTTCGCCAGATCTGCGCTTCACATGGTGGATACCATCCGATCCAAAGAGGATAAATTTGGATTCATCCGAAAAAATCACATTCTTCCAGTGCTCGACAGTCCAGTTTTCATGAGTTTTGGCCCATCGGTATCGTTTTTGACGCATTTTTTCGTTCAAAAACGGCTTTTTTGCGGGATGTCTTCCTACAAAACTGGCATTTATCAATCTCCTACGCACAGTAGATGAATCTATTTCGACACCAGTTGCATCCAAGAACTCCTTCCTGATGTCTGCCGAAGATTTGAAACGGTCCTGGATACACATCCGCTTAATTATCCGGTCTTCAGCAGGCGGCGAAGCCTACTTTAGCAGCAATTTGATGTACGGACAATTTTTGTTGTGATAGTGCAATATTTTGCGCCTTAACGACAGCTCCCATTTGCTTCGATCTTGGCATATTTTTGATATTAACACTTGCCACGTATCAACTATTTCACTTATTGGTTAAATTATGATACAAATAATTCAAAACTGTTCTATTTATACACAAAAAAAGCTACTTACCGCCAAGAAGCTTTATACTCAAGCTATAGAAATTTAAATAGGGTAAATTAGCTGTCCGGTTTTTTTTGCACAGGACTGTAAATATGTATTTGCGAAGTTTCTAAGAAATCAAACACAAAAGAATATTATTAACAGAAAAAGAGAAATGATCAAAGAACAAAGCGACTACGAAAATGTTAAAAAAAACTTACTTTATAATTTATGTAACATCGCATTCTGCACTTTCTATGCTGTGAAGACAGCTAAATTTGCATCAGAATATTTTTAACTTAATCAACAAAACAAAAAAAGCAGCATTCAAGATTGTCTGAGGCTACCAAAAGCTTGCCACAGGTTTCATAATCATTAATTTTATAAATATTAAAAACATTTGCTTGTATTATTTAGCCAAGGCGTGGTGGTGAAGTTTCTCTCACACACACCATTTACACATTATCATATTTATTCATACTGATGTTATCTTTGTTAGCTTATCTTTTTCATTTTTGGCAACACTTTCGTTTATCTATACAAAATTAAATTTGCATTTGAGAAAGAGAAGAAAGATGAATACCCGTAGTAGTGACTAATATTAGAGTGTCCATCGACACGAAATGTGAATTGTAAATTACTTTAAATGTTATATACTATATATATATAAAGTACTATAAATATACTTACATGTATGTAAATGCATATGTATTATAAATTTGTGAAAGAAAGTAAATCATTTACATAAGTTGTATTTTTATTGTAGTTGTACTACACCTAAGTATATCATTATTGAACGCTGCAAAATAAAGCGAGTAAAATAAAGGAATACATTGTAAAATAATTGTGGTTTTTTTATTAGTTATAAATACTCACAATTTTCAGAATGATAATTATGGTACTCAGTTCCAACGAATGACTTAAATATTGGAGGTGTATTCCCGGCTCTTTCCGCTGACCTCAACACATTTAGCCCATTTCACCACCCGAAGTACTAAACGATACCAAGGGTGATAGGTTACTACGTTTGACCATCAGCTACGGTGAAAAACAGAATTGAGAGAGTAATTTCGGCTGCCATGTCACGGGGTATTCAGCAACAGAATTCTGCCCAGTTATTTTACCCGCATTCTCACACTCTTCTAATCAGACGTTGTTAAGACGGATCGGAGCAACATGAGCGAAGATCAAGGATGATAGAATACAAGGTTGATGTCTTCCAAATTCGCTGTGTCGTCAGAGCCCGTGAATAAACGAACAAAAAGAAGGAATCACTTGTTTGTGAAGAGGAGAGTAATAGATACAACTAAAGACAAGAAATTACTCACACATACTTTCTTGTCACAGCGTCTTCCGTATTAAAAAGCAAACTAACTGCATTTAGAGAAATAATGTTAATTACTGCTTTGGGAGCTGACGTCAAGCTTGTCAAAATCGCGAAAAATAATATAAAATAAATTTTTTGGGAAGACGCCGCCTTCAATATTTGATTTCTTGTATTTTGGTATTTCTATTGCTTTCGTCTACTCTTTCTCTAATTCCCCTTTGCGTTTGCTTGTATATTCTCGAATCCTGACATCACAACGAACTCCTTAGACCTATTCTTTTATTATATCGTTCTTGGATTACTTCAGCCAATCTGCTGATTCATTCAAACTCGCTGAGAGTCGCTTAACGGACTGATGTTAGCTACACCTCTACTTTTCGTACATCGTGATATAATTTGGAGTCAATTCGAGCTTTGTATAATAAAATTAAATAGATAAGCTTCGATAGTGGAGCAGGCAGCGAATGCAAAAAGCAAAATCGCGATCAATAAATAATTAACTACAAAATCCTTACAGAGACAAGATCGTCCAATGCTCGGCCCACTCCGCTAACAAAACTCGGCTAGAAAATTTCACCACGAAAAAAAAAATAATAATTGCTTCGAAGATTCTGATTAGTTCCAATTTATCTGTGCAAAAGAGAACATAAATCGCCGGTAGTAATAGTTTTCTTATGTTTTTAATTTTGATTTCTATAGCGTAAAGATTATCAATTCCGCTAAATACGCTATGTTCTAGGAATGGTTACAGTCATTCGAGGCTGAAGTGTTTAATTCAACGGTTCGAGTGTTTATTGCAGTAAATGCTAAATGTTGCAAAGAAAATTTATTATAAACGGTCAGATCGTGGGGAAAAGAAAGGTATGATTTGTCCACACTAGGCACTAGGGGAGTTAACATCGAACTAGTCGTATTCTCTCTATTTCGAACTAGTCGTATTCTCTTTTTTGTTGTACGGCTATAAGGGCTATAGGGCGATTCCATAGGTATGGGCAATTCCAGAATATGTAGCAATAAATGCAAAAATCCTATACTAAAATATGCAACAATACGAGAGCACCCCAGTTGCAGAACTGAAGCAACCTTAAAATAAACAGCAGCCAAAGGATTTAATTTGCCTTCCTACGCCTCGTTGCAAGGAATACAACTGTAGCAATTTTTACATTTGTATAGGAAACTTTGGAATTCTTGCACCTTTCACCTTGCAAGGATCTTGTAAGCATAGAGAATCCACCTTGTGAATGTTCATCCCCACTTAATAAGTAAGAAATTATCGTTATGGTAAGTTTGGTCGAATGGAGAGTGATGATGAAAAGCAGACGGAGTAGTCTTGAGTAAGGCTGCTGCACTAGAAGAGCATATAGAGGATATTTAATGGAGAGATGCTGAAAAAATGATAAACGGGTTGCGGATCTTGTTTCATGATATCGTGTGACCAAGGCAAGTCCTTTATATTTATTTTGTTTGGTTGTTATTGTCGTAAGTAGTCTTAGAGGACCTCTAATGGTATTTTTTTGGTTCTAAATATAATCATAGTTGATCGAGTCTGAGTTAATTTTATGCTTAAGTTTAATAAGTGAGTTTTTGGTAGTCAGCGCTTTAGAGCAAAATTAGGAAAAGGGTAAAAAAATACGGATTTGGCTGCTAGATCAGCGTTCTCATTTCCTTGGATAATTGCATACCCAGGAATCTACATAATTTAAGTATTAGATTAGATTAGATTAGCTTTGTGGGGGGTTGGACAAGTCCAAGCACTCAGTCAGTAGACCATTGTACTACACCCGGATAGAAATCAGTAGAAAGAATAGAGATAGGAAAGATAGAAGGTGGATGGTAAAAACGGATAAATTAGTTTGAGGTCACTCTTCCACAAATCTCTTGGATTCGTTAATGAATTTTAAGAGATCCGGAAGAGGAAGAGTATGAACTTTGTCCATACTCAGTGTATCGCAACCCAATATCCTAAGTTTGATTCTGGCAAATGCAAGACAGCTACAGAGAAAGTGCTCTGCAGTGTCGTCGTTCTCAAGACAGGATAGGCATATCGGGCTGTCTACGACCCCCATGGTAGCCATATGCTGACCACAGATGTTGTGTCCTGTGATTACACCCACCAGTACTCTCAGGTCCTTTCTGCTGAGTTTTAGGAGGAAGGTCGCTGTTTTCCTGTTTGGTTCTTTCACAAAGCACTTGGCTACTCTGCACGAGTTCAACTCAGACCAACGACCCCTGTGAGTAGACCTCATGAAGTCGTCAATCCATAGTTGAATCGATGCGAAAGTGACACCTAGAATGGGTTCAGGGCCTAGTGGCATATTTGCAGAGCCTTATTTATCAGCTAAATTTAAGTTTTGGAGCTCCTTGTTCTTTACTTATTGCACCTATTGTTCCATTATTTATTTTACTTTTGTCAGTGAGAGAAACAAAAATAGTGATGCATAAAAACTGTTACGAATCAGGTTTTGTAAAATACTATCATATATATATAGTTTGGTAGACTGAAAAAATACGTTAAAGAAGATGTTCACAGCTAAATAAAGTTACCACTAATTAAATTAATTAGTTAAACGGTTGTGAGTATCCTTATTATTAAGAATCGTTCGAATAATCATAGAGTCAAACAACAAAAACTTTCAAACCTTTCAGAGTTGAAGAGTTTAAGAAAACAATTTTGTCATCCGGTAAGAGTAGGTTTTTCGATTTCTTTCATCTCTTTAATATACATAGAGTTCTTCATCATATGAACATATCTCAATTGAAACTTCTAACAGATGTATACTGGTCTGGTGAGTCATATTTTATAGAATATATCACACGCACTAATCTAAATCTCCCCCAAGGATAAATAACTATAGAAGTCGGATTCATTCAGAAGTTTTGTCAATTTATTTGTTTGTTATTCTATTTTAATAATTTTTGTATGAGAATATAGTTAATTTTCCTACAAAAATCATATAATTCCAAGTTTCAAGCTTTGTGTAAATTAAAAACAAATTTACATATAACAAATTTGGCTCTAAATTTCAAAATTTGTAAACATATTTTTTAGAAAAATTCCGGGTATGAATTTGGTGCATCAAATGGTACATTAGTTTCAGTTGGCTCCAAAATCGCATTAATTTCTGATTTCTGTTTTTTTTTCTTCCCGTTTTGCTGACGGTCCTATAGATTTTCTCCATATTGGTATAACGATTACTCTACATTTTCTTTGTATGGAAGAAACACTTTTTAACAATTAATACAATTTATTATTTCCTTTTTTTTTGTTTTTTGAATATTCATTATTTTTTTATATAATTTTTATAAAAGCTTAGTTCATTAAATTAAATATCATTAATTAAGTTAATTAAATACCAAAAACCATATAAATTTCAACTTAAAATTCTATACAAAAATTCGAAAATTCCAATAACTTTCATCGCAATTCCTCGGTTTTTAATTAGAATTTCTGAAAAGATTTTAGAATGCAGTTTTATAGCCTATTAAATTTCAGTGTAATATGTTGTTAGTTCAAAATAATCTTTACAAGTTTTTTTCTTTGATAATGTTGCGCATTTTCTCCATATAACAAATGCCCGAAACTTTTTATAACAAAGAAAAAAAAATCGTAAAAAAACAGTGTTTTAAGTCACTTGAAGCTTGCACAAAAATTTAATAGGCTATAAAATTGTACACTCCAAATTTTAAATTATTTTAAATTCTATTTGAAATGTTTGAAGTTTAATGAAAATTTGTTGAGTTTTTGTACAAAGTTTGAAATTTTGTTTTGTATGGTTTTTGTAGGACAATAAAGTATATTTTCAAACAAAAAAATATTAAAATTAAATCAGCAACAAGTAAAATTTTAGAACTTATGAATAAGTCCCTGTATTACAATATAAATATTTAACACAGTGAATACATAATTATTTTAATTCTCTTCGTCTTGCTTGACGCGATTAAGAAAGAGCACCAGTCGTTTCTTCCTCGTGCTAACCGGCGGCAGTTGGACACACCGAGTCCAAGTCCTTCTCCACCTGATATTTCCAACGATTAGGAGGTCATCTTCTTCCTCTGCTACCACCAACCGGTACTGCATCGAATACTTTCAGAGTCACTGCGGTATGTCTATGGCGTCGTAAAACTCATACAGCTCATTGATTCATCACTTACGATACTCGGCATCACCAATGTGCAAAGGTCCAAAATTCTTCGACAGAATCTTCTTCTTAAACGCTCCAAGGAATGCCTCATCGGATATTGTCATCGTGCAAGTTCCAAGTTTGAGAGATTATTAAAGTCAGACAACGTTCTAATGAGTGGCGCATTTGCACTATAGGATGTTCCACTAAAGCCAAAGTGAAATATCTTAAACTGACGCAAATTTCTGCAAGCAACATTAAACTGAATTCTTTCTAGAAGAGCCGGGTAGTCAATTTTGCCATTAACGAGATCAAAGATAAATGATACTAACTGAAGAGTGCCTCTATCGCTTAATGGGAAAAGAATAATCAATTGACAGCGAGAGTGGTATGATGGAATCGGATTTGAGAAATTGAGTGCATGGAGTGTAAAGCGCAAAAATGCATATCATATGATGTGGCCTTTTCGTGGATATTTTAATATCATTTCAAAATAGGGTGTACTATACGCACTTTGCTATTAAAAGTTGTTAAAAGTAATTCACCATTTCTATTATACAATTAAGATTTCCTTTTGCTTACTGATCTATGCATTAGTTGACCCTTACATGCATCCGTCTTTACACAATTTAATTGAATAAAAACAGAAATGTAAACATATCGCGTATACTTACGAACTTTAAGTTCAAACAATTTGTTTAAGTACATATGTATGTAGATATACAAATATGTATGTGCTTACCCAAATGAATGGCTGTCATTAATCAAACTAATTGATACACGCAACGGGCATATATTACTTACATTAGATGGAACATAACAAAACGAAATGCTGCGACAAGCAAACAAATGACCAAGAAACGGTCGAAACAGAAAGCGGTCAAGCGGCAATTAGCATTTACATCATAATTGTGTGGTCAAAGACTAGGCAGTCGAAAGGTATCAGAATTTCTTTTAACCATCGAAACAACTGAAAGAATGTCAGTAAAATAAACCAAAACAGCAAAATGTAATATTACATAACAGGGAAACTTAACAAGCAGATGACGCGATGATTTGTCTACTGTTATGTAAAAACAGAAGATACTAATTAAATTTAGTATCCATTGTGCGAACGTTTTGAAGTTCGGAACGTTGTTTTTTAGCCATTCTTGGTTTACTCGAGCTTTGTGGGACGATGCCGAGTCCTGTTTTGAAAAGTCAATGGTCTGCCATCAAAATTTGTGTCTATACACGGCTTCATAGTAACCTCCAGAATACTTTCCCAATAATACTTCGCATTTACCTTGACATCAGGATCGATGAAAATGGTTGGAGAGCGCCCATCTGCGGTTACAGCGGCCTAAACCATTACATGTGGCGGGTGCTGCGCCCTTGTTGCCAATCGGTGACTCAAATTCTCGTATGAGCGGTGGGTCAATTAAATCCTATCGTTTTGAGAGTTTACGAATTACTCAGTTTGAAAAGCTTTCTAATCAGAAAACACAATGTTCGGAACACGGAAATTGATCGCTTTCGGTCAAGCGAAGCAATTCCTTTGCGCTCTTAAGTCTCACTTGTTGCTGCTTTGGTGTGAGATCATGCGCCTTTTGGGTCTTGTAAGGCTTGACTTTGAGATCATTTTTCACTATGCGGCGGATGCTATAGTCAGATATTTTCAGTTCTTTCGCCATTTGATTGGTACTTCGTCGGGGATTTCGCTCAAGTCGCTTTTTCATTTTTAGAACCATTTCACGTGACGTTGCAGTCTTTTGATGACCACCTCCATAACGTTTCGCGATGCTACTCAAATAATCGCTGATTGTGATTTTCCAGCCAAATATAATGCATTATCTATGAAAATACAACCACACTATTACGTTTGAAATCCATTACTGATTTTCTTTTTTCATGTTTACTCTCGGGAAAATGCTTCCGCGAGCTTGTACACAATACTCTGGACTGCCATTTAGTCAACTAACAGAGAGCTGATGCACGGGCGATCTGAAGTTGGTTACATTTCAGTGCCAGACTCTGTATTTTAAGTCTCTTATTTTTTAATGCAGTTTTTTTTTATTGATTGTAACTTTATGGAAATGATCTTTCACAACCACAGTTTGCCAGCTATTATTCCTCTTAGCGTACAAGACGATAATACAATAAAACCGAAAAAGAACTAAATGCCAAACATAAGAGCAAAATTTTTAATTTAAAGAATTTAATTAAATTAAAGACTGAACTCTTGTTTGGCGTGAGTGTAATCACAATCATAAAAGTGGTGACGCTTGCCGCCGCATTAATTTGCTATACAGGGGGTGCGATGTGGGTATCCCTATTGCATATTTTATGGGACTCATTAGTTTGTGTAAAATACAGGATATTTTCACTTGACTGCACCTGGTATTTTCCGCGCACTAGCTTACATATGTACTCATAAAAATATCTCTATATACAACTAAGTTCACAATAATGGCAGTGCGATATACTGCAAAGTTTTGACTATTTATTTATTTATTATTATTTGTTTTTGTTTTTTTTTTTTGCATAAAAATAAAGTTTGTGCTCCAACAAAAACAAATAACTTAAACTTTCAAGCTTTCTACAACATTTGGAAAAACTCGACAAACTGCCAACAAAACTTTAAACTTTTTGATAAAAATTAGAAAAAAAAATTTTAATGGAATAAAGTGCAAGTTTGAAATGACCCAAAATTTGCGTTGATTTTGTACAATTTTTTATTGGCCGTCTGATGCAGTTTCTCCGCATAAATAAATATCGAACATTTTTTATATGGAAGAAAATGCATAACACCATCAAAGGAATAAAAAACTATAAAAATCTAAGCGAAATTTGAGCTCTTACTTTGACTTTTTTATACCAAAATTCAATGGACTATAAAATTGTTTAGTCGAAATTTTTCTAAAAATTCTGATTAAAAGGATTGAAGGATTGATGAAAACTTATGCATTTTTTTTAGAATTTGACGCAAAATTATTCATCCAATTTTCTTTTTGAAAAACTTTTTTACTAAATTAACCAAGCATGATTAATTTTCTTAATCTTCACTTGCTCCATTGCTTGTCTGTTTGTAAACTGCGGTTGTTTAGATTACAAGTGTTGAATAGGTTTGGCATACAATGCCATTTCCAAAAATTGTAAATCTTTCAATAGGGTGATAAATTTGGCGCTAAAGTAGTCCTCCTATCAGAAAATTTTTCGATTGGCCCCTAATGTCAGTTCTGTTTTGACTTTTGTGTAGTAAACACATGCGAAATACACGTTAATAAACAATGTTACGCTACACTGCTCCAGAACGCGGAATATTGCTGACTATTTATTTGACCAATAATCGGTCGGTGACTTTGGCACAACGAGAATTTCGTCGCAGACTTCCTCGCCGTCCAACGCGTACTGGTGAAACACTGCGACGTTTAGCCGCTCGCCACGAGATGCTGCCAGGCGTGGCAGACCCCGGAGGAGCCGTTCTGCAGAGAATATTGCTGGTCTAGCCGAGGATGTCATGGAAGCGCCGTCGACATCGACATCGACGGTCTTTACAGCGAATTTTGGTGCAAGATTTGAAGATGTTTCCGTACAAAGTCCAGACGATGCATCAGCTGTTAGCTGCTGACCGTCAATTGCGTCTAACATACGCTCAAGCCATCCTTAATCACCACCAAGAGGAAGATGATTTTTCATCAAAAATAATCATGAGTGATGAGGCCCATTTCCATCTTAGCGGGTACGTAAATAAGCAAAATTTACGCTTATGGGGCACTGAAAATCCGCGTGTAACCCACGAAGAGCCATTACACCCGCTCAAATTCGCTGTATGGTGTGCTGTTTTCGCTGGAGGTGTCATCGGACCTTTTTTCTTCGAAGACGTCGCGGGCCAAACGGTGACTGTGAATGGTGAGCGCTACAGAGTAATGATCAACGAGTTCTTTTTGCCGCAACTTGATGAATTGGGATTGGAAAACATGTGGTTCCAACAGGACGGTGCAACGGCACACACTGCACGTGACACAACCGATATGCTGAAGGATGCATTTCCCGGGCGCCTAATCTCCCGTTTTGGCGATTTGCTCTGGCCAGCAAGATCGCCTGATTTGACCGCTCCAGACTTCTTTTTGTGGGGCTTTTTGAAGTCGTGGGTTTATGTCAACAAGCCTCAGATTCTTGCAGCTCTTAAAGACAATATCCGTCAAAAAAGTGATGGAAAATGCCATAAAAAGGGGCTCAAATGGCAATCAACTGTGGCGGCGGCCATTTACATGACATCATATTCTCGACTTGATGTAAAAAAAATTAAAAGACCAAATAAAAATAATCCACAAGAAAAATCAATGTTTTTCATTTTTTTTTAAATTACAGCCAAAAAACATCGCAAGCTTACTTTTGCGCCACCTGTACTAAGTTTGAAAATTTGGATTATAATTTTTTGTTGTTTATGAACTATATTTTTATAAAAAATTTAAAGAAAAATTAAATAAAAAATAAATTAGTCAAAACTTGGCAATGCATCGCGCTGCTATTAATGAAAGAGCAGGTGTAAGATATATATATTTAGGTGCATATCTGGTAATACATACATATTTTACTGTATATAAATATAAATCGGTATATAAGTACATAATAATATAAGTACTATGATTATATGGCATTTGAGTTTAGCTCTCACTCGATGTGCAAGTGGTTCTCCATTTTTATAGCGAATTCATGCAGCGCCATTAAATCACTTTTTGCTTTTTGCACACACACATACAAACTCACATACACAGCCTTACAAAACACACCTTCAAACAGATTTTTATTTTCACAGCACTTTTACACTTTTCCTGTGGCAACACTTACTTCCTACTCCTACAGCGCGGCAATTGCACACTGGCTTTTGTCTGCTTCTTCTTCTTTACTTGTATTTTTACGAGTTTTTAAGTAGTCGTAAAACGTAACACTTGATGTGATATTAAACGACGTTTACATTAATGTTGTATGCACTAAATTTGTACATTTGTATGTGATTTATATTGGGTATGTAGTCGCGGAGGGCGAGGTGGGAGTTACAGGTATTTACCAAGTTGACGAATAGTAAAAGTGAAATGACTGTGCTGAAATTCTTCATTGGTACAGTTAACCTTGCAAAAGCTAATAAATATTTATCCGCTTTAGCCGACTGAGCTGCGTGGAAAGGTCGATAAACTTCTTTCTGTGTAATAAAGCAAAGTGTAGTGGATAGGGAAAATGATGCAAACAAATTTTGTGTTTCTAATAATAACATATTTGGTGGTGAGGCATTGAAACAGAAGTACTGTAGTAAAAGGAGTGATGATTATCGATCAACAAAATATTTTTTTTTTTTTGCTTTTGGCTGAGCGAAAGGCATCTACTTGAATGGCATAAGATTGTTTAATACATAGTTAATACTCTATAGTAATAGTAAAAATTGTCCAGGAAGATTTTTACTTGCACGTGGAATTATAGATTTTATATTGCACAGTTTTTGATTTCCTCATAATTTTTTCATTTTTGAAAGGACTTTAAATTTAAAAGAATTCTATTTTGGAGAATAATTTTATGGACCTTTATTCGCTCTGTGATATTAGTATGTATATTAAACGATGTAGGATATATCCAGCTATTAAAAAAGTGTGTATATTTTTCAACTCTTTTCTTCTTGCCGTTTTTAAAAATCGTAAAAAAATAGTTAAACTTTGCTCTAATGAAATAAAATGTACGCAATGAATGATATAAAAAGTCTAAATCTTAAAATTTTCTGAAAATTGGTTTATTTGTAGGCTTGAGTAAAATATGAAGTAAACTGATTTTTTTTGTTTTGGAAAAAAATCTTAGATTTCTTCTAAAAATTGGAAAACAAATTTTTTTTGTCATGTATGAAAAACCAATTTCCATAAGATTTTTTTCTTATTTTTTTTATTAATACAGTAAACGCTCACAAATTAGAACTCTTAGTAATTAGAATTTCCAGAAATTATATTAGAATCAACTTTTTGAATACATTAGAATTTTCGATTCTAATTTCAGAGCGTATTTTGTTTTTTTGTTGCAAAATAGATATAAAAAGAGGAATCCCCAATTTATTCATGTTACGCTCGGTAGTCGTTGGATTTTCGTCGCTATCCGTACAGTTTTTGTTAGTTTTGTTTGAAATTCGATTCGCGTGCACGTGTTTCGGCATTGTTTGCTTAAAAGTAAAAGTCGTTCGTTGAAATGCCAAATAAACGTAAGAAAAATACTTTGTCTTTGGAAACCAAAGTGCAGATCTTGGAAAAGCTTGACCAAGGTATTCAAGGGAAGCGGTTAGCCCTAGAATTTGATGTGGCGCCATCTGCAATCACCTATATCAAATCTATGAAATCATCAATTTTAAGCGCTGTTTCTAATACCTATCATAAGGCTAACAAAAAATCATTGCACATCGTTGAATATCCAAAAATGGAAGCAAGTCTTTATGAGTGGTTTTTAAATCAACGCGAAAAAAAGTGTACATTAACTGGGCCAATACTAAAGGAGAAAGCCAAACAAATATTCAAAGTGGAATATCCCGATAAAGATGAAAGTACATTTAGCGCAAGTGATGGATGGTTTAGCAAATTTAAAAAACGACACGGAATACGTTTTTTTTTTAATTTGTGGCGAGATTCTCTCTAGTGATATTGCTTCAGTCACCCCGTTTATTCACAGATTTCGTGCAAAAGTCGTTGAGATGGGGCTAATGGAGTCACAAATATATAATGTAGATGAAACCGGATTATTTTACCGTTGTTTACCTGACAAAACATACGTCTCTCTTTTCGAGAAAACCGCCCCCGGGTATAAAATCCAGAAGGAACGAATTTCAGTGTTACTTGGTGTAAATGCTGATGGATCACATAAATTAATGCCATTAGTAATTGGAAAAGCAAAAAAACCAAGAAGTTTCCAAGGATTCAAAAATCCACTCCATTACAACTTTTCAAAAAATGCTTGGATGACATCTCGGATTTTTCATGATTGGTTTCACAAGATATTTATTCATGAGGTAAGAAAAAACTTTGTTTTTAGGTTCAGTAATTCCAAAATATTTTCAATTCACAGGTGATTCGTTTCTCTCAGGAAAATAATTTGCCTCCGAAGGCAATTTTGCTAATTGACAACTGCTCTGCTCATGCACCAATTGAGAAACTTCAAAGCGACGATGGAAATATAATTGCATTTTTCTTTCCACCGAATGTAACAGCAACTTTACAACCAATGGATCAGAATCCTATTAAGTTAACCAAGCTAAACTACAGAAGTATGCTTCTTTCTCAATTAATTGCTGAAGGAGGTGACCTCAAGGTTCGCTTGAAATCCTTTTCAATTCGAAATGCAATCATGCTATTAAAGCAAGCTTGGTATGATGTTCCAGAAAGAGTAATAAAAAAGTCCTGGTCAAAGTTGAACAACTGGGACTCTGATCAGTATGAAAGTGATGACGATGATGTGCCACTAGCACAGCTACTGCAAAAAGATCAAGACTGCAATGGAGCTCTTCAGGCAGCTCAAGCACTTTTAACAGAAATAGAGCCAACTAATAACATTAGCATACCAGAAATTGAAATATGGAACAATGATGTGCTTGATGACGACCCTGCACATGATCTCAATAGCGATGATGAGTCTTCAGGTAGCAGCGAATTTGATGACCGGGAGGTCTTACCAGTTGTCTCTACTTCTACAGCCATTGAAAGCGTCAATAATTTAATAAAATGGTGTACTTATAGTGAATCGTTTTCCGCAAAGCACACAAGCAATCTGCTAGCTCTTCGCAATGAGATTGTTATTGCAGAAACAAATAAAAGGAAGAAGCAAACAGCAATAACAGACTACATGCCTGCAAATTAGTTACGAAGTTTTTGATTAATTTTTGGCTGTTTTAATGTATATTTATCGATCTCTTATGTATTTTTGATAAAAAAAAATATATTTACTGTAATTGGAGTTTTTGTTTTTTGGACCTTTTTTTGACTTAGCGCATAAATACATATATGTATATTGGATTGTTACCTTATGTTTTCTCGTTTTTATGAATAAAATTTAGTAAGACAAAATTTCATTGTAGTTTTTCAATGCAAATTGACTTAAATTTTAAGGTTTTATTGAAATAAAAAAACGTCCAGGAATTAGAATTTTTCAAAAATTAGAATCACCCTAAAAACAAAGTGGTTCTAATTTGTGAGCGTCTACTGTAGTTGTTAATATGCTAAGTAATCCGTGAAAGTTTCATAGTGGGATTATATTAACTTTTTGTGTTATAATCAAAAGGCACAGTGATACCGGTGAAAAATCAGTGCAAAATACTGCGCTGGCATTATTGAACTTTCAAAAAAACAAGGTTTTTTAAAAATCATAACTTAAATTAAGAAAAAGAAGCAAAAAAAAATATTATAAAAATATTAAAAAGAACCACACCAAAATTTTCACCATTGAATAAATCTGAGAATTATTAAATTTTTTTCAAAAATTTTTCGGTTTATGTATTTCTTATTATAGCTTAAAAATTAACAAATTTTCTTAAAGTTGAATACCATGCCCAAAATACTTAGATCAGTTGACATGAAATCACTCAACTCAGCTGATTGCGCTTGATTTTCGACGTTATAACTATTTACGCTTTATTACATCACCAGCTCAGATGCTTCTGAGCAAATCTGGATCATCGTGGAAGCCATTCAACACCAACAGAATAGTTACATTTAGCAATTTCGGATCCAAAATCTCCGAGCACATCAAAACACGTATAATCCTGGTATCTGAAAACAAGAAAACAAGTATCAGAAACAAGCAAATTGGATACTAAAACCCACTTATGTTGGTGAAAATCGAATTTTTGTAGACCACGAAATTTAAAAATAACTTTTTTCACCATTTACTTTAGTAAATATTTATTATTTTATAATTTAATACATTTTATTTCTCACCACAAAGAAAAGCGTCTACTCCATAAATAAGCCAATGTAACATATCATGATGCCAATTAGCACCTCGTGCTCTATATCTTCATGCATATCCCACACACGCACGTACACATTTTTACTACACTTATGAATACGTCCGCTAGCCTAAGGGTGGTAAAAGAGGAATGAGTATGTGCCGTGAATTTATTGAAAGAAATTGTCCACATACTAATAAATTTACTTAATACAGTAACACAAGCACACATTTATACCTACAAGCACACGCACACTTGCTTGCAACGTAAACACTCATAAAGAAACGTATAAACTCTCGCCCAAAAGTATACTAAATTCCCTATAAATTCACACAATTGAGGCCAACGGCACCGGCTGGACATGTCAATGAGCTACGCTAAATATTTTATTAGCCAACATATTTACAATAACAACACAACCAACAACCATATACAAAAGGCGAGAAAAGTGTGGCATGAAAGTCTTGCACTGCGGTCGAGATTGTGTTAAACTTTACCCGGAAGAGGCTAAAAGTGAAAAAATAGGGAAGCAGCAGCAATAACGCACGCAGAGCAAGGCAGGCAGGCAGAAAGGAGCAAGGGCCATATTATGCCCCGCACGAAATGGCTAGCTGCTGGCTAACCGACTGGCTGCTGCCTTATAATATACTCGTATATATGTGGCCAATGATGTTGGTCATAACAATAAGAATGATGAGGCCGCTAGGGATTTGACGTTTGGCAAAGATTGATGCTGTAGGGGTGGGCGATAAGTATGAGAAGATGTGAGAAAATGTGTTTGACAGGAAAAGCTATGTGAATAAAGAAGGCACTGCAGAGAGTAATAAGTAAAAGGAAAGTGAAATGTATAACCGTAGCGAGTGTCTTAGTATTCAAGGAAGAAGATGTTGCATTTTCCTCGAAGACTGTGGTTGATGAAGTAGCCTACCGCACTTCCGCATCATTCACAATACTTGCTCAGCAGCGCTGCTTTTCGGATTTCTTTTTTTTTTTGTGACTTTCTTGCTATACGAGCTTGTCAGTAGGCAGCAGAAAAAGTGCCCTCAAAGGTTCATTTGCCACTTGTACGTGACTGTCTGTTGGTTTGATAGCGAAGTCATTCACAGGAAATTGGCAGTCCTGTTTGCACGATTTTTTGCACTCCCATCCCACTCTGTGTCGCCTTTGTTAAATTCCAGCGAAACATATGTTTTCAATTTAGTTTGTTGTGCCAATAATTGAACAAGACATCTGTTTTCTGATTGAATTACGAGTGGCGAAAATCGATATTTAAGGTGAAAGTAAGATTAATTGTATAAGAAGCTTTAAGCCGAATAATTTATTAGATATTTGTTTATATGTACATATGTGTACGTGTATAGGTGTATTGTACCTTTAATACATTTACTTGATCTTTTATGGTTTTCTTCTATTTACTTTAATGCGATTCGCACCTGTGCTCCTTGCATGACTCCATAAGGGATACCATAAAGCATTGAAAGTGAATATCATCAGTCATCGTCAATGTTGACATCTCGACGCAGCGCAGGCGTCGTATTTAATACTTAGAATAGCTGTTAATAAAGGACACCTTGAGGAGGTGATTCGGTACTTTATATGATACTTCATACGACTGCATTGAATTTGTTGTATTACAATATCGATGTAAATAAGAACACAAATCATGTACTCTAATATTTGAAGACCAAATTCAAGGCAGGTACATTTTTCTAGAAACCTTATTGCATACCCTTCATTAAACTATTTATTGAAATGGGTTATTAAATCAGATGCCTTTGAGTAACAACACTTCCATCGGGAGGCTCATATCTAAACTTAATGTAGGGAAGGCGCTCAAAAAATGCTTAGACGTCTCATCCATGCAAAAATAAGCAAAGTACAGGTGGTTCCATATTTCTTCAATCAAATCAACATCAGGTGTCAGTAGACAATCCTACAGGCAACTTTCTGTAGTTTCAATTGTGCACCATTGTAAGCACCATGGAAAATGCTAGGAGGAGAAGAAGGTGTGTTTCGCTGTTTTTCTTGACGTGTTACAAGCATTTGACAAGCTATGGTACGTAGGTGTACTCCATAAGCTGAATTCGATGCTGCTAGCACAAATGCCTCAGGAAAAAACTCTAGCGTACCACAAGGGAGCATTTTGGGACCTCTGCAGTATCTCTTCTACCCACAAGACCTACCCTCGGCAATCGGATGATCCTGCGCTACTTGCTGTGCACGTTAGGGTTGAAGGTGCTGGTACTAAGCTTCAAGATGCGGCCAACCAGATTGCTTCCTGGGCCAAAAAGTGGAGATTTAAACAAAACGAGAGCAAATCAGCTCACTTAGTTTTTTCTCTGAAATATACAGAATACAAACCAATCTTTATGGATGAATCGACAATCCCATACGTCAATGTATCCAACTACTTAGGTATTACACTCGATGCATAACTGCGCTGGAAAGCGCATTAAAAAAAAAAACGTGATGAGCTCGATTTAAAACTCAAGAAACTCCATTATCTAATAGGACGGCGCTCTAAACTATCAACTTTCAACAAATTACTTATTTACAAAAAATTGTAAACCTGTGTGGACCTATGGCGTCTAATTCTGGAGATGTGCAAGTAAAAAGTACATAACTTCCATTCTACGTCTGCAGAACAAGGTTCTTCGAAGCATAGTAAATGCGCCACACTACATACGAAACAGGGATCTTCAGCGTGATCTTGCCATGTTAACTGACACTGAAAGGACAACAAAAGAACAATAAATAAAAAATAAAAAATAAAAATGAAAAAACACTGTGAATTGGGAGCGTACATACATACATATATGTAAATATTTACTTAGCACTATATATATGTATCCGAAGGTTCCAAGAGTCACATTTGCCTAGTTAGGATTCCTGTACTTAAATCCTTCTTGAACATAACTCACGAAAGACATATCATTTTTCTGGCAATAAATGTGCATCAGGTATAGACTTGTCATCCCCAAGTACTCTCCGCTAGTCGTGAATATCGGTGTATACTTCTCCAGAGCAAAGTGAAGACTATCGCATAAACCTCATATCCTGACTCGAATCAGCTCAAAAGCTTTATGCCAAGATTCTATAGGTGCATTACTGACCATACAAACAAAATCGATACTGTTTGCTCAACTTAATTATAAAATCTATTATATTTTAAATCTTTCGCTAAAATATTAAAAAAAAATATATTATATTTACGGGCAATATAATGCGAATAAATTTCTTGATGGCGTTGCCAGTAATTCCATCACTGCTCGCAAATGCTGGGCGTCTCATAACGAGATGGCGGAATATCCGCATCAATTTGATATGGCTGCCAGGGAATAGTGGCACACCAGAGAATTATAAGGCAAACAAATTAGCGAGAGAGGGCACTACCAATCGCCTCCCTCTTGGCATAGAGATTGTAGGTATACCCCTCTAAGCCTACAAACTGTTAGATCCAAGTAGCAGTGTGACTACAGCCAACAAGAGATGGGTTAATAGTCTGACATGTAATGCGCCAAAAAGAATTTGGCCAAAATGGAACGTTAGGCGCTGAAAGTTGCTACTTAATCACTCAAGGAAAAGCGTCTCTATGTTATTTGCTTTGACCACAGGTCCCTGTCTCCTAGATCGACATGCTCAAAAACTCAACGTACCTCATTTTGACTTGCAGACGCAGCAAGTAAGGGGAGGAAGAAGAGTTCGTCAGACATCTTCTCTGTTAGTGTCCCACGTCGCATGCCACTAGGTTAAGATACTTTGGCTCATTGTTTTTGAATGATAATGATTACCTCCGGGATAGAAATGACGCCCAGATCAATGGGTTTGCACTTAAAACTAAATGGTTTAACGAGGTTTGGATCGGTCTGTCCCTAAACCAGCTGACTGAGACCGTTGCCGATCCAAACCTCGTTAAACCATTTAGTTTTAAGTGCAAACCCCCCTTCTACCTACCTAACATACCTACCTACCTACCTGCCCTCAACCGATTTGACAAGTTTTATAATTTCGGTGGAAAAAAGTTTACCTTAGGCATTCAATACACTTAAATAAGCTCAGTTTTGGCATTACTATGTGCAGATCTCGGTAACCAATCGCCACACGTATTGTTATATATTATAATAATACGGTCAAAGTCCTCAATCTATTCATAAAGTATAAAATTTATTTTTCTTTTGTTTATAAAATTTTTTTCTATTACATACTTTTATACTCATTTTAATTTTTTTGTCATTTACTTATTTTTTTTTTTTTTGTTTTTGGATTTTACATTGTATGATTTTACATATATGACAACTCAGCTTTTGTTCATGCAAAACCATTCTCAAGTTTCCAATTGAAGGAAATCGACGCACACCGGTCTAGCTTAAACCTTTGTATGTACTTGCCCTACTTCACGGTTTATCAGCATTATCCTTGTCTCGTACTTAGTGAATCCAGAGATGGTATAGAATTTGATCCTATCATGTCAACCCAATTTTTCAAAACCGTACTGACCATTTCTTGCTCTGTCACACAACAAGTGACAAATCATATCTAGGGAGATGTTCAAGCGCGGCTGCAGGGTAGCCAACCGACATCGCCAAGACACGATTACGTACTTTAGTGTGTTTTTCTCAGCAGCACAGCTAAAGTCGGTAATAATTGTTTCATAAACAAAATGGTGCAACCAGTAGCCCTTCTGAAAAATTTGGTCAGTCAAGATATCACTCAAAAACCAACGAAATGGAATTCCCTTGCCTAAATTACAAGTCCTTTCCAATAGCGGAAAATTTAGGGAACTTAGCACTAAGTTTTTAATAATTTTAATAATATTTGATATTCAGGCGTTCACGTAAAAAACGTTAACTTTAACTCAAAAGATAGGTTAAGAAAAAGTGTAACCAATGAACGAAAAGTAATGAGAAAAAATACAAAAATATAAAAAATATTACCGCAATCTCAAGTAGTAATTAAAAAAGAATGCGGCTTTTCTGCATAAACAATCCAGGCACGGAATATCTTCTTACCAGCCTAAGGGTTAAATATGCTTTGCATAGCTTCTTAATGTACATAACAATATTTCTTTGCCTGCATTTAGGCGCATCAATCATTTGTCACTTGCTGATTTTGTGATGAAGGTGGAACAAAACACAGCTGAAACCAACGAATATAGAAAATTATTTATAGCAAATCAAGAAATAACGACTAGTGAGCACATAACATGTGTGGATATGTATATGCATTTGTGTTAGAATAATTGAGAGAATTCTGCACAATACACAGGGAGTATACAGTAGTGCATAACTATAAATGCACAGTATTTGTGAAGTATCTCACTGATTCACTGTACGTATTGAACGCGAACAGCTATGGGGATCTGAAACTTCCAAAGATTACTGAGCATAGTCTTAGCTAGTAATAAGAAATAAGAACAAAAATAAAACAAGGGGAAATTGTTCAAAAATTACAAAAACCATTTTTTCTTAGAAAGTAAAAAAAAAATGTATTTTTCTAAAAAAACCATTTAAAAAAGTTATTTTATCATAAAAACTAAAAACAAAGTGATAAAAATTTTAAAAAGGACCGAAGATCTATTGTTTGGAGAGAAAAACATTTCTCCTCACAAGATATTAGTTATTTTTTTAGATAGAATGTTTTATTCTAAAAGTTAAAAAAGTGTATACAAATGGTAAAAGAGTCGCATATATTTCACTTTAAAATTTCTATTCGAAAAATTTCAACATTGAAAAAAACTGAACATTATTAAATTTCTTCCAAAATCTTTTAAGTTTATTTCTTATTATAATCAAACCTACAAACATAGTCAGTTACAACAACTTATAAACTAGTAGAACAAAGCAGAAGTAGCCTTACCACCTTCACTGTAAATCATACAGTTACCTTAATCTGGATCACGGGACATCGAAACATTGAAGGAAACGAAAACGCGGTCGAACTGACAAGAGGGGGATCTGCCATGAATAACATTCCTGCAGAATCGGTATTCACAACACTGATTGCAATCGAGAATGCAATTTCCCTTAAAATATGTATTTACAAAACGCGGAATGCAGATGGAGACACCAGACAACATGCAAAGTTAGCAGAACGTTAGGGCCCATCTACAATCGCAAACAAACGTCAATACTGATAAATATGATCGGATCGGAGTCCAAAATATCGGTCATATTTTGGAATTAGCCCGAAACAGAGACGCTTTTTCAAATATTATAAAAAATTTATAAAAATGTTTTTATTTTTGTGTGCATATTTGTTAAGCTTTATTGTATTCATTTAATTTTGTATGCATGGAATTTTATAGTTACATTATATTATATTTTATACATGATCGCTTACATTCGGTAGCGAATTGCAAATAAAGAAGAAGAAGATAAATATGACACGAAGGGATGCCTGCAGACGCAGGGCAGTAATAATTGACTGGTCTATCGGACACCAAGCAGCCAAAATGGGCATCCCTTGCAGCACAGTCACAGCTGTAAACAGCCAGAAAACAAGGAAATGATTTTGCATTTCCTCTGTGAATTATGGAAAAAGCGTTATGGAAGGAAAGAATGGGCAAACCATTGATCAAGAGTCTCGAACAACGTCTGGCTTAAACGTCGCTAACCTAATAAGATTCATAAACCATACGGACTGTAAATAACCATTCATGCTGTAAATACCATTCAACAAGTTAGTAGCGCGGAAGTGGCAATAAAATGCAGCGGAAGCGCTGTTAGGCTTCGAATGAATCACCACTTTAACCAACCAACCAATCACTTAAATCACTTGACGTGGAATATGCACAACTGTAAGCAACGACATTTAAATAGTCCAATGCTATATATCTTATTTGCCATGAATGGGAACTAAATCTTTCCCATGGGTTAAAAAATAAACATGAAGTTACGCTGAGTACATATTTCAATCTAAGCAAAAAAACGTTTTTCGGCCCTAAATCGAGATTTTGATGGTCAATCCAAGAATCCGAGTAACTTTTTTCTACTTTACTAGACCTATAGATTGATGTATATCTCGAAAAAAGAATATCTTCAATGTCACACAGCGCAATCTATACTATAAAGGTGAATGTCTGTACGTTGTCCGCGCATCACTACGAAACGACAACACCAAATGACGTAAAAATCTTTATACATTCATATTTTCACCCAATGAAGGTTATAGGCATGTTTTTATGATAGAACTCCCTTCCCACAGCCCCCAGACCTCGCCATCACTCTCATTCGTCACTAATAATTGAATATTTGCTTTAACTTAATATAAAAGATTTTAGTTTTTCCTATTTCCCACTATTTATAGCACACTCTAGACTTCATAATCCGCATAAGCTCTTCAACTATGACCCAAATGCAAAGTTCAAAAACGGTCTGAGATAGAAAATTAATAAAAATAATTTTGTTTGATATTTTTCTGATTGGTTGTTTTGATTTTATTCAACGAGGCATAGAAACGGATGCCGGGTATTCTAATATTATGATTATTAATAAAAAATAATTTTCTATGAAATTATTGTTTGTAATTCTTTTATATACATATCCTAAATCCCTCAAAACTACTCCTACGCGAGCGGGGCCGCGGGTTAAAGCTAGTAGCAAATATATATATACATATTTTTTCATAAAATGTTTCATTTGTCGCAACGCTTCTAACTGTAAAAAGCTTTAATAGGAAATTTCATGTTTTTTTACATAACTAAAAGTAAGGTGTGTCTATAATAATGCACCACAATGTATGCTTTTGGATAACGAAAATTTATACGCGCATGTTACTCACATTACTCTCCTCCCACTCTATCGGAAATACCGATGCTAAACGAATTTATTAACGCGCCAAGCCAATGTTCGTATGTGTGTCTAACTACAGCGCCTAATTATATGCTATACTTAACTGGCTGCGCGTGACGTTGGAACTTTCACTTGATTGAAAGCTACTCTCATCAGCAAAGAGACAAAGTCACAGCAGCTTGTTTGTGCAAGCATCTCGTGAATATTTTCAAATGCAGACTGTTGACATATTCCTTCACATTTTAACCGCAAAGCAGACGAGATATTCAAAAGCACACAAGTATTTGCATACGTAATGTAAATAAAGTATATGCGTATATGTATTTCGCTAAACTTGTATATTATGTATATGTATACAAACAAAAAATTCTCAAGTACACACACACGTGCGTACTTACATATCAGCAGCAACATTTTTCCTGCATTCCCGACTGATTGTTATGCAAATATCGTGGCACCTACACTCACTTTCTCCTATTTGGCAACGTGGCGCACATACAAACTACTTAATACATATGGACATACACGCAGATACTCATTTGATTCGTTGGCGTCATGCTAGAACATGTTACTTCCACATATATTTTTCCAGTCTCTCTTTAATCAGCATTCTTTACGCTCGCTGCTCAACAGTATTTATTTGCGCAATTCCCTTGGCATTATTTGACGGATTTCCACAGTAATATAAAATATGCATATCCCTTGTTAGATGTTGAGGCTATGTTTTTCTTTTTTTCTTTTATTCATAGTTATGCAAAATTTCCCTCATCCATTGCAGCAGCTGTTACGGAGTTTTATCATTTTTCATATCCTTAAAATTTAAATAAACGCTCGTATATGTACGTGTGAATGTGCATATGTATGTATACGTAATTTGTAATCATTTATGTATGAGGAGCTTTAATTTGTAGAACTCAATAATTTCGTCGCCATAGTCCAATATATTTGTGCTCTGTATATGAATTAGTAGTCCAAAAATCGGGGGAACGATCAGTATTGTGCTCACAAAACAAAAGTTTTATCATAATAATAGTTGGTTTTGCAGTTAAATTTTCAGAATCCCTTTAATTATACTACGTCACAAAAAACCCCTTAAGCAAAATAAAAATATAATTCCAGAAAAACTGAAATTGCCGTATACTCGTATGCTGTGCATCGCACCTCTTCTACCAGAGAATGTTAATGCATTAACGCATTAACGCGTTAATGCATTAACATTCTCTGCTTCTACCAAGGCTTCGCTTGACCTATGATTTACAGGGCAGATGAGGAAAGTCGCGATTAAGTTCAGTAATATGAGAGAATATGAATATGAAACTTCAAAAATTGTAAGATATGATTTAAAAAATCATGAATTCATATTTTTAAAGTTATTCGAGCTAAAGATATCGATAATTTAAGAAAAAATCAAAAACAATTTTTTCAAAGCTTATCATGTTTTGTACAGTAAGAAGTTGAAATCGGAACTAGTTATAATTCGATGCTGAGGGCACACTGTAATTTCACGTAGCACACAATGCTCGATTTTTAGCAAAGCTTTCGTTTATAAGCTTTGGACGAATTTCAATCAGGATTTACTGCAGTCCACAAATGAACAACAAATACCATATGTAAATAAAATTGCTAAAAAGGGACACGAACAAACGCTTAGTTTCCCTTTACAAGAGTGAGTTTCCCCCAATTGATCAATGGCATCTACACTTCCTTCGATCTGTTGTAGTATCCAATAATTTCTAGCGGTTTATCGACGCTGTTCCTAAGCGATATTTGAAATTGAGGTAAAATTTTGTACGGATATCGGCCGCTAACCAAGCTTTTAATTTATTTCTGTGAGGTTTACTTGGCAATGAAACCATAAATGGGCACTTATCCTTGAGGCTCATCAACAAAAAGGGTAGATTTGCAATCCCTTCCTATTCGGGCGTGGGCCTCAATGACCTACAATGACCTTTATCATAAGTCCGAAAAACACTCTTTAATTCAGTAAAACGAGTTCTGGACTAATACAGATGAAATGGTAACAGTAAAAGCGACACCTCTTTTACTGTTATCATTTCATGCTGCTGATACTATTTTTGTGTCCGCTCTAGTAATATACTGGTGATGTGAAGGTCTCGATCGCAGTAGTTGACATTCGTTTGAAGCGTAAATATCCGTTTTTATCTGACGTCGAAAATGTGTACGTTCGTCCCGAAAAAACAGCATTTGCGGGAGGTCATGCTTCATTATTACCTTTTAAAGAAAAGTGCAGCTGAAACGTGTCGTATAGTGGCATATACTGAAAGGAAAGTATAAAGGAGAAGACGTTTTGATACCACGCATCTCAATGATTCCGTGACGCTACTTTTGTTATTTTCAAAACGATGGATCAAAACGAAAATCGTGTTTTAATTTTACACTGTTTCTTGATGGGGAAAAAACCGTTCAAGCGAACCAATGGTTTGAAAACTAAACTAAAAACTAAACAACAATAAAACGAAGGTTTGCTGACTTCAAACGTCATCGTAGAGACATCGTGGATGCACAACGCAGTGGACGTCCAAATGAGGCGGTAGTACCAGAAAACATCAAAAAAATCCACAAAATCGTTTTGAATGATCGAAAAGTGAAGTTGCATGAGTTAGCTGACATCGTAAAGATATCAAAATAATGCGTTGGCTTTATATTGCATGAGCATTTGACTGTGAGAAAGCTCAGTTCAAAGTGGGTGTCGCGCTTGCTCACTGTTCTCAAGAAACATGAACATGATGATGATTCTGAACAATGGCAATTCACAGACCTAAAATTGCTCGCCGGTAAGAAATTTCGCTCGAATGAAGAGGTTGCAGCTGAAACTGAATTGAAATGTTAGAGCGGCGCTGGAATGATTGCGTTGATCTCAATGGAAATGAATAAAGCTAATTTTGAACAAACAAAACGTTCATCATCGAAACGCCTCATAGAATTAAAAATTATAATTTGGAAGTAAGGCTAGAATTGTATATGTATAAGTTATGCGAACTTAATCGATTTTAATGCAACTTTATCTAGATTTAAATAGAATTTGTTTACTTTGCTAAAGTAGGCTCAATCTGTACGGCTGGCCTGTATACTGAATAATTAAAGAAATAAATAAATCAAGAGACTGACGATATCATATGCACATATTCGTTGTATTTAGTATTTTTGAAGACTTCAATTTATGTATGTATGTATGCACGTGTATATAAGCTTATTATGATAAGTACATTTTTATTTGTACTCCTTCTAAAACATCTTTCTGCAAGCAACATCTGCGTATAGCACCAGCATAAAAAGCAAATGAATAATGTTGAAGACAGCTAAGCAAGAGTGATGATTTGTTACACGCGTATGAAGTTTCACAATAGACAATTATAGCAAGGAACAAAAAAGTGAGATAATGATTTGAAGCAGCTGTTACTGAAGGCTGCTTGACAATGGAACTCTTTCTGATGTTATGCCAGTACAGGATACAGCGTACAGGGTCATTCTAATTCGAGTTTATTTTTTAGTAGTATTCTGTTTTGATAACTGCTTCAATACGATTTTGTCTCTTTTCACAGATGTTAAGAAGAAAGTCTGAAATTTACTAGATTTTCTAGATTTCAGATTTCACTAGAGTCCAGTATACGAATAAGTGAAATCCAGCACGAAAATTATTATTCTGCGAAAACTAAAGGGTGATGTTTTTTAGAGCTATAGGAAAGTTTTTCAAAAAAGCACACGTAAAATTCAGAAAAATTCATGAAATTTTTATTTAAATCGATAGTACATTCCATATAATTTAATGTTTGAAGATTATTTCATTCCAGTTACGTTACGATTCGCAGCATCTTTGAAGAAGTACGGTCCAATGATACCTCCAGCCCATAAACCGCACCAAACTGTGATCTTTTCTGGATACATTGGTAGCTCTTGCAATTCTTCTGGCTGATCTTCACTCCAAAATCAACAATTCTGCTTATTTACGTACCCATTGATCCAAAAATGAGCTTCGTCGCTGCACACAATTTTTCGATTAAAAGTGGATCTTAAACTTTCTTAACAGAACACGCATTTTTATAATAAAATTCAATGATTTGCAAGCCTTGTTCGTTTGTAAGACGATTCATGGTTAAATTATAGACCAAACTGAAGATGTTTGACAGTGAAACAAAACACGAAACGTTCGTCAGCTGTTTAAACCAACTGTTTAAAAAGATAATAGCTAAAAAATCATCATTTACATCTCATAAAATTATAGATATACTTGGCAGTTTAAGTAGGTAAACCGAACCTGGACTAAGGAAGTTAGTCACGAAGTTTGAATAGGCAATACAAGGCAAAAAAACACAATTGAATTGAAAATATCGCTGTTGTAAGGTAAATTAAAAAGTAGTAAAGTTAGGTTAGGTTGACATGGCTGGTTGGACCCTAGTGGTACCAAATGGAGCTTGACCCTTACGTTTCCTTGTAGGAGATTTCTTGTAATATAATAAGCCTGCGTCTTTTGCGAACCTAAGTGAGCTCTGAAGCTCTACTCCCGAGCATCATTTTAACCTCTCATATTGTAGAGCTTGTAAACATTTCATTCGGGATCTAGCTAATGCAGTGTTACCTTGCTCATTAGTGTTACCTTGCTCATTAGTGTTACCTTGCTCATATGTAGTTACCTTGCTCATTGCATTGCATGAACTGCAAGCGAAAGCGCGGAACGAACGACAAAACAAACAAAGCAAACGAACGGCAACGTTCGACATCTTGCTCTCTCCTACTTAAGTGAGCGTATATATGTATGTATATGCGCATATGTACATATATAAATTCACGTATTTGTATTTGCATATGCCTTCTTATTGATTATTATTAATTTGATTCACTTGAAGAATTTAAAATAAAACCAAGTTTGTTAATAATACCTGTTGTTTTAATGTTATAATTATTAATTTTTTTATTATATATGAAGGAAAAAATGTATTTTAATATTTACCATATACCTTATAAGATATGTTGTCTATACTAATATTATAAAGAGGAAAACTTTGTTTGTTTGTAATGAATAGGCTCAAAACTACTGGACCGATTTTAAAAATTCTTTCACCATTCGAAAGCTACATCATCCACGAGTAACATGGATTATATCTTATTTTGGAAATAGGGCTCGAGATATAGGTCAAAACGTGGACCAGGGTAACCTTCGGATGTGTATATACAATATGGGTATCAAATGGAAGCTGTTGGCGAATGTTTTAGTCCAGAGTATTTTTCATGCCGCTCCGTGACTAGGATCTCGAGATAGAGACCAAAACGTGGACCCTAGAATGTGTTTGTACAATATGGATATCAAATTGAAGCTGTTGGTGAATGCTTTAGTACAGAGTATTTTTCATGCCGCTCCGTGACTGGGGTCTCGAGATATAGAACAAAACGTGGACCCGGGTAACCTTTGGTTGTGTATGTACAATATGGGTATCAAATGAAAGCTATTGATAAGTGCTTTAATACGGGGTAATTTTCATACCTATTGATGACTAGAGTCTGGAAATATATGCCAAAACGTGGACCCGCCGTGTCTTTGCACCGAATTAAACCAAACTTACACACATTGTTAAGTAGGTATTGAAGATGATTTCCGTATAGTTTGAATACCTATTGGTAGATAGGGTCTCGAGATATAGGTCAAAACGTTGACCCGGGTAACCTTCGGATGTGTATGTACGATATGGGTATCAAATGGAAGCTGTTGGTGAATGATTTAGTTCAGAGTTTTTCCATCCGCTCCGTGACTAGGATCTCGAGATAGGGACCAAAACGTGGACCCTAGAATGTGTTTGTACAATATGGATATCAAATGAAAGCTGTTGATAAGTGCTTTAATAGGGGGTAATTTTCATACCTATTGATGACTAGGGTCTGGAAATATATGCCAAAACGTGGACCCGCCGTGTCTTTGAACCGAATTAAACCAAACTTACACACATGTTATGTTATGTGTTGTGTTGTGTTGTGTTGTGTTGTGTTGTGTTGTGTTGTGTTGTGTTGTGTTGTGTTGTGTTGTGTTGTGTTGTGTTGTGTTGTGTTGTGTTGTGTTGTGTTGTGTTGTGTTGTGTTGTGTTGTGTTGTGTTGTGTTGTGTTGTGTTGTGTTGTGTTGTGTTGTGTTGTGTTGTGTTGTGTTGTGTTGTGTTGTGTTGTGTTGTGTTGTGTTGTGTTGTGTTGTGTTGTGTTGTGTTGTGTTGTGTTATGTTATATTATGTTATGTTAATGTTAACTCATTCTCTATATCCATACAAAATATCTATCAAACAAATAAAATTAAAATTTTCTTTTGAAAAATGCAACCATTCAATCAGTATTTTCTTATGACGTTATCACGTTAAACTATCGTCAGTAAACCGACTTTACAGACAACCTCTTTTTAACCATCTAACCTTCATGCCGCAAGACGAATATTATGTACTCCCTAAATCCCATTCATTCTCAAGTCATTCTGTAACTTGAAGCCATTTTCAAACCCTGTAAAATGCTTGGCTTCAATGCGAGCTTCTTGCATGGAAACCACACGCTGTATGGAGCTCAACCACTACCGGTTACTCGACTGTAATCTAATTTTTTGTGCCCTAAACATACTTAACATATTTCGATTTTTAGTATTTCTATTTTATTTTTATTTATTTATTTATTTTCAAACCCTACTTCAATTACTTGATTATTTGAACAATATCTCAAGGAACCTTTTCACTTATACATCAAATATAGATCAGCCTTCGCTGCATTAATGCCATTTAATATAGTTTCCAAGACGTCAACAGCCCATACTCCCCAGATATATAAGGCACTCGCGCTACATCGACATCGTTGATAGAAAAGTTATTAACGATCATGTAGTCCTTTAAAAAGAAAAGAATACAAATATGATAAACAAGTAAAGAAGTGTAGTGTTTGAGATTTGAATAGAAATGGATTTGATTGTATATATTTATTATTTAAAAAATATGTAAATGTATTTATCTATTTAAAAAATAGCATAACTTTACCTTTTATATGAGCTAAGAGCAATTTTTGAGCGATTTTAAAAACTGCCAGTACATAGAGATTTCAGCACCAGTACTAACATATATTATTTTTAAGATGGATTTCTACTAGCATATGGATGGCTCCATACAAATTTCAAATTATTTTTATTGTGTGATTGAAAATATTCATCACATGTTTTTGCTTTTATTTGGTTCCCAAATTTTTGATAATTCCATTGAAAAATTCAGGAAAAATCATGAAGAATAAATTAACATAATTATAAATTTTATCAAATACGCGCTTTTTCAGCAGGCAATCGAAAAGGCGCACAAAATCCTTTCGCAATGAAAACTCAGAAATATGCGGTACAATGTTAAAATACAAACACGTTTCGATTATTAACGATCACAAAACAGAAAGAAATATAAACTCAGAAAAATATTTTTTAAATATTAGTTCGAGGAAAATGAAATCCATTAGTTATGCGCAAATGGTCTAAAACTGTTATGTAGTCGATCTTTAGCTTCTGGGCGATGCTATGACTACTAGCATTTACGTTTATTTCGATTGTTTTTGTGATTTTATTGACATTTTTTTTAACATCAAAAATGCTTGAACGACGAAACCAAAATTGCATGTAATTGATTGTTGCAGTATCGGAACATTGTACATTTTTGTCCTTATCAAAGAAAAACTTAATAATATGTACAGAGTTTTCTTCTTATTGACTTCCATTAACACTCTGTAACTCACAACTGAATAGAACAAACTAAAAAAAGCAGAGGAATTTACAAGGTAAAGTTCAAAGTAAACAAGATTGAGCTAAAATAGAAGCGACAAAAGCTTTGTTCTGATAACTTCGAATTTATTTATTCAAAATAGTCCCCTCTGGCCTCGATACACTGTTTTACGCGATCTAAAGGCTTTTCAAAAGGGGTCATAGACCGGAATATCCTTCAGTTACAAGGAAGTTTTCATCTTTTCTCGCCTCTTTAATGAGGTCTTTATGCTAGTTGAATTATGAGCAATTTTTGGTCCTTAGTTAACTTGTGCGGAATGAAACGTGCATAGACTTTTCGTAAGCCCAAATGATCAATTAAAATGCGATAAAACGATGTTTTGGAGATATTTAACTCCGATTCCGTGAATCTGAACGATGATTTCGGTTAATTATTCAATCACGAACAACTTCGAGTGTTTTTGGGCGGCCCGTATGTTCATTGTCATTTATGTCCTCACAATCATCTCTGAAACGTGTAAGCCACTCATGAACTCCAGCACTAGATAGACAATCATATCTATCTCCACTAACTCCTTAAAAATATGGCGCAATCAAAAACATTTTTATGACGCCAGTCTTATTTATTTTGAACTTTACCTTGTATTTAGTGGGAAATGTCACCTTGACAACGAGCATTCATCTTAAATTGTTTGGCCTAGATATCTTGACCGTAAGAAAGACACATACCTTCAGCAAAACACAGCTCCATCTTAGGTTTTTTGGGAGTCCTCAGTTTGTACATATGAGGTACAGTGATGGGTAGGGGGCGCAAAAGGCCGAGGAGTCAAAGTGCATACCTCATTTATATTCATTCGTTCATTCATATTAAAGTCATATGAATAAAAAAGTTTTTAGATTAAAGTAACCAGTTTGAAGTGCATTATTTTAAAAATATACCTGATCTTGGTGCCAGGCATAGAAATAGAACATAGATACTTCCAAAGCAGATGAGCTTGTAAGGAAAGATACAATACTAAACATTCAGCCAGATAATGCACTAATACTGATTCCCTTAGCTACGTGCAAACTATTATAGATGGACTATCTATCAATGCGGCTAATCCACGTTGGTGACGGTCACCCTTTTGCCAAGTAAGCTGGCCAGAATGGAACCATGGCCATACAAAATCGCTACTGAAACTTAGTGGACAAGATATGAGAAGCGGGATAGAGGTGCTAACAAGTTATTGTATAATTGGAAGGCAGGCAAATAGACTGATGCTACCAAATGACTTTTTCGAAACTGTCTAAATCATGAAGAAGAAAAAACTTGTGTACATGAGAAAGGTTTTCCATGCTCGGATTCGCTTTTCTTGACAGCATTGAAGAGGTCTCACAAATATGGTTGACGAAATTCCTTAAATCCACAGATTGCTTCAGAGAACTAAAAGGAGTGTAAAGGATGAGCACCAGTGGTGGTATCACAATGGGACTATTGAGGCCTAAGTGTGTCGGATGCCAGCCACTCAACCTAACCTAACCTAACTTAAAAAGTTTGAAAGTTGAATGTACAAATTTTTCTACATCGATAGAAATTTTAACTCGGGTTGAAACTTGAAAAATAAAATAGAAATTGAAATTTGCCAATAAAATCAAATAGCAAAAGTGATTTTCATACAAAATTGAGCAAAATAACAGAGAAATGAAACTCTGTTGTTGAGTTTATTCAGTCTTCAATTAGAGTTAAAAATTAACCATTCAAGCCTATTTTCTCTACCCGTACCGAATATATGTAAGTGAGTAGAAATGAATCATATTTTCAATACATCTGTGTTCATAATAATAGCAGAGCGACATGTTGCAAATTTATTACTAATTTTTTTTTTCTAATTTTTTGTAAATTTTTTTATTTTATAAAAATTTAGTTTACACTAGAATCAAAACGATATACAAGAACATATCTTACAGTTACAAACTTCGCACAAAATTAAAAAAAATTCAACACATTTTCATTAAAATTTCACACTTTTTAATCAGCATCTTTAGAAGAATTTCGAATATGCAGTTTTATAGTATAGCCCATCGAATTTTGATATAATAAAGTGCAACTTTCAAATTGTTCAAAAATAGCGTTGACTTAACACAATTTTCTCTTTGTTATTAACAGTTGTAAGCATTTTTTCCATATAAAAAAATTTTCAAGCATTCATTAAGTGAATCATCATCAACCAAACAAATTATCAAAAATCAACGGGAATTTTAAGTCACTTTAAACTTGCACAATATTATATCCAAGCTGAATGGGCTACAAAACAGCCTACTCGGAATTTTTCTAAAAGATTGAAATTTGGATAGAAGTTTGTGGAAAGCTAAATGGTTTTTGAGGTAGTATGAACTATATTTTTATTAAAAAAAAAATGAATAAATAGTCTAAACTCTGTTTATGTCGCTATTTGTTATGAACACACTCCTATATAGGCGTATAGGCGAAGGAACGAGCGGCCGGACAAAAATCGAGAATTTTATTTCATGTGGGCGGTACTATTTAAATTTTTTTTTTAAATAGAATAAACTATTTAATTTTAGAATATTTCAAAGTCACTTTTAAAAGAAATTTCTAAGCTTCAGCAACAATTAAAAACCAAAAATTTAAATATTCCATTTGACTCCACTAGTTTTGTGAAAAGCCCACAGTTACACAAATACTTACTTTGAATGGACAGCTGTGATTGAGGTTTGTGAATTTTTCGAAACGCGAATAAAGTAATCTGAGCACTGGATTACGTCGATTCAATATAAAAGCGCAAACATCAATATTATCAAATTTGTACAGCACACGATTGAGACGATTCGATGTTTGTATTATTGAAATGTTGGCCTGAAAATTTGGTTTCCAGATTATTGAATTTCAAATAGTATATTTGTATATATTGTTATATAGAACTTTCCAGTTCCAAGTTCCCCTCACTAAAATCTATCAGTTAAAATTCTATACCAAGGTAAATTTTCCACTGAATGTTTGAAATTTCGACACAAAGTAAAGAAAGCTTTAGCCTTTTCCAATATGTACAAAACATAAAAATCGGTTGGTTAAAAAAAAATCGGTCAAATGAGCTTAAAGCCTGACTAGCACTAAGTTGTCCTTGCTAAATTCCTTGAGTCAAAGTTGTATATCTCCCTCAGTTTTCCTCTGATTTACTTGAAATTTTAAAATCAAACTTAAGGAAGTATTAAACTTCAGAAAAATGTAAAAAAAGATCCAGCTTTGGAAAAAAAGTCTGCCAAAAGGGCTTACAGCCGCACAGGTTCCCAGTTTCCCTAACTTCCCTCGCTAAATTATTTCCGTTAAAGTTTTATAACTCCCTCAGTTTTCCTTTGATTTGCTTGAAATTTTTACATTGAAAACACTTTGTCATTACACAAAAAACAAACTTCGTCAAAAAAGTCTTTTAGACTAACTTGAAACCGCTAACCACGAAATTGAATTTGATTAAATTTTCCAAAGAAGCGTTTACAAGATATAAGCCAAAAATTTGTTTTTTAGATCTCTAAACTTGTTCTTCTTCTTAATTGGCGCGATAACCACTTACGCGATTTTGGACGAGTTTAACAAAGCGCGCCAGTCGTTTCTTTCTCGTGCTACCCGCCCAGTTGGACACACCAAGTGAAGTCCAGTCCTTCTCCACCTGATCTTTCCTCTGCTACCACCAGCTGGTATGGCATCAAATACTTTCAGAGCCGGAGCGTTTGTATCCATTCGGACGACATGACCCAGCCAACGTAGCCGCTGGATCTTTATTCGCTGCGCTATGTCTATGTCGTCGTAAAGCTCATTCAGCTCATCGTTCCATCGCCTGCGATATTCGCCATTGCCAGCGTGCAAAGATCACAAAAATCTTGCGCAGAATCTTTCTCTCAAACACTGGAAGCGTCGCTTCATCGGATGTTGTCATCGTCCACGTTTCTGCGCCATACATTAGAACAGGCATGATGAGAACCTTGTAAGTGTTAGTTTTGTTCATCAAGAGAGGCCTTTACTACTCATTTGCCTACTTAGTAAAAGTAGCACTTGGTTTATGCCTATTTAGTAAAAGCAGCACTACGCTGGATTTATAGAAAGTTCTCATCCGAGGCTTTGCACATATTTTCATCTTCTCATGTTGACTCACTCCCGAACGGGTGTTAGGAAGCTATCCAAAGGGCACTTGGGCTAATCCCAGAAGTTTTTTAGCTGCTTGAATCATAAGTAGACGATTCGCCCTGGTCACTTCCAAGTGAATGGCGATTAGTAACTTTCCCCACTTGCGTGGGCATATGGAATCATTCTCCTAGATCTTTAAACAGTCATTGCAAAAAACAAAAACACTTCAGAAAAGCCAGTAAGCCAACCTTTTATGAGCATCGTTCGCATAACCACCTCTTCGTATGGCCTCTTGTGTCAATCGTAATAGTATTTTTGGAGGCGTTTAAAGTCAATAAATAAAAAAATTTCAAGAAAAAATAAAAAAAAAATTCTTCAAAAAATTTTTTAATTGCATTCCTCTTTTTGGTTTAAAACTTTGTAAAGAAATTGAAAATGTTAAAATGACAACGACAAAACAATTTCATTTCGATCCTTAAGCGCCTACATGAAACAGAAAATGTAAAGGTTGTGACGAATTAAAGCGACAAATTTAAATTTTTGTCACATCCATTCTGCAATCGGAGAGAGGAAACAATTAATTAGTATTTGCAGATTTTCAACTGATACTTTCTTTCGCTTTTCTGGAGTTTTTTGGAAATAACTACGTAAAGTTCTAGAAAACAGATTTTTCGCCTGCACTTGTGCTCACATAATTAAGCCACTTTATATTTTTGCAATGTTCGCAATTTTTTCAAGCAAAATTCTCTTCGTAAATTTTTATAAAAAATATAGTTCACTATATAACAAAAAATTTAACATATTTTGTAGAAAATTCACAAAAATTTTAAATTTCTTCCAAAACTTTCAACTTTTCAATAAATAATTTTAAAAATTGTCTTTGTACGCAGTTGTATAACCCATTTAATATTAATATGTAAATGTAAGTTTGAAGGTGCTCCAAAAATCATATTGATTATTGAAAACTTTGTTTACATACGATGTTCAGAAGCCTCCAATTAGTCTAAAATAAGCTTCTTTTTTTTGAAATATCACTGTTTAAGAAAATATTTGTATATTATATATATGTATACATACTCGCACATATACATATTTGGCGCTTACGCCGTTTTTGGGTATTTTACCGAGCTCGTCCTCCTATTTGTGGTGAGCGTCTTGATTTTATTTCTTAATTAGTTTTTTTCTGATTGAACTCTCTCTACTTAGTACCACTATATGTATATATATATCACTACCCATACGTACATATACACTATAAATAGGCTCCAATATCTTTTGTTGAATAGTTATTGTAGATGTAGTCCCCACTCTCTGAATGAGGCATTTTTCATAGACTGTTATGGTATGTGTACTCTTGCAAAGAAGTTTAGTGAAACGAATAAGTGAATCTACCTGCAACAAACTAAATCAATAATGGTTGCGAAAATTATTAATATTTTTTAAATTTTACTTACACTCACAAAACTGATCAAGAAAACCAACGCAACTGCGAAATAACGCATTTTCGCTTAAGACATTATTTTATTTACGTTACTCAGTTTAAAAAGGCATTTCAGTTACAACTCACGTCGTGAGCGGTGCTTAGAACAAGAACCTGAATAAAAAATTGATTTATATCTGAATTTTTTATAGGTTTTCGAACTCAATTTTTATAAAGAGCTCAATATAAGTATGCCTAATTTATCTATTACTGAGATTGCATGCTTCATTGATTCACTAAAACAATACTTCATCGACCTTTAAATGTAATTTTATTGTATCTGTTTACATGACGCTACCAATTAAAAATTCAAAACGATGAAAAAAAATAAAATAAAAAGTACAATATGTGTAATTATTAAAATGTGTACTCTGAAATTATTACAAGGGCACCACATTGACAAGTTTTTTTTATAAAAATATAATTTAATTAAGTCTATAACTAAATCTTTGATATTCTAAGTCTCGATGATTGTGCAAGATTTATAAAAATGCGACAAATTTTTACCAAAATATCAAAATTTTTAATTAGAGTTTAAAAAAAAGTGCGTGTAGCGTAGTACACTTAACAGAAGTGAAACTTTCCAGGCAGACAAAGAAAGAGGGGAGACCCGAGAGAGAATGAGAAAGAGAAAGAATAAATATCTAAATAAATTCACAACATTTGCAGAGAATACAAATAGACAAAATTTACAAAAAACGGAGAAGGGTCGACTGGTGTAGGTAAACGGCGGACACAAACCGTGGCGCTACTCCGAGCGTTTATCACCCGCACAAACGCAGCGATTCCAGGACTGCAGTAACGGCACAAATTACAACAAGGCAATACCAATAAATTCGACGCCGGAATGGATAACACTTTATAGTACTCCCAAGCACTAGCCAGGAAACGGAAATGAGCGCCAAAAAAGTAGGCACCAAAAAAAAACGCCACAAAAACTTAGACCCAAAAAAGCCCCAAACAGTAGGCACCAAGGAAATATAACGCCAAATGTAGGCACCAAAAATATATTTTCTACAAGTTTGCACCAACAAACAAGCGCCAAAAAGTAGCTAAATGTTATTTCTCACTAGAAATTAGCATCGACAAGGAAAAACTCCGGAAAAATAGCCTAAAGTGTATCTAAGATATACTATATATCTCTCTCTCTCTCCTTTTTCTCTACGTTATATCTTTTTCCTCTCCCGCGGAACGAAAATGCCCAAAACGTTGCATGGCCTTGAAATTTTACTCTCCATTCTCGCTCGACCATCGACGCCTAAGAAGTTTCACTCAGGTGCGCAGTTTTAAATTTTAGTATAACTAAGTGCAAGTTTCAAGTCATTCAAAATTTTCTTTGAATTCTTATAATTTTTTATTCTGATGATGTTTCGTATTTTCTTCGTGCATTTGCATTTCTACAATAGTTATCATAGCAATCGTGTTTTGGAATAACTTTTGTTAAATAAAAAAAATGATTTTGAGTGATAGAAATCTCTATTTTGAGTTGTACTCTAGCCGTCTAGCTTAAACTTATAAATTTTACGGTAAGGGGATTAATTTTGCGCCACCTACAAAACCAAAACAACTAATGTATATTTTGTTACATATATATGTTTATAATTGGCACGTACACCCTTTTTTGGGTGTTTGGCCGAGCTCCTCCTCCTATTTATGGTGTGCGTCTTGAAGATGTACCACAAATGGACGGATCTACAGTTTCAAGCCAACTCCGAAGAGCAGATATTTTTTATGAGGAGCTTTTTCATGGCAGAAATACACTTCGAGGTTTGCCATTGCCTGCAGAGGGGTGACCGCTATTAGAAACAACTTTTTCTTCAATTTGGTCTTTCACCGAGATTCGAACCTACGTTCTCTCTGAACTCCGATTGGTAGTCACGTACCAACTCTTTCTGCTACGGCGGCCGCCGGGTTACAAACTTTTTTTTTATTAATTTGTTCGTCTTTGAGATCATCACATTTACGATGGATGCTGTTTAGAAAGGTGGTTTGCTTTTCTAGTTCTATAGTCGCAGGAAATTAAATCGCATGAATATAGTGAAATAGGATACCAAAATTATTTGCCTTTTTTAACGAAAATTCAATCACAATTTTTTACCGATAATTCCTTAGAAAATTAATAGTTACCTCATTCCAGCGCAAAAGGGGGAATTAGCTGCATGAAATGCAAAGGAGATGTTTGTTCTTTTTATCAATAATATATTTATTCTCGTTTCTCGTTTTCAAGTTTTTTGCTCTATGCAGATGATCTGAAAGTGTTTCGACTGTAAAAAATTCAGAAGATACCTGTGGCTTCATAATAAATTATATTCTTGGGGCAGTAACTTTAGCCAGTAACTTAGTATTAATAAGTGTTTCATTTAATATTATTCTTCAAAGCACTAACATATTACGTACGTCTTATACAAGGTAGCGCAAAATAATCATCATCGCAATTTTATTTTTGAATAACTTTTTTACTAATTAAAAAAATTAATTTTGAGTAATGGAAATCTTTATTTTGACCTTTACGCGTGCTATTGCTTGTGGAGCAGCCATTTGCAAAAGTTAATAAATCTGCCGATAGGGAACTGCTCTGCAGAAGGTTGGCGAAATGAACAGCTTAGGTGTTATATTTGATTCGCAGTTCATTTTAATAATCACAATAAACTTATCATATCCAAATCGTATACGACTCTAGGTTTTCTACGTCGAAATAATGCCAACTTTTCATATCCTTATGCATTGAATGCATGCACATATCTTTCGTTCGCCCCGAACTTGAATATGCTGCATTTATTTGGAGACCTGATCACAAATTTCCCATTGATATAATCACGCATATTCAAAAGATCTTCATTAAATATGTCCTTAGTGAACTTAAATTTTTTGGGCGTGATAAATGACAATATTGCGTAATATTTGGACTCCAGGACTCTTCATTTGAAGTTTCCTTTTATACGAATTGTGCATGCCCGGTACTTCATACCCAAAAATTTTCTAAAGATTCTCATTAAAGAGTAAACATTTCCTGGAATATGCAAAATTTCGGTGAATATCGTACACAGTTTGGAACTTTAATTTAAAGGGTTTTTCAATAAGGGCGGGTAGATGTTGAAATCGTCAATCGTGGCGTTTGCAGTGTGGCACGTAGCGCTGTCCTGCTGGAACCACATGTCGTCTAGGTCCATATGGGCCAATATGGGCCTTAAGAAATTGGTTGTCATCGTTGTGTAGCGCTCGCTGTTGACGATGACCGCCTCACCAACGTCGTTTTCAAAAAAGTACGGACCAATGACGCCGCCGGCCCAAAATCCACACCAAACGGTAACTTTTTGAGGATGCATTATCACCTGGTGAACCTCGTGTGGATTGGTGTCGTGCCATATACGGCAATTATGTTTGTTAATACAGCCATTCATCCAAAAATGCACCTCGTCACTAAAGATGATTTTTCGCCCAAAACTGGGGTTCTCTTCCAAACGATTCGAAGTCCAGTCAGCGAACAAACAGCGTTGTCTATGGTCATCAACTTTGAGCTCCTGGGTCAGTTGGATCTTGTACAGGTGTAGGCCCAAGTCCCGACGCAAAATTCGCCAAGTTGAAGTCTGCGAAAGACCAAGTTCTTGTGCACGACGAGGAATAGACTGCCTCGGGTCTGCTGTACACTTTCACGGACCGCGGCAATGTTCTCGGCTGATCTTGCGTTCCTTGAACGTACGGGTGTTGGCCGGTCGTCTCAAATTTGGTCACCAAACGTTGAAGAGTCGACTTTGAGGGCCACCACGTCTACCGAAAAATGGGCGCAATGCGCGCAACGTTTGCGTTAATGAACACTCATTTTGATAATAAAATTTTATCATTTGAACGTGCTGTTCAATCGTGTAACTTGCCATGATGATTTGGCATAAACAACTGAATAATATACAAAAAATTTGACAGATGTCACCAAAACAAAATGGCAGCCACAGGGCGCCAAAATCGACCCGCGCCAATTGAAAACCCTTTTATAAAGTTTTTCTTATACAATGAAATATTTTTTTTATAAAATCTAAAGAAAAAAGTTTACCATGAAAAATATTGTGAATATTGTATCTAAAAGGATAAAATGACTTATGTAATTATACGAGCACTAGTATACACCCCAGTAGCGCACTTACTTTGAGAAGTAAACGAGATTTCAAATTCTATTAGGCTTGATTTTTCTATGTCCAAAAACGTGTTTTTTAAATGAACCAACTCAGTATTATTTTAACAGTTTCCGTAAAATGTTTTAATCTAGATTATCGATTTAGTCAGCCAGAACTTTTGAAGTTTATTGACTTTTCCAATGTAACAAACACACAAACTCAAAAATATATGAAAGTCCTTAGTAAAAGTGTGAACTCCTGTTTTCTGTTAAAAGGTAGCACCTGCGATAATAAGCGGATAATAAGTAGAATATAACGAATGTAGATATTATATATATGCCCTACACTAAATGAAAAAAGGAGGGAAAGTGTAAGTTAAGACCTTAAACATATTCACATATATGTACATATATTCATATATTAGGATGTATCGCAACGTGTTTCAAAGTAAGAATTTGTTGCCGACTGTTTCTCAAATTTTTTCTTCAAGTTTTACCACCCTTAATGCAATTTTCAATGCTTTGTGGAACTAACAAGTTTCCGAATTTTTCGGCAGGGAAGAAACCATACAAATGGACCTCGTTCGAATGTTTCACAGCTTTTTGGGAGCAGTCTGACTCTTTTTTCTTTTATTTAAGCTCTTTTATGATTTTTTGTGGTAATGAATATATGTATATTTCAATTTGGTCCAGTCGCGATCGACATTCTGCTATGTCCAGGTCAAATGTTTTCTGGCCAAGCCTTCTCTCCGTAAGGGTTTGTGGATTGTTCTCAGATGTTTTACATTGCTTCAGGTAACTGGTTGCAAATAATGCTCATAGGTAATATTCCTTTTTAGGTATTTTTCATGCATTATGATGCCGATATTTATGAGATCAATCCGTCTTTAATACACAAGGAAAAAGGAAATCTCCTACAGAGAAACTTCACATCTGTTTTCAGAGTAGAAATGATGGTAAAAAGCATATATGAAGAGAGTAAGTAAGTCCTCAATGTCTGGCATAAACCAAAATATTGTCCATTTAAGGCATACCCTATTGTACAATTATACAACCTATGTGTTTGTGAAAAAGCATGCGTAAAGCCATTTATTTCTAATTCGCCTTTCTAAATGGAGCGCAAATACTGCCGTCAGCGACTCATTGGCACGCGAGGAATATGGCTTCCGTGTATTTGTTGTGAGGGAAATTATTAGCGCATGCACGTACACAAAGAATAATGGATAGGAAGGGTACGTGACGAGGAGAAAAATCACTTTTAAATAGTTCCAGAAATAAATATACATACATATTATATTTATGCAAAAAAGCAGATCCGTACGCTAATAGAAAAGCCTCTTCAAATAGATACTCGTATGAATGTTAAAGTATAAAATAAGGAAAAAACTTGGATTACAAAGAAGAAGAATTCATGAGTATATAAGTTAGGTAACAAGAAACTGAGTCTAAAAATCACTTATATTAAATTTTAAAATTTTTGCCACCAAATAGCAAAATACTATATTTTGAATGGCCAAATAAATAACTTGTATGACCTTAAAGTGCATGCCCGTATATCACTTTAAGTAGACTAATAAATTTGAATAGTATAAAAATAAATAAAATGTTCATCACGATAAGGAGAAATGGAAAAATTATGCGCAACAATGCGGCTGATATGAAAGTAACAACTGAAGTAGTAGAAGCCAGTCTGAAAAGCAAAGCAGCATTTAACCACCTGCTGAGCGGTGTAATAACGCATGAAGTGGACCCCATATGTGTACTATGTACATGTGTTTGTAAGGACACAACGACTTACACTTTTTCATAAAAAACAACAACAGATTTAGTCCCAAGTATGCAACCTAAAAATGGCCTAACCATATAAATGACCTACAGTTAGTTAGTGGGGCGAAAATTAATTAAAATATAATGAGCGTTACACACGCTCACAGAAGGGTAGCGTCAGAATGGTGGTACGAGGGTGACTTCAAACTTCTTTTTTCACATTTTGTAAGTATTTAAGTATAAGTAAATAAATACAATAAAATCAAGCTGTAAAAAATTGTGAAAATTAATTATAATTAGTAATTGTAATGGTAATTACATTTGTAATTTTAACTGTAGATGAAAATATTGTTGCAATAGGTATAGTATTTATAATCGCAGTTGTAATTGAGATTTTAAATGTCATTATAATTGTAATTATAGTTGTAAATGTAAACGTAATTGCGCATTATGTAATGTAAAGGTAATTATAATTGTAATTAAACATGTAATTATATTATAATTTTGATTATTATTCTACTTGTAATGCAATTATGTAGTTGTAATTGTAATTTTAATTATACAGTCGAACTTCTCTACAGTGAACTTCCATATAATGAAGCTCTCCTTATAATGAACTGGTTTCGAAGACACTGCTTTTTCGTTCTACTTTCGGTGTATTTTTGTCTCCTTATAATGAATTTCTATATAGTGAAGTTTTCTATATAATGAACAAATTTTACAGCTGGAAATTCAAGCGTCCTAAGTTTTTGTCTTCATATAGTGAATTTTTTCAAAAGTTTTCTGTTGCAAAAAATTACAGTTAGATGTGGAAATTAAAACAGAAAGAGCTGAGCTATTACAGTTTTATTCCGTGATTGAAGTTAAAATGATGCATCGAAGCAGCATTTCGCTTGAAAAAAAGTTATTAATGATTAACAAAGTTAATGAAGGAAAGAAAAAAAAAAGATATTGCCAATGAATTCGGAGTTCTTCCCAGCACTTTATCAAATATTTTAAAAAATAAGGAAGTGATTTTAAAAAATGCGGAGGATGTGGCAGTAAATACCAAACGCAAAAGACTTCGACCTTGTCATTTTGAGGATATTGACGAAGCAATGCTGAAATGGTTACTCGTTGCACGTGGTAAGAATCTCCCTTTATCTGGACCATTATTGAAGCAAAAGGCCAAAGATTTTGCGGAAGCACTAGGACACCACGAATTTGAGGCAAGTACAGGTTGGTTAGACAAGTTCAAAAGTCGGCATGGCGTTATTCAAAAGACATTATGTGGGGAAAGTGCTGACACCAACATAGAAAACCGTGATGAATGGGTGACGAACGTCTTACCGAAATTAATTGAAAATTACAACATTAACGACATTTTTAATGCCGACGAGACTGCTTTGTTTTTCAAATGCTTGCTAACTAAAACACTGGCATTCAAAAATGAAAAATGCTTTGGTGGGAAGCAAAGCAAGGAGAGAATAACTGTCCTGGTGGGAAGCAATATGACTGGATCAGAAAAGCTAAAATTGCTGGTAATCGGAAAGGCCAAAAATCCGAGGTACTTCAAGGGAATGAAATCTTTAGGTGTCGATTATGAGTTTAACAAAAAAGCATGGATGACCAGTGAGATTTTTACGAAATGGATTGTAAAACTCGACAAAAAATTGTGTGATCAAAACAGAAAGGTGTTGTTTTTTGTTGATAACTGCACTGCCCACCCTAAAGATGTAAGAGACAAGTTGAGAAACATTCATCTCGCTTATTTTCCTCCCAACATGACTTCGTTACTGCAACCAATGGACCAAGGCATTATCTACAACATGAAACAACATTACAGAAAACGAATTTTAACGAATATATTGACTCAAGTGGATGAGGGAAATTCTGTTATGGCCATAGACTTGCTGCAAGCAGTTCGAAATCTTAGCAATATATGGAATGTCTATGTTAAACCGGAAACAGTTGCCAACTGTTTTAAAAAGGCTGGATTTTCAAAAGATGTTATGCAGATTCCATTTGAGCATTGGGATGAAGAGGACCTTCTTTTAATATCGGATTAGGCCGCTTTACAGTCTTCATTTAAAAAAGTAGCAAATATCGAAGTATCGTTTGATGACTACGTAAATGTTGATAATGGTGTGCAGACTTGGGACAAACCATCCGAAGAAGATATTCTCAACAGCATTTTTGAAAGTCGCGGAGTTCCAGCTGAACCTGGTAAGCATTTATCTTTTTATAGTCAAACAAAAATTTAATATGTAAATATTATTTCAGATAACGATGAACACGATTTGACCGTTGAAGAATTGGCAGAAACTGAGGAGGCATTACCTACGTTGATACAAGCTGCTTCATCCATTAGCGTAATTAGAGCCTTTGTGGAAATGAGGAATGACGTGCCGATTAATGTTTTCAACTCTCTACATGATTTGGAAGCTTTTATTGAAAATGAAAAATGGAAGACTGTAATTCAAACCAAACTCACTGATTATTTTAAATAAAATTACATAAAAAATCAATGTTTCTTTATAATGAAGTTTCTATATAGTGAAGTGATTTTCAGGTCCCGTGCGAATTCACTATATGGAAGTTCGACTGTAATTATAAATGTAATTCTAATTATATCTATAATAGTACTCTAATTGCAATAGTAATTGTAACTGTTTTTGTGATTGTAGCTGTAATGTTAATTATAATTGTAATTATATGTAAGTGTAAATGTAAATGCAGTTATAATTATGATTGTGACTATAATTGTAATTATAATTGAAATACAGATCGGATTTGTAATTATAATTGTAATTGTTATGAGGAATTGTAATTGAACTAAATGTAATTAGAAAGTTATGTAATTATTATTTTACTTGTAATTATATTTATAATAATATTCTAATTATAATCGTAATTGTAACTGTTGTTGGGATCGTAACAGTATTTATAATGGTAATGTAGTATAAATGTAATTATAAATTATAATTATGTGTAATTGTAAATGTAGATGCACTTGTAATTGGAATTGTAATTGTAATTATAATTCTAAATGTAGTTGCAGTTGTAACTGGAATTGTAGTTGTAATTATACCTAATTACAATTAAGGGGTTACATGGGTTTCGTGGGACAAAAAAGGACTATTTTCAAAATATTTTTTTCTATGTAAAAAATTATTTATTTAATTGAAACTTTTTTCTGTCTTCATTACATACAAATACATATTTAAAGAATAATTTCTGAAATTTTCAAAAAAAAAAATTAAAACTCCTCCATTGTGACGTCGTTTCCGGTGACTCCTCGAAAAAAAGGTGCGTCCGCGTTGTCAGCATAACTCCTGACAGGCTCATCAAAAATGAAAAAACAAAAATAAGTGTTTAAGTTAAGACCATAAGCTCGTGCTTGAACGAAAGAAAGAAAAAAAAGTAAAAATTGGAATTTTGGCAGACATTTTTGCAAAAAAATGAAAATTTCGATAAAATTTGCTTGAAATTTTGTTTTTTTTAAATAGTTGTAATTGAAAAAAAACAAAATCCGTCGTTCAAGCACGAGTTAATTGTATTTAAAACACCTGTGTAAAATTTCATCACTATCGGTTGAGTAGTTTTCGAGAACATTTGACAACCGACTTTGAAAACATGGTTCCGAGAAAAACGCGTTTAAAGTTTGAGTAACAATAAAAGTGGCTCGCAGCGCACACCTTCCCAAGGCTGTATCTCCGAAACTTTTATTCGGATTGTCTTAAAAATTTAGGATAATATTCCTGAGATGTTGTAGAAATTAATAAGCCAAAAAAAATAAATCGATTTTTTGAACCAACGAAACCAACGAAACCCATGTAACCCCTTAATTGCACAGTTTGCCTTTTGATGCTAGTCAGCAAAATCACTAAGAATGCACAGTACTTGCAGACTAATGCACTACTTGTTAAGTTATTTCGTTAGCTATAGGGTTGCCTAAAAATGTATATGTAAAAACATATTGTGTGCTTAGCCGGCTTTAGGCCAAATTATAGTTATTTATAATTGACCGTATACACCAAACTAATTACATACACAAACGAGATACGGTGGTCGTTCGCTACGGTTTACCAAAATTCGGTCACTTAAACGCGACTAATGAACACGAATTTAATAGTATTTTTTCGGCTCTTCTCATTTAAGTGAACATTTTTGTAACGAATCAGGTGAACTGAAGCGACCATAAGAAGGTTTGCTTAAAGCTGCTGAAAACTTGGTGAGATTAGTGCTTTCAAGTATTCATACCTATATGGATATAACGCGCCAATAAATCGCATATGAAACGCATTTACCAAGCAAATTTAATATTTATTTAGTTTTCCATTTTTATATTTTTCGTACATAGCTTTTTTCTTTTGCTCATTTTTTATTACTTCTATTTAGTTTCCTCACAACTATTTTCTTTATCGAAAATACTTCAGTGCAAAGGCGAACTCTTGTTTTATTAACAAGTTGCTAAGTAGTTGACGAATAAAAGCACTTTTTTAAGAAAAAAATGTAACTTAAACGTGACTATTGTAAATGATACATTTCAGTGTCTAAATTTTTATTTTATCTGTAGAAATTTCTTCAAGCCATATAACAACACAAACACTTTAAAATGCAAAATTGACTCCATGCAGCGAACACTCCACATAATATCTTTATTTTGGTCTTCCCTTAAAATACCTTCAAATGCACACATACCCATGTATACACTTAGATTTTTTAAGTGAATGATTTTATGTCTTTCAATATAGCAAACGGCTTATCACATACGCCCTCTCCCATCCATTCACAAGACGAATCCATACATTTTTACACCCACATAGACAACCTGCAAATCCTACCTCTGTGTGCCTACTACTCTACTACTCCCTTAGTGCTTGGCATACACATGCCCACACATATGGGTATGTGTATGCGTATGTACGCGATTTAAGTCCTCTTCTCCTAAGGATTGCCATTGTTTGCCCCTCCCTTGCCAACCAATATAACTGTTTGTGTTCGATTGTTTTTATGGGCTTACATTTAAAAATAAAATAGGCAGAGATTTAGCAATAATACGTACTTGAGGTGGGGATAGAAAGAAACACAGAGAAGGCAGCAAACATAAAAATCTGACGCTAAGAAAAGAATATCTATAGAAAAAAGGGTCTAGAAAAACTCTACATCTAAATAAACGTTGATAAGAAGAAAATGCAAGGGGACGCAATAGTCTCATTCCAGTTTTGGTGGCATTAGTACTTTGGTTTTTTATACAAAACAAAAAGAAATTATTGCAGCAATGTTACTTTTCAGCGTTTGTTTCAATCGCCCTTGTTTCATGTATTTTCTTATTTGGTTTTTTACTTACACCCAAACATTTATATATTTGTGTGAGTGAGGCTTTCAAAGTTTCTTTGCTTTGGATATATGTAACTTAGAAAACCCTAGCTCATTTAAGTTTTTAACAAGTCGCTTTAAGGAAAAATATGTCCACACGTATACGCAAGGAATACTTAGCTTTTGTTAAAAGAAGAATAACCAAAGTGAGTGGAAATAGTACTCTAACACTCCGCTCTGAAAATAGTGCAATGTATTCATTGTTGCAAACATAGTTCTTCAGGCTGTTAAACACCTTTTTAGAGTGCACTTAAGCAAGCGTTGAAGTACTGCATTGAACAGTTGGAGGTGAAAATTACTTAACACTTTTGTAAGGCTTGTTGGCAGAATACGAGGGGTGCCTTTTATTTATTTTATTTATATTTTTAGGATTTCGCAACCCTGGTGTTGCAATCTGGCAACTGACAGCTGTATCGCAAAGTTTGACATTTTTTGGCTTTTACGTACTCAGAACGTTTTGAAATACCAGCGCTATTTGTGTTGTTTACAGTAACTTAAAAGACTCATCTCGGTCCAAAAATGGAATTAAATCGTGAACACACATTTTCGTGCGATTATTTTTTACAACTTTCGACGTGGATTAACTCAGCAACATTGCATGAATGAACTTAATTCATTTTTTGGCGATAAAGCTCCATCAAGGACCAGTGTTTATCGATGGTATGGTGAATTCAGTCGTGGTCGTGGTTCAAGACGAATTTCGTGAAGGTCGTCAAAAATCAGTTGTTGTTCCGAAAACCATTGATGCTGTGCGCGAACTGATATTGCAAGATCGTCATGTGACCTATCGTGAGATTGAGACAATCTTAGGCGTTAGTGGGACCAGCATTCATTCAATATTGCATAAACATTTGACTGTCAAAAAAATTTGTTCGCGTTGGATCCCACACAATTTGTCAATCGCTCAAAAACAGACTCGTGCCGATTGGTTGAAGGAAATGCTCAAAAAATACGATCGCGGGGCTTCGAAACACGTCTATGACATCGTGACAGGTGATGAATCATGGATTTACGCGTATGAGCCCGAAAGTAAACAGCAGTCGACTGTATGGGTGTTTCAAGATGAGCCAAATCCAACAAAAGTTGTTCGCGCACGAAGCACTTCCAAGCAAATGGTCGCCTGTTTTTTCGGAAAAACTGAACATGTCGCAACCGTACCACTAGAACAGCGCTGAACAGTAAATTCTGAGTCGTACACAACCATTTGTTTGCCAGTTGTCTTCCAAGAAATTAGGAAAAACAATCGCCAAAGACGGATCACTCTTCACCAGGACAATGCGAGCTTTTCGGCTCAAACAACTGCATTTTTGAGCACCCAAAACATCGAATTAATGGGTCATCCGCCGTATAATCCTGACTTGGCACCGAATGACTTCTTTTTATTCCCGTACGTAAAAAACAAACTAAGTGGTCAACATTTTTCAACACCTGAAGAAGCGGTTGCGGCATTCAGAATGCATGTTTTGGAGGTACCTCATTCAGAGTGGCAAAAGTGCTTCGACAATTGGTTCAAACGCATGCAAAATTGTATAGACCTTCATGGAGAATATTTTGAAAAACAATAAAGTGATTTTCGATGATTAAAATTTGTTTTTGTTCTCTAATCCCGACATATAAAAGGCACCCCTCGTATTATCGTCACATAGTAGAGCTGAATAAAAGGAGATTGAATACAGATGCAAACTAAATGTTTGACGGACGCTGGACGAGAGAAGTTAAAAGAAAAAATATATTGTAAACTGAGTCTACTCCTCTTTTGATAATTTGAAAGAAGTTCCAAAATTTTAAAACTAACCAGCACCTTTCTTTTCATGGACTTCTTGTAACACAACTGCTGATATTTCTCTTTTTGCAACTAAAATAGTTTGGAAGAATGTGCCTGCGGTCCTGCCTTTCCAGGGCGGAAGTACAGTTCTGCAGCGCTCGTTCTGCATATTCCAATTATCTTAAGAATAAAACCAATTAGAAGGTATATTAAGAATGCAGGGATGCTCGTTGTGCCCTTACTAGAACAAGGCAGTAACAGTATTAGTGGCGCAAACTTTCGACGACGTGCTAGCTTCGACAAAAGCCATACTGGTATACCGGCAAAACTATCTCATGAAAAGCGTTGCCATTAGGCAATAATTTGTGATAATTTCCCTGACTTGCTTGACGAAGCACAACACGCTCGAAGTAGTTATATAAGATGGTAAGTTATTTTCTAGCCGACTTTAGACTAGAAGGAGTTATATTTTTGCGTCATTCACCCAGCGGACTACATATACCTCACAGAAATAAGTATACGCGCAAGGGTATTTTCATATGAAAAACTATAAAGAAGCAGGAGAAAGGTTCAACCAATAATTTTAATATATATTTAGGAAAAATTGGAATGAAAAATTATACAATAAAAATACAACTTAACTAAACTTATTGAATTAAAAAAGAAATTAAAATAACTTCATATGAAATAAGTATATGTGTATTGGCCTTTCTTTGCACTTTTTTTCAACGTTTCTATAACTTTCGATTTTCTAATAATTAATATGTTTTCCATTTTGAGAAAGGACATCATTTATACGTTTAGGCATAGAGTCTGTCAATTTTTGAAGAGTGAAATCACCTATCTTATCCCACTCTTCCACTAAAGCACCTTTCAGATCTTTGATTGTCTCAAACTGCCGACCATTTTTATAAATACGGGCCGGCAATATTTCCCAGAGCTCCTCAATTTTGTTTAAATCGGGACTTAGTACTGGCCAATCCAGAACTGAAATTTTTCTTGCCGATAGGAAGGCCCTAGTTAAACGAGCCGTATGGATTGAGGCGTTGTTTGGCTGGAAAACCCTGTCGTCTCCGTATATGTTTCCCGCAAACTCAATGAAAACATCGTCTAATATTTCAACACATAATTCTGCGTTTGTTCTTGTCGGAATAAAACAAATTGGAGACTTTCAACCATGTCCGAAAACGGCCCAAATCATCAAAGACCCACCACTGTAGTTCCGCTTATGGCGCGTTTGCCATGGTTGCCTAAGGTCCCGCCAATATTTCTGGCAACTATCTGGACCATCTAAGTTGAACTTTTTTTCGTCCGAAAATACAACGTTTCGGAACTCCTTAGTCCAATATTATATTTTCTGGCAAATGCCAAACAAGCCTTAATGTGGCGTGCTAATAGTCTTGGTACTGGCTTCCGCAAACAATATTTAAGTGTTCCGTCCTCGAACAAATTTGATGTATGTATTTGTCTATCGGTGACCTTAAGACATAAAACGACGAATTTCTCGTTCATCTGCTATCGATGTTAGCTGGCCTGCCGCTTCATTTGAGTTGACCATATGCTTCTGGATTTTTAAGGAAGTTGCTGATGGTATTCCTATGCCGATTTACTTTAGCAGTAAATTCGTGAATACTTTTGCCACTTTCGCTTAGACGACGCTCTTCACCGGATAAATGGCTTCCACGTGGCGTTCTACAGATTAACCCATCAATAATTAAATTATTCTTTGTTCAGAAGAAGTAATCTATTTTACTTACATTTTTCTTTATGATATCAAAGCAAATAATACACAATTTTTTGATAACTTGCTCTCTATGCTTGCCAAATCAATACTGATCTCTGATTGCACATTAGGGCGGGTCGATTTAAAAATCGCTCATTGCTCTGTGAAAATCGTATTCTAGGGATCAAAATAAGAAACTTTGCCGAAGGAAACATACCTCTAAAACGAATTCTGATGTCCCCCAATTTGGGTCGAACGAAAAAATCCCACTTAGACCCATTTAGAGTGCTACGCACGAAGCACTCCCAAGCAAATGGTCGCCTGTTTTTTTGGAAAAACTGAACATGCCGCAACCGTAGAAATTAGGAAAACCAATCGCCAAAGACGGATCACTCTTCACCAGGACAATGCGAGCTCTTCGGCTCAAACAACTGCATTTTTGAGCACCCAAAACATCGAATTAATGGGTCATCCGCCGTATAGTCCTGACTTGGCACCGAATGACTTCTTTTTATTCCCGTACGTAAAAAACAAACTAAGTGGTCAACATTTTTCAACACCTGAAGAAGCGGTTGCGGCATTCAGAATGCATGTTTTGGAGACCCATTTAGAGTGCTCCAAGCGAATCCAAATGTATGACCGACCCCCACTAACTTTGGACATCCGATCCACCCATGCCATTGACACACCCCCTGGGACTCCCCTGGGGGGTTCCCCATACAATCATTTCAAAATATCCCATTTTTGGCCTTTACATGAGAAAAGAAACTAAAAAGTTCGACCCAAATTGGGGGCATCAGAATTCGTTTTAGAGGGACGGTTCCTTCGGCAAAGTTTCTTACTTTGATCCCTAGAATATGATTTTCACAGAACAATGGGCGATTTTTTTTGCCTCCACACAAATCGACCAGCCTATTGCACATATACTATATGTACTTATTTCATATGAAAACCAAATCTCACAACACAAATTTGTAATAACGGTACTAAGAATAATGACTAAACAAGAACTTTGCAAGCGAATAGCTAAATTGGACTGCAAATACAGACTTTGGCATACCAAACAAACATGTACCGTTACTATCAAGAAAGATATAGATATAAAAAACTTTGCACATGTACTTATTTCTGTGAGCTACAATATATAAATGCATATGAGGTTTGAATAATCAGTTCTCAACAATTTCAGCTACTACTACTTGTGAACTTAATAAAAAAATACTATTTTATTCTGACAAAGCATTGAAAAGAGTTTACGGAGCTTGAATCGTATTTAGCCCTATTTCTCACGAACTCCCAACCATTTTCCCCTTTTTTTTACACGTTTACATAAGTTTGTCGCATGCATATCCGAGACATCCTCTAAATAGCCTGCGCAGTGACCATCTTTAACTTCACTGCGCAACAACGAAATTTGATTTTAAGCGCGCAATTTTAACTTACGGTGAAAACTTAAAACTCAAAGGAGTGATTTCTGAAGATTATACTCTTTCGGCCTTATAAATTTTACATGACCGTTATTTTATTAACTCTGCCAATAATATATTTCGTACTTTCGAACTACACTGATCTTATTTCTTTAATAAACCATTAGTTACAACTTTTATTTCGGGAATTAATTTAAAATTTTCTCTTATCTATCAAATAATTGAAATCTTATATTAACCACAGCTCGCAGTACGTTATAAGCGTACCATTTTGTGATGAAAGTGAATATACCTTTGCCAAATGTTAGCACTTTGCCCACCGCTTTGCCATCGAATGGATAGTGATCAAGAAGCAAATCGTGCTAGACGAAAAAAAAAATTATAAATTAGTTAATTTGAAAACATTAGAAATCAATAGAGTATTTAAACTATGCCTACTCACATCATATGGACAGCTGTGATTCATATTGCTGTACCGATCAAATCCGAAAACACGGTAGACAATTTTGGACAAGAAACTCCGACGTTTGTTAAGAAAAAAGTTACACCAATCGCCTTTGTATTCGAGCACAGGTTGACGATCCTCATAACCGCGCTTCACAACGCTGCTTAAAAGCTTTAAAGTAGAGAATTTTGTTTACTCCTAGCCCTCGTACATTTATTATTTATTACTAACAGCCCTCGTACATTTTCAACAATAATTTTTAATAATTTCTCCTGAGGATTTATAAGGATTTACATAATATTGATTGAGAAACTTACCGTTGCATTATTTATTGGCCCTAGGTCCATTGCAATCGCTACGGTCACTTCATAAACGTCTCCCCTCACGTGCTCCATTTTGCATTGTGTGAAATTTACATTCTTCGGCTGCATAGATTCGCAGGTCATCTCAAGCAATTTGACTATATTGTCCTAGAATATTAATGAATTTTGTATTTTATTAACTGTCGAATAAAAGAAAATAATCGAACATGGAAAACTAACATTTTTCACAACTCTCAATTGCAATGCAGCAAAGTAGATGAAAATTATTTTAAAATTTTTGCGTAGCTTAAACATTTCAGAGTAAATTCCAATAAACCAATTTTTGTAATTTTTTTAATAGTCAATGTTGAACTTCTGACTATTAAATGTATAAATTGTATTCTTCGCTAGGCAAGATAAATAATTATTTGGTTGCATATGCTTGCGTGACACTAGCAATGAATTTTTAATAATTTGTATGTAATTTCTCTATTTGCAATGGCAGCCACTGTAGAAAAGTGGGTCCGTGCGTAGTTATTATTCGGTTGGATAGAATGGCAAACCACTGAACAATTAAATTTGGTTTCATTAAACAAGATTAAGTGGTTTTTTAGACACTACTACCTAACCCCATATGAACTTCACACTTAGTTTTATTCAGGTACCCACAGTTTCCCTTAAAAATCTGCTGAAATGTCTACGCGTAGGTAAGCAAAATTATTCAATTTGATTATAACATAAGGTGTATATTAAACGCTTGAACTCGTAATTGTTTCTGCCAATTTTAGAACCACACGCTCTCCCAAGGTTCTATCAGTAACTTCAGTTTCCCGTCCACTATATACAATATGTGTCATAAACATACCTGATTTCTGCATCGCATCTTGTCCAAAGTTTGATTACGCTTTTGACAGGTTTCAGGGAGAGATATTGTTTCAGACTGGACCTCCCTTTCAATTTCGTCATTGACTCATCAATGGATTGAAATGTGCTGTCAGTTCTCGCTTTCAAAAATGTATATTTCAAGCAGAATAAAACTTCTTCAATGTAATACGTTTTTGATGCAGCTGGAGGTTTTTCGGGATCACAGAAATACAATTTTGATACCAGTAGCATAAAACCATCTCGGAAAATGCATTCTGATATTGCTGCGTTCCGGAAGGATTTGTTGCGAGAGCAATACTGATGCATTCGTGGTACACGATTAAATGACATTATCAATGAACAACCCAGAATCATTTTTACTTCTCACCTTTGCATTATTGAGCTTCTGTAGACGCATATTTGTATAATTACTTATCTGCATTATGAGACTCTTTGGAAAGAGTTTATAAAAACAATCAAGCTTGGTCGAACCTCTGGTTAGGTTAACCATTATAATTGTCTTGTCCTCTTGAGGCAGTGACATTTTTGAGGAAAAATTATCAATACCGCCGTGCCAAATAAACTTACTATTGCTTATTGTTTGTGCAGGAGCTGTGTGAGTGAAATTTACTTCTTCAGAGTTGTTACCACCATCTACATTTTCATGCATCTGGATATCTTCATAATCTGAAGAATCCGTGATATGTACTTCAGAAGATGTGGAGGCATCAGCGCCTTTATAAACTGTGTCAATGCTATCGTCACTGCCGTGGTAAGTATACACCTCGATATCAGATGAATTATCCAGCTCGTCCTCAATTTCTTCGTTAGTCAGTGTTCGATTCATCCTAAAATTCGCCCGTCAACTGTGGCCGACTCTAAATGCTAAACGCACAGAATCTCTGCTTAGCCAAAATAAACACACTCTTAGCACATTGATCTCAGTCATACGGGGGAACTGCCTAATAGGTAGACACGCCCAAAGGATGGGTGTGCAAACACATGACTTCTGTAGAAGTTGTCTAGACGAGGACGAGGAACAGACAATCTCGCACCTATTGTGCCACTGCACTGCTCTATCCAGACGCAGGTTTACTATTCTGGGTAGACAATTTTTTAATGAGTTAGAAGACCTCAGTTTAGTATACCTCAGTTCAGTATAGAAATCAGATATATTTTAAAATTTTTGAAAAGCACACATTGGTTTTAGGGGAGATAGGACAAGCTCCCCACGCGGCATCACAATGGGCTGTGAGCCTGAGTGTGTCCCACAGGACAACCGCTTCAACCTAACCTAACCTAAATGTGACATGCAATTTACCTTTTCCTTTCGTAATAAGAAACATAAATTTTTTTTTCCTAAAACACGTAGAAAAAACTAAAAATATTGCTTACACGTGTATGCACGAAGAACACTCTTACACTTATGGTAGTAGCCCGGTGTGACGGGTTCAAAAAATCGATTTTTTTCACATTTTTCGGAAGAAAAACATCTTAAAAATATACTATAAAAATTTCACACAGAAATTTTAATTATTTTTAAAGTTATAGCTAAAATAAGAGAGTGCGCCGTAGTGTGTATGAAAGCGTGTGACACGCCAGCAGCAGCTGTTGTCGAAACTTTAAACGCGTTTTTCCCAAAACCATGTTTTCAAAATTTCGAGGAATAACTGACTCAAAACTATTCAACCGATTTGACTAATGATTTAACTCGTTATTCTGGACACACATATCTAGATCCCGGATCTTTAAACTGTTTAATTTCTTAATAATAATTTTTTTTTTTTTTTGTCGGGACAACTAGCAAGTCCAGCACTCAGACATTAATTGAGTCCATTGTACTACACTTGGATTCCCTTTTAATTTTCTTTAAATCTACCCGATCTCCGAAGAAATCTGAGTAGATCTTGTGGTGCCAAGGAGCCAAGATGGTCACTTCTTAACACAACAGTGCCAAAGACCTCAAACCTGATTCGAGCGAAGGCGGGGCAGACACACAGGAAGTGGTCCGCCGTCTCTTCCTCCTCTTCACAGGCTGGGCAGAGTACACTGTCTGAGATGCCCAACCTTTCCATGTGCTTTGCCCACAGAAAGTGGCCCGTCATCAGTCCAACCAGCCGTCTACACTCCCCTCTGCCTAATGACGAAGAAGGGTTTGCGACAGTCGATCGGACATGACAGGTAACATCAGTTTTGTCCATCTGCAGCCTCTCTCAGCCTGCCAAGCTCGCTTGTGGATGGTAGTTACCCATTTGCTAACCGCGGCCATGATGGCCGCAGAAGGGAGTGGCAAAACGGGCTCTGGGCCAAAGAAGTTGGCCTCAGAGCCCATCTTAGCTAAGGAGTCAGAGGTCTCGTTACCCGCGATACCCACGTGTCCCGGTACCCATGTTAGCATCAGGCTATTATGTCTACCGACATAGTTCAGCCTGGATTTACAGGACTTCACTACCCCTGATGTGGTTGGAGGGCTGTCTAAGGCCATAAGCGCAGCTTGGCTGTCGCTGCAGACACATATAGATCTGCCTCTCCATCGTTTTTCCACAACAAAGTTCATCGCTTCTTGAACTGCATACACCTCCGCTTGAAACATAGATGCATGCATTCCAAGAGCAAAGTGCAGTTTTGTCCCGCTGGATTCCACGTAGACCCCAGAGCCGGAGCCATGCTCGGTCCTGGAGCCATCCGTAAAAATGCGAAAACAGTGTTTGCCGGGCTCATTTTTTGAGTCTCCCCACAACTGACCCTCTGGTAACACTACACTGTATCTCTTTTCAAGTACAACCCTTGATGGCATGGAGTCAAGGGGCATGGAGAGAATCGTTGGATCGATGCCCATGCCTTCTCTGTGTTCCAATGCCGGACAAGGGCCGTACCAGTTCCCACTGTGTTTCAGTATGCAGATGGCCTTCAAGGCCTCTCCTTGGATGAAAGCATCAAGTGGTGGTAAACCAATCAGAGCATCTAGTGCCGGGCCTGAAGTAGTCGGAAAAGCTCCGGTGCAACAGATGGCCACAGTGCGTTGTAGTCTCGATAAGGTCCTCCTGACTCCCACTAGAGAGAGTCTGCTCATCCAGACCTCTGCTGCATAGGTGATAATGGGTCTTATCATAGCCGTGTAGATCCATAGGACCTTGCTAGGAGAGAGACCCCACGTTTTCCCAAAGACACCTTTGCACTGCCAGAAAGCTGTCAGTGCTTTGGATGCCTTTGTTTCAACGTGTGATTTCCATAGGAGCTTACTATCGAGGATTACTCCAAGATATTTAATTTCCTTGGATAGCTGGATTGTGACTCCTTTTAGCTTTGGCAGAGCGAGTCCATCAAGCTTCCTCCTTCTGGTAAAGAGGACAATACCAGTCTTGGCGGGATTTGCCGATAGCCCGTTCGCACAGCACCAAGTGTCAATCCGATCCAGAGTTTTCTGCACTTTCCTGCAGATGTTCATAAGCGATGGGCCTGTTACCAAACAAGCAACATCGTCCGCATATGCTTGTGCGTAGACTCCCGACTCGTTTAAGGTGGTGAGTAGAGGATCGATTACCATGCACCAGAGCAATGGAGACAGCACACCGCCTTGGGGGCAGCCTCTATTAACCCCAGATGACACCAGCAGATCTTCCTCTGCTCGCACCGAAACGATTCTTTGGGCCAGCATCGAACGAATCCAATTTACTAGCACCCGGTCTACGCCGTGCCTACTGGCAGAGTTACACATACTATCAAAAGTGGCATTATCAAACGCCCCCTCTATGTCTAAAAAGATGCCCATAGCGTAGTCCCTCCTGTCGATGGCCAGCTCTAACCTAGCTACAAGGTTTTGCAGTGCCGACTCTTAATAATAAACTATTAAATTTGAACAATTTATGAAGAAAAAAATTAAATTTTGAGAACAAGTCCGCTATTTTGTTTTTGTTTTTTATTTTTATGTATATTTTAGGTTCGGGACCTGCAGAATAATAATCTCTTTGAATTTTTTATTTCAGATGACTTTGGAAGGCTGTGTGCTTCCCCGAACCAGCTCATCTTTTTTTTAAGAACTCCACTTTAACGTCAAAAATTTTAAACAAATTAATATAAAATTAACTTTAAAAATTTTTTTATATACACTTCAAAACACCACTAAAAACATGTAAACACTTTAAAATGATCGCATTTTATTTTCTTTTTAAAAAAGGTTAATCAAAAAACGTCGAAATTTCGGTCGTTACACCGGACCACTACCTTATGACCATATATCCAGTACAAATTAGTTAGGTTATGTTAACCGAAGCACGTGTTGTGAAGTGCTGACACAAACTACGGTTTACTCCCATCCCAGTGCTTTTAAAGCGAATATTTTTCGCTCCACTAATTTTTGAACATTCTCTGGGACTTATATATCCCCGCAGTATTGAAAGGGTTAATCACCTTTACACTGACTTGAAAACGCTAACAAGTGCGCCTGCTATATTGGGTTGCTTTTAAATTACAAAAATACATTTAAGGGGAGAAACCGGTTTAGGAGGCCAACATTTTGGTGTTTTTCGAGAATTTTTTGAACAAAGAAGGAATAATCAGAAATTGTTTAAGTTTAGAGGATATTTTCTTTATATTTTTAGGTACACTTTTAAATTTTTTTGAAGCTATTTTCGCGGGAGATAGTGGCGTTAGAGCGTGCTGCCCATGGACGATCGTCATCCGAGTGTCTTGCTGGAGGGAATTCCTGAAGTTGCAATTTTTCTCTGGAATCAACAGCAATTTTTTTTTTATTAACAACATATTTCCTAAGAATATGAACCTAATTGTGGTAAAAAATATTGAAAATAGCATGCTTTTGAGGCGCTTGAACACAAAGTAGTTTTTTTATAATATATTTTTTCATCTAATTTTGCTTAAAAAACCATATTTTAAATAATAATATAATCCCAAAATTAGGTTCATAGCTTAGAATTGAACAAAGAAAAAATCCCGAAAAATTTTAGAACAAGTGGTCGATAACATTTTAAGTTAGAATGCCCACCAGTTGAAAAAAGTACTCCCGAGAAAAACATCGTTCAACTAACGCGCGCTACGGTGCGGAACCGACAAGCAGTCCCTTAAGTGCTCATAGAAACGGGAATCATGCGAATTTCGCTTTAAAATTTTTACCAAATATTCTTGAGAAGTTATACTAATGATTTATGTAATAAAAAAAATCGAGTTTTTAATCGATCTAAACCAGTTTCCCCCCTTAAACTTGACACTGTGGAGAACCTAGGAAGAACTTTCATTAGAAATCTGCTTCTGGCAAAAACGTTCTTAATACCAATGTTACTTAATTGTTGTGAACTGTATGCCGCCTGTGATAGTCTATGCCATAGTAAGTTTAATGTCCTTCAATATTGCGAGGCACGATTATTCATTCATTGCAGTAATGATCAAATAAAACAATTAAGCAAACTTGACTCAAATTCATGTACTAAAAAAAATTTTAATTATTTTTAAACACAAATTATTAAAAAAATCATTTGTTGGGGCTCGTAGACTTATTAGCCTAAATAACAATTTAACGAGCATTTTGCCTAGTAAAAAATAAAACTCATACAGTTAGTAGTCAAAAGTCATACAAACTGGTTCATTGAAAATTACTCTAAAATGTTCAAACAATGTAAAAATTGTATAATAATTTTCATCTACTTCGCTGTATTGCAGTTGAAATCTGCTCAAAATGTTAGTTACCAGTATTTTATTGTATTGGAAAGGTTAAAAAAAAATAAACTCATTTAATTTTTAAGGAAAAAATTGTCAAATTGCTTGAAGTTACCTGCAAATCAATGCGGCCGCAGTATTTCAACTATACAGAATGTAAAATGGAGCATGTGAGTCGAGACGTTTATGAAGTGACCATATCGAGTGCACTGTACCAAAAGCCGGCAAATAATATAACGGTGAGTTTCTCAATCAATATTAAATCCTCGAAAATTAGAAAAGGAAAAAATTATTCAAGACAATCGTCGAAAATGTATAAGGGCTGTTACGAGTAAATAACATTCTCTACATTAAAGCTTATATGCAGCGTTGTGATGAGTGGCTATGAGAATCGTCCACCTATGGTACAACACACAGTCGATTGGTGTGCCTTTTTTCATAGTAAACGTCGGAATTTCTTGGCAAAACTGGCTTATAGTATTATGGGGCTCGAACGGTACAGTAATATAAATCACAGCTGTCCATATGATGTGAGTAGGCATAGTTTAAATATTCTATTGATTTCGAATGTTTTCAAATTAACTAATTTATAAATTTTTTTTTTCGTCTAGCACGATTTGCTTGTTGATCACTATCCATTCGATGGCAAAGCGGTTGGCAAAGTGCTGCCATTTGGCAATGGTATATTCACCTTCATCACAAAATGGTACTTTAATAATATATTCAATGGTGAGATTAAAATACGTTTTCAAGCATTTGAAAGATAAGCAAAAGTTTTAATTAATCATTCTCGAACAAAAAAACTGTCACCATTTGTTTAATAAAATACCTAAAAAGTTATAAAAACTATTCTTCGGGCTGAAATCTATAAAGACAACCTTATTTGAGTACGGAAACCTCTCATATGAAAATATGGTGACCATTTTAAAACCAGAGCATTAGCCAAATATTTTGACCCATATCCCTAAAATAGCAATAGAAAACCGGTCAAACAAGAAAAAAATTTCATTTCAGCTTATTTATCTGTCAGTGCAGAGGATTCCGGCGAGCCCGAAAAAACAATTGGTAAGACGAGGAATGTCATGCTGCCGCCGAAAGAAAGGATGCTGCCTATAGAGCCACGCTGCGATCGGGCGCAACGCGAGCCATGTGGGATCGCTACAGAGAGCTGAAAAAGGAAGAGAGACGTATTATCCGACAGAAGAAACGAGAGGCCGAAATACGTGAGTGCGAGGAGCTTGAGATGCTGGCCAATAGGAACAACGCCCGAAAATTTTACCAGAAAGTTCGGCGGCTTACAGAAGGTTTTAAGACCGGGGCGTTTTACTGTAAGAACAAAGACTGTGATCTGGTGACTGACGTACAGAGCAATCTTAAAATATGGAGGGAACACTTCTCGAACCTGTTAAACAGTGACAGCTGCGCATGTCACAGAGAATGTGAAGATCCCGATACCCCAATCGTTGACGACGGAATTATCGATCCGTTACCCGACCATGACGAGGTGAGAATAGCAATATCACGGCTAAAGAACAACAAAGCCGCGGGCGCCGACGGACTGCCGGCTGAGCTATTCAAACATGGCGGCGAGGAGCTGGTAAGGTGCATGCATCAGCTCCTATGCAAAATATGGTCGGATGAAAGCATGCCTGCCGATTGGAATTTAAGTGTGCTCTGCCCAATCCATAAGAAGGGCGATCCTGCAATTTGTGCCAATTACCGCGGGATTAGTCTTCTAAATATCGCCTATAAGGTTCTAGCGAGCGTATTGTGTGAAAGGCTGAAGCCCACCGTCAACCAACTGATTGGACCTTATCAGTGTGGCTTCAGACCTGGCAAGTCTACCATCGACCAAATATTCACAATACGCCAAATCTTGGAAAAGACCCATGAAAGGAGAACCGACACACACCATCTTTTCGTCGACTTCAAAGCTGCATTCGACAGTACGGAAAGGAGTTACCTGTATGCCGCGATGTCTGAATTTGGTATCCCCGCAAAACTAATACGGCTATGTAAGATGACGTTGCTCAACACCAGCAGCGCCGTCAGAATTGGGAAGGACCTCTCCGAGCCGTTTGATACCAAACGAGGTTTCAGACAGGGTGACTTGCTGTCGTGTGACTTCTTTAACCTGATGTTGGAGAGCATCGTACGAGCCGCAGAACTTAATCGCTCAGGCACAATATTTTATAAGAGCGTACAATTGTTGGCGTATGCCGATGATATTGATATCATCGGCCTTAACAACCGCGCTGTTAGTTCTGCCTTCTCCAAACTGGATAAAGAGGCAAAGCGAATGGGTTTGGTGGTGAACGAGGACAAAACGAAGTACCTCCTGTCTTCAAACAAACAGTCGGCGCACTCGCGTATCGGCACTCACGTCACTGTAGACAGTTATAATTTCGAGGTTGTAAAAGACTTCGTTTATTTAGGAACCAGCATTAACACCGATAACAATGTCAGCCTTGAAATCCAACGTAGAATCTCTCTTGCCAACAAGTGCTACTTTGGACTAAGTAGGCAACTGAGCAGTAAAGTCCTCTCTCGACGAACAAAACTAACACTCTGCAAGACTCTCATCATGCCCGTCCTAACGTATGGCGCAGAAGCTTGGACGATGACAACATCCGATGAAGCGACGCTTGGAGTGTTCGAGAGAAAGATTCTGCGTAAGATTTTTGGACCTTTGCACGTTGGCAACGGCGAATATCGCAGGCGATGGAACGATGAGCTGTATGAGCTTTACGGCGACATAGACATATCGCAGCGAATAAAGATGCAGCGGCTTCGTTGGCTGGGTCATGTCGTCCGAATGGATACAAACGCTCCGGCTTTGAAAGTATTCGATGCGGTACCAGCTGGTGGTAGCAGAGGAAGAGGAAGACCTCCTCTGCGTTGGAAAGATCAGGTGGAGAAGGACTTGGCTTCACTTGGTGTGCCCAATTGGCGCCGGTTAGCACGAGAAAGAAACGACTGGCGCGCTTTGTTAAGCTCGGCCAAAATCGCGTAAGCGGTTATCGCGCCAATTAAGAAGAAGAAGAATAGTGAGAATTTCATATTATATATATGTATATAGTATAATTGGCGCGTTCACCCTTTTTGGGTGTTTGGCCGAGCTCCTCCTCCTATTTGTGGTGTACATCTTAATGCTGTTCCACAAATGGAGGGACCTACAGTTTCAAGCCGACTCCGAACGACAGATATTTTTATGACCCAAACCATTCGTAGAGAATTTAATACACCATTCAAAAGTTTTCTTGCGAACTATACCAATATCGAATCATATTTTTTGTCACTCGAATTGTGGTTCGCAGCCACTGAAGTTGCATAAGATGCTAACAAACACAGGCTCTTCATGCCACAGCTATCCGCAAAACAAACAAATGGAATTGAAACTTTGTAAACAGCCAACAACGACGAGCCCTACGTTTCCTCCCTGACGTGCCGTTAGGTGATCTAGTGATCTACAGTGCTTCTAGACCTGTGGGACTCACGTTTACCAACACACGCTCAAGTTGCAGTCAACGCATCAAGGAGCGATGCTAGAATGCAACAGATATTGCTCTGTTGACGAAACGTTTTGAGTTTAGGATAGAGCAACGACCAGGAAGCCATAGCCGAGACCGACAACGATATCAACATAGCACCCACTAAGAGGTTACTTACACAAATGGGTTATTTCCATTAACTCGAATGCGCAAAACGCCTTAGGTTAGGTTATATGGTTACATCACGAAAGCAATGAATATCAATAAATTTTCTATTAAAATGTTTGATACGTCATGCGCGTTTGGTTGTTGGATTTAAGAGTGCACTATGGGCCAGAAGACCAAAAAATTTGGCCAAAAGTCATTGAAAGATTTTTCAAAATGCAATATAGTATCATCATATAGATAAGTGAAATTAGTTATTTTGTAAATTTTATAAGTTTTAATGAAATATTTAAGCGTGTATAATAAGTTAATATAAGTGTAAGGCTTAAATGATCACCATATAGCTATTGTTCTAAACTGTCACTGTTTTACTGAAATGTAGTATTTGTCATTAATTATATTGCATTTTCTCATTAGTTGCAATCATGTAGTATGTGAAAATAGTCAATAGCTGAAAAAATAAATCTGATGCTAGAAATATTGAGAATAATTGTGAAAAATTTTGTTTTTTTTTACTACTTGTTAATACGCCGATTGAGCCTTGCGCAAAACTCCAGAAGCTATTAACTATTTCTTTACATTAACGACTTCAGTAGTTCATGTGTAACAAGCTAAAGGTGCGGTTTGCTGCGGTTTTTCATTTTCTTTTTAAAAAAAATGAAGTTTTACTGATCTATGCGCGAGTTGACTGTATATCAATCATTTGCCAATAGGGTGTAAAAAGTTAACCAAGTATTAGGCATACAAGTCACACAATTTTAACTTATTTAATTCATAATGACTTCATTGAAGAAAAAAGAGGTTCTTCAAATTATGTTAGGTAATAATGACATGAATATAACCGTTGATTCAATTTTAACTAAAATTGGTATCAATAAATCAGATGTAGGTTGTAAAGGATTGGAACGCTTGAAAAATGCTTTAAATAGTTTAAAGTCAAAAAGAAATGCAAAATATCAGCATTGCAGTAGGAAAATAGCTGTCTTTGAGTCACAAAATTCAGAGTGGTTAGATTCCGAATTTACTATTCCTGACTTAGACCTCACAGCTAAAATAAGTAAGACTGAAATACTTAAAAGAGGTCGTCCATCGCTCGATTTTGCAGAAAAATCTACTAGATCGAAAAGACGAGAAGTGTCTAAAATCAGTGAAGAACATGATAATGATCGTCAGAAACTATTAATGGCTACTAGTCATGCGGCACGAGTTTCAGGGGAAGCAGATTTGCGATCGGTACTTAACGAACTTTCAAAAAGCGAGGAACAGGCTAAGAAAATTAGAAAAATAATGACAACACCTTTTCCTACAATAGAAAAGAAAAGCCCAGAAGTGGCTTTAGCCTTTATTTTCGATAATTCTATGTCTAAACAAGTCTATCAGAATATGCGATTAGCGACCAAATCTAGTGGAGCAGACATTTGGCCTGCATATAATGCGATTAGAGAAGCCAAAGAAAAGTTAAGACCGTCGAAAGAGTAAATTAAAATTTCTGAAACGTTAGCTGAAGTATCACTTCAAGAACTTTTAAACAGCACGGTGAATAGAATAATAGAACTACAAAGAGAAGTTTTACACTGTCTTATTCAAAAAAATAAAATTACTGAGCTCAAAACTGTTCTGATGTGTTCTTGGGGATTTGATGGGAGTAGTGGGCATTCGCCTTAAAAACAAGGTTATGATAGTGTCAATGAGAAACAGACTCCTACAGATGAAAATCTGTTCGTTACTACACTTATCCCCTTATCGAGTAACAAGTTTCAAATTAATCAGATAAAATTTAAAAAAAAGGTCCGCATAAGGGATTCGACATTTTTAATTTCTAAAATCTGGCAGCAGATTCGTAATCAGCGCCCCCAAAAACCCCTAAATACTAAGTTTGGTAAAAAATAATTAATTTTAGAAAATTTATGTCCGCCATATTGGATCCGCCATTTTGAATTGTTGAAATCTGACTTCATATTCGTAATCAGAGACCCCAAAACCTGTACATAGCGGTATTAAAAGTTATAAATTGTTGGTGTTTTGGGAATTATGAATTTTGGCCACTTATAAGGGTCTCCTGGCCCATAGTGGAGTGTAGTAACTTAACTTGACTGGCCCAGTTAGAAAGTCCTACGCAAACTTAACTAGCGCATCATCCTCAATCATTTGCGTAGGACGAACTGAGTTTTGCTTCTCCATACATGGCCGATATTTATGTAGCATCAGAGTTACCAACTGAATATTTATCGCATCTTCGTCAATTTTACGACTATGCGGAAAAATACTTCCTACACACAAATGCCACAAAGTCTGTGTTCTGCAAAGTTGATATCATGTTTTTGGGCCATCCGGTTTCGGATTTCAGGGTTTCACCACCCTTGAGACCCCGGTAGTGGACATAAACCTTTCTTAGCCATGATAAATAGATTATAGACGATTTATTCCACGCGTCATCGAGGCGCGACGGCTCACAATTCAAGGAGACGGATACGACCACAGCAGCATTTGAAAAATTAAATACCCAGCTTTCATTGTGATACTTCAAAAATTCCTGTATACTTAAAAATTTCATGAAAGCGACCTTCTTTTCGTATCACGAGTATCCAAAATAATCAACTCTTGATTGAAATATATATCTATTTTAGGAGGTTGTATTCCCCTTGCCTAGGACGGGAGTACATTTAGAACAAGTGATCTATTGGGATATCATAGCATAACTTTGCGCCTTCATGATATCGCACAATAGCGTTAAATCGCAGCTCCAAGGTGTCTAACTGACATCACCGAGACAGCTTTTAACACTTTTATTGAACTTGGGACGCAAAGTATCAATTGTGTGATAGGCTGTGGGGTTTTACGAGCCATTCTGCTGAAACCTTGATCGTTCAGTTCCAAACGAAACAGCGTCTTGAAAAAACAAAATTGGCCAATGATGCCATCGCTCCAGAATCCATCACAAACTGTTACTCTCTCTGAGGACGCATTGCCTCTTCAACGATCGTGTGCGGGTTTTCCTCACTTCTTTTCAAAAAATACACTATTTGAGCTACATATCATTGTCTCTGGAAGTAAATTTTCAATATTTCCCAATTTTATTAAGTGCAAAACTATTTATTTCATTCCGTGGATATAGCATATGAAACTGGCTTTCTGTTAAACCTGTCGGTTCGACCACTCACAGCTGTCGCTATTAAAATAACATGATTAAATGACACCCTGTGGTCGTCCATACTTTCGACTTTTTGGCAGTGTGCAGCAGCGGCAAAAATCATTACTCCAGTTCGCCACGTATCGAAAAAGTATACGCTCCAAGTAAGTTGTCTTTTCTTGCCCATTTGAGGCGTTTTTGACGAAATTACGTCGCTCGAAAAAAATCAAACATGGATATTATCGTTCGGTTCACAGTTACCTGATGTATTTCCATTTTAATTACTATGTATGTGTGTAAGCGGCTAGCTTATCTAGATTTTTTTTGTACTCGTTTTCTGTCCTCGATGAACAATTTTTTTTAGCAATCGAGTGATATTATATTATTGCTTTTCGAATACCAGAGACGATGAAGTGACTCATTGCAAGTTACAGATTGCATTACTGATTATTTACTTGCTTGGTGATCACTGATTCTTGATGCAAGCTCGACATGAAGGTCGCCGAAGTAGGCTGATAGTTGGATGCTCAAGTGTAGCTGTAAAATTCCGGTTAGTCTAGTAGCAAATCAGCTTCCCATTCACTATTTGGGGTTATTCGTATAAAGAAAACATATTCGAAAGAAAGAGACGGCATTCAATATTCTGGATACTTGAAACTTGGGGAGCTGCGTTCGAGAATTTTGAATTGGCCTAATATTGAGGCTCCAAAGGCTGATTGTTTTACAGCTTGCCTTGACTTCTCCATATAGTTCAACTAGCAGAAGGTAAATTAATATTTCGGTCACTTTTGAGGATATAAAAAATAAATAAATAAACAATTGGCACCCACAATTGTGTTAAGTTTTTAGCCGAGCTTGTCCTCCCATGAAGAGCTTTGTCATAGCAGAAATACACCCGGAGGTTTGCCATTGCCTGCCGAGGGACGACCGCTATTAGAAAAAACTTTTATCAATTATTGCATGGACGGAGATTCGAACCTACGCTCTCCGGAATGATATGGGAGGAACTACTGTTTCATAAACCAAGAGAGCTACATATATACTTACAATTTTTAGCTATCGCAGACTACTTTCGAAGTACAAGGCAACTAAATTAGAATGATATAGCCTATCACACATCGAAGAGTGTTTTAGGGACTTGAATCAATTTTCCCAAATATATTTTACATGAACCCCAAACAAAGTGTTTTCCAACGTTTTTAGTGTTGGTTCATATCCGAAGTATCCTCTTAACAGCCTGCGCAGTATAAATCGCAATAGATAATAATCCATTTTTAAGCCGAAATAAAATTTAGTTAAAAGTCACAATTTTTGAATTGGAATTTTTGAATAATACACTTTTACCGTAAACATTAACAGTATTTCTCAAAATCAAAGCACGGAAATATTCAAAATAAAAATATTAGTTAGGGTTCCCAAAATCATTTCGAAAAATAAATTAAAATTTTTCTTTTATCTGTCAAACGTTTGGTAGCGTATGTTCACCACAGCTCTCAATATATTATAGGTGTACCATTTTGTATTAAAAGTGAATTTACCATTGCCAAATGGGACCACTTTAGCCATCGCTTTGCCATTAAATGGGTAATGATCAAGGGTTAAATCGTGCTAAACAATTTAAAAAAAAATTAGAAATTAATTAAATAAAAGAAAAAAATTATAAAATACTCAAACTATGCCAACTCACATCATATGGACAACTGTGATTTATATTACTGTACTGCTCGATCCCCAAAATACGATAGACAAATTTGGCGAAGAAATTCCGACGTTTGGAACGAAGAAATTCACACCAATCGATTTTATATTCCACCAAAGGCTTGCGATCCTCATAGCCGCTCTTCACAATAGTGCCTACAAACTTTAGTTGTAGAGAATTTTAGTTGGTATGGTTAGCAGGTATTAGACTTTTTTTTCGTTTTTGTTAGAAACACAATAATCGTCAAACTCACCGATGCATTATTTACTGGCCCTGAATGCATTGCAATCGCGATGGTCACTTCATAAATGTCTGGACCCGCATGCTCCACTTTGCATTGTGTGTAATTTAAATACTGCGGTTGTGCAGTCTCGCAAGTAATTCCAAGCAATTTGACAATTCTTTCCTAAAAAAATAATACATTTACCTCCATTTCCCTATTCAATAATAATAAAATACTCTAGCTTTGATCTAACTAATTAGCTAACGTACATTTTGCACAGCTTTCAATTGCAATATAGCAAAGTAGACGAAAATTATTTTAAAATTTCTAAATAACTTCAACATTTCTGAGTAAACAAGCAATGAGCTTTTGAACACCAAATGTCTAAGTTCTATGTTTTAATAGGAAAAATGTTTATTAAATAATTATTTGGGTTAATAAGACTACGCTTAGCTGCAAATGAGTTTTTAATAATTTGTGAGTAAATATAATCTCAATTTCCTAAATTATATACCATATTTTACCAACTTTGCTTAATTGTTTTACTTGATCATTAACAGGTACACACATACATTAATACGTGCATACCTACTTACGTGAAAGCAAATTATTTATTTGAATATTTTCTTCAAACAAATTTTCCATGTTGAGGCCTCATGACGTTCATTGATGAGAGTGAATCTGGAGAATGGTCCTGTAGTTTCCGTCGAACCACAACTTCCTAACCAATTGTTTGCGCCTTTCTATGGCAGATATGTAGGGTTACCTAATAAGAGGTGTTATTTTGATATTCAAAGAAAAATGCTATTTCTTAATATAAATGATCGGATGTTTATTTCTTTATAAAGAGGAAGGTATGCCATCATATGGATAATAACATCAAGCAAATGACCGCCACGACCACGCTTGCGGGAAAATATCCTTTTTTATGAAATTTTCAATAACCGAATTGCAAAGTGGCTGCCCTATGTACTCGATAGTCTCATGAATTCCATTTTTGAGGTCTTGAATCGACCCTGGGCTGTTGGCGTAGACCTTCCCTTTCACGTGGCCCCAAAAGAAAAGAGTCACAAGGTGTTAAATCACAAGATCTCGGTGGCCAATTGTAATCACCTCTTCGAGAGATAACACGATCCGGAAACTTTTCACGTAAAAGATCAATGGTTTCGTTGCTTGTGTGGCCCGCAGCGCCGTTTTGTTGAAAATAAGCGTTGTCCAGATCAATACCATCCAATTCCGGACATAAAAAATCGTTAATCATCTCCCGATAGCGATAGATAAAACCTGTTATTGGAAAACCCTTTATAGTGGAGCGCCCGGGGGTTTTGACCTCGGATCTCATAGGGACTCAATGAATTGCCATGTAACCAACAGGATTTTCTTTTGTATGCTCTAAATTGTAACTTCTACCAATTTTATGTCGTGCAATTAATTTTTTCATTGTTCAAACAAAAAAATATGAAAAACTAAAATATTGGAGCATAATATTTAGTTGGAAATAATTTGTTTTTAGTTCAAACATCTTCCTAACGTTCCATTTTATTTGAAGGCTCGAAGAGACCTTAAGCAGGTAGTCCAACTTGAAGAGGGGAACGGCAGCTGCGGCGTGCTATGAATTTGTTCTGGCTAGTTCAATTATAAGTGACACGTGTTGAGTGAATGTTTTTAATACGTAATAGGGAAGGCTGCACAAATTTATCTGCAGGATAAGAAGGAATTACAGTATAAAATGGATCCAGCAGAGTTCGAAAAATATACAACAGGTTATTTCACATCTAGGCGATCAGATTTTTTTTTTTCTGGTATTGCAAGTGATCAGACTATTGAGCAGACTTTAATGAAAGGAATGAGCGTCGAAGGGGGTCCTTTTAACCGAGGTGCCACTGAAAGTGTAGTTTATAAATGGATCAGAGGAGTTATTTATAGTAAAGATATTATTGAAAGCATAGACAATTTTTGTGACATATCTTTCAATAAAAGTCATCAACACAGTGATTCTACAGATGCTAGAATAGAAAGGGATGGTATCGATGTAAAAAGATTGGTAGACTTTTTCAAAGAACACAGTCCTTTTCCTGATACAGATGCAATTATGTCAATTGCCACTGGAATTACCGGTGATAAAAGTATAAATTGTTACAATGCTTTTGAAGAAGGCTTAAAAGTTATGAAGAAAATCAAAGGGAGAAATGTACGCGAATTGAAGTTATTAAGGAAAGATAAAATAAATTCTCTATTGGCTAAAAATAATAAAATAAAAATGCATGACAATGTTATTCCCGTTGATCCATTGTTGCTGTTTCAACGTATTTGTGTGTTGAAAAAAACAGATGATGAACTAAAAACTTATATGAATTATAAACTGGCACCATATCCACTTGCTCTGTTTGAAGATGGCCAACTGCGAAAGACAAAAAAATCAACTTTCTACGAATTATTCCCAGAAATTCAGATTAATTTGAAAAGCTTAGAAAATGTTCATTATGTTATTGATGGAGGCATGTTGTTATATTACATTACGTAAGATATTTGAGGAATAATTATAATAACGCATACGTGGTATTTGATGGATATAAGAAGGACGGTATTAAATCTGCTGAAAGAAATCGTCGCGCACTAAAAAATATAAGTACAGATATTGAATTCGATGAAAATATGCCATTAAAAATCGCTCAAGATAAATTTCTAACGAATAAAAAAAATAAATCTCGCCTAATCGAAATGTTAAGAATAAAATTAGCTGATAACAATATTTTTACATGCCAAGCGGAAAGCGATGCAGATAAATTAATTGTTGATACAGCAATTAGTTTAGAATCTCAAAATATTGTTGTAATTTCTGAAGACATTGACGTCTTGGTTGTGTTAACGGCATTGGCGCCTACTGATCGTGAAATATATTTTTTAAAACCATCCCGAGGCAAAGTTAACCAACAAATATTTTCATCGAAAAGTTTAGAAAAATCTCTACCAGCATGTAAAGAACATGTTCTATTTTTACATGCTTTCACGGGCTGTGATACTACTTCTGCGTTTTACAATAAAGGAAAAATTAAGTTTATCAAAAATTTTGAGAAGCGGAATGATCTACATGACTCAGCAGCAGTATTTAAAAATGTACATAAAGATGCAAATAATACATATATTTCAAGCTGGTATTACATGTATTTTGGAACTGTATGGTGCTTCGGCAAAAATGACAGATTTGAATACATTCAAGTTCAATTCCTTCATCAAAGCAACTGCCAAAGACACAAGTGTTCTTTTATCTTCGTTACCTCCCACATCTGATGCAGCATATGAACACTTAAAACGGGTTTACCTACAAATCCAGATGTGATTAGGGAATGATTTAATCATCGAAAATTAGGGATGGAACTATTCCAATAATACCTATCATCCAATATTTACGAATCAATTACCTGCTCCGTAAAATTTATTAAAAATGTTATTTTGCAATTGCAAAAAAGTATGTGGAGCTGCGTGCGGATGCCGAAAAAGTGGATTATACTACAGTGTAGCATGCCTGAAGTGCAACGACGACAGCTGTCTAAATGTAGCACCTATGATTAACATCAGGGAAATTGAAGATGATATTTGAAACAATGTAAATTTTTCAATAGACAAATTTTTTTGTTAATTAATTTTTTTCTTTTAAATAGTCATAATTTTTTTGTTTTTAATAATTAATTCGACTTTACTTTTATGCTAATATATAATAACAGAAAACAATTTTTTATTTATTTTTGTATGCTATTTATTTAAATAAGCAAATAGTTTACATAATATTTCTTTTTTAACATTTAATTATCCATAATCTATTTATTTTTTCAGTTGCTTCCACCTCTGTTACAAAAAAAATAAATTCTACAACGATATTTGCATTATAGCGCATAAGTTATTGCAATCATAAATTTTTGCTATTTAAAAATCAAATGCACAACTTTTAAATAGGTAGAGATTATTATTTATGTTATTCACAACACGTTTTCGCAAAGCTAATTTAATTTCATCCAGTCCCTAAGACATCCTAGGTTTTAATGTTTTTAACGCTCCAGACACTCCACTATTAGTACGCGGCGCATTTGGTGTACTGCGAGGAGGTCAGCTCTATACACTGCGTTAATTAGATATAGAAATTAAACTTATTGACAAGTTTTGACTATTTATTTATTTCCTATTTGGTGGTAATAACTTTTTAATGAACACATAGATTATTCTTACACAAAACCCATACAAAACTGAATTTTAAACTTTGTGCAAATTTAACAAAATAAATTTTGAAAAAAATTTCTAACTTTTTAATCAAAATTTTTTGGAAAAATATTTGAAGTATACAGTTTTGTAGCCCAATGAATTTTGGAGTAATGAAGTGTATGTTTCTAATGATTTTATATATTTTCTCCATGTAACGAAGGCTCAAAATTTTATTTATTTATTTATAATAATTCTGAAACAACGATTCAATTATAATATTATTACACTAAAACAGGAGCACGGTTGCCAGGGCTGCGGTATTAAAAACATTTTTTTTTTTTGAGATTTGGGCGTATAAAACTATCTATAAATTGTGATAAAAACATATATATAAGTTTTCATTGGAATATATGAATCTTATTTGATCTGTTCGCGTTAACTCCTTCCCTATGTAGTATCCATATGAATACACTTTGTGAGCGGCTGACAGTCTCCTCGCCAAAAAAAGCCTAGTTTTCAACTGATCTTTTAAGGTCTAAAGAAACAACTACTGTAAAAATATTTCAGGTTTTTTTTAACTGAGAAAAATATATTATATTTTTTTTTTAAATTTTGGTGAAAAAGAAGTTTTGTTATATAAATGTTACTTGTACTAGGTTGTTCAATAAGTTTTGCAGTTCGATAAGAAAACCACAATTTTATGGTTTGAAATGCATTTTATTATTTAGTATAGTCTTCTTGAACCAACTCTGAATCTGAACTCCACCCTGAACTCCACCCTGAACTCCAACGAGATTCCAATTTATGAATTCCATCCCTTAAGTAAGAATTTGGAAGGACTGCAAAATATACTTCCACAGCTGTTACAACCTCATCATTTGATGAAAAACGTTTTCCACGTATGCATTTTTTAGGTCTGAAAGCAGATGGATGTCACAAATCAGGTGAATGCGGTGAGTGCAACAACAATTAATAATTTTTTCCATTGTCAAAATGCTCTTGTGACACGCTGCATTCTCCTGATGAAAATTAATTTTTTCTTTTGCAAACTGGGTCTTTTTTCACCAACTTTCCCCTTCAGCTGGTCTAAGAGGTTACAATAATCTTCCGAATTTATTGTTTTATTAGTTTGCAAGTAAATCGCAAGCAAAATTCCTTTTGCATACCAAACAACTGATGCTAACACCAACTTGGCCGATTTCGGGACACAAACTCATTTAAGAGCCGAAGAACGAGATTCACACCACTCTTTGATTTAATTTAGAATCATGGTGCTAAAACCATGTCTCATTCATAGTGATGAATCGATGCACAAAATCCACTTTGACTTTTCGAGAAGGCTTTAAATGTTGCTGAGGAAGTCGCATTCGAATGTGTTTTTGTTCCATTGTTAGCGAATGCGGCACCCATTGCGCACACAACTTTCTGAAATCCAATCCATTCAGTCAAAATATTCATTATACTACCCAATTAGATGCCAAAGACTTCTACTCCACGATTTTTCAATACGATATCTTGTATTTTTTGAACGATTTCTGGTGTTGTTGCAGTTTTTCGGCGCCCTTGGCGTGGGTCGTCTTCAAGGCTTGTACGACTACATTTAAATTCAGCAGTCCATTTTTCAACTGTACTAATTGATGAGACGCCAGGATAATAAATGGCTTATAAACAAAGAATGAATTGAAATAGAAAAAATGTAACCTAGTAGCAACGCCCTCTCTTATCGAACCGCTAAACTTATTGAACAACCTAATAGTATATGTGACCATATAATTATTTTTTAAATATATCAAACACGATGATGAGGGTACTGGGGAAATTGATATAGTAGAGTGCCATTCAGTTGATAGAGCAGTTCAAGAAAGTGCTGCTTGGTGAATTTCACAAGTGGCATTGAAAAAAGCTGACCAAGCTTGTGGAAAAAAAGCTTCTTGGACGATTCCAGAGGCTTCTTTTCGGCAACGTACCCAAAGAAATTTATCAAATTACCTATAGAGTATTTCTTGGAATGCTTTAACCAAACATAGTAGCAATGTAGATTGGGAACAGTAGACAAATTGCATTTTATCTTTTCCTTGTACAGAATTTCCATACGGCCTAAAAAGTGTACTCTGACCACCTTATTGATTTAGCAGTATCCAATTCATGGTTAGAATATAGAATGTGTCACGAAAACAATGGATACAAAAATAAATATATGGACTTGCTGAGCTTTCGTAATGATATTGCGAATAGACGAATAGCTTAGTCAAGTCAACAGGCATGTTCTCGTAAACGGCAACGCCCAACATCATGTTTAACACTTATCCTGTATAAGTGGGTCAAAATTGCCCAAACGACTTTAAAAGTTGCATATCTATTTTTATGCTTCATATAATCTGGTGAAACTTCTCGACTTTTATTATTTAATAAAATTAAACTTGAAAAAAGTTTTCGTTTAAATGTGTCATCTACAGGATAGGCTGGGCAGAAATAGTTACATATATTGTATAAGTGGGTCAAAATTGCCCAATAGTAAAAGCAGTATGTGTACTCATATGTTTGTAAGTACATATGCCCGTGCACATTACGGACAATATCAATGAACCTCGCGGATGACTGACATGTATGTATGTATGTATGTACATGTGTATGAATATGAATAGAGAAGAAATTGAAGCCCTTCTAGCGAACTCCGATTTGGATGATGAAGCACCAAACGATACCGAAAGTGATGATGAAGAAGACCAGATATCAGAAGTGGAATCCCTTTACGATCCCAAAATTATCAGATGAAACAGACGAAGAGGACAGTTCTGTCCTTCAGCATAATGTTTCAGGAGCTTTTCCGTCTAAGGATGGAAAATATATGTGGTATAACCAATCAGTTGCAAGCGGAGCTGGCAGGCGGGCTGCAGAAAATGTTATTACCACCGCACCCGGTACTACACGGTATGCCATTGCTCGGACCGATGGTATAAAATCTTCATTTATGTTATTTATGCCGCCCGATGTGGTGAAAATAGTCATTGAGAGGACTAATATAGAAGATAAGTCACTTGCAATTGAAAGGCAGAATTATATAAGTAGAAGTATGTACCTGCATGTAAAGTAATACCTGGGGATTTGTTTCAGGTCAATCAGTGTTTGAAAATAATTGGGTCGAAATAGATAGTATTAGTTTGGAAGCATATTTTGGACTTTTGCTCCTAGCAGGTGTATTTCGATCACATGGAGAAGCACTCGAAAGTTTGTGGGATGATTCTAAGGGCCATCCGATTTTCAGATCAACAATGACTTTACGCAGATTTCAGAATATCTCCAGAGTCCTGAGGTTCGACAAGAAATCTGACCGGAATGAGAGGCGAGCGCGAGATAAACTGGCACCAATCAGGGATGTTTGGAATCGCTGGGAATGTAACATACAAAAGATGTATAATCCTGGAGAATTCACCACAGTCGATGAACAATTGGTTACATTTTCCACTGAAAAGCCAGAAATCATACAATAGATTTTTACAACAAAACTAAATCCGGGGTCGATATATTAGACCACGTTATTAGGACATACACCTGCAAGCGAAGGACAAATCGATGGCCACAGTCCTTGTTTTACAATATGTTGGATATAAGTGCATACAATGCTTTTGTAATTTTTAGGGAAATAAACACTAAATGGAACAAAAATAAAAAAATTAAGCGTCGTTTGTTCCTAGAAGAGCTCGGAAATGAACTTATTTTACAGGAAATAATAAATAGGAAACAGGAATAAAAAATAATAAACACTCAAAAAACAGCAGAAACTACTGAAGAGACTCCGAAACCTACAAATCTAAAACGTGGTCGTTGCTTTATTTGTCCAAGTCGATCAAATAGTACGAAATATAGCAGTAAATGCGGAAGATGCGAAAACTTTATTTGTAAGACTCATTCTGAAACATCTATCTTATGTACTAGTTGCTTAAAATCGCCATAAGAACACCTTTTTGTACTTACTTAACTGAATTTTTCAATTTTTTAAATAAAAAATGTTGAATTCTATAATTTATTAAATAAAAAAATACTTTAAACCTTGAAATAAAATCAAAATCTTTTCATTCGTCCATTGGGCAAAATTGACCCACTTATGTCACGTACGTTAATTTTTTTGAATACAGGATAAGTGTTAAATGAAAATATCCCAATCTGTCCAACGACGTCCGGGAAAAGACATAAAGCTACACCATCGACAAATACTCAGTATTCGAAACATTTTTAGTATTGTCGTAGGACTTGAGTGTTTTATGTGGCGGGTTCTAATTCCGTTGCTGGGAAGATTTTGTATTTTTACTATTATATAGCGAGCTGCTCATTCCAAAATAGACAACGCTTGCATGTGCACCTAGTGGAGTGCGATTTTGCATATCCTTTCAATCCTTCAAATCGAAGATGTCGGAGTGGCTTCATCATTATCCGCCTTCTGAGACTAGATCGCTTTCAAATGGTTGTTTTATCGGTACCCAAATGATACTTGAGCCATCTCAGTCAGAAGTTGTGGACACCTCAAGCCGTTGGCAAAATAATCGTTTCTGGCTACTCACAGTTGAATGGTAGTCACAAACTTTCTCAATTCACTTGAACTTTTCCACACATATTTATCTACTTCTTTATTTGTATGAACATTTTTCTACATACTCAAGAATACTATTTATAATTGTTTAAATAATTTATTAAACCACCCGTAAATTTTATTTTCATTTATCTATCAATTGCTTGGAAACGTATATCAACCACAGCTCTCAATATATTATAAAGATACCATTTTGTGGAGAAGGTGAATATACCACTGCCAAATGGCGTCATTCTACCCACCCTTCTGCCATTGAATGGGTAATGATCTACAAGCAAATCGCGCTAAATAGTTGGAGGAAATTTATTAATTTAAAAACAACTCAATCGAGAGTACTTAAACTACGCCCACTCACATCATATGGACAGCTGTGATTCATATTGCTGTATCGTTCGAGTCCCATAATATCATATGCCAATTTGGCACTAAAACTCCGACGCTTGTTACGAAAAAAGGCACAACAATCGATTTTGTATTCCAGCATAGGTTGTCGACTCTCATAGCCACTCTTCACAATGCTGCCTATAAGCTTCAATGTAGAGAATTTTATTTAATAGTTTTTTGATAAGTAATTCTGTCTTCATTTTTGATCAATTATTATTGACTGATAATCTCACCGTTACATTATTTATTGGCCCTTGGTGCAATGTAATCGCTACGGTCACTTCATAAACGTCTCCCCTCTTATGCTCCAGTTTACATTGGGTGAAGCTTAAATACTGCGATTCCTTAGAATTGCAGGTAATTTGAAGAAGTTTGACAATTCTTTCCTTTAATAGAAAATATTAAAAATTTATGTTTTTTTTTAACTATTCAATACAATAAAATACACTAACTTAGAAAACTAACATTTTCAACAACTCTCAATTGCAATGCAGCAAAGTAAATGCAAATTATTGTAAAATTTCTGTATAGTTTAAACATTTTAGAGTAAATTTCAATAAACAAATTTGTGTGAAATTTTGAATACTCAGGGTTGAACTTCTGACTACCAAATGCCTAAGTTTTATTCGTTAAGAGATTATTTGGGTTAGTAAGCCCGCGCGTTACTACAAATGAGATTTTAATAATTTGTGATTATAAGTAATTTCTATATTCAAAATTATGTAGTATAATTTAGCAAGTTCGTCAGTAGTTTTGTTTGGTCATTATTGCAATGAATGTACGCATAATTGACGCTTACACCCTTTTTGGGTGTTTGGCCGAGCTCCTCCTCCTAATTGTGGTGTGCGTCTTGATGCGACAAATTAAGGGACCTACAGTTTCAAGCCGACTCCGAACGGCGGATATTTTTTATGAGGAGCTTTTTTCATGGCAGAACTACAATCGAAGGTTTGCCACTGCCTGCCGAGGGGCGACGCTATTAGAAAAATGTTTTTTCTTAATTTTGGTGTTTCACCGAGATTCGAACCTACCTTCTCCCTGTGAATTCCGAATGGTAGTCACGCATCAACTCATTGGGCTACGACGGCCGAATTATAAAGTAGATATGTATAAAAGATATATATTTAAAATTTGTTTACATGAAAGTATGCACAAAATTACGAGTCGCAATTACTCAATAACCCGTGTAACATGTAACAAGACTACATTTTGCGAACATGACACACGAGTTGCTTTAAATCATAGACTGGCCTTCCAGCAAGATGGGTTTTCATAGTTCTCCACACATTTTCAATGGGGTTGGCGTAGGAGGCCTGGGCAGGCCAGTCCAATACTGTGCCGCCATTTACTTGTTTTGTTGTTTCTCAATGTGTTTTTCAGAGAGCAGTGGTTTTGATGATGTGGGACGGTAGGATATGTTCGCCTCCTTCAGTCGACGTTCAATGGAGTTGATACTCACATCTATTTCCTTTTTAGAAAGAACTGATTGTGCTTGGCATAGTCACAAAGAAGAATTCCGCTTAAAAAGTTGGACGATCACTTTATCATGCTTTTTTATCGTCACTTGTTTCAAGCCACACTCGTAAAAGTCATCAACAGTTTTGTACACCTTACTATATACCGCTGATTCCACATCATAACAAAGTTTTTTGATTTTTTAATCACTTTTGCAGCCGCGGCGTAAGATAATTTCGGCCCTTTCGAATGCGCAAAATACCGCATAAAAATGTCGCCTCAAAACGCTTCGCGTACTTCCCACTCATTTTTGTTTCATTGCGTTTAAGGGAAAGTTTCGAACGGCACTAACCTGAGTTAGCAGTAACGTCATAGCCTTTGAGTGGGACAATTACGCAGCAAAAAGCTGAACAAAATATATCTTGAAGTTACATGAAAAAAATCGGTTATTTTCTTCTGACACAGACTGTCCAATTCTTGGGGTGCTTAGTAATTTGCTTTGCCGTCGAGGCAATTTTTATCAATTTTTGACCATTAAACACTAATCGCACTTCTAAGGCCTTTAGCGCTATCGAATTCAACGCCAATCAATTGAAAAAGTATTGCCCATATGTTTTCGATTGGGTTAAGGTCGGGGCCTACAGGTCTAGTTGGTACTTTTTTCGCTGCCAAAAACTCTTTTGTTGCTTTTGAAGCATGAACGGCGGCTGCATTGTCACGCAGGAAAATCTACTTCTCATCGAAATTATCACGAAAAACAGTAATAAGTAAGACGCAGAAGTTCTATGTACTCGACATTTTTCATTTGTGTGGAAATGAAACACTTTTGTCACCAATGGCTGACAAAACCATGACAGAACCCTCTCCGAAATCACAAGCTATTCTCCCTCTTTGTTTTTCCGTTTCTCATTTCAATACATTTAGATAAATTTCTTCTTCGGATAAATTACTCTTTCCCAATTATCTTCACAAAATTTGTATTTTTCAGCAAACGTTTAATCTGGCCTGCTTGTGTCGTGTGGTTAACTTAGATTTAGGTACTCGTTTTACATACATACCTATTATAGACTAGAATTCGCTTGAAAAATTTGTTGCAAGCGACGAGTAGTAATGTCCAAATTAAGGATTTGTTTAATTTCAGCAGGGCTATTTGATTCATTTATAGCTAAACGTGGGACCGCGCTGGGTTGGTGCGTGACTATCAATCTCGGTGCATGAACACTTTCCTATAGCTTTAAAAAAAAGCCACGTAAAATTCAGAAAAATATAAAAATTGAAATTAAATTTTTATTTAAATCAATAGTGCAGTCCATGTAATTTAATGTTTGAAGATTATTTCTTGCATATGTTGACCGCGACTGCGATTCAAATGGTCCATCCGCTTAGTCCAATTTTCGCATACTCTTTCCAATGTTTCGGCCGGTATCTCACATATAAATGCTTTAATGTTGACTTCCAATGCATTAATTGAAGCAGGCGTGTCTGAATAGACATGAGCTTTAACATAGCCCCACAAAAAATAATCTAAAGGTGTTATATCGCACGATCTGGGTGGCCAATTGACAGGTCCCGAACGTGAACTCGCCTCTCAACAATTCCATTGTTACGCGTGCTGTGTGGCATGGGGCACTGTCTTGCTGAAACCACATGTCATGCAAGTCAAGCTCTTGCATTTTGGGCAAAAAAAAGTTGGATATCATTTCACGGTAGCGCTCACCATTCACAGTTACGTTACGATTCGCAGCATCTTTGAAGAAGTACGGTCCAATGATACCTCCAGCCCATAAACGGCACCAAACTGTGGCCTTTTCTGGATACATTGGTAGCTCTTGCAATTCTTCTGGCTGACCTTCACTCCAAAATCGACAATTCTGCTTATTTACGTACCCATTGATCCAAAAATGAGCTTCGTAGCTGAACACAATTATACGATAAAAAAGTGGATCTTTGGCCAACTTTCCATGAGCCCATTCAAGAAAAATTCTGCGTTGCTGTACGTCGTTCGGCTTCAATTTTTGCACCAGCTGTATTTTGAAAGGCTTCACACGTAAATCCTTTCGCAAAATTTTCCACGTTGTTGAGTAGCAGAGGCCCAATTGCTGCGAACGGCGACTTTAGGACTTGAACTATCCATTCGACTACCAGCCGACTGCAGCGTTTACCAGGCAGAAGTTCTAGCTCCAATGGCTCAATAAAGAACTCGGACATATCATACATAGCATGCAACTTCAAATTGAAAATTTTTGTAAGAGATGCAAGCTAATATTTTTATTTTTATATTTTTCTATTGGGTATTCAAATAGAACTCTGAATAGTAATAATAATTTACAAATCCATTACCTCCTTGTTATAAAAAATTTATCATGCAGCATTCGCAAAATTGGTGTCAAAAACAGAAGTCGGACATCTGGCATTATTGCTATTGTTTGGCACTTTAAAACGGGGAGTCCCACAATTAATTTGCTCTCGGTAGAACAGTGCAAAGAAGGAATCAAACGTAATAATTTAAAATAAAATTAAATCTATGTCTATACGTTGTCCGCGCATCACTACGAAACGACAACACCAAATGACGTAAAATTTTTTATACATACATTCATATTTTCACCCAATGAAGGCTATTTCATGTTTTTATGATGGAACTCACTTCCCACAGCCCCCAGACCTCGCCACCACTCTCATTCGTCACTAATAATCGAATATTTGCTTTAACTTAATCTAAAAAATCTTAGTATTTCCTATTTCCCACTATTTATAGCACACTCTGGACTTCATAATCCGCATAAGCTGTTCAACTATGACCCAAATGCAAAGTTTAAAAACGGTCTGCGATAGAAAATTAATAAAAATAATTTTGCTTGATATTTTTCTGATTGCTTGTTTTGATTTTATTCAACGAGGCATAGCAACGGATGCCGGGTATTGTAATATTATGGTTATTAATAAAAAAATATTTTCTATGAAATTATTGTTTGTAATTCTTTTATATACATATCCTAAATCCCTCAAAACTACTCCTACGCGAGCGGGGCCGCGGGTTGAAGCTAGTAATGAATAAAAATCCAATTTATAAGCATGGGTAGATAGCGTGGACAAACCTCAATTCAACTCAGAAATTGTATTATTAGTCATCATGAAAAGGGCAAAACCGCTCGGGAAATCGCAGAAATAGTGGATAGACCCTGTTCGACTGTATACGACGTAATAAAACGTTTCAAAGAAACAAAATCCAGGGAAAATAAGAAGAAATCGAGACAACCAAAACTGTTTTCGGATGCAGGTGAAAGGTGCATGGTGCAACAAATTAAGAAAAATCCAAATTTGAGCGCTCCTAAGCTCGCAACACCTTAATATTAACTACAACCCCAAAAGTATGGAGTAGTAGTAAAAAAAACCCTTCATCAACGAGGTTAACCGACGCAAGAGAATAAAATTCGCAAAACGTCATGGGGATAAGGATTTCGAGTTCTGGAAGCAGATTTTATTTGCCGATGAAAGCAAGATTAACATATTTAGGTCAGATGGACAATCATATGTGTGGAGCAGTCCTAATGAAGAGTTGCTGGAAAAAACTTACGTCCGACAGTTAAACATGGGGGTGGATCGGTAATGGTATGAGGTTGTATATCCGCTACTGGTACTAGAAATTGGTGCTTCATTAACGACAATATGGACCACAAACAAAATCTAATAATTATGAAAGAAATTCTCATTATTGAGGCACACTGAGTCGATTGGAATGGTTTTTAGTGATGGTTCTTAAACGAAGCGTCAATCCATCCAATGGGAAAACTAGGTAGTTCACTGAAAGCTGAAGGAGCTCAAATGAGGAAAATAAATGTGATGTCTTCACTTTCTTGACTGGACTTCTACAGCTCTTCTAGGAGTATCGATCGAAATTTTCGATTTTAGTTACTGGTTACTAAATTGTCACAAGATTTTCATATCAAATCAAGATGTCTTTATAGGTTTTGTATCGAAGAATAGTATTTACATATAAGTTTTTGGATATTTTATTAACCTTTAACTACTGAGGTGGTGGTAAATTTTACACCTCGTAGTTTGTTTTCTCTCTCACTCTCTGCAGTTGAGCGCTATCAATTTCATTCTCTTGGTATCTTCTCGTCATCCTATGATTATTATTCAGTTGTGTTTCTACAGTCGAGGGTATTGTATAAGCGGAGATATACCAGTGCTGGTGTCAAAATTACCACTCGTCCGGGGTTACGTATTTTTTAATAGAAATTATTTTACCACCACATCAGACTAAGCGTAAGTATTTAATAGAAAATAAAATACCACTTCTCAGGCTTAGCGTTAGTTTTTCGTGGAATCATTTTGACTACTCCTACGATTTATTGCAACTTATTTTATTAGGTTATGTCAAATTCAAGCAAATTAAATGACTTAGCGATAGCCAGATTGCTGGAAGACGATGACGAAATCAGTGACGTTGATGATGAAATTGCTGATCCTGATTTTTGCCTTCAAGATAGTGATACAGATGATATAATGAGCATTGAAGATGAAGAAGGAAGTGAATGTGATGTTTCCGAGGAAGATGTTGCTCAAGAAATTGACAATGCTAATGAACATGGAGATGGAGAAGACACAATTGAGTCAATAGGAGTAACCAAATATTTTTATGGAAAGATGGAGAAGACGCAATTGAGTCCATAGGAGTAACCAAATATTTTTATGGAAAAAATGGGCATAAGTGGTCAGCAAAAGAGCCAGCACGGTGCAGTAAAACTCCATTACATAACATCGTGCGCTTGCCAAAAGCATTGCAGCAAAACCTTGAAGATGGAATAATTGGGTTTTGGTCAAGATTTTTCGATAGAAATATAGAGAACCTAATTCTTCAACACACAAATACCAAACTAAAGGCTAAGTTCGATAAGTCTCAAAGAAGTGAAGCGAAATATTTGGATATTATTGAGTTGCGAGCATTTTTCGGTGTTTTGATATATTCGTCCGTTTTCAAATCGAATCACGAAGACACTAGCCTTATATTTGCAACAGATGGAACAGGCAGACAAATTTTCAGGTCCACAATGTCGGAGAAACGATTCCTATGCATCCTTAGCTGCTTACGATTTGATGACTCCACAGACAGAAAGGAACGATTATTAACGGATCCATTGGCTGCCATTTCAGAACTGTTCAATAAGTTTATAGAAAACTACCGAAAAAATTATACAATTGGCACCCATGGATGCATCGATGAAATGTTAGTGCCGTTTCGCGGTAGGTGCAGATTTAAAATGTATTGTATATGCCAAAAAAGCCTGCAAAATATGGCATCAAAATAATGGCGTTAACAGATGCTCGCACACAGTACCTTGCAAATGCTTATATATACCATGGCAAAAATTCTGACGGAAATGGTCTCACAACTGAAGTAAAAAGGCTATCAGTACCAACACAAGCCGTATTAAGGCTAACTAAAATTATAGAAGGAAGTAACAGAAATATTACTGCTGATAATTGGTTTTCCTCAATGCAGGTTATAGAAGAATGAGAAAAAAGACAGCTTACGTACTTGGGTACATTAAAGAAAAATAAAAGGGAAATACCTCCCTAATTTCAGCCCAATAAAAACAGACCAATTGGATGTTGTTTGTACGGTTTTACCAAAGAAGTTACCATTTTATCATATGTGCCTCACAAAAACAAAGCTGTTCTTTTGTTATCTTCTATGCATCCCACCGAAGAAAGCGATATCCAAAGTGGAAAGCCGGCAATAATAGCAGACTATAATAACACAAAAGGGGGAGTTGATCAAATTGATAAGAAGTGCTCCATATATTCAACCACTCGACGTACGCGACGCTGGCCACTCGCAATTTTTTATAGACTACTTGATATAAGTGCTGCAAATGCTTACGTTATATATCAATATTGTGCTGAGTTTGATGATAAATCGAGGGCAGACTTTTTGAAAAGTCTAGGCCGGCAATTGATTTTACCACATTTGCAAAGGCGACAGCATAATCCTCGACTACCCAGGTTAATTCGAGACAATATAAGTAGCATCTTAGGACCAGACTCCGTAGCTTCCCCTCTAGTAGAGCCGGCCACAACTGCGAAAAAGTTATGCTACATTTGCCCTAGTAGGTTGAAGCGGAAGACTCCACATGTTTGTTTGTTTTGTACTAAGCCTATGTGTATGGGATGCAGTAAATGCGTATGCGTGAAGTGTGCAAATAAGGAATTTGATGAGTAAAAATCCTCCAAAAAGATTGATCTGCAGTTTTTTTTTTTTGAACATAATTTTTGTTTTTTTTTTTTTTGTGATTCTAATATCATAAATTTGGCTGTGAAAAGTGCCTTTATCTAGTTTTGAATTTTTTCTTACAACTGTTTTTAAGTTATGTTAGTGCTGTTTTTTTAGTTTTAAGAAAAGTGACTATGAAATAAAGTCCTTGTTTTGTTAAACTAAAAGTTCGTTTTCTTTAAATTTATTACTCTATTCATTTAAAAATATGTTTTAGTATTCCAATTAAAAACAAATAGTTTGAAAAAATTTTTCGTTCACAAAAATTATTTATAGATTATAAAGGGGTAAAATTTACCCTCACCTCAGTAACTACGTCCAATTATTTCACCTCAGTAGTTAAAGGTTAAACAATAAGTGACATTTTTTTCTATGAAATTTAATAATAAATTTTTGCTTAGCTTTCAAATGTTTGAAAACGTATATTAACCATAGCCCTCAATATATTATAAGCGTACCATTTTGTGATGAAAGTGAATATACCATTGCCAAATGGCAGCACTTTGCCCATCGCTTTGCCATCAAATGGATAGTGATCAAGAAGCAAATCGTGCTAGACGAAAGAAAAAATTATAAATTAGTTAATTTGAAAACATTGGAAACCATTAAAATACTTAAACTATGCCTACTCACATCATATGGACAGCTGTGATTCATATTACTGTACCGTTCGAGCCCCATATTACTATAAAAAAATTTGGCCAAGATATTCCGACGTTTACTATGAAAAAATGCACACCAATCGATTTTGTAATCCACCATGGGTTGACGGTCCTCATAGCCGCGCTTCACAACGCTGCTTGAAAGCTTTAATATAGATAAATTAATTTACTCCTAACAGCCCTCATACATTTTCGATGATTGTCCTTAACACTATTTTTTGCGGATTTGCGAGGATTTACATAATATTGATTGAGAAACTCACCGTTATATTATTTACTGGCCCAAGGTGCAATGCAATCGCTATGGTCACTTCATAAACGTCTCGACTCACTTGCTCAATTTTGCATTGTGTGTAATTTACATACTGTGGCTGCATAGATTCGCAGGTGATTCCAAGCAATTTGGCGACTTTCTCCTTGAAAATAAAATAGATGTATCCTTTTTTAACTGCCGTATAAAATAAAATAATCTAACTTTGAACACCAACATTTTGCACAACTCTGAATTGCAATACAGCGAAGTAGATGAAAATTATTATAACATTTTTGTACAGTTCAAACATTTTGGAGTAAATTTCAATAAACCCATTTGCATAAATTTTTAAATACTCTAAATTGAACTTCTGACTATCGAATGTCTAAGTTTTATTTTTTACAAGGAAAAGTGCTCGTTAAATAATTATTTGGGTGAATAAGTCCACGCGTAGCTACAAATGATTTTTTAATAATTTGTGAGTAAAAGTCATTTCTATTTTCAAAATTAGTATATAGTATATTTTAACAAGTTTGCTCAATTGTTTTATTTGATCATTACTGCAATAAATGCAGCACATAAATCAAAAAACAAAATATAAAAATTATAATAATATGCAAGTAGTGATTCTATTTTTTGTAACTATGATAAATGTTAGTATTTAATGAGAGACTTTGCAATCCAAACTTCCCACATGTGACACGTAGACTACCTATAGGATAGTTTTTTTTTAATTTAAAGGGTTTTCCAATAAGAGGGGTTTTGATCAATGGTTTCGTCGCTTGTGTGGCACGTAGCACCGTCTTGTTGAAAATAAACGTTGTCCAAATCAATACCATCCAATTCCGGCCATAAAAAATCGTTAATCATCTATCGATAGCGCAATCCATTCACCGTAACTGTTGCTCCAGCTTCGTTTTCGAAAAAGTAAGGTCCAATGACTCCGCCGGACCATAAACCGCACCAAACAGTCACACGTTGAGGATAGAGAGGCTTTTCAGCAACAACTCTTGGATTGTCTGAGCCCCAGATCCGACAGTTTTGCTTGTTGACGAAGCCACTCAAGATGATTTTTCGATGGAATTCCGGATTATTTTCATGCATTTTAACGACCCAATCAGCAAAGGCACGTCGTTGTTGATGATCGGTCGGCTTGAGTTCTTGTGTTTTCACTTTATAAGCCTTAAGACCCAAATCTTTATGCAAAATACGGTGTAATGACGTTTGTGGAGTGCCTAATTCCAAAGAACGACGAGTAATGGACAAACCTGGGTTTTCTGGAACACTTTCGGCGACAACAGCAATATTTTCGGCTGTTCTTGAGCGACATGCAGGGGTTTTATTCTTCACATCACTAACTTGTCCCAACAACTCGAATTGGTTCACCAATTTCTGTATTGCTCTCCAACGGTGAATGAGTTTTAATAATTTCAATGCGTTGAGCGTAGTAATGGCGTAATTTCTACTTGTCAAACTTGTCCCCAATTATATTCGAGGTTACAAACCGTCTCTGCCAAATTTTCACCATTTTTATAGTGAATTTTAATAGTTTCAGTGCGTTGTGCGTAGTAATGGCATAGTTTCTACGTATCAAAAAATGGCAGCTTCAAAAGTGGCACCTAACGTGGCACCTAATGTACCTACCGGGACATGCTCAACGAGTTGTTTCCAAAAATTGAAGAGGATGACATGGACGACATTTGGTTTCAACAGGACGGTGCAACTTGTCACACTGCCAAAGTTACACTCGAACTTTTGGCTACCATTTTTAAAAACCGAATAATCAGCCGGAAATTCCGATTTCAATTGGCCGCCTCGGAGCTGTGATTTAAGCCCGTTGGACTATTTTTTGTGGGGCGCCGTTAAGGACAAATGCTATACGAACCATCCAGAGACGATTGATGCTTTAAAACACGAAATCGAAGTTGCCATTCATGAAAGTGGAGAAATTTTGCAAGGCCCACCCTATACTTTGTTATATTAAAATTTAATTGGCTATAAACTGCACTCCCAAACTTTATTTCTTGAAATTCTGCTTAAGTCTTAATAAAAATTTGTCGAATTTGAATAAATCTTGTACAAAGTTTAAAACTTTGCTTTATATGATGTTTATACTTATAGGGGAATGAATAATATTTTTAATAGAAATTAGTGAAAATATAAAAAAAAGAGTTTTCTCGCGGGTGGTATACAAACCCTATTTTATACACCATGGCTACATATCTTCACTTCAATAAAAGTAAAAGTAAGTAAATAAATAGTAAAATCATAAATTTAAGATAGCATATACTATCCCTTCCCTATGAAAAATTGGCACATTCCATAGGTCTAGTCAATTCAAAATTCTGCATACTTTGAGGTAATTTTCCCGCTTGACCCAGGTACAAACTTCTGAAAAAAGTGTCATTTTCAGTCTATTCTAGAAATTACTAACTGGGGCTTACCGATTTTCTACTTATGGTTTTCATTTTTTTTACCCTACATTTGGCAGACACTGGAAGGCACCTAATGAGCTTGACCAGACTCCCATACATTTTGTACTGAATTTAATGCAATATTTTGCTTTTTCTCATTTACAGCTGTAATAACATTATATTTAGTGACGAAAGGTGTGGAAAGTAAGGCATGAGTGATTCCTTATCCATTCCATTATGGACATGGTCTAACATTTTTCTGAAAACTGGTTTATTTATTTGTAAGCTGAAAAAATTGTAAATTTGTAATTTTGATATTTATTCAATTATTGAAAATATGGATTGGAGTTTTTTAAGTCAAATATAATATATTTTTTTGTTAAACTTTTAAGATTAAATATTTAAAAAAAAGTAATTTTTTTTGTTAAATTCTTAGGATAAAATATTAAAAAAAAAAACAAATTCAACTTTTTATTAACATTTTGGGGAATACATTTTTGTTTGACATTTTTGATAAACGCCTTCGCTCAGATTTTTTGTTTTTCATTATTAGCGGAGATTGGAGGATGGTTCCATGAGTAGAAGTCCACGCAAGGGGGGGGAAGTTACTGATCGCCATTCACTTGGGAGTGGCCAGGACGATTCTTCTGCAGCTCACAACGTCCGGGATTATCCCACGTATCCTCTGAGTAGCTTCCGAACACCCGTTCGGGAGTGAGCTAACGTGAGAAGGCGAAGCATTCCAGGATAGCTGGTTGTGCGCTGGGTTTGGGACCCGCCACTTAAAAATCCCCCCCAATGAAAAGAACTGCAAAGCCTCGGATGAGAACTGCCTTTACTGATGACGACTCCTGCAAACGAAATAAGGAATATGATTTAAGGGCATGCACCTGGAATGTCCGGTCCCTTAATGGGGAAGGTGCCTCTGCCCGGCTAGTTGATGTCCTCGTGAGAGTAAAGGCTGACATCACTGCCATCCAAGAGATGCGATGGACGGGGCAAGGAAAGAAAACCATAGGACCTTGCGACGTCTACTACAGCTGCCATGTAAACGAGCGCAAATTCGGTGTCGGATTTGTTGTGGGAGAGAGACTTCGTCGCCAAATACTGTCGTTCACTCCGGTGGATGAGCGTCTCGCAACAATCCGCATCAAAGCCCGTTTTTTAACATATCGCTAATTTGCGTCCACGCCCCGACGGAAGAGAAGGACGATGCGACCAAAGATTCCTTGTATGAGCGCCTGGAACGTTGCTATGAGCGCTGCCCCCGCCACGACATAAAAATCGTGCTTGGCGACTTCAACGCCAGGGTGGGCAAAGAGGGAATTTTTGGTCCCACAGTCGAAAAATTCAGCCTGCACAACGAAACATCCGGTAACGGACAGAGGCTGATCGACTTCGCCGGGGCCCGAAACATGGTAGTCTGTAGCACCAGATTCCAGCATAAAAAGATACACCAAGCTACCTGGCTGTCTCTTGATCGAAAAACGCGAAACCAGATCGATCATGTTGTGATAGATGGAATACACGCTTCTAGTGTATTAGATGTACGTACGATCCGAGGACCCAACATCGACTCGGATCATTACCTTGTTGCAGCCAAACTGCGCACCCGCCTCTGTGCAGCAAAAAACGTACATCTACCTACGCAAAGAATGTTCAACATCGAAATGCTGCAATCACAACAGACAGCCAGAAGATTCGCCACTCGACTCTCACTCCTGCTCTCAGAGACCACTGCCCAACAAACCGGCATGCACGAGCAATGGAGCAACATTTCTCGTTCCCTACGTACTGCCGCCGAAGAAGAAATCGGATACCAGCGAGCCCGAAAAAACAGTTGGTACGACGAGGAATGTCATGCTTCCGCTGAAAGAAAAGATGCCACCTATAGAGCCACGCTGCGATCGGGCTCAACGCGAGCCATATGGGATCGCTACAGAGAGCTAAAAAAGGAAGAGAGACGTATTATCCCAAAGAAGAAACGAGAGGCCGAAATACGTGAGTGCGAAGAGCTTGAGATGCTGGCCAACAGGAACAACGCCCGAAAATTCTACCAGAAAGTTCGGCGGCTTACAGAAGGTTTTAAGACCGGGGCGTTTTCCTGTAAGAACAAAGACGGCGAACTGGTGACCGACGTACAGAGCAATTTTAAATTATGGAGGGAGCACTTCTCGAACCTGTTAAACAGTGACAGCTGCGCATGTCACAGAGGATGTGAAGATCCCGATACCCCAATCGTTGACGATGGAATTGTCGTTCCGCTACCCGACCATGACGAGGTGAGAATAGCAATATCACGGCTAAAAAACAACAAAGCCGCGGGCGCCGACGGACTGCCGGCTGAGCTATTCAAACATGGCGGCGAGGAGCTGGTAAGGTGCATGCACCAGCTTCTATGCAAAATATGGTCGGATGAAATCATGCCTGCCGATTGGAATTTAAGTGTGCTCTGCCCAATCCATAAGAAGGGCGTTCCTGCAATCTGTGCCAATTACTGCGGGATTAGTCTTCTAAATATAGCCTATAAGGTTCTAGCGAGCGTATTGTGTGAAAGGCTGAGGCCCACCGTCAACCAACTAATTGGACCTTATCAGTGTGGCTTTAAACCTGGAAAGTCTACCATCGGCCAAATATTTACAATACGCCAAATCTTGGAAAAGACCCATGAAAGGAGAATCGACGCACACCATCTTTTCGTCGATTTCAAAGCTGCATTCGACAGTACGGAAAGGAGTTACTTGTATGCCGCGATGACTGAATTTGGTATCCCCACAAAACTAATACGGCTTTGCAAGATGACGTTGCTCAACACCAGCAACGCCGTCAGAATTGGGAAGGACCTCTCCGAGCCGTTTGATACCAAACGAGGTTTCAGACGGGGTGACTCCCTGTCGTGTGACTTCTTTAACCTGATGTTGGAGAGCATCGTACGACCCGCAGAACTTAATCGCTCAGGCACAATATTTTATAAGAGCGTACAATTGTTGGCGTATGCCGATGATATCGATATCATCGGCCTTAACAACCGCGCTGTTAGTTCTGCCTTCTCCAAACTGGATAAAGAGGCAAACAGTCGGCGCACTCGCGTATCGGCACCCACGTCACTGTAGACAGTTATAATTTCGAGGTTGTAAAAGACTTCGTTTATTTAGGAACCAGCATTAACACCGATAACAATGTCAGCCTTGAAATCCAACGTAGAATCTCTCTTGCCAACAAGTGCTACTATGGACTAAGTAGGCAACTGAGCAGTAAAGTCCTCTCTCGACGAACAAAACTAACACTCTACAAGACTCTCATCATGCCCGTTGGCAACAGCGAATATCGCAGACGATGGAACGATGATCTGTATGAGCTTTACGACGGCATAGACATAGCGCAGCGAATAAAGATCCAGCGGCTACGTTGGCTGGGTCATGTCGTCCGAATGGATACAAACGCTCCGGCTCTGAAAGTATTCGATGCGGTACCAGCTGGTGGTAGCAGAGGAAGAGGAAGGCCTCCTCTGCGTTGGAAAGATCAGGTGGAGAAGGACTTGGCTTCACTTGGTGTGTCCAATTGGCGCCGGTTAGCACGAGAAAGAAACGACTGGCGCGCTTTGTTAAACTCGGCCAAAATTGCGTAAACGGTTATCGCGCCAATTGAGAAGAGAAGAAGCTGAGATTAAACACCGGCCCTTGAAACTTAACCACCCTTTATATATCTTAGATACACTTTAGCCTATTCACGCCTCCCTTTTGTTTATTTTTGTACCATATAATATTATATTATAAATTGTTCAGCACCGTCGCAACTAAAAGAATCATGGCCGCTGCGACTGCGTCTACGAATGTATTTTGTTTTTATAGTCCCTAGCCTTAGATTTTGGGCTTGGATGACTTACGCATGTTGAGCCATGAAGTGAATGCGCTGTGTTTTTGTTGTGTTTTAGAACATTTTGGAATGCGTGGTGCCAATACGGCCTTCGCGTTGCGCTTGCTGCTGCTTTTGCGTCAATCAAGGTATTTTGTTTTTGTAAATGCAATATTCGGATTATCGACTGGTGGAGGACAAAAGGACACGGAAGCAAGGGCACGCGGAGCGCTGTGCTCGCGCATATATGCATGTACATATGTATGTTTGACCGTGCATGGATGTAGTTAAATACTCGTATGAATACAATTATTTTGTAGGAAGTTTAGAAGGCAAGTAGGTATGTGTCTATGTATGCATGCTAGGACTTAAAGTGGGTATATATACATACACACCTACACAGGCTTTAGAGCAGAATTGTTTTTGCACCTGTTAGAAAGAAACTCGTTCACTAGTGCGTATGTGTATCTGATTTCTTGCAGGAATGTGATGGGCTGTCACATGTGAATAAATAAGTCAAGGTTATTTGGGCATACATGCACAGGGTGGGCCATATAGCGTTTGCTTTTTCAACCGCTTATTTTTTTGAGAATGGTAACACAAATGACATGTCAAATGTGTTCATAATTTACTTAAAGATTCGACATTTACGAAATGGAAGTTCAATTGGGACAAGAACTGAAGCCTAATGACCATCAAATGCGTTTTCGGTTCGATCAATGGGCAGAAAATCGTTTGACCGAAGATGAACATTTTTACCGAAAAATCATCTTTTCTGATGAAGCTCATTTTAACATCGGTGGCTGCGTCAATAAGCAAAATTGTCGGATTTGGGGCTCAGAAAATCCACACGTTACTGTAGAAAAGCAAATTCATCCACAACGAGTCACTGTTTGGTGCGGTTTTCGGTCTGGCGGCATCATCGGGCCATTTTTTTTTCGAAAATGAGCGAGGAGCCGCTGCTACAGTAAATGGCGAGCGTTACCGTGACATGCTCAACGAGTTTTTGTTTCCAAAAATTGAAGAGGATGACATGGACGACATTTGGTTTCTACAGGATGGTGCAACTTGTCACACTGCCAAAATTACACTCGAACTTTTGGCTACCGTTTTTGAATTCCGATATCAATTGGCCGCCTCGGAGCTGTGAGTTAAGCCCGTTGGACTATTTTTTGTGAGAAGCCGTTAAGGACAAATGATGCTTTAAAACACGAAATCGAAGTAGCCATTCATGAAATTGGAGCCCAAACAATCGAAAATGTGCTTAAAAATTGGGTTGATCGAATGGCCTACTGTAAAGCCAGTCGTGGTAGTCATTTGAACGATATTATTTTTCATTCATAAATGACAATGTCCAATCTTCAAAATAAAATAAAAGATTTCAAAAAATATTGATTGGTTTATTTTTTTTATGGCGGATTCAAAAAGCAAATTTTACATGGCCCACCCTATATATGTACATATGAAAGGAAGATGATGTTCTTGCGCTTGTGCATTATTGTTTTTCATATACAAATGTACATCCATACATATGTAATTTTCCGTCGAATACATAAACTATAAATTGAAATACAACATAAAATAAGTGTCGATTTATCTTAAACCATTATTTTATTTTTGTAAATTTAGGCTATTTGTATTCTCTGCAAATGTTGTGAATTTATTTAGATATATATTCTTTCTCTCTCTCTCTCTCTTTATCTCTCTCTCTTTCTATCTCTCTCTCTCTCTCTTTATCTCTCTCTCTCTCATTCTCTCTAAGGGTCTCTCCCTCTTTCTTTCTCTGCTTTGAAAGTTTCACTTCTGTTATGGCTACTACGCTACACTTTTTTTTTATTTACTGACGAATCGAAGTTTAATATAATATATTTGCAAGTAATGGCCGGACTAAAATAAGGAGAAGAAATATATCCGCATTTCTTCTGAATGAAATGAAAAATTTTACACCTATTATCAAGCTCGGCGGTGGTAGAGTAATGATTTGGGGAGCTATAGCTGCATCTGGCGTTGGAAAGACGATCTTTATTGAAAGGACTATCGACTGATATAAATACAATAATATATAAAAACAACAACATTTAAAACCAACATTAGAATGATTGGGTCTTGAGCAAGGCTGAATTTTCCCAACAAGACAATGACCCCCAGCATACTGCACTAATTGCCAAAGAATGGTTCTCAACTAAATACACTTCCGCAGAGTCCGGATTTAAGTCCGATAGTGTATGTTTGGTAGCTTTTAGAGAGAAAAATTCGACGAAATACAGTAGCTGACACAAAATTGATAAAGAAAGAGTTGATAGAACCGGCATGGAGCCGAATATCGCAGGAAAATCTTACCGAAATAGTTGGATCAACGCAACGGTGCCTTCAAGCAGTGATTAATAACGGTGGTGGAGCTACTAAATACAAAAAGTATTCAAAGAAGCTAGTTATAAAATGAATAAAGTTATTTTTTAAGCTAATTGAACTGTGTGTGGACTTTTGTCATACCACTTTTCTGTTGATTTATTAATTTTCTTGTTGTAAAGCAAGTGAAATAATTTAATTTTTATAAATTTCTGAATAAATATGAATTCCGAAAAAAACTAATATACATCAACAGTTCTTTCACTTATTGTACACCTTCTGAGAAATAAGAAAATATGCTGTGGTATGTAGACTTAAATCCTTCACTGTAACCACTGACGCTTTGCGCTCAAAGCCGGCGCTTTAGTAAATAATAATAACAATAATAAATAAGTGTGATGTGAAGACTGCAAAATTCCCCATTTTCTCTAAAAAATACCCAAGTAATGTCCCTTCCGGTGCGGCATCAGTGGCTAGAGTTATAAAAAATGCAATTTGAACCACTTCGTTCCCTTCTTTCAACTCTCCATTGCGAACATATTCGTACTGCTACAAAGCGCTACAAACTACAAGTGCTGTATTTCCTTTAAAGATTATATTGGAATTTTTTGAAGTAAATGAATTCATTTACCAAAGAATACTCGAAATTACTCATTCTACAACGCTTTCCGCACACTCGTATTTTACCAACGAAGTCTGCGTTGCGGCGTTCTTGATTCCCTAGTACACAAAAGAGCGTGCATATTAATTCATGTGCACATTTTTATATTTATGCGTATGGACAAATGTAAATATGACCGCTTAAGTTTTAACCCATTCTCCACACTGTTACTTCGCATACTTTTAGGCTACCCTCCTGCCTTGCTTTAATTGCTGTGCTCTCAAATTCCTGTTACTCTCACTGTCGTTTACATTAGTTTAACAGTAAAGTGTAACAGATTCTGTTAATATGCAAAAGTATTATAAGTGGATGTAGCACTTCATGAACTACTGTTAGAAAATGGCGCCGTGGCTTAGTTGGTTAAAGCGCCTGTCTAGTAAACAGGAGATCGTGAGTTCGAATCTCGCCGGGGCCTGTATGTTTCAAAAAACACTTTTTTTTTTTTCATCAGTAAATAAACGTTTCTTTGTTTTGTGCCATAATAATAATTGCTGATGATTTTAATGAAGGAAAATAATAAGTGATAAATTAGCTTATGAATAAGATTGATACACACAGGAATAAAATTTGTTTTAATGAACGTGAAAACGGTTCTGCCACATATATGTAAATATATTTATATAAGTATGGCAATTATTGTTTTGTTGAGCATTGCCTTCTATGGAAGAAAAGGCACGACACCTCAGCGAACAAAATTGCCAAAAATCAACCATATTTTTTCCTCACTTAAAACTTGCACTTGGTTGTACTAAAATTTAATGGGCTGCATACCCAGAATATATCTAAAAATCTTAGTTAAAAAAAAGTTGAAAGGTTTGGAAAAAATTAAAAAAAAACTTAATAAAAATTGGGTACAATGTTTAAAAATTTGCGTTACATGATTTTTGTTGTAGTATGAACTATTTTTTATAAAAACAAAACAAAATATATATGCAGATCCATGGAAATTTGAGCGAAAAACCAAAGTCAGCGGTAATTGGAAGGATTCTCTATAATTAAACGCCATCGCAAACATATCTTGCATACCGTGAAAACTAACTAAATCTGAAATATGGCTTGAAGTGCATCAGTGTTTTTTTCTGGCATCAGCTGTCTGTTAGTTAGCTAAATGACAGTCCCGAGTATTGGTTACAACCGCGCGGAAACATTTTGCCGTGAGTAAACGCGAAAAAAGAAAATCAGTAATACATTTCAACGTACTACTGTGATTGCATTACATTTCACTCGAAAATCAAAACCAGCGATTGTTCGTGAACTCGAGCAACTTAAAGTAAATAAAGTTTGTGTTTACGCGTTACAATGGTACTGGTAGTATCGCGAAACGTCATAGAGGTGGTCATCAAAAGATTGCAACGTCACGTGAAATGGTTCAAAAAGTGAAGAAGCGACTTGAGCGAAATCCCCGACGAAGTGCCAGTCAAATGGCGAAAGAACTGAAAATATCTGATCATAGCATCCACCGTATACTGAAAAAGTATCTCAAAGTCAAGCCTTGCAAGATCCAAAAGGCGCATGATCTCACACCAAAGCAGCAACAAATCAGACTTGAGAGAGCGAAGGAGTTACTTCGCTTGGCCGAAAGAGGTCAATTTCCGTGTTCCGAACATTGTGTTTTCTGACTAGAAAACTTTTCAAATTGAGTAATTCATAAACTCCCAAAACGATAGGATTTATTTGACCCACCGCTCATACAAGAATTTGAGTCATCGATTGGCCACAAGGAGGCTGCACGCGCCACAGGTAATGGTGTGGGCCGCTGTAACCGCAGATGGACGCTCTCCAATCGTTTTCATCGAACCTGGCGTCAAGGCAAATCCGAAATATTATCGGGAAAGTATGCTGGAGGTTGCTTTGAAGTCGTGGGCAGAGAAACATTTCGCTGGCAGACCGGTGGCGGACGTTTCAACAGTACTCGACACCGTCTCACAAAGCTCGAGCCTGAACCTAGAATGACTAAAAAACAACATTCCGATCTTCATAACGTTTACACAATGGCTCTCAAATTCACCAGACGGGAACGCAAAATCGATGGATTATTCTCTTTAGGCCATTCTGGAGAGCAAGGTTCGAACTAAAAGATTCCCCAGTCTCGAGGTGCTGAAAAAAAGCCATTGTCCGCGAATGGGCCAAAATACCTGCAAGTCATATTCGGGCAGCTTGCGACTCGTTTCTGGACCGTCTCAAGGCCATAGTCAAAGTAAAAGGTGGTGATATCGAGCAGGTTTAAATTGATTCTTATTTTTGTATTATTTTCACACATTTTTTACTTTGAACTGAATAAAAGTAATTTTCCAAACTAAATTTATGGCTTTTTTAGTTGGTTCCACTTCGAGTGCCGGACCCTGTATTTATTGTGATGCTGTTGCTCATTTGAAAACCAAAATACTTTCCTTAAACGAATGTAGGCAACGAAAAGAAAAAAGGGGGCAAAAAAATTAAAATAAAAATTAGTAAACTTGAAACCAATTTTCTGTCGACTATTAAATATATATATGTTATATATATAATTGGCGCGTACACCCTTTTTGGGTGTTTGGCCGAGGTCCTCCTCCTATTTGTGGTGTGCGTCTATAGTTGTTCCACAAATGGAGGGGCCAACAGTTTTAAGCCGACTCCGAACGGCAGATATTTTTATGAGGAGCTTTTTCATGACAGAAATACACCCGGTGGTTTGCTATTGCCTGCCGAGGGGCGACCGCTATTAGAAAAATGTTTTTTTTTCTTAATTTTGGTGTTTCACCGAGATTCGAACCGACGTTCTCTCTGTGAATTGCGAATGGTAGTCACGCACCAACCCATTCGGCTACGGCGCACACTGGGGATTTTGCGGAAAAAAGTCAAATTTCCAACATACCACCTACGCAATGTTTAATGGTATTTCTAAATTCCAGAATAGAACCAACAATAAAACCAAGAAGAATTACTAAATTCCGACTTACAGTTTTTTTTTATAGATATGTGAAAAGTATAATTGTTTTATAGTATTGAACTGACTAAGAAAAAACTTCAAAGCCCAAGGTGGTTTTTTTTCCTTTTGCTTGAGCCGACTTCGAATTTTTTATTTTTCATTTAGGGTACGATATTTTTATATATTTTAGCCGGAAGAACAAAGGCTGTGAAGCATTTGGTTATCTATTTATAATTAATTTTACAAAAACAAAAAAAAAATTATATTCCTTCATATTCTTGGATCTGCAAGTTGAGCTACATTTACCTACGGTCAGAAACTAGTATCAACGTGTTCCTTAATAGCGTCTCTTTCAGTTTTAATCAATTGCAGGTGCCACCAGGCGCCACTGCCTTTTTTTTGGCAATGATAACACAGGGCAACAAAAAAAAAAAAAAATCTGCGGCAATAATTTTGTTAATGGTTTTCATTAGCACTATTAGCATCATTATATATATTGAATATGAAATTACATTTTTTGAATTGACTCTGGTTCTTGAGATAAACGCAAAATTAAAAATTACTAAACAAATTTAAAGTGCCCTCCTACAGTTCCACTAATTTGATTAAACCTAACTACGGTTTCGTTATCTGTTTGCATATTTAGGTAAAACACTTTCTGCTGTTAGACTCAGAAGTTATCAGTTAGTGTCATTTTTCAGTTTTAAAGAAATTGTTGTCTCGAAATTTGAAATTTGAGAATATGTGTAGTTTTTCTCAAAAATTGTAATTTAAATAGCCAATGGTCACTAATTTATACGCATGACGAGTATACTCGTCAATACACAAAATTTTGCCACTTCTCCATGACGAGTATACTCGTCAATCACAGTTAACTGGTTAATAATAATCTGTGAATCGTAATAATTATACTGTTTACTGAGTTTATCAATATAAACAAATATGTAATGGAAAGTTTCACCATTTCATACGCGGATTTATGCACGAAGCTTCTGGAATATGACAACGATAGGAGAAAATTAAAATTATTTTTGGAACAATCATACATTGTCATAAGTGAACATAAAATTGACCGTATTGCGGATGCAGTATACAAACATTTTTACTCTCAATTCAAACGAAGGTGGTTGGATTCTAAGCGCACAAAATCGCGATTTGAAAGTAAGAACGCAAGTTGGCTTGAAGGAACTTTTAAAATTGACTTAAGTAATGATGAGTGTGAACCTTCTACCAGCTCTAAAACTGGTCGTCCACGAAAATCCTTTGACGAGTGTTGTGATCGTGCTAAGCGATATAAAAGGGATGAAGTACGTGCTATGTTTCCCCAAAAAGTGATTGATTTTGCTTCTACATCTAATATTTCGAAAGCTGATCAGAAAATTTGCCCCAAAAAAACAGTTGGTTTGTTTACAAAGCTAGAACTCACAAAAGAAAAATATGAGTATCTTATGCACTGGTTACAACGTGAAGGATATAACATACTTGTATCTTACAAAGCACTCTCGGAAGAAAATACTAAAAGTTATCCAGAAGGCATATTTATTACTGAAAGTTCAGCAAGTGTACCCTTACAAAAGCTTTTGGATCACACTACTAAAAGAATTTTAGAGACTAAATCAATAAACGAGATAAGCCAAATTACAAGCGAAAATCTCACGTATACTCTAAATGGGGTTCTGATGGAGCCTCGGGACAAAGTGAGTATCTCCAAAGTTTTTCAACGGAAGAAGTGTCTGACTCTCATTTATATATGACATCTGTAGTACCACTAAAATTATCACGAAGTGACAACATAAATCAATCAGTGTGGATTAATGATAAAGCTTCCTCCACACAGTATTGTAGAACATTACAGTTTTCATATGTTAAAGAGACTTCTGAAGTTATACGAAACGAAAAGAGAAAAGTAGATGAGGAAATATCGAAGCTCAGAGAAACCGAAGTCACAGTAAATAATCGTGAATTTAAAGTAAAACATCAATTATATTTTTCGATGATCGACGGTAAAACAGCGCAGTTTGTGACAGAAACATTAGCAGCATCTTCTTGTTTTATTTGTGGAGCAGCAACCTCAAAAATGAATAAAATTGAAGAAGTTCAATCCAGGCCCGTAAATGAAGAAGCACTGAAATTCGGCATGTCACCTCTCCATGCTCGTATCAAGCTGATGGAGTGTCTTCTGCATGTAGCCTATAATATGGAATTTAAACGAGGACGAGTCGACTCACATACTCGCCCAATAAAAGAAGCCAGAAAACAATTGATAAAACGAGAGCTAAAAGATAAAATTGGGATACAGGTTGATACTGTCAAGCAAGGATCCGGCACAACAAATTCCGGAAACACGTCACGAAGGTTCTTTGCTAATCCAACCTTAGTTTCTGAAATAACAGGTTTGGACGAAGATTTAATTAAAAGATTTGCTGTTATTCTTGAAGCCATAACCATACGTGAGCCAGTGAACCCAACAAAATTTGGAGATTTTTGTATGGAGACAGCAAAAAAGTTTGTTACTTTGTATGAATGGTACAATATGCCAACTAATCTCCATAAAATTCTCATACACGGTAAGGATATCATGGAAAATTGTATTTTCCCTGTGGGTATATTGTCTGAAGAGGCTCAGGAATGTCGAAACAAAGACTACAAAAAGTATAGACTCAGACACTCCAGAAAATGCAGCAGAATTGCCACGAATCAAGACATCATGCACCGAATGATGGTGACATCAGACCCGTTGATATCACATTTGACACCTTCTTTCAATAAGAAAAAGCACAGTGATTTAAGCAAGGAAGTAATTGCGCTTTTACAAGAATAAAATTTGCAAAAAAATATGTTTTATATGAATATGTAATGTGTATAATTTGTGTATGTATGATATCATTAAAAATAAATATTTGTTCATTATTTATTCACTTGTCGGCAGTCCATATAAAAATTATCATATTTTTACTAATAACGCAGTAGTATATATTTCTATATGGAAAAAACATTGATTTTCAACATTTTTTTAAAACAGTTTTTAAACATTGTTTTAAATCATGTTCTTTCCATATATTTTTAAAAATATATTAAAATTTATGAATTTTAAAAAACATTATTTTTTAAAACTATTTTTTAAAAAAAAAATTTTTTTAAAAATTTTAAAAAATAATGTTTTTAAACATGTTCTTTTCATACACAAATATATACAACTTCGTTAGTAGTAAAAATGTAAATATTTTTTCGTATGTATACTTTTTTCCGCATCTCAGTACAAAAATCCCCAGTGTGCGGCGGCCGAACAATTATTTAGTTAAAGCTTTGTTCATACATTATTTATAAATAAAAATAGGCCATACTAATTCATTACCTTCCAATTACCAACAATTTGGGTCTAAAAAAATGCATACTCTTTTTGCCTATTTTCCGTAGATAAAACATTTATCGCCCACTATCAACTCACACTATCAACTCAGTATCAGATAAAAGCAAATTGGATGAATTTTGTTTTCATTTCAACTCCTCATGCGCTCCAGTTCCGTAGTTCTGTAATTATGTGGTACACTTCTGCTACGACTGTAACAACTACCATTTATCATCTTCTCTTACCAAATTGACATCAACATGACATTATGTCTTTCATATACTTGTATGCATGTAAATATGTGGGACTGTATGCATCTATGTATATACATACTTATATGTATCCAGTTTGCGTCTTACAAAGCAATCCAAATATCTGTAACTTCATGCAATCGAAATGCCTTCACAGTAATAAGAAATGTGCATTAAATATTAAAAAAATATAAAAACCAAAACAAATCACTTGGAATGTCAACAGGTTGTACTCATTTAAGCCTTTAAGTGCTTGTCATATTTAGAGGAGGCACACAAGTATATATCGATATATATAAGTACATAGATATGTACATATTAATGGCAATGCCCTTTGGCGTTGCGAATGTATCATAGTTCCTACTTGATGAAGGAGAACGAAATGAAATGTCTATACAAGGTAGGAAGGTCTGAGCTAGAAGAAGGTGAAACAATTCTGGATATTTTATATACTTGTAGATATATTTTAATAGAAGATATTCTTGTGTATGTATAGGTACATATACAGTAGAAACCCGATTCTTGCACATACTCGAAACTTGCGCACCTCGCTCGATGCTTGCGACACAATTTTTGTTTTCGCGTACTCAGTACTTGCGACAGTAGAACATTTTTACTTCGATACTTGCAACATTTTTAGTTTTATCTTTCTCTTTTTACGTTTTATTTTTGAGAATAGAGCTCGACAATAATGAGATTTTTTGAATTGAATCAGCTGAATGAATTAGGGTCTAATTCATTTGCTCACGAAATGACAGTTTTATGTAAACTTTGCATGGTGTAATCTGATAATGGCAAAGAGAGAATTTACGCTGCTTACAATAAAATAAAAAACTGACATTCTGAACAAAAACTTTCATGTGAATAAAGCACCAATAATTCGTATTAAAAAAAATGAACAGTCCATAAAGAAGTTTGTTGCGCGTTCTGAATCTGGTCCAGGTAAAAGGAAAACTCTTAAGATTTCGGAGTTTCCCAAAAAGAGGAAAAGGTGTTGTTCAATTGGTTTGCAGAGCAAAGAGTTTACACAAATAAGAAGTGATATGCTAAAAGAAAAAGGGAAGTTATTACATGCCAAAATTCAGGAAAAGTGTGAAGGCTTTCACGTTAGCAATGGTTGGGTTGCAAACTTTAATAAGAGTCATGGAAGTCGATAGCTAAAAATTTGTAAAGAAAAGGAGTGGCTCCGACAACCCATTTTAGGACAAATTTAAGAAAACAATTAAGGATTTAAGTTTGGCAAAATACTAGATTACAATGCTGATATATATGTATAAGTATATGTACGAGTATGTATATATATTCCCATAGTTCCTAGGTAGAACATAGGTACTGAGCAAAATATTAAAGTTTGATTTATTTGAAGCTAGACATTTTATTTGTCTCCACAAATAGCCTGCTTTCTGCGCTTCTGCATCAACATGTCCCCTCCAGGTGTTGCCTGGTCTCCCTCATTTCGACTCCCTTGGGAATTCTAATCCAAATCAGCTTTTGTGCTGTCGTCTAAGGGTTTACGCAGTGTATGACCGATCCATTTTCATTTGCGACATCATACTCCGAGCAGGATAGGTATTTGTTTAGTACTAATCCATAGCTCAGTGTTACTTATGGGTTTAGGCCAGAATATCCGCATGATTTTGCGTAGACAACGATTAAAAAAGGTTTGCAAAGGCATGCAAGTCACATGTGTTCAGGATCGACACCTCACATTCATTCTCATTCGTATTCCAAATTTGTAGAAAATGTTTACAAACCGAGATTATTTAATCTTCTCTTTTAATTTCAATAATGTCCAAAAACATTGATCACATGCTTTATTAAAAATATCCAAAAAAAAGACCCTGAAAATTCTAAAAAATTAAAACAAATTTTAAAATTAAAAAAAATAATAATAATTGTATCCCCTGCTTCTTCTTCTTTTTACCTTGCCTAGCAAATTTTAGTTTTTTCTGGGTCACTAGTAAATAGTTGAACTATTTTATTACTTACTTAAGTATATTAACTTTGTAGTTGACTATTCCTTTAATTTAATACAGTGCCCTGAGATTTGCTATTCTACCGTAATTTATTTTTGTGGCCTAAAGTGTGCGATTCATCAAATCTTCAAGCCTTCAGTAGGCAGTGGTAATTGGACGGAATTTTTACTGGCATAATACAATTTTTTCATTGACAACCATCTACCGTTCGTAGGTGGCATGAAACTGAATGGTTTAGAACAACAAAAAGAGGCACAACGCAATGTGCAGCAGAACTGGGCTAAAGTAACACGGTTTAATTATTGTTGCAGTAATAGGTCTATTTATAAATTCGTGCGGTTTTACAACAGATGGCGTAACTTGATTATTATTCCATCGATCCACATTTCCAAACATTCATTGGAGAGCTACTGTCGTAAGGCACAAACGTCAGTATAAGTTTTTTATTTGAAGCGTAAACAACAATATTTTTACCACACTTGAAAATGTCGAATTTCGTGCCAAATAATGTGTTTTTGCGGGGAATTCTTCTTCATTATTTTAATATGAAGAAAAAAGCAGCCGAAAGTCATCGTATCTTGGTGGAAGTTTATGGTGAGCATGCTCTATCTGAGCGAACGTGCCAGAAGTGGTTTGCACGCTTTAAAAGTGGTGATTTTGGCTTGGAAGACGAAGAACGCGAGGGTGCGCCGCCAAAGTTCATGGATACCGAATTGGAGGAATTGCTCGATCAAGATCCGGCTCAAACGCAAGAAGAGGTTGCAAAAACTTTGGGAGTTGATCAATCAACCATTTCCAAACGTTTAAAAGCCATGGGAATGATCCGAAAGGTAGGCCATTGGGTGCCGTATGAATTGAAGCCAAGAGACGTTGAACGCCGTTTTATGGCATGCGAACAACTGCTTCAACGGCACAAAAGAAAGGGTTTTTTGCATCGAATTGTGACTGGCGATGAAAAGTGGGTCCATTACGACAATCCAAAACGTCGGGCAACGTATGGATACCCTGGCCATGCTTCAACATCGACGTCGGCGCAGAATATTCATGGCCTGAAGGTTATGCTGTGTATCTGGTGGGACCAGCTGGGTGTTGTGTATTATGAGCTACTGAAACCGAATGAAACGATTACGGGGGATGTCTACCGACGACAATTGATGCGTTTGAGCCGAGCACTGCGAGAAAAACGGCCGCAATACGCCGATAGACACGACAAAGTTATTTTGCAACATGACAATGCTCGGCCACATGTTGCACAAGTGGTCAAAACATACTTAGAAACGCTCAAATGGGATGTCCTACCCCACCCGCTGTATAGTCCAGACCTTGCGCCATCCGATTACTATCTCTTCCGATCGATGCAACATGGCCCGGCTGACCAGCACTTCCGTAATTACGATGAAGTCAAAAAATGGATCGATTCGTGGATTGCGGCAAAACCGACCGAATTTTTCACAAAGGGAATCCGTGAATTGCCAGAAAGATGGGAAAAAGTAGTAGTAAGCGATGGACAATATTTTGAATATTAAATTTGTAACCATTTTACGTCAATAAAGTTTCAAATTTCGAAAAAAAACCGCACGAACTTATTCATAGTCCTATTATATGAGAGTACAATACGGATTAAAGTTATTATATTCCTACAAAGTGGCGCAAAATTAATCGCCCTAATGGAAGATATATAACTTTTGCAAATGTCGTCGAATGCACGTCAATCCTATTTGAGACTTGGGAACTATGCAGCCGGAGTATACAAACAAACAAGCAATGGAGCACGCAAGGTAAAAATAAATATCAAATCATTTTTTGTATTGAATAAAAAAGTTATTCAAAAACAAAATTTTTGATTAATTTGGCATCACCTTGTGTATGAATACTTTTCAAATCTTTGGCACCCTAATCAGAAATAAATTTGATCAACAATTTTTATGAACTGACTTTGATTTGAACTGATTTGTTCCAGCTCAAAAATTATATGGCAACCACGTTCACTTACAGTGGAGAGAGCATAACTCAATGATTGATATTTTATTTAAATATCTGCACTATTTTCAACTTAACATTTTTGAAGTGAAACTTCTCAGGCGTCGATGGACGAATGAGAATGGAGAGTAAAATTTCAAGGCCATGCAACGTTTTGGGCATTTTCGTTCCGCGAGAGAGAAAAAAGATATAACGCAGAGAAAAAGGAGAGCTATACCTTATATACATCTTAGATACACTTTAGGATATTTTTCTTGAGTTTTTCCTTGTGATTGCTAATTTCTGTTGACAAATAACACTGCCTACTTTTTGGCGCTTGTTTGTTGGTGCAAACTTGCAGAAAATATATTTTTGGTACCTACTTTTTGCCGTCATATTTCCTTGGTACCTACTGTTTGGGGCGTTTTTTGGCCCCAATTTGTTTATCTTTTGTTTTTTTGATGCATACTTTTTGGCGCTTATTTCCGTTTCCTGGCTAGTGCTTGTGTGTACTATAAAGTGCTATCAGATTTATTGGTATTGCCTTGCAGTAATTTGTGCCGTTGCTGTGCTCCTGGAATCGATGCGTTTGTGCGGGTGATAAATGCTCGGAGTCGTGCGCGTTGTTGCCACGGTTTATGTCCGGTGTTTACCTACACCGGCCGACCCTTCTCCGTTCTTTGTAAATTTTGTCTATTTGTATTCTCTGCAAGTGTTGTGAATTTATTTAGATATAGATTCTTTCTCTCTCTCATTCTCTCTCGGGTCTCTCCCTCTTTCTTTGCCTGCCTTCAAAGTTTCACTTCTGTAATGAGTACTATGCTACGCGCACTTTTTTTCGATATTTTCTTATTTTTCTAAATAAATTTGTATAACCAAAATATTATTTTGAAATTTTTTTTTTTTATATATATTTTTTAATGGTTCTTATTCATATTTTAGAACAATATAATTCTAATATACTGACGCTTTACGCGCAATAACTTCGCTTCCACTGAACTGACTGTCTCAAAGCTGTCACTGGAAGTCACTAGCTCATTAAAAAGATGGCGCCAGTCTTGTTTATTTTGGACTTCACCTTGTATATACCCAAATATTCAACATTGAATGAATTTCCAAATAGTTAAATTTTCTTCACAATTTTTTAAGTTTGCATTTGATTACCCTCAAATCTTCAAATAAAGCAATTCTCAGAAAAATTTACGACAATGTCCGAAATACTTGGATCACCTGACATGGAATAGCCCAATGAAGGAATGTTTTAATTAAGGCATTTAAAACTAATAATTTACTCTTCAAAAATCTGATAAAAACTCTGAAGATTATACTAAATCGAAAATCGCAAACGTACCCCCCGACTTTATTTGTATCACATATAAATCTACAGATATCTATTCTCGCTTTCAACTAGAATTCTCAAACCATCGTTTAGCGGAGGCACAATAGGTAGGCATTTCTTTCCTTACACAACACATCTATGTACATCTATCTTCGCGCAGTGACGCACATACATACATACATGGCCCGCAAAAAATTATTTTTTCTATTTCCACTAATTAACTCAAAAATACGTCTTGGCATTCAATATAAGCGTATATAGCAGTACTACGTGTATGTAGTCAGAGTATCCTGTTTTCCCGATGGAGTACGCATGCGCGCACCGCATGTGGGCCGACTGAGCCACGGAGGCTGCTGTTGGCGGTCGTTGCTATTGTCGTCACCAACAGTCACATAGTCATGCATATGAACATATGTATGTACATACAAGAATATATCTACATACACATACATATATAAATACGTAAATGTATATGGTATGCTATACACCGTCAGCTATGCAATGAGCTCTGTGCTTCAAACATCCCCAAGACGCATCATATCTTCACTCTTTTTTTATTGTCAATTTCACGTAGATGTCACCAGAGAGCTCTCCAATGTAGAACAACAACAACAAGAAAATAACCAGGCGTCAACCAGCAAAAGCGTATGTAAGTCGCTTAAGTGAGGAATAAAGTAGAGGAGTTCATTTTTCCATTGCGTGATTTCTTTCGATTTCCCTGAATAGCGTCAGCAAACGAAGCGACAACAACCAACGTAGCGAAGTGTTCAATAAAAGTAATTAAAAATAATAGTTAGCCAATAGATAGAGTGCAGGAAGATAAAATCAATTTGTATGTATGTAGCACTCCAGTAAAATTGCACCATATATATGTAATTGTATATGTATGTACCAGTATGTGGCGGGTGAATAGTTAATAACGTGTTGCTGGCTGGCTATGAAGCGTCGTCTTCAATTACGTTATGGAATTTATGTTGAATTTGCGCTGATTGAACGTAAATCATTTTTAATGTTTGGAAATTTTCGAAAGAAAAAATTTTGTAAATATTTTAAATTTTCAATTTTTCATTATGCTTTTAGTTGTAAATGTCCGTGGATTGGGTGGTGATTTACTAAACTAGAAGTTTCTCTGCTATTTCCAGTCAATATCTTGCCTTAAGTGAAGTTTTTGAAAATTTAATAAAAGCCAAAAAACACTAAGGAAATAATTTGGTAAACTTTAAACTGTTCACAAGGTGCCTTTTGTTTTATTATTATTTTTTTTTTTGTTGCAACAACTTGAGTACATTCAGATCGAACTAGAAGTAAAATCATGATATGAAAATCCATGTCTTATTAAATTCGATAGATAGAATCGAAATATTTTTTATCAGCGAATACATTTCGCCGTGCTGCATAGTATATGCATTTAGGACAGTGACGCACATACATAGAAGCCATATGAACACCGTACATATCATTTATAATGTGCCCAGACGAACAAAACAAAGAACTGAATTTGTTTATTAATTAATTGTTTGTTCAGGCTTGAGTACACTAAGAAGTAAACTGAAAAAAATTCAAAACAAAATGTATAATTTTGAGATCAATTCAATGCTGAAAATTTTGGAGTTGTGGTTTTGAAGTAATTTCATCACTGAGTCCGCATTTCTCGAATTGTATTGAAAATAATTCATTAGTGTAAAATGTAAAATAAAGAGACACGTAAGTATATATATGTATGCATGATCAAAAACACCTTATGGTGTAGGAGCAGGAGTAGTGGGGAACAGAATCCACAAAGCATTCACTCTCACCAAGGACACCACCATCTACCAAGCGGAATTATACGCAATAATGGAAGCAGCAAACTTCATGCAACGTAGAAACCACAAGAGAGTAAAGATTAGAAACCTCTCGGACTGCCAATCAGTTCTAAAAGCTTTAGATAGGTATCTACAACTCAAAAACTCTCTTAGAATGCCACAAGGCACTCAATAACCTGGCATCCTAAAACAATGTCTCATTAATTTGGGTACCAGGACATGAGGGATATGACGGCAACGAAAAGGTAGACTTTCAAACCAAAACAGGGGCAGATGTAAATTTCATCGGACCTAGTCCCATGTTTGGATTTAACAAAAACAGCCTTTTACTTTCAAATCTTCATACTCGTACCATGATTTTCAACAATGAATAAATCTCGAAATTATAATTTTCTTTTTTTCAAGTTATTTTCAATTCACTTCATATAATATTATACTCAAGCCTTCCAGGCTGAACTACGAAAATGTCCCAAAAACGTAGATCACTCATTTTCAAAATTACTTATTGCCCAAAGTTTAAATTCTAATCTTCTGTCATGTGGTGTGTTCAAAAAGTATCGCCAATTTTGTGTTTTTTCAAAAATTATTTATTTAATCATTAATATCTATTTTGTCCCCTTTAGAGTAATCTCCATGAGATATTATGCACTTGTGCCAACGATTTTTCCAATCTTCGAAGCACTTCAGAAAATATTTCTTTTTTATCTTGTTCAGCTCCTCATTCGAGGCCGTCTTTATCTCCTCAATCGTAGAATAGCGTCGTTCTTTCATAGGTCTCTTCAGTTTCGAGAACAAGAAAAAGCCAAAAAGTCGCGCACAGGCAACAATGTGTGAGCAGGGGCGTTATCGTGGTGTAAGAGCCAATTTTTGTTCTTCCACAAATACGGACGTTTCTGGCGGATTAAAAAAAAAATAAATAATTGGCATGTACACTTCTGTTAAGTGTTTGGCCGAGCTCCTCCTCCTATTCGTGGTGTGCGTTTTGATGTTGTTCCACAAATGGAGGGACCTACAGTTTCAAGCCGACTCCGAACGGCAAATATTTTTATGAGGAGCTTTTTCATGGCAGAAATACACTCGGAGGTTTGCCATTGCCTGCCGAGGGGCGACCGCTATTAGAAAAATGCTTTTATTAATTTTGCCTTCACCGAGATTCGAACCAACGACCTCTCTGTGAATTCCGAATGGTAATCACGCACCATCCCATTCGGCTACGGCGGCCGCCACGGCGGATTGCTTCGCGTAAATTGCGCATAACTTGCAGGTAATATTTCTTATTGACCATTTTACCCAGTGGCTAGAACTCATGATGCACAACGAGCCTACAATCGAAGAAAACGGAAAGCAAAACTTTTACATTCGACCGAACTTGGCGCGTTTTTCGGTCTTGGTTCATGCGGCAGCTTCCATTGAGATAATTGAGCTTTGGTTTCCACGTTATAACCATAAACTCATGATTCGTCACCAGTTATGACCACCCTCTGGAGCAAATTTGGGTCGTCGCGGACAGAGTCCAACATCTCATTAGCAATGTTCATGCGATGCTGCTTTTGGTCGAAATTGAGCAGTTTTGGTACAAATTTTGCGGCGACTCGCCTCATACTCAAATCATTGAAGAAATCGAATGGCACGGGCCAATCGATATGTCTAGGTTCTCAGCAACCTCTCTAACGGTGATTCGACTATTGGCCAATACCATTTTCATCACTGCATAAATTTTTTCGTCTGTTGTTGAAGTGCTCGAGCGTCCGGCACGCTTTTCATCGTTCACATCTTCTCGGCCTTCTGAGAACATTTTGTACCACCGATAAACGTTGCTTTGGTCCAAAGTAGCTTCTCCGTATATCACAGTCAACATTCGGAATGCATCCGCGCACATTATTTCGTTTTTCACACAAAATTTGATACAGGTTCTTTGATCCATCTTTTTGAATAGGTAAAAATCGAAGACGAGCCGAAATACATGCATGCAAAGCAGCTGTCAACAATTAACTGAAGATTCAAAATGGCCGAACTCGTCGGCATGAGTGAGAGGCATGAGTACCAATATAACGCCACAAAAAATTCGAAATTCGAATATACGTAACCTGCGAAAATTCAGAATTCGCGATACTTTCTGTACACACCTCGTACACTCAATAGAACCTAATGTATGATTTTAAAAAAGGCTGATTTCCTTTTGTGAATATGAATTTCCTACCAACCGATTTTTAGACACTTGTGTACATACAAAGTGGCACAAAATTAATCACTCTATTCAAAGAACAATTTTGTATCGCGCAAATTTTTATCGATAGTGTTTTTTATTATATCAAATTAAATGCTGAAAATAAATGGAATTTAAATGAATTGAATAAATTCAAATGCACCCTTATCCTCTCGATAAAAGCTTGAAAGAGTAGAGAAAAAACTAGGTTTAACCAAGTTGTACTGAAAAAATAATGTGCTTCCCGATCTTGAAGTTATGGTCGCACCCACCGTCTACGACTACCATAAACTGTATTAAGCCCTTCTTTCGCTTCAATAAGCATTAATTTTCTATATTTTTCACAACCAATAAAAACCTGTTCATATACCAGGAAATATCCTATTTGCTTTCACGAAGCATCTGTTGCTCTTTTGATTATATGCGGCAATACTTTCATTGTGGCCACACAGCACGTTTTACACTTCACGTCAGTCAAATGCGTTGCCGCAACGGACGCGAGGAACCCATTGTGGCAGCCATATTATTCAAGAACAAATATAATACACACTTTTTCTTTTTATGTTCTCATCAGGCAGAAAAAATAAATCTCTTTTTGAAGCAAGCCGAACATTTTTTTTGTCAATCAAATCAACTTTGGTGTTCCAATAAAAAAAGCATCTATGTATCTTTTTATATTAGTTTAAAAATTTAAAATAATCTCATTTTGTAGCTTGGTTTTCATTTTTTTGCACTGAATTTCAACTTAAGCTGACATGAATGCTCGTAATACGCAGATTTTAATTAATTCACTGACAATTACGACTTTAATTCGAATAATTTTATAGCTCTGTGAGGCCATAAATTTATTTGTCACATTTCAAGGCAGACAGCTTTAAATGTCATAGAATTTTCATTCAACTCATTCATAAATTCACAAATGTATGTGTGTTGATAATAACGGTATGGAAATGTATGCATAGAAATAGGCATTTCAATGTTGCTCGGCAGCAACGCCCACAAATCAAGAGCGCCCATTACACGCACCACCACCAATCCGACGACTTGCACAACAATTAATATTTAAATTTGTTGAAAAGCCAATAACAAATTTGCAATAACGACACATGTTTAAAAAGTAATATTTTGCATGCGAAATGATATGAGACTTGCAAGTGGAGGTATTGCTGCGTGTTTGACAACTAAAAAGTTATATATCAGCAAATATCTGTAATATTTTTTATTATAATATTTTACTCTTATCCCAAAAGAATCGTAATATTAAGGAATTGTATGCTTTGGAAAATGGATACGTATAAATGAGAAAAAAAAATGTTTCGCCTGATACTCATAAACCATTGGCAGCCCTGGGTACTATTCCAATATTTTTTTATTCTCTATTCCATTATGCGCATAATTTTTAATAATATTTTACTCTCAGTTTTTATTCATTGTGCTTTCAAAAAGTTTAATATAATAAATATAATGTCAACACTTTAAAATTGGAAGCAATTTTTTGTTTGTATTTTTTTTGTTTGTCTTCCTCCAAATAAAAAATGTCTAACATTCGTTATATGAAGAAACTCAAGGCGAATCTATTAAAGGTGGTGTTGGCAAATCAGCTGATTTTTTTTTCTCTCGCTGTGTCCATGTGGCTGTCAGCACAGAATAAAATAAGGCGAATTAATTTTTCGTTTTCTACTTTTCCAATACTTTGCCATGACAATTAAGCTTACTAAACATTGCACAAAGCCGCCAGCAAAAAAAAAAAAATTGTCAGAGAGCAGCGCGATTTTAGAGCATTTGAAGCTTGGTCTTTTTTATACCAACATTCAATGAAATATGTCGTAAAATTCTGATTAAAAAATGTAAAATTTCGACGACATTTCTTTGATTTGTTTTTTTACTTCTACGAAGTTTGAAACTTGTATTTATATGGTTTTTGCAGGAGAGTGTACCACATTTTCATAAAATACAATTATAGATAACGCGAATTTAACATAAACCTTATATATTACATATATATTTATATATTTTTTTTTTTTTGGCGGTGAGGTTGGGTTAAAAATACCTTCGCACCATATACATATTTAGTAACCGTCGCTACTACGTGTGTGGTGATTCCACTAAAAATATCCCTCCTCTTCTCTAGGATTTTTCCTTCCACCCCGGGACTGCTTCCGCTTCGAGGTAGAGGGCCAAGACGGCGTCCTAAGAAGGACACTTACTTACTCACCCTGCGTCCAGGGTCGCCTGTTTTGAGAAACCTATGCTCAATGATCTTCAGCATAACTTTCCATGTGAGCGTTTGAACTCTAATATCGGAGAAGCGTGGTACTGGGATTCCTGTGTTTTTTGCCTCCCATCTCCGTTTGCGCTCTTGTGCTAGAATATCTATAGGGATGGTTCCGCTGATAACTAACACCGCTGCTTCAGGTGCTGTTCTGTATGACGACGCCACTCTGAGAGCGCAGGTGCGTTGCACAGATTGCAGAGTTTTCCGCCGGCATTGCACCCTTAGCGAATCTGCCCATATTTCGTATCCGTATAAGAGAATCGAGTTCGTCATGTCCATTAAAAGTTTTCGCTTGTTCTGCGTTGGACCTCCAAGGTTTGCCATGAGCTTACTTAACATGCCGCTTACTTTGGCTGCTCTTGTGGCAGCATGGTTTATATGCGCCCAGTGAATTAGCCTTGTGACTAATTGCACTCCTAGGTACTTGACCACTCTTTTTGTCTATAAAGTGGTATCGAGTATTGGTATGTCTACTTCTAATGAGATACGTCGTTTCGTTAGAAGGATTGGCTCTGTTTTCTCTGTGGCCAGCTTTAATTCATGGCCTTCTAGCCATTTCTGAACTCGGATCATCACCTGATTTAACTTCCTTTTGGCTTCGTCAGTGTTTCGGGCGATTATTACAGCTGCAATGTCATCCCACTAAATGCACATCCTTAGGTATCTCTATTCGAAGGATTTCATTGTAGCTTATATTCCAATATTTTCACACATGGAAGAATATTATTGGTAACGGTACTACGAGCGGGATACCTGTACACAGTTCTAGATAAATTACGAATATGAAGTCAAATTCTTCTTTACCGAACGGTGAGCGTATTAAAAAACTATTCCGTGCAATCTAGTTAATGCAAACACTGGGCTCTCCATTTGCAGAGCATCAAATGGCAAATTGAAGGAGGATCTCAGTGAAACAACCAACAGAGGATGTAAGTGCCAACTATTACATGCATTAAAATTCTAAAATGAATTTGTTATAGTTATTTAATATCATATTTCTTCTTATTTGCTTACACTTTTTTTTATTTTCAGGTGACGGGTTCACCTTTACCGCCGCTGCCAATTTTTGCAAGGGCAACCAACCATACAACCATCTGATTGAATATTCATTAAGGCGAGTTTAATTATAAGAGACTGGAAGTCAAGCTTGAAGCCTTAACTTGTAGATGTGTTAATTTTTCTTAAATGAAATTTAAATGGAATTTGATTGAGCGTAAATCGTAACTTCAATAAAAGTATATGCATTTATAGTTACAATAATTAATTACGTTATTATTTGATAGTATCGATAGTCTCTCGTCAACTATTAGAAACCATGGACGTATTAAACTTTCAGTAGTTTGACAGCTCTAATGTGAAAAGCGGGTTCTGGAAGACAATGTACACATTTGTACCACTCGGATTGCATTAAAATTTTACGGAATTCATAGAATTTGGTCAGCCACATAAGCTGAAGCTGACTTCCAGTATTTTTTCCATTTTTCAATTTTAAGAAAATATCATAGTTACGGAGACAAAGATTTTCGGACGACAGTGAAGTGAAGGCGGAATAATTTAGAAGAGGAGTCTAAGAAATATTTTTTCCAGTAAGTTAAAGTTGCTTTTCACTTGAGCCCAAGTGAAAAATCAAATATATAAAACCAAGTATGGTTAGCTCATAATCAATTTAATCAAATTGAACTCATTAACTTAGGCCCAGTTTTGTTTATTCTTGATCATCTCGTTATCGCTTACAATTAGAAATATAATTTAAAGTTGCTGATGAATCTAAGGCTCCTTTTGCCCGCTCACTTAGAGCACTTAAACGTCTCGAATTTTGTGTGTTGCTTGGCTTTTCGGTGTAAAAGAAGACGTTTTATTTCAACTCTATTTTTTATTTTATTTCATTATCGTTAGCAGTTTAAGAGGTCTGTAAAAATTACTACAAGCTTTAGATTTGATATAAATGAAATGACTGTTTGCCTTTTAAAAGGTCTCCCATTGTAAAAAAATATCTGATAATTTATACGCTCACTTCGTCAGTGGTAGGTAGGTTCAGTTTCAGAAGTGAGTACACTATTTCTGATTTCTTGAGGTGGCGCTTTTATCAGCCGCCCCTCGTGCTTATGTAAGTATAGTTAAGAAGTTTCTTTCATGCAAAGCAAAAATCTTCCCGACCATAAAAACAACCAATATCAGAATGACCTACGAGGCTGAGTTAACTTACTGCTTTATGGTCTGCTAAGCATCTTAAACATTTTAGTCATCAAAACTAAATTTTATATTTTGAAGCTTTAAAATTGCATGTAGAAAATATGTAAAAAAAAAATAAAAATTGAAACGAATTATGCAAAAAATTGATTGCGCAACTGTACCGAACCTAAAATTTAAGCCTTTTGAAAATAATTTGTGCAAGTCGCTAATGAAGTCAATGAGTATACGAGTATGCACCAGTTTTTTACCATTTAAAAAATTTTAACGCAATTTTAAATAGCTTTCAACTGCATGCTCTTGCTTTAGTTCAATTCTCCTTTTTCGCTTTACAAGTTACAGAATTTTCTTGACACCTTTTTAACGGTAATAAACTGTATTTATTCGTGTGCACTCGAGCGCAGCTGTTGCCCCACGCCCACTCCCACTTCGAGTGCTCTGCGCCAGCGCAGAAAACCTGTCATCAAAGCTTCAAACAACTTTAGTGTTCATTTATTTGTAAAATGCTTTGTCGCCTCTGTTCTATGCAAATGCAGACAGGTTGTTACAGTTTACTTTAATGATGACTGTAATTATTTAAATGGCGTTGCGATTTGTTATCGTTCACTCAACGCGATTTTTCTTTTTTATTTTATGTCATATTGTAGAGCAACATTGTTTTTTTTGCTTTTCAATGCTAAGGAGACAAATTGCCAACAAGTCGGTGGTATGACGTATGGTTTGCAGTTTTGAAATTATGAAATGAATTTTAGTTCATATTAGCTTTGTACTTGTAAAAAAATGTATGAGAGAGTTTTTTCATCTTTCAGAATTGGCCAGGAAAGAGAATTTTCATTAGCTATTCTAGCGTAGTTGTTAGGTTGAATTGTTTAATAAAGTATTTTAGAAATAATGTAAATGAAGAAAGCATTCACAGGAAGTATACTTATAGTGAGTTATTTCCGTAAGCAGTCCACGTGGGGTGGAAAAGTTTCGCGACCATCATTCAGCTAAAATTGGATAGAAGCGAAACTTTTGCATACGATTTTTGATACGATAACACTGTGGAACAAATTCAGGTTAGCAAAAATTAGGTCCATTCTGAGAGTGGCGGGTGAAAATAGAGGTGAAATTAGAAGACCCGTATCGCGCCGTTTTTTTACGTTAGTTCGAATTTTTTTTTAATCGGCCTTCGAAGTTCGAAATCGGAGCAAAATTGTTTATATGGTTTTTTGGCTATAACTCGTCGACTAATTGATATTTTTTCAATCTATAAAAGCCAAATTATTGCTAGAGACCTGTGCAACAATTACAATTTTTGAAAAAATTGATTTCGAAAATTTTTGTGGTACTTATGAACAATATACTGAAAATCGGCATTTGACTGCAAACTTCGAAGGCCGATTAAAAAAAAATTCGAACTAACATAAACAAACGGCGCGATACGGGTCCTTTAATTTCGCCTCTATTTTCACTCGCCACTCTCAGAATGGACCTAATTTTTGCTAACCTGAATTTGTTCCACAGTGTAATTGTAAAAATTGGAGCTTAGGGGATTTCGTTCTTACCCAATTGAGAGGATGAGATGTAAAAGCGTAAAGCCCTGCTAATTCTGGTGCAATGTCCTTAACTGGATATACAGTGGTCACACAATTTATTCGTACACTCACAGTTTATAAACAAGATAGACCTGATACTTAACACGATTTATACAAAAGAACAAAATTTTATATTAATATAAATTCGTATATATTTGTAATATTTTCGGAAGAAATAACATTTTTATTCAATATTTAAGGAACCAAAACATCCAAATCCATTTCTGGAATTAGAGACCTCAAGGTAATAACGAAATAAGGCAAATAATTTTATGCAAAAATATTATTCGTACATAGCCATATAAAGAATATTTTATTTAAAAAAATAATTGAAAAAACGAGTATTCAGTACTTTGTTGGGCCACCTTTAGCTTTAGTAACTGCATCCAAACGTCGGTGCATACTTCTCACCAATACCTTGGTTTCATTTGCTGCAATTTTATCCCACTCAACACTTAAAGCTGTCTTTAATGATGCCTTTGATGTTATTTTGTGCTTTCTGATTCTCCTTTTAAGAGCTCTCAGACATGCGCAATTGGGTTCAGATCTGGTGATGGAGGTGGAGTTTTAAGCTGCTTACAGTGGTAAATAAGCCATTCAGCGCGAGATAAGATGAGCGTTTTGGGTCATTGTCTTGTTGAAACAAGAACCCTTGGACTGGATGCTGTCCAAGTTTAACGGCAATACCATGGAAAATATTCTTCAAAATATTTCAATACAGATGTTTGTCCATTTTATCATCAATAAAAAACATTTTTCGTACTCGAGATGCACTTGCACTTTATATTATATATATAATTGGCGCGTACACCCTTTTTGGGTGTTTGGCCGAGCTCCTCCTCCACAAATGGAGGGACCTACAGTTTTAAGCCGACTCCGAACGACAATATATTTTTATGAGGAGCTTTTTCATGGTAGAAATACACTCGGAGGTTTGCCATTGCCTGCCGAGGGGCGACCGCTATTAGAAAAAATGTTTTTCTTAATTTTGGTGTTTCACCGAGATTCGAACCAACGTTCTCTCTGTGAATTCCGAATGGTAGTCACGCACCAATCCATTCGGCTACGGCGGCCGCACTTTACTTTTTTAAGGATTTTTTCTAATTTTTATATAAAGTTAGAGATTTGGATATTCAAGGTGGCGCAAAATTAATCAACAATTTTGTTTTTTAATTACCTTTTTTACTAAATAAAAAAAAAATGTATCTTTATTGTGGCCCCTACGCGCTCCATTGCTTGTCTGGTTCTATGCGGCAGCTGTCTAGTTCACAAGTGTCAAATATGATTGAGATACGACGCCGTTTGCAAAATTTATAAATCTTCCAATAGGGTGATTCTTTTTTTTTGCCAACTTGTATTTGGTTTTTGTTCGACAATGATCTATGTATGTATATAAAAAATAAAAATAATCAAAATTGGTAAAAACGCATTTTTCCGGGATATACATACATATATTTGCTATAAAAGAATTCCTTTAGTCCAAATCCAGTATAAAATTATTTTTCGTATTGAAATTCTTGCGAATTTTATCAAATCGGGCATATGTATGTACATATATACATATGTATAGTCTGATACTTTTGGTTATGCCGGCTTTAATTCTTTGCTTGTTTTTGCTCAATAATTTAATAATAATGCAGTATGCAGCTGTAGGGGTGGAGGAAGTAGAAGCTTGGCTGTCTCATCTTCTATTATACAGATATCCTGCAAGAAAATTGTGACCCAGTAAAGATTTTAGAATTGGCATTTTTCAGAGCTGCCATTTAAGTTCAATTCAATCAAAAAGTTTCCAGAGAAAATTGTATTACTTTATGATATTTAATTTAATAAGAAGATATAATATAAAGTAGACCCCAAGTTAGTAGAAAAACAGTTCTATTATAGATTTCCACATGATTTTAGCTCCCCCATAAGGAGTTCTTGAATGACATTTAACAAATTCAGCTGTTTCGCTGTTTTCTGTATTTGACGTGAACTGGTCCATCTAGGATGCTTTCCATTTCAATTCAAAATAAAACATGTTCAACTACTTTGTTTCTACATGAAGTGGTTCGTGTAAGTAATGACGATTATTTTGAACTCAGAATCATTAAAATCGGTTCATTTTTGACTAAGTTATGAGCATTTAAAAAAAAATAATTCTTATATAATGAAAAAAAATCGATTTTGAGCCAAAGAACAAAATTGCCGATAAATCTTGAAAAAAAATTTTTTTGGGCGAACAAAAAATACGTGTCTCATTATTTTGACCAGAGAGCAACATATTTGAGTTACATCGAAATCGAAGAACATGACCCGAATAGCCCGGTTGAATTGAAATGGAAAGCATCCTAGCTATTTTCGAAAAGTCAGGACAAATATAATATTTTTTAAATTAGTCTTATTATATTCTTCTTGCGATTAAGCATCTGGAAAATGTCCAGTACTAAAAAGTTGACTAGACCGGACAGTAATTGATTATGAATCTCACTTATGTCTTTTTTATATGCAGATACACACACTTTCTCAATAAAACACAGCATTTTTATTGCAATTTTAAATATTTCTGTTCTGGTTATTTTTCGGTAAAACGGAATTATTGCAAAACAAATATACCAACTTTATTACTATTATGGGTACTAATAAGTAGAATATAACCGATTTTCCGCACTAAAAGATATGTATAAAAGAAATACAACTGAAATTTCCTAAGAACATCCTTATCTAAAAGACCCAAGTTTCTTGTTTGGAAAAGAGAAGTGGTGGCAGGCAACAGTCATTAAAAATGTTTGAACTTATCTAAAGTATCATCAGGTAATAAAAAAAAAAACTCAAGCTTCATGTTTTACTTAAAAGAGGTAAACAAGTTTATTAACTACACTTTGTAAAATTTGTTTTAATATTTTAAATAATATACATAGAAGCATCTAGAGTAATACCAGGAAGCTGGAACTGAAATCCCAAAGCTCGAACACTAAAATAAATGCTAAAACTAGTATCTTGGCCACACGGCGTATCTAAAACTTATTGATACAAACAGTAATGAAAGCGAAACCAAATGTTTTTCTGTGGGGTGAGGTAAGTTATAATACCTCCATTGTAGTGACGTTTCTAAATTCATTGCCTGGAACAGCATTCGTTCGGAACTAGCCGATTTCCCTGCAGGGTAAGTATACACTAGAATGTGTGTGTATGGATATAACGACGCAAAAACGAGACATTCAATTGAAATTCACTTGTAGCTGTAAACGAATTGATATTACTCCGGGAGCTGAACTTTAATGAAGAATAAAATATCAATTTTATTAGATAAATTAATGGGAACAACAACAAGAGCCCATATACATATATGTAAGTAAATACATATAAATGGATATGCGCGCCAGAGTGGCTCGCAAAATGATTTTTTCAAGTTAATGTCTTTGGAAGATTTTGTTTTTTTTGTGAGAAAGTACGTAGCGACAATCTTAGCCGGTTCAAAAAAGTTACCTACAGGATAAATTTTACTATGATATAAAATTTGGTTAAATGATCTAGTCTTCAATGGGTTCGCAGTACAAACTTTTAATAACTGCATTTTATATTATTAAATATATAAAAATATAATAAAAGGCTAAAATATGATTTTCCTACGTAAATAAATGATTAAGGCTTTTTTGAGATAAATTCACATATATAAACATTACGATTATAATTATAATAAATAAAATTCCAAGTGAATTTCATTGACATTTTCTGGTCAATCCATTGAAATCCACTCCGAAGTGAACCACATAACCTGCCTGATTATTCTAAAACTCTGTTATATTCTCGTAGTATTTATTTGCCTTTTATACTTTCGCTAGCGAATAATACTTACTCTCCTTTTATAAAGATTTAAAATATCAAGAAAAAAAAATTTTTACAAAGTAATTAAATAAAGAAACAATTCTGAGGAAAAAAATTCCATTATCATAACGTTAATTTTTTATGGGAAAAAAGAATGGAAAAACAATAATCTTCTTTTAAAAATTATCAGTTGATCATTATTCTTAATCAAAAACATTTAAATTGAGAAATAATCAATACTAGGGAATGAAAAAAAAATAAAGGGTGGTTAAATTTCAAGAGCCGATGCTGAATGTGAACCACACCTAAACGCCAAGCTTCTTTCTACATTTTATTTAACATTTTTCAATTTCAGACTAACGATTTGAATCATGGAAAGATACACAATCGAGCAACGCGTTAAAGTTATTCAGGCTTATTATGAAAACGGACGTTCAAATCAAAATGCATATCGCGCACTTCGTGATTTTTTCGGTCAATTTAATCGTCCAAATGTGCGTACAATTGGAAAAATTGTGCAAAAGTTTGAGCAAACCGGGTCTGTAGAAGATGTGAAAACGCCAGTGCATGCTCGTACAGCTCGTAGTGCAGAAAATATTGCTGCTGTTCGCGATAGTGTGGTTGAAGAGCCGTCCACCTCAACTCGTCATCGTGCCCAACAATTGCACCTCTCACGCTCGTCGTTGATGAACATTAAGCATAAAGACTTACATTTACACGCTTACAAGGTGCAATTGACTCAAGAACTAAAGCCTCTTGCCCAATTTAAGCGCCGTCAATGGTCAGAATGGTGGCAGGAAATGGCAACAATGAATGACCAATTTTCGAAGAAAATCATCTTCAGTGATGAGACACATTTTCACCTCGGTGGATTTGTCAATAAACAGAATTGGCGCATTCGGGCGAATGATAATCCACGAGTGATTGCCGAAAAACCAATGCACCCACAAAGAGTGACTGTTTGGTGCGGTTTATGGGCCGGCGGCATCATTGGGCCGTATTTTTTTCCAAAATGAGGCCGGTCAGGCAGTTACTGTGAATAGTGTTCGCTATAGTGAGATGATAACGAACTTTTTACGTCCCGAATTGGGAGATATGGATGTGGACGATATGTGGTTTCAACAGGACGGTGCCACTTGTCACACAGCTAACGAAACAATGGCTCTTTTGCGCGAAAAATTTGATGGCCGAATAATCTCACGCCGCGGCGTTGTTAATTGGCCACCAAGATCATGTGATTTGACACCGTTGGACTTCGTTCTTTGGAGTTATTTGAACGAAAAGGTGTACTTCGATAGGCCAGCAATAATTCAAGAGCTAAAGGATGAGATAATTCGGCACATTAACGGCATAGAACCTCAATTATGCCTCAGCGTCATCGAAAATTTGGACCATCGGATGGAGGTGTGCCGCCGAGACCGCGGCGGCCACTTGGCCAATATTTTGTTCCATACGTAATTGAGCCATACCAGTAGTATCATAATAAAGAGAAATGACAATAATTTTCTAAAAAAATTGTATTTTATTCCAAATCAACACTGGCCTTTGAAACTTAACCACCCTTTATAAAAAAAAATCGATATAATCACTTTTCGTAAAATATTAATATCAATACCAAGAATTAATCAATATTCGTAAGTGAAAAAAATTAAATTTAAATAATTACTGCTTTTGAACAAAAAAATTATAAATGTGATTATAAATATTGAAATAATATAAACAAAAAAAAAAAACCAAATGTAGAATATCCTAATTTTTTTGATTAAATAAAAACCAAAATTTTTATTTTCCGTCCCTGAAATCAAGGACTTAAACCTTTTAAAGATGATTCGTGAAAATATTAACATAGACAAAATTTACAAAAATGTAAATAGGACATTTTTTTAGACAATTAAAATTATAGTCAAATAAATCCACTCCTTTTTATTTAAGACCTTAGTAAGTCTTGTAGTTCAATGAATTATTTTGAAGATTCGGTAACACTATTTTGCTCATATAACTTTTAACTGGATGTAACATTAGAAAGATGGCGACTGCCGTGGCCTAATGGTTTGTGCGTGACTACCATTTGGTAGTTTGGTTTTTCGTAAAATATTTAAATAATAAAAAACCAATAGAGATTTTTAAATTGTTAATTTTTTAAATCTTTGTGAGTTCTGTTGAAAAAAAAGAATTTATTTCATAAGTATTCTTAAAAAAAAAAAACACTAATAAATAAATTTCTTAAATTCTGTAGAAAATAATTTGCGCATATATTTTAGCGGAGAGTATCCTTTATAGTATTAAGGACAGGAGTCAATGCCAGCCACGGCAGTAATTAAATATTGCGGGACTCGAAAAATTACTTTGCTGCAATATTCAATTAACTTGATGGAGCTTCTCTCCAAACTGAATAAGTTCACCATCCAAAAGATTTATGTACATTCTGTCAAAAAAATATCGGGAATTGTTCATTTAAAAAGCGCGCGTTAATCTCTAAATTTTTTTTTTCTGGAATGTCCTCTATGGTGTCGCAGAGTTTACGCGTGATCTGTCAATTAGCTTCTTTTTGGCATTTAATTATATCAGTCAACCGCAGGTGTGCTAATGATAAAAATATCCAACAAAGAATTCGTTTTAAATTTTGTGCTTTGAACGGGTTTTCGCGTGTCGAGTCGTTAAAAATGTTACATAAAGCCTATGGTTAGTGTGCTTTATCAAAAACACGAGTCAAGGAGTGGTATACGACTTTTACAGAGGGCCGAGAAGTCGTGGAATCTTTGGCCCGATCTGGTCGCCCATCAACGTCTTGAAAGGATGAAAACGTGGACAAAGTCAAGGAAACGGTGCTGGAAAACTATCATTTAAGTTTGAGGGAGGTAGTTCGTGACCTCAGCATCTCTCACGAACCAACTCGCAACATTTTACACCATCAATTGGGCATGAGACGCGTGACTACTCGACTCGTTCCAAGAGAGCTTAATTTCTTTCAAAAAATTTCATCGAAAGAAGGTGGCTGAAGACATACTTGAGCCAGTGAATTCAAATCCAGCGTTTACTAAGCGAAAGTGAAAGTCATGCTACTGGTTTTCTTTGATTATCATGGTTATTTTTACGCGGACTCGTTCCAAATGGTTCTACGGTAAATAAAGAATATTATTTGAGGAAAGACAACTCATGGATCTTGCAACATGATAACGTAAGGCCTCACAAGGCTCATATTGTGAACCCTTTTTTGGCCAAAAACTCGACAAATATCATCGAACGAGCCCTGTATTCACCGGATTTAACCTTCTGTGACTTTATCCTTTCCCACAACTTAAATTGCCACTCCGCGGACGCCGCTTTGAGTCGATAGAGGCCATTAAGGAGAATTCGCTGAAGGAGCTGAAGAAGATCTCTTCAAACGCATTTTTAAAGATGCTTTGATGGTTGGACTAATTGTTGGCATATGCGATAGCTTCGAATGGAGCTTATTTTGAAGGCGACAGAATAAATTTTGATGATTAAACAATTATTTTGCGTTTTATTCGCTGTACTTTTTTGACAGAATTTACATTTGCATTATTAACATTTTGTATGTAACAGCGATTTGCCAGAGCTAATGGCAGCCCAAACAAGAACCACCTCCGTGATTACGCTTATGGCAACTGTATCTTTCATGCCACATTTGTCGCCAATATTTGTGATGACCGGCAGAAGCATAAATAATGATATAAATAACTAATTGTAATATGGTCGAGCTCTTCATCCCAAAAATTATTTCATAAGATGTTGCATTTCTTTGATTCTCCTGCGCTCTCTATCTGATAATTTCGTTCCCCATAAGGCATTTTGTTGAAAAAAATTAATGAATGATTAAAAATAAGGCTTGATTGAAATTAGTTCCTTCCAATGGATTAGCATAGTATTAATTAAATGATATTTCTTTTTACGTCATGAGTTATCCAGTGTAGAAAATATTGATTTTCAACTTAAGATAACTTGAGAACTATGATAAGCTCTGTTAAAATTTTGAGATCGTAAAATGCCAATAAATTTAAACTGAAAAGCTGGATCACTTTCGAGCAATTGGGGATTTTTTTTTTATTTGTCGATTTGTGTTTTTCAATTTTTTTTTATTTTTACAGTATATGTACGAGTATAATAAAAGTATAATAAAAATAAAATAATTATTTCGAATATCGGCTTGCCTTAGTATACATACAAACGTGTGCAAATATGTGTAAAAAAAGGTCAGCATATTCTCTTTCTTAGCGCGTATTCAAAAAAAATAAGCAAATTATTTATTATTTTCTATATACTCATACATAAGAACAATCAGCTGTTGATGCGCATACGTAAGAAAATATGTATGCTTATTTTTATGTAGCTGACAATGCGCGCTCATCAACAACACCGACACACAGTGTAACGCGTGTGGCCAAAAATAGCACAAATGAAAGTGGCAAGTTTATTAAAAATATAATATGTTGAGAATCAATCAAAAGTATTCTAATTAATAGGAGGCCGAACATTTTTCGCAATTTACTTTTTTTAGTATAAAAATTCGCGTGGAAGTTTAAGATGTGCTTTTTTTCAAAAATTAAGTACTTATTTTGTAAGCTGTTTTTGGAAGGCTGTAGTTTTCTTATTTGTGAAAAAGTTGTATTATTATTATTATAGAGTTACTCCATCTAGGTAGGGTTCGCAACTACCGGAGATAACATGTGTCCCGGATATCGGTATCAAGGGACAATGCTCTGTTGTTTTGTGTTGCAATGTAGTAATGTTGTAAGAATGTAAAATTTTAATAGATCTGGTTTAGAAAGGACCTTACTATATTACAAGTTTTCAGCATAACAGCTTTTTGTATTTGTGTGTGTGTTTTTTCGTTTATATTTATTGATTTTAGGTTTTGTATGAAAGTGTTGTGTAATATTCCTGTTGCTGAATTAATAATTGGTACTACTTTCACTTCATTTTGTTTCCATATGTTTTTGATTTCTTGCGCTCTATGTATTTTTCAATTTTTTCTGTGTATTTGCTGTGTATGTTAACGTCATTAGGGACATTTATTTCAATAAACTGTGTGGTTTTTTCTTTCTTATCTATTATTGTTATATCTGCTCTATTGCATATTATTGTATTATCAGTGTATATGGTTCTGTCCCAGTATAGTTTAAAGTCTTCGTTTTCTAGTATGGTTTCAGGTGTATATTCATAATATGGTGCTTAAAGTCTTCGTTTTCTAGTATGGTTTCAGGTGTATATTCATAATATGGTGCTGTGTCATTGGTTAAGTGGAGAAATGTGGCTATTTCCTTGTGGATAATTTTGGCTGCTGTATTGTGTCTTTGTGTGTATTTTGTCCCAGCGAGCATTGGGCATCCTGCTGTTTTGTGGTCTATAGTTTCTGTGTATATGTTACATTTACGGCATCTGTCGGATGTGATGGTTGAATCTTTCATTATGTATTTTCTGTAGTTTTTTTGGCTATGATTTGGTCCTGTATCCCAATGATGAATCCTTCTGTTTCTGCTTGTAGATCTCCTTTTCTTAGCCGTATATGTGCTTTGCTGATCTATGTTGACATTTTTAACTATATGTGGATGTTTTCCGTGTATTTGTTTTTGTTTCCATGCTGCTAGGGTTTCTTCTATTGTATTTTTTGGTAGAATACGGCTTTTGTTGTGGAGGTTAAGGGACGTTAGTTCTTTGTCTGCTAGTACTATTGCTTTATGAAGGGATGTGTCTTGGTTGCTGTGCAGCTGATGGATATCAATAAGTCCCCTTCCTTCATTTTTTCTGGGTATTATTATACGCTCTTTACATGAATGTGGGTGGTGTTTATTATGGTTTGTTAATTTCGTTCTTGTGGCTATCTTTAGATTTTCGATATCTGCTGCCAATACTCTATGAACTTCGTGAACTGTTTTTTTTTTTTTCAAAGTATATCTCCGAAATTCAGAAGCGTTTTTCGTAAACTATTCATAATGACTTGCCAAACCTTACTGAACAGAAATTTCAACACAGTTTGTCATTCTCAACAGCCAAACCATAGGTATCGATATCGATAATTCGAGAATATGGAAAATGTGCCTAGACTTGCCTCAGTGTTTTCCCGCATATTATAAAATAAACATCATATTTCATGTCAAAATCAGACCAGATAGAATATTAGGCGCCACATTTTGTGTGGGTGGTGTGCTTACATGTGAACTAATCTTCGCCATATTTCAGACTTATATTTCTATTGGTAAAATACATACGCACACCACATTAAATCAAAATCCGATTACTTTGAACAAATCCGACCACGAGGGTGCAGGCGTGGAAGTAGGCCAATCCTAATCATATTTCGTCTTTTCTAAGTGAAAGTAGGCCATAAACAAATTTTCACTAAAATCGGCAAATGTTTTGTATTATATTTGGCCGTCGCTTGCATGAAGATGCCTCACTGTGCGCCACCGGCCGGCCGGCCATTTGAACGACTGATCAGTCGCTTGATGGTTTATATTTGGTCTCCATTGGTACTGGACTGGCAATGTCGCCGCTCGTTATGGAATCGGCGAATTGACAATGTTTCAGTCAAGAAACGAAAGTAATCGAGGGTGTGTCGCGTAGCAAAGAATTACGTTGAACAAACGTTAAGAAAATAATTTTCAACATTGACGTAGGAGGAAAATGCCGATTTTCTCGAAATACGCGCTGCTAAAAGGTGTGTAATTTTGTTTACAATATAATATTAAAAAAAAATGTGTACACAAAAAATAGGTGTGAAGATATATATAGTATAAGTGTATGTATGTAAGTATTAGGGAGGATTTATTTATTTCTCATAAAACGTATAGAGAAAAATATTTCAAGAAAACCCAATTTCAAGATACTATGGAATACCGGGCAGCTTCTGTAATTGAGCGCGAATAAATTTCATTGAAGAATTTCAAGCAATTACACTTCTATCAATTCACTGACGAGTGAATTTCAATGCAATTGTTTGAAAATTTCAATTTCGATTTCTAGCAATTGCATTGAATTACAGCAGCAGTGAATTACAGAACCTGCCCGAATGTTTTAAAACAACTTCAAAAGTTTCACGAAAGTAGAGCGGAGAAAAAATAAAACTATTTTTATTGTAATTATGTATGTATATACATATTTAAAGTAAAAAAAAAAGTAGTCCGCAGATGCTGTATTCGAACTTACATCATTTTTAACAAAAATACTTTGTAGAAATTACGATTAATTGAATTTTGATAATACATTAATAGAAATATATCTGCCTTTTGCAAGAGAAAGCGACCTGCCCTAATGATTCGTTTAATGTACGTAACATCTCTGTATGTATGTAGTATCTCTGAACATATATGTAGATACATGCATATTAGCATTCCACTACGAATTCTATTTATATGGCTGCCAAGAAGCACAACGAAAAATATTTCCAATAAACAACAGCTGTCAGCAAAAAAAAAAAGAAAATGTTCCTGTGCAAGCGAAATAAATTGCATTTTATAGTATTTTTAATATTATTAATTTGCTTGCACTTTAAGTAATGCCTCTTCATTTCACTTGCAGGCGCTGATAGCCTACTACGCCAGCGTCAACGGTTCTTCGCCTTATCCAATGTGGCCGCCTCAACCGCACGCCCTGCGCTCACTCAATTCCGTGATATTCTCAATACACAAATTACCAACATTAAAGATGCAGGCACCTATAAAATGGAACGCATTATCACCTCTTCACAAAGCACCGAGATCACTGTGGAGGGTACATATAAACGCATTTTGAACTTTTGCGCGAATAATTATCTCGGCTTGGCGGTACGTACAGATACGCTTGTGCTCACGTAATTAAATCACTTTATCTTTTTGCAATATTCGCAATAATTTTCAAGGTAAATTTTTTTCGTAAGTGTTTTATACAAAAGTAACTCATTGTAAAACAAAACCCCTCTAAATTAAAGTGACAATTTTTATAGGAAATTCACAAAAACAATTATTAAAAAAATTTCACAAATATGTTACATTTTTTAAACAGAATCTTTTGAAAACTTTTGGGTGTGCAAATTTGTAGCCAACTCAATTTTAGTGTATTAAAGTGGGAGTTTCAAATATTGAAAAAATTTTGAACCAGAATTTTTCTGGGTATGATTTTTGGCAATTTTTTTTCATACGTTGTTGAGTAATTCTACCGAACAGGTGCTTTAATAATATCGTATGCAACACATTCAATAGGCCATTAAACGGCATACCAAGAAAAATTTTAAAAATTTTTTGCATAGTTGGAAATTTGCATTATATGGTTTTGTTGTACTATGAACTAAATAATGAACTGTTTATAATTTAGCAACGGGGTGTATATTAGAGAAATCTTAGGTATGAATTAATGGAGGGTAGGGCACACTTACTGACACTTACTTGCATATAAATACTGTGGGCAAAAAGTAAGGTGAACTTATTTGTCAAACTTCGCGGGATTAAAATTTCGCTCTAGTTATTTTTTTCATGAGTTCGCAGCACTGTTAGTAACATATGGGCCAACTTTAATGGGAATGTCATTATCAGTAATATATTTACGCTTGTGTTTACCAAACGACCAAGAGTGCATTTTTCGATTTTTACAATGTCTGATTTGATTGAGCAGAGAAGTGCCATCAAATTTTGTTTGCGGAATGAAATTTCGGCTGCGCAAATGTTTAGCATGCAAAAGGCATTTGGTGATTCGACCATGTCGCAGAAAAATGTTTATAAGTCGTACAAAGACTTCAAAGAGGGTCGAGAACGTGTTGATGACTTGGAGCGCTCCGGACGACCATCGACGTCAACAGAAGACCAACACGTCAATAAAGTGAAGGAGTTAGTGCTCAACAATCGTCGGTTGACTGTTAAAAACCTTACTGATATGATCGGAATATCAGAAGTATCTGCGAAAACCGTTTTGAATGACCATTTGGGCCTACGAAAAGTCAAATCTCGTTTGGTACCGAAAACTCTCAATTTCTTGGAAAAGAGTCGTCGCGTTGATGTGTGTGAAACAATGCTTTCAGACTATCAGGACAAGCTCAAATGCATCATTACGCAAGATGAGACTTGGATTTATGCTTACGACCTTGAAGCAACCCACCAATCGTGCTCAAGGCGAGGCCAGACCGAAAAGAGCACGTCAAAGTCGTTCAAAAATAAAGGTCATGATGACAGTTTTTTTCGATTTTCGTGGTGTGGTGCACTATGAATTCCTTCCACCTGGCCAAACTGTTAATAACGAATATTATTTGAGCGTTATGCGTCGTTTACGTGAAGCAATTCGTCTAAAAAGATCAGAATTATGGGCCAACAACTCTTGGTTTCTGCATCACGATAATGCACCGTCTCACATTGCACTCGTTCTTCGTGACCATTTCGCCGAAAATTCCACGCATATCGTTCCGCAATCACCGTATTCGCCTGATTTGGCTCCGTGTGACTTCTGGCTATTCCCAAAACTCAAGAGACTACTCCGGGGAACGCGTTTCGAGTCGATTGAGGAGATAAAAGCTGAATCGAAGAAGGTGCTGATGGCCATACCGGAAATGGACTATTTGGCATATTTCGGGGATTGGAAAAATCCTTGGCATAAGTGTATTTCATCGAGAGGGGATTATTTTGAAGGGGATGAAATTGATTTACAGGAATAAATAAAGATTTTTTATTATACAACCAAATTCACCTTACTTTTTGCCCATAGTATTATATCTTTGAAAGGTTTTCGGCCAAACTTCTTTTGCAAGTTTTCCAAACTTGACATGCCTTACATAGGAGAGTATAGAGGGAGCGACAACCACTACCATCTCAATATTAATGGCGTACATAGGAGAGAAATAAGTACCTAAACTGTGAGGAATCTTTATTGAACTCATACCAGGTTCGTTTTATTCGAACGATAAGTGATTTGCCTACGCATCTGAATGCTCTTCCGAGTGGCTTTAATTTGCCAAGTGGTACAAAAGTTCATTGTAAACTATAGCAGGTAGTAGCCTTCTGCTAAGCAGAAAATATTTAATACTAATAGCAGAATTTCGTACAGTTACCACGACTCAGATTACTTACAACACAATGGTCACTGTGCTGATTGACCAATCAATTGTAATTAATACTAAATTTGTGTTAGTTCTGACAGCGTCATAAATAATTGTTTGCTAAAAAATATTTTGGGATTTGATAAGTACATACACACCGTTTCGCAAGAAGAAAAGCCAAAACTGAGGTTTGGTAGATCTTTTTATGCTGATTTTAGAACGGTATTAGACGGTACCAGCCTTTTCCGTATTTTTTTATAAAAATTTTGTTTCTTCAAAAACTGAAAAAAATATCTATTTGTCTCAAAATAAATTATCTTTCTAATGATGTGCTAAGTTTTGTAAAGGGTCAAATGGTTTTCAGAATACGTAAAATTGACTTTGACCTTTAATATCTGCTCCATTTTTATTGGTTATGAGAATAAGTTTCCGCCCTCGAAAAAGAGGGCTGTCGCTGTTGATACTATTTTTGTGCTCGCTATAGTAATATAGTGGTGATTTGAAGGTGTATATGTAGGTATGTGAGGTCTCGATCGCACTAGTTTGCATTCGCTTGAAGATTCTTTTTTATCTGACGTCAACAATGTCTACGTTCGTCCGGAAAAAACAACATTTGGGAAGTCATGCTTCATCATTACCTTTCGCAGAAAAGTGCAGCTACAACGAGTCGCATATTGCTTAATATTTACGATAATCACGCTCCATCAAATACAACTTGTAAAGAGTAGTTTCGACACTTCCAAAGTGGCAATTTCGGGGTGAGTGATAAAGATCGCGAAGAGGCACCGAAAGAATTCAAAGATACTCCACTACAACAATTATTGGATGAACCCTTGATGATATGTCAAAAGAGTTAGATATTGACAGATCAGCCGTCGGTAAACGTTTGCACGTGATCGGAATGGTCTAGAAAGTAGGTAACTGGGTGTCACATCAATTGAAGGAGAGGGATATCGAGAGACGTTTGGTGAGCTGTGAGATAATTTTTGAATGGCAGTAAAGAAAAGGTTTTCTGCATCGCATCGTCACTGGCGAGGAAAAATGAATTTATTATGATAACCCTAAGCGTCGAAAATGTTGGAGCCTGCCAGATTAACGAGGTCCATCGACAACGAAAAAAAATTATCATGCATCAAAAGTTATGTTGTGCATCTGGTGGGATCAGAAGGGTGTCAGCTATTATGAACTCCTTAAACCATCTGAAAGCATCACTGGCAATTCTTACCGACTGCGCTAATGCGTTTGAATCGAGCTCTCAAAGAAAGGCGGCCAGAATGGGACGGTAGACATGACAAACTGATTATGCTGCATGCCAACGCTAGGGCACACGTTGCTAAATCGTTTCAGAAATATTTAGAAAACTGAGTTGTTAAATTTTGCCCCACCCGCCATATTCCCCAGGCATTGCACCTTCGGATTACCATCTGTTGGAGAGCGGTTCACTTCTTATGAGACCAACGCAAGCTGGCTCGTCAGAGGAATCCGCATGCTGCCTGAAAAATGGAAGCACATACTTCACATAGTGTCAAGCATGATATTATTTAATTACTTTTATAATTCGTAACTTTGGCTAAAAAAGGACGAAAACTTATTCCCATACCCAATAGTTTCCGCAAAAACAGACACATTTTTTTTCATTAACTTTTTTTTAGGGAAACCGTGCGTTTATTCTACTTACTCCAAGCTTTTTAGCACGGATCATATCAACGAAATTACGTTTATTTTAAATTCCTATCTATGAAAGTTTCTTCTGTACATAACCTCACTCCATATATTTTCTAATTCCTCGTAGAACAATCCCGAAGTGGTAAGCTACAGCAAAGAACTGCTGGACAAATATGGTGCCGGTCTGAGCTCGGTACGCTTCATTTGCGGCACACAATCGATACACAAGGAATTGGAAAAGAAGATCGCACAATTCCATGGTCGCGAGGATGCAATTTTATATGCGTCTTGCTTTGACGCAAATGCCGGTATTTTTGAAGCTATCCTCACACCTGACGATGCAGTCTTCTCTGATGAATTAAACCACGCCTCCATCATCGATGGCATACGCTTGTGTAAGGCACAGAAACAACGCTACAAGCATCGTGATGTCGGAGGTAAGGGCGTGAAAAGGTTTGTCCTGTTGCTCAATAATATATTCTCGCATAACCACAGATTTGGAAAAACAACTGCAATCGTCGTCGGCGCGTCTGAAATTGATTGTTACCGATGGCGTCTTCTCAATGGATGGTAACATCGCACCTTTGCCGAAAATCGTCGATCTCGCAGCCAAATATGATGCGCTCGTATTTATAGATGAATGTCATGCGACTGGTTTCTTTGGCGCTACTGGACGCGGTACTGAGGAGTATTATAATCTTTTGGGGCGCGTCGATATTATAAATTCAACATTGGGTAAAGCGCTAGGTGGCGCTGCCGGCGGTTACACAACTGGCCCTAAAGAATTGATCACATTGCTACGTCAGAAATCACGACCTTATCTCTTCTCGAACTCACTGCCTCCGCCAGTGGTGGCGACAGGCATCAAAGTCATGGATATGCTGATGCACTCCGATCAATTGTCACAGCGTGTGCAAAGCAATACAAAGCGTTTTCGTGATGCAATGACAAAGGCCGGATTTACAATCGGTGGTGAAAATCACCCTATTTGTCCGGTGATGTTGGGCGATGCGCGTCTCGCCTCAATTTTCGCCGATCAAATGCTTTGTAAGTAAAATTGAATTAAACAGTTGGCTTGCAAACACTTTTCATTCTCATACTCCTTCACCGACAGCGCGTGGCATTTATGTCATTGGCTTCAGTTATCCGGTGGTACCTAAGGGGAAGGCGCGCATTCGCGTACAAATATCGGCAGCGCACACAACGGACGACGTCGATCATGCAGTGGCAGCCTTCATCGACGTCGGCAAATCGCTCAAGGTTATCAAGTGAAAATGAATGATCCAGATAGGAAACGTAAATAGCTTGAGCGGAGCCTCAGCCGGATGCCATGAGGAGTGGCGGTTTTTTTATATGTGCATTTATTATGTGTAGTGGGTGTAGAGTAGGTGTAGTACCTACCTACGTATTTAGAAATAAAGGAATATAAGTCATTTGATATGCTTAAATTATTTAAGATTAATCAATAAAATTTTAATTTGATTTTACTTTACGAGCCAGCCGTTTTCAGCTGATGGGTAACTTAAAGAAAGCTTGAGGCGAGAACTGAAGTGGATTCCAGAAAATGCGTTTGATAAATATTTTGATGATTGGCATACAGTGTTTTACAGCCAAAATGATACAGTAAAATTTTTAAGCCCAATAATGAGAATAACGGAAAATAAAACACATTTGTGACAAAATTGATTTGCCAGTTGGTAAAAAACCATGTTCTTATTTTAAATATAAAAAAATCAATAACTTTTAATATGCACGATATATTGCATAGTTTTGAAGACTACGTGGCATGGATTTCTTTCTTGTATATTCTGGACTAATTTGTTTTTACGCTTCAAGTATCGCTTTTTTCAGATTTATTATGACTGTCATATTTTCTTATATTTAAAGGATGACGTTAAAATCCGGTAATTGTGCAGAAGTCGTAGCATTTTTCTCGAAGCCTTTCATTTTAACAAAAAACAGTAATTATATCAATAAGTTAATCAATTATATATTCGCCGTTGCTGTTTACAACCACATCCGACCTCTCGACCAATTCGTTGATGCCGCTCCGCCAAACATCGCTTGGTCTGGTGTCAAAGAAGTTGTTGAGCCAGTTTTTAAGGGCCTCTTTGTTATCCAAGGTAAGGCCCTTCATATGGCTTCACAAGGAGCGGAAAAGATGGTAATCGGTTAATGCAAGGTGCGATGAATACGGGGCATGTTGAAGAATCTCTTCGAGTGCGGATTTGACGACTTGCGCAACATGGGGCCTGGCGTTGTCGTGAAGGAGTATGGTTTGACTATACCGATCAGGACTTTTCAGTCGGCAATATAGAGCTCCTTGTTGACCATGGCATTCCTTTCAAGCATTTCCTAGTGTACCATGCCCTCCCAGTCCCACCAAACACATATCATGATCTGCTTTGGAGAAAGATCCGGCTTGACTTTCGACTTTGGCGTATCTCCTGAAGACATCCACTCCTTGCTTTGCTTCATATTGTTGTATAGGCACCATTTCTCATCTTTCGTGACTATTCGGTAAAAAAGCGCGGATGCTGAGAAGCATTTTCAAGTCGATTTTCTTGGTTTTTTCGTTGAGCTCGTGAGGCACCTAGACGCCAAATTTTTCAGTAAATCTCACTGACTGAAGGCTGAGAATCGTTTTATCATCACAGTTCATTTTTTCCGCCAATTCACGACTGGCGATCGTTCTTCTTCAAAAGTGACTTGAGACGTTCTTCCTCGAATTTAGAAGGTCTTTCGCTGCGGGACATGCCATGGACTTCAAATTCACGATTTTTGAACTTTGCAAACTATTTCCGTCTTGAAGACTCGTTTCTGACATGTTCTCTATACACGTCGTAAATGGCCCGGACCGCTTCGGCTGCTGTTTGAACTCGATGAAAAGCAAAGAACTGCTGGTGTCGAAAATGTTGAGTTTTGCCTCCTGGGTATTCAATTTGTAAGCCTTAAAACTAATAGCTCAAACATGTAAACATAGTTTTGTAGAGCAGAATGATTCTATCGAATGAATACTTACCCTTTGCCAAACAGCAATCAAATCGTTGTAAAATGAAATAAAATATAAAAATGTTATGCACTTATTCTCCAACCCTATAATAACCATGCTTGTATTATTTTTGACTTGTGAAAGTGAAAGTTATCTTCAATTTGGAATTTTCGAGCGCTTTAAAACAAATTTTCTTGCAGAACTTTTAAATAAACATATTTGTTCATTGTTTCTTCGATAAAGGTCGAATTTTCAAATCTATTTGATGGCATGCATGCCCAAGCCATAACGTTGCCACCGCAGTGTTTTATATTAGCTCGCAAGTTTTGGAGTTTGAGCTCCGTATTAGCCTCGTGCTAAATGAAAAGTTTGCCATATGGTCCGAATAAATTTATTTTTACCTCGACTACAACGGCTATGGCCCTGCAAAAGGCTGGGATCTTGTTTAGATGGTCGCGCGCAAACTGAAATCTGTTGGCGCTATTCCTAGCCCTCAGTATTCTTCGAGCAGTTTCTGGATGGCAAACCTTACGATTTTCATGCATAAAAAGTTCAATAATGTGCTGAACTATTCAGCTAATTTACGACGCGACATTCCTTCTTTGAAATGCTCCAAAACTAACTCACGCTCTTCTATTGAAGTACGCGGTCCAATGGCTAAAAAACAAGAGAACATAAGATTTAATATTGCTTTATGTCAAACTCACTCGCATACTAAAAATACAATTTCGTTTGTTGAAACTTGCGCAGGGAATAGTGGTACTTTTTATTGTATCGTTCAAGTTGCGGCGTGAATTTTCTGTATGTTGTTTTTTTTTTTGCATTACAATCAAAAAATTAGTAACTTTTTTGTATTTTATGTTAAGAAATGAAATGAAGCATAATAAGTAAAATATCTGCATCCTCTGTTTTTTCATTTTCGCAAAATCTTTTGAAAAATGGAACACTTTACAAAAAAATTGTATGTGTATCAAATAAGGTGTAAGTGACTGTAACTTATAATTGGCGCTTACATCTTTACACTAACCCATTCGGCTACTGAGCCAGTCTCAAGGCAACTGCTTGACCAAATCATGTAGTCCTAAAAACACCTTGCTGATAACACTCTGCGACAGTGAATTTTCTGTATATTATACTTTTATGGAGACCTAGTACAACTTGTAGGTATAGTAAAACTAAGAAAAATGCTATAGGAGAAATTTCCAATACACCCCCAAAATCTCGTTTTATGGCCATAAAACCGTTTTTCAGTAGGTTGATGTGAAGAATCACTCCTAACTTCGCCAATTTCCATCCGATTTCGAATTGGTTTTTTCAATTCGAAAGAACAAAAACAAACCTTTTTGACAGTGTGTTGACAATTTTTCTGAAATGACAACTGACGAGACTGTAGGCGGAAGTATTTGGAATTTTTTTATTTTACAATAAAAAGTTTTGAATGAAAGTTGTAGATAATATGATTGTCTACAAAAAAGTATTTTACAAAATGTTCGTAACTTTCGAAATTCACGAGATAAACGCAAAAAACCAGTTGCACCCTTATTTCCAAGATGGCGGCCGCGGGACACAACCCCCCACCCCGAAAACTCAAACTTAAGTTCACAGTGGTGGGTTTTACATAATAAAACCATAAACTCGCATACTCCTAAAATTACTTAGTTGGCTATTTTTTTTGTCTCTTTTGACTGGACTATTTTGTTTAGTTTTTCTATAGCCACAAGTTGTGCTAGGTCTCCATAAAAGTATATTTAATTTTTGTTTTTTTGTCACACAGTGTAACTAATATAGTAATACAAATTTTAAAGTTCTAGCAAATTTACATTTCGTAATGTATTTTTTCTTGAAATTAATAGCTTCGAGCCTGCTAACTAACTTCTTTGCATACACAGAACACATTTTTTGACATTCTTTTTTGATTGCCTTTTTGATGTCAGATTGGTTTCAAATTTCGTTTATTTTGAATACCTTTATCTAGAACCGATTACAGGTTATTAATAACATTCAAATCTGTTTCAAATGAGCCAATTTGTACAATCGTCGACTTATGCTTCATTTCGTTTACATAAGAGAATCAAAAATTTTCCCGAATGCTTAATTTTTTGGCGCTTTGTAGTAAATTTTCTTTCAAGATATTCAAATACTTATGCCCATCCATTTCACTATCAATAAAAATTATATTCCCGGTTCCCCTTTCACACCGTGTTTGACTGTACTGCGCAGATTTTTTGGATGTAGATTTGATTTTCTCCAAACAAAACTTTGCCGTCTGAACTGAAAAAGATCAAATTGCTGGAGTTTCAAAATTGTGGAGCTTCTGAGGTTCTCATTCATAGTTAGATAGTTTCATGCAAGCTTCATTCGGTTTTTTGCACCTTCCTTAAGACTCTGCGGACAGTTTCAGGATGGACATTTTTCTCAAGATATTTTTCATCTTAATTTGCAATGATTGGCGCACTCTCAAGTGAATTTTCACCTAATCATTTCAGCGATTTTTCGTTGGCTTTTGCCATCTTTAGGCCGGATTCACACTATGATGCCGATCACGGTCCGCTCTCGGTCCAGTCTCGGTCCGGTAAAATATTCACAAACGAAAAACAATGACTGTATTCACACTATCCGTGCTGTTCAAGTTTCGGTACAGTCACACTCCAGCATCGATCAAGTTCGAAGAATATTTTGCTGGAGCGTGATCGAACTTGCCGCGACTTGTACTGATAGTGTGAATAACGTTGCGTTCTCGGTTCAGTCTTTCGACAATAGCAAAGGAGTGCAGATCGAAGTTTTTACAATGACAGCTGAAAAATCTTGGTCTTTTGAAAAAGGTAAGTAATTGCATACAGGATTTATTATAAATTTTTACGTGTTCACGCGACGAACGATGAATCGCGACTGGACCGATGTAAGAACACAAATGTAGATGTCGAAAGATTTTACCGAACCGAGACTAGACCGAGAACGAACCGTGATCGGCACCATAGTGTGAATCTACCCTTATAGTTATTAAATACTATTTCACGCACTTCAATTGATGTTTGATGGTAAATTTTACTTTTCCGCACGTGATCACTATTTACAGTATTAAATATGATTGTTTTATTCGTAGACACTAATATTACTTGCTGCGCGCTTAAAATTTAGAACCACTTTGTCATAACTTCCAGTAAATGTGGCAGTGATAATACAGGGTGGGCCATATAGCGTTTGCTTTTTGAACCATCTATTTTTTTGAGAATGGTAACACTTATGACATGTCAAATGTGTTCATAATTTACTTAAAGGTTTGACATTTACGAAATGGGACGCTATACGCTTGAACAAAATTGGGAAATACTGAAAACCTATATCCAAAGTGGTGAGTCTTCTTCTTCCGCGGTTACAGTAAATGGCAAGCGTTACCGTGACATGCTCAACGAGTTTTTGTTTCCAAAAATTGAAGAGGATGACATGGACGACATTTGGTTTCAACAGGACGGTGCAACTTGTCACACTGCCAAAGTTACACTCGAACTTTTGGCTACCGTTTTTGAAAACCGAATAATCAGCCGAAATTTGGATATCAATTGGCCGCCTCGGAGCTGTGATTTAAGCCCGTTGGACTATTTTTTGTGGGGAGCCGTTAAGGATAAATGCTATGCGAACCATCCAGAGTCGATTGATGCGCTAAAACACGAAATCGAAGTTGCCATTCATGAAATTGGAGCCCAAATAATCGAAAATGTGCTTAAAAATTGGGTTGATCGAATGGCCTACTGTAAAGCCAGTCGTGGCAGCCATTTGAACGATCTTATTTTTCATTCATAAATGACAATGTTCAATCTTCAAAAGAAAAGAGAAAAAAATTTTGAAAAAGTATTGATCAGTTTTTGAAGTGAAAACTTATTTAGAATCGTTGGGAGTGATTTGGGACTCGATGAAACGAAAAAGCGACACTACGAAGCGTTATATGTTGATATACGTATATGGGTGTGGCTGCGTACTGCTGAGCCACGCTAGTATAGTGAGTATTGTAGTATGTATACTACACTGCCTATTACTTGCTTTGGTGTTTAGTTCAAGCGTCATACGTATGTATGTTTGTATGTATGCTAGTACGTATGTGTGCGCGCCTGCATATTACGGAGTCACGGTGAGCGAGAAGGCATTATGTATACATATACTACACTACCTAATACTTGCTTAGACCAAGCGTTCTACGAATGTTTGTGTGTATGTTAGTACGTCTGTGTAATATACGTGTTACGACGCTCATAATAGCAACCGCGTGTGCTGTATTGCGTCCGTATTTTTATATTCGTAAATATTTTCATTTTTAAATATTTACCGCAATTGCAGGCGGTGATGCAATATACCACAATCAAAATGACGGTGCTCGTATTGTAACTTCACAGATAGATCTGAATGCACAGCAACTAGAATCACTGTCTGTTCAGCTCTCTAAAGTGGGAGATATGTGTGCATGCGAAACCAGATTGAGCAATGGAAAAACAGTTTTAATTGTGGCAATTTATATTTCACCGAATCAATCAATAAGTAGCATCACGGAATTCATTCACGAAAATTTAATAAAGTATACACCAGAAGTATCGCGGATACTTAGAAAATATTACGATAAAGTTCCAATGATTTTAAGTGGCGATTTTAACGTAAATTTTGCATTGGACACAGCGGTTCCTTTAATTGACTTTCTCAATACAACATTCAATTTAAAAATGTGTAACAATCGCACTGAATCGACAACACGATCAAAAACAACAATTGACGCGGTATTTCAAAGATATGTTGACAACATCGAAACCAAAGCATTTGTATCATATTTTAGCTGTCATAAGCCACTCGTATCATTTGTTGAAATTGAAAACATTGAGGATGAATAATAAAATAAAATGAAGAAAATAAAATATGAACTTTATAGCAATATTATAATGAACCTATAATTATCCCGCTCCTAATGCTGCTTTCGTCTCATTCTCTCTCAGTTTGTTTTACGGAAGGTTTCACTTCTATCGCGCCTAACCGTTAGACTGGTATTTTTTTTTATAGCCGAATCAAAAAGCAAATTGTACATGGCCCACCCTATAGTATTTACGCATGCATGAATGTTGAATATTACACCACAGCGATTATGATGTTCTTCCAAACTTACATACATACGCATGTACACTCTCACGTTACCTCTCATTGCTCCATGAGCGCACCAACATAATCACTTTGTAATGCAAGGCAGCTTTTTTGTTCTTACCTTTGCGTAAGTGAGTGCGAAATTATGATGGCTGTTGAACACTGAGCACTCACCACTGATCACTGAGCTGTTGGCCACCAAATGACCAAATTTAACTCTCTCCTGCGCTTCTGCTTCCATACTGTTCTCGATTCTCGCTCGCTTACTTGTGGGCAGTTTGCTATGGTTTGCTCTTCCCTTTCTGGCCATGCTTTATTATTCCTTTGGCTATAATCGTCTCTGAGCCTATGGATGGTTTCTTTTGTGCATACAAACCAACACTTATGTTAATCGGCTTTCTTTCGCTGTTTTTCTTTGTTAGTCTTGTTTTGTTTCTTGAACTTTCGTTTAACTGGCGTTGTATATAAATTGAAGGTGTCCCGGCATTCCCAGTTTTAGTCTTGCATTGAAATTTGTTTACGAACGTACAAAGTTGAATTTTACGGCACTGTAATCATGAGGTGGTTCATAGGTGGGTGACTGAATAACAAAATAATTTGTTTGAGCAAAATCGTGTGGTGTGGTAAACGCAAAGTTTTGATCGAATTTAACATTCATTTTAGCCATCCTATTTTTATTCAACCATTTGTTAAGCCGCGATGTTGCCGCCAATGCCATACAGGATCGCAATCTTTTTGCTACCGAGCTCTTTCAAACAATCGCCGCCGATAAGCAGCACGAGAATGTGATCATCTCACCTGTGGCTATACAAACAGCGTTAGGCTTGGCTTACTACGGCGCCGATGGCCAGACTGCCACCGAATTGCAGAAGAGTTTACATGCGCAGTCACAAAGTCGTAGTACCATCGCCAAAAGTTACTACAAATTGTTGCATTCATTCGTCAAACCCAAGACTATTTTGGAGATCGCCAACAAGATTTATGCCAAGGATGCGCTCGTAATTGAGCCGGAATTTCGTGATGCGGCACGAAAATATTTCGATTCCGATGCTGAGCAATTGGATTTCACCGATGAGCCGAAAGCTGTAGAATTGATTAACGATTGGCTTGCCAAGAAGACGAACGGCAAGATTGAACATGTTTTGGATAGTATTGAGCCAGATATTAATGTAGCGCTGGTCAATGCTATTTACTTCAAAGCCAAGTGGGCACGTCCTTTTATGGACGATGAAACGTCTGATCGTCCATTTTGGATCAACGACAATGAATCGGTGAACGTGTCCACAATGTTCGCTGACAACTGGTACAACTATGCTGACTATGAAGAATTGGATGCCAAAGCGATTGAATTGTTCTTTGAGAATACCGATTTGCGCATGTGGTTCATATTGCCGAACAAGCGTAACGGCCTTAACGAGCTGGAACAAAAATTGAAGGGTGTAGACTTTAATGCGCTCGAAAAGCGTTGGGAATGGAGCAGTGTAACAGTGAATTTGCCGAAATTCAAATTTGAATTCGATACCGATCTGAAGCCGTACTTGCTGAAGGTGCGTAGGGGGTTGATATAATTTATGAGTAGTTGCATGGATTAAATTAATATTTAATATATTAAACTGTTTTGCTACCAATAGCTTGGCATCAGGACTATGTTCACAGATGAAGCAGACTTTAGCAATATGTTCCACAACTCGCCGATTAGCACACGCGTGTCACGCGTCCAACACAAGGCTTTCATCGATGTGAATGAGATTGGTTGCGAAGCTGCAGCAGCCAGTGGTAAGTTGAAGTGGAACCAAAGGATGTTGTTCAATACATATTTACGGTAAAATCACTTTATTTACTTTTTTACGCAGTTGCTGTGGGCGTGCCAATGTCCTTGCCGTGGGATCCAAAAACCTTCATTGCCGATCATCCTTTCGTATTCATCATTCGAGATGAGCATGCTATTTACTTTACCGGTCATATTGCAAGATTTTAGGGTTAAGACATTTGAATATTAGTTTTTCTGCAATTAAAAAAGTTAGTTTTTAAGAAAAAATTATGAGCTAAGGATGTGACATCTGATTTATTTAATAAATTATAAAAATACATTTTTTTACATTCGAGAGTATGATTTTTAACTCGTAGAAAATTTAAAATTTTGGAATATTTATTTATTATATATTAGGAAGTCACTTTGGTGGTGTACGCTGGAGTGTTGGCATTAGGGTGAACTGAATTACGTGAAATCCATAAACAACGAGAAAAAATTTACATAATAAATAAATACATTTGTACGTATATATATATCGCACCCTAAATACAAAAGGGGCACAACTCAAAATTTTCCACACTCGAGCTTGACTTGTTTACAGTAGCACAGAAAACAAACTATGTGACATATCTCGCTGAAATTTGCCATGTAAGCTTATAACAGTCCTACCAAAAAACAAAAAATTTATTTTTGCCATATGTCATCCGCGGACCGTTTTATTGATAACGTCTCGTTCATATTTGAGCAGAAGTACATTTTGAGTTGTGACCCTTTTGTATTTAGGGTGCGATATATCTATATATATATATATATATATATATATACGAACTAAAAGTTATGTCTTTTGCAGTAAATACTCGAAAATATTTCAATGAAAAATTGATAATAGTAAAGTTACGAAAAATTAATAAAAACACCAAAAATTTAAAATACATAAAGAATTGTTCATTGTTTTAATTTTTTATGTCTGACTGCTCACAAGAAAAACTAATATGAAAAATATAATACTTACGAAGGTAGGTCAAAAAGTTCGTGACATGGAGAGTTTGGAGAGCCATATTTCCGTGCACCTCTCTATTTTTGTTGTTTACTTAGCGCTACTTGTTGTATTCATTCAAATTGTAAATACTTAGCTTCACTCGCATTGGTCCATTAACCATTGGTGAGATATTCGCGGCTAAACAAGTCAATAAGTTAGAAAACTTCAGCTATGGTAAAATTGAGCTTTCTACCGTCATTAACTTCCATACGAGGAACAAACACTACGGATCTCTTCAGATGGAGAGATGCCATCTATTTTTCCAAAATAGAAGACAATGCTTTGGAAGAAAGACTAAGGTTTGTAATTGGCATAGACTACATATTTAGGCAAGATAGAGAGCCAATTGAAGATGCCCAGTGCTCTGGCCATCAAGTTGTAAAGATTTTCTCAGACATATTTGAAAAAGTCGAAAAATATTCCCTGGAAAATGTTTGAAAAACCAATGAATTGCTGAAATGGTATCATCTAACATGGTTTTTGAACATTCTTCATGATCCTCTAGGTATGTCGGAAAACGATACGAAATGAGCGCGGAGAATGCCCACACAACTCCAAAAGCAAAAGCGAATCTGGTGTTCCCGCGCACTTTTTATTCTATGTATCCGCGCATGAATTTATGAACCGTACTGGAGACGGAAATTGCATTCATCACTACAGGGTCCGGCACTCGAAGTGTAACCAACTAAAAAAACCATAAATTTAGTTTGGAAAATTACTTTTATTCAGTTTAAAGTAAAAAATGTGTGAAAATAATACAAAATTAAGAATCAATTTACTTTTGCTCGATAGGACCACCTTTTGCTTGATTATGGCCTTGAGACAGTCCAGAAATTAATCGCAAGCTGCCCGAATGTGACTTGCAGATATTTTGACCCACTCGCGTACAATGGCGTTTTTCAGTGCCTCGATACTGGTGAATCTTTTAGTTCGGACTTTGCCCTCCAGAATGGCTCAAAGAGAATAATCCATTGAATTTTCGCTCAAGTCGCATCTTCACTTTTTGAACCATTTCACGTGTCGTTGCAGTCTTTTGATGACCATCTCCATGACGTTTCGCAATGCTACCAGTATCATTGTAACGAGTAATGGTGCGATAAATAAGATCTTTATTTACCTTAAAGTGCTCGAGCTCACGAACAATCGCTGGTTGTGATTTTCCAGCCAAATATAATGCAATTGCACTATAACACAAAAAAGGTGCAACACTGTCTAAGAATATGAAAGTTTCACAATGGGCTGCGTATATGGCTACTGCTTTTAGAATTCAGAAAGCACCTTGTCGACCGATTATAAAGAAAAAGTTGTTAATACCAAGGGAGAACTATGTGCTACACTTTTAAGGAAAACAGAAGATGCCATTAAGGGAAAAGCATAGCAATAAGTATCATCACGCGTGAGAAATTCCAAACGTTTTCGAAACGGAAATTGTTGCCATTCTGAAAATAGCAGAATGGATAATTGAGCGGAGATGGAGACGGAAACAGTAGAGTCTTTGGTGACATCCTGATTGCGCACTTAAGGCCCTAGAGAACGCAAAGGAAACCTCAAAGATTGTTCAAGTATATAAGGAGAAGACGGAATAAGGTTGTACTTAAATGGATTCTAGGACACTGCGGTGTTCAAGGAAATGAAATAGCGGTTACCCCACAGCGACCAGAGCGAATAATCGGGATCAGTTCTACAGATATCATGAATTGGATCAGCGATTATGTATGCAATTTGCATAGTGTTTTATGACAAGCCCGAAAAAAAAACTTTCGAGCTTTTTTCTAAAACTTAGAAGAAAAGACGTTCAGTTGGCAGTCGGTATTATTCCATGCCACAACCTCTGCGTAATATTCGTTCACTCAAGCTGGACGATATTTTTGGATTTGCCAAAGAATTAGGATTTGCCAATGGACTCTCTCTTTGTCTATTCGATCCTCTCTCTCTCTCTCGATGCTTCTTGTCTTGCCTCTCTCTCTTTCAATTTCAAAGGGGAAAATGCAGTCTTCATTTGCTGCTGTTGTACGAGAATGCGCTCATTTACAAGAGTTTGATTGCTATGGTTCATCTACAGAGGTGTGGCTTCCAAGCACGAACCGCTACAGTCACTATAGTCCATGTTCAAAAATAAACTGACGATGATGAAGTGAAATTAGATACTTTTATCTCTTTTAAAGGGCTAGATCAAACAATTTTTTTTAATATTTTTTTTAATAAAGGAGAATATTTCGAAAAGGAGAAGAAATTTCGTATTAAAATTCAGACCCCTTTTTTTGGACTTTTTATTTTACTGCTTTAAGACACACCAGCAGAAATATGTGAGCCGAAATGGAAAATGTGTACGGTAACATTAAAATTTTACTAAAGCATTTTTTGTAAATGTACACTAACAACTTTTTTTGGAATATTAAGCGATTGCTCTTTCCCAAAACAGAGCCAAGAAAGACCCATCTAGTGAGAATTTGGAGGGTTAAAATGTTCCACAAAAATGTTCCACGTTGGGTTAAATGTTAGGATCACACAATTTCATATATAATCAGCAAAAGGAAAACTTCTTTACTTTGAAAATCGTTAATCGCCTTTAGATGATTGAAAACCTCGGTCAAGTTCTGTACTTTTCTTGCGAGTGCATGCAATTACCACAAAATTTCAATGAAATCGGACGGAAGTGAATTACAGAACCTGTCCGATCACTTATTGATGAAATTTTCATAAGAGCCTGGCTGCCGAATAACACTGTTTGGACTAAAACTTTTTTGTGGTGAAAGTCATGCATATACGAAATTTAATTATTCGGTAGGAAAAGCAGCACCTTTTTTTTTTGCTAAAGCAACTCGATGTACATACATACATACAAATATATGCAAACGGATTTCATACCATTGCTGCCAAAATACAGTTACATATGCAAATAAAATACTTAAACGGTTAAATACCCGAAAAGAGGCTTTTGAACACCTATTTGCTTCTATTTTTTATTTGTTTTCAATTTTCTGGACAACTTACTTGCTGTAAGTAATTTAAGAGTAGCTAACCTGCACGTCTTGAATTTAAACTAAACAAAATTGTACTCTTCTTATTTTGCTTTGTGGTCTGAAAACAAAAAATCGAAAAAAAGAAAACACTAAAAAATTAGCTCTCTTTTAAAAAAACATATTTTTAGCATTTCATTACTTGACCCACAAATTATGCGATTTTGTCTTTATGGCCGGCTTGATTATGAATTAATTTCCAATAAGCAAATAAAAGTCAATAAAATATTTTACAAGTTCCACACCTGTCAGAGTGGCACGTACGAGGCGTTGAACGTTTCAAATGTAAAATTACAAACAAACAACAACATAAAACAAATAAATTAATCGAGAAAGAAAGGCAACAGCTGAGACAAGTTAAAAGTAGTGAAGAAATTGGATTTTCGTACCCATAACTGAGCAAAGCGGCGTTTGCGCCTTGTCGTAATACAAAAGTTCATAAGAACTCCATGCTCGTTAATGCCTACTCACTAACTGTGTATTGTATTTGTTGCCGATTTTTACATACACAGCTACATATCTTAAGCTTACACGGGAGTGAATAAATAAAACCAGTATTCTTTCAAGAACTTCTTACTGGTTGAATAGCACTGCGCTCAGTAGTTTTCGGGTTAAATCATGCATTGGAAAGGGTTACCATCTAATGGTATTTCTGTTATGAGAGTCTGTTGTAATGTAATTTTTATAATACAGTACCAAATATCAATAACAACCAGCATAAGACCACTCTAGACCTCCTTTTTGCTGAGACGACTACTTTCATAACTTTTGATGTTCTTGCAAGGAATGTGACATTAATTTCTAACCCTTTTCTCAAACTCAAATTTGATCTCCCCGTATCTTAGTGAAACATTAAATGTATATACATATGTGTTATATATAATATATATATTTATATATAATTGGCGCTTACACCCTTTTTGGGTGTTTTGGTCGGGCTCCTCCTCCTATTTGTGGTGTGCGTCTTGATGTTGTTCCACAAATGAAGGGGCGGGCGTACAGTTTCAAGCCGACTCCGAATGGCAAATCTTTTTATGAGGAGCTTTTTCATGGCAGAAATACACTCGGAGGTTTGCCATTGCCTTCCAAAAGGCGACCGCTATTAGAAAAATGTTTTTCTTAATTTTGGTGTTTTCACCGAGATTCGAACCGACGTTCTCTCTGTGAATTCCGAATGGTAATCACGCACCAACCCATTCGGCTACGGCGGCCGAAGCAGAAGCTTCATAACCAACATCGATGGATCTGCTATTATGTCTTTCAACTGGCGCCTGAGAATGTTATCATACTGTTATTGTTGTTATTATTATTGTTTAACTTCTTATAACTTAGATCACTTCGATAATGTAGTATGTCTGTCCATCAGGGAAACGTTTGCCAATAATCGTGGGTATTGTTCTCTCCATCGGTTGGTTTAATGCCCATAAACTTTCGGTAATCAAATACCTTAACAGTGAGAAGCCATTAATAGTTGACGGTCTCTCTTCCGGAATGATTAAGGACACGCTAGAACAGAATGGAGAGAATAATAAAGTGGCACCTATCGTGGGACCGCTACTTTGCTCTCAGCGAATTCGAGCGTTGTGTGTGTAACTTCTTCTTTTCCTTGTAATTTTATTCTCATTTGCACATCTCTCTCATGCAGCTGCACCAATGTGACGTCACACACTCTCTGATGGGCGCAATATTGTTTCTATCATTCTTGACTATGTAAATACTATACATATGTACCCCTGCGTCCAAAATAATAAGAGCGCGATGAATTGAAGTTGTATCTTCTTTGATTAAAAGTACATATCCTTATACAGCAAAAACCAATATGGAACTCAAAACTTCAAACTTTGTACAAAATTTAAAAATAGGTGTATATAGCTAAGACTGTTGTACTCTAACACGGAATTTTTCTTTACTTAATTATCCGAATGGTTCTGGGATATATGGTAGAGGGTAGAGATAACACCTTACCCCGTAAGAAGTCGGACCTCGCATTGCACGCGGTCGCATCCTGGAAAGTTACTTGTATTCTTGGATCAAATAGAGAAATCGAAGGATTGATAGTGCAGGATTGTGCAACAAAGATTACAGCGGATGAGCCAACAAACCCAATAGTGTAACCTTCAAAAACAGCGACAACTCTAAGTACAGGAGTTGGCAGTCGAAAAGCCCCCAGGTAGGCGTCTGTCTCCAGGAAGCGTGGCCTAATCAACTGCCTATCTAAAATTTACTGCGTACTGTAGCCACAACAATGCAAAGGACCTAAGGACTCGAATTGGAACTTGGAATGTCAGAACTCTTTTGGGAACTTCGAGCACTTGGAATAAATATATAATTATCCTAAATTTCTATGAAGAACAGAATTTCATTAATACAAAATGTTATTTAAATATGTTCTTATGGTTTTAGACTGGTATTAATTTACTAACTGTCATTTAAATCGTTTATTTTATTTCATTTTAGCTTTGCCTGCTCAATACCAGTCGTGTCGACTACTAACTATAACATACTTTGGCACAATTACGTTCAGGATATTGTAGCAATTAAAGTCTTACCTATTCAAAATTGCTCCCGACATATTCAATAGACTGGAGTATATAAATAAACAAACAAAAAGAAATATAATGTCCGGCATATGAAGGTACCCCGCACTAATCCTACCTATTCACATACCCTCTTAAACCTACTCATTTAGAACCGGTGTTCCTTCGGACCCGATTCCTTTAAGCAGAATAATTCCTTTGCCTATTATTTACCGCTAAATGAGATAGACGATGTCAACCGGTAACTACACCGTACTGGCAGGGCTAAATGAACTGTTACAACAACAACAATAACAATAACTAACTAATTTTGCTGGGTTAAACGAATTGTTCTTTGCCATCTATGCTCAATAATATTAGAAAAACTTAATTTTCTGAAAAAATTATTTTGTTTTAGGGGTCACAGTTTTTTGATCTACCAATACTACGTATATCTAACATTTCGGCACTCAGTATAACCGTACCAGCTACTTTGTTAGTGTCCACTGTATTTTGATAAATCGAGCTGACTTTTTACTAGTCAATAATAGTAATTAATAAAAATTTCCGGAGGTCCATGTCTATGTTAAGTATTTTTATACTCGTGCTCACGAGGACAATTCAATTTGCACTTGGGTATTATAAATTTGCTTATTGTTAGGCGGCCGCCGTAGCCGAATGGATTGGTGCGTGACTACCATTCGTAGTACGTAGGTTCGAGTCTCCGTAAACACCAAAATGAAGAAAAAGTTTCAAGCCTCCGTGTGTAATTCTGATATGAAAATGTTCTTCATAAAAAATATCTGTCGTTCGGAGTCGGCTTAAAACTGTAGGTTCGCCGATTTAGTCATATCGGGTATTGGTATTAACAATCGCTGAAGTCTTTTGATTCCAAAGTTTAACAGTTAGCCCTAATAAATTATAATAAATTTGGTAAACATCTAAAATGTGCGCGGATATAAAAAAACTCGGTCCAGATCGAGTTGAACCTTTTCATGCTGGTCTTTTTTATCCTAGTGCTGAATCCTGTATATTATAAGCTACATTGAAATTTTAATTAGTTAGCATTATTTTCATGGAGTTAAGTAAAGTTTCAATTTATTTTTCTGGCAACCTTAACATTGACCTCACAACATAGGAAGCTAACAGTTTCGCCTCAGTAATGGCGCTCACAGTGCACAAACGAGTACTTCTCTACTTCTCTCCAGTGCTGCCAGAAGTCAAGATTCTCACCCAAAATGCAAAAATTCATAAATAATAAGAAAAATCTCAATACGAAGATATTAAAAAAAAAGTATGTCATATGTATAAAAATTTTTCGCAGCGAAAATATCTGGCAGCACTCTAAGATTTTTCTAATAGTTGGTAAGTCAATTTTTTCATTTTTGTCCAGTATTTGCTGTACCGTTCTAAGTAAAATATATTTTTGTAAGTTGATTTAACTTCTTCAAGGGGTGTCATTAAGGTTTGTGTAACTGTAACTACTGTAAATAAGAAGAGAACAAATATTTTATAATGACTTATTGACTATAAAATACGAAAATAAGGGTATTAAAAATCCCATACCTTGGCTGTTAAATGTATCAACGAAAGAAATAAAAATGTCATCACTGATGAGCAAAATGGGGAGCACAGTACGAACTCATGCACAGCATACAAGGGGCGTTCAATATATTCTCGGTATCAGGCGGCCGTCGTAGCCGAATGGGCTGGTGCGTGACTACCATTCGCAATTCATAGAGAGAACGTCGGGGAAACATCAAAATTAAGAAAAACATTTTTCTAATAGCGGTCGCCTTTTGGCAGGCAATGGTAAACCTCCGAGTGTATTTCTGCCATGAAAAAGCTCCTCATAAAAATATCTGCCGTTCGGAGTCGGCTTGAAACTGTAGGTCACTCCATTTGTGGAACAACATCAAGACGCACACCACAAATAGGAGGAGGAGCTCGGCCAAGCACCCAAAAAGGGTGTACGCGCCAATTATATATATATACGAGTATATCATTATGAAAAACTACTCGAATTTCAACATTCAATACATTTTTGGTTTTTACTGTAGTTCTCCCTTAACACCGATACACTTGGTATATCTTGAAATTAGTTTTTCAACGCCCTCTGAAAAATATCTTTCCTCCTCGTCCGATGGATGTCCGTTTATTGCCATCTTGAACTCTTCATCGTCAGAAAATTTTTCTCAACGAAGATATTTTTAATGGTTGCAAACAAAAAGTAATCAGTAGGGGGCAGGTCTGAGCTGTACAATGGACGGTGGGTGCTTGATGTCCTCGAAGCCACAAACTCGAACAGCACTTGTATAGGGTGGGCCATGAAAAAATTTGCTTTTTGAATCGGCTTTTTAAAAAAAACGAATCAATATTTTTTCAAACTTTTTTTTATTTGGAGATTGAACATTGTCATTTATGAATAAAAAATTATATCGTTCAAATGACTGCCACGACTGGCTTTACAGTAGGATATTCGATAGGTTTTCAATATTTCCCAATTTGGTTCAAGCGTATAGCGTCCCATTTCCTAAATGTCAAACCTTTAAATAAATTATGAACACATTTGACATGTCATTTGAGTTACCATTCTCAAAAAAATAGGTGGTTCAAAAAGCAAACGCTATATGGCCCACTCTGTACTAAGTTGTTGTGAAGAACAAACACACACCCTCTTCTTTGTCTTTAATTATTTACCATAACTTATGCAAAGTGGTTGCGTAGGTTGTTGCGTTTTTCATGTACTCAGTCACTAAAATCCGTCGAGTCCCCAAAAACTGTGACCAGGATCTTTGCAGCGGACTTAGCCTGCAACCTTCTTATGCCACTGCACAGACTCTTGGTTACTTTCACAGCCATAGTAATGAACCCAGGTTTCATCTTCAGTAACAGTAACATTACTATCTACAGCACTCCACTCGCAATTGCTTTTGAAGTGCCGTGATCATTTAAGTACCGTGATTCCACACTCACTTCTAGCTATACCTTATTTTAAAGTTACACTTCACGAGACTTAAACATTTTTATTACATATTTACATATATATATTTCGATTCTTTCAACCGATAGCCTTACATTTAATTAAATTTCATTTGTTAATAAGTAGACAAATGAGTATAAATTTTTTGTGCAGTTCAATGCAATTGTATGGTAATGTCCATAACATGTAAATTCAATATAATATTTATAAAAACATGTCATCAACTTATGGATGTTTTTCTAGTATAAAATGTAGCTTCTTTTTCATAAATATATATACATATATTTGAAGTGAGAAATCTGAAATTTTTTTTTGAAAATTTTGAATGAATGGTATTTATTCTTGCCTTTTTGACTTCACTTCACATATCTTTGAGAACATTTTTCTGGCAACACTGCTTCCAGGTAAATGTTGCTCTCTTTATGCTTGATTGTTTTTTTATGTTATGCTTGTATGTACGTATGTATATTTGTATGTTGGGAGAGTACAGAAACACTCGCCCTCTGTCTCAACAATATTCACTTTGCTCCAATTGGCGCTGCGACGACTCCAAGCGCTCACAATTCAAATTGAATTTTGTTTACGATCCGTTGTTGCGTTCATTGTGCTACGAAGTTCATTGCGTTCATTTCGACTCTATTAGCAGCGCAGTAGCAGCAGCCGAAGAACGACCAACTAGCCGCATGGTAGTAGCAGCAACAGCAGCAGTAGTAGTAGTGGTAGACGTTAAAGCAAGAGCAGCAACCAGCAACAGTTTGTGGTCCTCCGCGTAAATTGCTGCACATAGCAAACGTCACACAGCACAACAACATCGCGTCATAGTCGGTTGCGTTGCGCGCATTGTCGAATTACTTGGAATTTCTTTTCAATTCGTGTTCGCATATTTACGTCTATAGAAGTGCAATTGATTGGATGAAGGGTTTGTAGGCATACTGTCTGATATACATACATACGTTCATATGTATATGCATACAGTACATTTTGAAAAAATTGCGAATCGCGAGAACACGTGAATGCCTCAAACCGCGAAGTTGAAGGGTGCAAGTGAAGGTATACGATACACGCGATCTGTATGTTGACGCCGCGGTTTGTGAAGTGAGCTCCGTGAAAATGGACGCGTAAATCGTGAACAAAAGTGGAGCATGATTTTGAAGTGCAAGAATAAAAATATCGCAAAATAACGAGAAACTAATGGATAAGTGAAAAATATCGAAGCGAATTCGAGAATCTGATGAACAGATAAATATAAGTAATAACATAAAAGTTTTACTCTTTAAAAGTATTGAGTGTTTTTAGCGCTCAAAAAGGTTATTTCCGCAAAAAATTTAACAAAAAATTTGAGTGCGCGTTTTTGTTGTTGTTGCCAACCATTCCCGATTCCTTGCCAAAGTAAGCAACGAGCGCAGCTGTCGTTGGTTTATTTTGTTGCTGCTGCTCCTTCCAAAGTTTTTGTTGCATGCACAACAAGCAACAAAAAGTGCTACTGTTGTGACAACAGTGCAACCGCCGGCCGTACAAGCAAGATGCCTTTGATATGCGCAAATGCATATTTGTACAAACAAATAAGATTGCATACTTGTATGTATGTATGTTTGCACACATGTGCATACAGTGCATATAAAGCGTACGCTTGCGTGTTGCACTGTGCGCTGTCAGCACAAAAAAATAAAAAAAAAATTAAAAATAAAATAAAATAACAAACCGTCATCTCAACAGACCCGTTTAGCAAATGCGACGGTTCCAGTGTCCTAACTGCAGCAACATGTCCCAGCAGCCAGCAGCCAGCAACAAGCGGCAACAGCCAACGAAAAGTCCAACGGCTGCGCAGGCTACTTAAAAAACAACAGCCTGCCTCATTATTAGCTTGAAATGCTGAAATGGCAGCATTAAAAAGAATGCAAACAAAAATAGCTAAAATAAAGCAGAATTGCGCACAAGAATTGCAGCGTTGAAAAGAAATGCTGATAAAAATGCAAGAAAAATTGAATGCAACCGTTTTTTTTTTTTGTTAACTTTGTTAACTTGCTTGATCGAGTTTGTGTTGCGCATTTATTAAGTAAAAATATAATAAAAAACAAAAATGAAAATAAAATAGTGTATAAACTGATGATGAAAAAAAAAACTGTAATTAAATGTGTTTTTCAAACGGTGGTTATTAATGTATGAATGAAACGTATTTATAAGTAGAGCAAAAAACGAGAATTCAAATTTGCCTAATTTTTGGATTATAATTACTTAATGAAAACGCGACTAAAAGGGGCAAAGTGCATATCAGTGAGAGTAGACGCATTTTATGATTTTCCTTCACATTTGGCGCTTCAATAGCATGCCCTTTTGGATCCAGAACCTAGAAGCTTCACCAATTGTCACTCTCGAATGTAAAGTTACCCAGTTATTTATGTAAACTGCAGACAGATCCTTTTGAACCTCATCCTCCTATCATGTTCAAGGGTGCCGAGACGTAGGATATTCTCACTGGATCTTCTGTGACTTGCCTGCCTAATCCAGAGCACTTTCTTGGACTAGCGAGGAGCAAAGGAGCAGACAATCAAACGTGTACAGACACAAAGTAGATTTGGTTTAACTTCCAAAAAACGAAGAAAACAAATGCAATATGTAAATAGACAGGTATATTTAAAGTTATCAAAACAATAACGATCCACTGACCGCAGCTGTCATCTGGACGATAACGAAAAGCCTGTTCATAACTTGCTTTAAGGACGTCTATACTGCGTCTGTAGTCCGTACTGCTGTGTCTTGCATCTTTAGTTCAAATAACTGCCGGTGCGGTCATGAAAAAGCTTAGCAGATTCCTTAATAGGTGATTTTGAATAAATTTATTAGAAAATCGAAATAGTTTGACTAATTATGCTACTGTGGGATGGGCGTATTATCCACGAAAAGTGAATTGAAAGGCCGCATCAAATCGGCAGCAAAGTCAAATGCTTTGGTCTTATTCAGGATGCCAAGCTCAGTCCAAAAACCTAGGAGGAATGTACACCATCATAATCAAATCAATGATAATATACGCAGTGGTTGTGTGGGTATCGAGAACCGCTATATTGACAGTACGACTCGCTCTGGCTAGGCTTCAGCGCTTAAGATGTTACATATGTATATGTAGTTATTCAGCGGTCAGCCAAAGGTACATTGTTAAATATGTATACGGAAGGCTATGGCAAACGAAAAATTACATCCTCTAAGAATACGGAATCTTTGAGCCCGGAACTTCTAACTTGCCCAACTCCTCAGACATGACATCACTAAATTCATAAAATTGAAAAAAAGGTTAAGTATTGAACTCGGTGATATACCAAATTGATAAAATGCCTCTACTCTTGAAAAGAAACTACAAGAGTGTACCCTAAACTAGTACTCAGATGATCTCAAAACAAGGCTGTCGGTGCCAAGTATCCTCCATGCGGAAGTGTATGCCATCTACTCGTATATGTGAGCAGAGACCAATCGAAAAGGAAACCTCCGAAATGAGGTATTGTGACATTCTGAGCGAAAGTCAGGTTACATTCAAGGTGTTGTTATCCTTTGTGCATGGAGATATTAAATTTAGTATGAAGAAACGAAATAGCATATGCATTGGTGGCTTCGAAACCAATATAACCTGAGTTCTTTCTGGCCATGAGACAACATACCGTCAAGGAAAGAGCTTAGAAGTGAAGAGCTAAGGCTACGAGAAGCAACCCGACTAGAATTACAGTGAGGCATGCCGAAGAATCAGTTAGGCCCGAATTAGGCAGGCACGTCTCACTATTGCCTTACCAGGCCCACGTTAGGCAAGGCAAAGATTGGCATGCCAGAACAATACCAAATTTGGTTGTGGTCACGAAAATCTGTGGCAGTGTCTCACTTAGGCATAAATTGGAATCCCTAACTGATTTGTAGAAGGGCATCCGGAGTATTGCCGAAGTTCGGTTTTTCGAGCCTGCGCCTTATGAGGCAGATGTGTGGCGATACCTTTCGGGACTTGGGCCTAGTTTGGCTGCCTTATGAGGCGCAAATTTGAAATGCGGTCTGCCTTATTTGCGCCTAATCACCGCCTTACTAAAATTTCTAGTCGGGAAGCTGACACCAAACAGCGGACCTACGACAGGCTGCCATCTGCACAGACTCGAAATATTGTCCAATGACTTTTGTCGATTCTGTAATCAATCTTAAGAAACACCATTACGCTTGCTTCTACTAGAATGCGATGTCATAGTGGGAAGAAAAAAACGCATATACTCTCAATCCATCCCAACTCCATTCTAGGTTTATTGGGGGAAGTGGAGTCTGCATAAAGAGCAGAGGCACAAAAATCGTATGCGCGGAGTACTAACCTACATTTTACTGTATTATTTCTGTTATTTAATGAGTCCAATACTGATGCATTTAGAACGTTATATGTGTTAAGTCAGCGCGTGACGAGGTTCCACGCTCTCATTAAATATCTTCATGAGAAATTGGTTATAGTTTGGAGGTTCAATCATTCTCGGTGGTTGTTCGGAACTATTTGAATACACAATACCCTGCAAGTTTAACACCATTCAAACTTTTCTTTAACTCCCCCTATGCCAGTTGTGGAAATGTTTTTCGTACAAAAACCTCCTCGGATCTTAGTAAACTTGTCACAGTTCTCTCTTAGAGTTTAAGAGTTGTTTTATTTGCCATGTTATCCCATCTTATCACATTTTTCCCCTCCAGAATTACCGGCCCTTCGCAATGTCGAATGTCGAACATTGCCCCTGCGACAGGCAGGGCACTAATAACTCATTTACGATTATTCGCGAAATCATACGCATGATTGCCTATCAACTCAAATAATTTCTTGACCATCCCCTAACCATGGATTTTGGTGTTGAAATATCACAAGTTGTAGAAACTTTGTTTTCTAATAGCGGCCACTCCATAGCAGGCAATGACAATCTCTTGGTGCACATCTGCCATAAAAAAGCGTCTCATACAAAAACCCACTGCCATTCGTGCGCGACCTAAATCTTTAGTTCCCTGCATTTGTAGGGGCCCAACGCAGCTCACGCTAAAGAATAAAGGAGAAGCTAGGCAAAACACTTCATGCAGAATGTAAGCGCCAAATGAAATTTAAAATTTGTATGCGATTTATCTAGCAATAAATCGAAATTGGCTAAATAAAAATATATAGATAAATATTTAAACCCGACTTCTGAACAACTTAAATTTACTTGACACCCATTTAGTATTTTGTTAAAAAAAAAAAACAAATCCAGTGACTCATAATGCATTGCAATCCATTCATAAATACATACATATCTACATATGTGCAAACAAAATTCATTACATTTTTACATATAAACTTATATATCTACATAGTGCCAACCTAATTCATCGAATGTCAACTTTTATTGCCGAATTGGAGCGTTTTCATAACCAGAACTGTGTATCATAAAACTCAAATATCAAATAAATAAATAAATGCATATATACATACAGGTATATACTCATACATAAATACATACCCACATACTGCTGTATATAAAACAAAATAGCAGCAAAAAGAAATGTACCGATATTAGAAAGAAACGGCAATAATAAATAATAAAGTTAAAAGTGAACAATTCGCCACAGTGGGTCGGTGCCTGCTCTCTCACCGACACACCAATGTCGACGACGGTGGCACCAACAACACTGTTGTAGCTTGAGCTGATGGTGGCGGTTAGGGCGAAGCTGCCTCTACTGGCTTTTGCATTGGTCGCGCATAATTTGTGATTTACGTTAGTTGATTGTAATCGACAATAAGCCAGCGAAAACTTGCAATAAAAAAAACACGAAAATCAGTAAAAATTTCGAAAAATAAATTAAAAGTTGAATGTGAAAAATCATAAAAATTGAATTTTTAAATTGCAGAATTACAAAACAAAAAAAACAAAGCACTTGGATCTCAAAATCTCAATCAGTGCGAAAATCGTTGGCAACAAAAATCTTAAAAAATGCCAAATGTAAAAAATGATACAAATCACTTGGAATTAATAAATTTTGTGTGTGTCGAAAATAAAAATTATGGGCTACAAAGGCATCTACCTACCTACGAACATTCAAACATAATTCCACTGAAGTCATTAAGTTTATTATACCCATATATTTGTGCATGGAAATGTGTCAATTGTGTGACATAATTTTGCATTTCAAATCTGTTGAATAATCGAAACCGCTGAATAAGAGAATTTCCAGTTATTTTAGCATTTATACAAATTTTGCAGAGGTATAAAAATTATCAAATGGCTTAAGTGATTTAGATTTACAAATGCACGTGAAAAAAAAGAAGCAAGAAGCATACATTGAAAATTAAATATAAATACTTGAAGTGAAGTGTAGTGATAAAAATAAATAAAATAATTATTTTGTGTAATAACAACAACTAACTACTGGATTCCTGACAACATAAATATACAGGTTTTGAGAATGGATAATAGACCGCAGAAAACTATGGAGCTAGAAAGGTAAGTTCGCATAATTTGTTGATTATTTAGACGCGATTCTGCAGAGAGCCAAAATCACCTAATAAAATAGAACAAAAATGATATGATATCTCTATGGATTTTCTTCAAGAAGAAGCTCTTCATATATTTGTAGAGGAAAACTTCTTAAATTCTTCAAAAAGATATCTTAGCAAAATTATCAGAGATTCTCTTTGATATATCTATAGGGGTTTCATATATTACCGATAAGATGTTCTTATTACTGTGGGCAAAAAGTAAGGTGAATTTGGTTGTAAAATTAAAACTTTTTATTTATTCTTGTAAATCAATTTCATCCCCTTCAAAATAATCCCCTCTCGATGAAATCCACTTATGTCAACGATTTTTCCAATCCCCGAAACATACCAAATAGTCCATTTCCGGTATAGCCATCAGCACCTTCTTCGATTCAGCTTTTATCTCCTCAATCGACTCGAAGCGCGTTCCCCGGAGTGGTCTCTTGAGTTTTGGGAATAGCCAGAAGTCACACGGAGCCAAATCAGGTGAATACGGTGGTTGCGGAACGATATGCGTGGAATTTTTGGCGAAATGGTCACGAAGAACGAGTGCAGTGTGAGACGGTGCATTATCGTGATGCAAAAACCTAGAGTTGTTGGCCCATAATTCTGGTCTTTTTAGACGAATTGCTTCACGTAAACGACGCATAACGCGCAAATAATATTCCTTTGGCCAGGTGGAAGAAATTCATAGTGCACCACACCACGAAAATCGAAAAAAAAACTGTCATCATGACCTTTATTATTGAACGACTTTGACGTGCTCTTTTCGGTCTGGCCTCGCCTTGAGCACGATATTCGCTTGATTGGTCGGTTGTTTCAGGGTCGTAAGCATAAATCCAAGTCTCATCTCCCGTAATGATGCATTTGAGCTTGTCCTGATAGTCTGAAAGCATTGTTTCACACACATCAACGCGACGACTTTTTTCCAAGAAATTGAGAATTTTCGGTACCAAACGAGATTTGACTTTTCGTAGGTTCAAATGGTCATTCAAAACGGTTTTCGCAGATGCTTCTGATATTCCGATCATATCAGTAAGGTTTTTAACAGTCAACTGACGATTTTTGAGCACTAACTCCTTCACTTTATTGACGTGTTGGTCATCTGTTGACGTCGATGGTCGTCCGGAGCGCTCCAAGTCATCAACACTTTCTCGACCCTCTTTGAAGTCTTTGTACCACTTATAAACATTTTTCTGGACATGGTCGAATCAAAAAATGCCTTCTGCAACATGCTAAACATTTGCGCAGCCGAAATTTCATTCCGCAAACAAAATTTGATGGCACTTCTCTGCTCAATCAAATCAGACATTGTAAAAATCGAAAAATGCACTCTGGTAAACACAAGCGTAAATATATTACTGATGAAATTTACATGAAAGTTGGCCCAGATGTTATTAACAGTGCTGCCAACTCATGAAAAAAATAACTAGAACGAAATTTTAATGCCGCGAAGTTTGACAAATAAATTCATCTTACTTTTTGCCCACAGTAGTATATTACCGATAAATGTTCTTATTAATAGATCCAGAGAGATATCACAAGTTATTGAGAAGATAATCTTATTGATATTTTCGAAGAGATATCTTTCAAATATTAAATGGAGCACCTTTTATTTATTTAACCCTATAGATACCTAACCAAAAAATTAAATTTCAGTTTATTTATAAAATAATATGGTTTATTTATTCTTATGCAAACATTATTATTACGTATTATTATAAATACAAATATTTTTTTGTTTTGAATACATTTAGTGCCAATATTTTTTCAACCTTAATAAGTCCATTATTTAGGTCATACAAATATGTAGGTGGCCCATCTAGTTCTTTAAAGTTTATTATTTTATATACATTACTGGAATTGCCTATTAAGCCTAGAGAGATAACCCTATTGGAAGTTTCGGAGAAGATAACCATACGTCTGTGGGACGTATCATAGTTTTTCTTTATGGTGACAATATTTTTTGAAATAATAGGTCTATTTATAAGTTCGTGCGGTTTTACAACAGATGGCGTAACTTGATTATTATTCCATCGATCCACATTTCCAAACATTCATTGGAGAGCTACTGTCGTAAGGCACAAACGTCAGTATAAGTTTTTTATTTGAAGCGTAAACAACAATATTTTTACCACACTTGAAAATGTCGAATTTCGTGCCAAATAATGTGTTTTTGCGGGGAATTCTTCTTCATTATTTTAATATGAAGAAAAAAGCAGCCGAAAGTCATCGTATCTTGGTGGAAGTTTATGGTGAGCATGCTCTATCTGAGCGAACGTGCCAGAAGTGGTTTGCACGCTTTAAAAGTGGTGATTTTGGCTTGGAAGACGAAGAACGCGAGGGTGCGCCGCCAAAGTTCATGGATACCGAATTGGAGGAATTGCTCGATCAAGATCCGGCTCAAACGCAAGAAGAGGTTGCAAAAACTTTGGGAGTTGATCAATCAACCATTTCCAAACGTTTAAAAGCCATGGGAATGATCCGAAAGGTAGGCCATTGGGTGCCGTATGAATTGAAGCCAAGAGACGTTGAACGCCGTTTTATGGCATGCGAACAACTGCTTCAACGGCACAAAAGAAAGGGTTTTTGCATCGAATTGTGACTGGCGATGAAAAGTGGGTCCATTACGACAATCCAAAACGTCGGGCAACGTATGGATACCCTGGCCATGCTTCAACATCGACGTCGGCGCAGAATATTCATGGCCTGAAGGTTATGCTGTGTATCTGGTGGGACCAGCTGGGTGTTGTGTATTATGAGCTACTGAAACCGAATGAAACGATTACGGGGGATGTCTACCGACGACAATTGATGCGTTTGAGCCGAGCACTGCGAGAAAAACGGCCGCAATACGCCGATAGACACGACAAAGTTATTTTGCAACATGACAATGCTCGGCCACATGTTGCACAAGTGGTCAAAACATACTTAGAAACGCTCAAATGGGATGTCCTACCCCACCCGCCGTATAGTCCAGACCTTGCGCCATCCGATTACTATCTCTTCCGATCGATGCAACATGGCCTGGCTGACCAGCACTTCCGTAATTACGATGAAGTCAAAAAATGGATCGATTCGTGGATTGCGGCAAAACCGACCGAATTTTTCACAAAGGGAATCCGTGAATTGCCAGAAAGATGGGAAAAAGTAGTAGTAAGCGATGGACAATATTTTGAATATTAAATTTGTAACCATTTTACGTCAATAAAGTTTCAAATTTCGAAAAAAAACCGCACGAACTTATTCATAGTCCTATTATTTTTTGCCTTTTTGTACTGTCGTTGGTTCTTTATATATTTCCTTATTTTTTAAATGCATTTTTGGAGAAACTTTTTTTTATTATGTAAGAAAAATCACATTTTCAGTATTATAAACAAAATAAACAAAAAAAAACAAGTATTTTGTAAAAGGAACTGCCGTTTTCTTTAAGACTAAAATGAACACATTTCTTTCGCTTTTTAAGCTTATTTAGATATAACATTTATGATAAATAAAAAAAAATATTAAGTATGGTCAAATCAGGTACAAGTTTTGCACACTTCATTTTTATGTTCCCCGCATATAGGCTTAATACATTTTACACATACCATTTTAGACATACGCCTTATTTTTGAGGGGCAATAGGAACAGTATCTTTTTTTCTTTGGTTCATGTTCTTCTCTGCCTCCCTTATTGTCTTTTCCAACCTGTTGAGGCAATGCATTTTTTATATTTCGCTTCAAAGCGTGACTCAAACTAGGGGTCTCCAAGCGCCTTTCCATCCATGGCGATGTCAACGAACTGGATAAAGTTTTCATAAAGTTTCTTCGACCAGACCGTTTTTGGTTTCGAGACTGCAGGTTGTGGCAATAAATAACGTATGAATTTACAAAAGCTATGTTGAGCAGTCCGTAAAATATTGCCATAGGCCAACGGTTAGTTTTCCTTGAGCACGACATTATTGAACACATTTGGTCGATTGTGTCGGCTCCTCCTTTTGTTTGGTTATAATACAAAATCATGACTGGCTTACCACTACTTTCATCGATACTGCCTTTTTCGTTGCAGGATGAGAGCATGAATACCATTTTAGAAGGCTTTGGTATATAGGACAAAAGCGTTAAAGGTCCATCATAACAAAATCTGGTACTTCCAACCTCTCGCGATCGTGAATTTTTCATTAATTCCGGAATTTCGCGTTTATTGGACCTTATAGTTCCCACCAAAGTCAATTTGTACGACACTTTTAACAAGTTCTTTGCCAGTGGAACTGACGTAAACCAGTTGTCACAAGTAATATTGCGAAAAGTCCCATGTATTGGTTTGGATAATTCCTTCACGTAATATTCCCCCAAAGGGACGTTGTTAGTATTAGTCGATTTTCCTAGGTATGGAATGGCATTGAACATATATTTTGTGGCACTGTCGCAAATCATTACAACTTTGATCCCATATTTATTGGGAACGTACATCTTAAATGGACATCGGCCACGAAATCCCATGGTTTGCATTGCTCAATGAACATATGCCTCACTTTTCTGACATGCAAAAACCGGTCATTAGGTTGAACAGAAGGTCGCAATGCTTTGTCATCCATTCGCAGGCATCGAATCAAAAATTTAAACCTATCGCGACTCATAGCTGAAGTATTTAGCGTTCCACTGTAGGTATTATCAAATATTTCATCGGTTGCCAGATGGTTATCTTTTAACGCAGCTGTCCAAACGAGAATTCCAATCAGAACGCGGAGTTCGTGTTCACTTGTATCCCTATAAGTTGCTGTCGTCATTCCATTTTTACGTTTCAGGGATATTTCCACATTTGTCCATTTTACAATTTCCAGAATAATATCGTCGGTAAAAAATGCATTGAAGCAGGAAAGGGACTCAAGCAATGATTTACATTGTCTAGTAGGACCTCTTGCCGTTCGAACAATGTTGGATAAAGAAACTCTGCCAACGTTTTTACCTTTCGACGTTGTCCAGCAGTACTTACTTTTGCTTCTAATAGTAGGTTCAGAAAACGTAAGAATACGGCTATCTGAAGAAGAAACACAATTGGAAGATCCTGTAACTTGGTCCTCCAATAAAGCTGTGTTCATATCACGATCTTCACTGGCGACTTCGTCATCTTCGACATCGCTCTAAACATCATCTTCAAATAATTCATTTTCTGTTTCACTGTTATCAGATGATTCCGGATCGTCCGATAAACCTTGCAAATACGTACTTATTTCAGTGTCATTTAAGCATCCATTTCGGGCCATTGTTCTTGGTTTAACTGATGAAAAAACGAAATCACGATCAAAACAAATTTATTCAAATTGAGTGTAAAAGTCACACAAAAGCTAACCATACGTCTCCGAGACGTATGCGATCGCCAAAACTCAAAAAGTATCGAAATTACCACAACAAAATAACCACCACCGGCAAGCTACTGTAGACGACTGACAAAAATAAAAACAGCAACGTGGTACTAAAACATTCGAGAGAGGGAGAGCGAAAAATTAAAAAAAGCATACGTCTCTCAGACGTAGGTTATCTCTCTAGGGTTAAATACGATTGATATTTTTGTGAAAAACTTATATTTTCCCATTTTTTTACGCAAAGCGTGACATTATTATTTTTTACTAAAAAAATAACTATTTCATAAATATTTATATTATCGCTGTGAGAGACTGTCGCTATATGACCAATGTGAAATGCGATGCCTTGAAAAATAAATCCATTTGTTGTTGTTTTATACAAGTTTAAATCAGACACTAATGAAGATAAGTATGTACTATTTTCTTGTTTAATATTTTCAATACTTCTAAATATATATTCTTCTTGAAAAAAATTGTTTTTCAATAAATAATTTGCGAAGCTCAGCGGAGATTTAATAGCCAGAGTTAGTGAAATGTTTGTTCTAGAGGAAATGTTTCTGGCATATTCTTTATGCAGTTGGTGTGCAGCCTCAAATCTAAATGGCCATAAGTATTTCAAGAATGGCCATAAGTATTTCAAGAATGGCCATAAGTATTTCCATTTTATACCATCGCAACAAATATAAAATTCGGAAACACACGTAATATCACTTCCAACTGCAATGATTCTGGGTTGACATTTCTCTCTTCTTTCAGCAAATTGATTAATAATGTCCATAACTTTATGTTGAATATCATTCGTTGCTGCTACGAGAGTGACAAAATCATTTTACGCATCGGCTATAGTAGGTTTGCCGGTTTTATTAAGGCGCTGAAGAGGCAGTAATGCATGCAGAAGAATTGTGGTAATGCAATATTTAGTATCTATACAAATAATAATTAAAATAAATTGGAGCAATTAAGATGAAACCAAATACTAACCATTTGAAATATCCTTGTTGTATAGATGCTTTAAATATAAATTTCTGGAAGGGCGGTCCTTTATTTCTTTTTCAAAAATGTCCAATATGCCCTTACAAAACGATTTCAATTTTAGAAATCATAAGTTTCCCTTGCCTGGGTAAAAGCTTTCAGAATCTATTTCGATCTAGTGAAGAAATGAATAAAATTTTATAAATATAAAAAAAGTACTTAGTAGCAGATACTTACGAGATCATAACCATTGTGGTCACTATACCGTGGCCAATCCTTAAAGATGGCATCTAAGGTGGAAGCGTTTTTTCTAATTTCTGCAACCCCAGTCTTCCATGTGACTTTCCAGTAGATACGTTATCACCTGTTCCCATGGACTGCAGTTGTGATGTAGCCAACACTTTCGTTCTATAGTTTCCGAATTACACTGAAAAATGAGCACTTTGGTCCACACTATTTGCTTGTTAAACTGAAACTGAATATATAATAAGCAATTTCTACTTGCATGGAAATAAAAAAGGAATGCAAGGAACCGTTATGTTGTGCTACATAAGTAAGCATTTCACTGACATGAATATATTTACATACGCACAACATAGATTCATGTATGCCAATTAGGGGGCGTCCATAAATTACGTGAGGTGTTTTTTTATTTTTCTATACCTCCCTCCCCCCCTGGTGAGATGTCGTGAGATTTTATTCAACCCCCTCCCCCATCCCCCAATCTCACGTGAGATTTTTCAAAATGTGGGTTTCTTATGTAAACGCGTTGGATTGTTATTGTAAAAAGAGAAAAAAAAAATTTGCTTCGTGCTTTTATTTACAATTAGTTAAGACTTGTTATCAATATTGCTGAGAATTATAAGTGTAATAAAAATTTAACAATAGAAGACTTAAATCGTAACTACTGCGATTAAAAAAAGAATATCTACTCTAATTCAGTCCATGGAGAATCATGCGCGGTTTCAAGAAAGACTATTGGGACCAACATGGCCATATGATTTTCAGTAAAATCATCTGCTCCTTCAACTTCGTTCTAATCTAGCCACTCTAAGCCGTTGACGCGCACAGTAACTCATTAGCTCGTCTTGTGACAATCCGTGAGGGTCGCACTTTGCGGAACATACGCGCTTGCTTAGCTGGTGCAATGTGAGCTGCTCGCCTGTGCTCTGCAGCTCTTGTGATAGATGCAAAGTAAATACCGCATGTACTGCAGCATCTTTTCTCTAAATTATCACGTATACTTGGGCAATAGAGTTCATAAGGCGTGCTGATGAAGGCATTCAGCGGTTGAATCGGTAGGCGTATTCGAAATGGAGCGAATGACTTTCCGTCATGTTCTTTAAAGTCCGAAATTGTCAAACGTCCATCAACCTGAGTGATAGGGTATGGAGGTGGCAGAAAACGGTCGTGAAGAATCATATGCAGATCACTCCGGCGTGCGCTGCAGCACTTAGGTCAAGCTCCATATGCAGCTTAGCAATCTGTTTCTTCATAGTATCTTATGCTGGAGTGGGACAGCATGACAATGATCCAAAGCACACTTCACGGTTAGTAAAGCGTTGGCTTTTGGATCAAAATATTGATGTTTTGGACTGGCCACCGCAAAGTCCTGATCTTAACCCAATTGAGAACTTATGGGCAATTGTGAAACGAGATCTCAAGGACAAAAGTCCGAGAAATAATAATGAATTGTTTCAATTGGTGCAGCGAAGCTGGGAGAGCATATCTGTTGAAAGATGACAAAATTTAATACGAAGCTTGCCGAGAAGTCTGCAAAATGTTAAAAAAAATAAGGGTTACCCCACAAAATATTACAATTATGCTAATTTTGTTGAACTTTTTGAAGATATTTTTAAGTTTTCCTTGTCGTTTCTAATTATTTGACCAAGATGAATTTGTGTTTAGTATTAAGTTTATTTTTTTGTTTGTTTAGGATTGTAGTAGTGGTGAACATTTTTTAAACTGAAAGACTACTTGTTTTTGTATTATTTCTAATATAAAAAAATTATGTGGCGAAATAAATTTTAAAATTATATTAGTAAAATGAAATGCTGCTATCTCGGTTCTAATTATAAGGCCACCACTGTACGTTAGATGGTGTAGTGTTCGACATAGCTTCACCCACATCATCGCTGATCACAAGAAGCTGATTTTGAATTATGTGAAAACAGTGAAGGAAATGACCGCGCTAATATTTTGTAGTTATGATTTTAGCATATTTTATCAAGAATTTCACTGTTTCAGTTTTTTTTTATGCTATTAATTGTAACAATAAACTTTATATAAAAAAAAGTATTTTCTCAAAAAAATATATATTTAACCTACCTTTTGAAGGAATGCTAAAGTAGACCGAACTTTTCTCTCAGTGGATTCCCTGAGAAGCCGTTCAATCTCATGTTTAATGTGATGTATTAACTCTTCTTTTTTCGGGAATTTTTGCTTCGCAGTATTTCATAATTTTATCACATCGTCGTGGCAGGACTTCTTCGCCTTATAGACGTATCTTTTGACGTATGCGTTATAAAAATCTTGATAACTCATTTTAAATTAGTAAGAGCATGAACTGAGTCGAGTAAAACATTTACAAGAATAAACAAAGAAGGTTGGAACCTGTCCGTGTGTCGCTGCCACTCAACTCGTACGCTCTTGTTCATTGAGTCACACGTTCGGCTGATAGTGGCGTGAAAACAAACGACGGGCTACACTGTACCGTAAATTCAGATTAAATTGAGCTATTTGGTATAAAACAAATATGGTGGTGTGACAGTAGTAATGTACACATAATGTCGAAGTATGAAAAAAATTATTTTCTTCCGAACGAATTAGTGAATGATCTTAATCATACTACGATTACGCTTACGATTAAATCTTAAGCATGTACAATCTGGATAATGGACCAAAAATTGCGTGATATTTGCCGAGACCCTCCCTCTCTCCAACGTAAGATTAGATGAGATTTGACTCGACTCCCTCCCCCCTTAAACATCTCACGTAATTTATGTATGCCCCCTTACTAGAAAATACGAAACAAAACATGTTGAGTTTTGCAAACAGAGAGTTAAGTTTCAAAAATCTAACTAATAAGTTTTCTTTATAAAAATATTCATAAAGATACCTACAAAAAATAAGAAGTTTTCTCTCATTTCATTTTTTCCCATTTTTTCTCAGAAATTTTGAAAGGAAATGAGAAGATTTTCGTATAAATAGCACGTTCAAAAAGAATTGCTACAAAATTAAGGAGAAATTGCACTTAATAATATCAATAAGAACTTCTTAATCAAACCAAAGAGAATTCCACATGATATATTTTTCGTTTCACACGTTTTGACTACCCCTGAGTCCAAAAACTGCTCATGAAGACAATCTTATTAATTTTATTAGATACTTTTTGCTCTGTGTGGTTGCAAGCGCATTCTACAGGCTCTCTCAGCTTTGAGAGTTTGTTTTTTTGTAATTTCATACTCCAGAATGTCATAACTGTTTTGTTGGCATGCACTGGATTTATGAATATTTGTGACACTTTATTTATTTCTCATTTAATTTTAATAATTTCTTTTTATGAAAATATAGTTTATTCTCCTACAAATCGATATATTCAAGTTTCAGATTTTGTGGGAATCTCTTCCAATATTCAAAAAATCCCTCCAAATTTTTAATCAAACTATTTCGAAAAATTTCTGGTACGCAGTTTAGTAGTCCCTTACATTTTTGCATAATAAATTAGAAGTACAAGTCAAATAAATCATCAAATTTGTTTCTGTATACTTTTTTTACTAAATAAAGAAAATGACTTTGAGTGATGGCTGGTCTATATTTTGACCTTTAAGCGCTCCACTGCTTGTCTGTTTGTTCTATTGCAACTGTCTGAACTCACAAATGTCAATTATGACAGCCGTATGACGTCAAAAATTATAAATTTTCCGATAAGGCGATTAGTTTTATGCCACCTTGTATACGTTTCAAGTTGCTCAAAAATCTCTTTTATTTTTGACAATTTTTCTTTACTGGTGATTTTGTGTATTTTATCCATGCACGAGTGCACGAAATTTTATTGGTTTTTTTTTGCAAGCTGCGGTGTGCCATTGTCGGCTACTAACAGAGTAGGTAGTAAGAGAAGCTGTTGTATGACCAAAATGCCTTTAGTTTGCTTGTACCTGCCGCTATTAGAAAAAAAAACGTTTCCTTTCATCTTAATACTTCATGACAAGTAAATGCGAGGTGTGTTCAAAAAATAAGGTGAATTTTAAATTTTCAGAAAAAATATTATATTTAAACCTTCGTTCAATAATGTGTGTGACTAATTAATTAAAACACATTTTTTTGCCAAAATTCTTTTTTATTCATTAACTAGTCCTCTTTTAGGGAGATACAATCATTCCAACGCTTTTCCAATCTTTCGATACCGCCTTTGTAAAACGATTTTTCTTTGCCTTCAAAATAGGCCTCAGTTTCGGCGATTACTTCATGATTTGAGCCAAATCTCTTACCACGGAGCTTCTTTTTGAGGTCTGCGAAGAGCCAGTAGTCGCTGGGGGCCAACTCTGGAGAATACGGTGGATGGGGAAGCAATTCGAAGCTCAATTCGTTCAACTTTGCCATCGTTTTCATTGATTTGTGACACGGTGCATTGCTTGGTGGAACAACACTTTTTTCTTTGCCATATGAGGCCGTTTCTTTGCGATTTCGTCTTTCAAACGCTCCAATAACGCTATATAATAGTCGCTGTTGATGGTCTGCCCCTTCTGGAGATAGTCGATGAATATTATTCCATGCGCATCCCAAAATACAGACGCCATAATCTTGCCAGCCGACTGCTTTTTGGTCGCTTTGGGCGGCTTTCACCGGCTGCATGCCACTCAGCAGACTGCCGATTTGACTCTGGAGTGAAATGGTGGATCCATGTTTCATCCATTGTGATGTACCGATGCAAAAACTCCGACTTATTGCGCGTAAACATGTCCAAACAGCTCTTTGAATCATCGATTCGTTGTTGTTTTTGCTCCGGTGTGAGCAAACGCGGCACCCATTTGGAAAACACCTTTTTCATACCCAAATGTTCGTGTATTATGGTGTGTACACTGCCTGCTGATGTCTTTAGAATGTCAGCAATCTCCCTCACTTTCACTTTACGGTCGGAATAATGATTTTCAGTGTTTTTTCAACGTTTTCCGGAATAACAGCGTCATTTGGCCTTCCAGTACCAATACCATACCAATAACAAATGCTTCTTTTCGATGGAGCAGAGCCCCAATAATGTTTTTCAAGCCATTCCTGGCATTGAACAGTATTTTTTTTCATTAAAAAACAATGATAAATCAGCACACGGAATTGCTTTGAATTCATTTTTTTTTAACTCAAAAGTAGCGTCACTTAAAGCACTGTAACTTGTAAACAAATGGTCGGATTAACATATGATTTTGACAGTAAGCCTAAAAAGGTTGCCAACTTTCAAAAAAAATATTGATTTAGTACTAGTGCCGCCATCTATGTGTCAGTCACACACATTATTGAACGTCCTGGAATTTACTTATCAATTTCTTTTTTACCTTTTTCAAAGGTGCCCCCCTCAAATGTAATAAATTTGTGCCAGCGCACTTTTTGGTATATTCTTGAGCTCTCTCAGCGCGATTCGGTTTTTATCTCCCCAATCGTCACAAAACGCCGTCCTTTCATGGATCTCTGCCCTCGTGGGAACGGAAAAAAGTCGCAGGGGGCCAAATCGGGTGTATACGGTGGCTGAGGCATGATGACGGTGTTGTTTTTCGCCAAATAATCTCTTATAAGCAGAGATGAGTGAGCAGGTGCATCCTCATCAAGCAAAAGCCATTAATTTTTTTTCCACAATTCTGTGCGTTTTTCCGTATTGCTTCACGGCGCATAACTTCAAGGTAATACTCTTTATTTACCGTACGAGCTTGGGGTAAGAACTCCTGATGCACTACGCCATGGTAATCGAAGAAAATAGTGAGCAAAACCTTGACATTTAATCGATCTTGGGGAGATTTTTTTGGTCTTGGCTCTCCTGGACTCTTCCATTGGGACGATTGGGTTTTGGTTTTGATATCATAACGAGTACACCTGAGTAGTATATAACGATTATATCCATGTTGTGTCACTAGTTATAACCCTTTTAAGCAAATCTGGATCATCGTTGACGTCATTCAACAATTCCTGGGCGATGCTCATGCGACGTTGTTTTTTGTGAAAATTCAGCAATTTTGGAACGAACTTTGCTGTCACACGTTTCATGACTATAATTTCCGAAAATATTGCATGGCATGAGCCTACCGATATGCCGACATCCTAAGCAACTTTTTTAATTGTGATTCGACGATTCTCCATAACAATTTTCTGAACTTTCTGAACTTCTGCTAAAGCTTCCAGAGCAAGCGACGTCATTCACATCTTCTCGACCTTCTGTGAAAAGCTTGTACCACTTGTAAACATTTGTTTGACTCAGTGTAGTCTCACCCTATGCCACTACCATCATTTAAAGTCTTTTTGAGCTCTTAATTCCATTTTTACACAGAATTTTATGCAACCTCTTTGATCCATTTTTTTCGATAGTAGAAAATCACCGAACACGCAAAACACCTGTCTTATTTATGCCTCTCACAAGCAAACTAAACATGGTATATTACTAAAACCGTGAACAACATAAAAAAAAAATAATAATAATCGAAAGTCGAATGTACGTAAACGCAAAATTTGAAAATTCACCTTATTTTTTTAAAATACCTCGTACTATGAGATCCGGTCATACACACAAAAACCACTGGATCTTAAAGTATACAGACAGCTTATCAACGTCATTCTTCGAAAGTCCTTTACCAATATCATGAACTTTCACTCTCCGCATGTCTCCAACTTATGCACTCTCGCTCTCCGATCCATTCTAGGCGAAGAGCTTTAACTGTCTCGTGAGACCTACATATCCAGAATTGACGCAGATATACTTAACGTGAAGATACCCCACATGACACTAACCTCCTGTTCACACGCCCACTAACCTACGCATCTAAGAGCGATTTCCCTCTAGTCCCGTCTGTCGAACCAGAATGCTTGCTAACCCTACCATTCAATGAGATAGACGGCAACGATCGATGACTTTACTGCTATACTAGGCATAATTTGGCAAACTGCTACAACAACAAAAAACTGCATCTAAATTAAGCTAAATATATTTTTTTAATGGGCGTCACTACAGAATTTAAATCACTTCATTCGAGATTTCGAAAACGGCAACACGGTTTTACGCAAATAATGGCATTGCCACAATTAGTACTGTGGGAAAATGCAGCTACATACTTAACAGTTGAAGAGCAACTGAAGACCTGAAAGTTCATCACCTCTTCATGTCTAAATATATGTACTGATAAGATGGTGAACTATGCAGTTTATTTCAATGGAAGGCGATAGCTCTCTAGCCAATCATATGCCAGTTGGTAAGGTGGATACTTCCCTCTATCATTCAAGCTTTCAGTTTTTTTAGTTAATTCATAGTAAAAATCACAGTTTTCAGATTTGAACGAACTAATTAAATAATATTTAATTTTTTTAATTCTTTGATTTATTGTAAAAAAAAACATCCCAAATTTTTTATTCAAATAATATATAAAAAATAATTTGGAAACTCCAGCTTTCTTTGGGATTTTAAGAGCAAAAGATTTTTAAAGAAATGCTTCAGATATCATTAAAGTCCAGGTATCCTATCAAATATATACAAAAATGAGCAAGGAAATTTATAAAAAATAAATTGAATTTTATTTGGTTTTATGTACAAATATAATTAATAAAATTAAAAAACCCTAATTTTCTAAAAAATCTCTACATTTTGGTCGATATACAGTTTTTTATTTCGGAAGTTTACAGTTAAAAAAAAAATAAACATCTGGCATCACTGGCTACCACATTCTGTTTTTGTGTATGTTGTCGAAGATTTTTCAATTAGAACCGACAAATAACGCCTTCTTGATTTTGTTATACCAAACAAAAAAATTATAATTATAGTCAAAGTAAATCACTCCCAAATGCGATGACTGGCTTTATTGGAATTTTTTTTATAATTCTATTAATGCCTTTTTTATTGTAACCTTTCAAAGTTTAACATTAATGTTTGCTTTCCGACTTCAATCTGTCTTAAACGTTGAATGTGACATGACCTATAAATATGATCGAGTCCTCGTGTTTGATAGCAAACACAAATGGATGATCCACTTCGAATGATTTCGGACGCGAGAATGACAAAAAGCTCTTCAGGCCTAAAAATGTCAGAAATTCGTAAATAAATTGGTAGGAAAATATGTTTACTCGAAAATATAAAACTTGCCTCCAGATTCCAGAGACTGTACTGAACCATCTTCGGTCACCTCCACATATGCCTTGTGGTTGGCGCTATTGATGTAATGGCTCACGAACATGCGATACATATGACCGAAATCGCCTTGTCGGCTAAACATAGTCGATACGCCAAGCTGAAAGAATCATATTATCTTTCTATTAAATGTTACATGTAAATTGTATCCGTTATTAGTTAACTAAAAATGCATCTACTTAAATGCTCCATTCTCTGTGCTTGCTTTCTTTCCACCCCAAAGTTTCACTCACCTTCGCGAATGGCTGTTCCAGACTGACACCAAATTCGAAACCAAATTTCGGCAATCGTACCTCAACTTTTTGCGAGCTCAAACGACTATCCACGAGCCCAACCAAATTCTTGCCCATCAAACGCTGCACCAGACTAGACAAACCGTTCATTTGGTTCGGCAACAGCACAAGCATTGAATATTCAATATTTTGATAGGGTAGCTCGATCACCTTTGCATCCAGCTCATTTACTTCGCCATAGCGGAAATTATTCACTGTCCACATCATATCCACATTCACCGAACGTCGACCACCAGAAGAGAATTCGCGTCGCTCAGTTTTGCTCGCCTTGAAAGCGTTCAACCAAGGTGCACTATATGCTATACCATTTACCATTACACCCTCAGTCAGATCGTTCAATTGTTGCGGCTGCAGAATATTGGTGACTTTATTTAGGGTTTTTTGTTCTACCTCTTTGTTAATGCGATCGGCTGTGCGCTTGTTGTAGGGTGGATGAAAGTCTGCCGTTTCGAGATCGGAGTCGAAGCTGCGTCGAGCAATATCTCTGAAATTGGCTTTGAATTCTAAATTCTCGTTTATGTAGATTTTATTGAATAAACGTAAATTGTTGCTGCGCGTGAAAGCATTTTGAAAAGTGCTGAAACGACGCACCACTTCATCGGAATTAGCTGAGCCGAGACGTAGGCCCGCCTGAATTTCAGTTGCAGTGCGACCTTTGGCGCCGTAAAAGGCCAAGGCCATAGCCGTCTGTATGGCTGCAGGTGAGATCACAACATTCTCACCCAAATGATCCAGAGCTATGATTTGATAAATGTCGGCAGCGAAGAGATTGCGTTCAGTTGTTTCGCCTTGGTTGCCTACTGTGGCAGCAGAGGCGGGCAGGTAACTGCCCAGCGTGGCCAATGCGGTTAAAACTGTGAATAATTTTATTTGGTGCTTATTGAGCTTTGATTTGTGAGCAATTATTATATTATTGTTTTTGTTTTTTTTACTCTACTTACATAACAGGGCTTTCATGCTGTGCCTGTTTGAATTTGAGATTTGATAGTGGTGATTAAGGTTTCAGCTGCGATCGGTTGTTATGCTAAATTACGACTAAATACTTGGCACAGTTTTTTCTCGCACTACTGCCGTACATTTTTAATTCGCCAAAGAATTAGACTACAACGATCGCCTATTAGCATAAGAAAAAACTGTACACTGAGAAAAATATTTTTAACACCGTAAATAAATATAAATATATACATGGAAACGGTTTTTAAATCAGTCAAAAGCAGTTCAGAACTTAAATCTATAAATTTACCAGATTTGAAAATCTCCCAATCCACATTGTGGAAAGTTTTGCGTAAAAATGTATAGATTTTATTGAAAGATCGAAAAAATTGGTTTCGGTCGCTGCACGACATTGTGTTCTATTATTCAACCTTAAATTAATTAAATTAACTTCATTCATTCATTCAATTAACTTCAGGCAGCATATCTGTTATTCTATGTTTTACTTTAGTATAAAATTGTTATGCCTCCGTCGAAAAACTCGATATATGATAATATTAACTGCTTTCGATTCACCAACCACCTAGCGATTAGTGAATGAAACGAAAAAATCTCTGTGATTCAACGTTGGATATGATTTGGCAGCACTGCATTATCTTCATTTTGACAAATTGTTATCTAATAACATTGCTTTTCAAAGTGCATAACTTGAAAGTATGCAACAAGATTTGATCCCGTCGTAAGGCGCTCAATCCTCTTTTCACCACGTGCCGTTCAAACTGTTATGCGACTTCATTGCTTTTCATTGCCTCAAGTATGCAAAGAAAGAACCTACACTTGGAAGCACTGGGCTAAGTATGCCGCTTGTAAGCGACTATAAGCAAAGCCGCTTGATTATCGTTAACCCCTTGTTGCTTCACTACAAATTTTTCACTTGACGAGCAGAGAAGTTGTGACTTGTCATATTCGCGCCGCCAAAAAAAAAACCAAACTGGCAGTTTTCAGTGATTTTTTCTGCTTTCTCAACGACTTAGAAACATTTTTTTTATTACCACAGATCAGCACAAATATATACATAGGAGTCGGCTTGAAACTGTAGCTCCCTCCATATGTGGAACAACATCAAGACGCACACCACAAATTGGGAGAGGAGCTCGGCGAAACACCCAGAAAGGGTGTACGCGCCAATTATTTATATATATGTATATATAATAAACTGCCCAAAAGTTAGCCTCATTTTAAGACAAAAAAGGTGAATAAATTCCCAAATTCATAACCAATCGAAGGCGATAAGTTTGGAGTAGAAAAATATTTACGTTCTTGCACTTTCATTTTTGCCTTTGGGGGCCTTTTCTCATTCTAAAGCACTCTTTACTCTGTTTTTTTTTTTCATAAATAAATATTTTGCGATTCTATTGTGGTCACGATGGAGAGAATAATAAGATGGCACCAATTGTGGTACCATTACTTTGATCTCAGCGAATTTGACAATATCAGCTGATTTTCGTGACGTCGCACTGGTGCAATTGGTGATCAGTGGGAGCAGACTAACATTTTCATAAGTAGATTTAGCATATGTTTTGTTCTCTAGCCTTGGAGTTTTAGTTCTTCTTTCTGACATTTCTTTAACTTTTTTTAATTAAAATGTAATATTTATATTTATGTAAATATAAATTTAAAAAAAATAGTTCAATAATTCATTCTGTTCTATTTAGCTTAACTTTTTTATCAACTGGTCATATTGTCGGCGATTGCGATTGTTGTTGGTGTTGGTGATCATTTCTTTGCTTTATTTACATTTGTTTCTAAGATGTTTGTTCTTCTTCTTCTTCGAGCAGTCTCTCGCAACTGCAGTGTTGCCGAGTTTTGGATACAGAAAAGCACTAAAATGTCGATTTAAAGAAAAAGAAATACTCAATTTTCCTTGAATTACTTAAAGAACTTTGTATGCGTGAAAAATTGTCTTAGTTATATGCGTTTTTTTTTAAATAAATGTGTTATGGTTATGTACGACAAACTATATGGAAAATCAGAGTTTTAAAAATCTATCTATGTATTTAAAACTTATGTTAAGAGGATTTCTTTAAACAAAGGCTGAAAAATACTTGTTGAGGTTATGTTTCAGGTTATGTATTGTAACAAGGTAGGACGATATGGTTTTTCAAGTATTATCTGGTAATCTTTTTTTACTATGACTACACTTCTATGGCTTTAATTCGTATTCAGTCAATTCGAGGGCTTTTCAAAACTTATACAAAGATTTTAAAGAAGAGTCGGTGGAAGAAGATCCAATATTCATGCATAACTTTAAAGGCGAAAAAACTAAGATTTGCACTTTCAAAACATCAATTTTTTCAATAGCAGTGAAATCTGCTCAGCATAAACTTCAAATGCCTTTTAGCCGCTTTTTTAATATATGATTTGCTTTTTAACTCAGAATTTTTGTAGCTTTAAATTAAAAAAGGAAACAAACACCCAACTCACAATTTCTTCGCATTTTGTGTATAAGAGGGTAGGCAACACTGCACAACTACACTAATGTGACGTCGCGCACTCTCTGATAGGTGCAATCTTTTTTCTGTCATTCCTGCATTGTGATCATAAGCGCTTCTAACAGATATTAGACTATTACAAAGTGATCACTAGTTCTCGATAAAAAATTTGAATTTTTTAATTCGCCGCACTTTTCATACTTCAGCATAGGTATAAGCATTTGTTCACAGTGTACACTCTCTCACTGATACGCAGTATACTAGGCTATTTACGAAATTAATTATCAACTTTGTCTAAGCGACGGAGAAGAGCTTGCTTAGTATGATTGTGTGTATATTTATATGTATGTGAGTAATTGCTTATGTACAGGGTCCGGCACTCGAAGTGTAACCAACTTCAGACCGCTCGCGCAGCTGATGCACGGGCATCAGTTAGTTGATTAAGTGGCAGTCCCGAGTATTGTTTAAAAGCGCACGGAAGCATTTTGCAGAGAGTAAACGCGAACAAATAAAATCACTAATGAATTTCAAAGTGTGATTGCATTATATTTGACTGGAAAATTACAACCAACGATTGTTCGTGAGTTCGAGCACCTTAGAGTAAATAAGGTTTTTGTTTATCACACTCGTTACAATGAACCTGGTAGCATCGCAAAACGTCATGGAAGTGCTCGTCAAAAGACTGCAATGTCGCGAGAAATGGTTCAAAAAGTGAAGAAGCGACTTGAGCGAAATCCCTGACGAAGTGTCAACAAAATGGCGAAAGAACTGAAAATATCTAGCCGCAGCATCCACCGCATACTGAAAAATAATCTTAAAGTCAAGCCTTACAAGATCCAAAATACCTGCAAGTCACATTCGTGCAGCTTGCGATTCGTTTCTGGACCGTCTCAAGGCCACAGTCAAGGCAAAAGGTGGTCATATCGAGCAAAAGTAAATTGATTCTTAATTTTGTATTATTTTCACACATTTTTTACTTTAAATTGAATACAAGTTACTTTCCAGACTAAATTTATGGCCTTTTTAATTGGTTACACTTCGAGTGCCGTACCCTGTAAGTGTGTAAGTAAGTACGTGAAATTTGTCTATGATTAATGCAATTTTCTCTAAAAGAAATAAACAAACAAGTAAACAAACGAACACACACATTTACATACCTACAAAACCAAGGCCTTGTATATATGAAAATCAACATCTAAATTTATTTTTTGAATATCAATCAATAGCTTCTTGACCCGCGCTTGTTTTACTTCTCAGCTGATAATGAAATTTATAAAGCGGCTTGTATAGAGCGCCTCGGGTAATTGAAAATTGAATGCTTTATTTTTATTTCTGCCATATTTATATCCGTTTCACTATTTACAATCAACGCGTCATCATCAAATTTAATTAAATTTCACGAAATTCTAGGACAGTCTCTCTCTAGTCTCTCTTATTGCGGTGTTTCGTGGAGTATCGCATGCACTCCGGCCCACAGACGGTAAACGAAGTACACGGAACTTACTGAAGCTCACGAACACAAATATGCGACCCCTAATCGTGGTGAAAAGTATACTGTTATTTGGCTCTGAGCGAGAGCCGAGAGATCAGCTGATTGGCTGACGTAACAGGTGATAGGTTTACTGAGATTGGGTTGGTGATATACGAAAAAAAATTAACATGTCGGTTCGTTGCCATCTGAACGACGACTGATTGTACGAGTGAGTGAATATATGTAAAACGATGTTACAAAAGGACTCGGCAAGGGACTCGGCAGTCGAGTGGAGCCACAATTTGTTTTTTCACCATAGTTAATGACCAAACCTGTTAAATCTATCACCCTTCACCTCTAGCGGGACTACTAGAGTAGCGTCGGAACCTCATGTAGCGAGTTTATAGACAATTCAAGTACAGTTTCGTTTGGAGAAGCTGATAGGTTTAGCCAAAATATCGGTATAGTTTAAGGACCGTAGAGAGTGGACTATGAAAATATGTCCTAGGAACTACCTTAACTTAATATAATCCATGAAATAATTAGGCGCAAATATACTGTTTGTTCTTGTTCATCCTAGAAACTCTTTCAACTGCTTCTTAATCTGTTCTGAAAAAAAAGGAAATTAATTTTTCGCGTTTTAGGTTTATCATCGGTGAAATTTCTGTTATGGAAAAATGCACCTCATAAATATCTACGAGTAAGTGCCACTATGAGGACAAATAAAACTATAGATTCTTACATTTGTAGGCACATATTTACGTGTGTGATTGGATAAGACGATCACTTTCGTCAGCAGATTGCGGGCTCATTTGGAAAACCAACTGAAAAAGCTTGTTATTAGAAACAAGAAAGACCTAGACGATGCTATGAATGAAGAGACGATGCTTTACAAGTAGCGGGTTGAATCCATGCCAAGAAGACTGAATGCTGTGAGAAAATATAAAGGCTTGCCCACTAAATAATAATTATATTGGTTTATTTCAAATATTATTTGCCTAACTCTACTTTATATAAATGTCCGTGGTGGTCAATTGTCCACATTTTCTGAGCTATTCAAACGATCCATTTTGTACCGTGAAGAGAGGACACTGAGTTCTGCCACTTATTCGAATGCGAAACATGTGAGATCGCATTACTTCCAACTGAGAGTTTGAAAAACTTGACTGAAATCGTGAACGTGATAAAAATTTATTTACTTTGGGGAAAATTGCTCATAAGAGCAGAGTGACCCTGTGGGAAAATCCGTCAGTAGCGAACTCATGGTTTTAGTAAATTCGGAACTGATATTGCACACAGTAACAAAGTTATCCGATGACAGCAAGATAACGCCACATGAGCAAGGTAACGCCGCATTTTTTGGTGCGTGCAGCCGGCTACATAGAATCATAAGACGTTATCACGTCAAAAATTCCGTAGTAATCGATAAAGGGAGATCGATAAAATAAATTTCATAAATTTTATTGTATTGAAATTCAATAGTGACACAATAGAAAAGGTCACACATTTTCTCGACACCAACTCGAATTCGCAATTTTGGCAATCAAAATCCAATGCGTGTGCTTCAAGGTAAACCCTCATCCCGAAGCAAGCATGTATTTCGCTCGGATGTGTTTTTTAAGTGTACTATTCGGTTGTGCCTGAGTTCGACGCCCTGAGCATGAAGGACCAAATGACAGAAAGAGTTTTTTTCAAAAGCGATGCCATTCTTAGGTGGCATAAAATTGTGGGTCACTTCTTTTGCGGTAAAATACCATTATGTACACCGCAAATTTGAGAAGGAGGCCAATATATATTTATATAAAGAGTGGTTTAATTTCAAGGGCCGATGTTGAATGTGAACCACACCTAAACATTAAGTTTTTTCTGCATTTCATTTGAAATTTTTCAATTTCAGACTAATACACAATCGAACAACGCGTTAAAGTTATTCGGGCTTATTACGAAAACGGGCGTTCAAATCAAAATACATATCGCCCACTTCGTAATTTTTTCGGTCAATTTAATCGTCCAAATGTGCGTACAATCGGAAAAATTGTGCAAAAGTTTGAGCAAACCGGGTCTGTAGGAGATGTGAAAACACCAGTGCATGCTCTTACAGCTCCTACTGCAGAAAATATTGCTGCTGTTCGCGATAGTGTGGTTGAAGAGCCGTCCACCTCAACTCGTTGTCGTACCCAAACAATTGCACCTATCAGGTGATCAGTGATGAGGCACATTGCCGGTCAGGTAGTTACTGTGAATAGTGTTCGCTATCGTGAGATGATAACGAACTTTTTATGGCCCGAATTGGAAGATATGGATGTGGACGATAAGTGGTTTCAACAGGACGGTGCCACTTGTCACGCAGCGAAACGAAACAATGGTTCTTTTGCGCGAAAAATTTGATGGCCGAATAACCTCACGAAGCGGCGATGTCAATTGGCAGCCAAGATCATGTGATTTGACACTGTTGGATTTCTTTCTTTGGAGTTATTTGAAAGAAAAGGTGTACTTTGATAAGCCAGCAACAATTCAAGAGCTAAAAGATGAGATAATTCGGCACATTAACGGCATAGAACCTCAATTATGCCTCAGCGTCATCGAAAATTTGGACCATCGGATGGAGGTGTGCCGCCGAGACCGATATTTTGTTCTATACGTAATTGAGCCATATCAGTATTATCATAATAAAGAGAAATGATTTCCTAAAAAAATTGTATTTTATTCAAAATCAATACTGGCCTTTGAAACTTAACCACCCTTTATAAAGTGTATACACTCTTGTCTGCGTCTGTCTATCAGGAAAATTTTTAGATCATCTGTGTTTCTGTACTTTTTGCTTACTTAATACGTGAAAGTAGAAAAATTTAAAAAAATAAATAAATAATTGGCGCGTACACTTCTGTTAGGTGTTTGGCCGAGCTCCTCCTGCTATTTGTGGTGTGCGTCTGGATGTTGTTCCACAAATGGAGGGACCTACAGTTTCAAGCCGACTCCGAACGGCAGATATTTTTATGAGGAGCTTTTTCATGGCAGAAATACACTCGGAGGTTTGCCATTGCCTGCCGAGGGGCGACCGTTCGAACCAACGACCTCTCTTTGAATTCCGAATGGTAATCACGCACCAACCCATTCGGCTACGGCGGCCGAAAAATTCAGTATTTGTAAAAAGAACATGAATATAAATGAAATCGTAGTCTGAAAAAATTAAGACATTCTAATAATTTTATTTTTTTCCTTTTTAGTCTTAAAAGTAAATGTAATTTAATACTATTGAATAAACTCGAGTATTGCCATTTTACATACTTCTTAACCTATCCATTTATACCACTAAGTTGCGTTAGGTACTGCCTTACTTTAAAATGAGTGACTTTTCAGTTCATATCATCATAAAAGCTTTTTTTTAGTTTCATTCCCATTCCATAACTTCATTCCCATTTGCTTTTTTTATTGACCGATTTTAGTTCTTTTTTAATTTTTGTATTCCTACTAAAACTATTTCTGCTATTTATAAAATATGTATGCCATCTCAAAATAGCCAAATTCGAAATTTGAAAGCAATTTTCGTTACAAGTTCAGTTAACAAAAGCGCGGTAATATTGAATTGTTTATTTTATAAAATACACTAATATTTGTATCATTTGGCTACTTTCGTTACTGGTACCCACTCGTTATTTTTTCGATATTTATTCACTACACGTTACTTTGCCACGGCACTATGTTTCGTTAGTTCTCAGCGAAGTGCAGGTACACCCACAAACTTGTTTCACTACTGTAGGTTTCCCCTGCAGGGGAGATGCTGACAACAACATACCGTTAATTATACCGCCGAACGCTTACACCTGAGCGACGATGATCCGGTCGATAGCCAGTGTGTAATGATATGGGATAGTTTGTGAGATGAAGGAATTAATGAGTTTAAAGAGAATAATAAATGGTAATTAAGTTTTGTTCTCTTTTAACTTTCATGAATCATGAAGAAAATGCAATTTATTGCGACTCTACGTTTACAAACAAATTGGTTGCAAGCAAGTGAAGACGTTGCTGTTTAAAAGCTATTTATATAGAATTTTATTTTATACAAAAATAACTAACAGTTAATTTATACAACAATACGGTATGGAAGAAGGTGCATGGACACAAAATAATAACCTGACGGACGAGGAGTTGAGGCAAGAACGTGAAAATCGCAAAAATGTAGAACCAACTGAAGCTGGATCAGCAGATGACAAATGTTTCTGGTGGACATTATGTTGTTACAACACTACATCTAATGACGAATGTTGTTGCATTAGTTGTATTAGTTGCCTTACTTCTCTTGCTTCTCTTTGTGCTTAAATAATAAGATTATATTTACTGTTTTTTATTAAGATGATATTAGTATATGTTTAAAATCATTTTATACAGAGCAATCATAACCAAAATTGTTAATGCAAAAAAAAAAAAAAATTAATTAAAACAAAGTCTAATACTTTCGACTTTAGTGTCAATTACATTGCTTACTTACATGATTCAAGTATATAGGCTTAGGTAAGTAAAAAATATTGGAAATTGTTCATTTAAAAAGCGCGCGTAAATGTCAAAATTTTTTATCCTGGGATGCTGGTTCAACTGTCCTCTATAGTGTCGCAGAGTTTAAGCGTGATCTGTCAATTAGCTTCTTTTTGGCATTTAATTATTTAATTCAACCGCAAGTGTGCTCTGCGATTTTCACTATGGATACAAATATCGAACAAAGAATTTGTCTTAAATTTTGTGTGTTGAACGGAATTTCGTGTGTTGAATCGTTGAAAATGTTGCAGAAACCCTTTGGCGAGTGTACTTTATCAAAAACATGGGTATATATATGAGTGGTATAGCGCTTTTGCAGAGGGCCGAGAAGTCGTGGAAGGTTTGCCCCAATCTAGTCTGTCGCCCATCAACGTCTTGAAAGGATGAAAACTTCGAAAAAGTCAAGGAAATGGTGCTGGAAAACCATCAATTAAGTTTGAGCAAGGTAGCTAGTGACCTCAGCATCTCTCACGAATCAATTCGCAACATTTTACATCATCAATTGTGTATGAGACGCGTAGCAACTCGATTCGTTCCAAGAGAGTTGAAAAAATTCATCGGGAAAAGGTAGCTGAAGACATGCTTGAGCAAGTGAATTCGGTCCTAACGTTTATACAGTGCATCATAACAGGTGATGAGAAGTGGGTATGCAAACTAGTCAACAAGCGACTGAATGGCGCGATCCACATGAGCCGAAACCCCAAAAAAAATACCAGTCTAACGGTTAGACGCGATAGAAGTGAAACCTTCCGTAAGACAAACTGAGAGAGAATAAGACGAAAGCAGCATTAGGAGCGGGATAATTATAGGTTCATTATAATATTGCTCTAAAGTTCATATTTTATTTTCTTCATTTTATTATTATTCATCCTCAATGTTTTCAATTTCAACAAATGATACGAGTGTCTTATGATAGATAAAATATGATACAAATGCTTTGGTTTCGATGTTGTCAAAAAAAATACCCAAACGGACCGAAGAAACAGACTTACAAATTTCTTCCATTTTCGTCTACTTGTATTCCTATAAAAATTTATGTCTCTTCCCACCAAAGCTAAATGTATTAGTATATTTCTTCTTGTATTTATTCAATAATTTGGTCCGAAATCCCGGCGGTACTGCAATACCGGGCCAACCCGTGGCAGAGGTGGAGCAAGCCCTTAAAACACTCCGCCCATTTCCAAAAATCAGTTTAACATTTGTTGTCCTCCGACGGAGGATCTATCAGATGTTAAGCTGATAAGAACAGATACCACACTACCTAGTCAATAGATTTTCTAATAAACCTTTTGAGAATTACACGCTCACAAAAATTAATGTACGAAATATTTATACCGATTCACTTAAACTGACTTTCAGTATCTAAACCAAAAATAGAAAAGCCAAAAAACTGTTTTCAATAAATAATCAGAAATGTCCTACAATGCAAATTTCAAAAAAAAATTTTTTTCTTGTGATTCGAACCAAGAATTTTGGATCGGAAGCCCACAATGCTAGCCGCTCGGCTATCGCGCCATACTGTCGGTGCTGGCCTAAAAGTTATTTAGTTCATCGCTACGTTTATATGTAATATTCGTAGCCAAGTTGGTCGCTTTTTCGTTTCACTTTTTCCCAAATCACTCCCAACGATTCTAAAGAAGTTTTCACTTCAAAAACCACGTCAAAGTCGGTCAAAAGTGAAAGTCATGCTACTCGTTTTCTTTGATTATGATGGTGTTGTGCACTCGGAATTCAATGCAAATGGTTCTACGGTAAATAAAAAGAAGAAGTAATGCGACGTTTGAGAGAGAATGTGCGTAGAGAGAGAATTGTGTAAAGAAAACTCATAGATCTTGCACCATGACAACGCACCGTCTCACAAGACTCATATTGTGAACACTTTTTTGACCAAAAACTCGACAAATATCATCGAACAACCACCGTATTCACCGGATTTAACCCTCTGTGACTTTATGCTTTTCCCACGACTTAAATTGCCGCTCCGCGGACGTCGCTTTGAGTTGATAGAGGCCATTCAGGAGAATTCGCTGAAGGAGTTGAAGAAGATCTATTCAAACGCTTTGGTGCCTAAAAGGTGTTTTGATGACTGAACTAATCGTTGGCATATGTGTATTGCTTCGAATGGAGTCTATTTTGAAGGCGACAAAATAAATTTTGATAATTAAACAATTATCTTGCGTTTATTGAACAATTCACGGTACTTTTTTGGCAGAATGTATGTGTTTTACTTAGTTCGTAGCTGCAAACAAATTTTCTATAAATTTGTATTTAACAGAATTACTTTCGGATAGAAGGGAACTGCCTAAAAGTTCACCAGGTTTGTACTTAGACTTGAGGCGAGCAAAAGTCGGCAAAACTCATGATAGCTATCGGGATCAGAGAGTCTCTAAACGAATGTTTTCATTATATTGAAAAAGAAATGTGGATGGTAAACAAAATTAATTTATATGAAGATTCGCGAGGATATTTTTTTACGCCTTCCACCAAATGTGTAAGAAATTTCGTTTGTACAGAATGAAGAAGCAGAGAAGGACGCCTAAAAGTCATTTATAAAAATCATAGTAACAAAATAATAAAGAAATTGAAGAAACAATTTTCCTAAAACTTTCTTGTACGAGACAAGAAAGGGACTAACTTGCCAAACCATTCAGAATCGGATAGAGACTGAAAAATACTATAATTTGAAAATATTAAAACCCAGGTTATTTTAATATTGGGTAGTCGAAAAAGTCTTTTCGTATTTTGTCAATAGATGTCGTTGGAGCCATCTATCTCCAGTGCTACCAATTACATTGTGTCATATCATAGTGTTGGAAAGCTGACATTTTAAGCTTCATTTAACCAAAAAAAAATTTAATTCGGAGAAGTTAAAAAAAAGTTATAGCTGTTCAAAAATGAGTGAAAATAATGGAGAAATTCGCTATATTTTGAAATTTTTGTATAAAAATGGGAAGAATGCCACGCAAGCCACCAATGAAATTTGTGAAGTTTACGGAGACGATGCTGTATCAGTTCGTGTAGCACAACAATGGTTCGCTCGCTTCCGTTCTGGAAATTTCGATGTGAAAGATGCACCTTGCTCCGGTCGACCTATCGTTGAAAAAGTCGGTGAAATTATGGAAACGATTGACCAGGGCCGTCACATAAGCTGCCATGACATCGCCAAGGCACTAAACATTCATCATCAAGCGGTTTTGAACCATCTAAAAAAGGCTGGTTACAAAAAGAAGTTCGATGTTTGGGTACCACATAAATTGTCTGTGAAAAATTTAATGGACCGAAATAACATCTGCGATTCTTTGCTGAAACGAAATGAAATCGAACCATTTCTGAAGCGAATGGTAACAGGAGACGAAAAGTGAATCAAATACGACAGTAAGGTGCGAAAAAAATCATGGTGCAAGGGTGGTGAAGCTCAACAAATGGTCGCAAAGCCAGGATTGACGCCTCGAAAGTTTATGCTGTGTGTTTGGTGGGATTGGAAAGGAATCATCCACTATGAGCTGCTCCAGCCTGCTCGAACGATTGATTCTACACTTTACTGTCAACAACTGATGAGATTGAAGCAAGCAATCGAAAAAAACGGGCAGAACTGGTCAGCAGAAAGGGCGTCGCCTTCCATCAGGACAACGCTAGGCCACACACATCTTTGATGACTCGGCAAAAACTGGGAGAGCTTGGCTGGGAAGTTTTGATGCATCCACTATATAGCCCTGACATTGCACCATCGGACTACCATTTGTTTCGGTCAATGCAGAACTCCCTTCAAGAGAAGCTTGTTAAGATTACTTGTCGCAGTATTTCGCCGAGAAACCATAAAAGTTTTACACTGATAGCATAATGTCTCTAGAAGAAAACTGGCAAAAGGTGGTCGACCAAATTGGTACATATTTGGTTTAATAAAGTTCAATATAAATATAAAAAAAAATGAGTTGAAGTTTGATTAGAAATACGAAAAGACTTTTTCGACTACCCAATATATGGTACATTCAAGTTGCCGTAAAGTCATTGCCAAAACCGAAGTTCAGTCGATCTCTAATCATAAAACATTCGGAGTTAGAAAAGTTACTAATTTACTAGTTTATATTTTAAAGTTTAAGGTGTGCCTCCTTAATATACTTGGCGTCCCTAATATTAGTAACAGTTAAGAAAATGTATTTATACTATAACATCTGAAGGCTTCATATCCATATTGTTATTATAAACCAGTTGTAGTATATAATTGTTAGAAAAAACTTAGTCGTGTTTGTTAAATTACGTTGATCGGATGCACCGTGGCGGGAATATGCGGAAAGCGGTGCACTTGCTCGTATAGGTGGGGGACGCTGCACTTGCGCATAAATCTAAAATCTGTAAACTAAAAGTTTTAAAAGTAGTTAGCTTACAAATATATAATTACAACTTAGGTATATTTGTAGATGTAAATTAGGCGTTGGACGCTGCCTTGCACATCTGTGAACACCTACAAATAAAAACAAAAATAATTCAATTAATTATCAAAATTATAAAAAATTTTTATTGACAAATAGCTCAATCGAAATTACTTACTGTGATATATGCAAGGTGGCGACGACTTTAAAGGGTGATGAATTTAGAGGTATCAGGTTTTAAATTGAAATAAAACAACGAAAATTCAAATTGGTTGGCAACCTTTTTTGTTTTTGTCTAGAAGCATTCCTGACATACATTTTTTAAAGATAAACCCTTTCCAATGCTGGCCGCAACTCCGCCCTAATGCGGCCATCCCTAAATACCAATTTTGAATGACCCGCTAGAGGAGTTCGGGCGGTATCTCGTGAAGAACTGTAGAGATGTTGACTTCCAAAAGCTCAATCGAGGCTGGTTTGTCCACAAAGACTTTTCCCACCCGCACAAATAAAAATGCAAGTTGTGATATCACAAGATCTTGGTGGCAAATCCATTGGTCCGAGACGAGAAATAAATTTCTCACCGAAACGACGACGCAGTAAATCCATTGCTTCACTGGCTGTATGGCAAGTAGCGTCATCTCACCAAATATTGTGGAGCTCACGAGCTTCAATTTCCGTCATCAAAAAGTGATAGCATTCGCAATTCACTGTTACATAGGCGGTGATTTTCAATGGATATAATAGCTGCTCTTGAATGGCTACCCATTCAGCCTAAAATGGGCCTCATCGCTTTACACCATAAATTGGCCTGAGCGCGCGATAAACACCTTTCACAGAGCGCCGATTTTCGTAATACAATTGTATAAGTTGTAAACCTTGTCGATGCGTAAGACTTTTCATGATGAAACATCAATGAATACAAAAAAAAATACGATTTAGTGTGACAGTAGGTAGGTGAAATGGTTGAAGTACCAGTTTGGACTCTTCAAGTAGCACTAAAGCGCCATTTTGATACCACTATGATACCTCCAACAGGCAGAGGACTACAGCCAGCCAGAGCTGTTGATATAATGGAGAAGATTGATGGGATTTAGGTTGGTGCACTGCCCCAGGCTATTGAAGAAATAAGCACCCAGTGACCTTAATCGTCTAGCTGCCAAGCCCGGACATTTACAGAGAAAGTGCTGAACAGTCTCCTTCTCTGAAAGGACCCCACAGCTTCTGCAATGGGGGTTAAATCGTAACCCTAGCTTTTACGCGTGTGTGCCGATCGTCCAGCGATCAGTAAACACAGCTACGAGTTTAAAAATTGAATGGCGAAGAGTCCAAAGGACTTTCTCAGATTTTACCCTCGATCCAATCGTGCCTAAAAAAATGTAGTTTCACAGTAGTCACGCGAGATCTGTCAAAGAAAACCTATTGGAAAAAGTACCTGCAATCTGATTATCTCTTATTTGCAGAAACGCTGTTCTAAAAACCTATGAAGGAAAACGTTTAATAAGAATTTGTACAAATGCCTGATCGGGACTTACATTTATGAGAATTCACAAAGGAGTGCTTCCCCTAGCAGAAAGACAACTTCAAATGATCGGCTATAACCAGAAGCACGACATGATCGACCTAAATAATGAAAAACATTATTAATTTTCAAAGTAATTTTCTTTTTATTATAATATTTACTCGAATGTTTACAGTTTACAAGCGATTTTTAACGAATAGACAATACCAATGCAAAGCGCCTCTGATTTTCTGTGCTCACAAGTTGAGGAGAAAGTTAAAGCATACCCACCAACAGTAGGTGGACTAGTCGAGAGACCTACACCTCACCTTCTATTTTGCCAATACTTCATGAACGATGAACGAAGAATATGAGATCTACTGAGATTCTCAAAAGCGTACATACCTACAGCTTGGGACGCCAGTATACTAAAGTGGCTCCAGACTATAGTCAGTCTGGCCGTCTGGTTCAGAGCCTCACATGAGGTTTCTTGCAGAAGCTGTGATTAGATAGAAACATAATACACTAAACAGTTCCTGTCAAGATGCTACGCTACTTCAAGAATGTTCTTCGGATTTATGGAAAATCAAATCTTCGAGTAATCAACAAAATTCGTCTAGACTCGGTGAAATACCTGATTGGATTAGCCAAAAAATGGGTATTCCTTAACGTCATGTTCATCAGTATAAAACTGGACTTTTCTGGGCACCACAATAAATCTCTATGATCTCACCAATCAACTTCGTTATGATAACACCAATCCTAAATTGAAGAGCTTCTTTCATGCTAGTGGTTGGACTCCTTTTTACCTTTGATATTGTTGATAAAAATGTGTAAAGTATTTAGGTATAAAGATATAAATATAATATTAAAAAACTATTTAAATTTTCATTCTAAATTTCACCATTTGCTTTTACACAAACCTTCACACGTTTAAGCCTTTCAACTATTGCAGCACGCACGGTTTCCATGGATATTCCTTCTGGTACACTATTGCGCCGATGTTAACCCCTTTTTGGCGGAAATGAAAATATCTAACGCCTTTACCAGACACGCCCCACCAAACCATTACGGAGGCTGGTTGGTGGCCGCGCTAAACCCTTGCAACAACATTTTTTGCGGGCTTAGCATAGATTTTGTCGTTTTGCTTATTAAAAGCTTCATTCGCAGTGAAAATTTTCCCATCAGTGAAAATAATATTTTCATGGCCGTTGACCGCGTGCAACCAAAGAAGCTGCTTGCATCTGTCGAGTCTAATTTTCTTCGCGTTGTCAAAAGATTACCAGTCTAGCGACTGAAGGCTTTCATGTGGGAATCACCTCTGACTAGTCTTGACATGGATCTGGTCGATACATTAATTTCTCGGACACGATTTTCTGCTTTCTAAGGGGATTTATGCGAATTCTTTCTCGAACGGCTTTTATGGCTACACTGGTTCGACCCACGCGAGGACGACCACTTCTTTTTCTGTCTGTCATTCAGACATTTTCCCATTTTTTTGTTATGCAATCAGTGCAATGCGATTTTCCTTAGCTCCCCACTGCATTGTTAGCAAGCGAAATTTGCCACGAAACTGAGTATAATTTATGAGTAGACAAGAATAAACCAGGGAATTTTTTTCTGCGAATTTTTTATCGCCGGATGCATTTTAAAATTTTTCACAGAATTTATGGCAAGATTAAATATGAATCAAATACCAAGAATTCGACTCACGCGAGGGCTTTTATCAAGCAAATTCCTCTTGAGTTAATAAAACAACATATTCTAAATGGGCTGGCAATACATTCTTTACTAAATAAATACTTTAAAAGATACCATAAAATGCACTTCACTAGCTAGCGATGTAGAAAATCTGCCTTCATAACCAACTTTTTTGAGCTATACCCCCAGCAGTAAAAATAGGATTTGGAAAAAGGATGCACTTTATGTGGAATATTACTCTGAACAGAATATGTAAGGTACACATACGTGAACAACTTTTCAGCCCATGTCCTAAATAACAATCAATCTTAGCGAGAACTGATTTTTTTATTGTATATTGGGTATGGAAATAAGTTTCCAGTTTCCTTTCTTAGCCAAAGCTACGAATTCTTTATACAATTAAATAATAAATGATATTCTTTACTCCATCTTTCAGGCAGCATACGGATTCCTCTGACGAAAAATTCGACTTCTTTTGACCCATTCATTGAGCCAGTTTGCGATGCTCTCGTAAGAGGTGAATCGTTCTCCAATAAGGGCTGACTGCATTGATCGGAACAGATGGTAATCCGAAGGTGCAATGTCTGGGGAACACGGCGGCTGGGGCAAGATCTCCCAATGCAGTCGCTCTAAATATTTCTGCATCGATTTGGCAACGTGTGGCCTGGCGTTGTCATTGCAACAAATCAGTTCGCAATGTCTACCATCCCATTCTGGACGCTTTCCTTTGAGAGCTCGATTCAAACGCATTAGCTGCAGTCGGTAACGATCGCCAGAGATGGTTTCACATCGCTTGACGCATGAACATTTATCTTCACTGTCGATGGACTAAGTTCACCTGGCAGGCTCCACCATTGTCGACGCTCTTGTTAAAGCACTAAAATACACACGAGAATTGCAGTAGTTTACACGAAAGGAATTTTTTACACTAATTTTTCCAACGAATCTGTTTGGAAATATAGGCAACAAATCGGAATTCTCGTCTTCTTTGCAGTTATTTTAAAAAAAACAACTCCAGAAAATCGAATAAAATTAAATTTCTATACTTTGTGTGCATCGCAATTATACTTTTTAGTTAGAGGCGTTTAAATTCAAAGAACTGGGACATTTTCAAGCTTTTTCGAAAATTTTTAATATTTTGTTCTCCATTTTTAGTTTATAAACTTTGTAAAAAAAATATTAAAATTGCCACGAAAATGTAAAATCTAAGAGCGCTAAAATCAGAAAAAATAATATATAAAAGTTATAATAACTTGAATAAAAAAGCCACTAACATCAATTTTCGTCACATTCCTTCCTTCAGTTGAAAATCTGCTAAGCACTTATTGCTTTTTTATCATTTCTGCGGTTGTACGTATGAAAAAATGATCAAAATTTGCTGCGACGACGATGGCAAACATGAAATTTCTTTTGTCAACAAGCCATAAATCTGCAGCTAAAAGAAATAATCGCCTAATTGGACTTAAGAAAAACTTTTTTTCTTATTCTGTTAACAAAAAAATTTTTTTTATTTTTCTATTTTTTATATTAGAATTCTTTTTTAAAGTTTTAAATAAAAATATAATTGCTTCTTAATAATTTGCAATTATGTAAAGTGGTTTTTCATGAAAGTAGCATATTTGAGGAGGAACTGGGCCAAACAGCTGGCAGAAGTGTACGCGCCATTTTTTATTTATTTTTTTATCATATGATTTAGTCGGTTATTGTTTGTGAATATAAAAGTAACTCAATTTTGAATTTCAAGTATTTATATTCATACGTATGACGTTTTCATTCTTCATTCCACTCAAACATTTGCAATGTGTCCAGCCATTAAAATAGTCAATTCAGACTTAACCAAGAAGTAAAATGGATGATTCACCACCAGCTGCATGGGGCGCCTAAAAAATCCGCTGATCGCTAAAAACGAAAAAAAAAAATTATTAGCGAAAAAAATTTTACCAAAATATTCAGCCTCAAACTCACAAAACTCGCCATCGATTGCACCGCCGGTTTCATCTACCCACCAAACTGCCTTATGTGGCATATTCGACACAGCTGGAGAGCGCGTATTGAAAAAGGAGGAGAACATATGCGTGAATTTCGTTTCACCATTAAAGATGCGTGCGAAGCCCAACTGTGGAAAAATCGAAAATGAAAGAAAGTAATGAAAAATAGCAACAACTGCACACAAACCGCACTAAGGGCCTCCTTGAGGTCAGCGTTGTATTCAACGCGGAATTTCGGCAGAGTTAAAGCCATTTTGTGTTCGCTCAACTGCTCATTGAGCTTTACAAGATCCTCATATTGTAGCCGCTCCTCAAGCTCCAACAAACCATCCACTTTGTTGGGCAACAATAGCCAAAGTTTAAGCGTATCATTCGCATATGGCAGCTCCACCAATTTGGCGTCCAAATGTGCCAATTCTGCGTAACGAAATTTGTGTGTCACAAACATGAAATCGACTAATTTATGGTTAACGCGATCGGTGAAAAAATTTAATTTCTCTGTATCCTTTACATTGAAACCCACCGCCCATGGCGCATGAAATACTGCCGCCGTCGCTAAGACAAAACGATCGCCCAATTCGGCCAATTTTGAATTGAGCACTTGACCGCAACTGTAGTTCGATTGCCTCAAGAATTGGTAGTTTAGTTCATCTATGGTTTTGCGATTGAAATTCACCATTTCAGCAGGCGTTTCAAAATGTTTCGACATTTCCAGGAACTCGTCTTGAAATTTGAACATCACATGCTCTTGTACATAGATGGCGCTCAGTAAGAGCGCGCTGTGTTGAGCATGCCTTTTCACTGAGCTTAAAAGGAGCGACATGTTTAGTGTTGCAGTTTGTTTTGTCTCCGTTTGTGGCAAGTGCAAAGCAGCGCGCAATGTTGCAGCCTCCACATCATTGGCGCCGTAGGAGAGCAACGTCAAAATGGCTTGCACCAATACTGGCGAGATGACAACATTCTGTGACGGCAACTGTAGGCCAAGTGCGGTGGAGAGTTTTAAGGCAAAACGATCGCTGGCAACCTTGGCTGTGAGTGCGGGCGCTTCGGCGGCGATCGTCTGGAGCACAAAAATGCGGCTGAGCGCAACGAAAACTGAAGCGGCCAAATGGGAAGATTGTAAAGCGCGATTAGTGGGTAAAGTGTAAGGGTGAATACGAAATTGCAATGAAAAGTGGAATTTTCAATAAGGCAATATGTGTATGTATGTATGTATATAGTAATAAATTTTATGACTTACATGATCTGAGATTCATAGTACTGAATACAATGCTTTCTAGGTAATTAAACACATTTAATATAGAATTTCCAAAGGCAACGCGTTTTCGGAGAATGTGGTCGCTTTATCGCGTTATGACTGACTAAATTTCCTCTACACAGTGCGATTTACGATTAGTCTTAATTTTGCTAAGATCATAAATAATTTAGCTCAGATTGTCAAATAGTCAAATATACAGTGTGGAGACAAAGTATGCATACACCTGCAAGTCTTATCAAATAAATATCGGTCAGACATTAATATGAAATAATGTTTTCGTATAGAAAATGTTAAGCTCATATATTTAAATATATAGATTAATAATAATAAAAACAAACTATAATTAGTCTTTACCACTTTTTTAATGCTGGTCGGTGTTTGGATTTCGAATTTTGAAATAACAAGCAGCCCTTTTTGAATTCAAGATACTTCGATTCTGGTAAAAACGGTTGTCTGTAAAGTCGGTTTAGTTTAACCTGACAACGTCATCAGAAAATTCTGATGGAATGGTTGCATTTTTCAAAAGAAAATTTTAATTTTGTTTGTTTGATAGATATTTTGTATGGATATAGAGAAGAAGGTAAATGGAATCACAGTGGAATTAATCAAGTTACATTTACACAAACGTGAAAATTACGAAACATTTATCAAATTCATGAAAGATACCTATATTCAATTTCGATTGTGCATCAGACGTTAATAAGTCAACAACACTAAGAGGCACCATCATCGATTTGACTTTTTCAAGACACTTTACACTCGAAACACTCGCTTTCATTTCCAACTTTTCCTATCATCGTCCTATTCTCAACAGAAAAATGGTTCATTACCATGCACACAGGCAGAAGGCATATGCAAATACAAATATGTATGTGCTCACTCAAGTAGGAGAGAGCCAGATATCGAGCGTTGCCGAACGCGGGGGCCGATTGTGCCTCTTTGTCGTTCGTTCCGCGCTCTCGCTTGCAGTTCAAGCAAGGTAACGACGCATGAGCAAGACAACGACGCATTTTTTGGTGCGTGCAGCTGGCTACATCGAATTATAAGACTTTATCACGTCAAAAAAATCAAAATTCAGTAATCGACGTCGATTTATGTGTATCTCAATTGTAGAGTTTGATTTTCTTGCGCCTCTATTAAGTCTAATTGTCCAGCTGCTTTTTGGGTTATAATTATATTGGAAATGGAAAACTCACCATTAATGGATTGAGGTCTCTTTGCCTACATATTGCAGTACTTAATATAGCAACAAAGTGTCGTGTATAGATGAGTTAAGCAGTGAGTATTTAGGTTTGAAATCAGCTTGAGGTTGAATTGAAAACTAAGGTACCATATTTCTCAAATCTGCAGGATTATTTCATAGGAGTACTTCGAATTGAGAATCGTAGCTTCTTCAACGAAAAATATTTTCTTCTTATGGCAAAAAACTTATTTCTCAATTTTATAAAGAGCTCTGGAGATGTTCGGGGCCCCACGAGAGCTCAACGAAAAATAATTGACGCTAAAACATTTGCAACGAAAGTAAGAAGCCTACCAAGATCAGGATGGGCCGACGAACTGGAAGATGACAAGAGGAAACTCAAGGACGAGAACTGGAAGGGATCAGCCGAGGATCGAGTCAAATGGAGACATTTTGTGAAACAGGTCTACGCTTACACAGAGCTGTTTAACATTTTTTTAAGTAAAGCACAGGTTGGGTACCATATTTTGGACCTTTGTCGATCGATTTATATATAAACATTTTATACCAAATTGCATGTTTCCCATAGCAATGCAATTGTAATATAAGAATGCGTTCGCACTAAATACCAAATAAACACAAAAATAGATGTCTAATATTTTTGCCCATCAAAAAAATGTAGTATCATCAAGAAAACATTCTGATATAATTTTTCAGTTGGTCTCAATATATTCAATTCAGTTCAAAATGTCATAGATGATGTAGAATATTTTTCTTGATTTTTCTCTGAAATTCCGGGATATATGTGCATAAATGATGACAGATCACGCGTGACTACTGTCAAATTAAACGCATAATTTTTTCAGTGTTCATTGATGCTTCATCATGAAAAGACTTACGCGTGAACAACATTTACAAATCGTACAATTGTATTACAAAAACCGACGCTCAGTGAAAAGTGTTCATCGAGCGTTCAGACCAACTTATTATGTACAGCGATGAGACCCATTTTTGGCTTAATGGCGGGGTCAATAATCGAAATTGCAATATTTGGGCTGAAGAGCAACCCGAAGCCATTCAAGAACAGACATTACATCCATTGCAAACAACCATTTGTTGCGGCCTATGGGCTGAGGAATCATCGGCTCATATTTCTTCAAAGACGAGGCTGGCGTCAATGTAACAGTGAATGGCGAGCGCTATCATGCAATGATAAACGACTTTTTAAATGCCGGAAATTGAATCCCGTGATCTCTTCGAACAAGACGGCGGACGGGGTTACTTGCCATACAGCCCGTGAAGCAATGGATTTACTGCGTCGTCGTTTCGGTGACAAATTTATCTCTCGTCTCTGACCAATGGATTTGCCACTAAGATCTTGTGATATCACACCTTTGGACTTTTATATGTGAGATTATGTTGGGTGTAAATGCTTTGGGGATAAACCGAGTTCGATTAAAGCATTGGAAGTCAACACTACTAAAGTTATTCACCAAATACCGACCGAACTCCTCCAGCGAGTCATTCGAAATTGGTGTTTACGGATGGCCGAATTATGGCGCAGTTGCAGCCAACATTTGAAAGAGATTATCTTTGAAAATAAAAATTAATGGTTCCACACAAAAACAGTAAAGATTGTTCAATCAATTTGCATTATCGTTGAAACATCCTGAAAATATTAAATATGCATGAAATACTAAAAAAAGGGATGTGGAGCACATATTGAAAGAGGAGTTCGGTCTAGATTATAATTATTATTGACATGAAAGAGCCCTACGCCCCTTTATAGGTGCAGAAAATTTCTCCGAGTCCAAGTTTCGCAATCAATTTTAGTATTTCTTCCATTTTATTGAATTTCATTTCCTCCTCTGGTAAAATATGTTTATCCAGGTGTTTTTCCCCTGGCGGCCGCCGTAGCCGAATGGGTTGGTGCGTGATTTCCATTCGGAATTCACAGAGAGGTCGTTGGTTCGAATCTCGGTGAAAGCAAAATTAATAAAAACATTTTTCTAATAGCGGTCGCCCCTCGGCAGGCAATGGCAAACCACCGAGTGTATTTCTGCCATGAAAAAGCTCCTCATAAAAATATCTGCCGTTCGGAGTCGGCTTGAAACTGTAGGTCCCTCCATTTGTGCAACAACATCAAGACGCACACCACAAATAGGAGGAGGAGCTCGGACAAACACCTAACAGAAGTGTACGCGCCAATTATTTATTTTTTGTTTTTTAGGTGTTTGTCCCACTGGGTCTTCCATTAGTGTTGGACTGCAAGTATATTCTCGGGCTAGTAAGATGATAATTCAATCTGCAATGCCCTGTTATAATTCCTGTGATGTTTCTTAAACTATTTTTCTTTCATTCCATACAATAAATCGGTTTGGGTTAAAGCTATCTATCAATGATTTTGATTGCGATGAACCCGGTAGATTGTACCAGTGTGATATTCTTTGTCTTTCCTTGATTTCTTGAATAATAAAGGAGAATTTACCATTTCCTACGCACAAAATGGCTCTGAGCCTATTAATAGGTCCAGCGTTTCCTGGCTAATTTATCTGTCATATCCCGTTACCCATAGTTCCTATATGCCCTGGAATCCATGACATACGTTCCTGACATCTCTGAGCTCTATTCAGCTTACCAAGACATTCCAGTACCAGTTTTGATGTAAGCTGGAGTGAGTTGAGAGCCTTGATTGCTGCCTCTACCTCGTTTATCTTGCAGGCTTTAGATCACCCCTCGCAAGTCTTTTTATTGCCAAGCTCAATCTTGAAGCGTTTAACAAAATTGAATATTGAATTTAATAAGCCATTGAAGCCTTGCTTGTGTGTCTTTTACTGTTTGCTTGATCGTCCAATTATCTCATGCCCTTGCTGGATTTATGTATGTTCAGTTCTACCTTTAAGCACCAGCTTCAAACTCTTAAGCTCTTAATTTAACCCGGCGAGCGTAAGGTTAATATTTATTACATTGAGCGTAAGCTGGGTGTAACAAACCCATATATTGAGCTAGATATTTTAATGTGTCCATAATATTTTTATATGTTTTTATTTACTAGTACAATTATGTAATAACCCAAGAACTGATTGGGAAGGAAAAATAAAGCAAACAAATATTTTTAAATCTTTATTTATGAAATTAACAAAAATATTTTCTTTCATTTAAACAAAGTGTAACACTTAGTATTATAATTTTATAAAAAAAGGAAACTAAAAAAAAACAAAACGAATAGCTTTTACTTCTAGCTTATAAAATTAGGAAACATATGAGATCAAAACTTTTACTATATAGTTATTCAGAGTTCTCGTAATCATCTTCAGTTTGAGCGCAATCTTGACACGTGAAAACAGCATGTTCCATACATAAATAGCGATTGCATTTATAACAAGTGTGTTTAGTCTTGCGATCTTTTTTAGTAGGGCATATTTGACATCTCCTGATAGGCTTAGGAACTTTATTTGGAGGTCGTTGTGAGTGTGAGGGTTCATCCACTTGGTCCAGAATTCGTTTGCGAAGCTCTCGGGGTAAATGCTGATTTTCCTTTCTGTTTTGTAAATGTTCTGAAACCAATCCAATACCCAGGTCTCTAAGAAAATTTCGGCGTGACAAATTGCTACTATTATTGGACTTGTAAACTATTATGCTATTTATACCAGCCATGTTCAAAACTGCATAGAAAATCACCATTGGCCAGCGCTTTGTATTTCGCGAAACATCGTAGTTGGTGCACAGCTCATCTACAACATCAACGCCTCCCTTGGTCTGATTATAAAAAATAATCATTTCTGGTTTTTGTGTGCCATTAGTATCAGCAACAACGCTATCATCGTGATGTAATGTTGACATCAACAAAACAACCTTGTTTTTTTTTGGCACATGGGACAATAAAGATATATCCTTTTGAAATCCAAACACTGTGCTGGGGATCTCTCGGTTACGCGTTTGGAGCATCTGACTTGGAATCTCGGGCTTATTTTTTCGAACAGTGCCTGTGCTTGTCAAACGATGTTCTTTCAATAAGTGTAACATCAACGGATAACTGGTAAACCAGTTATCAAAGGTGACATTGCGATTGGTTTTGGAAATTGGAGCCACAAGTCTGTCCACAACATCATAAGCTTTGTTACTGAGAGCGTAAGGGCCTGTTGGTTGTTTTCCTGGGTAAATTTCAAGATTGATGACGTAAAACGCCTTTGCATCAACCAAGGCATATATTTTCAAGCCATATTTGTTTGGCTTATTGGGCATATACTGGCGAAAACTGCAACGGCCTCGAAACGATGGAAGTTGTTCATCTATAGTTGTATACTCAGATGGTGTATAAACAATTTGGCAATTTGCTACGAACTTCTCGAAAAAAGAACGAATGGCAGCCAAATTATCAGTAGCTTTTCTTACGCTCCGAGTATTCTTATCATCAAACCGTAAACAGTTTTGAATAAATTGAAATCTCTTCAAAGTCATCGTTGTCCTAAAAATCTCAACCCCTGATCCATCACTTATCCACAGATCCTTCAAATTCAGCTTATTTGCTTTGAACTGTCCTGCAAGATACAAGAGACCGATAAAAGCCTTTAATTCTGACGATGACAAGTCTGCCATGATATATTTCTTTACGTGACTATTTTCACAAGCAGTTCTCTTCAGATTTATTTGACTATTTGTATGTAACAATATTTCTTCCAAAATCTCATCAGTAAGAAAGAGTTTCCAACATTCAACAGCTGTCTTTGCATTTTTGCCAATATCTTTTACGCCCTGCCTTTCCCTTATAATGTTTTCTGATCTCGTACGCACGTTAGACCTTTCTGGTACACTAAACCACTTTGTACCATTCTTTCCAGTAAAATATGGTCTGTTATCATTGCTTTCACGTTCTTCAGATCCCTCAGCTTCGTTTTCTTCCTCATTCGGTAATCCTACCTCTTGTTCCGAATCACTTTCAGAGCTTCTTTGGCCAACATTATCAATTTCGAAGTCACTACCAGAATCATCACAAGAATCATCCTGATCAGCTGCTTCGAAAACCCTCAATAATCTTCTTTGGGTTTCTTCGTATGACATATTAATTATTTAGCTGAAAAAAAAAAAATAAAAACTAAAATATAACGAATATAAAACAAAAAGTATTTACTCGAATTTGTAACACGAAGCGTAAGGTGGGTGAAACTTACCCGGCCGCAACTTTGACAACATCTAAACACCTCGCCAGTCGGCGGTCAACTGCGGCATGAAACACAACGAATGCCTACCTGCCCCCGCGCAGCTACTCAGACGCACAACTTATTTTGACGTACGGAATAGAAAATATCAAACGGTTTATTACAGGCTGGGTGAATTTCACCCAACCTTACGCTCGCCGGGTTAAGAAACAATCTAAATTTTCTGATGAATTTATTTTCAGCAAAGTATGGTTGTTCTAACTCTTCAGAAACTCTCTTATAGGTATACGGGTCTGCTTCAGATGTGCTTAACACCAAATTAGTTGAAATTACTTATGTGCATACTTTTGCCTCACAGTGTAATTTTTTAAATGAAACAAATATTTGCGCATAGTCTTTTCCCCCCGTTCTCTGCAACCAAACAAATGCGATTTTTCAAGACTCTGAGCAACTGTTATCAATGGAAATACAAAACAGCAGCACCTTTTTTTATAAAAAATGTTTATTTGAGTATTTTGTGTCAGAAATTCCATGATTGTTTTTTCTTATTTCTTTTCTTAAAAATTACACACACACACATAATGGCATGGAGCATAAATTAATATTACGGGTAAAAGTATTCAAGTCTTAGAACAAATATTTGATCATATTTTTTACTGTATATTAACGACATGTCCAATGAACAATACAGCCTGCGGGCTTCGTATGGCGAACATAAACGGATGATCTGCCGTGAAATGAATGATTTTGTTGGGTAGCGATAGCGGTATTAGCTTGATAACTGTAATAGAGAAGAATTAAAAAAAGGAGACAAATTACAAATTTGAATTTTTTCTCAATTCGTTAGGTTTGAATGTGGCTTTGTTTTTGTTTCTGCTTTGCTTTCTATTTGCTCATGTAAATACTTACATGATGCTGCTGCCGCTTCGGAGCCTGCCTCATTGACATCGAGGAATGCTTTGTGCTGCACTTGCGACACACCAACCGGTTGTGAGCGGAAAAAGCCTTTCAACTCAGCCTGGTCGGTGAAAAGATCTGTAATGCCGAGCTGTAATGGAAAATGGGCAATTAGTGAAATTTGCTTAACAGTTTATTAGTGACAATATATAAAAATGAAAGTAAGCTAAGCGCTGAAGCAGAACTACACATAACTCAAGCAACTGAAATTTTAACTTCTGAAAACGAATACTTTTCCGAAAGTATTGGCCTATTAGGTGGAACAGACATAGAGATATTTCGAAAAATCTTTTTTTGGGCCTGTTTTAGCTCAAATCCAGAATACAAGACATGGGAAGCCACAATATGAAATAGAAATTTCCATAAAATTCGTAATGAAAGACTTGAAATTTTGTAGAATCTGCAAGCCTTGAGTCGCTGATGAACAGTGTATGGTTAAGACTTCCATCTACTAATGGGTGAGCCGGCTTTGTTAGCTTAAGAAAATCCCACGGCTGCCTTTAACCCATCCATGGCTTTTCTTGGTTATTAAAATGAAATCCTCCTCCAATTTGAGGTGTACAAATTAACCACCTCAGAACGGCGGAAAGTTTTTTTGTCAAGAGATTTTTTCATGTCAGAAATGCACTCGGCAGTTTGCCATATCCAGCTGAGCGACGAGCACTATTAGATACAAAATTATGTCACCCTAAGGTTTAAGTTTCCCGTTTGCCACTCTTAGCGTTAAGTTTTTCTTTTTTTATTAAAATGAAAGACACTGCAATTGATTTCTCTTTTTTTACATCAGCCAATCACCATTTGATATATGAATAAACAAGAACGCCAAAATCTGTAGTATTTTGTGCTTAGAGCGTCGTTCGAGCCCGAGCTCTATTGGTAGCCAGCTACGGCGGCCAAGTAGAATGGTTTTACAACCCTTCAAATCCATATTTTTGTCCAAAGCCCGGTGCGCTGACTGACCGCGAATCGACTGTAGATAGCCAGAGGATTTCACACCTTCACTTTGCACGGAGAAACCAAACAATTTCAATCGTGAGCGATCTTAAGTTTTTATTACCACAGGCATAGTATTGCTGCTAGTGCTACTTTTTTCGTACGTCATCATACCCCCAGCTTCCATATACAGATTTTTATGAAGAGAGCCGTTGTACAGAATCCCAGAAGAATTTACCAGTTTTAAAAAACCTTTAGTTCTTGATCTGCTTCGCTTTCAACTCACCTTTTTCAATGGACCTTGCATGCCCAACTCGAAATCCACGCGGAATCTTGGTATTCGTACTGTCACCGTCTCCATTTGCATGCGCGACGTCAATTTATTCAAATTGACATTCTGCAATCGTTGTTCCATCGCGGGCAAACCATTCAACTGATTCGGTAGCAACACCAACATTGAAATATTTGAATTTTCATACTTCATTTCCAAACCGGTTGCATCCAATTCGGGAAATTCACCATAACGGTAGATGTCATCATTGTACATCATATTGACGGGCACTGTCACTTGTGGCGAAACATGGAAATTCTGTTGCTCCGTATCCATAGTGGAGAACTCCTTCGCCCACTTGGCCTTGAAATGTATGGCGCTGACAAGTATCGCCTGCGTCTGTGCATCTAGTTGAGCGGGTGCAACCAGTTGCTGTATAATATTTTGCGTTTTTCTCGCCACCCAATCATTGATATTCGCCGCCGCCGCATATGGCGAGCCAAAGTCAGTCGCTTCGATGGCACTCTCGAAGTAACGAGCGCGTTGCAGCATATCCGCTTGTACCCTTAATTGTTGGCTGTGATACATTTTATTTGCCATTACCAGCTGTGAGCTGCCGGTATTTAATTGCGTTTGCAACAAATTGTAGAAAAGCTTTTCGGTATCTTGTTTAGTGGCGGGTAGTGAGAGTGCGCGTTGCAATTGGAACGCTGTCTGGCCACTGGCGCCGGTATAGACGAACGCCAACAATAATTGCAGCGAAATGGGCGAATAAACGATGTTGCGCTGTGGCAGCGAGCCGGCAATTATGTAGAAAAGATCGGCATTGAAATCGTTAAGAGAGTTTGATGCAGCTGCAGCGGCAGCGGTTTGTGGGTTAAAACGATCCTTGAGCCCATCACTGCTTCCTGAACTGCTATTGGGCCAAATTGGTTTGCTATTTGCTGATTGCGGCGGCCGTGTGGCTAAGGGATGTGGCTGCGCCTGTAGCAGTGGTTGACCCTGTTTTTGCTGCGCCGGAAACTGCAAGCTGGCTAATGATGATTGTGGAGGTTCAGCGTAACTCGCACCCGGCAGTGATTGTGGCACCTCATTTGTTTTTGCTGGAATATTGTGATGTTGCGTCAATGAAAGGATTGAGCCGGTAGCGGTGTTGGCAGTGGTGTACGTCTGCTGCTGATCCACATAATTTGTGTGTGTGTTGGGGGACTGCAGCTGCCCTTGCGAAGTCTGCGGTGCATTTTGCATAGGTCTTTGTGCTTGCTGTGGCTGTGCCCAGAGTTGTTGTTGTTGTTGTTGTTGCTGCTGCTGTTGGTAAGGCGTTTGAAATGATTGCGCCGCCGCATAGCCAATTAGTAAGGCAACTAAAAGTAGAGTAAATAAAAACAATCAATGTTTGTATTAACGCTGCAAAAAACGAAATGTATCAGAAAAACTGCTGGTTCTTTTTTAGGTTGATTTGGGGGGAAAACCAGCAGTGCACAAGAAATCGCTTGCGTTTCGATTGCTCTTTCGTTTGTGATACCATATGCGGCAGACGCGGTGTCAGAACTACTAAGAGGCAACAAAACATCCGGGATTCCCGACACTGGGGAGTAACCAGAGATGGGACCTACAATAAATGTGTTTACATAAACTTCGCATTTGAATTAAAATCAAAATTATTACAATCGTTTAATAAAAGAAAAAATGTACTGCATTTTTCGCTTGCCCCGAGAATCGAACTTAAGACTTCCTGAACGATACACCACTCGTGAACGTTTGTGAGTGCGGGGGCAGAGAGAGAACTGGGTAAACTGAGCCTCCCAAAGAGCCAAAAAATTATCGGCTTCGGCGCCATCGAGTGAGAGATGTGCAGCATACGAGATCATAGTAGCTCCGAACCATCGAAAAAAGAATACAGCGGTACCGTTATCGAAAAATTATATATTTTCCCTTTTCAGAACACCTTTATGTTTTTCATCTTAAAGCCTTATTTAAACACAATTGGGATCTCCACAAGGGCTTCGTAATATCGTATTGCTGTACGTTGTAAACTTGTAAGCGGCTAAAAGTATATTGAGGGGGTTTGCAAGGTACCGTACCAGTCATATTATGTTATGATTACTTCGCATAGTCAAAAAGTATGTAGTTGATTGCGGTTTCGAGTTGCTTAAAAGTTTATTTAAACGATACATAAGACAGTACGACAACTTGTGAATCACATAAATGTGTCTAGATAGAATATGACCTTTAGGAATTGAACTACAAGTACTTCGGTTAGATAAAGGCTTGCAAGCATTTCGCATTCTCGAGGAAAGGCAGATAGGCGACTTTTTATTTATTGTTTGAGTTTGAGGAGGTTGAAGTCAATAGTATTCAGTAAATGAATCATTTAATATACCAAAATACTCAAGAATTTTATTTCCGGTAACGAATTTTTTACGATACGCTTTGATTTTAGTTTAAAAATTAAATTTTTTTAACATTTTATGAATTCTTCCAGTTTTGAAGGTTAATATTTGCAAATTTAAGTGTATCGATCTTGAAATTATGCATCCGGAAATATATGTACATACATACACATGTAAATGCGATAAGTCAGCAAAATTTTGTATGTTGATAAAATATTGAATAATCTGTATTCGCTCTGTACAGTGTAAATAATACAATGCACATTAAAGGAAAGGCCTTTGTGCACTTTGCAGCAAATTTAAGAGCACAACATGATAAGGTCCTAAAATAAATAAAAATTAAAAACATACTTCATTTTGCAACGAGTAAAGGCAGATTATAATACCTTATATGTAAGTGTATGGATCAAATTACCTATTTCAATTTTTAACATAATTTTTTTTGATCGCTGAAGTTTTCGATATGTAACGCAAATCTTATATTTCAGAAAAAAACTAACAAATCATGAATTAAAAAAAAATAATAATAAAGTTAACTTAAGTAAAAATAATGAAGTAAAGTAGAATACTACATTTTTTCTACCTGTATTTGTATTTGTAAAATAAAACAAAAATAATTGAGTGAAATAAAATAAAAGTAATTAATACAAAAAACAAATATAACAAAAATGTGTATGTAAAAATTAAAATTAAATTGAAAAAAGCCGAAGGTGTTTACACTAGTGCTCCATTCCAATGTAAAGTAGTGGATCTAATAAATTGAAAAAAAAAATTTAAAAACCCAAATTAAAAAAAAAAAATCAATAAAAAGAGTAAAACAAAAATAATTACTTCACTATAAATAAAAATAATAAATTAAAATTAAAATAATGAAGTAAAATAGTATAAAAATATTTACATAGAATTAAAGAAAAATAGTTACGTTAAATAAAATAAGAATAACTCAGTAAAAAAATAAGAATAATTAAAACAAATACAAATATAATACAACAAAAATTTATAAAAATATGTATGTATAGTGAAATACCAAAAAGCAATTTGTAAATTACGGAAAGCATTTAAACCGTTGCATTAACTTAAGGTGGTTAAGAATTTTCAAAAAATCAATTTTTTTTTTTTTTTGATATTTCGAAATTATAGACTTTTAAGAATATACTGTCATATTTTTGCAAGGATATTCCCAGTATTTTCGCTTCTACAGCCGATTTAGCAGGCCAGATTCGTCACGCGGCCACTCTCAAAACTTTAAGCTCAAATATCCCAAAACGACCTTTTTCGGCCTGGTGTTGTAAAAAAAAAAAACAAAAAAAAAAACTATGCAACCGCATCGTCTGAAATTTTACTACTAGAATCATATTAGTATTACAATTATTTAGTATTTTTTATTAAAAAATTGAAAAAAACCCCTATGTTTAGAGTGTCAAATCCGCGCCAGTTAGTCAAAGTTTTTTGTTTTTTTATTCTAGTACGGGGCATAGCTACAGTCATACTGATTAATATTTTTTTTTGGTTTTTGTGGTAAATAGAAATACCAAAATGGACAACACCTTCAGCGCCATTTTTAAAATTATTTAAATTAAAAAAAATTTTTTGTTTAATTTTTTTAATGTAATAGAAGTTAAATAAAACACCTAAAACCTTTAAATATCGTTTTTCATTCTTTTTATTGTAAAAAAAAAATCCTGAAAATACCCTAAATTTTCGAGCTCTAGACCACCGGGACCCCTTAATCTAACCAACAAAGCGTCTTATTTAAACCTAGATAACACTTCTTCATCGAATCGACTATGCGACTTAAGTTTAAGTTGACCGAATCATACAAAAACGAAAAAAATCAACTAATATATACAAAAAATATAGCATTTAATTAAATGCACACAAATATCCGAGTTTATTTTACTACGTATTTACAAGTATGATACTCGTAGTTCAAATGAAAATTCCCGTAGTCGCATCGACGAAGATGGTTCTTAGCGTATAAAAAATAAGAAGTGCAACCTAGGGCTAAGAACGCATTTTCTTCCATCATATCTCAATTTCGGCAAATCAGTTTCTGGTATTTCCATTGAATTTCAGATATGTATGTGTGTGTATGTACGTTCTCAGCGAATGCGATTATTGATATTTTTCCGTATTTTTTGTTGTTTTTGTTTTTTTGATGTTAAATACTTTTGATTAATTAGTAAATTGCTTACGAAAAATCCCCTGCATTTTGTTGGCTTTATCTCTTTCCACTCTGCACTAATACAGCATCAATTCTTTGCTCTGTTCACTCTTTTTTCCCCACTAGTATTCACTTTTATATCCGCTACTAGTAGTATACGATCACCAATACGATTCGGGCTGCAATTCGTGCGATTACTTAGTATTTAAAAAATTATTTCGTACTGATGAACTTTTTGCGCAAATTTTTTATATAAATAACTGTTATGCACTTGTTTATATCTTCATTTATTTTTACTTTTATTGATTTTCTTTGCTTCCTCCTCTTTAAAAGATTACCAGTTATTCACGGTAGAACGAAATCTCGCGCACACGTATCTTACTATACACTTTGTTCATTGCGGCTACTATGACAAAGCGGCACTGGTCGTAATTTTATAAACTTCTTAATATAAATATTTGAGGCCGTGGTTATGCTAAAATTGGCGAACACCGTGCAATTGTTGTTGGATCGAACATGAAGAGAGAAAGAGAGAGTTCGCCGATTCTCACAGCATGATATAAACACATTGACGACGGCAAACGGCAAGCATCATCAGTTAAATATTAAAATACTATTATTGTAAATTCTGTAGTATTGGAGCAAAACAATTTTGTTATTTTATTTACTCTAAAGTTCAATATATTATATATTCTCTGTAAAAAGAACTATCTGTGATAACAAAAAATTCTTATAATGTAAATATGTAGCTTTTTTGTGAAATCGCCAAAACCCATTACTACTTTTGCGGTTAACTTTCTTATAAAACCGGCATAGCCAAGACACATTGAAGAGTAGAAGCTAGCAGTAGAGCAAAAATAACAAGTGAATTTTTGTTCTGCTTTCGGTTCCTGGAATATGAAAATCTATAAACAAAGATCGATTATAGTACAATAATTTAAACAAAACTTGACAATTTCGAGACCAAATAAATGCATATGAAAAAATCAGCTCTACTGCTACTACCTGTTAAATGTCCAATGGGCACAGCTACAGATTTGTCAAGAAACAAAGTTCCGAGAAGAGTTGTGTTCAACATCATACAGCTAAACGGCGCTCAGGGACTTTGAAAGTGTCAGCTGATTTGCTGACGTAACAAGGGATGTGGCGACGCTTTGTTTACCATCACCTTATCAGAGGTGACAGGCAACATCTGGCAAATAGTAAAATACACACATTCTTATCAAGAATGTTTCTCACTAATTGTGGCCGCTTTCTTAATAGCGGAGTTTCTGTAATAATTCACATTCTTTGAAATTTCCGAAACATTTGATGAAAATGAATTTATTTGCACCAGAATACTACTCTGATATGTAAAAGCTAGGTATTTTCCAAAAGTTGCAACTGCTGATGCTTGACGGAATTTCCCTAGTAAGTCGTAAACAGTTGTTCTGGGAAAAATTCCTGAATTGGCATTGCTTGTTCGAAGTCTCTTTTTTCATAGTCATAATTAGTGAGTGGATAATCTCAGGGCGGCCACCGTAGCCGAATGGGTTGGTGCGTGACTATCAATCGGAATTCACAGAGAGAACGTTGGTTCGAATGTCGGTGAAACCACTAAAATTAAGAAAAACATTTTTCTAATGTCGGTCGCCCCTCGGCAGGCAATGGCAAATAGGAGGAGGAGCTCAGCCAAAAAGGGTGTATGCGCCAATTATATATATGTATATATAATCTGAGGGCGGAGTAATTACTGCGACCTAATTAGGAGCGACAAACAAGCGAAGCTGTTCGGCTATGGTATACAATTGGTATAAAGCACCGTGAGCTTTAAGGTAGAGCTGACATTAAATTATTCATTAATTACTTAACCTCACATTCAGCTATGTTTTCATATGCCTCAGTTTGGTCTGCCTGCTGAGATAGATTTTCACGAATACCTTGAGAACAATGAGGCAAATTAACATTTACAATATTAAAATATTTGAATTTCATATACATAGTTCAGGATTCGTCTATGCTTTTGTAATTAAAAATAATATAGAGAAGATTAAAATAAAACTGCTCAAAATGTTGCGGAATGCTGATGATATTCAACACAATCAAAGTAACTTATTTTATCGAGACTTGTGACATAACTTCAGTTAGTGCCACTAAAAGGCATCCATTTGCTGTTGAAGGAAAATAGATAGGGCTGCTGTATACTTCTCTAGCCGGCCAAAATCGCTAAGGCAGGTAAACCGCCATTCTTGAAAAATCATTGGACAATCCTTACAGGAATTCGCAAAGCTTTTTAAAATATTATTATTCTCGGTTAATGTGACCATTTGCTCCCCATCGTTCGTGAAACTACTTCTGGGCGTTAAAATTTCGCAATGCAGTAGAAAAGACGACCCATTTTTGTTTTTGACAAACAAACTAAATCCATCTGACAAATGCTGTATTTAGTGTTTCAAATATCTTTTAAAAATTGGCGCACGCTTCACAGAACTTGCGGTTCTCATGGAGCGTGTTTAGCTCTACCAGGGACTTGTCATTCCAATGACTCCTTTCCACGATTAAAACTATCTGGACTACCGAAAAAACCGCTTACAAGTCAAAATGTTGAGGTCTATCTTGTTCACTAAACATAATTTGGAACAAAGCTGCTTAAAATTCTACGACTATTTGAAAGAAAAACTAGATTTGTTGAAGGAATTTCAGCGCAGCGTAAGCATCAAAAGGGCTCTTCGACATCGATTACTTTTACCAAGAAAGTTCTATTCAGCTCTCATAAAATTTTAAATATGTATTTATTAGGAACATTGGTTACGAAATTAAATTTTTTGCATTAATTATTTTTTTGATTGCAATAAAAAAAAGAAAAAATACTCGCGCTATTCTAGCATTTAACAATACTTTCTAGATGACGCATACCATTTTTCTCAACATCTGGGTATCCCGTAAATAATTGCATTCGTCACGTTCTGCGAATGCCGTAATTATGCAAATATTTTTAATTTTTGCCAGGAAACTACGCAAAATGCCACATTCCACTCGTGAGCGTCTAGTGTACATTAAATTTACGAGAGCATGAGCAACATCACTGAATTAAAACAAACAACAAAAAAATACCGCAAAAACCTGAATTAATTGCGGCTATTGATATTGATAACATGTAATAAAAGGTAGATGAAGAAAGAGACAAGAAAGGGATAAGAAGTCAATCAGAGCAGCAGAGGTTGAGATTTGACAAACTGTACTTTATATTGCTAGAGGTCAGATAAGCTTTAATGAGGGAATTGTACAATTTTTTTACTAAATAATAAACAAATTGACTTCAATGCTAACAAAAGCACAAAAAAAACAAAAACAAACAGAACAGTCAAAAAAGAAAAAGAGTTATAATAATAAAAAATTATATTTAACCGCCAATGAATTGAGATTCTGCTAGAAACCTGTTTTTAAGGCGGCGAGTAAGCTTGTTAATTGACTTCAATACTGTAACGATGTACTCGCGAGTATGCCGAGTGTACGAACTGTGTGCCCAATGTACACTTCACTTACAAATGTATGTGTGGACGTATTGCAGGGTTTTGCTGATTGTTTTTAAAACAGGAATTCCCCAAGTAATACTATTGCTTGCATAATACATACATACATACACATGCAAGTATACTCCAACAAACAAATTGAGATGCATAACTGATGATGTTGAGTACACTGAGAGGCTGAATGAAATTGCGGTAATAGGTGAGAATTTTTATTTACTCACCAGCCATTTGATGCTCATTTTTTTTAACTGTTTTAATGTTTTGTTTTATTTACAGCCTTTGAAAAATGTTTAGGAAATACCCAATTCTCTCCATCTGAGACTTTTTTTCAATAAATAACTTAATATTTTGCATATTAGGTTTTGTTTTATAAATGTAAATTCTTTTCGATCTCTGTCAGTCTTTTTATTTAAGAATAACCTAATAATTCAAAAGATAGTACTATTTGAGTCCATCAATAAAAATATATAAAAACGTAGCAAAATAATAGTCAGATCTTGAAAGGTGCCAGCGAAGGGGAAAAGTAAGTATACATTAATATTTTGTCGAAAATCCATTTTGCCCTATTGCTGCTGCGCAGCGCCTTTGCATCACCATTATTAAGCCTCCAATATGTTCGGCCTCGGTAGTTTAGCGTAGTGCACTAGCCTGCCATCCCAGGGGTTGTTGATTCAAATCCCCCCATAGGGCACGGACCTCACACTTTTCCAAATTTGCTTATTTTCTCTGTTTGTAAAACCAAGAAAAAATTCTTATTCCTCAACCCGAAAACCTTATCGTTTCCATTCTTACTCGCGCACAATATTTAGCGCATTATTTGCATTGTGGCTGCTAAAACAAGCAAAAAACAAAGAAAACCACACAGTTACACATTACATCAGTGGCGCCAGCAAGAGGAAGCGGGCAACAGCGGTAATAGCACAGACACACCAAATTTAGTGAAGCCCTCAACCATCTGTGCGATCCTTCTCGCAGAAAAATGTGAAACATCGATGGCGCCCTAAACAGTTAGAAAGGGTTGTTCCTAAGCAACGTTAGGTGGGCATTTTCATTATTTATTACTGGTAGCGGCAGGCTAATCACCTACCCTGTCAGAAATGAAAATAGATTAACGAAACCAACGCAAGACTGAGTCTTGTCGGGGCCCTATGCTCCCAAGTGGTGGGATTAAGGAAAAAAAAAAATATGTTCAACATGAATGTCTTGACCTTTTCAAATAACTGATCCAAATTTGTGATATTCTACATATTAAGTGCATTTTATACGTCGTTCCACTGTAGTGGTTTTATGTTGGCACTCAAAGATGCCCAATCCAGAACAACAGTGATCAAATTGTCTGTGAAAAACTTTTTACCACACGAGAAATGTGCTTCGAATTATTGTCCTGTAAATTCTCTTCCGCCACATTATTATTGAGCCTCATCCGTGTTTTATTATTGGTGACATAAACTTGGGTCGAATCCTGTACGTTTTGGCCGCCGCACGTACTTGCTACCATCTGGACCAACTCTATTTATTTTCGTTTCATCGCTGAATAAAATATAACGTCACTGATTTTGAATGAGCCGATATGTGCTCTCGAGTAAACTGAGTTCGGCGCTCTCGTTGTGACGCTCTTACCAAAGGTTTCTTCCGTGATAGTCGACCGTGAAGCCTTGCTTCTACCAATCGAAGTGCAACTCTTCTTTTCGTTATTGGCTTTTCCAGGTTAACAATAATTTTTCGATGGATGTTATATACACTCTTCATTTTATCAATCGCGCTTTTGCAAGTCTTTCGCGCTTTCTTTTTTCTGTAAACGTTTTCTGCTGTTTAAAAAAAGTTTAGAAAAATATTCCAGAGCACGTTTAATTGCGTTGAAATATCGTTCCAGACTAAACGTTTCAACTTAAGTAAAGTACTGAAGAAGTACTCCGGATACCTCATTTTGTATTTAACCAGTTACAATTTAAAACAGAAAAATTCACAAAATTTTGGACGAAGACCGAATCGTTAAGTATATTTCTCACAAAAATATCAGTGCTCCAACTAAAACGCAAAAAATCCATGCGAACCCTTCAAGAGATATAGGCAAATGCACCTAAATGGGATCACACCAAATAAAGGGTGATTTTTTATCTTTTATCTTTTTAAACAGTTGTTTTAAGGGGTTATATACCTTGTGGTCCGGTGAAATTAGCGAAAGTTGGGTTTTTTTTAAAGATATGTAGCAATAATTTTATTGTATAAAAGTTTTTATTATTGGATATTACAATGTTTAAAGAAAAAAAAAGGCTTTGTTTGTGTAAAAATATTTAAAAATGGCGGAGTTATGGCGTTTTCCCCCAAGACCCTTTTTTTGGAAGAGGCTTGCGGTGGACGCGATTCAAGTCCACCAAGTCAACTGAAATCAAAAAATCGAAAAGATTTCATTAGTATAGGGTTATATCTTCTTAGTGAACGATCAATATATTAAATATTTTGATTTTTGTGAAAATAGGAACATGTTTTTAAAAAACTCCACTTCTACAGTCCTAAAATTGGCATTAAAAAATTCATATCTGCAAAATAAAAATTTATACATAAAAAGTTGATCGTTCACTAAGAGGCGACATCAATTACGAACAATTTAAAAAAAAATTATAAAAATCGGTTGAACACTTTTTTTGCAATCGCGTCCACCGCAAAAGCATTTTTGGAAAAACACGTTTTTGAGATAATCGCGTTTAAAGTTTCAAGCGCCGCATGAGGCCGTACGCTCAGGACGTGACGACGCACAATTTAAAACGCTGTAACTTTCGATCTATTGCTCAGATCTCTATGAAATTTTTGGAAAATGTTCTCAAGGGATTGTACTTTACGATAAAGAAATAAAATTTATTTTGATTTTTTTGAAAAACACAAGGTATATAACCCCTTAAACAGCTGACGCATGTTTCGTGTTTTGGTTCACTGTCAAACATCTTCAGTTTCTTTAGTCTTTTCGGCTTCAATGTCGTTACAGCTTCTGCAGTAGTCGTTATAGGGTGCTCCCATGCCTGCCAACCAGGCAGTGCCCTGTTAGAACCCCAAGAAGATTTCTCATGTCTGAGTCCATAGCCCGTTGGCAGCTCTGATAATGTGTTTGTCTATAAGCATCTTACAAGTTGCATGTTCCCTTTTCCTCGTTGGATCGGTAATGTAGTATCTAATCTCGATAGTTCATCTGATTTGCAGTTGCCTGCTATGTCGCTGTGACCTGGTACCCAGAGTAGGTATAGGTATTGCAAAGTACTGTGATAGTCCTGTCAAAACATCAACAACACATACTTTTCCTGTATTCGGGTTAATATTAGGTGATTGTAATGCTTTCAGGGCCGATTGGCTATCTAAATATATATTTATTTCTCTTGTAGTGAGAACACTTTTCTTTAAGGCTAACAGGCCTTCCCTGATAGCCAGAATTTCAGCTTTAAATACGCTGCAGTAATCCGGTAGCCCGAATGAAATGTTGGCACTCATTTCCTCAGAGTGAAGGCCTCGCCCTACTTGTTCATTTCGCTTGGAACCATCAGTATAGATAATGATTCCACGTCTATTGTCCATTACCCCATTGTCCCAATGCACATGCACCTTTACTGAGTTACAAAAGTCTGTCGTTTGATGTAGGAAGGGTACTCATCCAGTATTCTTACGTGACCTCTTCTGTTAGTGGCTAAGTTGGAAGATTCTCTTAACCTAAGTGCCGATTTCGCCGCCAGCAGTTTGCTGTAGGCCTCAATCGGTAGTAAGTGCAGCATGACATTCATCGCTGCCGTTCGCGTAGTCTTTAGTGTCCCGCTTATGCAGAGACTAGCACCCCTTTGATCTTCAAATGATTCACTAAAGCCGTGAAATGCAGATCTGTTTTATTTTTATTTTTGGGAACAACCGCTGTGATCCGAAATCAATTTAGGGACTTCATATTCAAAATTCAAAAAGAATTTCTAAAAATCCCATTTCTTTTTCAAGCTAAGAGAAAAGTTTGTTTACTCAACAAAAAGTAAGTAGAGTAGAGCATTTCAATACTCGCACACGCCTCATGTTGCTCTCTTTTGTTTGCCCAACTCAATTATCTGTAGCCAGTATTTACATAGTATAGGTACTACATATTTACCAACAAATTTATCAATTTGTTTTTGTATGGCTTCTCTCTAATTTTTGTTTGGAAATGCAGCTGTTGATGGGATTTCTTAACTTCTAATACTACATAAAACATATCTACATATGCATATACTTACATACATATGTGTGCAACATATGCTCATTTAGTGGCAAAGTAAAGTCGATGAGCTCTATAAATTAGCTCATACACATACGTATTCATGAACATATGTGCCCTATAAACAATAACAAATAAGTCTCATCAATTAAATTTTGTTTACTTTTGGCTTTCTTCTCGCTATCAGAATTCCACCCCCTGTAAGCATTAACTAGAGAAAGTGGGAAAATCTGGTGATCAGCGTTGCATTTTTCCTCGAATGCAAAAGTGTATTAAATTAATATTATTAAATAGAAAAATATTGTTTCAATAACCTATTTTTTCGCTTGAACTTTGAATAATTTGACACATGTACACATGTAGATAATCAAAGTATAACGAATATACATGAGTGTAGGTACGTGTAGGTACATGTATACATGCATATTAGGGCGGGTCGATTTAAAAATCGCTCATTGCTCTGTGAAAATCGTATTCTAGGGATCAAAATAAGAAACTTTGCTGAAGGAACCATACCTCTAAAACGAATTCTGTTGTCCCCCAATTTGGGTCGAACGAAAAATCCCACTTTGACCCATTTAGAGTGCTCCAATCGAGTCCAAATGTATGACCGACCCCCACTAACTTTAGACGGCCGATCCACCCATGCCAGTGGCACATCCCCTGGGGGTTCCACATACAATCATTTCAAAATATCACCATTTTTGGCCATTACATGAGAAAAGAAACTAAAAAGTTCGACCCAAATTGGGGGACATCAGAATTCATTTTAGAGGTATGGTTCCTTCGGCAAAGTTTCTTATTTTGATCCCTAGAATATGATTTTCACAGAGCAATGGGCGATTTTTTTGCCTCCCCACAAATCGACCCGGCCTAGTGTATAGTCATCATAGTGCTGAGACTGCTTTTCCGACTGATTTTCAGAAGCTAAAATCACACTTATGTAGAGCGAACTATTTCTCATCTTCCATGTTACTCTCTCATATTTTGCAGACACAGACTTCGGTAATTTTTAGCCACTTTAATTCCGTGGTCCAGTAAGCAGCTACAATTCACAAATAGAGATTTTCTGCGGTGAAATCTCATTTTTAGACCAGTTGTTATTTAGGAAGCAGTCTCTCATCTATAGTTTCAAAAAACAACATCTATTTTCCCAGCGAATTTTTAGCAGACCATAAAAAGAAAAATATGGAGAAAGAGATTGTTGCCTTTTCTTTTATTAAAAAAAAAATCAATATGAAGTTTAATGGATACGAAATGAAAATAAATTTGCTTATCATCTGGAAATGGAGTGGTAAGTTCCAGAGTTTACCCAGATTTCGGAATTCATTGTTGAAATTTTTTACGAAAAAATTATTTCAACGAAAAAAATTTCATTTATTAAAACGCCCTATACGCTAACTGTTTCTACAAGGTCCGGCACTCGAAGTGTAACCAATTAAAGAGGCCATACATTTAGTTTGGAAGATTAATTTTATTCAATTCAAAGTAAAAAATGAGTGAAAATAATACAAAATTAAGAATTAATTTACTCTTGCTTGATATGACCACCTTTTGTCTTGACTATAACCTTGAGACGGTCAAGAAATGGTTCGCAGGCTGCCCGAATGTGACTCGCAGGTATTTTGACCCACTCGCGTACAATGGCTCTTTCAGCGCCTCGAGACTGGTGAATCGTTTAGTTCGAACCTTGCTCTCTACAATGGCGCAAAAAAAGTAATCCATTCGCGTGTGGTGAATTTAAGCGCCATTGTGTAGACGTTATGAAGTTCGGAGCGTTGTTTTTTAGCCATTTTTGGTTCACTCGAGCTTTGTGAGACGGTGCTGAGTCCGGTTTAAACGTCCATGGTCTGCCACTGCAATGTTTGTCAGTCAACGGTTTCAAAGCAACCTTCAGAATACTTTTCCGAAATTATTTCCCATTTACCTTGACGCCAGGCTCGATAAAAGTGATTGGGGAGCGCCCATCTGCGGTTACAGCGGCCCAATCTGTGGCGGGTGCTGCCACTTTGTGGCAAATCGATGACTCAAATTCTCGTATGAACGTTCTATCAAATAACCCTATCGTTTTGGGAGTTTATGAATTACTCAATTTGAAAAATTTTCTCGTCAGAAAACACAATATTCGGAACACGGAAATTGACCGCTTTCGGCCAAGCGAAGCAACTCCTTCGCTCTCTCAAGTCTGATTTGTTGCTGCTTTGGTGTGAGATCATGCGCCTTTTGGATCTTGCAAGGCTTGACTTTGAGATACTTTTTCAGTATGCGGCGGATGGTACGGTCAGATATTTTCAGTTCTTTCGCCATTTTGTTCACACTTCGTCGGAGATTTCGCTCAAGTCGCTTCTTCACTCTTTTAACCATTTCACGTGACGTTGCAGTCTTTTGATGACCACCTCCATGACGTTTCGCGGTGCTACCAGTATCATTGTAACGAGTCGTGTTGCGATAAACAAGAACTTTATTTACTTTAAGGTGCTCGAGCTCACGAACAATGGCTGCTCGTGATTTTCCAGTCGAATATAATGAAATCACACTATTACGTGTGAAATCCATTACTGATTTACCTTTGTCGCCATTTAGCCAACTAACAGACAGCTGATTCCCTGTCATCAGCTGCGCGAGCGGTCCAGACCCTGTATTGCTTCTCACCACCAAATTTGGTGGACTTTTTTTGACTGCATGCTACTAAATATCTTAATCGTTTCGGTCACAAAAATAGCCTCTAACTTAAAATCTCAAATTTAATAATTTCAGACTGTTATAAGTTGTTTAATATGAGCATAAACCCTATGATGGAAATTAATTGAGAAGTACTGAAGAAATTCATCAAGGACACTAGACGATTTAATAAATGGTATTAAGGAAGATTAACCGTGGTATCACAGTAGTAGGTCTCCACTTATGGGCTAGGTGTGCCGCTGATTTCAGTTACGTAACGTAACCTAACCTACATAGCTTAAACGTCAAACGTTTTATGCCAAAACGTATCACTTCAATTGTAAAGTTGTCATGTAAAGTTTGCGCTGTAAAACACACATCTAATAACGCTGCTTATTTTATAGAGGAAAAGAAGAAGAAGAATAAGCGAAACAAGTACCATTCAAAAGCAGCAGCACGTACATAATTATTTTTGACAAGTTGTCAACAAATCATTGACTCTAACTGTAGGTGAACCAGAATAAGGCGAACGTGATTGCATGCGATGGATGCATTGTGAGTGTCAGTGTATGTGCGCGAGTGAGTGCGTTAATGCTGCTTACAAATATGAGGTCGTCAGGCAATGCAATGACTTTTTTTCTGCAGTACAAAACATATTCAATTTTGTTTTAGGTATGTTGTTGTCTTTTTTTTCAAATATTCAATAATGCTTTTTAATTAGCGCAAACGTAAAAGCTCATTTATGTAATTAAATTGTGTGCTTGCACACCAACAAACGACCTTAGGGAACTGGAGTGAGTTTTGGAGGGGCTATCGTATATATAAACAACAAAAACAACAATGTTGTTTATTTGTTGTAACATATCGATACGCTGTCACACATGAAAGGCGTCTCTTTGCCATGCATTCGTTAGGCGCACGCTGTTCACCGCTAGCGACTTGTTGCTCGCTCGATCGTTGATCACAAACATGAAAAACGCATTAAATGTGCAGCTTGTTGCTAATTGCGGTAATAAATCATGAATTTGCAATTTAATATCAAAATATTTGCCTTTTGCTGTGCATACAAGTGTGAGCATGGCAGTTTTTGTATTTGTTTTCTTATTTCAGTGCATTTGCGCGCACCCGTCAATAATTTTGTATGCACATATTGTACCAGTACAATGTATGTACAGTTGCAGCACAAATATTAGCACCACACCCACGGGTGTAAAATATTATTACAGACATTCTAGTTTTTGTGCAATGGAAATCACTCTCGCGCATATAAAGGGTTTTTCAATTGGCGCGGGTCGATTTTGGCGCCCTGTGGCAGCCATTTTGTTTTGGTGACATCTGTCAAATGTTTTGTTAATTACTCAGTTGTTTATTCTAAATCATCATGGCAAGTTACACGATTGAACAGCACGTTCAAATGATAAAACTTTATTATCAAAATGAGTGTTCATTAACGCAAACGTTGCGCGCATTGCGCTCATTTTTCGGTAGACGTGGTGGCCCTTCCAATTTCTTATGGCCCATATTGAACCATATGGACCTAGACGACATGTGGTTCCAGCAGAACGGCGCTACGTGCCACACAGCAAACGCCATTTTATTCCATTTCAACATCTACCCGCCCTTATTGAAAACCCCTTTATAAGGAAGTGGCAAGCCAAAAACACATTCCAAAAACCCTACAAAGCAATAAGTGGAGTGCTTTGCTTACTCTGGAGGGGGTCTAGGGTCTACCTAGCACATGGAAAATCCAAGGTCTAACAAATAAAATACTCAGTTTTTGTTCAAAATTAGATTTATTCATCAACGTAATTTCCATCAAGAAAAAAACTTTCCTGCCAGCGCCGCTTTAATATTTAAAACCACTTTTGTAGAACTTTTGGGCTCAAAAAATAGGCCTCGTTCCAGCGAATGAAGAGTATCATTCGAGCAAAATTACTTACCGGTGAGTATTTTTTTTAGGTCTGCGAACAGCCAGTAGTCGCTGGGAGCCAAATCTGGCAAATACGGCAGATGTGGGGACAATTCGAAGTTTATTTCTTGTAGTTTTGCCATTGTTTTGATTAACTTGTGACTTCTTTGGCCTTTGGTCAACACTGAGTAAACACAGCGCCCACTTCGAACAGAGCTTTCTCATAGCCAAATGCTCATGCAATAATATAAGACCAACGCGTTCTTTTTATGTTTTTACGAACTAAGCTAGTTCACGCAGCTTCACTTTTCTATCTTTCAAAACGATTTTGTAGAGTATTTTGATGTTTTCAGGTATTACCGGATAATATGGACGGCCACTGCGTTGTGCACTAGTTAACAAACCATCGTTTTATTGTTGTCTCTAATAGAGCGGAGTCTCCATAATACTATTCAAGCCATTGCTTCGCTTGAATGGTATTTGATCTCATCAAGAAGCGGTGTAAAACACGAAATTCTTGTTTTGAAAATAACAAAAGTAACGTCACTCTGAGCACAAAAACTCAGGAATCAATAATAGAATATCATGAAATTATAACAGTTGTCTCTTTAAGATTAGTACTAACTGAAAAAGAGTTGAATGCAATAAAACTAGCGCCATCTATGTGTTAGGCCCGGGACTTTACAGCCCATGCATTACATTGATTTATAAAGGGTTATAACAGAATATAATATATAAAATTAAAATATTTGTGTTGATATTTTGACGAAAATGAAGTTCCTATATGCCCCAATTACGAAGAGTCGTTACCAAACCGAAGTTAAAGGAACACTTTTATTTATCATTAAAAACTTTAAAGGCGCTGGAGAAAGTAAGAAATTGCCGATGGAAAAATCCTTTTTGGTCATGGCAAACATTCAGCGGATGGAAATATATATGCCTGATTTTTTTCGGACACTTGTTAAAAGTGAAAGCCAAGACATCTGAAAAAACAGGTTAGCAAAGGAGTAAATACTGTAATGATGCCATGTCATTACTTTCAAGTCAGCTTCCCCAATAATTCTTCTCGAAATTAAGTTGAGTTTTACGCCTTGTATTCCTTCTTAAGAGCTCCGTTAAGGATTCCCCTATTAAAAGAATCGCAGCTTCGTTACTCTTACTCAAATGCTCTTGATCTCCCAGTGGTCTGAGGTGCTTTCCAACTTGTCACTCACATTCACTCGCTGACCTGACTCGTGACCTACTTAGCTAGGAGCTCTAGAATACAGGTAGCCAAAGAAAAACTCTTTTTGCTATCTTTTGACACGACGAAACCCCCTCAAGAGTGCCACAATGTCTCTTCTGTGGCAGGTGATACACATATCGATGGTTTTCGAGAAAAGCGACACAACTCAAAATTAACTCAAATTCGGAGTTTTGCCGTGAAAAGCAAAAATCAACTACAGAGTTTATATATTTTTATCTGGAAAAGCGTCATAAGCGAATCTTGAAGCAATTCTGAGAGATGGCGCTAGTGTCGTTTTGTCAGGTGATCGAATTGGCGCGTCACTTATCTAGAAAACTGACCCAACTCAATATTTTGTATTTTTGAGTTATGTCACTTTTCTCGAAAACCATCGATATGTAAGTCTGATAGCAAAGCATTGAGCTGCGATCGAAAGTGAAGTTCCCTTGTGCTTTTTATTTTATATTCAGCACAGCTGTTTTCATTTTTACATGCTCCACTTCAGCTTAGCGCCTAGCGTCATGCCCATGTACTTTACGCTACAAGCGCATGGAACGTTTACTGAAGATATATGATGTTTTTTTGTTTCTAAAGTTTGGTTACATTGGCTGATTTTGTTTCATTCAGTTTTATGTTTTCTTCAGGCTAGGCAAGGCTCATTAAGTGAGACTAGGGTCTTGATTTTCGCTCGACAATCGAAACAAACATCCAATCGATTGAAAGCTTGATAGTGACTATCTATGCTGGCAAAACTACGCAGAGGTCTGAGGTATATTCATTGAACCAAAAAAATATCAAAAATAAACTTGAATTTTAATTTTTATTTCTTTAATTTTCACTCTATGATTTTACAGAGCTGCAAGCCGCATACCCAGAATTTTTCAAAAAATTCGAACTAAAAACTAAAATTGAAATGTTGATGAAAGTTTCTGATTTTTTGTTAGTTTTATGCAACGCTTGAAACTTTATGTTATCTGGTTTTTATTGTAGTACGAACTATATTTCTATACAAAAAATTATATTGAAAATTTTTCCAAATTTTGCATAATGCCCCGCTGCTATTATTTTGCTCGCCACTGTAGGCTTATATCAAATGCAGAAATGAACTGTTTTATGGCTTGTGAAGCAATTACTATGATTTGCAATGCTTAAATGGGCGTTGGTGTCTGATCTACATACACATACATACACAAGTATACTCGTACTAGTATTTTTATTGCATTTATTGGGCGTCGGTTTCAAAGTGGTGATAAGTGTCATTTAGGGTAAGATTACAATTAGTAGTAATATTAATAAAAAGTTATCTTAATTCTTGGTATATCGTTTTCAGTTGCATTTTTGGCATAATTTGGTAGGTCGAGTTATCGCTACGAACGTTTTAGGAAAGCCATAAAATAATTTTATATTATTGGTGAAATAAAAAATCCTGATCATTTTCCGCAAAATGCCTTTAATGAACCATATCTTATATAACCTTATCTGATATACTCATTGCATGGGGTCAGATTTGAGTTTATATTCTTCAGTATTATGAGAACTCCGGTGAGAAATCAGAGCAAGTTGCCAAAAAATAAATGCGATTTCTTGATCTAAAACAATATCGAATGATTTGATATGATTTCATCGTCGAAAACGTTGATAAAATCATGGAAACCGTAGAGGAAAACTAACTTGTGAACTCTTAATCTGGGTCATCCGAGAGGGCTGGTCTGCAGAAAAAGTTCGATCCTCATGAAATGACGCAAAATATTTTTTTTAAACCGAAATGGCGACAGGGATTCTTTACTGAAACGTTAGAAAATCTACTTATTTTTGAAGCGGATGGTAATTGGATAAAAACTGGATTTTACAAGAGAACAACATTCGAAAAAGATCGTAGTCAAACCGAGGTGAAGCGGCCAAAACTATAGCCACATTCCAGTTATTGGCCAAGAAGATTTTTATATGTGTTTGTTGGTATTGGAATCGAATCAGGCGCTATGAGTTTCTCTCAAATACTCAATTCCGACCTCTACTATCAGCAACTGATGGGATAAAAAGCAGTAATCGACCAGAAGCGGCCGGAATTGATGAATATGAGGGGAGTTGGTTCCAACGAGAGAAATATCTTGAAAGACCCAAACATCTCTAACAACGCACCTGAAATTCCGAGAGTTATGTAGAAACAGAGAATGCTAGAATGGAGAACTAACAGCGAGTTATTATTACTTTTTCAATCATTAAAAAAATTTCTCGATGGTAAAAAATTGGTCTCAAGGAAGGCTTGTGAAAATTTACTGGCCAAGTTTTCTGCCAATATGCACGAAGATTTTTTCGATCGCGAAATTATGAAATTATATTTGAAATTCAAAACGAAACAAGGGTTCAGAACTGTTTACCTCACATAATAATTGCTTTCAATTCACCAATTCTCTGCACGCCAAGCAAAAAATTTGTATATGAAAGCAACTTTATGTTCAATCTCCAAGCTCACAAGCCACATGCCTAGCCCAGTGCTTCAAAGTATAAGTAGGGATATTATACGGATTATGCTATTTCCTAACCAACTTTATTCATTTATTTTATTGCCCATTTTGTATATTTTTAGATGCATTTTGTTTAGTTTGCTTTTCTTTTCTTAAAATAAATTGCTTTGAAAAATTTCTCTTTGCGAACTGAGCGATTCCATGCCAGGTGACCCGAGTATCTTGGGCATTGTCATTTTTCTGAGGCTTGAGTAGAATAAGAAGAAAATTGAAAAAAATTATTATTTATCAGATTTATTCATTGTTGAAAATTTTTGTATAGAGTTTTTAAAGTAAAATATTTTTTAACATATGTATATATATTATTTTTTACAAGTTTTCGGATAAAATACCTAGTTATATTAAAAAAATTTTTTTCTTTGGAATTTTTTTTTGGAATTTTGAAGGGAAAAATTAACTAATTTGTTTTTTAATTAATTTGAAAAAAAAAATTAAATTTTTTGTTAAGAATTTTTGTAGAATTTTTTTTCTCAATTTTGAAAAAAACTCCTCAGATTTTTTATTATAAAATTAATTTGGGAAAGCACAATTAAATTTTTTGTTAAGAATTTTTGGGGAAAGTTTTTTTTTTGAATATTGAAAAAGACGCCTCAGATATTTTATTATTTTATTTAATTAATAGAGTTCTTAAAGTGAAAAGACTCCAAAGATTTTTTATTACTACTCGTATTAGGAAAAATTTAATAATTTTTTTTTTTAATTAATAAAATTAATTTGGGGGGAAAAAGATTGTTGTTAAAAATTTTTGGGGAGTTTTTTTTTCAATTTTGAGAAAAACTCCTCAGATTTTGTATTATTATTAGAAAAAAATTAATTAATTTTTATAAAATTAATTAAAAAAAAAATGAAATTTTTCGTTAAGAATTTTAGGGGACATTTTTTTTTAATTTCGAAAAAGACTCCTCAGATTTTTTAATATTTTATTTAATTAATAGAGTTCCTAAAGTATTTCATTAAAGAAAAATTCTTGGTAAACAAATTTAATTTAATTGTTTTTTTTTTGGAATTCTGGAAAAAAATGTAATTAAGTTTTTCGAAATTAATTTTTCGAAAAAATTTTCTTTTCCAATTTTAAATAAAAAAACACGCTTCTCAGATTTTTTATAATTTTATTCACTTAATAGCTAAGACTATGCTCAGTAATCTCTGGCAGTTTCACAGTGCGATCGCATTAACTTTTTGATTTATATTCAAATACATACATATGTACGTACAGCGAACCAGTTAAAACTCAATGCAAAATGCTGCTCTAGCGAAGGGCCAATATTAAATTATTATCGATCGACGTACGTACATTAGTAAGCAGATACACGACATGCATTACATTATTAACACTAATAATTTCCCCATACGTCACCTGAATTTCCAACTAATTTGCAATATTTGTTTAATTTTATTTCTCGCTTAGTTCGACATTAAGGTCTTGCCACTTTTCACAACGCCTTTTACGTCTCTTACTGGTATCATCAACCCACCGCCTGCATTAGCTCAATGACACTCACTCAATCCAACCCAATACTCAGTTTGTCCCGCTGACAGTATGTAATGACTTCATCACTCAGCTTGTTGTTAATAGTGGAAAATTTATCTGGTTTCTTAATAAAAAAGACAAAAAAAAAAAACGAATTGTTCAAACGAACCGCTTAGAACGCGGCAAGTTTTTCTGAATTAGCGGCAGCTGCTGTATGGTGTTTGTTATATATGTATTCCTGGGGTATGTATGTATGTACATATGCGTAGTTGTCTGACGGGCCCGACAAGCGAAAGAAAGCCCAACTCCAAATGAAAATAGCGTGCTCAAAATCCAAATATTTGCATTCATTTTAAACTAGATGTTATTAAACTCATATGGGCGTGCATACAGACATACATATCATACGTATTCATGTGTAAATGTTGATACAAATACATAGAGAAAAAGTCATAAAAAAGTTCTAAAAACCGTCAGGATGAGTATGCACAAAGCGCATGAAAGGCAACCCCTGTGGCGCATGCGTGGCCGGTCACTTGCCGCTGTAGCTGAAACTGGTACTCGTATTCCTAGTTCCGCACGTATTTATGTATGCCTGTACAAATGTGTGTAGGTTTGAGCATAAGAATATGTAATCTACAACGGTAGTTATCGCTAAGACTGGGTAATAAACCCACTTTTTCCATTAAATTTAGTGCCAACTTCAGGTTCATGTGAAGTTGTTGTCATTGCTATTCCATATTTTATGGTAATAGCCTAACACTTACGTAACTCTATACGATATTACAAGTGCGTACAGAAGAAGTAACTAGTTATAATGACAGCGTGTATATATATATGTACATATGTACGCATACATCCACATATATAAGTACATTAGGGTGCTTCACCAAAAAAAGTTGTGATTTGCTCACTGATGATATTAAATTTATTATATTTTAAGACTTCGACCAAAATATTTCGGAACAATATTATATTAAGATTTGTTTGAGCTTAACCTTAATTCGAAATTTTATAACTAAAATTTGACAAGTTTTGACTATTCTACGTTTAGCTAGCTCAAGGACAAACATACATCTAATTGGTCCTGAACCCTTCTGTGGACTTACAAAGGGCCACATTAACGAAATTCACTGGAGTGGGGGGATACAAAATTCTGGCGCTGACACTGGCGAAAATCTATCAAATCTATCAGTCAGCGACAAGCAAAACCATTCTTAACGCCGGACAGAGGTTTTTCTGATAAGCGACGTTCACTCAGCAGAGTAGTCTTAAGACTCTTAACTGGTTACTTCACAGGCCCCTGTAGCCTAAAATACCACTTAAATGGCCTCTCTGAAACCAATCATAGACACTGAAAGTTCAGAACACATTCCTTGTAAATGTCGTGCACTAGGCAGAAAACGGCTAAACTACCTTGGTGGTATTGCCGTGCATCCATGTAAATTATGGAACAGTAAATCCCAGAATGTACTAAAATTTTTGAAAAACCTTAAAATATAGGCTAACTCAGCATGCTTTGCAAAATCACTTTTGGACTCACTGCGCAATAGCCTAATAATAGTAATATACTGCGGGCAAAAAGTAAGGTGAATTTATTTGTTAAACTTCGCAGGATTAAAATTTCGCTCTAGTTATTTTTCTCATGAGTTGGCAGCACTGTTAATAACATCTGGGCCAACTTTCATGTGAATGTAATTATCAGTAATATATTTACGCTTGTGTTTACCAAGAGTGGATTTTTCGATTTTTACAATGTCTGATTTGATTGAGCAGAGAAGTGCCATCAAATTTTGTTTGCGGAATGAAATTTCGGCTGCGGAAACGTTTAGCATGTTGCAGAAGGCATTTGGTGATTCGACCATGTCGCAGAAAAATGTTTATAAGTGGTACAAAGACTTCAAAGAGGGTCGAGAACGTGTTGATGACTTGGAGCGCTCCGGACGACCATCGACGTCAACAGAAGACCAACACGTCAATAAAGTGAAGGAGTTAGTGCTGAAAAATCGTCGGTTGACTGTTAAAGACCTTACTGATATGATCAGAATATCAGAAGGATCTGTGAAAACCATTTTGAATGACCATTTGGGCCTACGAAAAGTCAAATCTCGTTTGGTACCGAAAACTCTCAATTTCTTGGAAAAAAGTCGTCGCGTTGATGTGTGTGAAACAATGCTGTCAGACTATCAGGACAAGCTCAAATGCATCATTACGGGAGATGAGTCTTGAATTTATGCTTACGACCCTGGAACAACTGACCAATCAAGCAAATATCGTGCTCAAGGCGAGGCCAGACCGAAAAGAGCACGTCAAAGTCGTTCAAAAATAAAGGTCATTATGACAGTTTTTTTCGATTTTCGTGGTGTGGTGCACTATGAATTCCTTTCACCTGGCCGAACTGTTAATAAGAAATATTATTTGCGCGTTATTCGTCGTTTACGTGAAGAAATTCGTCTAAAAAGACCAGAACTATGGGCCAACAACTCTTGGTTTTTGCATCACGATAATGCACCGTCTCACACTGCACTCGTTCTTCGTGACCATTTCGCCAAAAGTTCCACGCATATCGTTCCGCAACCACCGTATTCGCCTGATTTGGCTCCGTGTGACTTCTGGCTATTCCCAAAACTCAAGAGACCACTCCGGGGAACGCGTTTCGAGTCGATTGAGGAGATAAAAGCTGAATCGAAGAAGGTGCTGATGGCTATACCGGAAATGGACTATTTGGCATGTTTCGGGGACTAGAAAAATCGTTGGCATAAGTGTATTTCATCGAGAGGGGATTATTTTGAAGCGGCTGAAATTGAGTTACAAGAATAAATAAAGATTTTTCATTTTACAACCAAATTCACCTTACTTTTTGCCCATTACTTTCATTTAGTGCTTAGTAAATTCTTCTATAAGTTTAATTCAAAAACCATATATAGGTATATATACATATGTATGTAAAGCGTTCTTTCAAATCCCTTTGTTCTAAATCTATGAAAATTATGAAAATTATGCAAATTTGTATGAAAGTTTCAGACTTTTTAATCAGAATTTGTTGAATAATAATATAAGTTTAAGCGCAAGTTATAAGTGGCCACAAAATTCAGTCGATTTTTGACAATTTTTTTTGTTGATTGTGCTAAGCATTTTTTCTATACAAAAACAATTGTCGCATGCACTTTGTATGGAAGAAAATGCGTGACACTGCAGTAAGTTGAAAGTTTGTCGTAGATTTCCATGACGGATTTTTTCCATGACGAATTTTTTGACTGCGCATTTTCTCTATATAACGAATGCCTGACGCTTTTATACATAGAAAATGCTTAACTAAGTCAAGGGGAACAATTATAGAAAATCAACGCGAATTTTAAGAAACTTCAACTTGCAATTTATTATACTGAAATACGAGTAATATGATAAGCTAATATGTAATAAGCCATAAAACTGAATATCAAAAAGTTTTCTTGAAATTCTAATGAAAAATGGGATTTCCTAAAAATCACATTAGATAGGTTTGAGCTTAAAACGTCTTCATAAAATTTTTTGAATAATTCTTAAAGCATTCCTCAGCGAGCTCAATATTATTACATATGCTTGACAAAATGCATTTGCACTTTGAAGTTATATCTTCGAACACACTCTCGACCACATATTTATTTTGATGTTCGGCTCAAAGACGCCCGTACCAACACTACCATCGGCAAGCTTCGACCCATTTTTGTTCCAGATTTCCAAGGCAGATTCAATAATGAATTACCTGTCGCCCAGAGCGCCCGTGCTAGAATACATATGGAAATTTTCGAGACCATTTGAAATACTGGATTTATTATGAAAATCATTGCCATTTCGATGTCCTGTGAAATTTCCGATTTTTTTTGTTAGAAGTATTATTAAGGCCCATTGCTGCTATGGTTGATTCCTTGTGTATAATGATAGGGACAGTTTCCCGTTACCTCTGTTATGTCTACCCATACCAATAGTAGTAATTTACTTAATTTAGTTCTTGCAGCTCTTTGACTAATTTCAACTTGCAACATGCTAAAGAATTATTGGTTCTCAATAAGTTGCATATGTTGTTTCTTTTTTTTTTTTTGGTATTAACTCATGTGTGTATCTCTGGGCTGTAAGGCTTCTTAATTCTAGACTCAAGTCAGTCTATAAGTTTGACATAGGTATGTAGATATCAGTGAGAGTATTCTTCTTCCTGTTTGGCGCGATACCTGCTTGAGGGGACCCGGTGGTTTAAAATTTCAAAAACTCGATTTTTTGTTTTCTCGATATTTTAAAAGTATAGTATCTTAAAAATGTAGTGTGAAATTTTCATGCGGAAATTCCCAATATTATAGCTTCTACAGCCCATTAACTAAGTAGAGAGCGGTCCGCGCGCTCCCTTTGTTATCTTTTTCACCTGGTGTTGTCAAAAAAAAACAAAAAAAAACTATCCAACCAAATATTCTGAAATTTTAGTATGTTGTTCACAACATCAATAGCTATCGCCCGTACTAGAATCATATTATTATTTCAATTATTTCTTTTTTTATTAAAAAACTTAAAAAAAAACCCGATTTTTAGATTGTCAAATTCAAAACCGCGGCATTTTGTCAAATATTTTTTTTTTACTCTAGTACGGGGCCACAGTCATACTGATTAATAATTTGTTTGGAGTTTGTGTTTCAGATAAATAGAAGAGCCAAAATGGACAACACCGTCCAGGTCCAATTTTTCGTTAGGGTCAACTTCAGCGCCATTTTTAATATTATTAAAATTAAAAAAAAAACGTGTTTTTCATATTTGTATATAAAAGTAGTTAAATCAAAAGCCTAAAAATTTAAATGTCGTTTTTCATTTTTTTATTGTAAAAAAAATTCCTGAAAATACCCTAAATTTTCGAGTTCTAGACCACCGGGACCCTTTAAACGATTTCGGTCGGGTTTAACAAAGCGTGTCATTTGTACTATATACACCAAGACGTGAATACTTTCAGAGCTGGAGCATTTGTATGAATTAGGACAACATGGCCTCATCAACGGAGACGCTGTGTCTTTATTCGCTGGACTATGCCTATACTCCTCGTACAGCTCATTGTTCCCTCGCCTATAATACTCGCCGTCACCAATGTGCAAAGGTTAATAAAAAATTGCGCAAAATCTTTCTCTCGAGTACTGGAAGGGACATCTCATCGGATGCTAACATCATCGAAGCTTCTTCGCCAAACAATAAGACGATCATGATGACAGAGAGACTTATAAAGTGCAAATTTTTTTCGTCAAGGTAAGAATTTGCCGACGTAGTCCAAAGTAGCACTTGTTGGTTAGATGGTAACTGCCGATACGTGAGTGCGTCGAGTAAGAATAATGATGAGAAATCGTTCCATTTCTCATAAATCTTAATATTTTTCCGAAATATTTGGCGAAATTTTGAAATATAATAAATTTAAAATTCCATTGGAAAACAGTACCGATTTTTTGGTATGGGGCGCAAAGCACCCTAATGTGTATATTCTAAATGCCAGTTAATGACTGTTTTTGGTTTTTTTGCCATAATTTATGTAATAAATGCATATGCGTGTGTGTTTACACTCGTACAATTCCATTTGTCGGCAACAAAAGATGCACTCTTCAGTTCATCACAAGCGTAATTAAGCGCAAAAGCTGTGCCACTTTCGGTCACCGTAAGTTACTAAAAATCAACAGCTGTATTTTATTAACACTTGAAATGAATGACGCACCGATATGCAAAGTGCATAAATATGGCTGCAGGAGCATATTCTTGTCATTAGAATTTATAACCAATAATTTGCTCTTGGAGACAAGCAATTATCGCGCAAACTATCAAATATAATTTTATGTTTCACTTACAATAGAATATTTATTACAGGGAAGTTATTAAAAAAACTTGATTAAATTTTTTGTACATAAAAATATCCAATCTATTCTCTTGCATCCTTGCAGCCGGCGCACACTGGGATGCGCATATAAAATATTTAGGGGGAGAAAAAAAAATTAAAATTTTGTGAATATGTATGTGTTTTTGTTTTTGTGTTTTGTGTTTTTGAAAAATATGAAATGCTTTATTCGTGAGTCTTAGGTAAGAATTATTTTAAAATAGCCTTATTATTTGTGAATTCTCAGTCTTAGAACCAGTATTGTGTGTGATTTTGATCGAATGCTAATATTGGCATTCTGTGCTGTCTCGCAGAGTAGACTTTCGTTCCTCATTCTTAATTAGGATTAGTCATGTCTCTCCAACAAAAACGCAAACATGGAAACAGATAATATTAAATAGCATTTTTTTGAAGTATGTAATCCCTGGTGCGCCTTTGGGTACATTGGGCATCCACTCTTATTTCTTCTTTCGCTTATGCTTTCATAATTCAAAATTTTTGTTTATGCAGACTTCTTAAAAGTTGTTAGTAGAATCTTTAATTTGTCGGATGCTTCTTTCTACAAAGCGATTTAAACATTTTAGTTGGCTGGACTATTAGAAGTAATTTGTATCTTAATATCAATATTGGCTTTCATACGACATTCTCTAAATCCAATAGCTTCTGCTTATAGTTCTTTTAACCCTCAGCTTTCTAGTGCCAATAAATTTTTAGACCCCGGTGGCGTTTTTCATTCAGGCCTTTCATTCGTTAACCATTACTAGCCTCAGGCCAATTCTAACTTAGTATTTGTGCAGCGCCATGCTAAGAACTTCAAAAAGCCATATACTAGAAAAACGCTTTACAACTTCCTAGTTAAGTCAAAGCAGGAATATGCATCAATAGTTTGGAATCTGATTTATGCCACGACATCCCACCGATTCGAAAGAGTTCGGTATGGATTCATATAGCTTCGCAAGTCAACTGCTTAATTGTGTACTGTCTTAGGGCTCTCGGTGTATGCTCAAACAAAGGAAGCCACTTGATTACAGACCCACTGTACAGTTCAAAATACTTACCTACGACATATCCTGCCGCCAATTGCCTTATTCTTCTGGAATAAATAAACTTTAACATTTCTGACTCAGCCCTTGCGTTTCCACCTTCCGTTTTATGTAAAAGTGACTAAATCAAATTGTTCTAATTTTGCTTCCATTACAAAAACTAGACTGCGCACTTCCCAGATCTATGTTTCCTTGACGCAATTTTAGTAGAAATTCTAAATTTTTTTGCCTACTTCTACTCTAAAGTTTTCATCTTGTAACTTCCAGAATAGAGATCTGGAAATTTGTAGAGACAGGATTTTTTACGAAGGTTTAATTTTTCTAGACTTAAGTAAATATATAAGTTTGGCATAGATATCATTGACGTATTTATCTTCTTGATTGTTCCAGCTTAAGCGATTTTGGTCGGATTTAACAAAGCGTGCCAGTTGGAAGACCAAATGAAGCCAAGTACTTTTCCTTTCTACTCTTTCTAACGCAAAGGAGGTGAATACTTTCAGAGCTGGAGCGTTTGTATCCATTCGGACAACATGGCCCAACCAGCGGAGACGCTATATCTTTATTCGCTGCACTATGCCTATGTTGCTCATCCACTATTCCTCGTCGCTGACGTGCAAAGGTCCAAATATTGTCCGCAGAATCTTTCTCTCCAAGGGCCATCTAATCGTATGTTGTCATCATCACCATACAATAGGACGAGCACGATGAGAGAGACTTATAAATTGCCTATTTATGTTCAACAGTGACGGGGATGCTAGTACCTGACTGCGTCGATTGCTTGTTTCATGACCAGACTCGTTCACTTTACTTCCTTTCCCAGCTTAAAAAGCACAGAACAAAAAGCACCATTGTTAAGCCGATTTTATAGATATAATCGCAGCTGCAGTCTATTAGCTCCCGTGGCTTTATCGTTCTTTAGTCTTCTTCTTCTTCTTCTTAATTGGTGCGATAACCGCTTACGCGATTTTGGCCGTGTTTAACAAAGCGCGCCAGTCGTTTCTTTCTCGTGCTAACCGGCGCCAGTTGGACACACCAAGTGAAGCCAAGTCCTTCCCACCTGATCTTTCCAACGCAAAGGAGGCCTTCCTCTTCCTCTGCTACCACCAGCTGGTCCCGCATCGAATACTTTCAAAGCCGGAGCGTTTGTATCCATTCGGACGACATGATCCAGCCAACGTAGCCGCTGGATCTTTATTCGCTGCGCTATGTCTATGTCGTCGTAAAGCTCATACAGCTCATCGTTCCATCGTCTGCGATATTCGCCGTTGCCAACGTGCAAAGGTCACAAAAATCTTCCGCAGAATCTTTCTCTGAAATACTCCAAGCATCGCTTCATCGGATGTTGTCATCGTCCAAGCTTCTGCGCCATACGTTAGGACGGGCATGATGATAGCCTTGTAGAGTGTTAGTTTTGTTCGTCGAGAGAGGACTTTACTGCTCAGTTGCCTAGTTAGTCCAAAGTAGCACTTGTTGGTAAGAGAGATTCTACGTTGGACTTCCAGGCCGACATTGTTATCGGTGTTCATGCTGGTTCCTAAATATTATAAACGAAGTCTTTTTACAACCTCGAAATCATAACTGTCTACAGTGACGTGGGTGCCGATACGCGAGTGCGCCGACTGTTTGTTTGAAGACAGGAGGTACTTCGTTTTGTCCTCGTTCACCACCAGACCCATTCGCTTTGCCTCTTTATCCAGTTTGGAGAAGGCAGAACTAACAGCGCTGTTAAGGCTGATGATGTCAATATCATTGGCATACTGAAGCAATTGTACGCTCTTATAAAATATTGTGCCTGAGCGATTAAGTTCTGCAGCTCGTACGATCCTCTCCAACATCAGGTTAAAGAAGTCACACGACAGCGAGTCACCCTGTCGGAAACCTCGTTTGGTATCAAAGGGCTCAGATAAGTCCTTCCCAATTCTGACGGCGCTACTGGTGTTGAGCAACGTCATCTTGCATAGCCGTATGAGTTTTGCGGGGATACCAAATTCAGACATCGCGGTATACAGATAACTCCTCTTCGTACTGTCGAATGCAGCTTTGAAATCGACGAAAAGATGGTGTGTGTCGATTCTCCTTCCGTGGGTCTTTTCCAAGATTTGGCGTATTGTAAATATTTGGTCGATAGTAGACTTTCCAGGTCTAAAGCCACAATGATAAGGTCCAATCAGTTGGTTGACGGTGGGCTTCAGCCTTTCACACAATACGCTCGCTAGAACCTTATAGGCGATATTTAGAAGACTAATCCCGCGGCAATTGGCACAGATTGCAGCATCACTCTTCTTATGGATTTGGCAGAGCATACTTAAATTCCAATCGGCAGGCTTGCTTTCATCCGACCATATTTTGCATAGGAGCTGATGCATGCACCTTAGCAGCTCCTCGCCGCCTTGGTTGAATAGCTCAGCCGGCAGTCCGTCGGCGCCCGTGGCTTTGTTGTTCTTTAGCCGCGTTATCACAATTCTCACCTCGTCATGGTCGGGTAGGAGAAGGACAATTCCGTCGTCAACGATTGGGGTATCGGGATCTTCACATTCTCTGTGACATGCGCAGCTATCACTGTTTAACAGGTTCAAGAAGTGTTCACTCCATAATTTAAGTATGCTCTGAATGTCAGTCACCATGTCGCCGCCTTTGTTCTTACAGGAAAATGCCCCGGTCTTAAAACCTTCTGTAAGCCGCCGAACTTTCTGGTAGAATGTTCGTGCGTTGTTCCTATTCGCCAGCATCTAAAGTTCCTCGCACTCACGTATTTCGGCCTCTCGTTTCTTCTGTCGGATAAAACGTCTCTCTTCTCTTCCTCTCTTAGCTCTCCGTACCCATCCCGATCACAGCGTGGCTCTATAGGCATCTTTTCTTTCTGAAGCAGCATGAGCCACTTTATTGTGACTCACGCCTCATCATGGTTGGGTAATGTAACGTCAGTCTCGTTATTAACGATTAAGGGATCAGAGTCTTCACCTCCTCTGTGACATCCAGTGCTTTCACAATTTTGTATGTGTGAGTTGTGTTAACTCATTTCAGTGTGGTTTGGACGTTCGTGCGCGAAAATATCCCGGTCTCGAAATCTTCTGTAAGACGCCGAATTTTCTGGTAGAGTTTTCGCATGAGCAAGAAAAGGATCAAGATAGTTGCTTATGCGGAGGATGTAGTCATCCTGATGTCAGGCAAATGTCTCTCGACTATTAGCAGACTCAATCAGCGTTAAGTGAACTCTCTAAGTGGGTGACCTTAAACGGTGTAACAGTTAATCCAGCCAAGACCGAACTAGTTCTGTTCACTAAAAGATATAAGATACTGAGCAGAAAATGGGGTCTAAAACTGTAAATATACACTGCGTGAGCAATGTCGTCGTCAGACCCATTTTGACTCATGGGGCTTATGTGTGTTGGAAGGCGGTGCAGACACAATTCTACCTAAAGAATCTCATAAAATCCAACTATTAGCTTATGTAGGAATAACAGATGCGTTACGATCGATGCCTCGTGTGGCGCTGGATGTGATCCTACGTAATCTACTTCCAGGATTAAAACCGCAGACATGCTAAAAGAAAACACGCACGGTCATGCATCAGTTCTACTATCTACTGAACACTTGTCATATGCATCGAAAACAGACTATCTGGTTCCGAAGATTGATCTAAAGCAAGACTATAAAATACGAATAGCCGACAGAGAGGATTGGCACACCAGAGTCATATCAGTTGATAGTGGTCACCATATTTATACTGACGGCGCAAAGATGGCCAGTGGTACTGGATCGTACTTAAATTGCTTCTTTATACTCCGAGACCGGAGCTTAGAAGGCAGCTAAGATCTACGCTATAGACAAAACAGCAAAAACGATAAGACTAATGCACTTACCTCCGACAAACCTGATCATTTTTGTCAAGCAGCGATCAAGGCACTGGCCGCAGCGCGCTTCAAGAGAAAATTTGATTGAGTTTAATTTCATAATAATTCGGTTCGTTTCCATTTCCCCATCTTTTATGGTGAGCGAAATTATTGGTAATAACCAATTGTTAATTATTATTAAGTCGATTCAGTTCAGTGAAGCCTATTTCTATTCATCAATGACTGTTACGCTGCTTCTGCTCCTCCTGCCTCTTCGAGTAAACAACCAGCAAAATTTCGTTCATATCGCAGTTCATCGATTAATTCGTTCAACCCCACATTATTGATGGCAATTTATCGCAATTGGCGATCGACAAGCATTTTCGCCAAAATGCAAAATGCAAAAACAAGAACAAAAATAAAAGTAATAAAACGAACAACTACAATAGCAACATGCAAATAGACAATATCAGCAACAATCAATTGATGCAATGAATAAAACGATTTGGAGTATTTGGACCACCGCATGCATGCCACAGCTGCATAAAACAATAACAACAAACGACAACAGCAGCAGCAGCGATCAGCGACATGACGCACTTACAGTTGGATGAATACATAAAAGCAATTTAATGGGAGTCATACAACACAAGCACTTAGTGTGTAGATATTGACTTGCGCATACAAAATAGCAATAAAATCAAGTTGCACCACAAATGCGTCACAAGACATGGCTACGGAGCGGCAAACTATATGAAGAATTGCAATGCACAAGGCATGTGGCATGATCCATGATCCATGCGCATGTTGGATATGACAAGCATAGCTGCATTTGTATGTGTATCTAATGCGGAAAATTCAGAGCAATGCTGGGGGAAAAAACGAAATAGCAAAAAAATGCAAAAAATTAAGCTGAAAATACGCTGTAGATGAGACGAGTATTACAATTGCGCGGTACCGCATGTCTTCATAGACAAAGTTGGCACTCCTGCAGGCTGTATGCAAGGCCCAACCCAGCGCTTCGGCGCCCAATGCTGTTGCCACAAGTTGACCTCTGCCTTGCCGCAGTTTAGTTCACTCACTTGGCTGCACTCGCCTACGTTACTTGTGGCAATTTGTGGCTGACGCACGTAGAGTGGCCACAAACGTCAGAACGTTTAAGTATTTTTTGCCTTAGATATTTTTGTCTTCGCCCTTTTTTCACTCAGCTTTCAGAGGGCATTTTGCTGTGCGAGATAAACGCCAGATTTATCGATCGTTTGGGCCATTATGGCGCCTAACGTGGAAGCTTAGCAAACCTGAGGATCATTTTGGATGCTTTATTTATATGTATAGACATATATGTATAGAGATATGTGCCTATGTATTATAGTTTATTTGGATATTGGTACTTTTCGTTTTTGGGATTTTCTGCTGCATTGCTCAATAGTCGAATATGTGTGTTGGGATTTGTTTCTATTGTTGGGCTTATTTTCACTGTAGGAGCATTGATACATATTTTCTGCTTTAATACTTAAGTTCTTGTGTACGTATGTGCATATACAAGGAGGTATGTTTATTGTTCTCTTTATTTTTCAACATCACGAGTAACAAATTTGGCTCGAAGTTCTGGTAAGTGGTACGAATGTATTTGTAGCAATGTGGTGCTACCCAACAAGCCCCGAGGGGCATTCGATATGAAATAGTTTTCTCAAATCCCAAGCATTAATTCTCAACGGGAACCCAACAAGCGGATTGTAGTGTTCCCAACGTAAAAGGTACTTTTTAGATGTAAATTTTCTTAGCTATCAAGCTGCGTAATTACTGAATCTCTGCTTGATTTCAAGGGATTTCTCCAATTGGTATCAAATGAAATGCTCATTTTTTCATTTCAATTTTTTTTCCAAAACCAGCCCGATTTTTGAGACATTTCAAAACTTATCTTTATCATACTAAAATTGCATACTTAAAGTCGTCTAGAAATTTAGACTAAAAATTTGGAAATTAAACTAGAAATTTGATTCACATGGATTTCGTTAAAGAATGAACTATATTTTTGTTGAAAATCAGTTAAAATATATTTAAAAAATTAAATGCGAAAATTTGTAATCACCAAAATGATATGGGTTTTTTTCGACGAGTTAACAGCATCATCTTTTGGCTCTACAGCTCTTTGTGAGCTTTGGCCTGCTGCACGTGGGACCTCCATACGTCTCGAACGCTTGCGACTTTTTTCCAGTTCGTTATCCTAAGTTTCTTGATGTCGTCCTCTAGTTCGTCGGTCTATCTTGTTCACGGCCTTCCTCTTGCTCTAGTGTTGAATGCTCTGGCTTCTACGATTTTCTTCTGCGCCCTCGTACCGTCCATTCTTGTAATGTAACCCAGCCATCTTAACCGCTGCGCTTTGATGAAACGTATAACATTTTCGCGCTGCATCAGTTGATCTAGCTCGTCGTTCCATCTTATCCGCCACTCGCCGTGATCTCCGAAAATTCTTCTGAGTACTTTTCGTTCGAAGGCTTGCAGTTTTGTTTTATCTGCTTCAATTAGCGTCCACGATTCAGCTGCATAGCATAATACTGGTCTAATGATGGTTTTATACAGAGTCAATTTGCATTGTTTGTTTAGTAGTTTTGTAGTTTTGATTAGTAGTTTTTTTTCGACGAGTGAACAAACTTATCGAAAAAAAAAAATTTTAAGTAAATAGGGTACGTTGCGAATCAAACCATCAGCCATTTCCTGAACTAATTATACAAGGTAGCGCAAATTTAATCACCCTCTCAGAAGTTTTATAGACAGCTGCGGTATACACACAGCCGATCAATGGTGCGTGTAAAGATCAAAATAAAAATTCCCATTACTAAAAATTATTATTTTTTGTTTTATTTAGTAAAAATGTTATCCAAAAACCAAATTGGAATATTTATTTTGCGCCACCTTGTATTAATTTTTTTGAATAAAAGTTTTGTTTATAAAAGCGAATTGCAAGGAAATGTAATTACTGCGTGAAATTTGCTAATGACTTCTCAAATATTCTTCAACTTCTTATTCTGGAAAATTATTAATACGGGTATTAAATGCTAAGAAATGCCGAAACTTAACAGGGATGATAGATTTACATACAAGGTTTGGCCAATAAATATGGTGAAAAAGAACAATGTGGTGGGAACTTCGGCTAACACGTCACAGGGGACTCGGCAGCCGAATTCTGCACGATAATTTCACATGTAATCACACACTCGTCCGAACACTTATTCACCCACTCGTTCAAACAGTCGTTGTTCAAACGGTAACGAATCAAGATGCGTTGAGCACCAACACACTCTCAGTTTTTTATAAACACATCCCCTTTTACGTCAGCCTATCAGCTGATTCTGTCGAATTCGAATAACAGTCTGTTATTGGCCACACCTTCTCAATTCTTTTCACTTTCAACTTGAAAACTAAGGATTACCTAAACGTTGAAGAATATTTTTTCTTGTGTTTACTGGGTAAGTTTTGCACACTAATTTTGTACAATATATACACCCATACACATATGTAAGTAGTTCATATTTATATGTATGCATGTATGCATTTTCATTTTATGGGCATAATCTTACTTTATAGCGCAAGTGGTTTAGATAAACGCATATAATTGGTATTTATGAGGATTTATTTAACAGCATCAAAATTTTATAGTTTTTTAAAGGCGCAATCATGAAAAATATTTATTAGATAATAAGGGGACAAATTTTTGTAAAGAAACTTTGTGAAAGGATGGCAAGTAAGTATTGAGTATCACAATACCCACCTATAATAATTTATCAAAAAATAAGGTGCATATTTTGTGGCCGATTTCTTCCACATTAAAAGTGTCGAACATTCGTTTCATACAGAAAATGCCCAAAATCATCAGCAGGAAAACTTTTCAAAAATCAGTGATAATTATTATGCCAATATTTAGGGGACTATAAAACTGCATACTTATAGTTTTTCTAAAGATTCGAATCAAAAAGTGTGAGATTGAAAAAAATTTCTTTATTCAGTATAGTGCATAAGTGCAATACTTCCTTCAATGGAAAAAGTCAAGTACGCTGCAGTAATTGAATTTTTGTATTTGTATAAGGTTTGTTCGCCATCAATTCATCTATTAGTACAATAGAAAGATGGCTTGCTGAGTTGAAACGTGGTCGTACAAGCCGTGAAGACGATCCACGTCCATAGCAGCAACAGCATAAATCGTAGAAAAATGACAGGGTATCGTATTTGAAAATCGAAGAGTGACTAAAAGGGATTTAGTAGAAGCTCTAGGCATCTCATTGGGTAGTATAAGTAATATTTTGACTGAAATATTGGGTTTCAGAGAGCTATGTGCACAATGGGTGTCGCATTCGCTAACAATGGAACAAAAACGCATTCGTATGTGACTTTCTCAGCAACATTTAGGGCGTTGTGATTCCAGGGGCGAAGTGGATTTTTTACGTTGATTCATCACTATCGATGAGACTTGGGTCTATCATCACGATCCTAAATTAAACCAAAAGGCTAAAAAATGGTGTGAACCTGGTTCTTCGTCTCCTAAACTAGTTCGTGTTCAGAAATCGGTAATCGGCCAAGAAGGTGTTAACATCAGTTTTTTGGGATGCGAAATGAATTTTGCTTGTGCAATACTTGCAAACAGGTAAAGCAATAAATTTTTAATATTATTGCCACCGTTTAGACCAGATGAAGGAAAAATCTCGTGAAAAAAGACACAGTTTGCAAAAGAAAAAAATTATTTTTCATCAATGGACAATGCACCGTAAGACAAGAGCATTTTGATAATGGCTAAAATCAATGAATTAAAGTTCGAATTGTTGGAGCATCAACAGTTTTCACCAGATTTGACCTCTTGCGACTTCTGTGTATTGCCAGACCTAAAAAATTTCGCGCGTGGTAGTCGTTTTCATCAATTGATCAGGTCATAACCTGCTGTGAAGCGTATTCGGTAGCCCTTCTAAATTCTCACTTCCGGGATTGAATTCATAAAAGGGAATCTCGTTGGAACAGGTGTATTGATGATGTGGTGATAATCAGAGAGTCTATACTGAATAATAAAGTGTATTTGTAACCATAAACCTGTGTTTTTCTTATCGAACGGCAAAACTTATTGAATAAAATAGCAGATTGAACCAATAAAACAACCGAGGGTCAGTGGGCAAAAACCGACAAAACAAAATTTGAATTGAATTTGCGAAACACTTTTGTGTTAGTTTTTCAACTTTTCCCAAGCCAAAATCCGAAGGAGAAGATAGCAAAATATATGAATTTTTCAATGCAGAGAATACTAGAAAAGAAAGAATACTGCGCGGCTGTCTTTTTAGACATAACACAAGCATTTGATAAAGTCTAGCATGCAAGCTCTAACGAATCCGCGTCACTGCTATTACAAGCTGCTTAAATCATACCTAGAGCGTAGACACTTTCTTGTGAAAATTAACAATGCACGAAAGTGAGCAGGCGTGCCTCAAAGGACAAAGGTTCTATACACTTTATTTACTGCCGATCTACCCTTGACAAAACGCACACACACAGCTACATACCCAGGCGATACCGTTGTAATGAAGCAATATGATCTTGCCCCATTGCTTCATCTCTACTGCAGCATAGCATCGACAAGGTCAAAACCTGGTTGAACAAGTGGCGTATAAAAGCCAATCAAAACAAATCGGTACAAATAACTTTCACACTCCGCAAAGACGCATATCCTCCAGTAACTTTAAATCACTGTCAAATACCTCAAGCTGCTCAGGCAAAATATCTGTGTATTCAACTCGATAGAAGTTTAATTTGGTTTCCACATATATTCTTGAATCAACTGATTTAAAACTTCACTCACTTTACTAGTTACTCAATCCAAAATCTGCATTATCACTGGATCTACAAATCTCTACTTAAGGTGTCCCGGTACTTTCAGGATTTGTTTCTTTACAATAAAAAAAAAATTAAAAATGATATATACATTTTTTAAGCTTTTTATTTAACTTCTTTTACACACAAAAATGAAAAAAATTCAACTTTTTTAATTTTAATAATTTAGAAAATGGCGCTGAAGTTGACCCTTCCTCCATTTTGGCTCTTCTATTTATCTGAAACACAAAAACCAAAAAAATTATTAATCACTATGACTGTAGCTATAGACTATAACAACCTCTAAAGTGGTGGAGCAAAGTAGGAATAGCCTCACCAACTTGAGTGAAAACCATAGAGTAACCTTGATTTGGGTCCCGGGACACCGGAACATAGAAGGTAACGAAAAAGCTGATGAACTGGCAAGAGGGGGATCTGCCATGAATAGCGCTCTTGCAGTACCAGTATTCACTCCACTAGGTGCGGTCAAGAATGCAATTTCCCTAAAATACCTTCGAATTGCAGATTGTAGATGGAGAGACCAGACGAAATGCAAAATCAGCAGAACGTTATGGCCCACCTACAACCTCAAGCAATCGTTGACATTAATAAACATGAAACGACGGGACACCTGCAGACTTACGGCAGTCATAACTGGCTTCTGGTCTATCGGAGAACAAGCCGCCAAAATGGGTATCCCTCACAATACATACTGTCATAGTTGTAAACAACCGGAGGAAAAAGAAACAATCTTCCATTTCCTCTGTGAATGCCCTGCCCTATGGAAGGACAGAATGTTAACCCTGGGCAAACCGCTGTTCGAGAGTCTCGACCAACTGTCTGGCGTAGACGTCAACAACCTAATAAGGTTCCTAAACCGCACAGACTGGATATAGTCCTGCTGCAAATAACTGTTAAACAATTTGGTAACGAGGATGTGGCAACAAAATGGTGCGGAAGCGCTAGTTGGATTCTGGATGAATCACCACTCTAACCAACCAACCAACCCATGACTGTAGCTATGTGCCGCTATTAGAATTAAAAGAAAAAAAAGTTGACAAAATGACGCCGTTTTGGATTTGACACTATAAAAATGAGATGTTTTTTCAGTTTTTTAATCAAAAATACGAAATAATTGAAATAATAATATGACTCTAGTATGGGCGATAGCCATTGATGTTGTGAGCAACATATTCAAATTTCAGACGATGCGGTTGAATAGCTTTTTTTTGTTTTTGTCAACACAAGGACGAAAAAAGTCGTTTAAAGTTTGAGGTACAGTAGCGCGCGAACCGCTCTCTACTTAGTTAATGGGCTGTAGAAGCTATAAAATTCAGAATTTTCGCATGAAAATTTGACAGTATATTCTTAAGATACCTACTATAATTTCGAAATATCGAAAAAATAAAAAATCGGTTTTTTGAAATTTCTAGATCATTAAGGCCGGCGGGCCAATTAGATGTCCTAAATTCAGTAGTTTTCGCGAAGCGTTGTAGGATGAGAAAAAAAGCAATTAGCCAAATGAAGTTTTGGGGATAGTTTAATATATATTTGAACTAAAAAAAAAAATGTGTACCATCTCCAACAATATATTGTAAGCCGAGTTATCAATAGATTCCCAGAGCGCCTTGCCACTGAAGTATCCAACTTCTGTACAAGATACAACTTGCAATTTTCATCTGAAAACAAAAAAAAAAGATTATTAATTTTGATGTAATTATCTTCGATGTGAACTAAGAAACACGTAAAATTCGAATTTTTGGGGAAGATAGAAAAAAAAAGTGGTTTTTCAAGAAAAAAAAAAAACTCTTCAACTGGGTAAAAAAGTCGCTTAAAAAAAGTTTCTGGATGTTTTTTTTAGTTCACTAGAAGAGAAACCAATACTGAAAATAACGCATTTTGAATGAAATGGATAACTCGTTTAGTTTTTTTGCAATCGTGTACATAAATTAGGTAAAATCGTGAAACTGAAAAGCCGAGAAAACGCGCTTCAAAGTACAACAATAAGCGCACGGTTGTTCGACGCCGCACTACGCTCGGCTCTGTAGCTCTGCAAATACTTGGAATTTAACTCTGAAAATTTGTGTCTCATGTTCTTGAATATCTAAGCTATTGATTTCAGGAAAAAAAACTCGATTTTTTTGACCTTTTAATTGGCCCGCCGGCCTTAAGCCAATACGGGCAGTGGGGCCCAGCCCTGCAATCCAACCTAGAAATCCTTCAAAGGTTTCAATCCAAAGTACTACGCATACACATGTACAGATACACCATGGTGCGTCGGTAACGAAATAATACACCGTTAAAAAGTACCAACTTTATTCGATGAAATTAATTATTTGATTAAATATGCGCCACCTTGTACCTATGCATGGGCACATCTGCACCAACAAGCACGCTTCTGCCTGCATTAGCTTTTCGTGTAATATGACTGAAAAAGAAGTAAATATATGTATATATATAGACTCATTAGAAAATCCTACACCGCTGCATACATACATATAGATGTTACAAACTCCGTCAGTGCACTATTTTCCGGAAAAAAATGCAATGAAAAATCCCAAAATTACAAGAAAATTAAGTATAATAATGATGAATTGCAGAATTACACCAACACTCTGTCCATGGCCGTATGTATGCACGCACGCACGAATAACTCATCGGCAAGTACCAAAGTGGCAGCCTAGAATTTAATTTGGAACACGCCACAATCACAGACGCCACCGGCTGGCTTTCATAGGCAACACACCAGCTAAAATATGTATGTATGTACACCCCTCTACCCAAGGCACTTACTCAGCTACATACATACATAGGCCACTGAAGCAGCTAGCGCACATTCGTCTAAGATAAATAATTTCTTCCGCGAAAGCATGGCTGCGCTCAGCTTAGATGCATAGCTTGGCTCGGCGACTTGGCAATGAATGATCCACTGACGCATCGACAACATGAAATTGTGCTTTGATGAAGATTTATTTAAATTGCATGTTTGCTCGTACCAGTGCAGGCCAATAGCACAAACAATGAATGATTGAAGTGCAGCGTCCGTGTGTGTGTGTGTGTGTGTGCGCATGTGTGGCATGCTATTTCTAGTGCTGCAGATTTGAGTTGCAAAGTCGCAAACCACATCAGCACACGCTGCATTGTGGCTTTGAACCTGAGACGGCAGTCAGCCAACATGCTAAAATGCCATTTCTCAAGTATGTACGAGTATGTATGTGTGTACATTTGATTGTATTGGTCTATTAGCATTGGCCTAGTCGCTGCGCCAGCCGCTTGCCGCTTTTCATAATGCAATATGCCTATATACTTACATACCTGCATATATACATACATGCATACATACATACATGCATATATACATACATACACACGTGCATACATACATACATACATGCATACATATCTGTAAACAATAATAACAGTGCAATAATAATCATAATAATAAAATAAAGTTGCGCATGCGCGTTGCATTTCGGTTAGTTTGCAATTTTTATACTCGCTGCAATTGAGTGTGTTGTAGTTGTTGTTAATGTGGACGTTGCTAAGTTGCGTGTTCATTACGCCAAAATGTACCGGCTGTAGCATGCAACAGTTGTTGGCGCTCCTTCGCCACAGCTACCACTATTTCTCATGGAAAGGTTCATTTCAGCATTCCATGCAAGCTAACGTATGCTTCTGTGTTGTAGCACACATACGTACACACTTCTGCATGTATGGTCACATATGCACATGCATCTATATTTTTTTCAACAGTCGCAGAGCCACCATTTGTGGTTGCCATGAGGCACGCTCGTCTCGTCTACCAACCAATAAAATTTCATTTGATGCATTACCAGTCTATGTACGAGTATTTGTGGTTGTTGGTGCTTTGTGAAAATAATTTAATTTTATGAACACACAATTTATGTCATTACAGTCTTCAGCGGCGCAAGGTTAATGGGTCAAATTGTGTAGGCAATTTGTTGACAGTTCCCGCTGCTTTTGGTAATAAAGAGTTTAGAAATTTTGGTGTGTGTGACAAAATGTGAATGTCACCACGGATGTGGTCAAACTTGTTGTGAGGAATGGTTTAATATTACAGAAAAGGTAAAATATAATATACATACTTATATATTTATATATACTACATACATTAATATATATACTTAAATAACTATAACACAAGGACTTATTGACAAGTTTTGACAATTTATTTGTTTCGCATTTAATTTTAGTAATTTTCTTATGAAAATATAGTGCATTCTCCTTTAAATTCTATAAATCCAAGTTTCGAACTTCGTGAAAATTAAAAAAAAAATCTGAAATTTTCACCAAAATTTTACATCTATATATATAAAAATGAAATGATGTTCGTTTGTACGCATTTTATTGGGTCGATACGAGGCCAATTTTATTCGTTCTTTTTTCATATTATAGGGATCCACTAGGGGATTATTATTATTATTTTTATAAGCAAACAAAAATTTTTTTTTTAATATTTTCTTCATATAAAAAAAGAAAAAATTAAAATATTGTACAAATGCTCGATTCTTAGATTAAGTTTCGAATTAACATTCATTTTATATTTACAACTTTTTTTGAATAAAAAAGCGAATTTTTCGTTATTGTGAAACGATTTGTGTCGTGTTGCTAAGTTGCAAATTTTTTTCGACGGAGAGTAAACATAAACAACAACATGTTTATGATACAATCGTGAATAATGTTTGGAACTGGTGGATTGTTTTTCTTGGATGCTCCTGGGGGAACAGGAAAGACCTTTTAGATTTCATTGATATTAGCAACAATTCGATCAGGTAATAACGTTGCATTGGCACTCGCTTCTTCCGGAATTGCGGCTTCATTACTGGAAGGCGGTCGCACAGCTCATAAATGAAACACCAAAATGTAATATTTCGAAAACATCTGGAATGGCAAAAGTTCTTAAAGTATGTAAGCTCATCGAATGGGACGAGTGTACTATGGCACACAAGAAACCATTGGAAGCACTTGATAGAACTATGAAAGATCTACGAGGAAGCCAAACAGTCTTTGGAGGTGCCATGATTTTATTGGCTGGAGATTTCAGGCAAACATTACCTGTGATTCCAAAATCTACGGCTGCAGATGAAATCAATGCATGCTTAAAATCATTGTATTTATGGAGACATGTAAACACGCTACACTTGCTACAAACGTACGTGTTCAACTACAGAACAATCCGTCAGCAGCTGAATTTTCACACCAATTACTGAAAATCGGAAATGGCCAAATGTCTATCGATCCAACAGGAATGATTACATTGCCTAACAATTTCTGCACTTTTGCACAGTCTAAAGAGGCATTGATACAGAGTGTATTTCCAAACATAGTTCAACATTACAAAAACCATGATTGGCTCTGCGAAAGAGCAATTTTAGCTGAGAAAAATAAGGACGTCAATGATATAAAGGCAGCTATTTTGGATCAAATACCTGGTGACATAGTTGCATATAAGTAAGTCAATGGACACTATTACTGATCAAGATGATGTCGTAAATTATCCAACTGATTTCTTAAACTCACTCGATATGTCAGGCCTACCACCTCATAATTTACGATTAAAAATTGGAGCATCGATTATTATGCTGCGCAACATTAATGTGCCACGACTTTGCAACGGTACCAGACTCGCTGTGAAGAAGCTAATGGGTAACGTTATCGAAGCAACAATTTTGAAAGGGAAGTACAAAGCAGAAGACGTTTTGATACCCAGAATTCCACTGATTCCGACGGATTTACCATTCGATTTCAAACGTTTGCAGTTCCCTATTCGCCTTGCCTTCGCTATGACAATTAATAAGGCGCAAGGACAGTCTCTACAAATGTGCGGTATTAATTTAGAATACCCAATTTTTTCTCATGGACAATTGTATGTATGTAGCTTGCTCACGAGTAGGCAAACCATCGTCATTATTCATTTACGCGAAATATGGAAAAACCAAAAACGTTGTCTACGAAAAAGTGTTACAATAAAGTTCGAATGAAATTGAATCAAAGAATTTGCTTTGTTTCGTATTAATTTTATTCTCTTTCAGCAAATCATTGAATTTATCGCCTAGCGAAGGGGGCGAGGGTACGCTAGTTTTTTATATTAAGCTTTTAGAAAAATTTAGGGTACGCAGTTTTATAGCCCATACAACTCTGACATAAAACGATAAAAGTTTCACGGCGCTCAGAAACTGCGTTGATTTTTGACAATTTTTCTCCTGCGTGTTTTTCACATTCGTTAAATGGAGAAAATGCTAAGAGGCCAGGATGAAAAAAAAGCCAAAAACCAATGTGTGCTTTGAGCCACTTGCACTTTATTGTACTAAAACAGTGGTCGCCAACCTTTTCAATGTGTTGATCTACTTTCAAGATTTTGAAATAAACAGCGAGCTACTTGCACAAGCCAACATAAATTAAATAATACACAGTTATATTCGACATACAATACATGTATTTATTTTACTAATATACGTTCTATATATAATAAACTTATGACTTATAGTGCTTATACTTATGCATAACTACATCCATGTTCACACCTATCAATCGTAACAAAATTTTTTGCAGTCATAATGGCAAATCACAAGCGACTTAAAAAAACAACAAAACAGTAATAGCACATTATTATATAATATAAATAAAATATGGGGAGATAAAAAGAGCATATTTAATGAGAAGGTTGACATTCTGACTCATCGATAATTTGTTTAATATTTGCAGTATAATTTGATACAGTCATTCGAATACAGTTATGCAAATGTATATCTGTAAGCCGATTGCGGTATTTATTTTTAATAAATTTCATATTGGAAAAAGAAGATCCACACGAATAAGTTGAACTGAATAACGCTTTCACTTTCAACGCAACACGACATAAAACTGAATACTTATCTTTACTTACTAAAGTCCATATACATTTTGTATTTGAACCTAAAGATTTTAAAGTCAAGTCACTTTGAAAAGCAATCAGTTCCATTTCTGTTACAGCAATGTCTTCGCCAAAGTTGTTCATAACACAAGTTGCAAACTGTTGTATATCAATGTCCATGAAGGGTGAAACAACAAATTGCGTCACTAAAGCAATTTTCCGGAAATCCTTGAAACGATTTGTGAAGGTTTCCTTCAAGTTAGAAACTATTTCCATATGATATTTACTGTCATAGGGCTCTAATTGAATTTTGGATATCTTTTCGGAAAGAATAGGAAAATGCTTAGCATCGCGGTTTTTTAGGTTTTGTTCCCAAAATTCAAGTTTTGTAATAAATGCATTTATATCAGAAATCATTTCCGCTAATTCTTTATCCCTGCCTTGAAGTTGCAAGTTAAGCTCATTTAATTTCTCTGTAATGACCACAAGAAAACCAAAATCTCTGAGCCAAGTCGAATTTTCCAGTACAAGAATCGGTTCATCGCGTTCTTTGAAAAATTGGAGTATTGCAGGCAGGACATCATTGAAACGTTTGAGCACTCGTCCTCTGCTTAACCATCGCACTTCAGAGTGAAGAAGTAGCTCTCCGACAGCTCTCTTGACAGTCAATTTCATCAGCCAAGGTTTTAAATAATCTTCTTTGTAACGCTTGAGCTCTAATCTTGTTCACAATTTTCACCACCAGTTTCATAACGTTGTTCAAGTTTAGAAAATTTCCACATAATGCTTGCTGATGTACATGTAATACAGTGGTAACTAAGAAATTGTGGAAAACTTTCATCCTTATGACATAGCGCACGAGCCCCTTATCACAACCCACCATGGCTGAAGCACCGTCAGTTGTCAGGCCTACCATTTTTGATATTGGAATTTTCTCAGATGAGATGAGATCTTATAAATGAGAAAACAGCTCTAGCCCAGTAGTATGTCCTTTGAGTGGAATAAACTTCAAAAGATCTTCTTAAATTGTAAAATCACTAAAAGCCATCCTGACAAATATGGCCATCTGTGAGGTGTCAACTACATCTGTTGATTCATCCAGTTGCAGTGAAAAATAAATACAGTTATCTAAGTCACTTCTTAACTGTAAAAAAATATCATTGCTCATTACTTCTACGCGCCTCATCACTGTATTAGCAGAAAGTTGCATAGATTTTATAGCAGACACTATTTCGTCTTTATTTCTAAAGTTGGCGAATAAAGAATCTGCAGCTTCCAAAAATGCTTGTTTTATGATTTCCCCGTCTTCATAAGGTTTTTTCTTTTGTGCAATTATCTGGGAAACACGATAAGATGCTTCAGTTGCAGCCTTATTTTTGTCGATTGTTTTCAAAAATATTGACTGTTGTCCAATTAGCTGGATTTTTAAATGTTTCAGTTTTTCTTTTCTGGTGGCAGAATTTAACGGGAATGCCTTCTGAAAATTCGAATGTACAGTTTTATGATGCCTCTCAATATTTCCTTTTTTAGGAACTGACACAGATGTATTACATAACAAACAAACACTTTTGCCTTTAACTTCTGTGAAGAAGTATTGTTCTTCCCATTCCGAATGGAAATGGTATGTCTTCGCCTTCTTACTACTGCTTGCCATAATGTTTCGAACTCTAACCCAACCGCTGCACGCAGAACGTTGATAATGCCGTTCAGTATTAAACTGAGCGCAATGTCGACGTGCATTGCGTATATATAAAGCCAAAAAATTCTCGAACACGCTAATCGGTTCCAGCCGATCCTAGAACGGAGACGCGACTTCGCGCCGTGATTGTCGGCGCGAAATCGCTTACCGCAGTGTTGCCGCTGTTTATCTATTTATTATGAAAATTTCTGAAATTTGCTAATACTGGTATGATTTTCAGACTTTTGGATTTTTTGCAACGTGAGCAGCGCGAGCTACAAAAATCGCCTTTGCGCCTGTACTAAAATTTAATGTCATAAATAAATGTGTACCAAAAAAAAAAATTTTTAAGTTCTGGTTAAAAATTTGAAATTTTTATTCTAAATTATTCATATTTTATTTTTATAATTTTTGTGCAAAGTTTAAAACTTTGATTTGTATATATTAATATTTTTGGTATAATTAGCTATATTTTTATAACAAATTTATAGTTAAAGCTGCTCTAGTAAAGTAGTAGATATACACCCAAATGGTTAGACCAATAATACAGTATGGGGCACTAGTATGGTGGAGCAAATATATTCAAAAAACAGCGGTAACCAAAATGGGAAAAGTACAACGGCTTGCTTGTCTACGCATCACAGGGGCTATGAGAACTACCCCAACAGCTGGCATGGAAGCACTCCTTAATCTCCCACCACTTCATATAGCAATCCAAGAGGAAGCAGCTACGCAAGCACTTATGCTACACATGAAAGAAAATATCAAATTAGGCAACCTCACCGGTCAGCTAAGTATCCTAAATAAAGTCAAAAACACCATAAACATGGCTCAAGTTTCAGACCACATTGACCCAACCCTCTCTTTCACAAAAGGATACACAGTTACCTTTCCTGAGAGGAACGAGTGGAAAACAAACCCGAAATGGATGAATGATGATTCACAAAAATGGTACACTGATGGATCAAAAACACCTTATGGTGTAGGAGCAGGTGTAGTGGGGCCCAGAATCCACAAATCATACACTCTCACCAGGGACACCACTATCTTCCAAGCGGAATTATACGCAATAATGGAAGGAGCAAACATCATGCAACGTAGAAACCATAAGAGAGTAAAGATTAGAATACCAATCAGTTCTAAAAGCTTTAGATAGGTATCTACAACTCAAAAACTCTCTTAGAATGCCACAAGGCACTCAATAACCTGGCATGCAAAAACAATGTCTCATTAATTTGGCTACCAAGAGATGAGGGATATGAACATCTCATCATCGAATGTCCGGGGTTGACGCATAGAAGGAAAACGTTTTTAAACAAGTTCATGATTAAAGATAAGGACCTACAATCACTCCCTCAGAAAGAGCTGGCACAATTCATAAGCATACTTAACAGTTAATAGACAGCATAGGGTCCACAATAGATCAATATGGTCGCAGTGCTAAAGGCCCATACCTTAACCCTTTACCAAGCTGGTCTAAATGTTGTAGTACTAAAATTTTTCTCAGGCTGTATAGACCATTAAAACTTTCAAAAAACAAGAAATCACTTTACAAAAATTTTTTACCTCCTGAAGTTTGTTAAAAAAATGTTTATATATTGGAGGTTTAATTAGTTTTAAAGGTTTTTTTCGAAGATTTGGGGCTTTATTGTGAAAAAACGGTACAAAATATTTTATTTGAAGTATTGGCCATCGCTAGCTACAACTTTCGCCCATCTTTCGGGCAATTTCCGGATGCCGTTTCTCCAAAATTCTGGCCGCTGCTTGGCTATCCATGACTCAACCCATATTTTGGTAGCCTCGTACGAGGAGAACCGCTGGTCCGCCAAATCGAGACTCATATGCCGGAACAAATGATAATCGGAGGGAGCTATGTCTGGACTATACGGCGGGTGGGGTAACACTTCCCAGCCAAGCGTTCCAAGGTATTTTTTGACAGGTTGAGCAACATGCGGCTGAGCGTTGTCATGTTGCAAAATAACCTTGTCGTGCCTTTTTACCGTTTCCGGCCGTTTTTCTTTCAATGCCCGGCTTAAACGCATCAATTGCAGTCGGCAACGATCCCCCGTGATTGTTTCGCCCGGTTGGAGCAGCTCAAAATATACGACGTCGAGCTGATCGCACCAAATGCAGAGCATGATTTTCTTGCCGTGAATATTCTGCTTGGCCGTCGACGTTGATGCGTGGCCGGGCAAACCCCATGATTTTTTGCGTTTTGGGTTATCGTAGTGGATCCATTTTTCGTCGCCAATCACCACCCGATGCAAAAAACCCTTCCGATTTTGTCGCTCGATCAGCAATTCGCACGTAAAAAATCGCCGTTCGACGTCGCGCAGCTTCAACTCGTACGGGACCCAATGTCCTTGCTTTTGGATCATTCCCATCGCTTTTAGACGCTTGCAAACGGTTGATTTATCAACGCCCAATGATTCAGCAAGCTCTTCTTGGGTTTGGCACGAGTCCTCGTTTACCAATTCCCCCAATTCCGCGTCCTCGAACTTTTTGGGCTGGCCAAGACGCTCCTTGTCTTCGGTGTGAAAATCACCACTTTTGAATCGTCGAAACCAGTACTCACATGTTGAAATCGACAGAGTATGGTCTGGGTAGGCCTCCTGCAGCAATTCACGGGCTTGGGCTGTATTTTTTTTCAAATTGAAGCAGAAAAGCAAAGCTTTCCGCAAATTGCGTTTCGACGGCACGAAAGTTGACATACTCGGAGCACGAAAACACTGCGTTGTTTATACTTCAGCGAAATGACAGATACTGATAAACAAAGCCTAGCGATGAGGCTTTGTCATGAATATATATTCAGTATTGCCAACGCGATAAAGTGATAAATAGCGCCATCTGTGTGTCACCTTTAAAACTAATTCAACCTATTATATAGACAGTACAATGGAGCTTCTTGACCACGCTTTTCTCAAGTGCTTCCTTTGATGCTGTTGTGGACGCCTTTGAGAGCGTTATTTCGGTTCGTTGATAGAAACTTTCGGATCTGAGCTTAAAAGGTTAAAGTTGTGTTCTAGCTTCTAACTCGCTAGTCCAGAAGCAGGCCATTGACAGATAGACCATCACGGATACGAGCAAAATTACTAAACAATCGTATCCCAATTTCAACAAATCCAGAACTGACGAGTTGTTAAGGGGGGAGCCTGCTTTAGAGGCTTCAAAAAATCGAGTTTTTCGTGGATTTTTTTTGGGAAGGAAAGAAATATTCGATTGAAACGAAACTTTCAGGTTTTATTGTTATATATTTTAACAGTCTTCTCAAATTGTTTAATTAAAATATATGTATGCCATATTATGCCTGGTGCAAGCATTTTGTTGAGGCGCCTCGAGTGTGCATATGTCGTGCGGCGGGAAAGGTGAAGGTCGCAATTTTCATCTGAAACCATAAACCCAAAAAAATGTTTATTTTAGTATAGTATAGCTTCTAATTAAGCCAAGAAATTAAACAAAAAGTGAGAAATTCAACAATTTTTCGCTAATTAAAAAAAATTTCATTTTTTTGGAAAAACAAATTCAACTTTAGATTGCTTAAAAAGTGGATTAATCATAACTTTCTTAAGGTTTTTTAGGTTCAACTAGAAGATAATTTAATTCCGAATACAATCAATGTTATCTCGTTTCGATAAGACGTTTAACTTTTTCCCTATCTTTCCCGCCAATTATGAAAAATCGTAAAAATAAAAAACCGAGAAATCGCGCGTCAAAGTTTTTGTATATAAAAAATCCGCTCGGATACCTGGAATATTTTGAATTTGCTTCTGAAATTTTGAAGACATATTCTTGGATAGTTTGGGAAGATATTTATGAAAAAAAATCGATTTTTTGAAGCCTCTAAAGCAGGCTCCCCCCTTAAGAAAGCCACGAGCAGATACGAGCATATTCAGAATTACGTCAATAATAACCGGCCACTGGCCTTTGGGAGTCCATGCCAGCCAGATGTGGTGACCGGACAACGATAGATGTAGAAGTTGCAATCACGTGTGAGTGCCCAGTCTGGGTGCTCTGCGGCTTAGAATGCTGTGAGAGTTCTCGATGCTTAATTTGAAAGAAATTGCAAAAAATAAAATAGACGACATAGGCATTTTCTTAGTCAAATCATGACGATTCGCCTAATAAAAAGCAGTGGCTCTGCAAGTGGTGTATCAAAATGGCATCTTTTGCGCTAATTGGGACAGGGCTGTGTCACTCAGACAACACCCCCAACATCACCAACAGGTATTATGAAGGGTTTGCTGTCGCGAAGCCATTGTGTTAGACCAGAATAAAATAAATGAATAAAATTAAAAAAAAAATAAAATTTTCGTGCAATGAATGCTTGCAATTTTTTTAATTTAAAATGCCCAACACCGTCAACAAAAAAAAAAAAAATCAAGAAAAATCAATGTGAATTGTGAAGAGCATTCAACTTATGCAATATTATGTTAAAATTGAATGCGCTAAATATATCTAGAATTTTTGTAAAAATTCTGACTAAAACTTTTGAATTTTTGTTAAAAATTTGTGAATTTTTTTCAAATCTGCACAAATATTGAAAATTTGAGTTTTTTAGTTTTTGTTGTAGTTGAATCCATAGTTTTAGAAAAGAAATTAAAATTAAAAAAATAAAGAAATTTAATAAATAAATAAAATATAAAAAAATTTAATAAATAAAAAAATTGAATAAATAAATAAAAAAATATAAACTGTAACATTATTTGAATTTTATTAAAAAAACAAACAAAAACTTAAAAAAAATTAAAAATAAAAAGTCAAAACCAGCACCAAATGCTGGCCCTTGTACTATTGTGACCAAGAGTGTATAGAAAAAACTAGGGTCTGTCAGACTCACGCACGGTAGAAGTGAAACTTCTAAGTTGGTTGTTCCATGCATGGGAGCCCCGGTTTAGATCTCTCCCCCTTCTCTCGTGTTAAATTCAGGTTTTCATGTTTTTTTTTCTATATCACTCCACATAAATTTGTAATATTTATTTTTGTCCTTATTAGCTTCAAATTTGACACTTGGGTGCAGTGTTGCACTTGACGCTGACATTTCTTTGCACTTCCAATGGTATTTTTTGCCTACTTTTGGCGCGTTAATCAATTTGCTTTGATCGCCGAAACGTTTGAAATGTCATTTTACAACCTTCTACTTCAACTATCGTCACTCGTTTGGCAAACGCACTCATTGTATCGCTTCGTCTCCTCCATACCTACCATCTATTTACTTCACAGCAGTTTCTTATTGCTTTCCCGCTTACACACATTCAATCGGCGCTTTATCTGATACTCACACACAGCACTCATTTGCACGGGCTATGGCTATCTATAATACCCGTTGTCGGTTGTCGATTGTCGGTTGCCTGCATGTCGCCAGTCTACTTCAATGCTTACTTGTGTGCTATATACATTTCAGAATAGGCGAGAGTGGGAAGGAGCAGCTGCTCCTTGGCCCCGCCCATTTGACGGATTTCGGTAACGCTCCGAACTTACCGTTTCACTCGCCTATTTTCAATCTGCCTTGGGGCCCCCGACGCGCCTAAAGAAGTTTCACTTCAAAAATTTTTAATACGGCCAGTTACGTGTTTTCAGGTTTATGCCGGCTATTATTGATTACAATTTAATCGCTGTTGTGAAATTCATCGTCAACTCTGCTGTTTCGAAAGTGTTAACTTGACAAGGTTGCATGCAACACACTGTTATCGTTATTCTTAATAATATTAAAATTGTTTAAAGCCATAAAATCGACATTTCCCAACCCATTAATACAAAAACCCACATGAGTTTCATGTCCAATTTGTCAACTCCTCAGTTACATTGTAAACTTTGACATTTAAATTCCGAATGCTAAACCACAATTCAACACATCCAATATACGAATTTCAGAATGATATTCAATTCAACTCATTCAAACGCTGGCAAAAAGGCACAGCTGTTGCCTTCAAGGCTTATATGGTCTTCCTAAACTGTGAATTGGCCACCACAAGCAATGCAATCACATATGTATGTATGTATGTGTGTATAGGTACATCTACTTGGATGGCTGTGTGCTCACAGAACTCTTTGAATGAACACACCTTAAAGAACTGCCAATCTTGAAATGAAATTAAGCGCACAATTTCAATCAGCCAGATGAAAAAATAATAAACGAAAAATTGAAAAATTAAATAAAAGAGAATATCAACAAAAGTAAGCTACAAAATGCATTAGGCTACTGCAAGATCCACCCAATCCAGCCTTAATCGAGTTAGACCAGATCAACGTTGAGCAAACCGAACAACCGAGTTGGCAGAACAAATGAAAAGGCCCGAAAAACTGAACGTCGCTTGTTGGACGGCGGCTGGCAGGCAGAATGACTGGTTGGTTGTTTCGTTGGCTAACTCGCAGAAAAGGTGGTGCCGCTGCCTGCCGTACCTCGGTGGCGAGCAGACAATTACATTTGACATTTGCCGATATGAAAAAACGCCAACTTAGTCAGCCAACTCAGCCAATTTAGAGCTGCAGGGATTACAACTAAAGCATAACTGTATTAAAGCAGCCGTGAAAGAGGAAGCGGAATAAGCGGTGGTTTAGGTGGAAGAGGTGAAAAATAGTATGATGTGGTGCAGTGGCGTGCATGACGTGGTGTGGCATGGCAGCAGCAGCAGCTGCTGGAGATGGAGTACTTCGTGGCGCGGTTATTGTAGCAGCAATCGACAAAACAATCGACGTTGCAACGTGCATGTTGTGGCAAAGAAAAAACGATATGCATTATTTTGTTGTTTCTGTTCTCTCTTTCTTAGCTGCTTGCTGTTGTGTGCACGTTGGTTTGTCGGCCAGTTGCAACTGGCAAGCAACGATGCCGCACCTAAATACATACTATAAGTAACTGTTAGATACTCGCATTTAGTTGTGTCTTTGTGTCTTTTGTGACAGTGGCGTTTTCGCTTGGCTTCTCTGTTTTTCTCTGCTCTTTTTCGTAATATTTTCCCCTGTTGCCTTTCAATTTCTTGTGCATAGTTGCTCTGCTCATTTTTTCTAATTTTATTTTTTTTTGTTTTCGTGTGCGCAATTTTTGTTTTGCTTTGTTGTTGTTGCTTTTATTGGCAATTGCCAATTGCTCTGAAGTTGCACCGAAACTGGCCATAAGCCATTTCGCCATTCAACTGCTAATAAATGCAAGTCCATGGACCGACCATTACAACCGATGCCGATGGTCTCTCCAGTTTGTTGCTTTGGTTTTGCTTTGGTGCTGTCTTCTGAAGTCACTGCAAAAAGCAGCCGCATAACCGTTAACAGTTGCCAATAATTTAAGCCATTCACCCAAAAGTGCCACAAACATACGAAAATACTCCGTTTACTGCTTTGTTTTTGTTTTTGCATTTTTTACATGCATTCGTGCGCTTTTCAGTATACATATCTATTTATACGTTCACATGTATGTGTGTGCGTGTGTGTGAGTTTGGGCGTTCGTATGCTCTGCAGTGAATGTTTGGCAAATTGACAGCTCCCGGGCGCATGCGCTACCGATTAACTTTTGTGATATTGATGAATATCCAAAGCAATCGCCACCGCCCACACATCATAGTGGCCTAGGCTTAGTTAGACTTAGTTAGGCTGGTATAAATTTTAGCCATGCAAACTGTAATTTATTCTAATCAGTGGTGAATGTTCATTGGGTTGCATAAAGAGAAGAATTAAAAAAAATATTAAAATTGCCGTTAGTCTAGTAACGATTTCGCCTGTGCTGTGTGAAGCTTCACTTCAATATAATTTCGAGAGTTTTATTTGAAATTAGCTAATAGTCGATGAGTAAAAGTTGTATGAATAAAAAAATTTAAAAATGTAAATTAAAATCAGATGAATAATACTTGTTTAATCTCAGATATGTAAAAGAAATTTTATAAAAATTAGGAAAACCGTACAGCCTGTTTTTACAGCTTACAAAAGTCTCGATAGTCTCATTATAGTCGAGTGTTAAAAGATTTATTATATCGGAACACATTCTTGAAAATTTGTATTGATTGGTTTTTATTTTTTTGTTTTAGAGTGAGAGCACTTTAGCTGTCAGTGTCAACCCCATCAATATCGGTTCAGCCAATTCGGGCATTCACCCGATAGACAATAGCACACAAATATAGATGCATGTATTGTACAATTATAGATTATATGGTCCGACAGGCGATTGCCTAATAAAATATTTCATAGCTTCACATAATCTGTATAAATTAAAGCAGTTTTCGTTATTAGGAAATGCTTCAAAAACTACTGAGTGAGCTGCAGTCAAATGTCTGTAGTTTATTCTGCTCTCAAGTATAAGCTAAAAACAGATTCGCCAGATAACGATCGCCCCGGTTGCAATACAAGTAGATAGCAAAATACCTTCTGCTCAAATATGAACGAGACGTGCACGTGTTTTCCAGTGGTACAAATCGTTCAAAGAGGGCCGTACATCGGTTGAAAACTTGCCTCATGAACGTCGTCCAGCAACAGCAGTAAACGACGAAAACATCAGAAAAGTGAAGGAAATTGTGCTTGAAAATCGCACAAATCGCAAAATCGGTTAACTCTGAATATTATTTAGACGTTTTAAAGCGTTTGCGCGAGAACATTCGTCTTAAAAGGAAGGAATTGTGGGACAACAAGTCATGGTTCTTGCATCACGATAATGCACCAGCTCACACATCACGTCTTGTTCGCGATTATTTGAACAAAAATAATGTTAATATCGTTCCGCAAGCACCGCATTCGCCTGATATGGCTCCATGTGACTTTTTCCTGTTTCCCAAGCTCAAGTTGCCGTTCCGTGGAAAACATTTTGAGACAATTGAAGTCACAAAAGAGAATTCGAAAAACACACTCGAGCTTGACTTGTTTACAATAGCACAGAAAACAAACTATGTGACATATCACGCTGAAATTTGCCATGTAAGCTTATAACAGTCCTACCAAAAAACAAAAAATTTATTTTTGCCATATGTCATCCGCGGACCGTTTTATTGATAACGTCTCGTTCATATTTGAGCAGAAGGTACATGTAAGGGAACAGTCGCCTCTTCTACTGTCCCTACTAAAGTACATGTAGGCGAACAGTAACAATTAATATTTAAGGATGAATAACAGACGTGATTAAATTATATAAATTTACATTTCATTTGTTTATAAAGCCTTTTCGTTTAGTCGAACCATAAGAAAAAAATGGATTACTTGCACTTACACCTAATCGTAAAGCTGACGATTAGTATCTTTTTCAGAGGCACGCGGTCGACGGCCATGAAAATATTATTTTCACAGATGAGAAAATGTTCGCGTTGAAGACGTTTTTAAGAAGCAAAAATCTAGAAAACAAAATCTAAAGTAAAATTTCTAAAGATGCGAAAAATGTTGTTGCAAGGGCTCAGCGCGGCCAGTCAAATATTCATTTTTTATAGATATTTTTTAGGAATTTTGTTTTTAAGAAATAAAATGCGATCGTTTTATTTTTATTATTATTGACATCAAATAGTATACAAAAACAATTTTTTATTTGACATATTTTTTGTAATATAGTAGTGTGGAACCAAAGTAAGCATCTTAAAAAAAGATAGGTGGCTTGTCGACAGGATTTTGGCTTTTCAGGGCACCTGAAACGAAAGAGGTAAACTGATTATTATTCTGTGGGCTTGTCATTCTGGCAGGTGCTATTTTCGTTTCTTTTCAGCCCCAACTTTCCATACTACAGTCTGATTTTCACCCGAAAAACATACTTGTTTTCAAAAGTCCGCCATTTTGTTATTTTTCAAAAAAATTTCCCATTGTAGCATCTGCCAAAAACAAATGGAAACCATTTCGAATGAAAATTTAAAATCTTTTTCATTACTATTGGCGTGATCAAATAAAATTAACTTCATTAAAAAGTATTATAATTTTATATCTACATATAATGGACTTCTCTTGTAAAAGAACTTCATGGCAAAAATACACTCGAAGGTTTACCAGTGCCTGCCGAGGGGCGACCGATATTAGAATAAACTTTTTCTTCATTTTTGTCTTTCACCTACGTTCTCTCTGTGAATTCCGAATGGTAGTCACTCACCAATCCATTCGGCTACCACTGCAGCTCAAACTCCAATTACAAATCATGAAATATGACGACTTGCAACAAACAAGTGCTTTGAGTAGACTTTAAAAAAATTTCCACTCCAACATGCAACTTGAAAGTCAAATTGATTGTAAGTATGAAAATATGCAGACGTACGTACCCGGCTAGGAGGTGAAAAAAATGAAAAAAACATATTATAAAAAAATCCTTATAGTAAAAATACATTCTCCACTGTCCGAAACGTGTTCATGAAATGCCGCAGCATTCAAATTCAAATCAAGTCGATATTAAAAACAACAACATTAAATTCAAGGTTGTTGGCACAGCAGCAAAATATACATGCATATATGTATGTACGTACCTACTTACATACATTTCCACACATCAACTCATACATACATATATTAGTATTTGCATTTGAGCTTTTGTATGAAGGTAAAATGACCGACCCCCTACACTAACAGCCATCAACTGTCTTGTATCTCAGCTACCTTCATTGGAAGTGTTGCTACTGAAGTCACAAATATGTAGATGGTTCGCAGCCAGTTCGGCGAGAATACATACAAACATACATAGTAGCAACAGTTGGTTGTTGAAAGCGCAAAAAGTCAACAATCAACCGAGAGCATGAAATAACTGACAGCGAATCGGCCAACTGACGAATAGCCAGTGCGCCATGTCGCGCCGCTCAAAACAAAGGCCCATAGCTTTTAGAAGCAGCCACGGCAACAAATAACAAAAAACTTGACAGGGCTCAACTACACTGAGAAGTGGTTACATACTATGAAAATATGATTACGAGCAGTTGAGAAAAATTAAAACAAAACCAAAAACAGGCACAACAAAAACCAACAAACGTCGTACTTAAATTACAATACTTCTGGTGTTTTTTTTTTTGGTTTGTGAAAAGGCGCAGCAAAAAACGAAAGCAACAAAGAGATAACGAAGACACGAGTAATTTGAAAGCTAAGATTGCGCTTCAACCACCCGTTGTTTGCGCGTTGCCCAGGCATTCAACTATTCAAATAGACAACCAACCAGCAATCCATCCATCTATCCGCACACCCAACCGACCATGTGGACATCCAGCCATTCGTTCCTATGGTCATTCATCTCAAGCTACCAGCCACCGAAACGCTGACGAAGCACAGCGCCTTAGCCCACGCTTTCTAAGAAGCTGCTTGCACTCAAAATGGTATTTGCTTGTAAGAGTACCTACACATACATACATACCCACTTACTCGTATACACTTTTCCGCTGATCTTCGCTATAGCTTTTTGCTATTGCCCATTGCCTACACTGAGCTGTGGACTACGATCGATTGGCAGGCTGTTGCTGGGCAAAAGGGCCCAACGTAACGTGCTACACACGGCCATTGGTCCAGCGCCAGCACCAGCGCAGTCGCCTTCATTACAGAAATCAATCAGTCAGTGGCGTTGCTGTGATGTTGTTGGCGATGGTATGCAAAATCAAGTGGAGAAGTCAAAAATATAAACTCATATACATATGTATGCATACATATGTAACTATAAATAAATGAGAAAACAAATAAAATGGCAGATTGATTAAAGGAATGATGAGGAAAATAGCGGACGTTCAAGTGGCAGAGCAACAAAGCAACGGTGTTTTGTATGTGATGAATTTGCGTTTTGTGTTGGTTGAGGAAGCAATCATAGCTACTACATATGAGTACCTACCACCGAGTTACTGGAAATATTAAATTAAAATGGCATAACATTTCTTGAATTGCTTCAACTGTAAATTGTATGCGAGTGTGTGTTGGCACGATGGTAATTTGTTTGAGTGAATTGGAGTTTTTCCATAAATCTATTTAGATAGAAACCATCATTGCTTGCTCTCTCATACTGTCATGTCAAGACTCCGTTGCCTGTGTCACCTGTACCACGCATATACCATATCACCTGTACATATTTACATATTTATGTAAAAATAATACATTATTCTAGTTGATTGGCCCCGATAGGAAAATCAACTAGTTCAGAACTGGTCTACTTGTGGGCAATTTAGAACCATTACTAATTCTTAATTCTATATATAAATACCTGTTTTCAAAATAACTGTAGTCCGACTAATTACCAAGTTTTAATTGTTTTTCAATTTTGTATTTAATGTTTTTTTATGTTTTTGCCAAAATATAGTGCATTCTACAACAAGAAAGCATATAACTCAAAGCTCAAAACTTTGGACAAAATTCAAAAAAATTTGGCTTAAAATATATGTTTGTGTGCTTGTGTGTTCATTATGAACTCTGGTGCAGTGTGAAGAGTGTTCCTGTGAAGTTTCGTGCTGATCGAATAAAACAGTTTTCACCTATCTGAAAATTTGGCATGTAATTTTATGCAACAGAATTTGTTCTTTTTTTACTACAAATTTATTGCAATCGTTTTTTTTTTTAAAGAGGAACTCGAGTAGGTGATGTCAACATGCACCTATAACTTACGCAACCCATTTTGTTTTTTTGAAATGAAACTTCTTAGGCGTCAATGGACAAGCGAGAATGGAGAGTAAAATTTCAAGGCCATGCAACGTTTGGGGCATTTTCGTTCCACGAGAGAGAAAAAAGATATAACGTAGAGAAAAAGGAAAGAGAGAGCTATACCTTATACATATTTGATGACGAGTTTTTGTTGTACAGTAAAATAGTTGGAACTGTTCGTCGCCGCCGCGACTACTTCAGACTGTTCAGCACTATGGCAACTAGAATGATGGACGCTACGGCTGCGCCTATTAATGTATTTTGTTCTTGTAGTCGCTAGGCTTAGAATTTTAGTTTTGGAAACATATACATAGTACGCATGTAGAGGCATAAAGTGAGTGTGTGCGGTTATATGTACATAGGTACATACATATACGAATATGCATTGTTTTGCTTAGAATAGAAACATCTACGTACATACATTGTCCCCACATATGTATTCATTATACATACATACATATGTATGTATATGTAAACGCATAAGGTTTAGATGAGAGTTTTGCATACACACATATATTATATGTATATTATATATATTATATGTTTTTCTATTTGCTCTTGATTTTTTTGTAAATTTTGTCTATTTGTATTCTCTGCAATTGTTGTGAAGTTATTTAGATATATATTCTTTCTCTCTCTCTCTGTCTCATTCTCTCTCAGGTCTGTCTCTCTCATTCTCTCTCGGGTCTCTCCCTCTTTATTTGTCTGCATTGAAAGTTTCACTTCTGTTATGTGTACTACGCTACACGCACTTTTTTGTAGGAAGTTTTTGGTTTGGCCTACCTCTCCTGAGGCGTGCTATATAGGGGTTGTGTCAAAGAATATCTCTGGCGAGATTGTTGGGGTGTATTGATACCCTGTTAGCATATTTTTCGCTGCATATTTTTATTTCACCTCTCACCGTTGGGATTTTGAAATTACTGCGTATTATTTCATTTTTCATATGCCTCAATTCTCCCACAATCATCATCAATGTTTTTGCTTCGATTGTGGAAATTACTGGTTAAATAAGGTGGCTGCAGCGCAGGTTTTTCGTTTTAGCTCGAACGTAACTTGCGTAGATTTGGTAGAATTTATTTGAATTTGGCATATAATACGGATATTTTCTTTTAAAAATTTTGTTGCTGCCATGCAGAGCATTGAAGGGCAGTGTCGTCTGCATAGGTATGTAGCTGTATCAATCTTGCTTGAGAGTGGAAGATCAGCAGTGAACGATGCGTATAAAACTGGGCCTAGGATGCTTCTTTGTGGAACACCTGCAGTAATCGGAGCCAGATTCCTACCTTCATCCGCCAGCTTTATTCTGAAGTACCTGTCCTTTAGATATGATTTTATCTCTTCAAAATTAGGGTGTGTCAGCACATGTTTTAATTTGTAAAGCAATCCTGGATGCCAGACTTTGTCAAAGACTTGAGAAACATCTAGCAATGCCGCTGTGCAAAATTTCTCATCTTCTAAAGCTTTTCGTATCGTATTATAAACCTGGTGAATCTGCTCAGTTGTAGCGTGATTTTGCCGAAAACCCAATTGGTGATCAGGAATCAGACGCTTCTCTCTAAGTACATATTGGTTTATGTCGAAGAAGTAGTGTCTTCTCAAGTGCTTTTGGCAATACGTGTAGTAGACTGAAGTTTGCCTGGCTTGGGAATTTAAACAATGTCGAAAATTTTGAACTGCTGTGGGGTAAAGCAGGTAATAAAGATTGCGTTAATTACCTTAGAAAGACAATTTAATCTTAAGTGTGGAAGTTCTTTTACTAGTTTTCCCGTACTTGACTTGATGGATTTGTCACCACGGACTGATTCACGATAACCAGCTTTCACTCTAACGGCTGCCTTTTCATTTACATAAAATGACTTCATATCCAGACAAAAGAGTGAACTGTGTGAAAAATAGCTGGCACAATAAATTGTAAAGAAATAATGCAAAATTAATATACAGAGATGCCAAATGTTATGAAATTAGCGATGTTAGGTTTAACTATGTTTTTCAGCTGTCATTGTAGGTGCAATCGGAGGAGCCATTTGATGCGCAGATTCGAGAAACTCGTAAACCTCAGCTTCATCTGGTGGCGATATGGTCGTAAATGGTGCAAATACTGCTTCCAGGTGTTTTGCGAAGGCATTGGCTTTATTCTTATGAGTTTTTTACCAACCGCAAGTTGAGCCTTTTAATGGAGGAACTCGTTTCGTTGCCTTCTTTTAATGTATAGTTTCCCTTTACAAGGAGTAGTCTGTGTTTTTGGCGCAAAGCTGGACTGAAATGGATATCAGACATTGGCTATTTAAGAACGTTTTATTAAGGATATATTTTTCCGTATTTTGATACCTGCTTTTTAATAGGTTGACCTGGCTGGCTGAAAGCCATCACATAGACCTATTGATCCTTTGTGTAACCAGATGGAGCTAGACCCTTACGTTGCTTTGTAGTAGACATCTTGTAATACGTCTGCGTCTTTTGCGAATCTAAGTAAACTTTGGAGCTTTATCCCCGAGAGGTATTCTAACTTCTCATATTGTAAAGCTCCTAAGCATTTTAATCTGCTTTTTAATAATTCTACTACCTTTTTCTTTTTTGCTAAACTGTCTATCTTTCGGTCCTGTGGACCCATATTTCAACCTGTGGCGAACATAGCTGAGTGCATAATTCAGCTGTCAATCAGTAAAATAAGTTTTTGATCGTTTGCGTAGTTTTCGTTTGGCGTTCGTCATATTTTGCTTCTTTATTTTCCCTACAGTTGTTTTCCCTACAGGGATATACTACTTTTATACATAGATGAACGTATTGATGGGAACTGTGTGAGTAAAAAGTTTAATGGCTAACCTCATGTGAAATATTGCACAAGCATTGATGAACTCATCACATAGGTAAAACATTAATGCATACATACAGACCTAGCAAGCGAAGAAGCATTTTGCTATTGTGCATTGACATTTTTATGTAAGTCATTCAACCAGCTCTGCGGAGTCTCAGCAGGAAGTGGTCTACTGAAATACCTGTCAGCGTACTTAAATTTTTCTTACAGAAGCTAATCCGTTTCTAGAGTATTACTATTATACTCTCTTAGTAGCTTCGTTGTGTGACGTTACCTGGTTATATCCTCCAGTACGCATCAGCACTAAATCATAGCGGAAATCATTGGAGCCTTCTTCAGTACCAGTAATTCCCGGCGCCATACTTTGTTAATGAATTTAATGCAGGCATGTCGTGGGTCGTTCAGATATGATTCTTAGCAATATCAATCAGGTGTGAATTCATGGATGAATTATTTTTGAAATGTAATTCCTGAAAGATTTTTTTGCATATCGAACTGCTGATTTTCCAACTAAGTATGAAGTTATTATTTAATTCAAATTAAGGAAAATGATTTTATACAATTTATTTATTATGTATTTTCAACTGAGCAGCTGATTTTTTGGGGATTTTATTATCAAAGTGGCTGGTTCTTTGTTGTTACTGTGTTTTTTTTTGTTTTATTTCTCATTCAAATTTAGGCAGTCAGTGCACAAAATTGTAATAACAAAATACATGTAAATGTTGTTGTTGTTGCTTTAGGTCAACCCCCTTATATGTATTCGTCTTACGGTGGCTTTGAGCTTTGCAGAGCCGCACTTCGGCCGGCCTAGTCTCCTCCGTATCCAATACTAATGCTATAACAAGAAATAAACTAATAGAAACTTAAGCTATTTTTCAGATTTTATTACAATAGCTGCAGACGATTCCTTAAATGATCTTTCCCTTGCACACAGCCACCACTAAATAATATAATTTTTGAAAATGACGTACATATATGAATCATACTTTGGACTTTTGAACTAGACAGCTGCAGTATGGAAATAGACAAGCACGTAAAAGTCAAAATGAAGATTTCAGCCACTCAAAATATTTTTTTTTCTATTTAGTAAAAAAGTTATTTAAAAACAAACTTATGTTGTTTATGTAATGATACACATTTTTTCGTCTATTTTGCTAGTGACATTTTTATACTCTTTTCCGATAATAAAGTGCATTCTGCTCTCGCCTTCTTCTTTTTCACAATTCGCAAACCCCTTCCGTGTTCGCTTACCATTGATGTCTGAATTCATAACCTGAAAATTCTCATCTGATTTCAGCGACGCAAACGCAGTGATCGCTACTACTGTGGGACTGGTTCCAGTTTAGTTCTCTCACTGGTCTTTCTTCATTCCTAAACTAAGAGAGAGGAGTCTTGTTAAACCATCATTGTGGTATGAGCTATATTTGTATAAAAGGAGTAGTAGTGTGTCTATAACTTTGTAATGGAGTGTATCTTTTGTTGCACTAAATGAAAGCTAACGAAATAAGTCAAGAAATTTTATGCTACATCTTGGGCAATGTCTATAGATTCGTTAAATTGACTTTTTGTGATGCTTAAATACCACATTGTGAGCTAAAAAAAATGTTAGTTTTTTGCTTGCGTGCAATATTGCCATCATCGCAAGAGATCCCGATAGATTGACACAAATTTGAAACTGCCGTTTAAATTACTGCTATTTGTCTTTTTCAATCATATTTTACTCAGTGTAAATAATTTGTATTCACATATACCCATATATGCACATATACACACATATATGCATATACGAGAATGCACATACACACACATGCACAGCACAGTCGCTGCTCACTTACGCACATAACAGCAAGATTTGCATTTATTTGTGAGCTCGTGCTTGGTCCGGCACTGGTACCCATCGCTTAACGCATCGAAGTAGCAGAAGTGTTATCGCGACAGACAGCTCACAATTGCATCATTCAACTCTCATGGCCTTTGTCTTATAACCGTCATTCACTATGGAGATGATATAATATTTATGTCAGCGATGGAAGCACATTTTTTCTTTGGTCTTAGCACCAATCGATTATTCTGCGAGAATTTAAAAGAGAGAATTGAAATGAAAAAAAATCTGTTATTGAACAGCCGATCGACAGAATCAATGCCTGATTATGGCAAATTTTGAATGGGCCCAGTGCTAAAAGCAAAAAAACAGAAAACTCGAGGGAACTCGGATGACCGTCGTTATTACCGATGTTCATGCGCCAAAGCCTCGAGTTTGAATAAATGAAATTTAATAAAAGTGTTCAATTCAAAAGATCTCGATCTGCGGTAAAACTAGTTGAATTGAAATCTTTAATTTGTGTAGCTTCAGACCAGGAGAGCTTCCCAGTAATCAGATATGGAATACGCCAAGCCAGCTCTAGGCGAGCTCCAAGAGCAATACAGCTTTATATGGTAGTTTAGGACAAGGTGGGGCAAAAAGTATCACCCTATTTCAGAGCGCTACAACATTGATTCATTTGGTGGTTAATATGGGTATATTATTTGTAAAGTGACATTTAGGAAATACATTTTATTCTAAGCTACCACATTTGCATGTTTCTGTAGAATAATTTGACCGTGATTTTAACACAATGTGATTATACAAATGCTGTGGCGCCTACTGCTCAAATGATTCGACTTCTAGTGGCTTGACTGAAGGAACTGGGTCAATTCGAGATCGGAAATAACCAGGAAGTCCACTACGAAAATCGACTCAAAAATGAGCATGAACGAATTCTTGATACCGAAACTGGATGAAATGGAATTGGAGAAAATGTGATTAGTACAAAGCAGCGCATAAAGCCTAGGAGATTTTGAGGAAGACTTTTGAAGGTGATTTGATTTATCGACTAGGGGTTTCTGATTTGCCATTAATATCTTCTAGTATGATACTACTTTTGGCCGATTAATTCGGTATAATGGCGGCTGTGGCTTACGTAAACTGGCGACAGACTCTCGAGAATTTCAATAGAAATATTCGTTAAGCCAAAGGCAATTTAATGCCGGTCATCTTGAGAGAGTGATGCAAAGTGCGATAAAAATAGATACAATTTGCTCAACTCTCTTGTCGCCCACAAAATCGGATATTTCTGTTGGCCTTCGAATAAAACCCTATGACCCTACTGGTCAACCGATTGGAATAAAATTTTAGAGGACTTGTTGGTGCAGATATTTTCAAAAATCATACTTATATTCCGATTTAATTCATATACAACTAGGAATATGCAGAATGCAGTATTTGAATTTTGTATTTGATTATTTTTGAATATTATTTATATTATTAAACTTGCCAGTCCGATAGGCGGCGCTGACGACGATATAAATATTTCGAAAAATCAAATCTACGGTCGAGTTTGGGCCATAACATGAAGATGGTCGAAATAAAAAATACGCGACCAGTTTTAACAGCTTTTCTGTTGTTTTTATAAATTACATATATTTTTTATAAAAATAGAGCTCTTTGTACAAGAAACAGTATATAAATAAAAGTTTAAAACTTTTTACAAGTTTTAAAAACAATTCGGCAAGTCTCCATCAAAATTTCAAACTTTTTAATCAGTTCTTTCTCAATATTTCGAATGCATGACATTTTTTTTATACAGGGAAAATGTAAAACACAGTCAGGAAAAAGTTATCAAAAATCAACCACTTCAGGCACTTCAAACTTGCACTTTTTTGTATAAAAATTTAATGGGCTATAAAACTGCGAACCCAAATTAAGTTTTGATTAAAAAGTTTCATGAAAATTTGTTACTCTGTCACAACGTTTTAAACATCGGTTTATATTATATTTGTTGTAAAATAAACCACATTTTTTTTTGTTAAATCTTAACAAAGCCCGGTAAATGGCAATGACTTCAGGTGTTCGTAACAATATTATTTAAAAATTTTAAAAACTCTTTTCAACACAGAAACATATCTTCTACGGTCTTGTCAGGTTTGTGGAGCAACTCACGCATTTGCATAATTATAAAAGATATGCCAATCTCTAGTTGATTGTTGCTTGTAGCGGACTCATAAGTTGTCGATCCGATATGCTTTTGGATGGATCAAGGGCTGTCATTTAGTGATGAGGCCCGCTACTTAGACCTAATACTAGACCGAAAGCTAACTTGGAAGGCAAATGTCGAAGATAGAGTAAAAAGGGAGACAATAGCACTATACTCTTGTAAACAGCTGATAGGACTAAGTTGGGGTCTCTCCCCATCTATCGTATACTGGCTTTACACGGCAATTGTCAGACCAATCCTAACATACGGCATATTAGTATGGTGGCCAGCTTTAGATAAATTGTACATCAAAAGAACCATGGCACACGTACAAAGAATGGCCAGTCTTTGCATCTGGGGGGCCCTCAGAACCACACCCACAGATGCACTAAATATTATGCTTAACATTTTACCAATAGAGCAATACGGTAAGCAAACAGCTGCCAAAGCAACTCTCAGACTAAGAGAAATCGGCCTACTCAGAACGAACCAAAGGAGACACTCCTCAATTTTAGATTAATTCCCCTGCATTCCCAGCACAACGGATTTCTGTAGGACCAAGGACATCAATTTTAATAAATCCTTTGTCACAGTATTTCCTTCCAAAGAGGAATGGGATAACAGCCTCATTGTTAAGATAAATGACTTAAACATCTACACAGATGGCTCAAAATTGGACAACAAAGTAGGTGGAGGGGTCTACTCCGACAAACTCGGAGTATGCCAATCATTTCGCTTGCCTGATCATTGCAGTGTATTTCAGGCGGAAGTCACTGTCATAAAAGAGGGACTTAAAGAAATAAAAACGAGAGTATTATCCACAAATGAAGTCTTCATTTACTCGGGCAGTCAAGCAGCAATAAAAGCGCTTGAATCAAAAACGCACTCGTCAAAAACAGTTCTAGAATGTTTTAAACTACTAGATGACGTATCTAAGTGCGACAAGTTCACCTTATCTGGGTACCAGGCCACAGGAACATTGCAGGAAACTGTAAGGCGGATGAACTTGCAAGAACCGGTACAACGCTCGATCTCGAACCGGATAAGGCGCTGATACCCATGCCCATAGCCACTTGCAAATTACTTATAGACAGGGAAATCATCAAAAAGGTAAATACAAGCTGGAAAAACCTCACAACATGCGCACTAAGCAAACAGACATGACCGAACTGGAACAGCGGTCGACCGAAGATCTTGCTAAGATTCAACAGAGAATCTATAAGAAAAATGATAGGTGTATTAACTGGTCATTGTTTAATAGGCAGCCACGCTAAAAGGTTAGGACTCCCGTACTTCGATTTCTGTAGAAGCTGTCTTAATACAGAAGAAGAGGAAACAGTCAGACACCTTTTATGTGAGTGTGAAAGCCTAGCTATGAGAAGGCTGCGCACTCTTGATACAGCATTTCTAACCGATGAAGCAGATATAGCCCATATAAAACTAACGAAGCTCTGCTCGTTTATTAAAGCAACCGGATGGTTTGAAAAGGAACACGTAGAGTAAGGATGAACGCTAGTGGTATCACAATGGACCTGCGGAAGGTCTAAGTGTGTCTTATGACAACCACCCTACCTACCTACCTACCTACCTACCTAAGGGCTGTTAGTCTGAAAAACTTGTGTTGGCAACTTAGTTTGGTTATGAATGTAAAAAAAATTAAAGAAAAAGTTTTTTTTTAATAGTTGTCACTTTTCGGCAAAAAAAAAAAAAACAATTGTAGTTTCAAACGCATGGATGTCATGGACAGGGTTCTCATAAAACCCAGGTGACAATGGAAGGTTACATAAAACTGTAGGCGCCACATCATCACTTATATAACTTTATCGCAGAATTAGAAAGTTCATTATAAAAAAAATACAAAGTGGTCTATTTTTCCATTCTGTCTGTTTGCAAGTGTACAAGTTAGCATAGCTTATCTGGCAATAATTTTGACGAGTGTCACCGCTTAGACACTCATGCAATCATCATTTAATCGCACGAACAATTTCCTAAGCCATTTACATTGTCACACAATTCACAATCAACGTTGACCGCTGCCAATTTTGTAGTCGACTTCTGTCGGCAGCTGCAGCGACTAATAGACCAACAAACCGACAGACGGATGCACGATGCACGCGTTGAGATAGCGCACACACACACAAACAACACAAACACCCATATATACGAGTATATATATATGCATATAAACTCGTGTGAGTGTGTGTACATGTTACACCACAAATCCTTTTCATGTCGCCCCTTCGCTGGCAATTTAGAAAATTTATGGTCGACTAAAAATCTCTTTCACTAGTGCATGCCGCCATTGCAACAAGCTTTAGGTGCTCTGCCCCGTTCAGCGTGTCAGCGCTTTTGTGCTCAAATATGTCGCGTCCGAAAAGGTTTAACACTTGCAATAACAAAAGAAAAAACTCTTGGCCAACAACAAATCTTGGTACATTTCTTCCTTTCAAGCAGTTGGTATTTTTGAGCGGCAGCTTTCCGCCTTTATTGTTGTTGAATGTACGAGTGTTATAGGTAGTAAGTGTTGTGAGCGCTTGCTCAATTGCTTTGCGCGATTTAAGTCAGTTTGAGGTGTATAACTACGTACGAGGTGTGTTCAAAAAGTATCGCGACATTTGTGTTTTTTCAAAAATTATTTACTTATTCATTAATATCTATTTTGTCCTCTTCAATGTAATCCCCATGATATATTATTATGCACTTGTGCCAACGTTTTTTCCAATCTTCGAAGCACTTCAAAAAATAATTTTTTTTTTATTTTGTTCTGCTCTTCTTTCGATGCCGTCTTTATATCGTCAATCGTAGAGTAGAGTCGTTCTCTCATAGGTCTCTTCAGTTTCGGGAACCAGAAAAAGTCAGAGGGGGCCAGATCTGGGAAATACGGCGGCCGTGGCATCATTAGTGTGTTGTTTTTGGCCAAAAAGTCGCGCACAAGCAATGATGTGTGAGCAGAGGCGTTATCGTGCTGCAAGAGCCAATTTTTGTTTTTCCACAAATCCGTGCGTTTCTGGCGAATTGCTTCGAGTAAATTGCGCATAACTTGTAGGTACTATTCCTTATTGACCGTTTTATCCGGTGGCAAGAACTCATGAGTGCAGTCGAAGAAAACGGTAAGCACAACTTTTACATTCGACCGAACTTGGCGCGCTCTTTTCGGTCTTGGTTCGTGCGGCAGCTTTCATTGAGATGATTGAGCTTTGGTTTCCACGTTATAACCATAAACCCCTGATTCGTCACCAGTTATAACCCTCTGGAGCAAATTTGAGTCGTCGCGGACAGAGTCCAACAGCTCATTAGCAATGTTCATGCGATGCTGCTTTTGGTCGAAATTCCGCAGTTTTGGTACGAATTTTGTGGCGACCTGTCTCATGCCCAAATCATTGAAAAAATCGAATGGCACGAGCCAATCGATATGTCTAGGTCCTCAGCCGTTTCTTTAACGGTGATTCTACTATTGGCCAATACCATTTTCTTCAACAATTTTTCGTCTTTAGTTGAAGTACTCGAGCGTCCGCCACGCTTTTCGTCGTTCACATCTTTTCGGCCTTCTGAAAACATTTTGTACCACCGATAAACGTTGCTTTGGTTGAAAGTAGCTTGTCCGTATGACATAGTCAACATTCGGAGTGCATCCGCGCACTTAATTTCGTTTTTCACACACTGTTTGTTACAGGTCCTTTAATCCATCTTTTCGAATAGGTAAAAATCGAAAGCGAGCCGAAACACAAACAAGCAAAGCAGCTGTCAACAATTAACTAAACATTCAAAATTTCCGAAATCGTCGTCATGAGTGAGAGACATGAGTACCAACGTATCGCCACAAAAAAATCGAAATTCGAAAAAACGTAACCTGCGAAAATTCAAAATTCGCGATACTTTTTGAACATACCTCGTACATATATATGCAGGCATATATGGTTATATACGTATACCTTTGTATGAATGTATGTAGCTTACCTACCCTAAACCTGTTTTATTTATGCAATGTCAATGAGCTTGATTACTCACGTTTGAATCGCACAAAACTGACAGCAAAGAAATTATGTTTGCCTTTTTGCGAATCAAAGATCAGGAAAAATATAAAAGTCATAGAAGAATTGTGACAGGAACCAGGCGTGGCTGAATGGAGCAAACTTTGCTATTACATGCATATTTTTTGTTTTTGGTTTTTTTTTGTTAACTATTAATAGGTGTAGTTTATACGCATAATCACAGCTTGCCGGACATTATACGGTAACCAATATGTGCAATTTCTTTTTGTTTGAGCCGAACCGCCAAGCGTAGAATTATGCCCAGTTTCTCAGGCCGTGCTTAGTTTGCTTAAGTTCTTAATTTTATTACAAAATATTTATTTATTTATGCATAGCCTCAAAATGCAGAATTTCTTACAGACTATGAAAGCGCGATTAATGTTAAATAATTCAATCAAAAATAAATTAAACCTATAGTTTACTTCTTTCACCTTAATGAATGAAAGAAAATGTAACATTTCTTAAAGTTTGCAAATAAAAAATCCACAGTTCTACAGTCTGTGTCAGAGAAAAGGAACCGCCATTATTCATGCAGTACAAAAGATATATTTAAAATTTTGTTACAAAACTACGAGTAGCAATTACTCAATAATCGGTGTAGTCTTCATCGTTGTCGAGTATAGCCTGGCATCTTCTTCATGCTTTGAACCAGCTTTTCTGCGTAGCTCGTCGGCAAACAGGATTAGATTTTGCGAACTTGACCACGAGTTGCTTTAAATCATGAACTCGCCTTCCGGCAAGATGCAGTTTCGTAGTTCCCACACATTTTCTATGTGGCTGGCGTGTGGGGACCGGGCGTGTTTTTCTGCGAGCAGTAGTTTTGACAATGTGAGACGGTAGGATATGTTCGCCTCCTTCAATCGACGTTCAATCGTGTTGATACTCACATCTATTCCCTTTTTAGCAAGAACTGATTGTGCTTGGCGTAGTAAAAAAGAAGAGTCCCGCTTAAAAAGTTGGACGACCACTTTATCTTGCTTTTTTGTCGTCACTCGTTTCAAGCCGCACTCGGAAAAGTCATCAACATTATTGTACACTTTATACCGCTGATTCCACAACAGAACAAACTTTTTGATTTAATCACATTTGCAGCCGCGGCGCACAGTGCGGCCGATTCCCGAAAAGCTGGCCAAAACTCAAAAAATTAAGTAATTGATTCAAAATTTCTTACTCGGGGGTTGTCGGGGTCGCTGATTACGAGTTTGATCTTAAAATTTTGAAAATCCATCCCCTTCCACCCCTATGGGCCACCCCCTCACATGAAATAGCGTATATTCTAGAACATAATCAAGATGCATGTAAATTTATATGTTTTCGGGGTCGCAAGGTAGCAAGTGGTAGCAGCTGAATCTTGTTTTACTCAGTAACCATTACTTTTTTGAGTACCCTTTAATAGGTTTCAAAGCAGCATTTGACGGCGTTGTATTACTATACAGTTTGAAAACTCAAATTTTATACAAAAAATTGCAAAAAATGTATCTACGTATTGCTGCAGCTAAAAATTTTGTGTCGAGGTACTGATATGTACTAAAGATTTCTCGTATTTTACTAACCTTCCGAAGATGATTCCATTTGGTTTTGTTCAATTTACTCCATTACAAAATCTTTCAAATGTGTACAACTTTCACTATTCATCGACAGTAATACGATGCTCAAACGAAGGCCACGTTGCGACTGAAAATACAGAGGATACTTAGGGTACAGGACGTTGCTATGAACGGTTTTCACTACTCAAGGCATTACTGTAGCCAACCCAAAGACAAAAAAACTCTATCTAGAAACTTTTTTTTTCGACTTTTGGCCAGCTTTTTGGGAATCGGCCGCACTGTGCGGCGTAAGATAATTTTGACCGGGCCCCAAACGCAGTGCACAACTAGATATTCTATTCTGTTTCGTCTACATACATGAGCTCACCCCGAAAAAGGTGTTTGGAAGCTAACCAGAAAATATTTGGATGAAGTCCGCAAATTGTGAGCTGCTGCCGGAAATTCTAAGCTGCAGAAGAATCGTTCTGCCCACTCTTAGGTGAATTATTATCAAAGTCTTTTCTCACTTGCGTGGACTTCTGCACACAATTTCTTAATTTCGTTGTTTAAAAGACATTTTGCATGAGATTTTTATCAGCAATCTCTTCGATCACAACTGATTCTTTGAAAAACACTGAAAGCCGGTTAATGATGTTCTGAATTCTCGCAACAATGCTTGGGTTCATGCACACTCTAGCGACAACAACGGCAATAGTCTCAGTCGAGTGGAGCGTAAGAACACGGACTTTATTCTCAGTCTTGATTGCCAATTCCTTGAACCTTCTTCACAAGTTAACGAGGCGCGATTTACGAATTATATCGGGCTAAAATATTTTCTACCACTTAAAAGAAGTTAGTCGATCAACCACCCTCACTGATTGGAATTTACATCTAAAGCTGTTAGAAAAACTAAAGAGGTAGTTTCTTCACACTATGAATTGTAGAGTAGGAGGAGGAGTTCTACTTTACAATTCATTTGGTTTGCTTTTGAAGAGTTCTCAATAGTAAGTAAATAAGGCGGTGAACTAGAAACAAATTGTTTATTTAGATATTGAATAAGTTGCACAGGTTGACAAAAAAACTTGTTTTCGAGTTTTCTGTTTTTGTGCTTGAAATCTGATGCTAATTATCGAAAATACACAAAATAATAAATTTGTAGCTTTTCAGCTTTAGTTTTGATTTGGCGTATTTTATGTCAAAAGTGGGTTTAATACGAGAAAGTGCTTTGAAATTTAAGAAAGTCACTAAGACTATTCACTTTTCGAGCTGATTTTTTACTATTCTACATTTTTATGTTATTCTTCATTCTTTTCTGATTGTAATTTCTAATAAAATTATGAAAAATTCAGTAATTTTTCTAAAGAATTAAAAAAAATGCTATTTTGCAAAAGCAAACTTTGCCCAAAAAAATAAACATATATATTTTTCTCTATTAGTAATGCAAAAGAAAGCAAAATTTGATATTCTGAAGTCAGACATAAAAATTTAGTTGATTTGTGTTGCCCTTTGAAATATTTCGGAACATACTTTAATCGAATAGGCCACAATCATGCCTCTACTTACTCGTTAGACCAGCTTTACTGCAAATATTTTATACGAAAATGACGTACCAATCTTTGTGCCACTGCTTGCATCTCCTAACCTGCCTTATTTCCTCCCACCAACCAACCAACCAATAATCGCGCCAACCAATTTTGATTCAACCAGTCTATCAGCTCGTCTGATCTGGCAGCAAGCAAGCGTGCAAGATCGTCAGATCTCATGGTGATCCCAAGTGATTTACTAAAAATAGATTGACAGGCAGAGCGATTGTAGCAAAAGGAAGACGTTCGTTCACCTTCCCATTTTACACGGTGGCTTGTTGCTTCCTTCGCACATCCTGGCTGCACTTGTAGAAAATGTGGCTTGTTTTTTGATTTTATACTTTTTTAGACTTGTATCTCGATCACTTGTTGTCTGTAGGTTTTTTATGGACTTAAATTTTTTTGTTTGTTTTATGCTTCACTAAAAAAAAGCCGTTGTTGGGAATCGACTCGTAAAATAAAGTGTTCGATACATAAAATTTCGAGGTGCTTGTGGAGTCTAGCCTGCAATACTTGTGCATGTATGGTAGCACATACATACATACATAAATACAAATAAAAATAATGCATCTCAGTCCATGCACATGTTGTTGCACTTGAAACGAGGATGCTAACAATAGCAACCAACCGACGAAAAAAAGTCAATATATTCTTGGTTAATGTTTGATGGCTTGTTGCCGGAATGAACGTAAACAAATCGAGCAGATCGAGATGGATTGATGGGCAAATTGGCGATCGAAGTAGTGCTTTGAATATGTACTTATGTATGTATGTATGTATGTATGTATGCAGGCTTGTACATACATATAAATGCTGAAGGTGCTGGGGATGGTGATGGTGATGATACCAGTGTGCAAAAAGTGCACATAAGATGATGGCTGGCTATGCAAGTCGATTGAGATGGATGCTTGAAACAAGTAAAAGGCGGAGGCTCACGGTGCTGAGTGCACTTTGTACCATGACGTGCGGTGACGGTGGATGCGCGGCTGTGCAGCTACTCGACTACTGGGCTACTCGAGTGTTAGGCTGGGCGTGCGAATCGCTGTGAGGCGTTTTCTGTACATGTTTCTCACTTCCAGTTTGGTTTTTGTTATGAATTTTGTTCTTCTTGTTGCCTTTTTGAAGTTTTAAATGTTTTTTCTCCATTTTGTTTACCAATTTTTATCGTTTTTTTCTTTATGCGCTAACAGAATTACGACTTGTTCTGGCATTTTGTTGCAATACTCAAACACTGTAATTTCACTTAAATGACTTTAATGAAGCGTATTTTATAATAGCAACAAAAAAAAAATACGCACACGAACAAACTATTGACAGATAGTGCGGAGAAGCAAGGCCTTGCAGGGTAAACAACTTGAAGTACGCTTAACCCCGCAAACCAGTCGATTGCGCTAAGCAGTTGAACCACTTTTAAGTTAGTTGAAAAGAGTGATTTGAGTGAGTGATCGCCTTAGACATCACTTATAGATATTTGAATATGAATGTATGTATGTACACTAGGGTGTTCCCAAGCAGAGGTGGTATATATATTTTATCGCGCACATTTGATCTTAGAAAATAAGTTTTTGTGAAAAAATAAATTAAGAGCTATAGTAAAAAAATATACAGGGGTGTCCTTTTACAGTCCCGAAAATGTCGGGATTGATTGTCTGTAATCCCTGAATTTTCGGGATTTGTAATATCTGGCGAAGTATATGAATTAGAGGAGAAAATTCCCTTTTTATAGCAAAAACAGGCAACATTGACTTCGACTTTTTAGCAAATACGATTAGGTTTGAACGTTTTTTTTTCTTTTTCTTTTGAATATAAAAAGTTATACACACATTCTACAAGATAAAGTCCAAAATAAACAAGACTGAACTAAAATAAAAACGACCGGAGCTTTGTTTTGATAACTTCGAATTTATCGCCTCTGGCCTCGATACACTGTTTTGCGCGATCTAAAAGCTTTTCGAAAAAGTGTTTCAGGTCATTGACCGGAATGTCTTTCAGGATGTCGGTACAAGTCTTTTGAATGGCCTCTGTGGACGCAAAATGTTTTTCTTTCATAGTCAAATGCAATTTTCCGAATAGATAGAAGTCACATGGCTCCCTGTGGTGGCTCAGGTGAATACGGTGAGTGATTGATGGTTAAACTGCGATTTATCGTCAAAAAATCAGTCACAAGAGTGGATTGATGAGATCTTGCATTATGATACAATAAGTGCCAGCTTCCTCCTTCGCGACAAATGCGATGCAACAAACGCTTCAAAACGCCAAGATAGAAAATTGCATTGACGGTTTGGCCCATTGGCACGAACTCCTTGCGGACAATTCGCTTGGAATCGTAAAAACAAATGAGCATCGACTTGATTTTTGACTTCTCCAAACGCGATTTTTTGGATGGTAGTTCGTTTGCAGCCTTCCATTTAGCAATTTGACGCTTAGTTTCAGGTTCATGTTGGAAACACCACGTTTCATCACCAGTTACAATGTTGTAAAGGAAGTTATCGTCTTTTTGAACCTCTTTAATGATGTCTTTCGAATGTTGAATTCTAAGTAGTTTTTGATCCTCAGTTAACTTGTGCGGATTGAAACGTGCACACTAGGGCGGGTCGATTTAAAAATCGCTCATTGCTCTGTGAATATCGTATTCTAGAGATCAAAATAAGAAACTTTGCCGAAGGAAGCATACCTCTAAAACGAATTCTGATGCCCCCCAATTTGGGTCGAACGAAAAATCCCACTTTGACCCATTTAGAGTGCTCCAATCGAGTCCAAATGTATGACCGACGCCCACTAACTTTGGACGGCCGATCCACCCATGCCAGTGGCACACCCCCTGGAACTCCCCTTGGGGGTTCCCCATACAATCATTTCAAAATATCCCATTTTTGGCCATTACATGAGAAAAGAAACTAAAAAGTTCGACCCAAATTGGGGGACATCAGAATTCGTTTTAGAGGTATGGTTCTTTCGGCAAAGTTTCTTATTTTGATCCCTAGAATATGATTTTCACAGAGCAATGCGCGATTTTTTTGCCCCCCACAAAAGGCGATAAATCGATTTTTGGGGAATATTCAACTCCGATTCCATGAATTTCAACGATGATTTCGATTCATTTTTGATAAATTTCCAAACAATTTCGATGGAGTTTTCGGTGATTACTGATTTTGGGCGGCCCGTATGTTCATTGTCTTCTATGTCCTCATAACCATCTCTGAAACATGTAAACCACTCACGAACTCTGGTACGAGATAGACAATCATTTGATTCAGTTGTATTTGATGGTAAATCTAAGCTGCCACAGCCATAGCAAAGCCATACAACAAAAAAGAAAACTTATTTGAGCTGTGGCTGTTGAAATGTGCGCAGCATAGTAAAGCCAAAATTGTGATCAAAAAAATTACTGCTTTCGTAGCGAAGTCACATCATATTTTTTGGCTGTTTGCAACTACATTTTAGAAGAGAAACGGCTCAATGAAATCACGTGCCCATTCAAATGGAAGTGAGCTTCGTTTGAGAAATTAATTTTTTCAGAAAAATCATCCGAATCTTGTTTTTTATATGAACTTATCTAGTTGCCAATTTTGTATGGCCAATTCCTGCACCAACTGAGCCCTGTTAAGGTTGACGGGCAAAAGCCGCTTTATAGTAAAAGGTTTAATAGCAAAATATATATAAAATAATAATAATAAATTATATATATAAAGTCTAATGAGAATAAAAATAATACATCATTGAAAGTATGTTTATGAAAAGCTGTAGTTGTAAGCCCTCCAGTGGCAGATGGTTCTTTTTGTGAAAAGATTTAGCGTGGCCAAAAAAATGCAAACTGGCGGTTAACAATAAACCAACAGCACAAATCATGGAGTTCATAATCCGTAAAAATAATTGCTTCTTAAGCGCCCTTTTACCCAAAATGCAGGTGAGATCAATTGAGTAACAAGTTTTTGTTACCAGCAAGATAACTACGGCCCTTTTAGAACTAAAAAGTTGTATATCGTGCATTTGTAAATTTGCAATTAGAGAAGTGTTGCCTTCATAAGGAATGCCCTAATACGTATGCATATGTACGAGTATGCCCATGTATGCCAAAAAGGTACAGGGGTTAGGCGGAAAAGGTACCATTTGCGTATCGACTTTTTTCTTCTCATTTTATGACTATTTTTTTTATAAACGAGTATACACTTATCATACCTCTTTTTTGTTTTTGGTCGTTTGCCTACTTGGGTATGAAATTTTATTTCAACTTTTTTCAACCAGGTGCATACATATTTTTTACATTAGTCCGTAATTGCGCGCTTAACTGGAACTGAAGTGGTCCTCTTGTTCGGAGTTGTTAAGTGTAGCTGAAATGAAACCAGCCTGGCCTACGCATTTTTACCAACTTCTTTCGTCTTCTCCGCATATTTTTTAGCTTCAATAGCTGATATAGGAGCTACGTACTTAAGTGTTATATTATTGTTGTAGTTATTTTTCATATTATTACATTTTACTACGCACGCACGCAAATTTGCGTAATGCTTTCGGAGAATTCGATTGTAAAGCACTTTTTGCGGTTGTTAGATGTCAGATTTGTTGCCATAAAAGGAAGATTATACGTAACGCTTAAAAAGCAAGTAGTCAGAAATGAGAAAAAAAGACTTTCAAAGTTTTTTTAGAATAATGATATATATATATAATTGGCGCGTACACCCCTTTTTGGGTGTTTAGCCGAGCTTCTCCTCCTATTTGTGGTGTGCGTCTTGATGTTGTTCCACAAATGGAGGGACGGACCAACAGTTTCAAACCGACTCCGAACGGCAGATATTTTTACGAGGAGTTTTTTCATGGCAGAAATACACTCGAAGGTTTACCAGTGCCTGCCGAGGGGCGACCGCTATTAGAAAAATGTTTTTCTTAATTTTGATGTTCCACCGATATTCGAACCGATGTTCTCTCTCTGAATTCCGAATGGTAGTCACGCACCAACCCATTCGGCTATGGCGGCCGCCGCTGAGATTGCCTCAGTCTTATAGTCTTCGCTCGTGTTGCTTCGTAGCCATCTGAACAACGACTGATTAAGCGAGTGTATGAATACGTTTTTGGACGAGTGCCTGAAGATGTGTGAAATTATCGTGCAAATTTCGGCTAGCGATAAGATTGTGTTAGTGATATACGAAAAAAAGCAACACAGTCTCCACTCAAGGATGATAGATTTACAAGGTTTGCGCATCAACTATGGTCAAAAAGAAAATTGTGTAGGGAACTTCGGCGTGACGTGACAGGTAGCGTGTCGTAGTCAGAATTAAAAAAAATTCTGGGCATGCAAGTTCGAAGTATCTATCGCATTAATTCAAAATGTCTCTTTTAATTGCTTTAATTTTCGATATATTTTTCTTTTTGCTGGCGGCCTTGTGAATTTTCTCCAAATAAAAAATATTATAGCATTCACTAAGGGGTCCCGGTGGTCTAGAGCTCGAAAATTTTGGGTATTTTCAGAATTTTTTGATTAAAATAAAAAAATGATAAACGAGATTTACATTTTTTATCCTTCTTATTTAACTTCTTTTACATTCAATAATGAAAAAACATTTTTTGTTTTAGTTTTAATAATTCTAAAAATGGCGCTGAAGTTGACCCTCCCGAAAAACTGGATCTGAACGTTGTGGACGATGCCTCCCGAGTCGAAAAAGATGATCAGCATGGTTTTGACCTTGGATTTCGAGATGCGCGCTTTCTTGGAACGACGTGTGCCACCGTTTTACCTGGGCACTGGACAGAGATTGGTCCCCGTAAGCCTCCTTGAGTAGCCCAATGGTTTCGGTACTCGTTTGGTTTAGCTTTACGCAAAATTTGATCGAGTAACGTTGCTCCAACGATCGCTGCATTTTCGCCACTGCAAAATCCTATCACACTTTTAAAACAACTTTCACGCGCGGAGCGATGTTGACTGCACCGCTTTTGCCAGCGAACTGGGATCGGTTTCTTGTGGAAGGGGAAGATCCAACGATCATTTTCCCCCACCAGCCGATTCGGTTGATCGCTTGGCAGACGCTCTGCGCGGGAAGGCTCATTACTTTTCAATCAAACCCTGTACAAAGGAAATACGCAATACCGTCAGGGTAAATGTTATCAGGAAAAGAAATTTTGAGCCACTTTTATAAAATATAAATTTTATAAATCTTACTCACGGCTTGAAACTTGGCTTACTATGGTTTTTATTACAGAATGAACTTTATATTTATACAAAAATTATTTTAATTAAAAAAAGAACTGAGCAATTAAAACTTGTCAAATGTTGAGTTGCTATATTCTACAAGGCGGCGCAATTTTAATCGCTATATCTATGCTAATAATATTTGACTATAGTGAACTAGACAACTGCAATATACAATCAGACTAGCAATGGAATGCGTGAAGGTCAAAATAAATATTACCACCATTCAACATAATTTTTTTTTCTTAGTAAAAAAGTTATTTAAAAACAAAATTTGGTGATTAATTTTGCGTCACCTGCCATCAAGCTACTCCTTAAATCATTCCATTTCCAGTCCATTTAAAAATATTAGTACCTGCAACAACCTACAGCCGATGTTCAACAACTATAAAAGAATGTTTAAATATATTAATTTATTCAATTGATACCTCAACGGTAGCAAGTACAATACAATGTTATCGCTAAAAGACATAAAACACGACAAAGGTAAGGGCAGAAGCCCGAACTCAAGCGGAAGAAAGAAAACCACCAAGCCACGCGCCACGGAGGCGCATAAAATATTTGGCTTACTGCTGTAGAAAAATATGGGGGCCTACATACAGTCAAATGCATACTCGTATATTTGCTCACTCTTCACTCCTATTGCTACCGCCAACCAACCCAATGTTCAAGCCGCCCGCACAAGCAATATCGAGAGCAACAACAATAAAGAACTACAAGTACAATGCACATACTCGTATAACTTATGAGTTGCACTTGTAGACTTCTGCTTTCCGCAAAAAGGTGCAACGTCAGCAAAGAGCAAGGAAGCGCAAGCAACAAATATCGTCTGTAATCGCTACAGTGTTGCAATGAACCTCAACTTGAGCAATAACCGACACAACAATACCAACAGCTGCAACGTAACACAAACAACAAGAGCAGCTATTTATTTATTTTTAGCTACCGCAACTATATGAATTTGATCGCCCGCCATGTGCCATGTGCCTTGTGGCATGTGGCATCGATGCTTGAAAAGTCATGCATATTCGCTGAGGTACAGCTATAGGCTGTAACAATAACAACAACTATGTAGCCACAGCAGCAACAGTAGTAGAAATGGCAGCGTCGAAAAATCAGTCTGATGGCCATAAACAAAACATTGGAAATGCATTTTTTATCTTTCACTTCAATAAAATTGAGAAAAAAGCAAAAAAACGAAACAGCAACGAAAAAACAACTCGCACAAACTCACATTAAAGGGGGTAAAAGTACATGAAGAAGCAAACAAATGAACACAATGAATAAACAATAACAGGAAAGCATGTAAAACAACAAAAGCTATAGCAATAATACTGTAATAAGACGACGGCAGGATCGGAAAGTGTAGAGTGGGCAACGAGTTAGAAGCTAGCAACGCGCCACAACCGCCACACATATGCCACAGCCAAGCAATCAACAACATCTTCAGCATCTTCTCATAGCCAGCCGAGGCAAATCTTCTATGTGCATATGTATGCATGTGTGTGCAGCGGTGGAAGTCAGGCGCGTCGAAGAATACAACTGTGGCAACAACAACCAGCTAACAACAGCAACTGCTTTCCGCATACATAACTACTAGTATAGTAAGTCAATATATATGCATATATTCATGTATGTAGACGTGTATAGAGGATGCACAGTTTCGCGCCGGCATCTTCGTTTTTTCGCCCGCCAACTTGCTAAAACAATAAAATTGTGCTGTTTGGCATGGCGTGGAAATGCAGTAAACTTCAATAAATATTTGTGTCTGCATAAAACAGCTGCCAATGCGCAATGTGCCGATATTCGTTGACTTGTGCCTATGTGCCTCCCCCCGTTTGCCGTACACTTTACTGGCGCAGCCATAGGCCGTAGCTGTCGATATTTGCGGCAGGAAACCACAGTGGAAAGATGAAGTACTGCCCGCGGCAAACGGAAATATTACTAAGCATATATTCATATATTTATATGTATACTAGTATATATATATATATGTATAAATGTTTGTATGCATGTTTTTATGTGATTATTTGTGCGTTACATGTGTATATGCCAACATATGTTGTAATGGGAAGAAAGAACGAGCCAATAGTTTAGTTGCATAATAAAAATGAGTACAATTTTAGAGTATTAAGAGCTAGGCTTCTTTTCATACAAAAAAAAAAACAAACAACAAAAACACAAAATAAAATGCGTTCAAAATATTTTGTAAAAAAACAAATTTTTTTGACTTGATAACGTCTTATAATTCGATTTAGCCGCCTGCACGCACGAAAAAATGTGTCGTTATCTTGCTCAATCGTCGTTATCTTGCTCATTCGCCGTTACCTTGCTTGAGCTGCAAGCGAGAGCGCGGAACGAACGACAAAGAGGAACAATCGGCCCCGCGTTCGGCAACGTTCGACATCTGGCTCTCTCCTACTTGAGTGAGCATATATAGTATATATGTGTATATGCGCATATGTATATAAATTCACATATTTTTATTTGCATATGCGTTCTTCCTGTGTACATGGTAATGAACCATTTCTCTTTTGAGAATAAGACGATGATAGGAAAAGTAGGAAATGAAAGGGCGTGTTTCGAGTGTAATGTGTCTTGAAAAAGTCAAATCGTTGATGGTGCCTCTTAGTGTTGTTGACTTATTAACGTCTGATGCACAATCAAAATTGAACATATTTTTCATGAATTTGATAAATGTTTCGTCATTTTTCACGTTTTTGTAAATGTAAATTGACCTATTCCATTGCAATTCTATTTACCTCCTAGTCTATATCCATACAAAATATCTATCAAACAAATAAAATTAAAATTTTCTTTTGAAAAATGCAACCATTCCATCAATATTTTCTTATGACGTTGTCACGTTAAACTATCGTCAGTAAATCTACTTTACAGACAACCTCTTTTTACTTCAAAAGAAATTCGGTCAAAGTAGTCGAATATCCGCAGTATTCGGAAACTCTATTTGATGAATGGGCGTTAAGTACAATATTATGAAGAATTTTGAGCCAATCTTGAGCTAAGTAGCATATGGTGTACGAAGTTATTATTTGTTGCATTTCCAAGCGCCTGTTATTATGAATAACAATGTATATATTGTAAGGTAAACAGTAGTTGTGAACAGGCTCTTAGCTGAGTCTGCATGTGCTTAAGACTTATTCGCTAAGCTTTCATTGTAAATAGACCTTAAGACTCGTTGATGGTAGCGTTTGGAACGAGTAGATGCCGTTTTGTACAAATAACGATTCATTCAGTTTATTGCAACCTACGAATATGATGCTGTCGGTCATTTCAACCAGCCATACTATCATATTTACAACCCAAATTCAAGGTTTGGTAATCCGAAGCAAAATTGTGAGAGTAATTTCGCTTGCCACGTCATAGAGGTTTCTGCAGCAGAATTGTGTCCGCTCGTACCACACGTACTCGTGTTCTTACACTCGCTTAAGCAGTCGATGTTCAGACCATGGATGACTAGATGCGAAACTCTTTGGCTCGTGAGAGAGCACGATGCTACACCGAAGAAGCATTACAGAGTCCGGCACTCGAGTGTAACCAATTAAAAAGGTCATATATTTTAATTAATTTAATTATAAGTTTTTATAATTACTTTTATTCATTTCAAAGTAAAAAATTTGTGAAAATAATACAAAATTAAGAATCAATTTTCTTTTGCTCGATATGACTACCTTTTGCCTGGACTATGGCCTTCAGATGGCCCAGAAACGAATGGCAATCTCACGAAGAAGGGTTATTTCAACCCCTCTAGACTGGTGAATCTTTTACCATAGTTCGAACCTTACTCTCCAAAATGGCACAAAGAGAATAATCCATCGGATTCGAGTCTGGTGAATTTGGGCGCCATTGTGTGGACGTTATAAAGTTCGGAACGTTGTTTTTCAACCATTTTGGGTTCATTCGAGCTTTGTAAGGCTGTGCCGAGTGCGGTTGAAACGTCCATGGTCAGCCACCGAATTGCTTATCTGCCCACGGCTTCATAGGAACCTCCAGAATACTATACCGATAATATTTCGCATTTACCCTGACGCCAGGCTCGATGAAAACTATTCGTCAAATAGATTTGTTCTCGTTTGATACAAAAATCGCTGTAACAAATTTCATTTATAACGAAATTCATTCAATCTGAATTCAGCCGCGGTGGTTCAGGTACCTCTATGCCATCTTAACAGGTGGAGAGAAAACAGAAATCCACAGTATGGGATAGTAGTCCAAAAAAAGTTATTCTCGGAAGAAGCACCTTAACACAAGGTATTGAAGGTATTTTGAGGAAATTGTATTCTTGATTGCGCCCATTGGTGTGAATATCTATTTTGCAAGTACGTTATTCATGGCAGATCGTCCCCTTGCCAGTTCATCTGCTTTTTTGTTACCTTCAATATTCTGATGCCCGCGAGCCCAGATTAAGGTAACGTTCTGGTTTTCACTCACGGTGGTAAGGCTATTCGTACAATTTAGAAATTGTTGTAGCCGAATCCAGAGCCTGGATTACAGCTTGGCTACCCAAGAGAATGGTGATATTGTCGTGCAATTATTAACCTACAAGCTTCCTCAATTGCCAGTACTTCAGCCTGAAAAACACTGAAGGCATTAGAAAGACGCGCAGACTCTTAAACTCGTTTTTTTCGTAGCCGCTGGATCTTTATTCGCTGCGCTATGTCTATGTCGTCGTAAAACTCATCGTTCCATCGCCTGCGATATTCACCGTCGCCAATGTGTAAAGGCGCAAAAATCTTCTTCTCTCAAACATTCCAAGCGGAGCTATATTGATTTTTTAGCTATTATCTTTTTAAACAGTTGGTTTAAACAGCTGGCGCACGTTTCGTGTTTTGTTTCACTGTCAAACATCTTCAGTTTGGTTTATAATTTAACCATGAATCGTCTTACAAACGAACAACGCTTGCAAATCATTGAATTTTATTACAAAAATATGTGTTCTGTTAAGAAAGTTTATCACGCGCTTCTTCCATTTTATGGTCAGTTTAATCGACCCACTGAAGCGGCTATTCGAGCTATTGTGACTAAATTTAGAACCAAATTTACATTAGCAGCAATTGGGCCTCTGTTACTCAACAACGTGGAAAATTTTGCGAAACGATTTAGGTGTGAAGACTTTCAAAACACAGCTGGTGCAAGAATTGAAGCCGAACGACGTAGCGCAACGCAGAATTTTTGGTGAATGGGCTCTTGGAAAGTTGGCCGAATACCCACTTTTCTATCGAAAAATTGTGTTCAGCGACGAAGCTCATTTGTGGATCAATGGGTACGTAAATAAGCAGAATTGTCGATTTTGAAGTGAAGATTAGGCAGAAGAATTGCAAGAGCTACCAATGTATCCAGCAGAGATCACAGTTTGGTGCGGTTTATGTGCTGGAGGTATCATTGGACCGTACTTCCTCACAGATGTTGCGAATCATAACGTAACTGTGAATGGTGAACGCTACCGTGAAATGATAACCAACTTTTTTTGCCCAAAATGCAAGAGCTTGACTTGCATGACATGTGGTTTCAGCAAGACGGTGCCACATGACACACAGCTCGCCTAACAATGGACTTGTTGAGAGGCGAGTTCGGTGAACATTTTATTTCACGTTCGGGGCCTGTCAATTGGCCACCCAAATCGTGCGATATAACGCCTTTAGATAATTTTTTGTGGGGCTGTGTTAAAGCTCATGTCTATTCAGACAAGCTTGCTTCAATTAAGGCATTGGAAGACAACATTAAAGCATTTATATGTGAGATACCGGCCAAAACATTGGAAAGAGTATGCCAAAATTGGACTAAGCGGATGGACCATTTGAAGCGCAGTCGCGGTTAACATTTGCATGAAATAATCTTCAAACATTAAATTGTATGAACTTTACTATCGATTTAAATAAAAATTGCAAGCATTTTTCTGAATTTTACATGTGTTTTTTGAAAAACTTTGCTGTAGCTCTTAAAAAATCACCCTTTAGAATATTAATTTTAAATTCCTTTTCAGCAAGGTATGCATAGTTATGAGTATTAACAAAATTTTCTTTATAAAATCATTCACTTTTAAAAGAAAATAATTCAACAAAAACTGGTGTGCGTATATCTATGTCCAAACCTGTACATGTAAGTAGAATATGTGTCCATTACCATTTCTCAAAGAACTAACGTAACTACCTAGATTCTTAGAAATTGTAACAGCACAAAGTAGCATTTGTTTGTTTTTCAAACTTCCCAGGTAGCAGCGCTCCATTTCATTACAGTAGGTAAACAAAACAAAAAACAAAAAAAAACTCATCAAGGTTTTTAGTTTCTAATTTTGTTAACTTTAATGAAGTGATGAGATATACTGTAGCACCTATCAGCCAATTAATCACAAAAAAAGCAATGGAAAATGTGGAAAAGTAGGCTAACCACACGCATGCAAGCGAATAGCGTGTGAAAAAGCAAGAAATTAATAAGCAAAAACCGTGATAGTGTACGGACAAGTCCACGCAACACAATCACCTAAGTACTTCTATTCATTCCTAACACAACTCACTTACCAACTCTTCATCTTAATGATAATGACTGCATATCAAAAATGAAGACATAAAACTGAGCCTGAAAATGTGATAAGAATTAATTGCGAAAGAGGAAAAAAATAAATGTGTCCACAAAAAATTTTATTTTTCGCGCCTTCCATAAATGAAGAAATTTATTACTTAGATTGACGATATATTGAAGCGATTGCAGCGGTCACAGGCAACGGGTAGCGGGCATTCGCAACCTGTTGACGGCTCGGCAATTTGATTACAAACCTGACTACAACATCAGCCATACTAACATACGAGCCGCATGCCGTCAGTTCGGTGACAAAGTTGACAATGCGGAAAAAATTGTGTTGATGATGGGAAAATGTTGACGAAAAAACAAAAGCGCAAAAATTTTATTAAACTAAATTACAGACATTGGCTGCAAAGAAATTTTCTTAGCTAGCTTTAGCACTACGCTCGAACAAGTGGTGAGTTAATGAGCGGTAGATGAGAAAATGAATTTCTTGGTTGGTTGGTTCGTTGTGTGTAATGAATTTAATTTTAATGAAGCAATTGAAACATCTATGGTTGGTAATTGACACTAGGAAGTGTGAAATTATGGGGATACTTAGATTGAGAGAAAATTAGTTTGTGATAAGCTGAAGAAATTGAAATTATACAAATTGAAATAGATATCAAGAAATGTCATAGTTTGGATGGAATGGAGGGATGAACTAACATTTTTATTTAATAGTATAATGAAATGAATAACAAATTTAAAAGTAACGATTATTGTTTATTTCGTTTCTGACTGCCAAATTCTAAATTGTAAATTTATTTAATTTTTGAGCTTGTTCTACAGTAAATATTAACGTTTTTTGAGGCCATGTTTGGGACATTTTTTGGAAGGGGAAAATAAAATTCAATCGGTTTGATTTTCTGATATGTTATTAAAGGTATCAGAAGGTATACAAAAAATTTTTTGTTTTTTAATGTTTTGATACTATTTTTGTACACTGCAGCAAGCAGCAAAAAAAAGAGGTACAGTGGCTGGCCGGCGTGATTTCGTCACTTGTGGTCATCTGAAACAAAAAAACAAATTGCTTATTAATCAGTGTGCTTGTCGTTCTGGCGGGTAGTAAGATCAAATGATTTTGACAAAAAATAACAAAATGGCGGACTTCGTAAGAAAATTGCCTTTTTTTAAAGTGGAAATCGGACTAAAAAATGGAAAGTTAGGGATGAAATAAATTAAATCTACTACCCGCCAGAACTATTGATGTGTAGAAAAACATATCTAAATTTCAGCTCAATCCGTTAGATAGAAAATTTGTTTTCACGACGGCCATCCGGAAAAACGTTGTTTTGAGAAAAACGCGTTTAAAGTTTTAGCGGCTTAGCGCGCGCAAGTACGAGCCGCTCTCATGTATGTGCTATAATTTCGTCAATATTTCGAATTTCGGTCTAAAATTTGTATAGTATATTACCAATATATCGCACTTTAAAAATATGTAAAAAACCGAAATTCGAAATTTTCAAAATAAGTTACCAGACTACTACCTTAAATGGCTGTTGATGCTTTCCATTTCAATTCAACCGGGTTATTCGGGACATGTTCTTCGATTTCGATGTAACTCAAATATGTTGCTTTCTGGTCAAAACAATGAGACACGTATTTTTTTGTTCGCCCGAAAATGTTTTTTTTCAAGATTTATCGGCAATTTTGTTTTTCGGCTCAAAATCGATTTTTAATTATATAAAAATTTTTTTTTTAATTGCTCATAACTTAGTCAAAAATTTACCGATTTTAATGATTCTGGATTCAAAATGATCGTCACTACTTGCACAAGCGACTTCATGTGCAAGCAGTAGCAGAAAAGTAGTTGAAAATTTTTTATTTTGCAAAAAACAAAAAGTGCGAAACAGGTTCTTTACTCAAAAATGCATTACTCAAAAACAATTAATTTTAGCAACTGGGCATTTTTAATGTTGTTTTTTGTTAATTTTTTTCTAGTTCTATGAATGTGCACTAAATACCATCAGTTAAAGTAAAAGCGATGCATTTAGGGAGCTATATAGCACAATGTAATCGCCGCATCGAGCTAAGCCTTAAGGCAATTTGAAGCTGATACTAAGCTTAAAAAAATTTGTTTGGCAGTTTGAAATTGAAATTTGAATAGATCAAGCCAAGGAGCACCCGAAGATTTGGTGGCTCTTAAAACCCTCTGGCTAAAAAGCCCATTGTATTTAGAGCTCTGGTACGAGGGTAGATAGTCAAGGAGGGAAGGAGAAACGTATTGGAGAAAGAGATAGGAAAGAATAGAAAGAAACAAAGGTAGTTAGTCCTGTAAGAATTTTCCAGATTCTTTGGCAAATCTGTAAATATCCTCCAGTTTTAGAGAACAAATATTACTCATTCTCGCGATATCGGAACCCAAAACTTGTAGCCTTGTTGTAGCAAAGGCAGGACACTCACAGAGAAAGTGGTCAGTGGTGTTCGCCTCCTCCAAGAAAGACAGGCATAACGGGTTCTCAATGATTTCAATGGTGGCCATATGCTAACTCCGCAGGTTGTGTCCTGTAATAATACCAACTATCAACCGAACGTCTTTCTTTCCAAGTTTTAATAGAAAATTTGACAGTTTTCTGTTCGGACTTTCCAGTTCTGCAGAGTTCTAGACCGGATCATCGTTGCGTATGTCAATTGCATACATGATCGCTGCTCCCATTCATGAGTCATGCGGAACTGAGTTTGAGTTTTTGATTGTTTGACAGTTTAGTATTTGATAAAGTTGATTGTGACCTACAGCGTGCAATAATTCAGGTGAAAAATCTGAGCAGTAAAGATCAAAACAATATTCCCAAAGCAATGAATGCAGCAGCAAAGCGCTGGTTCTAGCGATTCCGTTCTTGTAATACGGGTGTCAAAGATGAGGTACGCTTTAGGATGCCGAAAATCGAAAAAAATGTCTATAAAAATATGAAAACCGTGGAGCCGGTTCTATTTGTTCAGGAATTGCAAATTAGCCTGAAAAACGATTTAAATCGGATAGTCAATCGTGCAGATATGGAAATGGCATGTCTAAATATCTAAATAAAGTGTAGCATATAACCAAATAGATATGTATATTTATATAATAAAATAAGTTATTAAAAAAAAAACACTTCGAATATAAATATGAGTTCTTTCAACACCTATCTGTAGCATAGGGCATCAACTACTCCTCTTCGCCAAAGAATACGGATATGTGCTAGCGATCTCAATTTGTTCCATGTTAGGCGGAGAAATGTTACTCCTGCGTGTGTAGAGCGTCGCCAAGTGGTACGCGGTCTGCCAATTTCTCGACCGGCTTGCTGAAAAGGCTCGCGCTTTCTCAGCGTATGGCCGATCCACTGCCATTTCTTTTGCTACGTTTGTCTGTGGGGCTTTCCTCAACAAATCGGCATTGGTTATGGCTCGCGGCCAGAAAATTCGCATGGGGGCCGAAGACAGCGGTTAATAAATGTTTGCAGTCGTTTCGTGATCGTCGCAGCTACTTTCCAGGTGGTGTAGTCTCTAACGAATTTAAGTTTTGTTTTTTTTCAGAACTTTCAGTCCGCGTTTGCGCAATACATATCACTTATTTTTTAATAAAAAAACTATCAGTTTTCAATAACAATTATTTGTCGACGACACAAAATAAAAAGCGTCTAGATGTTGTTTTAAAAGAAGAATGTGAAAATTTAGATTATTTTAGGTTTTACCATTTTTATTTTATAAAATACAGCTTTTAACAATTACATGGAAAAAATTACATCATTTACGTGCCCACCATAAGCACGTCGATCGGCCATGTATACGAGAACAAAAATGTTGAAGGACTTACTCACACATTATTGCCTTGAGTTGAGCAATTTCGATCCGAATGTTGTGCTTCGGATCTGGAATCGTTGTTGGCTTATTCATACAAACTTTACCCCCACAAAAAGTAGTCGCATAATCTAAGAGGCCAAATTATGTCACCGTTACGTGAATTAACCGACCGGGAAACTTAGATCGCAGTAATGCAATATTTTCCCTGTTGTGTGACTTTCTGCTCTACCTTTATGGAAAATAAAGATCGTATATATCTATTCCTCCGAGCTTAGGCAACAAAAAACCTTCAGTCAGTTGTCTATAGCGATACCCGTTTGCCGGAAGAAAAACGGGCCAATATTCTACCAGCCCATGATTTTTCGGAAATTACTCGCGGGTTTTCTTCTCCCCAGATGCGGCTATTTTGTTTGTTGACAAATCCATCCGGTGCGAAATGAGCTTCATCACTAAACTAAACGGACACTAGACTGGGTTGAAAAAAAGTTGGAAAAGTTCACCCTACATTTAAAGCTTATTGTTGAGAGGATTTCAGCACCATCAAAAAAACAGTTTTTTGATCTCTCTAAAAACCGTCGAAATGTTTTTTTTTTCATTATGACTTGGTTATTTGTTACCTAATTTTCAAAAGCAATATGCCATTATTCTGCTCTTGAGGAGCTCGATATTTCGTTCGCATGCCTTTTTGAGCTCCAAAGTCATTTTGGATTAGTCAGTTACCCAGAGTTGCACCCCCTAAGATTTTGTTTTTGTTTCAGCAGTCTGAAGCACTTTAAAATTCACTTAAAGTTTGCTTCTAAAGTGTTTTGTTAAATTCATAAACAAAAACGTTATAACACTTCAAAGATTTGCCATCAAACCGGAGCAATTAACCCATAAATGCGCGATTTTTCCTTTTTTCAAATATTTTTTCTTTAAGAACATAACCTATGTTTACACAAATAATAGAAAAAAATCGTTGGATCATTTTCGGAGTATATTTTAACCGAAAAATGGTAAGGAGAACAATAAAAAATTTAACAAAAGACTTCGAAAGTTAGTTTATCTTTAAATTTGTCGGATTCGTTTTGAATTAGAAGTGGTTTGCAATAAGCAGAGTAGAATAATGACGTATTGCTTTTGAGATTTGGATAACAAATAATAAAGTTATGATGAAACCATACAAAATCGGCGTTTTTTAGAAGGGTCAAAAAACATTTTTGGACGTGATAGCGCGTTATAATTCGATGTAGCCAGTTGCGCGCACCAAACAATGCGTCGTTATCTTGCTCATGCGTCGTTACCTGAACTGCAAGCGAGAGCGCGGCACGAACGACAAAGAGGCACAATCGGCCCCCGCGTTCGGCAACGTTCGACATCTGGCTCTCTCCTAGTTGAGTGAGCATATATAGTATATGTATATGTGTATATGCCCATATGTATATAAATTCACATATTTGTATTTGCATATGCCTTCTTCCTGTGTACATGATAATGAATCAATTCTCTGTTGAGAATAGGACGATGATAGGAAAAGTAGGAAATGAAAGGAAGTGTTTCGAGTGTAATGTGTCTTGAAAAAGTCAAATCGATGATGGTGCCTCTTAGTGTTGTTGACTTATTAACGTCTGATGCACAATCGAAATTGAAGATATCTTTCATGAATTTGATAAATGTTTCGTAATTTTTCACGTTTGTGTAAATGTAACTTGACCTATTCCATTGCAATTCCATTTACCTTCTCCTCTATATCCATACAAAATATCTATCAAACAAATAAAATTAAAATTTTCTTGTGAAAAATGCAACCATTCCATCAGTATTTTCTTATGACGTTGTCACGTTAAACTATCGTCAGTAATCCGACTTTACGGACAACCTCTTTTTTTTCTTCCAAATTTTTTTCTTCCAATTTTTTTTTCATGGTGTCAAAGTCCTCTCATCTTTGTATACAGAGGTGAACTTTTCCCCTGCTTCTTTTTGTTTTTCAACTATTGCTTAAGAATTTTACAATAACTGCCTCAACTTAAACTCGGACATTTATCTGGCTATTTACCAAAATTTGTTGTCATTTAATTAATGACATGATGCCTAGTGCGGCATCAAAATCGTAATGAGAGCATGAAATGACAAATACAATGGTAAAAAGTACAGAAGTATGGAATAGAAAAAAAAAAAATTAACAAATTATCAAATGACTTTCCAATACTAGAAATGATCACAATTGTTTTTAACTTCTAAGTGTTCTGTGTAGTACCGGATGTTTTTTAAGAGCTTGAGAACATAAAATGATAATATAAAACAGAAACATTATTGGAAGGAATTTTTTGTAGATAATTTCATGAATTTATTGAATTTGATTCAATTAATTTTGAATATGATACCCAGCATGTGTCCACTGCGGCTGCAAGTTACATGGTCCATTCGACCAATCCAATTATTGACTACTTTTCCAATAAATCTGCTGGATGGCATCAAAAGTTCCTTGAATATTGCAAAAATTTGATTGTTAAGTGCAGTGTATGGCAAGTTGCGCTGCCTTGAGGGAACCAAATGTCGTCGGTGCTTAGCTGATTAATTTTTGGAAATAAAAACTGAGTCAGCATGATACGATACGATGCTCGCATTCACCGTCACAACAGTTTCTTGGTCATTTCGAAAGACATAAGGACCGATGAACTACGCGAGCAGATTTTTTTAAAGTAAATTTCCACAATTTGGAAACGTTTCTCTAGCGTTAAACAATTCAAGATGACTTGCCTAACCCTGAACAGGTGATGACTTGCCAAACCTTACTGAACAGAAATGCCAACACAGTTTGCTATTCTCAACAGGCAAGCCATAGCTATCGAAATCGATCATTTCCATGCAGCTAAACAAATGCACGAAAGTGAGTTCCTTTTCCCTCTTTTGAGGGAGTACCATAAGTAAGTTGAAAGCTGCTCTAAAATGTTTCGAAAAATAAATCTTTACGAGCGTCTATGCCAAGTTTCTTTAAAACTTTCAATAGCTTAACTTAATCTAATTGAACCCCAACTGATCGTTTAAGTTCAATGGTCGTGGAAGCTTCGATTTTACTCTTCGAAATAAACAAAAATTTGTTTTTGTAGAGCCTTTTCGAAAAGTCTTCCAGAAGCTTTCCCCACATTTCAATAACACTCATTTCGTGACTAATTACACTAACAACAAACAAATGCATAGGTCAACCAACTGTTGCTAACCAAACAAGCAAACACAAGCGACAAAGTGGCCATGTATTGCACGTAAGTAGAAGTAGATAATTGCCACAATTGGGACAGGAATAAACTCCAATGCGAATGAAACAATCGGCGATTCAGCATCTCAACGAATGCCACTAAAACGAGGAGAATGTGCAAATGCAGCGTGACAAAAGCAGCAAATAAAAAAGCGAAATAAAAAATACTCACCACAAAGGCTCAAACATTACAATCATCATCACCGCCAACTCCGCCATAACCCAACCATAGAATTGGCAACAAATACTTCTGAGCTATTATACTTGTATTTGTATTGTTGTTATTGTTATCGTTTTCTTCGTTTTCCGTAACTGCTGCAATTGTCGTAATTGGCGATCGCGTATTGATGGCGGCAATGGCAACAGCTTAAAAGGAAGGAAACCAATGGACAAACACAAGGAATTGTGAACAACAAAAAAAAAAAAAGAAATGGAGATGGAAAAAAAATGAGTAAATGGCTGAAAAGCCGCCAATATTACACAATACCAACTACATGAAAACTAAACGCGACAAGGCAGAAGGTTCGTGAGGCTTGCGGCATAACACAACTCGTCACTGCGGCAGCCACATTTACTCTACTCCTTTCAAGTGAATTTCGCTCAGAGTCGCCGCTCGATCCCCGCCCACCACAACATGCCTGCGGACGAGTCCACAAATCAATCGGGCTATTTCGAAGTGTGGTAATTATGCCGTTACTCGCTGACAACTGACATTTCACTGACAATTGGCAACACGTTGTTGTCTGTTTAACTGTCTGTTTGACTGCCTGATTAGCCATTAAATAGTTGACCTAACCAATTGTGGTGAATGTCGGAGTGTGCGACAATAATTGTGAAAGTCCTGGGAAAAGCTGCTTATTTAGGGATTAATTAAATGTGATTCTACATATGGATGTCTATACATGTATACACAAGTATGTGTGTGTGCATGTGCTTTGATGCATTGACTCATCCGCTAATGGTTGCAATTACCTGAATGCAATTTAGGAGGTGTGAATTATTGGCTGCTTCGATGATTCAGAAATGCAACTAATCGAACGAAATTGAAATTGCACTAGAAAATAATGAGCTAAGTCAGGAAGTAATTTTAATCAAATATACATTTGTTTATGGAATAGCTGAGTAACGCTACTATAAAAAGCAGTGTAACTGCTCAGCAGCTGATTAATCGTATTTAGTTATAATTCAATAGTATTAATAATTTTTTAGTATGTAAATAAATTTATATTTTGCTTTCAACTCAACTCTACTGCCACAAATCTTACCAAATTAAAAAAAAAAATATATAAAAATAAATAAAAAAAGAAATAAAAATAAAATTAATAATAAAATAAATAAATAATAAAAATAAAATTAAATTAATTTAAAAATAAAAAAATAAAAATAATAAAAAAGGAATTTGAAAAAAAATTAATAGAAAAAAAATGTAATTAAAATAAAATGAAATAAGATAAAATAAAAATAATAGAAAAATTAAATGACGATTACTAACAAATCTTGCCAAAATTATAATTTGATGTAGTTATCGATTATTAAGCCCTATAGAATGATGAATAACTAAATTTGAATAAATCCAAAACAATAAAAAATAAAACAAAAACAAAAATTAAACAAAATACAAAATGAAGAAATTAGATGAAAAGCATAAAAAAATACAGAAAAAAATTTAAAGAAATAAAAAGGAAAATACAAAGAAAGCAAATAAATTAAAATAATTTGATAAAATGAATAAGATAAAATAAAAAGGATACAAAAATGAAATGACCTTTGCTAATAAATCTTACCAAATTATAATTAAATGTAACAAGCGAACATTAAACCCATAGTCAGTCCAAAAAAACGTTACAAAAAAAATTTAAATAAATTAAAAATTTGTTATATAAAGTAACAATGAAAATATAAAATACCAAAATAAATTAAAAGAATCATAAGAAAATAAATAAATAAATTGAATTAAAATAAAATAAGGTAAAATAAATTAAAAAAAAAATTCGATAAAAAAATAAAATTTAAATAAAGGGTGGTTAAATTTCAAGGGCAGATGTTGAATGGGAACCAAACCTAAACGTTAAGTATTTTTTTGTATTTCATAAGATATTTTTCAATTTCAGACTTATACAATTTGAACCATGATAAGACACCCAATCGAGCAACGCGTTAAAGTTATTAAGGCTTATTATGAAAACGGACGCTCAAATCAAAATGCATATCGAAGAAAATCATCTTCAGTGATGAGGCACATTTTCACCTTAGTGGATTCGTCAATAAGTAGAATTGCCGCATTTAGGCGAATGATAATCCAAGAGTGATTGCCGAGAAACCAATGCACCCACAAAGAGTGACTGTTTGGTGCGGTTTATGGGCCGGCGGCATCATTGGGCCGTGAATAGTATTCACTATCGTGAGATGATAACGAACTTTTTATGGCACGAATTGGAAGATATGTATGTGGACGATATGTGGTTTCAACAGGACAGTTCCACTTGTCACACAGCTAACGAAACAATGGCTCGTTTGCGCGAAAAATTTGATGACCGAATAATCTCACGTCGCGGCGATGTCAATTGACACCGTTGGACTCCTTTCTTTGGGGTTATTTGAAAAAAAAGGTATACGTCGATAAGCCAGCAACAATTCAAGAGCTAGAGGATGAGATAATACGGTACATTAACGGCATAGAACCTCAATTATGCCTCAGCGTCATCGAAAATTTGGTCCATCGGATGGAGGTGTGCCGCCGAGACCGCGTCGGCCATTTGGGCGATATTGTATTCTAAATGCAATTGAGCCATACTAATATTATCATAATAAGAGAAATGACAATAATTTCCTAAAAAAATTGTATTTTATTCGAAATCAACACCGGCCCTTGAAACTTAACCACGCTTAATAATTAAGTAGTTCAGTAAAATAAGTTATTGTAAAAAGTGGAAAAATTGTAATAATAAAAAAGCAAATCTAATGAAAAAATAATATAAATAAAAAGAAATAAAAAATGTGTGCTTTAAAAAATAAAAGAAATAAAATAAAGTAAAATTAAATAAGTTAAAAAATAAATTAAATGCATTGAAAAATAAAATTGCTACGAAATTTAAATAAATATAAAAATAAAATAAATATAAAAATTAATACATGCAAACTAAATGCAAATAAAATAATATTGTATAAAGATAAAATAAGGTTAAATTAAATTAATTTACATTAATTTACCTTAAATTAATAAATAATAAAATAAAATAAATGTAAAATTTAAATAAATATAAAAATTAAATATAATTAATAGAACTTTGCAATATTTGCTTAAATTTTCTATACTATATAAAAATATAAAAAAAATGTTATTTATATTAATTAAATTAAAATAAAATAAAAATATTCTCTATGGTGATCAATACTCTTTTGCATTCGGTTGAACCAATTTTCAACGGTGGCATGGGATAAAGTGAGTGGCATGCAAAGCGAACTAACCTATATTTTGTAAATTTTTTTGAATAACTTTTCCTAATTTAAAAGTGATCATTATTTTGAGTGATGGAAATCTCTATTTTGAGCTTTACGTGCTCCATTGCTTGTCTGTTTGTATACTGCACCAGTCACAGGTGGCAAATATGATTGACGCCAGCTTGTCTCTTATTGATGTTTGTCATACAAGTACTAATGCCCATAATTTCGCGCACAGTGTCAACACTTTCTGGCACGACAACTGATTTTAGACAACTTTCGTGTAATTCTTCGCTGAGCGAACAGCGAACGTGTACCATTTTTTACGGTGCTTGCTGGTTGTTTAAGGATTTTAGTTCATCCATACATTCTTGTATTATTATCAATATTGTCTTATATCTGCGTCAAAAATTTAAAAAATGCTCACGGCTTAATTCCATTTTTTTGAATTTTTGATTTTCATGAATTTTTAGAGCCATTGTAAACCACACCAATATTGCTCACACATCTAAACATTCTTAGTACGTTTATGGAAAATACGTATTTATGTCAAACTTTCCAATGGAAACATCAAATGGCGCCTGACAATACTAGAAGCGCCCAAGAACAGAAATACAAATAGCAACCAATGAAACATAGCGTAGCGATATTTATACAAATATCTCTGTTTATATAAAATATTTTTTTAATATTTTTTACAACCTTCCTACATTAGGTAGAGTGTGCTATAGGCCGGTTCGATTTGTGGGGAGGCAAAAAAATCGCCCATTGCTCTGTGAAAATCATATTCTAGGGATCAAAATAAGAAATTTTAGCGAAGGAACCATACCTCTAAAACTAATTCTGATGTCCGCCAATTTGGGTCGAACTTTTTAGTTTCTTTTCTCATGTAAAGGCCAAAAATTGTGATATTTTGAAATGGGTGTATGGGGAACCCCCCAGGGGGTGTGCCACTGGCATAGGTGGATCGGCCATCCAAAGTTAGTGGGGGTCGGTTATACATTTGGACTCGATTGGAGCCCTCTAAATGGGTCAAAGAGGGATTTTTCGTTCCACCCAAATTGGGGGACGATTTTCACAGAGCAATGAGTGCTAATTTCTATTTTGTGTAAACATTGGTCCATGACAAGGCTCTTTTTAGTAAAACAGGGTAAATTTTTTAGTGAGCCATATCTCGCATCTCATGCAAATTGCATTGGATCATAAAGTATGACGATTTAAAGGTAACGCCAAGTTTCATAAAAAGTTATTTAACAGTTTTGCACTTGCTGAAGTTTTATATTACATTGGTCCAAAATGTAGGTGAAAGAGATAAGATTTCAAATTTCATCATTTGGGCCAACTACAAATGTGTAATTTCAAAAACAAGACAAGAGAACAATAAAACGTGTGAAATAGTGTGAATTCTCAGAATTAGCGGAAATTACTGAGATATCTATATTAAATATCATTTTTCGAAATTCGACACAGAAAAGAACGAACACAGTCAAATCTCTTTAATAAAAGTTATTAAAGCAATATTCGAATCATTCAACTCAACTTTTTCAAGTTAAAAATCTCTACAATTTTTTAGCCAATATTTCGCATTTTTTCCGCTTTAATTTAAGAAACTTCTCTTCAAAACACAAATTTATTTCAAACCACTTCTTAATGCATTCAATACTCAAATACAAAACGATTTAAAAAAAAAATGTGCGTATCCTTTACAAATATTTGCCAATGCCTTAGGCTGCACTTAGCAATGTATGTATGTATGTATTTCTACATAGAAACAAGAAAGAACAAACCCTAAGCCTATGGTCGTACTTACACCTTCTCCCACCATCACAAAAACACAAACAAATCGCTAAGATTATTAAAAATAACTTACCAATAGCCGGCAGCAAAGAGCTAATGCAAACACAAATACAAATGCAAAAGTAGTAGTTAGAAGAAGAAACGGTAAATGTAAAATTCCAATAACAACATGACGAGCAATTACAGAAACACAAAACAATGACAGCATTGCCTATTTAATATTTATGGGTGTAGCTCACAAATTCGGTGGCAGGCAGGCAGGCAGCAGCTTAGAGGGTTGACTAAATCTAAAAACGTATTATCACTCAGTTTGTTAAGCTTTTGGGATCACAGCTGGCATGAGCGATGTTTGCAATATTTGCGCAAGCATGCCAAGCTGGGTGCGTATTTGCCTTCATATAAATTGTTGTGGATGTAAAAGGATCAAAGAGAAATGACAGTGAGAGCTTGAAATCGAAGTGTGCTAAGTTGTGGAAAATATATACATATGTATCATATCATATTAATATGTTTAGTTTTGAGGTAAAAAAGTATTTGTCAAAAAAATTATTGTGTTTCTTTAAAATTAAAAAACAAAATTTTTAACATTTCCTATGATCTTTCTTCACTTAAAAATATCCTTTGGCAACTCTGCGTAGCATACATCTAGGCACGCATGCAACTCACCCTCGCCGTCAATGCAGTCATGAATCTCTAAAGTGTGTGATTGATACTTTATAACTCTGCTATTCTTATGTATGCATGTATATATAGTACTTGTTTATGTGTGAGAATCGTTGCATGCCGCCACAGCTCCCAGGCAATATGTAAATTTACAAAATTGACTTGAATTTCAGCTTGATTTGATTTTATTTAATTTGTCAGAGATTGCCGGTGTAGGCAAGGCGGCGGCGGATTATAGAGACCTTTTCCTATTGTGTGCATAAATTAATAAAAGCAATGCATTTATGCATGCATTGGCGTATTTTGTTTATAAATATCCCATTGAGGTGAATCATCTGTTAAGAACGATGAAAGCTGCCTTGTATCTAAGCGGTGGTGGTTGCTTACTTGTGTGCAACCTCAGCTTGTTTAGCAACATGTTGCTAAGGGTTGATATGTATTGTAGAAAAATTTAGCGAATTAGTGATAAAATAGCATGAAAAATTTACAAAAAATGTTTTGACACTCTTGGCTAGTTGGCATAAATTGCTCTCAGGGACAGCAGGCTGCTATGACTGTTGAAATATAACATCCAGAATTGTATTGAACAATTATAACATCCAGAGATGTCACTCTTACAACTTTAGATGAGGTTTTAGGACTTTTTTCTGAAATCAATTTTTATGGTATATCAAATAGTTTCGAGTTTATCATAGTCAACCTGAAACAATCAAGTAGTTAAAGCGGTATTTTCTGCAAATATATAATATTCTCGCACTTCTCCATGCAATCTAGGGTGGAATACTTCAACAAGAATTTAATAAATAAGTATAAACTGAGAATAAACTCCTGCTTTAGTAGGCCTAAATAGTTTTTTTTAACAATTTTTAACAAATAAAAAAATAAGTAGGAGCTTTTTTTCATACTTTTTTAAGTATACACTTTTTTCTTGACGCTGGCACGTTTAATCCATATAAAAGGTGGTTCAATTTCAAGGGCCGATGTTGAATGTGAACCACACCTAAACGTCAACGACACCGTTGGACTTCTTTCTTTGCGGTTATTTGAAAGAAAAGGTGTACGTCGATAAGCCAGCAACAATTCAAGAGCTAAAAGATGAGATAATTCGGCACATTAACGGCATAGAATCTCAATTATGCCTCAGCGTGATCGAAAATTTGGACCATCGGATGGAGGTGTGCCCCCGAAGCCGCGGTGGCCATTTGGCCAATATTTTGTTCCATACATAATTGAGCTATACCAATATTATCGTAATAAAGAGAAATTACAATAATTTCCTAAAAAAATTGTATTTTATTCAAAATCAACACCGGCCCTTAAAAAAATTCGAGCATTTACTTTGTGTGGAAGAAAAGGCGTAACAGCTCAAATGGAAAAATTTGTCAAAATTCAATGGTTTTTTGAAGTCACTTGAAACTTGCACTTTGTTAGACCAAAATTCAGTAAGCTATATAATTGCATAAGCAGAATAATTCTAAAATTATGGTTAAAAAGTTCAAAGATGTGATGTAATTTTGAAAAATTTTGTAGAAAGTTTCCAACGGGTTTTTGTTGCAGTATAAACTATAGTTTTATGAAAAATAGCGGTATGTTTTAGAACGGAAAGTATATGAGAAGAAATCGTAAGGGTACGAATTAACACTGGTTAGAATAAATGTATATATATTTTGCACTTTTCTATAGCACCTTTTAGATCCAACATGAATAAAATGGATCGGATACATCTCGTAATTTTTCTCTGAAACAGAAATTTAAAAGAAAGCTTATATTAAAATAAACAAAAATTGACTTTTAAGAGAAGCTATTCAACCCCAATATTTTCGAGCATGGAATGCTTGAATTTTTTTTATTTCAGGGGAATAAATTATTAAAAACCAATGAGAATTTTGGGCCACCTCTAGCACAACTTGCACTTAACTAAAATTTAACGGGCTGCAAATTGCATACTCAAATTAATGATTTAATTCTGATTGTAAATTTTCAAATTTTTACGGGAGTCGAGTTTTTATAAATCTTTTACGAGGTTTGAAGGTTTGACTGGAATAGGGTTTTGAAATATGAGGTGTTATTTTTATATTCAAAGAAAAAAGCTATTTTTTAATATAAATGATCGGATGTTTATTTCATTATAAAGAGGAAGGTATGCCGTTAATAGTGGATAATAACATCAGGCAAATGTCCACCACGACCACGCTTACAGGACAATATCCTTTTCATGAAATTTTCCATAACCGAATTGCAAAGTGGCTGCCCTATGTCCTCGATGGCCTCACGAATTCCATCTTTGAGGTCTTAAATTGACCCTGGGCTGCTAGCGTAGACCTTCTCTTTCACGTGGCCCCAAAGAAAAAAGTCACAAGGTGTTAAATCACAACATCTCGGTGGCCAATTGTGATCACCTCTTCGAAAGATAACTTTCCCATAAAAGATCAATGGTTTCGTTGCTTGTGTGACACGTAGCGCCGTGTTGTTGAAGTTCAAAATAAACGTTGTCCAGATCCAGAATACCATCCGATTCCGGCCAAAAAAGTCGTTAATCATCCCTCGTTAGCGCAGTCCATTCACCAATAACACCTGTTATTGGAAAACCCTATATTAGATTTTTTGTGTAATGAACTAAAATTAACAATAAAAAATTAATGAAAATTATAAAAAAGAACAAAAGAAAAGTGTGCAAAATTGTTTAATTTCTATTATTATGTCCATAGATGTATAGATACACAAGAGTATGTTACTGTTTGTAATAAAATTACACACCGACCTTCTTATTCAATTTGTGGCGTGTATCTTGAACACTTAAAAATTATTCTCGTCGCAGCACACGAGTTTTTATTAGAAGCTTTTTCAAGGCAGACTTACACTCGAATCTTTGGCATTATCTGTTGAAGGGCAAATGATTTAATAAGAAAACATTTTTTTCCGCAGTTTGCTATTTTCTTGCTTTGAGTAGAGCTCGAGAGCAGGATCAGTCAAATAAAAAGTGGCGCAAAATTAATCATTAATTTTGTTTTTGAATCACTCTTTTACTAAATACAAAAAAAAAAAAAAGGATTTTGCGATGGAATTCCTTATTTTGACCTTTTCGCGCTCCATTGCTTGTCTATTTGTAGACTGCACCTGTCTATTTTATAAGTGCAAAATATGATTGACGTATATTAAAACGCAGAAAGAAAAATTTCCAAAAATTATAAATCTTTCGTTAAGATGATTAATTTCGCGCCACCTTGTAATTTTTATTATTATTCGAGTACGGCGGCCGCATATTGAGTTTTCTGTGTTTCGCTATTTTCAAATGTTCCAATTGCTTACCAGTACTTCTTATGTACCAATTATTCAAGTATTTTCTAGATTTCTTCGGTGAAAACTACAAAATATCTTAAAATATAAATTTTTTAAGCAGCCTGCATAAAGGCAAAACTTGACGAATATGGTCAATAATTTTTGTTCAATTGTTAATGACTTATTATTGAAATTGTAATTGCCATTTTTTTTTAATAATTTGGTTCTGAAAAATATCACTTTTTAAATACGTTATAGGGTTACCAGGTGATATATACTATGTACTGAAAGACATATATCGCTTGTTTTATACTACTTAATTTATCGAAAAATAACGTTTTGTGTACTTGAGATGCGTTAAAACACTAAAAACGAGTTTTCATCAAAAGTTCACACGATGTTGAATATTTTCTTCTTGAAATGTGAAATATGTATATAATTGGCGCGTACACCCTTTTTGGGTGTTTGGCCGAGCTGCTCCTCCTATTTGTGGCATGCGTCTTAATGTTGTTCCACAAATGGAGGAACCTACAGTTTCAAGCTCACTCCGAACGGCAGATATTTTTTATGAGGAGGTTTTTCATGATACACTCGGAGGGTTGCCATTGCCTGCCGTGGGGCGGCCGCTATTAGAAAAAACTTTTTGTTCATTTCGATCTTTCACCTAGATTCGAGCCTATGTTCTTTCTGAATTCCGAATGGTAGTCATGCACCAATCCATTCGGCTACGACAGCCGCATCTGTTATAAGGAAAAAATAAACGAGATCGCCTGCAAAACGATTTTTCAAAAATTAAAGCAATTTTCGAACCACTTGAGTCTTGCCCTTCTTGCACCAAATTTTAATGCGCTATAAAACTGCGTACGCAGCATTTTTCTAAAAATTCTGATTAAAATGTATGCAATTTTTCGGAAATATCATATGTTGACTTTTTTTCATTAAGTTTGAAACTCAGACGTACAGAGTTGGAGAATAATTGTATTCTAAAAAGAATGGTCCAAACTTGTCAATAAGCTCTAGTGCTATAGTTATTTAACGCAGTGTATATGTAGTTTATGGTTATAGGCTTGTGGTCTCATTATTATAAACTAAGAATTTTTTTCTCGCCATAAATGTGTGGCCTTTTCCTACGAACAAAATTATAAGAACTAAGAATTATAAATTATACGAATATCCTCTATCACTATCATTATGATAATCTTAGGTGCCACCAATTGCTTGCTTTTGAATGAACGACGCGCTACTTTTAACTTTTTGTTTCGCGATGCATGCCTGTTACACCCACACCTATTGGCACTTTCGCACTCAACGCAATACCCACACACACACACCAATTTTGTTGCTACTCATACAACTAGTTAGTTAACATTAACTCGATATCTCGTTAGGGCCAGACGAGTTACTTGTTCCCCCAAAATAATGAAATAGTAAAATAAACCCAATAAATTACAATGCACACGTCAAAAATGTAATAAACACACACACACACACCCACATCCAAGTACACGTTTGGATGCCACTCACAAGAATTTTCAACCCTCTCAAACGGCATTTCAAAGCCACAAAAACAAGAAAAAAAAGGTACGCTAAAACACGGAGATAACGGCACAAGCGAGATACATACAAAGGTACACCCCCAGTTTGGATATCGTCAACACATTTTGCCAAAAATAGAATTAGGAAATCTTACAAATACAACAAATCAAGTTAAAACAGTCCTTTGCAGACGCACAGGCCGAGTGTGTGGCTTTGTATGCCAAAGCAAATAAATAGTCGTGGCAAAAGACTCACACTCACGTTGCATTTTGTTGTTGTTGTTTTGCAGCAGCAGATTGCAAGGACGTTTGCTTGTTTAATTGTTGTTGTTTTTGAGTGTCTGGTTGTTTGGAAACTGTGCGGTTTCCGTGCTTTTCCGGCTGCTTAGTGAATTTTACAAATGAAATTTTGTGCCTTCGATTTGCACCCCAAAAAAACAAAAATAAAACAATTGCACCAAATTTGGCAGGGTGGAAATTGTTCTGAAATTTTACGTAATTATTTTATGCTGTTTGGGTCGATTTGGTTTTTTCTCCTGTTTTGTACGTTGACATGTGTTTGGCATTGTGAGTGGGTGGTTTTTTTAGTGATATGCAGAACTAAGCGAAGCTCTGGGTGCATAAGTTTGTGTCAGTTTCTCTCATCTTGAAGGGTGGTTTTCCCGGCTTAACTGTAACAGATAGATTTAAACACCTTAAAGACGCATTAAATGTCACAAATTGGCACAAGAACTGAATATTTTAAAGATTTCGGAAATTTAAGTTATATTTCAATAGAAGAAAAATAATTTATATGCGTTTGCCTCATCAATTATACTTGGTCTTTAGCATTTCTGTGCGGAAGCTAGAAAATTTCAATCAGGAATAGAAATATAAATTTAGTTAAAATTTAATAAAATCAACACACAAGATGCGTGTAGACTATTAGATAGAGAGATACAAACAAAGACCTTATGACAAGAGTCTTATAAGTAACTTCTTAAAAGTAAACTTAGAGCACAGAGATATCAAAGTCTAGGGAAGACGAATATGCATTAAATTGAGTGAGCTAGCATTCCTTACAAAAGCGGCATTACCAGTTTCAGCAACACTCACAAAAACAATTCATTACAACGAAAAATGCTTAAGGGACCATTCAAATTAATTTTGTTGAGCAGATTCGGACAATCTATTGAGCCCGCACAAATATCAAAGACAAAATAAGTCGACAACAGAACACACCCAGACTCTAAGAACCTTGGAGTTATTAATAAGTAACGAGAACGATGGATCAACGAATTTCCTCGAGCGCAAAGCAAAGCGCACAAAAGCTCTCTGAACAGACTCTAGTAATCTATTAATATAGACTGCATGAAACGGTCTCCGAATGAATACCGCGTGTTCTAACCTGGACCGAACTAACGACGAGTACAACAGTTTGTTAGTATAGAGATCAGAAAGCGAAGAACTACTTGGACCAATAAAGGCTAACATTGCGCACGATTTAGATAGAGTATTTGGGTGTTGAAGTTGAGCTTGGAGTCAAGGTAACCACCCAGGTTTTTTTAATTTACTAATTGTCTTTAGCGGCGAGTTTGAGATGTAGTAAGATGTTGGAACAATAGTAAAAAGTTCCGGCTTCGAAATATAGTGACATTTACCAATGAGGCCAACTTGGTATCACCAAGGGCGTTTTGCATGGACCGGAAGAGATGATAGTCACTTGGTGCCAGGTCCGGACTATATGGTGGGTGTGATAGGACATCCAATCCGAGCTTCCGTAGCTCCTGGCGGGTCATCAAAGGTGTGTGAGGACGAGCGTTGTCCTGGTGGAACACAACACCATTCCTATTGACCAATTCTGGCCGCTTCTGGTCAATCGCCTGCTTCAAACGGTCAAGTTGCTCCCAGTAGAATACCGAATTAAGGGTCTGGCCTTAGTTGAGCAGCTCATAGTGGATAATTCCCTTCCATTCTCACCAAACGCACAGCAAAACGTTCCTGGCGGTCAATCCGGGTTTGGCGATGGTTTGGGCCGGCTCGCCGCTTCTCGACCACGACCTTTTTCACTTGGCGTTGTCGTACGTGATCCACTTTTCATCGCCAGTCACCATCCACTTCGAAAATGGGTCAAGTTCGTTTCGTTTTAGCAGAGAATCGCAAGCGTTGATTCAGTCCAAGAGATTTTTTTGCGTCAACACGTGTGGCACCCAAACATCCAGCTTTTTTTGGAATCCAATCTTCTGCAAATGGTTCCAAACGATTTTGGGGTCTACACCTAGTTTCTGACTAATCGAGCGAATGCTCACATGCCGGTCTCTTTGGATAATTTCACCGATTTTATTAGTCTCTACGACGATTGGCCTACCAGTACGGGGTTCATCTTCGACATCTACTACACCAGAACGAAATCGATCAAACCAACGCTGTGCTGTGCGAATCGTTACAGTATCAGGCCCATAAACTTCACAAATTTTTCCGCCGCCTTCGATGCATTTTTACCTCTAAGGTAGTTAAAACGTAAAAAATTACGAATTTTTTGCTTGGTGGACTTCATCTTTGACGCGCTATAACTTAAGACTGAAACGTACGATCACAACACTGTCAAAGAGACACATGTAGTACAGATTATCGTCTTCAAATCGCCGTTTAGTGTGACCCGATGCAATAAATATAACGCAAGATATGTTTAAATGTCGCGCTCAATTGACAAAATACGACATTACTTTTACCCCAACCCAATATTATTCATTAAATATTCGCGATTGCAGCAGATGAAATTTCTATTCTTTTCTGTTACTTTGGAAATCAAGTCATAAATTAGCACTCCTTGGCGTGTTTTCTTCCTGTCCTGTACGCCTTTGACATCTTAAAAATAAGGTATGGGTTTATTACACTGAAAAATAAAAGGAGACATTTTCATCAGTAAGCTATATTATCATTACACCAGAGCAAATTATACCGCAACGTACAGATTTCCAAGACGGTTTCTGGCTCTATCTCTCGAATGGCTTGCCGGTATTCGCTCTAAAGGCCTGATTTGTTAATATTTTGCTCCCATAATATTGGTTCTTAAAGGCACCGCACAAAAAAAGGGTAACGGCTGCTCCCACGTGACCAGTTGACATCGCCGAGACGGCTGATAACACGATTGCCGAATATGCGCGCAAAAGATTGACCTTCCTGCTGAAACCAAAGACCGTACAAGTGCATGTTTCCTGCAGTGTTTAAAAAAAAAAACAAAAATGGCCCACCAAAATCCAGTCCAAGCATGAAGCGATTCCGGAAAGGGCTGTCACCGTCAAAATAGCATATAAAAAAACGACGATATATGAACGCTAATGGGTCTTCCTTTTTTGTATTTTTGCAAGCTCACAGGCGAATCACCTAACTGAAACTTTATTACTAGGAAAACACAATAACAGATTGTTGCGCTGATAAACGATTTTTAAGATCTTATGTTATGGATATCATAGCAGGTTGAGCTCCTATCTATAAACGAAATACCCCAAAATACTGCAAATATGTTCAATATTTGAAGAAGCTCCAGCCGTTACGTCTTCACGCTTAAATTATCAAATGTAAACCACTCTCCCACTGTTTCGATTCCATTGAAACAAAATGTTTTCTTGACCTACAATTAGATGACCTCGATGACCAGAAGTAACGCCTCTTTATGTTTCTTGTTTTAATATTTGAAAGCGCTCCGGGCCTAACAGTTTTATGCCTCCTTAGAAAGCCTAATATCAAAACGGCGCTTTGGTACTACTTGGGGAGTGCCAGACTGTGAGATTTGCAAAGCTCCAAATTACTTTGTAACATCATTCAAGCCAATTCCATTAACCGTTTCCATGAAAACTTCGTTAATATGGGTACGGCCCTTTCACACCCATACATTTGCGTCTCCTTCCATGTTTCCCCAGCTTCTCTCTGATTGTTTATGCAAATGAACAGTAAAAGTACACAACAACCACTCGCTCCGCTCTCAATCGGCTATGGAAATTTATTTAATGTTAACATACGAAAACGATTAAAACACACCAATAAAAACAAAACAAAAACAAAAAAATTTAAATAAACCCCAAATGAAGGGGGCCTTCAAACAACCCGAACTCTCGCACAACACTCGAGATTTCCGTTTACATCGGAATCGAGTGCAGTAGCGTGAGACTCTCGAGTGTGTGTGCAATTACAAAGTGAGAAGTGGGGAGTGTGTGGGTTGGATGCAATCATTAAATGCGTCTAACGCATATTCAAGCATTGAAATACTTACGGATGTCCTGTCAAATGTTGTTGATGATGTCCTTCACATCCAGCTTCCAACCGATGATGGCATTCAGCTGTTCAACAACCATTCAAACTGCGCCATTCTAGCGAGTTTGTGAAACAAGCAGGTAGCCAGCGCGTCAGCCAGCCGTTGAACCACAGGGTTGATTTGCAAACATATTGCAATGCGCAATTTGTTTGACGTACTGTGCAAACCACGTGATTTCTAACAACTTGCCGGCGTTGTTGTTGGTAGCTGGTGTGCAGAGTGGGCTAGAGTGTCCGTTGAGAGTGAGCGTGGAAAGTTTGAGTGTGTTTGTAGGCAAACAATGCGGAGAGAAAGTCAAAGCGTCAGCACCATGTGGCGCCATTTAATCGGCAAACAAATTTCACTTTACCTTCGAAGGACGCTACGACCTTTCTGCTGCGATTGCTGTCACTGTAGCTGGCTGCACATTGTGTACCCCCAAAGGTCTCGTAAGCGTTGTTAGTATTTGCCGGTAGCGATAAAGTGTTGAATGAATGCTTTGGGGGTTGTTTGGTTTTTGAAAAACATTCATGTTTTCAGTAATGTTTCTTACCAATGTTATTGTTGTCGTTATCTAAGCATACCATAATGTTGCAATTATGTTTAGAATTGCGTATGTTGCAGGACGGTTTTATCAACATTTTAAAATATATTGTGATACACTAATATTATGAGATATTAAAATTAGGTTTTTAGTATAAAAATTTGTTTTTTTTATATTTTTTCGTTATTATTATAACTAAACTGCGTTAAATACCTATAGCACAGAAACTTATTAACAAGTTTTGAAAACATGTTTGTTCCTTATTTCATTTAAATTTTTTTTTATGAAAATGTAACTCATTCTTTTCAACTTTTCTATAAAAACTATGAAATTCAAGTTTCAAACTTTGTGGAAATTATGAAAAAAAATTAGTAAAATTTGAACCTTTTTATCAGAATTTTTAGAAAAGTTTCGAGTAATGGGTCTTATAGCGTATTTTGCAATTTCGGTGCAGAAGAACTTCTAATTGGCTTTACATTTTTTTACTGGTAATCTTGTTTATTTGCTCCATATAATGAATGCTTGAAACCTCTTGCACACGCAAGAAAATACTCATCTGAACAGAGTACAAGCTATATAAACCCTAGTAGACCTCAAGTGAACCGAATGCTCATTTTTGCCAGCAAAATTTCTTAGCAGCAGATGGTAAGTAAAATTGTATTCATGTCGACTTCTTAGTCAAGTGCCTCTGAATTTATTGGCCTCAATTCTGTCCATGGCTATGGAAACAATCGTGGTTAAGCATGTTGGCAGGCTAGCCTTCACAAGGATAGAGTGCACTGAAAAAATTAATTTTTCCAACAGCCTGGCATTTATGGTGTTACTTCGGAATTGAAAAAAAAAATTAGGTTAGACGCAATGCATTTTTTGAAATAAATATTGAATAACAACAGAATCGCAATTTTATTAAAACTCACCTGCCATGTAGGTTCACGTGGCCTATACTCATTTAAAATTCCGAAGTGACGATAATAAAAAAAGCATTGTTTAAATGATGTAAAAAACAATCTCGATTTTAAAATAAATAAATAAAATAAAAATCATCTTAATTTTTAAATAAATAAATAAAATAAAAATTATCTTAACTTTAAAATAAATAATAAAAAAACTTGTCAAAAAATAAAAAAATAAGTAAATGATATAAAACAGTCTCGATTTTAAAGTAAATAAAAAAAATAGTTTCAATTTTAAAATAATTAATTAAATTAAAAATTATCTTAACTTTAAAATTAAAAACAAATAAAGATTATCAAAAAAAATTAAATAAAATAAAATAAATAAGTAATTCAAAAACAGTCTCGATTTTAAAATAAATGAATAGAATAAAAATTATTTTAAATTTACAATATATGTGTAAATAAAATAATATTTTGCAAAAAAAAAAATATTTCTTATAAAAATTATTATTATTATTATTACTATAATTTACAAATAAATATGTACAGTCTTATTAAAAATGTTCTTGTTATTTCAGTAAAACTGATTATTCCCCTTATCAACTCATTATATATTTATTTATATACATACATACATACATATATTATTATGCTCGTACAGCCACATGTTGCGAACTTCATAGCAACATTTTGTATGCTTCTTGTAGTACTTAATCGTATGTTTATTCTTTGCCCAATTTCAACCCCAATATTAATGTGCAGGTTTCAGCCAGAAATGTAGTTAAGTCGAAGTTATGCGTACAGATCCCTGTCAGTTATTCAAAGTCATAAAATTTAACGATCACAAAAGCTCAAGAGCACGCATATACATACATATGTATGCATGTATGGGTATATTCGGAAACACAAGCAAACAAGCCGCTCTAACCGAATCACCACCTTCATCACCGCCAACAACACCTTTTTCCACCTACCACCAGCACCACCACCACCACTTTCTGTGCCTTACTTGCAATGTTGTCCAACCATCCCCTTTTTGCAACGCTCCCGTATATGTGCGGTCATGCCATTGCACTGCCATCTACGACGCTACCCGCACTCCAAGTGCATCCCACCATACCAACACCTTTTCCACAGTCGCATTTTTATGGCTACAGAGTGGCTACAGTATGTAACTGTGCTCATACACTTACAGTTCACTCACATAGTAGTTATGCCGGAGCGCACTCTCTTCAAATTCAACTGTAAATGCAAAGCACAAGTCGTTTTACGCACTACAACAACTACAAAAACAGCAATATGAACGAAAGTAGTAGAGGATATTCTTCCCATGGTTGTGCGTTTGGTTGTATGCAAGTGATTCTGCTGCACGTGGTTAAATTACCGTGAAGCAGCTTAGGGGTGAAATGTTACGCTCCTCGTGGCGTAAACACTTTGAACTGAGTGAGTGAATTAAATCTCGCGCTCAACCGTACGAAGACAGTAAAATCTATAGATATGTGTCTATGTAGGTTTAAATACATATATATTTACATATAAACGCTAACATTTTATGGCAAATAAAAAAAAACAATCCAATTCTAGGCAATGCTTACAAACTTTACACGATTATCCTGTTTGCTTGTATGTGTAAGCGTAATCGGCAAGATACTCTTATATGGGTATAATGACACTTGAACAAAATGTGAATAATGCACAGTGGACTCTGCTAATAATGGATTGTAATATTTATTTGGGCTGCACATTAATGTTAATTGTAAATATTTCCAAAAAAAAATGTGGGTTTGTTTAGAGAACGACCGAACTTCTTTTTCGGCCACAAAAGTTCAGTTCTGCTTGGTTTCAGCTCTGGTTCGGGCGAAAAACAGCTGAACTTTGGCGAACATTTCATTAAATTCTTTAAAATGTTCGGTTCGGCCTTAAACCTGTTGTTCGGTCTGTTCCGGTTCTCCGGTTTTGTTGATTATCAAATAAGTTATTTAAAAAAATGTCGTTTCTACAATACACGGTGGCCCAAATAAGACCTACTAATGTTAAGCACAAATAACTTTTTTATTTTTTGACATATTTATTTTTCTCTTTTTGTAGGTTATAATTGAATTATTGGAAATTTATTATGGAACCCTATAGTACAACACAATGCGTTAAAATGATCGAATTTTTCTATTCTTACACAATTAGCCACACAAATTGATTTTTTAAACAATGTTTTGATGTCGGATAAAGCGCATTTCCATTTAATAGGTTATGTCAACAAACAAAACTGTAGATTGTGGGGCTCTGAAAATCCAAGGGCAACACACCAACACCAGTTGCACCCATCTAAAAGTACTGTTTGTTGCGGTATTATGGCCACTAGAGTTATCGGTCCATATTTCTTCGAAAATGAGGATGAAACGCCGGAATCGATATCAGGAGCTTCTTACAGAACATTGATTGAAAACTTTTTGCGGCCAATGGCGGAGCAGTATCCTAATTTGTGGTTTCAACAAGATGGAGCAACTGCGCATACTGCTAGGCAGTAGTCTTTAGTCATTAGTACGTCTTCTTTTGGGCCACCCTGTACTTGTAATCTTAACAAATATTTAAAAGAATCTACATTGGGTCGCAGAAAAGCAGGTTAAGTGTTGCGATCGCGCTTTCGAGTTCAAGAAGGACTATTTTCAAGCAAATGCGTAATAAAAGCCATTTGTATAGAAAGCGAAAGTATGCTTTAGAAAAACTTCAACAGCAAGGGAAACAGCGGCAGCTTCTCCAGCGATTAAAAAAAACGGCAATTTGTATATATGACCACTTTTTCTTAAGCAATCGAAATGGGATTCTTATTCATATTTATTTTTCGTTTTTTGGTATCATGGAAACCAAATTCCTAAAGCTAGCATTTTTCGGTATTTATTGAAACTAAATGGATTACTGAGCATAGTCTCAGTTGTTTATGTAAAAATTAAATAAAAAATTCGAGGGCTGTTTTTCAAAAATGGCGAAAAAATATTTTTCCCTCTTAATTGTTTTACAAAATAGTCAAATTTTTTCCAAATAATATAAAAATAATATTAATGAATTTTTGAGGAAAATTGAAGGCCGCTTAACTCGGATCACTTGACATGGAACAGCTCTCATTTTAAAAAGTTGTGTTTGTGAAGGTATTAGAAAGTATAAAATAATGGAATAGGGTCAGGAATCTGCGTTAGAATAATTTCCCCTTGGCATTCTCCTTGTCGAAATTTATTCCGTTTTTGCATCATCCGTTTTCAACAGTCAAGATAACATTTTACAATTTGTTGAGGTATATAATCAAAGCTAGTTTAGCCTCTCCATTTGACCTATAAAAGTTACACTTTTTTGACAAAAAAATATTTATTGGCGGTTTCAGAATGCTTCAATAACAACCTCTCTCAATCGACGTTGAATGCCTTTAATGATCTCAGTGGCATCATAAGATGAATGAGATCATAAAACTATACCAATGAGTTCCTTCAATTAGGATAGTATTTCTTGCATTGAGTGTTCCAAATTAGAGGTTTCATTTAATGCAAAATGGTTTGCCGGTACCAAACTAAATATAAAAAAAAGGAAATAAGATACACTTCTGTTAGATGTTTGGCCGAGCTCCTCCGCAAATGGAGGGACCTACAGTTTTAAGTAGACTCTGAACGGCAAATGGTTTTTAATAATTAGTGTTTTCATAGCAGAAATACACTCGGAGGTTTTGCTGATCTTAGATGTTGCATGCACGGAGATTCGAACCCACGTACCCCGAATGGTAGTCACTCACCACTCATTCCGCTACGGCGGCCTGAATACAAGTTAATTGTAAATGCGACTAGGCGAGCTTATCTGCGTCCCACTGTGCCGTTTGGACAACAAATGTGCTTGCCGAGACGCCCGAGAATGCGTTTATCGCTGGCAGTGTCGATGTGCAAAATAAAGCAACATAATTTCTACAATATGCGAACGATGTACAGCAAAAATAACAACAATCACAAACACGTTCGCAATGGCAACAGTGAATGAACCCCCAAAAATCAGACGGAAAAACATTAAATTTCGAACCCTTATTTTATGCATTAGGAAATATACAAATATACATACTTATGCGCATACACTCACACTCACATATATACCTATACATATGTATGCCATATATATAATTGCAAGTAAAGAACGTGGACACTGAGCACAAACAAAGGAACAGCACGCCGTAATATGCACAACACTCGGCGCCAGGACTAACCACGGAAAATGAACGCGCGCCGTGCCGCCTGGCTAGCCAGCCGCTTGCTTTTGGGTGATTGGCGGTGGTGCGATGACTGGCGGTGAGACACGTCGCGTCATAAACATGTTCACGTTCGTTTGAGGTGTCCTGCAAGAGTAGAGCGCGACCGGCAATTTACCCTCTCGCAGTCGGCCGCTTAGAAGTGCGCACGTGTGTGTGTGTGCTTGCATGTGAGGTGTGCAGTGCATCAACGGTGAAGTTTACATTGCTTTTGCTTTTGATTTTGCTTTGCCTGCCTTTGCTTTGCTGCTCTGTTGAGAAGGCAAAACAAACGCCATGAAAATTTTCTCTGATTAGATACAATTCAATTGTAAACGCGCGCGAGCAAGCGAGTGTGCAGCAGGACTCACAGGATTCGCAGAAACTACTTTGTGCGTGCGTGCGTCATTTACGTATTCGATTATTCACGAATGTGTTATTTTGTATACATTTCGAAAAATGTTTTATAATAATTTCTAATCAAATCAAATCCGTGCAGTGAAAGTGGCGGAGATAGTGTTTGAAGAAGCTGCAAAATCTTTGCGAAAAAAATATCTATGAAAATAATGAAATAAAACGTGCCACACAAGGCTGTTGTTGCCACTTCTAATAGCCTAGAGCGCAGCTTCTTTGTTTACGTGTGCTTTTGTGTTAGTAAGCTTCTCGTTCTTCTTCTTCTTCTTCTTCTTCTTACTTGCTTTCTCAAGTGCTTGCACATTGATGTGTTTATGTGTGTGTGTATGTGTGCTTCACCATTCGATATCGTTTTATACCCGCGTCATTCCTGTCAAACAAATGTCACAATTTTCAAAAGTTTTGTTGTTATCGTAGTTTTTGTGTTTGGTGCTGTGATACTTACTGTCCAAAATAATCGAAATCATAAACGCGCATATCCAAAATAGCGAGTGCGATATGGATGAACAGAATGACAATTTGAATGTAGCCACTGGCAATGCAACGAACAATAGTCATAACAACAACAATGGCGATGAGTCAGATGAGGAAGTTATTGAGGGTATGGAATTGCTGGAAGGCAACTATCAGGTACTAAGACAATGGGTGCCACCCGCACCGAATTACTGGGATGCACCACCCAAGGCGATCATCAAGTCGGCGGAAGTTAGGTGAGAAACAGATGAATTATTTATTAAAAAATGAAAGTGAAGTGTAGGAGGAAAAACCAAACACAGAAGTAAAAAAAGCTAAGTTTGGCACGAATCGAGCTTTAAATACACGTGCATATTTTTGAAAAATTTAATTTGGGTTGGCTGTTCATTTTTGGAATCAGACAAATTCATAGAAAACTCGAGTTACAGCTTTTAGTAATAGAGGGACAGACGGAAATTGAGTTTTAATGTAAACTAAACGTAGGCGAGGTTTTATCCGATCTGAATAATATTTAAGTCCGATCTAAAGATACACATCAAAAATAATAAACAATTAAATAATTGGCGTGTACACTTCTGTTGGTGTTTGGCTGACCTCCTCTTCTTATTTTGTGGTGTGCGACTTGAGGTTGTTCCACAAATGGAGGGGCCTACCGTTTTAAGCTGACTCCGAACGACAAATGATTTTTATAAGCAGATTTTTCATAGCAGAAATTCACTTGGAGGCTGGCCATTGCCTGCCGAGGGGCGATCGCTATTAGAAACAAATTTGTCTATCATTTTGTTGATCCATGTATGGAGATACGAACCTATGCACTCCTGAACGATAGTCATGCACAAACTAAATCGGCAACGGTGACCACCGTAGCTGTGACACTTAACATTTTAACAAAACTTTTCTTCTGTCGTATTTCTTTTCTTGGGTTCATCATTTGTACCAAATTTTGAACAGAGCTATCAGGTTTTTTTTTACTTTTTGAAAATTAACTTCATATGACATGGACGTGGTTATTGACCTATTACGCCCACTTTCATTGCTAACTAACCTAATTGTACCAAAACTTATTGAAATATATGAACTTTTACTCGAGCCATCGTACCCATGGACTTACGGACGTATGGACAGACAGACGAACAGTTATGGCTAAAGCGACTCCTGTCAACATTCTGATCAATTTGGTATATACATATATATAATATATATATTATGTCTAGATATGTCTCGGTTACTTTATGCTTTTACATGCAACCGTGAAAAATTGCGGCATTTCGTCTCAATAGAGAGACCTTTCTGATGCAATTTATTTCGTTATGAATTTACCTTTTACCCGCGGTACCTTTGCCTGACGACCAGTTAAGGCTGCAGAATAGTTTCGGTTACATTAGAATTGCTTTCGAACCCCCTCTAACCAGCTCGTTGGTGGACTTGCTGTTGCAATTATTGTAAGCATTATTGGAAAAGCTGTAGTACTGACTTCTTAACAATCTTACACCGGATGGTCCATAAGTGGTCTCTTTTTTAAGAATCACAAAAATTAAAGAAAACCAAAAAAAAAAATAACGTTTTTCTTTACTATTTATTCCATACCCCTTTAAGTTCTTAAGAATTCAAAAAGGGCTTTCCAAACATTTCTATTTCTTGCCATAGAACTCAGTTCATTGAACGATATTCCAGATTCATTACAAGTAGTCTTTTGTCAAGTCATCAGTGTTCTCCCTCTTCTTCTCGTTCCTTGTGGGTTCCAAGTCAAGCCGGTATACGGTATTTCATCGTAAGGCTATGTCGCAAAGAATGTTCTATCCATTCCTACTTTATCTTCTTTATTTCGTTGTTGACACTATTCTAGCGTGTATTTCTCGAGAGCTTGTGGTTTGTTATTACTTTTGTCCACCATATCTTAAGTGTAGTTTGATAGATTCGGTATTTTTAATATTAATATTAAGTCCTGCTTTTGCGTGATTCAGAAAAAAAAAATCTTCAAGCTAGCGCAGAGTGGTGACTTTGCCAGATCCATTAATACCTACACTTTCTTTTTCTTCTTCTCTCTTCTCTTATTTCTGATTGGCTTAGTAATCGTCTAAGTGATTTTGGCAGGGTTCACTTTTTTCTTTTTGCTCTTGCTACGCCAGCAACTGAGGCTACCAAACTGGATCTCCTTTTGTATTTTTAAGATAAAGGAGGCTTTTCTTCACCCGCTGAATGTACCGTTTTCATATTCACATTCATATGTTATTCGCAGACTTTGTATATGTCGCTGCAAAGTTCGTACAATATATACATTATTCATGGTCTGCGATACTCGCAAAATTTTTCCCTTACATACTTCAAGAGCCGCCATATCTGATACTATGTAGTCCAAACTTCTGCGGACAAGTATGGTAATGAACCATGCTATGCTATGAGCTATGCTTTTCGGTCGTCGAGAAAGAATGTTATACCTCAAATGTTTACTTATTGGCAAGCGAGATTTGAAGCTGCTGAAATCACTCATAATGTTGGATACCAATTAAACTGGGTACTTAACCATTTCAAAATTAAAACTGATAAGAGTCACTATACTCATATGTGCGTGCGGAGAAGTGAGTACACTGGCTGTTTGATTGATAATGGTGTTTACTTCTTCTTGTCTTCGTTTACCACCATACCAATAGCTCAGGCGGTAGTATTGGCTTTTGCTCCACTTTGTAGTTCTGTCCCATTATTGCTAGTCATACTTTGTCATCAATTCTGCTTTCATATATTGGAAGATTGGGGTCTTCGCATCATTAGCAGCATGGAAGGATGGAAACTTGGTGCCGGTATTAAATATTTCAGTCCGTCGAATTTATTAAGAAATTCTTGTGCGCTCTTCCTGTCGGTCAGCGGCCTAAAATTTTTACAAATCCACCTCGTTATATATATATATATATATATTAGGCCGGGTCCATTTGTGGGGAGGCAAAAAAATCGCCCATTGCTCTGTGAAAATCATATTCTAGGGATCAAAATAAGAAACTTTGCCGAAGGAAACATACCTCTAAAACGAATTCTGATGTCCCCCAATTTGTGTCGAACTTTTTAGTTTCTTTTCTCATGTAAAGGCCAAAAATTGTGATATTTTGAAATGATTGTTTGGGGAACGCCCCAGTGGAGTTCCAGGGGGTGTGCCACTGGCATGGGCGGATCGGCCGTCCAAAGTTAGTGGGGGTCGGTCATACATTTGGACTCGATTGGAGCACTCTAAATGGGTCGAAGTGGGATTTTTCGTTCGACCCAAATTGGAGGACATCAGAATTCGTTTTAGAGGTATGTTTCCTTCGGCAAAGTTTCTTATTTTGATCCCTAGAATTCGATTTTCACAGAGCAATGAGCGATTTTTAAATCGACCCGCACTAATTCATATATAATTGGCACGTTCTTCCTTTATTTGGTGTTTTTGCCAAGCTCTTCCATAAATTTGTGGTGTACGTCTTGTCGCTGTTCTATAAATGAAAATACCCACAGATATATGCTGTCCTAGAACAACAGTTGGTTTTTATCAGGAGCTTTTACATTGCAGAAATTCACCCGGAATTTTGGCACTGTTTTTCGAATGGTTACCGCTATTAGAAACATTTTTTCTATCATTAGGTGTTTCATGCCCACAGTAGAGTTTCGAATCCGATACCTACCGAATTGTAATCATCCATTAACTCACCAACTTTGACTACGGCTGCCGCCTTATCTTCTTCAATTGTGAAGATTCATTTTCTGTTTTTTTTTTTTAATAAATCAGTCAGCAATCAGCAAAAAAACATTGCTGAAAAAACAATTGCGTTTTAGAGTAGAAGCGGAATACAAATACAAATACAATTTTTCCATTTATACATAGCATTTTTTTGTAAAAATTTCCGTTTCATTGCAATAATCTCCCAATGCGTTTAATGCCACCAAAATATCATGGATTTCTTGAATATTTTGATTGCACGCAACTCTAGCGAAAATATAATAGCTATAGCGTTTTATTTTCTATACTTGTATTTCAAGTAAATATGTATTATATTATCAGCTGTTTAAAAACGATACCTTAGCGCCTAAGAAAACCATAAGTCAATTAATTGGTAATTTTTGGAATTTATCCAATCTCTATTTTGCATGCAATACACAAACAATTCGATTTGAGATTTGACTAAAAGTTCTAAATTTGAAATAAATGAAGCAAGTTCAATGGCGCAAAGCTGTAGACATCTAATTTTTCTATATATTTGCTCTCAATATTTTCAGTAAGTTCGCTTCTATTGAAACATTGTTGCTGAAATGAAGAGCAACACCAAATGTTGCGAAAGTTAGATGTTGCTCGGCTCACGAGCTTGTACCCAAGAGATAGAGTTCATGTCGTTATTTAAATTCTTTCTACAATATAATGTGTCAAATTTGTAGTTGATAAAGGAATATGAAAAATAATGCCGTAAAAAAACTTTATAATGATAAGTAAATTTGTGTAAAAGCGTTTTACGAATCAATTAATAATAAAGGGTGTTTTTTTTAGAGGTTAGGTTTTCAAGTTGGCACTACTTTTTTCTTAGATGGTCTTTTTGACAGCTGTCACTTGATTTATGCTCAGTTTGGTTTGCCATTTCATAATGAATAGACTTACACCTGATCAAGCGCGTCGCACGTTCGGTGAATGGGCCCAAAACGAGATGGCCACCGATCCCGATTTTCACAAGAAAATTTTGTTCAGCGATGAAGCTCACTTTTGGTTGAGTGGGTATGTCAATAAGCAAAATTGTCGCATTTGGAGTGAACATAATCCACAAGTCATTGCTGAGACGCCGTTACATCCTCAAAAAGTCACTGTTTGGTGTGCTCTATGGGCAGAGGGAATCATTGGTCCATATTTCTTTAAAAATGAAGCCGGCCATAATGTTACAGTCAATGGAGAGCGCTATAGAGCCATGATTAATGACTTTTTCGAGTCTGAATTGGACGATGTTGATGTGGACGACATTTGGTTCCAACAAGACGGCGCTACATGCCATACAGCCAACGCAACAATCGATTTATTGAAGGAAACTTTTGGTGAGCGAATTATCTCGCGCCGTGGACCTGTGGCGTGGCCTCGAAGATCGTGCGATATAACACCGCTGGACTATTTCTTGTGGGGCTATGTGAAGTCGCTTGTCTACGCAGATAAGCCCGAGACGATTGACGTCTTGGAAGAGAATATTCGGCGCGTTATTGCTAACATACGGCCCCAATTGCTGCAAAAAGGGGTCGAAAATTGGGCCTCTCGGCTGGAATTTATTCGAGCCAGCCGCGGCGGCCACTTGCCCGAAATCATTTTTAAAACATAATGGCAAACCCTTATCTTTATAATAAAGCTAAATTCTTGGCCATAACATTAAATTATATACGTTTTATTTCATCTTGAAAACCTAACCTCTAAAAAAAACACCCTTTACGTTTTTGTTTCAACTGCAAGCGAAATGTGCAGCAAAATCTAATTTGCTTGCATACATTTTTTACTTAAATTATTTATGTACCTTCTTAAATTACTTTGTAACTAATTAACATGTGTTTTCTTTTATTTTTAGGTAAGTGGCAAGGATTTCCAGAATGAACCAGATGGATTTTACTAGCAGTAAGTTAAGATCTTAACAAAACTCTGGGCATTGAAAGTAGACTTGCCTATTTCAACTTCTCAAAAACATAAACCTGTGTTCAGGTTATGCAAAGTTTAGACTATTTATTTATTTAACATTTTTTTTATAACTTAAAGTTTCAAACTTAAAAAAATTTAAAAAAATACAACAAATTTTAATCGAAGTTTGATTAAGGTTTCAGAATTTTTAGAGCAGCTTCGGATACGCATTTTTATAGCCTAATAAATTTGGCACAATACGAGGGTCGTTTGAAAATTTCGTGCAAAAATTGAAACCACACAAGTTTTTGGGGTAAGGCTTTTTATTTTTTGACATAGTCGCCTTTTAGACTTATACACTTCGACCAACTCCATTCTAGTTTGTTGATCTCTTCCGAATAAAGGGATTTATTCAAGTCTGCAAAATAGCTATTCGTTTCTGCCGCATCTTTTCGTTTGAATAAAACTTTTTCTTCGCCAGCCATTTCTTCAAAATGGGGAACAAATAGTAGTCCGAGAAATCCAAGGGAGCCAAGTGAGGAAGACAAGTTGAGTTTGAAACGCTATTTCCATTAATTTCATAAATTAATACTTAATCATCACACGAAATTTTTTTTGGTCAATTTTTTGAGATTCAATTTTCTAGATTCAAACGAATGCTCTGCCAAGATATGCTACTAACTAAACATAATCTCGTTACTCGTCAATAGTGCTATCTCTCTGACTTTGCATGTTCTTTTCAAACGATCCTTATAAAGAGCAAATTTGTAGTGGTTCGAGAGTTGTGCTGATTTTTGGCAATCTTTTTGTACAGGCATCGGTCCAGTACAATTTCTCCATATAAAAAATTTAGAGTTTCGCTTTAGGATAGAAAATTCTTTATTCCTCGTCGCCAAAAAAATTATAAAAAAATAAGCTACTTGAAACTGGCACAATATTAGGGTGGAATACTCATAGAATGGGTTTACAAAACTGCATCCCTGCATTTTTATGCTAATTCTAGCCAAGAGCAAAATTTTTTTGATTTGTTTTTAATTTCGTATAAAGTTGGTTTGCTACAAAACTTGAAGTTATTATATCAGTTTTATTATAATATAAACTATATTTTATAAAAAAAGAAAGAAATAATCTAAACTTTGGAAAATTCCGAGTTCCTGCTGTTGTGAACATTACAGAAGTTGACAAAAAATTTTTGTTTGTGTTTTTTGCTTTTGCCTAAAATCTGATGTTAGGTATCGAATGGCACCAAAATTCCTTTGTTCACCTTTTAAAGTTCGCTTTTGTCTTTTCACGTCGATAAGCGGTGTAATACGAAAAAGTCCATACAAACATCAAAAAATCACTAAGTATTTCGTATTCACTTTTCAACATGATTTTTTAGTATTTCACATTTAATGCTATTATTAATAATGGTGAAAGCTAGTAAAAAATTTGCGATGGTAATATTGCCAGAAAAATCTGCAGTGTAATAAAAAATGTTTGTGAAATTTTACATAAAGGTGGAATTCTGTAAAATAATAAGAAAAGAATTATGCGCATTGTCATGCATTCTACACCTAAGTCACCAAGTCATGCATTCTACACCAAAGCAAATGGAATCATTCCTCATTGACTGTCAAGCGGTTTTTAGTCAAATAGTCTTAGAGCACTCGCCGAAAGTTTCATCATGTGGCTTCAATTTGTTTTCTAAAAACAATTCTACATTATAAATAATAAGTTTTGAGTCAGGTGGAGCTATTAAAGTGTAAACGGTACACATTCCGAAGGAGCAAACATAAGCAGAACTTCAGCACTGCTTCGAGCACTGTAAGATTAGTACTGAGCGTTCTATGGCTAGGGAAGGGGTGTGCATTGACGATGATAATAAGTAAATACAGTTCTCGAAAAACCTATACCACAACAGTTGCCAGTTTTGACTACTTTTCTTTTTCTTTTTTTAGTTTTCATTAATTTTTTTCAAGTACAGAGAATTCTACAAAAATGTCATGAAAATTGACGTGTTAAGCTTTGTGTAAGATTTATAAAAGTTCGACAAATTTTCATTAAAATTTGAAACTTTTTAATCAAGATTAAAAATACAATTTTGGAACATAGTTGTATATTGTATATTAACAAATTTTATATATGACAACAAATCCCTTTGGTTTTTATAATTTTTTTCCTTGACGGTTTTCTGCGTTTTCCGTGTATAAAAAAAAATGTACATTTGTTAACTGGAGTAAATGCGCAACATCGTCAGGGAAAAACTATTATATGAAAATTGAAAAGGCTATAAAACGGCATGCTTCACCTTTTTCTCTCAATTCTGATCAATAAGTTTCAAATTTTGTTGAAAATTTCTCGTATTTGACGAAAATCTTATAAAAAGCTTGACACTTTGATTTGAAAGCTTTGTAGAAAGCTTTGTAGAAAGCTTGACGCTTCGATTCACATATATATATGATACTTGTGGTCAAATAACAGCCGCCATAGCCGAATGTCTTGGTGCGTGACTACCATGCGGGAGTGCGTAGGTGGTTCGAATCTGCGTGCATGAACATCAAATAATAGAAAAAGTTTGTTCTAATAGCGATCGCCCCTCATCAGGCAATGGCAAACCGCCGAGTGTATTTCTGCCATGAAAAAGCTCTAATAAAAAATATCTGTCATTCGAAGTGAGCTTAAAACAGTAGGTCCATCCATTTGAGGAACAACATCAAGACGCACGCCACAAATAGGAGAAGGGACTCGGGCAACACCCAAATAGGGTGTAAGTTCAAATTATTTTTTTATGTTGTCAAATAAACTATATTTTTTTAAATTTTGTTGAAAATTACAATAAAAAGAAAAGAAGAAAGCAGTCAAAACTGTCGAACAATCAAAACAAAATGTAAAGGGTTCAAAGTGTACCTGTATATCAATTGTGAAATTTGTCAGGCCGCTAGAATTTAAAGTGGTACAATTTTAATATATTAGGAAACTCTGCAATTTTAAGTTTTAAAAATCTGATTTAAAATTGATTGATGACCACACCTCATAAAATATAATTTCAACTGCTTCTTGCACGCTTCAACTTTTGAACTTTTTTGAATAAAACACAAACGGTTTGACTTTTTTAACTAATTTTTTTTTATTATCGAGTTTGAACATATACATTTAAGTATGAAATTCGATTTCTTTTGCATGACCACCGCGTGCACGTTTTACGAAGTCCAATCGTTGAACCCAATTTTCGACCACTCCTTTGCATAAGTCGGCCGAAATTCCAGCAATTTCGCGTTCAATATTGGCTCTGAGCTCACAAATCGTCCCCGCTTGTTACTGTAGACCAATGACTTCACATAACCCTAAAACGGGACGGCTTGTTAAATGGACCCTAAAATGGCCGTAATGCTCTTAAAGTAGCAGCAACAGAACGATTATTTTCATAAAAAATTTGCACAATTTGCAATCGTTGCTCAAGTGTGTAGCGTTCCATGATGAAATGTATACTAATGAAGTTTACAAATGACAAGCGAAAAATAAAAAATATTGCGTCGTTCACCCTCCCTATCGGAAAAAAGTTGAAGCGCACCTATTGAATAACCCTATATTTTATGGAGGGCTTTGTTGGCTATCCAAGCAAAAGGAGCTTCTGCACTCACAGCTCACCCTGAAGCGCAGCTTGAATCCCTTCACTTATCTATGCATCGAGCACCTCTCTCTCTAACAGCGTTTGCTTTTTATGAGGGCATATTGCTCGTGAACTGTTGATGATTTTAAAAAATTAAATTAAAAATTTCAAATCATTGCTCAACTAAATACATTATGTGTGCTTTACTCCACACATTTGGCGAGCAAATTTTATTGCAAAACACTTTTTGAGTAACTTGAATGGTAGTTGAATTTGAAATGACTTCCATAATTTTACGTCCAACCTCAAATTAGATCAGATAATTTCCACTCATTAAATGCAGTTAATTTTCCAACATATTTGGAAAATTGCAAGACGAGCAAATTAAACGCCTGAACCGCTTGAAAGAGAAAAAAAAAGAAAAGACAGCAACAATAAATCAGCATTTGGGGTTATTCTGCGCAGAGCCGTTAGCAATTGCAATTGCGATGAATTGCCAGTAAACGAGCAATTGAATGTTCTCAATGTAGTGGTGAGACTGCGCTAAAAACAATTATTATAGTAGTGTGTGTGTGTGTTTGTTAGGTAATTCTATGGAAAGCCGCTGACTTGGAAAAAGTGTGGAAACTTAATAAATAATTACTTAGTTGAAGAGCGGCTTGGATGTTGTGCTTTGTTTGTCATGCTTTTGTTGTTGTTGCTGTTTTTGCTTTTGTAGTTATTGTCATTGTGTGTTTAATGCTTCAGCTGTAATTACACACATCCATATGTATATACAATGCGAAACCATATATGAGCGCGTAATGAATTCACTTTTGTTGCAACAAACCAGACTTAATGAATGACCAAATGTGGTTGCTGCTGCTATTGCTGCTGTTGGACAATACAGCATGTAGTGCAATACTTGTTGCAACATATGTACATATGTGCATAACGTTATAGTCGGCAGGATAATGTTGCAGCTTGATTATGACGGATATGCGGCTAGCTGATTAAAAACAAAAGTCATGGAAAGGAAAGAGTTAATGCGAAACATATCTGCACTTCTCTGTATATATATAAGTACATACATATGTATATATAATATACATATATATAAGTAAGTACACACATACATACATAGATATTCATTTATGCACTTCTTTGTAAAAATAAACTTGTATACGTGCATGTGCTACCACTGCGTGTGTGCTAAACATCATGTTGCAAAGTGGCATGCAACAAAACAAAAAGTTTTAGCAGCGCAAGTGTTTGTCATTGGTATTATTCTTGCTTTTTTTCTTGATGACATTCTCGTCTACATTATTTTTTATATTATTATTATCTTCTTTTTTTGTTGCTGCACATTTTGCGATTTCCGTTTTTGTTATCAACGCTTTTGTTGCATACAAATGGTGCAGTCAACGCTTCGAATGGGAAATTTCAACATGCATGTGGGGCCACCGATGAAAGAGATGTAAACTGCGTGTGTTTGCATGCAACAATGCGTGTGACTTACTGTACCTTCTCAGGTTTCCAGTTCTTTAACGAGTTTAGTTGAGGTGGCTTGAACTCATCGGATAATCGGGAGGCATACCACTTCTGCCAAATATACTATTCGGAGGTGTTATTATTGGTAGTAAATGTAGCCTTGAGGAGCCACAGACAACATTGAAATTAATTCTGATCGAGGGCAGACTAAAGGATCATTTTTGTGGAATATTTTACCCCTCGAACTCGTCAGCTCCTCATAAAAAATCTCCCGTTCGGAGTCGGCTTTTTGAATGTTTCCTAAGAAAGCTTAAGAAATACTCATAACGGAGAGAACTACCAGAAAAATATTGTATTTGTCATAAAATGTTACTAAAGCGTGATCAATTTATAGGTTGTTAAATTGAAATAAAACAACAAAAATTCAAACTGATTGGCAACCTTCATTATTTTCTGAGCGTTTCTCATAGCGTTTCTGAAATTTTTTTTTTCAAATGTTGGCCACAACTCGCAAACACTCGGTGGAGGACTTCGGTCGGTATCTTGTGAATAACTTTAATAGTGTTGGCTTCCAATGCTTCAATCGAAGCAGGTTTATCCACAGAGCTTTTAGACTTTACATACCCCCACAGTGCAAAGGTGTATGATCTTGGTGGCCAATTCTTTGGTCCGAGACGAGAGATAAATTGTTCCCTGAAAAGATGACGCAATAAATCCATTGTTTCATGGGCTGTATGGCAAGTAACCCCGTCCGGCGTCTTGTTCGAAGAGATCACGGGATTCAATTTCCGGCATTTAAAAAGTCGTTTATCATGGCATGATAGCGTTCGCCATCCATTGTTACATGGGCATCAGCCTCGTCTTTAAAGAAATATGGGCCCATGATTCCTCCAGCTCATAGGCCGCTTCAAACTGTTGTCTGCACAGGATGTAATGGCTGTTCTTGAATGGCTTCGGGTTGCTCTTCAGTCCAAATACGGCAATTTAACTTATTGACATAACCAAGGCGTAAGTTTTTCCATGATGAAATGTCAATGAACATTTCATGTTTTAGAGGTTCAGTAGTCACGCTTGATCTGTTAAAAAAACCCTATTGGAAAAAGTACCTCTAATCTGAGCATCCTCTCTTAATAGAACAAAGCTCAGAATTAAATTTAAACGCCAGAAATTTTACCGAAACGGTTTTTTCGATACTTCTGTTCCTCTTAATTGGCGCTATAACCATTAATGCGATTTTAGCCGAGTTTAACAAACCGCACCAGTCATTTCTTTCTCATGCTAACCGGCGCGAGTTAGACACATCAAGTGAAGCCAAGTTCTGGTCCTCATCTGATCTTTCCAACGCAGAGGAGGTCTTCCTCTTTCTCTGCTAACACCAGCTGGTATCGCATCGAATACTTTCAGGGCCGGAGCGTTTAGATCCATTCGGACGACATGACCCAGTCAACGAAACGGCTGGATCTTTATTCGCTGCACTTTATCTATGTTGTCGTAGAGCTCATATAGGTCACTGTTTCGGATGGTGTCATCGTCCAAGCTTTTGCGCCATATGATAGGACGGGCATAATGAGAGACTTATAAAGTATTAGTTTTGTTCATCGAGATAAGACTTTACCACCCTTCTTATCACTCAACTTCTGCTTCATTTTGTCCTAATGCGGTAATTTTGAATTTCATGTAACAACTGTAGATGCATCCAGTTTTTTCTGTTAAGCGCTTCTGACTCGCAAAATCTTCGTTCTATGACACAAAGCTTCAACTCGTTTGGCATTCAGTTCTACTTATTTTGTAGGAACCACAATATCTAAGAGACGAAAATTGCTTACTGTGTTATCCCCAATGATTCTGGAAACCCTCTTTGCTTTTGACGCAAGTCGTCACTGTTAAATGCCTCCATATCTGTCTATCGGAACTTTTACGTTGGACCAGGTCCTTCTGTGTCTTTGAATTTGTATTCCAGCATTGATGTTGAACGATTTGAAAATGAAAAGTCAAACTTATCAGAAATATGAACTGATTTTTATATGATTCATGTCCACAGTGGGCCTCGAGCCAGATACCAACCGAATCAGAGTTCCGAAAAGATCACTCAGCTGCTCAGCGATGCATCTGATGTATAACTAACTTTGGATATTGAATAACTAACATTTTGGCTATTTCCAGCGCATGTAAATCGCGTTTGGGCATTGAATATTGTCGAAGGCTTTATAGCAAGAGATGGTGTCTAGACTCCAGAGTGATTCATTGGATGATAGATCGATCATATCCAGGATGATAGATCGATCATCACCTATGCCTCTCTTGTTTGGTGGCCGAGAGCCAAAGTCAAAGAGAATTCTACTTGGCAATAACTGATGCCATGAACAGCTTGTAGGACTATCCCCACTGCATTTTTTCCTCAAAAATGTGCAGCCAGAAGTCCAGTAAAAATGCAAATCTTATTAGGGAAAGATCTTCCTGATTTTGGTCATACAAGTATCATAACCGAGATACCGCATGAAAATATAATCTGTGCATTAACAGACTACGTGATATATGGGTCCTGGGAGGACCTTTGGTCGACTTCAGAAGTTTGGAATGTTTCACAGACGGTCCTAAAACAAATACTGGAGTCTGTGTATATACGAAAATCTCTGAACCAATGGACAAATGCAAATCTTATTAGGGAAAGATCTTCCTGATTTTGGTCATACAAGTATCATAACCGAGATACCGCATGAGAATATAATCTGTGCATTAACAGACTATGTGATATATGGGTCCTGGGAGGACCTTTGGTCGACTTCAGAAGTTTGGAATGTTTCACAGACGGTCCTAAAATAAATACTGGAGTCTGGGTATATACGAAAATCTCTGAACCAATGGACAAATGTCCAACGTCTTTCAGACTGAAAGTATAACTGACAATAAGGGTGCATACGAGTGGCTATAAGGGTGCATATATTCTCACAATGAAGCTACTTTAAAAGCACTAACTTCACATTCTGTGGAATCGAAACTGGTGTACAAATACCTCAACAACCTAAACTAAATCGGTGCAGAAAATAAAAATGTCCTTTGCTGGGTTCTGAGCTACTCTGAAATATGATATAAAGGAAGGAATTTTCTGATGAACTCTCTAAGGCGGGGTCGGCAGCAGGTTTTCGTGGTCCAGAACTAAACTATGTTATCAACTGGTCAGAAGCTAAATGCAGGATAAATAGTTGGGAGAATACTCAAAGAACTACTCACTGGGAAGTCACACAAGGGCTCCGTCAAGCCAAAAGTCTTATAAGACCTTTAACCTACGTTTAGCTTGCGTTCATATAGTTTTTGCGTAAAAACCAAATAACTTGCCCAAACATGTCAATAGGTCCACTGCTAAGCAGCGTATATACTTGACCAAACGAACATCTCTCAAAATCGATCAGATCGATCCCAAACGATTCGTGCCTTGAATCAATACACCAAAAATACCTTTACATAAAAAAAAAACAACGAAATTCATCAACTAAGCGAACTTCTATTGGTCCCCTATATCCAAGAATATAAAAATAATGTGTATAAAAACCTAGTTGCACATAAATATGCATTTGCAACGCAACAAGGCACTTGGATCGCGCCAAGAGCGCCTTTGATGCGCGCATTCATTATTTATTGCAGCAATAGGTGTGCGTGCAATAACAACACATACACAAGCACACCAACCCACACGCAGGCTCACCTGCACTCTCGCCAATATGTCGGCGCATAAGAGTTGTCAACATGCTTGTCAAGTGCGACGGGTGACTGTCAAATGCGTTCAGCAACAACATTGTCTTTTAAGACAGTTTTCTTATTACATACAATGTGTTGTTGTTGCCGCTAGTATTTGTTGTCTTGGCTACATTTATAGTTGCGTGTGATATTGTTTTTGTGTTTTATGTTGCATTTTTTGTCACTCACATACAGTCCAAGTGTCTTCACCTCATTCTATGGTCCCATAGCAGCCCCTTACAATTTCCAATTCAACATTTGCGATTTAAAAATTCTCGCAAAATAAAAGAAGGAAAAATTATGTTTTTTACTATTTTCATAAAAATGTAAAACTTCCCTACCAACGAAAACATTTCTCAGGCTGTTATGCGACAATCTAAGAAGAATGCAAGATGAAAGTAGAATAAATATGAATACAAAAAAATAGTTACTTTGCGCTACAGCCGGTGTGTGGTACAATTTACAATTTTAAGCAGCAAAATTGGTCGGATGCCCATCAAATACAAATTATACTCCTTCTTATGGGAATACCTAGGGGTCACTATACGAACCATACGGCTGCTAGGCTTGGAATCCCACATAGAGATTCTTTTCGAAGCTGTAAAAATGAGGAAGAAGTAAAATATACGCAGCGCTCCCTGTGCGAATGTCCACCATAAAGCGTTTGTCTTAAAAACATATAGAAAGAAAACCATTACAATATTGTGTTAGTACCGCAATGGGACTCTGCAGCCACCGAATCAACCGTTCTTTTAAGAGCAGCAGCCCTAAACCTTAATTAAACCAGCCTAACTTAGCCAAGACACCTATAAGAGGCGCCTGTGCACTTCATTTCGGTTTGTACTCGAATACTCCTTCCTATCAATTTCTTCTTTTAACATTAGTATCACAGTGATTCATCTACTACAGTGGCCACTCAACTTTTTATAAAAAAAAAAATAAAACTTCAATGAAGAATAAATAGTAATCCTAAATCAGTTCCCTTATGCTATCTTCATCCAGATAACCCATACAAATCCGCCGTGGTAACGCAATTTAGTTAGTTAGATTAGATCGCGATGAAATACTCAGCTCCTTAGTAACAACTACTATGATACTTAGTACAGTACTACAGCTTGTACAGTACACGTTGTCGTCAATATCGAGATAATTTAAAACTTTTCAGAAGAATTACTGGAAAGGGCAATCTTTCTAAGTAGGCTGGATTGGAACGAGGGGAAAATCTGCACCGAAGCTGTTTTCACTAACGGCTCCAAGATGGAATCGGTAACCGGGGCAGGGGTTTTCTCGAATTCATCCAATATATATAATTGGAGTGTACAACCGTTTTGGGTGTTTGGCTGAGCTCCTCCTCCTATTTGCGGTGTGCGTCTTGATGTTGTTCCACAAATGGTGGGACCTACAGTTTCAAGCCGACTCCGAACGGCAGATGATTTTTATGAGGAGCTTTTTCATGGCAGAAATACACTTGGAAGTTTGCCATTGCCTGCCGAGGGGCGACCGCTGTTAGAAAAATGTTTTTATTAATTTTGGTGTTTCACCGAGATTCGAACCTACGTTCTCTCTGTGAATTCCGAATGGTAGTCACGCACCAACCCATTCGGTTACGGCGGCCACCCAATTGACCAATACTGATAGTATTTTTCAGGCAGAAGTTTTTGCGATCGCGCAAAATGCTTAGAATCCAAACTAATCAGCTCCTGTAAGGAGGAGATTAAATTTTTTGAGTGTGCAGGTCAAATATCTCTGATCTGGGTTCCAGGACATAGGAACATAGAGGGAAGTGAAATCGCTGAAAGGACTAAATTGGTCTCAGTTAATCGCCATCTCACTGACTGTTGTTAAAGCGGAATTTACATATAGTATATCTCAGGAAAAATCAAAAAATGTGGAGCTCCATTTCATCATGCCCTATTTCGATAACCCTTTGACCCCAGTACAATAGATGGAGAACTTAGAAAGTCCTTAGGGCTCCACGCTATTCAATGTCCAAATTCGTAGCTGTGTTTACCGGTCATTGAACGATCGGCACACATTCGTTTCTTTCTCGTGCTCACCGGCGCCAGTTGGACACATCAAGTAAAGCCAACTCCTTCTCCACCTGATCTTTCCAACGCAATGGAGGCTTTCCTCTTCCTCTGCGACCACCAGGTGGTATCGCATCAAATACTTTTAGAGCCGGAGCGTTTATATCCATTTGGACGACGTGACCCAGCCAACGAAACCACTGGATATTTGTTCGCTGTGCTTTGTCTTTGTCGTCGCAAAGCTCATTTAGCACATTGTTCCATCGCTTACGGTGGTTGCCTCTACCAAAGTGCAAAGGTCCAAAAATCTTCCGCAGAATCTTTCTGTTCAATACTCCAAGGTACGCCTCATCAGATATTGTCATCGTTCCAGTTTCTGCGCCATATATTAAGAGCCTTTTAGAGTGTTAGTTTTGCCTCTTTACTACTCAAGGGCCTACTTAGTCCAAAGTAGCACTTGTGGGCAAGAGAGATTTTATGTTAGCTTTCAAGGACTTTTTAAAATCTAGAGTAACAAAATAACCTCCTCCGGCCAACTAGTCTGCATTCTTGTATTCCGAGTTATTTCAATGATCGGATACCAAACTGAGTCTAACGACAGGCAGTTGCAAATGCTTACCCAGCATCGATTTGAGTATGAAAGTGGCTGCTCAATTATCTAAAAAAATAATGTTGGGAGTAGCTGATCTACAAAATGTTATAGTAAACACTTCTGCTCAGGAAATATTTACAAAATCAGGCAGATGGAACTAAAACGAAGGTTTTACCACGACGTATACCATAATTCGTCCAACGCTTGCAAAATCCGACGGGAATGAGAAGCGCTTCGCAAATGAAAGGCTACTCTACAAATGGCTTTCTTCGAAAGTAAATGAAACTAACTACATGGCTATTGTCTTACTGAAAAAAGTTATAAAAGTGGTAATGAATGGAAACTGTTCAGCACTCTGACTTCATCTCTACAACCACTCTACAACATTACGACGTTGAGAAAGTTAAACACAAAGACTAATAAGGAATTTGCTTCAAAGTTCTGCATTTCAAAACCGTTGTGATTTTTCATAGTAAACGAAATCTAACCTTATTCAGAGTATACCAGAATGATAGACAGGCATAAAGAAAATGGTGGTCACATGCAAATATCATTACTCTCTCCAGAAGAGTATGAAATAGGATCCGAAACCTGGTTAGAGAGGGCTTACGAACTCTCATTGGGCAATATTCGGGAGATTGGAGTCTTCGTTATCATTTCAGGAAACTAGAATAAGTAGAAACAATCTATCTTTTTTACAAACTAGATGATGAAACCCCTTAGCATATTCACCTCGAATGTGCATCACTTGCAAGGCGAAGACTCGTATACCTTGGTGTTGTGATCCTTAATCCATAGGTGTTGTAGTACAAAAAGCCTTAGAAGTTACACAAATTCATCAAAAGCCTCTAATTATATGCTTGCACATCAGAGGCCGCAATGCATTATGTGCCATATAATAATGAAATACCATTACATGACAAAAGCTTATGTCCTTCGCATATCGGACTCCGTGAAGAACCACCGCACCTATTCCACGTAAATCCTTTGTTGATTATGTGGGCGACCTCCTCCTCCGATTTGTGATGTGGGTTTTGATGTTGATCCAAACACGGAAGGGACTACTATATTTATACAATTTTACGCTGCCTCCGTACGGTAGATGGTTTTTTATAAGGAGCTTTTTCATGGCAGAAATACTCTTGGGGCTTGGGATTGCCTGCCGAAGAGCAACCGCTATTAGAAAATGTATTTTATTATTTTGGTGCTTTCAATGCAGGCAATATCGAACGGTAGTCACGCACCTACTCATATGGCGGACACACTTATTAAATGTTGCTGCGTACGAAATGTATTTCGACTTATCACCTAAGCATGTCCGGCATTAAAAAAAATGCGCTAGAAATGCCCAGTTTGAGGATCTGGAGGATATTTCAAAAACGCTAAACGCGTTGACATCCTACATGATGTCTACTTTAAATCTAAATAAAGGTCAGTCTTCATTTGGTATCGCTAGGGATCAAAAGGTCTATGCGTGGCTTAATTCCAGCCGGGTTAGCCTAACCTAACCTATCATCCAAGCATGACTAGAGACTATAGAGATTATGTAATTTTATGAACTGTTGATAGTTATAATTTGGAAGTAATTACAAATAAGGGGCGGCGATAAAAATAATATCAGCCTCTCCAATCTCGGTAAAAAGAGAAAGCAGACTCTATAGGTTCGTCATGCCCGTTGCGTGTTGTGGCAATATCCGAGAAGACGGCAATTTTATTGATCGAAATAAATGTTTTTTGGATGATTTATCAATATTTTTGCTTTTATGCTAAATAGATTGAACAGAATAGAAAAATGGCTTGCATGATACAACAAATCCATAATGATTCAAACAAATCCATAATTTAGATGGTAGGTCCTGTGATCCAAATGAATACAAATCATTACATTTCTCAAGCAATTACAGTACGTGTCTTCCTCTCAGGCCGTCGGGCAGATAAAGTGTTGATTTCTTAGAGATCTTCTTTTTTTATCGTGGTACATTTCCAATAATTCAGTGGACTTAAAATTCCACTTTATGGTTTTTGATCTAGAATTTCAAACTATCCACTTTGGCCGCATGTAGCGCCGTTTTCTTTTCCACTCCTAACGACACTTAAAACCTCTTTTCCAGACTCTTTAGCAGCGAAAAAAAGAACAAACAAGGATAGAAACAACAATAAAAAACAATAAAAAGCACACATAACATTTGAAAACACAGCAGTATGCTGTCATATACAGTTGAGTGCGAAAACAATTCAATTTTGAGCACAAACTTTGTTGCACCTGAGCCTGAAAAACGCTGCTCATCCTGTTTTTTTTGTTGCTTTTCCGCTTGATGCACTACTTTGATTGTTGTTTTTATCCTTTTATTTCATTTTATATTTTTTTATACACAAACTAGGTTTTTTTTCTATTATACAGTAGGTTCTGTTTTTATGCGGTAGATACGTTTCGCAAGAAGCAGCATAAAAAAAAAACAGTATAAAAAAAGCTACTAGTTCTATAGTAAAATTATAGATACGTTTCAAAGTGCTAAAACCGCATAAATCTGAAATAATGTAATAAAATCGCATAAAAAAGGGCACTAGTCCCATATTATAACTATAGATACGTTCCATAGACCGCATGAATCTGAAATAATTAAATAAAATCGCATAAACAAAATATTGTATTTTTGAAAATTATATCTTTATTTAAGAAACGTCAGAATCGAAAAATAAATTTAAGTCAGAAATAGAATCAGACAATGCCCACATGTTGCGCGTTCGTTTAGGATTTGGCGTAAAATCACTTTCGTCACTTGAGGAAATGTACACGTCTGATCTAGATAGTTATGCAGGCGGTTCCATACTTGTAGGGTTAGCATTTCTGATGTAATCTGTGATGAGTTTTTGCTTAGCTGGTTTAGAATCTTGTTTATATGTACAATTCCCGATAGGTCGACATGCATTTTGTAATTTAAAAAAAAACCGCACTATTTCAAAACCGCATAAAAAAAAGCCGCATAAAAACAGAACCTACTGTACTTTGTTGCCGTACTTGTCAACTGTCATGATTTTATTTCAGATAATTTTATTTTTTCATCGTTTTCTGCATTTTTTAGTATTTACATTTTGCCTTTTACGTTTTGCTATTTTTCAACACGTCCAATTTTTAGGATGCTCTTTACCACGTTTTACACGCAGTGGTATCACGATTTGCCAATTTTTGCGCATTTTTTCGCATCCAATTGCAACTGTCACTTGCAGTTTTGCCACACGACTGCAAGATACTTTGTATGAATGCAACTACATGAATTTTTAAGTTTGCGATTTCAAATTGCTCAAGTCTGGTAGTGAATTGCTTGAGCGCAAGTGCTACGTTTTTGATTGACGGTAATAAAAATCATAATTGACAACTGCGTGCTGGAGTATGAGTAGAGGGGGAAAGAGCGTATGGCAGTTGCGTTTTGAAGCATTTTAAGCTATTTACGAATTCTTTTCTCTGCGTATAAGGCATTGCGTAGACATAGTAGTACATATAAAATGTGTGATTTATTTCCAACTTAATTTTTAGAGAAAAAAATATGCGTTTTATATACCAAAAATCAAAAGTACATACATAGCTTGCACTCAAACATATGGCCAGGTATGTAAGAAAAGTTGATCTAGGAGAATTACTACAGCTAAAAGCCTTGCTAGCTATGGCCTTTTAAGTAGAATAATAATTTTATTAATGTTTTGCTTACTAATGATAAATATGTAAATAAATAAATAAGCTCAAACTCGAATACAAACTTGACCTACCACCGATAGATCTCTTTGCAGAAAGCCTTGCAGCGGAACCTGCAGCAAGACTAAGAACCCTAAAGGACCTATGGGCATAGCTCAGTACATCCGAGCACTATAGTCAAAATGGACTATATAGCTCCGGTCTGTAAAGAAGGACGGTTTTAAAATTAAGAGTAGGCGCTGGGATATAATGTCCAGAGTTAGATCTAAGGAAGTCGTATATGCTTCTAGATCACTGAAGTGTATTCCAGGTTGAGGTTTTTGCAATTCGAAAGGTTAAGTTCTACGTAGATATTCAGGCAGCCATTAAAGAAGTTACATCGTTTGGTATTGGGTCCAAGATCGTTTTTCGGAGCAGGGGGGCAGCAAAAAGGTTTGTCTCGAATTGTAGCCAACATTTCTAATGGGTTTCAGTCCATTAAAAGCATTACAGGGAATGAGATGGTAGACGATATAGCGAAAAACGGGGTCTCTCTATCCTTGAAGAAAGAAATACTAAAGTCAGTACAAATACTATACAATGAACTAGACGACAACATGATCATAAAATTCATAACAATATGGGAGAGTATGCCCTCACAAGACGATCACAGTCTCACTCGATTTATACTATCACTAACAAGAAGAGATTGTAGAACTATGATAGGCGTGCTGACACTACATAGCCCAGTAGCAGCGTATGCTTGTAAGATAGAAATCTTTGACAGCGAGGAAGTGTAGAGAGTATGGATCAAGGGAAACTGTAGAGCATCCGCTTTGCGGATGTCCTGCATTGTTCAAAACACGCTTAAAAGTCTGGGGCACTACAGTTTGATAGATTGAAAGATATCTCAGCAGTAGTTAAGAAATGTTTCCTTAAATTCGCAATAGAAACAGGCACCATGGAGATGGACTATTTTGAAACACATACAAACGAACTCTATCTGGTATCAAAACGGATCGAACCGGTATATGCGTGACTGCAAATCAACCAGTTCAACCCCACCTAACTTATACAGGTATATAATTAGTGCAATAACTGGATTTAGTGATTTGAAGATTTAGTGATAATGAAACCTTTGTTTCAACTACCATTAAAAAATTAGTGGTAGTGAAAAATGCCTAATCCGGCGATATACCCTATGATCAGAAAGTACCGGGAATGATTAATTTAAATAAACCGCGCACGTGGGAACCGGTCCATATTTTTTTCTTATGTTGGTAGGACTGTAAGACACACATTTGTCACTTTGCAGCGCCATCGGATCATTAGTGTCTGCCTGGCCGGCCGGAAATGTGGGAAAACAATGTTTGGATTTTGCATGATGATAACGCGCCATCGCACCGAGCCCAATTTGTGCTAGATTATTTGACCAAACACCAAGTAAATACCATCGTGCAAGCACCGTATTCACCTGATATGGCCCCGTGCGATTTCTTTTTGTTTCCAAAGTTGAAGTTAGCACATCGTGGAAGGAGATTTCAGTCGATAGAGGTGATCAAAGAGAAATCGACGAAGGAGCTGAAGGCCAAGCCTTCGTCGGCCTACCAGAGGTGCATGGAGGACTGGGTTAAACGTTGGTACATGTGCGTTGCTTCAGGCGGGTCATATTTTGAAGGAGATAAAATAAATTTGCCCGAAATGTAACTCTTTTTTGTTTTATTCAAACATTCCCGGTACTTTCAGATTAAGGGGATATATATGTATATAAAGGGTGATTTTTTAAGAGCTATAGGAAAGTTTTTCAAAAAAACACACGTAAAATTCAGAAAAATGCATGAAATTTTTATTTAAATCGACAGTACAGTCCATATGATTTAATGTTTCAAGATTATTTAATGCAAATGTTGACCGCGACTGCGCTTCAAATGGTTCATCCGCTTAGTCCAATTTTCGCATACTCTTTCCAATGTTTCGGCCGGTATCTCACATATAAATGCTTTAATGTTGTCTTCCAATGCGTTAATTGAAGCAGGCTTGTCTGTATAGACATGAGATTTAACATAGCCCCACAAAAAATAATCTAAAGGCGTTATATCGCACGATCTGGGTGCCCAACTGACAGGTCCCGAACGTGAACTCGCCTCTCAACAATTCCATTGTTACGCGTGCTGTGTGGCATGGGGCACTGTCTTGCTGAAACCACATGTCATGCAAGTCAAGCTCTTGCATTTTGGGCAAAAAAAAGTTGGATATCATTTCACGGTAGCGCTCATCATTCACAGTTACGTTACGATTGGCAGCATCTTTGAAGAAGTACGGTCCAATGATACCTCCAGCCCATAAACCGCACCAAACTGTGACTTTTTTTGGATACATTGGTAGCTCTTGCAATTCTTCTGGCTGATCTTCACTTCAAAATCGACAATTTTGCTTATTTACGTACCCATTGATCAAAAAAAGAGACTCGTCGCTGAACACAATTTTTAGATAAAAAAGTGGATCTTCGGCCAACTTTCCAAGAGCCCATTCACCAAAAATTCTGCGTTGTGGTAGGTTATTCGGCTTCAATTCTTGCACCAGCTGTATTTTGAAAGGCTTCGCACCTAAATCCTTTCGCAAAATTTTCCACGTTGTTGAGTAACAGAGGCCCGATTCCCGATTGCTGCGAACGGCGACGAATCGATAATTGATGGTAATCATTAACACTGGTCGATACAGCTGCGATATTTTCTTCAGTTCGCACTCTATGTAAGCGTGTTGGTTTGGTGGTCCAATAATGTAAATTTGGTTCTAAATTTAGTCACAATAGCTCGAATAGCCGCTTCAGTGGGTCGATTAAAATGACCATAAAATGGAAGAAGCGCGCGATAAACTTTCTTAACAGAACACGCATTTTTATAATAAAATTTAATGAGTTGCGTTGTTCGTTTGTAAGACGATTCATGGTTAAATTATAGACCAAACTGAAGACGTTGGACAGTGAAACAAAACACTATTTAAACCAACTGTTTAAAAAGATAATAGCTAAAAAATCACCCATTATATAAGTGACGCTTACACCCTTTTTGTGTGTTTGGCCGTGCTCTTCCTCCTATTTATGGTGTGCGTCTTGATGTTGTTCCACAAATGGAGGGACCTACAGTTTCAAGCCGACTCCGAACGGCAAATGGTTTTTTTATGAGTAGCTTTTTCATGGCAGAAATACACTTGGAGGTTTGCCATTGCCTGCCGAGGGATGACCGCTATTAGAAGAAACTTTTTCTTCATTTTGGTGTTTTCACGGAGATTTCACTAACCTAACTTAACTGATTAAATTTTAAATTTTGACGAAGATTTCTTGAATTTTTTTAACTTTCCACAGAGCTGTAAACTTTCTCTCTGTAGGAGAATGAACAATTGACTTGAAAAGAATGCAAATTTTCGCGCTGCTATTATTGTGAACTTACATAGGTGTTGGTTTTCAACTCGGCTAGAGAAAGCGATTCCTACTGGGTATTTGTACATACATGCATGCTGTTGTCTTCACTAATTCATTTTAGGATTTATGGCGTGCCTGCAGAAATAACTACTTTTACATACCACAACACCGCCATCAATGCATATGTATATATAGGTATATAGGCTTGTGTGTATTGTGTTGGATATCTAAAATGACTGGCATCTCGATGTCAACATAAAATTGCAGATTGCGCTATCAACAGTTAATATCGCTGAGATTTTTTAATTACACTTGCGCTTACATATGTACATACAAAAGTGTTGATTCATACACTAAATTTGGTAAACAAAAGTTGATGCTTGGACAGCAAAAATGTTGTAAACAGCAAATAACTGATGTAAATAAATCTTATATCTGTGCATGCACTTATACATACATACATGCAATACGCTGCCACTTGGCTGCTTCAGAAATCCACTTGTTGCGCAAAAAGCTGATACTAATTAAATGCTAAGCGCTAAATGGCAAGCCAAATAGCACTGATTGCAACTACCGAAATTGCCGTTACTCATAAATGCACTCACACGTATAATTCAATATGCTCTTTTATGCATACAAGTATATATACCCGCATGTGCATAGATAGGTGCAAATGTATGCTTGTAAGTGCATACATAAAATGGCAGCACGTTGCTGCAATTTCGTTTAATTAATTTTTGCCAACAAATTTTGCACTTGTGGCAATGCGATGCAGTTCGCCGGCAATGGACAAGGCACAATAAAATGTGCTACTATATGACCATATAAAAATGCCTATGCAAGTACATATTTATGTATGTGAGCTGCGCTAGTGTTGGCTGCTGCTGGCAACATGTTGCTTTGATAAGTTTTTGGTAAAATTGCTTTTGATTGGTATTTTTTATGTTGATTTTCATTAGTTGTTGCATTTGTATGTTACGGTTTATTCTTGGAAATTATGTCAAAATATTCAATGCCATTTTATTGACCAGCTACAAGTTTATAAAATAAGTAAAAAGTTGATATGTCAAAATGGCATTTTAGTTGTTTTTGTGTATGTGTTTGCCAGATTAACGTTGAGGCCTATGAAAGTTGGCGATATCGAAGACAAGAAAATATTGTAATGGGTGCTGGATTGTGATGATATAAAAATAATATTAAGGGTGTAGTACCAAAGCGTATTAAATAAGACTGCTTGCTCTGAACTATAAATCAAAAAATGCAACCGAAAAAATTAAAATTGAGTAGACAGTTTTTCAATTTTTAAATATGTGAGAATCTTCGAAATAATAAAACGCGTGACTTCAATGGTTTAATAATTAATGCAAATTTATTGAGTATTAAAAGAATACTAGTATTAAACTCACCATCGGCGCACTTCCAACTCTAAACTAGCGACTCAACCGCACGCCACCGATGGCAATCAACAACTGCCTGCACTTTCCCTTGCCTTGCTCTCTATCTGGTCCGGCCGTCATCTTCTGCTAGGATATCGAACTGTATTTTTCGTTCTAAATTTTGGTTAGGTTAGGTTAGGTTTGGCAGCCGCATCACACATAGAGACAACGATGCCACTTAGACTACGAAATGGGTCCGTTGTGAACCGCGGGGGCTGAGCTACATTTCCCTCTCCATATTAAACCATCCTGAGCTTTTGACAACGCGTAAAAGGTTGTTGATACCTAAAATGTATAGATTATCTATATTCGTTAAGAAGTAGAATTTTAAAAATCGGTTCCTGCTTCTGGCTAGAGCTGGGCATGTGCAGAAAAGGTGTTGAATTGTTTCCAACTCCTCCTCATTTCTGCAGCTACGACAGAAATCATGCGTGTAAACGCCTAATCTCTTTGTATGATTTCCTATGAGACAATGCCCTGTGAGGGCCCCTACTAAGGTCCTGATTTGAAGTCTATTCAGTTTTATAATGCTCTTGGACAGACGTAAATTTAGCCTTGGCCATGTTTGCCTAGCGATTTTACAGGTATTAACGCTAATCCATCTCTGATTTGTAGACCTGATTAATGCGTCCTTAATGAGAAGCTTACAAGTTGCGAGAGGTATCTCCATAAAATTACTTATGTCTGGCAAACAGGTATCTTCTCTTGCAAGTTGGTCTGCCCTACAGTTCCCTGGTATATCTCTGTGGCCTGGAACCCAGCACATGATTATACGATATTGTTTGGCCATCTCGTTAAGAGATTGGCGACAACGTAAGACACTCCTTGATGTTGTTTGGAATGCATCCAGGGTTCGTAGGGCAGATTGGCTGTCTGATAGAATGCAGATATCCGTTGATGATATTCTGTTTATCTTTAGCCATTTTAAGGCTTCATGAATAGCGTTTATTTCCGCTTGAAAAACACTACAGTGATCCGGTACTTTAAAAGATTCACTGATAGAAAACTCTTCGCAAAATAACCCTGATCCTACACCGGTATCCATTTTAGACGCGTCCGTGTAGATCTTAACGAGTGTGTTGGGTGTTGGATCTTCTTCAAACCATTCCAGTCTAGAAGGGATTTTCATTAGGAAATTCCTTTCGAAGCAGAGAATGGGAGGGTGATAATCACAGTCACTGGGGATATCCGTGTGGGAGTCTAAGATGGTTGAATGTCCCTGTGTGACAGTCTTCCATTGTGAGCTCGCTTTGAGCCTTACAGCGGAGCAGGCCGCTAAGTAGTTGCAGAAGAGATCTAGGGGTGGCAGATGTAGTATGATATCCAAAGCCATGGATGGCGTGGTTTTCATGACGCCACAATTTGGTTAGTACCGAAGTTTTTTTCCAAAAATTTTCAACCAAAAAAAATTTTTTTTTTCTTGAATAAAATGTTTAAAGATTACATTTTATCCTAAAAATTAAAAAAAAAAGTAAAAAAATATTAAAAAGTAGCTGTGTATTTTATGGCAATAATAGCAGCGTACAGTGTGCTAGGGTAACTACTTGTTCTTCTTCTTAAGTTGCGCGATAACCTCTTACGCGATTTTGGCCGAGTTTAACAAAGCGCGCCAGTCGTTTCTTTCTCGTGCTAACCGGCGCCAGTTGGACACACCGAGTGAAGCCAAGTCCTTCTCCATCTGATTTTACCTACGCAGAGGAGGTCTTCCTCTTCCTCTGCTACCACCAGCTGGTACTGCATCGAATACTTTCAAGGCCGGAGCGTTTGTATCCATTCGGACGACAGGGGTCGCTAGGGTCACTATTGAGATACAGTATAGTGCTATACCTGGAGATGAAATCTATGTTTTCACAGTCGACAATCTCTAAGATAGGTAAAATGTGGCACATCTATAAACAAGATGACTTAGAAATGTTACCCCAAGAGAACCTAAGTTTCTGGCCATTGCGACATAGAAGGGAGCTGCTGGACCGATGAGCTAGCGAGACGTGGCACCAAATTGACTGATAAGTACACAGATAATGACGATTACAGATTTGTAAGCTATTTATTTTTGACAAAATTATAAGAGCAGCGAATAAAAGATGGCGTAGCGAACTCATCTGCAGAATCGCCCAACAATTGTGGCCACGTATCAATGCTTAACGTAGACATCCGAAGATGCAGCCACATGAATTCTGCAGAAGCTGTCTAAATTAGGAAGGGGAAGGAACGATTTTGCGTATTTTATGCCACAGTTCTGCTCTTTTCTGACGTATATTAGATTCACTACTTTAGTTGGACACTTTTTAAGATTTGGAAGGTCTCAGTACTGTGTAAATCAGTGACCTTCTAATATCTTTTTTTTTTAAGTTTTAAAGTTTTTTAAAGACAAGTTTCTCACGAGGCATCAGAATGGGCTATGAGTCTGCTTCTGCCCCATGGTGGACAATCGCGACAGCCTTACCTAACCTAACTTAGGGGTTTTCACTTTAAAAACTCGATATTATCATTTTCAACATTGAATAAACTTAAAGTTCTTAACTTTTTTTTTTCAATTTTTTCCGTAAATTTTGTTTTTTTTTAACTGACGACAACGACATCACTCACCTTTTATCACTTAAGAACGTAGTCCGAGAAGAATGCTTCTCCGGGTTACCATACAGAAACCCTGCTCAAATAATCAGGCACGTCTCACTCCGAACAAATTAGAAGCATTTTTTAACAAAATTTATTGATTCTAGCTAATTGATATTGACCTTATATTTCAATAGTATAGTATAAAATTACCATAAATATGGATTTACCTTTGGATTTTGTGGCAATATAACTTCTTACTAAAATAAGTTATTTTTCATATTTCATTCAATGCAAATTAACAACATTTTTGAATTGTTTGACACAAACACGTCAACACAACATCAAAGAAAACAAAGAAATAACTTTCGTGCCAAAGCAATCGACCAAAGGAAAACCACTTCCAAAAAACCACAAAATATTACACAAATAAGCCATCAACAACATTCATTACCCAGCGGGGGCAATGTTGCCTTTGATGAAATTACGATGACTTGTCACACTATGGCCAACAACAGAAAAATCAAACAGCCCACGCACTAAATATCTAAATATCGATAGAAAGGCATACATACTAGTATATGTGTGTACTTACATCTACATACACACGCATTTTCATACAGTTTATGCGTAGCTATGAATGCTTAACTCACCGCTCGCATTTTTTGTTTTACTGGTTATAACAACTACGACTTTGGCAAATTAACGCCAAATGAAACGATATGACAACAACTTCGAATGTTGGTAGTAAATACGAGCAAAAAGTACGTCGCCATATTAGCTACGACGAAATGAAAGAAATTTTGACTAAAGAAGCCTCTGAAAAAACAGAAGCGCGGTGTATTCGCGCTGAGTGCTCCGCAAGTGCCTGATTATGTAAATCAAATAATTTAATTTACCACTTTGATGCACGAAATGTTGTTGAATGGTTGTCTCCAGGCAAGCCCTTTTGATATTTGCGTACAAGGGTACGAGTATGTAGGCAGCCATCATAGCACAATTTGCATGCCATATATACGTTGAAGGTTGTGGAGAAGCTCCAACTTCCTAGAGATAGTCAAAAGTTAAATGCGGCTTTGTCTATGTCAGAAAGTATCTTACTTTCTTCTTTTCATGTGCATCTGCAGTCCTTCAACAATTTAATCCAAGGTGTGCAGTGGTCCATGGTTCAACGCTCTAGCTCTTCAATATTTGGTGGTTACGTTACAAGTGCTCAAGACGACTTGATTATCTTTTTAATCGGAATTTCAAAAAAGTAGTTTTCTTTTGGCCACTCTGGTGGTTTGTGACACGTATTTTTCAGAAATATTTCCCGTGGCTTAGACGTGATTCATAATAAAATGTATTCTGCAGTGACTTGTGTAGCCAAATCATCAGCAAAGCGCAACTTCTGATTATAATTTTTTACCTTGAAATTTTTACATGTAATTTTAACTAATTTTAAGCAACATAGGACTCATGGAAGTCTCTGGGTCATTCGGAGGCGGCATAAACTATGGGTTCCGCCTTTGGTGGGAAAACATCAAGAAGTAGACCACAAAGCGTTGGAGGATCGCAGCCAAACACGAAATTTTGAAAATTCTTTAAATTTTATCAAAATTCTCATCTTTATTCTTCAAAGTTTTTGAAAACACTTTAGGTATGCATTTTTTTGGATCAATTTTGAGATTATGTTTATTAAAATTTCCGTTAATTTTGGACAGTTTTTCTTTGCTTACGGCGTAGAACTTTTCCCCCATATAAAAATGCATTCAATAAAAAATATTATTAAAATTCAAAATTATTTTTCAGGCACTTCAAAATTCCACTTTATTGAATTAACTATAAAACGGCATACTTGAAATTATCCTAAAAATTCTGCTTGAAGAGGTGAAAAATTGTATGAAAATCTGATTCATTTTTCAAAATTTGGAACTTTGATTTATATGGTTTTTGTTAAAGAACGAATTTTTTTTTTTGAAAATGAGTTAATATTCAATTTAAAAAATTAAATGCCAAGATTTATAGTCACAAGGGCTGAGTGGATTTTTTTGACGGGTGGAAAGTATATATAAGCCAAAACAAATTTGAGGCTGTTTTGGACGAGCTGAGTTCTCAATTACAGTCTTAACACAGAATAGAGAAACATACTCTGCCGACCCTGTCACGCTTTACCTCAGTGAAGATTAACCTTTTGCTATTCAAAAAGAAATATCGATATATGACAAACTTTACAAAGTTCGTGCTTGACATGGTAAGCCTTAAGAATTAGGTCTTTAAGCGACTTTCTACAAAATTGTAAGATTTGCGAGGGGAAACCTGTTGTGCTGCCAGCATCGCTGTCATGTCTTATGATAAAACGAGTTATGCAAAAAACTAGACTTAAACTCTTTACAAAACCTATGCGCCTTCCTAACCGTTTCTTGAGCAAAATCTTAAAGACCCAGCCAGAATTATGGTTTTTCTGGATTTGTGACCTCCATAGAAAACTTGTATAAATACGTACGTGTAAAATTCAAAACTATATACGGCTATCTGTTATCCATATCCAACAATCTGTGAATAAACGCATCCAAAGAAGGTGTCCAAATTCAGTGTGGCATTTGTGAATGAAAAATAATCCTCATATTGTCAAATGGTTGAATTCTGAAGCATTATACCTCGAACACCGTAATCTTAGACTTGAATAAATATATAGGTACATACATACTATAGTACTCTGTGGAATTAATATAATATCGAGAATATATCTCTTCAATGACTATAGCCAATAATAATACGCTGCATTAAATAACTTGTCCCTGTGCTAAACTTATTGACAATTTTTGAAAATGTATTTGTTTTCTATTGAATTTTTTATGAAAATATAGTTCATTCTCCAACGAAAACTCTATGAATACAAGGTTAAAGCTTTACGCAAGTTAAAAAAAAAATCGAAAAACTTTCAACAAAATTTCTCACACTTTAATTGGAAAAAATCGTGTATGCATTTCTATGACCGATTGAATTTTGGTACAAGAAAGTGCAAGCTCATCGGGTTTATTTTTGAATTTTATTTTTGCTGTCTGTCTTGAGCATTTTCTACATAAAATGAATGCTCCCAATTTTTTTTATGGAAAAAACACCCATTAGTATTTTTTTCACTTCAAGTCAATTTTTTGCTCGAATTTCAACACTTCAAGCTGCAAATATTATTATCTTGAACTAAAACAAAAAACCAAAACGAAGAAATAATCCATGGAATACTTTTTGGTTATATTAGACGCATATCCTGCATTTAAAAAATTAAATTAAATTTAATATCTTTTACATTATTTTGCTGAATATTTAACGATATCTGGAATTTTAGTTGGCATATGCGTTCCATGCACTTTTGCAGGAGCCATTTATACGGGCCCATAACTCACCGTTTCCATACCAAACTGTATCCACAGCATATTCACCAATCGGGAAGGGTAACTTCACCAAGTTTTGGCTGAGGCGAAATTTATCCAAAATTAAATCGTGCTGAAGAAGAATTAAATGATAATAATAATTAATAAGAAAAAGTTGTTTTAAAAATATGAAAGAAAAGTTTATTACAAATATTGCAGATGCCCCATGAAGACCACCTAATTGGACTCTTTTTCTTGTGTCGATCGAACAACGTTGTTATTTGGCAGCTGTTATGTATCGCAATGCGTAGAACTTTAAAACTCAAGGAAGAAATGCTTTTGTGACGACTGTGAGAAAATGTCAAATCGGCCAGATTTGTACAAAAAATTGACGCCACTTTTTTACTTGGCTTAAACATTTTTATGAACTCTACACATAAATATATCAAAAAACTGGAGGTACTTATTTTAGGTGTTTTGGAAAATGTAGGTGATCAAAATTTGGGAATTTCACGGAATTTCGATTGGTAGCTCATTGAAAATTTAATAATTTCGGTTCTATTGGTGCGAGCTGCCTTTTTATATTATGTTGTAACTGAAAGAATGGGTTTCTAAAGCATAAAGCAGGCATAATTTTAGTAAAAATTAATTTTTTTAACAACTTCTAGGTAGGAACAAATTACAAAATAATTCAACTGAAGAGAAAACGTGTGCCGGGTATACCAATTTTTCTGTGTTTTTTTTTCTAAAAAAAGTGCGTACCAATCACTTCAAAAAACTTTCTGCGCTAAAGACGAGTTTTCACACACAATTGACGAAAACATGCACAGCCATGCCTTTGACGAAAATGTTTCATACATAACCTCAATGCATACCCTTTTTATTACAGTAAAAGCATCAGAGTATTTGAAAGAAACGCATCGTTTTTACGGTGGTCTTATAGGGACATCTTGTACTTACATACATACATGCATGTACAAGGGGACGTAAAATTATCAATTTGTATTAATTATTTTTTTAATACTACTTTACTATTTACTATTCTTTAATACTAATTTTTTACTAAATAAAAAAATGATTTTGAGTGATTAAAATTTAAATCTTCCGATAGGGTGATTAATTTTGCGCCACCTTATATATGTCACTTCATTAATAACAACTTTTTAATTAAGAAATATTTACTATATGTTTCCTAAAAGTAAATGACTTATTTTAATTTGACTTACATCGTAGGGACATGTATGATTCACGTTGCTGTACTCCTTCATTATGTTATAGAAAAATTCACCAATTGGATTCGATTTGGGATTTTTCAAGAACTTACAGGCATCAAAATTGACATTATACAGAAAAGGTTTCCAACCATTTGCACATTTAAATAGACGTATGGTAACCTTAAAAATAAAATATTCCCATTTACATATGTATTTATGTTTGCCATTAATAAATATTATATATATTGGGGGCACAACATAAAATGTTGCCTCTTTCTAGTTTTGAGCTTTTATTAAAAATAACTATATGCAATTCATTTATTTTAAATATTGACTGTAGATAGACCCTCACTACCTTTAGCCAATCTCTCTGACAATTACAATTTTTACATCTACAATTCTTAATTTATTTAAAAAAACGCAAGTGGTTACCAGCTAAATCCTGTCTCCATATTTGGAGAATACCGCGGGTATGTGTTTTAAAATACACATTGCCAACATTTGCAACATGTGACCGGACATAAATAGGTATATTGGAATATCACGCGACCTTATCCATGTTACAAATTACAAGTAAAAGCATTCTTATTCTTCCTGTTTTATTGACAAGCACCTATATGTGTGATAGTGTTGCTCTTTTTACTTGACCGTATTGGCGGGGTCGTTATGCCAAAATAGAATTTTTATGGTCGAATTAAAAACAGTAGAATGTCGAAAAAAAATACAAAATAATATCTTTGACTTGGAAAATTCACAATAACAAATATTTTTAATATGTAATATTTTTTAGCTATAATAATGAATTTTTATTGAGAAATATTATATCTAAATTGATACGACTTTTTTTAGACTCCTTAACACGATTTTCTATGCATTTTTTATGCAACCATAGTACAGAAAAGAGTGCTTAGGTATCAGGCGATCTCAGTTGTGGGCATTTTTTGACGACCAGTTGAGAGTAATTTTATGATACTTATGGATCTGTACAATGGTCTTGCCTCATGTTTTAATGTAATTGTTCGGCTCAGTCGAATCAGTTTCAGTTGGTACTTATCACCAGTTCTTGTAGTACCTGGTTTTAGCTACTTTTAATAGATAAAATACTGTATTGGTTTTAACAAATATAGAGCTTACAAATTTTTGAACAAATGCACGAATGTTTTTTTATTTGAAGAAAATGCGCAAAAATGTAAAAAGTCAACAAGATTTTTTAGCTACTTTAAACTTAAACTTTATGGAAGCTAGAATTTATTAAGCTATAAAACCGCATACCACTAATTTTTCTAGGAAACTCTAAATAAAAATTGTGGAATTGTGATGAAAAGTTTGTATAATGTTTACATTTTTTATAAGATTTGAAGCCTGAATGTGTATATATGGTTTTTATTAGATAAAAATCTTTTATTTAAGGGGGTCTTCTGGTCTCCAGCGAAAAAAAAATCGATTTTTTTTGTTTTGCATAATTTTGTTGTATGTGTATGCGAGAATACGCCACAGAAAGGATTTTTTGAAAATCGCATTTTTTCACATTTTTCTGGGCACCGAAGTGTACCCTCCTCCGGCCGTTTTATCATAAACTTTATCTTTAAACGCGTTTCCCCGAAAATCGTGTTTTTTAAGCATTTTGGTCACACTTTTCATAGTAGTTATACTCCGATTTCAATGGTTTTGGTCTTAAAAGGTTCGGAAAACTTACCGCTAAGTTTCCCCGTGCACGATTTTTGAAATTTTTTTTCATTCCATTTTTATAACCTTTTAAAGTTCAAAAAATGAGCAAAAAAAAATTTTTTTTGCAAATTGTTGCATAACTTTTGAAAAAAATTTAAAAAAAAAAATCTGTCACGGGAGAACTTAACCAGGGCAACTCTGAAGACAACGCATATCTAATTTTTGCTTTCTGATTACCCAAGTGGAAAAACCGTGACCAAAATGGAGACCTGTTTCATTTGGAGGTGGACGTCTTCAGCGCCATTTCAAGGTCGCGGGTGTTAATTGTTTTCAAAGTCAAAACCATTTTTTAAAAGCCAAGACATGTACCTTTAAAATAAAAAAAAATTTTTTTTTAAATATTCACAGGATTTGTCACAATCAATTCCCAAAAAAACCCTTCATTTCAGGGCCTCGAGACCAGAAGACCCCCTTAACCTAGAACAAAATATAATGAATATTCAAAAAAAAAAAAAAAAAAAAAAAAAAAAAAAAAAAAAAAAAAAACAAGAACGAATAGTCAAAACTAGTCAAAATGTTGAGATGTTAATATACAATGGACAAAACATATAAAACTGATACCTAGGCATCAGTCTGTAGCTTTTTGAATATATTACTAAATTCAGCTCTAAGGAATTATTAAGTCAGTAAAAGTCTTCGTCTTCTTATTAATTGGCGCGGTAACCGCTTACGCTATTTTGGCATTTAATAAAGCGCGCCAGTCGTTTTTTTCTCGTGCTAACCGGCGCCAGTTGGACACACCAAGTGCAGCCAACTCTTTCTCCACCTGATCTTTCCAGCACATAGGAGGTCTTCCTCTTCCTCTGCTACCACTAGTTGGTACCACATCGAATACTTTCAGAGCCGGAGTGTCAGTAAAAGTACAGCTGTATACCTATGAAGATGGTAGATACCTATGAAATGAGACTTTTTTTCCAATTTCAAACGTTTATTAACAAAACATGGTTACAAATTTAATCTTCAAAACAATAGCCATCGCTAGCGGCACATTTTTCCCATCTCTCAGGCAATTTGAGGATGCCGCGCCAAAAAAATTGGCCGTCTTTGGCCGCAACCCAATCATCGAGCCATTTTTTGGCTTCTTCGTGAGAATTGAAGCGCTGCTCGGAAAGTGCGTGGCCCATCGATGCAAACAAATGATAATCGGAAGGCGCCAAGTCTGGTGAGTAAGCCGCATGCACCAGCGGTTCCCAATCGTACGTCTGCACCAATTCCCGGGTCGCTCTTGTTCGATGTGGCGGTGCATTGTCATCAAGAAAAATTACTTTGTGACGCCGATCGGCATTCTCTGGGCATTTTCGGTGTATAGCGCTGTTCAAATCGGCCAATTTTCGTTGGTAGCGTGCACCGTCAACTATTTCACCTGGTTTTAATAGTTCGTACCAAATCATACCACGTTGATCCCAGAAAACACACAGCATTGCCTTGCGGCCGAAGCGATTTGGTTTGGCCGTTGTTTTTGGCTCGTGGCCGGGCGGACCATAGGATCGTTTACGCTTGGGATTGGAGAAATACACAAATTTTTCATCACCCGTAACGGTTCGATGCAAAAAAGACTTCCTTTTGAACCTGGAGAGCAGCATTTCACAAGTGGTTTTTTGGTTCGCTTGCTGCCTCTTTCAGCCAGTTCATGGGGAACCCATCTTCCGACCTTTACAATCATGTCCATGTCTTTCAAACGTTTGGAAATGGTTTCTTGGATCACTCCCAACTGCTCTGCCATCATTTCTTGCGTTTGACCATCATCATCATCCAACAATGCTTGCAATTCGGCGTCCTCAAACTTTTTCGGTGGCCGGCCACGGTCCTCGTTCTCCACGCTAAAATCACTATTTCGGAATTTTTCAAACCACCTGAAGCACTATGCTCTACTTAGAGCATATCCACCATAAGCTTCTATAAGCATTTGATGAGCTTGAGAAGCGTTTTTCTTCAATTGATAACAGAAAAATAACGATGTCCGCAAATCGTAGTTTGAAGGCACGAAATTCGACATTTTTAAAAGTGACAAAAATGCATTGTTGTATGAAACGTAACAAACAATAAAAATATTGTTGACAGACGACAGACGAAAAAACAAGAGATTTGGGAAGGTTTAAAAATACTAATAGCGATATCTATGGACTAATAGCTGAAAGCCTCATTTCATTAACGAAAATATACATTTATTCAATCCATATTACTTTGAAACTAAAAATGAAATACAAAATTAAAACACTATATAACAAAACATATTGCATCTTTTTGGCACTGAATCAATTAGATTTTCGGTTATGTTGTTCGAAATGACACTTTAAGCATTTTTTGCTACCTCCAACTACTTGTCCTTCCCGTTTATTCGCTTGAATGTATTCTTTTCTGTGTAGGAAAGCATCACATTTTCCATTATGCCATTGATTCGATGAAAAAGTTCAGTACCGTACTTGGAAAAGCAGCCCCATACCATTATGTTCCGTCCCTCTTTCATGTTTTTCAGTCCGATGGCAGTAGCGAGGATCGAACCGTTTATTTTTGGTCGGGGAACTCTTCTAATTGGATAAACTTTTCTTATTTCAACACTTCTCAATCCTTCCAAATTTTTCAAATTAAGCTTTGATTCATCGGAAAACAAGATGGTTTTCCAATCCTGTGCTGGCCACCCAAGATAATCTCGAGTAAATTTGAAGCAAGCTTAGCGATTTTTCTTGGAAATTAATGGCTTTATAGGCAGCCTCTAACTTCTTAACCCAGCTGCGCACGCTCTCTTAACTGTTGAACTGCTTACTGCTAAGTTAAGGGACTTAAATACGCTGACTGCTGATACTCGTATCCATATACATAGTTTACTATTGTAGTGTATTTTCATAGCGTGGTACGGCGTAATCGTCTCCTACATTGCAATGTTTTAACGGTTGCGGAATTTGTTTGAAATTAATTTTTCTGTTGATTGGGTAAGTAAAAATTTTCACCAATGGACTTGTGTGGGACTACGTACGGATTACTAATATTTCAAAATCACTTGAACGTTTTTTCTTTGCCATTTTGACTAAATTCAATCGCATAATGAGATATCCGTATTTAGTCTTTAGTTTGAGCACAAATGTATGGTATGACTAAAAATGACTACACTTTTTTCCAAAAAACGCACACAAATAGGTAAAATGATTTGTGTTTATACAGCTGGCAATAAATAGCTGCATTTTTCATAGTCTTCTGTAATCATTCATAGCGAGTTTAATATGCGTTTTCGCATAGCTCGTACAAATATCGTTCGTTTCGTGAATTTCGTACAATACGTCATATCATTTCCTAAACTGTATTTAAGTTTTTCCTTGTTAAGTGAATTTAGATACTCAGTTCAATGTGTTTGGTCCATCACTGCATATCGCGGACTATACAAATTGGCGCAAAATTAATCACTTTCTCGGTTAATTTCTAATTTTTGCAAATCGTGTCTACGACAATCATATTTGAGACTGGTGAACTAGACAGCTGGGTATACAAACATACCACTAATGAACGGCGTAATATTTATCACGCAAAAGCATTTTTTCTTTTTTATTTAGTAAAAAAAGTTTTTCAAAAACATAATCGAATGATTAATTTGGCGCCTTCTTGTATATCCAATTGATGATGGCATTAATTTTCACATGTAAAAAAGAGGAATTTTTCAAGTTGTGCCCCCAATTTGTTTTTTTTTTTTGGTTTTCACAATAATTTGGAATGAAATTACTTGCACAAAAAAATAGTATTTTTCAAAGATTTTTCTTTGCGGATACATTACAAATTTTTGCTTTTTCTTCATACAAAATTCTTTCTGTTTCGCTTAAATTTCCTTTGTTGGCAAATAATCTTTTACTACTTACATTTCCTTCCCGTGCCACCACCTTCAGCTGTGCATGCACCTTCATGTAACTGTCTTCACCACGCATTGGTTTTATCTGGCAGGACTTGAAAACTACTCTCGACCTATCATAGGAGTGACAAATCAAATTCGAAAACTTGCAAAACGCGCGTTCCTATTCGTAAATTAAAGACAAAAAAAACGTGATTTTTTGCTTTATTATACATCACTACAGTGTGTCAAAGGATTTATTATTCACTTAAATATGTGATGATGAAAAAATATTATTCTTGTTAATTTTTCCTTGGCATTTTTTTTGTATTACCAAGTATTTCAATTTAATAAAGAAAACATAAAAAGTAGTGCACCCAAATTACATTAAGCGGACGGAAATCTGTAAAATTTCGAAAAAAAAAAAATTCTATCATAAAATGTTAATATAATTCTTTAAGAAAATCTCAAAACATTTTTAGAACGTAAATTTAAGTATTTCTTATATTATAGATCGTCAACCGTGACGACTCTTTTCTTTGCGTTCGAGCGCTTACGTTTCCGACTTTAGACGCGTCTTTCTCAAAATTATATTTTGCGAATTGGCGTACGCGATAACTCGAAAATTTATTGACCGATTTCCCTGAAATTTGGCACACATCGTTTTTACGATATTAGTTTCTATGTGAATTTACAATTTCGAAAATTTTTCGAAAAAATAATTTTTTCGAAGCAAAAGTAGTAGGAAAATTCGCCCCAAAATTCATTTTTTTAAGCACTTTATTCCGCGAATTTTTTTCCCATTTATTGTTAATTTATATAGAAATTATGACATTAATAAACAAAAAACTTTTTGGTTTTTTGTATTCCGGTCACTGACGCCGATGCTACAATGCCCGCCCATTGAGAAACCCCGCTGCGACCTTCCTGAAAGAATTGAGTGTATTACATCCGCCATTTAAATGATTTAAAAAAAAAAAAAAAATATATATTATTTTAATGTATAAATAAACTGTTTACCAATTAAAAAAAAAATATACAATATATTGACTTCTTCATTTTAAATAATTGGAATAAAAATCAGGGAAAATATGGCCGTTTACAGGTATCTGTCCCCTTAAAGACAATTCATGAAGTATTATACACCTGTTTATATGTAGTAGCGGCTCATATTACAAAATTTTGAATATTCATTAATTTTTTATTATTGTTATTATTTTTTTTTTTGTAAAAATTTAGTGTATACTACAATAAAAAACACGTAAGTCAACCAACCTTGTCGAATATTAAAAAAAAAAATGCAACAAATTTTTATCACAATTTAAAATTTTTAAACAGAATTTTTAGACAAATGCTATTTTATCGCATTTATATTGAATTTTGCTTTAATAAAAGCAAATTTAAATTTTCTCGAAAATCGCGTTGATTTTTAATTTTTTTTTCTATTGGTACTGTTTATTTCATATGGTTATACACAATCAAATAATAGAAACAATCACCAAAAAAAAAAAGGATTTTGTAATATAGTATTTTTTTATTTTGTTGAAAATGACAAACATGTTGAAGAGTACGACTTTCGCTGAAACTAACTGTATGTATGCATGTTCCACATGACAGCTTAAACGTTCACCACAAATATTTTATTTTTATTTGTTGTTCACTTTTAATCGCAACACAAACTCACTCCGTAAGCCATCGACAACAGTAAGGACAATAAAAAATACAGCCAAAACCGTATAGAATGTGAAAAAGTTTTGCAAATCATTTTCCCGAATTCATGTACAAAAAATTTACAACTGCGTTGATTTCGTAGAGAATTAAAGCAACTGGCTAAAAATCACCAACGTTGGTGGCGAATTTTACAATGATTTTCCATTTATTTTTTCGGCAACCTCGTTGATCTCTTTCCACACGCCTAATGAATTTTTAATGACTTTATAGTTAGTTAGCAACTTTATTTATTTATTTTTTCAATTATTCGTATATTTCCTAAATTCTGATATAATAATTGCTATTGTTTGTTGGTGTTGTTATTATTCGTAGAATTAATGCTTGGTGTGAGAAATGTGTGCTTGGTGCGTGGGATATGACCAATCGAAAATATTTGTGTTTTATTTAAAAAAGTTTTCCTTAGCTTAAAATAGTTTATTGAAAAATTAGGTAAAGTAATTTTGGAAAAAAGTTATTGTTTGGTATTAAATTCAAATAAAGTCTATATTTTTTAGACTTTATTTGAATTTAATACTAAACAAAAACTTTTTTCCAAAAATACTTTACCTAATTTTTCAATATATTTTCATATACACAAACTGTGAAGAGGCGATCTTGGCATAAATTATTTCTAGTGGTAGTAGTAATAGTAGTATTTCTGACCCCGAGAATAAGAAAATAACTTTGTCTTAAAGAAATTAAAAATTCCACAAGTACAGAACTCCAAAACGACATTTCATCTCTGAAATTTAAGAAAAAAATTCGTGTTTTATTTTGGTTGCAAATAAAAGCCGCTGTCTAATCTTCTTCCGCGTGCGTATATTTCCGTAAACAAGAAAGTTATTATTAGATGCGCAACTAAGTTCTCGCTAATTTTTTGATAAAAATACAACTTTATTCCGATATTGAGAGTCACCAAAAGGCTGGTGAGCGCATAGGTTGATCCCACGGGTTAAAGAGTGGATCTGTTGAAAACGCGGATACGTTGATTTTTTGCTGACACAGCTTTTAAGCGGACATGGCTGCTTCCAAAAACATCTGCATCACTTAAACTTGGCTAGTAATCCTTATTACACAGAATGCTTGGACGGACGAGAAGGAGACTGCCGAACATAAGACCTTTTATTGCAGCGGGCTCGCTAAGGAACGCGACAACCTAGCAAACAAAAGTGGTGTGTTTCTAACGCCCAATATTCTAGTTCCACAAATACTTGAGTCGGATGAAAAGTGGAGGGCCATGCAAGCTTTTGCGACACGAACTATCCGAATTATCGTGGAACTACGCAACAATGATTAGAGGCGAAGGTCGCTAGACGAACACAGCAGCAAGAACAACTGCCGTATTGATAAAACGCAGCAAGACGAACAGCAAATGAATGTATTTGACGATTGAGTTTATTGCTCACGACGGCCTCCAGATGCAATTACCAAATCGATATCCCTGTTGAGATGAACCGTTGGGTTTAAGGGGATTTTAGTGGCGTTCAAGTCCCACAAATCGTAAAAAAATGGACTTATGAAGATTATGACTTCACATTAGTTGCAAGGTGAAATTTACTTAACCTTTAACAAATATGAATTTTTGTATTGTGGTTGTTATCTGTTGGTAATGGTCTGATAGGACTTGATAAGCTATTAATATGTGATTTATGGGATCCCGGTAGTCTAGAGCTCGAAAATTTAGGGTATTTTCAGGAATTTTTTTTTACAATAAAAAAAAAAAATGAAAGGCGATATTTAAATTTTTTAGGCTCTTTATTTAACTTTTTTTACATACAAAAACAAACATTTTTTTTTTTTATTTCAATAACTTTAAAATTGGCTGCAGTTGATCCTCCCGAAAAATTGAACCTCATTCAGGGTTTTAATTAAATTTAATACTACCCAAAAGAAATTTAGTATCGGCTGAATTAACATACCCCACTAAAATTTCAAAATTTTATTTTATTTTAGTTTAACCCTATAAACTAGAATTTTAGGAAATGGACTACGAAACTGGGCAATTTCTACAAACAACGTAGAAGGTCAAGCCCTCATAAACACCAACCGAAACTACTATAAGGGCACCACATACAGATGAGTTTTAACTATTTATTTATTTTTATTTTTTTTATTTTTTTTTTTGTTAAAATTATTTTTTTATGAAAATATGGTTAATTCTATAATGAAGAGCATAAAAATCCGAGTTTCAAACTTTGAACAAGATTTATAAAAATTCTTAAAAATTTTATCAACATTTTTAATCAGCTTTTTTTTAATTAAATTTTAATATGTATGTATAACAAAGTGCAAGTTTGAAGTTGCTTAAAATTTTTATTTTTCCCTAAGGATGTTTCGCATTTTTCTCGTATAAAAAAGTAGAGAAAATGCGCAACACCTACATTCTCGTTTACCAACATCTCGAGACAGTTATTTGTACATGCCGTGAATTTGATCAAGCAAGTCCTTCACAAACCTATTCTTTGTTCATTGATTTTATAATTTTATGATCTCAAAGAGTGGGTAATTTTCTGTTCATTTTGATACTGACAGGTATTTGGTTGTGCTCAAAAAAGTGACAGATTTTTAGTGTCAGTTCGTCCGATCGCTCAATCGAGAATATTGCTGCTGCTGCCGATGGTGAGTCTATGGATCGCAGAACATCAATTTGAGTTGCAAAAAAGTGACGACGATTTTGCCTAAAAAATTATTCTTTCGAATAAGGCGCATTTTCATCTCTCTGAGGTTATGTGATTGAGTAGTCAGATTTTTATAGCGTGAGTATTCAACAAGAACCAGGGTTGGTATTTGAATGAAGTTATAGACCACAATTAATCTGAACGGCTTACTCTTTCTAACAAAAAAAAAAAAAGTGATTCGAAAAAGTGGTATCTGAGCAATGCGATTAGGGTGAAGAAAGGTTGACGGCCATCAATAAAAATTCCGCATACGAGTACAACTTATATCCAAATCTGATAGCCGCTCCGGCGTCCAAAGTGTTAATTGTTAATAAACAAAAATAGGGTTGCTGAAGCGCAAATGCTAATATGATTCTATCTTATGCATATCCAAAGAGGTACCACAGAAGTGACTCGGTGTTTCCCTTAGAAACTTCTCAACTCTTGAAAAGAAAATAAATTATATCACGACATGGGCGAATAACTCTGTTGGTTAATGAAGAGAGGCCGCAGCACCTTTTATCGCTAAACAAACAGTTGCGTGAAGAAAAAGCAGGGATAAGCGCTAGTCTTTGGTGTATTCCAGATCAAGTTTTCTTGAAATTTACCACACAGGGCAGACCTTCGTGATATTCTTAGTTAGAAAGAAGAAAATGACTAAAAGTGAAATTTGAATTGTGCGCCGAGCAGCAGACGTCAATTAAATTACAATAAATGGAAAAATATGCGAAGGGACTTGAACTCTCGGCATAATTCTTGAATTGAAAATAAAAATAAAAAATTTAAAAATTCTTGCAAATCCTCCACGCTTACATAAATATAAAATAATTTCAATTGAAAAGGGGTTAAACACAAAGAAACCGTAAATCTTAATAAGGACACTCGCAAGCAAGAGAACCACTTGCATCGAAGGGTTAACTTGCGCTGTGCATTTGTGTAGGATAGCTTTTATAAAAATATAGAAATTTATGTCGATATTTCCGACAAAGACATACAGCCATAAGTGCATATTTGTTTAGCCTGCTAACCTCAGCATACATTTCCGAAGTACATACATAAATATATCTGTTTTAATCACAGCACAACCCCCCTCCCATAACACTTGGATCTCACACCTCCCGGGCAATTCTACAAAAGCATAATTCTTTCCCTCTATTCTTTATTTATTAAAATGTTACTAAAACGGCTGATAGCATCACCGCATCCTTTACACCACCCTGAGCGTCCAACCCACTGACGATCTTCGTCAGCGGCAACATCAACACCAACACCAACAGCAGTTTTATAAACATTTACACACATCATCATCATCAACACCAAACAACCAACCATGCAATGCCCAATACCAATCACACCACCAGTGCACAGTGTCACAGTCATCAGCAGCAACCTCACCATCAGCATCACCATCGCCATTATTGCTCTTGATGAGAAAGTCTTAAAAAGCAACCCCCAGTTGAAGTTGTAAAAATGAAGAACAAAAAATAAAAAGTGGAATAAGCGAACTTTTGTTGTTGCTTGCACGCATGTGCTTATTTTTATTGTTGTCAGTATGCCGTTTATACTTTTTTGCTATTGTTGTCATTTTGCAATCATTGCGTTCTGTTTAATTAAAAATTGTGTATAGCGCATACTGGAGCTTTTCTAGCCGCTTTCCATCGGTGTTCCTCCTTTCAACGATATTTTTTCCCCTTTTAATATGCTCATTTTTTTCTTCTTCTATTGGATATTCTTGTCTCCTTTTTTCACAACTCAGCCAAAGTTTCAAAACTTCTATATTTGTAATCAAGTCTTCCCATTTATTCTGCTGCATTTTCTGCCTCCGTGAATGCCTCGGCGTTGCTAATTGGGGTTAGCTTTCTTGTATTTGATTATATTTGCAAGGACTTGGAGCTTATAAGTCAATTATGATTGAATTAAAGTGGATTATTGTAATTTGTTATAATGCTAAGATGTCTAGTTAATCTTCAAAATGGTTATCTTAAAAGGGGCGCTCGAAATTTACTGACTTACAGCGACTATCGTACTAAAGTAATATCTGGCAAATTTATAATGAATTGTTCAATAATATATGGGAAATCACCATCAAATATTAAGACGTTCAAAACGCGTGAAAATAAAGAAATTTTATTTTCAGAATTAGAGTTCCATTCTAATCGTCCTGCTGATCGATGATGATAAATAACTGCTTGTGGAGTTAATTTGGAGTGACATTGTAGTTCCCGCCATCAATTTGAGGTTATCTTAAGTAACGGTTATGTACACCGGCGGTTCCATTTAAAGCCTTTAAATAACTTCCAATGCGTCAAACGCAAACCATTGGTTAGCTCAAGCTTAACTGAACTTAACGAACGCCATCGCAGATTTAAGCGAAAAAGTCAACGAAAGTTGGGCCAAGCAAATATGTGTCATCAAGGAAAATACCAGCTCAGCAACTGCGTTAAAGACTCTAAGCCTTGAAAAAGTGGTTTTACCACAGTCCTTGGTCTCCAGAACTATGGAATGCTCAAATCAATTGGATTCAGATCTGCTGTCACTGGGATACAGTTCGAAAGCTTTACTTTATTACAGATTTGCAGGGTCTTCAATATACTCCAGCTAGAATGTACAGTCTTCTTCATTCTAATATACTTTTTTCTTCTTCTAATTAAGGGCTTTTACCGACCACATTCTGTCTGTGCTATGGAAAACAGCATTGTGTTAATTTGTAAGCTTGTGTGATAATACACAGTGTACGCTCGCCTAACGGGTCCCTATCGTAGGTGGACACCATTAGCCCATTAGCTGACACTTTTTTAAGCGTGCTACAAACAACCATCAATAGGGTTTTTTTTTAATTTCTCAGTCTCTTGTTTCTTCAACCTCCCCATAATAGGATGCCCATAGTTTTTCCACCCACCAGAAGCATTTTAGTTCGCTTATAAGCAGACAAACTCTGCCTTGGAGATGTCAATATCAATAAATTTTTTAGATGTTCTTTATTTCATACTCAAAGAAAGCGTGGGTTGCTCCCACAGAGTCCACAGACAGTGCAAAATTGTCGAAGGAAAGCTGATTCGCGAAAACAGGCATGCCTAATGATGATAGCGGTTGGACCGTAGAGGAGGATCAGCAGTTGGTCAGTTCTCGAACGTTATTAATCTAGTTCAGAACCAAATCAAAGGTGACATCGAAGGCTGCCTTAGTTTAAATAATCAATCAAGTCTTCATAATTGACGCCGATGCAGAAAATATCAATGGTGAAATGTCAATTGTTTCTCAGGAATCGCTGGCCAACTCTGCTGAAGATTAACTAGAAAATGAGATTGAACAAATTAACTTCCTTTGAAGAGACTTATTTAGCTATAAGTAAAAACTAAGTTTTTTCTTTGAATTGAATTGCTTAATGAACTTGAAATACACCTCCAAGATATTGAAATTAAAGTAAATAAAACCTTGCAAGCTAAATTTTCTGACGTTTCTGAAACTTATTTAAATTTTTATTATCAATATTTATTTATTTTAAATTAATTCACAAAAAATATTATAACTCACGAGCAACAAAGGCTATCAACGGCTTTCCATTTGAATAGCTATTCGTTTGCAAATTCGGTTTTTTAAACCTCTCGTATTTTTCAATATAGTATTAATATTATTAATATATTATTATTACAAGGCCATTACGCACTGCGACCAGAGCTGATCTATTGTGAAAGGCCTAGTTTTGTAACCCTAGAGTTTAAGGCTTTTTAAAAATTTTAGCACAAACCCAAATTTTTTTGGGTTTGTTGTTCCAAAGATTGCATGGAGATACTACGATACCACCAAGGTGATGAAGTCTCTGTCTGCTCAACGCAGGACATTCACAAAGCACATGTTCTGAGCTTTCAAAAGCGGCAGACATTGGTCTCAGATAGACCAATATTATTTAGATGATACCTCAGATCTACTCTGCTTAGTGGGAGAAGCTTGTCAGATATTCCTTTGTTGGGACTTAGGAATAATTTGGCTTGACGCTGACCGGCACAGTTTAGCCAGTGTGTAGCAAATTTCCTTTCTTCCCATTTCCTAAGGAATTCATTAATGTGGATTTTTGTGATTCCATAGAAAGGCTCAGGACCAGTAAGTTGCATATTTGCTCCTTGTTTTGCAAGGTTATCAACCAAAATTCTGTTTATTTCCTCAAATATTCATATGCATATAAGTACGTGCATATGTGCTGCTTTGGAAATGAAACTGAGATTAAAGATCCGTTTTACACTTTTCTCATAAGCGCGCACCTTTTCTAAGAAGACACATTTTTCAGGCCTTTAGGTGTATGAGTGAGAGAGCATACACTGTACAGCGGCAAACAATTTATCATCAGTGAAGAGCAGTTTTTGTTATAAAGCACTTTCAATCCTATATAACCCACTCTTTGGGTCTACAGCTCTTTGTGAGCTTTGGCCTGCTGCACGTGGGACCTCCATACGTCTCGAACGCTTGCGACTTTTTTCCAGTTCGTTGTCCTAAGTTTCTTGATGTCGTCCTCTAGTCGTCGTCCATTTTGTTCTCGGCATTCCTCTTGCTCTAGTGTTGAACGCTCTGGCTTCTACGATTTGTCTTCTGCGCCCTCGTACCGTCCATTCTTGTAATGTGACCCAGCCATCTTGACCGCTGCGCTTTGATGAAACGTATAACATTTTCGCCCTTTATCAGTTGATCTAGCTCGTCGTTCCATCTTATTCGCCACTCGCCGTGATCTTTGATTGCTCCGAAAATTCTTCTGAGTACTTTTCGTTCGAAGGCTTGCAGTTTTGTTTTATCTGCTTCAATTAGCGTCCACGATTCAGCTGCATAGCATAATACTGGTCTAATGATGGTTTTATACAGAGTCAATTTGCATTGTCTGTTTAGTAGTTTTGCTTGGAAGAGTTTCGTTAACGACTCATGCGATCTGTTCGCTGCTAGAATTCTCTCATCGATGGTGAGGCTCATTGAATTGTCTCTACTCAGTTTGAAGCCTAGAGAGGTAAAGGATTCAACGATTTCAAAAGAAAAATCGCCAATTTTCAGTTTGCCTGATGTTGGTTTATTTTGTCCGGACATCATCATATATTTCGACTTATCTTCGTTGATTTTAAGACCAATTTTACTAGCAGCAATTTCAATATCAGCGAAGATTTTGATTAGGCCGTGGATAATTTTGCTGACAATTGCTATTGCAATTCATCTGCGTATGCGAATAATTGGGAAGTTCTGTTTAAAATATGTCCAGTCCTTTTTGCGTCACTTACTTCATCGATGGCACAGCATAGCATAAGGTTGAAGATTGTTGATGAGAGCGTATCCCCTTGTATAACTCAAGTTTTAATTCTGAAGGGGTCGGATTTTTTATCTTGTATAATTATTGTACTTTGGATACAGTATAACATGAAATTATTAATTTTTATCAACCATATTTCTACAAAGTTAATCAACTTACCAGAAGATTTATAACTTTTACAAATAGCGTCGTACGTCAATGATATTTGACACTTGTGAAGTAGAGAGCTGCAGTATACAAAGAGACAAGTAGTGGAGAGCTAAAAAATCAAAATAAAGATTTCCATCTCTCACAATCATTTTATTTTTGTTTAGTAGAAAAGTTTTTTAAAAACAAAATTGATGACATATTTTGCGCCACCTTTAATATTACCAATGCAGCACAGACGCTAAACCGTTTACCGATCATTTACCTTAAAACGTTTGGAACTCTATTGTGATTGCAGTTCCTCACAACCATAGTAAAGTTTCAAACCGCACTGGCAAATTATTTCTCCAACTTAATCTACTACAATTTGTAGACAATCGCTAGTGTGGAAAAAGCGACTCAATGTTATTAGCAGTCACTGTTAGAAATTGCGCCTGCGCATATGCAATGACCTAAGATGGTTAATAGCAGAGTGCGAATGTTATTTTACATCAACAAGAAACAAACTGTTAATAGCAGGCATTGATTGGCTGGCAATAAAGTTTTTAAAACCATTTCAGTTGGAATTTACATGAGATTGTGAATGCGTGGTTTGTTGCGCTGTTTTAAAATATATTTGTTTGAAATGCTTTTGTTCCTTATTCAATTGAATACATGTACGAGAATTACTCTAAGATGCAATTTGAATTCACACTGAAATGTAATAACTTTGCTTGCAAGTATACAAAATATATATCGCACCCTAAATACAAAAGGGTCACAACTCAAAATGTACTTCTGCTCAAATATGAACGAGACGTTATCAATAAAACGGTCCGCGGATGACATATGGCAAAAATAAATTGTTTGTTTTTTGATGGGACTGTTATAAGCTTACATGGCAAATTTCAGCGTGATATGTCACATAGTTTGTTTTCTGTGCCACTGTAAACAAGTCAAGCTCGAGTGTGGAAAATTTTGAGTGTGCCCCTTTTGTATTTAGGGTGCGATATGTACATACATACATATATACAAATATAACAAACTATTGTATATTTTTAGGAAATTGGTTAAAAACACACAATAGTAGGTAAAACACGCATGCAAAAAATTCCCTTTGGCAGTCTTTTCGTATGTCTAATAAACTTCAACTCATTTTTTTTATATTTATAATGAACTTTATTAAACCAAATATGTACCTTTTAGGTCGACCGCCTTTTGCCATTTTTCTTCTAGAGACATTATTCCATCAGTGTAAAACTTTTGTGGTTTCTCGGCGAAAAACTGCGACAAGTAATTTTCACAGGCTTCTCTTGAAGCCAACTTTACTTCATTAAGGGAGTTCTGCATTGACCGAAACAAATGGTAGTCCGATGGTGCAAGGTCAGGGCTATATGGTGGATGCATCAAAGCTTCCCAGCCAAGCTCTCCCAGTTTTTGCCGAGTCATCAAAGATGTGTGTGGCCTAGCGTTGTCCTGCTGATCAGTTCTGGCCGTTTTTTTTCCATTGCTTGCTTCAATCTCATCAGTTGTTGACAGTAAAGTGTAGAATCAATCGTTCGAGCAGGCTGGAGCAGCTCATAATGGATGATTCCTTTCCAATACCACCAAACACACAGCATAACCTTTCGAGGTGTCAATCCTGGCTTTGCGACCGTTTGTTGAGCTTCACCACCCTTGCACCATGATCTTTTTCGCACATCATTGTCGTATTTGATCCACTTTTCGTCTCCTGTTACCATTCGCTTCAGAAATGGTTCGATTTCATTTCGTTTCAGCAAATAATCGCAGATGTTAATTCGGTCCATTAAATTTTTCACAGACAATTCATGTGGTACCCAAACATCGAGCTTCTTTTTGTAACCAGCCTTTTTTAAATGGTTCAAAACCGTTTGATGATGAATGTTTAGTGCCTTGGCGATGTCATGGCAGCTTATGTGACGGTCCTGGTTAATATTTTCCATAATTTCATCGACTTTTTCAACGATAGGTCGACCGGAGCGAGGTGCATCTTTCACATCGAAATTTCCAGAACGGAAGCGAGCGAACCATTGTTGTGCTACACGAACTGAAACAGCATCGTCTCCGTAAACTTCACAAATTTCATTGGTGGCTTGCGTGGCATTCTTCCCTTTTTTCTACCAAAATTTCTAAATATAGCGAACTTCTTCACTATTTTCACTAATTTTTTAACAGCTATAACTTTTTTTCAACTTCTCCGAATTAAATTTTTTTTTGGTTAAATGAGCTTAAAATGTCACCTTTCCAACACTATGATATGACACAATGTAATTGGTAGCACTGGAGATAGATGACTCCAACGACATCTATTGACAAAATACGAAAAGACTTTTTCGACTACCATATTATAGTAATGCATGAGGGCCTCCGGATCATGAGCTCCTGCGTATTAAAAACATAAACTTTAAATATACTGATTTTTGCTAAATTCGAATTAAGCACTGATTTCGCATTGATAATATAATACACGCTTTAATTTTTTATTTCTTTTTTCATGCCTGTTTTTGCTGAAATCCTTTTGATTTGATTGAAGAAAAACGCTTTCAATCATCTGTTAGTTACTCGAATTTGTTTTTTTTTATTTTTCCAACGAGTTGGGAGAGCTCAGTACTGTCGAAATCAGGGATCTTCTAAAAGTTGTGAGATATAAGGAGAGATGGGGACGAGCTCCCCGCGTATCATCATAACGGGCTATGAGCCTGAGTGCGCCCCATAGTGGACAATCACCTAAACCTAAGATAACAAAACCTAGTCACTCGACGCAAAAGTTTATTCAGGGTCCGGCACTCGAAGTGTAACCAATTAAAGAGGCCATAAATTTAGTTTGGAAAATTACTTTTATTCAATTCAAATTAAAAAAATGTATGGAAATAATACAAAATTAAAAATCAACTTCCTTCTGCTCGATATGACCACATTTTGCCTTAACTATGGCCTTGAGACGGTCCAGAAACGAATCGCAAGCTGCCCGAATGTGACTTGCGGGTATTTTGGCTCACTCGCGGGCAATGGCTTTTTTCAGCGCTTGGAGACTGGTGAATCTTTTAGTTCGGACCTTGCTCTACAAAATGGCCCAAGGAGAATAATCCGTTGGATTTGCGCCTGATGAATTAGAGAGTCATTGTGTGGACGTTATGAAGTACGGAACGTTGTTTTTTAGCCATTATTGGTTCACTCGAGTTTTGTAAGACTGTGCCGAGTCCGCTTGAAATGTGCATGGCTTCAAAGGAACCTCCAGAATACTTTCCCGATAATACTTCGCATTTACCCTGACGCCAGGCTCGATGAAAACTATTGGAGAGCGCCCATCTGCGGTTATATTGACCCAAACCATTATTTGTGCCGGGTGCTGCCTCCTGGTGGCAAATCGATGACTCAAATTCTCACATGAATGTTCGGTGAAATAATCCCTATCGTTTTGGAAGTTGGCGAATTGCTCAATTTGAAAAATTTTCTCTCGGAAAACACAATGTTCGGATACGGAAATTGACCGCTTTCGGCCAAGCGAAGTAACTCCTTCGCTCTCTCAAGTCTGATTTGTTGCTGCTTTGGTGTGAGATCATGCGCCTTTTGGATCTTGCAAGGCTTGACTTTGAGATAATTTTCCAGTATGTGGGGATACTATGGTCAGATATTTTCAGTTCTTTCGCCATTTGATTGGCACTTCATCGGGGATTTCGCTGAAGTCGCTTCCTCATTTTTCGAACCATTTCACGTGACGTTGCAGTCTTTTGATGATCACCTCCATGCCGATGCTACCAGTATCATTGTAACGAGTAATGGTGCGATAGGCAACAAATTTATTTACTTTAAGGTGCTCGAGCTCACGAACAATTGTTGGTTGTGATTTTCCAGCCAAATATAATGCGATGACAATATTACTTTTGAAATCCATTACTGATTTTATTTTTTCGCGTTTACGCTCGGCAAAATGCTTCCGCGCGCTCGTAAACAATAATCTGGCTGTCATTTAGCCAACTATAACAGCCAGCTGATGCCTGTGCAGTAGGCCGGGTCGATTTGTGGGGAGGCAAAAAAACCGCCCATTGCTCTGTGAAAATCATATTCTAGGGATCAAAATAAGAAATTTTGCCGAAGGAACCATACCTCTAAAACGAGTTCTGATGTCCGCCAATTTGCGTCGAACTTTTTAGTTTATTTTCTCATGTAAAGGCCAAAAATGGTGATATTTTGAAATGATTGTATGGGGAACCCGCCAGGGGAGTTCCAGGGGGTGTGCCACTGGCATGGGTGGATCGGCCGTCCAAAGTTAGTGGGGGTCGGTCATACATTTGGACTCGATTGGAGCACTCTAAATGGGTCAAAGTGCGATTTTTCGTTTGCTTGAATTCATTCTTTTATCCTTTTTGCTCCAAAATACTCTCAAATAGCCCTTACTAAAGCAGTCTTTCCTTCGATCAATGTGTGTCAGGCAATTATGGATGCCCGTTATTGATAGCAAATATTACAATTTTTACAAAAAATCCACTTTTATTCTTATTAAAATAAAACCATTAAAAATTATTTCATGCCAACAACCACACCTGTGCCTTCACAATACCTTTCTTCTTCCCTCTCTTCTTCCTGCCTTTGAAGAAAGGCTAGTTAATGCTTGAGAAGAGAAAAATGAAAGTCAATGTGAAAACTCCGCAGCTAAATAGCAAACGACCATTTATTTAGGCACATTTCAATACCATTTTCCAGCCAAAAGGGGAGAAATAAGCATAAAAGTAGGTAAATTGTCCATTTCGGCAGGGAAATAAAATTTTATGAGATCGCTTTAGCAACACGAATGCCATTGGGCGCTTGCTGCTGCTTATAATTTTTTCTACAATAGTTTTTGCTATTTGCGCTTAGTGTTTCCCTTTCTCCAACTGTTTGATGGTATGCATTTAACTATTTTTCTTTTCTTTGGGTTTTGGGTATTTTTCGCCTAGTTCTAGCCCATTTTGACTTTTATATTTTGCTGGCATTGATTTGATGACACTATTGAATGACTGAATAAATAGTTGACTGCGCGGCTGACTGCCATTTGGCATGCTTCATTGAACGACTGTCTGACAGCCATTTGGCTTTTCGCTTATTTGGTTGGCATGCCTTTTGCAGTGCCCTTTATTTAATGTGTGGCACGCATCCAATGCTAAGGTGTACTTTATGTGTTTGTGTGTGTGCGTTTGTGTTGTGTTGAAACAAATGTGTCGGTAAACGAGCCCATAATGTTCGCAATTAGCCAAATTGATTTTCTGATAAATTAAAATTGCAGTTGTGGCACTTTTGCGGCTAATGAAAATTGATTCGAAATAGTTAGTAGTAGATTTTTGGGTGTTAGATGATGGTGATGGTGGGTATTGCTGTAAGTAAGTAAGAAAATGGTAGTGAACTTACAATTTTTGTAAAAGAAAAATTTTAATAATTTAAATAATTTTTTTTGCTAATTTTTTTATAAGCTGCTCTTAAAAACTAACTACCTTTCTTATTGTAATTAATAGGAAAGAAAAGGAAATGTTCGTGAATATTTTTAATTTTTTATTAGTGCCAGTAATTACACAGGCCGACAAAATTTAACCAACATTCAGACCCAGAAACCAGACTATATATTTCCGAAGGTTTATGATGCGCTGAATCCAAATCTGGCCTCAGAATTGCTCTATTAGTTTGAGTTTTCGAGATATCCTAACCTAAAAGTGCAAAAAACCCCATTTTTGCCCATATTTGAGGTTATGTAGCTTTGCAGATGTTTTCTTTCACCAAAATTAAAGGATGGCATCTTTAAATACAATCCTTCTTTTTTCAAATGGCGTTTTGTTTGCTCAAATATCATTTTTTTTCGCAGAGATATCGCATTTTGAAATTTTCATGTTTCGAAATTTTCCTACACCTGAAAATCGATTAAGATAACATAGACATGATATAGTCGCTTACTAATTTTCTTGGGTTTGAGGGCCTGAAATATATGGATTAATAGTATGTAAATTTGGAGTTTGTGGGAAAGCCTGCTTGCGGTTATGTGGGTTAGCCTGCTCGCGGTATGATAGGGGTGGTTTCTAGGGGTTAGGGCTGTGTGTGACTCGGTACCCAAAGGTTAGATAGTGTAGGGATGTGGTGAGTCAGCACACTTATGGTGTGAGACAAAATTTTAAGAAAAATAAGACTCAATTCAAGAAAATTAGTAATCGAATATATCATGTCTATGTTATCTTAATCGATTTTCAAGTGTAGGAAAATTTCGAAACATGAAAATTTCAAAATGCGATATCTCTGCGAAAAAAAATGATATTTGAGCAAACAAAACGCCATTTGAAAAAAGAAGGATTGTATTTAAAGATGCCATCCTTTAATTTTGGTGAAAGAAAACATCTGCAAGGCTACATAACCTCAAATATGGGCAAAAATGGGGTTTTTTGCACTTTTAGGTTAGGATATCTCGAAAACTCAAATTAATAAATTAATTTTAGTTATCAATCCGAATTTTGCATGGACAGAGAAGCAGATATTAGTTTAAATTATTTCGGATACTTTTCCTTGTAGACTAGTGTTATTATTATTATTTGTTGCTGTCGCGTAGGTTAGAGGCGCATAGTGCCGAAACAAAAGATTGCCAATGTTGTCGATTGTTCGCTATTGCCTCGATCTAGGACCACGTTAGGTGTTCGTCGACTACTAAAAACTGGTGAAAAAGGCTACGTCGCCATGAACCTTATGATGGCCTCTGCGGTGATGGGAGCATTTCTGTTCATGTTTCCTCAAAGGAAGCGTGGACGGAGTGCAGAATTTGTATGCAGGACCTGATGAAACTGTTCACAGATAGCAGGAAGTTGGTTGGTTGGTTGGTTTAAGGATGACCCCACATCGGAGTGCCACACAGACCGCAAGTTGGGTGCGTTGTGTTGGCCTAGAGCTCATTATATTATATCATTTCCCCATCCAACCGAGACTTTGACTATAAATTTTGGTGCAAGATATTAATTCGTTTCGAGAATTTAGTGATAGATTCGATTTTCAGGTCCGAGAGTACTGAAAGATTGTCAATTGTTGGAGAGCCTAGAAGAGCGAGTCGACTTCTGGCTAGGCCGGGACAACTGCACAGCAAATGCCTGCTCGATACTTCCTCATCTTCGTCCTCGCAGTATTTGCATGCGTCGTTTTGAGGAACCCCGAGCCGAGGTGCGTGAGTGCCCAAAAGGCAGTGGCCGGTGATAAGAGATATTATATTCCTTAGTTCGTGTTTCGAAAGACTTATAAGGGTTTTTGTCTGTTTCAAATTGTAGGATGGCCAGATTTGTCTGGTCGTAACGCAAGTAGTTTCCACTCGCCACCTCCGATCAGCAATGCTGTAAAATTCTCGATCAATGGATTTAGCAGGAAGTTGAACGAACGTTTTGGTAGAGGAGTATTCTGCGGGCAGCTTCCCACCAGGCTTAAGTCCAGGCTACCAAACCACTACAATATGCTCCAAGAAGAGTTAGCCACAATGTAGCTCACTTGTGTTATAATTGTCAGAGAAATAAATATTCTTCACGTCCTCTCAGCAAGCGCTGGGCGTGTATACAAGTTTACAATATCGTGAAGTCCTTCTTCTCATGGATGGTTCGGAAGCACCCGAGGAAACCTTTAGGGTTAACAAAGCCGCAAGTTTCGAATTTTGTGGGTGTCCTTTCGGGGACAGTTTGCCTTATGTAGCCACACTGTGATATCGGCATTACTTCGAGTGCTTCTTGTGGCAACTGTCTGGAGAATGAAGTGGAGTCATCTCCAAGATAGAGTCGCAAGTCGGAGAAGGGGTTTTCTCTAAATCTCCTTTAAAATGCTGAATATTGCTTGTTTTTCAGGCAAAAGTCTTTGCGATCCTACAGGCATGCAAAATGCTTAAGAAACATGGGAGCGAGGGAGATATTACAATTTTCTCTGATGGTCAAGCCGCGATCAACACTCTGATGACGCCATGATGCAGCTCCAAACTGGTCAAATCCTGTAAGGGGGAGACCAAAAATGTTGGGTGTGCAGATAACATTCCCCCGATCTGGGTTCCAGGACATAGGAACATAGGGGGAAATGAATTGGAGACTGAATTGGTCTCAGAGACCTGACTGTTGTTAAAGAGGAATTGCACAACTTATTTCTTAGGAGAGCGAAAAACAGATGGAGCTCCATTTGTTCATGTGCTACTTCGAAAACCCTTTGGCCCCAGTATAATAGACGGAGGTCTTAGAAAGTCCTGCGGACTCAACTTCATTCAACTTCCAAACTCGTAGCTGTGTCTTTCAGTCAGTGGACGATCGGCACACACCGAAATGCTAGTTTTAGCATTCAACCCCCATCGCAGAAGCAATGGGTACCTTTCAGAGAAGGAAACTATTAAGCACTTTCTCTGTAAATTCCCAGGTTTGGTAGGTAGACGATTAAGACCGCTGGGTGCCTGGGGCAGTGCGCCAACCTAAATCCGATCAATATTCTGCATTAAATCAACAGCTGTGGCTGGCTGTAGATGTCTGCTTGTTGAAGGTCTCACAATGATAAAAAAACGGTGCTTTTGTGCTGATACTTCAACCATTTCACCTACCTATATAGAATAAGTTTTCGTGTTCTGGGCCTGAAGCACCTGAAAATAATGCCGCAAAGGAATCCAAAAAAAGTATTAATTAAACATTTTATAAAATTGAGGAAGCGAAAGCTTATCCCCCAGAAGATGCATTCTGTTTTTTATTGGCGTAATAAGTATGACAACCCTTTGCAAACTTGCAACTTGTTAAATCTCGAACCCACCGAAACCTTGAAAAGGCTCCTCGATTGCATGGTTGTACGAGTATATAAAGATCGAAGTGATAAACCCAACCCACGGAAAAATATCGCTAATCATGAGGCCCTACTCTAAGGAATAAGAAGGCATGATATTACCTTCACTGCTCTGCACCTCCAATACCATTACGGAAATGTTTGAGTCTATTTTGTAGTCAGTCTCACGAAAAGCCTTTGCAGTGCCGTTAAATTGTGTTTTTTTTTTTCTTTTTCTTTTATGATCAAAAAATTCCATTATATTTTTTATGCAATGCTTAGGTAGGTAGGGTGGTTGTCATAAGACACACTTAGACCTTCCGCAGGTCCATTGTGATACCACTGGAGCTCATCCTTACTCTACGTGTTCCTTTTCAAACCATCCGGTTGCTTTAATAAACGAGCAGAGCTTCGTTAGTTTTATATGGGCTATATCAGCTACATCGGTTAGAAATGCTGTATCAAGAGTGCGCAGCCTTCTCATAGCTAGGCTTTCACACTCACATAAAAGGTGTCTGACTGTTCCTTCTGTATTAAGACAGCTTCTACAGAAATCGAAATACGGGAGTCCTAACCTTCTAGCGTGGCTGCCTATTAAACAATGACCAGTTAATACACCTATCATTTTTCTTATAGATTCTCTGTTGAATCTTAGCAAGATCTTCGATCGACCGCTGTTCCAGTTCGGCCATGTCTGCCTGCTTAGTTCGCATGTTGTGAGGTTTTGCCAGCTTGTATTTACCTTTTTGATGGTTTCCCTGTCTATAAGTAATTTACAAGTAGCTATGGGTATGGGTATCAGCGCCTGCAATGCTTAAGCTTATAAATTTACAATTATACATTTTTATATTTTGTTGTTGCAATACATATGTTTGTATGTGCCTGTAGACATGTTTACGAGTGTAGTTACTAATTAGCATTTTTTCTCATTTTCTTTGCAGGTAAGCTGGAAGAAATAATTTTATACTATAAAGTAATACTTAAAAATTACACGAGTGGTAAGTCATAATAATTTAAATTAAGAAAATTTTTTTATCGAAAATGAAAAAAGAACTATAATTTGCGCAAAAAGTTTGTGATTACCAGCAGTGTCTTAATTACCAACTAACAACATCGTCGCACGTCTGCAATGAGCAACCAACATCTATGTACCTATGTACGCTGATACATGGCTAGCCGCATCCCCATCAAACATTCGCGGCAATAACCGCCAAGTCTTGTCGCCAAAGCTGTGCCTGCAAACTGACCTTGAACTTCATTCACATTGCCAGTGAGCTAAATTTACATAAACATACATACCTATCTACTCATATGCACCACTCGTAATAGCATCAGCAGCTTTGCAGATTAGCGCTGCAACAGCTTGTCGTGTTGTTCTTATTATTATTTTTTTGGCTGGATATGTTGATGCAGGTGCAGCCACAGACGCATTAGCTGTCACACGAATGGTCGTCTGTGGGTCTGTTGTTTGTTGGGTTTTTGCTTTCGCTTTTTTCCTCTCATTGATGCTAAGCTTTACATATTTGCCTCTTGACCGCGTTTATCATTGCGAACTGCCACAGCTAAGCTAATCGCGTAGTGTAGATAAATATGAAGAAATCTTACTTAGTTTAAATGTGCGACGGACAGGCAGTTGTTGGCTAATTTGCATAGACATAACTCTGATGCACTTGCATTTATCACTAATGTATAAGTTGGGTTGTATGTGTGTGTGTGCCTAAAGAAATGATTAATTGCACATTAGTGTGATCGCGCTGCAGCGGTGGGAAAACACCTCAGAGAGACTTTCATAAGCATTAATTTATTATTTATTTTGCTTACTTTTTCTTGCGATGGTTTGTTTGCTTTTTTTATGACTTAAGACTTAAACTCAAAAGCATTATTTTTTTGTTGAACTTACCATAGAGTGCAAAATAAATATTTATGTATAAAATCAGTGCGAAATAATACATGAAAGCCGCTCGGCTCACTTAAAAGAATACGAGTGCATGGTAAATTATCCGCTCATGCTCCATTTGCTTATGCTCTCATAATCAACGATTCTGATCAGTTTTATAAATATAATAAAATAATTTTTTTTATGTTTACAATGATTTGCGAGTTGGATCGTTTTTTTAATGGTGTTTATTCTTTAACCAAAGCCAAAGAAATCCAATTTTCAAAGTTTATCCAAAACTTAAAAAAGTTGAACAAAATTTCATTTAAATCTTGAACCCTTTAATTCGAGCTTTTAATAATTTTTTTGGATACGCGGTAACATGGCTCATGTGATTTTAGCAAAAAAAAAAAAACTATTAAAAAAAGAATAGAAAAAAAATTAAACAAATATTAGAAAACATGGCATTCTAAGCGCCTAAAAATCACATGGATTTTTAAAAATAAAAAAATAAACACAAAATTAATTTATTGTGAAAAAAATGTGCAAAAACAAATTTCAAATAAGTTCTCGACGGTGACGGCTCTACCAAAGATTTTTTTTCTAAAATCATCGCTATTCTTTCGTTGCTACACTTTACTATACCAAAATTCAAAGGGCTATAAAACTTCATACACGAAACTTTTTAAAAACTGAAAAATTTTTAAATTTTGTTTAATTTTTCTCAATTTTCTATAAAGTTTAATTCTTTCAGTTTTCGTTAAAATATGAACAATATTTATCAAAAAAAAAAAAAAAAAAAAAATTCGAAGATGCTTACTCTCTTTTTATAAAGATTTAAAATATCAAGAACAAAAAATGTTTACAAAGTATTATAATTAAATAAAGAAACAATTCTGAGGAAAAAAATTCCATTATCATAACGTTTATTTTTTATGGCAAAAAAGAATGGAAACACAATAATCATCTTTTAAAAATCATAAGTTGATAATTAATCTTAATCAAAAACATTTAAATTGAGAAAAAATCAATACTAGGGAATGGAAAAAAAAATATAAAGGGTGGTTAAATTTTAAGGGCCGATGTGGAATGTGAACCACACCTAAACGACAAACTTTTTTCTGCATTTCATTTGATATTTTTCAATTTCACACTAACTCAATTTGAACTATGGAAAGATACACAATCGAACAACGCGTTACATATCGAAGAAAATCATCTACAGTGATGAGGCACATTTTCACCTCAGTGGATTCGTCAATAAGCAGAATTGCCGCATTTGGGCGAATGATAATCCAAGAGTGATTGCCGAAAAACCAATGCACCCACAAAGAGTGACTGTTTGGTGCGGTTTATGGGCCGGTGGCATCATTGGGTCGTTGAGGCCGGTCAGGCAGTTACTGTGAATAGTGTTTGCTATCGTGAGATGAAAACGGACTTTTTACGGCCCGAATTGGAAGATATGGATGTGGAAGATATGTGGTTTCAACAGGACGGTGCCACTTGTCACACAGCTAACGAAACAATGGCTCCTTTGCGCGAAAAATTTGATGGCCGAATAATCTCACGTCGCGGCGATGTCAATTGGCCGCCAAGATGATTTGATTTGACACCGTTGGACTTCTTTCTTTGGAGTTCTTTGAAAGAAAAGGTGTACGTCAACAAGCCAGCAACAATTCAAGAACTAAAGGATGAGATAATTCGACACATTAACGGCATAGAACCTCAATTATGCCTCAGCGTCATCGAAAATTTGGAGCATCGGATTGAGGTGTGCCGCCGAGACGGCGACGGTCATTTGACCAATATTTTGTTCCACACGTAATTGAACCATACCAGTATTATCATAATAAAGAGAAATTATAATAATTTCCTAAAAAAATTGTATTTTATTCAAAATCAAGACCGGCCCTTGAAACTTAACCACCCTTTATAAAAAAATAAAAAAATCGCCATGCACGCACTCAATCATGCTTGCCACTGTATAAGTACACAGGGTGTGCTTAGATGCTATGCAGTTTTTTGTGTACGTCTTTCGTAGTTGTTGGTTGGTTGGTTAGAGTGGTGATTCATCCATAATCCAACTAGCACTTTCGCACCATTTTCTTGCCACATCCTCGTTACCAACTTGTTTACCAGTTCTTTACGGCGTAACTGTATCCAGTCTGTGCGGTTTAAAAACCTTATTAGGTTGTTGACATCTAAGCCAAACAGTTGTTCGAGATTCTCGAACAGCGGTTTGCCCAGGGTTAACATTCTGTCCTTCCATAGGGCAGGGCATTCATAGAGAAAGTGGAAGATTGTTTCCTTTTTCTCCGTTTGTTTACAACTGTGACAGTATGTGTTGTGAGAGATGCTCGTTTTGACTGCTTGTTCTCTGACAGACCAAAAGCCAGTTATGATTGCCGTTAGTCTCCAGGCGTCCCGTCGTTTCATGTTCATCAATGTTGACGATTGTTTGAGGTTACAGGGTGCAACACTGAACGCTACCATATATTAGAGGATAACTCGTAGTCTCCCACTGAATTATGACTGTTGCTTAATCAACCTAAAATTTAAGCAGACAATAACTCCCTACACTATTAGCGGCTTCTTGAGTGTTTCATAAAGACAATCATTTGCGTTGAACGAGAGAGCCAAATATTTAACCAATGATTCCCATGCTTCATTTATCACAAATGACGTCTTCTTTCCGGAATCAGGTTGATTTACAGTATCTGAGAGCACTATTCGAGCACTTCCGAGTGGAACGACGGTTTTGGACGTTGTGTAGAATACTGCCCTGGGTTCACAAGGGGAAACGAAAGGCGTGAATGTCGATGGATCGGAAAATGTGAAAATTGTGATTATGCGAATAGTCACTGAGCTCAATTCGACCATTGTAATAAAGGGTGGCGCAAAATTAATCGGGTGGCGCAAAATTAACCATTCAACTTTTTACTAAAAAAAAAATATTTTGAATGACGGAAATCTTTATTTTGACCCTTACGTACTCCATTGCTTGTCTGTTTGTATGCTGCAGCTGTCTAGCTGACAAGTGTCAAATATGATTGCCGTAGGACGATATTTGCAAATATTATAAATCTTTCCATAATTGATTAATTTTGCGCCATCTGTTATATGATTTTCATGAAAAATGTAGGGCAAGTAAAAAGTTCTGAGCATTTTTTCATTTTACTTCGACGATAAAACTCACACAGTTAAAATTATCTGATTAATTTCAAATATGTGCCATTTTCTCCAAAAATTTCATAGTTCCAAGATTGAAATTTCATAGTTCCGTGATTGAACAAGTCTTCGTACTTATTGGTGAAACACTTAACCAGTTCACAAATCCTACTTCAGGCTGCGTATTTTCAAAAATTGTTTTGTACCAAGTGTGAACTATTATTGAGAATGCAATAAAATATTCCATCTTTGCAGCTCCTGTGATATCGTTAAAATGCCATCTGGCATTGTCTTGATCGATCACAACATTATTTCTATTCGCCAATTCTGGCCATTTCTGGTCAATCGCCTGTTTCGAACTGATCCGTTGTTGTTCGATGAAATCGGCTAATAGAGGATCCTTTTCAATCCCAACAAACACGCATCAAAACCTTCGTCGCCGTTGATTGAGGCTCGTCGATCGTTTGGAGGGACTCAACACTATTTGTCCATAATCTTTTACGGTAGTTTTTCTCCTACGGAATCCACTTTTAATCGTAGGTTACCTTCAGCTTCAAAAATGATTCACATTTATTACGTTTCAGTAAAGAATTGCAAGCTTCAATTCGATACTAAACACATCCATGCATACATCGCTTTTTTTTAAAGCTCAGCATTATGCAAATGACTCCAAATGACCGCTTAAGGGGGTCTTCTGGTCTCCAGCGAAAAAAAAAATCGATTTTTTTTATTTTGCATGATTTTGTTGTATGTGTATGCGAGAATACGCCGCAGGAAGGATTTTTTGAAAATCGTATTTTTTCACATTTTTCTGGGCACCGAAGTGTACCCTCCTCCGGCCGTTTTATCATAAACTTTATCTTTAAACGCGTTTCCCCGAAAATCGTGTTTTTTAAGCATTTTGGTCACACTTTTCATAGTAGTTATACTCCGATTTCAATGGTTTTGGTCTTAAAAGGTTCGGAAAACTTACCACTAAGTTTCCCCGTGCACGATTTTTGAAATTTTTTTTCATTCCATTTTTATAACCTTTTAAAGTTCAAAAAATGAGCAAAAAAAAATTTTTTTTGCAAATTGTTGCATAACTTTTGAAAAAAATTTAAAAAAAAAAATCTGTCACGGTAAAACTTAACCAGGGCAACTCTGAAGACAACGCATATCTAATTTTTGCTTTCTGATTACCCAGGTGGAAAAACCGTGACCAAAATGGAGACCTGTTTCGTTTGGAGGTGGACGTCTTCAGCGCCATTTCAAGGTCGCGGGTGTTAATTTTTTTCAAAGTCAAAACCATTTTTTAAAAGCCAAGACATGTACCTTTAAAATAAAAAAAAATTTTTTTTAAATATTCACAGGATTTGTCACATCCAATCCCCAAAAAAACCGTTCATTTCAGGGCCTCGAGACCAGAAGACCCCCTTAAAAGGAATACTTAATGAATTTCATATTTTAAGTGGCTAACTCCACTAGCACTTCAGCAAATTTAATATTTTAGTTAGTAGTGTTTGTCTTTTTAATGAGTTGGATGATGGGATACTAAAATTCATAACCTGTTGATGAGGGGTTTACTCTAATTTATCCAAAAATGAGTCCGTTTGTACCCATTCGGAGGATGTGACCCAGCAAACGAAGCCACGGAATCTTTATTCGCTCCACTTTGTCTATGTCGTCGTAAAGCTCATACAGCTCATCGTTCGATCGCCTACGATAGGCACCGTTACTAACGTACAAAGGCCCAAAAATCTTCCGCATGGTGAGAGCCTTATAAAGTCTTTTTTTTTTTTTGTCGAGAGAGGGCTTTACTACGCCGTTGCCTGCTTAGCCCAAAGTAGTAGTAGTAGTAGAGAGATTCTACGTTGGATTTCAAGGCCTACATTGTTATCGGTTTTAATGGTAGTTCCTAGAAAAACGGAATTGTTTGCAATCTTGAAATCATAACTGTCACGAGTGACGTGGGTGCCGATAGGCAAGAGCGCCGACTGTTTGATGCAGCGATTAAATTCTTCGGCTCGCACGATCTTTTCCAACATCAGGTCAAAGAAGTCAGACTAAAGTCGAAAGTATCCGATTAAAAAGCATAGGCACACAAATTTATGAGAGACCTTCATTTATGGAGCGAAGAAACAGCACAATAAAAGGCGCATATGGAGTCAGTCGAAGGGCTCATAAATCGTCGAAATGGAGACCAATTCGTCACTCTACGCAAGGGCGAAAAATGCATTGCCGAGAAAGGCACTAGAGGGGAGTGCTCTTGCGAATGCTGGTCGTAAGCCTGGTATAACGAGGGAAACTTAGAAGTGAACAATCGAAAGAGAAGCTGGAAGCATTGGGAAGAGTTGGAGTGAATTAAAGTACATTCGCTCTAAATGCCGTGGGTGATGCGCTATGTCCCACGAGAGACTGAGAATGAAAAGAATAATGAAAAAAATAATGCTTAAAAATTAATAACTAATCTATTTTCACACAATATCAGAGCGTCATGGTTTTATGTAATCTGATCGAAGCTACATCATTGAAAACCATTTGGTATTACTAGTTGGCATATAAACATTAATACTTACATTTGTGAGGGTTTTACATTAAAATATTAATATTAACATTTGACTTCCGACACTTTAGCATTTTTTAACCACAGCCACATTTACAATCATTACGAATCATTAAAAACTCTTTACTGGATTCTACACTAACCCAAAACGTCTTACAGCAAACAAAAAAAAAATTAAAAAAAAAGAACTAAACCTAAAAAATACTTCGTAAAGCAAAATCTCGAGCACACCTTAATCAATAAATCATTGGGGCGCAAGAATGGCAGCAAATTCTGCAGCCAAACAATAAATGGACAACTACTGTAACCCTAAAGAGCGAAAAGCAGCAGAAGGCGAAACGCAATTACTTAATTACAGAGTGTAGGAACACGCGTAGTGGGACAAAGCAAAACAAAAACAAAGAAGCACTTGCAACCGCACAATAACACATACACACACGCGCACACCTACATAAAACCAAATAGCGAAAATCTGCGCTGCGAACTATTTTTAACTAATGGTCCGCTGGGCCGAAAGAAAAGAACCCGCCAACTGAAGCCAAAGCGGCGAAATAACAAATTGCTTTCAATCATAATTTCCAGCAAATTACAACAGGCAATAAATGTAAACAGCAAAATAGTCGGTAAGACAAAAAACAAAAGCCAAACAGAGTAGAAAATATGAAAAGTTTAAAAAACAAACACACCGAAAACTAAGCAGATAATAATGATGAGCTAAATGTAGTACCAAATCCCAACAAGCTTATGGTTTGATGCCAGAAAATGGTCCGAACATGTTGCAAGCAGTGCGAGGCGTTCAAACTGGCAAACAAAAAGAAAGAGGAATACAATGACAAATGAAACGGAAATGGCACAAGAAAGCGCCAAAGTTGGCTATTAACTTAAAAGTGAGGCGAAGAAAAACATTGCATTCAAAGAGAGCGAGAGAGAGTCAGATCGCAAAGCGTATAAGTAAGTGTGAGTGAGTGCTCAAACAACAAGATCATTGCCGGCTCCACGTTATTTCGCTCACCTTTGCTTTGCCTCGCATTCACCGGCTAGAAGCGAGCTTGCTTCAGTTTGAGTAAAAACGTGGCGGCGTGCAGTAACACCTGTCGCTTTGTGTCGCTAACGCGTTGTTAAACGATTCTACCTATTACGGCTAAACGTAGACACCTCTCGTGCTGTTCCGCGGTTTTCATGTTTCGGGGTTCGTTGCGTTATTCGTCGCGTTCAAAGTTGAATGTTTGCTGAAGTATCACTTTGGTCAAGAATCGCATCGTTTTCGAAGAAATATAATAATAACAACAACAAAACAAAAGGCGGTGGGTATGAGCGTTGCAAGTGTGTGTTCTTTGAAAAAATTGTGTCCAGCCGATTTGCAGAAACTTGAGAAAAAAATGTATTAATGTGCGTGTCAAATTTTTAAGTGCTTTGGTGGTGAATCGTGCGTGGGCAAAATATTAAAAAAAAAACAAAGAAACCTAAAATGAATTGAATTGAATTCATTGGCATGAAATTGCAAAATTTTTGGCGTGAGAAAGCACAATTATCAAATCTGATTTCAATGAAAAAGTGCCCATACACAAAAAGTTTCATGTTCAAAAAAAAAAAAAATGAATTATGTACAAAAAATGGATTACACCAAAAAAAAAATATTTACCTTTACATAAAAACAGCTGAACTTTTATTACAAAAGCAAGCAGAAAACCAGAAAAAGTTGAATAAAAGTTACAATAAAGCAGAAAAACGCAGAAACAAGTTGAATAAAAGTTGCAATAAATATTTGCAAACAAATAAAATTAAATAATACGACTTTCCTGTTACAGAATTAATTTAGTGAGCTGTATAATTTTTTTTTTTTTAAGGCAAACATTTTTTGTTGTGTAAAAATGTTACAATTCGCTAAAACACTTCTATTGGTTATAAATAGGGGCAAATATATATATGTCTATGAGACTATTATTTTTAAAATATAAAAAAATAATATGTCATAAAAAGCATTTACACATTTGCGACATTAAAAACTGATCGCTGTGGAAATGTATTTAACTGGATAGAAGAAGAAGTGGATGTCTGGTGAACGAGGGGGCAAAAATATATCATTGAAATTCAATGGACGAAATTTGCAACACTCACTGCCTGTCTGTCAAGCTGTATAAATTAAAAATTCTAGAAAATGTGTAGGCAAATATTTTGTGGCTCTCTGGCTTAAACTAATCGTAAAATTTCATTAGGAATCTTTCCTCAAACTATTTTAGAGCTCTGGGCCAAAAGTAACTTTCTTGATAAGAAGTATGTTAATACCCCTAAAAGCGGGAAGCACTGAGTTAATATAAGTTGCACAAAAATATTCTTGGCAGAATACTTATGCGATAAACAAATGCCTTTCATAACAGTAATTCTTGCTTAAGTTTAAGATTTCATAAAAAAGACACAAAATTTATAGAATTTTCTAAAATATAAATTTCCATAAAATTATAAAATTCTTAATACATATTTAGCAGATACCAATCGAAGACGCTTCGGTGCGTCAAATGATCACGGAAAGTTACCGGAACGATCCACATTTATGTGCCGCCAAGTACCACCATTTCAGTAGTACGCCTTAAGTATTCATGGGGAACATTTTATGCTGTTACAATAGCAACAACAACCAACAGGTTTCACTTCTACGATGAAAGCCAAGATCTTGCGTCGCAATATAGACTGAGAAATCGCCAATTTCTGTGTGCAAACCCTGAATATCCTTTTTTACTTTACTAGAATTTTTCAAAAACATTCTATTTTACAGAGCGATTTCATGTCAAGTGATCCAAGTTTTTCAAAAATGAAAAAAAAAAAAAAAATGTTTTTCTCAAAAAAAATTTACAAAAAATATTATTTCTTTACCAATTGTCTGTTTTGAAGTGTAGTTTATACCAAAAAATACAAATAAAATAAGAAAAATGTTAAAAGGAGTTAAAGAGATTTCATTTTAAAAAACATCACTTTAAGCACAAAAAAATAAAAAAAATAAATAATTGGAGCGTAATTGGACGAGCTACTCCTCCTCCTCTGAATGGTAGTTGGTTTCTGAATTAGGAGCCTTTTCAATGCAGAAATACATTCGAAGGTTTGTCATTGCCTGCTGAGCGGCGACCGCTATTGGAAAACACTTTTTCTGTAAGTCGGTGGTTCTTGTCCCGTCTTTCGAAACTACGCACTTCCGACTGGTAATCACGCAACAATGCATACGGCTACGGTGGATGCCTAAAATAAATTATAAAAATGTTAAATCAGCAGAAGATATTTCACTTTAAAAACTGTACACCAAAATTTTCAACATTGAAACAATTTTTCAGCATTTTTACATCATACTCAAGCCTACAAATTGAGCAAGTTTTTGAAGAATTGACGACATTCGAGATCAATTATATGAGATATGAGATCGCTCAGATACTTAATTGCCAGTATTCTATTAAAAACGGCGTTGGGAAGCTACATCACGCTTCCACCTTTCTGTAACTAGGCTCTGATCACTTCCGATTGTGCTAAATATGCAAATTGTGATACTTAGATTTAACTTGCTTTAACTAGTGCTAGGCGCAACACATAACAGCTTGAGGTAATTTCATGATTTTTTAATAGTCGCTATATTGAAATCGCTAGCAGTAGCCGCTTTTTGGAACAAATCTGCAAAATTGTCAATTATAATGACGTCACATCTATTCGATTCAAATTGCTCGATTGATCGAATGTGTGAAATCATGTCAACAATTGTTTGTGGCAACATTGAAAAAACCCAAACCGAAATTTCAATATTATAAAATAACTAATATATTTATACTTCCCCAAAAATGTGCAATCAGGCAGGTACGTGCGACGTTTGGATTTTAAGAAATAATATGCTGATTTCTGACCCATATGTTAAATGAGTTCACTCCCAATGGCTCCACAGAATGACTACATGGATACTCTGGATATCCGTTGCTAATGACTTCATTCAGAAATCTTGAAAATGTCGAAATAAAACAGTGTAATGCAATGTAACATACACTAAATATTTTCAATTCATATTTGAATTTTAATTAAAGAAAACCTCTATAAATGTGTAATATATTGCAGTAAATTGTATGCCCCTTATGTCTACATAAATATGTGAGCCCATATTAACATACGTACACAGAGCAATAATATAGCAAAAAAATTGAAAAAAACCGACTAAAAATCTTTGTTTTTAAAGATCTTAATCCGTAGTTGATCATGAAACCAATAGAATGCTCTGACTTAATCTAAAAGGCAAAACACAAAGTTCCATACATTAAACAACTTTTTTTATAAAATATTTGCATACATATGTACCATATATAATAAGAAATGTGTACCATCACCACCTCAAGGCCAAGTGAAAATAATAATCGGCAACATTTCAATTCACTTGGTGACAAGCATCCTTTCAATCAAGTATACGTACTGAAATGAAATTGAACACGCCCTGGTTGTCGTTCAATTCGCTTAATCCTCTTTTACAGCTTAGCAAGTAAGAGTGATGTAATTGTGATGTCAAATCGACTATTTCAATTGGATACTCGTTCGAGCATAGTTACAGAAACAGTTGCACAATCCGTAATATTCGTGAAGAATCTTTATAAGCCGTTAAGACCTATTTACGATCTGTTTCATAATGTGAATACACAAAATTAAAAGGTCTTTCAAAAACGTGCCCAGCCGTTGTTTTAAAATAAAACTATATAAAATATAAGATTTCTCCAGGTTTCACTATTTTTGTTGAAAATTCGACTCTTACAATTGAAAAAAGACACTTCAGCAGCCCGTCATACGAGAATTAAAATTTTCAAGAACTTGCTCACACATTAGCGCATTAAGTCCAGCAATCTCGACACGAATGTTGTGTTTCAGGTGTGGAATCATTAACGGCTTATTCGCATAGACTTTACTTTTCAAAAAATACCACAGAAACTAGTCTAATGGAGCTAAATCGCATAATCCTGGCGGTTATTTTATGTCACCATTGTGTGAAATTAACCGACTGGAAAACTTAGATCGCAATAATGCAATGTGTGAGTTGTGGCTCTATTCGGTTGAAAATAAAGATCGTCTATATGCACGCCTTCAAGCTTAGGCCACAAAAAATCTTCAATTAGTTGCCTATCGCGATGTCCATTGACCGGAAGAAAAGCTGGCGAATTATTCTTCCAGTCCAAAAACCACATCAAACAGTATATTTGGGTGGACAAAATGATGTTTCAGAAATTACTCAAGGGCTTTCTTCACCCCAGATGCAAGAAATCCATTGGGTGTGAAATAAGCTTCATCACTAAAGATGAATTTTGTGATATATTTGTTCTTAAAGATCGACCTTTTCATAATAAGTTTAAGTTAACGCGTTGCTCTATTGTGTATTCATGCATTCATGGTTAAAATTGTAAATGTCAGATATGACATAAAAAAAGAATCGTCTAGGAATTATTTATTACAGACATTTAGGCGTCACTTTTGACAGACCTTAACACCTATTGCTAAATTCTAGATGATTTGGATTCAACTGAAGTATGTGAAATATGGCAAGCAGGGCCACCGTTGCATCCTAAAATGGGTTGATTTATTTGATTAGCTTTGAAAAAGCTTCGAGTTTTAAACTTTTATTTCTCTAAAGTTTTAAGATATCGGTAAAATGGCAATCACCTACATATGCTTGAAAAATCAAAAAAAAAAAAAATTTAGTCTGCTTCTAATATAATTCTGCGAACACGAGGAATTTACACTTTATATAAATAACTATCAAGTCGTTAAACATTTGTATTCATATTTGGAAGTAAAAAGCCAATAACATATTATGAATAAATAAGAAATACTGTGGCTTATTGAAAACATGCAATAAAGATAAACTAAATCGAGTCTTAAATTTTTTAAATGACTAAGGAATATCAAAACTTGAGAAGTAACTTTCAAAAGGCCTGCACGTATATGTGTAAACATCTTTCCATGTAACTTCATCTTCCTGCGAACATCAAACGTTCGAATCTGCCGTGATCTACGCATATTTATCACTCGACAAAAAATTAAAAAAAAAAATTCCAAGAACAGCTTGCATTGAGGTATGCACTACGTTTTACCATGAAAATACCGCTAATTCTACGTCAATTCTGACGCGAAAAACGGTTAGATGCTGTCTAAAGACAACAGCAACAACAAAACAAGTGGGAGCACTAATCAAAACAACAACAATGGTGGTAACACGTACACGTGTGTGCTAACTTGAGAAAAAAAAATGTAAAACAAGGAGCAGAACTGCATGTCTCCAACAGTCAACAACAACAAATAATCGCACGAGTAATAAAAGACGGATCAATAATTTAATATTAACGTATTAACAACAGCCATCATCATTTAATGTGAAGTGCAAAAGAGTTTTTTACGTATCTTTTTAAAATTAAAAATTTTTTTATACATTTTTTTTTCGATGTTAGGTAGGTAGGTAAGATGGCAAGAGTACCCCAGGTACACTACAAGTAGCACTTACGTGCCGTTTTGATACCATAAGGTGGACTATTACCTGTGAAAAGATTTAGGGAAGAGAAAAACCGTCTACAGCCATCCAGTGCTGTTGATGTCGTGGGGTAGAGAAAACGGATTTAGGCTGTAGAATTTCTTCAAGGCATCCTCAAAGGGCACGCTAAGGAATCTCAAGCGCCTAGCCGCCAGAGCCGGACACTTGCAGAGAAAGTCTTCGTTCCACAGTCTTTTTCTCTGCAGGATCCCCACAGCTTCTGCAATAGGGGTTTTACCGAATTCCAAGTTTCTCCGCATGAGTACCGATCACCCAGTGACCAGTGAACACCGCAATGAGTTTGGAAATTGCATGGCGGGGGATTCCCATCACCTCAAGCGTTCTGTTTCTATCGTATTGGGGCCATAGTGTTTTTGAAATAGCACCACAGACCTCCATCTGTCTTGCGCTTTTTTTAGAAAGAAATTGTGTAGTTTCCCTTTAACAACGGTCAAGGGGACACCGATGTCTGAGAAGGAGATAGCTGAAACCGGTTCTGTCGACCCTTTCCTGGCAAGCTCGTTGGCAATTTCATTTCCCTCTTTGTATATTCCTGTGCCCAAGAACCCAGATAAGGGAAATGTTTCCTGCGCGTTTGAGACGTTTGAGTTCCTCTTTATAGGAGTTGAACAGAAGAGAGCTGCAATACGGCGACGATAGGGCCTTGATCGCTGTTTCGGAAAAAATATTAATGTCTCCCTCCCAACAGCGATCTCGAAGCATTTTGCATGCCTGCAGGATCGCGAAGACCTCCGCTTGAAAAACTCTGCTTGTTTCCGGCAGTTTAAAGGAAGTCAGTGAAAACAGAGGTATATATATCCGTGCCGACTCTCCCCTCTTTCCAATCTTGTCTGCTCGGAAAGATAGCCCTACCACAATCCTCAAAGCACAGTTTCCGGATGGAGAGATTAGTGCAAAGAACTGAGAAGGAGGAGAACATCTGCTTCAAGATGCTACTATGTCCTACAGGAAGTTGTCTCCAAAGGCCAATCTCCTTCAACCTAATAACACTCTGAGCAGCAATGAATTTAACCTGCAGATCTACAGGATGTAAGTGCAGAATAATGTTGAGCGCAGCAATAGGGCATGTTCTCTGCACTCTCTCTAGTTTAGTGGTGTTGTAGCCCTTCTGAAGAGCTACCCACCAAACTAGGCAACCGTATGTGAAAATTGGCAGAACCACTAAGTTGTACATCCAAAGTACGACACGTGGCTTCAGACCCCATTTTTTGCCGAACATAGTTTTCCAGATTTTCTATGTGCAACTTCCAGTGGAGCTTGGGGTCAAGTATTACACCAAGATATTTGACTTCCGATGAGAGAGTAAGACCCTGGTTGTTAAGTCTTGGAAGCCTAAAAGGTGGAGGCTTGTATTTTCTGGTGAATAGCATCAACTCTGTTTTGTCAGAGTTGACTCTGAGACCGCAACTGGCAGCCCATCTACTGAATGTCGGTGTTAAGCACATCTAGAAACTTTAAGCATGCGTAAATAAAGGAAAATTTCTTAAAACTTAATATAAATGTTTTTTACACGAAAACAACTTTAAAAAATTAGATTTTTAAAATTATTTTAAAATTTCTTGTGCCTCTGAAAAAATTTAGTTATACACATCAAAAAAGTTCAGAAAAATGGTGACAATAATTGGGCATTGAAATGGTTTTTAAACTCTTAAGCTTTAAGAAATTTCGTTTAAGAGAAATTATAAAATTTTTTCTGTAGATCTGTAGATTTTTCTACTTGAATATCGTTTTGAAAGTTGCAATTATTTTTCAAGGCATTTTTAAACAATTTCATTTAAGAAAAATTAGTTGAGTACTTCTGAAGATTTTTCTACTTGAAAGTTTTTGTCTAAAAGTTTTCGAAAAATTTTAAGTGTTTTCGAAAAAAATTAAGTATAAAAATAAAAAAAAAGTTTTCCTTTTAAGCGATTTTATTTGAAAAAATTGAATATTATCTAAATATTTTTCATTTCAATATTTTCTACAATTTTTTTCTAACAAATTTGATAAAAATATATTATATTATAATTGGCGTGTACACCCTTTTTGGGTGTTTGGCCGAGCTCCTCCTCCTATTTGTGGCGTGCGTCTTGATGTTGTTCCACAAATGGAGGGACCTACAGTTTCAAGCCGACTCCGAACGGCAGATATTTTTATGAGGAGCTTTTTCATGGCATAAATACACTCGGAGGTTTGCCATTGCCTGCCGAGGGGCGACCGCTATTAGAAAAATGAAATAAAAATAGGGTTTTGAAATAGTGGAAGTGTTTTTGAAAAAAACTAAGAATAAATATAAAATAAAATTATATATAAAGTAATACTATATGTAGAAAAGCTTAGCAAAACTTAATGCTGAAACATATTTTTTTCTTAACAACAGGCTTTCGAAAGATTTTTATTAGGAGGAAAGATTAATTCAGCTTTGGTTAATGGCTGCCGATTTTGCTGCGAAGATGAGGAGTCTATAGAACATCTCATTATCGAATGTCCGGGGCTGACGCATAGAAGGAAACGGTTTTTAAACAAGTTCTTGCTTACAGATGAAGACCTCCAATCACTCCCTCAGAAGGAGCTGGTACAATTCATAAGCATACTTAACAGTCAATAGACAGCATAGGGTGCACAATAGATCAATATGGTCGCAGTGCTAAAGGGCCATACCTTTACAACCATTAACCATTAATTCAGCCTTAAAAAGAAAAACATGAATAAATGCCTATTCAAATTGTCTTTGAAAATGAGATTTATGACTGCCGACAATTGGCTAGCAATAGAGTAACTGAATTATTAAAAACAAGTAAAATATAAAAATATATAAAAATTCAATAAACATAAAAAATTCATAAGAAATAAATAATTCGGCAAAACGGCTGGAGTAAAAAACCGCGACATAAAAATTATCAACATTTATATTTTTTGTTTTAATAATAGGAATCGTTCTACAAAAAACAAAAAATTTAGGATTTTTTGTAAAAAAAAGTCGAATACAAAATTAAATGTGTGAAATTTTTTTATGCTAAACGTTTACCATAAAAATCTGCAAATGCTGTGAGACGGTGCAAAAAATTCTACCATCGCATCGGCACAAAGCCATCAATAACTAAAACCTCCGCAAGAAATTCTACAACAACAATTTTGGATTATCAACCAGGGATTAAAACAATTCCAGCGTATAAAAGGCGTAATAACAACCGATCAGAGCAACAACAACACTAACATCATAAACATTGTGATTGCAAGGCGCAACATAAAGAAACACAACAACAGCAACGTAAACATCCAACATTCTGCAGCAGCATCTTGCTTGTTGGACGCACTATTGTTGTTGTTCTTGTTGTTTGTTGCAGCGTGTCAGCAGCATTCCCCATTTAGGCAAAGTGTTAAAGGTGCGTGTACCAAAGTGTTGTTGTGCAACAGAAACACAAACTTAAGCATACACTTAGTAAGTATATATCTACACTCACACATACACATATACATATACATACAGTTACCGCGAATTGCTGTCACATTATTAAGTATTCGCTGTTAGCGCGCCAACAGCAACGAGCCTTTTGTTGATTTTAATCGCGCGCGCCACAAAACATTTGCTTCAATTGAATTTTATTTACGCAGCTCAATAAAAGGAATGAAAAATTATGCAAAGAAAATTCCTGTAAGCAAAATTATAGAGAATACCAAAAATAAAAATAAAAAAAGAGTAAATAAAATCAAATAAAATTATGCATACATTCATATATCAGCTGTAAATAGAAATGCTTCGCTTGGCTTGACTTGACTTGTCTGGGCTTAACTTGACTTGAATCGGCTGTTTTGTCTTGTCTTTAGGCGTAGCTTACTAGCGTGCGACCCCTAGGCCGCTGCCACAAAATGCCTTCATTTGGTATTCCGTTTGTCGACGCATACTCACAATTTCTGTAATTTTTATGGGCTTTTAATTTTTTGTTGTTGTTTGCTTCTTATTTACCATGATAGTTTGTTCGATTTTTTATTGGCATCAAAATGCAATGGGTGTCGTCATCTATGAGCCTTGACGTGTTTACAATTGAAAATTTGTGTGCTGGTTATTTTATTCGCGCTGCTCATTCTTTGACATTAAATAGCCGCGTAGGAATGGGTGTGAAGTGGTTGCTGGGCATTTATGTTGTTTCAATAGTTAGTTTGGTTATTGCCTGATTTCTTGGTAGATGCGCATATGCACACCCTGTGGGAACTTAAAGAACTGGACTGTAGTTAATTGCTAAATGATAAAACACCACCAGTAGGCAAAAAAAATAGTTGCTGCAAGCATTGTTTCTTCAAAGTCATTTACATTTTTTAACGTAAAAATGTGTATATATTAATATATAAAATATATAGGCATTTTTACAAATTTGTGTATTTAATGCGCCTGTATCCGATATCCGAGATAAATCAAGGGACTGTGTACTCATTACTGTACTGCCCACTGCTGGAAATCCGAAAAATTTCACTAGAATTAGGATAACAATGTACATCTATCAACAAAAACACAAACAAACTAGTAGCAATTGATTTTGGATGCAAATGTCGACCTCAATTTTTTGACTAAATGAAGTATGGTTTTCAGTAACAATTTGGAATTAAAATTTGGTCTCTATATGAAAAAATAAGCAAAATATTAATGTTCAACAGGGTGGAGGACTATCAAAAGAATTTTTTGGTATGAAAACAACTACAATAGTGCAAAAATATATTTCTGAAGTATGTTTCAAAATTTGAAGTGCTTAGCCGTTTTCACGAAATTTGATCGGCTTTGAAAGATGCGCTAAAAATTTCAAAAGCACTTTGCGCATACTCCAAAATGTCTATAAATTATTAACTCAACGTCTTCACAAATATTCGAAATTAGGCCAAAAATAAAGTTTTTGCCTCAAACACATTTCGAAATCAATTTCTCGCGTTCAATTCATACCGACTGCTAGTTATAGCTATAAAAGCATGAAATGTTCTGTTATATGCTATATGCTGTACCTAATATTTTCCTTTTTTTGCCTGTACTAATAAGCCCTGCACCGTAGCCCAATGGCTACCATTCGGATTTCAGAAAGAGAACGTAGGTTCGAACCTCGGTGAAAGACCAAAATGAAGAAAAAGTTTTTTATAATAGCAGTCGCTCTTCGGCAGGCAATGGCAAACCTTCGAGTGTATTTCTGCCATGAAAAAGCTCCTCATAAAAAATATCTGAAAATATCTGCCGTTCGGAGTCGGCTTGAAACTGTCGGTCCCTCCACTTGTGGAACAACATCAAGACACACGCCACAAATAGGGGGAGCTCAGCTAAACACCCAAAAAGGGAGTAGGCGCCGATTATATAGGGTTTTTCAGTAAGAGTGCTTCAACTTTTGAACTTTTTTGAATAAAACACAAACGGTTTGACTTTTTTAACTATTTTTTTTTTTATTATCGAGTTTGAACATATACATTTAAGTATGAAATTCGATTTCTTTTGCATGACCACCGCGTACACGTTTTACGAAGTCCAATCGTTGAACCCAATTTTTTACCACTCTTTTGCATAAATCGGCCGAAATTCCAGCAATTTCGCGTTCAATATTGGCTCTGAGCTCACAAATCGTCGCCGGATTGTTACTGTAGACCAATGACTTCACATAACCCCAAAACGGGACGGCTTGTTAAATGGACCGTAAAATGGCCGTAATGCTCTTAAATTAGCAGCAACAGAACGATTATTTTCATAAAAAATTTGCACGATTTGCAATCGTTGCTCAAGTGTGTAGCGTTCCATGATGAAATGTATACTAATGAAGTTTACAAATGACAAGCGAAAAATAAAAAATATTGCGTCGTTCGCCCTCCCTATCGGAAAAAGGTTGAAGGGCACCTATTGAATAACCCTATATATATATCATAATATCATATATCTATATATAATAAACCCTGCACTGCGGCTCAATCAACTTTGTGGTAACATTTTTTTCTTTGTTTTGAGTTTGAGCAAAATCGTACCATAAATACGACTTTAAGAGATATCTCGACCAGATTGCCACCTGCGTTTACCGGCCACAAGCATACGCAGAGAAACGTTTAAATTTTTATATATAATATACAATAGAATTGCTTTCATTCTTGCGTAACTTGTTCTGTTAATTTTTTTCATAATTATAATTGCTTTGGCATTCTGTTATCCTACATTGCTCTCAAATTTACTGCTAGAAAGCATTTAGTTCCTATGACTAATTTTTTATTTGCCTTCTCAGGGGTTTCATATGCTTAAAAAGGCACCTACAGATCTTTGTTCAGCAATGGTTTTAGTGGAGTCTTTATAAACATTTTCCGCCTGTCCAAACTCTTTGGCGATTGTAGGAAAATCAGCATTTTCGACATATACATATACTCATTACATGTCCCTATCTTCTGATGGGCTTTCATTTAAAGGAAATGAAAAATATACCATAAATAACTTAACGGCACTTTAAATATGTAGTGTCTAATATGCTTAATTTCACGAAAAAACTCTGTTGTAAAAGGTCTGAAATTTACTTCTATATGCAAACGTTGACCCCTGATGTGTTTTAATTTTATTGAAAATATTCTATTTTTGTGATATTTTTGAAATATTCAAAATGGGTAGCGAAAATGTTGCCGAATTTTCCACTATTTTGCTTTGCTCGCCCCGTCTCTTTACTAAATATCTGTAAACAGTTGTGGCTAAAGAGCTTAAAATCTTAATTATAATATATCCAACATGTCTCTAGACTTGCAGACTGAAGCAAATTCGACAGTTTAATATGATCAAGGAGCGCAATCGTAGGAGTAGTTGAGAGATAATCGCAATTAAAGAAAATTCATTTCAATTACTGACTCACTGAAAGTAAAATCGCTTTCTTCTAAGAACTTATTTCTTCCTAGTTCTACAATGGGTTGCAAATGGCTGGAAACAGCTTGCAATCCTAAGATTTTGTTGATATCATGCATGGTACAAATGCGGGTAAATAGGTAAATATGTACTTATATATATATATATATATATATGTGTGTAATGGTATAGTACATATCATGTTGTATGCAACTCATTCGGTGAAGACCGATGTAAATAATATTCAGTCGTGGCAATCAAGTTTTTTCGTGGTTTCTCTTACACAAATCAAGTAGTACTAAAATTTTTTGTAATAGAATACATAGATATCTTAATGAGATTGTAAAATAAATACAGAAATATAATCAGCGCTTATTTCTAGGTCCAAATAAAGTTGCTTTAATGATTTCAAGGTTGTATTTAATGTTCAAAATTTTGTAAATAATTATTTTCAATTTATTTATATGTGGAGCCAGTGATAATATAATATAAAGTCAATCAAATAAGGCTCCTTTATACTCGTAAAAATGTATATACATATATACATATATAAATACATATATACATATATAAATATATGTGACGCTCAAACCTTTCTTTTCTATTGGGTATTTCACGGAGCTCCTGCTTGCACATCAGAGGACGCATTGCGTTACGTCCCAATTAGAAAATTGAAATATCATTACCAGACAAAAACTAATGACCCTCGCATATCGGACTCCGTGAAGAACCCTCGCACCTATTCAGCACACATCTTTGTTGATTGTGCGGCCGAGCTCCTCCTACGATTTGTGGTGTGGGTTTTCATATTGTTCTAGTAATGCAGGGACCTACAGTTTTAAGCCGCATCCGAACGGCAAATGGTGTTTAATGAGAACTTTTTCATGGCAGGAATACCTGGGAGGTTTGTCGAGGTGCGACTAACATCAGAAAATAGTTTCTTTAATTTGGTGGTTCTCGACCCCGAGCACTACCGAATAGTAGATGCACTACGGTTGCCGCATGATTCCTTTAGAAATGTAAAAGCCCAAAAGAAAATTCTTCGATCAAGAACACTGACTAATAAAGTAATAAAAATAAATATAAGTAATAAAAGGATAAACATCAAAGTGAATTAACTGAAAGACTTCAAACCAAGAATCTAAACATGTGGCTATTTAAAACAGCTTCTGCTCTATGAGCATATCGGACTCTTGCGCCAAAAGCTGGTCATCAGATGATGAGTATTTGAAAAACTAAGATAATTTTCATCATGTTATCTGATCATTTTTTTAAGTACAGTGATTGTTGGCGAATATTCCGAAATAAATAAAGGTTTTTCCTTTCGTATTTGGTTTTGTATTTTTTAAATGTATATTTACGCCTTCAAAATTCGTTTCAAAATTTCTTCAACATTTTCAACTTAATAACCAATATTTTTAAAATATTTCTGGATAAACAGCTTTATAGCTGAATGAATTTTAGTCCAACAAAGTACAAATTATAAGTGGCTACGAAATATCGTTGATTTTTGAATTTTTTTTTTGTTAATGTTTCGCGTTTTTTCATCCATAGAGAGAACATGCTCGTGTTGTTTACATGGAAGAAAAAGCCTAGTACTGTCAACAGAAAAAAATGAAATGCAAATTAATAGTGGTTAGAGCAAGTATTTACCTGACTTTTGAAGAATCTCATCTAGAAGGGAATTAAAGATACCTTTTATATACATTTTTAAGGTAAGCGTGGAAAGAATTGATGGGAAAGTAATGTAAATCAGATCATTTTTGTTGTTCATATTTAGGCATTATCCTGCAAATAAGTTTAAAAAAACGAAATTAAATTTTGATTGAAAGAAGCAAAAATTGGTTTACTGTAGAATAAGAAACCTCAGCAAATGTACTCTAATCGGTCTATCAAGTTTAAGTGCCCCTTATAGATAAACATAAATGAGCAGTCAAAGAAGTAACTTAGCCAACTACATAAATTTGTAAATATTCGATTAATACAGTGCAATACCCACAAGGTGACGTAACTTTTTAATTAGGTGATTAATTTATGACACCAGCATCAGATATCATTTCGAAACGAAAAAAAAAAAAAATTCAAAGCTTTTTTGTTCAGTAAAAACCTGCTTTATAAAAATTATATTTTTTACAATTTTTTGGAGTTACAGGAAAGGCGATTCGGATGATTCAGAATCGATCTAACTATTGTATATTACATAAATGTTTTTCTTTTTATTTTTTCACATTAAACAATAAATTTGAACGCACCATTTGTAAACATAAAAAAATCACATAAAAAACGTACTTTTCAATACTTCACCTACAATCTGTTCGTTTATTAGCAAATACGCCCACCAAGTTTGTTTCTTAAGTCTTTTGTCTCATTGCCGTCTGGTTGCTTATGGGTGTGGGAAGCTCTTAATTTTAAGTAGTCTGCTCAACAGATATGTGGCTTATGTGACATGTTTTGATTGGGAAATGCGAAAAGTAATAATAAGAAACAAAAAGAAAAATAAGCAAATCTGCAACAAAAGCTGCATATAAGAAATAAAGATAACGCTCAAAAATGCAATCACCATAACAAGCAATAGGCCAGACTGAGGTCATGCGCTTTTGTATGTAGCGGAAATGCAGCAAATTTGTGGGTATTGAATGCCACATGACCTAAAATATGTTTTCATGGGACACTATTCAATATTTTAGAAAATTAAAAATAAAAAAAATGTTAATGTATACAAATATTTAGTTATACGCATAAAGTACACATTTCTATGTCACTTAAACAAAACTCACAAAAATCGGTTTAAATTTACAAACGAACACCTGGTAAGCCTAATTCAGATAACGTTCACACAATCCATTTGATGAAACAAATTCAAAATAAACAAAAAACGTCTAACCAGCACTTGAAAAGTTAAAAGCGAACTCAGTGACTATCTGATTGAAGTAAAAAAAAATAATTCGTTTGCGTGCTACCGAAAATTGAAAAATCACTACAACATGTTTACAAATCGTCGCGCACATGTCAGCAGTACACGAATACAAATTACAAGTAAATTTAGTTGTATGTACTCATTTACTTAACACGATTCGCGCGCGTTGGTGGCGCTTTGCTGATACTCAGTTGGCTGCAGCTCACTTTCACGCTGCCACACGTACTGTCAAAAGTATTTTTTTTTTCATATTTCATGGTTGTTTTGCTAAAATTTTCATCTGAAAAACTTAATTTGTCAACTGGTTTTCTACCTTTTAATTTATCGCTCTGCAAAGCCAATCGCTTAATTGACCAATTTTACGTTGATCAAAATGTGCTGGCTTAAAAACGCATTTAATTGCAACGTTTTAACGCTTAAATGAAGCTTAAGCTTTAGTTGCTTGTGCGACGGGTGGTAATTCCAGTAGCTTAAGCTGATGTGTACAGATAGAGGTGCATCGAATAAGTGAAGTAGACTGAGCCGAGTGATGACTATGTTTTTATGAAGAGGTATTTGTGTACATATATAACAAAAAAATGCCTGTACAAAGTTAAACAAATTAAGGTTTTTACTATTTCTTCATGAGGAAATACAGGGCCTGCCATCTATCGTTACGGATTTGAACTAGGTATTATTTGAAGAATGGTAACACTTAGCTGTCATCTGATTTGACAGAAAATTAGTTATATTCTTCCGCTGAACGAAAATTGTTGTGTATACGCTCAAAGAACGCTGGGAAATATTGCGACATTACTTTGAAAATTATGGTAATGTTGCAGAATGTGTACGAAAATTACGTACGGCAATGGGAAGAAGAAAAGCACTGACATCGTTTGGCCGACTCGGAGCTGCGATTTGACGCCGTTGGATTATTATCTTTGGGATGCCATCAAATACCAGTGTTATGCCAACAAACCAGCAACAATTGATGCACTGAAGACCAACATACGCGATGTCATAGCTGAAATACAGCCGCATACAATCGAAAATGTGTTGAAAAATTGGACCGATCGTATGGGATGGTGCATGGCTAGCCGAGGCAGCCATATGAATGGAGTTGTATTCCATCATTAACCGGAAGGATTGTACTTCAAAATAAAAAAACAGTTAGGAAAAATATTGAGTAAAGTTACATGGCGGACCCTATATTTAAAATAATTGAGGGGAAAAATCAAATTACTGGATTTCACTGTTGATTGGGGGTCATTTGAAAGAGGAAGTGAGAAGTTTACTACTATTATTGAGAAGGAAATAAGGGAGAGAAAAGATAATGTTACGTAATATGACCAAATTAGCAAACGCTTATTGGGGCAAAAATATTATTTTGTGATTCTTAAGACCAATATTAATGGGATCCCTAAGAACGGAAAGGCATTTTCGGATGCACTCCAGCATTCAGCTAAACCTGATTTTTTGAATATATGTATGCTCGCTTACGATACGCTTACTATCTAGAACTTTCTTCGGTGTTGATCCTTTTGCTTTAGCAGGAGATTCGATGGATGACAGCTTGAAGCAATGTTTTGGAATCTATTCATTGCCTTCAGCTATAGAACAACACTCTTCGTCCTCTACATAAATTAAAAACGAATTTAAAGCTGCTAATAAACTGCATGGGCAGGGCGCAGCATAAGCTAAAAATAAATCCATTATTTTTTCTGTAGATGGCAGTAGTGATCGATATTTCGCAAAGTATCGATCAAACAACTGAAAATTTATGCTCGTTGTCAACATTTCACACTAGAAAAAGTATTTGCTTGCTGTTCCATTGAATTGTGAGTTTCAGTAAATGTATTTTTGAAAATTTTTGCGTTTTTTTGTTAAATAACAGCTCGGATATTATTGATTGTTATTGACAACTTGTGGATTTTTGACAACTTTTTTTACTATCGGGCTTTTACTTTCTTACCTCATAACGAACGCTCAACATGTTTTTTATATAGAAAACACTACCCAATATTGGGCCAGTTGCCCAGAACCCTGCAGGAAGGCAACATATATCATTGGTTGAATGACAAAAACTCAGTATCATGTCGGACAAAACTTCTATTTAGCTCAACAGCTGTGATAACATACAAACTTTCCACATCTAAAAATTATCAGGAAATCAATGCCTAACCAGAAAGGAGTTGATTCCAATTCGAAAGGGGTGGCTGAGATCCTTTCATGAAAATGTCGCTGAAAAGGTAATTTTGACACAAGTAGGAACATGGTTAATCGGCGGCTTCAACAAACTTATACACCACGGCGCACAGTCAGTTACAAAAAATGTATACTTTTATACTACGGTGAAGACGGTCAGTCGTCTTGGGGGTGCCTCGGAGCTGCGAGTAGAGTTTAAACTTTCTTGTGTGGACTTTTTTAGATAATTCAAAACCAGTTCAGATCATTAAGGTGATCGTGTAATTTGAGCCAGAAACTCTCAAACGAGAAGAATGGAAAGGCTACTATAAGGCCAGATATTTGCATGAAGCTATATTTCATAATTAGTCGGAAGTTTCAAAGCATAAATTATTGAAAAATATTATTGTATATATAAAAGCAATTTCAAAAAGACGCTAGCAGTTATCCCCACCTTTAGTATTTGGTTACTTTAAAACACTTTTTTTGTGTGATAGCGTTCGGTGGCTTATGGTTTCCATTTGTAAGTGTCACTTTTTCAGTTAAGATAAATTTAAATGCACCATTTTCCAGGCTTAAATTCAGTTTAAAAAAGTTCTCTGCTGAAAACTGGCCCTAAATGAAAGGATGTCCAAACCTCATGCTAAAAAGTATGCTCTCACAAAATTTCAAATAATAGCTATATAATATTTTGAGTCTTATATTGAAACTAAAAATCGGGTGGGAGTCATTACTCTTAAGTGAAAAAATAAAAAGCAGAAGATAATCGTTATTCCTGAGTCGAAGCACAAAAAACCTAATCACCAGCTCTAGCCCCGATATGTAGAATTGGCGCTCACACCCTTTGTTGGATGTTTGGACAAACTCTTCCTCCTATTTGTGACGAGCATCTACGACGGCGATTCCGCATGCAGATGGATTCTTATGACGTGCTTTTTTAATGACAGAAGTACACTCGGGCGTTTGCCATTGTCCGCGGAGGAGTGAGCGTCAGGTGTTTTGTGCCTCGGCGACTTCCGGATGGTTAGTCACGCACCAACCCATTCGGCTACTTTAGCCGCCTACCTGAAGTGGCCGACTACCCCACTGAAAATTATTTTAAAGTTAAAACGAAAATATGTCAGACAATTGTAGGTTTATAAAATTATGTATTTTATTTATTTATTTATTTATTTATACAAATAGTACATAGTAAGACTAAGGTCTTTTGATTGTACTTCAACAATATTATAAAAAAACTGGAATGTTTTTAACATACAAGTTTCTTAATCTAAATTTTACACCAGTTCATTTACAAATCAATCCAATATATTTAACTTAACTATAATAATAAGAAGAAAAAAAAAATCAGTAGGAAAAGAAAAGAAGGATTTAGAAAAGAAAAAGAAAAAAACAAAAGTAGTACGAGTAATTAGAGAATGTAAAGAGAAATGTAATGCGCTACTTTAAAGCAATCAAACACTTTTAAAATAATTATAGACTTGTGCCCTGAAGTTAGATCTGTTAAGTCCAGCCTTCACAGTGTCGGGTAATGAGTTCCACACTTTTATAGCGTTAATGAAAAATAATCTAGATGATGGTAGGTAATTAAATTTTGGAACGATGAATATGTTGTGTCTGCGAGGCCTTACTGGTATCAACTTCTCTGTCAAATAGGAAGGAGACCTGAATAATATAAGTTTGCACAAAAATATGCAATTCCTGTTATAGTCTTGTACAGTTATGTACAGTTATAGTTTTGGTAAACACAAAAATAATAGCAAATTTCGCAAAAGAAATATTGAAAAATAAATCTTTAAAAATTTCTTGAAAAATAAACATAAAAAAGGGAGAGAAACAGAGAATATTTTTTCTTTCTGTTAAAAAAAACTTGCAAAATAATCATTACTTCAGATTTCCGAAAAAAAAAATTATTTCAAAATGAATATTTAAAAAGTGCTTGAAAAATAAATATAAAAAAACATGGACCGAAAAGTAATATTATTTTTGATGAAAATTTAAAACTAAAAAAAAATATTATTTTTGATCAAAAAATATAAGCTGATATCTTATATCGATACCCGATAACTGAACTATACTATTAAGCTGAGAAACTTGTTATTCTTATTTATCGCATAATACAAAATCTGAAAGCAGTAAAAAGTATAAATTTTTATGCTAAAACTCTAGGATTACCACGGATATAGTGACGCATTTCTCAAAGAAAAAAAAAAAACATTGAACTATTTTTGTAATCATTTCTCTGTTAAGCTTTATTTTCTTTTTGAAATCATTTTCGCATTACTTCACCAATCTATCGCTATAATTTTTTATAAGTACGGATTTTATCTCAATTATAAAAATTTTCAAAGTTATCCTATTATTCCAAACAATTATAAATGTTCATAGGCTTTCGTGCAAGTGGCGCAAGTGAGAGTGCGAAATATTTTGTCGTACACTCTTATTTAGCGCAAAAGCAACAAATCAATAACAGCCAACGAAGTGGCCAATACCAATAGGAGCAACAAGTCCAAGAAAAAGCAATCAGTTGTGTCGCATTCATCACCCGCCATTGCGACTATCGACTGACAGCTGCAATTAAGTCGCCTTCAAGCGATGCAGCGTAGTTGACGCTACCATTCATGCCACTCTTGCTGTTACCATTTGTTGTTACTATTTTTTAATTAAATTTCCAGTTACAAGTATGGTGAAGTAAAGTAACACAGTGACCATTGACTACTGCAGTTGTTGTTTTTTGCAGTCGTTTTGTTGCAGGCAATAAGAGTTTTTTCTTCTTTGTGGAAAAATCAGGTTAATTACGCGGTTTTAGAAAAGGCAAAGCAAAGCAAAGCACAGCGGCACCGAAAGTATAGCTGCAACATCTCACACCGCAGCTGTCAAATATGTGCAACTACATATATATATATATATATATGTAGCTTAGTGTTATGCATAGGAGAAATGCAGCAACAACAGTGGTGACTTTAAGCGGTAATACATTTTTAATGGCTGTGCGGTGCCTCTTTCACTTACAGCCGCTGGCAGTGGACGAAGATATATAAGCATAAAAACGTATACATAAATATATCATTGCCACCATGCAGTGGCCAGCGGACTTGCATACTTGCAACTACTGATTAAACGTTATTTGTTTTTCATGCATCCTTATTTAAATAGCGCACAAGCCTTAAAAGCCTTGTTGCTTTGTAATATTTCAGCTTTTAATAACCTGCCGTGAAAATGTAATTTTTGCATTACCCTGAAGATACTCAGTAGCCTTTTGGGAAAACGAGAAAAGCTAGTTTTCAAGCGTCACGATGCGATTTTAAGCCACAAAATTTTAGCTACTATTTTTTTATTTTATTCATAAGCTTTTCTGTGTTCATTTTTCTTCGGTAGCTGAGTGTATAATTTATTTTTGACTATTTGATGCGCCATGTATATCTACTTAAATACTTTTTCTCGAATATCTTCATTAATTGACATAATTTATTTCCACTTTATTTGAATTCCTTTGACGGGAATACCAGTTAATTGCTGCAGCACTAATCTAACGTAGCCCATGAGTGCATGATAGGTTTTGAAATTTGAGTAACTTTGAGGACCAAAAATTTAAGCACAAGCAAATATTTACCATAGGAGTCTTGCTTGTTTTTAAGTGTAGCATAATTTGACTCCCATAACTTTGCCAATAAAATTGTACGCTCACAGCTTCATTGGAAAAGACGGCGCTTATGTTTAAAGGTGCCGAGTTTGAATTAAAAAAATACTCCTTGAAAACCAGTGAAAATATATAAAAAGGTTTGCGTAAATTGCTTATAAATAATGTATAACAAAATTAACGATTTGTCCTCGATGCAAAAGGCTTTCAGACTCCCCAATTTTCTGTAATATATTTCAAACTGAAATCTATGCCGCATCAAAAGCAGCTGAGTTGACTTTGCAATTAACCCCTCTTAATACTCGGACAAACCCTTTTTATTGATAGCCAAGCGTCTATTAAAGCAATTATGGCTGCTTGGACTAACTCAGAATGTGTTCAATAATGAATGAACTCTGTGAAAATGGTCAGGCCACTATTTACTGAATACTAGGACACAAAGAAATAGAAGGAAATGAGTGAGCCGATGAGCTTGCCAAGGCAGGTATTCGCCTGCAGAGATTGAGCACTTTAGAAATATATCCATCACTCTCCTTTATGAGGAACTATCTGTGAAAACGCTGTCGATATGGGAACACACAATGGCATCTACACACTTTATTTTATCGATTTGCATATTTTATCAAAGACTACAAAATATGGGTTGGGCGGCGATACTGACGGGACACCGTCTCACCACACATCCTTGAAAGATATTGCTGACGTGCATGAAGAATTATATAATATGATAACTCTACCCCAAATACATATCACTGGTAACACAATGAATCCTAGAGTGAGATATTTATACCGATCAGCCAGCACTACCTGACCTACCGCGTTTAAATTTTTTTCACTCATGAGAGTTTTGAACATGAGTTTTGAAGGATATACCTATACTGCGTTGAGCACTAGAACTTATTGTCAAGCTTTGTAAATTGATTTGTTTTTTATATGTAATTTTAATAATTTTTTTATGAAACTATAGTTCGTTCTCCTACAGGAACCATATAAATTTTATTTTCAAACTTATTGAAAATTACAAAAATATGAACAAATTTTCACGAAAATTGTCCGCTTTTCAATCGGAAGTTTGAGAGAAATTTTCCCGCATGCAGTTTTATAGCCCATTTAATTTTGGTATAATAATTAGTACTAACCTTTGAAAGACAGCTGTTCAAATTACGTAATTCATTTGGTCGTGAGTTGTTGTGCTTGGAGTGATACTAATTTTGTTAACTTCAAATCAATGGGATCAAAAATGATTTCCTGTTTTAATTTTACACTGCTTTTTGATGGGGAAAAATATCGCTCAAGCGAAGCAATGGCTCGAAAAGTGTTATGGGGACGCCGCTCCATTAGAGGCAATAATTAAACGATGGCTCGCTAACTTCCAACGTGGTCGTAGAGCACCGATGATGCACAACGCAGTGGACGTCTAAATGAGGCGTTAACATTTGAATACATCAAAAAAATCCACAAAATCGTTTTGAATGATCTCAGAGTGAAGTTGCGTGAGTTTGCTAACATTTAAAAGGTTTTATATTGAATTGAATTGCATAGTCAAATGCAATATAAAGTCAATATGTTGACTGTTGATTGTTGGCCAAAAACAGGTCAGTCAGAAGTCAATCAAAACTGTGGCAAAACTACATTAATTGTGCTTCAAATAGCTCCGATATCCACCTTATTCCCCAAATTTGGATCCCAGCGACTACTGGCTGTTCGCAAACCAAAGATACTCGCAAAAATTTTACCCAAAAATAATGGATTTCTTCTAGGGTACTTCACTCTTCTACCAAAAAAAAAATGGTACTATTTTTCCATCGGTGGTATGAAATTTATTGTATTAGATTTCGAAAATCAATTAAGTTTATGTGAGTTTCAACGATTTCAAAGTACGTTCAAAAGTCTCAATATTTTGATTTCTTTAAACAAATTTTAACATTTTTATGTATAAATTTTGGACGTAAACTAACCTATCATCTGAGTGGTTTTCTTGGAAAACATATTTTTAAAAACTAATTAATGTAGGGAAAACTCGACTTTTGTAGTTATTTGTAAATCAACCCTGCTCAAGTAAATCTTAATAGTTTGCCAAAATATTTCGGTAGAAGTCTTAAAATATAATATAATAAATTTTATAATTCCGGTGAAGAAACCGCAACTTTTTCGGTTGAGGCACTTCGGTTGAGGCGCACATGAGTTCGCAGTAAAGTAGCGCGAAATATTAAAAAGTTTTGAATTTTTTTATTATTTAGTTTTTTATAAAAATGTAGTTTATACTATAACAAAATTCATCTAACTTGAAGTTGATTTTGTACAAAATTTATAAAAATTCAACAAATTCTCCTAAAATTTTAAACTTTTTATTCAGAATCTTTGAAAATTGAGAGTATGCAGTTTTATACCTTATTGAGGTACAAGTTTGAAGTGGCTCCAAAATCGCGTTGATTTTTTATAACTTTTTTCTTTGACGGTGTTGTACTTTTTCTCCGCATAAAAAATGTCGATCACTCGTTATGTCCCAGAAAATGCATAACACTCTCAACAAAAGAAAAAAAATACTAAACATCAGCGTGAATTTTTAGCCACTTTAAACCTTCACAATACCAAATATTAGTGGACAACAAAACTGCATTCCTAGAATTTGTCTAAAAGTTCTGGTTAGAAAATATGAAATTTAGTGAAAATTTTTTTTGAAAGTTAGTTTTTATGGTTTTTTGTAGCACTGTACTGTATTTTTATAAAAAAAATGTTAAATAAAAAATAAGTAAATTGTCGCTGCTATTATTGCAAACACGGGTGCATATATACATATATGGTATGTATGCGTGTAATCATATATTTGCGCAAAACTAAATTTCCTACCAACCCACCCCACCAATGGTAACTGTCATTGGAATGTTAAACAATTTGTTTGTAAACGCGTCTGTACATGGAATGAGAAAAATATTTGCCTTGTATGCTTTATTGGTTGCAAGTGTATTTTAATTAATTCAGATGAGTTTGTCGCTTAAGTCTTCGGTTTTTATTTTGCTTTTTGTTTTTGCATTTTTCTACATAAACCTGTTCTACTTATATAAGCGCGCTTCATTTGTGGCGCAGAAGAATTCCTTTAATCAACAACATTCCACGCAAGCAATTGCCACTAATTGGTAGTGGGCAACAAGAAAAATATTCAGGGTTGAGTAAGAAATGAAAAAAATAATTTCGTAAACAGAAGCAATGAAGGAAGTAGATGCTATAGGCTTTCATATATTTAATGCACGGCACTTGCATGCAACAAATTTGCATTTTAATTATCTTATCTCTCTGACTACTTTATTGGTCAAGCATTTACGAGTTATGCGCGCCGCATGCAATTGCACGCAAATGGCAAAACATGGCTGAGTAGAATGCCTCAACATGCAACTGCGTGAATCTACGTGTTAATGGCATATTTTTTAGCATCGTTGCAAAATAAGCTTATAACAAAAAGAGATGGAAATATAGCAGTACCTCTACTTAGCTGTGAAAAATCTATTCTTGCACTCTCTATTCTTTCACGGCAACACACTTACATCTTGCTTTTATTTTTATTTTTTGTTTTTCAATTTTTTTTAGCAAAAAAGTATGCAGACACAAACAATCATCGAATGTTAAGCGAGTCATTAAACAGCTAATTGGTGAGTTAAATGGCTTTTCACACTTTAGCAACGCATCTCACTCGGGCCTGATTCAACTGTTAATCGCTGCACCATTATCAGTGCATAAACCGAACGTCATCGTAGTAGCTGGCTGCCAAATGGTAGTTGTGTTTGAGTTTGTGGGTCAATAACCGTTTATGCCACTGTTATGTGATGTTTTTGGTGTCTTTTGGAATGACTTTCTGGCGTTGTTTGTTGTTGTGTTGCTTATGCTGCACCATGTTGCATGCAAAAATGTATTAAATTCGCGTATCATCATCTTAGAATTTTTCCTTTGTTTATAAACAGCTGATGAGAATGTTTGATGTATTTGTGTCACCAAGTCAAAAGAGTTTTCACAAAATGAAATAGAGAAAAAGCAAAAATAAAAGACTAAAAAGAAGGCAGATTTGATAAGATAGCGGTATTTTGTTGTGCCGAAAAGCAAGTGAGTTTTTTTGTATAAAATTTAAGAGTTGTGTGTAATTCCTGCGTCTACGTTTTTCTTACAGACTACAAATAAAAGGAGATAAAAGCTTTGTAAAATAAGTAAAGGTTATGGGACATTGAATTAAAAATTTTAATTTCGAAAAGTCTCGAATACTGAAAAGTCTTACAAATACAACCTTATTAAAAAAAATCAAATAACTAAAAAAACAAAAATAGTGCGTGTGAAAATATAATCATACTAAGCTTGGAAATTCATCATTAAGATCTCCACTTAATTCCATGCTTGAATCGTTTTATTTTTAGACTAAGTTATCAAGAAGTTTGTAATCCAAGTATTTTTGTAATCTGTAAGATTTTTCTGTCATACGCTGAAATAATTGAAGAGAAATGAAATGAAATAATTTAATTTAATAGAGTCACATCAAAAAGAAGTGTTTGGCTTCTTTATTAGCCATTTCAATGCTTTTATTTAGTGACATTGTAGACTGTAAATGAACTTGAGGGGGCAGATGATTAGTGTGCATTAGGATGTCAGAATCGTTCTAATAAATTTTTGCTTTTTCTTGATGCTACCCCAAAAATTTGTGCGCGGCCAGAAAAATGAGACAGAATTTTTTTGTGTTTTAAACTAATCATTGAATCTAAATGGAAAAATGTACTTTTAGATAAATTTAGTATAAAATATTTGCAGACCGATATTATTTAATGGCAATAGCAAACCTCCCGGTGTATTTTTTCAATGCAAAAACTTAAAAAAAAACCATTTGTCGTTTGGCGGCGGCATAAAACTGTGGTTCCTCAATTTATGAAAAAAACATCAAAACGCCCACCACGAATAGGCGAAGGAGGATACATATGTATACAGGGTTGCCAATATTCGACAGACCCATCTAGCAACCCTGTATCTTTTGACAGAGACGTCAGATCGCTTAATGACATACCGCGTTGGAAGCGTCAGTCCGACCAGATTTTTACCATGGAACAGTGCACGCCACGCGAGCGCTCCCAATCTGTTGAAATTTTCATTCAACAAAAGAAGTCAATAGTGAAAACTCAACGTGCGTATAAAAAATTAAATAATGTGAAAAGTGCACCTTCTAAGAACACCATCAAACGTTTGTACGAAAGGTTTTCGACTGGTGATACTCTTTCTAATCCAAACAGGCCAAATCAAAACCGACCAAGGCGACGTTGAAACGTCACCAAGGGCGTCCCAAAATCGCCGTTCTCAGAAGTTGGGCATTGCTCGGACCACTTTACAACGAATTATCCGCATTGATTTGCATTTATTCCCGTATAAGATTCAATTGACGCAAAGATTGTTGCCTGCGGACAAGCCTCGTCGATTTGAATGGGCCCAAAGAGTCAAAGGGTCCGTCGAATATGGGCAACCCTGTATATATTTTTTCATTTTTGATACTGACCAAAAATTGAAAACCGCCTAGAATTAAAAATTTAAAACCCAAAATATTTATCTCATTTTCTTATTTCTTGTTGTCATTTTTCAAAAGCTCGTGAAGACATTTAAATGAATTACAGGCCAAACTTTTTATCTATTTTTTATTTCTTTGTGTCATTGTTAAGACGTTTGTGAAGAGAAAAACAAATTAAGTAACAATGATTTATAAAACTTGTTTACAAAATCTTTAAATAAATATTTTTAAATTTAAATTTACATTTATTCCTATGCAAATTGAGTGACAAGTTTCAAAGTATTCGTCGAAAAGCCATCAAGGGCGGTATTACCAGCAAAGAGAAATGGCCTTTGAAATATAAATGAGGACAACAATACAGAAGGCAGAAAAGCGCGAGGTAAAAATACCAGCTGTTATTTATATGGCAGCCGTGACAGTGTTCAATCCTAGTAAGATGATTCACCCGTTTGTAAGGCGCTTTTCAATAGGTGCGCTTCAACTTTTTTCTGATAGGGAGGGCGAACGACGCAATATTTATTTTATTTTTCGCTTGTCATTTGTAAACTTCATTAGTATACATTTCATCATGGAACGCTACACACTTGAGCAACGATTGCAAATCGTGCAAATTTTTTATGAAAATAATCGTGCAAATATTTTACGAAAATTTATAAATTTTCCAAAAAATCATCTTCAGTGATGAAGCTCACTTCTGGCTCAATGGCTTTGTCAACAAGCAAAATATGCGTTACTGGGCAGAAAACAATCCACACGTGATTCATGAGGCACCGTTGCATCCCGAAAAAATCACTGTTTGGTGCGGTTTACATGCCGGCGGCGTAATTGGCCCATATTTTTTCGTTGACGAGAACGATCGCCACGTTACTGTGAATGGAAATCGATACCGCGACATGATAAACGATTATTTTTGGCCGCAATTGAATGGTATGGACTTAGACGACATGTGGTTTCAACAGGACGGGGCCACAAGCCACACAGCACACGCTACAATTGATTTGTTGAAGAGTAAGTTCGATGAGCGCATTATTTCCAGAAATGGACCGGTCGAATGGCCGCCGCGCTCGTGTTATTTGACGCGAAATTGCTGGAGTTTCGGCCGATTTATGCAAAAGAGTGGTCGAAAATTGGGTTCAACGATTGGACTTCGTAAAACGTGCACGCGGTGGTCATGCAAAAGAAATCGAATTTCATACTTAAATGTATATGTTCAAACTCGATAATAAAAAAAAACTAGTTAAAAAAGTCAAACCGTTTGTGTTTTATTCAAAAAAAAGTTGAAGCGCTCTTACTGAAAACACTTTACTACGATATGGGACATCAGAAAGACCAGCACTGCAGTTTATTATTTTAGCAGCAAATACGACCTGGGAAAAGATTGCGTGAAATGTTGAAGATAAAATATTCGTCTTAGGAACGTTACGCTCCCTATTCGTAAATCTGCTCACTTTTCGCACATCTGCTCACTTTTCGGATCAAATTCCAGAATTTAATGCAAAATGGTGCTTCAAAAATATTTCTTTATAAATTTCCATTACAAATTTCAAATTTTAGAGCAAAATTAAAAAATATATCATATGATATTTTTAGAATATCATATTTTTCAATCTAAATTTTATTCACTAATTTTTAATTGGCTTGATTTTTGGCAAGTATATGCATACTTTGTTTTATTGAAATTGAATCGGCTATAAAACTACGTGCTCTTAAAGTTTTTTGTTTAAAACCCTGAAACCATTTTGAAGTTTTTTAAATCTTTGTAAATTTTGTACAGAGTTTAGAATTTTGAATGATAACCATATTAACGAAAATTAATTTGCACAAAAAAACTGATATGACTTAATTATGTGACCACAAGAGTATATGTAGGATATTTCCAGAATCAGTTGGCATTTTCGATATTAATCGAAGTTAAAAATAAAAATTAATAACTTGAAAAATTCCGCATGCATATCACTCGTTCGCGGAGAGAACGTCATAACTCAAAAAATCCAAAATTCGTGAACCGGACTTCAAAGCTTTTTCAATTTATTATGCCTCAGTAAGTAAAAGTAAATACACATTTTCTTCCAACTTTTACTCCGCATAAGCATCTCTTTTATTGAATGATGGGTATTTCTGCATACTTATCTAAAAACAATTTTCTCTTTTACTATAACCTCTTACTGCAAATATCGCGCATTTTAGTTTTCAAGTACAGAAGCATTTGTTTACAAAACTCGTATAAGCAAATCAACCAAAGCCAACAAGCAAAACCTCGTGTACTCAGCTGGCCAGCTTTTGCCTGATAATCAAACCTCTTAATGCGGATAAAGCCAATAACAAACGTTTTTCGAAATCGAAAGCCGATGAAATATATGCGACAGTCAACAAATGAAAATTCATATTATTTATTACCAAATGTGTAATATAAGTATGATATGTAAATGCGTCTATGTATGTACGAGCATGAATGCGTCCCAGATTTTCACAATATACACTTTTTTTTTTGTAATTAACCAGTTTTGTGTTTTGCTGCATACTTTTATACGTAAACACATTTCACAAGTGTTGTTCAAAATGCCGTTACGCAGCTGGAAGAAATCAATTAACACTTCCAGCATTCGTCTAGCTAGACAAAAGACTTTAGGCGCGAACTCGCGCCTAGAGGAAAACTGTTCTATTAGCATAACTAAAAACACAATGTTAATGGTGAATTATAGCATTTAGGAAACTATGTTTGGGCAATAACAGTAAAAAAGAAAGTACAACAACAAAAAAAATGTTTTTCTTTTCTTATTTCGAGCTTTTCCAATTAGAGGTATGAAAACAATTGAAGAATAGCCTTACAAAAATAAAATCTTAACTCAGTGGAAAGCTTGAAATTTTGTAGACAACTTATTTTGCGAAAAAGGGAGGCATTCTATGCTACGGACACATAATAATATAGGAATGGGGTTAACAGCGCTTAGTACACCTACTAAATACCATAATTACGATATTTGTGATGGGATTGTTATTAAACTCAAATTTCTTTTAGGTTTTGTAAATTTTTCACATCTAACTATAAAACAAAACAGCGCATAAATTAGTGCGTCTAGTTATGCCTGAAATTATTACAAAGGCATCACATATTGAGAAATTTGACAATTTATTTAATGCGAAAAATTTCGCGATTATAATGAAAAATATGGAAAACCATCAAGACGCACACCGCAAATCGGAGGAGGAGTTTGGCCAAACATCCAATAAATGGTGTACGCGCAAATTGTACATAAAAATAGTATCAATAATTTCCGCGTACAACTTTTCTGGCTGTTTGGCCGAGCTCTTCCTCCCATTTGTAGCGTGCGTCTTGATGTTTATTTATTCATTCTTTCATCAATTAAATTACAACTCAAATAGATTACTAATACTAAATCTTAAATATAATATATGGTAAACAATACTGTGAGATACATTAGTCACAATTCAAGAAGTGTATCTCCATATTAAGTTTTGACTTGAAAGTGTGTCGTAAGTTACAGAATATATCTAAATTATTACTCCCTATGCAACGCGCAAGCGGAGGCACCTTCGAACGGCAGATGGTGTTTTATGAGGAGCTTTTTCTTGACAGAAATACACTCGGAGGCTTATCTTTGTCGGTATCGGGCGACCGCTATTAGAAAAAAGTTTCCATTTTGCTGTTTCATACACGGAGACTCGATTCCATGCGCTCCCGAATAGTAGTCACCCATCAACCCATTCGGCTACGCTGGGCGACTCTTATGCCGAAATGACGGCATTACTCGACACACTATTGGCAAAACACACCAAACTGATAAAAAATACTGATCTTTCGTATGAAAAATTATCGAGCATTCGTTATATGGGGAAAATGCAAAGGACTGCCAGCAAAATTTAAAAAAAAAAATAGCAGTCTAACGGTTAGACGCGATAGAAGTGAAACCTTCCGTAAAACAAACTGAGAGAGAATGAGACGGAAGCAGCATTAGGAGCGGGATAATTATAGGTTCATTATAATATTGCTATAAAGTTCATATTTTATTTTCTTCATTTTATTATTATTCATCCTCAATATTTTCAATTTCAACAAATGTTACGAGTGGCTTATGATAGCTAAAATATGATACAAATGCTTTGGTTTCGATGTTGTCAACATATCTTTGAAATACCGCGTCAATTGTTGTTTTGATCGTGTTGTCGATTCAGTGCGATTGTTACACATTTTTAAGTTGAATGTTGTATTGAGAAAGTCAATTAAAGGAACCGCTGTGTCCAATGCAAAATTTACGTTAAAATCGCCACTTAAAATCTTTGGAACTTTATCGTAATCTTTTCTAAGTATCCGCGATACTTCTGGTGTATACTTTATTAAATTTTCGTGAATGAATTCCGTGATGCTATTTATTGATTAATTCGGTGAAATATAAATTGCCACAATTAAAACTGTTTTTCCATTGCTCAATGTGGTTTCGCATGCACATATTTCTCCCACTTTAGAGAGCTGAACAGACAGTGATTGTAGTTGCTGTGCATTCAGATCTATCTGTGGAGTTACAATACGAGCACCGTCATTTTGATTGTGGTATATTGCAACACCGTCTGCAATTGCGGTAAATATTTAAAAATGAAAATATTTACGAATATAAAAATACGGGCGTAATACAGCACACGCGGTTGCTATTATGAGCGTCGTAACGCGTATATTACACAGACGTACTAACGCACACACAAACATTCGTAGGACGCTTGGTCTAAGCAAGTATTAGGTAGTGTAGTATAGGTATACATAATGCCTTCTCGCTCACCGTGGCTCCATAATACGCAGGCGCGTACACATACGCCGCATACATACATATGACGCTTGAACTAAACACCAAAGCAAGTAATAGGCAGTGTAGTATACATACTACAATACTCACTATACTAGCGTGGCTCAGCATTACGCAGCCACACACATATACGTATATCAACATATAACGCTTCGTAGCCAAGAGTGTCGCTTTTTCGTTTCATCGAGGCTCAAATCACTCCCAACGATTCTAAAGAAGTTTTCACTTCAAAAATGTGAAAAAACAACGCGGAACTCTCATTTTATTTTACAAAAGTTCAATAGGCTATAAAACTGCATACTACATACTAAAGATTCTTATCAAAAAAGTAGAAATTTCCACGAAAATTTGTGGACTTTTTGTTTCTTTTTTAACTTGAAGCTTTGGTTTATATGATTTTTATAGGACATGAACTAAATTATTCTAAAACATTATTGATTTAAGTATTATTATTTTTAATATTATAGTTTGACTAAGCGCCGATTATGTGGCGTATATTGTCAAGTTAATGATTTCCATTTATTTTTATCGTGTGCGTTTTGCTTCATTTGAGTCATTGCGTGTTATTTCGTCATGCAGGCTGCGAAGCGGAGGATCCTGGCTTGGAAGTTAAGTAAAATTAGGTGTGAGACAAATTAATTGCCACAACATTTTCATGAGTGCTGGTGCTGTAGTTATTTAACGCAGTGTGTGTATAAGTATGCCAGTACTGTGGAGCAGTGCCAGCTTAACGAACAGTCGCAACTCATCATTCGTCTTGAGAATCGGGTGGTGTTTATATGCTCCTTCCAAACTTAAGCTTTTACGCCCTATTTGAAAATAGGTATGAATTGAAACGCTTAGGACTTTGAAGACTATTTGGAAACTCTTTTATAAAGTATGTGAAATCAGTCGAATCATAATATATCGCGTATGTGCTACAATAGTGTCACAATACAAAAACAAAAACACAATGTTGAGAAAAAACTTTTTAAAATCTTACCAAACAAAACATCAAATGGCTAATACCTTTTCGTTGCTTTTGTTGTTTTTGTTTTGTAAACAATTAGCATTTTGCCTGCAATAAGGGGGCGATTAAAAGTGATGGGCTTATCACAAAAAAGTTATTACACATAGAAATTAAAATTTTCGGTGCGACCTCAATATTCCAGATTATCCTCAGCGCGATTTGAATTATATTAAAAAAAAAAAAAAAACAAGTACGGTAGTTTGTAGTAAAATTAGGAAAATTTCTCACATTTATTAAGACAAAACTACTTGCACATAAAAGTGGCCTCATTATGCATATCCGTGTGAAAAATCAACTAGACTGAAGTAATCTTGAAAAATATGTGATTTTTATGCGCTTAGCTAATTAAGTTAATATGATTTTCGTCATTTTAATTAACTAGTAGGAGTTTTTCAAGAAACAACCAAATTAATTTACATACAACGCACTGTTAGTCAACAACCCGGACGAAGCACTAAAATAAAAAAACAAAAAATTATTATCCCAGAGGCAGTAAACCAATTAAGATGAAATTGTGACAGGTGACAGCTAAACCAAAAACTAAAAAACAAAAAGAGTCGAACAAAAGAGCCCAAAAGTCTTTGTGTTCCCTTTTGCAAGCGCGCCCCGAATTCTGTTGTGTGAATGACATTGACCGCTGTGACAGCAACACAACTGCCTGACTGACCGACCCACCACTTTGGATAAATGAGATAAATGCGGCTTGCGAATTAAAAATAAAATATTCTTGAAAGCTGCCCTCTGCTTCGTGGTTATTGCTATGCCTCTTCTTTTGCACTTTACCCTTGTCGCGCATCTACAAGCACATGCATACATATATGTATGTGTGTACACGTTTAACTGCGCAGCTCATTTACACTAATTTGACATTTGTACTTTCCAGGTGAGCACGGATGTGTGTGCGTGTGTGTGTTTAACATTTATATGTCCGATTTGTTTTATGATTTATTAACAGCGCGTTTTGCAAATTACTAACAAAGTGAAGAGAGCAACTCAGTTGTAGGAATTGTTGCTGCTAGTTGCTGTGGTATGTATTTAATAACAGAACTGTTAGCTAATTTCAATGTGAATTGTATTCAGCGCCCATTGTTGAAAGTTAAGTAAGCGTGAAAAGCTTAAGGAGGACAGTTGAAGCGAAATAATATTTTTGTGTGAAAAAATTATTGTAATACACGAAAGGCTGGAGCTTGGAACTTGCGCTTGCTTAAGCGTTGTTTATTAATGGCTAATTTGATGATAAGTGCTTATTTTTATTGTGAGCACGGAGAGCTCAAATGCAAGAAAAAATGTTAGTAGCTAACAATTTCTAAAAGAATCAGTTCTAAGATAGGCGAAGTTTGCATACTAATTCTTTCATTAACTTTGTAAAAGTAGGAAGAAGGTTTGGTAAATACGATAGTGGGTACCACAGAAATAGAAGTAAAGTATTCAGAGACCGAGAAGATCTTTTACATAGCGGGAACAAAGGTACCTTCGAGCTTAAGAAGCCTCTAGTAGCCGCTTTCTAACGACTGTTAGGATCGACTTTGCTATTCGTAAAAAAATGTTAATAACAAGTTGCAATGAAGAAACACATTTAACTGAGATATTTTAACAGCAGTATACGTTATTTACGTAAAGTAAACTCTGCTTAATAGATAACACTGTGCGTCAAAAAAAGACAAATCGGACCCCAAAAAAGGAAAGACGCATGACTTATTCTTTATTTTTTAATGAAAATTATAAAATACAAGGGTAGTGTATTGTTGAAAAGTGCCTTTTTTACGAATTTACTAATATGTATACATGTGTAAATACTCATATTATAACTGATTGTAGAAGATTGTGAGTCCGATGAAATTAATAGTCTTAGAAACAATTTAAATTGCACACTTTTTGTCTAAAAACGAGCTCACTGAAATTTCCTTGGAAAAATTTTTGTGAAACATTTTACACTTCCACGGACTCTAGAAACTTATTATTATTATTTTTATTTTTTATTTTCAGAAATACCCACACGCGTATGAAATATTGAACTCAAATGTTCCACAGAAATATACGCCACCAAGATTTATTATAGACTTTTAAAACTAAAATTAATGGTGAATATAGTTTTATACGAGATTTTTAAGTAATCGTGAAAAAGTTGAGGCGAAATTAGTAAAGCTTGAATACACTGTAAAAATTTTTTAACGCTCAGGGACATAACGCTCCAATGGTCCACAGTGTATTTAATATGAAAAGAATTCAGAAGCTGTTGCCAAGATCAGACCGTTAACCTGCTCTCAGTGAATTTGAAAGAATCAGCTGATTGTCTGACATCACCGGGGTCGTAACATCGTTTTGTTTACGAAAAAACTGAGTTTGTGCTGGTGATATACGACAAAAAGCAACACATTCAAAATAAGTGTGGGCACAATCCGGTTACCGAGAATTTTGTAGCTCTCTATTGGATGATTTTCATTCCAGAGCAATTCTCCGATGTTTGCCAATCGCTGCCGAGCAATTACTTAAAAGTCAGTCGTTTTAGAGAAAAAGAAAACAGAGAATCAATGAATGAGAAAGTAGATATAAATTTCCTAAATTTTGATAGAATTTGTCAATTCAGTATTGATCTTAGAACAGTGGTTGACAGCAAAAGCACCGGTTTTGTGTAATTTTGATAGCACTGTCCATATATGTAAATCGTACCGAAAGCGTGAGCGTGGAAGAGAAGCACTTGAGAATAAAAAAGACAAACATCATTAATGTATTTTAAGTGCAATGTAGTGAAAATTTAGTTGACGAAAAATGTGTACACAAACATAAAGATAAAGACAAAGACAAAGATAAAGATAAAGATAAAGATAAAGATAAAGATAAAGATAAAGATAAAGATAAAGATAAAGATAAAGATAAAGATAAAGATAAAGATAAAGATAAAGATAAAGATAAAGATAAAGATAAAGATAAACATAAAGATAAAGATAAAGATGAAGGTAAAGATAAAGATAAAGATAAAGATAAAGATAAAGATAAAGATAAAGATAAAGATAAAGATAAAGATAAAGATAAAGATAAAGATAAAGATAAAGATAAAGATAAAGATAAAGATAAAAATAAAGATAAAGATAAAAAAAAGATAAAGATAAAGATAAAGATAAAGATAAAGATACATATAAAGACAAAGATAAAGACACAGATAAAGATACAGATAAAGATACAGATAAAGATACAGATACAGATACAGATACAGATACATATACACATACAGATACAGATACAGATACACATACAGATACAGATACAGATACAACTAAAATCGAATCCAAAACCACCAATCCAATAACCCTTTTGCCAATCACAAGCACCCTCTATATTCCTCGTCAGTATCCACTGTTATTCCTTAATTTCATTAATTACATATATTTGCATATAAGAAGAGCTGTGGCTGCTCGGGCTCAGCTTGACAACACTACTTGTAATTACTCTATGATTACTACTGTTTGCCTGTGTGATATCTCTTGCAATATTTCCTTGCAATAATTATGTGCCTTAACCTAAATTTTATGTAAATATACTCACTGCAAATACATTGTGGTTTTTACAGTAAACTTTTGCATAAATCGTAGCAGCTTTTCCTACCTTTTTCCATTTTATGATTGCCTGCAGTTGGCTTTTGTGCTAACATTTTATCACGCTCATAAATGAGTAACTGTCTTGTTTATGTCAAACATAAATTTCCCTAACACTACCCTGCAATTCTAACCGGCATAAGTAATTTTCCGCTCCAGTGGTTTCTTTTATTGTTGCTTATATGTATTTTTATTTTATTTCTTTCACAACTCTTAATGCGTCGGCGCATGTGCGCAGCAACAGCAACCAGTTAAATCACAACGAAAATTTATGCAGCGCAAATTGAGTCACAACATTTTTCTACATTTTGCTAGTGGTTGGCTGGCCTGAAAACTGAATGGTTTCTTGGTTGGTTGTCTGAATGATTAGTTGAGTGTTGGGCTGATTGTCTGTTTGATTATTTGCTTAAACTGCAGGCTGACTGCAACATTAACTTTTAGTTGTGTGCGTTTACGAATGAAAACCACAATTCTCAATTACACTCGCGATTCCTAAGCAACAAAAAAAAAAAAAACAAAAACAATTAAAAAAAATGCAAAATGGTAGTAAAACCAAATGCAGCTGCGCGCTTAAATCAAAACAACCATAAACACATGCCTTTTTTGCCGACAAGCGTCTCAACTTTAACAGCAGGGACGAAAAAAGTGGGAAAATATAAATAAATTAAGAATAACAAAAACATAAACTTATAAGGCAACAAAGCATTTAAATTACATTTACACCTCCGCGCCGCTGCTTTAGTTGCATGACTAACCAACAGTTTCATTGATTACCAAACAACAAATTTGTGCTCAGGTTTTGCGCTCATAAATATACACTTTACTACGTTTACCCAAATAAGTAGCGGTAAGTAGAGTTTATTTGTAGTGTCAACCATTTAAATTTCTATAAATCAGTTGTTGACACCAGTTGTGGGCGCCAAACAGCAGTCAAGTCATGTACGAGAAATGAATATGTTTGCCCTTTTTGGTAACTGATTATTTGCTTTCGCACGATTTTCAATCAAATGTTGATGTTTCGGAAATTAACTGTCAAAACCGTTGTTACCAAAAACTGTTACAAATAAGTATCGTTTGATTTGTTAATTGAGCGATTATGGTGGAGTTGCTGATTTCGTCTAATTAATGGATAATAAATGAGCAACGATGTATGAACAGTCACGAGCATAACTAAATGCATGATGATTTTTTTATTTGTTAAGCTTTTCAAGCTTGAGTTTTTTGTTATTATTTCTAAATATTGTTCATTTTTAAGCAATTTTCAACTGAATAACTCAAATCTGCAAACTTTGTACGAAAATTCGAGAAATCTTCATCTAAATTTTACATTTTTTAAGCTGAATTTTTAGAAAAAATTTGACTACAAAGTTTTTTTAGTCTATTGAATTAAGGTAAGTTTTAAGTGATTCAAAAATCGCGTTTATTTAAAAAAATTGATGGCAGCTATTTCGATTTTTTCCGTATAAATGGTAAAGTTTATAAAAAAACGTAGTCGATTCCTCTACATTTTTTATTTTTTGCAAACTTACAAACAAGCAAGACTTTGGAAATTATTAGCTTCTGGTATGAATCAACTTGCCATTTGAAGTGAGCGAAATCGGTAAAAGGATAAAAATGTGTTTAATAAATATGTTCGAAAACGCACTGAAAAGTAAGCAATCATTTTTTTATAGGGATATATCCTCTTTTCTTTGGTACCCATGTTAATGGTATAGAGTGAGTATACGAATTTAATACCGTGTTTCGGACGATAGGTATAGTGGCGGTCATACCAGCTCGGGACACTGAGGACGCTAGAAGGAAGCTGAACCAAGTCATGATAAGGACGCAAATATGGCTTGAGGACCACGACCTGGAACTCGCCAAACATAAAACCGAAGTCATCCTTATGACACGAGGTCACATGCCACTGGAGGTTAACACGCAAATAGGCGACACGTCCTTAGTGACCCAAAAAGTAGTAAAATACTGAGGTATTCAATTTGACTGCAGGCTTCCTTTCTGCGCCCAGATACGGCATGCGGCTCTCAAAGCAGCAAAGGACACGGGTATGCTAACTAGATTAATGGCAAACATCGGTGGGCCAACACAGAGCAAAAGAAAGCTAATTATGGCGGCCACAAGCTCAATTCTCCTGTACGGCAGCGAAGTATGGGGAATTGTACTAAACTGCAAAGCCAAGCTCAAAGCACTGGAAGATGTGCAAGGAACAGCGGCACTCAGAGCTGCCTCAGCCTACCGCATTGTCTCAGGCACTTCAATTTTCGTGATCAGCGGTCAGATACCCATCGACTTCATTGTTCGGGAACGAATGCATGCGTGGGACTCCAAAAAGAAACACATCATCTTCCCAGAACGGAGACGCCAAACCTTGCTGCGGTGGCAAAGCCGATGGGACACTGAACCGAGTGGCAGATGGGCGGCGAAATTTATTCCATCAATTGACAAATGGGTCCAAAGGAACTTCAGAGAAGTGAACTACTTCTTAACTCAGTTCCTCTCGGGTCACGGATACTACCGGAGTTACATATCGGTATATGGGCAAGGTAACCGAGCGATAACGCTGAACACACGTTTTTTAGTTGTGACAAATGGCTCGCGGAAATAAATGCTCTGAAGGAGCAGATTGGCGACATCGCGCCGAGCAACATAATCAGCAAAATGCTCGAACGTAGGGACAGCTGGAATGCGGTATGAAATACATCGAGAACGTACTACGAAAAAAAAGATTGATCTCGACATAGTGCAACAAAGTGAAGCCGCCCAGATAGAGACACAAGAAGACGAGCATATAGCATGAAAGCTGGCTACAAATATAGTGGACCCAGACGTGGGTGAATAGAATTGGTTCTTTATGGATGCCGTTCTGGGCCCTCCCGAAGTAATATAGAAAGCAGTTCCGGGAAGGGTATCTCCCCAGAAGGAGAGGAGGGATCGTTTTAGTGGCCACACCACACGACGCAGTAGACGACGGTCGCTGTAAGTGTGACGGCATGTTATTGTTATCCAGCACAAAAAAAATACCGTGTTTCTGAAAATTTAGTCCTTTTAAAATTAATGCATTCTTAATAATACATTTAACGGTGATTGGAAATATCAAGTTTTAATTTTGTTTTTTGTATTTAGTTTTGTTTTATAAATTGATTTTTCAGAATGTTTTCACTAAAGACCTCTGAATGTTTGCATATAAAAGACTTCCGAGCATGTGCTTTATAAGGAAGAAAATTCTCAACGTGGTATGCAAAAAAAATTGCCAAAAGTCGCTGCGATTTTTGATATATTTCAGACTTATATTTTATTATATCAAAACTTTCTATGCTTTAAAATTTCATACCCAGAATTTTTTTTTTAAATTCTGAATAAAAAGTTGAAAATTTGAGTTGCTTTTTTTTAATTTGTTAAATTTTCGTGAACTTCATGCAAAGTTTGCAGCTTTGAATTATATAGTTTTTAGCGCAGAATGCACTTTACTTTTATAAAAAAAAGTTTTATAAAAAAATTTATTAAAACTTAACTCGTAAACGTAACTCGTTGCGCTCCTATTATTTTGAACCGTGTGTAGTTTCAAATGATTATGAAATTTTTGCTGGATAACAAAAAAAGTTGATTTTTGTTGATTGACCAGCTATAGAAGTATGCAGGAATTTTTAATACATAAATTTTCGTAAAAATGGTGTTTTCAAATGCAAAATTTTCAACTCAAAAAAATATTATTTCGAGGAAAAGTAAATCCATTATTTTTGCGTAATGTTTTTGCGCAAAGAGTTTAAAACTGTTTTATGGTGGATTTTTAGCTCATAGGCGATGCTACGACTTTTATCGACATTTTCTGTAACATCCAAAAGGCCTGAACGGAATCGACGAAATCAAAACTGCACGTAAAAAGCTGTAACAGTATCGGCACCATAAACACCATTCAGAATTTTAGCGGCCTGGCTCGCATTTTTGCCTTTATCAAAGAAAAACAGTAAAATGTGCAGAATTTTTGCTTTGCTGACTTCCATTGTAAACACCCTATAACTCACAACTGAATGGAACAAACAAAAAACGGCAAATGAATTTTTGTAGTGTGAAATGTCACCTTGACCACGAGCATAAACTTTCAATTGTTACTTTACGAGATATCGATCACTACAGCCATCTACCGAGAAAATAGTGGATTTTTTTCCCCTCATACTAACATTTTGTAAAAAACTGTGTAATATCTCGAAAAATTCGAGTTGATTGAACCATGCAAAATGTATTTGTCAAAATTAATCAATTAATCAGTAATGAAGTCAATCGATCAATCGGCTAGATACAAAATAGGATAACCCTTAATCTCCTTAATCCTTCCGAAGTATCATTTTAAGATACAAGCGCATCTTGCAGCACTTGAACAAACAAACAAAAAAAAAACATTTTATTTAACTACGGTCGCCATAGCCGAATAGGTTGGTGCGTGATTACCATTCGGAATTCTCAGAGCGAACGTTGGTTCGAATCTCGGTGAAACACCAAAATTAAGAAAAACATTTTTCTAATAGCGGTCGCCCCTCGGCAGGCAATGGCGAACCTCCGACTGTATTTCTGCCATGAAAAAGCTCCTCATAAAAATATCTGCCGTTCGGAGTTGGCTTGAAACTGTAGGTCCCTCCATTTGTGGAACAACATAAAGACGCACACCACAAATAGGAGGAGGAGCTCGGCTAAACACCCAAAAATAGTGTACGCGCCAATTATATATATACAGGTATCGGTATAGGTATAATGTTAAAGTTGTTTATTTAGCAAAAAAAAATATTCAAAAACAATCTGTTGTACAAATCGTGGTTGACAACATGAGCTACTAAGACCAGTGAAGTTGACTATTTAAATGGAGTTGTGTGTCACAATTATCCGGAGGGTTCAAACTTTCTAATAAAGGACATATTTTGTATGGGTATTGAACGGTGTTTTTATATAATTTTTAAAAGGAAGCAAGCTGAAAGCTAACCTTTCCTAGTAGGCATTCCTTTCATAGCAATCGAAGTGAAACTTTAACTATGATTAACTATTCGTAATTTAATAATGTGAGCTATAAATAAATAATTTGAACCGGCGCATTGTTGAATCATTAGGTTGAAGTGGCAGCCACGGATATCAAATGCACACTCACACAAAGAGATGGAGGCGAGGCTTGTTGTGAATTATTATTCGTAGAATATCTAACATGTATCTTTTTTGCATTAATGACAATAGTAATCATAATAACTTTTCTTACATTTCTAATTTCCATAACTATTCAATCATTCCTTTATACTTTTGTATCTCAACTTGATTTATGCTGCACTACTTTTAATCGGTCCGCACAGAAAATCTGTCACTTTTCATAGAGTTAACAACAACTAAGAAATTATCAAGTATCTATGCATTTGCCTCGCTTCAGTTGTTTGATTGAATGCGCTGCTCTTTCTCACACAGAAATAATCATCTGCTTATTGCAACCACGCGGCACTCACTATTAATTCCGCTATTCATGTGAATACATCTACTTATGTATGCATGTATGTTAAGTTTCTTCAGCTGTAAGATTAGAAAATCAGCAGAAAAGCAGCGTATTGCAGTTGATTTGAATTACAAATGCAGCATGAAATTTTAATAGCTGCCACAGCTGCTGACAATGCTGCCCTATAGAATGTTGGGCATTCGCAAGGTGAGATTAAAAGTTTCTAAGCTGGCAGAAGGGGAAAACGTGAAAGACATTTGAAGTGTTATTACAAAGAAATAATAAAATTGATGATATGAGGAGACTACCTTTGACATAAAGCTAGTAATTAAAGGCAGGCGCTACAAGGAATTTTCTTGAATTCAGAATTTCCATAAAAATAGGCGGTGAAATTCACCTAATTTTTATTTTTTTGAATAAATGTAAACAGATATGAGTGAATACATTTTTCTATACAATTACTGCCTAGGCTATCGAAAACTTGTATGGATGTAACAAACTCAGCACAATGGAAACTTAAAACTCATGCTATGTGCAAGAATATCTCTCGAAAATCTAACACTAAGCAACAATACAAAATATTATATTGCTACAAAAATGTATTTCGTTCATTTATGCGCCACTCCAGCAGCAGTTATCACTCAGCGCGCACGCATACACAAACACAAACACCTAATTTCATTAGAATGTGAATGCAACAGATAAATAATAAAATTTATAGTCTCTCTCCAACATTGAAATTAAAAAAAAGAAACCTATTAGCAACTCGCCGCGCCACCAGAGTGTCACGCATTTCCACCGACTACATTCAAATGATACTTAATTGCCAATCGTGTCGCAGCAACTTAGCAGACGATGGTCAAAAATCTAGTAAGAACCACCATGCTGCATCAGGCAGCCAAGCGGATGCATGCATTAGAGAAGTAACAACTGACAAGTGTCGTACACAGTTCACAGCAGTGTTGTTATAGCCAGTTTTCATTTCCACTCGACGAACGGGACGGCTGGCTAGTGCTCCCTCAGCGGTAGCAGATTGACTTGTTAAGATTTTTATTTTGTTGGCTTAGATAGTGTTTGACAGCGAGATAAAGTGCCGCTAGATGCTAGTGTTTGCTGTACATAAATATGTGCGTATGTATGCAGAAAAATGCGTCGTAAAACTGTGAAGATTATGGCAGTAACAAATTTTGTGGTATTAAAACTAGTTACTTAAAAAATGTGTAAAAAGAAGTGGAAATGAAGGCAGATAAGTGATGAGTGAGCAAAACGTTTGGACACTGCTCATTAGGGCGGGCCGAATTAAAAATTGCCCATTGCTCTGTGAAAATCGTATTCTAGGGATCAAAATAAGAAACTTTGCTGAAGGAACCATACCTCTAAAACGAATTCTGATGTCCCCCCATTTGGGTCGAACGAAAAATCCTACTTTGACCTATTTAGAGTGCTCCAATCGAGTCCAAATGTATGACCGACTCCCACTAGCTTAGGACGGCCGATCCACCCATGCCAGTGTCACACTCCCTGGAACTCCCCTGGGGGGTTCCCCATACAATCATTTCAAAATATCACCATTTTTGGCCTTTGCATGAGAAAAGAAACTAAAAAGTTCGACCCAAATTGGGGGACATCAGAATTCGTTTTAGAGGTATGGTTCCTTCGGCAAAGTTTCTTATTTTGATCCCTAGAATATGATTTTCACAGAGCAATGGGCGATTTTTTTGCCTCCCCACAAATCGACCCGGGCTACTGCTCAAACTACTTAATATTGAACTTGTTTATAAAATGTATACACATAAAGCTTTCATTAGAAAAATTGGAAAAGAGCAGCTGAAATAAATAAAATTACTCGAATAAATAAACTAATTAAAAAGTCAACTTCGTAGCGGCACTAAAAAAATGTATGGTTAAGTTATTTCAACCGCTCTCAGTTTCTAATAACATAGGGGTAAGTGAAAAAAACAATAAGCTAGAACAATCAAATTTTTTAAATCTTATTCTTGAAAAGCAGAGAGGCCTATAAGAGAATGTTGACATGATTTCGTTTTTTTGCACGCTGAAGGAGAATGAGAAAATGTTTAATTTCATCACGTGAATTTCGATGAGGCGGTGCGCTGCCTCGGCTTTCATTATCTAATGAGCAAAAAAACGTATGTGTACATGTACTGATATTGGATGCATTGGCCTGGAGCAAGTGGTCGTAAGAGTGGGTTCTGTTTATCAGCTTACTGGCTAAGATTTTTTTGTAGCTTTGGCCCGCAAGGTGGCACCATATATGATATTAAGGAGATATTCCCAAAGCTAATTTTAATGATCCGATTTGGTTCGCACTCTGTTTAGATATTGTACAATGTGGCGCGAAACTTATCATTCTATCAAATAATTTTTGCAAATGGCGTCGTATGTCAATCTTATTTGATGCTTGTTGTTAAAATTGCACAAGAAAGTAGGCAAAACTTGTATATTTTCGACTTTCGAACTTAGTCCCTTTCAACTTATGTAAATATGGTAATGCACTTTATACTTTGAAATCAAGCGCTAATAAACTGTCAAGCTGTAAACATTGATCGATCAGCTTCTTACTCTGGCAGGTATTCCGTTTAACACTTGTGTGAAGTAGACTAAACGCTTCTGCGAAGAGCTCCCCAACAGACTCAAATTCAGGTTATCGGATCGTGTTCCAAGCAGAGGTAACCGCAATCAAAGAAGCCGCTGATTGGCTACTCACCTGCGTAATAACCATTAAGAAGGTAGACATTTTCTCCGTTAGCCAAGCGGCAATTAGAGCTCTGGGCTCCATTATGGTGCATTCGAAATAACAAGTGTATGTCTGGTTTCACTTCGATAGCATCCGAATTCTTCGACATAAATCTAATCTGGGTACCTGGTCATAGCGACATTGCGGGAGACTGCGAAGGGGGCTAACTGGCCAGACAAGGGATTTGTGAGGTACTTTCCCTGTGAAAGGAGAGCACCGGGATCCTCGTGACAAACTGTGCTATACTCCTGGAACGATGGGCTTCGTGTCAACTCAGCGAACGCTGAGCAGGTACACAAACTTTTAAGGTCGCGAACTCCTTCTGGCCACATGTGGATCGGAGGCGTTCGAGAGATATTCAGAGGATGACAAAACCTCAGCTTTCAAGCTTCGTGGGTGTCTTCACAGAACACTATCCGCGCGAACTTTTGAGTTTCCAAAAGCATCTTTTGTAAAGAATGAATGTAAATGCTTTCAGCTTATTTTGTACCAAAATCAATGTGATGCTTCGTGTCCATTCTGAAATATTGTACTAGTATACATATCGCACACTAATTACAAAAGAGTCACAACTCGAAGAATTTGAAATGTTCAGGAGAGTTAAGAAAAAAAACGTCTGTGAATTTGTTTTGAGTTATATTATAGTTAAATTGAGTTCCATAAAACAGAAGACCTAAAGAAGACTAAAAGCTAGTTTTGCTAACGTTTTTTTTGGGATTTCATATTTTAACTGTGGAAAATACAGTTTTGAACTATGACTGTTGCCCTGAAATATTTTCATTTACCTAGTGGTGTTATGCCGAATCCTGCTACTTTATTGCACCCACTTTTTTCAGATAAAAAGGCAAAAATTAGAATAATATTTTAATGCATAATAAAACTAGTCAATCGTCCCAAGCATAACAGACATTCCATCTCTGTTGGCATGGCAATAAAATAAAACTTAACCCAAAACTGTCAAGAAGACCACTGATCTTGCAATTCCATCTTGATGCAATAATTGCCTGATTCATACAGACAGTTTGTTGAACTTGCCCCATATTTAATCAAAGCATTTGATCACTAGCCGCCGAGTTTTAACAACTAGAATTGACACCGAATGGTGGAAAACCGGGGGATTGTATGTATTTGTATCGATATATATATTTTCCACCTCTATAGTTTGTTTGTATTATGCGAACTCAAGCATTGACCCACTTGTAACTCACTGCTCCGCCTAAGATTACTTGATGTCAAATGCAAGTTGTCTAAATGAATTTCTACATTTCATCGTCTCCATGCAACAGTGTGTGATCTTGTTTTTGGCAGCAACTGCCAGCGATCGCATCAGTCATCTAACACCTCTATTTTTCCGCTTGCCATTCACGTCACTGTGCTCTGCTATCAGCAATCTTCGATAATTACGTTTGTATTTTCCTGCTCTTTTTAATCGCACTCCGTTTGTTTGTTAACATGCATTTACATGATATTTTCCGCTTGCACAGACACGTCGTCCATGATTCTGCACTTATGATCGCATACTCAATATTTCTCACAGTACTCAATAAGTTCGTGTTCTGAAATAGCACAATACGAGTTTAGGGAGAGCAAGTCGGTTGAAGCCGTATCATGGTCGGTAACTAGAATGAGTGCGCAAATGAATTGTAGCATAGCATAACTGTGCACTCGCATACCAACACTTGAACGTGAGATACTTGTTTGATATTTCATCTCCGCCGGAAGTCGATTGTCAATAATGATCATCATTTGCTGCTAAGTAGGCAGTTGACTGATCTAGACTCACCCCAAACATGTTTACAATCGGATGTTTGCTACTTAATTTCTTCATCTTCTTACGAACTGCAATGAAAGGCTTGAGTGGCACAGTGCTTTCTTTTTTTTATTTTTTTTGTCGTTGTATGCAAGTTTGTAATTGCTCCTTAATTAAAGACAAGTCAGTTGGTAGGTAATTGGTGCATGTGAACCAGATGCCTACCACAGTTAGTAATAAACTGCGACATGCGCTGAGATATAAAATTCATGCATTTGATTGGATCGTTACTTGCATTGAAATATGAAAATGTCTAATCCAGTTTTAATTTGTATTTTATGTGGCTGTGATATTAATGCGAGTTTTCCTTTTTTTTATACCCAACTATGTATTTTCGTGTGCGCACAGCTTCAATGAAGCCGCAATTACCACAGCAAATAATTGTATATGTGGATCGCGTGCTAGAGTTCACGAGCAATTGGACTCTGTGCTGGAGTAGTAGCAGTTATTAATGCCGAATTTAAAACACGATATAGTCACTTTGCTATGACAGCTAGCAGATCTCTACTTCTATGTATATATGTATATCTTTATTTGATTTTCACTGCAAGTGATGCTTTAGATCTCAGCCACCAATGGCTAAGTGCCACGAAATTGTATGCTCAGCCGGAAGTTTGGTAGAGCTAATTGAAGCACAACCAAATTATATACAAACATGATTTTTTTTAATTGGTTTATTTTAGCATTGATTTGCAATAAAAGTAGATTATAGCGAATATAAAACGACGGCAAATACCTAAGCTTACTTGAGCCATTTAAGCACTGCTAATCGAAAAAATTTGACTGCGATTTTTGGTATAAGTGGTTCTATTAGAATAATGGCATACAAAAATGATGATTTAAAAACAATCATAATTTAGATTTATTTAAAAATACGTTATTTTATAGGCGTTCAAGTACTCGTAAAGCGAAGTGAAAAATGCTTCATGTTTTGCGCTAGAATACCTTTAGTAAGTCATATCTCAGGATGATGTATCCATTGCAACGAGTCATACTAAACTACGATTTAAAGGTGGCATTACACTGCAAAAACGTACTGTGACTGCTGTTTAATGTTAAATGAAATCGATTGTGTTTTACCACATTAAAAAATATGGATAACACAGAGCAAATTGGATACATACTTTAGTGGCATGATGACCAAGACGAAAAGTTGAAGCAGCGGCCACTAAAATCTGTGCGTTTTATGGAAAGCAACAGCAAAGCGTTAGTAGGAAAATAGTCGAAAATGTTCAGGAAAGCATGGAAATGAGGCGAACCGCCATGTGAGCATTTATTCCATTGTTCAGGAATCGAAGATTAATTAGAAAACTGTTAGGAGCTATAAGCACAAGAGCAATTGTAAATACATATATTAATTTTATCATCCAAATAAAGCGAAAAAAAGCTAGCAACATAAATGAAATCGTGTTGCATAAATAATGAGAAGGTTTGCTCTATAGAATAATTCAATAGGAATAAGCCCACTTTTTTCACCTTGTGTAGAAAGGACGCGCTGAATTTCATGCCAGTCTCGAGCACGCTCTTAGATTGTATCAATGACTGGCATGCTTCTAGGCAGGTATTTTTCTCTGATCATTTCTATGTTTCATTCAAACTATCTTTCGGACCTCCCACCCTCTCATGGTACAGAAATGTGGTAGGAGGAGGACTGACTGGCCAAAATACAAAGCCTCATTTTCAGCCCGACTCCATAAACAAACTTATCATGGTAAGCTAATATAATCATAAAGAACTGATGAACCGAATCCTTCTAAGACAAACATCGTTTCTCTCGGTGAGCTCAACTTCTCGACTAAAATTGATGAAGCGGTAAACTTTACCAGCAAAAAATGTAACTTTTGACTTCGTAACATCGTGCCGTAAAGTCCGCCCAAAAAACAAAAGGACACCACCCAGGAGGAGTTCAGAGATTTTATCTTAGCGGAGGGACACCAGAAAGATGTTCAATCTCGCAAAAAGAACTGATTCCTGGCAAGTCTATAAAGACACACTGAAAATCTTCAAAAACGCTGTTGGAAGAGCCTAAAAAGAATCTGCGAAAGACTTCTGCAGAAACATTGAAGAAAGCGCTAAAGGAAAATAGTATCAAAAAATCCGATTACTCCAAATTTCATCTTCAAGCCAGTTTCAATGAAATCTTTGTCTTCCCAATTAATACTCATTTTCCCGGGTGCACGGAAGACCTTGGCGTAAATATTTTTAACGTGGGTTCAGGATCTTTTTCGGGAGCATCATAAGTCTGAAGAAACTGAACTGGGCAATTAGAGCTTTGCATTCGAACAAATAACTAGATGATATATTTCCCGCTGAATTGCAAGTGGGCTGTGACCTTCTAAGTCTTCTCCCGAGTATCTGTAAGGTCTGCCTAAATTTTTGCCACTTACCGAGGGCAAAATTTCATCCATAAAGGAGGCAGGTCTTCTCGTATAAAACCAAAACCAAAAACTTTAGTTCAGTAAGCATCCTTTCCTCTAAAATTTTTGGAGAGATTGCTGGATGTTCACCCGACAACAAATCCATCCGAATTGCGTCTCAACGTATCAGTGCGCATATCTCTACGGCAAGTCCGGGAATACGACTCTACATGAAATTTTAGATCAAATAGAAAGGGTACTTACCTTTAACGAATGTATCTTTATCGATATTGAAGGAGCTTTCAACAACCTCTATCCATATGCTGTCATCAAGGTGGGCCTGTATCAGCCACAGGAGTCGATCATCATCTCGTTATCTCACTTTAAACCCCCTATTCCAAATCTCATATGCTCAGTTTTTAGAGAACGCAAAGTCTGTTGTGTCTACTTAAATGATTTAATAACTTTTAAACGATAATAACTTGAAATCTTCGGCGGCTAAGAATGTCGTAAAAGTCAAATAAACTTTTGACAAAATTCAGAGATAACGCTTACATTTTGAATGGAACGACTGTGTAAGGAGAGATTCGTGTCTATAAGGTTTCGGACGTAGGTTTTATTCACAACTCCCTTATCTACTTTCTTAAAAGTGACTTAAAATCTATTATTCTATACGACGAAATGTTAGTGTCCTTGGATGATCGAAAAACCGATAGTAGCAGATATTTCGTCTTCACTTGCCAGTTATTCTATGGTGGGTAGAGAATCTTACCGCTACTAAAGTAACCCAAATAAATTAAAGTCTCCATAAGTTTCTTTTTTTTAAAAGAAGATGAAATTTTGGGTGAAAATAATAAGCACATTAAATCTTGAAAACAAAAACTGTCCGAATCAACTGAATTAAACAAGCACATTTTTGAATGTTCTTTAGACAAAATTAATATCTTTTTAATAATATGATTCTACCAATAATATTGTATTAAACTGCGAATGTGAAGCTGTAATAACTGTAATTTTTATTAAAAGTCATTTTTCAAAGTGCTTTCGGATTTCAAAGTGTCCAATGTAAAAATATTGTATGCTAACATTTTGACGTAGTCTCACCCCGCAGGAAATCTTTTTTTACACAACCGTAAATAATATGAACATATCAAATCGAATTATTATATTAATTATTTATGTATTGGATTAGTTATGTCTGTGGTAGCAACAGCTGCAATCTGTGCTTTTCGACCTGTTGTCAACTGTTTGCACGCAAACTCCAGTTTAATGATCGCCGGACAGGCAACCGATCGATTCGTTCGCCATATCCTGATTGCCATGCGCCACACATCAGACAACGGCATTATGCAGTTGACTTCTTCATCGCAAAGGAACTACTGCAACACAAACCTTCACGCACACTGTACTAATGTCGGTACATAACTACTGTATTGTATGTTTGTATGAATGCAGTTACTTCCAGTAGACAAACAAGCAATTACTACGATAATCATTTCCATGCCACCAAGTGATCGGCCGAGGAAAAATGTGTTTGCAAACAACTTTTGGCAGCTGAGTTAGCGCCAAAGGCAATGCAATTTATTGCCCTATTTATGAAATTGTTTTTGTTTTTTGTTTTGATTTGTGTTTTTCAGCATTTGCATGCAACTAAGGCGCTTTTTCAATATACAATGCGTGAAATAACTATAACACTAGGAATTATTGACAAGTCTTAAACGCTTTTTATTTTTCATTTATTTTCTCTACAAATATAATTAATTCTCCTATAAAAACTATATAAATGAGGGACTAAAATTTTATGCACATTGAAATAAAAATTCAGCAAATTTTAATATAAATTTCTAAGTCAGAACTTGAAGAAAAAATTGTACTATGTAATTTTATAACCCACGGAACTTTTGTATAAGAAAGTGCGACTTTCAAGTAGCCCAAAAATCATACTGACTGTTTTTTTTTTTTTTGCACCGGTATATGCATTTTCTCCATACAAATTCTAAATATCATATTTTTTTATATGAAAAAAAAAAACCCAACAACGTGTTAAAAAATAAATTATCTAAATTCAATGCTATTTTTGTTATAAAACAGGCACATTGAATTTTTTTCCATAAATTCTGATCAAAAAATTTGGAGCTATGATGCATTTTTTAGCGAGTTTTTCCACAAAGTTTGAAACTTGCATTTATATGGTTTTTATAGTAGAATATATGTGTATATACATATATATATATTAATAGGTGTTATATGATCTTAGTTTGAGCATAGGATGTCAACAAATCCTCTTCGCTATCGAATATGGTTTTGAGCACGGGCTCTAAGTTCATTCCAGGTCTTAATCAGAGACATCATATTGCCTCCGTTGAATGGCGCCAGGTGCTTCGTGGTCTGCCTACATTTCGTTCTGTCTGTTAGAGGGTTTCCATCGCAGCGCTTATTTGGCGATGGTTTCGTCACTCTTCCTCAAGATCGGCCACCATCCATTGCCATTCACTTCTGCAGATTATAGTCATCACATCGGATTAGTTAGCCCCCTTAATTCGGGGTTAGATATAGTTCGAGCCAAGAAAATTCGAATTATGCGCCGCAAGCAGCGATTACTGAACTTTTGAAGGCGCCTTGCGATCATTGCGGTGACCATCCAAGTTGTGCAGCCGTGTAGCAGGACGGATTTGACGCATACGTTGAAAATTCGCAGCTCGGTGTGCGTAGTTATGTGTGTAGCATAAAATTGTGTATATTTTCGAAAGAAAATTTTTTTAATTAATTAGGAAATAAATAAATCGTTAAAACTTGCCAAGAAGTCTCTGTGCTATAGTTATTTGGCGCATTGCATATTCAAATAGCACCACAGTGATTGCAATGTGGGTATGTTGTTGTAGTAGTGTTACATTTTGCAACATTTATTTTTGGAGTAAATCTATTTTACTATAGCAATGGCACCGTAGCATTTGCGTAGAGGCATATATATGTATGTACAATACATATCACAGTATACTTTTGCCATGAGATATGTGCTGTTAATCATTGTAGTGGCTGCCATCGGCTATGCAATCAATCATTTTGAAATTTCCAACAACTTCAACAATTCATTATTCCGATTTCATTGCAAAAGTAGAACAGTATTTAATAAGCGTTTTGATGCACTTACTGATTGCTGTTGGGTATCAGAAAGTTTTGCTGTCATTGCCTTAAAGGATTTTATATATTTTTTCTTGTATTACCGGCAGGAAAGCTTTGACGTGCATGTTATTCTTCCTCATTCATCCAGATACAATAGTTTAGCTTATAAGTTCTTGGACTGATGTTTTCATGGTGAAGACATTTACCGTTTTATTATCCATGAATCCAGTGAAATCAAGGACCCATTTTATGAATACCCAGTTTTTGGTCTATTAATAACTAGTTGAAGGTGGTCCTTCCCCAGCGTGGAGGTAACTTCATATGCCTTCAAGGCTGGGGGCACGATCTTGCTATCCGAAAGTATATAGAGAATGCTCCAAATAATGGTTTCTTTTTGAAAATTCATGAAAATTTACACCGAAAAAGACCTACTTTTTTCTTTATACGAGTATTATTGGTTTATTCAAAAGAGCAAACATTTCCATTATTTATGGAACTCAAATTCATTCATGTGGTTGCCTCGGCTGGCTTCGCAGTAGCGCTTCCTCTTGACTTAGTTTTCTAAGATCTTCGTAGGATCTCTTGCTCTATCTCTTGAATGTATAGCTCGATATTCGCGTCAAGCGCCTTAATCATTCGCATAACATCGGTGCTTTATGTCATTCCAAAAATATAGCCATAACGGCGTCGAATCTCGGCTACAAGTTGGCCAATTGACATCGCCGAGATTTGACGCGCAAAAGTCGATAATGGTATAGGCTGTGTGGCATTGCGCGCCACCCTGCCAAAACGAAAAATCACTCACCGTTGACAGAAATGGCGTTTTCAGTAGAATTTTGAAAGAAATATGGGTCAATGATGTTACCACTCCAAAATTCACACCAAACTATAACTCCCTGAGTATTAGGCCGGGTCGATTTGTGGGGAGGCAAAAAAATTGCCCATTGCTCTGTGAAAATCATATTCTAGGGATCAAAATAAGAAACTTTGCCGAAGGAACCATACCTCTAAAACGAATTCTGATGCCCCCCAATTTGGGTCGAACTTTTAGTGTCTTTTGTGGGGAGGCAAAAAAATTGCCCATTGCTCTGTGAAAATCATATTCTAGGGATCAAAATAAGAAACTTTGCCGAAGGAACCATACCTCTAAAACGAATTCTGATGTCCCCCAATTTGAGTCGAACTTTTTAGTTTCTTTTCTCATGTAAAGGCCAAAAATGGTGATATTTTGAAATGATTGTATGGGGAACCCCCCAGGGGAGTCCCAGGGAGTGTGCAACTGGCATGGGTGGATCGGATGTCCAAAGTTAGAGAGGATTGGTCATACATTTGGACTCGATTGGAGCACTCTAAATGGGTCAAAGTGGGATTTTTCATTCGACCCAAATTGGGGGACATCAGAATTAGTTTTAGAGGTATGGTTCCTTCGGCAACGTTTCTTATTTTGATCCCTAGAATACGATTTTCACAGAGCAATGAGCGATTTTTAAAACGACCCGCCCTACTGAGTATACATTCGCTTCTCGTCGATAGTGCGCAGATTTTCTAATCTCCAAAATACAGCCACTGGCATGGAAATGCGCCTCGTCAGAAATGATGATTTTTAGCTTCTTTCCATAATGCAACATTGAGCGACGCAGCATTGGCTGAAGTAATAAGTCCGAATGTTGTTCAACCGCAAGTCGATTTATTTCGTTTCGAAATATGTTACTGACTTACTGTCAATATTTTCAGCGGGAAATCTGTGTACATATTGTCTGAGGCTTGGTTCAGTCAGAAAAGCAGCGTTCTTTTGTCTTATGCTAAAAAGCTGGTAAATAGAATCATTTTTAGTTGCATACCATAGGCAACTCCACCGTTCCTATAGTTCTGCTCTAAATTGGACCTATTTGAGAAGAATACTTGAAAAGTTGTGTGTGATGAATGCGTACCGGTGGCATAATACTTTCTTGCGCTAGTGAAGATGAGGCGGCCAGCCATCTGAACTTCTAAAATAACAAGACCCGTGACATGAGACTTAACCAGCTCAAAAACATCAACATTTTTTACCTAGAATTGTTGTGAGAAATACTATTATCACAAGTGCTGGTGTACTATTCATAGCCGATACTAGAAAGCGAGTCAAAATTCATATTACAGTATGCACACCATTCCGCTCTTCATAGTCAACATACTCAATGCAAATACTATTCTTTTTTTTTACTACCCCTTTCCACTCCCCATTTCGCCACGATCTCATAATATTGCTGATTCATTATTTTGACGTAGCGTTGTGAAGAAAATATATCACTTTACTGCTATCGCTAATAAACAGCAAAGAATTCGCAAGCAACCACCACTACTGATTGCTTCAAGTGGTGTAACAACAAAGGCAACTAATTGCAGTGGCAACGCCTCAACTCCAAATACAATTTCGTAGCAGCAATCTGCTGCTAGCTGGCCATAGACTGCAACTGAAACTGATTGTGCTGCAAGAGAATGAGGCAAATGTAATACAATGGCATGCTTGCTAATACGATAACTATATATGTAGGAATGCAACTACATATGTATATGTATGTGTTTGCTAAACGTTACTACTCTAGTAAGTGTTTTGATGAAGACATTATAGTTCAGAGCCAAGGGTATTGCTGCGGCAAGTTGGTGGTAAGGTGAGCTACACTACTGGCAGTGAGGAAACGCAGGTATGGCTTGCAGGCAAAACTTGTGCTAGTGAATCACGTTTCTGGTTCGGAACGATTTCGCCAAAATGCAAACCACATAATCGGAATTTTTGAATTTTGGAAAACTGTCATTGGATTTGTAATCAGCGGGCCCAAAAACTCCCGAACAGTTATTTTTATGAGCTTAGCTCCAATAGTTTAGGGCTTATCTTATTCAAATTTTTTTCTTTTTTCTTTTTTTCTTTTGATGTCGATATTTACCGCTTAAATTGTACGGGAATAAAACATATATGCATTTCTACATTTGTTTACTCTTCCAGTTTTACTTTTTTCGATATCAGATGTGCACACCCTTAAGTACTACTACTTTATGTGTAGTAGTAGTAAGGTATTTATAAAAAAAATAATAATTGGCTTTTTCACTTAGGTGAATGTTAGGTGTTTAATCGAGTTCTTTCTGCTATTTGTGGAGAGTCCCACAAAATGAGGGACCTATAGTATTAAGCCGACTCTAAATGGTTTTTATGAGGCCAATCTTAAGGCTTCTAAAAACGTTCAAATATATATATATATGTATATATATGTATATATAATTGGCGCGTACACCAGTTTTGGGTGTTTACCCGCGCCTCTCCTCCTATTTGTGGTGTGCGTCTTGATGTTGTTCCATAAATGGAGGGATCTACAGTTTCAAGCCGACTCCGAACGACAGATATTTTTATGAGGAGCTTTTTCATTGCAGAAATACAATCGGAGGTTTGCCATTGCCTATCGAGGGGCGACCACTATTAGAAAAATGTTTTTCTTAATTTTGGTATTTCACCAAGATTCGAACCTACGTTCTCTCTGTGAATTCCGAATGGTAGTCACGCAGCAACCCATTCGGCTACAGCGGCACGTTACGTGTTCCAAACCTAGTCCTGTTTTTCTTGCCAAAGGTCGTCAACTTTGAACACGCACGTCTTAAGAAGAGACCAAACCGCCATCACCCGCAGCGTAGCCGACTGGAACCCTGAAGGTAGCCTTCGTAGAAGTATACCAGCACTGACCTGGAGGAGGAATCTGGAAGCTGACGTTTTTTGTTTTTTTTTCCTTGCTCACTCCTCTCGGGAGAGGCTTCGATAAGACTCTTCCATCGTACACCGTTCTGTGCTGTTGTTTTTGCACCGTGCCGACGTCTCGGCATCTGGTAGTTTGCGAGAATCGACCGCGACCTCTGCTGCCTTGCGGGTTCTAGTTCAGTACCAATCTCGTGATGCTATCTGGTGGTTTTCTCAATGTGTGACTTAACCATAGCCACTTTCTGCGTTTCATTTACCTCGTTCGTTAATCTCCACAGTGCGTCGTTACTGATGGTGTTTGGCCAGAACATTGTGCAGATGATGCGGAGGCATTTGTTAATGAAGGATTGTAGCCTCTGTGTGATGGTGTTAGAGAGCAGCCATGTTTGGCTTCCATAAAACAATACTGACTTTACGCATGAGCCGAATATTCGTAGTTTAGCGCGCTTGGAGATTTGCGAACTCCCTCATACTGTATGTATTCGCCGGAATGCCGCCCTTGCTTTGTTTAGCCTGCAGTTGACATCTTCAGCTGCTCCACCATCTGCCGTGATGATGCAGCCAAGGTAGCAGAAGCTTTCACCGAATTCCACCGGGCATCCGTCAACTAATATCTGCCTTGCGTTATTGTGGTTAACTACCATAGCCTTGGTCTTGGCGATCAGAGAGTTTGTGAGAGAGGAGTCAGATGTCATCGGGGAAGTCCAGGTCCGCAAGATGTCTGGTGAAACTCCATACGATGCCTTTTTTGTGCAGGGTTAGTTAGCTCATGACACTATCAATGGCAAAGAGAATGGGCGACAGGGGACAACCTCGCCTTATGACGTATTGACCAATAAATCCAATCCGGAGCGAAATCAAGAGGTTGGAGCATGACATTTTAATTAAAAAAGTATTTTTAAAGCCCAATATTGATGCAATTTTGTCAAATTAAGTTCTTTTAAAAGAATGAATTACTCATTCCCGAAATCCCGAATTGTATTAACGGAATTCCGAAACAACTGGGATTGTTAAAATGAAAAATAATATTCCCAATGTACACACCTATGCATACAAAGATTAACAGTAGTTTAGCAGTAGCAAACAATTGCAGCAGCTCACACTTTAGTTCGAGCCATACATTTAAGTGTTAACTTGCGAGTATAGGTATCCATGTGTACATTGTATGTGTTGCGCTTTTATGCATTTCGCCCGCAGTATTGTGAAAGGTGGAATGGTAGCGTAAATGGTTTGATGGCAGCAGGACGTTAAGCCACGGCCATCACCACACTTACCGATTATTTTGCGGAATGGCTTAGTAGTAAATGCGTACGCCTTGTTATGCTGTGGTGTTGCAAAATTATTAACTTAGCATAAATGTTTTGTTGTCGCTGCACTGTTACTGTAGTTAATGTTGTTTTTTTTTTTTGATTGTGGGCGCGCACTGAAACAAGCCTTGCTGCCAATGTATAAAATGCCTGAAGCGTTCTCACATTAAATACAGCTTATACACACACACATACGCAACCTCACTTACCCACATCCACAAACTTACAAAGTTGAAAATAATCGTTTGGTTTTATAAAATTTTTGTGGTTTATGTGGAAATTAGTAGATTCCACGCCGTGGAACGTGGGGTTATGCTGCATAACAGATGCACGAAAAATTACTCAAAAGCTATTATTTTATAAGCGTTGAGATAAAGCTCATATATATTATGGAAATTAGTTGCTGTTTAGCCAAGCATTTAAAAGCTTTGTTAATAGGAATGATATTTCTCTGTGGAACTTTAAAATTTATTAAAATTATTTTTATATATAAGAATCTTCTTCTCGACTTCAGGGATTTTTTGGCCCAGTTCAATAAAACGACCAAGTTATCGCTTTTTCCTCATGCTAAATTATGCCGATTAGAAAAACCAAGTAAAACCAACACATTTTGTCATACTGCCGTATTTTAATCATTTGCTGTCTTCGTAAAGCTTCCTTCGTCTAACGTACGCAAATCTGCCGATGTTGTTTTCCTCTTTCTTTTAAAGTTATTTGAGAAACAATTTTTTTTTTTTTTGGCTCATAAAGAACGAAATGAAAATAAAAATATTTTCTCAGCTTTTACGCATTTTTATGATCAAACTTATGAGCTCCGCCGAAATGAAAATTTTTGTATAAATAAAAATCGAGTTCAGACCAGAAATGCTATGCCTTCTGGCAGGTGGCAATCTTCTGTTATTTGCCTCTTCGATTAAAATTGATTTAAGCCGCAGACAGTGCAGATATTTTTTGTTTCTAATTTAGGAAGAATTTAGGAAGAATTAGAAACAAAAAATATCTGCACTGTCTGCGGCTTAAATCAATTTTAATCGAAGAGGCAAACAGAAAAGTGTTTTTCCTTTTCCATAAGTTTGATCACTGTTAGAGCAATAAAATTGCAAAGAAGGCTGAGAAAAATATTGTTGCTTTCATTTTGATAGTCCTTGTGGGTGTTTTAGAGAAAGCGTGATTCTTTAATTTTTTCAAAAATTCAACACAAGTACGGCGTGTACAGTTACAATTTCGTAGGATTTTTGCGCGTCTATTGGGCTGGAAAAGGAGTACTTAATATTAGTTTTTTTGTTTTTATTTATTTTTCAATATTTGTATTTAAGTGCTTCATTTTCCGAAAAAAACTTTCAAAGCGCCTTCTTTCTGTTTTCCCCAAATTTATGTCAAAAAATGAAATTTTTTTCGAAAACTTTTTGGATAGTGTTTAAAGAGAATATTTTAAATTCTTGGCACCACTTTTTAGTATCCGCTTCATGTAGTGATTTAGTTGGAAAACATATTTTTAATTCTGTGAACCAAACAAAGAAACCAAAAAAACTTGTAAATTTTTGAAGTGAAACTGTTTAGGCGTCGATGGACAAGCGAGAATGGAAAGTAAAATTTCAAGGCCATGCAACGTTTTGGGCATTTTCGTTCCGCGAGAGAGAAAAAGATATAACGTAGAGGAAAAGGAGAGAGAGAGCTATACATTATATATATCTTAGATACACTTTAGGCTATTTTTCCCGAGATTTTCCTTGTGGTTGTTAATTTCTAGGGAAAAATAACACTGCCTACTTTTTGGTGCTTGTTTGTTGGTGCAAACTTGTTGGAAGTATATTTTGCGTTTGTGCGGGCGATACACGCTCGGAGTAGTGCGCGTTGTTGCCACGGTTTGTGTCCGGCGTTTATCTACACCGGTCGACCCTTTTTCCTTTTTTTGTAAATTTTGTCTATTTGTATTCTCTGCAAATGTGGTGAATTTATTTAGATATATATTCTATCTCGCAGGCGGCCACCGTAGCCGAATGGGTTGGTGCGTGACTACCATTCGCAATTCACAGAGAGAACGTTGGTTCGAATCTCGGTGAAAACACCAAAATTAAGAAAAACATTTTCCTAATAGCGGTCGCCCCTCGGCAGACAATGGCAAACCTCCGATTGTATTTCTGCCACGAAAAAGCTCCTCATGCAAATATCTGCTGTTCAGAGTCGGCTTGAAACTGTAGTCCCTCCATTAGTGGAACAACATCAAGACGCACAGCACAAATAGAGGGAGGAGCTCGGTCAAACACCCAAAAAGGGTGTAGGCACCAATTATATATATTCTATCTCTCTCTCTCTCTCTCATTCTCTCTCGGGTCACTTCCTCTTTCTTTGTTTGCCTTCTACACGCCCTTTGTTTTTCTCACGCGACTTCTCAGGATTGTATCATACCCATTGATTTGAATGAAAGATTGATTAAAAGATCATAAAACAAGAAACCTAGAGCTTCTTTTTTTCCTATTTTTCAATTTTCGTATAACCATTTTTAACTGAGATACAGCGGTTTGAAAAATAACTAAAAATTTGCAAATTCTTGTTGGTCACTGAATTTTACCTACTACTGCTTCGTTACTGTTGTAACGGCATGAACTATTACACTTAAATTTATAGAAGCGAAAACCCTTATCTTTCAGTTTACTTTATCACATAGAAATTACAACTACAACCCACAACTACACTTTTTTCCAAAGCACTCCTCCACGAAATACCGTTCAGTATATCCGAACTGTATTTGTACTGAATTAGTTCTTTCAAATAACAATAGATTATGTGCTCACTGTAAATTTGCGCAACATAGTTCTTTACTTTACTTAAATGCTAAATGTAAGAAGACCTCAATACCAAAATAGAAAAATCTGGTAGATACAAAGCTGAGCCATAATTACTGCTGTTCGCAAAATAAATAAAGCTAATGCATATCTAAGCATGCGGTTGCACTTTTCGTGTTCCGCTATACATACATAAATACATCCATACATATATACGAATAATATAAACAAATCTTTGTTTGTGCAAAAATTTAGTAGAATAATAGATACCCCAGTCAAATGAGCCAGTTCAATGAAGTGCAGCATTTGCTACTCAATGAAGTTTTAGTACGCCAATGCTTCCGTATTTGCTAACGCTTTACTGCCTCCTATTCGAACGCAATGTTGCATCGGCTATATCTGTATGCCGCTGCAACCATTTACTCGGCATGTCAGTCAAACTCTCAGGCCATCAGTCAGTCTAGCAGTCTGGCTGTCAGGCAGTCAGCCACTCGTTGTCTGTGCTTCATTATTATTAGGCTACCCTCTTTTGCTTGGCATAAATAGCAGCTGCAATACACAAGTTGCTATGCAATACATGCCTGCTACCAACCACGGGAAACCTTGCTAATCTTACTATTTTCACTATTTACTGTTGCTGCTAGTTTTTATTATTCTTATGCCTTATTTGTCTTCACTCTTTGCACTCAACTTACGTTTTAGATGCGTCACGCAGCCTGGACTGTACATAGAACGCGCATGCGCAACTTAATGCATTTGCAGATTGATGCACGGAGATAGCGGCTGCCTCACTGCGGTCACCAGTAACACCGTCATTGTGTAATAGAATCGGTTCTTACCAAGTTCAATTACAGATAGCACGTCTTTTATTATTTTTTCAGTTTATGCGATTTTTTTGTTATTAACTTCTTCTACGCTAGCTTCTTCCCCATTACAATGCCATTGATAGGCGATCGAATCATCAGCCCATGTACGTGCATTCCATCAAGTGTATATTTTGATTACCCACTTGTAATCAACAGGCGGCTGAGACCACACCATCCACTGACACTATCAATTGATCGGCTGGATCGACAATGATGCCTGCTTGAGTTGAGTTTTTACCTTTTGCCAGCCAGCCAGCCGGTGTATACTCATATCAGGCACTGATACTTCACGTTGCGTGCCTTGTGTTGCCTTGAATTGAAATTGTGTTTTGATAGTGAGTTTGAAAATTTCAAGAAGAATGCGCATAAAAAATGAAGTAAAAACAAAGTGCAAGTATCAATTGTTACTTGCCATGCCATTCGACCAAGCTATCGCCAAATATTGGCCATCAATTAAAAGTTAGAGGCTATTAGCCATTTTCCATTAACAGCACATTTGCGATTGGCTTATCATTAACTCGATTGTCATTATCGATTCAATCTAAAAATAATATTCAAGGTGAAAATCCCCTCCGGAAGGAAAAATCATTAATAAAATTAAAAAAAAAAAAACATGAAAGAATTTAGCTGAAGTGCTAGAAAATTTATGTTACTTTGATTTCATGTATTTTTCAGGTTAATGTAATGGAATGTGGCATGCTTATTATTTAGTGAAATTTGTGTTATTTCACACCAATATTCACTTTTATTGGACTTTTGCATACAACTTCCAACAATCTTAAACAAAAAAATTCTAAATCCCCACAGCTCTACAAATATAAACGAAAGGTGACTTTTGGCAGATAAGGCCAAAAAAGGTATTTGGCAAAACCAATAAATCAAAATGGCTCAACCGATTGAAGCACTGCTTTTTCGTTAATCAAATTTATAAATTTTTTAGTTGACTATTAACATTTTTCAATAAAATGAAAGGTGTTTCCCTCTCCTTTCTCGTATATACTTTATCGTAATGACCGAGTCAGGTACATATTTGCTAGTTTTGGTTAAAAGCTGCTTACACTAGCATGCCGGATAAAATATTTTTTTTTTTTGTGTAAATATTTTATTTGCAATCTATCTTAATACAATGATATTCAGCAAATTAGGTCTTATAATCTAATAGCAGCGGTAGTACTTTCACAAATGCAAAACTACATATAAAATTATGATATTTGTTCAAGTCTTATATCTTAAATGTATTAAATTTCATTTGTACTAATTAGTTGCTTATCTTCATATAGGAACTTATGTATTTTGTTTTTTATTTAGTGTTGATAAAGTTGGGATAAAATATAAAACTTGCTTTCAAGTTAAAATTAAATTAAAATACTAAAGTGTACTTTAACTTACTACTATAACTGCGCGCCTAAATTGTTCTCTTATTCGTTATATCCATATTTTCACTGTAGTTATATTTATAAATAGTTACAGTCTGATGCTAAAAAGATGCAGCAAACATTAATATTTCCCTATTATGTAGGGAAACGTACCACCAAATGGCAGTTAGTGTTTCTGAGAGCTAATTTTTTGAGGAGCGATTTTTAAAAATAAGTTTATTTGCAGACTTGAGTAGAAAAACAAACATACTTTTAGAAACAATTCCGACGATGAACAAAACACTTGGACGACTTCATTGACTCAGATGCATCTTTTTGGCATCAGAATGTGACTATAAATATAACTACAGTGAAAATATGGATATAAGGAATAAGAGAACAGTTTCGGCGCAGAAGGGGAAAAAATGAAAACAAAAAAAAAAAACAAAAAATTTTGTTGGGTTCGTTTTAATATTTTCGTAAATTGTTTTGATTTGTAATTTTTCGCAATTGTTTGGGATAAAATATACTTTTTCAAAATATTGTATTTATTTATTAAATTTTTTGTTTTGTGATTTGTGCATACACTTTTTGTTGCTATTTTGTTCGTTTTGTTATTTGTTTATTATATTTTTGCGTTAAATATAATTTTTTGTTCAAAATAGTAAAAAAATATTTTGTTAAATTTTTTAAATATTTTATTGTTCTGAATATTTTAAATAAAAAATATTTTTAAAATATTTTTAAAATTTTTTTAAATATTTTTTGGAACCAATTTTACTCTCATTGCTCCAATAGAAGCTAAAGAAAAAAAGAAAAATTATAATTTGATTTGAAAAATTGGGCTACGGTAGAATTGCGTATTATCCATGAGAAGTGCAACAAAATAGTGTCTCCATGCGCTAGCTGACTTTCTAAACAGTGGCCTGCAAAGGGCGTGAATGGTCAAAGGAAGCAGCAGATGAACTTCCACTTGCCAGTTCGTAGTCGATTTTATGCCCAGTCACGCAATAGCCAGGTAGAAAACTTCGTCTTTTTTTAACTTGTTTTTTAATAGTATAAGATTAAGGAAGAATGGGGAGTTGTGAGACGGGTTTTGTTTTTGGACCCGTATTACTCAAAATCTTAATATTCTGCATATGTCAACGATGGAATCTTTAGTCAATGAATACTGGAAGCTATTGGTATGGCCTTTTTAACAAAACTACAATTTTCCTTAAAATTAAAATTGTATATAATAATATAAAATATAATACAAAATACAAAAATGTGGGGAGTTGTGAGACACCATGGTTTAAATCAATAAAAATGACTTATTTTAGTTGTTAGTTCTTTATTAAGATGAAACATAAAAAAGAAAAGACAATTGTTATAAGAAAGTGTATAAAAAATGCAATGCCATCAATCTGATGATTCGCAGTGAGAACATGTATAATAACCAGTTAGTAAATTGGCACACTTTAGGTGTACAGCTCGATCGCATACATTGCAATGAATGGAGTTCTTTCTGCTTAACTTTAAAAGCGGAAAAACAATAAAAACTCAAATTTAACCAAAAATTTCATGATATATGTACAAACAATGCATGAATATTGCGAGGTACTTATGAAAGATGCGTTAAAACGTCGAAAAAAACGGTGTCTCACAACTCCACACATTTGTTGTCTTACAACTCCCCAAATCGTTTTTTTTATAAATGGCCGCGTAGTCATAAACACATCGAACGTTCATGCCCAAGTGAAAGTGTAAATTCAAAGCTAATAGGACAATTAATAACTTGTATATATTAACATTTGCAATTTGCTTCAACAACTGATCGAATGTATCGCAAAACAAATGATGAAAAAAACTTACCGAGAAATTCCAAAACACAATAACTGGAGAGACGCGTCGAATGCGTGTAAATATGACCAATGCTAGCTGAAAAGTGAGATCGCATCGAGAACACTTGTTGACACTTAAAATCGAATGTAAACAAATGAATAATGCGGAACGGTAACAAAGTCTCACAACTCCCTATGTCTCACAACTCCCCATTCTCCCCTACTTATAAAATAAAGGAATGGGAAGTGAAGTAATCTGTGCCAACTTATCTTTTTAAACGTGAATGTAATTGGAGTGTAAACTTTTAAATTACTCCAAATGCCTAGTTTACAATATTTTTTCCATTTCTGATAAAAAAACGTCTCTTCTTCTTAATTGGCGCTATACGAGGGGTGCCTTTTATATGTCGGGATTAGAGAACAAAAACAAATTTTAATCGTCGAAAATCACTTTATTGTTTTTCAAAATATTCTCCATGAAGATCTATACACTTTTCCATGCATTTGAACCAATTGTCGAAGCACTTTTGCCACTCTGAATGAGGTACCTCCAAAACATGCATTCTGAATGACGCAACCGCTTCTTCAGGTGTCGAAAAACGTTGACCTCTCAGTTTGTTTTTTACGTACGGAAATAAAAAGAAGTCATTCGGTGCCAAGTCAGGACTATACGGCGGATGACCCATTAACTCGATGTTTTGGGTGCTCAAAAATGCAGTTGTTTGACCCGATGTGTGAGAGCTCGCATTGTCTTGGTGAAGACTGATCCGTCTTTGGCGATTGGTTCTCCTAATTTCTTGGAAGACAACTGGCAAACAAATGGTTGTGTACCACTCAGAATTTACTGTTCTCCGTTGTTCTAGTGGTACGGTTGCGACATGTCCAGTTTTTCCGAAAAAACAGGCGAAGTGCTTCGTGCGCGAACAACTTTTGTTGGATTTGGCTCATCTTGAAACACCCATACAGTCGACTGCTGTTTACTTTCGGGCTCATACGCGTAATTCCATGATTCATCACCTGTCACGATGTCATAGACGTGTTTCGAAGCCCCGCGATCGTATTTTTTGAGCATTTCCTTCGATCAATCGACACGAGCCTTTTTTTGAGCGATTGACAAATTGTGTGGGATCCAACGCGAACAAATTTTTTTGACAGTCGAATGTTTATGCAATATTGAATGTATGCTGGTCCCACTAATGCCTAAGATTGTCTCAATTTCACCATAGGTCACATGACGATCTTGCAATATCAGTTCGCGCACAGCATCAATGGTTTTCGGAACAACAAGTGATTTTGGACGACCTTCACGAAATTCGACTTGGAGTGAACTACGACCACGATTGAATTCATCATACCATCGGTAAGCACTGGTGATGGGGCTTCATCGCCAAAAAATGAATTAAGTTCAACCATGCAATGTTGCTGAGTTAATCCACGTAGAAAGTTGTAAAAAATAATCGCACGAAAATGTTCACGATTTAATTCCATTTTTGGACCGAGATGAATCTTTTAAGTTACTGTATACAACATAAATAGCGCTGGTAATTCAAAACGTTCTGAGTACGTAAAAGCCAAAAAATGTCAGACTTTGCGATACAGCTGTCAGTTTCCAGATTGCAACACCAGGGTTGCCAAATCTTGAAATATAAAAGGCACTCCTCGTAATTACTTACTCAATTTTGGCCGAGTTTAACAAAGCGCGCCAGTCGTTTCTTTCTCATGCTAACCGGCGCCAGTGGGACACACCGAGTCCTAGTCCTTCTCTACTTGATTTTTCCAACACTGAAAAAGTCTTCTTCTTCCTCTGCTACCACATAGATACTTTTAGAGCCCGAGCGTTTGTATTCATTCGGACGACATGACCCAGCCAACGTAAAAACTGGATCTTTATTCGCTGGGCTATATACATATATAGACATATGGCTATATATAGATATAGGGCTATATATACATATATATATATGTACATACATATGCCATCGATGAGCTGCATGACATCGTTCCATCGTCTGCGATATTCGTCTTCGCCAACGAGCAAAGAGCATTGTAGAGTGTTATTTTTGTTCGTCGAGAGAGGACTTTACTACTCAGCTTCCTTGATAAAAATGTTTCCTTGCTACGAATTTCTAATAATGTGTGCTTCGCTAAAACGTCGCCATTAGTTTTCTCTGACAACAAATCAATCAGCGCGAGAAACCCCTATTATTTTCTAGCCAACCGATAATTACAATTTTTTTTGGCAAAATTGAACAGCTAGAAAATTGAGTTTGTTTCTTACGGTGATAGTTTTACTCCATAAATAAAGGAGTGCGCTAGCCGCACAAGAGGAAGCGGGCAACCGCGGTAATAGCGCAGACACGTCAAATTTAGCGAAGCCCTCAACCATCTGTACGATCCTTCTGGCAGAAAAAGGTGAAACACAGATAGCGCTCCAAGCACTACGAAGGCGAAGGCGTTGTTTCTAAGCAACGACAGGTGGGCATTCCCACTATTTAAGACTGGTAGCGGTAGGCTAATCATCTAGCCTGTCAGAAATCAAAATAAATTAACGAATACAATGCAAGACTGAGTCTTGTCAAGGCCCTACGCCCCCGAGAGGAGTGAACAAGGAAAAAAAGGTTAATGTGTACCCCTGGCGCAATTTACCATAGTTGCGTTTTGAGCGATTGTACATACTGTAACTTTCTTTAATTGTAGTTTACATACAAACGATTTCCCAACTAAAGGTCTTAATCTTATATTTTCCATCCCCAACGACACGGCTTTACTTGGAAAAAAATTTCCATTACTTTACTTTCTGGGATAGAAATTTCGACTTTCATTTAGAAAAAAGTTAGAAAACAAGTTTTGATTTGGACTCGGCTCTATTATATTACTTACAAGTAATCCGCTTTACTTATGAACTAAATTAATTATCTAGTAGACGGCAACGAATTGATTTTCATCGTTGGTGAAGTGAAGCAAATGTTTTTGTGGCAGGAGAAAATGTGATACCAAAGCGGGGTAGCTTACATTTTTTTCTATACTAAAATTTTAACCACACCATAATTTATTTAGGCTCTATAATAAATACTGACGACCACAAAAAACGGAAAACACAATCAATGCAGTGTTAATAAACAGGAGCACAAGGACAAAGGCCCATAAATATAATGAAATAATTACACCAAAAACCAAGACTCTGCAGAATTCAAGACAACAGAAAGGCGACCTACAAAAAAGTACAATAAAAACAAAGTGGAGTTCAATTATTTTGTGTATCTTAAAATAAAGTAAAGTAGCTGATAAAAAACTGTATGCAACAATAACAACAGTAAGATTAAACCAAAAGTTGAAGTTCGAGAAGAGCAACAAAAAATTGCATATAAAAAAGTATGCAACAGTAATTGCTGATACGATATACTTGCAACACACCGAAGTTGCTACTGCAACAAATAACATCAGCAATAACAATAACAAGCAAGATATTATAGTAGCAGCAACAACTTTAACAAGTACTCACACACATACTTATGCACATACATACATACATACGCTCATCGCCCTAATAGTCAGTCACAGCAACATGGAGAACATGTCATCATCAATTGAACCGGTGCCGGTGGTGCCGCGCACCGCCAATTTGCTGGCCTGCAAACAATGGTGGCGCGTCTGCTTTTTATACGGTGACCAACAGAAATACTACCGTCAAGTTTACAGCAAAGCGGCTGCGCAACGTCTGGCTCTCTCTACTGGCGGCGCTGTTACCACTGGCTTCCAAATGGACAACGACCACAACAACGACAACGACAACGAAAATGAGACGAACAGTGGCAAGGACAGCGGTTGTAGTGGCAGCATGCAGACCGCTGACTACGATATAGTGGCAGGCGATTTTATCGAAACGCAATTAGACGAAGCAGATGCCAACGCAACAACAACAACAACAAGAGCCGCGTTAGCAGATGCGATCAATGGCGCCGATATGAGTAAAAACCATAATCCCGAGGTGGACAAACTGTTGGTGAAGAAAAAGAAGAAGCAAAAAAGTAAAGAAGGTGACGAACAAGCGCCGCCAGTACCACTCTTTCCCTCCAAATATCAAACGAACACCACTTCAGCAGTCGGATCGTCAACCACTTCGTCGATGTCTGCAACAAATCGCGGCAAAAAGCTGTTACGCTCTCTACGCGGTCATGTGAGTAAAGTGGGTGAGTCGGCAGCGGGTGGAAAATCGTCGAAGGAGCGGCATAAAAACGCACAACAAGCAAATGACCTAAACGCCAGCGAAGCGACCAAAGGTAATGCCAGAGTCACTGTTTTGGATGATCCCTTTCTTTTCGGCATCGACGCCGATCACTTGGGTGATTTGGTAGTGCGTGGCAAGCAATATGCAACCAATACTATGGAAGATATATCCAAATATTATAGTTCCTATTTGGAGCAAGAAAAGTTCGAAATGGATGTGCAGAATGGCGCACAAGTGGATTTCGGGCAACATTTGCCGACGGCGCCCTCAACGCCTGAGCAGTGTGGCTCTATGCAATACGAGGCGGACGAGCCGAAGCCAGCGTTACCGCCTAAGAAGAAGAAGCAAAGTAATTATGAAACTTTTAATGGCTTAGTAAATGATGGCGCGGAGAAAAGTGGTGCGTCACATGAACTCCAGCTAAACGAGAACGACTTACAATTTCTAAAACTGAATATGCGCAATCGCAGTTTGCCACGTAGCATGAAACCGTTTAAGGATGTGCCGACTGATATTAGCTTTACCTTTACGGAAGCGGAGGGTGACACGACGTCAGCGTCGCGTCCAGCGCCATTACAGAAGAGCGCCACCTGTGAGCGAGATATGAATTTGGCAGCTCATCTGCAGCAAAGAGGGAGTGAAGAGTAAGTTTTAGTGGTTAAGTTATTTTCGTTTTATGTAAATATTTAATTTGGCAAGTAAGTGAATGCTTTGAGAACGATCACCAAAGAGCGCCCATTCTTTAAAATATGCTGCTCTAGAAGTATATGACATAATTTGTAACGCAGATTTGAAATATTAAGAATTTTCCCCTTGATCATAAGAGTGATTTGACGCGCCACACATTCTTCATGAGCTTAAAACGAACTTCTTCACCGACCTGTGATGCCACTTGATAAGTTGTACCAAACCTTTTCTGAGATGAATTTTGTTTTTATATGCGAGAACTATAACTTTCAGAAATATACAGGGCGTTAAAAAATTAAAGCAAAAGGGTTTATTAACACGTTTTGACAATTATTTGTTTCGTATTTAATTTCCACATTTTGTTTTTGTAAATATAGTTAATTTTTCTTTAAACAACCACATAGATCCAAGAGTTCAGCTTTGTGCGAATTTTATAATTTTTATATTTTCATCAAAATTTCATATTTTCTAGTCAGCATTTTCCGAAAAATTTGGAGTGTGCAGTTTTTTAGCACATTAAATTTTATTATATTGTAATAAAGTATACGTTTTAAGGGCCTCTAAAATCGCATTAATTTTTGAAAATATTTTGTTTTTTTGCCAGCGGTCGCGAATTTTCTCCATGTAACGAATACCTGACTTTTTTTTATATGAAAGAAAGCACCCAATATCGTCTAGGGTTTGGCACTTGCAGGGTAGATTTGACCTCTATTGGAGGCACTTATCGTTTCTCAATTTGATGTGTGAAATCCAATTTGTCGAGATCAAAGCTACAAGCCTAAGACTGACAGCCCACTTGCCACTACAAATACACTTGTCTAGGTCGGTCGCCTTAAATCTCACCGAGACAGTAGCTGTCGATTTACTTACATAAGTGATTTAATCAGAAAGTATAATCCGAGGCTTGGTTGCGAGCCCTAGTATACTTATATAGTATTTTTAGTTTTCAATTTGACTAATAAATAATCTGAAAAATTGCAAGCTATTAGAAGAGTGGTCACCTCCGAGTATACGAGTACAACGAATGCTCGAATTTTTTTTAAAACGAGAAAATGCGCAAGACTGCTGTCAAAAAAAAAACATAATTTCAAAAGTGAATTCGATTTTAGAGGTGCTTGCTATTTATTATAGCAAAATTTAACGGGCTAAAAAAAACTGCATACACGAAATTTTTCGAAAAATTCTCCACAAAGCTGGAAACTTGGATTTAGGTATATCATTGCTACTCGTAACTTTTCTAATATTTGAAATTTTGATGAACATTTTTTGAATTTCAAATTTTTACAAAGTATGAAACTTTAAGTTATATGATTTTTGTTGTAGTATGGAATATAGTTTTATAAAAAAACTAATAACAAACAAATAATTAAATGAAAAAATAAATAAACAGTGAAAGCTTCGCAATTAGCAGACTGCTCTTATTTTGATATTAATTATATAATTTGCACCCAAGCTTACTTTTACTATCGATTTCGATATAGGTCATATGGAATACGAATGATTTCCCTATATCAACAACTACTGTGTATCCAAAAAACGTTTCAGTTCGAAATAACTGAAAAATTCTTAAGTTTTCCTCATTGGATTGCTCAAAATCTGTATCAGGAATATCCAATTTTCGTCATATATCAGTAAATGAGGGTCAAGTGACAAGCAAACACACGTGTTACATGACCACAGTATTCAGAAGAAGAAGGGAGAAGGAGCAATAATGGGGTGCAGTAATCCTCCAATATTAACCCTTTGGGGACGAGTGTCGGCATATAGCCGCCCAAGCCGTTTTGCCCAAATTAGTTCGTAGCTGCAAGGCTCGCGATGTCGTTCTGAGTGATGAGACACGCATAGGTATAGTAAAAGAGTAACGTTTTCATTCAAAGACACAAGCGACCATGAGCGATGAAGTCTTATCTTCCTTATAATGTAACCTTACGATGCGAGACGACGGTAGAGTCAGAACGAATTTCAGTTCTTCGATTCAGTCTCTCAGAGTCACTGCCAGAGGATCCAGCAGGCTTTTTTTTATTTTATCCTACGCACGAAGGCTAAGCGATCTAAATAAACCCTTAGTTTTTACAACGTTCAACGTATTTATTTTCTTTACTGTGCACTCCAATACCTCTCGTCCTCAGCGACGCTCGCCCGTCGAGCGGCTCCGTCCCCAAAGAGTTAAATATCTGAAGATAGCACTTGACCCAAAACTACTTTTCGGAGATTGTCTGGCCTGAGATTGCATAATCATCAAGTTCAATATGGCCCCATATACATAGCCCTAAATCTGTTAATAAACTGGAAAACTGAACTTATTAATCAGGGGCGGATCCAGAGGTCATTTTTGGGAGGGACAATTTTTTATCAAATTCGATATTTGGTACTCAACTTATATGAATCATAATCAGTAATTTATGAGTCCGATAGCTTTTGGAGTGGGAAATTTCCCCTATTACCCTCCTTGGATCTGCCCCTGTATTAATAGGAACAAAGTAATAAATGCAACAGTTATATTTCAATCCATAATTTTGCATGGAAGTTTTGTCTGGAGCAATTGTGCTAAAACTCATATTAAGAAGAAATGAGATTTTTCAATCGCATACCCCAAAGATTAATTTAATTTAATTAAATTTAAGCGTCAATGAATGTGCCAATACTCCATTCATTAGTAGATCGAATTAATTTTATTTCTTTCTAGCAATGCATACAGCCACTTTACTTATACAGCCATATTAGTAATACAGTGTTATCGGGAAAGGCACCCCAGGTACTTAAGGCACTCAAGACGATTAGTTTGATACTAGTTTTAAAATAATTTGTAAAGTAGTTACAATACAAACAAAATTCAATTACGTGAATTAGAGAAAGTCACTTAGAGAGGAATTGTAAATTCAAGACTTTATCAAGCTGCTATTTATGTCTTATCGACGACTGTTACTAACTGACTAACTTTTTAACTAAAAATTGAAAAAAAAAAAAAATCCAAGACTCTGATTTAAACATTAACATTTAAAACCAAGCGGATATACAATTTTTTAATAGTCCTTTAAAAGTCCAATGTCTCGAAAACGGCTTTGTTTTGAACCCCATGCCATATAATCAAATTCATCGGAAATACTCTAAAAAATGCTCTCAACTAGCTAAGACGACCTTTCCGGTAACTGGGAAAACCCGTCTTTCAAATTTATTCATGTAATTTTGTTCAAACTATCCAAGATTATAATCTACATTCTTTAAAGGCAATACAGGATATGAAAAAATTTATGGTCAGCCATAGAGAACTTAAAAAACCGGTTTTAACGATTAAATTGTGCTTATAACAAACTCCTTTTTAAGTTTGCCAAATAGGCTTCAGGATTGAGAGTTGTCGTGGTTTATGAAGGTTATACTGTTCGCCTGTTGGTGCATCCGTGTTCCATAACCATGATCCATCAATCGCGCAATTTCTTTTTCTGATCTAAGAACATAAATAAGTTGTGGTAGCTAAGATTAGATACCCTCCGTCAGGTTTAGCACATGAGGCGACATGGTTTTAGAGAATGTGGGGCATGGAGCCAGAGGCGGAAAGTGAGGCTTTGGGTGAGAATAAGGCCCTTTCAGCGACTGTGTGCAAATGAGGTCTGACTGATTATAGGATAAGGTGCTCTGCCCTCTACCCTACAATCCCATAACTCTACTAGCTCTGCCTTCGTGAAATTAAAATGCATTTCATCCGAAAAATACAGTTTAAAATGAGGCGAACGGGATTTTTTTTGTTAAAATAAGGTTATAAATTTGTTCTTTGTTGATTTTTGCTTCTCCATTTCTAAATGTAAATAAAAATCAGTCAACACAGGATGAACTATGGTAATTAAAATACTTACAGCGGCAGTAGCTGAATAGGTTGTTGCGTGACTATCATTCGGTAGTGCTCTGGTTTGGAAGTCTGGGCATGAAACGCCAAATGATAGAAAAAGCTTTTTCTAATAGCGGTCGCCCCTCGGCAGGCAAAAGTCCGAGCTCTTTACGGGCATGAAAAATCTCCTCATAAAAAACGATCTTCTGTTCGGAGGTGACATAGAGCATAGGAGGAAGAAGAGCTCGACCAAGCATCCAGCAAAGGGTTTAAGTGCCAAATAATTATTATTATTATTTCTTTATATTGCGGAGTAAATGGCCGCCTTAGCCGAATGGGTTGGTGCGTGATTTCCATTCGGAATTCACAGAGAGCCAACGTTCGAATCTCGGTGAAACCAAAATTAATAAAAACATTTTTCTAATAGCGGTTGGGCCTCAGCAGGCAATGGCAAACCTCCGAGTGTATTTCTGCCATGAAAAAGCTTCTCATAAAAAATATCTGCCGTTCGGAGTCGGCTTGAAACTGTAGGTCCCTCCATTTGTGGAACAACATCAAGACGCACACCACAAATAGGAGGAGGAGCTCGGCCAAACACCCAAAAAGAAGGTACGCGCCAATTATACTCGTATATATATAAATGTATTCCTTTTATTTGACTAGATCTTTTCGTTTTCATTTCGGCAAGAAACTCGTTTTAACATACATATCCGTGGGTGACAAAATTTTAAAATCTGTGTTGAAATCCTAATTTTGTTTTAACTAAAATGTGGTTGAACGCTGGACTTATATATCTTATGACTATGACTCTGTGTTCATTTGATCAACTCCTGGTACTTTTTTGACAAAATGTACGTATTCGAAATGTTTCCATACAAAAGGTACCTCTGCTTAACTGAATAAACATGAGCCGTTTCGTTCCTTGACGTGCCTACAACTTAATTTACCATTTCTTGCCCTACGATCGTACGATATATTCTTGTTTTTATTCTAAAAGAGCGAACAACACTTAAACTGAACCACAAAAAATTGCTCAATGTCCATAGCCAATCTCATGAATTTCAAAAATCGCACTTATTTGTCAAAAGTAATTTCACGCGACGCATTGTCAATTTAAATTACTCAACACAACGCAAACCAACACAATGCGCGCAACCAAACAAGAAATAAAACAATCATGCGAGCCAACGAATAACGACGAATCAGACAATCAATAAACCAACGTACGAATGGGAGTGAATGATGAACGGCCGCTGCTGAATGGCGACCACATTTACTAAATTAGCCAAATGAAGATGAGAAGTGAGGTGATGAAAGTCGCAAGTTTCAAATTGACTCAGTGCTTGAGAAAGATGAGTATTCGGGAAGTACAACAACAGTAGTCAGAAACCGCAAAGTGCAAAAAAAACTTGCAAAAAACGAAAACAAGGAAAAATAATGATTGATTACCCTTCAGGGCAAAAGCGACCGCCATGCAACACGGCACTGGAGACGTAAGAGGTTGAAAGGTAACAAAAGTCAATGTACACATTGGATGAGTTGGATGAGAAAGAACCAGGGGCAGTGGCAGCAGCAATAGCGGCGTTGGGTATCGGTGGCAAAATTGAAATTGCAAACTGTGTACAAAGTAAACAAAAGCGAATGAAACAACAACGGGCAGCAGTCAAGCAGGCAACGAAGCGAATGGACAGCGAACAAGACAAGCGGCTGTGTTCAGTAGGCATAGGTCGCCCAATGGACAGGGCCCACACGAACGCCAAAGGCAGCACATAGTGCACGCATTCTTCTGCAAATACGCGCATGCGTATGTGAATACGTGCGTGTGTTTATGTGTATGTGTATATGTATGCTTACGTGCCACTCCACTGTCAGTTGAGTTGAAATTGAAACTTGCTTTTGTTTACACACAAAAGACACGCAGTACGACGGGCAAGCAGGAAGAAACAAACAGTAACCGATCGCGCTTGGTCGGCAATTGTTGCGTATGCGCTTTTGCGCGCAGCCAAGTATAATGGGTCCGCAATGGCCACATCCTGCCGAACGTGGTCTTTGCTTTGATTTTTATTGTTTTTGTTGTTCCATTGTATTGTTACGCATGTGAAGCTCATGTTACCCGATTTCGTAACTGATCGCACACTTTGCCAATTCTTGTAGCACTACCTTTTTGCAAGACGGCTAAGTGATTTAGATGCATTTTTTCACCTCAATGTGCGAGTACTGAGAATTTTTTTTTTGATATTTTGCAAAACTATTTCTTCATTTTGGGCTTTTGTTCATTGACAGCCATCAGGCAGCAGCGCTAAGCGAAGAAATGTGAGTACGATCACACAGCCATACCAGCATATATATAAACTTGCAGTCTTGTGCAAAGTTTTAGTTACTTTTTAATGTATGCAAGAAAGAGATATGTTGCCAAGGGTGGTTTAAATCGCAGCTATTTTTTTTAATTTATTTAATGCTAAACCCGTGTTTAAGCTCGAGCTTTTCGAGACTATGAGGCATACAAAAGCGACCCGTTGTGAACTGCTGCGGGGCTTTAATTGAAGTACCGCTTGCGAGCTTCTAAACAGCCCAGTGAGTGCGTTGCAACCGATTTTAGCAGCTTCCTTCCTATAGCAGGTTGGCATGGAATTATTTATGGTCGGAAGTTTTCTAAGCACTCAATCAATGTTGCACTTTGTACTTATGGCCCAAAGAGGGGATTTAGAAACACAGGTAGGGTGGCAATTAATCGTTTCTCTGCAAACTTCCTAGAATTTTTTAAGAATCTTAGCAGTTTGTCGAGGGAAAGAGAATGTAACTCAATACATCCGGCCCAATAATGTACCGCGAAATCCGACGAAAACCGAACAGCGACTGAGAGAATCCTCTGAACTCAACTTCCAAACAAGAGGTGCACAGTGGATTGTTGATGATGTCTATGGTGGCCAGAGGTTGTCTCCTTGAATAGTGTTCCGTAATTACGAGTAGTTCTATTACGACTCTCAGCTCACTTCTTCTCCATTTGTGAACAGATTTTGCTACCACCGTGCCAAGCTTTTCCAGGACACAATTGCTTGTTTTGCAGGTGCCGCACCAACAGCTCTCATGCGCTTTATTTACTGGCTATTCCCGCTGCAATGGGGCTTCGCTCTAATTAAACGTTCGCTTCAGTCAGAGCTCGCCAATTCATCAGCCGTTCGTTGGCTTGAACAGCGCAGTGTCCGGAATCTGAAATTTTTATTAGGGTGTTATGAAAAGAAATATAAAAATAATTTTTAATTACGCACTATCTGTATCAAAATGAGAATATGTGTATACAGTTGAGCTCAAATAATTAAGTCACTTTATATTTTTACAATATTTCCAATACATTTCAGGCTAAATTTTTAACTAATTTTTAAAAACCTAGTGTATTGTTAACAAAAATCTTATAAAGGAAAGTTCCAAACTTTTTATAAAATTCACAAAAATAAGAAAATTAAAAAAAATGGAAATGGAAATGAAAATTTTAAATTTATTAACGTAGTTTTTCGAGCACTTCTCGTATGCCATTCAGTACCTCGTTCAGTTTAAATGCAATAAAGTGAAAGCTTGAAAAATTGCAAGACCTGTGACAATTTTTTTGTGCCATTTATTGTAAAATATTATACTTCGGGACTTCCGATTTTTTAAAATCGACAATAATTAAATAAATCTGTTTGCTTAGCAATTATACAAACATATTTTTTTCTTCAAGTTTTAAATGTAAAAATTTAATTGTATAGCGCCAAAGGTTTGACTTTTTTATATTTTTTAATTGCCTTGTGCTTTAAAACTTTTTTCCACCTTTCATAAAAAATTTAATTAACCATCTCCTTTTGCATTTCTTTTCTTTCTAGGTAAGTTTCAAGGACATTTAATAGTTACCCAAAAATAGCTGCATTTTCGTAAGTAAGACGTCAAACTATTTTTCCGAGTATTGTATAAAAATTGTGATAAACACGCAACAGTGATAAAAAAATAAAAAATATATATTAATAATAATAATATAAAATTAAAAAAAACAAAAGTAAACAGTGAAAAGCAGAAACAAATATTTTGTTAAATAATAAATGACTTTTGCTGTTCTGCAAAAAAAAGTTATTTCCTTACGTTTTGCACAACACTGTGCAACCAATATGTGCCGCAATCGGGTGTTGCTCTTGCGCACACCTCAGCATGTCAGCTTTTTCAACTCAATCAGAAGGTAGCCTGCGCATTTTGTGGCGAGTAATGCGATAACTCATTGCTTTATTTTATCGCTATTTGTTGGTAAAGTTTTGATGTTTTTTACTTTATTTTTCCCCCATCAGTAGTTTTCCTTGTATTTTTTATTTGAATTTTAAGTGCATACCCACTTGCACTGCAGAGTCCCTAAATTTGCTTCTTCCTCGGCAGCAAATGCTGAGCTTCTCATTTTATTTGTGTTTACTCTAATATTGGCATTTCCTTTACTTTGTGCTTGAGCATAATTCACGAAAATGTGCGCTGAAATGGCCTATCGACTCATCTTTCCGGCCGTCGTTTCTGATATTGCGCCAGCTTAAGTTGCATTTGGTATTCGCGGTTTTGCACATGATTTTGCATAATGCAAAAATGTAAATTTGGAGCGCAAATCGTTTGCGTTTGACAACATTGGAGCGGGGTGAATGTTCTGATTATTTTATGGCGGGAAATGTAGTGCAAATCGATGGAACTTCTTTTACTTTTGTATGAAAATGGAGACAAAATTTATAATACACGAAATTCAAAGCCTCATCCCAAGTTTAAGAAAGTAATAAACCAGTTTTCTGACCACGCGCATATAAGCTCCGACTATGCATTTATTTATTTTTTAATTAAAATTATTTTTTATAAAAATATATTTTTTGTGTTGTATAATAGATGCCATAATAGGTTGTTCCAAATTTTGTAAGAGATTTATAAAAGGTCGAAAAAATTTCGTAAAATTTTACATTTTGAAATTGATTTAAACTCTGAAGAAAAAATTTGCATACGCAGTTTTATAGTCTATTAAATTTTAGTGCAAGTTTTTAAACGAAGTGCAAGTTGAAAGTCGCGCAAAATTTTCTTTGATTATTGATAATTATTTCCACTCAAGGTGTTGAGAATTTTTTTAAAAATCATCGAGAGTTTTGAGCCATACTATACTATACTACTACTATACCGAATGGTCTATGAAACTGCGTACCTCATTCCAGATTTTCTGTGAAATAAAATCTTGCTTAATTTATTTCATTTAACTTTCTGGTTATAGGTACATAAATTAAGACGAATTTTTCCTCTTTAAAATTAATGGATTTTTCCTTCTATCTTCCATTTTTTGGAAAATTGTAATATAAAACTCGATTTTCGAGTATTTCTGGGCAGTACGAACCTTAAAAACAATTGAATAGGTAGTGAGTATTTTGGACAAGTGGTTGAAAATTCGAAAATAATTAGTTAAAAGGCACTTTAGTGGCAGGAAAGCGATACCGGCGCGTTGAGCTAGATGCGAATAGGGCACTAAAAGTCATAGTTATTCTACGCTATTCTAGGAACTAGTTAACCTACTACCCAACACTTTCCCATTTAAGCATCTTTTTTTTCCACACCAGTTTCATAGCAGGATTTTTGTACTATTATGAGTAGTAGATATAGCTACGAAATATAGTTCCAAAGCACTCCATTCTCCATTGTCCATTTATGCTGCAACAAAAAAAATAGTCGCACATATGTTAAAGTTATTCCCTTACTCCATAAACAAACAAAAAGAATGCTCGAAGCAACTCCGTTTGATCTCATTCTCAATTGCCATGCTCGTGTCATATTTATATCAGCGCCGCTGTATGACAATCAGCATTTCCTACTGCACTGCAGTAATGTCATTTAAATTAATGCAAAATGCGTGCATTTGAAAGTCATCCAGGCTGTGTATTAAACAATAGCGCTTCAACCATATAAGGGCAAAATAATGCTAGAATAGCGTAGCGAGTCAACGGAGAGCTTATTGAACTGAATTCATATTAAGTTATAGGTACTTTACGAGTATGCCATAAGCTGAGTTATGATTGCGCTCCTACTTAGAAAATATTGCAGAATACAACGTTTCATTTTTCATGAGCGTTTATATGCAAAAGTTTACAAAAAGATTTCCTGCAAAATGAAAACAAAAAAAAAAAAAAAAAAAAAAAAGCATGGAAAAAAGAAGCTTTCAATAAGGCCATAAAGGAAATAAATTTGTTTTAGTGTGCTGAGGCGAACAAGTTAGCAACGTAAATATGAATTTATGTCGCAAGTTACACTTCCTAGTAGAATTCACAAGCAGCTACGTTGTGGACTTTTAAGTATGTACTTACATCTGTAAGTAAATACGCTGCAAACAAAAGACTTAAGCGAGCAACTTGAACGTGCATTTAACAGCTAATAAATGTATTAAAAAAAATATGCACATACGCATATATACATGTACTGCTTTGGAATTTTAAATAAGAGCTCTGCAAAAAGCACAATTCGTTTAGTATAAATAACTGTACTTCTGCCGTATTAAAATTACAGACAACAATTAAAATTATACAATAGACTTTTTATTACTTTCAATTTCTCAGAAATGCAAACACCGCACACCCACACTTCAGCGCCTCGAGCACACTACCCCAACAACTTATGGAATACGAGCATAAGCAAGTAAATAATATGTAGATAGAAAAGTATATTTATATTAAAAGTGTTGAGAATAGTAGAGACCAAAAGAAGCAGAAAAGTACAAACACCGCAGAAGAATGTTAAATTTTCTAATGCTGCCTAGAGCTGCGTACAATTGCTTGCCTTGCAGCATGTTTATTGTACAATTATTCAGCAGTTCACTTTATCTACTTATGCCATTTGATGGTTTCCTAACGAATGTATCCACAGCAGTAATTTTTTATGAGTTTCCTGTTCTTGTTAATGATTGTTTTATGATAAGCGCAGTCAGCCTGCAGACAATCGTCATAAGTAATTTAGTGCTAACGTATGATCATCTAGATATTCAACCGGTGATAGGCAAATATTCCTCACCGCGTCATTGCGGCAATTATGTCTGCCTTGAAGCGGTCAGACGAATAATAATAAAATCATTTTCACAAGTTCTTGGCTTTTAAATCGTAACTGGTATGCAGTAAAATGCATTGATTCGAATCTGGTGGCATTCTCATGCATGCAGAATCGTAACTAGTTTTGATTCGGAAAATTAACAAAAACTGTGCAGCGTATACAAATAAATAAGTTTTCCAAATAAATAGAAAAAATCACTGCAGAAAAAAGGAAAGCAATTTTTTAAAAGATTCTTCACTTCGAAATAAATATTTTAGCGACGTTGAAATTTTTTATGTTTGACAGGGCCTAACAGCGTCGGGATCTCAAATAAGCTGCGGCCAAAAATTGTTAACGTGTTCCGATTTTGCGATAATTGGTTATAAGTCCGTCATTTGACGCCGAAGGGAGAAATCTGAAATATGGTAAAAATTGGGCAACTGTCGCACCCCCTACTCTAGTGGGCAGAAAAAGTAAAAGTCCTCCGATTTCAATGAAATTTCGTATATAGCTTTAGATTATCTCAAAAAGCAGAAATATGAAATTTGGTAGAGATCAAGCTTCAGGCACGCTCTCCAAACAAATAAATGTGGGAGAGAAAGTGATAATAATAAAATAAATAATAATTCGGTGTTCGGCCGAGCTCCTCCTCCTATTAGTGGTGCGCGTCTTGATGTTGTTCCAAAAATGGAGAGACGTACAATTTTAAGTCGTCTTCGAACGGCAAATGTAGTTTTTTTTTAAGGGGGTCTTCTGGTCTCCAGCGAAAAAAAATCGATTTTTTGTTTTTGCATAATTTTGTTGTATGTGTATGCGAGAATACGCCACAGAAAGGATTTTTTGAAAATCGCATTTTTTCACATTTTTCTGGGCACCGAAGTGTACCCTCCTCCGGCCGTTTTCATCATAAACTTTATCTTTAAACGCGTTTCCCCGAAAATCGTGTTTTTTAAGCATTTTGGTCACACTTTTCATAGTAGTTATACTCCGATTTCAATGGTTTTGGTCTTAAAAGGTTCGGAAAACTTACCGCTAAGTTTCCCCGTGTACGATTTTTGAAATTTTTTTTCATTCCATTTTTATAACCTTTTAAAGTTCAAAAAATGAGCAAAAAAAAATTTTTTTTGCAAATTGTTGCATAACTTTTGAAAAAAAATTAAAAAAAAAAATCTGTCATGGGAAAACTTAACCAGGGCAACTCTGAAGACAACGCATATCTAATTTTTGCTTTCTGATTACCCAGGTGGAAAAACCGTGACCAAAATGGAGACCTGTTTCGTTTGGAGGTGGACGTCTTCAACGCCATTTCAAGGTCGCGGGTGTTAATTTTTTTCAAAGTCAAAACCATTTTTTAAAAGCCAAGACATGTACCTTTAAAATAAAAAAAATTTTTTTTTAAAATATTCACAGGATTTGTCACAATCAATCCCCAAAAAAACCCTTCATTTCAGGGCCTCGAGACCAGAAGACCCCCTTAAGAGCAGCTTTTTCATGGCAGAAATACAGTCGAAGGTTCGCCATTGCCAGCCGAGGGGCGACCGCTATTAGAACAAACTTTTTCTATTATTTGATGTTCATGCACGGATATTCCAATATACGCACACCCGAAAGGTAGTCACGAACCCATTCGGCTACAGCGGTCACAGCAGTAATAATTCGGCATGGTATTAATGATGGCTCTCTTTCTGAATCCCAAACTATCATAAATTAGTCGCTAGCAAACATATTTTTATTTAGATAGGCACTTTTTCCGACAAAATGGTTGGAAGAAAATTAAATAGGTTTAATAATTCAATTATTCTTCTCAATTTATTCTATATTCTCAATACTATGTACGATCAATAATAAAAGTAGTAGACTGAAACTATGGATTCGGTACAAATAATGTTTGGGATGGAGTAAAATGCTCATCTAATTTCATGGGCGTCTACTGAAGGGGTGGGCAACGAGAAGGAGTGATCGGATTTTGATTTTCCTGTCCAAATTTTATATTCAAAAGACTGAAAACTGTATACTATTCTTTCCAAACAAAAAAAAAATTGCAAGTTCTTTTTTATTATAAGATGCTCCACCTAGTTTAGCTTCGCAACTCTTAAAACTGGAATGCTCAATGCAGTTCTGATTCTTTCATTCATAATCAATGGCTTGCTATTCTTGCAATACGATGGTTTTTTTCTGGATTCTTTTAGAGTATTATTTTCGCTTTAATTAAATAATTATCCAACGAATGCTCGTTTTATAGACTTATTCGCCATGCGATTCAGAGTAGCTGTTTTCAGTATAAAAAATCGTAATTTTTTTTTAACTGTGGGCTCGCCTGTTTTCGCTTAACCGAATGAACTACACTCGTTCAGAAAAGTCGACTTTAAAAAAAAATGAAATTGTGGATTAAATAGAAATTTGCAAGTTACGAGTAATTGTTAACATTAAAACACCCAAACTTTTTTTTGGCATGGAAGGAGATTTTTGGTTTGTAACGGACATTTTTCTTAAAAAAATATTTTTCAGGTTTAACAACCGCGGCAAATGATAGAACATGAAAATGTTTACCAGTTTTAACTATTTACTGTTTTTTGTTCATTAATGTGTACTACTGTTTTTTTTTTTTTTTTAATATAGTGCATTGTTTAAAAACCACTAAAAATCGACGTTTCAAACTTAGTACAACAATTTGAAAAGCTTCGCGGACTTTTCATTACAATTCCATGGTTTTGAACTAGAAATTCTAAAGCAACGCATCTGTCTCAAAGGAAAAAATTATAAAAAGTAACGGAATTTTTTCGCAACGTTAGCCTTCATTATACTCAAATTTAATAAGCTATAAAACTGCGTACGAAAAATTTTTCTGAAACCTATAATTAAAACCGAGTAATCGAAATGAATCACTTGTGGAATTTTTCTAATTTTTCTACAAAATTCCTAGCTAATTTTTTCGCTTCATAGAAAATTTATATACCCTGTACCACAAATAAATATTCGTCCAAACTACTATGAAATATTAAAAAATTCATCTCACATATGACTACATAAATCCAATGCGAAATTCTGCGTAGGAATTTGTTTCTCTTTGATACGCACGTATTTCTCGAAACAAGAAAATCCACACATAATTTGCAACTTATAACAGTTCATTAAAGTTTTGCCTCGGCAGTCCGCTTTTCATTTGAAGTTTCTTTCTCTGTGTCTGCCTTAAAACCACCGCTGCTATTATTCATAATTATGCTTTCATATCTCAAATTAAACCAAATAATTGCAGTGCTTTTTTAATGCTGATTATTTTTGCTCCTCGCATTTTTTTGCACTGTTTTCAGTATTTCTTTAAATTCAGTTCGCTCGATTGCGAAATTTTAAATTAGGCAAGAAAATGAATCTTTGAGTCTTCAAGGCACTTCTCAATACGCAAAACCACGAGTAAAAATAAAGTAATACTATATTTGTTTTTCGCCACTTCACCCGCTTTAACTGCCATCAACCTGTTTTTATGTCGATTTGTGAAGTGATTATCGCGGTGAAAAATGGCAGGTAGTAGAATACTTTGTTGAATAGCTTTATAGTCCTTTTGCCGATTAACTAATGAATTAGCATTAAATGCATTCAAGAAAATTCAGAAAGCTTGTAGGTATTTATTTTGCGCAAAAGAAAAAATGTGTAATGGGCGGCTTTTATACATTTTAACCAGGTTTTACTATTTGCTTATTTATTTTTTAATGCTCATTATTTTTTTACAAAAGAGTAACTTATTGTCTAACAAAAATCGTATAAACCAAAATTTAAAATTTTATAGAAAAATTAAACGTAATGAAAATTATGAAAATTTTATAAATAACCAAATATTTTCAAACTTTTTAATCAGAATTTTTAGAATAATTTTTTTCTTGCAGTTTTTGTAGCTCATTGAGTTTTGATATAGTACTGTGCACGTTTTTAAGGCCTAGCAAATCACGTTGATTTTTAAACTTTTTTTTTTTCTGACGCTCTTTTGCATTTTCTTCATATATGAAAACCCTCGAGCATTCGTTATATGGACTGCATAACACCGCCAATAAAAAGATGATCAAAAAACAACGCGAATTTTTAGCGCTTTATTATAGTAAAATTCAAAGGGGAATAAAACTGTACAGCCAGAATTTTTTTTTTTAATTTTGAAAAATGAGATTTTTATGAATTTTTTTTTAGTTTTTTTCTATTTTATACAAAATTTTGAACTTTTAGTTATATACTTTTTATTGTAGCATAAACAATTTTTTTTATAAGAAAATCAAAAAATTTAATGAGAATAAATATATAGTAGAAAAATGTGGCGCAAAATTAATCATCCATTTGGTTTTTGAATAAAAAATCAGTAAAAGAAACCTTTATTTTGACCTCATTGTGCAACAAATTCAGGTTAGGAAAAATTAGGTCCATTCTGAGAGTGGCGGGTGAAAATAGAGGCGAAATTAGAAGACCCGTATCGCGCCGTTTTTTTATGTTAGTTCGAATTTTTTTTTAATCGGCCTTCGAAGTTCGAAATCGGAGCAAAATTGTTTATATGGTTTTTTGGCTATAACTCGTCGACTAATTGATATTTTTTCAATCTGTAAAAGCCAAATTATTGCTAGAGACCTGTGCAACAATTACAATTTTTGAAAAAATTGGTTTCGAAAATTTTTGTGGTACTTATGAAACAATATACCGAAAATCGGCATTTGACTGCAAACTTCGAAGGCCGATTAAAAAAAAATTCGAACTAATATAAAAAAACGGCGCGATACGGGTCTTCTAATTTCGCCTCTATTTTCACCCGCCACTCTCAGAATGGACCTAATTTTTGCTCACCTGAATTTGTTCCACAGTGTTATTCAACTTATCATAGGGTGATTATTTTTGCGCCACTTTGTATATGAACACATTTTTAATTTCCCTCAACATTTCAAAACGCTGTGAAATGGAATTTCTTACCTATGTATGACTCTGTGTAATTTTCGTTAATAACATTCGAATTTTCATTTGCATTTGAACTCCTATTGCCACGTACTAGATTAGGTAATAGGTGAACAAAAAAAGTCTTAAGTCACAAACGTTAAGCCGCAGCCATTGACTATCATCACAAACTCGCGGAAATGTCACTCAAATATCAATTATTTGTCACTTGAGTAACAAAAACGCTGACAAGCAACTTAAATTGATGCTTGCGCACAGACAAAAAGCTGAGCGCTTAAGCTGCGCGGTGGAGACTGACAGCCTGGCATGCAAAGCAGATACAAATTTTCTTTTCGTTTTTTTTTTTGTAAGTAGACAAATGAACAAAGCGAAGCATTGGAATGTATGTGGCTATATTAAAAAGATAGCAGCAAACACATGTGAAATAAAATAAAAAGCATAGCTTAGCGTAAAGCGATTTCACTGCTATTAAGTAGAAGCAAGGCAGCTTAGATGGAGTTGGTGAGTGCACTTGGACAGATTCTAAATACTTGCGGTTTGTTATGATTATATGAATCACACATTGCTGTTTGAGTGCCTATGGCTTTATTAGGACCAGTGGGTTTACTAGTTAAGAAAAAGCTGTGCTCTACCATTTTCACTATGGATAAAAATATCGAACAAATAATTTGTCTTAAATTTTGTGTTTTGAACGGGATTTCGTGAGCCGAAACATTGAAAATGTTGTAGAAAACCTATGGCGAGTATGCTTCATCAGAAACATGGGTATAAGGCTACGAGTGGTATGCGGCTTTTGCAGAGGGCCGAGAAGTCGTAGAAGATTTGCCCTGATTTATTCGCCCATCAACGTCTTCAACGAATGAAAACGTCGACAAAGTGAGATAAATTGTGCTAGAAAACCATCTTTAAAGTTTGAGGGAGGTGGCTTGTGACCTTAGCGTGTCACACGAATCAGTTCGTAAATTTTTACACCATCAATGCGACTCGTTCCAAGAGAGTTGAATTTCTTTCAAAGAATTCATCGGAAGAAGGTGGCTGAAGACATGCTTGAGCAAGTGAATTCGGTCCCAACGAGTATCCAACGCATCATAACAGGTGATGAGACGTGGGTATATGAGTTTGACATGCAAACCAGTCAACCACTCAACAGGTGGCTAAATGGCGCTATCCACATGAGCCGAAACCCAAAAACCACGTCAAAGTTGGTCAAAAGTGAAAGTCATGCTACTCGTTTTCTTTGATTATCATGGTGTCAAGCACTTGGAATCTCGAAATTCGTTCTAAATGGTTCTACGGCAAATAAAGAACATTAGTTGGAAAGAAAACTAATATTGCAATAGATTTTGCACCATGACAACGCACCGTCTTACAAGTCTCATATTGTGAACTCTTTTTTGATCAAAAACTCGACAAATATCATCGAACAACCACCGTCCGGATTTAGGCACCTGTGACTTATTTCTTTTCCCAAAACTTAAATTGTCACTCCGCGGACGCTGGTTCGAGTCGATAGAGGCCATTAAGGAGAATTCTCTGAAGAAGCTGAAGAAGATCTCTTCAAACGCGTTTAGAGGGAGCTTTGATGATTGGACTAATCGTTGGCATTTGAGTATTGCTTCGCACGGAGCCTATTTTGAAGGCGCCATAATAAATTTTGATGATTAAACAATTATTTTGCTTTTTATTGAACAATTCCCGGTACTTTTTTGACAGAATGTATATATTTTTCCAATTCTTACACGATCTCCTTACTGGCCTCAGTGCACATAAATTAAAGATGTGTTTAAGAATGCAGGTGGCCGCTCTCGCTTATCCAACACAGCACCGCACCACATTTTGTTGGGACCTATACCATTCTGGAGTAGAGGGATATGAAATAGCAGATGAGGAAGGATTCTGAGCTTCCGTGCGTGGTAGAGCACATAAGCATTCCTCTAAACGAGCTATACCCTGAGATTGAATTAAGCGCAACCGCGGTGATCAATAGCAGGTGCTCTCTGAATGCTAACTCCAGGGTCTGCAAAACGCTCTGTCTAACTCGTAAGTCTTAAAAGGACAAAATGTCTGCTTGGATTCAACAGATCAACTACCAATGTCCTCACAGGTGTTATAACGGCTCAATGCACTATTGAAACCTTAGCCAATAGAATTGGTGTACCTTACTGTGACTACTGCAGGAGTTCTGAAGATGAAAAAGCAATTGAATCGGTACAGTACGTCCTCTGTGAATGTGCTGCACTTCAAGAAAGCGGTGCCAAATATCTTGGCTATTATTCCTTCGAAGCGTTGGGAAATTTGCATAATATCTCACTAGAGAGACTAGTTACCTCCTTAAAAAGATCTACAAGCCGATACACGTGGCTATGCAAAAAAAACCTCCTAAGCCATAGCCCACCTTTGTTTTGCGACACTCAATTTTGTCTATCTGTTCAAACGACCTGCTACGATTTTACTAAAATTAACACTTAAGCTCATATATGTATTTTCTCCATTTATTTTGAATTTAAATTTTCTTTCTTTTTTTAATTTGAGTAGACTTCTTAAATTTGTGGTCACTATGCTTTCTTATTTTAATTGAATATAATATTTTTCTTTACGCTTTCAGCCTCTTTCCAAATTCTTTTGCGGCAAATACCCGATTATGCATGCATACTTGAGTATGTGAGTAAGCATACATATATAGTTTCCCGTTATATTTATATTAATGCATAGAAATGTTAAAACATACAATTTTTGGTAACTGTCAAAATGACAGCAGCTTATGTGGTTAAACATAGAAAAGAAAGATATGAAGATAATGGATTTACATACACATATACAAATGTACGCACTCGACCACACGAACAAAAGAGCATAGAATTGAAAGTCTACAAAAATAGAGAAAATAATTAAAATTCCAAAAGCTATGGGCAACATGTGTTTCTGAAACCTTCGACAGGTATTAGCAAAACGTTGTTGACTTCAAGCGCATTTCTTTTCTTCTGCTGCTATTTAGCTCGTAAAATTGCCCATGTTAAGCAGGCGTAGTAGAAAAAATAGCGCAAAAAAAGGGAAGGCCGCTTTGATAATTAGCATTACAAGCGCGTATGTTGTTCTTGCGAGCACAAGCGGCAACAAATGGAAGACAGAGGACAGATAGCAGCAAGAGACGCTCAGAGTTGAGCTCAGCTGAGCTAAGCGGAGGGCCGAAAAAATGTACTTCACTATAAATTCAAAATGACATTAATGTACGCGATAGTCACTTGAACATATGAAGTGTGCGCACAGGCATATATCCATGTATGTATGTATGTATGCATACGTTGTTAGGCCAAGCTCGCAAAATCTGAACTAGTGAAACAAATTTCCCACTCAGAACTAGTACAATTTCACCAAATGTGGACCACTTCGACGCTAATCAGGTCAGAAGGCTTCGCATGCAGTAAGTTGTCAGTTTTGATCAGGCTGAAAATATTCTATAAAACTAAGTTAGTACTTCGTGAAAAACAAATGCAGAGTAAATAAAATTGCATTTGTCGAATCTTATTGTGGAATTTCATGCTGATCTACAACTGTAGATTTACGGTATTTCTATGTAACGAATTGAATGCTAATATTTGTTTTAATTTCAAATAAATGATGTGTTCTAAACAACCTGATTTGTCTTTAAAGGGTTGTGATTTTTAGACCAATACCAAATATTTTCTAATAGTACTTCAAAAGGCGTGTATTTTACAAAGCATCAAATATGCTTAAGAAAAATGTATCTTAAAAATGCATAAATGTATTTCAGCAAGCGTGTAATATACCTACTTCAATATATTCAAGAAATTAAAGGTACTTCAGAATATTTTGCCACAAAAGAAATAAAAATTGATTTCAAATATTTCAAAGTTAAATATCTTTTGTACCTTTTGATCTCTTTTAACGTGACTGCCACCTTTCCTAAAATACACTTTACACATTCAAACATACGACAAGGCGATAGCTTAAACCCAATACTATTCAGTATCATAATGAATGAAATCATTAGTGATGTCAATGACGTATAATATGTCTAAAACTGAGGCAAACATTTTATGCTATGGGGACGATGCAGTACTCATAGCGAATTTCGAGGAATATCTTCAACGTTTTTTATATTCTTTTGAAAAATATTCGTCCTTCGAAGTCGGGTTAAAACGGCAGGTTCCTCCATTTACGAAATAACATCAAGACGCACATCATAAATAGGAGGAGGAGCTTAACTAAATACCCAAAAAAGGTGTAAGCGCCAATTATATATTTAAGCCGACTCCGAACGGCAAACGGTTATTAATGAGGAGCTTTTTCATGACGGAAATTCACTCGGTGGTTTGCCATTGCCTGCCGAGGGACTACCACTATTAAAAACACTTTTTCTTAACTTTGGTATTCCACGGAGATTCGAACCTACGTTCTTCGAATGCCGAATGGTAGTCACGCACCAACTAATTCGGCTACGGCGGCCGCACAACAAAAAATACAACATGGAAATATTCACATCAAAGCACTTTCAATGAACCCATTAAGATGCAATTCAGCCGTATATGGTAAAAGCATTGAGCAGGCCATAGAATTTAATTAGCTGAGCGCAAAATTGACATCTTCAAAAAATATCATTGAAGTGCGAGTGTCCGAGAGTTTAAGCGATATTACATGGAAAAACAAGTAAATACGCACCAAGGGCAAACTTCGCATTTATGTATAAGACATCCGTAAGGCCATTAATGACATACGGAACTGAATCTCGGTTACAATTACAACAGACCGAATAATATCCACCGTCGAAATTCAACGTCGAGCAACAGCTGGCTGCACAAGGCGTGATCTTAAACGAAACGAGAAGTGACGAGAGATGTGCAAAATAACTGGCGAAGTAAAATGGAGCCGCAAGAGAAGAAAAGTATTGAACTATCATGTAAAGAGAATAGGAGAGAATCGGTTGGCAAAGATTGAGATGAAAGCTCAATTTAAAACACCGCGACCCCTAGGAAGACGAGCAAGGCATTGGCATGAGGGTCGGACGTCTGGATCCCGATCCGAATAAAGGCATAATTATATTTTTATTTAAACAAACAATAACATATTGGAGTTTTGCCCTTGCAAAAAAAACCAGGACCTAGTCCTACAATAAAGAAGAAGAAGAAGACATTCGGCTGCATTTCTAAGTATATTTAAGGGCTTTCGAAGTGAAATTTAACATTTAATATATAATATGTACAGTTGGGCTCTACTTATTAAGCCAGCAACTGTTGGCCCGTTTGGGCTATTTTCCTGTTCTTCATTTATTGTTTATTATTTTTCTATATAAAAGTTTATCTCATTGTGCAAGTAATGCCATGTAAATCCACTTTTCGAACTTTGTAGAATAATTATGAAATTTCAAGGAATTTTCACCAAAATTTTTAATCAAAGTTTTTCGAAAAATTTCTACTATGCAGTTTTATAGCACATACGATTTTAGTACAATAAAGTGCAAGTTTCATGTAGCTCAAAATTCTCGTTGATTTTTGATAATTTTTATCCGTGTAGGTGTTGCTCATTTTCTCTTTGTAAAAAAAAAACATATCCTGCTTTCGTTGTAAGTATGAAGAAAATGCGCAGCCTGCGAAAAAACTATAGCACCACAACATTTTGCCAAGTTTCGACTACTTTTTTTGTATTCTTTAAATTTTCGTATATTTTTTTATGAAATGCAACAAATCTATATATATAAAAAGAAGTTACATTTCCTTGGTAATCTTATAACTCAAGAACCGCCAAACCGATTGACACAAACATTTTAGAGTTCTTTTCTATCTTTGAGGAGGTGGTTTGTGTGGAGTTTGATTGAAATCGGGGCAGCTGTTCCTGAGTTATGACATTTTATGTGAGTAATGGTTTCCTCTCAAACGAAATGCCTGTATGGGGAAAACAACAACAAATACACAGTCGCTTATGAGCGTTTCTGTTGTACTATTGTGGTTGTAAGTGTATTATGTTAATATTAATTTGCTGTCGTTGGAATTCAGTTGACAGTTCTCTTATGTGCTTTGAGTTCTTTTATATCGGGCTCTCATTGCGAACAGACATACTTTTGGTGAGTGTTAACCATGTGTTTGGTTTAACCACGTACACACATTGAACTTTGAATAATATTTATTTTTATATATATTATATTATCGTCCGAAATGACTTGAAACAATTTTCAATGTTTTGCTTTTACATTCAATTAGTAATATACTGTACTGAAAGAATGCTCCAGCCAATATTGAATGTTTTTACTTGCGACTTTTGTTGGTGAACGTACATGGACCGCAATCATTCCAACATTTACGAACTATCAATGATCAAATGTGTGCCACATACCGTGAAGCATGTGAACAATTGCATTTGCTGGAAGATGATACGCATTGGGATGCTACGCTTCGTGATGCATCAATTTCATTTCCACCAAATCAAATTCGTATGTTATTTGCGATCATAATATCAACATGTTTTCCATCAAATCCACTGGAATTGTGGAATAAATACAAAGATTTCATGGCTGAAGACATTTTGATTCGACTTCAACATCGTTCCAATGATCCTGCATTGCTGCTGACATTGGAAATGTATAATAAAGTCTTGATAATGATCGAAGATTTGAGCCTTACTATTGCAAATAAAGCATTAGGGCAATTAGGATTGACTCAACCAAATCGTCCAATGCATGATTTATTCGAACGAGAATTGCAACGCGAACAGCAATTCGATCGTGATAATTTGCGTGCGTTCGTACAAACGTATACTCCACAATTAAATGGTCAAAAAAAAAGATGCATATGACAAAGTGATGCAAGCTGTCAATAACAACACTGGTGGATTGTATTTTTTGGATGCACCTTGCGGCACTGGAAAAACATTTTTGATTTCAGTGATATTGGCAACGATTCGGTCGGAACGAAAAATCGCATTGGCACTTGCTTCTTCCGGTATTGCAGCTACATTACTTGATGACGGCCACACAGCACACTCCGCCTTGAAATTGCCATTGAACATGCAAGCAATTGAAACACCAACATGCAATATTTCAAGGAGTTCTGGAATGGCTAAAGTCTTGCAACAAACATCGATTATTTTATGGGACGAATGTCCAATGGCCCATAAAACATCTTTGGAAGCCTTAAGTCGAATATTGCAAGATTTGAGACAGAGTCAACAGCTGTTTGGAGGTGCATTAATATTGTTATCTGGTGATTTTCGTGAAACGTTGTCTGTTATTCTGAGATCAACACCAGCTTCATTTTTGTGGGCACACGTACAAAGGCTTTCGTTGACGACCAATATGCGTGTGCGTCTTCAAAATGATTCATCAGCACGTGAGTTTTCAAAGCAATTGCTGAAGATTGGCGATGGAAAAATTGCAAGTGATAAAAATGGGTTTATCATGTTACCGAATAATTTTTGCATAATTGTATCATCAAAACAAGAACTCATTGATCGCGTTTTCCCAAATATTGTTAAAAATTACAATAACCATGATTGGTTACGAAAAAGTGCAATTTTAGCACCAAAAAATATCAATGTCAATGAAATCAATTTCCACATCCAGAAAAAATTGCCAGGTGATTCGGTAACGTATAAATCCATTGATACTGCTATGAATAATGAAGACGCAGTCAATTATCCGGTCGAATTTTTAAATTCTTTGGAACCACCAGGCATGCCACCGGATAATTTGAATTTGAAAGTTGGTTCATCGATTATACTTCTCCGAAATCTTAATGCACCGAAACTTTGTAATGGGAAGAGACTTTCAGTGAAGAAATTGATGCCAAATTTAATGCAAGGTGTGTGAAGTTAATTTAGAGGAAATTGCTTTTCCCATGGTCAACTGTACGTTGCATGTTCGAGAGTTGGAGCGCCAAAAAATTTGTTTATTTATGCACCACAAAATAAAACAAAAAATGTTGTGTATACAATTTTTTTAAATTAAACGTTGCTTTTCTTTTTCCGAAATAAAAATAAAAATTATTTCATTTTATTTTGAAGGTTATTGTGTTCACAAATCAAATCTTTTTAGCAATCAATTTTTTATCGAATTGCAAGTCGTTTTGGACGAAAATATTATATAATAAAAAATTTAATGCTCCAGGAGGAACTGGAAAAACATTTTTAACTTTATTTATTTTAGCATTTTATGTATGGTGGTGCGAAGCCCACTGGGTAATGGTAGTATCATATAAATCAAAGTTTCAAACTTTGTCGATACAAATTTTGTATTTATAAAAGGTCGACAAAGTTTTATTCAAATTTCTAACTTTTTAATCAAAATCTATATTACAAACTAAAACAAAAATATTAAAAAATAAGTAAATCATTATTTTTTTTTTTAATTAGAAGACACCCAAGACTGTCAGTAAAAAAATGATTCACATCAAATTTTCAGCAGCTTCAACCTAACAGTTTATTATACCAAAATTCAGTGAGCTAAAAACCTTCATACTCAAAATTTATCGAAACATTTTAATTAAAAGTTTTGAAGTTTTAATGAAGATTGTAAACTTTTTTTTATAATTTTTAATTTTTATTTCTTGTTTTAGTTACAAAACTGGGCTTAAATATTTTTATACGAGGATGAACAATATTTTCGTAAAAAAAATTTTAATTAAATAAGAAATAAATAAATAATCAATCAACATTTGTCAATAAGTCCCTAAGCTATACTTAGCTATTAAACGCACTGGGTATTTAACTATTCTGAAATGTACATTTGACGCTCACTGGAGTGTTATTGGACAAGTTGTAGTAAAGAATTACAAAAAAAAGCATGCAGTGGCCGATAATTAGCTTTTCCTAGAGCATCGACATAGTAAAATTCACCAGTTGCTTATTTGTAAAAACCAGAATAAATGCGAATTAGTTTCAGTTCACTAAAAGCGCGCAGTTCGATACGAGTGGATTTGCCTGCTGGGTAGCAACTTACATGCATGTGGGCATGTGTCTTTCAGAGATATCAAAAGCCGGTCGGTTTTGTCAGCTCTGTGCGCCCTACCCGCCCAGGCTTGCCACATTGGAATGCTTGTAGAGGCCGAGTAAAGTCTTCATTATTTCTTTACTTGTTTCACTATTTTTCTTCGCATATGAAGGCGCAAAACCGCTGAGAAAAACATAAAATTACTGCTTTGCTTACTTTACTAACTTTAATGTGTACAGAAATATGCTAATGCATCTAGATATTAGGAGCAAATTGCTGTGCATAAGTAACTTCATTCTCTTCTTCAATACTCTTACAAAACTCGCAGCAGCCACAAAAACATCTGCTATAAATTTACAAAACCTTGCAGGCAGAGTATAAACTGTGGCAGCGGAATAAGGAAAAGTATAAAAATTTGCCTCCTCAATAAAAACGTGGCGCCCTTAGACATTCAGTCACATCGCCGTGCTGCCCAAATGTTAAACTTATTGTTTTTGTAAGTTGCAAATACCCACTTCAAATAAACCTGGTTTTTTTTTCTACTGTTTTTAAATGCAAAGCCAGCGCAATTAAGGATCGTATACGCATACCCACATGCTTAAGTAAAAGAGGAATGATGCACACATTTGCTTCAGCTCGTCTATAAATTCGCATGCAGACTTTATTGCCTCGCGGACACACCCTTTCTTGCTGCTCAAGGCAACTCGACATAAAACATTTGTTCGTGCTGAGTGATGCGATTTTTCAGCGTAGGCTTGCAATTACGACATACCCATTACTAAAAAACAAGAACAAAATGAAGCCAAATAAGCCATACGCTTATATTTGGCTTCAAACCCTTTTCCTTCAATATTCATCGAGCTATATGTGCGCATGTATTTGTAATAGATATCAGCTGTACTTACAAATTCTATTTGTTGTTTTAATTAGCGCACGCGCACTTACAAGAAAAAAGTGTTGTCATCGTAAATGGTTTTATGTATTGTAGTAACAAGTATTGTAATTTATTTACAGTATCCGCTGTAATTAAAGGAAATCAATTTGCCAACAATAATGCAGCTGACACGGCTGGACCACTCAATTGTGTGTACTTATAAATATGCTAGCGAAATTGGTTAATTACTTAAAAATTAGATAGGTTATATGGCTTTCCATGCGAGAGCCTACTTGGACGAAAAGACAAAATTAAAGGCGTTAATGGCAGGAAAGAAAGCATAGGGAAGAGGTGATGATGAGTACATACAGTTGTTCCAACGATTTCGAAGTATAGATGAAATTCAACAAATGTGTGAACTTAGGCCTGCTATATACGCAGTTTGGTAAAAAAGTGAAAGCCGAGATGTTTCGATTCCAGCCCTGCAAAAACAGGGCAGCTGAAGAATAGATACCGACATAATTCCATCTCAGGCAGACAGTTGCTGCATAAAGAACTCGAAGCAATACCAAGTGTTAACGCAACGGATACCTAACAGATAATGTTCGTAAATAATACCTATGCAATTCCAGAGCTACGGTTTTCTTAGTCTTAGAATTTGAGTGGAGGGCCTTCAATTTTTCGGTGATTAGAATAACCTGTTGGCAGGGTTGTGAAGTAACTCAGAATTTGCTGACTTGACGCAAAGCCCAACTTGCCAATAGTAAGTCGCAGGCTTTGAGCGAACGCCAATATTTTCATTTTGCGAGAAAAATATCTCAAGGATTCGCTCTCTAACTAGTTCATCTACCTAGCAGTTTTTCGAAATGTGACCCTGTGACCCCAAATGAGGCTAGGATTGACTTATTCAGATGCAGTCCAGAGATAAGTCAGGCATTCCCCGAATAATTTCGAGCTCACCAGCAATAGCTCTACGCGAAATACTCCTCCTCGAACCCTTCCGCCCAACTTTGAGCCATCCATGAAAAGGTTTATCAGGCCCAGTCTCCGAGCTTTGCAAACCACGCACTCCTTCCTTGAAGAAATATGCATGGAAAATGTGCGAATTGGTCCAAACGAGGGTGTGCACTTATCAGTCGCCGTCGGGATGAAGTTAAAGTTTCTATGAATACAAGAACGTCCGTAGCTAAAGTCTAACTAGTATTCAAAAGAAAAGAAACAATTTAATATAAATAAAGTTAATTAATTATTGATATATTTAAAAAGTTTAAAATCCCTTTTCTAAAGTTAGTTTACCTTCTGCAGTCTAATCAAGAAGGAATACTCACAGAAAGCTTCGAAATGATCCCCAGTGTTACCAGCAGAATTGATCTCCCAACCGGTGCTTACAACCTCTGTAACGAGCTACTAATTATCTAACCATCTACATTGGCGTGCATAACTCAGTGCAAGACGACTTTCTTCCAATAATTAGAATAAGTTAAAATCGTTTTGCTACTTTTTTTAAATATTGTGTATTATTCTCACGTAAAAAAAAAAATTTTTTAAAATTTGCATCTAAATTTTGTTTTTCTAGTCAAAGTTTTTTGATAAATTTGGAGTGTACAATTTTATAGCCCATGAAATTTTGATACAATAAAGTGGAAGTTTCAAGAGGTTCAAAAAGTGGAGTTGATTATTTTTAATTTTTTTTTGCAAGGGGTTTTGCGTGTAAAGAATGGAATGGTAAAATATTGATCGGGCGAAAATCGTTATAAAATCAAATTTATATAATGACGCATATCATTTTTTTCTTCCTCTGTCATGTCTTCGTTTCCTTGGCAAAGTTTCATTAAACTTTTGTAACACATACTTAAGTTAACGTACTTTTCGGACAAATTAAAAACTTTGCTAAATCATTGTGCGACAAATGTCCATTTACTTGGTTTTTGCTCACAATTTTATCTAAAAGCGTGAAGAATACGTAGAAGTGAAAAAAAGGAAACGCCAAATTAATAACAACAAATACTATGAATCTGTATACATATTTTTTAATTACAGTTATTTTTACGCATGTGATGAGTAAACATAATCGACTAGTTTTTTCATGTCCATTCTTTAAATTTATTTTTACTTGGAATAAATTACAAACCATTTTAATTAAAGAATCAGCATTATAAAAAAAAAAAAAAAATTGAACTCGAAAAATATTGTAAATATTAAAAAAATGAAACATCTTGGTCGCTACTGTATGACCCACAAAACAGATCCAAGGTAGTTAAGTTACACTCTTAACTACACTCAAGGCACAGAAGCCGATCTTATACATGCTAAGCACTCCATACTCTCATTCCATACTTGTATTAAAGCTATACTGTATGTGGTCTAAAATTTACGTTTTATGCTGAACACTTTTAAATGTTTTAAATAAGCTTTAAGAAGCACAGGGAAAAGCAAATGAGTTGATTACTGTCAATAAATTTGCAAAGCGATGAGGCAAGAAAGTTAAGATAATTAAGACTAACAACTTAATTAGCTAACTACCATTTTAATAGCTGGAATATAACAAAACTTTTTCGCGTTAATTGCATCTATGCTCTTTGCATGTTTGCTCTTGAGCAGCCGCGGCAATTGCAGCTCATTAAAGCGGTTCGTCTAAGTACGCGCACAAAAAAAATAGCAACAGTGAGGTTGTGACTTGTTAAATATTAAAGAAATCTAATGGTAATATTTTATAAAATAAAACAAGAAAACGATGCATTTAAAATGCTAAATTTCTTTCACTCATTAAGATTTTTTATGGCCTAGCAATTCGCACTTTCTATCAGCCAACAAGCACAAGTAAAAATCAAATGCAAGCGCGCCGAGTCGGGCAATTAATAATAACTTACACTTGCATCATATTTCACTGCTTTGAGTTGCACTTTTACGCAGCTTCTTGGTTAATTAACGAGTAAATATTTCATGAGCTTTATGCGTGCCATTGAATTGCAGACATCATGAAAACAAAAAGTTACTAATACGCCACGGTTGGCAAGTTTGGAAGCGCTAAATAAATAACTTTTTCGCGATTTCTTTTTTTTTGTACGATCAGACGTATTTTGTGCGCAAGTCGATCTGTGTTCCTTTTAAAAGCGAAACCAGGCAATTTAATGCTGACTCACTGCCTTAGCTAACAAAACGTTGCAATGCCTATTATTTGCACAAAGTAAATGAGCGATGAAAATCAGCGTGCCATGTCGACGCTATATCGACAACAGCAGCTATGATGCCAAGCGATGTTGGCGCCGATCACATTGGCATTGGCAATCATGAGAGATTTTCAATTTGCGATAAACAGTCGAAACTACCGAGATTTTTTCTGCATTGCTGCAGTTGCACAGCAGCCGGATTGCAGCGCTGGCGGATTTCTATTAAAATTTTGAAGCGCATATTTTTGTATTTTATGTCTGCTATTTTTCATGAGTTTTTCACTTTGCTTGGACTATTAATTTATCATCTCCAATGGTTTGCTTAAAGCCTGAGTGTGCATTTGGCAATTATTTTCTGCTCAATGATTTGTTATGAATTCCAGTTGTTAGCCACTGGTAATTTGGTGAAATTTCAAGAGATTTCCTAAAGCATAGAGAGTGATCAGCAGAGGCGGGAAATCAGAGAGAGACAGTGTAATAGTTCAAAGTAACTTCATTGCTATCTTTATGAATTTTTTTTATTAGGTATAATTTTTTTTTTTTTCTTAACAAAAAGCAAATAACACTTTCTCCAATTATCCATCACGAATGCCGATAACAGCGAATATAAGTCCCTACTTCCATTTTCAACTTATTGAGTTTAACTGCGAAAAACGAACAAATAAATGCTTCAAATAGCGACGCCCTCGGCAGGGAAAATAAATGAACTGAGTGTATTTCTGTCATGAAAAAACTTTTCAAAAAATCTTCTGCTATTCGGAAGTGACACATTGCTGTGAGTAACTTCGTTTGTTTTACATGTGCAGCATCAAGTAGTGAATGCCAAAATTTGAATGAGATATTCTCCAATGGGGAAAAAAAGTATAGAGGCGTGAAGTTCAAATCATAAGCGGTTAGTATCAAACTTTTCACTTTCTTAATTTTTTTATTTGATCATATAAAATTTTATTTTATTAATTTAAGCTTTTTACACATGAATATTGGCATAAAACACCATTTGAAAACAAAAATTTGTTAATGACACATCTGGCTGGTATGATGGCCTACGGTTAGCCCTATTCAAAAATAGTTGACGTGCTATAAAAGGTTTGCATAGCCTGAAACAAAAAAATATTTTTAGAAATGTGTAGACTTGTCACTTTAATATGAACTACGATGATTGAAATCCGAAAAAAATCCAAAATTATGCACTTGAAAGTTTTGAAATCTTCTTTTAACCGCAAATTGTTTAAAAAATAAGACTAAATATTAATTTATAATTAGGGTGATCTTTTAAAGACTTACTCTCACGGACAATGAATTAGGTTTACAATATTTTCACCAGTTCTGGCTATTTTACTTTTTCTTATTTAGTGTCTATTTTTTGTTTTTTTTTTTTTTGTAAAAGCATAGCTCATTATGGGTTCCTGGCCATCGCGATATTGAGGGTAACTGTAGAGCCGATGAACTAGTAAGACTCGGCACTAAATTGTCTGATGAGCACATAGATAATGACATAGGGATACCCTTACAAACATGTAAGCTACTCATCCTTGAAGAAATTGTAAAGAAAGCAAACGAAAGATGGCGTAATGATGCCACCTGCAAAATCGCCCGTCAACTGTGGCCGACTCTAAATGCTAAACGCATAAAATCTCTTCTAAGCCAAAATAAACACAATCTTAGCACGTTGATCTCAGTCATAACGGGGCACTGCCTAATAGGCAGACACGCCCAAAGAATGGGTATGCAAACACATGACTTCTGTAGAAGTTGTCTAGATGAGGACGAGGAAGAGACAATCTCGCACCTTCTGTGCCACTGCCCTGCTCTATCCAGACGCACGTTTACTATTCTGGGTAGACAATTTTTTAATGAGTTAGAAAACCTCAGTTCTCTAGAAATCAGAGATATTTTAAAATTTTTGAAAAACACACACTGGTTTTAGGAGAGATAGGGACAAGCTCCCCACGCGGCATCACAATGGGCTATGAGCCTAAGTGTGTCCCACAGGACAACCGCTTCAACCTAACCTAACCATAGCTTATTATACAAAAAAAACCATATAAATCCCTTTTTATTCCATAGAATATATAACTTATTCCATAACAACAGAACATTACACAATTCATCATGCAACAATGATATCTCTGGCCTACCAATAAATCAATGAATGGGGCAATACTAAGATCAAAGGTTGCACAGGAATGCCTGGCAGCCCTAAGTGATATTACCGTCGTATTCAAGGTCAGCCTTACTTGGGTTTCGGGGCACAGGGATATTGAGGAAAACTGTAAAGCCGATGAGCTAGGTAGGAGAGGTACTGCGCTACAACTGCTCAGTGACAAAAGTATCATTGGGATACCCATGGCTAGGAGTATGGTTGGGTTAGGTTAGCCTGGTTGGCAATAAGCCACGCATAGACCTTTTGGTCTCTAACGATACCAGATGGAGACCGACCTCTATGCAATACTAAAAGTAGACATCATGTAGGATGTCAGCGCTTTTGGCGAATCTAAGTAGGGCTGGGAGCTCCGCTTTTGAGACGTCTTCCAGACCCTCAAACAGTGGGACTCCCAGGCATTTTAGTCGCGTTTTTAATAATGCCGGACAAGCGCACAGAAGGTGTTCTAAAGTTTCTTTAACATCCTCTCAGCATTTCCTGCATTTGTTCGTGTTAGCAATCCCTATCTTGTACGCATGTGCGGTCAATAGATTATGAGCTGTTAGCATACCTATGAAAGTTCTGCAGTCCTTTCGCGAGAGCGTAATTAGGAATTGAGTCGGATTGTCGTTAGTTCTACACATAACTTTTGCTGTTCTGCATAATGCCAAATTAGTCCACCCAGCTTCCACTAGTTTTTTAATGTAGTCGTCCATTTCGTTGTATATAGTATTTAGCGGTCTTGGTATGTCGTTCTCTTGTTCAAATGGTAGTCTAACAGCACTTTCTGCTATCTCATCTACTAGACATGACTCACAATTCTGCAGGTTGCCAATTAATCAGCCTATTCGTGCCTTGGTATTCATTTAGTTTCAGCCTCAACTCGTATTCTCAATAGTTATTGCATATGTTCTGAATTTATTCTCATACTGATATCGGGTGTTTTTTAAGAGCTTGAGAGCTTTAAATACTTTATTTTTTTTAAAGTAAATTTCAACCATTTCAAAGCGTTGTTCTGGCGTTAAATGACTTGCTTAACCTTACTGGACAGAAATGTCAATACATTTTGCTATGTTCAGCTATAAAGTCACAGTTATCCATATTGATAGTTCCCATGCAGCTATAAAAACATCCGATATCATTATTATTCAACCATAAACACTACGACCTCTAATTTGGTCTATTGTATTTGATTGCAACCCTATAACTGGATTCTACTGATGGATTTGAGTTCTTCCTTAGGTTTTTTGTTCCATAGCACCAATGGGTTTCGAATCGCACCACCTAGGAGTGGTAATCATCATCTTACAAGAGCTGCATATTCACAGTTCACAAAATTGGTAGACACTTGCTTCTACTAATTCTAATTTGCTGAAGTGATGACAAAGACTACAGTGTCCCGTATAGTATTCAGTGAGAGTTCGTAAGTCCTCTCTATACAAGTTGAGGAGCATACTTGATGTTTTTAAGAAGGAAGTATAAATTCGTAAGCCTGTCTCAGCCCTTTGTTTTCCATCCAATGTCGTATGAACTCTTTGTTATCCCAATTGTTAACAACTACCTTTATATGGGATTTGGTAAGTCTGCAAAAGGGGTTCTTGTGCATGGAAGTTAGAAGTAGCACCTAATTCCGCTATGCATTCCACCTGTTCCTGCCAATCCTAACATTCATGTCCTGATACCCAGCACAGCAAAATGGTATTCCCTGGGGGTAAGGGTAGTAAGGAGATTTATTAAGCATTTCTGAACGAGTTGAGAGGTTATTATGTGAGAGTCTGCCTAGCACTTCCCTTCGAAATTATATCTCTTCGAAGTCATTCTCTGCCACAAGTTTCTATGTCATGGATCTGCGTTTAAAAGCCTACAGAATGGGTTTCGGTTTTATCCTAAAAACTGCCGCACCGGCCCTGCGATTCGCAAACGTTGGCCTATCTGTGTACCAGATTTCCGAGTAAGGTTCAATGTACGAGTATGGGTTATCTTTTTGTCGCGCGCCTATCTACTTGTAGAAACTATTATAATATACTACGCATTTGTATAACAGATTTGCATATGAATTTCAATGCGATTTCGATTTCCGAATTTCCATTTTCAGAAATATTATTAAGTCTCAATGCTCCCATGGTAGTTTCCTTCTTCGTCATGGAAAGAGGGCATTACTAGAAGAGCACTCTCTACAGTATGCCAGTGCATACCAATATTCTTACATACTTTAATAATTTCTTCATTACGAGCACAAAGGGCCAAAACATACGTTTTGTTATAACGTTCCTGTGTCACGCGCAACGACTTCTATTATTTATTTCTTATTAAAATAATAACATATAGAAATATCTTTCTAATACAGCTGGAACATCTTTTCCATATCGATATTGAAATATATTTGTGGATAGAGATATTCATACCTGACCTCCACTTTTAATTGAACTTGCTATAAATACTATGCTAAATGCTCGTGGCTATTAAATAACTACTACATATTTTATCCGCCAATAGTCATTAGCGACAAGGCAAAATATAAAGGAATAAAACGACAACAAAAAAAAAAAACAGCATGAAATATCGAATACTGGATATACATATACACTAGCATGCAAGTTAAAAACTCAATTGCGAAGCGCACAGCATGCGGCATGCCGAAGGCCCTTGAGGCAAGCAGAGGCTCGCTGCAACGTAAAACGTGAACTGCGTTTGCGCTGCAGTAAATTAGTGAGCGAAACAAAGCGGAAGTGCTTAAATGCCGTCATTATGCCAAAAGCAATTATAAATGTGCTTGCTTGTTATGATTCTGTTAGCTTTGCTCATGTATAATATTCTTTTTTTTTGGTTTTGTATTAGTTTTAATTTTAAATGGATTCTTTTAAGTGGTTATTAAAATTTTGCATGGGCTAACTGATCATGCGCGAAATGCAACTGAAAATCAGTGAAAAGTAAAGAAAGAATTAAATGCTGTGGCTAGAAATACACAAATTGACAAGCAACACTAAATGCCAGATCTTTAATCATACCCTAGGAAATCGTACGGAATGTGGACACTCAAATTTATGCCTTAAATCTTTCATTAGCACTGCATAAGACTGGAGCACTTGTGTATTTGCTCTGCTACGCGCTACTACTAACACACAATACTTGCAATAATTTTATGGCTTTTTTACGCAATCGCTTCTATATGCACTTATTCCTCTGAACACGTCACTAGAACGCTTCCATCTTTGCTTCTCAGTCTCTTCATCTGCTGAAGTCACGCGCATATTTCAATAACCCGCACAAGCTTATCATTTTTGCTTTATGCATTTTTGTGTGCATTTCCCTAGGCTTGATGCGAGTCTGCAATTCATATGCTAATGAGTAGTTGCACAGAAGCAACAGAGGTTGGCTATGCCGCAAGCAACCAATGACGACAAATTAAGCTGATGATGGCGTGCAACAAGTCAAAGAGAAAAAACATGCATATGAATGTTGCTACGAAAAAACATAAAATCAAGCGCTTGCGCGGTTCGTGGTTCAATTCTTCTGCACTGTTCTTTTAATTTTTATTTCTTTTAAGCTCTTTTCCGTACTCACCTAAGGCGTTAGCAACTTGCAAAGCAAGTCCTGCGCAGTAAGTAGAAACACAAAAAAGTGTTCACAAATGCAAAAAAAAACAACGCAAGAGGCGTGAATGTATTGCGTATACGCATGTTTGGTAAGTTTTTGTAGGCTATTGGTAGCACTTTCGTGATTATTCACCCTACGCTTCTTGGATTTGATATACTCCTTTCTTCCATGGTGCATTTTTTCTGCACATGTTTCACTTTTCTCTGCTTCTCTTGCACATTTGCACTCTTTTATGCAATAAATGAAAGCAGACATTAGACTGAGGATCAATGAACGTGTAATTGCACCTCTTGTTGTTGGCTGAATTTTTTATTTTCAAACTTTTTTTAAACGAACTTATTTCTCTATAATTTTGAATACTCTGAACTTTGTGATGCCCTTTTAGTAGCTTTCCTTTCATTTATTTATTTCTCATTGTGAACTTACCTGTTTGAGGGTGGCTTTGCATATTGATTTTGTTGGGCACGCATGCGCGCCACTGTTATCGCAGCATGAATTTCGCAAAACCCATGAACTGTATACATTCTAACTTTCGCCTTGGAGAATTTGCATTCAAATACAGCTGCAGCTATCCCGTATTCCTTTTAGCTTCTCTCATTCCGTTGCATTTGGTTGGCGCTAACTGTGTGAATGTTAAAATATATGCTAGACTACGCTCTAGAAGCTGTCAATGGCGCATACGAGTATGTGCCCCTTTTAGTATAAAAAATGGCAAAATTGACCTACCCCAAACTTAGGTCTCTCTCTATACTAACTACTTCAGTTTTCTGTTCGGAAAAAAAACTAGAAATGAAAGTAAAGGATATTGAATCATGACTAATTCAAGCCGTATGACTCAAGGTTAAATTTTCTAATTGCTGTAACAGGCATGTACTCAGAATCCTCAGAAGGTATGAGAAGTTATATTCAAGAAATTAAATGAAATGAAAAAAATTAGTACCATATTCAAAAATTCACGAAAATTTTTAACTAATTAATGAGTTCAGAGATATAAATCACAAATGAAATTGTAAAAATCATTTAATTAAAAATCTAATTAAAAATCCTGGAATTGAGCAAATTTTGCAGAGACGTTCGAAACATTTTTTATGTCGTGCGATTTGACGTCGTGAAAAGAATGGGTGTTAACCGTGTAGTAAGAATCTCAATGGAGAGTAAACTAATTGCCAGTAGACTAACTGGAAGACCACCTTAAACGATGATATGAGTATTGGACGTGTAAGTCGCAAAAAGGCTGAATTTTATATGCATCGAATTTGGTATTGTTAATACAGATTTTTAGTATAATTGGAAAAGTTGTATATTATATATGAATTTCTAATTTTAAGAAAATTTTCTCTATAAATAAATAGATCTAATATTAAATAAAGGGAAAGAAGTCGAAGAAGTTTTGACGCCGAATGGTTTATTTCTTCAGGGTTTTTTGAAAAAAGAGGTGTCTGGCAATAATCCAGAAGTAGTTCCTAAACTAGAAATCCGACGCTCTATTGTTGAAATTGAGCATACACTATGCCAAGTTGTCACCGAAAATTTCATGAGTCGGCCATTTAAGACATATTGCGTTTGGAGTATATACCGATGAAAATTATAAAACCACTACATATTTACAAACTTGGCCTGGATTTATTTATTTTTTTATTTCTAATTATTTTTTTATAAAATATCGGTCATTATAATACAACGAAAATCATGAAGAACTATTTTTTTAGAAATTTTCACCGGCAAATTTTCATCAAAATTTCGCACTTTTTAATTAAAATTGAAAAATTTGGATACATAGTTTGGTATCTTTATACAAAATGTATAAAAATTAAAGAATTTTTTATGAAAATTTCATTTTTTTCAATCAGAATTGAAAGATCTAGTTACACAGCTTCGTCGTATTGTACAAAATTTACAAAAATTTATAAATTTATAAGAGTGTCGAGGAATTTTTATGAAAATTTCAATTTTTGCAATCAGAATTGAAAGATCTGGGTATGTTGGTTAGTAGCCAGTTAAATTTTCACTAGTAAAGTACAAGTTAAAAGTGTTTCCAAATTCTGAAAATTTTTCGCCTGATGGTGTTGTGAATTTATACGAAAAAAATGTAAAAAATCCGGAAAAATTTCGAGCCACTTTGGACTTGCCCTATGTTATGTTATAATTGAATGCGCTATAAAACTGCACACGCACAAAAATTTCGAAATATTGATGAAAATTCACCCAATTTTTATATATTTTCTACAAAGCTGGAAAGTATTTTGAAAATGATTTTTATTGTAGTATAAATTATACTTTTTTGAAAAATCAGAGATTAGAGATTAGAGATAAGTACATTTTTAACACATCCTACACCATTTATAATAATGTATATTAATATAATACTACAGTCTGATAAACAGTCTAAAAATCTTTGGAGTTTTCGGTACGAAATTTTTCTTCAATGGTCACATAAATTGTACACTTCAAAATCGTATTCGGGTCTAGGCTTCATTCGTCGCAATTCGGGTATATCTGAATTTTCTGATCTGAAAAAAGATCTGATCTGATCTGAAAAAAGAGCTGGACACAGCAGTTTATAGGTATACTAAACTGCTCTGTGTCCAGCTCTTTTTTTCTCACTTAGAGGACGCGGTTACAATTTGGAGGCACTACGACTAATATTAAATCGATTAATAAAATTGAGGCGTTGAAAAAATATTTCTTAAGCAGGCATTACGATTTTATTCCCTTGATTTTTGGTTAAAGCTTATTTAAAGGGGGAGGACAACCCTCAAGGGAGACAACTTTAAGAACCTATTGCTCACACACTTCGAGACTATAATTCATTATCCAATTCCAATCTGCTTGATTTTGCTTTATCTGTATCTACTTTTGTAAAAAATTTAAATTTAGTTACTTAATATTGTATTTACAGTGATTGTTAATATTTTAGTTGCCAAATTTGGCTTGTTTTTCTTAAAATTTTTGTCTAGTCTGTAAAGTATTTTGTACTATACTCTATTAATATGGAAAACCGATATTTGAGGAGGCTTTTTTGCAAACTGTTTAATATAATACTAGCACCTACTCGTCAATTTTTTTCTGTTGAAAATTTGCAAGCGTTTTTCTGAGACAAAAATAATAAAAGGGTTTTTGCCTTTAATTTTTTGTTTTTCAGTGGGTGTTTGAATAATTTTCTGTAAATTTTGCTATTCTATGAAGAAAGTAAATAGAAAAAATTAAAACCAAATAAAAGACTAAACACAATTAAGAAGGGAATAAAAGAAAACAATAATTGGTATACACTTCTTTTGTTGCTAACAGCTACAGTAAGCGGCCCTCCATTGGCAAGTAAGTGCACTAATACATTTTAGCTTTGTAGCTTAGAGAATGCGACAGTATGGTATTTCATATTTTTGTTGCGTGGACTTAAAAAAAATTTTGTCTAAATCATTCTTTAGTATACAGTCGCATATTTTTCGAACTCTATTGCCATATTTGTATTATGTTCCTATGATAAAATTTTGCCGTGACAAAATCACCATTCTAATAAAACTTCAAATATCTTCTGCAATCTTGGTTTTTTTTTTGTTTTGTTTGACATCTTTTGCAACAACCAAACTCATAAGTTAAAGCCAAATCATTGTCAAAGCCAACCAAAAACATATACAAAATATGTGAAGGCCCCCTAATGTCATTTCAAAAGCCATACAACTGACATTGGTTGACTTGTGTAAGCGATGTGTTGTTGTTGCTGCTGTTGCTGCCACTGACAGCAGGTATAGCAATAAACACTGTTTACGTATGTTGCCTCACCATCAATGTGTGGAGGCAATGATTGTGCAGTTCTTCTACAAATACTTTTTACTGTCAATATTAGCAAGTCGTTGTGGCATTTGGAAACCAACAAAAGATATGAATACTTGTAATGATGCAAAATTTATTGCTTGCAATCAAACTGTTAATCATGAAGGGAACTTGTTCGTTGGCCACTTTATGAAGCATAAAAATTTAAGGAGCCCAAATGAGTAGACGAAAGCAACAATTTTGCTATTCAAATTCGTTGTGCAATTTTATTCCTTTTTTAGAGCGACATTATACTTATTACAGCATGTAAAACTGGTTATGAGAAGTAACTTCTATTGTTGATATCCTTTTCAATTGATTTTTGTTAGTCTTGTTTGTTACTTTTTTTTTTATATATTTTATGATGCTATGGTGGGATTGCGTGCCTTTTTGTTCTGTTTGTCTTTTAAAGTGTTTCATTTTGCCTTTATTTGATATGGTTGTCAATACTTTTTCCTTTGTGCTGCCTCTACCTTTAGCACTCACCTGGTTTGGTCGCTGTTTTTGTGCCTCCACAGCGGGTTGCCTTAGGTTGCTGATCAACAAGCAGCGCAACATGTTTGCCTCAAACAAGCTCAGCTCTACTTTGTTGCATACAAAAGTATAATATATACTTGTTACACCAGTTATCGGTTGCTGGCACCGTAAAACTGAAATGTTGCAGTTGTTGCAGCTGTTAATTGATTTTTCGAAAGCAACCGCAGTGTTGCATTATAATTTTCCGCATTGTTTGTTTATTTTCTTCTTCTTGATGGCTCTGAGTACTTTTTGATATATCTTATATTACTTTGTTTTTATTTTTACATCTTACTTTGTTATTTTCTGCGCTCGTGTTACTGCCAGTAAATATTTAGATTTTTATTCACTCTTGTTACTCAGTATTTTTTTTCTTTCCCTCAGCTCAACTGCACACTCTATTTCGTTTTTTGTTGTCTTATTTCGTTTTTAACCACCTTTTTGTTTTTAATGAAAGAAATGAAAAATGTGCCCGAGTGGCCTTAATTTGCAGCCTCGTTGCGCTTGCAAGCAATTAATCAATTCAAATACTTCGCGTTTATTTCTTGCATTCCTTTTAGTATATTTTCAAGCATAATAGTTTGGGTTATTGCTGGTGTTATTGTTGTTTTTGAACTTTAATATATAAATACACAGTATATTTACAGCAAACTAATAGTGCTTTCCTAACAGTAAACGTAGTAGTACCTTTTAGTGAAAATTGACAAGTTTGTATTGCTTTCAATATCGGGTTCGCTGCTTAAGTCTTTTATTATTTTCATTGCTTTGAGACTCAACTCGATTCTTCAGCATTTTCAACACAATGTAGGCATGTGGAAGAGACTTTGATGTCGATTCAAAAAAAGTGTTAGATTTAAAAAATATAAAGTTAATCAAAAATATAAACATTAATAAAATCTAACTTATCCATAATCAACGATTGGAAGTTTTAGCGCATAGTTAGACTTACCCAAATCATGATTAATAATCACCCCTGGGATTTCTTCTTATATAAACTTCGTTGTCAAAATGTTTAACTATAATTTTTCTTGTATAGAAATGTAGCTTATATATATATATATAATGGGCGCGTACACCCTTTTTGGGTGTTTGGTCGCGCTCCTCCTTCTATTTGTGGCGTGCGTCTTGATGTTGTTCCACAAATGGAGGGACCTACAGTTTCAAGCCGTCTCCGAACGGCAGATATTTTTATGAGGAGCTTTTTCATGGCAGAAATACACTCGGAGGTTTGCCATTTCCTGCCAAGGGGCGACCGCTATTAGAAAAATGTGTTTCTTAATTTTGGTGTTTCACCGACATTCGAACCGACGTGCTCTCCGTGAATTCCGAATGGTAGTCACGCACCAACCCATTCGGCTGAGGCGGCCGCCTTGCTTATACTACAATAAAAATCATATAACGCAAAGCTCTAAACTATAAGCAAGGGTCTCAAAATTTAAGCAAACTAATGGCATATTTCTGGAAGATCTTCTGAATCACATACACACGCTCGATTCTTCCAATGTCAAAATTGTGATGAGGTCCTCAAATAAATACAGCGTAATGGCAGTCACTGAAGTGCTCATAGAATCAGGAATAATGCGAATTTCGATTTAAAATTTTTACCACATATTCTTGAGTAGTTATACTAACGATTTATGCAATAAAAAGTAGATTTTTTGATAAGTCTAAACTGGTTTACCCCCTTAAGAAAGCATACATAAAATTAAAAAACCAAGCACTAAATGCCGGGGTCCGCAGAAACATGGAGAAAACTAAGTATACGCATATAGTATGTATATATATATTCCTATGCCGAGAAATACGGTAACTACCGAAAACGAAGGCATCGCAACGGTGGATCAAATCAAATACCTAGGCATAATCATCAACAGCAATGACAATACATCTGCGAACAAAGCATTCCATCTACATCTGAAACTCTATAAATCGCGACTGTTAACAAGAGTGCTAAAACTTGGCATGCATTAATCGCGGCCAATCCTTACGTGCAATTGTGAGGTATGGACCCTTAAAGCATCAGACATAACACAAATATCAACTTTCGAAAGGAAATACACAGAAAAATATATGGTCCACTCTGCATGGAGTATAACGAAGAGCTCAATATACTTATGGAAAGAGAAAATGCAGGATACATATAGAATATATAAGATGGCTGGGTCATATAAGCAGAATGCCAAAAAATAGAGTTACTAGCATAACGTGTCACAGAACACCGATGGGAAAAAGAAGCGGAAGCATTTCGCGTTCTCTGAAAAAGGTGGCTGGATTCTGTCTTAAGTAATCTAAGGGCAATGAGAGTTACCAATAAGAAGGGGCTGACTAATGATCGAGTTAAATGATCTGCCATAGACTGTGATCAGACAAATTTATTTATTGAATTAGTTGAATATTTCCAAAAATGCTGGTGGTTGATTGGTTGGTTGCTTGGAGTGGTGATTCATCCAGAATCCAACTAGCGCTTCCGCACCATTTTGTTGCCACATCCTCGTTACCAAATTGTTTAACAGTTATTTGCAGCAGGACTATATCCAGTCTGTGCGGTTTAGAAACCTTATTAGGTTGTTGACGTCTAAGCCAGACAGTTGTTCGAGACTCTCGAACAGCGGTTTGCCCAGGGTTAACATTCTGTCCTTCCATAGGGCAGGGCATTCACAGAGGAAATGGAAGATTGTTTTTTTTTCCGGTTGTTTACAACTATGACAGTATGTACTGTGAGGGATGCCCATTTTGGCGGCTTGTTCTCCGATAGACCAGAAGCCAGTTATGACTGCCGAAAGTCTACAGGTGTCCCGTCGTTTCATGTTTATTAATGTCGACGATTGCTTGAGGTTGTAGGTGGGCCATAACGTCCTGCTGATTATGCATTTCGTCTAGTTCCTCCATCTACAATCTGCAATTCGAAGGTATTTTAAGGAAATTGCATTCTTGACCGCACCTAGTGGAGTGAATACTGGTACTGCAAGAGCGCTATTCATGGCAGATCCCCCTCTTGCCAGTTCATCGGATTTTTCGTTACCTTCTATGTTCCGGTGTCCCGGGACCCAAATTAAGGTTACTCTATGGTTTTCACTCAAGTTGGTGAGGCTATTCCTACTTTGCTTCACCACAAAATGCTGATATTTGTTAAAAAAATTGGTTCGTAGATTTTACATACTTTTTTATAAATTTTTATCACTGATCTTTTTATGACAATTTTTTAAGTAATTCTAATTTTTTTTGTATTAAAAACAATATTATTTTGTAAAGTACAGACGCGCTATAACTATTTAAATTTTGAGTACACAATTTTTACTCTGTTTTAAGCGAGTATACTTTGCTTAGGTGAGAAGCAGCCAGTAAATTAATGATATGATATTTTTGAAGGGCTCGAAACCGACACATCTTTTAATTTTACGAAATGAGAAAAAAAACAATAGTCAAAGCTGGAAATATTATTGTTTTTGAGATCACCACATCTCATTAGACCTCATTGTTTCTAGTATTATTTAGTTGCTCAATGCTTTAGCAATTGGAAAATAATAATTCATTGGCTTTGAACTTGTAAAAAATTCTACTACTAATGTTATTAGGTCCTATAATAAGCCAACAAAAACAAGAAAATTAAGCGAAAAAATAGAAAATACCCTTTACCATTTGCACTAAAAAAAAATCATTATTTTCTATTCTCACGCTATTTTGTGACTTTAATCAGCGCTACTCAAAAGGTATACACATCAAGCTTAACTACTTGCACATTAAATTCTTAAACTTATTATCATAAAATTTATAAATATGGTAATTAATAAACTTTAATATTTTTAGTAAAAAGCCCAAATCGTTTAGAAGTAAAAGCCGAAAAACAAGTTAAAAATTATCTCAATCAAAAAAACGATAATCAATCAACATTGATTTCCTGTTGAGCATCTAAACGTCAGTTCAGAAAATAAGCAATTAGATTAATCAAAATTACATATCCAAATCTCGAAAAATATCTACTTCGTAGAATAAATAAAAAGCAATTCTGAGTTTTTAACTTGTCTCATCACTTCGCTAGGCCGCTTGTCTGCAAGTCAGCCCATAGTCTTAGTTCTTTTATTTTCGCGCTGTCTCGACTAACGGCCACTTAGCACATCAATTAGACATCCAAAATACAAACAAGCTTTATGCTTCAGAGTGCTGCTGCGCCACTACTGGAAGCAATTTGTAGGCAGTCAGAGGCAGCGAACAGCTTAAAACATAGTATTCTAGTATCTAATTTTGGAGCACGCGTACACACACACTCACACATACATAAACGCTGGCATGCAAATCCGTCTGCCTAGCGATTTTTCAATTAACATCGCAACCCCGCTCCTCGATTCTGTCGTTACTGTAGCTCGAGGCGCGGAAATATCGCTCGATTTCTTCGAATATGCCTCGCACTCCTTCATTCGCTCAAACTTTGGAGAACAGTAATTGCGCGTCAAGAGCGAGCACGTTGAACTAACAATTTTTCACCATAATAAATATTATAGCGAAATCATTAAGGGGGGAAGCTGGTCTAGAATTTTGAAAAAATCGAAACATTTTTTTTTGTCTTAAAAGGTGCTTTAGGGTCCTAGAAATAATATACCAAATGAGGGATGCCAGCAAAAATGTCTAAATGCCCAAATTTTTCATTCGACGGCAGTGCCTCGCAGGTATGCCCCGAACGCTACTTACAACTTTAAACGCGTTTTTCTCGAAATCACTTTTTTTAAACTGGCCGAAGACATAACTCGAACAAATCTTTACCGATTCTTACGAAATTTTGACAATACATTCGAAATACCTTTCTCCGGAGACGTACGTAGGATTTTTTATTTATCATAGTTTTTTTACATAGTTTTTTTTAATCAACAATTTTATGTCGTTCTTTATAGTGAAAATTGTAACTTTTTGTTCAAACGTGCACCATTTCGCGAAAAAACAAAATATCGAAAAAATCGCCTCTTTCTGTTGTTATATAGAAACTAAAAAAATTTTATTTTTTGATCCAGGACAAAAATTAAGGAGTTTACGTCTTCGGCAATGGACCCACTAGAAAAAAAGGCGCCTTAGGAGAACTGCTGGACAGCGGCCATTTTGAAATTAATTCAGACGAAAAATTTTGTATTTGTACCATGAAAGCTATATTATTAAACCTATTTCACAGATTTTCGATTGATTCCTTTGTTGAGTCAAAATAAATTCATAAAATATGCCCATTTTTTGCGCTCTAGACCAGCTTCCCCCCTTAATTGATTTACAAGAAGACTGAGAAGAACAGGAAAGCAAAAAAAAATTTAATTAATTAGAACAATTGTTAGTGAATTGAATGCAAACGCTTATGTGTAGGTTAATTAATACCTTCAGAGGCAACGAGTTTGTGCGATCAAAATAAAAAAGAAAAAGTTAACAACAACAAATCTTGTTTAGTATATTACATTATTTAATAACAACAACAATCGCCAAGTATTTGCTGTTGTTGCTGCAACATTGAAGTTAAGATGAGCAGCACTTTGTTACTTCTAACACTAACAAACTTGACCGCGGCAGCCGGTTCTACGTTACCGGAATGACTCGGGTTTTTCCCGATCAAGGGCTGCCGCCCCAGTACACTAGCCCTGTCTAGTGTATCGTATATCACCCCACCCCTTACGTCACAGGAGCAAACTCCCGCAGCTAACCTGCTCCAAATACTTCTCCTCAGGGCTGGAGTCGAATCCAACCCTGGGCCAGAGGTATTCTACTGCTGCGTCTGCCATCAACGGCTCCACCCGAACTCCACCTCGGTTAGGTGCAATAAGTGCAACGGGTGGAGCCACCTTAAGACCTGCTCAGGTCTTAAGTCGCACAGGGAGTGGTCCACACGGTATGTGGCCACGTGTTGCTCCCGCCAACAGGCGTCTGATGCCTCCACGGCTACCACACCCCCTGATAGGCCGGCACTACCAACCGCCACCACAACCCACACCTCCACGGTGAGGAGCCTATCGGAGCAACACAACTCCCCTTTAACCCCTCCTATCCCTTCCTGCTCCAACCCCAGTGCGGGGACAAACCAGCAGCTCCTGGTCCCCCGTACAGTCTGTTCCGTGTGTCAGACCGTAATACCTCGGAATCTGGTATCAGTCCAGTGCAATTCCTGCAATGGCTGGTGCCATTTTCGGAGATGTTCCGGCCTGCGCACCACCCGTGAGTGGACAACTGCCTACGTTGCCCCCTGCTGCAGAGCTCTGCACCCACTACCTCCCGCGGAGGAGCGGCCGCCCACCACCATCAGGCCGCAACAACCACAGTGGATTGCACAGCAGGTCCAACGTAGACAACCCCACGCGTCCCTCACCCCCCGGATTACACTGACCTCACCGAGAAGCTTCAAGCTTCTCCAGTTTAACTGCAACGGACTTACGAGTAAGGTCGACGAGATAGTCGACTTTATGAACCGGCACAGTATCAAGATAGCTGCGGTCCAAGAAACAAAGTTGCACGCTAGGTCATCTCTGATCACCAGGGATGGCTATAACGTGCACAGACACGATCGCGAGCGAGACAACGGTGGTGGCCTAGCGTTTATAGTCCACCACACTGTGCAGTATCGTCTTATCGATGAAGGAATCGACCCCAGGGACAGCACCTTAGAATGTCAAGGCATAGCTGTCCGGTCAGGCGATTCCGAGCTCGAAATTTTTAATATATACATACCCCCTGTCACCTGCTGCCCGGCAGGATATCACCCTGATATAGGTGCGCTCATCAGAGGTGAAAACCGATTGGTTGTAGGTGACTTCAATGCGCATCACGATCTTTGGCATTCAAGCCTGCCAAATGATCGTAGGGGACAGCAATTGGCAGAGCAGATAGACGACTCGACATTCAGCACAGTGAACGACGACGCCCCCACTAGGGTAGTGGGCAATTGTAGCAGCTCGCCTGACCTAACAATAGCTAGCGCGGGTCTGATAAATAGCATAACGTGGCGACCTATGCTATCGCTTGCATCAGACCACTTGCCCATTATCGTCTCGATCGAGAGACCTGCCGATTTTGTTTCCGCGAATCACCGGTCCTATTTTAACTTTATAAAAGCTAATTGGGCCGGCTTCACGGAATTCACCGAGGACACCTTCGCCGCTCTTCCCATCCCCACTGATGTGCGCGTCGGCGAACGCGCTTTCCGCAAGGTGCTCACAGCTGCTGCGGCTCGCTTCATCCCAGCTGGATGTTATAAGGACATCCGTCCCCACTTCCCAGCAGAAGCAGCCAGTTTAGCAAACGAGCGTGACCACCTACGCCAGGCCGATCCCGGGGATCCCCGCATAAGGGATCTCAATTTGGAGATCCGGCAACTGGTCAATCAACATAAGCGGACTAAATGGGTTGAGCACCTGAAGACTTGTAACCTCACCTCCGGAGTGAGTAAGCTCTGGTCCACCGTTAGGTCCCTGTCGAACCCGACGAAACACAACGACAAGGTGGCTATCACCTTCAACGGTTGTACTTCGTCGGACCCGAAGAGATGCGCGAGCTAATGGACTATGAATAAGTTCGTTTCGGTTTTACAACAGATGGCGTAACTTGATTATTATTCCATCGATCCACATTTCCAAGCATTCATTGGAGAGCTACTGTCGTAAGGCACAAACGTCAGTATAAGTTTTTTATTTGAAGCGTAAACAACAATATTTTTACCACACTTGAAAATGTCGAATTTCGTGCCAAATAATGTGTTTTTGCGGGGAATTCTTCTTCATTATTTTAATATGAAGAAAAAAGCAGCCGAAAGTCATCGTATCTTGGTGGAAGTTTATGGTGAGCATGCTCTATCTGAGCGAACGTGCCAGAAGTGGTTTGCACGCTTTAAAAGTGGTGATTTTGGCTTGGAAGACGAAGAACGCGAGGGTGCGCCGCCAAAGTTCATGGATACCGAATTGGAGGAATTGCTCGATCAAGATCCGGCTCAAACGCAAGAAGAGGTTGCAAAAACTTTGGGAGTTGATCAATCAACCATTTCCAAACGTTTAAAAGCCATGGGAATGATCCGAAAGGTAGGCCATTGGGTGCCGTATGAATTGAAGCCAAGAGGCGTTGAACGCCGTTTTATGGCATGCGAACAACTGCTTCAACGGCACAAAAGAAAGGGTTTTTTGCATCGAATTGTGACTGGCGATGAAAAGTGGGTCCATTACGACAATCCAAAACGTCGGGCAACGTATGGATACCCTGGCCATGCTTCAACATCGACGTCGGCGCAGAATATTCATGGCCTGAAGGTTATGCTGTGTATCTGGTGGGACCAGCTGGGTGTTGTGTATTATGAGCTACTGAAACCGAATGAAACGATTACGGGGGATGTCTACCGACGACAATTGATGCGTTTGAGCCGAGCACTGCGAGAAAAACGGCCGCAATACGCCGATAGACACGACAAAGTTATTTTGCAACATGACAATGCTCGGCCACATGTTGCACAAGTGGTCAAAACATACTTAGAAACGCTCAAATGGGATGTCCTACCCCACCCGCCGTATAGTCCAGACCTTGCGCCATCCGATTACTATCTCTTCCGATCGATGCAACATGGCCTGGCTGACCAGCACTTCCGTAATTACGATGAAGTCAAAAAATGGATCGATTCGTGGATTGCGGCAAAACCGACCGAATTTTTCACAAAGGGAATCCGTGAATTGCCAAAAAGATGGGAAAAAGTAGTAGTAAGCGATGGACAATATTTTGAATATTAAATTTGTAACCATTTTACGTCAATAAAGTTTCAAATTTCGAAAAAAAAACCGCACGAACTTATTCATAGTCCTATATTTTAACCGGCTGTTTACACTGCATCCTCCGGGCGACAGAACCAAACGTCGTGTTACCAGAAGGCTGCACAAACTGACGAACGACAGTGCGCCACTTACTTTCTCCGGTGATGAGGTTCAAGGGGCCATCAACAAGTCGAAATCATCGAAAGCCATTGGCCCTGACGGACTTAACGCGCTGATGCTGAAGCATCTGGGACCCCTGGGAGTAGGATACCTCACAAGGGTCTTCAATTTGTCTCTGGCCACTCTCATCATCCCTGACAAGTGGAAAGCAGGGAGAGTGGTCCCACTATTGAAACCTGGGAAACCCGCCAACCAAGGGGAGTCTTATCGGCCGATAACTCTCCTTTCCCCAGTAGTGAAGACACTTGAAGCCCTCCTACTCCCACTCTTCACGACCCACCTGGCCCCAGCCCCACATCAGCACGGATTCCGACGAGTGCACAGCACCACCACGGCACTCACCGCCATAAACGCCAAGATAAATCGCGGGCTTAACCAAAACCGCCCCTGCGAGAGGACTGTTCTAGTAGCGTTGGACCTAAAGAAGGCTTTCGATACAGTCAGCCATTCCACGCTACTAGATGATATTTATCAGTCGACACTCCCGCCAGGGCTGAAGAGGTGGTCCGCGAACTACCTGAGCGGTCGGCACTCGTCAGTGATTTTTCGAGATCAAATGTCAAAGCAGAGGAAGATTAAGCAAGGCGTACCGCAGGGTGGTGTCCTTTCACCCTTGCTTTTTAACTTCTACATCTCGAAGCTCCCCCAACCACCAGCGGGAGTTTCCCTGATCTCATACGCTGACGACTGCACGCTAATGGCGTCGGGCAATGACATCGATGGCCTGTGTTCCAAAGTGAACAACTACCTCACCGACCTTTCTCGCTTTTTCACTGCGAGGAATCTCCAACTTTCCCCCACTAAGTCCACGGCGACCCTTTTCACCACCTGGACAAAGGAGGTCAAGCTGTCCCTTAAGGTAAAAGTCGACGACACACCAATTCCGACTGTGAATAACCCCAAAATTTTGGGTGTAACCTTTGACAGCTTGCTCTCCTTCTCTGCGCACACAACCGCAATTGCCGCTAAAGTCCAAAATCGCAACAAGGTCCTCAAATCGCTGGCCGGCAGCACTTGGGGCAAGGACAAAGAACTGTTGCTTTCGACATTTAAGGCAATTGGCCGGCCGGTTCTAAACTATGCTGCGCCTGTCTGGTCGCCTGGTACTAGTGATTCGCAGTGGATAAAGCTTCAGACATGTCAGAATACCGCCATTCGGACAGCGACCGGGTACCTCCTGATGTCACCCATACAACACCTGCACAACGAGGCACAAATGCTCCCAGTCGCGGAGCACAACAAATTGCTCAGCAGGCAGTTCCTGCTGGGGTGTTACCGCAGGTTTCACCCCTGCAGACACCTGCTTGAGCCTGAGCCGCCTCCCAGGCACGTCAGGAGACACCTCCTCGACTACGCTGACGAACTCCAGGACAAAACTGACCGAGACCTACTGGACCGGACAGTATTCAGACAGTCAATAAACGACATTCACCGGGAGTCCGTTACTACCTTCATGAACTCCCGTCCCGTGAATGCCGTAATCGGAGTCCAACCACCACCCATTGCAGATGAAGAGCTCCAGCTTCCCCGTGAGACTCGTGTAACATTGGCACAATTACGTTCTGGATATTGTAGCAGGTTAAACTCCTACTCATCCAGAATTGATCCCGACATACCAAACACATGTCCGGCATGTGAAGGTACCCCGCACGACACTAACCACCTCTTCACATGCCCCCTTAATCAGACTCATCTAACCCCCCTCTCCCTCTGGACCCAACCCGTCGAAACAGCATGTTTCCTGGGCCTACCCCTAGATGAGCTAGACGAAGACGACAGATGATATACCTACACTGACAGGGCTAACTATGCTGTTAAAACAACAACAACAACAACAACCGCGTTTATGCATACAAGGTGGCACAAAATTAATCATTCTATCGGAAAATGTACAATTTTTGCAAATGGCGGGGTGCGTCCATCATACAATCAAGCACTTGTGAACTAAGTAGCTACGATGTAGCAATAGAGCGCGTTAAGCTCAAAATGAAGATTTCTATCACTCGAAAACATTTTTGTTTTTATTTAGTAAAAAAAAAAATTACACAAAAACAAAATTTTGTGATTAATTTTGCGCCACCTTGTACAAGCATATGTGTATGTAAATGGAGTCGGTCATTCAGTGCTAATACTTCAACTTCTCTACTTGTCAAACATTAGTTTGCAGTTTAAGGTATTATACTGTATATGTATATGTGCGAGGAGCTCCTATCAACGTCCTCATAGGTCAATTATCAACTGATGACAGCGCGTAAACATGTAAACAAAACTGTGGAAAATTGCTGGCATTTGTTTGAAATAACAGGAAATGTTGGCTGTTGGTTGTGGCAAGTGGCATGTGGTATTAGAAAAAGCGTGCGCATAAAAATGACTTAAACAAGCACTGCTTGTGGACTAGAGAGCATTGTTTAGTGATTGTAGTTGTAATTTGTTTCCCATATGAAATGAGCAGCTTTTTAAAGAAAGCTATAACCTTCAAAGTGCCTGTCATTGGCACTGCCACCTTATTTGCCCAAACACACGGTGACTATTTGCTCGCACGTAAATGACATCCGAACCTTGGTCCGAAAGAAAAGTGTTGGTTTTGTGACATCCAATGCAAGACAAACCAAAATTTGTACCTGGTAGTAGTAAACGGATTCACTATAGATGAATTTGGGGGAATTTTAAACGTAAATTGTCAGTATTTTGAGTTTTTGAAATAGTACTTGAAAAAATAGAAATAAAATCATTGATGTATGGTTAATATTCATACTATTAAAATTTTTTTTTTCTTTTTGTTTGCTTCATTTTTTATTTTTACCTTAAGTTACAGAGAGGACAGACAGAATATTTTTGCTTGATTGCATTCTGCTCTGTTTCTGTTCTTTTAATTGTTTCGTTACCACACTGTTTTTCCCACACTAATGCGTTCAACTTAGCTTAAATCGGCTAAAGGGTTGTTAAGAGGACGAAAATAATAGCAAACGCAACCAACTGCTATTTATATCGGCTACCAGAGCAGTCAGTTAAGGATTTGTTTTTTAATTTAGGGCATCAAATTTTCCAGAATAACTGTTATGAATAATTATTTTTTTCAAAATTATTCTTTTCTTATTCGTTTAAGTTGTCGTTTGGTGATTGCAACACTTTCTTCAAGTCTTCCGCAAGTTTGATTTCATTTTTTTTAATATCTGGCATTTTATCTCTCCACAGTGAGCAAATTTAAATCGACCAACGAATAAAAATAAAACTTTTAAACGCTTTTCGCTGCCAGATACGAGCACTAGTGCGAATGTTAACATGAAAATGAATGGGAATACGAATATGAATATGAATATGAATATGAATATGAATATGAATATGAATATGAATATGAATATGAATATGAATATGAATATGAATATGAATATGAATATGAATATGAATATGAATATGAATATGAATATGAATATGAATATGAATATAAATATGAATATGAGTATGAATGTGAATATGAATATGAATATGAATATGAATATAAATATGAATATGAATGTGAATATGAATATGAATATGAATATGAATACGAGTATGAATTTGAATATGAATATGAATATGAATATGAATATGAATATGAATATGAATATGAATATGAATATGAATATGAATATGAATATGAATATGAATATGAATATGAATATGAATATGAATATGAATATGAATATGAATATGAATATGAATATGAATATGAATATGAATGTGAATATGAATATGAATAGGAATATGAATGTGAATATAACTACGAGTATGAATATGAGTGTGAATAAGAATATTAATAGGGATATGAATATGAATATGAATATATCTGTGAATAAAATATGTAGGAGTATGAGTATGAATATGAATAGGAACTGGAGTATGAATATAAATATTAATGTTTGGAAGATCATAAATGTGAGTATAAATATGAATATAGATGTGAATATTCGTAGGAGTACGAATATAAATATAAATATGATTTTGAGGATGAATATGAATAGGAATAACACAAATAGTAATATATATATATATATATATATATATATATATAATTTGTATATATATATTATATATATTAATATATAAAATAATATGAATATTAATGCGATTATTAACAATTTTCAAGTTTTCAATTTATGTCTTACCAAAGCCTTCTAAAATCGAAGTCATTTTTCAATATACAAATTTTATACTTTTATAATTTTCTTTTTAATTTAAGCAACAATAGGTATGGCTGTGAACACCGTCCTAAACTTGTAATAACTGTATTCAAAGTTTCGAAATTTTCTGATTTTTTTCGTATCAGATATTTAAAAGAGAAATATAAAATGAAATTGCATAAAGTTTCTGAACTTCTTAGAAAGTGGCAAATAGATTAAGCAACTTGTGTAATAAGCATTGTTGGTAGCGCTGGAAAAGAGGTGCCTAAAATTAAATTTGTTTGGAAGCACTTAATGAATATGAGTAAGATCGCTTTATTACAGGCAAACATTTGTTGTTTAAACTCGTTGCTTATGATGCTCGTGCTGCGGCAACACCGATTATGTTCTCGTTCGTCTGAACGTCGTTGTTGACTTTAGTCTAAAAACTAAAAACTGCATAGCTTATGAACATATCGGGCAACACCAAACGAACATTCTCAATGTTGATGCAGCAAAAGTCTCCTTGTATGAGCACGGTCTAATGAAATTCTCCTGAAAGCGAGTTGGAAGAATTGGAAATAGTGAGATATACCAGTTTTATGACGGTAAACTATACTCGCAAGCGGTGAATCGTGCTATATAACGCTGTTCTTGCTTTCACAGGCAAATTTTTTGTAAAGTGAGTAGAACTCAAACATAACGAGAGGAGTAATGGCGAATAGAAGACGACATTTCGTTAAAAAAATGAGCTGAAAGTTAAGGTACAACTTGAAATCATTTGAAATAGTAGCCGTATTTAGTTAAGACCCGAGTGGGATAACACACCATCAAAGAGAAGCTCAGGAGTGAAGAGCTAGGACCAAGGGAGGTTTGCTGGCACCAAACTATGGGGCTACGGAATCCTAACTGGGAGGGTACAACCAAAAGGGATAATTTGAGAATGCTCACGGGCATCCTCACATGCACCCTCACAGGCCACTGCAGACTGCAGAGTTACTTGCACATGATGGGGATTTGGTTTTCGGATTCTTTCCGTTTCTGCGGCCATTCCCGGGAGACTCGAATGCAACTGCAGGAATGCAGCGCTATAGGGCGGATAAGGTTGAGACATCTTGACCAATTGCAGCCAAAGGAAAGGCACTTACGCTCAATTCAACCCAGCTCTATCATGAGTTTAAGAAAAGAATGATACTGTTATGAGTAGAAGGCACAAAAGACCAAAAGGTCAAAGTGCCAACCTCATTCATATATCTATTTATCTATTTAATTGCACCCTGCCTAACTACGAAGATGTGTCTAGGAGGACTTTATCTTTTATGGTAGAAGTCTTATGCTTAGGAAAGTAGATTCCCTCAAGAGCCAAAAAAAGTAATTTGTAGATAACGCTGAAAATTATATTTATTTTTGTATGACAGATATAAAAATATTTGTATAAAATTAAAGATGGTTTTGTATGGAAGAAGGATCACTAAAATCGGCATATGAAGCAGAAAAGTGATTCAAAGTTCTTTCACTGTGCCGTAAAATGAGCATAAGTATATAGCGTGGACTACCTAAAGATTTTAAAATTGATTTTTCGATTCCTTAACTAATATAACCATAACTCAACTAGCACCTTAACTCAAGAACCATAGGTAGGAACTAACGTAAAGCTATAGAGAAAACATCTTATTCAGCTTGTTTTCAATAATTTATTTTATCTTAAACGCTTGAAAAATCAGATGTTTCTCATTTGATATTGAATGATACAGCAAATAGCAGTTTTTTTGTCTTGAATATCCACGCAGAAAGGCAGAAAACAAAATAGTTTTGGTTCCAACTTATTTATGAAAATTGAAATTTCACAAAATTTTCAAGCCTATTTGGCTGGCTGGGTTATGTAAATATACTTTTGTGTTCAGTGTTAAGTGTATTATAAAATAAATAACGAAAATCTAAATATGGCCAGCAAATCCGCTTTAGTTTTATAACGTAGAAAAAAGTAGTAAGCAATAAAGGTAAATATTGTGCTTGGTCAGAGTCTCAGAGCCAAACACGCTAAGAAAGACACACCGCCCCAGCAGCGAAATGAAGTGAGCAGCAATTTATCCACTAGCAGTCTGCATACACTCATAAGTATATTTGTATGTATGCATGCATATGTATTTCTCAAAAGGTGTACACGTATTTGTGTATGTTAGGAAAATATTTGTGTGGGCTTTGGAACAAGTGCACTTGCCGGAACACTCACGCGCCGCGCGTTTAACAAACAAACGAAAGAGTCAAGCCGCACATGACCATGACGCGCAGCAACAAGTGGCGAGCGCGCATCGATGGCGCAGGTGTGAATACGTAAATTCTAGGCAAATTGTTGAAATTGCTTTTAATTCGCATTCTTCTCACGATACTCTTGTATAAATACATACAAACAAACATCTGTGTGCAAAATAATAGTTATACGTTTATAATAATATTTATATTTTAGTAATAATAATTTTATGATAGTTATCCTGTTTTTGTGTTTATATATTAGACAACTAAGTTCTCGCATTTTTTTTTTGCTGAAAATACAACTTGATTCTGAAAAAATGGTTACAAGTTAATCGATGAAAGTATTTCCCATCGCTGGCTACTACTTCTTCCATCTTTCTGGTAGATCTCGTATACCGTCGGGGTAAAACTGTTCATCTTTTGAGGCTATCCACGGATCAAGCCATTTCTTGATGTCTTCATATGAATGGAACTGCTGGTCAGCTAGACCATGTGCCATTGATCGGAACAGCTGATAATCGGACGCCGCAATATCTGGAGAATATGGTGGGTGGGGTGGGATTTTCCATTTCAGTGTTTCCAAGTAGTTTTTAACGGGTTCGGCAACGTGAGGCCGAGCGTTGTCATGCTGTAGAATCACTTTTTCATGCCTCTCCGCGTATTGCGGCCGCTTCTCGCGCAATGCTCGGCTAAATCGCTTCAATTGAAGTCGATACCGATCCCCAGTGATGGTTTCGCTTGGTTTTAATAGATCGTAATCAATAAAACCAACTTGGTCCCACCGAATATATAGCATAACCTTCGCAATGTGCATATTCGGCCGAGGCGACGACGTAGAAGGATGATCAGGCAGTCCCCATGACTTTCCTTTCTTTGGATTGCAGTAATGAATCCATTTTTCATCACCTGTCACGATGCGATGGAGTCATCAGGAACCCAATTCCCCTGTTTCTGAACCATTCCCAAAGCATGCAATCGCTTGGAACTGTATTGGCGCGTAACTCCTAATACTGCTCCTCATTGAGCAATGCCTCCAATTCACCGTCTTCGATGGATTTTGGCCTTCCTTCACGAGGACGGTCGTCAACACTAAAATCATCGTCTTTAAAGCGACGGAACCAATTTCGGCACGTTGTTTCACTTAAAGCAGCATCTCCATAAACTTTTTGTAGCTCTCGCTGCCCTTCAGCCGCCGTTTTTTTTTCGAATGAAAGGGCAAAATCAACACTTCCCGCAAATTACGATTATTCGACACGAAATCAGACATTTTCACATAACCGAAGTATATGATACCAAAACAAAATCACTAATGTGTCGAAGCAGTTTGTTTACCATATGTCTAAGCTTGGTTCATGACGTTTAGGTTATGTTAGAATCGACTAACATACACTGCTGGCGGCATCAATTTACAAACAGCGGGAACTAAGTTGCGCACCTAATATTTTTTTTGGGGTTTTATAAAAGTAGAGTATAATAAAACAAATTTTACTGAAAGCTCCAAGTGACGTACAAAATTCGCAAAAATTTAAGAAATTAAAAAAATAAAAAAAAAATGACATAAAAATTTGAAATTTTTTATTGAGAATTTAAGGAAAGTTCTCGATATGCAGCCCATTTAAATATTACCCTATTTATATAAAAAAAAAATAAATAATTGGCGCGTTCACTTCTGTTAGGTGTTTGGCCGAGCTCCTCCTCCTATTTGTGGTGTGCGTTTTTTGATGTTGTTCCACAAATGGAGGGACCTACAGTTTCAAGCCGACTCCGAACGGCAGATATTTTTATGAGGAGCTTTTTCATGGCAGGAATACACTCGGAGGTTTGCCATTGCCTGCCGAGGGGCGACCGCTATTAGAAAAATGTTTTTATAAATTTTGCTTTCACCGAGATTCGAACCAACGACCTCTCTGTGAATTCCGAATGGTAATCACGCACCAACCCATTCGGCTACGGCGGCCTTTATATAAGTATATATATTATTAAAAAGTACAAGCTGCAAGTAGCTTAAAATACTCTTTTAACAATTTTTTTTTGATGAGGTGTTGCGTATGTTTCACCATATAAAAGGCATCTGAACAAGTGTTTTGTGTAAAAGAAAACTCTCAACATTTTTTCAAACTCAATTTTTTTTAAATAATTTTAATTTTTTGACCACTTCATATTTACACTTTGTTCTACTATAATTCAATGGGCTATTAAACTGCATTATGAATAAAAAGTAGAAAATTTTGATGACAATTTCTTTTAAATTTGTGAAATTTATGTGAATTTTTTACATAGCTTAGAACTTTTAGTGGCATGTGTTTTGTTGTAGTACAAAACAAAAATTGTTAAAACTTGGTAGTTCGTCGCGCTCGTACTATTTTGAACACAGGTGTACATGTGAATTTATTCATACTTTTGAAAAATACATGCAAATATTCTGCGCTTGTTGTGTGTCTGTATGAAATGTTGCTGAACGCTGAAAGCTGAGAGCTGCATGCAGCAAGACAACAACAAATAGTAATAAGAGCAGTTACTGATCCTCACTAAGTTATTCTATACATACAAACATACACCAACATAAATGGCCTGCCACTTGTGCTTTGTGAACTCGTCAGCCGTTACAAATTGTTTCACTAACCCACACACCCAGCGCAGATGGCGCAGACCCCAGAAATTTTGTGGCATTATTAAGCGCGCTGCTGCAACGGTAAAGTAATGTTAGGTTACTAGCGCAGGAGTACATAAATATGCGTTTACTGCTTTCTTACTTAAATACATAAGTGTATGTGTTAGAATGTGCAGATGAAGAGCCATGCTGACTGAGTTAATTATTGCAGCAAATGTTACAATTGTGTTACAATGTCGCTATCCACATTCGGAATTCTACATACACATAAGTACATATATACGCCTGCAGACGAGGAGTACTTCTCTCTGTTCTTTCTACTATCATGCAAGCTGCTCCTATAATCTATGTGTGTGTAATACAGCCTTTCCTTGGTATGCGAAAACATCCGCCAACATTAATTGCACAACATTCTTGTAAAATGATAACAAGTGAAGGTATTTGGTAGGGTTCGATTTATGCCTGGGAAAGGAGAGATTTAGCTAACCAACTACCAACTACTAGCCACTAACTTAGATGAGAAAAATTTAAGTTTTAAAAAATTTTACAACAAAAAAAGCTAAATGAGCTTTCATAAATATTTTGGTTACTTAAGTGAAATCCAAAGTTCACTTCTCGCAATCCATTCGCTCGTGTCTTCCCGCCTATGGCACCTAGTCGTCGATGACTTGCCGCACAAGTAAGAAAGTACTCATACAAACAATGCAAAAAGCTTTAAACCTGACGAAGAGATAGTGTGCTAGGGTGAGCTGAATATAAACCCGTCCAAAACCGCAATCATTCCCTTCACCAGAAGAAGAGTCCTAGCAGGAATGAAGGAAATCAATATGGACGTGGTTTCTATTGGAATGGTCGGGGAAGATAAGAACTTTGGTCTTTTCATAGAAGTGGAGCTTAACTGGAAGAGGCACGCAACCATGTCCAAGGTAATAGGAGCTCTCATGGTATGCAAACATGTAGCAGGAAAGTCCTAACATGCATGTACACCATGATAATTAGAGCAATGAGAAAATATGAAGCGGGCGCGTGGCTATCGAAGGCCGCCTTTTTGACAGTACAGGCAGCATTCACTTAACTGCAGCGCTTAGCATGTATACGCATCACGGGAGCACATCTTTTCTACAGCTGAGATGGAGATGATGCGCGAGTTCACATTGCTTTACATAGTTATTCAGGCAATAAGGTAATAGCATTCTGTTGAATATGGTTGGTTGGTTGGTCATCCAGAATCCAACTAGCGCTTCCGCCCCATTTTGTTGCCACATCCCCGTTACCAATTTGTTTAACAGTAATTTACAGCAAGGCTATATCCAGTCTGTGCGGTTTAAGAACCTTATAAGGTTGTTGACGTGTAAGCCATAATTAGTTAAAGTTTTCGTAAAGAAAAAGTGATCTCATCCAAGAACATGGAATCATTGAGACTGCAGCTTCCACTTGCCCAGTTAACCATGGATGGTGTCTCTAAAGTTATTAAGTTTGAAAAGAAATTCAGTATCCAACTGGACGATGAAGTAAGCTGCTGTTTTCGAAAAAATGGGATAGAGATATCTCGAAAACACTTGAAAGCATATAAGTTTGATTATATGATCCTAAAATAAAGCGGCCAGCATTGTAGCATCTTTCAGGCGAAAGTATATGCCATCTGTCTATGTGTAGAGGTCAACTTAGATAGAAATCTGTGGAACGAGCGAATTACCATTCTAAATGCCAGCTAGGCGACTTTCATGGCATTGCCATTCTTTGAAGTGAATCCCTCATTAGCCTTTGAGTGCATCGATAAACTACTAAGAATTTGCTAAGAATGCACAATCACATTCGGCTCATATAGGACTGGATGCATTGGCTGAAGATGGCACCATTCCATCAAGCAAGTGTTTCACAGCGACGAGCTCAGATCACGAGCCATAAGCTGGTGCGAAACTAAGGGTTCAGGCCAGACAAAGTCTTTACTGCGGGGTATAATCAAAAGAGATTCAGGCCACTCATAACATTCACTGAGGGCAAACTGAGAATGCTTACGGGCTTACTCTTAAGTCGCTGCATATTTCACAACCATCTGCATAGGCTTGGTATATGTTCTACTGACCCTCACTCTTTTGCGACCAATCACCGCAAACTCCAACACATCTTCTTGACGAATGTGATGCTATAGCGCGAGGAAAGACAAGATAACTTGGGCAGAGACGGTCGAAAAAAGGTATAACCCAGCTCCATCTTAGGTTTATTAAAAGTTGTAGGTATTGAATGACAGCAAACTTATTAGGTGAAAGCTGATTTGTCAAATGCTTATTTACATTACCTCAACCCATATTTGATCATCGCATAAATGAGACCCACTTAAAATTCGTATAAGCATTTTTTTTAATTATTAATTATTTTTATTTAAGACTAATTTTCTGCGGCCACCGTAGTCGAATGGGTTGGTGCGTGATTACGATTCGGAATTCAGAGAAAACGTAGGTTCGAGTCTCGGTGAAAGACCAAAATGAAAAAAACGTTTTTTCTAATAGCGGTCGCCCCTCGGCAGGCAATGGTAAGCCTACGAGTGTATTTCTGCCATGAAAAAGCTTCTCATAAGAAAATTATCTGCCATTCGGAGTCGACGTGAAACTGTAGGTCGCTCCATTTGTGGAACAACATCAAGACGCACTCCACAAATGGGAGGAGGAGTTCAGCTAAACACCCAAAAAGGGTATACGCGCCAATTATATATAAATACAAGGTGGCGCAAAAGTAACCTTGCGATGTTTTTTTGATGTAATTAAAAAAAAATGAAAAACTTTGATTCTTCTTGTGGATTATTTTTCTTTGGTCTTTTAATTCTTTTTACATCAAGTCGAGAATATGATGTCATGTAAATGGCCGCCGCCACAGTAGATTGCCATTTGAGCCCTTTTTGTGGCATTTTCCATCGCTTTGGCCAAAACTTCCGACGATAGGTCCTCACATTCTTGACTGATATTGTCTTTAAGAGCTGAAAGAGTCTGAGGCTTGTTGACATAAACCCGTAACTTCAAAAAGCCCCACAAAAAGAAGTCTGGAGCGGTCAAATCAGGCGATCTTGCTGGCCAGTGCAAATCGCCAAAACGGGAGATTAGGCGCCCGGGAAATGCATCCTTCAGCATATCGGTTGTGGCACGTGCAGTGTGTGCCGTTGCACCGTCCTGTTGGAACCACATGTTTCCCAATCCCAATTCATCAAGTTGCGACAAAAAGAACTCGTTGATCATTGCTCTGTAGCGCTCACCCTTCACAGTAACCGTTTGGCCCGCGACGTCTTCAAAGAAAAAATGTCCGATGACTCCTCCAGCGAAAACAGCACACCATACACTGACTTTGAGCGGGTGTAATGGCTCTTCGTGGGTTACACGCGGATTTACAGTGCCCCAGAAGCGTAAATTTTGCTTATTTACGTACCCGCTAAGATGGAAATGGGCCTCATCACTCATGATTATTTTTGATGCAAAATCATCTTCCTCTTGGTGGTGATTAAGGATGGCTTGAGCGTATGTTAGACGCGATTGGCGGTCAGCAGCTAACAGCTGATGCACCGTCTGGACTTTGTACGGAAACATCTTCAAATCTTGTACCAAAATTCGCTGTAAAGACCGTCGACTGATACCCATTTGCGTGGCACGTCGTCTGGTCGATTTCGACGGCGCTTCCATGACATTCTCGGCTACAGCAGCAATATTCTCTGCAGAACGGCTACTCCGGGGTCATCTCGTGTTGTGCCAGTCTCTTCGAGGCGAGCGGCTAAACGTCGCAGTGTTTCACCAGTAGGCGTTGGACGGCAAGGAAATCTGCGATGAAATTCACGTTTTGCCAAAGTCACCGACCGATTATTGGTCAAATAAATAGTCAGCAATATTCCGCGTTCTGGAGCAGTGTGGCGTAACATTGTTTATTAACGTGTATTTCGCATGTGTTTACTACACAAATGTAAAAACAGAACTGACATTAGGGGCCAATCGCAAAATTTATAGCATTTTCTGATAGGAGAATTACTTTAGCGCCACCTGTTATATATTTATATATAACGGTGTATCAGCTGTTAGCTGCTGACCGCCAATCGCGGTATCTGCTGGGACTTAAATCGTTTGTTCAAAAACTTTCCGCGAAAATTAGTTCTAGATTTAGAAAACTTTATTTTTTCTATTATTTCCCTTAAAGGTATATTTTGGGTTTTCGCTAACAGATTTTCACTTACATTTGGAAGACTTTTTGTAAGTTATTATTTATCTAATAATTCGAGAGTTGAAATTTCTGATAAAAATTCTACTTCTGTTTCGTTTTTAAGCAGTTCTGTCCAATTGATCGACCCAAGTTCTGGGAGTTTCATTTGAAATTATGCCTTTTAAATGAAGTTTCCAATGATCAAGCCTGCCAATTAACTCATAAAGTGAATATATTTTATCAATATGCATAAAATCTTTGCTCTTAAAATAAAATGCCAAACGTTTGAAGGGTTTTTGAGGGTTATATTATAAGCTTCGGTCCACCTTTTTCTTTAAAAAGCACCACTAGAAACTGTATTCATCCCGATTTCGATGTTCAAAGATGTTTTACCACTGTTATACGATTTTTGCGGAATTTTTGTTTTACTTTTTGTTTGAAGATGAAAATGGAATATTTGTTATAGACATGCGAGGGTTAAAGAATTTAAAAATATAAAAATACGGTAATAAGTATGCATTCGGCAATTCTGACACTTTTTTCATGGACTTTGTTCCTGCTAAACCTTCAATATTTCTAATGCAATACCCATCTGATGTGTATGGTTTCATATTTCGATTTTGAAGCCTTTACATGACACTATTATTTCATATATTATTAAGCTTATACATATGTATATAAAAAGCGTCAACCAAATTGTGAAACACACCCACTAATAACTGATTAAATTGGCATACCAGACAGCAGGGAATTATAAAAGCCAACCAAGGTAAATAACACAAAAAAAAATATTTGAGTACACGATCAACAACTGTAACTGCCATCAATGCGGGCAGGCTGAATAAATCGAGGAACAATAAGTGAAGACAGTTACTTGGTAAAGAAAAGAAGTAAAAAAAGCGTGAATGGAGCCAGACAATGTTACGTGGGCGTGTGCTGGAATTTTATATTTTTTTTTCTTAATTTTACGTTATCGTATATTATTTTTTTGTTGCTTACTTGTATAATTTTCGTTCTTCCAATAACGCAATTCAGTATGTTTTTTTCATTTCCATCGTGCAGTCAAAAATCGTTTACAATGTTCGTGTCGAACTCAGCGTCCTCCCAATGTACTTAGTTGTATGTACACCTATGCATGTTTATACTGATTCATCGAAGTGTGAGAGTGTTTAACAGCAGTAACACACTTCTACCCTTTATGCGGCACATACAAGTCGTAAAACAATAAAAATTTAAGTTGCACATACGACCTGTGGACTTTCGTGTCTGTGCGAATGGCGTGTGCTTAGGGCCTGGAGCGTATTCTCGCACACCCACGTTTGCACAAATTTATTGTGAATTGCAGTAGCAAATGCCACCGCCTCAGGCTATAAAGGGTCTTTCGAAAGTGACACCTACATGTCAGTAGTGCATAATTCCTAGACGGAACCTGTGTTTTAAGTCATCTTTGACATGTGTCAAAAAGACAGATCAACAATTTTACACGATAGAACAACGCGTTAACATTGATGAAACTTATTACGAAAATGGTCAATCTTTAAGAGCAATATATTGCAAAACTCGTAATTTTTTTGGTGTAGATAATCGTTTGAATGGGTCGACTTAAACAACTTAAAGGTGGGTGAAAAAATTTAAAAAGAAAATTGTTTCTGTAGAGGACAGAAAAATTACTGGCTGACCAAAACCTGCATGTTCTGCTGAAAATATTGCCGCTGTAGCACAGGATGTTGCTGAATAGCCTTCAACATCGATATCTCGACGCTTGCAATAATTAGACATTCAGGAATCGACAGTTTGGCGGAAGTCACCTGTAGACGTGCTCATGTTGAAAATTTAAGTGATTTCAATTTCTCATATAATTTTATTTTACTCGTATTTTGAAGAAAAATATTGAAACCCGAAAACATCAAAGTTTTTAAATGTTTTATTTTAAAACAACATCTAGGCGCGCCTTTTGAAGGACCCTTTAGAATTGAAGTAATAATTGTGTAAAGAATAATAAACGGAAAAAATTGAGTAACTAAAATACATACAATAACAATAATGCAGATAATAACAAAAATAAGATGGAACATGCACTTACAGTGCTAGCAAAAAGTTATTAACTTCCTTAGGTTTCTTGTTTTTGCTTTATGATATACAGCTCGCGGAAAAAGCTTTAGCAACCCAACCGCCGTAGCTGAATGAGTTGGTGCATGACTACCATTCGGAATTCACAGAGAGAACGTAGGTTCGAATCTCGGTGAAACATCAAAATGAAGAAAAAGTTTTTTCTAATAGCGGTCGCCCCTCGGCAGGCAATGGCAAACCTTCGAGTGTATTTCTGCCATGGAAAAGCTCCTCATAAAAAAAACATCAAGTCGCACACCACAAATTAGGAGGAGGAGCTCGGCCAAACACCCAAAAGAGCGTGTGTGTGCCAATTATATATAATATATATACCCATAAATATTTTTGCATTTACAATGAGAAAGCTTTCAAAAGAAAAGTAGTCAAATAAGGGCAAATTTTAAATACAAGGCAATTTAAAAAAAAATATTTAACAATACAAAATTTTAACGGCCGTGTATGGCTTGTAGAAAATTTAGTTCTATAGCTGCGTTTCCATGAATCCATTCAACATATGAAAAAAATTATATCCGAAAACGGTACTCAAGTTTTAGCCAATACTGTACTTGAGGAATAGGAAGGAAAATGTAATCATATACTCGTACTCCTATTGTCATATAAACTTAAGTATATTTGCGACTTGTAGTAGGAAGGGTTTAAAAAATACTATGTAATGAATGCAACAACAACTATATGCATATGGTAAACAACAAACAATGGTGTCGTCGAAACAAAACAAGTCTCGGAGGTGAAATTCCGAGACATCATTTTATGAGCCACCTGTCGCCTACAAAGTGAAGCCGATGACTATGCAAGGGCAACAAAAAACTTTATAACCAACGTAAAACAACAATAATAAATGCACATGCATGTCTGCGACTGGCGGTAGCAAGGCAAATTAGATACAGGCAGATATATTTTTGGCACTACAAATATGTTGCGGTTTGTTCGCTTCTCCAACGAGTTAACCAATAGCTACTAGCACCACTACGAGAGGACAGGTGCTTCCCGGCGCTACTGCCAATCATTAACAAATACATTTGTATACTTATATAAATTTTGGCATTTCAGCAGCAAACAACTGTGTACAACCGTAGAATGGTACGAGTATTTGGAAGTAACGAGAATATTTCAGTTGTGACAAGAACACTACCAGCTGTATAAGGACAAAAACGGAGCTATTTTAAATAATAATAAGAGACAAGCTAACCATGTACTGGGTTATTAGTTAAGTTTTATTAAGTAGATGCCTTAATTAAAGTAAAAGAGGTGGCCATTGAGGTACTATTGAAAATACGCAATACAGGGAAAAGTCGGAAAGAACATATTCAAACTGTGGTTATTAGGAAATATGGATGAATCAAGTCAAGCAGCTATTAACTACAAATGACCGCTACCCAGTTGCTCGCAAAAAATAAGAAGCAATAAGTCTGAAACGTATCGTCGCTAAAGCAGCGCGCTGAGAAGTAGACGCTAAGACAATTTCTCTTCATTAGGTATAGGATAATCGCACCTATAGAATGAAGGTTAAGCCTCACCCCATAGCCTCATATCGCACAATGACCGCTTAGAAAGGCCTCTAATAATGAAATTTTCGACATTGTTAGCCAAAATGCATCTTCGTTGGCCTCCTCATTTGGGAGCGAGAAGAATTTTGTAAACGTGTAAGTGACTCGATGGTCACCTGTCTATGGGTAGACCGTAGCTAAACAAATACTCGTAAAAGGCCCAGTCTCTTTGTAAGTTGAAAAATATGTATAAGGACAAAAAGATGCAATTCTAGGCATGCTTGTGATCTCTTGGGCACCCCCTTTTAGAATCTTCGCATATGCGCCCAAACATAGTAGTGTACATAATATTTGATCAAGACTAAACAAACAATTTTTTTTATTGAATATCAATTCAGTCATACAAACTCATGACGGTTCGTCTTTTATACTCTAGCGCGTCGGGTATAAATCAAATTACAATTACACTGTTCAAAAAAAAAAAAAAACGTTATGAATATATTTTTTTTCAGGTTCGAACGAAGTGCTTGGTTAATACTCTTAATTTTGAATTGATCTACGAAAGTTAGACTTAGTGTCAAAAACCCAATTTTTAAAAGTTGAATCATTTAAATACTTACCCAATAAATTTATCTTTATTTATTAGGTGAAAAATATTTGTATGCCATTCCAAATAAGATATTTTCCTGTTTACAATGTTATTGTATATCAAGTGTTAGTGTGGATGTAGGTATGTATATCTTAAGCAATGCCATAGCAATATCATATGAAATTTTTTAAATTTATGTGCATTTTTTCACTTTGAATAGTGTACGTACGTAGGTGGGTAGTTGAAATCGTTGTAGTACCACTCTAGTTTTTCCTAAGTAGCACTAAAGCACCGATTTCACTGCCTCAGACTGTCGAAGAAAGCAGTATCCAGTGACATTAATCGTCTGGCTGTCAAACGAGGACTTTTACAGAGAAAGTGCTCAACAGTCACCATTTCTGAAAGGCCCGCATGGCTTCTACGATGGGAATTAAATGATAAACCCTGATTTTCTGCGTGAATACAGACCATCAGTGACCGGTAAGCTCAGCTACAAGTTTGGAAATTGTGTTAGTGGAAATAGAATAGTGTTTTAAATGACTATCTTATTTTGCAATATATATGAAAATAAACTACTTTCAACTCTGTTTTCAGCGAGCCATAAGCTATGGAAATTCACTGAGGCTTGGTGAAGCTATATATTTGACTTTATAATTCATCATAAAAAATTCAACATATGTGTACAAATTCTGGAAAAAATTCATAGTACAAAATATTTATAATATTTACTTAATCACTTTCCCACTTGAATATTGTCTTACCTTAGTATGACAAATGCTATGCTTAGGCGTACAATATGCAGCGGTACTTACATCCTGTTTGGATATTTTGCCGAGCTCCTTTCCCTATTTGTAATGTGCGTCTTGCTGTTTGTCTATCATTGTCTACCGAGGAGCGATCGCTTCTATAAATTGGTGTTTCGATACTGAGGTTTCAAACTTGTGCACATCCGAATGCTATTCAGTTATGACTTCCCGACTAACAAAAAAACTAAGAAATTTTTCATATCGGAAATATTTTCTGCGCAAGCACAGCAGGAGTTTTGCAGAAATGTTCAGATCTGGGCCCATTTTTCTTTTATACGTTCAGGAGCAATTATTTTAATAGTTAAACTTGCTGACTTGTTGAATATTAGTCCATTTTCAGATTTTTCTGGGTTCTAAGCACAAATACGCCTGCGTAATTTTTTTATCATTCGACTTAGACCCTTCGGTATATCATACTATTATCCATCTTATCATTTTCAGATTATCATTTTTATATGGTATCATGATACAATATTAATTTGCTGTAAAAAAAAATACATGATTTTCTCGGTAGATGTTACTTCAGAATTTAATGGGTTAAAACATTTAATATTTTGATGAAAATTTTTAGAATTTTTTAAGAGTTCAAAATTCTGAATTATTATAAATTAATTTTCATAAAAAAAAAATAAAAATACTTTTATAAAAAATAAAACTTTGTCTAAGCCGCGCTGCTATTATTGTGAACACCGACACTTACGAAAATCTCTATTTGATAATCCCATTATCTGTCTATCTATCGCTTAATGCCAATTTTTCTGTTAAAGTGCCTGAATATTTCCGCTCTTTTGAAGTGTCTGTCATTTCAAAAGATAAAAGCTTAAATATTTTGTTGCTTAATTTTTGGTTTCTCAAAATGATTTGCACTTTTTCTTAGCGCTTAAACATTTTCTACGCCATTGTCAAAACTTTAAACGGAAATGTGGCATTTTGTACTTGACTAATGTGAGAAATGTCAGCCTAGTAAAGTGTCTTTGTTTGAATATGTGATTGCTCGTTAAAACCCACTCAAAGTGTAATGTTTGGGTTGAAGTATTACTTAAAAATACAATGTAAGATCATAGACAAAGCCTCATGAATTTAGTGAACGGGCAGCCAAATCATCAAAATTGGTTACGGTACATTAAACAATTGCCATTTAGAGCAGATTTCACTATGCAAAGTTGAAAAATGCGACCAAAAAAAGTGGACAAATCAAACTATTAAAAAACTTGAGAAAGCCACAAGTAAATAAAAATTATCGCCAGAAATGTCAGTTCAAAGCACCGCTGCGTTTGATGAGTGAATGCGCGCTTGTTATAATAATCTTCATATATATTTGTAAACACTCTAAAAACTATAATAACTACCATAGATTTACTCAATTTCAGATAGAGAAAAATATATCTAAAAACTTTGATCCGTGCTTTATCTTTCATGCAATTGCAAAATTACTTTTAGCTCTTAAATATTAATAGAAGTTCTTAGCAAAATTCGAAGAGTGCGAAAAAAAACTAAGCTCAATCAAAGCATTTAAATATTTTTTGATATTTTTCTGTAACTGAATATTTTTTCTGCAAGATACCTTCCAATGTAAATGGAATTTTGAAAAGTAGAGATTTATGGCGTGATCCTCTAACGACGTGCACTAACAATGAATATTGAAGGTGTAATGCTGCGCCGAAAAAAATCTGAGGCATGATTCCATAGATCAGGTGCAAACATTCAAGTTACCCTGAGATTTCTCTTTTCCTCACTTAAGAAAAATACACAAAGATAGCTGCTAACAGTAGGCGGTTAGTACCTGCAGAGTATCGCGTTCACTTGATGAACGAAGTACAAAGAACCTGCTGAAGTTTTGGAAAAAGAAGACTAGCTCTTCTCACAGAAATACGAATGGACAGTGAATCATGGGCTATTTAACCGCCAGGCTTGAAGTCCTCACAATGAGTAGGACGGGAGATCAATAATGAGGACCAAATCTCTAACGCAAGATTCAGGAGGAAAGTCAGTATGGCTTGAGTTATAACACGATCAACTCTCTGCAAACTTCCCTCACTTGTTGATGTATCCGAGGGAAAGAGAATGTTGGTGTTTAATCCTCAATTCAAATCCGGAAATCAAGCAGAAAGTAGAGAAAATACTCAAGATTTTATCTTTGTTTCAACGAAAGACAAATATAAATTTGTTGTTTATATTTTTAGTAGCCATCAATCTAACCAATAGTTTCGGTACTGCCTTTCTCGACTTTTCCAAGAAGCACAGAATTCGCATTGCAAGTATTGAGGTAGCTCCAAAGTCCTCTGAGTCTTTTGTGTATGAAGTATCGGGGCCATATAATAGTGCCTGTGAAACCTGGATCAATAATATACTCTAATTACAATGAGTTATTACTCTGAACACAGCAGTGTCCTGATAAAGCAATTAAGAATGGAAAAATTTGGAAAAATTTTGCTCTCCCTTTAATTGTCATGAGAGTTTTAGAACTCCCTGTGAGCTCTTCCAGAGTAGTGTATCTAGCAGAGCCTTATCTAAACTATTTTCTCTTTTGCTAGGTTGCCAGTATCAGAGTGCTCAATATACAGTGATACCCTACCACTTCGAAGATGTTTTATAAAAAATATCACGAAAGCTTTTGAGTAGTTTAATATTTTATTAAAAATTAAATAAACCCAATTGTTCTCTTGTGAAATATAAGAAAATATAAAATATAAACTATCTCGGTCTCAAATAAGAGTGGAAAACCCATAGAAAATCTGAAAATTCGCACAGAAAAACTGTTGATACTCTTGGAATAAAGATTGTATGTATGAAAAAGTTTAGTAACAATTTCAGAAAAATTACATTTAATATTTAGTAGGATCGTAATCGAATAACCCCTTTTAGTCGGTCAGACATTGAGTGAATCAAATTTTTTCTATAATCCGAATTTATATTTTGCCAATCGACTTGGAGCAAGCTTTTAAGTTGATTTTTTGAAGTTGTGTGGCTTTTCCTTCATCGTTTTTGCTAATGATCCCATAAATGCTCTATAGGGTTTATATCTGGGCTCTGCGGGGGCGTTGTTAACAAATGAGGTACTTTATGTATTAGCCACGTCTTCACTATGTGCGCGGTCTCTTTGGGATCGTGAAAGTAAAATCCACCAGACAATCCCATTTTGTTCAGCGCTTTGTAACAAGTTTTCTTGAAGGAGTTTTAAATATGGTGTTTAGAGACATTTGCAATACCGTAGCTATGTTCCGAGCACTTTCGAAAGTATTTTTTTCTATTGTTCTCTTGATAAGGTGTTCATATCATCCGGTTAGCTTTCTAGGGCGGCCTGTACGCTGCTTTTTTTCGATTTTTTCTCCTTTTTGAATCTTTGTATTACCTTTTGCACTGAAGTTTTTCAGAATCTATAATAGTGTGTGAAATTTCTTAAAATTATACTTAAAAATAATAGGGTATCAAGATTTATGCTGTGCACTGACTGAAGAAAAAGCCCAAGACCGTCGGCCACAAAAAAATTTCCGAAAATCAACGCAATTTTTTAGCTACTTGAAACTTTTACCTTTTTTCATTGAGCTATAGAATTGCATACTCTAAATATTTCAAGAAGTCTGATTAAAAAGGATGAGATTTTGATAGAAATTTGTTTAGTCTTTATTTGGCATTTATATGGTCTTTGTAATAGAATAAACCATATTTTCATACAAAATGATTAAAATTAAAACTATTTGGAAATAAATTATCCAAAATAGTGAATAAGTCCTAGCGGTAAAGTTATTTAACGCAAGTGGTGTGAATTGGAAGTGAACTATTTTGAAAAAAACAAAATCACTTTTGTTGTATCAAAAAAGTTATCCGCTATTATTATTTTATGTTTTATTCATGTTTCTTTAGTCTGTAACTGAATTTGTAACTATTTATCTCTTTATTACATTTATTTTTATATTTTCCATCTCCTTGGCAGCGATAAAATCAACATCGAATTTTATTCTAAACTTTTATGATATATTCAGCTGTGCTTGCCATGGTTTTCACTGTTTCTTCACATTTTACAACATTTTTATTGCTTTATTGTCAACACTGGCTTCGTTGTGGATCTTCAAAAATTTATTTCCCTTCTTTTGTTATGCAAAAGATGACCCATGAGTGGCGCGCTAACATTTTGTTAAGCTTTTAGAAATCACAATAGAATATCTGCTTATGGCTGCTTAAGTATTTAGGGTCAAATATGTTTTCTTTTATTTTATAGTTTTGGCATTTCCATTATGTCACAAATAACGGTTGGGGAAGTATACGAGTATGTATGCATATATTGACGTTTTTTAATTACTACTATTACCTCAAATGGTTGCCAGTAGTCGATTTACAGATAACGAATCCGAAAAAAAGTAGAAAATTATGACTTCATTCAGCTGAAATTTTTGATATATGTGCATACATGTGGGCACTGGAGTGTGAGCGATTTATATTCAAGATTTTTCAGATTTCTAAAATATTGTGATATATTCCTACAGGGTGGCCCAATCACAAGTTTTGTTTTCAATTACGGATCATTTTGACACAAGTAGCTCCTACTTCGCACTCGGTGTATGGACGCACGCTACAAATAACGGGGGGATCGGTCAATTATATCAACACTTATATACATAGTATATGTATTGCTTTTTTGCCAACTGTCTCTCCTTCTCCCTTACATCCATCCTCCCTATAGAAGTTAAGTGCAATAGGCGATATTGCCTATCGCTTGAGAAATCTCTGGTGATCCACAATGCCATTTCATTCCATACTAAAATTGAATGAGCACTAAAAATGCACTCCCTAAAAATTCTGAAATATTTTAATATAATAAACATTTATGAAATTTTTTTGCAATATAAAAAATTAAAATTTTTTTTTATTGTTGTAGCCGATTTGAAAAAAAATAAACACTGCAGGCAATGCCAAAAATAGATGTACTTTTTGATGGAACTCACTGTATATCTACTGCTCTTTCTTTTGTTTGTAAAAACCGTTACAAAGGTTATGACTACAGATTCGTAATTACAAAATGTTCCCTAACCTCATTAATGATTGACGTATCATTCATTTAGTTTCCGCTGGTTAATAGATAAAAAATGTTTGTGGTTTGTGCTATGTCTTTTCACTGCATGTATGTATGTATGTATTTTCTTCTAACATTACATTCCTATTTTTCCTCATGATCTCCATGACTAATTCGAAATTTTACAGCTTAATAAGCAAATTACAAAGTTGTCTACTAGAAGAGTTATGAAAATACAGTGCATACAAAAGCTCAATATAACAAACAATTACTACCAAAAAAAAAAAAAACAAAACCATAAAGCAAATTGCTGCACGCCACCCTAGGAAGAAAAAAAAAAATCTAGTCAAACAAAAATTAATCTTGCCGGAGCCCATTTGTAGATCAGTTAACTGTACATTTTTTTCTTACTTTAACCAAAAACCAAACCATAAATAAAACACAAAGCAGAGCCGAAAAGAAAAGAAAAAATCAGGGCAAATTGTAGAAAAAACCCCAGCTTGAAAGAAATTACCGTAAAATTCACGTGCACTCAAGTCAAATATTGTAATGGTCAGTTGCAAACTCGAGCATAGGAAAATTAAACGACCAACAGTCACACATACATAGGTACATATATACATATAAAAAGCTGCAAGCTGGGAAAAATCTCAATGACCAGTTCAGCTGCGAAGTAACAAATTGCAGCGAGACACATTTGCGTGAAAAATTTGGCGATTGCACAAAATGCACGTTTATTATTTTTGTTGCAAAATTTTTGAGAAAATACGATTTTTTTCAATTACCTTTAAACTCCTTCAAAGTATTAGTGTTCGTTTGATGGTGTGAAATTTTGTTAGCATATTTTCGCGTCCCAGACGTTATGCTGTGTGATAGCCAAAGCTGGAAAAAATGAGGTCAGGAATGAGCCGCCAATTTGTATACCTACTCGTACAAATAATATAAAGAAATTCGCTTGTAATATTGTGAATTTATCAAAGATATATTGTTATGCGAATAAAATTCCTTACTGTAACAAATTATGGTGCTACAAATTCGGGCCCACCTGAATTTAAGCTTATAAATTGGTGCACTTTTGGTCAGCTGTAAGAAGGATGGTGATGTATGAATGTATGTATGAATATGTTTGTATATAGGTACGTATATACATATGTACTCAAATGCATCGTGTTGTTGTGTGAAATTGTAACGAATTTCTTTTCTACTATAATTGATTTTGATACGAGGGTCATTCAATAAGAGTTGAGGAAATCCAAAATATGGCGCTCGTTGTAGATTGAAGCAAATCACTTTTGCTTGCTTAGAAGAACGAAAAAAAAAAAAATGGTTGCGTGTGGTGATTAAACTGCATTCACCAGATATGACCACTACTGACTGCTTTTATTTCTAAACTCAGAAAAATGGCTCTATGGATAGCAATTCAAGTCAATTCCTACTCACATTTTGACGTGATAACGTCTTATAATTCGATTTAACAGGCTGCACGCACGAAAAAATATGTCGTTACCTTGCTCATTAGTGTTACCTTGCTCATATGTCGTTACCTTGCTCATTGCCGTTACCTTGCTTATTTGTCGTTACCTTGCTCATTGCATTGAATGAACCGCAAGCGAAAGCGCGGAACGAACGACACAGCAAACAAAGCAAACGAACGACAACGTTCGACATCTTGCTCTCTCCTATTTAAGTGAGCGTATATATGTATGTATATGCGCATATGTACATACATATATAAATTCACGTATATGCCTTCTTATTGATTATTATTAATTTGATTCACTTGAAGAATTTAAAATAAAACCAAGTTTGTTAATAATACCTGTTGTTTTAATGTTATTATTATTTTTTGACGTGATAACGTCTTATAATTCTATGTAGCCGGCTGCACGCACCAAAAAATGCGTCGTTATCTTGCTCATGCGTCGTTACCTTGCTTGAACAGCGTGTTATGTTATGTTATGATATGTTATGTTATGTTATGTTATGTTATGTTATGTTATGTTATGTTATGTTATGTTATGTTATGTTATGTTATGTTATGTTATGTTATGTTATGTTATGTTATGTTATGTTATGTTATGTTATGTTATGTTATGTTATGTTATGTTATGTTATGTTATGTTATGTTATGTTATGTTATGTTATGTTATGTTATGTTATGTTATGTTATGTTATGTTATGTTATGTTATGTTATGTTATGTTATGTTATGTTATGTTATGTTATGTTATGTTATGTTATGTTATGTTATGTTATGTTATGTTATGTTATGTTATGTTATGTTATGTTATGTTGTGTTATGTTATGTTATGTTATGTTATGTTATGTTATGTTATGTTATGTTATGTTATGTTATGTTATGTTATGTTAATGTTAACTCATTCTCTATATCCATACAAAATATCTATCAAACAAATAAAATTAAAATTTTCTTTTGAAAAATGCAACCATTCAATCAGTATTTTCTTATGACGTTATCACGCTAAACTATCGTCAGTAAATCGACTTTACAGACAACCTCTTTTTTTTCATATGCGAAAAAAGCCCAGCATCGTCAACAAAAAATGTCCAAATATCAACTGTATTTTGTAGTCACTTGAAACTTGCATTCTGTTTTACTAAGATTCAATGGTCTATAAAACTGCATACCCAGAAATATTCTAAAAATTCTAGCTAAAAATTTGAAATTTTTTAAGGGGCTCTATGCAATTTTGAACAACTTTTTACAAAGTTTGGATCTTTTTGTTATAAGGTTTTTGTTGTAGTGTGAACTATATTTTTATTAAAAATAGTTGTGTGTTTGCTAAGTTTGCAAAATGGGGAGTATAGAGAAGAAATCTGAGGGGTTCGAATTAATAGTTATTAGGGCATACAAGTACATACTAATTACAGAGCGCTAACACATGTCAACATCGCAAATAGGAACACGATAATCTTTATTATTAGTCCTGTCTGTTTTGCAAAAAAATGGAAAGAAATTATATATTTTCCTGCCCCACTTCAACTTAACCACCAGCAACCCTACAACTGATTTACCAAATAAAAACTAAAACCAAACGCTTTTGATCACAAATTCCTTTAGAGCCCTTGAATTCAATTAGAATACCATAAATAAGAGAAAAAAAGTGTTCAATTTATTCATTAAAGAAGCATGCACCACTTGTGCCTAACCAATTAAATTCTAATTCCTTTGACCCACTACAAAAAACAATAACAAAAACGAATGCAAAAGACAAAATAAAAATTATTGAAGAGCAAATTCCATGTTATCAACTCCAAACAACTGGTTGAAAAAATTTTCAATTAATTGACAGGCAACCGCAGAACACAAAACAGCCGACAAGCCACTAAAACCAATGAAACTACAACAATAACAACGCAAATGCAATGACAACGTCAACAAAACGCCTCCTGGGATATTGACACATCAAACTGTCAAATAGCGTTGAAACAGAATTTTTGTTTGAATTTTTCAGAGGGGAATAAAAGCACTTTTGCACGAGAATATAAAATGTGAAAAAAATTCAGAAAATAATAAAACAAAAACCAAAATTTTCCTTTAAATACCCTTTGCTTCAAATCCAAAACATGTGTGCTGACTTGATAGAAATACATAGAGATGTCGATCAAAAATAAAGTTAGAAACAAATACAGCCGAGTATAAAATGTAAAGGTCACTAACAAATAAATAAAATTAATTTCATTGAATCTCAAAACTGTCACTCACGTAAGATGCTAAAGCTTGGGCACAATATATCTTAAGGGGTCCTGGTGATCTAGAACTCGAAAATTTAGGGTATTTTCAGGAATGTTTTTTTACAAAAATAAAAATGAAAAACTATATTAAAGTTTTGTAGGCTTTTTATTTAACTTTTTTTACATACAAAAATGAAAAAAAAAATTTTTTTTTAATTTTAATAATTTTAAAAATGGCGCTGAAGGTGACCGTCCCGCAAAATTAGGCCTGGAAGTTGTTGTCCATTTTGGCTCTTCGATTTAGCTGAAACACAAAAATCAAATAAATTATTAATCAGTGTGACTGGAGGTATGTCCCGTACTAGAATAAAAAAATCATCAAATAATTTTTTTTTTTTCAGTTTTTTAATAAAAAAAAAAAAACGAAATAATTGGAATAATTATATGATTCTAGCACAGGCGATAGCCATTGATGTTATGAACAACATATTAAAATTCGATTCGGTTGAATTAAATAGTTTTTGTTTTTTTTTTGGAAACACCAGGCCGAAAGAAGTCGTTTCGAGATAAATGAGTTTTAAGTTTGAGGTTCAAGAGCGCGCGAACCGCTCTCTACCTAGTTAATGAGCTGTAGAAACTACAAAATTGAGAATTTCCGCATGAAAATTGCACAGTATATCCTTAAGATACTTTCGGAATATCGAAGAAACAAACAACCGATTTTTTGAAATTTCTAGACCATCGGGTGCCCTTAAGGCCGAAGTGTGATCCTCCTTTTATTAATTTTCTAAGGTACGAATACAAAAATGAGTATTTTTTGATTATATGGTAGGCATCTTTTTCAATTGTGCCTTTGCCTCTTCTCAAAGTAATTTTTGATTTTTCTCAAAATGCGCCAATTTGTGTTTAAAAGCGTATTTCAAATTAGGTGCTTAGATTTTTTAACCAAAGGAAGTTTAACATGGAAGCTCTTGCTCTTATCCTGCAAGAATAATTTCATTATCTATCCAATGATATAACTATGACAAATATATATGTAACTTGTATACGGACGGTTCTAAAATGACTAGTAGAGTAGGCGCTGCTGTATTAGGACTGTCCAGAACTAGATCTAAGGAAGTCGTATATGCTTCTAGGCTGAAGTTTGGATCGTTTAGTATAACGTCCAAGATCGTTCTTCAGAGCAGAGAGACAGTAGAATGGTTGATAGCGAATTATAAGCTAAATTTCTATTGGGTTCCGGTCATAAAGCCGGAAGAAAACGAGATAGTAGACGATGTAGCGAAAAACGGGGTCTCTCTATCCTCGGATTTTGTCAAGGAAATACCAAAGTCAAAAAGAATACAGAAATGCGAAGATCATTTGTAAACATAGTATTCGATTTATAGTATCACTAACACGAAGAGATTGTAGAGAAATGATACACGTGCTGACAGGACAAAGCCCACTAGCAGCGTATGCTTATAAGATAGGTATATCGGACAGCGAGGAAAGCAGGAAATGTAGGGAGCAGGGGTCTAGGGAAACTGTGGAGCATCTCATTTGCGGATATCCCGCGGACACCTCAGTTTGATAGATTAGAAGATATCTCAGCAGTAGGTTGAAAATTTCTCCTTGAATTTGAATAAATAGAAACAGGCGCCATAGGGGTGAATTATTTCAAAACATATAATTAATGAACTTCATCTGGCACCACGATGGAGCAAATCAATCTATGGGTGACTGCAAGCCAATCAGTTAAACGTAACCTTAAAATAAATACCTGTTCTTTATTTTTATTCTTTAGCTTTATTATAATTAAAATTTAAACGTACTATAGAGAAACGCTAGCTGACATGGCTATCGGTACGTTGGAAACTTAAATTGTTAGAGTCATACTGTGAAGCTAGAATTAGTATTTAGTCTTATCGTTTTGTATGAATGAGGTATTCTATTTAGTTTGAATATAGTGTAATCGCAGAATAATTGTTATAATATATCGATTTTTGGTACCTTTGCATCTTAGGTTTCGATGGACATCACTGTTATTTTACATTCCCATTAATTTTACTCTGCACTCATCGTCCATACGTACGCACATAAATCAATCAGAAAAAATATAATAAGAAAATCCTTAAAAATATTTGAATGCAAGTATTTTACATGCTTTGTTCCTTCGAGTCAGATATGGTATTCTACTACTGACCAGGCACTCCCACAGCCCAATACACAATTTTAATTGGCTTGTGCTTGGATCAGTTCAGCACATATGTCCACACAGCTTTTGAACGTCACTCATCTGCCCGAAATGTTGTTCGAAGATCTATTTCTTGAGAATAACTAAAATTATTATTCAAAATACTATATTCCCTTTTTCAAACCGCTCAAATAATATCACAAGCTTCGTAACTTAACGTCTCCACACTAAATTTTTGATGATTTTAAAGGTCAATTTCAATGAAAATACCAATCGGGACAGCAAATTGAATGAAGTTGGCAATTCATATAATGAAATATGGTGAGTGTAATGAAATATGATACCGTAGTATTACCAGTGTTGTTGGATTCGTGGTAAACATAGTTCGTGACACATGTCTTGTTGAGTTTTAAGGGGACAGATACCTGTAAACGGCCATATTTTCCCTGATTTTTATTAAAATTATTTAAAATGAACAAGTCAATATATTTTTTTAAATCGGCATACAGTTTGTTTATACATTAAAATAATATAAATTATTTTTTTTCATTTTAATCATTTAAAATAACGGATGTACATTCAATTCTTCGAGGAAGGTCGCAGCGGGGCTTCTAAATCGGCGGGCATTGTAGCATCGGTGTCAGTGACCTGAATACAAAAAACCAACATTTTTTTTATTTATTAATGTCGTAATTTCTATATGAATTAACAACAAATGAAAAAAAATCGCGGAATGAAATGCTTAAAAAAAAAATAATTTTGGGGCGAATTTTCCTACCATTTTTGCTTCGAAATTTTCGAAAACTGGTAAATTCACATAGAAAGTATTATCATAAAAAAGATGTGTGCAAAATTTCATTTTATGAAAAAAAAAAAAAATGTTTTTTTTCCGAAATTTTACAGGTATCTGTCCCCAGTACTCCAACCAATGTTTTACTTTCCTTCCTTGGAAGTGATAAAATAAAGTTTGTTGTTTTCGTGTTGCAAATTCTTAGCATTATTTAGCAATCCTGTGAGAGGTCGAGGCTTCCCATATAGACTGTGCTCCAGAGTTAGTTCCTCGTCTATTTGCATCTTCAAAACTGAGAGAGAGGGATATACGTTGGACCTACTCATCTTAGGCAGGCCGGTGTCTGTCTTAGCAAGCTCGTTAACTCTCTCATTTCCCTCTATTCCCTTGTGCCTTGGTACCCATTAAATTCTGACCTGTTTATTCTCGCAGAGCTCGTCCATTTTGTATCTACTGGGCTGTAGCAATTGGGATTTTTTTTCTTTTTAAACTTACATTGGTAGCATATTTGATACTTTTAGTTTTCCAGACTGTGGATTTTCATATTCGGAAAAAAGGATTCACGCAGAATCTCGGAGTCCTTCTTTCCTATTCATCGTATAAGTCAAACAATTAAGAAAGCGGGCACAACGTATTAGCTTACTTGACGACATTTTTCAAATAATCATAATAAAACTTGGCGATGCCTTCACTTAAAATATTGCCATGGCATTCAGTCAAATTTGGCAGTTGTTAAAAAATGAATGAATTGAATGGCTAAATGTTGTCTGTCTTTTTTTAGTTTTATTAAGATAAAACATATGTTTACTGTCTCTCAACTTGTTCCTAATCCAAAATATACGAATGTATAGATTAAAAAAAATATAACCAATCATTTTACTTGTAGATACGCGAATAATGCAAGTTTAATTTTAAATAATTTTTTTTAATTCCCAATACCGATGGTGAAATTCGAAAATAAAAATAGCAGAGAAAATATCTGAAAAAATTGATAACCCGGCTTTGAAGCTAAAAAAAAAAGAAATAATTGGCGCGTACACTTCTGTTAGGTGTTTGGCCGAGCTCCTCCTCCTATTTCTGGTGTGCGTCTTGATGTTGTTCCACAAATGGAGGGACCTACAGTTTCAAGCCGAGTCCGAACGACAGATATTTTTATGAGGAGCTTTTTCATGGCAGAAATACACTCGGAGGTTTGCCATTGCCTGCCGAGGGGCGACCGCTATTAAAAAAATGTTCTTATTGATTTTGCTTTCACCGAGATTCGAACCAACGACCTCTCTGTGATTTCCGAATGGTAATCACGCACCAACCCATTCGGCTACGGCGGCCGCCCGGCTTTGAAGCTATGTAAACAAAAAACGGGCCCTCACCCACGACAAACAGAATAAACAGAAGATAAACTAAGGGGTGAGAGATTTTATTTTAAATTTACTGTTGGGATTAACTTTAGTTATAAGCAATTCAGTAAATAAACCCAGGCATACAAAAATAAAAGAAAAAATAATAATAAAACGGTTTTAGTTCCCTCTGCCCCAGAACGCCAGTTTAGATTTCCCTGCTGGGTATGCACGAGCATTTTTTTCACATCATTTCGAATTGTTTGCACACTCACAGCTGTCCGCTCGCCTTTCAGCTGTAGCAAAACATCTCTACCCCCTGTGGTAAACGTATCATATACATGACAACAATAGCAATGAACAAAATACTGGCACCAACGAAAATAGTTTACTCCAAAAAAAAAAAAAAATGTAAAAACAAAAATACCATAAATTTATGTGTGTATAAATAAATATATGCAATTTGCACTCACGTGAATTTTGTCGTTTGGCTGGATGTTGCCGTGGCGCATTTGCAAGCCGTAGATAACAAAGCAAAAATATCGCATTTACGAGCCGTTGGATGTATGCAGCGTCGACGAACGGCGAACACGCGTCATGAACCCACCAAAATATCCGCCAACATGCATTGACAGCTGTCAAAAGTACGCAACAAAGCGTATTGCAAAGACAACAAAAAATTCATAAAAATGCAGGAAGCAAAGCCAAAGTTTTTTTGATATTTATTACATTTTTTATTGCGAGTGTTTTTTCGAAATTCATGTTTTTTCTGTTGTTTTAATTTTGCATCGCATTCTGCTTTATTTTCCTTTTGCTAGCTTTTGTCACTGACGCTTATAGAAATTTATATTGTTCCACACTCTTTTGGGAGCGCTTCATAGTTATCGCCAATTTTTTCGTCTGTTAACCGACTTACACTGTAACAGTGTTACCAACTGGCTGTTAAAATGCAAATCGACAAAAATGACTACAAAATTGTTGTTATAAAAACATTGTTGCAATTCTGTTACAAGTATTTGTGTATATACATACAAGTATATCATTGCGAAGATTTAGTACCCTTTGAAAAATTTAGGAAAAAATTCAATTTTGTAAATATGTTGCCGAGATTTTATTATTTATGACAGGCATAAAAATAGTAAAAATATTCTGAAAAACTGTAAATTTTAGCTGAAGAGCGCATGAACCTTTGGTGTGCTTTTTGTTCTAGGCAAGGTTGCACAAGGCATTAGTGCCTTTCCCCCCTTAGTGCTCAAATCATCCATTTCGGGTTCAAACTGCGAAAAAACAATGTTTTGCGCCTTCAATAATGTCATGTCCGAATTTATGTAAGTGAACTTTAAAACATTCATGCCCTGTAAATATTTGGATAAGGCGGAAATCCACTTCCCCACGTCGATGGTACTTCGTACAAAAGGAGATATGTGATAAGTCTAGGTGAATTGCTCCACCGACTCTGCCATCTCTGGCAACAATTCTACTTCGTTGCTTGACAACCACCATACTTTTTGAAAATTTAGCCATTTCTCTCGCCAAAATGTCCCAATTTTTCCCTCCCTGATGCTACACGCGCTGCTTCCTCTGACTAATTTCGTAACGCGAATATAATTTTATAGCTAAGCCGAAGGCCCTGGCAGCCAGTGCTTATTTCGTAAGTGGAATAGTTATTAATAACTGTTACTATTTTAAATAAATAAATAAAAAATAAAAAAATTGTATAGCTTAAAGCCAATACAAGGATTCCTTTTCGTGTGGGTATGAGGTTTTATTCAGTGCCACGGACCTGATAGGTTCACTGTACAGAAGTGTGTGCAGCAGCCTACACAGTAGCTAATTATTTATTTATTTTATTTTATTTATGCACATTCAGGGACCAGGACATTTTCTTGTAGCACTCTTCCAAAGACTTTACATTCATTCACACCTTCCTTCGTATTGTATTTGAACATTTTATCCTTATGAGGTTTCTGAAGTATGTTGAAATTTCAAAACCATGGAGAGCTCCGGATGCTTTCCATTTCAGTTCAACCGGGCTATTCGGGACATGTTCTTCGATTTCGATGTAACTCAAATATGTTGCTCTCTGGTCAAAATAATGAGACACGTATTTTTTTGTTCACCCGAAAATATTTGTTTTCAAGATTTATCGGCACTTTTGTTTTTCGGCTTAAAATCGATTTCTTTCATTATATAAGACATTTTTTTTTTTTTAAATGCTCATAACTTAGTCAAAAATGAACCGATTTTAATGATTCTGGGTTCAAAATCATCGTCATTACTTGCACGAGCGACTCCAAATTTTGTTATTTTGCAAATAAAAAACAGTGCGAAATTTTTTCGAAATTTAATATTTTTTTTAACTTTTTCCAAATTAACACGGCACCTCAAACTTCCATTGAGCTGAATGCCCAGTAGCTAAAATGAGTTGTTTTTGAGTAAAAAACTTGTTTCGCAATTTTTGTTTTTTGCTAAATAAAAAATATTCAACTACTTTTTTGCTATTGTTTGTACATCGGTATACAAATTACGTTAGAACTCAAACAGCTGCACAGAATGCATACCTAATTAACTGTAGGAGGTGTAGCACTGAATTCAAAATACATTCTTCCTTAGATTTTTATTATTATTTTTTTTTTTTTCAAGCTCCCAGAAGCATATTGATGGCTTAAAAATGTAATCAATTGCAACTATTTTCACTCAATTCACTCACTCAATGAATGCCAATTTCGTCTATCAGCAATTCCTCAAATAACGGGCCAAGTAGGCTGTAGTTGCGCGCCCTAATTGCTGTTGAAACTTTCAACTTTACCTCTCGGGTTTGAGCGAGCTCAACCACTTACAATTTAATTAACTTTCAATTTGCTATGCCGCATGCCACACAGCTGGCTGCATATTGCGGCAACCGGGAATGGTTGTAATTCCTCTAAAGTAGGACACACACACATACAAATGTAGACAAGGCTGGTAGAGGCACAGTTAGTATAAAATAAAATTCGAAAGAGATTGATTACCACGACGCACCAATAATCACTGCTGCAGCAGCAACTGATGCCGTCACAAGTTCAATTATTTTTTTCTTTTAACCATTTTTTAATTCAACTATTTTTAAAATTCTTTTAATAATTGTTTTCTTATTTTCTTTCTTCCTGTTTGCAGGCCCATCAGCCGCACGCCGTTGACACAAGTTTCGTATTTGCAAAAAATACCAACACTACCGCGTCATTTTTCGCCCAGCGCAGCAGCCGCAGCAGCAGTGTCGGTTGGTGGTAGTGGCAGTTTAGGTATTGGCGGGCCAGGTGCAACCAGCGGCTTACCCAGCAGCTCGTCTGCTAGCGCTTTATACAGCCCCAACGCAACAGGTTTGCCAACGTCACCGCTACCACTGCAACGTCAATTCCATCACCCGCCGCCACCGATATCACAACAACAGCACCAACAACAACAACCGCCATTACCACCATCACATCACCATCAATTGCATCAACAATATTTGCCACCACATCATCAGCTACCGCCGCCAGCGCCGCCGCATGGCTCACCTTCAGTCGGCATGCTGGCGCATCACGCACCACAACAGTATTCGCCAGCGCATTCGGCGCACTCTTCATCGTCCAAGTACTCGACCTCATCGCTGAAACACCAACATCAACCGCACGGAATGCACCAGCAGCAGCAGCATCAACAACAGCATGTGCCCCACCAACTGTCGCCAGCAATTTCATCTCCCTCACCGCCTTCGCTGCTACATCATCCTTCGTCTGCACACCCGCCTTTCGCGCTTGTCGGTCACCAGCAGCTCGACATGCAGCGGCATTCCCATTCAGACGATGACAGTGGCTGCGCGCTGGAAGAATATACTTGGGTGCCGCCCGGTCTAAGGCCAGATCAGGTGAGCGATACAAAAAAAAAGTTTACATTTTCTAGAATTTGTTGAGGTTGAAATCGAGAAGCGCGTGGCTGAAAAGTACAAAAGTGCAGTAGAGGTGCTGTGGATAGGCGTGAAATTATGCCACGATTGTTTTGATTAACTTAATGTGATCGGATATTGCAAACTTGAATATGATAGGATATTACAATCAGTATGAATTAGCAATGAGTGGAAGAATGCAATTACACGCGTTGAGAGTTATTTACTAGCACATGCATAGCAATGCATTGAAAGGCAATAAACTATAAACTACATTCATGCATACACACATACATATGTAAGTACATAAATATATGGGCGTCACTCACTATGCCTTCATATCCACACACAAAGCGCCATTGCCAGTGCGATTCATATACGCCTTGCGCTGGCATATCAAGTTCCAACGCGCACGCGTTGCCAACCTTTCAACACCATTCACCGCAACAATGTGCAGCAACGCTCAGGTCTATTGTGTAATATAACCAACCAACACCCAACAACCGACAGCCCGCTAAATCTTTTTGCGCGGCATCCATTTCATGATGATAACTGCAAGACTTCATCGGAGTAGCCTTGTAGGCTTCCCTTACCTGCCTAACTGCTGTCGCTATGTGTCTTCGGTATCATAAAGATTTGTGGTATGCCTATCCAATGCGTTGCCAGCTGCAAAGCAGTTACTCAAAAATATACTTGTACTCATGTAAGTTGAGAGCGCTTTGGTGTTTATCATTTTACTGCACGGCAACTGCTAAAGATTTCTTACGCATCGCGCCGGATACATTCGTGCATACATTAGTCCAGACATTCGACTACAACCCGTTGAGATACTTTGTTATATTGAATGTCTAGTTGTGTCACCTTTAATCTGGTGAAATCCATATCTAGCCGATTGTCATGGCACTGAGAGAAATTTCACACTAAAATGTGGACTCGCTGCCTTAATCGAATGCACTGTGCTCTTGCATATAGTCCGCGACAAATGAAAGCACATCAATATTTTCACCAGTTTAATGTTCGATATTTTTTTTAAGTAATAAAAATCATTAAAATACAAGTTTCAAACTTCTTTCCAGAAAATTGTTTAGATTAGATTAGATTCTTTATGAGGTTTGCACTTCGACCTCATGTTGTTTTTTGCCCTCTAATCAGAACAGTACCTCAGCCAAGCCCAGTTCCCTTATTAAGTTCAGGATAGAGCTGGGTGAAATTGGGCGTATGTGCCTTTCTTCTGATTGCAGTTGGCCAAGATGTTTCAACCTTTTCCGTGCTATAGCGCTGCATTCCAGGAGAAGGTGCATTGGAGTCTCCTGGAATTGGGATCATGTGCAAATGACTTCGCAGTCTGCAGTGGCCAGTGAGAATGCCCGCGAGCAGTCTCAGATTATGCTTGGGGAGGGTTATGAGTTGCTTAAACCTCTTTTAGTTCTACCCTCCCATTAGGGATTTTGACTGCCGCAGCCCCATAGTTTGGTGCCAGCAAACCTCCCTTGGCCCTAGCTCTTCACTCCTAAGCTTCTCTTTGATGGTGTGTTGTCCCAAAAAAAAGAAGGGCTCTGGTGCTAGTCAAGGTGAAGCCGCAACCTATCTCCCCAATGTGTCCGCTATTTCGTTCCCATTTGTACCCCTGTGTCCTGGAACCCAAATGAGCCGAATGCAATTGTGCGCCCCTTGTAGATTAAGTTTATTGATACACTCAAGTGCCAGTGAGGATTTGAGCTCACAGGACGATAGGGCCACAAGTACCGCCTGACTGGAGTCTTAGCTTATACAATTTTAGAATAACAAAGTGCAAGCTTGAAGATTGCAAAGAATTCCATGGGTAATTTAATGCATTTATCAGGTAATTTTTTAATGACTTTAGATCTAATGATAAAACTAAACAGAGATTTTTTTTTTGATTGCATTTTTTTACTATATTTTTGTAGATAATTTCATGGCTCTAATTTTGTGGGCAATGGTGGCCTGAATATTGCAATAAATCGATTGTTAAACTCGCTGTATGGCAAGATGAGCTATCTTGTTGAAACCAAATGTCGTCAATGTTTAGCTGATTAATTTTTGGGAAACACAAATTCAGTAAGCTTGGCTTGACAGTGTTCGCCATTCATTCCGAAAAAAATAAGCACCGGCCAGCCACCAGTGCTCTATGAACTTCGCGAACAGAATTATTTTTTCAAAGTAAATTTCCACAATATGGAATCTTTGTTCTGTCGATTACTTGCCAAACCTTACTGAACAGAAATGGCAACATAGTTTGACATACTCAGCTATCAAACCGTTAACTATGATATCGATAGTTCTCAGGCAGCTAAAAAAAAACTCGATATATAGAGAAAATGCACAACACTTTGAAAAAAGAAAATTATAAAAAGTAAACGGGATTTTACAGCAACTTCAAACTGGCACTTTATTAGAATTTAAAAATCTGCAAAAATTTATGCCAAAACTATTTCTAGAAATTCTAAATAAAAGAAAAGCTTGTGGATTTTTTTTTTAATTTTTATACAATATAAAATTTTAAAATTGGATTTATATGGATTTTACTGGACAATGACACCTTTATACAAAAAATAAAACTAAAAAAACGAAGATGCATAATCAAGACTGGTCAAAATTCTGATGTGCTGTCATTTCCTCGCGGGGTATATATGGCTTCTTTCATAGGACTTTTTCAATACAAAAACTAGCTGCGGTTGCGAAAAAAAAATTGTCAAAAATCAGCGGTGTGTTGTAGGCACTTCAGGCTTGCGCTTTGTTATACTAAAATTTAATGGTCTATAAAATGGCATACTCTGAAAAATTAAAAAAATTCAAGTTAAAAAGTTGCACAATTTAATGAGATTTTGAAAAAAGTGATTAAATTCTTTACGAAGTTTGAAACTTTACGTAGCTTCTCTTGTAGTATGAACTATATTCTTATAAGAAAAAATTGTGGTGAGTTTATAATTCTGCAACGGAATGTATATGAAAAAAAAATCATTAAAAGTAGTTAAGTTTTAGTACTAGGAAACGTAATTCAGCATTTTGTATAATTTTTATACACAAAATTACATCTTCTATTATTACTACCTATTTTTAGCAAAAAAGTAAATATATTTTATTTACTAAATGTGGTAGGTTAGATTACGTTGAAGCGGTTGTCCTGTGGTATACACTCAGGCTCATAGCCCATTGTTATGCCGCTTGCGGAGTTTGTCCTTATCTTTTCTAAAACCAATGTGTGCTTTTCAAAAATTTTACGAAACCCTGATTACTGTAGAACTGAGATCTTCCAATGCATCAAAAAATTGTCTACCTAAAATAGTAAACCTACGATTGGATAGATCAGGACAATGGCACAGAAAGTGCGATATGGTCGCTTCTTCTTCCTCATCTAGACAGCTTCTGCAGAAGCGCGCCTTCCTCTTAGGCAGTGCCCCATTCTAACTGGAATCGGTGTTCTAAGACTGTGCTTGTTTTGGCTTAGCAGAGATTCTGTGCGTTTAGCATTGAGAGTCGGTCACAATCATCGGGCTATTCTGCAGATAGTTTCATTACGCCATCTTTCATTCGGTGATCTTACGATTTACTCTAAAATAAGTTCCTTACATGTTGTAAGCCTCAAATGTAAAAAATAAAAAATTAAAGATAATTTATTTCGAAATATGTTAAATAAAAAATTTGTAAAATCGGGATAAAAAAATGTGTATTTTAGAAATAGCGATTCCTTGCGATCTTATTCCAAGCAGATGAAAATTAAAAGGGAATTCGGATATTTTTTGTGTTTATTCTAGTGGCTTTTCTGCAAGTGTAGGCATAGCAACAATATACATTTTATGCGCCAAAGTAGTTTATGTGGTTGATGCGGTTGGGGTCATAAATATGTCAAGTGCAGTTTTGATAAATAAGAGTTATTGCTTGACTAAAGCAAAAAAGCAAAACATAAAAAAGAAGCAAACAACAAACTAACCAACTCTGAAGCAATAAAAGAAGCGAAATAAAAACTGCTTCAATTTGTTGCATTGATTGAAGTGGCAATAAAAATAGAAATTAAAAAATGTATGGTATACTATGAAATACAGCTATGCATTTGCAAACATATATGTATGTGTAGTTAAGTGTGTGTTTGTGTGTAATAAAGTGGCTATGTAGTGCTATTTTATTACACCAGCCAATTCATAGACTTTCCAACTTCCCGACTTTCGGATTGCACCAACTGTGCGACATTCAAATGCCACCAATTGACTTTTTACAACGTGTTTAATGCGTTAAAAAATGACCAAACGCCACACCATTGGCCAACGCGCCACACGAAATCCTTTCGACTTTATCAATTATGTCGGCCATTCATTTATTGCCAAAGCTGTGGCACCACGAAAAAAAATTTCTGTATGGAATTTAAAAATAAAACAAAAATTTGTAATGCACAAAGAAAATAAATAAAATCCTTTTGCTGCTACACTAGCATCACACATACATATGCACACATACTGCGGCAGTTGCGCCTTATCCGTACGTGTCAGAAGCTACCGACTGCCGCTGTGTGCAACACATAAATTATTACCGTAAAATATCCGTTGCCGCGCTGCTACTGCTGCTGCTGCTGCTGCTACAAAATATATAAATCTTTTGCAATCTTGCGCCTGCATGCATGCATATCTACATATACATATATCTACATATGTATGTGAGTGCGTATGTCTGTCGATATGTGTGCTTTATGAAGGCTTATGTATGTGTTAGTATCACCGCTCTTCTCCTCTGGCTCAGACGTGTTTTCATTATTGTTTTTTTGGTTTTTTGTTTTTTGGTTCAAAAACATTTTTTTATGAAACTTTTCTTATCATTTTTCACTCAATTTATTTCGCTTTTATTTTCACTTGCTTTGCACGGCTGTCTTTGCTTTGTTTTGCTTTGAAGCTTCTAACAGTCACCGAGCCAGGCACGGTCAGCGCCATTGCGATCACAATGGGAGCATACAAATTTATACAGTGGCCGCGTGTTAAAACTCAAGAAAGCGCAGTGTGCTTTTGGCGTTTAAATAAATAAAGTATTGTTTGTGGCTCAACGCATTTGATTTTCTTCTTCATTTTGCTGAGCTTGTCCATCAAAGTGATATACGGAAGCTGATGGTAGTTGAATACTGAAAGCGCTATGAAAGCATACCAGTGGTGCCGTCCATACATAGGCACATGAATACGAGGTGTGTTCAAAAAGTATCGCAAATTTTGAGTTTTTTCAAAAATTATTTACTTATTCGTTAATATCTATTTTGTCCCCTTCAAAGTAATCCCCATGAGATATTATGCACTTGTGCCAACCTTTTTTCAATCTTCGAAGTATTTCAAAAAATCAATTTTTTTTATTTTGTTCAGCTCCTCATTCGATGCCGTCTTTACCTCGTCAATCGTAGCGTAGCGTCGTCCTTTCACGGGCCTATTCAGTTTCGGGAACAAGAAAAAGTCACAGGGGGCCAGATCTGGGGAATACGGCGGCCGTGGTATCAATAGTGTGTTGTTTTTTGGTCAAAAAATCGCGCACAAGCAACGATGGGTGAGCAGGTGCGTTATCGTCATGCAAGAGCCAATTTTTGTTCTTCCACGAATCCGGGTGTTTCTTGCTTCGCGCCAATTGCGCATGATTTGCTGGTAATATTCCTTATTGACCGTTTTGCCCTGTGGCAAGAACTCATGATGCACAACGCCCGTCCAATCGAAGAAAACGGTGTGCAAAACTTTTACATTCGACCGAACTTGGTCCGCTCTTTTCGGTCTTGGTTCGTGCGGCAGCTTCCATTGAGATAATTGAGCTTTGGTTTCCACGTTATAACCATAAACCCACGATTCGTCACCAGTTATGACCCTCTGGAGTAAATTTGGGTCGTCGCGGGCAGAGTCCAACAGCTTATTAGCAATGTTCATGCGATGCTGCTTTTGGACGAAATTGAGCAGTTTTGGTATTAATTTTTGCGGCGACCCGTCTCATGCTCAAATCATTGAAAAAATCGAATGGCACGAACCAATCGATATGTCTAGGTCCTCAGCAACTTCTCTAATGGTGATTCGACGATTGGCTAATACCATTTTCTTCACTTCATAGATTTTTTCATCTGTAGTTGAAGTACTCGAGCGTCCGGCACGCTTTTCGTAGTTCACATCTTCTCGGCCTTCTGAGAACATTTTGTACCTCCGATAAACGTTGCTTTGGTCTGTTTGACACAGTCAACATTCGGAATGCATCCGCGCACTTAATTTCGTTTTTCACACAAAATTTGATACAGGTTCTTTGATCCATCTTTTTGAATAGGTAAAAATCGAAGACGAGTCGAAACACGTGCAAGCAAAGCAGCTGTCAAAAATTAACTGAACATTGAAAATGGCCGAACTCGCCGGCATGAGTGAGAGACATGAGTACCAACATATCGCCAAAAGAAAACGAAATTCGAATATACGTGACCTGCGAAAATTCAAAATTCGCGATACTTTTTGAACACACCTCGTACATATAACAAATATTAATCGCATGGATAATGCGTTGCTTTGAAAACAGCAATTGCTGTACTCTTCTTATTTTATAAAGCTTAAATTTATGGAATACCTACTACTTTTTTTTCATTCTGACCAACTCTCACTATTTTTTTGTTTTTATTCAGCGCAAGCCATCTCATTTTTTCTATTTTCTCCAAAACACTTCCTGTCCCTCAGTTTAACACGCGTGCAATATTCTGTTGGTCGTTTCTGGCACCACAAATGCTCGCTTTTGGAAATATATCACTTCGACTGTGTGTGTTTTATATCCCTTTGCTGCGCTCTTTTCATTAGTTGAAAGCATCGCCTGTGCCGTCGTTCAGCTTGCGGGGATTTCATTTAAATCCTGTGGGCCTCCTATTTATGCACTCACCAGTGCGTCTGCAATGTGTGTGTGTACGAATTTTGAATGTGCCCAGCTTTAATGGTTTGTCGCTTACAAAGATGTGTGATAGAATTCATTACGTTTCTCTAGAAAAAGTGCTTGCCATAACAGTTACTCATTTATATGTATGAAATTTTTCATTAGCACTATAAAACGTTTTTTCGGGTACTGGTGCTTAAAACCTATAACGACTGTTAGTTTTCTATGCTTGTGGATATGTCATATGAGTTGTGTTCGATAACAAGCTTAGCCGTTGCCAGACATCAATCTAAATATAGTGAAGGTTTCGTCACGAAATGAGAGGATTGGGGTTCCCTTAAGAACCTGTGGTCTGCTCCTGGAAAGATGGGCCTCGAGTAACCTCAACGAGCGCTGGGCTAGTGCGCAAACGTACAAGGTCGGGAGATCCTTCTGACCATGGGTAGATCGGGGATGCTCGAGGGAACTGCTAAGGCTAACAAAGCCCAGCTCTCGAATTTGGTGGGTATCCTTACCAGACATTGTCCGTTAAGTGTTCATGCGGTGAGACTTGGGATTTTCTCAAGTCCGTTCTGCCGAAGCTGTCTTGAGGTCGAGGTGGAATCATCTCAATACCTGCAGCTGCCCTTCTATCGTCTGGCAAAGGTTTAGACATCGGGACTTTAATTTTTGCGATACACCTGCGGATATAGCAGGTATAAATACCATAAATTCGGTGAAATTCATCAGTAGCTTGTTGCGGCTAATTACGAACGCACCGTCGGCGTCATCGTAAAATGCATGGTCATCATCGTCCCTAATCCCAGGGCTCCTTCTTTCTTCCCTTCTCCTTTCTCCTCTCTTCTTAATGGCATCACAACGGAAGAATTTTCAATATTTGTCCAAGTGTGCCCTAAGCTAGGGCATCCATTTAACCTTACCTAACCTAACTAGACAGCTCCTCAATCATTTCGGGTTATTTAGTAAAGAAGTAATTAAAAAAAAAAAAATTCACTTGGTACAAACTTTATAACTTTTTATTTATTTTCAAAGTTATATGAGCTGTATAGCTTTTCTTCGACTTCGATAAATAGCTTTAAAAATAAATAGAAGGCTTTTGATATACCGAAATTGTCAAAATAGCACATCTAAAAGCAAAATTAAATATTAACGAAAAAAGTCTTGCGAAAATTATTTGTAAGAAATATATCGGAAACGTCCGTCTGCACTTTTACACACAACATAATTGTAAATATACAGTTTAGTCAACATTTGTTGAAGTTATGAAAAAAAGTAGTTTCGTGGAAAAACAGAGTTTGAAAAACTGCAAATATAACAACAATAGCGCTAAATAATATGCTGTGACTGTGCTTTGAAAGGAATCTTTGCTGTTGCAGTAGTCGAAATTACAGCACAGCAGAAATAAGGTGTTCGTTTAGCTTTCCCGTAACTTTAACTGCGCTATTACAAACAGATCAGATGCAGGACAGCTTAAAATTTTTACTCGTATAAAAACGCTGTGGCTTTAGTAGCGAAAAACCGACAGCACAGCAAAATTCTACAAAAATTTCCATACACTACTTGGAACTTTGGAACCTTTTAAAAGCTACGAGGTGTACTATCTGCACGACGGTCCACAGCATCAGCAACATCTGGGGGCATCTTCCTAAGGCGAGACATTAGCAGTTAAAACGACAAAAAGAAAATGGTAGTAAAGTACTTGGCTTTTTCTAAAACGCTGTCGCTATGCTTTCGTGTTGTAACAATCATCGCAGCAAAGCAACATCAGAGCTTTGTTTTTTTTTGTGGTATTGCTTTGCTACCATAGTGACAGCTTCAATTTTCGCAGTCAAAGTATGGCCGAAGTAAATTAAATGACAAACTGAAATCAATTGAATCACTGACAAAATGGTGCTTAAAATTTTCTTTACAGTAGGCATTAGTCTGAACAAAGCTACACCTAAATTCAAAATAAAACCATGTACACATTTTTCACATCACCCAACAGCTGAATGCGTAAAAAGCAAAGATACTCCTGCCAAATGCATTAACTGTTTGCAGAACCACCCAGCGAACTATAAGGGTTGCAAGGTGTACCAAAGCCTTGCCAAAAAGCCAAACATTTCAGATAGGAGGCAAAATTTTGCATCCTATTCTTACACTGCTCAAGGTTTTCCTCAACTAAATAATTTTACACAAAGAGAAAACATAAATGCCAATCCAAACATATCGTATGCCCAATGTGTCAAAAGTAATTCCAATCAAGATAATAATGTTCTTGAAAAAATTGAAAACTTACTTTCTAAACAAATTGAACTCACTCAAAGCTTGTTTAAAATGATGTCCCTTTTAATGGAAAAACTATGCAAGTAAATCTACGAATAGCGATCTGGAATGCCAATGGTTTAAGTAATCATACCGAGGAAGTAACAATGTTCCTCAATTTAAACAATATTGACATCTTGCTAGTGTCCGAAACTCATTTCACGACTAAATCATACTTTAAAATTGTAGGGTACGATCTTATTTGTGCAAACCACCCACGCAACAAAGCCCATGGTGGCTCAGCCATTTTAATTAGATCTGAGATCAAATATGAAAGTCTGGAAGAAGTCAAAGAACAATACTTACAAGCAGCCGGGGTTAAAATTAAATGTTATACCCATGAGTTACAAATATATTCAGTATACTTCCCTCCGCGATTCAATCTTAAAGCTGACCAATATGTTGAGATTTTTAAAAATTTTGGACCAAAATTTTTTGTTGGTGGAGACTTCAATGCAACACACCCTTGGTGAGGCTCTAGGCTTATCAACCCAAAGGGCAAAGAACTCGAAAGATGCATCACCCAAAGAAACTTTTCTATATTATCTACAGGTACGCCAACTTATTGGCCAAGCGATCCGAAAAAAATTCCGGACCTTCTTGACTTTGCGGTATACTCTGGCATACCCAGTTGTAAGTTAAGCATTCAGAACAGTAATGATCTCAGTTTAGATCACTCTCCTTTAATTGTTATATACAATGACAACGTTTATCACATTTCCAAGAAATATAAAATACTTCGACCAAAAACTGACCTCGAATCTTTTCAATATTGGATTGATAAACATATTGATCTGAATGCGCCGTTAGAAACAGGAATTGAACTAGAAGCAGCAATAGAATCATTTACGAACCTTATTCATGAGGCCGCATACCTGTCTAGCCCGACAAAGGACCAACCCATTTCTAATAACCATTCCCAAGTCCCATCTGAGATATTGCTGCTCATTAATACCAAAAGAAGATTAAGGAAAGCCTGGCAGGAAAATAGATACCCTGCTCAAAAGAGAGATCTTAATAGAGCAAAGAAACAACTGAAATTAAAGCTTGCTGATTTTAAAAACCAGACTTTTAGCTCGTTTATTAAGAACCTTGAACCCACTAAAAATGATGATCACAGTCTTTGGAAAGCTATCAAATACCTTAAGCGACCAACCAAACGTAAAGTAGCAGTACGAGATTCAGTCGGCGTATGGTGTAGGAGTGACGAAGCCAAAACAGAGGCATTTGCAAAACACCTCTTTGAAACTTTTCAACCTAATTCCGTAGGTACCAGCAGTAATGAAGTAGAGATATTGAACTTTCTCGAATCTCCATGTCAAATGGACTTACCAATCAGTAAGATATCAAATAATGAAGTTACTACAGAAATTCATAGATTAAATAACTACAAGTCACCTGGATATGACTGCATCGATAGCAAAGTAGTTAAGGCTCTTCCTGAAAAAGCTATACAATTCCTAACCATAATTTACAATGATATCCTTAATTTATACCATTATCCCACCCAGTGGAAATGTGCCAATGTGGTCATGGTACCAAAACCCAATAAACCCGAGAATAGTGTCAAGTCTTACCGTCCTATTAGTCTGCTGGTAACATTTTCGAAAGAATATTTTTGCAAAGAATGTTGCCTGTAATTGAGGATCATAACATCATACCTGAACATCAGTTTGGGTTTAGAGTAAGACATGGTACACCAGAGCAGTGCCACAGGGTCGCAAATGTAATTACAGCTGCACTGGAAGAGAAAAAATACTGTTATGCAGCCTTTTTAGATGTTGAACAAGCATTTGACAGGGTATGGCACCAGGGACTTCTGTTCAAAGTAAAAAAGATATTACCAGCACATTTCTATCTGGTACTTAAATCTTATTTAAGTGACAGACACTTCTATGTAAGGCACGGGGATGCCTCATCTGAAATTTATAACATTAATGCCGGTGTACCCCAAGGTAGTGTCTTAGGTCCTGTCCTTTATACTATATTTACAGCTGATATGCCCAATTCAGAAAAGGTAGAAGTAGCAACTTTTGCTGATGATACAGCATTTATCGCTTATAACGAGTCCCCTGTAGAAGCTTCATATCTTTTGCAAAATCAACTCCAAATTTTGGAGTCTTGGCTTAACAAATGGAAAATAAAAGTTAATTCGGAAAAATCTACACATGTCACTTTTACATTAAGAAGAGAGCAATGCCCTGCTGTATTTTTAAATAATAAACAAATTCCCACTAGTGACAGAGTCAAATATTTAGGGATGCATCTTGATCGACGCCTCACGTGGAAAAGTCACATTCAGGCTAAGCAACAACAACTAAAAATTAAAACAACACGTATGCACTGGCTGCTTGGCCGTAACTCACAACTTAGCCTAGAAAACAAAATACGGATCTACAAAGCTATTCTGAAGCCCTTTTGGACCTACGGAATACAGCTATGGGGAACTGCTAGCAACTCCAATGTGGAGATCTTGCAACGTTACCAATCAAAAACATTACGAAGCCTTGTTAATGCCCCTTGGTTTATTACCAATGAATCTATTCATAACGACTTAGGTATTCTTTTTGTGAAGAATGAAATTCGAAAATATAGTACTAGATATCTGAAACGATTATCTAATCACATAAATCCAGCTGCTATTTGTTTATTAGACACAACCAATGAAACTATACGGTTAAAACGCAATCATATCTTAGACTTGCCATTCCTCTAGTATGAATCTACTCAACCTATAAACTTTAAGGTAAAATTAAGTAAGTTAATCTTAAGTGATAATATTAACAAACAATGAATTTAAGCAATCTTGAAGTACTAATGAATTTTAATAATTTAAGAACGAACTGTACAAGTTAACAAGCTGTTGTAATTTCTATGTAGATTTGCACAAAAGCAAAACTACCGCTGCCATTATCTTATAATATCTAATTTGCTGAATGTCTTATAGTAGATAGATTGCAAATAAAGTAAGTTATAAAAAAAAAAAAAAAATACTTGGAGTATGCCTGTTGGAGCTAGAAGCGTTTTTCTAGCTCTGAATATTTGAAACTTTCTTAAAATTTATTTCTATTAATTTTAATTTATAAATTTATTCTTTACAATTAATTAAAACGACCAGGTGCGTTGAGCGATCAATCGAGGAAAAAAAAAATCCTTTAGCGGTAGGTAGGCGATGACGAAGAATGGTGGGTGACGAAGACGAAAAAGAAAACGGTGATGTATGGTGGTGTGATTTTCGCTGCAGCTACTACGAGTGGTGGTGTGATGTTTGTCGTGCCGAAATTACATTTTTTATGCACGCACTTTTGTATTGGCTCTCGATTAGCGGGACATCTAATCGAACGATGAAACTGACCTACCGCTAAGTATAGTGAACTCAGTGCACTGCTATGGTTCTGTGTCTGCACTGCTAATGTGTTGCGTCGTCCCAGAGGTAATTTTCTGTTGCGTTATCCCAGTAGGGATTTCTGTGTTTCAACAATGCCATTTTTAAGGTATAGGATAGACACTATTTTTTAAGGGATTGGCATTAATTTTTGTTTTTCAAGTTTTTGACTGTAGCCTTATTCCTTAAATTCTCTCGTAAGATCAAGCTTTTGACGTCATTAAGTACTAGACCGAGTCGGTCGTCATACAAAAAACAGAAAACCCTGGTCAACCATTGTACTTATTTACAGCCTATAGTTACACATTTACTGCAATCCTCATCTCTTAATGATTAGGATTTAGGTGGGTTTTCGAGGCATTATACCCACCTAAATCCTAATCTGTTGTTTGCTTCTCTGCATATAATCTGCTATCTCCACGCATATCCATTGCAATTGAATTCGGCATCGACAGTTTTTTGCCAGATTTTCGCAGAGATACCTGACCGACAGGATCCTGCGAACTCCACCTTATTGCTTGAATCGATACTACTAACTTGGAAAAGAAAAATTATTTTGCTGTAATTCCTTATACCTTTTGAGCAAAATCTATGTATGTAGAGATTTAAAATTATTGCACTAATTACTCCTTATTGGCTATCATCTTCATACCATAAATGTCCGTTCGACTTAAAGTGTTGATTTACACTCCAGATTACATAAATTAGAAAGAAGCTTAAGAAGCTAGATTTAAAATATTTACAGCTTTTTATATTGAAAACCATAAATTAAACTGCTGACTCATTGGACACTCATTGGAACGCTTTGATTGTCATTTAACTTACAATTCCATTTCTTAACTATAGCAATTTAATGACCACCAAGCTCGTCTCTCACATTGACCCACTAGGTAACAGCACTCACTTAGCGCTGATATCAGCGATTCTGCTATTTTTTATAGTTATTAAACTGTGTTGATTGCCGTTGAACTGCTTTGCCTACATATATGCATATTAGCCAAACAAAAAAAAAACGTATACCAATTTATATAAGAATACTTCCATGCTTGCATAAATCGACGAACACGTGCAATCGAACGACCATCATAAATAGCACCTTTTATATTCCTATTGAAAGTCTCACTTCATTTCCAATTGTTTTGTGCCACATAAAAGCACATTTGGCCTAAGTGTAAAGAACTGTGTGTGACAGCAACGGCAACGGTGATGGTGTTGGTAATAGTAGCAGTGGCGTTGGCGTTGCTGATGGAGTTGAGATGGTAATGTGGCTGATGACAGTTTACCTCCTAGCATTTTCTTCAGCTGCATTATGCACGCCAACCGTTTGCCCTGCAAAGCACATCCTTCCATTCCATTGTGCACTCCTCCCTACGGTTCTTAAATATTCCCTGCATTTGCCAATAAACGCCAACAATATCCTGCTTTAATTTTATCGATTTCAATATCAATCGGATCGACCGCCAAGCATTTGCCTCTGACCAGCCACTTGCCTGTTAGGCCAGCAGAACACTTGGAATTGTAGTGGCATAAAACCCATTTCAGTCGATTTCAACTGTGGCGCTATTAAAATGGCATAAAATATAAATTTATGCCAAGCAATGTCAACGACCAGCTGCAAGTCCTCGCCATCGTATGTGTTAAGATGGCAAAGAAAACAGCAAATCATGCGCCAACCCGCTGAGATGCGCGGCGCTTTGAGCCGATCGATGCGATTGGTACGATTTTTGCACTTACTCATCGTGGCGTATTCACAGTTTGATAAGCATTTATGATCACTTTTCCTGGCGTTCATTTATTGTCCATTGAGTGTGTTTTGATGAGCCTTCGATGTGCATCTGTTCTCCGATGCTGTGGTTGATGATGGTGATCGCCGCGTTTGCATGCGATGCTGTACTGCTGTGAAAGAGGCCGAATTTAGTTGGTTAGTGGTGATTGTTTTGGAAATCGTGCTGCGCCTGCAGTGCTATGAATGTAATCATCGGCAAGTGCTGAACTTATGAGCAAAAAGTTGACACATTCACCTTCAATGGACAATGAATAGCGGTGTGGGAGCATAAGTTCAAAAAATACAATATTTTTGTTTTTTAATTTGATACGCTCTTTGATACCTTTTTTGATGCCAACATTATTTTTTTCTACTTTTACTACTATGTAATTGCGAAAAATGTATACCATTTCTAACTACACTTAACTTAAGTTACGTAAGAACTTAAAGATGAGCTTGATTAAACTGTCAAATCGAATTACTACGTAAACAACCGTAAAAAATACACATTTAAGGTTAATATATAGTTCATAAATATCCTGAAGCAAGTAACTGTACAACATAACTTTAAGCAGTCAAGCCAGGGTTATTGAATTAAAAAGAATTCAATCATACAGTAGCACGATTTTCTCACTGAAAAACTTAGGGAGGTGGTCAGCACGTCAAGTCAATTGAATTAGTGATATATTTCATCACCCATATTTACAACGTTTTGTTTTACTTATTTCTTTGCTTTGGAATTTTATTCAAAAAAGTTTAAAAAAATTAATATATCTGGCAACATTATTCTGTCGCGACTCTCAGTTTATGTAAAATACATAGCTTAAGAAATCTTATACCTACAGCTCATATTTTTTTTAAACTAAGTGAAGCTTAGGCTAACCAGGAATATGTGGTGTCGGTCTGGTAGATAGGCTTTAATTATGTAAAACTAAAGGGTGTTTTTTTTAGAGGTTAGGTTTTCAAGTTGGCACTACTTTTTTCGTAGATGGTCTTTTTGACAGCTGTCACTTGATTTATGCTCAGTTTGGTTTGCCATTTCATAATGAATAGACTTACACCTGAACAACGTTTGCAAATCGTGCAAATTTATTACGAAAATAATGGTTCGGTTCGCGCGACGCATCGAAGAAAATTTTGTTCAGCGATGAAGCTCACTTTTGGTTGAATGGGTATGTCAATAAGCAAAATTGTCGCATTTGGAGTGAACATAATCCACAAGCTATTGCTGAGACGCCGTTACATCCTCAAAAAGTCACTGTTTGGTGTGCTCTATGGGCAGAGGGAATCATTGGTCCATATTTCTTTAAAAATGAAGCCGGCCATAATGTTACAGTCAATGGAGAGCGCTATAGAGCCATGATTAATGACTTTTTCGTGCTTGAATTGGACGATGTTGATGTGGACGGCCTTTGGTTCCAACAAGACGGCGCTACATGCCATACAGCCAACGCAACAATCGATTTATTGAAGGAAACTTTTGGTGAGCGCATTATCTCGCGCCGTGGACCTGTGGCGTGGCCTCCAAGATCGTGCGATATAACACCGCTGGACTATTTCTTGTGGGGCTATGTGAAGTCGCTTGTCTACGCAGATAAGCCCGAGACGATTGACGTCTTGGAAGAGAATATTCGGCGCGTTATTGCTGACATACGGCCCCAATTGCTGCAAAAAGTGGTCGAAAATTGGGCCTCTCGGCTGGAATTTATTCGAGCCAGCCGCGGCGGCCACTTGCCCGAAATCATTTTTAAAACATAATGGCAAACCCTTATCTTTATAATAAAGCTAAATTCTTGGCCATACCATTAAATTATATACGTTTTATTTCATCTTGAAAACCTAACCTCTAAAAAAACACCCTTTATGTCTTAGACTAACTTAGGCTAACAGAGTTCTAAAAATTCAAAGTCAACAGCTCTCTAAGTTTCTTAAGGCTGGAGTAATCATTTAAAAACAATTACTCCCCTATTGGAAATTTTGGCACATGGCGTCGTACGTCAATCATATTTGACACTTATGAACTAGGCAGCTGCACTATTTCCGTGAAAGTCATCACTCAAAGTATTTTTATTTTTAATTTAGTAAATAAATTATCCAAATTGTTAAGTTGTATTTAAGTCTAGAGTGATTATTGTACTCTAAAACTCTTCGATTTCATTTACAAAATTTATGTCCCGTAAGATAATTTATATTTATTCTGTTTTAAATGATAGATATTTTTGAAACCGTTTGATATTTAGTGGTGCTGTAAATCACCTTAAGTTCCAAATGTAAAGCGTGGTTAACTTTGAAGAGCCGGTGTTGATTTTGAATAAAATACAATTTTTTTAGGAAATTATTGTCATTTCTCTTTATTATTATAATATTGGTATGGCTTAATTACGAGTGCAACAAAATATCGGCCAAATGGCCGCCGCGGCTTCGGCGGCACTCCTCCATCCGATGGTCCAAATTTTCAATGACGCTGAGATATAATTGAGGTTCTATGACGTTAATGCTGTGAATTATCTCATCCTTTAGCTCTTGAATTGTTGCTGGCTTATCGACGTACATCTTTTCTTTCAAATAACCGCAAGTCTAAATGCAAGTCTTTATGCATAATGTTCTTTTACGCCGAGCGTGAGAGGTGCAATTGTTGAGGTGGACCGCTCTTTAACCACACTATCGCGAACAGCAGCAATATTTTCTGCAGTACGAGCTGTACGAGCATGCACTGGTGTTTTCACATCTCCTACAGACCCGGTTTGCCCACACTTTTGCACAATTTTTCCGATTGTTCGCACATTTGGACGATTAAATTGACCGAAAAAATCACGAAGTGCGCGATATGCATTTTGATTTGAACGCCCGTTTTCATAATAATGCTGAATAGCTTTAACGCGTTGCTCGATTCTGTATCTTTCCACGGTTTATATTGAATTAATCTGAAATTAAAAAATGTCAAATGAAATGCAGAAAAAAGCTTAACGTTTAGGTGTGGTTCATATTCAACATCCGCCCTTGAAGTTTAACCGCCCTTTATTTTAAGGGGGAAACGATATTTTTGTCAATGTCAAAACTTTGAGGCTCGGAAAAAATAGTCAATATTAATTTAATAAATATTTTTTTTTTTAATTTAATTAGAACTAAAATTTTATACAGTCCATTCCTTTGGAGTCTTTCATCTTTACGTGTATAGGGTATTCCATTTGTACATTCTTTCCAAATGAGAACTTTGTTTCTCGACTTGCTTCCTTTATAGCATTTTAGCGTCTAACGTCTGTGCAGTACAATTTTAATTATGGAACCGTATAACGTGCAGAAATGTAGAGGTTAATCATGATTCAATAGTAAAATGTTTGCTCAGTAAGCAGCTTTCTCATTCCCTCTTGACAATTCGGCTCCCTTAGCAAGACACTGGGTTGCTAACTCTAGAAATATTCAGCAACAGTAAAATTTGTAGGACAAACATTTCGTTTTCAAAAGAGTGTATAAGCACTTGCTTGATATGTCCATAGCTAAAACGATATGGAAAACATACTGACATACAGCTTAAAGCAGGATCTCATAGAGCATCTTTGTGAGGCAATGAACGTGAAAGATGGACGTTTTGACAATTTGAGTCTGATGACTTTCAAATACTGGTTGGGGGAGTACTTACTATGTTACTTTAAAGATACATAAGTTACCTACAAGCAATAGGTATGTAACTAATCACAGCCTCCTGATGGCAGCTGGTTTTTTATGAGGAGTTTTTTCGAGGCAAAAATACACTCGGAGGTGTGCCATTGTCTGTCCAGGAGTCTCCATTATTACAAACAACATTTTCTATCATTTGGTATTTCATGTCCGTGATAGTTTGTCAAGTATGAGAATGACGAACGCCGTACCGTAACCACCAACGGTGACCGATATCAGTACATCAGCAAATTTTTTTCATCCATTATTGGAGGATTATTAGTTCCAACACGACGGCCTAGCAGACGTTGAGTTTAGTTTGACAATGTTCTGTCAGCGGCTCATCTCCAGGAACGGCGAATTCGTAGTATTCTTATTGAACTAAACATTAGCCAGCAAAAACAAAAAACATAATGCAGATAACAAAAAACATAACAAAAATCTTAATGCATAAGAAAAAAATAGCAGCAAGACATACTAAATCAAATTATCTATGCGCATTATTAAAAAGTTTGATGAAAGAGAATTTAGAGGAAGCAAAGTCAATCGTAATAGATTTATAAATATGATAGTATTGAATTCGATCAGAGCTCTCACAACGGGTGCATTCCTTGCAAACAGAGTTCTTATGAAGGCAATATGGAAAAAATCTAACCTACACAGCGTTCTAGATTGGGTATTTAAAGAGATTCGCTCCAAAAGGGAGGGGAAATCCACAACGGGCTGAATAATATGAAACACAAAAGATAAAGACAAAATAAATCGCCGAGACTGCAAAGATTTCAAAGTGGTAAGTAGGCATCTATAATAATATGAGGGTATGGGGAATGTAGCCAATGAAAACCAAGGTATCCAGATAAAGGATGCATATTCCTCTTTAGAACAAACAAATGACGGGCAGAGCAATTTAAGAGTATAAGAACTTGTAAATTCTGTACTGTTGCGCCTTACAAATGATAATATGGCATAAGATTTCGAAATTGCCTAACTAATATGACTAGTAAAAGTGGACTTAACATCAAAAATTACTCCTAAGTCCAATATATTACTGATTGATCTTCGAAATATAAAAGAAGAGGTCCTCAAAATAGAAAAACACTTGTTGAAAGTAATGTGCTAGCATTTCGAAATATTTAAAAATAGTTGAAAAAGATCCTAAATGTGCTTCACTGAAAATGTTAACACTCCTCTCGATATTGTTTACGGCCATTGACTAAATAAATTGTAATATGAGGTAGGGAATAAGTTCGTATCGTTTTTACCGAAGACTTTTATTTAAACAAAAAACTTTAATTATATCAATAAGTTAATCAATTACATATTCGGTGTTGCTGTTTTCAATCTCTTCTCACCTTTCGACCAATTAGTTGATGCCGTTCCGCTAAAAATTGCCTGGTCTGATGTCAAAGAAGTTGTTGAGCCAGTTTTTAAGGATCTCTTTGTTATCGATGCTAACGCCTTTCATTTGGTTTGACAGGGAGCGGAAAGTATGGTAATCGGTCGGTGCAAGGGGCGAACGCGGCGGATACTAAAGGGCCTTCCATTCGAGCTCTTGGAGTGCGGCTTTGACGACTTGTGCAACATGGGGCCTGGCGTTATCGAAAAAGAGTATGGTTTGACCATGTCGATCAGGTATTTTCAGTCGAATAGCCTCCTTTATGCGGTGTAGCTGGGCAATGCAGAACTCTTTGTTGACCGTGGCATTCTTTTCGAATATTTCCCAGTGCATCATACTCTTCCAGCCGCACACATATTGGATGAAGATCCGGCTTGACTCTCGGTTTTAGCGCATCTCCTGGAGCCACCCACTTCTTTCTTTGTTTCACATTGATGCTAAGGAACTATTTCTCATTTTCCATGACGATTCGGTACACAAAGCGCTGTTTATGACGGATTGTTGCTCGATGACGGGTGAGATGCTGAAAAGCAATTTGAAGGCGACTTTCTTCGTTTTTGTCGTTGAGCACTCAGGCTCCCAATTTTTCGGTAAAACCCATTGAATGAAGGTGATTGAGAATCGTTTTATGTCAAAGTCGCCATTTTGGAACTTTGCAAACCATTTCCGTGCTGTAGACTCGCCTATGGCACCTTCTATCGCAAATGTCCCGGGATACTTCGGCAGCTTTTTGACCTCGCTGAAAAGCAAGGAAGAGGAGGTGTCGAAAATGTTGATTTTTGCCTCCTGGGTATTCCATATTTAAGCCTCAAAGCAGCAAACGAATGATTTGCGCGTGCATCCTTTGTTGGGTGTTTGGCCGAGCTCCTCCTCCAGTTTTTGGTGTGTGTCTTGTTGTTCTAATGCAACTGGCGTTACCTAGAGTTTTTTGCTGCCTACGAATGGTAGTTAATTTTTATTAACAAGTTTTAATTCCAAAAATAAGTAGGTGCAGCTGCTAGTAGATAAATATTTCATTGAGTTTACATGTTAGTAGTATATCTCAATTAAGTATACCTCTACTCTATGCAAACAGCTAAGCTGTTAAGATTTTTCATGAAAAATTAAATCCCTTCCCTTCAGAGATATTTTTATTGTTCAGACTGTTTCAAGCAACCCCTAATATACCACCAAAAGCTATACTCATTCACAGAATCAACTAATTCCGTACTGTACTGTATGTGCGGCATGGTAACCTTATACTCCCTTTGGATATCAGTATTACATTTATAATCTATTTATTTCCTCTCTTTTTTGCAGGTTCGCTTGTATTTCTCACAAATACCCGATGACAAAGTGCCATACGTGAATAGTCCGGGTGAACAGTATCGAGTGCGGCAATTGCTGCATCAACTTCCGCCACACGATAATGAGGTAAGAAACAACGCACACATACACACATACACGTATAGTAAGTTTATTTAATCATACCCTGCAGGGCAATCAACTAGGCACGATTTAATGCTTTTTTGGTGAATTTTGAACTATAGTACGCGAATACACTATAACATCTCAACGTTCTAACAATTTTTCCTTGTTTATTTTTTTTTTTTAATACAACTCATTGATTAACTAATACCATATAAATCCAAGTTTCAAACTGAATACAAAAATTAGAAACATTCAACAAATTTTCGTAAAAATTTCAAACTTCTTAGTCAGAATTTTAGAAAAATTCGGGTACTGAATTTTATAGTTATTGAACAAAATTGCCATTGGCTCTCGGTCCGGCTAGACGCTGTAATTTACTCCTTCAGTGGCTGTAGTCATTACACGGTGCCACGTCCATGGAGCGCGCTTAGGGGGATTGTTTGAGTGTACTTTTCGTCACTCTACATTCCAAAGAAAGATGTCGTAAGAAGTCGTTCACGATTAACGCAAGCGTCTTAATTCTAGTTTCGCTAGCTTTGGTTTTTCCTACACCTTGAAAACAGAAACTGACGGAATACATACAAAGATATGAAAATATATATGTATATAAAGGGTGATCAGCTTAAGGGTATCACATTTTAAATTGAAATAAAACAACGAAAATTCAAATTGATTAGGTAATCTTTACTATTTTTGTATAGAACCATTCATGAAATTTATTTTATTATTTTTAAAGATAATCCCTTTCAAATGTTAGCTGCAATTGCGCATCGGCCATCCGTAAACACCAATTTTGAAAGACTCGCTGGAGGACTTCGGTCGAAATCTCGTGAATAACTTTAATAATGTTGGCTTCCTATACTTCAATCGAAGCTGATTTATCCATATAGCATTTAAACTTTGCACAACCCCACAAATAAGTTCAAAGGTGTACTATCACAAGATCTTGGTGGTCAATTCACTGGTCCGAGACTATAGATAAATTGCTCACCGAAACGCTGACGTAGTAAATCCACTGTTTCACTGGTTGTATGTCAATTAGCGCCATCTTGTTTGGAATTGAATATTGTGAAATTCACGGGCTTCAATTTCCGTCTTTAAAAAATTGTTTATCACTATTACATTGGTGCCAGTCTCGTCTTTGAAGAAATGTGGGCCGATGATTCCTCCAGCTCATAGACTACACCGAACTGTTGTTTGCAATGGGTATAATGACTGTTCTTGGATGGCCTCGGGTTGCTTTTCAGTCCAAATTCTGCGATTTTGATTATTGATATAGCCATTAACACTAAACCTACCGATACTTTATGTATTCCTATTCCTTCCAAAGAGGGTCAAATGGCCCGTCTTTAAAATGTTATATACAGGGTGAACGATATGAAGTGTTACCTATTCAAAACACCATAACTTTTTTGTGTCAAATTAGTTTTTATTGATTTCAAAGACAAAATTGTTCAAAAATGATTACTATTTTGACATACAGGGTGAACGATATGAAGTGTTACTAACTTCATACTGCTTGTATCTGTAAAACAGCTCATGACATCAACGTCAAAGTTGTTCTAATGACAGTTCAAAATATTGTTTATAAGCCATCAAAACCATTTGCGTCTCAGTTTTGTTGAATTTTTTTTTGTGATGGAATTCAAACGTAATAGTGTGAAATCAAACGATTGTGATTGCGTTATATTTGGCTGGAAAATCACAACCAGCCATTGTTCGTGAGCTCAGTCACCTCAAAGTGAATAAAATGTTTGTTTATCGCGCTATAGAACGTTACCATGATACTGGTATGGTAGCATTGCAAAACGCTATGGAGGTGGACCAAAAACAACCGCAAGAACGCCAAAAATGGTTCGGAAACTTGAACGAATTCCACGTCGAAGTGGAAGAAAAATGGCCAAAGAACTGAAAATATCACAAGATAACATTTTACGCATATTGAAAAATGAGCTCAAGGTCAAGGCTTACAAGATCCAAAAAGCACACGATCTTTCACCACAGCAAAAAAAGTTCGGTGCGAAAGAGCAAAGGAGTTGTTGCGCTTGCACGAACGTGACGAATTTCCTAACATTGTGTTTTCTGATGAAAAAAATTTCTCAATTGAGCAGTTCATAAACACTCAAAACGATCGTGTTTACTTGACCGAACGCTCATAGGAGAATTTGAGCCTACGTATGGCCGCTCGAAGCAATTTCCCATCGCAAGTAATGGTTTGGGCTGCAGTGCCCGCTGAAGGACGCTCTCCAATCGTTTTAATCGAGCCTGAAGCTGCTTTAGAGCCGTGTCAAACATTTCGGTCGTAGACCATGGACTTTCCAACAGGACTCGGCACCGTCTCATAAAGCTCGTGTGAACGAAGAATGGTTAAAAAATCATGTTCCACACTTCATTTAGTTCACACAATGGCTTTCGAATTCGCCAGACGCAAATCCGATGGACTATTTCATCTGGTCCATTTTGGAGAGCAAGGTGAGAATTATACGAGAATGGGCCAAAATACCTCGAGATTACATTCGTGCAGCATGCAAGTCATATTTTGACCGTTTGAAGGTTATAGTCAAGCCAAAAGGTGGTCATATCGAGCTAAAGTGAATATACATATATTACTAAGATCACATATATTTCTCGGTAAAACAATTAGCAAGAGAGGAGTAAATCTTGAAAAACACATTCGATGTATTTTTTAATAAAGGTCGTGAAGGCAAACGGCAATTTAATAATGTTATTTCTAAGAACTTCTGACGAAAAGTTTAAAATAGTTAATTTGACCTGTCAAGAAAAACCCTATTGGAAATGTACCTCCAATCTGATTACTTTTTATATGTAGATTTGACACTATGTGAGTGTGTTAAAGTATTTATTATAGAAACCCCAAGCAGCCAGTTTCCCAAATTGTTTGTTTAAATGACAACTTTTACATCTGATTTACCCAATAGATTGAATCCGAAAAGGCTTCAATTTAGCGAAGAGCAATAAGGATAAAAGCTGCGCATAAGTAGTGTACCGCCAAGGTTCATAGGTTTTGAAGAGTTAAGAATGGTCTACCAATTTTTTGGTAGCCTTCACGAATACATATTTTTTACAACAACAACATATCTGGCACAGAGTCTTCACCCACGCACTTTACTTCACTCCCGCCATAAATAGCCAATCAATTACAAGTTTTGCATAATTTGCATTCCTTTTCAAACTCTCACGCAACGCAATTCTGGCGTTCTGCTCCACGCAATTTATTTTTTTTTTGTTTTTGCTAAGTATGCTAACCCGATTTTTATGTTATTAGACAACTTCAAGTCTCAATAAGTTGTTAACGTTAAAAATTGCCCCAATTCTTTACTGTCTAGGTGAACTGGTCCTCCCTAGCTTGCGGGATCAGCATGTGGTGTGCTGTTGAATTCAACTGAATTCTAGATATTTGTACCGTTGAATGCAACTATGAAGTTGGGGTATCGCCATTTGCGACTAACGAGTTTTCACGCACTTCCCACTGTGTTCGAGTTGCTAGCAAGTTCATCCCGAAAACTCTTTGAACCATTCATATGAAAATATCTGATAGATATGCTGATTGGTAGTGACATAGCTGGTTAACTGAGTAACATATGTATGCATGTGTATGTGTGCACATTCACATATGCATGCAAATGCCTCGGCGAATGCATGGAAACCAGCGGGAGTTGGTTAGAAGCGAAATTTTAATGAGCTACAATAAATTTGCGAGAAAAGATGTTGAAGAAAATGAAAATAAATGTAAAAATGGTTCATTGACAAACATTTTTGTTAAGTTAGATTCTTTTTTTTTTAATTTTAGTTATATTATTTATAATTCTTATCGTCGTTTATGTGAGATCGCTTCAAATTGAGATGAAAATTTAAAGAGTAGCTAAAATCCACATCTGAAGAAGGAAACTAAAATAAGTCAACTATAACAGCGCAACTCAAAAAATGCTTTTGAAGACAACAATAAAAACAAATCTGCCATTAATTTCTAAATATAATATATGCGCCAAAAATGCTTTTAAAATCCTCATAATCCTAAAACTGTGCCTTTAAATTTTATGCACAGACTCTGACTTATTAACAAGTTTTAAGAATTTGTTTGTTTTGCATTTAATTTTAATAATTTTTTATAAAAATTGGGTTCATTCTCCTCCGAAAAGCGAGTTTCAAAGTTTGAGCAAATTTTGAAAAAAAATGGTTATCAAAGTTTCACACTTTTTGACTAGAATTTTGAGAAAATTTTCGGATGCGCACATTTGGGTAATATATTTCATTAAATTTAGGTACAATAAAGTGCATGTTTTAAGTAACTCGAAAATGGGGTTGATTTTTAAAATTTCTTCTTATGCAAAAAAGATCGACGAATTTCCATTTTTTTTTTTTTGAATCGCGCTATAAAAACTTTTTTAACTGCTTACTTCGTCAAAGTCGAGAAATGTCTTTTGAATAGTATTCGTGCGCCTTGCTTTTATAGTTCATTACAAAAATTGTTAAAAAAAAGTGTGCAACTATCACATAAGGCGACTTCCATTAATCACATACACCACGCCTTTACGCCCATTCGAAATGCATTAACGCACCGCCCGGATTACATAAAAAAAAACAGTTACACCTTTGTAGCTGTAGGGCATTGAAACGCATAGCCAGACCAATAAGGAAACAAAGAAACCAACAGCATTTACATGAGAAAGGCAGAGATGCTGAGATAGAAATGACATTGCGGCCGAATTGACAATTTGGATAACTGGCGAAATGCACAAAATGTTTGAACATTTGCATACATATGATTGTATGAGTGCATGTAGTACAAGCTACATACCTACCATGACATTCGCTCGGGCAAACATGAGAAAACAAAAACAACAGCAGCGTGAAAGAGCGAAAATATTATAATTGACAAGAATCGAGTAGCCAACTGGAAGCTAAAATAGATATACATATACATATGTATATGTCTACACACATATATGTACATATAAACATAAATATGTATGTACGCATTTATGTGCATTAGAGCGTGGCATGTGTCCACACTTGGTCATCATCAATGGTCTAACAAACCGGCCTGTTTCCCTTACGTGCCTGCGGCTGCCTTTTCCCCACGCCCCGGCTGAAGCCTTCCAGCAAAATGCGTGTTTGCGTGGAATTTGCATACAGTAAACAAGCAGAAGGTGGATCGAACCGCAGTTAGTCAGTTAGATGTACAAACTGACAGACCACTACTCAATGGAACAACAGACTACTGGTATTGCTGCTTCTGCTGTTCCACACCACCGCGTTACGCGAAAATGGTTGTCATTATTCGAGAGCACGTCAGTTAAGTTGCATGCTTCACATGCCACAGGAATGATTTGCCACCGACGAGCCGTGGTATGAGCTTCACACAGCTATGCGTAATAACATTGGACAACAAAAGCCAGCTTTTTCAAAATAACGAAACTCCACCCAGGAATCATACCAAAGGGTGACAGTCCCGGATATTAATCACGCTCGTTCCGGCAACGTAGAACCGTCTGTCGTGGGAACGTGCAAAGTCTGGCTGAGTCCCAGAGGTACTCTGATTTTAACGAATTTTTTAGGCGAACATTTTTCGAATTCACAATAACCATATATCTGAGTTATAAAATTTGCCCAATAAATTTGTGAGAAAAACTGCGAATATAATCACTTTAGAGCTTATTAAGCCGCCATCAGATTCATACGAAGCATACAAATACTAAGTTTGAACGTCGAAGAATACAATACAAATACATAAAATTTCGTATAATACCTCAAAAATCAAATATAAATATCATTTTTTTTAATTGTTCGCAGATTTTTTTTAATCGCATGTATATTCTGCCGAAAAAATATCGGGAATTGTTCAATTAAAAAACGCGCGTTACACATATGTCTCAATTTTTTTTTTGCTGGAATGTTGGTACAGCTGTCCTCTATAGTGTCGCAGAGTTTTAGCATGATCCGTCAATTAGCTTCTTTTTGGCATTTAATTATATCAGTCAACCACAGATGTGCACCAACGCACCCAACGTTGGTATATGAATTTGACATGCAAACCAGTGAACCAGTCAACAGGCGGCCGAAACCCCAGAAACCACGTCAAAGTCGGTCAAAAGTGAGAGTCATACTACTCGTTTTCTTTGATTATCACAGTGTTGTGCACTCGGAATTCAATGCAAATGGTTCTACGGTAAATAAAGAAGAAGAAGTAATGCGACGTTTGAGAGAGAATGTGCGTAGAGAGAAAATTGTGTAAAGAAAACTCATAGATGTTGCAGCATGACAACGCACCGTCTCACAACTGTCATATTTTGAACACTTTTTGGACCAAAAACTCGACAAATATCTTCGAACAACTACCGTATTCACGGACTTAGCCCCCTGAGACTTTTTTTCTTTTCCCAAAACTTAAATTGCCACTCCGCGGACGCCGTTTTGAGTCGATAGGGGCCATTAAGGAGACTTCGCTGAACGAGCTGAAGAAGATCTCTTCAAACGCGTTTAGAAAGAACGTTAATGACTGGACTAATCGTTAGCATATACATATGTATTGCTTCGAAGGGAGCATATTTTACAATTTTGATGATTAAACTATTATTTTGCGTTTTATTGAACAATTCCCGGTACTTTTTTACAGAATGTAACTAGTTTCTTTGAGAGAAGGTCACTAATAAAATTTTCCAGGGAATATATTTGTGGAACTTTATGTTTGCCAAATAAAAAGGTCTGAACGACTTACTATGGGAGACAAGAATGTGGTAACATATTTTACGAAAAGATTGCTGCTAAAATTACATTTTATGTGCCCAAACAGTACACTTACCTCAGATTGATGCTTCTAATCTTATGTTTATCTTGTTTGACACAAGATTAGTCACAATTATGTAAATATGAAATTTGAAGTTTTCCACAGACTGATATATTTGTAGAATTTTTTAGCCCTTGTCTCATTTTTTTAGAGAAGATTTTAGGTATTTATAAATATTGGCGCTTTGTGTTAAACTTTTTTGTAAGAAAGTTGATCTCGAATTTTTGTTTGTCCAAAATATATTTAGTTCAGGTTGATTACTTAAGTGTTTTTTCCAAATCTTTCAAGGTTGTTTAGGCACTTAATTTGCCTATTAAAAAAAAATTGACCTATCCTCCTTTTGGGAGGTTCCATATGCTCATCCGACGCCATCGCAAAGGAATTTCTCATTACCCCAAAAACTATAAACATTTTTAGGAATCCAAATATAATATCTATATATGATAAAACTGATTACAATTTGAGGTATCTGACAGGCCCTATACTTCACTAGGAGAAGAGGATAGGAAGTAAGTAAGCAGATAAGATATATGTAAAATAAATTTAATTACTTGAAACTTTGTTGTTAAGTTCAGATTATCTACACTTATTTCAGTAAAGTATTCCATTTTAAGTAAATAAATGGAATAAATAGGTTTCTAAAACTGGTATTCTTTTGAAATCAGGAACATCTTTCTGAAGCATTTTGGCAATAACTCCAAAGTTGTGTGAAATTAACCCATAAAATCATCATTGATATACTTCTTCTGCTTAATTAGCGCGATAACCGCTTAGGCGATTTTGGTCAAGTTTAATAAAGCGCGAGAGTCGTTTCTCTCCCGTACCAACCAGCGCCACTTGGACACACCAAGTGGAGCCAAGTCCTTCTTCACCTGAACTTTCCAACGCAGCGGAAGTCTTCCTCTTCCTCTGCTACCACCTTTGTATCAATTCCGACGATATGACCCAGCCAATATAACCGCTGGATCTTTATTCGCTGCTATGTCTATGTCGTCGTAAAACTCATAGAGCAACATCGTCGTCAAGGTGCAAAGGTCTAAAAATCGTGCGTAGAATCTTTCTCTCGAACACTCCAAGCATCGTTTCATCGGATGTTGTCATCGTCCAAGCTTCTGCGCCATACGTTAGGACGGGCATGATGAGACTATTGTAGAGTGTTAGTTTTGTTCGTCGAGAGAGGACTTTACTGCTCAGTTGCCTACTTAGTCCAAAGTAGCACTTGTGGACAAGAGACATTCTTCGTTGAATTTTAAGGCTGACATTGTTAACGATTTTAATTCTGGTTCCTAAATAAACGAAGTCTTTAACAACCTCGAAATCATATAACTGCCAACAATGACGTAGGTGCCTATACGCGAGTGCGCCGAATGTTTGTTTGATGACAGGAGGTACTTCGTTTCGGTACTACAATGTCATCGGTATACGCCACAAATTCTACGCTTTTACAAAAAAAATGTGCCTGAGCGGTTAAGTTCTGCGGCACGTACGATCTTCTCCAACGTCAGGTTATAGAAGACACACGACAGCGAATAACCCTGTCTGAAACCTTGTTTGCTATCAAACGGCTCGGAGAGCTCCTTCCCCTTTTATCGGCATACACTCGATGTAAATACAGCACTAGGTCTTATTGACCACTGATTTGTTTGCGATTAATGTTTATAAATTTTTTATGAAAATAAAGTTCATTGTTCTACAAAATCCTGATAATTTTTTTTTTGTTTTTATGCAGTTTTATAACCCACTGAAAAATAATATAAAAAGTGCAACCGGCTTAAACATCCCGTTGATTTTTGCCATTTGTTTTTTTTTTTTGGTTGGCTGGCGGTCTTTTACACTAATTCCACATAACGAGCGCTCGACTTTGCAGATACCATCAATATTTTTATCAATTTTGACTATTGATTTTTATTTGTTCTCTGGATATTAAAATTTTTTTTTATAAAAGTACACCTCACTGTCTAACAAAAACCAATAAAGATCCAACTTTCACACTTTATATAATATACAAACTAGAAAAAATCTCAGAAACTCATCATCTCAATTACATGGGTTTTAAGTAGAAATATTTTTTTTTTTTTTTTCTACAATTTTTTTTTGGTTTTGTTTTTAGCTCATTAAATTTTAATGCGATAAAATGCAAGTTTGAAGCTATTTCTTGTAATATATTTTCTTGACGGTGTTGTGATGTTGCGTATTTTCTCCATTTAACCCTTAGAGTACGGGACTTTAGGTCCCACAAGATTAGTTTTTCTTTAATAACTTCGTAAATAATTTCTTTCTCTGTTTTTCCCTTTAGGTAGTCGAGTATTTTTTAAAATCCTGTATAAAATCTTATTAGTGGCATTCTATTATTCTTTTACAATATTTATAATTATGAGCTAAGGTTTTCGTTTGGGGGACAAAAGTTACCCCACTCCATCCTTTATGTCCATACTATAAAGGCTAAGAAATGCGCGAAACTGTTTTTCTATGCGTAGAAATTGCGCATATCTCAAGGAAAAGCGAAATTTGCAAAATTGGTCAAAATATTGAGCTACTATACTATCATTTTGTCGCGAGTCGTATTGGCAAAATGTATGACAAATATTTTCAACTACATATTGGGTTGGGGAAAAAGTAATGTCGTATTTTGTCAATTGAGCGCGACATTTAAACATATCTTGCGTTGTACTTATTGCATCGGGTCACACTAAACGGCGATTTGAAGATGACAATCTGTACTATAATTGTCCCATTGACAATATTGTGATCGTACGTTTCAGTCTTAAGTTATAGCGCGTCAAAGATGGAGTCCAGCAAGCAAGAAACTCGTCATATTTTACGTTTTTACTACCTTAGAGGTAAAAATGCAACGAAGGCGGCGGCAAAAACTTGTGAAGTTTATGGGTCTGATACTGTAACGATTCGCACAGCACAGCGTTGGTTCGATCGATTTCGTTCTGGTGTAGGAGACGTCGAAGATGAACCCCGTACTGGTAGGCCAATCGTCGTAGAGACTGATAAAATCGTTGAAATTATCCAAAGAGACCGGCATGTGACCATTCGCTCGATTAGTCAGGAACTAGGTGTAGAAAACACAAAACCGTTTGTAACCATTTGCAGAAGATTGGATTCCAAAAAAAGCTGGATGTTTGGGTGCCACACGTGTTGACGTAAAAAAATCTCTTGGACCGAATCAACGCTTGCGATTCTCTGCTAAAACGGAACGAACTTCACCCATTTTTGGAGCGGATGGTGACTGGCGATGAAAAGTGGGTCACGTACGACAACTCCAAGCGAAAAAGATCGTGGTCGAGAAGCGGCGAGCCGGCCCAAACCATCGCCAAGCCCGGATTGACCGAAGCTACGGGAGCTCGGATGGGATGTCCTATCGCACCTACCATATAGTTCGGACCTGGCACCAAGTGACTATCATCTCTTCCGGTCCATGCAAAACGCCCTTGGTGATACCAAGTTTGCCTCAAAAGAGGCTGGCGAAAAGTGGTTGTGTGAGTTTTTTGCAAATAAAGAGGGGGTGTTTTATAAAGGGGGGATAATGAAATTGCCTTCTAAATGGCAACCAGTTTGCGAACTGCCCCGTTTTGTTCTTTTTTTTTTTTGACTTGAATCGGATAATTGTAAGTCCGTTAAATAAAGCGTCAAATTTCGGTCACAAATACGACATTTCTTTTTCTCCAACCCAATATATTGCAAGCCATTATATACATGTCATATGTGCTTGATTTCTTATATTTTCCTTAAAAAGGCAAACCAACCCATATATAGATGAGGTAGAGGGTTAACATATTCCAAAAAAAAAAATATTTCGGTAGTATGCCACATAAATTTGTTGAACATTTTGTTGAATTTTTGTTTGTATCTTAGATGCTAAAATCTTGTGATTTCGTTGACTTTGACCCCAAAAATAGTAAATAATTAATAAGTAAACTTTAAAAACCGCAGATATTAGCGTTCGGTCTCTTTACCAGAGCCTTGATATCTTTATTTTTTCTTGTTTTTGTTACACAGTGTAATCAAAGTGTGCACACATCACACCGCTTACACATATCTACTCATACATGCAAACGCACTGAAACTTCCATATCGCTTTTGAGCATCACTTGATTGACCATCAACAGCTGCTTTTGAGTTCTACAAAAAACAAAAGAAGGCGTTGCGCTGTGCAGTAGCGACCGTTTCTCAGAAACAATTTTCAATTTACACACGTACAGGCAAAGAATTTTAAATTTTCAAATAAATACTTGACTACCGACCACAAATTATTTAAGTCGCCACTTACCTAATCGTATATACACACATGTGGATGTGTTACATGCATATATATATACATATAACAAATATATACATACATACATTACTCTCCATCACAATATCATTGTTTTTTGTTTTTTTTTTTTTCTTGTTTTTTTTATTCACAGGTTCGTTACTGTCACTCATTGACGGATGAGGAACGCAAGGAACTTCGCCTATTCTCCACACAACGCAAACGTGACGCGCTCGGACGTGGCAATGTCAGACAGTTGATGAGTGCGCGTCCGTGTGACGGTGTAAGTATTACTTTTCATCAAATTCACTTAAAAATATTTTACATACAAGCGTACTCTGCTTAAGTTTAGTTAAGTTACCACGCAGTATGGCCTCTCAACATACGGCTGAAGTGTTTTTAGTGGCGATTTGCTTTTGCTTATGTCGAGTTGAGTTCGGTGTAGAAATTGCTTTGAAAACGACTAGAAGAACTGGAACAAAGTAAATTGAATTCGTTGGATATATGTAAAATTTTGTTCGGATGTATGTGGAAGAGGGACATATTCTTCACTTAAAAACTTAATTACACATTAAGTATTTCTTAAGTGCTTCTTAAGAGAGAAGTTAGAGTAGATGTGAAATATTTTTCATTGTCATTCACCAAAGAATGGGCAAAATGTGATAGGCCTTAAGCCGCAAATGGCGTATATTGATAACACAAATTTACCATCCAATTCCTAGGAGCTCAAAAAAGAAATGTTTTTAAATGTTATTATTATGGAATTGTATAATTAAAATGTTATATATATATATCTACATTTGGCCGGGATATCATATTCTAGGGATCAAAATAAGGAACTTTGCCGAAGGAACCATACCTCTAAAACGAATTCTGATGTCCCCCAATTTGGGTCGAACTTTTTAGTTTCCTTTCTATAACTCATTTAAGTGAGTCATTTACATATTATATGTTCTGACTAAATAAATTTCTTAGGCGAAAAAATAGATATTATTATAAATAAATAATAAATATTATTATAAATAAATAAAAATAAAGAAAAAACATAGCCATTTAGCTGATTTTTTCATGTAAAGGCCAAAAATGGTGATATTTTTAAATTGGGGGACATCAGAATTCGTTTTAGAGGTATGGTTCCTTCGGCAAAGTTTCTTATTTTGATCCCTAGAATACGATTTTCACAGAGCAATGAGCGATTTTTAAATCGACCCGCCATAATCTACGTATATATATATAATTTGCGCTTACTCCTCTTTGGGTGTTTGGGTGAGCTTCTCCTCCTATTTGTGGTGAGGGTCTTTATGTTTTTCCACAAATGGGCCCACAGACAGAGGGACCTGCGAATGGCAGATGGTTTTCTATGAGGGGTCATTTTCACGGCAGAAATACATTCGAATGTTTGCCATTGGTTGCCGTGGGGCGACCGCTTTAGAAAACACCTTTTGTATCATTTGGTGTTTCATCTGCGGACTTCGAACCCAAACATTAACGAGTGGCCGTCACGCAATAGATTGCATACCGCTACGGTGGCCGAATGTAAAATGTATTACCCTATATTTTTTCAGTAGGAAATTGTATGTGTTACGCTAAATGAGCAAAAATTACTACTTCTATTCTAATACGAATAATTTTTTTTATTTATTTGAACTTTTTTTTATTAATATTTCAATTTTTGCTTAAGATATGTTGGTTTTAGGGAATGAGTAAGCAAACTTTATTGACGTAAAATGGTTACAAATTTAATATTCAAAATATTGTCCATCGCTTACTACTACTTTTTCCCATCTTTCTGGCAATTCACGGATTCCCTTTGTGAAAAATTCGGTCGGTTTTGCCGCAATCCACGAATCGATCCATTTTTTGACTTCATCGTAATTACGGAAGTGCTGGTCAGCCAGGCCATGTTGCATCGATCGGAAGAGATAGTAATCGGATGGCGCAAGGTCTGGACTATACGGCGGGTGGGGTAGGACATCCCATTTGAGCGTTTCTAAGTATGTTTTGACCACTTGTGCAACATGTGGCCGAGCATTGTCATGTTGCAAAATAACTTTGTCGTGTCTATCGGCGTATTGCGGCCGTTTTTCTCGCAGTGCTCGGCTCAAACGCATCAATTGTCGTCGGTAGACATCCCCCGTAATCGTTTCATTCGGTTTCAGTAGCTCATAATACACAACACCCAGCTGGTCCCACCAGATACACAGCATAACCTTCAGGCCATGAATATTCTGCGCCGACGTCGATGTTGAAGCATGGCCAGGGTATCCATACGTTGCCCGACGTTTTGGATTGTCGTAATGGACCCACTTTTCATCGCCAGTCACAATTCGATGCTAAAAACCCTTTCTTTTGTGCCGTTGAAGCAGTTGTTCGCATGCCATAAAACGGCGTTCAACGTCTCTTGGCTTCAATTCATACGGCACCCAATGGCCTACCTTTCGGATCATTCCCATGGCTTTTAAACGTTTGGAAATGGTTGATTGATCAACTCCCAAAGTTTTTGCAACCTCTTCTTGCGTTTGAGCCGGATCTTGATCGAGCAATTCCTCCAATTCGGTATCCATGAACTTTGGCGGCGCACCCTCGCGTTCTTCGTCTTCCAAGCCAAAATCACCACTTTTAAAGCGTGCAAACCACTTCTGGCACGTTCGCTCAGATAGAGCATGCTCACCATAAACTTCCACCAAGATACGATGACTTTCGGCTGCTTTTTTCTTCATATTAAAATAATGAAGAAGAATTCCCCGCAAAAACACATTATTTGGCACGAAATTCGACATTTTCAAGTGTGGTAAAAATATTGTTGTTTACGCTTCAAATAAAAAACTTATACTGACGTTTGTGCCTTACGACAGTAGCTCTCCAATGAATGTTTGGAAATGTGGATCGATGGAATAATAATCAAGTTACGCCATCTGTGGTAAAACCGAAACGAACTTATTCATAGTCCTATTATTTCCTACAATATAAATCGAAAATTTATCGTATCTTTGAAATGTTTAATTTTATTGTGTTATTAGGTACGAACGAAAGATGGAAAATATAATTACCTTTAATTTGATATGTAATATGCTTCTATCAGTTAACAGAACCTCATTTTTTTTTAATCCAATAACATTATTTGCCGATGTCTCGAAAGCTAAATGGCAGAAAAAATAAATAAAATTTTCGGTCTCAGTGGCCGATTTTATATAGGAATTGGATCGTCTTTGAGTTCTTTTGTTTTGCTGTAAACTAGTGTAATCGAATCTGTTGGCATTGAGCACGAAGATTATTGTACTACACCGTCAATACTACACTGTACTACACAATCACAGTACCCGATGATAAAACCAATTTTCGATGATAGCCACGGTTACTCATCACTACTTCGAAAAATGCACCATTTCGTGCAACTTGCAGTCAAGTCGTATTTCTTCAAAAACTGAGGATATACAAGCACAATTGTTTTTTTTTTTTGCCAAAAGTGTGTGTACAATCGAAACGGAATTTCAAATTCTAAATTTTTTCAATTATGTTAACATTTTACAGCTTATAACTCTGTAGTAGCCTAGCTCTCAGCAGCTTGCCTGCCAAGGATCAGTCACCATGAATTCGTATCGTTCACTGGAGTTTGATGCCATTTAAGAAACTGTAGAGCTTATCAGTATATATCCAGCTACATCTATTATTGAATTATTGGGAGGCTGACGGAAGATGAGCTCGCAAGCGCTGAAATAAAAATTTAGAAACATTTACTAATGATGCTACCTTTTATTCAGATATTGTAGAAGACCTCTTATGAACTGCAATAGTTTTGAAGTGCGTACAGGTATGCAAATAAAAACTTAGGTATACACCTATGTGCATTCCTATGTTGGTATTGCATTTGCCATTAACATCTTCGTCTCAAACTCAATTAGCCAAATTCAATTAGGCAACGCACTCGATGTTTGCGTGCATACATATTTACGTATTAGCGCAAATGTTTGTGCATCAGTGCACGTAACAAATAGTAAATGTATGTATGCAGTATCTCCAACAACTGTCAATTTGGCTGTCACTGTCACTGACATTGGCATTGACACAGGACAACGATGCAATGCCTTGTCACTGTCACTTAGCAGGCGACAAAATGTGTTAAAGCCACACTAAGTAAACAAGAAACTTAACTCAATGGCACTTACAAGTATGGTAAATAAATGCCGATGTGCATACGAAGTTTCGTAGTTATTGTAAAGTAAAAATTCTTTGGTGTTGTATAAACAAAATTACATAAGTATGGCTTAAAGTTATTTGTATTGCCTTTGCTGTTCTAAAAGTGCAAGTAAAGGTTTTGTCAAATAAGTGTTGTGTAACTTAAAGCCTAATTACGAGTAAGCAATTCTGCAGACATACTTGGTGAAGGAAGCGAAATATATGGCATCCTTAAGAAAAATATTCTAAGATATTTTGTTGATGGCATTTGTGGAAATACATGCGGAGGCTTGCATTGCCATTCGGGAGGCGACCACTGCTTGAAAACCCTTTTGTAACATTTAATGCTTCATGTCCACAGTGAGTGTCGAACAAGATGCTAAGGAAATTGTGGTTTTATTTTTTTTTTTATGTATATTTATTGTTTCATTTTGTTGAAAAGCTCAAAGGTTCTTACTGACTATTGATTTAGTGCTAATATAAACAATACAGTAATAAAATAACTAATAAAACAAGCTAAAACTAAAATGCAACTTGATTAAGAAGAATACGACTATACTAGCGAATTAAATGATGCAACAAAGAAGAGAACTGATTTATATTTATTGAAAAATCTAACGATGCGGTATTTCGGATCTCATTGAATTCCCGCAGAGTCCGAGTATAGGTGCGTTTTGTATATCTTGAGATAGAAAAGGGTAAGATCTTCGTAAACTTCTGACCAGTATAAGAAAGTTAATGCGTTGCAAAAGAAACGCACAATCAACCTCAGCTTGAATAAAATTAAACACAAAACAAAGCGATAGAATCGACCTTCTGCACTCAAGTGACTTTAATCCAATTAATAACATGCGGAAGCTATAAGAGGGATATGGAACCGATCATTTAGAGATCTTAGTGCATTTTTTGTACTCGTTCCATTCTTGTGGTGACAAATTGGTGATAAGGTCTCCAAATAAATGAAGCATATTCCAGTCTAGATCGAACCAACGCGGTAAATAGTAGTTTCATCGTATACGGGTCCGAGAAGTTTGAACTGTTACGCCCAAAAAAGCCCAAGATCGATATGATTTTGAGATAATATAATTGGTATGACTCCTCTTTTTGTTGCTTCCAAATAATATTACACCTGTCTATATGAACAATAAGTAATTTGTTTTAAAGATATTTGGATATTAAGTGATACTGCAAGGCTATTGCTCATCAGGATCATTTAGGAATATGTAATTCATTTGCAAAATATTTACTATGTTATTTTAGATAAGTACATAAGTATATTTCTTGGCATTACATTACAGGAGGTCGTTAGTGCTTTTCATTTAAGTCTCTTCTTATCGCATACGAAGCTTCCTTCCTGCTTATATGCCTTCTGCTCGCAGTTTATATTAATTCGTCTATTATTGTCCTAAGTATCTACGACTGGGCACGTTGCAGTATTGTCAAATTGAGTTTAGAAGCTGTGCCGAAAACTTCTATACCATACCTCCAAATTGGTGTAATTTTCGTTTAGTAGATTTAAGTTTTGTTTTGCAGCGAGAACCTTGACTGAGGTTCTATCAGCCAGTACAGTTGCCGAAGGTGATTTTTATTTCTTTTCGCTTTTTATCATATGGTCTCTCCAGTTTAGTTTAGAGTCAGTTGTAATGCCCAAGTATTTAGCCTTCGTATCAATATTCGCGTCGGAGCTTCCAATCTTTAATGAGTCTATGGTTATCTTTCTCTTCGTGTAATTGACTTGAATTGTTCTGTCGCCATTAATTTGTATATTCCATTTTCTGAACCAATACAGTGTTTTGTTTAGGACGTTTTGTAAATTTGTTTGTGCTATATTCGGGTCTCTATGTGATGCCATTAGTACAGTGTCATCTGCAAACGTCGCAATCGTGCTGTTTTCTGAAGACAGTTCCGGTAAATCAGCGGTGTAGGTAAGATACAGAGTGGGTCCTAATACACTGCCTTGGGGAATTCCTGCGTTCATAGGTTCAATGTATGAACATGCGTCGTTATATTTAGCATACAATTTTCTATCTTGGATGTAATCTTTTAGCATTAAAAAGTAGTCATTTGGCAACCAAGATTGGAGTTTATGCTGTAATCCAGGGTGCCATACTATGTCAAAGGCTGTAGCTACGTTGAAATATACAGCCACGAATGCTTGTTTATTGTTGAAGTCTTTATTAATTTTGTGAATGACTCTGTGCATCTGTGGGATTGTTTAATTTTTTGGTCTAAATCCGAACTGATGTTGAGGAATTACATTTTTTTTTTGTTGTGATAGGCTCTATGCCAACAAAGAGCAGCTTCTCAAATATTTTTGATATTGGCGGCAGCAGACTTATTGGTCGGTACGACAATGCAAATGTGGCGTCTTTATTTGTTTTGGGGATCGCAATGATTTCTGCAATTTTCCACGTCTTTGGGAAGTTAAGTTGAGCCTTATAGCAGCGTTGAGAATGCTCCTAAGATAAAATATTTGCTCTGTCGGGCATATGCTTTACAGCTTTTCCCGATATGACTTGAGAATGGAAAATTACTCCAAGGTATTTGATCTCATCCACAGATTAGAGGATATTATTAGTGATACAATATGACGATTGTAGAATGTCCAGAGATTTGAGAGTAAGTAACTTGAGCCTGGAGCTTAAGCATATCCAATGAATTTCGTTTTGAGGCAAACATTTTTAAATAGTCTGCATATAATATGTACCTGGCAAATAAAAAACATCTGCTAATATCATTTATAAATAAGACGAATAATACAGGGTTAACATTATTCGACGGACCCATCTGGCAATCCTGTATCTTTTGACAGAGACGTCTGATCGCTTAATGACATACCGTGTTGGAAGCGTCAGACCAATTGTTTGAACAGTATACGCCACGCGAGCGCTCCCAAATTGTTGAAATTTATATTCAACAAAAGAAGTCAATTGTGAAAACTCAACGTGCGTATAAAAAATTAAATAATGTGAAAAGTGCGCCTTCTAAGAACACCATTAAACGTTTGTACGAAAGGTTTTCGGCTGGTGATGCTCTTTCTAATCCAAAGAGACCAAATCAAAACCAACCAAGGCGATCGGATAAGAATATTGCTCTGGTACGGGCCAGTGTTAAGACGTCGCCAAGGACATCCCAAAATCGCCGTTCTCAGCAGTTGGGCACTACTCGGACCACTTTACAACGAATTATCTGCATTGATTTGCATTTATTCCCCATATAATTAAGATTCAATTGACGCAAAGATTGTTGCCTGCAGACAAGCCTCGTCGACTGGAATGGGCCCAAAGATTAAAAAAAAAACACATGGGTCCGTCGAATATGGGCAACCCAGTAGTGGCAATAAAAAAGGGATAAGATTTATGCTCAATTATAACAAGACAACTCCTTTCACTTAGATAAGATTTTAAATATAAAAGGGAAATCGAGTGAACGCCAAGAGTGCTTGGTTTACACAAAACAATTCTATGTGACACAGTGTCAAAGACCTTAGAGAAACCAGTGTAGATGCAATCAACTTTAAGTTCATACGAAAATGATTCAAAGTAATATTCACTGAAAACAGCCAGGTCGAAAACAGTGGACCTACCTGTTACAAAACCATTCTGATAGGAAGAAATTAAATATTTTGTTGCTATGTATAATTTTTCTTTAATAATAGCTTCGAATACTGTGAAAGTAGTGAACAGCTTTTGAAATTGATTATGTTCCTACATCCATACGCATATTTTCTACATTTTCGCATATATTCTGCATCCATTTGATTGCATTCTATGATACATTGCATTAAATAATTGAAACATATGGATTTATTGACAAGTTTTCAAAATTTATTTCTTTTTGAATTACTTAATTTGGTTTGTATTAATTTTAGTATTTTTTATGAAAATATAGTAAATTTTCCTCCAAAACCAAGTTTCAAGCTTTGTGCAAATTTAAAACGATTCAACTAAGTTTCATCAAAATTTAACATATTGTTATTAGAATTTTTTAAAATTGGTTGGGTATGCAGCTTTATATCCCGCTGAATTTTGGTATAAGTACCTCAGTAATCGCGTTGATGTTTGATTTATATTTTTTTACGGCGGTCTGTGCACTAATGGCCTGTGCTCCAAACTTTTTTTATATGTACGAAAACACCTCACATCGTCAGCAAAAAAAAAAAGTTGTCAAAAATCAGCGCGATTTTTAAACCGCTTCAGACCTACTTTTTGTTACACCAAAATTCGGAACTGCATACTAGAAATTTTTCTAAAAATTCTGGCTATAAAACTGAATTCAAATATTTATGAAACTTATTGATTTTGCTTTTATTTTACACTTTAATGAAATTCAAAATTAAATTTATGTGGGTTTTGTTAGAGAATGAACTACTAAAATGATTTAAATTAAGTGGAAAATAAATAATTTGTCACAACTTGTCAAATGTTGCTATAGTTTTTAAAGCATTGTATTTACGATTTGATTCAATATTTTTTATTTAATTTTCTTTCTCCCACCAATTCAATTTCAGTGTGACGAATTGATTTCCACCGGGGATATAGCTGTGTTTGCTACACGCCTGGGTCCAAACGCTTCGTGGCATCCGGGTTGCTTCATTTGCTGCATCTGCCATGAGCTGCTAGTCGATCTCATTTACTTTCATCGCGATGGCCGACTGTACTGTGGACGTCACCATGCAGAGACACTGAAGCCGCGTTGTTCCGCCTGTGATGAGGTGAGTTGACTATGACTAAAATGCAACTACGAAAGATAGAGTATGGAGAAAGTGTTAATCATGATTTTGAACTCAAAAAAATTGGTAATCCGAAGGTGCAATGTCTGGGGAATACGGTGGGTGGTGCAAGATTTCCCAATTCAGTCCCTCTAAACATTTCTGAACCGATTTAGCAATGTGTGGCCATGCGTTGTCATGCAGCAAAATCTGTTTGTCATGTCTACCGTCTCATTCCGGACGCTTTTCTTTGAAAGCTCGATTCAAACGCATTAGCTGCAGTCGGTAACGATCGCCGGTGATGGTTTCACATGGTTTGAGGAGTTCATAATAGATGACACTATTCTGATCCCACCAGATGCACAACATAACCTTTGAAGCATGAATATTTTTTTCGCTGTCGATGAACCTCGCTCACCTGGCAGGCTCCAACTTTTTCGACGCTTAAGGTTATCATAATAGCTTCATTTTTCATCACCAGTGACGATGCGATGCAGAAATACAAGCCTTTTCTGCCGTTCAAGAAGCATCTCCCACGTTACCAAACGTCTCTCGATATCTCTCTCCTTCAATTGTTGTGTGTTATCTGCTTTGTGGACCATTCCCATCGTGTGCAAATGTCTCCCGACGGTTGATCTGTCAACATCCAACTCTTTAGACATATCATCAAGGGTTCGACATCGTCTTCATCCATTAATTATTGCTGTTGAGTATCTTCGAATTTTTCAGTGCCTCTTCGCAATCTTTATCACTCACGTCGAAATTGCCACTTCGGAAGCGTCGAAACCACTCTTTACAAGTCGTATTTGATGGAGCTTGATTACCCTAAATATTGATCAATATACGACGGTAATAATAAGGCAGAACTTCCCGTAAATACTGTTTTTTCGGGACGTTTGTTGGCCTATTTTGAGATCAGATAAAAAAAGATATTTACGCTTCAAACAAATGTCAACTACTGCGAACGTGAGCTCACACATACACCTTCGAATCACCAGTATATTACTAGAGCGAACACAAAAATAATATTATATCAGCAGCAACACCGCTTAAGGGCGGAAACTTATTCCCATATCCAATACTACCCGATCGGAAGATTTATACGAACAGATGGGGCAGGTCAAAATAGAGATGGAGAAAGTCAAAATAGAGATTTTCATCTCTCAAAATACTTTTTTTGTCTATTTAGTAAAAAAGTTATTCAAAATAGATATTGGATGATTAATTTTGAGCCGCCTTGTATAAGGTATTAAGCGTTCCTAACACATTCGCAAAAATTGCATGTACGAGTATTGACTTTAGTCGTAGCTGCCCTAAATTATATGAACCCAATTCTTACTTGGTCTGTTCTGATCTATGCAAACCTACTTTCTTGCAAAACTCAAATGCAACACCTCTGAGATTAAATTTCATATGCGTGTGAGTACAGAAGTAATCAGTACAATACCTACAAGTCAATGCCCATGTAAATAAATAAATTTACAAATTATATATATAATTGGCTCTTACTTCTTTTTGGGTTTTTAGCCGAGCTCCTCCACCTATTTGTGGTCCGCGTCTTGATGTTGTTCCCGAAATGGAATGTAGTGTTAAGAAAATTTCTAGTACTTATAAATAAAATAATAATTTAGAATTGTCGCTCTCTGAATACACATTGGGGTGGCTCTTTGTGTGCCTCCTTATTTATTATGATTTGTGTGCCTCCTTATTTATTATGAGCAAATATTTATTCAGTACTCGATACTTTGTTTCGATAACAGGAACAAGTAAAGTTATTTATAGCAAGGTGGCATGAAATGATCACTAGTAGTGCAACTTAATCCAGAACGATGATATTTTTTGCAGCATTTACGGAGGAATGCCAATTGAAATCTTAAAAGCGGGATTTCTTTGTTGCTTTGTGTTTCGTAAGCTTTTGCCAAATGGGAGTACTTATAACTTACACTTTGTGATAGTAATCGTATTAAATAAGTAAAATTTATTTTTACAATTTTCTACTATCTTTACCTCCTCCTTAAATCAAATTATTTTATATTTTTAGTAATAAATATATTTGACATTTTTTACTTACGACTTTTCCTTCTTTCTATCAATATTCCCATTTAAACTCATTTCGTTTACAGCTTCTTTTAAAATTCCATTTCCATTTTAAATGTAAAACCACAAGATGTAAAACTTTCAGAGACTTATCCCGAGCGTGTGAACCGAAAACATGACCAAGAACAATCAACAGCCAACACCTTCGCTAATTTTTAACTAACCACTCTGCTCTACTCTAAATGCATACTTTCGAGCGCCTTTACAGAATTTCGCTAGCGGCTTCGCTACTACCGCGCGATGTAGCGAGCATTTCTTATAAATCTTGCAGCTAAAGTTTTCGAACCGCACACAACCTGCTTCCCTTCTATCGCTTTCACTTTTCTTTAGCGTCTGCCTTAACGTCGTCTTTACATCTGCTTAGCGCTCACTTTTCAGCTTTTGAACTTATTTACTTATACTTTTTTTTTGCATTTTCCTTTCTTCGCAGATAATCCTTGCTGATGAATGCACCGAGGCGGAAGGACGTGCCTGGCATATGAACCACTTCGCCTGTCAGGAGTGTGAGAAGCAGCTCGGCGGCCAGCGGTATATAATGCGCGAAGGCAAGCCCTATTGCCTGCTCTGCTTCGATGCCATGTTCGCCGAGTACTGTGACTATTGCGGCGAATCTATCGGTGTGGATCAGGGTCAAATGAGTCATGATGGCCAGCACTGGCACGCGACGGACGAGTGTTTCTCCTGCAACACTTGTCGATGTTCACTTTTGGGACGCGCCTTCCTACCGCGGCGCGGTTCCATTTACTGTTCGATTGCATGCAGCAAAGGTGAACCGCCTACACCATCGGACAGTTCTGGCACTGGCATGTACACCACACCGACACCGCCAACGCAACGCGTGCGCCCGCAGACACGCATACCCAGCAGTCACGCATCGAGTTCGCCGCCAATGTCGCCAATACAGCAGCAACAGCACCAGCAAAGTTTTAATCAGGCAATGTATCAGTTGCAGAGTCAGCAGATAGCGGCAGGTATAGTTGGTGGTGGTGGTAGCGGTGGCGATGCCGGCATTGCCGGGGTGGATGGAGGTGATGGAAGTGGTGGTGGCAGAGGAAATGAGATGGGTGGTCTTGAGTGTATGCCAGCTGGCATGAGCGCAGCTACAATGATGAGTGGCACAGTCGATATGACGCTTATGGAGGCAACCAAACAGAGCTACCCAACCTCAGACTCGGATGGTGGTGTGGTCAAGGATATGGAGCGTGCAGGCGGTAGTCGCGGTACTGGCGACTTTACAGACTTTTCGGGCGGCGCGCCATCTACGTCTTCACAAAATCTATCACCGCTGATCTCACCTACTGAATACACGCATCTAATGCCTAAGCCAATGGAACTCAAATCTGAAGCGGCTTACAACTTCAATGAGATGTCGCTCAACTTAGATGCCGCTTGGCCTGCCAAGCCGCCGCACACTGGTGCGCACACTTACAACCTGCCGCGCCATATGCAGCGTGTTTCTAAAATGGAGAGCTCCATGACCTCGAGCATGCCTGAACTAACAGGGCGACAACCCGTGCAGGTGCCGCATGCGGGCGCGCATACCTCCTCGCAGCAATTTGCACACGATTACAGTGACGCGATCACTTCACCGCTGCCCTCTGACATCGGTGAGCTACCCACACCTAACTTGTCAGTGGCCTCTACTGCGTTACCGCCTGAACTGATGGGTTCACCCACCGCTTCGGGTGGTGAGCGTTCAATTACCTCACCGCAGTCCATGAACTCTGGACAAGCGCCCGCTCATCCTGTATCCATACTCAGCGGCGCATCTTCCTCATCACCAATGAGCGGTGCAACAGGCGGCGGTGAGGTGAAGAAAAAGGGTGTACGCTTCGAAGGCATACCAGCGGAAACGCTACCGCGCTCGCGCAGCTACTCAGGCAATGGCGCGGGCACAGGTAGCGGCAGCAGTGGTGGCGGTGGTGGCGGAGATGGAAGCAGACATAAAGAGAGCGCCAGTACCGAACGCTCTTCTGGAGGCAGCGGACACTCATCGCGTCGGAGACGTCGGCGCAAATCATCAGGACATCGCAACAGCGGCTATCGTACACATTCAACAACGCGCGCTGATACTTATGTGACCGCGCAACCGCTCTCTTCCTCTTATCAGGGACCACCCTCCGTGCTGCAAAGCGCTTCGGTCTCCCAAGTTGGTAGCGGCGCGTCCGCAACAGCGCATGCCACGCGTTGTGGCGATGATGAATCGGATGATGCTTCAAGCGTTTGCTCCACCTGTTCATCATCTTCATCCTCCTCTGAGGACTACATGATGATGTACCAATTGCCGCAGCGGCGTCACTATGGCGGTGTGCGTGTGAGTTATGTTCCCAACGATGCGCTCGCTTACGATCGCAAGCGTAAACCGACAGATATGAGTGATAAGGACAAGAACTGCATCATTTCGTGATGTGATAGTGCGTCAGCGAATCAACTTGAGCGGCTTGAGAAGTCATTACATGTCACCTGTCGAACGAAAAGAGAAAATGGGCGGTAAGAGCCGCTGGGAAAATGCGGCAGCTAAAGCTACAAGACGGCATTCAACAAAGAAGTACAACAAAATTCAAAAGTAAAATGAATTTGAAAAAAAAGAGGCAACATACATTAAAATTTAATACTATAGCTGGCAGGCAAGCAGCAGCACGGCGATGGTGCGTAACAAAGCGTTTGTAAATCTAATATGAAATACAATTGAGTTATGGCTTGTTTATATAAAGCCTTTTGAACTTAAATTCGTTACAAAATTTTAATTTTCAAATTAGAAATTTGTATGTGAATAATATTATTTTGGGGAAATTTTTCGGAAAATGGCCTAAAACTGTTTAATGGTCAATCTTTAGCTTCTTGGCTATGCTACGACTACTAACATGCACGTCAACTTCGGTTATTTCTGTGATTTTATTGACATTTACATCAAAATTGCCTGAACGGCACCATAATCACAAATCACAATTTCAGCGGCCTGTCCTGCATTTTCGCTGTAAACGGAGAAGAAGGTGCTGAGATGATTCCACCACGTCCTCCGGACGGCTCCTGCAGAAAGGAGTCTTAAAAGTTCTCTTAAGCGTCCTCGATCTACCCGTGTCCAGAAGGATCTCGCGACTTTGCACGTTTGGTCGCTGAGTTGACGCGAAGCCCATCTTTCCAGTAGCAGACTATAGGTTCTCAAGGGAACTCCAATCCTCTCATGTTGCGATAAAGCCGTCTCCGGGGTTCCCTGTCTAGCCAGCTCATCAGCCCAGCGGTTTTTCTCTATGTCGCTGTGACCGGGAGCACAAATGAACGCAATATCGAAGTATTACGATACAATCGAGAGATAAGTCAGACATTGCCCGACTAATTTCGAACACACAAACAACGAGCCTAAGGCTCTATTTACCGATTGGCTGTCAGAGTAAATATTTACCTCCTTTACAGTAATTTTATTTAGAAGCAAGCAAGAATAGCTTCTTCTAAAATTTTGGGGGCTCGAAATTCACTTTACAGCTATGGAATATTTTCTTATAATTTCATGTAGAATCCGAATCTGCCAGGAACGATGTAAAAAAAAACAAAAAATGTTCCACCCTATTGTATATAAAGGGTGATTTTTTAAGAGCTATAGGAAAGTTTTTCAAAAAACACACGTAAAATTCAGAACAATGCATGAAATTTTTATTTAAATCGATAGTACAGTCCATATAATTTAATGTTTCATGATTATTTCATGCAAATGTTGACCGCGACTGCGCTTCAAATGGTCCATGCGCTTAGTCCAATTTTGGCATACTCTTTCCAATGTTTCGGCCGGTATCTCACATATAAATGCTTTAATGTTGTCTTCCAATGCGTTAATTGAAGCAGGCTTGTCTGAATAGACATTGGGTGGCCAATTGACAGGCCCCGAACGTGAAATAAAATGTTCACCGAACTCGCCTCTCAACAAGTCCTTTGTTACGCGTGCTGTGTGGCATGTGGCGCCGTCTTGCTGAAACCAAATGTCATGCAAGTCGAGCTCTTGCATTTTGGGCAAAAAAAGTTGGATATCATTTCACGGTAGCGCTCACCATTCACAGTTACGTTACGATTCGCAGCATCTTTGAAGAAGTACGGTCCAATGATACCTCCAGCCCATGAACTGCACCAAACTGTGACCTTTTCTGGATAAATTGGTAGCTCTTGCAATTCTTCTGGCTGATCTTCACTCCAAAATCGACAATTCTGCTTTCTTACGTACCCATTGATCTAAAAATGAGCTTAATCGCTGAACACAATTTTTCGATAAAAAAGTGGATCTTCGTCCAACTTTCCAAATTCTGCGTTGCGGTAGGTCGTTCGGCTTCAATTCTTGCACTAGCTGTATTTTGAGAGGCTTCACACCTAAACCCTTTCGCAAAATTGTCCACGTTGTTGAGTAACAGAGGCGCAATTTCTGCAACCGGCGACGAATCGATAATTGATGGTCATCATTAAGACTGGCCGACACAGCTGCGACATTTTCTTCGGTTCGCACTCTATGTAAGCGTATTGGTGGTTTGATGTCCAATAATGTAAATTTGGTTCTAAATTTAGTCACAATAGCTCGAATAGCCACTTCAGTGCGTCGATTAAACTGACCATAAAATCCAAGAAGCGCGCGATAAACTTTCTTAACAGAACACGCATTTTTATAATAAAATTCAATGATTTGCAAGCGTTGTTCGTTTGTAAGACGATTCATGGTTAAATTATAGACCAAACTGAAGATGTTTGACAGCGAAACAAAACACGAAACGTGCGACAGCTGTTTAAACCAACTGTTTAAAAAGAGAATAGCTAAAAAATCACCCTTTACATTCGTGCATGCAAATACATATAACTATATACCCTTAAAAATTAAACAAATTTCCATCAAAACTGCCACTTTCTAAAAAAGTTTCTAGAAAAAAAATTTGAGTATGCAGTTTTATAGCTTAATAAATTTGGGGATAACAAAGTGTAAGTTTCAAGTGGCTTAAAATTTGCGTTAATTTAAAAACACTTTTTTTTTTTTCTAGCCGTCTTTTGCATTTTCTCCATATAAAAAAAGAAATCGAGTATTAATTATACACCCGGAGGATTGTCATGGTCTGCTGATGGGCAATCGCTACTTATTAAAAAAAAAACCTTTTCTATTATTTGGATCTTTCATGCCCACAGTTGGCCTCAAACCAGGCCCCTACGGATTGTTAAACGCGCACAAACCCATTTAGCTACGGCGTCTGTAACTGCAGCCAAATATCGGTTATACCAATATAGAAAATTATGATATATAATTTATTGCCCGCCCGCCTGCCTGCCTGCCTGTTCTTCTTCATATATTAATATGAGTGTAGATAAAAAACATTTTTATTAGTGTCGGTAAAAAAAAATTAACTTATAATATTCTATGATACAAACTCGTTAAAAAGTTCAAGTACACCTTTGTATATATTTACGTGTATCTCTAAATCTTCCATACAAAATACAGATTATTGTAAGAAGTTTTCGAATTAGTCATATCCCATTGCAGCACAGCAAGAGTTACTTATAAAAATGCAGGTAGTTAAAAAAATAAGTGCATAAGTAAAAAACAATAAAAAACACGATTTAAAGCAATACATAAAAGTTCAACTTTACGGTTCTGGCATTGTTTGGAATCCTCACCTATAGCAATTAAGTTTTAAAATACTGCACATTAAATTAAAATAGTAAGTAAAACATAAAATTAGAGTTATTTACGAACTTGTATAAGAATTTTTATTTATATACTTTGAAAAATATTTGAAAAATGTATCGATAAATATTTTGCTATAAAAATGGAACATCGACGCAGCTGACATATTTTTGATAAACAAATATATTTGAGCTACATACATGCATATATAAGTAATATTAAGTAACATTATACACTGAAATATGTACATACATACATACATATGTAAACAGAAAATTAAAAAAAAGTGAATAACTATTTATTCATGTTCAAATGATATGACTAAATGTATACATTAAAACGTAGGCACACCAACTGAACTTGTATTTTGTAAATGATTTTATTCAAGGCTTAGTACTAAGTATATTAAGTATGTAATGAAGAAGTATAAACTAAAATTAAATCCAAGTAAAACATTAATTAAATTGCGTCTTATTCACATATGAAAAGAGGTAAGAGCTAAGTTATTGCCACCAAATAACGATTTTACATATTCTCTGTTAACAACATTTCTCCCATTGCCCATTTCTCTGTTAAGTAACAGTATTTGCTGCAGCACTTCATGTCGCTAACAGCAGAAAATATTAATGCTAATGCTAACATTGTCTATTAACAGCGCACTCTCTCTGCACATTGCATGCAAAAACAACCATCACAACTTCATAGTGAACTCCTTGCTGATATGAATCGACATGAAAAGTGTGTGTATGACGGAAAATGGCTATAACTCCGTGAAATGTAAATCGATTGTGGGGAAAATGGTATTCTAGGAAAGTGCGACACTTAAAGTTGCCTACTGAAATATTTAAGTATAAAAATACAATGCTGATGATAGCGCATATCCATATATACATACATCTATTCTGTCAAAAAAGTAGCGGGAACTCTTCAATAAAACGCAAAATAATTGTTTAGTCATCAAAATTTATTTTGTCGCCTTCAAAATAGGCTCCATTCGAAGCAATATGCCAAAATGCCAACGATTAGACCAGTCATCAAAGCATCTTTTAAACGCGTTTGAAGAGATCTTCTTCAAATCCTTCAGCGAATACTACTAATGGCCTCTATCGACTCAAAGCGACGTCTGCGGAGTTTCACAGGGGGTTAAATCCGAGAATACGGTGGTTGTTCGATGATACTTGCTGAGTTTTTGGTCAAAAAAGTGTTCACAATATGAGACTCGTGAGACGGTGCGTTGTCATGGTGCGAAATCCATGAGCTTTCTTTCCACAAATTGGGCCGTTTCCTATGCACATTCCCTCTCAAACGTCGCATAACTTCCAAATAATATTCTTTATTTACAGTAGAACCCTTTGGAATGAGTTCCGAATGCAAAACACCATAATAATCAAGGAAAACTAGTAGCATGACTTTCACTTTTGACCGACTTTGACGTGGTTTTTTGGGTTTCGGCTCATGTGGATAGCGGCATTCAGCCAAATTTTAAGATAAGTTCTTTGTTCGATATTTTTATCCATAGTGAAAATCGCAGAGCACGCCTGCGGTTGACTGATATAATTAAGTGGCAAAAACAAGCTAATTGAGAGACCAGGGCAAATCTTCCACGACTTCGCGGCCCTCCCCAAAAGCCTTATACCACTCGTAGACCCATGTTTTTGATAAAGCACACTCGTCATAGGCTTTCTGCAACATTTTCAACGATTCGGCACACGAAATCCCGTTCAAACACACAAAATTGACTGATTGACAGATCACGCTCAAAGTCTGCGACACTATAGAGGACAATTGTATCAACATTCCAGCAAAAAAAAAAAAAAAAAAATAGACATTGTAAAGCAATATAGAGGCATGGGCAAGTATAAATGTTACGTCAACCATCCAGAGGCAAGAGTTAAAATATGAAAACGAAGTTGTTAGTAGCGAAGTACGTAAGAGCCAGAACGCGCAAAAATTTGCTGAAAAATTGGTTTATTTATTGGCGGACTACTGTGAAGCCAGTCATGGAAGTTATTTGAATGAGCAAAGTTTACTCTTAAAAAAAAATCTTAGTAAAATAAGCATGCGTATTAAATTCTATACCAAACGCTGATAAACCACCATATATACATACATATATTCGACTACGGGGGATGTCTTTTATATTGTGCACCCAATAATGCAAACAGGCCAAAATCGCTTAGGCAATTTTTGCGCCGATCAGGAATAAGAAGAATGAAAACATAGTAAAATAATGATGAAAACGGCTCTATTGTTTTTCATAATACTCTCCCTGGAAATCAATACACTTCTGCATTCACTTGAACCAACATTCTAAGCACTTTTGCCTCTCGGAAGTGGATACCTCCAAAACGACTTGTTTAAAGAATTCAACAGCTTTTTCAGGCTTTGAAAAATCTCGCATTTTATTCTTGACGTCAATTGCAGCACAATTCTCTGAGAACTTCAGGCAAACAAGTAAGTAATAGGACTATCAATAAGTTCGTGCGGTTTTTTTTCGAAATTTGAAACTTTATTGACGTAAAATGGTTACAAATTTAATATTCAAAATATTGTCCATCGCTTACTACTACTTTTTCCCATCTTTCTGGCAATTCACGGATTCCCTTTGTGAAAAATTCGGTCGGTTTTGCCGCAATCCACGAATCGATCCATTTTTTGACTTCATCGTAATTACGGAAGTGCTGGTCAGCCAGGCCATGTTGCATCGATCGGAAGAGATAGTAATCGGATGGCGCAAGGTCTGGACTATACGGCGGGTGGGGTAGGACATCCCATTTGAGCGTTTCTAAGTATGTTTTGACCACTTGTGCAACATGTGGCCGAGCATTGTCATGTTGCAAAATAACTTTGTCGTGTCTATCGGCGTATTGCGGCCGTTTTTCTCGCAGTGCTCGGCTCAAACGCATCAATTGTCGTCGGTAGACATCCCCCGTAATCGTTTCATTCGGTTTCAGTAGCTCATAATACACAACACCCAGCTGGTCCCACCAGATACACAGCATAACCTTCAGGCCATGAATATTCTGCGCCGACGTCGATGTTGAAGCATGGCCAGGGTATCCATACGTTGCCCGACGTTTTGGATTGTCGTAATGGACCCACTTTTCATCGCCAGTCACAATTCGATGCAAAAAACCCTTTCTTTTGTGCCGTTGAAGCAGTTGTTCGCATGCCATAAAACGGCGTTCAACGTCTCTTGGCTTCTATTCATACGGCACCCAATGGCCTACCTTTCGGATCATTCCCATGGCTTTTAAACGTTTGGAAATGGTTGATTGATCAACTCCCAAAGTTTTTGCAACCTCTTCTTGCGTTTGAGCCGGATCTTGATCGAGCAATTCCTCCAATTCGGTATCCATGAACTTTGGCGGCGCACCCTCGCGTTCTTCGTCTTCCAAGCCAAAATCACCACTTTTAAAGCGTGCAAACCACTTCTGGCACGTTCGCTCAGATAGAGCATGCTCACCATAAACTTCCACCAAGATACGATGACTTTCGGCTGCTTTTTTCTTCATATTAAAATAATGAAGAAGAATTCCCCGCAAAAACACATTATTTGGCACGAAATTCGACATTTTCAAGTGTGGTAAAAATATTGTTGTTTACGCTTCAAATAAAAAACTTATACTGACGTTTGTGCCTTACGACAGTAGCTCTCCAATGAATGTTTGGAAATGTGGATCGATGGAATAATAATCAAGTTACGCCATCTGTTGTAAAACCGCACGAACTTATTGATAGTCCTATTAGTTCTGCATTACTCGGAATTGGTTGTGTTAAGTTTCTCTGGTGATAAAGTTACGATATGACGAGATTTTCCGGGCAACGGGCAACCATTTGCTTTGAGGTGCTTCTTCCGCGAAGAACTTTTATTGTATTATGCTCGGCCTGGAACACCCACACTGTCGATTGATGTTTTGTTTCCGGCTCATATGCGTGGATCCAAGATAGCACGTGCTTTGAATAACCTCGGCTGAATTTTTTCAACAGCTCTTTACACCAACCGAGAAGAGGTCTTTTTCAAAATACGCGGCATCCAACAAATCTTCTTGATGAACAAAAAAACTAAAAATAAATAATTGTCGCGTACACTTCTGGTGGGTGTTTGGCCTAGCTCCTTCTCCTATTTGGGGCATGCGTCTTGATGTTGCGGACTACGAACGGCAAGTGGTTTTTGTTCTTTATAAGAAGATTTTTCATGGAGCTTTTTTTCAGAAATACTCGCACATTCTGAGATGCTCCATTGCCTGCCGAGGGGCGATCGCTATCAGAAAAACGGTTTCTATCATTTTGCTGCTTAATGCATAATAACCGTTTTTCGAAGGCATTCACGAAATTTATCGAGCAATGATCGACGGCTATGCTGGAACTCGGAGTACCAGATTCACTGCTAAAACACGAATTAAGTTGATTAATGCTATTCTGGCTAAAAGCTTTAGATAGCTTTACCTACAACTCAAAAACTCTCTTAGAATGCCACAAGGCACTCAATAACCTGGCATCCAAAAACAATGTCTTATTAATTTGGGTACCAGGACATGGGGGATATGACGGCAACGAAAAGGCAGACTTTGAAGCCAAAAAAGGGGCAGATGTAAATTTCATCGGACCTAGTCCCATGTTTGGATTTAACAAAAACAGCCTTAAACAAAAGGTAAAATACTGGGCCAAAACTCTAATAAATCAGCATTGGAACAACGTAGAGGGTCTTAGACACTCCAAAAAGTTTTTAAGTTTCAATGCTAAAAGAGCTAACGTGAGGGCCATACGTTAAACAAAAAGAGCATTCGCACTCTCACAGGCGCCCTCACGGGTCACTTCACCTGCAACAAACACTTACATAAATTAGGCATAACTCATACCAGCACCTGCAGATTTTGCTGCGAAGATGAGGAGTCTATAGAACATCTCATCATCGAATGTCCGGGGTTGACGCATAGAAGGAAAAAGTTTTTAAACAAGTTCATGCTTATAGATGAAGACCTTCACTCACTCCCTTAGAAGGAGCTGGTACAATTCATAAGCGTACTTAACAGTCAATAGACAGCATAGGGTGCACAGTAGATCAACATGGTCGCAGTGCTAAAGGCCCCTTTACCCTAAGTTTATTCTAAAAAATACCAAACTTATCGATACAAATATCAAATTACAAGCTCCTCACTCGCAGTGTGGCAAGACGTATTTTTTGTAATCGCCAGAGTCAGTAAGTAAATTAAAGGTCTATTAAAACTATATTTAAAAACGGGGTCTCAAAGACAAGAAAAAATCTAAAAAAATGGAAAAAGCCAGCGTCCTGAGCCAATTATCTGAGAAATGGACGAAAATTATTAGATCATATTTTCAACACTAGAAACATATAATATTATATATGTTTTTCTTCCTCGAATATTTAAGGGGGGAAGTACCTTTAGAGGGCCGAAAAAAACCAGTTTTTCGTGATTTATTTTTGGGAAAATGAAAACAGTGCACATGAAATTAATATGATATATATTTAGGGCAATGCTCCAAGAAGAAAAAAGCGTATTTAACATTATTATAAATAAGCAATTAATTGAGTTATGGCGGTTCACGTAAATCGTGTCGCCGCTGACATCGAATTCGGCGAAAGCGATCCTGACCGCAACTTTCATCTGAAATCATAAAATCAAACATTATTTTACTCAGGAGGGTTTTTTATCCTAGATAGACTACAATCTCTAGCAAATTCGAAGATTAACCATTAAAATGAGGCTTCAAAAAAAACTTTTGGTTTTTTTTGCAAAAATTTTCAAACATTTTTGTGTTAAAAAGTATCTAAAAATTATTTTTTCTTTTCGTCCGTAGTCTACCTAGAGTAGCTTTTTATGCCCTTTAAAATGGAACCTTGATGAAGAAAATTGGTTCAATACTTTTTCCGTAATCACTTACGCCAATTTGAAAAACATGGTTTCGAGAAAACGCCGTTTAAAGTTCGCGGTCAAGGAAAAAGAAACTTACCGAAGTTGGACGCTAATCAGCACCATCAGGCTCATAGAGGAAACCCTCAGCTTCCTCAAAATATTCGTTTTCGGCGAGTTGTGCCTCCCTACGAGCACTGCGGGCCTCCTTCGTGCAGTCGCTGTGACGTCGGTCTGCGCGCGCCAGTCTAACGTCGTCCATCTGATCGGCGAACATCTTGCGCTTGGTCGGCTCGGCGCGCGCCACTTTCAAGTGGCATATCTTCCATAATTTTCAAGATCGGCTTTTGAAATTTTGCAATAATATTCTTAGAGCATATACCTATCGGTTAAGACAATAAAAAAAAAATCGATTTTTTGAAACGTCTAAAGGTACTTCCCCCCTTAAATGTGAATTATTCAAAATGGATATGCGAAAATCACCACAACATCCACCAAGTGAAATGGCATTCAATTACCCAAAATGCGTGTTGTAATTTGGCACACAATTAAAAAGAGCCAATAACACCAACGTCAATGTGGTTGGCAAATGGTAAAATTTCCATGAACACAAACACAAATTTACATACATATGCACATTTGCATATATACATATGCACATACATTGGGATAAGCACATCTGCATTTGACTGTAATGACTATCCAAGCTGGTGGACAAGCACAAATTCACACGCAATTGCGAACTATGCTGGCCGGAAAATGATAAGGCACACATACACTTATAGGCCGACGCAAGCACATGTATATATGTACATATGTGGGCATACTAAAATCACTATAATCTGTAGTAGGAGTGCAGCGGAAAGGACGCATATAAATTGTGTTTTATCTGATGATGACGATGCTGCTCCTAGTGGGTAGTGGCTGGTTGTTGGGGGCTGGCAGCTGCGTTGGCACTCACACACGCACGTCGACATCGTTTTTATGACTTTAATGTTGTTGGCTTGTGCTAGGTGCAATTGTTGGTTGCATTTCTGGTTAAATGCTTGGTTGGTTGATCGGCTTTTTCTACTATGTAGGTAAGCTTTATTTGCAGTACGCCATGACGTGCATGTGAGCGATAAGCGCCAGACTTCAGCTTACATTTGGCATGTAATAGGGGTATCCGTTCGCTTGTGTTGCTGCTGTTGTAGGCTGCCGAACCGGATACAGGAAGCGGAAATGACATGTAATAAAACATAAAAGCGCAAGCAGCAAAAGAAGGAGAGAATAAATTTTACGAGTACAATAAAGGTTTGAGTGCGCGTGCTATTTATACCCATGCGCACTGGTGAACCAGGGCATTATAACTTTTGTCACATTACGGTTGTTTGTAAAACCCTAACAGAGGCTATATAAATACTGGGTTGCCGATATTCGACGGACCCATGTGTTCTTTTTATCAAAGAAAGCCACAATTTTTTTGATGTTGACGATAATAATCATTTTATTTGGTTCAAGTAAATTTTTTGACATCACTTTTTGTATATAATATCTCCCAAACGGCCGCCTTGAGCCTGTACGGCGTATTGTGCCCGTTTTGCAACATTTTCCATAGTTTTAACTAAAATTTCGGCTGCAATAGCGGCTATTTCCTCACGGATGTTGTTCTTGAGCTCTTCTATGGTCTTTGGCTTATTAATATAAACCTTTGGTTTTAAATATCCCCACAAGAAGAAGTCAGGTGGCGTTAAATCGGGCGAACGCGGTGGCCAGTCAAAATCGCCATTTTTCGACATCAAACGACGAGGAAACAATTTCTTCAAAAAATCGATTGTGGTGCGAGCTGTGTGCGGTGGGGCGCCGTCTTGTTGAAACCAGAACTGCCTCATACGCTTTCGACGAATAATTGGCATCACAAAAGTGGTTACCATATCGCGAAAATGCTCCTGATTGACGGTAACAGCTTGACCATCTTTATTTTCGAAGAAAAACGACCCAATAATCGTTTCTGCACTAACGCCGCACCAAACAGTGACTTTTTCGTCGTAAAGAGGTACCTCTTGAATTTCGTGAAGATTTTCAGTGGCGTAAATACGGCAATTTTGCTTGTTTACCGTCCCATTTAATAAGAAATGAGCCTCATTGGACATGATGATTTTGATCTTCTTCTTCTTCTTTTGACTTCTTTTGTTGAATGTAAATTTCAACAAGTTGGGAGCGCTCGCGTGGCGCATACTGTTCCATGGTAAAAATCTGCTTGGACTGACACTTCCAACGCGGCATGTCATTAAGCGATCTGACGTCTCTGTCAAAAGAGGCAGGGTTGCCAGATGGGTCCGTCGAATATGGGCAACCGTGTACATTTAAATGCATAAATAACGAGTTTTGAGAATTATATAAGGAATCGCGTTAGCTATAACTGTCTGTCCGTCCATTCGCCCATGCACGCAATAACTTGACAAGAAATCTAGATATCCGCAAGTGACTATATACAAAATGTGTTACCCTTGGCTTTCGGTAAGTTGCAAATGAAAAGGAGCAAAATCTAGCACCAATAAGTTTTAAAAATTCGAAAATATTACGTATTTTTCTACGAATTTTCTTTAATTCTCTATAAAAGATGGTATCAGTGCAGGAACCTGGCTAATTTCGAAATTCTGAAAAATGGCTGGGCACCGCATTCTTTTAAGTAATTTTATTCGTATTCCCGTAATATATTCAGAAAATTCTAAATAAATGCTTATTCCCCAAAAGTGTTAACGCGTGTTTTTTTTAGAGGTTAGGTTTTCAAGTTGGCACTACTTTTTTCGTAGATGGTCTTTTTGACAGCTGTCACCTGATTTATGCTCAGTTTGGTTTGCCATTTCATAATGAATAGACTTACACCTGAACAACGTTTGCAAATCGTGCAAATTTATTACGAAAATAATGGTTCGGTTCGCGCGACGCATCGAAGAAAATTTTGTTCAGCGATGAAGCTCACTTTTGGTTGAATGGGTATGTCAATAAGCAAAATTGTCGCATTTGGAGCGAACATAATCCACAAGCCATTGCTGAGACGCCGTTACATCCTCAAAAAGTCACTGTTTGGTGTGCTCTATGGGCATAGGGAATCATTGGTCCATATTTTTTTAAAAATGAAGCCGGCCATAATGTTACAGTCAATGGAGAACGCTTTGGTTCCAACAAGACGGGGCTACATGCCATACAGCCAACGCAACAATCGATTTATTGAAGGAAACTTTTGTTGAGCGCATTATCTCGCGCCGTGGACCTGTGGCATGGCCTCCAAGATCGTGCGATATAACACCGCTGGACTATTTCTTGTGGGGCTATGTGAAGTCGCTTGTCTACGCAGATAAGCCCGAGACGATTGACTTCTTGGAAGAGAATATTCGGCGCGTTATTGCTGACATACGGCCCCAATTGCTGCAAAAAGTGGTCGAAAATTGGGCGTCTCGGCTGGAATTTATTCGAGCCAGCCGCGGCGGCCACTTGCCCGAAATCATTTTTAAAACATAATGGCAAACCCTTATCTTTATAATAAAGCTAAATACTTGGCCATAACATTAAATTATATACGTTTTATTTCATCTTGAAAACCTAACCTCTAAAAAAAACACCCTTTATTATCGCCTTGGATGTACTCCACTTCAGCTGTAACTCACTTATGCCAGCGATTGATCCATCTCTCGAAATATTTCTGGAGCTGTATTTTCGGTATAGCCATCAGAGCCATCTTCGATTTTCCATCATTTCCTTTCGGCTGTTAAAAGGTGTAGTAGTTTTTTGACTCGAGCAATCAGAAAAAAAATTTGCAAGGAGCCACATAAAATTAATTCGGTGGCTGCTGGATGAGCTTTGTTATGTTGTTGGTCAACAATTCATGGAAAATGATGACATGGTGCAAAATCCACGAGTTTTTCTCCTATCAAATCGAATTCCTTCACGTAAACATCTCAAAACGCTCAAATACGAGTTCATATTAGCTGGCTAACATTCTGGGGAAAATTTGTGGTGTTCAATACTGTTATAATCCATAAAAACCGTAAGCATCGCTTCCTTTTTCGACATAAAACGTGTTTTGTTTTTGTTCTTGGTTCACTCATCGTCAGCGAAGGTAGCCGTTATGTTATTTTTACAGACCGGAAGGTCAAATTCGAAAATCACATAGAGTATAGGTCCAAAGATACTTCCTTGTGGAACCTCGGAATTCATTAGCTTAAGGCTTGGTTAAGTCCCATCGCGCTTGATCCTGAAGTATCTATTGTTTAGATACGACGATAAAAGTCCAAAAATTCCTTTGCAAGCAAGATCTTTAGCTTATGGAGTAGTACTTCAGTACTAACTAAGGTATGCAGTTATCGAAAGCCTGAGCAACATCAAGGTATATGGAAGAGCATATTTTCTTCGCTTTGATTGCGTCTTCTATTACGCTTGTGATTCTGCGCACTTACCCTATTGTTGAGTGCTTTGATCGAAATCTAAAGTGGTTTCCTACTCACCACTCACAAGCGCTTTATTTTCAATAAAAGGCTGCAACTGCTGCAGAATTATTTTTTCGAGTAACTTAGGTAGTTTAGGTAGCAAGGAGATAGGAGGGCATGCTACCACATCATCATCACTTTCGCCAGATTTTGCTATCATTACTACTTCTGAAACTTTCCACTCCACTGACACATATTTTAACTTGAGGCATGCGTTTATAAGCCGTGTTAACTTAATTAAAGTTTTTTGTGGAAGGTGTTTTAAGATTTTTGCGGGGATAAGATCGAAACCAGATGTGTGTTTCGGAATTGAGAAGACTTATTTCATGCTTATTCTCTGACAGCGAAGCTAAAGAGAACTGATTTTCAACCCGATGTATGCTAGAGAGCAGTGGTACCTGATCCTCTTCATAAGGCTTAACGGGTTTTTCCAAATACTCAGCAAAAACTTCCGCTTTTTCAGTGTCGATTTTGGTGCACAATCCATTGTTCTTTTTATTTTGAGGGTTTTGTATAGTTGGTCCATTTAAAAATTTTGTAGATTTCAACAAAGAATAATCAATGCTTTTTTCCGTTGTTAGTCCTTTAATGAAGTGATTGAAAGATTTTTGACGTGATAACGTCCTATAATTCGATTTAACAGGCTGCACGCACGAAAAAATGTGTCGTTACCTTGCTCATTAGTGTTACCTTGCTCATTTGTCGTTACCTTGCTCATTTGTCGTTACCTTGCTCATTGCCGTTACCTTGCTCATTTGTCGTTGCCTTGCTCATTGCCGTTACCTTGAATGAAGTGCAAGCGAAAGCGCGGAACGAACGACAAAGCAAACGAACGGCAACGTTCGACATCTTGCTCTCTCCTACTTAAGTGAGCGTATATGTGTATGTATATGCGTATATGTACATATATAAATTCACGTATTTCTATTTGCATATGCCTTCTTATTGATTATATTAATTTGATTTACTTGAAGAATTTAAAATAAACCAAGTTTGTTAATAATACCTGTTGTTTTAATGTTATTATTATTTTTTGACGTGATAACGTCTTATAATTCTCTGTAGCCGACTGCACGCACCAAAAAATGCGTCGTTATCTTGCTCATGCGTCGTTACCTTGCTTGAACAGCATGTTATGTTATGTTATGTTATGATATGTTATGTTATGTTATGTTATGTTATGTTATGTTATGTTATGTTATGTTATGTTATGTTATGTTATGTTATGTTATGTTATGTTATGTTATGTTATGTTATGTTATGTTATGTTATGTTATGTTATGTTATGTTATGTTATGTTATGTTATGTTATGTTATGTTATGTTATGTTATGTTATGTTATGTTATGTTATGTTATGTTATGTTATGTTATGTTATGTTATGTTATGTTATGTTATGTTATGTTATGTTATGTTATGTTATGTTATGTTATGTTATGTTATGTTATGTTATGTTATGTTATGTTATGTTATGTTATGTTATGTTATGTTATGTTATGTTATGTTATGTTATGTTATGTTATGTTATGTTATGTTATGTTATGTTATGTTATGTTATGTTATGTTATGTTATGTTATGTTATGTTATGTTATGTTATGTTATGTTATGTTATGTTATGTTATGTTATGTTATGTTATGTTATGTTATGTTATGTTGTGTTATGTTATGTTATGTTATGTTATGTTATGTTATGTTATGTTATGTTATGTTATTTATTTATTTATTTATTTATTTATTTATTCATCAATTAAAGTATAACTTAAATAGATTACTAATATTAAAGCTTAAATATAATTTATGGTAAACAATACTGTGAGATACATTAGTCACAATTCAAAAAGTGTATCTCCAGATTAAGTCTTGATTTGAAAGTCTCTCGTGAGTTAGAGAATATATCCAAATGTTTGCATAATTGGTTAGACTGTCTTATACAACGTGTGAGCGGTTCATTTCGACTAAAATTGGTCTTGTGATAAGGTAAATGGAACATATTGCTGAGTCTTAGGTTACGAGTGGGACAATTAAAGAGTATTAGCTCCAGCAAGAAGTGACATTTGATATGATTCGTAACTATGTCTCTTATAAACATTACCGATGAAGTTTTTCTCCGCTTTTCTAAAGTTGGCAGTGCTAACAAAAGACATCTACTTTTATATGCAGGCAAACTGCAAGGCCAACGAAGTGAATAAATAGCAAATCGAGTGAAACGTTTTTGAACCTTCTCAATTCTTAAAGATAAACCCATATAGAATGGATCCCAAATGATGCTGCAATATTCGAGGTTTGATCTCACAAGAGAAAAATACAAATTTTTCAGCGTAGAGATATCCTGGAACTCCCTCGAATTCCTTATTACAAATCCAAGCATAGATCTAGACTTGGCAATCATAAAGTCTATATGTTTGGAAAATGACATTTTTGATGTAAATATGACCCCAAGTCTTTCTTTTCGTAAATTTTTGTGAGGGTGGTAGTGCCCAACTTGTAATCGAAATCAATCGTAACTTTTCGTCTACTGAATGACATGTGCTGGCATTTACCAGCATTAAGAGGTAAGGAGTTATTATCACACCAAGCTTCCAATCTGGCTAAGTCTTCCTGAAGTCTTATGCAGTCAGTTACTTTCTCTACCCGACTGTAAATTTTCAGGTCATCTGCATACATCAGACAACGTGATGTCTCGAAAACGTCTGGAATGTCATTAACAAACATTAAGAACAATAGTGGCCCAAGATGGCTACCTTGAGGTACGCCTGAGGTAACTTTGATGGCATCAGATTTTATGTTATTTATACGAACGAATTGAGTTCTATCTGTTAGATAAGATGCAAGCCACTTGAGTAAGCTAGGATGAAGACCAAATGAACCCAGCTTTTTAAGTAGGATACTATGGCTGACTCGATCAAACGCTTTCGAAAAATCAGTGAATATGACATCGCATTGTTGGCCTGTTTCAAATTGGTTTAAGACATAATTTGTAAATAACCCTAAATTCGTAACAGTAGATCTACTCTTAACAAAGCCGTGCTGATTAGGCGATATGAGATTTGAAATTTGGAAGAAAATCAAATCATAAACTAGCTTTTCAAAGAGTTTAGGTATGCAAGAGATTTTGCAGATAGGGCGATAATTTTGGACTTCCGACTTACTTCCAGACTTATGTATCGGTATGATAAACGATTTTTTCCAATTATGGAAAAACTCACCAGAAGCTAGTGATTTATTGAATATAATTGTTAATGGTTTTGCTAGCGATGTAGCACAGTTTTTTAGTAATATAGGAGGGAAACCGTCTTCTCCAGGAGTTGGGTCATTTGCCAAGGCCGATAGGCTCCTGAGTACATCATTAGATGAGAGCTGGAAACCTTTATTTGTTCGTGAGCTGTTAAAAGAGCTGTTATGTTATGTTATGTTATGTTATGTTATGTTATGTTATGTTATGTTATGTTATGTTATGTTATGTTATGTTATGTTATGTTATGTTATGTTATGTTATGTTATGTTATGTTATGTTATGTTATGTTATGTTATGTTATGTTATGTTATGTTATGTTATGTTATGTTATGTTATGTTATGTTATGTTATGTTATGTTATGTTATGTTATGTTATGTTATGTTATGTTATGTTATGTTATGTTATGTTATGTTATGTTATGTTATGTTATGTTAAGTTATGTTATGTTTTGTTATGTTATGTTATGTTATGTTAAAGTATATTATGTTATGTTAGTGTTAACTCATTCTCTATATCCATACAAAATATCTATCAAACAAATAAAATTAAAATTTTCTTTTGAAAAATGCAACCATTCAATCAGTATTTTCTTATGACGTTATCACGTTAAACTATCGTCAGTAAACCGACTTTACAGACAACCTCTTTTTTTAGTTTCCTAATTACTTCGCGTAAATGTTTAGTCCTTTTATTGTGTAACATTTGCAGCGCTGGTTGCCGGTGTTCTTACCATTTTTCCTTTTTGTTGCGGTTTTAAGTGAAAAGGTTTTGTTCGGGTAACAAAGTACAACTTATTTTGCTCTTTGAACTGTTTTGCTATGCCATGCGGCATTTAGAATTTGTTGGGTAAGCAAAACTACTCCTTAATCAATGCCATTGGATGTATTTGAAAAACTCACAATCAGTAAACTAGATGGGTAAGGTAACCGCTTGTTGTTTTAATTCAATGGCTTCTATTAGCTTTAAATGAACGGGGGAGTGATCTGAATGCTTCTATTAGCTTTAAATGAACGGGGGAGTGATCTGAATTCAGGTCTGATCTTTCATATACTTCTAAGTGTTTTTACAAATTTTTCTGGCAAAGAAGAAATCAATAATGTCTGGAGCTTTATTTTGATCTGTTGGTCTTTATTTTGAACTTTGATCTGATGTGGTATCAAGACATATTTTATAAATAGCCACGTTACTAAATCATGCTGGAAAATCATGTGCCTTTTGGATCGTGTAAGGCTTGACTTTAAGATAATTTTTCAGTATGCGGTGGATGCTAAGGTCAGATATTTTCAGTTCTTTCGCCGTTTGATTGACACTTCGTCAGAAATTTCGCTCAAGTCACTTCTTCACTTTTGAACCATGCGTGCGATAAACAAAAAGTTTATTTACTCTGAGGTGCTCGAACTCACGAACAATCGCTCCGGTGGTTTTCCAGCCAAATACATTGTAATCACACTATTACGTTTGAAATCCATTATTGACTTTCTTTTTCGCGATTATATATAAAGGGTGGTTAAGTTTCAAGGGCCGGTATTGATTTTGAATAAATACAATTTCTTTAGGAAATTATTGTCATTTTTCTTTATTATGATAATATTGGTACAGCTCAATTACGTATGGAACAAAATATCGGCAAAATGGCAGCCGTGGCCTCCGCGGCACACCTCCATCCGATGGTCCAAATATTCGATGACTCTGAGGCATAATTGAGGTTCTATGCCGTTAATGTGCCGAATTATCTCATCCTTTAGCTCTTGAATTGTTGCTGGCTTATCGACGTATACCTTTTCCTTCAAATAACCCCAAAGAAAGAAGTCCAACGGTGTCGTTAACGTTTAGGTGTGGTTCACATTCAACATCGGCCTTTGAAATTTAACCACCCTTTATATATAATTGGCGCGTACACCTTTTTTTGGTGTTTGGCCGAGCTCCTGCATTTATTAGTGGTGTGCGTCTTGATGTTGTTCCACAAATGGAGGGAGCTACAGTTTCAAGCCGACTCCGAATGGCAGATATACACTCGGAGGCTTACCACTGCCTGCTGAGGGGCGACCGCTATTAGAAAAATCGTTTTCTTAATTTTGGTGTTTCACCGAGATTCGAACCGACGTTGTCTCTGTAAATTGCGAATGGTAATCACGCACCAACCCATTCGGCTACGGCGGCCGTCGATTTTTCGCGATTACTCTCGGCAAAATGCTTCTGCGTGCTTGTAAACAATACTCTGGTCTCTCATTTAGTCTACTAACATACATGCACGGGCATTAGCTGCTCGAGCGGTCTGAAGTTGGTTACAATTCGAGTGCCGGACCCCCTGTATTCTAAGCAAGTACTTATTTTCTTCAAAAGTCTTGCTTATTTAGCTGCATAGCTTGCCTGTAAATGAGGCAAATCTATATTTTTTCATCAGACAGCAAAAAAAGAATGCTGCTCTAATATTTGCATTACAAGAATTAAAAAAACTAGAAAAAAATAAAAAATTATTCTACCATGTCTGCGTGAAATTACAACTATATTACAATACTATTTTCAATTTCCATTTCCATTTCAATTGCAATTGCAATTTCATTTTCGATTTTAATTTTAATTCCATTCAAAATGCCAATGCAATCTGGAAAATGTAATCTATTCGCTTTTGTAAGTGCCGTTGCACTAGGATGCAATACAAACGTACCCGCACTCCAGCCCCTAGCACATATCCTTATACATACACATACAAACAAACAAATAACCCACGCTTTGTTCAATTGTTGTCATTGTTGTTCTCCCTCTACCTGATTGCTGTTTTTGCTAACGCTTTTGTTGTATTCCATTGTTATTGCTGTTGTAGCTTATCAGTGCCAGACATGTTATCGCAGCAGCAGCAGCATTCACCTTTCCCTGTCATGTGTTTTATGTTGGTTTGTGGCACCGGAATGCAATAAACAACATCAACATGCCTCACCACTCACTGTTGCTTGCAGATATTTTCTATGTCGCGTAGTTGCAATGCTTTCATTGTTGTTTTTATTATTGTGCGCATTGTTATTTTTCATCTATTTGCAGCGCAAGCCTGTTCAATGTTTGTTCAATGTTTGAAATATGCAAAATACCAGCTGTGGACAACAAAAGTCAAGCAGCACCAACATCATCAGCCGCAACTTGTTCAACCTCAACCAACCGAAAGCAATTTCATCACTGTCTCGATTTTATCATTACGATCCATCTTAACTTTCGTTCGGTCTTGAATTCCTCACTTTTTCCCCTACTTTTGACATCGCCAGCAGCATATTGAGGGGCATTTCACTATCTTTGCCATCGTCAACCGAGCCTCAGCCTTTATCAGTAGCCACAATTCATTTGCTACCCACTTTTCTTCTTCGTTGCCAACTCATTGTATTCGTGTGTATGTGTAAGTGCAGGCATGTATTTACGTGTGCATGTTGCAATCATGCTAATCTCCCACTTTCCAATGATATGATTTAATGTTGCCCATTTACCGGAGCTATAATTACACAACCATTAGATCGATAATATGTCCCTAAGTGAAGTGCAGTGAAGTGCGGCTGTGGTTGTCCAAGTGCTGTACAACTTTGTTGCCCTGGTGAATTAAATACAGCACACAGCTGCACACAAACACACATGCCTAAGTTTTTACCTGTTGTAGTTATCAACAAAGCACCGCTTCAAAGTAGCTCTTCTGCTTTGGAGGAGCCTGAATCGAGTGGCTTAATAGCTATAACAAGTTCGAGTACTCTGAAGTCTGTATTACTTAGTCGCTCTGTGTGATTATTCAACCTCGGAGGCCATCGGCGTAGTGAACTTGCATTTATTTGCAGCTATTTTTATGTGTTTGCGTGTGTGCGTCTGGCTATTGGCATCACTGGTGGTTTTAGGCACCTGCTTTTGCATTAATTAGCTACTAGTGGTTGACAGGTTGTTGTAGCTTGGGCTTGACTAGCTGCTTTATACGCTTGAAAATTAATTACCGTGTTAGTCGAATTTAATACGTTTGAGTGAGTTTATGTTAATGAATGATGTAAGCAGAAAAATGTTGGACCCGCAATAGACTTTGTAGAACAAAAGTTTGCTAGAAATTACTTTGGATGAAAAGGAGGTTATTTGAAATGGCGAAGTTAAGTATATAATTGGTTGCTATAACTCAAAGGAGGGCGAGATAAGTTTTTAAACTTATTTCTACTTTTATTTTATCACTTTTCTCCATATTGTTCTAGGTATACTACAACGAGTCCAGTCTAAAATACTTAGGCTAATGACTGGTGCATACCTAACAACTTAGTGCATACCTAATGACGTTCATCGATAATATTGACAGACAATATAAAGCGCTAGCAGAAGACATATAAGCAGACTATTGACGCATATAAATCCACTATTGACCCACATAACCAGAAATCTACCCAAAGTCGGCTTAACCATGAAACACCAACAGATCTTGCAAAATCTATGTAGTTAAAAAACAAACCAGTAATGGATTCCAAACGTAATAGTGTGATTGCATTATATTTGGCTGGGAAATCACAGCCAGCGATTGTTCGTGAGCTCGAACACCTTAAAGTTAATAAAGTTTTTGTTTATCGCATTATGTCTCATTACAATGATACTGGTAGCATCGCAAAACGTCATGGAGGTGGTCATCAAAATACTGCAACGTCACGTGAAATGATTCAAGAAGTGAAGAAGCGCCTTGTGCGAAAACCCCGATGAGGTGCCAATAAAATGGCGAAAGAAGTGAAAATATCTGACCGTAGTATCCACCGCATACTGAAAAAGGATCTCAAAGTTAAGGGGGTAGTATGGTTAATTCGGTGTAAAACAAGCATATTTTTCGAAATTTTTTTTGTCGACACAGTTGATTTATTCAAAATTTTAAAATTACTTCATTATAAAGTCATATTTAAAGAATATTGTGTGAAATTTTCATTAAGTTTTATGAAGAAATGAGTTGGTGGCAGCGAATCTTCGCGGACGTCTCATAAAAAAGTTTTATTGCGGTGTCCCTCAGAACTCATTACTGGATCAACTAAAATCAAAAAACCAAATTGATTTCATCAGCTAATAAAGTTTCGCAGGTAACAACGTCGAATTTTTTTTTTTTTTTTTTAATTTTTTAAAGCGCTTTGAAGTCAAAACACCGAAACTTGAAAACTTTGTTGTTTTAAAATATGACAAAATTAAAAAAAAAAAAAAACTCGACGTCATTACCTCGTGAATAAAGTAAAGAAACAAAAAAACCAAATTTGAAAAGAATCGGTGCAGTAGATATGAATCTACAGTGGACACCGACCGTAAAAAAGGCAAGTGTGAGAAAAACGCGTTTAAAGATTTTCGGCAGCGTGAAATCCGGTTGGAGAGGTAGATACTTAATCCTTTGTGTCTTTGTCAATTTTACTCTAATGCACTTCAAACTTTCACACAATAATCTTAAGATGTTATAGAATAATTTAAAAAAAAAAAAAAAAAAAATGAAAAAAAAAAAAAATACCATACTACCCCCTTAAGCCTTACGAGATCCAAAAGGCGCATGATTTCACACCAAAGCAGCAAAAAGTCAGACTTGAGAGAGCGAAGCAGTTTGGAGAGCAAGGTCCGCACTAAAAGATTCACCAGTCTCGAGGCGCTGAAAAAAGCGATTGTCCGCGAGCTTGCCAAAAAACCTGCAAGTCACATTCGGGCAGCTTGCGATTCATTTCTGGACCGTCTCAAGGCCATAGTCAAGGCAAAAGGTGGTCATATCGAGCAAAAGTAAATTGAGTCTTATATTAATTTTGTATTATTTTCACATATTTTTTTAATTTGAATTGAATAAAAGTAATTTTCCAAACCAAATTTATTATTTTTTGTTAGTCACTTCTTTTAAAGTAAACTTCGTCTAAATGAGCTTGAGAGCATTGATCCCTCAATATCATTCCTATTCCATCTCTTTGTAAATTAAGTTACTTATTGTCTCACGATAGTTGTAATATTTTACACAAGCAAATTAAAAAAAAAAAATAGTGTCTCAAAATTGCACATTGATCAAATTTAATTTGACGATTTTATGAGTATTTGTCCATTGCTCCAGGCCGGGGGTTCTTGTATTTCCCCGAAAAGTCTTTGCGATCAGCAGGCACGCAAAATGCATAGATCAAGGCGCTGACGGCACCCTGGTGCAGATCCAAACTGGCCAACTCGTGTAAGGAGGATATCAAATCTCTTGGGTGTGCAAGTAACATTTACCTGACCTGGGTTCCAGGACATAGGAACATATAAGGAAATAAAATTGTTGATGAGCTTGTTAGGGACCTCCTACCCGGTCATCGGCAACTCTGTGACTGTCAGTTTGACAAACTGGGGCAGTGCTGCAATCTAAATCGCATCACTGTTCTCCATTACAGCTCCGGCGGCCTGTAGGAGATCTCATAATGGCATCGAAACGGCGCTTTAGCTACTTGGAGAGTACCTTAGTGTTACTTGAATCATTTCACCTTCCTATAGAAGAAGAAAATATGTATAGAAGAAAATATCAAACACCATCAGCGAAATATATTGGCAAAACTCAATGAGATTTTGATGGCACTTCAAACTTACATATGTTTTTATACTAACATTAAAATGAGGTATAAAACCGCATGCTCCGAATTTTGCTAAAAATTATAATTAAAAAGTGTGAAATTCTGATGAAAATTTTTGGAATTTTTATAAAATTTGCCCAAAGCTTGAAACTTGGATGTATATGGTTTTACAGGAGAATGAACTAGATTTCCAAAAAAAAAAAAATTTAATTATATGTAAAGAATAAAAAAAGTATTAAGACCTGTAAATAGGTCCCAGTGCTACAGTTTTTAACTGCTGCTTAAAAACAACTGGCGAAAAATGGTCAGAACTTTTTACTTCACGAATACCACTTTTTATAACACAACAGACATTCAAATGAAAATGCGTGCATCGTAAAATTATAACTACTTTTATTACCACCAAGATTTTGTTGCACTGCGGAAAATTTCCAATAATTTCATTTTGCTTATCATTGCAATTTTAAATATCATAAATTTGAAAAAGTACATACAAATGTGCTCAATTTATGCTACGGCAGGTGACTAACAAAATAGGTAAATGGAACACATACTACAGTACATATATGAAATCACTAACGTACTCATATATATTTATATGCACGCACCAGTTTATCCAACTGTGCTTTCCCCTTAAACAAACAAACACTCCTATGGAAAGTTCAGCCCAAAAGTGAGCAGATATAAATTACAGGAAAATGGCCAACAAACACATAAAAATAAGAGAAAAAGCAGCGAAAGCATTTAATTAATTTTTGGTCAGCGCACATGAACAGTTAAAACAAACGTACATGCATATATAGATATATATATATATATACTATTATTTATAAAGGTTGTGTACGCAGCATGCATTTGAACTCCAATGCGTAATTATGACAGAGAAAGCAGTCTAAGGGTAACACTTAGTTATCTACAGCAATCACGTGTGTTGGGAACGAGTAAGCCGAGGCGTGAAAAATTATTATTAGATATTATTTTAGGCGATGCCGCAGACGAAACAATAATATTAAAAGCAACAACAACAACATTGGAATATACATCAAAACTAATAATGAGCTGCAGCGCTGCTCTATGTACTGACTAGCAACAGGAGTTACAAAAGGAGAGTTCGTGGTTAGCGATTGATGGTTGCTATGGGGCACATTGAACGTTTTTGTTGCTGCTCACTGGCATTTAGTACATCCACATATGTATGGGCGGTTTGTACTCTCATTAGTGTGGCATGCAGCAACATTAACGTTATAGCTTAGAAGATGTGAGAAATTATTTTGTATTGATTAATGTGTTGCAAGTGTGGCAAAATTCAATTAGCAAAAGGCCGCAAAGACGATGCTTATGGAAATTAATGGCCAAGTGTAGGGAGTAGCATTTTGGTGCTTGGAAAGTGTAATAAAAAGTATTAGCACATTATTAGAAGAGCAGCAAAGCAACGAATATTCATCATCTCCCTAATGGACGAACAAGGGGCGCATTTAATGGGTAGCTAATATAATTCAGTCACCTCAGTTTTTATAAATGGAATACATATAAAAATCAACAAAAAGCTTCATAAGACCCTCAATGTAAGTCAATTAAAGTAAATTTGCTTAGAACGAATGATTTTCGTTAGTTTTCCTGCATTTTCACATAAACACTTTAGTGAATATGCCTTGGGGTAAGCTTCCGGGAGTGTGGGATTTTATCACGTATTCATTTACACAATAAAACTATCTGCTATCTCTGCTACCAACGTTCGTACTTATGCATATAAACCTTAGATGAACTATTACTATTTATTTTTACTATACACATACATACATATGTATATATAAGTACATATGTATGATACATACAATAGCATGACTCGCCTTAGACCCTTTAGTTTGGTCGTCCAGTTGCATTTAATGACCTGCCCGCTACCAGCTACATTGTATACAATATTCTAGGAACAAGAGCGTAGCATCAGCCTCACCAGCCACAATAATAACCTCAAATAATCGTAAAACTAATGCCTTGCCGGTCGTTAGTGCTGCTTTGAGAAAGCGTAGCATACTTGCAGGCGCACAGTGTTTCATTGAAGAGAATTGTAGAAATCGTGTAGCATTTAGCAACTACATAGATAGTAAACAGGAAATTTAAAGTTCAGTTCAACTCGCATGCGGGCATACTATTTTTATACTAAATGGCTTGAAGTGGCTTAAAGTTAATATAAAATATCGTCCGGCTTATGGCATAAAACTTCAATGAGTAAAAATTAAAATGTTAGGAAATCAAGTTTGAAAGTTTATTACACTCGCCAAATTAAAATAAAAACTTATTGGTTCTTTCCTTTTATGCATGGCATTCCGGGTTTTGATATAACTTAGAACGTGCAAAAGTTAGTCAGGTCAGCTCCTTAACTCATCAACAGAAAATGAAGGGATTTATGCTTTTGGCATGAGGTGGACGATATATGATTTTCGTATACTTAGTGCTATAGTATAGTATATCAGCTGACATCTGAAGACTATTTGGCTCTTTTAAACTTTTTTCAAGGTCACTTGACTTGCTGGTCATCGAATGCAAAGAAAATTCTAGATTTAAGGGGGGGGTAGGGTCACAAAATCGAAATTTTTTTTCTTCACTCATCTTATAGTAAATCATTTCAAGAATGTTGTGTCAAAATTTTAAGTGGATCGGAGCAGAACTCTCAAAGTTATAGCCTTTGTAGGCACTCTACCTCGAATGCGGAGCATCGATAATTTTTCAGAGTAATTTTTTCAAACGCGTTTTTCCCGAAACGACTTCTTAAAAGTCGGTGCCAATCACAACTCCGAAACTATTCAACCGATTCTTTTCAAATTTGGCACACGTTGTCTAAATCAAACATACCTTACGCCCCCCCCCCCCCCCCCCCACTGTTTTTTTTTTATTTTTTTTTTAAGGTTGCTTTTCACTTACAAATATGGAAATTTTTCGCCAAAAATGTTCGTTTTACGTTGTTTTGCCACCAAAACTACAAAATGAAAAAAAAAATTTTTATTAATGTAGGGGGGAGCATTACGTCATACTTTAACTGAAAAATTCGACTTTTTTAGTTTCAGATGATTCTACGACGAATGCCGATTGGCACCGCAGAGCACCTCTCGAAAAACATATCTCCAAAAAAACTCTGTCATGGGCTTATTTGTCAATATTTTATTATTAAAAGTTTTTAAAAACTTATTGAAAAGATGTACCATAACATGCAACTGATTTTATTAAAGTATCTTAAGCCATATTTCATTACAATTCAAAAAAAAAGTGTTTTTTTTTAGCGGTAAACCCTACCACCCCCTTAATTGATTTTTTTTTTTGCCTATAAAAACATTTAAACAGCCCATTTGACTGTTATTAAAGGTTTTAACTTGAACTCGGACTTGGTAGTATCGCAAAATGCAGCACACAACCAAAGAGCAGCAGGGCTAGTCAATGCTTTCACCGACTGGACATATTTTCAACTTCAGCTAGTGCAACTAGACAGTTCCGAGAATGTTTAATTTAAATGAATCGCGCACGTAAGAACCGGCTCATATTTTTTTCTTATGTTGGTAGGACTGTAAGACTCACGTCTGCCATTTTTTAGCGCCATCAGTTCATTAGTGTCTGCCTGGCCGACCGGAAATGTGGGCAAACAATTCTTGAATTTTGAATGATGATAACGCGCCATCGCACCGAACCCAAATTGTGCTGGGTTATTTGACCAAACACCAAGTAAATATCATCGTGCAAGCACCGTATTCACCTAATATGGCCCCGTGTGACTTCTTTTTGTTGAAGTTGAAGTTACCACTTCGTGGAAGGAGATTTCAGTCGATAGAGGAGATTAAAGAGCATGCGACGAAGAAGCTGAAGGCTATCCTTTCGTCGGCATACTAGGGGTGCATGGAGGACTGGGTTAAACGTTGGCCCTTGTGTGTTGCTTCAGACGGATGATATTTTGAAGGAGATAAACTAAATTTGCCTGGAATTAAACTCTGTTTTGTTTTATTTAAACATTCTCGGAACTTTCAGATCATAGGGTATAATTACTATAAAACACTACCCGTGAATCGCTCGATTGACAAACGGAAACGCAAGCAGCAAACCAGGTGTCGAATCATACGTGCAGCGATCAACAATCGTCAATCGTGGGTCATTCGTATAAGCTGAATCGCAGTGATATCAACGAATGCAAACGGATCGTAACTTATTTTTTGAATTCACAATATTTTTCAAGTTCCACAATGATTTGGATCGGATTTTTAGATCACAATGACTTGACATGTCAAAACTATTGTCAAGTGTAATAAATCAATTATAACCATATATCCGCTTTTGTTTTTATATATGAGTTCTAGTAAAAGTGATGGGGATGAGAAAATAGTGCGAATGCAGCTAAGAGAAAAAAGCAACCCCAAACACAGCATAGGTATGTAAATGGTTAGCTATTCCAGCTCTTTCATAAACTTTTCCTTGTAGACGTCTGAAACGGCCAAACAATAAGAGACCAAATAAGATGATCCTTATTGACTTTTTCTCGAAATTGAAAATATGTTTACCCATACCCAGGTGCAATCTTGTAAATGGTTCTTAAAGTATTTTTAAGTGAAATGGAAAACCTCTGTAACATACTTAAGGTGAAACAAAAAGATAATACTTATGCATATTCATACTTTCTTCATTTTTTATCGCATACAAATGTTTCGTAGTCATAAATACTTAAGGGGACAGATACCTGCAAAATTTCGAAAAAAAAAATTTTTTTTTTCATAAAGTGTTTATTTAATCCTTTAAGAATATGTCAAACAATTTTTAAAACGTAAACTTAAGTATTTCTTATATTATAGATCGTCAACCGTGGCGACTGTATTCCTTGCGTTCGAGCGCTGGGAGAGGTATAGCTACGTTGTATTCAAACTTTAGACGCGTTTTTCTCAAAACTATATTTTTCGAATTGGCGTACACGATAACTCGAGAAGTTATTGACCGATCTCCTTGAATTTTGCACACATCTTTTTTATAAACTATGTGAAACTTAAAGTTTTCGAAGATTTTTCGAAAAAATAATTTTTTCGAGGCAAAAATAGTAGGAAAATTTGGTCCAAAATTATTATTATTTATTTTTTTTTGAAGCATTTTATTCCCCGATTTTTTTTCTCCATTTTTTTAATTGATATAGAAATTATGACATTAATAAACAAAAAAATTTTTAGTTTTTTGTATTCAGGTCACTGACGTCGATGCTACGATGCCCGCCGATTGAGAAGCCTCGCTGCGGCCTTCCTGGAAGAATTGAGTGTATTACATCCGCCATTTTAAATGATTAAAATAAAAAAAAATAAAAATAATACTAGTTTACTGTATAAATAAACTGTGAGCCTATTTTGAAAAAAAATATATTGACTTCTTCATTTTAAATAATTTTAATAAAAATCAAAGAAAATATGGCCGTTTACAGGTATCTGTCCCCTTAAATACTAAGGAATACGAAAGTATTATAAATAAAATCCAACCCAAAACTCTTGATAAAATCAAGAATTCTCCACTGAATACTTGAAACTAAAATTCAAACTTCCAGATATTTAAATTACTAAGTTGTCGTGTTGACCATGCACTGCACCATTATATCTTTTTGGATGGGCTTAAGTTGACTAAAACTCTTCATATAATAAATTTATTACAAAAACCATATTTAATTATACATTTTTACAATTTACATACATATTTGGTTAAATTCGATCGTTTACGGGCGGCTGTCGGTGTGCGAATGACAGTTCGATCAAACGAGTACGTTCGGCACTCGTTCACAGATATCGTAGTACGAAATATGCACTTTTCAGTGACTAGTGGTACATTCGTTGATGTGGTGATTCGACCACAGATCTCCATTAATTAAAGCTAAATTGAACTTAAAAAGTAAACAGCTGCACAAAGCGATCTAAACACTTAAAAATCATGCATTCTATCGATTTCTGCTTGGACTCACAGCTGATAAAAGAAGGATTTTGTTTTGCAGACGTTGGTGGAGGTGATGAATGTAAGTACTTTTGACTAGCGTATCCGCCCAGATTATGTACCATAAGTCTAAAGATTTTAGTGTTTCTTTGTAAATAAGTAATTTATTGCGGATTGATAAGCTTAAGCGTCTACCAATGAGCTAATATATATTATTATGTATGGTAATTCCAAGTTAAGCTCTTCTCATTGACGTGGGGAAAGCGCATTATGTGCTGATTTTCTTCTGTTTAGTTTTATTTTCCATTTTTTAGCCTATATGGTAATAAGGTTAATAGTTTTTGATAGTGTTACCGACTGCAAGTATGACAGTGTCATCCGAAAATATTGACCTTACTTGGTGTTTTATCGTTGGTAGGTCGTGGGTATACAGAAGATATAGTCGAGAATCCCAAATGTTTTCCTGTGGTACGCCTGCGGTTATATATTTTTGAGACGAATATGCATTTTCGTGTTTTACGCAAAAGTACCTATCCTTAAGATATGACGAGATCACCTCGCAGAATTGTGTTGGCAGCATATGGGCTTTAGCTTCGGGCTATACTTTGTCTAAAGCTTGCGATACATCAAGGAAAACGGCTGAAGGCATTTTTTCCTTTTCCATAGCACTTCCTCTGGTGCTTACGACCCTGTGTGCTTGATTGAGCGTTGAATGATGTTTTCTGAAGCGAAATTGGTGAATGGGAATCAGACTTTTATTTCTAATGAGTGACTGTAGACGTTTTTATATGGAGAAAAGTTTGAAATTTTGATACAAATTTTTAAAACTTTTATAAATCTTCCACAAAGTATTAAACTTTTATTTACACGATTATTTTTACAGAATGAATTATATTTTTGTAAAAGTTGAATGAAAATTAAAAAAAGAAAAAGAGGGGTAGGCAAAATGCTGTGGTAGTATACTTGCTTTCAAGGGTTGTATTTTATTAGTTGCAGTCAATTAAAAGTTATTACAATTCAATTCTGAAATTTTGCTTCCATCGTCTTTACTCAAAATATCGACTAAATAACAGTAAAACTTTAACTTTCTAATATTGTTTATTGCATTTTTCGCATAAACAAAACACTGTGCCCTTTTCCACACACAATAAGACGATAAGGGCAATTACAGCCTTGGCCACTACCAAACCGAAAAGTCAAAGCCACAACTAACTAACCAGTGGAAAGCAACGCCAGCCAATAAAATTCACCACTGGAGAGATCTCCAATGTCCTTTTTCACTACGCGGTATGAGCAAAATAGCTGCGACGAGTTTATTTATGATGCCAGATTGCCTGAGCAAAGGATTTTACTACTATCTCAGGACGCCAATTCGGAGCATAAAACATTAGTTACACACACTCCCTCACTAACAAGCAGGAAGAATAGGTATGTAGTTGCAAATATGTATAGTTGCATTTGGACCATCATATTTTATTATGGATTTATGATTGCTGCACGTTGCAGCAGCCAACTCAAAGCATTGAAAACACAACAAAGTTACAGTTCACTCATACAGCCACAGCTTGGGAAATTGGCTAAAAAAATAGTGAAAGTATTGACATAAAAGTATAGACACACGTACATACATATATGTAGATAGGTTTCTTGTATATGAAATTGAATCTTGAATTTTTAAACTAGATTTTTCGTGATTTGGAATAATTTCACTTTAAAAGCAACAGCAGCAGCAGCCAATTACTTACTTCAATAAACTTTCGTTTGATTTTGACTTTTTTGTCAGTCGTCCACATCCAATTTACCTTTGCTACAGTAATTAAAACAAAGCGGTAATCAAAAGAAGATATCGAGGCATACATATCTACATACATTTGTAGATACCTAAGGCACATAAATAAAATTTGAAAAACAAAAAAAAAAAAAAACAACAACTGAGCAGACTTTGCCAACATATGTAGGTTTTGTTTGCTTTTATTTCGCTTCTTCTTTTTTGGTTTTTGCTTATTGGTCCAGACGCCTCTCTGCCATAGTTTTGTTCTGTTCAAAGCAATCAGTCAACCGAGTCCTTATTTCTGTCAACGCTTGCCGTCTGACTCAAACAACATTCATTGCCATAAAGTAAACAATTCGATGCCAGTATTGATTTAACTTGAAGCGCTTTTTCATATCAATTTCGTTTCACAAGTGAAACATTGCTTGGCCAGCTGTAAAATTGTGTGGCATGAAGATACGACAAAAATGAAGATGGGAAAGAAATTTTTAGCTCGTTTGAAGCAATATTTGCTTAACGATAAAGTGAAAGGCTAGAGCAGTGAGTGAGAAATGTAATTACTTGGCTGGGATAAAATGAGTATTGGTGGCCAGGTAAGAAATTTTAAGTAAAAATATGTTAGAACCAATATTCAGCTCTAGTAATTTTGAGCATGTGAAGAATTTTTTTTTTGCTTTTAAAGCCAGTAAATTTGTGCATATAAATAGAAGTTGCTTTGATGATCGAAGTAAAATGCATTGGACTGTGAAGTATGCGATCATCAGATGTAGACGTAGAGGCTAATCAACAGATTAGGCTGATGAAATGATGAGAAGTTGTAAGTGGTGAAGAAACTTTCTTCTGGCAATACGAGTAAGCACTTCAAAAGCAGTTAAATCTAGTCAACCCTAAGTAGTTTAATTATTTCCCGCACCTCAGTACCAGAAGCTTTTTCTAAACTTTTTTTCTTTTTTGATTATCACGCTGAATAACTTTTGTACAGGGTGGTGCAAAATTAATCATCGTATCGGAAGATTTATAATTTTTGCAAACGGCGTTGTATGCAAATCATAATCGACACTTGTGAACTAGACAGCTGCATCATGCAAAAAGGCAAGCAATAAAGATTTTAAATACTCAATTAGTTTTTTTTATTTAGTAAAAAAGTTATTCAAAAGAAAAATTGATGATTAATTTTGAGCCACTTTGCATGATAATAAGCAAACCCATTTCAGTGAGTTATTACGATAGGTGGTCAGCAAAAAACAAAATATCAAAAACTGAGACAAATTCTTAACCATTTCAAACTTGTAGTTTATTTTACTGAAAATAAATATTGTAGCCCACTCCATACCTAAAATTAAAAGCTCTGATCAAAAAGTATGAAATTTTGATATACATTTTTTGAAATTTTTTAAATCTTTGGGACTTTTGGCTTATATAAATTTTTTTATAGGAACAATTAAATTTTTATAAAAAATTAGGAAAAGATGTTTCACATAACTAATGAGTATTCTAGAAAGAGAACCTGAACGCAGACTTTTTCAGCGTAGTGTATTTACGCAATAAAATTATAGAAAATAAAATTACAGCACCTCAACAGTTGGACCAGTTCTGACTATTTTTCTTTTTTTTTGTTTTATTGTTGTGAATATTCACAATTTGGTTATAAAAGTGCAGCTCATTGTTTAACAAAAACCGTATGATTTCAAATTGAAAACTTTATACAAAATGTAACACAAATGTAACACTTCAACAAACTTTTAACTTTTTTAAAGAAAAATGCGGCTGCGTAGTTGTTTGCACTATTTTGTTGTAATAAAACTCAAGTTGGCTCAAAATTGTCATTGAGTTTTGAAAATTTTTAAATGTTATGAAAATCCATTTGAAGGCCCGAGTAGGTTCTACCAAGTATCTACAGTAACAGTTGAAGCTTGCTTGAATACTCGTACGCCTTCAAAATTTGGTCAAGAATTTTAGTTGTGGCTGAACTTCGTCGTCAAATGTGGACTTAAGGGGACAGATACCTGTAAACGGCCATATTTTCCCTGATTTGCATTAAAATTATTTAAAATGAGGAAGTCAATATATTTTTTTTCAAAATGGCACACAGTTTATTTATACATTAAAATAGTGTAATTTTTTTTCTTATTTTAATCATTTAAACTGGAAGGTCGCAGCGGGGCTCCTCAAACGGCGGGCATTATAGCATCGGCGTCAGTCACCTGAACACAGAAAAACGAAAAATTTTTTTGTATATTAATGTCGTAATTTCTATATGAATTAACAATAAATGGGAAAAAAATTCGCGGAATAAAATGCTTAAAAAAAATGAATTTTGTTTTTTTGAAAAACGCGTCTAAAGTTTGAATTCATCAAAATTCCTTTCCCAGCGCTCGAACGCAAATAATACAGTCGCCACGGTTGACGACCAATAAAATAAGAAATACTTAAATTTACGTTCTAAAAATTGTTTGACATATTCTTAAAGGATTACATAAACATTTTATGAAAAACAAATTTTTTTTTTTCGAAATTTACAGGTACATATGTGTCCCCTTAAATCTACATACAGCAGCTTATTTTCTTATTTCAGATATACAATAATTGAAAACGCTGTTGATGTATTTTTTTCGGATTTCATATTTGTTCATAAATTAAAATTAAACTGAAAATTTAATTATTTCACTTGCTTTGTAACAAAAAATTAACAAAACAGCATAAAAGCGGTATGTCAAAGGCCCACATACATCCATCTGCTTTGGTTCACTAAAGCAAAGCAAACCTTGGAAAAGTAGCTGCAAAGTAGTATCGTTATTCGAAAATTTCAATTGATAAATCGTCATTGCTATTACATTCATACATATCCATTTGTGCAATTCGTATGAGTTCGTATGAAAATAATAAGCGAACCAGCGAACCAACCTGCACTAATTGTCAAAGAAAGCCTCTTGTGGGTGGTTAAATTTTAAGGGCCGATTCTGAATGTGAGCCACATCTAAACGTCAAGTTTTTTTTGCATTTTATTCGACATTCTTCAATTTCAGACTAACTCAATTTGAGCCATGGAAAGATACACAATCAAGCAATGCGTTAAAGTTATTCAGGCTTATTATGAAAACGGACGTTCAAATCAAAATGCATACCGCGCACCAAGACCACTGAGAACACTGCTGGAGAGTCCGGATTTATGTCCGATAGAGCATGTTTGAGAGTTTTTAGAGATACAAATTGGACGAGGTATAGTAACTGACACAAAATCGATAAAGGAAGAGTTGATGAAAAGATGGAACAGCATAACGTGGTAAGAGCTTACCCAAATAATTGGATAAATGCAACGAAGCCTTCAAGAAGTGATCAAAAACAACGGTAAACCTACTAAATACAAAAACATAGTTTTACAATGAATATATTTGTTTTTATAAGCTAACTGTATGTAGACTTTTGTTGTTTTGTTACTTTAATTTTTTAGTCATAAAACAAATAAAGTACAATAATTTGATTTTTGCAAATTTATGAATAAATAAGAATTCCGAAAAAGGCTACATCAACAGTTTTATCAAATACGGTTTACCTTCTGGGAAATAAGAAAATATGCTACTGTATGTAGACTCGGTCGCCGTAGCCGAGTAAGTTAGTGTGTTACTACCATTCGGAAAAACGGAGTATGTAGGTTCGAATCTCCATGAAACATCAAAATGAAGAAACACTTTTTTCTAATAGCGGCCGCTCCTCGGCAGGCAATTTCAAACCTTCGAGTATATTTCTGCCATGAAAAAGCTCCTCATAAAAAATATTAAGACGCACGCCATAAATAAAAGGAGGAGCTCCGCCCAAAAAGGGCCAATTATATATTATATATATTGTGAATATACATGTGCAGGCTGAGGTCATTCTCTGTATAAATATATACCATGACACTGTGGTGCTCATGAAAATGAACGATATATGCATCATCAAATCACCCAATTCTACCAAAGCCAAAGCGTTTTGCTACATGGATCAGCTACTTCGTGAGCAAAGTTCAAAGTGCCTGTTGAAGCAGCGGGGACACATTGGAAAAGCGAAAAGCCGCTCAGTGATTGTTAATGTGCTGAACTCTCTTTGGGAGCTCCCACGTTCTCCTGTAATAGAAGAAGGACAAGCTAGGTGCAGCGCAAAGTGTCACTTCCAAATTCGCTTCTCTCGATACTCCCAGCCTACCGTTTAAGAACTTATGAGGCGTCCCATGTTCGGCTAATATTCATGAAGCGGTAAGCTTTGTAACCAAAATATGTAAATCTAATTTTATCATAACTTCAGATCATATCCTAACGGCAAGAGGAGACTAGCCTGATGGAATCTCGAGATTACAGTCTTATGGGGAGACATCAGGAAGATGTTCAATCAAGAAAAAACAAGAGGATGGTGGCAAACCTAAAGGAACGTCCTCAAAATTTTCAAAATATAAGACAGAAGGCTTCAAAGAAAAAAACTTATTGGAAAAACTTATGCGAAAAAATTGAAGAAAGCTCTGGTGGAAATCAGTTACGGAAACTATTATCGGAAAATCCGATTTGCTCGAAGTATGATACATCCAGTTGACTGGGCCTGTTCAGGCAACAAAATGGGAAAAGTCCAAATGACGTCAAAATAATAGCCACACAGAGCAATTATCCGTGGTGCACAGAGAGCCCTGTCTCAAACAGTCTTAATTTGAGAACCTGGAACTTCCACGAAAACATCATAAATCTTGTGAAATGGGCAAATAGGTCTTCCCAGCCGCACAAGTCCCCAGGACTAGCTGGTATATTTCCAGCTAAACCACAAGCGCCCTGAGACCTTCTACGTTCCCTTCCCCAGATATCTATAAGGTCTGCCTCAACCCTTTCCACATACCGAGGGTATGGTAAGAGTAGTTTCCATCTCTCTCCAAAGGAGGCAGGACTTCGTATGTGAAACCAAGGGAAGCATCTCCTTTCTTTCTTTCTCTAAAGATACACGAAATGGAAGACGAAATAGAAAGAGGACTTGCCTTCAAGAAATTTACGTTAAGTATCTTTCTCGATATTGAAAGACCTTTCAACAACCTCTATCCATATGGTGTTATCAGAGCCCTCCTCCGGGAGGAACTGGATTATCCACTGGCAGAATTCGATCAACTACTTATTGCGAAAGGTACCCTTGTTTCGGAGGTATACGGGAACAACTGCATATTACTTGGGCTTCTCTTTCTATTCACCCATTCTTGGGTCCTAAGCATGTTCAAAGGACAAAATATGTTTGAATACTTTGAGTCTTAATTTTGATTCACACATATTTTGAACAGTTTACTCGCCGACAACCCATTCTATGGCAAACTAACCAAAGAAAGTGGCGCTTAGAAAAAAACCACATAGCATCACCATAATGGCATTGGATTGGAACCCACAAGGGAAGAGAGATCGCGGTCGGCCAAAGAACACACGAAGAAGGTCGCTGCTGCGCGAGAACCCGACATTACATAGAACGGCGCAAAATCTGCAGTCAAAAACCTAGTACGATGGATGTGTACTGAGAAGGAAACAAAATGGTTAATATTGTATTATAAATTCTCAAAAATATCACACAAGAGGTTTGACAGCAAAAGTTATATGGACAAGATTTCATTTAGCACAAATTTGGAACACAAAAACTAACGCAAAATGAATACCATTGAATATATTACTCGTATTAGATTTTGTAACGAAAATTTGCAAGCCAACAATTTTGCGCAACAACAATATACATATAAGCCGATATAAGGGAATGTATTCAATGCTAAGTTAAATGAAACTTAATGAACAAATAAAAATAACAACTAAGTGAACCAAAATAATGCAAAGGAATTGAAATGAAATCTGCAGACGAGCAGCGCTCACAAACACTACATACATAAATTTACAAGCGAGCAGCAAAGAAAGTGGTTTTTTTTTGTGAAAGGCAGGGAGATGCTTTGTGCATGCAAGAATTTTCGCCAACTTGCTGTAATACAGATACCGATACTGGATAGGTACGTATGTATTGTACTCGTATGTACTTGAGCTGCTTGGAGCAGCTTAAAATAATGAGTTCAATAACTTAGTTACAAAGCTTGGAGTTTACGAGAGTAAATTTGCGAACATTTTATGAACTCGAAAATAGTAGCAAGCACTTGAATTTGGCTTGCAACTTGCATACATTCATATATACGTAAAATATATAGTACACTTCAACAGGCGAGTAGTGCAAGAGTGGCATGCAACAACTTACTATGCCACTTCAGCAATGGCTTACTGTTTAAAACAATAAAAACTTATTTACTTAATTTAATGCAATTCAAATTGTGTAGCTATAGAGCAAGTTTTGTTTTGAGAGTGGGAGAGAGAAGGGGAATGAGCATTTCGTTCGTTTCAATTCAGGCAGTTAAGTAAAAGGATAACATTTCGCTGCTATGAATAATTTACACAAATCGGCTTGAACGCAACCTCAGTTGCGAAACCGAATACGTTGAAAATTAGGGTGGAAGTGCAGCGCAGGCGGTACGAAAGTTTATATGCAGATATTCGTTTTCATCTAACTGCTCTTTTTTACGAGGGCTACAACTTGCATTACGTAATTAGTTTAGCTAAAAAATAATTAAATTGTTTGTCAAAACAGTTTCTATGCCAAGTTAGGCATACAGATTCTGCTTGAATTCAACAGATCAACTACCGGCGTCCTCACAGATGTTTTATATATAACAGGTCATTGCACAATAGGCATCCTAGCCAATAGAACGGGTGCACCTCACAATGACTTCTGCAAGAGCTGTGGATATGAAGAAGAAATTGATTACAAGACTGTCCTGCATATGTCCTGCACTTCAAAGAAGCAGATTATTTATTTTAAGACCTGGAAAATTTGCAAAATGTTTCACTGGAGAGACTAGTTACCTTCTTAAAAAGATCTAAATGGTTTAGACAACTTAGTTAGAGGATGGAAAGCAAATGCAGATATCACAATGGGCCTTAGGTCCACCGAGCATCTTGTCTTAGACAAACAACCTGACTAACCTAACCTAATCTAGACATACAGTCCACGACAAACGGTAGCACATTAAAATTGTGACCAGCTTTTATTTTTATTTTTAAGCGTTTATTATTATTTTTATAAAAGTATGGCGCAAGGTATTACCCATTACAAAGTCACACAAGAACTTCATAAAGCGAGAAGGCTTATAAGATATACCTGGAATAGGGAATTGCGCAACCTGCGCAAAGTAGATATCAGGGAGTTTTAGATTTTATAAGAGGTAACTTACTTAATTTACCATCTCTCAAAAATTCACATTGGAAAGGAGACAGAGGATATCTTGTGCAACTGTATCGCCTTAGCAACAACAATACTGCAAATTTTTCATCGAGATCCCATGGAGCCGAATAAAGTCCAGATTACTCCTGTGTGCAGATATTCTGAAATTTGTCTGCAAGTCGGAAAATTTGCTGAAAGAATCTGGCTTCCAACCAATTTCCAGCCTGTGGTAGGGAACATCTAGGTTAAATAGAGCCCTTTAAAACATGCAGTAGCACACTAAAGATCTTTAAGATCAAAATGATGTCATTGGGTCCGCTACAGAAATTAAAATATTATTATTATTATTATGGCGCATTGTCAAACAAATCATATACATCGAAGTTTCAAACATTATATGAAATATAGAAACATTCCAAAAACTTTTAATCATAATTTTAATTAGAATCCCTAGAAAACCTTTTGGTATTTAGTCTTATAGCTTATTCAATTTTAGTATAAAGTGCGAGTTGGAAATTGACAGAAAATCTCGCCGATTTTTTTATAATTTTTTCGGCTAGTTTTCTCTTTCTAATAAAAACGAATTTTTTTAAGTTAATTAACTATACAACTGCATACCTAAATTTTTTCTAAAAATTCTATTTAAGGGGGGAGCCTGGTTTATGAGGTCTAAAAATTGCATCTCTTTGTGATTTTTTTTAAGGGGACAATTAATTTTGCACTGCAAAGTTTTCTCTATCTTTTAATGAACATTTAAAAAGCATAAAAAAGTTTTGTATTGGTTAAAATAAGTTGAAAAAAATGTTTAACATAGAAATTAGTAGAGCGCTGCAACGCTGGAGTTTCCAACTGGCGTACAAGATACAGCTCGTAATTATTATCTAAAGCAACAAATTCAAATGGATTTCTAATTATCATGATTCTTTATTCTAGATGAACTAAGAAAACTGAGAGAAATTCCAAAATTTCAACTTTTTGGAGGTTTTAAAGAAAACAATGCCTTTCTATAAAAAAAATTCATCAACTTGGTATAAAAATCTTGAAAATTTTTTTTTTATCTATTTTGTTAGTTCAAATAGAAGAGAATTTAATAGGAACAAGCTATGATTCATTTGAAAATGTTCATTAGTTTTTTTTTATTCATGTACGCCAATTCAAAGAAATCATAAAACTGAAAAGTCGAGAAAAGAAGATAAAGGTTGTACTATAGCTGTCCGGTCACAGCGTAACTACCTAACGCTCACCTATCTTTGGCTTTGTATCTACGGAAATATTGAGAATTAGGCTCTGTAACTTTGTGTGAATATTCTGAAATATATTAGGAATCGCTTAAAACGAAAAAAAAAAAAAGATTTTTTTGACCTTATAATCCCTTAACAGTCCCTGGCAAAAAGTGTTAATTTGACCCAACATCCAAATATAAATTTAAGAAATAAGAAGCAGACTAAACATAAGAGAAGTCTGTATATTTATCGCTAATCAAGGCGAACCTTTTAAAGGTGATAGAAGTAGACCAGCTGATTTGTTTCTTTTTTTTTCGCCGTGTGAATTCGGATACCAGCACAAAATTAAATAACGAAAAGCCGTTCCATCGTATGCTTGTAGCTTCCAATGCTCCGCAGTTCGTCTTTTTTAACTTCTTCTGTCGTGGAATACCAATGTACAAAACTTGCGCCATCATATTTAATGAAAGCATCTTGTCATTAATCATAACTAAATAAAAATGCACCAAAAAAAAAACTAAAGAAAAAAAATAAAAAAAAAATATTATAAAAAAATATATTGTACATTAATTGTTCTTCACTTTTTCCACACAAAATGAAACGATGTTGTTATCGAATTTGCACAAAGGTCTTAAAAATCGTGGAATTTGGATGTAAAGTTTGTAGATTTTTCCTAATTTTAGTACTAAATTTGATACTTATATTTATGTGATTTTTATTAGACAATGAGCTGTAACTCTCAATGGAATATTCGCAAGAATTTTCTCAAACATTGGTCTAACATAGGTGGCCCACAAGGAGAAAGGGGACGACAATTAGCCATATTCATGAGGTAGTCCGTCCCCATAGCCGTAGAGAACTACGCTCTACATGCGCTTGTATTTAGAACGGTATCTTTGACTTCCATGCGATGAAGCTATATCGCCTATATGAAGTACAAAGAGTGAAATTGCCAAATGGCAAATAAGATGGGAAGATTCAAGCAAAGGCCAGTGGATGTACAAATGTATACCAAAACTCGAAAGGTGCTTAAATAGGAAGCATGGCGATACCGGCTATTAACTAACTTACATGCTCACCGGACACTGCTGCTTCTTGGAATACCTACATCGTTTCCAGCTGCTCGATAGGCCTTTTTGTCCCTAATGCTCAAATAAAGTTGAGAGCGAAGAAGACGTGGGCTTCCACTGTAAACGTTTCAGTGAAGAACGAACAGTGCTGGAAAAGGCAATCGAATATCCGCATTTCTTACAAGATTTGCGGTGAATATGTTCTCGTCCATCGCTGAAAACGCTCCATCCGTAAAAACGTTCGCGGAAACAATTGTGATGAGGCTCAGGAAAGCACAAAAATGACAGCAGCGGAAGAAGCAGCTTGGAAGTTGAAATGAACTGCTGTAGACAGACCGACGACAGATACGGACGCTTTGGTCAATCACTGGATAGAGGGGTGTCACTTGAAATGAGAAAATAAGTCTTGCTCTGGAGCGAATTTGGAAGAAGACTTGTGGAATGTTTTATATTTTCACTGGTGGAAAATAAGGCTACTGTAGGTACGAACACAAAATGGATTAGTTTGAACACTTGCTGGAAATCACGTTTACTTTGTCCAACAGTCGATGAACGAACACTGCCGAACCTGCTGCAAGGTATGCACATCCTAAAGAAATATTGGAATAGTTAAGAGTAATTTCCATAAGTTCTGTAAGGATATAGAAGAGAATTTCTGCAAGACAACTTCTTCGTGAACTAGAACTTAAAGCTTAAGGAATAAAATTAATGGAACAAAATTTCCTACCCCAATATTTCTCATAAAATTCCATAGGTGGGCACTTTGCAGTAACAGTAAGAATGCAGTAAATATAATATTTTACTGATATTGCAATTTAATTTTCATTACCAGTAAACTTTTACTGATTACTGAAAAAAATTTGCATTACCAGTACACTTTTACTGATTACTGAAAAAAATTTGCATTACCAGTACACTTTTACTGATTACTGAAAAAAATTTGCACTACCAGTACACTTTTACTGATTACTGAAAAAAATTTGCATTACCAGTACACTTTTACTGATTACTGAAAAAAATTTGCACTACCAGTACACTTTTACTGATTACTGAAAAAAATTTGCATTACCAGTACACTTTTACTGATTACTGAAAAAAATTGCAGTAAAAATATTTTTTTACTGATTACTGAAAAAAATTGCAGTAAAAATATTTTTTTACTGATTACGTTTCTTGAAGATAATTTTCCGAGTCAGTGGAACCACATTATAGTATGCTTATATCTATTTAAGTAAATATATACATAAAACAAATATTTAATTGAAAACCAAGTGTAAACAGTTTACCATTACTTTCATCCCCGAAGTCAAAAAATGTTTTTTGAGGTGGTTGAGGTAGAATACGAGTTTTGGCACAGGCTACTTTTCCATACTTGACCACATAAGTGTTGAACATTTTTTTAACTTCCTCTTCTGTTTGCGTTTTAGCTGTTTCTAAAAGAGCTTTCACAAATCGCAACTTAATGTCAGGGACAGAAATAGCGGCAATAACAGCATCCCAAGCGTCAGGCTGAATCAGGAAGTACTTTTCAAATCTTTTAAGCAAAGCTTCATGCATTTTTTTGCTACTTTCGGTTAAATACTTCAAACTTTTAGGCTCCAAACGACGCATTTTTATACTTAAGGACACTATAGTGGGTATGAAATAACCAAAATACATGGTATTTTCACCCTGAAGGAAATCGATTGCTTCTGTTTTATTCATTGATTGCGCACATGGAAAATATTACAAAAGACTTTATAGTCTAGCGAACCTGACTTGTTGATACCCTGCAAAATATTTGCAAATTATTCATTCTTCTTAATTTAAAGAGTACTTATTATTATATTATATTATATTGAAGTAAACTTGATTTGACAAACGAAAGAACGTAGGTTAATCGATTCTGACAAAGAAGCTGATAATTTATGTAAAAATAATATATCTTTAACGTCTACTCTTTCTATGTTGTATAGATATGTGTAGGGTGCAATACATATTTATTGGCCTATTTTTTTCAGTGCATCTTCATCCAATTCTTTTGTTTGGATTGTACGACAGTTACAGTTATGGGGTTATTATTTTGTTATTTAGGAAAATAAGAGAAACCAAAAAAAAAGAAAGAATTATTGAGTACACAAATGATTGAATCTCGTGATGAGAGTGTATTACATTTTGACTTCCCATAAACAGTAAATATTATACTGATAATGCAAATCAAATTATATTATCAGTAATTTTACTGCAATTTTTTCAGTAATCAGTAAAAAAATATTTGTACTGCAATTTTTTCAGTAATCAGTAAAAAAATATTTTTACTGCAAATTTTTTTCAGTAATCAGTAAAAAAATATTTTTACTGCAAATTTTTTTCAGTAATCAGTAAAAAAATATTTTTACTGCAATTTTTTCAGTAATCAGTAAAAAAATATTTTTACTGCAAATTTTTTTCAGTAATCAGTAAAAAAATATTTTTACTGCAATTTTTTTCAGTAATCAGTAAAAAAATATTTTTACTGCAATTTTTTTTCAGTAATCAGTAAAAAAATATTTTTACTGCAATTTTTTTCAGTAATCAGTAAAAGTGTACTGGTAATGCAAATTTTTTTCAGTAATCAGTAAAATTTTACTGCTTACTGCTATTTGTAATGCAGTAAATTTATAATGCAGTGTGCCCACCTATGTAAAATTCTACGCTATTCGCTAAAAATAAAAATTCGACTTAAAAGCCGCAAATGAATCAAAAGAAAAATTGTATATAAAGAACTTAGATATGAAATTTTATCGAAATGTCTTTTTCAATACACTAACGGAATTAACCCTCAAGTTGAATTTTGAGCTTTAATAGATTTAAAAACTTTATAGCGGAATATTATCACAAATATTTCTGTGGTGCAATTCATTTATTTATTTAATGATCTAAAAAAAAACATTGCTTTTTAAACACTATGAAAAACAGATTAATTCAGACTTCTTAAATTAAAACTTAAATATATTATAAGCAGCTTTTTAAAAGTAGACTTAGAGTAAGAAAAATCAAAGTCTTAGAATGAAGAGTAAGCATTAAATTGAGCTAGCGTATTCCTAAAGAGAGGATTCATTCCGTAAATAGTTTCAGCAATACCCACAAAGAGCAGTTCTTTACAACGGAAAATGCGCCAAAAAACATTAAAATGTGGTTTATTGAATAGATACGGTTAATCTATTGAGCCCGCACAAATATCGAAGGCAAAACATATATCGCCAACAGAACACGCCCAGACTCTAAGGACTCTAGAGTTATTAGTAAGCAAGAGAGCGATGGAACCGAATAGGATCAACAAATTTCCATACCATATACAAAATCTCTCTGAACAGACTCTAATCTATTAATATAGACTGCATTAAACGGTATTCAAACGCATATTCTAACCTGAACCGAACTAAAGGTAAGTAGGTACAAGAGTTTGAGATTATAGTGATCAGAAAACGAAGGACTAAACCAATGTATAGATCAATCAATAGAGACGAACATTTCGCACGATTTAGAAAGAATGTAGTTGATATGGGTGGTGAAGTTGATCTTAGACTCAAAATATGACGCAAAGTTACAAATTTTGTACAGAATTTTAAAATTGATTTTCAAATCTTCATCAAAACTACCAACCTTTTAACGAAAATTTTTAGAAATTTTCTGGGTATGCAGTTTTATAGCACATTGTAAGTGTAAGTATCATCTGACTATAAAATACTTTTGACTTTTGAAAATTCATTTTGTTGACGGCGCTACCTTTTCCTTCAATAAAAAGATTATTGAACCTTTTCCAATGGAGCTATCATTTTGAAAGCCTTACTAGTATCCAAGAAAATAAAGCCAGCCTAAATATACTCGATCACGAAAAGCAAACAGCCACCCTCTTGTGTAGGTAAATTTCATTTTATATTCAAATGCCTGCATTTGTGTATGCAACTCTGTTTGTGTATGTGCATTTATGTTTTGGGTGCGGATTAGTCTAAAGGCATTTGCATATTTTAATTATTTAGATTGTTTTAACAGCGCAATGCTATCGTTCTCGTGGTGGCACCATTCCCCCGAATTCCTTTAAGCTTAACAGCAACTTTCAAACAAAAACAGCCGGAAGCACGCCAGACATTGCAACTGCCATTTGCGCGTAACTGACATCCTTTGCTCCCCCTACACTCAACGAAATGATGAACTCAATTTTAGTTTAAACGCTGAAACTCAATTAAATACCCAGCTGTCGGCAGGTGCAAATTTTCCAAATTTCCAAAGTAAACATCACCAGTGAGTAGTACTCCAAAGGGCGATAAATATCTAGCAGAGCAAAAGAAAAATGAAATATCGTTAGTTATCGGAAATTGATATCCTGCTTGCATGTACGTGTGTGTGTGTGCGTGGTTGTAAGGAAATTGTTATGCACACATTTTTCTTCCCTTTACGAGGAAATGGTTGCCCTGCTGCTTAAAATGTTCTTCCTTTTTTGCCTTTCAGCTCTTAATGGCAAAGGCATGTTTGTGAAGTGGCGCATTTCCGCAATTTTTGCATGCACTCATTTTTTTACACATCATTTTTTTATTTTTACGTTTGCTTGCATGCAACAGCAAAAATTCAGCTACTTCACTTGCCTGCAGTGCCTTTGTTGCGCCTGCAATTGAGCTTGTTGTTACGACTCCTTTTGGCGTGCATCACTTCTCACAAAAGCGTCCGTAGCATACGTTTACATTTTTCTCTTTTACTTAACAGATAGCCAAAAATCGTGTATGGCTTGTCGTTCAAAAGTGTATTTCATCGTTAGCGAATGTTGAGAAAAAATCTGATGGTTGTTGCATTTAAGGTATTCAAATTACTCATACGCACTGCTGTGCAGTGCTGAAATTTCCGTGCTTTTTTGATATGCAGCAATTTTTTGGCAGTCAATTATTTCTTGTTTTCTGATTTTCTCTTTGGAAATATTTCATTGAAATGTGCTGTTTCAATGATTTTTAAGTGCATAATGATTGATGGCAGAAAGTTACAGCAACAATAAATTGAAAGTAAAGTATACGCACTGGGAGCTGAAGGGGCACTTTGTGATATCAACAAACTCCTTTCATCCGGCCAGTGGGTTTTTTAGCACGGAAATGAAGCTTTATGGAATTATGCTTAACATTATCAACTTTACTAACATTCTGCACTCATTTTCGAAAAGTCTTCAATTCAAATTTTTCAGCCTTAAGAACACACGCTTAGTCATTTCTCGAATTGCACTGTATATAAACTCATATGAAACTGTAGAATACAAATCAGATCGAGAAAGATACAGTTGAAGCATTGAAGCAACTCTTGTTAACATTATTATTATATATTTAATTTTTGTAACCACTGTAACCCACCATTAACTTGTTTTGCACCCAACTCTACTAAATTTTGCTTGAGGTGCTTAATAACTACTATTTTCAGACGCTTATGTCCAGCACATATACACACATATTATTTCACTTCTCAACCAACCGTTGAATACTAAAAAGTGCAGACCTTCAAGACACTTTCAAGACCTCTCCGCCTGCTTGGGCTCTTCGGCGTGCACTGCGTATACGGAATCAAATTATTGGGCCAGTTGGATTTAAAGCTTCTAGTTAAAAATTTGAAAGTGAACATACGATCAATTAAAGCATAACCACCCGTAAAGAGGACATATAACTCGAATTAAGTGAAGGTTGTGAAATATTCCTGTTCAGCTATAAAAATTTATAAACATTTCGAAACTTCATTTTTCCAGCGCTTCCTCGCCTTTTTTTTGGGAAATGGAAAGAATTTTTTGAAAAATGTTAACAATTTATTTATTCTTTGTTTAATTTTAATAATTTTTTTATGACAATATAGTTAATTCGCTTACAAAAATCATATACATTCAATTTTTAAACTCTATGAAAATGGGGAAAAAATTCAATAAAATTTCACACTTTCTAATCAGAAGATTTAGAAGCATTTCTGGTAAAAAGTTTTATAGCTCATTAAATCTTGGTATTGTAAAGTGAAAGTTTCAAATTTTCTAACAATTTTTTTATTTGCTTATGCTTTTCTGCATATAACGAATGCAAGAACTTTTTATCTATGTAAGAAAATAGTCAGCACCCCAATCATATAATAGGGGTAAACACGTCCAGAAACTGGGAGTGCCGACGTGCGATTCTGCAGAAGTTGCTTAAATGAGGAAAAGGAAGTGAAGATTTTGCGCCTTCAGTGCCACTATCCTGCTCTATCCAGACATAAATTTGCCATTTAAATTAACAATTTTCGATTTGTTTGATAATTCGACGGAGCTCAGGGGTATATTAAAGTTTCTGAACAGTTCACATTGGTTTTAGTAGTGAAAATTACAAGTTTTCTGCGGGAAATCACAATCGGCTATGAAACTAATTGTGGACATCCGCTGCCACCTAACCAACCTAACCAAATCAATGTTGGCCCATAACTAACCAAAACTCCATATTCCAACTTCTGTGGTATTTGGTACCATAGGTGGGCACTTTGCAGTAACAGTAAGAATGCAGTAAATATAATATTTTACTGATATTGCAATTTAATTTTCATTACCAGTAAACTTTTACTGATTACTGAAAAAAATTTGCATTACCAGTACACTTTTACTGATTACTGAAAAAAATTTGCATTACCAGTACACTTTTACTGATTACTGAAAAAAATTTGCACTACCAGTACACTTTTACTGATTACTGAAAAAAATTTGCATTACCAGTACACTTTTACTGATTACTGAAAAAAATTTGCACTACCAGTACACTTTTACTGATTACTGAAAAAAATTTGCATTACCAGTACACTTTTACTGATTACTGAAAAAAATTGCAGTAAAAATATTTTTTTACTGATTACTGAAAAAAATTGCAGTAAAAATATTTTTTTACTGATTACGTTTCTTGAAGATAATTTTCCGAGTCAGTGGAACCACATTATAGTATGCTTATATCTATTTAAGTAAATATATACATAAAACAAATATTTAATTGAAAACCAAGTGTAAACAGTTTACCATTACTTTCATCCCCGAAGTCAAAAAATGTTTTTTGAGGTGGTTGAGGTAGAATACGAGTTTTGGCACAGGCTACTTTTCCATACTTGACCACATAAGTGTTGAACATTTTTTTAACTTCCTCTTCTGTTTGCGTTTTAGCTGTTTCTAAAAGAGCTTTCACAAATCGCAACTTAATGTCAGGGACAGAAATAGCGGCAATAACAGCATCCCAAGCGTCAGGCTGAATCAGGAAGTACTTTTCAAATCTTTTAAGCAAAGCTTCATGCATTTTTTTGCTACTTTCGGTTAAATACTTCAAACTTTTAGGCTCCAAACGACGCATTTTTATACTTAAGGACACTATAGTGGGTATGAAATAACCAAAATACATGGTATTTTCACCCTGAAGGAAATCGATTGCTTCTGTTTTATTCATTGATTGCGCACATGGAAAATATTACAAAAGACTTTATAGTCTAGCGAACCTGACTTGTTGATACCCTGCAAAATATTTGCAAATTATTCATTCTTCTTAATTTAAAGAGTACTTATTATTATATTATATTATATTGAAGTAAACTTGATTTGACAAACGAAAGAACGTAGGTTAATCGATTCTGACAAAGAAGCTGATAATTTATGTAAAAATAATATATCTTTAACGTCTACTCTTTCTATGTTGTATAGATATGTGTAGGGTGCAATACATATTTATTGGCCTATTTTTTTCAGTGCATCTTCATCCAATTCTTTTGTTTGGATTGTACGACAGTTACAGTTATGGGGTTATTATTTTGTTATTTAGGAAAATAAGAGAAACCAAAAAAAAAGAAAGAATTATTGAGTACACAAATGATTGAATCTCGTGATGAGAGTGTATTACATTTTGACTTCCCATAAACAGTAAATATTATACTGATAATGCAAATCAAATTATATTATCAGTAATTTTACTGCAATTTTTTCAGTAATCAGTAAAAAAATATTTGTACTGCAATTTTTTCAGTAATCAGTAAAAAAATATTTTTACTGCAAATTTTTTTCAGTAATCAGTAAAAAAATATTTTTACTGCAAATTTTTTTCAGTAATCAGTAAAAAAATATTTTTACTGCAATTTTTTCAGTAATCAGTAAAAAAATATTTTTACTGCAAATTTTTTTCAGTAATCAGTAAAAAAATATTTTTACTGCAATTTTTTTCAGTAATCAGTAAAAAAATATTTTTACTGCAATTTTTTTTCAGTAATCAGTAAAAAAATATTTTTACTGCAATTTTTTTCAGTAATCAGTAAAAGTGTACTGGTAATGCAAATTTTTTTCAGTAATCAGTAAAATTTTACTGCTTACTGCTATTTGTAATGCAGTAAATTTATAATGCAGTGTGCCCACCTATGTTTGGTACAAAATTGAATATGCCTATAGAATCCAGCTAATATATTTTAGCTTATATAGAACTATTTATTGAGAGGTGTTATTTTGATATTAAAAGAAAAATGCTATTTTTTTAAATAAATGATCGGATGTTTATTTCATTATAAAGAGGAAGGTATGCCGTTAATAGTGGAAAACAGCATCAGGCAAATAACCACCACGACCACGCTTACAGGACAATATCTTTTTCATGAAATTTTCTATAACCGAATTGCAAAGTGGCTGCCCTATGCTCTCGATAGCCTCACGAATTCCATCTTTGAGTTCTTGAATCGACCCTGGGCTGTTGGCGTTTACCTTCTCTTTCACGTGGCCCGAAAGAAAAAAGTCACAAGGTGTTAAATTACAAGATCTCAGTGACCAATTGTGATCACTTCTTCGAAAGATAACACGGTTCGGAAACTTTTCCCGTAAAATATCGATCGTTTTGTTGCTTGTGTGGCACGTAGCGCCGTGTTGCTGAAGTTGAAAATAAACGTTGTCCAGATCAATACCATCGAATTCCTACCATAAAAAATCGTTAATCATCTCTCGATAGCGCAATCCATTCACCAATAGCACCTTTTATTGGAAAACCCTTTATTATCTACGAAAAGCTGAGTCATTTCATGGATCCATAAGCTTATATGTGTATATTATAAGCTTATATATGTATGTATATGAATTTGCTTTATATCGCTCAAAAGCTATTGTAGTTTGCTGAAGCCTCAAACAGTTACTCAAACTGTCAGCGTAAGTTGTTTGGCTTACAGATTTACAGCAAGCTGGCATTATTTAAATACTCCTTTTACCATTAAAAATGCCATAATTTATATTAACAAATTTTCAACTACTATTGCATACCTGTGCAAAATTCCTATTAACAGAAAATTCTTTAAATTTCATTTAGTACACCCAGCCCGAAAATTCCCCACCTTCTGGTACAAAGGTAAAGCATGCGAGCAAGCGAAAATTGTTGTCTGTCTGTGAGCCACACCGCCAATGCTGGGTATTTGAGTTTTCCTGTAGCAAGCTTGCGGTGCTTATGACGCAATGGCATTACGTATACGCCCGCGTGTCTGAACTTCAACTCCAACAATCGCATGCATTAATAGGTATGTGCCCTTATATGTAGGTTTGTATATAGCAGTGCATGGATACGGCGGAAATTCGAAATTTTGAAACAGAACGTATGTCTGCCCGGAAGGTAAAATTTACATGCAAACACACATTCACACTTAAGCAATTGAGAAGAGAATGTAACCATACGAATAAGGGGGCAGAGTACGCAAGGGGAAACATAGAAGAGCATACAGTTAGATTTCTATCCAGCTGGTTTGAAGTAGAGCACGCGAAGAGATTGTATATCACCCCAAAAGAATACAACATTTTTCACCCCTCCAATACCTTCACAGCCCACACATATACACGTGCACACAAACATATATATGCACTTGAAAATATTTTAGCGCCTGAGTGTTTGGCACTGATTTTATGCTTTATAACTTCAATATCCGAATGGCAAATAAACAGGCAGATTGGTGAGATAGAGTGGGTAAAATTTCAATGAAGGGGATGGGACTGAATTGGAGGGCTTGGCTCGAGGCAGGCAGTTCGCAGTCGGCGGTCGGCAGTCGGTAGTCATCTGCTCCCTAGCAACATTGTAGCTATTGCTTTGCCGTTGCTCTTATTTTTCTGGCGACATTGGCTGCGAAGTGTTGCTTTCCAACCTGAGGGGTTTGGAGTTTTTCAAACTGAACACAGATTTCCACATTTTCTATATTCGACAATCATTTGAATTGAGTTTTGTTGTAGGGCGTGTTGAACATTTATGGTGTTGCAATATTTAAATACTTGGCCGCAAGGGTTTTAAAGAATGAGGTTGGGGTGAATAGGAACAGTGTTACGTTATAACTGGAGTAAGACTTTGAATTTTTTATTATTATTTTATATTATTGCTAAATCGAAAAAAGGGTTTTCGACCCACTAAAGTTTAAAAAAAAAGTCTGAAACTGTCTACCTGATTAAATTAAAAATAATAATTTCTACAATATTTCTGTTTTTTATTATTATTTGAAGTTCTCAAGCTCTTAAAAAATATCCGATATATATATATATATATATATATATATATAATTGCCGCTTATACCCGTTATTTGGTGTTTGGTCGAGTTCTATTCCTATTTGTTGTCTGTGTATTGATGTGTTTCCACAAAAGGAGGGCCTACAGCTTTACACTGCCTCCGAACGGTAGATGGTTTCTTTACGGAGAGCTTTTTCATAGCAGAAATACCATGATTCTAAAGGTCCCTGAAGTGGTAATTTTTATGAACTTAGCTTAGTGTAATTTAATAATTTGCAATTCGATCGTAATACTTGCGCATTTACGTTTTTTTGCTTTTCTTCTTTGAACTTACATACGGATATTACGAGGGTCGTTTCATCGCCACATTTCTCTAGACTTGACTCTCTCGCATATTTCGAAATACTATTCGTTTTCCAATTTGAAGTAATGGCTGGATTTTATTCAAATGAGGTTTTGATTGTATAAAAGAATGGCTATTTTTCTGACTTGAACAAATCCTATTATTCGGAAGGACCAACAAACTAGAACAGCGATGAACCAAATCTGTAAGCCTAAAAGGGGCCAATGTCGATAAATAAAAAAGGTCTCTCCCACAAATAAGTAGTTTTTATTTTTGCACATACTCTTAAAACGAGCCTCATTGTAGTACTGTACGATTTATATTTTAATTTGGGCATAGGGAGAAGTCTCTAGCACGACGAAGTGGGCACTAGACGCCAGAAATCGGAAAAAAACGTTGATTGTAGACCTTTGTCATCCCACGTTTTCTATTCCTGCTGGGCGCTTTTTGCCTGATTTCTGACACGTGTACAAGAGCGATTCATTTCGTTTACAATTTAAAGTCGTGAATTTTGAGGTTTTTTCTCGCCCCATAAAAATGCGGAAAAAGTGTTTATTTGTTTCCTCCTTATACAGGTACATCACTCATAATTCACATCTGTTTGCCAAGATGCCGCGAAAGGTGGAATTTTCTTTTTAAAATATGAATTGCTTAAAATATTTAAAAGTGCTCGGATTTATGCAAAAAACTTCGCTTAGCGCAGAAGGGAGATTTCGTATCTAACACACATATTTTGTTTGTACGTAAACATATTTACTTAACCCCGTTCAGATAAATGCGTAAGCACATAAAAATAAAATAAAATAAAATAAGTTAACTGCGTAATCTGTTACCCACGCCGCATATTTCAAATGGTTCCATTTTGCTTCGAACTAAAATTTTACCTTTACCTCTTTTACGCATTTCTTCTTCTATCAGAATGCTTTAATATGTATGTATGTACCTATGTATGTAAATATGCATTTGTGTGTGCATGAGTTCTTTGCTCTACAATCCATTTATCCTCTCACTTGCTTAAATGTCAAAATAGATAAATGCTTTCGTAATAAAATTATGCGACTAGCCATAACTTTCTGAGGGGTAGTACATATGTACACGAAATATCTGTTTGAGGTTCTATTATATTTTTGGAAATATATATTCACGTACGTATGCAAGTAAATACTTCAGAGTTTAATTCAAAGTTATGTGATTTGGCAGCAGCTAAAATCTCCGTACCGTGGCTCGCTTGGTAGTTGTCGCCCCAAAATTTGGAAGTAAAATTATTTTACAAGGTATTTCACAACTTATGAATTATTTTCTTTTTCGTGTGTTGGAGTGTGTTAAGGAGTTGCAATGAGTACCAGTGAAAAAAATGTGTTTGTGTTCAAGATTTTGCTGTACTTGTTATTGTTGAATATAAGCAAATACCTGTTGGGTAAAATATTCATATATTTATGTGGAGCTTCTTGCGTACAGAGTTCAGAAAAATGTGCATAAAATTTAAATTTGATGTAAGAGGATAATTAGAGATAATAGGCAGCATCTTTTAATCTCCTTTAAATGGTATATCGCTCGCAAAAAAGGGACATCAAATAAAAAATGTATATGAAAAAATTTCATTGTGATGCTTAGATATACTTATACAAAATAACGAAATTTCATTTTTTTTTTCTTTTTCGATTAGTAAAGGGTGGTTAAGTTTCAAAGGCCGGTGTTGATTTTTAATAAAATACAATTTTCTTTAAACAAATATTGTCATTTCTCTTTATTATGATAATATTGGTATCGCTCAATTACGTATGAAACAAAGTATTGACCAAATGGCCGCCACGGTCTCGGCGGCACACCTCCATCCGATGGTTCTAATTTTCGATGAAGCTGAGGCATAATTGAGGTTATATGCCGTTAATGTGCCCAATTATCTCATCTCTAAGCTCTTGAATTGTTGCTGGCTTATCGATGTACACCTTTTCTTTCAAATAACCCCAAAGAAAGAAGTCGAACGGTGTCAAATCACCTGATCTTGGCGGCCAATTGACATCGCCGCGACGTGAGATTATTCGACCATCAAATTTTTCGCGCAAAAGAGCCATTGTTTCGTTAGCTGTGTGACAAGTGGCACCGTCCTCTTGAAGCCACATATCGTTCACATCCATATCTTCAAATTCGGGCCATAAAAAGTTCGTTATCATCTCACGTTAGCAATCACTATTCACAGTAACTGCCTGACCGGGCTCATTTTGGAAAAAATACGGCCCAATGATGCTGCCGGCCCATAAACCCCACCAGTCACTCTTTGTGGCTACATTGGTTTTTCGGCAATCACTCTTGGATTATTATTCGCCCAAATGCGGCAATTCTGCTTATTGACGAATACACTTGCACGATTAAATTGACCGAAAAAATCACGAAGTGCGCGATATTCATTTTGATTTAAACGCCCGTTTTCATAATAAGCCTGAATAACTTTAACGCGTTGCTTGATTGTGTATCTTTCCATGGTTCAAATTGAGTTAGTCTGAAATTGAAAAATGTGAAATGAAATGCAGGTCTTCTATTTTAGGCCTTCTATTTATCTGAAACACAAGAACCAAAAAAAATATTAATCAGTTGACTGTAGCTATGTGCCGTACTAGAATAAGAGAAAATTTGACAAAATGGCGCGGTTTTGGATTTGACACTCTAAAAATCGTTTTTTTTTTCAGTTTTTTAATAAAAAAAATACGAAATAATTAAAATAATAATTTGATTCTTGTACGGGTGATAGCCATTAATGTTGTGAACAAAAAATTTAGGCGATTCGGTTGAATAGATTTTTTTTTTGACAATACCAGGCCGAAAAAGTAGTTTTGAGATAATTGAGTTTAAAAGTTTGACCATTTAAATGCAACTTTGGTGCCGTCGCGCAACGAATCTAACTCTACCTGCTAAAACGGCTGTAGAATCGGAAATTCCAGGAATATCCTTCCAAAAATTTGACAGTATATTCTTAAAAATCCATACTTTCGAAATATCAAAAAAAAAAATAGATTTTTTGAAAACTCTAGACCACCGGGACCCCTTAAGTAGGTAAACATTTTGGATGCTTAAACATTTTCTTTATGAATCGCATTTGTAATTTGTCAACATTCTCAAGCAAAAATACAGTATCGCAATACCTGCGTCGCCTAACTTTGGACAGCTCGACAGACTGATTGTAACATTTTAAACATTTTTTTTTTTCAAAAAAGTTATTCCATGTGAAGTTTAAACCTGACATTGGCTCGTTGTTCCTTTTTTCTAGATGTTTCTGGGAAACCATTTTGGGTGTAAGAACCACCCACAGGTAGCAAGCAGTACGTGTCTGTTATAATTATATTTTCTCGTTTATATTGCCATTTTTCTTCTTTCGATAGTTTGTGCCCCCGACGAAAAAGCATTACTACCGATTTGGCTAGGCTTACCATCCACGTTCCATTTTCCACCGTAAGCATCTAGATTATTTATCCTTTTTTTAAGTGTATTTATTTCATCCGCCAAAATGACTATAACATCGGCATATAGAAGCAGCCTTATATTATATTTAGACCGCCAACTTCCAAACCAACACCCAAATCTTCATGCAAGTCAGTTTAAATATGGCGCAAAGAGTAAAGGAGACAGCAGACACTCTTGCTTTATCCCTGAGAACGTTTCAAAATCATCTGAATATTCTTCACCTGCCCATGTTATAGATCTTATTTCTAGATATATTTCTTCCATGAAGTTAGCAAATTTAGAAGACATTCCCTTACTAAGTAGTTTGTAAATGAGCAGATTACTTTGTCAAAAGCGGTTTGAGAGGCATAAACCTTTTTCTTCTCGTAAAATTTTAGGTGCGTTATTGCCGCAAGACTAATAATATTGTCAATCGTTGAATAGTTTTGCCAAAACCTGGTTGAACTGAAAAATGAAAAAAATTGTGGGGGAGAAAGAGATATAAAAGCACTTTTAATGTAGTTAGGAAGAGCTAAAATTGTTTAAAGAAACAAAAAAAAAAAAAAAAAAAAAAGGCCCATTCCCGTTGGTGTCTGGCAAATTTAGGTTTATAAGAATATATAAAAATCTACACTCAACGTCTTTATAATATTTATTTAAAAACTATCAATCTTCCCTATGACTTTTAAAAATGCAACACTCCTTCTCTTACTACAGCTTTGTATTTATTTGCGCTTCAAAATTTTCCATGCTTTTCGAAATGTCACTAAAGCATTTTCTCTACTCATGGCCCCATGCGTCCCAATACACTTCAATGCTCATCCTATGTACCTGCCCATATGAGAGAATGTAAATCTAACTACTTTGTAGAAGTCTGGCATTTTGGTTGTTACATCTGTGTACGTATTTATGACAACTGTTCGTATATCCTTTTGCCGCATTATTTGCATTTTCACTTTTGATTTATGTCTATCAGAGTGTGAATTTCATGCGCCGACACAACATCATATAACAAATCACAAAGGAATATGCAGCTTCAATTCGAAAATGGATACAGGTAGGTATGTATGTACATAGTACAATGCCTATGTTATTACACATGAATACGAACGAAGGCGTAATTTCTCTTGTAGACATCGAAATCTCGAACAACAATACTAACGAGCAATCAAGCACACGTGGAATAGTCACCTGAAAGGAAGCAAAAGATTTGAGCGTTACGATAAATATGAAAACATAGGTGTAGTTAAAAACTCATAACTTTAAAACGACAAAACAATAATTCATATTTTTCTTGCATTGTCACGTAATACATTTATGCAATGTGCTGGCTAAAGTTTAAATGCTCTAGTAGCAAAAGAATCTGTTCAAAGTGATGCATGCATAGCTTTAAATGAAGGTAATTTTAAAGTGCTTATTTTACTTATCGCCGTTTAACTGTCTTAGTTGTGAGCTGCTTTCCTAATTCAGAGATATTACGTGCAAAAGAGTCCGTATTTTAGTAAAACTTGCAAAGAATTGGCTTTTCTACGACTTTGCATGGAGTCTGCGAGCCACAAATTTGGCAATAATGCTTCTGAATGTTGGTGATAGTAAAGAGAAAAATGCTTTCCATTCGAGGAGCTAAATTGCCATCAATTTCCAGCTGTTCCGATGGTCGTACAGAGAATCAGTGTTATCTTCACTTTCTGGCTTAATTGCATCTTACAAGTGAATTAACTGAGGTGCACACTCAAAGGACTTGCAAAAACTGAAAAACTTAAAAAAAAGAGTCGTAAAAATTCAGATAATCTACAGGCAATTGTTAAAAGGATATTTATTTAAGATATGCAAACTAGTTTTCATCTCAAAATAAAGTTTTGCATTTCATATGAAGCCTTAATTGTAACGGAAGCAATGTTTCCCACCGAACTGTGATGCTATGTTATAATAAAGATAATGATTAAGGCTAACCCAAAATCTTTCGGGGTGTTACGTAAACTCTGCAGGTTCTACGTTCACCCTCGTCAGTTTTTTATAATATATAAATATAATATAAGATTTACAAAAATAAAATCGACGAAGACGATAACATTAATAGCGCTTGGAACAAATTATTAAACAAGAAGAATATATAAAAGAGAAAGAAGGATGTTAGCAGCCAGAAAATAAATGTGAAACATTGGTTTTCTGCTTATATTAGAGAGTTCCCAGTAAGAACTAAAACAATATTAATCCCAACCAGCAGATCTATATGCGTCTGCAGCGACAGCCAAGCTGCGCCTATGGCCTTAGACAGCCCCCCAATCACATCAGGGGTAGTCGAGTCCTGTAAATCCAGGCTGAACTATGTCGGCAGACATAATAGCTTGAAGCTAACACGGGTTCCGGGACATGTGGGGATCGCGGGTAACGAGACTTTTGACTCCTTAACTGATTTCTTTGGCCCAGAGCCCGTTTCGACACTCCCTTCAGCGGCCATCAAACCACTTCCTGTGCGTCTGCCACACCTTCGCTCGAATCAGGTTTGAGGTTTTTGGCACTGATGTGTTAAGAAGCGACCATCTTGGCTTCTTGGCATCACAAGATCCACTCAGATTTCTTCGGAGATCGAGTTGATTTAAATAAAATTAAAAGGGAATCCAAGTGTAATACAATGTACTTAATTAATGTCTGAGTGCTGCACTTGCCAGTTGTCCCGACAAAAAAAAAAATCACAACCAGACTAGAGCACAAAATTCAAATTTAATGAACGAAATAATGTTTGTCGAAAAAGAAATCCATTATTTTTGGGCAAAAGTTTTCCGAAAATGGTTTCAAACTGTTTTATGGTCGATCTTTAACTCCTAACATGCCGGTCAACTTCGACTATTTCTGTGATTTTACTAACATTTTCGACAATTTGACGTGATAACGTCTTATAATTCGATTTAGCCGGCTGCACGCACGAAAAAATGTGTCGTTACCTTGCTCATTAGTGTTACCTTGCTCATTTGTCGTTACCTTCATCATTTGTCGTTACCTTGCTCATTGTCGTTACCTTAAATGAACTGCAAGCGAAAGCGCGGAACGAACGACAAAGCAAACGAACGGCAACGTTCGACATCTTGCTCTCTCCTACTTAAGTGAGCGTATATATGTATGTATATGCGGATATGTACATATATAAATTCACGTATTTGTATTTGCATATGCCTTCTTATTGATTATTATTAATTTGATTTACTTGAAGAATTTAAAATAAAACCAAGTTTGTTAATAATTCCTGTTGTCTTAATGTTATTATTATTAATTTTTTTATTATATATGAAGGAAAAGATGTATGGTAATATTTACCACATACCTTATAAGATATGTTGTATACTAATATATGTATATAAACATGCATATACATATACAATTTCGCGCAATTTTCAAAAAGAACAAATCTATATGCAAAGATGCATACAAGTCGTATGGACATATCAAATATACGAATCTTTTCCGTACGCAAGCAAATGTAAGCTAATGTGCTTGAACTGCAAGCGAGAGCGCGGAACGAACGACAAAGAGCACAATCGGTCCCCGCGTTCGGCAACGTGTGACATCTGGCTCTGTCCTACTTGAGTGAGCATATATATGTATGTATATGCGCTTTTGTATATAAATTCACATACTTGTATATGCATATGCCTTCTTCCTGTGTGCATGGTAATGAACCATTTCTCTGTTGAGAATAGGACGATGATAGAAAAAGTAGGAAATGAAAGGGAGTGTTTCGAATGTAAAGTGTCTTGAAAAAGGCAAATCGATGATGGTGCCTCTTAGTGTTGTTGACTTATTAACGTCTGATGCACAATCGAAATTGAAGATATCTTTCATGAATTTGATAAATGTTTCGTCATTTTTCACGTTTGTGTAAATGTAACTTGACCTATTCCATTGCAATTCCTTTTACCTCCTCCTCTATATCCATACAAAATATCTATCAAACAAATAAAATTAAAATTTTGTTTTTAAATTTGCAACCATTCCATCAATATTTTCTTATGACGTTGTCACGTTAAACTATCGTCAGTAGACCGACTTTACAGACAACCTCTTTTTTTAGTGTGAAATGTCACGTTGACAATGAGCATAAACTTTAAATTGTTTGACCGATACTTTACTAGATATCGATCACTACAGCCATCTAATAGAAGAAATAACGAATTTGTTTCTCCCCAAAATAATATGTACCATATCCTTTCATGAAGCTGAAAATTCTATTCGTTAATTAGAAAAACTAGACATCTGGTCCTTACGGAATTTGTGATAAATGATAAAGTATGGAGAAGAACAGCTCATCATGGAGCATACGATTTTTTGACAAAATATTGGCCAAAAAAGTACCATCTCTATGAAAAGACAGCATAACTATACCAATACATACAAAGGGCGATATGCAAATCCCTGAAAACTACGGAGGCAGCACTATTAAGTGCTGTCCTAAAATTTTTCGCTGATATTTGCAAGTCAGCAATCATTAGTTTAGGCTGTATGCCATCTTCGCCCGCAACTTTGTTGAGCTTCAGCTTCTTAATTGCTTCCTTAATCTCCGCCAGGCTGGGACAGGATGATGTTATTTTATTGCTTGTTTTTGTACTGCTCACTTCAAAGCTAGGTATACTGCTAAGCGCAATATTGCTAGTTCCAGCAAAGTGTTCCTTCCATCTGCGGATCTGGTCATCATTGGAAGTCAGCAATACCCATTCAGATCTCTGATCGGCTGGTTGCTGTTACTTTGCTGGTTGGTTAAGCGGCCAACTATGCCGTACAGCCGACTCATGTTGTCTACTCCTGCTGCCGCTTCAGTATCGCTAGCAAGATCTTCAACGAACTGTTCTAAATAAATTTGAAGAAAAATAAGGCATTTGAGGAAACCAATCTTTTTACGGAGTTTTTCAACGCAAACTTGGAAAAGACACTAGAATATTTTCCCATGAAGCTAGCAACTTAAGTTGCCGATCACTGTGGATGAAGTTGAGGGAGGTATTTTTAATATATACGCCTGAAAGGAAGTTTATATTGATAGACTTTCTCTCGTGTGTATCTTTTTAAGTACTGTGCTGCCCTTGCACGTCCATATATATTAATTTTCAATAAATCTCTTGAATGTGAAAAGTTTATTGAAGCTTTGAAGTTTACCTCTATCAGTCCTATTCACAAAGTAGCTATAAGGCTAATGTAGCTAATTATCGATATATATTAGCAATCTTGATGTTTCCGATTAAATTGTAAAAAACTTATATTCTATTGTATTAGAATAGATGGATTTATTTCCTTTATTTCCTCGGAATGTTCGTCAGAGGAATCCGTATGCTGCCTGAAAGGAAGTTGTAGCTTCTAATGGCACATACTTCACATAACTCCATGTAAATGGTTTTCGAATAACAGGTGTTACAAGTGAATGGATTGTGCTATCGAGAGATGATTCACAATTTTTTATGGCCGGAATTGGATGGTATTGATCGGGACAAAGTTTATTTTCAACAAGACGGCGCTACGTGCCACACAAGCAATGAAACCATAGATCTTTAACGGGAAATGTTTCCGGACCGTGTTATCTCTCGAAGAGGTGATCACAATTGGCCACCGTGATCTTGTGATTTAACACCTTGGGACTTCTTTCTTTGGGGCCACGTGAAAAAGAAGATCTACGCGAACAACCCAGCGTCCATTTAAGGTGTCAAAGGTGGAATTCGTGAGGCTATAGAGGGCATAGGGCAGCCACTTTGCAATGCGGTTATGGAAAATTTCATGAAAAGGATATTGTCCTGTAAACGTGGTCGTGGTGGTTATTTACAAAAAAAAAAATAATTGGCGCGTACACTTCTGTTAGGTGTTTGGCCGAGCTCCTACTCCTATTTGTGGTGTGCGTCTTGATGTTGTTCCACAAATGGAGGGACCTACAGTTTCAAGCCGACTCCGAACGGCAAATAATTTTTATGAGGAGCTTTTTCATGGCAGAAATACACTCGGAGGTTTGCCATTGCCTGCCGAGGAGCGAGCGAAAAATGTTTTTATTAATTTTGCTTTCACCGAGATTCGAACCAACGACCTCTCTATGAATTCCGAATGGTAATCACGCACCAACCCATTCGGCTACGGCGGCCGCCAATGTTGTTATGTGGTTATTTGCCTGATGCTATTTTCCATTATTAATGGCATACCTTCCTCTTAATAATGAAATAAGCATCCGATCATTTATTTAAAAAAAATATCATTAACACCTTTTACTAAAAAAAACATTATTATTTATTTAATTGTTTAAATAATTCGTAACTTTGGCTAAGAAAGTACGGAAACTTATTCGCATTCCAATAAAACAATAAATTCAATACAGTAAAGGCACAATACGCTTATTTTGTTGGTTTTCTGAGCGCAAAACCACTTTGAGTACCAAAATAACACGAGCACATTTGTGCATATTCGTATGTTCCTAATTAGTAGACAAATTAAATATAAATATTTCTCAAATGTTTCCTTCAATATGAAAAATGTTAAGAAAAAACTCCATTGCAACTGCTTCCGCTATTATAAACGCATATGCAATTAAACATCATCAACGAGACCTCATCAGCAGCAACGAGTTTCAAAAGGACATATTATGAGTTCCGCAGAAAAGTGGTTGCAGTCACCATAAGCGGCTTAACTACATACAATAAACCAGAATACTCAAACACATACAAAGCAAGCAAAATGCAGTAATTCCAACTAAAAATGTCATACAAATATAATAAAGTAACGAAGAGCAAAGGAGGATCCCAACGGGAAATGGTAAGCGGCGGTGGAATAATGAAGCAGCAAGCACTCAGCAACGGCAATAATGAGAAAAACAGCTTCAGCGAATGCCAACAACAACCACCTTCGAACCAATAATAGCAACAAAATGAAAGCTTTAATGCTGGCAATGACAAACGTAAGTAGATAATTACACCGGACCGACAGACCGAAAAGCGACATTTCGCAGGATACGCGGACTTTGTAGTCTTTATGTTTGTATGTATGGGTGGGTGTATTTGAAGTTCGGACAGGCAATTGTCGCATTGGCAAACCACAAGCGGCGAAATTAGAAAATAAAAACCACAAGCGGAAAATTAAACCAAATCGTTGGCTGGAAAAAATCTCACAGGCGAAAAAAAAAGCGTGTAGCGGAAATATTTAAAAAGCAAAAAAACAAAAAAAAAATAGGTATAGAAACTGCGAACACTAAAAAGTTAAGTAAACAACTAAAAAGTAAAAAAAAGAGAGGAACCAAGTGAACATACAATAAATGAAGGGAATGACAAAAGCCAACAGTTGCTGCCAGCGCGCGCTTTGTGTTGGTTTTTCATTATCTTTCTTTTTTACTATTAAAGCAAATGAAAGGATGCAAACGATTACTTATCTCTTACATATACATGTGCATGTATGTATATACATATGTATGCGCATGAAAGGCTGGCTGCACAACTGTCTACTTAAACAAGCAAATATATGTATCTACATACATATGCACGAGTATAAGTTCATATAGAAGAGGTTGTATATGTTTTGGCTCTATTTAGGCATCACAAAAGCTCAACAACCACAACAAAAGCAGCTGCAAAAGGAAGCGGCGAAAGCAGTCAAAGCGGTGAAAGCGAGCTCCGCCATTCGAAATACTCGTAAAAGCGAACCCTGCGGCGTTATTGAAATGGAAATGGAAATGAAAATGAAACTTTTCCCGCCAATACACACTACCTACACGAACACTCTCGTCTCCCAACACTCGACTCAATGCTGGACGCCTCATTGGTATTGTCTGCGCAACATTTAAAGTGAAGGTTGATGAAGCGCTCTGTAGTGGTGGGAGTGCGGCTATGCGAGACGCGCATTTACTGTTCGAAATGACATTTTCATGCAAATTCAGTCGCACTCGAGTGTACATTTTTGCATATTTCAATTTCAAGTACGCAAAAGTCTCAACTTTGATTTATGCTTACGCTGCAATGGCGACGCGTCGAATCAAGCTATTTAATTGTGCGCCTTAAAGTATGCAATGAAAATGTGCAGCAATGTCGGTGCTGAAAATGGAAAAGTGCTTAACTTTGATTATGCCTTTCGGCGAGAGAGAACTTAAACATTTTTTTTTTTCGACTACTGCCTTTTTTATTTAAAAAAGTTTATAAATCGGCAGGGGGCTTCAAAGTAACATTTTTTAATACATTTTTTTTTATTTAAAATACTTTATAATTGGACGAGGTGTTAGAAACTAACATTATTTGTTTTTAATTATAATTTACTTCGCTCTGCCACAAGTTCTGTTAAATGTTAAGTCCGTGCAAGTTGAAGTCCAAAATAAAGAAGAGTGAGCTAAAATAGAAAGGACAGGAACTTTGTGCTAATAACTTCCAGTTTATTTATTCAAAATAGTCCTCTCTGACCCCGATACACTGTTTTGCGCTATCTAAAAGCTTTTTGAAAGAGTGTTTCAGGTCATTGACCGGAATGTCCTTCAGGTTGTCGGCCTCTACGAACGCAAAATGTTTTGCTTTCATGGCTAAATGCAATTTTCCGAATAGGTAGAAGTAACAGGGAGCCACATCAGGCGAATATGGTATGAATGCCGGTTTAAATGCGATATCTAGTCAAAAGATTAGTTACAAAAGTGGATCGATGAGATGGTGCATTATCATGCAATAAGCGCCAGTTTCCTCCTTCGCCGTTTTAAGGGTCGATTCGACAATGCGATGCAACAAACGCTTCAAAATGCCAAGATAGAAAATTGCAATGACGGTTTGGCCTGTTGGCACGAACTTCTTGTGAACAATTCTCTTTGGAATTGTAAAAACAAATGAGCATCGACTTCTTTTTTATTTTTTCATACGCGATTTTTTGGGTGGTGGCTTGTCTGGGGCTTTCCATTCGGCAATCTGACGCTTAGTTTCTGGTTCATGTTAGAAACGCCACGTTTCATCATCAGTTACAATGTTGTAAAGGAAGTTCTCGTCTTTTCTCGCCTCTTTAATGAGGTCTTTCGAATGTTGAATTCTGATAAATTTTTTGTTCTCTAATTCTGACCACAAACTGTAGCCAAATGGATTCAGGTCTGGACTTCCAGATGGTAATTCTTCTGCGGCTATAAACCCAATATTCCTGGGTTTTTTAGGCACTGCTTGATGGTTTTTGCTAAAAAACAAAAAAGATTTTTGTTCGAGAAAAAAGTTAATAAACTTTGATAATTTAGTAAAAAACGACAAAAATGCCTTTTTGTTAACTTTCAACAGCTGTATTGCGAAAACTACGACTTCCATTGACACGAATTATGTATTGCCATGTAGGTTATGTATGTGACTTTCGAAATTTATGCACTTCAAAGAAATGGCGCGCACTGTTTTCGAGATTGCAGGTAATAACTGCACTATTGCACAAAAAACAGGTTTTTTGGGAATATCTCGGTAACCGTTCTTTGAAAAAAAAAATAAAATTCATTTTTGGTTTCAGCGATCTCAAATTAGTTTAAAAAACGCCTTTTGGTGGAGGACCATTTTTGGTGTAAACTAGTGTTATAGAAAAAAATGTCAACATTACATATTTCACTATATAGTCCGGGAGCCAGGGGTCATTTTGACCTCATCATTTCATGCCGACTGATTTTAATACTGAAGGCAGACGCCATCCAATGGATGACGAAACCAACAGTCAGCTGCTCCAGTAGCGGTGGGTACGTGCGTGGGATGCTGCGAAATGTGTCGAAAAATTTTTACCAACTCATTTAATACCAGCTGAAATTTTTTTTGTGTATTGTTTCATGCCCATGTGACATGTTTCATACCCTCCTACAATCACATTCACCTTCGTTATTCATGAAAGCTAAATCACAAGTATAGTCAAGAATTTAACGGTATAAAAACGCAGTCCAAAATCGACCCCTGGTTCCCGGACTAATAGCAAATAATTATATGTGCAAGGCTTAGGTTTCAATGGTTGCTTACACTTTTTTACTTTAAAACTGGCAAAATTGAAAACAGACACATTTTATTAATACCAATACACCTATATTTAAAGCTCACCTACAGACCTATTTCCAAACTTTTAACGGTTTCTCTCTTTGAGTATATTGTAAAACAAATATTATACTTCGCTGTAAAACGTAATATATCAAGTAATCAGCATGGCTTTATGGCTGGTAGGTCAACTGTCACTAATCTTGCTGTTTTCTCAGACGTTTGTACGTCGGCTTGCAATAATAGCCTTCAAAGTGATGCAGTTTATGCGGATTTTTCCAAGGCCTTCGATAAAATCTGCCACTCAACCTTAATCTCTAAGCTAATAAGTTTTGGATTTCACTCTTTCACACATTTCATTAGTGAATGTGTAGTTGTTATCGATAATGTATCTTCTTATGCTTTTATTGCCTCTTCTGGTGTCCCTCAGGGCAATTTATCATATAATTTTTATTAATGCCATATCTGAAGGTTTTTATTTCTCTGAGTTTCTTTTATATGCAGAAGACTTAAAATTTTTTAAAACTGTACGAAACCAGTCTGACATATGATCGTCAATCAGACCTCAACTAATCTACTTAAATTAAATATTAAGAAATGCTTTCATGTGTCATTTTCTGAGCCAAAGTATTTAATCTCTACTTCATATTTTATAAAGAGCTCGCGCCTAAATACTCTTAATGAAATTACTGATTTGGGTGTAATCTTCGACTCCACCTTTCAGTTTCTTAGTCATTTAAATGTTGCCATCGCCAAATCGTATTCTACACTTGCCTTCATTCGGCGGTTTGCTTCCGATTTTAGGGATTTTTATACTTTGAAGTCACTATTTACTTTACTCGTACGATCAAAGTTGGAGTATGCCGTCTTTATTTGAAGGCCTTCTCATCAGTGCCACGTCAATAGACTTGAAAGTATTCAAAAGAAATTTCTTTGTTTTGCACTCAAATCTTTGAACTTCACTGATCCGATTCCTTCTTATAATGCAAGGTGGGCATTACTAAACGTAAAATCGTTACAAAGTAGAAGCAGTATACTGTCACTCTACTTTGTTTTCTATATTATATGGAAATATGGTAAATGGACAGTTGACTCGCCCATACGTTTAGAGCGTATTCATTTTATGTACATACCTCGAAAAAATCTTCGGAGTAATTATTTATTCCTTCATTGAATGAGTTCAACCATATTTCAAGTTCTTTGGCTAAATTTAAGTTTAAATTATCACTTAATAATTTCTTTAGATAGTTTCGAAACATGTACATATATAAAATTCTTACAAATACTCTTAGTTCTATATGTAGTCGGTAATAAACTTTGCAATTCTTGACTTACTAAATGAACAAATGAATTATTACACATTTTTTTAAATAACCTGGCTGAGACAAAATAACATCGAGTTCCTTAGGGTTGGATGAGTGGTTGGGTTGATATTCCGCTAATCTTCTTCCGTTACGTTCTTCTACTTCTTAGCAATTTCAAAACGCCGCTCCGTTCTTATATAAATAGTTTCATTGTACAAAATACAAGTAAAAACACTCGTATTCTTCCTATATCCTATTTTTTTTAGGAGGAACCCTAAGTGTGAGTTTGACGGGCACCTATTTGTGTAATAGTGTGAGAGCTTAGTTTTTTTGCTTGAGCATAGCAAGCCCGGCAATACCATATTAGAATTTGTATGGTAACATTAAAAACAATACAAAACATCGAGAAAAAAATTCAAAATAATACAATAAAACGAATTTACAATAACAAATATTTTTAATATATTTCTAAGCTATAATTATGCTTTATGCACTTTAGAAAACTGTATCATTCCATGAAATTTAATAATTTTTTATGCCACCATGCTACAGAAATGAGCGTTTTGAAATCATGTAATCTCAGCGCGAGCATTTTTGATGACCAGTGAGATAGGTTTTACTTACGGATATATAAAATGCTCGCTAATTATCACAAATTACTTTTTTGGCCACGTAAGGCATAAACATTTCTATTTTGACTTTGGTCCGTTTTCTTATATGGTCACCTTACTGCCTCAACATTTCATTTTCCAAATGTCATCAAGCAAATCGGAACGCAGTATTCGCGCTTGCAAATGACAACTGATGGAAAATTAAAGCAGTGATGACGAGAAAAATTTTGTAACCGTGAAATAGTGACATCAAAATTATCAACATTAAATTCTCAATGCTAGTTATATGCGTGTAAGTGCATGTCCAGTTCCTAAAGGGTGATCAATTACGGGTGTCGAGTTTTAAACTGAAATAAATTTTTGGTAACTTTTTTTTGTCAAACGGAAACGAAATTGTTCTCCATAAATTCGGAAGTTCGGAAGTCAAGCTTCCCTTGAGTGACCTTTTTTGAATATAATTCGAAAAGTTGTGGCAGTTCCACTATGAAACACTTGCCCAAGGTAAAGGAGAGATCATTAACGACTTTTTATGACCGGAATTGGATGGTATTGATCTGGACAATGTTAATTTTCAACAAGACGGCGCTATGTGCCACACAAGCAATGAAACTATTAATCTTTTACGGGAAAAGTTTCCGGACCGTGTTATCTCTCGAAGAAGTGATCACAATTGGCCACCGAGATCTTGTGATTTAACACCTTGTGACTTGTTTCTTTGGGGCCACGTGAAAGATAAGGTCTACGCCAACAGCCCAAGATCGATTCAAGACCTCAAAGATGGAATTCGTGAGGCTATCGAGAACATAGCGCAGCCCCTTTGCAATGGAAAATGGAAAAATTTCATGAAAAGGATATTGTCCTGTAAGCGTGGTCGTGGTGGTCATTTGCCTGATGTTATTTTCCACTATTAACGGCATACCTTCCTCTTTATAATGAAATAAAGGGCCAATCATTTATATTAAAAAATAGTATTTTTCTTTGAATATCAAAAAATAACCTATATTATTAGATAACCCTAAATTATTAAAAATAAGAAAAAATTAGTTTTACAAAAATTCTGTAGAAAAGTTTTTCTTCAAACAATTTTGAAGCAAAAAATTTAGTTTTTCTTTCCTAATAATTTTTTTAAGTGTATTTTATCATAAAAAACTAAAAAAAATTCGTTATAAAAAAGTTAAAAAGAACCAAAATACTTCCGTTCCAAAAAATCTGCACCCTAATTTTCAACATTGAATAAATCTCAAATTTATTAATTTTTGTTTTAAATATTTTGAATGTTCTTCTTATTTTTGAGTTGAAAAGAGTTGACGACAGTGGCTAAAATACTAGGAAGCACTTGACTCATTTTTATACTTCAAGGCACCATTTGGAGAGCAGATGTGTAAATACTTTTATAATATAAAATTTCCTTTTTCCCCAATACTACATTAACTTTCACTCCTATATATAAAACCATTAAAGTTTTCGATTGCTTAAATATACATTAATATTTATTGGTATAAAAATTGGCTGGATTTTATTATCGCATACAATTTACAAATTTTTATTGCATCTAATTCTATTGCCGCAAATCCAATGAATTCTTAATTTTTGAAAATTAAATTCCAAAACAGAAACAAACTGTCACCGCAAATGTCAACGCTGTCTTACACTTCAGTGCACATAAAACCGACTACAACAACAACAGATAGCCTCAGAGTAGGCTGCTAATATATATTGCACACAACTCCAGCTATTTGCATCACACCCCAGCGAGGTGTACTTCACTCACCCCACTTGACATTTATCAGAAGCGTTAACGTGCCCCTTCATTTGGCTCATTATAACAATTTATGTAAAATGTTAAAACCACAATTGAAAATCTATTTAAATTAACCACCGCAAAATACTTTCACAATCACACGAATGAATTTTGTAGCACACACTACGCCGCACAACCACAGAATGCCATGGAATCATGCATATGCAAATAAATAAAGGGGAGGTTGCCGAAGTTTTCATTTCCACCCGGTTCCAAGGTTGCTTGCATTTATTCCCAGTTCACCGGCGTTTCGGTGGCTTCTGTTATGTTTTGTCAGGCCAACCGTTCATTGATGCATATGAATTCAATTATTTCAGCGTCACCTTTGCCGTCAACAAACAGTAGCCAGAAGCCACAACTACAACAACAGTAGCAACAAAGGCATAACACACATAACTGAATTGCCTGACAGCTGCCGAGAATGAATAAATTTCGATGGTTTAATGAAAATCAGCCAGTTTGCAAACGCAAAGCAATGGTTTCCACCCCCTGTGCCACCACCTGTTAAGCCCCTTATTACTCCATTACGTTGGCGCTAACCTCGTTAATTTTATGCGGCGCACTTGCACTTTTTTCTCACTTCCGTTTGCCAATTGCCGCTCAAAGCTGAGCTGTCTGGTTGGCCGCCTGGTTCTTTGTGAGCTGCTTCAATATTTGTTTGTTCGTTTATTTGTTTGGTTTCTTGCTTCTCTAGCGCGTGGGCTGATTGTTTGGTTGGTCCTTTTTAGGTTTTCATTTTGGGCAACCACACCACACACCAATACACTTACATCTCCGACTAATTTGCATATTTTTCTATGCACAAAAGCGTTGAAGAGGAAATCCAGCTCTGGCTGCTCTCGGCCTTTCCAAAGTCAGTGGCAACTATACTTGCGGCTGTGTTGAAGTGCTTGGCAACTGACTACGAACAAAAGGTGGGTCGCTGGCTAGGACTTTGCAAAAAGTAATTTACTGCCTATTACTGGAAATAGACTTATTCGCGTAATGGCAGAAATATTTATAAGTAGTTCTTGAATTCGTTGAGTAACCGGTTTTGAAAGCGATATAAATATGATATAAAAAAAATGTACATAGATATCTAAAAAATATAATCTTCCGCTAGGTAGGTCACGGGACAAAGGTAGGTCAGACGATCCTTTCATTTTGAAGCTAAACAAGATTCAAGGAGCTATCCCAGATGCTCAACTTTTTTTTGCAGGAAATAAATCAGGTTTAATATTACCACTTCTAAAGTTTTATATAGATATATATATAGTTGGCGCTTACACCCTTTTTGGGGTGGAGTTCCTCCTCCTATTTGTGGCGCGTGTCTTGATGTTGTTACACAAATGGAGGGACTTACTTAGAACTGTAAGTCGATTCCGAACGGCAGATAGTTTTTATGAGGAGCTTTTTCATGGCAGAAATACACTCGGAGGTTTGCCATTGCTCGCCTTGGGGCAACCGCTATTCGAAAAACTTTTTCTAGTATTTGATGCTCATGCACGAAGATTCGAACCTACGTACTCCCCATGGTATTGACGCACCAAGCCATTCGGCTATGGCGGCTTGTAGATTAATTGAATATCTGTGGGCAAAAGGTAAGGTGAATTTGGTTGTAAAATGAAAAATCTTTATTTATTCTTGTAAATCAATTTCATCGCTCAAATAATATTCCTTATTAACAGTTTGGCCAGGTGGAAGGAATTCATAGTGCACCACACCACGAAAATCAAAAAAAAACTGTGTTCATGACCGTTATTTTTGAACGACTTTGACGTGCTCTTTTCGGTCTGGCCTCGCCTTTAGCACGATATTCGCTTGATTGGTCGGTTGTTTCAGGATCGTAAGCATAAATCCAAGTGTCATCTCTCGTAATGATGCATTTGAGCTTGTCCTGATAGTCTGAAAGCATTGTTTCACACACATCAACGCGACGACTTTTTTCCAAGAAATTGAGAGTTTTCGGTACCAAACGAGATTTGACTTTACGTAGGCCCAAATGGACTTCCAAATTTTTTTTCACAGATCCTTCTGATATTCCGATCATATCAGTAAGGTCTTTAACAGTCAACCGACGATTTTTGAGCACTAACTACTTCACTTTATTGACGTGTTGGTCATCTGTTGACGTCGATGGTCGTCCGGAGCGCTCCATGTCATTAACACGTTCTCGACCCTCTTTGAAGTCTTTGTACCACTTATAAACATTTTTCTGCGACATGGTCGAATCACCAAATGCCTTCTGCAACATGCTAAACGTTTTCGCAGCCGAAATTTCATTCCGCAAACAAAATTTGATGGCACTTCTCTGCTCAATCAAATCAAACATTGTAAAAATCGAAAAATGCACTCTTGGTCGTTTGGTAAACACAATCGTAAATATATTACTGATAATTACATTCACATAAAAGTTGGCCCAGATGTTATTAACAGTGCTGCCAACTCATGAAAAGAATAACTAGAGCGAAATTTTAATCCCGCGAAGTTTGACAAATAAATTCACCTTACTTTTTGCTCGATTTTCTATTCAATCAAGCTTTACTTTTTCATCTAGGTTTGAGTCATCATCTCAGAGTACATCCTCTCCCATTTATTTCTCGAGGGCAATCGTGTCCACATGAAGTTTAGTTTATACATCAATGAATTGGTTACAGCACAACTCAATAGCGAAATATTTGTCGTACAATTTATGTTATTTGAACTGCGTAATCAGAAGCGATCTCTGAATGCTGTTGTCAACAAACTTTGTCTCTTATAAAATTCACTTAATTCAAATGGTTTGAATTGGATCGAAACACGAAATAAAAAATATGAATATCAAATTCTCCAAGCAGTCCATTTTTCGAATACTCACAAAGTCATCTTTTAGCATTTCTACCGCACTAACGACAAATACAACTTTAAACATTTTACAGAAATTACAGTGGAAGACATGCAAAGTTATCATGTAAAAAATATACAAGCCTACAGGAAGTGAACATTTCCTAAGTAAATTTCGCAAAATGCAGAGTAACAGACTGGTACTCCAGCACCTACTGCACTACGGCCAGCAGCAATATCCTTTGACTTTTGAAAGAATTTCGCTTTCGTCGTATGATGCACCTACTGCGGAAAGTGCGCATAAATCCATGCCTTCATATACTTAATACAATACAATAGTACGTTTTCAAGAGCATTTATATATACTAAGGAATTCTAATGCAAATGCAGCCGCACGCCAAGTAGGTCCTTTATAACAAGCCATTTATTGTGCCCTCTAGCTTAAGCTGAAATCAAGTGTGATTAGAGGCACATTACTATTACTTGCACATTCAACAATTGTCTACCTTTTCGCCGTCACCGTTAAATTCTTGTTTAGTGCTGTTGTTGCTTTGCGCCAAAAACACAAGCACGAAAAACATGAATAACGTTTAAACACATCCACTTGACACCTGATAATAAAAAGTACACTCTTCAACGGCGCTAGCAGCTAAGGTGGCCAACCACCATCACAAACACTTGTACTGAGTGCGACGTAAAAAGAGCGGGCAACAGGCTGTTAGCCTTTCTGTCTTTTTCATGACTATCACCTCCTTGTTGTAGTTGCCCCTACATACCTCGATTTTCGACAGCTTTTGTTTCATTTGGCTTACGCTGGGAGTAAGGCATGCCCCTTTGTCCTTTTAAATGTGCGGTATTTTATTTACTACTCCCCCGTTGGCAGCTTGTTGTGCGATAGAAAACTCCTCTTTATACATGAAAACTTAGCAGGCGCTGCTGTTGGCTTTTCTCTTGATTCTTCCGTGCTGCTCTTATGCTTTGTTATGCAAAAATTTGAAATAATTAAATGTTGGTAATGAATACGGATGAGAAATGAGTAATGCATTCTTAGTTTGCCCGTGTTGAAAAGACGAATTGAGGAAGGGCGTTCATATATTTGGAATGCTTTTTGGTTTAAATGAAGCGTTGAATTAGGAAGTTAAGAAACCATTTGAAAGCAAAAAAAAAAAATGTGTGAATGAAAAATAAGGCTTTATATTCATATCGGGAAGTTAAGAGTTGAGTTATTCCAGTATTCCGGTAGAATTACGGTAGTTTACTCCGGGGACTACATTCACGTACAAGTGCTACGATTTCTAATTACATCACTGGCTGAAATGATTCTGCGATCACTTGCAGAGTGAACTGGGCAACAAAGGTTGATTTATTTTTATAAACTGACCAATAGATGTTCTAAGAAGTTTAACAACACAATTACATTTGCAAAATTTCCCTAATTCCTTATATCCTGCTAATATCATATTTAGCGCTAACACGATAACGTTTCCCTTACTGTCGGATTGCGGACTCACATATAAAGGGTTTTTCAATAAGGGCGGGTAGGAGTTGAAATGGAATAAAATGGCGTTTGCTGTGTGACACGTAGCGCTGTCCTGCTGGAACCACTTGTCGTTTAGGTCCTTATGGTTCAATATATATTACGTTTGCATTAATGAACACTCATTTTGTTAATAAAGTTTTATCATTTGAACGTGCTGTTCATCCGTGTAACTTGCCATGATGATTTGGCATAAACAACTGAAAAATAAACAAAAGATTTGACAGATGTCACCAAAACAAAATGGGTGCCACAGGGCGCCAAAATCGACCCACGCCAATTGAAAAACCCTTTAAATAACATAATGTAATAGATATCGCTATAAATTTTCCAACCCAATGAATTGTTTCTTTATACTGTCTGCAACAAACGATAGCACATGAAAATTTTGAGCAGTTTCATATTTTTTATTTTATTTCTTATTTGAAATCTCACTATTTTGGATAAAAGTATAGCCCATTGTCTAACAAAAATGATATAAATCCAATTTTCAAACTTTATTATTAGAAAATTAGAAAAATCTCACAAACCGGTTTTTTATGAAAACTCCTAGAAAAGTTTTTAAGGATGTAGTTTTATATCTTATTAAATTTTAGTATGATAAAATTAAGTTTAAAGTAATAGCTGAAAAATTAAGTTGATTTTTTATACTTTTTCTTGACGATGTTGCACTTTTTGCACTAGCACACTTTGCTAGAATATAAATTAGTGGTATTTTTTTAATTTTTGTATTAAGTTAGAAAATTAGACTTATATGGTTTTTTCAATTATTGAGTTATACCTAAAAAAAATTATGAACATTAAAAAAATATTTAAAACTGGTCAAAATGTTGAGGTTCTATCCTTCTGTCAGTGGGTGTAGATTTACTAATATCTACGATAAGACCTATTATCACCTATGCATCAGTGGTCTGGATGAGTAGACTCTCTCTCGTGGGAGTCAGGCGGACCTTATCGAGATTACAACGCACTGTGGACATCTGTTGCACCGGAGCTTTTCTGACTACTTCTGGCCCGGCAATGGATACTCTGGTTAGTCTACCACCACTTGGATGTTTTCATCCAAAGAGAGGTCTTGAAGACCATCTGCAGGCTGAAACACAATGGGAATTGGTACGGCCCCTATCCGGCATTGGACAACGGGGTAGGCATGGACTTCGATTAAACGATCCCCGCCATGCCCCGTGACTCCATGCCATCCAGAGTCGTACTTGATAAGAGATACAGTGTGGTGCTGCTAGAGGCTCAACTGTGGTTAAACTCGATAAATTGGCCCGATAAACACTGTTCTCGCATTTTCACGGATGGCTCCAGGGCCGAGCACGGTTCCTGCTCTAGTGTCTACGTGGAATCAAGCAGGAAAAAAATACACTTCGCTCTTGGAATGCACGCATCCGTGTATCAAGCGGAGGTGTATGCTGTTCAAGAAGCAATGAACTTTGTTATGGAAATCAGATGGAGAGGCAGATCTGTAGGTGTCTAGAGTGACAGCAAAGCTGCGCTCATGGCATTAGACAGTCCTTCAACCACTTCAAGGGTAGTTGAGTCCTGTAAATCCAGGTTTAACTATGTCGGCAGACATAATATCCTAATGATCTTTACCTAGAATTGGCTCTAAGGCCAACTTACGTGATCCGGAGCCCGTTCTGCCTCTCCCTTCTGCAGCCATCAAAGCCACGGTTAGCAAACGGGCTACTCTAACCCACAAGCGAGCTTTGCAGGCTGAGAGAGACTGCAGATGGACAAAACTGATGTAACCTGTCATGTCCAACCAACGGTCGCAGTTCCTTCACTAAGCAGAAGAGACTGTAGGCGGCTGGTTGGACTGATGACGGGCCACTTTTTTTTCACATGGAAAAGGTGGGCATTTCAGAGAGTGCACACTGCCCAACATGTAGAGAGACCACTTTCTGTGCGTCTACCCGGACTTTGCTCGAATCAGGCTTGAGGTCTTTGGTAGAGATGTTTTAAAAAGCGACCACCTTGGTTTCTTGTCATCACAAGATCTACTCAGAGTTCTTAGGAGGCCGAATAGATTTAAAGAAAATTAAAAAGGGAACCCGAGTGCAGTACAATGGACTTAATTGTTACTGAGTGCTGTACTTGCCCTGTACTCCAGGCAAAAAAAATATATATACCAAGCCATTATATATTTTTTTTCATTTTATGCTAATTTATTCTAACAATTGTCTAGTTTATATTACTATAAATCACGTAACTTCATTCGTAGTAACTCCCAATTTCTTTCGCGGGCTGCATTTAACGCAATCAATGCATTCTAACAGAAGCAGACTATTTGCGGTCTTCGCATTTCTCTACTTTTTTTCCGTTTGCCAGCTTTCCGTATTCGAAAACTTTCACAATATTTTCCACTAAATTCAACTCAACATATTCCACAGCACTTTCATAATGATACGCAAAGGTATTTTTCCATTTTTCATTGGCTTATATACTTATTTACTTATACATAGATATGTATGCATATACCCGCTCATGCTCACTAATGCTAAAAAAAAGTTTCGAGATTTCCATGATATCAACCCAATCAATGTCAGGCAAATAAGTTAAGCTCATTTCAATGAAGTTTTAAGCGCTAAACGGGAGCTGCCCAGTTAGCAAAATTGCCGCCTACCCATCAGACTCATCGTTAAAGAGGTTCGAAATATATCAGATTTTTGATATCAATCCAAGAAATTTATTTAGAGATTGATATAGGTTCATCTGACAAACTCATCGTGGAAAATTCTGACTTATTTGACAACGAGCCTGACGGAAATCTGAAAGATTTTGGGGAAAATGATTCCATTTACTTCAATTTTATTTCATATATAAATTAAGGAAAAACTCGATCAAATTGAAAATTAATGAATTAAACATTATTTAAACATAATTTTATAATTATTTTTTAATTTAATTTAATTCCGTCACCATTCTTGAATTTACCTGTGTTATTTTTATATAACTTCGTGAACCTATTACAGTTCGGTTATATTATTATTTTTTCTTCTGACAGAAATTAACTTAAATATTCTCTCTCAAGTATCAAAATACTTCAGACATCTTTCTTAATACCAGTAACACTACTTTCGAAAATAATCAACTATTTTGATCCAGCGCTTTTGATATATCTGCCACGCTTTTTACCAGCAAGTAAACGATACCGTATGCTCTGAAGGTATAATGTATAATGGTATATTCTAGTATTTTATTCAGCAGATGAATGTTTTTGTTTTTGTAGCTGAATATTTTTAGATCTCGACGTTTAACAAACTTAACCTTTCTTAGCTCAGTGCCACAACCAAAATTAAGCGTATGTCATGCAAACTGCATCTCCCTTGTGTCGGTTCAGCAAAAGGAGGGTTTAAAAAATAAAAAAATATATTAAAGAAGCAATCTTAGCAAACTAATTTTTCAATTTGAAAAGATCAAAAGGTCCAGAAACATTTTGCTGGACGGTCTGTGGAAGAAAATAAAAATTAACATAATCATACATGTCTATACTAAGTCCTATAGAATTAGTTTAATGATCGCACAAAAATCTGTAGGAAATCTGTAAGCCTTGTAGTGTTGCCAGATACTTTATCAAAGAACTGTATAATTACAAAAAACAAAAAAATATTTGTTCGACCAAAAAACTGTAATCTCCAAAACGAAAAGGTTTCTTAGAAACTTAAATGTAATTAAAAAAACTTAAATAAAAATAAAACATCATAAACAGCTTCAATAAACAAAAATAGTCTTGTTTAAATAAATTGCGGCCGCCGTAGCCGAGTGGTTGACACGTGACTACCATTTGGAAGTACTTACGTTCGAATCTCCATGCATGAAAAATCAAATAATGAATCACGTTTTTTCTAATAGCGGTCGCCCCTCAGCAGGCAATGGCAAACCTTCAAATGTATTTCTGCCACGAAAAATCTTCTCATAAAAACATTTGCCATTCGGAGACGGCTTAAAACTGTAGGTCCCTCCATTTTGTGGAATAACATCAAGATCCACCCCACAAATAGGACGTGGAACTCGGCTGAATACTTCACAGAAGTATACGGACCAATTATTTATTCAATTAATTATTTTTCGTAAATTCCACTATGAATTTTTGTATACATTTGATTCATTTCCTCTAAATTAAAACAACCAGAAGCTTTTTTTAAGAACTATTTTGTGCTGGAATGTCAAATTATTATATTTTTTTCAAATGGATTTAGAGCTTTTATTGTAGTTCAAAAACCAAATAAATGTGGTTTAATTGGTTTGTTCGAATCTGAATTTCTGGAAAGACTGGTTTTTGTAATAAAAGGTAATTAAAAAAAATTAAGCTTGTCTAGAAAACTATAATTAACAGTTAAACCTGTGAATCTGGTAATTTTGGAGCTTTATATTCAGATCTTTTCACGGCTTGTTTGATGTCGGAAATTTTCAGCAAATTTTGCTCGCTGGGTCTGTGCGTATGTATGTATTGTATGTACAGTTTTCACCATCATTCAATATCTCCTTAAGCTATATTTACTCGACTAAAAACTTTTTGTAGATTTTTTTTGAAATTTTGGAAATTAAAAATCGAACGAATGTTCACACGGTTAAAAAAAAATTTCAAAAAGTTTTCATTATATTCTGAATCATTTTCTGGAATATTTTCAATTTCACGTATCCTGCAAATCATTTTATGAATTAATTTTTATTATAACAACGAGAACTTTGTTGCTACTATAGGAGAAAATTTGGAAACTACAAACGAGAGAAAGCAGAAGAAATGCTCACTATTCTTGGAAGAAAAGGAGCACTTTTTGGAAGGTCGAGAATTCTAAATATAGTTTTTTCTAGCCCACAACTGGCTTTTAAAGGAAAAAAGAATTTTCGCAACTATTCAATCAACTTTCAAAATAGTTTCAGTGCTCCAGCACATATTTTTTTCCAAAATTACTAAAAGTGTGACAAAATTTCGACTTTTAAACGATTTTAAAGCATTTTGTTTAGCAATACAAAATATAGAAAAATAGAAAATGTCAGCTGTGCAAATGTAATTTTATTCACTCAGCTCTTTTCAGCATTTCTTTTGCTCATTCATGCATGAAATATTTACGCCGAGTCTGCAAAATTGTTCACCTCCAACCAAATAATAAATTTCTTTGGAGTATTCTATTGTTAGGGCATGCATAAGTGTATATACATACCTATATACATGTATCAATGCATACTTATGAGCTAACATTCTGCTGCATTGATTGACTACTGCTGATAAATTGATTTTTTATTTTCATAATTTTTTTTATTCTTATTACTAGAATATATTTTTTATTCCACTTCTATATTTTTCCTAAGGGTTCAGTGCAGCGAAAAGCTTAATACAATATTATGCACACGCATAGCAAAACACTTTCATATGTTATATTCAGACCTAGTTTGTACTGAGTTGGGACACGTCCAGATCTCAGTGGCGGAGTCAGAATTTCGAGAAAGTTGATAGAATACTGATGGTTCAAAGCTTGAAGATAAAGTTTCTCATTCCTCGCAAATGCTGGGCATTCCTTACGAAATGGCGGAATATTCCCGCATCCATTTGATATGGGTGACAAGGCATAGTGTCATCCTAGAGAGCTGTAAGGCAGACAAATTCGCTTCCCATCTTGGATTGGAGATTGCAGGTATACCCCCCTCAACCTCCAAACAGCGTCGTACAAGTAGCATTGTCACTTCAGCCATCACTAGATGGGTTGATAGGCTTACATGTAATGCTACAAAAAATGTTGGCCGAAATGGGACGACCGGCGCTCAAACGCGTTACTTGATCGACCAAGAAAAAAAGTATCTAAGTTGGTTGTTTTGATCACAGACTACTGTCTCCCAGGTCGACGTGCTCAAAGATTGAACATACCTCATTTAGACTATTGCAGAAGTTGCAAGAATGAGCATAGAAGAATGATACTGATAACCTTAGGGATATAAGTGTCAGCTAGATCAGTTGGGTTGCACTTAACATACAATGGCTTAACGAGGGGTAACAGATAAACTGCTACTGTGGTATCACAATGGGTCGGCAACGATCCAAGTGAATTAGTTTAGCGACCGACTGCCATTTTGAAAGCTAGAAAAATGTCTTAATGCTAATGCTCAAACTTTCTTTTCTATGACCAAAAATATAAGACACCAAATTTACTTTTTTATTTAACATTCACCTGTAGGAAAAAATCATTTTTCAAAAAATTTTAAAAAATGTTTACGGATGCATATTATTTAACTTCCTCTTTTAATTTGCCTTTGCAAAATTCAAAAAAATTGTCCCAAATACTGAAAATGAACGAGATAAATATTTTTCTTTTTGAATTTTCAACATTGATTAAATTCTTTTATCAAAGCATGGAGAAACTTTTTAATAAAGAGGAGCTTAAATAATGTCACTATGTAAACATTTTATAAGAATTTTACGGAAAAGTAAATTTTTCGCTTCTAAGCAATTTTCCATGCGTTGACTACACGGATAAATATAAGATAAAAAAAATTAAAAATAGGTGTCTTGTCTGGTATCCCTCATTAAACTAAAAAATGAAATTTTATTAATTTATGAATTATGAGAAAAAATGGCTGCAACGTCGTTAAAGTAAAAGGGACTGAAATTTAAATATCCAATCAGCAATCAATATTTTATCCTATCAGGAAACCTAGCCGTCAACAAGCCGATAAATGGAGGATCTAACGCTGTGAACTTTGTTGCTCTGCGTCTAGGCAGCTAATGAAGTAGCGGGTAAACTTAGCGAAGCCTGCCGTAGCCGAATAGGTTGGTGCGTCACTACCATTCTGAAGTGCGCAGGTTCGAGTCTCCATGCATGAAATACCAAATAATAGAACAAGTTGTGTCTAGTAGCGGTCCCTCCTCGGCAGATAAAATCACACCTCCGAGTGTATTTCTGCCATGAAAAAGCTTCTCATAAAAACCATCTGCCGTTTGGACTCGACTTAAAAGCGTAGGTTTCTCCATTTGTGGAACAACATCTAGACGCCCACCATAAATAATAGGAGGAACTCGGCCAAACACCCAAAAAGTGTGTAAGCGCCACAGCCGGGGTAAGTGCTGTCGTGGTGCATTGGGGTGCTAGAGGCAAGCAAAACATGCTCATTTATAGCAATGACGTAAGCAGGTATTTAAGTTTCCTCACAGAATATTCTGTGAAGGTCTGATTTTCCAACAAAATGTTTTACACCAATGCACCCATGTCTCATAATTGGCTGCATTCTCATCTTCATAGGATTCTGTTTCTAGAAGGCGATGAGACGCCACATTTATGTAAAACATTTTGTTGGAAAATCAGACCTTCACGGAATCTTGATTATAATTTTTCAGGAATGTAAAACTGGGCCTATGACTGTTAGAAATGTGGCTACCAAGAGCCTGCCTTCATAAAGAGTGTGAAAATGTCTCTTATATTGGAGCTTGAGGACGTGATATCACTATATAAAAGAACTTCAAAGTCTCAGTGAGCTATCTGTCCTACGAGTTGGATCGGCTATTTTCGAATCGTCCTTATAAAAATGAAGAAACATCGGACTGAATGTGTTTTAAGAATACACTTCAGTAATGGTAAGACGAAGTCCTTCAAGAATTGTTCAAATTGTTATTTTTATTGCTATATCTACCTTTTTATGTTCAAAAGATTAAATAAAACCCTTATCTTCGTTCAAATTACTTACACTGGATATTTCAAGGCCAAAATTCAACAAAGGAGTTGAATTTTTGGTTTTCTATCCCGAAAGCCCCTCCAAGATCCGCTACTGGCTTACATGCATACATATGCACACTTATGTATGGGAGTGTTTATTTCCCTATGTGTGCTTATACGCGCCCTTTGCTAGTTCGAGTGCACTTGATAATGTCTGGAGAAGTTTATTTCGCTTTGCACAAGCAATATAATGTAAAGAATCAAATAAGAGTAAAATATTTGAGACATTTTGGAAATAGATGTTTAATGGAATTTTTCAAATGATGTATATTTTAATATCGGCCAAGTGTCCGTTAAACTGGTAAGATCTGCTGATATTCTCTACACTTTTTATTTATATGTTCAGAATCAATTCTGTTTTACCCGAGCACGGGCTCTCTATTCAGCTAAGCAATATAACCCGATTTATAACTTCCTATTAGCATTAGATATGATGAGACAGTTCCTAGGTACGTCTGTTTTCGCGCAGAAGTTGTTCCAGTTTTGTTTAGCTATTGACCATTGGGTGGGAACAGAAGGAAAGTGATGTTAGAAGAGTAAAATTAAGTGGGAATATAAGGAGGTTGTTAGTGTCACGTAAGGTACCTTCATATACCTAAGTAAGAGTATGTCTGGGCCACTCTTGTATAAGCAAGTGTTTAAACTGTTACGATGTTCAGAATGTAATTGTGCCACATACGAAGCACATTAACTTGGACAAAGCTTTCTTGCGCACTCATTTCAACCCATATGAGCTTCTTGCCTTCGACAAACTATAGTAAAATTGCCGGTCTGTGGAACAATTTAACCCTCTAACTACCTTTTTTAATGAACTTTCATTACACCAGTTTTGAGAAAGGGTCAAAGATATATATTTAGTAGGTAAAGTTATGTAAAGGGTTAAATTGTACTCCAAAAATTGTTGAACTGTGTTATGATCGGTAAGGTATCCCTTTTTGTTAATTCATTAGCTTTGAAATTACCCTGAATGTGTCGATAATCAGACATCAATATGAACGGTATTCGGTATTGGACTTCGCGTTGACTACGCTTTTAGAGCTGCTTAATTGTGAATGGTTTTTAAAGTATTTTACAAATGGCATCGTACGCTAATCATATTTGCCACTTGGGGTATAAACAGCTGCAAAATACAAACAGACAACAAATGGAACGCGTAGAGCTCAAAATAAAGATTTCCATCACTCAAAATGATTTGTGTTATTTGGCAAAAAAGATATTCAAAAACAAAATTGCATGTTTAATTTTGCGCCATAGGTACAGGGTGGCTGATGAAAGCCGCTACCAAAAAAAAATTGAATAACTTTTTTTCTTTTTAAGTTATCTGTTCCATTTTTGTTTTAATTTGCAGATTGATCTTTAAAATTTATTAAAATGGATAACTGGGACACGCAAACAAGAATTTGGATAGTCCGCCGCTATCACGCACTGGAGTCCGTAGTTTTGGTACAGAGAGAGTACAGGCGGATGTTTGGCGGCGATCCCCCGAGCAGATGGACCATAATGAGACTGGTGAATAATTTTGCTGAGCAAGGAACAGTCGCAAGAAGGCCTTATCATCGAAACCCACCAGTTCGGACGGAGGAAACGATCGCTGCTGTAGCTGCAGCTATACAAAGCAATCCAAGGGTTTCAACAAGAAGCTTATCTGCTCAACTTGGTGTCAGCCGACAGTCTTTGCAAACAATAATGCACAAAGATTTAGACTTATTTCCCTACAAAATTCAAATGGTTAACAAACTGAATGCAGCAGACTTGCCGATTCGCTTGGGATTTTGCCAGAAGATCCTGCAAATGGTGGAAGAAGACCAAAACATGTTAAACTGCCTTTTTATGTCTGATGAGGCCCATTTCGATTTAAACGGCAATGTGAACAAACAAAATTGCCGAATATGGAGTACTTCTAACCCACAGATACTCCACGAGACGGAATTGCATCCTCTTTGCGTGACAGTGTGGTGTGCGGTTTCTTCACGCTGTATTGTCGGGCCTTTTTTTTTTTAAGAAAATGGTCACACCGTTACGGTTACTGGAGACCGTTATTTGAAAATGCTGAAAGAATTTTTCTATCCAGAACTACGCCGAAAGAGAATTCCTTTCAACTCTGTGTTGTTTCAACAAGATGGCGCAACGTCTCACATAGCCCAGACTGTTATGACAGAGTTGCGACGAAAATTTCCCAATAAACTGATTTCAAGAAACTCCGAATTTCGTTGGCCTCCCAGGTCGCCTGACCTTACTGCACCTGACTTTTTCTTGTGGGGTTTATATAAACAAGAAGTTTATAAAACAAAGCCAACAAATTTGGATGAACTAAAACAATCCATTCGGGCAACAATTGCGGCTATTCCTGTCGCAACTCTCAAAGCAGCAATGAACAACTTTTTACTAAGATGCCGCACTTGTGTCAACGAGCATGGGGGGCATTTAAATTCAATTATTTTTAAACTAATAGGATTATGAATAAGTTCGTGCGGTTTTACAACAGATGGCGTAACTTGATTATTATTCCATCGATCCACATTTCCAAACATTCATTGGAGAGCTACTGTCGTAAGGCACAAACGTCAGTATAAGTTTTTTATTTGAAGCGTAAACAACAATATTTTTACCACACTTGAAAATGTCGAATTTCGTGCCAAATAATGTGTTTTTGCGGGGAATTCTTCTTCATTATTTTAATATGAAGAAAAAAGCAGCCGAAAGTCATCGTATCTTGGTGGAAGTTTATGGTGAGCATGCTCTATCTGAGCGAACGTGCCAGAAGTGGTTTGCACGCTTTAAAAGTGGTGATTTTGGCTTGGAAGACGAAGAACGCGAGGGTGCGCCGCCAAAGTTCATGGATACCGAATTGGAGGAATTGCTCGATCAAGATCCGGCTCAAACGCAAGAAGAGGTTGCAAAAACTTTGGGAGTTGATCAATCAACCATTTCCAAACGTTTAAAAGCCATGGGAATGATCCGAAAGGTAGGCCATTGGGTGCCGTATGAATTGAAGCCAAGAGACGTTGAACGCCGTTTTATGGCATGCGAACAACTGCTTCAACGGCACAAAAGAAAGGGTTTTTTGCATCGAATTGTGACTGGCGATGAAAAGTGGGTCCATTACGACAATCCAAAACGTCGGGCAACGTATGGATACCCTGGCCATGCTTCAACATCGACGTCGGCGCAGAATATTCATGGCCTGAAGGTTATGCTGTGTATCTGGTGGGACCAGCTGGGTGTTGTGTATTATGAGCTACTGAAACCGAATGAAACGATTACGGGGGATGTCTACCGACGACAATTGATGCGTTTGAGCCGAGCACTGCGAGAAAAACGGCCGCAATACGCCGATAGACACGACAAAGTTATTTTGCAACATGACAATGCTCGGCCACATGTTGCACAAGTGGTCAAAACATACTTAGAAACGCTCAAATGGGATGTCCTACCCCACCCGCCGTATAGTCCAGACCTTGCGCCATCCGATTACTATCTCTTCCGATCGATGCAACATGGCCTGGCTGACCAGCACTTCCGTAATTACGATGAAGTCAAAAAATGGATCGATTCGTGGATTGCGGCAAAACCGACCGAATTTTTCACAAAGGGAATCCGTGAATTGCCAGAAAGATGGGAAAAAGTAGTAGTAAGCGATGGACAATATTTTGAATATTAAATTTGTAACCATTTTACGTCAATAAAGTTTCAAATTTCGAAAAAAAACCGCACGAACTTATTCATAGTCCTATTAGTTAAGCTACATTTAATAAAATTTAATGACCTTCAACTTGAAAAAAAAAAAATGAATTCCATACACTAAAAAAAAAGTTATTTGAGTTTCTTAATGTAGCAAAATTCATCAGCCACCCTGTATTTATGTCAAGCAAAGAAATTTGTATGCATACACTGCATTAAATAATTACGTCACTGGAACTTATTGACACTTTTTGTTTGTTATTTCTTTTTAATAATTTTTTTATGAAAATATGTATTATTATTTGCCTACAAAAACCATGTAAGCCGAAGTTTGAAATTTTGTAAAAATTAAAAAAAATTAAAAAAAAAATTTTTAAATTTTCATTAATAGTTCACAAAAATAATTTTTGTGAATTTTTGGAAATTTTAAAGTATGCTTTTTTTATAGCCCATTAAATTTTGGGATACCAAACTGAAAGTTTTAATTGGCTCAAAAATAGCGTTGAATTTACAAAGCCTATTTTTGTAACCCTAGAGTTTTAGGCTTTGTTAAAAATTTTAGCACAATTTTGGGTTTGTTGTTCCAACGATTGCATGGAGATACTACGATACCACCGAGGTGGTGAAGTCTCTGTCTGCCCAACGCTGGACATTCACAAAGCACATGTTCTGAGCTTTCTATGTCCATTTCGCAAAAGCGGCAGTCATTGGTCTCAGATAGACCAGTATTATTTAGATGATACATCAGGCTGCAGTGGCCTGTAAGATATCCTATTAAAAGACGCAGATCTACTCTGTTTAGTGAGAGAAGTTTGTCAGATATTCCTTTGTTGGGACTTAGGAATAGTTTGGCTTGACGCTGACCGGCACAGTTTAGCCAGTGAGCTGGAAATTTTTTTCCTTCCCATTTCCTAAGGAATTCATTAATGTGGCCTTTAGCGAGTCCACAGAAAGGCTCAGGACCAGTAAGTTGCATATTTGCTCCTTGTTTTGCAAGGTAATCAGCCATTTCATTTCCCTCATGTCCTTCATATCCCGGAATCCAGCCTAGGTTTCCTAACGGGTTGAGAAGGTTTAGCCAATCATTTACCAATTAAGAGGTGATAGTTGTTGATAGATGTGAGTACCTCTCATTTTCCAGCTAAGGCATTCTCTTACACATGTTTCAATGGCACGTATTTCTGCCTGGAATATTGTTGGGTAGAGTCCCATCGGAATCGATTTTTTGAATTTAGGCCCATTCATTCCTGCCTCTGTTCTACTATTTTCCAATTTGGACCCATCAGTAAACCATAGCTGAGAGCATAACTTCCGGGTCAACTTTACCGAATACTGCAAAAACAAAAAAAAAATTGTCAAAAATCAACGCGATTTTCGAGCCAATTAAAGCTTGTGTTTTATTATCCCAAAGTTTAATAGGCTATAAAACTGCATAAAAAGAGGAATTATAAGTGGATTGATGGAATTTTTTTATTTTTTTATTTTTTTTAATACAATTTTTTTTAAACCATTTACTTGGTTTTTATATGAAAATATAGTTTATTAAAAAGAATGCTAAAATTAATTGAGCACTGACTTGTCAATAAACCACAGTGCTATAGTTATTTAACGCAGAGTATGAATGTGTAAGTTGCTTGCGAAACAGATATTTTTTTTTTTTAATTTTTTTATTAACGACTTGTGATCTGGGAACAGCGCAATAAGTGCTGATCGCTCTCGGCATACCTATAAACCAATCATCCAAATAGAAATCTAAAGATCACCACCGTCTAGTTTTTAAAAACCATAGTTGTGCAAGTAGCTGCTAAGCGGCATTATTCTAATTTCTCAATAATTTGTCGTTTGAGTAATACCTTCAAATGTATAATTTTGTAATGTAATGGCGTATTTTGCACCAAGCATAGTTGTTTCTCTTAAATGCTGTAATTTATAACACTTAGGGATTTAAGTGAATTTACTGCACACTTCACAGTATTAACTAATGCATACACACAAATGCAACTAGTGCAATATCTTCAGCTGCATTCAAGGCGAAATATGCCATTAGACTTCGCTCAGAAATTTTCACCAGCTGTGTCATGAATTGAAATGTAATTTAATGACTACTTAGTGCTGCATACTCCGTTATTAATGCCCGCAATTATGTATACGACACGTATTACTTATATATTATACTTTGCCTATCTATCTTCTTCTTCTTTGCCTATCTATATACATATAAATTTTACAAGCACAGAGTCACTTTACACGCCTTATACTACTTAATTAAATTGACACACAAACCAAACCAGAGCTAATTTTATATTTGCCAAACATAACAAATAAGGACATGCCACGATTTCTCATTCTGAGCTATTTAAGTGGCATCAAATGACCAGCAAAGAAGAAGTGTGCTAATATACTTGGGTAGCAGAGGAAGTGCAAACGTGCACGGCGTAGAAAGTAGACTACAAATAGCCACAAAATAAGCAATCAACCAAACGAGCAATCGAGAAATCAACTGCATCCAAGTATTTAAGTGAAAGTGTGAGTTTGAGTGAACGCAAACATTTTGTCAACCTCAGTTGCAACTTCGGCTCCTACTGCGGGCACTTGTGGTTTTTTGGCTTAGGTGTGTGAGTGTGAGCTTTCCACTTCCGCTAAAATTTCAAACTCCACTTTATAACATCACCTTAGAAATCACTGGCTTTGAGTATGCCCACTCGCATTGAGGACAATCCACTGCTGTCGATAAACGTGAAGTTGTGGAAATTTCTCTCTGTGCTCATTGCGCGCAATTCGCGTCGTTGTATCGCTTTTGTGGCGCCAGTATGCCTGATGAACGCAATGCAATTTGTTTATTTGTATCAACAATGGGGTGATGTGGCCACTTTCATATTGAATACCTTCTTTGCGGTGTCCATCTTCAATGCTTTGTTGCGAACGTGCCTTGTCATCAAGAATCGAGATAAATTTGAAGCACTTATGCGAGAATTGGTAATACTATATGACGATATACAAGTGAGTATGAAGTGATTTAAATGAGGGTGTAAATTGCGTTATTATTTCATCAAAAAAAAAAAAACACAAAGAACATAAAAATTATTGTATGCAATTTTCGGTTTCAAATAAAAATTACTTAGGCCACTGGAGATGAATATGCAAAAACTGTATTGGCAGCAGCCACTAAGACGGCAAGAAAAATATCCATTTTCAATTTAACAGCTTCATTTATGGACCTGATTATGGCGGTGGCATATCCCTTATTTCAGGAGAAGAGAAGTAAGTACACACGAAGGTGAGCCAATAAACTCTTGAGGTATATGTGTTTGAACTCAAAATTTCACTTGTCAATAAATATCGTATATACCGATATTTTTTTTTAAATTCTGATTAAAAAGTGTGAAATTTTTGAGGACAATTTTTGGATTTTTTTTTTTTACTTTGCGCAAAGTTCGAAATTTCATTTTTTATGGTTTTTTTATAACAATGAACAATGAACTATATTTTTTTTATAAAAATATTACAAAAATTAATTAAGAAGCACGGATAAGCCGAATGTGTTGGTACGTCACTACCATTTCGAAGTGCGTAGGTTTGAGTCTCCGTGCATGAAACACCAAAATGTTAGAAAATGTTTTTTTTTTTGTTTTTGGCTAAAAGCGGTCGCCCTTCGGCAGGCAGTGACAAACCTTCGAGTGTATTTCTGCCATGAAAAATCGTCTCATAAAAACATTTGCCATTCGGAGTCGGCTCAAAACTGTAGGCCCCTTCATTTATGGAGCAACATCCAAGACGCACACCACAAATAGGAGGAGGAGCTCGGCCAAACACCCAAAAAGTCCAATTATTATTTTTTTTTAATTGTTATAGCTATTTAACGCAGTGCTTTTTTAATATGTTTAATAAAGATTTGCGGTTTTAAAATAAGTACTGATAATAAGTATTGGTGGGTCTTGGTTTGTGAATTAATCATCCAACTGAAATAGCAAACTAATATTTTCCATACCATTTGTATCAAATCTCCAGATCACCACTGCCATCATCACACGCACCGAACAAAAGTTTGATAAGTTCTATCATCGAAACTTTCTTACACAATTTCGCCGAATTTGGCTATCTGTCATTCAACTATCCAACTACTGCGGTTGGCTCACTGTAGAGAAAAAAAGCGCTCTGACACTAGACGAACGCATTCGGTGCTCTCGCAATGGCACTATTGCCTGAATTGGTTTATGAGTTGTTCCCCATTCAGCATATTTTCCAGATAAAGTCCTCAGAAACTATTTCCTGTTTCCAAAAATGAGTAACGGTCGCCGGTAAGAGACTAGGGTTGAAAATAAGATCATTGATTAAATAAGCGCATATTCTTTTAGGGCTGCCGAAATCTTATAGAGAGAAATATTTTATGAAGTGTATTGAGATAAAAGCCCACAATATTGGAAAAAAGTGACTCTTTTCGAATACTGTTTTCCTTATTTAAATTTTTATAGACTTTTTCGGCTAACCATGTATAAAAAGCAATACTTTTATAAGCAAACATTTTATTGAATATAGAGTCGGCGGTAAAAAAGAAAAATTATAGCTCTGTTGCATGGAGTGCATGAAGTATCATAGATTATTAAAAATGTGGAGGCGATAAATAGGAATCGAAAATGCAAAGTAATAAAGAATAGAAAAAATAAAAAAATTTAAGAAAAATTAACAAACTTTTATCACATATTTCAAACAGATCTTTTAGAAACATTTCAGGTATGCAATTTTTTTTTTGGAGCGTTCTTGTTTTTTGAATAAAAGATAATTTTCTTTTTGGTATTAGTATTGCTTTATTATTGTTAAATATAATAATCTGTTTATAATAATAAATTATATGTTATAATAAATATATTAAATTATAATATAATATAAGATAAATCGCAAAATAATAGCATCTCATAATTTTGACCTATTTCGACTACTTCTCTTGTATTTCTTATATGTTGATTAATTGCATGGCTCATTGTAAGTTAAAAATTATGTAAAACCAAATTTCAAACTTTATACAAACAAAAAAAAAATCTTTAAATTTTTTAATTTAAATTTCTAGAAACACTTTAAGAAGGTATGCAGCTTTATAGCATATTAAATTTTTTTTAAATTAAAGAAAAAAAAATTGAAAAATCAGATGGACTTTTCTGCAATTTCAAACTCCTTTTTTTTAGTTGATAATCAATCGAAATCATTGTCAAACTATAGTTATCGATATCGATAGTTCTTATGCAGCTCAGAAACAGCCGGTGATTTGATCAGTAAAGGGCTGCCGCCAAAGATTCTAAGATACCAAATAAAATAGGGAGAAAAATAGGGCTGTTTAGACTGGCATAGTAGATTTTCTGTTAAGAAAAATAACGCAGAACAGTTGTTTGTAAGATACAAATATAAAAAACAAAACAGACCTTAACACGTTGACTGCCAACTACGAGATAACTCGTAGTATGATTTCCCTTCCAGGAAGCCAACTACGAGTTATCTCGTACTTATACAAACGGAGGTAAAGTTTAATTTTTAAATTTTTATTTAGAATCCATCACTTACATAGCATTCCTGCATTTATTCAATTCCTTAACACAGTTAAGTGTAAAATGTTATATTTATTTAGCAATATTTCCAATCTACCTTCTTTAAAATATGCGCATTTTATCCATAAACTATTCGAATTTATCTGCAATCCGCTTTATCTCACAGTTCATCCGTTCGGCGTTGCATTACCCTTCTTTGATGTTACACGCTCTCCGCTTTATGAAATTTTCTACTTTAGTCAACTGTCTTGTCCCTTCAGTCTAACCTCCATGTATATGCCTTATGTGAGTCTATTCGCCTCCTTCGCAATGTTCGGCAAAGCAGCACTAAAGATATTGCAAAGAAATCTCAGAAATCTATGCGAGAATATGCAGCACAAAAGCGAGCCGGAACTTTTCGAATCACTCCGTACGCATGTAGCCTACCATGCCAGGATTGCGAGGTGAGTATGAAACCAATGCCTTTTGAATACATATGAACTGGAAACTATTCAAATAATTCCAAGCTATGGAATTTGATATGTATGTGTTGAAAAGTTGCACTAACTAATTTTTACATTACATAAATCGCTAATTGTTTATTGCACTGAGCTATTCAAGAGCTGGAAATCTAACTTTTCTTTTATTTACTATAAAGATATATAGAGGCGTTTAATGAATTGGTTACCTATATAGTACTGGTCGAGTTTTTACTCTTTAGCTGCGTTATTTGCTCGCTGCTCTTCTGCATAAATATTGTGAGTAAATCGCTTAAAATTTTGTTGACTTTTAAATTTTGCTTTTCATATCTTTATTTTTTTTTTCTTAATTTCCCAGACCAACTCAAATGCCGAAAAAGTTTCTATTGTCATGTATATTGGCACAATGTTGTATGTGCTTTTTACCTATTACTGGCAAGCGAATGGTATTTTGGAAATGGTAAATTTTTTTTCAATCATAGCTCATAATGTGTACAGTTTATTAAAGGCAAACGTGAATTAGCCTAGTGTGTATATGTATATAAGTAAGTACGTTGTAATTTTTTTCTCGACTACTCTTAGAGCCTCCTCGTATCCGATGCCGCTTATGAAATGCAGTGGTACAACTGCAGTCAACGTTTCAAGCGAACTTTACTCATCTTCATTGGACGCACTCAAAGGCCATTACAGGTAAATTTTATGTATTATTAAATGTCCTCTTTTTCGATTATTACCTCTATGACCACCTAAAAATGTTGACCAGTCATTTCAATTGCCCCTTGAGACACATAAGTAAGTGTAGTTTATTGTGTAAACACCCCTATATTTTAAGACTTATTAAAATTTTTAGCAAATTCTGGAGCTTATTGTTCCATAATTTATATGAATGCACGGCAATACAACCAAGGTCGTCTAACAGTTTTCTGCTTAGGACATTTACAAAGAATGTGTTCTGAATTTTCAGTGTCCATTTTACAGAATCAGCAAATGATGGTTTCAGCGAGGCCAATTTCGTTTAAGTGGTACTGTAGCCTGAGATTAAAACTGGCCTTTAAAGTGACCAGTTAGAAGTCTATCCTGCTGAGTGAAAGTAGCTTATCAGAATTTCTTCTGTCCGGCGTTAGGAAATTTTTCGCTTGTCGCTCACCGATAGAATTTCGCCAGGGTTCAACGAATTTCTTGACCTCCCACCTCCTGAGAAATTCGTTAATATGGTCCTTTGTAAGGCCACGGAAAGGCCCAGAACCAATTGAAGGCACGTTTACCCCTTTTTTATCTAGATGATCACCTATTTCATTTCCCTCATATCGCTCGTGCCCTGGAACCTGTGTATACTGTGTTGAAGTTCCCTAACATGCTGAGAGGTTCAGGCAATCAGATGTCATTTTTGATGTGATTGTAGCCACCTGGCTATCCCATATTATGTAAATGTGGGTTCCTCTCATTTTTCTACGGAGATATTCCCTCACACATATCTGAATGGAATGTATCATATTTATACTTGGAAAATTGTTGGGTAAAAGCTCAGTAGAATCGAATAAATTTTGGCCAGGAGCTTTTCCCTCATTCTTGTAGGTTTCATAGACTCGTACTTTGGATATTGTCGTCAATTCTTCTAAATTATCTAAATTATCTTGATTTATTTGTAGATTTAAGTATAATAAAAAGTAAACTGGAACGCGCGATTTTATTTTAAAATTAAAACCGGGTTTTTTAGATTGTTTTGGTCTGATTTTTCTGATAGCGTTAGTTGGTTAGAAGCTGTTGGTGGATGAAGACGTACAGCAAACAACGCACATTGTAAGTATTTTTTTTTTTCGCTTATAATTTTTTGCCGTAGTCAAAATGACGAAAGATGACGTTTGTGTAACTTCCAGTTTTGACGGGGTACTTTTTTAGTACGAATAATTTTATCGTAACTCTAAAATGGCTAATCAACAATCACTAACAGATAAACAAATTGAGAAATTTCTCTCTTGTTGTGATAGCAACGATGAATTTGAAAGCGATGACAGTGAAATAGGTTGTGACACAGAAGTTGAGGAAGAGGATTTCGTTGCAAACACCAGCTCATCAGATGAAGCAACTAATGAGGATGAAGATAACGTTATTACATGTGAGAAAACTATACTTCGAGGGAAAAATGGTCATAAATGGTCATCAGTTAAAGGTACAACTCATCATTATGGGCTAAATATCGTACATAAAAGTCGAGGGCCTACCCGTCAGTGTAAAAACGTAATTGATCCGTTCGACTGTTTCAAACTGTTCATAACAGGAGATATCGTCGACGAAGTTGTAAAGTGGACAAATGTTGAAATAAATCAACGCCAATCAATCTTACTAGCAAATACGGATCAGACACAACGACGTAACACAAATGCAAATGAAATATATGCAGTTATGGGTATATTGGTGTTGACCGCTGTTAAAAAAGATCAGCATTTATCTGTGGAGGAATTATTTGACAGGTGTTATTCTGGATCCATCTACGCAAGCGTTCTTACCAAAGCCAGATTTCAATTTCTTATGTCCTGCCTGCGGTTCGACGATAAATCTCTGCGCCTGTAATTAGTGGGTGATAAATTCGCACCCATCAGAAAAATATGGGAAATGTTTGTAAAAAAATGCAGGGAAAATTACAGTCCTGGTCCATACCTTACAGTGGACGAACAGCTTTTGGCTTTCCGAGGCAAGTGCAGTTTCAAGATGTATATCCCGAATAAGCCTGCCAAATATGGAATTAAAATGGTGATGTTATGTGATAGTGGAACCAAGTATATGGTGGACGCAATTCCATATTTGGGCAAAAATTCGAACAATACTACAATGCCTCTTGGAGAGTTCTATGTGAAAGAGCTTACGAAAACTGTACATGGCTCAAACCGAAATATTACAATGGACAACTGGTTCACTTCAATACCTCTGGCAAAATCATTAGGGCAGAGCCCATACAATTTGACAATTGTCGGCACTCTTCGGTCAAATAAAAGAGATATTCCAGTTCAGCTAAAAGAAAAACAGGGTCGTAAGTGCGGTTCGGCCATGTTTTGCTACGACAGCAACTTAACATTGTTATCGTATAAGCCGAAGCCAAACAAAATGGTTTATCTTTTATCCTCATGTAACGAACAGGGCACTATCAATTCCAATACAAATAAACGCAACATGGTGGAGTTTTATAATAGTACCAAAGGAGGAGTTGATACATTCGATCAGATGTGCAGTGTTATGAGCTGTTCAAGAAAAACTAACAGATGGCCATTATGTCAATTTTTCGGAATTTTAAACATAGCTTTCATTAATTCATATATAATTTATACCCATAATGTGTTTCAAGGTGGTCAAAAGCCACTAAATCGCGTTAATTTTATGAAAAAACTTTTTGCGGAACTCATAAAAGAGCAACTAAAGGACAGGCTTGTTATGCCAACAATAACATCCACTGTGAGAAATGATATCGAGAATCAACTTCAAATAAATAAATCTACAGAATCTGAAAACAAAATACCAAAAAGTTCAACTGGAAAAAGAAAAATATGCGCCTTTTGTCCTTCTGCTAAACGAAGAATGACAAACGTCGTTTGTGCAAAGTGCAAGAAAAGGCTGTGCGGCGAGCACAAAATAGAAGTTTGTGACTCATGCTTTATATGAAATAATTTATCTTAAAACTAATGTTCCTTTTTTAGTTTAATGTATTATTTATAAGAAACTATAAGACTTAATGGATAAAAATGTGATTTATTTTTTATTTGAAATGTTATATAATAAGTTGTTTAAAAAACCATGCCAATTGAAAGAAGGCTGTTCAATGTTAATTTTACGCCAAAAAAATAATAAAATTTTATGAGTTTCGTTAAATATTAATTTTAAAGTATCTAAATAAAAATAACAAATCAATTTTGATACCTATTTTTGTTGACAACTTTTTTTACAGCTTTTTAAAATACATCGTAGTCAAAATGACGAAGGATGACGTTAGTGTACAATAAATAAGGATGACGTTCTAGGGTTAAACAAATTCAAATATTTTAAGATATATTTAATGTCTAAAATTTTGGTACAGAATTTTTTTAGAGTGAAACATCATTGCGTACTTTAATATTTTTATACAATTTTCCAAAAGCACTTTATTTATACTTTTTTCCAAATTTTCGAAAAATAACCCCTGAATTTTCACCCCTGAAAAATAGTGTGTCACTTGCAATGAACCTAGAAAAAAATATAATAAATAAGTATAATTAAATAGTATAAATATTTTTATAGAAGACACACTTTATGTTATATGTTTCTGGTATAAGCTATACAGGTATGCCACTAAGATTTTCTGGATATGTGGCTCTAGTGGATGGTAAGATTATATATACAAGGTGGCGCAAAATAATCACAATTTAATTAAATGGTATCGTATACAAACAGAATAATTGGGTGATTAATTCAGCACCACACATATTTTTTTACCATATTTATTTCCTCAATAAGCTGATGATTTCTTTAAGCATGGATAAATCAATAAAAAAATTTCTCTTACCGTTCTAAGCATGGTCTATAATACAGTGAAACCTCGATGTAACAAATGTTTCATTATATCTGTTACTATTATTATTAGAGCCGATCATTATATCTATGCTTTCGTTATAAATATTTACAGAATATCAAAACCTCGAACAACGAAAAATGTGAAATTTTAAAAAGAATTCTTTAGAAGTATAGTTTTTTTCCCGCTGATCAAGCAATAAAGAAAATTATACACTGTTTAGATGTTTTATTAATGAATACATTAATACAAAATTTCAATTGGTGCAAAAATATTCTGCTATTTTAGTTTTTTTACCTTTAGAAAAGTCTACATTCCACATACCATTCATACAATTTCTTTACAGATGGGTTCAAAATGCGGAAAGGAGTAGAAGCGACTGTCTTTTATCCGCCATTTGATATCCCAAAGTCTTTCAGACCACCTAAATAATGAGGAACTAACTCTGGAAACGCAGTCGATATGGGAGTACTCAACCTCGTACAAAACTGCGAAATTAGGCTAAGGGCTTAGAATACGAAAACTGCAAACTTTATTTCATCACTGTCTTGGAAAGACTGCAAAATATTGGTTGTAGTACTAACGGGGCACTATCCAACCCCACATCACGCAGACAAACGGGGATTAGTCCAGAGTGATGCGTGTAATAAATGCAACGAAGCATATGCTAGGGATACTTTGGAACACCTACTTTGCCGGGGCAGCTCTTGTAGGGATCGACAAATGTGCTTAGGATCAACATATTTTCATATTTGAAGAATATTGCTGACAAAAGGCTGGACGGCTTGTTAAAACTCGCGAAGATGTGCATTAAGAATTAGAAAAAAATAATAGCTTTTACTCCAAATACATATAATTGTACCGGCACTTAATGGACCCTAGTGGTCTAAGTGAGATTTTTTTACAGATCAGTCCGCACTGCCTAACTAACCTAGTTTTTTCACGCTCATTTTGAATAAATCAATCAATTGATATTTTATGCAGGTGTGAAATCCTCAAACATAATCGCATAATTCTTCACCTTGAAAAATATTTGAAGGGTTTTGATTGCAGTTTTGTGGCGTGGGAATCGGCCCGATAACTTATTTTGACCACAATTCAATATGCACTCAACGCACTACATTTCGCTATAAGGAGGCACGAGCTAAAATAACTTTAACCGTCAATATTTTTTGAAGGTTTTCATGCTCGAAATTTCTGGAGCATTTCTGTGTGGAAAACAAAATTTTTTCAAGGGACTCAGCAAAAATTTTACTATAAGGGGATATTCATTCTACCAAGATTCGTTATAGCGAGGTTTCACTGTATATGCTGCATATACCTATATTTGTTTTAGATGTCTCAGTTCTATAATTCTTGTTGTAGCAAATCACCAATAATGTATCTGTATGCATATATAAATGTAAGTCTTTTTTATTTTTTCAGATTCGAGTCGGTCAAATGTATCCAATGACTATGGAAGTATTTCAATCCCTGCTCAACACATCCTATTCATATTTTACACTTTTGCATAACCTCTATAGCGATTAATGAAGTATATTTGGAATCATCAATTTGTCTATCAATTTATTATAGTGAAATAATAATATTTTTGTAGATGTTACTTATTGAATAGAAATTCTGTTTCAAAGTAAACCAACTGTAAGAAAGGAAAAATTGAACATTTAAATTGATTACATCGACTATAACTCCTTTTACATATATCTTCAGATATAACGAGATTGAAGAGCAAAAGTAACACAATCAATTTTCCCTTTCAATTTTCAATACATACTGTCCCACTTGTTCACTAACACACTCTTATTTTACTACTTGATGGGCAAAGGCTTTTAATTTTGTCTTTCAAGTGAGTTTTAATTTTGTTTTCAATTTGTTATAGCTTTCTTGAAAATTAGATATTTATAATGAAACGAAATGGCTTTATATTTTTAGGCATGAATTTTGACAATCAGTAGGTTTGAGAAAATTTAAAGGCAAAATTGATTGTGTGGTATCAGCGCAACGCATACTTTCGAACTAAATTCGGCAATTATATTAGGATATTTATAGCCTACAGGGTGGCGTTAATTCGGAATTATCTTAGGAATTAAGTGCAACTAATGCGGATAGGCAATTAGACTTAATTCTCATAACTTAAGCGAATTTCGGGAATTTTCAGTTAATATTGTGAATGAAAAATAATGAAACTTTTAGACATAGGTAAAATCAAGAAAGACCGAAAACAATCATTGCAGCATGAAAATTCTGAAAAAATATTATGAGCACAATAGGGGTAAGTATTTTATAGTATTTTCATCTTATGTTTAAGTTTAAAAATACATTTTTCAATTTCATTATGCAGGCAGAAAGAAACGTTCTATCTGGACTTAAAGTGACAAGCAGGCGCTCTTAACCAAATGCGAAGAACACGCAAAGTATTTGCGGATTGCAAGACGAAATGCCTTACATATAAAAGGTTTCGCTATAGGGAGATGCTTAACGTTTTTTTATAGCCGGAATTGGATGGTATTGATCTGGACAAAGTTGATTTTCAACAAGACGGCGCTACGTGCCACACAAGCAACGAAACCATTGATCCTTTACTGGAAAATTTTCCGGACCCTTTTATCTCTCGAATAGGTGATCACAATTGGCCACCGAGATCTTGTAACACCTTGTGATTTTTTTCTTTGGGTCCACGTGAAAGAGAAGGTCTACGCCAACAGCCCAGGGTCTATTCAAGACCTCAAAGATGGCATTCGTGAGGCTATCGAGGACATAGGGCAGCCACTTTTTGCAATTCGGTTATGGAAAATTTCATGAAAAGGATATTGTCCTGTAAGCCTGGTCGTGGTGGTCATTTGCCTGATGTTATTTTCCACTATTAATGGCATACCTTCCTCTTTATAATAATAATAAATAAACGTCGGATCATTTATTTAAAAAAATAGAACTTTTCTTTGAATATCAAAATAACACCTCTTATTGGAAAACCATTTATGTATATACTCGTATACATACATATATATATATAATTGGCGCGTACACCCTTTTTGGGTGTTTGGCCGAGCTCCTTCTCCTATTTGTGGTGTGCGGTCTTGATGTTGTTCCACAAATGGAGGGACCTACAGTTTCAAGCCGACTTCGAACGGCAGATATTTTTATGAGGAGCTTTTTCATGGCAGAAATACAGTCGGAGGTTTGCCATTGCCTGCCGAGGGGCCACCGCTATTAGAAAAAACTTTTTCTTAATTTTGGTGTTTCACCAAGATTGGAACCTACGTTCTCTCTGTGAATTCCGAATGCTAGTCGCGCACCAATTCATTCGGCTATGGCGGCCGCCAAACGGTCTCTATACGTTGCTAAAATTTGAGTACCGCTCTTGAAAATCCCTTTAATGCCACAAGTATTGCAGAACCTGAACAGCAGCTGCATAAAACTTTACAAAGAGAAAGTAACGTTGCATGCCTCAGTTTTCCTATTAAATAAATGGATGTGGTAAATATTCAAGAAAATTTCTAGTCTTCAACATAACAGAAAAATTGCTGTGAACTACCTAAATCTCTTTACCTATTCAAATCATTATTCCTTCTTCTGTTAAATTCTGTTATAATTCAAAAGACACTAATGAAGCTGGAGAAAATATGCAACACTTTTTAGAGTAAATGCGACACCCATCCATATTTTGCTATAAAAATCATTTTTACGATCACCACACGCTTGCCATTCTATCGGCGAGGTTTCTGATTTACCTGTGTGCACTAAATATTCCACAAAAACCAGTCAAAGTCGCAAATAAATCTACCAAACCCGTAAGCTGTAAAGGAGATAATCAAATGCAGAAGAAGAAGAAGGAAACAGTAGACAGTCAGGCCAGGTGTTATGTACTGTAGGTGGTGTACTTATCATCTTATGGCTGAATTATAATAACCCGCGCAACTTTGTTGCATGTTGCAGCAACAGCTTCAATTCAAACTATTTCATCCATGCAACCGCTTTAGTTTTCTAGTCTAGATTTTTTACTAGATTTTTAACACGCCAGCATAAGTTCAGCACACTAAAGGATGATCTTCTTCTTCTTAATTGGCGCTATAACCGCTTACGCGATTTTGGCCGAGTTTAGCAAAGCGCGCCAGTCGTTTCTTTCTCGTGCTAGCCGGCGCCAGTTGGACACACCAAGTGAAGCCAAGTCCTTCTCCACCTGATCTTTCCAACGCAGAGGAGGCCGCCAGCTGGTACCGCATCGAATACTTTCAAAGCCGGAGCGTTTGTATCCATTCGGACGACATGACCCAGCCAACGTAGCCGCTGGATCTTTATTCGCTGCGCTATGTCTATGTCGTCGTAAAGCTCATACAGCTCATCGTTCCATCGTCTGCGATATTCGCCATTGCCAACGTGCAAAGGTCCAAAAATCTTACGCAGAATCTTTCTCTCGAACACTCCAAGCGTCGCTTCATCGGATGTTGTCATCGTCCACGCTTCTGCGCCATACGTTAGGACGGGCATGTTGAGAGTCTTGTAGAGTGTTAGTTTTGTTCGTCGAGAGAGGACTTTACTGCTCAGTTGCCTACTTAGTCCAAAGTAGCACTTGTTGGCAAGAGAGATTCTACGTTGGATTTCAAGGCTGACATTGTTATGGGTGTTAATGCTGGTTCCTAAATACACGAAGTCTTTTACAACCTCGAAATTATAACTGTCTACAGTGACGTAGGTGCCGATACGCGAGTGCGCCGACTGTTTGTTTGAAGACAGGAGGTACTTCGTTTTGTCCTCGTTCACCACCAGACCCATTCGCTTTGCCTCTTTGTCCAGTTTGGGGAAGGCAGAACTAACAGCGCGGTTGTTAAGGCCGATGATGTCAATATCATCGGCATACGCCAACAATTGTACGCTCTTATAAAAAATTGTGCCTGAGCGATTAAGTTCTGCGGCTCGTACGATGCTCTCCAACATCAGGTTAAAGAAGTCACACGACAGCGAGCCACCCTGTCTGAAACCTCGTTTGGTATCAAACGGCTCGGAGAGGTCCTTCCCAATTCTGACGGCGCTACTGGTGTTGAGCAACGTCATCTTACATAGCCGTATTAGTTTTGCGGGGATACCAAATTCAGACATCGCGGCATACAGGTAACTCCTTTCCGTACTGTCGAATGCAGCTTTGAAGTCGACGAAAAGATGGTGTGTGTCGATTCTCCTTTCATGGGTCTTTTCCAAGATTTGGCGTATTGAGAATATTTGGTCGATGGTAGACCTTCCAGGTCTGAAGCCACACTGATAAGGCCCAATCAGTTGGTTGACGGTGGGCTTCAGCCTTTCACACAATACGCTCGCTAGAACCTTATAGGCGATATTTAGAAGACTAATCCCACGGTAATTGGCACAAATTGCAGGATCGCCCTTCTTATGGATTGGGCAGAGCACACTTAAATTCCAATCGGCAGGCATGCTTTCATCCGACCATATTTTGCATAGGAGCTGATGCATGCACCTTACCAGCTCCTCGCCGCCATGTTTGAATAGCTCACCCGGCAGTCCGTCGGCGCCCGCGGCTTTGTTGTTCTTTAGCCGCGTTATCGCTATTCTCACCTCGTCATGATCGGGCAGCGGAACGACAATTCCGTCGTCAACAATTGGGGTATGGGGATCTTCACTTTCTCGGTGACATGCGCAGCTGTCACTGTTTAATAAGTTCGAGAAGTGTTCCCTCCATAATTTAAGATTGCTCTGTACGTCAGTCACCAGTTCGCCGTCTTTGTTCTTACAGGAAAACGCCCCGGTCTTAAAACCTTCTGTAACCGCCGAACTTTCTGGTAGAATTTTCGGGCGTTGTTCCTGTTGGCCAGCATCTGAAGCTATTCGCACTCACGTATTTCGGCCTCTCGTTTCTTCTTTCGGATAATACGTCTCTCTTCCTTTTTCAGCTCTCTGTAGCGATCCCACATGGCTCGCGTTGCGCCCGATCGCAGCGTGGCTCTATAGGCGGCATCCTTTCTTTCTGCGGCAGCATGACATTCCTCGTCGTACCAATTGTTTTTTCGGGCTCGCCGGAATCCGATTTCTTCTTCGGCGGCGGTACGTAGTGAACGAGAAATGTTGCTCCATTGCTCGCGCATGCCGGTTTGTTGGGCAGTGCTCTCCGAGAGCAAGAGTGAGAGTCGAGTGGCGAATCTTCTGGCTGTCTGTTGTGATTGCAGCTTTTCGATGTCGAACATTCTTTGCGTAGGTAGATGCACGTTTTTTGCTGCACAGAGGCGTGTGCGCAGTTTGGCTGCAACAAGGTAGTGATCCGAGTCGATGTTGGGTCCTCGGATCGTACGTACATCTAATACACTAGAAGCGTGTCTTCCATCTATCACAACATGATCGATCTGGTTTCGTGTTTTTTGATCAGGAGACAGCCAGGTGGCTTGGTGAATCTTCTTATGCTGGAATCTGGTGCTGCAGACTACCATGTTTCGGGCCCCGGCGAAGTCGATCAGCCTCTGTCCGTTACCGGATGTTTCGTTGTGCAGGCTGAATTTTCCGACTGTGGGACCAAAAATTCCCTCCTTGCCCTCCCTGGCGTTGAAGTCGCCAAGCACGATTTTTATGTCGTGGCGGCGGCAGCGCTCATAGGAGCGTTCCAGGCGCTCTTAGAAAGAATCTTTGGTCGCATCGTCCTTCTCTTCCGTCGGGGCGTGGGCGCAAATTAGCGATATGTTAAAAAATCGCGCTTTGATGCGGATTGTTGTGAGACGCTCGTCCACCGGAGTGAACGACAGTACTTGGCGACGAAGTCTCTCTCCCACAACAAATCCGACACCGAATTTGCGCTCCTTTACATGGCAGCTGTAGTAGACGTCGCAAGGTCCTATGGTTTTCTTGCCTTGCCCCATCCATCCCATCTCTTGGATGGCAGTGATGTCAGCCTTTACTCTCACGAGGACATCAACCAGCCGGGCAGAGGCACCTTCCCCATTAAGTGACCGGACATTCCAGGTGCATGCCCTCAAATCATATTCCTTATTTCGTTTGCAGGGGTCGTCATCAGCATAGGGAGGTCTCATCCGAGGCTTTTTCAAACTTTTCATTGGGGGGGGGATTTTTAAGTGGCGGGTCCCAAACCCAACGCACAACCAGCTATCCTGGAATGTTTCGCCTTCTCACGTTAGCTCACTCCCGAACGGGTGTTCGGAAGCTACCCAGAGGATACGTGGGCTAATCCCGGCCGTTGTGAGCTGCTTGAACCATATGCAGAAGAATCGTCCTGGCCATTCCCAAGTGAATGGCAATCAGTAACTTCCCCCACTTGCGTGGACTTCTACACATGGAACCATCCTCCTAAAGGATGATAGTGGGCGAAAAATTAATTGGCATCGTACTGATTAATAGATTATGTATTTGAAAGAAAATAGTTTAAACTTTAAAGCAATTCCCTTTTTCCCCCAGCGCGAGGTAATTGTAATTTTACTAGATGCAATAGCCACTCGAAATGCTGCTATATATTATTCAAAAAATGCAGCAGCCGTATAATCCAATATAAATTTGTAAGGTACCGTGATTTGAAGAACAAAAAGTTCATTGGACGGTGTGTTGCATGAATGTTGCTTACTGAAGGATTTTTGTTTCGCGAGAGAAAAAATCGTCTTGTTACTTGTCCTACCTTATCCTACCAATTTTTAATCGGCTAAAAGTTAAAAATCTGGCCCTGCTGCATTGAGATGCGGATGCCTTGTTTAGGTCAACTACCTGTAAATGTTTATTTCACTTGTATAGATTACTAGCTTATACCCGTGGGTTTCACCCCACATTTCTATCATAAAGTATGCAATGTAAATAAAGCAACTTTAACTTTTTTAAGTCAGTTTAGGTATTATTTAAAACGATCGGATATACGACATTTTTTGTTATATTATTTTGAGTATAAATAAAAAGGTTTTTCGGTGCGCCAACTCTGGAGCAGGCTACATATAATTGGCCATGGGTAAAACACGAGTTGGTTAGATTGACTCCTGCTACAGCTAATGATTGTCCCTGAGCTTTATTTATGGGCATTGCGATGATTTTATAACTTGTGGTGGACACTGTCAATATTTTCCGCTAGTTAAACTGTGTTGTTTGCTATTTTATTAATTTGGATTATTTCATATTTAATTTCAAAATAAAACTATTTTAGCTTACATACGTAATCATATAGCTTTGAGTGTAATATTTATTTAGCTAAACCGGCATTATTATCTAGGCAAGGCGTAGTTTTTAAAGCATTTTTGACGTGATAACGTCTTATAATTCGATTTAACCGTCTGCATGCACGAAAAAATGTGTCGTTACCTTGCTCATTTATCGTTACCTTGCTCATTTGTCGTTACCTTGCTCATTTGTCGTTACCTTGCTCATTGCCGTTACCTTGAATGAACTGCAAGCGAAAGCGCGGAACGAACAAAGCAAACGAACGGCAACGTTCGACATCTTTCTCTCTCTTACTTAAGTGAGCGTATATATGTATGTATATGCGCATATGTAAGGGAGAATGGGGAGTTGTGAGACGGGTTTTGTTTTTGGACCCGTATTACTCAAAATCTTAATATTCTGCATATGCCAACGATGGAATCTTTAGTCAATGAATACTGGAAGCTATTGGTATGGCCTTTTTAATATAACAAAACTACAACTTTCCTTAAAATTAAAATTGTACTTATAATATATAATAATATAAAATATAATACAAAATACAAAAATGTGGGGAGTTGTGAGACACCATGGTTTAAATCAATAAAAATTACTTATTTTAGTTGTTAGTTCTTTATTAAGATGAAAAATAAAAAAGAAAAGACAATTGTTATAAAAAAGTGTATAAAAAATGCAATGCCATCAATCTGATGATTCGCAGTGAGAACATGTATAATAACCAGTTCGTAAATTGGCACACTTTAGGTGCACAGCTCGATCGCATACATTGCAATGAATGGAGTTTTTTCTGCTTAACTTTAAAAGCGGAAAAACAATAAAAACTCAAATTTAACCAAAAATGTCATGATATATGTACAAACAATGCATGAATATTGCGAGGTACTTATGAAAGATGCGTTAAAACGTCGAAAAAAACGGTGTCTCACAACTCCCCACATTTGTTGTCTTACAACTCCCCAAATCGTTTTTTTTATTAATGGCCGCGTAGTCATAAACACATCGAACGTTCATGCCCAAGTGAATGTGTAAATTCAAAGCTAATAGGACAATTAATAACTTGTATATATTAACATTTGCAATTTGCTTCAACAACTGATCGAATGTATCGCAAAACAAATGATGAAAAAAACTTACCGAGAAACTCCAAAACACAGTAACTGGAGAGACGCGTCGAATGCGTGTAAATATGACCAATGCTAGCTGAAAAGTGAGATCGCATCGAGAACACTTGCTGACACTTAAAATCGAATGTAAACAAATGAATAATGCCGAAAGGTAACAATGTCTCACAACTCCCTGTGTCTCACAACTCCCCATTTTCCCCTACATATATAAATTCACTTATTTGCATTTGCATATGCCTTCTTATTGATTATTATTAATTTGATTTACTTGAAGAATTTAAAATAAAACCAAGTTTGTTAATAATACCTGTTGTTTTAATGTTATTATTATTAATTTTTTATTATATATGAAGGAAAAAATGTATGGTAATATTTACTATATACCCTATAAGATATGTTGTATACTAATATATGTATATAAACATGCATATACATATACAATTTCGCGCAATTTTCAAAAAGAACAAATCTATATGTAAAGATGCATACAAGTCATATGGACATATCAAATATACGAATCTATTCCGTACGCAAGCAAATGTAAGCTAATGTGCTTGAACTGCAAGCGAGAGCGCGGAACGAACGACAAAGAGCACAATCGGCCCCCGCGTTCGGGAACGTTCGACATCTGGCTCTGTTCTACTTGAGTGAGCATATATAAGTATGTATATGCGCATAGGTAGGTATATAAATTCACATACTTGTATTTGCATATGCCTTCTTGCTGTGTGCATGGTAATGAACCATTTCTTTGTTGAGAATAGGACGATGATAGAAAAGGTAGGAAATGAAAGGGAGTGTTTCGAGTGCAAAGTGTCTTGAAAAAGGCAAATCGATGATGGTGCCTCTTAGTGTTGTTGACTTATAAACGTCTGTGCATCATGCATCGAAATTGAAGATATCTTTCATGAATTTGATAAATGTTTCGTCATTTTTCACGTTTGTGTAAATGTAACTTGACCTATTCCATTGCAATTCCATTTACTTCCTCCTCTATATCCATACAAAATATCTATCAAACAAATAAAATTAAAATTTTGTTTTGAAAATTGCAACCATTCCACCAATATTTTCTTATGACGTTGTCACGTTAAACTATCGTCAGTAAATCGACTTTACAGACAACCTCTTTTTTTTAAATAAAATTGATATTTCGCTTAGATTGCTGGACTGTTTACTTACCGATAAAGCTTTGCCAATAAGAGAACGCATTCAATTCAGCAATACCTCTATCGTTGATAATATACATTCGTTTCTATATCAAATGGTCTAAACCCCATTTTTCTCTAAGCTCATATTTTTTCTAGAAGTACTAAATACTAACTTCATTAAACTTTTTACCAATTTTTGGTATTCTACCATAAATGCGTCCAGCGATATGCAGTATGAAAAATCCCATTTGCATAGGAGGTGTCACGCCCCATTTCTAGCTATCACCAGTTTTCATGCAGGTGTTAGGTATTAACCTTATATAATCTCTTACCAAATTTCAGTTGTCTAGCCCAAATATTTTCGGAGATATGGACAATGCAAAATTGCATTTATATGGGAGGTGCCAAGCCCCCTTTTTCGTTTTTCTCAGTTTTCTTGAAGGTGTTAGGGATTAACCTCATATAACCCCTTCCCAAATTTCATTGGTCTAGCCTAAATACTTCCAGAGATATGGGCTAAAAAAAATTCCAGTTGTATGGGAGGTGCCAGGCCCCCTTTTTCGTTATACGCAGTTTTTCTGGGTGTGGTAAGGATTAATGTCATATAACCCCTTACCAAATTTCAGTAGTCTAACGTAAATACTTCCAGAATTACGAACTGTTAAAAATCCCACTTGTATGGGAGGTGCAACGCCCCCTATATATATCAAAATATTTTTTAGCCCATGACCATCCCGGTAAGGTATCCAGTTCGTGTTTCAAATTTGGTTACGATCGGTTTATGCGTTTAGGACGCAAGTCGATCTACAGATACATACAAAATTTGATTTTTATATATATAGAATTCCCGATTTCATAATGTCACAACCGCATAAGCAGATAGACCCTAATAAAATGTGTTATTTTACCGATAAAATTGCTAAGCTCAAAAACCTCCAAAAATTGTACCATATAATCCACTGCAAGAGCTAGAATGCATCTGACGTTTTTTCTGGCCCTTGCCTGGCCGATTACCATCTCTTCCGCTCCGTGTCAAACCGTATGAAGGGCGTTAACTTCGATAACAAAGAGGTCCTTACAAACCGGCTTCTTTGACACCAGACCAGGCGATTTTTGGCGGAACGGCATCAACGAATTGCTCGAGAGTTTGAAAGTTATTCCCCAACCCAGTATATGAATTCCATTCGATTGATAAATATAATTACGATTGATAATCTACAAAACTGCCAATCAATTCGAATTAAGCGTGAGGACAATTGTGTAAATAAATATGATACTTGATGACATACTCGGCAAACAAATAGTAATACTCCTCCCAGCCCCCTTACAGTGCAAAAAAAAACCCACATGTGGGCACTGATGATAGGCATAAGCCGGTAACAACTACAGTAATGCGCACAATAATAATAACAATAAAAGGGAAAACAAAAAAAAAACACTAATAAAACTGTAAATAACTCAGAGGCTAAAAGAAATACAGCTCAGCAAAAAAAAAAAAACAAAAAAAAAAATGCTAGGAAAACTCCAAAAGGATACAAATGTATTGTGTACGGAAAATAAGAAAAAAAATTTATTTACGAAATGTAATAGTGCGTGTTGGCATGTAACGGTGAAAGCGGGTACGAAAATTCCACATTAATGCCACTTACTCGAGCGTTATGCCGCAAAAAGCACAAAGGCAAATAAAGCGAAAGGCCACACAACACCACCCTCTACACTCACACATACTCAGCACACACACAAGAAGCACAAACACATATGAGCCAAATGTAAGAAGGGCAGCTGGTCAGTCACATTTGGCTAACAACAATGGCGCAGGATAACAGGACAGCAGAATGTGGCAGTCAAGCGTGGTGTATTGCGGAATAAACTGGCCGGTGAGCCGTTTGAATTTGGAGTATGGAAGAAATATTTTCTGCAAACATTTGCACAAAAATCGGTGAAAACACAGAAAGTAGGCAAAAGGCAGCAAGCGGCCCGCGAGTGGCAAGTGACAACAGCAACCCACCGCCGCCACACGCGAGCACTTCGAAAACAATATTTACGTATGTATATGTATGAATACGGTATGCACTATAGCACACACACACACATCTGCATGATTGTGGGCATTTATGAAATAAAAAGGCAAATAATGTCAGCCACAGATGGTCACAGCTTATGCTGGTCAAAGGCTTTTGTTGATTCACACAAATGACCATTCCAAAGCGTTGCAATACTTTGGCTCAGTTCAGTTGGTGCGATTTCAGCATTCAAGCGCAATAAATCATTCACCAATTGGAAGTGTTGACTGCAGTAGGGTGGGTAGGTCGATAGTCGTTTGTGACGGGAAGGGGATGTTGCGGCAGTTATGCTGGAAATGCAATTTTGCGCATGCAACACATGGCCAGCAAAAATATTTGCTGTCACACAAATGAAATACATACACTCATACATAGGCATATATGTACGCAAGTATGTGAAATATTCATGTTTGCAAAAGAATTGCAAAAGAGGTAAAGGAAATCTGTTCGATCGAAGGTGAGCAACTTCAATTTGATATAATTTTTATTTTTCATTTGCTAAGGAAATCACTGTGAACAGCGTTAACCACAAAACACCTGAGCCTAAAATCCAATAAACAAAAAAGTACTAATACTCACCCCAAGGTGGCACTACTCACCCCATATAAATGATCTATGTGTAATGCAACCACAAAATGCCATTAATTAAGAAAACACATGGTTGGTTGGTTGGTTAGAGTGGTGATTCATCCAGAATCCAACTAGCGCTTCCGCACGATTTTGTTGTCACATCCTCGTTACCAGATTGCTTAACAGTTATTTACAGCAAGACTATATCCAGTCTGTGCGGTTTAGGAAGCTTATTAGGTTCTTGACGCCTAAGCCAGACAGTTGCTCGAGGCCCATTTGTTGTGAGGGATGTCCATTTCGGCGGCTTGTTCTCCAATAGACAAGATGCCAGTTATGACTGCCGTTAGTGTACAGGCATCCCGTCGTTTCATGTTATCAATGTCGACGATTCCTTGAGGTTGTAGGTGGGCCATAACGTTCTGCTGATTTTGCACATAATCTACTGGCATTGCATTAAACTAGGTTGGACCAGCCTCAATTTAATAAATAGAACTTTCTCTTATGTCATGAGCCTAGAAATAGCTTAGCGCAAAATTGATGTGGTTGTAATAAGCAGCACGAAGGCAGTAGAATTGATGAGGTAAATGTTGGGACTGTAACTTTCTATTAAAAACCTGCTACTAAATACCAATCGTTTAAATTTTAAAACGCACCTAGAGTATGCTGCGAAGAAGGCATTGATCTGGGATCTGGGCTGATGCATTGAACACAAATATTATAGGTATTCAAGAAAACGAATATACGTCCATCGCTAAGCGCTTTGCGGACTATATGCGGCTTTTTTTTTTTTTTTTTATTTAAAAACTTTATTTTATATTCTGTCTATACTTACAATTCTTAGAAGACATTTTACAAATATTTGGTTACATTTAAGAGTGGCTTTGATTTTAGTATTAAAGGAATATTTCCAGTGAAATATCCTTTCTAATAAATACATTCAATATTTTATAGATGGCTCTTGGACGAGCTGAATTGGTGTTTTTCTTTTCAACCTTAAAAAGACACATGATGATGACATGAGGGTAGAGGCCAGTTCATTTGGGTGCGATTGAAGTCGATTTCGGTATTTACTGGTTACATTTTGTATTTCCTATTTTATTGAAGGGATGTCTAAGTCCCGATGAATTTGGGTATTTGTCACGTACCACGGAGCGTTGACTAGGGTGCGTAGAGTCTTGGACTGGAAACGCTGCAGGATTTCCAAGTTTGAATTTGACGCAGTACCCTACAGTTGGATTCCGTAAGTCCAGACTGGTTTTATCACAGATTTGCAGAGGATAAGTTTGTTGTCCATTGAGAGGGTGGATTTGCGGTTTAGCAGCCAGTACATATTACGAAATATTCAACCTAGAGCTTTCCTTTTTGTAAAGATATGCGTTTTCCACGTAAGCCGTTTATCCAAATGAATGCCTAGATATTTAGCACTATCACATTGCGGAATTGGAATACGGTTTAAGTTGATTTGTGGGCAGGTGGTTCTTTTTGTGGTAAAGGTTACGTGTTGAGATTTATGTTCGTTTACTTTCAACCGACAGCTCCGGTGTCATTTAGAGATTTTATTTATGCTTATTTGGAGTATATAAGAGGTTTCTACGGGATCCACTACTGTCGCCATAATAGCGGTGTCATCGGCAAAAGTGCCAGTTAGTACACCTTTTGTGGTTGGCAGATCGTGTGTAAAAATTAAGTACAGGATTGGACCTAATATACTGCCTTGTGGGACCCCAGCTTTAATTTGTTGGAAATTGGAAATTTCATTTTCGTAATTTACGTAGAACATTCGTTGGTTTAGATATGATTTAAGGAGCAAGTAGGCATTTAGTGGTAATTTCTTTTTTATTTTAAAGAGTAGGCCTTAGTGCCACACTCGGTCGAAGGCTTGTGATATGTCCAGGAAAACTGCTGAACAGATTTGTTTTCGGTCGAGCGCTGTTTGTATTGTATTTTTTCGACAAGTCTATGGACTTGCTCAATTGTCGAATGCTCATTCCTGAAACCAAACTGATGTTTCGGAATTATTTGTTTGCGTTCGATAAAAACCATTAAACGTTTAAGGAAGATCTTTTTTCAACAACTTTTGACTGTATTGGTAGAAGACTGATAGGGCGATAGGATTTCACTTCATCGCCTGGTTTTCCTGTCTTGACCACCATTTTTTTTTTTTTTTTCTTTTAAATTATTCTATAACATCTTAAGATTATTGTGTGAAAGTTTGAAGTGCATTAGAGTAAAATTGACAAAGACACAAAGGATTAAGTATCTACCTCTCCAACCGGATTTCACAATCTTCACAAATCTTTAAACGCGTTTTTCTCACACTTGCCTTTTTTACGGTCGGTGTCCACTGTAGATTCATATCTACTGCACCGATTCTTTTCAAATTTGGTTTTTTTGTTTCTTTACTTTATTCACGAGGTAATGACGTCGAGTTTTTTTTTTTTTTTAAATTTTGTCATATTTTAAAACAACAAAGTTTTCAAGTTTTTTTTATGAAAACTCGGTGTTTTGAAATTTAAAAAATTAAAAAAAAAAAAAAAAAAAAATTCGACGTTGTTACCTGCGAAACTTTATTAGCTGATGAAATCAATTTGGTTTTTTGATTTTAGTTGATTCAGTAATGAGTTCTGAGGGACACCGCAATAAAACTTTTTTATGAGACGTCCGCGAAGATTCGCTGCCACCAACTCATTTCTTCATAAAAGTCAATGAAAATTTCACACAATATTCTTTAAATATGACTTTATAATGAAGTAATTTTAAAATTTTGAATAAATCAACTGTGTCGACAAAAAAAATTTCGAAAAATATGCTTGTTTTACACCGAATTAACCATACTACCCCCTTAATTTCTGCTATTTTCCATTCAGCTGGGAAAATGTTTCTGGTTAAGCACGCATTAAACAAATGGGTAATGAAATTATGGGGTTCAGGAGGTAGTTTTTTGAGAATTTCGGCCGTGATGCGATCATATCCTGGTGCCTTGTGATCTTTTAGCTTTTTAATAGTGCTAACTATATCACTTTTGGTGAACTTCTTCATCGGTAGCTCCATTTGGTAGGGTTCTTTTATAAAGGCAGGAACAATGCTGTCAAAACAAAGATCAGCTTCAGTATCGTTTGGTGTAAAAATATCTTTTAGATATTTAGAAAAAAGCTCAGATTTCTCGATCGCGGTTTTCGCCCATGAACCATCTTTTTTACGAAGTGGAGGACGGTGCTCTTTTGTGGTACTTACTTTTTTGCTGACTTTCCAAAGGGAATAAGGTGAGGTGTGTTGGTTCCAAACCCAATAGAAACTGCCTCATTTCTTTATCGTGTTTCTCTTTCAATAATAATTTTATTTCTTTTGATAATTTGTTAAAACGGCTTTTATATTCAGGAAATCTTCTTTGTTGCCACATTTTTCTTGCCTGGCGTTTCTCTTTCGGTTTGTTTCTTAGGAAGATACCGATGTTTGAATTTCTTTGTGTACGAGTATGAGGACTCACATGAGTGGTGGATGACCACGCTGCATCCTGGATGCATTTTGCTTTCGCACAATTTCTGATAACACTTTCCCCTCATTCCGGTTGATATTTTAGCAAAAGAAATGAAGACAGTATATAACATATATACATATGGCTATCCGCATACAGCGGTAGGGCAAAACGTAAAGGAATTGCAGCAGTAGAAAGGCGTTCGCTCACTGACAAGATAGTCGGAACAGATCACCTAAGCGTAGATGGGCACATGAGCTAATACCCATCCTTACGACGTGGTTAGAAAGGAACCATGGGGACCAGTTTACTACCTAACTCCATTCCATTCAGGGCATAGGGTATTCAGAAAGGGCCTTCATAAAATTGTATATAACAGTTCACCAAACTGCCCAATCGGCACGGAGAAGAAAGAAGTTGTTGATTACGTCTTATTCCATGCCTACGCTATACTCCGGCAACCTTAAAACTCTTAAACGAAGAAAATATTATAAGCTTTATGCTGAAATCAGCTGATAATTGGAAGGAAATCTGCGCGCATCTAACATAATCATAGAGATCTAAGACGCGCGGAGTATCGTAGGTATCAATAATAATTAGGGCCTTTGAGCTAACCAGCCCCGTGCGGTAATACCTTCTAGGTAGTTCCATGGTGAGAGTGGTATAATGTGGAGAGGTGCTTAGTACGTAGGCGTAGCTGTGAAGTCATGCATACATACAAGTCATGCATACTGCTATACCGGTATTGAAGTTGGGTTGTTGATTGGTTAAGGGTGGTGATTCACCAGGAATCCAATTAGGGTTTCCGTACTATTTTGTTGCCACATCCCCGCTATCAACAATTTATGCGGTTATTCCAATTTATGCGACTATATCCAGTCTATGCGATTGTGACACCTCATAAGGTTATTTTTGTCTATACCGGCCAGTTCATCAGTTGGCCAAGAGTTAACATCCTCGCCTTCTATGGGCAGACCATTTACAGAGGAAGTGGAAGGTAGTTTCCTTTTTCTCCGGTTGATTACAACTATAGCAACATATATTGCAAGAAATACTTATTTTGGTTGCCTGCTCTCCTATGGACCAGAAGTCAGTTATCACCGCCGTGTGACTGCAGGAATCCCTCCGTTTCTTATTTGTCAATGCTGTCGATTGTTTGTGGTTGTAGGTGGGCTATAACACTTTGCTAAGTTTGCATGCTGTCTGGTCTCTTTAAAAATTTTGTCAGATATAACGTTGCATTTTTTTAATGATTTTTCTTCCATTCAATTAACAGTATAATATAACTCCATTTAAATGAATACTCGACTGAGCTTGCAGTAGCGCGTCCGGTCAACTCAAATTTGAATATCGGATGACCGAGAGCCCTATTTCAGCAATAGCGCGATTTACCTTAAGCTTAAGTGTTGGGCCGCCGTAGCTGAATAGCATAATGCGTGAGTAGCATTAGGAAATGCGTAGGTTCAAATCTCCTTACATGAAACACCAAGTGAAAGAAATACTTTTTTCTAATACCGGTCGCCCCTCGGCAGGCAATGCCAAACCTCCAAGAGAATTTTGGTTTTGAAAAATCTCCTCATAAAAAACATTTGCCGTTCCAAGCCGGCTTAAAATTGTAGGTCCCTCCATTTGTGGAACAACATCAAGACGCAGATCACAAATAGGAGGAGGGTGTAAGCGCCATCTACATACTGTGGGCAATAAGTAAGGTGAATTTGGTTGTAAAATCAAAAATCTTTATTTATTCTTGTAAACCAATTTCATCCGATTCAACGATTTTTCAAATCCCCGAAACATGCCAAATAGTCCATTTCCGGTACAACCATCAGCACCTTCTTCGATTCAGCTTTTATCTCCTCAATCGACTCGACACGCGTTCCCCGGAGTGGTGTCTTGAGTTTTGGGAATAGGCAGAAGTCACACGGAGCCAAATCAGGCGAATACGGTGGTTGCGGAACGATATGCGTGGAGTTTTAGGCGAAATGGTCACGACGAACGAGTGCAGTGTGAGACGGTGCATTATAGTGATGCAAAAACCAAGAGTTGTTGGCCCATAATTCTGGTCTTTTTAGACGAATTGCTTCACGTAAACGACGCATAACGCTCAAATAATATTCCTTATTAACAGTTTGGCCAGGTGGAAGGAATTCATAGTGCACCACACCACGAAAATCGAAAAAAACTGTCATCGTGACCTTTATTTTTGAACGACTTTGACGTGCTCTTTTCGGTCTGGCCTCGCCTTTAGCACGATATTCGCTCAAATGGCCCAAATGGTCCTTTAAAATGGTTTTCACAGATCCTTATGATATTCCGATCATATCAGTAAGGTCTTTAACAGTCAACCGACGATTTTTGATCACTAACTCCTTCACTTTATTGACGTGTTGGTAATCTGTTGACGTCGATGGTGGTCCGGAGCGCTCCAAGTCATCAACACGTTCTCGACCCTCTTTGAAGTCTTTGTACCACTTATAAGCATTTTTCTGCGACATGGTCGAATCACCAAATGCCTTCTGCAACATGCTAAACGTTTCCGCAGCCGAAATTCATTCCGCAAACAAAATTTGATGGCACTAACTAGAGCGAAATTTTAATCCAACGAAGTTTGACAAATAAATTCACCTTACTTTTTGCCCACACCATACATATGTACATTATTATTTAAGTGTGTAAATCACTAAGGGATTTTCGGCATAGCATCATCAAGTTTAACAATGTCGTATGGCCTCATCAAAACGGTGGAATAGAAGATTACCTAACTTAGTCCAAAAGAGATCGGTCATTGACCGACTCGTGCGGAATATACTACCATCTATTTACTGAATACTTTTATTTAAACCAAAAATAAAAAATAATTATATTTATGAATAAGTTAATCAATTATATTTTCGCCGTTGCTGTTTACAACCTCTTCCCACCTCTCTTTGTCGTTCCACCAAAAATTGCCTGGTCTACTGTCAAAGAAGTAGTTGAGCCAGTTTTTAAAGACCTCCTTGTCATCGGAAGTAACGCCCTCCATATGGTTTGACAGGGAGCGAGAAAGATGGTAATCGATCGGTGCAAGGAGGTCTTCGATCGGTCGATCGGTCTGGAGAAGGTTGCAGGCAGGTCATTCTAAAGTAAGTAATTTTTTCGCTGCCAAAAACTCTTTTGCTGCTTTAGAAGCACGAAGTCGCCCTGGCTAAATTCAGCTAAATATGCAAAAACTATGGAAATCGCTTGCAAAGCAACAAAACTGTCAAATGAGGCGCGACACTCCCTCATTCCGAGTTGCTCTCGCTAAATTCAGTGCCTTCTAAATGTGGCAAAATTGTAAAAGCTATCTGCAAAGCAGCAAAATTGTTAAATGAGGGGCGCAACACTTCCTAATTTGAAGTGGACTGGATAAATTCAGTGGCATCTAAACATGCAAAAATTATGAAAGTTGGTTGTAAAACAACAAAACTGTTAAATGAGCCATAACCAGAGAATGTAATTGGAATGAGAAGGAGCAAATGTTACTCTCTGGTGTCAGCCTTCTTAAGTAGAGTAACGGCGGGTATTGTGGTATACCCATTTTATTTTCGTCTATAAAATCGTTAAATTTCATTTGATTTGAATGAAAATTTATCAATAATATGCTACCGTTATTAAGTTCAAATAAACCTAGCTTCAAAAGCCTTAGAGCCGCGAGTTTCAGAAATATTTAAGAAAGTACTGCAAAAGACGGAAACAAGCCCTTGAAGAAATTGGCGGGTAATGTGGGATACCTTATTCTGGTAATGTGGTATAGTATACCACATTATCCGCATATGATGCTTTTAATAATAAGTCAGTTACTTTTGATTGATAACTAAAATTTTATTGCGAACCATTTAAAAAAGGAATATGAACTGAATTAAAACATATTGAACAAAAATATTTTAAGCTTCAATTGACAAAAAACGCAACAATAAAATTCATAGCACTTGTAAGAGTATTACTTACAATATTACTTACAAGAATCGCAAAGAAAAATAGCACTTCGATTGGGAATACACTTTTCGTGGGCCCAAATTTGTTCGCATTGCAGACAAGAGGTCCAAGGCTTCATTATTATATCCTGCCCATAAATTTTGCCACAGTAGTTGCAAGACGATTCTTTTGTTGGTGGAACATCTGGAAACTCCTCTTCACTGTCACTTGAATGCGAGTCAACAAACGATTTGGTAGAAATATTTTTTTTATTAGAGGGTTTTGGGGATGGATTAATGTTAATGCTTTCAATGCTCTGTAACAAATTACACTTATAAGGCGAAGTTGTTAAAACAGTTGCCTTTGTTTTCCGGCCTTTCCGATTAGGTGGTGGATCTCGTAGCTTTGGTGGTGGAGATATTTCCCAGGGAGTAACGAGTCTTCGGCTTGTGCTTGCTTCTATAAACAAATTATATAGCGTTCCTAAAATTTCCATAGATTTTATTTCGAAACTTACGAATTTCAGGCTCAATTTCCATGGCTGATGCGCTTGGGGTTTCTTCTGTCGTTGAATTTATAGTTTCAACTGGATCCTCTGAGAAGACAATATATCTAGCAAGATTTTTTATATTTAAAACTGAATTGTACCTGATGATGATGAGTTCCCAGCTATAAAATCTGCATCTGTGAAAATATGTTTATCAAACGGACAAATTCCCGTGGCTTTAAAACCATTTATTGCAATTTGTCCAGTTTGAACCCTCAAATAAGCCTTAGTAAATAGTCCTGCGATATCAAAATGTGTAACTTTTCTGCCCTTTTCACGCATAAATCGTCTTATTTCGTCATTATAGTACTTCTTAAAAGGTCCTATAAAAGCCTGATCCAACGGTTGAAGTTTGTGTGTTGAATGGGGCACAAAGAAAGTATAGTCACATTGTGTTCGCGAGCTAGATCAATAACTTCTATATTGCGTGTGTGGCTATAATGCCCATCTAATATAAGAAGCAGAGGTTCAGACGGAGATGGTTTCGTTACGCTAAAAAAATGCCTGAACCATTTCGTGAAGATGGGAATCTGAACCCATCCAGACAAATGGCACGCCGAGCTTGAGCCAGGGGGAGCGTCTTTCATTAGAAGAGGGTTATGGTTTTTTCGTGGAAAGATGAAAAATGGTGGTACGAAACCACCTCCTGCGCTCATGCAAGTGATGACTGTAACAAGCGATCCTCGCTCAATTGAAGTCATTGTTCCAATCTGTTTTTTTCCTTTCCGAGCGATTATTTGTGCCTGTTGCGAAGGAACTACTGATATTCCGGTTTCGCCAACGTTCCAGATACGAGAAGGCGGAAAATTATGTTTTGCGTTTTCTTCTTCCAGCAATTTGAAAAATATATCAACATTTTCTCGAGAAAAACCACGTGCATGGTCGACGCTTGTTCCAGTTGGCTTTCGAAAACTCAGAACATTTCGGTGTCGGTTACAGAAACCTTTTAGCCAATCCTTGCCAGTGCACTCTTTAATAACGGAGAACTTATTGGGAATGTTGTTTTTTGTGGCAATTTGATAACACAATGACCGCACGTCTGCGCGTGTGAGTCCCCAGTACCTTGACTCCATTTCTAGTAAATATTTAACTAAGTCATTCTCAATTTCCGCTGTTAAAATCGGAGCCCGGCACAGTTTAGTTGTCAACAGCTCCTCGATGGATTTCTCGCTTCTTGCCATGCGCTGCAGAGTGGTATGGGGGACACTAAATGTCTTGGAAGCCAAGAGAATACCCATTTCACCTTTTCTAACCGCTTGTATAGCTTTTTTCATATCCTCTGCTTTCCATTTTGGTATTTCACCTTTCTTCGGCATTTTTTTGATCGAGAGGGTAATATGGTACACTATACCACTTTAGCCGCATTAGAGTTTGAACAAATTAATTTTGAATAATTAAATATCGACCAAATATACAAAAATATTGCTTATATGCTTCACTAGTATTAAACTCACTTATTACTTCCCGGTGGATAAATGCAGTTTAAAGCACAGGATTTTAATTTGCCAGAAATTTTCCACTGAGCACAAAAAAATGTCAACCACACGACCACGCGATTTTTTTACAACTGACTCATTGTATGCCTTGCAAAACACAAATCAAATCACGCGTTCTTAAGATTCTGAGAATGCCGAAATATCTAACTTGGTCCCGTTATTTCCACGACTTTAGTTTTCGAATAAAGCTGCTATACCACATTACCCGCCTATACCACAATACCCGCAGTTACCCTATGCAAAAATCATGAAAATCGGTGGATGCCGAAAGCTATTCAAAACGAGGGATTTGTTAAAGAATCAGAAGTTCAGAGGCTGTTTTGAGCTCTTTTTTTAAAAAGGTAAAAATTATGGGATGTTAAAGCCTAGGAAAGGCAATAAAATAAGAAAACTGAACACCAAATAAACCAAATAAAATAAAATCAAATATGAGAGAAGCAGAGTCTTCCAGTGTCAACTAGTCAATTTTACTCAACACAGATTACATAAAATAAAATAAAAAACTGGTGTGCAAACCTGTGTTGAAAACACATCAGAGGCAAGCGCGTTAAGAGAGAAACACTGTGTTGACGATAAAAAAAAGAGGTGTGTGTGTCAGCTCCGACACGCGACTGGAGTTTACTCCTTAAGAACGATTACCGTGATATTTAAAAATATATTTAATATGCAAAAGGAGGAAATGAAGACCTTTTCTATATTACTGGAAAAATATAAATTTATTTATTAACAGCGAATTGCGCAATTAAATTAGTTAATCCTTCTCCTTGTCTTTTCATCATATCGTTAAGATGAAAATTATTAAACAAAGCAAAGACACCGAAATATTCCACCAAAATAATTTCTATGAAGAAAAACGTTTCACAACAATATTAATAGCTGATTGTCAATTTTGCAGGTATCTGCCATATGTGAACGGGTATATTAATTTTGTTGATTTATTGGTAATTAATGCATATGTGAACGTATTTTAAGCTCTCTGGAACCTTTATTTTTAAATATCACGGTAATCGTTCGTAAGGAGTAAACTCCAGTCGCGTGTCGGAGCTGACCCACACACCTCTTTTTGTTTTTTTAAATCACAGTGGTGTTCCCCCTTAATGAGATGAGAAGGCGCAAATGTTACTGTTAACTATTTTTAGTAAAATTGAGATTTGAAAGGCTTGTAGCAGCACATAATGTTAATTATATGCAACAGAATGCAGAATTCTCTTGCATGTTAATTAACATTCTCTGCAGAAACTCATTAAAAACGTGCATTGGGTAAAATTTCCGGTACGTTGTGCTGCTACCTACTCGTCCACTGTTTGATGTGCACTGTAGTAGCGTCTTTGCAAAATGGAACCAGAAATGGTTCGTAGCTTAGCTAGCGCAAATTCTTAACCAAGTTTCTATTGCTGCTCTGGTGTGGATGCCTTGGCCGGCGGCGTATGAAAAATGGCTGTTCTAAAGTTTAATTTGCTTTACACGGTAACTGCGCAATTAATAATTAACATGCACAGTTTACAAAATTTACTTTTATGTAGGATAGCTAACAGAGGCGTTTTATGTTTCCAGCTATGCAATTTTGCTATTTGCAAAATTAGTGAATATACTTTGTAAGCCACACATTTATGATGATGAGCCACAGTTTGATGTCAAATGTAGCAGCGAAACACTCTGAGTAGTTTCTCCATTGTAAGAAAACATTCGCAGGCACAATTACACATGCACAGTTTGAGGTGAAATGTAGTAGCAAAAACACTGAGTAGCTGCTGTATGGTTTGTTGTTGCACTATTGCGCTGCGCAGGTAATATTCAAATATTCAAAGTGGTGGTTTGTGTCTTCGTTGGAAAAATTTAAAATAAACACTTACCAACTAAATAAACCATCAAAAACACAAACCAAAAGAGAAAAGGGCAACGCGTCACTACCGTCAGCGTACACTTCCGGTGATTCACACGATTTTACTACCCATATTTTTCATACCATGGGCCTTATATATCGTTTCTTAAGGAGTAAACTCCAAAACTAATTAATATTTTTTCAAACCTTTTTTTATTTTGAAGATTGAATATTGTCATTTATGAATGAAAAATAATATGGTTTAAATGACTGCCACGACTGGCTTTAGAGTAGGCCATTCGATCAACCAAATTTTTAAGCATATTTTCGATTGCTTGTGCTCCAATTTCATGAATGGCAACTTCGACTTCGTGTTTTAAAGCATCAATCGTCTCTGGATGGTTCGCATAGCATTTATCTTTAACGGCTCCCGACAAAAAATAGTCCAACGGGCTTAAATCACAGCTCCAAGGCGGCCAATTGATATCGGAATTTCGGCTGATTATTAGGTTATCAAAAACGGTAGCCAAAAGTTCGAGTGTAACTTTGACAGTGTGACAAGTTGCACCGTCCTGTTGGAACCAAATGTCGTCCATGTCATCCTCTTCAATTTTTGGAAACAAAAACTCTTTGAGAATGTCACGGTAACGCTCGCCATTTACTGTAACCGCGGCTCCTCGCTCATTTTCGAAAAAAAAATGGCCCGATGATGCCGCCAGACCTAAAACCGCACCAAACAGTGACTCGTTGTGGATGCATTTGCTTCTCTACAGTAACGTGTGGAATTTCTGAGCCCCAAATCCGACAGTTTTGCTTATTGACGTAGCCACCGATGAGAAAATCAGATAAAAAGAAGAAGACTCACCACTTTGGAAATAGGTTTTCAATATTTCCCAATTTTGTTCAAGCGCATAGCGTCCCATTTCGTAAATGTCAAACCTTTAAGTAAATTATGAACATATTTGACATGTCATTTGTGTTAAAAAAGCAAACGCTATATGGCCCACCCTATATATCTGCAATCAATGCTACTTGCGTTTATAAAGCTAAGAATCCGGAAAAAAAGTGTTAACATCTGATTTTATTGAAATGATTGCTTGGAAGCTAATATCACCTCAAATTGAAGAACGATCAACCATTGCAAACGTGTCAAAAGAAGTGCGGCGCCGAGCCCGGCACTTACTTGGTTTAGAAGACCCCTTACCGCCTTCAAAGCCCGAGGTAAATTGTATTCGGCGATGCTATATTTGCTCAAGGAGTCGTAATAAAACCACCAGAAGAATTTGCCAAAAATGTAGTAAATAGCCATGCAAAGAACATACAAGAGATGTGTGAACCGCCTGTTTGGCAAAATAAAATATGCTCTATATTTGAACTATGTTTACACTTTTGTATACCCTTATATTTTTTTACTGGTCAGTTTGTATTAGATATAAGTTTAGTTTATTATTATAAGAATGAATTTGATTGATTTTTTTTTATTAAACACTTTAATTCTGCAAACATTTTAAAAGCTTGCCATTAAACAGTTCAAAAGAACATGAATTAACTATTTTAATTTTTTTTATAACGAAAGTTAAACAAAAGTATTTGAAAATATATTTTAGGCGTTTAAAATAATATAAATAAACATTTATCAGCAAAAAAAAAAAAATTATAAAGTAGATATTACAACAGAAAAATAAATTGGACTAAGTTCGTCCACGCGCCTAATGGAGGGTTAACTGGTAGCAATTATTTTTACTGGTGCTGATGTAAGTTGTCTTGACACAAAATTATTTTGAATTTGTTGAATAAAAAGAAATTCTATTCATTATACTATTTTTGAAGTTATCGCTGCAAAAGTCATGATTTCGTTCCCAGGAAAAAATTTAACATGAAGTAGGAATTTTAAAATTAAATTGAAAAAAACAGGCATTTTGACTGGTGTGGCAGTTCTGGCGTTAAAATGCATTTACATAATATATTTGCTATATTCCATTAATATAAGCTTATACGATCAATAACACTCCGTTTTGTTACACATCCCATTTGGTATTTGGTACAACTTCCTTTATAGTCAATGTATTCATCTACTCGCTTGTTACTTTTACTTGAAATTCCCCACAATTCGATATCTGAATTCACCTTATTTGCTAACCGAATTCACCTTATTCGCCATCCGAATTCACCTTATTCGCCATCCAAATTCGCCTTGCTCGTTATCCGAATTCACCTTATTCGCTATTCGAATTCACCTTATTCGCTATACGAATTCACCTTATTCTCACCATCTGTATCAGTCACCTGGATAGCGGGTATACTTTCTTGCAATGCTAAAGATGCCTTCTCAGCTGGTGCGAGTGTAGCCGTTTCCTGTTTGTAGGGCACTGCCGGCAGTGGATCGCTGGAAACTCGTTTTATCCGTGCTGGTATTTCGACGTATCTGACCAAACTTGTGTCACGGCATTTGTATTCGGTCGCCAACGTTGGCATATAACTGTCAATGGAGGCGAATTCCAAAGACTTCTTTTCATAGTCACCCTCGATATCTTGCAAACGAAGGTAAGCAGGTATGACTTCGTACAAATTGGCATTCGCATAACTTTCACTACTTTCAACACTAAACACGGATCCTCGACGCATTGTGTGACTGGTGATGGAGATGTCGCTTGAGCTACAAAATTAAAAGTGAATTCATATGTACATATATTACATATATGGAGTATGAAGAGTACGAAGATAGGCTAATATAAATAAAAATATTAAAAAACAATTCAACTTATATAAAGGCAGCCACTTATCATCAATTATTTAAGTCGAAAACAATTCTAAAAGATATTAAAATTTTTTTTTTCCTAGATTTAGACAGCAATCTCTAGTAGCAGTTTTAGAATATTTGGAGAGTGATTTGAGGCTTGTGTGGCGCCATTACTATGGCGATATCATATGCATGACTATCTATATAAAGGGTTTTTCAATTGGCGCGGGTCGATTTTGGCGCCCTGTGGCAGCCATTTTGTTTTGGTGACATCTGTCAAATCTTTTGTTTATTATTCAGTTGCTTATGCCAAATCATCATGGCAAGTTACATGATTGAACACTCAAAATGAGTGTTCGTTAACGCAAACGTTGCGCGCATTGCGCCCTTATTGAAAAACCCCTTACATATGTATCGGTATATCTATCTTTATCTTTATCTTTATCTCTATATCTATATCTATATCTATATCTATATCTATATCTATATCTATATCTATATCTATATCTATATCTATATCTATATCTATATCTATATCTATATCTATATCTATATCTATATCTATATCTATATCTATATCTATATCTATATCTATATCTATATCTATATCTATATCTATATCTATATCTATATCTATATCTATATCTATATCTATATCTATATCTATATCTATATCTATATCTATATCTATATCTATATCTATATCTATATCTATATCTATATCTATATCTATATCTATATCTATATCTATATCTATATCTATATCTATATCTATATCTATATCTATATCTATATCTATATCTATATCTATATCTATATCTATATCTATATCTATATCTATATCTATATCTATATCTATATCTATATCTATATCTATATCTATATCTATATCTATATCTATATCTATATCTATATCTATATCTATATCTATATCTATATCTATATCTATATCTATATCTATATCTATATCTATATCTATATCTATATCTATATCTATATCTATATCTATATCTATATCTATATCTATCTCCATCTCTTTCTCTACCTATTCGCACTTCTTTACTCTTCAACACTTACCTTTGTGAGTTGCGTTTTGCCAGCGTTTGTTCCTTTATCTTTAAATCTGCTAGCGAGCGTTTCTTGGGAAATATCACTATATCCTGCGCATTGTTGCTGGTAGGCTGTACACGCTTACTGCCTTTTAGTAGTGTTGGCTGGTTTTTTATCAACATGCATACCCCGGAAATGCCTACGAAGCAACAGAGGACCACGCCTACTATAATCAAAGATATGCCTGTGGAACGCATATCATTTGTCAGCCAAGCATTATAGCTGACGCTCAGATTAGAGTGCAAGTGCACGGACTCGCAGCAGAATGGTGAAATCGTTAATTGGTCTTTTCGAACCAAACAAAATGTATACGCGGTATCTGGTAAAAGATCTTCGATAATAGTGGTATAGTTAATTGATCCAGTACAACCGAGTCCATATTGATTATAGTTAACAGTCATGCTGTAGAAATCCCACACCAAGCCATAGGACACCCCCGAGTTGTTGCTTTCCAAAATTACTTCTACTTGCAGGTTGGGTAATGCCGTAATACTCATTTGTGAGACGGGCTGCAGGGCACTTTGCCATTCAGCTGTTGTCTCATTGGCGTACGATAGGCACTGAAGCAGCATTGTACTCATAATATCGCTGGTGGTTGGCTCAATAAGTGCGTTGCTGGACGTTGTAGTTGAGTTCAGCAAATTAAGAGCGTCAACTGACGTTGGCGTTGTATACTCTGTTGTCAATCTGGTTGACATACTATTCCCAACGGTCGTGTTGAATTCACCGGCACACAAACCCTCATCCAATACCGACAAGCCCGCATACTCGTTGGGTGTCTCACAAGTTGGGTAATTGTCTTGGTATCTGAAAATTATGACCATTTCCGCACGCAGTTCACACGAACAATTCCATGGATTGCTATGAGCATCGATAACTAAGTCAATGTGAATTGTATATCTACCGAACACCAAATTATTTATTGTGAGCAGCTGATTGTTGGACAAATTTAGATGTCTAAGTGAACTCGAGAAATGCGAAAATATATAGTCAGGTAAAAATTGTATATTCGAATATGACAAATCCAAAGATTTTACATTCGACATCTTTTTGAAAGTCCCATCGTTGAATGTATTGGTAAAATTATTATAGCTCAAATTGACGTATGACAAATTTTGCAGTAGACCACTCAAGACTGCTGCGTTGGTTATTTTCGGTAAGCCAACTTGCAGTGTTAAGTTTTTAATTTGATGTACCACATGATCCAGAAAATCATCACGAATAGAATTTATTGGCTTATTACGTTGAATTACGGCAAGTGACTCAAAGGTGTTGGTAAGATTTTCGAAGATATTTTTATGCAGTTCAACCAATTGTAGATTCTCCAAGATGATCTTCTCGAAAATGCCTTCACCAAAGGCGGCCGAACCAATGGCGGCCACATTTGATGAACCGATATAAAGGTAGCGCACTTGATTGGAATATTTGCCGAGGAAGCCATGGGATATTTCTTGTTTCGGGAATTCAATATAATAAAGGCGTAGATAGTCGATAACTGGACAGGCTTTATTCTGAAAAAATTAAATATTGTAAGCAGTATTTCCTTCAGTCATTTTAACTTAACTGATTTTAGCGAAAAAAGGTTTACCACTCCATTTCCTTACATTAGCTGAAAACGCATTTTCTATACTTTTCTCGAGTTGAGCACTTTGCTCATGAATACAAACAATATTGCATAGTATTTGCACGCAGTTGGCTGATGGCGCTGCGGTGGTTATGCTAGCAGAAGATTTTCTGTAAAAAATACATAATAGTAAGGATTAGTTAGAAAATCGTGCATGTTTGAGCAAAAAAGATCCACCATCTGACGAGAAGTGAGAGCTTTTAGACTCGGAAGAGAAACTTTACTGCAAAAAATATTTGTTTTCTACTCTTGATACAAAGTTTTTTTTTTTTAGTTTTAACTAGCCTGAAGCAAATTGTATTTCCTAAAGCTGTGCTAAGGGTTAATTTCGTAAGTATGTGTGAAAATTTTGCTTTTGTCAAATGTCATTCTATTTAAAATACCTTACACATTTTTCGTTGTAACTTATTTCTGATGCTGAAGTTGAATTTTCAGCTTTGATGCATTGATTGAGAGATTTATGAGAAATATTTTTGCGGTACATTTGAATCCGTTATGTTCCCGCGTTATGAGTAGTTTTTGCTCTTCTCCGAAAAAATGACAAAAAATACCTTTTTATTGAGGAGTTAGAGGGCTCAAATGTTTAACAAAACTGCTCGCTGTTGCTTTTTACATAGAATTGGGGATACTTATCACATACCTAAAATGTACGCATCACATAGTTTCCTACGCCGGTTTACCATAAGACTGCAACTTTGGATCCCTAAACAATTTAAGACGTAAACTTTCAATTCGCTGATTCACGTATATTTTGTTTTTGCCTCTTCTATCAGAATCTATTGTTTTTTTTATGTTATACAGTGTTCACCACCGTAACCTAACCTAAGTCAGCTTATTCCAGTGGTGAACACGGAAAACGCGGATTACTGTTGGAGCCTTATGAGAGATGCCGCTGAATTCCATTACAAGAGGACAGCCCACTGCACGAAACAAAAGCATTGCCATTTCAATGATGTATCAATAAAAGTCGAAGAGATTATTTTGATGTGTTAGAAAATCGTAATTTTGGGCTTAGCTTTTTACCTGGCATCGAAATGAGACCGACATTTTTTACTAACGCATTCTTATTATAACAATGCAAGAGAATAATGAGCACATACTACTGTGGGCAAAAGCTAAGGTGAATTTATTTGTCAAACTTCGCGGGATTAAAATTTCGCTCTAGTTATTTTTTTCATGAGTTGGCAGCACTGTTAATAACGTCTGGGCCAACTTTCATGGGAATGCCATTATCAGTAATATATTTACGCTTGTATTTACCAAACGACCAAGCGTGCATTTTTCGATTTTTACAATGTCTGATTTGATTGAGCAGAGAAGTGCCATCAAATTTTGTTTGCGGAATGAAATTTCGGCTGCGGAAACGTTTAGCATGTTGCAGAAGGCATTTGGTGATTCGACCATGTCGCAGAAAAATGTTTATAAGTGGTACAAAGACTTCAAAGAGGGTCCAGAACGTATTGATGACTTGGAGCGCTCCGGACGGCCATCGACGTCAACAGATGACCAACACGTCAATAAAGTGAAGGAGTTAGTGCTCAAAAATCGTCGGTTGACTGTTAAAGACCTTACTGATATGATCGGAATATCAGAAGGATTTTTGAAAACCATTTTGAAAGACCATTTGGGCCTACGAAAAGTCAAATCTCGTTTGGTATCGAAAACTCTCAATTTCTTGGAAAAAAGTCGTCGCGTTGATGTGTGTGTTGCTGTGACAATGCTTCCAGACTATCAGGACAAGCTCAAATGCATCATTACGGGAGATGAGGCTTGGATTTATGCTTACGATCCTGAAACAACCGACCAATCAAGCGAATATCGTGTTAAAGGCGAGGTCAGACCGAAATGATCACGTCAAAGTCGTTTAAAAATAAAGGTCATGATGACAGTTATTTTCGATTTTCGTGGAGTAGTGCACTATGAATTCCATCCACCTGGCGAAACTGTTAATAAGGAATATTATTTGAGCGTTATGCGTCGTTTACGTGAAGCAATTCGTCTAAAAAGACCAGAATTATCGGCCAACAACTCTTGGTTTTTGCATCACGATAATGCACCGTCTCACACTGCACTCGTTCTTCGTGACCATTTCGCCAAAAATTCCACGCATATCGTTCCGCAACCACCGTATTCGCCTGATTTGGCTCCGTGTGACTTCTGGCTATTCCCACAACTCAAGAGACCACTCCGGGGAACGCGTTTCGAGTCGATTGAGGAGATAAAAGCTGAATCGAAGAAGGTGCTGATGGTTATACCGGAAATGGACTATTTGACATGTTTCGGGGATTGGAAAAATCGTTGGCATAAATGTATTTCATCAAGAGGGTATTATTTTGAAGGGGATGAAATTGATTAACAAGAATAAATAAAGATTTTTCATTTTCAACCAAATTCACCTTACTTTTTGCCCACAGTAGTGGTGCGACCTCAGATAAAATCAAAAGTTGGAATTTCGTTGAGTAATTCTGTTTTTGTTTTCTTAGTTTCAGATGAAAATATCATGGGTTACCTGACAACGCTTCTTGGCGTTCTAACTGGTTGAATCTTCAAAAGTTTGAAATGAAAATTTTCTAAAATCATTTTTAAGTATTTGTTTTTATATTAGTTTGGGGAGGAAGAAATCCATAATTTTTACTTCAAATTTTTTTGCAAATGGCTTAAAACTGTTCCATCTTTAGCTCCTGTGCGATGCACAGTGCGGCCTATTCCCGAAAAGCTGGCCAAAACTCAAAAAATTAAGTAATTGTTTCAAAATTTCTTACTCGGGGGTTGTCGGGGTCGCTGATTACGAATTTGATCTTAAAATTTTGAAAATCCACCCCTTCCACCCCTATTGGCCACCCCCTCACGTGAAATAGCGTATATTCAAGAACATAATCAAGATGCATGTAAATTTATATGTTTTCGGGGTCGCAAGGTAGCAAGTGGTAGCAGCTGAATCTTATTTTATTCAGTAACCATTACTTTTTTGAGTAACCTTTAATAGGCGTTGTATTACTATACAGTTTGAAAACTCAAATTTTATAAAAAAATTGCAAAAAATGTATCTACGTATTGCTGCAGCTAAAAATTTTGTGTCGAGGTATTGATAGATTTAAAGATTTCTCGTATTTTACTAACCTTCCGAAGATGATTCCATTTGGTTTTGTTCAATTTACTCCATTACAAAATCTTTCAAATGTGTACAACTTTCACTATTCATCGACAGTAATACGATGCTCAAACGAAGGCCACGTTGCGACTGAAAATACAGAGGATACTTAGGGTACAGGACGTTGCTATGAACGGTTTTCACTACTCAAGGCATTACTGTAGCCAACCCAAAGACAAAAAAACTCTATCTAGAAACTTTTTTTTTCGACTTTTGGCCAGCTTTTTGGGAATCGGCCGCACTGTGCGATGCTGCGAGTACTAACATGCCTGTCCACTTCGATTATATCTTTGATTTTATCGACATTATCTTCATTTTTTTTAATATCAAAAACGCCTGAACGGAATCGACGAAACTAAAATTGCTCCTAATTAGCTGCTAGCAGTATCGGTACCATGAACACCATTCAGACTTTCAGCGGCTTGGCTTGCATTTTCGTCTTTATCAAAAAAAAAAAAAACTGTAAAAGGCACCGAATTTTCTCTTTATTAACTTTTATTGTTAACACCCTGTAACTCACAGCTGAATACAATAAACATAAAACCCCAAAATAATTCTTTAAGTGTTAAATGTCACCTTGGCAACGACCATAAACTTTTAATTGTTCGATCGATGCTGTACGAGATGTTCCATTACTAAAGGCATCTACCGAGAAAATAATGGATTTCTTTTTCCTCAAACAAATACAGTGGTCACACAATTTATTCGTACACCCTGAGTAGTACGTAAAAAGCTTTAGCTTTACGTAAAATATTTGCTTTGACAATATATTTTTTGGGTCAAAAAAAACTCCCGTAATTTGAAGTCATACTGAGGGGTTCCAAGGAAAGCAGGCAGACGTAGTATAGCAAAATGCTGCAAAACATTTATTCGTACACTTTCAGCTCAAGATATTGTTGCTGCAAAAGTAACAGTTAAAATCGTTTGAGCTTGCAGTAATATTGCTGAAAACGAAATAATATTGGTTTTGCTTAGTTTTTATTGCCGATTCAGTTTCAGGTGCGCGTAATATCTCGATTGAAAGTGACAAAATGGATATACCATTAGGAATGCAAAAATTGTTATTAAATTGTATTTGGGAAAAAATTGGCAAATCACATTATACGGTGCAAAGTGTTATTGCTAATTACGTTAATACTGGTAAATTGAAAGCTAATCACCACCAAGACGGAATGCGAAATATATTGACTCCACGTGAGGAGCGCAACAAAGTAGCATCAGTCACGCAAAATCCAAAAATAATCTCCACGACACTATACCGAAATATTCAAGAGTCTTGGCATAAAAAAGTAAGTCCACAACAAGTTCATAATTGCCTACCCAACGCTGGTTATCATATCAGAGTGGCACGCCGCAAGCCCTACATTTCAGATATTAACATAAAGAAGAGATTGAAGTTCGCCAAATGCTATATAAATGAGCCAGATTCTTTTTGGGTAAAACGTCATATTCAGTGATGAGTCGAAATTTAATGTTTCCGGATCAGATGGGCCTCAAAAAGTTTGGCGAAAAGAAACTACCTGTACAGAACATAATGAAAAAAATCCTATTCCTACCATTAAACATGGAGGAGGAGATGCTTAGTTGCATCTGGGTTAGGACAAATGGGTTTTATTGATGATAAAAAGGACAAACACCTATATTTAAACATTTTGAAGAATAACTTGTATGATAGTGCGTTGAATTTGGACTGGATTCTAAAGGGTTCATGTTTCAACAAAACAATGCCTCAAAACGCTCATCTTATCTCGTGTAAGAATGGCTTACAGGTATTTACCACTATAAGTAGCTTAAAACTCCACATCAATCACCGGATCTGCATCCAATTGAGCTCTTAGAAAGGAGAATCAGAAAGCACAAAATAACATCAAAGGCGTCATTAAAGACAGCTTTAAGTGTTGAGTGGGAGAAGATTGCAGCTAATGAAACCAAGGTATTGGTGAAAAGTATGCAATGACGTTTGGTAGCAGTTATTAAAGATAAAGGCGGGCCAAAAGTCCTGAATACTCGTTTTTTCTATTATTTTTCTAATAAAATACTCTTTATACGGCTATATAAGAATAACATTTGTGCATAAAATTTTGCCTTATTTCGTTATTGCCTTAAGTTCACCAATTTCAGAAATGCATTTGGAAGTTTTTGTTCCTTTAATATTGTGTAAATATGTTATTCTTTAGGAATATATCAAAATTTGAATCGTTTGTGTCCATCGTGCTAGGTATCAGTTGCATCTGTTTATAAACTGTGAGTGTACAAATAAATTGTGTGACCACTGTATTTGTGCATCTATTACAGTGTGCCATAAAAATGAACTTTTTTTGTTATCTAAAAAAAATTTCGTGTGCACGCAAAACTAGCATACATATTTTAAAGGGTAGTGCTGCATAATCAGTTTATCATTTTCTCATCACTGTAATTTTTTCAAGGACTTTAGAGCTTAAAGGGACTAAACTTCCAAAAAAATGAAAATTTCACTTTATGATATTAATGTGAATATCCATCAAAAAAAAAATAAATATATTGGTTTGGTAAAAAAAATTAGTTTGTTTTCTTTTTGCCAAGATAGATGTAGATTTTTTATAGAGTCCATAGCGTGACACTATGATTTCATAGAACTACTTTTTTAATTGATTTATGACTTAAGTTATTTATTCGGAACTTAAACAGCCGTCTGCTTCCCATGCTTAATGTTAATTCATCATGCCTCTTCTCTATTTTCTCTGTCACATTTTTATATGTACATATATGCTAAGCGTAATTGCATCTGTACTTATACATATACATACACATATCATATAGTTTGGAGATAATATGTTCATTAATCATGTCTGTTACATTATAAGTTTTTTTCCATACCACATAAGTATGTGCTATGTAGATAATACCAATATCTTTAGTCCACAGTGGGAGCAGCAGGATGGGCCGAGAGAGCGTGAACCGTGAGCCAAATTAGACAATGATGGGATAGGGTAAGACCACAATAGGTAAAATGTTTTGTATGTATAGATAAATTTTATAATAGCGTTGCAGAAATGTTGTGAACTCTTTTAAAGGACTTGCCTGTATCCCTTAAGTATGCACATCTAACTTTGTATGAGTTTAAAAGGAAAAACACAGAATTTTTGTCCAGTATGATGATTTATTTGTCTGAATGTAATTTAAATAGGATGAGCTATTAGGCGTTTATATTTATACGTTTTTGTAACCTGCTAAATGACATAGGGTCTCAGGACATTTAAAAAAAACATGCTAAACAACGTAAAGGGCTTCTTAAAAAAAAAAACATATTTCGAGCAAATAATTCACTCAAGGCTTTGCTATCGTCTATTCTAAACTTCGCCTAATGGCAAATATCGGTTCGGCGGGTTTATCATGCTTGAGAATGGTTCCATATGTAGAAGTCCACGCAAGTGGGGAAAGTTACTGATCGCCATTCACTTGGGAGTGGCCAGATTCTTCTGCATATGGTTCAAGCAGCTCACAACTCCCGGGATTAGCCCAAGTATCTTCTGAGTAGCTTCCGAACACCCGTTCGGGAGTGAGCTAAAGTGAGAAGGCGAAACATTCCAGGATAGCTGGTTGTGCGTTGGGTTTGGGATCCGCCACTTAAAAACCTCCCCCAATGAAAACATAGATACACAAAGCCTCGGATGAGAACTTCCAACACTGATGACGACCCCTGCAAACGAAATAAGGACTATGATTTGAGGGCATGCACCTGGAATGTCCGGTCCCTCAATGGGGAAGGTGCCTCTGCCCGGCTGGTTGATGTCCTCGTGAGAGTAAAGGCTGACATCACTGCCATCCAAGAGATGGGATGGATGGGGCAAGGCAAGAAAACCATAGGACCTTGCGACGTCTACTACAGCCGCGATTTAAAGGAGCGCAAATTCGGTGTCGGATTTGTTGTGGGAGAGAGACTTCGTCGCCAAGTACTGTCGTTCACTCCGGTGGACGAGCGTCTCGAAATAATCCGCATCAAAGCGCGATTTTTTAACATCTCGCTAATTTGCGCCCACGCCCCGACGGAAGAGAAGGACAATTCAACGGAAAATTCAGCCTGCACAACGAAACATCCGGTAAGGGACAGAGGCTGATCGACTTCGCCGGGGCCCGAAACATGGTAGTCTGCAGCACCAGATTCCAGCATACACCAAAGATACACCAAGCTACCTGGCGGTCTCCTGATCGAAAAAGGCGAAACCAGATCGATCATGTTGTGATAGATGGAAGACACGTTTCTAGTGTTTTAGATGTACGTACGATCCGAGGACCCAACATCGACTCTGATCATTACCTTGTTGCAGCCAAACTACGCACAAGCCTCTGTGCAGCGAAAAGCGTCCATCTAACTACACAAAAAATGTTCGAAATTGAAAAGCTGCAATCACAACAGACAGCCAGAAGATTCGCCACTCGACTCTCACTCCTGTCTGTTGATGGTTATGATTTCGAGGTTGCAAAGGACTTCGTATACTTAGGAACCAGCATTAACACCGATAACAACGTCAGCCTTAAAATACAACGTAGAATCTCTCTTGCCAACAAGTGCTACTTTGGACTAAGTAGGCAATTGAGTAGTAAAGTCCTCTCTTGATGATCAAAACTAACACTCTACAAGACTCTCATCATGCCCGTCCTAACGTATGGCGCAGAAGCTTGGACGATGACAACATCCGATGAATCGACGCTTGGAGTGTTCGAGAGAAAGATTCTGCGTAAGATTTTTGGACCTTTGTACGTTGGCAACGGCGAATATTGCAGGCGATGGAACGATGAGCTGTATGAGCTTTACGACGACATAGACATAGCGGAGCGAATTAAGATCCAGCGGCTACGTTGGCTGGGCCATGTCGTCCGAATGGATACAAGCGCTCCTGCTTTGAAAATATTCGATGCGCTACCAGCTGGTGGTAGCAGAGGAAGAGGAAGGCCTCATTTGCGCTGGAAAGATCAGGTGGAGAAGGACTTGGCTTCACTTGGTGTGTCCAATTGGCGCCGGTTAGCACGATAAAGAAACGACTGGCGCGCTTTGTTAAATTCGGCCAAAATCGCGCCAATTAAGAAGAGAAGGGTTTATCATGCTACATCGAGTCACAACGCTAAAGATGCGTAAAATCTCAGGGGATCGGTTTCAGATTTCTACCCTACAATAACAATGACAGCCGTTTGACCGATCACTTCTTCCCCATTCAGACGGTTGGTCGAAATACTCTTCAATACTCAGAGAAAAGGCTTTATCACATTTTTAATATCAATGTGAAAAATTCCCAGAGATATTTGTACACATGCGATTTTGCATCTTCCTCTAACTAATGCGCCCCGTTCTTATTTATGGATGTGAATCATGGACACGTAGTCACGTACAGGTTGAACGATATGAAGTGTTACCAACTTCACACTGGTTGTATCTGGAAAACAGCTCATGACATCAACGTTAAAATTGTTCTAATGACAGTTCAATATAGTGTTTATATGCCATGAAAAGCATTTGCGTCTTGCATTTTTTGAATTTTTGTTCTGTGATGGAATTCAAACGTACAAGTGTGATTGCGTTATATTTGGCTGGAAAACCACAACTAGTCATTGTTCGTGAGCTCAGTCACCTCAAAGTGAATAAAATGTTTGTGTATGTTTGTGGACCAAAAAAATCCGCAACAACGCCAGAAATGGTTCGGAAAGTGAAGGCTCGACTTGAGTGAAGTCCACGTCGAAGTGAAAGAAAAATGGCCAAAGAACTGAAAATATCGCAAGACAGCATTCGACGCATATTGAAAAATGAGCTCAAGGTCAAGGCCAGTTCCAAAAAGCACACGATCTTTCACCCCCGGTGCGAAAGAGCAAAGGAGTTGTTGCGCTTTCACGAACGTGGCGAATTTCCAAACATTTTGTTTCTGATGAAAAAAAGTTCCCAATTGAGCAGTTCATAAACACTCAAAACGATCGTGTTTACTTGAGTGAGAATTTGAGCCTACGTATGGCCACTCGAAGCAATTTCTCATCGCAAGTAATCGTTTGGATCGCAGTGACCGCTGATGGACGCTCTCCAATCGTTTTTATCGAGCCTGGTGTCAAAGTGAATGCGACTTAATATATTATCGGAAAAATGTTTTAGAAGCTGCTTTAGTGCCGTGGACACGCAAACATTTCGGTCGTAGACCATGGACTTTCCAACAGGACTCGGCACCGTCTCATAAAGCTTGTGTGAACCAAGAATGGTTAAAAAATCATGTTCCACACTTCCTTTCGTCCACACAATGGCTTTCGAATTCGCTAGATGCAAGTCCGATGGACTATTCCATCTGGTCCAAGGTGAGGACTAAAAAATATGCCAGTATGGATGCGCGGACCAGATGAAATGCAAAATCAGCAGGACGTTATGGCCCAACTACAGCCTCAAGCAATCGTCAATATTGTTAAACATGAAACGACGGGATGCCTGTAGACTAACGGCAGTCATAACTGGCTTCTGGTGTATTGGAGAACAAGCCGCCAAAATGGGCATCCCTCACAACAAATGGGCATCCTAAACAACCTGAGAAGAAGGAAAAATCTTCCACTTCCTCTGTAAATGTCCTGCCCTATGGAAGGACAGAATGTTAACCCTGGACAAACCGCTGTTCGACAGTCTCGAGCAACTGTCTGGCTTAGACGTCAACAGCCTGATAAGGTTCCTAAACCGCGCAGAATGGACATAGTCTTGCTGTAAATAACTGTTAAGCAATTTGGTAACGAGGATGTGGCAACAAAATGGTGCGTAAGCGCTAGTTGGATTTTGGTTGAATCACCACTCTAACCAACCAACCAACCACACAATATTATCTTTCATAGGGAAATTTAGCGATCCTGTTTTTTTGTGGTACTGTGAAACCCTCCACTTCTTAGATAAATGGGTAATTTTGACCCTCAAAATAATAAAAATGGCAGTTGGAGGATTAAATTGCTGCAACAAATTCTTAGCAGACAAGTTCACTGCGTGTCGATTTGTATGAAACGTACTTTTTTGATTTACTATACAGTATAGGTTGACACAAAAATTAATTTTAAGATTTTCTTCTGACCAAAGTATGACACTCATCGCGCCAAACAGTCAATCTAACTTCTACTATCTTAAAGTGACCATATTGAAGAAAGCAATCGACAAGAAACGGTCATAATAAGTGAATGGGAAGTCTGTTGTGTTCCATCCAGGCGAAATACCAGATCGCTCATACATAGTTGTTCAATTTACCCTTGACCACATATGAACCCACATATGGTATTGTAGTTTTGATTTTATTTCCTGTTTCCTTTTATTTCCTAATTAAGTACTATACAAAAATTCAAAGTATTTTAATCCATCAAATAATATATATATTATATTTAGCAATAATAAAACGTTTGTGATTGTCTATGATTTTATGACATTTCGAAATAACCTCATTTTTGTGCAAGTGGGTGAAAAAGCAGAATTGAAGTGCGGTTGATTCGATTAAAAAGTATATTAATAGAAAGGAAACGTAAGTACCTAAGTTTCGATAAAAAAAAATTCATGGCGTCGATTTACTCATCTTTCTAGCGGATAATAATCTTTCCACTGTTTAGCGGTTTTCTATACTTCACAACTAGTTTTTTTTATATTGTTCCGTAAAAAAATATCAAAATATAAAACGTTTTCATTATTTTTTTTGCAATATGTCTTATTGGTAATTAAATAAAGAAATATCTACAGTGAACAAAATTTTTCCAACGCATTATTAGGTTTCTTCTATTCACCATTTCTCCGCTCGCAAAGTTACGCTAAGAGTACGGCTATATCTAATTAGACGCACTGCCTTACTAACACATAAAATTTAAGGGGGGAAGCTGGTCTAGAATTTTGAAAAAATCGAAAAATTTTTTTTTGTCTTAAAAGGTGCTTTAGGGTCTTAGAAATAATATACCAAATGAGGGATGCCAGCAAAAATGTCTAAATGCCCAAATTTTTCATTCAACGGCAGTGCCTCGCAGGTATGCCCCGAACGCTACTTACAACTTTAAACGCGTTTTTCTCGAAATCACTTTTTTTAAACTGGCCGGAGACATAACTCGAACAAATCTTTACCGATTCTTACGAAATTTTGAAAATACATTCGAAATACCTTTCTCCGGAGACGTACGTAGGATTTTTTATTTATATTACATAGTTTTTTTTTTAATCAACAATTTTATGTCGTTCTTTATAGTGAAAATTGTAACTTTTTGTTCAAACGTGCACCATTTCGCGAAAAAACAAAATATCGAAAAAATGCTACGTACGTCTCTTTCTGTTGTTATATAGAAACTAAAAAAATTTTATTTTTTGATCCAGGACAAAAATTAAGGAGTTTACGTCTTCGGCAATGGACCCACTAGAAAAAAAGGCGCCTTAGGAGAACTGCTGGACAGCGGCCATTTTGAAATTAATTCAGACGAAAACTTTTGTATTTGTACCATGAAAGCTATATTATTAAACCTATTTCACGGATTTTCGATTGATTCCTTTGTTGAGTCAAAATAAATTCATAAAATATGCCCATTTTTTGCGCTCTAGACCAGCTTCCCCCCTTAAGGCAGTTCTCTTCCCGTGCTGCCGCCATATATTCATTTGCTTCATTTATTCGCCACTTGTTAAGCCTTGGTAAAAAAAAGAGGCCTATTCATGCAGTAAAGGGTTAATGATGTGCCAGAAACTACGAGAGCTTTGATGGGATGTTATGTAGCATGTGTCTTATAGCCCAAATCGAACGTCAAGCAATTGCCACCAACTCAACTGTTTTCAAAAATTGCTTTATGTCACACATCTGGTCTCAAGAGAGGCTATTGAATATGAGTTGGTTAGGTTTTTTATTAAAAGAGACGAGGATTTAGTCAATATCACGGATTAAAGTTACTATATTGGCTACTACTTGGCAACTATATTGGCTACTTGGCAGGCGCTCGAAACTGTCATTGCTGAATAAAATACTTATATACAAAACTGTGATTGTGCCAATCTGGGCATACGGCATAGAAATCTGGGGTACTGCAAGCAAAAGTAACATTAACATTATTCAACGACTACAATCAAAAATACTCAGAACTATAACCAATGCACCTTGGTACATCCCAAACGAAGACATTCATCGCGATCTCAACATCGAAACAGTAGCAGAAATCATCCGCAAACGCAGCACAAATCATATTGTCCGTTTAATGAACCATTCCAATAATGACATGCGACAACTCCCAACAGCAGAAAGGGCAAACTCTAGGCGGCTCAAACGACCAACCCCAACTCAGCTGATAACTAGAATAATTTAAAGCTATGCACATACCTACACTTGTAAACTCACACAAAAACTTAACCCAAATGTAATATTGATAATGATTAATGTTATAAAATCCAAGCTGCAGAAAGAATTACTTAGTGTCATACGACAGAATTAATAAAGGAGGCAAAACAAAAATAAAAATTAAAGTTTGTCTCCAAAAATGATAAAAACTATTAAGCAACTCGATGTATATTTAATCTAAATTGCATAATTCTAATGCTGTTAATTTTATCCTCGAAATAAAGCAAAAAGTGTTGAAGAACTTTCGTTTGGCCTAACATTTTAGTAGTCGCCTACGAAATTTCCAACTGTGTAGCTTATACTCACATTAATTGCAACCCCGATATGCCCCGATTTATCAAAGCCTGCCGCCTATCAATTCGTGATGTGTTGACATATTCACGCACTTCAATTCCGACACAACTTTCAAGAAGCATATAAAATGTTAATATTTTTAAGTAGCATATAAAATCTGTGGACATTTCAGTCGCTTGATTTACAGTTCCGCAGGACGTGCGCAGTGTTTTTTGCTTTTTTAATTATTTTCTGTTTATTCGCTGCTGATAACAGTATGCAACAAATTTATGGTGGGTAATGTGAGAAAATTGAGTTGCATTTGGAAAGTGCTTCTCAGCCATTGGCGTAAATGCAAATATTCTAGCTGAGTAGGAAGCGGTCGATTAATTTGAAATCACTGCACCGGCGCATACACTCATATTACATAAACTTTTGAATGCAGCTCGTTTTCTACTTCTGTATTACCTAAAACAAAGTAGCCAATTTCTATTTGCTATTTATATTTTAACCTTTTCATTAACTTATTTTCAATCCGTTCAACTTAGCGAATCAACTAATCCAGACAAACTTTCACGTACTACTGAGCGTATGAGTTATCTGAAAGCAGCGCGTAAAGACATGAGATCCCATGCCATGCATCGGCTTATCGGCGTACTGTGTTTCGATTGCACATCGGAAATGTAGTGGGAAAAAATTAAAACATGATGCCATTTTTTTAGATGGCTTCAAGAAAGTAATTTTTTTAAAACTTATACAGTACAAGCCATGAAAATAATTAGAAGTAACGAGAAAATGAGACAATCGACTTAAACGAATGAAATACGTTTGAAAGAGAAGAAATTTGCAATACATAAGAAAAATAAACTAATGTTATACAACAAATGCGCCTACACTGCAAAAGCCATTTTTAGTAAACAACATTTCGTTGTTATTTTACTCGTCGAACTAAAAGCGTGGCTAGTAAGAATCAGTCTATTCATGACAAAATAAATTTTACAAACTCAACAGAAAAAAAGCTTTTCTAGTTTTAATCAAGGGATATGAATTTAACTGTACAAATCAAGGTATTTCTAAACATATATGTAGAAATCAAACCCACTCGCATACATTTTAGTACAATATTGATTTCACACAGTTTATTGTTAATTATATGTGTACATAGTTTACTTAAACTTATACTTATTTATAATACAACATATTTTCTTATAAAGTATTTAATTACTGATATTACGGAAGCGATATTATATACACGAACTTTAAACTTACACTTAAAACTCTTCGGTTTTCCTTCGTTCAGACGCTTCATCTAGATCGTTCAGTAGGGTGACCGTGTGTCAAGTAACTAGTGTCGCATTTGAAAGTAGTTATATTAGTAGTTCTGTCCCTTTCTTGTTCTTCTTCCGTTTGGACCTCCTACATATCTGTATATGCTATAGAAACATGAAATTTGTCCTCAGACATTAAATTCCATTACAAGTCACGTGATTTGAACACGAACCCGGATCCTGTGCAGAACCAAATCCAGTTCAGATGCATACAGGGCGCCTATGAGGCATTCAACCGATTGGAAGTTTGACATAAGTTTATGTGAGTGGGAGTTATTTACATATGTGCCCCTCGTTCTTTAATTCCATTGACCGTTGGATGTTGTCGTCCATCGCTCCAATCTTCAAAACGGGTAATAAGAGTGAAGTAACAAATTATAGGCCTATCTGTCCTATAACTATCGACTTGTTCTTGTTGCTTTTGAAAAATTGGTAAAGGACAAGCTGGAAATTGCTATCAAAGGATTAATTGTTCCTTTTCAGCATGGGTTTGTTGGTGGACGATCTACTGTTATAAATTAAGCTGCTTTTCTCAGTTCTGTATCTCTGAGTTTAAGAGAGGGCCTCAAGTTGGCACCATATACACCGATTTTTCGAAAGAATCTGATATGGTCTCGCAAAAATCATTTCTCTATATAATGGAAATCTGGATGCCCACTCGGTCTTCCTTTTGTGGCTGAAATCATACCTGTCAAATAGATTCTCATTTGTTGAAATTGGAAATACTAAGTCCCATACATTAGTGTCAACTTCTGGAGCATCAAAAGGTAGCACTGTGGGTCCTATCTTGTTTCTACTTTTCATTATTGACCTTGGCCGGTATTTGAGGTATTCGAAATATTTACTCTAGGCAGACGATTTGAAATTTTTTTGCAAAATCTCCTCACTATCGGATACTTTGTTTTTAGAGAGACTTTAACCCTCTGCATAACAAATTATGTCTTAATACTTAATACTATTACCTTTTCGTTAACTTATTATGTTGCAAATGTAAGTCTTGTCTCAGTCAGTGAAATTCGATTCGCCTTTTACGTGCATATCCCATTTTAACTCTATTATTCCGAAGGCATATACCAACCAAGCTGTTTTGCAACGCTATGCTAGTGATTTCAAAGGCCGTTACACTAGAAAAATCGTATATAATGCTTTAGTCCGTTTGAGGTTGGAGTCATCTCCTTCGTCATCTGGAATCCCATGTATTCCTCACTCTTTCTAAGAATTGAAAGAGTTCAACGCAAGTTTGTACGTTTTGCTCTACAACATTTAAGCTTTTATAGTCCCTTACCTTCCTACAGCGCTAGGTGCATGCCTATTAATATTTTGTCCCTTGAGATCCGAACACTTGTGCACAGCTTAATGTTTATATACGATATAAGCAGCATTGACTGTTCAGACCTACTCGGCCAAATAAGTTTCAAAGTTCCCAATAGAATACTACGCTCCTATTGCAAGAGGGCTTGAAGATCTTAATTGTCTTCCTAGAAGTCTTGATCTTGATTTTGCGATGCCAAGGCCTCTATTTAAGTCACTTATTGTGTCTTATTATTTTTAAATAAACTATCTATTTAATTTTAAGTTCTTAAGTTTTTGTTATTTTACCCTGTAAATCTAGTCGGAAGAAAGAAATTTCAAGAAATAAAGAAATTTGAAGGAAGTGCACTTGAAAGCGCAAATTTGCGGAAAGGATCAAAAGGGCGTAAGTTGAGTTGTATGGCTTTGCACTAATAGCAAAAGGTGGGCTTCCTTGAAGGTGCAATGATTCGAATTCATGGTGAAATTATTAGTGCCATATAGTAATAGCCCAATTCATTTTCCAAAAGTAGTAAGAATGTTTAAAATACTAAACTGAATGAAATATCTAATATCGCCATGTGTAAAATAGTAGAATTTAACCAGTCATTTTTTGCAGAATATTTTTACCCAATAGTTCTCTAAAAAGAGATAGTTTGACCCTTTTTCAAGCACTAGAGGTACTTTCCGACACAATCTGCATAAAAATTACGTAAATTACTACAGTAACTAAAGTAGTAAACAGTTCCCCAACTTCCTTAAGTGGTCCCGGTGGCCTAGAATTTCCAAAAAATTGAATTTTTTTTTTTTTTTTTTTGATATTTTGAAAGGCTTTTAAGAAAATTATCAATTATCTCAAAACTACTTTTTCGGCCTGGTGTTGTCAAAAAAAAAAAACAACTATTCAACCAAATCGTCTACAATTTTTGTTCACAACATCAATGGCTATCGCCCATACTAAAATCATATTACTATTTAATTATTTCTTTTTTTTTTTGGGAAAAACTTAAAAAAACCCCGATTTTTAGAGTTTCAAATTCAAAACCACGCCATTTTGTGAATTTTTTTTATTCTAGTACGCGACATAGCAACAGTCATACTGATTAATAATTTTTTGGTTTTTGTGTTCCAGATAAATAGAAGAACCAAATTGGACAACACAGTACAGATCCAATTTTTCGGTAGAGTCAACTTCAGCGCCAAGATGCTTTAAAAATTTAAATATCGGTTTTAGTTTTTTTATTTAAAAAAAAAAAGTTGCTGAAAATACCCTAAATTTCAAGCTCTAGACCACCGGGAACCCTTAAGTTATGCAACACTTTGAACTCTTTATTTCATAGGAATTTATGAATAAAGAAAGCTCAGATTTATGTCGTTAATTGCTTTTTTAAGGGTTTGCTTCTTTTTAAATAACTAAACGATATTTCAAAAGCGACGACTAAATGACGCCAGTAGTGAATAGTTCGTAGACGGTAATGCTCGATCTTTAAGAACAACATATCGTAAAATTTGTGATTTGCTTGTAAAAAAAAAATCGTCCGAATGTGTCGCCATTTCAAAGATTGGTGAAAAGATTTCAAGAAATTTGTTTTGCGCTAGCAGACCAGACTGAGATTTTTGAAAAGGTAAATTCTATGTAAATAAGGCAACAATGATTCCAGAGCTAAAACACAACATTCGGATCGAGGTTGATGAACTTAACGCGATAAAGTTTGAGCTTGTCCTTGAAAATTTTAGTTCTCGTAGGACAGCCTGTAGACGTGTCTTTTTTTACAAATAATTGTTAAGAGCCGTATTTTGAATAAAAATAGTGAAACCTGAAAAATTTTTTACATGTTTTATTTTAAAATAACATCTAGGCGCGTCTTTCGAAAGACGCTTTACTTGCGCAGAATTTTGTCTGTGTCCGAATTTGCATAAGTATCTGGCTGGCTATAAGTAAAAAATATCCTTAAAAAAATATATTTTTCTTCAAAAATTAATATCTGTTAATGATATGGCTAATTTGAGTAAAGTTGAGGTTCTAGGTAGGTAGGTAGGGTGGTTGTCGTAAGACACACTTAGACCTTCGGCAGGTCCATTGTGATACCACTGGAGCTTATCCTTACTCTACGTGTTCCTTTTCAAACCATTCGGTTGCTTTAATAAACGAGCAGAGCTTCGTTAGTTTTAGATGGGCTAAATCCGATACATCGGTTAGAAATGCTGTATCGAGAGTGCGCAGCCTTCTCATAGCTAGGCTTTCACACTCGCATAAAAGGTGTCTGACTGTTTCCTGTTCTTCTGTATTAAGACGCTTCTACAGAAATCGAAGTAAGGGAGTCCTAACCTTCTAGCGTGGCTGCCTATTAAACAATGACCAGTTGATACACCTATCATTTTTCTTATAGATTCTCTGTTGAATCTTAGCAAGATCTTCGATCGACCGCTGTTCCAGTTCGGCCATGTCTGTCTGCTTAGTTCACATGTTGTGAGGTTTTGCCAGATTGTATTTACCTTTTTGATGGTTTCCCTGACTATAAGTAATTTACAAGTGGCTATGGGCATGGGTATCAGCGCCTTATCCGGTTAAGTTGAGGTTCTAAAAGTATTTCAATTTTATTAAAAAAGCTTTCGTTCCATTGTGGAATGTGGGTTGATATGTCTTCCTGTACAAAGAGGGAATTGCGGTTTCCTTAGCTGTCTGTGCTCTGCTCCTGAAAAGGTTCTCGCTGGTGCGTATATTTTCAGGTGTATTGACCATTGCCATGCCATGCTTCATATGAGGCAAGAAATAAGAATTCATGTTCAAGTGAGATCTCCCATCCTTGAGGGCAACCAAATTCGTCACTATTTTGTAGCAAAATTAAATTTTTCTATTTTGTAGGGGGCGAAATCTTAAATTAGTGGCTGGATTGCGAGCTTCAAAATACGACCGTACGTTTATTGTTACAATATAACAACAATATTTGCATATTACGTTCCCAAACGCATTTTGTAGGAAGGTAGGCATTAAATTCTTCTTGAAAAATACACAGGGATATTTTTTTACCTCTTTATGGGTATTTAGCTTTCTGCACAGAAATATAAATCAAACCACTGTGCAGCGTGGGAAAAGCATGGCTGCAAATGAGGCGGATATACTAACATATCTGCAAATAGTAACACACATTGTTGATGAGCGATAAGCAGCAAACGTTGAATTGTGGTTTTCGGGAGTAAAGCCAACTGATAAGCAGCGAAGCGATTAATAAGATAACACTTGTTAAGCAGTGTGTGGGTGGGTGGGCGCAAAAAACCAGATTGGCGTAGTTTGGTAGGTAAATTAATCTTCGTTAGCAAAACCACAAATAAGGAAGACAGCTGAAGAACGCTAGTAAATTTTGACGATAATGTGACTGGCAAACCAAACATATATTTTTTTTATTTAATTAAATTACCTTTATTAATTTTAGTATACGTATATAAGTTAACAGTAAAATAAATAACTTTGCAATCGGAATTGCATAGATGTTAAGAGTAATTAGTTTTGTGAAAAGATTCGAAAAACAAGATCTTTGACAGGACTGTGAATATTAGGAAAATTCCTAAGACCAAGCACTTTCCTTCTACCAATATAAGCAGGAAGGCCACCATGCGAATGCAAATCCAACGAAGCAAAATTAGTAAATGCTCATTGAACTTTTTAAATATTTTTCTGAGTGGATCAAATAGTAGTGATTCCAGATCAAAGCACAGTACTCTAGGCGACTTCTCGTTAAATAAATTTAAAGTGTTTTTAAGCGGGACCCCTTGTGGTGGCTTAGAGCTCGAAAATTTATGGTATTTTCAGGAATTTTTTTACAATAAAAAAAAATGAAAAACGGTTTTTAAATTGTTTAGGCTTTTTATTTAATTCTTTACATACAAAAATGAAAAAAAAAATTTAATATTAATAATTTAAAAAAGGGCGCTGAAGTTGACCCTACCGAAAATTTGGACCTGAACCCACGTTCATTGTAGCCCTTCTATTTATTTCAAATAAAAAAAACCAAAAGAATAAGTAATCAATATGACTGTAGCTATGTGGCGCTAATACAATAAAAAAAGAAAATCAATAAATGGCGCCGTTTTGCATTTGACATTCTAAAAATCGGGTTTTTTCAGTTTCTTAATCAAAAGAATACGAAATAATTGAAATAATAATATGTTGATGTTGTGAACAACACATTAAAATTACAGAACGATTCCGTCGAATAGTTTTTCTTTTTTGACAACACCACCCCGAAAAAAGGAGTTTTGAGACTGGCCGCGTGACGAATCTGACTCTACCTGATAAAATTGCTGTAGAATAAAAAAACTGGGAATATGCTTCCAAAAATTTCACAGCACATAATATTTTGGTTTTTTGAAAAATTCTAGAACACTGAGACCCTTTAAAGGTGTGGGCTTCTTGAAGTATCATAGTTAGAGTAGATTTGCATGAATGCAAGCATAGCGAATGACTTAGAGACAATCAACCTGGTTCTGAACACAAACTCCCCCAGAGCTTTTCCTCTGTTCTCCTTCCTCCTATAAGATGGCGCAAAATTAATCACTCTATAGGAAAATTTATAATTTTTGTAAATGGCGTGGTAAGCAAATTACATTTGACGCTTCGGAATTGACAGCTGTAGTATACAAACAGACAAGCAATAGAACACGTAAGGGTCAATTTAAGGATTTCTATTATTTAAGTAGTAAAAAACAATTATATTTAGTAAAAAAATTTCAAAAACAAAATTGGATGATTCAATTTGCGCCACCTCGATATCACCATATATAGGTTCACTTTGGACTTACTTTTCTCGCAAAATAAAAATATTTCGATGAAATTTATTCTGCTTTATAATATTGAATATTCGCATGAAAATATTGAAAAAATATACTGCCCTCGTTTTATTTTGGTTAAAGAGAAAAATAATGCAGTATAATTAGTAAAACTGTTTAAGATCTTGCTTTATGAAAAAAATTTCCATTAAAATTATTAAAGAAAACATCGAAACTCTTAATTTGGAAGCGGCAATGCAATCGGTTGTTCAAAGTTTTTTTGTAATTTCTAATTAAGAGACAAGTCGTCATAGAAAATTTTTATAAAATGCAGTTTTTCCAATATTAAAAATTTTGTACTCCAGCAAAGTAGTTATACAAATTTTATTTAATGAACTTGTCGCCTGTTGAGTTAAAAGGTTTCGAATATGTTCTAGGCCGATGAAGGCCATGATTTGAATTTGAAGTATTGTGAGGGCATAATATACGTTCTGGTCGAAGGGGCTTTCTCACTTATATATTATATGTAAAAGCATCATCATCAGGTAGCGATTACAGCTCAGGGTGAGCTTTAGCTTCATCCACAATCCTCTTCCAATCTGCACGATTCATAGCAACAGATCTCCAGCTCCTAACTCGTAGCTTTTTCAGGTCGGCAATGGCTTGGGCAAGCCAGGTTAACCGTGGATATTCTCGGGCTCGGGTCATTAGACAATTCGTTGATGAAAAAGATTTTTGGGGGCGGCTGTCTTCATGCGCACAGTGTGGCCTAACCATCGACGCCTTTGGGATTTAATGTCTTTCACGACGTCTTTTCGCTGGCAAAAGTTTAGCAGCTCATCGTTGTAGCGTGTTCGGTACGTTCCATCGTTGCAGCGTATTAAGCCAAACACCCTTCGGAGTACTTTTCGTTCGAAAACTCTTAAGGGGTTAGGGGTAGTCAGAGGCCCGAAAAAATGATGATTTTCACGAATTTTTTTTTGCTACTTAATTAATTTATTTAACAAAAATAAAAACATAGCATAAAAACATTATGTTTTAACTTGACTTCACCAAAATTTCAAAAAAAAAAATTAATAATTGCAAAAGTTATCGCTGTTTGTGTGAAGCCCGTTTCTCCAGAAGTCCCTTGCGGTGAACATCACAAGTCCTTGCAGATTCATCTAAAACCAATCGGATGAGAAAAATTATTTTTATTGATAGATAATCTCGAGCCGGATCGAAGCTTTTTTTTTTTTTCAAAATGAACAAAATGGCGGCCTCAGAAAATTTTTTCCAGATTTTAGAGAAAAAAACCAACAGTTAATTGTTAAAAAAAAATCGAAATTTTTGAAAAAAAAAAAAATCCTTCGATCAGGCACAAGTTTTTTATGTTTTTCAAAAGCTGTATAAATTTTATTGAAATCTACGTAGCGGTTTTTAAGTTACAGTGTTCACCAGTTTGAAAAACATAGTTTTGAGAAAAACGCATTGAAAGTTTTGCTATCGGCTCCGGAGCGGCCGAGCGCCCTTTGTTAATTGTTGAATAACTTGAAAAGTATTTGTCGGATTCACTTCAAATTTTTACACAATATTTCTAAAACATTATATTTTAAGAAAATGCAAAAAAAAAAATCGATTTTTTGAAAATTCTGACTACCCCTAACCCCTTAAGCTACTTTCGTCTTTGCTTGTCAATGTTCAGCACTCGCAGACGTAGGACAGCATCGGTAGTATTATTGACTACTAGAGGCGGAGTTTACATTCACGTGTGAGCAGTTTGGACTTCAGCAATTTTGTGTGGGCGTAATATGCTTTAATATATTTTTTTATATATCAATAACTAATAGGTAAACACAAATTTCTAATCATAAAAATTCCAAACGAAAACTTGTCCAGTCTACTGTATTTATAATCCCAAAAATTTGTTGACATATTCTGCAATCTATCAAGCGTATTAAGCAGAAGATAAGTATTTATTAATAAACTATCTGTTGCAGGAATATAAAATAATTGACAACAGTAACCGGCTATAATGTTGTAATAGCTAAGTAGCAGCACAGCAGACAATTCAATTTTTATTAGCTGCTGATAAATTATCAGGTAACGCACGAACAAATGGAGCTTTATTTCGCCTTGTGCGCTTTTCAAAACCCTTTACCCTCAGTCAATAGACGCGCAGCTGTGTTTATCGATCGGTACACATGCAGAAAAGCTGTGGTTACCATTTGATCTCCATTGCAGAAGCAGAAGAGATCGTTGAGCACTTTCTCCGTAAATGTCCGGGTTTGGCAGCTAGACGATTAAGGTCAATGACCATTCCTTTCTTCGTCAGCCTGGGACAGTGTTGCTGTCTTATTTAAATCCCATCAACCTTTTCCATTATATCAACAGCTTTGGTTGGCTGTGGATATCTGCCCGTTAGAGGTCTCAAAATGGTATTAAAATAGCGCTTTAGTGCTACTTGGAGAGCGTCAAAATAAAAATACGAAAATACATATACAAAAACAGAGGAATAAAACTGTAGAACTATAATAAAATAAAATAGAAAACTAAAAAAAGGAGAAAGTCCGTCATAAACCTATTATTTATCTATTCAGTTTATGATATTACAATCTTACAGACTACCGTACACAATTTTGTGATAATAAAATGTTCAAAAGGAAAGTCCAAAAGAGATTTGTTATTAGGCGTCGTCGGTTCGCCACTTCTCTGCTCGCTATGTTGGGGGTCTGCTCGCTTGACAACAAATGTGCATGAGAAAGCAACATAAAACTGATATAACTCCTTATATTCACACACAAATGTAATTTTGGGCAGCTCTCTTTCCACTTGCCACTTGCTAACGCTTGGCGAAAAGAAGAGACGTTATACTTTATAAAACTAGCTTAACTCACTATCTTCAATGCCGTCAACTCTTTTTTTGCGATAGTAGTTAATTTCCATGAGATCGCGATCATACAGGGAAATTTTTGTTGCTAAGAAATTCATAAACGCAGAGGCCGGACCTAATGTCATTAATAAGTAATATAAAAATTATAAAGAATGCCACCTTTCGCAACCCCCGATGTCACCACAAAAGGTTGAGAAGATACAATATGAAAAGCGCTCACAAATCGACTGTTGCAAGGATACGTTAGATCCGCCCAAAAAAATTGGAATAAGACCCAAAATGAGATAATTTGTATAATGAGACATTTTCTGCCATTTGAAAAGCCGCAAAATAGTATTCAGAAAAAACAAAACAATATTAGATACTGCTGGCTTGTCATGACAGTTGGTTCTACGTTATCGAAATGACCCGGTCAAGGACTGTCATTCCAGCAGCATACCCGTACATGCATGGCGAGTGTTAATGCTGCTACCACAACAGCAATACTAACTGTTGATTTGGCCTTGAAAAATCGTCCTTGTTTTACGCACTCAAGCTAGCTCATGAAAAAGGCGTAGTTTACCAGATTTTATATTTTTATTGCCAAATTTGATCCATTAATGTTGATAAAATTTAGGTTGCTGGAGCCCAACAACTATGCAAAAAAATTATGAATAACTTCTTGGTTCCTATTAGTAAAAATAAGTACAAAAGTAGGTGCAGCTTTGCAAGCGATTTTAGCATACCGAGTAAAGCCTGATGGCTTTCAATTAGTTGTTAAAATTTTTCGGAGAAGATTTGACAGTTTTGTTTTATGACAACAGATTTCGAAACACATCGAAATTTCCAGCCAATCAGAGCAAAGCAGAGCGAGTTATAGCATTCTTCCCGGAAGGCAATGTGTCAAAGTTTCAGGCCAATCAGAGCAAAATTGAGGGGCGATTTCACAGTTTTGTTGTTTGCAAACCGATTTTCAAGATTGTTGCACATTTGAAAAAGTTGAACCTTCTGCAATTACGTGCCGAAATTTCCCGCCAATCAGATAAAAGTTGAGGGAGTTAGAGCACTTTTACTGGAAGGTAATGTGTTAAGGTTTCAGGCCAATCAGAGCAAAATTGAGGTAGTTACAGACATTTTTCCGGAGAGATTTCACAGTTTTGTTGTTTGTCAACTGATTTCCATGATTCTTGAAAGAACAAACATCAAGTTTCAGCCAGATCGGTATATTTCTTTGTGTTTGACATTGGTGTGAATCAAGGAAGTTGAGTGATTTTCTTTTTCCATCATGACAACGCACCACCTCATGCCTAAGCAGTTGTAATCGCAAACTTAACAAACTATTATTTGTTTCCCAATTTGAAGAAATGGCTGACGGGAAAATTTGTTTATTCTAATTTATTCAAATTAGGATATCACCTCCACAGAACCAAATTGCTATTTTTCAGATTAGGCCAAATACTATTTATTATTTGGAAGAGATTAACAAACTAGGACAGCGATGGATGAAGTGTATGTATAAATTGTAGAAAAATAAAAAAGCTTTCCCTCAAACAACTGTGAGATTTTTATGCACGGACTATTCAAATTACTCTCGTATATATAAATATAAGTAAAATCAGAAAGAACCTAGTAACAATTCGTATCTAGGGCGTCTTTCCCGGTCACCCCGTATATGTATTTGTAAGGGGTGTTAAAGCCTTTCGGAAGAAAACGAGGCTTGCGAAAAGGCGACTTGCTTTTCAATTCCCCTAATCTGATTTTAAAAAGCTTTCTACTAACATACGAATAGGATACTGAAGCCGTTGATCTTTCCACCAAGTTCGTTAGAGCGGGCTTCTACAAAGAAATGTGCAAAAACAGGTAATGAAGCGGTAATGAAGCACCAAAAGGCCTTGTCTATTGATCAAGGAGAAATGACTTTCTTTAGTTGAGATATTTATTAAATAAATTTTGAATTACAACTGTACCTTTTGGAGCTTAGTTATAACTTAAGCCGTATGCGCTTTTGTCTTATGTATACTTTTTGAGCTTTCAAAGGCTTTAAGAATTCCCAATATATAATATATAAAACTTTTGAATTTCCGGCGGCAGCTTTAACTGCTTTTATATGGTGAAACTCTTTGGTGAAACTCTTTGATGAAACTTTGAACTTTATTATTAAATTTCTTTGATGTGTGGGTATGCTTTATTATTACTAACACAATAGACCATCTAACAAGCGAACTCAAACGGCACTTGTGAACAAGCCTATTATCAACAGTTGATTTTAAACTTCCTCCAGTATCGCCTTTTGTAAGTTAATTAAAAGATAATTCACAAACATTTCATATTCTAAATATTCTTAAGAGAATATTTTCATAATTTTAATGTTTTTAAGGCTTTCTTGAAACCCACTTACACTTAATACGAGAGTGTTGTAACTATAATTGCGTAAGATACATTTGGTGCACGGAATTCTCACCCCATAATGAGGAAAGCAACTTGAGTACCATAATTATTATAAGCTTGCAAGACTTATTTTACTACTGTGATGTATCTACAAGCATTAGAGAATGGTTTTTCAATCGACAGAAAATAATCGATATAATCCGTTATGTTTATGAATTAGTGTCATCGTCAGTGATGCCATGAAATGGTGGAAAAATTGGTAAAAAAGGGATAAAGATTAATTTTTCTTGATTTTCTCAATTTTCGGACAAGGGAATCCCTTGTTTTTACCACATCAATAAAAAACACCAAAGTTAACTTAAATTTTACTTTTTTCAATTCATTAACTGAAAATTAATATATTTTTCTTTGTACAGTTTCGAATGATTTTTCATTACTTCGAAGTGAATGCGATAGATATTATTCGAGTCAAGAGGCTTGTACATATTTTGTGATGCGTCTTTAATCAACTTATTTTTTTACTATATTTTTTTTTGCCAAAGTGGCCCAAAACTAATCATCCAATTTTGTTTCTAACTAACTTTTTTTCTTAATAAACATGGATCTTGATTTGGACCTTTATATTTTTTTCTGTTAAGTGGAAAAGATGATATCCGTCAAGTAGTCACCAGTGTTGATAAACCTATGAGTTTGCTTTAGTGATTCCATGACTTTCCCCAAGATTGCCGGTGATAGCTGATAAATGCTGCTATTATCTGCGGCTTGTGGGCATAAATCCGTGCCTTCAAGTGACCCCAAAAAAAGAAGTCTGGGGTGGTTAAATTATACGATCTTGCATACGGCCATGCCAAATCGCTAAAACGGAAGATTAGGCTACTAGGAAACAATTTTTTTGTTCACTATGCCCCGCTCACCTAATCCCGGCAGTAAGAACGAGTTTATCATTAGCCCTGCAGCATTCACCAGTAAAAGTGAACGTATTGCCGCTGTCCGAAAACAAATACGGCCCAATTACCCGTTTGTGTGAACGCTGCATCACAAAGTGACTTTGAGATAATGGGATTTTCAGCATCAGCGCCTTAAAACAAATATTTTGTTTATCGACATAACCGCATAAGTAGAATAGCGCGTCGTCGCTCATGATGATGGCACAAAATCGTCCTCTTCGTTGGTGAGATTGAGAATGGCTTGATCGTAATTCACACGCGACTGACGTTCAGCAGGGATTAACCGATGCGCTGTTTACACTTTGTACGAGAACTTATGTAAGTCTTTAACTAAATTTTGCTGCAGTGTGTGTCTGGTGAAGCCCAATTCTAGGATCCGTCGTCCGGACGATGTTTCTCCGTTCTCAGCGACATCGGCAGTCACAGCCGCGATATTCACGGCCAAACGACAAGTTGCAGCTACACCCGTTAAAATCCCGTGTGGTTCCAGTTTGTAAGGAGTCGAGCAGCTATGCTCCAGTTGGGGCGTCAGGATCAGTAAATCGATTATTGTTGGTCAAAAAAATCTTCATAAATATTCCATAAATATTCTTGCGGAAAATCTTCTCATAAGAAATTTCGGAGGTGAAATAAATTTCTTAGTACTTCCATATGTTGGACCACATCAAAAAACATGTAAAATATTTGAGGAGAAGCTCGGGCAAGCAATTAGCAGACCAAAGTCTACTTTCTCAGATAGAAATAAATAATTTTTATTTTGAATAATTTGTGTGTTTTATTTAATTTTCGGCTTTGAGCTCAGTTTAATGAAAATAATATTAACAATTTGTCAGCCAAAAATAAATTGTACAGTAGAATTTATTATTTGTGTTTCAGAAACATAATTTATATATTTGTGCATAAAGGTAAAAAGCCATTTTGCTACACTTCGTATTGCCTTACAAGTTGCAAGCTTTTCTTACGGTCGATACACAATTTCAAGCTGCTCTGAAATAGTGCTTTAATGCGATAAGGGTAAGTAGAAACTTTGGTAATGCATACACAACCAGACCTACCAAACTGTTGTAAATGTTAAAGCAATACATAAAAGCATAAATGCATTTCAACCAGAGAATTTTCAACTCTGTACAGCTTTACCTAAAAAAACACATCCTTGCGAGCTTTCCGAAGTACGTTGCAAGAACTTATTCAGCACATAGCATTCAGTATTTAACTCAGCAGTAAAGCTTTCCCTTTTTCATCGGAATGCTAAAGCTCTGTTAACGTGAAAAGAATCAGTGCACTTATTAGCTTACATAGGCCTTATATATTCTTATAGGCTTTTAAGCTTTATTTAAACTTTTATTTATTTAGTCTTAAATTTTCTAATGTTAATCGGTCTGGACTAAGCATTCATAAACGCAAGCGTATTTTTCTTAAAGCAAAGCTCGTTCACGAGCCCACTACATCTTCCCTCACGCTTCCAAGCCGTAATTTTACAGGATACAAAATAGTCAATCGCCGGTATGAGTCGACATTTCAAAGGTTAGTGAAAAAATTTCAAGAAACTGGATTCGTCGAGGATAGATAAAAGACTGGTACCAAAACTGCACGTTCTCTTGAGAATATTGCTACTGTAGCGCAATGTGTTGGTCTACAACTTTCAACATCGATATCTCGACGTTGTCAACAATTAGTCATTCATGAATGTGCACTTTCCATATTTAATTGTTATTGAAACTTAAATTTTTACATGTTTTATTTTAAACCAACATCTAGGTGCGTCTTTTGAAATACCCTTTACATATGTATGCGTCCATGTATACAAGGTGAAGTCCAAAATAAACAAGCCTGGCGTCATAAACATGTTTCTGATAGCGCCATCAAGTTTAGTTTTAAAGTCGGTAAACAGTTTCCCGAAACATTTGAATTGATGAAAAAAGTTTATGTCAATGATTGTCTGTCTCGTGCCAGAGTTGCTGAGTGGTTTACACGTTTCAGAGATGGTTGTGAGGACATAAGTGAAAATGAGCATACGGGCCGCCCAAAATCAATAACCACCGAAAACTCCATCGAAATTGTTCGTAAATTTATCAAAAATGAACTGAAATCATCGTTGAAATTCAAGTAATCGGAGTTGAATATCTCGAAAACATCGATTTATCGCATTTTAATTGATCATTTGGGCTTACGAAAGGTCTGTGCGCGTTTCATTCCGCACAAGTTAACTGAGGACCAAAAATTGCTCAGAACTGAATTCGAAAGACTCCATTAAAGAGAACTTCCTTTCAACAATTTAACTGATGATGAAACGTGGTGTTTCCAAACGAACCTGAAACTTAGACTGGAAGGCCCAGACGAGCCACCATCCAAAAAATCGCATTTGGAGAAGTCAAAAATCAATTCGATGCTCATTTGTTTTTACGATTCCAAGGGAATTGTCCACAAGAGATTCATGCCAGGGGGCCAAACCGTCATTGTAATTTTCCATCTTGATGTTTTGAAGCGTTTTTTGCATCGCATTCGTCGAATTCGCCCTGAATACCGCGAATAAGGAAGCTGGTATAAGTACATGCAATTATATTTCCTGCGTGACAGTCGCAGTGAATGGTGATTGGTTGCTATTTTTTTGCTGTAGTGTACTTGTATTTACATACACATTTTGCTCACAGCAAAGCCATCGTTGCTGGTATACAAATATCGGCAAGATGATTCGCCTATCCTCTTCTTTTCATACTACTTCTTACTTTACAAAAAAGAGACCCACAACATATTTGAGTGGAATTGGGGTAGCCACTATTGTAATTTTTGCTCGAAATTGTGACTCTATGGTATTATGTACTTACTCAGTGATTAGGGTCAACTGTAAAATGATACCGATCATAATAAGTTCCATTAAAATGACTAAACCAGTTTCCTGAAGCTTATTTTCTATTTTTCTTCATCTTTTTTATATCGAACAGACGAAAATACTTATTTATTCATTAATGTCAAACAAAGTTTGGAGCAAACATAGAAGATATTAATTAAAAACTAAAAATACAAGTATTGAAGAACAATTAAGAGTAAAAAGTATAGCACAATTAGTTTATCAACAAAAGAAACCATTAAATGTCTAAAAATATGAACAAGTTAAAATTGAATTAATAGTTATGAGACTGAAATAGTAAATATGTATTTATGAAATAGTATTCCGATTTGTTTTATAGATAGTAATTTACTACTCGCATTTGAAATACCTGTTCGACCCCAGAAAAGTCCAGATCCGAAAAGGTTGAGAGATAATTAAAGTCATACAACATTCTAACGGGTGGCGCATTATCACTATATAATGGCCTACTAAAGCCAACGCTCTTAAATCGACGAAAATTTCTGTAAGAACATTAAACTATATTATTTCTAGAAGAGCCAGACAGTCAATTTCGCCATTAACGAGATCAAAGAAAAATTATACTGCCTGAATAGTACGTCTGTCACTAATGGGAAAAGTCTTATCAATCGACAGCGAGATTCGCATGATGGCTTCGGGTATAGGAAATTGAGTGAATGTGGTGCGAAATGCACAAAAATTATTTGAACCCTCTCCACTCGATTTATATGGACTGCATGATTAGGTCTCCAAATAAAAGCAACGCAATATAATTTGAACCGAACAAACGCAGAGTATAATATATATCTTAAAGGTATATGGGTCAGTGAAGTGCGATGAGTGACGTCTTACAAAAGCGAACCTAGCAAGTGAATTTGAAACGACATAATTTAAGTGCCTGATAAAATTGATGGGAGGATGGTTCCATGTGCAGAAGTCCACGTAAGTGGGGAAAGTTACTGATCGCCATTCACTTGGGAATGGCCAGGACGATTCTTCTGCATATGGTTCAAGCAGCTCACAACGGCCGGGATTAGCCCACGTATCTTCTGGGTAGCTTCCGAACATCCGTTCGGGAGTGAGCTAACGTGAGAAGGCGAAACATTCCAGGATAGCTGGTTGTGCGTTGGGTTTGGGACTCGCCACTTAAAAATCGCCCCCTTGAAAAGTGTAAAAAAGCCTCGGATGAGAATTTTCCACACTGATGACAACCCTTGCAAATGAACTAAGGATTATGATTTGAGGGCATGCACCTGGAATGTCCGGTCCCTTAATGGGGAAGGTGCCTCTGCCCGGCTGGTTGATGTCCTCGTGAGAGTAAAGGCCGACATCACTGCCATCCAAGAGATGCGATGGACGGGGCAAGGAAAGAAAACCATAGGACCTTGTGACGTCTACTACAGCTGCCATGTAAAGGAGCGCAAATTCGGTGTCGGATTTGTTGTGGGAGAGAGACTTCGTCGCCAAGTACTGCCGTTCACTCCGGTGGACGAGCGTCTCGAAATAATCCGCATCAAAGCCCGTTTTTTCAACATATCGCTAATTTGCGCCCACGCCCCGACGGAAGAGAAGGACGATGCGACCAAAGATTCCTTCTATGAGCGCCTGGAACGTTCCTATGAGCGCTGCCCCCGCCACGACATAAAAATCGTGCTTGGCGACTTCAACGCCAGGGTGGGCAAGGAGGGAATTTTTGGTCCCACAGTCGGAAAATTCAGCCTGCACAACGAAACATCCGGTAACGGACAGAGGCTGATCGACTTCGCCGGGGCCCGAAACATGGTAGTCTGCAGCATCAGATGCCAGCATAAGAAGATACACCAAGCCACCTGGCTGTCTCCTGATCGAAAAACGCGAAACCAGATCGATCATGTTGCGATAGATGGAAGACACGCTTCTAGTGTATTAGATGTACGTACGATCCGAGGACCCAACATCGACTCTGATCATTACCTTGTTGCAGCCAAATTGCGCACACGCCTCTGTGCAGCAAAAAACGTGCATCTACCTACGCAAAGAATGTTCGACATCGAAAAGCTGCAATCACAACAGACAGCCAGAAGATTCGCCACTCGACTCTCACTCCTGCTCTCAGAGAGCACTGCCCAACAAACCGGCATGCATGAGCAATGGAGCAACATTTCTCGTTCTCTACGTACCGCCGCCGAAGAAGAAATCGGATTCCGGCGAGCCCGAAAAAACAATTGGTACGACGAGGAATGTCATGCTGCCGCAGAAAGAAAGGATGCCGCCTATAGAGCCACGCTGCGATCGGGCGCAACGCGAGCCATATGGGATCGCTACAGAGAGCTGAAAAAGGAAGAGAGACGTATTATCCGAAAGAAGAAACGAGAGGCCGAAATACGTGAGTGCGATGAGCTTGAGATGCTGGCCAACAGGAACAACGCCCGAAAATTCTACCAGAAAGTTCGGCGGCTTACAGAAGGTTTCAAGACCGGAGCGTTTTCCTGTAAGAACAAAGACGGCGAACTGGTGACTGACGTACAGAGCAATCTTAAATTATGGAGGGAACACTTCTCGAACCTATTAAACAGTGACAGCTGCGCATGTCACCGAGAAAGTGAAGATCCCGATACCCCAATCGGTGAGAATAGCGATAACGCGCCTAAAGAACAACAAAGCCGCGGGCGCCGACGGACTGCCGGCTGAGCTATTCAAGCATGGCGGCGAGGAGCTGGTAAGGTGCATGCATCAGCTCCTATGCAAAATATGGTCGGATGAAAGCATGCCTGCCGATTGGAATTTAAGTGTGCTCTGCCCAATCCATAAGAAGGGCGATCCTGCAATTTGTGCCAATTACCGCGGGATTAGTCTTCTAAATATCGCCTATAAGGTTCTAGCGAGCGTATTGTGTGAAAGGCGGAAGCCCACCGTCAACCAACTGATTGGACCTTATCAGTGTGGCTTTAGACCTGGAAAGGGTACCATCGACCAAATATACACAATACGCCAAATCTTGGAAAATACTCATGAAAGGAGATTTGACACACACCATCTTTTCGTCGACTTCAAAGCTGCATTCGACAGTACGGAAAGCAGTTACCTGTATGCCGCGATGTCTGAATTTGGTATCCCCGCAAAACTAATACGGCTATGAAAGATGACGTTGCTCAACACCAGCAGCGCCGTCAGAATTGGGAAGGACCTCTCCGAGCCCTTTGATACCAAACGAGGTTTCAGACAGGGTGACTCGCTGTCGTGTGACTTCTTTAACCTGATGTTGGAGAGCATCGTACGAGCTGCAGAACTTAATCGGTCAGGCACAATATTTTACCTATAAGAGCGATGATATTGACATCATCAGCCTTAACAACCGCGCTGTTAGTTCTGCCTTCTCCAAACTGGATAAAGAGGCAAAGAGAATGGGTCTGGTGGTGAACGAGGACAAAACGAAGTACTTCCTGTCTGCAAACAAACAGTCGGAGCACTCACGTATCGGAACCCACGTCACTGTAGACAGTTATAATTTCGAGGTTGTAAAAGACTTCGTCTATTTAGGAACCAGCATTAACACCGATAACAATGTCAGCCTTGAAATTCAACGTAGAATCTCTCTTGCCAACAAGTGTTACTTTGGACTAAGTAGGCAACTGAGCAGTAAAGTCCTCTCTCGACGAACAAAACTAACACTCTACAAGACTCTCATCATGCCCGTCCTAACGCATGACGGAGAAGCTTGGACGATGACAACAGCCGATGAAGCGACGCTTGGAGTGTTCGAGAGAAAGATTCTGCGTAAGATTTTTGGACCTTTGCACGTTGGCAACGGCGAATATCGCAGGCGATGGAACGATGAGCTGTATGAGCTTTACGACGACATAGACATAGCGCAGCGAATAAAGATCCAGCAGCTACGTTGGCTGGGTCATGTCGTGCGAATGGATACAAACGCTCCGGCTTTGAAAGTATTCGATGCGGTACCAGCTGGTGGTAGCAGAGGAAGAGGGTGGCCTCCTCTGCGTTGGAAAGATCAGGTGGAGAAGGACTTGGCTTCACTTGGTGTATTCAACTGGCGCCGGTTAGCACGACAAAGAAACGACTGGCGCGCTTTGTTAAACTCGGCCAAAATCGCGTAAGCGGTTATCGCGCCAATTAAGAAGAGAAGAAGAAGATAAAATTGATCCTCGAATCAAAGAAAGCCCCTTAAGTGCTTAGAAAAACTCATTTTATTTAATTTTTCAATATGAAAAAAGACGATTCATAAGGCAGCAGGAAAATAAATTATTCAGCTCAGCCTGTTGGACAGCTGAATCACTAGAATTTCTGATTTCAACACAAACTTTTAGATCATCAGCGCAGAGAAGAAAATTAGCAAAGGAAAAATATGAACGGATCTCATTAGTAAACAAAACAAATACCAAAGCTCTTAAAATACAACCCTGAGGTACACCAGAGGTGGCAATAAACTGTTTCAAAGATACCCCATCGATACCTACCGTGCTGCACTTAAGGGGGTAGTATGGTTTTTTTTTTTTTTTCATTTTTTTTTTTTTTTTTTTTTTTAATTATTCTATAACATCTTAAGATTAATGTGTGAAAGTTTGAAGTGCATTAGAGTAAAATTGACAAAGACACAAAGGATTAAGTATCTACCTCTCCAACCGGATTTCACGCTGCCGAAAATCTTTAAACGCGTTTTTCTCACACTTGCCTTTTTTACGGTCGGTGTCCACTGCAGATTCATATCTACTGCACCGATTCTTTTCAAATTTGGTTTTTTTGTTTCTTTACTTTATTCACGAGGTAATGACGTCGAATTTTTTTTTTTTTTAATTTTGTCATATTTTAAAACAACAAAGTTTTCAAGTTTTTTTTATGAAAAATCGGTGTTTTGACTTCAAAGCGCTTTAAAAAATTGAAAATTTCACACAATATTCTTTAAATATGACTTTATAATGAAGTAATTTTAAAATTTTGAATAAATCAACTGTGTCGACAAAACAAATTTCGAAAAATATGCTTGTTTTACACCGAATTAACCATACTACCCCCTTAATTATTAAATAGGATCGAATCCAATCAAGGAAAGTCGAATGAAAACCAAGAAATGCCAATTTAGTTACTAAAATCGTATGTGAGATTTTATTTGTTAGCTTTGAAGAAGTCCGTGTATATCACGTCAATTAGGTATCCACTCTGGAAGTCTGCCTGACAATCTTCAGAAAAAACGTATACTTGTCAACTACGTAGATCTTGCAACTACAAAATCGTGCTGTCTGGGACTAATAAGACATTTTACGCTAAAATATGTAAAATATGTTTTTGAGAAAACATTCACAAAGTTTAGAGACAGTAGATAATTGTTATTCGCAATATCTCTCTTATTACCGCTTTTGTGAATTGGAGTGACTGAATCAGCTTCAACTGTACAAGACAATTTGCTTATGTTCTTCATGAATATCTTTATCAGACACGAAGTTAGATGAAATGAAATCGGCAAATAAGTTCTCTGTATCACGTCCTTATAAACAACAGTATTAGTAACACGAGAAGCTTTTCTTATAAATTTAAAAATAAATAAATAGTCAAACATTATTCGGATTACTTCTTATGTTAAGCTCAAATTTGTGAATGTGTTCTTTATACAAAGGTTTATTTAAATTACAAAACTTATTCATGTGGAAGATAAAAAATTCATAAAAGCGGGTTTCTTTAGATAACATGAACTTCTTAAAGAAGTTGTTTCACACATCTTTGTGATGTTTGTTTTTAAGTGACTTAATTACACATTTTTAATATCAAACCGACATATTGATAATAATAGTAATTGAGTAAGTACTTTATTTTGAGTAGATATTTAGGCTGAGCTGCTTTTCTAACTTACGGAGTACGCCATCGGCGCTGAATATGGCCTCTTGTGGTCCCACCATATCTGTAATATTCGCTATTGTCTCCTTTTACCGAGTTGAAAACGAACTGCTTCCATAATTTACGCGTGCTCAGGACGTCAGTTTTCAGGGCACCATCCCTATACTTATAAGAAATCAAGCCGTTCGTACATCTTTCTTTTTTATAATTTCGTTTTTGCATTCCCAGCCATTTTTGCTGTCGCAAATAACCTGAAGACCTTCAAACTTTCTTGTTTCCATAATAAACCAACCTACCTAGACGCCAGCTCGCGTTACAACCGATCGTAGAACATATTTTGGCGACCTATGATATTTCTTACATTAAGCCTTTTACCACTTACCATCTCAATTGATGCATCTGTCGTTTTTACCAACTTCAAAAAATCTAACTAATCGACTTAACGAAATTTACTGAGAACATATCGCTTCCTTTTCCATCGCAAAATAAGCACGAGTTGTTGCTGCAACAGGATAATGGTGCGAATCAATGTAAGGTCCGTAGACCTCTACGTATGTCTTGAAGGTAGCTACGCCGAAACAAGTCGCTTAGCAGAAGTTCGGTTGTGTAGGCTGAATTTTCACACTATGAGACCAAATATCGCTTCCATACTAACAATAAAATTGTCAAGAACGATGTTTAGGTCGACACGAAGATATAAAATAAGCGACCGTTGTGGTAAGTGCGCACGATGTATATAAATCTCATTTTATGCACTCTCATTTTATTAACATACGAGTAAGTAGGTGTGAAAAAACTGATTTTTCATGCGTCGCATTTATTCCCTTAGATAAGTTAAGCAAAAATTAAATAGCATTTAAACAGTAAAACGAGACTGTAGTTTATGTTTACAAACTTGCGTCCACATTTCTGGCAAACATTTTATTTTTTATTAATGTGGGTACTCAAATCGGTTGCCACGCGCGCCAATGCGATTATTTGTAAGCACACTAAGAGTTTCTACAGTCTGTTCAATAGAAGCGTTACCGCCACAACTTAGAAGCTATTTGAGCAATTCGATTCTAACAAGCTGCATTACATGGGCGTATAATATTTATTATACGCAATATCACTAAATATTATAAAACAAAGTCGCTTTTTCTGTCCCTATGTCCCTATGTACGCTTAAATCTTTAAAACTACGCAACGGATTTTGATGCGGTTTTTTTTTAAAGATAGATTGATTGAAGAGGAAGGTTTATATCTATATAATGTGAAGAAATATATAAAGGGGGCGTGGCAATCGGTCAAAATGTGGCAAAAAAACATAATTTTTTTGTTTTCACGGCCATAAATCATAAACGAATCAACCAATTAAAATGAAACTTTCTTGAAGCTTAACTGTGAAATATTTACTTTCGTCCTGTATGAAAAAAAAATTGATTTATTTGTTATTTAACCAAAATTGTTTAAACAAAAGCAGCTCTTTTTCCAAAAAAGCTGTTTGTGTGTTTGTTCGCTGTCAACCGAATGAAGCAACAGGCGTTAAGCGATAATCTCACCACACCTCATTAATGTTGAATTACATCGTATGGTGACGTATGTATGTATGTATTTACGAATCGCTCGCATTATTTCATTTCGGACGTATGTACATATGTATCTATATTATGTATGTACTGAATTCCATGTAATTATATGCACATACAATTTTACAGCGAAATAAAACGCTTTTTTCACGTTCTATATTAGTAAATCGCACATAATTAAAATACAGTTTTTGAATAGTTTTTATTGATTCGGAGCGCGTTTAGTTTGCTATTGATTCCATATAATAACATTTTTTGTCATTTACTTTTTACGACAACTAATAGCTTATTTTCGAAGCGATTTCAACAAATAGGTACAACATTAATCCTTATCCAATTAAATACCTTAAATACATTGTTGTTTTCATATAAATCTATGTATATGGCTCTTTACAGCATATAATTAAAAACAATATTTTTCAAGATATTACATCAGTAATTAGTAATTGAGATCTACCGGAAAAATTGCGTTAGCTGTTGTTGCTGTCCGGCATTGCCGCTACTCTTTTGGAAAGAGGCCGAACCACACACTCTACAATCAAGCACCCGCTGAAAATCGCAACCGATGATGATAACAGCGTCTGTAGTGTTTCTAGACAGAGCAATACAGGAAAATTGATGCGTGACTGCTCATTAATAGTCTGGGACGAAGCTACCATGTCAAACAAGACGTCTGTGGAAGCACTGGATAGGGCAATGCGCGATTTGCGCAACAAAAATTCACCTATGGGTGGATGTACAATTCTGTTCTCAGGAGATTTCCGTCAAATCCTACCAGTTGTGGCTCGAGGAACACGTGCTGACGAAATAAATGCTTCGCTATAAGGATCCCACCTTTAGTCGTATGCCAATAAATTAGAGCTTAAAACTAATATGAGGGTTTCGTCATCTTCACGTGAGGACAGGCTATTTCCAGAGATGCTGTAAAAAGTTGGTAATGGAGAATTAACACAAAGTGAGGGAAGGATTAACCTAGAAAACCTTTGTGTTTTGATAGACAACATCCAAGAGTTAGTCAACAATGTCTATCCTGACATTGATAACATAAGTTATAAGACAATATCTTGGTTTAAAGAAAGAGCTATTCTGTCACCAACTAACGAACAAGTAGATAAAGTAAATAACTTGATTACTTCAAAGATTGATGCGCCGACGAAAATATACTACTCGGTCGATACTGTTCTCGATTTGGAAGAAGCTGTTCATTTTCCTAGAGAATTTCTAAATTCTTTGAACCCGTCTGGACTCCCTCCTCACAAAATGAAGCTGAAAATAGGTTGTCCTGTTATTTTATTAAGAAACCTAAGTCCTAAGTAAGAGAAGATGTATTGATTCCCCGAATCCATCTGATACCATCGGATCTACCATTCCAATTTAAACGCTTACAATTTCCGGTAAAGACATCTTTTGCAATGACCATTAATAAATCTCAGGGTCAAACCTTCAACGTTGCAGGCTTAGATTTGAGTGTTGACTGTTTTTCACATGGCCAACTGTATGTCGCTCTTTCAAGAGTAACCTCTAGAGAAAACATGTTTGTATTGTCTAATGACAAGAAGGCTATGAACGTTGTATATAAAGACATTCTGTAATATAGTAATTGTTGTAAAAATATAATAAATACATATGTAAAAATGCAAAAAGTTAATATGCAAAAATGTAGGGTATGAATTTAGATATCCCAAAGATAGCAGGAAATCTTCATGCTATAAAGAAAGGAGAATTGTTTTACTCCAAATTTAACGCGTGCGGGCCAAGGGCAGTAATGAATAAGCCAAAACTACTGAATCGATTTTAATCATTTTTTCAGTGAGTGACATAGGGTATATATTTTATACCCGTGCGAAGCTGGGCGGGTTGCTAGTATTCAATAAAATGCATAGCCACTACCATAAACTATAATGATTTTACATCTTCGAGTCATATTTGGTGTTCATTTTTGCACAAATTGTGGTACTAATTGGCTCCAAATCAGCTGAGTTTGCTAGATAACTATTTACCATATTAGTTTTCGCTTCAGTTTTTTCTTAAAAATTGTTCAATAATTTTCAATAGAGCATCAGGTGACTGTGAAGGCCAAACTAACATTTCTATTCCCACACACATACACTTTCTGCTGCAACGCTTGGGATCATTGTCTTCATGTAAATCCAAGGATTGTATGCTGCACTGGTGCACAGATGGCTCGAAGACATGAGAAGGCATAGGCGCTGGAATATGCGGTCCCAGAACCAAGCGTTCTGTGCCGATTGGTAATTTTCCAAGCATTTTCCAAATGGATGTATGCCATATGTCTATGTGCAGAGTTAACTTAGACAGTAACTTCCGGAATGAGCGAATTGCCATTCTGAGCGACAGTAAGGCGACTCTCAAGGCTTTGTCATCCTGTAAGACTAAGTTCCCTGTGATTCTTGAGTGTATTTAGAAATTGAATCTGTTAGGAACGCACAATCGCATCTGGCTAATTTTGGCCTTAGGACACGGGAGTATAACTGTGAACGAAGTAACGAACGCATTGGCAAGAGCGTCTGCGGCCTCGAGATTAATACGACCCGAACTCTTCTTTGCTTTGGCATAACACACTATCAAGGATAAGCTTAGAGAGAAGAGCATAGGCTAAGGGAGGTTAGCTGGCACCAAACTATGAGGATATGCCTGGCGAAATTCTTACTGGGCGGTTACAAGAATAACAGGTTGAAAAAACCCATAAGGATAAGCTGAGAATTCCACGGGCATACTCACATGCAATTGCAGACTGCCTAGTCATATGAACATGATCGGGATATCGTCAACTGATTCTTGTCGTTTCAGCTACCAATCGCCAAGACTCCATTGTACCTTCTCCTTGAATGCAGCACTATAGCGCAGAGAAGGTTAAAACATCTGGGCGATTTGCAGTCAGAAAGAAAGGCACATGCGCTCTGGCAACCCAGCTCTATCTTAAGTTTAATAAGGGGAATAGCTCTGTAAGAGGGCACAAAACGCCATGAGGTCGAAGTGCAAATCTCAATTCTAAATCTAAATCTAAATCTAAATCAAAGGTTGCCTAGTTCTTGCAAACTTCTTCGCAGCTGATGGTTATTTTTATTCATAAAAAGTTTATTCATAAAATTTAATAAATTTTGGTTCATCAAAACTGCATTCAATTTGGCGGTTAACACAAACAAATTGCTAAATACCTTTTCCGCTATGCTGTCCCAAACAAGAATCTTAACTGGATGCTTAACAACTCCTTGAAGTTGTCGATTATCAGCAGTACACCAGAAAGGACGTATGCAACTATTCACCAAGTATTCTTCCGTGAATTTACGGTTAGAGAGGTTTTTTGGGTGTAAACATAGAAACACTGCCACAAAACGGTTTTCATACGCGGAACTCATTTTATAAAGGGTGTTTTTTTAGAGGTTAGGTTTTCAAGTTGGCACTACTTTTTTCGTAGATGGTCTTTTTGACAGCTGTCACTTGATTTATGCTCAGTTTGGTTTGCCATTTCATAATGAATAGACTTACACCTGAACAAGCGCGTCGCACGTTCGGTGAATGGGCCCAAAACGAGATGGCCACCGATCCCGATTTTCACAAGAAAATTTTGTTCAGCGATGAAGCTAACTTTTGGTTGAATGGGTATGTCAATAAGCAAAATTGTCGCATTTGCAGTGAACATAATCCACAAGCCATTGCTGAGTCGCCGTTACATCCTCAAAAAGTCACTGTTTGGTGTGCTCTATGGGCAGAGGGAATCATTGGTCCATATTTCTTTAAAAATGAAGCCGGCCATAATGTTACAGTCAATGGAGAGCGCTATGGAGCCATGATTAATGACTTTTTCGTGCCTGAATTGGACGATGTTGATGTGGACGACCTTTGGTTCCAACAAGACGGCGCTACATGCCATACAGCCAACGCAACAATCGATTTATTGAAGGAAACTTTTGGTGAGCGCATTATCTCGCGCCGTGGACCTGTGGCGTGGCCTCCAAGATCGTGCGATATAACACCGCTGGACTATTTCTTGTGGGGCTATGTGAAGTCGCTTGTCTACGCAGATAAGCCCGAGACAATTGACGTCTTGGAAGAGAATATTCGGCGCGTTATTGCTGACATACGGCCCCAATTGCTGCAAAAAGTGGGCGAAAATTGGGCCTCTCGGCTGGAATTTATTCGAGCCAGCCGCGGCGGCCACTTGCCCGAAATCATTTTTAAAACATAATGGCAAACCCTTATCTTTATAATAAAGCTAAATTCTTGGCCATAACATTAAATTATATACGTTTTATTTCATCTTGAAAACCTAACCTCTAAAAAAACACCCTTTAAAAACAACCTACGTCTTATAAACTTCTCAAAAAACTAGAAAATTGTACCAGGCGTTTTGCGAAAGGGATAGGCCTATTTAAGAGAATTTAAATTTGGTTTTGTAGCGAAAATCTAACTTTGCCGTGCACGCTTCTATTAGACAAACTGTATATATATACAGAAGTATATGCATCGGTTAGGTTTTTCCGTGTCAAGCGACCCGCTACCACGCAAAGCGCTACAAATGCGCCACAATTCGCGTACACAAAGGTATGAGTAGAGCTGAGCCATGAAAATGCATTTATTTTTAAATAGAATGCCAGTATTAGTATTTTACCTATGCATGTGTTTGTGTGCAAGAAGATGTGTGTACAAGTATGTGAATGACTATTTATTCTAAATTGCTACTAGTTATTACTACCCTGTAAGGAAATCACTAGATGTAAAAAGTTAGAGCTTCAGTACTGCTCCTATTTTGCCAAATGTGAACTAGTCTCCAAGTGATTAGACAAATACTAGTCTGAATATTGGGGAATTCGGCATAACTCAGCACTACGGTGGAACGACACGGAGTTATATCCGGCCAAGAACTGCCACTCTCTAAAAATATATGGGGATCGTTTGAATCTGTTACTACAACAAAAAGTTATCATATATGTTGAGTGAAGTGAAATATCTCAGATCAGTGTTTTTACTAGCTGGAAATCTGTGGTTCCAGTTTTTTTTTTAATTTAATTCCCAACTTCAACGAAATACACAAATTCGTAAGCACTTCTGACTAGTTTAAGTTTTTTTTCTTTTTTTTTTTTGAATACTGCAATGAATCCACTACTTAGTTTCAAGCATTACAAAGCATAATAAACATAAAAACATAACATAACAAAATTCCCATCCAATGCTGAGGTCATCACTGAAAATATCTAGTATCTTAAAGGCTTCGCATAATCTTTTTTCTAATAACACATCAAAGTGTTGGAGGATCGCTGGGCTAAGTGCATTACTTATTTTCGCTTATTTTCTTTCAGATTTTTAATTTCTGTCTTTTAATTTCATATTATTTTACTATATTCATTCGTTTATAAAACGGTATATCGGTTTAATAAAATTGTTTTCGAATATCTTCTAGACAGGTACGGGGTGTAAGATTCCCACCTTTTTGTAATTATTTAAGACTATATATGTATATTTATCATATATATAAAATATGTCAATATGGATATCAAATGAGAGTTATTTCAGGCAACTTTAATCTAGAATAGCCTTTGAGTAGGGTTACCAATGTTAAAATGCAGCAATCCTCTTTTATTAGCTATCCAAGTCAACAAAATTTCCTCTTTTTTGACTGGTTTCTATTCTTTCGTGCGCCGAAGACGATTTTTGTACCTAAAAACGCCCATCAAAATTTCAATTTTTCAACATTTTTGAAATAAAAGTTTGATAATGCAGATGTTTTCTTAAATATTCAAGGCAGATTTCCTGAAAATATTACTTAATTTAAAAAATTTTTCATTGTAGTTTTTTGACTTTAAACATGAAATTGTATGCAAATCGTACTTCATACAAGAGTTTCATTTTCATGTCTGCAAATAAATATTACCATTTGATTGTTGACCAAATATTGAAAACAAAAAAGATAATTGAATATATTAACGGAAACAGTAATAATTCTCTTAAGTTGTGGTACAAAATCCAATTTTTTTTTTTTGAAATTTCAAAATTTTTCGAACATTTTTTTTTTAAAGATCATTTTTTCGAGTGGTCCACACCGTTCCACTTCAAATCAACATGAGTGATGTAGCCACATATTTCAGCTATGATCTCAAACTGAAACCTGTTGCGCAAAGTTGCGCAAATTAAAAATAATGTAGCTTTTGTGCATTTACCCACAGGCAAAACGTTACATATGGCTTATGCAATTTTGTGTAAAAGACAGAACAGACCCCATCAGCATTAAGAGACAACTAAAATGCTACTCACCATGGTAGATGGCAAAGTATGCAATGCTCTTACCACATCATCTCAAAAATGCTATGTATGTGGGTCAACGCCAATAATGATGAACGAAATCGAAGAATCAGTTCTAAAGGAAACCGACCCATCTACATTTCAGTTTGGCTTGTCCACTTTACATGCATGGATAAGATTTTTCGAATGTTTACTACACATATCATATCGATTAGAGTTCAAAAAATGGCAGGCTAGAAGTCTAGAAAAAAATAAAAAGACATCAAAAGTCGAATGGGATTATTGGTGGATATTCCTAAAACGGGTGGTAGTGGAACGACAAATGATGGGAACATGGCTCGCAGGTTTTTTAATGATCCTGAAGTATCATCAGAAATTACTGGAATTGATATTAATTTAATCAAGCGGTTTGCCACTATTTTACAAACATTATCGTCTGGTCTTGATATTAATATTGAAGCATTTCAAAAATATACCCTTGATTCTGCTAAACTATTTGTCCAACTATATGATTGGTATTACATGCCGGCTTCCGTGCACAAAATATTAATTCATGGGAGTTTAATTATTAAACATGCTTTGCTGCCTATTGGCCAACTCTCCGAAGAGGCTCAGGAAGCACGCAATAAGGATTTGAAAAATTTTACACAAAACAATACACGAAAAATGTCGAGAACTGCCACAATGACAGATTTATTAAATGCTTTGCTTTGTTCATCAGATGTAATTATAATATCAAAAACTAAGGTTCCGAAAAACAAGCCAAAACCATTTTCAAAAAAGGTTCTTGCGCTTTTAAATTTGAAAAATGATCTAGCCTCAGAAAACAGCTCATCAGAAACCGAGGATTCTGAATCATAAAAAAAAATTAAAAATGAAAAACAAAAAAAAACAACTAAATATCAAAAACAAATTTAAAAACTAAAACAAAAAAAAATTTTAAAATTAAAAATAAAAAAAAATTAAAAATAAAAAAATTTAAAAAAATAAAAAATAAAAAAAATCTAAAAACAAACAAAAAAATTATGACAGAATAAGCTTACCGTAAACCTCCACGTGGTACTCTCTGGGGTCGTGAAAAATGTAAAAATGAACTCACCAACTAATTACGGAAGTAAAAATGTGTTTATAGTATTCAATGAATTTAAAATTTGCTAAAACTAAGGTCAGATTCGTCATCACTGATCCTTAAAACCCCTAAATATATATTTTCAGCTTTATTAAATGAATTTTAGAATTTTGTCCGCCAACGCCTTCTGGTCGGACCACTGTGCATCGTTTTGAGAAAAATGGGAAGCTCTGTGGTCGCTCATAACAAAAGCATCACAATTTTTCAAAATTCAAAAAAATATAATATTAACATTTTTTTGAGGTCTAGGATTGCATCGAGTTGCTGCCTAGTATATTAAAGCATAAAATGTAATTAAAAGTTAAATGGACTACTGTGTTTTACAATTTAAATTAAAGTTTCTGAGACACTTCCCGAACGTTTTTAAGTGAAATATTTAGCATATTCTCTTAAACTAGAAGAAACTCCCAAAAAAAAAAGCTCTGAAACCCTCAACATTTCTGCAGCCTCAAAACAAAGTAGTGAAATTGGCCTCAAAACTGTTTTTTAAGAATCTCGAAAATTTTCAAAAAAAGTGCTTGTGCAGATATATTCAAAAAGTATATTTTAGATAAACATGAAAAGACCTCGAAACCCCGAAACCTTCGAAAAACTTGAGATTTATGTAGGCCAAAAAAGTTTCTTCAAAAATCGGTGCGAAGAATAATTTTTGTGCGCCCTAATTAAAAAAAAAATCTGGAAAACCAATTCAAAAAGTATATCGAAAGTAATTTTAAAAAGACCTCGAAAATCCCAAAAATTCTGAAAGCCTCGATAATTATCCGGATACGAAAAAGCGATGTAAAAATTTATCTGAAATCCAGTTCTTAAGAGTTTCAAAAACTTTTAAGAGAACTGGTCGTGACAATAGATTTAAAAAGTATCCTGGAAGTAAGCTTGAAAGGTCCAGAAAAACTCCGAAAAACTCGAGATTTTTGTAGGCTTAAAAAATTCCTCCGAAAATCGGTGTGAAGAATAAAATTTATAGCATTAAAAATTTTCTAAAAACAATATTCTCGAAAACCAATTCAAGAGGTATCTCGTAAGTAAATTTGAAAAGACCTCGCAAGCCCCGCAATTTTTACAGGCTTAAAAAATTCCTCTAAAAATTGGCAGAAGGAATAATATTCTTGAGTCATAAGAGTTTTCGAGAAAAACCGGTCGCGAAAATAGGTTTGAGTGTTGCCACTTTACCCCTAGCGTCGCAAAAAGAGCCGAATTTGTTAAAAAGAAAAATTAGACAATGATTAATAGCAACACCAGATTTGGAACTACTATAAAATTAGCAATACAATTCAAACGAAATATAAAAAAATTATCATGCTGTAATTTACCCTTAAATTTATTTTTGTGGCTAGTGGAATATTTTTGTTGAGTTATTTACTTAAACGGTTTTGAGTACAAGGCTTACATTTGATTGAACAGTTAAAGTGCTGACTTTCGCGATTATTTGGTGGTTACGACTGGTTGCGAAAGTTGCTGCGAAAAATTTCAAGCTTTTCGAGCCTGCCACTTTTCACATTTAAAGAATCCGCTAACACAATTTTATATTAGAAAGATACAATTACAAAAAGCCGCTTTTCCAAGCAAATCTCAGTTGCCCAAGTGTTGCATCACTATTTTAAGCATAAGCGGAACAAAAAGGGGAGGAACTAAAGCTCAATAAAATAGGAAAAATATTAAAATTTTTTGAGCAAGTTGAGCTCAGAGAAATACACTGAGGCAAAGAAGGGACCGCAATAGAACTTCCAGGTCGCATTTCTAAATTCCCTCATAATAATAATATCGAAAAAGATCCCACGGGAACTTGATGGAACTAAAATATTTAGATAAATTCAAATTAACCTCGAAACTCAGCGCACTACCGTCGCAATAGTTAGGAGCCAGTGAGTTTCCTTACTGGGGAGTACCACCACTTTACTGGTGTTTGCGTTGTTGACGTTGCTATGTTCGCATTGAAATTGTTAAGTGAATGGCTCCAAACTCTGTTTCATCTACAACAATAAAAGACGCTGGCTTTGCAGATATGAATGTAGTGCCGGAGTTGTGCAATAATAAATGCTACATCTATATGAAAATTTGTTGTTTGTTAGTGTTCATGCGGTCGTGTTTGTATGAGCTAGGATTCGTGGAATTGTTAAACCAGTTATTTTTGAATACAACTTAGTTGTATTCAAAGTGCATTTAAACTTCCTAAATGCATGCATGCTTTTAAGTAAAGTGCATTTCATTTCATCTGTAAAATAAATTTCTATTTAAATAGTTTTACCTACTTACTGAGTCATTTACCCCTGAGCCTTTTACGCCAAATTTATTTTAAATTCAAAAGGAAAAATACAAGTTAATTGAATAAGCGTGTAAAATAAGCACAAAAGATATTTACAGCGCGTTTAATAACAATTTTTGAAATCTCTTTTGTGTCTAATTTAATTTTAATTGTTTTCTTTTAGTGTGTAATAATAGTAATTTAATATTAATTTTTTGCTAAAGTATTTTTTTTTATTTAAAATATTTTGTAAATTAGAGAATCAACCAAAATTGGTAAATTTTCATCAAATTGCGAAACATTTTAATTAGAATTTTTAGAAAAATGTTGAGTATGCAGTATTAAAGCTCATTAAATTTTTGTAAAGTACAAGTTTAAAGTGGTGTAGTCTTCTTCATTAATTAGCACGATATTTAAGTCAAAATTCAATGGAATTTAGAATTGCATACTCGAAATTTTTCTAAAAATTCTGATAATTTGAAATTTAGATGAAAATTTGTGGGTTGTGTTTCAATGGGCGCAGAGTCTGAATCTTTGATTGATATGGTTTTTGTGGAGGAGCAAGCAGCGTATAAAAGTATTTTATTAAAAAATGGTATTAGAGTTAAATAGGGGGAAAAATTGCCAAAACTTGAATCTTTGTTACTCAGTAAGTTCGTGTAGTGTAGTTATTTTACGCAGCGTAGTTATTATTTGACCTAGCAACTTTTACTCCCATCTAGTGGTAAGCACATTTATTATGCAGACAGTTTTATTTAACCATAAATATTCGTATATGTTGAAAATTTCATGAATTAAAATACAAAATGGAATAAGCTAAAGCTAAAAAAAATTAAACAATGTTTTTCTGTATAGAACCAAAAAGTAATGCGCCTTAACTATAACATTAAGTGAAGTAGTAGTTGTTGTTGTTGTTGAAGTGACTGAATATTTCTACTGAAATAATCCTAATTAGCAGCACCAACACCATTTTGCTACCACTGATCTCCTGTGATGATATGTGATATCTTGGTTTTTTTGTTTTTGTTTTTTAAGTCAGATCCATTTTGTGAGATCCAAGTCTAGCAGCAAATTCTTTATCTCGATGTTTGAGATCTCATTAATTTGCTATAGAAAAGGCTTACCGAAAGAGCGAAGTCGTGCCCTAGCTAGCGGTGGACATTCACATAAGTAGTGGAAAAGACTTTCCTTCGCCCCTTCCGCTTGACAGCTTCTTCAGATGAGATTGAAAAGAAGGTTGAGCCTGGCTGCATTACCCTTTACTTTCTAGTGACCTTTAAGGCTTACAGTAATACGTGAAATGTTTGAGCGAGAGTATGGTTGTGGGTAATTCGTCCTTTGGATTTTGTACGACGGCCATGTGGTTTTTGTTGTAATACATGTTCTTCATTGATTCCACCTTCTTTCGGCTAAGGCATGATTGTGTGAAGTAATGTAATGTAGTAAGTAGTCCTGCTTGGAACACGTCGGAGTATAAGTCGTGGAGTTGGAGTTCAGGAAGTCGAATTGACTGAGATAGATTGAGCGGCTCCACATGGAAGCCAGCTCCCATCCCACAGTTCGTCTTAGAACCGTCAGTGTAGATTTCAATGTCGTACCTCCCAATCACCTTCCCTTTGCCCGGTTGCCTCGGTTCTCGGTGGAAAACGTATCGTAAAGTCTTTTTTGAAGTTAAGATCAAGGACTGTGTAGCCTGCTTTGTTTTTGAGCAGTGAGGGTCCCTGTAGGAGGATCTTACCGTGATCGTACTATCTGGTTGTCCAGCTTCCTATAACTCTCAATCTCAGCGCGCTGCAAGTAGCCGAATGGGTTGGTGCGTGATTACCATTCGGAATTCACAGAAAGAACGTAGGTTCGAATCTCGGTGAAACACCAAAATTAAAAAAAAACATTTTTCTAATAGCGATCGCCTCTCGGCAGGCAATGGCAAACCTCCGAGTGCATTTCTGCCATGAAAAAGCTCCTCATAAATAAACCATTTGCCGTTTGGATTTGGCTTGAAACAGTAGGTCCCTCCATTTGTGGAACAACATCAAGACGCACCCCACAAATAGGAGGAGGAGCTCGGCCAAACACCCAAAAAGGGTGTACGCGCAAATTATATATATTAATATTGTAGTAACAGATGTGTTAGTACATTAAGCGCTTTAGTAGAACTGGTGCTAAGCGCTCCTGTTGTTTGGATGTATTTATTTTTTATTGCGGGCCACCAGAGTAGTAGTGTATTCGCATATGTTAGTGTATTTGCCTTGCATTGGCTGTATAGGACCAATTGGATAGTTTTGGTTGGAGACCTCATTTTTTACCCAACGTCTCTTGCACGTGTAAAGTGCTATATTCGCTTTCTTTACCCTGTACTCGACGTTGGACCTCAAGTTGAGTTTGGGATCTAAGGCGTCACCTAAATATTTTGCCTGTTGGGTTATCATAAGACTAATATCTAAGTCTTACTTAGCCTAGGATTACTTGTCCCAGAGAGAAATGTTTGTAATATCATAATTGAAGAAGTTCTTCTTTCTATAGATAAAAAAATAGGCCAGATAATTGCCAAAAGTTTCTCTTGATATCATTTTTGAACCATTAGGAAAATTTAGCGAATGGCAATCAATGGCAATTCACTACGAAATTGGACCGTTTTGTTACAGTTCGGAAAAAATCGCAGAACCCAAAATGTTATATTTGTGTTCATTCGTGCAGCATTTATGCGGGAATCAAAACGAATTTCTGGCTTAACTTCAGCTCCAATGATACAAAATTTCATGTGGCCGTCAAGCTTAATAACTTTACAGTTATTTTCGCTGATTAGCCTACTAAGGCGTGTCTAATCTTTGACGTTCATGTTACCGGAACGCAATTTTTGAAACCGCAGCTTTGCTATTTCCCTTTTTAGCTCCAAAACTATTTTTCCCCTAAAACTTTTCTTAAAGCATAAAATCATCTTTAAATTGCCGTACAGCATAACATGGCGTAATGTATATATTGTGGAATATAGCATACATATGTATATGTCTTTAATGAGCCATATTCCGGAAAATATTATAGTATGTACCACTAAGACTACCCTGCGTATGAGTAATATTTACTTGGAATAAGCAGATAATTTCAACATACTCTTCTTTTGACAGGATAAAAATGAAATATAGAGGGAATAAAAGATCATTTCCGTCTTTATTGTCAACTATAGCCCTTGTCAATCAAACCTTCAGTACAGATTCGCGAATTTCAGCATTTATTTCACCGGTGGTATTTTGTGAATGCTGTCTGTATATTTGGCGTAATATTTATTCTCAAAGCCGCTCAAAAAATACTCTAACTTAGTCAAATTGCAGCCACTAATCGGCTAATCGACATCAAAATGCTTTGATTTTCATATAGGATGGAGGTCTAAAACCAACTTCTGCAGTGCATATAAAGACATTTTTTTTTGAAAATCCTCATGGAACATTTTGCTTAAAGCTACTCTTTTTCCCTATATATTGGCTAATTATTATAAATGCTCAATCCTAACACTTGATTTTTAGAAGGCAAATAGAATGTGTACAGCAGACCTACGAATGTAAATTAACAAGAAACGTCAGCTTAATTAGAAAGCATCCATTAGTCGCATTTTCAAAACCAACATAACAAAGTAATAAAAACCCTTTTGAGAAGAAAATAAAAACGTTCTTGCTATAGATATAATAATTTGTATGATCTGCACATTTAAACATATGGAGGCATTCACTAGCGAATTTTTTTGGAAATATTCATTTTGGAAATTCATTTCCTGACTCTTCAGTATGAATAAATTTATGATTGATTATTATTAGAAAAAAAAAAAATATATATATAAAACTTCAGTTGAAATGCACTATAAATATGGCCAACTTTTCTTATAGATACTGCATATATTGCGTTGATTACTTTGTCACTTATACTTACTTGCATTGATTACTATATGAATTGTAGGTCGTTTGATAGCAACATAAGCTCGAATATTTTTTTGGTATTTAAAACTTCTTTGACTTTGATACTTCGAAAGAATTATTTATTATATGAAATGATATCTAAGGATCTTTCAGAAACGATGGATGTGTTCTGGAAAAACCAAAAATTTTAAAGATTTGCATTTTGCAGTTGTTTGCATTATGAAAAAAAAAATTTTAAATTCAATATATAATATAACTGTTTCTTAACATAAAATAATTTTTCGAATTATATCATTTAACATAATATAAAATAACATACATATTAGTATGTCAAAAAGGTACCGGGAATTGTTCAATGAAACGCAAAATAATTGTTTAATCATTCAAATTTATTTTTTCGCCTTCAAAATAGGATCCATTCGAAGCAATACACATACGCCAACGATTAGTCTAGTCATCAAAACCCCTTTTAAATGCGTTTGAAGAGATCTTCTTCAGCCTCTTCAGCGAATTCTCCTTAATGGCCTCTATCGAAAGCGGCATCTTAAGTTTTGGGGAAGGAAAAGTCCCAGAGGGCTAAATCCGATGAATATGGTGGTTGTTCGCTGATAAGTGTTGAGTTTTTGGTTCAAAACGTTTTCACAATATGAGCCTTGTGGGACGGTGTGTTGTCATGGTGTAATGCAGGGTATGTCTCAATTTGTTGAATATTTTTCGGACAGACGACCACACAGTCATTATCGTAAATTCTTTATTATTATTATTTTATTCTAATCATTGTTAGTGCCAAATCAAAAAGAAGTGAAGAATCTACTATCTACCTTTCTAACTAAATATCTCATTTCAGGACGATAAGGTAATACAAAATTTTTTTTTTATTAATTTAAAACAATAAACTACGTTTAAAGATTATAATTGTGAAGGCTTTGATTGTTTCGAGTTTATAAGGCTATAATTGCAAAATGTTTTATTAATGTAATATTTTTTTCATTTCTAAATTTGTATATATTTTATTTGAATGCCTTTCAGTGATATATACATCATACAAAATTTCGGAATCGGCCGAATAATAAGTTTTCCAACATTTTAAAAAATAGTTCTGAACCTCAGCTACATCAGATCTAAGCGTTATGAGCTGAAGCTTGACGAGTTTTAACCTTCCATTGGCAGCGGGCCTCAATATAAATGAAGAAAAGACGAAGTACATGACATAATCCTTTCAGAGTCAGAAGTTGTGTTTTTGAGTTATTCCAAGAGTTTAAATACTTAGGCGTAATACTCAGCACAAATAAGGATATGTTCTCATCTATACAAGACTGTATTCAGGCAGCTAACAGAGCATACTTTGCCCATATCAAACATATGAAGTCTTCATTGTGGGGTCCAATATGGGTGCTTTACGTTAATGAGATGAGTTCACTGATGCAATTTGAAAGAAAAATTCTTAGAAGAATATTCGGCCATGTACAATTTGAACACGGTTCATACCATATACGGTATAAACACGAGCTCGGTGTTTTAATCGCGGGAGGAAATGTAACGCAGCTTATAAAGTTCCAAATATTACGGTGGTATGGGCACATTTTAAGAATGAGCAGCGAAAGAACGACCAAAAAAAGTATTTGAAGAAAATCCTGAAAGAGCAAGAATGAGAGGTCGGCCAAGGAAATGATGATTGCAAGGCGTAGAAGACGATATACGAAAGATGAAAATCTAACAGCTTAGAGCGAAAGCGGGCTGTCGAGAAGAATGGAGGCGTATTGTACATGAGGCAATGGTCCACCCTGGACTGTAATGCCGAGATGATTGACAGCAAAAGTAAGGAAAATAATACGAAATCATTCTTCTTATGCTTATCCTTAAACATTTTTCAACCTAGTGGAAAATATTAATAAAAAATACTAATTAATAAAAAGAAACATTTGTTAACATTAATATTTATTGTTTTGGTCCTATCTAGTCGTATCTAAATTTAATAATTTTAAAAGTTCACACTATTCACCATTCAATATGTAGATTTTTTAAGAATATATTCCATACCATTACTTGAGTGTTAGCTTTTTGGAAGTAACTTAACGTTAACAAAATAAATTTTGTATGCCTTCGCTTGACCGAATGGTTTTCCCTAAATATGGGTTTTTATAAGAAATATTTCGTTATAGGAAAACATGGAAGAGTTTGTTATTACTACAGAGTCTTTTTCTATAATCTGATATTTTATGCTCTTATTAAGCATCGACTATTCGAATGGTGTTCAGTCTACAACTCATTCGGCTTAAGCACAAAAAAATAATGCAATTCATAATGAATTGATAACCTCCGCATTTTCTATCTAAAAAATGCCCATTCATTGCCATTAGTCTTAGTTTATGGTGTATGTGAAATAATTGTTGCCAAGTCAATGTTTCAAAAGTGTACGATTCATTGTCGGGACGTATGAGTGACATTTATCCACATTTGCGGTCTCTACACACATAGGAATGACATATACATATGAAAATATATTGTACATACCTATATAATACACTTATGGTCACAATAATAATAGCGAGTTATATGGAAAAGTTTTGACTGTTTTGATTTTTTTTTTTAATAAAGCTCGTACTACCAAAAAACCACATAACACAAAGTTTGAAACTCTGTCCAAAACTTTAAGAAATTCAACAAAATTTCGAACTTTTTGGTCGCAATTTTTAGAAACATTCTCAGTTTTTAGTGTTTTAGCCCAGCAAATTTTAATGCAATATAATATTGGTAGCCGCCGTAGCCAAATGTGTTGGTGCGTGGCTATTACTCGGTAGTGTCCGAGGTTGCAGCACCAAATGATAGAAAGTGTTTCTAAGAGCGGTCACCGCTCCGCAGGCTATGACAAATCCCCGAGTGTATTTCTGCCATGGGCAGGCTCCTCCCAAAAACCATCTGTGGCATAAAACCATAGGTGCTCAATTTTGGAAAAAACATCACTATGCACACCACAGATTGGAGAAGGAGATCTGCCAACCCGCCAACAAAGAATATAAGCGCCAATTACATAATAAATATATGCAAGGGGAAGTCCAAAATAAACAAGACTGGCGTCATAGAAATATTTTTGGGACGCCATCTTTTTAATGAGTTAGTGCGTTGGAAGTTACATCCCTAGCTGACTTCCAGTCAAAGCTTGGTGCCATTCGGTTCAGTGGCAGCGAAGTTATTGCGTCTAAAGTGTCAATATATTTGTGTCATCGGTACAAAAAGGAGTTTCAAACAAAGAGCTAATATCAAATTTTGTTTTAAAATCCCTTAAATGTTTACCGAAACATTTGAATTGCTGAAAAAAGTTTATGGCGATGATTGTCTATCTCATGCAAGAGTTCATGCGAGGTTTACACGTTTCCGACATGGTTGTAAGGACATAAATGACAATGAATATGCGGGCCGCCCAAAATCAGTAATCACCGAAAACTCCATCGAAATTATTGGTAAATTTATCAAAAATGAACCGAAATCATTGTAGAAACTAATGGAATCGGAGTTGAGTATCTCCAAAACATCGATTTAACGCATTTTAACTGATAATTTGGGCTTACGAAAGGTCTCTGCATGTTTCATTCCACACAAGTTAACTGAGGACCAAAAATTGCTCAGAATTCAGTATTCGAAAGACCTAATTAAAGAAGCGAGAAATGGCGAACACTTCCTATACAACAATTTAACTGGTGACGAAATGTGATGTTTCCACTATGAATCTGAAATTTAGCGTCAAAGTGCCGAATGGAAGGCCCCAGACGAGCCGTCGCACAAAAAATCGCGTTTGAAGAAGTCAGAAATCAAGTCGATGCTCAGTTGTTTTTACGATTAAAAGGGAATTGTCCACAAGCAATTCATGCCAATGGGCCAAAGCGTCAATGCATTTCTATCTTCGCATTTTCAAGAGTTTGTTACATCCCACTCGACGAATTAGCTCTGAATACCGCGAGGGAGGAAGCTGGCGCTTATTGCATGATAATGCACCATCTCATCGATCCACTCTTGTGATTGATTTCCTGACTAGAAATCGCATTTTAGTCATCAATAACTCACAGTAGTCGCCTCATATGGCTCCTTGTGACTTCTACCTATTCGGAAAATTCCATTTTGCCATGAAAGGAAAATATTTTGCGCCCGTAGAGGCCATCCGATAGGCTTGTACCGACATCCTGAAGGACATTTCGGTCAATGACCTGAAACACTCTTTCGAAAAGCTTTCATATCGCGCAAAACAGTGTATCGAGGCCAAAGGGGACTATTTTGAAAAAATTTGCTCGAAGTTATTCTGTCGTTTCTATTTTAGCTCAGTCTTGTTTATTTTGGACTTCACTTTGTATCTACGAGTATGATTTGAAAAGTTCATGCAAAAATAGGAACTGCTTAGTTGTTTGGGTAAATATTTTTTATTTTTCGTCATAGCCCCTTTTTACGCTTATGCTCTGCGTCCAACGTTATTATAGTTTCTTGGAACTTTCCGCATAATAAGATTTGTCCAGGTCTGAAAAATATACATTCTTTCCCACAATCACCTCCATTTCTTGAAATTAAATTGTAATACGAATTCTATAACTGCCTAGGATCCGAGAGAGCCTGGATAATAAGGGGGGTATATGTATATACTATTCAATATTATGCAAGTCTGAAATAATTAAAAGTCGCCATAATTTGTTTAATATTTTTAGTGGCACTCTTGTACATTTTCTCTACAAAAAAAAAACAAAATCGAGCAAAGCACCTTGAACAAAAATAATCATTAGAAATCAATGGGATTTTGACCAAGACTACCCTGGCGCAATATCGCATATTCAGTTTTAGAAAGTTTTTTTGAAAATTCGAGCTAAAAATTTGATATTTGAATGACATTTTTTGGATTTTTTTAGAGTTTTGTACAAAGTATGACAATTAATCTTATATTTTTTGTCGTACAAGAAATTAAGAATTTAAAAAATTAAAAACAAATAAAAATTAAATAATTACATTGTCGCGACTTTGCAATATGTCGTCGCATTGCTATTATTCTGAGCACAGGTGTATGTAGCTAAACACGAAGGTAGCTGTGTGCAGTCAATGCCATAAGTCTTTGCATACGCACATCTGAATACACATTTAAGTATTCACATTCGTTTCTGCAAACTTCAATGCACACACGATTACCTACTCTCACACACTCATACATAGCAGCTGATTCTTTGTCATAACTTTTGCTCAAGTCATAGTTGTATATTTATTAATAATTGATAATCGGTAGGTATGCCTACTATGGATGAATGTATATTCCTGCCATTACTTATCACAATATCATACTACTTATGTGTATACATGTAATACACACACACACACCCATGTACATAAGCTACTATTATTTTGTTTTTGTGTGTCCACATGAGGTTTTGTTCTTCTGAGCTCCTGAAATTATCAATACCAATTGTAGTTTACGGCTCTTTGTTTGCATTCTTACTCATCCATCCATTTGCGTAATTGTTCGTTATGACAGATCCAACAATTGGAGTGCCTATTGCCCAGTAATTAAAATGTGGTTGTTGGTGTTATTAAGCCGAAGACGTATACAAGCTAGTCTACCAAATCATCATGATAATTATGAGTAATTGTAGGCACTTCTGGACATTAAAACTAGAATAGTCTATATAGGTATAAGTGTTTATTGGAAAGGAAAAAGGATTGGTTCGTTTACTCAGTTCAGCCAAATTTCCTTAGGCAATTATAGAGCTTGGTATCAAGCAAACTGTATTTACAAAATATTTTTATAACGAATCAATAATCCATAAGGCAATGCGCACACCAGTTTGATTCTTTTTATTTTTAGTATTAGAAATCGATTGGTGCCACAAAAGAAACAAAAAAACGAGTTTCAAGTATTTTAAAAGCTATACTTTAATTAGACTGTGAATAAAATGTATATTAGACACCACTTATTTATAGCCTGAACTATTCCATGTCAAGCGTTCCAAGTCAAGGTGATTAACAATTACTTCTTAAAATTAGTTGGCACACAAAGCAGGATTCAATAATTCAAGGTTCTGTATTCCGTAACAACTGAAATTTTGCTGCATTTTGCAAGTAAAGTGAAAAGAGTAGTGATCGCCCTCTGGGAAAATAATAATTGAAAGGTAGAAGAAAAAGTAATCAAATTAAACAAAACGTAAGCATTTGAAGCAGTGAAATGTGTTTAATTAATTCATACAATTCGTGAACCTAAGTGTTTATTTACCATGGAAACATTATGAAGCGTAGGAGTAAAAAGAGTATTTTCGTAACAACCTCGTTCTTCTGCTAGCTAAAGCTGGACAATTAAAGAGAACGTGGTCTACTCTTTCTTCCACTTTCTTGACTCTACAACTTCTGCAGTATTCATTAGAACATATTCCTAGCCTACCTAAAACCCAATGACCGCTGACATAAGCCACGACCTTCGAGATGTTTTCCCTTGAGAGGTTAAGGGGTTAGGGGTAGTCAGAGGCTCGAAAAAATGATAGTTTGCAATAATTTTTTTTTTGCTAGCCAATTGCTTTATTTTACAAAAATAAAAAACATAGCATTAATACATCATGCTTTGACTTGACTTTAGCAAAATTTCAAATAATTATTTGTAAAAGTTATCACTTTTTGTGTGGAGCCGCCCGTTTCTCCAGAAGTCCCTTGCTGTGATGATTACAAGTCCTTGGAAAAAAATCTATTGTAAAATCAATCGGACAAGAGAAATTGGTTTTATTAATAGATGATCTTGTGCCGGATTGGTTTTTTTTTTTCAAAATTAACAATATGGTGGTCTCAGGAAATATTTCTCACATTTTCGAGAAAAAAAACCAACTGTTAATTGTTTAAATAAAATCGGAATTTTTCAAAAAAAGTCCTTCGATCCAGCACGAGCTTTTTATGTTTTTCAAAAGTAGTATAAATTTTATTGAAATCTACTAAGCGGCTTTTAAATTGCAGTGGTCACAAGTTAAAAAAACATACTTTTGTAAAAAACGCATTTAAAGTTTAGCTACTTGCTCTCAAACACTCCGCAGCGCCCGCGCGCCTTTTTTAATTGTTAAATAACTCAAAAAGTCTATGTCGGATTTACTTCAAATTTTCACACAATAATTTTAAAATATCATACTTTAAGTAAAACAATCCATTTTTTTTTAATTCTGACTGCCCCTAACCCCTTAAGCAATTCTACTGATCTTTTCTTATCTATTTGCGGCAAAATTAGCCTGGTTGTAACACAAGTATTTTCTTCTCTCTATGACTTATAGGTATTTTGGAGAATATTATTTGGCTGTGCTCTCCTTTTCTACCACGATATATTTGCTTATAATGTCTAAGTACGTGGACCGAATTTAAAAATTATAACACGCAAATGTAGTCACTATATCAGCCTTTTGATTTATATTACTTTTTATCAATTAAAATTAAGAATTAATAGCAATATTTAACGTTAAAAATGCATTTTTTTTGCATAAGCTTGAAAAAATGCCCCATTACTGACGCTTATTGCACTTAAATACAAACACAGAAAAGTAACAAAATCACTTATAAACTTTCTTTATTACATTAAAATTCGATTTAAAGCTATTTTTACTAAATAATAGTCCAAATTCTATTAAAATTCTATTATTACAAAGAAAAACCCAGTAAACCAAAAGGGAACAATTCTTTTATTATTATTTTTATTATTTATAGGGGCGCTTTTTTGATTTCAAATATACATACATGTATATTACAAAAACAAATATTTTTACAAAAAAAAAAAAATTTATAAAAAGTGAAATAATGCAAAATCGGACAATTTTTGACCTAAATTTTCGCCATCGGCACTCATAACTTTTACGATAAAACAACGTTTTCATAAGTGATATGAAATATAAAACCTAAGTTTAATGCTTGCTGGGTTGACGACTGCTGTATACTTTTCTCTTCAACTGTATTTCAGTACAAACTGCAAATGCGGTCGGAAAAAACCTAATTTTTAAACTTCTCCTGGGGGTTCTATAGGGACACTAGGAGGATGGGACTTTCACAGTTATAATGGTGTGATCTTGCTCTTTCTAATAGGGGTGGTGGGTGGTGCCACGCCCCCTCCCTCTCCGCCCCCCATTCAAATATATCGGGGTAGTAAAGGAAAGTTTTGCCTATTATTTGGTATTTTTAATTTGCAAGTTGCCATATGAGTTCCAATATTTCCTCTGTTTTCAAGCAGTGGAAGATAAGTAGAAAGGGTAGTAATCTTCCATACCATAACCATACCTCTAAAACGAAGTCTGATGTCCTCCAGTTTGGGTCGAACTTTTTAGTTTCTTTTCTATAACTCATTTAAATTAATTTTTTCATTTACATATGTTCTGACTAAATAAATTTCTTAAGAGAAAAAATAGATATTATTATAAATAAATAATAAATACTCGTATTATTATAAATAAATAAAAATAAAGAAAAAAACATAGCCATTTAGCTGATATTTTTAAATTGGGGACATCAGAATTCGTTTTAGAGGTATGGTTCCTTCGGCAAAGTTTCTTATTTTGATCCATAGAATACGACTTTCACAGAGCAATGAGTGATTTTTAAATCGATCCGCCCTAATGTATAATCAAGTATAATAGTTCTCAGATAAACACTTTTTACAGATGGCTCAACAGTATTTTGGACCAATTTCGGAACAATAATTCTCCGATTTTGGTCGATAACCCTTAAAATGAAACTTGCATCTCGCTTTTTGTTTTTGTTTGAGTCAGCCAAAGCAGATTACATTTTTCAAGCCGGTTTTTAGTTAATGCGTTTTGTTTTGTTAATTTTTTTTTACCAGGCAAGTGAAATAATTCAAAAAATTTCGCCGAAAAGCACGCGATATCGTTCTCAGTCAACATTGCGGCCGAATAGGTTAACATAGCTACCGAGGATAAAACTCTTTCTTGGGATATAAGTTTTCAATATTCGCCGAATTGTTAAGGTCCAAAGTTTAAATTGCCGTTCACAGTTGAGTTTGAGCATGACAACCATTCGTTGGATCTGGACCTGATACATTAAATTAGAGAAACGGATTTTTCTAATAGTCTTCGCCCCTCGACAGACAATGGCAATTGTCCAAAAGTATTTCTGCCATGAAATAGCTTCCAATAAAAACCAGCTGGCGTTCGGAGTAGGTATAAAACTAAAGGCCCCTAAATTTGGGCTAACCGAACAACCAGCAAATAGGTTGAAAAAATATATCGCCTTAAGGGGGGAAGCTGGTCTAGAGCTCAAAAAATGGGCATATTTTATGAATATATTTTGACTCAACAAAGGAATCACTCGAAAATCTGTGAAATAGGTTTAATAATATAGCTTTCATGGTACAAATACAAAATTTTTCGTCTAAATTAATTTCAAAATGGCCGCTGTCCAGCAGTTCTCCTAAGACGCCTTTTTTTCTAGTGGGTCCATTGCCGAAGACGTAAACTCCTTAATTTTTGTCCTGGATCAAAAAATAAAATTTTTTTAGTTTCTATATAACAACAGAAAGAGACGTACGTAGCATTTTTTCGATATTTTGTTTTTTCGCGAAATGGTGCACGTTTGAACAAAAAGTTACAATTTTCACTATAAAGAACGACATAAAATTGTTGATTAAAAAAAAAACTATGTAATATAAATAAAAAATCCTACGTACGTCTCCGGAGAAAGGTATTTCGAATGTATTGTCAAAATTTCGTAAGAATCGGTAAAGATTTGTTCGAGTTATGTCTTCGGCCAGTTTAAAAAAAGTGATTTCGAGAAAAACGCGTTTAAAGTTGTAAGTAGCGTTCGGGGCATACCTGCGAGGCACTGCCGTTGAATGAAAAATTTGGGCATTTAGACATTTTTGCTGGCATCCCTCATTTGGTATATTATTTCTAAGACCCTAAAGCCCTTTTAAGACAAAAAAAAATTTTTCGATTTTTTCAAAATTCTAGACCAGCTTCCCCCCTTAAAGCCGTGAAGTGGTTCTACGAGCAACAACACAACATGCATACATATCTTATCGGAATGTAAGTTTCGATATCACGGTATTTTTTCGGGACTTGCGGGATTTTTTTATTTCTTACAATCCATATGAAATGGAGATAGAAGTATTCTTTTTGACATTGACTTCAACTTGAAAAAAAAAACTGTATACATAGCGCTTGTTTGCTGCAATTATTGCTGTCATAATTAAAAAAACTGAAATATCTCCGGCTTTAAAATTTTAGAGTTTTCCTAAGTAAAAGAGAAGACATATTGACATCTAATGAGTTACTGTTAATAGTTGTATCCATGAATTGACTGTTAATAAATATCGCCATGAATTTTTTACGCAGCCTGAAAAAAGAGCTATCCCATAGGTTCCAGAGCACAAAGGAATCACTGGGAACGAAATGGCAGATACCTTAATCAGGAATAGGGCAACCTCCACCTTTATAGGTCCAGAGCCATTTAGTGGTCTAGGAAAGGGTAACTTCTGTCCTCTTGTTCAGGAGGTAGAGCAAAGCCAAAAAAATCATACTGGAACAATTGATCGGGTTCAACGCAATCAAAGTCAATGCTTTCAACCCTTTAAATGTTGTATAAAATTAAATACAAATTATTTGAGAATCCCCACAGGAAAGCGGGCAGCGCATTGTATATTGCATTAACATCTTACTAACCTAGGAATTTAGTCCAATGAAACTTGCCTATTGTGGAGGATGGAAGGTGAAACCGCCAAACATGTGCAGCAATCGTGCCCAGTACTGAAGCTTAAACAGATAGATACCTGAGAAAAGATATTTCACCAGAGCAGGAAATAAAACTCAATAAATTTGGGGAAATACTAAAATGTGCGTATAATTTTTTTACGTCAAATGAAATAGTTAAAACCCATTTATTTATTAATTACCATATAGGGTGAGCATCCCTTCAGACTGCGATTTGTTTCGTGTTAAGTTGTTGAAAAATAATGAATATCTTAATCCCGATAACATTCTGGTATACGGAACTTGTAAAAACGAGATCTCGAAAATGCCCTTTTTCATGAAAATCGAAAAAAATTTACATCCCTAATATTTATGTACAAGAAATAGTATTTGCGTGCTTATAAAAGGCATCACTAATTCATTTGCCTTTCGAGTGCACTTGCAAGTAAAAACCACCACACAAAGTGCCAAGCCATTCTGTGCAGTTACTAGGCTTAGCGTATGTTTGTTTGTGTGATTCGTACGCTAAGTGGCAAAAAACACCAGCTCTGCCGGGTTGATGAGTTGGCATTAAACTTATTCATCTTATAAGGACGTATTTAGTTGGCGTTGTTGTTGTAGTGCAATAGCAATGCTCGATTGCACTAATGTGCGGTTCATTAACCATTACCGTTGACCGCAAAGCAGTGCCACAAACACATGTACACTCGCACACTTATAACAGATATAGAGAAATCTATGTAAAAGCCGCCAGTGGATATGGACCGGAGAAGTGAAGCGTGTCGACTTTTTGCTAAAATTACTAGCTAATGCCATAAAATTGAATTAAGCGAAGTAATTAGCAAAAGGAAGTCATCGCTGTCGTTGTCGTCGTGCAGCTGCAGCAACAATAACAGTAACGACAATCCATAGCTGAAGCAGTCGAACAGCTACTACAAACAAAAGCAGTAGCCGCTGTGAAAACTTCCAAAACGTCAAAGTACCGCATGCAACGCTTCATTGGCGTACGAATCGTAAGAAGAATCGTGAAATCGCAAAAGCGCTGCGAAATCTAAAACTTTGATGTCATTAATAAGGAAAAGTTTATCTGCCGGTGCAACGCTTTACTATACATATAAACATTTTTTGGGTTTTTGTTTTTAAGTGAGTAATTTTTTTAGCTGATAACGGTTGAGTTCACTTGTTTTGCTTGATCTCTTTGGTTTTATTTTATTTTACTTTTTTAATGTTTTTTGTAATTGGATTGTGGCGGCCAGTAGAGTTGGTAAATCAGGTACGTGGAAAGGAATTGCGATAAAAACAAGAATTATCAGGTAAAATTTATGTGATTTCAAATAAGGTGTAAAGGTTCCTTGTAATATATGGGTCTGTGCATTGGGATATATGTTTGTTTTTTTTTGGCAAAACTTAATGTGTGCGTAAAATATGTATGAAGTGTTTTCGCACAGCTTGGGAATTAGCTTAATTTTTTCTATTCGCAGTTTTTACGGTTTAAGGGTTCACACGTGAGTAAAAAATTAAAAAAAGCGATTGTTTTTTGTCTCGAATAATATTGCAAGATTTTAAGTCAGTGTGAATATATGTTTAGGAGTTAAGCACTGGCATATTCTATGTCAGGTCAGCCTGCTGCGTAACAGGTACTTCATTTTCATGCATGTTTTTGGTGAAAACCATGAAGAGATTATTTTTAAGTACTTATATTGCATTTGATATATCAATTGAAGGCAAAAACCATATTTTTTAATTCATTTTATACATTTCAGGTGATTGTACGGAGATTTTAAGTTAATAAAAAAACAATTGTAAATTGTAAAACAAAAGTGTAAGTAAGAAATTGGCGCGTGCACCCTTTTTTGTTGTGTGCGCCTTGATGTTGTTCAACAAATGGAGTGACCTAGAGTTTCAAGCCGATTCCGATCGGTAGATATTTTCATGAAGAGCTTTTTCATGACAGAACTACAATCGGAGGTTTGCCATTGCCTGCCGAGGGGCGACCGCTATTAGAAAAATATTTTTCTTAATTTTGGTGTTTCATCGAGATTCGAGCCGACGTTCACTCTGAATTCCGAATGGTAATCACGCACCAACCCATTCGGCTACGGAGGCCGATAAGTAAGAAAAATATGAATTGTAAAAAAAATTTGCTTCTCTGAAGGATATACTAATATTTTTAAGATTTTTCAAATATCGAAACTTTATTTAAATAATATCTGGAAATTATTTTATTAAACTATTATTTTACTAAATTATTTAACTATTCTGAATTTAAAAACTTAAAACAACTCTGGGAGGTTGAATTAGTTTTAAAGGTTTTTTTCGAAGATTTGGGGCTTTATTGTGAAAAAACGGTACAAAATATTTTATTCGAAGTATTGGCCATCGCTAGCTACATCTTTCGCCCATCTTTCGGGCAATTTCCGGATGTCGTTTCTCCAAAATTCTGGCCGCTGCTTGGCTATCCATGACTCAACCCATATTTTGGTAGCCTCGTACGAGGAGAACCGCTGGTCCGCCAAATCGAGACTCATATGCCGGAACAAATGATAATCGGAGGGAGCTATGTCTGGACTATACGGCGGGTGGGGTAACACTTCCCAGCCAAGCGTTCCAAGGTATTTTTTGACAGGTTGAGCAACATGCGGCCGAGCGTTGTTATGTTGCAAAATAACCTTGTCGTGCCTTTTTACCGTTTCCGGCCGTTTTTCTTTCAATGCCCGGCTTAAACGCATCAATTGCAGTCGGTAACGATCCCCCGTGATTGTTTCGCCCGGTTGGAGCAGCTCAAAATATACGACGCCGACCTGATCCCACCAAATGCAGAGCATGATTTTCTTGCCGTGAATATTCTGCTTGGCCGTCGACGTTGATGCGTGGCCGGGCAAACCCCATGATTTTTTGCGTTTTGGGTTATCGTAGTGGATCCATTTTTCGTCGCCAGTCACCACCCGATGCAAAAAACCCTTCCGATTTTGTCGCTCGATCAGCAATTCGCACGTAAAAAGTTGCCGTTCGACGTCGCGCAGCTTCAACTCGTACGGGACCCAATGTCCTTGCTTTTGGATCATTCCCATCGCTTTTAGACGCTTGCAAACGGTTGATTTATCAACGCCCAATGATTCAGCAAGCTCTTCTTGGGTTTGGCACTAGTCCTCGTTTACCAATTCCCCCAATTCCGCGTCCTCAAACTTTTTGGGCTGGCCAAGACGCTCCTTGTCTTCGGTGTGAAAATCACCACTTTTGAATCGTCGAAACCAGTACTCACATGTTGAAATCGACGGAGTATGGTCTGGGTAGGCCTCCTGCAGCAATTCACGGGCTTGGGCTGTATTTTTTATCAAATTGAAGCAGAAAAGCAAAGCTTCCCGCAAATTGCGTTTCGACGGCACGAAAGTTGACATACTCGGAGCACGAAAACACTGCGTTGTTTATACTTCAGCGAAATGACAGATACTGATAAACAAAGCCTAGGGATGAGGCTTTGTCATGAATATATATTCAGTATTGCCAACGCGATAAAGTGATAAATAGCGCCATCTGTGTGTCACCTTTAAAACTAATTCAATAATTGTAAAAGTTTTAAAACTAAAAATTTTAATCTTTTTAAAGGATATGCTTATATATTTAAATATTTTAGTTTTTAATTCTTATTAATATCCTTAACTATGTTTTAGTTATATCGGAACTATAACTAAATTGAATGAATTGCATTTAATTTGTCAAAAAAAATAGTTACTTATCCTGTCCACTCTTTTATGTTACATAGCCGAGACATTTGCTTCCTTCCAATTCCTCGTTTGCCTTCGATTTTAACTTGAACAATCAGTTGCAACAACTCATATTTAGGACCACGCATAATATGACCAAAATATGTGATTTTGCGGCGCTTTATTGTTAATAACAGCTCTCTATCCATTCGAAGTGTCGTTAAGACTTCTTTGTTACTAACTTTGTCGGTCCATCATACTTTCATCATCCGCCGATAGCACCGCATCTCAAACGCCTCTAATTTATTCATACTCGTAACCGTTAATGTCTCCAGAGCGTACAACAAAACAGACCAAACGTAACATTTAAGGTACCGAAGACGTAATTTCATGTTCAAGCTTTTATTGGAAAGAACTTTTCTGTAAATGAAGAATGCTTCCCTCGCTCCTTCAATCCGACAGCAAATTTCTCTGCCATTTGCCTATGTTTCGCTAAGCCAACATCCTAAATACTTAAATCGGGATACTCTTTGGATCGTCTTTTCATAAACATAAATGTTTGAATTGATGATTTGTTGAGAGTTTTTTGAAACAACCATGAATTTGGTTTTTTGAGTGGTAATATATACTTAGACCGTATTGCATACTTCTTCCGCTGACTTCTTTAATGAGATATTGCAGGTCATTAATTTTGTCAGCCAATATTGTGGTGTAATCGGTAAATCGTATGTTATTTATTATTTCGCCGCTGACTGATGCCAAAGCTTCTTCAAATATATATTTCGAGAATAAATTGAAAATCATTGGTGATAAAACACATCCTTGGCAAACTCCTCTTTTGATTGAAACATTACTTGTCAAATCATTTTGTGGTCTCACGTTTGCAGTTTCGCTCCAATACAAGTTGGAAATGCACCTTATTTCTCTTTGATTAATGCCCATTTTTCTTAAAATGTCAAATAGTTTTGTGTGCAGTACCCTATCAAAAGCCTTTTCATAGTCAATGAAGCATATACAAATATCTATCTGGACGTCTTCGCAGTTATGTACTAGGACTTGAAGGCTGAAAAAGCTTCACCCGTTCGCATAGCTTGTTTGAAGCCAAATTGTGTACAACCCATTAATTGTTTGCATTGTGAACCATCATTCTTATATTTTCTTCATCTACATGTTTATATAATTCAGCTGGAACTTCATCCCGTCCTACATACAATTACAGACTACAAAAACTTGTACATTAGTCTGCTTCACTACCCTTCAAAAAATCAGTAGGGCTTTTTCATCGGAGTTATAAAGTTATTATTATAGACAAAATTATTGATATTATTTTCAATAAATAAAATTATTAAATATTAATATACTTCCACAAAATTGCCACAGATGGTAGCAGAGTTTAAGTATAAAGGTTATAGAAATGTTGAAAAATTGTATCAACTGAATCAAAATAATGATATGAAAAAACTGGGATAAGAAATGTTCGATGCTTTTTTATATAGAAAAAAAACCCAGGAAAAAGGAAAAAATTATTAAAAATTAATGTGATTTATGAGTCACTTCCAACTTGAATGTTTATACACCAAAATTTACTAGGCACTAAAACTGCATACCCAATATTTTTCTGTTCCTATTTTGAAGGAAAATGAACTATGCACACAAAAATTATTCAAATTAAGTAGACATAAATTATTTGTCACAGCTTGTCAATAAGTCCCTGTGCTCCTGTGATGTAGCTGTATAGCCCACTGTATATGGCGTTTTAAAGGTAACTGTATGATGAAGAAAAGGCTCGTGATGAAATCTTTTGTGCTTGGTGAAACCAGTTGGGTATTACAGCGTTTGAAATCGGAGTAAAAAAAAGAGAAACAAGTTTACATTTTTTCGTACCACTGCTGCTTAGGTGAGTACTCAAAGCAGGAGACTAGAAAAGTTAGTGCTGCTTGCAGACTCCATACAGAATCAGATGCAATAGCATTACCGTTCCGGTAATATGCAAACGTCAGAAATGAGGCTTAATATGGTAGAGTAATCACCGGATATGTCGACAAAATCACTTATCCCATTGCCCAGGAACAAAAGATGAGGCAAACAAACTAATTTTTGATCTAAATCGAATAATCGTAAATATTTTAAGTTCATCATCGAAATAAAGCAAAAAAAGAAAACACTTAAAAATGCTTACTTCATCTAATGGTTTGCGCAAAACCGGCTCAACTTATCCTTTCAAGCGAAGAAGGCCAAATCCTGAAAAGTACCTTCTGTTACGTGCGCAATGTGTACGTTCCTAAATCCCCTGAATAAAAAGGGTTTCCCAATAAGAGGGGTTATTTTGATATTCAAAGAAAAATGCTATTTTTTAATATAAATGATCGGATGTTTATTTCATTATAAAGAGGGAGGGAGGTATGCCGTTAATAGTGGAAAATAACAACAGGCAAATGACCACCACGACCAAGTTTACAGGACAATATCCTTTTTATGAAACTTTCCACAACCGAATTGCAAAGTGGCTGCCCTACTCCTCGATAGCCTCACGAATTACAACTTTGAGGTCTTGAATCGACCCTGGGCAGTTGGCGTAGACCTTCCCTCTCACGTGGCCCCAAAGAAAAAAGTCACAAGGTGTTAAATTACAAGATCTCAGTGGCAAATTGTAAGCACCTCTTCGAGAGATAACACGGTCCGGAAACTTTTCCCGTAAAAGATGAATGGTTTCATTGCTTGTGTGGCACGTAGCGCCAGTCTTGTTGAAAATAAACGTTGTCCAAATAAATATCATCCAATTCCGGCCATAAACAATTGTAATCATCTCTCGATACCGCAATTCATTCACCTGTAACATCTGTTATTGGAAAACCCTCCAGTTTTGCTTCCTAGAAATCCATCAGAACTCATTCTTGTCTCCATGCAATACTCTAAATGCGCTTTTATGCATAAATAAGTACTTTATAATACTCCCAAGGACTCTGTAATTATTTTTTCTGCGGAAAATGGTATTTGCTCTTTGATCCCTTCAATATGACTGATTCCATATTTTTATCGTCCCTGTCAAAATCATCACTTATAATTCATAAAGTGACTGTATCAGTAAAATGCCGTATATGACCTTATTAATCTTCAAATAATGCCAAGTTATCATACCCGCGGTTGCCTTTTGACTTTCGCAGCAACAAAGCGAAAGCCCAATAAACTTATCGACACATGTCAGACATTGAAAAATAAACAAACGCACACGCTCAAGCAATCAAAGCTACCAGAGATTCTCACAAGTCCTCCCTCACCATGTGTAAATCCCATTCCAAACAATTAAACATAATTAACATAACACAGAAAATGTGAAACAGCAACAACATATATATATAATCAGGAATTGGAGAGCAGGGCCACAAAATGCACACAAAATTTATATAATAATTTGTTGACACTCAATTGATATGGAAGCACAAAGCGGAATGTGAAGTTTTATGAAAATTTACTCTCCTTTGTATGAATATGTTTGTATGTATAGGTATAAACACATTTTCCGGCAAGCATATTTTAAGGCGTTTAACGCGTTTGTGCGCAAATGAAATTCTTTGTTAGAATATCTTCCACTTAAATGCCTTTAAATGAATTTCCATGCGCACAAGTCATAAATAAAATTGATGCCCAACAAATCGCAGCAACAGCGCATACACCCATACATTATATACATATTTATACAAATATTCCTGTGTGTGCGCTAAAGATTTGATTCTCTGCCATCTTTGCTTGTTTAACATATGAAAAGCTCATTCAGAGTATGTATTATGCATAAAAAGCAAGTAACTCATGTACAGCCATGAGCAACAGAGAAAGTGGGAGGGAGAAGAATGCAGAGTGCGGTATACACGCAAACACGTGAGAGCTGTGGGTTGCAGCCACACACAATTGCACATTTATTGAGCGCGCGAAAAAATTTATGGCTCGACTATTAAGTGTGAATTAAGTTTAAATTTATTCCTGAAGCGATTTTATTTCACAGCGAATATACTATTGCCATGAGGCGACACTGTAGTCATAGTCACCGTCAAAGGATGGGATTATGATAGACAAAATGTTAACACATAATCTTGAATTTTTTTTATAATATGTTGTTAGAAGATTACGATGATCTATATGAGTAGAATAAGGTTAGACTTTTGCCTCTAAAAAGAATATAGCTCACGTGGATGTGTATTTTTATTAGTCTATTATGGTACCCGTAAGAGGACAATGGGAAACCAGAGTAGAAAGGGAGGATCGAGCGGTATCGGAACGCTGGTTTGTTATGGCAATGAGAAACAAAGTTGAAAACAAGAGAGGAAGGCAAATTGGCGGCAAAGAAATGGTAAAGTGTGTCTGCTGATTGGAATATAAGTGCGTACTGCCATAACCATAAGAAAAGAGATCCGTAATCTGTGCCAATTATCGCGGAATCAACCCTGTAAATATCGCCTGTAAGGTTCTACCGAGCGTATTGTGTGAAGGGCTAGAGCCCACCAACTATCAATTGATTGAGCCTTATTAGTGAGGCCTTAAAACTGGCGGCCGCCGTAGCCGAATGGGTTGGTGCGTGACTACCATTCGGAATTCACAGAGAGAACGTAGGTTCGAATCTCGGTGAAGCACCAAAACTAAGAAGGCAGGCAATGGCAAACCTCCGACTGTATTTCTGCCATGAAAAAGCTCCTCATAAAAAAATATCCGCCGTTCGGAGTCGGCTTAAAACTGTATGTCCCTCCATTTGTGGAACAACATCAAGACGCACACCACAAATAGAAGGAGGAGCTCGGCCAAACACCCAGAAAGGGTGTACGCGCCAATTATATATATATATATATATATATATATATATATATTACTTGATTTTACTTGCTTTTAGTTGATTTTACTTGATTTTACTTGACTTTATTTATTGTAATTTTATTTGATTTTACTTAATTTTACTTGATTTTATTTGATTTTATTTTTATTTTATTTTTATTTTATTTTATTTTTATTTTAATGATATTTCTATATTTGGAAAGGCTGAAACTTCTGCGAGTACGTGCCGAAATGTCAAGCCAATCAGAGCAAAGCTGTGTGAGTTATGGCATTTTTACTGGAAGCTAATATGTCAAAGTTTCAGGCCAATCAGACCAAAACTGCGGAAGTTACAGCAATTCTTCCGAGGAGTTTTGTTGTTTGACAACAGATTTGTATGATTTTTACATATTTTGAAAGGCTGAAGCTTTTGCAATTACATATCAAAATTTCAAGCCAACCATAATAAAACTGAGCAGCATCAGCCTTTCTAAGTGTGCAGAAATGATTAAATCAGTTATGATGAATATCAGAAATGATGAATATCAGAACAAATCTTCTCGAAAATGTTAAATCGAAAGTAAAACTGGACATACCTCGGCTTGTTTCGCGCATTTCAGTAAGTCGAGACCCCAAAAAAGTTAATGTTTATTTTTGTGAGTGCTGTTACACTATTAAGCAGACAATTAACTGCAACTCCATTTGGGCTGCAGTAAAATTAAACGGTATCCTAATCGTGACAAAGAACTCTTCGCAAAACTCATTGCATAATTTTGCTAACTGGCAAAAGAAAATAAAATGAATGTCATCTTAAAGTGACTAAATAGCAATTCATAGAATTGAGATTGGAGGAGGTATACCGGATAGGAGTGTCCTTAGCGCCGAAAGCTCGAGATGATTTTTACTCCTTCTTGAATTCTAATATAGAAAACTGGGAGCTGCTCATTTGTGGCATTGCCAATACTCTAAATTCAAAATAGTGTTTTACTTTTAAGCAAAGTTTTCCTAATAAAGTTTAAAATTATTATTTTTCCATTTCCGCACAATTCTTACATTCCATATAAAACGTGGGCGAAAATATAATAATGGTCGGATTTAATATATGAGAATTTGTGTCTTAATGAATTTAAGAACGCCGAATTAAAAAACGCTATTTGTTTCGCAAGATGACTTTTACACTTTCGCTGTCATAAAATTATCTCTGATTCAGAGCTCCATGAAATGAGTTTTCGATATTAATTTTGTATGCAAGAGAAAAAAAAAATTGGAAAAAGCAACGCGCTTTGCACTTTATTATATCAGAATTCAAATTCAAAATTTTCTAAAAATTCTTATTAAAAAGTATTCAATTCTTGTTTAAATTTGTATAAAGTGTAAATCGCATACACCCAGCGCACAGTGCGGCCGATTCCCGAAAAGCTGGCCAAAACTCAAAAAATTAAGTAATTGATTCAAAATTTCTTACTCGGGGGTTGTCGGGGTCGCTGATTACGAATTTGATCTTAAAATTTTGAAAATCCACCCCCTTCCACCCCTATTGGCCACCCCCTCACGTGAAATAGCGTATATTCAAGAACGTAATCAAGATGCATGTTAATTTATATGTTTTCGGGGTCGCAAGGTAGCAAGTGGTAGCAGCTGAATCTTGTTTTATTCAGTAACCATTACTTTTTTGAGTAACCTTTAATAGGTTTCAAAGCAGCATATGACGGCGTTGTATTACTATACAGTTTGAAAACTCAAATTTTATAAAAAAATTGCAAAAAATGTATCTACGTATTGCTGCAGCTAAAAATTTTGTGTCGAGGTATTGATATGTATTAAAGATTTCTCGTATTTTACTAACCTTCCGAAGATGATTCCATTTGGTTTTGTTCAATTTACTCCATTACAAAATCTTTCAAATGTGTACAACTTTCACTATTCATCGACAGTAATACGATGCTCAAACGAAGGCCACGTTGCGACTGAAAATACAGAGGATACTTAGGGTACAGGACGTTGCTATGAATGGTTTTCACTACTCAAGGCATTACTGTAGCCAACCCAAAGACAAAAAAACTCTATCTAGAAACTTTTTTTTTCGACTTTTGGCCAGCTTTTTGGGAATCGGCCGCACTGTGCAGCGGTGTATATAGGAGGATAAAAAGAAAAATAGTGAACATACCTTTACATATACCTATGTATTTTTTTTTAATTCGTCTGGAGTCTCAATTTTTAAGATTTTTGGAAATTAATACAGAACATTTTTTAGTGGTACATTTTATTAAATTTTATATTTATTTGGAAGTGATCGCATATTTATATGCTAATGAAAAAAACGCATTGAACCAATATTCTTGCTGAAAATTACGTATTTTTCACTTTTTTTCTAGTTAGGCTAGGCTCAGATTAAAATTTTTAGTACTGGCTTTAGTGGCTTCCTAGCTCCATGTGATCAACTTTATATCGAAGTTTCGGTTTATTTAATCGAAAATTACAAACACATTCACATTTCATATACAGATTTTCGTTTTTTTCCATTAAAGCAGCTCAATGCGTCAGCCCAAAGTGCAGAGTACAAAACACTTTGAAGATTATTTTATACACAAATTAAAAATTGAAACGGTTATGAATATAAATGATAGCAAAAACTTAGTAAAAAGATAAATTGATCTGAAAAAGCTACGGCTGAAGCCACTATAACCAAACCAACCGAAAGACAAATCGGCTCTGGTAAACGATGAAAAAAACACATCTAAATTTCAAGCTTTTTACAAATGAAAGGAAAACTGGAAAAACTTTCATCAGTTTCTTCAACTTGTTAGACAGGGTTTTTGGAAAAATTATGCGCATGCAGTTGTATGCTTATTTAGTTTTATTATAATAAAGTGCAAGTTTGAAGTTGTTAAGAAATCTCATTAGCTTTTCATAATTTATTCAGTTGACGAAGTTATGCACTTTCCTCAATATAGGGGAAAAATACACTTTCTATACACGAAGTGCGTAACACCGTCAGGTGAAAAGTGCAAAAAAAAAGGGAAAAATCGCTTGCTTACTTTCGCTTTCAGAACTCCAAAAGTGAAATAGACGCCGGCAAAATACAAATAATCAGCTCTTGGAATTTTCAAAAGCAGGCTTTTGTGTCAGATATGTTTTATGTATGTATCTTTAATCATTTATGACGGCAACGGAGTTTGTGTGAGCTGCCTACAATGACACAGAAATAAATACCGAGCAGGTTAGATCAAATCATGTGAATGGCATCACTTTGCGCAGCTCTGAATGTATTCGACGCGGCTTTTACTGCTGGTGACAGTAGGTAACTATGGTCTCCCTTCATTGAAAATACAAGGTGGTTACAAAATTACTCTAGCTTGGCATGTCTAATTAACCACAGTTTGCCAGCGAAATTATAACAAAAAAAGGGAAACAACTGAAGCGCATTTGTAAGGATGACCAAAATCGTTTAAGCAGTTGCTAAGCCATTTAAGATGAAGCCAAAGATATATGCATGTATGGAAGTTATTTAAGCTACTTGATGATAAAATCGTCTTTCTGCGTTGATTTCTGCACACCATCAAATCAAGTTAATCACAGTTTATATTCAAGCAAATAAATCTTCCATGCGCACTACTCCTTTCAACGGCCCAAAGCGAAGCGGGCAAAAGTAGTGGGTGGGAGAAGAGACAGTAAATAAACTGCATAATTAATTCATTAACTAGCACTCATTGCTGTTGTTTTTTGTGTAAATGTAAACAAACACTCTCTCAACTATACACTTGTACTTCGCACAACTTCCTGCCCCACTCACTCTCTCTGAGGTCCAACACCGTCAAAAGTGAAGCGAATAGCATTATTTAATTTGAAATATTAAGCAAAAAAGACAACAAAAAGGTGGAGTAGAGAGAATGCTGGTGTGAATGTAAGTAGAATAATCAAAGTTGTGCGTTCAAGTAAGATTTGAAATATTATGCATTGACGCCTTAATGTATGAAGTGAAGCAAAGAAAAAAAAAAGAAACTACGAAGAAAAGAGAAGATGCTTCAATTGTATTACTTGTCAACAGCTGCTGTTGAAATTTAGAGAGAGAAAGGCGGCCGAAGGAGCCGCATGAATGTGTACGTGGCTACCATTCAATGGGTCTTGATTTGATGCTCACCGTACACTAAATTGTTTTAATAGTTGCCGCTAATCATGAAGCAATGCTATGCTTCCGAGTGAATTTCTGCATTAGAAAAGTTTCTTATACAATCTCTTCAGCAGAGGCGGTATATGAGGAAAGCTAAACAGCAAGATACGCAATTCCATTAAAGTAGAAGCTCGGCCAAATGCGCACTGGAGGATGTACATATATATAATTGGCGCTTACACCCTTTTCGGTTATTTAGCCGAGCTCCTCCTATTATTTGCGGCGTGCGTATTCATGTTGAATTGACCTACAGTTTTAAGATGATTCCGAAAGGCTGCTACTTTTTATGAGAAGCTTTTTCACGGCAGAAATTCACTCGGAGATTTGCGCTTGCCTGCCAAGGGGTGACCGCTATTAGAAAAACTTTTTCTTCATTTTGATATTTCACGGAGATTCGAACCTACTTCTCTCCGAATTCCGAATGGTAATCACGAATCAACCCACTCGGCTACGGCGACAGCCGAAGGATGTATATAAGTACAAATATATATACATTAGGGCGGGTCGATTTAAAAATCGCTCATTGCCCTGTGAAAATCGTATTCCAGGGATCAAAATAAAAAACTTTGTCGAAGGAACCATACCTCTAAAACGAATTCTGATGTCCCTCAATTTAAAAATATCACCATTTTTGGCCTTTACATGAAAAAATCAGCTAAATGACTATGCTTTTTCTTTATTTTTATTTATTTATAATACAATAATATCTACTTTTTCTCTTAAGAAATTTATTTAGTCGTAACATATATGTTATTTACATATATGTAAATGAAAAAATTAATTAAACTAAAAAGTTCGACCCAAATTGGGGGTCATCAGAATTTGTTGTAGAGGTATGGTTCCTTCGGCAAAGTTTTTTATTTTGATCCCTAGAATACGATTTTCACAGAGCAATGGGCGATTTTTTTGCCTCTCCACAAATCGGCCCGCCCTAATGTACATGCATGCAAAAAAATACAATAAAAAATATAAAACAATAATAAAAATTCGAAAAAAATGTTTAATATTAATGAAAAAATCAAAAAAACAATACATTGTCAAGTGAGAGAAAAAAGTGACTAAGCGTGGCTGATAAACCCTTGCGAGTGTAAAAAATGCGAATAAATTAAAAATACAATCCTATACACACATATATTTGTCTTTAATTATATACCTACTCCTTTAATGCAAAACAGAAGCAGAAAAATGTAAATGAATTTTATTCTGCCCATAACCACAATCTTCCACTTTGCCACTAAACCCAATTATCTGGCGCGGTAATCTGCGAAAAGCAGACTTTCCGACTTTGAGTTTGTAATTTATGTAACTTACATAATTATTTAATGCGCAATGAGTGAAATGTTAATTGTTGGGTTAATTTATGCAATTTCATGTTATTTCTCACCACTGAGCTTCGATGATTGGGATTGTGAGTGTAGCGCGTGTACAAAATGACGCTTCGGTGGGCTGATATGTTTTCGACCAAAATTGTTGCCATGGCGAATGTCGCTTACGCTTCAATTATTGTCGTAATATTCAGTATTTTAGCAAATAAAGCGCTTGTTTTATTATGCAATTCGGAGAGATTGTTTGTGTGCACTCTTGATGCCTACCTCCTTTTCAGTTAACTGTTGCTTTTAGCTTCGATTGACGACAAATAACCAGCAGCTAGAAAATCGTGGTGATTTTGTTTATATTTCTAGCTTTCTTGTGTTATTGATTTGTATTTGTTAATATCTTCATTCTGCTGGTTTTTCACATTTTCATCCTCGCGCGACTGTTGTTTGTAGCAACCAAACGGAATAGTAAGAAATCTTATATTGTATCTTATAACACAATATGCATAACAAAATATTTGCCTCCTTAGGCTATCAGGTGTGCCCCGGGCTCGTTGCTTTCCCCCTGTATGAAATATTGAATGATGCAAAAAGTCATTTCTAATAGCAACCGCTCTTCAAAAGGCAATGACAAAGCTGCGACTGCATTTCTTACATAAACAATGTTCTTTTTTTTATATTTTTATTCAGTTATCCAGATAGAAATTCAAGAAAAGTGTCACAAAACGGTTTATCATCTTTGAACGTTCGCCATTTTGTCGATTTTATTTTTTTAAGGTCGTCGTTCATACTGAACTAGAACCTTTTTTCTTTTTGATTTTATACCCCTGTGACTACCGCAATCCGTGTCGCCAGCGACATACCTTTTTTGGAAGAGCATATTGTGAAAGCTGACAACTTTTTGAACGAACCCTCAAAACCAAGTTTTTGAACGAGCCTCGCATGGCCAAACATTTTTTTTTTATAATAATGATTTAAAAATAAAATACTAGAAACAAAAATAAAAAATCCTTTCTTGGTTTTTGTTTTACACGCTTTTAAAGAAACACCCAAAGCACTATTTCAAATCAGGCGAGGGCCTTATTTAGCAATTAACTGGCATAAAAACATAAAATTTTCAACAGATTTTTAAGGTACTAAGCTAAAATTAAATGTAAGATTTTTAAATATTTAAAATATGTAGTTGTGAATGATCTAAGCTATGGCTTTTATCTTATATCCCAGAATTTCATATAAAAAAATGTAGGGTTGGAGGTGGCACAAAAGAAATAATAAAAATAAACAAAAAGGAATAAAAATAAGAAATAGAGAGACAGTTACAAATATTCGGTAAAATTCGAAGCTTTTTATTTTCCATAACCTATCATGCCAAAGAAAGAAAAGAGATTCCATGAAAAAGGAAATAGAGAACCTGTGCATAAATTTCAACGACAAGCAAACCCTCAAATTTTATAGTAAAGTTAAGGCAGAAAAGCGCGGATTTCAACCAAGAGCAAATATATGCAAACACAAAAATGGTGATATATAGTATATTACTTACGCAAGAGCAGGAGATAGTAGAAAGGTGGGTCGAGTATTTTAGAGAGCTGCTAAATGCTGGTGAAATTGGTGCTTTTACAGATATTAACATACTTCATGCGAACAACAACACAGTTCTAGACCACCCTGACGAACAACCACCTACATTACAAGAATTTCTAGATGCAGTCAACTATATGAAAAACTTCAAAGCGCCTGGAGAAGACAATATAACAGCTGAGCTCCTAAAAAACGCAAGTACTAGTAACATTGAATGAATGCATCACCTGACCACATTGAGCTGAAACAATGAAACACTGCCAGGCGACTGGAACACAGCAATAATACTCCCTATTCACAAGAAAGGCGATAAATTAAACTGCAAAAACTATCGCGGGATTTCCCTACTCAATACAACGTATAAAATTTTCACAAGAATTGCTAACAAAATACTTATAAGCTACTCGGAAAGAGTACTTCCAGAGCATTAATGCGGATTTCGACCTGGAAGGTCAACAATATAGCAAATTTTTTCTCTCAAATAGTCCATGGAGAAATGTTTTGAGCATACCATTGGGCTGCACATGCTGTTTGTTGATTTCAAGCTAGCTTTCGATAGCATCAACAGAAGGGCTATCCCCACAATATTTCATAAATGCAAAATCCCAGACAAACTAACCAGAACAGTGATGATGACTCTGAAAGAAACTGTATCTAAAGTAATGATACAAGATAAAAAATCCGACCCCTCCACAATTAAAACTGGAGTAATACAAGGGCATACGCTCTCATCAACAATCTTCAACCTTATGCAATGCTGTGCCATCGATGAAGTAAGTGACGCAAAAAGGACTGAACATATTTTAAACAGAACTACCCAATTATTCGCATACGCAGATGACATAGCAATTGTGAGCAAAAATATACACGCCCTAACCAAAACCTTCGCTGATATTGAAATTGGTCTTAAAATCAACGAAGATAAGACGAAATATATGATGATGTCCAGACAACATAAACCAACATCAGGCACACTGAAACTTAACAATTTTTCTTTTTAAATCGTTGGATCCTTAACCTATTTAGGCTTCAAACTGAGTAGAGACAATTCAATGAGCCTCACCATCGATTAGAGAATTTTAGCAGCGAACAGATCGTATGCGTCGTTAACGAAACTCTTCAAATCAAAACTACTAAACGACAATGCAAATTGACTCTGTATAAAACCATCATTAGACCAGTATTATGCTATGCAGCTGAATCGTGGACGCTAATTGAAGCAGATAAAACAAAACTGCAAGCCTTCGAACGAAAAGTACTCAGAAGAATTTTCGGAGCAATCAAAGATCACGGCGAGTGGCGGATAAGATGGAACGACGAGCTAGATCAACTGATACGGGGCGAAAATGTTATACGTTTCATCAAAGCGCAGCGGTTAAGATGGCTGGGTCACATTACAAGAATGGACGGTACGAGGGCGCAGAAGAAAATCGTAGAAGCCAGAGCGTTCAACTCTAGAGCAAGAGGAAGGCCGAGAACAAGATGGACCGACGAACTAGAGGACGACATCAAGAAACTTAGGATAACGAAATGGAAAAAAGTCGCAAGCATTCGAGACGTATGGAGGCCCCACGTGAAGCAGGCCAAAGCTCACAAAGAGCTGTAGAGCCAAAAGATGATGAACCTATCATAAAAATACTACGATATCCCGAAACTAATTTTCTTTTTTTTTATTTAGTCTCGCTGTGTAATCTTAATCGGAAGTTGTTTGATAATGAGAGCTCCTGTATTTTCAATGTGCTCTGGAACTTGAGGTATTCTATATGTACATAAACATCCTCGAATCGTATCTTTGGATACTTGTATTAGTAGCACCTTTTCTAAAAACTGTTTCAGCTTAACACAGCAATAAATTCGGATTTGTCACAAAAAACTCAATGATCTTTTAATCGAGTTTTGGAGACATCTTTTTTGAGTCTCTCCCGGGAAAGAGCCGATAAACTCGGCCTTTTTACAAACAAATCAATAAACTTCTGACCTAAACCAATAAATTCCACAACGCATATTGCGAAAAGAATGCGCTTATTTGGCAACATTTACAGTTTTTTGATAACAAATTTTGCATTTTGCGGGTCGCGCTTCTGTTAGACAGACTGTATGTAGGTACTCTAACCGGATATGAAAAAACGCGATTTGAGCTATTGAAAAAGTTGGGACTAAAATCTTAATGAGACATTGAAAATCGGGAAAAGCCCAAGCTATTCATATTCGTTGAACAACATTACTAATTTAAGTTCACAGACAGAATTGTTTGTGGTATTAAAAATTAAAGGCAAATACATTTACGGAATTAAATGGTAAAATTAGCTTTTCTGCATGTGTGCCGAACGTCAAATAACCGGTAAACACAGCTAAGAGTTTGGAAATTAAATGGTGAGGAGTTCCTTGAATTATCTGCGTTCTGCGTTTATTATACTGGGGCCAAAGGAAAAGTAGCACACGGAGAAATGGAGCTCCATCTGCCCCACGAAATAAGTTGTGCATTTCCTCTTTAACCGCAGTGAAGGGTCTACCGATGTCTGGTTGGAAGGCTTTTGAGAAAGTTTCTATTAGTTTCTTTAAAAAATTTGCTTTTGCTTCTTAATATTAGGTTTAATCGTTTCCTCGATTAGATTTCTGCGTTTCATCGAATTGGCAACACTCTTTTTCCTCCTCTTCAGTATTGCTCCAGCAAATTTTCTATTGCTTACTTGGTGTGACCCCCCGCTGGAATTGGTCATAACGAAACTGTAACTGCAATAAAAAGGAGAAGTAAATGAGAAACTAAGCTAAACAATTCTTAAAAAATTTCCATTTACAAACTAAATATAAAAATACTACAGATTGTGTTAGTTTAAAAATTAAATCTGTAATTTTTGGTATACGTTCTGGGTCTGAATCCCAGCTATTACGTCCAATTCTTTAATTGTATTGACTTTACAGCAATTTTTTCCCCTCATTCTTTGTATTTATTTTTACTCACCAACGCTAACATACACACACATACACACGCTTACCCAAACTACTTTAAGTTCATACAATCAGCTTTGAATGGTAGATGGACGCCTAGCAGCCGCTTCAAACGAGACATGCCTGTCTGTCAGTCATTTTGGCTTAAACGAATTGTGTTCTTAACATTTTATTTTGACTATAATCAAGACGATCTAAACCGCCATCCAGTTCCCATTTGCCATTTGCTATTTCTCTCACAACATTTCCTCCTTGCTTCACAATTAGTGCGGCTGTTCTTGCATTAATTACTTATTGTACAATTCGTAGCCTCACTTCCTTTTGCAATTTTTTGTACTTAAATATTTTTTCCTTTCGTTCCTTTTAGAGATATTTATTTTTCCTCGCTAAGCCGCGCCACAATGGCAGCAACACTAAGCAGGGTAGTAAAAAACAAGGCAAAGCAACAACTGCGGATGAGCTACCAACACAGCAAAATGGGCATGGAACTATTTATTCGATCCCGATTTCGATCAACCGGATGAATAAATATTTTTTTTGGTATCAAAAATTACTGGTAGAGTAAATAAATAAATTTTTCTGAATATTTGTTTATTCTTGGACTTGAGTTAATAAGAAGTGAACTGAAAAAATTGAGATTTATTTAATGTTGAAAAATTTCTTATAGAGTTTTTTAAGGGAAATTTATTCAGTTGGATGTCTAGCTAAAACATTTTTGGAATTTTTTATATATTAATAAAATGTACTCTTCAAAATAATTTTTTTTTTCTTACAACTCTTTGAATGATTATTTTTTATTAGACTTGAAAAATTTTTGTAACATTTCCAAAAACTTTTGAATAAAAATTAAAATAAATTTGGTCTCAGATAATTAAAAAAAATTAATATGTTAAACGGAAGCGAAAATATTTCACTTAAAATAATTAATTTTTTTTCGTTACAACTTGTAGGATGATCATGTTTTATTAGTTCCTAAAAAATTGTGTAACTTTTCCAAAAATTCTGAAAAAAAAATGTTAAGGTGCGAATATTATATTTTTCAAAAAATTTAATCTTGTTGTTACATCTTGTTTGATAATAATTTTTAATTAGATTTGAAAAAATGTTGTAACTTTTTAAAAAAAATTGGAAAAAAAAATTTAAGTACATTTGGTCCTAGAAAATTAAAAAAAAAACTTTTGTTACAACTGGTTGGATGATACATTTTTAATAGTTTCAGACAAATTTTGTAACTTTTCCAAAAATTCTGAAAAAAAAAATTAAAGGAAGCAAAGATATTTCACCTAAAATAATTATATTTTTTGTTACAACTTGTTTGATAATAATTTTTATTAGATTTGAAAAAATTTTGTAACTTTTTGAAAAAATTTGGAAAAAAAATTTAAGCACATTTGGTCCCAGAAAATTAAAAAAAAAAAGTTTTGTTACAACTGGTTGGATGATAAATTGTTTTAAGTTTTAGACAAATTTTGTAACTTTTCCGAAAATTCTGAAAAAAAATTAAAGGAAGCGAAGATATTTGACCTAAAAGAATTTTTATTTTTTGGTACAACTTGTTGAATTGAAATGTTAAAAGGTAGCGAAGATATTTCACTCTAACAAAAGTTCAACATTGAATAAATCTCAAAATGAATAATTTGCAGGAAATTACATCGAAGTCGAGCTGCCACGAAAAGTTTCATCCGCTGTTCTCTTGGAACAGGTTCGATTTTATGGTCGTTGTCTGAAATTGTCTAAATTTGCTCACAGCTACATTGCACATTGAGTTCTAGAGGTCCTCAACAGTTAATGGATAACTTGGAAACTTTTGAAATTTTCCAGGAATACTTTCGATATATTATGGTATATAAAGTCTGACTAGCCCTAGTCGTTGCACGTCAAATGATGCGGAGTGTAAATTATGCTAGTGAATCAAATCAACCCCTAAATATGTTTTGTGCGAAACACATCGCCAGCTAGCGGGCCCATTTTTCTACAAACACTTTCTTCTCACATATACAACTAACTATCAAATACGCGTCATGTAATGCGCTGCCATTAAGGCGCAGTATAGACGAGAAAGTATTGAGTAACATATGTTATCATTTACAACCAAATAAAGAAAACAACTAGAGCATATTATGTTTATAAGAAAATGTTCTCGACGAAATTTCTACATAACAGGCTAAAATCAATTATGTATCAGGCATTGGTAAGACCTATACTCACATATGGGTGTTCTATTTGGTATAACTTGCCACCATCTTACATGGAAAGGATAAGAAAACTGGAAAGAAGGATTCTAAGATCATGCACTTCCTTATATAGGACAGCAAAAAGCAACTACACCAAATATGTAACAAATGCAAAAGTATATAACACAGCCAAAGTACCCAGAATCGAGTGTCATATAATAAATCTAATTAGGAGACACATAATGCGCTGTCTTTACAATAATAATAACACTCTAATAAGGGCACCTTACCATGAAAGCGATGAATATTTTCTGTCAACCATGAAAAATGGATTTACACCACCGGAAACATTCCTCTATCTTGATAAGAACGGTTTTATACAAAATAAGGACCATATACCGATAATTTATCACATTCATAGAAGAGCCAACGTTAAAACAGTCACGTCAAAAGCTCTTAAAAGAGAAAACCAACGTTTTGATACATACATCTCCCCCAGAGACAAAATATAATAGAAGCCCTTGATATTAATAAAACATGCTGGTGGCTAAACAATACACAAACGTAAACACTATTTCATGCCGAATACCCGACATAACTTGCTTTTAAACCATTTTATCTTCTATTAAAAAAGCTAAGCATGCACTGTTTTTTACAGGTTTTTTTCTCTGCAATATAATCATAAAATATTATAAAAGCTTCAAATTAAAGCAGACACATCTAAAATACCATCAATTAATAAAATGTTACTATATATATCTATAAGAAGCTCGTCATGTACTTGAGAACTCGTCTAGAGTTATTGTATAATCATATTATATACTTAAAACTATTGTTTATTTTAGTACATAACATTATTAATACCAAATAAATAATCAACTTAAAAAAAAAAGAAAACATATTATATGTTATCATAGTTAACAATGGGCAGATATAGAACTCAAAGAGCACAATTTTGTTTCATCCCGCTTTGGCTGCTTATTGTCGCTTAGTGCAGTTCGTCACACAGCAAACATACCCACAAATAGCGTCGTTTTTTAAAGTGTTACTTTAGCTTTCTGAACTAAATAGTATTAGATATTAACTGATAAAAGCCATATTCCTATCAATTGGGTTATTTCCGACTTGCTGCAGTTTGAAAAATAGTTTCATAATTTTGTAACGAATTTCAGACCCTTTTGTCAGTTTATATAATTTGTGTCGAAAAAAAGACTTCCAGAAGAGATTAGCTTCAAAATGCAAAAATACTGTGTAAGTCTGATCGTTCTCGGCATAGTTATTAGCGTACAGACATGTCTTGGGACTTTGTATTTTAAAATGTAGGTATTTGTAATTTTCATATGAATCCGATCGAACTCTTATGCATCGAACTGTATATTGGAATAAGGTTCTCATAATTTTATTCATTTATTTATAGACATTTTTGATGATTGACCTACCAGAAGGAAATCAGTGGAATCATCGCTATGCTACTGCATTATATTCTCTCTAACTAATTCTTTGCTGGGTTCATTTGAATTTCGTATCGTGTCTATCAGTGGTTCCAGTATGTACTGCTAAATACTAATTACTATTCTGCTGACCCCCGAAGCTTCTTACTCATTCTTAATCATCCTATGTTGCCCCCCAAACTTATTATTTGCAAGTATTTGTCCAATTTGACCGCCCAACTATTTGGCGCTGCGCTTCATTAAGGCACAATTTGGCATCTTGCGTTTTAGTTGAAGCTCTCAGCTATGTATATACATGCCACTTACCACATTCTGCGTTTAGTTGCTTTTACAATATTCCGCTTCTTTTTACTTCTCGCTAAGCAGTTGCCAAGCCTTGATGACTGTAAAGAAAAATAAGCAGTTACCCCTACCTACATAAGCAGAAATCACGCAGTTAACTATGACCGCCTCAATTAAAAAAAATTGCCTGCCCTTCGAACGACGACGAGCACCAGCATCGCTTTCACATCACAGCGAGAGTGCAAAGTTACCGCGCCGCACGCTTCCGCCATCAAATCAAAAACACATTTCTGACCTTAATTAAATGTGTGCATATTTCCTTCATTTGCCGCAAAATAAAGCAAAGGTTATAGCCAAAAAAAAAAACAAAAACAAAAACAAAAAAAAAACAAAAACAAAAACAAAAAAAAAACAAAAAAAAGAAGTAAAACACGCAGCAGCCGCCAAACATTTCTGCAGTAACTTGGCCAAAAATTTAACCGCACTATTGCAAGTACGCACACATATACACACAGATGTGCGCTGTGCACAGATACGGATGCAACCCCAAAAGGTCTAATCACGGCAAAAGTCTTTCCCACTTAAAAAAATCTGCTAGCCGCTGTGATATTTGGCGAGTATTACTGAATATTTGGCGCAGTACCGATCTGGTTTTCACATAAATGATTGTTTTCTGTTTTATTCCATTTATTTTTTATTTCTGTTTTTTAGCACTCCAAATTCTATTACAATACGCCAAAGATTTATTGTGGTTGTTGCCGTTGCATGAATATTTGATTACCTATACTGTGGAAAGCCACGAAACGACGAGTTAAAAAAAATAAAAATAAAAATTATGGTTGCATTACGTTGCACATTTGCGTTGCAAGGACATCGGCAAACCGCCATCACTACAATCTGCATAAGCGGCACAGCATGCGGTGCGCTCATATTTGGCAAAACTATGATTATTCAACAATTATTTTAATACGACGAAATATTTATTTAGCCTTTAAATATTTGCTTGGTGCATTGCAAAATGTGCGCATCCTTGGGTGAATTAAACGATGTACAATGAGTGTCCTTGGTACCTGATATTCCAAACAAATGTGCTGCCTACTATTTGGCATCTCTTTTCGGGTTATGTTAAATAAATATTTGTACACAGGGTAACAGATGCATACATGTGTACATACACGTATATTCAATAAGCAAACTATGCATGCGGATGTTGGTACGGGTATTAATTAGAGAACGACCGAACTTCCCGTTTTGAGGTCGAAGCTGTAACGAACCTAGTCAAATTTTATCAATGCGCTCCCGAAAGTGAGCGAGTCAATTATTTTCAAGGGTACAAAAGTAGATATTGATTTATAAACATATCAACTGTTTAGTAAATAGAACGACAAAGCAAAGGTAGCTTAATTTGTATAAGTCACAGTGCTTTCAGTTGATGTAGTGGGTATAGGAATAAGTTTCCGCAATCGTAAAAGAGTTGTCGCTGTTGATACTATTTTTGTGTGCGCTCTAGTAATATACTGGTGATTTGAAGGTGTATATGTGAGGTCTCGATCGCAGTAGTTGACATTCGTTCGAAGCGTAAAGATCCTTTTTTATCCGACGTCAAAAATGTATACGTTCGTCCCGAAAAAACAGCATTTCCGGGAAGTCATGCTTCATTATTAATATACCTTTTAAAGAAAAGTGTAGCTGAAACGCGTCGTATATTGATCAATATTTACGGTAATCACGCTCCATCAAATACAATTTGTAAAGAGTGGTTTCGACGCTTGCAAAGTGGCAATTTCGACGTGAGTGATAAAGATCGGAAAGGGGCACCGAAAAAATTCGAAGATACTCAACTACAATAATTACTGCCTGAAGACGCATGTCGAAGAGTTGACAGATCAACCGTCGGTAAACGGGAATGGTCAACAAAACCAGTAACTCCACATCCATTGAAAGAGAGGTATATCGAGAGACGTTTGGTGACGTGAGAGATGTTTCTCGAACAGTAGAAAAGAAAAGGTTTTCTGCATCGCATCGTCACTGACGATGAAAAATTGATCTATAATAATAACCCTAAGCTTCGAAAATGTGGAAGCTGTTGGAGCCTGCCAGGTGAGACAGGTCCATCGACAGCAAATAAAAATATTGATGCTTCAAAAGTTATGTTGTGCAACTGGTGGAATCAGAAGGGTGTCATCCATTATGAACTCCTTAAACCACCTGAAACCATCCCCGGCGATCATTACTGACTGCAACTAATGCGTTTGATTTGAGCTTTCAAAGAAAAGCGTCCGGAATGAGACGGTAGACATGACAAACTAATTTTGGTGCATGACAACGTCAGGCCACACGTTGCTAAGTCGGTCCCGAAATATTTAGAGTCACTAAATTGGAAAATCTTGCCCCACCCGCCGTATTCCTCAGACATTGCATCTTCGGATCACCATCTATTCCTATCAATGCAGTTAGCCCTTATTGCAGAATGTTTCACTTCTCAATAGAGCATCGCAAACTGGTTCAGTGAATTGATCATGCCAAAAGAGCTCGAGTTTTTTGTCAGAGGAATCTGTATGCTACCTGAAAGATGGAGTAAAGTTCTAGTTTTCTAATTGGCGAGTACACCCTTTTTGGGTGTTTGACCGAGCTTCTCCTCCTATTTGTGGTGTGCGTCTTGATGTTGTTCCACAAATGGAGGGACCTACAGTTTCAAACCGACTCCGAACGACAAATATTTTTTATGAGGAGCTTTTTCTTGGCAGAAATACATTCGGAGGCTTGCCATTGCCTGCCAAAGGGCGACCGCTATTAGAAAAATGTTTTTCTTAATTTTGGTGTTTCACCGAGGTTCGAACCTGCGTTCTCTCCGAACTCCGAATTAAAATCAAGCACCAACTCATTCGGCTACGGCGGCCGCCAATTATGTATATTTATTTTCAGGCAATATATGTTTTCCGAAAATATTAACTAAGTTTGGACTGGTTTTTTACGGGCGCTAACTTAAAGTGTTAAGAATGGGATTTCACAGATTTGATTTGTGAGAAGACTATCCAGCAATCAAAATAAAAAGGATTTACTTGAATGAAAGATAGGGGAAAAACATTTTCAAGGCTTTCCTTGAGAGGCAATTTTATTTAAGTATTTCCCTATACAGTTTTGGCACACTACCAAATAAACATTTGTCGATATTTATTTGCCGCTCACTGCCCACACTCGGGCGGCATGGTAAATCCTCATATAGGTATTGCAAATTCAGCCTCTCAATAAAAATGTTCACTTTGATGCCATTTTTGAAAACTGTCTCAATTTCTTGTAAAGTAAATCATTATTTGCAGGCGAATAGGTTTTTTCAACATTAAGGGGGTCCTCTAGTTTCTTGGGTCGAAAATATCGAATTTTTTTTTTAATAAATCACATTTACAACATGTGTTAAAAGTATGTGCTGAAGGATTTTTCGATATTCGAAGTGGCTCACAAGTTACGGCCTTGAACGGAGCAGGTATACTTAGCGCGCCCAACGCTATAAATCACATGCGCGAACTTTGAAACGCGTTTTTCTCGAAACACTATTTTTCAAAATAGTGACCACGATATTTCAAAAACTACTGAACCGATCTTGTTCAAATATATACCTCATCTTTAATATATTATAAGCCAGCGATTGAACTAGGATTATCATGATTGCTTCGATAGTTTTTTTCCTATGAGCGAAAAAATTAAGAAAAAATAAGTAAAAAATAGAACTTAATTTTCAAAAGTGTATACAAAAATTAATTTTTGTAATTAAGAATTCATTCTAGTTCAATCGCTAGTCTTAAATATGAAGATTAAAATGTCGTTTGGTTTTTTGATTTCAGATAAGCCAAACAGCCGCAATCTTGGTCACCGTCAAGCACCTCTTTTACTTTATGTCTTCTTGTCGGCCACTATAACTTTTATTCTATTATATATTTTGTCTTCAAAAAATTTGTAAAGCTCATTTAAATGTTACTAAAGATTATGTGAACACAATGAGATATATTATTTTGATCCTTTGCCCGTTAAAAATTATTGAAAAACCCGAAAAAAAATAGACGAGAAACTAGAGGACCCCCTTAAAGGCAACCCATTGCTATCATATAAATCCCATAGGTTGATTTGAGATTTTCTTGAAATAATCTCAAAATTTTGTTCCACTACTAAATTACTGTCAAAATAGACATTTACTGTGTTTGGTACAAAACAACAACCGCTTTTATCTTGTGTTAAAAATTGTTTAAAGTGAGAGTCTATCAACTTTTATTTATTCAAACAACAGTAAAACTTTTCATATTCTGAAGGTGCCAGGGTTTTAATTTTGAAATCGCAACACTAAGCTAAACAAATAAATGAGAATATGGAACTAAAAGTTGACACACTTTTTCAAGAAAAAATTTAGCGGAAAAGGTTCTGTCCAAGCCGAACCGAATCTGAACCTAATATTTGTGCTTTTACCTGGTCGTAGCTGAATTTAGATGTATCCCTAGAACTACCACAAAAAATTGTAATTGCTATCAACAAAAATGATTTATTTAGTCTATATTTCTTGATCACAAAAAAATCTACGACTTTTTCCCGTAGATCCCAGAAGCAGCATAGATTTGAAGCGTTTGAAAAGTTAAAAGCTCAATAAGAGCTGAAGGTTATTCCAAAAGTTCACATTAGAATTGCTTTAGTAGCTGGAAAAAGAGCTGAAGTGAATGTTTTATGTCTGGATAAAGGATTATTTTGAAGAGGAAATATTAGATGAATGAAAAAAATATTTTTCGAGAAAAATTAACAGACTCCATTTATTCAACAAACCTCTTATAAGCCGGCGAAACAAAACTCTTTACATTTTCACTTCTAGGCCTGGCTGGAAAATGAAATGAAAGTCATAACTTTTTCACCACAATAAGTAAATAATCGTATTATTCGGATCTTCCATCATGACTTATGTTTTAAATTAATATTTCGTCGGAACGTGGTTTAAATTGAGATTAGATAGAATTCCGACAGAAATTTTTTAGGCGGTCTTATGGCCCTGTACTCACAGGCAGCACTTGTGCCGAAGAAGGTGAAATGATGAACTGAAAGAGCTTTATTATGGCATATAAAAAACTTAAAACTTAAGGCGGCCGCCTTAGCCGAATGGGTTGGTGCGTGACTACTATTCGGAATTCACAGAGAGAACGTACGTTCGAATCTCGGTGAAACACCAAAATTAAGAAAAAGTTTTTTTCTAATAGCGGTCGCCCCTCAGCAGGTAATGGCAAGCCTCCGAGTGTATCTCTGCCATGAAAAAGCTCCTCATAAAAAATTTTTGTTGGTAGGAGTCGGCTTGAATCTGTAGGTCCCTCCATTTGTGGAACACCATCAAGACGCACACCACAAATAGGAGGAAGAGCTCGGCCAAATATCCAAAAGCGGGGTACGCGCCAATTATATATATTATATATATATATACAAGAGCGGGTCGATTTAAAAATCGCTCATTGCTCTGTGGAAATCGTATTCTAGGGATCAAAATAAGAAACTTTGCCGAAGGAACCATACCTCTAAAACGAATTCAGATGTCCCTCAATTTGGGTCCAACGATAAATCCCACTTTGACCCATTTAGAGTGCTCCAATCGAGTCCAAATGTATGACCGACCCCCACTAACTTTGGACGGCCGATCCACCCATACCAGTGGCACACCCCCTGGAACTCACCTGGGGGGTTCCTCATATAATCATTTCAAAATATCACCATTTTTGGCCTTTACATGAGAAAAGAAACTAAAAAGTTCGACCCAAATTGGGGGACATCAGAGCTCGTTTTAGACATATGGTTCCTTCGGCAAAGTTTCTTATTTTGATCCCTCGAATATGATTTTCACAGAGCAATGGGCGATTTTTTTGCCTCCCCTTAAATCGACCTGGCCTAATATATATATATATATATAAAACTTAAGAGCATAACGATTATGTTGGCTTAGCTTTATCATAGCTACAGAGGAGGATGCTCTGCTAAAAAATGCCAGGAGCCAGGAATGCTTAGCGAGAGTTAGGGCGCACACGAACACAGCAGAGAGATCAGGTTTAGAAAAATCTGTCAGCAATTGGCGTCTGAAGTAATATACACACATCTCTCAACAAATTCATCTTTAAAATAAGAATTAAAAAATTTTATGGGCTATGAACGAATAAAAAGTTTTTTAATATCACTTTACCATTTCATGCCATCATAAATACGAAAATGTATAAAATATGCACATACATACATACACATATTTATTTGCACGTTTTTGAATTTAGATACCCGTACATACGTACATACGTATATCACATTCGCTTAAAACTTCTCTTAGCAGAGGACCTCATAAATCACTTCGACCACTCTTTTTTGCATGCTTTCATTAATTTATGAGTTTTTCGTTTTGTTATTCCGCACTGCCTTCGTTTTATTTTTGTTTTTGTCTACACACAATGTTTATGCACAATACTCGTACATACTCGTATAAAGCTTTTCTCTACCACAACAACAACGTGTAAATGTATGCCACAGCCAAAATATAAATTAAAGGGTTCCGCGGCGACCGCAATTGCGAAGCTAAGTAACAGATAGCGGGGCGAACCGCCTGGTCGACAAGTGCTACAACAAAAAAAAAAAACGAAAAACAATAAATAAATAATGGCTTAAAATGTTACAACCGCCAAATTTGCCCCAAAGGAGCATGCGAATAGTGCAATCTCTACCCTTTATCTTTGACTTCGCAAATTTGTCGGTCTCAATGACTTTCACCGCCACCATTTTGAACCTGACACCTCAGCTGGTGGGACTACAAATTTGCGAACCTTCAAAGTCGTTGAGCTGATGATTCTTTCTTTGGCTTTTTTGATCAACGTCATTTTTTTCAGTCTCCATTTTTTCGTGCGTTTTTTTCGCCGAAAATGAAAAAATCGGAATTTTTTAAGCACTTTTTCACAAATCTTTGTGCCATGCCACAATAACGGCAATGCGAGCTGTCAGTTTGCGTTTTTCTTGGCGAATTTGCGTTCATCATTAAAAATTAATGTTTCCACTTGGACAAGTGTTGCCAACTCAATTGTGTAAAATGACCTTAACTTCGGTACGAGTATGCTGGTGTTGAGCTTGTGATACATTTACATGTATGTTTGCATGTATATATATACACTTGTGCGCACTTAATTAAGTCAATTTATGTATTTACAATTTACAAAACAACATAAATAAAGTCTCTAAATTTTGAACAATGTTCAAAAAATTTTTACAAATTTCAAAATATTTTCTCCAAAGTTTTCAACTTTTTAGTCACAATCCTTAGAAAACTTATGGGTATTACATCCCATTAGAATTTGCTATAATAAAGAAAACATTTGAAGTCGTTCAAAAATCGTGTTGATTTGCATACTTCATTGAATTTTCTTCCACTAAGAGACGACCGGACATCTGATTGATATGAAAGAAAAGGCTCTAAATCGTATGCAAAAAAAAGTGCAAATTTCCCTGGCGATCACCATAGCCGAATGGCGCGTAGCCTAGGGTTTGAAACAGCCAATGCTTGCAAAAGGTTTTTCTAGTGGTGGTCGCACCCCGGCGTAAAATAGCCGAGTGTATTTCTGCAATGAAGACCATTCGGCGTCGGCATAAAACTGCAGGTCCCTTCAATTATGTCTAAAGGTTGGACTTCAAAATTTTGATAACAATTTTTTTGGAAATTCGTTAAATTTTTGTGAGTTTGGTACAAGGTTTATAATTTTGACTTACATCTGCTTTCGGTTATACAAGGAATTATATTTTTATAAAAAAGTAATAAAAAAAATGTAGCCAGAAAAATATTGCGATTATTGCAAAAAACATGAAGTGAGCACAAGTGTACATAAGTATACATAGATACATACTCGTACGAGTATAAGCATCGGCATATTCTCGCTTTGCATTTGGTCAGCAACACAGCCTCACTATTTCAGCAGCTGCTCGGGTTAGACATCCAACAATGTGATGAGCCATTAAGCATTGCGCTACTTGGCATTAAGGTCGCCTGCGAAAGCGTAAAGGGCATATGGGTGGGTGGGATGCTTACAGATATGCCGCTTTGGTAAAAATGGTAATTTTTACAACGGACCTTTTCGGTTTCACAATTAAAAACAGAATGTCCGATTATCTTTGGGGATTTCCTTTTGCTTCGCTCGAGTTGCTTTACTCGTTCTGAACTTTTGGGTGATTTTTTTATTGGACTATTTCATGAAGCCAATTTCAAAGACGAGCAAAGTAGAACAGAGCAAAAAAAGGAATGTAATTTAGTTTAATGTAAAATTATTGTATTAAAGTGAGGCATTTTTTGGAGTTTGAGCAATTTTTATACAACAATTAAAGTTAGGAGGGGCAAACTAATTTTTACGGTTATGTTGAAAAAATACCAAATGGAGCTTAGAAAAGCGTCTGAATTGATACCAAAAGAAAATTAGTTTAATAAATTTAATTCAACATATCATATTTTGCTAACCTCGGTGAAAGAGAACCCGGTAGCTGTACCCATTAGATTTAGGGAATTTCTTAGGTAAATAAAAAATTAAAAGCGAGTTGGCGCAAAATTATATATCCAATTTTGTTTTTAAATAACTTTTTTACTAAATAAAAAAACAAAAGGTTTTTGATAGATGTAAGCGTAATCTTTTGCAAATTTAGATCTTTGCGCGCTCCATTGCTTGTCTGGTTCTATGCGGCAGCTGCCTAGTTTACTAGTCTCAAATATGATTGGCGTACAAAGCCATTTGCAAAAATTATAAATCTTGCGATAGTGTGATTAATTTTGCGCCACCTTGTATTTGGTGTTTAACCTTCACCTTAGCACCATTTAGATGTACAAATTTAGATATGAGGTAGCTGTGACTTTTAGAGTTTTGGTGTAATCTAAAAACCATTTAAGGTCAGTGACCAAAATTTTAGTATGAAAATTTTGTTTGCTTTCCGAAAATAAGAAATACAAATTTTTGTTATTTTTGCTAATATTTGTTTTTTTGGGGTTCTTTCGTTTTTCCCACCTATTTCTAGCACTATTTACTGTTACATTTCATTGGGTCTTTTGGTCGCCCTCAAAGGGGAAGACTTCATCAGATCCTTATTGGTTTGAATTAAGTGCGCGAAAAGTGATACCTAGATGTCAGTAGTGAATAATTCCAAGATGGGAATTCTTTTTAGTCATCTTAGACATTTGTCAAATAGACAAGATGTACACGATAGAACAACGCATTAAAATTATTGAAACTTTGTATGAAAATGGTCGAACTTTAAGATCAACAAATCGTAAAATTTTTAATTTTTTTGGTAGAAATAGTGGTCCGAATGAGTCGGAAATTCTAAGGTTGGTGAAAAAATGTCAAGGACTTGTTCTGCCGAAAATAGAAAAAAAAACTGGCAGACCAAACACTGGACGTTCTGTTAAGGTGTTGCTGAAGAAGGTTCATCATCGACATCTCGAAACTCTCAACAATTAGGCGCGTATTTTTAAAGCATCATACTTTTCCTTTGTCAACCATTCTTTAATACTTCGCATAGAAAGGTGTGAAACCATTCGAGCTATTCTTGCCCTCTTTAATATTAATAGCATTCAAAATTTTTCACCTAAATCTAAAAAAATCCTGTAATTTAATTAACAGTTTCTAATCATTTAATTACAATATATTATAATAATTTTTTGTTTATCTCTACACGGCCTAAATCTTTATGAAGAAAAAATAGTTGCTATTCAACGCAGTAATTTTTTTATATTATCTAAAAATCTGCAGTAAATTTGACTTTCAGCTTTAATGCTAGCATCTCTACAACAGCTAAATATTTAAAAAATCCCAGTACAAAGGAAATGCTGTACTCCTCTTGTATGAACAACTTTCATATGTAGCGACAACAGCACAACGGAGGCCCGTCATAGTGGTGGTGTTCTCCATATTTGCTGACCAGCGCCGCGTTGCAAATCGATTAATGCGCAGCGGTGCAGCATCGTTGGGACTGTGCACCATTGCGTTCAGATTTTTGTAACGTTTCAATTTGGCCTACAAGTAGTTAGTTCACACATTTCAAATCTCATGGCCAAACCAACTATTGGAGCTATGCAGCATCGTATTTGTTTTCCGCTCCGAATTCGCAGACCGACTACAAAGCGCGGATGAGTGCTGGATTTTATTTTTTTTTTTTGTTTTTGAGCAAAACAACAACAAATAGGATAACAAATAAAAATTAGTTTATAAAAAATAGTAAAAACTGTGTTCAAAATAATAGCAGCGCGACATATTACAAAGTTCTGATTAAGTATTTATTTTTGTATATTACTTAATTTACCTTACGTTTTTTTTATAAAACATGAATTCAACAACAAAAGTGCTTTAACTTAATGTTTACAACTTTGTAAAAAATTTAAAAAAGTTCTACAAATTTTCAAATAATTTCAAACCTTTTGATTAATAATTTTTAGAAAAATTATCGGTATACAGTTTTATTGTCCATTGAACTGCCAGTTTAAAGTGGCTCAAAATTCGTGTTGAATTTTGATAATTCTTTTTGTTGAATACGTTTTTTCACTAAATACAAAAGTAGTTTTAAGTTATGTAAATATTAATTTTTTAACATTTAAGCGTACCATTGTTTGTCTATTTACTTGTATACGACAATTGACTCCCTTGCCAAAAAGTGTCACTTTCGACTAAGTAGGCAATTGAGTGGTAAAGTCTGCCCTCTCTCGACGAACACAACTAACGCTCTACAAGGCTCTCATCATGCCCGTCCTAATGCAGCGCAGAAGCGTGGACGATGACAATAACCGATAAGACGTCCATTAGAGTGTTTGAGACAAAGACTCTGCGGAAGATTTTTGGACCTTTGCACGGCGGCTTCGTTGAGTCATGCCGTCCGAATGGTTACAAACGCTCCGGCTCTGAAAGCATTCGGTGCAGTACCAGCTGGTGGTAGCAGAGTAAAAGGGAGGCCTTCTCTGCGTTGGAAAGAACAGGTGGAGAAGGACTTGGTGTTTCCAACTGGCGCCTGTTAGCACGAGAAAGAAATGACCAGCCCGCTTTGTTAAAATCGGCCAAAATCACGTAGGCGGTTATTGCACCAATCAAGAAGAAGAACTGTCAGTTCACTAGTGTTAAATATGATTGAAGTATGACGTCATATGCAAAAAAGTATAAATCTTGCGATAGTGTGATTAATTTTGTGCCACCTTGCATTTTCTTCCTAAAACTAATAGTCGTAATTTCGTTATCTGGAGACAGTGCACAAGACAGTCAGCAAAAGAAAAAAAAAAAAAAAGAAAAAACCAACGCGATTTCAAAAAATTTTAAAAATTTAGTGTACATTAAAACTGCGTACCTAAAACTTGCCTAAATTTTTTTATTAAAAACTTAGGAATATTAACAAAATTTGTTAAATTTTTTGAAGGTTTGAAACTTTAGCCTATTTATATTTGGTTGTAACGCAATATTAACTATATTTTTGTACTAATATACATTTTTTCGTTGTATATAATATAAACTACATTTTATACAACATTTTTGTTGTTGTAATATAAACTACATTTTTATCATTTTATAAGGAAAATGAAATAGAAAATAGATAAATAATCAAAAGTTTGTAATATTTCGCGCAGCTATTGCATCTTACACGGATGTACATATATACTATATATATGAAAAATTTCAGACCTAACTTTTTATTTGGCTTCAATAATTGTGCGCAGTGGTTGTTTTTTGTAATTTTTGAGTTGATTTGCCGTGCAGATCCACTGCAACACATTGGTGTGAATGTTTCGTTTTTTTTTCAATTTATCTTTAGCAAAAATTTAATTTTTTAACAGTTTTGTGCTGCCTTTTTGCTCATACTGTTGCACATATCTTTTATTTGCACTTTATTGTTCGTGTACTCATTCACACAGTTGCCAATTGAAGTTGAAAAAACCATAGGCGGACCATTTCTGAGCGTTCGGTACACACATCCCCGCATTCATGAGCATGTAACGGTATGTATGTGTGCATGTTTCCATACAAAAATAGCTTCTATGTTGTCCAGTGTATGCACAACGGCATTGACATTCAGTCTGCGACATAACGGAAAACTGCATCCTGTGTTTCCTACATACGAGTAGCAAAGTTTACGCTTTGCTGATAGTTTTGGCAGTTTTTATTTTTGCGCCACTAGCTTCCCAGCGTTTAGTCTTTTTCTCAGTTACGTTTGTTTTTTTTTGTATTTTTAACTGCCCATTTTATTTGCTGTATCTATTAGTTTTAGCAACTTTCCAGCATTGTTGGCACTGTTGCAAACATTCTAGAATAGACTAGCAATGCGCTGTATTCACGATTGGGCTAAAAATGGAATGCTGTAACTATAAAGCCCACACAAGTGTGCTTTGTCTGATTGTGAGTTAGTAAGCTTTGGCGGTAATTTTTTTTCTTTTCGTATAATACCTCACAGGAAATGAATACCGCTAATAGTATTTCAAAATAAATTAATGCTGGCCTCAATCTGGAAGTACTCTGAATTAACGAGTACAAAATAGTTATATACAGAGTGATGAAATATATAGGTGGTGCTTTATTGGCGACTAAAATTCCTTAAGAGATCTTAAAGTTGAGGTGCTTACAAAAATTGGTTCAACCCAAAGCCCACAAAATTATCTCCAAGATAATGTCTAACTTCCTTCTATATCCAGACGAACTCCTCTAGCGTCGTTTTTCGGCCCCTTACTGTTTGTTTTGCATCTCAACGAACTACCTGAGCTATTGACGCACAATAAAATTCAAATACATATACGCTAATGATGTTCAACTGTATTTGAGCTGCCCTTTTCACTCATTGAACTTGTGCAGAAATTATTATGATTATTATTAAGCTACTGCACACTGCGCCCAAAGGAGATCTATTGTGCAAAGCCTGACAAGGTTTCCATTTTAAGGCTTTTTAAAAACTTTAGCATATTCTAGGTTTTATTGTTCCACAATTTATATGAATGCGCGGCAATACCACCAGATGGTGCCTAGCGCAGTACACTCACTAAGAATGAGTTCTGAATTTTCTATGTGTATTTCAGAGAATTGACAAACGCTGTAGAAAGAGACAAAGAGATAAATTTTCTTTAAGTGATAACTCAAGCTGAAAAAACCCATAAATACTTAAACAGTGAATGAGGCTTCATCAACAAGTGGGCCAGTAACAATGATTTGGTTTTGAACCAAGCAAATCTGAATGTACTGCTCGTTTGACTTCAGCGTGCACGATAAAGTTTTATTGAATATATCTGTGTTACCATAAGTTGATGTAGCTAAGAACCTGGACCAACCATGCAACAGGACACTAATATGGTATGATCATAATTGACAAAGTGTGCAGTATATTGAAGCCTTTATAGTCAACATAACACCCAACACCCACTAGACTACTAATCGCGAAATCTTATTTGCCACCAACGTTGTTGTACGCTGTTGAACTCTATGGCAACAGTGATAGTCAATGCAATAAAAAATGCAGTGTGCTTTATAATAACATCGTCCCTTATTACATAGTAAAAACCGGTATGGCCAGATTCGTCTATGAGCTCCAAATATAACCGTAATATCGGTATGTAGATAGGTAGGTAGAAGTGACCGTCGGTTTCTAAGCCAACTCACTTAAGCCGTTGCCGATCCATTGTATTACCAGAGTAGCAGTTTATCTGTTACCCTTCGTTAAACCATTTTGTTTTATGTGAAAACCAATTGATCTTGATTGACACTTATATCACTAAGGCGATCAATATCATTCAAACACGATGAGCTAAAGTATCTAAGCCTAGTGATATGCCACGCGGGCAATAACAAAGAAGATTTCTGACAGACTCTTTCTCCTCCTCATTCTTGCAGCTTCTCTCTAGTCTAAATGAGGAACGCTCAATGTTTGAGTTTGTCGACTTAGGGGACAATCACCTGTGATCAAAGCAACTACCATAGAGACGTTTTTCTTTCACCGATTACGTAGCGCCTTTGAACGCCTAACGTCCCATTCTGGCCAAATTCTTTTTGCATCATTACATGTTAGACTATCAATCGATCTTGTGTTGGCTGAAGTGATAATGCTACTTGCACCCCGCAATTTGTAGATTCAGAGGGGTATACCTACAATTTTCACATAATAATTTTTAAAAATAAATAATAAATACATACTTTTTTATCAATAGTCTTTTTTAGACACATTTTCATAGTGAAGAAAGATAAAAACATAAACGGCTGTCATTCCTAGTAAGTAGGCCCCTCTTTCTAGTGGGTAACAAAATACTTTTTATAATTTTCGCACCCTTTATGGGGAGTTTGCCCAAAGTCCTCTTCTACTTTGTGGCATACGTCTATAAGTTGTTCCACAAATGCAAGGACTACGCTTGTATGTCGCCTTCGAACGGCAAATGTTACAGAAATACTTTGAAAAAAAACTCGTTCTCTATATTTTTTGTACCCGACTCTAGAAACCACAAACCACAGGAAGAGTTAATAAATATGGGTCTACAAGCTTCCGTTTTTGGAGATATGAAAATTTGTTTGTTCCTTTCTTACTTGGATATTCTTATCATAGCTGGTGGGTTGGTTGGTTTAAGTGGTGATTCGTCCAGAATCCATTTAGCGCTTCCGCACCATTTTGAACCTTTCAGGAACCTTATTAGGCTGTTGATATTTAAGCCAGACAGTTGTTCAAGACTCTCCAGCTACAATCCGTAATTCGGAGGTATTTTAGGCAAATTGTATTCTTGATTACACCTAATGGTGTGAATACCGACCGATTCTGCCAGATCGTTATTCATGGCAAATTCACCTCTTGCCATTTCATCTGCTTTTTCGTTACCTTCAATGTTCTGATGTTCCGGCACCCAGATTGAGGTTACTTTATGGTTTTCACTAAAGGTGGTAAGGCTATTCCATAAGTTTTGAGGCACTATAGGCATTAGGAACACGTTCAGATTTTATATTTTAAGTCTATGAGAATATATATGGTACATGCTCCAACATCGCATTCCATTTTGGAGCCATCTGTATAGACTGTTGTTTAAGCAAAAATATACAACGTGGTCACTTCGAAGCTGTACAAGCAATGAATTTTATTGAGCGCCTCATTTTAAGTACAAAGGAAAATAACTGTTTAAAGCTAACTGTGCATAAATACCATATGTATGTATGTACATCATGAAGTAAATAACAGATGCGTACGAAGAAATAATACTAATACATAGTAGATATGTTATGGTAGATAGGAAGTTGCTATAAATTAAGGCGGTGCCAGATTGGACGAATTCTGAACAACTGTAGTGTCGAAGTTATTTAGTGAGAATGGCTTATTCCATTCCTCCTTAGATGGAAAGAGAGTGGCAAAATTCCTATTGAATCTTACCATCGGGACGATGTAGTCAGTCCTCACCGATGTTAACTGAGCTTGTCGCAATAGTACACTGGCATGGCCATAAGTTTTTTCTTTCCAGCGACCCGCTTCATTTAACCTAAATGCACTCATGGTTGCCATCTTCTTGGTATATAGATCTACCGGAATAACGTGTATCAGTGCATTAAGAGCCTCCTCCCTAGGACATGATCTGATTGCACCGACTGTTATTGCACAAGCTGATATTTCTATACTGTCAAGTAAGTTGATGTTGTATTCTGCCTCTAGACCTTTCCACCAAACCACCGAGCCATACGATGAAATTGGTCGTACAACCATAATGTATATTTGGGCTGAAGGCCCCATATTCTTCCTAGCATACGTTTACAGGCATATAAAGCGATTTCTTCCTTCTTTACCCTTTCTTCAGTGTTTAATTTCCAGCTAAGTTTGGAGTCCAGAATTGCCCCTAACTACTTTGCACTGGTTGAAAGTGAAAGAGTTTGCCCATTAATAGCTGGTTGGTGTGCTGTGAAATTATTTTTGTTGAATTCAACAAAAAATTATCCATTTTCATTTTGTATACAGAGATTTTCTCACGAACCACGGAGAGTAATAGACGTACCTGCCATTAATAACAGTTTTAAGTTTTATTTGTTCATGTTTCTGTGTAAAACAGTGTAATTGGTACAGCAATAATTCCTTTGAGTAAGTGCAGATGAAACGGAGAAAAGGAAAGATTTAAGTATGATAGTACATACTTCCTGATTTGGAGCTGGAACTGAATTCACACTCTTACCAGCAATACTTATCATTGGAACTTGACTTCTCTCATCGGTAGGAACAGTCTATTTGGTCCTTTCGTCGATCGTTGACATTGAACGCTTTAAATGTCTCGAGTAGCCTCAGTCCAAAGTCTCCCCTTGTATCTTGCATTCTCTTGTAATTTTAGTTCTCTACTAGGCTCCATTTAAAGGCGTGGGCTGACAGGATTTATAATATTAATTTATAAAGGATTGTAGGAAAATTATAATTTCTATCCGCCTTATACTTTCTATACGTTTGTATGTAAATGTGACCGATTTTAGTTATAGTCAACCCTACTATGATTTTTTGTAAGAGTGCCGAACAAGTCGTCCCATGAAACCAAGGTATGTTTTGAATACAATGCTGTTCTCGCCCACTAAGTTTGGCGGGCAATATTATAATGGGGATTCTTGAAAGAGAGAAATTTGAAGGGAGAGAAATTGGTTCAAAAAGTATGGAAAACTGTTCGTACTCGAGATTAACTTCCATTCCAATGGGAAACAAGTCTTAAATTATGTGTACACCAAAGCACTGAAGCCTTCATGATTAGAAACTGGCTGATGAATTGGTAAACTGCGGCGCTGTGAGTCACTCGCACCAGATTTGGCATGAAACGTTCGGTAGGTGGGGTCCTCGTTTACCAAATAAAATAGGAGCCGTTAATACAGCCTTTGTCTCTTCTAAATAATAGGGATGTGGAACTCCAGCTCAGATCGCTAGTTAAGTTTATTACGAGGCACAATTTATGGTGCCATCATATGGCTGTCATACATAACCCTGTCGATATAATAACAGTGTACAGAGCTTTCTGTGTGTTTAACATCCAGTATTCGTTAGACTAGAGGGTTTGATCGTTGAACCTTCCCCTTCCACTAGAAACCGGGCGGGAGGACGTCGATGACGAACAGCGATCTGGATGGTCTTCGACGACGCAAACAGACGAAGATGTGAACCGAGTTCGTGAATTTTTGAACATTGACCGTCGTGCTAGTCTAAGTGAGATCAGTGAAGAGTTAAATTTAACTTATTACAATGTGCGGGAAATCGTCACCGCGTCGCCCGGGTTCGGCCTGACCTCGTCAACAATTGGACCCTTCATCACGACAATGCGCCGGCTCACACCGCCTTTCTCTGCACCTCTGCATGGGAGTTCCGGTGCTTCCCCACCCTCCCTACAGCCCAGACCTGTCCCCTGCGGACTTCTTCTTGTTCCCGCACCCAAAAAGAAAGCTGAAGGGGAGGTGGCGTTTCGACTCCATCGAGACGATCCAAAAAACTGTGGCAGCCGAATTGAACGCGATTCCGGCGGATAAGTTTAAAAAATGTTTCCTGCAGTGGAAGGACCGCTACCAGCGTTGCATTGACGCTCAAGGGTCCTATTTTGAAGAATATTAGTTGTATAAGCCAAAAGGTTTAATAAAACTGCTTAAAAAAAATAAGGCTCATTACGGCTCAATCAAACCCTGTAAGCAGACTTTTTCTAGGGTCAAACATATTTAGAATAAATCAGCTACATTCATAATTTCTCAATAGATTTTACAGATTTCGAAAGCCAGAAGCGAAGTTAGCCTTTTAGTATGCACCCCTTCTGTCCGGTTCCCCATTTATACATATAACTCTGGTCGGCAAGTAAAATATAGATACATCTATACTTGAATGCTTGGGGTTTTCAGTTATCATCATTCAGTCTAGTTTAATTCCTCCATCCATTCATCCATCGCTATCTACTATTCCCATTTCAATCATATCTTTAATTTTAAAGCAGCTGGCTAGAAGTTGGTTATCTTTCGCTAGTGATGTTCCTTTCCTGCAGGGTATTTTTCCCACATACATGGTACCCAATTCGTTGTGTGAGGTGTCTGGGTTCTCGTCTGCTTTCTCTATATTTTTGTTTTTGTGAATGTTTATTCAAGTAATTGATTGTATTGTTTTACACGCTCGGTATCACTTCAGTATACCTCTGAACTCTCCTTGTCTTCACTCTAGCACCTTCCGTCGTTGCAACGCTGTCTGTCCTGTCATGCCGCTCCTTTGCTTGTTCTTTCTCTTTTTACACCCATTATCATATGTTTTTATTTCTTCTTCTTTGCTTTTTTCCGCTCATGTGTGTTAATTTGAACAACGTTCGGTGGCGCTTCAGGTTGCTCCGTGCTGCTGTCTCTACAACTTTCAGCGCTCCGAACACCTTGCAATACCTTACTGCCGATGAGTGCATTCAACTTTTTTTGCTCAGCTCTTCGCCTCCTTTGTTTGGCTTGCTTACTGTGGCCATTGTTAATGTTTGTTCACACAAATCGCACTTTAATTCGTTTATAATTGTTCTTGTTGAGTTTTGTTCGATGCTGTTCGGGCGTGCTGTATTCGTCGCCATTTATTCTCTTTCTCATTTGAGGCTAAAAATCAAATTGTATTCTTGCGTGGAATTTCGTTTCTAACATTTGTTTTTCTTATTGGCCGATATCCAATAGCCAAAGTTTGGCCATTAGTTTTTGTGCTTCAGCTTCAACGCCCACTAAGAGCTTACACTGCTTCTTGCATATCTACATACATATCTCATTTTGTACTTCGTTTCTTAACCTTTTAATGGCACTGCAAACCCTGGAAAGGATTAAGCAAAATGTAATATTTCCTAACGGTTGGTTGATGTACTAAATTTAAATCTGTTCTTAAAGTGGAAAAATATTCAAAATAACAAATTCAATATTGTGAACATTTTTATTAAATTCTTTACTTCCTAGCTTGACGATTGGAGATTTTAATTTAAAATTTTCAAAACTAGAAGTGGCGGAATATATTTTTCAGAATTACTTGCATTTGCTTTAAATTCATTACAAAGTTTATTTCTGGTGCGCTATTTCGGAATGTGAAGTGCTATTCGAGGAGATAGGTAAATACAAGCAAAAATATAAAGATAAAATATAAAGATAAAGATAAGATTCGAATATTATTCTTGTTTGTTTCGAATTTAAGTAATATGTATAAAATTCAAAAGACAAAAATAAAATGGTTAAAAAAGAATGTTTACAATAAAACTTGCTAATATAAATCTGTCAATTCTTTCAGAATATTTGCAAAAATATTTCTTTTTCTGTCTAATTCCAAAAGATGATAAATATTTTGAACTCCAATCCAGCCATTACTACTTCTTACTTCCGATGCTTCGTCCTTTTTTCATATTTCATTGTGGTTTAATTTTTATCGTTGTTGTTGTTTTCGTAGCAGCATAAACATTCCCCATACATATATGGGGAATGCTGCTGAAGTGACCGGATATAAATCCGAGTCGTTCCGGTAACGTAGAACCGACTGTGGTGGGAACGAATTTATGATCGTCGTTGGTTTTACTTCCAGGGGTTCTTAGCACGCTCTTTATTCCGGATATAAGGCGCCTTATAATATTAGAAATGTTATAACATACACACATAATTTTCAAAGAATTAATATTTCAGTGGTTTTCCGTTGGCTTCTGAAGTGTTGGAAGTTTTCCATGTCGATCTATATAATTCAACCGCTCGACCTGGAGATCAGACATTGTTTACAGCCTAATAGTAAAAGTACAGACGCTGTAGATTATTGGTCAGCGAGAGTTATTTAATTTCCCTTCTGTCATCCATATCTTTGAAGCATTCCCCTATCCGCCACCTGGGGACGCGCTCTCTAGGTGTACAGTATCTGCCAATGAAGTTTGAATTTGAATAACCTTAACCTAAAATGTTCACATATTTGCACAAATTTTAAACAAAAAAATTGTATATTTAATATATAATACATTTCTAGAGCTTTATACGAAAATACCTATATGGTAAGCCAAAGCATAAAGTAATGCCCCCTAATTTGCACAATTTATGATTATTTTAGAAGCCTTCATACCCTAGATCCACTAAAGGGTTAATTCTTCTTTCAATTTCATCATCGCTTGCATGGCGTGCCCACAAGGCATCTTTTGTACTTTAGCCACAAAAATTGACATTTGCCTTAATAGGTAGGATTCATTTCGTTCGCTTTTACTTTGCACCCACAAAATTAAACGCATCAGGCGAAAAGAGGTGCGCTTGAAATTTGTACCAAGCACTTACAGTTGAAGTTTAAATTAGGGTTTAGTTAGAAAATTGGTTATATGCTGTGTAAAGGGCAGGTAAACAAGTAGCAGATGTGGTATCAGCAGTAATTTACCGTATTTGAGTGGTTGTTTCGGGGAAAATGCTACTTGATTGCTTACTTACCAACTTATTTACTAACTTCGTAATTTTAAGCCTTTGTTTGGCATTCCAGCAATCTTTCACTGTTGATAAACTAACTCTGCTCATGCAACAGTTGAAAATACTTTCAACAATTACAAACTCATTTCAGAATTTCAATTTGCTGTTGAAGAAATGTTGCTTCATGATAAATGGAGGAAAGAAGTATTGCAGGTATTGCATTTTTTTGGCCTGCAGTCATTTGAATGGATGATAACATTTGTTCCTATAATGTTTCCCCAATAAAAACTCCTTCGATATTTTGCTATGAAAATTAAAATCTTGAATTGAAAAAAAAGAAAAATACGCAAAGCACACTACCAAGTTCTTAGTTTTAAAAGCCCGCCCGCGCTTATTTTAATATCCAAACTAAGCCAAGATTATTTGGTGAATGTTTTATGTGCCAGACGAGTGACTATTACAACGTTGAAAAATCGGTTACATTTACGCCATCTCAATATTTATTATTTATAAATAATAATTAATTTAAAGGGTTACATGCGTCCAGCCGCACAAAAAATGCGATAAAAAAAAACTGTTTTTAGAAGTGATAACAATAGGAATAAATATAAAAAAATTTTACACATTGCTTACTAGTACTTAAACTTTATAAAAAAAATTTTATTTTAGTTTTTCTTTAAAAAAATTAGTATATAAAAAATCACGTGACCCAAAGTACAATAAAAAAAAGTTCTGCATCATTTCTCCTTGAAAGGTTGATGGATTTCTAAAAAGTTAACAAATTCTTGTAAAATAAAGTTGTAGTTATAATCTGTCAAGCCGGATTTTTGAATTTCGAAAAATTTCGTAATTTCCGGCATTTTTAAAAAGTGTGCGTTTTACGTCATAAATGCTACACTTTAATTATGTTTATAAAATTTTTTAATAAAAATATCAAAAGGCAAATCTATAAAGAAAACACTTTGGAATTTAAAAAAGAAAACCGCATAAAAAATTTAAAAACTGTATGAGCTATCATGCAGACCGTACCGGAAAATATAGTTTCGAGCAAAAAGAGTTTAAAGTTTGAGGTACAGGAGCGCGCGGACCGCCCTCTACCTAGTTAATGGGCTGTAGAAGTTATAATATTGGGAATGCCCGCATGAAAATTTCACAGTATACTCGTATTCCTAGGATATGAGTATTATACTTTCGAAATATTGAAAAAAAAAATAATTTTTTGTAAATTTTGGACGTTTGTAACCCCTTAAATCAAATAAGCACGAATAAGCCAACTCCAAAACAATCAATTCAAAGATATCGAAGTTGAGGTTTTGCCTGAAGGATTCGCCTCAGATGAAGAAGAGAACGACTTTAAGGCTGCTTTGTACGATCTTGAAATCGAAAGTGAAGAGCCGATAGATAAAAATATTGGGTATAAGCTATTGAGTTCATAGATGTTAAATTTCACACTGGAAAAAATGTATACTTCGAAAGATAATACGATCTAGCTTAACAATCCGAAGCACGTGCTTGTCGAAATTAGACACAAAATCATATGCGTCTCAGAATGAGTATGATTTGTCGTTTCCTTTGCTTGCATACCTTCAGGTGGATATGTCTCTTCATAACACGAACCCAAAAGATGCAAAACTTGTCGTAGACTACAAGGCAGGCATTCGTAGTACTATTTCTAAACGAACTTCATATCTACAGTAGTAACATAATAAATAGCCTGCTCATATTCCTCCGAAATATTTGGAAGCCTGACTAAGTTCCGTGTGGGTCTTAAATCGAGTATTGGCTAAAATTAACTTTGATATTTAATCCGGTTCTCTCCTCATAATCAAAAAACTGCACATCTTGCATCCTCATTTATAAAATCGTCACTAAGTTCTGGAATCCAGTACGGATCGGCGTTGTCATACTCCTTATTACCCAGAGTAACACGACCAAAATAGGAAATTAAGAACTCCTTGAGCTATCGCTTTTGACTACTGCCAGTTGAAAAGTGGTCAACAAAATTTGATACCCACATGAGTCAACATTTGTAAAGGGAACTATCCTTCAAAGTTGTCACGGAAGTAGTTGCTTCCGAAGTACAGGGTGGGCCAAATAAGACCTACTAATGTTAAACAGAAATAAATTTTGCAGTAGTCATTTATTTTGGGTGTTTTTATAAATTGAATACATTTTATGGAAATTATATATGAAATATTACATCAGCCAAATGTCCACCATTTTTCTCGATACAAAAATTTGCTCTTTTTAATGCGTTTTCCATTACACCACATAATGTTTCTGGTTGAAGGCTCAGTATTTCGACTCGAATATTTTGCTTCTGCTGTCTAATAGTCTCTGATTTATTAAGATCCACTTTGCCTTTTAAATATCGCGATAAAAAGAAGTTGGGCGCAGTCAAATCTGGCGAACGAGGTGGCCAAGGGAAATCTAGGTTTTTTGAAATCAGACGTTCGCCAAAAATTTCACGCAGCAGGTCCATAGTTTGCCTAGCAGTATGCGAAGTTGCTCCATCTTGTTGAAATTACAAATTAGGATACTGCTCCGCCATTGGCCGCACAAAGTTTTTAATCAATGTTCTGTAAGAAGCTCCTGAAATCGATTCCGGCGTTTCATCCTCATTTTCGAAGAAATATGGACCGATAACTCTAGTGGCTATACCACCGCACCAAACAATACATTTAGATGAGTGCAACTGGTGTTGGTGTGTTGCCCTTGGATTTTCTGAACCCCCCACAATCTACAGTTTTGTTTGTTGACATAGCCATTTAAATAGAAATGCGCTTCATCCGACATCAAAACATTATTTAAAAAATCAATTTGGGTGGCTAATTGTGTAAAATGAATAGCGTATTGTAGTCGTTGTTGGTGGTCTTGCGGTAGCAGTGCTTGCACAATTTGAATTTTGTATGGGTACATCTTAAGATCCAACTTTAAAATTCTACGCAATGTCGTTCCCGGAAATGCCCAATTGGCTGGAACGATGTGCACCTCGTCCAGGACGGTCGGCCACTGAACCCAGTTCCTCAAAACGACCGACCAAACTCCTAATTATGAAGGCTGTGGGAGCTAATCTGGAATTAAAATGTTGCCGACATTTACGCTGCGTTAAAACGATTGATCGTTGACAAGAATAGAAAAACGCGATAATTTAACGCGTTGCGTTGTTATAACCTTCAAAAAGAAAAATAAAAATGTCAAAAAATAAAAAAGTTATTTGTGCTTAACATTAGTAGGTCTTATTTGGGCCACCGTGTAGTTTAAACAGGTGTCAACCTTTTAGAAATAGCCTAAGCAGTAGCTAAGAGTTTGAGCACTAACAATTAGGTCACCGAAAATAGCATAGGAAATATTTTGTTATCGGACGAGCCATTGGCGAACAAACACACTGATAAGTTTTATGTAATTTTTACTGAAATTGCGCAAATATTTTGATGAAACATTTTAGTGCATATATGTCCATTTCCAATAAATTTTCGGTTTTTCTTAAAAGAGATTAAATTGACCCTAGTATTTTACTACAGGAAGTTTACAATAAATTCTAAAAATATTACAGATATCGACACCAATACTTTTCACACGTCTTATAAAAATTTCTATAGAAAACATTTATAAAATTTATAAAATTTGACCAATTGCAAAAAAAGAAACTTAAACGTGCTACGCTACAAACTTCGTTCACCCAAATGACCTATGCACGATATGCTTTCAAGTTTCAATTCAATAAACAAATCTAAATTCGTCGCCCTTTAACATTAAAGCCTTAGTACATTTTGAAAATGCGTACTATTTAGTTGCCTTATCAGGCATTTTTCTAAGTTTTCTTGGTCAATTTGGTGGCTCGTTAGATGGACTCTGCAAGTGTTAGTGGCCTTTGTTTCTAGCACTTCTGGCACAACATTCACAAGCCTCTTCAGCCTTCGCCAACAGCTCCCCAGGGCAGATGAGTTCTATTGTCTGTCTCAAATAGTAACCAACAATTCGGAGTTTTTTGTAAATACTAATAATACTCACATACCATACATATGGCCGAAAGCAGTATAATATAATATTTTTCTCATACGAGTATACATGTTTTTTTTTAATTTTTGTTTATCCTTTCCTTGATTTGTTGTAGAATACTAGTTTTTGCAATCCAATCAATCCACTTTATCCATTCAAGCTAAAATAAATTTCAGCCGCCACCGTACACGCACGAACCACTCCAAGAAAAATAAACCAGCAAATGTTGCATACTCCCTCTATATCTACCTCTCTTTCTCTCTCGTTCGTTAGCTTTTTAAGTCGCCGAGTAAGTGTGGTGCATCGCCTAGCAATCTCGAGCGATGCCAATAACGATAACAATAATTGCTATCCTGGGACATACTCGCGCCTAGCCTCTTAGTAAATACTCTCCATATGCCATTTGGAAATAAAAATCCTAAATTTAAAACACACACACACACACACACACATACATGCATACGCAGTTATGTATTTACCCATCTCAGATTCATTTGTCCCAACGCTATTCATTGCCCAAACAATCACAACTGTCAGCCAACGCTGCCACCTCCGCTTTTTCTGTGCCGCCAATTTTTAACCCAAACACTCATTGCAATACGCTTGTACTTATATACATACATACATACAAATATCATAGTAGTCGTAGATGTACTTCTACGAATGGGTTTAAATTTATTTGTGTTTTGTTGCAAGTGAGTTTGGACAAGTGTAGCGGCGGGACCTCTACTATCTATAGATAAATAGTATTGGCTATCTGTCGTCCTTTTTTGATGGTCTTAACAAATGTGGCTCTAATAAAAGTGACTTTGGTTGAGTAGTGACAGTTCCTGCTGTCGCTCGACAGTGATGTGTGTATTTCGTAGTTGTTATTGACTTTTTTGCGGCCCTTTAGCCGGCTTGGGAATTTTAAGTTCGGCGCCAAAAAATGCCAACAACCAAATGAAATCGATTGGATGCTGAGTATTGCGATATACGCATGTATGTTTTTATTCACACATACATATACAGACACATAGCTACATATATGTACGCATATATGTATATGCCGTTTTGTATTCCAACGATCACAGCAATTGCATTGGGTCGATTGAGCGCTTGGTCGCCTCTATTGGCCGCACAGTTTTTGGCAGCTGCTGTTGAATTGTTGGCTTTCGTGGCTAGTTGACCGTTCTTAGTTTACTAGTTTAGTTTGTTTATTGGCCAAGTTGTTCACTTTGGCATGGTTCACAATATTCCCTTTGATTATTTGTATAAAAGGACAAATACTATGCCAATGCCTGGTGCATATATATGTACATAAGGCGATACGATGCAGCTTTGCTTTCATTACAGTCATAAATCAAGCATGAGTATGTCCCAGTTTCACATCTTTGGAAAAAGATCTGTATTGGGTGAACAGCGGATCAGGAGATCTGTCAAACAAATTCAAGGCCTTCCATACGGTGATTTTTGCTTTAGAGAGGGTATCAGACTTTTTAGCAGTTGACTATCTGGCGACAGGTGACCGATTCTAAGGCAAGTGGTCCAAGTATTTTTATTTTTTTTTATTTGTAGGTTTTTGCTTAATGAGAAGTAAAATGAACAAATTTTAACAAAACAGAACAAAAAATGCATAATTCCGAGAGTTATTAAGCTGTGCAGTTTTAAAAAGTCTTGTGGCAAATATATATACTTAACTGGCGCTTACACCCTTTTTTGTGTGTTTGGCCGATCTTCTCCTCCTATTTGTGGTACGCGACTTGATTTTGTTCCACAAATGGAGGGACCTACAGTTTTAAGCCGACTCTGAACGGCAGATATTTATATGAGGAGCTTTTTCGTGGCAGAAATACACTCGGAGGTTTGCCATTGCCTGTCGAGGGGCGACCGCTATTCGAAAAAACTTTTTCTTCGAAATCTACGTTCTCTCCGGATTACGAATGGTAGTCACCCATATGGCTACGAGGGCTGGCAAATACAATATGAAAAGTGGAGAAAGCAAAATGCGGCAGCCCCTCAGATGCAAACTTGCTATATACGACAAGAACGTTGAGCAAGTAATGGAGTTTAAATATAATATAATATTAGGCGCCAATATTACATCATAACGAGATCTTACGTGAGAAGTTAAGGCGCAATTTATAAAAGAATCTTGCGTATCGGGTTACCTGCGTGACGTTTTGTGGAAAAACAAACATTAGCACAAAAAGTAAAGTCAGGATTTACAAAATGTGCTTCGGACCAATTAAGACGTATAGAGTAGAAACTCTAGCAGATACTTCCGCACCGCAGCGAGCTAAGAACCCTACAGAGAAGCAAACTCTACATGAGTTATACAGGGTGGGCCATGTAAAATTTGCGTTTTGAATCGGCTATAAAAAAAAAATTAATCAATATTTTTTCAAATTTTTTTTTTTATTTCGAAGACTGAACATTGTCATTTATGAATAAAAAATAATATCGTTCAAATGACTGCCACGACTGGCTTTACAGTAGGCCATTCGATCAACCCAATTTTTAGGCACATTTTCGATTGTTTGGGCTCCAATTTTATAAATGGCAACTTAGATTTCGTGTTTTAAAGCATCAATCGTCTCTGTTTGCATAGCATTTGTCCTTAACGGCTCCCCACAAGAAATAGTCCAACAGGCTTAAATCACAGCTCCGAGGCGGTCAATTGATATCGGAATTTCGGCTGATTATTCGGTTTTCAAAAACGGTAGCCAAAAGTTCGAGTGTAACTTTGGCAGTGTGATAAGTGTCACCGTCTTGTTGAAACCAAATGTCGTCTATGTCATCCTCTTCAATTTTTGGAAACAAAAACTCGTTGAGCATGTCCCGACAACGCTCGCCATTTACTGTAACCGCGGCTCGTCGCTCATTTTGGAAAAAAAATGGCCCGATTATGCCGCCAGACCAAAAGCCGCACCAAACAGTGACTCGTTGTGGATGCATTTGCTTCTCTACAGTAACGTGTGGATTTTCTGAGCCCCAAATCCGACAATTTTGCTTATTGACTTAACCACCGATGTGAAAATGAGCTTCATCAGAAAAGATGATTTTTCGGTAAAAATGGTCATCTTCGGTCAAACGATTTTTTGGCCATTGAGCGAACCGAAAACGCATTGGATGGTCATTAGGCTTCAGTTCTTGCACCAATTGAACTTTGTAAGCCTTCATACCGAGGTCTTTATGCAAAATTCTCCTCAAAGAAGTGCGTGAAATGTTCAATTCTTGAGAACGATGACGAGTTGAGGTTGTTGGATGTTCACGCATATTTTCGGCTACAGTAGCAATGTTTTCGGGTGTACGCATTGTAGGAGCACGTTCACGTGTTGTTTTATCCAACACGAACGCGATTAACAAATTGATCCACGAACTGTCTTGTTGGCAAATCTTTTTTTTTGGAATTTTTTTTCAAATTTTTCACAGTTATTCGTGATATTGTCTCTTGAGAGACTAAGCAATTCCTTTGTTATTTTCTGGTTTATATGCGACCATAGTAGCCTAGCTGTTAGACACGTATCTGCATTTCTCCATGACCTAGTGGCCTCTTAGTTAATGTTGTTTTTTATTATTAGTTTACTCGTGGTCATGGGCATTCCAATGATACTTTTGTCACTGAGCAGTTGAAGAGCAATACCTTTTCTGGCTATTTCATCGGCTTTACAGTTTCCCTCAATATCTCTATGCCCCGGAACCCAAATTAGGCTGACCTTGAATACGTCACTAATATCATTTAGGGCCGCCCGACATTTCTTTGCAGCCTTCGATTTTACTATAGCCGCATTCATTGATTTGATGGCCGTGTGGCTATCTGAGAATATATTTATAGTCGTTTTTGTTACGGCGTGCGTATTTAGGTATGCATATTTACATACATAAATTACAGCTAATTATTCTTAGTTTGTTCCTAAGCGGCTGATCCGATAGCGATTTCTATGAGCATCTTTGGGGAGGTTCATGTCGTAAAAGACTGATTCCGCTGGTATCGAGAAAATTATGAAAATCATATTTGTGGCGCCATTTAGTTCATATTCGAAAGATATATTAACTTTTTAAATGGAGTCACATCGAAATACTTTTGGAGAAAATATTTCCGTTGGGCGGTGGAAAGGCTCTTAGAAAAATTAAAAATTACTAGAAAACGCTGTGGTCGAGATATTTTTGTATTAAAATACTTCAGTTCATTATCAATTATGCTTTTTTTATAATTTAAATTTGTCATGCCTTCGCTCTTAAAAGCACTCTTTACATTAAGAAAGGGTGTTTTTTTATTTTTTCTGATCAGTTTATAACTGATTTTTTTGTTTACCCTTTTGCATATTGACATCCAATACTACATATAAAAATTATTATCTTTCAGTGTTACATCCGGCTGGTATGGAACCTGAAGTTACCCCTATTAAAACAATTGATATGATATCTGAAATTTAGCGGGTCTGAAACAAAAAAAAGTAAGAGTAATAAGTAGATTTATCGATTTGATATAAATTTAGATGATAGGAAAAAAATTTAAATGGCGTACTAGAAAATATTGAATTTTTTTTTTACCAAAATTGTTTAACTTAAAATTTAAATAACTAAATATTAATTATTAATTATGTTCGTTTTCAATATTATAAAGGCGTATGAGGTTAACCTGTTAAGGGGTTACATGGGTTTTGTCGGGTAAAAAAACCCCTATTTTGAATTTTTTTAAATTATTTATTTAATTCAAACTTTCTGCTGTCTTATAGATACATATTTAAAGAATAATTTCTGAAATTTTCAAAAAAAAAAACTTAAAACTCCTCCATTGTGATGTCATTTCCGGTGACCCCTGGAAAAAAAGGTGCGTCCGCGTTCTCAGCAAAACTCCTGACAGGATCATTAAAAATGAAAAAACAAAAATAAGTGTTTTAGTTAAGACCGTGAACTCGTGCTTGAATGAAGGAAAGAAAAAAAGAGAAATTGGAATTTTGGCAGACATTTTTCCAAAAAAAATGAAAATTTCGGTCAAATTTGCTTGACATTTTGATTTTTTAAAATATTTGTAATTGAGAAAAAAATAAAAATCCTTCGTTCAAGCTCGAGTTAGTTGTATCTCGAACACCTGTGTACAATTTCATCAAGATCGGTTCAGTAGTTTTCGAGAACATTTGACAACCTACTTTGAAAACACAGTTCCGAGAAAAACGCGTTTAAAGTTTTGAATAACAATAGAAATGGCTTGGAGCGCACACATTCCAAAGGCTGTATCCCTGAATTTATTATACGGATCGACTTGAAAATTCACGATAATATTCTTGAGATGTTGTAGAAATTAATAAGCCAAAAAACAAAAAAAAATCGATTTTTTGAACCCACGAAACCCAAATAACCCCTTAAAGGTATCCCCGATGGGACCAACAATTTTTTCTGAATCAAGTTAGCCAGTCGATTCGAGAAAAGCGCTTTTTACACGATAATTCCATGTTTTGAGCGTTTAAGACACTTGCATTTTTTCGCGTGTTTGGACCTGCGCTTGATCTCTTTTCCTTACCAAAATATCGTCTTCCACAACAATGCCACAAGCGCTTATTATAAAATTCGCTATTGTTAAAAAGTGGATTTTTTGAAAATCTTACTTCAGAATAGAAATCACTATTTCGGAGTTTTCAGGATATTCTAAATTTTTCGCCAATTTCCAAGTTCATCTATGCAAGAATTCTCCAAGGCCTGGTCCCTTGACTGTCTTTGTTCCACTCTGACTCTACATTGTTGCATTACATATTTCGTTTTGATAAAATTCACATACTTGCAAACTCATTTAATGGGATGCAGAATAGTCTAAATTAAAGTGTTACAAACAAACTCTGCCGTCCTTGGCTCAGCAAAATTTCCTTTATTTCTAAGTCCATCTAATGAAAAATATTTTTAAAATTAATTTGCTAGTGCAAAGGTAGATATGCTATGAAAATAAATACACGTACATACAAAAACGTCCACAACAGTTACTAATTAAAGCTTCATACAGATGTGGGGAGATTCTTGAAATCTACTTACAACCGGATTATTATACATAATTATGAAAACAAATACTTGAAAGGCGTAAGCACTGACATTCAATAAGAGTAGTTATATATTTTGTGTTGGTGTACGATATACACACATACATATGTGAGTTTCCAACCTACGCAAGTATGTAAGTAATTTTAGTTATATGTAGAAAACATATTTTAGTTCAGTTGCTTTGTATTAAAATACTTACTCACTCACACTATTTATATACGCACATAAATATGCCTCCGATGCACAAGAACGACACAACAGAATTAGCAAACATAAAGGACTTATAGAACAGAGAATGGTGAGGCAAAAATAGCACCCTAAGCCGCAAAACTTCGGCAACAGGACGAATATTTTGCTTTCTCAGCTTTCGTCTTCTACTTAATTTGCACTTGCGTAAATACTCAGTTCACCCAGTTGCTTGCTTTGCACCTCAATGTTGTTGGCATTGCTGAGGTATTATATTCGCAAATTTCATCCTACTTTTTAACAAGCCGAAGAAGCTGAGAAAGATGAAGAAGTCTTCTTCTTAACATAATTATAAAGTTTTACTTTGACATTTGGCTGTGTTAATTTGCACACACCTGTACTTGCAAATTTATACGCCACGTGAGGTAGGCTTGAAGGCGAGTAGGAAAAACTGGCAATTTAATGCAAGCGTACCCAGTCAAGAACGCAATTGCGCCAGAATTGAATGTGGAATCGAAGTAAGTGAAACAATTGCTTACTATTTTGGTTCTAGAAGTAATTACGGGCTTGGAATCAATCGAAGACCTTTGGGGCCAAACCCATAGGGATGTTTTGTTCAATTATTAAAGGGACATGAGCCATAGATGACTAGATGCGAAACTCTTTTTCTCGTGAGAACGCCGAAAAATGTGCATTTTTAAAACATTCGTCCGTAATGCCACAACGGAAGAAACATTGAATGGGTATTTTTCAAACAAAAATAGGGAATTTTCACTTTCCACACCACCATTGAGGTAAGTATTTAGTGCGCGGTTGCCCAGTAGCCTGATTTCACCTGTATACACCTACATATAATAAAGAATATGAAAGTTGTACATTAATAAGCAAAAAATTCAAAAAATGATATGTAGATGAAATAATGCAATATTGAAATACAAAAGTAATATAATAATACAATAATAAAAATGAACACAAAAAAACATAATTATAAATATATACATAAATGTTTCTTTTTTTTTTAATATAACATAAAAGTGAAAGACATAGAAAAAGAAAACCACAAACACAAAATATAATAAGTTAAAGCAGGTAACCTTGGTTAGAGTTGTGATTCATACAGAATTCCACCAGCGCTTCCGCATCATTTTGTTGAACCTTTAAGCTTTGTTAAAATATCTTAAATTCAATTTCAATTCCCTTGCCTGCTCTTTTCAACCATAAAATATTTACGTATATATAAATTTTCAGACATAAACCAACACATAGTTTTCAATAAAATTATATATATGCAATATGTACACAAGACTAATTAAAAATAGAAGCCGAATAGATTATAAAAGGTTTTGGAAAATTATAAAAAAACCACTTCAATTTAAATTATTACGTTTCAATTGAATTCATTTTAAGACAAATTATTAGAAATATTTCAATCGCGGCATTTTTCCATTCATTATCCTTATGTGTGTGAGTGCTGCCAAGTTTTGAAACGAGCTCATGGGCAGAGAACGTTTCATGGGCACGCTGTTACTCAAACTGAAAGAGCTTCGCTTCTTAATATCTATGCCACGAACCATAAATGACTTACGAGAAAGAAATAAAGAATGGTCAGAGAAGGTAGGAATCCATTAATAATGGTATATGACTGCGTTGGGATTTCAGGTTTTTTCCAACCAGTCCCGAGATTTCGAGAATAGACTCGAAACAAAACAAACTCCTTAAAAATTGTATAAATAAATATAATAAATTCAGTTAAAATTCAATAAATAAATACAAGGTGGCATAAAATTGATCACCCAATAGGACAAAATGCTTTTTTTTATTAAGTAAAAAAGTTATTAAAAAAAAACAAAAAAAAATTGGACGATTAATTAGGCGTCACCTTGTATAATAAACAGGTTAAAATATTTTTTGAATGTGAAAAGTTCGACTAGGAATCTTGAGTGACACACATCTCCAGATACCTGCGTTCATTAAATTTCCAGAATAGAGGAAGAAAAGGAAAAATCAATACATTCTGTAGTACCACTACGATAAAGGAAAAGAAGGAGGAGTAGGCATTCTATTGCTATTTTTTGACGCAATAAAGTATCGAATACAGAAGTCAAGCGGTAGTTTCAAAAATTACATTCTGGTATTAAGGGTGGTTAAGTTTTAAGGGCCGGTGTTGATTTTGAATAAAATACAATTTTTTTTTGAATTATTACCATTTCTCTTTATTATGATAATATTGGTATGATTCAATTATGTATAGAATATATGTATGTATAGAATAAAATATTGACCAAATTTTCGATGACGCTGAAGCATAATTGAGGTTCTATGCCGTTAATGTGCCGAATTATCTCATCCTTTAGCTCTTGAACAGTTGCTGGCTTATTGACGTACACCTCATCTTTCAAATAACCCCAAAAAAAGAAGTCCAACGGTGTGAGATCACATGATCTTGGCGGCCAACAAATTTTTCGCGCAAAAGAGCCATTGTTTCGTTAGCTGTGAGACAAGTGGCACCATCCTGTTGAAACCACATATCGTCCACATATTGTCCACATCCATATCATCTCACGATAGCGAACACTATTCACAGTAACTGCCTGACTGACCTCATTTTGGAAAAAAATACGGCCCAATGATGCTACCGGCCCATAAACCGCACCAAACAGTCACTCATTGTGGGTGCATTGGTTGTTCGGCAATCACTCTTGGATTATCATTCGCCCGAATGTGGCAATTCTGCTTATTGACGAATCCACTGAGGTGAAAATGTGCCTCATCACTGAAGATGATTTTCTTCACGAAGTGCGCGATATGCATTTTGATTTGATCGCCCGTTTTCATAATAAGCCTGAATAACTTTAACGCGGTGCGCGATCGTGCACCTTTCCATGGTTCAAATTGAAAAATGTCAAACGAAATGCAGAAAAAGCATGACGTTTAGGTGTGGTTCACATTCAACATCGGTCCTTGAAATTTAATTTGAATTTTAATGAGGCGCATTCTGGTAGGCGACCGACATAAATGCACTTATTTCATAGTCCAGAAACTGATGTCGCCTGCATGAAGCTAATAGCAAGAGGAAGATCCATATATGTATATTATATAATTGGCGTTTACACCCTTTTTGGGTGCTTGGTCGAGCTCCTCTTCTTATTTGTGGTGTGCGTCTTGATGTTATTTCACAAATAGAGGGCGGATATTTTTTAGGAGGAGCTTTTTCATGGCATAAATACACTCGAAGGCTTGGTATTGTCTACCAAGGGGTGACCGCAGAAAAACCTTTTTCTATCATTTGGTGTTTCATGCACGGAGATTCGAACGTACGCACTTCAAAATCTTAGTCACACACCAACCCATGCGGCTACGGCGGCCGGCATAGTGTTTCATAAATTTTGAAACAGTTTAAACATTTTTGAAGCGGATGGTAAATGCCGATCGAAGGGAGACAAACCGCGACAGCAGAAAAACTTCGCAGTTAGAAGGTCCAAAACCACGATGTACGGAATGAAGGGTTGTGGCCAAAAGCAGACCGCTCTCAGCAATTTCGAAGAAATCAGCCGATTTGTTGACGTAACCGTGATCATAACAGCAACTTCTTTATGAAAGAACAGGGATTGCATTGGTGGTTTACTTCGTATAATCAATGCAGCCCGTGTTCATGTTACTTTACTTCCCTCTGAATAACGACTGATTGAACGAGGGCAAAAATACGTGTGGAATGAGTGGACACAATTCTGCTACCGAATGCCCTATTACATGATAGCCGAAGTTACTTTTGTAAAGTATCATCGTTGCCCAAAACGGTCCTGAAATCCTAACTAACGGGCAATGAGGTTTTTCTGTGTATTTGGTGGGATTGCCGATGAATCATTAGTTTAAATCTCTGCATTGGGTATGAACAGCAGACGAGATTGAGGCAGGCGATCGATAGGAAAGAAGTTGTTCAATCACGAGTCAGGCCGCATACTATATATCTTTAGCAGTGCTTTAGACGCTTTGAGAATTTGTATAGTAAGTTGTATCATATCCACCTTAGAGTCTATACCCAGAAACAAGCGATTATTTAATCCTTTACCAGGATTTAACAAATTTTCTTGATGACCCAAAACTGGTGTCAAAAAAGGCTGAAAATAGTTGGTCAGTAGGGTTCCAATAAGGACAAGAACTTCTTCAATTGTGGAATTGCTCAAGACTGTTTACTTGAGCTATTACGTTTATATTCCTTCTGAAATTACTAAGTACTTATAGATTAATGGTGAATTAACAATGTATTTCGCCTAAGTTCATTCAAAAACGAATGAAGGCCATAACAGCCATAGCTTTCCTATGTAATTAATTATAATTTTAATTGTAAGCTTCGGTTTGCAATAATAATAATAATGAATGCACTTTAATGGATTAAAATCGAATTATAATATTTTAAAGCAATACCATAAGTCTGCAAGTCTACTTGAGGAGCGATTTCGGATTTTTCGCTGGGTATGGTGCATGCATGTATGTATGTATATGCAGGTATGTGTATATTTGCCTTGCACCTGCTGAGTGTAGACCGCACAAGAAAAGCCGCTAATTGTCGCCAACCGTAAAGGTTTAGTAGTCACACGCGTAGTTTGGATTCACACGCAAAGGGATTATACTGACGTATGAAAGTGTTCATGTGTGCGTGTGTACATGTATTATTGTAATTATACTTGGCAGTGAATCCTGGCTATTTTACACTGGTGCGATTTTTGGTGAGTTTGCAAGCATGACTAGTTTGAGTTTCTTCTCTTTTTCATATAAGAAAGAGGTGGCGCATGCACGCTGATTTACCAAAAGCTGCTGTTGCGTGCCTTTCTTGATAGAATAGAACTAGTACTAAAATCACCAAATGAAAACTATTTAGTATGCTCTGCAGCTCTTTTGAGTTAATTCCAATCCAGCGTTTTTGACTTAAACTGAACTATATAAAAAAATAAAATGAAATAAATATGTATGAAAGGTTTTTCAAAAGCGCCATGTTAAAATAAAACATGTAAAAATATGAATTCTTTCAGGTTTCACTTCTTCTTTCACAGCATTACAGCAGCGGGATGCGTCAAAGCTTCTTTCATAAAGCACCTCCAAGCGGTTGAGCCTTTTCTTCCTAGTTATGTATTTCCAATTCATTGAGATTATTTTCCACTGCGTCTGTCTATCGTTTACTTGGTCTACCTACGGCCTTTACGTCCATTAGCTTTCCTGTCGTGGGTTTCTTCAGGGCACAGTCAGCAGGCATACCTACATCTTAAGCGCTGTGCTTTAACAAAACGCACATCTGTCTCGTTCGGAGTGAAATCGTTTAGTTCGGAGTTGTACCGGATTCTACAGGTACCATCATCCATTCTTATTGCGCCAATAATCTTTCTTAAAGTTTTTCTTTCCATGCTTGCAATCAGCGCGCAGTCAGCAACTTTAAGAATCCCGGTTTCGCTATTTTTATTCAAAATACTGCTCTTAACAGCTATATATGAAAGCCAGGCTAGCTAGAGCTTGTCATATATGGTATTTATTGACATAACTTCAGTTTTTAGGCTGTCGGTTAAAATTCTCATCTCAAAGCAGACGTTGGAAATCAACTGAGTTCCCTAAAGAAAATTCTCTGAAGAAATGGACAATCATATCAAAATCAAATCAGTATATGACAAACTTAGTGATAAATATGTTTGTCTACGATTAGTGTCAATGATTTGACAACATTATAGAATTGAGTTCGGTAATATTAATCCGCATGTTGAGTTTCAGCTCTTGAATCGTTGTTGGCTTATTCACATGGACTTTAAATTTCAAAAAACCCCACAAAAGTAGTCTGGTGGAGTTATACCGTATGATTTAGGTGGCCGGTTTATGTATGCCACCATTACGTGGAATTAACCGACCGGGAAACTTAGATCGAATACTGCAATGTTTTCTCGTGTTGTGTGAGTTATGGCTCGATTCTGTTGAAAATAAAGCCCATCTATGCCTGTACCTTCAAGCTCAGGCCACAATAAATCTTCAATCAGTTGTCTATAGCGATGCCCATTGACATTAACAGCTCCTATATTATCAACTTCGAAGAAAAACGTGCAAATCATTCCACCAGCCTAAAAACCACATCAAACCGTACACATTAGTGAATGTAGTGATTTATCTGAAATTGCTCGAAGTTTTTTTTTCCGCCATATGCAGTAATTTTGTGTGTTGACAAATCCATCCAGTGTTAAATGAACTTCAACATTAAAGATGATTTTGCGTGAAAAACAAGCCTCATTTTTATGAAATTTTTGCGTTAATAGTGAATTGTTGGCTTCTATTCTTGTATTAATTTCATTTTCTAAGAATACAAATGCAAATACTTATGTAAAATCCGCCAAACAGCCTAATTATTGAGGACGTCGATATTTCGATGTTGCAGGTTATTCAGCAACACTACTCAGCAACGCTAGAACAGCAAGCTTATCAACAGAATGAGCAATTTTCGGCAAGCTAGTCCAGTCCAGTCCTCGGGAGAACCATATGCCTGAAATTTGAAATTTTTTCATCAACCTTAGAATTTTCGACTCATTCGGACTATTATTTCCATCAAAACATTCGCGAATTTTTCGATATGTTGTTCTTAAAGATCGATCAATTTCATAATCAGTTTCAATACTTTTAACGCGTTGTTCTAACTGTCCACTTGACAAAACGTCAAAGATGGCACAAAAAAAGGTACCGTCTAGGAATTATTCACTACTGGCATCTAGGTATCACTTTTGAAAACCCTTATATAGCCTGATTCACCCTTCGGCAAGAATAGGTAATATGTTACATCATAAGAAAACCATTTAGAGTTCGGATCCATGAGCTGTATGAGCTTTATAGCGCATAGACATAGTACAGCGAATAAAGAACCAGCTTCGTTTGGCTGGGTCATGTCGGCTGCTGTTGGTAGCAGAGAAAAAGAAAAGCCTGCTCTTCATTGGAAAGATCAGGTGGAGGAGGATTGGACCTCAGATAGAGGCAACTGGTACGCTTTATTAAATTTGGCTAAAATCACTTAAGTAGTTATCGCGCCGATCAAGAAGAAGAAGAAGGTTTGAGCAAGAACCGAGAAAGCGCAAACACTTAATTAAGAAACCGCGGAATATTTCCATAAATTTTGAGATGTCACAAGTGGTTGGAAATATGAAGCTACTGCCTTTCAAATTCTGCAGGGATCTTGTCAAAACAAATCAGGTGTAATTGCCGTTTCTAAAGTATGTCGATAAAAAGATATTTAGAAAACTAAGCTAAGGAGTCTGAAGTGACCGTAGAGCATCTAATGTGGATCCAACAGACTGAAACTAAAATACAATATTTTCAGCTTTGATTACATATCCGAGAAGAAAAGAGGAATAGTACCTACTGCATGAGTTGAATAATTTTTCTGAGTAAAGTTTGATAGTTTACTCTAATCTAGTCTTTTGATTATCTATCAGAGATTGGTTATATAAATACATTTACGTAGTTCCCAGGTTTAATGTCTATGACTTCAGTTAAATGGGAATTGGTCGTTTTTTATTTAGACCATCATTTCCTCTGTACAACAGGTACAGGTAGCTGCTGTGATTAACACCTTGGCAAATTTTGGTATAGAAATTACGTATTTGAGAGCTAACTGGAGCTGTAAACCCTCGGCTCGTTGAACATGAAAGTTAAGGGCCTGAAGAGTTGCTGTTTCAGCATCTCATTGTTTTATCGCGTGCGGTGTTCGATGTAACGAAGAATCCTTCTCATGTGAACTGCGAGGATTTTGAGCCCTAGTTTCCACTAATATGAACTCTCTTTGTCGCTACACTTGCATAGTTTACTATTTTTTACTAGATTGTACTCATACCTTCAACTATCGCATCAGAAAAGGCAGTCTTGATGTATACCCAGAAATCATATGAGGTTATCCTTAAACTTGATTCAAAGAGGACAGATATGAAAGACTTATAAATCGCGCTGTAGAATTCATCAACATGTTTTGCCTATATTATAATGCGAAAATGCCTGTTTGGTTTACGTCTTATCACGTGGAGAGGAGATAGTGAGCCCTCGAGCATTGGATCGACGTTTCCTCAGGGATTTGGATAATCCTTCCTATTTGGCTGCGGGGAAGTTCCAAGAACTATTCGGGATAACTCACGACTCTGTTGGGGATCTAACTTCTCAGCTTGACAGTCAACTTAGAGGTTCCAGAATAACAGTAATTTCAATTGAAAAACAGATATAACTTGGTATCTTCGCGCTTATTCTGTTCTAAAGTCTGCTTTTATATTGCTAGATTCTAGCTGCATTGCGATTTTTCGCAACTTGATGTCATTAATGACCCTTAGATGAGCAATGGAGAATATTCATGATTCAGTCGCCCGTTACCTGCAGCATATTTAGTGGCATACCTGCCCATGTTTTACGCAAAGGCGCGATTTCCTATGACCCAAGTGGAGCGGCAAGCTGCAATCGAAGTTACTGATTGAGTTCCTCGGCTGTTGCGCGGCTTCTTTTAGGAGTTGTCAATGATGTCCTAAAGCAATATGATTGCAAGAATTATTAAGTAAATATTAATTTCGAATAAACAGTTATTTTAAATATACTTACTTTGTGCAAATATAACTGAAAAACACTCAAAATTGAATGTAAACGCTTGGCTAGTATGTCTTCTTCTTTATTCTTCTTTAGGTTTATTCTCTCATTTTGATATTTAATTCCTTGCCGTGCTTTTACGAGTCTGACTCGTGATGAAAATTTCGGCTCGTGAATAGATCGTCCGGCCAAACGTAAATATCACGAGCCGAGGTCGTGTACCGATAGACGGATCAAACATAAATGTCACAAGCCTGGGTTGTGATTGAATGTTAGTTTCTATCTGTACGTCACCACTATTAGTCACGAGTGTCATAGTTCCTGCAAATTTACATCATCGCGCGCATCACTCCGATCTGTTTACCACGCGTTGACGCGTAACCGGGTCCGAGTGTCGACGAGCTAAATGGCACGGCAAGGTGTTAATTTGAAAGAGATTCCATACTCCATCAGTTTGAATAAATATAAGAAAATATCTGCTTAGTGCTAAGTAACATAAATACAGTAAAATAAGCAAATAAACACGGGTAACAATTGTCGAATCGTTTAAAGTTAGTGAATTATACTACAGGTTTGTCTTCGTCGAGAGATAACTTTACTCCTCAATTGTCTACTCAATCCAGTGTATCGCTTGCTGGGTGGACTGATTTTGCCAATCTCCTAGCTGATTATTATTATTATTATTAGAAGGCCATTACGCACTGCGACCAGAGCTGATCTATTGTGAAAGGCCTATTTTGTAACCCTAGAGTTTTAGGTTTTTTAAAAATTTTAGCACAATTTTGGGTTTGTTGTTCCAATGATTGCATGGAGATACTACGATACCACCGAGGTGGTGAAGTCTCTGTCTGCCCAACGCTGGACATTCACAAAGCACATGTTCTGAGCTTTCTTTGTCCATTTCGCAAAAGCGGCAGACATTGGTCTCAGATAGGCCAGTATTATTTAGATGTTACCTCAGGCTGCAGTGGCCTGTAAGATATCCTATTAAAAGACGCAGATCTACTCTGTTTAGTGAGAGAAGTTTGTCAGATATTCCTTTGTTGAGACTTAGCCAGTGTGCGGCAAGTTTTCTTTCTTCCCATTTCCTAAGGAATTCATTAATATGGCCTTTTGCGAGTCCACAGAAAGGCTCAGGACCAGAAAGTTGCATATTTGCCCCTTGTTTTGCAAGGTCATCAGCCATTTCATTTCCCTCATGCCCTTCATGTCCTTCATGTCCCGGAATCCAGCATAGTGTTACAATGTTGAGGTTCCTTAACGTGTTGAGAAGGTTTAGGCAATAATTTACCAATTTAGAGGTGATAGTTGTTCATAGAAGGGCCGCTTGGCTATCTGAAAGTATGTAGAGTACCTCTCATTTTCCTGCTAAGGCATTCTCTCACACATATTTCAATGGCATGTATTTCTGCCTGGAATATTGTTGGGGAGAATCCCATCGGAATCGATTTTTGAATTTAGGCCCATTGATTCCTGTCCCTGTTCTACCATTTTCCAATTTGGACCCATCAGTAAACCATAGCTGGGAGCCAGGTTTGAAAGTGATAGAGTTAGTTCTCCAGTCTGTTCGTTCATTAATTATAACTTGAAAGTTCCTGAAGTGTATTGGTTTGGGTGATAGTATATCATCCCTATGAAGAATGGGACTATGTAGGAAGTCTTCTAAGATCTTTAAATGTCCTTTCGTATCCCACTTTTAAGTTCAGATATACCTTTTAATCTACCTCCTAACTTTCTTATCTCACTAATCTCCATGCATTGTTTATCTAACTTAGAAAAAGTAAAAATAACCGGGTCATTCTTGAGATAGATGATCATATTGGCATATGTCGTCAATTTCATATGTTCTTCATTAGTTAAACTTTGAGCGTTCGAACAATCTTTTCACTCATCAAATTGTAACTTGTCGCATCCCTGTTGCACCCAGAGAGAGGTTTCCGAATTGTGACCGGGCTGGTGTTATTGCCTAAAGTAATTTGAAGTAAACTTATAATTTTTCTGCAGGGTAATTATGCATTGCATTTGTATGTATGTGTGTATGTGTATGTGCCCATCTTGGGCTTGTGATTGAGTGTACGGTTGGCATATTGCGTTATTTGGTGCGTTACAATTCAAGTATTTGACAGTTTTTATACTTTCTCATCACCTACTTAATATGCCGAATAAGCAGTGTGTCCTCGGCCCTACAGTTGTCTTCAAGCTTATTGCCACTAGTTTTTGTTGAACAACAGCTTTTGTGCTTATCAAAAGTGTGTACAAACAATGTATAAATATAATGTATAAAATGTATGAAGTAAATTTTCTTAGCTCTTATATTTTCAGCTTTTCAAGATTTGTTTTTTATTTGATTTTTCCTTACATAAATGTATACAAAAATGTATATTCATATTGCATAGAAGCTGCACCTAAGCACAAGGCATATTCTGCACTTGAGTTTAATGGAATTGATATGGTGACACATGTTGGTGTGCATATGTATGTAGGTATGTATTTAGGTCAATTGCTGGTACACAAAAGCCATTTCATTCAATATGAGTTTCATTGAGAATTTTTTTTCTTATATTTTGATCTTTTTAAAATGGCAACACAATTTTTAATCAAAGGAAAACATTTCATGTATCCAAATTATTATTAAAAGTACTTGTTTTTTGTTTTAAACGAACATAATATTACAATAAAATGAAAACTTAAAAAAGAATGCAAAATCTGGACAGCTACATGTATTCTTAAAAGCTGGTGAGAAATCCGTCTATTAAATAAAAAAAAAAAAATCGAGCGGCGTCCGCTACTAGAAAACAGTTTTTTATCATTTCATGTTCTTGCACGGAGATTCGAGCTTACACACTTCCGAATGGTAGTTTCGCACCAATCCATTAAGCTACGGCGTCTGCTGTTTGTTATTCTAACTAAAAGTTTTAACTTCCAATACACAAATATTTCAAAAGCAATGTACCAATAAAAAAACTGCAAATACTGCACTTCTCTGGTTATTCAGTTACTGAATTGTTCTCTAGTCAAAATTTCGTTCTCTAGTCAAAATCGTACATTAAAAATTGCAGTCATCTAGTCAAAATTTCGTTCTCTAGTCAAAATCGTACATTAAAAATTGCAGTTGTAGTCGGTCGTGTAGCCGCATTTTATTTTGTATTACTTTGAAATAAGAAAAAATAACTTTAATAATTATTTATGTAGGTTATAATATCCTACTATACAGGGTTGCCCATATTCGACGGACCCATCTGGCAACCCTGTATCTTTTGACAGAGACGTCAGATCGCTTAATGACATACCGCGTTGAAAGCGTCAGTCCAAGCAAATTTCTACCATGGAACAGTACACGCCACGCAAGCGCTCCCAAATTGTTGAAATTTACATTCAACAAAAGAAGTCAATTGTGAAAACTCAACGTGCGTATAAAAAATTAAATAATATGAAAAGTGCGTATTCTAAGAACACCATTAAACGTTTATACGAAAGGTACGACCAAGGTTTGTGCGACGAAGGCGAAGAATATTGCTCTTGTACGGGCCAGTGTTGAGACGTCGCCAAGGACATCCCAAAATCGCCGTTCTAGGCAGTTGGACATTGCTCGGACCACTTTACAACGAATTATCCGCATTGATTTGCATTTATTCTCGTATAAGATTCAATTGACGCAAAGATTGTTGCCTGCGGACAAGCCTCGTCGATTGGAATGTGCCCAAAAAACACATGGGTCCGTCGAATATGGGCAACCCGTATAATAAAAATGTGAGAGTTTTTATATAAGGCGTTTTTCAATAGGTGCGCTTCAACTTTTTTCCGATAGGGAGGGCAAACGACGCAATATTTTTTATTTTTCGCTTGTTATTTGTAAACTTCATTAGTATACATTTCATCATGGAACGCTACACACTTGAGCAACGATTGCAAATCGTGCAAATTTTTAATGAAAATAATCGTTCTGTTGCTCGAAAATGATCCAGATTTTTTCCAAAAAATCATCTTCAGTGATGAAGTCGCTTTTGGCTCAATGGCTTTGTCAACAAGCAAAATATGCGTTACTGGGCAGAAAGCAATCCACACGTGATTCATGAGGCACCGTTGCATCCCGAAAAAATCACTGTTTGGTGCGGTTTACATGCCGGCGGCGTAATTGGCCCATATTTTTTCGTTGACGAGAACGATCGCCCCGTTACTGTGAATGGAAATCGATACCGCGACATGATAAACGATTATTTTTGGCCGCAATTGAATGGTATGGACTTAGACGACATGTGGTTTCAACAGGACGGGGCCACAAGCCACACAGCACACGCTACAATTGATTTGTTGAAGAGTAAGTTCGATGAGCGCATTATTTCCAGAAATGGACCGGTCGAATGGCCGCCGCGCTCGTGTGATTTGACGCCTCCAGACTATTTTCTTTGGGGTTATGTGAAGTCATTGGTCTACAGTAACAAGCCGGCGACGATTTGTGAGCTCAGAGCCAATATTGAACGCGAAATTGCTGGAATTTCGGGCGATTTATGCAAAAGAGTGGTCGAAAATTGGGTTCAACGATTGGACTTCGTAAAACGTGCACGCGGTGGTCATGCAAAAGATATCGAATTTCATACTTAAATGTATATGTTCAAACTCGATAATAAAAAGAAAATTAGTTAACAAAGTCAAGCCGTTTGTGTTTTATTCAAAAAAAAAGTTGAAGCACTCTAACTGAAAAACGCTTTACGCTATAAATGACTGTTCTCAGAAATATTTTCAATTGGTTGTTGTAGTATTTTAAAGAATAGCTTTGACTCTCAACAGTAACAGAGTGTCGAACATCTTCGAGAATGCACCGAAATACTACAAAGCAACTGGAAACAAATAAAGAAACTTGGCCAATTGCATACTTACAGGCGAGTTAAGATGTAAAAACAATGCATAAACAGAGTTATGAATTTGCTAACCATTTCGTTGTTGTGCTAGATTACATACTGATCAACAAAGTGCATTAATAAAAAATCTTTTTTTTTATCTCCTTGTAACTCCTTTTGTATGTTCTTCTTTGTTCTTCACATAGCGCCATAGATTCGATGATTTGAGGCAAGCGTTCATTTCGTCAGCAGCCGTTGATCTTGAAATTACTGGCAGTGTTTAGCGGAAGTCGCCAGACAGTAAAATCATTGCTTCTCCAAAACATCTCGAGTCATTGCGTATATCTTTCAATGTTCGGTTAAGTGCTTCTAATCCACGTTTATGCGCCATTGTGCATTCGTCCCAGATGATGATTTTCAATGCTGATAAAACTTTAGCAATTGCTGAGTTTTTTGAAATATTACATGTTGGTTCTTCAATTTTTTGAAGATTTAACGGCATTTTTAATGCTGAATGAGCCGTACGGCAACCTTCTAATAATGTGGCTGCTATTCCAGAAGAAGCAACTGCAAGCGCAATGTTGGATCTCGCACGAACAGTGGCTAAAAATACTGTCTTAGGGTGCGACCAGAGTGAACGCTGAAAGCCGAGCCGAGATTGTCAGTGCGATAAAACTAATTACATACAAGTCAATACAAATAAGCTTGTGTATAACACAGTGAGCGCCGACAAGAGCAGAGAGCAAAGCCGATGAGTGCGAGAAAACAGTTTCAAAGCGTTTTGCTCGCTTTTTTGGATTGTTGATGTATACTTTTTAGAGTGTACTTTTATTAGGTCGGGTTGTATGTATGTATGTATGTATGTATGTATGTAACGGAATCTTTGAGCATAATTTTCACTGGCTTCTAAAAATCTGATCGACTTGAAATTTTGCACACCTATCAAGGACCGATGACAATGCAATAATTTGATAAAAGTTTTCCATTATCCTTATGAGGATTGCCAGGATTAATATTTTCTTTTTTTAACTGTGGGCAAAAAGTAAGGTGAATTTGGTTGTAAAATGAAAAATCTTTATTTATTTTTGTAAATCAATTTCATCCCCTTCAAAATAATCCCCTTTCGATAAAATACACTTCTGCCAACGATTTTTCCAATCCCCGAAACATGCCAAATAGTCCATTTCCGGTATAGCCATCAGCACCTTCTTCGATTCAGCTTCTATCTCCTCAATCGACTCGAAACGCGTTCCCCGGAGTGGCCTCTTGAGTTTTTGGAATAGCCAGAAGTCAGGAGCCAAATCAGGCGAATACGGTGGTTGCGGAACGATATGCGTGGAATTTTTAGCGAAATGGTCACGAAGAACGAGTGCAGTGTGAGACGGTGCATTATCATGATGCAAAAACCAAGAATATATTGTTGAAATTCAGCTGGATATTTTCTTAAATCATTATATAAATGATGAAATTCACCAAATTCATTCCTTTTTAGTGTAATTGGATGTTTTCCAAACTCTTTTGTGTTAATAATTGCATTAATCACACTAGGAGAAGCAAAATACTCTTCATCAGATGAATCCATTACCGTGTACAGCAATTTTATAAACACAAATGAACAACAAAATTAAATGACATAAGAGCAAAACACATGGAATAAACAGAATTTCAGCGCTGATTCTCGCATTCACTGTGTTATATATATTACAAATTTTCTTCTCGCATGAAAATAAGCGTCAATAAGCTCGGCTCGGCTCCGCTCGGCATCAGCGTTCACTCTGGTCGCACCCTTAGCAGTTCCACTAGGGGCATCAAGGAAATATAAACCACCATTTCCATCCTCAATTGCCTCCATTAATGTATCATAAACTTCTTTTTGTTGGTGATTCAACAGTGGTACATTCGTTTGAACTACTAAATCTACTTGTTAATCTCTATTCGCTCAACGATTTCGCACTGCCAGCCGAGCCATTTCACGGGCTGCCTCGCTTTGCTCTTGTGGTTGAGAAGCACGAAGTCGAGCCATACTAACGCGGCGCTCTTCACGGGCAATTCCTTGTGCTTCTTTAGTCGTTTCATTCGCAATGTTTCGTATCCTTCTTGCATTACGGTTTTGTCGGGAAAGATTCGATCGTCTTGGTATTGATAATGATGATTCATGATTCAAAGAGAATACAAATTACTGTGATTATATATTTCTGACAAAATTTATATTATCAAATTTTCTACTTAACTTAAAAAAAATACGTTTAGCTGTCATTTGCGTTTTGTTATTGCATATCAGATGCGTTTTTGTTATACCACATTTTATAGTGACTTCACGGAAACGCGGTCGAATGGGATAAAAAGTATCCTATGTCCGTCTCCTGGTCCTGAGCTACCTATCCACCAATTTTCAGCCAAATCGGTTCAGCCGTTCCCGAGTTATAAATAGTGTAACTAACATGACTTTCTTTTATATATATAGATATATTTAAAAGAATTATTGTATGAATTATTTAACTGTAGAACTGTAAAATTACTACTACTTACATTTTGTTCAAACCTAAAATTGGGTAACAGCCTTTAAAACACACAACCCATTCAATACTTGCACAAAATTTGAAGAGTAAAAAAAAAAACACGGAAAAAAAATATGAAAGATGATTTTTAAATAATTTCCCAAACAACACTTCTCTAGAAGTTAAACAAATCCTGTAATCACAATCGAGCTCCACCTAAGTTTTTGTGTATTAGTTGTGCATCTACGCTTGACTGTCTATCGACAATCAATAAATTTTGCCATTCAAGCGTTACGCAATATTTAATGTTCCTATTCATTTGAAATGTGTCAAATCAATCGATATTTGCGATAAAGCCATAGCGTTTCACTAATTTCCCACAGCGCGCACAAATTATCTACGCACCCAAATTGTGCACACACATACACACACTTATATAAATTAAAGCCGCACAGCAGGCGCTGAGATTTTTGCCAATAACTTTATCACACGCAATTTTACACGCACAAGTTAATTGCCACCCTCGTCACGCCACTCATACGCGCTCGTGCGCCACATTGAAGGGCGGCAATCGTCAGCGAGCATTGCAGTCGGCCGTCGACAGTTGGGCGCTAGTGCTTGGCAAGCAAACTGACTGTGAAGCTTATGCAGACATCTTCTGCTTTCTGTTCACTTTGCGCTCGCACACACACGCACACACACACACACACTTAAATATATAAATATACACACACACACATCATCATAGTTAGCATAAATTAATTAAAATGATTTTATATACACGTTCGAATACTCCATCAGCAACTGCCGGCACACAGCCTTCCTCAGTATTACATGCCACACTGCCACAATCCAATCGTTCTACAGCCGCCCCAGCAGTAGTGACGACAGCAGCAGCAGCAGTAGCAGCATCAATTAAAGCCATCACCGGCACGACAATCACAACAACTGAAGCACTGTCGTTTCCCATTCACTAATTTACTTACCTTCTCTTTACCGCTCTCCTGCACTTCAGCTCCAATTTGCATGCACTACTTGTATTTATGTGTGTATATGTGCTGAGCAGAAACGAAAAACTTTTCGAAATTAATTACTACGACAAGCTGCCGAAAAAAATCTCGACTACGCATTGGAGCTTGTGGTTGGTTGTCAGGTTGAAAAAGAAGAAATAAATATTGAAATATTTAATGTTGGAAAACATTCAAAAAAAAAAAGCCTGCGGCAACTCGCCTGTGATTGACAAACATCTGCCGTCTCCTGTCAGCCACATAATTGAGACCTAGTGGGCTCCGCATGTGCACCATATGGCTGGAATTATGAAAATTCTATAAAAAAAAACTAAAATTTCAAAAAATATGTAAATAAATGAGGTTAATCAATTTAAATGCTAATTAAGTTCAGTCAACAGGAGTAGGAAAAGTATCAGCAGCAAAAACAACAACAATTACAGCTAATGTGGTCTGGTCTGGTAATTAAGGTGTAAGCTAGTCATTAGTGGCGGTGGCGGATACTAGCGGCCCTACCACAGTTTTTAATCACCGTTCCAGATAAGGCTTTCGGTATGCCGAGGATACTTATGCCTATGTTCATATGAGCGCATATTAATAGCTTATTCATTAAATTTAATGTAGACACGTTTTGAAGCATTAAAAGTTTAATGAACTTTTGCTGCTACGGAAAATTGGAAAAAAATTATCACCATTACTTTTATTATCTTAAAGGATAACGAAGGTTTTGTGTGAGGGAAGTTATGGAAGTTAGTCTGGTTGTTGTTGTTATAACAGCTTATGAAGACCTTGCTTAGGTCATTTTGCCAATACAATGGTAGGCTTAAGGCGCTTGCTATTTGGATGAGATCGGATCAAAGGCCAAGGAGTCTTTGATGGGTTGGCTTAGGAGGAAAAGTTAAGAGATATTTTGTGCCAAGCGTTGTTATTTGCCAACATATTTCGAGTGTGCTTAGTGATAGGAGTTTATATATGTATAATATATAATTGGAGCTTATACCCTTATTCGGTATTTGGCGGATCGGCTCTTTCTATTAGTCGATTTGGTTTTTTGATAGTTTCTATAAATGGCTTGACCTACAGCTCCGAATGCTGATAGCTGTTGCCCACCATGCAGTGGACGCTAGTAGAAAAAGCATTTCCATCATTTCGTGTTTAGTGCTTCGTGTCCCAAGTTACGAGCCTGTGCACTTCCGAATGGTAGTCACGCACCAACCCATTTGGCTACGGCGAATGCCGCATTGATAGGAGTTTAGTCTGTTGTAATGTTCAAAATGAAATTTTATGTCATGAACTTTGAGACGTTTTTTCTTCCGGGATGACGCCCCACAGTGATTCAGGTATGTGAGCTAATCGGACAAAAATCACTACTCCTGTATTACTTTACCGATTTTAATTTAATAAAAGCAGTTGTGTAGCTCATGTATAGAGTTACAACTGTAGCATGAAAAAAAAGTTCTGGGCTAAGTTAGGAGGCAGGAAGTATAAACGAAAAATTTTAGAATATTATATTATATATTGAACTTTTAATAATATTAATATATTTAAAAGAATAATTTTTGCTATACATTTCAAAAAATCAAAATTATGTTTCCTCTTTAATTAGCTACTTTATATAATAAACTTTAAATAATAAAAAAAAAAAAATATTTTTCAGTAGTACAAAAAAATATACTTAACATAGGAAAGGAAGAAAAAGAAAATTATTTAGTTAGTCACTATCTGAAATATTTTCTAAATCAAATTGATTTACATTTTCCTCTAAAATATAGGTTTTAATATCCGAAAAATTAAAAGAATGCGGAGTGGTAGTCTTTCTCAGAGAAGATATAAAGGGGTCTGATGTTACTAGTAAATATAATAGGTCATAATATCTTTATTAGTGTTTATTCTAGAATTTTTTCGTGTATGATAAAGACGACTATTTCGTACCTCCTTATGCCTAGCTTCAAGTGCGCCTTCTGCCAGTTATCCTATTGGTAAATCAAAATGTTTAATGATCTCTTCGCCATGAACTAATAATTTATGGACACTGGAAGGCATATAAAACCAGTCATATAATTCAATGTAAAGCTCTCTGGTATTATTTAAAAGTTCTCGAAAATTGTCGATGTTAATTTGCTTTCCAGAAGACGCAACACGTAATATTTGAGAAAATTTAAAAATCAAATTCTCATCAATGCCCGTTATTTCAGAGCTTATTTTGGAATTTTGAAAAAACCTTCTTGCCGTATTCCCATCATTAGTGGACCCGTAACCTGGCTTAGGTTTATCCACAACTAAGCCTAATTTTCTTTTAAAATAGTCTTGAATTTTTTTCTTTTGAATATTAAATAACGCTTTTGTCGGTGCCTTTTACTTGTCAGCTTCTAAAAGGAAGCCTATAAGCAATATGTAATAAACATTCGAAGCTACGGATCCACGAATGAAGAGATGACATCCCAAAATTAAAATTTTCGATTTTAACTGGTTGTTTAAGAACTTCTTTTGTATTCATTTGTTTTGGTGTAGCTCCACAAATGAAGCAAGTTTGAGTAGAATTAGTCTGTGATAAGGTATTAATGCAACTTCCATCAAGCATTGTAAAGTGAAATTTAAAATTTACAGTGTAATTTTTGTTTTGAAAATTTATAATTATAGGTTTTAAATCGTTTATTTCTTGCTGCAGTCTCAAGCCTTCTGTTTTAACTAAATCGGAATTTCCTTTAAATTTTAAATAAATAAATTTAATTGGTCGGCAGAAAAATGTGGACGAAGAGCGAGGATTATTCCAAAAAATATAACCTTTTTCATCTGACAAGTTAAGGGGTGACATAGCAACTAAAAATAAATATTCGTCAGTCATTTCTGTGGAGCTAAATACTTGTTTGTAGGTGCTATACCCAGAGCTTCCGAATCCGTATTTACATCCCAGAGTTAAAGTTTCACTTTTTGTAATATATATTCTTTGTCTAATATTGATTTTAAAAAGCTCTTTAATGTATAATCAAGAAATTGTTGTAGATTTATTTCAGATCCTTGTTCTATGGTTATAATATCTTTTGGTAATAAACAGTCTCGAAACTGTCGCAGTTTATAGATGCTAGGTAAAAATTTTGAATGCACACTATTAATAATTGATCTAAGTAAGTTATATTTTCTCCGAGAAAGATCTAACTGAAGATAAAGCGCTAAAGTTTCCTATAAAGCCAATGAATGTTTTTTGAATTCCTTAAACTCAACCTGACCATTACTTTTTTTAGATAATTCTTTTACCGCAAAAGAAAGCTCCTCCAAGGTGTATTGTGAGACCAGCTCTTCAATTCGCCTCTTCTTAGTCTTCTCACTTGACTCCCCAAAAGCTACATAAGGCCTTCCACGAGAAGTGCGTTGTTCAGCAAAAGTGTTACCTGGAACAGCTGGTTTTCTTAAAAAAACTATTAGTGATGAGGTCATATATATTTCAGAGTTCAGCTATTTGCCTTCTTTGGCTAAAAACTGTTCTTTTCTGCGACAAATTTTTTGCCATTTAATATTTATTTTTCCTCAAAAAATGCCAACAGATTTTTCAAATTCCCGCTTAGTTGCTTTCGTGACAATCTGAAGTATCATTAGGTTTAGAACCTTTTCAACTAACTTATTTTTCCTTTGTTTTTTGGGCAATGAAATCCATGTATCCACCAAACCTTTATTTTTTTTATCGGTTTTACAACAGATGGCGTAACTTGATTATTATTCCATCGATCCACATTTCCAAACATTCATTGGAGAGCTACTGTCGTAAGGCACAAACGTCAGTATAAGTTTTTTATTTGAAGCGTAAACAACAATATTTTTACCACACTTGAAAATGTCGAATTTCGTGCCAAATAATGTGTTTTTGCGGGGAATTCTTCTTCATTATTTTAATATGAAGAAAAAAGCAGCCGAAAGTCATCGTATCTTGGTGGAAGTTTATGGTGAGCATGCTCTATCTGAGCGAACGTGCCAGAAGTGGTTTGCACGCTTTAAAAGTGGTGATTTTGGCTTGGAAGACGAAGAACGCGAGGGTGCGCCGCCAAAGTTCATGGATACCGAATTGGAGGAATTGCTCGATCAAGATCCGGCTCAAACGCAAGAAGAGGTTGCAAAAACTTTGGGAGTTGATCAATCAACCATTTCCAAACGTTTAAAAGCCATGGGAATGATCCGAAAGGTAGGCCATTGGGTGCCGTATGAATTGAAGCCAAGAGACGTTGAACGCCGTTTTATGGCATGCGAACAACTGCTTCAACGGCACAAAAGAAAGGGTTTTTTGCATCGAATTGTGACTGGCGATGAAAAGTGGGTCCATTACGACAATCCAAAACGTCGGGCAACGTATGGATACCCTGGCCATGCTTCAACATCGACGTCGGCGCAGAATATTCATGGCCTGAAGGTTATGCTGTGTATCTGGTGGGACCAGCTGGGTGTTGTGTATTATGAGCTACTGAAACCGAATGAAACGATTACGGGGGATGTCTACCGACGACAATTGATGCGTTTGAGCCGAGCACTGCGAGAAAAACGGCCGCAATACGCCGATAGGCACGACAAAGTTATTTTGCAACATGACAATGCTCGGCCACATGTTGCACAAGTGGTCAAAACATACTTAGAAACGCTCAAATGGGATGTCCTACCCCACCCGCCGTATAGTCCAGACCTTGCGCCATCCGATTACTATCTCTTCCGATCGATGCAACATGGCCTGGCTGACCAGCACTTCCGTAATTACGATGAAGTCAAAAAATGGATCGATTCGTGGATTGCGGCAAAACCGACCGAATTTTTCACAAAGGGAATCCGTGAATTGCCAGAAAGATGGGAAAAAGTAGTAGTAAGCGATGGACAATATTTTGAATATTAAATTTGTAACCATTTTACGTCAATAAAGTTTCAAATTTCGAAAAAAAACCGCACGAACTTATTCATAGTCCTATTATTTGACAAAGTACCTAAAAAATAAAAATTCGGAATAAAGTACAACCTAAAAACAGAACAGTTTAAAATATCAAATATCAACAAATTTGGAAAGGCACCTTTTGGGACCTTTTACCAAAAATAGAGTTTTCTAAAAATAATGACACAATTAAATAAATTACAATTAAGAAAAATGCCAAACATATATTAAAATATTTGCATACCTTGCTTAATATTTGCCATAATAAACGAGTCAAACTATATAATATCGAAACGTTCAGAACGAACTACCATACAATAATAAATGTTGATCAAATCTAAAAAAAAACAAAATAGGATTTTATTTAGGTAGACTTTATCATAATTTTACTGATAAGGAAACAAAAAATAAAAATAAACTTAAGGTGATTTTATTTGAGCAATATAATGAAGATTTTATTTCCATTTTGGTTTTTCTGAAATATTGCTTTTAATTTTTTGATTTTGGCTATTGTTTAAATCACTGTGGCGCCCGTGAGGAAACTCTCATGAGTACTGCTTCATCGGCATACCAGTATGCACGACTTGTAGCCTCACAGCTACACCCACATACTAAACACCTCTACACGCGGCTGAAACTCAACAGTTTGCTGCTGAAGTGACCTAAGGGTAACTAAGGGCAACATTCTAGGTAAAACTGCTTAAAACTATGAAGTTATACTGCATAATTGCTTGAAAATATGCTCTACTATGTGTGCTATGGACTATATAAGGTATTCCATTGAAGTACTAAGTGTTTTGTTGTGACACATCTGTGACAATCTGGCTTTATCCACTGGGTCCACAGTATCTTTGGTTTTTTACATGGATTCCTTACGGCATTGGCCATACTCCACGCTACTCAAGAGCACAGCAGACTAAACTAGTTTGCTGATCAGCACCTTGATCAAATGCAATCATTTTTGATATAATTTGGCAATATGGAATTGTCGCGCTAACCATCTACGTGGTTCGAGTCTTATATAAGCTTTGCTTTTTAGTCCAGTATTCGATGGCAGAGCAATTCCACATTAAGCTGATGCACACCATATTCAACGCACATTTGGGTATTAAAGCAAAACCATCATTAAACTCCTCAGGGTGTCATTACCTTGAAAACATTGAAGCGAGCTCGAACGACTATTGTTTCCCATGGTATCGTGACTAAGTATCCGACCAGACCTTTCTTCCCATAAAATAAAGTATACGCAGTGGATACTTCTGTTTCTGTTTGCCTCTAGTGAATAATAAAATACAGTAGAATAATGTACAACAATATTTGCCCTATTAATAAGAAAACAATTTTTTTTATAACGATTTCTTCTTTCTTCTTGCTACACACAATAGTATCACACAGTGATTATAAGTATTTTGAAACATTTTTCGAAAAATATAGTCCTTCAAAAAAAAACAAAAATTAAAAACTGAGTACGTTGCGTTAGTGTTTTAGTATGTATATTATATATAGATCCGCGTGTATATGAAATTTTTCCTGGATAACAAAAGAAATATATTTTGGTAATGAAAAATTGGATTTGCAGAATTCACTCTACAAATGGATCCTTCATTATCAGGTCAGTCCATAAGCTCGTGCGTATTTTACCCATAATTTCACTTTTGTACGATTTTTAGAATAACGGCACTATTTATGTTTTCTTTGATATATTGTGAAGCACGTGATGTTAAAAAATAAAATGGAATCTTCGATCGCGTATAAGAGGCATATTTTGTACTTTTTTTATAAAAGTGGTAAAAATGCAACAACTGCTGCTGTAGAAATAAGCACTGTTCACTGAGAGGATACCGTGAGTGTAAGTGGTTTGCGTACAAGTGGTTTTCAAAATTCCGAAGTGGTAACTGCGACGTGGAGGATGCCCCGCGCGCTGGTGGTCCTGAAGTCTTTAACTCCGACGCCTTGCTCGAACTCGTGGAAGCTTAGCCAAATTTGACAGTCGATATGATAGCTCAGAGGTTAAATTCATCGCATGGAACAGTTCACAGGCACTTGATTCAGTTGGGAAAGGTTTCAAAGCTGGGAAAATGGGTTTCGCATAGACTTTCCGTCGCCAACCTTCAGCAGAGATTGAATGTGTATTCTGAGCTGCTGCAACGGCTTAAAAATGAAAGTTTTTTTAACCGTATCGTTACTGATGATGAAAATGGGTCCTTTACAATAATCCTGTTCACCAACGCCAATAGTTAGATAAAGATAAAACACCAGAACCGACGCCTAGAGATGGCCTTCACCCCAAGAAGATTCTCCTGTCTATTTGGTGGGTTATGGCCGGTATTGTTCATTATGAACTTCTAAAACCAAACCAGACGATAACTGCTAATTATTATTCTCATCAGTTATCACACCTGAATGAGGTGAATAGACGCAAAGTTTTGTTTCACCACGACAACGCAAGACCTCATACCGCAAGGCAAACATTAGGCAAGCTGAACGAGCTCGGTTGGGAGCTAATGCCGCATTCACCATACTCTCCAAATATTGCACCTTGTGATGATCACCTTTTCCGTGGACTTCAATCCCAAATGAGTAACAAGAACTACTCCTCAAAAGAAGCTATAAAAAGGGATAACGAAGCGTATTTTGGCTACAAGGACAACCAATTTTTTGAGCAGGGAATTAAAAATTTGCCTAAGCATTGTAAATAATGAAGGAATCTATATTATTGATTAATAAATACCTTAAACATCTTTTTTATTAATTTAAAACCACCTTTAAAAAACGCGCATACTTATGGACTGACCTGATACTTATATTTGTCTATTCGCCTTTGCATGCATTCTTAACCTTTGAAACTTTTTATTTATAGAAAAATATTTGTTTCGCAACACTTCTGATTGGTAATTTTGTAACCTGCACTATACCAGTCTCTCTCGCAGTAGTAAGACTTTTACTTGCATCAAACACCAGTTTATGAACTACATTTAAGGTTTGCTGAATAGTTTTGCTTTTCGCTGTAAGGATACCCCGTTGCACCTACCACATACCTTTGCTGTATCACAGACTCCATGAATACGCGTTCACTTGCAATGACTAAATGATATGAGCTCATCAAGTGCACGCTCATTATCCGCTCATTGCTCGCTGCTGAAATATTTGAAGTACGACAGGCGTACCTACAATGCTACAAATAAATATTTCATATATGTGTATAAATGTGACTACGTGTCTCCAGGAACAAGTAACTGTTTATATGGTAAGTGGCACTAATTCGTTCTGATCGCTTCAACTCTGCCGAGCACCGACTGCGTTGGTGATGATGATTTCCGCAGCAGCAGCTGTCATATAATAAAGCAACTAAAATGAAAGCAGATACACCAAATAGCTGGATATTAGCGTATATTCATGCATATATATAATGAACAAGGGAAAAAAACAAATATCCTAAGATATTTCACTTTAAATCTGCACCTTAATTTGAACATTGAATAAATCCGAAACTTATACAATTTTTCTCAAAATACTTAACATATTATTTATTATACGCTATTATACTATTTCGCGGGAGTGAGATTGGATAGGATCATTTTATTAGGTTTTGGAAATGAGTTATTAGATGTTGCTGCAGTTGGAAAATTTATTAACACAAGGAAAAGTAGGAAGATTTCGAAAAGTATGTGAACCTTGCTTCACGTTTGAGCCCACAACCTCTTGATGGCAGCCAGTGCGCTTACGCTAGTCTACCGAAGCCGCTCTCTCTTTATGAGAACTCCAAACTGGCAGTGCTACACAATGGCAATACCATTTACCATCAACGCAGGCATAAAGCAAGATTGTCTCATGTCACCCCTTCTCTTCGCTGTCATCCTAGATGACGCCCGTAGCCAATAGACTCCACACAAAAGAGGCATCGTGCCTCCTCTCTCACAAACTCACTGTCATGCAAGTGACGGTGGAAAGACTAGTCACGCTGGCACCCACTGTCGGACTGGAGATCAACATCGCCAAAACCAAAGCTATGAGAATCAATCACAATAAAACAAGACATACATATAGTAGTTGACTGTTGCCGACGGAATTTTTCGGACGCATCTGCTAGCTCGGCTGCACTATCACGGTAGACGGCGGAGCAGATGAAGATGTCAAATGCAGCCTAAACAAAGAAGGCTGGTCAACTCGCAAATATCCAGGTGATGTAAACTGCAAATATTCAGCGAATATACGAAGCCAATATTTTTGTACGGAAATGACACATGGCTCGTCTCGCATGCCTCCATATCATCTGTAGAACATACTGGCCGAACATCATCCGCAACGACGCGCTGTGAAGATTAACGAATGGCCGAACATCATCCGCAACGACGCGCTGTGGAGATTAACGAATGGCCGAACATCATCAGCAACGACGCGCTGTGAAGATTAACGAATGAGGAACCTATGCTTATCGCATGCTTAGAAAACCTCCAGATACCATCTCCAGAAGGGTACTGAACAGAAACTCGCAAGAGAGCAGAGGTCGCGGTCGGGTAAACAATACTTGAAGAAGGTCTATGTTTCGCGAACTCGCAAATGCCTGGACTGCGCAAAAACAACAGCGCAGAACCGTCTACGATGAAAGAGTCTTCTCTAGGCCTTTTGCTCTCGAGCGGAGTGAATAATGAAAAAAAGAATTATTTTATTGTATTAATATTATTTATCGTGTTTTTCTAGTATGGTACCAGACATTTGAAAAAATCCATTTTCAAAATAATTGATGACTATATCTAAGCACGATGCGCCCAGTGATCGGTGCGACAACAATTAATCATCATCATTATCAATGTCCAAAATACAAGGTTCACTTCATATGGAGTCTCAAGCCTCAAAAATACCAAATTATTTCATCACTGTTGAAACGGTCTTGAAAGACCAATAGATTCTTTGAAAGTGAGAGTAAAATCAGCCATTTTTTGGTTCAGTACAATTCTAGCTTTTATCAGGGCATTAGGCGTTACGTAGACATCAGGCTTAGTCAGAAATAAAATAGTATTTTAAATTTTGTATTTGGATTTTGTGAGGTCTTAATTAAGTTTTGCCATTGCTAGCTTCAAAAATCTGAGTGTGTAAAATTTCATCGTAACGGAGTGGATAGCGGCTCTGCTTGTTCTCTTTTTCATGCGCCAAGATTTCCCAATTATATATATAAATAATTGGCGCGTACACCCTTTTCGGGTGTTTGGCCGAGCTTCTCCTCCTATTTGTGGTGTGTGTCTTCATGTTGCTACACAAATGGATGGACCTACAGTTTTAAGCCGACTCCGAACGGTAGATATTTTTATGAGGAGCTTTTTCATGGCAGAAATACACTCGAAGGTTTGCCATTGCCTGCCGAGGGGCGACCGCTATTAGAAAAATGTTTTTCTTAATTTTTGTGTTTTCACCGAGATTTGAACCTACGTTCTCTCTGTGAATTCCGAATGGTAGTCAAGCGCCAACCCATTCGGTTATGGCGGCCCAATTAGTTTGACCAAATAGGTATTAATAGTATGATAACTAAACCAAATAGAGGTATTTACTTTAATTTTTGTGAGTATCTGCCTATCTTGCAGTCAATGCAACAATCACATGCACCTCCTTTAGAACAACATGCACCTCTTTAGAAGAACTTTCTGTTCCGGTTCAATCTACATATATTTTTATTGCATCACTTTTATCTATACCCCTTCAGTAACCGGAAATTCTCAGCCAGTGCTTACCATAGTCCCATTCACTTTATAGCTACCTCATAGAGCCCGGCTATCTTATCAACAACAACAAGCTATTTAAGGTACTTATTTTATAATACATTTATTACCCAACTCTGCAGCTTTAAAAAAAATCCAATTAAGTTAATTATTCTTTACCACCAACACTAAATCATACTCAACTATATGCACTCATTTTTATTTACCCCGTAATATTTGCTGTTGTGCTAAAAATTAGAAATCTGTTGTCATTATTTGCTTTGCTTTTGTGACAATTGGCATGTAAGTTAATATAATATTTAAATGACAGGTTTTATCAGCACTTCTAGTACTAGAAACTGAGGACATCAACTGCCTAAACAAAGAATATATCCGTAGGTGTAAGTAGAATATATAATTTTACAATCAACATATACCGCATAAATCACAAATATTTCTCAAAAGTGCCAGAGCAAAACGGTTTTCTAAATCGATTTTTACAAATTTTCATTATTCATACGAGATATCTCTGAGTATTAGCAAAATATTTTTATTCTAAATTTTTTCCAAAATAAAGGGGTTTCCTCTCGAATTATAGTACGTAAAACTGTGCTGATTTTTTCTTTTATGCTTTCGAAAGCAAACATTTGGAGTTATGGTCTTTTAGGTATACACCTATGGATATTAAAAAAGTTAAATGCAAAATTTTCAATGCGTTATAATTTAAAGTTGAGCTTGGGAGATGAAAAACCAACCTTCAATCCAATTCCAAGGCTATTAATTAAAATTTTCAGCAGAAAGATTTTATAACTTATATATATATAATTGGCGCACACACCAGTTTTTTGGGTATTTGACCGAGATTCTCCTCCTACTTGTGGCGCGCGTCTTGATGTTGTTCCACAAATGAAGGGACCTAAGCCGACTCCGAACGGCAGATATTTTTATGAGGAGCTTTTTCATGGCAGAAATACACTCGGAGGTTTGCCGTTGCCTGCCGAGGGGCGACCGCTATTAGAAAAATGTTTTTCTTAATTTTGGTGTTGCACCGAGATTCGAACCTGAAAAAAAAAACAAAAAAAAAACTTCTGTGACTTTTGAATGGTAGTCACGTACCAACCAATTCCGCTACGGCTACTAAATATAAAATAATAAGCGGCCATCGTAACCGAATGGATTGGTATGTGACTACCCTGAATATCAAATAATAGATTTCTAATAAGGGTCGCCTCTTGGTGAGTGAATTTCTGCCAATTTCTTACCAAATTCAACCGAAATGGAATTAAAGTAGTGGCGTACGCGGACGACATAGTGCTCTTGATGTCAGGAATGTTTCCAACCATAATCAGTGAGATTATGGAAGGAGCTCTGGTATTACTCAGTAACTGGGCCACAGACTGTGGTTTAATTGTGAACCCGAGCTAAACGGAACTGATGTTATTCACTAAGAAAACCGAGATACCAGACTTTAATCTCCCAAAACTAAACGGCGTTAGCCTTACGTTAACCCAGCAGGCAAAATACCTAGGTGTTATCTTAGATCCCAAACTCAGCTGGAGGTCCAACGTAGGGTACAGGGTAAAGAAAGCGAATATAGCACTTTACACGTGTAAGAGAATGTTGTGTAAAAAATGGGGTATCCAACGAAAGCTATCCAATTGTTCCTACGCAGCCATTGTAAGGCCAATACTAACATATGCGGCACTAGTCTGGTGTCCCGTAATAGAAAAAAATACAATCAAATCAAGCGGAACAAGATACAAAGAACAGCGTGTATCTTAACTAAAGAAGCGCTTAGCACTAGTAATACTGAAGCGCTCAACGTATTAACAATCGCCGCCTGCAGCGCGGTGACACTCAGAGACATAAGAAGCTGGACAACAAGGTCGTACGGTCACAGCAAGATCCTCCTACAGGGACCCCCGCTGCTCAAAAATTGATCGGACTACACAGTCCCCGACCTTAACTTCATGAAAGCCTTTACGGTACTTTATCCACCGAGAGCCGAATGGAACAAAGGAAAGGTGATTGGAAGATACGACATTGAAATATACACTGACGGTTCTAAGATGAACTATGGTGTGGGAGCTGGCTTCCATTTGGAGCCGCTCAACCTATCCCAGTCAATTCGTCTTCCTGACTATGCCAACGTGTTCCAGGCGAACTTCTAGTGATCAGAGAATCAGGCAAATCACTAAAACTCTACAAGGAAGTTGGTGCAAGGGTAGCCATCTTTTCAGACAGTCAAGCAGCTATCAAGACCTTAGACTCCAACTCCATTTCATCCAAGCTAGTCTTACAGTGTAGAGAGGAGCTGGAATTACTTAGTCATCGACTTGAAATTATTCTGATATGGGTTCGCGGTCATAGGAACATACGGGGTAATGAGATAGCGGATGAGCTAGCAAGAAAAGGTTCGACACTAGAAATAGCAGAGGCAGTGGCAGTCTCCACCCCACTGAACACACCAAAAGCATCCATTACTTCACACTATCATGCTTTAGCCGAAAGAAGATGGAAGCAATTAAATACATATATTACCACAAAAAATACATGGCCGTCGTATAAAATCCAAAGGACGAATCACCTGTTAGGATGTTCTCGACCAAACATCTCACGCATCCCTGCAACCCTTATAGGTCATTGGAAAGTAGGGGATCATGCAGCTAGACTTAACCTACCCTTCAATCCTATCTGCAGAAGCTGTCAAGCGGAAGGAGCGAAGGAAAGTCTTTTCCACTACTTATGTGAATGTCCAGGGCTAGCTCGGGCACGACTCCGCTCCTTCGGTTGCCCTTTCTTGAAGCAAATTAATGAGATCTCAGACATCGAGATAAAGAATTTGCGGCTATACTTGGACTTCCTAAATGGATCTGACTTAGAACAAAAAAAAAACAACACAAAACATCATCACACGAGGACAGTGGTAATAAAACGGTGCTGGTCACTAATTAGGATTATGCCAGTGGGAATACTCAACCACTTTAGCAACAACAACAACTAGTCGAAAAGCAAACAAAAATTGAGGATTTCTGGGAAATATAAATTTTACTAAAAATTCTGCTTGAAAGGTGTGACTTTTTATTTTTCGAATTAGGATTTATATGATTTTTGTTAGAGAATGAACTGCATTATCATAGAACAAAATATTTCAGTTAAATGAGAAACAAACCAAACAGTCAAATGGGGACAAATCGACAATACTGATGGTCAAACACACGTCAAACTATCGAGAATCTCCTTCAATGTTCGTTGTCTTACATTGGGTTCAATACATAATACTTGACTGAAATGAGTTATGACATGGTTGAACAAATCTTAGGTATGTATTTAATTGACAATGTAGGCAATAACAAAGCGGTTGGTCAGTGTACTTTTTACAATGGAAAGAACTGATAAAATTATTTGTCTGTGTGATATTATTTGTGAAGACTCAAGTTTGACTAAGCGTGATATATCTGACACCATTCGTTTGGATTAACGAGTACTTTACATTTTACATAAAGAAATACATATAGAAAAGCTGGAAAAACTGTTCATAGATAAAAATGACCAGATATTGGTCATATCATTACTTTCAATAACGAATATTTCATAGTCAAAGATAGCGGAGCTGACAGAATTGATGGCTGTCATGGTCGTATCAAAGTATTGGCTAAAGAGTTCAAAGCAAGGCGCATTTATTAAAGGTGGTGGCACTAGACCAACAACAATGTTTTGTTTGCAATGAGTCCAATAATGGGTGAAGTAAAAGCTCACTTAATGCCATTCTTGATAATTTGTATTCTGATATACGAAAAATATATATATTATATATGGCAAATCTTTGAAAATATTTTTAATTTGCACTGAATTTATCAATAATTTACGTAGGAAGTGTATGTGGCATAGTTCGCTTGAACATTACTTACACTCTTTTCTTTGAGCCTATAAAAAATCTCTTAATTCCAAAAATATTTAGCCATCAGCCTCGCAGTCATTCGTGATATTTCGAACTTATTAAGTAGTGCTGCGCATCCTTGTTTCGTCACCCTTTTTCGTGGCACTGCATAGACTCCTTCTTTGACTCAGCCCCATAATGAACAATTCTAGTTTCATAAATTTATTCCCGTTTTAGCTACTCAGCTGCAAACGCTCACGGCAACACCCGACACTCTATTTCTTACTCAAATCGGTGTGAGAATTCTCTCGAGCCCATCCTTCGCGTACCTTAGACATATGAAGAGACTCAAAAAGGATGCTCAAAATGGTAGATACCCCAACCCTTTTTGATATTTGCTTCTTTTAGAAGCATGTATTTTCTACCATAAATTCTTTAACGTTTTCAACAATGCGTGAGGATGCCACCCCAAACAGCCAGCCTGGGCGTTACTTGTCAACAATCGATTCTCTAATTTACTTAAATAGACTATGAGACTAATAAGTTAATTGTTTTTTCTAGGGAAGAGTCCTGATAAATATATGAAATTTTTTCCACAAACATCTGTGGAGCTGGTGGTGTTTCGCGATATGAAACGTAATTCTTCTCATAAAAGAAAAAATAATTGATTTCACTGAAACTCAGTATTTATATTTATGTAATTCAGTCTAGAAGTAGCGTTCAGGAAAAAAAAAAATTGTCCAACCCCTGCTAAGCCTCGACTTTCAGCAAACTTTTGACCCTCTCCTTATAGTGTAAGCTAACTTACATTAATTTCAGTTTCTTTTTAGTCAATTTATAAAAATTATTAAAATATGTATTTAGTTTTTTCAAAAACAAGCCAAATAACGTTTATGACGTAATGAAACCACAGACAATTTGTTATGTTTTTCGGTTATGTAGCTTTATTACAAATAATTATTGAATTATTGAAATTAAAATCCACTTATATAAGCATTGGCTTAAATATATATACAAATATTAACTGAATAAACGCCAGAGCTTTTGCCACCAATGCGTACTCTCGCTAACGGAACTGCTTTCGGCAGTGTTCGGCACTTCTGCATCCTCTGTTGTATTTAATGATGCTCGTATCTGAGTAGCGTTTCAATTGCCAGATGAGTTGGACTGTAATGGATTCCACGTTGAGTTTATTGAAGTGTTAAATTGTGGAGAAGCCCACTCAGGGACCAACTGAGGAGGCGCCCTAGTTGAGTCTCCTTCTAGAAGAGCCAATATGCTACTCCATTGAGGTGCATCCAATGTGCCATTCGATTGAGGAGCAGCCCATGAGCTATTCGCTTGAGGTGGATCCCATGTGCTATTCCATTGAGGTGGATTCCAAGTCCAAGTGGAGTTCCATTGAGGAGGAGCCCACGTGCTATTCCATTGAGGTGGATTCCAGGTAGCGTTCCATTGAGGAGGAGCCTATGTGCTATTCAAATGAGGCGGATACCTAGTAGTGTTCCAATGTGGAGGAGCCCACGTAGTATTATACTTAGGTGGGGTGGGTATAGTAGAGTTCTTGCAAATATTTTTCGAGTATAAAATACATCTTTGATATTTATTTGCAGCCTTCCCCAGATGTCGTACAAGTCGATCTAATTCAAAACGTACACAGCGTTCGTCGATTTCTTGTGCCTCAGTTGGGATGTAGTTCAGTTCTCTAAATATCCTGGTAATCTAGAAATATATGCAACCATAAAAATCTTGTTGAAACTCATCTCTATCCGTGCGTACACATTCACTTACTACTCTAGAATAGCACCGGAATTTTAAGTCCATTATAAATTCTGAGGAACACTGCTGAATGCCTTGTAAAAATTGCGACTGCAAAGTTAATACGCCAAACATCTTCATATAGATTTCCAGCAGAAAATTGTTAACGCGTAAACATTGTCGCACTTTATTGCCACCAACCGCGGTGGCGATATCCAGTCGCGCGGTGTATATATCCAGGCATACTTCTGTACTAATGTCATCTGGTATGATGTTGCTAACCGAAATTGTTTTTTCATTGTTAGGATTGAAAATGGCTTCAAAAAATGCTGCAGCGTTTCTATTCAACACTTGGTCGCCCTTGCGGATCGTCAGTTCATTATTCAGCGGTAGTTGGGCGAAAGCCTTGAAGAAAAATAGATTAACAATTATTGTTGAGGACCCTACATCTCATTGGAATTTTTTTCCTTTGGAGCACTTACACCTTGAAGCAGGAAGCAAGCTGCAAAAACTTTCCACGCAAAGCTCATCGTTCGTACTGTGATTGCTTTGTTTCAGAACTATATTTTTATTTGATATAGCTATCAAATTTCTAGTTATCAAAATATTTTTTATATGCAGTATTTCTTATTTTATTTTTATCATTGATAGCAACTGTATAATGGGATTAATGAAGTAATTCCAAATTATACAGATTATTACCTGTGAAGAGCACCTTTATGATAGTTGGAATTATATCAATAAAGAGTATGAGTAATATTTTTTCGCTGAAAGTGCCTAAACAAACAACATGTTGAAGGGTGGTTCAAAGAAAATTTCAATTGAATACAAAAACTTCCATTATTTATTTTATACGATTTCTCATGAGCGGCGGATTTCATTTCATAAATTTTCCAATTTTTGGGCACCTTTTCGAGAGCCAATATTCGATTTAATCGTCTGCATGATTTCTGAAATCATAATGCTGGCCTTCCCGATAGGTGAAAAAACTATCTTACTTCGCCATGTCCATAAAATCATTTTTGTCCTTTCAAAGTGACCCTTAAAATGTATAGTCTGATTCAAAGTGAAATAAAGCCAAATAAATTAAGTCGATGTTGATTGAGAGAAATAGTCGGATATCTTACGAAACAGTTTCTATAGCAAAACTTTTTTACTCCCCCATTCATAAGCGAAAAAAAAAAAATAGTTAGGGGGTACCTCAGTGATAAGAATAGTTTATCCGCTCGGTTAATAAAGCATTTTTTTTTTTTGGTTAGACGAGAAAGCGGCATAAAATAAATTTGAATTTAGCTAGACAAAAGTTGCTCATCATTCAACGATATACCACACCAAACGTTTGCTTCCAACGAATGCAGTAGCCTGTCAACAATCAAATGCAAGAATTCATGTTATTAGAATAAAATTCAAAATGTATTATAAATACAAGCAAAATGTCAGGTCATGCCATGATTCAGTTTGCTATGATAGCCTTGTTAGAGATGGTGACATTTTCAGCAGAATTCGATGCTGCATTTAAGCTGTTCTCTTGCTTTTCTTTGCCGATTTAATTGGAACTTTAGAAATTTATGTTGCAATTCTGATTAATCTTGTACGTGTTGTTGAGCTCGAAAAGAAGTAAATTTTAAAGTAACAAACCGTTAGAGGGAACCGTGAGTATTGCCACTAGTAAGACAGTCTTATCAACTGTTTTGCAAAACCTGCATACAAAGGCCCGTTTGGTGGTCCTTTTCGGGAAAAACTTGGGTGTGTAATAAATACTTGTGCAAAGCGATTCAGTCACTATATGGAACTCTTACTTTCGCTATCGCACAGCCCATAATTGAAATAAATTTGTGTTTGTAGCACCCTGCATTTTTGATTCTATGATTTTCATCATTGCGTTAGTAAAAAAATAAAGTCACAATCTCTATCTGGCAAATGGACAATTTGATGCGATCGGCTGGGTGAAAAGAAGAGGAGAGACAGCAGCGACGCAGCGACACAGGGAAACACGTGCCGTGTCGATTTATTTTCGCCCAAGCACTGAGTATGCGCACGGTAAACGCACACCATATATACATATGATATATAACACTGTGTGACAAAAAAAAAAATAATAAATATACTTTTATGGAGACCTAGCACAACTTGTGGCTATAGAAAAACTAAACAAAATGGTACAGGAGACATTTCCAATACACCCCCAAAATCTCATTTTATGGCCATAAAACCGTTTTTCAGTAGGTTGATGTGAAGAATCACTCCTAACTTCGCCAATTTCCTTCCGATTTCGAATTTGTTTTTTTAGTTCGAAAGAACAAAAACAAGCCTGTTTGACAGTGTGTCGACAATTTTTCAGAAATGACAGCTGACGAGACTGTAGGCGGAAGTATTTGGATTTTTTTTATTTTTTCTCTATTTTTTCAACTTTGACATAATTTTTACGATATTATCCGATATTGAGGATTTTTTTTAGTACACTATTGTTATAGTAAATTTAATTTTGCGTCGAATGAGCTATATTTGACTGTAATTGAATTAAAATTCATAGAGCTGAGTGAGTTTTATAATTTTTTTTTTTTACTAATTTGGTATGTAGGCATGGAAGCATGAAAATGATAACAAGTGTCATTATAAACACATAATATTTATTGGAGTATTGTGCAGTGCAGCACTGTACGGTATGGTACGGTGCGGTACGGTGCAGTACACAACGGAACTGGTTCCAAACTTAAAAATGCATTGGGAACGGCCCTTTGGAGTTTAGTATGGTACGGTACATTTGTCATTCTCTTTATCAGTTTTGAATACGTCTCTGTAAGAAATTCGATCATCATCATTCATCTGAAGTCGTCATCAACTAAATTCCATTGTTTAAATCGAGAAGCGAGCGTTTCAGATTGTCTTTCCGATAGAAGTAAATCATGAGAAAGATCCTGAAAATCTGAATTTGATACAATGTGTCGTTCTGAAGACTTAGAACCAGACGGAAAGTACTCTTCATCATCAGGTTTATTGTTATCAGTTTGATCATCATCAGCAATGAGTTGAACTTCCTTCAGTTCCTGCAGTTGAGTCAATCATATCGTCCAAGTCTACGGGGTTCTTCTGATGATGCCACACCATCGGAGAATATTGAGAAATTCGACTTTTCTGGCAACGTTTTGATTTATATCTCTTGAATTTCAATGAAACAAACAATAAAACTTTGACGTTTTAATAAGGTTAAATTATAATAACAAACTTCTTTTGTTAATCAATGTACAATGTGAACTTTGGTACACTTGGGAGCTTTTTCATATTTCTATTGAAAAAAAAAAATGTGCGATAATATGTCAGATATTTTCGAAGTTCTAACCAGTTCTGTTGTATGCAGTACAGTGTACTCTTATGTATACATATATACTCCAATAAATATTACGTATCTATAATAACGCATCAAAACACGTCCTTATTCCCATTTAGCGTAAGCTATACCTACATACGAAATTATTAAAAAAAAAGAAAAAAATCTTAAAACCCACACAACTCTATTAATTTTAATTCAATTTAATTTTATGTCAAAGTTGAAAAAATAGAGAAAAAATAAAAAAAATCCAAATACTTCCGCCTACAGTCTCGTCAGTTGTCATTTCAGAAAAATTGTCAACACACTGTCAAACAGGCTTGTTTTTGTTCTTTCGAACTAAAAAAACAAATTCGAAATCGGATGGAAATTGGCGAAGTTAGGAGTGATTCTTCACATCAACCTACTGAAAAACGGTTTTATGGCCATAAAACGAGATTTTGGGGGTGTATTGGAAATTTCTCCTATACCATTTTTCTTAGTTTTACTATACCTACAAGTTGTACTAGGCCTCCATAAAAGTATAAAATCACTGTCGCACAGTGTAATATTATATTTAATCGCACTCTAAAGGAATACGGTGATAACTTCCATCAGCCAAACGCTATCGCTCTCTTAGTCAATTTTACAGGTTCATCTAATTTGTTGGCATAATAACATAATATTTGTATTCATTTTATTGTTGTACTGTTCATTTTCATTGTACTATTCACAGTGAATTTCCCCTACAACGCCATTCTCTTTCTTACTCTCGCGGTTGCTGCAGTCTTGTAATATAAATGGTTTTTCAATTGGCGCGGGTCGATTTTGGCGCCCTGTGGCAGCCATTTTGTTTTGGTGACATCTATCAAATCTTTTGTTTATTATTCAGTTGTTTATGCCAAATCATCATGGCAAGTCACACGATTGAACAGCACGTTCAAATGATAAAACTTTATTATCAAAATGAGTGTTCAATAATGCAAACGTTGGGCGCATTGCGCCCATTTTTCGGTAGACGTGGTGGCCCTTCCACTAACTAAACTAAATTTTTTTTACGGAAACAATTTTGCAAATTATTTTCAAAACTAGCACGCCACAAGTTGTAACTGCCACTGCAGCAAACGTAGAGCGGGCGGATGATCTCAAACAGTTTGAGAGTATTCCAATGCATATAGAGTCCGGCAATCAAAGTGCAACCAATTAAAATGGCCATAAATTTAGTTTGGAAAATTACTTTTATTCAATTCAAAGTAAGAAATATCTGAACATAATACAAAATTAAGAATCATTTTACTTTTGCTCTGCCTTGACTATGGCCTTGAGACGGTCCAGAAATGAATCTCAAGTTGCCCGAATGTGATATTTTGGCTCATTCGCGGGTAATGGCTTTTTTCAATGCTACGAAATTAGTGAATCTTGCTCCTCAAAATGGCGTAAAGAATCCTTCGGATTCGCGTCTGGTGAATTTGGGAGCCATTGTGTGGACGATATGAAGTTGTAGCCATTCTTGGTTCACTCGAACTTTGTGCGATGGTGCCGAGTCTTGTTCATGCGTCTATGGTCTGCCACCGAAATGTTTGTCTGCCCACGGCTTCAACGGAACTTCCTGAATACAGACTATTTCCCTATAATATTTCGCATTTACCTTGATGCCAGGCCCGATGAAAACGATTGGAGAGCACCTATCTGCGGTTACAGCGCCCAAACCATTATCTGTAGCGGGGGCTGCCTACTTTTGGTCAATCGATGAACGGCTGGCCACCCACTCATCCAATCAGTTGTTGTTCAAACGGCAATGCAATGACATTCTATTGATTTTTTCGTATAGCACTAAGTTTTTTCATAAACTAACCCCGCTTCTTGACCTCAGTTATGCCAGCCTATCAGCTGTTCCGTCACATTCGCTGAAAGCCGGATAATGGTTATTGGCCACACCTTTTCAATTACTTTTACCATGTGTTAGTACAAAGGGAAATTGAGTACCATTGATGGTTCCTTCCCAAAACAGTAACTTTATTTTTCGCAATTTTGACAAGTCTGACGTCAGTTCCCTTTCCAATACAAAACAAACATACTCTTGTTACTACATGTTTGTGAAAATTCTATGAATGGTTTGGTTATATTGTAATTTGTGAGATTTAAACTAAACAAACTAAAGGGAGCGAAAAGCCATATGTTAAATTTTGAATGCACCTATTATGTTTTTGCTTTTTTATACGGCAGAAGCCGTGGCAAGGAAGTGTGTGAGTGTGAGTATAATTTCTTGTGCTTCGTTGTTTTCATTGCTTTCGCCTCTTTGTCTTCACAAACAAGTAATTCCCTTTCCCTTTGCTTTGTAATTCATGGGCCTTTACGACACAGCGAATTGAAAAGGCGTAACCATTTACTCTATCATCCTTGTGTTAGCACTTTATTTATTTAGTTCTGTGGTATTTCCCGTGTGAGTAATAAATTTAATAATTTAAAATCCTCATTCTGCCTAAATGAAAATTTATAGAACTCTGCAAAACCCTTATCCAACATATCTGCAACCAATTTACTTCTTTACCTTTGATATTTTGATATTTATTCGCCTTCTTAGAATTACATCTTATGGGGGTTGTATGATAGAATCAAAATCATCTTGTTTTATTTCATGCAAAATATATTATCGGCGTCGATGACGATGAATTTCATTTTCTGCAAAGCTGAATTGCTAAAATAGCAAACACACTTAGGGGGTGTAGGGTAGATCGCCTCCGCGTGGTGCACCCTGGATAGCGCCAAATGAACGGCCTTTCTGACAACCTTAACGGTGACGACCCCTGGAGATATTCACTTCAGCTTGCAATAAGGCTCTCGAAAGCTCTTGTCCACTTAGAACGCTCCCCAAGAAGGAGAAACCGCCTTGGTGGACAATTAAGCTTTCTGAGCTTAGGGCTTCGTGCAGGCGCCTCTTTAATAGGGCTAAAAGAATTAAGTCTCCCTCAGGAGGGGAACTGCATAAAATAAGGATTCTAGGAATCTATAAGTCCGCAATTAGGAAGGCCAAGAGGAACAAACTTTTGTGGAAGCGTGGAGGGCTATCATGAGTCTTCAAGATTTAGACGAATACTCACGAGGAGCTCGGCTCCCTTGAGATACCTGAGGGATGAATCGGGACGTTGGGCGATGAGCGGCGAGGAATCACTGAAACTGCTTCTCGACGGTAATTTTTCGACGAATCCGTTATCTAGCAGCACCAGCCTGGGAAGTGCACCAATCTGTCTTCCGAACTGGAGCTGGCTGGCAAGGTGAAGTACCTAGGTCTAATCCTTGACAGTAAGCTAACGTGGAAGCCCAACATTGAGGAGAGAGTAAGGAGCCGTTGTCTGGTGGAACTCACTGGAGAGGATGACATCTCATTGAACCCAGCGGGACGTTTCAACCTACTCCTACTCTAGCGCTTTATGTAATGTTAAATGTGGTACCTATAAACATCGCAGGCAGAATTGCCGCTGTACGTACCGCAATCAGACTGAGGGGCTTGGGCTATAAGCTCAATCTCTCATATGGGTGCTCAAGCATCCTCAGAAACTTTGAGTGCATCCCCTTGTCGACGGATCAGTGTGTGCCCTCGCTTAGTTCAAGGGGAACTTTCTCCACCCATATTTCATCAAGCGAGGAGTGGACCGGGAGCAACACTTGGTGACAGGGCCTGGTTAACCTGTTCACGTATGGCTCGAAGTTGGACGGTAGCGTTGGAGCAGGAGTATTCTGCAAAATCAGGTTACCGGATCACTGCAGTGTGTTCCAAGCAGAGGTGGCCGCAATTAAAGAATCCGCTGAATGGCTACTTACTTGCGTAATAACTGTTAAGAAGATAAATATTTACTCCGATAGCCAGCGGCGATTAACGCGCTAGGCTCTATTATGGTGCATTCGAAACTGGCTAGGGAATGCCTGGTCTCTCTCTCTCGATTGCATCAGAACTCTTTGATATAAAGATAATATGGGTACCTGGTCACAGTGACATTCCTGGAAACTGCGAAGCCGACGAGCTGGCCAGACAAGGGGCCTGTGAGGTAGTGTGCCCGCGAAAGGAGAGGATCGGGATCCCCTTGACAACCTGCGCTCTACTCCTGGAAAGATGGGCTTTGCACCAACTCAGCGAGTGCTGGGCAAGTACACAAACGTGTAAGGTCGCGAAGTCCTTCTGGCCACATTTGGATAAGAGGCGTTCGAGGGATATTCTGAGGATGTCCAAATATCATCTCTCCAATTTCGTGGGTATCTTCACGGGGCAATATCCGCGGGGTATACATGCTGTGAGATTCGGAATTACCTCGAGTCCTTTTTGCATCAGCTGTATGGATGATGAGGTGGAATCATCTCAGCACCTGATCCTTAGCTGCCCAGCTCTCGCGGGACTAAGATTCAAGCATCTCGGTTCTCACTTATTTTCTGCGCCTACTGATATGTATAGCACATCTTGATAACTAAAAGCTGATGAACTCCCCACCCCTTTCCTTCTCGTTCTTGGGTTTTTTATTCCTTCACCACTTTTTCCTCTCTTGCAATGGTATCACAAATTATGAATCAAACTTCTTTGGCCCAAGTGGGCCCACTCTCTGGACAACCATTACTATCTTACCTAACCTAAACACACCTAAAGTGGCTAACATACAGTTATCTAATGTTTACACAATTTTGAATAAACAAATATTATCAGATTTTATGCATCATATTGCGTACTTTACCGGATTTCCTAATTAAAAATGCCGATTTGAGTCATAGGTTTTTTTACCATCGTCAGGCTCTTTGTCGCTGGAAACATTGACTATTAATCAATAACACTCAAGCACACTTAACACATTACATGTGGGAAGGGCATTAATACCTTTTACGTCGACTGATCGTAATCTGCGGGAGAAGTATTTTTATTCTAAGCGTTTTATTGGACAAAGCGTGACGTTATGTACTATTTTTAATGCATATCTAGTCCACAATATGGCTAAGAAATCAAGAAATACATATAGAATTTTTTATTAGAAATAGTTCGTAGTTTGATAACAGACCAGTTTCCCGCGGTACCTCATAAACAACTAGCGGCGATGCTTCGCATGTAATGTGTTAAGAATTATTGAAAAAATATTAAATTAAATAATAATAATAATTTAAATATTTAATTAAATTTAATTTATATATACTTTATCGATCCCTTTGAGCACATTTCAAAGAAGAGATCGAGGCGTAGAAATAAAGATTTTTTCCCTTGAAAAATTGTATTTTTTGGGATTCTTAACGTACGATAACTATTCGACTGGGGATTAAGGTCATGGCGTTCTATATTTTCTTTTAGTTCGCAACAATTTGTTTGCTGTTTGGCAAAGGGTAAGTATTCATTCAAACTATGTTCATTGTATTTTTGAATTATTTAATTTTTTCTTAGTTTTGAGGCTTAGAAATGGAACATTCAGGAGGCAAAAATCAACATTTTCGACACCTGCTGCTCTTTGCTTTTCATCGAGGTCAAAAAGCTTTCGAAGCAGACCAGGACATTTGCGATGTTTATGAAGAAGGTGTCGTAGACGAGTCCACAGTATGGAAAGGGTAAAACAAAGTTCAAAAATGGTGACTTTGACGTAGATGATTTGTCTCGTAGCGTAAGGTCTTCTGAATTTGATAAAGAACGTCTCAAATCACTTAAGAAGAAAATCGTTCGGCAAGCCAGTCGTGAATTGGCAAAAATAATGAGCTGCGATCATTAAACGATTCTCAGTCACCTTCATTTAATGGGATTTACTGAAAAATTGAGAGCCTGAGTGCCTCCCGTGCTCAACAAATAAACCAAGGAAGTTGCCTTCAACTTGCTTCTCAGCATCTCGCCCGCCACCGAGCAACACGCGGTCATAAAGAATGCTTTTTGTACCGAATCGTCACTGGAGATGGGAAATTGTACCCTTATATCAATGTGAAGCAAAAAAAGGAGTGGATGGCTCCAGGAGATACACCAAAAGGCCTAATCAACATGATCAAACCCTACTCCTTCCTGATAACGCCAGGCCCCATGTTGCCCAACTCGTCAAAACCGCACTTTAAAAGCTCGAATGGGAGGTCCTTCAGCATCCGCCGTATTCTCCGGATATTCCACCGACCGATTACCATTTTGTCCGCTACCTGTCAAAACATATGAAGGACATAACCTTCGATAATAAAGAGGTCCTCAAAAGCTCGCTCAACAACTTCTTCGACACCAGGCCAGGCGAATTTTGGCGGAACGTATCAACAAATTCATCGAGAGGTGAGGAGAGGTCGTAAACAGCAACGGCGAATAAATAGTTCAATAACTCATTGATATAATTATTGTTTTTTGTTCAAATAAAAATCTTCGGTAAAAACGACACGAACTTATTCTCCCATTAAAAACAAGTACATGAGGGAACCAGATTATGGATTCTTCCGGGCTTATATAGACACATTTTTAAGCTAGCCAACTATTTCAAAAATATTTCCACAACTGTTACTAAAAAATGTTCATAATTTTTTAAAATATAAATTTCTATGGGTATTTTTCTACCCATCGGTCCTTAATAGATTCCCCTAAGAGAAACTTCAATAAATGCTTAGAATGCTAAAACATACTAATGTGTAAGCCATAATTTAGTACGGCATGTCACAATTAGATATGTTTATCAGTGCATATAACTGCTTTCCCCTCTCTCTCTCTTTCTCATGTAGCAAACCTTTAGTTGAGGCATCCGGATGAATTTCTCATGTAAAATTTCTGATTCTGGTTAGGATAGGTTAGATTATGTTGAGCTGGCTGGCGGAAAGCTATCATTTGGTCCTTAGTGGTTCAGATGGCGACCTTTGCGTTTCTCTGTAGTAGATATCTTACAAAAAGTCTGCGTCTTTTACGAATCTAAGTGACCTCTCAAGCTCTAACCCCAAGATGCATTCCAGCTTTTCATTTTGTAAAGCTCCTGGGCATTTCATTCGTGTTCTAGGGCAAGAGCATAGAAGGTGCTCTAAAGTTTCCCTCTCTTTTAGTTCATTACGAAATTTGCAGCTATCATTGTTTACAATTGCAATCTTATATGCGTCTGCCGCTAGCAAATTGTGGCCTGTCAGTATATCTGCTATAGTTCTGCTTTCTTTTCTAGATAGAGCTAATGCAAATCTGACGTATTTATCTGCACTCTATATACACATGATTTTCGAGGATTTGCATGTGGTTAAATTGTTCCACCTGCTGTCTCTCCGACCTTTCCTACAATGCCCTTATGTCCGGGTTCCCAATATATGTCTGCGGCTAGTCTCTCTAAGGATACCCTGCTTTTTAGAACATTTTTATATGAAATTTCATATGAGTTTGTTGCCTTTGTCGCTACTTGAGTATCAAGGTATATATTTATTTTGGAGTTGGAATGCTAATTCTTCAGCCTTTTCTACAGCAAAAACTTCTGCTTCAAGGGTACTGCAGTGATCAGGCATGTCTGATGTCTAGCTCTGCGCAATAGATTCCTCGACATGCTCCACCGAATATTTTCGAGTCGTCAGTAAATATATTAAGAAGATTGGGGCTAGGCTTCATTCGTCATTTCCACCCCCCCCTCTTCTATTATTGTTCGGAATTTCCACACCCAATTGCTTTTCACAGTCATATACTCCGTATTGTCCCATAACTCACGCCCATTGAGATGTGCCTGAATGTTTTACAACTAAGTTAATCCGCTGCGCTATGGCTTACTGCAGATTTACCTGCTAGACATTCTGCCACTAATTCTGGTTAAAAAGTTTATAAATTTTATGGGAATTGGATGAAAGCTTACAAATTTTGCACCAAGTTCGAATCTTAAGTTCATGTGGTTGTTCTAATTTTATAAAAACAAATTATTAAATTAATTTGAAAGAGAAATATAGTCAAAACTTATAAATCTCTGATGAACTTTCATTATCCCACTCACTTTATAATACATAGAAGACACTCGAATAAATTTATATTTACAATCTTTTTATTGATTATAAATCCGGAACATTTCAACATACATATCTACACATTTCACTATCCCTACTTAATCAAATTTTGGAAGCTATTACTTTTTATAAGCGATTGCATTAACAGTAGGTATTTATTTAACTGCAAAATTTTCAAAAAACATATGAAAAACAAATACATTTATTTACAACATTAACCTTTGCAATTTTTGTAGCATTGCCAGAACTTTACTCGCTGGCAGAATCTTCATCTATGGAGTCTTCTAAGGAGCTGCGGTTACCGTGGTTTCAGGTTCTTCAGTGGATTCCACTTCTGGAGTGGTTTCATCTGACTCAGTTGCAGAAGTGTTGTCGGTTGTTGATTCTTCTTCATTTGTAGATGATTCGGTTGTTGTAGTGTCAGGTTCAGTATTAGTGGATTCCGGTGGGGATGTGGATTCTGGTGCGGATGTGGATTCCGGTGGAGATGTGGATTCTGGTGCGGATGTGGATTCCGGTGGAGATGTGGATTCTGGTGCGGATGTGGATTCCGGTGCGGATGTGGATTCCGGTGGAGATGTGGATTCTGGTGCGGATGTGGATTCCGGTGCGGATGTGGATTCCGGTGGAGATGTGGATTCTGGTGCGGATGTGGATTCCGGTGGAGATGTGGATTCTGGTGCGGATGTGGATTCCGGTGTGGGTGGCTCGACAGTTGTTGACTCTGGTTGGGGAGAAGTTTTCTCTGGGGGCCCTTCTGGTTTAGTTGGTCTGTGTTCAGGTGCTTCAGAAGTTTTCTTTGGGGGCCCTTCTGGTTTAGTTGGTCTGTGTTCAGGTGCTTCAGAAGTTATCTCCGGGGGCCCTTCTGGTTTAGTTGGTCTGTGTTCAGGTGCTTCAGAAGTTATCTCCGGGGGCCCTTCTGGTTTAGTTGGTCTGTGTTCAGGTGCTTCAGAAGTTTTCTTTGGGGGCCCTTCTGGTTTAGTTGGTCTGTGTTCAGGTGCTTCAGAAGTTTTCTTTGGGGGCCCTTCTGGTTTAGTTGGTCTGTGTTCAGGTGCTTCAGAAGTTTTCTTTGGGGGCCCTTCTGGTTTAGTTGGTCTGTGTTCAGGTGCTTCAGAAGTTTTCTTTGGGGGCCCTTCTGGTTTAGTTGGTCTGTGTTCAGGTGCTTCAGAAGTTTTCTTTGGGGGCCCTTCTGGTTTAGTTGGTCTGTGTCCAGGTGCTTCAGAAGTTTTCTTTGGAGGCCCTTCTGGTTTAGTTGGTCCGTGTCCAGGTGCTTCAGTAGTTTTCTTTGGGGGCCCTTCTGGTGGTGTAGACTGACCCTTTGGTGGTGCCGCAGTAGTTTGATTTGGAAAAGCGGACACACACTTGTTCAGCTTAATCGATGCAGCAAATAAGCTCCAGGAAAGGCGTTGTATGCGGGAGCGTATAGCTATTTTATTAATCCAGGAAGATTCAACAGATTCGCTAGGTTCGCTAGATTCACTAGATTTGCTAGAAGTACTGTCAATATCACCGAATATTTCAGTAATCTGAAATTATTACCAAAAACATATATTACAATTAATACATTTCATAAGCAAGTTGAAAATACTGGGCTCGTTACTTACCACTTCGACATAGCAATTAAGTCGTTCGTCGGCTGACTGCAGTGCGCCACACTCCTCTATATCCTCCACGAATTGTTCTAGCAATTCCTCTGCATCATTTTCGCGTACATACAGCTTTAAGCTGGATTCTTTAATTCTTCCTATATCGCGGACTTTGCGTCCAACAACGGAAATAGATCGCACATAATTAATATTGTATACATCCACGCATCGCTGAGCGCTATTAGAAAAGTGTTGTTGTATTTTCTTCACTGCTGTCCAGGGATTGAATATAGCTGTGAATAAGTCAGCTGCAGCAGGTACGAGTGAACGGTCAACTTCACCAATGGTTTCGCTGATGACGAAATCTGGGCGTTCATGCGATCTAGCAGCGGATACCTGAATAGGAATTATACTTTTTTAGACACTGTAGCTTATTTTTTGTTTTTTTGTGTTTTCACAAACTCAATTATTCAAAACTTGATTATTAAGTAGTTTTAATTCGACTTACGCTCACACAGAGCAGCATTAAAAATGCTGAGCCCAACGTTATTGTCACTTTCATGTTCGTTTAATTTCTACTTTCTAAACGATTTTGCTCATCTTTTATAAGTAAGGCAGCTGCAAATTTGTGAAGTGTTTGATTTATTTCAAAGACAATTCCGTAGATAAAAGATAAGTCTATTATTTAAACAATGTCTTTAACCCTTTGTTAGTGATGTTATGTTTTCTTGGTCTGTACGACCATATCAAATTTTCTTTTATCAACTACTCATATTAATATTAGATAGTAATACAGGGTGGCTCATGAATTTTGCTGTATTACATTTGAATAGGTTTTTTTTGATTTTTATAAAATAATAAAATTTAAATGCTGAGTAATGAATGTTCGATATTTTGTGACGCATGCCCGGATTTGTGCATGAGTACCACGCGGTACGACACAAGTTCAAAAAAAAAAAAAAAAAAAAAAAAAAAATTAAATAAAAAAAAAAAATTTTTTGAAAAAAATTATTTTTTGCCAGTTTTTAAGAAAAAGCGCCATCAGGTTTTTTCTTATGTTTTTAGTTAATAGCAGTTTACTCGAGCCTACAAATAAACCAATTTTCGTGAACTTCGACACACTTGCCCACAGCATTTTTCTTAGTTTTACTAGACCTACAACTCTTGTTAAGTTTCCGCAAAAGTATCGTAATTTCATTGAAAAATTTCCCAAACCTGGTTATGAGTGAACTTTCCTCATTTCACATAGTTGAGAAGAATTTCCTCGCGGTATAGTTCAGGTAAGAAAAATCCTTCCATAAAATATGAAAAACGGTATTCAGTAATCAATACACAACCATTGCTTCAAAAACTCTAACCGCGTAATGCAGCTTAATGAAATTTCCCAAAACGTTACTCCAGCCGGGTGCCTTTTAAGTCAAAATGGATTTCAACATAAATGCATTTCGACATAAAAATGCAATTTAACATATCTCTTTGTATGCTTCAGCCATTTGAAGAATTCCAAGTGAGTTGAGAACTCTGTGGGTTCCTGTTTCAGGAGGCTGAAACTTAAAATTAACAAAGTTCAAAATTTTCTGCAGATTTGGCCACAGTGATGAGTTACTGATTTGAGCAGACAAATTCCCTTTGAAGAGCCTAAAGTGAGTTGTGAAATTTCGGTGACAATATCTTCTATTTTAATGCTCCAACGACATTTCAAATTGTTTTCTTGAGTATTCTACGAAAATGCTTTTAATAAAATTTTACGATATCACAATCTTTCATTGTGCTGATAAATTTTATAATTTTTGCCGATTTTTTGAAAGCAAATTTAAAAAAACGGGATTCAACGACTGTTTTACTACTTTTGAGAATATTAACAAAGCTCGAGCTGGTTTCGGCAGTTGCACTGTATTTTTGTTTTTTTTTATTTCATCATACAAAATTCGACAAGCATAATCTGCGAAAGAAAAAGACACACGATTGAGTACAAATTTCTCATTTACTGTGCATTTTGTGACTAGATCGACATTTTCGCTGTCACACGTGGTTAATTTTTTTGGTAGCGCGTTACGCCAGTCACCCTGTACTATAGTTGGAATACGAGTACTCGTATGTGACGCATGGATTACGTAAATCCTTTTGTTTTGCAGCAAAAATCAGTTTTTAATATTTTATGCCCCTAGTGAGAAAACCGCAATGTTTTCCTTTGGCTTAAGAGAAACGGGATAAGATAAAATTTTCTGAATAATCCTATTATTTCCATTGACCAGCTCCACATTATTTCATAGCGGATATTATTTAATCGTTTTTTGTTCTACTTAGTAATATTCATGATAAAAAGCAACTGGTAGATCTCACCTCTACTTTTACCACACTTTTGCAATGCAATCACTGCAATGCGTTTTTCCTCAGCTCCCCACTCCAAGCGAAATTTGCCACGAAACTGGGTATAATTTATGAGTAGATAATGCATGCGAACAAAAGCAAAAACGCGGGAACTTTTTTCTGCGAATTTCTTCTCGCCGTAGTCACAGAATTTATGGCAAGACTAAGTACAAATGTACGGATATATTTTTTATTTTTGCTTATGCCCCTTTCATATCATATCGAATTAGTGTCATACTTCACGTAAGCGACGAGGGCGCGGGACCCCACATAGCAAATAATTTTTGCTCGAGACTTTCGTCAGTAGTCGAGTTAATTTATCTCTATACTCATCCATATGTCAGCATTTAGTTACTTAGATTTCTTGAGTGAATAATTTCCTATCGGAAGTTCGCATTTACAGTCACTTGTTGTTGAGTGGTTTCTCAATAAGTACTCGTATATTAAGGTAATAACAATTCGAGAGCGTATGGTGGTATTGGGTAGCTAGAAAGGTTCGGTAATGAATTTTAATAAAGTTTAAATAAGTTTTGGACGTTTTTTGAAGTAGTACTCTGATCGATACATACATTTTTTGGAAAGTTTCCGTTGTTCGGATGTTGTCATCGTCCACGCTTCTGCACCATATGGCAGCACGGGCATGATGAGAGTCTTGTAGAGTGTTAGTTTTGTTCGTCGGGAGAGGAAATTCAAATTGAAATTTAAAAGGTCGAGCCAAGGAGTACCAGGATATTTTGTGCCTCCTAAAACACTCAGGCTAAAAAGCCCATTGTATTTAAAGCTCTGGAAAGGGGGTAGTTAGTCAAGGAGGGAAGCAGAAAAGTATCAGAGAAATAGATAGGAAAGAATAGAGACATAGATAGCGATAGTTAATCCTGTGAGAGTTTTCCACATTCTTTGGCGAATCTGTAAATATCCTCCAGTTTTAGAGAACGAATATTACCCATTCTCATGACATCGGAACCCAAAACTCGTAGCCGTGCTCTAGCAAAGGCAGGATACTCACAGAGAAAAAGCTCAGTACTATCCGCCTCCTCCAAGCACGACAGGCACATTGGGTCCTCAATGATTCCTCATGGTGGTCATATGCTGACCCCATGAGTTGTGTTCTGTAATATATTAATAGCCACCATCAACCGAACGTCTTTCCTTCTAAGTTTTAGTAGAAAGTTTGACAGTTTTCTGTTCGGACTTGTCACAAAACACTTTGCAGTTCTGCAGCGTTCCAGACCGGACCATCCGCTTTTATGTAGATTGCCTACGCAAACGCTGATCCAATTCTTGATTCCTGCAGAACTAGTTCCGATTATTGGCTCTGGCCTTTTTGCGAGCACCGCTGATCGACGGTTGGCCAGTTTGCCGGCAATTTCGTTTCTTTGAACACCGGAGTGTCCCACAAACCATATAAGTACAAACCTGTTTTGTCTTGCGGCAGAATTAAGCTTCTTCTTACATTCTTGAACAACTCACCTCAACTTCAACAAGCCTCAACTTCGTGTTCTCCATTCGGCTACTTTCAGGAGGGCAAACACTTCTGTTTGGAAAATAGTTGCCATTTCCCCCATAGCATAGTGAGTTTAAGTACCATCCGGCTCCAAACCTTATTTCATTCTTGGGCCCATCGGTAAAGAAAATATCCGTCAAACCTGCCTGCATGCATTCTGGATTGCTCCATTGCTCACCCAATGGAAATCTGACATCAAATTTCCTTCCAAATGAAATTGTGGGTATCAGGTCGTCTTTAGGTGGCAAAAACAGTGGATACTGCTCCGACAGCAACTTAAAGATTTCTCTGTGTCCCAGGAGTGCCGTAGATGCTTTGGTATGCTGCAGATTTATCTGTGTAAATATTATTTCAGTCATGAGACTGAGTATATTTACGCTTTGCCCTCCACCTTATCCTGGACACGGAAATGGATTCGCCCCAGATGTAGGTGAGGACGGCACCCGTACTTCGACGTAACAAACTTGAGGGGACTTTGAGGACTTTACCACTCAATTGCCTACTTTGCCCAAAGTAGCACTTGTTGGTAAAAGAGATTCTTCATTGGATTTCAAGGCTGACATTGTTATCGGTGTTAATGCTGGCTCCTAATAAACGAAGTCTTTTACAACCTCAAAATTATAACTGTCAACAGTGACGTGGGTACCGAACGCGAGTGCGCCGACTGTTTGTTTGATGACAGGAGGTGCTTCGTTTTGTACTCGTTCACCACCAGACCCATTCGCTTTGCCTCTTTATCCAGTTTCGAGAAGGGAGAACTAACAACGAGGTTGTTAAGGCCGATGATGTCAATATCATCGGCATACGCCAACAATTGTACGCTCTTATAAAAAATTGTGCCTGAGCGATTAAGTTCTGCGGCTCATACGATGCTCTCCAACATCCGGTTAAAGAAGTCACACGACACCGAGTCACCCTGTCTGAAATCTCGTTTGGTATCAAACGGCTCGGAGAGGTCCTTCCCAATTCTGACGGCGCTGCTGGTCTTGAGCAACGTCATCTTGCATAACCGTATGAGTTTTGCGGGAATACCAAATTCAGACATCGCGGCATACAGATAACTCATCTTCGTACTGTCGAATGCAGCTTTGAAATCGGCGAAAAGATGGTGTGTGTCGATTCTCCTTTCATGGGTCTTTTCCAAGATTTGGCGTATTGTGAATATTTGGTCGATGGTAGACTTTCCAGGTCTGAATCCACACTGATAAGGTCCAATCAGTTGGTTGACGGGGGGCTTCAGCCTTTCACACAATACGCTCGCTAGAACCTTATAGGCGATATTTAGAAGACTAATCCCGCGGTAATTGGCACAGATTGCAGGATCGCCCTTCTTATGGATTGGGCAGAGCCCACTTAAATTCCAATCGCCACGCATGCTTTCATCCGACCATATTTTGCATAGGAGCTGATGCATGCACCTTACCAGCTCCTCGCCGCCATGTTTGAATAGGTCACCCGGCAGTCCGTCGGCGCCCCCGGCTGTGTTGTTCTTTAGCCGCGTTATCGCTATTCTCACCTCGTCATGGTCGGGTTGCGGAACGACAATTCCGTCGCCAACGATTGGGGTGTCGGGATCTTCACATTCTCTGCGACATGTGCAGCTATCACTGTTTAACAGGTTCGAGAAGCGTTCCCTCCATAATTTAAGAATGCCCTGGATGTCAGTCACCAGTTCGCCTTCTTTGTTCCTACAGCAAACGCTTCGGTCTTGAAACCTTCTGTAAGCCGCCGAACTTTCTGGTAGAATTTCGGGCATTGTACCTATTGGCCAGTATCTCAAGTTCCTCGCACTAACGTATTTCGGCCTCTCGGTTCTTCTTCTCTTCCAAATGTATGCCGAATCTACAGTTAATTGATATATTTCATGAATACTTACATGTGAGACTTAGTGCACTTTCGCCGTGATTTCACTGGCTTATTAAATTTGGTTTATCTTTCACATAAATTTTTTGGAGCAAATACCAACAAAACAGTCCACTAATTTTTTGCACTTTTCCATTTTCATTGAAACAAAAACCAAAATATAGTCATAGTTAATATTTTAATTCCTTCTGAAATGTGATTTTGTTTCACTAAAATATATAACTTTTTTTCATCTTACAAAATATTATGTATCGAAACCCTTAAACTCGAGTAATAGTTTAAGGGGGTATTCTAGTGTGGAATTTTTTGCATATTTACAAAGCTCACACATTTAAGAAAATGTTATTAAGAGGACTTTTTAAAATTCCTATCATTTCATGAGTTATAGTCGTTTGGGTGACATGTCAACGGTTCCGATCTCACCGCTTCAAGTCAACTTTGAACGCGTTTTTCTCAAAACTACTTTTTTGTGGGGTGGTGGTAAGGATATCTCTAGTTCTAAAGCACCAATTTACTTCAAATATGGAGAGGACGTTCTTTATATATATCTTTATCGGATGATCCTGGCTCGGAACTATAGCTTTTCAATTGGAACAAAACCGGAATTGTTGAAAAAATATGCAAAGAAGTTTTTTTTCCAACAGCCACCATATTGTGAAAAACATTTTTTAACGCTCCTTCGAAAGTGGAATCTATAGTTATTAAGAATTTGTTTGGTGTTTATTTTTCAGATCACCTGGAGGGCTGTAATCATGTACGCTAGGACACCCTCTATTTTTTGGACCCCCTAATTTGACTGCGCGTAATTTTGCCAACTTAAATTTGTTTTGGTTAGTTTTTAATGTAATAATTAAGAATCAGTTAACAATAAACAAATGATAATAGGGGGATAACACAATTTTTTTTGTTCCCTTTCTACAGCGCTTCAAAAACCGGGCGATATTCATGCCTCTACACTAGAATACCCGCTTAAAGCCGCATATCGGCAATTTGTTATTAAACCATTTAAACGATCCAATAACAATTTTTTAGTTTGTATGCACATATGTACATATATACTTATTTCCAACGGAATAATTATTAATTGAATACAAATATTTTCATACTTGTTCGATATATTAAGCAAGACCTATAGCCCTCACTAATTTTCTTGCATACGAGTATTGAAAACAATAAAGGCGCGATGAATTTTATCTTCTGCAAAGCTGAATTGATAAAATTCCAAACACACTTATGTTCTTAACGTATATTTATGTAATGTTTACAGAATTTTGAATAAACAAATATTATCAGATTTTGTGTATTCTATTGCGTACTTTACCGGATTTCCTAATTAAAAATGCCGATTTGAGTCATAGGTTTTTTTACCATCGACAGACTCTTTGTCGCTGGAAACATTGACTATTAATCAATAATACTCAAGCACACTTAACACATTACATGGCATTAATACCTTTTACGTCGAGTGATCGTAATCTGCGGGAGAAGTATTTTTATTCTAAGCGTTTTATTGGACTAAGCGTGACGACGTTATGAACTTAATAAATTGTGCTATTTTTAATGCATATCTAGTACACAATATGGCTAAGAAATCAAGAAATACATATAGAATTTTTTATTAGAAATAGTTCGTAGTTTGATAACAGACCAGTTTCCCGCGATACCTCACAAACAACTAGCGGCGATGCTCCGTAAGCAATGTGTTAAGAATTATTGAAAAAATATTTAATTAAGTAATAATAATAATTAAAATAATTAATTAAATTTAATTTATATATACTTTATCGATCCTACTGAGCATATGTTTGTACAAGAGCATAGTTTAGAGAAGAGATTGAGAGGTAGAGATGAAGATTTTTTCCCTCTAAAAATTGTATTTTTTGTGTTTCTTGACGTATGAAAACTATTTGACTGGGTACTAAGTTCATAGCGTTCTATATTTTCTTTTATTTCACAACAATTTGTTTGCTGTTTGGCAAAGGGTAAGTATTCATTCGATAGAACTTTATCTGCTCTATCACACTATGTTCATTGTATTTTTAAGTTATTTAATTTTTTCTTAGTTTTGAGGCTTAGAAATGGAACATTCAGAAGGCAAAAATCAACATTTTCGACACCTGCTTCTCTTTGCTTTTCATCGATGTCAAAAAGCTTTCGAAGCAGACCAGGACATTTGCGATGTTTATGAAGAAGGTGTCGTAGACGAGTCCACCGTATGGAAAGGGTAAAACAAAGTACAAAAATGGTGACTTTGACGTCGATGACACGTCCCGCAGCGGAAGGCCTTCTGAACTCGATGAAGAACGTCTCAATTCACTTTTGAAGGAAAACGGTCGCCAAATCAGCAGTGAATTGGAAAAAATAATGAGCTGGGATCATTAAACGATTCTCAATCACCTTCATTCAATGGAATTTACTGACAAATTGAGAGCCTGAGTGCCTCACGTGCTCAACAGAAAAAACAAGGAAGTTGCCTTCAAATTGCTTCTCAGCATCTCGCCCGCCACCGAGCAATACGCGGTCATAAAGAATGCTTTTTGTACCGAATCGTCACAGGAGATGGGAAATTGTGCCCTTATATCAATGTGAAGCAAAGAAAGGAGTGGATGGCTCCAGGAGATACACCAAAGCTGAGAATCAAGCCAGATCTACATCGAAAGAAGGTCATGATATGTGTTTGGTGAGACTGGAACTCTACGTTGCCCTGCTACACCACATGAATGAGGGTATTCAACTGAAAAGGCCTAATAAACATGAACAAACCCTACTCCTCCCTGATAATGCCAGGCCGCATGTTGCACAACTCGTTAAAACCGCACTTTAAAAGCTCGAATGGGAGGTCCTTGAGCATCCGCCGTATTCTCTGGATATTCCACCGACCGATTGCCATCTTTTCCGCTCCCTGTCAAAACATATGAAGGACATAACCTTCGATAATAAAGAGGTCCTCAAAAGCTCGCTCAACAACTTCTTCGACACCAGGCCAGGCGAATTTTGGCAGAACGTATCAACAAATTCATCGAGAGGTGAGGAGAGGTCCTAAACAGCAACGGCGAATAAATAATTAAATAACTCATTGATATAATTATTGTTTTTTGTTCAAATAAAAATCTTCCGTAAAAACGACACGAACTTATTCCCCCATTAAATACCAGTAAATGAGGGAACCAGATTATGGATTCTTCCGGGCTTATATAGGCACATTTTTAAGCTAGCCAACTACTTCAAAAATATTCACGCTACTGTTACTCGTACTAAAAAATATTCATAATTTTTTTAAATATAAATTTCTATGGGTATTTTTCTACTCATTGGTCCATAATAGATTCCCTAAGAGAAACTTCAATAAATGCTTCGAATGCTAAAACATACTAATGTCTAAGCCATAATTTAGTACGGCATGTCACAATTAGATATGTTCATCAGTGCATATCACTGCTTTCCTCTCTCTCTCTCTTTCTCATATAGCAAACCTTTAGTTGAGGCATCCGGATGAATTTCTCATGTAAAATTTCTGATTCTGGTTAGGATAGGTTAGATTATGTTGAGCTGGCTGGCGGAAAGCTGTCACATAGACCTAGTGGTCCTTAGTGGTTCGGATGGTGACCTTTACGTTTCTCTGTAGTAGATATCTTATAATAAGTCTGCGTCTTTTACGAATCTAAGTGGCCTCTGAAGCTCTAACCCCGAGATGCGTTCCAGCTTTTCATTTTGTAAAGCTCCTGGGCATTTCATTCGTGTTCTAGGGCAAGAGCATAGAAATCTGCAGTTATGATTGTTTGCAATTCCTATCTTGTATGCGTCTGCCGCTAGCCAAAATGTGACCTGTCAGTATATCTACGATATTTCTGCTTTCTTTTCTAAATAGAGCTAATACAAATCTGGCGTATTTATCTGCATTCTGTATACAAACAATTTTCTCGGTTTTGCAAGTGGCTTAATTGTTCCACCTGCTGTCGCTCCGTCCTTTCACGTCCACAGCGATCGGTTCCCAATAGATGTGCAGTCGTCTGTCTGCGGCCAGTCCCTCTAAGGTCACCCTGCTGTTTAGAGCGTTTTTACATATAGTATATATGCATTTTTATGTGAGTTTCTTGCTTTCATCGCTATTTCATTGTCAACGTACATATTTATTTATCTTGGAGTTGCACGAAGTCTTTTTTCTGAAGCCTTTCCTACAGCAAATACTTCTTCAGTGATCCGGCAGCTTGATAGATGTCTGACGCCTAGCTCTGCGCAATAGATTCCTGACCCGAATCCGTCGAATACTTTCGAGTCGTCAGTAAATATTGTATATTAAGCATATTCGGGCTAGTCTTCATTCGTCATTTCCACCCCCCCTCTTCTATTATTGTTCGGAATTTCCACACCCAATTGCCTTTCACAGTCATATACTCCGTATTGTCCCATAACTCACGCCCATTGAGATGTGCCTGAATGTTTTACAACTAAGTTAATCCGCTGCGCTATGGCTTACTGCAGATTTACCTGCTAGACATTCTGCCACTAATTCTGGTTAAAAAGTTTATAAATTTTATGGGAATTGGATGAAAGCTTACAAATATTGCACCAAATTCGAAACTATAGTTCATTTGGTTGTTCTAATTTTATAAAAACAAATTATTAAAATTAATTTGAAAGAGAAATATAGTCAAAACTTATAAATCTCTGATGAACTATCATTATCCCACTCACTTTATAATACATAGAAGACACTCGAATAAATTTATATTATATTTACAATCTTTTTATTGATTATAAATCCGGAACATTTCAACATACATATCTACACATTTCACTATCCCTACTTAATCAAATTTTAGAAGCTATTACTTTTTATAAGCGATTGCATTAACAGTAGGTATTTATTTAACTGCAAAATTTTCAAAAAACATATGAAAAACAAATACTTTTATTTACAACATTAACCTTTGCAATTTTTGTAGCATTGCTAGAATTTTACTCATTGACAGAATCTTCATCTGTGGAATCTTCTAAGGAGCTGCGGTTACCGTGGTTTCAGGTTCTTCAGTGGACTCCTCTTCTGGAGTGGTTTCATCTGACTCAGTTGCAGAAGTGTTGTCGGTTGTTGATTCTTCTTCAGTTGCAGATGATTCGGTAGTGTCTGGCTCAGTGGATTCCGGTTCAACAGTTGTTGATTCTGGTTGGGGCCTTTCTGGTTTAGGAGGCGTTGGCCTGTGTTCAGGTGCTTCAGAAGTTTTCTTTGGGGGCCTTTCTGGTTTAGTTGGTCTGTGTCCATGTGCTTCAGAAGCTTCCTCTGAGGACTCTTCTGGTTTAGAAGGCCTTGGTCTGTGTCTATGTGCTTCAGAAGCTTCCTCTGAGGACTCTTCTGGTTTAGAAGGCCTTGGTCTGAAGCCATGTATAGAGAGGCCCGATTCGTTGATGACTAAACCTGGGCGTTCATGCGATCTATCAGCGGATACCTGAATAGGAATTATACTTTTTAGACACTGTTGCTAATTTTTTTTTGTTTTTGTTTTCGAAAACTCAATTATTCAAAAATTGATTATCAAGTAGTTTTAATTCGACTTACGCTCACACAGAGGAGCATTAAAAATGCTGAGCACAACGTTATTGTCACTTTCATGTTTGATTAACTTCTACTTTCTAAACGATTTTGCTGATCTTTTATAAGTGAGGCAGCTGCAAATTTGTGAAGTGTTTGATTTATTTCAAAGGTAATTCCATCGATAAAAGATAAGTCTATTATTTCAACAATTTCTTTAACACTTTAATAGTGATGTTATGGTTTCTTGGTCTATACGACCATATCAAATTTTCTTTGATCAACTACTCGTATTAATATTAGATGTAATACAGGGTGGCTCATGAATTTTGCTGTATTACATTTGAATAGGTTTTTTTGATTTTTATAAACTAATAAAATTTAAATGCTGAGTAATGAATGTTCGATATTTTGTGACGCATGCCCGGATTTGTGCATGAGTACCACGCGACAAGTCCCGGATTCGATACTCACTGTGTGTACGAAACACTTGGCGGTAGAAAAGTTTTTTTTGCGTGAATATTTCTGCTATGTATAAGTTGGTCATAAAATACCATGAGCGCTCCTCCTCCTATTTTTGGTGTGCGTCTCAATGTTGTTCCATAAATGGAGGGACCTACAGTTTCAAACCGACTCCAAACGGCAGATATTTTTTATGAGGAGCTTTTTCATGGCAGAAATACGCTCGGAGGTTTGCCATTGCCTACCGAGGGGCGACCGCTATTAGATTCGCTATTAGATTCGAACCAACGTTCTCTCTGTGAATTCCGAATGGTAATCACGCACGAACCCATTCGGCTATGGCGGCCTAAAAAAAATCATGTGAGGCAATTCTTTGCTTGGTGTCTGTGACAGTTCTGCATTACAGTACTCCAAAATGGAGGAAAAATAGAAAATTTAATAAATTTTTTAATACCACTAAAGCGAAGGTGAAAAGTCGAAGCAAGCATTCAAAAACTTTTTGCTTCTTTTTGACTCAATCAAATTCAATTGGAAGGTGGTAATTAAAGAAATTTTATTTTGTAAAATGGTCGCCGAAGATGAGGCAGGTAAGTATAGATCTGTTATCAAAAAATTCGATACATACATACAACGGGGCCCAGAAAACTAATATACCAATAGTTCCATTTGTGTACGACTGAATGTTAATGGAATTTAAGGAAAATAATCTGCAACGCTTTGCTAAACTGTAACCATGATGGCCAATTTTTTAAACGTATGGGGACTGGTGGTGTAAAATGTGTCTCATATGAAAACAATAGCAAAAAACATCGGATAAAATTGCTACTCGTCAAGCCCAAAAGGTTTTTTCTACTACAAATGAGCTGCTCCTACTAGACCAAACACTCAACTTGGAACTCTGCACTCTTGAACCAACAACTTACCAGACTGAAGCAATATGATTGGTCTGAAGTGGCCAGGTTTAGTGAATGGAAAGAAAGTTGGATTTTATCAAGTAACGCCAGGTTGCACACATCTTTTTTCACGCTGCGCAAACTTCGCAATCTTGGATAACTGGTCCTAACACAACCGTGTTGTAATCCAAACCTAGCATCCAGCGATTATTGGCTTTTGAAGAATTTGCAAAATTTTCTGGCTAGTAAAAAACCGGCCTCAGCAAAGGCTTGTGAAAGTAAGCTGGCCAATAGATTAATAATTGGATCGAGAAATTCTTCAAGCGTGAATTTATAAAATAGAATTCAAAATGTATAAAATTGTTTGAACAAAATCGCACTAATTTGAATTAAGCCAGATAATTAGCTCTTTATTTATTGTATCGTCGAAATAAAGAGAATGTAAATGTAAATATTCAGTAGCTGACGAGTATCAATCAAATTTCTTTAAGAACTTCTTCCTATGCAAAGTTACCTTAGTTTTTTTTGTTTATTTAACAACTGAATACTTTACAATTGATAATCGATATTCCCAGCAAATTATAGTTATGAAGGATCATATCAAGTCAAAGTCAACTGTGCTCTAAAAAACATTTTCTTTTAACCTATGGGAAGTCTGAAATAGCCAGCAGCATTAGTTAAGTGTTAATATTCTTATCAAAAAAAAAAACGAAAAGATTTGAGTTGGGTAAAAGTAGAATAAAATTCTTACTTTACCTTAACAAAAGCATTACTCATGTTTGTTTATCTAGCACGCAACTTAGATAAGCCTGATGATAATTATGTACAAGTTTATCTGCTTAGCACGTGTATTCGTATGTATGCAAATATGCTTATTGTTTGCTTTATTATGATTCATATAAATGTTGCTTATATTATATTTCAAAGATACTCTTTTACGTCATCGATTTTATTCACATTTAGAAAGAGTTTTAGTTTGAATAATATAATCGATTAAATTGTGCATAGAATATAGTTGACTGGTTCCACATCTACTCCCCAAGTGACTACTAAGAACTCAGTTCCATTTTGTTATACTTTTATGGCTACCACCCCAATTCTCACATAGCCTTGTCATTCTGACTACTTTATAAATTTGAAACCCAATAACTCTACATACTTCCTGATAGTTGCATGCCTTAAGTACAGTAGGCCCGGACATTTGCATGGGTAACATTGCGCAGTGTGCGTGCTATCGTCCAGCCGACAGTGGCGTCAAGTTCTGTTACAGAGTTGAAGAACCACAATTTTTTATTGCTGTTGCGCATCTGCATGGCGCAGTATCGGAGAGGACACGAGACCTTTTCAGTGGGAGTTGCTTTCATGTACTCTTGTATTTTGCTCTATAGATCTGTGAAGTTTGATTGTCTACTATTGGCAACACTCTTTTCTATGTCTGCTCATAGATTTTGTGAATGGTTGGGATTAGGCGACTGGGCAGGCCACGATATGGTCTCAACTCCTTTGACCCGAAACCACTTCTTGGAAAATTTACTTGTGTGTTCTTAAGCCACCGGCTTGCTGAAACCACCACTTCAGTAGCGTATTCCGCTTAGCGTACGGCAGCAATACATTTTTTAACATTCCCACATACACCTGGTAATCCACTATAAGTGAAACTTTCCCAAGCTATCGCTTTCGCACCGTGTATTGGCTGTCTTGGCCGTGTATTGGGAATTTTATTCAGTATTTCACGGACGATGGACATACCACCTTCGTTTCATCCGGCCATTTTTTCTTTGGCCAATTTAAGTGTTCTTTAGCAAATTTTAAGCAATGTCCTTTTTTGTTAACAAAGGACCTATTCGTGGACTGCGCGTACATAATTTGCGCTCCAAGAAGTCAATTACACAAAAAACTAAGAGCTTTTCTATTACTGCAGATGACATGGACTCATTTTTAAAAAATATATCAATCGTATTCTCTGGCCGTTTTGCGTTTGCTACGACATTTTTCTGGTATATCTTCACACGACACAGCATTCGCTATTCGAAAGATCAGAACAGCCGAGTATTTTCTTCCACTAGTAGAAATCAAAAACAAAGGGAACTGCTTGAATTTTACTCATTTTTATCTAATTTGTTTGTTTATACCTACTTTTCAGTCTTCTGCATAAAACTTTAAATAACAAATTTTGTATAATAGTTTGTATCTCAAGCACAGAAGCCAGTCTTGCAAAGAAATGAACGTGTAAAATTATTTTCATAGCAGCTACCTCAAGATTATGCTTCGTATATTACTGGGGAATCTCGTTAGAAGTACCACTAAAACAGTGCATTGGGTAAATGTTTTTACATGATAAAAAATTCATAAATTAATCTAAAAAACAATCAACATGAAAGACCTTCAACTCTTCAATTTTAGACTAAATAATCGCGAAAAAAATCCCAACTGTCAATTTCCAGTTTTCGTTGTGTATGTTAATTTTTTGGTTGCTATTTCGCCGTTGACTCACCGACATGCGAATCGATAAGATAATTGAAAAGAAAAACCAATGAGGAAGCACAAAATATATGCGAAAGCTGTTGAAATTTAGAATTTTTAAGGCAAAAAAACAAAAAATAAAAATTTTATCAGATGATTACCCCCAGGTGAATTAAAACTAAAACTTGTACGAAAGAAAAAAAGGAACGGAGTTTGAAGCCCAATACAAACATAAACTATACAAGGTGATGTGGCCCTTTGCTTCAACTTTGCACTCTAGGAATTGATGATGATGAATGATAATATACAAGAAAAGTTTTTGCTAATAGCGACGGCATTCCTCTGTATGTAATTCTGCTTTAAAAAGGTCTCTTATGCCTCTGCCTTTTGGAGGTGGCATGAATATGCGGGTCTTTCTACCTGATTGTAAGATGGCAATAACACGCACGCCGACAATTGGAGTAGAAGTTCTGTTAAACGTTTTCCTATAAATTCATGCTCCATTTGGGCATTTGTACTTAAATATATATGAATATATATTGATTGAGTATATGAGTTATTAGTATAAAAACCTTTATAAGGCACTAATGTCTGTAAATAAAATATACTCCCCTGAAGACTATTTGATCAAACTCATTTTCTGATCAAACACTTTTTCCCTTATGTCGCTAGTCATGCGCCGAATGTTAGCTTCCAAGGCGCCGATTGGAGCTGAGTTTTCACCATAGATTAGTGAATAAAAAAGTCAAATCACAAAACACAGGTTTGTTAATTAGCTCAGTTTTTTAACCTAATTCAAATATTTTTACAATCACTATAGTTTGGAAAACTTCTGTTCTTAAAAGAAAAAAATCTTTGATTTTCGAAAGGGATACCAATGGATCATCCAATTGACATAACAATAATTTTAAACCTAGAAATTTAATATTTAATATTAAAAAAATATAATAGAGGATTATTTATTAAGAGGTCTTATTTTGATATTCAAAGAGAAATCCAATTTTTAATATAAACGATGGAATATTTATTTCATTATAAAGAGAAAGGTGGAAAATAACATCAGGCAAATGACCACCACGACCACGCTTACAGGAGAATTTCCTTTTCATGAAATTTTCCATAACCAAATTGCAAAGTGGCTGCCCTATGTCCTCGATAGCCTCACGAATTCTGCCTTTGAGATCTTGAATCGACCCTTGGCTGTTGGCGTAGACCTTCTCTTTCACGTGGCTCCAAAGAAAAAAGTCACAAGGTGTTAAGTGAGGCGAGGTGTTGTGATCACCTCTTCGAGAGATAACACAGTCCGGAGACTTTTCCCGTAAAAGAACAATGGTTTCGTTGCTTGTGTGGCACGTAGCACCGTTTTGTTAAAAATAATAAACGTTGTTCAGATTAACACCATCCAATTCCTGCCATAAAAAAATCGTTAATCATCTCCCGATAGCGCCATCACCTATAACGCCTGTTATTGGAAAACCCTTTATTTAGATATAATATTAAAATAATTTTAAAAACAATTTGGCAAAATTTAAATACAGTAACAATTGCGGCCGCCATAGCCGAATGGGTTGGTACGTGACTATCCTTCGGAATCAAGAGAGAACGTAGGTTCGAAACTCGGTGGAACACCAATGTGAAGAAAAAAATGTTCTTAGCGGTCGCCCCTCGGCAGGCAATGGCAAACCTCCGAGTGTATTTCTGCCATGAAAAAGCTCCTCATAAAAAAAAATATCTGCCGTTCGAAGTCGGCGTGAAACTATAGGTCCCTCCATTCGCGGCACAACATCAAGACGCACACCACAAATAGTGATGAGGTCGGCCAAACACCCAGAAGGAGTGTACGCGTCAATTATATATACATTTTTTTTTTTCTTGCCCCCATTTATTTTATACATCTGTCCATTGACATTAAGTATGTTGATTATCAATTTGGTCAGGATTTATATACACCGCTTAATGGCCAGTGTCAAAGACGATACAATTAAAATAAACAAAATAATATACAATACAATTAAATAATATAATTACAATAATACAATACATGTTTCACTTTACATGATTACATTTTACAACTATTTTTAATTATTTTTTTTTTTTACATATTTATGGTTTTTTAGCATTTATCATACTAGGTCGCTTGGTCGGGTTCTCTTTAAACGCCTTTCTGCGTTTCTTTCACTTTCAATAAGTTTGTTGATTTCTGCATTACTGTGTGTGTGTATTTTTTCAAAGTGCCTTGTTGTTATCTTTTTGATTTCTTCATCTACTCTTGCTATATTAAAAGTCCTGTGGATGCCATCATTTTTCGTGTACCTGTCAGACATGGTCAAAATTCGAAGAATCTTAGATTGCTGTCGTTGGATTTTTACTATATGAGACTTTTTAGCCGTTCCCCACACCTGTAGTCCATATAGCCAGATTGGTTTAATCATGGTTTTGTACACCAATACTCGTAGCTTGTTCTGTATAGTAAATCTGGATTTTGTGCTGACTAACCAATGAAGTTGTCGAAGTTTTTCGATTATTTGTTTGATCTTTTGCTTTATGTGGTGATTCCAATTTAGTTTCGAATCCAAATGTGTTCCAAGGTATTTAGTAGTTGGTTTAATTATAATTGCTTTGCCATTTATTTTAATTGGAACTGCAGTAAATTTTGTTTTGGTAGTAAATATAACCTGTACGGTTTTGTCTTCATTTATTTTTAGGCACCAATTATCGAACCATACCTCAACTGCGTTTATGTATCGCTGCAGTTTTTCAGTAGCGATAGTTAAGCTTTTGTTCGATGCCAGTAGTATTGTATCGTCTGCGAACGTAGCAATTGATGAATTAGTATTGTCAGGAGATGGTATGTCTGCGGTGAATAAAACATATAGTAGAGGTCCAAGAACGCTTCCTTGCGGAACTCCAGCAGTTATTTGATGAATATCTGAACATTGATTGTCATATTTAATAAAGAAACTTCGGTTAGTTAGGTAGCTTTTTATGATAAGATAGTAGTCAAAAGGAATCATTATTTTTATTTTGTGGAGTAAGCCTTTGTGCCACACTTTGTCAAACGCTTTAGCTACGTCTAAGAATACTGGCGCACAATAACGATTGTTTTCAAGGTCTGATTGGATTTTATTTGTAATTCTATGAATCTGTTGGATAGTCGAATGTTTTTTTCTAAATCCAAATTGATGATCCGGTATTATACGTTATTGGTTTAGAAATTGTTTTATTCGATCAGGCAGTAATTTTTCCGCAGTTTTAGATATTGTCTGTGATAAGCTTATGGGTCTATGTGAAGACACGGTAGTTGGATCTTTACCTGGTTTTGGCAATACAATAATCTCTGCCACTCGCCAGAGTTTCGGAAAATATTGTAAGCGAGACATTGCATTAAAAACGATTCGCAAGTATATAGGTATATGCCATGTTTGGTAGCTCCGCTAATGCTTTTCCTGGAGTAGGAGTAAATTTAGTTCAAGCTGCGTTTTCCGCTTCTGCAGATTCAAAATAAAATTCCCAAACAATTTGACGTGATTGGCTAAAAGGAGACTTGCTTTAATGCATGTCCTATAGCAGTTTGATAATAAAATATTAATTCTAGACAATTAAAATAATTTGAATAATTTTTTTTTTTTTTATTATGAATAAATTTTATTTGCAATCTATCAGTTGACAATTAGCAAATTTTTTAAATATAATATAAGGATTATGACAGGATTGATTGCGCTCCAGTGAGACCAATCAATATATTGTAAAACAGTTGTATTCGCTACAAATCAATTATGTTTCCTCAAAAATAAATATAGTAAGATTCTTTCATTTAATTCACTTAACTCAGCCAAATGGTCATGGATTTTATTTTTAGTAATACTGGTTTCACACAAAATCGGCATAAATACCATTTAAATATCAAATAAACGTGTATATGTATAAAATATATGTATGCAATTTATAATAATTTCTATTTTGCCAAATTCGTAGTTGCCTTACATCGTCACTTATTTCCTTGGATTAGTCGAGCAACTTAACCGATTCATCCTGGGTTTGTTGATTGGAAATATTGCTCAAGCATGTCTGATAGTCATTGACAGTCTGTGTGAGGTTAGTCTTTCCGCTGCCGATGGCTGCGCTAACGCAGGCACGTCGCACTACAACTACTTGCGATTTATTGGCAGCGATCTGAGCCTGCATTTGATGGGCTTGAGTATTGGCCGAATCCAATAGTTGAATGCTGTGGTCGAACTATTAGGGAAATATAGTAGATATGTATAAATTATTTTGATGCAATTAGCATAACTACATCATCATTAGGATCTTACAGATGCCGTGTAGTAGTCGAGGAATTCCGATAGATCGGTTATCGATGTGCAATTGACCAATAGCTGTTTGACCTTCTTTAAATTTTTGCGAATGCTTGCCACAGTTTGGTTGGCAGTTTTGCTATTGGTCCCCATAGTGCGATTTGCATTGTCGAAGCACTCATTCGTTTGAGTGGTCATGAGATTGTTGATTTGCTGTGTGCGGTTGTTGTATGCTGTGGCGCATGCAGACTCGGCTGGGGTTAGCGAGCGCGTATCGATTAAAGCCGAGCGCATTTGGGCGACCAAGAGACTTATGGCGCCATTGTTGCTGATGTCGGCCGGTTTCGGTTCGTTGTAGTTAGGAATGGCATAGACCTGATGGAGGTAAGGAAAATGCAATTAAAATATATTCGTATAAAAACACCGAACAATAACTTATATATTACACACATTGGAACACTACATATATGAACATATACGATTTTTGTAGAACCTGTCTAGAACGTTTAATTTTTTTACAACGTGTCAAATTTTCCTAAATTTGGTAATACAAAATTGTTTGTACTGCATGTAAAAAGTGCTAAATGTGTATTTCGTAAAGAATTATTGTATTTACAATTTATAATTATTTTTTTTATATATCGTCTTAAAAAATTAATATATAATATATATAGATATTTATAATTTATATACAATACAATATTTTTTTTTCATTAAGTATAAATATAAAAAAAAGTATAAAAAATGTATTATATAAAAATTGTTTTTTTATATAGTTAAAATTAAATATAAAAAAAATATATAATTTTTTTGCTGCAAAATACTCTCTTCCAGATTTTTTTCTTATATTTCCATTAATGGCAAATACTATGTAGACTCAAAAAGTCTTTGCAATACAAAAATCAGCATTAATGCTCCCCTTTACTCTTCTTGTAGTTCTCACTACACTGGCTGCTAGATTTGAATAATGTTGAACTAATACTCAAATTTTAATAACAGAAGCTTTGCAAATGAAACAATTTTCACTACTTACTCCCAGCAGGCACACGGCCATTAGCAGAGTAAGTCCGAGTAACTGCATTTCGTAATTGATGTATGTTTACTGTAGAATTGAGCTTTCTTGCAGCACTTACTTTTGTATGACCTCAAATTGGGAATTAATTCAGTATTTATAGCAAGCAAGACCAAATGACAGTGGCAGAATTTCAGATGGTAATTTTTCTGAACATTCTTGATTGCCAATGTTAGATGATTAGATAATCAAAAATTACCACTAGAACCAAAACTGCCAACATTGTGGATGTGAATGATGATTGTATATTTACTATATGATGCTGATTTCCTTTGCTGTGTGAAGCTGTGTCGGGTATTTCAGTACGAGTATAAAAGTTCATTAAATACAAAAGTTATTGTTGTTTCGAGGAATACTTGACATGCTTTTTGAAAAATATTTTACATGTATTTTCATATTGATTTACACACGTACATATGTGCATGCAATACACGTTACATTGAAGATTTTTGCTATACGTTTACCTACAAACGTATCAGCAGATACAAAGAAAAGATAAAATAGTACCAAATATATCTACTGATCTCTGCAACTCACTTGGAGTCACCCATATTTTTTATAATATTTTCATAAGAAATTTCGAGAGTTCTCTATATAGAAGAATATAAGAATAAGTACGAGTATAATCTGGTTGAGGTTGGTTAGAACTAATTAGGCTACCAATGCGCCGATATTTAGAACTTGAGAGAATATAATTATTTTTAAAACTCTATTAGCCTTGACTTTTCTTCCACAAATACCATTTCAAAATGTTACTAAATGTATTGTTTAGCTAGATTCTAATCGACTAATCTGTCTTTGTAATTTATAAGAAATATTGCATTTTCTACATTATTTCTTTTTAATTATTTATAACAATTTATATAATAATAATATTGTATAAGGGACACACTTTACGTTTCTACATTAAACGGAAATAAATAAAGGATAAGTTTAAATTACTTTTAATTGTATTGCGAAAATACTTAGATAAAACTATTTTTTTGTAAATTCTAAATTATTGTTAATTAAATAATCAAATAAACGAACAGGTAAGAACACCCAATACCGTCAGCAAAAAAAATTTAAAAAGTCTACGTCACTTCAGAATTTGTATCAAAATTCAATGTACCATAAAATGGCATAAATAGTCCAAATTTAAAAAAAAATTCTGATTAAAAAGTTTGAAATTTTGTTGGAAACAAAAGCAAGTTACAACATATACTAGAGTCTACCTGCAAGTCAATCTTTATACCGTCGATGATCTCATACGTCGACGAGGCCACATAACATTGATGCCAAACTGCGCTGGAAAGCTTATGTCATATCCTGCGGAGCATAGTATACGCGCCATACTAACACCTGGGCGGAAAAGTCCCGGGCCTAACATAGAATCAGGTTTCTTCGGTTCAAAATTAGCTTTATGCATTAACGTAATTTCCATCAAGAACAACACGATCATTCCTGCGCCGCTCTAACATATCAATACCACTTTTGTGGAGCGATTTATCATTTGCCTCAAAATAGGACTCAGTTTCAGCGATATCCTCTTTTCAGGTCCCATTTTTTTTAGGTCTGCAAACAGCCAGTAGTCAGTGAGAGCCAAATCTGATGAATACGATGGATAAGGGAGCGATTCGAAGTTCATTTCATGTAGTTTTGTGACACGATGCGTGAGCAAACGCGACAACAACTTTGAACACAGCTTTCTCATAGTCAAATACTCATGCAATACAAAGCTAATAGGTTCTTTTGATATCTTTACCATGACAGCTAACTCACGCAACTTCACTTTTTCATTACTAAAAACAATTTTGTGGATCTTTTTTGGATATGTCTTGGTTTGCAGGCTCATTTGGACGTCCACTGCATCTTTGGTGTCTCTACGACCACGTTTGCAGTCAGAAAACCATCGTTTTATTGCTGTGTCTGATGGAATGGAGTCCCAGTAACACTTTTCAAGCCATTCCTTTGCTTGGACGGTATTTTTTCCCACCAAAAAACAGTGTAAAATTAAAACACGAAATTTGTTTCGATCAAAAATAAATTGAAAATAACAAAAGTAGCGTCACTCTTAGCTCAATAACTCACGAACTCGTGAATAGAATATCATTAAACATTTTAACAGCTGTCTTTTTAAGGTTCTGACTAACTGAAAAAGAGGTGAATACAATAAAACTAGGCCAACTAAGTCTTAGGCCCTGGTGTTTTCAGCCCATGTGTTATATAAGAAATAGTGATCTTGGCATACCAACTGTGACTGAAGCAACGAAGAAATTTGCCATAGCTTACGAAAATAGGAACTAAACTATCATGTCAATGATGCAGCACCCAGCTTACTTCGGCTGAATTCTTCTCGAATTCGATTCAAACGCACAACGCAGACTTTATGGAGAGCGGATAGCGAATATATGGCAAAATTATTCTTAAAGCAAGTTAAATTATCAAACAAAAATTGCTTAATAGTATTCTTTTATATATACTAATTGCAATTGTACAACGCTACTGAAAAATGTCGTAAGTATCGTGAAAAAAAAATCTAGAATTTAGTATTCGCCTGAATCTCCCAAGTGACGTGGCAGCCAAAGTTCCCCTCACAATTTTCTTTTCCACCAGAGCAAACCTGGTAAATCTATCATTCTTGCTGAGGTGGGGCTAATAGAGGTGAGGTGAGTTAAGATGAGCTGGGGTGCCCACAAATGAGGTGGATTGAGGCGCACTAAGGAGAGCTTAGGTGAGTTGTGTAGTTTTGAGTTTTTCGATTTGTCAAAAAAAAAGAAGCAGAAAAAAACTTAAAAACTTATTTTTATTTCTGAGAGAAAAAAAAAGAATAATAAGTTTAAGGATTGATATAAAAAAATTTAAAACAAAATCATTATTTTTTATGAAGGTTTTAAAGCTCAAAAAATAGTAAATATTTCTGATAAAAAATAATAACTCAGAGCGAAAAAATAACATTCGGTAAATACGTTTTATTAAAAAAAATATGAGTTGATATTTGATTATGATTTCTGAGCGTCGAATTGAAAATCGATAAATCTTTTTTTTTTGTAAATATGACACAAAACCCCTGGAAAGTTGATTTGCGATTCCATCAATTTGAAACTAAAATTCGTAATATGTGATGACTATGTAGCACAAATGAAGGTAAGGCAATATTTATGCCACTATAAGTACGAGAATAAGTACTTGATATACTACTGTGGGTATTTGATATACTACTGTGGGCAAAAAGTTAGGTGAATTTATTTGTCAAACTTCGCGGGATTAAAATTTCGCTCTAGTTATCTTTTTCATTAGTTGGCAGCACTGTTAATAACATCTGGGCCAACTTTCATGTGAATGTCATTATCAGTAATATATTTACGCTTGTGTTTACCAAACGACCAAGCGTGCATTTTTCGATTTTTACAATGTCTGATTTGATTGAGCAAAGAAGTGCCATCAAATTTTGTTTGCGGAATGAAATTTCGGCTGTGGAAACGTTTAACATGTTGCAGAAGGTATTTGGTGATTCGACCATGTCGCAGAAAAATGTTTATAAGTGGTGCAAAGACTTCAAAGAGGGTCGAGAACGTATTGATGACTTGGAGCGCTCCGGACGACCATCGACGTCAACAGATGACCAAGACGTCAATAAAGTGAAGGAGTTAGTGCTCAAAAATCGTCAGTTGACTGTTAAAGACCTTACTGATATGATCGGAATGTCAGAAGGATCTGTGAAAACCATTTTGAAAGACCATTTGGGCCTACGAAAAGTCAAATCTCGTTTGGTACCGAAAACTCTCAATTTCTTGGAAAAAAGTCGCGTTAAAGTGTGTGAAACAATGCTTTCAGATTATCAGGACAAGCTCAAATGCGTCATTACGGGAGATGAGACTTGGATGTAGGCTTACGATCCTGAAACAACCGACCAATCAAACGAATATCGTGCTGAAAGCGAGGCCAGACCGAAAAGAGCACGTCAAAGTCGTTCAAAAATAAAGGTCATGATGACAGTTTTTTCGATTTTCGTGGTGTGGTGCACTATGAATTCATTCCACTTGGCCAAACTGTTAATAAGGAATATTATTATAGCGTTATGCGTCACTTACGTGAAGCAATTCGTCTGAAAAGACCAGAATTATGGGCCAACAACTCTTGGTTTTTGCATCACGATAATGCACCGTCTCACACTGCACTCGTTCTTCGTGACCATTTCGCCAAAAATTCCACGCATATCGTTCCGCAACCGCCGTATTCGCCTGATTTGGTTCCATGTGACTTCTGGCTATTCCCAAAACTCAAGAGACCACTCCGGGGAACGCGTTTCGAGTCGATTGAGGAGATAAATGCTGAATCGAAGATGGTGCTGATGGCTATACCGGAAATGGACTATTTGCCATGTTTCGGGGATTGGAAAAATCGTTGGCATAAGTGTATTTCATCGAGAGGAGATTATTTTGAAGGGGATGAAATTGATTTACAAGAGTAAATAAAGATTTTCCATTTTACAACCAAATTCACCTTACTTTTTCCCCACAGTAGTAGTTATGCTTTGTAAGATGTATGGGCCCTGTACGCGTATGGGTACCGAAGAAGTTGGAATAAAGAGCTGCATCTGATTTACAATTATATTGACATTGAAAAAAAATACAGTAAAATACCTACGTGTGATTAGCGAAATTAATGAAAGATTAAAGTTAAAAATGACATTTTAAAGCTAGGTAGAAAAACTGGGAAAATTAAGCAAAGGAGGGAAGCAACTGGCCAAATTTGAGCTTAGGTTCACACCGCCAATTGGTTACAGAAAGTCAGGACTTTAGAAAGCGGAATAGGGAAATCATCAGAAGGAAAAGACAAATGTTCAGATTTATTATGTAAATACCACACCTTCTCGAACGAAAGGAATCTTGTTGCTATCGCAATCGTTTAGGTTGGCAGAAAAATCTATGTGCGCACATGTTTGCAAATATATTGTAAATATGCTTGTCGATGAAATAGATTTCGTCAATTTATTATCCACTTTGTGCATGCAACTGGCATAAACAATTTGCTTAATATTTACGCTCATTGAATGTATGTATGTGTGTATGTATGTATGTCTACATCGTGGCCTATTCTACCCCACCAATTTAGGGAGTTGGCGCGATGTGGTAATTGGCTTCATTTATTTTGTGTCTAGGCAAGTCTTTATTGCCCTTCACGTACACAAGTGTTGGTTATGTGACTTTACCCAGGCATTGTCATTTTTCTCAAATAAAGGGTGTGCAAACATTTACACTCTATTAAAACTTTGCACCAGCTTGAAGCGTACAAATTAAAGAAACAAAAATACAAAGTGACAGCTGGCAGTTCAGTGAAATGGAAAAGAGAATTCTATTAGATAGCTGGGTATAGAGCACCACGCGTAGCGCTATACTCACACGAATTTCGTTCAGTGCTCAACTGACAGTTGGTTGTTCGAAATTTCTGTACATTTGAATAATTTGAGCAGTTAAAAAAAAGAGTTGAGAAAAAAAATTAAATAAATTTAAGTAAAGTAAAGAGTAAACGTCGTTGCTCGTTGCTCATACAGCGCGGGCGTATCGAAAAGGTGCGAATAAAATCCAGAGCTGTTAAGGGGACCGTCCAGATCATGCGCTAAAAAAAAAGCTATTTTTGGGAATTATTTTTGAGTATGTAATGAAAGATTCAGATATTGTTAGATATAATAAATAAAGTCTTAAATTGTGTAAAAAAATTTTTTTTATTCATTTTATTGCATCTTAATGTACAAAATAGTGGCCGCGCGTAAACGCCTTAAAATCGAAGTCTAAAACGGTACCAAACAGATCTCGGGAACGGCTAGTCTGAAACAAAAGAATCAAAATGGGTTAGATTCAGCATAACAAATACCAGTTAATCCACTTATAAAAATCAATATTTATCGAAAAATATCAAAATGGCGGACAAAAATTAAAAAAAAAATTCATTTTTTTTTCGCTGTTTTTTTAAATAAACAATTAGTAACAATGCAAAATTTTAATATTTTATAGGTGGACGACCTCGTTTAGTATGTGTAAATTATGTGGTTTAAATTTCAAAAGAATCGGTCTAACAGTTTTTGTAAACTCCTTGGTACCGTTTTTAAAACGTTGTTTTGAGAAAAACGCGTTTAAAGTTTTTTTTAATATAAAAAGTGCTTCTAGGTAGTGATGTTCAGGTAAGAAAAAAATATATTTACACTACTCCGAACTCTCTGAAATTTAAACACAATTTTTCTACATACATATACTTTCGAAAAATGTAAAAAAAAAATTGATTTTTTGAAAGTGCCAAACTAGACGGTTCCCTTAATGCATCATCAACAAAAACAAAAGGCCGTTGTCATTGGCGACTAAAATCTGGAGGTATTCTGAAGACATTGATTTTTTGGTTTAAGCATTCGTTAAGGGTCTTAAAAGCAACGTCCAGGTGGTACTAAAGAGGAAAAAAAAAATTTTGTTGTTCAAGTTTTCATTTACTAGCAGCGCAACGCAGCTGCTCGTAAGTGCTCGCACTCGTAAAAACTCAACCCAAAATGTTTGGTCTGCCGGAAAAAAGTCAGTTGACTGGTGTGGTGAGTTATTATAAAGCCTAATATTATATTATTGCACACATACATACAAAAATGTACGAATACTTACATTTTGATTTGATTTGCTATCATTAAATATTTCTTTAATAAGTTTTAACAAATCACATAATAATTCAAATTTGTTCGACCCAAACAAGTTAATTTTCTTCGACGTGGTACTTCTCACTTGACTTAATTGCCTTGATATTCTCGGAATTCACCAACAAAATATTCAGCTTTTCGGCATAAAGAGAATTTTAATATACTGCAGGTCAGGCAAAGAAACAGAAAAAAAAATTATCTCCTACACGGTGAGCTCTACAAATTTTATGGTCCGATATTTTTTTAATCTCATTTTAATTTTTTTTAGATTTATTAAGGTGCTAGCCCCGGAAAGTTAAACCAAGCTGATTATGATGAATACTTTATGAATGACCTTAAAAACTTTTTCCTCGCATAGTTTATGTAAAATAGATGGAAGTTTGTACAAAATTTTATATAAACAAAAATATTTTATTTAAAAAATATTACTTTTGAACAAAAAATTATCAATTTTGAAATAAAAAAATATTGTTTTTAAAATTAAAATATTTTTAAATAAAATTTTTCTGAATATTTTGAATTTATTATATGTTTTAATAAAAATGTATTTTTCTGATAAAACTTATAAAAAAAAATTATACAAAAATTTATACGCTTGCATACAGCAACGAGATAGGTTGAGTTTTCACCATTTTTCTTTTATTTAGTTGGATTTTCCTTCATTTCTTTATAAAATAAAAAGAACCAATATTATATCAATTAAAGGTTAAAACTATGTAATATATAAGATTTATAAAAACTCGACGGTGAAATGAAAAAATACTATTTTCAATTAAAAAATTATTTTTGACACACAGTTTATTAAAACAAAAAATAAAACAAATATACATATATACGATTGAGGGCGCTTAATTAACAACAATATATTTTGGGTTTTTAGCACTTTAATTTTGTTTGTTTTTAATTTTCGTAAATTTCTTATAAAAACAACAAAAAATGTATAACTTTGTACGAAAACATCGTAATATAAGTTTGAAGTGGCTCATTCTCGTTGATTTTTGATTTTATTTTTTTCTGACAGCATTGCGAAATTTCTGCACATAAGGAAGACGCAACATTTTTTTCATAAAAAAATAGTTTTTTTGCCACAAAAGTAAATAAAAAATCCAATTGTGCCTAAATTCCATTTTTTCGTTTTTCTCACAAAATTAAATATTTATGCTGCCTCAGAGCATTTTCTCATGAGTACTTATCCAACTAGTAAAATACAAAAAAAAGTATAATCAATTTAGTGAATTTGTCTGAAATTGATAATTGTAATTTTTGTTATTCAAGTAAAAGTTTTTATATCTGAACAAAACTTAATAAGTCCAGAGCAATTGAAAAAAATTAAAAAGTCAAAATTAAAAAAAAAAAAAATGTAAAAAATAATAATATTTTTATACCAAAAATCTTATCGAATTAATAAAATTCAATCATGGAATTTTCTCTCTCCTTCAAAGTTTGATGTAATTTAAAAAAAAAAAAAACTCCAAGGTTTCATTCGAAAGCAATTAGAAAAATCGAGTTTTTTCGAATTTCTCATTCGAAAGCATTCAATTCGAAAGAAATATAAAAAATCTCTCTATATGAAAGTAATGAAAAAAAAACAAAACACCAAATTATTAAAAATCTAAGAATTTTCACAATTCTATCATACAATTTTCTCTCCCCATCAAAAGTGTGATATCATTCTAAATCAAAAATTCCCAGCTTTCATTTGAGAGCAAATGAAAAAAATGTCGAATTTTGCAAAAAAAAGTTTTAAAAAAATTTTATTGAAATAGCAAAACTCAGTCCTGAAATTTGTGTTCCCTTCAAAACTTTAATGCCATTTTAAAAGAAAAACCATAAGCTTTCATTTGAAAGCAATTAGAAAAATCAAAAGTGTCGCAATTTGAAAATACTCAAAGAGACCCCAATGCCATTTATATAGTTAATGCAGTCTTTTGTATCTGAATAAGAACTGAAATCATATATTCTTTTTAATCATTCTAAACCAAAATCATTTGAAGCTTACTACTAATTTCTCTCTTAACAAAAGTTGGTGTCTTTTTTACTTTAATATCCCTTATGATTTAGGGCGCGTAATATACATTATGAATAAGTGCCTGCATGTAGTTATATGGCAAGTATGGATAGGGTAAACAATTCACAAAAAAAAACAAAGAATTGACATTTGGTAAAAGATAACCAAGTCTAAATTTAAATAGAGTGCTGTTATAATTTCACAATCACCATGCCATTATCGCTGTACTTAAAGCACTCAGGCATTGAAAATGCTGGTTATTTGCTACCAAAGACGTGCCAAGTATTTTGTTCCTTATACTTTATTTTACTAATTTTTGTTTGTCCGTAGGTTATATTGAAGCGGTTGCCCACTGTGGGACATACTCAGGCTCATATCCCAAAGTGATGCCGCGTGGAGAACCTGCCTTATCACTTCTAAAACCAGTGTGTATTTATCAAAATTTGTAGAAGATTTGCGATTTCCACAGTAATGAGGCCTTACAATTTAGTAAATAGTTGTCTACCTAAAGTGGTAAATCTACGTCTAAATAGAACAGGGCAATGGCACAGGATGGTCTCTTCCTCTTATTCATCTAGGCAGCATCTGTAGAAGTCATGTATATATTTGCACGTCTATCCTTTTGGTTGTTGCTGGAAATCAGTGTGCAAAGACTATGCTTGTTTTGACCTAGCAGAGATTCTGAGCGCTTAGCAGTGAGAGTCGGTCACAATTGTCGGGTGATTTGGCGGTGGTTTCATTACGCCATTCGCTGCTTTTACAATTTTCTCGAAGATAAGTAGCTTACATGTCTGTAAAGGTATGCCTATGTCATGTCTATGTACTCAGTCAACTTTGTTCCGAGTTTCGCTAGTTCATCGGCCCTACACCTATCCTCGATTTCACAATGGTCAAGTGGCCATGTTACCTTTCATTTGGCCATTTGGCATTTCATTACTACCATCGAGGTTGTCGATTGATTTGTCTGGGATTTTTTCGTCGCATAGCTATCAGTGAAAATGTATAATAGATGTCATTACACTGTACTAGTGTCACGGCTTTTGTTATTGCCACCAGTTCAGCCTAAAATATACTACAGTAGTCGGGTAGCTGAAAACTGAAGGAGATCCCCAGATATCCTTTATCTTTGGTCCATCTGTATGTACATGGCTGGGCTCGCCCTATCTTACATCGTCCTTTGTCAATTAAGGCCGGCGGGAGAATTAGATGTCCTAAATTCAGTAGTTTTCGCGAAGCGTTGTAGGATGAGAAAAAAAACAATTAGCCAAATGAAGTTTTGGGGATAGTTTAATATATATTTGAACTAAAAAAAAAAAATTGTACAATCTCCAACAATATATTGTAAGCCGAGTTATCAATAGATTCCCAGAGCGCCTTGCCACTGAAGTATTCAACTTCTGTACAAGATACAACTTGCAATTTTCATCTGAAAACAAAAAAAAAAAAAGATTAATTTTGATGTAATTATCTTCGATGTGAACTAAGAAAATTGGGAGAAACACGTGAAATTCGATTTTTTGGGGAAGGTAGAAAAAAAAGTGGTTTTTCAAGGAAAAAAAAAAACTCTTCAACTGGGTAAAAAAGTCGCTTAAAAAAAGTTTTTGGATGTTTTTTTTAGTTCACATAGAAGAGAAAACAATACTGAAGATAACGCATTTTGAATGAAATGGATAGCTCGTTTAGTTTTTTTGCAATCGTGTACATAAATTAGGTAAAATCGTGAAAATGAAAAGCCGAGAAAACGCGCTTCAAAGTTACAACAATAAGCGCGCGGTTGCTCGACGCCACACTACTCTCGGCTCTGTAGCTCTGCAAATACTTTAACTCTGAAAATTTGTGTCTCATGTTCTTGAATATCTAAGCTATTGATTTCAGGAAAAAAAAATCGATTTTTTTGACCTTTTAATTGGCCCGCCGGCCTTAAGAAATCGCACTTGTAGCAAAGTTCCTTTTAATGTTCCGTTTGGCATACCCTGTGAGAGTATGTACATATGTACGTATAATTCTACATTCCATATAACACGAATTCCACTTACACGCATCTGTTGTCGTCTGTTGTCTACGCTTACTTTGCGAAATTCGAAGGTATACGAACGCGTTAAATCTACTGTTTTATTATTACTTGTTTTTTTCTTCTTTCTTTTTTTCTATTTACTTTACTAATCGCAAAAAGATGAATGCTTTGCAGCTGCTTAGATGTCGGCTACTATTTATTTGGCGGTAAGTACACATTTCCAATGCTTACTTGTTTTTGTACTGTTAATATATTTGGGCATTGCAGTAGCTTTGTTGAATAGATTTAAATGTTTTGACTATTGTTGCTAATCGCACGACAATTTACTTTTTACACAGAAATTTTTCGTCTTGCTTCGGAAGAGGGGAAAAATGCTGGGTATGTAAGAAAGTTCTAGGGGAAGTAGGGAAAGTTGAAGAGCGTTATGGGTGGGTATGTTGGGTGTTTTCTGCTATATAAAAAACAAATGTCGAGTAAATATTTGTTATGCAGAAAAAATGCACAAGACAGCTAGCAAAAGAAAAAAATTTCAACAATCACGATTTTGGGACAGCTTCAAATTTGCAAATTATTATTTATATTAAAATTGACTTTAATTTTTGATTTTTGAAAATTAATTTATATTTAATATAATAAAATGGGCTGTAAAACTGCAATCAAAAGAAGTACTAATGTTTTTGCAATTTGAAGCGGCCCCAAACTCGTGTTGATCTTTAATATTTTTTGTTTTGCTGACTGTCTTGTGCATTTTCTCTACATATCGAATTTTTCCTTTAAAAAAAGTACGAAACTTTTTTTTAATAAAATAAGGTTTTTACTTAATATTTCAAATTATATTAAAAATTATTAAATAAAATTAGTGAATTAATCTAAATGAGATTTATTTAATAAAAATGCAATAATTTTTACTTCAGAATCAAAATAGCGGAACGCTGAGGAATCTCAAGCGCCTAGCCGCCAAAGCCGGACATCTGCAGAGAAAGTGTACCACAGTCTCTTTCTCTGTAGGATCCCCACAGCTTCTGCAATGGGGGTTGTACGGAATTCCAAGCTTCTCCGCGTGAGTGCCGATCACCCAGTGGCCAGTGATCACTGCGATGAGTTTGGAAATTGAATGGCGGGGGGTTCCCATCACCTTAAGCGTTCTGTTTATGTCGTATTGAGGCCATAGTGCTTTTGAAATGGGACACGATGAGACAGACCTCCATCTGTCTTGCGCTTTTCTTAGAAAGAAGTTGTGTAGTTTCCCTTTAACGACGGCCAAGGGGATACCGATTGCATGCCTGCAGGATCGCGAAGACCTCTGCTTGAAAGACGCTGCTTGTCTCCGGCAATTTATAGGAGACCAAGATGTTGGCTGATTTGGAGTAGACCCCCGCTCCCACTCCAGACTCCATTTTGGATCCGTCAGTGAAAACAGAGGCCTCTATATCCGCAACCACTCTCCCCTCTTTCCAATCTTGCCTGCTCGGAAAGATAGCCCTAGCACAACCCTCAAAGCACAGTTTGCGGATGGAGAGGTCGGTGCGAATATCTGAGAAGGAAGGGGAGATCTGCTTCAAGATGCTGCTATGCCCAACAGGGAGTTGTCTCCAGAGGCCAAACTCCCTCAGTTTGATAGCACTCTGAGCAGCAATGGATTTAACCTGCAGATCCAGAGTACGACACGTGGCTTGAGGCCCCATTTCTTGCCGAACATAGATTTACAGGCATAGAAGGCTATATTAGCCTTCTTAACTCGATTTTCTATGTGCAGCTTCCAGTGGAGCTTGGGGTCAAGTATTACACCAAGATACTTGACTTCCGATGAAAGTGTAAGACACTGGTTATTAAGTCTAGGAAGCTTAAACGGCGGAGGCTTGTATTTTCTGGTGAATAGCATCAACTCCGTTTTGTCAGAGTTGACTCTGAGACCGCTACTGGCGGCCCACCTGCTGAGTGTAGCCAATGCACCTTCCAAAATTTCAGCCATTACTGATGGGAAGGGACCTGAGACCATCAGGACCAAGTCATCGGCATATGCTACCACCTTTACCCCTCTTACCCTTGTTTCCCCTCCAGAGATTTCTCTACAGTCCCTACTACCTCATGTGAGGCTGACTCGGTAGATTTCCCTTTTCGGTAGGCGTGTTGGGCTGGAGAAAGTCTGGTTTCACAGTGCTCTCGGATGTGACAGTCGATCACTCTTTCAAGCACCTTGAGAATAAAGGAGGTAAGACTTATAGGTCTAAAGTCTTTGGCCAGGACGTGACCCCTCCTTCCTGCCTTAGGAATGAAGATCACTTTGGTTTTCTTCCAGCTAGCAGGAACGTGGTTCAGCGAGATACACGCCGAGAAGATCTTTTGAAGAACGGGAACCACCACGGTCTTAGTCTTCTGAAGCATTACTGGCATGATACCATCGATGCCTGGAGATTTGAAAGGGGAAAAACTCTCGATTGCCCAGTTTATCCTGTTGACGGACAAGACCGGTGTCAGGGACATCACAGGTAACCCCTCCTGCCGGTTCGTGTCTTCGTTACAGACCGGATCAATAGAGTTTTCCGGGAAATGGGCATCAATAAGGATTTTTAAGGATTCGCCTGCAGATTCAGCCCACTCCCCGTTCTCTCTTTTGACAAGAGTTTTACAGGAGTGGACCTTGGATAGGATCCTGCTGAGTCTGGCCGAGTCTTTTACGGATTCGATGGATTCGCAGTACTCTTTCCAAGAGTTGCGCTTCGCATCTCTAATGGCTTTCTTATAAACTTTCAAAATTTCCCGGTAATCTTGAAAGTTCCTTATTTGATAACATTTGTTGAAGACTCTCCTAACTTTCTCTTTCAAGTCGGTCAGCGTTTTGCTCCACCAGGGAGGAAAATCTTTCTTGCTAAAGGATACTGGGCAGGCCACTTTGAAGGCAGTCTGATAAGACCCTTCTAAGTGTCTAACTTGCGTGTCCAGTTGTTCCTTAGTGGTAGTCAAGAACTTACTGCTATTCAGCTTCTTGCAGAAAACCCTGTGGAAAAGAGACCACTCTGTTCGTTTAGGGTTTCTGCGGGGTAGCAAAGTCTCCCGAATGAAATCGATTTCGAAGAGGATCATCCTGTGGTCCGAAAACGAGTTCCTCTGGGAGACCGTCCAATTTTCAACCCTAACAGCAGATGAGTTTGTAGAAAGAGAGATATCAAGAACTTCCTCCCAACCATTTGATGTTCCCGATGCCGGGAAGACAAAAGTTGGGGTGTTGCCCTTGTTACAGATAAGTAAATTACGGCTTAGTATAAAATCAAACAGAGACTCACCCCGTTCATTGATCTCGCTGCTGCCCCAAATGGTGTGTCTGGCATTCGCATCGCATCCGATCAGGATGTTCTCCTTCTTGGGCTGGAGAGTATCCACTAGATGCTGCAACTCCTCAGGAGGCGCCGATCTGTCGTGGGCCATGTAGGCAGAGACCAAGCAGAAGCAACTACCACTGGATGGTTCCACCCTGACCGCAGTCACATCCGGTGAACTGAAATTAGATAGCAAAAAGGCATTAATTGTGTTCCTTACTAGGATACAGGCCCTTGGCTTATCATCAGTATGGACATAAAAGAGGTCATAGGATCTGTCTCTCAGTCCCATGATTTTATGCTGCCAGATCCAAGGCTCCTGTATCAGGCAGACATCGATGTCCTCCTCCCGGAGGGTGACTCTTAGGTTATCTGTGGCTAGTTTGGAATGACGAAGGTTAATTTGTAATACTTTTAACAGACTGTTCAAAAGTGTTACTTACCTTTATGACTGCTCCCCCAGTTCGGAATTTGCGTCCGTCCCAGACAGCCGCAGATCGTCGAGCAGCTTCTTGGTGCCATCCCCCAATTTCTCCACGTCATCGTCCAGGGCGACAGAGGCGGGGAAGACCTTCACTTTGGCCAACCTGAGGCCAAAGCGAAGTTTGAACTGCTGTTTTTCGAGAGCCTCCAGCGACTCGTTGTTAATCAGCAGTAATATGGCTGAGCTATGCTGCTGAGGTTCTTCTACTTTGATGACAGACCAGTCATCCATAGGAACCTCAGGGTTCTGAAGCTTGAGACACGGGACAATTTCCGAACTGTCCAGCTCCATTTTCGGCAGCCAGATTCTGGCTCGTGGTCGCCTGGGAATTTCTGAGGCAGGGATGAGCTTTAGCGAAAGCCCCTCCCAGGCGTTGCTAACCGTAACAAGGCTCTTCTCCTGAAATTCCCTCGAGTACTGATTGGCACATTTTATCACCCTACAGCCCCGACAGATTTCACCCGAGTCGAAGAGAGGTGCTGGCCCTTTTTTGTCCATGAGGTGTCTGACGACCATCCCCGATAGCCGTCCCTCAATGGCATCCCAAAGGGGTAACACCGCTCTTCCACTTTTGGTTTTTGCGTCCACGAGGGCAACTTGGAGATGGTCTCTGGCCACCTCACTATAAGCCGCCCTCGAGGCCGCGCCTGCCGCACTGGTTGAAGGGCCCCCAGCCCCCGGGGTTGAGGAGTGTTTGCTCCTTTTGGCCACACGTTCACTCACATCCTGTGAGCGGTTGCGCTTAGCCGAGCTCCGTGCCGGTTTTGGCTGTTGTTGTGGATGTTGTTGTGGCTGGATTAATTTTGCTGCAGACGCGGCCTCGTACTCTCTGATCGCGGCCTCGTACTTCACCCGGTCCTCAGCGTCCCGCTCGTGCGCTTTACCGGCTTGTTCATTCTTGGCAATCTTTGCCAGAATGAATTTCGCCCTCAGGTAGCGCGCTTTGAGCAGGGTACCGGACGACTTCTTCTTCTTTTTGGTGACCTTCGCAGTGGTCGCCGGGGCATTGCCAGGGGTCACCTTGGCAGCCTTACCAGAGGCCCCCAAGGAAACCTTTCCAGAGGCCGCCTTGATTTCCTCACCAGAGGTCGTCTTGGTAGCCGCCTGGAGAAGGCTTGGTCGTAGAAGCGGGGTACTATGTTTAGCACCGCTCGAATGTGGCTCGCCGATCGTTTCCTGGCTGGAGGCCAGAAGATCGTCCTCGGAGAGAGTGCCCAGCACACTCTCCGTCAACTCCTTTTCTTCTTCATTTGTTTTTTTATTTTTATTTTCAGATTCCATTTGCTAGTTGGTCCCACGAGTAGGCACGGAAGGGGTGGTCCGCCACGGCAGAGCCGGCATGCCGTGGTAAGGCGCTTAATACAACCGACCTAGCCTGGGCGTCGGAGGGGACCGTTAAAGACTGGTTGTTTAGACACTACCAGCCATGCAGCTCTCGGCACGGGTACCTCGACACCTTAGCTTAAAGTGCTGACAAGGATATACCGCCTTGTCACCGGTCGACAGAGCCTCGTTAGCGAAAACAGGGAGTACCAAGTCCAGGGCATCAGGTCCTGGACAGTGGGTAGAGGTTGCCAATTGGAGAGGAGTGGCTATATTGTGCGCATCACTTTCCCATTTACCCCCCGAGCACTAGAATTAAATAAGAAGCAAATAAATTGTCAAAACTTATCAAGAAGTCTCTGTGCTACAATTATTTAACGCGCTGTAGAAATTGAACCGCTTCGTCTTTGACGAACAGGATGTCTGATCTGATTACTGGCCTAGCAACTTCTTTGTTTTGGTAGAACTCCCTCAACTTGCTTTGCCGAAATTCGAGGCGTTGTTTTTTATTCTTTCTCAAAATTATTATGTATGCATTATCTATCAATTTATACGGACTCAGCAATCGCAAGAAAGTATTATTAACGCGTCAAATCGCACCAGATTGACAGTATTTTTATATGCATTTCCGTTTTTGAAGTGGAATGATGATCTGATACTGAAACACTCATTTCAGTTAACAAATTACAAGTTTCGCTTGCTGGACTTTATCAAGTTTCATTAGAATTTTCCCAACAATTCATTGATATATTTTGAAATTTAACGTTTTGTTGCCAAACCTATTAGCGATAATTTTATTTTAAGCATTTGGAGTGTTTATTGATCGCCTCGATCATTTCCTTTGCATTTTTTATCTATCTACATTTTGTCACTACTCCATAAGTTAGAGATAGCATAGTTGTATCTATCTTTGTTTATATATATAAAGATATATACATATACACGATGGCGCAAAATTAATCATCAGATTTTGTATTTGATTCACTTTTTACTAAAAAAAAAATGATTTTGAAGAGGGAAATCTTTGATTTGACCTATACGCGCTCCATTTTTTTTCCATTTTTCTTTATTTATTGAATCTTTCTTGTATAAGAAACTAACAAAAAGTTTACAAATCTTATATACTAGAGTAATATGTTTCCTTACCAGTGCGAAGAAACGAATTATTTGCTCAAATGAATATATATTTACACATATGATTAAATCGGTTGTGAATCTCCCTTCTTCATAGTTGGGAGCTGGAAAGGACGGGTTTCCAGTCTCCGATTCTTCGTAGCTGGGAGCCGGAAAGGCCTAGTTTCCAGTCTCCCTTAAAGCTTCCTTTGTCCCTCATGTCGATTGTGAAAATGTTGTTGTTTTTTGTTGTTGTTTTTCGAATGTGATTGATGTGGTTGGAGGAAGTTGTGGACGGACTCTCGTGTGAGATGATATAATTAAGATAGTGCAGACTTGAAGACGTCTCTTTTTTTCAATCGTGTGTGACCTTTATCTAAAAGTATTGTAGATTTCGCGCTAGTTTATTGGGATGGTCTTCAAGCTTTTCTAGGTATTTTTTGCTGTGGTATATTCTGACCATTTATTGTAACTGCAGGGCAAGCTTATTTTCTTAGAGTAAAAGTAATATGCACGCATTTGGTTTCATTAACCTTTATTCTCCAGTTTTTAAGCCATACTTGTGTTTGAAGTATATGCCTTTGTAATATAGACGCTGCTACTTTTGGGTCTGTGTGAGTGCAAAGTATTGCAGTATCATCGGCAAATGTTGATGCCATTGTTTGGCTCGTCGTTGGCATATCAGATGTGTATAGTAACGGGTGATCAATCATGAGGTGCTTTTTTCAATAGTTAAAAAAAAATAAAAATGTAAATTATGTTCAAAACCTTTATTTATCATTTGAAAGGACATTCTTTGACATTTACTTTTTGAATATGACTTCATTCAAATGTTGGCCGCAACTACGCTTAAAGTGGTCCATTCTGAAGGTCCAATTTTCAATCACTCGTTCGAGCATTTCGACTGGTATGTCGTGAATAACACGCGTAATGTTGGCTTCCAGAGCTTTAATCGTAGCTGGTTTATCAGCATAGACCTTGGACTTCACGAATCCCCAAAGAAAAAAGTCCAAAGGTGTGATATCACAAGATCTTGGTGGCCAACTCACAGGTCCTAAACGTGAAATCAGCTGCTCTCCGAAATGACTTCTCAATAAAGTTATTGTTTCACGAGCTGTATGGCAAGTGGCTCCGTCTTGTTGAAACGAAATGTCATAGAGATCATTAGATTCAATTTCAGGTAGCAAAAAGTCCGATATCATGGTACGGTTGCGACCACCATTCACAGTTACGTTGCGGCCATCATCATTTTTGAAAAAATATGGACCGATGATTCCACCAGCCCATAAACCACACCAGACCGTTGTTTTCTCTGGGTGTAAAGGTAGCCCTTGAACCTGTTCTGGTTGCTCTTCATCCCAAATACGGCAATTTTGCTTATTGACGTAACCATTGAGCCAGAAATGCGCCTCATCGCTGAACAAAATTTTGCTCGAAAACAGCGGATCTTCTTCAATCTTTTCAAGAGCCCAATCAGCAAAAAAGGTGACGTGCAGGAAGGTCATTTGGCTTTAGTTCTTGTACGAGCTGTATTTTGTATGCTTTTAAATGAAGATCCTTCCGTAAAATTGACCAAGTTGTTCCATACGACAGTCCAAGTTGCTGAGAACGGTGCCGAATCGATTCATCGCGGTTTTCACGTACACTCTCTGCTACTGCCGCTATATTCTCAATGCTTCTTGCTGGACGTGGTCTATTCGGTCGAGAGTTATCCACCAATGAATATTCGTATTCAAATTTGTTGATGGTATGTCGAATAGTGTTTAAGGCAGGCCGATTATGTTGACCATAATGCGGTCTAAGCGCACGAAAAACATTTGTCACAGAACGCTGATTTTCATAATACAGTTGAACAATTTGTAGACGTTGTTGCGGTGTGAGTCTTTCCATGATGAAATGCCAAACGCTGTTCAACAAATCCACGATGACAGTTTGCCACAACTCGCGCGCGATCTGTAAAAAAAACGCAAATGAAAAAAACTCCTCTTAATTGATCACCCGTTACATATAAAATAGGGACTAGAACGCTGCCTTGTGGAACTCCAGCGTCTATTCTACAATGCCGCGAGAAAAAATCTTTTTGCTTTACAACAAATTCTCTATTAGTGATATAGTTTTGCAGCAAGAAGTGTTCATTCGTAGGCAGTAAACTAGTAATTTTGTGAATTAGGCCGCGGTGCCATACCTTATCGAATGCTTGTGCTACGTCTAAGAACAGTGCAGTGCAGTACTGTTTTTTCTCAAAGGACTTTCTTATAAATCACACAATGCGATGAACTTTCTCAGTTCTACTATGTTTTGCTCTAAATCCAAATTGGTGTTGAGGAATAATATTGTTATCTCGAATAAAGGGCATTATTTTCTGCAAGAGCAACTTTTCAAATAGCTTTGAAAGTATGGACAATAGACTAATTGGCCGATATGAGGATGCTTGGCTTAAGTCTTTCCCAGGTTTACCAATCATAGTGATTTGAGATAATTTCCAAGCTTTTGGGTAGTAGGCAGTACGAGAGATGGCGTTAAATATGTGGCTGATATGAAGAACGACAATATTGGGAAGCTCTTTTAGCATTTTTGGAGTGATTTTGTCGTAACCTGGTGCTTTTTTAGGTTTAAGTTGATTAATAACTGAGACTATGTTATTTTTTTTTTAACTTTATTGGCTTTTTTGGTGGTTGCAATATGTCTAGCGGTAAACAAGTAGTTGCAGAAGACTGATTGGGAGTGAAGACAGATTGCAGATGTTCAGCAAATACACATCCTTTTTCAGAATCGGTACGTGCCCAATTACCATTTCCTAGTCGAATTGATGATTCGTACTCTATGGGTCGATTTATATTTTTTGTGGCCTTCCACAATGCGTAATCTGTTTGGTCCGTCGGAGTAAGATTAGAAAGGAAATCATGAAGATGCCTCTCCTTTTCTTTTTTAAGGGCGCAACGCAACTTAACTGTGTATTCATACAATAGTTTCTTGTATTTTGGAGAACGATATTGTTGCCAAGACCTTCTCAGCTCTCGATTCTTTTTAACTAAATCTTCTATAGCCTCATCAATGTTTCGCTGAGAGTTAACACGACTTTTACTTATATGTTTGTATACTGCAGCTGTGTCAAATATACGCAGAATCTATCTAATCTAACAAAAATTGACAAAATTTAAAAAAATATTACAATTTTCAGATTTATGTCTACTACGTGTGTGAAGTTAAATATTTAAAAAAAAATTTTTAATTTTTCTAAGTATTTATTTCTGGTTATTTTAGAACAAAACATACATTTCAACAAAAAAAAAGGTTCTTAATTTTAATACAATGCGAAAAGTTAAAGGAATCCCACTACGAAGCTTTCAGGGTTTGCTAAGCATAATCTTAACTAATAATGAAAAAAATAAGAAAATAAATTTGAAGGGCGTGTTTGCAAGAAAAGGTAAAAAAAAATTCGTAAGAAATTAAAAAAAAATTAATATTCTTTTAGTATGTTTTTTCCAAAAAAAAAAGATTTTGGAAAAATATAAAAAAAAATTTAAGTACAATATAATACATTTTATCCTAAGAAAAAAAAACTTTGTAAAAATGTTGACCTTAAAAGTTATTTTTAATTTTTCGAAAATACTTAAGATACATACTATGAGAAAGCTTAATTTGACTTGCAAAAATTTGCACACCTCCATGAATCCTTTTGATGTACTCACTCCGTAATCGTACTGCGAAGGAATTTCTCAGCATCCACTGCTCGACTTTTAATTTGTCGCACGGGGTAGTTCTGAGCCTATTTTAACCTGACTATATTATTTTTAGGGTATTGCGCACTGCGTCCAAAAGAGATCTATTTTGCAAAGCTGTTGAGATACTTTTTAATTTAAGGCTTTTTAAAAAAAATTGGAAGATTTTCTGGTTTATTGTTTCATAATTTATATGGATGTGCGGTACTACCAACCAGATGATGTAGACGTTTTCTGCCTAGTGCAAGACATTCACAAAGAATGTGTTCTGAATTTTCAGTGAAAGACCAGTTCTGTTTAAGTGGTAGCTCCGACTACAGTGGCCTATATTGTAAACAATTAGAAGTGTTAAGTCTACTCTGCTGAGTGAAAATAGGTTATCAGAAATATCCCTGTCTGGCGTCAGGAATAATTCCGCTTGTTGCTAACCGATAGAGTTTCGCCAGTGTTCAACGAATTTCTTCTTCTCCCAACTCCAAAGAAATTCATTAATGTTAGTCCACAGAAAGGCTCAGCACCAATTAAATTCATGTTTGCCTATTTTTTATGTAACTTGACTATACAAATATGCGCTCTAGTTTTTATATGATATTATTTTGACATTGGGTATTCGCAGTTGGTTCATTGTTACAACCAAATTATATCACGCAACTATTTTCACTATCATTGGACCTCTTATCTTTCACATTTAGCGTAGTTCATTAACTTGCGTTGTTTAATAGGCAAAAATCAATGTTGACAGTCTGTTGTTTGTGTGTCTGATAATCTCTGGCTGAGGAGCGTTCTCGGTAAATTTTTCTTATAGACTTTTCCGCTGTTGCACCGATGGCACGAAAATCAAAATAAACCAAGCCTTGGGTGAAATTAAGCCGTATCTGCAATATATAGCAGAGTTATATCTGAAATCAGTAGCAAAGCATAAATGGACGTTTGAAATAAAAGAAAACAGTATTGAAATATCGAACACTCAGTTTGTTCTATTCCATCCCAACATTGACCCATTCTTTTTTGAAAGCCTTACATCTATTTATAGGAAATTAAAGGCACATAAAAAAATTAATTATATTACTTAGCAACATTTTCGCTTATTAACCCTTTGCGGTCGTTTTAAATTTAGACCCGGTCCGGAATTAATTTTCGTTGAAAAGGCAGTGATACATAACATGTAAGATTATGAAGGATTAACAAAATTTAGTAAGGGGTTAGGGTACTCAGAACTTTCGAAAATTTTGATTTCTTTTCACATTTTCTTAAAGTATTTTTTTTTTTATTTCCCTTTTTAAATTACAATCTATTAAATTTAAACAACAAGTAATTATATTTAAAGTAGTATTGGAATTCTTTGTTCTCTAGCCAATGCTAGATAAACATTAAATTTTGCTTCAGATTATGCTACATTATATTATTTTCTAAGTGTTATAATAATTATTATTATTATTATTAACTTTGTTTTTTTTTTCTTTATTGTTTTGTTAAATTGTGAGTTCTGTTGGAGTTAATCGTTTTAATCTTCGCTTTCCCATTTTCTCCGATTGTAGTATTTTGCGCATTTGTTCATTTTGATGATTTGTTAGTCGTTGTGTATGCTTGATGCTGTATTTTCTAATTCTGTCATCTATTGTGTCGATGTTGAGGTCGCTGTGGATCACGTCGTTTGGTATATACCAGCCTGCTTTTGTTATTGTTCGAAGTATTTTAGATTGGGTCCTTTGAATTATTTTGATATTGGACTTTTTTGCTGTGCCCCAGATTTCTATCCCATATTTCCAAATGGGTGAGATTATAGATTTATATATCACTACTTTGTTGTTAAGGCTTAGTTTTGAATTTTTAGCCAACAGCCAGTACAGTTATCTGAATTTGTTTTTGATTTCATTTCGCTTGTTTTCTATATGTCGTTTCCAATTTAGTTTTTCATCTATAGTTATGCCAAGGTACTTTGCACTAAGGTCGATTTTTATTTCATTGCTTTTTATAGTTAGTTTGTGTTTCTTAGACTTTCTATTTGTATAAATTACTTGTACCGTTTTATCTTTGTTGACTTCTATTCCCCATTTATCGAGCCATGATACAGTGCCATTTATTGTTTGTTAAAGTATAATATCTTAAAAATATTGTGTGAAAATTTGAAGTGAACCCGATAAATAGTCTTCGAGTTAGTACAATTAAAAATGGGCGCTCCGGAGCATTCGACAGCAAGTAGCCAGCAGCAGCTGCAAGCAACCGACTTCTCTAACGATAACACTCGAGAAGGTAGAATGCTACGTAGGCAACAACAAATGGATATTTTGGAAGCTGCTATGACGGCTAAACAACTGTTATATAGCCCAGTCATAGATGACCCAATGTAAGTTCACTGTAACTTAAAATCCGCTTGGTAGATTTCAATAAAATGTATACTGTAAACATAAAAAACTCTTCCCTGATCGAATGATTTTTTTAAAGTGAAAACTTCTTTAGAATTGTTGGGAGTGATTTGAGACTCGATGAAACGAAAAAGCGACACTCTTGGCTACGAAGCGTTATATGTTGATATACGTATATGTGTGTGACTGCGTACTGCTGAGCCACGCTAGTATAGTGAGTATTGTAGTATGTATACTACACTGCCTATTACTTGCTTTGGTGTTTAGTTCAAGCGTCATACCTATGTATGTTTGTATGTATGCTAGTACGTATGTATGTGTGCGCGCCTGCGTATTACGGAGCCACGGTGAGCGAGAAGGCATTATTTATACCTATACTACACTACCTAATACTTGCTTAGACCAAGCGTCCTACGAGTGTTTGTGTGTATTTTAGTACGTCTGTGTAACATACGCGTTACGACGCTCAACCACGTGTGCTGTATTGCGTCCGTAGTTTTATATTCGTAAATATTTTCATTTTTAAATATTTACCGCAATTATGCCGAAAAATAATGCAGAAAAGTGTCGTGAATATCGACAGAAAAAAAAAAAACAAAAAGAAAATAAAACTAAAAACCAGATTGAGCAATGGAAAAACAGTTTTAATTGTGGCAATTTATATTTCACCGAATCAATCAATAAATAGCATCACGGAATTCATTCACGAAAATTTAATAAAGTATACACCAGAAGTATCGCGGATACTTAGAAATGATTACGATAAAGTTCCAATGATTTTAAGTGGCGATTTTAACGTAAATTTTGCATTGGACACAGCGGTTCCTTTAATTGACTTTCTCAATACAACATTCAATTTAAAAATGTGTAACAATCGCACTGAATCGACAACACGATCAAAAACAACAATTGACGCGGTGTTTCAAAGATATGTTGACAACATCGAAACCAAAGCATTTGTATAATATTTTAGCTATCATAAGCCACTCGTATCATTTGTTGAAATTGAAAACATTGAGGATGAATAAAATAAAATGAAGAAAATAAAATATGAACTTTATAGCAAATTGTAATGAACCTATAATTATCCCGCTCCTAATGCTGCTTTCGTCTCATTCTCTCTCAGTTTGTTTTACGGAAGGTTTCACTTCCATCGCGTCTAACCGTTAGACTGGTATTTTTTTTTCCAAATTTCAATTTTTTTAAAGAATTAATTGTCGGCTTTTTTCTCGAAAATCTGAAAAATATTTCCTGAGGCCGCTATATTGTTAATTTTGAAAGAAAAGCTTCGATCAGGCACAAGATTATCTATTAATAAAACTAATTTCTCTGTCTGGTTGAGTTTAGATGAATCTCTAAGGACTTTTGATGATCACCGCAAGGGACTTCTGGAGAAACGAGGTCCTTACCAACAGCGATAACTTTTACAATTATTAATGTTTGTTTTTTTTTTTTTGAAATTTTGCTGAAATCAAGTAGAAATATGATTATTATTTTTATTTTTGTAAAATAAAGCAATTGACTAGCAAAAAGAAAATTATTTAAAATCATAATTTTTTCGGTCCTCTGACTACCCCAACCCCTTAATTCTATAAATGAATATAGCATAAAATTGGTATGGCTCCTAGCTGTGGTGGCCGAGAGTACACAAACGACCGGAATGATAAGAAAGCTTCGTGGCTGAAAGTAGACGTACGGTCGCAAAGGGTTAATATATAAACGGTTAAAACGTGTCTACCTTGGAATATTTTGAGTGGCAAATACGCCAACAGTAATAAGTTCTCTCTCTCTCTCTCTCTTTATTTTACAGTCTTATCGGCAATTAATTGATAAGTGAGAACCTTTGATGCAGATAAGTTGAAGTAGATAAAGTTGAAGAAGTAACTCACATGAGCGCTCATGGTTATTTATATGTGTATGTATGTACATATTTTTGTAAGTAGTAGATTCCTCGTAAACACCAAATGCGTAAACGGGCGGAAGTAAACATGATTATTATACATACTTAAGATAAAATTATATTAAATACTATATATTACTTCGTTCTTTAAATGGCTTTTTGTTAGTTTCCTGGAAATTTCTCTAAGACTTTGAATGATATTTTGTATTTAAACAAAGCTTTACTTTTAGACGTGTGTGATTGTTGTTCAAAAAATATTCGGTTGCTGTAAATAAAAAGACTTAATTTTTACATAAACAATAGAGATAAGACTGCTTGGGGAGTAGCAGTTCGAGATGTTTTCCATTTCGAGGTTTTCAAGTTTTGCGAAAACTGGTCTATTTGTAGGCCTGAGTATAATATTTTGTTATTTGTTTATTAACTTTATCTACAGTACAAATTACTTTACAGACTAGACACCAATGAAAAGAAAAGCAAGCCAAATTTGGCAACGAAAATATAAGCAATCAATACAAATACAATACAATATTAAGTTACTAAATTTTAATTTTTTACGAAGTATGGTAAAATCAAGCCGATTGATATTAGATAATGAATTATGGTCTCTCGCAAAATTGACTCTTAAAGTTGTCCCCATAAAAAGGGTAAAAATTGCGAAGCCTTCTTTGGGAAACATTAATGCTTATCCGGTCAAGTAGATCGGGACTTTCGACGATGCCATTAACAACACTGAAAATAAACGAAAGTGAAAGGACTGCCCTTCTCTTTTCTAGATTAACTAGCTTTAGCCGAGAATTATAGGATGGCACAGGCTACTCAAATCGTAGAGAACGAAATGCCTTCATAAGAATTATTTTTTGATCGCATTCTATTCTATTAATCGAGAATTGGTCGTAAGGTCCCAAATGATAATAACCTACTCTAAGTGAGCACAAACAAGATCCATAAATAGCTGTTTACAGGTATAAGGATCCGACATTTCAGATGTATTGCGACGGATGAAGTCTAAAACCGAATACGATTGTGAAAGAATAAAATTTTAATTTTTCCTTTTAACAGAATTTAATTTAATTTAATTTAATTTAATTTAATTTAATTTAATTTAATTTAATTTAATTTAATTTAATTTAACTTAATTTAATTTAATTTAATTTAATTTAATTTAGTTTAATTTAATTTAATTTCATTTCATTTCATTTCATTTCATTTCATTTCAGTTCCTTTAACTTATCTTTGTTTCATTTTAATGCATCCCATTTCATTTCAGTTCACTTTGCTTTCATTTCAACTCATTTGGTTTCGTGTCATACCATCAATTAATTTTTATTTCAACTTCTTTCTATTCATTGTCAATCCTTTCAGTCTCTTCTATTGCAACAAATTTTGTTTTAATTTTTTTTTCGCTTCTATGTATTTCTTTTCTTCTCTTCACTTATTTTTATTTTCATTCAAATCAGCTTTTGCTGCTCTTTATCCCCATTATAAAAACTCCTCTTTACAAACAATAAGTCATCACGAGCATTAAAAATTAGCAGTGACATTAACATTGCCATTCAAGGTGTTACGGGGCTGTAAGCGGTTTATTTTTAAGCTTTAGCGGGGATTCCTAAATAACAACTGCGACCTTTCAATATTTCCTTTTCATAAAATTGGGAAGTTCTTTCAGAAGTCTAATACGTCTCAAGAATGCAGCATAATGACAACAGTGAATGATGTCTGCCATACGTTTGTATTATGCGTTCATTGGGGAGATTGAAAAGTGATTCAACAACTTTATGGGAATTATTATGGAATTTCGTACTCTACTTCATACAAAACAACAGAACGAGTTTGCTTTATTACATTATCCGATAAATGAATCAAAAATAAGCCTATTGGCCAAAGATGACTTTACAGTAAAAATCTGATTAAATTATTAATTGAATCTGAGGCTACTATCCGAATTTAAACCAAACGTAAGCACAGACTGAGCTTTGTTCATCAGTTTTATGATCTCATGACGGTATTACCCTGCATTGCAGAGAAGCAACAATATCTTAGTTTCAACTAATTGCTGCAAAATCCCCCATTGGTTACCAGCTTGACACAGCTTAAATCTTATATGTAAAAATTTTGCCATTTTTCCACGTTTGCTTGTGACCCTAAAAATAGCCAGACGGTTGAGTTCAAATTAACGGGATAATTTTTCTTCAAACTATTGTAGTTAAAAGAAATATCGCCGGAGCTCATCATACCTATATTTGGTGCGATTTTGCTGAAATTCAAAAGATATACTGGCTACAGGAAGATAAATATTTTATTCATAAATTGTCTCAATAGGCGACGTTGAGGCTGAGGTATTTTTAACAGTCGTATAATCCAACTTGATCCAGCGGCTTTGTTGGCTGGGTCATGTCGTCCGAATGGATACAAACGCTCCGGCTCTGAAAGTATTCAATGCGGTACCAGCTGGTGGTAGTAGAGGAAGAGGAAGGCCTTCTCTGCGTTGGAAAGATCAGGTGGTCTTTATCCTCTTATATTAGGTAGTTGTGCTGTTCTTGTAAAGTAAATTTTCACGTCTAAGTTTTGATTTAATTTTTTTGCTTGGAAAACAGGAATAAACATAGCGACACCTTGTACTTAAAAGTGACGCATATTTCAATTTGAAAAGGCTTTTCGAACTCCCCTGTTTTGTTGGCACGAATCCTAAAAGAACAATCAGGCATAATATTTCAGACGTATCAAGAATTTCTTACAAGCGCGTACATACGTACATATGTAATATACATACATATATTACTAATGCGAACGAGGTATTCATTCATTCATTCACGCAAACCGCCATTTGAGAGATATTAAAAAGTCACTTGAATGAAATTCAAGCAAAATCACATATCTATTCAAATTTATTCAAGCAAGCGTATATACACTTTTGATAACAATAGTAGCAGGGTTTAAATATTTTCTATTTAATCTTGTTTATTTAATTTTATTTTTTTGTTAAGCTATAGTTCATAATACAACGAAAATCATACAACTCAAATTTTCAAACTTTGTACGAAATTAAGAAAAAAATTCAATACATTTCCATTGAAATTTCAAACTTTTTAGTCAGAGTTTTTAGAAGAATTCTGGGTATGCAATTTAATAGTGCATTGAATTTTGAGATAATAAAGAGCAAGTCGGAAGTGGCTCAAAATATGCGTTGATATTTGATATTTTTTTTTTTGCTGGCTGACTTGTGCACTTTTTCGATATAAAAGAATTTCGCTATAGCAAGAACAGAATTCATAAAATATCTACGAAAATTTAAAATTATCATACTTTAAACAGGTAAATTGTAGTGCCAAAATTGAATCGGCTACAACAGTGCATACTCCGCCCTTTTTAACTCTTACTAAAAATTTTAAATTTACCACTTTTTTTAATTTTGTATAAAGTCTAAAAATTTAATTTATAATACATAAATAAATAATCAAAATAGTCGCGCTGCTATTATTGTGAAAGCCGCTGTACATACATATATACCTGCATGTCATTATACAGACAAATGGATGCCAAAAGTGGGCTTATGGCAATAAATAAGTAATTCAAAACAACTTCCACCTGCTTACAATCGAAAGATCGCATTTATTCATATGCCGGTAAGCGCACACATACACACATGTATACACGTACATACATGCAATATATAAGAAGTATGTCTATGTAATATACTTCTAGATTTATTCGCAGACGCGCAATCAAGAGGCAGTCAGTCATTCAAGCATTTTTCACTCACACCATTTCGTTTATATTTTCATGCGTGTACGTGTATATGTGAGCATGCATGATTTTATGTATGTGTGCGCTTCTATTTTTTCGACAGTCAATTCATTTTTTGTTGCAAAGCAATTTTCTTTAAGCATTTTTGCGCGCGCTCCCGAATGTCAAGTGTGGTATGTAGAAGTGTCAAGCTGAGGGTGTCTGGCTGCTAAGTGGGAATATAGGTGAGCGTGCACTCACAAGCTCACACAGTCGCACGCTTACAACAACTGCAAGCATTTCTAAGTACACATGTATTTAGTTGCTTAACAGCTACTTGAGCATAGAAATCACTGCATAAGTGCCTATTGAGTGGAGCGAAGTTGGCAGTGAAAAGAAGGGAGCATAAAAAATATTCAGAAAGTGCCTGAGCTTACTGTCATATTATCAAGATGCCTTTTAAGCAGCCAAATTAAGTGAGTTTGCAAATAGGAATTTATGCAAAACAAAAAGGAAGAAAAAAAAAACACAGAGACACCAACAAACTTAACAACACTTTTGGCAAATTTACGTAATGGCTCCATTACTCATAAATTTCACATTTTTCGCACCTCAAACCAAGAGCTTAATAGGCGCACATGCATTGTTGTTGTTGCTGATATTGTGTGACGCAGCTAAAATGCACAATGGGACCGAGTCGCGAATACACAATGGGAGTGACACTTTGCCATGCTGGCCTCTTCCGATACAATGGCAAAAACAAAACGTGGGCGCACAGACCGATTCAATCGCTCACTCGCTCCCTAACTCACTCACTCACTCACGCGCTCATTTTCTCCCCACAATTAACAGTCTCGTCAACGTTGTACAAATTTATCACGCGGTGGTGCCGTTGAAATTAAGAAAGCAAGTAGCGAAAATCGCTGACGCATGCTATTGTTCACAACCGCAGGGCATCCGCAACGCGAGAGTTGGATTTTTTTTGTATGCATAAAATACAGTAGAAACTCGATTTTGCATACACTCGGTAATTTTTTTTTTTAATTGCGTACTCAGTATTCTCGACATTAGACAATTTTTACCGCGATACTTGCAACATTTTTTGTTTCGACTTTTGCTCTTTCTACGTTGCATTTTTGAGAATAAAGCTCTCGGGGTCGATGTTATTTTGGTTATGACATTTTTTGAGCTGATACAGCTAAATGAATTTAGGGGGAGTGCCGCCTAAATCATTTGCTGACGAAATGATGGTTTTGCGTTAACTTTCACGTGCATAGAGCAACAATCGCTCGTATAAAGAAAAATGAAGAAGTTTGTTACGCGATCTGAATTCGGTCCGGCTAAAAGGAAAAGGGCCAAAAACTTACCATTTACAAGTGATATCCTAAAAGAGAAAGCCAAGTTATTACATGCTAAAATTAAGAGAACGTCTGGAAAAGGCATGGAATACCATGGCTAAAAATTTTCGGAGAAAAATTTACACATAAGAGTGGCTCCATCAACCCATTTTTGGATAAATTTAACAAAACAATTGTGGATTTAAATTTGGCAAAAGAGCAGATATATAATGCCAATAAGTCTGGCTTATTTTGGAAGATCTTACCCGATAAAACTGCTGTTTGCTCAAAAGAGACCATGGCTCTTGGGCATGAGATCAATAAGGAGAGAATAAGGATCTAGAAATCATAAAACCAAAATTATTGTTAGTGGGAAATCGGTGCATCAGCGTTCGTTAAAATTTTTCACTGGTTTACCTGTTATCTCAAAAGGAAATAAAAGTGCTTGGATGACCTTAGCTTTATTTGCAGGATGGTTTCACAGAACATTTGTTGTAGAGATACATATGTTAATTTTTTGTCAAAACAAAGAATCCGGTTTAAATAAAAAATTACTGAAAAAAAAGTGAAAGAGTTCCTTCATGCAAAAAATCTGCCGAAAACGGCACATCTTCTTATTGATAATGCCATGCCACCCCAAAAAAGGCGAGCTAAAGAGCTACGACGACCAAATATCGGCAATGTGTTCTCCTCCAAACCGTACGGCTCTAATACAGCCCCTTGACGAAAACGTTATAGAGGTTTAGTAAGTGAAGTAAATTACAAAAATGCCTTTTAACTCACATTGACGTGGAAAAACTGTCGATGAGTCAGTGCGAAATATCGACCTGAAAAATGCAATATGCTTTTTAGCTACTGTCTCTTACTGCAACTTCAAATCAGTAATCGTTTCAAAAACTGTTTGAAAAGCCGTCTGACTCTGATTGTGACGATATCATTCCTCTTTCGGAGTTACGATTGCAGATAGCTGATGATGCATCCAATATTCGATTCAGTGCAACTTTGCTTCGGAAAGTAAAACCATTGCAGCAAGTCTCCCAAACTGAAAACAAGCAATGTAAAGTTGAATCTCATCTGGAATCGAGCAATGAATTGTGAACACCCACAGCTTTAAATGAAGAATACTGTAATGAAGACGACGAAAGAGGCAGTGACGGAACTAACGACGTGATGTTAAATACGAATCAAATTACATCGGAGGAGGCAATATCAGAATTCAGTTTATGCTTGGATTGAGCAGAGCAAAACAATGCTTGCTCGAATGATGTTAAGATGCTGCAAAGGCTGAGAAACAGTGTGGTACTGAACAAGCGAGCAGGGCCGTGCGCAGGACTCAGCCCACGAGGTGGGTTCTGGATTGAAATTTCATTCACAAATAAAATTTGATAAATGCGATTAACCTCTTTTTATACACGTAGGTATATCATCGTTGTCAAGGCGTAGTTTCTTCGAAAAGTAATGACGGATGTCCATTTTTGCTATTTCACTCAAATTTTAGCTATTTCACTGCTATTTCACTCACTCACTGACATAAGATGAAAAAACAAGATTATTTACGCCCAAAGGCACAATTGGAAGACATACGCAGACTTAGGATCTATATTAATTGCAGTTTATTAAGACTAACACTCAATCGAGCAGTCAGTCGCAACCACAAATTATTTTACTGTATGACAACAATCACGAGAAACATCAGAAAATCTAGTCAGCACAACTTTCCTCGCTGTGTACTCATAACAATGAGATTGGCTACTGCGCATGCGCTCATCATCAGCCGACTGACGTTGACGAAAGATGCCGTGGTGTTGAGGCTAGAAAGGTTGCGTTCGACTGATTCGGGATGTAGACGTCGCGCATAAAATACGTGGCACACAACGGACTTCAAGCATTATAATTCCCGTTCGAGATCGTCACTCATTGAAAGAAATACGCAGGCCAATATATCTTTCAATCAGTGAGTAGCTCGAACGTAAATTATTATGCGCGAAGTCCGCTATGGACGAGGTAGTTTATGCGTTAAGTACACGCTCCAGCTGATTCTAATTCGATCCCCAGCGATCTCTTGTATATATTGTACAAAAATGCTGCGTGGTTCTTCTATGTATTACATGTTTTCAACAACAGCTACACAAAAAAAAAAACAGCAACAATTTCCAGAAACAAAAATTTGTTTATACATACAGTCCACAATGCTGCGATAAAGAATCTGTATACTTTATCAGTAGTCAATAGTTAATACCTTGCGCCTCTTAGAGCAACTGCCTAGTGCATTCATATTTTTAAATTTCGCTAAAACACAGTATTTTTTTATCAAATAATTAAAACACAAATTTTTCATATGAAATATTTTCAAAGCAGCACAAAACAAACAAAAAACATCAGCACTTGTGACAAAATCTCAAAACTTGCACCGAGCTCGGTTTTCATTGCATGCAATAATCGAGTTTCTACTGTATGTGTACTGCGTATGTATATGAACATTGTTCAATAGGTAAGGTGACTATTTATTTTCCTATTTTCCTCGCAAAAACCACTTATTAAGAGATTACTAATTTTTTGTGCACTAGTTTGCCCCAAGTCCGGTGAGTGTGGTGGTTGAGATAAGATTGAGGACTTATTTTTGGCCAAAAAATCGTTATTTTTTTAATTTTTAATTTTCGATCGCAGGTCCTTACTTTTGTATGCATGTATTGAAAACAAATTAAATATGCCATAGAGTTGAAACTGAAAACCAATATTCAGGACTTATAGACGATGACAACAAAGAGAAAAAAAAATGAAATTATAATGTCTGTTACCCCCATGATTTTAAAAGTCGCCTTACTTTTCGAGCATACCTCGTATATATGCATGTATGTAAATATATTCACACACGCGCGGGAGAGAAAAAGGGATAGAGCGAAGCGGCAGCGCAGAGCCTGAGCGTGGCAGCTGTTGATCTTTTCATTCCAATTTCGCTTTTGTTGTTTGTATTACTGTTAGGTTTTTTTTATTCATCTACTTTTCTTACAACGGTTTATTATTTACGCGCCCACCGTGCACCATAAGTGAATGAGTTCTCAGCGAACATATTATTCATAAACTCACACACTGAAATATGATTCATTCATGCATGCGCCTAAATGCATGCTATGAAATTGTGAGCTTTGTTTTTCTTCCGGACTTACTAGACTCATGTGCTTAGAAAAGAATTTGTCTCAAAAAGTACCTAAAAGTACGCTTAATACGGCGATGTGACAAGCAAAAGAGCAAAACGAAAATAAAAACGAAAAACAACTACAAACATAACACAGTCGCCGGTCTGTGTATGCACTTATGTACTTATATGACTTGTGTTTCCGTGCAGCATAGGTACTTAGCTATGTTTGTGTGTACGTCTAAAGGGTCTTACAAGTTTAAGTAGTACTTTTTTGAGGGCGTTTCTTAGAAAATTTAGTAAACTGAGTTACATTTTATAAGAAAATAAATAATTAAAATCCACTACGAAAATGGTGATTACGTAAAAAATTCGCAATTTTGAAAAATTCGTGGCTATTTTTAGTCGTCATACAACATTCAACAGGGCCGGGAATAAATAGGATGTGCAAAGATTCTAAGCACCAAGCTTTCAAAATACCAATGCACGTTCATGCTAACCGTTTGAGCGAGAATATCGCTACTGTAGGGTAAGTGAAAGCAATGATGAAGCTCTAGATGTGCCTATTGAATGGCGTTTACAGAAATTCTTGCCCATGTGCTACTGTTTCTAAACCGATGACGAATTTTGTGTGAAAATTTTAACCTTACAGCGTTCAAATAAAAAATAACCTAGATTGTTTAGCCGTAAATATAATATTCCTAGCAACTCATTTCCATTTGAAGGGATGTGTCAACGAACAATGTTGCCATATTTGTGCATTGGACCATCTATAGGAATATTTTGAGAAGCCTTACTACTTCGGGAGCATTGCGTTCTTATGGTCATTGGATCTTTTTTCTTCGCAAATGCAGCTGGAAACGCACTTACTGTCGGCTGTTTAAGGACCTATTGTTGATTCCATTGCTCATAGTAGAGATATTGACTACATGTCGCCTCCAGAAGACAATGCGAAATGCTTCATATCCAGAGAGGCACCAATTTACTTCAAATGAAATTCGCAGAAAAACAAATTTCACAATATTCAGCAGCAATTTGGTTATTTCGCGCATACAACGCCACATTTAAGGCCTTCGAACTATTTCCTGTGAGATCAACTCAAAAATAGAACTCGTCGGTTGAAGCTGCGAAGGATAATAGTCCGCGCCAAGGTGCCGGGATCTAATCACGATTTACGGAGTCATTGGAAAAATATCATTTAATATCTACTGTATTTCTCTATATAAAGTTATTGTATCGCTATTAAAAATACTAATAAGAAATATTTTAAGGGGGGAGCCTGCTTTAGAGGCTTCAAAAAATCGAGTTTTTCGTGTATTTTTTTGGGAAGAACAGAAATATTCGATTGAAACGAAGCTTTCAGGTTTTATTGCTTAATATTTCAGCAGTCTTCTCAAATTTTTTCATTCAAATATATGTCATATTATGCCTGGTACAACCATTTTGCCGAGGCGCCTCGAGTGTGCATGTGTCGTGCGGCGGGAAAGATGAGGTCGCAATTTTCATCTGAAACCAAAAACCCAAAAAAATTTTTAGTTTAGTATAGTATAGCTCCTAGTTAAACCAAGAAAATTAAACAAAAAGTGAGAAATTCAACAATTTTTCGCTAATTAAAAAAAAAGTCATTTTTTTGGAAAAGCAAATTCACTTTAGATTGTTTAAAAAGTGGGTTAATCATAACTTTCTTAAGGTTTTTTAGGTTCAGCTAGAAGATAATTTAATTCCGAATACAATCAATGTAATCTCATTTCGATAGACCGTTTAACTTTTTCCCTATCTTTTCCGCCAATTAGGAAAAATCGTTAAAATAAAAAACCGAGAAATCGCGCTTCGAGCGATCCGGCCGCTCGTATACCTGCTCGACGCTTGCTCACAATTTCTTCTGCAACTCCGAAAATATTTTGAATTTGCTTCTGAAATTTTGAGGACACATTCTTGGATAGTTTGGTAAGAAATTTATGCAAAAAAAAAAAAAAAAATCGATTTTTTGAAGACTCTAAAGCAGAGATGGGAGCTTAATATAATTTAAAAAGTAACACAAACTTGAAAGACCCTACATAATTGGTGGGGGCGCATGAAAAGAATAACTTCATACACATAAATATTGTTCGAAAAAGTGAACAGCGCAAAGCTCAAGCGATTAATCAAAACAATGTCACCTCGTCGACTTGGAAGTGGTAAATGCGGAAATGCCGCTTGTCACTGTTGTGGCGCGGTGTGAGAATCTGTGCCTCCTGGCTGCCTTGGTGTTGCTGTTACGTAAGGTGGTGTGCGGTTTAAACTCACAGGCAATTAATACATACGGACAGTTGTATGTGTATATTTCTATTATATTTATTTTAACATGCAGCTATGGACAATATACAACAGTACTCTAAAGAGTATATGTGACGATGCAATTTTTTTGTGGTGATAAGATTTAAATTTTTCCTTCCAATATGTCAATTTTATTCTAGTTGACAACAAGTTTTTGGTTATTAGGAATTAAGTAATCAAAACGAGTAATCAAACGGATTTGCTATATTATTAGTTTTATTGTAAAGTAATGTAGCTGTAAGTTTTTCAGTAGAAAATGCGCGAAATCTGTCGAATCAATACCATTCACAGATATTGGGATTCTCTCAGTTGACAATAACACGACTTTTTGAACTCAAGAAATATTATTATTATTATTATTATTTATTTGAAAAATATAAAATATTACACTAACTTAAAAACAAAAAAAAAAGAGCACACTAGCTGCTTGGGCCTTCGGTGCTTGGTAATTATAAAGTTATGTTTTAAGTTATAAAATAAATGACAATTTTACAAGCTTTCAATTAGGCCGATTACCCTTATAAAGTTATATATTTTAATGACTTTCTCTGTTGTGGTATTTTTCAAATGCTCGGAGGGGTTTTTGGAACCAAAGATCGGTACACGTTTAGTATTTAAATTTGCACAGATGTCTATTATGTGTTTAAGGTTAAGTTGATCGTTACAGAAAGGACATGTTGGAGGAGACGTGGATAGAAAAAGGTGTTCATGGGTTAGCCTGGAGTGACCGATTCTTAAACGCACGAATACAAAAATTTGATTCCTTGATAATTTGGACGCATATATTGCTTTTTCACACTCTGGGTTAAAAGCTTTCTACGGGTGCCTGAATTGCGCCCACTATGCATATTTTTGTCGAAGAAGATAGCTGTTTAGAGACACGTGGGGTAAATAGAAAGACTGGGGATTGGTGCATGTATTTGGCCGCTAGATATGCCTATTCATTTCCCAGAATGCCTTTGTGACTTGGAATCCAGACGATACGCATTTTGTCTCCATTTTGTATTAAGGAATCCCGTATTTGGAAGAGAATTTGACTACTACCGTAAATGTTGGATAGCTCTTGTATTACCGAAAAGCTATGAGCAAATATGGCAAATTTACCTTTAGATTTCGACGCAAAGTCCATTGCTTTAAGGATAGCGGTTGCTTCGGATGAAAATATTGAGCTATAGCTTGGTAACAAGCCTCTCGTTATCAGTGCACCATTATTGTGTACTACAGCGAAAGTTGTACTATAGCCGGATTGAGACCCGTCTGTAAATATGTTAGTTCTACTAGCGAACTCTTCTCTGTTGACTAGTTCGCCGTAGAGTTGTTTGAACAGTTCGGAGCTAGTGTTATTTTTATAGAACTTGTGTAGGTCAGAGTTTATTGAGGTTGGGGAGAAGCTTCAGGAGACCTTTTGACACAATTTAAGCGGTGTTTTTGGGATTTGAATTCCCAGGTTATACATTGATGAAATGCACTTCGTATAGCGGACTTTATCTTGTATGTTCATTTGTGTGGAAGCAGTCTTCAAGGTATTAAAAATGAGTAAGGTGGTGGTCAAAAGCTTCGGTATTAGCCTAAAGTTGAGAATTCTGTATCCATCAGGGATAGAGGGTAGACCAGCCTCGGAAAATATGCATTTAGTAGGAGATGTTGGAAAGGCTTTAAGGGGTTATACGCAGTTATGAAGCGAATAAAAGACGGGTTGTAAAGGATTTATCCTGAAGAAACTTCAGAATATTTTAATTTGAAAATTTTTGGAGGTTATAAAAGCATCCTTCAAGAACGTAACAAAATTTTTTATTTATGAAAATGTTGATTATAGAGCGCGCTGCAGGCGATTTCTGGAACCTCCTTTAAAAAAAGACGATTTACGGTGTACATCGTAACTCAGGATTGGATTATCTGAAATCAAAAAACCAAACAAATTTTGTTAATATATTAGATTATCTAGTAATTAATCGTTCGGCTAATCAAAATATTGAATTTTCACAAAATGGCAGCTTTTAAAAGAAATGATTTCGATTTTTACGTTAAAATTTGGCCGTAAATTGATTATAAAATGGAAAATAAGTATCAGATTTACAAAAGGAACGATTAATTACTAGAAAATGTATCTTTAAAGATTGAGTTAAAACGGTTGACCGATCAAACAAGCCGTTTTCGAGATATCGTGTACACCGACTTGAAAAATGCCGTTTTGAAAAAAACACGTTTAAAGTTTCAATACCTACCATAAAACGTGCCGAGGCATCTCTACATATTTAGGTATAACTCCGAAAGTATTGCTTAGATCTACTTAAAATTTCGTGCGTATACTTTTGAATATATGTACATTACAAAAATGCAATAAAAAAAAATCGATTTTTTTGAAAGTCATAACTGCGTATAACCACTTAAGGCTTCTACGAACTGCGGTATGGTAAGGCTTGTTTAGTAATTTTAGGTTCAAGATTGCGCTATTTCTATAAATAGGTAGTCCATAGTCTCTTTTTGATACTAATAAAGCTCTAGTTATGTTAAGGGGGGTGTTTGTGTGGATATGAAGGTGCTTAGATGAGAGGTATTTGATGACGTTAAGCCGGCTAGTAAGACTATTTCTGAGGTACAGACAATGTTCTCTAAAAGTGTATTTGTTGTCGAATACAATACCACGTATCTTCAGGGCATTAACCTGAGCTATATTTGTATTTTGATGACTAATTTGTATTTGTGGACATCGTTTCTTCCGGCAGATTTGCAGTGTCATGTATTTTCTGTCAGATAAAATTGCTCCTGAATGTTTGCTTCAGGAGCTAATATCGTCAAGCAGCTTTTCGAATATTGATTGTACTTTATTGATGTCTTTGACTTTTGTGTAAAAGAAAGCATCGACTGCAGCACTCACTGATCTTAGGGTAGAACCGGGCTTGGTAGGCTTCATTGGCAAAATGCTAAAAAGCAGAATCATTGAAGCGAAACTAAGAGAATCGGTGCTCAGGAGATTGGTAAGTAGAGGTACACCGCAAGGTGGAGTCCTCTCACCGTTTTTATGGAATGCAGTTGTAAATAAACTTCTGTTAATACTGGAATCGGTGGGCTGTAAGGTGATAGCTTACGCCGATGATGTTGTTATTGTTGTCTCTGGTAAATTTGTATCTACATTAAGAGACCTAATACAAAATACTCTAGATATACTTTCTAGGTGGGCAGAAAAGTGTGGTCTAGGAGTCAATCCAGATAAAACACAACTCATATTGTTCACTAGGAAGCACAGAATCCCTCAGTTAAGTCCAATTAAGCTCAAAAGGGAAGCTCTTGTAATTTCGGAAGAAACCAAGTACTTGGGACTAAACATAGATAGGAAACTGACTTGGAAGTCAAACACCTTAGAAAGGGTCAGGAAAGCGAACCTAGCTTTTTATGCCTGTAAGAGAGCTTTAGGTAAGACCTGGGGAATTAAACCTAAGGTTGCTCATTGGCTTTACACTGCTGTCGTCAGACCCATTCTTCTATATGGAAATGTTGTCTGGTGCTGTGCTATGCAGAAAAAAACCTATTCTAATTTATTGAACAAGGTGCAGAGATCAGCGGAATTAGCAATATGTGGCTTTGGACATCATGCTAAATCTGCCACCTCTACATCTCTTCTGCAAATACTCAGCGGCCTGCTCCGCTTTAAGGCTCAAAGCGAGCTTACAATGGAGGTTTGGCAGCCGCATCGCACATAGAGACAACGATGCCACTTAGACCTCGAAATGGGTCCGTTGTGAGCCGCGGGGGCTGGGCTACATTTCTCTCTCCATATTAAACCATCCTGAGCCTTTGACAAAGCATAAAAGGTTGTAGATACCTAAAGTGTATAGATTATCTATATTCGTTAAGAAGTAGGATTTTAGAAATCGATTCCTGCTTCTGGCTAGAGTCGGGCATGTGCAAAAAAGGTGGTGAATTCTTTCCAACTCCTCCTCATTTCTGCAGCTACGACAGAAATCATGTGTGTAAACGCCTAATCTCTTTGCATGATTTCCTATGAGTCAATGTCCTGTGAGGGCCCCTACTGATTTGAAATCTACTCAGTTTTATAATACTCTTGGATAGACGTAAGTTTAGCCTTGGCCATGTTTGCCTAGCAATTTCACAGGTGTTAGCGCTAAACCACATTTGATTTGCAGGTATCTCCATAAAATTACTTATGTCTAGCATACAGGTACTTTCTCTTGCAAGTTGGTCTGCCCTACAGTTCTCTGGTATATCTCTGTGGCCTGGAACCCACCACAAGATTATACGATATTGTTTGGCCATCTCATTTAGAGATTGGCGACAACGTAAGACACTCCTTGATGTTGTTTGGAATGCATCCAGGAGTCGTAGGCCAGCTTGGCTGTCCGATAGAATGCAGATATCCGCTGATGATATTCTGTTTATCTTTAACCATTTTAAGACTTCATGAATAGCGTTTATTTCCGCTTGAAAAACGCTACAGTGATCCGGTAGTTTAAAGGATTCACTAATAGAAAACTCTTCGCAAAATAACCCTGATCCTACACCGGTGTCCATTTTGGATCCGTCCGTGTAGATCTTATCGGGTGTGTTGGATGTTAGATTTTCTTCAAGTCATTCCAGTCTAGAAGGGATTTTCATTAGGAAATTCCTTTCGAAGCAAAGAATGGGAGGGTGATAATCACAGTCACCGGGTATATCCGTGTAGGAGTCTAAAATGGTTGAATGTCCATGTGTGACAGTTCTCCATTGTGAGCTCGCTTTGAGCCTTAAAGCGGCGCAGGCCGCTGAGTATTTGCAGAAGAGATCTAAGGGTGTCAGATGTACCATGATTTCCAAAGCCATGGATGGCGTGGTTTTCATGGCGCCACATATTGCTAGTTCCGCTGATCTCTGCACCTTATTCAATAAATTAGAATAGGTTTTTTTCTGCATAGCACACCACCAGACAACATATCCATATAGAAGAATGGGTCTGACGACAGCAGTGTAGAGCCAATGAGCAACCTTAGGTTTAATTCCCCAGGTCTTCCCTAAAGCTCTCTTACAGGCATAAAAAGCTGGGTTCGCTTTCCTGACCCTTTCTAAGGTGTTTGACTTCCAAGTCAGTTTCCTATCTATGTTTAGTCCCAAGTACTTGGTTTCTTCCGAAATTACAAGAGCTTCCCTTTTGAGCGTAATTGGACTTAACTGAGGGATTCTGTGCTTCCTAGTGAACAATATGAGTTGTGTTTTATCTGGATTGACTCCTAGACCACACTTTTCTGCCCACCTAGAAAGTATATCTAGAGTATTTTGTATTAGGTCTCTTAATGTAGATACAAATTTACCAGAGACAACAATAACAACATCATCGGCGTGAGCTATCGCCTTATATCCCACCGATTCCAGTATTAACAGAAGTTTATTTACAACTGCGCTCCAGAAAAACGGTGAGAGGACTCCACCTTGCATTGTACCTCTACTTACCAATCTCCCGAGCACCGATTCTCCTAGTTTCGCTTCAATGATTCTGCTCTTTAGCATTTTGCCAAAGAAGCCTACCAGACCCGGTTCTACCCCAAGAACCGTGAATAGACGCAAAGTTTTGTTTCACCACGACAACTCAAGTCCTCATACCGCAAGGCAAACATTAGGCAAGCTGAATGAGCTCGGATGGGAGCAAATGTGTGATTATCACCTTTTCCGTGGGCTTCAATCCCATATGGGTAACAAGAACTACTCCTCAAAAGAAGCTATAAAAAGGGATAACGAATCTATAAAAGGGATATCCAAGGACAAACAATTTTTTGAGCAGGGAATTAAAAATTTGTCTAAGGAAAATATGTAATTGATTAATAAATACTGAACTGACCTGATACAATACAAAATATGGGCTCTTATGCGGTAAAGGGTTACGAGGGCAGACTTACTGTCCACATAAAATGTGATCGAGTAAGAGGGAACAATTTATTCCATATAAAAATATCAACAGTTATATAAGACGTATGTTGCTCAGCGATCAGTTCTGGACTAGTTTCGGACTAGACGCATTTTTTTATTGGATTGTGTAAAATGTGTCCCCAAATATTAAATTAAACAATTTTTCGGAAGCAAACTGCTTTTAAAAAGAAAAACGTCTATTCATGAAAGAATGACTTTGGCCAGAATCTTACGCATAAGTGGACTAAAGTAGATGGTTTTCGGGGTCACTGTAGGATTCTATACGGTGCAGCAGCCAAAGAAAAAAAACAAACCAGACTGCAATAATAAGAAAGGAAGTGTTTGTGCCTAAACATCAGACTTTTTTCTATAGTAAGTACGAATATAATGTATTCCTTATTTGCTCTACAATTGGCCTAAATTATTTTAGAAAACTCCTATAAAACTTCTATTTTTTTTAATTGGCGCGAGTTGAAGAAACACCAACTCGTGCTAACCGGCGCCAATTGGACACACTAAGTGAAGCTAATTCCTTCTCCACCTGATCTTGCTAACTCAAAGGATGCTTTCCTCTTCTTCTGCTACCACCAGCTGGTACCTCATAGAATATTTTCAGAGTCGGAGCGTTTGTGTTTATGCGGATGACATGACCCAGCCAACGTAGCCGCTAAATCTTTATTCGCTGCGCTATGCCTATGTCGTCGTAAAGCTCATACAGCTCATCGTTCCATCGTCTGCGATATTCGCCATTGCCAACGTGCAAAGGTCTAAAAATCTTGCGCAGAATCTTTCTCTCAAACACTCCAAGCGTCGCTTCATCGGATGTTGTCACCGTCCAAGCTTCTGCACCATACGTTAGGACGGGTATGATGAGAGTCTTGTAGAGTGTTAGTTATGTTCGTCGAGAGAGGACTTTATTACTCAATTGCCTACTTAGTCCGAAGTAGCACTTGTTGGCAAGAGAGATTCTACGTTGGATTTCAAGGCTGACTTTGTTAAAGGTGTTAATGCTGGTTCCTGAATATACGAAGTCTTTTACAACCTCGAAATCATAGCTGTTAACAGTGACGTGGGTGCCGATACGCGAGTGCGCCGACTGTACGTTTGAAGACAGGAGGTACTTCCTTCTTCTCTTCTTTATCCAGTTTGATGATGTCAATATCATCGGCATACGCCTTTAATTGTACGCTCTTGTAAAAAATTGTTCCTGTACGATTAAGTTCTGCGGCTCCCACGATATTTTCCGGCATCAGCTTTAAGAAGTCACACGGCAGCGAGTTACCCTGTTTGAAATCTCATTTGGTATCGAACGCCTTAGAGAGGTCCTTCCCAATTCTGACGGCGCTGCTCCTATTGAGCAAGGCCATCTTGCATAGCTGAATTGATTTCGCGGGGAGACTTCTTTTCGTGCTGTCGAATGCAGCTTTACAGTCGACAAATAGATGATGTGTATCTATGTATTCTCTTTTAATGGGTCTTGGAGGTTCCTCTGCTTTCAAACACTCGTTCGAGAACAAGACAATGTGAGAAGCGAAGAAACCCAGGATAGCTGGTTGTGCACTGGCTCTTGGACCCTCCACGTATAAAACCCCCCAATGAAAACACGAACGAAGCCCACAAAACTACAAGCTATAGGGTGGGCCATATAAAATTTGATTTTTGAATCCGCTATTAAAAAAAGCGAATCAATATTTTTTCAAACTTTTTTTTTTATTTTGAAGACTGAACATTGTCATTTATGAATGCAAAATAATATCATTCAAATGACTGCCACGACTGGCTTTACAGTAGGCCATTCGATCAACCCAATTTTTAAGCACATTTTCGATTGTTTGGGCAACAATTTCATGAATGCCAACTGCGATTTCGTGTTTTAAAGCCTCAATCGTCTCTGGATGGTTCGCGTAGCATTTGTCCTTAACGGCTCCCCACAAAATCTGGTCCAACGGGCTTAAATCACAGCTCCGAGACGGCCAATTGATATCGGAATTTCAGCTGATTATTCGGTTTTCAAAAACGGTAGCCAAAAGTTCGAGTGTAACTTTGGCAGTGTGACAAGTTGCACCGTCCTGTTGAAACTAAATGTCGTCCATGTCATCCTCTTCAATTTTTGGAAACAAAAACTCGTTGAGCATGTCACGGTAACGCTCGCCATTTACTGTAACCGCGGCTCCTCGCTCATTTTCGAAAAAAAATTGGCCCGATGATGCCGCCAGACCAAAAACCGCACCAAACAGTGACTCGTTGTGGATGCATTTGCTTCTCTACAGTAACGTGTGGATTTTCTGAGCCCCAAATCCGACAATTTTGCTTATTGACGTAGCCACCGATGTGAAAATCAGAAAAGAAGAAGAAGACTCACCACTTTGGAAATATGTTTTCAATATTTCCCAATTTTGTTTAAGCGTATAGCGTCCCATTTCGTAAATCTCAAACCTTTAAGTAAATTATGAACACATTTGCCATGTCATTTGTGTTACCATTCTCAAAAAATGAGGTGGTTCAAAAAGCAAACGTTATATGGCCCACGCTGTACATTTGCCATTAACATTGCCGTTATAAATTTGAAAAACATTATGTTTGTAGCTTAGAATCTAAATGTTTCTCAAAAATGAGTGAAGTTTTTACAGATACTTGCATTAAAACGAATATCTACGAAATAAGTGTCACATTTTTTGCTTATACTCCTGTACTCGTACACATATTTTCCACCGTATCAACCCGCATACTAAACATTTTCTAGCTAGGTAAATTTATATCAACACAGCTTCTCTAGCTAATCCCCTATTATGAAATTAACCACTTCACGTCAATGTTTTCTGCCCTCAAATGCCACGGCAGTTGGTTGCACTTGAAAAAATAAAGCAAAAACTAACGAGTTAAAGCCCAGCAGGGAGATCAACTTTTTTACAGCTGTCGGAACTGAAGCACGCACCTGGGGTTGATTATGTAGCACAGGAGCCAACCAGGCGAATCTTTTTGTGACCAGCCTTGCCGGACAACGCAACGGCCGACTGAGCATAATTTGCAATGTTGTGGCGGCTGTTGTCTCATGTTTACTTTCTAGTTGCACATGTTGCTGTTGTTGTCGCATGTTTGCTCTTAGGTTTAATTTTATATGCAAATTTGTATGCATTTTTTTCACCATTACTAGTATAATAGATGCTGGTTCATACTCGCCCCGACTATGCCTCAAAGTATGTAAATGGGAGCAACAGCTGTTTGCTGCGAGTGCTGCTTTTAAACTTCGCCCATACATACATACATGCTGGTGTTGCAATTAACTTGGTTGTTGTTATAGTTGTAATTACTACAAAATACTTTTTTCTCGTTCCCTGCATATTTGCGCTGCTTTTATGTACGCTTATTTTCTTCTCTTTATCAACGTCATTTTCATAATAATCTGCAGTTTTTCTGGTTGCTTGTACGCCCTGCTTGCTAGAGGTAATGTTTGTGGAAATTAAGAACAGTGTGGAAAATCATGTTGGTGAGATACTGAGCAAATAAACAAACAGCAAAGGGGACGCATATTCATCTTAATGAAATTTTTGCATTTTTCATGGGGTGGTGGTTGTAGTTTCAAAAGTGTGTTTACAAAAAAAGAATTTCCATATACAGTCTGTGTCAGAAGAAAAGAACCTGGTTGTTTCTTGTAACTTCCAGATATATTTCGTTCTGCGTTTTGCTGCATAATAGTCCCACTCAAGGGCTACGACGTCAGCGCTAACTCAGGTTAGTGTCGTTCGAAACTTTCCCGTAAATGCAATCAAGCAAAAATGGATGAGAAGTATGCGTAGCGTTTTGAGGCGGCATTTTATGCACGCATTCGAATGGGCCGAAATTATCTTACGCCGCGGCTGCAAAAGTAATTAAAAATTCAAAAACGTTTGTTGTGATGTGGAATCAGCGGCATGAGGTGAACAAAAGTGTTAATGACTTTCCCGAGCGCGACTTGAAGCGAGTGACGACAAAAAAGCAGGTTAAAGTGATCGTCCAACTTTTTAAGCGGGACCCTTCTGTGTGACTATGCAAGCACGATCAGTTCTTGCTAAAAAGGGAATACATGTAAGTATAAGCACCATCGAACGTCTACTAAAGGAGGCGAACATATCCTACCGTCCCACATCATCAAACCACTGCTCTCAGAAAAACACATTCAGAAACAACAAAACAAGAAAATGGCGTCACAGTATTGGACTGGCCCTCCCAGTCCCCAGACGCCAACCCCATTGAAAATGTGTGCGGAACTATGAAAACGCATCTTGCTGGAAGGGCAGTCCATGAGTTAAAGCAACTCGTGCATCAAGCTCGCAAAATCTAGTCCTGTTTGTCGACGAGCTACGCAGAAAAGCTGGTTCAAGGCATGAAGAAGATGCAAGGCTGTACTCGACAACGGTGAAGACTATACAGCTTATTATGTAATTGCGACTCATAGTTTTGTACATACTTTCATATACAGACCGGCTCTACAACCATTTCACATACCATTACCCCTTTTATACTTCATGAATAATCGCGGTTCCTTTTTTCTGACGCAGACTGTATTCGTGAAATATATACAGTGACGAGCATAATTGAGTGAATTTTGTGTTTTGATTTCTTATATGTAATATTATAATAATTGGCGCTTACAACCTTTTATTGGTTAATTGGCCCAACTGCTCCTACAATTTATGGTGCATGTCTTGATATACTTCCTCAAATGGAGGGACCAACAGTTTAAGCCGACTCCGAACAGCAGATATTTTTTAAAGAGGAGCTGTTTCATGGCAGAAATACACTCGGAGGTTTGCCATTGCCTGTCGAAGGGCGACCGATATTAGAAAACAATTTTTCTTTTATTTGACGTTAGTGTACGGAGTTCGAACCCGTGTATTACCGCATTATCACGCAGTAACTCTACCACTTTTTTGAACTACCCTATTTTGAACTTTATGCGTTCCATTGCTGCTCTTGTTGTATACTGCAGCTGTCTAACTTACTTACTTTGTTGGCACTACAGCCGTATGTTGGTTTTGGCCGAATTTAAAACATTGCGCCGTGTAGCTCGGTTTGCTGCTTGCTGGCGCGAGTTGGTGACGCCGAGTCTGCCAGGTTATGCCTTACTTGTTCTCACCAACGGAAATTGGGTCTTCCTCTTTCTATTCGTCCACCAGTAGGTTCCCTCTCGACGACCGGAGTACTTTCGTTCATCCTTGAGACATGGCCAAGCCAGCGCAGCAGCTGTATTTTAGTACGCTTCACTATATCCCCGGTGGTCTAGAGCTCGAAAATTTAGGGTATTTTAAGGAATTTTTTTCTACAATAAATACAAATGAAAAACATTTAAATTTTTTAAGCTTTTTATTGAACTTCTCTTACATACAAAAATGAGAATAAATATGTTTTTTTTTATTTTAATAATTTTAAAAACGGCGCTAGAGTTGACCCTCCCGAGAAATTGGACCAGGCCGGTGTTGTCCATTTTTGCTCTTCTATTTATCTGAAACACAAAAATCAAAACAATTATTAATCAGTTTGATTTTTTCGCGAAGCAGAAAAAAAAATTACAAAATGGCTCGGTTTTGAATTTGACACTCTAAAAATCATTTTTTTTGTCAATTTTTTAATCAAAAACTACAAAGTAATTGAAATAATAATATGATTCATTGATGTTGTGAATACTTACGACAACGTGAAGCGCAAACGGTCGTGGTCGAAAAGCGGTGAAGCTGCCCAGACGGTGGCCAAGCCTGGATTCACGGCCAGGAAGGTTCTTCTGTGTGTTTGGTGGGATTGGCAGGGAATCATCCACTATGAGCTGCTCCCCTATGGCCAAACGCTCAATTCGGTCCTGTACTGCCAACAACTGGACCGCTTGAATGCAGCACTCATGCAGAAGAGGCCATCTTTGATCAACAGAGGCCGAATTGTCTTCCATCAGGACAACGCCAGGCCACACACATCTTTGGTGATGCGCCAGAAGCTCCGGGAGCTCGAATGGGAGGTTCTTTTGCATCCACCGTATAGTCCAGATCTCGCACCAAGTGATTACCACCTATTTCTGTCCATGGCGAACGAGCTTGGTAGTCGGAAGTTGTCCACAAGAGAGTCCTGTGAAAATTGGCTTTCCGAGTTTTTTGACAATTGACAATAGGGAAGCGAGCTTCTATAAGAGGGGCATTATGAAGTTGGCATCTCGTTGGGAACTCGTCATCGAACAAAACGGCGCATACTTGACTTAAATCGCATTATTATAACCAATTTTATGAACAATTGAAAATTCAATAAAAATACCGCAAGACTTTTTTGTCAACCTTATATTAAAATTTCAGACGATTCGGTTGAATAGTTTTTTTTTTTTGACAACACTAGACCGAAAAAAGTTATTTCGAGGTAAATTAGTTTAAAGTTTGAGGTTATAATAGCTATAATATTGGGAATTCCCGCATGAAAATTTCACGGTATGTTCTTAAGATACTATACTTTCGAAATTTCGAAAAAACAAAAAATCCATTTTTTTTAATTTTTGACCCACCGAGTCCTCTTAATCTTTCCCGGTGTCACAAAATCAATTTTCCGATAGGGTAATTAATTTTATGCAATTAAATTAAAAATTTATTTAAAAACGAGAGCATTTTTTTTTTTTAATTTTCATATACATTATGAACTTTTCAATCAGAATTTCTAGAAAAAATTTGGACTCCCAGTTTTGTAGCGTATTGATTTTTGGGGAAATGAAGTGCAAGTTTTATGCGGCTAAAGAATCGCGTTGATAAAAAAAATATTTTTCTACAATACTTCGAATTTCAGCTCCCACGGCAGAAGAGAAGTCGAGAGTTAACGAAGCATTTGTTAGACATCCTAGACGATTAAGTTTCATTAGAGATAAATATAACCTAGAACCTACATCAAGAAAATTTTAATTATATCGAATAATTTACCTACCGCTAATGTATTAAAAGGAAAATAATGAAAAAGTTTTATAAAGGGTGGTTAAGCTTCAAGGGCCGGTGTTGATTTTGAATAAAATACAATTTTTTTAAGAAATTATCATCATTTCTCTTTATTATGATAATACTGGTATGGCTCAATTACGCATGGAGCAAAATATTGGCCAAATAGCCACCGCGGCCTCAGCGGCACACCTCCATCCGATGGTCCAAATTTTCGATGACGCTGAGGCATAATTGAGGTTCTATGCTATTAATGTGCCGAATTATCTCATCCTTTAGCTCTTTAACTGTTGCTGGCTTATCGACGTATACCTTTTTTTTCAAATAACCCCAAAGAAAGAAGTTCAACGATGTCGTTGACGTTCAGGTGTGGTTCACATTCGACATCGGCCCTTGATTTTTTCTTGTTGTAAAGTATAGAAAACAGTTGAAAAGCGAATAAATGATTATGCGTCGGGAAATATAAGTATGTCGACTCCACGAAAATTTTTTTTTTGACAAAAAGTGCTAACGTTTTACTCTGTTATCATTTTTTGAAAATTAATCACTCGCACTTCAATTTTGCTTTTTTATCCACTTGCACGAAAGTGAGGCTATTTCGAAAGGTTATTCAATTCAACAAAATTTTTTTGGCGTTTATTATTGCTAAATATAAAGGGTTTTCCAATAACAGGTGTTATTTTGAATATCCAGTTATTTCGGTAGATGTCATTTTGAAGCTGTAATTTTTTGATATTTGGCAACCAATAACTACGCCATTAATAAAAATGGAACGACACACGCTTAAGGGGGGAAGCTGGTCTAGAGCGCAAAAAATGGGCATATTTTATGAATTTATTTTGACTCAACAAAGGAATCAATCGAAAATCTGTGAAATAGGTTTAATAATATAGCTTTCATGGTACAAATACAAAATTTTTCGTCTGAATTAATTTCAAAATGGCCGCTGTCCAGCAGTTCTCCTAAGGCGCCTTTTTTTCTAGTGGGTCCATTGCCGAAGACGTAAACTCCTTAATTTTTGTCCTGGATCAAAAAATAAAATTTTTTTAGTTTCTATATAACAACAGAAAGAGACGTACGTAGGATTTTTTCGATATTTTGTTTTTTCGCGAAATGGTGCACGTTTGAACAAAAAGTTACAATTTTCACTATAAAGAACGACATAAAATTGTTGATTAAAAAAAAAACTATCTAATATAAATAAAAAATCCTACGTACTTCTCCGGAGAAAGGTATTTCGAATGTATTGTCAAAATTTCGTAAGAATCGGTAAAGATTTGTTCGAGTTATGTCTTCGGCCAGTTTAAAAAAAGTGATTTCAAGAAAAACGCGTTTAAAGTTGTAAGTAGCGTTCGGGGCATACCTGCGAGGCACTGCCGTCGAATCAAAAATTTGGGCATTTAGACATTTTTGCTGGCATCCCTCATTTGGTATATTATTTCTAAGACCCTAAAGCACCTTTTAAGACAAAAAAAAATTTTTCGATTTTTTCAAAATTCTAGACCAGCTTCCCCCCTTAAACAACGCATTGAAATTATTAAAAGATACTATAAAAATGGTGAAAATTTGGCAGAGACGGTTCGTAAAACTGAAGCACCTTTCGGACCGCAATACAGAAATTGGTGAAAAAATTCGAGTTGTTGGGACAAGTTAGTGATGTGAAGAATGAAACCCGTGCACGTCGCTCAAGAACAGCCAAAAATATTTCCGTTGTATCCGAAAGTGTTGAACAAGACCCAGGTTTGTCCATTCCTCGTCGTTCTGTGAAATTAGGCATTCCGCAAACGTCATTACACCGTATTTTGCATAAAGATTTGGGTCTTAAGGCTTATAAAGTCCAGTTAACACAAGAACTCAAGCCGATCATCAACAACGTCATGAATTCCATCGAAAAATCATCTTGAGTTATGAGGCCCACTTCCATCTCGGTCGTCAACAAGCAAAATTGTCGGATCTAGGGCTAAGAAAATTCAAGAGTTATTGTTGAAAAGCCTCTCTATCCTCAACGTGTGATTGTTTGGTGCGGTTTATGGTCCGGCGGAGTCATTGGACCTTACTTTTTCGAAAATGAAGCTGGATCAACAGTTACGGTGAATGAATTGCGCTATCGTTAATCATGATTTTTCATGGCCGGATTTGGATGGTACTGGTCTGGACAACGTTTATTTTCAACAAGACTGGCGCTACAAGCAACGAAATCATTGCTTGAATATCAAAATAACACTTCTTCTTGGACACCCTCATATTCGATAAAATTCAAATAATTTGAACAATTTTATAATACTCAACTTTGAAATAAAATTGAATCACAACTGCAATACCAAATGCGGTAAAGGTTAATTTTTTTTATCAAACGAAATTGCTATTTTTTTCCGCAATAAATTCATTTTTATATAGAATAAAATTAGTTATGTAACGCAGCCCAAAAAAAAAGTATTAAAAATCTGGGCAATTTTTTAGCTGTGTGAAACTTTCACTGATTTTACTAAAATTTCACGAGCCATTTTACTGCGTATTCGAAGCGGGGGAATTAAAAATTTAGTTGAAATTTGTTGAATTTTTCTAAATTTGTTATAAAGTTTGAAAGTTTCATTTATACGGTTTTGGTTAAAAAATGAACGAAGTAAAAAACTAAAAATAAAAAAAAGCATTGTAAATATTGAAAATAAGTCATAGTGCACTCTACTCTGCTCGCCACTATGGCTGCATGTCTGCATGTGTGTATTAGGAAAAGTTAGAAATTGCTTAAATTCTTCAAGCTTTTCTGTTATAAATACTTTTTATGGGTATAGTTGCACTGGCATTTTATCTGCTTATAAGTAAAAAAATAAAATAAAAATTGGTGAAGTACATGACAATTTTTATACATTTTTATATATAAATTAACTACAAGTCGTTGGTGCCCGCCGATTTGCTGGCACATAAAATGACACACTTAATGTATTTGAAACTTACAAATAAATTTTTAAAACCAATAGTGGGTTTCGTCTAAAGCAGCTTTAAAACGCAGATGTGTTGGGTATGGGAATAAGTTTAGTAAAAAGTTCGTAAAAGAGGTATCGCTGCTGATACTGTTTTTGTGTTCGGTGTACTGGTGATTTGAAGGTGTATATGTGAGGTCTCGATCGCAGTAGTTGATATTCATTTGAAGCGAAAAGATCCTTTTTTATCCGACGTCAAAAATGGATACGTTCGTCCCGAAAAAAGCAGCATTTCCGGGAAGCCATGCTTCATTATTACCTTTTAAAGAAAAGCGCAGCTGAAACACGTCGTATATTTATCAATATTTACGGTAATCACGCGCCATAAAAAACAACTTGTAAAGAGTGGTTGCGACGCTTCCAAAGCGGCAATTTCGACGTGAATGATAAAGATCGCGAACGGGCACTGAAATAATTCAAAGATACTGAACTACAACAATTATTGGATAAAGACGCATGCCGAACCATTGATGATGTGTCTCAAGAGTTGGAGTTTGACAGATCAGCCGTCGGTAAACGTTTGTACGTAATAGGAATGACCCAGAAAGCCAGTAACTGGGTGCCACATCAATTGCAGGAAAGAGATATCGAGAGATGTTTGGGGACGTGTGTGATGCTTCTTCAACGGTAGAAAAGAAAAGGTTTTCTGCATCGCATCGTCACTAGCAATGAAAAATGGATCTATTATGATAACCCTAAGCTTCTTAAATGTGGAAGCTGTTGGAGCTTGCCAGGTGAGACAGCTCCATCGACAGCGAAAAAAAATATTCGTGCTTCAAAGGTTATGTTGTGTATTTGGTGGGATCAGAAGGGTGTCATCTATTACGAACTCCTTAAACCACCTAAAACCATCACTGGCGATCGTTACCGACTGCAGCGAATGCGTTTGAAGCGAGCTCTCAACGAAAAGCGGCCGGAATGGGACGGTAGACATAACAAACTAATTTTGCTGTAAGACAACGCCAGGCCACACGTTGCTTAATCGGTCCTGAATTGGGAAATCTTGCCCCAACCGCCGTATTCCCGCACCTTCGGATTACCATCTATTCCGATCAATGCCGACAGCTCTTATAGGAGAGCGGTTCATTTCTTATGAGAGCATCGCAAACTGGTTCAGTGAGTGAATCAGGTAAAAAGAAGTCGAATTTTTCGTCAGAGGAATCCATATGCTGCCTGAAAGATGGAGTAAAGTTGTAGCTTTCAATGGCACATACTTCCCAAATTATCATGTATATATTATTTAATTGCTGAAATAATTCTTAACTTTTGCGAAGAAAGGACGGAAACTTATTCCCATACCACACATGCTTTTTGTTCTAAAGAGAGCACAACAATTTCTGAATAAAAAAATAAGTAGCAACGTCATCCAGAAATTTAAACAGTTCTCAATCAAAATGTGCTTGATGCCCACATATTAATACTTAACCTCAAAAATTAGGTGGTAACGCCATACACAAGAAATTTTAATATAATTAAAACTTTGTTTGATGCGTAATATCTAACCAATAATTAGATTTTGTTATTAATTGAAATTTTTCCTTAAAATTAGATGGCAACGCCTTTTTCAATATTATATTTTTGGGTTAAGTATATTTTTAAGTTTACTTTGATATGCATGTGTAAGTTTTTACAATTAACATATTTATGTAAACAGCTGGTTATTTAAAAACAAACTAGGTGGCAACTTCAGCTAAAAACATTTTTTTAAACTTGATACTCACATTTTAGTATTTAACAAAATTTGTTCTTCTGCATTGCTTGTGGAGCAAATTGTTCTTAGAAATGAACCGATGCTGTAATTCTTGCATCTATTTTTTAAAATTATTATTTTTTAATACAAACAGGTGGCAACTCCAGCCAAAAAATTTTTTTAAACTTGTTTAAATCCCTTCCTTTGATACTTATATTTTATTATTTAGCTAAACTTGCAACTTTTGCATTTAAATTCAGGTGGCAACGCTTTCAAAAACAATTGTTTGTGGAGCAAATTCTTCTTAGAAATATTTACTTTTATACCGATGCTGCAATTCTTGCAATTCTTACTTTTTTTAATACAAACAGGTGGCAACACCAGATAAAAATATTTTTTCAAACTGGTTTAAGTCCCTTCCTTTGATACTTATATTCTAATATTTAGCTAAACTTGCAACTTTTGCATTTAAATTCAGGTGGCAACGCTTTCAAAAACAATTGTTTGTGGAGCAAATTTTTCTTAGAAATATTTGCTTTTATACCGATGCTTGCATCAATTTTTTTTGAATTATTATTTTTTAATACAAACAGGTGGCAACTCCAGCCAAAAATTTAGTATTTAACTAAACTTGCAACTTTTGTATTTAAATTCAGGTGGCAACGCTTTCAAAAACAATTGTTTGTGGATTAAATTCTTCTTAGAAATATTTGCTTTTATACCGATGTGGCAAATCTTGCAATTCTTCCTTTTTTTAATACAAACAGGTGGCAACACCAGATAAAAATATCTTTTTAAACTTGTTTAAGTCCCTTCCTTTGATACTTATATTTTAATATTTAACTAAACTTGCAACTTTTGCATTTAAATTCAGGTGGCAACGCTTTGTGGAGCAAATTTTTCTTAGAAATATTTGCTTTTATACCGATGCTTGCATCAATTTTTTTAAATTATTATTTTTTAATACAAACAGGTGGCAACTCCAGCCAAAAATTTAGTATTTAACTAAACTTGCAACTTTTGTATTTAAATTCAGGTGGCAACGCTTTCAAAAACAATTGTTTGTGGATTAAATTCTTCTTAGAAATATTTGCTTTTATACCGATGTGGCAAATCTTGCAATTCTTACTTTTTTTAATACAAACAGGTGGCAACACCAGATAAAAATATCTTTTTAAACTTGTTTAAGTCCCTTCCTTTGATACTTATATTTTAATATTTAACTAAACTTGCAACTTTAGCATTTAAATTCAGGTGGCAACGCTTTCAAAAACAATTGTTTGTGGAGCAAATTCTTCTTAGAAATATTTGCTTTATACCGATGCTGCAATTCTTACGTCTATTTTTTAAATTACTTTTTTTATTACAAACAGGTAATGACACCCTTATAAAACCAGTGCTTTCCACAAAGCATCTACGACCCGTACGCTTTTCAACCTTGTAAAAAATACAGATTTTATGAAGTGGTTATAAATTATACAGGTGGCACATTTATAACCCAGAGCCATTGATAGGTTCCAGCTGAGCCATGTATCTCTTCACAAATTTTTGGAATTCCAAAAACCAACAATTTTTGCATAAAATTCTGCCTTTAACAGAAAATTACAGTTTGACATCTATTAGAGAATGGAATTGAACAGAAATTCAATGTGTCTCTTTATGGAGATAACATAAGAACGGAAACTAGTCCACCCCATCCATCGCCCATAAAATGGTATAGAAATCAAGTGCGCACATTGACATCCAAAACGCGCTAAAATTCAAAAGCTCTCATTTTCACGCTCAATTACCAATAATTATGGTTATTCCAGCCATCACGAATGCATAGGCGACTATGTTAATACTTATGCACATATGTATGTGTGTGTGTGGCTTGGCGAATAACCCAACATGGCTCAGTAGCCTAAATTGACAACCTGCACCTATTCGTAAGCCAACGGCTCTATCAATTGCAATCGTATCTCTGTACACACATACATATACGTGGTTACATACACACACATATACTTACACATTCATACGAATTGCCCGAAGTAGCTTGTTAGAGATTTTTGTTAATGACATATTCCCCATTTCGCCAACGCAGCCAGTATAAACATAATTACGGGCATATCAGCATATCAGCGTATAGACTCGCGGTTATATCAGTCGCATCTGCATGGCAGTGATTCAATTTTACAGCTTTTATGTTGCCTACAGCGACTAGAATTGCAATTAATACGCGAAAGGGACCATTGCAATAAAACCAACAAAAGTAAGAATAATAGCTAAAAGATCTACAAGTTGCATGTTGCGGGATAACATACAATCAGACATACAAATACACATACATACATAATATGATTGAAATCGGTGCAGCCGTTCCTGAGTTATGATATTTTATGTGAGTAATGGTTTCCTCTCATACGAAATGCCTGTATGGGAAAAACAATAACAAATACACAGCCGCTTATGAGCGTTTCTGTTGTACTGTTGTGGTTGTAAGTGTATTATGTTAATATTAATGTTGTTGTATATAATATGTTAATATTAATTAATAATAATAAAAACTGGAGCATTCAAGGAACTGGAAAAACATTTTTAACTTTATTTATTTTAGCATAATTTATTTAGCGTAAAAAATTGAAATGGAAATTAAAGAATCAAAGTATAATTACAAGTTTTTATCGGCTCTTTCACCTTACCTGTATATAGGTGACCACCACAATCAAATTTTAAAAAAGTACAGAAAAGGCTATTGTGACATCTTTAGAAAGTATGTTGAATGAAAAAAATCAACTAATTCAACTGTTTAAACATTTTACGAGTTCTATAAAGAAAACTTAATATGAAAAATTTCTTGCGATATAAAAAAAACATTTTATGAATGGTGGTGCGAAGCCCACTGGGTGATGCTAGCATAATTTCACAATTAAATCCATAAGTGCTTTACATTTTTGCCGAAATGGATACTCATGTGGTTCAAACACATCCTAGGGTTATCCAGGTCCACGTTTTGGTCTATATCTCGAGACCCTAGTTACGGAGGGGCATTAAAAATACTCTATACTATAGAATCATCAGCAGCTTCCATTTGCTACCCATATTGTACAAACACATCCTAGGGTTACCCGGGTCCACGTTTTGGATTATATCTCGAGACCCTAGTCACGGAACGGTATGAAAAATACTCTATACTATAGAAATCATCAACAGCTTCCATTTGCTACCCATATTGTACAAACACATCCTAGGGTTACCCTGGTCCACGTTTTGGATTATATCTCGAGACCCTAGTCACGGAACGGTATGAAAAATACTCTATACTATAGAAATCATCAACAGCTCCCATTTGCTACCCATATTGTACGAACACATCCTTAAGTTATCGGGGTCCACATTTTGGGCGATATCTCGAGACCCTAGTCACGGAGCGGCATCAAAAATACTCTATACTATAGAATCATCAGCAGCTTCCATTTTCTACCCATATTGTACAAACACTTCCTAGGGTTACCCGGGTCCACGTTTTGGATTATATCTCGAGACCCTAGTCACGGAACGGTATGAAAAATACTCTATACTATAGAAATCATCAACAGCTCCCATTTGCTACCCATATTGTACGAACACATCCTTAAGTTATCGGGGTCCACATTTTGGGCGATATCTCGAGACCCTAGTCACGGAGCGGCATCAAAAATACTCTATACTATAGAATCATCAACAGCTTCCATTTGTTACCCATATTGTACAAACACATATACAATAATGGGAAAGCAGTCCCTAACATGGGCAGTTTGTTGAAAAAATGCAAATGCAGCGAATAAATGGGCATCAATGAATGAAAATGTGGGCGAATGATCGAAGCGAATTGTGAGTGGTTTTGCCTCCGGCTGGGAGGTGGCTTTATTGGTACATAATGAGAAATATGCGTAGTGTGTGCACTACGCGCACACACATGCACACACTACCCATACATGCTTATGCACTTACATACCTCTTCATTGTGGCCAACAAGCTAATGGCTATTGAGATGTTGTTTTTGAAATCCCACAAGTTTTGTGTTTGTGTAGGCTATCATGTTGGCTTGATGCATGTATCTAAATACATGTTTGCGTGCGTGAGCGTGCGTGGGTATGTTTGTAAGGGCATTGTTAGTTTCGTGCATTTCTTCGCAAGTTCACAGGTACAATGCGTACCATAATTTCAGCTGAATCGTTAGAAGCTTAAACATGACGCTGGTGCAATATGAATTTCGCTGATGGGTTGATTTTGTTAATTGCAATAGAATTAGAGTGGCAACGAAAACACTTCATACTCTTCGTGAATAGTGAAATTAAGGTGAGGCTTTTTCAAATAACCCAAAAACAAAAAACACACGCACAAACGAGCGCTGGGAAACAAAAGGCAAACAAATTCAAAACTATAAATCTGAATAGGTTGAGTGTCATATGAGCCAAACTTAATTTCTATTTACATGGCGTATGGACCAACAGACATCCATATACACGCAAACATATGCAAACAAATTTTGTTTAGGCCCCCGTAAAAAATTAATTGTGATGTACAAAAAAATTGTTCAAATTTTGGAATCACACTAAATGAGTCAAGAATTTCGGTGCGGAGTACAGTGAAATATTTAGGAATAAACCTGGACAAGTTTTTATACTTTAATCATCACGTAAATCAACAGTTAGAGCGGGCCACAAGGGCATACTTTTTATCATCTAGAGTCAAGATAATCATGCAACAAGATTTAATACGACCTATAATTACATACGTCGTTCCCATATGGCTCAATATATCTCCACTCTACATGGAAAAATTAAAATTTTTTTCACTTCAAAGTGATTATATAAAATATTATTGCAACGGTCAACTCTATAAAATATCAAAAGTTAAGAGAATAGATAATTACATGATTAATCTCGAAAGGAAGCACATGCAAAGTTCGCTGAACTGCGATATGAACAATCTCATAAATGGGCCATTCTACACTAACGAAGAGTACATAAGAAACTCTATGGGACTAGGATTTATCCCGAACGAGACTTTCATCTACCTTGACAAAAACAAATTGGTGAAAAATGATGGGGCTCTGCCTATATAACACCACAGATATCGCAGAGCTACAGCTAGGTTAGGTAGAGTAGCCGTCACATATAGCTGTTGGTCCTTAGTGGTACAGATGAAGTTAGTTCTTCACGCTTCTCTATAGTAGACATTTTGTAAGAAGGCTGCGTATTTTGCGAGTCTAAGTAAACTCTGATTGTAGCGCTCCTAAGCATTTCATTCGTGTTCTAGCTAATGCAGGGCAAGGGCGCAGAAGGTGTTCTAAAGTTTTCCTCTCTACCAGTTCATTGCCAAATCTGCAGTTATCATTGTTTGCAATTCCTATCTTGTGAGAGAACGAAAGTTCGAGTCTTGGTGACGACCAAAATACAGAAAAACAATTTTTCTAATAGCGGTCACCCGTCGGCAGGCAATGGCAAACATTCGAATGTATAGATATCTGCAATGAAAAAGCTCCTCATAAAAAAAATACCATATCTGCCGTTCGGAGTCGGCTTGAATGGTACGGAAATGCGTTAGGGCCTTTAAAGATGGCCGCCCAGACATTCATGATGAGGAATAAAGTGGGAGACCTTTAGTCATTACCGATGAACTGATTCAAAAACTGGACTGTAAAGTGAAAGAGAACAGACGATTCACGATTTCGTCTTTGGCTGAAAAGTTTCCTGCTGTCTCAACACAATTGGACCACCCTCCATACAGTCCCGATCTAGCGCCGAGCGACTACCACTTGTTTATGCGCTTGAAGAAGCATCTGGCGGGGCAGTGCCATTTCGATAATGACAAAGTGAAAACGACTGTGACGATGGCATACAAAAGCTGGTCCCAAGCTACGATACATCCCTCAATATTATTGGGAAATATGTAGCAAAGTAGAGTAAAGTATGGCCTTTAAAGTGAATAAATTAGTTTTGGAAAAAATTTACTTGTTGTTTTTCATGTCAAAACGGTGGGGTATCTGTGACTATGGGGCAGCATTGACTTTAACATTTTCGGTGTCAAAATGATTCAAAAACTTTGCAAATACAGAACTGTACGCAGCCTAACATAATAACACGTGCTTATATGTAGTTTGGAAGTTCTCCTTAAATGCTCAGCGGAGCAACACGTATTTCAGTGATTTTCGATTGGGTGATGTAATTTTTATGTAGCGCTACGTAAGCATTTTTTGAAGTAAAAGCAATTGTTTTCTAAATGCTAAAGTTATTAACTGGTGCTTCGGGATTTCCATTTTGAGAAAAAATCGGTAAGTAACAATAAGTTTTTAAGAATAAAATAACCAAAGCAATGAATGTGAATAAAATCATTTGGGGCACATTTGACTTTTGAGTGTGGGGTACTTTTCACGAATGTGAAATGTGCCCCATGTTATAATTATGTTACTATGTTTGGTAACTGTAAGTAATTTGGCTTATTTATATATGACTTTTGTACAGTAATGGTACGAAGCTATAAGAAAAAGTCATCTGGAAAAGAAATAAATAAAGAAAATATTAAAAAAGCCATGAATGATGTAAAAAATGGAGATGACACACAAACTTCGGCAGCAAAAAAATACGAAATCAAAATAACGTCATTAACAATGCGGGTAAAACGTCAAGGTCCACTTAAACTTTGTGGTGGACTCTAGTAATAGTCATTCGGACGATGAATTATTGTACAATATTAAATATTCATCGCGTCAACTCTTCACAAAGAAACTCGAATAGCAGCTTGCTGACTACATATATAATTTGAAACTGGAGCAACTACAGTCTTAAAACCTCCTAAGGTAAGTATTTCAGTTCATCTGAGACAAGACACATAGTACCTACCTAGAAAATTTATTATATATCGGTTTCCTGTTTTTTCATATAGATTATTGCTCGAAAAGATCAGAAAACAGTATCTCAAGCCCCCTCAGCAGAGCGTGGAAGCCTAGTAACCATGGTTGGGATTATATGTGCCAGTGGAAACTATTTGCCCTCGGTGTATGTGATTCCTCGTGTACGATTCAACGAAAGATTCACATATGGATCCTTCCCAGGTTCATTGGCTCTGAACTCAAAATCTGGCTGGATGACTTCAGAACTATTTATCGAAGTAGTGAAGCATATAAAATGCAGCACTAATTGTTCAAAAGATAAGCCCATTCTCGTTTTACTAGATAACCATTCATGTTATTGTAGTCTCGAAAGCATTAACTTTTGCAGAGATAATTGAATTGTGATGCTATCTTTTCCACCTCATACCTCGCACCATTTGCAGCCCTTAGATGTGTCCATATTCGGACCATTTAAACAACTTTGCCGAAAGAGCTTCAACGATTTTACTGTTTCAAACATCGGACAACAAATAATTTTTATGATGAGGCAAAATTAACGTCACAAATTTTAAGTGCCGACATGTTTACGTTGGAAGACTTGCCGGAAGAAGAATCTCGCCCAGTTATTAATGTCAGCGAAAAGTAGAAAACAGACAAAATATAATAAACGTGCTAGAAAGGCCACAAAGCTATTCGGCCCAAAACCCAACTCCTGAAATGGTATATATTTTGTTTTTTGAAATAACGTCTTGTTTTTTACGTTATTGTAAGTATAAAACAAAGTAAAAACACGATGGTCAAATGTGTCTCTTTAAAAGTCAGAGGTGCTCCTCCGGCAGGGCACATTTGCCAAATTGGCTATTTTTAAGAAGAGGTCGAATAAGGTATTTACACTGTTTTTTGTAACTCCTTGGCCAGTTAAATATTAAGTTTGATTTCTAATAGTTACGATCAATTTTTAAAATCTACGTTTTTCTCAAAAAATATGCCAGAAATATGGCTTCGCAAAAAAGGTTTCACAGGTGCCCCACTTTACCCTACTTACTTTAAAAATACGCCTCGTACATTATAAATTACATAGACGGCCGCCGTAGCCGATGGTGCGTGACTACAATTTGAAATTCAGAGAGAACAAGGTAGAGGGTATTGCTAATATTCAGATGTACTATATATATTCCTGTGAATCATTTGCAACCTGATATCGAAATATTGTTACTTCCACTTAACAGCGAAATGCCCTAATGCAAATACTACCAAATTTTCATTTCAACTCAAAGCAAGCAGGTATAAGGAAATATGCGCCAACTGACCAATTGTATACCTACTTACATCATTAAGCACCTACATATACGTGAATATGTTAAAAAAAGATAAATCGCCTATTACGCATTTTAACCAGTCTGATGGAAATACGCCATTAATTTTGTTCTATTTCGGTTTATTTTTTTATCTCAAAATTGCGTGGCTGGACCTAAATGCGTTCAATTTTTTTATGACGTACGCCTTCAATTCTTTTCAACCAACTTGTATTAAAATCTAAGCACACAAAAGTTACGGTTTAAGCTGCGGTACTGAAGGAAAGTTAATAAACAAAGTTCCGCCTACGTATACATACGGGAAGGCTCTATTAAAGTGAGAAGAAGCTTAGTTTTTTTATTTTACTATTAAATTTTGATTATATGCTCAAGGTATTAACTCTTCAGTTATGTTCTATTCATGCACATTTATTTATAACTTTCATGAGTTTTAAAAACGCCGATTAATTTACTAAAATGGACATTTACTTTGCTAGTTTTTCGCGAATATAACTTCATATGCATTTCAATTAAATAAAACCACATACCTGTTATATAATATCCTCAAGCATATCCTTCATGTCACCACAAATATTACGGGAAACCAAAAACAATGGGACGAATAACGTAGCGTCGACTTCATTGTCATTGATATTTGTGAAGTGCACAATAGGCTATGAATTTCCAACAGATAATGGACATCGGCTGTTGATTGCGTCGTTTGTTTTATGCATAATCACTTCCAACTGATTCCAGCACTCAGCACTATCGCTCCCAGAGGGAAGTGGTGATGAAGAAAATTGTTCATTTTTAATAAAGCTATTGTTTAAATAACAGTTGCAATGAATATGAGTATGAGTAAGAGTATGAGCATGAGTATGTAAATGTATAAATGCGTGTATGTGAGTTAAAGAAAGCTTGGCATTTGATGAAGTTTTTGAATTTATCGACAGGGTATATTTGTTCTCAGTTCTGCTGATGGGGGTACTGTATAAGAACTGCGAAGTGATAAAAAGCGGAAAGTGTTACTTGTGGTGAAGAAGAGTGCATTGAAATGGTTTGGGAGTGAATGCATGGTGCAGGTACTTGGGGAATTGAAGAATATTCAGCAGACGGATAGGTATTTCGATTTGTTCTTTAAAGTCAAACTTTTTCTTTAACTTCAAAGCAAAACAGAATGTGATGAAATACAAAAAAAAAAAAAAACAAAGAAGTGAAATAAACTTAGAAAATAAAACTTCTCAAAATAAATAAAATAAAATGAGTTCAATTAAAGCGAAATAAAATAAAAAAAGTAATGAAAAATTAATGACAATAAAATGAAATAAACTAAAATAAAACAAAAATGAGATCAAATAAAGTAAGACAAAATAAAATAACCAGAAATTAAATATATTAAATTAAAAAAACAAAAGAATGAAGTAAAATAAAATGAAATGAAATATAATTACCTGAAACAAAAAATAATAATAATAATATCAGGTCAGCCCATAAGTTATAAAGTGATATAAAATAACGTAAAGTATAATATAATAACGCGACAGTCGCCGCAGTCGAATGGATTGATGCGTGACTACCATTCGGGGGTGCGTAGGTTCAAATCTCCCTGCATGAAGCACCAAATGATAAAAAAAGTTTTTTCTAATAGCGGTCGGCCGCAGTCAATGGAAAACCTGCGAGTGTATTTCAGTCATGAAAAAGGTTCTCATAAAAAGCCATTTGCCGTTCGGAATCTGCCTAAAACTGTAGGTCCCTCTATTCGTGAAATAACATCAGACACGCGCCTCAAATAAAAGGAGCAGCTAGGCCAAACACCCAAAACGGGTGTAAGCCCGCCGATTAAACGATTAAAAAATAAAATAATTTAGGGTGAAATAAAATAAATAAAAATAACAAATTTAAAATTAAGTAAATCACAATAAAAAAAATAAAAATAAAGTACATTGAATAAACCAAAACCCAAATGTACTAAAGTATAATAAAATTTAAAAAATTTAATTAAATCAAATTAAATGAAACATAATAAACTAATATAAAATAACAAAAGTAAAAAATTTAATTTAAAAATTAAAAACTAAAATTTAATAATAAAATAAATTTAGATAAAATAAAGTAGACGAAATTAAAATAAAGTAAAATAAGACGAAATAAGAAAACTATAATAAAACAATTAAAAAAATAAATAAATTCTTAACAAAATAGAGCAATAACTTAAAAAAAAGTACATAAATTCAAACAAAGTAAAATAACGTATAAAAAAATTACTGAGAAAACATAATATAACTTAATTAAACAAATTAAAACACAATTAAATGCGATTAAAAAAATAAAATTTAATTTAATAAAAAAAATTGTATGGAGTACATGGAAACTACTTGCGTTACGACCAGACAAATCTGGCCATCCTACAATCTGAAACAGACAAAAATCCTTATAAGTCTTTCGAAACACGAACTAAGGCATATAATATCTCTTATCACCGGATACTGCCTTTTGGGCACTCACGCACGTCGGCTCGGGGTTCCTCAAAACGACCTGTGCAGATACTGCGAGGACGAAGATGAGGAAGTATCGAGCAGGCATTTGCTGTGCAGTTGTCCCGACCTAGCCAGAGGTCGACTCGCTCTTCTAGGCTCTCCAGCAATTGACAATCTATCAGTACTCTCGGACCTGAAAATCGAATCTCTCATTAAATTCTCGAAACTAATTAATATCTTGGACCAAAATCTATAGTAAAAATTTCGGTTAGGTGGGGAAATCATATAACATAATGAGCTCTAGGGCAACACAACGGACCCAACTTGCGGTTTATGTGGCACTCCGATGCGGGGTCACCCTTAAACCAACCAACCATGGAGTACATTAAAAACCACATAACATTAAATACAATACACATTAACATGATATTATCAAATAATTAAAATAAAAAACATAAAAAACTTAATTCAATTAAATTTAATTTATTTTAAAAAAGTTGAAATAAATAAATTAAAAAATTATGTAGCATTAACTATTAAAATGGTAAAAAAATATTAAATTAAATAAAATTTATTTAAATAAACAAAATTGTATTGAATAAATTAAAAAATCACATAAACATTAAAATGATAAAATAAAAAGTAAAAGTAAAATAAAATCAAATAAAGTAAATAAAATAAAGTAAAAGTTAAAATAATGACATACTCGTTTGGGGTAATAAAATGGTTTCAGACAGATATCCTTCGAATTGAAACGCTGATACGCACCACTTTTACAAAGTTCCAAAGCCATTACCCTCAAAGCGCTGTGGAAAGAATATCGCTTCCTCGAAACGTTGGTTGGAGAGGAATCATCAATATAGCGCGTCTACACTTCTCGCAAACTTTAAAGCTACGTACATATTTTCTAAGCAGCGAGCATCATCTATTTAAAGTTATCGCTATGGCAGATAATGGCTTCACCGCGCTAAGTCTGATGGAGCAGGAGTTCCCAGTACCTGAGGGGGTTAAATCCCCAGCAGAAATGATCGCAGCATGGAAGGCAAAAACAATACACGGTGCCCATCCTCATGATCTCGAAATGGAATAGATAGACGCACAATCATCCAATTTATGGTTGAAAAGAGGAAAGCTACATATTTTCTGAAACAGAAGGTTTCGCAATCGCTATCCAAGCCGAGTTATTCCAAAAAGGAATTTCCGAAGGTCGATACATGGCGAGGCAATAGAAGATAGATGCCGAAGGTGCGGAACAATCGACCATATAATTGCTGGATGTAGCGTACTTGCCCCCCGTGGATATGTCATGAGACATAACAATATAGCAAAGATCCTCCACCAACAACTTGCGATAAAACACGGTCTCTTACAAGTAGAAGTCCTGTATTTTAAATATGAACCAAAGGCAATATTGAAAAATGCAAATTTTAAACTGTACTGGGACAGATTTATTTCTACAGATCAAACCGCAGCTGCCAACAAACCTGACATCATCTTGTTCGACAAGATAAATAAAACAGATTGATGTTGGAGCACTGCATGACAAACTTATCTTAAACATAAGAGCATACTTCCAACATAAGTGCTCCCAATCCGATCTGCACAAGGCTGCAAGTGATGCGGATGATAATTACACCCCACTTCGGATGAATCAATCCTACGAAATCAGAAACGCAACCACAATAGATGAAAAAATCCAAAGATGGTCTGAAATGGCTGTCCACGGCGTATATCGGAAAGACTTGCTGTGCCCACATGTCGACCAAAAATTGTCGCACTTATGGCTTACCAACAGATCGATATTTGCCGAAACGGAGGGTACCATTTTCGCCATACAAGATGGTGTGATTCCAACGAGAAATTACATTAAATACGTAATGCGAGATATAAATGCCGCTGCAGACAGATGTCGAAGATGCAATAGTCGAAGTGAGACATTAGACCACGTGCTAGCGGGATGCACCACACTGGCAAACTCTATGTACCTGAAGCGACATAACGACATCGCGAAAATAATCCATCTAAAACTCACGCAGATGTACAACTTCAATCCAAGCAAAATACCGTACTTGAGATACACACCAGATCCTGTTCAAGAAGACTCCAACTACCTTCTATATTATGAACGAACAATTTTAACAAATGCCACAAGAGACCACAATAGGCCAGATATTTTCCTTATTGATAAATCCAAAGCGACTGGTTATATAGTTGATATTACTGTTTCTCTAAACAGAAATATGCAAAAAACATATGCAGAAAAAATATCCAAATATTCTGCCTTTTGCATTGATGTCAAACGCCAGTGGAAGCTAAGGAAGGTGCACATACTACCTATTATCATCTCAGCTCACGGACTAGTGCATAAAAACTTAGCAGACAACGTTAAAACTCTTCAAGTCCCAGAATATTTAATTTTCGACATGCAGAAAGCAGCTTTACTCAATTCTTGTCATATAGTCCGAAACTTTTTACCGTAAACGTTATTCTTGCTTGTAAAATTTTTAACTATTGTATTTTATATAATATTTATAGACATTAATTTAATTGTAATCTTTGTACCTGTTATAAATTATTGGCTTGCAGCGAAGCTGTCGCCAATTAATGTAAATCACTCCTTTATTGGGATGCAATAAAAAAAAAAAATAAAAAAAAAAAAAATAAAATTAAACAAAATAAAACAAAATAAAAAAAATGTTTAAAAAAACTATAAAATAACTAAAATAAAATAAAACACTCAAAGAAAATAAATAAACATAGCACCCAGAAAGAAATAAATTGGGACATATAGTGTTTATTTGAACGCAAAAGTAAGATAAAGAAATAAATATTAGCATTTCTGCTCTTATTCTCATCACTCATACCCTTCCGCAATAACCGCTGGCTTTTAAACCACTCAGTTAATTCCAATAAATGCTCTGCTTCAAGCTGACATTTTTCCGCTCAAACGTACACTTCGAAATCGCCAAATAAATGACAAAAATCAGCAACTTCGCTACACAAACGATACCGATTGCAAGAAAAACAAAAATGTTTGTCAACTTTCAATGTGTTACAAACAACAACACATACTCGTCAACATATTGAAATTTCAACCGATTGCTGTGATTTGTTGCGCACTTGTGGCCCGCTTAAGCCATGGTAAACGGTCGAGAAGGTCTAGCTGCGTGTTTGGTGGCATTGGAAACAAATCATCCGTCATGAGCTGCTCCAATCAAGTGAGTTACTTAATTCGGACTTCTGCTGTCAACAACCGCGCAGATTGTGGCAGTCACATATGTTTAAGTCTTCCGTAGTTTAGATTTTGCTCAACCAGACGCCCTCGGTGGAAATTTCGACACAACATTCGAAACAGAAAAATTCAATTTTTGAAAATATATCAGTCACTTTGCCTTAAGGTTTTCTAAGTTTCGTTAGTTTCCTTTTCGATACGCATACAGACTCATCAAGGGCGTATGTATGTTAACGCTACGTATTAAATCTTTTACAAGAGATTCAACAGCAAGCAGCTTTTGTTCTTATTACAGCTGACTATGAATGCCAACGACAAAGTACAAAGCTGAAAAATTAACTTTTTTGTGCCTGATTTTTAATAAAAAAGGGATTTTAATGTTTCTATTCTTTTTGTGAATAATACATTTGTCTTTTTTTTCATTTCCTTTTACAGTAAGCGAGTAAAATTAAATTATTCGTTTACCTGTGTATGTAGAAAATACTATCTTCTTTGTATGCACATATACATATATAAAATTTATTTTACGTTTTATGTTAGCGGAGCCTTTACAACATCGCCACCGTTGGTGTGATTAAAAGATTTCATTGTTTTAGCGGCTTTGTGAGCGAGAGAGTCAAAATGCGATGCTTTGTGTGAGCTAAGAGTTTCAGGGATTATGTAAGAGTAACTCCAATTTATATTTATGCTTAACTTCCCTCCATTTTTTTGAAAGAGTGAATTAAAAAGTAGTGGGTTTCTTTTTTAATAAATGACTATAATTCGCTGATACCTCAGTCATGCAATCATGCAATATGATAGCACCTTGCGACATAAAAATTATCCATGAGCAACTAGTGTACGTAAAAGTATAGATTTTATATAGTAACGTTGCATACTCCATGTTGGTTTACTATTTTCCAGGACAAATATAGTGCAACAATGTCCCTTGGAAGATTTATTCTTGATATTTTCTAATGAATTATTTTGAAAAAAAAAAATATATATATATTTATTAGGCCGGGTCGATTTGTGGGGAGGCAAAAAATCGCCCATTGCTCTGTGAAAATCATATTCTAGGGATCAAAATAAGAAACTTTGCCGAAGGAACCATACCTCTAAAACGAATTCTGATGTCCCCCAATTTGGGTCGAACTTTTTAGTCTCTTTTCTCATGTAAAGGCCAAAAATGGTGATATTTTGAAATGATTGTATGGGGAACCCCCCAGGGGAGTTCCAGGGGGAGTGCCACTGGCATGGGTGGATCGGCCGTCCAAAGTTAGTGGGGGTCGGTCATACATTTGGACTCGATTGGAGCACTCTAAATGGGTCAAAGTGGGATTTTTCATTCGACCCAAGTTGGGGGACATCAGAATTCGGCAAAGTTTCTTATTTTGATCCCTAGAATACGATTTTCACAGAGCAATGGGCGATTTTTTTGCCTCCCCACAAATCGACCCGACCTAATATATATATATGGCAAGGGTAGGTAGCGTCCGATGTTGATAACGTGAGTCCCGGCGGCGGTCCGATACCACGTTGCTCAAAAGCACAACGGATGAAATCAATACGTTAATTAGCGCCCCAAAAACGCAAAAGCTATTAATGGTCACGCTAACCACCACTGCAACAAAAACAACAACTAGAGGATGTATCCAAGGCTCTATATGTGGTCCAATTTTCTGGAACATTATCATAGATGAGCTTCTTTTTAAGCCACTGCCTGAAGGGTGTGAAATTCAGGCCTTCGCAGATGACATCCTTTTAATAGTCAACGCCAAACCTGTAAAAGAACTGCAATTTTACGCTAACGATGCTCTGCGCCTAATACATTTATAACTGGGGAGAGAATGTGAAGTAGACTTTTAGCGTCACCAAGCCATATGCTTTGGCATTTAAAAGTAATACTAAACAAGCTGAACTATTTTTAAATGGCAATCGACTAATCTTCGTCAAATAAATTAAGTACCTGGGTGTAGTAATAGACGATCGACTGAGACTCACCAACCGTGCTAAGTACGTTGTCGCACAAGGTCAACGAGTATATAAAAACTTATCCCGATATGTTAGACGCGGAAAACGTTATCCCAATTTATAAACAAGTTGTGGAGCCCTTAGGTTAAATGGCTGCCCTAGCTACGGGCTCACTTGGGCTCACAAATATTAAAAATTCATCCTTTGTGGTGCCATACATGGGAGAGGAGAAAGGAGAAGGGAAGGAAGAAGGAGCCTTGGGATTTGAGACGATGATGACCATACATTTTACGTCGACGCCGACGGTGGCTGATTTGAGTTCGTAGCCCTTACGCTGCAAGTAAATGGGGCAAAGCCATACAGTTTAATTATATTCGCCGTCTTCTCCGCTCGTTCCAAAGATATTTCGCTATACGAGCTTTCACACAGTTTCGGCCAATTCGGCTCTGGCGCTTGCAGGGTTCACGCCGCTGCATCTGAAGATAAAAGAAACTATGCAAATCGAAAGTGTCAAATTACCTGGAGTACTCGAATATGATGAAGCATTAAACGTTAAGCTAGAGCAACGTACTGCATCAAAAAGTCACCAACATCCTTCCGAGCGTTAGTCTATACGTTTTGAAAGTATAGCATCACAACAGGAAGCTGACAATATTATCGACGCAAATGCGACCCACATCTATACCGATGGAAGCAAGTTTGAAACAGGCGCTTGTGGATCAGCTTTTGTCGTTCATAAACAAGGTGACGACAGGACGTCACGTAAGCTCTAGCAATTGACGCTGCAGTGAAGTGGGCTCAGAAAGAATTGAAAATGGAAAAACTAGTCATATATAGCGACAGTAGTTCTTGTTTGGGAGCTATCCAAAATCGGTCCTAATCCCTTAATTGCACCAATTCATCAGCACCTGCACCTTCTTTGCCAGGGACACAGAATTGACTTTTACTGGGTCAAATCACACATTAAATTAAAATATTTGCACTAAAATACAAATTAATTGAAATAATAACCTACCCGAAACGCAGTAAGCGCGTAGAGACCAAGGAAAAAAAAACCCCTTGGTAGGGTTTGAGGCCTATCTTAACCTCTGCCGTACTGTGGGTCGGGCACCCGGTTGCAATGCAACTCCACTTCGAGCTAAAAAGGCTCTACCCGCGTTTGGGTGTTAAGCCACAACCGCCACGATACTCCCCAAAGGGTCTACCTTAAGAACAGGTCTGGCCAAGCTCTGAGGGCTGCTGTTCCCCTTTGATACTAGATTTAAGTCTCCGGTCAGACTTCGTAGCCAAGACTACTACCAGTTGAGCTTCCATACAGCTCTGGACTAGTGGCCATACCCCAAATCCCACAACAGTACACACAAACTAAAACTAATCAACTGAACGCCTAAAAATTCCTTCACCGTCAAAAAACTTCACGCGCATACTGACCTAACAGTTCGACATTCCGACGGCTGGAGACCACATCACTCACATCATACGGTCAATTGATCCAACTTATCCCCACACCCATAAGATTTCTAATGTCTGAGTACATCGGGCATTCGCAGAGGACATGCACCCAGTCCTCTCTTGGCGACCCATAAGCACATTTGTCACTTACAGACACCCGCCTCTCATGCAAAAACGCACTAAGAGACCTATGTCCTGTAAGGAGGAAACCCAGGCTAAAGAAAGAGGAAACCCTGATTTTGGATTTTCCCCGACAAATGAAACATCCGGAATGTACTCATATGTCGCACGGCCTTTGGGACGCTTACACTCTTGATTTAGATGGCTGGTTGGTGATGACTAATTTTGTTATCGAACACAACTAATCTCGCCACGGAGTTGAAAATAATAACCTGCAAAGATTATTTTTCGTTAAAAATTCTCATCTCCAACTAAACGTCCTTCGGTCCATTCGCTCAAGCATGCCTATCTACAAACTAAATTTCTACCATACCACGAATGTTATTTTAGCTGTTGAAGTTGAAAAATCGATAGTTCAAGTTTCAAATGCTAGACGGACTGCCTTGTAATAGGCCCCCATTTGGGTTATTAGTAATTGAAACATGTTAGCTCATTTCACACCTGCTCCTCAAATGCGCACACGTTTGATTTGCCACTTATGGTAAATTTCCCATATTGAATAGTGAATGTGCATTACGCAACCACTTGCGTATGTGAACGTTTCGATCGTATACGTTATGTATGTTTGTTTGTATGTTGGCCTGACTATCCATTTGTTGTCTGCGTGGCTTGCATATTTTGTGGTTTACCCGCAAACTCAAGTTTCATTTAGCAGTCTCTAATCTGAGGCATGTCTTAGCTTACATGCGGCACTTGCATTTACAGGATACTAAAGATTTGTGGCCACCTTTCAGTTATTCAGATGGAATTAATAGGGCCTACAGGGGTGTGGCGGCATCACACTCACATAAGTAACGCCGTTTATAAATACTTCATATGAATACTCAGTATGAGCTCAAAATTTTAGAACTTTAAAAGAAAGCTTTAAAGGATATATTACATAAGCTTTTATAATTAAATAACCGCTATGCTGTATAAACTACAATAAAATACACAATGAATGATAATAGTTAAAGTTTAGTGAAAAATTACTAATATATCGCATATAAAATTTAATTGGTTTAGTGTTTGGGAGGAAATACTGCTCAATTTATGGAGTGGCTGAGCAAACATGCTTTCAAAAACAATTGATATTTTTTTTGGTGTTTCAGTAAATATTAAATTTCATGTTTTTCATTTACAGTTTGCTATTTAATAAAAATAGACAGTGGGCATGATGCGACGCATTTTTAGGCTATGAACCACTATTTTATACTGAAGTTTATTATTTTTTCCAGAAGGAGTTCTGGAGCCCAACACAACTCTGACCCTTGGACCAAATGGAGGCTGGTAAACTCTTTTGCCAAGCATGAGGCAGTTATTCGATACTGGATATAAAAAAATAGATGAGATAGAACTCGATGCATATTTGGGTATTTTAATTTTAGCAGGTTAAATCACTATAATTTTCCGTATTTATGGCTAAAATGAAGACATAAATGTATTTTTTTACAGGAGTATATCGTTCACACGGAGAACGTATTCGAAGCCTCTGGGATGAAGTGCACGGCCGACCATTATTCCGTGCAACAATGTCACTTGGCAGGTTTCTTGAAATTAATCGTGTTTTGAGGTTCGATGACAGAGGCAATCGAAGGGCTCAAGGAATGAACGACAAACTTGCTTCGATTCGCGATTTGTATGAGAAGTGGATGGCTAATTTACCGCTACTTTTTGTTCCATACGAAAATATTACAGTAGACGAGCGTTTAATTCCTTTCAGGGGCAGATGCCCTTTTTTAGTTTACATGCCAAGTAAACTAAGCAAATATGGAATGAAAGCATGGGTAGCTGCGGATGTGCGTACAAAATGTTGCCTTAATTTCCAAATGTATTTAGGGAAGGAGTCAGCTTCCGTTCCACCGGAACGGAACCAAAGCCAGCGCGTTGTGTTGGATCTCGTTAGTGGGTATGAAGGGCGGAATATTACAACCGACAACTTTTTTACCACCCGGGATTTGTCACTGGAGTTATTGAAGAAAATAATTACTTTGGTAGGCACCGTAAGGAGTAATAAACGATTTTTACCGGTTTGTGGTACTAAAGTGGAGTTAAGGAGTCTACCAGAGCGAAGCAGTCGTAATTTCTTTCTTTACACTCTACAAAATCTGGAGTGGATACTGTTGATCAACTTGTAGAAACATATACATGCAAGAGACGAATTAATCGTTGGCCTGTAGCAATTTTTGCAAATATCGTAGATATCTCAGCGTTGAATGCCTTTGTATTATGGATAGAAATTAATCCTTCGTGGAATGCTGCAAAAACATATAAACGTAGACTTTTCCTCGAAAATCTTGGCTTAGACCTTGTTCATGGGGAAATTGAACGCAGAAAAACGCTACCAAGAACTCAACCGTCCGCAAATATTGTACGCAATACGAGAGCGGACGCAGAGCAACCAGCACTTCTGCAGGAACTGTTCCGAAAAAAAGAAAACCTAGTCAGTGAGCCACCTGTGCAGTTTGCCCTAGCTCAATTCGTACAAAAGCTGCACGGTTTGCAAAAACCTGTGTGTCCACAACATCGTTCAACGGTTACGGTTTCAAAAACCTATTGTTTGGAGCTTTCAAATTAAAAAAAAATGTATCTAATGTATTTAAATTTGCATATATAACAGCTTAATAATCAATAAAACTAATGAATTTTAAAAACTTCTATTAAAATTATAAACTTTTATACTGATATCTAAGCAAAATACAGGTAAGGTCATTTCGTGACCCGAATATCACATGTGTAAATTTTTTTGAATGTAACAGAAGGGTTAAACGTTTGTACGAAAGGTTTTCGACTGGTGATGCTCTTTCTAATCCAAAAAGGCCAAATAAAAACCGACAAAGGCGTCGCCACGGACATCCCAAAATCGCCGTTCTCAGCAGTTGGGCATTGCTCGGACCAATTTACAACGAATTATTCGCATTGATTTGCATTTATTCCCGTATAAGATTCAATTGACGCAAAGATTGTTGCCTGCGGACAAGCCTCGTCGATTGAAATGGGCCCAAAGAGTCATCGAAATGGCTGAAGATGACGAACAATTTTGGAACAAAATCATCATGTCCGATGAGGCTCATTTCTTATTGAATGGGATGGTAAACAAGCAAAATTGCCGTATTTACGCCACTGAAAATCCTCACGAAATTCAAGAGCTACCTCTTTACGACGAAAAAGGCACTGTTTGGTGCGGTATTAGTGCGAAAACGATTATTGGGCCGTTTTTCTTCGAAAATGAAGATGGTCAAGCTGTTACCGTCAATCAGGAGCCTTATCGCGATATGATAACCACATTTGTTATGCCAATTATTCGTCGAAAGCGTATGAGGCAGTTCTAGTTTCAACAAGACGACGCTCCACCACAGACAGCTCGCACCACAATCGATTTTTTGAAGAAATTGTTTCCTCGTCGTTTGATGTCGAAAAATTGCGATTTTGACTGGCCACCGAGTTCGCCCGATTTAACTCCACCTGACTTCTTCTTGTGGGGATATTTAAAATCAAAGGCTTATATTAATAAGCCAAAGACCATAGAAGAGCTCAAGAACAACATCCGTGAGGAAATAGCCGCTATTCCAGCCGAAATGTTAGCTAAAACTATGGAAAATGCCGAGAGATGAGAAACTTTTTCATGGCAGAAATACAGTCGGAGGGTTGCCTGCCGAGGGACGACCGCTATTAGAACAATTTATTTTTAAACTCTTCTTTTAATTTCCCGTACAGAAATGATACGCTGTGCTATATTTAAGAACAAAATTAACTAATTTTTGCCGTGAAACTGAAAGACCTACAAAATTAGAAAAAATGTTAAAAAACTAAAAAACACACAAAAAAAAAAATAGTACCTTGTTTTTTTACTTTGGTACATTTTTGGATACCTCCGAAGAGGAGATTAAAAGAATATATTAAATAAATGTATGGTAACTTAACTATTTTTCTATACAAATTCAATGGTAATGTTCAAAGTGTTAGTAATGATATGTGTGACTACATTTTTTGGCGATGAATGGAAAAATTGAGGTGTGAGCATCTCAAAAAAAAACCCCATTTTGGACCATCATAATTTAAATATACTATTTGCAATGCAAGTACGGAAAAAGCTAACACCCACTGAAATGTAATGCCAATGTGAAAGAAGAATAAAATAAAAATTTTTGTAGTGAATGTTGCAAGACGCCGATTGTCGATTATTATTTGTTCGAATGTTTTCCTACTTGTTGCTTTCGTACTGAGCATTTCCAACTTTTGCTGATCATTACAAAAATGCAATACACTACTCTGAATTTTCATGAATGTTTTGTATACCTATGTGTATTTTTATGTATTTATGTTGTACACACAAATGGAAATAGTAGTAACATTCGCTTTTGTTTTTGTTTTCGCTATGATCGCATATCATTTACACTTTTGCAATTTTGTCACACATTTACCTATTAATAGTCGTTGCCGACCAGTTTTCCCAATCCATTCTTCCCAAAACTTTTTTCCCAATGCTTACTTTTCCCAAACGCAAATGTTCCCAAATTTTTTCATCCAAACTGTTTTTCCCAAGACTTTTTTCCCAAAAGTCATTTTTCCCAAAACTTTTGTTCCCAATAAAATAAATTCTTTAGAGGAGTTCTACGCAAAAATACGGTGGATTGCGTAGCTGGAGTCGGACTGATGAGAGTTATTTTTTGAAGCGCGGCCGAAGGCCGCCCACGCGAAAAAGAGTTCTACGCAAAAATACGGTGGATTGCGTAGCCGGAGCTGGACTGATGAGGGTTATTTTTTTGAAGCGCAGCCGAAGGCCACCCACGCGAAAAGAAGATCTACGCAAAAATACGGTGGATTGCGTAGCCGGAGTTGGACTGATGAGGGTTATTTTTTTGAAGCGCGGCCGAAGGCCGCCCACGCAAAAAGGAGTTCTGCGCAAAAAAATAACAAGTTTGGGAAAAATAGGATTTTAATTGAATTGGGAAAATTGTTTTTGGGAAAATTGGTTTGGGAGTTATTTTATTGGGAACAAAAGTTTTGGGAAAAATGACTTTTGGGAAAAATGGATTGGGAAAAGTGTACGGTAACCATTAATAGTAATTAATTAGTTGCATTGTTCATTTACTTGTTTGAGGTTTTGGTATTATTCGCTTAAAATACCTATCCGTACAGACTGGCACTGCAACCATTTCTACCACCTACCGCCTACCTTTCCATTACAGATGAAATTATTTACAATACATGCCTAAGCGATGACTTGCATTGTGTGCAATACTTATCAATGTGCTTCTTCTTCTTCTTAATTGGCGCTATAACCGCTTACGCGATTTTGGCCGAGTTTAACAAAGCGCGCCAGTCGTTTCTTTCTCGTGCTAACCGGCGCCAAGTTGAAGCCAAGTCTTTCTCCTCCTGATCTTTCCAACGTAGATGAGACCTTCCTCTTCCTCTGCTACCACCAGTTGGTACCGCATCGAATACTTTCAGAGCCGGAGCGTTTGTATCCATTCAGACAACATGACCCAGCCAGCGTAGCCGCTGGATCTTTATTCGCTGCGCTATGTCTATGTCGTCGTAAAGCTCATACAGCTCATCGTTCCATCGCAATGTGCTTCTACACTTGATATTAATTGAAGGTTAATTATATAGTTCCTTTATATAAATATTGAAAAAACAATGAAAAACCTATACGTAAATATATGAGTGTGTATGCACATTAAAAGATATGTATCTGATGACTGATGCTGAGGACAGTGTAAGCTCTGCAAGTATTGTCGTTACCTTGAATATGTTTTCAACCATTTCAAACTCAGATCCAAGCTGACCCAGACAATGTCTCAGCCTGGTGTCAATCGAATGGTCTAGAGTTATATTTAGCAAGTGATTTCATTAATCATTCTCTAAATCGCCTCTCGTTATCCCCACTCCTTGCATTGGCGGTACTCGACTAACCGCTCTTATAGGGATAACTGATTTAGCTGTAGCTTTTGACTCGTGATTTTTATTAAACAGGTTAACGCTCTGTAATTTTGTGTCAAAATTTCAAGCAAATCAGAGGAAACTGTGTTATCACATGACATTTTCTAAGTCCGTGAATCCTTTTCCTTAACTTATTATGTTCCAAATGTAACTCTTTTCTCAGTCAATGAAATTCGTGATCTTGGTGTTATTTTTGATTCGTCTTTTACGTTGATTATCTATATTAACTTTATTATTATGAAGGCATATGCTATCTTAGCTTTTTTGCGACGCTATGCTAGTGATTTCAAAGAACCATACACTAGAAAAATTTTACATAATGCTTTAGGCCGTTCGAAGTTGGATGTGCCTCCATCACTTGGAATCCGATGTATTCCTCTCAGAATCGTAATCTCTCACATTCTCTTAGAATTGCAGGAGTTCAACGTAAGTTTGTACGTTTTGCTCTTCAACCTTACACTTTGATAGTCCCTTGTCACCCTACAGTTTAATGTTTATATATGATACCATTGGTATATATTATACCAGGCTTGTTCAAAAAGTATCGCGAATTTTGAATTTTCGCAAGTTGCGTATATTCGACTTTCGATTTTTTTGTGGCGATATGTTGATACTCATGTCTCTCACTCATGCCGACGAGTTCTGCCATTTTGAACGTCCAGTCAATGCTTGGCAGCTGCTTTGCTTGCACGTGTTTCGGCCCGTCTTCGACTTTTACCTATTCAAAAAGATGGATCAAAGAACCTGTATAAAATTTTGTGGGAAAAACGAAATTAAGTGCGCGAATGCATTCCGAATGTTGAAGCTACTTTGGACCAAAGCAACGTCTATCGGTGGTACAAAATATTCTTAGAGGCCAAAAAGATGTGAACGACGAAAAACGTGCCGGACGCCCGAGCACTTCAACAACAGACGAAAAAATTGATGTAGTGAAGAAAATGGTATTGGCCAATCGTCGAATCAATCGAAAGCAGCATCGCATGAACATTGCTAATGAGATGTTGGACTCTGTCCGCGACGAAACAAATTTGCTCCAGAGGGTCATAACTGGCAACGAATCATGGGTATATGGTTATGACGTGAAAACCAAAGCTCAATCATCTCAATGGAAGCTGCGTACGAACCAAGACCGAAAAAAGCGCGCCAAGTTCGGTCGAATGTAAAAGTTTTGCAGGGGCGTTGTGCATCATAAATTCTTGCCATTGTCGCGGTTTTTTTTAGTCCACCTCCATAGCTTTTCGCAAAGCTACCAGTATCATTGTAACGTTTTATAGTGCGATACACAAACATTTTATTCACTTTGAGGTGACTGAGCTCTCGAACAATGGCTGGTTGTGATTTCCCAGCCAAATATAGCGCAATCACACTATTTCGTTTGAATTCCATTACAGAAAAAAAATTCAACAAAACTGGGACGCAAATGCTTTTGATGTCTTAGAAACAATATATTGAACTGTCATTAGAACAATTTTGACGTTGATGTCATGAGCTGTTTTACAGATACAAGCAGTGTGAAGTTGGTAACACTTCATATCGTTCACCCTGTAATTTTTGAAAAAACACAAAATTCACTTTTTGAACACACCTCGTATATATGGTACCATTGACTGTTAAGATCTTCACGCCAAATGGTTTCCATGTTCCTAATAGAATACTTCGCTCTTATAATTCATTACCTTAATTTCCCCCCTCTTTTAAAGGTACTTAAAGAGTTTAATTGTCTTCCTAGAGGTCTTGATCTTGATTTCGCGATGCCAAGACCTCTATTTAAGTCAAGGCCTCTTATTGAGTCTTATTATTTGTCAAGCCAACTATCTATTTAATATTAGTTCTTAAGTTTTTGTTATTTTGCCTTGTAAATCTAGTCAGTAAGGTTGTTACCATTGACTTAAATAAATAAACAAAGAAATACAACTGAGGGAGTTATAGAACTTTGACTGAAAGAATTTAGCAAGTGAAACTTGGTGCTAGTGAGGCTTTTGGCTCATTTGACACATTTTCTTTAAAACCAATTTTTGAGATTTTAGCACAATAAGAAATGTTGGTGCTTTTTTAAGTACTTTTCACAATTTCATACACACCAGTCGAAAACGAACGGAGTTACAGAATTTCGCCTGAAAGAATTTAGCCATTAGAATTTAGTCTGCTTGATACTAGTGTGCCTTTAGGCTCTGCAGGGTTGGGCATAGTGCACATAATTAATACAATAAGTGGATAGTTGAAACATTGAAAAAATATGGATTAAGTGACAATGAAACCCTTACTTTAACTACCACTAAAAAATTAGTAGTAATGCAATTTAGTGGCAATGTAACTTGCTCAATTTTGGTATTTCGGAACAACCAGACTGTTGTATCTCAATAACTTGGTTGGCTGTTTTGACTCAACAAAGAAACTTTTAGGGCTAATGGAACAGCCAGCTTAAGTCATTTTATTATCAGTATAAAAACATAGCAATCGGTGAGCAGGTTTCATGAACGTTACAGCTTTTGACAACACTAAATTTCATAAAAATTTTGAAATAAACACTCAACCGTCTGCAAAAATTACTCAAAATTAGTTCGCATGACGCCCAACAGCTTAGCGTACATATATAAATTGCCACTAAAGGCTCACCTATGTACTTATATTTTTACATTTATCTTAAAGAGGTGATTTCATGTACAGTGATGTAAATTTTTTGAGCATTGTCGTCAATTATTCCAAAATTTATTCGTTTGGTTTGTGCTTAATAAAATAAAAAATATTTGAAACATATTTAAGAATATTTAGATTTATGCAAATAATGTATTCTTCGTTGTTTTTAATATTAAAAAAAATAGTTATTGTACAATAATTTTTCAGAATAAAGTATACTATTCGAAATATATTTTGGGAAATATTTAGAAAATACAATTATTTCTTTTCTTGAATATTTTTAAAGAAACAATTATTTTTGTCTCTTTTGAGATTTTTGTCTTATTTTTTGTAATTGTAAATATCCTTTTTAATATTTAAAATTTTTTTTTAACTCGCAGGATAAAGAATACTCTCAGGATAAAGAATACAACTCTCAGGATAAAGAAACTCTCAGGATAAAGAATATAATATAAAATATTTTGGGAAATAATTATATTTTCTTTGTTCCCTTTTTTGTATTTTTTGAAAATAGTTCCCTATATTTGTATAACTGTTTGCGCTATGCTCACTAATCTTTCCAAGTTTCATAACGGAGTTCTCAAAAATTTTCGAGTTAAATTTAACCCATGAATGACAAAGTATGATATATCATACGCAAAAGGAGCTTTTTTCAAAAATTCACCAAAAATCCACTATTACATATAAGCTTTTTATATTTACAGGGCGAGTGAGATAAAAGAGTAATTTGAGAAAAAAGCTTTTTAGTTGTCATTTAAAGCTCTTTTGTTGACATTTTTCACGCCAATACATGTTGTGTTTTTCGAAAAAGTGAATACATATAAAAATGCAGTGAAACATTTGCCCCGAAATGTGTTTTACCTTCTTGTAAATCATTGCGTATGTTTTATCATACGTAAACGCTACCCCAGTTTGGCTTTACGGGCATTCATATACAATACCTTTTTATAGACAAGTAACAACTGAGGAGATAATTGGATGGCTCGAAGATCTGAATGAGGACGATAATGCAGACATTATAGACGACATCAGAAATGCCAATTCAATCAATGTGACTTTACTTCCACCTGAAGAACAAGAGTTAGCCGATTGCGATGATGCAGATGAGGACGATGAAGGTACACTGGGCGACTTGGGCCGTGGGGTTCTAAAAAGGCCATGCGAGATAAAAAATGGCCAATTCAGAAGTGGGTAATGTACATTATTTAATGATGTGAGCAATTCAAAAACCTCGCGGTCAGTGACTTCCAATCAAAGGAAAAAGAAAAAACCCACAATTCGTCGAAAGTGGTCCAAAATAGAACTAAAAACAAGAGAAGGCACAAACACAAAATACGCGTTCACACTCCGGATATTATGGCAGATATTATATTTTGAATAACGATTTAAGTCCACTACAACTTTTTAAACTAATTTTTGATGATGATTTTATGAAATATATACAAGCACAGACTATAAAATACGCTGTAAACAAAGGAGATGAAGCGTTCACCCTAAATCTTGAGGAATTGTACACTTATCTAGGCATCCTTATACTAAGTGGGTACTACAAAGTGACTATTCTCAACCATAATTTCACTTGATTACCTGATAAATTTATTAGTTGCTTATTGCTTCTCGGATGTACTGGGAGACGGAAAGTGATGTGTACAACCATTTAGTGGCAGGTTCAATGGTGGAATGATAATTGTAACGTCACTATTGCAACAAACTGTAAAAACGATAACATAACGACCATAACAGGACTATGCAAAAGATATGGTCAGCAACAAAAACGTAGACAAGACGTAAAGCAACCAGTAATCATCAAGGAGTATAATTGCGGAATGGTGGAGTCGATCTCTTCGATCAGCAAACGGTCATTTTCAAATTTTGTCTAAATGGAGCTATTGTAAACTTGTAGATGTTATTTCGAAAAGCTTATCCAAAAGTAACTCTTCTCGACGTCTTACAAGAAGCATTCTTTCAAAACCAATAGAACTTCATCCAGTTTCAGGACGAAAGAGGAAACGAGAAGACGAAACTAGATACGATGGAGTCAAGCACTACGTAATTAACACAAGAATTCAACGCCGATTCAAATTTTGTGGCAAGTGTACGAAACTTATATGCATGAAAGGTAGTTTCGGATTGCACCCAGATAACTGTTTTTACTAATATCATGTAACTGACTCATCAAATAACTAGAAAATTTAAAAATGAATTGATGTATAATCTGTCAATTTATAAATAAAATGTTGATTTGAATTCAAAACCTATGTATATATTGTAATTTTATTTTCATACCTCTAATATATACTTCTCTCCGAATACGCTTATGTATGATATATCATGCGCTTTGCCACGCCTACATCTTTTGAGATAATTTTTTGAAAAATGGAAATGAGCCGTTTAAATCAACACAAATATTTGGTGAAAATTTTAGTCACCTTTCTTAACTCGATTTATGTGTGAGCATTAATGGGTTAAATAGGAGAAGGACCTCGGCCACACACTCAATAAAAAGTGTAGCGACTATTGTAGGTATATATTTATATTCATATATTAAATATACATAAGTATAAATAAGAGATAAATGCATTTTGAAGAAATAATTTGAAATTTTATTAAAAATAAGTTAGTAGCAATACTAAAATGGGTTAGAATGGCCCAATGCACCAAGTAAGTGTTCTTTTCCAACTATAGGAGTTAGCAAAAGAGTTAGGGTTAGAGAAAAACTGAAATTGTTTATGATATACAATTTCCTCCCGCTCATCCCACAAACTCCAATAGGGCAAATCTATCGCAAATGTTCACATCTGCGGAAATGTGAAACTTTCTATTTTCAGAAAAAACTGTAAAAATTTAACAATTTTCCTTCTTGTATCATGGCAGATATTATCTTTATTTTATCACTTTGACGGCTCAACAGATTTCATTACTTATTTTGTTAAAACAAAAATTATAGCTTAAACTAACTAAATTAGTTTTTAAATTTCTTTCTTAAAAAAATTTTTTTTTTTCGTCAAATTACGAAATCATGCGCTCAAGGCTTTAACGCTCGAAGGGTTAAAAATCTCGAATTCTAACCTTTTATATGCTAAGCCTATTATTCAAAGCCATTTTGTGTAAAAATTTTCAAATCAACGTGCAATTATTTTAAAATGCTTCAATAGGCTTTTCAGGGCTCAGTCAATGCGGTATTTTCACTTTGTCTTCTATAGCTTCATTTGGCGCTATTAACATTTTTTCTGCACACTCACAATTCGCTTGTTCATTTTTATATGCACTTTATACACACATACACCCATCTATTGAATTGTTGTATTTTACTTTGCTTTTTGTACTCACCAACTCAGCCATTCGTTCATTCGTTCGCTCGTTCGTTCGTTCATCCATTTATTTACCTCCTACACGGTCTGGTAATTTTTATGAATCACTGTAGCTGCTATCAAAGCCTTCACAGAAATTGTCGGACGGACACTTGATGCCGCTCCACACGTTCTTTACTAAGATTTAGTGCTTGTGCAAGCGGGGTGCGTCTATCTGCGCTTGCTGACACTTTGTCAACCAAAATGCTTAACTAACACACATTTGCATAGCATTCTTGATAAATGAGCACGTTCATTCTTGTGCACACACACACATAAATTCTCACACATACATGCATACATTTTGTCAACGGGAGATAATTGCGTAGGTGTAAATAACTACAATGAGACCACTTTTTTGTTTAGGGAAATAATGGTTCTCCGCCTTGTTATATTGTTTATTTGCTTAGTTGAAACTAAGTGTTGGTATTGGGGCTGCAAGTGCTTGTTACACGTTGCTCGCTTTGGCGACAAACTGGCAAAGAAAGCATAAGCAATTCACTCGTTGTTGTTAACTTTATTTCCGGTACTTGCACGCGCCTTTCTTTTTGTCTCTTTGCATGTCATGCGGCTGCTGTGCTTTTATTGCCACTACTATTTGCAAAATAGCCATTGCTGTCATTTATGCTTTTGCTCTTTTTTAGCCCCACTTTGTCCTTTTTCTTTGTTAATTTTCTACACATTTTTCACTCATTTCGCTATGCTGCTCTCAGTCAAGTCAGTCCTCTTTTCTGCCACATGATGTTTATTACTGTTACCTATCTTTCAAATCATCAGTTTTATGAAATGTGAAGTTAAAAAATGGCTTGAAATAGAAGTTAGAATGCAAAGTGGTCGCAAAGTGGTGAAAATGAATCAAATAGTGAGCTTTTTTCATCAAGCATTATTTCTTACTCTTGTGCCCTTTGCTCCTTCCAGGAAGATGTATTTTTTCTATATAATTTTAAAACCATAACTCGATGTGTCATTCCGTATTCAAGGATTACATTGGTAGAAAGTTTTTAACACACATTTGACTTGTTTTTGACGATATAGTTAATAGGTATATACTGCGTAAGAAACTATAGCGCAGGGATTTATTCAAAACTTATTCATTTTTTCCATTTCATTTTATTTGTTTTTTTTTTTAATATAGTTTATTCTGCCGCAAAACCCATACAAATCCAGATTTCAGACTTTGAGGAAATTCTAATGTATTAAACACTTTTTTGTCTAAATTTTACGCTTTTTAATTAGTTCTTATAAAAATTCTGGGCATGCATTTTTATATTAACGCTCGTTGAAAATTGTTATAAGAAAGTGTAACTTTGATTTTTGAGAGTCTTTTATGGTGACGGTGTTGGGTGTTTCCTTTCATATAAAAAAAATGTCCATAAGATAAAAACGCATCAAATTTTTGACGTGATAACGTCTTATAATTCGATTTAACAGGCTGCACGCACGACAAAATGTGTCGTTACCTTGCTCATTAGTGTTACCTTGCTCATTAGTGTTACCTTGCTCATATGTAGTTACCTTGTTCATTGCATTGAATGAACTGCAAATTCTTTCACCATTCGAAAGCTACATCCTCCACGAGTAACATGGATTATATTTTATTTTGGAAATAGGGCTCGAGATATAGGTCAAAACGTGGACCCGGGTAACCTTCGGATGTGTATGTACAATATGGGTATCAAATGGAAGCTGTTGGTGAATACTTTAGTACAGAGTACTTTTCATGCCGCTCCGTGACTGGGGTCTCGAGATATAGGTCAAAACATGGACCCGGGTAACCTTTGGCTGTGTATGTACAATATGGGTATCAAATGGAAGCTGTTGGTGAATGCTTTAGTTCAGAGTATTTCCATCCGCTCCGTGACTAGGGTCTCGAGATAGAGACCAAAACGTGGACCCTAGAATGTGTTTGTACAATATGGATATCAAATGAAAGCTGTTGATAAGTGCTTTAATACGGGGTAATTTTCATACCTTTTGATGACTAGGGTCTCGAAATATATGCCAAAACGTGGACCCGCCGTGTCTTTGAACCGAATTAAACCAAACTTACACACATTGTTAAGTAGGTATTGAAGATGATTTCCGTATAGTTTGAATACCTATTGGTAGATAGGGTCTCGAGATATAGGTCAAAACGTGGACCCGGATAACCTTCGGACGTGTATGTACAATATGGGTATCAAATGAAAGCTGTTGGTGAATGCTTTAGTACAGAGTATTTTTCATGCCGCCCCGTGACTGGGGTCTCGAGATATAGGTCAACACGTGGACCCGGGTAACCTTTGGTTGTGTATGTACAATATGAGTATCAAATGAAAGCTGTTTATAAGTGCTTTAATACGGGGTAATTTGTTATGTTATGTTATGTTATGTTATGTTATGTTATATTATGTTATGTTATGTTATGTTATGTTATGTTATGTTATGTTATGTTATGTTATGTTAAGTCGGGTTACTGTCTGTAAAGTCGGGTTACTGACGATAGTTTAACGTGATAACATCATAAGAAAATACTGATGTAATGGTTGCAATTTTCAAAACAATATTTTAATTTTATTTGTTTGATAGATATTTTGTATGGATATAGAGGAGGAGGTAAATGGAATTGCAATTTAATAGGTCAAGTTACATTTACACAAACGTGAAAAATGACGAAACACTTATCAAATTCATGAAAGATATCTTCAATTTCGATTGTGCATCAGACGTTAATAAGTAAACAACACTAAGGGCAACATCACCGATTTGCCTTTTTCAAGCCACATTACACTCGAAACACTCGCTTTCATTTCCTACTTTTCATATCATCGTCCTATTCTCAACAGAGAAATGGTTCATTACCATGCACCCAGGAAGAAGGCATATGCAAATACAAATATGTGAATTTACATCCAAACGTGCATATATGCTCACACAAGTAGGAGAGAGCCAGATGTCGAACGTTGCCGAATGCGCGGGTCGATTGTGCTCCTTGTCGTTCGTTCCGCGCTTTTGCTTGCAGTTGAAGCAAGGTAACGACAAATGAGCAAGGTAACGACAAATGAGCAAGGTAACGACGCATGAGCAAGATAACGACACATTTTTTCGTGCGTGCAGCCGGCTAAATCGAATTATAAGACGTTATCACGTCAAAAGACGCTTTCTGAATCACAATATTTATACATTTCTTATGGAAAATAAATTTTATAATATTAAATGGAATGTTACGTGGATAATTTTTTCTAACATATAATATTAACCCTCTCCAACAACCTTCACAATTAGGCACATTAACTCAGCGAATTCTGGCAAGTACGCAAACTTGCATGGTGGCCAGACAGGTGGAGTCTAAACGCTTGAGATAACTTCTGATACTAATAAAAATCCGGGTCTGTAATTTTTGTGGGTAATCTTTCCAAAAAATGCAAATTAAGTATTCACGCTGAGACTTGGAATTAGTTTGAGTCATTCATTTGGCGGCAGAAACATCTCACCATCTTCTCCTCCATAATCTTTATAAAGGATGATTCATATATAGAAGTGGCTTATTTTCATCTTATTTTCTATGTTTCCGCTTTATATCATCGTGGAGCAAATCACTTTACTATTGAACCACATTGGGACATATCGCAAACCTATTATAAAAATGAAAGTTCATTTGTTGAAAACAAAAAAGACAAAATCATATATTCTGATGAAGCGCATTTTCATCTCTACGGTTATGTTAACAACCAAAATTGCTTTCCGTCGGGAGGCCAATGCATTCTTGGAGACCGATAGTTTTGTGCGGATTTTTTAGTTGATGCCTTCCTTCCTGAAAATGTTGTTGGAAATGCCATTTCAGTCAGCTATGAGCGCTACCGAGGCACAATAAACTAGTTTTTGTTACCGCAAATTGAAGGCATGGACTTGGATGATGTTTCGCTTCAGCAGTATGGCGCGCCTGCTACTTACACCTGCCACAATCGATCTTTTGCGAGCTAAGTACGGCGCTGTCAACTGGCCACCTCGAAGCTGCAATTTCACGTCATTCGAATAAGTCAATAGTATACCAAAAAATAAATAAAATTTGTGTTGGAAATTCAGCTCAAAAGCATCGTATGGCTGGACCCAGAAAACGCTCGCAAGTTTTTACTTCACCAAATTTCCACATGAACAATCACATGAATTTCCACAGTACACAAAAATTAAAATTTTTCAAAAAAAAAACAAGGTCTCGTCGGCAGAAAATGTTAAAGAAGGCTAAATAATATTATCTGTCACGTCACGTTTTGGAGGCTAACTTCATAATATTTCTTACGAGGAATAGGATGAAGTGGTTTTCTTGTGTTGGATAATTTTTTTTTTTTTGTTTTTTTGAATTTTTTTAAAAAAACCACACATATTGATCACACTTGAAACAAGAGAAAATTTAAAACTTGACAGCTCTATATACATTTTCAAAGTTACCTTAATATGTTTACTCTCCAGATATTTAACATTTTTAATATTAATTTTTTATTCATTAAAATTTTTTTCTTGAACTTTCTACTTGAGACCCCGAAATTAATGGCTACTCCATAATTAATAAACATTAAGTTTACGATTCATTCGTTCATTAATTTATTCATTTATCGCGGATTAGTTTCATTTATACGCCCAAGATTAAAATTAAGGGGAATTAAGATCCATAGAGACATAAATTCGGGCAAAAATTGGTGCATGCGCGATGCCACAAATCAGCTCTTCAATAGAGAAATAAAGAAAATAAAATTCATCAGCAAAATCCGCTTTTCACGCGTATGTAGAAAAACTAGGTTGTTAAATTAGATTTGCGCTTAGCTAAGCCTAAGAATTGCTACAAGCCTACATTTTTTTGTTCTGTTGGTACACTCTTCATATGAACGTATTTGAAGTTTTACTTCAATCTGTCAATTCATTCTTTGCCATTTAGTATCGACGTAAAACAGTATTTTTACAATGTAAAAAATTTAGTATTTTGCAGTGATTTAATTTTTGGTGTCGGAAGATTTGAAAACAAATAAAATTAAGATCGAATGTTGAAATTGTATGAGGCCGAAAAATCAATTAGTACAATAAAAAGATGGGTTCCTGAATTTAAACGTGGTCGTACAAGCCTTGCAGACGATCCACGTCAAGGACGTCTAAAAGCAACAACAGTACCAGAAAGCGTAGAAAAAAATACAGGATATCGTTTTGGAAAGATACTAAGCAGAAGCCCTAAGCATCTCATTGTATAGTGTAAGCAATATTTTGACTAAAGTATTAGGTTTCACACAATGGGTGCCACACTCCCTAAAAATGAAACGAAAACATATTCGAATGTGTTTTCGAAAGAATAAATCCACTTTGAATCGATTCATCACTGTGAATGCGACTTGCGTCTATATATTAGCATGATCTTAAATCCAAACAAGAGGCTAAGGAGTGACGTGAACCTAGTTCTGCGGCTCCGAAACGAGTTCGTGTTCAGAAATCGGTCAAGAAAGTGTTAGTATCAGTTTTTTGGGATGCGAAACTAATTTTGTTTGTGGACTACTTTCGAACTGGTAAAATAATATAATAAATTTTGCATATTATTGCAACCTCTTAGATCAGCTGAAGGAAAAACGACCCAGTTTGCAAAAGAAAAAAAAAATACTTTTTTATCAGGACAATGAACCGTGTCACAAGAGCATTTTGACAATGGCTAAAATCCTTTAATTAAAACTCGAATTGTTGTAGCGTCCACTGTATTCACCAGACTTGATCCCTAGCGACTTCTATCTGTTTCCAGACCTAAAAAAATGCATGCGTGGAAAGAGTTTTTCATGAAACGACGAGGTCATAACAGCTGTGGAAGCGTATTTTGCAGCTCTTCCAGATTCTCACTTTAGGGATGAAATTCATAAATCGGAATCTCGTTGGAGCAAGTGTATTGATGTTCAGGAAAACTATATACGAGTATATTGAATGATGCAATTGTGCTTTTACTATTCAGCCGCAAAACTTATTGTACAAGCTAATATAAAAAGTATTAATCACATATAAATAAATGTGGTTCGGATGTCAAATCTATTAAATTTTCATCGTAAGTTAAAAATTAGTTATTTAATTAATTAATTTAATTAGTCATGACCGTGAAGCATACCAAACAAAATCATTAAATCTCAAATCGTATGTTGCTATTGGTATGTTTCTTTCTCTGAAAGTTTTACAGCAACATTTAAAATTTCAATACACCCGAGCCGAGCTCCTTCTCCTATTTGTGGCATGCATCTTAATGTTTTCCCACAAATGGAAATGCCTATATGTAAGCCTAAGTCTTATATACTCTTTAATAATGCAGCTCAATTATCATATTATTTATACACACTTTAAGCGGCATACCACTAACTGAAACATTTCATTCAATTTTATCTTTTTTCCCCTCTGCCTTCTGAATTGGTTAAAATTTGCTTACGTCCTAAAAATGTAAGTAATTCAGTGCATTGGCATGTGGTTTCAATTTGTTAGTTGTTGCCGCAATTGCCTTTTCTCCACACTTTCATCCTTCTAAGTTTATACGATTATAGAAGAAACACTGATTTCTCCTTTTAACTGCGGCAACAAAGCAATTCGTAAAAGTTAATGTACTTCAATTAATCATATACGTATTTCTATATATACATATAATGAAAGTAATGCTTAAATTACCCCGCAAAGAAACACTCAACTAGGGAAATCCATTTTTTGTTCATTATAAATAACATTTCGTCAATGGCAAACAACTTTGCTGAGAGTGCGATGACCGTGGCAGTGTGACAGTTACGGCCAAAATAAAAAAAAATTTAAATTCATTAATAACTTGTTTGTATATTAATAAATGCGGTGAAATAAATATTATGAAATTCATTAACAATGACGCTGGCAAGTAAACCTCAAAGTTTGAGATCTTTTTTGAAACTTCATTTCAGGTGCATGAGGGCTCTTCATTACGCTCATTATTTTAATTTTAAAATAATGTAAAGTAAAAGGTGCAGGCGAGGGAAAATTTATTTATTTATTTTATTATCTATTTTTCAACTGAAGGCTTTAGTTATACACTTAATAAAAAACAATTGCAACTATAAAGCAGTGTTTGAGGATTTTGTTTCCAACATATAGACTGATGAATCTGTGGATAATGTTGACTCTACTCATATTATCTTTAGACTTTAATTTTACTAAGAAGGCGAAAAAATATTTCATTCACGAATTTGTTCCAACTTATTAACTTATTTGATATGGGTGATGAGTGTGTAAGTTCGTCGATATTTACCATATTTCGGATTCATATTTCTATAAGTAAGACCATTCCGAAGAACAAATTTCATCAAAATCGGATGGTATTTAATATTTCCACAAACATGGCCGTGAGCCAATCTTTACAATATTTCATATTTTTTCTTTCCTTAGTACAAATAAAGTAAATACAAAATTTCACTGAAAATTTTAGGGAACGTTACACTGTGCGTGGCCTCCTACGTTGGCTCAGTTTGCTTATTGTGTAATTTTGTTGGGAGATGGTGAGATTTTTGGAGTTCAATAAACATAATTTATTGTGTAAGTTTACAATTTTAATATAGTGAGAGTGTCTAAAATCACATAAGGCTGGCCAATATTGCCATTTATTTATTTCAAAAAGTAGTTATTTTCAAAGAATTACAAAAAACAGAATATAAATGAAACCAATCCGCCATAGGTGCATGCCATTTTGTATGACTTCTACACGATTTTTCTCGGGTTTTATTATGAGAGTGAATATGAATAAGTGATAGAAAAAGTTCTTTCAACAGCGGTCGCCTTGAACAGATTTGTTTAGCTTGAAAACCATTTCAAGATAAGTGATGTTTATTCAGTATGTGGAAAAACATCAGCGTGCACAGTACCAACTAGAGACTAAGCTCTGCAGAACACATGAAAATGGATGTCTGAGCCAGTTTAATGGTATATATGGTACTTATGTACACATTAATTATCATCTTTGTTAGCTCAACAACTTATTCCTCGAGTTCTGCCACAATGTATACCAAATAATTCAGCGTCTCCAACTGCGCCATAGAACCATTGGCGTACCTTGTAGGATTTACTTCGGTGGGTATGCTTCGTCTGCACTTATATCATGACCAGCCCATCGTAGATGGTTAGGCTTTATTGGTGTGACAAAATCCGGGTGTTTATAAATTTTTTGAAGCTTGCGATTGAATTGTATTCTTCAAAGGGCGTTTTTGCAAGGTTAGGTTAGGTTGACCTGGATGGCTGAAAGCTATCACATATAGCTATTTGTCTTTAGTGGTACTAGATGGAGCTTGATCCTTACATTTTCTTGAAGTAGGTTTCTTGCAATAAGCCTGCGTCTTTTGCGAATCTAAGTAAGCTCTGAAGCTCTAACCCCGAGAGATATTCTATCCTCTCATATTGTAGAGCTGCTAAACATTTCATACGGGTTCTAGCTAATGCAGGACAAGAATATATTTAGAAGGTGTTCAAGAGTTTCCCTCTCTTCTAGTTAATTATCAAATTCGCAGCTATCATTGTTTGGTCCAAGCAAATTTTTACAATGGAACAGTACACGCCACGCGAGCGCTCCCAAATTGTTGAAATTTACATTCAACAAAAAAAGTCAATTGTGAAAACTCAACGTGCGTATAAAAAATTAAATAATATGAAAAGTGCGTATTCTAAGAACACCATTAAATGTTTATACGAAAGGTACGACCAAGGTTTGTACGTCGAAGGCGAAGAATATTGCTCTTGTACGGGCCAGTGTTGAGACGTCGCCAAGGACATCCCAAAATCGCCGTTCTAAGCAGCTGGGCATTGCTCGGACCACTTTACAACGAATTATCCGCATTGATTTGCATTTATTCCCGTATAAGATTCAACTGACGCAAAGAGTTTTGCCTGCGCACAAGACTCGTCGATTGGAATGGGCCCAAAAAAACACAAGGGTCCGTCAAATATGGGCAACCCGTAAGTACTGGTACGATAAGAAAACGATTAATTGTTACTTTCGCTGGCAAAGTATTCTTTGATAAAATTAAGTCGTTATGCTGATTTTTTATTGCTGATTTTGAACGCAGATATTTGAGTTCTGAATCCTGTTTTAAGACTTTGTCCAATGTTCAGCCCTGCTTGTCCTTGCGGTGATGAATTACCTTTGTCTTGTCTTTATTATGTGATAATCCCATTTTTCGTGCCGCTTTATGCATTTTTAAGGCTTCTTAAAATTCATCAACGGATGCCGTTATAATGTCCAAATCATCAACATATGCCAGGATTTGTACCGATTTGAAGAATATAGTTCCATTTATGGTTATGCCAACTTTTCTTATAACTTTTTCAAGGCGAGATTAAACAGCAGCGATGAAAGACCAAATCCTCGTCTGAAGCCATTTCTTGATATGAATTCCGATGACCGCGAATGTCTAATTCTGACGATGTTTCTAGCATTTGCTAATGTTGATTTTGTTAATCGAATAAGAATGTGTGTTTAAATCATAGAGTGAGTATAAATATTTAAAGCTATTTCGAAATTTCGAAATTTAAAGTATTGAGTTGACGAGAAAATTAAAAACTGAGTATGCACTACTACTATACAGAATGTGTAGTTTCAGGTTCATATGAATTTTTTTCCGGATAACTTTTACAGTCATACTCTGTTATATATCATATATATAAACCTAGATGCACGTAAAGTTCAGATGGTTTATAACTTTATAGAGTTGCTCTTTTAAATTTTGCTTCTCGTAGCTACAGCGATCGAGTGCCTGATTCGAAACAGCTCATGAAAAACAATTTGTAAAATTATAGGACTATGAATAAGTTCGTGCGGTTTTTTTTCGAAATTTGAAACTTTATTGACGTAAAATGGTTACAAATTTAATATTCAAAATATTGTCCATCGCATACTACTACTTTTTCCCATCTTTCTGGCAATTCACGGATTCCCTTTGTGAAAAATTCGGTCGGTTTTGCCGCAATCCACGAATCGATCCATTTTTTGACTTCATCGTAATTACGGAAGTGCTGGTCAGCCAGGCCATGTTGCATCGATCGGAAGAGATAGTAATCGGATGGCGCAAGGTCTGGACTATACGGCGGGTGGGGTAGGACATCCCATTTGAGCGTTTCTAAGTATGTTTTGACCACTTGTGCAACATGTGGCCGAGCATTGTCATGTTGCAAAATAACTTTGTCGTGTCTATCGGCGTATTGCGGCCGTTTTTCTCGCAGTGCTCGGCTCAAACGCATCAATTGTCGTCGGTAGACATCCCCCGTAATCGTTTCATTCGGTTTCAGTAGCTCATAATACACAACACCCAGCTGGTCCCACCAGATACACAGCATAACCTTCAGGCCATGAATATTCTGCGCCGACGTCGATGTTGAAGCATGGCCAGGGTATCCATACGTTGCCCGACGTTTTGGATTGTCGTAATGGACCCACTTTTCATCGCCAGTCACAATTCGATGCAAAAAACCCTTTCTTTTGTGCCGTTGAAGCAGTTGTTCGCATGCCATAAAACGGCGTTCAACGTCTCTTGGCTTCAATTCATACGGCACCCAATGGCCTACCTTTCGGATCATTCCCATGGCTTTTAAACGTTTGGAAATGGTTGATTGATCAACTCCCAAAGTTTTTGCAACCTCTTCTTGCGTTTGAGCCGGATCTTGATCGAGCAATTCCTCCAATTCGGTATCCATGAACTTTGGCGGCGCACCCTCGCGTTCTTCGTCTTCCAAGCCAAAATCACCACTTTTAAAGCGTGCAAACCACTTCTGGCACGTTCGCTCAGATAGAGCATGCTCACCATAAACTTCCACCAAGATACGATGACTTTCGGCTGCTTTTTTCTTCATATTAAAATAATGAAGAAGAATTCCCCGCAAAAACACATTATTTGGCACGAAATTCGACATTTTCAAGTGTGGTAAAAATATTGTTGTTTACGCTTCAAATAAAAAACTTATACTGACGTTTGTGCCTTACGACAGTAGCTCTCCAATGAATGTTTGGAAATGTGGATCGATGGAATAATAATCAAGTTACGCCATCTGTTGTAAAACCGTAACGAACTTATTCATAGTCCTATTAAAAAACTAAGTCGCAATATTACTCTAAATGGAGAATGGAGAAAAGTAGTTGGTCACATACAAGGAGAGTTAAAAAAAGTCTCGAGGCATTTCTGATATACGCTTTCTTGTATAGGTTTCAATTCTTTCAGATGTGCGCTCTTTATCTCATGGCGCAAAGTCTCAGTTTTCTCATAGAAACTAGATCACGGTGATCTTTTTGTACAAGAAATACATTTTTTCCCCATTAAAATGAATTCCCAAGGTTACCACGTCTAGGCCAGCTAATCCTTTTATATCGCCACTCCAAGAGAGCGATATACTCAAAACATGTTGCGTCGGCTAGACTTTTACTGCTTATTCTACTGAAAAAGAATGTTGCTTTATCAAAAATTTATTGCAGATTATTCCATGCTTGGTGATAAGAAAGATTTTTGATCGCGGATTCTACAAAATCAAAAATATTACACGCCCTCAAATTTTGGTCAGCTCCTTCAATTTTCTGTTTTTTTAGTAATTTTTAGTTTTAAGATATCTTTAAAGAGAACAATGTTGGCAATTTTTAAATCAATAATGACTTCTTCGAACATAGTTTCAAAATTTGGCACAAATTTGCTACCAGTTTGAAATCTACGCCATATGTTTTATTTTTACGACTTTGGTAGCTTTTTTCCTATAATTTTACAAGAAAAGAAGTTCCATTTAAGTCATTTCTTGTAAAGAACGTTTTATTTTAAGTAAAACAAAACATCAGTCTTTAAAATTAACTAAGGTTGCAAACACAGTGCACGCTGAGACGAAGACGAAGATGAAGACGAAGCTGAAGACGAAAAACTGTGCAGAACAAATCGTATGAATTCGCTAGCTCGTACGCATAGTGCGCGCTGTGACGAAGACGAAGATGAAGACGAAACGCAAGCAATCAGCTTCAAACGCTGCTGTACTGAATTTGAAGACGAATCGCTTGCTAGTTACCGTGGTTTTTGTTTGTTTGTTCTGTCTATGCTTTGGCACGTTAATTAAGTTAAGACAGTCGATAAACAAGTAATTAAATGAGAAGTAATAATCAATAAAAGGCATAAAACTAAATATATTTTAAATTATTTTTTATCTTAACGTCACAATTTGCCTTTCAGCACATATAATTGGCGTTTTATTAAACTTAGTCCAATTTTTAATAATAATATAAGTGGCTCAATTTTAATTAGAATATAATCAAATGTGCTAATTGTCATTCTGGTATATTCCACAAATTTCTTTTCATCGTGGCGCAGCTCATCATACAAATGATGAAATTCACCAAATGCTTCTCTTCCCAAATTTATAGGGTGTACCTTGTTATTTACTTTTATACGTTTTAATTTAAAATATAAGCTTTGCTCAATCAGCAGGTCATCATCTGATGAGGAATCCATTGCGATTAACATAACAAAAGCGCAACCAATTCGTCTTGCACTGTGCAACCTATTCGCTTACTCGCAAAGCAAGCAATTTCTCTTCAGCTTCGTCTTCATCTTCGTCTTCGTCTCAGCGTGCACTGTGTTTGCAACCTAAGGGGTCATGAAAGTATCGAGTTTCACACAAAGAGAGAAAATCACTGGAATGAATATTAAAAAAAAAATAATGCAGTGTTGATTATTTCTTTCTCTATTTTCATAACCAACACCTTTGCAAAGCACATGACAATATTTTTGTAATATTGCCATAAAACAAGATGACATATTTTCGTCGAAGCGAAAGGCTATATAATACTTGCAGATCCAAGCTTATTCTCAACAAATCTAGCGGAACAGTTTGAAAAAAAATGGTTTCAAGAAAAACAGCTTAAAATTTTATGCGCGTTTACTCGCTGCTCCAAAGATCTGGAGCTACTAAAAAATGTTTCTCACCCCTTACATTTTCACGATCTGTTAAAGTTAATCGGGCGCAAAACTTTTCATGAACATCAACACGGTTAGCTTAGACACTGAAAGCAGTATGGAGCTGAAAAGTAGCATACTGACGAAATCCCTCGCATCTCTTCAAAAATTGTCCGTGAATGTGAGTTGAGGCTAATCTCGTTGCAAAGTGGAATGAGCTTGAACTTTTATAGGTGCCGAGCCACTGAGATGTTACATACAATGAATAGGCTGATGAGTTTGCAAATTGGTGTTGATTGGATCGTCTGTTCCTCCACTTCAAATTCTCTTTGTAGGCCTTCAGTGAGAGAGTAAAAGAATGAACAATACTTTCCGACGTCCACTATTTCATTCCATGTAGTATACTGAACAAAAGTGTGAATATATGTATTCAACATATGGGCTGAAAAGTCTCGATCCTAACACATAGATGGCATTCGTTTTATTGCATTCACCTCTTTTCCAGTTAGTACTACCCTTAAAAAGATAGCCGTTAAACTTTCATGGTACTCTATTCATAGGTTCGTGAGTTCTTATGCTAAGAGTGACGCTACTTTTGTGATTTTCAAAACATTGAATCAAAAAGAATTTCGTGTTTTAATTTATTAAAGAAGCCGTGCTTGATGGGAAAAACTACCGTTCACGCAAAGCAATGGCTTGAGAAATGTTATGGGTACTCCGCCCCATCAGAAACAATAATAAAATAATGGTTTGCTGACTTCAAACGTGGTCGGAGAGACACCGATGATGCACAACGCAGCGGACGTCCAATTGAGGCTGTGACACCAGATAAGATAAAAAAATCCACAAATCGTTCAAATGATCGAAAAGTGAAGTTGGGTGAGTTAGTTGACGAGCATTTCACTAAGAGAAAGCGCTGTTCAATGTGGGTGTCGCGTTTGCTCAGTGTTTTGCTTCATCAAGGTAACGCATCGTGTCACAAATCAATCAAAACCATGGGAAAATTACATAAATTGAACTTCGAATTGCTAGATTTGGCTTCCAGCGACTACTGGCTGTTTGCATACCTAAAAAATGCTCGCCGGTAAGAAGTTTCGCTCGAATGTAGAGGTTATCGCTGCAACTGAAGCCTATTTTGATGCAAAAGATAACTCGTTCTACAAAAGTGGTATTGAAATGTTAGAGCGGCGCTGAAATGATTACGTTGTTCTTGATGAAAATTACGTTGATGGGTAAAGCTAATTTTGAACCGAAGAAACTTGTTTTCTTTGTTATTCACGGGACTTTTCAGCCCATGTGTTATTTGGACAACTGGCTTAATAGATACCATTCTCGAAATTTCAACTCGCATTTACATAAATTAATGCATAGATGAGCACTTAAAAAGCTCTTTTTGATAGGCTGTGATAATATTTACTTAGCCACAAAAATTTACAAGCATTGCTGAAGGTCATTATTTCATTAGTTAAAACTATATTTGCTATTTAACAATTCACTCGCCTCCTTATAAATGCCTGAAATATTTAGTTATATGTACATACATAAGCATAAGTGCATAGTATGTACATACCTATACATATACATAAACGGAAAACTGCCTGGTTTGCCAAGTACCTAAGTTCGTTACCATATTGCGGCTTTCGTCTCAAAGAGCCCTACAGCCCGCAGAAATTCGACTTGAAGCGATTGATGATGAAAATATTTAACTGCCATCACTTAAGAAAATTGAATATGGAAATTAGTTTTCAACATAATTATTTATTGCATTATTTATTGTATTGGTACGGAGTATTTGCGGGCATTCGGCATTCGATAAAATGCTCTCCCTTGTGTTGTGAATGATTTCCGTTTCATTAGATATTTCTTTTACATTATTAAATTAAATAAATAGCTCCTTGCGCTTTTGTTTTAACAGTTGGCAAAGCTGTTTTGTTTCACACTAAACAGGATTAAAGAGAGAGAAAACAGAATAAATAAATATCGGAAATACGAATAAGCAAACTGAAAGGAATAAGTAGGCTACAGGCACGAAAATTACTGGCACCAACGTGCAAAAGACATCAAAGGAATTTCAAAAATCGCTGAACTTTGTTTTATTTACGGATGATTTTTAGTGACCAAGCTGGGGTTTTTTTTCATTATCTTTTTATCATTACTTTATATTTGCTTTAACGCCACCATATGCAATGCAAATTCGGCAAACAGATGTGTTGAATTTGGCAAACAAATAAAATTTGCAATGATTGAAAGTTCAACGCTTAAAGACAGAAAATGTACATATATAGGGTTTTTCAGTAAGAGCGTTCAACTTTTGAACTTTTTTGAATAAAACACAAACGGTTTGACTTTTTCAACTAATTTTTTTTTATTATCGAGTTTGAACATTTACATTTAAGTATGAAATTCGATTTCTTTTGCATGACCACCGCGTGCACGTTTTACGAAGTCCAATCATTGAACCCAATTTTCGACCACTCTTTTGCATAAATCGGCCGAAATTCCAGCCGAATTCCACAAATCGTCGCCGGCTTGTTACTGTAGACCAATGACTTCACATAACCCCAAAACGGGACGGCTTGTTAAATGGACCGCAAAATGGCCGTAATGCTCGTAAAGTAGCAGCAACAGAACGATTATTTTCATAAAAAATTTGCACGCTTTGCAATCGTTGCTCAAGTGTGTAGCGTTCCATGATGAAATGTATACTAATGAAGTTTACAAATGACGAGCGAAAAATAAAAAATATTGCGTCGTTCGCCCTCCCTATCGGAAAAAAGTTGAAGCGCACCTATTGAACAACCCTATATTTGGCTAGCCACGCGTCAAGATCAAAGTGCGCTGGAATGAAAAAGAAAATGTGATAATTTAATATGCAATATTAAAAGCAATAAAATACTAAAAATAGAAAAAAAGAAACCAAATCGATTGCTTTCTTATCCCTCCATTAGGCGCGTGGACTTTACTCACGCGGATAGGCGTTTGAAATTTTATTATATGAAGCAAACTCATCGGGCTGATTGAAAAGCACTAGAGGCGCTAGATTGGACCAGAGAAATTCGACTACTTTGATGAGATTCTAAGCATACTTTACCAGTTGTAACACGACGCAAGGGTGGATGAGGTAAGAACGTACTGGAATAATTTAAGTGTACTGCTCAACTCAAACGTTGACTTAGGTTGCTTTTAATGGGTACCTTAACCAGTTGGAAGCTACCTTTGGCGCTTGCAGAAACTTGACGGGGATCACTATCAATAAAAGAGACTGAAATTCGTTGCATGCTAATATTGTTCATTCATTGAAAATCATCATTTCTGTTGGGAAACTCGAGACTAATGCATAACTTTGTTTTGAACACTTGCTGCTGTGCATAGAAATGTATGATAGAAGTGTAGGTCCTAACAAATAGCAATGGTTGCTTCTAAGAGCCACGTAAATCCAGCACAATTGTTTGTTTCTTTGCCTTTCCTACTTTTTAGTTATATATTCCTCTGCTAGCCGTACCTCCGTTCCCTATACCTTTACTTACTTCTGCTTCTCGGTTTGCGCGATATGGCAGTGAGAGTTGTCACTATAAGATATTTTTTTATAATTCACATAAGCATACAAAATCAAAAGATATTAAAACCAAAAACAAAAAAAAATTCAATTTCGCGCTTATTAGCTGCTTTAATCGCGCTTTGTTAGACACTAAGGAATATCTTGTTTTCCAACTACATACACGCATGTAGATTAGACAGTTGGCACATCCATGTATGCCCAGTTACTTTGAGCTTTGTGCCACAACAACGTATGCGCACACACATTCATACGCGTATAAATAGCATTTAGAATACATACACAAATGCTCGAAACACGCGCCTAATACAAGTGATGCAAAAATGCGAGTAAATTAAATTTTATTGGTTTAACATGCGCAGCCAAGAGTGACGACCATGCTGGAGAGCTGCCGCGACATATTACAAATACTTAGACATCTGCTATTCCTTTATACTGACATTGCGTTGCTGTGCAAAAGTATAATATTGTACATTTTGTGGCTGCGTGCATGAGTGTTGGTATGTTAGAAAAAGATTAAGAACCGCAAACACAATGCGAAAATACTTTGTATGTACATATCCTTGCTGGAGCATATACGTATTGGGTAGTCTAAAAAGCTTCACAACAAATTGGTGCAACTACAAATTTTTTTTTTTAATATTTTTCTAGAACGATTTTTTAAATAATGAAATCCTTTAAACTTGCAAACTAAAGTTGTTGCAATTTTTAGTGTGAACCCGCTAGCCCACTTCTGAGTATTCTGTGTGAAAAACTGGTTCACGTGAGTTCAACTTCGCTTTGTTGGCGGCTTTTTGTAGGGACCGGGCTTACAAGCACAGTCTTTTCGCAGCCAAGCTCGGTCATTTAAAAAATATCATAATTAATTTGCGGTTTTCTTAGTGAAAAAATACACTTTTTCTGTTGATAAATGTTTGTGAATTCAAAAACTGATTTAAGTCAATTCACTATTCACTCTAATATTAGAAACCTCCTTCTGGAGATCCAACCAGGGACAAACTTTCTGATTCCCTCTTCACTTCAATATTAGCAACTTCCGACTGGAGATCCAAATAGGAGAAACTTCCTCAATTCACTCTTCACTCTAGAGTTAGGAACCTTCTTCTGGAGCCTCAAATGAGGACAAACTTTCTGCTTTCCCTCTTCACTTTAATTTAAAAACTTCCGACTGGAGATCCCTATTTGGACACTCTCTCTCAATTCACTCTTTACTTTTCACTCTGTATTGGAAACCTCTTTCTGGAGACCAAAAGAAGGACAAACTTTCTCAATTTAAAATAAGTATGTGAAATTTAGTTTAAAAATTGCAATTGGAACTATCAGGTCAGTCCATAAGTTCGTGCGTATTTTACCCATAATTTCACTTTTGTACGATTTTTGCATACAAAAAATTATTCGTGGAATATAACGCAACTATTTATAAATATTTTCTTTGATATATTGTGCATTCAACAAGTGATTTTAATTGCGGATAGCAGCACGTGTTGCTAAAAAATAAAATGGAATCTTCGAACGCATATAAGAGGCATATTTTGTATTTTTTTTTTATAAAAGTGGTAAAAATGCAACAACTGCTGCTGCAGAAATAAACACTATTGACGGAGAGGATACCGTGAGTGTAAGGACTGCGCAAAAGTGGGTTTCAAATTCCAAAGTGGTAACTGCAACGTGGAGGATGCGCCGCGCGCTGGTCGTCCTGAAGTCTTTAACTCCGACGCCTTACTTGAACTCGTGGAAGCTGAGCCAAATTTGAAAGTCGATATGATAGCTCAGAGGTTAAATTCATCGCATGGAACAGTTCACAGGCACCTGGTTCAGTTGGGAAAGGTTTCAAAGCTGGGAAAATGGGTTCCGCATAGACTTTACGTCACCAACCCTCAGCATAGAGTGAATGTGTGTTCTCAGCTGCTGCAACGGCTTGAAAATGAAAGTTTTTTTAACCGTATCGTTACTGGTGATGAAAAATGGGTTCTTTACAATAATCCTGTTCGCAAACGCTAATGGTTAGATAAAGATGAAACACCATTACCGACCCCTAGGGATGGCCTTTACCCCAAGAAGATTCTCCCGTCTATTTGGTGGGATATGGCCGGTATTGTTTATTATGAACTTCTGGAACCAAACCAGGTGATAACTCCTGATTATTATTCTCATCAGTTATCACACCTGAATGAGGTGAATAGACGCAAAGTTTTGTTTCACCACGACAACGCAAGACCTCATACCGCAAGGCAAACATTAGGCAAACTGAACGAGCTCGGATGGCAGCTAATGCCACATCCACCATATTCTCCGGATATTGCACCTTCTGATTATCCGCTTTTCCGTGGACTTCAATCCCATATGGGTAACAAGAACTACTCCTCGAAAAAACTAAATAAAGGTATATCGAAGCGTATTTTGGCTACAAGGACAAACAATTTTTTGAGCAGGGAATTAAAAATTTGCCTAAACGTTGGGAAGACATTGTAGTAAATAATGAAGGAAAATATATTATTGATTACTAAATACTTTAAACATCTTTTTTATTAATTTTAAAACCACTTTAAAAAAACGCACAAACTTATGAACTGACCTGATAGTTTCAGTTTTTTGCCCACTAGCTGTGCTGTTGGAGTGATCCTTGTACAAGAATTCTTCTTCTCAGATCTGCCCTTTTCGTTTTTGAACTATTTTTGCTTTGAAAACTATTCTCTGCTATTCGCATTTCTCAATTATTGGAACGCGAATACGACACGATCAGCGGCAAATGGCTGGAATCCCAAGCGCCAACTGTTCAACTAAGAAAATCATTTTGGAAATTATTCAAGTCAGCAAATATTATATGTAATTATTTCCATGTGGGTTAAACCTTTTTACACTTCGATATATTTATTCTATAATTTCTAAATTTAATCGATTTGAATTTATTATATTATAATATATTTAAATTCTATAGGCGTTACTTAGCTGTCACACGATAAATAATAAATAACAAGTGCACTAGAAGCGCAAAAAAAAAAATTTTGACTGCCATTTGGCAGTGTAGAGTATTTGTATAGTGAATAAGTTGAGTTTGTGTTGGTGATATACGAAAAAGATCAACCAATGCCACTTTGCTACCGTCTGAACAACGACTGATTGGGCGAAGGTGTAAACATGTGTGCAGTGATCGTGCAAATTTCGGCTGGCGATAAAATTGTGTTAGTGATATACGAAAAAAATCAACACAGTCTTCGCTCATGTTGCTTCGTTGCTATTGAACAACGACTGATTGGACGAGTGTGAATATATGTGAAATGATCGTGTAGAGCTCGGCTGAGTATCTCAAGTGACGCGGCAGCCGAAGTTCCCCTCACAATTTTATTTTGCATAGTAAATAGTTAAAGCGCAAACCTGGGATATGTGAGGGGTGCGTATAGTGGTGAGTACATAATACTAATCTATGCATGATGCAAAGAATAATGAGATGGCGCCCATCGTGGTCCCGTTACTTTGCGCTCAGCGAATTTGACAACTAGTTACGTGATTTTAGCTCCAGTATGGCCAGATTACCATTTTCGTAACTTGATTGAGCATTATTTTTTTTGTTATTTTTATTATTTTTTGTCTCGGAGTTTTAGTTCTTTCTTCATGACATTTTTCTAGCTGTTCTAATTAAAATGTCATGTTTATAATTTTGTAAAATATACATTTTTTAATAATTATTTAAATAATTCACTCAGTTTTATTTAGCTTTACTTTTTTTTAACATCTGGTGGCATTGCCCGCGATTGCCGGTATTGTTGGTGTTCTTCTGCTTTCGGCAGTCAAATCTCTCTCTCGCTACTGCAGAGTTGCCTAGCTTTGGATATAAAAACGCACTAAATGCCCATTTAAAGAAAATAAAACACGAAATTTGTATTGTGTTAAGTAAGAACTTTGTATGCGTGACAAATTGACTGTAGAATGTGCGTTTTTTTTAAATAAATGTGTTATGCTTATGTACAATTTAATTTATGAGTTTTTTTTGTTAAGCGAAATTCTTTGGGAACGACTTTTTTGCTATATTTGAAGCTATGTAACTAGATAAGGTACTCTTTTTGTAAAAATGTCGGTATGGTTTCTTTAGTATTTTCTGGTACATATTTTGTTGCTTATTTTTACTATGAATACACCTCTTGATGCTCTATGTCTCACTAAGGATTGATGACCGGAAGAAACGATTACACCTCTATGGTTTCAATTCGCATTCAATAAGTTCAAAGGCTTTTTAAAATGTGTAAAAAGGTTTTCAATCTTAAGAAGAGTTGAGAGAGGGGCATTTAATATTTTTGCATAGCCTTAAATGGAGCCAAAAATTAAATCTGCACTTTCAAATTATCAAATTTTATAAGAGTAAAAAAATTTTCATTAGCACTAAAATCTTCTCAGAGTGGCCTTTTTTAAACTTCTTTTGTATAATAATACAGTTTTTTTTCAACCTAAAGTCTCGGTAGCCTTAAATTAAAAACAAAAAGAAACAAACACCAAACTTAAAAATTGTCGCAATTTCGGTATAAAAAAGCACTAAATTTATTGCGAAGAGCAAATGGTTGGCAATACTGCACAACTCTGCAAACGTGACGTCACGTACGCTCTGATGGGCGCAATCTTCTTTCTATCATTCTTGTAATCTATGTCGATCAAGTTATGGCTCATGTCCTCCACAGAATTGAATGCAATTTTGTGAACAATTTTTCTAAGCATGTTTGTCAAAGTTGATATCTTGGAAAGGTAACTATATCACGAAGCTATGTTTTGTATGATTGGAAGAACTTAGAATCTCATGAGTTGGTACCACGGGTAAAAGAATTATTTCTCATTTCTACTCTCAAAGGTTGAAAACAACAGGAGGGACGTCGAGTGCAATCATTGTAATGCCAGATTTTAAAGATTATTTAAAAAAATTGTTTTTGTTCACTTTTCAAACACACTATAGTGGTATATAAAGTTTAAATTCATATATCGCCAGTTGGCAATACCACCATTTAGATCACCCGATATAAATTTCCGTCACATGTATGCATTGGGGTTTGCCACATTGGAATTTGCAATTTAAACTAAAAACCAAGGCTAAAAAAAAAAGCAGAAGTAAAATAAAAATGGAAATAAAAGCAAATAATAAATACACAAAACAAAAAAAAGTTTAAAAGTTCCGTTAAAGGCCAAATAATAAAGTGTCGAGTAATGGCTGGAAGGTCCATCTCTGCCTCTCAGGCACTTTATAAAATATGTATTGAGTGTAATTCCTTCCTCTTTTCCTTTTTTCCCCGTTTGAAATGCGTATCTTGCAGGAAACCTCACTCACTTAGAGCTATTAAATGTCTATAGCGAGTTTTCACATGGGTTGGTTCGACATTTATTGTAGTCTTTTATTTTGTAAAATGAAAATGAAATATAAGTAAACATAAGGCTAACAGCTCTGGGTATAAAGAGTGTAGTTCTAAAAAATTTAGTGATATATTAAATGAGTTTATATTGGCTTTATTGTGCTCGATACATACAAATCTAGTATTTAAGAAAATTAGACTTGGCAAGCTGTCCTTACTGATAAGCAGTGTTCGAATGTCTTGATAATTTTAGGTCGGAAGAACCGGGTAAGTATCCCATGGATTCCAGGATATGTAGGTTATTCCGGGAACGAAATGTCAATTAAATGCCTCCCAATTTATTGGACTAGAGCCATTTCGTGAACTGGAAGGAGGTAACTTTTCTCCTTTTATTCAAGAAGCATAATCAATAGCAGATAGTTTTAATATATAGTAAAGGGTTTTCCTATAACAGGTGCTACAGGTGAATGGATCACGCTATTGAGAGATGATTAACGATTTTTTATGGCCGGAATTGGATGGTATTGATGGTATTTTCTACAAGACGGCGCTACGTGCCACACAAGCAACGAAACCATTGATCTTTTACGGAAAAAGTTTCGAGACCGTGTTATCTCTCGAAGAGGTGTTCACAATTAGCCACTGAGATCTTGTGACATTTTTCTTTGGGGCCACGTGGCAGCCCAGGGTCGATTCAAGACTTCAAAGATGGAATTCGTGAGGCTATCGAGGACTTAAGGTAGCCACTTTGCAATTTGGTTATGGAAAATTTCATGAAAAGGATATTGTCCTGTAGGCGTGGTCGTGGAGGTCAATTGCCTGATGTTTTTTTCCGCTACTAACGGCATACCTTCCCCTTTATAATGTAATAAAAATGCGATCATTTATATTAAAAAATAGGAATTTTCTTTGAATATCAAAAGAACACCTCTTACTGGAAAACCCTATGGTATTATTTAGTATGTAATTAAATAAAAATAAATTTAAAATCGTCACTCGGAAAGGGTATTGTAGCTTGCATCAGCATATTAGTAACCTAGGATTATACTCCGATGGAACTAGCAGGTACTGTACGGAAGAAAATGTAACCACCGAATATGTGTGCCGTCGTGTCCAGCACTGGTGCGTAAGCGTGACAAACATATTTCACCAGAGGAGGAAATAAAACTCAATAAAGTAGAAGAAATACTAAAATTTATTGAAGAGGAGATACTCAGAATCCATGAAGGTAACACAATAGATCTTTTAGATCGCAGAGCTTACAGCTCCCCCTAATAATAGTAATAATACCAAATGAAAAGGAAAGGGCTACAAGTAAATGGGCCTACCTCTAAACGTTTAATTGTGACAGATAAACTGACCAGCCTTGCAATATATTCTTTGAGCGGATTTATTTTCTATTATTTTCCGAAAGTGGCCATCAATTTTCTTGCTAAGCGAAAAAAAAAAAAAGTGAAAGAAATGGAAAAATTAGCCACCTATACCTGCAAGTTTGAATTAAGGGGGGAACCTGGTTTATGAGGTCTAAAAATTGCATCTCTTTGCGATTTTTTTTTTTTTAAGAAAATAATTAATTTAGCACTGCAAAGTTTTTTCTATCTTTCTGGTTAAAATAAGTTAAAAAAAATGTTTAACAAAGAAATTAGTAGAGCGCTGCAACGCTGGAGTTTCCAACTGGCGTACAAGATACAGCTCGTAATTATTATCTAAAGCAAAAAATTCAAATGGATTTCTAATTATCATGACTTTTTATTCTAGATGAACTAAGAAAACTGAGAGAAATTCCAAAATTTCAACTTTTTGGAGGCCTTTCTGTAAAAAAAAAAATTCCCTTCAACTTGGTTTAAAAATCTTGAACATTTTTTTTGATCTATTTTGTTAGTTTAAATAGAAGAGAATTTAATACTGAAGGGAACAAGCTATGATTCATTTCAAAAGATTCATTAGTTTTTTTTCATTCATGTGCGCCAATTCAAAGAAATCATAAAAATGAAAAGTCGAGAAAAGCAGATAAAGTTTGTACCAGAGCTGTCCGGTCACAGCGTAACTACCTAACGCTCCCCTACCTTTGGCTTTGTATCTACGGAAATATTGAGAATTAGGGTCTGTAACTTTGTGTGAATATTCTGTAATATTTTAGGAATCGCTTAAAACGAAAAAAAAAAATTGCTTTTCTTGACCTTATAAACCAGGCTTCCCTTTAAGGACAAACAAATTTTAAACTGTTTTAGTGCCCGTAAAATATTTAGTTTTAGTATGTGGTGTTTTTTTAGCAGCGATATCGATATCGATACCTCATGTTTGACAGCTGAGAATGGCACACTGTGCTAACATTTCCATTCAGTTAGATTGACAAGCCGTCATAAATTATTTAGCGCCTGTAGAAATTTACCTTGAAAAAATAGATCTGCTCGCAAAGTTCATAGAGTACTGGCGGCATTATCGGCCCTTAAAGGAGCTGTAATTACGGTGAATGGCTATCAAACTGAATTTTTTTTTTCCAAAAATTAATCACAAAATTTCAAAAATGTGGAAATTTACTTTGAAAAAATATAACTGTGTCCGAAGTTCATAGAGCACTTGCGTCATCATCGGACCATATTTCTTCCAATATGAGGAAGGTGCTGCCATTACAATGAATGACAAGCGCTGTCAAGGCATCCTGCATGGATTTTTGTTTCCAAAAATTAATCAAATAAACACCAACGATATTTGGTTTGAATAAAACGGCGCAACCGCCTCTAACCATAACTTTATTCCAATATTCAAGCCCCTATTGACGCTATACGGCCAGATTTATTGGAAAAGTAGTAAAAAATTAGAGTGATCGAATATAACTGCGGCGGACATATGCCGGATTTCATAATCAAAAAATAAATGACTTGATATTATCTACCAGATTATAATAACATCAAATTCATGCCAACAATATTTCTGTTTTGCATTAGCATTTCAAATTCACAAACTCTTAAAACACACCAGATGTATTTATTATGTGAGAAGTCATCTTCCTGAATGAAAAATATTTTTCTAATTGTGGTCCAAATATCGACAAGTAAACCACAAATGAAAAACAAATACAAGCAATAATTTAAATTGTGGTTTTTATTGTTAGTCCAGCCTTGAGCTCACAAAACGGAAATACGAGATGAAAAACAAATTAATTTTTTGCATGCTTGTAAATAGTTGTAGATGGACGTAAAACTTTTCTGATACAAATGTTTTTTTTTTTTGTTTGGCAAAAATATAGTCCTCTTTTTAAAAACACAGAAATTTTAAAATTTTTCGAAAAATTAATGCTTTTTTAATATATAATATGTAGGTACATATGTGTATATTTCAAAAGAAGCAGGCGTCTATTTGTATAATAAAACGTTCATATATATATGTATACGTTAAGGGTGATCAAATAAAAGCAACAGAAAAAGAAATCTAAAGGAAAAAATACAAGACCAGCGTGAAATATCAAATTGATTCTTGTTTTAATTTGAAGCCACATTCATGAAATTTTTGTTCACATCTATCCTTTGCGCATGTCATATTATATTTAAGATGCTAGACCAACTTTTAAGCAAAAAAATACCTTAGTTTTGTGAAATTTTTAATCTCTAAAGTCGATACCAAAAAAGTGAGCAGCAATTTAAACAACTTTAGTTGATTAGTTTATGACATGAAAATATGAAATTTCGCTGCTTTTCGTTAAATGAGGAGTAAACTTGGAAAATTAAAATTTTAAGTAGTAATTGCAAGGCTTCTCAATCTAAATCCCAACAAGTACAACATGTTCATTCGAAAGCACATCTTTGATTACTTATTTAACTTTTCCCAATTTTTTCTAAAAAGTATTGTTCAAACTACCACATAAACGATATAACTCAAGGTTTCAAACTTTGTATAAAATTCAAAAAAATCAAGAAAGTTTCGTCAAAGTTTTTAACTTTTTCGACAGATATGCATCATTAAAGTATGGGGTGGGCCATGTAAAATTTGCTTTTTGAATCGGCTATGAAAAACGAACTTATCAATATTTTTTCAAATTTTTTTTTATTTTGAAGATTGAACATTGTTATTTTTGAATGAAAACTAATATCGTTCAAATGACTGCCGCGACTGGCTTTACAGTAGGACATTCCAACAACCCAATTTTTAAGCACATTTTCGATTGTTTGGGCTCCAATTTCAAGAATGGCAACTTCGATTTCGTGTTTTAAAGCATCAATCGTCTCTGGATGGTTCGCATAGCGTTTATCTTTAACGGCTCCCCACAAAAAATAGTCCAAGGGGCTTAAATCACAGCTCTGAGGCGGCCAATTGATATCGGAATTTCGGATGATTATTCGGTTTTCAAAAACGGTAGCCGAAAGTTCGAGTGTAACTTTGGCAGTGTGACAAATTGCACCGTCCTATTGAAACTAAATGTCGTCCATGTCATCCTCTTCAATTTTTGGAAACAACTCGTTGAGCATGTCACGGTAACGCTCGCCATTTACTGTAACCGCGGCTCCTCGCTCATTTTCGAAAAAAAATTGGCCCGATGATGCCGCCAGACCAAAAATCGCACAAACAGTGACTCGTTGTGGATGCATTTGCTTCTCTACAGTAACGTGTGGATTTTCTGAGCCCCAAATCCGACAATTTTGCTTATTGACGTAGCCACCGATGTGAAAATCAGAAAAGAAGAAGAAGACTCACCACTTTGGAAATGGGTTTTCAATATTTCTCAATTTTGTTCAAGCGCATAGCGCCCCATTTCGTAATGTCAAACCTTAAAGTAAATTATGAACACATTTGACATGTCATTTGTGTTACCATTCTCAAAAAATAGGTGGTTCAAAAAGCAAACGCTATATGGCCCACCCTGTATTTGCTCAGCCCCACCAAAAGCACATCGCATATGATTTTCGGTTTTGAAATCGCGCTAGATTTGTTGGTGCACCCTTTCGCTGTAATCTTGTAAAAATAAATCCAATGACGTCAAATTGCATGGTTCTGGTAATACATGCACCTCACAGTGGTGCGAGTTGACAATGTTTTTTGCACCATCTCCACAAAATGCTCAACATACGTACTGGAATTTTACATTTCAGATAATTTGAAGTAAGGAACACCAATATTCAATTTTCAACCAAGTTTTGTGAGCATAACTTTATACGGTATATACCTATGTATGTATGTATGTTCAGCACGTATTTCAAAACTAAGTGTCGCTTAAACGACAATTCGGGGAAATAAATTGAAATTATTGAGAAAGTAAAACTTGATGCCATTTTAAGCGATTGCCAAATGTTCACAACGACTGACTACTGACTACTAACTGTATGTATACACCTATATTTGTATAAATATATACAAGGATAAGTGTAATAAAGTACGTGTGTGTGTGTGTGTTGAAATGCTGTGCAGTCAAGTCGATTTATTTGCTCATCATTCAATAATATCAGCGCTACAAATATCCTAACTAACACATTTTGCTACGAAGATGCACAGCTGTGTGTGTGTGTGTGTTTGTGTGTACATGCATATAGTACATCGTTTGAAGGGATAATGATGCTGATCGACAATTTCCTCAAGTGAAATGCAATCAAGCCACTATAGTATAATGGCAATGAAAACAGAATAACGGTTGAACAAATGAAAGCGCCGAAAAGCAGTTTGCCAATTGGTGTAGTATTAGAGAAAGGTGGCAGGAAAAACAATCAAGAAAATGCAGAAATTTGAGAAGTTGAACTCAACAATCATCAGCAGCAATAGCTCGCTTCAAATACTGAATTGAAAGCGAGCACCAGCATCGTTAAGTACAAATGCCCTCGTGGAAGTTAGTGAAAACTGCTCGCTTCAAAATGAACTAGTAATGGAGTATAAGGCGTATTAGCTGTGGCAGTATGAAGAAAGAAGCATATGCATACATACATATATGAATATACAAACATATACACCCAGCGAACATAGTTATGGGCTTTAGGATTTATTGGTGATCCTGATTTCTAGTAAATTCTTCAAAGTAGGCCGAGGGATGTTCATTTATTTTTCATTTAATCTTCCTACAAACAGCGAAAAACTTCTGCTTAAATTAAAAATATAACAAAGTGAGGTGTTATTTTGATATTCACAAGATCTCGTTGGCCAATTGTGATCACCTCTTCGAGAGATAAAACGGTCCGAAAACTTTTCGCGTAAAATACCAATGGTTTCATTCTTTGTGTGGCACGTAGCGCCGTCTTGTTGAAAATAAATGTTGTCCAGATCAATACCATCCAATTTCGGCCATAAAAAATCGTTAATCATCTCTCGATAGCGGAATCCATTCACCTGTAACACCTATTATTGGAAAACAATTTACCCAAAGCAGTTTTGCCTGCGTCAGTCTGATCGGTTGCAGAGGTCGAAGCAGTTCGTAATAGACAATGCCCCTATAATCTAAATAAACATAAGCAAGAACTTCTCAACCATCAATCCGAGCTTAGCGATTGGTTGAGCCGGTTCATCACGATTTGAACCCGATCTTTTTCGATCGTTCATCTCAAACGCGAACTATCTTTCCTAGTCAGATCGAATAAGAAATGAGCCGCATTAATTACTTGCGTCAATTTCAGTTGATTCCATATGTGCGTGCGTGTGTCGGAACTGTAATCTGCACAATTTTTTTCCAGCAAATTGTTTCGCCTTTTCCCTTTTTTCCGTGAAGTATTCAGTGGTTTTGAAGAATACAAAAAAAAAGAATTTTCTTTTTTTCAATAATTTTTCTCGTGTTTTGGTATATATGTAGTGAATAGATCAAAAAATGTGTGTTGATATACAGGGAAGATTCGTACTGACTAAAAATACGTTAATTTTCACCTTGAAGGCCCTATGAATGGCAGCTATTTTTTTATCTTGGCTGATTACGAAGTGAGTCTAAAAAAGACTATATCTCGTGTTGTACAGGTGGCGCAAAATAAATCACCCTAATGTAAGATTTATAACTTTTACAAATGGCGTCGTACATCGATCATATTTGATACTTGTAAACTAGATATCTCCAGTATAAAAGCAGATAAGCAATGGAATGCGTAAAAGTGAACATAAATATTTCCATCACTCAAAATGGGTTTTTTGTATTTAATAAAAAAGTTAATCAAACACAAAATGGATGATAAATTTAATTTTACGCCACCTTGTAGAAGTCTTAAGTTTTCAAAAATAGGTTCATTTGAAAGCGAATAATACAGTGAATAAGATTGCGTTCAAAAATTTGTTGTTGTTGTTTTGTATCAGACATTGAAGAGCGCAAATAAAGTGAAAAAAATTAAAAAAAGTGTTTTTTTACGAATACGCTGTTTATAAGAAAAACTAATGTATTAATATAAATAAAGATGGTTGCACATCTCGCCATTTATCAGCAGTCGATTATTTAATCTTAACAACAGCATCAGATTTTAAACTCTATGCTTACTATCTTAGGAGCTATCGAACTTTGCTACAGGATAGGTAAAATTAGTTTATCGATAGGGAATAAGTCAATCAGGCCATGAAGCCACAAAGTCTGAAAAGTTCGGTGGGAAGTTTTAGCTTTAAGCACATTTTATTAACTAATTGCGCTTTCAAACAGGCTGTAGCACAAGTTACCATTTTCTGTGTAGTTCCTTGAATAATGCTTTGAGTTTGCAAGAGCTCATATGCCAAGTACTGGCTGATTCTCTTCTACTCAGACTTATATTGTACACCTTTGGATTTAATGTCCCTCACAAGAAGTTGTAAATAGGAGTAGGGTCTGCCGAAGGTGGTAGTTAGTTCATTGTACCACCGTATCTGATCCATGCTACATAACGGCTATTCAAATGTTCTCTTGGAGTTCTAGCAAAATTCGCTGGTGCCCCATTTAACTGTCTGATGATTAGTCGTAGCACTAAAAGGCTGTTCTATACATTTGGTTCCAAGTAAAACAGGCCCAATTCAAATATCCACCTATTATGACCGCCAAACATTCACTAATAATTCATGCAGAAATGAACCTTAACGGCCTGCTTATGGACTTATGGGGAGCTACGAGGTTAGCACTCCCTTCGGAACACTTCCTCAATAAATTTTAGTGTTTGTCTTAAATATTTCATTAAGTTCTATTTCCTCCTCTGGTGAATTATGTTTACTCAGATGTTTGAGCGCTAAACGTCTGTTCGGAGCACGACGCCGGCACATATTTCGCGGTTTCATCTTCCTTCCCACATAATCTGCAAGTTCCATTGGAGGGTATTCTCTGATTAGTAAAATGACAGTTCTATCTGTAATGCCCTATTAAAATCTGTGTGATGGTTTTAATTTCTATTTAATTCAATCGACCTTTAAATCAGTTTAGGTTAAATCTAACTATAATTGATTTTGGTTGTGATAAACTTAGTAAAACGTCCCAGTATGGCCTTCTTTGTCTTTCCTCTACTTTATGAATACGGGAGGAGATGTTGCCCTTGCTTAGGCCACAAAATAGTTCTAGGCCTATAGATGGGAAGTCCGCTCCTTTAATGACGATTGTTATAACTCGTGATACTACCTCATATAAATGGTGCTTTGCCTGTTCACATTATCTTTCATTCCAAATGCCTTCGAGTTAGACTCCCACTATTATGTCTCTTTCGATATAAAATGAACCATAACCTTAAGGGGTCCCGGTGGTCTAGAGCTCGAAAATTGAGGGTATTTTCACAATTTTTTTTACAATAAATAAAATGAAAAACCATATTCTAATTTTTTAGACTCTTTATTTATATTCTCTTTCATACAAAACAGAATTTTTTTTTTTTTTTTAATTTTGATAATTTTAAAAATGGCGCTGAAGTTGACCCTACCGAAAAATTAGACCTCGGCGGTGATGTCCATTTTGGCTCTTCTTTTTATCTATAGCACAAAAACCAAAAAAAAATAGTAATCAGTATGACTGTAGCTATGTCGCAAACTAGAAAAAAAATAAAAAAATTTACAAAATAGCGCGGTTTTGAATTTAACACTTTAAAAATCGGAGTTTTTTCAGGTTTTTAACCCTTCATTAGGCACGTGGTCTACAATCGTAGACCACTTCTTTTCAAAGTCGTGCAACTCCTTAAATTTGTCTCTTAAATTACCTAAGCTTTTTAATAGCTGTTTATAATTAATCTCTTTATCCAATTAGTGCATTCAGTGCGGGTTTGACGTGCAGTTGTAAATTTTATCAAGGTCTGAACAGTGCTGGTCTACATATGTAGACCACGTGACTAACGACGTTACTTTTTCTTGCGGCAATATTACTTGATATATTAAATATTTGAATTAAGTTCAGGTAAGTTTTGCTTAAATTTTTTTACAAAAGTGTGCTTATTTAATTAGTTTCAGATAATACTATGTCTGATTCCAAAAAACACGATTGGAGAGGAGCAAAAATCCTGAAGTATGGGAAAGATGGCTCTCCGAACTATCAAGTAGTCAAGAAAGTGCTATGGATGAAGAAAACGAGACGGAGGTTGACGAAGATACGGATATCAAAGTGAATGCTGCTGAAGAGAGTGACCACGAGACCGAATCGGAACTAGAAGGATTAAGCGATGATGAAATTCTTTCAGACAATTCTGGTGCATCTCATCCCCAAAATTTCTATTTAGGAAAACACAATGCCACTAAGTGGAAGAAAACCAGACCCAATTTGCAAGTTCGTATTCGTTCGCACAATTTAATCAAACTTTTGCCGGGTACGAAAAGGAAATTGAGTGCCTAAATTTATTTGTGAATGATTCGGTTATAAGAATAATAACCGTTTCCACAAATTTGTATATTCAAAAAGTACGGGTTAACTTTCAAGAAGACAGAATGAATCAAGATGCAAGAGAAACCGATGACACCGAAATTCGCGCTTTCATTGGCATTTTTTTTTGATTGGCGCTCTTAGAAGCTCGAAACAAGGAAACGGGGTTGAATCGTGCTACCTAGCGATGAGCGAGAAACGGTTTCGATTTCTGATAAGATGCCTGCGATTTGATGACATCAATACAAGGCAGCAGAGAAGAGCAATTGATAAATTGGCGCCTATAAGAGAAGTTTCCTGGTCAACTTTCAAAATAATTTTATTGGTATTGAGTTTCTTACTGTGTATGAACAACTATTAGCATTTAGAGGACGTTGCGCGTTTAAGCAATACATTCCTAGTAAGCCGGCCAAGTTTGGCATTAAAACTTTCGCGATGGTGGACGCAAAAACGTCTTACACTTTTAATTTGGAAACTTATGTGGGAATTCAGCCGGACGGACCATACAAACTTAGCAATAGTGCGGAAGAGATAACTCTTCGATTGGTAGAGCCAGTCGCAGGAACTAATCGCAATATTACTGGTGACAATTGGTTCAGCAGCTTATCGTTGGTGAATAATTTGCGATAGAAAAAGCTTACATATTTGGGAACTGTGAGAAAAAATAAACGTGAAGTTCCCAAAGAATTCCTTCCCAGGAAGAATCGTAAAGAAAAGTCAAGTATTTTTGGTTTCCAAGAAAATTGTACACTAGTGTCGTACTGCCCCAAAAAAACCGGTCAGTGATCCTGATATCATCTATGCACGTTGCGTTATCATGGCAATAGATGAGCAAAAAAATGATGAAAAAAAACCAATTATGATAACCGATTATAATCACACAAAAATTGGTGTGGATTTTGTGGACCAATTATGTCAGAAATATAATGTTGCAAGGAATACGTGTCGTTGGCCAACGGTAATATTTTAAAATTTACTAAATATCTCTGGTATAAACGCTCTTTGTGTATATAAAGCAAATAATCCCCAAAATAATATAAAACGGAGTGATTTTCTTGAAAAATGCGCTTGGAAGCTCATTAGACCACAAATTGAAGTTAGATCAAAGAATCCTCGACTACCCAGGGAAATGAGGCAGCGAGCCCACAACCTTCTTGGCATCCCAGGCATTGCACCACAACCCACTCTATCACCAAGTAAATATGTCGGACGTTGTCATATTTGCCCTCGCAATATGAACAAATCATCCCGAAAGTCGTGTACTAAGTGCTGCAGATTTGCTTGCAAAAATCATATGAGAGAAAGCTGCATGGAATGTCTCAGTGAGGAAATATAAGCAGTTTTCAGAAACCACAACATATAAGTTTTGTACAAAACTTTTATTTTTTTATTCAAAGACGTGAATTTTACATATTTTTATTTTAAGTTTTACGAATAATAAAAACTCTTTTGTAAATCGTCCATTAGTTATAAGAAAAAACGTTTATGAATTGCAATAAATGTTAAAAAACACATACATTCATGTTTTTATTGAATTTACAGGAGATACACAAATATTTAAGTGAAAATATTAGTTTATATTCTTCACATTAAATCACAGAATATACTTATGAAGTATTATTAAGAAACACAAATGAATAACACTTTTAGTCATAATATTAAAATGGTCTACGATTGTAGACCACGTGCCTAACCACGTTACAAAAATCCACGTGCCTAACGAAGGGTTAATAAAAAAAAAAACGAAATAATAATATGGTTCTAGTACGGACGATAGCCATTGACCACCAGCCTAGACCAATCGGTTGCAAAACCTTCAGCATATCAAGCCTGCCTAAATTTATCACATGAAACCAGCAGCAAAATGAAAGCACCTGCATAATTTGAGACGTTCTGACTATTCTTTTCTCATTTGTGGTGTTCATTTTTTTTTGTTAATTATAGCTCATTCTTTAAATCCATATTTCATAGTTTAACAAAAATGTGAAGAATTCCGCAAACTTTGCATCACAATTTTGGGCTTTTAGTTAGAATTTCTCAAACAATTTTTACTATTAATTTTTATAAGCTATTAAATTTAAGTAAAATGGTGTGAGTCTGAAGGTTCAAGAAAATTCCGTTGGTTGATAGGTTTTTATTATTGGAAGTCACAAGGACATGTTCTGCAACAATTTCTGTGAAATCTTTTGCTGAAGCTACGCTTAAACTTTCACACTAATTCTTCTTATTTGATGCGCGCAATAAAACCTTATTTATTAGAGTTAAAAATCAAACAAAATTTGTTTGCTGGGTATGTTTTTTATTTTATATATGAACTTAAATTTATTGCATCGAAAACGGGGTGTACCAGAATTTGCCCCACGTACTGTTTCGGCGGCAATAACGTTGAGCAATAAACGCTGATGTACCTACACAAATATACGTGACGAGTACTGAGTAAAATACGCGGCGAAGCAGGAGTAGTTTATGTAGCTATGGTGATGAATCTTGCTATTATTGGTGGAATGGTATTATATTTTCGCTTTATATTGCAATAACATACAAATCAATAAGCACATCAAAGTGAAAAGCGAGCGCGAATAGGCAAAGTGAACAAAGAACTCCTGAAATGCTCATGCGTTCAGTGGAATCAATTCCAAGAAAATAAATTTCATACCCAACGAGAACAAGAAACCGCATACGATAAATTATTACTACATATATTTGTCACGATAGACAATAGCGGAGACCAGCGATTGTATTTTCGCCACGAAAAAGCTTCTCATCAAAATTATCTGCCGTTCGGATTGTGTGATTCTGTGCAAAATTGAACGAACCCCCTCTTTTTGTGGGAAAAAAGAGCAGATTAAAAATCGACCGGATGCTCGTTACAAATTGTTGGAAAATCTTGGGCATACACCAAACAAAGTTACGCGCTATTTATGCAGAATTTTGTATATTTCATATTAACTGATCAAAATCTAGTCATATTCGGAAGGGCTTATAGCGGAGTTGCCACTAGTTTTAAACCAATTTTTATATCACTACTTCTTTAAATGTTTCTCTGCAGGGCATTATTTTCATGTGAATTATTATTATAGCAATGCATTCAGAAATACATACATAAGTACAGTGGTGATCAGATAATTAAGTCACTTTATCTTTTTGGAAAATTTGCAATATTTTCCATGCTAAATTTTTGTAGTTACTTTTTCATAAAACATTGATTCATAGCAAAAACATTCATTGCATTACAAAAACTTTATGAACCAATTTGTATCTCTTTCGTAAAATTATTATTGAAAATTTTTTATCGTCAATTTTTCATAAAATCACCGTTCATTGCATTACAAAAACTTTATGAATCACAGTTCAACACTTTGCACATATTTCACAAACATCTAACAAATTAAAAAAAAGTCGCAATATTATTTTCAACTTTTTAACAGGATCTTTAGAAAAATGTTGAGTATGCAGAAAAGTGCAAGTTGAGAGCAGATTAAAAATCGCGTTGATTTTCTACAATTTTTTTAACCATACAGCATTTTCTTCCATATAGGAAGCTTTCAAACTTGCGCTTTATATGGAGAAATTGCGCAACACGGTCAGGGAAAAAATTATCAAAAATCTACGATATATTTAAGCCACTCTCAACTTGCTTTTTATATAAAAATTTAGCAGGCTATAAAACTGTTCGCCCAGAAGATTCCTAAATATTTTGATAAAAAAGTTGAAAACTTTGTTCATAATACTTTGAGATTTATTAATTTTTTTTTTTAATTTTGTGCAATGTTCGGTACCGTGGTTTTTAAAGTGTTTGTTGTGTAATTGACTATATTTTTAGAAAAAATTAAGCAACAAATTTAGCATTAAAAATATTGCGATTATTTTGAAACTTTGAATACTTTGTTGATAACTCTTGAATATTTAAAATTTTGTGAATTTTGCACAAAGCAAGAAAATGAATTTATCACGTTTTTGTTATAGGTACATTGAATTATGTTTTTATTAAAAACTAACGACACAAATTTTATTGAATACCATTACGAATATTATAAAAAGATGAAGTGACTTAATTATGTGACCGCAAGTGTACATACTGTGAATTTCCTTTCACTTCTAAGGAACACCTTTCATTCCCATATGAACCTACTCACATATGTTTATAATAAACAGAAGCTCTGCTGTTCATTCGTATCACTCAATACGTTCGTTAGCCCAGTTAGCAATGAATCACAAAATGAAGGCAATAAATATTTGCCGCAGGTTAAATCTTTGTCATTAAAGCGCATTTTAAAGAAACCTTAAAAAATTTCACAAAATATTGTCGAAATATTAATGAAGAACTTCAAGTGAATTTGCCATTTTTAGGATCATTATTATAAATATATATTGATTGTTTTTGGAGTAAATTCAACTTCTTCGGGAGTAAATAAGAAGCAGAATAAAAAGCAAAATTTAATTTTAGAGAAGTAATATTAGAACAACAGTCTTTGGTCACGTAATTTATCAGCTATTCAGTAAATTTGAGTGGGTGCAGTTCCAATTTTAGGCCCAATTGAATTAGTTTTGTAATACGAGATAGTTATTACAGGGTGTTTAAATATATCGAATTACAAATGCATTCCCTTCAAGAGCGCAGCCCCAATATGCATGGTACACCCGCTACATCAGTTACTTGCTGGAAGTGGGCTTATATGGGGAAGGGGAAGGTAATGAGTTTTCCTTGGCCATATACTCAATGAAAGAAGAAAACAGCACTTGCTTAGGCTTTCAAACACTTTTTTGAATAGGTTCCTACTTTAGTTTTGAGCTATGCCGACAGCAGCGTAAATATGTCAAATCTGATATTATCATTGTAGGGTTAAATATTTTTAATAGTCATGATTCAAGTTAGTTCGTAGTTGTAAAACAAATATTAGTTAGATGTGAAACGCGAAAAAGTAAAAACATGTAGTCTCTAACGGAGTATTTTGATTACATTAAAAAGGAAATGCTGCTAGCAAACAAAATATAGATTTTCGAGTATATTTTTTATTACAAGTTTAGTAGTTTATAGTTTAAAGTTTGTTTACATTAATATACTTGCCTCTAATATTAATAAGTGTTGGGAAAATTTATTCATATGTCCAAAACAAATATATTGCTAATATAATTCATATATTTACGTTTATCGAATGCAATGAGAAAAATTGCGGAAAGTGGCTCGTATGGGTGTTAGAACGCTGCACTGATTCGAGCAAATGTAGGGACGTTGAACTTGCGCAGAAAACAAAAACCTGTAAACCAGAAGTCTTAAAAATTCTCAACTTCAAATATATAACTGCGACTTACGTCCCTTGTAGATGGAAAGTGCGAGAACTTGATCGTAGATCTACGTACAGCGTACTGTTCTAGACCTGGTATGGCGGAGACAGGCAGTTCGGAAGCCAAGTCGATTTCAGTGGCACCAGCACCAGACACATAACGACCATCACCACAGCACGCTTAATGTTATCTATGAAATTGTCCGAAGAATCACATATGATATTGGTAGAAACACACGTATTCTTGCCATCGTTTCTAAAAAGCTGCACTTACGCGCCTGTGAACTCCTGCAAATAAAAACTTTTAAATACAATTTATTTATAAATATTCTAACATAATTTACTAGCTGTGGTATATGTAAGGCGACCGCGATTGTATTTGCAGTTCTAACAACCTATGAAGGAAAAGATTTAATAAAAATTTGTACAAATGCCTAATCGAGATTTACATGCATGAGTAATCACAAACGAGGGCTGCGTGTAGTAGAAAGACAGCTTCATACGACCGACTATAACCAGAATCAGGGCATGATCGATCTAAATAATGAAAAACATCATTAATTTGCAAAATATTTTGTTTTTATTACAATACTTACTCGAACGTTTCAAATTAAATAAACGGTTTTCAACGAATATGAATAAAGCAACGTGTCAAAATGGAAACAGTGTTGCCGACCACATAATTTGCACCAAAAGTTTAGTTTTTACTACAAATCAAAAGTCTTTTTTTGAAACATGTACTTTTTTTTATAAAGAAGCAACTCGTTTTCAAATAAGGGAGCAGATTTGTCAAGAGGGAGAGAGAAAGCTGTTTGCTTACCTAAACTTCTATAATTGAATCATGCTTAATAGTAATTGTGTTCAGAACGTTTTGTGATATGAATGCTATTTTTCATTCGCATCGAATAATTTTAGGACTGATACTTTGGAATTCATTTGTACAACATGAATGTAAAGGGTGACCAATTTAGAGGTACCTGATTTCAGAAAAATTCAAATTAATTGTCAATCTTTATTATTTTTGTGTAGAACCATTCATGACATTTATTTTTTAAAGATAATCCATATCAAATGTTGGCCGCAAACGCGCCAATTTTGAATGACTCACTGGAGGACTTCGGTCGGTGACTCGTAAATAACTTTAGTAATGTAGGCTTCTAATGCCTAAATCGAAGTTCGTATATTCACAAAGCATTTAAACTTTACATACCCCCAGAAATAAATGATTCGATCGATGATTCCTCGAGCGCATAAGGCACAACAAACAGTTGTTTCCAGTGAATGTAACGCTGGTCTTGAATGGCTTCGCTCTGCTCTACAGCCCAAATACAGCACATTTTCTTATTAACATGAAAAAAACTCGGTTCCCAAAATGCGGGTCTTCGGCGAGTTCTTCAAGGACCCAACAACTGAAATTATGTTTCTTTGGAAATTGGACGGCTTAAAATCTTGGAGTTGCTGTATTTTATACACTTTCAAACCAAGATCTTTGCGTAAAATTGCCAAAGCTGATATAATACTACAAGATAGGGTTGTTGCCATCGGCGCTGAATCTATTCTTGCGGGTCTTTGCAAAACTCTTATTTACAGCCACATTATTCTCTTCACTCCGGGCTATATGTGCTCTAATTCGTCGTCATCTAATCATCTAGTAATGCAAAATTATTCTCTATTTTGACGATGGTTTGCCGAATAGTGAGTTTGGTAGGATGGTTATATACACTTTAAGTTATCTTGAGAGCGAAAAGAACTCTTTTCACAGAGCGTCGATTTTCGTAATGCAATTGTACGATTTGGAATCGTTGTTGAGGCGTAAGTCTTTTGAATACTAAAAAAAGTGTGTATTTAGTTTGACCATAGTCACACGTGATTCATCAAAAAACATTATTGGAAAAAGTACTTTCATATTGATCCCCCGTTATTTGTGGTGTGTGCCTACAATTCGGTAGGGATCTAAACCAGTTGTGAGCATGAAACATGAAATGATAGGATTAAGGAATTGCTGCATAAAAATCCAACTATCCATAGATTGGAAGAGGAGCTCGTCCAAATAGCCAAAGAAAAGCCAATTATGTACTATAAGTATATAAATACAAGTCCTAATGTATGGCGCAGAAGCGTGGACGATGACAATATCCGATGAAGCGACGCTTGGAGTGTTCGAGAGAAAGATTCTGCGCAAGATTTTTGGACCTTTGCATGTTGGCAGCTGTATGAGCTTTACGACGCCACATACATAGCGCAGCGAATAAAGATCCAGCGGCTACGTTGGCTGGGTCATGTCGTCCGAATGGATACAAACGCTCCGGCTCTGAAAGTATTCGATGCGGTACCAGTAGTGGTAGCAGAGGAAGAGGAAGGCCGGCTATAGCGCCAATTGAGAAGAAGAAGAAGAATATACATATGTATAAGTATTTAAAAGTGTATTGCTGAAAAGCTCTTACTATCCTTTGATTCGTACTTGCTTCATATCGATCACACAAAAGTCCCTGAATCTTCCAGAAGTTTATTTATTGAAGAGAGGTATACTTTAGCCTTGATTGCTCAGTACATCCTACATTGCCGTCTCGAGAGTTGTTTTAATGTAACTAAATTAAAAGTGAAAACATTCTTCTGTGAAGCTAACCATGTTTAGTCTATGTTTTTTTTCATTGCTTGGCATTAGTTATACTTTCAACTACTTAGCTTTTCGTTAGCACTCTATAAAATGCTAGTGCCTTAACAATTAAAAGAAAAACGCAAGGGATATAGGCTGTACGCTTCAGCATATTTAATAAGAAATGTGCTTAAAAAGTTTTGATAAAAATTATTCATTTTGAATTTTTGTCAATATTGAAAATTTTTAAAGTGAAATAGCTTCGGGTTTTTCACATTTTAAATTTTTTTTTGCATATTTCATCTTTAAAATAAATTTTAAGAAATTCCATTCCATTCCATTCCATTTTCTAAAAAATCTTTTTTAAAAAGCATATTTGATCCTAAAAATTAAGGGGAAAAAAACGTTTATTAAGATATGAAGATTGAATATATCTCAAAATTATAAATATTTTCCAAATTTTTTCAGTTTACTTATTACTCAAGATTTATAAACCAATTTTTCAGATGAACTAATATGAATTCCCTCATTCTCATAGTAATAAAAATGTCTTAATTTACTTCTTCCCAAATCAAAACTTGTCTTGGAAAAGGATGCAAGAAGTTAAGGGAACACGATGCATAGCTGGTGGGAACTGTTGAATTTTATGCCAAAGCACAGGACTTTTATGAGTGTATTAAATTTTCGAAGTCTATTGAATTCTGCTAAAAAATTATAGCGAAAAATAAAATCGTGAGACTTTTATTTGAAATCAGGCGCTGAAAGGCAAATCCACTGACAGTATTAAGATAACCAAGAAGCTTAAGGTAGCGCTAGAAAACTTTTCCTCTACTAATTTATCGCACACTGACCACCCTCAAATGTGGTTTTTATAACCTAAATGAAATTTGGATGAGATGCGTGGTTAACTCATATATTCATTAAGTCGCAACTGAACACACAAGGATTTCAATTTAGCAGCTATTTTTAGAAAGTCATAATTATAAGTGGCCATCATCATCAATGACGTTCACAAGTATTTGTGCATAACTGTGTGTGTAATTGTTAAATTGGCAAGTGAGTATAGGTATATAGTTGCTGAGTAGCATACGCGTGGCCAGTAAACGAAATGATTGCTGATGGGCGATGCATGGCGTACATTTGTGCGGTTGACCCTAACGAAAATGTGTGAACAGAAAAAGAGATCCAAAGGCTTAAGGAGCAAGTAGCAGTACTTGGTAACAGACAGTGCGCTATTACTGAGAGGAAAGCTGTCTTTATATTAAAACTTTTCTATGTATGATATTACTACCTATAGCAGCAGGACTGCCAAGTGGGAATAGGCATGACGAAATTGCGCATAAAACATCTCCAGAAAGCATACTCGTAACAGGTGGCACTGTTCACAGTATTTTGAGGTTCTGTTATGCTAATTTTGGGAATTTTTTCAAAGCCTCAAATCCTCACAAATAACTCACATATTGCGCAACACATCTATCTGCCAATATCCTTATTAAACTATTCATTTTCAAATATTACTCATTTATTATATATTCCAGGTTTTGAGATGTGATAACCTCAAGTTTAAATAAAATCTTCCTATCGAATTGTAAAATGCTACGCAAGTATTTTAATTAAATAATTTTAAATTCTTAGGTAAATGGCAATCCTATTAAAAAAAAAAATGAGACAACATATTTGGATCAATACACCCTTTGTAATATTTTATAATAAAAAGCTCACGTGTTGCCCTTTTTAAACTTTCTCGAATAGTTGGTAACACTATTTAAAAAACTTGCCTAAATACCTTCCGACTGATATCTTTATCCTGATATTTCAACTAACTCACTTAAGTAATTCATTTCAGTTTTCGATATGTGCTATTCCTGGTAAAGAAATGTCTAGATTAAAGCTTTCATGGCAGTTTTCGTTGCTATATTGCTAAACTAAAATTAAATATTCATAATGTTAAAATAGGTGGCAACCATACTTCAAAGGTGCAGTTGAATAATTTATACCTATATCCTAATATCTTAGCCATCTGGCCCATTTAAATTCTTTTTAATTTTTTAGGCTGGTGGCAACTCTATTAAAAATATATGTAGATTAAAGCTTTTTCAAACAACTTTCCTCTTGTAATATATTACAACAATTGCCATACTTAGTTACTTTTAATCTTTGCTTAGGGTGGAACCTTGTTTAAAAGGTGTTCCCAAAATATCATCCTATAAATACGCATTTCCAGATATTTTAATTACCCCGTGTTTATCGTTTGAAGTTTTCGACATGTCCCAATTCTGGTAAAAATTGGGCCGAATGAAAGCTTTTTAACATCTTTCGTTTGATTGCAGGCAACCATAATATTAAGTATTTATTTTTTAATTTCGGTCAGTTGGCAACCCTATAGAAACTACTCTTAAGTAACTTCCATTTTAAACCCATATTCAAATATTTTAGTTAATATTCGAATCACTTAAATTTTTAAAATTGGTGGCAACCCTAAACAAATATGTGCAGATTAATATTTTCTACAACAGCTGTCTATAGACTGCAATATAGTGGACAACTAATATATTTAAGTATGCACTCCATCTGTTTGTAAATGGCAACCCTGTAAAGAAACTTCTTCTTTTTCCACCTAGCAACCCTGTTTTATCCCTATAAAAAATAAAGGAAATCCTTTTATAAATATAATATACATACATGTGGAAGAAAATGGTGATCAGTTTGGAAATATATTTTTTTTTAATAATAGAAGTTTTTTTGACAGAACATGCATGACTTCTGTCAAACTAAATACATAATTTTTTTTCAGTATTCATTGAAATTTCATTTTGGAAAGACATACGCCTCAACAACGTTTACAAAACGTACAATTGTATTACCAAAATCGACGCTCTGTGAAATGTGTTCATCAGGCCCATTTTTGGCTTAATGGCTACGTCAATAAGCAAATGTGCTGTATTTGCGCATTAACTCCATTAGAAGCGCAATCTGAATCCATTCCAAAGCAGCGCCAATGTAATAGTAAATTGCGAACGCTATCGTGCCATGATAAACGACTTTTTGATGCCGGAAATGGAAGCTTGAAGCCAGTGATCTCCACAACATTTGTTCCCAACAAGACCGCGCTACTTGCTATACAGCCCGTGTCTCTCGTCTCGTACCAGAGGATTGCCCACATAGATCGTGTGATATCGCACCTTTGGACTTTTATTTGTGAGGTATGTAAAGTCTAAATACTTTGTTGATAAACCAGCTTCGCTTGAGGCATTAGAAGCCAACATTACTAAAGTTATTCACGAGATACCGAGCAAAGTCCTCCAGCGAGTCATTAAAAATTAGTGTATTACAATTAGCCGAATTATGGTGCACTTGTGGCCAACATTTGAAAGTGATTATCTTTAAAAAATAAATGTAAAAAAAAATAAGTTCGTGCGGTTTTTTTTCGAAATTTGAAACTTTATTGACGTAAAATGGTTACAAATTTAATATTCAAAATATTGTCCATCGCTTGCTACTACTTTTTCCCATCTTTCTGGCAATTCACGGATTCCCTTTGTGAAAAATTCGGTCGGTTTTGCCGCAATCCACGAATCGATCCATTTTTTGACTTCATCGTAATTACGGAAGTGCTGGTCAGCCAGGCCATGTTGCATCGATCGGAAGAGATAGTAATCGGATGGCGCAAGGTCTGGACTATACGGCGGGTGGGGTAGGACATCCCATTTGAGCGTTTCTAAGTATGTTTTGACCACTTGTGCAACATGTGGCCGAGCATTGTCATGTTGCAAAATAACTTTGTCGTGTCTATCGGCGTATTGCGGCCGTTTTTCTCGCAGTGCTCGGCTCAAACGCATCAATTGTCGTCGGTAGACATCCCCCGTAATCGTTTCATTCGGTTTCAGTAGCTCATAATACACAACACCCAGCTGGTCCCACCAGATACACAGCATAACCTTCAGGCCATGAATATTCTGCGCCGACGTCGATGTTGAAGCATGGCCAGGGTATCCATACGTTGCCCGACGTTTTGGATTGTCGTAATGGACCCACTTTTCATCGCCAGTCACAATTCGATGCAAAAAACCCTTTCTTTTGTGCCGTTGAAGCAGTTGTTCGCATGCCATAAAACGGCGTTCAACGTCTCTTGGCTTCAATTCATACGGCACCCAATGGCCTACCTTTCGGATCATTCCCATGGCTTTTAAACGTTTGGAAATGGTTGATTGATCAACTCCCAAAGTTTTTGCAACCTCTTCTTGCGTTTGAGCCGGATCTTGATCGAGCAATTCCTCCAATTCGGTATCCATGAACTTTGGCGGCGCACCCTCGCGTTCTTCGTCTTCCAAGCCAAAATCACCACTTTTAAAGCGTGCAAACCACTTCTGGCACGTTCGCTCAGATAGAGCATGCTCACCATAAACTTCCACCAAGATACGATGACTTTCGGCTGCTTTTTTCTTCATATTAAAATAATGAAGAAGAATTCCCCGCAAAAACACATTATTTGGCACGAAATTCGACATTTTCAAGTGTGGTAAAAATATTGTTGTTTACGCTTCAAATAAAAAACTTATACTGACGTTTGTGCCTTACGACAGTAGCTCTCCAATGAATGTTTGGAAATGTGGATCGATGGAATAATAATCAAGTTACGCCATCTGTTGTAAAACCGCACGAACTTATAAATAGACCTATTATATATCATACAAAAATAATAAAATGTACCCAATGAATTCGAATTTTCGTTAATTTCTTTTAATTGATCACCCTTTATATTTATTGTATTTTAGCCACATATGTTTGTATACTAACCTTTCTATACATTACACACACATATTACCACAAAAAATATACAAATGTATATATGCGTGCTTGAAGAAATGTAAACAAAGTTCCACCAATTTCGGCCTAATAAATAAATACTGAACATTTATACTATGCAAGTTCTTTCACATCTATAACCATAAGGCGATGAGAGATACGCACGCACACGCGTATGCTTTTATATGGTTTGTTTACACCCAACAAACATTTTTGCTTCATATTAGCTTGAGATGTATTGCATATGAAATAGCTTTCGTAAGTTTTCAACCTTAATTCTCAAAAGCATGAACAAGCGGATTACAGACTTCTTAACCTAAAAGCCACTTTTTTAAATTATTATTTTCTCAGGTGTCTAGTTGAGAAATTGGAAATTCTCCACCTGAATTCAAAGAGATTTTTCCGGTTGGTATGAAATGAAATATTTTTTTGATTTCATAATTTTATTTTACTTCTTACTTTGTTCAATGCTTTCAATAAATTATATAAAAATAATTTATTAAAATGGTACGTTCCGCACCAAACTATCAACAATTCTAATTACTTATATTATATTTTGCAAACATTTTTATCCAAAACTTTTGCATATAAAAAAAATTACAAGGAAAATATATTTAAGTGCTTCGAGAAAGTTGTTAATGATTTCAAACAAAAGTACTTGCATTTTTATTTTGTGAGCTCAAGACCGGATAAGCAATGAAATAACAAATAAAGTTGTTATTGTTATTTATTTGTTATATTAATTTGCCGATATTTCGACCTCAATTAGAAGTCAACTTCAGGCACTCTTGGCTGTGACTGTTCGCTTTATTGTTCAACCGACATTGAGCTGACAAAATAAGAATCCAGAAACTAATTATTTTAAGGCTACTAAAGGGTCTTTTTTAGTTGCATGAGAACTATCGACATCGATAACTATGGTTTTACAGCTGCGAATAGCGTACCGTGTTGACATTCCTGGTAATACAGTTTGACAAGTCATCATAAATCGTTTAATTCCAAAACAACGCTTCCAAATTGTGTAAATTTGCTTTGAAAAAAACATAAATCTGTTCGTGAAATTCATGCAGAAGAAGAGCGAGATATTGAAGAAGACACTGAAATTCTTGAATTGAACTCTTGAATTCTTTGTGCCGCATTTTTGCTAATTCGGCTCATTTATATATATTATTCAGACTTATTGGAAAAAATAGTCAAAAATGGACTGATCAAACGATTTATGTAATTCATAGCCGCGGCCGACATTTGCTAGACACCATATTCAAAAAATAAATGCAATGAATTTATCTAATAGATTACATTATAAATAGTAAAAATAAGAAAAATCATTCAAACAATACTTTTGTTTTGTGTTATCATTTTAAGTTCTCAAGCTCTTAAAAAAATACTCGGGACAAAAGCTTAAAACATGTTTGATGAGATGAAGAGTTTGATATCAAATGATAACGAATGGTTGAGAAGTCAGGGTTTATATGATAGTTGTGGTTGTTGTAGCAGCATAAACTTGGCCTTTATATCCGGCTCGTTTCGGTAACATAGAACCGACTGTCGTGGAACCTATAGTCGAAAGGTCTTGCAGCTAGTACTCTCTTTAATGGTATAAGCAATCTTTTAAAAATTGTGGCTTAGGTGTGAGTCAAAGACCACAATTCAAAGGTTAGTCAACAATTTGCAAATTTTAAACAGCTGGTTATGTCAAAGATAGAAAAAGGACTGGCACACCAAAATTACTTGACGTTCTGTTGAGATGTTCTGTTCTGAGACTGTTTGGCGGATCTTTCCTGTAGTACTCACGGTGGACATTTAAATGATGTAATTTTTCACAAGTGATTGCTAAAAGTCGTATTTTGAATAAAAATAGTGAAACCTGAAAGCATCTAAATTTGTACATGCTTTATTTTAAAACGTTCAGGCGCGTCTTTTGAAAGACCCTTTATAATTCGTATATTATTTTAATTTAGAAGAAAGGGAAAAGGAAACCACGCTGAAATTGGTCCCCCGCCTAATGAATACAACAAATTATGTACTATTTAATTGTTTTAAAAACATTTTAACCCACAAGCGGCCATATAAACAAATATCCCCCCTAAGGCGCTGCGCAGCATTCTCCAAAAAATTAGATATTCTGCCTCCGAAAACTGGTAACAAGCCATCACGTCATCCTTGGTGGATCTTTAATAAATCAACCATAAACGTTTGCCTACATCAGTATAAGAAGGCCGCAACTAGTCGTGAAGTTTACAGAGCTCTATTTGGCGAACAATTTGAAGAGTATACTCAAGACAACTGGAGCTTCATCTACACAGATGGATCCAAAACCAATAATGTTGCCACATTCGCCGTAGTTTCCAACACAGAGTTAATCATATCAGGTGCTCGGCTTTTCGGTGGAACCTCGGTCTTAACAGCCGAAGCACTGACAATCAAAATTCCTATTGAATATGCGACAAAACTGAAGGGGAATTTCGTAATATGCACAGACAGTTTATCATGCTTGAGTGGACTCCAAAGCGTAAACACCTTCAGTAGTCTAATTCAAAATATTAAAGCAGCACTAAATACTCATCATAAAAAGATCAACTTATTATGGGTCCCGGGTCATGCTGGGATTCCAGGTAACGAGGCAGCAGATGCGGCCACCAAACAAATCCATCTCCAACCCTGCCTTACTTTTGCAACATTTGAAAAACACAATTCGATTAGGACCGTTGCAGCACATATTCAAAGTGAGGAAGATAAGAATTGGAAAGAATTTTCATCCTGGTACAGCAAAGTTAAGCCATCAGGACAAAAGCCCCACTTTCCAAATAATAGCACTTGGAGCCAAACCACTACCTTTATACGGTTACGCATTGGGCACATCCTCTTGACACACGTACACCTCCTTACAGGGAAACTCTAAAACACATGTCCTTGGTGTGGATCATTTTCCACGGTCGACCACTTACTAGATGAATGCCCCAATCTCCGAAGCCACAGGATCAACATATTTGGCGACATTAAACCCTCCGCACTTCTTGAAAAACCTTCTTCTGAAAACATTCACAAAATATATAACTTTCTGAAACAATGTAAGTCAATAAAGATTATTTAAACTCCATAATTAGAACTAAATCAGCACAGGTGTTATATACTTAAGGAAAGAGTCGTAAGCCCTGGCAGCTAGTACTCCTCTATATTTAGATATAAGCATTTTGATATATCTAATAAATAATAATAATAATAAACAGCTTTATAAACGTTGGAAAACATATTTTCCTGTGTTTGCTGGGTAAGGATATATTCACGTTCACACACACATGTCCTCACAAAACGTGTATACAAAACCACAACAATTCGGCAGACTACAAGAGAAATTCAGGCTAATGAAACCCGTTTCGCTGATTTTCAATTATGTACTCACAGTGACATACATATTTACATGTGTATGCATACTGTACACAGTCCCATAAATTTTATATCTCTATACTTATTTAGCACGCTATTATGTCAGTATATTACTGCCTCTCCTCATTCGCCTTTTGAGGATTGATTTTCTGGCTTCCCCAGCAAACGCATAAGGCATACCTACGCACATATGTCTAATGAATAATCCATCTCATCTTGTTTTCTTTTTTTTTTTGCTTTTTATTTTGGTCCCCAAAGCAGTCAATTAAGAACATATATTTGCCGCGATGTGGTCCCAAAAGTTAAATATTAGGAAACAGGAAGACTGCTAAGCATTTTCGATTGTGTAAATATCAGCAAATACACATATAAATTACTTGATGCCTTATGTGATTTAGATACTAAGTCAATACTGGAGGGCACCACAAAAAAAAATATATATCACTGGACTGATTCAAAAATAAAGCGTAGGAATTATTTGGTAAATAGAAAAATGGTTACAGGCTATGATTATATGCATACATACATACAGTGCCGAACAAAGCTGAGCTACAAAGCCTTTCTTGGTATTTTATCTGTTTAAATACTGTATATTCTTTAACCAAAACTATATAAATAAATCAGGCTTACAAACTTTTTATAAAGTGTAGAAAATTTTCTAACACCACTAATTTTTAGTTTAATTTTTAATATGTAATCTGAATCCTAATAAAAATTCAGGGCATGCAGTTTTATAGCGTGCAAATTTTAAGCGGCTAAGAACGGCTTGATATTTAAAAGTTTTGTATTGTGACGCCTTTTGTGCTTTTGCTCATAGAAAAAAAGGAGTTTATAAAAATTAGAGTTAGTTCTTTTTAATTCTCTGCACGGTTTTGAGTATTTTTTCCCACAATAAATTCATTGGTATATGAAATTTACTTAAGTCCAAAAAGCCTTCAGAAATCAAAAAAACATGTTTTTAAACTCGAACGATTTTTTAGCCACATAAAACTAAAATTTCATTGGCCATTTTACTGCACATCCAAATGTTTTTCAAGTATTCAAAATAAAAAGTTCATAATTTAAGTAACAATTTTTTTATTAGATGCGCAACTAAGTTTGATGAAAATACAACTTCATTCTAAAAAAATGGTTAATGGTTACTTTTTCCCATCTTTCTGGTAGATTTTAACTAAAATTTCATGCGGTTCAAATATCCTTCCTCTACCACAGAACAACTACGAAAATAAAATTCGTTTTCATTTGTCCCCCATATTTCTGAATTTATCTTTACTGGCAGTCATGGTCCTCTTAAATGAAGTGAATGCGCTGTGAAACAACCAAAAACGCTAATTTATTCTATCGTATATCGATTTCCTCATATGTCATTATCTATTCTACTCATAGACGAGTATTCATATATATATTCTACTATCGAAAAAAAACACCGCCGCTGGAACAATGAACTGTATGAGCTTTACATCGACTTAGTGCCTGAATGAGTGCAAATGCTCCAGTTCACAAAAGCATTCCTACCGGTAGCTGCTAGTGGTGTCAAAGAAAATTCGAACCTTTCGTCTTGGGTGCACTTCATGTTTCTAATTAGCGACAGTTAGCAGGGGCTAAAGAAGAAACGAATGGGATCGACCAAAACAATAAAACCATTAGTGGGCCAATCAAGAGGTATAAAATATAAATTTGTACATACGCATACATATATGTATCCAAAGCAATTTATTTGTATGTGCGCCTATATACACTTTATGCAGTAATCATTCAATCATTTCTATAAGGATATTAATAAATATATCCATACATACGCATCGCAACCTAATTAAATTCAGGAAATAAAACAGAATGACTGATTGCGCCAATAAAAGCGCTATTGACTACAAAATGAACGAGCGGAATTTTATGAGTCAACCAACAAGAAACGCAAATATGTATGTATGTACCACACATTAGTCAATCCCTGAGGAATACTTATCAATACATAAGTAAGTGAATAAGTGCGTATGCAGAGCGGATAACGACACAAATCTGCAAACGACCGATGAGCAGACAAGCGCGCTTTGATGAAATACAAATGTACGCGTGTTTCTTTCCTGTAGTAAATCAGGCCCTTTTCAGGCCAGTTTGGAAGTAATACATTTTGGGTTGATATTAGTCGGAGTTATAGGTAGATAGATGAGACAGAATTCATTCAGTGATGTTGTAGAAATTCACTCTATAATGATGTAGTAAAAATTCACTATATGTGACAATCTGAGTAGAGGCAGGAAGGCACAAAAAATGGAGGGCTTCCAGTTATTTCAGCTTTAAAGCAGTCATTTTTGTTTCCTAATTTCCTAATCATAGCATTTTTATTGTTTTAGTATTGTTTATAAGTAGATAGAATTTAAATGTTTCTCTCAATCCAAATGAACAACTTTCTGAATCAAAAGCAATCAAGATTATTTTATATAAAAGGAAAAAATTTTGGGTCACTAATTTAAAGACAAATTTTTGTTTTTAATTTTACTCATAAAGTGACTACTTACAGTGTGGTAAATGTCAACACAATTTATTTTTATTGACAACTAACTATGAAACTAGTGAAAGGGTGACAAATGTAAGCACTATCTCATGTCCTTTTCTGACACTTATATTTACAAATAGAATAAAATGAACAAAAAATATAACTAAAAATGGGACTAGTTTCAAACTAGTGAAAATGTTACCAATGTCAATGCAATATTTTGTCTATATCTGACGCCGAAGGAACTAATAATATAACTAAAAACGGGACTAGTTTCAAACTAGTGAAAATGTGACCAATGTCAATGCAATATTTGGTCTATATCTGACGCCAAAGGAACTAATAATATAACTAAAAATGGGACTAGTTTCAAACTAGTGAAAGTGTGACCAATGTCAATGCAATATTTTGTCTATATCTGACGCCGAAGGAACTAATAATATAACTAAAAACGGGACTAGTTTCAAACTAGTGAAAATGTGACCAATGTCAATGCAATATTTGGTCTATATCTGACGCCAAAGGAACTAATAATGTTGGGCCACCAAGCTTTTTTGGCAGCTATTAATTTTGAAATAAATTAAACACTTTAATTTTCAAACCACTTTATAATTTTATTTTCACAGAGTTTACGCGTTCGTGTGTTTGTTACAAAAGTTAAGTTCACCGGCCTCAGCTGAAGTCGAGCTTCAAGTCTCGAAATATTTGCTTAGCACAGCTTATATACAATGTATGTACATAGAATGCGTTGATACGAACGTTAGGAAAATGACAAGTATAGGATAATGTGTATTAATATAATTCAAGGACAAGTACAAGGATTAGGGTGACCAGGTGTTACGAGTTAAAAATATTACAATCTTATAAGTTAGACTACAATACTAAATTATTAAATAATAACTATACAATTAACTCTATACTTAAATTAGGTCATGTAAATTAGGTGCTGCTCCCAACATCCTCCCCTCCGTTGAAAGTTCAGGGCTTTCAACTGATTCCTTAGTCGGAAGGAGGCACAATTTAGTAACAGCTCGACGTGTAAGGCCAGTGGATGTACGTAGAACAGCTACTCGTGCAACACCGTCCTCACCAGTAATGACTTCGATGACGCGCGCAAGAGGCCACTTAAGAGGCGCTGAATTTTCATATTTAATGCATACAATATCGTTGATTTGCACATTGGGGTGAGGGGTGCGCCATTTTGCTCTTTGTTGAAAAAGAGTGAGGTATTCTTCGCTCCACCGTTTCCAAAATAGTTGTTAGAAGTATGTGACACGCTGCCAGTGACCGAGTGGATTGTAATTCAAATGCGTGATGTTAGGCTCAGGAGCAGCTGTAAGCGGGCCGCCAATAAGAAAATGACCTGGAGTTAAAACATCAAGGTCTTCTGGATTTTCTGAAAGATGTACAAGAGGTTAACTATAGCAGAGATTTGGCATACCAATGTACGCAGTTCATCGAAACCAAGAATTGCAGAGCCAAGAGTGCGGTACAGGTGCTGTTTAGCCATTTTTACTGCGGCTTCGCACAAGTCGCCGAAATGTGGTGAACGAGGTGGTATGAATCGCAAGTCAAAACCATTGTTGAGGTAGTGAACGTGAACCTTACTGCGGTGCTCTTGGCTTAGGAGTAGGCGTTTTAGGTCTCTCAACTCGTTCTTAGCGCCTACGAAATTGGTTGCGTTGTCTGACCAAATACAGCTTGGCATGGCGCGTGTTGTCGTAAATAGCTTGAGAGCTTCCAAAAAAGCACCTGTTGGAAGGTCCTTCACTAGCTCTCTCCATACGGCCTTGGTTGCGAAACAGATGAAGACGCTGATATAACATTTCTTCTTAGGCAAATCAGCCATGATGTGCTCAAAAGGTTTTCGAGCTATTGTTGATAGTGCAGACCGTTTAGAATTTCTGGTGCCTCTAAGGTGTCGCGCGTCATCGAATTTAAGGAAGGTATCCCTTTCTGCATCAGAAATGTGATGAAGGTCCCGCCACAAAATGCACTGGGAAATGTTGTCGGCTGCAGATACGCGAACGCAACGATACATCTTACAAATGTCTCCAATAAGTGCAACGGGAAACGTACGAAAGCGAATAAGAATATCAAAAAGTTTGGGTTGTATGGTCGGCCTCGCCATTAGAATCTCGTTTAATGAGAGGCCCGAAGTTGTGACAGCAGAACCATCAAAAACGACCCTGAGCTTTGTTGTGGAGCTATCTTCCTTGCGCTCAAGGCTCTCAAATCGTCGCTTTGCTTGTGTGTATGATTCGCCTAATGATTCTGTGCCGAGTTTCCAAGGTAAGCGAACCGAGTACTCGCCTGAAGGTAAACGCGAAACATTTTGCTGAAAATGCGCCTTGCAGTCGAGCTCCTCCCTTGCTGTTTTAGTGATTGGCTCAAAAACGTGATCTACTTCCCAGAAGCGACGTACCAAATCGTCTCGTCGGGTATCAGAGTCGATGTCTCTCGAAGACCTTTGATTGGCCACAAATGACGAAAGCTTAGAAGTCTGTTGACCACCACCTGATATCACCCAACCGAGAAGAGTTTTTTGAAGAACTGGAAATCCGGGCGCCAACTGTATCTGCCCAACGCAGAGAAGTTCGAAAAATAGTCCTGCTCCGATAAGCAAGTCAATACGCTGAGGTATGTTGAAATTGGGATCAGCTAGTTGGATGTTCGAAGGGACGTTCCAGTCCGCGATGCTCACTGAAAAACCAGGCTGATTGTCAGTGATTGTTTGAACAACGACGGAAGTGATGTGCGTTGAGAAATCTGAAGTCCGCGACTTCAGTACGACATTGACCGAATAGCCTTCAGTTGACAGGTTGGCATCCCCGATGCCCGAAACTGCCGCCGAATATTTGGTCCTACGAAGTTGTAATTGATTAGTAAAACGATTTGTAATAAAGTGAAGCTGGGAACCCGAATCCAAAAGCGCCCGACATGGCACGAAGGTACCAGCACGATTTTTGACAAAAATGACTGCAGTGGCTAGAAGCACAGCATCAGATGGAGATCTCGAAGTGAGGGCATGGCCAGGGACAGATGATGTTGCAGCTATGGTGTTTGATTTCAATGTGGGTGGTTGCGTGACTGGGCCTGATATAGAAGTTGAAGCAGAAGATGTGCGGTCAAAATGCAAAAGCGTATGGTGTTTCAATTGACAAGCTCTACAGGGTCCAGATTTGCAATCTCTCATTTGATGGCCACCCTTTAGACAGTTAAGGCAAAGCGAGAGCTTCTTGGCTTCCTTTTGGCGAAGATTTGGAGAAAGAGTGGAAAATTGCTGACAGTGGTAAATTCTATGATCAGGGCACCGACAAAACGCGCAACCACCTACTGAGGCATTCGAAACGACAAATGATTTTCTTTTATTTGTACTTACAGTTTTACCGTTTCTGTCAACTTGATCCGTTTGGGTTTGTATGGCATGCTCCACATTTTCGAGGGTACGACACCGCTTTTCCAAAAATGCAGCTAACTGATCCCACGACGGCAGTTCGTTGCTTGATGAATTTTCTTCCCACTTGGATTGAGTAGCCTTGTCCAACTTCTGGATTAGTAGTTCAACTATAATGCAGTCAGCGATTTGTTCTTGTGATCCAAGCGACTGCAACGCGCGTATGTGTGATGTAACCTTGTCCGTCAACTCCCGCAACTTGCTTGCGGATGCATCTGCCCTGTCCAGCCCAAAGATCTGTCTGATGTGTGCCTGAAATATAATTCGCTTGTTATCAAAACGTTTTTTGAGTAAATCTAATGCATTTTTATAATTCGTTTCATTTATCTCCAGAGATTGGATAGTATCCAAAGCAGCACCACTCAAGCAGGAACGCAGGTATTGCAGCTTATCGCTTTGCGTCAGGTCGCCATCCTTGTCAATGACGGAGGTGAACATCGAGAAAAAGTTGCTCCACTCGGTATACGCGCCACTAAATTTAGGTAGCATTAGCAAAGGCAAGCGAGAACGATTGGCATTCACGATGATCGACTGCGAGTCACCAGTGTTCGCTCTGAATGTCGAGCAGTGCTGACCTGTGCTACGTCTCCCAATCTCTCGTTGCAGGTTCGCCTTAAGTTTCACCAATGTAGCATCGAATTTGCAGGGCAGGTCACTGGCAATAGACTCAAAGTCCATTTCCTCCAAACTGGTGTGAGCGGCGGTGAATGTTGCTTTCAAATCTCCCACTGATTCCATGATTGCTGCCAACCCGTACTCATCCATGCCTTGTAGCATTTCGGTGTTCATCTCTGCTGCTGTATGCTCAAGTCGATTAAAGACTGACATTGTTTTCAGCTTTAAATACGACACGCGATCTGAAGACGGTTGCCCACTCGATGGTACAGTATGTGGTGAATCGCTTCTAATGAAGGTACCATTACCTGGACTGAGCGACATCTTCAAGGTTTGACTTTTAAAATTGACTGACCGGTTATATCGATAGCAAACGAATTTATAGACACGGTTCTATGTACACGGAAACCGTTGAAAAAGTTAGTAAATAGAAAACGGTGCAAGTTAATTTTTAGCCGTAAATATAGGTTGCGGTTTTAACTGCTTTGTTTTACAAGTCCCGCACAAAGTTAACAAACGGTTTTATTTATTGGGTAGGTATTAGAAACGACTACGCGACAATAATTAACTACCGTAACAATATTTTCGAAGGGTTAACAAAATTATTATATCGAATAATAATTTCTATTTTACACAAATAGAACACACGAATATCACGTCGGGGTCACCAAAAATGTTGGGCCACCAAGCTTTTTTGGCAGCTATTAATTTTGAAATAAATTAAACACTTTAATTTTCAAACCACTTTATAATTTTATTTTCACAGAGTTTACGCGTTCGTGTGTTTGTTACAAAAGTTAAGTTCACCGGCCTCAGCTGAAGTCGAGCTTCAAGTCTCGAAATATTTGCTTAGCACAGCTTATATACAATGTATGTACATAGAATGCGTTGATACGAACGTTAGGAAAATGACAAGTATAGGATAATGTGTATTAATATAATTCAAGGACAAGTACAAGGATTAGGGTGACCAGGTGTTACGAGTTAAAAATATTACAATCTTATAAGTTAGACTACAATACTAAATTATTAAATAATAACTATACAATTAACTCTATACTTAAATTAGGTCATGTAAATTAGGTGCTGCTCCCAACAAATAATATAACTAAAAATGGGACTAGTTTCAAACTAGTGAAAGTGTGACCAATGTCAATGCAATATTTTGTCTATATCTGACGCCGAAGGAACTAATAATATAACTAAAAACGGGACTAGTTTCAAACTAGTGAAAGTGTGACCAATGTCAATGCAATATTTTGTCTATATCTGACGCCGAGGGAACTAATAATATAACTAAAAATGGGACTAGTTTCAAACTAGTGAAAATGTGACCATGGTCAACAAATATTTCGTCTATTTCTGACACTTAAATTTATAAATAGAAATAAAACTGCTAAAAATAGAACTCCAGGAAGGACTAGTTTCAAACTAGTGAAAATGTGACCATGGTCAACAAATATTTCGTCTATTTCTGACACTTAAATTTATAAATAGAAATAAAACTGCTAAAAATAGAACTCCAAGAAGGATTAGTTTCAAACTGGTGAAAGTGTGAGCAATGTCAACACAATATTTAGTATTTTTCTGACACTTGTATTTATAAATAAATTTAAAATAACTAAAAATATAACTAAAACAGGGACCAGTTTCAAACTGGTGAAAGTGTTACCAATGCCAACACACTCTTTTGTCTTTTTTTGACACATCTATACATATTTATAAATTAAACTAAAAAAAATAAAAATATAGCTAAAAGAGGGACTGGTTTCAGATTAGTGAAAGTGACCCTACTTTTTTTTATAATTAGCTTTATTTGGTTATAATTGCAATTATAAAAATAGTTTTCTATAATATAAATGAAGAATAAAAAAATAAATTTTAATATTATTTGATTTATTGATATTATAAAACAGAAGGAACGAAATATATAGTCTCGAGAAATAATTTTATCCAACTCTGCCATAACAATCCTGATTATACGTGAAACCATGTTTTCGAAACTAGCCCTTACTAATTAAAATGGATTACCCTGTATAACTGTATATACTATTTATCAAGCGCATATAGGTACTTTGCCATCTAAGTATGTACACCAACAGTATGTAGTAGTGTATGTATAATATTTATATAAGTACGCTTGCTTCCCCACATCGCTTCCGAGTATGGCTTTAGTCATGTTAGCCACGTTACCCCGTACACGTCATCAGCCCTTCCTCTGCACAACCAACGTCAACAGTTGTCATTATCTACTTTCCGGCGTTGAGATACGACACACTCACACATCCGAGTATACGCTTGCTAAATGAAGAACGCAAATATTACATATATAGATTTATAAATGCATGCGCGGTCATATATTGTGTGTCTATGTATGTAAATTTCATATGTATGTATGTGTACAAGTGCTTAGATGCACGAGTGTGCGCACATCTGCAGGGGCTGTTAATATTGTTTTTCGGTTCATTTGTTTACTTCTTCCGTTGGCTTATGCATATCTACGCCTTGAAATATGCCACACCACGACGTTGTCGAAGTTTTCCGCATTGACTTCTGCCAGTTTGGTTTTGCAACACCGCTTACGGGTATTCCTTTGATATTAGCTTTTGGGAATTTGCGAATAGAATGATGTGCTTTTTTACTTATACTTTTATCTTACTTTCCCTTTCTGTTTATCTTCTCTTCCTTTAATTTGAATTTCTTGTTACTTTTGATTTTGGTAACGTTTACTAAGTGCCACTAAAATGTGCATATAATAAAGTGTCACTCAGTGATTTTTGTGAGATTTGCCTGCTGAGATTGAGTACTACTCAGTTCGTTGCGTTTAAGTTGTTTTACGTTTTATGTTTTTTTTGTTCATTTGTACTACTGTACTCGTAAATGCATCGTAAAATTCAGTGCATTTGCAATAAAAGTCAGTAAAAATCTACCAAACACAGTGGACACGAGAAAATGCCTTAACATAAGAATGATCTGATCTTATAGAGTCTATTCACTTGCTCACTTGCTCACTTGCCTCTTGCTAAGTACGTAATTTATTTTATGCGTTGATTTATTAGCGATTCATTGCATTCTGAGAAGAAAGAAGAAGAAAAAAAAACCGGAACTAATTGGCTGGGACACATCAAATTGAATCTTTGTATTAGCAAGTTCTCTATAAAAGTTATTTTTATTTCTAATTGAGTGGTTTTCTTACAATTTGATTGATTGGTTCAATGGAAGAGTTGATAGTTTGGATGTGGGAAATAAGTAGTAGATAAGCAGTAAATTTGTTGAGCTCGAGCATCAGCACCACTCGAGTGCTTCACTTAAATAGCTCGTAAAGTTGTGCTGCTCGTAAGCAAAAATAATTCGGAAATTGTTTAGCTCTAAATTAGGTTAGGAAGTACATACACCCTTGTGCAAAAAATGTAATATTAAAAAATTCTATTTGATAATTGCTTAGTCACAGCCTTAACTAACTATAAGAGAAGGACTTATCGATAAGTTTTGAAAATTTATATATTTATAAAAAATATATTTCGCTCTCCTATAAAAACCATATTAATGCAAGACTCTGGTTCAATGCAAATTAAAAAAAATCAAAAAAAATTTCTCAAACTGTTGTTTTCCTTAAGCTTCCAAAATCTTGTAATATATTTTTATTTAATTTGTGTTAGTAGTCTATAAGAATTTTTTATGCATAGACTTTATATGTATATTTTTAATTATTTATTTATTTACGGGCGTGAAATTATAATACAATTATTCTTACACATAAAAAAGGAGCACTGGTAACAGATAGTTAGCTTAAAGGTCAAACATGTAAAAGGGGACTAGAAAACTTAACTAATTAAGACTATGGTTAAAATATAGTAACTATGTTAGGGGAGCAAACATCAAATCAGTTTTTTCAATCCTGATTTAACAAGAAATTCTGACATTTTTGAAATATTTTCTGAGGAAGTAGTTCTTAACAGCATAGAGGTCATTGGTTTCGGAAGATACTTTTCCTGATTTGTTCAAAATGTGGGCAGTCGTCGAGTAGGTTAAAGATGGTGAGTGATCGTGTTGGCAACATGGAGGGCTGGAACCATTAAAAACGTATGAATGTGTGGCAATTGTGTGCCCTAGACGAAGGCGGTCAAATGATTTGATGGGTAGATTGGTTTTATCCTGTTTGGATTATTTACGATATAATGTTGGGAAGAGGATCCCCAATTGACCATTTGTAATGCACAAATATTGCCTGCTTTATATAAATTTGTATACGTCTTTTTTCGAAATATATTCGAAAGTGATTAGTGGTTCTTTCACAAATAAATATCAAATTCTTGTATAAAGGTATTCAGAGAAAATTCGAGTATGCAGTTTAAAACCACTTGAATTCTGGTATCACAAAATGCAAGTAGCTCAAGAATTGTATTGATTTCTAAACATTTTTTTTTTGCGTACGGTGTTGCGTGTTTATCCGGCATTTCTTATACGGCGAAAAAAAAATCAAAAAAAGCCAGAAGCCAAAAAACAAATTGTCAATGGACTTTTGAGTTACTTTAAAGTTACAAATTCTTATTCCAAGATTCAGTCCGCTTTAAAACTAAATACTAGGAGTTATCAACGGATTTCATTAAATGTTTTGATATTTAGTTGAATTTGTGTTTAATTTATGAAATAACTTGTACAAAAGAATGCACCACAGTTTCATTTACAAATTCTTAAAAATAAATAACAAACAAATAAATTAAAAAATGTGTTAATAGATTCATTCCAAATAGCGTTTCTGTTAAAATTTATGAAAAAAGCTGGGCTAATACAAGCATGTAAATAGCGGCCGCCGTAGCCGAATGGGTTGGTGCGTGATTTCCATTCGGAATTCACAGAGAGGTCGTTGGTTCGAATCTCGGTGAAAGCAAAATTAATAAAAACATTTTTCTAAAAGCGGTCGCCCCTCAGCAGACAATGGCAAACGTCCGAGTGTATTTCTGCCATGAAAAAGCTCCTCATAAAAATATGTGCCGTTCGGAGCCGGCTTGAAACTGTAGGTCCCTCCATTTGTGGAACAACATCAAGACGCACACCACAAATAGGAGGAGGAGCTCGGCCAAACACCTAACAGAAGTGTACGCGCCAATTATTTATTTATTTTTTTTATTTGATAAGCATTTGGAAAAAAGCTTTTAACCCTATTGAAGGCACTGAAGAAGTAGAGCCTCTCTGAGACTGTCCTGAGCACGTTGAATATATTATTCCAGTTACACCTGAAGAAATTCGTAGGGAAATTAGCAAAATGAATCTTAGAAAGTCTCCTGAATTTGATTAACTCCCGGCGGAGGTCCTTTGCAATCTGCCAAAAAATTGCTTTGTCTATTTGACCAATTTATTTGGGAAGTGTCGCAACGAAGTGTCTCCTTACAGCCTAATTTCTGTTAACAGTAATGCTGAAGCTTTTTGAAAAAGTTCTTCCAAACCGTTTACAGCATTGGAAATAAATGACTGATTTTTATTCACCAATTTGAATCCAGAAAATCAAAAAATTCAACGATCGATCGAAGTCGTAAGCCACAGAGAAAGCGCTTTAGCGCTCGCACAGAGTCGTTAGCCATATAGAAAGCGGTAAGAAAAAGTGTGTTCAGCCGTTTATTGAAAAATTAAGTGTTTTAAAGGTCCGAGATCAAGATATGTGTGTCTAGAATAACGGGTTAAATTTTTAGCCAAATCGGTTGAATAGTTTTGAGTTAGTGATTCCCCGAAATTTTGAAAACATGGTTTTGATAAAAACGCGTTTAAAGTTTCGACAACAGACGTGTCGTGGCGTGTTACACGCTTTCATACACACTACGGCGCGCTCTCTTATTTTGGCTATAACTTCAAAAATAATTAAAATTTCTGTCTGATATTTTTAAGATATTTTCCTTCCGAAAAATGTAAAAAAAAAATTCGATTTTTTGAACCCGTCACACCGGGCTACTACCTTAAATGTTTCATGAAAAAATTAACCCAGAAATCTTATTTCATATGGCCAAACATTATACATACCAAGCAGAGAATTTATGCTTTAAATGTGATTTCTAATGTTTCAATACAACGTCTGTAAGAAATATGAAAACTTAATTGAGAAATTTATACTACGAATCGGACCCTTAGTGAGCTTTTATATACTCACCCGACGTCATAGTTCTGCGAAAGAATTTCTCACCTCCCAAAAATGGTGTAACACAGTATTAGTAATTTTCTTATATGTAGGTTTTTGTATTGAAATAAAATAAGTTTTTGCAAGAAATAAAATTCATAGTAGTAGTAATTTTTCAAGCTCACAACAAGTGAGTATTTAAATATATGCCATTCTGAAACATTAAAACTGGCTCTAAAAGATATATACTTTTAAATATTCTAGATCATTTATTAATTAGCTCTACACTTTTTTTATAAATTGTGCCAAAATTATTTGACACCACAACAAACTATTCTGAGTAAATTTGTTTGTGTGCATTTGCCTCGTTTTCGACTTTTTTGTTTTTGTTACCTACGACAATCAAAGTGATAGTGAAACAGCAATCACTTTAACACATTAACCCACATTTGTGCTCGTCATCTTGTCGCAACAGCTGATTTCCGCTTGCCATAATTGGTATGCCCTCGCTTTATTTTTCTCTCTCTCTCTCGCTCTTTTTGTCTCTCCATTTATATTTACATTTTTATAGCAACATTACTGCGCATGCTTCCTATCGCAGTGGGACTCTCTCGTTGCATGAATAGTAAACAGCTGATTTATTCAGTAGCTCATGTTAACTACCAGTTTTATTGCTCAAGCCTACAACTGTAATTGCATGAGAGCTTACATGACTTTTCTCTGCTCTGCTTTCGATGCCATTTTGCAACCAGATCTGAGCCTTTCCCAATATATTTTGGCTTTGCTAGTTAGTAGCTGTAGCGTCTTTTCTCTGTTTTTTCATTTGATTACCCTCTGGAGCAAACTAGTTAAGTTTTTGTTATGCATGCAGATTAGAGGCTATATTTGAAACCTTTGATATGTTCATTAATATTTAAATGTAAAAAAAAACAAAAATCAAAAAAATTGCTAACCTCGCCTACGAACATAACTTAAGAAGATTTGGAAAATAAGAATGAAAGTAGAGGCAAGCAAGCTTTTCAATTAAGACTTTAAGAACCCAATTAACAAAAATCAGCACTCGACTTGGAATTTGGGCAGCGTTCATTAAAATTAGCGAATATGCAAATTAGGAATCTCTCTACAGGTACAACTGGCAAATGTAAAGTGCTTTGAAAAAATTGTACTTTTAGATTTAGCAGAAGATGTAGTAGAAGATGTAATAAGCTTTTAAGTTTCGACTCATCGGAGAAATGGCCAGCTTCAATTTCCATTTCATGAAGTATATATATAAAAGGTGATTGGTTTGGAGTAATTTTCCCAATAGGGGGTTTCTGACAGATCACGCGTGACTACTGTCAATCTATAGGGTTTTCCAAACAGAGGTGTTATTTGGATATTCAAAGAAAAACGCTATTTTTTAATATAAATGACCGGATGTTCTTTTTATTATAAAGAGGAAGGTATGTCGTTAATAATGGAAAATAACATCAGGCAAATGATGACCATGACCACGCCTACAGGACAATATCCTTTTCATCAAACTTTCCATAACCGAATAGCAAAGTGGCTGCCCTATGTTCTCGATAGCCTCACGAATTCCTTCTTTGCGGTCTTAAATCGACCCTGGGCTGTTGGCGTAGACCATCCCTTTCACGTGGTCTCAAAGGAAAAGATCACAAGGTGTTAATTCTCAAGATCTTGGAGGCCAATTGTGTTCACCTCTTCGAGAGATAACACGGTCCGGAAACTTTTCCAGTAAAAGATCAATGGTTTCGTTGCTTGTGTGGCACGTAGCGCCGTCTTGGTCAAAAAATAAACGTTGTCCAAATCAATGCCATCCAATACCGGCCATAAGAACTCGTTAATCATCTCTCGATAGAGCAATCCATTCAACAATAACACCTCTTATTGGAAAACCCTATAAATATACAATTTTTTTCAGTGTTCTTTGACATTTCATCATGAAAAGGCTTACGCCTCAGCAACGTTTACAAATCGTAAAATTGTATTATGAAAATCGCCGGTATGTGAAAGCAGTTCATCGTACGCTCAGGCCAGTTTATAGTGTACATAACCGTTCAGCGATGAGGCCTATTTTTGGCTACGACTACGTCAATAAACAAAGTTGCCGTATTTGAGCTGAAGACCGACCCGAAGCCATTTAAGAGCAGCCATCACATCTATTGAAAACAACCGTTTGGTGCGGTCTATAGGCTGAAGGAATCATCGGCCCATATTTTTTCGAAGTGGGCTGGCGCCAAGGTAACAGTGAATGACGAGCGCTATCGCGCCATGATAAATGACGTTTTGATATCGGAAATTGAAGCCCGTGATCTCCACAATATTTGGTTCCAACAAGACGGCGTTACTTGCCACACAGCCCATGAAACAATGGATTTACTGCGTCATCGTGTAGGTGAGGAATTTATTTCTCGTCTGGGACCAGTAGACCGCCCACCAACATCGCGTGATATTATACCTTTGGGCTTTTATTTATAGGGATGTAAAGTATAATTGCTCTGTGGATTGCAGCATTAGAAGGCAACATTACTAAGGTTATTCACGAGATACCGACCGAAGTTCGGCGGCAAGACAGTCAATATTGGTGTTTCTGGATGACCAAATTAATCACCCATTATACACCAAGTTTTGGGAAGTTTCTCCTTCTACTTGTGGTGTGCTTATTGATGTTTCTCCTCAGTTATGCCACCACCGAACGGCAGATAGTTTTTTATTAGCAGCTTTTTTAAGGCCGAAATACACCCAGAGGCTTGCCATTGCCTACCGAAGTGCAACTACTTAGAAAATCACTTTTCTATCAGTTGGTATTTCATACCCATACTGGGTTTCGAACTGGGGCCCTAACGAATGTTAGTCACAAACTAAATCATTCGGCTAAGGTGGCAGCCAATTTTGCAGTTATGTTACAGCACCAGTAAATTTCAGCTACAACTACACACGCTGAATTTTTTGCTCTGTATTCCTTATTTAAACTGTAATTTTAGTTATATTATGTAGACTTAGATTTTTTGTCTACTTAATTAAAAAAAATTCAACTAAAAGTTTAACTCTTCCTATCAAAAAACTGAAACCTGCAAGCATTGATAAAATTAGCAAAAAATTGCATGATTCAAAATATTTATATTAATTTATTAAAAATTGCATGAGATAAAAAAGTAATGACTGTAGGAATGAATATGGAGCATGATATATTTTTTTATTTTTTTCCCTTCAACGCATTCCAGAGAAGCGCGTTTTCTGTTATGTTTTTCTCTCCCGATTTACTGTTGTTAATTTTCCACCCGAAGCTCTCTTTTGCTATAAAAAGGATGCTGTACAGAATATGAATGGAAATTTAACTCGTTAAATTTCATTCAAGGTAACTGAGTCATACTTAGTGGTATCCGTGGGAAACTATTCTTTTTGCACTCTATTAAAAGCGCACAACAGTATGAACTTGAAAGAGATGACATTTCTTTAAAATAATATGCAACAATAGGATTGAATTTGTGCGGACTAAAGCCAACGGATTTAAATGACTTGGAGTTATTATGAAAAATTTCTCCATAAACAACTGAAACAATGCTGCTCCCAGTTTGTTATTATTTTTTATGTTGCATATTTTACACTGTTTAGCGCTCTCTCCTCATCGTTTTCTCACGCATACATACACATACACACACACAGACTCTTGGTGAGTTGCGACGACCTTTAGCGTTATCTTCTTATGCGCTACTTTCACATTTTGTCGCTCCCATGCGTAAACTAATCATTACGCTCATCAACTCATCTACTCGCTGCTGTCAACGCCGTTAACGCTGCCCAACCGCCTAACTATTCATCCTGCAGCGCCTTGCCAAAAAATTGTGTCTACCGTTTTTAAGCCTTCTTCTTGTGAGCATTCACATTCACCTACTGCCTATTCGTTGCGTACGCTCGCGTATCTGTCGTCGCATTCGTTACTTTCGAAACCATCGTGATTACAGTTGCTTACAGTTAGCAGGCTGCTGTCGTTGCTGTCCGTCGCTGTTGAATGTCGCTGCTCGCCGACGACGATGTTTCGCACGCATCAAAAATACGCCATTCAGTTACTGTTCGACCGTTCGCGTGACGGGTGTATTTAGGCGCATCAAACGGCGAGTAAAGCAGTGCAGCAGCAGCGTAGCGCAAAGCTGAGCTGAGCAGAGCAGTGTTGTGTGGAATATTAAAGCACAATAGTGAATTGGCTGTCCCGATAATCGTCAATGAGAACAGCTGATGGTTGAAATATTTTGTGAAAAAAACACGAGTGATCAAAAAAATTTTAATTTATACATTTGATGAAAGAGAACCAATCGCTGGTGTTTTCATGATTTTCGGTTTTCAAGATTAGCCTATAATTAAGAAAGGTGTTGCGGCAATTCTTGCAATGCGTTGCCGCAAAGCTGACCATTGTAGTGCGCTAACAACAGATGGTACATGACGACGTACATTAGTGGAATAATAAAAAGAAAATATTTACTAGCACCATGTGAATTATCATAAATTTGAAATAAGAATAATAACAAAATATGCAACAACCGACTATAGCAAGCGCACAAGAAAAATGTGAAAGTGTTAGTGACACATAAATAAAGATAAATAGCACATCCGTAGAAATCTCCAGCTTCCTGCGGAAGTCATTACGCTTACGAATGAGTTGGCGCATGTGAAAGTGAGTGTGCTGTTTTTGTAAAAAATACGTAAGAGTAAATACTCGTACGTGTGTGTGCACCTATAAACATCCATATGCTTGTAAATATTTGTATAAATCTATTGTCGTGCCCACCTGCAGGTTTCAGGCACACATGTGTACATACAAACTGATATAGTGAGATCCCGTGCTATGGCAGCAGCCATGGCGTATGAGCAACATATTTTATGCAATTTAATTTGCACCCAGTGCATATATGCGGACGCTCATGTGTATGCGTGGATGTACATATATCCGTGATTGTTTTATGTGCGTTTATTTCTTTTTCTGCTACACAATTTCTGCATTTTTACATTCTCTTACTTTAACTCATTTTTCTTATTTTTTAATATTCAATGAAGTGTGTGCTTTTTGCTCCCTTTTGGAGAACAAATTTACTTAGCTCTTGTTATGCTGTCTGCTGCCTTAAAGCTATTACTTAGAGAGTTAATCAAATAGGCTGACAATCAGTCTGTCAGCCAGTGAGTCAGTCACTCAGTTAAGCAGTTAAGGGAAAGTGCATGTAAACGCACTGGGCGGACTGAGGATTGCTGGTTGTTGTTTTGAGTTTTGGTAACATTATATTTTGCGAATATTTTAGTTATCTATGCCTTGTCTTTCTTTGTTACTAATATCATTACTTTATCTCTTCATCTATTTTTACCATTGATAAGGGAAAGATGGAATATCAAACTTGGTAAAACATAAATTTCTGCTAAAACTATTTTTTCCAATCGAAGTTTTGTAAATTTTGTAGCATTACTTTAAGTTCTTAAATTAATTTTATGATTCAATAAAAATAATAACATCAATAATTTGATAAAAAAGGGTTTTAAAAAAAGTGCTTTTATTTTAGATTTCGCCTATTTTTTCTCCTTTTATTAGCAGAAAGTGCAGACTAACTATTTATTATTTTGGTAGTTTCTGCTTCTCTAATTAACTTGTCCTACTTTTAGTATATTATTATTTTTAATACCTTCAAGAAGTGATAACCCTACTAATCTAAGCATGGCATGATAAAGAATGAGCTCCGAGCCTAGATGGGACTAATAACAGAGCACAATATATGATGACAAGGATGATATGCTGCTACTATAGGCATCGTACGCGATTCACGATATTGTTTGGACTAGACTTATATAGTACATTTTAGCATTTGTCTATACAAACTGCTAAGATTCATACAAAATTTGAGAAGCTTACAGAGGACTAATGTATTCCCATCATACCCATCTTTCCTTAAGTTAGGTTAGGTAGTGCTGGCTGATCTGTAAAGAGGTCTCACCCCTAGGGTTTATTGTGTTACCTGTGCTATGTATTTTGGAGTCGATGATATCATTTTTTCGAATTCATAAAGTGCGTCTTTGCGAGTTTTACTAAGCCATTCAGCTATATCCTTCAAGCATGGAAAATATGTTGACTCTATGCACATTTGTCAAGCCCTACAGAGAGCAGGGCTGTGGCGAAGTAGATATTCCAAAGTACCTCTAGCATTCCGTTCGTTGCATGTGTTACGCGCATTGCCCTGGAGTAGTCCTATTGTGGGGATTAATGTGTGGTGACACAGTATCCCGTCAGTACTCCAACCAATATTTTGCAGTCTTTTCTAGACAGTGATAATATAAACTTTGCAGTTTTGATATTCCAAGTCCTAAGCATTATTTTGGCAGTTTCGTACGAGGTTGAGTGTTCCCCTATCGACTGTGTTTTCAAAGCTACTATCCTCATTTAATTCCGTTTTCAGAAAAGAGAGTTATGGGTATATGTCTGACGTGCTCAGTGACGTGTTCGGCAATGAATACCTGTCTCAGTTCCTTAGTATCTTGGCATCTCATTGTTTCCCCAAAGTTCATTTATTTTTGATCTGCATTGTTGAACACTTTCCAAGTTATTGCAAACAGCCATAATTGCTTTAATAGCCGCTTGACTACCAATGAAATGTTTGTCCGAGCATTAAGAGGAGTTAGTTGAAGAGCTAATTCAACTGCTTTTGCTGCAGGATAGAAGCTTAAAATATACTACAGTAATTTGGTAGTCTGAAAGACTTTTTGGGATCAAATTGCTGTCAAAAGACAGCCGCTTCTACTCCTTCTGCCATTTTGGATCCATCTGTAAAGAAAATGTATGAATGGTATCTGGATTTTAGACCTTTTGTGCCATCCATTTTGCCCTATACTGACGCTAGGCTTTCGCACAAATTTAACTCGTGGAATCACGTGGTCTGAGCTTTGGACTCCAGAATATCGCTGTGACCAAAAAGGTTCTGTGAGAATCGTCCTGACATCTTCAGTCTTCGAGCAGATCATTTGGTTGAGTTTCTTACTTTAAACTTTATAGCCTCTGTATTGGAAAATTCTGGTTCTTCTCAATTCTAATTAATCTACGGTAATGAAAAGTAGACAACCGTGTTTTTGACCCTTCGTCCCATTTGCGCCACTAAACCATTGACTGAAATGAAAATGCCAATTTGCTACAAAATCAGTAATTCCAATTTAAGCAACAAAAAACGGGAAATTAAGTTAAAGTCTGTATATTTATAAAAATCAAATCAAACTACGTTGGGAACTGAACACAAAATACAAAAAAAAAATATTATTTTGCTTCACTTTTTGCACACAAAATGAATCAATGTTGTTATCAAAATTACACAAGGAACTGATGCGTGTTAATAGGTGGGTGTCTGAAAATTTATTTGTTCAATACCAGGTACTACTGCATATACTTTTTACTGATTCTTCGTTTGTGAAATGAGTTTGGGCTGGATTTTTATTTTATTTAAATCTAAATTAAATTAATTTTGTTATACTAAATTTTATGATTATTCTTACAACTTTAAAAAGTTTGAAACTTCAAAGCAGAAAAGACAAAATATTGCACTTTAATACGAATCAAATGGAAGTCAACCTAAGTGACAAAGCTTTTAAAGATCTTTATATGGTATGGGCTAACATTTATTTGAATTGTACGTCAGGATAGGTTGGCTGCTATTAGGATGGGTTGAGTTAAGAAAGCTGGCACTCTCAACGGATTTCATAGTATTTTTGGAAATCTTCGAAATTCTCAAAGTGTATTGGTCTTTCTGGAATTCAAAGAAAGTCTTGTCAAGTTGGAGATGGCGCACTTTTCCCACAGTAGGGCAGTGGCCTCAATAGTATTCGATACCCCTTTTCATTTTTGCAGCTTCCAGAAAAAAAGTATTAGAAAGCCAATTTGCCGTGATTATATTATTTTATTAGCCTAACTTAATCCTTGGCTGTTAGTGCCAACATTCTACTTACACACGAAACAGCTAAAGACTTCAAAAACTACGAGAGCAGTTATCCAATAATAACCTATTCCTCACTGATTGCAGCGAATACTTTTCACTAAATTAAAGTACTTGTATTCGCTTTTATTCATTGTTGAAACGATCAATAGGCTGAGAAGAAGGTGTAGCTTTAACGACTAGAGTATTGCACCTGGAGGATTGGCTTTCTTCATGAATGTTTTTTAATATTAATATTAAGATTTCACAAGAATAGGTGACTGGTGGCTGAGTTTTTGTACATAAATAAAAGAAATGCGTTTTATATTTTGCGCCCAATAACACCACAGAGCAAAATTTAATTATATTCTGGGTATTGGAAACAGCTAATTTATTTTGAATATTAAGTCATAAGTAAACAAGGAACTTCTCTTTTCTTCTGTGCTTTTAGATTTCGATATTGGAGTTTTAGTGAATAATTATTTAAAATTAATGTGTGCAAGTAAGTGAAAAAGGAAAAATATGGTCGTGATCCGCTATTCCACCAACTGATAAGCTATATTTTTTTCGAATAAAATTGTTAACAGGTGCTTTAGGGGTCAAAAATCAAATCTTAGAAAAAAATCTCATATTAAAAAAAAATATTATCAATTTTTAAAAATAGGTGTTGCCGTATTGATCATACGGTCTCTTTTTTTTTATAAGCATAATTTTAAAAAGAACATTTTTTTTTTATAATAAACAAAATTTAACAAAACTAAAATTCAATCTTTTTACTGCTTGAAAACTCTTCTGTGAGCCAATACGTGCAAGCTTGCATTGCCTTAGTGAAGGCTGGTTCATCTTCAGCAATTTATTTTCCTTAATTTTCCTAAAATTTCTGGCAAACAAGTGCCACTAAAAATTTATTGCTCTTAGTTTCTCTACTAGTACATTAGCGATTTGATCAGATTTTCCGAAAAAGCAGGCGGCTATTCATTTTTACGTACTTTCTCTACGAACCACTTTTCTGAGATTAGGCTCAACTTGGAGCATCCATAATGTCAATTGCTGTTTTATTTCCGACTCATATGCATAGATCCAAGATTCAACATCTGTTACAATTTCCTAGACTTTTTTCAACCACCGTTGCTGAATTTCTTTATTATTTTTCTACAATAATCGGCACGATTGCTTTTTCGGGCCGTTGCAAAATTATGCAATATTGAATGTATGCTAGGTCCTCTAATGTCCGGATACCTCTATCTCACGATATGTCACATGACGATCTTACGTTATTGACTGACGCACAGCATCGATTAATTTTAGCACAACAACTGCTTTTGGACGACCTTCATCGAATTCATTTTGTAAAGATCAACGGCCACGTTAGAACGCGTTGTGAGGTGCTTCGACGCCAAAAGTCCAGGTCAATTGATCTGTGCACTCCTGATTCGATAATGCGCATCGAAAATCGTAACGCACGTAAGGTTTCACGAGTTTGTTCCATTTTTTGTGCGAGATGAATTTTTCAACTCACTGAAAAAAGATCAAGTAAATCTTCTAAATTTACTGATACATGGAATATACTAGAGTACAGAGGCTCAACAACTAAGTTTTGTATCCATTATTTTGGAATGCCCACATTAATTAAGAGGTCAAATGAGAGCTTAACGCCACTAGGCACAAAATAATGGGTGAAACGTGCAATTCTTCTGTGAAAAAACAACTTCAGTTATAAGATTATAAGATAACAACAATGTTACGCCTTTGTAAGTAAGAGAAAACAAATTGTGAAGTAGCACTGTTTGGGCTTGCAAAGCGTAGCATATTTCAGTGTATGCTACTGTTTTGTCCTTACTTTATACTTAACCATCTGCTTCTTATGTTCCTCCTGGTGTAGTTGTAATAATTCTCTTCCCATTTATCTACATCTTGGGCTTCATGCTACTAAAAACTAATGTGGTATTAGTTGTCCTCATTTAAAACACTTTTTTCTAACTCTCCTATTCCAACACAGCGAACCGCAAAGAGCATTTCGCTGTTACTCCCCCTCTTCAACTATAACCGAAAGCGGATGCGGATGCGAGTTCATTGCTACTACAAAATAAACAACAAACGACCGCCGGGAATTGTGCGTCGTATGTACTTGTACTTTCATACATAGACACTTTTGCATATACCTATATCTTGGCACAGGTACAAATATATATGTTTGGAACTAACTCTGAGGCTAATGCAGTGCTTTGTCGCTTTAGTTACCATCTGAGACGCACAGTCTACTTATTTGCTATTGGTCTGCTGGCAACAACATCAAATGTTAATACGTTTATAAGTCACTTAGCTGGGGCGCATCAAAGCACATTTTTGTGTCGCCAGATATTTACTTTGCTACCTGCCGAAGTATACAGTGCGTATACGTAACTAGTTAGTCCCATGCTTCGTGTATATATTTGGTAAAGTGATAAGGTAGATATATATATATATATATGTGATAAATATTTATGGATTATACACTGGAGCTATGCACGGCTAAACAAATTTCTTAAATTTATTATAAATTTGCCAGCTGATCGCGGTAACTCTCAGGCGGAAACCCTTGCTATGAGGAAAGCAGATAAAAGATAATCGAAGGAAACTAAATTACCAAAACGGTAACCGAATGTGTCACATATCGCTAAAAAACAAGAAAAGTTCGCATATTCAAAAGGTGCAATAGTAAGTACTATGAACCAAGTACCATGATTAAGTCCCCACTTCGAGAACAATACTGGCTGCAAAGAGGTATATGCTTTTGCATCACGGGTGCCATGAGTTGAACATCCGGCAATCCCTTAAATGCTATGCTTGATTTCCTCACCTTGGATCTTAACAACTGGAAGCAATAAAAGCAATGTGTAGACTCCATAAATATATCCTTATGCACGAAGATGGACCTTCGGGGCACATACAAGTCTTTAAGATGCAGCCTGAGCAGTAATACTATTTCTGGCACTTCAGGACGACTATAGTTTCATTTGTAAAGAAATCTTATGCCACTGGAGTAATCCAGAGTGCATTCCAAGAACTTTGACGAATATTTTCTTAACCGATGTGTCCAAGAATGAAATAGGGTCTGGAGCCGGATGGTACACAAATGATAGTAGAAAGTATCACTATGCCATGGGAGAAATGGCAACGGTTTTCCAAGCTGAAATATTCGGCACTCTGAAAGTAGCAGAATGGATAATTGAGAAGAGATGGAGCGGGAAACAGATTGGAGTCTTCAGTGACAATCAGGCTGCACAAGAGATTCTGCAGAGCAAACTGCAAAGATTTTTCAGGAATGAAAGTTAGGTTCTGTTGCAAGACAAGCTTGTATTTATATTGATTCCAGGACTCTGCGGTGTTCAAAGGAATGAAATTCCCCATAAATTGGTCAACTCAGCGGTTATCCCACTGAGACCAGAGCCAATAATCGAAATCAGTTCTGCAGGAATCATGAATTGGATCAGCGATTATGTACGCTATTTAAATAAAGAGCGATTGTCTTGAATGAAGAATGCTGCAGAGCTGCAAAGTGTTTTGTGAAAAGCCCAAACAGAAAACTGTCGAACTTTCTTCTATAACTTGGAAGAATAGGCGTTCGCTTGATGGTCGGTATTATTACAGAGCACAACCCATGGGGTCGGCATATAACCACCATTGGAATCATTGAGGACAGGATTTGCTTGGTTTACTTAGAGGAGATTTGCCAAAGGATCTGGAAAATTCTCACTGGTCTAGTTACCTCTATGTCCTTATTCTATGCCATCTCTTTCTTTTTGTTACTTCTCTCCTATCTTCCTTGAATATCTACGATTTTACTTTCCAGAGTTTTAAGTAAAATGGGTTTTTTTAAGCTGAGGGTTTTAGTAGTTATTAAGTCCCACGGCGTTCTTGACTCAACTTTTTCAAATTTCAATTTCAAACACAAAAGAAGAGAAACGTTTTGCCATCTCTAGCATTTATTTGCTCCATAGAAAAGGAGGGCTCTTAGGTAATTGGAAGTCTCTAAATTTAGGAAGGTAGCTGGGGTTTCAAAAGCAAAACGAAAATCATGACTAAAAGTTGCGAAAAGCGTTGATACTGTTTCGCAATAAGTTGAGCGCAAGGATGGCCAAACATATCCTAAGTTACTGGAAATGACTTTACTCCAAAGTGCAAATATCAGCTGATAAAATAAATCAAAAATTATAAAATTGTATTGAATTGTATTGAAAATTATATTTAGAATTTGAAGGGAAAAACCAAAAAATTAGGAAATTTTAAAATATACTTCATTTCATAAGGGATATGATTGCACTATATGCATAACTTCTATCAAGCGATAGAAAAGTTTTTTCTAATAGCGATCGCTCCTCGGCAGGCAAGGGCACACAAATATATTTTTGCATAGTGGAAAAATATCAAGACACACACCACAAATAGGAGGAGTATCTCGCCCAAGCACCTCAAAGGGTTTAAGCGTCAAATTTTAATTTAGTTAATTTTAAGCATTTCATATGCTTATGCAAAATATTATTTAGCGCTGTTATCCCATATAATTAATCATAAATACTTTTTCCAATTTTTAAATAAAAAAAAAAAAAAATACTTTTACCAAAAATTTATTTATCATCACAGGGTAATATTTATTTTAGTGTTATTTGCGCTTTAGAGTTTGTGCCATCTAATTTTTTACTCACTTTTTCTTTGCTACAAAATTTGCGTAGCCAATTTTTTATTATATTTTTCTACTCAAAAATTTGTCACTCGTCCACAGCTCGTTACAAATTTATGCGTCTGCTCCTGTCACTATCTCATGCTATGCATTCTATTCTCTTACTGCTTTACTGCTTACGTCCACTATACTATCGATGTGAAACTTACGAATATATTTTCTGTTCTTCTTTTTTTCCATTTCAGTTATTTCTACTTCAAGTACTTTTGCAGATTGGATTTGTGCCAAAGTGAAGCATGTAAGCTGGCATTGCGTGGCAGTTGACCGAGTTTCTTGAATATTAACAGATATTTGTATATACCCGTACATGCTGGTGTATGTGTACTTAGTATAGCATTTTGTTTGTGTTTGTGTAAATGTCTATCATATCTCCAGTTATGACTATTTTTAAAAAATTCCAGCCACAGAAACTCAGGTTACTTTGCAGCTGCTGGTTGTAGAGATCAATGAAATCCGCAACTCAGGAATAAATATGCATAGATTTATATTAGAGTAGGAAAATTGAAGAGCGCTGCAGAAAAGACTAAAATGTAGATTTTTATAGTAATGAAAATCTGAAGAAAAAGTTTTTTGATTTGCGCTTTTCTTTACTTACTTTCTTATTACTTGTGAATTAGCCTCAAAAAAAAAAGAAGAGAAAATTTGCATTTTATCCTGGGTTGATATGTTGGCAGGAATTTTTGGTTTGTTTTTTTTTTTATTTTAAAGAAAAAAGTATAGTGGCTCATATTTAAATTTCCTTTGCACCAATTGAAATTGCGATTTACCTCACTGAAGGCTTTACAAAATAAAGATCAACAGGATTATTTATTTATGTTATAAAATGTATAGCCAGTACTCAACATTTATTTTTCATATGGAAGGGAGTTCTCAACACCGTCAAGAAAAAAAATAAAAAAAGCAACGCAATTTTTCAGCTACTTCAAAGTTACAAAATTCAATGGGCTATAAAACGGGTAATCAATTTTTTGAATTCTAAAAAAAACTTGTGATTTTTGATGGAAATTTTTGGATTTTTTTATATTTGCACAAAGTTTTCAAATTAGATTTAAATAGTTTTTTTTTATTTTTATAGCAAAACCATCAAAGTTAAGTAACAACCAAATAAATTGCCAATAAGTCTTTGTGCTTTAGTTATTTACGTAGTGCAATATACCTGAATGGATTGGTGCGTGACTATCATTCAGAATTCGGAGTACTTTGGTTCGAATCTAAGTGAAACTCCAAAATGAAGAAAACCCTATTTCTAATAGAGGTCCCCTTAGGCGGGCAATGGCAAACCTCCGAGTGTATTTTTGCCATGAAAAAGGTCCTCATAAAAAATAGCTGCCGTTCGAAGTCATCTTAAAACTGTAGGTTTAACATTTGTAGGTCTAACATTGTTATTGTACTATTATTTAACTCTTAGTACCTTTCGAGATTTAAAATAATGAGTTCCAGAAGAAATAAAATATTTATGTGGGCATAAGATATTTATCAAAATTTTTGATTCTTGGAGGAAATAAAAGTGCATTAATATTTTAAGCTCGTAGGTGAACCACCCTGATTGTTTTATATATTGTTTTATGTTTTTTTTTTAGAGCTGCTTTATACTATATACATTTTTACCAATAAATTAAGACTAGCTTAAACTAATTACTAAGGATGATCGAAAAATAGTTGCCAGTGGCATGTCAATAGAGTGCAAAGGACATAAAAAATGCAAGACAAAATTACTTTGTGTGAAGTTTTCGCTTGCGAGGAAATCAAAATATATAGATTTGCATCGTAACGCGCCCACAATACTGTCATGGCTTGAATAAAAGTAGTTTTCTTTATAATTGCATATCTTAAAAGTTTGGCTTGTAAACATGACAAGTTTGTCATTTTTGTATTAAATGTTAGTTGGCAACGCGGTTGAAAAAATAATTCTGGTTTAAAGCTTGCGGTTGGATACAGTTTGATATTATTGTGATATGGCAAAATTTTAAATACTTTACGCTAGATGACAACCTTATGCAAATATTCTCAAGAAGAAAATCTATCCATATAAGTCTAAGACTTGATAAACCAGCCAAATCAGATATATCAATCATTCGCTTAATAAATAACACAGGCCGATACTATTTTCATCATTACTTTTACATCCGGTTTTTAAGTGTCAAATTTTGTTTTCTTTTAAGCTACTTATGAGTGGTTAGAGAAACTTTGTTTTTCATAAAAATTTGCTTTTATAATAAGTGAAAAAAGTAACTTTCGTCCTAATGCTTAATTTTATTTTCCACGTACAAATAGTGTGCCTGTTTTTGTAAAGTAGTTCATGCTGAAGTTGGGTTACGATTTTATTACAAAACCCTTGAGAATAAAATATGTAAATTAAAATAAAAAATGTTATCTGCATGCAAAGCATATGAACAATTGAGTAATTTGGGTAAATCAAAGCAATAAATAATGTAAAGTAAAACACCAAGAGCCGATCAGTGGGGCATTCCATAAGGTAGTTCGCCCATGTCAGAGTATTCACCATTCAGAGGTATGCAAAAGTAATGATTTTTTAAAAAACAATTTACAATATTTACCAAGGGTAATGGAAATTTTAAATTTACTAATTTCTTAACAAGTCTATTGCGATGTCGAATCAAAAGCTATCTCAATGTCAATAAGCATTAAACCGGTTGTTATCGAAATTAGATTTGACGTGATTATAAATTCGTTTAATTTGATGAGTCATACCATGGTGTTGTCAAAATCCAAATTTCTCCGTGCGTATAATCTTATGGGTGTCTAAGAACAGAGATATTTTATTTTTAATATTTTTTTCAAAAATCTCGCTTAAGCGGTTATATACCTTGTGAGCCCGAAAAAATGGACGATTGTCATAATTTTTTTTAAATACGTTTCAGAACTTTTATTGAAATGAGGCATATATCATACTGAAGGCTAACTCACGCAGAATACATTTTGGTGTTTTTATTTTAAAAAATGGTATTATTTATTGTTGATATCGCCCCTCCCCCGAAACGCCGTTCTTTAGAAGAGCCTTGCGGTGATCACGGTAGCGCATGAGCAGCTCAATTCAAATCGAAAAAATTAAGTGATTATTGTAGAAAAATGCTCTTTTGTGAATCTGAACGGTTTATTTACCAAATAATTTTTTTCTCGATATGAAAATCGCTTTGCACCAAAAAAACGATTTTTGAGAGGTTGAAAAATTAAAAAAAAAAATAGTTGCAGCGAACTATGAAAATACTTATAAAAAGTGAACCGTTCAGATTCACGAGGTTGTAACTTCGAATAATTAAAAAAAAAAGTTTATGCAAATTGGTCGAACAGTTTTTGATAAATAATGATCACCGCGATGGTAATTTTTGAAAAACACGACTTCGAGATAATCGCGTCTAAAGTTTCGCGTGCACTTTATTTATGGATAAGGTCGCGCGCTTCTACAATCTGTAACTTTCGTTATAGTGCTCCGATCTTTATGATTTTTTGAATTTATGTTTTTAAAATGATGTACTTTTAGAATATGTTATACAAAAATTTTTGATTTTTAGCCCAACACAAGCTGCTTAAAAGACTGATAGCTATTCAGCTTTGTTTGCTGGCTTGCTCGGCTGGCGAATTGGAATTATTTTCGCTGTTTTCCACGCTTTGGGGAAATTTTGTAATGCCATGCAAGAATTTATCAAAAAAGTAAAATATAACACGGCCCCTTTAGGTAGTTGCCTGAGGATAATATTTATTATGCCATTATGTCATGCAGATTTCCACAGTTGTGCGTCATGCAGAAGATCCTAAACATAATCTGAATCCACGAACTCAGATATTGGAGTGTCTTCATCTTGCGAATTTAGTTGATTTATAACTGCATGAACTAAATTTGTGTGGGACTTCTAGTTGATTGGAGAAGTTATCAAAATTTACTTTTGCCGAAAAGACAGCATTTTTTTTAATTTTAAAAACAGGTTACTGATTTTTCGTAATTAATTTATAAATACTAATTTTAAACATTTTGCTGACAGTCAAATTATTTTTAATTCGGGAATAGCGATAAATAATAGCATACATATGTAAAATAAACAAACAAAAAATTCTGTTCAAAATTGAGCATTTTTAGAGGTTTATTATTATTATTATTAATTTTATTTAAAATAAGAAATAAATCACAAATTTTATATTTCAATTTCTAACATTAGCAGCTGAACGCACTTGGCCAGACTTAAATTCTCTTATGCTGGTATAGACTTTCAGTTAACATCTTCAGAATATACTTAACGACGTAAAACATGCGAAAGCAAACTTTAAAAGCTTAGAATGAGTAATTGGGTGTTTTTCGATACCGATGCAATAAAATGGAAAATCAGTAAAAAAATTGTTTATCGACCTGTGTAATTTATATCAAGATAATCAACACACTAGTTGTGTCTAAGCCAAAGCTCAGAATTTCTATTCTATTTTTATATTTTTTTATGCAAACAATGATGATGACAATGATGAGTTCGCAAAAATTTATGTTTGCGTAACTCAGCTTGGTAGCTTGTGCGCGTTTTACGGTTTGATATATGTATATATTTTACTTAGTATATACTCGAAATGACACCCTGAAGCTAAGAATTAAATAATAATTTTATATAAAGTATTATTTGGGATCCACACAAATTTTAGTAGAGCACAAAGTGTGATATTAGTATTGCAGAAATGTTGTTCCAAATCGTAAAATACTTTTAGATGCTTTCATTAAATAGAATAGGTTATACATAATTATGCATTTTATGATAAAAGACTTGGTGGCAATCCAAAGTATGTTCCATATCCAAATTATAGCATTTTATACATATTATTTGCAAACAGCGGGAAAGAGGTTAACACTTTATTTCAATATACCCTGGAATATTATCAGATTAAATAAATTTAGGAATCAAAGTATATTAAACTATAAAGTTTCTCCCAAATCATAAAAGGCGTTAACGAAAAAAAAATTCAGATTGATATTTACACCTGTTTTTAATATTTCCAGAATTTAAGGGGGGAGCCTGGTTTATAAGTTCAAAAAAATCAATTTTTTTTCATTTTAAGCGATTCCTAATATATTTCAGAATGTTCACACAAAGTTACAGAGCCTAATTCTCAATATTTCCGTAGATACAAAGCCAAAGGTAGGCGAGCGTTAGGTAGTTACGCTGTCACCGGACAGCTCTGGTACAAACTTTATCTGCTTTTCTCGACTTTTCATTTTTATGATTTCTTTGAATTGGCGTACATGAATGAAAAAAAAACTAATGAACCTTTTGAAATGAATCATAGCTTGTTCCCTTCAGTATTAAATTCTCTTCTATTTCAACTAACAAAATAGATAAAAAATTTTTTTTCAAGATTTTTATACCAAGTTGAAGTGAATTTTTTTTATAGAAAGGCATTTTTTTCTTTAAAACGTCCAAAAAGTTGAAATTTTGGAATTTCTCTCAGTTTTCTTAGTTCATCTAGAATAAAAAATCATGATAATTAGAAATCCATTTGAATTTTTTGCTTTAGATAATAATTACGAGCTGTATCTTTTACGCCAGTTGGAAACTCCAGCGTTGCAGCGCTCTACTAATTTCTATGTTAAACATTTTTTTCAACTTATTTTAACCAGTACACAAATTTTGTATACCTTTTAAATGTTCATTAAAAGATAGAAAAAACTTTGCAGCGCTAAATTAATTTTTTCCTAAAAAAAAATCGGAAAGAGATGCAATTTTTAGACCTCATAAACCAGGTTCCCCCCTTAAAACAAAGATCAGAAATATTTAACAATTTTAGAAATATTCTGGGTATGTCGTTCTAAAGCCCTAAAGCCCATTCAATATATGTATAAGAAAAAGCAAGTTTCAAGTGGATCAGAATTCTCTTTAGTTTTGATTTTTTTTTTGCTCAGTTGTTGCGCATTTTCTTAGGTCAATTTGGGTTGAGCTAGTCGACTTGCAGTCATGCAAAGACCGGTTCCGTCCATAACGATACCAGTTTCCTCAAGAAGCTGCTTAATTATTTTAATACTAATAACTTTGATAATAATTTTTTTAAATGTGTTACATTTTTCTGACTTTTGTGTTAAGTAATTTGACCTTTACTGCAGGCATTTATAAAAAGTCATTAAACAAAGAAATAAAGTTACTAAAATTGGGTAATGCCCGCCTGATTTTTTTAAAACAGATATTATTTTAATTATATGAAAAAGAAGTGGCAGCTCTGGAATCTTTTTCTAAATTTTGAAAGAGATTTGGAGTTTGAGTTTTATGGTTTTTGCTGCAGACTGCACTATACAAAATAACTTATATTAAAAAAAATGACTAAAACTTGGTAATTGGTCGCACAACTATGATATTATAAACGCTTTTCCAATAACAGGTGTTATTTTGAATAGCCCGCTATTTCGGTAGATGCCACTTTTGAAGCTGTCTTTTTTTGATATTTGACAACCAGAAACTATGTCATTAATAAAAATGGAACGATGCACGCTTAAACCAAACACTAAAATTATTAAAATTCACTATAAAAATGGTGAAAATTTGTCAGAGACGGTTCGTAAAACTCGAACATTTTTGGGTCATAGTGAAGCATCTTGTCGGACCGCAATACAGAAATTGGTGAAAAAATTCGAGCTGTTGAGACAAGTTAGTGATGGATGCGAAGAATAAAACCTGTGCACGCCGCTCAAGAGCAGCCGAAAATATTGCTGTTGTAGCCGAAAGTGTTGAAGAAGACCCAGGTTTGTCCATTCCTCGTCGTTCTTTGGAATTAGGCATTTCACAAACGTCATTACACCGTATTTTGCATAAATATTTGGGTCTTAAGGCTTATAAGGTCAAGTTAACACAAGAACTTAAGTCGGCCGATCATCAGCAACGTCGGGTCTTTGCTGATTGGGTTGTTGAAACGCATGAAAATTCTCCGGAATTCCATCGAAAAATCATCTTGGGTGATGAGGCCAATTTTCACCGAGGTAGCTTCGTCGGCAAGCAAAATTGTCGGATCTGGGGCTCAGAAAATCTAAGAGTTATTATTGAAAAGCCTCTCTATCCTCAAAATGTGACTGTTTGGTGCGGTTTATGGTCCGGCGGAATCAAGGGACATTATTTTTTGGGAAAATGAAGCTAGAGAAACAGCTACGGTGAATGGATTGCGCTATCGAAAGATTATTAACGATTTTTTATGGCCGGAGTTGGATGGTATTGATCGGGACAACGTTTATTTTCAACAAGACGGGGTCAAGTCTATTAAAAAATTCCTATTCAATATCCATTTTCAATTTAATTAATTTGAAATAGGTAGCAACCTTGTGCAAATATTCTCGGGTTAAAAGGCTATCTAAATATCAAACTCGGAAGCCATTGGATGTATATGAATTTGTAGATATTGCAATTAATAAGAGAATAATAATAAAATAGAATGAATGCCATTTTCGCTATCAGTTGCAGTGTAAGAAAAAACTCAACTTTAAAAAAACCGCCCAAAGTTTCGACCAACCCTCGTGCATATCCTACAGTTATTGTTATTTACATTTGTGTATGTATATGTACTTGTAAATGTTTGGGACTATAAAGCGTTTTGCGTATCCCCATACACGAACACTTCGCTAGCCTGCTTTAATGCTTTATTTTGATTGATGAAATACCAGTACATCCACACTCCAAAGCAAGCGAAATAAAATACAAGCTTTTGTTTTAATGTATTTCACGAATGGTTGCCGATAATTCAGCTACATTTCAGTACACCACCAACACACATCCATTCACAGATTTAACAAATATTCTTCAAGTCAGCCCCGTCGCCGATAAATGCGTATTTCCTTATGGCGCAACCAAAGCCGCATATGGCATGATGAAAATAAAGGGCGAAATAGAAAATCATGTGGTTGTTTTTAGGAAACAAAATTCTCTGCAAACAAACCACAAACTAAATTTTGTTATTTCTGTTTTTCAAAGCAGACCAAATGAAGCATGCCCATAAAATTTGGTATTTTGTTACATTGTGTTTAATTCGGTTGGTAAGATGGCATAAAATGCGGTTTCTTCCTGACGAAAGCATTTTGATTTATTCGCAATGTTCTTGGAGTATAAAATAAAATTGAATGTTGTATTCGCTAACAAAAATCCATAAAAACCGCAGCATGAAAATATGAGGTAAACATCAATATTGTTTCTCACATAAAAATTAAGTTCTTCAGACTTTCTGCTTTCATAAATATTTTCAGTTCACAACTGAAAGAGCTACTTCTTTATTTTTTCACGCCAAATAGGTTTAAAAAACTGACAGGACACAATTGAAAGTTTTGACAAATATACAAATGTCGAGTAATATAAAAGCAATCAGGCTATTTTAGTTTAAGTTAGGTAAAGGGATCTCACTCATCTAAAGGTTCACTCATTGAGTACTTAAGCACATTGTATTCAATCAAAAAACAAACAAAAATTCTCCCAGTCGCTGTTGTTGTTGTAGCAGCACGAGCACAACCCAAACATGTTTCAAGAATGCTATTGCAGTCATAATCTTTGGCCGGATAGAAATCCGGGTCGTTCTGGTAACGCAAAGACATCCCCTTCTTTACACGTCTCTGAACCATCGCCAAATGTAAATAATCGTAAATTTATTAATTAAACTTTCCATGTTCTTGAAGAGGCGCATTCTTCAACTGGAATATTGAATGAAAGCTACCTTTTTGTCATCTCTACAACTTCTACAGATGCGATTTTAAAGAGTTTAACTATTCCATTGCTTGAATATGACCGCCGCTACTACGAGTTACATGAATCATTCGAGCAGTGCAATTTTTGACTAATTTTTCCCAATAAATCTGAATAATAAATCTAAATGAGCCGAATTAGAAAAAATTGAGCCACAATTCTTCCACAAACTGTATTTAATAAGCACGTAAGCCATCACTCTTACGTTAAACTTTCCTCGTACTTGAAGGACAAAGACCAACAAGTTGAGAATGAAGACGAAGCGACATTTCCCTGTCTTCTTCAACATTTCGCTCTATGAACTTCGTGGTACCGCTCAATTCTCTTGCCATATCTGTACTGCAAAAAATAGATGCTCCTAATAAGGGATTTATGCAAAAATTAAAAAATTGTTTATCCGCTCAGATCGCAGCCGTAGTGGTAGTTAGCATACAGATTACCAATCAATCTCATGCAAAAATTTTAAATTTGAAATTCATTTTTAAAGTTTATATTTAGATGCTAATTTTTAGATGACATTTGCACGCTCTTCCGAGTCCCCTCTTCTCGCTTGAAAATAAGCGTCAATAAGCTCGGCTCGACTCCGCTCGGCATCAGCGCTCACTCTGCTCGCACCCTTATGGCGCGGGGATTTTGCATAAAGAATCAGCCTTATGTGAAACAATTTGTAGCATTTTTAAATAGTGCACGAATTCTACTTACCATTTTTTAAGCCATCCGAGAGGTGCAGAGATGTGTTAGACAAGCATTTGAATAAAGGGTCAACTAGGTGTCAGTAGTGAATAATTTTTAGATATAAATATGTTAAATCTTGAGAACGGATAAGCGATTTTTCACAATGATTTGGGCAAAATTATTTTTACCATTTATTTATTTTTTTCTTTTTTATTTTTGTGTTAAAGTAAAAAGTAAAAATTAAAAAAAAGTAAAAAAAAGTAAAAGAGAAACCAGGTAAAGCGCATTTTTGAATTTCATACAAATTCCATAAACTTTTCATGCTAATTCCATGGATTTTCCTTTCAATTTCTAAAAAGATTTTTGGCATTCAGTTATAAAGCTAATTAAATCTTAATAATGGTTAATGGTGGTAAAGGGTTAGGGTATGGGCCTTTAGCACTGCGACCATATTGATCTATTGTGCACCCTATTGACTGTTAAGTATGCTTATGAATTGTACCAGCTCCTTCTGAGCGAGTGATTGAAGGTCTTCATCTGTAAGCATGCACTTTTTTAAAAACTTTTTCCTTCTATGCGTCAACCCCGGACATTCGATGATAAGATGTTCTATGGACTCCTCATCTTCGCAGCAAAATCTGCAGGTGCTGGTGTTAGTTATGCCTAATTTATGCAAGTGTTTGCTGCAGGTGAAGTGACCCGTGAGGGCGCCTGTGAGAGTGCGAATGCTCTTTTTGTTTAACGTGAGGGCCATGTTAGCTCTTTTAGCATTGAAACTTAAGAACTTTTTGAAGTATCTAAGACCCTCTACGTTGTTCCAATGCTGATTTAATAGAGTTTTGGCCCAGCATTTTACTTTTTGTTTTAGGCTGTTTTTGTTAAATCCAAACATGAGACTAGGTCCGATGAAATTTATATCTGCCCCTTTTTGGCTTGAAAGTCTGCCTTTTCGTTGTCGTCATATCCCTCATGTTCTGGTATCTAAATTAATGAGACATTGTTTTTGGATGCCAGGTTATTGAGTGCCTTGTGGCATTCTAAGAGAGTTTTCAGTTGTAGGTATAGCTATCTAAAGCTTTTAGAACTGATTGGCTGGCCGAGAGTATTCTAATCTTTACTTTCTTGTGCTTTCTACGTTGCATGATATTTGCTGCTTCCATTATGGCGTATAACTCCGCTTGGAAGATGGTGGTGTCCCTGGTGAAAGTGAATGATTTGTGGATTCTGGGTCCCACTACTCCTGCTCCTACACCGTAAGGTGTTTTTGATCCACCAGTGTACCATTTTTGTGAATCATCATTCATCCATTTTGGGTTGTTTTCCACTCGATCATCTCAGGAAAGGTAACTGTGTATCCTTTTGTGAAACAGAGCATTGGGTCAATGTGGTCTGAAACTTGAGCCATGCTTATGGTGTTTTTGATTTTATTTAGGAAATTTGAAATTTTCTTTCATGTGTAGCATGAGTGCTTGCGTAGCTGCTTCCTCTTGGATTGCTATATGAAGTGGTGGGAGATTAAGGAGTGCTTCCATGCCAGCTGTTGGGGTAGTTCTCATAGCCCCTATGATGCATAGGCAAGCAAGCCTTTGTACTTTTCCCAGTTTGGTTATCACTGTTTGTTGGATAGATTTGCTCCACCATACTTGTGTCCCATACAGTATGATTGGTCTAACCATTTGGGTGTATATCCAGAGGGCCATACTAGGGCTGAGGCCCCAGGATCTCCCTAGTAATTGTTTGGTTGCCCACAAGGATTTCGTGGTTTTTTTTGTTATATTATTTATATGTGATTCCCAAGTGAGTTTTTTATCTAAGGTTAAACCTAGATATTTGACCTCTTCCTTTAGTTCTATCACTGTTTCGTTTATTTTCAATATAGGAAACTCCAACTTTCTTTTTCTTGTGAAGGGGATAATTGTGGTTTTGTTAGGGTTGATCGACAACCCTCCTTTTTACACCATTCCCATGTTCCGTTCAAGGCATTTTGCATTAAGTCTGTTAGTGTCCTTTCATGATTGCCTTTTATTATTACAGATATGTCATCTGCATAACCAAATCTTAATATAAGTTGCTAAAAAATCCTGTTAATTTTTACAAATCGTTTTTCTTGAGGGTGATGCTCCATATAAAAATCTGTGCTGCTTGCGTTGTTTCATACTTTTCTACACCAAATGCTATTGAACGCTAGAGAAAGTACTAACCAGTCCCAATTTGTTGAAATTGTCCCCATTGAAGACAGTTATGGGAACTCAAAAATAAATGATATTGCGCTTTCTATACTATTACGAAGAATATAAAAGCAAAACAGCAGTAAGAAAAATTTTGAAAAATTGCAAAAAGACTGTGTAAGTCGAACAGAGCAAAACACAAAGGAAATTCAATAAGTGCTCAGAAATTAAGAGTTAGTGATATATATGCAGTTTTACTCATAAATAATCGCTCTTTCTTTATTTAGGACTCAGAAGTTAAACTTGGTTATTAATTTTCCCAAAATAGGGCAATAAAAATACAATACAAATGTAAGGGTTAGGTAACAAAACTAAAGAAACTAAAAAATACAACGCAAATAGCTTACATTTTTTTCTGATTTCCCTAGAAAAAAAGAAGTTTTGTTTGAAGTAAGTCACTGGCCTTAAATGATTTTCCGATAGCACCAAATTTTAAAACTATTTGCTAACTAGAAAGCTTAATCTTTGCACATAAAAATAGCGCCAAAGTGAAGGCTAAACAGAATTATAAGTCAGAAATTAGCAAAAAACAAAAAATTTGTTACATAGTTTGGTAATTTTTCGTCTTTTGTCGATAGGTGCTCGATACTGTAAATCCGCCTTTTTTGTTTTTCTCTATCATGCTAAGCTTTACTTTAAAGGACTTGAATTTAACAGTTGGATTCCAGCATTAATGAAATTGCAATTACGTAACAATTGTAAGAATTGTAAAAATTAAATGATATCAAAGAGACATATGGGTGTCCAATGAAAAAGAAATGCAAAGAGCCTTCAAAAATATTGATGTATTGCTTATTGTGTTTTTCATCAGAATATATGCCAAAATATGTGTTTTTTTAATTATCCTTGTTCAATATATTTCAAGAATTCCATGGGATTCATTCCAAATAAGCGATGTGAATAATTTGTATTGTAACTCTATTTGTGCTTCTTTAAAAGAATCAGCAAATACAAAAATGTGAAAGAATATATAATGCACATTTAAATACAGGGTGACCGATATGAAGTGTTACCTATTCAAAACACCATGACTTTTTTGTGTGAAATTAGTTTTTATTGATTTCAAAGACAAAATTGTTGAAAAATTATAACAAATGTTCACTTTAGCTCGATATGACCACCTTTTGCCTTGACTATAGCCTTCAAACGGTCAAAAAATGAGTTGCATGCTGCACGAATGTGATCTTGAGGTATTTTGGCCCATTCTCGTATAATCGCTTTTTTCAGCGCATCCATACTGGCTTGCGCTATTTTCAGTTCTTTGGCTATTTTTCTTCCACTTCGACGTGGATTCGTTCAAGTCGAGTTTTCACTTTCCGAACCATTTCTGGCGTTGTTGCGGTTCTTTTTGGTTCATCTCCATGGCGTTTCGCAATGCTACCAGTATCATTGTAACATTTTATAGTGCGACACACAAACATTTTATTCACTTTGAGGTGACTGAGCTCACGAAGAATGGCTGGTTGTGAATTTCCAGCCAAAATATAGCCACACTGTTACGTTTGAATTCCACCACAAAAAAAAAAAATCAACAAAACTAAGACGCAAATGCTTTTGATGGCTTATAAACAATATATTGAACCGTCATTAGATCAATTTTGACGTTGATGTCATGAGCTGTTTTACAGATACAAGCAATGTGAAGTTGGTAACACTTCATATCGTTCACCATGTATAGGCAATACAAATTTAAAACTTTCGCTTTTAAGGCTTTTTGTTAAAGGATTGTACTCAAATTGATTTCTTTGATTCAAAGAAGTTCAGATGACGTTTGCGTTTGCGAGTAAGTTGGCTTAAGTCTCTGTGAATAAGACAATCAATCAACCAACTCTTCTCACATATAACACGCGCTCTTCGTTTTGCGGTTCTACCATTTATTCGATGTATTTATCGACACTTTTTTCCTGTTAGCGCAGCTTGCCGGAGGGAAATCAAAATCACTATTTCAAAAGTAAATTTACATATACACCCTCATACAGCGAAAGGTTTCCATAGTTTCAGATACAAAACTGTGATAGTCTAACGCTTTACGGTTACCCAAGAAATACATATTCACATTGTGTATCCCTTTAAAAAATATTTTTGAGCCCTCGCATTTTATTCTTTGATACCCATAAGCCAATGTGGTATAATTTGTGTTATAATAAGAAATATTTAGGTAGTGAAAAAAATTCAATATTTGTATGAGTTCTAAATTTTTATTATAAACCTTTCAACTAATACTTCAGGTGCCACGGAGAGCTGACAGTACGTTGGAAACGTCATTATGCATTTAAAGAACCTTCAACTCACATGAAAATCAACTCTGCTAAAATCACACCAGCTAATAGCTAACGTATGTTTAAAAAGTAAAATAAAATAAAGAATAAAACAAAATCTGAAGAAACTACAATAATAAACTGTGTCATATGCACTGAAAATTAAGCAACACACAAAAAAAAAAATCAAATAAATCATGGCAACAGCAGCCAACTGTGAAAATTCCCGCGAGTCGGAAAAAGTGAAATTGTGCGCGAAAATTTCGAATGATTACTTTCGATAAACATAAAATCATCAAAATTTGTGTAGATTAAAAACGGTGCAAATTCACTGAACAAAGAAAAAAAACAAAGACAAAGAAACAACTGCCATAGCGAAAAGCGGCACATTTAAATATTTGAAACAAAAAACCAAGTGGAACAAATTTGGCAAAAAATAAAAACAAAAAAACGAAACTAAATGAAATGCAAAAGTGTTGTCGTGCAACAAACCGCGTAAAAACATGCGCGAGTGCTTGAAAACTTGAATATCAGCGAAGCGAAAACAAAGAAAGTCTTTGCTACACTACATTTTAAATGGAAAAGTGAATGAAAAAAGCAAATCGAAAATCTAGTTCAGCAAATTGTGAAAATGCTTTGCCAAGCACAAACTATCGGAATTGTGGTGACTTAAAGGCGTGCTAGCGTTGCAAACTGTCGTCACGTAAAACTATGCGCTAATATCCAAATATATACGTATAGATGTGTGTGTGTGTGTACGTATACGTGTTCGTGTCTGTGTTCGTGTCTGTGTTCGTGTCTGTGTTCGTGCGCTCATACTCTTTTGAGACTTTGACAGCAGTACCAGAGCGCGTTTAGCATAAATAAAATATTTTCGATAATTTCAATGCATACATTTTGAATGAAACAACAACAACACAAGCAGCTGAGCTAAAAATTACTGAAATTTGTGACATACACACATACGTAGGTAGGTATACGTGTGCGTGCAAGAGCATTTAACAGACGTTGAAAATGTGTAGCATATTCCCAGGCGCGCTTATGTATGCACATAGATGAGTTTGTGTGAAAATGCTAAAATTATTTTCAACTAAATATTGCCCCAGCAACAATGCAAACAACAAACTTGTAGTGGTAAAAAATAAATGAACGAAAGAGTATTTGCATTTCCACACATGCACAATTTTCATTTCATGTGTTCGTGTGCATGTGTGTGACATGCTCATGTGCAGAATTAGTGCTGAGTATAGCTGACAAGGCATTCGATGATTCCTGTGTTACCCAGCGAAACGCGTTCGCATAAGGAGGTATGCGCGCATATACAGATATGCGCATACATACATTTGTATATGTGTGGGTGTGTGCTTCAATAATGCAACAGCCGCTGAAATGTGGCAGCAGCTGCTAAAGCGTTGACAATTGCAAATTTCCTATACATACATATATATACATGCGTATGTATTCAAGTGGATATGCGCAGATAGTTGTCAAACTGACATTCAAAATAACATACACACATACACGCAAAGACAGCAGCATAGTTGAAATCATTAATAATAAAATAGTGAGAGAAAAAGTGGAATATGCTGGAAACTATGTCAATGTCATGAAAATAAAAATAAATGAAAACAAACACACAAATAAAAAAATTAAAAATTCGTTCTAGGGTCTTCTAGCTTACCACCAGCGGTGCTCTGAACTCCCCTGAACAGCTCTCGTTGACCTTATTGCCGGTCATGTAAACAGAAAAAAACTCGACAAAAGTGCGCTAGTGCTTGGAGTTGGGTAAACAATAATTTGTAAATTTGTGGCAAAAGTTTTATGTTGGTCAACAAGTGAAGGTCCAAGTGCAAGTTCAACAAAGAAGAATATAATGCACACTGTAGAAATAAAAACTGAACAAAAAAACAAAAAAAAAATAAGAAATTAAAAAAATTTAATTAAATCCAGCACAACAACATAGCGGAATTGCTCAATTTTAGCGAATTAGAATTGAGTGCTCTTCAAAGAGAATTCATAAGAATAAAGTAATCAAATTTCGCAATCCAACATGTTCACGCAGCGTAGGCCGAGTGGCCAGCAGACCGGCAACAATTTGCTGCGCATCACTATGATGATAGTCTTCGGTTTGGCGAATCTAAATAATGGTGAGTGTTGGGAAATTTTTAATCTATTTTGCATAGGAATTAAAATTTTGAGCAACGCAGCGTAGGAATTTCAAATGACCCCTGGAAATTTCGTTAGCTAACCCAGATGCTCAACTAGCTGGTGAATATAAACATGAGGTGGTTTTATATATTTTATGGCCCATTTCTATTAATAATTAATTTACACGTGCGGCGTTTAAAATTCAGTAAAATAGCACAAAGAGAATATTTGAAAATTTCATAAATTGTTTATGAAATGATTTTCATAGATGTGACACTCAAATTACCGTAGCTGGCAAATAAAAAAAATGTTGACCGATTTTCTACGAAAAATTTACACTAGAATGCGGTTATGAAATCTGTCATCTGTTGTCAAAGAAATACAAGTTTTTTCGATATTAGAATGCATTTTGTTTCTCACCTAAATGCACCAATTCATGAGCAACCATATAACGTAAGTTTAAATTTTTTGAATTCTCAAAATGTGAGATAGAAAGGAGTATTGGCTACATTGCTTTCTCTAACATGGGTCATTAGCTCCACCCGAAACTACTCTCGTCAATAGTGACTACTGCCCAATACTATATAGGATTTCGAGACGAAGTAATGGTACTTTTTTTTTAGAATGAGAAACAAATAATATTCGCAGAAAAAAAGAGCTAATCAGATGCTTCTGATGTAGAAAATTTAATTCCACTTTAAGTGTGCAGACATATGAAAAACTTAATCATTTTTCCGTTCTTATGAAATTTTTCACCCCACTAGTTGAAAACGCCATCCGCTTACTTGTTATTTCTTTCATTTAGGTATTACACCTTTTTTGATAGTTGATAAGACATATTAGTTACTCAAATAATTTTCAAAGTTTTCAGAAAGTATAACAATTTCCATACTCATATTTTTAAACGGAGTGAAGTAGAAAACACTTAGTGAAAAATTGTAAATTCAAAACTTTAACAAGCATCCATTTTTAACTGGCAGTGCTTGGTTTAAAATTCGATTGGCAATTTTTAATATCTGTTGCACCTTTTAACTAAAAACAGAAAAAACGCATCTTCCAACTAACAATGAAAAAGTGGGTGATATCGAATATCTATAAGACAGTTAAGTTTTGACCCTCATAAAACCAAAGTAATCAGAAATGATCTTAACAAGGGTCTAGGGGGTTTTTTCCGCGAAATCTAAGCCTGTTTCATATTATTAATATGTCATTAACCCTTTCGGTTTTTTGTTTTGCTTTGATTTTATTGTTCCACTTGAATTCGTATTATATTTATTCTGGAAGTGCTTACATAAAATTTGAAGGCGCTCGTCCATCTCTTTGAACACTATAGAAAGCTGACTTTGAGCAAATTTCGGAACTGTATTTCCTTGAAAAAGTATAACATATTTATAACTTTTGGTATAATTATGAGAAAAAACTTGTATTAGAATTCTTAAAAAACTGTCGACCAACCTTATTGCAATTTTCTAAAAATCACTTTGGTAAATGGATCAAAAATATTGTACTATGTGATCACACTTAGTGCAGATACCCAACTTACGGTACATGAAGCAAAAATAACAAGCTACCTTATAAATACATAAAGTCGCTCTGAGGCAACATTGAGTGCGAATTGGTTAATAAAGTAAAGCGTTTTTCAGTAAGAGCGCTTCAACTTTTTTTTTTTGAATAAAACTCAAACGGTTTGACTTTGTTAACTAATTTTTTTTTTATTATAGAGTTTGAACATATACATTTAAGTATGAAATTCGATTTCTTTTGCATGACCACCGCGTGCACGTTTTACGAAGTCCAATCGTTGAACCCAATTTTCGACCACTCTTTTGCATAAATCGGCCGAAATTCCAGCAATTTCGCGTTCAATATTGGCTCTGAGCTCACAAAAATCGTCGCCGGCTTCTTACTGTAGACCAATGACTTCACATAACCCCAAAGAAAAGAGTCTAGAGGCGTCAAATCACACGAGCGCGGCGGCCATTCGACCGATCCATTTCTGGGAATAATGCGCTCATCGAACTTACTCTTCAACAAATCAATTGTAGCGTGTGCTGTGTGGCTTGTGACCCCGTCCTGTTGAAACCACATGTCGTCTAAGTCCATACCATTCAATTGCGGCCAAAAATAATCGTTTATCATGTCGCGGTATCGATTTCCATTCACAGTAACGGGGCGATCGTTCTCGTCAACGAAAAAATATGGGCCAATTACGCCGCCGGCATGTAAACCGCACCAAACAGTGATTTTTTCGGGATGCAACGGTGCCTGATGAATCACGTGTGGATTGCTTTCTGCCCAGTAACGCATATTTTCCTTGTTGACAAAGCCATTGAGCCAAAAGTGAGCTTCATCACTGAAGATGATTTTTTGGAAAATTTATAAATTTTCATAAAAAATTTACACGATTTGCAATCGTTGCTCAAGTGTGTAGCGTTCCATGATGAAATGTATACTAATGAAGTTTACAAATGACAAGCGAAAAATAAAAAATATTGCGTCGTTCGCCCTCCCTATCGGAAAAAAGTTGAAGCGCACCTATTGAAAAATGCTTTACAAAATTCAATAGGAGCGTATTTTTGATGTTGCGGCGAAAAAAATAATGTAAATTTTGGAAACATTTTTCAGCAGAGTAATAAATGGTATATTTCATAAACCGTATAAATAAATTTGGTAAAACTGTTTTCGGAGAAATTCCATGGAACGACTTATCTGTGTTTAATGCTGAAGCAATTCCAGCTTGCAAAGTAAGATAGGTTTGCCACTTGCCCATTTTTGTCGCTCGAGAGCTTGCTAAAGTAATTTCCAAAATACTTTTCCAATACATTAAACATAGTAATAAAAAAATATATTACCATATATAATTCGAAATGAGTTCGCTGGCCGCCCTGCCAAGTTACCAAGGAGTCGCACTGGCACTTCAGGTTATGTTTATGTGTAGACCAGAGTAACCTTAGGAAATACATGCAGCATCATATTATATGTGTGCAATAAAGGATGCAGGATGACGGAGTTTTGTCCACAAATATGTAATTATTAACCCAGAATGCCACAAAATGGTATACCCTAGTAGGACCACCCGTCACCAACCAACTACTTGTGCACAATTAAGGAATGGCGATACCAACTTCACCCTCCAACTTTCTGTAGTTTTTCTTCAAACTTGCATCGGTGGAATGATGAACTTTTAGTTTTGCAGTAGATTCGGGCTGAAATATTTTGGTTTTGTAACCCAGCCATTATTTTAAAATTTTATTCATTGCTCTAAAATAATATTCTATACATTTTTAACTACTCTATAATAAAAAGCTCCTGCCCCAATATTAGCTCTTTATTATTTGTGTTCTTATTTATATTCTCATATTTTTTTATTAACAATAGAGAGTCGATGGCCTTAACTGGTTGTACTATATTTAGATATTTAGAGATATTAAGTTTTGTATTCCAAACTTTACTTCATTAATATAAATAATAATAATAGTAACAAAAAAGCTTCTCTAAATAAACATGTACCAGCTGTACCTGAAATTTTTACTTACGGCAAATAATTTTTGTTTCGATTACAGCAGTGCATAGCTACACACCGCACACAATACCTGGAATTCCTTTTATATCGATTTAATAATGTAAATATTAGGACAAAGTAATTCGATAATTTTTTATTGTATATATAAAATATTGTTTATTTATTTTTTTATTTAAATAATAGTTTTATAATAATGTAGTCCAGTTTCTAATAAAAACCATATAACCGAAATTTACAAAAATTCCACAAATTTTTCTCAAAATTTCGAAACTCTTAATTAGAATTAAAAAGAAAATTGGTTACGTAATTAGTTTTATAACCAATTCAATTTTAATACAACAAAATGCAAGTTTCAATTGACTACAAAATTTCAGTTAATTTTTTATAATTTCTGCCCCGACGGTGTTGCGTATCTTCACCATATAAAAAAAATTCGGATATTTGTTCGGCACAACACCGTGATTTGGGTTTTCGCCGTGTTGCTGCAAAGTTGGTTCCGAAGAACCTGAATTTCATGCAAAAAAGAGACGGCGTTGATATCGCCAAAAACATGATTTCCGAGGTTGAATCCGACCCAACATTCATTAAACGCATCTTTACTGGATACGAGACGTGGATTTATAAATACGCACACACTCCAGATATCACGGGAATGAGTGGAGAGCTTCAAATGAACCAATGAACCACACTAAAAAACAAAAACCACTTGAGGTGGTGAGGCAGTTAATGAAAACTATTACTTGGCCGATATGAGATGTTTACGTGAAGAAATTCGCCAAAAAAAAAATATGAGAGAACTCGTGGATTTTGCACCGTGATAACGCATTGTCGCACAGAGTCATCAATATCCGAAAAGTTTTGATTAAGAACGAAACAAATACCATCCAGCCAGTTCACCTGATATGACTCGCTGCGATTTTTTTTAGTTTGATTGAGTTAAAAAAGTAACGGTAAAATCGTAGACGGCTCCGATTGCTATACTGAAAATAGACTTCCAGAAATGTTGTAAGAGCTGTATCGCTGGCATAGTGCGTTGCAATTGAGGAATAAACTTGTATTTGAATCTTTTTTTATACAATATATTCTCGATATTTTTCATTAAAGTGCTATGGTAATAAATTTGTAAGCTTTCAGAAAATTTGCAGCACTAAAAATATAAAACTAACTAAAAAAACTTGTTAAAAAATTACAATTAAAAAGGAAATATTTCAATTACGGGTAAAAAATGTATACAATGTGATTTTGGCTAAAAAGTTTTGCCAATTGCTTTACTTACCTCTTTGCGTACTACACAAAGCAGCATTCTTTACCAAATTCGGTAATTAAACTCAAATACTAACTTAAGTACATGTAAGCAGCTTCAATACAATTACAAACCTTTGTATGTGTTATCCTCGTTGTTTCGCAAGTTTTTAATTTCAGGGCCACCCATACAAACTTTGTATGATGTCAGATGAAAAGTATAAAGACCAAAGTGCGTAGGAAAAACTTGCTGCTCTCACCCACGTCAGTTGGAAGAAAGTTTGAAAATAAAAATAATTGGAAAATGTGTCACTTCGGCGCCAAGTTGAACTATTTACTTACTTACAACGAAGGTTAATGCTTTACGGAAAAGAAATTTACAGATACAGCGCAGCATCAGTTGTAGCCCACACATACATGCGTACGTACATATGCAGACTACTGTATTGAGTTTCATGCGAATAGTGGAATGGCAGAAGACGAATTGATTTTCATGCCACTTTATCCGCCATTGTATCAGGTATGTCAACATTTTTAACTAACAAAAAGTCAAACTTGTTGAAGTAGATGGACGAGCAAGGAACTTTTCGAGGTATTAAATGAAGAGAAATGGAAGAATATAAACGAAGTAGAAAACAATATAGCAAATTTGTAAAACAATGGCGTTTTTCCCCCATGTTCACATCTGAATTCGAATTGAACTAGGGACAATAGGTGACATTTGAATAAGCGTACATCAGCGTTGCGGAAAATAAATGAAATGAAAAATAAAAAGAATAAAAAGTAAAGAAATGCGCAATAAAGGCAATGCAGAAACTGAAAAGTTATAAGTAAAATTTGCGGCTTCGGCCAGAGTGTAGCGCAAAAAAAATTATAATTTAAAAATATTACTTAAAGGTACTGTGAAAATTCAAAAACACTGTACAGTAGGCCGGGTCGATTTGTGGAGAGGCAAAAAATCGCCCACTGCTCTGTGAAAATCATATTCTAGGGATCAAAATAAGAAACTTTGCCGAAGGAACCATACCTCTAAAACGAATTCTGATGTCCCCTAATTTGGGTAGAACTTTTTAGTTTCTTTTCTATAACTCACTTAAATTAATTTTTTCATTTACATATGTTCTGACTAAATAAATTTCTTAAGATAAAAAAATAGATATTATTATAAATAAATAATAAATATTATTATAAATAAATAAAAATAAAGAAAAAATATAGCCACTTAGCCATTTTTTCATGTAAAGGCCAAAAATGGTGATATTTTGAATTTGGGGGACATCAGAATTCGTTTTAGAGGCATGGTTCCTTCGGCAAAGTTTTTTATTTTGATCCCTAGAATACGATTTTCACAGAGCAATGAGCGATTTTTAAATCGACCCGCCCTACTGTACAGAGTTTATTCCGAAAAAGTGTTTTTTATAAAATTTTTTTTTTATTATTCTGAAAAACAAAAAATTAAATTTAATTGAAAATTTAACCGAAAAAAAATTTAATTTAATTAATTAATTAATTGAATTAATTAATTAATTAATTTAATTAAATTTTTTTTTTTTTTGATTTGAAACAATTTTTTTTGTTTAAATTGTTTGCTTGTTTACTGAATACAATTTTATTCCGAATGTTTTTTTTTTGTTTGAGCAAGTCGAGTACAAAAAAGTGCAGAAAAAAATAAGTATTTATATTTCCTTTAATTTCTACTGTCATTGTGGCCGCTTAACCAGTTAACTGTGGCTCTCCCATTTAAAAGTGCGCACAGTTTTGTGTCGCCAGAATTGAGCTATGACGAGTATATTCGTCAATCACAGGGTAAGTTGCGCTGGTAAGATATTGGATAAAAAGGATGGGTTAATTTTATAAAATTAAAAATTTTATTTTCTTTGCTTCTTTGGTTAACATAAGCATATATTACATACATATTAAACTAAAAACGCAATAAATTCAATTAAATATTATACATATAAAAGTAAGAATTCAAATTCTTGTTGTGGAGTGATACTCAGCGAAACAGGGTATTATATATATATTATATATAGGACTATGAATAAGTTCGTGCGGTTTTACAACAGATGGCGTAACTTGATTATTATTCCATCGATCCACATTTCCAAACATTCATTGGAGAGCTACTGTCGTAAGGCACAAACGTCAGTATAAGTTTTTTATTTGAAGCGTAAACAACAATATTTTTACCACACTTGAAAATGTCGAATTTTGTGCCAAATAATGTGTTTTTGCGGGGAATTCTTCTTCATTATTTTAATATGAAGAAAAAAGCAGCCGAAAGTCATCGTATCTTGGTGGAAGTTTATGGTGAGCATGCTCTATCTGAGCGAACGTGCCAGAAGTGGTTTGCACGCTTTAAAAGTGGTGATTTTGGCTTGGAAGACGAAGAACGCGAGGGTGCGCCGCCAAAGTTCATGGATACCGAATTGGAGGAATTGCTCGATCAAGATCCGGCTCAAACGCAAGAAGAGGTTGCAAAAACTTTGGAGGTTGATCAATCAACCATTTCCAAACGTTTAAAAGCCATGGGAATGATCCGAAAGGTAGGCCATTGGGTGCCGTATGAATTGAAGCCAAGAGACGTTGAACGCCGTTTTATGGCATGCGAACAACTGCTTCAACGGCACAAAAGAAAGGGTTTTTTGCATCGAATTGTGACTGGCGATGAAAAGTGGGTCCATTACGACAATCCAAAACGTCGGGCAACGTATGGATACCCTGGCCATGCTTCAACATCGACGTCGGCGCAGAATATTCATGGCCTGAAGGTTATGCTGTGTATCTGGTGGGACCAGCTGGGTGTTGTGTATTATGAGCTACTGAAACCGAATGAAACGATTACGGGGGATGTCTACCGACGACAATTGATGCGTTTGAGCCGAGCACTGCGAGAAAAACGGCCGCAATACGCCGATAGACACGACAAAGTTATTTTGCAACATGACAATGCTCGGCCACATGTTGCACAAGTGGTCAAAACATACTTAGAAACGCTCAAATGGGATGTCCTACCCCACCCGCCGTATAGTCCAGACCTTGCGCCATCCGATTACTATCTCTTCCGATCGATGCAACATGGCCTGGCTGACCAGCACTTCCGTAATTACGATGAAGTCAAAAAATGGATCGATTCGTGGATTGCGGCAAAACCGACCGAATTTTTCACAAAGGGAATCCGTGAATTGCCAGAAAGATGGGAAAAAGTAGTAGTAAGCGATGGACAATATTTTGAATATTAAATTTGTAACCATTTTACGTCAATAAAGTTTCAAATTTCGAAAAAAAAACCGCACGAACTTATTCATAGTCCTATTACAAAATGGGACTTTGCAACTCGAACACCAGTACCGGGATTCCTTCCTGATTTTTGACTTTTGTCTTTGCCCCTTTTAGGTTAACATCTAAAAAACGTTATCATCGCACATAAATAAATTCATTATGCGAACTGGTGAACTTTTTCAACCAGTGCATACGGGGAAGCATGACATCATCTCAAACAGTTTATATTTTCTATTTGTTTGTTTTATTCCGGCATAGCCTCAAAATATTCTAAACATCTTGAAATTTGAGAATACGTGTTGTTTTTCTCAAAAATTGTAATTTGAATAGGCAATGGTCACTAATTTATACGCATGACGAGTATTCTCGTCAATACACAAAATTTTGCCACTTATCCATGACGAGTATACTCGTCAATCACAGTTAACTGGTTAAGAAGTGGTCCTTCAATTTTCAAAAAAATTCGACCAAATGAAACTAAACATGCACATTAGGTCAAATGGCCGTTTTTGTTGTGCAAAAGTGATACGAATGAAAGTGCTATTTTAGTTTTATTGTTGCTGTTTTTTAATTAGAAATACTTCAAAACAAAAGTGCGTGGATTTTATTTTCACTTAATGAAAACACCGTTACACAGGCACGCGTCAAAGCCAATTGACGTAATTTTTCGCATAAATTTGATTGCGAGTTCAGCAGTCCTTGGGGAACTTTGAGTGCGCGTTTCTCGAATTGTGTTGAAAATAATTCATTAGTGTAAAATGGAAAATAAAGAACCGTGTATATATGTATATGTATTTATTTAAAACGCTTCATATTTATTTATATTGTTATATTTGTAAATAACTTATTAGCCTACATAACTTTGTAGTGATATAAGTTATCTTCCACATTGCCTTTCTGGAAGCCCTATCAATTTTTGACCCCATTTAACCTCTTTCAAACTAGAAAAAATAGATGAAATGTTATTTAATGAATTATTGACAATTTCTTTCAAATTGCGATTTTTTGCGTTTTAAGAGTAATTCCATTTTTTTAGGCATCCTCGGTATAAGAAAAACGATATGTTTGAACTCGCCATAGTTCAGAAGAACGTTCCAAAAAAACAAAGAAAAATGTATGCCTTTTTTAATCATGTTCTTGGAAAAATTAAGGACATTAATATTTCTGAAATGAAGGAGGATTTAATGCAAAAAATACATTTTTTTACTCTAAAGTTAACGAAAAAGTGGAAAAAATGCCACAGAAAGATAAATAACTTTAAGGATTAAAATCATGTGCGGTTAAATTCGGAGTTAAACTTGGTGGTAAATAGCATTCTCAAAAAAGCAACTAGTACCCTTGTTGGTCGTCCGCGTATGCCATTCAGCGAAAAATCAGAATTTCGCCAAAGAAAAGAAGCCGCACACCTTTCAACGGAGAAAGCTAATACTAATCTGCTTGTACGTGCAGCAGCAGCATCGGCTCGTAAGCAAGGAGATACCGATTTGGCTGTAATCCTGAAAGAAAGTATGCAAAGCCCAACCAGCCCCGCAAGATGTGTATTCAAGCTACCAAATCGCCAATTCAACTTTCTGCAGATAAGGCTTTAGCTTTCCTTCTTGAAAGTAATTTTTCAAAATAGCAGTAAAACGCAATGCGCTACGAAAATAAGTTAAGAAACTGTAACATTTATCCAGACTTTTCTAAAATTACAGCCGCTAAATTCAAATGTCGACCTCAGGGTATACAAGCAAAAGATACCCTTGTAAAAGTTTCGTTGCAATCTATTTTAGAGCATACGGCTGAAAGAATTGTTGAGATGCAAAAAGAAGTTTTTCAAGCAGTAATTGAAGAAGAGAGCACGGAGCCTGTTAGATAAATGTATTTAATAGGGTGGTCGACACTTCAAATACATTAATTTGCACACTATTCTTAAATTGACGCTTACGAAAGCGCAAACCTTCCACACTTCCTTCAGAAGTAATTCAACTATTATGTTGCGAAGAATTTAATCTTAACAACCAAAACGATGAAATTAATGAAAGTGAGGATTTTATATTTAAACTAAAACTACAAAATGAATTATATTTAAGGAATTAATAACGTTTTCTATAATTAAAAAGAGAATAAATGAGCTTTCACGTTTACATTAATTGCTGCAAAAGGGTTAATTTTAATTTGTGGTCGTTAATGGATTCAATTCCATTTTTTTAGATTTATTCCTACTAGTGAATTTCTGACTAGTTTTGGATTGAATATCATGATTTTCTAGCTGTAGTTAATTTTGCACAGAAAAAGTAGTCATTTGACCTATAGTGCAATGGCTGGATAGATGAAGTTGAAACTATCATACTTACGATTTTTGTGGGTATATAGTAATAACAATAGTAGAAAATAGTTTTTTCTCAACAACTTTTCAGAAAGATTCAAAAAATAAAGATTCAAATAAAAAATTGGTATTGAAAAGTGAATTCATTATAAATAGTTTATCCTAAAAATTAAAAAAAAACATGTAATTAAAAAATTAAAAAGTTACAAGGTGTTAAACACCTCTACATTAAAATGTCAAATTGATTAAAACTTTTTTCAAAAAGAACTTTTTTTAAAAATAGGTTTTATCTAATAGCTAAAAAAATATAAAAATGGTAGAAAAATTTGTTCCAAAAAAAATTTTTTAAACAGTTTATTAAAAGTAGCAAAAATGAAAAAAAAATGTTTCTCGTAAAGAAAGAAACTATTAGAAAATAAATAATTGAAGATATATATATAATTGGCGCGTACACCCTTTTTGGGTGTTTGGCGGAGCTCCTCCTCGTATTTGTGGTGTGCGCCTTGATGTTGTTCCACAAATGGAGTGACCTACAGTTTCAAGCCGACTCCGAACGGCAGATATTTTTTTTCTTATGAGGAGCTTTTTCATGGCAGAAATACACTCGGAGGTTTGCCATTGCCTGCCGAGGGGCGACCGCTATTAGAAAAATGTTTTTCTTAATTTGGTGTTTTCACCGAGATTCGAACCGCAGTTCTATCTGTGAATTCCGAATGGTAGTCGCGCACCAACCCATTCGGCTACGGCGGAGGCCATTGAAGATATTTGATTAAAAAACTCGATACCAAAATATTCAGGAATGAATAAATCTTAAAAGGATTAAATTTGCAAAAATTTTGTGAAAAAAAAAATTTTTTTTTAAGTACGTAAAAAGTTAAACCAAACAAACCAAAAAACAAAACAAAATTTTCCTTAAGGAAGATAAATGAATAGATAAATCTCAAACCAAAATTCTTTGAAAACAAAAAATAAACCAATATTTTACATGTATTTTTAAGAACCAAATCACTCAATACTCATTTCAATATAATTCGAAAAGTTGTGTGAATCCCGCTTTGAAACTTTCAGAGGTAACTGAGAGGATTATGTTAATGTTAGTGGAAGGGTGTTTTACTCAAATTCTAAAAACATGTTTTCTCTTAAGGAAATAATTTATTATTTTTTAAATAACCGAAGCTATATATTTCATTTAACCCCTTCGCGCCGGAGTTTTATTTTCGCTATATATAATAGAAAAAATATATTCTGCATACTTAAAAAGTCCTTAATTCCTTGCATTATCCTGGGACATATTGTCCCAATAAGGATTTATATTGGGACAATTTAATAAACCGTGGAATTTAGTTTTAAAAAATTTATTTGAAAAATTTAGTATTTTTGTGTTTTATTACAGAAAAAGTATTGACTTATGATACGAGGCAAAACATTTGAAACAAGGTGCATTGTTGTATCCAGAGCAAACGTAATTTGTTCTCGTTTCTTTTTGCAGGGAAGTGCATCGTACGCAACGACGTCGAGAACTACCTTTTAATGGTAAATGATCACCATGTGCTTGGTTCCTTCCGTAATAAGGGACTCTGCTAATGGGACTATGAACTGTATAAGTGTTGATTTCTTACGGTTCAGGTCGTTATGCACAATCCAAGCATTAACAGTTGAAAGCATCAGAATCTTGAAAAAAAAAACCTTTTTCCACCACTTTTGGGATTTTCGGTTGATATCGTATACCGCTGCTTTCTGATCAGCTAGATCTACGACCCCCATCAAATGTGGACTCTAACATTAGCTAAGGGGCGGGCAACTTTTTTCTTCTTACCGTCCTTTTGCTTCCTATCTACTTCTCCTATGCTCGGTTTGTGACAGTTGGAGACAACAAGTACTTTTTTCGAGTCCATCCAACTAGTAGACCATCGCAGTTTATTTGGAACTGGCTTTGTCCACGTTCTAGTCGCGACCCGACCTCCGAAAGGGTTAAAAGAATTCCAAAATTTTCAACATTTAATAGATTTCAAATTTATAATTTTTATTCAATAATTTTCAGTTCACTTATTATTATACTTAAGGGGTTAGGGGTAGTCAGAATTTTCAAAAAAACGATTTTTTTTTTTGCATTTTCTTAAAGTATAATGTTTTAAAAATATTGTGTAAAAATTTGAAGTGAATCCGACAAATACTTTTCAAATTATTCAACAATTAACAAAGGGCGCTCGGCCGCTCCGGTGCCGATAGCAAAACTTTAAATGCGTTTTTCTCAAAACTATGTTTTTCAAACTGGTGAACACTGTAACTTAAAAACCGCTACGTAGATTTCAATAAAATTTATACAGCTTTTGAAAAACATAAAAAACTTGTGCCTGATCGAAGGATTTTTGTTTTTTTTTCAAAAATTTCGATTTTTTTTTTAACAATTAACTGTTGGTTTTTTTTTCTAAAATCTGGAAAAAATTTTCTGAGGCCGCCATTTTGTTCATTTTGAAAAAAAAAAAAAAAAAGTTTCGATCAGGCACAAGATTATCTATTAATAAAACTAATTTTTCTTGTCCGATTGGTTTTAGATGAATCTGCAAGGACTTGTGATGTTCACCGCAAGGGACTTCTGGAGAAACGGGCTTCACACAAACAGCGATAACTTTTGCAATTATTAATTTTTTTTTTTGAAATTTTGGTCAAGTCAAGTTAAAACATGATGTTTTTATGCTATGTTTTTATTTTTGTTAAATATATTAATTAAGTAGCAAAAAAAAATTCGTGAAAATCATCATTTTTTCGGGCCTCTGACTACCCCTAACCCCTTAAGCTTACAAATAAACGAATTGTCAGAAAAAACCAAAGACCTTGTCCAAAATACATGGCTTACTTGACATTTCCCTTATGTGCGTTTTAAGTTCGAAGAGAAGTTCGGAAAGCGAAAATGAATAAAAAAAACTTCATCTGTCAATTGCACAAATTCTTTTAATATACATTTAATATACATTAATAATAAGGAATTTTGAAATTGATGATTCATTATTCTATTAGAAAATAAACTTAGTGAATTCTGACAACTCCTTCTTTTCTTGCCAACAGCCACATGAATATTTCCAACTCCAGACAAAACGAAAAGCCTTAACCCAGAGCGTAAAATAAGTCTTTTTCAATTAATCCTCTCTTGTTTCCCTGGAAAAAAAACTTTACTTTTTCCTCAATTCCATATATGAATTTGAAAATCGAATAGAAAATACATGCGCACATACTCAAAAGCGATACGAAGCAAAAGAAAACCCCAGCATCATTTTAAATACTTGTCAAAATGTTGTGAAGTACCGAATCTTGAAGTTATGACACAAAAATCAAAACTATTCAGGAGCACCATACATAAAAGTGGCAATAAAAAGGGGTGGTGTAAGAAGAAAATAGGCAAGAGCAAATAATAAGAACACAAAAGAATGAAAGAAAATAAGAAAAAATGAAGAAGAAAGCCTAAACTACATCAAAACACCAAAATAGTAGCCGAAAACTAGGCGAAGCTTGTTGAACCACTTGCGTTATGACAGCAGTTAGACAGACAATGCGCCGAAAGACATGCAGTTCATCTTGAGTGAGTGTGACGATTCAAGTGCTGAAAATTGCTGTTGACTACGAATCGATAACAACGCCAACTAACAAAAAAAAAACCAAAAAAAAAAAAACAGAAAATCAAATACAATTTTCGAGCACACAAGCAAACATAACAAAAATACTCATACATCAATATGTAGGCACAATTTGGTATGCCTTGCAAGTGCTGAACACCAAGTTCGTACAAACACATATGTAGTAAAAGAGTATTGTGCATGTGTGCAAGAGTATGCATGTTTGCTCCTAGCAATTTGAAATTGTCAATTCCTAACCGCAACCAATTGTTATGACTATTTATTGGCGGCAGCGTTGTCGTTGACACGTTTTATCTAACAGATACATGCACACTTACTCATACATACCCTGCTGGAATATACGCCGGCATCGAACTAGTGTGCTTTTAGTGAATTTAGTATGCATTCCTTCACTTTCCATTTATGAAACTGGTAAGCTTTGACACACTGAGATGTGTAAATTTTTATCCACTGCGTCGCTTGAAGCGTATTTGAGAACTTGTACAAAATTTGTCAGATGAGATTTTTAGAAATTTGAATAAAATAAAATATCATTTGAGATATATAATTGATTCAGACTTCATTTCAAAGCAGCATTATGGTGCAACAATCAAGTAGCCGCCTTGGCTTCGCTGGCAGCGCTTCATGTGGACGGTACAATTTTTGAGGGCTCGGTCTTATACATATGCGCGCCAATAGCGTATCGCATGTTGATCTCGAGCTCATCGAAAGTGGTGGGTTTGTTACCGTTGGCTAAGGATTTGCGCAAGTGTTAGAAAGTGTAATCTAAGAAAACTAGAAAAACCCACATCGCGTGATCGGTGCGGCTAAATGTTGAACGCTCGCCATGAGAGACCCATTAGTTAAATATCTCATTCACAACTTGGAGCGTAGTCTCGTTGTATGTCATGTAGCACCCTCTCGATGGAACCACAACTCGGTTGCTGTATTGCTTTATTGAGTTATGGCCACGGAAAGTTGACCACTACCACTCTAAACTGAGAACATTGATGATAACACCCCATTCTTCTTCTTTAGCCCGTGGTAGCGTCCTGTTTTCGTTTGAGAAGACACCGGCTGACATTTTTCGGGTAATATTTTTGCGGAGTATTTTAACTCACTAACGACCCTACAAAATGAATATTTTTGAGCTTTTTGAAAAAATGGTCAAAAATACCCATACAAGTATAAGACATGGGCTTCAAATGTTCCATAAAAATATGTGGCATTAAATTTCATTATAGGCTCTTAAAGATAATATTAGTGGTAAGTGTAGTTTAATACGATTTTGAAGTGAAAACGTTTTTAGAATCGTTGAGAGTGATTTGAGACTCGATGAAACGAAAAAGCGACACTAAAAAGAGACATACATATAGATCTTATAGTATATAGCATGCGAGAGAATGAGATAGATCACAGTTATACAGCGTTCCCTATTCTCCGTCTCCTCTTTGTGCGGTACTTCGTAGCCTCCCCACTCTTGGCTACGAAACGTTATATGTTGATATACGTATATGTGTGTGGGTGCGTACTGCTGAGCCACGCTAGTATAGTGAGTATTATAGTATGTTTACTACACTGCCTATTACTTGCTTTGGTGTTTAGTTCCAGCGTAATACGTATGTATGTTTGTATGTATGCTAGTACGTATGTATGCGCGCCTGTTTGTTTTACGGAAGGTTTCACTTCTATCGCGTCTAACCGTTAGACTGGTATTTTTTCAAATAATTTAGATCAACTAGAGACATCATTAAGAAAAGCCAAATTCAAAGGCAAGGAACTATACTGAACATGTGCCACATACCTGTATGGTGGTTACGTAGCGCTTTTTCGTCACACATGATTTCATCTATTGCAAAGAAAGGGATTAGAAGTTTAATGAAATTAATTTACTAAATACAATTTTTTATATGATACTGATACTTGATAAAGATCCATTTTTAACACAAACGTGGTTACTCGAGACAGGAAAAGCAAACTTTAGGGGCGAAATTTTATTAGTTCTATACAAGACGACATCAGCACAAATAGGAAGAGGAAAAAACATCCAAAAAAGGGTGAACTTATAAGTATCATAAATACAACAAAATTCTATCACAAGTTCCGATTCGCCCTGTAGGCTAGATACACACTTACATATGAATATGTATACATATGTCACGAAGTCAGCAAAAGTCTGCACGAGTATGGTATACACGTACATCAGCAAAACAAAAACCAGAAACAAACATAAGAAAAAAAAGCATGCTCACACAGCAATCAAATAGGGCAAGACAGTGCATATAAAAAAATACCAAAAAAACAAATTATAAAAACAAAAAAATACCAAAAAAACAAATTATAAAAACAAAAAAATACCAAAAAAAAACAAATAAATATCAAATATATGTAACCAAAAAAAAAAATGTAGTTTGTTGAGCAGCCTTTCAATACTTTGTCGGCTGTAAAGATATTCGCTCAGCATACAATCAAATATTTAGGGACATATACAGTATGTAGCTGCCTGTAAATTTGCCAATATATGCATGTTTTGAGGTTTATTCAGCTTTCCAATATATTTTTATGTACTCCGGCTCATTTTGCTATTTACACTTGCTCTTGTTGATTTTTATGTTGTGCATTTTTTTCGTTTCCTTCAAAATTAGAAAATTTCATACACATCGTCACTACATTGAAAGGTGTATAATAAATAACCGAAAATCATAAATCGAGCATGTGGCAGATACGTGTGAGCTAACAATTTGTATGCCATTTTTATTATTTGATTTTTTGAATTTTTCCGCTTTTTGTATGCCGTTTTTATTATTTGATTTTTCGAAGTTTTCCTTTTTACTCCCATTCGGATGTAAGCATTTTTATTGAATTTTGATGTGCAGACACATAAAGTTTGCAAAACGTTGCGGCAATAAAAAAAGACTTCGTAATGTTATGTGACGAATTTAAATTTCTGTTATGATAACCAATTGTGAGTATCAGCGCATATCAGCGCATTTTTCAGAAGAAAGGGCTTCTTCGTATAGATTTGGCTACCAACTTTAAATCGGACGATCGAGCTTTTATGCTTCCGAATGAAATATGCGATGTAATAAAAAAAAAAAAGTTGAAAAGGCGTCAATAAGAAATAAGTTTGTAAATTGTGCCTACTACCTTTATGATACCGCCAAGTCACATTTCATACAAGATGTCCATGCGCTGTAAAATAGGCTTCACTTCTTGGCAGCATTTCTGTCGGTAGCTGAGTTCTTTTTAGGTATAAGTGTTTCTTTCTGAGAAGCTGGAATGCAAAAAAGTAGGTGATACTAAGTATTAAACAGTTTCTCCAAAAAGCGATTTTACAACTTTTAAAAATGTGTTCGCGGTCTCTTAAATAAATTTTTGGCTTACTAAAATATATAAACGGACTGCCCATATTCGACGAACCCATGTGTTTTTTTTAAATCAAAGAAAAACACAATTTTTTTGATGTTGACGATAATAATCATTTTATTTGGTTCAAGTAGATTTGTTGACATCACTTTTTGAATATGATATCTCTCAAATGGCCGCCTTGAGCCTGTATGGCGTATTGCGCACGTTTTGCAGCATTTTCCATAGTTTTAGCTAACATTTCGGCTGGAACAGCGAATAGCGGCTATTTCCTCACGGATGTTGTTCTTGAGCTCTTCTATGGTCTTTGGCTTATTAATATAAATCTTTGATTTTAAATAACCCCACAAGAAGAAGTCATGTGGCGTTAAATCGGGCGAACGTGGGGGCCAGTCAAAATCGCCATTTTTCGACATCAAACGACGAGGAAAAAATTTCTTTAAAAAATCGATTGTGGTGGAGCGCCGTCTGGTTGAAACCAGAACTGCCTCATACGCTTTCGACGAATAATTGGCATCACAAAAGTGCTTATCATATCGCGATAATGCTCCTGATTGACGGTAACAGCTTGACCATCTTCATTTGTGAAGAAAAACGGCCCAATAATCGTTTTCGCTCTAACGCCGCACCAAACAATGACTTTTTCGTCGTAAAGAGGTACCTCTTGAATTTCGTGAGGATTTTCAGTGGCGTAAATACCGCAATTTTGCTTGTTTACCATCCCATTCAAGAAGAAATGAGACTCATCGGACATGATGATTTTGTTCTTCTTCTTTTGACTTCTTTTGTGGAACGTAAATTTCAACAATTTGGGAGCGCTCTCGTGGCGTGTACTGTTCCATGGTGAAAATCTGCTTGGACTGACGCTTCCAACGCGGTATGTCATTAAGCGGTCTGTCGTCTCTGTCAAAAGATACATGGTTGCCAGATGGGTCCGTCGAATATGGGCAACCCTGCTTGCATAATATATGTATATTTTTAATTTAAAATAATTACCTATTATCTTTAAAACTGTATGACTAATAAAAACAAATAGATATAGTGAGTAGACTTCTTTAAAAGTTACGAAAACCAAAAAAGAGGGTAATTTCAATGCCAGTCGCAAGAATTTCAACAATCTTTTTTTTTTTTTTTGTTGTTGTTGTGAAAATAAAATAAGACCAGAATTGCTATTTATATATTTACTTTAACAATGAAAAAATCAATATTGGTGGCTGTAAAAGTTTTTTTTCAAAATATTTTCCAGTATAATCAGTACACTCTTGCATTCATTTGCACCACCAATTTTCACAGCACTTTTGTAAATTGTGTGGGACTCACAAGGTGATCATACAGAATCTTACCGATGCTCGTCAGGCTAATGCCCAAGAATGAAAGAATTTCATGTTTCCCAGAATTTGTGCTATAAGCGATCACGAGAAAATGCATTCTATCAGTTTTCGACGGTGTCAAAGGAAGTGCTGGTTCTCCGTAGTAGAGTCTATTCAATTTAATGTTTGATGATTATTTCATGCAAATGTTGACCGCGACTGCGTTTCAATTGGTCCATCCGCTTAGTCCAATTTTGGCATACTCTTTCCAATGTTTCGGCCGGTATCTCACATATAAACGCTTTAATGTTGTCTTCCAATGCGTTGATTTAAGCAGGCTTGTCTGAATAGACATGAGCTTTAACATAGCCCCACAAAAAATAATCTAAAGGCGTTATATCGCACGATCTGGATGGCCAATTGACAGCTTCCGAACGTGAAATAAAATGTTCACCGAACTCGCCTCCCAACAACTCCATTGTTACGCGTGCTGTGTGGCATGTGGCACCGTCTTGCTGAAACCACATGGCATGCAAGTCAAGCTCCTGCCTTTTGGGCAAAAAAAGTTGGATGTCATTTCACAGTAGCGCTCACCAATCACAGTTACGTTACGATTCGCAACATCTTTGAAGAAGTACGCTCCAATGATACCTCCAGCCCATAAACCGCACCAAACTGTGAACTTTTCTGGATACCTTGGTAGCTCTTGCAATTCTTCTGGCTGATCTTCACTCCAAAATCGACAATTCTGCTTATTTACGTACCCATTGATCCAAAAATGAGCTTCGTCGCTGAACACAATTTTTCGATAGAAAAGTGGATCTTCGGCCAACTTTCCAAGAACCCATTCACCAAAAATTCTGCGTTGCGGTAGGTCGTGCGGCTTCAATTCTTTCACCAGCTTTATTTTGAAAGGCTTCACACGTAAATCGTTTCGCAAAATGTTCCACGTTGTTGAGTAACAGAGGCCCAATTGCTGCGAATGGCGACGAAACGATAATTGATGGTCAACATTAACACTGGCCGATACAGCTGCGATATTTGCTTCAGTTGTTATTTAAATAATAAATAAATAAAAAATTGTAAAACTTATAAATTAATATATATATTATATAATATTTATTAAATAAATAAAAAGGACTGGTTCAAACGGTAGGAAGCACGTGCGGTGGCCAAAAGGTGCAGCACTTGACCCAAATTTCGTCGCACCAATTATAAAGCACGTGGCGGACTTAATAATGGGGTGGAGCCCCTTCTCCTCTAACGGTTTTGGCCCAATCAAAGCTAATATGTTTGTGGTCGAGTACATTCATATACTTCAAAATATAATGCCACTTATACCGGTGACTTGGAAATTTGAAGAAGACTATGAAGACTTCTCGTGTGGTAAAAAGGAAAAACTTTTTACCTACAATTTGATCCCTGTTCTGTATTGGAGGTCTCGGTAGTCTAGCGTAAATGCACTAACCTGCCATCCCAGAGGTTGTGGGTTCGAATCCCACGTAAAGCACGGTCCTCGCACTTTTCCAAATTTACCTGCTTTTCCTGTTTCTAAAAAACAAAACAAAAAAAATCCCTCCAATTCCATTCCACAACCCCAAAAACTTATCCTTTCTATCCTTACTCCCGCACAATAGTCTGCGCATTATTTGCATTGTGGTTGGTAAAACAAGCAAAAAACAGAGAAAAACACACAGTTATACATTGCATCAGTGGCGCCAGCAAGAGAAAGCGAGCGACCGCGGTAATAGCGCAGACACACGAAATTTAGCGAAGTCCTCAACCATCTATGCGATCCTTCTGCCAGAAAAATGTGAAACACAGATGGCGCTGCAAGCAGTAAGAAGGCGTTGTTCCTAAGCACTGACAGGTATTCCTACTACCTAGGACTGGTAGCGGCAGGCTAGTCACCTATTCTGTCGGAAATGAAAACAGATTAACGACACTAACGCAAGACTGAGTGTTGTCGAGGCCCTATGCGCCCGAGAGGAGAGAACAAGAAAAAAAAACATTTTTTTAATGTATAATTCGTCCGCATTTTTTATGATTTGACTATTATTTTTCTCCGTTCTTAAATATTTTTCATGAAAGAATTTCGCATTGTATCAACTTTTGTTCATGAAGTAAAAAAATTTATGTTTTTCTTAGTTAAAAAGACTGATACAGATTGAAAACATTTGTAATTTATAAAATAAAACCTAATATGCAAAAAATTTAAGTGATCTTATTAAAACAAGTCTCAAACGGAAAGAACTGGGTGTCCCTCTTAAGTATTTTTCAAAGGTTGTGTACTACAACAGTATTTATATTAGATCTGTTGATTAACATTAAAAGTAATTGACCAAATTGGCCAAGCAATCTACACCATTATTAAGATGTCCGTCCTTCTTAGTAACAAATGATTAAAGAGGTCTCAATTACTCTGTTATTCCATCATTTTATTTCCTTTTAAAATTCTGTTCCTTCGTTCTCGAATGACTTTAATAAATCATTTATTTATCCGCAAGTGAAGTGTAATTTGTCAGCTACTAAAGAAAAATTAAATTTACACAACCATTTCAAAACACAAAACGATATATCAAATTTCACTTGACGTCTTCAAGAAAAGTAATGAAACCATAAAAGGAAGCTAACAAAAGAAGTCACTTAGATATATTAATAGGACTATGAATAAGTTCGTGCGGTTTTTTTTCGAAATTTGAAACTTTATTGACGTAAAATGGTTACAAATTTAATATTCAAAATATTGTCCATCGCTTACTACTACTTTTTCCCATCTTTCTGGCAATTCACGGATTCCCTTTGTGAAAAATTCGGTCGGTTTTGCCGCAATCCACGAATCGATCCATTTTTTGACTTCATCGTAATTACGGAAGTGCTGGTCAGCCAGGCCATGTTGCATCGATCGGAAGAGATAGTAATCGGATGGCGCAAGGTCTGGACTATACGGCGGGAGGGGTAGGACATCCCATTTGAGCGTTTCTAAGTATGTTTTGACCACTTGTGCAACATGTGGCCGAGCATTGTCATGTTGCAAAATAACTTTGTCGTGTCTATCGGCGTATTGCGGCCGTTTTTCTCGCAGTGCTCGGCTCAAACGCATCAATTGTCGTCGGTAGACATCCTCCGTAATCGTTTCATTCGGTTTCAGTAGCTCATAATACACAACACCCAGCTGGTCCCACCAGATACACAGCATAACCTTCAGGCCATGAATATTCTGCGCCGACGTCGATGTTGAAGCATGGCCAGGGTATCCATACGTTGCCCGACGTTTTGGATTGTCGTAATGGACCCACTTTTCATCGCCAGTCACAATTCGATGCAAAAAACCCTTTCTTTTGTGCCGTTGAAGCAGTTGTTCGCATGCCATAAAACGGCGTTCAACGTCTCTTGGCTTCAATTCATACGGCACCCAATGGCCTACCTTTCGGATCATTCCCATGGCTTTTAAACGTTTGGAAATGGTTGATTGATCAACTCCCAAAGTTTTTGCAACCTCTTCTTGCGTTTGAGCCGGATCTTGATCGAGCAATTCCTCCAATTCGGTATCCATGAACTTTGGCGGCGCACCCTCGCGTTCTTCGTCTTCCAAGCCAAAATCACCACTTTTAAAGCGTGCAAACCACTTCTGGCACGTTCGCTCAGATAGAGCATGCTCACCATAAACTTCCACCAAGATACGATGACTTTCGGCTGCTTTTTTCTTCATATTAAAATAATGAAGAAGAATTCCCCGCAAAAACACATTATTTGGCACGAAATTCGACATTTTCAAGTGTGGTAAAAATATTGTTGTTTACGCTTCAAATAAAAAACTTATACTGACGTTTGTGCCTTACGACAGTAGCTCTCCAATGAATGTTTGGAAATGTGGATCGATGGAATAATAATCAAGTTACGCCATCTATTGTAAAACCGCACGAACTTATTCATAGTCCTATTAGTAGGACTATGAATAAGTTCGTGCAGTTTTTTTTCGAAATTTGAAACTTTATTGACGTAAAATGGTTACAAATTTAATATTCAAAATATTGTCCATCGCTTACTACTACTTTTTCCCATCTTTCTGGCAATTCACGGATTCCCTTTGTGAAAAATTCGGTCGGTTTTGCCGCAATCCACGAATCGATCCATTTTTTGACTTCATCGTAATTACGGAAGTGCTGGTCAGCCAGGCCATGTTGCATCGATCGGAAGAGATAGTAATCGGATGGCGCAAGGTCTGGACTATACGGCGGGAGGGGTAGGACATCCCATTTGAGCGTTTCTAAGTATGTTTTGACCACTTGTGCAACATGTGGCCGAGCATTGTCATGTTGCAAAATAACTTTGTCGTGTCTATCGGCGTATTGCGGCCGTTTTTCTCGCAGTGCTCGGCTCAAACGCATCAATTGTCGTCGGTAGACATCCTCCGTAATCGTTTCATTCGGTTTCAGTAGCTCATAATACACAACACCCAGCTGGTCCCACCAGATACACAGCATAACCTTCAGGCCATGAATATTCTGCGCCGACGTCGATGTTGAAGCATGGCCAGGGTATCCATACGTTGCCCGACGTTTTGGATTGTCGTAATGGACCCACTTTTCATCGCCAGTCACAATTCGATGCAAAAAACCCTTTCTTTTGTGCCGTTGAAGCAGTTGTTCGCATGCCATAAAACGGCGTTCAACGTCTCTTGGCTTCAATTCATACGGCACCCAATGGCCTACCTTTCGGATCATTCCCATGGCTTTTAAACGTTTGGAAATGGTTGATTGATCAACTCCCAAAGTTTTTGCAACCTCTTCTTGCGTTTGAGCCGGATCTTGATCGAGCAATTCCTCCAATTCGGTATCCATGAACTTTGGCGGCGCACCCTCGCGTTCTTCGTCTTCCAAGCCAAAATCACCACTTTTAAAGCGTGCAAACCACTTCTGGCACGTTCGCTCAGATAGAGCATGCTCACCATAAACTTTCACCAAGATACGATGACTTTCGGCTGCTTTTTTCTTCATATTAAAATAATGAAGAAGAATTCCCCGCAAAAACACATTATTTGGCACGAAATTCGACATTTTCAAGTGTGGTAAAAATATTGTTGTTTACGCTTCAAATAAAAAACTTATACTGACGTTTGTGCCTTACGACAGTAGCTCTCCAATGAATGTTTGGAAATGTGGATCGATGGAATAATAATCAAGTTACGCCATCTGTTGTAAAACCGTAACGAACTTATTCATAGTCCTATTATATACAAATACACACAAATATATGGCACAAAAATAAATAAAAACAACTCACCAATTGAAGCTTTCACGCTGGACACCCTAATCATTGCTGGCTTCTAATGAAATTCGTCTGGCACATTAACTGTCAATAATAGCTACAAAACAGGCAGACATAAAGTACACAGCAAAGTAAGCACAATCTCTGTGGCCGAATAATTCAAATAAAAGAAAAGCGGTACAGGGCAGTCAACTGAGATGAATTTATTTGTAAATAAAAGTCAAACAAGACGCATAAAAATACCAAAACACGAAACAATTTGCAGAAAAAGTAGAGCCAAAATTATGATAAAAATTATGTCTAGCACAGTAGGTGTCATGCAGCCTGCAGTAATGATTGTATATATGTACATACATATGTACGTATGTATGAATGTGTATTCGCAAATGGAAGATTATTGGCTGACGGCTGTCTTGTTTTAAGCCGTGTAAGTGTGATCACAGTATTACGAGCATTGTCTAACTCACGAATCTAAATTGAAAACTCTGCTTCGGAAATTTCCTCAACTCATTTTGCTGCTACGATTCCTAGCTACTTAAATGGATTTTATGTTTTTTTTTAATATTTCTTTTATTATTTATGCCCTCCTTCTAAAATAAATCCAGAAAAGTACTACAAATTAAGCGGCAACGTATGCATGATTTTAGCTGGCAAAATATACAACAGAAATTCTGAAAAAAGGTTTACGTCTATTGCAGTTGAATGCTTCCATGTCAAGTGCTCCAAATATTTGGCTTAAAAGTAGTGAAAAAGCAGAGTGGAAGTTCCCACTTGCCTTTATCAACAAGCAAAAAGGTTTCTAATTAAAGCACAAAATTAAAATTGTATTTTTATTTATAGCGCAGACTTAGTGGATCTGCGCAAATATTTATTCGACTTTATTTATTTATACACAATGCAAAGTGCCCTTATATAAAAATTTGCCATGATATGCGCCGCTATGCGTTGGCCTTGGAAATGCTGCTCACAGGAAGAAGCTTTGCCACCCTCTGATATATGGTATACACATATGACCAATTAATAGGATCGCAATATATCGATCTTTTTGGACTACTTTTTTTGTTTTATTTCCATAGTTATTTTTTTTATTATAAATAATGCTTATTCTTTAAAAAAATGTTACAAGTCAAAGTTTTTCAAAGTTTACTATTTAACCCTCCGTTGTGTGATGTGGCCTACGCAGGCCATTCCGAATTTTAGAGGGGTATATCTTTTTGTTTCGTTAAGTTTTCAAAAAACGGCGAAAATATACCATACAGGTCTGTTAGATGAATCTTCTGAAAATTTTATAACCATTTCCAGCGAAGTGATTATGAAAAAAAAATACATTTTACACAAAAACTTCATATGTTAGGGTAAATGGCCTGCACAGGCCACCACTGCAATTTTAGTATAGTCATGCACCGTTCTTGGTCTTCTGACTAATTAGAGTACAAGAAAGAGTGAATACGGTTCTCTCTCACTCATAAGTTGAAACTTTAGTCGCTCTCTCGCTCTCTCGCTCTCACCGCATTTTCGACAGTTTTACTAATTTTAGTAAAAAAAAACACGAGAACAGGCGCCAGATATATGCCGTTAGAATTGAATTTGGTTCTATTTATTACAGGTGCACATTTTATTGTGTATGATTGATTTTGCTTTTTGCAATCATTTTTGGTTGAGTGGAGAAAAGTAAGTATTTATTAACAATTGAAATGGTGTTCTGTATTATTCATAAAGTGCTTTGTGCCGGAACAGAAATGTCACTTTCAAACGAAGTAGATAGGGCTCTATTAGCTATCGGTAGAAGAAGTAATCGTCTATCAAGTGAGCAAATGCGCCATCACGAGGAAGTGTTGAGCAAATTTATTGCAGCGCAGGATGAGGAAGATGATCCGTTTGTCACCGACGACGATAATGATGAGGATTATGTTCCTGTTGATGACGGAGAGGTGTCTGATATTGAGAATGAGCTTGAGGTTGAAGTAGAATTGCCTGAAAACGAAGACTTTTATGAAGTTGAATGGGATGAAGTAATCGAACCAGAGCCTAGTGTCTCAAATCTTGCCAGTGGAGTGAATCGATTACTAGGTGAAAAAAAGCAATGTTACGAGTGCAAGATTGACAATATGTTTTGGAAAAAGGAGCCGCCGAAAAACCCGATTTACTTGCCACATTTACAAAGATGCAATGTGCTTAACTCACGGTTTAAAAACCAAAACCTACACTTGCAGCATATGTCTAGCTGCAGTAACTACGTCAACTTCATAAGCAACTTTTAAAATTTTATATTTTTATTTATTTATTTATAAATTGAATTTTTCAAATAATTTTTAAAAAACAGTAAGAAGGATGAACCCTGATAAATAAATTTCTTTTAACACTAATCAATCTTTTTTTTTATTAATCGGTACTTCACTTAAATTGATTACAGACATAATTTTCGTACCAGACTATAAATAAAGCACGTATTCTCATAGGTGGCTTGGCCAGGCCATTTTAAACAACGAAAGAATATAAAACTTTCACACAACGGACGGTTAACACTTACTCCGAAAGAATCTTTCAAGGATCACTCCAAGGATTAGAAACTGGCATTAAAGTAAATGGAACAAACATTAACAACATCAGATACGCTGACGACACACCGCTCTTATCAGACAGTCTAAGTGGACTACAGGCGCTAGTCAATGTTGTAACGCGTTGAAGTAAAAACTTCGGCTTAAAAATCAATATTAATAAAACTAAATATATGATTGTCAGCAGAAAAAACACCCATATTGACACAAGCTTAACAATTAATGACATTCTCATAGAAAGACTAAAAAATTTCAAATACTTAGGTTTCTGGATTAAGGAAAGTTGGAATTCTTGAAAAGAAATAAAAGTTCGAATTAAAATTTCTAGGGCTGCATTCCATAAGTGCAAAAAGGTTCTTCATAATCATGACTTCAATATTAAATTAAAAATTCGATTCGTTAAATGTTACGTGTTGTCTGTACTTCTATATGCTATGGAGATATGGACCATTAAAACCACTGAAATGAATAAAATAGAAGCATTTGAAATGTGGATATATAGAAGAATTCTAAGAATACCCTGGACAGAGTAACAAATACTGAAGTATTGCGTAGAATTCAGCTTGATCGACAATTACTAACCACCATGAAAAGAAGAAAAGCTGCGTATTTGGGTCATATTATGAGAAACGACAAATACAATGTACTTCAACTAATCCTGCAAGGAATAATAGAAGGCAAACGAGGCCTAGGCAGAAATCAACTATTCTGGCTGAGAAATATAAGACATTGGACTGGAATCGGCAATGTAGGAACCTTATTGGAGACAGCGAGAAATCGAGACCTTTATCATGAAATTAAAATTGTTATAAAATATAAATTGATTAGCTACAAAACTATGTAGGAAAACTGTTCTTTTTTTTTTTTTTTTTTTTTTTTGGTTTTACTTCTGACCAGAATTTTGATTTGTTTCTTTGTAGCGCTGAAAACAATGCTTTGCACCGATCTTTTCCATATATTTTGGTTGGTTTGAGATATGAAATTATTCTAAAAAACGCGCGATATGCGCAGCTAAGGGATATGATAAATTTAAACTCAAATGTTTGTTACGGCGGCCGCCGTAGCCGAATTGGTTGGTGCGTGATTACCATTCAGAATTCACCGAGAGGTCGTTAGTTCGAATCTCGGTGAAGGCAAAATTAATAAAAACATTTTTTTAATAGCGGTCGCCCCTCGGCAGGCAATGGCAAACCTCCGAGTGTATTTCTGCCATGAAAAAGCTCCTCATAAAAATATCTGCCGTTCGGAGTCGGCTTGAAACTGTACGTCCCTCCATTTGTGGAACAACATCAAGACGCACACCACAAATAGGAGGAGCTCGGCCAAACACCTAACAGAAGTGTACGCGCCAATTATTTATTTTTTTTTAATGTTTTTTAGCAATCAATTGGGAATAATTCCACACTACCTAACTTTTCAAATGGTTTTATTTTGTGTGCTAGATTTATCTACCAGTTAGTTGTCACTGTTCTTAATTAATTTTGCGCGCTAATGTCACGCCATGAGTGTTCGCACCCAGGCGCACACACACATATTTTCATTATATATAAGTATGTAGAATTATCCAGAGATACATCATTGTGTTATAAAAGAAGAAGCAATGCTTGGGTCGTTTAACATAGTATATACAAAAGGGTGTTTTTTTAGAAGTAAAGGAATTTGTGTGGAACAAATTTGTGGAAAACATCAATGTATGTATCTATGTATGTAGAAATTTTTGAGGCATACCCATCAAATAGATTTTCTAAGCAAAACACATGTTTTGGGCTCATCTATTTAAGGGGTTAGGTGGGTTTCAGAGGTTGAAAAAAAGAAGATTTTGACTATTTTTTTTTTAGTATATAAAATCATATATTTTATTTAAGCAATTCACTGTATCTAAGATACATATATAAACAGTATTTTGTGAAATTTTTATTTAAAAATTTCGAAAACTCAGCCGTTGGTACCTCATCTTCCTTGACGTCTCAAAAAAAAATTCTCTTGCCGTGGACAGCATAGCTCATTATTGGTTCATCTAAAATCAGAAAACTAAACGGATTTCATTAGTACATGGATAAATCTCGTTGTTGTACGAAGGAAAACAAAAAGAATCAAAATTTGAATTTATGACATGCTTTGAACCAAAAAACACATTTTTTAGTGAAATTTTCGACATACATTGGCTAAAAAAAATTGTTGTAATTAACAAAAAAAAAATCCTTCATTCAATAACTAGATAATGTTATTTCAAAGATTTGTACAAAATTTGAACTAAATCGCTTCATAACTTTTCGAGATATCGTGTCCACCGACTTAAAAAATGGAGTTTTGAGATAAACACGTATACGAGCGAAGCGCTCAACTGACGTGGCCTAATGGGCGGAACTTCTGAAGGGTCTATCTCTTAGAATTTTACTCGGATTGACTTAAAGTTTTAGGAGAGTATTTTAAACATACTGTACTATTTAATGAGACAAAAAAACAAAATTCGATTTTTTGAAATTTTCAAACCCACCTAACACCTTAAAAATGCTTCTAATTTTTGTTTATAATATTAGTTACTTCCTTAAAGTGTGACCTCCGTTACAGAATTTCGGCATACATTTTAATTAAAGCTCGCTCGTGAATTTTCCGTAAAAAAGTCGAATTTGAAAAGCTGTCAAAGCGGCAAGAACAAAACAAAATAAACTAAGGCCGCAACTGCGGGGCTTAATTCAAATTATTTCTATTGAAAATCCAGTTGCTTGCAATCGAAGTAGCCATTTACGAAAAATTATTCAATAAAAATACATTTAAAATTTGGGAGTGTTTTGTGTGTTTTTTTGTTTTTTTGTTAGGGATTAATTAAAAAAATGTTATAGCCTTAAAAAGCACCCTTTTATACAAGTCAATGTTTATTCATTTACACAGTTGCTTTTCGCTCAACTGACACTGTCTTTTGCCTGTCATTTCAGTGTTTAACTGTTCTCTTCAAATTGTTCGGACAATTTTCTTTGCTGTCCACCACATTTAGTACTTCTCTCCGCTTTTTATTCATTGCATTTTCGTTTGCCATTTTTCTTTCATTGCTTTCGAATATCTCGTAGTGTATATTTTTTATATTTTTGTGCTAAATTGCTTGGTTCTTCACTTGCCTTTTTTGTATTTTGGCGCCTGCTTAGCACGTGCTTGGATTTCATTTAGTGAAATAGTCAAATGGACAGAATAAAATAAAAAAAAGGAAGAACAAAGGGATAACCAGGCATGCAATGGACAGCAGTATTTCAAAAGTAAAGTCAGTGCGAGTGAGCTGCGCTGAATTTATTTTGTTTCTATTTTTCCTTGGATAGTTTTTCTCACCAGACCAAATGAAATTAAATCAGAAATATCAAAAATACCAACTCAGATAAAAATAATGTGCTTTGTTCTTAAGAAGTGAAATCTACTGCACGCACTTTATCGCGCTCAACTTTTCTATTCTCTTGTTTGTATTACTTCCCATTTCTTTGCTTTTATTTTGCACTTTAACTTTCAAACAGCATTCCAACACGCAAAATTTAATTTACTGCTCATCAATTTTCTTACTCTCGTACACCACTACTCCGTGTGTGTATTTTGACTGACGATCGTACTTTTCTTGCAACATTTTATCTGATTCCTATTTTTTGTATTTTATGTTGTTATTGTACAGCTAGTCAGTGCAATAACTTTCATCGTTGGTACTGAAGTGATTTTCTGCAATTTCAATTTACAGCAAGGTCCTTTCGTTTACTTTCTGTCATCTGTGAAAATACTAAATATCTAGAATTTACAAGTGGCAGTGACCCAAAGCGAAATCGACACTTCACGTCACAAAAGCTGTGTGCATGACATGAAAAAACGTCCTTACCCCAACTGGTTGTTACAAAAGTATGTCAAAGACTTTTTCAAGCAATTATTTTGTGTCTGAGGTCTCTTTCTGTATGTATCACACTTAGCATGACATGTCACCCATCATGTCATGTATACTGAAGTTGCCTTTTTTTTTTTTTTTTGAATTGTTATTATTGATAAATAGGCATGCATAATAGTCGACAAACTATATGATATGTCATTCAGACTGTCATGTGCATAAATATATTGTACACATACGTGCAACCACTCAAAAGTTGCTGAATTTTGTTGCACAATATTATGATAAAAACCAAAATATTTAAAAAATGTTTTTACAAATTTTTTTATGAAAAAGAACAAAAATTTTTAATTTAATTCAAATATTTAAGTCGGCTCTTATTTCCAATAACTTATATTTTTCGAAAATTTGTTTGCGCCTGCTTTTAACCGCTTTTGTCATTTATTAGTTCCCTTGGTATAAATTAAAATACTTTAAAAAAAGGTTTATACGAAAATTAGTAATCACTGTCTCATTGATATTGAAGGTAACGTACAAATTTTCCAATTTTAGAATAATTTCCTATTTGTGAAATAAAAATAAGTTCGCAATGTCATTCAAAAATATTTTCGGTTGGAAGCATTTTTGGAGACCGTTTTTTGGATACTCATATTCCAATCTTAGTTATCTAACAATATATATTGTAATTTTCATTAGTGGCAATTCCACTTTGAAATATTTTGTATGCAAGCTTTTAGGCACTTTTCGCTAATACCCAAATTCTCATATTTATTTTAGTTGCATAAATAGTACTTTTTCATAAAAAATAAGGTGGCAACGCCACTCAGAAATATTTCGCATTCAAGTTGTGTAGCACATTTTCGCTGATACCCAAATTCTAATATTTAATTCGGTTTATAATTAGTTTATATATTATTTTATACAAAAAATTATGTGGCAATGCCATTCGAAAATATATCCGGTTTTCAGATTTTTTCGCGACCATATTCAGGTTTGATACCCATATTCCGATTTGATTTATCTGATAATGCATAATTTTCATTAAAAGTTAGGTGGTAACGCTGCAAGAAAATATTTTTGTAATAAATTTTGTTAAACGCTTTTTGGCTAATACTCCAATGCAGACATTTAATTTATTTTTATAAAAAAATTATATTATTTTTTAAATAAAATTTAGGTGGCAATGCCACTCAGAAATATTTTGTATGAACGTTTTTTAACACCATTTTAATTGTTTGTGCAATTAGGTGGCAACGCTATAAAAAGAAAATTATTTATAAATAAAGTTTGCTTCAATACCTTTGCTTTCAAACTCTTCTTCTTCTCTTCTTCTTATTCTTTTATTATAGGTTTTCACCTGTTTTTCTTAACACAATTACATAGTTATAAATTATAAAGTATTATTAAAATTCAAAACAACGAAATGTTATTGTGCTTCCGCTGATGTCGAAATCCAACTTTCGCGCCATTTCTTTGGTGGCCTTCCAGGTCCGCGCTTTCCATATGGTATATAGTCCCTCGCTATTCGGATAATTCTGTCGTCACTAGCTCTAGAAACGTGATCATTCCAAGCTCGTCTTCTTGTTCTTATAAGCTTCTCTACGTCATTAATGCCGGTTTCGTCACGAATGACCTCGTTTCTAATGCAGTCAAGACGTGTTTTTCCTACGAAGGATCGTAGAACTTGCATTTCAGCTGTACGCAGTAGCTGTTTTGTTTTTGCATTTTCAGCTCGTGCTTCGGCTCCATTGGTCAGGATTGATCTTATTTTAGTCTTGTATAAACGCGTCTTGCTTTCAGTGGTCATATATTTGTTCCACCACACAACATCCCTAATGCAACCTGCAATACGTGCGCCCTGCATACATCTCTCTCTCTGAGTTCCTTAATAATGTTGCGGTCACTGGATATTTCTATCCCCAGGTATTTAAATTTCATAACTTGCTCTATCATCGTCCTTTCTATTTCAAGTTTGCATCTGATTGTATTCTTGGCAACTAATAAACTTTTTGTTTTTCTCTGGAGGACTCCATATTAAACTGTTTGGCTGTAACTACAAACTTATGTAGTAATCTTTCCAGATTTTCTTTAGAGTCCGCAATTAATATGGCATCAAACATAAAATTGGTATGCTAATGTTATTAAGACGATACTCATCTAATGACTTGACTTTTTTTATTATTTGCTCCATTATTGTATTGAAGAGTATTGGGCTCAGCGAGTATCTTTGTCGTATTCCGCTTGCACATGGAACTTCGGTGATATATTTTCCATCTATTCTTATTTTTGTTTTGGAATCATAGTTCAGGTTTTTAATAACGGTAAGAATGTCTTCTGGTACACCTTGTTTGGCCAAGTTGTCCAACACGTCTTGCAGTTTGACTCGGTCGAATGCTTTTGTTAAGTCAATAAAGCACATATATGCTGGTGCACTAAATTCAAGTGACTTCTCCACTATCTGTTGAATGATATATATTGCATCTACAGTGGATCTATTTACTCGAAAAGCTTGTTGTTACTCCTGTGCGTCCAAGTACGAGTTAAGTTTGCCCAATAATGTCTTTGAGAATAGATTGAAGCAATGACTTACCTCGATAATTTTGTGGATCTTTTTCGTCACCTTTTTTAAATTTGGATATCGTAATGCTGGTTTTCCATCCTTGCGGGATTTCACCGGTTTTAATTGCTTTCAAACTCGTGTCTTAATATTTATTTATGTCACGTAATAATTTAGTGTTTAATTACGAATAGGTGGCAACGCAAATAGAACATTGAACTGAACCGTCTGCAACCGTCAGACTTTAAATTTCGCCTATTTTGTATATTGAGAAAATGGACCAGACAGCAGCAAAACTACCGCAAAAACATTTTCAAAAATCAACTCGACTTTTGAAACACTTAAAATTTGCACTTTGTTACAACGCACTTTAATGGACTGTACAACTGCATACCCAAAATTTTTCTAAAAATTCTGTTAAAAAGTTTGAAATTTTCTTATACAATTTTTTAATTAATATAAATTTACACAAAGTTTGAGGTTTGGATGAATATAGTTCGGTAATAGAATTAACTTTATTTTCTCAAAAACCTATTCAAAATAAAAAGAAACAAATTAACTGTCAAAACTTGTCAATAAATACTAAAATACTAGAAACCAAGTTATTTAAAGTTGTTTGCCTCTTTCTAAACGGTCATCCATGCCGTCATCGATGTGCTATTTTCCTCACGGGGTGGAAAGTTATTGAGTGCCTTTCTGTTGTTTGTACGCATGTATGTGTAAGTGCCGAGCTACATGTCTCCATTCACCCCACAAATCAACCATACATCTATTTATACAGCCGCATACACACACACATTCACATTCTTTACCAAGCATCACTATGCATTTTTACTTTTATTATTACTATTAACCGAGAAGTCAAAAACAGAAACGTGACACTTGGCGAGTACCGACGTGTCAACGTATGTATTTGTGCCAGGATGATTGCTAGTTGGAAGCAAGTGTACATTTGTGTATATGTATGCATATGTGTGTGCGTTTGATTTGCCATCGGGAATGTGCCAAATATTTGAGTGTTTATTTCGCTTAGAACTGCTGCTATCTATGTATATGTATGTGCACACATGTCCATACTCATATGTAAGTGTCCACAAAAGTAGATTTGTGGAACAGGAAACAGTGTGCAGAAGATGGTGATAAGCTAAAGTCAAGCAAGAAACGCACGCATTACTGCATTGCCACTCCACATAAACATTCATATTTCTATAAATACAAATGTGTGTGTAAAGATGTGCGTATGCATGTGCTTCTAGTTACGTTTGCCTAAGTCGAGTATGTCAAATAGAAATTGGAGCAACGGTTTGATATTCTATGATCATAACTGCAGCCATTACACAGTTAGTGCAGTTTCGTCTGACCGCTTGCCCCTGTTTTGTTTCTGTTGCTGAATTAGTATGCTTCAGAATTTTCAACATTTTCAGCAATTTTATTATTTACTTTTCAATCTACCCATTTCTATACATTACATACATTTGCATGCCTGCATACATACATACATATTTTACAGCACATGTAATTGAATATTGAATATTCTTGGGATATAACAAAAAATTCTTGTTTGAATTTTATTGTATATTAGTAGCTCATGAAATTTGTGTCAATTAAGATCTCATATCTGGTTGCATTAAAGAAGATTATATGGAAAAAAATATTTTATGAATACTTTATAAAGTTACTTTTTCTTAAGTAAATGAATTATGACTATGGCCCACTTTACTGGATGCTATTATTCAGTCGTTATTCAGCCAATTTCTTTAAGAAATAATTTCATTTCCATTTTAATGTGAATTTATATATATCAAAATATTGTTTTATAGGCTTGGAGATTAAATAAAATATATAAATGGAAATAGCAAAACGAATGCATTCAAATGATTGCAAAATTTATTTCACGCTCTTGGCGCTTAACCCTGCATAACTAACGTAACCCACCACCCATTGAGTTTAATTTCTAACACACTTTAAATGTGTTATGGAAAATCATGAAAAAGTTAAAACGTAATTGTTGTTTATACTAATATATATGAAGTTCTGAATGCTTTGACGTGCATAAAAGTTGTATATAAAACAGATATTTTCATAAAAACTGGTTGCAAAAGATTTTGGGTGTAAAACATCAACTTTATTAGGTACGCTGTGACTTTTATGGGTACTTAACCTCCATAGTTAGTAATTAAGGTGCATTTTTTTATACAAACGAAACTGAAAAAAAAAAAAATCAAAAAAAGGTTCTTCATGTATTCTTCATGGTTGTTACACAAATCGCGACAAAGGGTTTATTTTCATTGCGTGGCAGAAATTGTGGAAATTGTATTTTAGTTGTTGTCGACAGCGACTGTTGTCACTTTTTCCGGATCGTACTTTGGACGAAGGAGACAACTTTTGTGGTGAAAACAGGGATGGCAGTAACAAAAAAATATTTAGTAATCATGACTCCAATACTGATCAGGTGCCTGAGCTATTAAAAGCACTTTCAATGTACAAATTTGTTTAGGTCTGGAAACAGGTGGAAGTCGCTTGGGGCCACACCTCGTGAACATGGTGGATGCTCCAACAATTCGAACTTTATTTCATGGATTTTAGCCATTGTCAAAATGCTTTTGCCACACGGCGCATTGTCCTGATGAATAAGAATTTTTTTTCCTTTTGCAAACTCGTTCTTTTTTCACGAATTTTCTCCTTCAGTTCGTCCAAAAGTTAAAATGATATTCAGATTTTATTGTTTTACCACACACAAAATTCCTTTGCATCCCAAAAACAGATGCTAACACCTTCTTGGTCGATTGATGAACACTAACTCGTTTCGGAGCGGAAGAATCAGGTTCATATCATTCTTTACCTCTTGTTTTGATTTAGGATCTTGGTGATAGACCAAAGTCTGATCCATAGAGATGAGTCAATGCACAAAATCTTTCGAAAACGCTCTCGCATTCGAATGTGTTTTTGTTCCACATAAGCACACAGCCTTCTGAAACCCTGTGCTTCAGTTAAAATATTGCTTGCTCTGTCCAATGAGATTCCGAGGGCTTCTACTAAATATTTTACAGACACTTAACAATTTTCCAATACGACATCCTGTATATTTTCTACGATTTCTGGTGTTTTGGAAGTTCTTGTCGAGGATCGTCTTCAAGGTCTGTGCGACCACGTTTAAACTCAGCAAACCATCTTTCTACTGTCCTGATTGATGTCTAAAAGATCTTATGCAATTTCAACGTTAGATTATAAATGTTCTTTGATTTTAAACCTTTCTTCAAAAAGTTCAAAATATTTTTTTTTCCTTTTTTAACTTGTTATTACTGGCACTTATGTAGTTTTTAAAAGAGTGTAATTGACCTTTGGTCTTTGACAAAAAAAAAATATTTTCAGAAATATTGAAAATTTGGACTCAGAAATCGCGGAAAAAGAAGAATAGCAATCCATGTATTGTGCCCATATAGTATAAGCTTTATAAACTTTTCGTATGCTAACTCTTGCCAAATTTGGTTTCGTGTTTTAATTTTACACTGCTTCTCTATAGAGAAAAATACCGTTCAAGCAAAGCAATGGTCTGAAAAGGTATTGAATATTTTGCACCATCAGAAACAATAATTAAATGATGGTTGATGAACGTGGTCGGAGAGACACCGATGGTGCACAACGTATTTGAGGTAAAAAGGAATTGTTTTACAAAAGTTGTCTTGAAAAATTAGAGCGGCGCTGGAATAATTGCGTTGTCCTTGATGGCGATTACGTTGATGAGTAAAGCGAGTTTTGAACAAAAAAAAAGAAGGTGTCTTCTTTACTAGGGCCGGGACTTAATAGTCCGCTTGTTATATACATAGTAGAATGTTGGATTAGTACTTTATGTTTAATTTTATGCTATGAAATTTTTTAATGTTTATTGTAAATAATTGAATTGTACTTCCTGTCTTTTAATGCCTATTAACCTTAAAATATTTCTACTTAGCTTACAATAATATATTATATTCAATAGCTTAATAAATAAATATATTAATAAACTAGCAAGCCCGGCCCCCTTCGCTGGGCACACTAAAATAGAATAGATATGGTTTAGAACAGAAAATATATGGTTTTCATATTATTTATTTCTTTATTTTTTATTCAAGCGCTTTGGCATAAACAATATTTTTTGTTTTTCTATTTGTTTTTGAGTAAATATAAAATATAAATTGAAAATCAGGAAAAAAGAAGATTGTTTTTAAATTTCAAATCAACGCATATGAATAAACAATCGTCTTTTTTCCTGATCATCCATTAATTTTTCGTTTCAATTTATATGTTTTATTAAGCATTGGAGCTTTTTTAACCATTATCCATTTATATTTTTCAAAAAAAAAAAAAAAACGAAAAAAATTGTTTTTTCCACGAACACATAATTTCATTCGGATTTCACATTAAATTCTCAAATTTCGTAAGAAATTATTCACTGTTCCAAAATCCACTCCAAAAAAATTCACAAACAATTTTTACATGTTGCACTTACGTTTTTTTCTTATGGCATCCAAATCAGAAAGAAATATTGACACATTGTAACTCACACTGTCAATTTGACAGTTCAGTTCCGCCCCAAGCGTTAAAAAAGTATGCGACATTATTGCTGGCTCAAAAGAACGCTGTACCCGTTGCCAGTGCTCCGAATTACAACCAAACTTTACGAAACCCATTTTCAATACTTACTTAATAATGTGCATAAGTTTGGTTTAATTCGGTGCAAAGACACGGCGGGTCCACGTTTTGGCATATATTTCGAGACCCTAGTCATCAATAGGTATGAAAATTACCCCGTATTAAAGCACTTATCAACAGCTTTCATTTGATATACATATTGTACAAACACATTCTAGGGTCCACGTTTTGGTCTCTATCTCGGGACCCTAGTCACGGAGCGGATGGAAATACTCTGAACTAAAGCATTCACCAACAGCTTCCATTTGATACCCAAATTGTACATACACATCCGAAGGTTACCCGGGTCCACGTTTTGACCTATATTATATCTCGAGAGCCTATCTACCAATAGGTATCCCAACTATACGGAAACCATCTTCAATACCTCCTTAACAATGTGTGTAAGTTTGGTTTAATTCGGTGCAGACACGGCCGGTTAGCGAACACACACAAAAAGTTGACTTTATTTTATATATAAGATTTTTTTCAGTTTGTGTCCGAAAAATCCAAATATCTTACGGAACCCTATTTTTTTCCAAAATAAAATGTAATCCATGTTACTCTTGGATAATGTAGTTTTCGAATGGTGAAAGAATTTTTAAAATCGGTCCAGTAGTTTTTGAGCCTATTCGTTACAAACAAACAAACAAACAAAGTTTTCCTCTTTATAATATTAGTATAGATAAATAAATAACACTGTGCGACAGTGATATTATACTTTTATGGAGACCTAGGACAACTTGTAGGTATAGTAAAACTAAGAAAAATGGTATAGGAGAAATTTCCAATACACCCCCAAAATCTCATTTTATGGCCAAAAAACCGTTTTGCAGTAGGTTGATGTGAACAATCAATCCGAACTTCGCAATTTTCAACCGATTTATAATGTGTGTTCTTAGTTCGAAAGAACCAAAATAAGCCTTTTTGACAGTGAATTGTGAAAATATCATAGACTAAACACATCGACAACAGAACACTCCTAAGCCGTCAGGACTCAAGTCTTATTAAAAAACAAGGAAAGCGATAGGGCGGATTGGGATCAACGAATCTCATCGTGTGGAACGCAAAAGCTCTCTGAATAGGTGAATAAGTGAGATGTAAAGTGGATTTATTATCTTAGTGGACTCCACAATTTATTTCTAAATTTTTATTGGCCAGCAATTTTATGCAAAATTTCATAGTACGTACTTGTATGTACATATATGAAAAATGAAAGTGGACACTATAAAAAGCAAGAACAAGTTTGTTTAGTTAGTTAAACAACAATAACTCACATTTTTGGTAGTGAAAGGAACCTGAATATTTGAAATGCAATTCAAGTGAAAACCAACAACAATTAATAGAGAAAACAAGAAACTATATTACCAAAAAAGTTAGCATAGCAGGATACGTGCGCAAATCTCTACTTGCATGTATGGGCAACTGTTTATTTGACACAAAATTAATTTGAACGTCATAGTTTACAATTGTTCGATAATTTGTTGAACAATCTTGCTTGAGTTTTTGCTGTTAGATGCATGTAACGCGGTATTTGGTTTCTATAGCAAAAACGACGAGACAATAAAGGTGAAAGTACAGCATAGTATAACAGAATTTGTAGTTGATAACATACATATCGCACCCTAAATACAAAAGGGTCACAACTCAAAATGAGCAGAAGCTCAAATATGAACGAGACGTTATCAATAAAACGGTCCGCGGATGACATATGGCAAAAATACATTTTTTGTTTTTATGGTAGGACTGTTATAGGCTTACATGACATATTTCAGCGTGATATGTCACATAGTTTGTTTTCTGTGCTACTGTAAACAAGTCAAGCTCGAGTGTGGAAAATTTTGAGTTGTGCCCCTTTTGTATTTAGGGTGCGATATATACATACACAAACTGAAACACCAGCAGCAACTGCAATGTCAGCATGTGAGAAAAGTAAAACTTTTGACCAAAAATAACGACAAATCCATAGAAATTTTGGTTATTCTAATATGCCATGTACTCGTGCAAATGCATGCATGTTATTGCTGCTGCTACATGCAACAATGAAGGCAAGGGAATCGCAACAAGCTGTGTGTATGGCCAAAAGCCAACTGCACAATCAGCTATCAGCAGCAGCTCATATGTATGTGCAAGTACGGTTTTGTGAATGAAGCATCAAATCCACTGGATTTTGTTGTAATAACGAGAACTCACGCTGCTATATACATATGTATGTGTGTGTGTGTATAGTAAAGGTATAGAATAGCAATATCACTTGTAGTTTCCATGTTACTATTTTTATGTCAGCATTATTTTACAATAAATGTTCCACGCGGAATAAAGTTTTGACGATAAAATATATATACGCATACACACTCCTATTACGAATATATCGGGTGTTTATAGAAGTGCTTGTGAAATTAAAATGGTAACACAAAAGAGAAATATTCTTTGAATGAATTTTTGTTTATTATCTATAATCAGGTAGATAATTTCATGGCATTTTATTTTTAATGATATCCAGTATATGCTCGTTGCGGTTACGTGTTACATGGACTATTCTATCAGTCTTGTCAATTTTTGACTACTTTTCAATAAATCTGGGCGTATGGCGTCAATGGCGACTTGAGTATTGCAATAAAATGATTCTGAAGTGCACTGTATGGCAAGTAGCAATATATCTTGTTGGCACCAAAATACCGTCGATATTTAGCTGATTAATTTTTGAAAACAAAAATTCAGTCAGCATGGCATAATACCGCTCAAAATTCATTTTAACGTTAGCTTCTTCTTCTTTTCGAAAAAAATATGGGCCAATGATGTCGCCAGTGCTCTTTGAACTTCGTGAAAACATTTATTTGTTTCAATGCGAATTTCCACAATTTGGAAACGTGGTTCTAGCGTTAAATAATTTATTATATTATAATTTGTCAATGCTGTTTGCCATTTTCATTTGTCAAACCATAGTTATCGACATCGATAGTTCTCACACAGCTAAAAAAGTACCCGATACCTCTATGTGGGCTCCTATCAAATAATTACACAAGCGCTAACTAAAGTTTTTTTGTTGTAAACATAACATAGTTTTTGTAGTTGTTTGAAACAACCAACAATAGCAAAATGTGATAACAATATTCCAGTGTACATGCCTTCATATATATGTATGCACGTGCATATATACAGTGGCGTACAAAATAAGAGTAGCATAACATATTGCACACTTTTGACTATTTAATTTTCGTTTAATGTTTTTTTCTTATTTTTATTTCGTAAAACTATAGCTTATAATACAATAAAAAGCATATAACTCGAAATTCCAAACTTTGTAGAAAATTTAAAAAATACAAAAAATGTTCACCCTTTCCAACTATTTGTCAGTGCCTTGGAAAATATTCAGGGTATGCAGCTTATTCAATTCTAGTACGGCAATGCTAATGGCAGTAATTGTACGGGCCTTTATGCACAGCGACCTGATTGATCTATTGCGCCTCCTTAAGTGCTTAATTTTAATTGTTTAGTACAGCGATGAATCAGACCAGCGCATTAGGTGAGAGAGTTTGTAAGTCTTCATCCTCCAGTAGGTCTGTGTCTCCTGTGACCTAATGCTTCACAATTGGTGAATAAGTGTTTCATGGACACCTCTTCATCACAGCAAAACTTGTATAAAGTAGTGCTGAATAGTCCTATTGTACTGAAACGTTTATTGCTGGCAAAGTGGCCTGTAAGTGCTCCACAAAGTAGTCTAAGCCCGTTTTATCTAGGATTAGAGCAGATTTGCTCTGTTGGTATTAAAGTTCCGGAACTTTTTGGCGTGATTAAGACTATTTGAGCCATACCAATATTCCCCAGTGTTGATTTGAACTCATTTGTTGCTTTCCTGTTTTAGGTTGTTTTTTTGAAGCCGAAAATTGGGGTAGGTTCAATAAAATGCTCTGTGGCCCCTTTTTTGGCATACAATTCTGCCTTCTTGTTTTTTCGTGTCGCTCATGTCCTGGCACTCAAATCAGGGAGAACTTATTAATCGCCAGTTTGTTGAGTGTAGAATTACACTCTTTGAGGTATTTGGAATTAAACGTGAAGCTATTAAAAGCCTTCAGGACTGATTGACAATTCGAAGGTATTCTCATTTCTTCTTTTTCGAACCCTCTTTTGGCAGAAGATGTTTTCATGTTTTCATAAAGTAATTATTAAAATTAATAAGAAATATTCAATAAGTCAATGCCCTATAGTTATGTCTACCATAAGTAGATCAGTATCGAGAATTGTTCTTGCTTTCATTTCAATTTAGAACAGATTCACACGCGGCAACGGTAGACGCATTGTGCTGCCGTTATTCAGGTTCGCTTTACACATTTCCATACTCCTAAAAATAAAGCCAGCTTCTCAGTGTATTCAGATTTAAATTTATATTGATGTTCGCTGTATACACAATATAATAAGTTATATTATTATAAAAAAATAAATAAAAAAATTAAATAAATAGTCAAAACTTCACAATATGTCACGCTGCTATTGTTTTGACCACCACAGTATGTGCGCATGTAGGTCTCCTCTCATTGTACCATTGCTTTTAGTTTTCAGTAGATATCTAGTGTGCAGGCAGCTCATACAGCAGGCAGACAATTGTAATGCAATTTACGCACGTTTGAGACCAAAATCGCCATAATTCTGTACAATCTAGGGTCAGACCACTGGTACAGAAAACGCCTGAATACGTTTAGCTGATTTGATCTGAACATTTTTCAAACCGTGAAAAGAAGGAGTTCACAACGAATTATTTTTCATGCTTCGTTCTCTAATCCACTACAATTAGCTATAAAGGTTTCACATCTTTGAGCCATCTTTTGTGTTAATTTCCGCACAAGTTGTGGAGGTAGTCGGTTCCTGGTCAACCAAATTTGCCTTGATAACTTTTTGACCGTCCATAAATAAGATTTCACTTGACTATAAAAAAAAAGGATCTTATTGCGGTATTATTTCAAGAGTATAATGATATCGAACAATTGAAAATACCCCATCGCAGCCATACTAAGTTTACCCTGTACATGCCGCAAAAACTGGGTTAAGTATTTGTACGAGTAGAAAAAAGTTGTTAAGCTTGCGTTGCATCCCATGGCTACAATTTAAATGATCAGCTCAACACCTCAAAATCAATGTGTGACTCTTCGGAAGTAAGCATTGCCATACGAACTGCTCTGTATAATGGTTAGCTTGTGTAAAGGCACTGGAAGGGAATTTATTATTCTTATGAGGGAATTTAGAACTGCGATCTGAAAGTTCTATTGGGATACCTTCATAGTTTCACAGGATTTCTCTGAGCCCAGCTTCCTCAATAAATTTTGGTAATTGCCCGATTTTATTAAGTTTTATTTCCTCCTCTGGTGAAATATGTTTACCCAGATGTTTGTTATACTTATGAATCAGTGCTGGACCCGACGTCAGCATATATTCGCCGGTTTCATCTTCCTCCTTATAGAATATGCAAGTTCCATTGGAGTAAAGTAAAAGATTATATATATATATATATAATGGGCGCGTACACCCTTTTTTGGGTGTTTGGCCGAGCTGTTCCTCCTATTTGTGGCGTGCGTCATGATGTTGTTCCACAAATGGAGGGACCTACAGTTTCAAGCCGACTCCGAACGGCAGATATATATTTTTATGAGGAGCTTTTTCATGGCAGAAATACACTCGGAGGTTTGCCATTGTCTGCCGAGGGGCTACCGCTATTAGAAAAATGCTTTTATTAATTTTGGTTTCACCGAGATTCGAACCAACGTTCTCTCTGTGAATTCCGAATGGTAATCACGCACCAACCCATTCGGCTACGGCGGCCGCATATTAGTAAGCTGATAATGCAATCTATAAAGCACTATTAGAATTCCTATGAAGATTCTAAATTTATTTTTATTAAATGCTGTACAATATTTATATCTGTTGCGGTTAAAGCTACCTATCATTGATTTTGATTGTGATAAAGCCGATAGATTGTCCTGGGTTGTATAGATTATAGATGACCTTCTTTGTCTTTCTTCTATTTCCTGATTTGAAGAAATATTTCCCTTACTCAAATTTTTACCCCATTATGTAGAACTAAGCAATAAATTGATACAACTTTGACTAGTAAGAAAAACAAAAGAAAAGGTTTCTGCCTAACAACGCGCAGCCTGCCAAAGAAAGCCTCGTAAATTCATAAAAAAATTCCTAGAATATTTTCTTTGTGATATGCTCATACTCGCCATAGAAGGATGCATTTGAAAGGAGATATAATATAAATATATATTTATTATAGTAAATAAATACGTACTTATTTCGTTGACAAACTGGTATAAAAATATTTCAAGAAAAAGTGTATATGCATATTTTAAAAATTATCTCTTCTTCTTCTTAATTGGCGCGATAACCGCTTACGCGATTTTGGCCGAGTTTAACAAAGCGCGCCAGTCGTTTCTTTCTCGTACTAACCGGCGCCAATTGGACACACCAAGTGAAGTCAAGTCCTTCTCCACCTGATCTTTCCAACGCAGAGGAGGCCTTCCTCTTCCTCTGCTACCACCAGCTGGTACCGCATCGAATACTTTCAAAGCCGGAGCTTTTGTATCCATTCGGACGACATGACCCAGTCAACGTAGCCGCTGGATCTTTATTCGCTGCGCTATGTCTATGTCGTCGTAAAACTCATACAGCTCATCGTTCCATCGCCTGCGATATTCGCCGTTGCCAACGTGCAAAGGTCCAAAAATCTAATGCACACTCCAAGCGTCGCTTCATCGGATGTTGTCATCGTCCAAGCTTCTGCGCCATACGTGAGGACTGGCATGATGAGATCCTTGTAGAGTGATAGTTTTGTTCGTCGAGAGAGGACTTTACTGCTCAGTTGCCTACTTAGTCCAAAGTAGCACTTGTTGGCAAGAGAGATTCTACGTTGGATTTCACTTCATTTAAAAATTATCACTTACACAAATAAAATAAGATATCATAAAAATATTAATGTTCAAGATAGCCAATTTCATTCATATGCGCAAACTTTCTGGTAAATTTCATGCACCAACATCTCATTCTCTTAGTCTATTATTTACTGCGTTATCTACCGGAATATGAATACAATAAAAAGTGTATTGCGTTAGCTCTCTATTAACACAACGTTGTGCCCCTACACGTATGCAATACTTTGCGCTGGCTTTCGAACTGCATGGCATGTTGAATATTAGTCGTGCTTTCGCTGCACGAAAACGCAATGCAAAGTGATAGTTTCCAACAGCCATTTCTAAGGTCTTCCATTATGCACACCCTTGAGTTGCTTTGCCTGTGTGTGTGCACACGCTTGGCCTGCAATGACCTTCTTATATGTAGCTAAAACTGCTTTCATGCAGTGACAAGAAAATATACCTGAAAATGGAATTTAATAATAGTTAAAGCAACAATAAAAGAGACAAACTTATACAATAAAACTGCTAGCTAAAGAAAAAAGATAAAGAAATAAATGTTAGACAGAAATTCGTGTATCTGCAGAAGAATAGGTGTAAGGGAGCAGAAGCTATGTAATACTACACTTGTCACTGCATGCAAATAGACAATGGACTACTACGCGTATAAACTTATAAATACGAGTATATGCAACTACATATAAACTATATTATATTAAAGAAAAGTGATAGTCCCATAAGGAGCTAGCACCGTAATACACTTTTTGTGACTGCCTTCGAACAAGTGAAAACGGATACCGAGTGGAGCAGTTGGTGTGTAATTTAGTGACAGTCAATTTAGTAAACGTATGAATGCATTTATATAACTCCTGATGTAACTTTCAAAATTAAGAAATATATACAAAAAATAGCTATAGTTAACTATTTCTTTTGATGCACTACAACGCTGGTTGAAATGAATGTGGAAGGTGAACGTGGAGGCGTAGCCTATAACAGATGATTCATTAAGAAGCGCACCAAACCCGTAATGAAACCTACGGACCATAAAGCTTGACTTGGCTACAGTTTACACCAGTTCACCGCTATTCGATCACGATATTTTACACCTGACCTATGTTGTAAGTGATCTAATTTTCATCAGCAGTCTTCATCGACTTCAATTCAGCAGCGATTTGTAGGCACTGGTTTGCCCCGCATATTTGAATATAACTCGAAAAGTTAAAGAAATCCTGCCATAAAACATTAAGTGATTACTGAGCATAGTCTCATAAAAGAAACAAATTATTTTTAAGTAAAATGTTTGCCCTAATTGTTTAAAACTATTTCTTGGTCGATCTTTAGGTCCTGGGAGATGCTCTGACTAACATGACGTTCAACTTCGATTATTTTTGTGGTTTTATCGACATTTTCTTTAACATCCAAAGGCCTGAACGGAATTGACGCAACCAAAATTGCACGTCTGCTACAGTATCGACACCATAACACCATTAACAATTTCAACGGGTTGGCTTGTATGTTTGCCTTTATCAAAGAAAAACTGGAAAATGCACCGAATTTTCTCACGGTTGACTCATTGTTGTTGTTAGCACCCGGTAACTCTCAATCGACTGGAGTAAGCAAAAAACAACAAACGAATTTCTGTGGTGTAGAATGTTACCTTGACAACTTAAGTTTGATCGTTACTTAACGAGATATCGATCACCATCTTTCGACCAATCTATCGACAAAATAAGGGTTATAGTTTTCTCCGAACCAATAAAAAAAATATAAGTATGTTAATGTTAATATCTTCCAGTACTAAACTTTGTACTAAAACTTTACACCTTGAATAAATTTGAAAATTATACAATTTTGTCCAAGTTTTTTATTTATTTATTTAATTATATCCAAACCTACAAATAAACCGATTTTCAGAAAAACTTGCGATTATGTTCAAAATACTTGAACCCTTTGACATGGAATTGCCGTACTCCGTAGCACCAAACCTATCAATTCCATTTCACCCATATTCCAGCTATTTTTACCCAAGTTCTACTGAACTAGTTTGGTTTGCTGCAAGGTTACTAAAAACAAACCTGCATTCAGTACACACCCGTATAGGGACACTCATGTCTGTGTGGATTTGTGCAGTCAAGTTCCGTTTGTCTGTTTCCTTATTTTCTTTCAGTCTTGGCACAAAGCTCCAAACGAAATCGCAGGGAAACAAAGGTGCTTCCGGAAATAAATACTTCACCCTTCAAACCTCTTTCCTCTTTGGTATACAAAAGTTTGCATTTTGTATTTCTTTTTTGTTTTTGTTTATTCTTCTGGTTACATTTTCTACGCTTTTACTTGTTATTTTTTATTTTGTTGGTGTAATTGGATGATTATGTTGATGTCATTTGAAAAAATTTAAATACAGGAGCACCAGCTTAAAGTGCATATATAAATTTAAACTTTTCCTTTGTGTGCTAGTTAGTACATATTTTGAATATTTAAATGTAGTTTGAGTACCATAATTTGGCAAATACTTGGGTTGTTGAATGCGGTGTAAAGTTTGCCAAATTTTAATGCCACAAATGTAAAATACGAAGTAATTACTACCAAGCCAAAAGTAGGTGACAAATATAAAAATTCAGTGATATTGCAAAATTTAAAAGATCGTCTATCTATAGTAGAAAGATTGAATTATACATTTCTTTTACTTTGGCAGCTAAAATGACTTTCATTACGCAATAAAAATTTAGTTTATGGTAGAAATTTACCAAATGGATGGACTTTTGCTTGAATAAATTTGAGGAATGCAAAACAAAAAGAAATATCTTACCAGAGTAGCGAATCTTTTTTAATAGAAAAATTATCTCTTCAGTTGGATCTTACTTTCCTCTCGGTGGCTGTGGCTTTCGGGCGTTTTTATAGGTTAGGTAAGTTTGCCTCTGCAGAAACCCACTTGGATGAAAAAATGAAATGTAGCTATGTTCCGTACTAGAACAAAAAAAAAATGTCGGGATTTTTTTAATTTTTTAATAAAAAATACGAAATAATTGAAATAATAACAAAGGCCTGCGAAATCTCGCTTTTTTACAGTTTCTAAAACCGCTATGGGTTTTTCCTGAAAATAGAATAACTTTTTTATATTAATCGTAAAAATATTTTTAGAAATGGATTTTAAAGCTGAAGAGTGGTACTTTACGATGCCGTTGTGGAAAATTAAAAAAAATCTTTACCTTGATCAAAAAATGGTCAAAATCTGCATTTTTTGACTATTTAACCTCAAATTTCCAAAAATCCTGACGTGCTGGAGCATTTTCAAGGTCATATTCGCTTTCAGCTTAAAAAACCTTCAGAAAAAATCCATAGCCGTTTTAGAAACTGTACCTCGCAGGACTGTGTAATATAATTCTAGTTCAGACGACTTTTTTTTTTTGTTTGACAACAGCAGGCCGAAAAAAGCCGTTTCGAGATAAATGAGTTTAAAGTTAGAGGTACAGGAGCACGCGGGCCGGTCTCTGTAGAAGCTATAATATTAAGAATTTCTGCATGGAAATTTCACAGTATATTCTTAATAATACTGGTGGGTGAGGTAGGGTTCAAAATGCCTTCGTACTTACAGCGACCGTCGTTTACTGCGTCGTGTGGTGTGGCCACTAAAACGATCCCTCCTCTTCTTCTGGAGAGACAATCTATTCAATTAAAAAATGTCTGTTCAGCGTCACCGCTCAGCGCATCGCAGTATATGCATGCGGTATAGGTATCTCCGGAAGTATCCGTGGCTCGAGAGGAACTGAGTTAAGCAGTAGTTCATTTCCCCGAAGTTCCTTTGGACCTATTTGTTAATTGATGGAATAAGTTTCACCGTCCATCTGCCACTCGGTTCAGTGTTCCATCGGCTTTGCCACCCAAGCATGGTTTGGCATATCCGTTCTGAGAAGCTAGTGATGACGTGTTTCTTCTTGGCGTCCCACGCATCCATTCGGGTATCTGCCCGCTGATCACGAAAATTGCTGCGCCTGAGACAGTGCAGTAGGCTGAGGCAACTCTAATCGCCGCTGTTCGTTGCACAGCCTCCAGTTCTTTGCGCTTCGCTTTGCAGTTTAGTACAATTCCCCATACTTCGCGGCCGTACAGGAAAATTGAGCTTGTGGCCGCGATAATTAGCTTTGCTTTGCTCTGTTTTGGCTCACCGATGTTTGCCATTAATCTACTTAGCTGCTCTTGACCTTTACTGCTTTGGTAATCGCATGCCGTATCTGGGCCCAGAAAGTAAGCCTGCAGTCAAGTAGAATACCTAAGTATTTCACTACTTTTTTGGTCACTAAGGACGTGTCGCTTATTTGCACGATGACCTCGAGTGGCTTGTGACCTCGTGTCATAAGGATGACTTCAGTTTTATATTTGACGAGTTCCAGACCGTGGTTCTCAAGCTATATTTGCCTCCTTATCATGACTTGGTTCAGCTTCCTTCTAGCATCCTCAGTGTCCCGAGCTGATATGACCGCCGCTATATCGACCGTGTATCCTACAAGATATGTATCTTTTGGCATTTCTATGCTCAATATCTCATCGTAGCTCAGATTCCAGAGATCGGGGCCGAGAATAGATCCTTGAGCTGCGCCAGACGTCATCGCTTTAGTTTTCTGACCATCTGGTGTGTCGTACAGCAGTTCACGCTCACTCAAGTAGCTCTGGAGAATCCTTAGCAGGTATGCAGGTATTCGAAACCTCGTAGTGCCTTTATAATGTCTATCCATCATAGGCTGTTAAAGGCGTTTCGTACATGCCAGGACGGTGATGAGGTTCGGGTAGTGGCGTCTGTCTTGAGCGCAACATACCACCTCTTCTATTGCGCCGGGAACAGTCTATTCACTATTTTGCTGATAGCATCACTGTCTAGATGTTCGGCTGTGGAGTTGCTTTTAGCTTTCCCGTTGCGTTTAGCTTTCCCGTTACAATTTTATAGCCCAGACTTCAAGAGTTGCTATTTAGATCCCTTCGAAGTTCCTCCCATTTTGCTTTCTTACTGGCAATGATTGCTTGCTTCAGCGCTTTTCGGGATTGCAGAAAATCGGGCAGCTTCCGCTTCTGCTTCTCTGTCTCGTCTGGCTCTGGTGTACCTTCTTCTATTACGGAAGCAGGCTCTTCTGAGCTCTGCGATTTCTGATGTCCACCAGTAAGCATGTCGTCTTCTTGAGCGTAACCCCGCGCGGGGCGCCGATGCGTCGCAGCTTTTGGTAGTGCACTGCATCGTGGCGGTTGCAAGATAGCCAGCGTCACCTCTTATGAGCGGCATAGAAATTGCATCAAAGCGAGCTAGAAACGCCTCAGTGTTAACTTTGGTCATGTTCCATTTGCGAGTGCCCTTTGTTTTAGGTGTTAGGGTAGGGTAAGTTTTCGCACTGATCCGGAATGTGATATACTGATGGTAACTTTCAGTATATTCTTCTAGAACTTTCCAACCCGTTCATTGCCCCAGTCAGGCCATAAGTCACTAAGGTGATATCCGGCTTGGTGTGCTCACAACCTGGTCTCCTAAAAGTGGCGGCGTTTCCTGTGTTTGCCACTACAAGCCCCAGTCGGTTAGCCATGTCTAGTGTATGTCTTCCCCGTGTATTCGCAGTAGGGGCGCTCCACTCGATAGCCTTGGCATTGCAGTCTCCGGCTACGATGAAGGGGCCACCCATTTTCCGAACCTTATCCTCAATAAGGTCCAGTGCCTTTCAAAACTGGTCAATACTGTCGCTGAGGGTAAGATAGCAGCTTAGCATTGTGAAGCGTTAATTTTGAGCGTATGTGTAGCAACGACCGGCCCAGTGCTGTGTGACAGCGACTGCGCTACCGCTTGATAGCCAGAGTGCAGCCGTTCCTGTTTCGTCCTCGAGCCAGGTTCCCTTGGCATTCCGTCCGTACTGCTCGCTGATGATGACCGCATCTAGCTCCCTCTCGATTGTGCCTTTATTAAAAATTAGTGCAAATTAAAAAGGCGAAGGAAAGTAGTCAAATAGCATTTATTTCTTATTTTGACCACAAGTGTTTATATGTACACCCATATCTATTTGGATCAAATAGAAAACCTGAACAATTTTTTTATTCTTATACCCTTTCCTTTCTGACGATTAATCAAATCTCATTCCCACTACCGCATTTATTCAAATTCATTAGACTAACTGCAACATACAACAACACAAAGCACATAAACAAATTAGTTTAACTCTATGCTTAGTCGTCCTGCATAAATTGTTCAGTGACATTCATTTAAAATGTAAATTGCCAAATGGTTGGGAATCAAACTGGTACGGAAAAAACACAGGCTGTTTTTGGTTTGCTGCCATTGGCTGCCAATGTCCATCGGAAATAATTGGTTTTATCAGCGTGCAATTGAAAGCAATTACATGTGTGCAGCAAAAGTTGCAAAGGAAGAGTGCATAAGCGTGTAAACAATGTATGTATATATGTAAACTTGTATAGAAATATACATTAGCTTGGCTCGCATAAGTAAATGTAGGAAAAAGTAAATCTATCAAGAAACACAAATTTTTAGAAGAAAGTATTCACTATACTCAATTAATGGGCTTTGCGGCGCCAAAAAAAATTTATAATTAGCAAAATTTGTAAAAAATTACGTTTCTTAAGATGTTATAGCAGCACTTAGCTCCTCTTATACCCACTCAGATGTGGTTCGATCCTGTCTCTTATCTCTTAACGAGATAAGTGTTCAGAATTCTGTCCAAGTTATCTGGATACCAGGTTACAGTGGATTCGAAGGTAACTGCAAAGCTGATGAGCTCGCAAGAGCTGGAGCTGCGCAATCAAATGATAGTAACTTACCCACAATCCACATTCCGCTCTCAACATGTAAAATACTCATCGATCGAGAATTTCACAGCATTGCTGATTGGAGGTGGCGAGTGGAAACTACTTGCATTACGACCAGACCAATCTGGCCATCCTACAATCTAAAACAGACAAAAACCCTTATAAGTCTTTCGAAACACGAACTAAGGCATATAATAGCTCTTATCACTGCCTTTTGGGCACTCACGCACGTCGGCTCGGGGTTCCTCAAAACGACCTGTGCAGATACTGCGAGGGCGAAGATGAGGAAGAATCGAGCAGGCATTTGCTGTGCAGTTGTCCCAGCCAGAAGTCGACTCGCCCTTCGAGTCTCTCCAACAATTGACAATCTTTCAGTACTCTCGAACTGAAAATCGAATCTCTCATCAAATACTCGAAACGAATTAATATCTTTGACCAAAATCTACAATAAAAATCTCGGTTAGGTGGGGAAATCATTTAAAATAATGAGCTCTAGCGCAACACAACGGACCCAACTTGCGGTCTATGTGGCACTCCGATGCGGGGTCACCCTTAAACCAACCAACCAACCAAGATGTTATAGTTTTAGGGATTATAAATATCATTTAACCAATATCATTGAAAAATTTGGATTTTTAACGTCTTGATGGAAAATTTGTCAAAAAATTACATTTTCCCTTATCAATCGCACAAAAGTATAAGCTGAAAACAAAAAACGTGTTTTTGTTTCAATATAGAATGATGTTGAGCGTGTCATCGCACAAAATATTCTGAATTTAGACCTTTTGTGGACTCTCTATTATATGAACATTAGGGTGTCACACCAAGAAATTTTCTATTTCTCCAATGCAGTTATTAGAGTATTGCATTTAACACTTCCGCCCAAATATTTAGGAAAATTATTTACTATTTATTTATTTACGTGGGCAATGGCAAACCTCTCAGTGTATTGCTGCCATGAAAAAGCTCCTCATAAAAATATCTGCCGTTCGGAGTCGGCTTGAAACTGTAGGTCCTCCCATTTGTGGAACAACATCAAGACGCACACCACAAATAGGAGGAGGAGCTTTGCCAAACACCCAAAAAGGGTGTACGCGCCAATTATATATATATTTAGAATTATTTATATTTATTTATAAATAAAATTAGTTTTAAATTTTAAAATCCAAAACTATTAAGTTTTTATTAATTCTAATTAATTGAAATTTTAATAAATTCAGAAATTTAAATTTTAATTAACTTAACTTAAATTTTAAAATTAAATTTTTTTTCCGAAAAGCCCTCTTAACCCTTCGTTAGGCACGTGGATTTTTGTAACGTGGTTAGGCACGTGGTCTACAATCGTAGACCATTCTAATATTATGACTAAAAGTGTTATTCATTTGAGTTTCTCAATAATACTTCATAAGTATATTCTGTGATTTAAAGTGAGGAATATAAACTAATATTTTCACTAAAATATTTGTGTATCTTCTGTAAATTCAATAAAAACGTGAATGTCTGTGTTTTTTAACATTTATTGCAATTCATAAAAGTTTTTTCTTATAACTAATGGACGATTTACAAAAGAGTTTTTATTATTCGTAAAACTTAAAATAAAAATATGTAAAATTCAATTCTTTAAATAAAAAAATAAAACTTCAGTACAAAACTTATATGTTATGGTTTCTGAAAACTGCTTATATTTCCTCACTGAGACATTCCGTGCAACTTTCCCTCATATGATTTTTGCAAGGAAATCTGCCGCATTTAGTACACGACTTTCGGGATGATTTGTTCATATTGCGAGGGCAAATATGACAACGTCCGACATAGTTACTTGGTGATTGAGTGGGTTGTGGTGCAATGCTTAGGATGCCAAGAAGGTTGTGGGCTCGCTGCCTCATTTCCATGGGTAGTCGAGGATTCTTTGATCTAACTTCAATTTGTGGTCGAATGAGCTCCCAAGCGCATTTTTCAAGAAAATCACTTGGTTTTTTCATCATTTGTTTGCTCATCTATTGCGTTATCATGGTGCATAGATGATATCAGGATCACTGACCGGTTTTATTGGGCAGTATGACACTAGTATACAATTTTCTTGGAAACCAAAAATACTTGACTTTTCTTTACGATTCTTCCTGGGAAAGAATTCTTTGGGAACTTCGCGTTTATTTTTTCTCACAGTTCCCAAATATGTAAGCTTTTTCTTTAGCATCCATAGCACTTTCTTCACTACTTGATAGTTCGGAGAGCGGATTTTTGCTGCTTTCCAATCGTTTTTTTTTTGAATCAGACATAATATTATCTGAAACTAATTAAATTAGCACACTTTTGTAAAAAAATATAAGCAAAACTTAACTGAACTTAATTCAAATATTTAATATATCAAGTAATATTGCCGCAAGAAAAAGTAACGTCGTTAGTCACGTGGTCTACATATGTAGACCAGCACTGTTCAGACCTTGATAAAATTTACAACTGTACGTCAAACCCGCACTGAATGCACTAATTGGATAAAGAGATTAATTATAAACAGCTATTAAAAAGCTTAGGTAATTTAAGAGACAAATTTAAGGAGTTGCACGACTTTGAAAAGACGTGGTCTACCATTGTAGACCACGTGCCTAATGAAGGGTTAAAAAGTCAGCACAAATTTGTTTAAAATTCGAAAAAATTCAATTTTTTAAGTCTTTATTATTTTTAGGAAATATTTTGGCGAAAGCCTTAAAAAGTACAATAATAAATTGTAAAGTCTCGATTGAAAAATGGCATTGATTTTTTTGTATGAAGAGCGATTACCCCTTTATGCACGGATACATACATACATATATTCATACACGCCAACAGTCAAAGCACACAGGCTGAATGTAAAGTATTTGCTAATTAAAGGATGTCTCATAAAATAGTGGACTTCGTGCACACTCGCATACATGTAAGCATGCATACATATGTAGATACGTATATATACACAACAACCCATACATATACATCGAATACATGTAACTGCGTGCTTTGTATACAATTGCTCCCTAATATATGTTTGCGTGTAAGTTTATTGCCCCACATTCACCAATATGTCATCGCGAATGTTGCAGCAACAAAAAATGAAAAAAGAAAGAGTAGAAAATAAATGTTGAAAAATTAACGCTAATTACGAGCAATTATCGGACTGTCACAAAAATGTTGAAAGCCCTCGCACTGAATGCAGTGAATGCCTTCATACGTGCACAACAATTTATGCGCTGTTGTATGCGTGAGAATGTGTGCGTGTTTAAAAACTGTTATCGGATACATATTGCATTTATTAAACATACATTATTCGAAGCCGATTAACAGAGAGTCAGAATGCATGTAGTATATCATGAAAGTTAATCAGGCTTTTATTTAATTTTCCGCCTAGTTTTTATAATTCATTATTACTGTCAGAATTTGTATTTATTTATTAGTTGGATAAAAAAATTTGGTTAATATGGATATATTTAATATAAATTGAATAAGATTTTGTTGACGCTTCGGTTAAAATACAAAACAATTTAATGCAAAAATTGGGAAAGCACATATTAAAAAAAAATTCTGCAAATGATTAAATTAGGCTTTAAAGACATAAAATATCTATGGCAATAAATTTACAGCCAATTTTATAAATCACGTTCTTAACCCTGCGTGACGTGACTTAATTTTCACAATTCCACTGATATGGTAGTTTATAAGACACCATTTCGACGACTTGCCTTTACCAAGTTCCGGCTAGTAAATTTGGTGAAACTATTTTAATTATTTGCATACAGACTTATATTTTTATTTATTAACATATTTATTGAATTTAAAATGGCAGTTTATGTTAAACAGGTTTTGTTCTCATTTCACAAACTAAACCTTAAAACTTACATATATCTATACAAAAACAACGAAAAATATTCCATATATTATTTTTTTTCAACAAATGTTTTACATTTACTTTTGTTTCAACTTAAACTGAACGATATATTAAGAAAAAAGATAAATTCAATGGTTAAGTTAGAAATTATATCATGTTGAACATTACTTAAAAATTCGTTATGTATTAAAAAACAATATTCCATTCATTCATTCATTAAAAAAACTTTTTGCATTCTATATTAAGTTTAGTAAAAAGTGATCATATGAATCGTGTAATACAAAAAAAAGTTATAAATTTTGTTGGCATGTCTCACAAAGCGGCTTCGAGCATTGGAGCCAAATTAGATTTAAGCAATAGCAGCAACAAGATCTAGTTAGTCTTTTTATTTTTGGCGGACAAATAGTGCAACGTTTCTCTTCCACTCGATGAGTTAGGGGGCGTCCATAAATTACGTGTGATGTTTAAGGGGGGAGGGGGTCGAGTCAAATCTCATCTAATATTACGTTGGAGAGAGGGGGCGGTCTCGGCAAATATCACGCAATTTTTTTCTGATTGAAACAAAAAAAATTATACTATTTTGGTCCATTATCCAGATTGTACATGCTTCAGATTTAATCTTAAGCGTAATCGTAGTATGATTAACCTTCATGTGCTCGGGATATAAAACTTACGTACCCGGTCGGCTTACTACATTTGTAGTAACTACGTAATTGCATGCTAAACCAATGTAATGTTAAGAAAAAAAGACTTGTATGGTGCTTTTTTTTACTTGTACGTGTGTAATAACCTTTTTATTTAAAAATATTGAATTCAGGTGATAATTTTAATACAAAAAGTGTTTTAATTTTCAGGAGTTGAACAGCATTTTCCCAAAATATATGTTTCGGCATGTGCATTACACACTGCTTTTTTGCACCAACTACAGATTTTTCGTGCGTTGTTACGACTTCCTATTTCACAGTATTGACAAGGTACAGGATATTTTGGTTGTTTATCGTTGGAAATATCAGGTAAAATAGATGAATCAACATTAGATGTAGCAGAAAGGGATCGATTCAGTGCCATTTCGATAGCTTTACGTGTTTGATGGAATCCCAGCACCCGGGGAACTTGAGAGCGCTGTTCAATTGCTGGCATAAAAAGCTGCTTAGACAAGCTCCGCAAGAACTTTCGTCGTGCGTCTGTGCGACGGTTATATGGATTGTTTTTCGAGTAAATGATGAATGATGCAAGTGCACTTATGTCCAGCATGTATTAAAACATGGCAAAGGGCCAACGCAATGTTTTGCGTTTCGTTGAATATGCAGAAAGCATTTTATCCATTGCGTCACCTCCTTTGTTTGCATTGTAATCAAGGATGTATTGCGGCTTGTTTTTCTTTTCAGCTACAATTGAATTTGTCAAAGGTGTGCTGGCAAGTATTATAACTGATCTGCCTCTTTTTGGAACATAAGATACCAAAGAAAACTTTCCATCGAGAAACCCGAAAATGGAAGATTCTTCAGCACGATTGCGGTCAGCCTTCATTTCATATGGTACAAACGTTTTATTTTGACGAACAGTACCAAGAATAGTAAGACCTTTGGTCATTAAATACTTGAATAAGTTTAGCGATATAAAAAAATTTTCACAAATAATAGTCCTTCCGGTGTTCTCCCAATGGCATACTAACCTTTGCACAACACCTTCACCTACGTTAATTGCTCGACCAGCATTTGAGTTTTTTCCAGTATATATTTCACTTTTGACTGGATAGAACGACTTAGCATCGCATGCAAACCAAACCTTTATCCCATACTTGACAGGCTTAGAGGCTATGTACTGAGTAAACCTAGTTCGACCGCGATAAGCAAATAATTGTTCATCTACAGGAATTTCCCCAGATGATTGGTAATATTTGCGCAGATTTGCGTTCATTTGTGTCCACAATTCAGATATTGGAGCAGCCTTATCTACTTCTAGCCTAACTGCTCTTGTACGCTCGCTGTCAAATCTAATGAATCGAACAATTTCTTTGAAGCGTGACTTAGGCATTACTGCTCGATAAAAGCAAATGCATTCTTGGCTCCATAGCACATCCACATCTTCGTCATTTGATTTATTTACACCTGCTAGTAACACAAGACCTACAAATGCTCTTAGTTCAAGCTGAAGTCAACTATAAAATACTATTTTGCATACATTTTATATGGTTACTACAAATGTAGTAAGCCAGCCGCAAGATGATGTTTTTTTCAAGTAGGGTCTAGAGATCAGGCAAATAATAGTTCGAGTGTTATTATACTCTTAATTGACTTTCATTTGATAATCAGGAAGCTACTAAAAAATTCGGGCATTGTTGTTTCGGAAAATTTTTTTTATCTCACTTTTTTTCACAATTTACTACAAATGTAGTAAGCCGGGCACATGAAGGTTAAGATCATTCACTAATTCGTTCGAAAGAAAATAATTTCATTCATACTTCGACGTTATACATTACTGCTGTCAAACCACCATATTTGTTTTATACCAAATAGCTCAATTTAATCTGAATTTACGGTACAGTGTAGCCCGTCGTTGGTTTTCGCGCCACTATCAGCCGACCGTGCGACTCGATGAACAAGAGCGTACGAGCTGAGTGGCAGCGACACACGGACAGGTTCCAACCTTCTTTGTTTAGAGAGAGCCAATATTTACTCCAGGTACATTGCAGTTGATTCATATCAAATTTTTATGCATGCCTATTGTTTTTTTTTTTTTTAGTTTTTTAACGAGCGCGAATGTCAACAAATTTTTATTAAGAGTTACAAAGGGAAATTGTTTTTAATTTTTTTTTAGGTTGTGAAATGCGATGATCAGAACTGCTGCATCCCACGCCGGAGTGATCTGCATATGATTCTTCACGACCGTTTTCTGCCACCTCCATACCCCATCACTTAGGTTGATTGACGTTTGATAATTAAATTCCTTTAAAGAACATGACGGAAAGTCATTTGCTCCATTTCTAATACGCCTACCGATTCAACCGCTGAATGCCTTTATCAGCACGCTTTATGAACTCTATTGCCCAAGTATACGTGATAATTTAGAGAAAAGATGCTGCAGTAGATGCGGTATTTACTTTGCATCTATCACAAGAGCTGCAGAGCACAGGCGAGCAGCTCACATTGCACCAGCTAAGCAAGCGCGTATGTTCCGCAAAGTGCGACCCTCACGGATTGTCACAAGACGAGCTAATGAGCTACTGTGCGCGTCAACGGCTTAGAGTGGCTAGATTAGAACGAAGTTGAAGGAGCAGATGATTTTACTGAAAATCATATTGACATGTTGGTCCCAATAGTCTCTCTTGAAACCGCGCATGATTCTCCGTGGACTGAATTAGAGTAGATATTCTTTTTTAATCGCAGTAGTTATGATTTAAGTCTTCTACTCGTATTGTTAAATTTTTATTACACTTATAACTCTCAGCAATATTTATTACTATTCTTAACTAGTCGTAAACAAAAGCAGGAAGCAATTTTTTTTCTTTTTACAAAAACAATCTAACGCGTTTACATAAGAAACCCACATTTTGAAAAATCTCACGTGAGATTGGGGGATGGGGTTGAATAAAATCTCACGACATCTCATCATGGGGGGAGGGAGGTACAGAAAATTGAAAAAAAAACACCTCACGTAATTTATGGACGCCCCCTTAGACCGAATGGTTGGTGGGGGAGGGGGAAGATCTTTATCGAGAGCCCTGTTTATCGTCATTCTTAGTTCTTTTGGCAATCTTCATGTGATCTAACGCTAATTATTTTGTCAGATTGAGTAAAAAAGTTTTTCTTCTCATTTTATCATCCCTGTCTGAACACATTTGATTCAAAACAAAGCTATTAATACCAATCATATCTATTAGTCTTTGGAAAACTGCCATAGCCCAATGACGAGTTTTACAGCTGCTTGAATATATCGAACATTTTTTGTCAACTTCGTCGACTCCTCCTTTGGTATGGTTGTAATCTGCTATCATAACTGGTTTTTTTGTGACAGCATCCATTTCTTGATTGTAAGTACGTTGTTGTTAAGCGATGGACCTGACTTGACTTGAAACTAGAAGTTCTTCATCTGCTTCATCATTTGAAACTTCATCGTTTTCTAAAAGTTCAGTTTCTGGCTGAAAATTGGGTCAGTGCCTTCGCGATCAAAATCGCTGAACTCATGCTCAGTTTTTTCCTCCAACCACTGTTGTATCTGCTAGTCACGGCTTTTAAAAGTTCCAGATGATGTTCTCTTGGAAGAGTGTATCCTCTGATTTGTATTTAACTGCTCCATCAAATCAAAGCTGAAAAAAATATATGGTAATTAAACAATTTGACTGAAACGTTGTTCAGAAGACACTAAGAAAATATAATAAAAATACTGAGGTGATTGTTTCTCAGACACCTACGTCAATACTGATGTGGTTGACTTGGAGACACTTTTTCACTCACACCGACGCGTGTGTTCACTTCAACTGCCTTTTATACATTAACGAATTCATGAGAACGTAATAAGAAGCTACTAAAAATTCGAGAGTATCTGCTTATAAAAGATCATAGCAAAATAGTGTTTTCTGGTATTTGGTGTCTGTTATATACCACGTCAGCTGCAGAAGGTTAACGCCCAAACAAATGGTTTAAAGTTAAATAATGAAACTTAATTTGTATACGTCTGGGTTCCCTCAGCAATAGACTTCTTCGATTCGTTTGGCGTAGTTGCCAGTTTTTTTCTTTTACCAGCTGATATTAACTAGAAATAGCAAATATAAGAGAATGGAGACCTACATTTTTCTGCACCTGCACCTCCAGGTACCACATCAAGGACTGATGCATTTGTATCTATTCCTGTGACAGAATCATAGATTTCAGATGAACTGCTTCATTTTGATGGCCTGCCTATGATTAATCCCTACGCAGCAGCTTGTTATTCCAAAGTATAAAAGGCATGATTCAACGTTAACTTACAAAGCTTAGTCAATATTCCGCAGTTCTTGTTTTCGCATACTCCGAGAGCTACTTCAACCGCCATTGTCAATGTCATAGGATCAGCGTGAACTTCCATAAAAAATGTTTAGATTGCTTCGCTCTCATTTGCAGATGCACCACATATAAGAGCAAATAAATTAATTTAGCTTAGATTAAACGGCTTTATCAAGGCGTAATGCCCGTGCTTGTTATTGTCAAGGGTGACTGAGTCACGTATTTGTACATTCCGCAAGTAAGCCAAAACGAAGCACAAATTAAATTTTCCAAAGCGTCGCAAGCTAAACACCGCCCAGCGAATAATTTTTCCTTTCATTTCATTTATTAAGTTTATGGTTACAAAATCTTACAGACTTGCACTATTTGCAATCTAAGAGGAAGAAATGGTGTTGTGAGGATTCTTAATGGTTTCACTCTCAACTACACCCCATACATAGTAATTTACAGGATTTAGGTGTGGAGAGGCGGCCAAAAGTTTAGTGTTATGTGATCAAGGAAAAGTTTCGTCATCCAATCTTGAGTCATTATCCGTTTGTGTGAAGAAGCAAAGCATTGTTGAAAGATTTATGGGCAGCCACCGTGTACACTACACATCCAGAGTTTCACTACTGTACCTAGGACCTGCAGCAGAATTCAATCGAAATCCTGAAGTAAAGAACTGAGGTGGCATGACATATCCTTTTTTTGCTTATAAAACTAAAACCATAACTTCATGTGCATGACATCATGAACCTATGTAGGATTGTCTTCTACGCATAACGTAGGATTTATACCAGAGATCTCCATGGTAAACTCAATGCATTAGACCAACAGAAGAATTAAGCTTCCTTGCAAAGGTCGTGCTTGATTTTGAAGAGTCCTCGTCAGTGGTCGCTTGCACTTATTGAGTGAATTCTGCAGATCTAACAGTGCCAGAAAGTTCCTAATGCTTTTTTCGTTTGCAAATGAATCTGCATCGCCGCCTGATACTTGCAATTATCGGTAAACCTTAAGAGCGAATGAATCTGGATGCTTAAGAAAATAAGAAATTTCTTAATTGGTGTAATTTGTACTTATAGCGACGATAACTGCAGGTCTACAATTTGTTTAATAAAGTTGTAGTCCTTCATATCTTACAGGATCCGGAACACGAAGTGTTCCGCTCGCGCTGGCGATTCCATTATTTGAAAAACAGCAAGCTAAAAAACCGGTCAGGACACAAGCAGATACAAAATCGAATGAGATGTGTTGTTTATGGTACTTTTTCGTGTGGTAATTGGTACTTCGCGCTGTACTCGAAAGGAAATGAAAATAGTTGTAAGCGCAGCCGTTCGTACTTTAAAAGAGAAGAGTGAACTTCATTGTCTTTCAACTCTTGCCTTCATTTGTTGTTTGTCTAGTGAGTTCTAATCGTCTGCTAAACCGAATTAAAGCTAATAGGTCTGTCACAATCGGTCCACTGCGTCCGTTATGGCAACGAATTTGGCTGAGAGCAAAACAGATTACGTGATTATGAGTCGAAGGCACCATAACGAACGCAACGGACATATCGTGACAAATCTATAACATCGGTAATTGCAGTGAGTTCCACTGTGTGCAAGGAAAAGTGAATGAGCTTTTGCGTGAGTTTCCTGCATACCAAAATCTCTCTAGAAATTCTAATAAAAACTGAATTATTGGGATGAAAGCATACGAAAATGTTGCAAGTTTGGCATAAAATTTAAATAAAATTTTATAAAAAAAATATGAAAATTCAAAATAAGACGAAAAAATACACAATTTTGTCAAAATGTTGTTCTTGTTTCTGGCTAGATGTATATATTCTGAATTTGAAGTAGAGCGGTCCAGCAACACGATTTCTCGAAATTCTCTGCTATGAGCGCTTTAAAGCAAGTATTTTTTTCAACCATTTTTGTTCACCTTACTAATATTTATTTTAAATACAAACCGAATCGAATGGGATTTTTAGAGTAATTTCAACTCTGAGAAGCGTAATATTTTCAGCATCAGGGATAACCTATAAACTGTCCAGAAAATTCCTGTACGTATCAGATAAAGTCCAGCCAAATACAGTTCATGCGCATCGGAGGTTTGTGGGTTCAAAAACAAAAAACCAAAACAGAGCAGGGTTTCAAAAATTCTACTATTATATTTTTCTGCGCTTCTACAACTTTCACTATCATTTTCTTTATAATATTTCCAATGCACACACTCTATAGTCCTAAAGCTTTATGCAAGTAGTATAAAATATAGATAGAACCTTAAGGCCAACAACTTTACATGTTAATTTTAGCCAAAAATTTCTAATTAAATAAAGCAAAGAAAGAGGAAGTTTTGTAAGTACCTACGTGTATAAATATGTGTACATATTCACATGAGCATTAATTATATTTCACTTGAACGTAGCTGCTCGAGTTGCGGTAATAAAATTCCGCTCAAAAGTTTGTAAAGAAAACTGATTTAATTTTGTGGAAGCGCTTAGTCGACAACAAATTCAAGAAGCAGTCAAGTGTATGGAAAACTCAGTGCTATATGTAAAATACAATAACTATACCCAGTAAACAATTGGCTTAGTTTAAGATTTTAAACAGAGTAGCTACATTAAGAGGGAATAATTTGAAATATTAAAAAGTGGTAGAGTTTATTTGAGAATTTTTGAAGTTTTAAGTTAATAGAGTTTTAACTCAAATAAAGTAAAGTAGAGGCATTAATGCTATTTATATGTAAAACATAATATAATATTTGTAAGATGTCTGACTTAGTCAGTTGGCTCTAACATACGTTTGGCGAAACTTTCGTTGATATTTTAGCATTGCATATTCAATAACCAGCATGGTTTCATGGCTGGCCGGTTAGCTGTCACTAATCCTGCTATATTCACAGACGTTTCAATTACAGACTCCAAGCCGTTGACATAGTGTATGTATACCCATCGCAGAACCTATGGAGAGCTTCACAGAAAGAGACGGATTTGCCAGCTACCCGATTAAGATCACTGGATTCTCCTATCTTCTCCATTACATCAACGGCTCTGGTTGGCTGTAGATGTCTGCCCGTTTGAGGTTTCAAAATGGTATCAAAACGTCGCTTTAGTGGTACTTTAGGAGGGCCAGGCTGGTACTTCAACCATTTCACCTCCCTACCCAGGCAGCTATTCCCACATAGTTTCTGGCATTTGACTTTTAGTTGGATGCCTTCCTTTTTCTATTTACTTACATCTAATTTTCTAACACTTTCTGCTGATAATTTTTAGCTGTTTGCGAAAAGTGTCAAAATGTCAAAATTTGGCTATGCAAATTGCTGCAAAATTATGGACTGCCAAAAGTCTCCCTTACCACGATATTTCCAAGGTTTGTGAAGATTTAAATCTTCAAATTAAGCATTTTTTTGGTTTCACCCCCTTTTTTTAAAAGGGGTAATGTTCTACCTTTCATGTCGTGAATGTGTAGCAGTCATTGATAATGTTTTTTTTCATTCTACCATTGCCAGTTCGGGTGCCTCTCAGCGCAATATTCTCCATCAGCCATCATCGTCTTAATTAATAATATATCTGATTGTTTCCAATTTTAGAAATTTCCTCTGTACACAGACAATTTCAAATTTTTTAAATCAATTTCAAATCTTCCTGATTCCAGAAAACTCCAGTCAGATCTAATAGGGAAGTCAGTCAGAGAATAACTTGCCGGCAGGATGTGTTAAAAGCCGCCTTCTTAATTTCAACAAAACTTTTCACAAATAATTTTCTAGTCTCAAGTCCAGGCAGTTATTCGCAGTTACTCGCGTCTCATCACTATAAATGAAGTTTCGGATCTAGGCGTAATTTTCCATTAAAAAATCTAATTTCTGAATCATTGAAATTATACAAGTTCTAAGACATATTCTGCACTTATCCTTTTCCAGTGCTTTGATGTAGTCTACCAATCCATATACTCTAAATTTCCTATTTACATTTCGTGAAGACTTGAATATGCTGTCTTCACACGGATACCGCTTTGATAGACTCGAACGAATTTAAACGAGTTTTCTTCCTTTCGATCTGAGAGCTTAATTTTGCTGATCGCTTACTTCATATGATAAAGGATATGCCTTAATAAACTTGAAGACTTTACATAGAATAAATAATGCTCTTTTGGTCTGCTTTACCTTTGATATTATCACTGGAATAATCGACTGTTCATTTACTTTTGAAATCTATCAAAACTCCTGTCATTATTTGTTATTTCGAAATTCGATTAGAGCGAATAAGAACGTTTATTCTCCTCACATTCCGACCCATAGAATACTGAAAGAATTTAATAAAACTTCAAATTCTTTACGTTTTTAGTTTTCTTCTTCTAAGAGAACTTTTAAAGTGTCACTGAATGAATTATCAGAATAAGTATAACCATTATCGTTAAGCATCTTTGTGATAATCTGCGCTCCGGCGACGGGGCAAAACGTTAGTGCCGCTTTAAATTTGCTTACAAGTTTAATATTAAATCCCTACTTGTCTTGACTACTATTAACTCGAAAGCCTACGATGTTTTGTCATAAGGTATAAATTAGACTACCCAGTAATTTGAGAAGAAAATGGAAAAAACTGAATTTCGTGTGCTTATTAAGCCGATTCACCCTTAGAAACCCACTGTTTCGACTGTTGTTTGGTCTCTGGTGTGTGGTGATGGATCCATGTTTCGTCCACGGCTACAAAACGGCGCAAAAACTCCTCGATATTGCGATTAAACAACGCCAAACCTTCCTGTTAAGTTGTTACACGATTGCGTTTGTGGTCGACTGTGAATTACTGGGTAGTCTGATAAAGGTAGCTGTAAAACACAAACTAACTGATGCAGCACGTTCAAATTTTGACAGGAGTCAACTGACAGATGCCTGTTGACAGGAGCAGTATTTCTTTTTCAGTAAAGAGGCCAGAAATACAAAAAGTCACGGACTTATTGACCCGCCCTCGTACATAGTCCGTCTAACAACAAATGCGTTATAAGGAAAGTTGCAAACTTTGAAAAAAAATTTTCTAAATTTCGTCAAAACTTTAACATTTTTGACTAGAATTTTTGGAATTTTTCTGGGTATGAAGTTTTATGGACTTAAACTCCTAGATAAATACAAATGTATGTTAGGATAATGCTAAATAATCTAATTTTATCATAACTTTGTAAACTCCTATGTTAAAATGAAATGAAATGAAATGAAGTTTTATGGCGCTTTGAATTTGTGTACAAAATTTAAATTTTGTTAACAAAAATTTGTCGATTTTTTCTGGGTACGCAGTTTTATAGTCCATTGACTGGTTGTATAACCAAGTGTAAGATTGGCTTTTTTTGTTGTTGTTGCTAGGCTTTTTCTATCATATGTTGTACTTTGTACGAAGAAAAAGGTGACACTTCAGCAAAAAGAAAGAGTTTACAGAAAAAAACAGTAAAACTAAAATTAAATCAGCTACACAACGGCATATCTAGAAAAATTCTGATTGAAAATTTGTGTTTCGGTGAAATTTTGAAATATTTTGTATAAAGTCTGAATCTTTATTTTAATGTTTTTTTGTGGTATGAACAGTATTTGCAAACACAAAAACAAAACAATAATGGTGGTGTGTTAATAATTTTACATCGGAGTGTATATGAGAAGACATAGAAGGGGTACGAATGAATAGTGGTTCGGGCAAGTATATTGACTCCAAACAGTTTCATATTAGGCACTTATTACATAAGCGTCTGTTCACAGAGATACATGGGAAACTGATTGTCTGATGTGCTAGAGCAGCATATCACCCGTGACATTATTTCTTGGATAAAGAGAGAATTGGAGTTCAGTTGTGATTAAATGTTCGAGGGGGAGCTATGTGCCAGTTCAATGAGTACAATGTAAAAACGTTACTATGTAAATAAAAACGCGTGGGCCGAAGGCGTTCGAGCGAACTTATATGACCGCAAAACCTCCACTCTCTAGACTCTCCAGACTTAGCATTGCTTCGTGTCTCTTTTTGTCACCGACCGTCCCTCGCTGAGTTTGAGTTAGAAGTTACTATTAGTAGGATTAAAAAATATGTAATAAAAACTAATTCAGCTGCATGGTAATGTGATAGTAAAGTAGTTCAGAACCAGTAGGTTTGACTCCGTAGTATAAGCAGATATTTGTCATTGTCATTTGTAGTACCTATGGGCGGACAATTGTTACCACCAACGCATCTTCCGTTAGCTCAAACATGGTAGATGTCTTAGCTTCGGTCTATGCACCTATATGCGCTTGTATGCGCCTCTACAGCATAAACTTTGTCTTTGTAACAATGTGGCTTAACAATACTCAAATAGCCGCCTGCTGCCAGCGGAGACTTTGCTAATTTGTTGCAATGAGCTGTAGGAGCTGTAGGAGCTCCAGTTGCTACTCAGCTACATTAGTTTGGAAGTAAGTAAACTTACTAACACATAGACTTATGTGCTTACATTCATATATATACATCTACACATACATTAATGTGTGTGCTTGCAGTCTTAATGCTCATGGTTAGACCACAAAACTCAAGAATGAATGAGCCCAATGCGCTGCAGCAGGGGCTATGTGTCAAGGCTGTGCATAAGCGCATAAATAAAAGCAGTCACACTCACGTACACTTGCGGACTAAATAATGGAATACCGATATTTCGACGGACTGTGATGCACTTTTTTTGTTTTTTATAATTTTTTTATAGCGAATGGACGAAATAATTTTTATACGGAGAAAATGCTGAACATCAGGGCGAAAAATTATCAAAAAGCAACAAAAGTTCTGCGCCATTTCAGACTTGCACTTTATTATACTAACATTTAACGGGCTATAAAATCGCTTACGTATTTTTTTTTTGTTTCAATTCAGATTGAAAAGTTTGAAATTTTTACGAAAATTTTTTCGAATTTTTATAAATTTTGTACAAATACTTATACAAGGTGGCGCAAAAGTAACCTTGAGATGTTTTTTGGCTGTAATTTAAAAAAAAAATGAAAAACTTTGATTCTTCTTGTGGATTATTTTTATTTGGTCTTTTAATTCTTTTTACATCAAGTCGAGAATATGATGTCATTTAAATGGCCGCCGCCACAGTTGATTGCCATTTGAGCTCTTTTTATGGCATTTTCCATCATTTTGGCCAAAATTTCCGACGATAGGTCCTCACATTCTTGACGGATATTGTCTTTAAGAGCTGCAAGAGTCTGAGGCTTGTTGACATAAACCTGCGACTTCAAAAAGCCCCACAAAAAGAAGTCTGGAGCGGTCAAATCAGGCGATCTTGCTGACCAGTGCAAATCGCCAAAACGGGAGATTAGGCGCCCGGGAAATGCATCCTTCAGCATATCGGTTGTGGCACGTGCAGTGTGTGCCATTGCACCGTCCTGTTTGAACCACATGTTTTCCAATCCCAATTCATCAAGTTGCGGCAAAAAGAACTCGTTGATCATTGCTCTGTAGCGCTCACCATTCACAATAACCGTTTGGCCCGCGACGTCTTCGAAGAAAAAAAGTCCGATGACTCCTCCAGCGAAAACAGCACACCAAACAGTGACTTTGAGTGGGTGTAATGGCTCTTCGTGGGTTACACGCGGATTTTTAGTGCCCCAGAAGCGTAAATTTTGCTTATTTACGTACCCGCTAAGATGGAAATGGGCCTCATCACTAATGATTATTTTTGATGAAAAATCATCTTCCTCTTGGTGGTGATTAAGGATGGCTTGAGCGTATGTTAGACGCGATTGGCGGTCGGCAGCTAACAGCTGATGCACCGTCTGAACTTTGTATGGAAACATCTTCAAATCTTGTACCAAAATTCGCTGTAAAGACCGTCGACTGATACCCATTTGCGTGGCAAGTCGTCTGGTCGATGTCGACGGCGCTTCCATGACATCCTCGGCTACAGCAGCAATATTCTCTGCAGAATGGCTACTCCGGGGTCTGCCACGCCTGGAGCATCTCGTGTTGTGCCAGTCTTTTTGAGGCGAGCGGCTAAACGTCGCAGTGTTTCACCAGTAGGCGTTGGACGGCGAGGAAATCTGCGACGGAATTCACGTTGTGCCAAAGTCACCGACCGATTATTGGTCAAATAAATAGTCAGCAATATTCCGCGTTCTGGAGCAGTGTAGCGTAACATTGTTTATTAACGTGTATTTCGCATGTGTTTACTACACAAATGTCAAAACAGAACTGACATTAGGGGCCAATCGCAAAATTTATAGCATTTTCTGTTAGGAGGATCACTTTAGCGCCACCTGTTATGATATTCGTTGTTCTTTAAACATCGCCATTCTAATATTTTCTCCATAAGTGTAATTATGTAATTTATATGCGCATATATTCGAAAATAAACGGCCTAACTTTCCACAATTTACATGCATTCACATGTGTGCGTGCTTGCGCAAAAATCTAGGCCTAAGCAACTAATCGATGCAACTTATCGAGCCAAGTTGCCGCTCAACTCTGTGGGCGAAGTACTGTAGCCCGTGGCACTGTAATAAAACTTGAACTTGCATTCATCAACGAATGGGTGCCAATGAGCACATGTGTACGCAGGCAAGCGAGTATGTGAAAAGTTGTTTGACTAAAATTTTTTTCTTTTTCTACGCTGCGTTAAAACTTTCAAGGAGAACCAACTTGTAAAATTCACCTGTTACCTATCTAAGTTGCGCTATTTATACTGCGAACTCCTCAGAATAGTGTTGCAACAAATTATTTGCATGCCCATCAACTGTTAACTTCTATATGAGTTGAGAATAAGGTGTCGTTGTAGTCGATTTGCATGGAATTTTGCTAAAGTCATTTTTATTGCTTTCTATTTTTCTTACTTTTGGAGAACAATTCGGAATTCTAGCGGTATTTTGACGCAGCTGCGTGGTCATGCGGTGCTCTAACAATCCGCTGTTTAAAAAGCTTTCTGAAATCAGTGAGAGTTAAGTACATTTAGGACCAATCACTGGTTTTGACACACGTCACCCTTGACCCAGCTCACAGCAACTGTAAGGACAATCAATGCTGTTGCCTCAAAATTTTAGTTGTGGGCTCATAGTAAATTATCGCAGATGGAGTTTTATTATGACTATTTTTAGTGCAGTCATTCCCTTCGATCCCTGAGCCGACTGAGAACTTTGTTTCAAAGGTTTACTTTTCACTAGTATTGGCGCAGAAGGTTAACCCGAAATGCGCAAAGACTATTCGAGACTTCGCGCGATCACGAACAGATCCGAGTAATCCAATTTTTAATCGTGGCATAGATGTGATTGTTTTTGACAATATCCTCGGCTATGTTGAAACTATGGTGGTTTATTAATAGAGATGTGCGAGCTCAGAAAGGTACATAAGAAAAAGTTTAACGTAGTAAAATAAAGATTAAATACCTTTTTTGTTCTTTGTTAGTTTTCTATCTCCATAAACTTTTTTTTGTATTTGCACAGCAAAAATTTTCATTTCCTAATTGCAGAAAAATTTCAGCACTATAAATTAAAATAGCTGTAGGTTAACACTTTTGTTTTTTCAATAAACAGCGTGACCGGCAAAAAAATTGTAATACAGTCGAACTTCCATATAGTGAATTCGCACGGGACCTGAAAATCACTTCACTATATAGAAGCTTCATTATAAAGAAACATTGATTTTTTATGTAATTTTATTTAAAATAATCAGTGAGTTTGGTTTGAATTACAGTCTTCCATTTTTCATTTTCAATAAAAGCTTCCAAATCATGTAGAGAGTTGAAAACATTAATCGGCACGTCACTCCTCATTTCCACAAAGGTTCTAATTACGCTAATGGATGAAGCAGCTTGTATCAACGTAGGTAATGCCTCCTCAGTTTCTGCCAATTTTTCAACGGTCAAATCGTGTTCATCGTTATCTGAAATAATATTTACATATTAAATTTTTGTTTGACTATAAAAAGATAAATGCTTACCAGGTTCAGCTGGAACTCCGCGACTTTCAAAAATGCTGTTGAGAATATCTTCTTCGGATGGGTTGTCCCAAGTCTGCACACCATTATCAACATTTACGTAGTCATCAAACGATGCTTCGATATTTGCTACTTTTTTAAATGAAGACTGTAAAGCAGCCAAATCCGATATTGAAAGAAGGTCCTCTTCATCCCAATGCTCAAATGGAATCTGCATAGCATCTTTTGAAAATCCAGCCTTTTTAAAACAGTTGGCAATTGTTTCTGGTTTAACATAGACATTCCATACATTGCTAAGATTTCGAACTGCTTGCAGCAAGTCTATGGCCATAACAGAATTTCCCTCATCCACTTGAGTCAATATATTTGTTAAAATTCGTTTTCTGTAATGTTGTTTCATGTTGTAGATAATGCCTTGGTCCATTGGTTGCAGTAACGAAGTCATGTTGGGAGGAAAATAAGCGAGATGAATGTTTCTCAACTTGTCTCTTACATCTTTAGGGTGGGCAGTGCAGTTATCAACAAAAAACAACACCTTTCTGTTTTGATCACAAAATTTTTTGTCGAGTTTTACAATCCATTTCGTAAAAATCTCACTGGTCATCCATGCTTTTTTGTTAAACTCATAATCGACACCTAAAGATTTTATTCCCTTGAAGCACCTCGGATTTTTGGCCTTTCCGATTACCAGCAATTTTAGCTTTTCTGATGCAGTCATATTGCTTCCCACCAGGACAGTTATTCTCTCCTTGCTTTGCTTCCCACCAAAGCATTTTTCATTTTTGAATGCCAGTGTTTTAGTTGGCAAGCATTTGAAAAACAAAGCAGTCTCGTCGGCATTAAAAATGTCGTTAATGTTGTAATTTTCAATTAATTTCGGTAAGACGTTCGTTACCCATTCATCACGGTTTTCTATGTTGGCGTCAGCACTTTCCCCACATAATGCCTTTTGAATAACGCCATGCCGACTTTTGAACTCGTCTAACCAACCGGCACTTGCCTCAAATTCGTGGTGTCCTAGTGCTTCCGCAAAATCTTTGGCCTTTTGCTTCAATAATGGTCCAGATAAAGGGAGATTCTTACCACGTGCAACGAGTAATCATTTCAGCATTGCTTCGTCAATATCCTCAAAATGACAAGGTCGAAGTCGTTTGCATTTGGTATTTACTGCCAAATCCTCCGCATTTTTTAAAATCACTTCCTAATTTTTTAAAATATTTGATAAAGTGCTGGGAAGAACTCCGAATTCATTGGCAATATTTTTTTTTTCTTTCCTTCATTAACTTTGTTAGTCATTAATAACTTTTTTTCAAGCGAAATGCTGCTGCGATGCGTCATTTTAACTTCAATCACTGAATAAAACTGTAATAGCTCAGCTCTTTCTGTTTTAATTTTAGGATTCCCCTCACTACAGTTTGTCCACATCTAACTGTAATATTTTGCAACAGAAAACTTTTGAAAAAATTCACTATATGGAGACAAAAACTTAGGACGCTTGAATTTCCAGCTGTAAAATTTGTTCATTATATAGAAAACTTCACTATATAGAAATTCATTATAAGGAGACAAAAATACACCGAAAGTAGAACGAAAAAGCAGTGTCTTCGAAACCAGTTCATTATAAGGAGAGCTTCATTTTATGGAAGTTCACTGTAGTGAAGTTCGACTGTAATTATAAAAATATTTTGTTTTTTTTTGTAATTTTTAGTTTTAATTCATTTTTTTTATTTTCGTCGCTTCTTTTAAGTGTCTGATAGAAAACAAACAAATTTAATTTTGAGCGTTCCAACAATCCGACAAAACTGTGGTACTAGCCATATATCCACACAGCCCGTGAAACAATGGATTAATTGTGTCGTCGCTTCAGTGAGAAATTTGTCTCTCATGTATCACTGGATTGGCCACCAATGTCGTGTAATACCACACCATTGGATTTTTATTTGTAGGGGTATACCTTCTGCTGAAATATGAACGAGACTTTATCAATAAAACGGTCCGCGGATGACATATGGCAAAAATAAATTTTTTTTTTTTGGTAGGACTGTTATAAGCTTACATGGCAAATTTCAGCGAGATATGTCACATAGTTTGTTTTCTGTGTTACTGTAAACAAGTCAACCTCGAGTGTGTTCTTCGAATTTAACGATGGAAATTCAAGTTGAACAAAGAATTTGTTTGAAATTTTGTCGCTAAGGAAATGCTCGCCATGACTGATACGGACATCCGGCACATCATAACTGGTGACGAGACTTGGGTTTATGAGTATGACGTCGAAACAGCCCAACAATCATCGGAATGGCGCTCCCCGGAGGAGCCGAAACCCAAAAAAACCACGCCAAAGTCGCTCAAAAATTAAGGTTATGCTGACTGTTTTTTTCGATTACGAAGGTGTGGTGCACTCGGAATTCCTTCCGCAAGGCCGATCGGTTAACGCTGAATATTATTTAGACGTTTTAAAGCGTTTGCGCGAGAACATTCGTCTTAAAAGGAAGGAATTGTGGGAAAACAAGTCTTGGTTCTTGCATCACGATATTGCACCAGCTCACACATCACGTCTTGTTCGCGATTATTTGAACAAAAATAATGTTAATATCGTTCCGCAAGCACCGTATTCGCCTGATATGGCTCCATGTGACTTTTTCCTGTTTCCCAAGCTCAAGTTGCCGCTCCGTGGAAAATATTTTGAGACAATTGAAGTCATAAAAGAGAATTCGAAGAAGGAACTGAAATCCATACCGAAATCGGCCTTCCAGAAATGCTTTAATGATTGGAAAAAACGTTGGCATTTGTGTATCGCCTCCAATGGAGATTACTTTGAAATAAAATAAAAATTGAACAATAATTAACCGTTTGTGTTTTAATATATTAAATCAGTCTCGTTCATATTTGTAAGTCTACGTAAAGTCAATTGAGGCATTAAAAGCCAACATTACTAAAGTTATTCACGAGATACCGATCGAAGTCCTCCAGTGAGCCATTTGAAATTGCTGTTCACGGATGACCGAATTACGGCGCAGTTGCGGAGATTATCTCTAAAACGAAAGAAAATTTTATCTCTAAAAGATAAATGTCATGAATGGTTCTACACAAAATTAATAAAGATTGCCCCATCAATTGAAATTTTCGTGGTTTTATTTCTATTTAAAATCGGATACCTCTAAATTGATCAACCTTTATAAGGAGCACTAAGCATTCATATAAGTGTGTGAAGGCAAAGTAGTTGGCCTGCATTCTAGAAGCCAAAGTGTGGAAAAAACTGAGACTTAGTCAGAAAAGTATTTCTATATTTTCTCCAGAGAAACTGGAAGCAAAGTCATCATTAGTAAGAATTAGATTGTTATATACTAAAAATATTTCAGAGTGCTTCAATATGCTTACTCTTAATATTTTAATACAAGAAATAACGTGGGTGTAGGATTGATGATGGCGGTAAAATGTTCTACAAAAATATTCCCCAGAACATTTCAGTGGGGACCGCTCAGATGACAACAGTGTGGGATAACCGATAAATGTGCACCATTAATTTCTTTCTAAAATTTCTATTAAAATTATCATACTCGCTATCTTGTCCAATAATTTACTAATCCATATAAAATGTGGTTAAATTTTAAGGGCTGATGCTGAATGTAAACCACACCTAAACGTCAAGTTTTTTTCTGCTTCTTATTTAACACTTTTCAATTTCAGACTAATTCAATTTGAACTATGAAAAAATACACAATCGAGCAACGCGTTAAAGTTATTCAGGCTTATTATGAAAACGGGTGTTCAAATCGAAATGCATATCGCGCACTTCGTGAATCATCTTCAGTGATGAGGCAAATTTTCACCTCAGTGGATTCGTCAATAAGCAGAATTGCCGCATTTGGGCGAATGATAATCCAAGAGTAATTGCCGAAAAACCAAACCACAATGAGTGACTGTTTGGTGCGGCTTATGGGCCAAACTGTCGTTTTTCCAAAACGAGGTCGGTCAGGCAGTTACTGTGAATGGTGTTCGCTATCGTGAGATGATAACCAACTTTTTATGACCCGAACTGCAAGACATGGATGCGGACGATATGTAGTTTCAACAAGACGATGCCATTTGTCACACAGCTAACGAAACAATGGCTCTTTTGCGCGAAAAATTTGATGGCCGTAAAATCTCACGTCGCGGCGATGTCAATTGGCCGCCAAGATCATGTGATTTGACACCGTTGGTCTTCTTTCTTTGGGGTTTTTTGAAAGAAAAGGTTTACGTCGATAAGCCAGCAACAATTCAAGAGCTAAATGATGAGATAATTCGGCACATTAACGGCATAAAACCTCAATTATGCCTCAGCGTCACCGAAAATTTGGACCATCGGATGGAGGTGTGCCGCTGAGGCCACGGCGGTCAGTTAGCCAATATTTTGTTTTATGCGTAATTGATTCATACCAGTATTATCATAATAAAGAGAAATGATAATAATTTTCTAAAAAAATTGTATTTGGTTCGAAATCAACACCAGCCCTTAAAACTTAACCGCCCTTTATAAAATTATTTATAAATACCTGAAAAACAACAATTATTTAAAAATATATGATGGAACTAGTTTCACACAAGCATTACCAATATTAAAATTCAATTCAGTGTACAAAGCAAATCTCTGGGATGAGGTGCTTTTAAAAAATTTTCTTAGAACTAAATTCGAAATGGAAAATTTAAAATTTTTATACTCGAAAATTCTCTAAAATAAATTTTTTTATAAACGCATTGAGTTGTTTGGTCTAATTCTTATATTTTTTTTCATATATGATAAAAACTGCGTTGTCTTTTCTTTTTTATACTCCTGTGATAATATATTTCACATTCTCCGTAAGGTTTTTAAACCATTTTTCACCCAAACAAAAAAACAAAATTTTGAATAAATATTTTGTGAGCTCGGAATGGTGCAAAGTAATCCTGAGTAATCGCTTATATAGAAAAAAGCTCCTATTAACTGCCTTAACATTTCCATCAGCCAAGGCCAGGACACGTCGCCGTGCAGTTCGCGTGCTGATTTTAATTCTATTAATTTCTGATATTCCCTTCTCATGTTTTCAACTGGCTTGACCTGACACTCAATGCAAATCCATTTAATGCGGTGATCATCCTTAAGGATAATCGGTTAAACAGAACATGCTTTACTTTTGAAGGATCCAGTATTCCCATATTTTAGAAGAAAACATCCGGTACTAGTTGGCTTGTTATTTCATTTATTCAGAAATTTTGTATATCCCAAATTGTGGTCATATCAACTTCAGTCAATTTGGCATTTTTTACACTTCCCATTTTATTTCCAGTGGTGTGTCACTTCAAGAAAATAATAACCCGCGTTGAATTGTCGCTGATTAATTTAATGCCGCAAAGTAACAGAACATTCTTAAATTGGCTGTCGCAGAAAACAATGTTGCCAACTTAAAGTTCTTCGCATCTAAACGGCACCCTGAAGAAAAATTATTATTTGCTGCTGAAGATTTCATAATTTCTTAACCAAACACTTTGCTGTTGATAAGATGGTAACTTAAACATCTTACATATCCTGCCACTTATACAAAATCGGGCGAAACCAAAAAAAAAACAAACAAAATTACCCCGGAAGGTACACCTATAATAATAATCGCAGCGCAAACTAATAGCGTCGGCTGCGGTTGATGTCGTAAGTTTGCGATCACGTACCTTAGACATTATTCAAATGCTACAGATGCCACGAAGAAAACTATAAAATACTAAAGTTGAAAGTAATACCAACAACTATTGAGGCAACCGCAAAAGCATATGAAGGAAATATAAATATAATAATATATATAGAAAAAAAATTGCAAAATCCTTCCAGAATCCACTAATCCTTCTTAGCAAATTCAGCATTTTTTTGGAAGCTCAAATGCATCTTAAGCTAGAAATATGTATGGGATATGCAAGCTTATATGTATATGTATGTGCACGTACGTAAGTTTTCTACTCATGCATGTTGTTTATTTGCCCCGCGTTGTTATTGTTGTTGCTCTCTGTATCGCGTAACACGCAGGTGGTTGTTGAAAGTTTCAAGCAGTATTTATGTACTCAGTAGCTTGCTAAGCTGGCTAACAGTGGCGGCAGCGTAAGCAGCAGTACAACAATGCGTACGCGTAACATAAGACGCCAGCATGTGCGAGTGTGTACATACATAGGCGTACATATATTGACATACAAATGCATACATATACTCGTACTTAAATACTAGAAGATTTTCTGCTCATGTGTGGTTCAACTTATCCACACATCTATGCAGGGTAATGGGTGTGTACATGTAAATGGGTGAGTGTAAGTAATGGTAATATGGATTATTACGTAGTTTAGCAATTTAAATTTTAAACTTTCTGCGTGCGCGCAATTTCCCAACACTGACAGGTGATGAATAATCGCGGTCATGATTGCGGAAATACTGTAACTTTGCATGAATCGGTAGTGGTTTTTGCTGAAAGTGAAGAAAAGCTTAAACGTGTTTAGTAATTAAAGGCAATTAGGGCTTTAATTGCTCATAAATATTCCATTGTGGTGAAAGTAATGAGATATTTTAATTGATGGCAGTCAATCGGACACCCATAAATCATAGTAATTTAACAAGAAAGTAATTTTGGGCTTAACCCTCGGAAGACACACTGAGGGGTGAGTCACCCCACAAAATATTTCTTGGGTTGTAGTTTGTTTATTTCTAACATCTGAAAATATACCTTTAGTGTTAGCAACACCAATTTTACTATTCGAATTCATGCAGTAAATCTTCAGTAGTTGGTACGCACCGAATTTATGCAGATCTAAAAAGTGATGGCGTGAAATTTATCACACTGTGTAATTTGCGTACTTTGTTGGCATATACAGTCAACGGAAAAACGAGATTGTACACCATATATTATCATCCAAATCAGTTAAAAAATTCTCTACCTCGCTTTGTTTTAGAGGCCAACTTCTAGGCCACATACTGCTCTAAAAGAAAATCACTCCTTATACAAATGGAAACAAAAAAGATAAAAAGTAATAATTTATAAAACTAAAAGACGTGCATACTGTTAGCGTCAAATTAAGTACGCACCACAGTCTTGACTATTTATGTACTTATTTTTTTTTTATTTTTTTTTTTTAATTATAATTTTATAAAAAAATATAGTTCATACTACAACAAAAACCATCTATTGCAACGAACTAATAATTCAGTATCCAATTTTCATGGATTTGCTATTTTCACGTACTCTTACTACTATTTTCTTTTTAATTTGTATCGGCGCCGTAGCCGAATGGGTTGGTGCGTGGCTAACATTCGGAATTCAGAGAGAGAACAAAGGTTCGAATCTCGGAGGAACACCAAAGTGAAGAAAAACATTTTTTTTATAGCGGTCGCCCATCGGCAGGCAATGGCAAACCTACGAGTGTATTTCTGCCATGGAAAAGCTCCTCATAAAAAATATCTGCTGTTCATGGTCGGCTTGAAACTGTAGGTCTGTCCCAGAGCTCGAATGGAAGATCCTTTCGCATCCGCAGTTTTTTCAGGGCCTTGCACCGACCGATTACCATCTTTTCCGCTCCCTGTCAAACACTATGAAGGGTGTTACCTTCAATTACAAAGAGGTATTTAAAAACTGGCTCAACAACTTCTTTGACACCAGACCAGGCGACATTTGGCGGAACGGCATCAACAAATTGATTGCGAGGTGGAAAAAGGTTGTAAATGGCGCCGGCCAATATATAATTGATTAATTTATTGATACAAATATTGATTTTTGTTCAAATAAAAGCCCTCGTTAAAAATGCTACAAACCTGTTACCGAATCTAATATTTTAATTTCAGCGGAATTTTCTTCTTACATTTATTTTTATAGCACCCGATAGGTATATATTACCTTCAAGTTGGGGCCAGTTTGTGATTGCAAGTCGGTCGTACTTACAAGTATAACTTAAACGAATTCCAACCGCTTTGGATATATACAATTTTTCATAAAATTAAATAAATTTTGCTTCTTAAAATAAGCTACTTAGTGTCGAATTAAAAAAGTTAGAAATAATCTAATTATGTCTTTCTTTGGTTTGTTAAAAATTTGTGGATGATTTTGCTATGAAAAGTTTTAATATCTGTTTTAAATAAAAATCAAAACATAGTCCTGTGTAGTGCTAAGGCTTTTTTGAACTATGATTATCTGTATGAAAATGTTCCGTATATTCTTTTTTTTTTTTTTGACAATTTTCGGTGTCGGAATCAAAATTCGGACAACCCCCTTTTGATGAATCCTTTTTTTATAAAAAGTTTTCGCATAACACTTTATTTCAAATTGTGATTTTGTTTAACAAGCTATTAAAATGTATAATTGAAAAAGTTAAAAAATATTATAAATTTTTAATTTATGTTTTTCGTTGGTTTATAACAAAATTTTGGTTTAGATGATTTCCTTATGAAAACTTTCAATATCTTTTTAAATAAAGGAACCTTTAGTAATTTTTTTTTTCATAAAAGTCGATACATCTGAAGCGTCTGGCGTAATTCTAAAGCCTTCTTAAAATGTGTTTAATTTTATGGAAACCATTTAATACATTGTTTTATAAAAATCCAGACATGTGGAGAGTTCTTTTTACAGCCTTTTTAAAATATGTTTGAGTTTTTGAAAAAAATTGTTTGTCCATTTTTTTTACTATTTTCAGAATCGGGTTCATAACTTTAACACATTTGTACCTATTTTGGTATATACATTTTTTTTATAAAATTTTCACATAACACTTTTTTAAATTGAATTTTTTTTAACAGGCTTATTCACACGCATAATCGACAAAAAAGTTTATAAATTTCTAATTATGCCTTTTCTTTATAAAAAATATTATACTTAGATGGTTTTGTTGTGAAAATTTGTAATATATTTTTTAAATAAAAATCAAAACATCTTTTTTTTCCTCCTTTATTAAATACACCTGTCATATGACACTAAGTAATTCTTTCTACAGCTTGGATTTCATGACATTAATCATTATCAATATTACATTTTGGTTAAGTTTTTGTGTGAATTTACAAGTGCATGTAGGTACATACATAGCTTTAAATTATTCTAGTTATCAGCTGAGCTGGGGTTGGTCGTTTGAGCCGGCTGGAGTTTGCCCTTTCTGTTGCTGGGAGCTGTCGCATGTCAGTATTTGTATGGTTCATTAAGGGGTAACACCACTCTACACGCGTAAAATAAACACGATTTTTAAAGAATTTTTTTGTGTAGAAAGAAAGGGAAAACAATCACTCTGATTTGGGAAGTTATTACTTATATACTAAAATACAAAACTACAAAGTTTGATCGAACAATTTTACAAAATGGCGGCATTGGAGACATTTTTGTAATGTGGTTTCTCTTGAAGGAGCTCCGCGGCACGCAGCACAGAGGGTGCAAATTTTAATTTGGAACAAGGAAATTTTTTTTTCTTAATCTAGATAAGAATAGCTAGAGAAACACGTAGGGGATTTAAAAAATAGTTATTTTTGTGGAATTAGCAAGCATTTGAAGGAAAAAACTCTATTTTGGACTAAAAAAACGGCACTTAAATAATTATAACAATCGTTTAAATTAATCTATCGAAAATCCCCTACGCTCTTCTCTTAAGAAGGTTATTATACAGACGTAGTGAAAAACCTGATTAAAAATATTTAAAGTTGTTTGAGTTATGCTGCGTGCCAATTTCAGAAAACGTGTTTTGAGAAAAACGCGTTTAAAGTTTGGAAATTTGGAGAAATCGTTAGGTAGCAGTCACTAACGCTTGGTTAAAAGCTTAAAATATTTATGAAATAAACTTCGGTAACGTATAAAACTTTTTGTTCTGTATTTTAAAAGGTTCAAAGAATTTTTTAAGCTTATAAAAAAAAATCAATTTTTTGAAATTTCTAGAGTGGTGTTACCCCTTAAACGGACAATATGATTTGTGCTGCGTTTGCGGATGATTTCTGCTACTGTATCGATGTTGAGGTCGCTATGAATATCTTCGTTTGGGACGTACCAAGGTGCATTGGTTATAGTTCTAAGTATTTTTGATTGTAGTCGTTGAATAATGTTAACACGTTGGCTGCCACGGATCACCGGTGATCACAAAAAAAATCTACCCCCAAGTGCCAAGCAAAAAAAGTCATGTTCCCGTTTGAATTTTAACGAGATATTTTTACCAGGAATAAAAGTCACGCTCCTGACGCGTATGAGCACGTTTTTGTGCTGTGTTCACCGGTGACCACTTGCCGTTTTTTTAAAACTATTCTTATTTTTTTTGAAATGTGATCACCGGTGATCTCCTTTCGAAGAAGTAAATCAAAATAAATCAGTATCAAACTTGAGTTCATAGCGAGCAGTTGGTTGCAAATTACAGTGAAATATAGTGAAGTGAAGTTGTGAAGTTATGAATTCCGAGGAAATACGTGACGCGTTGAATTCAATGGAAAATTCCAGTGTTAGTGGTGGAATTTTAGTCCAGATGAAGATGAGTACATCCCCGATTCAGGCAGTGATACAAGGAGTGATGACAGTATTGATGAGGACCTCGATGTTAGTGCTAACATTTGTAATAATACTGCTGATGAAGAACAGACGGAAACTACGACAGCATGGACCTCGCCTGCTACCGGAGAGACTTTGAAGAATTTAGAAGAATTTACCAATCCACCCCAGGTTTTGCAATATGATGCCGGTACGCCATTTCAATATTTCAGATAGTTTTTAACCGATGAGATATTGGATATTATTGTTGAAGAGACAAATAGGAATGCAAACTCTCAAGTAACTGGCATCGGTACTCGCAGCAGCAGTAGGATGAATATGTGGAAAGATACTGATCGCCAGGAGATCATGGAGTTTCTGGCCATAGTCATGTATATGGGAATGGTAAAATACCCTGCAATAACCGACTATTGGAAACCAAGCACATTGTTCAAAAACGCATTCGTCCCACAAGTTATGGCTCGTAACCGGTTCCAGATCTTGCTCAAATTCATTCACTTTGCAGATAATGCCCAGTCCTCTGAAACAGTGTCAAAAACTTATAAAATGAAAATATCCTGATTTTCGTCAAAGCATTATCCTTTTCATGAGTGGAAAAGATAGCGCTTCAATAGCGCGCTCACCTCCGCAGGGAAAACACTTTTTAATAACGTCGACAGAAGCAACAAAGGATGGTAGGCGCAAGAGACATCGTTGCGGCATGTGTTATTCAGAATTAAAGACGACAAACTCGTCGTCAGTCGCCAGGAAGAAGGCCAAACTGGTGGCAACATACTGCGCCCAATGTCGGAGGTCACCATACCTATGTCTTAAACATTTTCAACAACTACATTAAAATTAAAAACAAAAAATATGGTTTTTTCTGTTTCCAGAATTGAATTGAATTTTCTCATTTCTAATTTCGTATTATTTCAAAACTTTGTATTTTACTATGAAATAAAATATTTTTTCTTTTAAAATAAACTTTCATTTTCCCAAAACTCCTTCCGTTAGGGTCCCAGCCCCTAAAATCTAGGGGCCTAAGCGTGTATCACTGGTGATACATTGGCACCTGGGGGTAGTTTTTTGAAATGATCACCGGTGATACATTGGCAGCCAACGTGTTAATGTTACTTTTACTTTCAGTTCCGCAGATTTCTATGCCGTATGCCCAGATTGGTACAATCACAGTTTTGAAAATAATGGTTTTATTCAGCAAAGACAGTTTCGAGCGCCTGCCAAGTAGCCAGTATAGTTGTCGGAATCTGTTTTTTACCTCATTTCTTTTCAACGTAGTATGTTCTTTCCAGAGAAGTTTGGAGTCAATAGTCATTTGAAGGTATCTTGATTTGGTGTCTATCAGGATTTGTGCATTGTTTATTGTCAGATTCTTGCATCCTACTTTCTTGTTAGAATAAACAACATGAATTGTTTTGCTACTATTGATTTGTATACCCCAAGCATGAAACCATGTTAGTACTATGTTAAAAATCTGTTCTAACTTGTTTGTTGCTGATTCTAAGGTTTTATGAGTTGCCAATAGGACGGCGTCATCTGCAAAAGTTGCTATCATGTCTATACTTGCACGCAAGAGAATATCAGCTGTGTACAGCACATATGTATATTACAGGCCCTAGTACACTGCCCTGAGGTACACCGGTTTCCATGAGTTGAATGTTGGAGTATTTGTCTCTATATTTCACATGAAAGTATCTGTTTGCTTAATAGCTTTTCTTCTAAAGCTATTCTCCATTACATTGAACCGAAAAAATTCAAAAAAGTTTTTTATTTTATTTTATGTTTATAAAGAATTTCTCAATGGTTTTGTTTCCCACTCAAATGAAAACCGGAACATTAAAAGTTTCTGAGGTACTCGTATTTCTAAGGGCTTTTTGAAAAAGTGTGGGTTGATTGTTTTCAATATATTTTTAAAACGAAAGTCGATGTATGAAAAAATTGTGTTTGCCTTAATTAAAAATTAGTCCGGTCGTGCTTCCTTTTACAAATCCTTTTTGACGATGTATTACTTCAAAAAAAATAGTGTACAATAAAGGGTTTTCCAATAATAGTTGTTAGTTAAATATATAAAAGGCTATCGAGAGATGATTAACGATTTTTTACGGCCAGAATTTGATGATATTGATTAGGACAACTTTTATTTTCAACAAGACGGCGCTACGTGCCACACAAGCAACGAAGCCATTGATCTTTTACCGAAAAAGTTTCCGGATCGTGTTATCTCTCGAAAAGGTGATCACAAGTGGCCACTAAGATCTTGTGATTTAACACCTTGCTACTTTTTTCTTTGGGGCCACGTGGAAGAGAAGATCTATGCCAATATCCCAGGGGCGATTCAAGACCTCAAAGGTGGATTTCGTGAGGCTTTCAAGGACATAGGGCAGCCACATTGCTATTCGGTTATGAAAAATTGCATGAAAAGGATATTGTCCTGTAAACGTGTTCATGGTGGTCATTTGCCTGATGTTATTTTCCACTATTGACGTCATACCTTTCTCTTTATAATGAAATACATATCCGATCATTTATAATAAAAATAGCATTTTTCTTTGAATATCAAAATAACACCTCTTATTGGAAAACCATTTATTTTTAATCAAAATAATTACTCAGATTTTTTATTTATTACTTTCTACCGCTAGAAAAACTTCCTAAAATATGCTTATTATCCTTTGCGCTACAGTTGCTTTACCAAAACTAAAAGTACTCTCAAATATTTTTCAAACTACAAAATTGCTGTCTTCAAATGTCGCAACGTCATGTTATTTTAGTCATGTTAAAAATTCTCATATCTATAATAGATGCATTTGCCATTTCATTAAATTGAATTGATCATAATTCAAGCAAAATGGATATGATAAAAAATTTAATGTCGTTTAGTATTTATATACGCCAAACCCTGAACAATCGCATTTTATCTTTCAAATGCACCAATATTTCAGATTGGCAAGTGTTACTTGTATTCTAATGATGGCGCAAATCTGTAGTAAGATTTTCGTAGCAGCTACTGAAATTCTCAGCACAATTTCCCATGTTTACCTACTTATCAGCACTAATTTACATACATACCTATGTAATGTGTGCTCATCTGCTCTCGTCTACTGCGCTGCCTGAGTAAGCTTTTGGGTGAGCCAAATTTCACCAATGGTCGCCTTATCGCCATATGTGTAAGTGCGTTCAGATATGTGTGTATGTATGCATATGTAAATATTTGCGAGTGTATCTTATATTCCAGGAAAATGGAAAAAGAAGCTGAGAGTGTGTAAACAAAATGGCATAAAAGATTACATAATTTCTCGAGCAAACAAAAATACCGACACACTAACGCTTATCCATGTGCAAATATTTACCTATGTGTACAGAGACAGCATAATTTTCACTTACTTGCGTTTGCATAACAAGTGAACTTTACACTTTGCGTTTTTGGTCATATTATCATTGAAAATTTTCACGCCATCGCTAAACACAACTTGCAGGATAGGTGTGCTCGTTTCGTTCTTTGTCACTTCGTACGTGAAATTCATTCTGCGCACGAAAATAATGCGTCACAATATTGCAGTTCAGCTTCAGTCATGCAGAATTTACTTGTGCAATCTGAAAATCCCTAAAGCCGCCTGTATTTGACAGCATGCCTGCGCACACAGACCATTTGCTAAGCGCCATACGCGTGTGTGTATGGATGTGTATATACTACAAGGTTAATTTATGTTTGTATGTGTGTATGTATGCCGGCATATTTGTGGATATGTAAGAATGATTTCGTGTAATCTCCGCTTACTTATGACAAAGTCTCATGTAAAAGGTGACTGATTTCGATGCAGTCTTCTGCTTCGATTTTCATTTTCAAAATCTCTTTAGTTCACTTTCGTGCATATTTATTTTCAGCCATCGTAAATTCAAATTCTTGCACACTGTTTACTGAAATATTAAATTTTCGTCTGTTCATAATCCCGTACCTGAAGAGCTCAAAGGTGATGGAATTCCATCAATGAGTGAATGGGTAGAAGGAAGCTGATTTGCCAGAGTTACCTGATTTACCTAAGTGAAGGCTACACATCTGAAGGCAGCAAGCAGAAATAACATATAAAAATACATCGAAAAAAAAAAACAAACTTGTTGTGTGGCCTACACATAGTATATACATACAAGCACATAAATGAGCAAGTATTTCTTCCAACAGTAGCTTTAGTCAAAGGCACAAGGCCAGGATAAAGGTGAGGTGGTGTGCCTTAAGAAAAATTTGCCATTCATATAGACAATCAAGTTGCCAATGTGTTCGTGTAATCTTGCTTATGGGCAAACACTGACTTCAATAATGTTATCAGTCGCATTTTCTGCCGACGGTCCCTTGAAAGTATGCAATGATTTCTTAGTCAAACTAAGTTTTTACATACACATACTTACAAGCCGAGTTCATTCTCTTTGCTCACGGCGTTATTTGTCGTTTACTTTGCCGATAAATTTCTAGCAGTTTGCTTGCTCTTAGCGTCGGCAAAGTTATCATGCAAAAGGTTGGAAAAGGATGTAGAAAAAGTTAGTTGAGTTGGAAAAGATTAAATTTGTGCATTAGCTCGGCTATGATAAAATAAACGAATTTGCTTAAGTGTACTAGGAACGAAAAATAAATTAATAGAAGATTATTTAAGGTCAGTGCACATTCATTTGGAGTTGTCTGATTTACTTTCACTGAATTTTACGGGCGTTTTTGAAGAAATAAATTTGTATATAAGTATTAAGTAACTTTTCTAACTTTTGAAAATTAAATGGGACATCATTTTGAGCAAACCGTATTTTTGGTTTGAAGACTATTTTCAAAACTAGGCGTTTCATTTCTAGGCTATACCTGAAGTTTATTCTTAATATTAGTTTGGGACAAAGGAAATATATTACTTGTACGTAAAACTTTTACGCAAATGGTTTTAGATTGTTTTATGGGCGATCTTTAGCTCTTGACCGATTCTACGACTAATAACATGCTGATCAACTTCGATTATTTCTGTGATTGTATCAATATTTTCGACCTTTTTTTACTATGAAAAATGCCTGAACATTCCGTGACGAAACTAAAATTGTATGAAGTTAACTCTTACAATATCGGTACCATAAACACCAATCACTATTTCAACGTTCTGGCTTACATTTTCGCTTTTATCAAAGAAAAACTGTAAAATATACCGAATATTCTCTTGGTTGACTTCGAGTGTTAATACCTTGTAACTCACAACTGAATGCAACAAATAAAAAACCGCAAACGAATGTTTTAGGGAAATGTCACCTTGGTTGGTGGTTGGTTAGAGTGGTGATTCATCCAGAATCCAATTAGCGCTTCCGCACCATTTTGTTGCCACATCCTCGTTACCAAATTGTTTAACAGTTATTTGCAGCAGGATTATATCCAGTCTGTGCGGTTTAGGAACCTTATTAGGTTGTTGACGTCTAAGCCAGACAGTTGCTCGAGACTCTCGAAGCGGGTTTGCCCAGGGTTAACATTCTGTCCCTCCATAGGGCAGGGCATTCACAGAGGAAATGGAAGATTGTTTCTTTTTTCTCCGGTTGTTTACAACTATGACAGTATGTGTTGTGAGGGATGCCCATTTTGGCGGCTTGTTCTCCGATAGACCAGAAGCCAGTTATGACTGCCGTAAGTCTGCAGGTGTCCCGTCGTTTCATGTTTATCAATGTCGACGATTGCTTGAGGTTGTAGGTGGGCCATAACTTTCTGCTAATTTTGCATTTCGTCTGGTCTCTCCATCTACACTCTGCAATTCGAAGGTATTTTAGGGAAATTGCATTCTTGACCGCACCTAGTGGAGTGAATACTGGTACTGCAAGAGCGTTATTCATGGCAGATCCCCCTCTTGCCAGTTCATCAGCTTTTTCGTTATCTTCGATGTTCCGGTGTCCCGGGACCCACATTAAGGTTACTCTATGGTTTTCACTCAAGTTGGTGAGGATGTTCCTACTTTGCTCCACCACTTTAGAGGTTGTTATAGTCGCGTCCAGTGCCTGGATTGCGGCTTGGCTATCCGTTGTCACCTTGACAACGAGCAAAAACTTTAAATTTGTTTGATCGATGATTTATAAGGAATCGATCACTACAGCTTTCTACGGAGAATATATTGGATTTCTTTTACCCCAAGCTAATATAATCTTGAAGTTAAAACTATGTTTGTTTTTAATACACATTTTTTGGTGAAAATATTAAACATTTCCACTTTTATGAAAAAAAAAATTTCTAAGTTTATTCTTCGAAATTTCTAGCAGCTCGCAGAAAGTTTTTCGTATTGGCACTTTTTCCTTATGCAATTTTCTTTCAAAAGATTAGTTGCATTATCATTTGTTCGGCTTTTTAGATGCATTATGTGCTCGTAAATTTACTCATTTAAGTCGAGTAAATTAAATGGTGTTTTTGTGCCCAGCTTAGTCTAAAAATTTGGAAAACAAATTTAACAAAATTCATATTTTTTCTTGTTTGTTTTCAGGAGGCTTATTACACCACCGCTCATACATCGATAATATTTTTCCTTTTGTCAGATAACGCCATTACTTCGGAAATGAGATATTTCTGGTTTCTATAAACGAAAAACTGATCCAAGTGTATTTTAAGAGACCTTCATTGAATTCAATTTAATGTTGAAAAGAGAGTTCTACAGAGCCCTTAAGAAATTATAGTTTGAGAGATAAAACCGCTAAAAGAAAGAGACTTTTACAAAACGAAAAAAAACACTTATTCACGAGTTTGTCTCTTTATTTATTTATCTTTTTGTAAAAAAAGTATCGTGCATTCGTTATCTGTAGAAAAGCGAAACACCTTCTAAAGAAAAAATTATCGGACGTCAATGGGAAGTTTAGCCCATTTCACATTTGCGCTTTATTCAATGGGCTATACGACTTTGCAATTTTTATTATTTTCCAATTCTGGTTAAAAATTTTGAAATTTTGATGAAAATTTATCTCTCTTTTATAAATCTTGCACAAAGTTGGAAATCTGGACTACTATTCGTTTTTTTTCTTCATTGTTTCACTCCTCTTAGGAACAAAGCGATAAGACGATTTTTATAAATAAAAATGTTTTTGAATTGACCAGTTTTAACAGTTTACACTTTTAAGGAAGGAAGATGAGGAAGGCCTTCCCTGCGTTGGAAAAATGTCGTGGAGAAGAACTTAGCTTCACTTGGTATATGCAACTGGCAGCGGTTACCATGTGAAAGAAACGACTGGCGCGCTTTGTTAAACTCGGCCAAAATCACTGAAGTGATTACAGTGCCAATGAGGAAGAAGAAGTTTACAATTTTAATGAATATTAAAAGATAATTTTAACTTTCACATTGTTGAAATAAAAAAAGTATTTTAGAAGTGTAAAACTATGTGCGAATGACTTCGGAGCTCAAAAGAACTTCACAACTGTATATGAAAATCTTTTAGGCTGGAACAGTGATCTATCTATTTTTAGGCTGGGGAGTAATAGCAATATATAAATAAACTCAAAAAAGCTTGAAACAATTTAATAGTGTTGAGATTTATGCAATTGAAAATTTGAGTATTGAGGTTTTTGATGTGAAATACATAATTTTGTTTTCTTTTTAAACTTTCATAATTTTTTGAGAAAGAATAGTTTTAAAAAATTTTTTCTTGGAGGGAAATGTATTTTATTTTTGTTGAAACCTTTTGGGGAAGAATATTTTGTAGTAAAAACAACTCCCCATAATTCTTTGAGATATAATCAAATACGAACCGCGAATCTGTGTTAACAAAAAAATTAGATGTTTTTCCAAAATTTAATGTTTTTCCAAAAAAAAAGGTAAAAAAAATTTAAAATTTTCCCCAAAAAAAACAAAATTGGTTCCAAAAAAAATTACTTTTCCAAAAATTTTTGGATGATTTGACATGGAATTGCTCAATCCGCTTTATTCTTCTCTCTTCTTTTACTTCCATTCCCAAATCAACCATTTCGACTGCGAAATACTCGAAAACCGTTCATTGAAACTACAGCTAACGATAAAAGCGTAACTAAAAAATTGCAGAGACCTAGCAAACTTTCAACCAACTGAAGTTGATATCGTAACTGAAATGTAATTCACTGCTCTATTCTTAATGCGCAATCTCCTAATGTGCCGGAAGCAATTTAATTTAACACTGATAAAAATTTCCATCGCTTCTTCCTAAAAGGCGCTATTAAATAAATTAGCTGTGGAAGCTACAAATCCAACACCAACTCTCCATTCTTGCTCGTATGGCACTTAGTTGAAGGCTATGGCGTCGTACAGCTCTTTTTGTCGCTTTTGAATTGTCATAAATATCGTGGAAATGCAAATCTTACGCCAATCTAAAGCCATTTCAAGTAAAACAAGTAAACTCACTTTGTCGTTTTGCCTTTTTCTTGCCTTTCGCTGATTTTCACTTACCATAAAACCAAATTCAATTCAACAAAGCTTGATCCTCTATCCTGCCGGCTCCTCTTGTTTTTACAAACCACCAACGCCTCCCCATGCCAATGCGCTGGTCCTAACGCAAATAGTTTTTTACGTCACTTCCATAGCGGCGATTATAAATTTTAGTATTTAGCATGAGGATTTAAACCATAAAATTCCATTATGCGATGACATTCGCGCCCTAGCGACAAAAGCGTATGGCGACAATTTTCATGACTTTCACAGGCATTGTAACAATATGGCGAATGGCAAAAGTGGCTCACGAAGCGGCGAAGCTTTAAAGGAGTTGCACACATACCAAAATAATGATACCAAATACTCACATACAAAACTACATCGCATAAAGTGTAGGCGTATTGGCAAGATGGTTGAATAGAATATGGCGCCGTAAGTGTACAATTTTAGTGTAGGGATTTTTGTATGTGAGTGTATTGTCAAGTATTGAATTGAAAGTGTTGGACTGCGGAAATGCGCGTTCAAGAGAAAGTAGAATAATATTGGTGGGAAATCAGATTTATGCGTTTGAGTTTGGTCGTGCATAAGCAGCTTTCCACTGTACCCGGAGAGGGAGATGTGAGTATGTAGATAATATTGTGCAAAAGAGGTTATATTATAGTATAATCTTTGACATAAACAACTGTAGATTATGAAGTTTTAGCCTTTAACCATTGCCATCTGTGTGATTTTCATAGAACATAGTTTATGCAATGGGTAAGGGTAATGAAGTGGTGGGAAAATTAGCATATTTTGGAAGCTTTTTTAAGTTTGACAAATAAATTAAAAAAAATTCTAATTTCAAAAAGTGTTTAATAGTAAATATATATATAAATGTTTGGGGATTGTAGGCATACTTTTTTTATAAAAAATTTTTGTAATGTTTCTACAAAGTTTTTGTTTCTTTAGAAGGGCACGTGGAAGAAAGTGCAATTTTTAAATTATGTTGCACACACATTTTTTTTTTTTATTTAAAAATGCGAGTAGTTTTAAAAGTGCGTATAAATTGGGATTTGTTAAATCAAATATTACACAAAATCAAAAATTTGTCGGAAGATTTGTTTAGAAAGTTTTTTGTTTTGCATCGAAACCATCAGTACGTGCTTTCGTGCATAATATTGTTGTTTAAGTGCAAAGAAATTTTTCCTAAGTTATTAGTACGGCACGTATCGGACTGATAGGCAATTACGGTAACTCAAAATACAAGCACAGTCTCATTTTATGCGGATTATTTTATGCGATTTTGAAGTTGTGTGGTTTTTATTTTATACGACAAATCCTTGGACAATCATCGCAAAGTTTGATTATCGATTACATTTTCAGACAAGGAAGAGCTTCACGGCATGAGCATAAAGTTTGAGAAAATCCATCGCCTTTACCGCAAATACCTATACATAGGTATATTGCAGTGATAGTCTCATTTGCTGATGAAGGTGATTTGGAACCACTTCGCAAATGGTGCAAACCATTATTAGATAGCGATAACGATTAAAAAATGTTAAGCTATTTGACTTTTCAAAAAAAAAAATAGAATTAATTAAGTTTCAATACAAGTTTATTTTAAGCTTCTATTTGAATTTCTTTCAGGCATTCGATATATGTAATTTATTAAGCAGCCTATATCTTTTAATTTCTGCAAACTTTTTAAATGGTTTTTAGATAATTTTGGCCCGTTGTTTTGGTTTTATGCGATTTTAGAAAATTACGGAACGCAGTCTTACTTTTTAAAGCCAAGTTAAGTATTTTTAATGTAATTTTTTAAGTGCGTTTTTCTGTGGAACGTACCCTTCATATAAAACGAGTCCTTACAGTATTTAGCCCTTAACAAAATTATAAAATGACGTTAATAAAAGTCATCCGATCAGACCGCCGCTTGTTTTTAGAGTTCTCGAGGAATTTTTATGTTTTAGCGACAACAAAGACTAAGAATTTAAAAATCGTTCGTCTTCCCTTCTCACTACTATTATTTTCAAAAGAAGTCGAATGTCGAACCACTTCAACCACTTATTCTACAAATACTATATTACAAAGGCAAAATTGTGAAAAAAATTTCAAATGCATATGGAACTATAAATTTTATAGAGTAATTCTGCGTACTTAGCTTTTTATTTTCTCATAAATGTTAATTCAGTTTAATTCAGACACTTATACCCACTCGACGACGTCAGTATGAATATAAAACGAAGGCAGATATAGCGAGCTATTCAAAAAATGTTCACTTACTTTTCGTTGGCTTATAAAGTTGTGAAAATAATTAAATATTATGAAATAAAGTATAAGCAATGGTACCTCTGCTTACGTTTTCGCCTGTGAAGTCTTAAGATTCTTTAAAAACCGAAATTAATGAGAAAATGAAAAACTGAGTATGCAGCATTACGATGTACAATAGGGCGAATCGATTCAAAAATCGCTCATTGCTCTGTAAAAATCGTATTCTAGGGATCAAAATAAGAAACTTTGCCGAAGGAACCATACCTCTAAAACGAGTTCTGATGTCCCCCAATTTCAAAATATCACCATTTTTGGCCTTTACATGAAAAACTCAGCTAAATGGCTATGTGTTTTCTTTATTTTTATTTTTTTTTAATAATATCTATTTTTTCTCTTAAGAAATTTATTTAGTCAGAACATATGTAAATGAAAAAATTAATTTAAGTGAGTTATAGAAAAGAAACTAAAAAGTTCGACCCAAATTGAGGGACATCAGAATTCGTTTTAGAAGTATGGTTCCTTCGGCAAAGTTTCTTATTTTGACCCGTAGAATATGATTTTCACAGAGCAATGGGCGATTTTTTTGCCTCCCCACAAACCGACCCGGCCTAATGTACAACAAAAAAAAAATTTTTTTTTGTCGTAGGGTCACATGTTTTTCACCAATCACATGAGATTATCACCTTAATGGTGAATACGAGCTTCGTTTAAAAACTCCGTGCAAAAATAAAAACTACTTATTTATTGATCCCTTTCGAATAAACGGATTTGTCCAAGTCCGAAAAATAACCATTCGCCTATGCAATCCTGGTTTGATTAAACCCTATTTCCCGCTAGTCATTTCTGCAAATTGGCGAACAAATTGTTGTCCGAGGGAGCCAAGTCTGGAGGATGTGAAACGAGTTGGTACCCTTAATCGATGAATGCGACCACAACTGCTGAGGCGTTAGCTGGTGCCTTTTCGTGATGGAAATGGAAAAAACCGCTATTTACTCGATTCAATGGAAAATCAATCACAAAGAAATAGACCCATCTGGCTGAAACTTGCTGCAAGTTCTTCCAAAAAATTCATTCAAGTAGTGCCACCTCTCTGACTTTATATGGAATTTTCAAGTGACCCTCTTATAAACACTTAGTGTTAGGTTCATGAGGCTCAGCTTTGGTGCGGTAAAAACATGCAATATGAAGATATCATCGGCTCTATTAGATATTTTGATAACTTTTACAGTAAGCTCCAATGGCAGATACTTCTTATGAGCAGCTTTTTCATGACAGAAATACACTGGGAGTTTTATCATTCCCTGTCGAAGGGTGACCGCTATCACAAAAAACTTATACAATCATTTGGTGTGCGATGCTCGCAGACTCGCAACAGTACAATTCTGAATGGTACTCCCACACCAACCCATTCGGCTATGGCAAAGGTAATAAATAACTTCGTATTTTCAAAGTATTCTCTCATGAAAATGATGGTTCTTAGAAAAAAGTTGTATTGTTCTAAAATTTTTTGGTTATTTTAGTATATATGGTGAGGATGCACGGGGAGGCAACAGCCATTGTGGTGTCATTATACATTAGAAATTATAGAAAAAAGAGTAAATGGGAAAAGGATAACTTTTCAACGGTGACTATTAAAAGCAAATATTCTATACACCAAATATTCTCACATATATTGCATACTCTTACTTTGGGGTTTCTCTTTCATGTGGATTTTAAGCTAAGAATTTTCTGAGTAGCAAAAAGGGGTTGGATGCCCTCTTCTTGGCGTGAAAAAAAACTATTTTAAGAGTGCACAACATAGCACAATACTCTGTCTTCAGTTACTTGGAATAGATTATTTTCTAATGTTCTACTATATTAAAATTTTTTATTTCAAAAATTTATAATATTCATATTTTTCTTCTCGTTTTAGGTGAGTATCGAATTATCATGCTTTCTATCTCTTGAGATGTAAGTATCAGCTCAAACATTATTTAAAAATAAAAGTCACAAAAGCATTAAAAATTTGTATTCCAGCCATTTCTAGGCTTTCTGTTGTTAAATCGCAAGTAATAGCAAATTTAGCTGAGTTAGCTACGGCTTACTGCTAACATTAACAATTCTACAACGACTCTCTAGAGAGCTTGGAAAAAAAGTAAAAAAATAATTACAAAGAAATTTAAGCTTTACTAAACTCAAGGACAAAAGTCAACGAAAATAACAAGAAACAAATAAAAAAATTAAATATGAAATTAGAAAAGAGAGAGAAAGGCGAGAAAAGCGAAAAGCAAGTTTCGCAATCGCAGCAGTGCGTCATTCTCAAATCCACTGGCTCTTAACGTCAGCGTCTATGGCATGAAAATAAAGGTGCACGTAATGAGGCTGTCAACAAAAACTGCCAAGCGTCAACAAATTTTTTTTATTCTTATTTTCACACTTTCTTAGTAAGCGACAAGTGAACGAGTTATGTATGCATTGTAGTTATTAGAGATGTAAGTAACTTGCAAATTATAATACGTAAGCAGTAGTAGGAAATGCAGGTAGATGTATATGCGTAGTGTAGTAAAGAATATGCTAAAAGTGCGTTTGTATAGAAAGTGAAAGCGCGGCAGAAAATTTTGTTACTCATACGCAGTGTATTTACTTGTGCAATGCTCTCGAGGTAAGATTTTTTCGTTAGTTTTTTTTTAATATTGTTCATACTTTCATCATGCTTTTACTTAATACAAAATTTAGGAAAAGTAAACAAGTTTTCATCTAAATTTTAATCTTTTTAATCTGAGTTTTGAGAAAGTTTTAGGTATTCGACCACGTTACTCCTGAAATTTCATCATAATAAGTGTAAGCTTGCAGCCGCCGCAGGCAAATGGATTGGTGCTTACCATGCGGAGGTGCACAGCTTGAGGATGATGGCCACGAAACAACAATTGATAGCAAAAGTGTTTTCTAGTGGCGATCGCTCCTCGGCACATAATGGCAAACCTCCGAGAGTATTTCTGCCATGAAAATGCTTCACTTAAAAGCCGTTCGGAGGGGGCGGAAAACTCCATTTGTGAGAAGATGTCAAAACGCATGTCACAAATAGGAGAAGGAACTCACTCAAATGCCACATAAATGGCGTACGCACCAATTATATTTTTTAATATTATTTTATTTATAATTCAAATGGCTAAGAAATTGAGTTGGTTTTTAATAATTTTTTTTTGTTTATTGGATTTGAGTTTTCTGAGTTTTTTGAGTTTCTTTTGATAAAGTATGCACAAACAAAAAAAAAACCAAAAATACAAAAAAAAAATATTAAAGAAGTCTTAGCTCGCAAAGCATTGTAAATTTTCGCAAAATCTCAGCATGCATTCATTTTGGCTCGCCAGTGTAACTAACACTGAGAGCTCTGCAAACACAATATTTGTTAATTTTTTAAAACTCTGACATTTATAAATTGCATTTCCTTGCAAACTAAAGAACAAATACAAAAAATAAAGTAAAATATCGCAGCATTTTTTTCTTTATTTATTTAGTTGTTTTCCAGTGGTAATTTATTTATTCATTTATTTATTTTGGTGAATCAAGTTGTATTTGTATTTGCCATCCTAAAAGTAGCCGAATGGATAATCGAGAGGAGATGGAGCGGGAAACAGATTGGAGTTTTCAGTGACAGTCAGGCTGCACTGAAGGCCTTGGAGAAGTCGAAGCAAACCTCAAAGATTGTTCAAGAATGTAAGAAGAAGCTTAATTCTGTTGCAAGACATAACAGGCTTGTACTTATATGGGTTCGGGGACATTCCGGTGTTCAAGGAAACGAAATTGCCGATGAGTTGGCCAACCGTGGATCAGCGGTGCCCCCACAGGGGCCAGAGCCATTACTCGGAATCAGTTCCACCGGAATCATCAATTGGATCAGTGATTATGTAGGCAATCTACATAAAGAGCGATGATCCGGTCTGGAACGCGGCAGAACTGCAAAATGTTTTGTGACAAGTTCGAACAGTTGATGGTCGGTATCATTACAGGACATAACCCACGGGGCCAGCATATGACCACTATTGGAATCATTGAGGACCCAATGTGCCTATCGTTCTTGGAGGAGGCGGATAGCACTCAGCACTTTCTCTGTGAGTGTCCTGCCTTTGCTAGAGCACGGCTACGAGTTTTGAGTTCCGATGTCATGAGAATGAGTAATATTCGTTCTCTAAAACTAGGGGACATTTACAGCTTTGCCAAAGAATCTGGAAAATTCACACAGGACTAACTATCTCTATCTCTGTCTCTATTCTTTCCTATCTCTTTCTCTGATACTTTTCTCCCTCCCTCCTTGACTATCTACCCCCTTTCCAGAGCTTTAAATACAATGGGCTCTTTAGTCTGAGTGTTTTAGGAGCCACCAAATCTCCTGGTGCTCCTTGGCTCGACCTTTTCAAATTCAATTCAACAAGTTGTATTTGTAAAATTCACTACTTTATAATAGTACATCGAAAGACGTTAAATTACACAATTCAAAATGAAAATCTTTAACTTAAAGTTAAGCAAAAAATTGCGATAAATTCAAGTGACAAATTAGTGATTATGAAATTAAAATTAATACGAAAACTAAAAATTTAACTAATAAATATTAGTCTAGAGATAAATTCGTTACATGTAATTCAATACAAAAACAAAAAAGGAAATTGGAAAAAACAAACAGAATGGAAGAAAAATAGAAATATGATAGAGGGAACAGTTAAATTCTAATCACATTCATCGTGGGTAGTAAAATTAAATTTGAGCAATATAATTATGGATTACGTTTTTGTAATTGCCCCTATTTAGCACAGCCTTAGTAGTGTCAGAAATGAAATTTCACAGCCACACAGAATTAACGAAAAAAACCCATGAGGAGAACAAATACGAGGGGTGCCTTTTATGTTTCGGGATTAGGGAACAAAAACAAATTTTAATCATCGAAAATCACTTTATTGTTTTTCAAAATATTCTCCATGAAGATCTATACACTTTTGCATGCGTTTGAACCAATTGTCGAAGCACGTTTGCCACTCTGAATGAGGTACCTCCAAAACATGCATTCTGAATGCCACAACCGCTTCTTCAGGTGTCGAAAAACGTTGACCTCTCAGTTTATTTTTACGTACGGGAATAAAAAGAAGTCATTCGGTGCCAAGTCAGGACTATACGGCGGATGACCCATTAATTCGATGTTTTGGATGCTCAAAAATGCAGTTGTTTGAGCCGATGTGTGAGAGCTCGCATTGTCATACTGAAGAGTGATCTGTCTTTGGCGATTGGTTTTCCTAATTTCTTGGAAGACAACTGGCAAACAAATTGTTGTGTACCACTCAGAATTTACTGTTGTCCGTTATTCTAGTGGTACGGTTGCGACATGTCCAGTTTTTCCGAAAAATCAGGCGACCATTTGCTTGGAAGTCCTTCGTGCGCGAACAACTTTTGTTGGATTTGGCTCAACTTGAAACACCCATACAGTCGACTGCTGTTTACTTTCGGGCTCATACGCGTAAATCCATGATTCATCACCTGTTACGATGTCGTAGACGTATTTCGAAGCCCCGCGATCGTATTTTTTGAGCATTTCCTTCGACCAATCGACACGAGCCGTTTTTTGAGCGATTGACAAATTGTGTGGGATCCAACGCGAACAAATTTTTTTGACAGTCAAATGTTTATGCAATATTGAATGTATGCTGGTCCCACTAATGCCTAAGATTGTCTCAATCTCACTATAGGTCACATGACGATCTTGCAATATCAGTTCGCGCACAGCATCAATGGTTTTCGGAACAACAACTGATTTTGGACGACCTTCACGAAATTCGTCTTGGAGTGAACTACGACCACGATTGAATTCATCATACCATCGGTAAGCACTGGTGATGGGGCTTCATCGCCAAAAAATGAATTAAGTCCATCCATGCAATGTTGCTGAGTTAATCCACGTCGAAAGTTGTAAAAAATAATCGCACGAAAATGACGAAACGATTTAATTCCATTTTTGGACCGAGATGAATCTTTTAAGTTACTGTAAACAACACAAATAGCGCTGGTATTTCAAAACGTTCTGAGTACGTAAACGCCAAAAAATGTCAAACTTTGCGATACAGTCAGTTGCCAGATTGCAACACCAGGGTTGCCAAATCCCGACATATACAAGGCACCCCTCGTAGGAGAATTTAGAAATAATCAAACTTACTTGACCTTATTAATTTTAATTTCCCATGAAGATATTTCAGCGTTTTGAGTTCTATGAGTTTTTAGATATATACCCTATGATCTAAAAGTACCAGGAATATTTACTATAAACGAACCGCGCACGTGGGAACCGGTTGGACTGTAAGGACTGTTGGTAGGCTTGTAAGACACACTTCTGTCATTATTTATCCATTTTGAGGCGTTTGAGAGATGCTGTACGTCACAAACGGCCGGATATGTAGGCAAACAATTCTTGAATTTTGCATGATGATAAAGCGCCATCGTACCAATTATTTGACCAAACACCAAGTAAATACCATCGAACAAGCACCGCATTCACCTGATATGCGACATCATAAGTTGAAGTTACCACTTCGTGGAAGGAGATTTCAGTTGAAAGAGGGCATCAAAGAGGATGCGATAAAGGCGCTGAAGGCCATCCCTTCGTCGGCCTACCAGGGGTGCATGGAAGACTGGTTTCTTTTTTTTTTTTTGCTGGGAGGTTGGGTTAAAAATTCCTTCGCACCATATACATATTTAGTAACCGTCGCTACTACGTGTGTGGTGATTCCAATAAAAATATCCCTCCTCTTCTCTTGGATTTTTCCCTCCAGCCCGGGACTGCTTCCACATTGCTTCGAGGTAGAGGGCAAAAACGGCGTCATAAGAAGGGCACTTACTTACTCATCATGCGTCGAGGGTCACCTGTTTTGAGAAACCTATGCTCAATGCTCTTCAGCATAACTTTCCATATCGCGCTTCTTTTTTCAAATAATATCCATTTTTCTTCGTCTATAATCATTTTCTCGATAATTTCTTCAGGTGTAAATACACCAATAGCTCGTTGCAGGCCGGTTCTCTCTACATTCCACCTCTCGCATTTAAAGAAGGTGTGCTTCGCATCATCATACTTAGTATCTCCATATATGCAGTTTGGTTGGCTCACTTTTCCCATTCGCCACAGAAACTTGCGAAAGGACCCATGTCCAGACAAAAACTGTGTGAGGTAATAGTTAACCTCACCGTGCTTTCTTTCTACCCACTTTTTTAGATCGGGTATTAGTCTCGCTGTCCATCTACCATAGCGTTCAGAGTTCCATCTTACCAGCCAAAGTATGAGCATTTGAAATCTAATATCGGAGAAGCGTGGTGTGTTTTTGCCTCCCATCTCCGTTTGCGCTCCTGTGTTAGAATATCTATAGGGATGGTTCCGCTGATAACTAATACCGCTGCTTCAGATACTGCTCTGTATGACGAAGCCACTCTGAGAGCGCAGGTGTGTTGCACAGATTGCAAAGTTTTCGCCGGCATTGCACCCTTAGCGAATCTGCCCATATTTTGCATCCATATAAGAGAATCGAGTTCATCGTATCCATTAAAAGTTTTCGCTTGTTCTGCGTTGGACCTCCAAGGTTTGCCTTGAGCTTACTTAACATGCCGCTTACTTTGGCAGCTCTTGTGGCAGCATGGTTTATATGCGCCCAGTAAGTTAGCCTTGTGCCTAATTGCACTCCTAGGTACATGACCACTATTTTTGCCGATAAAGCGTTATCGAGTACTTGTATGTCTACTTCTAATGATATACGTGTGTTCATTAGAAGGATTAGCTCTGTTTTCTCTGTGACCAGCTTTAATCCATGGTCTTCTAGCCACGTCTGAGCTCGGATCATCACCTGATTTAACTTCCTTTTGGCTTCGTCAGTGTTTCGAGCGGTTATTACAGCTGTAATGTCATCTGCGTATCCCACTAAATGCACATCTTCAGGCATCTCTATTCGAAGGATTTCATCGTACCTTGTTTGGTCTTACACCCTTCTCGCGTTTCGTATAAGAGCACGCGATTGCTTAGATAACTGAGAATAATCTTCAATAGATTATTCGGGATCTTGAGTTTTACCTTTAAGGCTTCAATTACGTCGTCCCAACTTAAACTGTTGAAAGCATTTGAGTAAAGCCATGTCAAGTGATCCTCGAAAATTTCACTAAGTCACGGATTTTAGGGGAAGATGTCTCGTTGTGTAGTCAAAGTCATGTTAACGCTGTTCTATAAATATTTCGCGGAAATTCCAATTTTAGCAATTGTTATTAACAATCAAAATTTTAAGCAAGATAAAATTGAAAAATGAATTCCTCCAAAACTACAATAGATAATGACGTGAAATTTTGCATACCATTCAAGTATTGTCTGTACTATTTTTCAAGAGTTAATAACTCTTTTTATTTTGACAAAAAGATAAATAAATAATAACTTTTTGTAATCAGTTGCATTTTTTCATGTTTTCTTCACGCTATTAAACAATCGGACTTACGCATAATTGTGCTGAAAACGCTTACCTTTAATAATCTGAAAATAGAATTTTGTACTTTTACTTCATTTCCGAGATATTGACTGTTTTGTGACTTGATGCGCTCGACGGTAGCATTGCTGCCATCGGCTGATCGGTCGCGCGGCGGCTTGAGGGACCGCGCAAACTGAAGCAGCGAGCACGTTTCTTCTTTCAGTCCTACTCAAAGTGCAGAAAGTGAGACGTCGTTGAAAATTTATGGAATCAGGCATGAATTAAAAAAATGTTAAGTAAATTTTCAGGAGAATATGGGCGATTTGATAAAACAGTGTGTCTGCGAAAATTCGACGCCCCATTGTTTTTTGCGTGATTGCAAAGCATGTCCCGGAGTATCAGCAGTCATGGAACACATTAAACAAACTTTGACCGAAAATGAAGTTGAAGAAATCACATACAGTCAATGTGTGAACACTGACCGGTAACTGCGTAATTCAAAAAATACCACGTGTCCATGAAGGGCGTTTTGTAAACCTTTATGAGGCGTTTAAAAGCACTTAGTGGGAAGTGGCTAAATAAAAAAATCTGCATTTTCATTATAGTACATCATGCATGATTAAGAATATTTCCATTATAGATGCGACATTGTGCAAGAAACAGAGAAAGCAGCAAAGTTTGTAAAAACACTTGGTGCCGATTTATCTGCAGTCCGTAAACATGATTTCTTATCGAAAATTCAAGCAGCATATTTTGTTGAGAAAGTAATACTGTATCCGATGAAGAATATTTTTCAGTTAAGAAAATTACACTTTCCAGATTCAAGTTGTAATCCAATCCCATCATTGGTCTAATACTCAAGCTACTCTCCATCCTTATGTTATATATTATCGCAAAGATGGAGTAGCTTATCATCTTAGTTTTGTGATAATATCTGGAAAATTGACTCTTGACGCGAATTCTGTCCATTTATTCAATGCACGACATGCGAAGTATTTGAAAAAGAAATTTGGATGTAGAAATGTGAAAAAAATTGTTTACTTCTCCGATGGGGCAGGTTCACAGTACAAAAACAAATTTAATGTTTTAAATTTATATCATCATAAGAATGATTTTGCGATCGACGCTGAATGGAATTTTTTCGCAACGTCTCATGGAAAAGGAGCGTGCGATGGAGTTGGAGGAGCTCTGAAGAGATTAGCACATAAAGTAAGTATGCAACGTGTAAGCGGGGATCATATAAGTAACCTTGAAGCTCTCTATGAATGGGCGAAAATGCTTTCAAAACAATCAATTTTGATTTTTGCTCTTAACTTGAGCATGATGCTCATGAAAAAAAATATCAAAGCCGCATCAAAGGAGGTGTAGCGATAAAAAATACGCGGCAATATCACCAGTTTCAACCTACGATTGGAAAAAAAATTCAAAGTCGAATTTTTTCAAAAGACGATTCTTTGTTTGAAAATACTATCAGCAAATAAAAGAAAGAAACGTAAATAAAACTGTCGTATTATGGTAAAAATGTACTATAGTTGGAATCTTTCGGACTTTTAATACAATATAATTATTTTAATGAAATTAGTTGTACACTGCTTCAGTTTGTGCGGACCCTCAAGCCGCCGCGCGACTGATCAGCCGATGGCAGCAATGCTACCGTCGAGCGCATCAAGTTACAAAACAGTCAATATCTCGGAAATGGAGTAAAGGTACAAAATTCTATTTTCAGATTATTAAAGGTAAGCGTTTTCAGCACAATTATGCGTAAGTCCGATTGTTTAATAGCGTGAAGAAAACATGAAAAAATGCAACTGATTACAAAAAGTTATTATTTATTTATCTTTTTGTCAAAATAAAAAGAGTTATTAACTCTTGAAAAATAGTACAGACAATACTTGAATGGTATGCAAAATTTCACGTCATTATCTATTGTAGTTTTGGAGGAATTCATTTTTCAATTTTATCTTGCTTAAAATTTTGATTGTTAATAACAATTGCTAAAATTGGAATTTCCGCGAAATATTTATAGAACAGCGTTAACATGACTTTGACTACACAACGAGACATCTTCCCCTAAAATCCGTGACTTAGTGAAATTTTCGAGGATCACTTGACATGGCTTTACTCATTTCTAATATCCAGTGTGGCTAGTAATACTAAACGTTTGGAGTATTGATTACCTGCCTGGGCATGTTCTACGCTAGGTATTACATCGTGGATGGCTCCTAAGGTAGTTCTGCCACTTCTAAAACCATGCTGCCTGTCAGTAGGGTCGCCACTGTTCTCTATGGCTTCGCTAAGCCTATGCTTTATCAGTTTCTCAAAGAGTTTTCCTGCGCTATCCAGCATACATAACGGTCTATACGCGGACGCTAATGTTGGGTCTCCCTTTCCCCTACTGATTAGTACTAGTTTCTGTTTTTTCCATATTTCTGGAAAAATTCCTTCTTTTAGGCATGCATTGTACATGTTTAGCAGCAAAAAAGGGCATTCGATTGCCAATATTTCTGCAACTATGCCATCAGGTGTTGGCGCTTTATTGCATTTCATTGCCCTTGCAGCATCCATAAGTTCTTCTTCTGTGAATGCGACAGGTTCCGTTGCTTCATACTCGAGTTCTTCCCTCTCAGCACAGTGTGTTCGGAAGAGTGTGTCGACTATTTTGCTTACCACTTCGGTTTCCATATCAGCAGCAGGGGATTTGGCTCCTAGCTTTTTCATAACGATTTTGTAGCCCAACCCCCATGGGTTATTGTTTAGATCGTTGCGTAGCTCTTCCCATTTGTCTTTTTTGCTTTGGTTTATAGCTTTCCTCAATTCTTTTCTGCTCTTTTTGTATTCTTCGGATTCCGTTATCGCCGGGCCCAATCTTCTGGCTCTAGTATACTTTTTACGCTTATGGATGCACATATCTCTAAGTTCTGCGATCTCATGTGTCCACCAGTATACAGCATTTCTTTTTTTGTTCTTATCTATTTTAGGCATAGATGCGTTGCAACCTATAGTTGCATTGTTGTCTTGACTAGTGTTTTTGCTGTACTATTCGTACAGATCGTCGTTTTATTTTCGTCAGTAGTTGCCAGGAGCGTCGCCGGGTTTAGCTTGTTTATGTTCCATTTGTGTGTACTTTTATTTCGATTTTTGCGCACTCTTTGGTTTTTCATTTCAATGCAAAACGTGATATATTGATGGTCACTCCCATTGCAATCTTCCAGGACTCTCCAGTCTTTAGTAAGACTGGGTTAAACGTTAACATATGTGCGTTGCTTCAGACGGCTCATATTTTGAAGGAGATAAAATAAATTTGGCTAAAATTTAATTCTGTTCGGTTTTACTTAAACATTCCCTGTACTTTCTGATCATAGGGTACGGGGGGTGCCTTTTATATTTCGGGATTTGGCAACCCTGGTGTTACAATCTGGCAAGTGACAGCTGTATCGCAAAGTTTGACATTTTTGGCTTTTACGTACTCAGAACGTTTTGAAATACCAGCGCTATTTGTGTTGCTTACAGTAACTAAAAAGATTCATCTCGGACCAAAAATGGAATTAAATCGCGAACATTTTCGTGCGATTATTTTTTACAACTTTCGACGTGGATTAACTCAGCAACATTGCATGGATGAACTTAATTCATTTTTTGGCGATGAAGCTCCATCAAGGACCAATGTTTATCGAAGGTATGGTGAATTTAATCGTGGTCGTAGTTCACTCCAAGACGAATTTCGTGAAGGTCGTCCAAAATCAGTTGTTGTTCCGAAAACCATTGATGCTGTGCACGAACTGATATTGCAAGATCGTCAGGTGACCTATCGTGAGCTTGAGACAGTCTTAGGCATTAGTGGGCCCAGCATACATTCAATATTGCATAAACATTTGACTGTCAAACAAATTTGTTCGCGTTGGATCCCACACAGTTTGTCAATCGCTCAAAAAAAGGCTCGTGTCGATTGGTCGAAGGAAATGCTCGCAAAATACGATCGCGGGGCTTCGAAACACGTCTATGACATCGTGTCAGGCGATGAATCATGGATTTACGCGTATGAGCCCGAAAGTAAACAGCAGTCGACTGTATGGGTGTTTCAAGTTGAGCCAAATCCAACAAAAGTTGTTCGCGCACGAAGGACTTCCAAGCAAATGATCGCCTGATTTTTCGGAAAAACTGGACATGTCGCAACCGTACCACTAGAACAACGGAGAACAGTAAATTCTGAGTGGTACACAACAATTTGTTTGCCAGTTGTCTTCCAAGAAATTAGGAAAACCAATCGCCAAAGACAGATCACTCTTCAGTATGACAATGCGAGCTCTCACACATCGGCTCAAACAACTGCATTTTTGAGCATCCAAAACATCGAATTAATGGGTCATCCGCCGTATAGTCCTGACTTGGCACCGAATGACTTCTTTTTATTCCCGTACGTAAAAATAAACTGAGAGGTCAACGTTTTTCGACACCTGAAGAAGCGGTTGCGGCATTCAGAATGCGTGTTTTGGAGGTACCTCATTCAGAGTGGCAAAAGTGCTTCGACAATTGGTTCAAACGCATGAAAAAGTGTACAGATCTTCATGGAGAATATTTTGAAAAACAATAAAGTGATTTTCGATGATTAAAATTTGTTTTCGTTCTGTAATCCCGACATATAAAAGGCAGTTTGTAGCTGTAAGAAATTCAAAGAATCTGCTTCTGAGAGTTCTACTTTAACAGAATGAGAGGTGGTCATTTTTGCAAGCCATAGACATAGCGCTACTTCAATTTTGTGAGGCGAAATAGATACAAGTGTTCTGTACACAAGTTTGGAGTTCGTTATTAGTCGTACAGCGAGTTGAACAAATATGTTTATCCTTAACTCTACAGATAGATAATATATATAATAAGTTAATGTTGTTTAAAAAATTCGCGACGCTTCATTAAATTTTGTTGAAAATAAAAGCTAATTACTTTTGCTCTTAAGCTGTCCTCAAATACCCTGCATTCAGCATTTTTTTTACGCTCTCAAAATCTATGATTTTGAATTACTTAGAGAACGGTAATCTTGTGAATACTACCTCACTTTTCTACCTAAAAAGAAATGCACAGACCCATCTTTAGTCGACTTTGAAACATTAAGCAGCATATCTGCCAATTCTTCATACTTCAACTTTTTCGTGCTAAAAATAAATTATTACTGCGTGTTGCCTGCTAAAATTCAGTTTCGCAATAAATTTCCGTGAAAGCCGAAACAAAACCGCAAAGTAAATAAACAGAAAATTGTACTTTGCACTTTCACTGTTGCTCTCGCGCTTTTGTTTTAAGAGCTTTGCGTCGGTACATCAGAATTGCGGCTTAATCTGTAGTTGCTGCTTATTTCATGGCTCATGTGTTATAAATTATAGAAAATGCAAGTAAAGTGAATGAAAGCAGAAAGAAAGCTGCCAGCAGCGTTTGTGCTAATTTGTTTCTACATGAAAACTTTCGAAACATCTTTCTTCCCTTTTTTTTATTATTTAGCTACACTTCACCTTTCACTTATTTGAAAGCGCGAAGATGAAAATGCAGCAATACAGAAGAAATAGGAAATAAGCTGATTAGTAATCCATATTGGTGTGATGCAGTGTTGTAAAGAAAAAGTGCTAAGCCACGATAATGGCGAAACTGTCAAAAATAAGATAAGACTTGGTTCCAATAAAATAAAACAGACATTTGCTCGCATCCATTTGAAGTCGCATTAAGTATGGCATTAAAAGCGTTGAGCAGATTGGAAATAATCGCTGTAGTCGGCTTCTACAAGCGCTAGACGTGATTACCCTGCAGGGAAATGCATTGGTATCAAATAAGGTTTTTGTGTGCTAGAACGATTTACAGTCTCTGACTCTTGTACGCTGTACCGCGCTGAAATGTCTTCCACTTGTCACGTCCGTAGTACAGATTAGCAAATGATTCACATCGCTAATCAGCTGCCCTTACAAAATCACTTGAAACTCCACCAAACCAAAGACTAAACATTCGCATATGTATGTATAGAAGAGCAGTCTCGTCATCTCCTAATCAAACTTCCCTTAAACCTGACAAAAAAGAAATTTCTTGATAACCCATCAATAGTCCGCAACCCACGTTCTCTCAATGTGGAGTATAGTAGTCATAGCATTACTATGAAGAGTACGTATGCCTTTTTATTGCTATATATATATAGAGATAGTAATAGAGATAGAGATAGTTATAGAGATATAGATAGTTATAGAGATAGAGATAGAGATAGTAATATAGACAGAGATAGAGATCGAGATCGAGATAGAGATAGAGATAGAGATAGAGGTAGAGATAGAGATAGAGATAGAGATAGAGATAGAGATAGAGATAGAGATAGAGATAGAGATAGAGATAGAGGTAGAGATAGGGCTTGAGTCTCCGCTTAACCTTCCCTCCCATTGTGAACAGCATCAACTCTATTTCCAAAGAGCAGGTAGAGCTTACTCTAAGCACGATACATTGGCAATGCTCACAGCGAACTGTATGCGTTTACAAAATTGTGCTAGCTCACAAATGAACTTTTTTCACTAGCTCAGATTTTTCCGGCAGAGTATGCTTCTGGCAAATGCCACAATTAATTTCTCACTTGCTTACGAAACAATACAAAAATACAAAAAATAGAAACAGCATTACAAGCCAACCATAGTGCAATTAAAATGTCTCTTAATCCCTTTATTCAATTCGAAATTGTGGTTTTAAAGTAGCGCAATTAAAAGTCAGTTTCTTTCATTATCCACTTTATTCCTTGCAAAAGTACTAATTTTTCAGCATTTTTTGAGAATTTACTTGCGGCTGACGATTGTGCATTTCAATGGAATCGTAAGCTATAGTTGTAAGCTAGTTTTTTTTTTTACTCTTATTGGGTGTTTGTCTTTGTAATTTAATTTAAATTCATTTAGGTTTCTTTCTGAGCATTTTTTCTTTGCGGCATGTTTGAACTCTTTAACTTTAATTTTCACTTTCACCTTAGTACATCGCCCCGTGTGACAGCGTTTGAGAGATCTTTTATGTAAAAAGTCATTGCTGTGGCTTTTTATTAGGATGGAAGGGAAAAAGTTTCTTTGCTTTGTTTTATTTCTGTGAACTTGTAGTCGTTTGTTCTACGGATACATCAGTAAAAATGTATGTTTATGTTTGTAAACTCGGAATTCAGCTGAGCCAATTTTAGCCACCTGTTGTTCATGAAATTATAGTTGTTCTGACTACAAGGGCTCAGATTTTTATTGGGGATTTTTCAAGTGCTTTAAATGTTGAAGTTCTCGGAAATACTTTTCCCAGCTCATCTAACGTGTGCATGACTTTGGGTTTTATAAATTTGATATAATGAAGCAAATGTATATATTTTATATATCTCTATGGAGCTCAAATATATTTGCATGTAGTCAATTCTGTAAAGGACCAAGTAAACGGGCTGTTTGAGAAAAACTTGATGCGTTATAATGTAAAACGTTTTCTGCAATTTCGCTGCAATGAAAAAGCACAATTTTCACAATACATCCTAAGTAAATCTTTTAAAAGCTTTTTTTTATTGAATAATAAATTGCTAAGAGCATTAAATGGAATAATTTTAAAGATAAGATCATCATCATCATCGTTGCATCACAGTTCGGGGTGAATGATTGCTTCTGTTAAAATTCGCCTCCGCGTCACTCGGTCTTTAGCTTTTCTTTGACATTAGATATGCTTTTTTCTCGGCCGGCCTCTTCTTCCATCGCCTTGTGGATTTTTTTTCGAAGATCTTATATACAGTTCTATTACTACTCATTCGAAAAATGTGACTGTACCATCGAATTGTTTACGCTTAACTAATCTGATAACATTTGTTCTACTGATAAGTGTGTCTAACTCGTCATTGTTCCGAATACGGAAGGGTACAATTAATTTACAATACAATTCTTTATAAGAATCTTCCTTTCAAAACAAATTAATTTGTAGAGTTCATTTGATTTAAGTACCCTGACTTCGCACCCGTATGAGAGTGTAGGGTCTTATGACGTTTGTATAATTATACCTATATTCGAAGCTACAGGTTTCTGGAAAGTAGTCTCGACTTCATCTGCTTTGTATCCGCGAAGTAAGATTTATTTGGTAAATAAATAGATTAGGTTAGGTTGAAGCGGCTGTCCCCTACGTGACACACTTAGGCTCATAGCCCATAGTGATGTTGCATGGGGAACTTGCCCGTATCTCTTCTAAAACCATTGTGACCTTATCAAAAATTTTATAAGACCCTTGATTCTGACAGAGCTAAGATCTTCCATTTCATTAAACCATTGTCTACCCAAAATGGTGAGTCTACGTCTGGATAGAGCAGGACAGCGACACAAAAGGTGAGATGTAGTCCGATGCCGTCGACGTTTTTAGGGGTGCTACCCCTTCTGGAGTTCACGTGCCATCTGGAGGGATGGAGACAGCAAGATTAATTGTCTTATGACAGGACCGGCCTTGCTTCTCCCGAGTTTAGTTGCGAGGCGGGTCTATTTCTGACACTAGACGTGGATGGGATGTCATCGCCAACTTGTCTTGAGACAGGATTGGGATGGTGATGAGTAATACGCCTTGCTGCCTTCACGGCAGCCCCTGAAGGGACGGAGCAAAAGCTGGGCCCTGGCTTAGCCACAGGCTTGACACCACTCGTGACCTGACATTCCCGTATGATTGGGTCTTGTCTTGATTGTACCCTTATCCGAGGCTAGGGTTTTTTTATTCGTTTTCATTTCATAATCGTGTGCGCTGCTCGCTATGGTGAGCGTGGCGGACTAAATTTTTTAGGGGGAAAAGGAGAAACGTCGACCATGGCAGTCCCCTCTACCATGGCAAGGTCATTCTACCTCATGAGGTTACATAGTTTCAGGAGAGCGCCGTTAAACACAGTCGGATACCCCTGACTGCAAACCATCCAGTGGGCACGGTAAAGCATAATACCCTGTATTAGGGGGACCAGAGGAAGGATATGATGGGATGCCAGGGTTAGGAACAACAGGGAGACTATCGTCCATACGGGGATCTCCTTGTGGTGATTGGATGGCCAATTTCGTCGTTCCGTGGATGGATGGCTAGCCAATCCCCAAATATGAAGCTTCCCTCTTAGTTTGTGGTGACTTAGACCTCCTGATATGAGAGTTAAATCTCTACTTAAACTTCATCCCCGCGGCAAGGAGACCAACATGATGAGGAAGATAATAAATAAACAACTAAACTTCTTAAAAATAATTTTGTTTGCTGTTCTCAATGCTTCGGGAATCGCCATTATAGGGCATCTTTTAATTAAACTGAATTTCAAATAATACAAAATCCTTTGCGAAACTTAGAAACTGTACTAAGGCAAGTATTAGTGGAGGTACCACTAAATTTGAAATATAATAGACTACAAAAACAACCAAAAATGTCTAACATTAACTAACCAAGCCATTTGTCAATTAAATTTACATCGAATTGGCTTACTTGTGCACACAACAACGCAAACTCAAATATCTACAATTCAACTACTTTCTCATTAGCGCATTTTGCACCAAAAAGGAGCACAAAAAGCAAAAATACATTCATTAATTTCAATTATTCAGTTGAAGTACTTGCGCAAATTTCTTGGCTCAGTTGAGAAGTAAATCTGCAATGAGCTACATTCAGCTCAGGAATAAGAGCGTCAATAAGGCGTTCGACCTTGAAACCAAAAACCGCAACGCTAATTGCAAACGTAAACTAGCGCAAAAAAAAGATTCAAAAGCGAAAATATGAAAAATAATCTGACCATTTTTCATTCTCTGACATGCGCCTTTCCGAATTTTCTTCTTTAACTTTCACCACGGAGAATAGAGTAGGGGCGAAGAAGCGGACGAGCATGAATAAGTAGCAACGGCAAAAAAATTATAACTACTCACAGTTCAGAAGCAAAGTGAGGTGGCGTACAAGTGCATAAAATATTTTAACTCAAAAGTGTTCAAAATGAAGAAAAAAATCAAAGGAAAAAAACACTGGTCTGTGTGGTGCGACGTTGATTGGTGCACGGCTGCAAAGCTGTTGGATGCTACCAATCGTTTATTACCTGCTTATGGTGTTTTCCTTTACTTAGAGGTTTATATGTGTGTGTGCATATAAGTATTTACTGCAAGCTGATTTTTCGTTACAATCTTACGCCAACATACACTCGTTCTCTCAGAAATGAAATATGGTCAGCGCTGACTTCAGTTTCTCACCTAAAAGTTGACAATAATTAATCATTGTTAGCAAATACGCGTAAATAGCGAAGTAATAGGGGGAGCAAATGAAATTTTGGTTTGTCCAAGTACTACGTACGAGCACAAGCCACCCACGCACTTTGAATAATTACGTGGTAAATTACTCGAGCTTTAACACCACTCGCCAAACAAAATCGAAATTAATTACAAAACGCAAAACCATTAGTCATTTGTGTGTGTGACCTTCTATTTTTCACATTTTTACAATGGCAGTGCCACCAAAGAAAGCGGCGAATATCTTTCGCGCTACTCCGCTACCTTATCAACCGAGCAGCTTATGCGAACCCATGAAGTTGATTGTGCTTGTGGCACAAATTTTGAAATGCGTATCTGCGTCCTCTTTCACTTCGTCACACTGCTTTGCCCTATTCTAACGCCAACAACTATGCGCGTGCAAGCGAAAAGTGCTCGAAATTGTAATTTGCCCTAAACATTGTTTCCGTTCATGCTCTCTTTTCAAACCCTATCCCAATGCGTAATTGCATTTAAAATCGTTAGCTTTTTGGTAGAGCAGCAGCGGCTTCATTTATGCTAACAACTTTTGAAATGACTAAGCAGAAAAAGAAAGTGTTAAGCAAAATGGGCAAAAAAAAAAAAAACAACAAAAAATTGTTTGAAAACAAAAAATGCATTTGAAGGATGGATCTGTGAAGTCTCACTGCTACTGGCAGCAACAATTGAAATATCCAATAACTAAAGAAACACTAGCTGCTGTCATTGTTGTTGGTATTGCTGCTGCTACTCGCTCCTTGGTTACTCAGCCATTTCAATTCCCCTAAAATCATTCCAATTCCTTTACTTTGATAAAACTGACAGCTTATGCTTACCAAATTTTCAATTCTCTGGCGTAAGCTGTTTATTTGCCAACACATTGATTTTAATTTCGTTTCGTAGCATCGCTTGAAGCTTTTGGGGTTTAAGGAAATGCTGATTAGTAAATTGGTAATTGCATCATTTTGTTTTAGCACCATGATCTTGCGTATACGAGGTATGCGTGTATATACGAGTATATGAATAGTTGAGGGAGAATTTCTCGCACTTTTACCTCATGGGACTCGCCCCATATATTATAATAGGACTATGAATAAGTTCGTGCGGTTTTTTTTCGAAATTTGAAACTTCATTGACGTAAAATGGTTACAAATTTAATATTCAAAATATTGTCCATCGCTTACTACTACTTTTTCCCATCTTTCTGGCAATTCACGGATTCCCTTTGTGAAAAATTCGGTCGGTTTTGCCGCAATCCACGAATCGATCCATTTTTTGACTTCATCGTAATTACGGAAGTGCTGGTCAGCCAGGCCATGTTGCATCGATCGGAAGAGATAGTAATCGGATGGCGCAAGGTCTGGACTATACGGCGGGTGGGGTAGGACATCCCATTTGAGCGTTTCTAAGTATGTTTTGACCACTTGTGCAACATGTGGCCAAGCATTGTCATGTTGCAAAATAACTTTGTCGTGTCTATCGGCGTATTGCGGCCGTTTTTCTCGCAGTGCTCGGCTCAAACGCATCAATTGTCGTCGGTAGACATCCCCCGTAATCGTTTCATTCGGTTTCAGTAGCTCATAATACACAACACCCAGCTGGTCCCACCAGATACACAGCATAACCTTCAGGCCATGAATATTCTGCGCCGACGTCGATGTTGAAGCATGGCCAGGGTATCCATACGTTGCCCGACGTTTTGGATTGTCGTAATGGACCCACTTTTCATCGCCAGTCACAATTCGATGCAAAAAACCCTTTCTTTTGTGCCGTTGAAGCAGTTGTTCGCATGCCATAAAACGGCGTTCAACGTCTCTTGGCTTCAATTCATACGGCACCCAATGGCCTACCTTTCGGATCATTCCCATGGCTTTTAAACGTTTGGAAATGGTTGATTGATCAACTCCCAAAGTTTTTGCAACCTCTTCTTGCGTTTGAGCCGGATCTTGATCGAGCAATTCCTCCAATTCGGTATCCATGAACTTTGGCGGCGCACCCTCGCGTTCTTCGTCTTCCAAGCCAAAATCACCACTTTTAAAGCGTGCAAACCACTTCTGGCACGTTCGCTCAGATAGAGCATGCTCACCATAAACTTCCACCAAGATACGATGACTTTCGGCTGCTTTTTTCTTCATATTAAAATAATGAAGAAGAATTCCCCGCAAAAACACATTATTTGGCACGAAATTCGACATTTTCAAGTGTGGTAAAAATATTGTTGTTTACGCTTCAAATAAAAAACTTATACTGACGTTTGTGCCTTACGACAGTAGCTCTCCAATGAATGTTTGGAAATGTGGATCGATGGAATAATAATCAAGTTACGCCATCTGTTGTAAAACCGCACGAACTTATTCATAGTCCCATTATAAGGGCACTTCGATAAAATATTTCACTTATTCTTACCGCAGGATTTTTGCAGATAAGCTAAGATGAGCTAAGAGCTAAGATAAGCTTGGATAAAATAATATTAGGTAATAAAAGGAAATATAAGAGAAATAAGATAGGATTAAATACATAAGTTAACATAAAATGATATTAGGTAATATAATATAAGATAAGGAGGATAATATAAGATAAAAAAATATAAAATAGAAAAAATAAGAAAAGAAAAGATAACACAAGATAATATGTGAAGATATAAACACACAATATTAGGTAAGAAAGATAAGATAAGATAAGATAAGATAAGATAAGATAAGATAAGATAAGATAAGATCAGATAAGATAAGATAAGATAAGATAAGATAAGACAAGATAAGATAAGATAAGATAAGATAAGATAAGATAAGATAAGATAAGATAAGATAAGATAAGATAAGATAAGATAAGATAAGATAAGATAAGATAAGATAAGATAAGATAAGATAAGATAAGATAAGATAAGATAAGATAAGATAAGATAAGATAAGATAAGATAAGATAAGATAAGATAAGATAAGATAAGATAAGATAAGATAAGATAAGATAAGATAAGATAAGATAAGATAAGATAAGATAAGATAAGATAAGATAAGATAAGATAAGATAAGATAAGATAAGATAAGATAAGATAAGATAAGATAAGATAAGATAAGATAAGATAAGATAAGATAAGATAAGATAAGATAAGATAAGATAAGATAAGATAAGATAAGATAAGATATGATAAGATAAGATAAGATAAGATAAGATAAGATAAGATAAGATAAGATAAGATAAGATAAGATAAGATAAGATAAGATAAGATAAGATAAGATAAGATAAGATTAGAAATGTGTGTAAGTTTTCATCAGCACCCCGTCCCTTGAAATTTGAAATTGAAATTTGAAAAGGACGAGCCAAGGAGCACCAGGAGATTTGGTGCCTCCTAAAATACTCAGGCTAAAAAGCCCATTGTATTTAAAGCTCTTGAAAGGGGGTAAATAGTCAAGGAGAAGAGGAGAAAAGTAGCATAGAAAGAGATAGGAAAGAATAGAGACAGAGATAGAGATAGTTAGTCCTGTGAGAGTTTTCCAGATTCTTTGGCAAACCTGCAAATATCCTCCAGTTTTAGAGAACGAATATTGCCCATTCTCATTACATCAGAACCCAAAACTCGTAGTCGTGCTCTAGCAAAGGCAGGACACTCACAGAGAAAGTGCTGAGTGCTATCCGCCTCCTCCAAGCACGATAGGCACATTGGGTCCTCAATGATTCCAATAGTGGTCATATGCTGACCCCGTGGGTTATGTCCTGTAATGATACCGACCATCAACCGAACGTCTTTCCTTCCAAGTTTTAGTAGAAAGTTTGACAGTTTTCTGTTCGAACTTGTCACAAAACATTTTGCAGTTCTGCCGCGTTCCAGACCGGATCATCGCTCTTTATGTAGATTGCCTACATAATCACTGATCCAATTGATGATTCCGGTGGAACTGATTCCGAGTAATGGCTCTGGCCCCTGTGGGGGCACCGCTGATCCACGGTTGGCCAACTCATCGGCAATTTCGTTTCCTTGAACACCGGAATGTCCCCGAACCCATATAAGTACAAGCCTGTTATGTCTTGCAGCAGAATTAAGCTTCTTCTTACCTTCTTGAACAATCTTTGAGGTTTGCTTCGACTTCTCCAAGGCCTTCAGTGCAGCCTGACTGTCACTGAAAACTCCAATCTGTTTCCCGCTCTATCTCCTCTCGATTATCCATTCGGCTACTTTTAGGATGGCAAAGACTTCTGTTTAGGAAACAGTTGCCATTTCCCCCATAGCATAGTGATACTTATTACTATCGTTTAAGTACCATCCGGCTCCAGACCTTATTTCATTCTTGGACCCATCGGTAAAGAAAATATCCGTCAAACCTCTGAAACAAATGAAATTGTGGGTATCAGGTCATCTTTAGGTGCCAAAAACAGTGGATACTGCTCAGATAGCAACTTAAAGATTTCTCTGTGTTCCGAAGTTCCGTCTTTGTCCCAGAAACCATATTTATGGAGTCCGCACATTGCTTTTATTGCTTCCTGTTGTATCTTAAGATCCAGGGGAGCAAATCAAGCATAGCATTTAGGGCATCGCCAGAGGTTGTACTCAAGGCATCCGTGATGCATAAACTAACACTTCTTTGCAGCCTGTATAGTTCCCGGATTATGGACTTAACCATGCTCCGTCGCCACCAGACCACAGAAGCGTAAGTGATGTTTGGTCTGATGAGTGCTGTGTATATCCATGGGACCACAGCAGGTTTCAGACCCCAGGTTTTACCAAAGGCTCTACGTCATTGCTGAAGAATCCTCAATGCACGATTCACCTTCAGTAAAAAAATTTGAATAAATCTTAAGCATATGTGTTACACTAAAAATACTACATCTATCTGAATTTACTTAAAAAATTTTCACAATACATACTTCCCTTACCTTTACTGATTCTTCTTCTATTTATACACGCGCCTCTGATTTTCTTATTACTTTAACCTAACCGCTTAACAGTCCTCACTTTAGATAATTTCTGGTTCACCGAGATTTATTCTAAAGTAACTCAATAAAGTAATGAAACTTAATAAAACTCATTATCTATAAATTGTAAAAGCTTCAAAAAATTCAGACAAAAAGGCAAAGAGACCAAATAAAATAAAGGCAATCCTTCGGCGTATTTCTTGTGCTGTTTAGTTGGAAAAAATAAACAAACATATAAAAGATACGGCAGAAAGAAGTACACGTCAATATACTGTCTAAATAGGAGAAGGAAAATAAGCAAAATATTAAATGACCGCTTGAAGTAGAATGGAAGAGGACGCAACCAATTAGTAAGACAAAAGCTTACCCTTCTAAAGAAAAAAAGTATTTAGAAACAAAGCGAAAGCAAGAGAAAATAAAATATGCAAGTAAAGGCAACTATAATATTGTTGTTGTTACTTATTAAACAAAAAAAAAAAAAGGGCCTAAGGAGAAATTTTAAAATAAAACGAAAGAAATCTATATATTAGCTACTAGCCATGTTCGACTTCTGTTGCTATGATATGTTTTTTTTTTTTTTTTGCTAAATTACTCGAGATTGCTTGTCGGATTTAAACCTTGCAAAAATGCCAACAGCGCTGCTTTTCGTCACTATTTCACGCAAACAGGCAGCAAAAACATGCGAAAATAGCAAATGTTCATATTTTACGACATTGTCCTTTACATAATCATATACTTATAGATCACCGATAAGAACCACGGAGGCCGAAAAGAGCCGAAGTCACAGCTATTTCATTAATATGGTACAATCCAGTCATACGCTGAAGATGAGTAGCACCCAAAATCGAGAAATCAACCTTTGATTTCTATGAAATAAAGCCTATATGTATATACTTATCACTCTAGGCCACGTCCAAGTTAATTTTGAGCAGCGAGAGTGCTTCTTGAAGTTTTATAGATTAGTGGTTAAAGCACACAAACGGAGTAACAAAATTCTGGGTTTCGTAAACAAAAGTTATGGAGCTATTTTTATTTTTTTTACTCCAAGTTATTGCTGCTGCTTTTTCTTAAACAAGAAGAAATTTTATTATTGTATAATCTTAATCTAAAAAAAGAGGGACCTTAAGAAGCGCGTGCCGTGTTGTGAGTATTGTGTAATTTTTTTTTGTGTTTGTATTTTGCTTTCCTGGTGGCTTATACCGTTATTTGTTAAGACCTACCTCTTCTGAGGCGAGGATAGTTCAGGTGGATTGGTAATCTGTTAGCATATTTTTCGCTGCATCATTTTGTTTCAGCTCTTATCATAAGCATTTTGAGATTAATGCGTATTATTTAATTTTTAATGTGGTTTGGGTGCCCCGATTTTGGTTGAAATCTTTCAATAATGCCCATATTTGTCCTAGCCGCTGCAACGCACCGTTCAAAGGCATACGTCCATATGGGCTTAACGATGGCTTTATATAGTAGGAGCCAACGTCAAAACTAATCTTTGTCCCTTTAGTCAGTATAGGGGCTTGAGTTTTAACTCTTTCAGCCACAGTTTTAATATGATGACTTTATAAATAAAACAATTTGATATTTGGTTTAATAAGGCTTTAATTATTAAGAAAATTTTTTTTTTACAAAAATATCTTTTAAGGTTTTTGAGGTACGAGGTGGTTAGTTTACTAACCACTGTGGCGTTCAGCATAAAACTAATCTAAGCAGTAATGAAAAATAAAATGTTATGTATGTGCAAAATACATGAATAATTTATTTCTTATGAAAATCTACAAAACATGTTTTGTCTTTGCGGATACAAAGGGGGACTTTACAAGTGATACATTGCCAAACAGTACGTGCTGGACTTCTTTTAGTGCTGCATTTCGCGCATCTTCGTGAAGTAGATCGCTCTGGCTGATGCATATTATTTTCCGTGCGTAACTCTGTCGGAACTGAAGGCTTATGACGTTTTATCAGAACTGGTAATGGTGATGACGGTCCAGAGCCACTGAGAGAACGTCTGGAATGCTTGCCGTTCTTCGCCTGAGCTGGTGCTAGTATGCCTTGGTAAACACTTCTGCGAAAGTCTTTTGTATCCAATTGGTCCAATTGTGGGTGGTGTTCTTTCTGGATCTCTTTATATACTAAAATAGCATTCACAACTGCGCAATCCAAGAAGTGAAAAAAAATTCGGTGCCACCATTTGTGCGACTTTCTGTCGATGGCATAAATACTTTTCAACTGGTCGAATTTATCAACATAGTTCATGCAAATGTTGTACTGCATCACAGCTTCAGGACATGCTACTTCAGTCCTGTCTCCATTGCGTTCTCTACGAGTAACAACTCCTGCTTTCGTTGGATCTATATAATTGGTGAGAATGAAAACTGGTCTTTTGTCTTTCCATTTTAGAACCGCAACGTTCGTGTTACTGACCCTGTAATCATACTGTCCCCGTGACAAATCTTTGTCGTCTTTTAGTTTTGGCAGATTTTTGCGATTAGAATTGACAGTGCCACATGCTAATACATTGTCTTTTCGCAGATCGACTTGTAGAAAATAGCTATTAAAGTAATTATCAAAAAATACTTTATGATTTTTATATTTTAAGTCTTCGCAAAACTGACGAACCACCTTTCCACCGAGATCAACCTGTACCTTGTCACCTTCTTTTCCAGTATATATGTCGAAATCTAAACAGTATCCGGACTCTGCACATTTTATCCAGACTTTATATCCGCGTTTTATTGGTTTTTTTGGCATATACTGTTTCAAATAATTGCGGCCCTTGAATTTTATCATACTTTCGTCTATAGCAACTTTTTCTGAAGCATAATAGTTGTTGTCAAAATTTCTTTGCAATATATCCAAGAGAGGTCTAACTTTGTAAAGCTTGTCATAATTAGCAGCGGTTTTATTGGGCATCATGTTGCTATCATTCAAATGCATGTTATTCAGAAGCCAGCCAAAGCGATTGAGTGGCATAAAAGACGATATGTAAGGATCATGCAGGTCAGGGACAGAAGACCAGTAGTTTTTATAACTGGGCATTTTTTTTATACCCATCACCAAATTTAGAGCAAGAAATACTTCTATTTCTTCAGGCGTAGTAGGTGTATATGGCGTTCCTTTTTGCGTGGCGTATAAATTCGTTTGGAAGCAGATTATTTCAACTAGATCCTCTGACCAAAACATGCGAAATAGTTGTGTTGGTGTGACATTCTCCAAATCAATTATATTTGTCGGTACACCTCCACCTCCTATATACTCACTTGGCTCTTCCATTTTGTAGTGTCTCTTCCACTTAGGTTTCACCACTTCAGTTTGATTATGACTGGCTGAAGTTGAAGGCAAGACTAAATTTGACAAAGGAACGTCATCATCCGAGGTAAATCCATCATCTAACTCTGGCTGTAACTCGGGGGGTATGTCACCGAGCACCATCATACTTTGCGATCCATCATTGTTGTCATCTTCATCTGGCTCCACGCTACATACACTCTCACCATCTGATGGTATGTCTTCTAAAAGAAAGTCTGCAATCTCACGTTCATTCAGTACGCGCGGCATTCTGGAATACTAAATACAATAAATTATTTCATTAGTTTAATTACATATGAACAACGAACAAAATATGACCTACTAAAGTCACAGTGGTTAGTAAACTAACCACCGTAATATTTGCGCTATTTATAACTTACCTTTACGAGATTCTTTAAGATTTTATCATAAACCAAGGAAACCAACACTAAATAACAGAATAACACGGAAATTGTAACATAATAAGCACTCTTAGCTTTTTTAATGAATTTCAAACTCTTCCGTTGAAAAATTAACACTGCACTGCATTTTCAAATATTTGAAACAACTCAACCGTCACTTCTATACTTCAAAGATTGCAACGCATTGACAAACAAGGGCATAAGGAAGCATAGTAGTACTGCACACTATCGATAGATGGCGTAAAAATATATTTTAAAAAATCGCGAAAAGGTGGTTTCAAAACTAACCACCAAACCTGAAAGAGTTAAGCCAAATTGTTTGCTTTTAGTGATTATGTGTTTTTGTCACGTGAGAAGCTTGTCCAAATATATGCCCAGGTATTTAACGACATCAGCTTGTGGAAACACCTGGTTAAGTAAGATGGTTGCAGGATAGATTTTCCATTTTAATGTGAACGGGACTTTGGTAGATTTGATAAGATTTACTTGAACTCGCCATTTATTAACCACGTCCCTATCTGAAACTTATACTCTGCCCAGTATGGAGAGAGGATGATAAGACGGCGGACCACTTTCTGTGCTTCTATCTGGATTTCGCCCGAATCAAGCTTAAGGCCTTGGCTCCTTGATACCAAAAGATCTACTCATATTTATTCGGAGGTCGGGTAAATTTAAAGAAAATTAAAAAGAGAGTCCGATAGCAGTATAACGAACTTAATGTTGTCTGAGTGCTGCACTTGGTAGTGGACATACTTCCAGCAGACCTTACTATTTTTGTTGATAGTCAAGTAGCGATCAAGACAACGGCCTCAGCACACATCAATTAAAATTATGTTAAAGAATACAGGAGGTCACGCTCGCATATCCAACTAAACGACATCACACTTTGTTGGGCCGCCGGTCACTCTGGAATGGAAGGAATTGAAAGAGCGGATAAGTGTGCAAAGAAATGGTTTGAGCTTGATCTTCAGCTGGTGGTAGAGGACATTACTGCAGGGACTCGAAAGCGCTCTAGCCAAAACTGAATCTTAAAAGGACAAAAAGTCTACTTGAATTCAACTGGTCAACTACCAGCGCCTTCACAGGTGCTATAACGGGCCATTGCTTTATTGGCACCCTAGCCAGTAGAATGAGTGTACATCACAATGACTTCTGCAGGAGTTGTGATGATGAAGAAGAAATTGAGTCGGTACAACACCTTCTCTGTGAATGTCCAGCACTTCAAACAAAGCCATGCCAAATATCTTAGCGATTATGTCTTTAAAGACCTAGGGAATTTGCAAAATGTCTCACTGAACGGACTATTTACCCTCTTAAAAAGAACAAAGTGGCTTCAGCAGCTTAGTTAGGTTATGGAAATCAAAAACAAGTATCACAATGGGCCTTAGGGCCAACCTAACCTATAAAAGTATAGCTCATATTCATACTACTCATACTACTGAACTAGACAGCTGCAGTAACAAACAGACAAGCAATAAATAGCGTTACTCCGCTAGAATAATTGTGACAATTTTTTTGACCAAATCAGAAAAAGAGTGAATATTGGCATCGTTTTCGTAACTATGTTACGCCAATTGAGCAATAATTTCGGCGCATACCAGAACAGACTGAAACCTTGCAAAACGTGCTCGCCACCAGAATGGTCTTTCGGCCGAGAATATCGTAGCTGTGGCTACCACTGTTGCTGAGAATGAAGAAACATTAAACAGACGGTCGGCCACGCAATTGGGCATCACCAAACGGACCCTACAGCGCAGTTAGTGAAGGACTTGCACATATTTATGTACAAAATGCAAATAGTGCATCAGTTAATGCCTGCTGACCGTCAGTTGTATGTGAATTACTGTTAAACTATCATCAATATCAACATCGTAAAGGACGCCATAAGCGTCGGGGCAGTAAAAAAGTTATTCTCAAACAAAATCATATGATAAATTTTGCCCCATCTTGTATAATAAATACCACTTAAATCAAAATTGGAAAATTTTTCGCTTTTTAATTAGGATTTTTAGAAATTTTAAAGCTCATTAAATTTTAGTAAAAAAGTGCAAGTTTAAAGTGACTCACATTTTTGGTTGATGTTTAATCATATTTTTCCACTGGCAGTATTGCAAATTTTCTCCATATAATGAACGTTTCATTTACTTTTTCTTATTCGAATGGTGAAGATGCCTAAATTCGGCGTGAAAAGTCTGAAATTTTAATGAAGATTTGTCAAATTTTTATAAAGTTTTTGATTTGTATGATATATGCTATATAAGTAGTAACTATGCTTTTATAAAAAATTAACGAAAATTAAAAATAATGAAGAAGAGTAGTCCAAACTATTCAAAATATTATGGTCTTGCATTTTTTTCATCGGTTGTATCATATTACACTTTTTTCTTGTTTAAGAGGTAAGCCAAATCTTATTAATATAACGAAGTTACACTATCCCTCTAAAGGTATCTGCGTAACAAACCTCTAATAATGATTCTAATAACTTAAGTAAGAGTTAGCAATACGCAGGAATAAGTAATTTTTGAGGCATAAAAGTTAACTTCATCAACCTCTTTTGGAGCACAAAGGACTATGAGGTCGCAGTGTAAATCTCAAATCAAACAAACAACCTGTTTTACACGATTGCGTGCGTTGTCTAGCTCTTGCAAAAAAACACGAATTAATTCCACACTTTTGACGAAATTCGATAAATCACCAAAATGACAATAAAATTGTCATAACGACCAAATTAACAAAGAAATAAATTGCGCAACGCGAGACATAATTTCGAACATGACACCCTCTATTCCAAAAAAAACGCCAACTTTTTGTAAATCGATGTAACAAATCTTGTTATAACTCCTTTTACCTTATACACATTCTGCTTCGATACATAATTCTATATATTTTTCGAAGTTATCAAGTTCCGTTTTAGAAATTTCGTTTTAGGATGGTGCTTTCATTTGCTCACCAAGTGCAGTTTCTAGAGTGGCATACAACAAAAGGCACCAAAAAAGCTCGCAAAACAAAATCGCACTAAAACAAGTTTAGAATTTATAGCTCACTGAGGAGTCATAAATTCCATGCTAATGATTCAAAAATTTTCACCAACGATGACTTGTTATTTCAATTCAAGTCATGCACAATTTTGATGTTTTATGAAAGCTATTCGTTTTTTTTGGAATAGAGAGTTTGTTTATTTAAACCCTGAGACGATTTATACCCTTCATTGAATAGATGTACGCACATATGTATTATCTCCATGGTAAATTAAAATCACAAAGGGAAACTGGTGTGCTATGAGTCGTAGCAACTGGATTGTTTATGTTATTTGTTTCAACTTTTACTAAAGAGGACAGGGGTTTTTATTGAATTTATTTACATAGGCATTTAATAACGATTACAAGAGAATCAATTAAAAGGGATGATTTGCATTATTACCAAAAAGTTCGTACATAGTCGTACCAAGTCAGAAGTGTATTTAATATGGATTGTATTTAATATGAGGAGTGAGAGAATAATTTAAAAATATCGAGTTATGTTAAGAGCTGGAGAACCTCAAATTGTAATGCAAAACAGAAATGTTGTTAGAATGATTTTTTTTATTATAAAACTGTTTGGGCGGCCGCGGTGGCCGAATGGGTTGGTGCGTGACTACCATTCGGAATTCAGAGAGTGAACGTCGGTTCGAATCTCGGTGAAAGATCAAAAAATTAAGAAACAGTTTTTTCTAATAGCGGTCGTCCCTAGGCAATGCCAAACCTCCGAATGTATTTCTGCCATGAAAAAGCTTCTCATAAAAAATATCTGCCGTTCGGGGTCGGCTTGAAACTGTAGGTCCCTCCATTAGAGGAACAACATCAAGACGCAGACCACAAATGAGAGGAGGAGCTCGGCGAAACACCCAAAAAGCGTGTACGCGCCAATTATATTTAGATTTATAAAACTGTTTGATAACTTAATGGTACTTATTTTTTGAATATGATATCCGTGGTGTGTTCTTTGTGGCTACGAGTTAAAAGGTAGATTCGATCAGCCCAATAAATCGATTGTCAAACGCGCCATATAACAAGTTGCACCCTCTTTTTGTAACCAAATGTCGCCGATATTTAGCTGATTAATTTTTGGAAACAAAAATGCACTCAAGATGGCTTGATAGCTCTTGCCATTTAACGTAACGGCAGCTTCTTCCACATTTTCAAACAAAAAAGTACCGAAGAGCAGTCGCCGCTCTATAAACTTCGCAAAATGATTAATTTTTTTTTTTCAAAATAAATTTCTACAATTTGGAAGCATTGTCCTAGCGTTAAATGATTTATAATGTCTTACCAAGCTTTAGTGAACAGAAATGCCAATACAGTTTGCCATTCTCAGCTGCCAAAGCATCAATATCGATAGTTATCAAGCAGCGAACAGTGCACCAGGCAAAAAAATTGTAAGTAAAAATAATAATGGGATATTCTTATTATTTCGTATATATGGAATATATGAAATATTTATATATTATTATTTGTATAATATTTGTCTTATAATATGTAAGGTCATGCGAAAAGAAATAAAATTCATACCTTGAGCAGTGTCAGGAAAAATCCAGGCAGTTGTTTTTGTCCTTTTTTGCCGAGTTATGATGCCGCTTTTATTCTGAACTATGCCATTCAAGGCTTATGTAAATTGGCTTATACTGAAGAAACGATTCCTTATATACGCATCACCGCCTCTGCGCGTTTATTTATGCTGAATCGATTTCCCAACCTCGTTACAAACTCTACTTGACTATGTCGTACTTTTTTACATTCATAGAAATGAAATATAGTCTTAAAAAACGCGATCACATTTTGTTATCCTTAATTATGAAAATTTCTTCGACTCGAAGACTAACGTAACATATAAGCAAGATTGTATTGCTGTCTTCCAATGAAGGTACCAGGTTGACACGTTTTATACCGACTTTCCTAAGGCTTCAGGTTGGGTTTCCCATGCAATATTAATTAAAAAATAAGCTTATACTGGCTTCCACTCAGCCTTGTTAAGACCTCATCTCACTAGCTCAATCGCCGCTGCTCGGCTGGAGTCTACGATGTTAGGTCTTCTCCATCCGTTGTTTGCACCGGGGTTTCTACAAGGTAGTATTCAGCGTCCGCTTTTTTTGGTCTGTTTAACAACGATATTTACTCTTGCTTCTCGTCAGCAAGATTCCTGCTTTTTACAGATGACTAGTCATATACATTTTCTTATTAACAAATCTTACGCCATGCTTGCTTTTGTTAGGCGTCATAGCTCCGATTTCCCCGACCATTATACGCTGAAGATCTTGTAAACGGCGTTTGTACAATACATCATTTGGTCCCCATATTATACGTGCCATGCTGCTAGAATTGAACGATTCCAGAAAGTATTATTCGATTTTGCGTTGCGTAATATACGCTTTTCGGATCCTATTCCTATCCATGAAGCGCGAAGCTTATTGTTTAATTTAAAATCATGGTACAACAAGAGACTTGTCTCATCTTTGTCTTTCAGTTTTGATTTCATCCGTGATTCTTCTGACTGTGCAGTGCTTCTTGAGAGAGTCTTCTTTAATATTCTGGCAAGTGTTCATCGTAGATCGAAATGTTTCTATGTTGATCTCTCAAAACCTCTTTATGTAAGGAATGCGTCCAGTACTAGAACTTTAAATGAGTTTAATAAAATTCCTGAATATGTTTGCAATATATTTTCCTTTTAAAGGGACCACCCATTCAAAAAGTTCAATATTTCTTCTTCACTGCAAAGGAGTCTTCAACTTTCTGCAACTAAATCTTTGGTGACCCTACTCACAACCTGGGTGACGGAGGTAAAACTATCATTGAAATTCATAGAAGATGATACACCAATACCGATGGTTTATTACTCTAAGTAACTGGGGGCCGCTGTAGCCGAATGGGTTCGAATCTCCATGCATGAAACAGCAAAATGATAGAAAAAGGTTTTTTCTAATAGCGGTCGCTCCTCGGCAGACTATGGCAAACCTCCGAGTGTATTTCAGTCCTAAAAAAGCTCCTCAGAAAAAACCCATTCGTCGTTCGGAGTCGGCTTAAAACTGTAGGTCCCTCCATTTGTGGGAAAATATGAAGGCGCACTCCACAAATAGGAGGAGGAGCTCGGCCAAATACCTAACAGAAGCGTACGCGCAATTTGTTTTTTTTTTTTTTTCTTTTGTGGGCCACCTTGCCTCACTTGTTTACTCATCTGTTCAGTGCACACAACTACGATTGCTACTAATGTCCAAAACCCCAAGAAAATACTTCTGGTGTTAGCCAACAGAACTTAGAACAAAGACAAAGAAACGTTGCTAGCTACATTTAAGGCAATTGGCCAGTCGGTTTTAAACTACGTCCAGCTGGTCGTTTGGAACCTGTGATAAGGAATGGAGGACGGTTACTGGTTGCCTCCTGGTTTCTCTAATAGAATACTTGCATTGTCAGACATCTTCCTTACACAGCTAGGAAGCATAATATTTATTATGTTCAGTAAGCAGTTCTTACTGAAGTGTTACTATTGGAATAACTCCAGTATGTACTTACTGGAGGCTGAATCACCTCCTTCTTAACTATGTCAGAGTGCTTTTAAACAACTTAACCGATAAGATCCTCAACTATACGCGACAAGCACTGGAACATTCTGTAAAGAGACAGGGTATAAACGACACTCGAAGGTAAGTACTAACAACCTTTTGAGCTCCCGCTTCACAAATGCCATTATCGGAGTCCAGTCACCCATTGTGGAAGAAAAATTTCAGCTACCTTGTGAGATCCGCACAGAAACAATGAGATTAGCACAAATATGATCTGGATAGTTTAGCAGGTTAACTACTACCTATTCAGAGTCGGCCCTGACATATGTGCGGAATGTAAAGATACATTGCACGTGACTAGCCCTCTGCTCATGTGCTTCCTTAAATCCACTCTTCTAACACCGGTCTCCAGCTAGGCAAATCCCTTTGAAGTAGAATGTTTCATGGGCGCTGCTAAGACAAAAGTAATAACGAGTAAAAAATTTACTGTCAACTAGTCTCTGGCTTTAACACTACACTACTCTATGGTTTTCACGTTTCGTAGCATTCTTATTGACTTCGTGTACCATAGCAAGTTTCTGGTGGTGGTAGGACTTCATCTTTGGTAATAACTAGTAAGGATAACAGCAGTGATGGGTAGGTACGCAAATTCTTTAGTCTGTGCAGAGGACTTAGAAATTTTTCTTTCATAAAAGATCTGAATGACATGTATAATCTTCAATAGGATACTTATAACTTGCATCTCTGGTGTACTGAGAATCACCTTTTTTGACTATTAAGAAATGCTTCAAATTCACTTTAACAAAAACTCTAGCATTTTGGTAAAAACTGTTGCTGAAACAAGAGAACTTGGCATTATTTTTTCATCGAGTTTCACATTCATATTGACTTCCATGCTAGGGAATCTTATTATCTCTTTGTTAGGCGGAACTTATGTGCGCAGTTCTCTGATATTTAAACCGCTACACGTCTTTTCTTTGTCGCTACAATTTGGAATATGCTTCGCTTGGAGACTCTGTTATGGTAATTCTATTAAGCGTATCGAGCGTGTTCAGAAGGTTTTTCTTAAATTTGCTTTGCGATCTTTGAATTTTTCTGAACCTATGCTTTGTTATAATTCTCGCTTGCTTCTAATAAGGCCTTAGGTTTTAGCGGCTATGAAAACTTTACTCTCACTATCTTCTTTGTTCAATGCTATTCATGGCTCTTTAGATTGTATTTTTTTTATTAGATCAGTTTTAATATTCCGCAAAAGAGACAAACGTGTATTACCCTCCCTTTTTATGCTGCTATTTGAAAAGCTGACCATGCACGTAATGCCCCAATAGCGCGCGCATTTAATGAAATAAATACGATTTCGAGTCTGTATCAATTGATTCTTCCTTAGCAAAATATGTGTCTGTAGAAAACTTGTATTTTTATAGATTAAATGTATATGAATAAACTGAATAAACTAAACTGAAATGGATGTTTAAAAACTATTTCATAATGCACAAGTAATAGATCGATGCGTTTTCATCATTCAAAGATGAGTCGAACAGTTGGAAATTCTTCGCAATAAGTGATACCATAAATATAAAACCAAAGCAAAATGTTAATATCCTGGCTATCGTTGGCTGCTTCCAACTTCTTTTTAAGCTTAATTGCGGGTCTATTATATAGTTGCATAAGTTTTTTATTTGTGCTCAATATTACTCGATTTGCTCCTTTTATAAAGCAGTTTAACTGAATTGTATTCAAAATTCTCAATTATTAATTACTACCACACAATTAGTTACCGTAACCTTAAACGAAATAATAAATCAAGAAAACAAAAATTTTATTCACATAAACATAGCTTTCTTTCTCTCAAAAGAATCTATATAGTAAATATTAATATTTGTATCATAGTATATCAATTACAATACAAATTGCTTTAGTGCACGTGGCTCAATTAACTTCTTCCTTTACCAAAGTTCTATTTTTACCACAATAACTAACAATTCATTATTACCGAATAGTGTTTGAAAATCATTTTACTAAAGTTGGTGTAGAAGGCTTAATTTGATTATTGCCATTTCATTCTCTCTTAAATAACTTTTTTGTAAGTTAAATAATTTACATAATTGTTTACTGTTTGATCAATATCAGACAATATTCGGTCTGCGTTTGTTATTTTATATGAATATTTATACAATATATTGTATGTCTGCAGTCACTACCTACTTCACCGCACATTAACTTGAATTTGTCGATATTAAATTACTAATAGTTGCGTTAAAGGGTTATATCGTAAAATCATCATGAAAATTATATCGCAGAAATTTCAATGATGATAGAGTTTCTTTGTATCTTGGATTTTATTACACACATGCTTACATATATGTGTGTACATAAATAATTGGCACTTACACGCCTTATTGGGTGCTTGGCTGAGCTGATTCTCTTATTTGTGCTGTCCGCTTTGATGTTTTTCCGCATTTTTTGTAAGAAAAAAAGTGTTGACCTGCAAATGAGTGCTCTAACTTCAAAAAGAAATGATAATCAGATGTAGGTACGCAAAAATTTCGATGCTTATGGGTCACAATACAAAGCAGGATTGCAGCAGGAAGCAGGATTGCAGCAGGAAGCAGGATTGCAGCAGGAAGCAGGATTGCAGCAGGAAGCAGGATATACAGGGTGGCTGATGAATTTTGCTACATTAAGAAACTCAAATAACTTTTTTTTTAGTGTATGGAATTCATTTATTTTTTTTCAGGTTGAAAGTCATTAAATTTTATTAAATGTAGCTTAACTAGTTTTAAAAATAATTGAATTTAAATGCCCCCCATGCTCGTTGACACAAGTGCGGCATCTTAGTAAAAAGTTGTTCATTGCTGCTTTGAGAGTTGCGACAGGAATAGGCGCAATTGTTGCCCGAATGGATTGTTTTAGTTCATCCAAATTTGTTGGCTTTGTTTTATAAACTTCTTGTTTACATAAACCCCACAAGAAAAAGTCAGGTGCAGTAAGGTCAGGCGACCTGGGGGGCCAACGAAATTCGGAGTTTCTTGAAATCAGTTTATTGGGACATTTTCGTCGCAACTCTGTCATAACAGTCTGGGCTATGTGAGACGTTGCCCCATCTTATTGAAACCACACAGAGTTGAAAGGAATTCTCTTTCGGCGTAGTTCTGGATATAAAAATTCTTTCAGCATTTTCAAATAACGGTCTCCAGTAACCGTAACGGTGTGACCATTTTCTTCAAAAAAATAAGGCCCGACAATACAGCGTGAAGAAACCGCACACCATACTGTCACGCGAAGAGGATGCAATTCCGTCTCGTGGAGTATCTGTGGGTTAGAAGTACTCCATATTCGCCAATTTTGTTTGTTCACATTGCCGTTTAAATCAAAATGGGCCTCATCAGACATGAAAAGGCAGTTTAACATGTTTTGGTCTTCTTCCACCATTTGCAGGATCTTCTGGCGAAATTCCAAGCGAATCGGCAAGTCTGCTGCATTCAGTTTGTTAACCATTTGAATTTTGTAGGGAAATAAGTCTAAATCTTTGTGCATTATTGTTTGCAAAGACTGTCGGATGACACCAAGTTGAGCAGATAAGCTTCTTGTTGAAACCCTTGGATTGCTTTGTATAGCTGCAGCTACAGCAGCGATCGTTTCCTCCGTCCGAACTGGTGGGTTTCGATGATAAGGCCTTCTTGCGACTGTTCCTTGCTCAGCAAAATTATTCACCAGTCTCATTACGGTCCATCTGCTCGGGGCATCGCCGCCAAACATCCGCCTGTACTCTCTCTGTACCAAAACTACGGACTCCAGTGCGTGATAGCGGCGGACTATCCAAATTCTTGTTTGCGTGTCCCAGTTATCCATTTTAATAAATTTTAAAGATCAATCTGCAAATTAAAACAAAAATGGAACAGATAACTTAAAAAGAAAAAAAGTTATTCAATTTTTTTTTGGTAGCGGCTTTCATCAGCCACCCTGTATTTCCCTCATACCAAACTATTGACATCTAAACTTCTTTTAAAACGCAACAGATTGCAAAACTACGTCTACACTAGTCAATAGAACGCAAGTTCCTGCAAAGGGCTCTGATTGCTGGGCAATGACTTCTAAAAATGAATCGTGTCTAAGGGTATTCAGGCAAAAAGTGATGCGAAGAGTCTTTGGTCCGCTACCATTGCAAGATAGTATCTACTGAATACGCTGGAATGAAGAATTGCTTCAGCTATGTAATGGCGAGAACACACGTCAAATCCCAGAAACTGCGATGGCTCGGTCATATTACGCCTCGAGAAATCCAAAAATTAATCGTGTCATACAACCTCGTATCGCACGAGGGCGTCGAAAACTAACATTGTTTGAACAAGTTTTAATGCACTTGATCATACTGGGTGTTAGAAACTGAAGATTTCTTATCGAAGATCGAGTTGCATGAAAACGAATCGTGAACAAAACTAAAGCTCACACCGAGCTGTAAAGCTGCCCGTTGATGATGATGATGATGGGTGTGTATTACTTGAATGTCCCACATTTACGTACGGCTGTGCTCCATCAATTAAGCCACTTTATCATTTCCTGGTTGGTTGGTTAGAGTGGTGATTCATCCAGAATCCAACTAGCGCTTCCGCACCATTTTGTTGCCACATCCTCGTTACCAAATTGTTTAACAGTTATTTGGACTATATCCAGTCTGTGCGGTTTAGGAACCTTCCATAGGGCAGGGCATTCCCAGAGAAAATGGAAGATTGTTTCTTTTTCTCCGGTTGTTTACAACTATGACATCCCTCACAACACATACTGCCACAGTTGTAAACAAGCAGAGAAAAAGGAAACAATCTCCACTTCCTCTGCGAATGCCCTGCCCTATGAAAGGACAGAATGAGAACCCTGGGTAAGCCATTGTTCGAGAGTCTAGAACACCTGTCTGGCTTAGATGTCAACAACCTGATAAGGTTCTTGAACCGCACTGACTGGATATAGTCATGCTGTAAATAACCGTTAAACAAGTTGCTAACGAGGATGTGGCAACAAAATGGTGCGGAAGCGCTAGTTGGATTCTGGAAGAATCACCGCTTAAACCAACCAACCAACCCCGCACTGAGCCAAAGTGAAAACTTCAGACCATTTTGGCGCTATATTTCGAAAATGAAGTTAAAAAGGTATTTAGAAGCACAAATTTCTCATCCATTTGTGGAACAACATTAAGACACATGCCACAAATGGGAGGAGAAGCACGACCAAAGACCGAAAAAATTTTCAAAGAAAAATGCTATTTTTTAATGTAAATGATCGGATGTTTATTTCATTATAAAAAGGAAGGTATGCTGTGAGTAGTGGAAAATAACGTCAGGCAAATGACCACCACGACCACGCTTACAGGACAATACCCTTTTCATGAAATGTTCCATAACCGAATTGCAAAGTGGCTGCCCTATGTCCTCGATAGCCTCACGAATTTCATCTTTGATATCTTCAATAGACCCGGGCTGTTGGCGTGGATCTTCTCTTTCACCGAGCCACAAAGAAAAAAGTCACAAGTTAAATCACAAGACCTCGGCGGGCAATTGTGATCACCTCTCAGGAGATAACACGGTCCGGAAACTTATCCCGTAAGAGATCAATCGTTTCGTTGCTTGTGTGGCACGTAGCGCCATCTTGGTAAAAAAATAAACGTTGTCCAGATAAATACCATCAAATTCCGGCTATAAAAAATCGTTAATCATCTCTTGATAGCGCAATCCATTCATCCATAATACTTGTTATTGGAAAACCCTTTATATGAATTGTATATTTAGAACTATAAAAATTGGATAAAATGCACACAGTTTTGCTTGATACCTTTTGTTAATTTTGAAGATAGTTTCATAGTTCAGCTATCGAAGAAATTCTTGGCCGTAGTGTGGAACAGCCAGTTCTGTAGTGCAGGAGAAATTTCATAAATATTTGAAAAGCTGATAGTCACTTGGTGTCAGATCTGTGCCAAATATACAGCAAAGCCAAGTTCTCGGAGCAGCTTTGTGTTATCTTAATGTCCTATAATACCCCTTCTATGCGCCAATCTCAGCCACTTTTGATCGATCAAATGCATCCATTGGGTCAGTTGTTGACAGCAAAGGACTGAACTAAGTATTTGCCAAATCTTTTGGTCAAAGCTCTTTGTCGGCTGTTGTTCTCATATGTGACCCATTTTGAAATTTTTTCGCCATTTACCATACACTTAAAAATGGGTCGACTTGGTTATATTTTGGCAAAGAATTGCAGACGTAGATTCGGTTCAACATATTTTTTCTAACAATTGGTGAATTATTCTTAAAATGAGCTTCCTTTTTAGACCACCGTTATCTAAATTATCTCAAACTTTACAAACAGTTTTTCGCTAATATTCAAATCTTGGGAAATCCCCCTCATGTCAGTCTGAAAACAGTCTGTTTGTTTATTGTTGATTTAATCAACATTTACCAGAACGGAATCATTGGAGCCAAGGCTTTCCTTTTACATTACCTTATTGAGACTATAATTAGCACAAAGCATTTGGGCCTTCGGGACCTACTTGGCATTTGGGACGTGTAATGAATTTTGAGAATATATCGAAGAATGTATTGAATTTTCAATTCTTTACCTTCATTTTCAAGTCATGTAATGCAAAACCGTCTCAAGGAAACGTTTGTGTAGCGTAATCTTGCCTTTAAATCGATGAACGATGCATACATCGTGAGATATGACTCACTAACTTTTTACTTCACTTATTATAGAACGCTGAACTAATATACATACATTCAGTATGAACTAAAATACCAAACCATATTATTATATAACTCAAATCAATCAATTCAATTCAACTGTCGGCTCCAACGGCCCAATTCAATGCACCGATTTTAATCCAAAAATTTGTGCGCGTGTAACTGCAATTGAGAATTATGGGTATACATCTATGAATTTGCCTATATACGCTCATTGGTGTTACACGCGACAACAAATATAAGATTGAATTATTTGGTTCGCAGGCAAGCATTCAATTTTGTAATATTCAGTAATGAAATGAACTAAATAATTAACTTCATACAAACGTAACTCTTGGCTGAAATGTTAAATGTCAAGTGAGAATTTACACCTGCTCGAATTTGCTGTCCGCTTATTACGCACCTAACCTAACGCCCTAATTCCTAATTACAAAGACAACTGCGCTTCCATGGCTTAATTCACAACGCTTGTTATTGGTTTTTGCATCATTAAATCAAATTGGTTTGCATGTCATGGGATATGCTTCGTTGAATCGATGACAGTAGCCGTCAGAATCAACAACAAAAATTTGGAAATTGTATATAGTGTAGAATTTGTTGTAAAATTTGATAGCATAATTTTCGTTTATTATTTGGCTTCTATGTTTGGTGACTAATAAATATTTGGACGGTACATATTTTCGGTTAAAAATAGTAATTAATAGCACGCAATCAAAATTTACTATCATCACTATCAAATTCGTGTATGCCTACGAGTTTGAGGAAACATTTATGAAACCCATATCAGAAAATTTGTTTAAAGTCGAAATGCAAGCGGTCATGGATTGAAATTTAAACGCTTGTCGCAATGATTTTAGTAAAATTTTAATCTCCTGAATATGCAATTAATCAATGTAATTATATTTCGTATATTTAGTTATTTTTTCTGTCAAATTAATATACTATAAAATATTTTTGTATTTGTCTACTCAATATTTGATAAGAGATTAATTTATGTGAAGTATTGACTTAAGAAGATTAAATATTTAAATTGTTTCGCCAAAATTCGACTTGAGCAGCGAATAGCTAAGTTTACTCATATTTCAATATTTGATGTATTGGTAAATTTAATTTAGCATATCAATTATGGTTGGGCCATGTAAATAATTTTTCATATATACAAGGGTCACTATTTGTATTGTGAGTTTTGCATTTATGACAGTCTCGACTAAAATCTTATCATCCGAATGTATTTTAGCTTTTACACTTAATTGAGTGTTCAGTCAGCAGAAAACCAAAAGAAGCACAAAATAAAGCAAATACCAGTAAAAAATAAACTACTATCAAATGCAATAAACGTGTGGAAATTTTCGTGAATGATTTATTACTATAAGATGAGGGTGTAACGAAAAGCAGACCAATGGACTTAACTGCAAGCGCCTAATTGGATTTATGGTTTATCGAAATTCATGTAGTTTAAATTATATTATCCTTATGCAATAAATAAATAAATAAATGAATAAATAAATAAATAAATAAGAAAATAAATAAATATATAAACAGATATGAGGATAAAAAAATAAATAAGTAAGTATATATACCTATGAAATGAGACTTTTTTCCAATTTCAAATGTTTATTTACAAAAAATGGTTACAAATTTAATCTTAAAAATAATAGCCATCGCTAGCGACACATTTTTCTCATCTCTCAGGCAATTTGTGGATGCCGCGCCAAAAAAATTGGCCGTCTATGGCCGCAAACCAATCATCGAACCATATTTTGGGTTCTTCGTGAGAATTGAAGCGCTGCTCGGATAGTGCGTGGCCCATCGATGCAAACAAATGATTATCGGAAGGCGTCAAGTCTGGTGAGTAAGCCGTATGCACCAGCGGTTCCCAATCGTACGTCTCCACCAATTCCCGGGTGGCCCTTGTTCACAAGTGGTTTTTCGGTTCTCTTGCTGCCTTTCAAGTCAGTTCATGCGGCACCCATCTTCCGACCTTTAAAAGCATGCCCATGTCTTTCAAACGTTTGAAAATGGGGTTTTAGGTCACTCCCAACTGCTCTGCCATCATTTCTTGCGTTTGACCATCATCTTCATCCAACAATGCTAGCAATTCGGCGTCCTCAAACTTTTTCGGTGGCCGGCCACGGTCCTCGTTTTCCACGCTAAAATCACCACCTCGGAATTTTTCAAACCACCTGAGGCACTGTGCTCTACTTAGAGCATGTCCACCATAAGCTTCTATAAGCATTTGATGAAGCGTTTTTCTTTAATTGATAACAGAAAATCCACGATGTCCGATTTAACAAACTTAAAATATTTAAAATCAACTTTTTTCACTTTTGAAAAAAAAAAATTTCAGAAAACTTTTGGGTATGCAGTTGTTTAGCCATTAAATTTTAATATAATAAAATGTTAGTTTAAGGTAGCTCAAAAATTGCGTTGATTTTTGGCAATTTTATTTGCATAAGATGTTGAGTATTTTCTGTCATATAAAGTACGTGTCCGAAAGTCTTTTATATGTTAAGTTATTGAAATTTGGCATGACTACTCAGATAATAGCAGAAAGTGGCGAGAAATGCTGAAATATGTACGAAGATTAAAACTGTGTACAAGAGTTTGCCACTGAAATTGCGTGTGCTGAGGTAAAGGGTATTCGAAAGTGACGCCTAGATGCCAGTAGTGAATAATTCCTAGTCGGTACCTTTGTTTATCTCATTTTTGACATTTTTCAAGTAGGCAGATATATAATTTTACGCGATAGCACTACGAGTTAAAATTATTGACCCTTATTAGAAAAATGGTCAATTTTTAAGACCATCATATCGCAAAATTTGTAATTCTTTTAATGGAAATAATCGTCCGAATGAGTCGATAATTCCAAATTTGGAGAACAACTTTCAAGAAAAAGGTTCTGTTGGGCATAGAGAAAAGTCGGGTGGGCCAAAAACTGAAAACTTTGTTAAGAATATTGCTGCTGCAGCGCTGTTGAGTAGCATTGTTGAACAATTTTCAACATCGATATCTGGACGTGCTCAACAATTAGGCATTCATGGATCGACTGTTTGGCGAATTTTACTTGTAGACCTCCAGTGCTCATACTGGATATTTAAGTGCTGCCATTTTTCAATTGTCAGGAGCCTCTTTTAAATACAATAAATATAAAGAAACCTGAAAGAGTCTAACTAGCCTAACTAGTCGCGTTTTCTGAAAGACATTTTATTTGATGCGGTAGCGATTAAAAGCAAGGTATCACAAGGTGTAGCGAATGTACCTCACGCTCTTGCAAAACAAGCTTGTTGCGTATATAAGGTGAGCCATATAGCGTTTGCTTTATGAACCACCTATTTTTTTGAGAATGGTAACACAAATGACATGTCAAATGTGTTCATAATTTACTTATAGGTTCGACATTTACGAAATGGGACGCTATACGCTTGAACAAAATTGGGAAATATTGAAAACCTATTTCCAAAGTGGTGAGTCTTCTTCTTCTTTTCTGATTTTCACATCGGTGGCTACGTCAATAAGCAAAATTCTCGGACTTTGGGCTCAGAAAATCCACACGTTACTGTAGAGAAGCAAATGCATCCACAACGAGTCACTGTTTGGTGCGGTTTTTGGTCTGGCGGCATCATCGAGCCATTTTTTTTTTAAATTGAGCGAGGAGCCGCGGTTACAGTAAATGGCGAGCGTTACCGTGACATGCTCAACGAGTTGTTTCCAAAAATTGTAGAGGATGACATGGACGACATTTGGTTTCAACAGGACGGTGCAACTTGTCACATTGCCAAAGTTACACTCGAACTTTTGGCTACCGTTTTTGAAAACCGAATAATCATCCGAAATTCCGATATCAATTGGCCGCCTCAGAGCTGTGATTTAAGCCCGTTGGACTATTTTTTGTGGGGAGCCGTTATGGACAAATGCTATGCAAACCATCCAGAGACGATTGATGCTTTGAAACACGAAATCGAAGTTGCCATTCATAAAATTGGAGCCCAAACAATCGAAAATGTGCTTAAAAATTGGGTTGATCGAACGGCCTACTGTAAAGCCAGTCATTTGAACAATATTATTTTTTATTCATAAATGACAATGTTCAATCTTCAAAATAGAAAAAAAAGTTTGAAAAAATATTAATTTGTTTTTGTTTAGCCTATTCAAAAGGCAACCTGTTATTTTTTTTTCATTTTACAATAATATTTTTATTATTTTCACTTGATATTCAGCTGTACCGCCAACGCTTTGAAAGTTGCCACTGAGTTACCATTAGGGAAAAATGCTTTTGCGTAAATTTGGTATAAGTTGTTAGCACATCGATATTATTAAATTTCCATTTCTAATTTCTCTTCACAAATGATCAAAAAATGAAATAAAGAATAAAAATATAGATATATTTTTTTTTTAATTTTTTAATATACAATATTTTTAAATTTTGAAGTGGGTTTCAGGGTCTCTATAAGAAATAAAGTAGCCTCCAGTCGGTGCTGTAGCGAATAACAATAATAACAATAATAAGAAATAGTCAGCTTTTTATTTTGTGAATATAAATTAAAAGTTGTTCTCTTTTATATTGATTTGTAAACATTTCTTTTTCGGGCCATCTCCACATCAATTGGTAAAAAAATACCAAATTGCAAATTTTTCACATCGATTGGTAAAACATACCAAATTTTCTAAAGGCCAAATACTTACATAAATTTGTAACAGTGAGCAAATCGTGGCTTTATTAAAATCTTATGCGTTTCGTACCTTTTTATTACGTTCAGAATAAGAATAGTGACCCTCGTACCAGTGAATAATTCTTCTAAAACGCAAATAATTCACAGAAATTAAGATAAATTTAATTGGTATATAAACATTTACCTAAATGTTTATGTACCTTGATTGCATCAACACTATATTGAAACCTTGTTGCGGGCAGTATTAACAAACGTTACTTCCCTTCATTGTGGTTGTTGGTAAATATTATCAGAATGGCTTGTCTGTTTGCCTAAAACTGACATGCATTTAATTAGTAGTGCCAGGAAATCAGTTAGCCACAGCATTGCGGACATCGAGGCTTACAACGAAATAACAACTAAATTTAATTTCTTGTAATCAAGTGAGGTCAGTGCTGGCAACGCTTGTACTGAACGTTGGAAGGGCGCGGGTGGTGGTTGGTATTAGCTGGTTCGTAGGCGCAATGATGAATATGCAGTGGAATATTAGCAACAAGCAGGGCAATACAAGCTTATGCTGCTGCTTAGTTGTTGAAACTGACGAATGGTAAGCGATTACGCTATAAAGGATAATTGATTTAGCAGCAGCTGAGTTGGAAGAAAGAAAGCAACATCGTAGATTGTTGATCGATTGCCTGTGCAACGAAACATGAAGAAGTTTCGATTGATGAAAGCTCTAGCACTTGTTTTTTAGGTTTTAATCGAATTCTCGATGTTTTCAAATTTTCCAATCCTGTTCAGATGTACTGTTTTTATTTGTGCTTTTAGTGCTTGTTCAAATATTTATTTATTGCTTTTTCGGGCGAAAAAGAAATTATACAGATATTTGGGTTTAGGATACGTTTAGAAGGGAATGATACGATTTTCGATTTGTTGCTAGAAGAATTTTATTTTGAGTCAAAGGCTAAATTTTAAAACATTTAAGCAAAATTTTTTTGTATAAAAGAAATGTTTCTCAAAGTTCATTAGTTTAATATGGACTAGTTTGCAAGTAGTTAATATGTCCCATCCTAGACGGTCGCAGTTGCTTAAAGTAAAGTGTCTAAATGAAATATAACTGTCCTTATCAAGGTTCAAGAAAGCTAATGGTCCGATAATTGCCGGAATTAAAAACTAAAGCAACGAATGAACCACCAAAGATTCAAATAGAATAGAATACTCACTAAACAAAAAGCAAAACAATGCATATTTCCTGAAGAATTTGTGACAAATGAAAGTTCAAGGCAATACAATTTGAGTAAACAGAAAAAGGAAAGTGAGTACTTTTCATAAGGAAAAGAACCACTTAAGCGTTATTGCTTATTTCTTATTATAAAGTCACGGACTGTGCTAATGCCAGCTATGAGCCATGAGTTTTTAGATAAAATCACTATGAGTAATAGAAAAGAGGTCAAACTGCCGGTAGAAAATTAACTCCTCTCTATACTGGTAGATCCAAGATGGACTGCGATGTTGGGGAGTTGTTTATTCTAAGGAATTTGATGCCACTGACTCGTTACGCCTTAGAAGACAAGACAGCATTTTACAAGACTTGTTAAGCCTTAGAAAATAAGTTCACAAAGAAACAGATATCAGCAATAAATTCTGACAACCGTACCGCTATTAGTTGTCAAATCTCAGTGAGTATACAAATTCGACACAGGTAGAGAAAATGCAGAATTTAACTATGTACATTTCTGGCATCGGAATACGTCCTCGACTTATTAATATATTATGACAGTAGTTCTAGATCTTGAATCATATACTGTGCTTAAACCAGAGAAGAATTCCAATGCACTTTCTCGGTATATCAGTGGGAGGGTCGCCAAAAATTTAAGCACTTAAAATAATAATACATCTTTATTTGGACTACCGTACAAAATTGTAAATATGTAGATCAAGTCAGCTACGTTAAGAAATTTTGCAACTATTACGAGACATTGGCCGCAAAGAAGACATGATAAGAGAAAAAATTGAGCTTCTCTACCGCATATGTCGTCTTAAAGATAGCAAAGAAACTGTTCAACATTTCCTCTGAGAACGTGCGTACTTGGTATCCACTACATATAGAAAGAACTCTCTGGAACTATATGGTAAGGCGACTAACAGATCTGATGGATTTCACTGTAGGTTAATTTATAAATGTATAAAATAGACAAGATATTATTTGTGACTTATTATAATAAAAGGTGCCTCTATGCGATCATTGGCCACTGAGCTGTCACTTAAAACCCACAGAAAGCAAACAATTACCCACTCCTAAATCTTTAGTCCCGTAGATAAATTCTGTTTATAATGCTCCTTATCTTGGCACGTTTGGCCGTATTCCTCCTTCTATTTGTGGTGGGCGTCTTGCGGTTGTTTCACAAATGGAGGAACTTACAGTTTCAAGCGGACTCAGAACGGCAAATGATTTTTAAGAGGAGTTTTTTTACGTCAGAAATACACTCGAAGGTATGCCTTTGCCTGCCGAGGGGCGACCGCTATTAAATAAAAAAACGTTTTCTTCCTTTTGGTCTTTCTCCGAGATTCGCACCTTCGTTCTCTCGGAATTCCGAATTGTAGTCACGCACCAATCCATTCGGATACGGCGGTCTCTTGCTTCCAACATAACTTCCTTTTTTATTCCAACATAACCCAAGGAAACATTCAGTTCAAACAAAAATACTTTAACTGCGATATGTTTAACAGAATTGCTGAAAAATTGAAAACCTTTATTTTCGGATTTAGTATATCGACGTGAGTTATCCCGAAATATATCATCCTATTACAAGTAAATATCAAAGTTCGATGGCTTACTTATATGTAGTCCATAAACTCGCAATTGCCTTGCCATTGTGATTTATATTAAGGGGTTATATACCTTGTGGTCCGGTGAAATTAGCGAAAGTTGGGTTTTTTTTAAAGATATGTAGCAATCATTTTATTGTATAAAAGTTTTTATTATTGGATATTACAATGTTTAAAGAAAAAAAAAAGGCTTTGTTTGTGTAAAAATATTTAAAAATGGCGGAGTTATGGCGTTTTCCCCCAAGACCCTTTTTTTGGAAGAGGCTTGCGGTGGACGCGATTCAATTCCACCAAGTCAACTGAAATCAAAAAATCGAAAAGATTTCATTAGTATAGGGTTATATCTTCTTAGTGAACGATCAATATATTAAATATTTTGATTTTTGTGAAAATAGGAACATGTTTTTAAAAAACTCCACTTCTACAGTCCTAAAATTGGCATTAAAAAATTCATATCTGCAAAATAAAAATTTATACATAAAAAGTTGATCGTTCACTAAGAGGCGACATCAATTACGAACAATTTAAAAAAAAAATTATAAAAATCGGTTGAATACTTTTTTTGCAATCGCGTCCACCGCAAAAGCATTTTTGGAAAAACACGTTTTTGAGATAATCGCGTTTAAAGTTTCAAGCGCCGCATGAGGCCGTACGCTCAGGACGTGACGACGCACAATTTAAAACGCTGTAACTTTCGATCTATTGCTCAGATCTCTATGAAATTTTTGGAAAATGTTCTCAAGGGATTGTACTTTACGATAAAGAAATAAAATTTATTTTGATTTTTTTGAAAAACACAAGGTATATAACCCCTTAAGTAAGTTTTGATAGGTTTATGAGTTTGTTGGCTCCTGCTAGATGGTGGACCTAATACATGAGGTTGGTTTTGAAATGTTTAAAAAAAATCAAACTTATAATGTTAGTTAAATAAGAAGAGGGAATCTTTTTAAAAAAAAAATTTACGCATTAGCTGTGGCTAATATAAAAATATTCAAAATGCTCGTTGATAAAAATTGTGCAAGGTTCTAGACAAATTTATAAATAATTTCTGGGCCAAAAGCCGCTTTAAGAAAGGTTAAGCGCACTTTTAATAGAGAAATTACCCTTAGTTTTAATAACAACAACTTCAAGGTGCCTAACTATACGTGCAATAATTGGAATTTCTATGAAATTTACTTAATTATTTATGTCTCATTTATACAACAGATACCTCAGACTTAAGTACAATAAAGCTTTAAGTAATTATGCACAAAAACTATTTTTTTACTGTTGATACTATCTTTGTGTTCGCTCTAGTAATACATAGGTGATTTGAAGGTGTATATAAGGGGTCTCGATCGCAGTGGTTGACATTCGTTTGAAGCGTAAAGATCCTTTTTTATCTGACGTCGAAAATGTCTACGTTCGTCCCGAAAAACCAGTATTTGCGGAAGTCATGCTTCATTATAAGCTTTTAAAGTAAATTGCAGCTGAAGCGTTTCATATATTGATCAATATTTACGGTAATTATGCTCCATTAAATACAACCTGTAAATAGTGGTTTCGACGCTTGCATAGTGGCATTTTGGACGTGAGTGAGATCGCGAAGTATCACTGAAAAAAATCGGAGATACTCAACTACAACAGTTATTGGATGAAGATGCATATCGAACCCTTGATGGTATGTCTAAAGAGTTTAATGTTGACAGTTCTACCGTCGGTAAGCGTTTGCATGCGATGGGAATGGTCCAGAAAGCAGGTAACTGGGTACCACATCAATTGACGGAGAGAGATATCGAAGGACGTTTGATGTCGTGTGAGATGCTTCTGTAGAAAAAAAAGATTTTCTGCATCGTATCGTCACTGCCAATGAAAAATGGATTTATTATGATAACCATAAGCGTCGCAAATGTTGGAGCATACCATGTGAACCAGGTCCATCGACAGCTAAAAAGAATACTCATGTTGTGCATCTGGTGGCATCAAAAGCGTATCATCCATTATAAACTCCTTAAACTATATATTTATTATTTTAACCATAGATATTATATTTATATTTAACTATATTAATAAAAAAAAAACATTTTTCTAATAGCGGTCGCCCCTCGGCAGGCAATGGCAAACCTCCGAGTGTATTTCTGCCATGAAAAAGCTCCTCATAAAAATATCTGCCGTTAGGAGTCGGCTTGAAACTGTAGGTCCCTCCATTTGTGGAACAACACCAAGACGCACATCACAAATAGGAAGAGGAGCTCGGCCAAACACCTAACAGAAGTGTATGCGCCAATTATTTATTTATTTTTTATTTAAACTATATGAACCATCACTAGCGATCTTTGCCGACTGCAATTAATGCGTTTGAAAAGAGCTCTCAAAGAAAAGTGGCTAGAGCGGGACGGTAGACATGACAAACTGATTTTGCTGCATGGCAACGTTAGGCCATAAAAAGTATTCTTATATCTATATCTTTATACTATATTCCTCAATCTATTCTTATAAATAAATAACTCAGAATAAAAATAGTGTTTAATTCAACTTCACATACTGCTCAGGATACTGCCTTGAGGTACTCAAAATCTAAAAATAAGTGCATATGAGAGTTCAGTTTTTTGGAGGAGTCGAAAATTTTAATTTAGTTATACATAACTCGAAAACTGTTCTACTAATTTTACTTAAAACATTACATTAAAATATGGCAGATAAATTTCTTTTTTTTTTTTTTTTAAATGTAAATTTTCCCAAATAAATTTCCCATTTCCTGAAAATTTATGAATTGATTAACCTCGTTTTCTATGTTATTTCACCAAAGTCAAAAAGTGTACCTTTGCTTTCGCCCTTGCTTTCCGAAACCGAAACTTAATAATTTGTTCGAATTTCGGTTTCGATTTCGGTTTAAAAAATCAAATTAAGTCCCACACTAGAAATCAGTGCATACAAACAAAATCCCTGTGGGAGCACGTCCAGCTACAACTGCTATAGAAAAATCAAAGTAAAACTTGGAGAATTGAATTTTTAGCTTGCGGTCAAAATCAAATGGTGCTGTTATTGCTATGTTTTGTGCGGCCTCTGCGGTTGGGGCAGCAATTGTTGTTCAATTCTCTTTTTTTTTTAACGTAAGTGAATTTTTGTAATTGTTTTTGTCGATTAAATTGCGGTTGTGCTAAAAGTTTGGTTGTTGTGATCGCCTGTACTTGTACTGCTGCTGATGCTTCTGTATTGCTACTGCCCAGAGCTATACGATTTCCGTTTGGGCTGGTGCTGACCTCAAAGCGTACAAAATAGCCGCATCGATACAGCTATACATACACTAGATGCATACACATATGTATATACATATAAACACTATTACACACATGAATTACTACTATAAACTGTACAGCCCACTCTAAAACAAATTTCCGCAATTGCCTGTTACTCATACGCCCTGGCATTCCATTTAGTTCAGTAGGCACACAAATTGCCACACAAAAGCAAATGAATCTATGGGCAACTATGTATATGCGTGTGACATGCAGAGGTGTTTGTATATAATACTTACGGACAATTTAATAACATTCGAAGCGGTTGCTTTCCATTTGGTTGTGTGAATTTTAAAAAAGTAACAACCACAATAATGGCATAGACACAAACAGACATACATACGTGCTACATAAATTTAGTATGCAGTCATGTGCATAAATTACGAATTAAGGACAGTGGTACAAGCTACATATACGAATTTTAAAAATATCTAAGGCTGTGTGCGTGTGCATCGAAAAGTCAGTCGATTTGTTTGTTTAATTGATTTTCAAGTGTGAAACTTGAAATGCAACATTTATTTCATTATTGTTTTCATTATTAGCTTATATGCTGTCAATGTATTGTTTTAACAAAGACTATAAAAGAAGCATTGGAATTGTATATAATTAACCGCTATTGCCATTATTCGCCGCCAGCCACAGAAAGGCTTTAATTGCCGACTGACCGACTAACCAACTGTCTGAATGCTCATTTGTGGCCTTCATTGTATTTTTCCATATGTATGTGTGTGACTATTGGAAAGTTTTCTAGTGGCATTGTATATGTATTAGTTAAATTACTCATGTAATGTTTTTTATGTGAACTAATTTATTAAATTAATAATTTTATTATTTGAGTCAGTGAATTTTTTTGACTATGCCTACTAAATAACGCTGGTACAAAGTGCCACCAAAAATTAAAGTAATCGTAAACCTTTACTTTCAAAATCACTCGAAGAAGCGAATTATCAAAATCCAAGGTATCACTAAGTCTATCTATCTTCCTAAGGATGCGATAAAACGTAGCATTCATAGCGTAGAAGAATGCAGTGGCGGAGGATGGGCTGGCTTACAGAAATCGGCGCAAGTAGAGAAGCTGCTCACATTTTCTCTCAAGTATTTTCTACTTGTTTTCCCGTTTGTGATGTGCCAAGATCAACGGCGTCTTCTTACCAGAGAGTCAGATGGTTTTTTTATGAAGAGCTTATTCATAGCAGAAATACTTTCGGTGGTTTACCATTGCCTCCCGGGGAGCGACCGTTATTGGAATAAATTTTAAATCTTGGTGTTTCCTGACCACAGCAGGTTTCGAGTTCGGGCCATTCGGTTATAGCGGCTGCCGAAAAATTTCATTCGTATTCCGAAAAATAGAAGGAAAACGCAATTAGAGAACGTTTTTTGAGCACTTAGAATGCACTCATGAGAGCAGCCCTGGAATTGATATAAATAACTTTGACTTTGAAACTAAACTAAAAAGGAGATGATATTCCGTCAATTCTTAGCAGATACATTTAGCTTTTAATGCCACTAAAGGTTCGGTTCAACCCGGCACATGATGACCAATAGAATCAGACACTACCAGAAAAATATCTATGAAAATACGCGATTGCCTCTTAGTTGGAAAATCCAAGGAAGGAAGTATTTTAGTATTCTGGCCAAAGCTGACCTAACAACCAACATTGATAGTATTCCAATGTGGTTGCAAGGAAGTCACCACAGTGGAGCTAAAATCGTAAGTAAACAGCAAGTACAACAGGCAAGTACACGATTGGAAAGAGGCTGGGTAGGCACACAAAAACTGTTTGTCGAGTTTATAGCTTCTTTCAATAGCACTAAAGTGAGCTGCCTATATAAGGCGATAACAGCATTTGGTATAATCAAAAAAAGTATTAAGGCTGCATAAAATAAGAATGAGAAGTAAACTAGCTCATTAAGAATTTGGAAAGAACTCTCCAAGCTGGATTATGCCAAGAAAGTTTCAGACATCAGAAGCGATTCTCTATCACGTAGCAAGATTCTAAGATTGAAGTTTAAACCTCCAAGGTAAAGAAGTAAGTAAAATTCGAAAATAAGATGTATAAATACTAAAAAAATTTTTAAATGATTTCGATATGGGTTTTGCCGTAATATCTCAGAGATTCACATATATTGGGAGCTGTAAATATTGAGGTGTCATAAAAATAAAAAAATTCGAGAACCTTTAAATTAAAGTATATATATATATATATATATAATTGGCGCGTACACCCTTTTTGGGTGTTTGGCCGATCTCCTCCTCCTATTTGTGGTGTGCGTCTTGATGTTGTTCCACAAATGGAGGGACCTACAGTTTCAAGCCGACTCCGAAGGGCAATATTTTTATGAGGAGCTTTTTCATGGCAGAAATACACTCGGAGGTTTGCCATTGCCTGCCGAGCGGCGACCGCTATTAGAAACAGTTTTTTCTTAATTTTGGTGTTTCATCGAGATTCGAACTTACGTTCTCTCTGTGAATTCCGAATGGTAGTCTCGCACCAACCCTTTCGGCTACGGCGGCCGCCGGAAAATAAATAAATAATAAATAATATTATTGTAGTTTCCGAAAATATTCGTTATTTACACAGTGTAAAAAAAGTTTTCATAGAAAGTAAATACATATATGACAAAATAAAATGTTTAATAAAAATATTCAAATAATTTAAAATTTTTTTTTTTCGCAAATAGTCGCAATGTGAATACAATTTTATTAAAATATGTATTTAGCAGAAATTAAAATATGTATTTAGCAAAATTAAAAATTTTTCGGAAAAAAATTCGAAAACCTTTACATATTTTTTTTTTCGAAAATATTCTAAATAGCGAATTTAGAGAAAATTTTAGCCAATGGTGTATTTAATTTAACGATATAAAATTTTTATGAAATAATTCGAAATACTTTACATACACTTTTCTTCGAAAATTTTCTTTACTAACATTATATAAATTCCATTGAAAAGTGTATTCCATTCAAAACAATATAAATTTTACAAAAAAATTCGAAAAATTTTACAAAATTTTTTTTTTCAAAAATTTTCTTTAAACACTTTAAGTAAGAATTTTGGGAAATGGCATAGTCAATTTAGCAAAATCGAATTTTTATGAAACTATTCGAATTTTTATGAAACTATTCGAAAAATTTTACATCGGATTGTTTTTCGAGATGAGATTTATAAATATTTAAAAAGTAATGAATAATTTAAGATGTGGATTTTGCCATAATATCTCGGAATTCCATATAAAATGGGAGCCGTGAACTTTGACGTGACATAAAATGAAAAAGCTTACTGATCTGAATATTTGATAAAATATGGGTATTTTAATTGTCCATAACTTAGTAGAAAGATACTATGGAAAGTTAGAGTTGAAACCTTTCTTCATTTTGTTGCACTATCTTATAAGACAAAAACACAGCGCACACGCATTACCAACACAACTATTTACAGTTATAACTTTGAATTAGTACAGCATGTCCTTCGTTACTAATACCGCTGATGTCAGTCAATAAAAAAATCTCACTTGCAACAATCACAACCTCAGATTTTACAACAAAATTCAGGGAGAGTTCATTCAAGTGCAACAAATTATTTGCCCATTTAAACGCACACATTTTAAACAATTTTATTAATAAGATTAAAAGCTAGGCTAAAGGATTAGCGAAAATTTCAATCCAATTTAATAAAAAAATATTCCACTGAATTAAGCCCAGCTATAATTTCAAAATTTTAAGTGGCCCGCTGTTGGCGCACTTCCAGCAATACTACAAAATAATTGCCTTAAAATCAGATACAAAATATTGGAAAAATAACATTACGCAAAACGCTTTCATTTCCATTCAATTGGTAGATATTTTAAAACTATTTAACCGAAAATCAATGCCACAATTTTTCTATATTAAATATCTGATACTAAATCTACATTAAACCGCAAACTCATGCACTATCTGCAAAGCTTTCAATTACCAGCAAATGATTTGTTATAATTTCGAAAATCACGTGTGCACACATATGTACATGCTTCTACAACAATACATACACAGCTATGCGTGTTGTGTGTGCTTACGCGCTTGCCAAACAGGCACCAGAAATAAATGGAAACTGCTGCAGCAGTAGGGATGTCGATTGAGGCAAGTGGGTTAGAAAAGGGAAGTGTGAAAAGCACGCAGTTGGCGTATATATTTATGGCAGCTAGTTATGATGGCGAATACGTATGTATATATGTGTCGGTTCACATTTGTTCCACCACCGTGTAAGCGGAAGTAGGTAGGTAAATAAGTAGAGATGCGATTGTAGGGCGAAAAGCTGATGCAATACGCTTTCTGTGCACCAAGGCTTAAGTAAATGTGAACGTGCATGCGCTGGTAAACAAATATATGGGCACGTATTTATTTACATACCCAGCAGGAACACACTTAAGATTTGCTAGTGGAAGTGACATAACGGCTAGTTTTATACGGCACATAGCAACTGGATGCAAATCCGTAAACCTGTAGAAATGCGTTAGGTCAGAAGGCTGTTCAAATGAAAATTCATTGGCGGGGACGTAGCGCGAAGTCCACGGTAGTGGAGTTTTTCAGAGAAATGGTGTCAGCTGATCGCTCTATTCTGAACAAGACTGCCATCTAAACCTTTTCGAATAAGTAAGGAATGCGCACTGTTAGAAACATGGTTTGCCAAAATATGAGGGCTTAAAGAACTCTTTATGCTGATTACTCGATTAGCACGGTATTCGCTGGACGAGAAATTGGTCGAAGGTTCAAAATTGTAAAAAGTTGCTTTTAATTTTATTGTCTGTGTTTTTGATGAAATAAGATATTTAAGGTTCGAAAGATGTAAATGTAATGTAAAAAGAAAGTTAATATAAAAAATATTAAATTTGACAAACAAAAAATTTTTTGAAAACATCTTAAAAAATTTACAACAATTTTTTTTTTTCGAAAATATTTGCTATTAACACAATGCAAGTAAAATTTAACAAAAACGTTTGGCAAAATAAAAGTTTTTGAAAAAATTCGAAAAATTTTGCACATTTTTTTTTTCTTCTAAAATCCTTCTATTTAGCAAATTAAAGTTTTTATGAAAAAATTCTAGAAACTTGACAATGTTTTTTCCGAAAAGATTTGCTATTAACCCAATGTAAAAAAAAATGTCACTATACAGTATATTCAATTTGACAAAACAAATTTTTAATAAAAAAATTCGAAAAACTTTACAAATTTTTTTTTCTAAAATTTTCTATATTAATACAATGTAAATAAAACTTCAATAAAAAGTACATTAAATTTAGCAAAATAAAATTTTTATGAAAAATTCGAAAATTATTACTTAATTTTTGTTTAGAAAAGTTTCCTCATTAACACAATGAAAATAATAAAGCGTGGTTAAATTTCAAGGGCCGATGTTGATTGTGAACCACACCTAAACGTCAAGCGTTTTTCCGCATTTGATTCGACATTTTTCAATTTCAAATTAATTTAATTTGAACCATGGAAAGAGACTCAATCGAGCAATGCGTTAAAGTTATTCAGGCTTATTACGAAAACGGGCGTTCAAATCTAAATGCATATTGTGCACTTCGTAATTTTTTCGGTCAATTTAATCGTCAAAATGTGCGTACAATGAGAAAAATTGGGCAAAAGTTTGAGCAAACCAGGTCTGTAGGAGATATGAAAACACCAGTGCATGCTCTTACAGCTCGTACTGCAGAAAATATTGCTGCTGTTCGCGATAGTGTGGTTAAAGAGCCGTCCGTCCACCTCAACTCGTTGTCGTGCCCAACAATTGCACCTCTCACGCTCATCCTTGATGAACATTATGCATGAAGACTTGCATTTACACGCCTACAAAGTGCAATTGACTCAAGAGCTAAAGCCCTTTGATCATTTCAAGCGTCGTCAATGGTCAGAAAGCTGACAGGAAATGGCAACAGTGAATGACCATTTTTCGAAGAAAATCATCTTCAGTGATGAGGCACATTTTCACCTCAGTGGATTCGTCAATAAACAGAATTACCGCATTTGGGCGAATGATAATCCAAGAGTGATTGCCGAAAAACCAATGCACCCACAAAGAGTGACTGTTTGGTGCGGTTTATTGGCCGGCGGCATCATTGGGCCGAATTTTTTCCAAAATGAGGCCGGTCAGGCAGTTACTGTGAATAGTCTTCGCTATCGTGAGATAATAACGAACTTTTTATGGCCCGAATTGGAAAATATGGATGTGGACGATATGTGGTTTCAACAGGACGGTGCCACTTGTCACACAGATAACGAAACAATGGCTCTTTTGGGTGAAAAATTTGATGGCCGAATAATCTCACGTCGCGGGGATGTCAATTGACCGCCAAGATCATGTGATTTGACACCGTTGGACTTCTTTCTTTGGGGTTATTTGAAAGAAAAGGTGTACGTTGATAAGCCAGCAACAATTCAAGAGCTAAAGGACGAGATAATTCAGCACATTAACGGCATAGAACCTCAATTATGCCTCAGCGTCATCGAAAATTTGGACCGTCGGATGGAGGTGTGCCGCCGAGGCCGCGGTGGCCATTTGGCCGATATTTTGTTCCATACGTAATCGAACCATACTAGTATTATTATAATAAGGAGAAGTGAGAATAATTTATTAAAAAAATTGTATTTTATTCAAAATCAACACCGGCCCTTGAAACTTAACCACCCTTTATAATATTTCATAGAAAGATATATTAAATTTAACAAAATAAAATCTTTAAAAAAAAAAATTGGAAAACTTTAAATACATTTTTCTAAAATGTGCTTTATTAAGATTTCCTTAAACACTATATAAATATTTGGTTCATTGGATTTTCATGCATTTGTGCAAAGTAAATGTAATAAATTATGCTTGAGTGCTCTTGTAAATAAATTGTAAAAAAATATTAGCTGTACAAATAAGTTTTCGCTACTTGAAAAAAGATGGTCTCAGCTGAAGTTTACGTTGAAATTGTCAAATGAAAAGTGAGTTAAGTATATTTCATGTTTTGACATCTGCGAATAATATTTGTGGCTTTAGTTCATATATTGGTGACTTAACATCAGCACCACTTTTTTGTATTCCAAATTTGAAACATTATGGCAAGTAATTTGTTAAAACTAACTGATTTGCTTCTTTCTAAATTAAATTTTGTTTTCTTTTTCTGCCGAAATGAATTAAATTGATGAAGTTAAACGAAGCGCTGAAAGAAAAACACGCTCATTACTATTCCAGGTAAAATTATTCCCTTGCATGAAATGTTTGTTCATATGCCGCGGCTCCGGTCAAAATCTATTTGGAATGTCCAACCACACTTGTCATATTCACCAGATTTGAATTATTCTGCACAGTCGGTGCAACACCTTACATTATATGAGGATTTAAAATATTTGGCAGATTTGGTCAACTTCAATAAATGAAGACCTCTTTCGACGTGCTATCTGAATGCTACGAAAAAGGTGAGCAAAAGTTATGGCTAATAATGGAGAATACTTGAGTAAACGTCAACATGCGATTCTCTCATACGAATTGCTTTGCTTTTTAGCTGTAGACCTAATACAAAAAAGCGCAACTCAATTCTTACGAAAATTTTAAACATTTTTTAATCATTTTCAAATTGCTTCTTCTTGCCTGAATAAATTTACTACTAAATTTCCCGTGATACCATACTTATATTTTATGTTATTTCGCTCAGTGCTTGCGTCGTTATTATAAAATATAATCATTTTAAATTTCATAGGATACTTTTTCAATCCACGTGACGTTCGAAGAGGAAAGCGATGACGAAATAATTAACGACTTCGATGGTGACTATATGACAATGGTATGAAGAATGATAAGAAATTGAAGGCATTTCGTAATTTTTTCCGTAAAAAGTTCCGAGACTGTTGCCTCAACTTTGTATAACAACAATGTTCAGTACATCGTGGCGGAAAAAAATCCCCGAAGTTATTGAAACTTTTAGGGTGGTGTTGAAGTTGCTTTAGACTCAAATCTAAATATTCGTCCATTTCAATGCTTGATATTGGTTATATAAATGCTAATTTAATATTTACCCTTTGCATATGGAGTGAAATATAAAACGCAAGAATTTCATTTTCGGCATTTTCCTTAATTGGAACTCATCGGCCGGCTAAATAATTTTCTTCATTGCTATAACACGTATTTGGTTTAATTATGTGCGAGGGAACAAAAATAAGAAATAATACATATTTTACTCCTTGTGGTTCCATATGCTAGGCATACAGTATTATTAGTATACGGGGCGGTGCATACATATCGCACCCTAAATACAAAAGGGTCACAACTCAAAATGTACCTTCTGCTCAAATATGAACGAGACGTTATCAATAAAACGGTCCGCGGATGACATATGGCAAAAATAATATTTTTGTTTTTTGGTAGGACTGTTATAAGCTTACATGGCAAATTTCAGCGTGATATGTCACATAGTTTGTTTTCTGTGCTACTGTAAACAAGTCAAGCTCGAGTGTGGAAAATTTTGAGTTGTGACCCTTTTGTATTTAGGGTGCGATATATTGGTTTCTTTCGTTCAAAACATTAACAAAAATCAACTTTCCCTATATTTATGTGACACGGCTGTGATGTGGCTATCTTGACTGGATTTGCAGTTTTTCAAGGTTTCGATGTATATTTACTGGCGTGGTCCCAAAAATAACGCAGCAACATACCGCAAAGCTCTGAATTCTTTATAATGTTTTATAAAAATATTAGGTATACTACAACTAAATTATGTAACCCAAAGCTTCAAAATTTGTAAAAAATTTAAAAAAGATGCGCAAATTTACCTCATCTCAAACCTTTCAGTCACAATATCTAAATAAATTCTGGTGTATAGTTTCATGGCCTATTGAATTTTAATGAAATATTGTGCAAGTTTAAATTTGTATATAATTTACATTGATTTTTGAATTTTTTAATAACTACGTGATGCATTTTCTTTCATATGACAATTTCACGAAATTTTTGTGTCAAAATCAGGCAGAAAATTTTCATAGCTTTCTAGTTCACCTGATACAGGGTTGCCCATATTCGACGGACTCGACGGATTTCGATGACTCTTTGGGCCCATTCCCATCGACGAGGCTTGTCCGCAGGCGTCAATTGCGTCTTATACGGGAATAAATGCAATTCAATGCGGATAATTCGTTGTAAAGGTGCCCGAGCAATGCCCAACTGCTGAGAACGGCGATTTTGGGATGCTCTTGGCGACGCCTTGGTCGGTTTTGATTTGGCCTTTTTGGATTAGAAAGAGCATCACCAGTCGAAAACCTTTCGTACAAACGTTTAATGGTGTTCTTAGAAGACGCACTTTTCACATTATTAAATTTTTATACGCACGTTGAGTTTTCACAATTGACTTCTTTTGTTGAATGTAAATTTCAACAATTTGGGAGCGCTCGCGTGGCGTGTACTGTTTCATTGTAAAAATCTGCTTGGACTGACGCTTCTAACGCGATATGTCATTAAGCGATCTGACGTCTCTGTCAAAAGATACAGGGTTGTCAAATGGGTCCGTTGAATATTGGCAACCCTGTATGTAGATGATATAACTTATTTATAGTCTGATATTTATGACGCCAATCTTATTTTATTTCTAAGTGCGGATCAAATTGTTGAAAATTTAGGTGCTATCGGACTTGAGACATTTGAGCGATTCGATGTCAAGTTAATCAAGTATTTTAAACAAGATGTTTAATATTTCAGTAAATGTGTTTATTTGTAGGCTTGAGTATAAGAAGTAAATGGAAAATACTTTGAAATTATTATTTTTTATTCTTTATACTTTTACTTGACATTTTTGAAAAAAATTTAATATCTTTGAATTTTTTCATATTAATAGTTCTGATTTTTTCTCATTGTTGAAAATTTTAGTACAGAGTTTTTAAGTTAATTACCTTTGATCAAGTCAAATATCTTTTTAACGTTTTATATTGTATAGGGGTTTTCAACTTTTGAACTTTTTTGAATAAAACACAAACGGTTTGACTTTTTTAACTAATTTTTTTTTTATTATCGAGTTTGAACATATACATTTAAGTATGAAATTCGATTTCTTTTGCATGACCACCGCGTGCACGTTTTACGAAGTCCAATCGTTGAACCCAATTTTCGACCACTCTTTTGCATAAATCGGCCGAAATTCCAGCAATTTCGCGTTCAATATTGGCTTTGAGCTCACAAATCGTCGCCGGCTTGTTACTGAAGACCAATGACTTCACATAACCCCAAAACGGGACGGCTTGTTAAATGGACCGTAAAATGGCCGTAATGCTCTTAAAGTAGCAGCAACAGAACGATTATTTTCATAAAAAATTTGCACGATTTGCAATCGTTGCTCAAGTGTGTAGCGTTCCATGATGAAATGTATACTAATGAAGTTTACAAATGAAAGCGAAAAATAAAAAATATTGCGTCGTTCGCCCTGCCTATCGGAAAAAAGTTGAAGCGCACCTATTGAATAACCCTATATTTAAACACAAAATATAGTTAAAAATTAGTTTTTAAAAATATTTAATTTTTTGTAAAAAATTTTTCAGAATTTTTTCTAATTTTTGAGAAGCACCTCTCACTCAAATGTTTTCATTTTTTTTCACTAATAACTAGTTATGTTAAGATATTACCTGAAACTTTCATATTATGACTACTCCAACTTTTCGAGTTATATCCCATTTTCAGAAAATCTGAAAATCATATCTAAAATAATTGGTTCACTTGACATGGAATCGCTCATATCTTGAACTTTACCTCATTAGGAGCTAATATTTTCTCTGCATGGCTGCTTACCTTGCACAGGCAGATTGGCGCATTAACAATCTGCAACATATTTCGATTCAATATAATCTCACGTCTGCTTCAACTGGCAATCGGTAGACGCCAAAAAAACTCTCATTTGCCATTGCAGGCGATTCTCATGCATTTGCCGGCTTTGCGCTATACATTGTAGACTTGGTTGCGAAAAGAGTGAGAAGAAGGCAAGGATACATAGAAAAAAAGAGAAAGAGAGAGAGAGAGAGAGTGAGAGGAAAATATAATCGGTCACGTAATGTGACATACGCAGCGTATTACATTAGCTGCACTCGTGTCGACTATCTGCAGAAAAGTTGATTTCATATTTGCAGCGTCAGCTATTTTTACACTGCAATTGTGAGTGTTTATTCCTTCTTATCTTACTTTCTATCTATTGTAGTTGTTATTATTATTATTTTATTTTGTTCGTCGCGTTGATTAAAATTGTCGGTTGGCATTTGGCATCGATAATACCCAAGAAGTGCAACAATATATGCAATTGCCTTCAACCGAGCTGCACGTGGGCTGGTTGACTTTACCCGGGACATACTCAACTACAACCAAATATCTGCGCAACGCCAGCCACCGCAACAGTTGCAACTGAATACTAACTGCAAGATGCGACAGTGATGCAATAAGCAAGTGATTGTTTTCGTGTGTTGCTTTTACTTGCATATTACGCGCCAGCCAACTAAGTTTGAGAATTTTTCTTTTCATTTTACTAAGTTTGTTATTTTTACTTGCTTTTTGCATATTTTGTTTCGTTTTTCGTTGGCTAAGGCTATTGGGTGCTCCAAGTTTCTCAAACTTCACACATTGCACTTCACTTTTTTGCGCTCATCATAAACTTTTGCTGAGTTTGGAGAAGTTTCACCATGACACGAACTTCGCCATACGTTTATAAATACAAAAATGCATACATTATGCATTAGCTGCTATGTATTAGTGTATATATGTATAGCCAGTCGTTTGAAGTAGATGCATATGGTATGCGGTACTTGTGGAATGTTTGACATTTTAAAAGTGATAGCCATGCGATTTGTTTCTTATGCATGAACATTGCTGCACATCCTTCTTTTTCCAGTGATAGAGCCGAAATGAACTTTTGACACGCCGAATTGGGGAATTCAAAATGGTAGCAAAAATGGTATTAAAGGAAATCTAAGGCTCCCTGTTTCATACTCGAATGTAGTTCACATGACGACATTGATGTAAACTTTCGAAAGGTTCGCAAAGCGTACGAAGAAAGAATTGTACATACAATGAGTCAAGAAACTTTAGGCAAAATGAGTATTTTTTATATTAATCGGAAAAGTTGTCATGCCAATTTGCTTTCGTTAATTTTGCATGAAAATATAGTCCGCACTACAAAAATCCATGTAATTTGTTTTCTGGTACGTAGTTTTATAGTTCATTCAAATCAAACAAAGAGCATTTTTGAATTTGGGAAATTTTTGTTAGGTTTTGAAATATACGACTTTTTCTTACCTGACAGTCTTGTAATTTGGGCATTTTATTTATTTCTTATATTTAGTTAAATATGATATATTTTTTTTTAATTTAACAAAAGAAGTCATCAAAATTTGTGGAAATTTAAAAAAGATTTAGTTTAAATTTGCTTAAAAAGTCACACTTTTTAATTTCTAAAAAAATTTTAAGTATGCAGTTTTATAGCTCAGTATATTTTGGTATAACAAACTGTTCATTTGAAGTCGTTTAAACACCGTGAGGTTTTTGAGAAATTTTCCGAACAGTTTTATGTTTCTTCTCTATTATAAAAAAACTTTTTTATTAGCGAAAAATGTGCAACACACTCAGGAAAAAAATTATAAAAAATCAGCGCAGAACTTCCGTGACTTTAAATTTACATTTTACTTATAAATTCACATAGAACTCCATACCCCAAATTTTTTCTTCTAAAGAAAATTGTGTTGTGCATGAAAATTTTTTGATTTTTTTTTCATTTGCACAAACTTTGAAACTTGTATTTATTTATACCGGATTTTATAGAAAAAATTAGCTATATTAAAAAAAATATAATTAAATAAGAAGGAAATAGGGTCCTAAAACTTCCAAATAAACTCCTTTCCTATAGTTTTAATGCAGCATATTCTTCCACACGACGCGTGAACGCTGTTTGCGTTTTTTTTCTTTTTTTTGGTGGGTGAGATAGGGCTCAAAATGCCTTATGACGACCGTTGAGTATTGATACCACTAAAACAATCCCTCCTCTCCTTCTGGGGACACAACATTTGCAGGACTACTTTTTGTATTACTTCGGGAGGGTCTAGAACCGCATCCATACATAAACAACCAATTCTATTCTCCACGTCTAGGTCTACTATATTCATCAGCGTCATTGTTCGGCGCTTCGCAGTATATTTATGCACTTGGGAACGCTTGCCTTGCCCATACGGTAAAGGTATCTCCGTGGCCCGAAAGGAAATGAGTTTTTTCCCTTTTCCATAGTTCCTTTGAACCTATTTGCCTATTAATGGAATGAGTTTCCATCCATCTGCCACTCGGTTCAGTGCCCCACCGCCTTGAACAGTTCAAGGGAAGAAAATGTGGAAATCACCAGTGGAAAAATTCTTAAAAATCAATGAGAATTTAAAAAAACTTTAATATGCATTTAATTCAAGTAGAATTGGATTTGCTAAAGAGTTGCATACTAGAAAATAATTACAAAATTTGAGTAAAAATTTTCCAATTCTGATCAAAATTTAATAAGTTTCTTTTTTTTTTTTGAAATTGGGACAAAGGCTAAGTCCTTGACTTATACTGCATTAATTATACTTAACGCTATATTTTAATACAAAAGTAACAAACGAATTTCCACGAAAAATTTTAAAATTGTGAATATGGTAAAAGAAATAATGGCATGGCAATGTGCTTGAGTGACTGTATACTATTCCACAAAAGCTTGAAAATAATTCCTTATAAAAGTCGACTTTCTCAAAGCTAATTTAATAACTTCTTTGATGTTGGAACAGCCTTAATCTCTGTAGATTGAAAATAAATATATATATATATATTACTAGTACTAGTTCGGACACAATACTACGCGCTTAAGATTCGAGTTTCAGAGTTTGAGATTAGTCGCAGTCCCAGGCACTTAAATGCTTGGCCATTGCACCCAACCGAATTGTCTATGTCTTAAAAATTCAGTAGTCTATATTGGTGTTTGATTCATATCCACTCCTTCTAAGTTTCTCAATGTCTACGAAGCCAAACCTAGCAGAGTCTCGCTTTTGTAAAACAAACAACTCCTTTGGGTTCGCTGACATCGACATCTACGAGAATTGAAGCACATGCAATTTATCCTAAGAATAGAAGAATCGAATAGACTACTCCAGTTCACCAAAAATACTACAAATTCCTTTAGCTTGTTACTAATTAGAAATATTTAGTTTCTTTTAATTTATTTTAAAAATTTTATCAGAATTTCAATAAAATTTCGTTCATACTCACGCTCAACGTCAATGATACAGAGTTACTGCAGTGAAATGTTCGCATATCCCTGTCCTTGACCTCTTAATTGATCCACATTGAATATCCGAAAGTTTGTACTGTGCGACGCAAATGTCGAGCTTGTGTTTGTATGCATGTGTGCGCGCATGCACTTACCCATGTTTACAAATGCTGACAACGTTGTGAATGATGAGTGGAATGACTGCAATGGAAATAACTACAGACAATGAATGTGAATGTTTGAAAATGTTTTAGAAAAGGACGTAATGCTGCTATGATTGGACAGTAAACGCATACTTATATCACAAACGCATACAAATACGGTGGTATACAAAATAATAGGAGAGCCACCACCTTATACAGAACATGATGCACGATACAGAGCGGAATCTTTCAAGCACAGTGTTGTAAATGACATGCAACGAGACAGTTTTTTATATAACAGTATTAACCCATCTTCGGCCGCTACAAGAATTCGACATAATTTTTCCATTTCGTTTTTAGTCAGTGCTTATAGGACCATAATCAAGAAAAATTAAAAAAAAAATATTCTGACCATCGGTATTTTAGATATGGACTGGTCGAAAAATCGACCGCTGGCCAAAATCCGTCAAATATATTAAAAAAAATACAACATTTATGAAAAAAATTTAGCACACGAAGTCAATTTATTTCATTTTATTTCAAATACAAATATTTTTTTGTTGTTTTATTGATAGAAAAGTCAGCTTACAAATTTTTATGATAATCATCAAAACATTTAGTATGTAAATGAATATTGCATTTTTTGCAAGTAAAAATAGTATGTTTCTTGCAAAATTTACACCGCCGAAATTTGTTTTCAATGCTTCTCATGACGACGTGTACCCTTTCATTGATCCGAGGAAGGTTCGATGGACCTTCATCTCCATGTTCGTTTTCATACTCGTCCTCGTCCTTGTCGTAATTCAATAATTCTGTTGTGACTTTGGAACGAAAATCAATTTGTGACAGTGGTTTTATCTTTTGAATTTTTGCCATCATACAATGAAGTTTCCATGCATTGACCATTGCGTTACCAAGAGCATTTGTCCATATTGGCCACCACCATTTTTTCCTCTCATACATATTCTATAATTTGCCACCGCATTATCATGGAGATCCACACCACCCACGCCATGATTATACTCTTGAATATCTGTTGGCTGCGGGATAGTGATAGTTTGTTTTCTCTTCCGACAATATCTTTTAGTGCTAATAATTGGATTGGCTGTGGAGTTATTAGTTATAACATTGACAACAGCATTATCATTCCACCGAACAGTCAATATTTCTTGCTGATGATCAAGTAGTTGGTCAAAGGTTCCTCGAATTTCAAAGAAAATGATGTGGCACTCAGGGTCAGATACGTTGGTAAGCAAGTCTAAGACTGTTTGTGCGCCTAGACCAATAGTTTTATCGTGAGGAGTTGCTGCTCCCCCGTACAATGAGCTAGAAAATAGGTACCCACTTTCAGAGCATAAGCACCATGTTTTGAACCCAAACCGGATTGGCTTTCCGTTGATAAACATTATGCAGGAGTGGCGTCCAAAGTAAGGAATCATCTGTTCGTCTATAGAGAGATTATGGCTAAAGACTTCAAACTGCATAAACTTTTTGTTGAGAGCGTCAGTAATAGGACGAACTTTCGCAAAACGGTCTGCTGCGTTTAAATGCGTGTTGTCAGCGAGATGGAAAAACTGCTTAATTTTGGAACTGGTGCTGAACTAGAATTTTGGTTCACTAGTAGTGATTTTCCCTTCAGGGGTAGTACCTTTCCTATACCACAAAGATACTCACTTCCATCGCTTTCAATAAGAAAAAAATATTGCTAGATTTTGTTCTATCCTACATGACAGTTCCTGGCCAGCGGTCGATTTCTCGACCACTAAAGTTTACGTCCATGAAACAGTAAAAATTATTGCAATATCGATATGTTGCTTTTTTGATTCTCTTAATTTCATCTTTTCTCTTCACAATAAATTAGTAACAATTATTTGTTTTTTTGTTTTTTATTATTTTTTCATCTGCACAAAAAACACATAGAAATAGTGATAATTTCATTCTTTTATAAAAATCTGCCCTGAACCTTTTTTCTTAAAAAATTACGCTCTAGAAACTAACTAAATTCCAAATTTAAAACTTGTGAAAATTGATCAGTAAATTTACATTTAGTTTCTGAGATATTGGAGTCCGAAGTTAGTGGTCGAAAAATCGACCAGCTGCCGAAAATGGGTTAAAGCAGCGCTCAATTTTCAGTTATTAGTAAAGGAGTTATGAGCCAGAAGATGTATGTGGAGATATAAATTATAGTTTTGCTCCCATAAGCTCAGTGAAATATGATTTTAAAATGGAATATTCCAACAAGAAAGTTACCTAAAGACCGCAAGTAAGTCTGTCCATGGTAAACGGGGTTGAGATGATGTGAGTTTTTTGACCTTAACCCTATCCAAAACTGGTAAACTTTTATGGTCAAATGTCAAATATTTTCAGAGGATAAATCCCCTAAGTCTCGCAATTTATGTAAGGTGATAAAAGAGGCGTGTGAGAGTATCCCATAACAGACGGTTTTACTTTAAAGGAATGACCGGAATTTATATCCGGCCAAGGACTACCAGACCCCGTACATGTATAGAGAATGCTTTTGCTACTGCAACAGCAGTGCCCTTCCGTAAAGCTACCATAATCTTACAGATTTAAAATCTGTAACTTGCAACTGAACAGGAATTCAAAAAAAAAATTTTTTTCCTGCTATTTTTATATAATGCTTTAGGAAACTAAAGCACAATGACTTGTTGGCGATTTATTTCCTTTGTATATTTTTTTTTTATTAAAACACAGTTAATTTTTTACCGCAAGTCCAAGTTTGAAATTTTGTGAAAATTAAAACAAAAAAAATTAACATAATTTCACACTTTTTAATCGGAATTTTTTGGGAGCAAAAAAGGAGAAAAACTAAATGCTTCATGCACTGAATAAGAAGTCAAAATGTTTGTAGTAATTCACCCACTTAGCTTTGAATGAATAGCGAAAATAATTTTAAATAACTTTAACAAAGACTGTTTTAGATAAAATTTTGTAGTGATTTTTTTTGTATATCTGCTTTTCCGAAATAAATTGACTTATGGGGGAAAAACATAATATTTTTTAAAGTCCGTCCCCAATTGATGCAACGAATCTAGTTCAGATAGAACTAAACGAGATACAGACGTGGCTGGACCGATGGAAATTAAAAGTTAACACAAACAAATCTGTGCATGTTTTGTTTTCATTGAGACGGAAAGAATGCCCTTCACTCTATCTAAATGGTAATATAATTCCCAAACATGATACGGTCAAATACCTTGGCATACATTTGGACAAACGGCTAACCTGGAAATGCCATATTCAAGCAAAAAAAACCCAGTTAAAGATAAAAACAAACAAACTTTACTGGCTACTAGGACCAAAATCAACACTTAATCTAAATAACAAAATATTAATATATAAGGCTATACTAAAGCCAGTATGGACCTACGCAGTACAACTGTGGGGAACTGCTTGCAATTCTAACATAGAAATTCTGCAAAGATATCAGTCAAAAACTTTAAGGCTTATCACAAGTGCACCCTGGTTCGTCACAAATAAAGCCATACATACTGATCTAAAAATTCCCTTTATAAAAGATGAAATTAAAAAAATTTCCACAAAATATTTACAGAGATTAAGTTATCACGATAACCCGCTAGCAATTGCATTACTTGATGAAACTAATGAAATTAATAGACTTAAAAGACATCATGTATTAGACATTCCATTCAGAACCTAATAGATAAATCTAATATTAAAATGTATTAAAATCTAACACATAAGTCTGAATATAAGTGTACATTAAACGTAGTATACATATATATCATTATTGACCTCAATGGAGCTCAATAATATAAGTCAAATTGTTAATAGTTAGATAATTTGCTTATTATTTTAAAAATAGATTGCAAATAAACGACAAAAAAAAAAAAAAAAAAAAAAAAAAAAAAAAAAAAATATTCTTTATTAGCTGTCGAGTTCAATTTCGCTGGAAGTGGATCTGAAACCAAGCAAAATGGTATCTTGTAGGATTTCCAAAAGAAACCGAATAGTTAAGGCGTCCGCATCGTCTGTGAAAAATTGTGAAGATGACTTTGAGTGTAATGCTGAGTCGCAACGGGCGAATCACGCAGAAAGGTGGTTGCTACATGTGTTTCTAGTGCTCTAAAATAAAAGATCTACCCGACAAGAATGGACCTAGGGAATTTAAGAAAGACACATTTCATGTGAATAAAACATTTTTGAGACTAAGTGCATTTTCATATTAGTAATGAAAAGTATTAAGGAAGGACTATTAAATGATTGACACTTTTTTCCTGCAGCTGAGAGCATTTTGAAATGTACTAAAATCACCGTAAAAGTAAGAAAAATTAAAAACAAAGTGTTTATTAAAAAACGAAAATCGAAAGTCAAAAGTCCTGGAAGCAAGTACACTTTGCATGTGCCTAGTTGTAAGAATTTTAAATGTATTAACAAAAAATGTATTTAAAAAATATCTACCTATCTAGTTAGGTAGCTATTTAAGTCATAGTATTAGGTATTTTTGAAAAAAAAATTACAAATCTGAAAGAAATGCTTTTAAAAAACTCCAAGAAAAAAAAAAAAATCACAAATGTGAAACAAAACAAATTTTTTTTTTGCAAAAAAATTTTTATCTAGATAATTATAGAAGTGAACTGAAACAATTTTGAAAAAAGTTTAATAGTTTTGAGATTTATTTAATGTTGAGAATTTTGATATACAGTTTTTAAAGTGAAATATCTTCGATTTTTTAAAATTTTTAGTTTTATTTTGTAGTTGTTTGTGAAAAAATGAACTGTTTAAAAAAATTTGTTTCGAAAAATTTTTGGGGAAAACATTTGTTTTTGATATATGTAAAAAAATACCGAGCCCCAAATTTTTTGCTTGCCAGTAATCATTGAAATTTTCATAGTGTAACTCGGCCGCCGTAGCCGAATGGGTTGGTGCGTGATTACCATTCGGAATTCACAGAGAGGTCGTTGGTTCGAATCTCGGTGAAAGCAGGCAATGGCAAACCTCCGAGTGTATTTCTGCCATGAAAAAGCTCCTCATAAAAATATCTGCCGTTCGGAGTCGGCTTGAAACTGTAGGTCCCTCCATTTGTGGAACAACATCAAGACGCATACCACAAATAGGAGGAGGAGCTCGGCCAAACACCTAACAGAAGTATACACGCCAATTATTTATTTTTATTTTTATTAACTCCCATAACCTCTCGAGTTAATTTCAAATACGCACAGTGAAACAGTGAAAAATACCATGTTCCTGTTTACTAATCTAATCTACCTAGAGACGCTTCGATCTATTTGCAAACAGACGTAATATAAAAGTAGATAAACAGGTGTTTCTATAGACCAGGATATTTCATTGGCTTTTCACTGGTTTGCTGGATATATGTGAATTTTACTAGAAAACTTGTGGGAACCCTTTTATGAAATATTTAACAAGTGCTGTGCCAAGTCTCAGCTATTTATTGTTAAAGAAAATAATAAGAAAATAAACTGAAGGAGATGTTTTTCAAAAATTACAACAATAAAATTGTGGAACAAAAAAATTTGCTTCTTATCCAAAAAAATTTAAAAAAGTATATTTTATCTGAGGAACCATTCTTCTACAACTAAAAAAAAAAAAAAAATTGCAAAAACTTTGAAAAAAAAATTGGATTTTTTTTCCAAAATAGAATATTTTGAAAGATATATCAACATTTTATCTTAAAACTAAAAAAAAAAACAGTGTTAGAGGTAACCGAAATTATTTGACTTTGAAAACTTCCATACCAGAAAAATTTACATTAAACAAATTTATAATATTTTAAATCAAATTATACATTTTTTTATAATTTCCTTAATTTACATCATATTATATTCATTATATTATTATATATTTTGTTATTGGTACCTATTATTATACCAATTTTGAGAAAAATGTACGACTATGTCAAAAATAATGGGGTCACTTGATATGAAATCGCTGTTATATTTAATGTAAAATACTTCAAATTAATAAAAGTTACATATAATATTTTAATTTATTTTATGACAAACAATTTGATAATAAAATAAGAAATTTTATTTATTTTTTTACTTATATAAATATAGCAGACTAAATATTTCAGTAAGACTTCTTCTATTACTTTGTGTACACCTGTATTCATATTTGTTCTCGACGACAAGACAAATACATCTTCATCTTTCACACTGTCAAATATGTACAGCAGCACATTCAAAGGTCATACGTGTAAATGCACATTGTTTCAGCGTTTTACACTTGCATGCTTTTTTAGCAAAAACACATAAATTTACAACATGTACACACACACACACATATACTACATATATACGCATTTAATGAACGTCGTCCATGAATACTTTGTTTGCCTAAATATGCTCGTCGGCAGTGCAGTGTTTCGTGCGATCAACAACGGTAGCGCCATAAAAATCTCTATGAAGGTCTTAGCTGGAGTTTGGCAAAGTGTAAGTGTGTGGTTGTGTATTTGTGTAAGGGCATATCGTAGTATGCGCTATAAGCATTGTTTTAATTTCTGATGTTTGGCTTCCAACCCTAACTTAAGTAAATGTGGGTACTGGGTGTGTGTGTGTGTGTGTGTGTGTTTGTGTGTGTGTCTACATGTATGGAACAACGGCTCCAAAATGAAGCGACTGCAATAACAATAACTCTTTACTGTGCTGGTCACCAATGGCCAACGACGTCATTGCCATATACCGGCCGTACACATCTCTATCATTGAGAACACTTTCTGCTGCATTGTTCACGTTTTTGTTGCTCTGTAGCTCAATGCTTGCGGTGCTCTTCTCTCGGCTTTTAATATTTGCAACATTCTTCTTGTTGTGTTATAGCTTTCACTTTACTTCTACTGGCAATAAAGCTCTCAATTGCTTTTAAGGCACAGAAAATTTTCCTCTCCACTTTTCTTGCTCCAAGTGTGTTTGATGTATTCATCTAACCCTATGCTTCAACTTGAAATTCTAGGAATTGATGATCTAAGCTATTTTGTAGCTTAAGCAGCAGTCTTTCTAATTTTCGTAAGCTTATGAAAAGGATTTTGTTTTTAACTGCGGGTCCTTATCATTGTTATTGTTGCTTCTGCAGCTTAGTTTATGGTTGTAGTCTGTTGATTGCATTGAATTGCTAATGCGTTGCATACGAACAACAAGAACCGCCTTCAATTACAAGTTAAAGCGATTGATGTGTGCTGTGTTTTGATTTCACAAACCTATGATGCTAAAATATGTGAGTTATTAATTTTAGGAGGAGAGAAGGTAATTTGCAGGTAACTCCAGTTTCTCTTTTATGAGTGTATTTTAAGCAACTAAGTTAAGATAAAGTAAGAAACATGGCTAAGGTTAAGTTAGGTTGCTATAGTTGCGGTGGCTGTCACTCTCCATTAAGGGGTAATGGTTTCCCCTTAGGTCCCTGGTGTTACCTCTTATTTGGGATCAAGTATCTCCCTTAATTCCAGAAGAGATGAAACCACTTCGGCTCCCTAATAAATGATGAAATATTGTAGATGGATGTGGATTCCAAGTCTGCCAGACATCCAAAGAAGCAAGAGCTTAGACTGCGTGTCACGTTCTGGCAAGAACAGGACTATAGCTGAGAATGATATGGCTTCCCGGTCATAGGAACATACGGGGAAATGAGATAGCGGATGAGCTAGCAAGAAAAGCTTCGACAGTAGACATAGCAGAGGCGGTGGCAGTCTCCACCCGACTGAACACATTAAAAGCATCCATTGCTTCGCACTATCATGCTTTAGCCGAAAGAAGATGGAAGCAAATGCCTACATGTACATACCAAAGGACGAATGACCTGCTATGGTGTTCTCGGCCAAACATTTCACGCATCACTGCAACCCTTACAGGTCATTGGAAAGTAGGGAATCATGCAGCTAGACTCAATCTACCCTTCAATCCTATCTGTAGAAGCTGTCACGATGAAGGGGCGAAGGAAAGTCTTTTCCACTATTTATGTGAATGTCCGGGACTAGCCAGGGCACGACTCTGATCCTTCGGTCAGCCTTTCCTACACCAAATTAAGGAGATCTCAGACATCGAGATAAAGGATTTGCTGTTATACTTGGACCTCACTAAATGGATCTAACTTGGAAAAAAAAAACATCATCACACGAGATAGTGGTAGTAAAACGTTGCTGGTCACTAATTACGAGTATTTCAGTGGAAATGTTCAACAACAACAACACAACATAGCTAAGAAAAGTTTCAGCATTCACCACTTAATTCTCGTTTTTGCAGCTTTTTTTATTGAAATACATCGAAAATACATTTCGTGTTATTAATATAGTTAACTAAACCTAATAATTAATATTTTCTTTTACTAATTTTTTAGTTATTTTATTTAGTAATTTATCAATTGTTTTTAGAATTTTTGATGCATCATATAAGTATTTTCATGCCAGAGTAGATAGTGAGAAGAAAGTTAGGTAACACAGCAGCAGAAAGGGACCGTGGCCAAGAAGATCTTTTGTATTCATTTGATTACTTTGGTCAACCGTATATCATCTGCTAATGCTACTGCCGAGTGGGTGCTGCTATTGTTGATGCTGCTGTTGATACGCGCTCTCCTTGAACTCTCGGTTCTGTTGAAAGATCATCGCACACTGTAGTTCTGTCAAGCAGATCTTCGATCAACCGCGTATCATCTGCTATTGTAACTGTTGATATAGGTAACGATGTTGTTTTTGCTGCTATCATGCAATCTGCTGATACTCTCGCTACGAATAACTTTGGCGCTTCTTCTGATAGTCTTTCGGCTGTTTCTCTTTCGAGCTCTACTACTTCGTTTAAGTCTGCAGTCTCTTCTGCTTTGCACGACATTGCTGTTGATGCTGATTATTAGTTCGCTAATACGCCTTTTGACTGCTCTGCTGATATTTGTTATGTTATGGTTACAGGCGCTAGTGCTCTCACCGCTGTTAGAATCTAAAAGAAGTGGCTGCTTACCTCTACCTTTAAACTTTCTGTGTATGTAGATAATGTTATTGACTATAAAACCAAGCAGTTTGGTATTCCAATTTGTTCAATTATGCACCTATTGTGAGGTCTCTTCATGAAATTAATCCAATTTTTAATAGCTACAATCTTAAGTTCGCCGTTAATAGATATGTATTATTATCTAAGCTTGAATCGAAATACCTTTAAGTCATAAATTTAAATATTATATTTAAGTCATTTTGTACTTCGTTTGTGTAAGGTTTTGTAACCACAAATTTAATAAATGAAATGAAATTAAATAAGTACTGTATAGGGGATTACCCATTATTGCGCTAATTTCAACGTTCGGGGTGCGACATCTTGTGAACTGCAATCGCTCCAATACATCATTGTGAATTGCGACCTGCTGCTAAGCGGTTCTAGTTATGAATTTTTATTTTACCCGTAAAAAAGGGCACTTCCGAAAAGCTATTGAAGGAGCATGCGCTATTTGTTTTGTTGTACATTCAAGCAAAGTACATTCAGAATTAAATGCGAAATTGCTCACATTTTTGCTAGGCTTATCCGGTTATGAAAGTGGGTATTTATGTGTAATACCTGGGTGTAGTCGAGCCCATTATTAGTCGCGACAAGTTTGATTTTGGAATTTGGCTCGACTTCAAAAACCTATGCAGTCGATTGCTGTTATATTTCAGATTCAATTGTAGTGGTGTGTGATCCTTCGTCTGGCATTAGACGTCGTATTCAAGTTTTCTGATACAGTACGATTAATTTTTTTTTTTTTTTTTTTTGTTTTTTGTAGAAATCGATTGTTTGTCGAATTTCATAGTATCCAAAGCGAACTTAGTTTTTCTGACGGCCATATGCTCCTGCACTATTGTGTGCACGCGGGTGGAACTAATGCCTTACCGTGTCTCAAGCTCACGATTTGCCACATTAGAATGATATGCCACATCAGTTACCTATATTTTAATTTTTTTTTTTTTTGGGTATTTACTGGCAACATAATATTTGAATTCCCATGGGAAATATGCACATTTTCGTAAGAGAGCTGGTATCAAAAAATAACAAAAACGAGATTAATATATTGTATATTTTTTCTAACGTTTAACTTTTTTTGGTTTTTGGCGGTAACTATAGAAAATGGTTCATTTAATTTTTAATTTCACCATTGTAGCATTTTTTGAGTATTTAGGAAGAGACTTAAAGGGGAGATTAAATAATACCACTTTGTAAATATTTTGTAACGATTCTGTTTGGGCTTTCTTAATGCCACACAATGCTCTCGGGGTATCAGTTTACACAGATCATTGAATTTTGTTTGGTCCCAATTACCTATTTTAAAATACCTTCAATCGATAGCCCAAACTGCTGGTTGCATTATTATAATAATGCAATTATTTATAAATGTATTTTAAATATTTTAAATATTTAAAAATAAATAAATAAAATACCTTAACGAAATTTATTTTAGATGGCCTGTGGTAAAGCGAAATAACGCCTGAGTTCAAAAAGCAATGAAACACGTTGCCTTTAGATGGTTACTCATTATTAAAAGTCGAGTCGAGTAAGTCCGCAAATAGTTGCTCCATTAATTTACATAAAAAATTACGAAGCATCAGCACTTGAGTTGCGATTAATGAATCAGTGTTTCAAGTAATTGTAGATGACAAAAATTGCACTCATAGGACAAAACATTCAGAGTATAATTGTCGTTAAAAATGTCAGATTCTCCGATGACATTATAAGATTTGCTATATTCGCACTGGCTTGGCCACATTTCAGCAGCAACCCTTGCTATAGGGTATAAATATAACCATCCAATAGCATGGTTAGCGGAAGTCTTTGTGGATATCGAAATGCGTCCTCTCTTGAGACGTACCCTTTACTCAACACTTTATATACAGCACGCGAAAAACTCGACTACTTTTCTTTTATAGTTTTAATTTTCATTCAAGATTTATAAGAATATAGTTCATTTTTAAAAATATTACATAAATCAAAGTTTAAAACTTTGTGGTAAATTTGTGAAAACTTAAAAAATGTTGATGAAAACTTAAAAAGTTTTATTCAGAGTTAAAAAAATGGGTACGCATTTGGTATCCCACTAAATTTTTGTGTAACAAATTACAAGTATGAAGTGGCTAAAACTTTTTGATGATTGTTGCAAAACTCGCTCCATAGAATGAATGCATTAAATCTCTTTTAAATGGGGAAAATTGTAGGGCTATAAAACTGTTTTTGTTTTTTTTGTGTCTTATATGAAAAAAATGTTTATTCTTCTAAAAAAGTAAGTAATTTGTGAAAGCAGCAGAGGTTTTTCTTCTACATTAACCTGAAGTGTAGTGCACAAGTAAACGAACGCAGTCAAATGCTTTGGGCTTGAAGGTGGAAAGAAACTAACATAAAGCGAAAAACCTAAACAAATTTAATTTTATTACCTCACGGAAATATCCAGGAAGTGAACTGGCAGTACGCTGACTCTAGTAAATTCAAGTAGCTTTGTTATACTATAAAATATACACACCCATACCCATTGATACATGCATTTAGGACACACCTACAAAGTTTAATGTAATATTTATTTTTTCCTTTTTTATCCACTAAAATAGTTACCTTAAGGAAATTATGCCATTACACGCTTGCCAAAATGTCAACCGGTCATTTGTCGCTTTCCACCCATAGCAGTTGATGTGACGAACTGAATCAAACTGCAGCATTCAGCAGCGCTGCCACTTTATCGTCCTTCAATACATTTTTTTAACTCACTTTCATCAAGCATTTTTTCTCTTCTTACCTACTACCCACTATGACATTTTATAACTTTTCGCTGGTCACCCAATAATGACTACGGTACTACACGCACACACAAACATGCTTTAGCTCTTGACAATCCACTTCGCATCGTTTGGTTTGAACTGAATTGAGTTACGTTGAGTTCAGTTGCTTGCGATTAGGGTGCGGGTCAGTTGATGCCCGTTATCTCCCGTGGCCTCTTCCCACTCATATAAATACTTTATGTTGGTCATGAATTTTTTTTATGAATTTTTCAGCCACTCCTTGGAGAATACTTGTCGATCGACTGCACTACCCAGAAATATCTACTTTTCCAACTTTTGACTGTCAACGCAATCGCATAATCGTAAAATTTTATTTGAAGCAGAAGCCGCATTGAAAGCGTAAAAATGTTGAGGTAAGAACCAAAAAAGGAATAGGCACGACAAGTTAGCTCACTCAACGCGGTTTATTTGTGGCCAAAATTTATCGATTCACATTTTCTGAGATCAAGTTTTATCCTTTTCTACGCTTATGTAGAATGAGATAATTTTTGTTATGGCCACAGTAGTCGTGACTTTGATTGTTATGATAGCTGTTGTTGTTGTGGTTTGTTGTTATTGGCAAGGTTGTGAGTAAAACTTCTTTCCTAGTGCTTAGCTTTTCTTCTACTCGGTTTTTGTTTTACTTGTATCTCTTGGTAGAATTTGCTCATAACTGTGTTTGTCTATTAGGGTGAGCACGCTTGAATTTATTTTATGCAATTGCATTAAAAACTTGTGTGAAGTCATTGTCTTAGAATGGCACTTTGGATTTGAAGTTTTGAAAAGACTTAAATTTTTGCTTACCATTTGGCCGAAGCCAATAGTTTTTAACGTTGCTAGTGACTTACTTGAAAAATATTAAAAAATTGTTTTGGTCAAATCTCAAAGTAAGTAAGTAAGTAAGTATGTAAGTTACTGTACACTAACTCGTTTCTGGCATTTTAGCTGAATTGCGAGCATTGATATATTAAGAAGCTTATTGTAGAATTTTACGATAAATATTATTGTGGTGAAACTTAAACCACAATATCCCTCGAATTTTTTACACTTTCCAACAAACAAAAACATGAAATACTCATCTATTGAGGAGTTAGAGGTTTAAAAGCTTGCTCAAGAACACTCCCACATTATTTTTTACATAGAACTACTGAACATACTATGTATTCTTTGACGGAGCACTGATATTTTGAAAGTCTGATTTTGAGATACAATGTAATAGGTCTATTTATAAGTTCGTGCGGTTTTACAACAGATGGCGTAACTTGATTATTATTCCATCGATCCACATTTCCAAACATTCATTGGAGAGCTACTGTCGTAAGGCACAAACGTCAGTATAAGTTTTTTATTTGAAGCGTAAACAACAATATTTTTACCACACTTGAAAATGTCGAATTTCGTGCCAAATAATGTGTTTTTGCGGGGAATTCTTCTTCATTATTTTAATATGAAGAAAAAAGCAGCCGAAAGTCATCGTATCTTGGTGGAAGTTTATGGTGAGCATGCTCTATCTGAGCGAACGTGCCAGAAGTGGTTTGCACGCTTTAAAAGTGGTGATTTTGGCTTGGAAGATGAAGAACGCGAGGGTGCGCCGCCAAAGTTCATGGATACCGAATTGGAGGAATTGCTCGATCAAGATCCGGCTCAAACGCAAGAAGAGGTTGCAAAAACTTTGGGAGTTGATCAATCAACCATTTCCAAACGTTTAAAAGCCATGGGAATGATCCGAAAGGTAGGCCATTGGGTGCCGTATGAATTGAAGCCAAGAGACGTTGAACGCCGTTTTATGGCATGCGAACAACTGCTTCAACGGCACAAAAGAAAGGGTTTTTTGCATCGAATTGTGACTGGCGATGAAAAGTGGGTCCATTACGACAATCCAAAACGTCGGGCAACGTATGGATACCCTGGCCATGCTTCAACATCGACGTCGGCGCAGAATATTCATGGCCTGAAGGTTATGCTGTGTATCTGGTGGGACCAGCTGGGTGTTGTGTATTATGAGCTACTGAAACCGAATGAAACGATTACGGGGGATGTCTACCGACGACAATTGATGCGTTTGAGCCGAGCACTGCGAGAAAAACGGCCGCAATACGCCGATAGACACGACAAAGTTATTTTGCAACATGACAATGCTCGGCCACATGTTGCACAAGTGGTCAAAACATACTTAGAAACGCTCAAATGGGATGTCCTACCCCACCCGCTGTATAGTCCAGACCTTGCGCCATCCGATTACTATCTCTTCCGATCGATGCAACATGGCCTGGCTGACCAGCACTTCCGTAATTACGATGAAGTCAAAAAATGGATCGATTCGTGGATTGCGGCAAAACCGACCGAATTTTTCACAAAGGGAATCCGTGAATTGCCAGAAAGATGGGAAAAAGTAGTAGTAAGCGATGGACAATATTTTGAATATTAAATTTGTAACCATTTTACGTCAATAAAGTTTCAAATTTCGAAAAAAAACCGCACGAACTTATTCATAGTCCTATTAATTTTTTATGTTCTTTTTCTTCTCTTTTTGATTGGTACGATAAATGCTTGAGCGGTTTCAGCCCAGTTTAACAAAGTACGCTAGACGTTTCTTGCTCTTGCTAACCTGCGCTAGTTAGACTCACTACGTGAAACCCAAGTCTTTCTCCACCTGATCATGCAAGCGAAAAGGCGGCCTTCCTCTTCCTCCACCAGCTGGTAACGCATCGTATACTCTCAGAGCCGAAGCGCTTGTATCCATTCGGACGACAAGACCTTGCCAGTGAAGTCACGGGATCTGTATTTGTTATTCTATGTCGCTGTAAGGCTCATACAGCTCATTGCTTCATTTCAAATTTTTCTCTCAAACGCTGCAAGGGACCCCTCGTCGGCTGTTGTCATCGTCTAAGCCTGGGCGCCGTTACAGGGGGAAGGGCATGATGAGAGATTCATAAAATATTAACTTATTCAATTAAATTTAGAAATATTAATATTAATAGCACCGAATTAATAGAAAATTGACCGATGTAATAGCTTTCCATTGTTAGGCATTTGGTCAGTCACAGTCAAGACCAAGGGGATTGTCATACAACTCCAAAAAAAAATATATCATAGGCACATATTGCAAGTCTTTGCGTACTTGTTCCGCTCTCAACTTAATTCAAATCAGTATGTCCCCTTTGTGTAGTATCCGTACTGGCACAAGTGTTTCTAATAATGGAAGCTCGATGATGGAATGAAATAAAACAATCTGTATGTGAGGTATTAGTGAAATTCGTCTGAAAGGCCAATGGCCCATGTACGGCATTGTATTTGATATAACACATCTTTCTAATATGCGCAGTGTCCTCGAAATATTCAATGTGAAAGCTTTAATTTTGAATGACTGCCTCGATCCGACTGAACTTGACGAATGGTCTGGTTTGTGTTGATTTTCAGGGCATCGGTCAATTACGGTTTATTACCACAGACCTGTAACTTTAGAGAATTTAATAAAAAAATTCCAAGCTCTTGGTGGCCAATTCACGTCGCCTCTGCGTGAGATAACCACCAACTGAAATGATGCATAATCAACTTTTATCATTTGCGCGTGCGGCTCAATTGTGTAACTTGCGAGGACTTGCGACTTGCGCATAGATTTGACAGACACCGCCAAAAATTACATGGCTACCACAGCTTGTCAAACTCTTCATGTACTACGGGTATATATGTATATATTTTACTTGTTCTTATATATACTATACATACTTATATACGTACACTGATTAAGATAATTTGCACTGTTGTGCTGTCTGTGTGATAAATGAAAACAATTGGTGAATATATTTAAATATTGGCCTCTTCCACATTTGCCTTACTCTCACTTCTTTCAATTTTTTTCTTAAGACATTTTTTATTCCCAACTTGTTTGTAAATTTTTGCTATCTCTGCTCGACTGCTTCACTCACTTTCATTTGAATAGCAGCAATTCCAGCGCTGACAAAAACTTTAATGGGAAAAGTTGCTGTCGCCTTACTCAAAGTCTTCTTTCTTTTGCCTTTATGCCTCTTTATTTCGCTTAGTACTTGGCTTCACTTATGCGGCGCTAAATGTGGGTGTTCAAAATTTTAAATTGTAATCACATCCTTTTCAATTTGAATTTAAATGTTCTTTTTTTCGCTGCAGGAATAAATAAATATATTAAACAGTAGACAGTTGATGGCGAAATCGAAAAAAGCGTTATCCGCTCGTTAATGGATATGTGTGGCCAGCAGCGCAATGTTATGTGTCTCGACACTGTGTTTTTATAGTTGAAAAAGCGGAACGATTGAAATGATCTGTGTTTAGGAGAACAAGTAAAACTGTAAACGTGTTGCGAAGCGATAGAAACTTTCAAAAATTAGGCAGTAAGCTATTACTTTATTTCGTTCGTAAATTTTTAGAGGGTCATTTAGTGAAAGAAAAAAGATATGCGATGAAAAGAAAACTTATGAAATTGAATTCATTTTTAAGTTTTCTAAAATATGATAGTAGCAAACGTCAGCTGGCATAACGTCATAGAAGAGCAACTTGCTTCTTATTTGAGTCGTATACTGAGGCACTGCAAGATGCTAGGTAACGAGAAGGTAGATGCGCTTGCAAGAAACGGTTCTTTCGAGTCATGCTGTGAGCTTTCTGCAAGTGGGTACGAAATGAAATACATCAATACTTGCAACGTAGTAAGGCTCGTATGGCAAGAGTGCAACATGAGAAAATCGCGAAATCCAGCCTATAGTAAAAACTATCTAAATATATTCATTTACAACTCACATACTTGCCGAGAGACACGCATAATTATTTCGATTCCTCTTATAATTACTCTTGTAGAAACTGCCGAAAAAGAGCCTGACGACATTAGTCAACTACTATGTGATTGTCCTTCACTGCGTAAAAATAAGAAAATATTTTTGGGTACAATTAAAAGTTTGGTTTTTCACTTTTTCGGTAATTTTCTTTTAAACAACAAAGTGTTTTTAACTCTCTTAAATATTAATATTACACGATCAATACTGCCATCATCATTCTGTAATTTTATTAAGGGTGTTCAATAGAAAACTTTCAAGTTATGACTTGTTGACATCGAGTTGCACCTCCGCGATGTCTGCGGCTGACACTTCTCATTTAAAAGCTAGAAATAATATAGTAATATATAACAAAATTTATTTACTTATTTTGTTATCAACTGAACTCATTTTTAGACGAAAATATTGAAAATAAATTTTTTTAATTTAAATTTTTGGTATAGCAAAAATATCTCAAACTATTCCATATTTTGTGAAATTTAGTTCACTTTAATTTAGTACTGAAGAAAGCAATTTTATGTTTGTTTCTAATTTGGTGAATAAGTTTTCGGGTTACATTGCATGGCAATCAAAAAAAGGAATTGAGATGCACATGCTCAGCTATTACGCAAGCTCACAGCAAACTGAGAGCTGTTCCGTTTAGCACCTGAAGCAAAAAAAAAAAACTACTTTGGATTTCACTCTAACATACTTTGATCTTACTCTTGTATATTTATTCTGCTTGTGTGTCGGATGTGCTTTTAGTGGTATGAGAACTACCGATGTAGATAACTATCGTTCAATAGCTGAGGATGGCAATCGGTTCGACAAGTCATCGTGAATAGTTTAATGACAAATCAATGCTTCCAAATTATGGAAATTAAGTTGAAAAAAAGAAGAAAAAAATCTGGGCGCGAAGTTCATTCGCTTCATTTCATTCGAAATGGAGAAGAAGCGGCTGTTACGTTGAATAAAGAGCTCTATCGAGCCATGATGACTAAATTTTTGTTTCAAAAAATTGATAAGCTAAACACCAACGACATTTGGGTCCAATAAGATGGCGCAAATTTCCATACAGCTCGCTTAATAATCATGTATTGATCAAATGAGCCATGTACCTCATAGCCGCGGTAGGCGTATGCCAGGTATCATGAAATTATATTATCTACCAGATTATAATAAAAAAAAAATCATTTCGACAATACCTCAATACTGCTCAGTATTATCATTTTGAAAACTCAAGTTCTTAAAAAACACCCGGTTAAAATATATAATTTTTTGGACTGACTTAGGTAATTTCCTCCTTAAAACAAATTAGAAAGTCATTATGATACATCCAAGAATTAATCGTATTTCTGCCTTGGTGGTTAGATTATTAGAAATTCATTATTTTTGCGTACAATTTTTGAGCAAATGTTTTGAAACTATTTTATCATCGATCTTTAGCTCCCAACATGACTATGGATACTAAGATGTCGGTCCATTTCACTCATTTCCAAGATTTTATCGACATTTTCGATATTATCGGCACTTCTTTCAAATCAAAAATACCTGAACGGAATCGATGAAACCAAAATTGCACGTTACATTAGCGGCACCACAAAATCACCATTCTTATTATTATTATTATTATTATTATTATTATTATTACTTAGTGACTGGTATGAATACCAGTATTAAAATTATGTTTGAGCATTGGCTGCAGAGGCCATCAGCTCATCATTCTTAATTTCAGTGATAATTTCGCCTTTATCAAAGAAAAACTGTAGATATAAAGAACTTTCTCTTTGTTGTTCCATTGTCAACACTCTGTAACTCAGAACTGAATGGAACAAACAGAAAAATAGCAAAATTAAAATTTTTTTTAATTTTCAAAAACAAAAAATACTCCAAGTTTTTGAAACTTATTCTTGATTTCCCCTAAATCAAATTAAAAATTTAGTTTTCCAAAAAAAAATCAATAAGAATTGGAATTGCAATGTGGAATGTGAACTCCAAGGCCAATTGGTCAGTTTGAAACTGCTTCTCTGTTTTGTTGCTATTGCGTATAATTGTTCTGTAGTTCCGGATGAGGACTCTTCGAAATAAGCAATGACAAAAAAAAACATATTGTATTTTACGTTAGCATAATTTAATACTTTTGGGGTCGCCGTAGCCGAATGGGTTGGTGCGTGATTACCATTCAGAATTCACAGATAGAACGTTGGTTCGAATCTCGGTGAAACCAAAATTAATAAAAAAAAAACAAAAAAAAAACACGTTTTTCTAATAGCGGTCGCCCCTCGGCAGGCAATGGCAAACCTCCGAGAGTGTATTTTTGCCATGAAAAAGCTCCTCATAAAAATATCTGCCGTTCGGAGTCGGATTGAAACTACGCACACCACAAATAGGAGGAGGAGCTCGGTCAAACATCCAAAAAGGTTGTACGCGCCAATTATATATATTGTGCAATATATAATTTAATACTTTTATTTACTATATTCTCTTCATGACCCCTTGCTTAGTATTGTAAAGGGTTTTCCAATAACAATTGTTATTTTGAATTCGATTGCGCTGTCGAGAGATGATTAACGATTTTTTATGGCCGGAATTGGATGGTATTAATCTGGATAACGTTTATTTTCAACAAGATGGCGCTACGTGCCACACAAACAACGAAACCATTGATCTTTTACGAGAAAAGTTTCCGGACTGTGTCATCTCTCGAAGAAGTGGTCACAATTGGCCACCGAGATCTTGTGATTTAACACTTTGTGACTTATTTCTTTGGGACCACGTGAAAGAGAAGGTCTACGATTCCGATTCAAGGCCTCAAAGATGGAGTTCGTGAGGCTATCGAGGACATAGGGCAGCCACTTTGCAATTCGGTTATGGAAAATTTCTTGAAAAGGATATTGTCCTGTAAGCGTAGTTGTGGTGGTCATTTGCCTGATTTTATTCTCCACTATTAACTGCATACCTTCCGCTTTATAATGAAATAAACATCCGATCTTATATATTAGAAAATAGCATTTTTCTTTGAATATCAAAATAACACCTCTACCCATACAGTAGCACAGAATTCGCTTATCCTTAAAGCGCAGCATTTGAGAAAAGAATATAATTTACATGCATTATCTTTTTCGCTGTTTAATATTATTCTTGATATTATCCTCGAATTCTACCGAGCTTTAAAACACTCTACGTAGGAAATTGGGCTTTTGTCTAATATCTCCTCTTTGAATACTTTGCAAGTTTTTCATTACTATTTGAATTAACTCATTACTATATACTAAATTTTACTTTTTTAATTACAGGTAAGTGACATAAACTCCTTAATTACGTAAATGTGATCGCTCTCGGTAAGTTTATTTAGTGATATAATCAACTTCTAAGTCAATTCTCATCACATAAAGCTAACAGTCGTTTGCTCTTTGGGTTTATTTGTGTCGCCGTCAGGAAATTTTCTTTTTTCTGTAAAAAAAACCGTTCATTGTTATTTTTGAATATTTATGTTAAAAGAAATATGCGAACGAAAATGTAGGTACTTTCATTGATCATACGTTGCGTATGAGTAATGTGTTGTAGCATAAAGCAGGCATAAGACAATGTTATTGCTTGAGTAAGAAAAGAACTAAAAAAGTTAAGTACTTCTCTAAAGTAACGTGGTATTGCCTTTTTTTTGAAATTATTGGTTTGCTGTTCGCGCTTCTTGACATTAAATAGTCACTATGTTGTTAGATATTCGGACATTAAAAAAAGCGTGAAACTGGATTTGTGATTTAAAAGAAACAGAACCTAATGAGCATTATGGCGGTTATGACAAAAGATATATGTTCATCCTCAAAGTCAGTTGGGTTGAAAACATTTTGGGCAAGTGGTTTTATGCAAAAAACAAAAAAGGAAAACCGATTTGAATTGCTACTATTTGCGTAAAATTGTTTTCAAAAACCCCTACGTGGCTCTGTAGATAATTTATTAAACCTAAGAGGGGTTTCATTACTTGTTTCTGATAAAAATTACGCTGCCTATTTCGTCTAACGTAAAGGAATGTACTGGAAAGACTGCCTTAAGTGAAGGCATGTGTGTGTACAATAGTGCAAATGAAAAGTATAAGAGCACCTTTCTTTGTCTACTTACTTGTATATTTTTTAATTTCTATTTTTTTTTAGAAAGATATGACTCATTCTCGAGCAAACGCCATATTAAGTACACATTGAAAATTTATAAAAATGCGGCTAGTTGCCATACAAATTTCAAAATGCTTAATCAGAATTAAAAAAAAAAATTCAATGCGCAACTTTATAGCCGCTCATATATTAGAATAATAAAATCCCAGTTTCAGGTAGCTCGAAATCATAGTGATTTTTGACAATTTTTTTCCTTACATCGCTTTTTCTCTATATAAAAAAATTTCGTGCATTCGTGAAAGAATTCTTAATAAAAGTGTAAACATTTGATGAAAATTGGATGAATGGTAAACATTTGGGCTAGAGTTTTGAAACTGGGATTTATGTGGTTTTTGTAACAAAAAATAATTAATAATTATATCTTTATGAAAAAATTAATTAATTCGAAAAATAAATATATTTATAAATTGTCTTCTTATTTTCATCTTATTATTAAGTAACTCACTTAAGTGTCATCCAAAAAAAAAATATATATAAATGTTTGTAGCTATCTAAAGTTCACGCCAACAACATGGCTTTGCCCCTTAATTTTTACAGTAGTCTGTCCAAATAATTTTCAAATATTAAAAGCAAAACAAGCTTTCTTTTTGTACGAGTTTTCATTTCATGGTACTCGGGACTCATATAACCATATATTCATGGGTTTTTGCCTTTTCAATGCCATTTGCATTTCCTCAAACTGAACTTAGGCGACTTTGTTATTTACAGTCACCGTTTTGTTTGAAAATTCAAACAAAATGCATTAAAAAATTGTTGTCTCAAGGGAAATTTGATAATTCTGCTACAGCAAAATTTCACTTAAATATTTCAACGCTCACTTGACTTAGAGCAAGATTTCTAATTGCCAGCTATTGCAGAACATTTTTGTGATTTAACTTTTACTTTTAACCTCGAGGCTCTCCTTAACCTTTTATTATTTATTCAACATTTAACATTTCAGTTGGCATCTGCCATGTGCCAGTATAAGTAAAAAGTCATAGATACGTTATGAACAAGCAAAACACCAAAAAACAAAAAAAAAAAAAACTAAAAAAAATACAGCACAAAGCTCTCTGGTTTTTGTCGAAATCAAATGCTGCCTAAGGGCGAGTCAACAAGAGCACAAAAATACAAATAAACAAAAAGTGTACCGAGCGCAACAATGACAGGTTGCTTTTGCAACTTTTATAGCAAAGCGATAATGGAACAGATAAAAACAACAAGAAAAAAAAGCTAGTACATAAATACCAGCCAAACACCTCGCATAAACTAAGTGTAAAAAACGTGCAAGAAAAATTATTTTAAAGGTACGCAAAAAAAAAAAAAAAAAAAAGAAGCAGCAACAAACTATCATTATCAATATCATTAAACGAGGTGATGAAGTGTACATGAAAATTGTGCAAATGAAAATTGAAAATTGGAAATCTCCTTGCAAACGCTAACACAGCTGCACTCTGATTACCCTGCTACTCTTTCCACCTGCGGCGCAGTCTACACTATTTTATCTCTTCCTGCTAAGTGTGATGGTGAGGCGATGGCCTGTCAATAGGCCAGGCGCTTCGTTTGGCAGATATCACTTGGCGCCTCGATTGCTATACACCCGACCGACGCGAACAGGAAAACAGGAAAAAAAAGAAAGGAGATGATGCTAGTTTGCCAACCACACTCACCTTTTTCAGTTTGTAGGCACTCTGCAGCTGCCGAGCAACTACTTGCGCATACATAAACTTACACACAAATGCTTCGCAACAATGGCGATACAAATTGTAAAAGCTTGTTAACTTTTCTTATATGGTTTACTACAGTGTGTTAAATAATTATAGCACTGTAACATAGTGACAAATTTGGCCGTTTATTTTATTAATTTTTTATGAAATGATACATTCTACTACAACAACCATATCAATAGACGTCTGAAGTATTTTGTAAATAAATGAAAAAATACTCAACAAATTTTTAAAAAATTTAAAGTTCCTAAGCAGAATTTTCAGCGATTTTCGACTATGCCCTGTTAAAATTCATACAATTTTTGAATAACAAAATGCAAGTTTTAAGTGGCTCAGATATAGCGTTTATTTTTGAAAAATGTTATGAATTTTCTCCATATAATGAGTGCTCGAGTATTTTATATACAGTCTGTCTCAGAAGAAAAAAACCAGTTTTTTTCTTGTAACTTCAAGATATATTTCGTTCTGCTTTTTGCTGCACAATAGTCCCACTCAAGGGCTACGACGCCAGTGCTAACTCAGGTCGAAACAGGTCGAAACGAGTGAGAAGTATGCGAAGCGGTTTGAGGTGGTATTTTTATTTTTTATTTTTGTTGTGATGTGGAATCAGCCGTATAAGGTGTACAAAAATGTTTACGACTTTTCCGAGCGCGGCTTGAAGCGAGTGACAACAAAACCGCAGAATAAAGTGACGTCCAACTTTTTAAGCGACACCCTTCATTGTGATTACGCCAAGCAAGATCAGTGCTTGCTAAAGAGGGAATAGATGTGAGTATGAACACCATCGAACGTCGACTGAAGTAGATGAAAATATCTACCGTCCCACATCAGCAAAACCACTGCTCTCAGAAAAATACACTGAGGAACAACAAAACAAAAAAATGGCGTCATAGTATTGGACTGGCCCTCCAAGTCCCCAGACACCAACCCCATTGAAAATGTGTAGGAAACTATGAAAACGCATCTTGCCGGAAAGCCAGTCCCTGATTTAAAGCAACTCGTGCATCAAGTTTGCAAAATCTAGTCTTGTTTGTCGACGAACTACGCAGAAAAACTGGTTCAAAGCATGATGAGTCGACAACGATTAAGACTACACGGCCTGCTGAGAAATTTCGACTAGTAGTTTTGTACATACTTTCATGTAAAAAAAAATTTAAATACGAGTATATATCTTTTATACTTCATGAATAATCGCGGTTCTTTTTTCTGTCATAGACTGTATATGGGGAAAATACTCAACACCGTTAGGGAAGAAAATTATTATAAAGCAGCAACTATTAAAAGTCACTTCAAATATGAATTGTATTATTTAAAAACTCAATGAACTATTAAATTCTGTACTAAAAATACTTTCGCTTGCGTTATATAGAGAAAACTTGACACACTTTAATAGAAAAATGGAAATGGAAAAATGGTCAAAAATCATCACGAGATTTAGCCACTTCAAACTTGTACTTTCTTATTCTAAAAGTGTATGGCCAATAAAATTGGGTATTACAATAATTTTTCTTTAACAACTGAAAGTATTTGTGCCATAAAAAAGCTCCACATAAAATAATGTCTACCGTTCGGAGTCGGCTTAAAATTGTAGGCTCCTCCATTTGAGGAACAACATCAAGACGCACTACCGCAAATAGGAGGAGAAGCTCGGTCAGATACCCAAAAAGGGTCTTAGCGCCAATTACATATACAAAGCGTGGTTAAATTTTAAAGGCCGATGTTGAATGTAAACCACACCTAAACGTGAAATTTTTTTCTGCACTTGATTTGACATTTTTCAATTTCAGACTAATTGAATTTGAATTATGGAAAGATACACAATCGAGCAACGCGTTAAAGTGATTCAGGCTTATTATGAAAACGGGCGTTCAAATCAAAATGCATATCGCGCACTTCGTGATTCAGTGATGAGGCACATTTTCACCTCAGTGGATTCGTCTATAAGCAGATTTGCCAAGAGCGATTGCCGAAAAGCCAATGCACCCACAAAGAGTGACTGTTTGGTGTGGTTTATGGGCCGGCGGCATCATTAGGGCGTATTTTTTCCAAAATGAGGCCGGTCAGGCAGTTACTGTGGCCCTAATTGGAAGATATGAATGTGGATGATATGTGGTTTCAACAGAACAGTGCCACTTGTCACACAGCTAACGAAGCAATAGCTCTTTTGCGCGAAAAATTTGATGGTCGTATAATCTCACGTCGCGGCGATGTCAATTGGCCGCCAAGATCATGTGATTTGACACCGTTGGACTTCTTTCTTTGGAGTTATTTGAAAGAAAAGGTGTACGTTCATAAGCCAGCAATAACTCTAGAGCTAAAGGATGAGATAATTCGGCACATTAACGGCATAGAACCTCAATTATGCCTCAGCGTCATCGAAAATTTGGACCATCGGCATGAGGTGTGCCGCCGAGGGCGCGGCGGCCGGTTGGCCGATATTTTGTTTTATACGTAATTGAGCCATATGAGTATTATCATAATAAAGAGAAATGATAATAGTTTTTTAAAAAAAATTTATTTTATTCAAAATCATTACCGGGCTTTGAAACCTAACCACCCTTATATAATATTATGTATCCCTTTATATTTATCAAAAATTAATGCAAATTAGCAAACAAATAAAGAAAAAGTAAGTGAAGCATCGTGATTTCATTATTTGGTCTGTAACTGTATATTCAGATATTAGTATTTATTGATTGTATCTTTTTTTCTTTGCGCTTTCCACCTGCGCTTTTTACTTATTCTTGCTATTCTGACATTTGATTTATTTGCGAGTGTTATTTGTTTGCTTTCCACAACCCTCTTTACTTTCTTATTATTTTATATTAATTTCCGTATAGTAATATATAAATTTATCTTTCTATGTAGCTGTCATCGATTTGAGCTCCCGATAATTCACAAAGTATTCTTCTATTCTTCAGCGACATTTTCCTGCACTCGTCATAGCCTCATTCATACCTTTAAGTTCAATCAAATCTTCATTCATTTTATTAAGTATTATTGTGTACATTTGCTGTTGATATTCCACTTATTTTTTCTTTCGCTTATAACGTATTTATCTCTTGCATTCATCGTCATTTTGAGTGAAAAAATAAAATATTTATTTATTATTATGTGTTTTTTCTATTTTTTTTTTTATTTTTTTTTTTCTTTTCTTTTCCTTCTATAAATACTGGTTTGTATTGGTTTGCTGATGGATTTATTGAGTGCGCAATTCATTTACTATTACTCCGCCCTCGCCGCATTCAATTTCGTTTAAGTTCAGTAGTATTTCAATTATTATGAGTGCTTCAGGTATATGATTTCAATACATGTAACTGTGTATGTAACTAAAATAAATATGTGGGTGTGAACTTTCTATTCAACAAATGACTGGTTTTATATCATAAGTGAGCTTGATTAAACTACACACAGCGACAAAAAAATGCTTTCGTTTAAGTTTGTGAATATTGCAGGGTTTTTTGGATTTGAAATGGATAATTAAATTTAATTGAATAAATGTGATAGAATTTCTGCATTTTGCTCACTAATAACTACTTATCTTTTCTTTCTAATAGCTATGAGCAATTAAAGAGCTGAATTGGAGGTAATATTCCCTCAGAAAACCATACAATTAAAAAGGGCCCCTAAAGGGAGTGGTGTGAGTTACAGAGCGTATACTTACTTTTGATATTAAGTTAATATCAAGAGTAGATAGACATCAGTCAAATTTCGGCTTTGCTTCCATCCACGTTCAAGTACAAAAGTTGAGTTCAGAGTTTTGGTTGCGTTTCAGCAAGAGAATGACACTTCTTATAACAATTTTTTTATACAAAATTATATGAGTTCGTAAATTTGTCAACTTGGATAACACAGGTCTATAAAATTCTTTTTTTTCTCCTTTTTTGTTTGTTATATAAGGTTTGTGACCGATATATTTTTGTTTTTTTTTATGCATTTCTATTAACTTTTTGGCGATTCTAGGTTCCTGAAGTTTCCATCACATAAGGGTTTTCAGGAAATTTTAGGGAAAAGCTCATAAAAATTTGTTGTTAAACCTAGGTGTTTTAACCTCCTGCTAGAGACTTCAACCTCAACTCAAATTAAATCTTAAATATTAAATTACCACATGCAACTTCTAAACAATAAAACAGTTTTAAATAAAATGGGATTAATCTTTTTCTCCGCTGATCTACTGATTACATTCGAACTGCAAATTATTTAAATACATTGAGCTAAGCTCATAAAGCCTACTACTCGGTTTTTTTCGTTGTCGCTGATTACAAATCCGGTGACAGTTTTTTTAAATTAAAATAAGCGGACTCAAGACATTATGGGAGAGAGATTTTGGGAGTTGCTGATTACCACAAGTTTGAAAAAATATTACACAAAAAAAAATCATATATGTAGATAGACCAGCGTTATGACATAGTTACACTACGCATCATTGCTTTTCTTACAATGAAAATATCATTGCATTTCGGGAGCGTAGAAAAATACATTGGAGACCAATCTCATTTAAAAAAGAATAAAAAAACAACAGAGATCTACCGGTGTTATGAAATAATTATACTATTTAGCTTAGCTTGTTTCACAAAAACGAGTCATAGTGAACAAATTTTATGAATCGGGCTTGAAAATGCCTAGCGTGTTTTTAGACTCAACTGCCTGAGTTGTTCTCATACTCCACAGTAAAATATTGGGGAGAATGAACAGGTTTTTTTTTTAAATAAACACAAATTTTGAGGAGTTTCTCAATGAACTCGAAATTTAAATTGAGTTCGGCGTTAAAAAATTAAGAAATAGAGGCTGTTGAATAGAATAATCTTTATTTAAATTTTTTTTGTACTACTGATCCACATAAAGTTGCTGGAAAAATGGCTTTTTCACCCACAACTTGATAATTCAAAACATTTTCCTTAAAATACAGTACTGAAGCGCTAGCAATATGTTTATTGTGAATTTTGGTTTTAATCACCGTATAGCTAGATTTGTAATTTTCACAAATCACAAATTTTATGTGACAATTGCGAACGGAGTGCGTGAAGACTCATTCAAAATATTTTTTTATTTAGTAAAAAATTAATTGAAAATCAAAATTAGATGATTAATTTTGCGCCATATACTTGTGCTCACATAAGCAAGTCACTTTATCTATTTATACTGTTCGAGGTATTTTCGGCCGCAGTAGCCGAAGGGGTTAGTGCGTAACTTCCGTTCGGGAGTACGCAGGTTCAAGTCTCCGTGTAAGAAACACCAAAATGAAAAGTGATTTCCTAATAGCGGTCGCCCTTCAGCAGGCAATGGGAAACTACCGAGTGTAGTTTTGCCATGAGAAAGCTTCTCATACAAAAAACAATGAACATTTCGCACCCTAAATACAAAAGGGGCACAACTCAAAATTTTCCACACTCGAGCTTGACTTGTTTACAGTAGCACAGAAAACAAACTATGTGACATATCGCGCTGAAATTTGCCATGTAAGCTTATAATAGTCCTACCAAAAAACTTAAAAATTTATTTTTGCCATATGTCATCCGCGGACCTTTTTATTGATAACGTCTCGTTCATATTTGAGCAGAAGTACATTTTGAGTTGTGACCCTTTTGTATTTAGGGTGCGATTTGCCATTCGGAGTTGGCTTAAAACTTTGACCTACAGTACAACAACAACAATACACACACCACAAATAGGAGAGGGAGCTTGGCCAAAGACCTGACAAGAATGTAAGCGTCAGTTATTTTTTTCCTTTATAGCAAAAGCCTTCTGAATCAAGTGATAAACTTTCTACAAATTTCGGAAAAAATTTATAGTAATAATAATAAAATAATTGTTACCCAAATTTTGAACTTTTAAACCAGAATTAAAAAAAAGAATTGGGTGTGCAGTTGTATGTCTCACTTAATTCTCGTGTAAAAAAATAAGTTGGAGGTGACTAACAAATTGCGTTGGTTTTTGACAACTTTTTTTCGCATACGATGTTGAACATTTTGTTTCCTATAGAATAGTTTCGAATATGGTTTTTATGTGGCAGAAAACTAATCTTGAAAACATAGAAGATATCGAAAAATATTTCTGAAATAGTACACTTTTGAAAATTTTGACTACCTCGAAGCCCCCGTTAATTTGGCATATATTTTTGTGCTTGTCATGCCTCTTTTAAATTCTAAACTTAATATTTAAATATTTCAAGTAGAACTCAGTTTCTGGGCACTCAGAAAAAAAACGTAGTTTTATAAAGCAAGTATAAAAAAAAAGAGAAACACATAAGAAAACACTTATAAAGTATTTCTTTGTAATTCGAGAGAAAACCCCCATAGTTTTGCAGCTTAACTTTAAGCTCCGTCCATGTCAAAAGGAGCACTCATAACCATAGGTTAAAATGTAATAGCAAAAAACAAAACCTAAGCTGCATCCACAAAGCCCGTACATGAGTGAATAAGTGCGGTTAATTGTGCGCCAGCTTATTAAAGCTGCAACTTTCATTTTCGCTACACTGCGTGGGGCAAAAGAAAAAATAGGAAGTTTCTGCCAACTAAAAAGGAATTAGAGCGAAAATATATACAACCAGTAAAGCAAATAAAAAAAAAAATCAACCACAAAGCTAAAAAATATAAATGCATAAACACACACACACACACACAATGGGTGAGTGGAACGAAAAAGCACAAGCTCAAATAAATATTTGTTTTAGTCAAGGCGCTTAAGGAGGAGCGAACGTCATGAAGTGAGCAAGGCAGAGGCAACCAAAGTGTGGCAGCACAGTAAGCGGTCAACCGTAACGAAAGTGGAAAACTCAGCGCTTATAAAATGCTTAAGAAATGCACTTATGCACATGCATATGCACACATGTATATCTAAACAAACGTGATAATAAATTAAAACTGAAGAGGGTACAGTGTAGCGAAACTGAGAGCAGGATGTTGAAGAGGGAATGTTGGTGGGCGAACAAAAAGAAATTGTAGATAGGATTCAAATGTATCGGTATGCTTACCTTAAAATATATTCAATGTTTTATTTATGTACCAGTAATAATACCCTCAAGAACTTCTTCACAGGCTTTAACAATTCATTTGTTTCTTATTTAATTTTAATAATTTATTTCGATATACAAATATTATAGAAATCTAAGTTCAAAAACTATTGAAAATTGAAAAAATGCAAACATTTCCTAAAAACTCCTAAACATAACGCAGTTTTAAGGCCCGTTCAATTTAAATAAATAATAAAGTGCAAGTTGTAAGTAGCTGAAAAATTACGCTAATTTTTTAAATTTTGTTTGTTTGTTTGCTGCCGTGTGTTCATGTTTTCTCTCATGAACTTCATTTCAAATGCAGGAGAAAAAACTATCAAAAACTACGAAAATTTTTAGCTACTTAGAACTTGCACTTTGTGTACTAAAATGTAATGGGCTAACGCTGCAATGTATTCGAAATTTTTCCAAAAACTGAATTAATTTTTGGATTTTTTTTTTGAAATTTGCACTAAGGTTGGATTTATTCTATGTGATTTTTGTAAGATAATGAACTATGTTTTCATTGAAAAATTATTAAAATTATATAAGAAACAAACAAATTGTCAAAACTGGTCAATAAGTCCTGGCGCTTCAGTTCTATAACGCAGCGCATTTCGCTTGTAGCAGGATTTTGAAAGAATATTTTTTTACAGGATGAACTGCAAGCTGATATATAGCATTTCAGGTCTAGTTAAAAAAAGTAACAAGATGATTTTATTTTATTTGAAAACATAAGAAAATATTAAAAAATATCTAAGCTCGATTCGCGTTGTCCCATAAGTAATTGTTTAGACGCTAATTTATTGCTTTATATATAAATTTATTTATTTAAATACTTAAGTCTATGAATTTTAATCCTTGTGATACAACATTACTTATGTTATAGTAACAAAGAATTCTAAATAATCAGAAAGTCAGTTCTCGAAAGCAAGAATCACAAACGAGTGTATAGTTGATGAAATTGAATTCACAAATAATGTTAGTAATGAAAGAATTTCGGGTGTATTTGTTTTCAAAATTATTCCTGCAGAAGGGCTAACAACTCCACAGTGAGCGCTAGGGAACATTAAACCGAATCCTCGCCAGCATGCAGGGGGAATCAATTATTCCACTTACGATAGTCGATATTAAGAGGCAAACAAATTCTGGGCCTTAAAATTGATGAATATGTGACGAGAAGAATAGAAGGGTATATGAATGCTAAGTTAAGAAGAATTTTTTTAATATTCTCATTATATTGTCACTCAATAAAAAAACTTTTATTATTTATAGAGTAGAATGGGGTAAGATATATTAGGTATGGGGGCACAATAGGTAGGTGGGGTTTTCGTCGCACTGTTTTTGCAGAGGTCACTCGTCTTATGTGAATTGAATACGTGGTGGGGAACAACGTTCGCGACTGTCATTTCGGCCGTCACCATTCATTAGTTATCCTAGTTCTGGCGTCGTTTAGTTTTTTGTGAGCTTTTCTCCGACATAGCATTTTTTTTATTCTACGGTGCAGTGCATTTAATGTATGTAAATATTTGTCAGGTGAGTTTTATTTTACGTAGAAAATAATGCTGAACACGAATAATGTGTTAGTTTTTTGATATTATTGTTTTAAAAAAAAATATCGACACTAACATAAAACATGTGCTTGGGGGCACAATATAAGTCAGCCGTCTGGGGGCATTACAGGTCACTACTTTTAATTGAATAAAATAAACTTTAATTGTTTTTTCAGCAAAATGGTGCGTAATTATGTGCGAAAAACGCCGAAACGAAATGAAGAGGATGTAAAAAACGCAATCGCGGCAGTCCGAGATGGCGCTAGTGTTCGATCAGCCTCTAAACAATTTAAAATTCCGTTCGAAACATTACGTGCTCGCGTGATGAATTAAAGAAAAATTCCTAACTTTTATAACACGTGCAGTGTTCATACTCTATAAATAAAAGTTAAAACGTTAATTTCCAAGCCATGTACATTGTTCTTTTCCTCTCACACATAGTGACCTATCGTGCCCCCCGATTTTGAAAATATCGAAAAAAAGTACCTTTGTCTTATTGAATGCAGCTTCCAAAAAATATTTAGCCAAACATAAGTCAGTATAACCAAAATTTTAGCAGATAAATAACCTTTCAAAATCTTGCTTATTTTTCAAAATCAATGCAAAAAAGAGCTCTCCAAAAAAAAATGACCTATCTTACCCCATTCTACTCTACTTATTAGAGCAATATGGAATATTAATTACTACTTAATAAGGTATCTTAACTACGGGAGCGCTTAGCACCAGTCCTACTGAAGCGCTCAATGTACTAACACATCTATTGCCATTAGATTTACACATTAAAACAGTAGCTACTTGTAGCGCGGTGAGACTCAGAGACATAGGAAACTGGACAACAAGGTCGTACGGTCACAGTAAGATCCTCCTACAGGGACCCCCGCTGCTCAAAAACGGATCAGACTACACAGTCCCCGACCTCAACTTCAAGAAAGGCTTTACGGTATGCTTTCCACCGAGAGCCGAGTGGAGCAAAGGAGAGGTGATGGGAAGACACGATATCGAAATTTATACCGATGGTTCTAAGATGAGCTGTGGTGTGGGAGCTGGCTTCCATTCGGAGCCACTCAACCTATCTCAATCAATTCGTCTTCCTGATTATACCACCGGGTTCCAGGCAGAACTTTTAGCGATCAGAGAAGCATGCAAATCCCTAGAACTCTACAAAGAAGTTGGTGCAAGAGTAGCTATCTTCTCAGACAGTCAAGCAGCTATTAAGGCCTTAGACTCCAACTACATTTCATCCAAACTGGTCCTACAGTGTAGAGAGGAGCTGAAACTGCTCAACCATTGGCTTGAAATTACCCTGATATGGGTTCCCGGTCATAGGAACATACGGGGCAATGAGATAGCGGATGAGCTAGCAAGAAAGGGCTCGACACTAGACATAGCAGAGGCGGTGGCAGTCTCCACCCCACTCAACACACTAAAAGCATCCATTGCTTTATACTATCATGCTTTAGCCGAAAGAAGATGGAAGCAAATACCTACATGTATTACAACAAAAAACACATGGCCGTCATACAAAATGCAAAGGACGAATAACCTGCTAGAATGTTCTCGGCCAAACATTTCACGTATCACTGCAACCCTTACAGGTCATTGGGAAGTAGGGGATCATGCAGCTAGACTCAATCTACCCTTCAATCCTATCTGTAGAAGCTGTCAAGCGGAAGGGGCGAAGGAAATTTTCCACTATTTATTTTTTATTATTATTAATTTTACTTATTAGTTAGACGACACTAGTCAATATGGATTTTCATCCCAACTGCTACCGTAAAAAATTTTCTAACAATTTTTCTTCTCTGGAATTCTCTCAAAACCAAAAAATCAATAAAAAAACTTTAGTGGTAATTTTTCTTTTCTATAATTGTTTTTTACTATTTTTATAATTACATATATTTTCTTTTTTAAGTTTTTATTAACACAACCCTCAAAACTACGAAAATCGATCAAAATATTTTAGTAATCATTTTTTTGCCTCTAGAAAACCCAGAGTCAAAATAAAATTTTAGTGGTCATTTTTCTTCTCTAAATTTTTTTTTACTATTTTTATAAGCAACGGGTGATTTTGTAGCTATTATCCTTTTAAACAGTTGGTTTAAACAGCTGACACACGCTTCGTGTTTTGTTTCACTGTCAAACATCTTCAGTTTGGTCTATAATTTAACCGTGAATCGTGCAACGAACAACGCTTGCAAATCATTGAAGTTTATTATAAAAATGGGAATCAATGGGTACGTAAATAAACAGAATTGTCAATTTTGGAGTGAAGATCAGCCAAAAGAATTGCAAGAGCTACCGATATATCCAGAAAACGTCACAGTTTGGCGCGGTTTATGGGCGGGGGGTATCATTGGACCGTACTTCTTCAAAGATGCTGCGAATCGTAACGTAACTGTGAATGGTGGGCGCTACTGCGAAATGATATCCAACTTTTTTTTGCCCAAAATGCAAGAGCTTGACTTGCATGACATGTGGTTTCAGCAAGACGGTGCCACATGCCACACAGCACGCGTAACAATGGACTTGGTGAGAGGCGAGTTCGGTGTACATTTTATTTCACGTTCGGGACCTGTTAATTGGCCACCCAGATCGTGCGATATAACGCCTTTAGATTATTTTTTGTTGAGCTATGTTAAAACTCATGTCTATTCAGACAAGCCTGCTTCAATTAACGCTTTGGAAGACAACATTAAAGCATTTATATGTCAAATACCGGCCGAAACATTGGGAAGAGTATGCCAAAATTGGACTTAGGGGATGGACCATTTGAAGCGCAGTCGCGGTCAACATTTGCATGAAATAATCTTCAAACATTAAATTATATGGACTGTACTATCGATTTAAATAAAAATGTCATGCGGGTTTTTGAATTTTACGTATGTTTTATTGAACAACTTTCCTATAGCTCTTAAAAAATATGTATATTCTTTGGAATTTTTATTAAGACAACATTAGTAAATATGAAGTTTCAATAAAAGAAATTTCGTAGTAACTTTTTTTCTGTTTTAAATTTTTTTTATTTACTTTCTTAATCTTATCCCGTGAGTAGTTTAGAATAAGAGATTTTCTTAATTTTTTTCTAAAAGAAAAATACAACAGAGCAAATTAAACCTAAATTAAAATGGTCTGGAATTATGGCATTTCTAAAATAAATTATCAAAATTCTTCTTCTTCTTCCTCTTTCCAAAATTATATATATATATGATGGCAGATAATTTTTATTCTGTGATGAGTCTTTTTAATGAAAGAAATTTTTTCCACACCTTCAAAATAGGCAGTAATAGTTCAGTTTATCATAATAAGAACCGTTCCACGTCAAGTAGGATAGGTATTTTGAACATTGACGTTTAGTTTTCCAAATATTAGATTATATGTAGGCTATAAAAAAAAAAAAATTAATAATAATAACTAATAACTTTGAAATTTTTTCAAAGTTGCAAATTTTGGCATTGAACCTTAAAGTGAAATATTTGCAGTTATTTTTAATATTTTTTCTAATTCTAATTTGTTTTTTTTTTCCTGGATAAAACAATGTTGTTTTGTGGAAACGCCCAAAGGTGTCCAAAGGTATGGTTTAAAATATCAGGCTGATGTCATTAAGCCGAGGCGTGAATTGCGGATGCAATCACGCACTGATAATAGCTTTTAAAGCATCTTATATGAATACATGTAGGTATATGAATGCATTTTTATGGTATGGGTCTTGATTTTCCAGGCCAATGTTGGCGAGTAAGAATTTAATGATTCTGTTTGTGAAGTGGTACTTTCCTCTTACTTTTAATGCAGTTTTTATGTCGAAGCAGTTAATGTTTTATTGAGAAAACAATGTCGGCTAAAGCATTAATGACTGCCGACGTTCTTTGGCAACAACAGGCTGCGCATGTTAATAAATTTTATTTGACCAACAAACTCACACACGCACACACGCACACACTGATATTCAGAATCATGGTTTTCCTCATAAAAATGCTACTGTGCACTAGAAACTCTTCAGGTTTCAGTCCTTTTTCAAATTCCACTCTTGTCGTATTTTGTTTTTAGAACACCACATTACTAGAATTGGCAGTGACGTGCCAAAACAACACTTTGGCAATTTGGCCGATGCCGACCGAAAAGCACTCAACACCGTCTTGGTTAGTTGACTTCGGAAAAGATAAGAAATATAGCGAAAAGTTGCTAGAGATGACGTCGAACGACAGCATTGGCAGCGTAAAATGTGGCTAAGACAAAATACAACAACAACAATGACAATGGCGTAACTTTCTACAGTGTAGATGCGAATGTATTACTAAAGGCAAACGCAACCCAACACTCTGACATGTTAGCGCAAAGCCAGGGCGTGTAAAGGCGAAGCATAAAAAAAATTACAAACACGCACATTCATATAAATAAGCTGAGGTAGAAAGACGACTATACCACAGAAAGTGCGTGGCAGCAACTTACAAACGGTCTATAAATTTTCCCAGCTTTTAATGGTTTTCACTCATTTAATGCTACTTCGGCCTTTGCATCTGCAGCCATTTCAAAGGGTATGCGCTACTCATTTCTTTTATGTGTTGATAAGCCGCGTGTTTAGTGCTTGAAATCGTTACTTACTTCTATATACAAGGAAAAATAAATATTTTCCTCGGCCGAGCGAAAATCATTTTCGAAATGATTGCCAATAAAATGGAGCATTTCGTTCTTCATTTATTTTGTTTGCTTTCTAATATAGCAAATTGATGCTGGCACCTAATAGTGCTCATAAATTTTTCCTTTGAGTAATTTATAAGCAAAATTTATCGAAAGCATTTAAAATGCATGAAATCTCATTGTCGGTAAATGGAGAGGGGTATCCAGTGCATGCAGGAATGGCGTCAGTGGCTGGCTGGTGTTATATAGGGAGAGGGAGAACTAGACAGGGCGTGGAAGGCGCAGAGAGAAAGGGAGAGGGGGAGGACTAGACAGGGCGTGGAAGGCGCAGAGAAAAAGAGCGAGAGGGAGGACTAGACAGGGCGTGGAGGGCGCAGAGAGGAAGAGAGAGAGGGAGGACTAGACAGGGCGTGGAAAGCGCAGAGAGAAAGAGAGAGAGGGAGGACTAGACAGGGCGTGGAAGGCGCACAGAGAAAGAGAGAGAGGGATGACTAGACAAGGCGTGGAAAGCGCAGAGAGAAAGAGAGAGAGGGGAACTAGACAGGCCGTAGAAGGCGCAGAGAGGAAGAGAGAGAGCGAGAGATTGCGAAACAAGAAAATATAAAAAAAATACTACAGTTATCAGTAAGGGATTATCTACACCCAAGATAAGATATAATGAAAAGTGCAGTGTTCCTGAGGTATTTAGTGTCGCTGATTACAAATCTGAAGTCAGATTCCCAAAATTCAAAATGGCGAACGAAAATAAGTTCCTATGTTCATTTTTTTCGCTCCCCCCGTAGACATAAGTACACCCCCTTCTCTAAGGGTGCATGCGAACAATTTGGGTTTGGGCTTATTTCAAAGAGCAAAGTTCAACCTTCGATTACTGACAATAACGAAGATAGTAGCACGTCAAGGTTCTGCTCCACAATTTTTGAAAAATGGCCAAATACGCTATTTTTAGGGGTTTCAACCCCCTGTTTTTTGAAAACCTGACGTGATGGAAAATTTTTGAACTCGGATTCGTGCTCAGCGCGAAAATTCCCTTCCGGAACATTAGGTCACATCTTATTCGCATCAGAAAAATTTTAATTTGCAGGGCAGTGTAATTAACCCTTAACTGGTATCGTGGGGGCCATGCAGACCCCACGCGTTTTATTTTTTTGAATTTCTTAAAAACTACGCATAGTACGCGGCTGCCATTTTGGGTAATCTCATTACGTCGCGACACGCGGCGGGTGTCGGACGTTCGGCGCTGAAGCTTTTACCAGAGCGGAGCTACGTACGTTGCGGGGGCCGTGCTGACCCCACTATACCCCCACTATACGTTGAAATACTTATGTTTTAGTTTATTTTTTCAAAGTTGATTTTATAAGAAATAAGAAAACATACATATGTTAGCTAAAGACTTTCGAAATAATATTTTTTTTTATTTTTATAGTGGTAAGAAAAAAATACCAAAAAATTGTCCAAATTTTGTGATCTCTTGTAGTAAATAAGTTAAAAGAAGTATATGAATAAAAACTTATTAATTTCATAAAACAAGCTTGTTATTTGTCCTTCCAAAATAATTCTTGATACTAGTTTCGTTAGTCAAATTTACGATACCAGTTAAGGGTTAATAATTATAATAAATTGCAAAATACACTAGCTCCCTAGACCATTTCTTTTCGTTAAATGTACAAAATTTTCTTACTTTTCCTTTTTTGTTTGGACTTTATTTTATTATATTGAGTCAAATGGAAATATGTATTAGTATTTTAAAACTGTTATCAATACTTAAATGATTAAGGTGACAAAAATATTAAGCCTTCTTAGCGCGATGAGTACCACACCGAAATCTGTTAATACTTTTTTGCGAAACATAATTTTTTAAGAACCTGAACCGATTGCATAGAAATTTAAAGTGTATACGTATATTCAGAATTACATGCGCTGGAATGGATCTTTCTTCATATATTGTATTACATAGTTTTTTTTATACATTTTTAGAGGGTTTTCTTTAATTAATTTTTTTCTTTGAAGAAATTATCCGTTTTTATAAAATCCAATACATCACATACTTATTGTGGATATTTGTAGCTGTTCCTGTTTATATTTTCCATCTTAATATGAATACTTTTTCTTGCACATGGGCCAATAAATAGGATCTACCTGGTTAGTAAAAACTCATTCCTTTAGCCGTTGCTAGAAGTACTTGTAAAATGGAATATGACCATTGTCGGCATTTGGAAGGAGAGTAGGCGTTATGTGCCCGAAGAGTTCAAACTTTCCAAAAACCGAGAAGTGAGGAGAATTTGGATTTGAACCAAGTGCAAGCATGACTTCCTTCCACAGTAAAAAAGGCTTTAGCTTTACTTTTGCGACTCGGTACTAAACAAAAGCCTGTAATTATTCTACATTGCAATGAAACTAAAGGCGGTGTTAACACCATGGATGAAACGCTGTCTCAATTATCAACGAAAAGAGCAAAAACAGGTTGACCTTTGCCTATGTTATTCAATTTATTGGGCATTTCAGCACTTTCAGCTTATTTTATATATTAGGTCGGAGAAAAAGTTCGTAAGGTTTTTGTGGAAGACTTTATTCAAACCAAAAACAATAAATGTATCAATAAGTTAATTAATTGTATATTCGCCGTTGCTATTTACAACCTCTCCCCACCTCTCGACCAATTTGCTGATGCCGTTGCGTCATAAATCGCCTGGTCTGGTGTCAAAGAAGTTCTTGAGCCAGTTTTTTAGGACGGCTTTGTTATCAAATAAAATTCATTTTGAAGACATCGTACATAATTAAAAATATAACACCTATAAAATATACCACCAAAAATATAAATAAAAAAATTTAAGTTTTTTTTTCTTTTTTCTAGAAACTCAACTACGTACGTATATAAAAAAATGTATATATATGTAGCGCTTCTTTTTTTGATATATGAATAAATTCCTGTATATCGACTATTTCAACCACTGTGCGTTGTGCTCGCTGTGCAATTATTATAACAACGGTCCCGTTTGATTTAAGGCAGATATTAAAGCATGTTATTCCAAAGTTTCTAAGCGAAGACCTTCTTATCCTCATAAGACACCACTTATTCCATAATCACTTAGATTTCCATCATAACTCACCAATTTTCTAAGTATGTATGTATATAAAACATATATTTTAAGTGAATAATTTTTCAATTTGTGTTAATTGTACAACATAAACTGCCCTTTATGCCCACATGCACACACACGCATACACATTTTCACAATTTTCTTTCGCCCAGTAACTTTTAGTATTCCCCCAAAACAAAGTTTAGTCCTACAATCCCAAGTTGAACAACATCGAATTGAGTCACGTATTTACTTGTAAAGTATCAGAAAGCTATGTCGATTTCCTCAAAGCACAGACATACTCATATTCCCTCAAGTTGGAGTGTGGCTGTGAAAAGTCAAACATTATTACCCCAATGGAATGAGATGCCCTATGCAAGTGGTGTTTCACTTAGGTGCAATTTTTAAATTGAATTTATATGTTTTGTTACTAAAGTGGTTGAGTGTCGCCTCCAAACACAGACGCAGACATCACACTGCTTTCGCCTGCACAATCGCCTCTCTTGCTATAATTGATTTGAGTCTGAGTCCTAAGGGTCTTACGTTTAAATTATATTAAGTTACTCCAGTAACACAAATAAGTTTGTATTAAGTACTGCTTTAGATTTTTGTGCGTATGTTGCTTCGAATTTTTATACACTTTGCTGTTCTTCGTAGGGCACTAGGTGGGATCAAAAAACAAGTTTCAATTAATTCGGCATAAACTTTTTTATGTTTCCGCTCTTGAAAATGGTTTCAGCATCTACACATATACCTACATACAGATGTACTACATATTTCAACGTTGAGTATATAGCGTAGTCTGCGGAGACTTTAATTTTTATTTACAATTTGTACACATACACACCCAGCCATGTGTGCTCATATCGTTGTTTAGTGTATTTATGTGCATTTCCTTGCAGCCAGTCTGAGGAAAACTCATATCAGACACTACTTATTCAGCTCACACCGCCTGTTGTTTAATTGCACCCAAACTTATTTTCTTCCATCCAATTATGTAGCAGAAAGAAGTTTCGAGATCAAACTTAGTTGTTTTTGTTCATTCGCTGTTTGAGTAATTCTTTTGTTTGGTGTTTAGAGATCAAACTAAATTGATTTTGTTCATTCGCCTTTTGAGTTATTCCATGGGTGGTATGTCAAAAACGTCTTCAGAGTTTCTTAAACATGCAATAAATAAATTTGTGCTGAAAAATAATTTCTTTTTCTTGTAATGTTTCACTAGTTGTGAAAAATATAAATAGAGACAGTCTGAGTGCGACAGCTCTAGTTCCCAGTGAACCCAAGCTATTGTTTTTCTAGCAGAATATTATTGAAGTAAAATATTTTAATTTAAAAAAAAAACCATAGTCCTAGAATCAGCTATCAAAGAGTTTTTGGCTAAACACATGTTTATTGAAAATTATAAAAAATCATTTTTGCCGAGTTTATGATGGCCGTTTACAAAAACCAGTTTTTGAAATTTGATTCATTTGAATATTTCTTATTCCAAATTACGACCAAAGCGATACAAAAATTATGAATCGATAAAATAAATGCTAAGTTGATAATATAAATAAGAAATCAATAATAAACTCAGTAAATTTTTCAAGACTTTTCTCACTAAAAGTAAAATATAATATTGGTAATGACTTCAACTCGGAATACTTACTTTTTGCAGGCGATCTTAAAGTTTATCGATCAATCACTAGTGTGCTGGATAGTCATCTACTACAACAGGACGTCGATAATCTCTCTGGCTGGTGCACAAGGAGCAAACTGGATATCAACTTTAAAAAGTGTGCATCCCATCCTTCTCGAAATCGCGCACTCCCTTACCTGCAGTGTACACACTCAATGGTGACAAAATAAGGGAGGTAGATGACATCAAAGTCCTCGGTGTCACGATTGACACCAAACTAACTTTCCACAAGCACATAGGCGGAATAACTCAGAGAGATTTTAAGATACTCGGATTTATAACTACGAATAGTAAGGACTTCAAGAACCCCTACTCCCTCATTTGTCTTTTCAAAACTCTAGTTCTTCCAATACTGGAGTATGGATTCATAATCTGGTCTCCATACACTGAAGCAGGCATTACTAGAATTGAAAGAGTGCAGCGTGAGCTCTGCAAAGCCTTAGCCTTCCGGCATTCATCATCAACCGTTTCAGCCACAGAAGATACCCATATTCGGTACAACATCAACAGTCTGCGGGCTCGCCGTCGCATAATTGCTCTGGCGTTCTTCTATAAAGTGGAAAATGGTATTATTGATGCCCCGGAAGTACGCGGCCCCTTTTAGCTTGCCCCGGCTGTTCTCACTCATAGGAATAACCGTCTACTGAAAACAGTCGCTACCTACAAAAGCTACCTCTATCACGGCCCGTGCAATAAAATAGCCATCAGCGTCAACTCATTTCATGGTGTTCTCGATTACTATGGTGGAACCTACGATACTTTTCTGCGAAATGCCAAAAATATAATACCCTGATTTTTCTCAAGAACCTTCTGTCCCATAATCTTTACCATTGTATTTCTTACCAGCCCCCTATAAATTCTGATTCTGTACTCTCTTTTTTATTTGTATGTATATTGCCGATTGGCGTTTGCTTAGTAAAATAAAATAATGGCTATAAATTAATAATTAAAATTATATATCGATAATAAATATTATAAATAGATAGGAAACATATTAAATAATATAGCTAAAATTATAAAACTTGTTCGAAAATATATAATATACATTATGCATGCACTCATTCAGCGTGACAAATCTATAAAAACCCATAGTCGATTAAAAACCGATAATACAAGTTATAATCATAGAATACAAATTAATCTCAAATATCGTGAATCATAAATCAATAAAAAAAACGATGTATTCAAAGCAAACGATAAGGTTTTAGGTTGACCTAGCTGGCTGAAAGCCATCACATAGACCTATTGATCCATAGTGTTACCAGATGGAGCTAGACCCTTACGTTGTAGTAGACATCTTGTATAGTAGACATCTTGTATAGTAGACATCTTGTAATACGTCTGCGTCTTTTGCAAATCTACATAAGTAAACTTTGGAGCTCTATCCTCGATAGGTTTTCTAACTTCTCATATTGTAAAGCTCCTAAGCATTTTAATATGGATCTAGGGCCGCTAGCAAAGTGTGGCCTGTCAGCATACCTACGATAGTTCTGCTTTATTTTCTAGACAGAGCTGATACGAATCGGATGTATTTTTCTGTACTCTGTGTACACATGATTTTCGCGGTTCTGCAAGTGGCTAGATTATTCCACCTCCTATCTATCTGTATTTTCATGTCCGCAGCGATGTCTTTATATGCCGTATTTAAAGGTTTCAGTATATCGTTTTCTTGTTCGAATTGTGTGAAAACAGCGTTTTGGCAATCTCATCTACAATTTCGTTTCCTGCAATGCTCTTACACTACCGGTCAAAAGTTTGGGTTCACTTGAAAAATTGTAAACAATTTTTAAATAATCATGATTTTCTTCGTCAAATATTTTTTAATATTGTTATTTTACAGAAAGTAATTGTGTTTAATACAAAATATGTTAACTTTTAAAGAAACCCGCAAGTATTTGTTCATATTTTCAATTCCTCGAAATATCCGCCTTTTGCTCGTATTACAGCATCGCATATTCTGGGCATCCTATCAGTTAATTTACGCAAAGATTCTGCTGTTATTTGATTCCAGCAATTTTGCAGAAATGTCCAAAGTTGTTTTGTATTAGTAGGTTGCAATTTTCGTACTTCTCTGTCCAACTCGCCCCACAGCAACTCGATCGGGTTACAATCCGGCGACTGAGGAGGCCATTCCATATATTTGAGTTGTTTTTGATTTTCTTTGGCTGCAATGTAATCCTGGCAAAATTATGAAGTGTGCTTAGGATCGTTATCGTGCTGGAAAACGAATCCGCTGCCCACAAGTCTTTTCCCACACGGAAAAGCGTACCGTTGAAGTATGTTGCGGTAGACTTTTTTGTCCACGATACCCTCAATTTGCACAATGTTTCCAACTTTGTCTCCAGCAAAGCATCCCCAGACTAACACTAACCCTCCACCATGCTTAAATGTGGGAATAACCCATTGGTTCATCATTCGTTCGCCGACAAAACGACGAACATATTGGCGGCGTCGTTTGTGGAAAATTTCAAATTTGGACTCGTCCGTGAACAAGACATTAGACCATTGTTCAGTTGTCCACTCTTTATGTTTTTTAGCTCTATTAAGTCTCTTTACTTTATTTTGCTTTCGAAGTAAAAGTTTTTTGGCGGCGACGCACCCTTTTAGGCCATAGATTCTTAGTCGACGCTGTACCGTCGAAACAGATACTGGAGCCTCGCGCGAGGAATTGAGTTGTTCGCGAATTTCAGGGGCTGTTAGAAAACGATTTGTTGTTTGCTTACAACACATACGAACTTATCCTCTCCTTTTGTCGTAGTTTTAGGCCTCCCAGAACGATGACGACTCTGATTGCACCCAGAATCGCTCTTTCTTTGTAACGTTCTCATGACAGCAGTTTGAGAGACATTACATTTCGAAGCAAATTTTCGCGCTGAATAGCCTTCTCCACGTAGTGCTACAAGGACTGCTCGTGTTTCTACACTAAACTCTGCTTTCCGACCCATTTTAAATAATAAAACAGAAAATATGTAGTTTTATTTAAATTTTAATAATTAGAAGATAATTTTTGTAAAACAATTATTTTTTGGAATACAAAAAATTGTTTTACTTACCTTTTTGATAACAAAGATTACACCAACAATTAGAAATATAACTCTTGAAGCGAGTTTTGCAGCAATAAGATGTTACGCATAATAGGCACTAGACGCACTGACAGAATGCAGCAAGTCATAACACGTTTATGCTTGATCTACGCGTCTCCCACAGTCACTTTGTAAACAATAACAATCTCCTAAACTCAAACTAGTAGCAGAACGCACGTTTAAAAAAAAAAACCACTAATAAGCCGACTTGATTGTGTAAAATTCCAAAATAATGTAAGTGAACCCAAACTTTTGACCGGTAGTGTATGTCTGGGTACCCAATAGATATGCAACCGTATGTCTGCGGCTAATCTCTCTATAGCTTCCCTGCTTTTTAGAACATTTTTAGATGAAATTTCATATGAGTTTATTGCCTTTATCGCAGCTTGGCTGTCAACGTATATATTTATTTTGGAATTGTTTGATGTGTTTGCGATTGCTATTTCTGCAGCCTTTCCTGCCTCAAAAACTTTTGATTGAAAGATACTACAGTGGTCAGGAAGCTTAAATGGCTGTATGATGCCTAGCTCTGCGCAATAGATCCCTGTCCCTACTCCATCTACCATTTCCGAGCCATCGGTAAATATATTAAGAGTATTTGGGTTAGGTTTCATTCCTTTTTTCCACCCCTCTTCTTCTATTGTTGTTCGGAATTTCTTCACCCCATTGTATTTCGGAGTCAAATATGTAGTCCGTTTGGATCCTAATGCCTATTGAGCTATGTTCGAATGTTTTACAGGTAAATTCGCCTGTCGCACTGAGTCTTACGGCGGGTTTAACTGCTAGGCATTCCGCCGCAATATCAATCGGTGACAAGTTGAGTATTCTTTCAAGCGCTGCCGTTGGAGTAGTTCTCAATGCACTTTCCACGCACCAAGACGTTGAATACTTTCCATAGACTTTTTATATATAGGTTTTCTTAGCGCAGTCCACCACACCAGAGCGCCGTATAGTAATATTGATTTTACTATAGCTGGGTAGCACCAATACATTATCGCAGGAGATATACCCCATGTAACTTCCAGCATCTTTTTACATGCGTATAGTGCATTGCTAGCCTTTTTACTCCTTTATAATATTTATATTGTACTTCCTTGATAGTTTACTATCCAAAGCAAACCATTAAAAATCGTAAACAATTTATAACCGATTAAAGACGATAACAAATCATATACCAGCGCCAAAAACGGTTAATTAGCTATAAAAACAATAAATCGATAATAAAAATAATAAACCGATACAAACTCAAGAGCTATTGAAAACTCGACGGAAAATGTTTAATCGGCATAGAAAATTATTACTCATTAAATTATTATTATTACTATTATTATTATTAAATTAGTATTAATTGGTATAGAATTATAATTAAATTGGGAACAAAGCAAATCGATACAAATTGAGAAGGAAATCGAAATAGATAATAAAAATTTCAAACCGATATTCAATTAAAAGTTGGATCAAACTATAAATAGATATTCAATTATAAATTCATATTTAATTATATAAATTAAAAATCGATATTCACTAATAGACCGATTCAACTTATAAATCGATTTTCAATTTAAAATCAATATTCGATTAAGAAATCGCTCACACAAATTATAACTATCGAAAAAACTTAACAAATCAATTAAAAGTACGAAGAATTGAGAAAATCTCATCAATATGAATTATAAATCGATATAAAATGATAGATCGACAAAACACAAATAATTAGCTAATATGAAAATTATCGATAATAAACAATGACAAAGATTTACTTATGAATCGATACTCGATTAGGATATAATTAATAAATATTATAATTCGATATTTAAAAGAAAGTGATAACAAAAGCTAAAAACCGATAATAAATATTGTAAGTATTGTAGTAAATAGGAATTCAGAATGGATTACAAGCCGTTTTGTATTAAAAAGTTGTATATAAATATATATTTGAAATACCTCTTCACTTATACATACATTTGTACAGGGTCTGCCATATAACTTTACGGAATTAAAAATGCTATAAAAAAGAAACTACTCAATATTTTTCCAAACTGTTTTTTTTTTTTTTTGAAGTACGATCCTTCCGGTTAATGATGGAACACAACTTTATTCATATGGCTGCCTCGGTTACCATACCAAGGTCTTTACGCAAAATTCGTCTCAATGATGTCTCCGAAATGTCCAATTGTTGACAACGACGGTGAACTGATGTTCCTGGTGATTCACGAACACTCTCGGCCACAGCAGCAATATTTTCGGGTATACGCACGGTTTTTGGTCGATCACGCGTTGGTTTGTCAATAAGCAACCCAGTTTCTCTTACTTTTCTCGCAAAGTAACGCGCATACGCTTCATTCGGTGTTTTTCTTCTTCCCATTTCCGTACGTAATTTTCGTACACATTCTGCAACATTACCGTGATTTTCAAGGTAATGTCGCAATATTTCCCATTTTCGTTCAGCGGAAGAATAAAACTAATTTTCTGTCAAATCAGATGACAGCTAAGTGTTACCATTCTTCAAATAATACCTAGTTCAAATCCTTAACGATAGATGGCGGGCCCTTTACAATTACTTCAGCACTTTAATTTAACTAATATCCGTGGAATGCCCCTAATGCGCAAGTTTATATTTTTATTGCATTAAACGTAATTTTTGAATTCAGGAGCCAAATATAGCAAAGGAATATAAAAATTAATAAAGCCTAATTGAAATTGAAACAAAAACTTTAATTTTTAAATTTTTTTTCAATAGCTTAAAGTAAAGTCACAATTAATTGAAATATATTGAAATATGTAAAAATTGTTTCCACCATAATTATTTGCAAATACGCACAGCGCATCAGTAGAAAATACCAGTATTTCCTGCCCGTTTGCAAATCAATCGAAACGCTACTGGAGCTAACGGGCACTTTCGTCTTGGTTCTTGTTTTTATTGCACAAGTGCTTGGGTTAAAACATTTTATCACAAAATTTTACTAAAATTTAAAGCAGAGTTCAAGGAATACTTTAATATTTCCAAGAAGTGCACATTTTGAAGCACTCTTCTTACCTCAGATGTTTAGTTCAAAGAAAACATTTTAACTTTTTCTCTAAGCACCTGCCGCCACTAATTGCTAAATTAAGCATCTTCGCGCTTTTCTGACACATTCTTTAACGCTTTGAAATTTGAATTTACTTTGGCACAGAAATTATATGGCAAATGGGACTCAATAGGCTCCTTGAATATTATGCGCACTTTGCTGTGGAATTTATAAAAGTGCACAAACTTTCTTCTTTGATATGTATCTAGTTTTTCAATTATTAACCTATTTGATGGCATTTAAGGTGACACTTTTATTTAGCTGTGAAGTCTGCGAGCATTCCATACAAGTTTTTGCTATGTTTATGCTAAACAGTATGCCTACTCCTCTCTCTGACATAACCAAATTACCTGCTTTATATGCAATAAAGCAAATTCAATGCGTTTAGGGGCTATGAATCAATAATCGACGGAGTTTTTGCTACTCCATAGGTCTGTTTAATGTATTACCTACACAAATCAGCTTTTTAGCTGTTAAAGAACTGGTTGGGTGTTACTGGTCATGCCTCAGAATTTTATTAGCTAATGAATTAGATCAGAACTGACAAAAATATGATGACGATGATTGACGGCATCAACTGCATACTTATTTGGCTCTCATTGCGTGCATTAACAAGCTTTGATATTTTCCAATTAACAGAACAATATTTGTAAGCCGTAATTTTGCAATTGGTATAATTCTAGTCACTTTTGAACTAGTATGACTTCTTCCACAAAATATCACATATGCATAAGGCCACATTTTGAATATATTTTCTTCACACTTTGAGATATTAAAAAAAACCGAGCATAATAAAATTTGCCTTTCATTTACTCACGAAAATAGGAAAAATTACACTATTATTTGTAAGTGAAGTGTTCTGATTAGTGGCATACACATATCGCAGGAAATTCATGTGGACATATTAATGTTTGTACATACACATACAACTAGAATAAACCGTTTATTTTTATTAATATTCACATTTTTCCCGCAAGTTTGAGTGAAAGTTTTTATTATTAAATTAAAACTTCGTGACCATAAAGAAAACAGTTGTCGAAAAGTTTGTTCAAAGCAACAAAATCATTCAAGTATAGCAACGAATAAAAAAATATAACGGCGAGAAGCAAGACAGAAAAAACAAAATTAAGTGAAGTAAAAGCGAATAAGTGAAATAGTACGCAAACAACAGTAAATAAAAAAAAAAAACCCAATAAAATTTTTTTGCAAAGTTAATGCTGCATCTCGTTGAGGGCTTTTATGTGACCTCAGAAATTTTCTTATATATCAAACAAATTTACCCAAAGCGTCAAAAACAAGGTATGCCAATTTATGCATTTATGCAAATTTTCGGGTTATGGCATTAAAATATCCTCCTTTTTTGATCTTTCACTACTGCATATTTGTACAAACATAATTTTATATCAGAATTTATTAAGCTAATACCAACAAAAAAATGAAAGAAAGGGAAATATTTCCTTTTATATTTTTTAACTTGAATTTCGAGCAATAAAACAACGGCTCAGAATTATAATCGTACGTTAAAATAGCCTTGAATTAAAATCAATTTTTTCTATTATAATTTCCTTTTTTGTGTTATAAAAATCGTCATTTAGCTAAAAAGAAAAGCGATCTGTTTAATTTATATGAAAAGAAAGAATCAACTTAGTAAATACTAGGAAGAAATATGAGTATTTGTTTAGCTTAGAGAGAATTCGCGAATCGATAAGTGAATGATGGTTACCTGCGCTTCTGGGTGGGTTCACTTACGGGTTTATTTTTTAAGTTTCATAGCTCATAAGGTTTGGTTACTGATTTGCGTTAGAGAGATACAGCTAAACGACTTTCGATAAATAAAATAGAAATTGTAAAAATAATTTTGTAACTAGGGGACTCTTGAAAAGAGTGGCCGGCATGTGACGGGCTTATTTATGCTGTTTGCGCATTGCACGACTGTAGTATTCACGCAGCGTACATTTAAAACTTCCCATTTCATATACAGCGAGAGATGCAGCGATCAACTCGGCAAATGGAATGATAAACAAAACTGAACGGAAGCGAATTAGTGATTGAGTGAAATGAACTCTGCAGAGCTTTGCTTCGTTAAGGTGCTATTTTTCAGTTATTGGCTGCACACATTTGAATACAACCCAAAAAAATTTGAGAATCCAAAGAATTGAAGACATTTTTGTAAAAAAAACCTTCTGACCTAATTTTCAACATTGAATTGAATTAAAAATATTTGTTTTTTTACTATTTGCTACTTATTTTTTTATTACACTCAAGTCCCTAAAAAAAACTGGAATAATTGACGACAATGTTCGAAATACTTCGACATGAAACATTTTAATACAAAATTTAAAAAACTCAAAAAATGTTCACCAAAATTATAAATTTTTTACTAAGAATTTCTAGAAAAATGTCAAGTATGCATTTTTGTAAACCATGGAATTCTGGTATAAAAAGGTGGCAATTTGAGGTGGTGTAAAATACGCGTTAATATCACAACATTTTTTTGTTGACGCTGTTAGGCATTTTGCTCTGCATAGAGAAAATGCGCGAGATGCCAACGAAAAAAATGGTCAAAAAGCAATGCAATTTTTTCACTTACTAGAAACTTCAACTTTATTATGGGCTTTTATCATTTTATTGGCAATAAAACTGCATACTTGACATTTTTTTATATATGGAGTTGAAATACTCCCAAAACAGGTTGGAATTGGTTGAATTTTTTTTTTTAATTTTATCCAAACTTCGGAACTTTAAGTAATATTATATGATTTTTGTGGTAGTATAGGGTGGGCCATGTAAAATTTGCTTTTTGAATCGGCTATAAAAAACAAACTGATCAATATTTTTTCAAAATTTTTTTTTTATTTTGAAGATTGAACCTTGCCATTTTTGAATGAAAAATAATATCGTTCCAATGACTGACACGACTGGCTTTACAGTAGGCCATTCGATCAACCCAATTTTTAAGCACATTTTCGATTGTTTGGCCTCCAATTTCATGAATGGCAACTTCGATTTCGTGTTTTAAAGCATCAATCATCTCTGGATGGTTCGCATAGCATTTGTCCTTAACGGCTCCCCACAAAAAATAGTCCAAAGGGCTTAAATCACAGCTCCGAGGCGGCCAATTGATATCGGAATTCAAAAACGGAAGCCAAAAGTTCGAGTGTAACTTTGGCAGTGTGACAAGTTGCACCGTCCTGTTGACACGAAATGTCGTCCATGTCATCCTCTTCAATTTTTGGAAACAACTCGTTGAGCATATCGCGGTAACGCTCGCCATTTACTGTAACCGCGGCTCCTCGCTCATTTTCGAAAAACAAATGGGCCGATGATGCCGCCAGACCTAAAACCGCACCAAACAGTGACTCGCTGTGGATGCATTTGCTTCTCAACAGTAACGTGTGGATTTTCTGAGCCCCAAATCCGACAATTTTGCTTATTGACGTAGCCACCGATGTGAAAATCAGAAAAGAAGAAGAAGACTCACCACTTTGGAAATAGGTTTTCAATATTTCCCAATTTTGTTCAAGCGTATAGCGTCCCATTTCGTAAATGTCAAACCTTTGAGTAATTTATGAACACATTTGACATGCCATTTGTGTTACCATTCTCAAAAAAATAGGTGGTTCAAAAAGCAAACGCTATATGGCCCACCCTGTATAAGCTATAGTCTAACAACAGCATGAAAAATTTTAATAAAAGTAAGTAAAACTACATATGCAAGGCGCAAAATAAACTAAATCGTAAATAAGAATAAATAAATGGTACTTGTGAACTAAATAGTTGGAGTCGACAGACAGATTAGCAGTGGAGCGCGTAAAGGTCAAAACAGAGATTTCCATAACTTAAATTCACTTTCCATTTCACAAACAAATTTCTTTTCGTATCCCAAAAAAAATGATGCTAACACCTTCTTGGCCGATTACTTTGTACGAACTCTTTTCAAAGCAAAAAAACCAGGCTCGCACCACTGTAGCCTCTTGTTTTGATTTAGAATGATGGTAATAAATTCAGGTCTCATCCGTAGAGATTAATTGATGCACATAATGTTATTTATCCTTTCGAAAACGCTCTAAATGTTGCTAACAAATTAGCATTCAAATGTGCTTTTGTTTCATTATTAGCAAATGAGGCCCCCATTATGCAACTTGATACTTCAGTCAAAGTATTGCTCACACTGCCCAATGAAATGCCTATTGCTTCTGCTGAAACTGTTTCAGTCCTTAATTTTTTCTACGATTTCTGCTGTTTTTGCCGTCACTAACGTGGATCGTCTTGAAGGTTTGTACGACCACCTTTAAATCCAGTAATCATTATTCTACTGTACTAATTGATAGCAAAAAGTCCTCATACACTTTCATAGCTTTTAATTCTTTCAAAAATAAAAATTCAATAATTGCCCGACACTTGAATTTTTCCTTTACAGAAAATAGAATGACACGTCGGTGGTAAATGGCTTGTACACTAAGAGCGAATTGACAGATGAAAATGAAATTTCATACGCGTCTATATGAAAATAACAAAAAATTTTAGACTACTAGCAATGCTCCCTTTTATCGAACCGCAAAACAACCTTGAACAACCTAGTGTACTTTTGTATCTGTACTAATACCACAGAGTGAGTAAAATATCTAAAAACATTTTTTGGATGCTAAGTCTTTTGAAGTTCTTTAAAACATTAAATTAGTGAGAAGTAAATAAGCAGAATTTCTGACATGAAAAAGTAAATTGGCAGAATTTCTATTTGAACTCAATAGCTTAAGGCGCATATGAAATTTTTCCTCGATAACTGTTACTGTCATACCATTTCTGAGAATGTTTCGTTTTTCTAATTTTTTCTAATAAGCTTTTCACAGAAATTTTTTTTTTTTTTGATTCTTCTAACTATGTGTGATGACTCAGAGTCATTCCACACTTGGCTTAAATATACTCTGTCACTTATAATGCGTTATTTTTTGTAAGGGAGGTTCTCTACAAACCGGTGGAATCTCTTTCATAGTCATATGTGGAGTTTAACCTTTCTTAGCATGGATTTTAATCTGTTAACGAAACTCAATTTACTCCTCAGGTGATTTTCTCTATCCAATTGATTAGTTTATCAAACGATAACTGAAAAGTTAATTGACTGATTTGACTGAAGTTTTGTATTTGTGGTTGTATTGAGTCATACAGTAGTGCTGAGTTACTCTTACTTTTCAATTCCTTTACGCTGACCACCTCTCTTAGCAGCATAAGCAAAAAGCTTACTGCTATTGATAAACATATTTTATAATATAAATAATAAAATAAATAAATTAATTAATAAAATAAAATAAAATAAAATAAAATAAATAATTATAAAAATAATTAATATATTTGCACTTATATACAATTTCTTTTCCCACGTAAAAATTTTGTTTTTTAATAGTTCACAATTTCCCTGTACCAGTTACTCAAATAAACTCTCACGTTATTAGCTGCTGGTTGTAGAGTTGCTGCTGGCTTTCCCGATATCAATAAAAGGGCCGAACAAATTAAAAAATATGTACGCAACAATTAAAAGGGCTTAGGGTAAAAAATTAAAGCAAATCCATGCACAAATCCTCATAAGTATATGTGTACATGTATATATGTATGCAGCTGATATGCGTTTGGTAAAATTTTTGCAACTATTCGCGTGTGAATGACGTTTCTGCTGATTTTGTGCATGCAAATGACATCAAAGAGGCGTAGCACATACACTCACATGCACATGAAAAGCATAACATTTAAATAAGTTTGCATGTCGCAGTATTATTTTAAAAGCCTAAAAATATTTCTGACAATTTGCGACTGAACATTTTCCAAATCGAATAAGCTCGCATTGTCGCGATGTGATGTTTGCAAAACTAATTAAATGTCTGTATGACTGCATGCATTATACCATCTGTATACAGGTATATGTATCTATGTGTGTTTGTGTCTATATGTATTTATGTGAATGTGTAACTTAATTTGCATACTACATGCAAGCGCGACGCGAATACAGCTTTTCACTAACTCAATTTTGAAATAATGCATATAAAGTGCCTTTTAGCTGAAAATACGCTAAATAAGAGTATAAAATTCATTGACTTTTCTTTTTATTAAAATTTAAATTTTTTTTTTATTTTTTTTTTTTTTTAAATTTCATGGAAAAGCATGAATAAATTTTCAAATTTACTTTCGTATTGCATGAACAATGCTGTAAATTATCACATTTATTTCGAATAGCAACAAATAGTGTTGTTGTTTTCACACCTTCGCAAATTTCGCGCAGTTGAAGTTGCTCATACGCCCCGCCATGCCAGGAGGCAACTGGTATGCAACATTCAATTTAGCGCTCCAGTGCTAACGCTTTTGTAGAACGAAATGTAATTAAAATTTTTGTAAAGGGAAACATTACAAAGGCAACAAACACAATACATTTGAAGAGGTAGAGTGGAGCGTAGGAGCCATGCTGAGAAATGTGATTAAAATTCTTGCAACTTAGACGGGCAAATGTATGTAAATATGTATATGTAGACTAAGAATATAAGTTTTTCTATATATGTATATGTATCTACCCGCCAAAAAAATATAGAGAAAACAGTGATAAATATATGTTTTTCATTTCTAAATGCCGCATGTTACTTGGAAACTCTTCGTTGTCTATTCGTCCACTTAATTTTAAATTATAGGCTTTCCCTCACGATTCGCTGCTATACCATAACTACCCTGCAGAGAAAAATACTAGTTGAGGACTATAATACCACCAGTTTACTTTTCCGCTCTACCAGTTCGCGCTCTATCTTCTTGGCATGTGGGCAAATGGTATTTTTAACATGGCGATGTCCCACGAAATCTCAATTTTCCGGCCATGCATCCGCAAAATATCAGCTCATACTAAGCAAAAAATTTCACTCCAATATGTTGCTAAAATAACCAGTTCCAGTGTATTTGAATTACAATGCAAAAACAAACATCCAATCCATTCCTAAGTTGTAAGAGCGAATTCCTCACTATAGGAGGCAAATAAAGTTAATGCTAGTCAAATTTCGAATTCATGTTTTATGTATTCGATTACTGCGAAGATTTTACTGCATTTGGTGGTTTTTTTTTTTTGGAAAAAAATAGTTTTTTACTCAATTGAAATGCTTTTCTTAACTGCTTTTCTGGTTCTGGTTCGACACTGGTAAAGTTATTCTAAAATCAGAAATAAAATACATAAGTTAAAAAACATATTTACATTTATTTTGAAAGGATTTGAAAGTTTCTTACCCAAAAAGGGCGCATAGAAATGTCTTTGATGCTCTTACATCGGTGCTGAATACGTTTTTGAAGTTTTTGCGGATTGAGTGCTAAAGCAGACTCCCACTTTCGAAGAAAAGTTAAACTTAATACCAGGTATGTAATACCCGGTTTTCCAGAACCACGTTTTCATTTACTGTCTCTGCACTTATTTATCTTAATTAAGAGTTCAGAGAAACCATGGGGGAACCAATTTTTCAGTAATTATTTTTTACTAAGCCAGCGCCGATAATACCGAAGCATAGTCATTATTTTTCTGACATTTGAAAACTTGAACTGCGTAACAATATTATGAATCTGTTCTTCTAGTCTTGTGATACCTGGCTACAAATAGAGTGTATAAATTTAAAGTAAATACTAATTAAATAATTTTTGCCCCTATTTAATATATACATATATGGATATCAAGTTTTTTCAAATAAATATGTCCATCTGCATTTGCTTAAAGTCTTAAACTAGTCTTAAACTTTCTTATATAAAAAAACAAAAACCAAATATGTTGCAGACAAGTTGATCACTTTACTGCTGGTATTATTCTAGTCAATGAAGAACTGGTATGATTTTTTCCATTAAGTACCAGTAGCTGAATTTGAATATTTCCATACTAGCTTGGATTTTCCCCACCGGGTTATTGCGTTAGTACGCGCACACTCGCGATAAAGCGCCAGAACAGATTTTCTCCACGCTACACTAAAAATAACGCTCACTACTTCCTGTCTTCCTCGCTCACCTTCAAACATAGATATCGCGCTCATCAAAATCGTCAGCATAGTTTGAATATACGTTCACCAAGCGACCGAATATTACACCCTATTGTGTGCGTACAACAACCTCTGACCCCAACAGCAACAAAAAAGGAAAACAAATTGTATGCTCCTGTGAGTATGAAGTCCATTGCCTCCATTGCTATTGTTTATTCATTCAATTTTTTTATGCTAATCACCATTAGGCGTAGCTGCCATTTAATGTTTCTTTTATTTGCTGCCTTTATTAGTGCTCTTGTTTGCTTGCGTGCGCACTCCTACTGGGAAAGAGATTAGTTGTTAGGAAGTAGGGTTTTAGCGTTTTTTCTTATTAAATATATATTGTACAAGTAACTTGATAGCTTTTATGTCACAGGCAACAAAAAAAAAACAAAATAGGAGAGTGGCATTAATGGCAAGAGTGTAAACAATACGGAGTATCGACACGTTGAAAGTTATGAATATTTAACAACATTAAAGAGAAGGGAGTAGTCTAGTATAGGTGAATTCAAGGTTCTTTTTTTTTTGTTGAGTGTGAAGAAAAAATTTGACTACTATTTGTTTTAAGATTTTTTGGTATAAATAATTATAATATTGTATTACACTTAAAAAGCAAACCCAAATATTTTTATAGCAAAAAAAAATAATTAATTAAAATATGATGCCCTCAAAATATTAAGCTGGGTGACAGGAGATAATAGTGGTTCTTTTACTTAACGGAAAAGTGAGAAATAAAAATAAATATTTTCGTATATCCAGAAAAAAAACTTTAAATAGTTCGAGTTTTTTACTCCCAACACTTTGGTGAAAAATTTTTTCCTCGAGAATTTAGAATTGGAGACTTTTTTCTCGTGAAAAAATAAGTCCATGAAAAAAAATTATCGGAAGTACTTGTACCTAAGCTGATATATTTTTCTTACTAAACAAATTTTTTTAACAGGAATTTTAGTATACTCCTCTATTAGTTTTTTCACAAAAATTTTTTTTTTAAATTTATTAACAAATTTTTAAGTTTTTTTTTTAAGCAAAATTATTATAACCATTATCGGTTGATGTTTTCCCATTAGAGTGTAGAACCTGAACAAAATTTACATTTACACAAAAAACTTGTTTTTTTTAATGAAAAAATTGTTTACAATAAAAATATTTTACTACAAGAATACCCGTCTTTTATCAGAGAAAAAATTGTTTTTTTTTTCAAAAAATTTCAAGTAATATTAATATTGATAAAACAAAATTTCAATACTCGTCTTTTATCAGGCAAAAACATTTTACAGAAAAAATTTTTCGCATATTCCTGTTTTATCTTTTTCCACCCAGAAAAAAACAAATACAAATTATATTTATTTTGACAAAAAAAAAACTTGAATACTCGTCTTTTATCAGAGAAAAGTTAAATAGAATACCATATGAAATCATAAAAAATCAATCAAAACCCCTTTGCAAATTTGTACAAGGCCATTTTTATAAATAAATATCTTGAAAATATGTGTTTGGTCAAAAAATGATGTTACACCATTAATATTTTGGTTAAGGAACACAAATTTTCGCGAACGCAGAATAGAAATAGACATTTTTTGTGCACAATCCATTCCTGCATTTTAAATATCGAATCCCAAATATTTATTATTCGTAATTTTTTTACGTAAGACAATACAAAGTTTCTAAAATTATTAAAATAATAAATTTGCGGTATTTCCGACCATAGCCATTGCTGAACTGAATGATATAAATATTTTTTAAGGAATTCGAATAAATATTTATTTCTCCTCACGCAGTGCTCAAAAAAGTAATAACGAAAGAAAAAGTATGTCTGCTTCTGACTAACTCCAAAAGATTACCCCTATTTTGAAATCGAATCGATTGACGTTTATTCTGCAGCCATGCTAACTTATATCTTTCGATGCCTCGCTTTCCTTGTAGTATAAGTTGAAGAAGATTATACTTATAGCTTTGTATGTACATATGTACAGATTTTGTGCATGTATACTTATAATTGGCACTTGCATACTTTTGCTGGGCATTTTGCCGAGCATTAGGTTGGCTAGAGTGAAACAAAATTACTTCAAATTGAGCTCTAGCCAACCATTAGTTCTCTATAAATTAGGCTCCTATGTGTATTAAAATATTTTGTTAAAGTGTGCATGCATTTAACACTAAAATTATGTGACTACAAATTTCCATATTTGACACATTCAACTTGCTGACTTTGACATTATCTGGGTGCAATGCTAAACACTAGAAATTACTTTTGTCCAAGTTCAGCTGTGTGTAAATATATCTACGAACATTTATTTTACATAATTATACATTTGCATTTATATACAATAACAATCCTACTCCTTTTGCCGTTTGAGCTTCGTCGTCTCATTACTTCATCGTTTAAGTGTCACACGCTGTCTCAAAGACTACAAACGCACACTTTATTGCTTCAAGGTACAAATGCATGGGAAAACAAAAGCAAGTACAAATATCGTAGTATTTGTGTGTGAATTAGGGAGAGTATTATTTTTTGATATCATACCTAGCGAATTTATATAAAATTATAAGAAAAAATGTCCACTATAGTATAGCTCTTAAGTCCATTTCTGAATCCCACAAATTTTAAATGAAGCTGTCGCAAGCTTACTATATATGAAAATTAGTAATTACTTAAGTATTATTTGTATTTGCTTTAATTAAAACTTCTACTTGGGAATTTTTGGTTCGAAGAACTAAGTTTTTATATATATTTTTTATTTAAAGAACCGCAAGATGGTGCTAAATTTGGAGAAAAATACATACATTATTTTTGTGTAAAACTTTTGCTTAAATGGTACAAAACTAGCTATGGTCGATCTTTACCTTCTGTGCGATGTTACGGCTGCTAACATGCCGGTCGACTTCGAATATTTCTGTGGACATTTTTGACACTATGGACAGTTTTTTAAACAAGGAAAATACCTAAGCGGGATCAATGAAACCAAAATTGCACTTTTACATTGGCCTTTTTGCCTTAATCAAAGAAAAACTGTAAAATGGACAGAATTTTCTCTTTAGCTTTTCCCTGTAGCTCACAACGGAATGGAACAAACAAAAAACAGCAGCGTAGCCTCTCGTAAACTTTAAAGTTCTCGAAATTAACTTTAGAGCTGCACTCATTGGACATTTTCCCTGTAATTTTATGTAGAACCCGCATATGCTAGCAATGATGTCGAAACAATAATTCAATAAAAATTGATCACCTTAATGTGCATCTAACATAAAATATAAATGAAAACGCTTACACCCATTGGCTCAAAATTTTACTACTGACGCAGTTGCTATTGTTTCCCCTTTTAAGGCATTTTGAGCTTCTTTTGACCTACAAAAATATGCGAGAACTGCAGAACTGTGAGGAAATGCAAAAAGCTGTTAACATATAAGCACACATATTTATGTATGCATATCAGCACAGTAAAAAATGATTTAGCAAACATAAAAGCAACACAATAAAGCCGTTGTTAAGCGAATTTTTCGTTTTTTGTTTTCTCATTTGATGTTTTTCACCAAACACCAGAGTAACCAAAAAAAAAAAAAACTACCGCAGCGTACCCTTGACATCCTCGTACTCGTAGCGTTTATCAGCTTGCAGTTAACGTTCTTATTGTGCTGGTTGCTGACTTTTCAGTGCGGTTTGCAACTTTCTCAACGAAACTTGCTTTACGCACAGACAATGAATGAAAGTCCTTTGATTCCTACTGTTTTCGTTTCTCTTTTATTTCATTTTTTTTGACAAAAAGTTGTCCCTTTGTCTGTGTAGCTTTTACTTTTCTCACAAGTTTCAAGTATGCAGTTAACTCATTGTCTATGCTACGAAAATATTGGGGGAAACCAAGTAGCATATATGATTTCTCTCAGTTCCATTGGGGCACGCTTAAAAATTTTATAAAAAGCACAGGAGATAGAAAACTGTAAGAGATGCTGCAAAAACTGCCTTTCAGTCTACTTCAAAGCGCAAAAACGCTGTGTTGACTTCGAATCGCAACCACATTAATGAGTGCAAGGGGGAGTAGTGCGCCGGAGTATTTGGGAGCTTAAAGGGGTGTCACGTGGTAATGTCACATGTATGTACCTACCTTTGCTTGTGGTAATCAGTCTATCGCAACAGTAGCATTGTGAAGCGTTATCTCTTTCGGCAGCTTTTCATTCAGTTAAGGGTTAGTGGCTTTGCGTTGGCAAGCAAAAAATTTCAAAGGAGTTGAAAGAATGCAGATCCCTACCATTTTTCGCTAGTTAGCTTTCATTATTCGGTTGTAAATACTGATGACTTTAGGTTGGTTTTAATTAATCTAAATAGAGGGTGATTTTCTATTTTTTATTGCTCCCAATTTTTTCTATTATCTATATTTTGATTTTTAGGGGAAACAGAAAAAAATTTAGGCATTGCCTTTCTTCTACTTCAGTTGTTTTTGCAAACTTGTTATCACAAGCAACAAAGCAACCACTAAAGAAGTTTACCTAGTGTGTTTTATTTAGACTTTGAAAGCAGATTTATAGAAAAGATTTCTAAAATCATTTATAAAACATAAAAATGTATACATAAGTATTTACTTGGAAAAATCTTTGTTCGATAACTTTATTTTTTTAATAAAAAAAACAAAAAATAATGCACTTCGCTCACGTAACCTCTTTTTTTAAATAAAAAAAATAAAAAATTTAAAAGTCACTTCTTTTGAGTAATTTTTCCCCGAAAGCATTTTGCTGGTACTTTATTCAAGAATAGAAGCCGCATTATAACTGCACTCGGAAATCTATAATTCTATTGGAACTTCGAGTTAATATTAGTTAAATATTCTTACACATATAGGTATACACGCCATCAAATATGTGTGTCATTTTAGTTTTTTCAGCCATATATTTCGAACGACCGGCAAGGGAAGACAACTATGTTTTACCGAAATTTTTCAGATCATAAGGATGATATCGTTTATGCTTAAAAGTCTGGAACGTATGGTCGAGAGCTGCATTAGGACAAGGGTTCTAAGTCGCAACCCTCTCAATGTCAGACAAGACGCTTATCAAAGTGGAAAATCTCGTGAATCGGCTCTGCACGAGTGGGTTAGCATAATCGACAAAGGGTTGGAGACAAGAGAGTACACTCTTGGTGTGTTTGTGGACATTGAAAGAGCTTTTGACAATACTGCCTTTGATTCTGTGTGCTCTTCCATCAGAAGGCATGGAGTCTAAGAAATCATTGGCAGCTGGATTCATTTGTCTACGATACTGATTATCACAGGCGAAGGAAACGATGAAGGAGTCAAGGTTGATAAAGAAGAGTTACTCACGAGAAGGTGCACTCTCTTCCCTACCTTGTGTACTCTCTTCTCTCGAAAACTAAAAGCCTTTTGGTAGTGTAAGGGATGCTATGGCAAGACATGGGGTCAAGAACCGGCGCTTGTACACTGGTTACGCATCACCCCGATTAGACTCATTACTACGTACGGCTTTGTAGTCTGGTGGAAGGATACTTTGGCTGATTCCAGAGCAAAACTCCTAACCAGGCCACAGAGAAATGAGTGTTTGGATATCACAGGTGCGATGAGTATGACATCTAGCGATGCTCCTAATGCCTGAACTTACAAGCTCAAGATCTTCAAATTCGAAAGGAAGCGTTCAAGGTGGTATGCAGGCTCAAGTTAAACAGAGTCTGGGGAAACGAAGGAAACACTGGCTACTGCCAGATTGGCTACCAGTTGTCGGAGCGGTGCACACTGTTCTTGATGCCAGCGGACAATCGGGTGCCTTACGTTAGCTTCTGTAGTAAGCATGACGTTTTGAGCACAGACAGAGATCAATGGTTAAGTCCAGAGAACCTATTAACAGTATTTCAGCGCACTTTATACACCGACAGTTTCAAAGCCAGTGATGTTAGCGGATCTGCATGGTACTTGAATAAAGAAACTAAGTATGCCTACGCTACAGGACAAATAGTTACGGTATTCTTAACGGAAGTCTATGCCTTTTTGAATGTACTACACTGGCTAATTAAGAAAAAGTGGCGTGGTAGTAGTATTGGATTTTGTAGTGACAAGCAGTCAAGCTGTACTGAGAGCCCTTACTAACCCACGTTGCTCTTCGAAATTAGTTGGTGAGTGGAAGACAAAACTAACAGTAGTTCAAAACACAAGTTGTCTTGTTTGCGTGTCTGGACACTGCGGTGTAATAGGGAATGAGTAGGCTGATAAACTGGTTAATGAAGGCTCTGCATGCATACCACAAGGCCCAGAACACTTCATGAGGTATACGCATAGAAGGCGCTGGTTTGAGTTGGGCTCCTACAGAGTAGCCAAGGAGTCTCTGCAGAGCATTTTTTCTGGAGCTGCCCGGCGTTTACTACGATCAGGCGTAGGCTACAGGGGTGCGATTAACTAAGTATGGATAAAGTTCATAGTCTTCTTCTTCCGGATCTCATAAGATACATGAATGGATCCAAAAGATTTGCGGAAGAGTGACCTACAACCAATTTCTCCGTTTTACCATCCATACCTTATCTATCCTGCCTCTTTATTTCTTCCCATGTAATATATACGCGTGTAGTTCAATGATCTTACTGACTGAGTGCTTGAACTTGTCCAACCCTCCACAAATCCAATCTAATCTTATCTAGTTCATATAAAAGAGAATTCAGTAGTAAATACGCAAGAAATGAACAAAAAATTGAAAAATTTAAAGCGTATGAATTAAAAATATAATTTTCTTACCCCACTCTCTGATGGCTATCTAAGATTTGATATCATAGTGTTATTAAAGGTGGTTTGTCAGCATTAACTCAGCATGATCAAAATCTTTGTGAAAATACTGGATCAACATATACTTGTATGTATGTGTTGGAAAGTAGAAATTTGTGAAATTAAAAGTAGAAATTTTATAAAATGAAATACCATACTCAGGTCTTTCTTTTTGAATTTAGTAAAACTTCTCTACCATAAAATTGCAACATCAAACAATACAAGTGTATATAGTACATGTAAAGCTAACAAACAATAATTCTTATTCACGAAGGCATAAAAGTAATCAAAATTAAACCAAACAAAGGCCTTATGCCCACATATGCGTACCAGCAACAAGCAGCGCGATAGTTGTGGCATAAACTGCTGCATTCTGAAACAAAAGGCAACTGCAGCTTTTGTCGCATTTCATGGCTGATATAACAGGATCTAAAGTCGACTGCAGGATTAACGCACTAGCGTAGCTACCACAAAAGTGAAAAGAGCAGAAACTGAGTAAGAGTGGGTGAGAGTTATAGGTATGCAGTGTGAGGGAAATTTGAGCAAAGTAAAAGAAAACGGCTCTGGAATGGGAGTAGCGTTTATACTTTTGCTGCAGCGCTTTTGTTTAAAGTTGATTTATGTTATGAGAGCAAAAAAGCTCTGCGAATACGCTCTGTACTAAAAAAAACGTAGTTTTTAGAATTCAAGAGGCGCTGAATTTTGGAAAATGTTTTAACTCGAAATTCAGTAGCAGATGGTCAGAAAATTCTCAGCTACTTGAAAACACAATGCAGAATCGAATGTAATAGTAAAGCGTAGATTCTAATGGTTCTGGTGATTAAGGGGTCGCCAATCATCGAAAATTTCGTTGAAGTCATGGAAACCGTCGTGTACGAATGGCTAACTATTAATTATCCTAATTTGTCCTAAGTATGTACAACCATCGGGAAAACTATTGCACTATTGTCTCCGTATAATAAATCCACTAATTATTTTTTATTATTTAGAAAAAATGTGCAATACCATCAGGGAAAAAGTAATAAAAAATCAGTAGAATTTTTGAGCAACTTCAATCTTGCGCTTTATTACACTAAAATTTAATAATTTATAAAATTGAATACTAAACCTTTTGTGGAAATTCGAATTATGAACCTTGAAGTTATAACGAAGATAAATGTTGTGAATTCTTTCTGTTTTGTTTTTGGAAGCTTTGAAATTCTAATGTATGTGAAGCCAAGTCCCTCTCCATCTAATCTTTCCAACGGACGACATGACCCAGCCAACGTAACCGCTGGATCTTTATTCGCTGCGCTATGTCTATGTCATCGTAAAGCTCATACAGCTCATCGTTCCATCGCTTGCGATATTCGCCGTTGCCAACGTGCAAAGGTCCAAAAATCGTACGCAGAATCTTTCTCTCAAACACTGCAAGCGTCGCTTCATCGGATGTTGTTATCGTCCAAGCTTCTGCGCCATACGTTAGGACGGGCATGATGAGAGCCTTGTAGAGTGTTAGTTTTGTTCGTCGAGAGAGGACTTTGAGCTTTAACTTGAAAAACAAACAAAAAATAAGCAGAACTGGTCAAAGTTTTGAGGAGTTAGAACTCTTTCATTAGTTGTATATAAAATAATGAAGAAGAATTCCCCGCAAAAACACATTATTTGGCACGAAATTCGACATTTTCAAGTGTGGTAAAAATATTGTTGTTTACGCTTCAAATAAAAAGCTTATACTGACGTTTGTGCCTTACGACAGTAGCTCTCCAATGAATGTTTGGAAATGTGGATCGATGGAATAATAATCAAGTTACGCCATCTGTTGTAAAACCGCACGAACTTATTCATAGTCCTATTAAGTTATATTATTATAAAAAAATAAATAAAAAAATTAAATAAATAGTCAAAACTTCACAATATGTCACGCTGCTATTGTTTTGACCACCACAGTATGTGCGCATGTAGGTCTCCTGTCATTGTACCATTGCTTTTAGTTTTCAGTAGATATCGTCAGAATAAACAGAAAATGTGCTCAGAATTTTTTACGTCACTTAGTATTTGGTATCATTCGAAATATTTTGTTTATAATTCTCCGTATATCTATGAAGAGATATTTATGCAATATTTTAAATCGTTATATCTGCTTTGCCTTCAATGTTCCCAGGAAGGTACAAAGCAGACTCATGTGTGAAAGAGGTAACGGGCTAATGAGCTGCAAAAAACTTATTGACAGTATTCTTCTTAAATTTGTATTTAATACCTCAGATGTACATAATTCATATCTTGAGTAGATATTTTGTGTCAGGGATCAAAAATAAAATAATTATTGTCCAAAACAGTCGACATCTAACCGTTATATATGTACATATACATATGTAATCCAGGAAGCGTTGAACTTTATTGTGGAAAACAGTTGTAGAGGAAGATTTGTATGTGTCTGCAGTGAGAGCCAAGCTGCGCCTATGGCCTTAAACAGCCCTTCAACTACTTCAACGGTAGTTGAATACTGTAAATCCTGGCGGAACTATGTCGGTTGATATAATATCCTGATGCTAACATGGGTGCCGGGACATGTGGGTATCGCGGGTAATGAGACTTCTGACTCACTAGCTTAGATGGGAACTGAAACCAACTTATTTGGCCCGGAGCCCATTATTGCACTCCCTTTTACAGCCATCAAAGCCACGGTTAGCAAACGGGTTACTTCAACCCACAAGTCAGCCTGGCAGGGTGAGAGAGGCTGCAGACAAAACTGATGTTACCTGTCATGTCCGATCGACTGTCGCAGATCCTCCTGTCATTAAGCAGGAGGTATTGTAGGCAGCTGGTTGGACTGATGACAGGCCACTTTCTATGAAGAAAAAGGTGGGCATCTCAGACGGTGCACTTTGCCCAGCATGTCGAGAGGAGGATGAGACAGCGGACCAGTTTCTGTGCGTCTGTTCGGGTTTCGCTCGAATCATGATTGAGGTCATTGGCATTGATGTGTTAAGAAGCATCCAGCTTGGCTCCTTGACACCACAAGATCTGCTCAGATTTCTTCGGAGGTCAGGCAGATTTAAAGAAAATTTAAAAGGGTACCCGAATGCAGTAAGATGGACTTAATTGTGTGTGAGCGCTGTACTTGCTAGTCTGTCCCGACAAAATAACAAAAAAACCTTATATATTGAACGTTACTTTTTCCTAATACCAAAAGAAAAAGCAAGTCCACAATTTTAAAATTGTCAATGACAAATATTATACCTTGGCTCACTTTTTCATATTCCCATGGTGAAGCTCTGCTAATTTGAAAAAAAAAAAATGTATTTTGTCGACCAGTGTATAAAGAAGTCGTTTGTGGAAATTATTGCAATCGGGTGAGGGAATGGAGGTCCAACAAAGGCAGGCCATGCCAACGGTGTGACTTGCATGTGTCAGTCCTGAAGATAATGCTCATTTGTGTTTACGATTTTAAAAAGCATTGTGTTTAAAAGTTGGTTCTTCAGACCAGTCAAAAGTCACTACAGAAAGAAGAGTTTCTGGTATGGAAAATACTGCGTTCCATTTTTTAGGAAATTGGGGGCAAGGATACATCACGTTTGGCCTGAATAGCAAGATGTTGACTGCTGGTCGACAGCTGACTTGCGCGATAATGCGATTTCTTATTGGTTAAGAGTTGTGTGAAAAGGTTGGGGCAACAGTAAAATTTCCTCATTACACTATACACCTCTATATATAATATTTATTCCAGAAACCACATTTGACTATCAAAGGAGTGCATCTTGAAAAGATTGCAGCTATTCAGATCGGTGTGACCGATGTCTGGAATTTGGAAAATTATACAAATTATGTATCGAAGAAAAAGCTACTGAAAGGCGCCTTTGAAAAGACGCGCCTGGACGATGTTTTAAAATAAAATATGTAGAAATTTAAATTATTTCAGGTTTCACTATTTTTTATACAAAATACGACTCTTGGCAATTATAGATATGTGAAAACTCACATTGTTTCAATGTCCACCATGGGCACGCACACAGTTAAAATCTGCCAAGCATTCGACTAATGAATGGCTAATTGTTGAAAATATCGAACTGCCACTTGTTCAGCAGCACTACTCAGCACAGATGCAGCATCAATATTCTCAAAATAATGTTCAGTTTTTGAACTGACACTTCTATTTCTATTCTCGACAAAGACAATTTCTTGAAATTTGAATTTTTTCACCAACCTTTGAGTTGTCGACTCACACGGACAATTATTTCTATCAAGAAAAATCACGAATTTTGCGATATATTCTTCTTAAATTCTATTGAATAAATTGTACATCTGACATCTAGATATCATTTTTGAGGGACCGTTTACTGATTTATCAAAAATACATATGAACTGTTCGCCTTTATTTTTTAAAGTCACGGTTTGTTTTGAAATAGAGGTTGTACTTACATAAAGTCCGCGCTCTTGTTGTAATAACAATTCTCACACATGCACACGCACATATTTACATATGCACACATCTTACAGGCATTGGGCTTTAATGCGCTTACAATTTTAATTCCCAACTTATTTGTTCTAGGAATTACGCAAAACCGTCGCTCTAACCGACTTGTGTAAAACCCAAGCAAACGAATTCTACTAATTCAAAGTAATGGAGCTAAACTTAAATTGAAATATACGAAAATCTTTTAGAAGAATGTTACTGTTTTTTTTATTTATAATTCAAAGAAAAATTAAAATAGACGGGCGGCAGAAATGGAATGCTTTATTTAAATAAAGCTCTGCAGTTCTAATAGCGGAAATGGCATATGCGGACATGCGCGAGCTGATGAAATATGAGTACGAGGGTATTTCGGGCAGTAAAACCGCCAGAAACTATGTAATTCATATGAAAATTCAATTCACAAACCTACTAAGTATGCTGTTGAGACCAATCAATTAAGGAATGTAGATGAAATTTTTACGCATACATAGCGAGGAGGAAGGACCTCGTATAAAAAGTGAAGACAAGAATAATAATTTTTTAACCCTTCGTTAGGCACGTGGATTTTTGTAGCGTGGTTAGGCACGTGGTCTACAATCGTAGACCATTTTAATATTATGACTAAAAGTGTTATTCATTTGTGTTTCTTAATAATACTTCATAAGTATATTCTGTAATGTAATGTGAGGAATATAAACTAATATTTTCACTAAAATATTTGTGTATCTTCTGTAAATTCAATAAAAACATGAATGCATGTGTTTTTTAACATTTATTGCAATTCATAAAAGTTTTTTCTTATAACTAATAGACGATTTACAAAAGAGTTTTTATTATTCGTAAAACTTAAAATAAAAATAGGTAAAATTCACTTCTTTAAATAAAAAATAAAAGTTCAGTACAAAACTTATATGTTGTGGTTTCTGAAAACTGCTTATATTTCCTCACTGAGACATTCCGTGCAGCTTTCCCTCATATGATTTTTGCAAGCAAATCTGCCGCATTTAGTACACGACTTTCGGGATGATTTGTTCATATTGCGAGGGCAAATATGACAACGTCCGACATAGTTACTTGGTGATTGAGTGGGTTGTGGTGCAATGCTTGGGATGCCAAGAAGGTTGTGGCCTCATTTCCCTGGGTAGTCGAGGATTCTTTGATCTAACTTCAATTTGTGGTCAAATGAGCTCCCAAGCGCATTTTTCAAGAAAATCACTCCGTTTTATATTATTTTGGGGAGTATTTGCTTTATATACACAAAGAGCGTTTATACCAGAGATATTTAGTAAATTGTAAAATATTACCATTGGCCAACGACACGTATTCCTTGCAACATTATATTTCTGACATAATTGGTCCACAAGATCTACACCAATTTCTGTGTGATTATAATCGGTTATCATAATTGGTTTTTTTTCATCATTTGTTTGCTCATCTATTGCGATATCATGGTGCATAGATGATATCAGGATCACTGACCGGTTTTTTTTCGGGCAGTACGACACTAGTGTACAATTTTCTTGGAAACCAAAAATACTTGACTTTTCTTTACGATTCTTCCTGGGAAGGAATTCTTTGGGAACTTCACGTTTATTTTTTCTCCCAGTTCCCAAATATGTAAACTAGTTCCTACGACTGGCTCTACCAATCGAAGAGTTATCTCTTCCGCACTATTGCTAAGTTTGTATGGTTCGTCCGGCTAAGTTCCCACATAAGTTTCCACATTAAAAGTGTAAGACGATTTTGCATCCACCATCGCGAAAGTTTTAATGCCAAACTTGGCCGGCTTACTAGGAATGTATTGCCTAAACGGGAACGTCCTCTAAATGCTAATAGTTGTTCATCCACAGTAAGAAACTCACTACCAATACAATTCCTTTGAAAGTTGACCAGTAATACTTCAAAAAGTTCTCTTATAGGCGCCAATTTATCAATTGTTCTTCTCTGCTGTCTTGTATTGATGTCATCAAATCGCAGGCATCTTATCAGAAATCAAAACCGTTTCTCGATCATCGCTAGGTAGCACGATTCAACCCCGTTTCCTTGGGAATTGTCCCAAATTTTATGAAGATTTTTTTTCGAGCTTCTAAGAGCGCCAATCAAAAACAAAATGCCAATGAAAGTGCGAATTTCGGTGTCATCGGTTTCTCTTGCATCTTGATTCATTCTATCTTCTTGAAAGTTAACCCGTACTTTTTGAATATACACATTTGTGGAAACGGTTATTATTCTTATAACCGAATCATTCACAAATAAATTTAGGCACTCAATTTCTGTTTCAACATTGCGCGCATTACCTTTTGTACCCGGCAAAAGTTTCATTATATTGTGCGAACGAATACGAACTTGCAAATTGGGTCTGGTTTTCTTCCACTTAGTGTCATTGTCTTTTCCTAAATAGAAATTTTGGGGATGAGATGCACCAGAACCGTCTGAAAGAATTTCATCATCGCTTGATCCTTCTAGTTCCGATTCGGTCTCGTGGTCACTCTCTTCAGCAGCATTCACATTGATATCCGTATCTTCGTCAACATCCGTCTCGTTTTCTTCATCCATAGCACTTTCTTCACTACTTGATAGTTCGGAGAGCCATCCTTCCCATACTTCAGGATTTTTGCTGCTTTGCAATCGACTTTTTTTGGAATCAGACATAATATTATCTGAAACTAATTAAATTAGCACACTTTTGTAAAAAAAATATAAGCAAAACTTACCTGAACTTAATTCAAATATTTAATATATCAAGTTATATTGCCGCAAGAAAAAGTAACGTCGTTAGTCACGTGGTCTACATATGTAGACCAGCACTGTTCAGACCTTGATAAAATTTACAACTGCACGTCAAACCCGCACTGAATGCACTAATTGGATAAAGAGCTTAATTATAAACAGCTATTAAAAAGCTTAGGTAATTTAAGAGACAAATTTAAGGAGTTACACGGTTTTGAAAAGAAGTGGTCTACGATTGTAGACCACGTGCCTAATGAAGGGTTAATTGGAAAAATCCTGTACTGTCCTAGAAAAGAGTAGTTAAATTTTGTGACATTCGAAGCTCATACAATCAAAGATATTAAAGTATGCTGAACACGATGGTGATTTTAATTCTGCTGGATTTCTTGAAATAATGTTTGCTTAAAATATTCAATGCTTGTTGTGCTCAGATATAACATATCGTCATTGAGTCAATTTTGATTTTAAACAGCTTTTGATCTTAGCTAAAGTTTTTAATATACCTATTGTTGAAATTAGAGAAAACACAATGAAAATATACATAAAAATATATTATCAAAACAATTTTTTACCTCTTACAAACACACATTTGATCCAATTATGAGCGGACACTTTATGGCAATAACTAAACATTACAACTTCGCAATTTGCATCGAAAATTTTCTATTTGATTTGCCTATAGCAAGCAACATTTTACTTGACCGCCATCCCGTCGAAAAAACCAATTACAAATTTAAATTTAAATTTTTATAAATGATCTTAAACTTTAAGTTTACTATTAAGTTTACTTTTTTTTATTACAAAAATTTATTTATTACAAAGACTTTAAGGTTATATTCTATGGTTAGCTTCCGGACCAAATCGAGCTGCTTAGGACTGGCAGCCATTAAAATTTCTAGCTTGCCTCATTATGAAGCGTTTTTCAGTAAGAGCGCTTCAACTCTTTTTTTGAATAAAAAACAAACGCTTTGACTTTTTTAACTAATTTTTTTTTTTATTATCGAGTTTGAACATATATATTTAAGTATGAAATTCGATTTCTTTTGCATGACCACCGCGTGCACGTTTTACGAAGTCCAATCGTTGAACCCAATTTTCGCCCACTCTTTTGCATAAATCGACCGAAATTCCAGCAATTTCGCATTCAATATTGGCTCTGAGCTCACAAATCGTCGCCGGCTTGTTACTGTAGACCAATGACTTCACATAACCCCAAAGAAAATAGTCTAGAGGCGTGAAATCACACGAGCGCGGCGGCCATTCGACCGGTCCATTTCTGGAAATAATGCTCTCATCGAACTTAGTCTTCAACAAATCAATTGTAGCGTGTGCTGTGTGGCTTGTGGCCCCGTCCTGTTGAAACCACATGTCGTCTAAGTCCATACCATTCAATTGCGGCCAAAAATAATCGTTTATCATGTCGCGGTATCGATTTCCATTCACAGTAACGTGGCGATCGTTCTCGTCAACGAAAAAATATGGGCCAATTACGCCGCCGGCATGTAAACCGCACCAAACAGTGATTTTTTCGGGATGCAACAGTGCCTCATGAATCACGTGTGGATTGCTTTCTGCCCAGTAATGCATATTTTGCTTGTTGACAAAGCCATTGAGCCAAAAGTGAGCTTCATCACTGAAGATGATTTTTTGGAAAAAATCTGGATTAAAGTAGCAGCAACAGAACGATTATTTTCATAAAAAATTTGCACGATTTGCAATCGTTGCTCAAGTGTGTAGCGTTCCATGCTGAAATGTATACTAATGAAATTTACAAATGGCAAGCGAAAAATAAAAAATATTGCGTCGTTCGCCCTCCCTATCGAAAAAAAGTTGAAGCGCACCTATTGAAAAACGCCTTATATATTTTGATGTGGAAGTCTCTTATATGTACGAAGTCGAATAAAATTGTCTACTAGAAAAGCTTCCAAATTATTTTTGTTTCTTTAGACAGACTTGGAAGGAGCAAAACGACTGCTACGCTGTTTATTAGAAAACATTAAGTATTAAAGAAGAACTGATTTGATATTTGTCGACAAAGTTATCAAAGTTATAAATCTTTAATATATAATAGTATTGTATTCACTCTTTATATACTCAGCCGAGAAATGCTCTCAGCGCACCGCAGTGCAGTTAAATATTTAGTACTTTTATTAGATAAATTTGTTACATACATTTACAAAGGCGAAGCGACCTTTTCTTTTTGATAATTGGTTCAAAATTTTTCAGCGGACTTGAAATAAATTTTCACGGCGCCGCAAACACGCATTTGCTGCGGGATGCTTGCGATTTAGTTGAAATTTATAATTTATTTGATGAGACATTTTGCAGGCCATTTAAAGCTATAAAGAGTTTGAGAAGTACTAAGATGTAAGAAGAATGTGTTTTTAAGCGTCAAAAATCGTCGGAAAAAGTCTTGAGCAAAATCCCGAAATGAACCATATTTGATGGCAATAAGAGTCACATATTTTCAGAGTCGGGCACTCGAAGTGTAACCAACTTCCGACCACTCGCGCTGCTGCACGCGCATCAGTTGTCTGTTAGTTGGCTAAATGGCAGCCCAGAGTATTTTTTTGAAGCGCGCGAAAGCCTTTTCCCGAGAGTAAACACAAAAAAAGAATATCAGTAATGGATTTAAAACATTAGTGGGATTGCATTATATTTGACTTTATTTCATAGTAAAATACAAAGTTTTGAAATAATATGAAATTAAAAATGAGAAAATTCAATTCAATTCTGGAAACAGAAAAAACTATTTTTTTTGTTTTTAATTTTAATGTAGTTGTTGAAAATGTTTAGGACATAGGTATGGTGACCTCCGACATTGGGCGCAGTATTTTGCCACTAGTTTGGCCTTCTTCCTGGCGACTGACGACGAGTTTGTCGTCTGTAATTCTGAATAGCACATGCCGCAACGATGTCTCTTGCGCCTACCATCCTTTGTTGCTTCTGTCGACGTTATTAAAAAGTGTTTTCCCTGCGGAGGTGAGCGCGCTATTGAAGCGCTATCTTTTCCACTCATGAAAAGGATAATGCTTTGACGAAAGATTTTGATACTGTTTCAGAGGACTGGGCATTATCTGCAAAGTTAATGAATTTGAGCAAGATCTGGAACCGGTTACGAGCCATAACTTGTGGGACGAATGCGTTTTTGAACAATGTGCTTGGTTTCCAATAGTCGGTTATTGCAGGGTATTTTACCATTCCCATATACATGACTATGGCCAGAAAGTCCATGATCTCCTGGCGATCAGTATCTTTCCACATATTCATCCTACTGCTGCTGCGAGTACCGATGCCAGTTACTTGAGAGTTTGCATTCCTTTTTGTCTCTTCAACAATAATATCCAATATCTCATCGGTCAAAAACTTTCTGTAATATTGAAATGGCGTACCGGGATCATATTGCAAAACCTGGGGTGGATTGGTAAATTCTTCTAAATTCTTCAAAGTCTCTCCGGTAGCAGGCGAGGTCCATGCTGTCGTAGTTTCCGTCTGTTCTTCATCTGCAGTATTATTAACATTTGTAGCACTAACATCGAGGTCTTCATCAATACTGTCATCACTCCTTATATCACTGCCTGAATCTGGGATGTACTCATCTTCATCTGGACTAAAATCCTCACCACTAACACTGGAATTTTCCATTGAATTCAACGCGTCACGTATTTCCTCGGAATTCATAACTTCACAACTTCACTTCACTATATTTCACTGTAATTAGCAACCAACTGCTCGCTATGAACTCAAGTTTGATACTGATTTATTTTGATTTACTTCTTCGAAATGTTATCACCGGTGATCACATTTCAAAAAAAAAAAAAAGAATAGTTTAAAAAAAACGGCAAGTGGTCACCGGTGAACACAGCACAAAAACGTGCTCATACGCGTCAGGAGCGTGACTTTTATTCCTGGTAAAAATATCTCGTTAAAATTCAAACGGGAACATGACTTTTTTTGCTTGGCACGTGGGGGTAGATTTTTTTTGTGATCACCGGTGATACATGGCATCTGGGGTAGGTTTGTTTTTGTGATCACCGGTGATACGTGGCAGCCAACGTGTTAAGGAGTGCCGAAATTTTCTGGAATGGGTCACACTGGTGTCCAATCATGAATATAAATATAATGCATAGTTATTTCCCTGCAAAATACAAATGGAATATCAGGATCGATTGCCTTAAATGTGGAGGATAAAAAATAAAAAAAAGCATACAAATTTTGCTGTAAAGACAAACACCATCAGCTCATCTGACCGAGTATAGAATTCTTCCTTGCTTATAAATGCAAGCAGTTCCGTTTACCGACGCTTCTACCAGTGGCAGTTTGTTGTCTATAATCATAACAGGTAATACATCTCCAAGTTATTCGGCGGCCTGCCTCTCGAAAATTGCTAGGCTTCGAAATATATGGCGCTCCAGCAACATCAAAACTTGCACCAAGGTTAAAATTCTTAACGCGTGCGTTAAGTCTGTGCTGTTGTACGGATCGGAAACTTAGCTTGTGATATCGGCAACGAACGCAAAGCTGCAAGCGTTTATAAACAGGTGTCTGCGTAATATACTTAAGATATAGTGGCCAAGAGTTATAACAAACGAGGAGCTCTGGAGAAGTACGCACCAAAATAGCATCAACAGTGAAATAAAGAAGAGAAAATATAGATGAATAGGGCATACTCTGCGAAAGCCTTATGAGGAAATACCGCATGCGGCTTTGACTTGGAACCGGAAAGGAACGAGAAGAAGAGGCAGACCAGTGATGACTTGGCAAAGGACTGTCCGCAATGAAACTGGAAAATCGTTTAATGAACTGAGATTTATGTCTAGAAATAGAAATGTTTGGAATACTTTTGTTGAATCCTTAAGCTCATAAAGGAGTATGGAATAATAATAAAAATAATAATAATAAGTGAGTAGTGCATAAATTTTCCATAAACTAAAGAGGTATTATGCACAAAAGATAACAAAACTTCAACTATACATAAAATTGCGCACAAAAGGTAACCAATTTCAAATAATGTTTATGTTTTTTTTAGCACTAATAGTTGCAAACTTTTACAGATAACATAAAAAGAAGGATTTGTAATGAATTTCTTAAGCATATTTTATCCTTTGTAAGCACAAAATTTTGCTGACCCATTTTTTATCACCACTGCACAAAGTTTCCACTACCAACTACCATACAACACTATACATTCGTTTATTTTATCTCTCTCTGTAGTACAAGCCATAAATATCTTGAGCCAAGTTAGCGCAACAGCGAAATTTTTACTGTTCATTGATTTTGTAAAATGCGCTAACGAAGAGAGCAGCAGGCAACCGCTAAATATACACTGGCACAACTACATACCACCAACAATAAATAAAATGATAAAGGGCGTATTTTTTAGCATTTGTAATTGTAATCTTCCTGCGTTTGGTTTAGCGGACTACAGATATTGTAGTAAAGAGAAAAAGTACAAAAAAAATAAAATTTACAGAAAAAGGTCCAGAAAAAAAAAAAAAAAAATGAAAGTCAGAAATCATAAAGTAGAACCGAAAAGCACTGACTGTTTACTCTCTTTTTGCGATGGGCAATAAATTTCAATTTCAAAAGCAATTTAATGTTGATTTTTCGATTTTTCATTCCGGCTTTTATCGAAAATTAAAAAACTGCGGAGCTCTTGTACGCCTCAAACTGCTTTTAGTATTTGTGCGTTTAACAGAACCTTTGCAGGAGCAATCAATTTTTAACTTACGCGAAAGTAATGAATTTTACATGTTTGAACGCTTGCTTTTTGGTGCATTTATTTGAGTTTTGTTAGTTTCCTTTGGCCTTTGATGAGCTTCTTAAACGCACACATGGATAAGGTTTTCTATTTACTACTGTAGTTGGACTAAAGACTGAAAGTTATATTAGTTTATTTTTAGGGAACACAAATAGAAGAAAAGAGAGACTCCATGCCAAGTGATCCAAGTATTTGAACATTTTCTTAAAATTATCTTCTACTAACCGCACTCGTCAAAAACAGTTCTAGAATGTTTTAAACTACTAAATGACGTATCTAAGTGCTACAAGGTGCACCTTATCTGGGTACCAGGCCACAGGAATATTGCAGGAAACTGTAAGGCGGATGAACTTGCACGAACCGGTACAACGCTCGATCTCGAACCGGATAAGGCGCTGATACCCATGCCCATAGCCACTTGTAAATTACTTATAGTCAGGGAAACCATCAAAAAGGTAAATACAAGCTGGCAAAACCTCACAATATGCGAACTAAGCAGACAGACATGGCCGAACTGGAACAGCGGTCGATCGAAGATCTTGCTAAGATTCAACAGAGAATCTATAAGAAAACTGATAGGTGTATTAACTGATCATTGTTTAATAGGGAGCCACGCTAGAAGGTTAGGACTCCCGTACTTCGATTTCTGTAGAAGCTGTCTTAATACAGAAGAAGAGGAAACAGTCAGACACCTTTTATGTGAGTGTGAAAGCCTAGCTATGAGAAAGCTGCGCACTCTTGATACAGCATTTCTAACCGAAGCTCTGCTCGTTTATTAAAGCTACCGGATGGTTTGAAAAGGAACACGTAGAGTAAGGAAAGCCCCAGTGGTATCACAATGGACATGCGAAAGGTCTAAATGTGTCTCTATGACAACCACCCTACCTACCTACCGTAGGCTTGAGTATAATAAGAAGTGAGGTAGAAAAATTATAATTTTAAGATTTATTTATTATTGAAAATTGCATATTTAAAATAGTTTTTATAGGCGAGAGAGCATTGTTTTCCTAACTAAATAAGTAATATATAATTGGTTTTAACTTTTCAATAAATGCCTGCACTGTAGTTAGTTCAGTGTATACTATTTCAGCTTTCTATTCGCCATGGCTTATGAGTGACGAGAAAGACGGCGACGGTATTGTAAAATTTCTATTGTGGAAAATACTGAAATCACTGCTCTCGCCACAAACAAATAATATAAAAGAAGGGTTTCCTTCAAGGCTCGTACTATATAGATGCGTGCATACCTATGTACAAGGCAAATGTTCTTTAATATTCCGGCATTTTACGCCTCTTCATTACGCTGCTTCCGCAAGAACTGCCATTTCGTCGTACCACAATGAGCTGCTAATGACTGCTATTGTCGTACAGGAAATATAACGCTAAGTGGCATTTTGAGAACACAGTGAGTGAAGAAATATATGGAAAAATCAGGAAAAGCATGAGTACGTTAAAAAAAAGCGTTACTGGAAAAAATAGAAAGAAAGTAAAGAATAAAGTGAAAGAAAGCCAGACCTAAATGAAAAGGCAAACTGGCAAACATCAAAGCAGTGTAGAAAGGAACAAAGCAATTGGAAATATAATTTAAAAGCACAGCCTGAAGAATCCAACAGAAATTAGAAAAAAAAAACAATTTTTTTTACGTATGGTAGCGCAATTCCAACCAATTGTTATTGCTAAGAAATCCTACAATAGAATGCAGCGATAATGCGTAGTTCGTCAGAAAATGCACGAGAAATGGCATTGGTGGTATTGGTGAGAGAATGAAAAAGAAAATTACAAGCTGCGCTTTTGTTCACCATGAACACCCGTCTGACTTAACTACGAAGTAAGCAAATGAAAAGTCAAGGCAAAGCAGAGAACTAATGTGAAATATAAAGTAATATGCATTGAAGTCGCACATACCTACATATAATGAATGGCTGAATGCAAGGTGAAAGGGGTGTTCGAAAAAATGTGAACTCTCTTTCCAATATATTTTAAAATAATAAAGCAAAATTAATAATTAATCAAACACTTTTACAACTGGCTTTGCTCTCTACAATTTACAAGGGATAGTTCCGAAAAAACAGTTGGTTCGACGAAGAATGTCATGCTGCCGCCAAAAGAAAAGACGCTGCCTATAGAGCCACGCTGCGATCGGGCGCAACGCGAGCCATGTGGGATTGCTATAGAGTGCTAAGAAAGGAAGAGAAACGTATTATCCGACAGAAGAAACGAGAGACCGAAATACCTGAGTGCGAGAAGCTTGAGATGCTGGCCAACAGGAACAACGCCGGAAAATTCTATCAGAAAGATCGGCCGCTTACAGAAGGTTTTAAGACCGGGGCGTTTTCCTGTAAGAACAAAGACGGCGAACTGATGACTGACATCCAGATCATTCTTAAATTATGGGAACACTTCTTGAACCTATTAAATAGTGACAGCTGCGGATGTCACCGAGAAAGTGAAGATCCCGATACCCCAATCGTTGACGACGGAATTGTCGTTCCGCTACCCGATCATGACGAGGTGAGAATAACGATAACGCGGCTAAAGAACAACAAAGCCGCGGGCGCCGACGGACTGCCGGGTGACCTATTCAAACATGGCAGCGAGGAGCTGGTAAAGCGCATGCATCAGCTTCTATGCAAAATATGGTCGGATGAAAGCATGCCTGCCGATTGGAATTTAAGTGTGCTCTGCCCAATTCATAAGAAGGGCGATCCTGCAATCTGTTCCAATTACCGCGGGATTAGTCTTCTAATATCGCCTATAAGGTTCTAGCGAGCGTATTGTGTGAAAGACTGAAACCCACCGTCAACCAACTGATTGGACCTTATCAGTGTGGCTTCAGACCTGGAAAGTCTACCATCGACCAAATATTCACAATACGCCAAATCTTGGAAAAGACCCATGAAAGGAGAATCGACACACACCATCTTATCGTCGACTTCAAAGCTGCATTCGACAGAACGAAAAGGAATTACTTGTATGCAGCGATGTCTGAATTCGGTATCCCCAGAAACTAATACGGCTTTGCAATATGACGTTGCTCAACACCAGCAGCGCCGTCAGAATGGGGATGGACCTCTCCGAGCCGTTTCACCGTATCAGCACCCACGTCACTGTTGACAGTTATAATTTCAAGGTTGTAAAAGACTTCGTTTATTTAGGAACCAGCATTAACACCGATAACAATGTCAGCCTTGAAATCCAACGTAGAATCTCTCTTGCCAACAAGTGCTACTTTGGACTAAGTAGGTAATTGAGTAGTAAAGTTCTCTCTCGACGAACAAAACTAACACTTTACAAGGCTCTCATCATGCCCGTCCTAACGTATGGCGCAGAAGCTTGGACGATGACAACATCCGATGAAGCGACGCTTGGAGTATTCGAGAGAAAGATTCTGCGTAAGATTTTTGGACCTTTTGCACGTTGGCAACGACGAATATCGCAAGCGAGGGAACGATGAGCTGTATGAGCTTTACGACGACATAGACATAGCTCAGCGAATAAAGATTCAGCGGCTTCGTTGGCTGGGTCATGTCGTCCGAATGGATACAAACGCTCCGGCTTTGAAAGCATTCGATGCGGTACCATCTGGTGGTAGCAGAGGAAGAGGAAGGCCTCCTCTGCGTTGGAAAGATCAGGTGGAGAAGGATTTGACTTCACTTGGAGAAGAAACGACTGACGCGCTTTGTTAAACTCGGCCAAAATCGCGTAAGCGGTTATCGCGCCAATTAGGAAGAACTTCTGATATTTTATGGCTTATAGGTGGGTTACTCTAAAAGCTCCCAGGGATATATAGAACTATGAAAAATGTAAGTTTTATAAAAAAAATACTGATTTGTTCTTTCTCAAATATTTGATCTATAACATTTTTGCAAACGATCAAATCAGTTATCGAAATACTTATTCCACTCCGCGGCAGTTAACGCAAACAAATTATTTTAAAATGCTTAAAGAGCCCCATCTAGTATTGGAAAACACTCACCGCATTTTATTTTTGAGGAGTGAGAATATGAAGGAATCATTAGCCATATATCAGATTAATGTAACCTAAGGCGCAACCTTCGATATCTTTCCCAAATAAACAATCAATTATTTGAGTTGCTGTGTGACCACGCGCTTTGTCGTGGTGAAGAATGATGTATCGTCTTTTTTTTTTGTTTTTGTCACTTGCTCAAATATTTCACACAATGAAATTACTATAGGTATACCGTAATCTATAGAAGGGACTACGCTATGGGCATCTTTTTGGGCATAGATGGGGCGTTTCATAATGCTATTTATGAAAGGCTGTGCAGCTCTGCTAGTAGGGATGGCGTAGATCGCGTGCAAGTGAATTGGATTCGTTCAATGCTGGTCCAAAGAATAGTCACAGTGCGAGCAGAGGAAGAACTGCTGGTGTCATTACGGGTTAATATAGGTTGCCCTCTAGGCGGTGTGCTGTCTCCAGTGCTCTGGTGTATGGTGATCGACCCTTTAATCACCACCTTAAATTATGCGGGAATATACATACAAGGATATGCGGACGACGTTGCTTGTTTGGTAGCAGGTTCTTCGCTTATGAACAGCTGTAGAAAGGGGCAGATAACTCTGAATATGATTGCCACTTGGTGTTTGGTGATGTTCCAATGGGCTATCGGTAAACCCTACCAGGACTCGTATTTCCCTCATTATCAGAAAGAGGAAGCTTGATGGACTCGCTTTTCCTAAGCTAAAAAAATCTTGGAGTAATCCTCGATAGTAAAGTCCTTTGGAAGTCACACGTTGAAACAAAGACACCCAAAGAGCTGACAGCCTTCTGTGGCCATTTGTTGCATCGGGGCTCTTGTCCGGCAGTGGACAACAGAAAAGGCATAGACTTAGATTCAACGATCCTCTCTATGCCCCTTGACCCCATGTCATCAAGTGTCGTACTAGAAAAGAGATAGAGTTTGGTGGTGTAGATTGTGGTAAAACTCAAAAGACAGTTTTCGCATTTTCACGGATGGCTCCAGCACCGAGCATGGTTCCGACTCTGGTGTCTATGTAGAATCCACCGAGACAAAACTGCACCTCGCTCTTGGAATGTACGCATCTGTGTTTCAAGCGGAGGTGTACGCTACTCAAGAATCAATGAACTTTGTTCTGGAAAATATATCCAGAGACAGATCTATACCTATGTGTTTGCAGCGACAGCCAAGCTGTGGTCATGGCTTTAGACAGCCCCTCAAGCACTTCAAAAGTACTCTAGTCCTGTAATTCCAGGCTGATCTAGACAGTAGACATAATAGCCTGATGCTAACATGGGTTCCGGGACACGTGCGTATCGCGGGTATCGAGAGCTCTGACTTTTTTACTAGGATAAGCTCTGAGGCCGGCCAACTTCATTGGCCCGGAGTCAGTTTTGCCACTCCCTTCTGAAACCATCAAAGCCACGGTTAGCAACGGGTTACTCTAATCCATAAACAAGCCTGGCAACCTGAGAGAGGCTGCACATGTACAAAACAGCTGTTAACTGTCATGTCCGACCGACTGTCGTAGATCCTCCTGTCATTAAGCAGAAGGGACTGTAGTGAGATGGTTGGACTGATCGGGCTACTTTCTTGGGGCGAAAAACATGAAAAAGATGGACTTCTCAGACGGTGCACTCAGCCCAACAAGTGGAAAGGAGGATGAGAAAAAAAAAATAGGTGCACCGTGCAGTGTTAATTCTTCCTCGATTCTTGAGAGTAACGCTAGCCACTGGCTAACCTAAGTATTTGATTTTTATTTCGTTGAAGGATTATTCGCATACATCCAAGTTCCATTACCTGAGATGATACCACATACGCTTGGAGAAGAACCGTTATTCTTCGCAATATTCCAAGTGAGTATTTTTTTTAGCTTCCCTCAAACATTTGGAAATTTTTTTACAATTTAATGGTCGTGCAAAATTTGGACAAAAACAATTTTTTCAGCATTTCGTGGATAGGTTTAACGGAAAATTAATTGAAGAGAAGAATTTTACACGAAAATAATGGTGAAGTGCATTTTCCACATTTCTATTTAATTTTTCCTTTTTTTATACAAATATAGCTCACACTATCGTGCAACAAATTTCCTCAAAATTTCACAAAATTTTATCAGAATTTGTAGAAAAAATATTCGTTGCCAATTAAATTTTCATTGACTTTTTAAATTTTTTTTCTTGTTGGCATTGTTAAATATTTTCTTCTATATAACGGATGCTTGACATTTTTTGTGCGTAGAAGCAGCGAAAAAATTACCAAAAATCAATGCAATTTTTGCGCCACTCTTATTTGACCAAATTTCAATGGGCTATAAAAGTGCGTACTCGAAACTTAGGTAAAAATTAAGATTAAAAGGTTTGCAAGTTTAATGGAAATTTGTGGAAATTTTGTAAACTTTGCACAATATTTAAAACTTTAAGCTATGTGGTTTTTGTTACAACATAAACTATATTTTTTATTAAAAAAGAAAAAAAATAAAGAAAACGTAGCTGAAGAGTGAGCAAATTGCAAGGTGCCGCATAGCTGTACTATATTTCAATAACCTACCTTTGAAATGTATGTATATTCCGATTTTTTATGTCGAGTTAAAAAAAAAAAGCTACAACAACACCATTTTTTTTTCTCAAACAAAGAAAACCGTAATTCGAAATTCAAAGCGCTGAACCGCAATGTGCACCAAAAGTACTAAATGCAAATACCAACAAAATTTCGCTATATGTAAACCAAGTGTTATTTGGCTTTCAACTCAAGTGTCACAGATTTTTGTTTAGTTTTCATTGTTACGTCGCTTCTCTTTTTTTTTTTTTTTTTTTTTTTTTTAATTTCTGGCCTATGGTTGGTTTTCATGCCTATGCATTTTTATTTATGGAAATCATAGAGAAATGCTAGTGTGAAGTCAAATATGCATATGTATGCGTGCATATACCAGCGCCCGTACTCTGTTGCATTCATTTTGGATCGGCTTCACAACTGCAATTGCAGGTATGCGAAAATTTGCGTTACTCAAAGCAGTATTCAGCGTATACACAACATATACGTGCATACATAAACGCGTGTGCATTTACAGTAAGTTAAAAAAGTAGTTTTCCTGTTCTGCGGTTTTGAAAAAGTAAAATTTGATATTTTTTATGGTAAAAATCATTAAGGGGGGAAACCGGTTTAGGAGGCCAAAATTTTGGTGTTTTTCGAGAATTTTTTGAACAAAGAAGGAATAATCAGAAACTGTTTGAGTTTTATTTATAGTTTTAGGTACACTTCCAAATTTTATTGAAGCTATTTCCCCGGGAGATAGTGGTGTTAGAGCGTGCTGTCCATGGACGATCGCCATCCGAGTGTCTTACTGTTGGGAATTCCTGAAGTTGGAGTTCTCTGAAATCAACAGCAATTTTTTTTTTTTATTAACAACATATTTCCTAAGAATGTGAACCTACTTGTCGTAAAAAAATCTTGAAAATTGCATGCTTTTGAGGCGCTTAAACACAAAGTAGTCTTTTATACCATATTTTTTCATCTACTTTGCTTTGCTTAAAAAAAACGTATTTTAAATAATAATATAATCCCAGAATTAGGAAATTAGAATTGAATAAAGAAAAAACCCCGAAAAATGGGTCGATAACTTTTTAAGCTAGAATGCCCACCAGTTGAATAAAAACTCGTTTCGAGAAAAACGCGTTTGAAATAAAGCATCGTATCGTAAGCGCTACGGTGCCGAACCGACGGGCGTTCACTTAAGTGCTCATAGCATCGGGAATAATACGCATTTAGCTTTAAGGTTTTTACCACATATTCCTGAGTAGTTATACTAACGATTTATGCAATAAAAAAATCGATTTTTTGATCGATCCAAACGGGTTTCCTCCCCTTAACTGATCAAAAATCGGTCAAGTAGTTTCATATTAGTAGTATCTCGTTTTAAAGTGAGCCTAATCACACAGATGCTGTGCGTTCGTTAATCACTTCACTGAGCAAGATTGCTTTCTTCTCCCTTGAAACTTAGGCCGCTGCTTTCGATAATCGAGGAGGAATCAATACTGAATAGTGAGTGACAATTTTTTAGCCTAAAGTCTTCGACGAAATTAAACGAAAACGACCAAAAACCGATGTATCACACTTCACTATGACAATGCGAGTTCTCACACGCTCAAACAGTTGATCATTTGAGGGAGAAAAAAAAAGTTATTGCATAAACCTGGTTTGTCGCCTAATGATTTAAGGGGTTATATACCTTGTGGTCCGGTGAAATTAGCGAAAGTTGGGGTTTTTTTTAAAGATATGTAGCAATAATTTTATTGTATAAAAGTTTTTACTATTGGATATTACAATGTTTAAAGAAAAAAAAAAGGCTTTGTTTGTGTAAAAATATTTAAAAATGGCGGAGTTATGGCGTTTTCCCCCAAGACCCTTTTTTTGGAAGAGGCTTGCGGTGGACGCGATTCAAGTCCACCAAGTCAACTGAAATCAAAAAATCGAAAAGATTTCATTAGTATAGGGTTATATCTTCTTAGTGAACGATCAATATATTAAATATTTTGATTTTTGTGAAAATAGGAACATGTTTTTAAAAAACTCCACTTCTACAGTCCTAAAATTGGCATTAAAAAATTCATATCTGCAAAATAAAAATTTATACATAAAAAGTTGATCGTTCACTAAGAGGCGACATCAATTACGAACAATTTAAAAAAAAATTATAAAAATCGGTTGAATACTTTTTTTGCAATCGCGTCCACCGCAAAAGGATTTTTGGAAAAACACGTTTTTGAGATAATCGCGTTTAAAGTTTCAAGCGCCGCATGAGGCCGTACGCTCAGGACGTGACGACGCACAATTTAAAATGCTGTAACTTTCGATCTATTGCTCAGATCTCTATGAAATTTTTGGAAAATGTTCTCAAGGGATTGTACTTTACGATAAAGAAATAAAATTTATTTTGATTTTTTTGAAAAACACAAGGTATATAACCCCTTAAGGCTACAAACGAAACAGAATACAAGCGACTAAACGCTGTTATACAAAAAGAAAGAAATTAGGTTTCTGAAATAGTAAACTTACAAATATTTGCACAACAATTATGCTCTACGATTATGCAGGGTTTATTCAATGATAAATCCAGGCAAGACTTCGGCAAAAATAAAGCATCCGTAGGACCGGATGAAATGCCAGCTGAATTATAAATATATAAGGCGTTTTTCAATAGGTGCGCTTTAACTTTTTTCCGATAGGGAGGGCGAACGACGCAATATTTTTTATTTTTCGCTTGTCATTTGTAAATTTCATTAGTATACATTTCATCATGGAACGCTACACACTTGAGCAACGATTGCAAATCATTGAATTTTATTATAAAAATGCGTGTTCTGTTAAGAAAGTTTAAAGTCGAAAAATCATCTTCAGTGATGAAGCTCACTTTTGGCTCAGTGGCTTTGTCAACAAGCAAAATATGCGTTACTGGGCAGAAAGCAATCCACACGTGATTCATGAGGCACCGTTGCATCCCGAAAAAATCACTGTTTGGTGCGGTTTACATGCCGGCGGCGTAATTGGCCCATATTTTTTCGTTGACGAGAACGATCGCCCCGTTACTGTGAATGGAAATCGATACCGCGACATGATAAACGATTATTTTTGGCCGCAATTCAATGGTATGGACTTAGACGACATGTGGTTTCAACAGGACGGGGCCACAAGCCACACAGCACACGCTATAATTGATTTGTTGAAGAGTAAGTTCGATGAGCGCATTATTTCCAGAAATGGACCGGTCGAATGGCCGCCACGCTCGTGTGATTTCACGCCTCTAGACTATTTTCTTTGGGGTTATGTTAAGTCATTGGTCTACAGTAACAAGCCGGCGACGATTTGTGAGCTCAGAGCCAATATTGAATGCGAAATTGCTGGAATTTCGGTCGATTTATGCAAAAGAGTGGTCGAAAATTGGGTTCAACGATTGGACTTCGTAAAACGTGCACGCGGTGGTCATGCAAAAGAAATCGAATTTCATACTTAAATGTATATGTTCAAACTCGATAATAAAAAAAAAATTAGTTAAAAAAGTCAAACCGTTTGTGTTTTATTAAAAAAAAAAGTTGAAGCGCTCTTACTGAAAAACGCTTTACTTGTGGATGGCGGCGGCTGTAGCCGAATGAGTTGGTGCGTGACTACCATCTCGGTGGAAGATCAAAATGAAGAAAAAGTTGTATCTAATAGCGGCCGCCCATCGGCAGGCAATGGCAAACCTCCGAGTGCATTTCTGCCATGAAAGAACTTCTCATAAAAATATCTGCCGTTTCAAGCCCACTCCGAAACTGTAGGTCCCTCCATTTGTGGAACAACATCAAGACGCACACCACAAATAGGAGGAGGAGCTCGGCTAAACACCCAAAATGGGTGCATGCGCCAATTATATAAACCATATTTAGATGAGAAAAATATAGGAATTATGGTTCAATAATTCGGTTTGTATCGAAAGGAGTGGTTAGAGTCGACCTATGTATCACTGCCTGAAAAATCCAGAGCTAACAAAGGCGATGACTGTCGACCCATTAGTTTGATGAGTCTTGGCTTAATAATATTTCTTATGATCGTTCACAACTGTTTATTTACAATATGTGAACAATCAATTGGTTGGATTAAAACAAACTATGGGAACGCGCGAAACATTTTTTAGCCTTCAAGTTTTATATAAAACTGTAAAGAAGTCCACAATATTTTGTTGTGCTTCATTTGCTATGAAAAGACTCATGATAAGGTACTGCACTAAAAACTATTTGACATTATAAAGCAAATGGATATCGAAGAAAAAGAAATAACGTGCATTTCCAACTTATACGGGACCAAACTGCGAACTCTTAAGAAAGAATGGATGAGGGTACCTTCTGAATTCTATTGAACTCTGAGCTGAATGATCTAACACAGAACGAGACAGCTGTACGTTTTATTAAAGCGCAGCGTATAAGATGGCTAGATTATGTGATCCGTATGTCTGCTAACTGTACCGTTAAGGAAGCCTTGAGAGGAAAGTTAATGGAAAGCTAACGTAACTACGAAGAATCAGCTCAAAATATACCGCTTTACAGGATCATTTTGAAGGAAACTTTGACGCACCCCGCGTTGTAACGCTATGAAAGAAGAAAGAAGAAGAAACTCGATCATGAGACTACGAGAGATGTTGCAATCAAAAGGGGAGTTCGCCAATCACCTATGCTTTTCAATTTATACTCTAAACATATATTTGAAGAAGCTTTGGCATCAGTCAACTTAGGAATACAAGTCAATGGCTAAATTATAAATAATATATGATTTGCCCAAGACACTACAATATTGCCTGACCCGCAATATCTCGTTAAAAAAGCCTGCAATACGGCCTAAATATTAACATACAGCAAAAACCACATTCGTAATTGTTTCAAAAAATTCTCATCAAATTATAAATTCAAAAATGTATGCATATGACAATCCGATCTGGAGAGTATCGCAATTTATATATCCAGGATGTGGGCATACCGAAACTTGCCAAATGACAGAGAAATTTGAGGTCGGATTTAAGTTGCAAGGGAGGCTTCTTCAAAGGAAAGTTGTTTACAAAAAAAGTTTGAACATAAAATTACGTATTTCGTACCTTAAAAGTTATGTTTATACTAAATAATTTGTTGTACGGCGTTGATGCAAGGACACTTAAAAATAAAATAGAGGCATTTGAAGTGTGGTGCTATAGACGGATGATGAAAATATCGTGAACAGACAAAGTTAGTAACAAAGAAGTGTTTACAAAACTAAGACTTCTTTTACTAACGACAAAGCGCCACAAAACCGCATATTTTGTTCAAAATATGCGTGGTCCTAAATATAAGTTGTTGCAATTGATTTTGCAAGGTAAAATCGAAGGCAAACCAGGAATTAGAAGGCAGCACACATCTTAGCTACGTAACATCAGGGAGTGGACACGATTAGGGATAATGGGACAGTTGGTTGAAGCAACACGAAGCAGAGACAATTTCTACATATTATATCTAATATCGCTTACATTCTGTATTAAGAACTTCCAAATAAAAACGAAGATTTCTTCCTATTTTCAGTCCTCAAAAATACAGTCAGTGGTGGTTTTTTTCAAAACCTAATGAGGCTGTTAAAGTACTCAAAAACCAACCCGTGAGCTTTTTACCTGTCTGTTTTGTGTACTATGAATTTATGCAAGACAATTTTAAGTATGAAAAGCTTTTGTTATTCAAAAAAATCACAAAATTAGTGAGGTTAAATGGCCACTAGCTTAAGTTATATAGAATTTCTAGTATTTATTTTGTTAAATGTTTACTTTTACTGCACACTGTTTGTAATACTAAGTAATACTTGTAAGATTGTATATGCCAGGCAGCGGGTTACATACATCAATAATACATACATATTTACATTAGGGGTTCCACCAAAAAAATTGGTGTTTTCCACCGGATATATAAAATGTATTATATTCTAAAACTTTTCTTTCGATAAATATTAAGATTTACTGCAGCTGTATCGATTTTAAAATACCTCCAAAAATACAGTTTTCCATTAATAAAATTAGACTTTCGGAAAAGGTCACCTCCGATGAAAGAAGAGTTTCAGCTTAAAGGTTTACATAAGCAAAGGGCACAGAAGGCCAAGAAATCAGAAGGCTGAGAAATGGCCATTAAATTCGTATCCTGGAAGTCCAAACCGGTCAACGGTTTGCTGTTTTATTCAAGTCTCATCCTTAAGAAGAGCAACTCCTCCAGCACTTTCAAATTTTCAGTCTTTTTTTTGTTTTAAAAATTCATTGAAAATCTAAGGAACGTCTTTTTAATGTTTAAGCTTAATTGAAAGTCTAAAAAGACCTTATACAGTCTGTGAAGTGATGAGCGTCGAAGAAAAGTTGAGTAAGAACAAAAACTTTAATCGCGTTTTTCTCAAAATACGTTTTTCTTCGCGTTGTCAAATATAACTCAAAAAGTAATCACGATATCAACTTAAAATACTAGAGGGATAGTTTTTAACATATTGGCCCTTGAATGTATCTCATATTTCATATTAATTATCACCAAAAATATCGTTTTGATCAATTTTTTTATAAAAAAGTGTAATTTTTTTCTTGTTTCACTTCAAATGTTCATTTTTTGTTTTTTTTTTTTCGTTAAAAATAGATAAGTGCAAAGCGAAATAACTTAATTTAATAAAAAATGTTTGTCCGGGTGATTTCAAGAGGCTGGCCCCAATTTGGGTCGAACTTTTTAGTTTCTTTTCTATAACTCACTTAAATTAATTTTTTCATTTACATATGCTCTGAATAAATAAATTTCTTAAGAGAAAAAATAGATATTATTATACAATAAATAAATAAAAATAAAGAAAAAACAGAGCCATTTAGCTGATTTTTTCATGTAAAGGCCAAAAATGGTGATATTTTTAAATTGGGGGACATCAGAATTCGTTTTAGTGATATGGTTCGTTCGGCAAAGTTTCTTATTTTGATCCCTAGAATACGATTTTCACAGAGCAATGAGCGATTTTTAAATCGACCCGCCCTACTGTACATTCCACGACGCAACGTTTGAGCAGCTGAAGCGCGGCCATTTTTTTTATTTCAAAAAAGTTGAAAAACTCTTTATATGGAGGAGCTGGCCCCCTTAAAGCTAAATTCGAAATCTTCGACTCCCTATGATTTAACAAAAGTTAAAAAAAATAAAAAATATTTAACGACAAATCCAAAAATAGTAAGAAAATTCTTTTCATATAATTGCTAAATATTTTCTTGTAGGCCAGTTAAACCTAATCTCCTCCATGAACTGAGGTGACTTTTAAGGAAAAAAAATATTTTTAGAGACTAATAGTATTTGTCAAAAAATCGATTTCTGGAGGTATTTTCAAATCAGTGCAGCTAATGTAAATCTTAAGATTTTTTAGCAAAGTCTAATATGTAAGTACTCATATATGTATTGTATCCCATATACTATATTTCGTAACTAGCATTTACACCCTTTATTGGGGGCTTGGCCGAACAGCTTCTCCTACTTGTGGTGTGCGTCTTGATGATGTTCCTCAAATAGAGGAACCTACCGTTTTAAGCTTACTCCGAACGGCAAATGGCCTTTTATGAAAACCTTTTTCATAGCAGAAACACAATCAAAGGTGTGACATTGCCTGTTAATAGACATTCGCTATTAGAAAACACTTTTTCTTAATTTTGGTGTTTCATGCACGGAGACTCGAACCTGTGAACCTCCGAATGCTAGTCACGCATCAACCGATTCGACTACGGCGGCAAAGTATTTGAATATAATACATTTTACAATTCGAATGGAAAATCAGTCTCGATTTGTTTTCGTAAGAAAAGCGTTGCACCCTAACGCACATACATCAGAAAGCTTGCGCTGACCTCAATCGGAAGCCCAAAAAAGAAACGAAAAGTCGACAACAAAAGAGACCTTCGTGATTTATACACACCAACAATAGTTGAGATGTGCAATGCAGTATTGTTGCAATAATTACACAGGCAACTAAAGGCAACTGCAGCAACACCAACTGCTGCCTTCATAACATCAATTACAATACAACGGAGGGGCATACGGTTGAAAAAAAATCAGCATTGCTTGCTTGACACATTCAACACATTTGCACGTGAGTGCATTTTGATAGTTTGCATGTTTGTCTACCTCATTGCCGAAGTTTACTAGTGAATTATGTCTTGGCCTCAAAAAAAAAAAAAAATAAATAATAGTAATAAATAAAATAAAATAAAATAAAATAAAATAAAATAAAATAAAAAAGAGAAATTGGATTGAACTCGCTATATTGCGAAAATATTTTAGATACTTTATTTTGTGCGTATATGGCTTGCTGTTCCATTGGGTTGAAATAATTTTATAGGCACTTTTTCATTTCAAAATAAAAACCGTGCTGACTTTATTTCCACTTTCTGCTAAATAAAAACGCTGCTATTAAACTGGGCCTAGAGTGCCACAGCAATTAGCGCAGTTGGCGTAGTTTTGATTTTTTTATATTGATGGGTGGCGTGTATTGTAATTGAATTTCTTGCTTACCAAGTGCGTATGTATTTGTGCCATTACTGTCAACTGAGAATATGTCTTGTTTTTTTTTTTTTTTTTTTGTGCACTTTTTATTACAAACACTCGCCAGCGTTTGTAAAAGCATGGCACCCACGAGTGCCGCTGCCACCACCTCCTTCATTTTCCAATTTTCACCAATTTAGTCAGGCTACCAAGCGTATACTCAGTGCTCGCCGCGAGGCGTACTCTTTTATCACTCTTTTTCCTATATGTTTGCGGTGCCAGCAAAGTTCTGCTGCTCTACGTGCCGCATGTGAACATGGGTGCGCTCGCAGCATTCGGTATGCCCTGTGTGACATAAAAGCGGATGCATTTGCATTTGCATTCGTACCGGCAGCAACTCTCAAGAATTTGTCGTAATTCGGCAAATTTGTTGCTGCAGCAGTTGCCTGCGCATGTTGACAAGTGAAAGCGTGTTGGCGCTGGAAAACTTTATTTGCTGTCTTCTTGACACCGGCATGCATGGATTCTGTTGTAATTGTTTGTGTAATTTGCTGAGATTTTTCTCACTTTTTTTTACTTATGATTTTCGTGTGTATGTGTATATGTAGCTATAAGTTTTGGTTCAGACTTTATATCTCTTTGAAATGAAAACGATTTATTTGGAAAAAGGAAAAAATTAATTAGCTTATTTGAGAATATGCTGATACAGGCACGCAACCACGATGGAGAGGGATTTGTAAGCTTATATTCTCTCATAAAAAGAGAACCCAAAACAAAATAAAGCAAAAAGAATAAAATTAAATACAACAACATAAACGAAGTAAAAAGCAAGAGAAAAAAATGAAAAGAAAAAAGTAACTAAAATAAAATACAGTAAATTATTAAAAAAGGAAAAAAAAAAATAAAAATTGATTTATTTAAATTAAAATAAAATAAAATTAAGTAAATTTGTGTAAAGAAAAATAAAGAAACAAAGTAGCATAAAATGAAGTATATCAAATTGATACAGGATGTAACTTGCAACGGGTGGGTTTCCACGAAAGGACGTGAAACGTTGATTGTTTCAAAAATAATTTTCAAACTTAAACGCTTCATCAACAAATCATTGAGGATAATATGCAGTCTATTCTGGCCCAAGAAAAAAAAGCAATAAAGAAAATTGGAGGCAAATGATCGAGCAGCCCATCTTACGCCAGCTACCATGCAGAAAATGGGGTCGGATAGGCCACGCTCTTAGATAGTCGCTCCACAGCATCACAAGAATGGCCCTGGATTGGAATGCTCGGGGAAGCAGAAGCCGCGGCAGGTCAAAGAACAACTGGAAAAGATCTATGCTCTATGAACAAAAGCTGAGGCAATACTAAGGCGATAGTATCTATCTAACCGTGTACGTTGAATAACCCTCGTAGAGGCTCTATGCTCGTCAACGGAGTAAACAGGAGAAAAAAAGCTTCGAAATATAAACATAAAATATTATGAATAAAATGTTATGAAAAAAATGTTCTTCTATGCAATAGCAGTCGCTTGTTTCCACGCTAAAGATAGAGCGTGTTTCCTCCATGGTAAGGCTTCTCATAAGTAACCATCAGCCCCTAATCTTCGCTTTCATGAAGATTATTTTGCACTTGAGTTCATAGTATCTCCTTGGGTTGATAATAAGTTATTCCTTTCAATTTTTATGGGAATTTATATGCAGGAATACAAATTATTAGCGTCGCTGCAAAATTATCGATCTCCCAGCAAATATATCCAATTCTTACAAACGAAAACGGGAATTCGTTCGAAAAGTTTCATAACAAGCAGGAGCAAGGTGAGGTTTACTCAACATATTCCTTTCAAACCAGCTAAATACCATGTAAAAATTTGATGGGCTGGCATTACACTAACTTTATATCCTTGAAATGGTAAACTTTACAGCGGAAGAGAGTGGAACTCTAGAGCATTTTTTGAATGATCTTCTTACTGCAATTTTTTGATGGTATTTCCTGGTGTGGCTATAAGAACTTGTACAATGGTATATGATCACTGTCGGTACTCGGAAGAAGAACAAATGGTATGTGCCACAAAAGCCTCCAAATACAGAGAAGTAAGCGAATTTCAAACAAAGTAGTAACAACACGTTGACCTTTGGCGATGTTTTTAAATTTGTGGTACATTTCAGCGCTGGCTACTTACATTTTATTTATTACAAACAATACACACGGCACCATACAAAATTCTTGTCATAGATTATTTACATATTAGCTCCTTGGGTACAAATCGTTGCCTTCAGCAAATAAGAGGCCGATGTAAGTCAGCAAGTTTTTTATCAAGACAGCAATTGATTGCGTATTTTAGTTAATTTTTTAACAATTTTTGATAAGACCAATAATTTATTATATAATATAAGTGATCCGATAGTAAATATAAGTTTGAGACTTATGACGAGCCACATCGCAGTACTACAGAGCACATCAAGCAAATAGGTGGTTGGTACATGTGATACCCAAGCTCGAAAAGGAAGAGAACTCACAACTCGGCAAAAATGCGTCAAAGGCATAAAGCTAATCTGCGTCGAATATTACGTCACACAAATGAAGTACTAAAATCACTACAACTCGGGCCAACTTCAGTAAAACGCACCCTACGTGAATTAAATATTGTTTCTTTTATTACTAAAAATTATTTTTTTAATTATAAAGTCAGACTAGCTGTTTATGTTCAAATAGTTGTAATGTGTATACCTCGATATATATTTATAAAACTTTTGTAAAAAAAAAAATATTAAAAAGAGTTATGACTACAAACTATTAATTCAATTAATCCACTGTTTTCTAAAAAATTGAGAAAATTTGGTAACTGGGCTGAAAGCATTTTGGAAATTTAGCAAATGAAAATCAAAATATATACAGGGTGCGTAATTTTTTATGTCGGTATGAAAACATAGAATTGCTTTAAAAAAAAAGGCCAACCGCACTATGTGCGCATATTTGAAGTGAAACTTCTTTATTTCTGGACTCAATTTAAATATTTTAATGAGGATTCAGCAAAATCAACTTGTATCTCACTCACATTCGAAGACACATTCACAATAACTGGAGAAACAACTGGTCTTTAGATGGCAATAGTATTGACATCTTCCAGCATCTTTTTTCGCTGTCCATATTCACGACACCGCTGAGCGACTGATTTCCTTGTATTTGTGGATGTAGTTGAGGTCTGATTCATTGGACTTTGCGATGAATTAGCCTGATTCCCGCCGGCTTGAATGAAAATTATTCTTCCCTCAGTATTTTCAACAGGAACTTGAGACTGCTCAGCTTGGACACTCGTTTGTGAAAAATATTGGTGCAATATTTTACCATCGTCTCTGCTGGTACTGAGTTGTGGATTATCTGGATTGACGATGGGATGATTCGTCTCCGATAGTGGCGACTGCATTTCTCAAAGCCTTCTGTCGAGCCATACATTTTCAATTGCGTTGTGCTGCTGTTTGCGCTGGCGGTTTTTCTTGTTTCGACAATTTTTTCCGAGCTCTGTATTCTCGTGCATGTTCAGCAGGCGTTTTTGGCATATTGAAGTCTATAACAATTAGTAATACCAGTTGTCATGACTTACCAATCGCCATTTTTGATTGTTTATTTTATTTATTGTGTAATTTGCGACACGTGAAATGCCTTCGCATGAATACTCGTTAAGCAGTTTTGTAATATTAACCAATATTTCTGATGTACGAAGCGATCGATTCCCGTAGGCGATGTCTATGGAGAAAGAGCTGTTAATGAAGAAACCATCTGAAACTCAAAACTAAATTTATCTTCGGACCATTCTGTATAATTAGTTATATTTAGTTGATCGTATAACTGTTAAAATATTTGTGTACAAATCATATATTTCATATTTGGCCCCGAAACAAATAAACCACTTAGAAATTTATATGCAGGTGCATGTATGATGGGGCTAAGTGCATACATTTAACATACATTTAGCGATATGTTGTTCATAGTAGTTGGTGAGTCATAATCATTCAGTCATTTGTACTATATATGTATGTGTGTGTATATTGCAGTTTGTGGCATACTTCTCACACATGCACACGCACAATAAATTATCATTACAGCCTTTTATTGCTTGTAGTGGTCAAAAAGTGTTCCATATGTATTTATGTTAATATATGTGTGAGTGTGTTTATATGCATGTATGTATGCATTAATTTATGTAAGTATTTGTGATTTGCCCTTTGTTTGCCATTAATCGCAACGCTTATTACGGTCAAGTGTCGTTTCGGTCGGTCTATGCACCTGTCTCGAAGCTTTCTACACGCCTTAGCCTTACTTAAACTCATTCACACAGAGGAAATTCATCTAGGATACTTACAGTTTTTATTTCAAACACATATTCATATACACCTATACATACGTATGTGTATTTGACTTCGAGTAGAGCAACACTTATAGTTGTAACGCAACTTGTTAACGAAAATTTATGTTGAAAGGAAATTAATTTTGTCTTATGGGATATATTTCGGTTGAAGTATTTTCACGTACCAACAGCGCCGGACAGAAATGTGTAGATGCTTTTTATATACCCTAAAATGTAAGAATTCGTAAACAGAAAATTAATAAATACAAGTATTTATCTTTTTAGGGAAACATTTTTTAAAAATTTTTTGGAAAAGAAAGAAATTGATTACACTTTTAAGAAAATCAAAGTTTGTGCAATTGAATTAGAGAGAAATATAAGTTCCCTTTACTGATAAACCACCGTCTCAAATCAATATTTTTCCTCGTATTTCAACAAATACACTAAAGAAATACTAATAAATTTTTTTTTTAACCATTTTTCCAAATATTTGTATTATATATTACAATACATAAACTTAAAGAGGCAAACTATTTTAATTTATAATAATAATTAAAGAATTTAATTAATTAAAAAATTTAATTAAAAAAATTTTCTAAATAGGCGTAAATTTTTTTTTATAATATTCTCATTAAACAATTTTATGCTAATATGTTAATTATTGTAAAAAACTGCTAACTGTACTTAAATGACTTTCTGTATCTATTTTTTTGTATGTAATATTGAAAGAACAAAACTATTTCTTGTTATATTTTTAATTATTATTTTTTTAATTATTTATTTTATTTATTTTTTTAACCCTTTCGCGATATTGTTGCCATATGGCAACAGTAAACTTTAAAAGGCCGTCAACACTCTCTTGTAAAAAATATCAACTTTTTTGTTACATATTTTCAAAAATTGAAGTTTAATGGTTAAACATAAATAAAATAAATAATAACCGCCCATTATATATCGGTAATACAACATTTTTAAAGAAAGCTTTCTGGCATATAGCACTTCGCTCTGTATTTTGCATTTTTAGATTTTTGAGGCATTTTGGGCAAATGTTTTCAACAATTTTTGAATAAATTGAATTGAAAATGTTCAATCTGTCGTTTTTCATATAAATATTTTTTCGTTCGCAGCTTTAAAAGCTGTGCTAATTTTTAAAACTAAGCTTGTTGCCATATGGCAACAAATTTCTCGTAAGGTGTTAACTTCCATTAGATTGCAGAAGGAGTTTATTTGCGATTGAAACCAATACAAAACATTTGTTGGCATATGGCAACATTAAAAAAAAAAGCTCTTAACAAAAAAAATAAAAATAAAATTTATTTGTATTGTTATTGGTCCTAAAATAAATACTCAGACAAAAATTTGGATTTTTTGGATGGCGCAATAAAAAGATGTAGCGAAAGGGTTAAACAATATAAACTTTTTTAAATACAAAAGTAGAAGAAAAGCAGAAAGAAGGCTACATTTTTGTGAAGAAAAACCCGAGCATCAAGTGATTAAAAAATTCAAAATAGCTTTTGTTTCATATCCTCATAGAAGTATCTTTATTAAATCTTTTTCAGGCAGGCAACCCTAAAACAGATTTCTAAATCACTTCCGTTTGATACCAATGAAGTAGTCTATTAATTAGCTTCTATATCTGCATTATTTCAATTCCTTAAAATAGAATTTTTTAGTTATATGGCTACCCTATTCTTCATAACGCCTTAAAAAATGTGTTCTCAATAACTTTTGTTCTAAACTAAAATTGTAGTGTATTTTTTAACGGACTCTGATCATTTATTTTCATTTAAATAAAATAAAATAGATGACAGCCATATTCTTAATAGTAACTATTGTACATTACAGCTTTTTCCAACATCATTTGCTCAAAATCAATTCTCCAATCTATTGACTAACCGGTTTTCTTAATCAAATTAAATTCTTAATCAAATTAAATACGGCAACCCTAATCTTAAATTTGTCTAAATAAAAGCTGTTTGAAGCGAGAATAAAGTAAATCTTTCGCAAACAAATTATGCTGTAAACCAACGTTACAGCCTATTTGTTAACTGCCCTTTTTAATTAATTTTAATTTTTTAATAGATGGCAACCAAGGTTTGAAAATGGTAAGAATAAAGTAATGCTTTCTCAAATATTGTAAATCTTAGTATATTAGTTCAACTTTTTATGTTTAGTTAGTTTAAATTCTTTACTAACATGGCAACCCTATTCTTAAATATGTCTGAATAGAAGGTTTCCGAAACAGGTTTCGAAGTTAGCAGCTTATTAATTAACTACAACAATTAACTAATTTAAATTGTATTGATAAATGGCAACCCTGTTAAGCATATATTTCTTACTTATATATTTTTGAACAACTTTCGTTTGGCATCCATACTTAAAAAATGTAGTTAAATTAAAAATTGAATTTACTTAATAATTCAATAGCTGGCAGCCCCATTATGTAATATGTCTATAGTAAAGCTTTTTCACAGTTCTTTCGTTGATTTTCAATGTAGTATTACCCTCTGTCTAAATATCAAAAAAATTTATCTTTCGTTTTTTATTTAAGTGATTTTCGAAGGCAAGCGTCTTTTCGAATGCAACGCTATGTCAAATATTTAAGTTAAGCTCCCAAGTGCTTTTCAATTTTTGCAGAACACAAATTTGAACAAGAAAGTTTTGAATCGAATCAAACTATAAATATAATTCTTATAAGGCATTAGTATATATACTAGGCCGGGTCGATTTGTGGGGAGGCACAAAAGTCGCCCATTGCTCTGTGAAAATCATACTCTAGGGATCAAAATAAGAAACTTTGCCGAAGAAACCATACCTCTAAAACGAGTTCTGATGTCCCCCAATTTGGGTCGAACGAAAAATCCCACTTTGACCCATTTAGAGTGCTCCAATCGAGTCCAAATGTATGACTGACCCCCACTAACTTTGGGCGACCGATCCACCCATGCCAGTGGCACACCCCCTGGAACTCCCCTGGGGGGTTCCCCATACAATCATTTCAAAATATTATCATTTTTGGCCTTTACATGAGAAAAGAAACTAAAAAGTTCGACCCAAATTGGGGGACATCAGAATTCGTTTTAGAGGTATGGTTCCTTCGGCAAAGTTTCTTATTTTGATCCCTAGAATATGATTTTCACTGAGCAATGGCCACATATCGACCCAGCCTAGTACATACATATATTTTTATACCGAACATGAATCAAATCGGACTGTAAATATGAAATTACAAATTTCTCGATTCCAGCGCCACCTATCACAAAAATGTTGGACACTCCCACAGTAGGCTCCAAAGCAAACATATTCATGGTTTCGAGGGCATTTGGTATAGTAGTTTACGAGCGCATAGAGAACACACAAACCAGCATAATTTTGTACTATATATATGTAAAATTTATATTATAAAATTTTAAGATTGATAGATTTTTTCATAGGACACTCTCGAGGCATACTGTGTATGAATTAAATTTCTAAAAACGGTGAACTTCTTTTGGATATACCTACAAGCCCATTTGTTCAAATACACAAAAAGATTTACTTCGTTCAACATTTTATGTAGGTATAATACAATCTACATGTACACAAATATATATATGTACATATATTTATATACATATGTACATTCGAGTAAATTGTACAAACCGAACTAGAGCAGTGAAATTATTTATGAATTATCTTTTATGTGGTGAACCCTTCGGATTATATGGATTGTAGCTAAATATATACTACTGTCATTTTAATGACCGAGCAGCAAAGGACTTTCATTTTAATGCCACAAATAAGTAGAAATTGATATTTATGATTAAATATAATAGAAATTTACGACTAAGTGTATGCATGTCTATGGCAGCGTAGTCAACTACTCGTAATTCATACAATAAAAAGGAAATTATTTACTAAAATAAAATAGAGTTTTTGGGTGATTTGCCACTAACCACTTTGTTATTTTAAGTAATTAAGGTTTTGAGTTGATGAGCTGCGTGCAATCAAATTTTCACTCAGCAACTAAATACATTTGTCTACTTACCCGTAAAGTAATTATTTTCCAATTAGCCTTATAAGCATGTATGCATGTCAGCGTGATTGCGCGTGCAAGCCGGCTAACCAGAAGTTCAGCACTCATATCAAGCTATTGTACTTAATTGAAATAGTTGTAGTTGAGATAATTAAATTTACTTGACTTTTACACCCACTCCTGGGGCATTTTGTGATGATTATTTATTATATCAGGGCGCAGTAGGTCACTCTTGTATTTTATCTTTGCTCATACAATCATTTCTGGTAACAGTCCGAGAGAGAATGCAGACGAATTGTTTCATGTGTGCTTGAAAAATGCTCAAAGAAGATGAGAGAAATCTATTTAGCTGCGTTTTTATTTGCCTTAATTCGTCCCTACTAAAAATTTAAGGAATTTCTGCGAAAGTCAAAGTCAAGTTTTGATTAAGTCATAGTGCTCCAAATCTGAAAAAAGTTTACCATGTACATTGATTTTTAAAGCATTTTTTAGAATGGGTAGAAATGGGTAAAAAAATTTGCCTAAATTGAGGTAAAAAATACCGAAGATTAAAATAAGTCAGTCTAGGAATTTTGGGATTCAGCCTAACCTATTTTTGTGTAAATATTTATGAGCATTATTACGCCCCCTCACCATTACTAATTGTTCAGGCTATCACTTTGAGTATGACTACTGATGACTCTGCGTGCGACAATGGCTGTGACCATAATCGGACCTTTCAACAAAAGCAAGCACCGGGTAAATTAAGTTAATCCTATACGAACAAGCAATTAAAGTACTCACAATATTGAAATACAATGAAATGGAATGGAGCAGTGTACGAGCGACGAAGGCATTCATTATTTTCCTTTGTAGGTGGCTTATTTGTCTAAACTGGAGTTTTGAATATAAATTGGGAATTAACTAGAGATTTACTAAAATTACCCTTGTAAGCATATTTGGGGCATTTGCGGCATTTCCGACCAGTCACATGCATAATATAGGGTGTTTTTTTAGTTGCATGAGAACTATCGTTATCGATAACTATAGTTTGATAGCTGATAATGGCAAGGTTTGCTGATGATGACTTTATAAATCATTTAACGTATAACAACGCATCCAAATTATGGAAATTTATTTAGAAAAAAAAACAAAACAAACCTTTATGTGAAGTTCATAGAGCACTGACGGCATCATCGGTCCTTAGCTCTTTCAAAATGAGGAAGGAGCTGCCGTTACTATGAATGGTGAGCGCTATCCAGTCACGCTGGGTGAATGTTTGTTTCCAAAAATTAATCACCTAAACACCGACTATATTTAATATCAACTTGGCGCAACTTGTCATAGAGCGCGCTTCGCAAACTATTCATTGCCATCCACCACAGACGCTATACGGCCTGATTTATTGGAAAAAGTAATCAAAAAATGGAATTAAAACTATTTATATTACATGATAATATAAAAAAAAAAAATTTGTGAGAACACTTCAAAACGAATTTTGTTTTATTAGTTTTCGAAAGTTTTTTCTGAAAGTACATCTATCCTAGTGTAAAACGCCAGCTGGGTTTGTAGAGTTAGGTTAGATAGTGTTGGCTGATCTGTAAAAAGATCTTACTTAGGTCGCTAGGGTCCATTGTGCTGCCAGTGCTACGTTTTTCGGAGTAGAAGATATCATTTTTCATAATTCATAATGCACATCTAAGCGAGTTTTAACAAGCAGTTCAGCCTACTGTTAGCAATATCCTTGAAGCATGAGAAATATGTTGATCCTAACCACATTTGTCGAGTCTTACAGAGAGCAGGGAAGTGGCAAAGTATGTGTTCCAAAGTACACCTAGCATTTCCTTCGGTGTATGTGCTACACGCATTGCTCTGTACTAGTCCCATTTTGGCTGCCTGATTTGGGTCGAAACATTGTCTTGTCAGTACTCCAACCAATATATTGCAGTCTTTCCCATATCAATTGCATTTCCAGAGTTAATTCTTCATTTTGTTCCGTTTTCAGAAAGGCGAGTGATGGGTATATGTCTGACATGATCAGTCTCGGCAAGCAAATGGCTGCCTTAGCGAGCTCATCAGCTCTCTCATTTCCTTCAATTCCTTTGTGTTTTGGTATCCAGTAAATATTGACCTGCCCATTTCCCAGAGTTCATCTAGTTTGGATCTGCATTGTTGGTCACGTTCACCAACTTGGCTCGTAAGGAGCCATAATTACTTTCATAGCCGCTTGACTACCAATGAGCATTAAGAGGAGTTAGTTCCAGAGCTAATTCAGCTGCTTTTGTTGCAGCATAGATTTCAGCTTGAAATATACTACAGTAATTTGGGAGTCTGAAGGTCTTTTGGAGAACATTTTGCCGACAAAAGGCAGCCGCTCCTACCGCCACTTTGGACCAATCTGTAAAGGAATTGTATGAATGGTATTTGGATACTACATATACCTTTCTGCCATCTATTTTGCTCCATAATGACGCTAGGCTTTTTGCCAAATTTAACTCGTGGAATCACGTAGTGGGACCTGCCGTTTGAGTCCAGAATATTGCTGTGCCCAAAAAGTCTCTGTGATAATTGTATTGACATCATCAGTTTGGGAGCAAATCTTTTGACTCAGTTTCTTACTACCAATTTGATTGGATGCCAGTTGAGAATTCTTAATATTGCCGCTGCTGGAGTTGTGCTCATAGCGCCGGTTACAAATATTCCTGCAAGCCTTTGCAAGCTTTCCAATATTTTAACGTAAGTCACTTGATCGCACGCCGTCCACCATACTAACGAACCATAGATCATTATTGGTCTAATTACCGCCATGTATGTGTATTAGGGCGGGTCGATTTAAAAATCGCGCATTGCTCTGTGAAAATCGTATTCTAGGGATCAAAATAAGAAACTTTGCCGAAGGAACCAAATCTCTAAAACGAATTCTGATGTCCCCCAATTTGGGTCGAACGAAAAATCCCACTTTGACCCATTTAGAGTGCTCCAATCGAGTCTAAATGTATGACCGACCCCCACTAACTTTGGACGGCCGATCCACCCATGCCAGTGGCACACCCCCTGGAACTCCCCTGGAGGGTTCCCCATACAATCATTTCAAAATATCACCATTTTTGGCCTTTACATGAAAAAATCAGCTAAATGGCTATGTTTTTCTTTATTTTTATTTATTTATAATAATATTCATTTTTTCTCTTAAGATATTTATTTAGTCAGAACATACGTAAATGAAAAAATTAATTTAAGTGAGTTATAGAAAAGAAACTAAAAAGTTCGACTCAAATTGGGGGACATCAGAATTCGTTTTAGAGGTATGGTTCCTTCGGCAAAGTTTCTTATTTTGATCCCTAGAATATGATTTTCACAGGGAAGTGGGCGAGTTTTTTGCCTCCCCACAAATCGACCCGGCCTAATGTATATCCATAGTGTGAGGCGAGGAGATAAACCTCAAGTCTTACCGAGCATTCTTCTGCATACGTATAAGGCATTAGAGGCTTTCTTTGGTCTTTCTTCTACAGTTGGGTTTGTAAAAGTTAGCTGAGTTCTTATTTATGATCTTCATAACTTCTTCATTTCAAGGCTATTTTCACACCCTTAAATCTGACTTGGATATATGAGAAACTATTCGAACTTTGAGGTTATGATTATTTTTATAGCCCATTAAATTAGCAAATTAAATAAAGTATAAGTTTGAAGTCGCTCAAAACTTTAGTTGATTTTTAATATTTCTTCGCTGGTGATGCTTTACATTTGCTCCGTATAAAAAAAATAGCGTACATTTATCGTGACTCTAACTATACAAGTCATTCGAATTCACACTCCTTACTCTTGCATGTAGCTTAAAACTAATTACCCATACGACTGGTCTACCCCAAAAATTTTAATTTTCTCAGTAAGCAGGCAAGGTGACATCGAGCATTAAAGAATTTGTATGAAGCACACAAACCCATAAAAAGTGTTTGAATAAGTAATTTGCATATGCAGAAACACCTACGCACACACACGAGTGCAACCATATTTACTTGTAATGAAATATATTCAGAGCAACCGAAGCAGAAGTCGTAAGAAAATTAGCATAAACATAATGTCTCGTGTTGTTAAGTACACAAAAAGCACATAAATTAACATAAAATGCTATAAAAAAGAGTTTACATGCATATTAGTATAGATATGTGTGTGTGTGTGTGTAAAAATAAATACCACTGAAGATAGTAGGTGCCAAAAATTAAAATGTTTATTTTAAAATCTAACAAATTGGGCGCTTCCACACAGTCAGCAAAGGCATTACGCTGTTGAATGTTTGCTGTTGATTGTGCAAGTCGCGATAAAAATATCAAAAAAAAAAAGAGTTTTGGGTTGACATTAAAATCACATTAACATACGCGAAAGTACCGGAACTGGTAATAAGAAATGTTTAATTTGGCGTGTAAGTATGAAAAAGTGTATGAGTAAGACGGGCACGTGCATGCGTTGGGAAAATTGAAGGTGTATACGAATATATGTAAGGGTATTCAACTGCATGTTAAAGCCTAAAACAAAATTTAAGTTGTGAAATGAAAAAGCAGGACAGAAAAAAATTAAATAAATTTCCGTTTGATATTTCTTGTGACTCGAGATTTGCTAAGCTGACTTTGTGGAAATTACTTTTTATCTTGGTGCAAATAAGTCATCAGAAAAGACGAAATTCAGCTTTTGTGCGCACATATGAGCAAGACATACATACATATATACACTCAAAGGAGGACTAAAAGAAGTCTCAATTTGCTAGAATGATTTTTTTTACTTCTTTAGATGCGCAAATATAGGTATACTTATACCTATCATATATTACTAACCATTTTGAATTTGGCCTTTCTAAAATTAATGTTTTAATTTACAGGCGTTTTCATTGCAACGCAAATACAAACATGTTGTTGAGGTGAAGTTCTTTAGATTGCTAAGTTCAGTACTTAGAACCAAGAGCCGTCGTCTAAAGATTCCTCGGCACAGAAAATATATAAAACGAGGAAGATATTGACGAAAAAATTATTTCAGAATGTGAGATGATGGCTGTTAAGGTGCCACTACAAACTTATTTTCTCCAAAACCATTTGGATTTCTTCCCACATTAGCTCGGTGACTTAGTTTTTAATTTGGTATATTTACTTAAATTCAGAAGGCAATTTTATATTATAATATATTTTTCCCTGCTTTGATTATGCTTTCAGTAAAGTCCTTTCTCAACAACAACAACTAAAATGTTTTAAAAGGTGTAGCCTTTTTGTGACTTTAATAAATAAAACTTCCTCTATCACACGATATATCGGGTTGGCAACTAAGTAATTGCGGATTTTGTTTAGAAAATCAAAAACAATTTTTTCTTCGAACTAAATAACTTAATTCTGTAATGTTTTGCCCATTGTGATCAATATCCTTTTGCCATCTTGCAGGCGGCATCATAATCCCACGTTGATAAAACTTCTGGTTTTTATTAGCAAAAAATTGAATCAGGTACGATTTGACATCATCATCATTATTGAAATGTTTACCATTCAAGGAGTTTTGTAAAGATCGAACAAAAAGTAATCAGATGGTGCAAGGTCAGAACTTTATGGTGGATGCGGCAGAACATCCCAGCCAAGCTCCAATAATTTTTGCCGAGTGGTCAAAGATGTGTGTGACATTGCATTGTCATGGTGGCATACAAAACCTTTTCGATTTGTCAATTCGGGCCGCTTTTTTTCAACTGCATTGTGCAATTTCGTTAGTTGCTCAATGTAGACATCAGAATTGATCTTTCGGCTAGGTGGTAAGAGTTCAAAGTAGACAATCACTTTGTAATCCCACCAAACTGATAACAAAGCCTTCTTTTGATAAATATCAGCTTTTGATGTTACTTGAGTTGGTCCACTTGGCCTGCTGCACGATATTCTCTGCTTGATATTGTTGTAAACAATCCATTTTTCATTGCCAGTTATCAGTTGTTTTAAAAATGTATTATTTTCATTACGTTTCTTAAGCAAATCGCAGCTGTTAATGCGTTGCGTTAAATACGTTTCTTTCAGTTCGTGAGGAACCCCAGTTTTTGTTCGCTGGTAGGAATACATCCGATAGTATATCCGCGTATGTAGGTGGCCAGCAGTTATTTCTGCTTAACTTGTATACAAAAGGAGAAATGTTTTGGTCATTTGGACTATTCAAGTGTTATTAAGTCATTCATTTCTGTCTCCATAAGACATAAAATATTTTAGTGACACCTACATATGCCGGAAATCAGATAGCTATCTCAAGTCACAAACAGTAAGCCATGACTATAGAGATTAATTATCATTCATCTTGATCAAACTCGGTGTCCCCAAATTCGACCCTTGTCTTAGTCCAGCTAATGGTTAAGTAAGGCTATTGGTGATAATTTATTCTATTTTTTACTTAACAAGCGAATTTGAAAACAATAAAATAATTCATTTATGGAATATAAAAGAAAAAAGCTTCAAAAGATAACTACATGAAGATATTTTTGTATTCGGTATTTGTTATTCGTTATATTGTAAATGATCTGAAAAATATACATAAATATTTTCCCGTGAAAAATAAATAATATCAACTTAAAGAAAAATTGATTATTTAGTGTAAATGTAGCCTCTTTAAGCAAGCACCCCGTATAGCTAATTCCGCAGTGTACCACATAGGTAGCCAGTTCATCAGTGAAAATGACTTACCTAAATGCCAAATTTATGCTGAAAGTAATAATGCCGACCACCCGTCGCGCAAAAACAATCAACATGTCAATTGCGAACATTTCTATGCTGATCTGCGTGAAAGTCTGAAATAAATATAAATAAGCGCCAACGCCCAAAAAGAGCAATAGGCATTCATTTCATTCAGCTGACGCATTAACAACTTTACCTGAACAACTCAATACCAAATGGTTTCTTCCTATGTACATTCAGGCAATATTTTCCAATTTTTTTCTTTACATTATTACATTTGGACTACCATATTTTTAACTTAACTACTTCCACAGACATTTATTGTCCATGCCCGTTCATTATACTTATTCTTGCTTTTTGACCATTTTTCTTTCCTTTGCAGGTCTTACATCATACGTTACGCAGGATAACATTAATAATGAACTACATCGAAATATAAATCAAAATTTAATTATGTCGCCCGCGTCGGCTGGCATTTCCGGCCCCATTGTGACGAGTAATTATAATGTGCCAGCCCCACAATCGCCACCCCTACCGGCGGCCACCGGTCATGGCAGTTTCCATGGCAGCTATAGCGCCGCCTTCACCGCCTCATCAGATATGCCTTATCCTCCCTCTTCAATTTCGGCGTCATCATCGTATCATCATCAACACCAACTACAGCAACAGCAACAGAGGCAGCAACAGCAGCAGCACCAACAACAATCACAACAGTTGAATCTACAACAGCCATACCATCAAACAAGTGGGAGTAGCATAACAAGTTTCGATTCAGCAAATGTAATTGATGAACGACACCAACAACGACATTCACATCAACATCAACAGCTGCAACATATAGCACGCCCCCTACATAAAGTGGTGGGCGTGGGTGGTGGTGGTGGTGGCGAGCATAACAGCCTTGGCGAAGCAGCGCAAGGCAGCTCGGCCGAGGTTTCCAATGCCGGCTTAGATGAAATCTACGCGGCGCCCATGTACTTCGGCACGGAGAACTCCACTGTTGTGACGACGCAAATTGGTGCGACCGCGCACATACCCTGCACTGTACATCACATTGGCGATGGTGTGGTGAGTATTTTTTGAGTATTCGTATTTTTGTTTGTTCGAATATATTTGTCGGGGATATGAGTTGGTAAGTGACGGCAGCAATTAAGACATTCGAGAAATTTATTATGCGAAAATAGCTAAAGAGCGTGGAAAGTGAGCGAGCTCATGAGGGAAATAAATGAGTGTTGGGGGAATAAGTGAAAAATTTCGTTAAGTGCACACTAAAAATAGAGCTTTTGTTAAGCTAAGTGATGTTTATTGTGATTTGCATAAAGAGTAGCACATGAAAATAAGTCATGAAAATGATTATGAGACTGGAAGTCGAGCGACAACAGCTTCAGAGGGATAATTACGAAATTCATGTGCAAATGAGCGTTAAGGACTGCTGGGATATATTGACTAAGATTTTGTTTATTGCTTTAAATTAATGAGTTAAACAACGTTTATTTGGGTATGATTGTATACAACTTTTGCGCTCTTCTTTAATCCGTAAAATATGATTTTTTTGCTTCCTAAATTGAACAGTAAATTTTTAATTTTATATTCTTTTTTGATTTATTTATTTATTTATTTATGTTTGCTTGATTTATTCAAGCAGACTGCAATATAATGAGCGTTTGTGGTGCTTATAACAAGGGAATATAACGAAGAACGCAGGACTGGGAAGAGACGAGTAATACGAAAAAAGAGTGTTGCCACATGTATATATTTAAAACAAATCATTTATTTATTTATTCATTTATTCATTTATTTGTTTATTCATTTATTTACTTATCTATTAATTAATTAATTTATAAATTTATTTAAATTTTTTTTTTTTTATTTATTTACTCTGAAATCAATAAACAATTGATCTTACTGAGTATTTACTATAAAAATATTGTTACTAAAAATTTTAGCTAAATTACAATACACAGTTTAGTTGAGCAGAAAAACATTACTTTGGTAATATATTATATAATTGGTGCGTACACCATTTTGCCCGAGCTCTTCCTCCTATTTGTAGCAGCCGTCTTGATGTTGTTCCACAAACGGACTCCAAACGGCAGATATTGTTTTTATGAGGAGCCTTTTCATGGCAGAATTTCACTCGGAGGTTTGCCATTGCCTGCCGTGGGGCGACCGCTAGTAGAAAAAAATTTTTCTTCAGAGATTCGAGATTGGAACCCACATTCTCTCCAAATTCCGAATGGTAGTAACGAATGAACGTCGCGCACCAACTTATTCGGCTACGGTGACCGAAGTAAAAGTCGTACAATTAGAAAATATTTACTACGGGATCCTAGTTGAAGCAAACCATTTTTTATGATTTTTTGTAAATACTTCAATAATTAAAAAAATTTAAAATAAATATAATAATTTAAAAAAGAAAAAGGCTTTATTTCAACATTTACTGTTTAATCAAAATTACTTATACTCCTACTATTAATATATTTTAGCTTTTTGAAAGTTAAGTGTTTGCACAGTCAAGTTTTCAAAAATAGTCATGTATAGGAGGGATATGTGGTAATAAATTAATGATGTCTGTACATTTTTCTAATGAGATGGGTCTGGATGATGAGTGATAGCAACGCGGTGTGCGATATTTCCAAAGTTCTGTGGCTTTCGTCGTGAGAGCAATTAAATTAGTGATTTAAAATCCTCCATCTCACTAAATGAAGTTTTATAGGGCATTTTATGTTGTTTACTTTACTTCTTCACCACTTATATTTATTCACCTTCTTAGAGTCACATATTCTAAGGGTTTTTTAGAAACAAAATCAGCTTGTTTCCTGTCATGCAAAATACATTTTTTTAATACACTTTAAAGAAACAGAACAAATATTTTTTTCTTACAGTACCCTCGATAGTTCCAAAATCGGTATCATTTGGTAGATAAGAGTGCCCTGAATAAGAAAAAAAATTATAGTCGATAAATCATGCGCCCAATAATTTCTAATTTGCCGAGTGCACATATCACTGTAGTCTTTACATGGTGTTGCGAGGTTATGCCTCAAGCAACAATAAACATCTTGGGAACCCCTGGATGATTTTATGTTCTATAATAATCGGAGAAAACCAAAATTTTGGGAAACTAAATATAAAAATGTTTATGCCATTTATTATGTTGCCACACATGTTGAAATGCTCGCAAAAAATTATGTACCACGATTTTGAGCTAAATAGGAGTAAAGTGGACTTACGCCATTTTCAAAATAACTAAAATGTATTTGTAACTTCATTAACTACGAAATTTTGCAATGATGAAAACTATGAGAATTTTAACAGATTTTTTGGGAAAAAGTTCATATATATTTAAATCTAAAAAAATATCATTGAAACTTGAGTTCATTTTTGCCATTAACTATTTTTTTATGAAAATGGACTTACAACACTTTCAAAGAAAACGGCTCAAATAATAACTTTATACACTTATAATGAACAATAATTCTAGTTTTTCTTTCTGAGTAGAGTATCAGAGAAAGCAGTATATTATTAGTTGCATTTCATGAAACGTGGTTTTTAATTTCCTACGAATGCATCTTATAAAATAAAGTTCTAAAATATGTACTCCAATAACTATGCGTTTGTCCCTCCGATTTTTTTTTTTATTTGGTCAGGACAACTAAGAAGTGCAGCACTGATACATTATTTAAGTCCATTGTACTACACTTGGATTTCCTTTTAATTTTCTTTAAACCTACCCGATCTCCCTCCGATTTGCACAGGATTTTTTGTATTTTCATGCATACTACTGTGGGTAAAAAGCAAGGTGAATTTGGTTGTAAAATGAAAAATCTTTATTTATTCTTGTAAATCAATTTCATCTCCTTCAAAATAATCCCCTCTCGATGAAATACACTTATGCCAACGATTTTTCCAATCCTCGAAACATGTCAAATAGTCCATTTCCGGTATAGCCATCAGCACCTTCTTCGATTCAGCTCTTATCTCCTCAACCGACTCGAAACGCAGAGTGGTCACTCCCCGGAGTGGTCTCTTGAGTTTTGAGAATAGCCAGAAGTCACACGGAGCCAAGTCAGGCGAATACGGTGGTTGCGGAACGATATGCGTGGAATTTTTGGCGAAATGGTCACGAAGAACGAGTGCAGTGTGAGACGGTGCATTATCGTGATGCAAAAACCAAGACTTGTTGGCCCATAATTCTGGTCTTTTTAGACGAGTTGCTTCACGTAAACGACGCATAACGCTCAAATAATATTCCTTATTGACAGTTTGGCCAGGTGGAAGGAATTCATAGTGCACCACACCACGAAAATCGAAAAAAACCGGTCATCATGACCTTTATTTTTGAACGACTTTGACGTGCTCTTTTCGGTCTGGCCTCGCCTTTAGCACGATATTCGCTTGATTGGTCGGTTGTTTCAGGGTCGTAAGCATAAATCCAAGTCTCCTCTCCCGTAATGATGCATTTGAGCTTGTCCTGATAGTCTGAAAGCATTGTTTCACACACATCAACGCGACGACTTTTTTCCAAGAAATTGAGAGTTTTCGGTACCAAACGAGATTTGACTTTTCATAGACCCAAATGCTCTTTCAAAATGGTTTTCACAGATCCTTCTGATATTCCGATCATATCAGTAAGGTCTTTAACAGTCAACCGACGATTTTTGAGCACTAACTCCTTCACTTTATTGACGTGTTGGTCATCTGTTGACGTCGATGGTCGTCCGGAGCGCTCCAAGTCATCAACACGTTCTCGACCCTCTTTGAAGTCTTTGTACCACTTATAAACATTTTTCTGCGACATAGTCGAATCACCAAATGCCTTCTGCAACATGCTAAACTATTCCGCAGCCGAAATTTCATTCCACAAACAAAATTTGATGGCACTTCTCTGTTCCATCAAATCAGACATTGTAAAAATCGAAAAATGCACTCTTGGTCGTTTGGTAAACACAAGCGTAAATATATTACTGATAATGACATTCACATGAAAGTTGGCGCAGATGTTATTAACAGTGCTGCCAGAGCGAAATTTTAATCCCGCGAAGTTTGACAAATAAATTCACCTTAGTTTTTGCCGACAGTAGTAACATTCCTGTAAGATTTTCTTTGACATAAACAAACACAAATATAATTGCATAAATTTACTGAAATCACATTTCTAATGAGCTCAAATGGCTCAAGCGATTGGAATATAGTTTTCTTGCTATACATAAATAAAATTTGTACAGTTTTTGCCGTTACTGTTAAATTAAAAAAAAAAAACAAAAAAAACAGAAGAAGCATTTTTTCAAAAAATTGCTATTTGAGTGTATATCTGCGATGTGGCTTTACGTTTGATAAAGAAGAAGTGGTATAAAGAAGAAATAAGCAAGCAAGGGAAGACGCAAAATGATTTCTCTATCTGCTGATTTATTATTGTGTTACCTACTACCCTTTCGTCTATACTCTTTCATATAAGCAACGCTTTCCGGATGTATGCAGGTTTATGTCTGTCGGTAGATAACCATTTCACATATGCAGAAGCATCACAAAAATGTATATCTTTGCATTGAACTGCGGTCTTTATGCATTTTAAAAGCGATGTAGGAAACCTAATTTAGTATTAAGTAAACAAGAAATTGTTTTTTTTCATAATTAGTCTTAAAATTATATTATTAAGAAATTAGTTCAATAGGGGGAAGCTGATTATAATTATGGTCTATTGTGTCGCCCTACGTGTTTACCATAAACATAGAAACATATCTACATATACAAGTAGCATACGCTTTTGCTTACAATACATTAATTAATCCGATTAAACAGCAACATGCTTTGTAGCAGTGTCACTGTTTATTTTATGGGTGCTCAATAAAATACCGTGAAACCTACAATCCGCCTTGCCTACAACTAGTCACCTACTTTTTGCCTACTTCACTAGGCGTATAAGTAACATTAATAAAATTGCAGCTTAAAAGTTTACAATTGTTTGACATCGAAGGGAAAATGAATACAGACCACATAATATGATGCGCAAACACATAGACAAAGTTACACGTACGATGAAAAACATTTCTAAGCTGCACTACTTAGTGTCCGCCTCGCCCCGCTTACAATGTACAAATCTTCCTATTGATATTTCATTACCATTTCAATTTGTAGTGGTTTACTCACAACCACGTAATAACATACACATATTCATACAGGGATATGAACAAGTGTTTTCTATTACAAGTACAACAAGTACAAGTAGAAGCCACACACAATGCAAATGAGCGGTACGGTGGTATGAGTGTTCAAAGCTATGGCTGCGTAGTTGAAATTAGTTCACACGTGTATTTGCAAATAATCATTATCACATACGAACTTATTCACCCAGTAGGTAAAGTGTGCAACAGATCAAGTTATTTCTCACTACAAGAAAATGTGTATTTGTAGTATATAGGAACAGATTACATATTTGCACGAACATAAACAGAGTAGACGTGTAGATGTGTGCATGACTGCAGCGTTTGAGGTAACGTGGAGAAATAGGAGGAAGAGATAGAAAGAGTTTTTGTCAATAGCGGAAATGTGTCGGCAAGAAATTGAAACCATTATTGATATAAATATATGACTGTAAGATATAATCCATTCAGAGGTGACATACAACTCCAGATTCGTCTATTAGTTGAGTCATCATTAGTACTCGCTTAACATATTGGAGTTTAAGCTCATCTAGGACGAATATTGACGGCAATAACAACCAGTGAATAAATATGAGTTACTTATTTTTGCTTAAATTTTATAATATCATTTAATTTAGCATTTATTTTGAAGCCTTTATAGTGAAGCCCTTTAGAAAGGATGTATTGGCTAGTCAAGTGACCCAAGTATTTTGGACATTGTCAACAGTTATTCGAAAAATGTGCCCATTTGTTGGTTTAAGTAATGGTAAGAACTAAATTGAAAACATTTTGAAAAAAAATGTAATTATTTTGAGATTTGTTTAGGGGTTTAGAGGTGTCAGAAGCCCGAAAAACTGCTAATATTCAATAACTGTTTTTGCTAGTTTTACAAACATAAAAATATAGCTTTACTTCATCATGTTTTGACTTGACCTTAGCAAAATTAAAAAAAAAAAAATTAATAATTGTAAAAGTTATCGCTGTTTGTATGGAGTCCGTTTCTCCAGCAGTCCCTTGCGCTTATCAGCACAAGTCCTGGGAGATTGATCTAAAATCAAACGGACAAGGGAAATTAGTTTTATTAAAATATAATCTTGTGTCCGATCCAAGTTTTTTTTTAATAAATTAACAATATGGTGGCCCCAGAAATGCTCCGGAACGCTCGAGCGCCCTTTGTTAATTGTTGAATAACTCGAAAAGTATTTGTCGGATGCACTTCAAATATTCACACAGAGGGTGAAAATTTAAAATTAAATATCCACTGCGTTCCTTGATGTGATCTATTGTGCCTCACTTTTGGATTTGTTACTCAATAAATTCTGTTAGTCCCATTATGAAACTTTCAGGTATTACTTAGCATAGTCTTAGCTATCAACAAAAAAACATATAAAAAATCGAATGAACAAATTTTTAATCGTCATTATGGGTAGTGTTGATTTTCCTCTTTCATTTGAAAACCACGGCAGTTTAAGTACTTCAAGAGCTCCAAAAGTTTATGGAGATGCTGTTTTAAGTCAAGAAACGTGCCGAGAGTGGTTCAGTCGCTTCAAAGACGGTGATTTTAATGTTGACGATCGTCCGCGTGAAGGAAGGTCAAGAACCTTCGAAGACTCTGAATTGGAGGCATTGCTTAATGAAGATCCGTGTCAAATGCAAGACGAGCTTTCTTCAGTATTAGGAGTTACCCGCCAATCCATTTCCAAGCGATTGCATGTTTTGGGAATGACTCAGAAACAGGGGACTTGGGTTCCTTATGAGTTCAAGCCAAGGGATGTTGAACGTCGTTTTCTCGCCTGTGAACAACTGCTCCAAAGGCAAAAAAGGAAGGGGTTTCCTCATCGCATCGTGACGGATGACGAAAAATGGATTCATTACAGCAATCTAAAGAGAAGAAAATCATGGGTACTGCTCAGTCATGCTTCTACGTCGTCGCCTCTGCCGAATATTTACGCTACGAAGGTTATGCTATGTATTTGGTGGGACCAAGCTAGTGTTATTTATTATGAACTGTTTAAACCAAGCGAGATCATCACTGGGGATCGGTATCGACTTTAATTGATGCGATTGAGTCAAGCACTGCGCAAGAAGCGGCCGCAATACGCGGAGAGGCATGAAAAAGTGATGCTACAGCATGACAACGCTCGGCTTCAGGTTGCCAAACCCGTTTAAACCTACCTGGAAACACTGAAATGGGAAATCCTACCTCACCCGCCATATTCTTCAGTTATTGCCCCGTCCGATTATCTCCTGCGCCGATCGACGGCACATGGTCTAGCTGACCAGCAGTTCCATTCATATGAAGACATCAAAATATGGCTTGATCCGTGGATAGCTTCAAAAGATTTACCGCGACGGTATACGACATCTACCAGAAAGATGTGAAAAAGTAGTAGCCAGCGATGCGCAATACTTTCAATGATTCCCTTGTAACCATTTTTTTAGAATAAAGTTGTATTTTTATCAAAAAAAAAAAAAAAACAGCGAGAACTTAGAACATCTTTGTCTACCTGTGCTTCACTTCAAGTAATTCTACAAAATTCACTGTTACAAAGATGTGATTATCATTATTTATATTATGTTAATATTTCTAAGCTGTTGGCGATTAATCGAAGAGTAGTGTAAAGTCTTGAACTAATTTCGTTTACCGCAGGGTAACTTACATATAATATAATCGCAAGTCAGTTTGAATTAGCGTACGTGCATATGTATGTGTTTGTCGGTTTACGTGTACGCTTAAATAATTCTAATTAATGATTCTTGAATTGTCTGCTCGGGAAGGCACTTGACACGAGCACTTGTGAGGTTGTACATTCGTTGGCACACATGTGGGGAAATTGATATATATTACATACACACAGATGTGAAAACTTGGACTTGTTTCGGATACAAATTAATTGTCTTTTTTGTTGCGTATTCATGCCTTTGTCATGTGTGACGCTCTATTTATTTCTTACGTGTACACTCGTGAGTTTAAGTGATTTTGTTTAATGCATAAAAAACTTCAGGGGAAATTTATGTGTACATAAAGTAGATTTTTGCACTATAATCGAGGTTCATTTCTAGTTGCAGTGAGGTAGATATTGTGAATTAATATTTTTTTAATTTTTAGGTACATGTTAACCCTTTGCGGTCGTATTAAATTTGGACATGGAGTTCGGGATTAATTTCCGTTTAAAGGGCAGTGATACATAAAGTGTAAGATTATGAAGGATAAACAAGATATGTTAATTCTATAAATAAAAACAGTATAAAATATACATGGTTCTTACTGTGATGGATGTGAGTAGACATACGACCGCAAAGCGTTAAATACCAAACATGTGAAAAATATGAAGTTTAGAATGTAAAAGTGTGATTAATTTTACTAACACATTTTGGGTATGTTCTTATGGCATACGAATATAATAAGAAAAAAAATGTTTCTTTTGATAGGATTACAAAACTTAATTCTCATACGATCTTGGAAGAAACTAACAAGAGATTTTTTTTTTTTTTCATTTACGTATCACTCATCAGTTATGCAAATATTTCTTTTTATCATTTTTTACACAAACATTTTACTATTTTACTATTTCTATTCTTCACACTCTTACCATAGAAGGATATACGCTACCTTTTTTTAAGGCCGGCGGGCCAATTAGATGTCCTAAATTCAGTAGTTTTCGCGAAGCGTTGTAGGATGAGAAAAAAACAATTAGCCAAATGAAGTTTTGGGGATAGTTTAATATATATTTGAACTAAAAAACAAAAATTTGTACAATCTCCAACAATATATTGTAAGCAGAGTTATCAATAGATTCCCAGAGCGCCTTGCCACTGAAGTATCCAACTTCTGTACAAGATACAACTTGCAATTTTCATCTGAAAACAAAAACAAAAAAGATTATTAATTTTGATGTAATTATCTTCGATGTGAACTAAGAAAATTGGGAGAAACACGTAAAATTCGAATTTTTGGGGAAGGTAGAAAAAAAAAGTGGTTTTTCAAGGAAAAAAAAACTCTTCAACTGGGTAAAAAAGTCGCTTAAAAAAAGTTTTTGGATGTTTTTGTTTAGTTCACATAGAAGAGAAAACAATACTGAAGATAACGCATTTTGAATGAAATGGATAGCTCGTTTAGTTTTTTTGCAATGGTGTACATAAATTAGGTAAAATCGTGAAAATGAAAAGCCGAGAAAACGCGCTTCAAACTACAACAATAAGCGCACGGTTGCTCGACGCTGCACTACGTTCGGCTCTGTAGCTCTGCAAATACTTGGAATTTAACTCTGAAAATTTGTGTCTCATGTTCTTGAATATCTAAGCTATTGATTTCAGGAAAAAAAAAAATTGATTTTTTTGACCTTTTAATTGGCCCGCCGGCCTTAAGAAGATGAGGCATACGTACTGGGTTGCCCATATTCGACGGACCTATGTGTTTTTCTTTTAATCAAAGAAATGTACAATTTTTTTGATGTTGTCGATAACAATCATTTTATATGGTTCAAGTAAATTTGTTGACATCACTTTTGAATATGATATCTCTCAAATGGCCGCCTTGAGCCTGTACGGCGTATTGTGCCCGTTTTGTAGCATTTTCCATAGTTTTAGCTAACATATAGGCATTTTCAGTCGAGTAAATACGGCAATTTTGCTTGTTTACCGTCCCATTCAATAAGAAATGAGCCTCATCGGACATGATGATTTTGCTCTTCTTCTTCTTCTTTTCACTTCTTTTTTTGAATGCAAATTTCAACAACTCGGAAGCGCTCGCGTGGCGTGTACTGTTCCATGGTAAAAATCTGCTTGGACTGACGCTTCAAATGCGGTATGTCATTAAGCGATCTGACGTATCTGTCAAAAGATACAGGGTTGTCAGATGGGTCCGTCGAATATGGGCAACCCTGTACATCTGATATTTCAGTTTTTTACTGTAATTGAGTGGATAATTGATCATAAATTTCAGCATACTTTTTTCCGAGAAATGTTTGAGAAGCGTTCATCCGAGCTCCTTTGAAACGCTGCGTGCTCTAACTTTTAGCTAACTGAGGGTTAGGTTTACTGAAAGAAATGATTCTCTTTCAACAAGGGGCGCAAAAATTAATCAATCTTTTTGAAGATGCAGGGCATTTTTATTTGGTGGTTAATAATACATTTTGTCAACAATTGATAGGGAATAGTTGACAGTTAACTGGCGACAGTTGACAGGTAAAAGTTGACAAATCACATATGACACTTGACATATGACAATTGACAATTGACGCAAGGCACGTGGCAGTTGAGAGATTGCGAAATTTATTATGGTACATTTGAAATTATAGAGATATATGCTATCGAGGCTAAAAAAATTTTGCGGAGTTATTCATCCACAGTTTCACTACATCTTTTTTCGTTTTTTATATTACTCTTATTATTATTATTAGAAGGCCATTACGTACTGCGACCAGAGTTGATCTATTGTGAAAGGCCTATTTTTGTAACCCCAAAGTTTTAGACTTTTTAAAAATTTTAGCACAATTTTGGGTTTGTTGTTCCAAAGATTGCATGGAGATACTACGATACCACCAAGGTGATGAAGTCTCTGTCTGCCCAACGCAGGGCATTCAAAAAGCACATGTTCTGAGCTTTCTTTGTCCATTTCGCAAAAGCGGCAGACATTGGTCTCAGATAGACCAATATTATTTAGATGATACCTCAGGCTGCAGTGACCTGTAAGATATCCTGTTAAAAGACGCAGATCTACTCCCATTTCCTAAGGAATTCATTAATGTGGCCTTTTGTGAGTCCACAGAAAGACTCAGGACCATCAGTTGCATATTTGCTCCTTGTTTTTCAAGGTCATCAGCCATTTCATTTCCATCATGCCCTTCATGTCCCGGAATCCAGCCTAGTGTTACTATGTTGAGGTTTCCTAACGTGTTGAGAAAGTTTAGGCAATCATTTACCAATTTAGAGGTGATAGTTGTTGATAGAAGGGCTTTTAGAGCCGCTTGGCTATCTGAAAGTATGTAGATGTGAGTACCTCTCATTTTCCTGCTAAGGCATTCTCTCACACATATTTCAATGGCATGTATTTCTGCCTGGAATATTGTTGGGTAGAGTCCCATCAGAATCGATTTTTTGAATTTAGGCTCATTGATTCCTGCCCCTGTTCTACCATTTTCCAATTTGGGCCTATCAGTAAACCATAGCTGAGAGCCAGGTTTGAAAGCGATAGAATTAGTTCTCCAGTCTGTGTGTTCATTAATTCTAACTTGGAAGTTCCTGATGAGTATTGGTTTGGGTGATAGTATATTATCCCTATGAAGAATGGGTCTATGTAGGAAGTCTGCTAAGATCTTTAAATATCCTTTCATATCCCCATTTTTAAGTTCAGATATACCTTTTAATCTTAAGGCACTCGAGCGAGCTTCCCTTTGAAATTAAGATTGGAAGCGGTGGTATGTTGAGGAGCACACCCAATGCATCCGTAGGACATGTTTTCATACCCCCTGTAATACCAACACATATCAGGCTATGCAGTTTGTTTAATTCGTTTACTGCTTTTCTTTGCTTGACCTTAGGCCACCATGCTAAGGATGCATAAGTGACTATGGGTTTCACAACTGTGCTGAATGTCCAGAAGGTCATTCTAGGGTTTAGTCCCCATGTCTTACCAAAAAGCCTTGCGCAGGCAAAGAATGCCCCTGTGGCTTTTGAAGTAACTCTCTCAATATGGGAATTCCACGTAAGCGTTTTGTCAAGACTAACGCCAAGATAGTTCGCTTCTGTCGAGAGTTCAAGTGTTGTTCTATTAAGGGTCGGACATTTGAGATTTATGTTCCTTCTCCTAGTAAACGGTACAAGTGTTGTTTTGGATGGGTTAATGGAAAACCATTTTTCCGTGCACCATTTGTTTATTATTATAAGGGCTTTCTGCATGCGATCCGAAATGGTTTCCCCATGACAGCCTAATACATAAACTACTAGGTCATCAGCGTAACCCTGAGTGTGAAAACCTAGGTTGTTCATATTACTCTTAACTATGGCTCTTGAAGGTACTACTTCAATCCATGAACAGAAATCATCTGAATGGATTTAACAAGTCGGCCACTTGAGTAAATCGAGACATTGAGAGATATTGTCGAGGAGAAGTCATCATTCAAAAGCTATTTATCGGCAATGCTTTTTGCAATTTTTTACCAAAGGTTTAAAGATTTTGCCATACGAAACTTCAATAATTCAAAAGCTGGGGCTAGCTGACTACTGGAGGAGAATAATGAAAGGCCTGATATTTTTTTCTTTAATAGAGATTCTAATAAGCAGCGATAGATATTTCTACCACTCCGAAACTAACCGTGTTGTCTGCTCATTACTGACAACATTTAATTGCGCCACTCAGCACAAGCCATCAAGGACAGTTTTTCGGGCGATTTAATTTTTCGATTAAGCGAGTTTGGTTTTGAAGGACATCAAGACGCACAGATGGGTATGAAACATGAAATGTTTGAAACAGTGTTTTTCTTATAGCGGGTGCCTATTGATAAGTACTGGAAAACCTTTTTTTTCGTTCAATGAAAAAGCTCCTCATAAAAAATTTGCCTTTCCAAATCAGCTTAAAAGTATAAGTCCCTCCGTTATATGGAAATACATCAAGAGGCACACCATGAACAGGAAAACGAGCTCGGCCAAACACCCGATAAATGAATGGTACACACGTTGTAGACCCTCCAAGTCACCAAAAACAGCAATCACCAAAAAGTCTACAAACTGTACATTAAAAAAAAAGTAAATAAAAATAATAGTTCATGATTATTTCTAAAACTAAACGGAGAAATATTGTTTGATATTTTATGCGCTACTTGTACTTTATCGCCCCTATTGTCATTTGCTGCTTGGTCATAGTCAAGCAATGCCACGTCAATTCTGACCCGTGTCTTAAACTTCTTGACGGTTTTTTGGTACTTTCACACATTTTCAAAAAAGGCGTAATTCTTTTAAATTTCCGCTAATGTTAAAGTTGTAGTTGTGTGCGTTTGCAATGTGCGCTGTAGTATTTTTTGCCTCCCTTGAGCTCAAGGGCTTTAGCAGTGGCCGTACATAGCGAGCGAAAAATACAATCTAATTGCTGACATGTGTCCTTAAGTTGAATTATTCTCTCGGATTAGTGATTCTCTTTGCCGCCTTTGTTATGGCAACAACATTTCAACGACGAACATAGTAAGTATCATTAAATGTGCATTGTTGAGTAGAGATGAAAAATTTTTGTAGAGAAAATTATACGCAAAATGCGTAAACTTCAGAATGCCATGGAATGTACTTATGCATAGGTATGTATGTGTGTTTCACATACGAGGTGTGGCACTTAAGTCGCTCAAACTAAGTTCTAGCCCAACAACAGGTACTAATGCATCATTCATATGTCATAGGTCTTTGAAATTTGAAGACCACAGCAAGTTTGGCTTGTTTTCCTTGCGTGGTTTTCGAAAGTAACTTTTTTAGAGGCCTACACAAAGTGGGTGACCTACATTTTGCGAGGACTTGTTATTTCGCTCGCCGTGAGCGGTTGGTTATTCCATCATAACAACAAGAATTTAAGAGTGTTTGAGGGCAAGAGTTTTTAGCAAAAAAGGCATTTCAATATTACCGCACCTACCCTTGGTATAGGGACTTTTTCTTATTCCACAAGAAGAAATCGCACCTCGAGGGAACTCATCACACCTACAGAAGATCAAGAACGCAGCAACCGAAGTGCGGTTTAATTTCGGGGAGTTAGCTACCATAGACCGTTTGAATTATTGTGTGGAGTTAAAAGCCGTCTAACGTGAAGATTGACACCAAAATTGTTCTACTGCTCTTGCCTTTTTTTTTTGTGGTGAAATTCTCACGAAATAATTACCACATCTTAATCGTATATATACAAATACATATGTTGTAGTTACATAAATTCAGTGCTGCTGAACCGTCACCAACAGCAACCTTTCACTGATTACGCCTCAATCAACACCAAAAAGGTACTTAAATCTCATAGTTTTTTCATTCAAGTTTCTTCTTTCCATCATCCTTCATACCTTATTACTGAGAATTTTCTAATTTGTGTCTTATAAAACTGTTTGTATGTATTCGCTAAGCCACTTGTAAAAGGTATATCAAAGGATATGAAGGTCCGCTGCATAGGCAGAGATGGTAGTTCAAGGGAGAAAAAATGTCGTATGAACAGATTTCGTACTTAAGATGTTGAGCATAGTGTATTTTTTCTTATTTTTTTTTTTTTGGTTTTTGATTTTGCACCTACTAAACTGAAAAAGCTCTTACTGTAGTTTTAGTGGTAAAAACTGTAAGTTTATGTGTTTGTTTTCAAATACAAACTTATGCATGTACTTGAGCGATGTGTCTTGGGTCATGGTGAAAAGTTGTAAAAGTTCAGGTAGGAAAAAATCTTTGAAATAAATAGTGAAAACAAACTGTGCTTCACGAGTTTTGCATTCAAGTGAAAAGTGTTCTGTTGCACAAAAACCACAAAAATACATCAGCACAGCTGCCTGAGAAAAATAAACAAAAAAATTCCAATGCAAATGTGAATGTGGAGGAGTATTTTTTTAAGTAAAAGTAAAAGTAAAACTGAGTATTTATACATACTTAGTTTAAAGAAAAACCAAAGTTAGATACAGAAGAATTTTAAGAAGCTGCTCTATTTTTCAGTGCGAGTAGAAAGACAAGCACAATTTACAGGACTTAAAGAGCTACCACTTGAATTCTTCTAAAGGGTATTTACATACTAATACTACTGAGGTGCCCATACTCGACGGACCCATGTATTATTTTTTTAAATCTTTGGCCCCATTCCAATCGACGAGGCTTGTCCGCAGGCAACAATCTTTGCGTCAATTGAATCTTATACGGGAATAAAATTCGTTGTACTATAAAGTGGTCCGAGCAACGCCCAACTGCTGAGAACGTCGATTTTGGGATGTCCTTTTCGTACAAACGTTTAATGGTGTTCTTAGAAGGCGCACTTTTCACATTATTTAATTTTTTATACGCACGTTGAGTTTTCACAATTGACTTCTTTTTTTTAATGTAAATTTCGATTTTTGGGAGCGCTCACGTGGTGTGTACTGTTCCATTGTAAAATTTTGCTTGAACAGACGCTTTCAACGCGGTATGTCATTAAGCGATCTGACGTCTCTGTCAAAAGATACAGAATTGGCAGATAGGTCCGTCGAATATGGGCTACCCTGTACATACATACACACATACATCCAAAAATACGGCAGCAAGATTAGAATTAGCTTAGATTAGGCTGCATTGCTGCCGAGCAAGCAGAATTCCTAGACAATAGAGTGAAGGTAATATAATATAATGCCAAAGGAATTATGGATGGAAAATCGCTGCGGTCGTACAACTTATCTGACTATTTTTGGTTTTTGAGACACATTCACACACAGTTTCACATGTAAAGTTTGAGGCTCTGGGGGCAGAAGTTTTGTATTTTTTTTTTAACGCAAAGAAAAATCTGCAGCATAGAATTTTTCAGCTCAAAACACTGATTAGTATTTCATCATTTTCTGAAGATGCTAATCTAGAAATGCTGCGTCGCAGATAACGGAAATAGTCAGAAAGGATAACACCATGCCAAGTGGTCCGAGTATTTCGGACATTTTCGTAAATTTTACTGATAATTTTTTAATTTCTAAAAATAGAGCAATGCGAGTAGCTCCATAATTGCTCAAATGTTTGTTCGAAATTTTCGAACTTTTGAACAAAATTGAGCAGCTAAACAAAAAGTGGCAGTTACAATTAAAACTTCAGAAGTTTTTTAATTTTCCAACGATGTTAACACTGTGCATAAAAAATCTTTGAAAATGGCTAACCAAAACAGCAAAATAACCAAAAGTACTTCTTGAATTACTCGAAAAACTTCGAGCAATGAGCATCGAACAGGTGTGCGAGACCGCATAGCTTATCTGCCCGAAGGGTTTTGAAATATGTGAACAAAATAGAGATGTTTTTTTTTAAGTCAAATAGTTTCGGTTTATTTTTAGAATCTTAGAATTTTTTGTTTTGGAACAAAATAAACCTTTTAAAAACCAAATTTTAGAAAACAAACTAACTTAGAAAAAATTTCATTTGAAAATAAATGTAATTAAAAAATAAATTAAATTTTTTGTCAACTATATATGTAATACCTATATACAATATAATTTTTTGTTAAATAGTTTTAAAAAGAAAAAAAATTTATTTTGTCATTTTTGAAAAACAATTACCAGTTCCCACCCCTCTCACATTCAGCATACATTTTCTATCTCTGTTTTGCTTACTTACTTCTATTTGTCCCGGGACCCCTGGTGGCTTAGAGCTCGAGAGTTTAGGGTATTTTCGGGATTTTTTTTCCCCAATAAAATAAATTAAAAACGATATTTAAATTTTTTGGCTTTTTATTTAACTTCCTTTCATACAAAAATGATTTTTTTTTTTTAATTTTAATAATTTTAAAAATGGCGCTGGAGTTGACCCTCCTGAAAAATTCGACCTGGACGGCTTTATCCATTTTGGCTCTTCTATTTATCTGAAGCACAAAAACCAAAAAAAATTATTAATCAGTATGCCTGTGGCTATGACCAGTACTAGAATAAAAAAAACAAATTTCACAAAATGGCGCGGTTTTGAATTTGACACTCTAAAAATTGGGTTCTCCCAGTTTTTCAATATAAAAAAGAAGAAATAATTGAAGTAATACGATTTTAGTACGAGCGATAGCCATTAATGTTGTGAACAACATACAAGGTAAAGCCCAAAATAAACAAGACTGGCCCCATCTGTTTAATGAGTTAGTGCGTTGGAAGTTACATCTCTAGCTGACTTCCAGTGAAAGCTTAGTGAAACTCGGTTCAGTGGAAGCGAAGTTATTGCGTCTAAAGTGTTAGTATGTTTGTGTCATCAGTACAAAAATGATTTTCGAACAAAGAGCTAATATCATCGTTTGTTTAAAATCGGTAAAACGTTTGCCAAAACATATAAATTGATGAAAAAAGTTTATAGCGATAACCATCATTGGAGTTCAGGAGTGCGTGTAAACCACCAGAGATGATTCTGAAGACATAAATGACAATGAACATACGGGCCGGGCCGCCCAAAATCAGTAATAACACAGGCCGACAAAATTTAACCAACATTCAGACCCAGAAACCAGACTATATTGAGGGCCTGAAATATATGGATTAATAGTATGTAAATTTGGAGTTTGTGGGAAAGCCTGCTTGCGGTTATGTGGGTTAGCCTGCTCGCGGTATGATAGGGGTGGTTTCTAGGGGTTAGGGCTGTGTGTGACTCGGTACCCAAAGGTTAGATAGTGTAGGGATGTGGTGAGTCAGCACACTTATGGTGTGAGACAAAATTTTAAGAAAAATAAGACTCAATTCAAGAAAATTAGTAATCGAATATATCATATCTATGTTATCTTAATCGATTTTCAGGTGTAGGAAAATTTCGAAACATGAAAATTTCAAAATGCGATATCTCTGCGAAAAAAAATGATATTTGAGCAAACAAAACGCCATTTGAAAAAAGAAGGATTGTATTTAAAGATGTCATCCTTTAATTTTGGTGAAAGAAAACATCTGCAAGGCTACATAACCTCAAATATGGGCAAAAATGGGGTTTTTTGCACTTTTAGGTTAGGATATCTCGAAAACTCAAACTAATAAATTAATTTTAGTTATCAATCCGAATTTTGCATGGACAGAGAAGCAGATATTAGTTTAAATTATTTCGGATACTTTTCCTTGTAATTAGACTAGTGTAACCGAAAACTCCATCGAAATTGTTCGTAAATTTATCAAAAATGAACCGAATTCATCGTAGAAATTCATGCAATCGGAGTTGAGTATCTCCCAAACATCGATTTATTACATTTTAAGTGATCATTTGGGCTTACGAAAGGTCTGTACACGTTCCATTCCGCACAAGTTAACTGAGTACCAAAAATTGCTCATAATTCAATATTCGAAAGACTCATTAAAGAGGCGAGAATACAAGAAATTCCTGTACAATATTGAGACTGGTGATGAAACGTGGTGTTTTCAACATGAACCTAACACTAAGCGTCAAAAAGCCGAAAGGAAGACCCCAGACCAGCAATTACTCAAATGCTATCTTGCATTCGTCAAATTCGAGCTGAATATCACGAAGGAGGAAGCTGGCGCTTATATTGACTGATTTTTTAACTAGAAATGGCTTTTTAACCATCAATCTCCCACCGTATTCACCTGATATGGCTCTCCGTGACTTCTACCTATTCGAAAAATTGCATTTGGCCATGAAAGAAAACGCTTTGCGTCCGTAGGGGTCATCCAAAAGGCTTGTACCGGCATCCTGAAGAACATTCCGGTCAATACCCTGAAACACTTTTCGAAAAGCTGTGGATAACGTAAAACGTGTATCGAGGCCAGAGGGGACTATTTTGAATAAATAAACCTGAAGTTATCAGAACAAAGCTCCTGTCGTTTCTATTTTAGCTCAGTGTTTTTTAGTTTTGACTTCACCTTGTATTACAATTTCAGACGATTCGGTTGAATAGTTCTTTTTTTGTTTTCTTTTTTTTTTTTGATTTTTTGTTTTGACAATACACTTTGGCTTATAGACACGCTTCTTGGGCAAGTTTGTACAATTTGTGTAGGAAAAACCCCTTCAGAGAAATCAGCATTTAACATAAAAAGCGTTGTGCAAAGTAGAGCACTCTCCGCATATTCATTAGTGGATATATGTATGCATAAGTAGTTTGCAACTTTATTTTATAAAACGTCGAAATATTGATACAAATCTATATGTACTATATAAATGCGTTGGACGGCAAAGCAAGTTTGTACCATCAATCAATGTGTCAAAGGTGTTATTAAGAAAAGGGTAGCGGCCTACAAACACTGCTGTTATGAATAATTGATCCATTCATAAATGACTGAATTATTACTGACAATAATGAAAACCACAACTCATGCCAGCTCACACCCGCACAAACAGCTGGGATAGTAAATGTGTACACTTTCAATTGGTTTTGTGGCTTAGTTACACCTTTGTAATCACACAACACTCACAAATGTATTTACATACTCACGGACGCATAAATCTTTGTCATCTATCAAAACACATATTTACATATATGTCTGAATATATATTTATTTTGTTTGAAATTGTATGTCCTACGTATGGATTTAAGTGAATAGCTGTGTAGGAGTTAAATGACGGATTTATGTTTCGTCTGATTGTTGTTTGAACAGAAGCAGCGAATAAAAATGGGGACATTCGCCTTATAAATACATAGTCATGGATTTAAGTATAGAAATTTACATGAATGTTTCTGAACCAAATAAATTGGGTGATTGTTGAGATTAGGGAATTTAATTCCATAACAAAGATTTAATTAATTCCAGAAGGCTGCGGGACCATAAAATACGGGAGATTTTCGAGCTTGAAAAACAGAATTAAATGAAATTGAAAACAAAATTAAAGCGAATCCTTAAATGACTTATTTCCCTGGAATTACATTTTTTTAAGTTAATATTCACCCCCAAATTAGAAGAAATTAATAGTTGTTAAAAAACCTTCAGTGTTTCTGTTCACCAAAATTCAAACATTTACTAAAACTCTTCCACCATTTTGGTTTCATAGAATTTATCAAATTTTCTAACAAAAACTAAAAATTATCCATAAAAAAGCATCAAATATGTATTTTTCCTTTAAGTATCCATCTCTTCTTAAATATCTAAGAAAACCTTAATCAATTCAGTCAGTAAGTCTTTCAAAAATGGTATTTATGCCGAATCTTCTTCTTGATTGGCGCAATAACTGCTTACGCGATTTTGGTCGAGTTTAACAAAGTGCGCCAGTCGTTTTTCGTGCTAACCGGCGCCAGTTAGACACACCAAGTGAAGCCAAGTCCTTCTCCACCTGATCTTTCCAAAGCAGAGGATGCCTTCCTCTCCCTCTGCTACCACCAGCTGATACCTTGTTGAATACTTTCAGAGCCGAAGCGTTTGTATATATTCGGACGATATGACCCACCTCACGAAGCCGCTGGATCTTTATTCGGTGCGCTATGTCTATGTCGTCGTAAAGCTCATACAGCTCATCGTTCCGTCGCCTGCGATATTCGCCGTTGCCAACGTGCAAAGGTCCAAAAATCTTGCGCAGAATCTTTCTCTCAAACACTCCAAGTGACGCCTCATTGGATATTGTCGTCGTTCAAGCTTCTGTGTCATACGCTAGGACGGGAGAGATTTATTTATGGCGAATAGTGAATTTTACTTCCTAGAAAGTGGATTATTTCTGAGAATATCACAAACACTGGTCAGCGATGTTGCGCTATACAGTAAAAGTTACGGCTTTAAAACCAATGCTAATAAATCGAAGTGCATGACAGTTAGCAGAGCAAACACTTACGTTAATACCAGCTTAGCAGGTAACGGCTTAAATATACAACGAATGTACAATTTTAAATTCTTAAGTTGCTCAGAGAAATAAGAACTAGAATTGAGCATTCAAGAGCAGTATTTTATTAGTACAGAAACTACCTAAGTAATCAGGACTTTAATATTAAATTTAAAATATGAATCTTACGCACTATCCGTTTTCCTTTGTGCTATGGAAATGTGGGCAATCAAAACCATTGATTTGAACAAACAAGAAGCATAGAGTTGTGGAGTTTTCGCAGAATGGACAGACAGAGTGACAAATGAGAAAGTACTGCGAAGATTTCGGCAAGAGCAGGATAAGCCAAAAGAATGGGTGCGCAAACACATGACTCTTGCGGATGACGATCCCATACCTCCTGTGCCATTGCCCTGCGCTATCCAGACGTAAATTTTCTATTTTAAATTTAAATTCTTTTAAAATACATACGGGTTTTAGAAGAGCTAAGGCTAAGTTCCCCACGTGGCATCACAATGGACTATGGGCCTGAGTGTGTCCCATAGTGTACAACCGCTTCAACCCAATCTAACCTACGACTAAGAAATGATGATTAACACTAAAAGACGAAAAGCTGCATACTGATGAGATATTATGTGACATTACAAATATCACGTGAAGCAATCAATACCGAAAAGGAAAATAAAGGGTGGTTAAGTTTCAAGGGCCGGTGTTGATTTTAAATAAATTTTTTAGAAAATTATTGTCACTTCTCTATATTATGGTAATATTGGTATGGCTCAATTATGTATGGAACAAAATATCGGTCATATGGCCGCCGCGGTCTCGGCGGCACATCTCCATCCGATGGTCCAAATTTTCGATGACGCTGAGGCATAATTGATAATTGATTATTCTATGCCGTTAATGTGCCGAATTATCTCATTCTTTAGCTTTTGAATTGTTGCTGGTTGCTGGTTGCTGGTTTATCGACGTACACCTTTTCTTTCAAATAACTCCAAAGAAAGAAGTTCAACAGTGTCGTTGACCTTTAGGTGTGGTTCACATTCAACATCGACCTTAAAAATTAACCAATTTATAAGGAAAACGTGAAATTGACAGAAAACAGTCGCCAGTTTCTTTGGCTAAGAAACACAAGTCATTGAACTGGAATCCACAACATAGGAACTTTGATAAACTATAGGGAAATATCGAGAAATGTGTGATGAAGTTATCAAGAACATAATTTATGTTATAACTGTTAAATATTGTATTATTCATTAGTTTTCAAGTGCTATAGTTTTTCAAATGTTATTATTTTAAATATTTTTTCACAATACGGCAAAATCCATTTTTTTCTGCGTATGGGACCAAACCAATTTTTCCTAACAGATTGAGTCATAAGTAAAAAAGTGATTTCATCAATTTTCGAAGTTAGCCTCTGAAATCTTGTTATGGACCTTTGAGATTTTCCATATTTTTTTAATTTTAATTAAATATTTATTTTTTGAGGCTTTAGTAAAAATGTAATTGAAATTAACGTGTGTAAATAAGAAAAATGTAGAAACATGGTGATCCGCCTATTGCACCTATTTAAATAGTATTTAATTTTTTTTTCGCTAAATAATATAATATTACAGGTGCTATTGCTTCGAAAAATTAAGTAGACCAAATTGGTGTGATACAATACCCAGCCGAGTGCTGTTCTGTGGTATTGGAATTGTTATGAGAGCAATATTTTATGTGTAAAATTATGTGATTGCCTGCATTCGAAATCGGATTGGCAAATAAAGAAGAAATTTTATTATTAGGCCTAGATTTTTTACTTATTTTTTGGACGTTGGATTTTTTTTCATAAACAAAATTTCGCACTTACAACGCTTCTTAGTATAGCACTCGTATGTGCTGTTTTCGTAACTCCAAACTTTTCGAGATGTCGAATTTCATTATATTTAATACGGCATTAAATTTACATACTAGTACATACAAATATATGTATAAGTGTCATCCATGTAGCAATTTTTCGTCCACCTATGCAGCAATTTGAGTTTATTATGCATATAATGAGTATTTAAGTAATAAATTCCGTTTCATTTCATGCCAAATCGAACATGGATTTGTGAAAATGTATAATAAATTAAAAAAAAAATGCATTTTGAATTTTTTTTAAACAATAGCATGCGGAGTTAATTTCCATAAATTATTCACAGCTTACTTCTCTTTGATAATAAATAGCAGTATTTTATTTTAACATTTTTTTTTAATTGTATTTTTTTTTCTGTGTGCAAGCGATATCAAATTTCGCAAAAAATGCTATAGTAAATTAATAATTCGCTTTGCTAAGGTTCGAGTTAAGTCATCACGAAGCTGTTTATATTTATTATTATTATTCAATTATATTTTTTTATGTGAGTAATGGAATGAATTATTCACACTCTTAAAAATGCAGCAAAAATGCAATGAATTAATTAAAAAACATATAAATAATGCGAATTTTTTTTATACCTGCTTCTCTTGACCGAAGAATAAAACTTCGCTCATTAAATTGATTACAGAAGAATTGGTTTAAAAAATCTTCACATGCTTTTAGCATTTAAATTCGTTGCAGTATTGTCAGATATGCAAAAGCCATTGCTGAAAGTCAGTGTATAGTTTTTCAAGGTCATACCGGATAATATTCCAATTATTTTTTATGGTTAAAGAAATTGAGTAAAGTCGGGTATTGTGGGCACCATTTTACCTTTATATTAATTTCAGCCAAAATAATCGTAATGGAAAAGCGATCTTTTTTTTTTCTAACAGATATTGAATTATCTTTAAATTTTATTGCAAAATATACCCTAATATATTTGTTTTTCCTCTGATAATATAGAAAAATTGAAACCACCTTAAAAGTTGATGAAAAGAAAAATGACCCAGGGTGTTCGGGTAAAGTGAGCCACTAAATAAAATCACCGAAAACAATTGTAAGAGTTAAGAATAAGTCAATGAATTTATTCATATATTTTTATTTTTTATTTTAATTAAGGACCTCCTTGGCTGTATAGCAGATGGTCGAAATTTATGTTTCTCATTCCCTGCTCAAGTAAATCGAAAAACATCTTTACATTTTCGTTTGTGAACCCATTGCTCTATTAAAAGACGTACCCGTTGGAGAGCGAAAACTAAGCTCATTTTTTGTGCCTGCGCAGGAATCTATGCAGTCAACCTTTCTCTGCAAATTGCTTAAGGACCGAAAATTTGTTTGGCACTTTGACAATTCCGTCAATTGAAACGCCAGGGAACGAATATCGAGGCCGCAAAGTCTTGATTCCTTTTCTAATATAGTGTAGAGTAGAATGGGGTAAGATAGGTCATTTTTCTTTGGAGAGCTCTTGCTACGGTGTTTTTGCATTGATTTTGAAAAATAAGCAAGATTTTGAAAGGTTATTTATCTGCTAACATTTCGGTTATACTGACTTATGTTTGGCTAAATATTTTGGAAGCTGCATTCAATAAGACAAATGTACTTTTTTTCGATATTTTCAAAATCGAGGGGCACGATAGGTCACTATATGTGAGGGGAAAAGAACAATGTACATGGCTTGGAAATTAACGTTTTAACTTTTATTTATAGAGTATGAGCACTGCATATGTTATAAAAGTTAGGATTTTTTCTTTAATTCATCACGCGAGCACGTAATGTTTCGAACGGAAATTTAAATTGTTTAGAGGCTGATCGAACACTAGCGCCATCTCGGACTGCCGCGATTGCGTTTTTTACGTCCTCTTCACTTCGTTTCGGCGTTTTTCGCACATAATTACGCACCATTTTGCTGCAAAAACAATTAAAATTTATTTTATTCAATTAAAAGTAGTGACCTATAATGCCCCCAGACGGCTGACCTATAGTGCCCCCAAGCACATGTTTTATGTTAGTGTCGATATTTTTTTTAAAAACAAAAATATCAAAAAACTAACACATTATTCGTGTTCAGCATTATTTTCTACGTAAAATAAAACTCACCTGACAAATATTTACATACATTAAATGCACTGCACCGTAGAATAAAAAAAATGGTATGTCTGAGAAAAGCTCACAAAAAACTAAACGACGCCAGAACTAGGATAACTAATCAATGGTGACGGCCGAAATGACAGTCGCGAACGTTGTTCCCCACCACGTATTCAATTCACATAAGACGAGTGACCTCTGCAAAAACAGTGCGACGAAAACCCCACCTACCTATTGTTCTACTCTACATTTTGCAAGGTCATCACGCGGCACATTAAAAGTCTTTGATGCAAAAAGTGTGCCCATCTCCTCATTCCTAACAGCTACAATGGCTTTTTTCATCATACCGGGATCCCATTTCCTTATTTCGCCATTTTTGGCATGTCTAAATATGTCTCAATATATATAATTCGGGAAATACAAAACTGGAAAATTAACGGGAATTAGGAAAATACTAAGGGAGTAATGTGGGCTACTATTTCACAATACCAGACGCTGACTAGCCCACATTAGCCACCGTTTCGCTTAAAAAGAAAAGTAAACTTTGTATAAATAATTTAAAGAGTTTTTTTCCGCATTAAAAAATGCAGAACAGTTTAATAATTCTATCTGAATTTTCGCACTCTAAAAATAACCACTTGCTAAAAAATACCATTAATATTACACGCCACTGAAAAATAAATCGACTGCACTTCACAAAATATTTTGATCAACTGCTCATCAGTAAAGAGTCCAATTCAAAAGGCGAGCAGCATAAAGCATCCGTTATATGAATTTTTAAGTTCATAAGAAATTTTACTAGTGCATGCTCGTTATTATGAAAAAAACAGGCGTTGAACACATTACCCGAATAGCCCACAATACCCAATCTTACTCTACTGTTTTCAATACATCTCGATGCCTCTGAATGTTCAAAGTTTTGTGCCTTTAAATTTAACAGTGGTTTATGAAATAATAGGAGTGCCAGCATGGAAAAAATGCAACTTTAAATTTACAATAACCACGCAAAAACCATGTTTGCTACAAAATAAATTCCATAAGTTATATTTATTTTTCCGCAGTCCATATATTTATATTTCAAGTAAAATTAAAAATTATTTCCATATCAAAATAGTACAGGGTTGCCCATATTCGACGGACCCGACGGATTTCGATGACTCTTTGGGCCCATTCCAATCGACGAGGCTTGTCCGCAGGCAACAATCTTTGCGTCAATTGAATCTTATACGGGAATAAATGCAAATCAATGCGAATAATTCGTTGTAAATTGGTCCGAGCAATGCCCAACTGCTGAGAATGGCGATTTTGGGATGTCCTTGGCGACGTTTCAACACTGGCCCGTACAAGAGTAATATTCTCATCCGATCGCCTTGGTTGGTTTTGATTTGGCCTCTTTGGATTAAAAAGAGCATCAGCAGTCGAAAACCTTTCGTACAAACGTTTGATGGTGTTCTTAGAAGGCGAACTTTTCACATTATTTAATTTTTTATACGCACGTTGAGTTTTCGCAATTGACTTCTTTTGTTGAATGTAAATTTCAATTTTTGAGAGCGCTAGCGTGGCGTGTATTGTCCATGGCAAAAATCTGCTTGGACTGACGCTTTCAACGCGGTATGTCATTAAGCGATCTGACGTTTTTGTCAAAAGGTACAGGGTTGCCAAATGGGTTCCTTGAATATTGGCAACCCTGTTATAATTTATGTAATAAAAAATTACTTTAAACTGTTAATACGAACTGCATTTAAGCTTTGCAAAAACACTAATACTTCGTTTAATAGCCGAGGTGTTTCAGCACTGCATCACAGCCTCATGGCATAGAGTCCATGGGGTGATAAAAACATTTGAGTGTAATTCTCTTGCGTGCCCCTTTTACTAGCTTCTAAAAATCTGTAGAATTGGTTGTCTTCCGTTTAGCAACTTTTTTTAATGTCAGTCCACAAGTTGTCTATGTGGTTCAGGTCGGGAGACTGAGTAGGTCAACGCATAACCACAACCCCGTAGACCCTAAACCATTTTTTGGGGTCTTGCTTGTATGTGTGGGATCATTGTCCTGCTGTTATACCCATTTCAGTGGCATATTCCATGTGGCATAAGGTAATACTATATTTAATCGTCTAACATTGTACTTTCAAATATGCCCCATTTCGACATGATAACTTCAATCAACACAATTCGGCTTAGGCAGCTGTATGAAAAGCTACTCCTTTAGCGCCGCCATGTTTGAAGGTTTTTGTGGTGAATCAGGGACTATATTCCGTATTGGATGTGCGCTAAACATACTGTCTGGAGCCTTAACTACATAACAACTCGAGTTTGCTTTCATCTGACCAAAATTTATTTCGCCACTTACTCACGGGCCATGACAAATGCTTTTCTGCAGACCCTATACGGGCTGTCACGTATTTCTTTGTCAGTAGCGGTACTTTTCGTGGAACTTTTGTGATTAATTTGAATGGTACCAAACGTCCAAGCATAGTTTCGACTCTAACTGGCAAACTTAAGGCGCCGCTGATGATGCCGATTGATGCAAATGGATTACACTTCCTGTAATGTATTATAATGCGATCGTTTTTAGCGGATATTTTGAGCCTATTTTTATAACTTAAGGCATTTGGCACCATCTGAGCGGTGATTGTAGCCGAATAGGTTGGTGCGTGACTAACATTGGGAAATGCATATATTCGAAACTCCGTGCATGAAACACCAAAATTATAGAAAAAGTTTTTTTCGCTCCTCTGCAGGCAATGACAAACCTGCGAGTGTAATTCTGCCATGAAAAATCTCCTCATGAAAAACATTTGCCGTTCGGAGTCAGCTTAAAACCTATCAGTCCTTCTATTTGTGGAACAACATCGATACGCATACCAAAAATAGGAGGAGGAGGAGTTCGGTCAAACACCTAACAAAAGTGTTCGCACTAATTATTTATTTTTTTATTTTAAACTAAGTTGCAAAGTGGAATAAGCCAAAACTTATCATGGTGCCGGCATACTGCGGCGAACTGTTAGGTGAAATGGAGAAGGGTGGTTGCTGGGAGAGTCCAATTGAGCTCTAGTTATTTTTAGAGCCAAGAGTAGCCTGAATAGTTGGGTGCATCAACGTTTTCAATAATAAAAACAATCAAGTGCAAAACAATCAAGTGCTTCTAGAAAGGCCTGGCAGAGTTGTAGCAGAACAGAGCACAGGGAGTGGGCTACGGGCTCTAAAAGGAGTAATTACGGGGCACGGTTCATGGGGGCAGTATATGATCACCATAGGCATCATCGGCTATACACTGTGTACATTTCGTTTCGAAAACTACGGTTGTACAGATCATTTTCCCTACCACTGTCCCGCTGTGGCCAGACCTAAATGGTACATTTTATAAAACCAAAAACTGGAGGTTTGCTTAGGAGGCATGAATCCTCACCACATCTGTAACTCTTCTTCTTCTTCTTCTTCTTAGCTTCACAATCCGTGGTGGACCATAGCTTTATTCTTTCCATGGCTACATCTCTCCAGTTGTATACGTCCATTTGCTTAAGATCTGATTCGACGTCATCTAACCCTCGCCTTCGTGGGCGTCCTCTTTTTCTTCCTCCAATGGTGTTAAAATAAAAGCTTTCCCAGCATTTCGCTCTTTCGGCATGCGCAGTACGTGTCCAATCCATCTAATTTGTTGGGCTTTGATAAAACGTATTACATTTTGTCTTTGAACGATTTCTTCGATTTCATTTTTGTAACGAATAGCTGCCATCTATTGTTGCAACCAGACCATATATTTTCCTTATGCTACGTCTTTCGAAGTACATTAGCTGATGAATATCCTTTGTTTTCAGTAACTCATTATCTGTAACTCATTATCACTTAAATCTTATATGTATTTTGACCTTAGATGTAATGGGCGTTATTGCCTAAGTGCTTGGAAAAAAATTGCTGGCCAGCCAAAATGTCAATTTATTTTATTCAACGCTATATATCTTGAAAAGAATTTTAATTTTTTTAACATAAGACTTTACTTGCGTTTGTAAGCAATTTTTTCTTTTGAAATAATAAACTTCAGTAATGTAAGCATCCTCCTACTTTACTCCACCCTCTTCTTCCCTTGCAAATAATTATTTTACGCATTAGAGCAGTTTAACGTATATAAATCATTATCACATCGCTTCCTGAGGCCAGTTAATTATGCCATCCGGACCTTAGAGTTGCAACAATTTTTATTATTGTTGTTATTGTTATTATTCTTCTTGTTTTTGCTACGTCTGAGGCATGACAATGCATATTGTAGTAAATTTTTGTTAAAACCAAACGAAAAATAACGCGCCTAGCAACGCGTAAGACAGGCTTTGTAATGAACGATGAAAATATTGCGAAGCTAAAGTAAAAAACCAAAGGAGAAAAAAAAAACGAATAAGAAGAACCATGCACGACAGCAAACCTTCAGCCAGTCGCCGAGCACAAAATTAATAAATACTTGAATGCGCGCGCATTCTTCGAAGACTTTTGTTTTGTAATTTATACCACTTTATCACATCGCCACTGCCGCTGTCGTTACCAACTTCTGTAGTGGCGGCCTTCAATGTCGCAACGCTCTGTAGCGCCTGAAAATATGCTACATCCTACCGTTTAATTGAATTACACCCCCATTTTTGGTGGCAGCGCCTTTGCGTTGTAACTTCTCTTGCAAAACTTTGTAGCTGCCACAGATTTCTTTTATCTTATTTTTATTCTTTATTTTTTTCTATCTTTTTTTATTCCTTGGCCGCATTCCGTCTTTCACACCACAATTCTTTTCATTGTTCTTTTAATATAATTAAACAGTTGTTGCGTTAATAATTACTTTTATAATCTTACGGAAAGAAGCAAACTGGCGCACATACGCATACTCGCACAAAACTTACAGTTACTAATAAAAGTCAAGATTTTTGCAATTTGCATTTCACTTACGGTCTGTTTCTATCGGGTGTTTTTTATAGCTGCAGGAGACCGCTATGGATAACTATATGTAGTTAGGTTCAAGAAGTTATCATGAATCGTTTAACGAACAACGCTTGCAATTGTAGAAATTTACTTAAAAAAAATAAATCTGTTCGTGAATTTCATAAAGCACTGGTGGCATCATCGATGCCTATTTATTTCGAAATGAGGAAGTAGCTACCGTTACAGTGAACGGCGAGCACTATCGAGCAATGCTGACTGAATTTTGGTTTCCAAAACTCAACAGCTAACATCGACGACATTTGATTCCAACAAGACAAGGCACAACTTGCCTAACAGCGCGCTTAACAATCGATTTATTGCAATATTCAAGTAACCAAAGACGCCATATGATCAGATTTATTAGAAAAAGTGGTTAAAAGAATAATTGATTTTGTTCTCAATTTAATGGCTTTTGTCCTTCGACTAGGTGCAGAATTCTATGCACATAATATAGTAATATAAGGGTGGTTAAGTTTCAAGGGCCGGAATTCATTTTGAATAAAGTAAAATTTTTTTTTTAAATTATTGTCATTTCTCTTTATTATGATGATATTGGTACACCTCAATTACGCATGGGATAAAATATTGGCCAAATAGCCTCCGCGGTCTCGGCGGCACACCTCCAAACACCACCGAATGGAAATAGTTCCTTATAAAAGGTGGTTAAGTTTCAAGGGCCGGTGTTGATTTTGAATAAAATACAATTTTTTTTTAATTATTACCATTTCTCTTTATTATGATAATACTAGTATAGCTCAATTACGTATAGAGCAAAATATTGGCCAACTAGCTGCCGCGGCCTCGGCGGCACACCTCCATCCGATGGTCCAAATTTTCGATGACGCTGAGGTATAAGTGAGGTTCTATGCCGATAATGTGCCGAATTACCTCATCCTTTAGCTCTTGAATTGTTGCTTTTTAGGGTGTTATGGAAATGGATTTTGTATGTAAATGGAATTTTCATATAAACGTATAAAATACACCTCGTGCAAGAATTGAAGCCAGATTACCGTCGTTTGCGTCGCATTTTTTGCTGATTGGGCTCATTTAGTTTTAATATTTAGATTTGTTGGAAAAAGTAGTTCCAAATTGGACTTATCGAATATATCACGTAACCCGTAGCCAAGGCTATATCGGACATATGCCAGATGTCATATACAAAAAATAAAAGTCATAAAATTATCTTCCAGAGTATTAATCAAAAAATGCATTCCAACTAGGGTTTCTCATTTCCCGTCACATAATGATTCCCGGGAAACGAGAATATTTCGAAAATATTCCCGGGATTCCCGGGAAAATCGAGTTTTTATATTTACTAATTAAAATAAATTTATTAATTTAAAAACAATTAAAAAATTCATTTTCACATATTTTATTCATATTCACAAAACAAAAAAATTCATATTTATTCAAATTCATAAAACAAAAAAAAAAGTTATTTACTAGAAGAGTTTTTAAAATGAGTTCTGAGACAAACTAGCGCATTAACTGAATTGTCGTTGAGTCTTGTCCTAATTTTGGTGACAAAAAGGCCAGCAGTCGAAAATACTCTTTCACTTTCCACTGAAGTTGGTTTAATGCAAAGAAGAGCATCTAAGAGCATTTTCAAATTTTTGGTTAACTTTCCACTAGCTTCAAATAAATTAAATTCTTTTAATATAGTCTTATATTCTGTATCTCCAGTACTTTGTTTTTTTGGCGCTCATACTATTTATAGCACTTTCAAGCTTTCGTTTCAAAACATTCGCGGGCATTTCTGCTTCTATATTGTTTTCCGTTTCGGAAATCAATACGCTTTCTTCATTTTCAAGTACAGTGGTGTCTTCAAGGATATTAACTGGAAATAGGCGGCGTAACAATTCTTTAGATAATTTAACCATTTCAGACTTCGACGACATTTCAAAAAACATATCATCTTGATTGGAGTACAATAAACTTGAATTATTTAGGTACTTTACCAATGAAATTAAAATTTTGGATCTTCGAGTTGTCATACGGAATTTAAAATTTTGTAATAATTCTCGAGATATTGAATTATCTAACGCATTTAACGTTTCTATTAGGAACGATAGTATTCCCTCACTCTTTATTAAATCCATATCACGTCGACATAATGCATCGGACGCTAATTTTGCTGGACGTAAACAAGTAATTAATGTGCTTACAATTTGGAACAGCTGATCTTCCTTTTCAAGTAGATGTGTAGCATTAACTTCGCATAGACTTTTTTTAATCGGAATTCTTATTTGCTCAAATCTTTCCAACATATCTAATAAGCTATTTCACCTTGTCGTACAGTCTAATGATAGGTTTAATTCTTTACCATATTCTAATTTGACATTTTGCTGAAGAATTGTGTTACGTACTGGCGATTTTCTGAAAAATGATGCTATATTGCGGATTTGTTTTATTGCATCCTGGATATGAGGTTTTAGATCTTTGAATTTAAGGTCACTTATATTTGTATCATGTTCATATGACATCCCTTCAAATGTTGTATTTTCGTCTTTGTCAAGACAATCATAATTATCAATGTCGCTATCATCATCTGAATCTAATAATTGGTCTACTTGGTGCTGCTGATTTTTTTGCAATAATAATTCTGTCTTAGTAGAACCAAAAAGGGTATCCAGAACAGCCAAATGAATCCCATGTGTGTAGCATTGTAAATGGAAGGCAGGAGCTAACTTTCTAAATTTCACCATAACGGCTGCTCCATCAGTTATGATTGCAATAATATCTGTAGATAAATTCAAGTTAAATTCCTTTAACCGCTCATTAACTAAATCTAAAGTTTTTTCAGCTCCACAACTTCCTTCAATTCTTATTAATCCCAAATTTTCAAATATCCCACCATTGGACATAATATTGATATTCATGTATCTACGATTACGGCTGCTTGTCCACTCATCTACAGTTAAGCAAAATTTTTGATTTGCATTTAGAATAGTTGAAAATCTATATTTAAGTTTTGATTTAACTTCGGCATAATAGTTGAATATAAGATTCATTATGTGTGAAGGATTTTTAGGAAGAAAATATCCTTTCGCACAAATAGATTCACGAATGAACGTACTTTTCGAAATAACATTGATGGAAATTTCATCTACAGCTGCTAGTTTTGCAAGAATTTCTTCCAATGATTGTTTCTTTACATATTTTAAAATGGAATTTTGATTTCCTGAAATTGATTTATCAGATTTGTCCGGCGATGAAGTACTTGGAGCGTGGAATTTATTGTTCTTGGTAACCAAATCTATTCCATGTTGGATTTGCATATGACGATTTATTCCACTTGTGGAACCTCCCTTTCTCATAATCACTTGATTACATTTATTGCATTTTGCTTTGTCCTTATTAGTAGAATCAATGGTAAAATAAAATCTCCAATTTCTTTCTGACGACGTTCGTATTTTTTAATAACCCTTTAATTTTAATATTTAAAATATCAGTGGAATAATAACTAATTGTTATTAAAATTCAATTAAACTTACTTTAATTCACAAAGAAATCTTTTAACCACTTTTAATATATAACTTTTTAAAATATAAAAAGTAAAGACACCCAAACGCTATGACTTTTCAAATATTTGTGTTGCACAGCTGTATAATCACGAAAACAAGAAAGTCAATGCTTGCTTAGCTTACTTTGTTTTTGAATATTTTTAAATAAAAAAAGTAATTTGAATTTTTCATTTTAAATAATAATAAATGTTAAATAATCCCGGGAATTTACGTTTTTTTTCGGGAAATCGGGAATAGATATTTTTGCGGATTACCCGGGATATCGGGAACGGGAAATCCCGGGAGAGAAACCCTAATTCCAACAATATTTTTATTTCGTATTATCATTTTAAGTTTTCAAGCTCTTAAAAAACACCCGATACAATTAAAAGTAAGAGATTTGCGGATACATATGAACATGGTTGGGTGCGTTAAAAGTTGTGGAGGCGAGTAATGCCGGAAATACTGAAAAAGCAAATTTTCAGAAAGGCTTTTCTATGTAAAATTAATTACCCACAATGGTGGGGTATACGAGTACATATGTAAATATATGCTCGTGCGCTTGTATTGGAGGTAAACTTAATTGGTTGGAGGAAAATCACGGAGATTAATTTTACTTTAATTTCCATTTTTAAACTTTCAATTGTATTGAGTGTACGAGTATAATTGGGAAATAAAGCATTTACAAGAGATAGCAAAAGTGGTAATATATCGTTTAGAGCTACACTGCACTTGAGACTGGGTTGAGAAAGAAGTTATAACTCGCTTATTTACGATTTAAGAAAAACATTTTATACGAAAATGTGCAATAAATTTTAAGGTACGAATGACAAAAATATCCCAGTTTAAACTAAAATACCATTTTCTGGACTTTTAGGAGGATCAAAAGAGAATTATTTTTGTGCTACCAAAATCATCTCAATATATGCTTTAAATATGGGGGAGGACCTTTATAATCGTATGGCGTCGGCACCGGTCTACTACAGACTTATGAATTTATGCTATCACAGAATCATCACAAATCTTTAGTTTTAAGTGTTTGCCGATTTGTCGAAGTATAAAGATTTTATATATTTTTGGTTTTCTTTTTTTATTATTCAATTATGGCAGCAAATTTTGTAAAACATTTAGTTTTCCGGAAGCTTTTCTTTTCTTCTACAATTCGAGAAAGGAGCCGCTGAAAGTGATCAAATTTTTGTTAAATATAAGTAAGCTTTGATTTCGGCAGTAATTTTGTTATCAAAAGCAAGAAGCAGTTAACTCTAGCTCGTATATAAAGATTTATTTAGTTATTTTATTTATTTAGCAAAAGGTTAGTTAAATTATGTATGTATGGATGTATGGAGGATAAGGTGAAAGAATCTCAGCACCTTCTCCTTAGCTTCCCTGCTCTGGCGGGGCTAAGACCCAGACATTCCTTGTCACGCCTTCTGATATAGCTGGCGCTGACATTAAAAATCTGATGAATTTCATCAGCAGCACAAAGCGGTTGACGCAAACATAGTCATCGTTCGTAATCCGCACGCTCCTAACCATCCCAGCACCGCCTCTCCCCGCCCTCTCTCTGCATTCCATCGGTCTTTCTCTTTCACCTCACTTCCTTCATAATGGTATTACAAGGACGAATCTTTCTTCGTCCAAGTGTGCTCATTTCTTGGGCCTTATCTCCACGCCTAATCTCCAACGCGTAATATAACTGATTTGGTTTTTTTTCTTGCTGCTTGGTGGTTTGATAGTCGAAGTGATTTGCTTTTTCTTATTGTTTCTTTTTTTTACATTGGTTGAAATTGTTTGGGATTCAAACAAGCTAATTGCAAAAAAAAAAATACATTTTAATTTTAAATACATAGTTAATTTTTTTCTTTTTATAAGTTTTTTTTTTGTTTTTTGTAAACCTGTCTTCACCTTGCACAATTTGAAAAATATGTGGAAGAAAAAGTGAAAAGGATTTGTAGCAGACCTACAGATCGTTAATTTTGTGTGTCTGCTATTTTCTTATTAGCAAACTGATCACAATTTCATATCAATGAAATACTGAACGTTAGAAAATCATTTTACTGTTGTTGAGGTGGTTGAGTATTTGTGCTAAATAATCTTAATTAGCGAATAGCGCCGCTATTACCACTATTCGTGTGATGTTCTTTTTTTTAAGTCTGATCCATTTAGAGAGATATCCAGATATAACAGCAAATTTTTTATTCACAGAAAATTCATTAATCCATTTATAATTTGCTGTGGGAAAGGTTTACCGAATGAGCAAAGTCTTTTTCTATCTAAGCCTGGACATTTGCATAAATAGTGGAAAATACTTCCTTTCACGCCCTCCGTCTTACAGCTTCTGCAGACGGGATTGAAAGGAAGGTTGAGTGTAGCTGTGTGATCCCTTACCTGCCAGTGACCTTTAAGGGTTGCAGTAATACAAGAAATGTTTGAGCGAGAGCATCCTCTCCTATCATGTTTCCTTATTTCGTCTAAAGCATAGTAGTGTGAGGCAATGGATGTTTTTTATTGTCTTGAATGGGGTAGTGACTCCAACCGCCTCTGTTATGTCTTGTGTCGAGCCTTTCCTTGCTAGCTCGTCTGCTTTCGCATTTCCCTCTATATTCCTGTGTCCCGGAACCCATATGAGAGTAATTTGAAGCCAGCAATCAAGCAGTTGTAGTTTCTTTCTACATTGTGAAACTCTACATAGAAAAACATATTGGAAAAAATAAAAATTAAGAAAGTCAGGAAAATTTTAACGACATTATTAAATCACACACAGAACTCAAAGATATGTTTGAGAGTTCATTACAGAAACACTTTAAAGCTTTAAATTTAAAATACCTTTCCAATTGCGGGCCAACCTTTTCTAACGCATTCACTTACGCATACTATACATTTGAGTGCTCTCTCCTTCAAAGGCAACTCAACTGGGATTAAGTAGAAGTTATTTTTTTAATATTTGAAATTTTGTTTCTTCATTGCCATAGGAAATCGAGTGCTTTGTACATATTTGAATGTTCTAAAAGTTCAAGTTTTCAATTTGATATCACCCATAAAGGCCAAAAATACGGCAGGTAGGTTGCAATAAAAACTAGTACTGAATGCATATGCTAGTCAAAAACTATATGCCACATATATAAATGAAAAAAAGATGAAATCATCAACAACAAAAATATGTTTATAATATCAAAAAAGTTCTCTTTGAAGTGCTGAGTACTCATACGCATATGCTTGCATTGAAGGAAAATAAATCGGATGCAACAAAATTGCACTTAAAGGTATCACTGAGGCAAATAAGAATTTATTTTCCATTCACTTTCAAGTGATATTGGCAAAATTATACACTTATAGCAACAACAACGAATGCATTGCTTGGAAGAAAAGTATGCAGATTTTGTAGGAAAATATTTATTTGAGTGCACATGCATGCATACACACATACATACATACGAGTGCAGAAGTGTGTGTTTTGATTGGCTTGCTGTACATCCAACAACAAAGTAATTACAAATTTTACTTACGCACGCCTTACAATAAGAGCATTCGAGCTTACCGTTTGATTTTTAAATGCACTCTACTGTAAATAAAGAATATATGTATATATATATATATGTGTGTATATATAATATGTATATATATATGAATTAGGGTGGTCCAAATAAAAGTTGCTTAGTGCAATCCCCAAAATTGTTTGTTTGTACAAAAAATCAGACTCCTATTTTTAATTATTTCAAATTAATACTTGCGCGTGCCGCCAACGCTTTGAGAATCACTATTGAATTCCCATGGGAATAATTCCGTTTTAACTAAATTTGGTACAAAATATTTGCTGGTCGATAGCATTTAATCCCCTTTCTTAAGCGGTAAGTGGTAGTCAGAGGCCAGAAAAAATGATGATTTTCAATAATTTTTTTTTTGCTAGTCAGTTGCCTGATTTTACAAAAATAAAAACGTAGCATTAATACATCACGTTTCGACTTGACTTTAGCAAAATTTCAAAAAAAAACGAAAATAAATGAATAAAAAAGGCATCACTGTTTGACTGGAGCCCGTTTCTCCAGAAGTCTCTTGCGGTGATCATCACAAGTCGTTGGAGATTCTTCTAAAATCAATCGGACAGGAGAAAGTTTGTTTTCAAAATTAACAATATGGTGGCTTCAGAAAATATTTTTCAGATTTTCGAGTAAAAAATTAACTTAACTTTTTTATGTTTTTCAGTATAAATTTTATTGAAATCTTCCAAGCGGTTTATAAGTTACAGTGATCCCCAGTTCGAAAAACATATGATAGGTACTTGAGAGATCGTCAAGAGACATTGCACGACACATTATTACTATACTAAGACTTTTGTTTATTGTAGTACTTAATTTTATTAATTGGAAATAAATAAACAAATATAATAAAAAACAAAATACACATGTGGAATGACGCAAAGTGTTGGTGGGGAGAGAGAGAATAAGTGATTATCATCTGCACAACTGCTCAGACAGCTACGCAGGTGAATGACATCTGACTCTCACAGGTGTAAGCAAAGCACCCAACAACATGCCGAATAAGTCTCCGGGCTTATGCGAATCAAGGGAAAAGAGCGATGCAATCAATCCGTTTCCACTCCTGAACAAGAGCGCGCTGAAAAGCACCAATGCGAGCATTAAACTCCAGGCATAAAAAAAGCGACACGCAACAGCAGAAGGAAGAGAAAATTGAGCAAGCGACAAAGCGAGAACCCTTCCGGTTAATTATGGAACACAACTTCGTTCATATGGCTGCCTCGGCTAGCCACCAAGGTCTTTACGCAAAATTCGTCTCAATGATGTCTCCGAAATGTCCAATTGTTGAGAACGACGGTGAACTGATGTTCCTGGTGATTCACGAACACTCTCGGCCACATTTCGGGAGTACGCACGGTTTTTGGTCGGTCACGCGTTGGTTTGTCAATAAGCAACCCAGTTTCTCTTACTTTTTTCCCAAAGTAACGCACATACGCTTCATTCGGTGCTTTTCTTCTTCCCATTGCCGTACGTAATTTTCGTACACATTCTGCAACATTACCATGATTTTCAAATTAATGTCGCAATATTTCCCAGCGTTTTTTGAGCGTGTACACAACCATTTTCGTTCAGCGGAAGAATATTCTTAAATAGAATTTAAAAATAGAATTTTCTGTCAAATCAGATGACAGCTAAGTGTTATCATTCTTCAAATAATACCTAGCTCAAATCCGTAACGATAGAGGGCGGGCCCTATATTTTCCCGAGGCTCCTAGATGGAACATAGGGCCTCAATAAAAAAAATTGAATTAATTTTTTCTAAGGCTAAACATTTAATTTCGTTCCACGCACGGTCTGCTTTTCTTGATTCTGCGTCGACCTGACGGCTCCACGTATTGGCTGGTCTCCCACGTCTGCGGCTGCCTTGGGGGTTCCAATCCAGTGCTGTTCTTGCTATGCCATCATGGGCTTTCTCAACGTGTGACCCATACATTTCCACTTACGACGTTGAATTTCTATGTGGACTGGTGTTTGCTTGGTCACAATCCAGAGATCTGCGTTACTAATAACCTGGGGTCAATATATGCGCATAATCTTTCGTAGGCAACGATTAAGAAAGGCTTGCAGCGACTGTAGTACACATGCCAATATGTTCCAAGTTTCACACCCATACAACACTTGAGTTTGGTATGCCTGGAGATATGAGACGCTCTCCAAACCTTATCCAGCATTTTTCTATCCGCGATTAAAATCACTTGTTGAATGCACAATTTGCGAACGCTCGAGAGCCCTTTGTTAATTGTTGAGTAACTCGAAAAGTATTTGTGGGATTCACTTCAAATTTTAACACAATATTTTTAAAGTATTATACTTTAAGAAAATGCAAAAAAAGAAAAACCAATTTTTTTGAAAATTCTGACTACCCCTAACCCCTTAATAAAATGATACTTTTGCTTTATTCACAAAAAAAAAATATACTCGAATTATTTGTATAGTTTATTATAGCAGAATTAAGAAAAAAAAATTAGTTTACTCACTTATATTATTCCAATACATCGCACATATGCATATGCGCTGTTTTTCAATTCAATTGTTTTTGTATGTGAAATGAACTGAAGCAAAAAATATGAATTTTGTTGAAATACAGGTAGTTGAAATTAACTAGTGTTAATAAAATATGTATGCATACAGTGACTGGCACATGAAGGTGAATTGAATTTGTCACAATTAAAAAAAGAAAATGTGATATACGGCACAAAATTTGTTTCACATATCAACATAACAAAATATGAATTAAATATTTATGACTCTTTTTATGTTAATATTTGATGTCACCACCTGCAACATCTATTACCGATTGCAACTTCCAGGGCATTGATGAAATTAGTTTTTTTAAGTCATATTCCTGTTAACTCGTTTGCCATTTCTCTTCAACGCACCGTATTAAGAGGTTTTTGCTTGTGGTACAGCTTTTCTGTCACTTTCTTTTTCAAATTTAACCATACATTTTAAATTGGGTTGATATGTGGGATCTCGGCAGCTGATTTGCGCAATTATGGAGCAACCAAGAGCTCCATGTGTTCGACTTGTGCTTAGAATTATCATCTTGGTGTATTTGGAATAACAATTTCTTTGGATTCTCTGGATTGCATTTCGCTTCAGATTGTTGCGTAATAAACATTTTGAATATATTTATTTTTTCGTGTTGTTTTCAATAACTTGAATTTCGCCAACATCTTTGCTATGCTACAGATACAACCCCATACATTTACACTTAGCTTTCCAAATTTCACAGTGGGAATAATGTTCTTGTTTTCTAGGACTATTAGCGGCTTTTTCTAGACTCTATTCGGCATATCGAGGTTATATAGCATAATTTTTCCTTCATCACAAAAAAAAAATATATATATCCTAATATTGCACGTGAGTTAGAGCAAAACAAAGTATGAGCTTGGGAAATAAGTTCTTAGCGTCTTTACCGAAGACTTTTATTTAAACAAGTCTGTTTACAATCTCTTCCAACCTCTCGACCAATTCGTTGATGCCGTGCCGCCATAAATTGCCTGGTCTGGTGTCAAAGGAGGTGTTGAGCCAGTTTTTCATGACCTACTTGTTATCGAAGGTAAACGCCCTTTATATAGTTTGCCAGGAAACGGACCTCACGAACCTCCCATTCGAGCTCTTGGATTGCGGCTTTGACGACTTGAGCAACATGAGACCTTGCGTTGTCTGGTAGGAGTATGGTTTGACCATGTGAATCAGCACTTTCAGTCTAATAGCCTTATTCCCGCAGCGTAACTGGGCAATGTAAAGCTCCTTGCTGACCGTGGCATGTGTTGGAGCATTTCCCATTGTACGATGCCCTCCCAGTCCTACCAAACGCATTTCATGATCTTTTTTGGATGAAGATCCGGCTTAACTCTCGGCTTTGGCGTATCTTCTAGAGCCATCCGCACCTTTCTTTGCTTCATATTGATGTATATGCAGCATTTCTCATCTCCCGTTATGACTCGGTACAAAGAGAGCGGTTTATAATCACGTGTTGCTCGATGGCGGACGATATACTGAGGAGCAATTTGAAGGAGATTTTCTTTGTTTTTTTCGTTGAATTCGTAAGAGACCCAGGCTTCAAATTTTTCGTAAGTCTCAGTGAACGAAGGTGATTGAGAATCGTTTTATGAGCGCAGTTCATTTTTTCCGCCAGTTCACGACTTACCTTCACCTTATAAAAATGTACAAGAGAAAGAGAGAGAGAGAGAAAGAAAGATATTTCAGAGCTATAAAAATGTATTAGAGAAAGAGAGAAATATTTGGATAAGTTCGCCATTTGGGCTTCATAAATTACTATGCACTTGAGTGTGCCTCATAGTGGTCAACCGGTTCAATATAACCCAACCTAACCTAATCTAAGCACTCATCAATAGGAAGTAATGATAATTTAAACTACTTACAACGCATGTATTTTTTTGCTACCAAAGTTGATTCCTTTTTTTTTTTGTAATTCTTCAGATCGAAAACACGCATTTGCTCTTAAACCATTCTACCACAAAATATGGTATTTAAAAAACGTGCTTTGGAATGCTTTGAACACATTAAGTAACCAGCAGATTTGAAGAAAGCTTTCCTGTTTTTGTACGATAGGGCTTTGTATAGCCGGACTGGAATCGTAAAAAGCAGCATATCGCTTAGAAAATTCAGCAAACATTTTTTGCAAATATTAGTCTACTTCAAAATGACAAAAAAATGTATGTAGTGTCGCACGGAAGCGCATGTCATGGTCTAATGTGAAACAACCCCTAGAAGTACTAGATATAGTACGAAGTATTAGGTGTCGAACAAAAACGTGCACATAAATGCGTGGGAGTAGCGAATATGCAAAAAATAAGCTAGTTTTTGTTGATTGTGGCAATTTTTGGTTAAAACTGTAAACGCACACACAGGCCCAAGCGCTCATTTTGAACAGTAAAAGTTGAAAATAGTAGTAAACCGGCAATAACTGCAAGCATTCGTACATTTCACAGCAATTTTATAGCAACAAATCAGTGCGTTTGAGAGAGAAGAAGCAAGACAAGCAGCAATAAAGTGTAGCAAATAAAAAAATTTAAATGCACATTAAACGGTTGGGAGAAAAACCAGCAAAAACCATAGAATTTTTTTATTTAAATGACGAACCACGTAGCGCAAGCAATAAGCTGAATGCGAACTCAAGCGTCGAAATGTAGCTGATAAAGGGCACGCACACAAATCCATGTGTGCATGCACATTTACGTACATGAAAGCATGTGGAAATTTATCCCAACAGTAGAATGCAGCCAAATGTATGAACAAAAACTAAAGCACTCACACATGTACAACACCGCAATGACATACTGACACAAAATACTTAGCGCATTCGCGACTTATTTGAATTTCCTTTCACTTTTTCTGCTCAGTTTTTTAAAGCGGTTTTACGTGCGACTCTTGGCGTGGGTGCTACATATTCCTGAAGGTAAAACTTGAACTAGTGAAATAAGTTTCCGGTTGAGAACTAGTACAATTTTGGAAATTGTGAACACATTGCGAGAGCAGTACTCATTTTGCGAGTAGTACTCACATCGTGGGTGGTATTCATACTGTTGTCAGTGGTACTCGTGTTGTGGGTTATTAATTCGGCGAGTAGTATTCATGTTGTGAATTTAAGTAGTACTCTTTTTATTAGTAGTTCTCTTGTTGGCAGAGTAGTATTCGTAATGTTAGTAGCGTCATCTGTTCTTAAGCTGTGACAATATCAAAGCAGATAAGTATTGTATTGAACTATAGCTTTTTAAGTAAAAGAAGTTGTCTACACAAAACTAGAAAAGCAGTTGGATGTTTAGCATTATATTTCAGACAGTTAGACCTCCCATGCATGAAAAAAAATGTTTTTCAATAAAAAAAATCAATAGTGGTACCATAGATAGGCACACTGTTACGTTACAAGTAGCAGTTATCAGTAAAATTTTAGTGATTATGAAATTTAATTTACATTGCCAGTAAACTTTTACTGATTACTGGAAAAAAATGCAGTAAAAATATTTTTTTATTGATTACTGAAAAAAATTGCCGGGAAGATATTTGTTTTCTGATCACTGATAGATATTTAAGTAAAAATACTGAAAATGTAATTTTATTTGCATTGCCAGTAAAATATTTACTTTTTACCGGAAATAGTTACTGGTAGTCACAAACTAATACAAATTAATAATAATAATAATAATTTATCCTAGTAGGTGGTCCAATGACCGACACTGCGACCTAAAAGATCTTTTGTGTCAAGCTACCTAATTTAATATGGATGATCCTTCTGATCATCCGCGAAAGTTACCCGACCACTACATCAGGTTCTAGTTTGCCTAGCTGTTCTCTGCCTTTGGAAAGGAGTTGGTTGAAAGCCATGTTCTTCCAACAATTTTTCTGCTATACGTATAAACCTTAGTATATCTGTAATAGGAGCTTTCTTTATTTCTTCCGGATCCAGTTGATCACGGTGGAAAATTTGCATTCTGGTTCTAGCCAGTGCAACGCACTCGCACAATAAGTGCTCCGTTGTTTCATCATCCTCAAAACAGAGTCTACACTCAGTGTCCCTGAGAAGTTGAATTCTGTTAAGATGATAGTTTAGATAGTAGTGGCCCGTAAGAAAGCCTACTATTTTCCTGATATCTACTTTCCGTAAGTTAATCAGTTCCTTTTTGTAGGGAAAAGGTCTAACCAACCTCTTGGCTTGACGAAGTTTCAGATTATCTTTCCAGTAAGCTATTCTGAGAGTATGTTCCCACTGGTCTACCCTAGATTTAGCTTCCGCCCAGTTGATACCACAATATGGTTCTGGTCCTATAAGGTCTGATGTCGATCCAGCCCTTGCCAGTTCATCAGCAATTTCGTTACCCTCGATTCCAGAGTGACCTGGAACCCAGCAAAGTACAACCGTATTTTTTGTACTTAATTCTTGAAGATTGTTTACACATTCTTCCACTAGTCTCGACTCCAAAGAATGAGACATTAGTGCTTTCAGTGCCGCTTGGCTGTCCGAATATATAGTTATGTGGGCCCCTTTGATACCCCTTTTTAGATTTGTCAGTGCACAGATCGAAATCGCTTGGACTTCGGCCTGGAAGACACTGGGCCATTTGCCCATGGGTTCTGAAATTTTTGTGTTGGGTCCAAAGATCCCGGCACCAACTCCAGTATTTGTTTTTGAACCATCAGTGAACCATTTCAGACTTTTTGGGTTAACCCAAGGTCCTCCAATTTCCCATTCATCACGGTCTGAGATAATTATCTCATAATTTCTATTGAAGACCCGTTTCGGAATCATGTAGTCTGTTACTGAACAGCTAATATCCCTATCCGGTATTTTTCTTAGAATATTCATATGACCAAAGTCACTGTATTCCTTATTTGACAAGATTTGCATTTTTAGTGCATTTCTAGCTGCACATTTCCATATGAATATATGCAGTGGGGATAATCCTACTATCGCTTCAATTGCAGTTGTAGGACAGCTTCGCATGGCACCTGTTATAGACAAACAGGCCTGCCTTTGAAGACTTGCCAGTAATTTCTTGGCTGTTTCTTGTGTGGTTTTGGGCCACCAAACAAGGGACGCATAGGTAATGATTGGTCGAATCATCATTGTATACATCCAATGAATCATTTTGGAGTCAATACCCCATGTTCTCCCCAGGAGACTGCGACATGCCCACATGGCTCTGGTGGCTTTATCTATCACCGATTTAAGGTGAGAGTTCCAATTTAATCTTTTATCCAGAACAACTCCTAAATATTTGACCTCATTGGAATAGTTTATATTTGTTCCTTCGACAGTAATTGAACCAAGGTCCAACTTATATCTGTTTGTGAAAGGTACAATAATAGTCTTGCTGGGATTTATAGAAAGTCCTTCTGCACGACACCAGTTTAGAATGAAATTTAATGTTTGATTCATAATGCTGGATATTGTTCTGTCGAATTTGCCAGGAATGATCACTGCAATATCGTCAGCATAGCCAATTACCTCCAAGCCTAACTCACTTAGTTTGACTAGGAGGTCGTCAATAACCAAGGACCATAATAAAGGTGACAAAACACCACCTTGGGGGCATCCTTTTAATGCTTTGACTGAGACTGATACATCTCCTAGAGATGAGCTGATTTCTCTGCTTTCCAGCATTGCCTTTACCCACCCTATGGTCGGCTTGTCAATGTTTTTATTTTGTAATGCTCTATCAATCGAGCGATAATCTGTATTATCAAATGCACCCTCGATATCTAAAAATGCGCATAAGGCGATTTCCTTAGAATAATGAGCTTTCTCTATCTTTGATACGAGAAAGTGAAGAGCTCCTTCTGTAGATTTCCCTTTATTATATGCGTATTGCGATTTATGCAAAGGTGTGTTCTTTTCTAGATTTTCTCTAATGTGAAGATCCACCAATCTAAACTAATAGGTCTATATGACTTTGGAAGTTCACTGGACCTCTTGCCCGTTTTTGGAATAAATATCACGTTGACCTTACGCCAAACGTTTGGTATGTATTCCATACTAAAGCTATTCCTAAAAATGGCAACAAGTGGTTTTATTAGTATTTCTATCCCTCGTAAGAGGAGGGCTGGAAAAATACCGTCTACCCCTGGTGCTTTAAATGATTGGAAGGACCCAACGGCCCACCGTACTTTGTTTGGGGTAAAGATACGTCCTGACAGACTCCAGGATTTTTTGTTAGCCACGACCCCTTGGTCTGGTGTTAACTGATCATCCCTCACTGTCGATGACGTATCTATAGATCCCGGGAAGTGTACTTGAAGCATATATTCCAAAGTATCTTTCTGATTTTTTGTATACGACCCATCTGGTCTTTTTAAAGTTGTAACACCGTTTGAGTGTTCCTTGCACAAAGCTTTATGGAGCCTGGCGCCCTCTGGCGCCTTGATAATACTTTCACAGTATCTTCTCCATGACTCGCGTTTAGACTTTCTCAATTCTTTGTTGTAATTTGTTAGAGCAACCCTGTAGTCGTCCCATACCTTTGTATGTTTACAACGATTGAAAAGTTGTCTTGTTTCTTTACGCATTTTGGCAAGCTTATCATTCCACCATGGGACCTTTCTAGTCACATTACGTGTTTTGACTACGTTGCTTTCGTGGTATGCTGAAATTATTGTATCACTTAGTTGAAACGCTGCCTCATCTAGTTCACCAACAGAACTTATGTTGATAGGCAGTGAATCGACCTTTGATTCTAGTAATTCCTGATATCGTTTCCAATTTGTTCTTTTAGGATCGAAGACCTCATTTCTGAGATCACTTCTACCTGGTAGATCAAACCTTATGTGTAGATGGTCTGACAAAGAGGCTTCGTCAGACACATGCCAATTTCTCACAAAGTTAGCAATGTATGGGCTTGTTAGAGTAAGGTCTAGTACCTCCTCTCTAATAGCGTTAATAAACGTAGGTTTAGTACCTTTATTACTAATGTTTACGTTTTTACTTAACAGATAATTTAAGAGAGACTCACCTCTATTGTTGACATCCGAGCTGCCCCAGATACAGTGATGCGCGTTTGCATCGCATCCGATCACGAACTGTATGTTCCGTGAGTGACAGTGCTCAATAAGCGCCTGCACCTCTACAGAAGGTATATCGTTGGAATCTCCCGGGAAGTAGGCAGACGCACAAACAATTTCCTGTGTCCCCTTTTCCGTTGCGATTTCTATTTGGATAGCTGCCAGATCCTGGCTGGCAAACTCTGAAAGTGGAAAGTAGTTAGTGTTATTGTCTACCATTATCGCAGCCCTTGGACGCGGACAGTGATAATAAACCAACTTACATTCCTTGCTAGATAGTCCTTTAACTTGACCACCAAATACCCACGGCTCTTGCAGTAGAGCTATGGATATTTTTTTCTTCGGCGAATCTCTTGCACATGGTGGCTGATGCTCCTGTGGCATGGTGCAAGTTCGCCTGTAGCACCTTCAATGTGCTCATTTTTGGCTATTTTCTGCCACAAGGTGCTGGAGCCTTGCGCCCCGAGGACCCTTGTTTTTGTGGTCCTTATGACCCCCCACCGGCCGTGGTTTTGCTTGCTTTGGCACCTGTGTGTGCCGAGCTGCAGCGGTAGCCTTTTTCACGACCCTTATCGCGTTTTGTCGCTCTAACGCCGCTTTGCTTGTTGAGGGTTTCTCCACCTCTTTGGGTGCCGTTTCATCAGTATGCCCAACAGCACTACTTATGGATGTTGCGGCAGGTACCTCTTGCGCGCCCAGTGGCTCTGCTGTACCAACGCTTTCCTCTGCCTTTACCTCCGCTTTGTTGTTTTTGAGGATAAGGCGCACATGGCCGAAGCGATATGCAATTTTGCCTTTCAGCTCTGTTAGCTTACTCAGCGATTCGTCGTCAACCGTCATGACAAGGTGAAGTGAGGCACCTTCGGTCGACCTTTGGATCACTTTCCAGTGTTTGGCTGCCAGATTGTTCTGGACCCCAATGGTCGCAAGAATTTTCTCGTTAGAGAGTTCAATACTCTGTGGGAAGAAACCCCTCACGATGAACGTTTTAGGAAAATCATTTTCCTCCACGAGCATCATTTCTAACCCACATTTCTTCTTAATAAGATCGAAATTGCTTCGCATCCATTTGGCCGTGTCATTATTGGAGCAAAGAAACAGCAACCAACCGTTCCTGTGTATTGCACCCTCAAATACTGGCTTGTTATTGTCGTCGACCTCGATCATTACGTCAATAACCGTTTCTTGAATAAGAACCAATTGTTCTTTGTCAAAAGGTGACTTAGCTAGATCAGAAGGGACAATACCCAGCCGAACAATGCTAGCCACTTGGCTAAAAGTTGGCCTTCCCACGTGCGAAGACGTTTTGGGTTTTTTGCCACCTGGCGTTTCTTTGGCTGACTCTTCCGAGCGCACTCTTTTCGCCGTGGAGGCATTTCTTGCTATTTCCAGAGCCTTCTCTCTAGAGTGACCACTTGCCATCGCTTGCTTGAAACGCCTTTTCTCAGCTGACTTCATTTTGACGAAGCCGGATGTTAGGTTCAGTTTACCAAGGTCTGAACCAATGACCGTGCATCCGGATTTTTCTGAGACAACACTATTGTTGTCTCCACACAGGGTGTCGGTATCAGAGGAGTCCATTGACTCATGACCGGATTCTAAATGTTCCGACGTTGGCCTAGGAGCCAGGAAAGGTCGGTCTTCATTAGACTGTGTGGATGTTGATGCGGGGATTTTCTTATCAGCAGCACCTGCCAAAGTAGATGCTGTTGAAGGTTGACTAGGCGCATGTCCAACAACGCTGCGCGCAGCCGAAAGAGGGTTATTCAGCCCGATGGCTGATTCGGTCGAGTTGACCGACGACGATTGCCCAGCAGCAGATTCGTCGTGTTTGGTTTTTGTTTTTTCTTGTTTTGTATCCATGTGATTCCCACGAGTGTTAGGGAAAGGAGGTCACCCACGGCAGAGCCCTTGTACCCCGGGAAGGCATTTAATTAAAACCGGAGATCACCAGGTATCCGGAGTTCGCATATTCACGACTAAGCATCCTCTTAGCCACGCATCCCTCGGCATATGCTGTTCCGCCTTGGATTAGGAGTCTGTCTATCTTAGCCTTCTGCGTATTTATCGATTAAAGCATTTGTTAACAAAATAACAAACTACGTCCATCAGCAAATACACAGAAGTTTCCAGCCGTTACCGCGTGGAGGTGATAGCTCAGGCTTCCATCAGAGAGTCAATTACGGCACGCTCCAAAAAAGCATGTTATTCCCCTTAACTCACTGATGGCTCAACGGCCAACTAATACAAATTAGTTTTAATAAATTATTTAAAAAAGATGTGTACTTCCTTTTTGGTGCACTGTTTCGTAGGTTCCATTTGTCGGAGTTCTTTTTTATACAGGTGACATGGCCAAGCTAACGTAGCCATTGTATTTTTACACGCTTAACTATGTCAATGTTCCTATGTAGCCCTTACAGCTCGCTATTTCACCGTACATGATACTCCTCACCAATGTGGAGGGAACCAAAGATCTTGCCGTAAAATTTTCGCTAGAAAGCTCCCAAAACTTTCTCATCTGCTGTCGTCCAGGCGTCTTGTAGCGTGCCAGTTCGGTGTTTCGGGAGAGAGCTCTATTTCTTCATTGCCTACTGAGCCCAAAGTAACACGCGTTTGTAAGAGTTGTTCATCACTTGATCTCGAAGCTGACATCTAAATGGATTTTTAAAAATCGCAATTAAATGACCCGGACAGAACTAGCGGCAATAACAGCATCCCAATCATCAGTCTGAATAAGGAAGTGCTTCGTAAATCTCTTTTTGCTAATTCACAATATTCACTTGTTTGGACTGTCCGACAGTTATAGTTATGAGCCGATGATTTTGTTATATCGTACACGAAATGCAAAGTCACAACTCAAGATTTTCAACCTTGGTTCTTGTGTATTAATTCATAGTTTATACCGAAGTCATAATAAAAATTTCTTTTAAGACAAGGTGAACTCTCTTTATTAATGATCTTAATCCGTGCATAGTACTAAACATATTCTCACATTATTTCTAATTCAGCCTTTGCTGAATATTTTCGGCTTCAAGTTCTGATCTTTTTGTATTTAGTGTGTCATATGTTCCTTTTCTCTTTTTGAAAAAGGAAAGATAATCCAAAACTAAAAATATTGAATGAGTACATAAATGGCTTAATTTCACTGATGAGAGTTTATTACATTTCGATTACCAATAAACAGGAAATATTTTATTAATAATCCAGATTAAATTACATTATCAGTATTTATACTGCATTTTTTTTTTGAAGTAATCAGTAAGAAAATATTTTTATTGCATTTTTTCCGTAATCAGTAAAAAAAATTGTTTACTTCCATTTTCCCCATTAATTAGTAAAAACATATTTTTACTGCAATTTTTTGCCAGCTATCAGTAAAACAACACTGCAATTTTTTTCATTAATCACTGTTACTAAAGGGTGATTTTTTAAGAGCTATAGGAAAGTTAAAAAAAAAACGCACGCAAAATTCCGAATAATGCATGATATTTTTATTTAAATCGATAGTACAGTCCATATAATTTAATCTTCGAAGATTATTTCATACAAATGTTGACCGCGACTGCGTTTCAAAAGGTCCATCCGCTTTGTTCAATTTTGGCATACTCTTTCCAATGTTTCGGCCGGTATCTCACATATAAATGCTTTAATGTTGTCTTCCAATGCGTTAATTGAAGCAGGCTTCTCTGAATAGACATGAGCTTTAACATAGCCCTACAAAAAATAATCTAAAGGCGTTATGCCGCACGATCTGGGTGGCCAACTTGCCTGAGAGATGGGAAAAATTTACCACTAGCGATGGCTTTATTTTGAAGATAAAATTTGTAACCATTTTTTGCTAATAAACGTTTGAAATTGAAAAAAAGTCTCATTTCATAGGTATCTACCTGGTGCTTACAACAATGGATCAAACCAAAGCATTTGGAGAAGGTTTTAAACTAAATTGATGTGTTTTTTAGTAGACATTTCACCAATTCACTAATTAAAATCTCGAATTAATAAAATACAATTAATTTAAATTCTACAGGATGAATGTAAATGAGATGAAACATATTTCAAAAAGCTTTAATCATAGCGTATCGACACATTTCTCGTAAACCACTTTTATACAAATATAGAAATTATCAAAAAGGTTATTATAAATAGAATTAAGAGGACATAAATTTGAAAATTCTCAGTAGATTCCACGATTTGTGCTAAATTTAAGTACAAAAGTTGAAGTTTGCGCAATTTGGGCCAATGGTGGTGCTGCAATTGAAAACCTTTGTATGAATTATTATGTCGGGAAGCATTAATTTTGGCAAAGAAATTTAGCACTATCCCCAGACCATGAACAAATGGATTCCTTTACGGTATAAATACTTCCCAGGACAGTGCCATATAAAATTCGCTTATAAAGAGTTTTTCAAAAAACTCACCTGGACGTTGTTTTAAAATAAAACATGCAAAAATTTAGATTATTTCAGGTTTCATTAATTTTGTTCAAAATTTGTCTCCTAATAATCGTATGTGAAAACCTATATGACTTGAATGTTCATCATGACGTCTACATATAAAATCCGCTTAATAGTCGATTCATTAAGGGATTGGGTAAAGGTTTCAGTGGGAAAAAACTCTTTTTTCGGAAATTTTTTTCTTAAATATGGATTAAGAAAATTTATTAAAAGCTTTCGTGCATTATTAGCATATTTTTAGCTATATTCTGTAATTTTTTCATGCGGAAATACTTAAAAATAATCAAGTGACAGACCATGTCCGGGAACGTCTAGAAAAAAAAACATTTTGCAGTGATCCCTGTATCTCGGTCGGAAATTATCTGAAACCAAAACCAATTCAAATTTAGTCAAAGAATCATTAAGTCTTCCGCCCAACGTTGTCCGCTTATGTTTTTCTTCGTTTAAAAATTTTTGGCGGCGGTCTAAAGTGAAAACTTCAATTTTCAACAACAATATCCGCCATTTTGTGGGCGGGAAAATGTGTGCCAAGTTTGGAATGAATCGGTCAAGTAGTTTTTAAATAAATGGCAGTGATCACCGACTTTCAAAAAGTAGTTTTGAAAAAAACGCGTTCACCTACTTGTCAGCCGCGATGCCTTCCCGAACGCTCGCACCTGTCATAACTAAGACGCGAGACTAATTGGACAATAACTCCAAAAGTTTTGCTCAGATCGTCTTAAAATTTGGGAATATATTCTTGAAATGTTAAGCAATAAAATAAGAAAAAGACAAAAAATCGATTTTTTGAAAGTGCAAACCCTTACCCCTTCTTAAGGGGTTATACGCAGTTATGAAGCAAATAAAAGACGGGTTGTCAAGGATTTATCCTGAAGAAACTTCAGAATATTTTAAATTGAAAATTTTTGACGGTTATAAAAGCATCCTTCAAGAACGTAACAAAATTTTTTATTTATGAAAATGTTGATTATAGAGCGCGCTGCAGGCGATTTCTGGAGCCTCCTTTAAAAAAAGACGATTTACGGTGTACATCGTAACTCAGGATTGGATTATCTGAAATCAAAAAACCAAACAAATTTTGTTAATATATTAGATTACCTAGTAATTAATCGTTCGGCTAATCAAAATAGTGAATTTTCACAAAATGGCAGCTTTTAAAAGAAATGATTTCGATTTTTACGTTAAAATTTGGCCGTAAATTGATTATAAAATGGAAAATAAGTATCAGATTTACAAAAGGAACGACTAATTACTAGAAAATGTATCTTTAAAGATTGAGTTAAAACGTTTGACCGATCAAACAAGCCGTTTTCGAGATATCGTGTACACCGACTTGAAAAATGCCGTTTTGAAAAAAATACGTTTAAAGTTTCAATACCTACCTTAAAACGTGCCGAGGCATCTCTACATATTTAGGTATAACTCCGAAAGTATTGCTTAGATCTACTTCAAATTTCGTGCGTATACTTTTGAATATATGTACATTACAAAAATGCAATAAAAAAAATCGATTTTTTTTGAAAGTCATAACTGCGTGTAACCCCTTAATGAATCGTTACTGAGAATATGCAGACGTTGAAGGTTGTTCAGCAACACTACTCAGCGAAGCTGCAGCAGCAACATTCTCAACAGAATGTCCAGTTTTTGGTCTGCCAGTCATTTTTCTATTCTCGACAGAACCAGTTGCTTGAAATTTGAAATTTTTTCATCAAGTTTTGAAATGTTAACTCATTCCACCAATTATTTCCAAGAAAAAACTAACGAATTTTACGATATTTTCGACCAACCAATCGACCATTTTCATAATAAACTTGAGGAATTTTAATAAAAATGTAAAATGTTTAAGATGACATAAAAAAGGTACGGTCTAAAAACTATTTACTACTGACAATTAGGCGCCACTTTTAAAAGGCCTTTTAGATGTATTTATGTGGCGAAAAGAAAGAAGACGTACTAGTCATGGTCCTAAAATGATCCGCAATCAAACATTTGGATACACGTTGATTTTCCTGAAGGTTTTTAGCACAGTTCGTGTGAGAACAAATTAACATAAAATCCCTATAATTTTTTTTCCTGCAAGTGATTTGTTACCGCAATTCCTTTTCTGTTTACATTTTTACTTTCACTACTTCACTCGCCTTCCGCTAATGCTACACATCCATTCAACTTATACTCCTGCTCTCCCTTCTTTCCTCACATTCGCATTTTGTTATCTTTATCTGCATTTTTTATTTTCGTAATTTTTTTTGTTTGTTCCTTGGTCGTTTTCGGTTGTTCGTTTGCTCACATGCAAATTCTTGGTTTTTATGGCTCTTCAGCACATGAGTGTTTACATAAATGGAACTGAGCGTGCTCCTCTCGGGCACTTGGAGGGTATCTGCGTGTGCTCTCACACAAAAGCGTACTTGTAAATGAATGAGTGTGCGGGTACTTAACCAAAAAAAAAATGCCATCCATCTGTATGGGAGTTTGTAGTACAAAGTGATTGTTTTTTGTGAGAAGTATAAAACATTTTCTGTATCTTCTTGCGCCTCACGAAGAAGCAAAGTTTATATGTAACACAAGAAAAAATTTAAAAGTAATCATCATTCTCCTGCTTCTAAAATTTATGCAGTCAAACAAAAAGAATAGTCTTTATAGACTAGTTTTTATAAAAGACTAGTCTTTTAATCCTGCCAATGCTATCATTAAACCGCTATTTCTGCACATTCCAGCAGAGATGTACGGAGTTGATCTCTTCTTCCGGTATTGAATCGACTAAAAGTCTTAGCAACTTTCTAACAGAACGTATGGGTATATTGGCTGTAGACTTCTGCATGCCGCATTTTCGAGCGAATATTTTCAACAAAAGATCGTGAGTTAGAAGTGTAAGCCTCCAATACATCTAAATCTAAAATGAAGTAGGAACAATTTTGCTACAAGGAACTGGAAAAGTGAGAGGTTTTAGTTTTTAGTTAAGTTTTTTGCAGTTGTGCACATTATCTAGAACAAATGCTGGAAACGTAAATGACATTTTCCCCAAAAATGGTATCGGGGAAATTACTCTATTTTAGTGGACAGGGGCTACGAATAGTTTATTAGCTAAATTCGCAGCATTTATCGAATTACAGAGAAAACGCGTAAGCCATCACTGAACTTTTTCACAGAATACTGTCTTTGCTGCCGTCTCAGTACACTAAATCTTTCAGATATGAGGGTATTTTGGATTTTGGCGTTAAACAGTGGGAGGCTGTAAATGCGAATATGCAGTTAGTAGTGTTTAAGTTCAGTAAAAGGCTTTAGAATATAGATGAATGACTAAGTAAAAAAAAAAAAAAACTATATAAAAGTGTAGATCCAAAGAAGCTATGGCTAAGTGTTAAGGGTCTTTCTCCAATCTTCCATATTTGATTAATGAATAGAAATTCCGAGCTGGAAACATCTCCTTTACCTAGATTCCTGGGCACAGGAATATAGAGGGAAACGAAATTGCTGACGAGCTTGCCAGGAAGGGGTCCACAGAACCGGTTTCAGCTGTCCCCCTCTCAGACATCGGTGTTCCTTTGTCCATTGTTAAAGGAAAACTACACAATTTCTTTCTAAAAATAGCGCAAGACAGATGGAGGTCTGTCTCATCGTGTGCTATTTTGAAAACACTATGGCCTGAATACGATAGAAACAGAACGCTTAAGGTGATGGGAATCTCCCGCCATTCAATTTTCAAACTCAGTGCGGTGTTCACTGGTCACTGGATGATCGGTACTCATGCGGAAAAGTTTGGAATTCCGTACAACCCCTATTACAGAAGCTGTAAGGATCCTACAGAGAATGAGACTGTGGAACACTTTCTCTGCAAATGTCCCACTCTGGCGGCTATGCGCTTGAGATTCCTTAGCGTGCCCTTAGGGGATTACTTGAATAAATTCTCCAGCCTAGATCCCTTTTGTCGCCTCCACTACATCAACAGCACTGGATGGCTGTAGAAGGTTTTCTATTTCCAAAAATTTTTCTTTGCACAGGTAATGGTCCACATTATGGTACCAAAACGGCACGTAAGTGCTACTTGAAGTGCGCCAGTGGTACTCTTGCCATTTTACCTACCTACCTATCTAGAAATTCTGATACTGAAGGGGGGTTGAACCTTATATCACCCGTATAATTTCTTAGTTAACCTAAACGCTATCAAATCTTAGTTTTACCCAGGAATTTTGCATGTGGAGAGTTTATCAACATTAAGATGTAGGATTCGAAAATAAATAAAAATCTCTAATTGAACCTCCACATAAAAATCTGTTTTATATGGAAGAAAGTACACAAAAACATCATCAAAAATAAAAATTAAACAAACACAATTTTTGAAGCTTTCAATATGAGATTGCAAACTCAAAAATTATGCAAAAATTCTGATTAGAAAGTTAATAAGTTTTTCTATTGTATATTTCTTACCAAGCTTGGATCTTTTGTTCACATGGGTTTTATTAAAGAGTGAACTATATTTTTATCAAGAGTTAATTAAAACCAACAAATCCGCAGGATTTTAATGGGTTGGTGCGTGACTACCATTCGGAGTTCTGAGAAACATAGGTTCGAATCTCCGGGAAGCACCAAAATGAAGAAAAAGTTTTTTCTAATAGCTGACACCCCTCGGCAGGCAATGGCAAGCCTCCGGGCGTATTTCTGAAATGAATGTCGTTTGGAGTGGGTTTAAATCTGTAAGTCCCTCGGCTTAATATTAAGTCGCATCACAAATAGTTAAAACTAAAGTAAAAAAATGAAATGGCAAAATTTAAAATCATAAGTAGTCTTTGGTTTGCTCGGTAACCGCCGCATATAAAAGGCAAAAAAGTATCCAAATATATTGTAATATATGGATATTTAATAGGACTATGAATAAGTTCGTGCGGTTTTTTTTCGAAATTTGAAACTTTATTGACGTAAAATGGTTACAAATTTAATATTCAAAATATTGTCCATCGCTTACTACTACTTTTTTCCATCTTTCTGGCAATTCACGGATTCCCTTTGTGAAAAATTCGGTCGGTTTTGCCGCAATCCACGAATCGATCCATTTTTTGACTTCATCGTAATTACGGAAGTGCTGGTCAGCCAGGCCATGTTGCATCGATCGGAAGAGATAGTAATCGGATGGCACAAGGTCTGGACTATACGGCGGGTGGGGTAGGACATCCCATTTGAGCGTTTCTAAGTATGTTTTGACCACTTGTGCAACATGTGGCCGAGCATTGTCATGTTGCAAAATAACTTTGTCGTGTCTATCGGCGTATTGCGGCCGTTTTTCTCGCAGTGCTCGGCTCAAACGCATCAATTGTCGTCGGTAGACATCCCCCGTAATCGTTTCATTCGGTTTCAGTAGCTCATAATACACAACCCCCAGCTGGTCCCACCAGATACACAGCATAACCTTCAGGCCATGAATATTCTGCGCCGACGTCGATGTTGAAGCATGGCCAGGGTATCCATACGTTGCCCGACGTTTTGGATTGTCGTAATGGACCCACTTTTCATCGCCAGTCAGAATTCGATGCAAAAAACCCTTTCTTTTGTGCCGTTGAAGCAGTTGTTCGCATGCCATAAAACGGCGTTCAACGTCTCTTGGCTTCAATTCATACGGCACCCAATGGCCTACCTTTCGGATCATTCCCATGGCTTTTAAACGTTTCGAAATGGTTGATTGATCAACTCCCAAAGTTTTTGCAACCTCTTCTTGCGTTTGAGCCGGATCTTGATCGAGCAATTCCTCCAATTCGGTATCCATGAACTTTGGCGGCGCACCCTCGCGTTCTTCGTCTTCCAAGCCAAAATCACCACTTTTAAAGCGTGCAAACCACTTCTGGCACGTTCGCTCAGATAGAGCATGCTCACCATAAACTTCCACCAAGATACGATGACTTTCGGCTGCTTTTTTCTTCATATTAAAATAATGAAGAAGAATTCCCCGCAAAAACACATTATTTGGCACGAAATTCGACATTTTCAAGTGTGGTAAAAATATTGTTGTTTACGCTTCAAATAAAAAACTTATACTGACGTTTGTGCCTTACGACAGTAGCTCTCCAATGAATGTTTGGAAATGTGGATCGATGGAATAATAATCAAGTTACGCCATCTGTTGTAAAACCGCACGAACTTATAAATAGACCTATTATATACCGCAATTTTACCCGTAGCGCTTATCAAATCTAAAACGTGAACATAGTAAACAAAATCGTAATGTACAAAGGAGTACTCTCTTGCCGCATTTATGGACATAGAAGGTGATTTTAATAATATTGAACCCAAATCTATTTCGTCTGAAATTGCAAAATTGGGTATTAATTACTCCATCCGAAAGGTGATCGAACAAATTCTCCAAAATAGAATAATCACTTCAGAGCTTGGGTTAAGCGCATGAGAATGTACGCTGTCAAAGGCTGCTTCGAAATCTCGAAAAAGCAGGCTGCAAGGTTGTAGCCTATGCAGATGATATTGCTCTCTGCGTGTCAGGCAAACTCCTGAATACCCTCACTGAGCTCATGCAACGGTCAATCAATATTCTGTCAAAATGGTGCCCCGATTACGGAAATGCGAATCCAGCAAAGACAGATCTTGTTCTCTTCAATAGGAAACAACAATCTCCTCCACTGCAAACAAAAACTTTAAAAGGGGAATCATTACTTCTATCAGACTCAGCTAAATATCTAGGAGTTATTCTAGATAGGAGCTTGAGTTGGAAATTGAACATTGAAAACAAATGTAAAAAAGCTTTCATAGCTCTTTATAATTGTAAGAAAGGTATAGGCAAAACCTGGGGTTTTTCACCTCGGATCATTTATTGGATATATACCTCGATCATCAAATCGATACTCTTCTACGGTGTGGTTGTATGGTGGACAGCTTCGAAAAACGGTGCAGAGTAGCCACAATTGATCGACTCCAAAGAACAGCCTGCCTCCTGATAACAGGATGCTTAAGTACAACACCTACTAAGGCTCTAAATACGTGGTTTCACTTGTTCCCTATCGATCTGGCTGCGACACGCATGAATGCTATATCGAAATGGAATAAGTATATTTTCTCTTCCGACATAAACTATCATGTAAGTCTCACATCACCTCTCTTGCTATTCTCCTGGGAAGAATGGAAGACAAATCTTACCGAAATCGATGGCCCTCTGATTATATATATAGACGGTTCAAAACAAGACGGTAAAGTGGGATTTGGAATCTTTTCCAATTCCCCTCACATCAATCTATTATTTAGATTATCCGACTACTGTAGTGTATTCCAAGCGGAAGTATGCGCTATCTGGTATGCTGCGAAAACTCTCTTAGAAAAGAGAATATCACTAGAGGATATCCCCATTTTTCACTGACAGTCAAGCGGCCGTTTGAGCACTCAGCTCCTCTTATACCCACTCAGATGTGGTTCGATCCTTCGAATTTCACAGCATTGCTGATCGGAGGTGGCGAGTGGAAACTACTTGCGTTACGAACAGACAAATCTGGCCATCCTACAATCTGAAACAGACAAAAACCCTTATAAGTCTTTCGAAGCACGAACTAAGGCATATAATATCTCTTATCACCGGCCACTGCCTTTTGGGCACTCACGCACGTCGACTCGGGGTTTCTCAAAACTACCTGTGCAGATACTGCGAGGACAAATATGAGGAAGAATCGAGCAGGCATTTGCTGTGCAGTTGTCCCGACCTAGCCAGAAGTCGACTCGCCCTTTAGTCTCTCCAACAATTGACAATCTTTCAGTACTCTCGGACCTGAAAATCGAATCTCTCATTAAATTCTCGAAACGAATTAATAGCATTGACCAAAATCTATAATAAAAATCTCGATTAGGTGGGGAAATCATATAATATAATGAGCTCTAGGGCAACACAACGGACCCAAACTGCGCTCTATGTGGCACTCCGATGCGGGGTCACCCTTAAGCCAACCAACCAACCAATGTACTCGTACAAACGAGTAAAAAATTATTTTAGCTTTGATTTGCTTAATTGCATTCTTTTTTAATTTGGGTTACAAATGTACACAAATTATATTAACAAAATGAAAAAAAAAAAAAACTAAAACATAACTGAAATGCAACCATTCGCTCCACACCCGCCCGGCGCCTCAAAATATTCTCCTTCTGAAATATTGGAAAAATAACAAATTATTCATTATAACTTTGAATACATATTTCATGACACCTTAAGTAAATATGCATATAAATAAAACCAAATAATTTTTTTGAACCCTCTTAAGTAGAATCGACTCTTAATCAATGCATTCATGGCGATAGTTAGATTTACTGCAGGGTGTACGTACAGCTTTTTTTTGTTAGCTTGAGATTTATTTATACCAAACTGAATACATATAGCCGCTTTAAGTTATAGCATCAACCGCAAAAAGAACAAAACGCAGCATTACACGTACAATTCCAACTGCTTTTGACTTCCTTTTGATTAATTGCGCCAACAAAATTGGCAGCCCAGTACTTTAACCTACAGCAGCATGCTTTTAACAGCCTACTCTTGTGTGAGCTAACATACACATACATATATACCATGCACGTGCATACGTAGCACAATCAAACACACACACACATATATATATATATAAGCTTTCACAGTCCTTTGCCAATATATTTATGTAGTTAAGGTTAAAATCTCACAAAAGCAACGCACTAAATAATTTGGAGTTTTATGGTTTTGGTTTTAATCTCGGATTTGGCCTTTAGCATATTCCGGTTTTTGTTTGTCAAAATAAAGCCAATTATGTATATACACATATACGAGGATACTAACATGCTTAAATACGTATGTACATACAAACAAAAGGAGGAGAAAAAAAAATATTACAAAATTTTACATGCCTTAGGGGGCGTTCGTTTTCAATGAAAAATTGTCTGCGGTGCTGTGGTGGCGACCCTTTAGCTTGGTTGGTCGCTAACATTGGATTGTTTAGTGAAAAATTTGGATACATAAATTTAAATATTTGCAGAGTCATTTAGCAGCTAAACAATTAGAATACCGAAAAAAGGGTCAGAAAGCAAATTTAATTTGCTTTTCCTTCCTGGTTTATTTGTATTATTACTGGTGTATTTACTTATATATTGGAACGTCAAGGCAAATCACAAAGTGAGGTCTAAAGCGGCTTATAAAGGTACATGTTTTTAATATTTTCTTTTCTGATTAACAATAAACTGTCACTGAGGATGAGAGTGCAACGATCAGGCGAGAGCAAGGCAGAATAATTGTTATACTGGAATCGCTTCACACTGGATGCTTAATGCTCACTTGTACGTACATGGACTGGGAAGAGTTTTAAGTTTTAACAGTTTGTCTGCTCACAAGCCAATAAAGCATCGGGCTTGACTCCACGGTAACCTTTCCTACCACTGATCATTACGTTATTATCTATTGTATGTGGGGGTACTGAGGCAAAGGTTAACATAAAACCACTAAATGATAAAAATGCTTTGAAGAACTGCACCTGGTGCTGACCACAATGTATGTAGAAAGAAGGGTTAAAGTGGGGCAGATATCTCAGCTAACGGAGATTACAGGGTATAATTTTGAACTCTGACAAGTTTACTTGACAGTGCCTGCAGAGGTTCAGTGGACTTGATTTTACTACTAATTTGCTGCAGACTCCTGAAAATGTATTTGATACTTAGAAGTCGAGGTAAAGCAAAAGAAACTTATATAAAAATGTCAATAATTAAAATACTGATTTAAAGTTGACATCAAATATTTTGATTATATTTTTATATATAAAATTCTTTTGTTAAATATAAAATGCAAATGTCACAAGATTGACAAATGAAAATGGAATTTTTTTTGCGTCCAAGCCATATGACATTATGGCTCTATTCAAAGCTTCACTGATTGCGGAAAACCTGCGAAACATTGCATCCAAGGAAGGCTGACAAAAGAGCGCCACTTGCCGAACTACTTCTCTAATTATCACGTGCTTGAGCGCGAACAATCTTTTTGTACCTTTTTATTCCTTTTTCTTTGCTAGTTTTCTCCTTATTTCGGGGCGACCAAAATGTGTCACCGAATCGACTTTTCAGTTTGTTAAGGAAGAAACCACGCAGTATTTTTTTGGTCTCTCCGACCATGTGCGGTGTAGTGTCATCTTGTTGAAACCATTGGTGCATACTGAAGGAAGGATGCAGAGAACAGATGGCCAGAAAATATTAAAAAAAAGGCTACATGCAATTATTCCACTGCTTGAAAATGCACACCAAACCGTTGTTTTTTCCAAAAGCCTTGGGTAAAATTTTTGAAAATTTGGAAACTAAAAAGGGAAAATAAATACTATCGATCTGCGAACATTTTATACGAAAGTTTCGAAAAACGGGTTTTTCCCATTAGAACTTAATGGCATTTCGGCATTTCAGCGTCGGCGACATATATAAATGTTAGCAAGAAAAACAGAAAACGGAATGAAAAAAAAAACTAGGGTCTGTCAGACTCACGCACGGTAGAAGTGAAGAAGAAACTTCTAAGTTGGTTGTTCCATGCATGGGAGCCCCGGTTTAGATCTCTCCCCCCTCTCTCGTGTTAAATTCAGGTTTTCATATTTTTTTTTCTATATCACTCCACATAAATTTGTACTACTTATTGTTGTCCTTATTAGCTTCAAATTTGACACTTGGGTGCAGTGTTGCACTTGACGCTGACATTTCTTTGCACTTCCAATAGTATTTTTTGCCTACTTTTGGCGCGTTAATCAATTTGCTTTGATCACCGAAACGGTTGAAATGTCATTTTACAACCTTCTACTTCAACTATCGTCACTCGTTTGGCAAACACACTCATTGTATCGCTTCGTCTCCTCCATACCTACCATCTATTTACTTCACAGCAGTTTCTTATTGCTTTCCCGCTTACACACATTCAATCGGCGCTTTATCTGATACTCACACACAACACTCATTTGCACGGGCTATGGCTATCTATAATACCCGTTGTCGGTTGTCGATTGTCGGTTGCCTGCATGTCGCCAGTCTTCTTCAATGCTTACTTGTGTGCTATATACATTTCGTTCAGCGCTTGCGATGCGAGAGAGCGAATAGGCGAGAGTAGGAAGGAGCAGCTGCTCCTTGGCCCCGCCCATTTGACGGATTTCGGTAACGCTCCGAACTTACCGTTTCACTCGCCTATTTTCAATCTGCCTTGGGGCCCCCGACGCGCCTAAAGAAGTTTCACTTCAATAAAAAAAACTAATATCCAATTGTTTGGGCTATGAAACAAATTTAGGGTTAGCATTAATAAACATTTTTTTGAGTCATTTTGGCCACTTGCTTGTGAATTGGACCAAAAAATTCTCAAAAAGCTCTTTTTTGAAATTTTGAGCTTTTCGCTATACCAAACGTTTCTGTAATTTTTTTGCTATTCACATGAATAGTCGGAAAACAATTTTTTTAGTGAAGTTGATGCGTACGTAAACCATTAAAAAACCACAAACACTACATTGCAAGGGCCGATGTTGAATGTAAACCACACCTAAACGGCAAGCTTTTTCTGCATTTTATTTGACACTTTTTAATTTCAGACTAACTCAATTTGAACCGTGGAAAGATACACAATCGAGCAACGCGTTAAAGTTATTCAGGCTTATTATGAAAACGGGCGTTCAAATCAAAATGGCAGGAAATGGCAATAGTGAGTGACCAATTTTCGCACAAAATCATCTTCAGTGATAAGGCACATTTTCACCTCAGTGGATTCGTCACAAAGAGTGACTGTTTGGTGCGAGTTATGGGCCGGTCAGGCAGTTACTGTGAATAGTGTCCGCTATCGTAAAATGACAACGAACTTTTGATGACCCGAATGGATGTGGACGATATGTGGTTTCAACAGGACGGTGCCACTTGTCACACAGCTAACGAAACAATGGCTCTTTTGCGGGATTTAACGCCGTTGGACTTCTTTCTTTGGGGTTATTTGAAAGAAAAGATGTACGTCGATAAGCCAGCAACAATCAATTCAAGAGCTAAAGGATGAGATAATTCGGCACATTAACAGCATAGAACATCAATTATGCCACAGCATCATCGAATATTTGGACCATCGGATGGAGGTGTGCTTATTTATTTCATTGCTCTGCTAAAAAAAAAAAATTTCAAAAATCCTCAGTTCAGTGTTGGGCCAAACGTCTTCAAAAATTTGTGATGTACCTCTTGAAGTGGTTCAATAATTGGAGGTATCTATATCTTTAGGCTCCTCCGAACGGCAAATATTTACTTTCTAATGAGAATATTTTTCACGGGAGAAGAAACGTCTTTTCTACTGTGATATTTAGTGTTTCATGCCTACAAAGGATTTCGAATTGACGCACTACCGAATGGTGTTCGCGCCCAAAATCCATTCCACTACGATGACTGGTACCCTCAATAAATTACGAAGACAATATGCAATCAGGAGGTATTGTAAAAGTCTTCAGTTAAGACCCGCAGTACTTTTTCTTCAATCACCAATTGTTTGCGTGCAAAGGGCTGAAGTTTTTCGAATTTGTAATATTTTTTTTTAATAGATTTTTTCTATCAAAATAAGAATAGACGCATGCAATTTTTCTTTCAATTCTCTATTTTAATGCATAAATTATATTTCTAGGCTTCGAGAAGTGCGAACTTATCCATTCACAGCTTTCAAAGTTTGCTCTGTTTACGTCTATAAGGCATTTAAGTAATACTAAAAAGGCATACAAACATCAAAAAATCATTAAGAATGTTTACTTTTAAACTTGGTTATTATTATTATATATTAATGTGAATTCTTTTGCTATTTTTAAACATTTTTCTGGAATTATTGTATGTATATAGACGCAAATATTTAGGAAATTGTTTTCTATTTGAAATGTATAATAAAAGTGTGTAAAAACTTTTCTAAAAGATACGAAAAATTAATCTGCAGATGTAGGCATTGTTCACAAAACTTATTTTGTTCTCCAATAGTAACGTAAAATAAGTTCAAATTTGACACTTAAAAGACAGACCCAAAAATCATATCGCCCGGTGTAAGTTAAGAAAACTAAAAATACACTTTTCTGTATGCCAAAAGTGGATTTAATATCTATATACATATAAATTTAAATATCTAATAATATTATTAGGAATTCAAAAACTATTTTGTGTGATGTGACAGTATCTACTTATATTTATGTACGTGTTTACTATAGAAAGAGGCTTAAAGTAGACAACACCGATTACCGCTGCTTTTGTATTTTTCTCAAGGGTAATAACTAATGTCAACTTATTTACCAATTGCCATTTACGATTCTAAAATCCCGCAATATATTAAGTAAGAATAAAAATGCACCCAAACTGAAATTTTTTCCACATATGTCAGCATAGAATTTGCTTATTACTCACTCAAATAGTTTGCGGTGCCAAAGGACAAAAGCGACTTCCTACTTTACTTAATTCCGAGGAACAACACAAAGCCCAATGTGCTTGAATAGCAATTGTGAAAATTTAGTTTATAGTCAAAATGGTTTCACTTCATAAGTGTGTAAATATATGAGCCCACAAGTGTGTGCTTGTATGTGTGTGCGCATGATAACATGTATCATATTCTATTTAAGTGCTTAAGCCTACGATGTTGGCAAATGAGTGAAGATATTATTGTAATAATGCTTCGGCATTTGCGTCAATTCGACGCTCTTTGCTGCTTATAAAACTAAAACGAAAGCTCAACGGCGACAATATGACGCCACAATCAATTTAGAAAACAAAAGATGCATGCAAATATGAGCATTTTCTTCTGCTTCCTTTCAGACAATGAGTGCGCACAAATCACACGAACACATATGCGAATGAATGCGAAAATAGTGTGTGGGGTGATGAGGCGGTGAGCGAAGTAGCAGTGAACAAAAAATATCAGCACAATAGGCAGGCGTCGGTCTTTATCAGATGAAATAAACAAGCTGTGGCAGTAAAGATTTATAATTTTTTTCGGCCAAAAGCATTTACTTAAAAAATATGTACACAGAATTTGGTGCTGAATTCGTTATTGCCATTTTGGTTGTGTCAGAGCAATAGCGCTGATGTTGTATTAGTGTATTCCAGCATATTAGCAAAGTCAATAAATTTAAATGAGAATTTAAAAATTAATGCCCAAATATGTAAAACGTAAATATCCCAACATGTTGGACCTTGACTGGAACTCATTTTTGGTATGGATTTGGAAAATTAAAATATGCTGCCATTGTTGGCAGTGCTCCACGTGGGCGATAAGGCGCATTTCCATAAATGGTACAAATAGTGAATAAAAAAGAAATGAACGAGATAATGGAAGGAAAATATTCAAAAAAATATTTACTTCAATTTTTGTGTTAAAGGAAAAAAAGGGTTACGCATTATGCAAATAAATGCGAAAGGATAAGGTAAACAAATCGAAATTTGGTAATTTGGTGTTCACCTTGACGTGCGCCGAACTGACTACAGCAAGAAATTCGCACTGAGTGGGTCAGGCTTCTGCAAATATTTTTTTTCCACATTTGCTTACCTTTTGCTGTCCGAAAAAAAAAAACTAAAGAGGAGAACCCAAAAAGGCAAACAAAATATATGACAATATTAGTTAGAGTCTTAGCCTCGTTCAACCAATCGGAGAGATCTGCATTTTTATGCCACATGCGGCAATGGAAATGGCCACAATGGCAAATGGTTTTTTTATGATTTTTAGATATTTATATTTTTGTTTGATTTTTGATGTCCGTAATAACAAGCAAGTCCTAGACTGTTGGTTGGTTGCTTAGAGTGGTGATTCATCCAGAATCCAACTAGCGCTTCCGCACCATTTTGTTGCCACATCCTCGTTACCAAATTGTATAACAGTTATTTGCAGCAGGACTATATCCAGTCTGTGCGGTTTAGGAACCTTATTAGGTTGCCGACGTCTAAGCCAGACAGTTGCTCGAGACTCTCGAACAGCGGTTTGCCCAGGGCTAACATTCTGTCCTTCCATAGGGCAAGGCATTCACAGAGGAAATGGAAGATTGCTTCTTTTTTCTCCGGTTGTTTACAACTATGACAGTATGTGTTGTGAGGGATGCCTATTTTGGCGGCTTGTTCTCCGATAGACCAGAAGCCAGTTATGACTGCCGTAAGTCTACATGTGTCCCGTCGTTTCATGTTTATTAATGTCAACGATTGCTTGAGGTTGTAGGTGGGCCATAACGTTCTGCTGATTTTGGATTTCGTCTGGTCTCTCCATCTCCAATCTGCAATTCGAAGATATTTTAGGGAAATTGCATTCTTGACCTCACCTAGTGGAGTGAGTACTGGTACTGCAAGAGCGCTATTCATGGCAGATCCCCCTCTTGCCAGTTCATCAGCTTTTTCGTTACCTTCTATGTTCCGGTGTCCCGGGACCCAAATTAAGGTTACTCTATGGTTTTCACTCAAGTTGGTGAGTCCTAGACTGTAGTCACAAACAAAATTACTAAGCTAAGGCGTACAGTTTAACGTCAAAAAATTATACCCGCATTTCAATTTCGCTGAATTTTATTCCACAAATATTATATATATTTTGAAAATGAAAACTCCATAAAATAGTCAAGATTGACTTGCCATCACGTCCACCCTTTTATCTAGATATTAGACGAAATAGAAAATTGTAATCTTTTTCGGTTTTTTTCCAATTTGGATCAAATATGTATGTGAGTTTTTTAGGTTTTATTCATTTTGAAGACAATCTCATAATTCTTCTATTGAAAGAGTTCAGTTCTCCTCCCAATTAATAAGGGTCTAATAGACCGGAAAGAGGTTTTGTGGTAATTCCATATCGTTAGTCACTTTTTTTATTTCTTTGCCCCTTGAAATATTCAAACACTATATATTTTTTGTATGGTAACCAGAGCAGTTAATCTTAGTTTTTATTGCTTGGGATTATCCCATTTCCGTCAAATATATTTCACTTATTCAATTACTTTTATCCATTTGTACTATTAGGAAAATATTGCAAGTACTTGCATAGAAACAATCGCTAGTTTTCAAACCTGTACTGTGCAGCGGATATACAGGGTGAACGATATGAAGGTAACAACCTATTCAAAGCACCATACCTTTTTTGTGTGAAATTAGTTTTTTGTTGATTTCAAAGACGAAATCGTTCAAAAATGATTACAATATAAACAAATGTACATTCACTTTAGCTCGATATGACCACCTTTTGCCTTGACTATAGCCTTCAAACAGTCAAAAAATTAGTTGCATGCTGCACGAATGTGTTCCTGAGGTATTTTGGCCCATTCTCGTATAATCGCTTTTTTCAGCGCATCCATACTGGCATATTTTTTAGTCCTCATCTTGCTCTCCGAACTGAACCAAATGGAATAGTTCATCGGATTTGCGTCTGGCGAATCCAAAAGCCAGACGAAACGAAGTGTGGATCATGATTTTTTAACCATTATTGGTTCACACGAGCTTTGCGAGACGATGCCGAGTCCTGTTGGAATGTCCATGGTCTACGACCGAAATGTTTGCGTGTCCACGGCTCTTAAGCAGCTTCTAAAACATTTTCCCGATAATAAGTCGCATTCACTTTGACACCAGGATCGCTAAAAACGATTGCAGAGCGTCCATCAGCGGTCACTGCGGCCCAAGCCATTACTTGCGATTGAAAATTGCTCGGTCAAGTAAACACGATCGTTTTGAGTGTCTGAGTGTTTATGAACTGCTCGATTGGGAAATTTTTTTCATCAGAAAACACAATGTTAGGCAATTTGCCACGTTCGTGCAAGCGCAACAGCTTCTTTGCTCTTTCGCACCGAACTTTTTTTTGCTGGGGTGAAAGATCGTGAGCTTTTTGGAACTTGTAAGCCTTGACCTTGAACTCATTTTCCAATATGCGTCGAATGCTGTCTTGCGATGTTTTCAGTTCTTTGGCCATTTTTCTTCCACTTCGACGAGGATTTCGTTCAAGTCGAGCCTTCACTTTCCGAACCATTTCTGGCGTTGTTTCGTTTTTTTTTGGTCCCCCTCCATAGCGTTTTGCAATGCTACCAGTATCATTGTAATGTTTTATAGTGCGATACACAAACATTTTATTCACTTTGAGGTGAGTGAGCTCACGAACAATGGCTGGTTGTGATTTTCCAGCCAAATATAACGCAATCACACTATTACGTTTGAATTCCATCACAGACAAAAAAAATCAACAAAACTGAGACGCAAATGCTTTTGATGGCTCATAAACAATATATTGAACTGTCATTACAACAATTTTGACGTTGATGTCATGAGCTGTTTTGCAGATACAAGCAGTGTGAAGTTGGTAACACTTCATATCGTTCTCCCTGTATTATATCCTTCAATATGAGCCTTTGAAGCTTTTAACACATAGCTAAAGAGCTAAAGAGCCAAACGGTTTTGTCTTGTTGGAACACAACAGTTGTTGATTTTTTAGTCTGATAGAAGATGTTCATGATTTCTTTGCAACATTCACTCACCGCAAGTCGATCACTGTGTTTCTCAGACGTTTTTCTCATTCGTGACAAATTTTTCATCAGCAATTACCTACTTCCTTACTTTTGGCTAAAGTAAAGTAGGCGTCAATTCACTGTGAGATCCCTTAAACAAGCTTTCGGTGGTTTTCTCCAGTTTTTTCTCAATTATTGATATTTTAATACAACTTCTAACTGAGACGTTTAATAAATTAAATTTCGTCCTTCGTATTTTGCTATTTTCGGTCACTGTGCGGCGGCTGCCCATGAAAAAAAAAAACTAAAGCTATCAATATTTTAAAAATTTGAAATTGATGGCTACTCATAAACATGCACATGTGTAGTTGTGAAATGAATTGCATATGTGTGAGTGTTAACACAGGCGTCATCGTGCTACTGTTACGTATACGCAACGTCTAACGATAAGTTTGTGCGAATATGTGTGGACATGTAGTCTTATTAGTTTCAGTCCAATGATTAATGGCCACTTGAACTTACATGCCAAATTTTCCAATTTGTGCGAAGAAGCAATATGCGAACAGGCGATTCGACATTTGTATCAGGGATAGACGGGCAGCAAAAATCAGCAAACATGTGGCGTTAAAAAACTAATTTGCTATTGCCCGATTTTATCTTCATTCAGATATTTAGTTTCTAAATATATATTTCTTTTTCAAGTTTATTTTCCTGTGTTCAAGCCACTAGCACTAAAATAAGATGTGATATTGTATCTGATTGAAGAAAAAAGGCTACAAAATACCATATCCAAGCACCGCCATTTCAGTAATATCTTAAATTTATGCTTCTGTTTGTGTATTCAATCAACTAATATAAAAAATACTAGCTTTAAAAGCTATGTTCTTTTATGTTGTAATTGGATGCATGCAATTTTAGTTAAATAAATGCCCTTCCTAAGAAGCTAAAAAACCGCTTTGGTTTTTTATAATTTTTACTGACGCCTTTAAACACATTATTACAAATGTCTTGTGAAACAAAATTCGTGCGGCAGCGGCAACTTATAAATTGCTGTTGTTGTATGACACCAACGACAAGAGACGTTTATAATATTATGCCACCTTGTATTAATAATGATAGACTTATACTGTATGTCTTGTGTCTATAGCGAAATCGTTTTGTGACTTTCTATTTCTGTCTTTTTCTACTCTGTCCCAAGTAGCACTTTTTGACAAGAGAGCAAAAGAAATCAGCCTTAGCTATTCTAAACTAACTTCACTCAGATAATAAAGTATTTATTGTTAGTTTTTTTTAATGTTAAGCGATTGTACTGTTGCATCGACAATTAATCCAAACATAGAAATATAAGTAGTCAAGGATGGGAGAGGCAAAAAAAAACAATACATTAAAAATGTGTGGCATGGCCATGTCAAAGATATACTACTCAATAAGGTATACTAGAAATCGAAGTTGTCCCTAGTGAAATGAAAAGCGAAACACGCGAAAATGTACACCAAAATTGGAGTGGCGGAATTGGCTGCTGTAAAGCCAGCCATTGAAATTTAGTAAACGAAATTGTTTGTACTCCATGAGTTTTGCTTATTATAATAAAAAAATATTATACTTCTGTTATTTAAATCTGACTTAAGTCAAATTCCAAATGATATACAGAACAACCTTCTTCTAGCTGCTTATCACCAAGCCGAACACTTTCTATTTTCTGATTCATTATTCAAAGGGATTACCTTTAACATATTTGCACTAATTTATTGAATTAGGGATAGACAAGCTGATTTGTAAACATGAGCAGAGTGCCTTTATACCAAGGGTAGAAAAATACCCAATATCTATACACCACATAATGTATTTATCGCTGTACCCGAGACTTTGGTGTAATATTGAAAATAATTTTAAATTTTTCATCAGTAATTTTCATTTCTCTCCGCTACTCTTTTTGCGTTAGTTTTTTGCACCCATCAACTTGTTTGCTAGAAGCTGTCAATACCGCTCAAACTCATGTAACAGTAGGCTTTCTGACCTTTAGATAGACTCTCAATCAATCATATTATTTTGTTTGTCTATTTTAAGTTTTTACGTTTTTACGGAAACGAAGTGTGTGCCTTTCCCAAATCATATGCTACTCTTCCAATGTCCAATTATTGGCTTGTCTCTTCATATTTAAGATAGATATATTTTTATTTTTGATTGTAACGCCGTATTCATTTTGCTTCATTTTTTTATTGTGAAAAGATAAATTGCTTCTTTTGATAAAATATTTATGCTAGACCTGAATTACTAGGCAATCATTTGTGGTCGGATGGTAAAATGAAAAACAAATAAAATTATGTTTCGTTATTTAATAAATGCCTATCAGCTTTGATGAGAAATAAAAAACAATGGGAGACTTAGATTGATGATTAGTTTTAATTTTGTTCAAAAAATTTTGTCTGTTCGAATAAGAATATGAAATATGATAGAATTATAATCGCTCTAAGACACGCTAATAGTGGGAAGAGTGAGAGAGGAATACAGCAGTACTCCACCCAGCAGCTTAGTTATCTATATCGATTGCTTTAAGCTTAACGACAAATGTTTTTTCCTCATCAAGCGCACCACCACGCCTCTGTCTACGATAATCTAGTCATTGCAGCATCTTCCATGCTAAAGTATTCGCCATCAGCTGTGAAACAGACTAAATCCGAGATAATTAGCGTTCAGTTTAGTTACTTTCTGAAGTTCAGTCTGAAATTGCGATGGACTGTCAACAAATCTACAGGGTATAGATAAATTAAATAGGTTCCACGCTTCAACTCACTTGGGCCCCAAATAACCCTATACTAGAAAGATATTATATAGAAGATGAGCTTAAAACCCTCGATATGATCGAGCGGATTCTCTCTGGAATATCGTATGCCACTTGCCAACTTCTACTATGGAAATTTTTACTTGGCAATTTATTTACTGATTAGAACACTGCACAGCTTGCCAGTTTTCAAGACAGTTCTGGCCAAACTATACAGGAATCAAGCGACATGTGCGCTTTCTGAAAAGAGAGCACATAGCTACTGTCATCGCAATTATAACAGGGTCCAGCTTAATAGGCAAAATGTGTGGCGTGCATTTTCGCAAAATACTTTAAAAGCTCCAAAAACCGTAGAGGAGAACGAAACCATTTTTCGTCCCTGTTATTCAGATTTCCAAAATTGTAAAGGGTGGTTAAATTTTAACGGCCGATGTTGAATGTGAACCACACCTAAACTTCAAGATTTTTCGGCATTTCATTTGAAATTTTACAATTTTAGACTAACACAATTTGAACCATGGAAAGATTTACAATCGAGCAACGCGTTAAATTTGTTCAGGCTTATTATGAAAACGGGCATTCAAATCAAAATGCATGTCGCGCACTTCATCTTCAGTGATTAGACACATTTTCACTTCAGTAGATTCGTCAATAAGCAGAATTGCCGCATTCGGGCAAATGATAATCCAAGAGTAATTGCCGAAAAGCCAATGCACCCACAAAGAGTGACTGTTTGGTGTCGTTTATGGGCCGGTGGCATCATTGGGACTTTTTTCCAAAATAAGGCCGGTCAGGCAGTTACTGTGAATAGTGTTCGCTATCGTGAGATGATAACGAACTTTTTATGGCCCGAATTGGAAGCTATGGATGTGGACGATATGTGGTTTCAACACGACGGTGCCACTTGTCACACAGCTAACGAAACAATGACTCTTTTGCGCGAAAAATTTGATGCCCGAATAATCTCACGTCGCGGCGATGTCAATTGGCCGCCAAGATCATGTGATTTGACACCGTTGGACTTCTTTCTTTGGGGTTAGTTGAAAGAAAAGATGTACGTCGATAAGCCAGCAACATTTCAAGAGCTAAAGGATGAGATAATTCGGCACATTAACGGCATAGAATAATCAATTATCAATTATGCCTCAGCGTCATCGAAAATTTGGACCATCGGATGGAGGTGTACCGCCGAGGCCGCGGCGGCCATTTTGCCGGTATTTTGTTCCATGCTTAATTCAGCCATACTAGTATTATCATAATAAAGAAAAATAACAATAATTTCGTAAAAAAATTGTATTTTATTTAAAATCATTACCGGCCTTTGAAGCTTAACCACCCTTTATATGCTCTTGAAACTATGGACTTAATATGGTAATGCTGCATACTTAGTTTTTAATTTCTTATCAATTTAAATTAAATTAAAATTTCAAATGAGAAAGTAATCCAGGATATTCACTCTTATTTCATATAAAAAAGCAAAGAGAACAGCAAATGACAAGGATATTTAAATACACACTTTTCAAAGGATATTATTGTACCTACTACATTTGCCCTGGCAAAAATGGAAATATTTTATTTTAATAGCTGAATATATCCCCTTTCATTTTATGTCTAGTTTAATATCATAAAAACGGTACAGGTATTTAAAACTAATTTTCGAAAATTCCATCATTTTGTGGGTTTAAACATTTAGAGACCTTTTAAAAAGCAAATTAAGAGAAAAATTAAAAGCTTTATTTGCAGCATTTCTATATAAAATAAACTACAGATTGCAGATATTCTTACATATGAATATTACCTTTATTTTAAGGGTTACCTTTATTATATATTATGAAATATCGCACGGTGTTGCAGCTTCGTACTGTACAGAAATAGACTTCGGCATTTAGCCATTAATTAGGAGCTGATTAACCATATAAGGGACACTTGATGACTCAAGGAGCAAAACCTAGTAATATTGTTTTATAACTGTGACAGAATTGCATTTAAATGCTTCAAATCCAGGTAATAAACCCTACAGAAAGGTTTACAATTTTTTTCAAATGGCGGCTTACGTCAGTTATCTTTAGCACTTGTCAAGTAGCCGTGAAAAAAAACAAAATTCCTCATAAAAACAAGACTTTGCTACCCAAGTTTGAGCCTCGCGTTATCATTAACATCGTTTAATGGAAAATGTATCTGTATTTACAGTCAATGTCAAAGTCTTGACAATTATATAAACTTCAATTATTCTTTTATAAAAACACACGACAAAAAACACATAAAGCAAAATTTCAAATTTTGTACTAAATTTTTAAAAATTAGGAAAATCTACATCAAAATTTTAAACTTTTCACACAGAATTTTCAGAAAAATTTAGAATACGCAGTTTTATAGGTCATTGAATTTTGATATAATAAAGTGCACGTTTCACGTAGGTCAAAAATCACACTGATTTCTTTTGTAGGAGTTCGTGCATTTTCTACATTTAACGCCTACTCAACATTTTTTTTCATATTGAAGTAAACCCCAAGACCATCAGCAGAAAAAAGTGTCGAAAATCAGCGCAGTTTTTGAACCATTTGAAACTTTCACTTGCACAAGTACCAATCAATCAGTGATCGATAAAGTTGCATACACGAAATTTTTCTAAAAATGTTGAATAACATTTTTTTTTTTTGAAAGTTTTCCTAATTTTTAAGAGTTTTGTATAAAGTTTGAGGCTTCATTTTATAAAGCCTTTTTTGTAGCATGAATATTTTTGTAACAAATAATGGAAATTACAAAGTAGATAAATAAATAGTCAAAACGTATAAATATATGGTGTACATTTTCTTCTGCCGCAGACTGTATATAATCTAGAAAACATGCGCGGTACTTAAGTTAAAAATGTTTACTTAATCGTTTTTCCATTTTTCCTGAATGTATATGGTAAATTTTTTATGATGAAAAAAGAGGACCAAATGACTTCTCCAGGTAGATTTTTATAATGTATAGCTCGTTGGAAGGAGTATATTCTCATATAATTATAAATAAGCAAATTAGTCGTTTAAAATGTCATTTAACATGGACAAATTAACATAAATTTAATTTTACTTATGTTTTACACTTTTAACCCGGCATTTCATAAGATATAGTATATTAACAATTTATATACCATTGAAAGCACCTAAATTTCGTATTTGGGGAGACATACGAAGCTTTACCATTAAATAAAAAGCCATAAAATTGCTGGCAACTATCAAACTCTGCTTTAAACTACGAAAAAATTACGGCCCTAAGTCTAGATTTTTATGGCTTAGCTAGACCTGAATTTTTTTTACGCCTCGAAAAAAGCAAATTATCTAAATAACACTATGTAATTATATGTATTCGTACGATTATTTATCTAATATTTAGTTAAAATTAATAAAAAAAAATTCTTATTTCCCCATTTCAGGTTTCTTGGATACGTAAGAAAGATTACCATCTACTGACAGTGGGGTTGACGACCTACAGCAGTGACGAGCGATTTAGCGCCACACATCTCAAACATTCTGAGGTAAAGTTAATAGTTTCAAAAAATTGGATTATAGTTCATGCTCAACTTTAAGTTTTAGTACACTGTTCAGAGACATGCAGAATTTGTTTTAAAAATGTTGTATTAAGTAGAAAATTTTACATAACAGTGACATGTTCCTTTGTTTTTTTTGGTCGGGTACTCAAGTCACAAATCCTTAAGTCAAATAATTTCGTGACCAGACTTATATTTAAAACCATCAAACCACATAGCTTGAAGTTAAATACAACATATTCGTTGGCTCCAATCCACCTATAGGCAACCAATCGCCTATAAGAGATTCAACGACCTCAAATATGTATATTTTTATTTTTTAGATATAATTCCTAATTTGCCTGAAGGTTTGTGTTCATATTTAAAATCTTTCTACATACACAAGTTGTTTAAGGGTCACTTTGTAAGTAACACATTAGTAAGTCGTACCTTGACCTGGAGGTATATTTGTCATGCAGTGTCCCTCTGTGTTGCTGGCATAGCGGTCAAACAACACTTTATCGGTTGATGGTAAAAAAATCGAGAGACACTCACTAGAAAAATTATTTAATAAAAGTCAAAGTAAATTTTCAGAGACTTAGGCTTTAGAAAGAAATGAGCTATAAAAATTGGTACCCCCATGATTGCCAAGCTTTGACACTTTAAAATATTTATATTTCTTTTTTATTTATTTTTAAATTTATTTACAAAAAATGTTGAAATCTACAAATTTTTATCAAAATTTCACATTTTAATGAGAATTTTAAGAAAAAATTTACGTATCCAATTTTGTGTCCCATGAAGTTTTAAATAAAGTGAAACTTTGAGCAAAGGGTTTTCCGCTAAGAGGTGTTATTTTGATATTCAAAGAAAAATGCTATTTTTTAATCGGATGATCGAATGTTTATTTTATTATAAAGAGAAAGGTATGCCGTTAATAGTGGAAAATGACATCAGGCAAATTATCACCACGACCTCGCTTACAGGACTATATCCTTTTCATGAAATTTTCCATGACCGAATTGCAAAATAGCTGTCCTATGCCCTCGATAGTCTCACGAATTCCATCTTTGAGGTCTTAAATCGACCCTGGGCTGTTGGCGTAGACCTTCTCTTTCACGTGACACCACAGAATAAAGTCACAAAGTGTTAAACCACAAGATCTCGGTGGCCAATTGTGATCACCTCTTCGAGAGATAACACGATCCGGAAACTTTTCCCGTCAAAGATCAATGGTTTCGTTGCTTGTGGGAAACGTAGCGCCGCTTTGGTCAAAAAATAAACGTTGTCCAGATCCATACCATCCAATTCCGGCCACAAAAAATCGTTAATCATCTCTCCATGATTCCGTTCATTGACAACACCTGTTATTGGAAAGCCCTTTAGCTCAAGAAGCATACTGTTTTTTGCGCATTTTTTTTCTGGCGGTCTTTTGCATTTCCGCCGTATGACCAATGCTCGAGTTTTTTTATATGGAGGAAAACATAAAACACAGTCAGTAATAAAAATGCAAAAAATCAAGGTACAATTGGAGACGCTCGGGCTTTCTCTTTATTAAACTATTGCTGAACTGAATCGGATATAAATAACGTACTCAAAATTTTTCTGTAAATTCTGATCAAACTGTTCGGTATTTCAGTTAAAATTGCTTGATTTTTTTTTTTAATTTGCACAAAATTTAAAACTTAGATTTTTGTGGTTTTTGTAAGAGAACGAACCATATTTTGAATGGAAAAATTATTAGAATTAAAGAAGAAACCAATAAATTGCGAAAACTTGTCAAATCCCTGTGTTGTAGTTATTTAACTCAGTGTATTTAACACAAAAGTTTTTGCATACAATATGTATAACGGTAAATGCAAGTCCATGCCACCGGATTTACGTATACGTGTAACACTTGCCACACACATGAATTCGTAAGTGATGCGCAATTGCGTCACGAATGCAATGAATGTTGCATTGCACATGCGGTCAACATCATCGGTTGCGCCGCTGAAACGTGACTGTCATGAAGAAAAAGCGCACACAAAATATCAAACACGCGAATGACCTTAAGCTATTAAAAACAAAAAACACAACAACAACAACAGCGTAATACCAAAACAGCATCAGCAATCAGGCATCACAAATGCGACAAGCCGCATAAATATATTTGCGACGGTTGGTGTGGTGTGCATGTGCGACAATTCACAGCGCATTGACACTTTGTTGCGGAAATGCCAGCTGAATCCGCAAAAAGAAGGTTTATACAACCGAAAAGCAAAACAAAAAATAATGCCTGGAAAACGCGGCGAATTTATAGTGCACTAAAAATCGTTAAGTTCTATGAAAATAATATTTTTTTTACAATTTCGAATAAAACTTTTTGTTTTTACTTTTTTTAACGTTATACCAAAGTGAACTTTTAGCGCTAGTTTTTCAATTATTTTGTTATTTTTTTTTGTTGCTTTGCTTTATGGCCTCTGATGCCAGCAAAGTGCATTAGATTGTTAGACTTTTGCATGATTTGCTTCACATAAAAATCTACTGCCATTGATTGTGCAACTTTTTATCTACGAATACATACATATTTACAATTACGTACATATTTTTACCATTTTTCACACTTTCCTGTAACTTTCTTGCTTCCTTTCATGCCTGAATCAACACGCCGCAATCGGAAACTTTTGCCAACATCAACGCCAACGCCAACACTGTACTACTTCACACTTATGCTCGATTGTCCAATTCAATCGTGTTGTGGCATGCCACAGGATTGGACGCTGCAAATAAAATTCGTGCAACTACGTGATGCTGGCGTCTACGAGTGCCAAGTGTCAACCCATCCGCCCACATCAATATTTTTGCATTTGAATGTTGTCGGTGAGTATCGCCTGTCTATAACGAAATGTGTGCATGTGTGCGTGTATCGATGAGTGTGTGCACAAATTGATTGCATCAAATTTAGCTGATTGTCTGCTCTATTGCTCTGCTCCTGCTGCTACTTCCTAGTGCGTGAAGAACAACTATTTTAGATTTGTGGCAGGCCAAGGGAAATCATGGGGAGAGAAACCAGCAGCACGTACCAACTGGTAGATGTATGAGTATGCTTTAGCACGCGCTTGTGAATTTAGCTAAATAAATCTACAGCAAAGAAATTGCACTCAAACTAAGCCAGTACCAGCGAGTGGATACCCCAGCTAGAGCGAAAATCAATAGGGAGTCGCCAGATTGGCGATGCTATATAATACTTAATAAATAAGTTCTCTGCTGAGTACGAATGTGAAACGTTTATTTTTTATTACAGCGTCAATGGCGCTGCTGTCCGGCAGTGGCAGATGAACATTTTTTATGAAGATTTATTATTGAATACGAACTTTTATACAAGTCAATTGAATAATTGAGTCGAAAGTTAGGATAAAAGCTTCAGCGATTTAATTTGGTATGCAACTTTAATGCAATAAATATTTATATTAATATATGCATTTTCAGCTGATTCGCGCTTAATAGGAGTACAGAAAATAATATTGAATATCAAACAAGCTCTAGAAAAAAATAAATTAAACCAACCGGAAGGGGCTGCATTAGTCCAGTGTGCCTTAGTATGACTTTAATTCAGTGTATCAAAGCCCACTGTGGAAAGAAAATATCAAATGAAAGAGAAAGGTTTTAACAGCTGAAGAAGGGGGTAATTAAATCTCTATACAGATGGTTCCACGCTAGACGATAAGCTTGACTATGGAGTTTTCCGAAGAAATTAGGACTGCAACTATCCGTTCGACTACCAGACTACTGCAGCGTCTATCAGTCAGAGGTTCAAGCTATAAAAGCATTGACTAAACTACGAGTACTAAAGGGATTTTCCATAACAGGTGTTATCTATCGCTATCGAGAGGTGATTAACGATTTTTGGTATTAATCTGGGCAACGTTTATTTTTTGACCAAGACGGCGCTACGTGTCACAAAAGCAACGAAACCATTGATCTTTTATGGGCCAACAACTCTTGGGTTTTGCATCACGATAATGCACCGTCTCACACTGCACTCGTTCTTCGTGACCATTTCGCCAAAAATTTCACACATTTCGCTCCGCAGCCACCGTATTCGCCTGATTTGGCTCCGTGTGACTTCTGGCTATTCCCAAAACTCAAGAGACCACTCCGGGGAACGCGTTTCGAGTCGATTGAGGAGATAAAAGCTGAATCGAAGAAGGTACTGATGTCTATACCGGAAATGGACTATTTGGCATGTTTCGGGAATTGGAAAAATCCTTGGCATAAGTATATTTCATCGAGAGGGGATTGTTTTGAAGGGGATGAAATTGATTTACAAGAATAAATAAAGATTTTTCATTTTACAACCAAATTCACCTTACTTTTTGCCCACAGGTAAAAAAAGAAAATATTAATCCTGACAATCCTAATAAGGATAATGGAAAACTTTTATCAAATTATTGCATTGTCATCGGTCCTTGATAGGTGTGCAAAATTTCAAGTCGATCAGACTTTTAGAAGCCAGTGAAAATTAAGCTCAAAGATTCTGTTACATACATACATACAACCCGACCTAATAAAAGTGTGTTAAAAATAGCATTATTCTTTGAATATCACAATAACACCTTTTACTAGATAACCCTTTATAAATATATTCTTGTATACCCAGGCGGCCATTAAATGAATGAATGCGGCTACAGTAAGATCAAATGTTGCACGGGAATGCCGGGCAGCCCTAAATGATATTAGTGTCATATTCAAGGTCAGCCTTATTTGCGTGCCGGGGCACAGAGATATTGAGGGAAATTCTAAAGTCGATGAGCCAGCCAAGAGAGGCACTACTCTTCTTCTGCTTAGTGATAAAAACACCATTGCGATGCCAATGGCCCCGAGCAAATTAATAATTAAGAAAACATTATCCAAGAGGCCAATAGGGCATGGAGAGATTGCGTAACAGCTAAGTTGGCTAGTATGGCCGCAAATAAAGGAACTGCTTAACATTTTAAGAGAGGATATCTCAAAGATTGTGGCTTGTATAACCGATCATTAACTATTTGCTAGATATTGCTTGAGGCTAGGAGTTTTCTCCCATGAATATTGTAAAAGTTGTAGAGATAAGGAAGAGAAAGAAATAGTTGAGCTATTCCTTTGCAATGGTCCAGCTTTTGCTAAAATAAAAGCAAGTAGTGAAGGTAAATACATTTTTTATTTTCTCTGCCTGGCGTGGGGTGGAGAACAATCGTGCGCTTCATTGGAGCCACAAAATGGTTCCACGAAGAAACATAACCGAGGCAAGTGAGGTGGTATCACAACAGTATTGGTTGTTGTTGTTGTAGCAGCATAACCATTCCCCATACTTACATACGGGGAATGCTGCTGGAGTGACAGTCCTTGGCCGGAAATAAATCCGGGTCGTTTCGGTAACGTAGAACCGAGTGTCGTAGAAACGACAACAACAACAATAACAACATACATATAACAGTATTGGTCATACAGACCGACCACCATCATAACCTAACTTAATAGCTGCAGTCTTCGATAGTCAATGGATAGCCAACAATACCGGATATGATATAAATACAAGTCCAGGTCACGAAAACTAGCAACACTAAGGGGATTTTTATTCAGCTTCAGTTGAATTTTGAGATTGCGGTTATAGGCGTGGTTTGTTTTTTAAAAATATTTGGATATTTAAGAGCGATTTTGATTTTAAGGCAGGGACATTAGAGAATAATCAGGAGAACCATAAACAAGACCATGAACGAGAGTGAAGGTGTGAGGGGCGACGAATGAAAGCAAGGATTTCCAAGACCCGATGGAAGGAAATGTTCTTAGTGTTTTCTTTTTCAATATTCGACGGTAGTGTCCCTAGAGTGGTTGTGGGCACATATTTTTTTTTTTTTGTTTATTAAGCTAGAGCTTTTAGTCGAAAAACTCATTCCCTCGTTATAGCACCGAACCTATAGGCTTCATATTGTCGCGTGCGACTTTAATTATTTTTCTCTAACATAAGGTCGCACTTGAAAGGAACTCATTGTAGGGGGTTTGGTGAGTTAGCACACTTATGGTGTGAGACAAAATTTTAAGAAAAATAAGACTGAATTCAAGAAAATTAGTAATCGACTATATCATGTCTATGTTATCTCAATCGATTTTCAGGAGTAGGAAAAATTAGAAACATGAAAATTTCAAATGCGATATCTCAGCGAAAAAAAAATGATATTTGAGCAAACAAAACGCCATTTGAAAAAAAAAAGGCTTGTATTTAAAGATGCCATCCTTTAATTTTGGTGAAAGAAAACATCTGCAAGGCTACATAACTTCAAATATGGGGAAAAATGGTGTTTTTTGCACTTTTAGGTTAGGATATCTCGAAAACCAGAGCTGATAGAGCAATTCTGAGGCCAGATTTGGATTCAGCGCATCATAACCCTTCGGAAATATATAGTCTGGTTTCTGGGTCTGAATGTTGGTTAAATTTTGTCGGCCTGTGTAATCATGTACGCGCTTCGCTAATGTATTGGTTGCTCCGCTTAGCAGCTCAAAATCATACGGCTAAATAAAGATAGCGGAAAAAACTTATAGACAAAAATGTTCACAAAATAATGCTCTATAAAAAAGCTTTGATGTATATTTTCCATAAAATCAATAAAAAAAAAGTTATTACGCTTTAAAACAATTCATCCCTTATTTTTTGGCGTAATTTTGTTTATAACTTTTTTATGATTAATTTTAATTAATAGGTCTATTTATAAGTTCGTGCGGTTTTACAACAGATGGCGTAACTTGATTATTATTCCATCGATCCACATTTCCAAACATTCATTGGAGAGCTACTGTCGTAAGGCACAAACGTCAGTATAAGTTTTTTATTTGAAGCGTAAACAACAATATTTTTACCACACTTGAAAATGTCGAATTTCGTGCCAAATAATGTGTTTTTGCGGGGAATTCTTCTTCATTATTTTAATATGAAGAAAAAAGCAGCCGAAAGTCATCGTATCTTGGTGGAAGTTTATGGTGAGCATGCTCTATCTGAGCGAACGTGCCAGAAGTGGTTTGCACGCTTTAAAAGTGGTGATTTTGGCTTGGAAGACGAAGAACGCGAGGGTGCGCCGCCAAAGTTCATGGATACCGAATTGGAGGAATTGCTCGATCAAGATCCGGCTCAAACGCAAGAAGAGGTTGCAAAAACTTTGGGAGTTGATCAATCAACCATTTCCAAACGTTTAAAAGCCATGGGAATGATCCGAAAGGTAGGCCATTGGGTGCCGTATGAATTGAAGCCAAGAGACGTTGAACGCCGTTTTATGGCATGCGAACAACTGCTTCAACGGCACAAAAGAAAGGGTTTTTTGCATCGAATTGTGACTGGCGATGAAAAGTGGGTCCATTACGACAATCCAAAACGTCGGGCAACGTATGGATACCCTGGCCATGCTTCAACATCGACGTCGGCGCAGAATATTCATGGCCTGAAGGTTATGCTGTGTATCTGGTGGGACCAGCTGGGTGTTGTGTATTATGAGCTACTGAAACCGAATGAAACGATTACGGGGGATGTCTACCGACGACAATTGATGCGTTTGAGCCGAGCACTGCGAGAAAAACGGCCGCAATACGCCGATAGACACGACAAAGTTATTTTGCAACATGACAATGCTCGGCCACATGTTGCACAAGTGGTCAAAACATACTTAGAAACGCTCAAATGGGATGTCCTACCCCACCCGCCGTATAGTCCAGACCTTGCGCCATCCGATTACTATCTCTTCCGATCGATGCAACATGGCCTGGCTGACCAGCACTTCCGTAATTACGATGAAGTCAAAAAATGGATCGATTCGTGGATTGCGGCAAAACCGACCGAATTTTTCACAAAGGGAATCCGTGAATTGCCAGAAAGATGGGAAAAAGTAGTAGTAAGCGATGGACAATATTTTGAATATTAAATTTGTAACCATTTTACGTCAATAAAGTTTCAAATTTCGAAAAAAACCGCACGAACTTATTCATAGTCCTATTACAATAAAAAGTTTTGAATGAAAGTTGTAGATAATATTATTATCTACAAAAAAGTATTTTACAAAATTTTCGTAACTTTCGAAATTCACGAGATAATCGCAAAAACCAGTTGCACCCTTATTTCCAAGATGGCGGCCGCGGGACACAACCCCCGACCCCGAAAACTCAAATTTAAGTTCACAGTGATGGGTTTTACATAATAAAACCATAAACTCGCATACTCCTAAAATTACTTAGTTGGCTATTTTTTTTTGTCTCTTTTGACTGGACTATGTCTCTACAACGTCAGCAGTATTCATGAGAAAATACTCCTATCCCAGAAGAGTGCGGTTAATGATCATTGGCTCAATACACGACCTTCGAGATGTTCTCTCTTGAGAGGTTAAACAATTCTCCTGACCTTTTTTTATCTATTTACGGCCAAACTAGCCTGGTTGAAACACCAGTGTTTTCTCATCTCCATGACCTGTTGGCCACATGAAGAATATTATTTTGTATATTTGATATGCAAGATGTCGTACGAATCCCGATACTGCCTTTGTTTTCATTGGGAAGTTTGAAAAGAAAATTTCCTACCATTCGCAAGTTCTTAGGGTAAATCGGAGTAGGTTATCACCTAATCGGACAACAGATTCTGGTGGAATGCAGCAAGGGCTAATTTCGTTGGTATGTTTTGAAAAAAAAAAAAAATTGTATACATATATATATTTTCCGTTATTTAAACTGAATTTTAAGGTTTAATGGAGATATAATATTAAGAGACTAATAGTAGAATTGTACGAGACATAGGTATTTTTGTGGTACATTTTTACCCGCTAAATCCCAGTGATACGTGAATTTTTGACACTTTCACATTGAAAGCACAAAAATGGGTCAACTTCAGAGGAGCTTGAGGGTTAAATTGTTCAACTAAAATGCTCCCCATTATTTTTACATAAAACCGATGAACATATCATAGATGTAAAATGTAAGGACCAGATCGTTCCCATGCCGAAAAAGTTACCATAACAATATGCAAGAGGGTGAAAACTTTGACCCACGCTGAAATGTAGACATATACGTTTAAATTAGCGATACACGTGCATTTTTGTTTTCTATGTCTTCTCTAGAAGAATCCATTGCCAGCACCTTGCCAATTTGGGTAAAGTTTGATTTTGTAGTACAGTGTTATGGAATAAGTAATTTGATTATACAATAAACTTCAAGTCACTTTTCAAGTATATTACATTTTACCATAGTAAGCCTCGTAAATTTTACGAGTTCATTTTAATTAAGGAAACGTGCATGTATTGCAAAAATTGTAAGAATTAAGACATTTTCCCTTTGGATAAAATATGCAATTAAAAACAAATGTGAGGTAAAATTGCACGCTTGGGATTAAAAAAAAAAATATTAGTACTACCTTTTTTAATTGGACACAAAAGTGAGTAGTCGTCAAATTTACGAGGTTTATTTATAACGTAACATCCAAGGGGTTTACCTTTGTAGGGTTAATCGATCTTTTAATAATTGTATAATATATTGAAATTTTTAGGAAATCCAATAAGATCGATCAATCAATCGATTATAATTTTCGAAAACTTTACCGGTTCATTGATTTTTGTGCTCTTTCCAATGCACCAAACCATTCGTATAATAGTTAAATTACGCCATGTTGTCTTACACAAAAAAGGGGGCAAAAATAATGCACAAATCATTAGTCTTAAAATGAACATAAAATAAATATGGAATTACAAATATGCGATGTTATTTTAGGCATATATGAATGTGATTTATGAAATTTATGCTAGTAAGTGTAAATCATCTATGCCTGATGGTGGTTTTTGTGGTGTAGTTTTCAATGAAATATACATTTGGATAGTGCGAGCCGAGGTAAATGTAAATACATAACAATATATTTTTAAATATGTAGATGCATGCAATATTTATATTATTGAGCAAAATATAGGCGGCTCTAGCGTATGTATTGATAAATAACCTATGCAAATTTAACAGAAGCAAAGTTCGCTTTAGCACTAGTTTTCAACTAAATGATTATCAATTTAGAGGTTTCGAATTTTAAATTAATATTATAAAGGGTGGTTAAATTTCAAGGGTCGATGTTGAATGTGAACCACATCTAAACGTCAACGACACCGTTGGACTTCTTTCTTTGAGGTTATTTTTTTTTTTTTTTTTTTTTTTTTTTTTTTTTTTTTTTTTTTTTTTTTTTTTTTTTTTTTATTGAAACGTTATAAATATTTAAATACATTTCATTCTATTACACCTAGTTCACAACTATCAAGTAATATTATTTTATTAAATTCAACAGTATTTACAGGAAACACGTATATAACTGGAAGACAGCTGACAGAAATTTACATATATTTGTCAGTCATCAAAATTTCTGGAACAAGATCATTTGGTTTTTTTCGTTTAAGTCTCCGGCATTGGTCATCTAAATTGGCAAGTCGGCGAGCCTCCGGGTTAGTATGTTTTTCGAGTCTTTCGGCATGAGCTACAGCGTAATGTTTGACAACTTCTGATACTAATGACATCTTTAGGTCACGATGTAAATCAGTGTTCCTCACATACCATGGCGCGTTTACTGCGTTCTTTAAGAACTTGTTTTGAAATCGTTGTATTTTTTCGATATGAGTTTGTTTGGCACAGCCCCATAGTTGTATACCATAAGTCCACACAGGTTTAAATACTTGTTTATAAATTAAAAGTTTATTTTGTATGGAAAGAGGAGACCTCCTTCCAGTAAGCCAGTTTAATTTTTGCATTTTGAGGATTAATTCCACGTGTTTTATTTTAACGTGCTCTTTCCAGCATAGTTTGGCATCAAGCGTCATCCCTAAGTACTTCGCCGTATTGGAGTAAGGAATTTTCGTGCCAGAAATATATACAGGATTATATTGAATTTTTTTGTTTGTAAAATCCACATGAAGTGACTTGGCTTCATTAAGTTTTATACGCCACTTTGTAGTCCATTCGGTGATTTTGTTAACATCTTCTTGAAGTTTGCGAGAGGACTGTGTCTCATCATCTCCAATTGCTAAAATGCACGTATCGTCAGCAAAGGTAGCTATAGTGCTAGTCTCAGAGACCGGTAGGTCAGATGTGAAAAGCACGTAAAGTATAGGGCCAAGGATACTGCCTTGTGGAACCCCGGCTTTAATTCGCTTTAGGCTTGAATAAGAGCTATCGCACTTGATCCTGAAATATCTGTTATTTAGATATGAAGTAAATAGGTCCGAAAACTCCTTTGGAAGCAAGATTTTAATTTTATGGAGTAGTCCGTCATGCCATACTTTGTCGAAGGCCTGAGCAACATCGAGAAATATGGAAGAGCACACTTTTTTCTTTTCAATTGCTTCTTCTATCACATTTGTGATCCTATGCACTTGCTCGATTGTTGAGTGCTTTGCTCGAAATCCGAACTGGTGCGTAGGAATAAGGCGTTTGTTTTCAATCAAAGGCTTTAACCGCTGCAGAATTATTTTTTCGAGTAGTTTGGACATTATAGGTAGCAAGGAGATTGGACGGTATGATGACACTTCGTGAGGACTTTTGCCAGGTTTTGGTATCATTATTACCTCTGAAATTTTCCAGTACGTTGGCACATATTTTAGCTTAAGGCATGCATTTATAATTTTTGTTAGCCTAATCAATGTTTTTTGCGGAATATTATTTAAGGTTTCAGCGGTGATAAGATCGAAGCCGGGTGCTTTTTTAGGTTTCAGGAGTTTTATTTCACGCTTTATCTCTGCAGGCGAAGACAAACAGAACTGGTTTTCAGCTTGATGAATATCTGTAAGCAATGGTGCATGATGTGCTTCATGAGGCTTAAATGTTTTTTCTAAGTGATCAGCAAAGACTTCCGTTTTTTCAATATCGCTCTTAGCCCACAAGCCATTGGGTTTTTTAATTGGAGGGTTTTGTATAGTTGGTCTTTTAAGGTATTTTGTAGATTTCCATAGGGAGTACTCAGTACTTTTTTCCGCTGTTAGTTCCTGTACATAGTGATTGAAGGATACGTTTTTTAGTTTATTAATTTCTTCTCTTAAATGTTGAGTCATTTTATTTAACAAAGTTTTTAGCGATGGTTGTCGGGTTCGTTGCCACTTTTTTCTTAACTTTCTTTTTTCGGCGATAAGGGAATATATTTCATTTGGATAACGAAGTCCAGGTTGTTTTGCTGTTTGAGTTGGTGTGCTATACCATGCGGCATTTTGGATTTGTTGGGTAAGCAATAATACTTCTTCATCAATTTCATTATGTGTCGAGAGTGTATTTTGTTTTTGAACGTTTTGATTAAGCGTATATTTGAAATACTCCCAATCAGTAAACTTGTTGGTCAGAGTAGGTGCTTGTTGTTTAAGTTCAATGCCTTCACTTAGTTTTAAATATACAGGTGAATGATCTGAATTTAGGTCTGTTCCTTCATATACTAGCAAGGATTTTTTGCAAATTTTTCTTACAATGAAGAAGTCAATTAGATCTGGAGTTTTATTTTGGTCTGTTGGCCAATAAGTAGGTTTGCCGGTGGAGATAAATTCACAGCCAGTTTCTCTTGCAGCTTTATAAAGTTCACGACCTTTAGTTGTTGTGAGTCTCGAGCCCCAATGAACGTGTTTTGCATTGAAATCTCCTCCGATTATGAGTCTCCCCATATGCTTTTGAAGTAGTTGTTTATACTGCTCTGATTTGATATTATGTCGTGGAGGACTATATACCGCAGTTAAGCATATTTCGTTCGTTTCGACATTTATTGCTATGCTAGTGGATTGAAATTCTTCAATGCAAACTTTTTCTTTTTCAATATGTCGTATACTATTTTTAACCAGAATTGCACTTCCTCCTCTGGCGTTGTTTAAAGGGTGATTTGTATAATAAGTGCTGTAATTTTTCATCTTTGCATATGTATGGGTTGTTAAGTGAGTTTCTGATATAAGACACACATCTACTTTTTCTATTTGAAGAACTAGTTCTAATTCGTTCAAATGTTTTGTTAAACCGTTCGCATTCCATGTCATAATTCGAAGAGATTTCTCCATCCTTATAAATTTTTATTTGCGAGCTTTTCGAGTCGATCCAGACGTTTTTCCAGAGATTTATAAAAAGTTTCTTGCTGGTTTAGGAGCGAAAGAATTTGGGAAAGTGAATCATTACTATTGTTTCCACTGTTTCGAGATTTGGGTATATTTTCTCTTGCAATATCTGCATATGTTTTAGTTTGTGCTGTTTGGACTTCAGTGCTGCGTCTATTTTCAGTGTATTTAACAAAAGCATTTCCACGGTTAGCTGAATTAGTTGGAGCTATTTTTGTCTTATTGTCTCTTATCTTTTGTAGTTCCTTTGCTACCAGGCATCCTCTGTAGTTTGCCGGATGTTCCTTTGAGGTTATTTGAAAGAAAAGGTGTACGTCGATAAGCCGGCAACAATTCAAGTGCTAAAGGATGAGATAATTCGGCACATTAACGGCATATAAACTCAATTATGCCTTAGCGTCATCGAAAATTTAGACCATCGGATGGAGGTGTGCCACCGAGGCCGCGGCGGCCATTTGGCCAATATGTTGCTCTATACAATATTGAGCCATACTAATATTATCATAATAAAGAGAAATGATAATAATTTCCTACAAAATTTTATTTTATTCAAAATCAACACCGGCCGTTTAAGCTGGATAATCTTTTTTATTTTTGTGTAGAACCATTATAATATTTATTTTTTAAAGATAATGCATTTCAAATGTTGGCCGCAACTGCGCCGTAATTCGGCCAGCCGTAAGCACTAATTTTAAATGAATCGCTGGAGGACTTCGTTCGGTATCGCATGAACAACTTTGGTAATGTTGGCTTCTAATGCCGCAATCGAAGCTGGTTTATCCATTAAGCATTTATCATATAGACTTTACATACTTACACACATAAAAGTCCAAAGATGTGATATCAAACGATCTTGGTGGCACATCCACTGGTCCGAGACGAGAGATAAATTACTCAGCAAAACGAAGATGCAGTAAATCCATTGTTTTACAGGCTGTATGGCAAGTAGCGCCGTTTTGTTGGAACCAAAAATTGTGGAGATCACGGGCTTGAATTTCCGACGTGAAAAAATCGTCTAAGGAAGTAAGATGGAGGAATTCCGATGGTAAGAAAGGAAAGGGGAGCGAGAGGTGGGGGTAGAGTGGTTAGGAATATGGGCGTGTGGACTATGAACAATGACTGTGTTACGGTTGCGTCAACCGCTTAATGCTGCAGATGAAGCTCATCAGATTTTTAATGTCAAGGGCGTGGCAAAGAAGTAAGAACCAAAATGGTTAAATCTTAGCCCTGCGGAGTAGGGCAACTAAAGAGAAGGTGTTGACATGATTCCACTTCATTCGCCAGACATCCGACGCACAAATATCTCCAGATAGTTCCAAGTCTCACAGCATGCACATCCTCCTCTCCTTTGAGAGCTGAGATTTTGTCAACCTCAGAAGATTGCTCGAGCGCCTCCAATCTTCACGTGGCCAGAAGAATTTCGCTACCTTACAAGTTTGTGACTTGGCCAGCTCCTCCGCCTCACAGTTGCCCGCAATGTCGCTGCGACCAGGAACTCATATGCCAAAGAACTCGGATGCAATCGAAAATAAAGCCAGGCATACCCTGCCCAGTCTCGAATGCACCCGATGGGCCCAAATTACCGCTTGGCTGTCGGAGTAAATATTTACTTTCGTGACTGTTAGTGTGCATGTAAGTAGCCAACCAGCTGCTTCTTTGATTGCGGCTACCTCTGCTTGGATCACATTATAGTGATCCCGGTAACCTCAATAGGAGTCAGATGGGGAGCTCATCACAAAATACTCCTCCGCCAGCCTTTCCTTTCATCTCATCCATTCATGTACAAGTTCACCAGACTCTACCTCCAAGTGTAGTCCCCCTCGACTCTTACTTTGATGGATTGCCTATGGAGAATGTGCTGCTTGGACTTAGCGAGAGTGTACATTGATCCGTCGTTAGGGGGATGAAACCAAAGTTTCTTAAAGCAATTGAGTGTTCATAAAAGAGGTTGCGCCTATAGCCCGAATCACTCAGTCTAATGGCGGTACGTGCAACAGCATTTCTGTCTGCAATGTCTACAGGCATTTACATTTAACATTACGTTAAGCGTTAAAGTAGCAGTAGTTCAAAGCGCCCCACTAATTCCAATGAGTGCAGTGCTTTAAACTCTCTCCAGCTTCTTCATCGATGTCGTCCTCTCTAGTGAGTTCCACCAGGCTATAGTTCCATGTAACAAATTTGGCTTTTTAATGGTATTATATAGCAAAAAAAAAAACAACTCAAGTCGAAAGACCCCATCTTTTGCCAATAGCGCCCTTACATCCATACAAGACCAATAGCGCCCTTACATCCATATAAGACCAATAGCGCCTTTACATCCATACAAGGTGCGTGTTACCTTCCTTCTTCGATTCAGCTTTTATCTCCTCAATCGACTCGAAACGCGTTCCCCGGAGTGGTCTCTTAAATTTTGGGAATAGCCAGAAGTCACACGGAGCCAAATCAGGTGAATACGGTGGTAACGGAACGATATGCGTGGAATTTTTGGCGAAATGGTCACGAAGAACGAGTGCAGTGTGAGACGGTGCATTATCGTGATGCAAAAACCAAGAGTTGCTGCCCATAATTATTAACAGTTTGGCCAGGTGGAAGGAATTCATAGTGCCCCACACCACGAAAATCGATAAGAAATGTCATCATGACCTATATTTTTGAACGACTTTGACGTGCTCTTTTCGGTCTGGCCTCGCCTTTAGCACGATATTCGCTTGATTGGTCGGTTGTTTCAGGGTCGTAAGCATAAATCCAAGTCTCATCTCCCGTAATGATGCATTTGAACTTGTCCTGATAGTCTGAAAGCATTGTATCACACACATCAATGCGACGACTTTTTTCCAAGAAATTGAGAGTTTTCGGTACCAAACGAGATTTGACTTATCGTAGGCCCAAATGGTCTTTCGAAATGGTTTTCACAGATCCTTCTGATATTCCGATCATATCAGTAAGGTCTTTAACAGTCAACCGACGATTTTTGAGCACTAACTCCTTCACTTTATTGACGTGTTGGTCATCTGTTGACGTCGATGATCGTCCGCAGCGCTCCAAATCATCAACATGTTCTCGACCCTCTTTGAAATCTTTGTACCACTTATAAACATTTTTCTGCGAAATGGTCGAATCTCCAAATGCCTTCTGCAACATGCTAAACGTTTCCGCAACCGAAATTTCATTCCGCAAACAAAATTTGATGGCACATCTCTGCTCAATCAAATCAGATATTGTAAAAATCGCAAAATGCACGCTTGGTCGTTTGGTAAACACAAGCGTAAATATATTACTGGTAATGACATTCACATGAAAGTTGGCCCAGATATTATTAACAGTGCTGCCAACTCATGAAAAAAATAACTAGAGCCAAATTTTGACGCGAAGTTTGACAAATAAATTCACCTTAATGTTTGCCCACAGTAGTATGTCCCAATTGGCTAAATTTTTTCACAATACTGTACTTATACACATGTTCCTATACTCACTTAAATATATGCGATTTCAAACAAAAAAGTAATTTAAGGGTACCGGAAATTTCACTGTTATCATGCAAAGCATTATTTGGAATGGACAAATAAAATTATTATGTGAGAGAGTGCATATTACGGTAAAATCATTTCAAATTTCATCCAAAGATCTTAATATGGTCGAGGGTAACTGTATGCACTGCTTAACTGCATTTTGCGCTTAATTGCGAATTATTTAAAACAATAGCAGCGAAACACAATAGCAGGCAGGCAGCTTACATATGTGGGCGTATGCGTGTGTGTAATGTGGGCAGTGCGGGGAGGTGCCATTGAATGCGCTTCATTAACGAAAATTTAATTTGTAAGCCTATAAAATGCTAATGTGTTGCGATGTTTTGCTAGGTTGATTATGCTTGCAACATTTGCAGGTGTAACTGTGTTTGAGCTCCCCCACGCACACCCACACACCTGTACACTTGCAAAGCTATAAATACCTAGTACAACCACGCGCGCAACACCAAACACGACCACGCATATTTTGTGGCGTAATCGCATATTTATTATTCTTGCCACACTCCCACATACGCATGCATAACCGAAAGCATTTACCCGCTCATGTACATAGTTTGTTTGACAATGAAATGTATTTATGAGGCCACATTGCTTATTAGAATTATTATACGCATTTAGTTTAGGCCATTAGTGTTGCTAATGCAACCATGTACAAAATAAAATTGTAATAACTATAAATTTGAATTTGAATTTGAATTTTTTGTAGAAAAACAAAATGTTTTAATGAGCAACCAAATAATTTACACATTTGGCAAAAAAATACGCCAAAAATATATTACAATTTTAAATACGCGTTTAAATGGCAGCGAGGCTGATATCAAACTCAACTCGCATATCTGTAGGTATGTATGTATGCATATGTAAGTATGTTTGTAGATACCTTTTTATGTATTTATGCATGTGTACTTAACCCTAGTTGCGGTATGCTGCTCTAAAGGTTGGCCATGCGCTCATGGTCGCAAATTACAGTTGTGGCCCGCACACACACTTTATGTCGTGATAATACCTACACGCAAGCGTGTGTGTATTGGTATAGTGTGGGCGTCTACTTGCTAGCAGGATGCAAGTGCGCTATGTTGCCATAGGACACTGACGCGTCCTTGAGCTCATTTTTCTAGTGCACTTAATGGCACATTGGTTGCATGAGCATATGAGTTAATGATTTAGAGACGATTTTTTTTATTTAATTTGAAGCTTTAGTTGGGTTTCAATTTCTAAATTTGTTTGTTTGGCAATAGTTTCTAAATGTAGTTGAAAAATAGTTAGCAAGATGAGAGTTGTAAGAAAAAAGTGAACAAGGGATGTGATGACGTAAGTATATATATGTAGAGATAGATATATGTTTGAGGCTTGGTTGGTTGGTTGGTTAGAGTGGTGATTCATCCAGAATCCAACTAGGGCTTCCGCACCATTTTGTTGCCACATCCTCGTTACCAACTTATTTAACAGTTACTTACAGCAAGACTATATCCAGTCTGTGCATCTTAGGAACCTTATTAGGCTGTTGACGTCTAAGCCAAACAGTTGATCGAGACTCTCGAACAGCGGTTTGTCCAGAGTTACCATTCTGTCCTTCCATAGGGCAAGGCATTCACAGAGAAAATGCAAGACTGTTTCCTTTTTCTCCGGTTGTTTGCAACTACGACAGTATGTGTTGTGAGGGATGCCCATTTTGGCGGCTTGTTCTCCGATAGACCAGAAGCCAGTTATGACTGCCGTCAGTCTACAGGCGTCCCGTCGTTCCATGTTTTTCAATGTCGACGATTGCTTGAGGTTGTAGGTGGGCCTAAAAAAATCAAATTTTTTTTGTTATCCAGAAAATATTTCCTATGCACCTGGCAGTGTGGATGATATGTACTCGTAGCAATGATCCGTTTTTTTTTTTTTTTCTATTTTATCATCAATTAAATTTTTAAAGCTGAACTAGGTTTTTAAATTTTTTCCAAAGCGGCCAGAAATACGAGGTTATGAATGTATTACTACAATCTAAAACCTACTTTAACATACATATATATATATATATGTATATATATATATTAGGGCGGGTCGATTTAAAAATCGCTCATTGCTCTGTGAAAATCGTATTCTAGGGATCAAAATAAGAAACTTTGCCGAAAGATCCATACCTCTAAAACGAATTCTGATGTCCCCCAATTTGAGTCGAACGAAAAATCCCACTTTGACCAATTTAGAGTGCTCCAATCGAGTCGAAATTTATGACTGACCCCCACTAACTTTGGACGGCCGATCCACCCATGCCAGTGGCACACCCTCTGGAACTCCCCTGGAGGGTTCCCCATACAATCATTTAAAAATATCACCATTTTTGGCGTTTACATGAGAAAAGAAACTAAAAAGTTCGACCCAAATTGGGAGACATCAAAACTCGTTTTAGCGGTATGGTTCCTTCGGCAAAGTTCCTTATTTTGATCCCTAGAATATGATTTTCACAGAGCAATGAGCGATTTTTTTTTGCCTCCCCACAAACCGGCCTAATATAGGTATATACATAAATATATATGCTTAAACCTGCCACAAGTTCTGTTACAAGTTAAGTGCTTTATAGGAATGAAGTTGTAATACTGTTTTTAATGAAGTTAGTTTTATTTAGTCGTGTAAATATTAAAACAAAAAATGTATTTTTTCGTTCAAAATGGTCACCACTTGCCATTCAACTATTGTAGCACGCACGGTTTCCATGGATATTGACGTCGCTGCTCGAACCAAAGATGGTTTGGGACTCTCTAAATTTTTATGAGATCTTCGGTAGGCCGTGTTCTCCCATTCAGGCTACAAACAGATTCAGATCTGGATTTCCAGACGATCAACTTTCTGTGGCTATGAACCCAGGAATTTTGTTTTTTAGCCACTGCTGGGTGGTTTTTACTTTATGGGCTGGAGCGGAATTTTGCTGAAAGATCCAACGCTCTCCATTGAAGAGAGTACTGTTCAACTGCTTCACCACGCCTTCTAAGACATCCGCCTGGTACACTTTTGTCCCGGTCTTAGCCCTTTTTTCGCAGAAATGAAGAGATGTAACGCTGTGGCTACGGCTGGGGCCACGCTAAAAACTTAGAATAATTTTTTTTTGGGTCCTTAGAAGTCTTAGCATAGATTTTGTCATTAATATCATAAAGTGAGTACATGTACGTAAAACGAGTTTTTGAAGATTAAGTCCTTTGAAATTTTTATTCCACCAAAATAATTTCCATTAAGAAAAACCTTTCACAACAGTATTAACAGCTGATTGTCAATTTTTCAGGTAATCTACCATATGTCAACGGGTAGAATAATTTTGTGGATGTATTGGTAATTAATGCATATATGAACCTAGTTTAATATAGAATGAAAGCTAATATTCATATGAAATTTAAAGCAGATATCAATGAAAGTCCTACAAACCTGAAAATAGGTTTACCCGAATTGATAAGCTCATGTATTTTAATTCTAAAGTCATAAGTTGGCTGAGAATTCCAGGAAATTGTGCTAGATGCAAGAATTGGGAATTAAATGCTGTAAATTCCTGATGAAAACAGCAAAGTATAGTCCTCTGAGCCCGGCAAACTCTAGAAATTAGCCATGCAAACACTGTTTTCGCCTTTTAGCTGATAGTTCCAGGACTGAGCACGGTGTCGGCGTGGAATCTAGCGGGACTAAACTACACTTCGCTCGTGGAATGCACGCATCTATGCTATTCAAGAAACAGTGAACTTTGCACTGGAAAATAGGTGCAGAGGCACATCTGTATATGGCTGCAGTGACAGCAAAGCTGCGATCATGACCTTAGACAGCCCTCCAGCCACTTCAAGGGTAGTAGAGTACTATAAATCCAGGTAGAACTATATTGGCCATGAGCTGCGGGCGAAGCACATGGAAAAGGTAGGTCTCTCAAGTAGCTGGGCAGACCCAACATGTGAAGTGGAGGATGAGACGCCGATTCACTTTCTGTGCGCCTGCCCGTCCTTCGCTCGAATCAGGCTTGACGTTTTTGGCGCTGATGTGTTAAGAAGCGACTAGCTTCACTCCTTGGCAGCACAAGATCTACTCAGATTTCTTCCACGGTCGGGAAAATTTAAAGTAAATTAAAAAAGGAACCCAAGTGCAGTACAATGGCTTAGTGTTGTCTGAGTCCTGTACTAAAAAAAAAAAAAAAACTGTAGTAGTAGTCTAGACAGTCTTGAAAGCTCAGACTAACAGCTGTAAAATAAAGGGTATAAGCGTAGTGGCCAGAAGAAAATTGTGAACATTTAAATATATTTTTCTCATAAGACCACGCTTTCTATTTTTACCTACTTTATATGGAGAAAAATTCCCTCTAAAGAAAATCGTATACTCTCTTATATTCTAATAGCCTAGACAGGCGGTGCCGTTAATTGGGATTACCAGCGCAGTTAATTCTGTTTAAATTGTAGTGTCACAGACAGTTGTTACGCGGATTAGTGAACAGCTGGTTTCTTTATTAGATAGTTTTTTCAGTAAAAGATGGACCAGACATAACAAATACGGGCTTTGATAGTTGCCCTGATACCAAGAATTAATTATTTATTAAAACAAAATTCTAAACTTCAATTTTGCAAACTGGTCCGAAATATCAAAACAATTAAAGTAATTTCAAATGTGTTAGTGCAAAGGAGCATTGCGTCCAGTCTTTCTTGTTCTTCTCTTTAAAAGTTTCATTATTTTTCATTCAAAACAGATATTAACTGTCGTTTTTCGGCAATGTTGCCATCGAAATTTTTCTAGGCCGCTTACGAATGAGAATTAAGTCCAGTTGTCAATCCGCATTAGTTGCATTTAATTCCTGACATAATTCTAAGTCGTTAATCTCGATTTACACAACCATCTATCTAGTCCATAACACATTTCTTTATTCTGCAAGGGTTAACCAATAAATTTAAAATACAATTAGTAACACATCATTCCTTCCATTAGTCAACAATAAATTTTGTAATTCATTGAATCAGTAAAGTTACTACAGCTATGCAGATGAACATAATCTGCTACATGAGTGAACTATTTTCTGAGCTAGCCATACACTGATGTAGATTCACACTCTCTGTTTCCTATAGTTCACAAATCCGAAATCGTCAGATATGTGTGCAATGGTAAATACCAGGTGCAGGTGCAGATGCAGCTACACTGAAATATGTAGTTAAGAATTTTTGATGTGTATGTATGTATACTCGTACACTTTCATTTCATTGCACTTCATTCGCCAATCGTTACAGTTCACTACACAGGACGCTGCTAGACAAATTATAAACAAACATACTTGTACATAGGTATATGAAAGTATGCACTGGTATAAATTTGCAATATTTATGAGTATGTACATATGTTTACACACCAACTAGTTAGCCATTTACTTAGCAGTTGGTTGGAAATTTTTGTTGTTGTTTTACTATGTAAACTTGTTGGATAATCTCAACGCAATTCAAAAGTATCGTAAATAATAAAACAAATACGAGTATTCGAAAAGGAGTGGAAATGGCGATGAAAATAAAAGCTTATTCTAGAAATCACTGCATTTTTCAGTGAGTGTGGGAATATATAGGAAAAATGTTCAAAACAAATAATAATTTAATAAGAAAAATTAATCAATTAGCAACATTATCATTAATTATCAGATTAAATGGAATTATTGTAGCAGAATAAAATTGATGGTATTGGAAAAAATAAAAATAATTCACTGGTAGTATAAGTTTATAGGTCAAACTACTAAATATTTAATGGTCTATTTTATGGCATTTCCAGCTATAGCAATAATTTATTTTAAGTTTTCCACCTATTATAATTTCATGTAAGAAGGTCGGTTGATTCGGTTGATGATTCGTGGCTTTAACTAATAATATTTTTCGGGTTTAAAATTCTTTGCTTCTCAATGTACTGTAATGGCAGAATTTCATTTAAAATTTTTAACCTGCAGTAATTTTATATACGAGGGAGAGCTATTAAGTTCCCCGCTTAAAGTATTTAAGAAGGGAAAAAATTGTTTTGAAATTGTTTACTTCTCAATGTGGTGCAATACCAGCATTTCAGTTAAAATTTTTATCCTGTAATAAATTTATATACGAGGGTGAGCTATTACGTTCCCCGGTTAAAGTATTTAAGGAGTGAAAAACACGGTTTAAAAGTGTTTACTGCTCAATGCAATGCAATACCAGCGTTGCAGTTTAAGTTTTTGACCTCTAATAATTTTATATACGAGGGAGAGCTATTAAGTTCCCCGCTTAAGGTATTTAATAAGTGAAAAATACGGTTTAGAAATGTTTACTTCTCAATGTAATACAATACCAGCATTTTATTTTAAATATTTAACCTGTAATAATTTCATATACGAGGGGGAGCTGCTAAGTTTGCGGTCTAATGTACTCCATGAATGAAAACTTTGCTTTTAATTTTTTATTTATAAAATCAAAATCCTTAAGCTTTGAACTAACAGTAACCATATACGAGGGGCGGCTGATACGTTTGAGGCCTAAGGTATTTAATTAACGAAAGATTTTTTGTTAGATATATTTTTTTAATTTTTAATGTAAACGGGGCCGCCCCTGTAGTACGTCCGTTGGTAAATTTCTGTGAGTCCTGTAGGTTTAAGACGTCGCCACATCTCTTTTATACTTTGTCAGTAAATTAAAGAAGCACTGGCCGTTTATTGTAATACCATTCGTCGAATAACACAGTTTAAAAATAATTCAAAACTTTTTTACCCATGAAAAAAAGTGCGTGTAGCGTAGTACTACACATAACAAAAGCGAGACTTTCAAGGCAGTCAAAGAAAGAGGGAGAGAACCGAGAGAGGATGAGAGAGAGAGAGAGAGAGAGAGACCCGAGAGAGAATGAGGGAGAGAGAGAGGGAAAGAATATATATCTAAATAAATTCACAACATTTGCAGAGAATACAAATAGACAAAATTTACAAAAAACGGAGAAGGGTCGACCGGTGTAGGTAAACGCTGAACACAAACCGTGGCAACAACGCGCACTATTCCGAGTGCTAATGACCCGCACAAACGCAGCGATTCCAGGACCGCAGCAACGGCACAAATTATCGCAAGGCATTACCAATAAATCCGACACCGGAATGGGTAGCACTTTATAGTACGCACAAGCACTAGCCAGAAAACGACGGAAATAAGCGGCAAAAAGTAGGCACCAAAAAAAAAAAAAAAAACCCCAAAAAATTATGACCAAAAAACGCCCAAACGGTAGGCACCAAGGATATATAATTTAACGACAAAAAGTAGGCACCAAAAATATATTTCCTACATGTTTGCACCAACGAACAAGCGCCAAAAAGTAGGTAGTGTTATTTCTCACTAGAAATTAGCAGCCACAAGGAAAGACTCAGGGAAAATAGCCTAAAGTGTATCTATGATATATATAAGGTATAGCTCTCTCTCTCCTTTTCCTCTACATTATATCTTGTTTCTCTCTCGCGGAACGAAAGTGCTCAAATCGTTGCATGGCCTTAAAATTTTACTCTCCATTCTCCCTCGTCCATCGACGCCTAACAAGTTTCTGTTTAAAAATAATCCAATTTTATGCAAAAACTATAGTAGAAAACGAAACTTTAGAAAAAAGGTGTTTACCATGAAATACCCTCTGACAAAAACCAAACAAAGATTTGCTCTTTGAACTAACATTTAAACTTTTTTTTAATAATCTCTAAAATCGAATATCTCGATTAATCAAAAATGTCTAAGTAATAATATCCTGAAACATCTGGTACCACTTTTCCAGGGTCACAGTCTTAAAATATGTATGTACGCTAATAACTGTGAAAGAATGCTCCGATTTGCAAAAGGTTTTTGAAGCTAATATATTCTAGAATACCTGTATTGATTTTCGGCATAAATTGCATACGTTTTTAAAATAAGTACGTGTTTAAGCCAAAATATGTTAAAAAGAAAACTATTTACAAACTGCATAAAATCATAATAGGCTCAATCACTTTACATTAATTGAAGTTATTAATTGGAACCAGTACTAATAAAATTAAATTAAAGGACATTGCTTCAAAAAATTGCTGTATGTATTTATTCCTGGTTTGTGCCGAATAAAAAGCCAAAGAAAAAGTATAAAATATATGGTATCTGATTTCTGTATCTACGGCAAAGACTTTTTTGATTTTTTTTTTTTTTTGGTGGTGAGGTTGGGTTAAAAATGCCTTCGCACCATATAGCAACCGTCGCTACTACGTGTGTGGTGATTCCACTAAAAATATCCCTCCTCTTCTCTTGGATTTTCTTCGAGGCAGAGAGCCAAGACGGCTCCTAAGAAGGACACTTACTTACTCAGCCTGCGTCCAGGGTCGCCTGTTTTAAGAGACCTATGCTCGATGCTCTTCAACATAAGTTTCTATTTCACACTTCTTTTTCGAATAATATCCTCCCCAAAATTTGCAACGGAATTCCATTTTTCTTCGCTTTTCATCATTTTCTCGATCACTTCTTCTGATGTAAATACACCAATAGCTCCTTGCACAGCTGACGGCAAGGACTTCAACAACCTTTATGTGTATAGCTCTTATAATAGTAAACATAAAGTTTAAAATTTATTGCTGTTCTTAAGATTAGATAAGAACAAGATAGTTGCAGGTTAATAATTAAGATATTTGAATGATCAGCTAACCCGGAACACAATTTTTATTTTTTTAATTTTTTTTATATTTATAGAGCTTTCTGTAGAGCATAGCTTCCCATTTTGTGGTTTTCTTGGCCACATCAGGCTCACGACTTAATTCCGATAACCAGGCTTATGAAAGGTTAAGCCAATTTAGGCACTTATATCTTGTAACCATAGGAACCCGGTTGTGGCTGCAGTCTTGCAAGCATTGCCCATAATACAATTTCTTGTTTAAAAAACCTACCAAATCTGATTGAAAATTAGTTTATTTTGGCTCTTGCATAGCTTGTAAATAGGCTAGCATTGAAATAATTCGCTAACATCAAAACACTTTTTTTGTTGAAATAACCACAATTTGAATTTATGTAAGCAAATATTTATTAAACACGCGCTTGACTTGCAATTAAAATTAATTGCTCCGATTTTAGTTTTAAGCAAATAAATTGGAGCAGCAGCAAGTCTATATAGCTACTAAAAATACTATTTTATTTTTGTGTAGCCAAAACTTTATTAAAATAAACATAAAAACTAGTGAATCCACTAGTGGCAGAATGTCACTGGTTATCCACGCAATCAGTTCAACATAAATGTTTATCATTTGTCTAAAATTGCCTTTTTTGTTTTTCTTTCCATTGTTTAGCTTATTTTAGCAATTTCGTCAACACTGACGCCATTTCGCACACTCAATTAAATCAAATAACGCCAAATCAGAAATCACATTACACATAATTGCATCAGCGGTGACAGAGGAAAATCCCAACCAAATGAGTGCAAATGATGCATATGAGTACATGCAATAATAAAAACAAACAACAAAAATAGCCAAAAGTAAATTTTGTGACGCTTATAAATAAATTGGTGACTTAGCTAAGCGGATTAAAGCCATACCGACCGGAAGACCGTTTGTTTTGTTTGTACTTGTTTTTATCCCATTCAGTAGTGCTGTTTTTGTTATTTGCAATGATAGCGGTGACGGTGGTGCATAAAATATTAATAGTGTTCACGCTGGTTTTTAGCATTTTCGAATGTGCATGTGCGTACGAATTTACTTGGGGTGGTGGTAAGGGCAAGAATCAGCGTAAACGCAATTTCACTTTTCATTCATCGCAAATGGAGTTGCTTTGATGCAGTGCATAAACAAGTTAATTGCGCGAATTATGCTTGCACACCAACATACATGCGAGTACAGTTGCGGACACGAAAGTAGCGGTACCAAAAGTATATTAGATCAGGGATAACATTTAAGTTGTGTTTTTTTGTGGGTGAGGTAGGGTTCAAAAAGCACTCACTGGGACCGTCATCTACTGCGTCGAATGGTGCAGCCACTAAAACAATCCGTCCGCTTCTGCTGGGGAAACTCCCTTGCTGGAACTACTTTATGTATTACTTCGGGAGGGCCCAGAACGGCGTCCATGAAATGGCCCAATACTATTCACCCATGCCTGGGTCAACCATATTTATAGCCATCTTCATGCTATACAGTATGCATATCGGTGCAGCATTGAGTCTAGCAATTGCTCACATCGCTATTTCGGAATCTCCAGCCACGCAGCTTTCCCAAAGTTTTTGATTGTTACTAGATTTCGCATTTTGTACAGCCCTTTTTAAGTCCCCCCACAGATTTTCTATGGAATTGAAGTCGGGGACTGAGCTCGCCATTCCAAAACCTCAATTTTATTTGCGCGAAACCAATCATTGGCCTTCAGACTCGTATGTTGATGATCACTATGCTGCTAGTAGACCCTTTCTATTGGTATTTCGTCATTGCAATACATTATTTTCATACAAATATTGGCGTCCATTATGCCATTAATTTTGTGTATGGAGCATGGGCATATTAGAAACATCCATATACAATTATTTTTGAGCCCCTATATTTGATAATTTTTAAAGTGCATTTTGGCTGATTTTCGATGTCAGGTGGGCGTTTAATATATTATCGTAAACCCGCTGATGGCCTAGCCGCTAATGCTTTTAAAATCATTGTGATTGTAATTCATTACTTTTGGAATTTTTAAATAAAAAAAAAAATAAAGAAAAAATAAATATTTTAGACCCGTCAGTTCATATTTAGGTATGAAATATTTGCAATTACTTTTATTTTGAATTTTAGCGCAGTCCTCCTCAGACCGATGCGTAAAGCATTGAAAACTTGGTATGCGGTTTTTTCCAAACCTACGTTTTCCAAGTCGGACGGTTTAATAACTTGACAAATACTGACCGATTGACTTGAAATTTGAACTGCATATTCTTAATAGGCGGCCGAATGGGTTGGTGCGTGACTACCATTCGCAATTCACAGAGAGAACGTCGGTTCGAATCTCGGTGAAACATCAAAATTAAGAAAAACATTTTTCTAATAGCGGTCGCCCCTCGGCAGGCAATGACAAGCCTCCTAGTGTATTTCTGCCATGAAAAAGCTCCTCATAAAAATATCTGCCGTTCGGAGTCGGCTTAAAACTGTAGGTCCCTCCATTTGTGGAACAACATCAAGACTCATACCACAAATAGGAGGAGGAGCTCGGCCAAACACCCAAAAAGGGTGTTCATATATGTATATAATTTTTTCAAAAAGTGACAAACTGAAAAATTCCATTCCCTTCTGATTCCTTTCACATTTATAAACAAAAAAATTTTAAAATATTTTTTTGTGAAAATTTAAAAACAACTGTTTTCATCGAAAACATTTACAAATTAATTTTTTTTTTTGGAAAATTAAAATGGTGCAAAAATAATCACCCTGTCGAAAGATTAATAATTTTTGTAATGGCAATCATATTTGACACTTGTGAACTAGACAGCTGCAGTGGAGCGCGTAGAGGTCGAAGTAAAAATATCCATCACACAAAATCATTTCTCTTTATTTAGCCAAAAATGTATTAAAAAAAATGGATGATTAGTTTTCTGCCACTTTGTATTTATACAAAAAAATTTTTTTTTTAACTTTGCACTTTTTTTTAACGATAAAATTTGCTCTACGCGCTACTACTACAACTATTCAAATTTATAATCGAAAAAAATGTCAAAAATTCTTTTTCTTGATTTCTAAGCTTTTTTTAAAATGAATTGATATATATATATTATTAAAAAATTGCATGTACTTTTGCAACCGTTCAAATGAATAATCGAAAAACACATTATGGTCATCATCAATTAAAAATTGTTGGGATGCCTGTTTCGCCAATGCGCCCAACAAGGAAAGGCTCTGTTCTGCACAAATTCTAATATTCTAAAATGTTCGTGACCTCCCTTTCAAAAGTACTTTTGTTGCTTGTGCAATGGTACAGACTAGAATTAGAGATCGGGTAATTACACTGATTTCCAGCAAAAATGCGCAACGGATGACACCATCCAGTTTCTGTGTAGGACAAGTTTTTCAGATATTTGTAAATAAGAAAGTGATTCAAATTAATCACGCATATTTTATGAACCAGTTGACCAATCTTAATGCAAATAATACAAAACGCACATGAAAAATTTTAATATATAATTGAATTCCCCGTAAAAAGTGTTTACATAATTTTTCAATAGGCTCAATAATTTCTGAAAATAAATAATAATTTCAGATTAAATTTGGTTTTTTGTAGGAAAAATTAAAGTTCAAATTTCAAAATTTAAAAAATAGAGAAAATCGTATGCAAATGTTTATCCCTTAAAATTTCGATTATGTCGAAAACTTGTCGGCATCGTTAAGGCCGGCGGGCCAATTAAAAGGGCAAAAAAATCGATTTTTTTTTTCCTGAAATCAATAGCTTAGATATTCAAGAACATGAGACACAAATTTTCAGAGTTAAATTCCAAGTATTTGCAGAGCTACAGAGCCGAGCGTAGTGCGGCGTCGAGCAACCGTGCGCTTATTGTTGTAGTTTGAAGCGCGTTTTCTCGGCTTTTCATTTTCACGATTTTACCTAATTATGTACACGATTGCAAAAAAACTAAACGAGCTATCCATTTCATTCAAAATGCGTTATCATCAGTATTGTTTTCTCTTCTATGTGAACTAAAAAAACATCCAAAAACTTTTTTTAAGCGACTTTTTTACCCAGTTGAAGAGTTTTTTTTTCCCCTGAAAAACCACTTTTTTTTCTAATATACCTTCCCCAAAAATTCGAATTTTACGTGTTTCTCCCAATTTTCTTAGTTCACATCGAAGATAATTACATCAAAATTAATAATCTTTGTTTTTTTTTGTTTTCAGATGAAAATTGCAAGTTGTATCTTGTACAGAAGTTGGATACTTCAGTGGCAAGGCGCTCTGGGAATCTATTGATAACTCGGCTTACAATATATTGTTGGAGATTGTACAAATTTTTTTTTTTTAGTTCAAATATACATTAAACTATCCCCAAAACTTCATTTGGCTAATTGTTTTTTTTCTCATCCTACAACGCTTCGCGAAAACTACTGAATTTAGGACATCTAATTGGCCCGCCGGCCTTAAGCGCTTCTACGCAGGAACTGGATAGTAGCATTCGTTGCGCAGTAAAAGTAAAAATTGTATAAACTAGTAAATAAACAATAAAATTTAATCGAAAATCCTTTCCTGCCAAAATATGTCCACCACAGTATTCACTAATTCATTCATTCTTCTTGTTAATTGATATGTAAACTATTACCCGATTGTGGTAAAAAATAACTAATATTGTAAACTTCCAAAAAAAAAGGAGAGAACGCACCTAAATTTGATATAAAATTCAGTGGCTAGTAAAATGTATTAAAAGAAAAACAAAATGTTGGTGCTCTGAAATCTTTATTGATTATACATAGCTATACATTGTTATTGAAAATAAAACTTTTCTGGTTTCTTAGACTTGTATGCTCAGAAATTCTGATATACACTAATTTGAAAAAAAAAAAATAATAATGATGAACATTAGAATTTTTGTATAGAAAATTTAATACCTTTGACTTGAACTCTAGCGGCCTTTTACTTTTGCACCAAACTGTACATATGTACATATATAATGGGATCAATTTATGCGAAGCATTTAACTTGCATATGTACAGAAACACATCGACACATTTCCAATTCCGTACAAATACTAATTTTCGCCAAATCTATTTTCGATTTAATTTCATGGCTTCCCTTAATGTCATTGCAATATTCGATTGCATGATTGCAACTACATACAACAACAAACAAAACTACAACAATCAACAAATCCAATCAAACTAACCTGTGCTGCATTGCATTTGCAATTAACTTCTGCCTATTTTCGCGCTGCTGTCCATTCAATTCGCTTAGAAGCACGCGCCGAAATTTCGGGACCACCAATACGATATTTAACACCGGGCTCTACACTACGCCTGCAATGTCGTGTTGTGCAGAATACGGAGGCATCCGAGTTCATATTCTGGTATCACGATAATCGTATGATCAACTATGACAGTGATCGGGGTATAAATGTTTCAACGGATCCAGGTGAGTGAGAAACAAATTTCGAGTAGATATACAAAACTTTTATTTTATTATTTATATTGGAAGAAGAGCTATTATAGAATATATTTCATTGTGTTATAGAAAAAATGCTCTAAAAATATTTGCCTATAGTTAAGCAGGGACTTTTTATGCCTTTTACAAAAAAGTTTACCAAGTGCATGTAGAAGTAATATGTAATATGCTCCAATTGTTTGAATATATCGCTGGAGAGTTTGTCTGATTTAAAATACTTATTAAGTGGTGTGAGGTGTTTTCAGCAACCAAAACATTCTAATGTTACAAAATAGAAGAAACTACTTTTAGAAGAAAGTTTTATAGTTTTCTGTGCGGGCTTGTCACAAAACACTTTGCAGTTCTGCTGCGTTCTAGACTGGATCATCGCTCTTTACGTAAATTGCATACATAATCGCTGATCCACTTCATGATTCTTGCAGAACTGATTCCGATTAGTGGCTCTGGCTCTGTGGCGGAACCGCTGAGCCACAGTTGACCAACTCATCGGCAATTTCATTCCTTGAACATCGCAGTGTCCAGGAACCCACACAAATAGAAGCTATTCTTTAATTCTTTTAAGCTTTTTCTTATATTTTTGAACAATATTTAAAGTTTGCTTTGCATTCTCCAGAGCCTGTAGTGTAGCCTGACTGTCACTAAAGGCTCCAATCTATTTCCAGCTCCATCTCCTCTCAATTCTCCATCCTGCTACTTTCAGAATGACAAAAAATTCAGTTTAGAAAACAGTAGCCATTCCTCCCATTCCTCCCTTATTAGTATGGTTTAAGTGCCATCCGGCCCCAGAACCTATTTCGTTCTTGGACCTATCGGTGAAGAAAATATCTGTCAGACCTCTTTAAAACGCTTTGGATTGTATTCAAGGCATCCGTGATGCATAAACCTATACTAATACTTCTTAGCAGTCTGTATATTTCCCGCCACCGTAGCCGAATGGATTGATGCACGACTTTCATTCGAATTTCAGCGAGAACGTAGGTTCGAATCTCCGTGAAACACCAAAATTAAGGAAAGGTTTTTGTTTAATAGCGGTCGCCCCTTGGCAGGCAATGGCAAACCCCCAAGTGTATTTCTGCCATGAAAAAGCTCCTCATAAAAAATATCTGCCGTTTGGAGTCGGCTTGAAACTGTAGGTCTCTCCATTTGTTGAACAACATCAAGACGCACGCCACAAATAGAAGGATGAGCTCGGCCAAACACCCAAAAAGGGGTACGCGCCAATTATATATATTTCCTGATGTGTGGACTTAACCATATTCTGTCGCCTCCACAGAAATAAGTGACGATTGGTCTGATAAGTGCTGTATATATCCACCCGACCATAGCATGTTCAGATCCCAAAGGCTTACGGCATTGTTGAAAGATACTCAATGTGCGATTCACTTTTACCGAAACATGTGTTTCCCAAGTCAGTTTCTTATCCAAGATTACTCCTAGATACTAAACTTTCTCAGAGAGACTGACTGTCACACCTTTCAGTGCTAGAAGACTCCAATTTCCGATTTCAGGTGAACAAGACTAAGTTAGTTTTGTGCAGATTGACGGAAAGACCTTGTCGTCGATTTTATCCAGAACTCTCTGCACTTCCATGCAAAGCTTTCTTAGGGATTTATCCGATGTGAGCGCACAGACATCGTCCGTATATGCTTGGACATGAATTTCGAGTTCTTGCATCTCCGTTAAGAGAGAGTCTATGACGAAGCACCACAACAGCGGAGAAGAAACACCCCCTTGGGGGCATCTTTACTTGGCACTGACGGTAGCTAGTTCGTCATTTTTCTCATTAGGACTTTTAGCATTGCTCTTCTTGGACACAGGAATATGATAGCCCTTTTCTACTCTGTTGGGAAGCAAGAAGTTGTGAAGCAGTGATTAATTATAATTTGAGTGCTTAGAATAAATGGTAGAACAAGTCTCACAAATTTCAAGGATATCCTGTCCTCTCCATTGGCGGTCGAATTGATACCCATGACAAATATCACAACTTCTGATTGCAATACTCCATCAAATCGAAACTTACATCTTAAACCAAAATTGCTTATATAATTTTGAACTGGAGTACTATTTCCGCTTTTGCAGGCGCTAGTAAAATAGTCATTAAGCATTTCTGGGTCAATTTTACATTCAGATTTGAATATTCCAAGTAGATTAAGGTTTTTTATATTACGCTATAATTTTTAGATGGCAGTAAGGGATCCAGTTTTTATTTAAAGCACAACCATTTTGAATTTCTTCTAATGGCTGTAACTTTAATTCTTGCATACGTAGTAAACTTTTTCAACGCAGAAGTACTCACTTAAAATTATACTGCATGTATCATCATTTAATTCGCGCTTCATTTTATCTTTAAAAGCATTAATATGCAATGATATTTAAAATAGACAGAAAGCAAACAGGTTGCAAAATTGTATGCAAAAATGTGGCTGCTCGCGTCAATGAAAGGAAATGCGTTGTGGGCTAAAAATAAAAAATTCAATATATTTGTATGTATGCATATAACTGTGAAAAAGGTGTTATTTTTTCATGTGCACAACTCAAACGCTGCCTTGTATGAGGGGAATAACAAAAGTTCGGTAAACAAAATTGAAAAACGGAGACATTTTTTTATTTTTAATTTCTAGTTTTTATTATTTTTTACTTTCTTCACATAATCACCTTTAAATTCAACAAATTTTTTAAGCTGTTTAACTGATGAAAAAAGTCCTCAAACTCACGTATTCATAGCTTATTAAATTCAGCAGTAACCACATTTATTATCTCTTCATTGCTAACAAAAACTTTTCCTGCCATTTTTTTTTAATTTTTGGAAATAACGAAAAATCACACGATTGCTTCTCGTTTTTCCTATTTTCAAGTAAATTTTTTAACACTTCTGGTAAGCAATTTTCAATTATTGTGTAAGACGAATCTAACGGTATAGCAGCAACAAGTTTTGCTCTTTCCAAGTAAACTGATATTATCACTTTTGTTGCTGACTTTTGGTACCTGGCTTTCATAGATGGAGTTGCTGCTCTCTGGCTCCATACTAGGGATTTCTGCTTGATTTCGATGTCATACTTAAAAAACCAAGCTTCGTCACCTATTATCATACCCAAGTTGCTAGAATCTCCGTTTTCGAATTATCTTAAAATATATTGAATAAAATTTACTCTAGCTTCTTTAAGACTCTCATTCAAAACTATTGGATTTCTTTGTGTATTACAAATCATTAAGCAATATTCGCGAAACTGCTATATCATTCAAACCTAATTCACTGCATGTCATTTCCTCGTCGATCGACGATTTTGGCCGTCCTTCTTTAGGCTCTTCTTCCACAGAAAAATGTTCAGTCTGGAATCTTTGACAGCACTTACATATTCCTAAGAGAAGGAGTGCCCATTCCATATGCATTTGGAACACATTGAAAATTTCCGCAGGACTGAGTTTACGTCAAAAACCGTGAAATATTGAGTAAAGAATTTCCTGCTGCATCGTTTATTTTACTTCATCAATTATTTTACTTTTCACGTCCCTATTCTAACCGATGTGAAATATATAAAAAGTGCCTTACCTAATAGACTTACCGAACCTTTGTTAGTCCCCTCGTATGTATCACTATCACACAAATAGTTTCAGTTTGTCCGTAGTTTTTGCTTCAGACATACATAAATATAAATATACCGCTACCCTTACAGGTTGACCTGAGGATCCATGCTTGCACTCGTATACTTTTTTTTTAATTTTCTGTTATACATATAAACAAATATGCCAAGTACGTTTGAATGTAAAAAATTCATTAAATATGTACCAGTGGTAAAAATATAAATATCTGCAATCTGAGTTCGAGGAGTATGAATATTCCTGAAAAAATTGCAGCATTTAAGCATTCTTTATTTTTTCTTTTAATTTTTTATATCTACTTAAATTTTTTCTTACATCTTTTTAAAGAAATTATTAACTGCAGTTTCACAATATTTTTATTACATATTTTATTTTTCTACTTCCTCACAGATTTCCAATCATCAGAGCTGACAATTCAACGAACACGTCGGGAGCATTCGGGGAATTTCACCTGTGTTGCTAGTAATACGCAACCTGCAAGTGTGTTAGTGCACATTTTTAAAGGTAATATTAATAGATGAAAAGATAAGATATAAGAGACAAAAAATGTATAAAAATAGAGAACAAAATAGAGCCCAAATTTCTGAATGAAAAATTGTAGGCTTACAAAAAATTTACTGAATTTTTTTATTTTGAATTACGAAGTATAACAAAAAAATGCTACCGACGAAGCCGGTATTTATTCGTTACTGAAACTTTTACAAATAACTTTACAAATTATCGTAATTCCAAAATGAAGACGCTCACAGGCTGTTCAATATGACCGGTATTTTTGCTGATTAGGCGTTTCCCAAGTGAAAGCCAGTCGCTGCTCTTCAGCTCTTTGGTTGCGCGTGTGAAGTGTTTGGTTACCATAACTTTGGTAGAGTTCTATGAAGTATTACATTAGTTTATATGATATTGTTAACTATGATTAATTTGGCCCTCATTTAGTATATATAATGGCTATAAAAGAAGAAATATGCTTGGAAAACATATACATGATTAACTTGTGGTGATATAGCTTAACCGTAGATCAGCCCTACAAAAAACTTCACAATTCTATACCGTGTATCTTTTTTGATACATACTGAATTATTATTAAAAATTAAACAAACCAATGTGTTTTTAACTAGATTTTGAGATAGTTATAAAATTAAGCTTTATTGACGCATTTTGTACAAATATTTTCCATATGTTTGTCTTTACAATAAGGTTTTTTGCATTTGCTGCAATATAAAGAGGTCCATTTGTTTTTATTTTCTCCGGAACTATAACACATAGAACATCTTGCTCGATTCTTTTTTTCTAAACTTTCCATTTTAGGCTTTTTTGATGGTCCAGCTTCGTTCTCGTCTGCACTGTTGACAACGCCAGTAAAGAAAATCGACGAAAGCATGCCATTTTGAGTACTTTGGGATTGTTTTTCAAAATAAGGTTTAGCTAATGAAATGGCAAGTTCATGAAGAAAGCACTTACGTTTTGTGTGCTTCCTTGTAGACTTCCAATTTGGATCTATTTCATTATATATAATATATGAGTTCAATGCTGAGATGTCAATCATATTGGAAAAAACTGCCATAGTCCAACGATTGTTTTTTAGCTTGCAACTGTAACAGGTTAACATTTTGTCCACCGTATCAACTCCTCCTTTCGTCGAGTTATAAAAGGAAATTAATTCTGGCAATTTTTTTGAGTTACCTAGAACATTCGCGTCGTGGTGCATTGTGCTCATAACAATTGTGCATTTGTTTTTAGGGCTCATATACGAAACAAGAGTAGTGTCCGGAGTAAATGCAAAAGTTGAATTAAATCTATGAATGTTTTTGCACTGAAGTAACTTTGGAGGAATGGATATCTTATTTTTGCGCATTGTTCCAACCATTGTTAGATTTCGTTTTAAAAGTTGTTGACCCAAAGTATGCGACGAGAAAAAGTTGTCCATGGTAACGTTGTGACCTTTCAATCCTTCCACTAAATCAAGTACGACCCGCTCGCCTTGGTTGCGCTCTGGAACTCCAGTAATTCCTTTTCCCAAATAAGGCTGTATTTTCCAAACATAACATGTTTCGGAATCAACGGCCAACCAAAACTTTATACCGTACTTCTCGGGTTTCGACGGAATGTACTGGCGAAACTTACAGCGGCCGTGAAAACCCAATAATTGTTCGTCTACTGTGATGCAATCATGAGGATTATAGAACGTAGGGAGTAGTTTTACCCACCGTTCCCAAAGATCGCGAATTGGTGCAAATTTATCTTCACTTCTTCTCTCTCTTCGACTAAGTACGTCATCAAAGCGTATAACTTTCAATACATATAAAAATGTTTTTTCGGTCATAATTGTGCGAAATATAGGTCGTTCATATGTAGTATCGAATAAATCATGCAAAGCTTCATTTTTAGATCTATATAAGTATTCCAAAAAAAAAGTTTTTTATTTATGATATTTTAGTTTTTGAATATATGTATTAACGTACTTTAATACACCAGGCAATATCAAAACAGCCAGAAAAGCCAGAAGTAGATCTTCATCAATTTCTAAATGTTTATCTCCATGCAATTCTTTCCCATACTTATTCGAATTTTCAATTATTATTTTCGTAATCGATGTAGGGAAAAATAATAGCATGGAATCTCGGATGTTTCCAACTCGGCTAGATGCGTTTCTTGTTGCTCCTAAAAGAAGTAAGTCAGTATGTAAATTGAAAAATCATAATATAAAAAAGCACAGTTAGTAGCCTGGTCTCAAACTAATGACGTTTTCCGCCCTTGAACGACCGATGGTGTATGGCTCTGGATTCCATATGGTACCATCTTTTGCAGTATATAACAGATCAATATCAAAGTTGAGACCAATATTCTCAGAAATATCTGATAAAAAAACTTTCATTTGACTCATTTTCAAACACATAGTCCTCCGCCTCAGTTTCTGAATTTCCATTTTCAGATTCATCGTTTGAACTGTTATCCAGAACTTCATTCATCAGCTCCTCTAGCGGACGCGACATTTTTGAACCAAACTTCACTAACAATCACTTATTCACAAAAAAACGTCCGAATAATGTCAAAACAAGGATGAAACTAAAACTATTCGCACGAAAAATCATTCAAAATTTCATATGTATCAAATATGATACAATGAGTAGAATTATGAAGTTTTCGTTTTTCTCGGGGCCTACTTGATTTTAAAATTTGAAACTCAGTTTAAAATGCTTATATCAACGGAACAAACAAAGTCATAAAAGTTGAGGTAAGTGTTGTCAACGTGGACGAATTTATTGGCTTCTAAAATATGAAATGTATCATTTTTGATACAAAGAATGATCTACGGTTAAACGTTTCTAAAAATTTTACAACAAAAACTTATGAGTTATGTGAAAAACACAGTTGATAATGGAGACATCTTCTTTTACAATAAATAGACTTTAATCATCCTGAGTAATACTTTTTTGTAAAATTTTGTTTATTTTTTTTTTTTTTTGTATTTAGTATTGGCAAACCAATTAAAGTGCTTTCTTTGCCTTAAGAATTTGCATATAGGGTCAGGGTGGCTCAAGTCTCAGATCTTTCACTAAAAATCCAAATAAAAGATGCAGCTCCAGGCTAGAACAAATCGAACACAATTGTCAGGCTCTTCAAAACGTTGGATAGGGAGACAGAAGCTACTATAAACAGCCTAGGCCAAATGTATTGGGCACCCCATTGAATTAGTGATCTTTTATTTATAAATTAGTACAAATAAAAAGAATTAGTGATAAAAAATTAATATTTAGTGCGTTCCCGCTACTACGTTACATTTTAAAATATTGTAGCTTAAATTTGTTCTATGAGGCTTAGGTCTGAAGCCTGCGCTGGCCAATGGAATTGTCGCTAGGCCAACGCATCGTAGTCGCTTATTTGTCACAAGGATCATTGTCTGGTTGGAATTGAACTCTATCTAAATTAGTGTCACCGAAAACGTCGTTAACGGCGAATTTCTAATACATTTATATATGTACTTCTGCATGTCTATTTGATCCTCGCAAATTAACATTTTGCCAACACCATCAGTAGCCATACAGTACTAGATCATAATGCTGCCTCCCGTTGACTCATGAACATCACACCAGGTGTTATTAAAATACCTGTAGGAAAGGAAAAAAAAGTTTTACAAACAAGTAAACTGGTGTCGATTCCTTGAAATTTGAATGGGGTAAAAAGTTATAATTTTTGATATTTTAAAATGATGTAAACTAAGCCATCCTCGAAGTTCAATTCATCAGATCACAAAAAATTCCACCAATTTTCCTCCGAAAAAATTTTGTATAAGAGAACCAGTTCTAAACGCCACGGCTTATTTGCTTAGAAGCATTCTTATAAACTTGCTTCCAGAAGGCTGATTCTTTCTGTTCGAGCAGTAACGGATTTCTAAATTTCTTCCGACAGGACAATTGTAAGGGCAGAAGAGGATTTTTTACGATCTTTGAGAGACTGGCGTATAAGTATTCAACCTCTTCGTACACTAGTGAGGCGTTTTCTTCCACCTTTTTATTTAGTACAAAGCAAACAAGAAAGTTGGCGCGTACACTTCTGTTAGGTGTTTGACCGAACTCTTCCTCCTATTTGCGACGTGCGTCTTGATGTTACTACTCAAATGGATTAATTTGATTGATTTTGATTTATTATGGTGGGATTTTGTCTCCGCAAATCGTTTAATAGCACTTGCAACCGCGCACCAGGAACATGCCACCAAATTGCCAATTGAAAGCTGAGACCTTCCTTTGACATATTTGCAAAAAGGAGCTGTCACTTTGATAGCAACATTTTAAATTACTTGCATTTTAGTAGAGTATCTTATATTTTTGGCCAAAGCTGTGTATATATATTAGGCCGGGTCGATTTGTGGCGAGGCAAAAAAATCGCCCATTGCTCTGTGAAAATCATATTCTAGGGATCAAAATAAGAAACTTTGCCGAAGGAACCATACCTCTAAAACGAATTCTGATGTCCCCCAATTTGGGTCGAACTTTTTAGTTTCTTTTCTCATGTAAAGGCCAAAAATTGTGATATTTTGAAATGATTGTATGCGAAACCCCCCAGGGGAGTTCCAGGGGGTGTGCCACTGGCATGGGTGGATCGGCCGTCCAAAGTTAGTGGGGACGGTCATACATTTGGACTCGATTGGAGCACTATAAATGGGTCAAAGAGGGATTTTTCTTTCGACCCAAATTGGGGGACAGCAGAATTCGTTTTAGAGGTATGGTTCCTTCGGCAAAGTTTCTTATTTTGATCCCTAGAATACGATTTTCACAGAGCAATGAGCGATTTTTAAATCGACCCGCCCTAATATATATGTACAATATATATTTTGAGGAAAAAGAAATACATCATTTCCTCGTAAGATGGCTGTACTGATCACACTAAAAAAATTATTTTGCTGTTCTTTGATTGTTCCATTCAGTTGTGAGTTACAGGGTGTTAACAATTGAAATCCGCAAAGAGAAAATTCGGTACATTTTACAGTGTCATAGTACCACCAAGGAGCGAAAGATCGAACATAAAGTAGTTTTAAACGATTTACGAAAAGCTAAATTCAAAAAGAAGCTCGATGTGTGGGTGTCACACCAATTAACAGCAAATAACATTATGGATCGAATTTCCATTGGTCAAACGGAATGAAATTGACCTATTTCGTAATTACATGGAACTGGGAACTAAAAATGGGTCACATACGAAAATATTGTGCAAAAAAAATTCGTTGTCAAATCGTGATGAAGCAGCTCAAATGGTGGCCAAACTAGCACTAACGGCCAAGAAGGTTCTACTATGTATTTGGTGGGACTTGAAAGAAATCTTCTATTATGAGTTGCTACCGTATGACAAAACCCTTGATTCAGATCTCTACTCTCAACAGTTGGCCCGTTTGAAGCTAGCGATTGACCAGAAACACGCAGAATTGGCCAACAGAAGAGGCTTTGTGCTCGAACAGGACAACACTTGTGAAATGACTCGCTAAAAGCTCTCGGAGCTTGGGTGGGAAGTTTTATTGCATCCGAACCTGACTCCAAGCGATTACCACCTTTTTCTCTCTTTGCAAAACTTCCCAACTGATAAGACATTTGTATCAAAAGAATATTGTGAATTTCGATTACTAGAGTTTTACGCCAATAAGGGCCAAGACTTCTATGGGATATGTATTATGAAGCTACCTTTAAAACGGCAATAAATTATAATACAAAACGGTGCATATTTGACCCAAATCGAATCATGCGAAACATCTTAAATAAGGTTTTGTATTTTACGCTGTTACAACAACAATCAGTTGCCACGTACCTACACATATATAAAATATATACTTGAATACACCTACATGCTGCTCCATACATTAAATGGGTTTGAAATTTGTGCAGCTGTCTATGCACATGGTGAATTAAATAAGATTTCGAGTTCAATATCAATTGATTTTTCCTTAGAAAAATGTGAATTCGTTAAAACTTTGAACTCTTACTTTAGTATCTAATGAATTTTTAATGCTTTTAGTAATAATCCTATATTTTCCTATAGTCTGTATAGAACTGTTTTTTTCATAGACTAAATTTATATGAATAAACTGAGAGCTACTCTATAATGCCTTTCAAAGCGGCTTTTCTCTCTACTGTATACATCTATAACACTGAATATTTAATTGTTAAGCCGCCATATATTTGCACATAGCTAACAGCTCTACTTGTATACAAGTAATCGCATCTGTATATCCAAACAATTACTGCTTACTTGCCTACCTATCTTACTACACTTTTTGGGGAAAATCAAAAGGAGCTCTGCCCTAACTTTTTTTTTCGTCATGTTTCAATACAATTTCCAATAATATTGCTTATTTTATATATGTGGATGTAACCGGCATACGTGTGAGACCATTTTACCACAATCAAAAGCAACAAGTGCCCTTTAAATTATTCGCCTTGAGTTGCCAATAAATTAAATTGCTTTTCAGCACCTGTCATCTTCGCTTTGGCTGCACTTGTGGCGATAATTGCAAATACTTGAATGTCTATGCGCCTGTAAGGAATTTCTCAAGAGGCCACAAAAAATGTACAAACATATGGATGTTTATGTGTACACAAAAACGTACAATGGAAACGTGTGTTTGTAATCGCAGACAGCAGACAGCGAGCTGAGAAGGGAGTCAGTATAAGCACGAGTAGAGATATAGGTAGGACTAGGCAGACATGGAAATGCTACACCGAACACATGTGCCTTTCTGCACATACAGTTACATACATATATGAGTTTAGATTGAGGTGCACTGGCAGACATAAATTTGATAGCTTTATTGCTTGCGCGCACACAGCTGAGAAATTCAATCTATGAAAGTGAAAATAAAAACAAAGACTAGTAAGCCTAGAACGTGACGACGAGTAAACAAAAATTGCATTCGTAATTAACTTTCTTGGAATAGGTCTTTCAAATTAAGTTCTCAAGGAGAAGATTACTTAATTATAAGTACACAATTTTACATACAGGCGCACTTACCCCTTTTGAAGACATTTGCTATAATTTTTTAAAGTCATTTACTTTGCTGGCCATAAATAACGTTAAAATTACCAAATCATAATTGGTATTGTTATAAATAGAAATTCCATCAACGGATATGACCTACTTTGTTCTTATGGCTTCTGATTTTCAGTACAAACTAAGACAGCGAATTGTAGGCTGACAATCAGAGCATGCCTAAGTTATAAAGAGAACATTTCTCCAGCTTGATGAATAGTAATAACATTGGGTATCTTTGAGAATGCGAAGATCCCAATACCCAAATAGATTAGGACGGCACTGTTGTTCCGTTACCTGGCCGTGGCATGGTTCGAATAGGGATAAAATGGCTAAATACAACAAAGTCGCAGGAGCCGACGGACTGCTGGTAAGATGTTCGTATCAGTTCCTATGCAAAAATGGCCAGATGAATGCATTCCTGCCAATTGAAATTTAAGTGTGGTCTGCCCAATCCATAAGAAGGCTGATTCTTCAATATGTGACAATTAACGCGGAATTACTTTTCAAAATATCGCGTGCGAATTTTTATCGACCGTATTGTGCAAAAGATTGACAACCACCATTAACCAATTGATGGGATCTTATCACTGGGGTTTTAGACTTGGAAAATCCACGTTTTAGTGAATATTCACAATGCACCATGTCTTGGAAAAGGTCCATGAAAAAGGAATCAGTACATACCATATTTTCGGTGATTTTAAAGCCGCATTCGGCACCACAAAAAGGAGTTACCTATATGCCGCAATGTCTGAATGTGCTATCCCCGCAAAACTAGTACGACTGCGTAAAACGGTGTTGTTGAATACCAGCAGCGCCAAAAGAATTGGGAATGTCCTCTCCAAGCTATGTAACACCAAACGAGGTATCAGATAGGATGACCCTCTGTCATGCGACATCTTTAATCTGATGTTGGAAAATATTGTGTGTGCCGCAGAAATTAATCGCTCAAACACGATTTACTTAAAAGAGCGTACAACTGCTGGCGTATGCCGATGATATTGAGATCATCTGCCTTACCAACCGCACTGTTAGTTCTGAGTTCTCTAAGCTGGATAAAGAGACAAAGCGAATAGGAACGAGGACAAAACGAAAAACAAACAGTCGGCGCACTCGCGCATCGGCACCCACGTCACTGTTGACAGATTGTGAAAGACTTCGTATATTTAGGAACCAACATTAACACCTATAAAATGTCAGCCTTGAAATCCAACGTAGAATCTCTCTTGCCTACTTTGTACTAAGTAGGCAATTGAGTAGTAAAGTCCTCTCTCGACGTACAAAGCTAACATTTCAAGGGCCCTAATCATGCCCGTTCTATTGTATGGCGCAAAAGCATGGACGATGACAATATCCGATGAGGCGTACCTGGCAGGGTTTGAGAGAAATATTCTGAATCTTCGCACATTAGCGACGGGGAAGGGGGGAAACACTGAGATGGCATAGACATACCGGTTTTAATACTATCGAGGACGTACAGGTAAAGTCTCCATACGCCTACAGGAGCGGGACCCGGACATAGGAATCTGTTGTGTCAATAAATATAAATACGGCTCCACCTTGAAGAAATGTTAATGCAGTTCCAAGGTGAAAATCAGCCGAAGAGATTGAATGTTATAGCGTTAGTGAGAGCAGTTTCCACATACCATTGGTGGAACGGCCCTTTTATAGTGTAAGTGACATTTTGATTTCAACACCCTTATTAAAAAAAAGTCATAAATCTACCCTTAGTTATATTCAAAACCATCGTAACGATCATAGTCATTGTTACTACAATATTTTAATCATAGTTAATAGTCAAAAGCGTAGTCATAGTCACGGTCATGGTCACACTGATGGTAATAATCATATTCACAGCTATAATCATAGCCATAACATAGTAATAATTATTGGCATACCCATAGTCGTTGTATTATTACTTGTAATATTCGGTCAGTCATAGTTCTAGTCAAACTCACAATCGTAGTTTTAATCAAAGTTATAGTCATGCAGCAAATATGGAGTAGTATGTCCATAGCCGTAGTGATGGGCAAGGCCATTGCCGTAATAATAGTCCTGGCCGAAGCAATGATATGGTTGTTATACTCAGAGTTGCCTCCATCTACCACTCGCATGACCTCAAGCCCCGGGAGCGAATGGTTGCATGGGACTCCAAGAAGAAACCCGTCATCACTAGCGTAGCGGAATGGAACTGAACCAAGTGGCAGATAGACGACGAAACTCATTCCCATAATAGGCAAATAGATCCAAAGGAACTACGGGAAAGAGAATTACTTCTTAACTCAGTTCCTCTCGGGCCACGGATACTTCCGGAGATTTCTATACCGCATGGGCAGGGTAAGCGTTCCCAAGTGCATACTGCGAAGCGCCGAGAAATGACTCTGAACACACGTTTTTCAGTTGTGACAGATGGCTCGCGGAAAGAGATACTCCGAGGAAGCAGATTGGCGACATAGCGCCGAGCCATATAATCAGCAAAATGCTCGAACGCGAGGACAGCTGGAACCCGGTAACGAGATGAGATTCATCGAGGGCGTACTACAAAAAAAAATTAACAGAAACACAAGGAGACGAGCCTGGAGTTGGTCTGTTATGGATGCCGTTCTGGGCCCTCCAAAGTAATGCAGAAAGTAGTCCCGGAAGGATGTTACCAAAAAAGAAGAAATAATTTTATAAAAATATTTCCACCAATTGTAGTGGGTGCTGAACGTGGATGAGGCTGAACCGGCACTATTCCAAAACTCCTTTACAAATTTAGTCAAACTGCACAATGCGTCTATTTATTGTGGATAGTGGCGGATGGGGTATAGATATAAGGCAGCGAATATTATTCGAGCTTGGAGATGAGTTTTTCTGCTGTATTAACATTGTTTTATGGATCGGTGGCTCGCTACCATACCTGAAAATGATGTGGGAACTAAATTTTTTTTTTTATATTTTAAATTCTTATATATTGCCCTTATTGAAAGAAGTACTGGAGTTATGCTGGTTTTAGTCGACCGTTTGAGAAGTGTAGATCTATATCTGGTGAATAAATTTCTAAGTAGAAAGTGCAATTTGTTGCGTACATACAGGTTCAAGAAATATTTAATGCAACTTACCTGAACGACCGTCATGTCTATGCTCATTCTCTTTTTTAAAGCGCATTGCGTTTCTTTTAAATGGCAATTCAATGACGCACTTTAACAATTCAAATAAGTTAGTTGTTAAAAAATAAGCTAAGGACCGTGCAATAAAAATGGCCAAATTCGCCAAATAGTAACACAAACTGAGGCTTTCGTATTAGAAACTACAAGGTCTCGTAAATCTCAAACCATGTGACCATTTTTATTATTCGCATGCAAACATATGACCCCATTAGGATATACCTAAATGTAAGGGTTAACGTACTTTGTCGTAGATGTATGTACTTATATATGGCAGCTACTACAATGTTAGAAGGCACACATACTACTACACCATGTCTTACACACAGCCAAACATAAATACTAGTCAATGCTTCGAGCAGCTAACCAATGCAACGCATACGACTGACCCAACGAGGACAACAGCGAAGAGCACAACTACACCGTGACACATTATGGATGGACATGCCCTAATGAACTCTTCATCTAAATTCCCAGCTATTGTGCAAGACTTGTAAATTCAACTAAAATCGTTTTTACTTATGTACTTGGACGGTGGTAAGCAGAATAAAAATAATAGTCGCGTATGCGACAAAAGCAAGTAAATAAGAGGATATCCCATAAAAGCATCTATATGTAATCAGTTCAATTGCTTAGCTAGCTGACCGGCTGGATATTTTGCGTAGAGGATTCTTTGCAATCCGAAGTGCTGTGGCCGAGTAGTTGTGGGGTTGGCTTAGGTGGTGGAGGTATTTTAAACAGCTCAACACAAAGCACTCGCATTACGTCATGCTGTACAAATAATCTAATACAGTTACATGCTAACTAATCGAAGTCTTGAATTTAATCTGGATCCGTATGTCTTGCACTCAAAGTTAACAGATCTAATCATTTATATTAAAACGATTCGTGTGTAAATTTTGCTCAACTGCATAGAAATTCGAAATGATCCCATTATGGCAGGCTAGTTTTAATAACTTAATGAATCCAAAGGGATGCTAGAATTTCCTCAACAATTTTTTTCTAGCGCAATAAATAGTTTGGAAAACCATCTCAACCAGAAAGCATAAATCCAACGCAATTTGCATAAGATGGGCATGAGTGGGTTTCTACTGTGTGACTGTGACTCGTTTAGTCATATATCACTGGGGCCATGGAATATTAGGTGACAACAAATGTGTTTTCTGATAACTATCGCCACCGCTGCGTATATTTTTTCCACGAAAAAAACCTCTAATATAAAAAATCCATGGCATTCACGTGGACTTCGCCTCCGAAAACGTCTGTACTTATTGCTTTACTTCTTCCGACTAAAAAGGCATACAAAGATGTACTGCCTAGGAATTATTCACTTTTGAAAGACGCTTTACAATTTTACACGCTAGAATAACGCGTTAAAAATATTGACACTTACTAAGGAAATGGGCGGTCTTCTAGAACAACTCATCGCAACATTCGTGATTTTTTTGGTGGCAATAATCATCAGAATGAGTCGACAATTCAATAGTTTGTGAACAAATTTCAGGAAACTGGTTCTGTCTAGCATAGAAAAGGAACTGGCAGACCAAAAAATTTACATTCTGTTAAGAGTACTGCTGCTGTAGCGCAGAGTGGCTGAACAACCGTCAACATCGATATCCCGGCGTTCTCAACATCGGCTCTTAAATCGACTGTTAGGCAGATTTCATCTGTGGGTGTCATGGTGGACATTTAAATGATGTAATTTTTCATATATCATAATTATTAAGAATAAAAATAATGGAACATATATTATTGAATAAAAACAGTGGAACCTGAAAGAATCTAAATTTTTAAACAACATATTGGCGCATGTTTTCAAAAACCCCTTATGTATGTACCTATATATGTACATATATATTTAGCCTTTAGACCCTTTATTGGTCGTTTTACCGAGCTTCTCCTGCTTTCTGTGGCCTTAATAATTTCCACTGCAGGTCCAGCTTTATGCCTTGTCTACCGAGGGCGACCGCTGCTAGTAAATTTTGTTTCAATAATTTGATATTTCGTGCCCAGCAATTCGAAATAGACACTAGTGAATGGTAGTCACGTATCAACCCATTCCGCTGTTGCCAACAAACATTTAAAAGAAGTGGTCGACCAGCAAAAAGACTCGAAATCGAATATCTCGTAAAGTGTTAATTTATATCTTCAAGTATCCAGGACAACTTTTCCGGCAACTCTCCATACTGATCTGGTGCTAAGCTTTCAATTGCATTTGGTAATGAGTGGATTGCGCTGGTATGAACTTTTGATAAGGGAGGTTTGGCATATTTATTATAATTTTTTTTGGTATTTATTAAATATTTATTAAATAGTGAAACTTCAATTGGGACATGTTGCCTACAGTGGCCCTAGCCAATACTGAGCTCCTGTCAACGAAAAGCGTAGTACTGCTATTTTGCGTCCACAGACACCTCAAATCCCGAACGAAGGTCAAACAGCTATTTTCTGGACTAGACTACTAAATTTAATGTCGGTATTCATCCAGGAGTACTTTGTTGCTATCAGTGATTATTTTAGTGTCGGTTAGTGCCTGTCGGTGACTGTCGGTGAATGATGACCTTTGTAGATAATGCATTTCTGACCATTTATTTATTAACTAATTTATTTTTTTATTTATTTATATACAATATTTAAGTCTCCAGAGCGATGTCCTGCAGACTGATAAAAATATGTTAAGCTAAAAAAATCCGCTCCAAATCTTATAGATAAAACAGAGGTCTTAACTTTTTTTATAAGAATCGGATAGCGACTATTTAGCCATAAAAATAAATTACAAACAATTTATTTAATGAAACAAAATTATTTATATAATATTTGGTCAGAGAAGTTTTTAAATTGTGTACGTAATAAAGCTAAAGCCCAAAGAATTCGATGGTACGGTCACATTCTGTATGTGGGTAATGATTAGGACGGTCGATTTAAAAATCGCTCATTGCTCTGTGAAAATCGTATTCTAGGGATGAAAATAAGAAACTTTGCGAAGGAACCATACCTCTAAAACGAAATCTGATGTTCCCCAATTTGGGTCGAACTTTTGGGTAGGGACATATTTTGAAAAATCCCACTTTGACCCATTTAGAGTGCTCCAATCGAGTGCAAATGTATGACCGACCCCCACTAACTTTGGACGGCCGATCCACGAATGCCAGTGGCACACCCCCTGGGGCTCCCCTGTGGAGTTCCCCATACGATCATTTCAAAATATCATCATTTTTGGCCTTTACATGAGAAAATAAACTAAAAAATTCGACCCAAATTGGGGGGCATCAGAATTCGTTTTAGAGGTATGGTTCCTTCGGCAAAGTTTCCCATTTTGATCCCTAGAAATGGAAAAATGGCGTAGAAGAAGACAGGCATCTGATGTCAAAACAAAAGCTGAAGACCGAGTGACGTGGAGGCGAATTGTTACGGAAGCATTGGTTCACTTCGAACTGTGATGCTATGATGATGAATAAAGCTTTATATGTAAATTAATTTCTGATATTTTTATTGTAGTTACAGAATTTCGTTTCGCACGGTTTATGTTTGTAGTATAATATTTTAAACCCCTATGATCTTTATCATCGAGTAAATTTCACTCCTTTTTAAGAGATTCAGAATTAGCAAAGTATACGCCCACTCGTATACACACATATATGTGAGGTGATGGGATGATTTGCAGCATTTTTTCGTGGAAAATGTCGAAAAATGGAATTTTTGAATGTATAATGACTGTATAGAGAAGAAAAATGAAAAATATCTGCATTATTTGATTTTATTTTTTTTTTATGTTTTTATACAAAATTTTCGAAATTTCTGAAAAGTCCCTTTTGGTGATTATCTAAAGTCATGGGATTTTGGCAACAAAAGTAGAAGTAAGATTTTGTACATAGCAATATAGCATAAATAGCTATAGGCGTCAGATATGTGTGTGTTAAAAAATTGTATCGAATTTCGGTAAAAAAAAATTTCGTGTGACGTATAAGGACTATAAAAAATGGGGATTCGACTAAAGAAACAATCTGTTTTATTCGATTTCTTATAAATATATATATACTAGCGTACCCTCGCCCGCTTCGCTAGACGATAAATTCAATGATTTGCTGAAGGAGAATAAAATTAATACGAAACAAAGCAAATTCTTTGATAAAATTTCATTCGAACTTTATTGTAACACTTTTTGGTAGACAACGTTTTTGGTTTTTTCATCTTTCGCGTGAATAATGACGATGGTTTGCCAACTCGTGAGCAAGCTACATACAATTGTCCATGAGAAAAAATTGGGTATTCTAAATTAATACCGCACCTCATCTTGATCAGTAATAGTGTCCATTGACTTATACGCAACTATGTCACCAGGTATTTGATCTAAAATAGCTGAATTTATATCATTGACGTTCTTATTTTTCCCAGCTAAAATTGCTCTTTCGCTGAGTCAATCATGGTTTTTGTAATGTTGAACTATGTTTGGAAATACACTCTGTATCAATGCCTCTTTAGACTGTGCAAAAGTGCAGAAATTGTTAGGCAATGCTATCATTCCTGTTGTTTTTTAAAAAAGGCTTATTTTTTTTGGTTAAAAAGTGTTTTTTGAAGTTTTGAAAAACACTTCGCTCTAACAAATTTCTTCTCAGTTAATTGCTGAAAATTAAATATTTTGAAAAAACTATTTTTTTTTTTTAATTTAACGTTTTTGAGAAAATTTTGTTCTTGAAAAAATTTCATACTTTTGTAAAAGTTTAAATTGATTTGTTAAAAAAGATTTTTTTCCGCTTTGAAAAACACCCCCTCGAAAAAATGTATTCTCTATTAATAGTGGAATATGAAATGCTTTGAAAACACCATTTTTTTTTTTAATTTTTTTTGGTTTTCAGAAAATTTTGTTTTGAAAAAATTTCATACCCTTGAAAAAGTTTTATTTTATTTTATTTGTTTAAAATTTTTGAAATTTTTTTTTTTGCAATTTTAGAAAAACACCTCTTCGAAGAAATTTCTTTTATCTTTTTGAGGAAAATTTGGTTTTGAAAAAATTTCATGCTTTCGAAATTTTTTTCTTTTACTTTATTTCTTCAAAATTTTTGAAAACAATTTTTTTTATAATTTTCGAAAACACCCCTTTGAAAAAATGTTTTCTATGTATCATAGTGGTATTCCATTAACTTTTAGGATTATAGTCAAATACTTACAAATATCTACGCTTTCACAAATAGCAACAATAAACAAATTTCCTCAAAACCAAAAAATTTCCTTTTTTTCTAAAAAAATTCTAAACAAACAACGTAGTAAATTTAGAATTTTGTGTTCACGAAAAAACAGTATTGTTTTTATTGTATTAACTGAAAGCCAAAATGTTGCAAAAAATCAAAACAAAACTAAATTATTTTTTTGTGTTCATTTGGTCTATATGTTCCATAAAAAGTTGATATGGTAAATAATATGCAGGGTCTGATACACGCAAATTTCCATTGACCATTATAGTGACAAAATTATCGATCACCAATTCCAACAGGATTTCAAAATCAGAGTTGGAATGAGTTGTTGTGTGGTGTACTTCTGAAAAAATGAGAAATAAACAAAATAAATTTAAAAATTCGAATTCTACCTTTATTTTGTGTATGTTCTTATTACCTTTGAATTTTTCCAATGAAGCACCATTCATTTTAAATTTTCCAAGAATTTTTTTTATCATTTCGCGTTTCTTTCCTTTTTCATTCGATTCCAACATTTGTTCATAGCCGAAAACATCGTTTGCAAACGCATTCATTTCCATATAGAATTGGTCAAAGAAAGCATTGCTCAATTGAATTGAAACATTATTTTCATAAATACTTAGGACCTTAACTAATGCACCTTGGTACATACCTAACGCAGATATTCATCGCGACCTTGACATCGATACTATTGATGAAACAATACAAAGCGCTAGCAGAAGACACATAAATATACTATTAACGCATACAAATCCTATGATGAGAAGACTACCAAATAAAGAAAAATCTACCCAAAGTCGGCTTAACCCTCAAACACCAACAGATCTTGCAAAATCCTTGTAATCAATTGTCAACTAATCGTATATGTCATTGTTTGGTAACCACTTGTTTTTAAATAATATGTATATACTTCTTCTAAAAGAGCTTGGGGGCATTGGCCCTTCAATATCACTCTCATTCCATCTTTTTGTAAATCAAATTACTTATTGTCTAACGACAGGTGTAATATTTTATGGAAGAAATAAAAAAAAAAAAAAAAATTTTCATTCAAATCATTTGAAATTTCTGTATACAATAAGGAAAAATTCAAAAAAAGTTGTACACATAAAATGAATGTCGATTCGAAACTTACTTTAATCTAAGAATCGAGCAAGTTTTGTTTTGTACAATATTTTGATTTTTTCTTTTTTTTATATGAAGAAAATATTTAAAAGAAATTTTTGTTTGCTAAAAACCTTCCCCTAGTGGATCCCTATAATATGAAAAAAGAACGAATAAAATTGGCCTCGTATCGGCCCAACAAAATGCGTACAAACGAACATCGTTTCATTTTTATATATATATATATTCTATATTCAAAAATAAAAGAAAACTTAATCACTTCATATTGCCAGTTACTCTACTTGACTTTGCATGGCTATGCCAATTTGTTTGTATTGAAAGGCAAAATTTTAAAATTTCAACGACGCAAAAAATTGGATAAGTATTTATGTATTTAAATATGCTTTTAAATAGAAAGGAATCAAGAAAATGTTTTTAAACAGTATGTAGCAATTTCATACACTTGTTAGAGCGACTGTATGACTGCTTCAGCAGCTTATTTGTGCAAAGCAAAAATTGGAGAATAAAGAGCCACCTCGTGGACTGTGCTGCATTAAATATGTTATCGCATTAAATAAATTTACTTATGCACACACATCACACACACGAGGATCTGCATATAAATATTTAACCAACTTAAGCACATTCGAGAGACATAAAAGTATTACAACATAAAACGTTCAACATCAAAATAATGCTAAAATATCTGAAAGTTGCACGTTGTTAAGGATTAAGTGTTGAATGTACCTGAATGTCGGCATCACTTGACATTTAAGTTAAGTGAATTTAATCCTTACGTTCAACACTAGTTCCATATAGACCAGAACTGGTACCTGTGTGTAGTGTTGCGAAGAGTTTTTATGGAGCGAATTTTAGCAAATCAGATATCAATATGCATACCATCCTGTTCCCCGAAAGGTTCCGGAATATATTCAGAAAACTCAAAATAAAAGTTTATTCCTCAAAAGTGATATAATCGGGGAATATTTTGAACCCCATCAACTGGAATGAATTTTGCCAGCGCTTGATTCAGCTCTCGATACATTTTTGGAATTATATTATCAGTTTAGCAATCAGAGTTGTCTTCGATTTTGTCACTACTTCCTTTCAGCTGTTAAAACGCTATGAAGATGCGTTTTTTGACTCGAACGAACCATATCAGGTGAATTCGAAGACAGTTAGATTGCTATTCCTTTCGTTCTTGGTAAAAAATTCATGAATAATGAGTTGTTTTTCCACAATTTTTTTTTTTTTTTACGAATCCTTCACTGAAATATTTTATAAAGCCCAAGTAATAGTCCCTATTAAGGGGGGAGCCTGGTTTATAAGGTCAAAAAAATCATTTTTTTTTTTCGTTTTAAGCGATTCCTAATATATTTCAGAATATTCACACAAAGTTACAGAGCCTAATTCTCAATATTTCCGTAGATACAAAGCCAAAGGTAGGCGAGCGTTAGGTAGTTACGCTGTGGCCGGACAGCTATAGTACAAACTTTATCTTCTTTTCTCGACTTTTCATTTTTATGATTTCTTTGAATTGGCGTACATGAATGGAAAAAAACTAATGAACCTTTTGAAATGAATCATAGTTTGTTCCCTTCAGTATTAAATTCTCTTCTATTTGAACTAACAAAATAGATAAAAAAAATTTTTCAAGATTTTCATACCAAGTTGAAGTGATTTTTTTTTTATAGAAAGGCATTTTTTTCTTTAAAACCTCCAAAAAGTTGAAATTTTGGAATTTCTCTCAGTTTTCTTAGTTCATCTAGAATAAAAAATCATGATAATTAGAAATCCATTTGAATTTTTTGCTTTAGATAATAATTACGAGCTGTATCTTGACGCCAGTTGGAAACTCCAGCGTTGCAGCGCTCTACTAATTTCTATGTTAAACATTTTTTTCAACTTATTTTAACCAGTACAAAAATTTGTTATACTTTTTAAATATTCATTAAAATATTGAAAAAGCTTTGCAGTGCTAAATTAATTTTTTCCTTAAAAAAAAATCGCAAAGAGATGCAATTTTTAGACCTCATAAACCAGGCTCCCCCTTAACTGTCCGGCCTTCTGATAAAAATTTGTCATTTACCGTTGCAATTCATAAAAACTGTGAGCATCGCTTTTTTTTACCGAAATCAACGTGGTTTTTTTGGTATTAGGAGCCCTCTTTTCTCTCGACTGATGTCTGGATTGCATGTCGTACTCACCCACTTATCGTCTCCAGTAAGGCTGTTTTTGATGAATGTTGGGTTAGATTCGGTCTTGGAAATCATACTTTGCTACTTTGCAGCAACACGGCGCAAACTTAAATCAATACCCACAATGTCCTGACCGAGTCCATAAGCAATGTTCTAGTCTTCTTCCAGCTCTCTAAAGTGTAATTTGCGCTTTTTAATCAATTTTTCTTTCACTTAGTAATGTTTTCATCAGTTTTCGATGTCGACGGTCTGTCACTACATTTGTCATGCTCAATGGACCGATGATCTCTTCTAAAGCGTTCATGCACTATGTTGTACTACAAGACACGATTTAATCATTACAGTTTTTACTGCCTCCTAAGGGCCACCTGGCAAGCAATAGAAATATCGGCATTGAAGTGGAAGAGTGATTTCTTCCCATTACTTGAGTTCAGGTTTGGGAATAGTGCACTAAATAATTCATTCAATAAGCTTATAGTTGAAAACTGGGATTTTACTGGAAAACTCATTATTTAGCCAAGCAAAATCAGCAACTTAGATTGGGAGACGTGATCTCTTTTGAAAGATATCAGAGGAATGACGTAGTCTGAACTGTCATTTAGCCCTTGTAAATTATTGCCATATATATGTATGTATGTATCCTAAACTCCAAGTTGAAACATATGATCACAACGAGATTCCTCCATTCGGGTCGATTGTACGCCAAAGCTTTGACTTCACTCCAGTTTTATAAGTCATTTTCAGGTATTTGCTGTTCTCCCTCTTGCACGGCTACCAGATGGGTTACAGTCAATGGCAGTAATGGTTAGGTCTCTGCCAATTCAGCTCTATTTTCTTTTTCGCATCTCAAGTAGCACCAGCGTTTGTTGAATTTTGCTCCATAAGTCCTCGTTTGATACAAAGTCCGGCATATTTTGAAGATTTTCCTCAGGCAACGATTTGTGAAGACTTCCAGTGCATTATTGCCAACTGTTGAGATATTCCAGGTTTCACATCCATACAGCAGAGTTTCACATATGAATTGAAGATTTTGAATTTCGTGCGTTGCGAAATATGTGAATCATTCCAAATGGGCTGAAGCGAACCAAATGCCGCTGAGAACTTTTTCATGCGATTTTTGATGTCTTCACTTGAACCACCTAATGCCAACATAATGCTGCCCATATAACAAAAAGGTTATACATCTTCCAGTTCATCATTTTAAGATGTTAAGTTTTTATATTAGCATGCCTTCGCTGCTACTTCTTGTACTGCTTACAGTTTTGATGCCAAAGCCGAGTAAGTATGACTTAGCAGGCAAATAGCGTCTCTGCTTACTGAAGGCCCGTTAATTGATTCGGCAAATCTTAGGTGATTCACCCATAAACTTAGTGTTTTTCATTACAAGGTCTGGTACGATGTTAGAAAATAGAGGCGAGAGAACACAGCCTTGACGTACGCCTGTCAGTATCCGCAACTTGGTACCCAGGCGTCATTCATGCATTATCCGGCAGCCTGCGTCAGCACATAGTGGCTCTGCGAGATCGATGAGTTTCTTTGGGACTGCCTTACATTCAAAAGCGTTATTTTAGCAATTTTTATCAATTGTTCCTTTACCCTTAATCCCAGCGCCGATGTCCTCACTGAGTGTTTTTCAACTAAGTCTATCGAGTAGAAATTTTGTATTTAACCTAATACTAATGTGAGAGTAATCCCCGCATAATCCAATATACCAAGAAACCAGAGCCAAATATTGCAGGTCCTATAAGGCTTTCCGTTGTGATTAATACATTAGAGGCTTTGTTAAGTTTCTCCTCTAAAATTGACCATCACCTTAGCATGCGGGGCACACAAATTTCACGGAATTTCGTAGAAACTTTGGGGATTCTTTAGTTTCTAGAACACAAAGCAGCAATTCTCTGCACCTCTATTCAGAATTCTACTATAAATCCATTTTTTCTGCATTCAAATCCCTGCCAGCTGTGTACCTCTTTTAGTTTCCTCCTGATCATTTTGCTCAGTAAATGTATACATCTAGCATAAATAATAAAAGCCAGATCGCTGAAAAAGAATTAAAATATTTTGCTTAAATTTTGCTTTGTTTCGATTCTATTGAAGTGACAGTTATTTGTGGTTTGAGCAAACCCTTGTTACACTCACTAAACTACACAATACAAAATATTCTCTGCGCGTGCAATAAAAGTAATTTATGAAAATTGTAAAACCATGAACTACGCACGCGGGGCTCAAGCCACGAGCCAGGAATTTCTAAACCTACGCATTGCAAGAGTGTTTGCCTACACATATTTTCCTACTCAAACTCACTGAAAAGTCTACCAAATATACACGTGTTATATTGCCTGTATCCGAAGCTGTTAACAATTCAAATAAATACCCTGCCGTCAGATCTACTACTTCTCAACTAGTTGCCAGTGCTATCAGTTTGCTTTGCAGGTAAAGTATAACGCATTATTTTTTATGATAGCTCTTCCCATAGGAATAACTCTTAAAACAGTTGTCAGCTGTCACTTATGGGTGAGCATTTTTATTCACTATAGGCGGCCGCCGTAGCCAGCCGAATGGGTTCGTGTGTGACTACCATTCGGAATTCACAGAGAGAACGTAGGTTCGAATCTTGGTAAACACCAAAAATAGGAAAAACATTTTTCTAATAGCGGTCGCCCCTCGGCCGGCAATGGCAAGCCTCCGAGTGTATTTCTGCCATGAAAAAGCTCCTCATAAAAAAATATCTGCTGTTCGGAGTTGGCTTGAAACTGTAGGCCCCTCCATTTGTAGAACAACATCAAGACGCACACCACAAAAAGGAGGATGAGCTCGGCCCAACACCCAAAAAGGGTGTACGGGCCAATTATTATTATTATTAGTATTATTATTATTATTATTGTAGTGCACTATTTCATAGCAGAGAGACTCACGGGCCAGCAAGATTTTAAAATCATTAAAATACACTATGAAAATTAATCATCAATTCATGAAACGCATAGAAAATGAGATGTAACTTATGGTTGAAATAATCAATATATGAGCAAGCAACTTCCCGTCCTGTTAATAAATTTTGCACCACTCTGTCCCCATCTTCATAATACACCAACAACAAAGAAATGCTCCTACTGAAGAAACATTAACCAGTGCAAATGAAAGTTTTAACCCAATCCTCTGATCTTAGTGACTTATTGCGTGAAACTAACTATTCGCAGTTGGATTGACTCCATTAACATTTATACCCCTCTTATCCTATTTGGGTGAATGATTAAAGTGTAAATGTTTCTGATTTAATGTAAGAGTAACTACTTTGCGTACAACTTGAATTGCTCATTTCGCAAGTGGTATAATTTTAGTCACTGTGTAACTAGCGTGACTACCCCAATTAAAAACAGTTCATGAACTAAAATTCTTATTGATCAGCTTGATGTCAATTGGCCGCGAAGAGCATGTGATTTGACACCGTTGGACTTTTTTCTTTGGAGTTATTTGAAAGAAAAGGTGTACGTCGATAAGCCAGCAACAATTCAAGAGCTAAAGGATGAGATAATTCGGCACATTAACGGCATAGAACCTCAATTATGCCTCAGCATCATCGAAAATGTGGACCATCGGATGGAGGTGTGCTGCCGAGGCCGCGGCGGTCATTTTGCCAATATTTTGTTTTATTCGTAATTAAGCCATACCAATATTATCATAATAAGGATAAATCATAATAATTTCTTAAAAGCATTGTATTTTATTCAAAATCAACACCGGCCCTTGAAACTTAACCACCCGTTATTATATTATATGTCGAATAGAGAAATTGCTCAAGTGGCGTAGAATGATTTGTAAAATACAGAAGAAAACTGAATTTATTTAATTCTCGAAAACATCGAGTCCAATGATCCTCTTAACTTTCTGCCAATGCGCCTTTGTGCTGAAAGTGGCAACTATTTTAGTTAAAATTTAATTTTTTCAATAAAATATCTCATATATCGACGTGTAAAACTTACCAGTCGCCTATACAAAAGAGATCAGTTATTATAATATATAAATTATAGGCACTGTACTAAACTCAATGGTAGCAAATCGGCTTGATACTGATGAGTTTTCCTGTAGGGTCACTATGCACCCCAAATGCCGTACTCAATCATTCGCTCCCCAGCAAAATAAATCTACACTCATAAACTCACGAATTGATGACATATATACGTACCACAAAACACGCATGTGTGTAAGTCTGTGGCCAAAGCGGCGACATTGGTGTTGATGGCAAACAAAGAATGTGAAAGCGGCGACCACAACAACAATCAGTGGTTTACGCAGAGACTTACACATACATTGTTATCGATATATATAAGTACAATATTCATATGTATGTATGTATACAGATATGTATTTTAAGTTTGCGTTGGTGACTATTTGTGTTATTGTGTAGCATTTGCTTGGATTGACAAAACCACAGCGGCAGTAGTGATGCAGTGAAATTATTCGAGAGACCATCACAAGCAGTGAGAAGTAGTGAAACTGCTTTAGTGCTCAGCAAATAACGCGTTGGTTAAACGTTATTTTGTTACATTTCGCTTCCGCTGTTGCCACGGTTGTTTGACATCGGCTGGCGCAAATATCAAACAGCCACAATTTGAACTAAATAAACCTTTGCTGTACTGTGGTGCTTCTCCATCCATGGCTTTGCACTAATATCTATATTCGCCATTAATACCAGTATAAAAAGCTAGCACTGTGAAGCTAGCAAGTTTTCTGTGGACAAATGGATACAAATTGTATAAAAATAAGTGGAAATGGAATGAATTTTAAGGGCGTTTTGCTAGTTTCGTACTGGTTTGTAAAGAAGAGTGTCATTTTAAGCCCAGATCAAACTGTTCTGGTATCATTCAAAAGAAGACATATATAAACCCAATATTTCGGTTACAAATTAGAGGAGAAAGCTGGTACTCCAATACGTTGTGCTCTATACAAGGCTCACTAAGCTAGAACTTTCACCTACATAAAATTTCAAGTAAAGCGACTATATCTGTTAAACCACGCAAAATGTCAAATGTGGTGTCTGAACTATAAATTTATAATATATAATACAATTTCTAGATGCCGTTCTGCCAAAAATCGCTTGGTCTGGTGTCAAAGAAGTTGTTGAACCAGTTTTTAAGGACATCTTTGTTATCGAAGGTAATGCCCTTCATATGGTTTGACAAGGAGCGGAAAAGATGGTAATCGATCGGTTCAAGGACCGGAAAATACGTCGGATCCTGTAGAACTTTCCATTCGAGCTCTTGGAGTGCAGCTTTGACGACTTGGGGCCTGGCGTTGTCGTGAAGGAGTATGGTTTGACAATGTCGATCAGGTCTTTTTGGTCAAATAGCCTCATTCACTCGGCGCAACTGAGCAATGTAGAGTTCCTTGTTGACCGTGGCACTCTCAAGCATTTCCCAGTTCACCACGCCCTGCAGTCCTAACAAACACATATCATGATCTTCTTTGGATAAATGTAATTGAAAATTTTCCGCCAATTCACGACTGGTTTGGAAACCGTCTCCTACAAAAGTGTTTTGAGACGTTTTTCATCGAATTCAGAAGACCTTCCGTTGCGCGATGTCAAACGTCAAAGTTGCCATTTCTGAACTTTGCAAAGCATTTCCCTGTTGTATACTCGCCTACGACACCTTCTCCATACACGCTGCAAATGTCACGGGCTCCTTCGGCAGCTTTTTGAGCTCGGTGAAAAGCAAAGAAGAGCAGGAGTCGAAAATAATAATTTTTGCATCCTGTTTATTCCACTTCCGAAAGAGTTCTATCGAATGAATACTTACCCTTTACCCAACAGCAAACAAATCGTTATAAAAAAAGAAAATATAAAGACGCTGTGAACTTATTCCGCAACCCAATCGAGGAAGGATGGAAGCATGTTCAACTGCAACTTTTAAGCCCATCCTCTCGTAATTTTTTTTTAGTTTTATTTCTTGATAATATATACTTTTAGACGGCATTTATAAAAAGAGCTATTATAACAAAAACAAATATTATCGCTCCTAGTCGAAACATAGGGTGGTTTGTTGTTCGGTTCAAATATGAAACATTGACAGCTTCCCTGCTGATATTTAAGACCCTTTACGACCTAATTGACGTCTGTGTTTCTTTGCTAAAACGTAAGGAAGTCCACTTATTTTTGAAGCGGAGGGTAAAGAGAAAAGAGATACATACCAAAACAATAGCAGAAAACAATCTTATCCAAATTATCCCATAGCCCGAATTAACGTCGAAGAAGGACTTGTAGCGTGTTTGGTGAGATTGAAAGAGAGGAGAGAATCTTCCCAGTTATCTGCTCACAGCGAGCCAGATGCTCTAGTGGAACCTCTGCTAAATAAAGAACTAGATTGAAGCAGGCAATCGACCAAAAGTGAAAAGAATTGTTGCACAAGAATGAACTTGTTTTCTATCAAGGCAAAACCAGACCACAAACCTTCATAGCAATACACCAAAAGCTCGGAAAGCATAGCTGGGAAGTTATATGGTGTTAAGAAAATATTTTTCACCAAGCACAGAGCGATTATTATATTTTACAGCATTTGCAAGTTTTCGTTTTTATTTTTTGTGATTAAATAGTGTTTTCCAAACAGAGGTTTTATTTTGATATTCAAAGAAAAATGCTATTTTTTAATCGGATGATCGAATGTTTATTTTATTATAAAGAGAAAGGTATGCTGTTAACATCAGGAAAATTACTACCATGACTACGCTTACAGGACAATATCCTTTTCATGAAATTTTCCATAACCGAATTGCAAAGTGGCTGCCCTATGTCCCCGATAGCCTCACGAATTCCATCTTTGAGGTCTCGAATCGACCCTGGGCTGTTGGCGTTGACCTTCTCTTTCACGTAGCCCCAAAGAAAAAAATCACAAGGTGTTAAATCACAAGATCTCGGTGGCCAATTATGATCACCTCTTCGAGAGATAACACGGTCCGGAAACTTTTCCCGTAAAATATCAATGGTTTCGTTGCTTGTGTGGCACGTAGCGCCGTTTTGTTGAAAATGAACTTTGTCCAGATCGATACCATCCGATTCGGGCCATAAAAATCATTAGTCATCTCTCGATAGCGCAATCCATTCACCAATAATACCTGTTATTGGAAACCCGTTTACAAAACTGCCCTCAGTAGGAACGAGGACTATTTCAAACCGACCGAACTTGAAAAAAGGTGGAAAATCGCTCAGAAATTTTTTTAATTTGAAAATATAGCTAAGATTTCTCGAAACGATGGGCTAGCTTTGGAATGAGCCATTTGAATGGAACAGTTGGGTGCATATTTGTGTGTATGAATATTTAACTAACCCGACTAGACTAGATTAGATTGGATTTGTGGGGCGTTGGACAGGCACTCAGTCAGTAGACCATTGTACTAAAAAAACAAAAAAAAATAATTGGCGCGTACACTTCTGTTAGGTGTTTGGCCGAGCTCCTCCTCCTATTTGTGGTGTGCGTTTTGCTGTTGTTTCACAAATGGAGGGACCTACAGTTTCAAGCCGACTCCGAACGGCAGATATTTTTATGAGGAGCTTTTTCATGGCAGAAATACACTCGGAGGTTTGCCATTGCCTGACGAGGGGTGACCGCTATTAGAAAAATGTTTTTATTAATTTTGCTTTCACCGAGATTCGAACCAACGACCTCTCTGTGAATTCCAAATGGTAATCACGCACCAACCCATTCGGCTACGGCGGCCGAAAGATAAAAGGTGGATGATAAAAACGAATAAATTAGTTTGAGGTCACTCATCCACAAATCTCCTGGATTCATTGATGAATTCTAAGAGATACGGAAGAGGAAGAGTATGAACTTACACCATTCTCAGTGTATCGCAACCCAATACCCTAAGTCTGATTCTGGAAAATGCAGGACAGCTACAGAAAAAATGATCTGCAGTGTCGTCATTCTCACGACAGGATAGGCATATCGCATATAGGCTGTCTACGACCTCCATGGTAGCCATATGCTGACCCCAGACGTTGTGCCCTGTGATTACACCCACCAGCACTCTCAGGCCCTTCCTGCTGAGTTTTAGAAGAAAATTCTCTGTTTTCCTGTTTGGTTCTTTCACAAAACACTTGGCTACTCTGCACGAATTCAACTCAGACCAACAACCTCTGTGTTTAGACCTCATCAAGTCGTCAATCCATAGTTGAATCGATGCGGAATTGACACCTAGAAAGGGTTCAGGGACTAGTGGCATACTTCCAGAGCCTTAATACGCCAATTTATCAGCTAACTCGTTCCCTGCAATACCACAATGTCCAGGCAACCAAATAAGACTAACTTTGTTGTGTTTCGCAACACTGTTCAGTTTTGTCTTACATTCACAGGTTAACTTCGAAGAGCAGCGTGGGTTAGCAAGGGCTTTCAGTGCAGCTTGACTGTCACTACAATTTCCAATACTGTTGCCTCGCCACTTTTTCGCAATTAGCCAGTACGCCAAATTCAAGATGGCATAGACTTCCATAAGGAATACCGTGGCCATCTGTCCTATGGCATAGGAGTACTTAGTGTCTTCGTCTAAGTACCATACAGATCTGCTTCCATGGCTGGTTTTGGATCCGTTGGTGTAAAAAGTGTGATGGTATCCCGTAGGTTCTCTGGATTTAACCATTGATCTCTATCTGGAATCAAAACATCATACTTCCTACCGAAGATAACGACAGGCCCCCGATTGCCCACCGGCATCGAGAACAGTGTGTACCGTTCCGACAACTGGTGGTATATCTGACAGTGGCCAGTGCTTACCAACCCGAAGTTCAAAGTGAATTCTAGATTTCCGAGTGTAGTTAACATGCAGCTTCAGTTTTTAAATAAATTAAGAACACACAACGATTTTGGATATCTACAAAATTTCTGAAAATATTTTCGACTGGGAAATTTAAGACTTCTGTGGTTCATAAATTGACTACAATTTTTCTGCGCGTATTTCTATAACATAAAAAAACTTGTTTTATCGAGATTCATTGAAAATATTATTTAAGAAAACAATACTTTACTGGTGTTGGCATTTTTATTTTAGATCAAATAAAGTGCAACAATCTCTTCTCCTATACTCTTCCGTTTGTGACTCCTACTTGCTGAATACCGACATAACTGTTGTGTGATTCCAGCGATATACTCGTAGTTGTGCATGCCACGTGGCTAGGAAAAGCCTCGATTTTCTAATGAAGAAGGTCGCTTTAATTTTGAGAAATCACCCAGCCAAATGGTCATCTTGTACGATTTAAAACTAATTAAATAAATTTTAAGGGGTCATATTAACTAACTTTTTATGAAAGCAAGCCAATAATGTAAGAGAAACTCAAGAAGAATATTGAAAGCAAAATGGCCAACTTTTTGGGCCGTAATGTATAGAAGATTACAGGATTTGATTGAAAAGTAATGAGGCTTATTTTTTTAAGCAGTCTTATTAAACCTTTTGGCTTATACAACTAATATTCTTCAAAATAGGACCCTTGAGCGTCAATGCACCGCTGGTAGCGGTCCTTCCACTGCAGGAAACATTTCTTAAACTCATCCGTCGGAATCACTTTCAATTCGGCTGTCACAGTTTTTTGGATCGCATCGATGGAGTCAAAACGCCTCCCCTTCAGCTTTCTTTTCAGGCGCGGGAACAAGAAGAAGTCCGGAGGGCACAGGTCTGGGCTGTAGGGTGGGTGGGGAAGCACCGGAACCCCCATCTTGGCAATACAGAGGTGCAGAGGAAGGCGGTGTGCGCCGGCGCATTGTCGTGATGAAGGGTCCCATTGTTGACGAGGTCGGGCCGAACCCGAGCGACGCGGTTTTTCAGCCGAAGGAGCACTTCTTTGTAAAATGCCGCGTTTACCGTGCTTCCTGGAGGTACAAACTGTGTAGCTTCACGCAAAATTTGATCGAGTAACACGCGGAGCGATGTTGACTGCACCGCTGTTGCCAGCGAACTGGCACCGGTTTCTAGCGGAAGGGGAAGGTCCAACGATCATTTTCCCCCACCAGCCGATTCGGTTGATCGCTTGGCAGACGCTCTGCGCGAGAAGGCTCATTACTTTTCAATCAAACCCTGTATTGAAACTAGCTCCAAAGAGTTGTTTACTGTAAATGTATTCGCGGTCGACCTATGATCCATTACGAGTTCCATACTTACATACATACATTTGTACTAAGCCTGAACTACTTTTCTGGTAATAATCTAAATGTCTCATTTACAAGAAGAAATGTTATGTTTGAGCTTGATTAAAAAATATTAACTAATTGCCACTCTAAGCGGTCGGAAGCACGTAATTTGCAATAAATCCAAATTCTTTGTTACATTTATATATTATTAAATTTCGAAAAACCTTAGTTAAATCCGAAAATGTACAATTCTCTAAAAAAATACCGCTCATAATCTTGTTGTAATTCCATTTAATAGCTAATCAGAAATATGTTCACTTCAGCACTTGAACAATTAAACAAACTAAATTCTATTACATTTTATCTTATTTCAACAGGTGATAATCCGGCAGCGATGTACCATGGGCATGTGGGTGGATCGACTAAATCATATCAAACGCATTTGCATGGCATTACTGCTATAATAGCCATGGCTTACCGAATATTACAAACATATGTGCATGTAAACCTGGGATAATTACAGCGGCAATAACAACAACAACAACACAAGTGGCCGCTGTCAGTTTAGTTATATAGCAAACACAAACACAAGCGCAAGCACAAACAAAAATAAACCAAAACCACACACACACACACACATAGAAGCAGGATTTAAGAGAGCTGAGCTATTCGGCGCTGTTGTAAAGCCGCGAAAGTAGAGCAACTCATTTATATAGACACACACAACTACAGTAATGCACACAGTTACACAGGCATATGCATACTTAAGTTTAATAATATAATAACATTATCCCGGGCATAATATTAGCAGATATTTGAGTAAATCTACATACACCCGTTGACAAAAAAATACCCATACACCTTTTGTGATCATAAATTTTGACATTTAATTTTTTAAATTTAATTTTAACTAAACTTCCTTCATTCCTTCGTAATTCTCAAACTTTGTACGAAGCTCAGAAAAACTCATAAAATTTTGATCAAAATTTCCAACTTTTTAAGGGGCGAGCCTGGTTTATAAGGACAAAAAAATCAATTTTTTTTTTTTCGTTTTAAGCGATTCCTAATATATTTCAGAATATTCACACAAAGTTACAGAGCCTAATTCTCAATATTTCCGTAGATACAAAGCCAAAGGTAGGCGAGCGTTAGGTAGTTACGCTGTGGCCGGACAGCTATAGTACAAACTTTATCTTCTTTCTCGACTTTTCATTTTTATGATTTCTTTGTATTGGCGTACATGAATGAAAAAAACTAATGAACCTTTTGAAATGAATCATAGTTTGTTCCTTTCAGTATTAAATTCTCTTCTATTTGAACTAACAAAATAGATAAAAAAAATTTTTTCAAGATTTTATACCAAGTTGAAGTGAATTTTTTTTTATAGAAAGCCATTTTTTCTTTAAAACCTCCAAAAAGTTGAAATTTTGGAATTTCTCTCAGTTTTCTTAGTTCATCTAGAATAAAAAATCATGATAATTAGAAATCCATTTGAATTTTTTGATTTAGATAATAATTACGAGCTGTATCTTGTACGCCAGTTGGAAACTCCAGCGTTGCAGCGCTCTACTAATTTCTATGTTAAACATTTTTTTCAACTTATTTTAACGAGTACAAAAATTTTTTATACTTTTTAAATATTCATTAAAAGATAGAAAAAACTTTGCAGTGCTAAACTAATTTTTTCCTTAAAAAAAAAAATCGCAAAGAGATGCAATTTTTAGACCTCATAAACCAGGCTCCCCCCTTAATGAGAATATCTAGAAAATTTTAGAGTACTCCGTTTTGTAGCTCATTGAATTTTAGTACAATAAAGTGAAGCTTTGAATCACCTCAAAAATCACTTTGATTTTGGCAAATTTGTTTTGGCTTTCGGTGCTGAACATTTCTTTTATATTATATAAAAAAATATGTATTATATTGAAGAAGCTGCGCAATACCGTTAAAAAAATTGCTAAAACTCAACGAGACTTTTGTGGTCCAGCCTTCAATTTATTGCACTTTATTTGTATAGACTAAAAAACTGCAAAGTCAAGAGCATTAATTTCTGATTTTTTCTGATTTTATTTTTACGATTAAAAAGTTGGAAATTTTGATAAATTCTTCTGAATTTCGTTTAAAACTAGAGACTTTGATTCTTGCAGCTTTTGTTAAAAAAGCACTATATTTTTTTTTGAAAACTAGTTAAAATTAAATTTAAAAAAAATTAAATGAGAACATTTATAAGTGTTTTTTTTTTTTGACGACGGGTGTACACAAATATGTTTACCATATATTTTGCGCCATGTGAGCAAATTAAAATGTATAATTGGGTCAGAGCACAGGATAAGTGTAAAACATACAAGTGGTTGTCAGAGAACTAAAAAAACGTTTTATAAATTATTGCAAGCGGTTAGGTAAGCGCGTGTGCCAGCTTACAGCTTGTGAATTGGTTTTATGGATGTGTGCTTAGGAGGGTTTATTTATCGTAATTATTACTAATAATCATTGAAGCAAATCAAAATTTGTGTGCATGTGTACGTGTAAGTTGGTGATATGCGATTGTTAAATGTATTGTGCATTTTTTGGTAATGACTGTGTTGTAGTAAAAAACGTATTTTACTTATTAAATTAGATTAAGGTATTTTTTTTTTTATTAAAAACAAAAGACTTATAACCAGAGTTGAATCAAAAACATGCATTTGAAGCATTTTTTCTAAGAAAAAGTACTCAAAAAAACTAAAAAAAAAAAACACTTTGTAAAATCTTCTAAGCTAATATTTTTTTAAATAAATTTAGTAGCCCTTTAACTAAATAAAACACCGAAAAATATTAATGATTTTTGCCAGTGTCAAGCGTACGCAGGGTGGTCGAAATATAGTTATGTTTTTAACTCCAAATATTATGCAGAAAACTCAACTGTTCTACAAAAATGTAATAGGGTTAAGTTAAGTGGGCAGATATTCATATTAAAAATACAAAGCAATGCTTGTGGCTGTCCCGCGATACTCCGCAGTGACGTGTTTTATCAAGCAAGTTATGCAGAGACATTTTCCGTTTTTTATTTTTACATCATAAACAACACAAGTATTTTTAGAAATACCATTAAAAAGGGCCAGAAAGAATCAAAAATTTACTGCTCGCATCTTCACAGTAACGCATTCCATGGCATATAAATCGTTTTCCAATAACAGGTATTATCTATCGCTATCGGGAGATGCTTAATGATTTTATATGGCTGAAATCGGATGGTATCGACATAGACAAAGTTTGTTTTCAACAAGATGGCGCTACGTGCCACACAAGCAACGAAAATCTTAAATCTTTTACGGGAAAAGTTTCCGGACCGTGTTATCTCTCGAAGAGGTGATCACAATTGGCCACCCAGATCTTGTGACTTTTTTCTTTGAGGCCACGTGAAAGAGAAGGTCTACGCGAACAGCCCAGGGTGAATTCAAAACCTTAAAGACGGAAGTGGTGAGACTGTCGAGGACATTGAGCAGCCACTTTGCAATTCGGTTATGGAAGATTTCATGAAAAGGATATTGTCCTGTAAGAGTGGTCGTGGTGGTCATTTGCCTGATGTTAATATATTATGCACTATTAATGGCTTACCTTCCTCTTTATAATAAAATAAACATCCGATCATTTATATTAAAAAATAGCATTTGTCTTTGAGTATCAAAATAACACCTCTTACTGGAAAACACTTTCTCTTCAACATCAGGAAAAAAGAGTATTACGATTAGTTATGCCACCACTTCAATATTCAACTTCCAATTAGCTCATATTAGGTTATCGACAGCTAATAACGGATTTTGTGGTTCCAAGGTATGGAAAATTATACCATATTTTCTAAGGCAATTATAAAGCTGAAAATTCGCTCTTCAAGAAATGCACAGCTTTACTCGGAACTTGAAGTAATTAAATTTGCAATATTTTCAAGCGTAAAGTGGTGCATTGATTTTCGCACAGACCTACGATCAAGATATTGAGCGGGGAAGAAGTTGTTAATGTGAAGAAAATAAAAGTGTATGTTTGAATAATATAACTATACTTGGATCACACTGCAGGTGCATATATCTATGGAATAAGCAAATTTCTAAGTAAGATGTATGGCGATATCTTATTAAGAAAACATGCGAAATACTCTTAAATTTATTTAATTTAAAGTATGGAAATTAACAGAGAACAGAAATAATCTAAGAAAAATAATAAGGAGCAAAACCCAACATTATCGTTAATGATGAAATAAATACTGAAAGAGTAAACAATGATATTGTTCACCAATAGGATATCTACAATACTACATAATATTAATAGTATTAATATAAAATATTTTAATTAAAATAATAACAGCAAACTTATAATAAAAAATATAAATTAAATACTCTTAAGTAACCAAAAACTACATACGAAGTAAGGATGTATTAAATTTAATAATTATAAGTCGAGATGTGTCCTCGTATATGCCTAATTCGTGGTCCATTTGCAATTTTCTGACTACGAGTAATGCGTTAAGTTCAGTTTAATTATGGCTTTTGAAGAAACAACAGTGACCCAACTAGGATTCACCTTCTTATTTTAATACTCATTTTCTCCATTAGCACGCCTTTAAACGGTTGACAGCTACTCGGAGTGTACTTGGTATATATTATATATGCAAAAGAATCGTAACTTGCCGCCTCCTGTTGAATGGTATACACAAGTTGTTTCCACTTTAGTGTACCACCACACATCACTGGCTTCTATTTCATCCATTCTACTCTATAAGGGGGCTGGCTCTTCGGAACTTACTAAAATATAAAATGTATATCTTTCACGGCATCTATTTAAAAAAAAGCATCTCCAAGACATTCATTCGACTGAACTTACATAACTTATCGCACAAAAGATCGATTGTTTACTGGGTCTAGTAGCATGATATGTCGCCTGTTTGAAACTAATGGTCTTCTAGCTAATACTTCCACTTTGTGAAATAAAATGTGAAGTGTCGAAAAACGTTCGAAAGTGAAAAATGATTTGACTTCAGCTGCTCATCTCAGGGCAATCATGAGCAAAATGAGATCAAAAGTAAGCACGTTATGATTGCTACCCAAGTATTTGCATTATATTTCCAATTAGAGAAATATACAGAAAGGATGGTGCCGCAGTTATTTTCACAAATGTCGTGTTTTAAAAATAAAAAGTGCCATCAAGGGTTAAAAAATCAAAAAACAAAAAAAAAATGCGGCAGGAAAAATTGTATCTACCATTCAGATTTTTTTTATTAATATTTACTGTTTTCAAGATCCGAACTATAAGCTCATAAGTGAAAAATATTGACAACTCCAAAATTGATTTTTATTTTTTGGTTTATTGCCAGTGTAATATAACGAGGCCGCCGTAGCCGAATAAGTTGGTGCGTAACTACCATTTGGAGTTCAGGGAATCTGGGTGAAACACCAAAATTAAGAAAAAGTTTTTTTCTAATAGCAGTCGCCCCTCGTCAGGTAATGGCAAACCTCCGAGTGTATTTCTGCCATGAAAAAGCTCCTCTCTAAAAATTTCTGCCATTTGGAGTCGGCTTCAAACTGTAGGTCTCTCTATTTGTGGAACAACATCAAGACGAACACCACAAATAGGAGGAGGAGCTCAGCGAAATGCCCAAAAAGGAGTACGCGCCAATTATTTACATATATATATATATATATATATATATACCATAAAGAGAAGAGTACACCCTATATTCTGCTTGAAGTTGAAGTTGTAATGAAGAAAGAAAAAATATATTGTTAAACATCTCGGGTAAAGGTAAGAGACCTTTACTTCACAAGTGTCATTTATTATTGTCGTACGACGTCATTTGTAAAAATTGTAATCTTCCAATAAGGTGATTAATTTTGGGTCACCTTGTATAAACTTGCGCTCTTGATCTTGTTCGTAGACTTCCGAAGAGCCCTGGTGTATGAGCAACGATTATCCACCCAACTGTTCGATACTCACTACTTAAGGGTATCGAATTTTTTCCAGTAATTTTAGAGGTGTTTTTATAATTTAGATTTTTAATTTTATTTTTTAAACATTTTATCTGTTAGAAATCTTATTTGTTAAATTTTTCCTTTGGTTGAAATTTTATTTATTTGTTAAATTTTTTTTTTTTTTGTTGGTTACAACATTTTGTTTTTTTGATAATTTAGACTTTTTAGTCAGAAATTTGTTCGATAAAAAGTTTTTTTTTGTGTTAAAATTTTTTTTGTTCAATTTGTTTTTTTTTTTTTTTTGTAAAAATTTTATTCGTAAAATTTTTTTTGTAAGTTTTACAAATTATTTATACATAGTTGTTTAGATCGTTGGATAGATATATGAATGCTGACAAATAAAATTGACGGCTTTTCAAGCTGCTCAAGCCTTTCAAAAGCTTAAAAATTTCTGACTATTATAATATTTGAGCAGTTGAGCAATGAACAAAATTCACACGAGTGTAGAGCTACTTGCACTGCTATACTGCACATACCCAGGTATCTAGAGCTGTAATATAAATTGCAAATATCAGTCTTTCACATTTATATGTATATTTTACAAGATCGCGCGGGTTCAAGAACTTAGTTTCTAGAGTTGAAAAATACTTCCTGATGCTTAACAAAGAGGGACAGAGAGGACCTTTTCTTTCGTTATAACTCTGAGTTCACTTCTGACTCTTTTGGATGCCTAACGAGCTAATTTTTCATAAATAAAAAATACATAAGAATTAAAAGCAAAAATCTAAAATAGTTACGTAAGTATGTAAATAATAGTTTCGTAAGCTAGAAATTATTATAAAACAGTCTAATTATGAACTTAGAAAAATGTGTGCTTGATTTACAAAATTATTGTAAATAATATAAATATTCATCTAGGATAAATATGTTTGTATACCTACATATTTTTTTAAGAAATAGTTTTATATTATATTGAACGATTATAATTATAAAACCTTTTTAACAAAAAATCGACTGAGTTGCATTTTGATAGCAAAATTTACGTTCCTTTTTTCGAGAAACTAATATATGATATGTATGTATGAAATTATAGACTACACCAAATATATATGTTTTTATTACTGTAATTATAAATAGGGCATACAAGCGTAGCCCTAGAATATCTACCACTACTTCACTTAAACTAAATATCTACTAGAAAAAATGCTGTAAATAGTCCAAAATATCTAAGTAAATTATAAGCGAATAGAACCAGTTGTGGGCAAAAAAGTGTGGATCTAAAGCACTAATACTTTTGTGTAGTTAAAATTTCCAAGTGAATAAAATAAGTAAAATTAATTGTGTAAAAAGTAAAATAAGAATAATAAAAAATTGTAATTTCCAAGAAAACAAAAGCTAAATTATTTTATTTTTACAAAATAAATGGAAGTCTAAGAAGTAAGTATTGTATTTTTGAGGTAAGAAAACAAAACCCTTATAAAAATAAATTTTATATCCTTTTTCAGCTGTATTCACATATAGATTTACTAATTCTTATGTCTAGAGCATCTAATACTGGTATGCCACAGTCTGTATTGTAGAACACTCGTTCCCGAAATTTCAGAGCTTATACCATACCTTCTGCTTAGGGTTTATATAATATATTTTAAAGGAAAAGTCCATTTGTCATTATAAAAGCGCCTTCAAGTATTTTCATTCCTTAAAAGTCAATTCGTTTCATTATTATTAATATTTTTTTCAATTCAAAACCTTTCAAAGTAGAATAAAAATTACATAGGTCACAGACAAAAAATTTTTCTATGACTACGTAATGTCTTAACAATGCAGTTATGACAGGTGAAGACCAGGCGTCGATTGTTAGTCAATGATAGTGACGATATCAAGCAAAATTTAATTTGACACACTTTAGATTCACAAATATTCTAACTCAGTATGAATGTATTAGAGTTGCATAGTAAAACCCTAATAGCATTTTCCTTTATATCCTAACTAATTCTTAAATTATGTGTTTGCACTTTTCCTGAAAAAATGAAAAAAGGATTAAATACTTATGTTAGTGAAATTACTACTTTTTACGAGAAATATTTTTGTAGAATACCAGGTGTGGTCAAAATGTATCGCGAATTTTGAATTTTCGCTGGTTACGTATATTCGAATTTCGATTTTTTTGTGGCGATATGTTGGTACTCATGCCTCTCACTCATGCCAATGAGTTCGGCCATTTTGAATGTTCAGTTAATTGTGGACAAAAAGATGGATCAAAGACCCTGTATCAAATTTTGTGTGAAAAACGAAATTAAGTGCACGGATGCATTCCGAATGTTGACTGTGTCATACGGAGAAGATACTTTGGACCAAAGCAACGTTGGTACAAAATGTTCTCAGAAGGCCGAGAAGATGTGCACGACGAGAAGCGTGCCGAACGCCTGAGCACTTCAACAACAGACGAAAAAATGGATGAAGTGAAGAAAGTGGTATTGGCCAATCGTCGAACCACCATTAGAGAAGTGGCTGAGTACCTATACATTTCAATTGGCTTGTGCCATTCGATTTTTTTCAATGATTTGGGCATGAGAGGGCTCGCCTCAAAATTCGTACCAAAACTGCTCAATTTCGACCAAAAGCAGCATCGCATGAACATTGCTAATGAGATGTTGGTATCTGAACACTGTCCGCGGCAACCCAAATTTGCTCCAGAGGGCCATAACAGAGAAGAATCGTAGGTTTATGGTTATGACGTGCAAACCAAAGCTCAATCATCTCAGTGGAAGCTGCCGCACGAACCAGGACCGAAAAAGTGCGACAAGTTCGGTCGAATGTAAAAGTTTTGCTTACCGTTTTCTTCGATTGCAGGGGCGTTGTGCATCATGAGTTCTTTCTACAGTATAAAACGGTCAATAAGGAATATTACCAGCAAATTGTGCGCAATTTGCGCAAAGCAATCCGCCAGAAACGCCCGGATTTGTGGAAGAACAAAAGTTGGCTCTTGCATCATGATAACGCCCCTGCTCACACATCGTTGTGTGTAATTGAATTTTTGGCCAAAAACAACACAATAATGATGCCACAGCCACCGTATTCCCCAAATCTGGCCACTGTTACTTTTTCTACGAGTGACGAGATAAAGACGACATCAAAGGACGAGCTGATCTAGGTAAAGACGGCATCGAAAGTCGAGCTGAACAATATAAAAAAAAATTATTTTTTGAACTGCTTCGAAGATTGGAAAAAACGTTGGCTCAATTGCATAATATACCAATTGCATAATATACCATTATATCTATTGAAAACAACCGTTTGATGCTGCCTATCGCGCCACAATAAACTACAGTTTCATACCCGAAACTGAAGCGCGTGATTGGTTGCAATAGGACGGGGCTACTTGCTATATGTCCCTTGGAACTATGGATTTATTGCGTCGTTGTTTCGGTGAGCAATTTATCTGTCGTCTCGGAACAGTGGACTGTCAACCAAGGTCGGCTGATGACACGCATTTAGACTTTTGTTTTGGATTTTATGTTAACTCTAAATGCTTTGAGCTTCGATTGAGGCATTGAAAGTCAACATTATTAAATTTATTCACGAGATACCGACCGAAGTCTCTCAGCGTGCCATTCAATGTTGGTGTTTCTAGATGGCCAAATTACGCTGCAGTTGGGACCAACATTTGAAAAGAATTATCTTTAAAAAATATATATCATGAAAGCTTCCAGGGAAAAATAATAAAGATTACCCAATTAGTTTGAATTTTCGTTGTTTTATTTCAATTCAAAATATGACATCGTAAAAGGGTGTAGATATAATTGACTAACTGGTAGAGACTTACTCTTCGAAAAGGCGACTTATCAATTGTATGTTTTTTCTCTCAACAATTTCATTCTTATATTCACGTGCTCCGTGGCCTTACGTAAGCCCTGGCTGGATTTCGTACAAAATGTACAAGCGGAGGCTTCACTAGAAATTGTCGAACAACTTTCGAGCACTGTGCGGTATGTGAGGATGCAGTTTCCCCCTTGGTTTCAACCCTCTACTATTTTGCTAACAAATTTTAAAAGAAATGACATTTTCAAGACGAATAGCTTCAAATATATGAATTCATTATAATCAAATGAACTGAAATATATAAGTGGCCGTAGCGAAAAATGTGTAAGTTTTTACTAACGTTGCAGAAGGGATAAGCAATAGAAACAAAAGCAAAACTAATTTAAAGCTTATATCAGCGATATCTCCAATTGTAAGACAACTTCAACACGCATGCAAAAAATTGGAGAAGAACTCCAAATAATCACCTGATAAACGATTAATGCGCTAAATATAGTATATAAGTAAGTATATAATACTTGAAATAGAGCATGAGGAAGGAAACCATTATATATGACCTGCACATGCACAGACATGTATATTTACATATATAAGCTTCTAACTTCCACCGTTCATATATAAACTTCTAACTTCCACTCAAATCCAATTTTCAAACATCCCACTAAGTAGGAAATGAAGTCACTCTAATGCAGAATGATTGGCTTCTCTCCCTCCTAATTCAAATATTAACGTCCGTTCATCCCTAATACCAACTAATTGCAATATTATACTCTCCTTTTCATTTTTGCAATATCATTAGCCATTTGGCTATTTCTCTAACTATTGCTCCATCGCAAGCTATTAGGGAAATTGCAACAATATGCTGCAAGTACTTAAAGGCTTATTGAAACTAAATCTTCTGGAATGTAGATACATTCATACATACATACATACGTACACTTAATAGCATATATAGCATATATTAGTAGACATGAATGGAATTGTGATTATACTGGCTGCTGGTTTGCGTATGCATACATACATATACTCCTGCATATTTCTAAATGTGTCTAAATGAATATGATTCCCAGCGAGCAGTCGATGCAGGCCCGTTTTTGTAAACTGCGTGTCTTCAGTGCGAGCCTATCTCAATAATAACCTTTAGATATAAAATCCTGGAGGCATCATCGACTAATAAACACACACAAAGGAGCACACATATACAGATATCTCACCTGTATTGATACAAGTAATAGATAATGGGGCTTGGTCACAAAAATTATGGAATATTATTACAAATTTGTGTGACAAGAACCTTAAAAATCTAAATACTGCGAGTTTTTTTCACCTCTAATGTTACGAAATGGTGCTTACTTAAGTTATTTGGAACATTGCCACAATTCAAAATAATTCATAGAAAGATTGCCATTAGCCAATACAAAATTCCTCTCTCCTATCCTGTCATGTTTTCCTGTCATTATTCAAAAAATTAGAAGAAATTTTTGAGGTATATTTTTCAACAATTAAACAAAAAAATTCTTAAATAAATTCAATACAAAAATTAAATTTTATCTAGAAAACAAAAAAAAAATTATCTCTAAAAAAATTTTGCTTCTGAAATATTTGAATTTTTTTTTTTTTTGAAATTTGGAAATATTTAATTTTTATGCATATTTGTTTTTATTATCTTTTACTCTAAATGAGATATCTCATATAATTTTTATGTTCATAATTTTAAAGAAATTTTTTTTTTCAAGACTGAAAATTTTATAAAGAAAATTAGTTATCTTCAATTTTCTTAAAAATTTTGAGCACTAAAATTTAATTTTTTTAAAATAAAATGTTCCACAAAATATGTTTAATAAATTTAGAATTTATTTCAAATTTTTTTTTCTTAAACTATATTTTATCTTCAAAGATTAAAGAAAAATGTAAAATGTTGTAAAAAACGAAGATATTTCACTTTCTACATATATAAAATTTTCAGTATTGAAAAATATGTCTTAAAAAATTTTAACAAAAAAAATAATAGGACTATGAATAAGTTCGTGCGGTTTTACAACAGATGGCGTAACTTGATTATTATTCCATCGATCCACATTTCCAAACATTCATTGGAGAGCTACTGTCGTAAGGCACAAACGTCAGTATAAGTTTTTTATTTGAAGCGTAAACAACAATATTTTTACCACACTTGAAAATGTCGAATTTCGTGCCAAATAATATGTTTTTGCGGGGAATTCTTCTTCATTATTTTAATATGAAGAAAAAAGCAGCCGAAAGTCATCGTATCTTGGTGGAAGTTTATGGTGAGCATGCTCTATCTGAGCGAACGTGCCAGAAGTGGTTTGCACGCTTTAAAAGTGGTGATTTTGGCTTGGAAGACGAAGAACGCGAGGGTGCGCCGCCAAAGTTCATGGATACCGAATTGGAGGAATTGCTCGATCAAGATCCGGCTCAAACGCAAGAAGAGGTTGCAAAAACTTTGGGAGTTGATCAATCAACCATTTCCAAACGTTTAAAAGCCATGGGAATGATCCGAAAGGTAGGCCATTGGGTGCCGTATGAATTGAAGCCAAGAGACGTTGAACGCCGTTTTATGGCATGCGAACAACTGCTTCAACGGCACAAAAGAAAGGGTTTTTTGCATCGAATTGTGACTGGCGATGAAAAGTGGGTCCATTACGACAATCCAAAACGTCGGGCAACGTATGGATACCCTGGCCATGCTTCAACATCGACGTCGGCGCAGAATATTCATGGCCTGAAGGTTATGCTGTGTATCTGGTGGGACCAGCTGGGTGTTGTGTATTATGAGCTACTGAAACCGAATGAAACGATTACGGGGGATGTCTACCGACGACAATTGATGCGTTTGAGCCGAGCACTGCGAGAAAAACGGCCGCAATACGCCGATAGACACGACAAAGTTATTTTGCAACATGACAATGCTCGGCCACATGTTGCACAAGTGGTCAAAACATACTTAGAAACGCTCAAATGGGATGTCCTACCCCACCCGCCGTATAGTCCAGACCTTGCGCCATCCGATTACTATCTCTTCCGATCGATGCAACATGGCCTGGCTGACCAGCACTTCCGTAATTACGATGAAGTCAAAAAATGGATCGATTCGTGGATTGCGGCAAAACCGACCGAATTTTTCACAAAGGGAATCCGTGAATTGCCAGAAAGATGGGAAAAAGTAGTAGTAAGCGATGGACAATATTTTGAATATTAAATTTGTAACCATTTTACGTCAATAAAGTTTCAAATTTCGAAAAAAACCGCACTTATTCATATTCCTATTATATTTATTTTTTTTAATGAAATGTTGTACAAAGTCATAAATTTTATATTAAAAAAATAACGTTTATCTCAAAAATGTTCAGCTTTTTTGAATTTTTTTAAATTTGTTTTTTTTTTTGAAAAATTTTCTTAAATTATATTTTATCATAAAAGATTTAAAGAAATGTAAAACTTTATAAAGGAACGAGGATAAACGTTTATCTCAAAAATTTTGAGCTTTTTTTAATTTTTTTAAATTTTTATTTATTTTTTTTTAATTTTCTTAAATTACATTTTATGTTAAAAGATTAAAGAAAAATGTAAAGCGTTATAAAGAAACGAGGATATTTTTAAGGCAAATTTTCAACATTGAATCTTATAAATTATAAAATCGGAGTAATGAAAATTTCTTTTGCCATAAAATTTTTAAAATATTTTAATTTCTGAAAAATTTACCAGTTTGCACTTTTAGACCAGTGTTTGGTCAGTCCGATGCTTAAGTTTTGAGAAACTTGGCCAGGATTAGCTAGAAAGCCATCATAAATTCCACAATCTTTTCTTTCTTTTTATTACTTGCATTTTTTCAATAAGTTAGTCAACTTTTTATCAACTTAAGTCCCAACTTGCCTACACAAATTTCTTACAAAGTATGTCACTTGCTCCTCTAATGCAAACTAAAATGACACTACATTCTCATCAACATACACCGCCATTACCATGGCTTTTTCTTCTTCAAGTGCACTCATTGCATATCTACATTTTTCTTTCTCTTCAACTTCGCCTTCCCCTTCAACCGAACTCTTATTATATCCTTCAAGTACCGCCCACCTATTTATCATTCTTCAATTACCAACCACTGCCATGGGACATCTCTGCTTCTACTTCTACTGTTGTCTGTCAACAAACTTTCTCCTCTCATCAACAGCTTTATTTTTTTTATACTGCAATTTATCGCAGTGCCAACGTGGTGCCAACGTTAGTAACAAAATCATTTGCACACTTGATATCCGCGCCTGCTTGTGCCAACTCTAATTTCCTAATGTTGGCTCCGTTAAACTCATTCTCGCCTTCATCTTCAAACAAGCAGCTGCTTTTCATTCGTGCATTTTTAGTTGCGTCGCTTACTTCTTGGCTCATCTCAGTACCGGCAGCAAGCAAAAATTTCATCACGTCCCGCTAGTTAGTGCCTCGTGGCTGGTAGCTTGGTTGCTGATTGTCTAGCAACCCGATATTCTCGTTTCGCAGATGACTGCTGGAATTCTAACAGTCTCATTTTTGTTGTTGCTCCTTTTCTGTGATTTTTCTCTGCCCTCCACTGATCTTGTGTGCATATCTCGGCCTTTCTTATTACTATTTCTTTTGCCTTTCATTAGCTATTTCTATATTTGAGTGACAACAGTGGTGCTCCAATTCATACCACGAATTTAGAAATTTAAAAAAAAAAAAAGTTATTATATATATATATAACGAGTCGATTATTTCAAACGCTAATGTGCGCATAACTATTAGGTTTTCTTCTCCCTTCATCCATATTTATACAATTTACTGTAATCTGAATTGCTATGGGAAGCCTTACTATCCACAGCATTTACTTCCCTAGTCCTTCAGCTTATCGTTGCAATTGCTGTAGTGAGCTTTAGCAAATAGCACTCATCCGCCCCGGTGTCTGCTTTAACTAGCACACTCGATGCCATTCCACCCACTCATCTGCTGTGCTTTGTGAAAGCAGCTGTTGCTGCTATGGCCCTTATTATTACATTTTGTAATAGTTCTTAGTATTTTGTTCTGTTACATGAACAAACTATTATGAAATTTACTCGTAGTTACTTTCGCTGAACCATTTTAAAAAAATTTCAGTTTTCGTTTAGTGCAACAAACGTACATAACCGAAGCCATTGCTATGAATGTATAAAAGTTGTGGCAAATTCTTAACTGCTGCTATTATATTTGTTGCAATTGTTGCTGATGTCATTGTAGCACTATCACTTTGTTGTTGCTGTTGTTGTTAGCACATAGCGTTTGGTTGAGTTTTCTACTTTTATTTTCTTGTTTTGCATATTTTTCCTTTTGGCAAATTGTTCTCGCTTAAAAACTTTTAATGGGGTTTAATGGAAATAATCAGCAACACGAAGTTTTGGAAAAATTAAAAAAATGCATCAAAAGGATTTAGAAATATATTCTTATATATATTATAATAATGTATTATATATTTACATTACATATATTAAAAATACTCTTGACGTGAACATTTTTCGCAGAGAAAATTCACACCAAAAAAGTTTTGAGTTTCAAAGTCTACCATAGGAGGTTGCGAGTGAGAAAGAGCTGGCACGTACACGAATTCGACAAAACGACATCAATATTTTAATCAATATTTATCATTTTTGACTTGTCTTTTTATAGTTTTTTGAATATTTACTGCTTTTTATACGACTTATAATACTAAAGAACTATTATCTAAAAAAATCTATATTAATTCAAATTTGAAATTTTATACGAAAATTCCACAAAATTTAAATCCCTATTATACGCTTTCATTTCGAATTTCAAGCTTATTTGCCATTTTATAGCTTACTAAGTTTTAGCGTAACAAAATACAAATTTAAAGTTGCTAAAAAATTGCGTTATTTTTTAAATATTTTTTGCCTGCCGGTGTTGTGAACTTTTCCCCTATAAAAAAAAATGCATGCATTTGGCATATGAAGAATATGCGCAACACGGTTTATGAAAAAAAATTGTAAAAAATCAACGGGATAATTTAAAACTTCAAACCTCCACTTTATTATACTAAAGTTTAATAAGCTATGAAACTGAATACCAAATATTTTTTAGAAACTCTAGTTAAAAACGATGGAATTAGAATGGGTTTGTGGAAAAAGTTAATGGAATTTTCCTAATTTTTTTTATAAACTCTTAAACTTGAATTAATGTAGTTTTTGTTGGATAATTATACTTATTTAACAAATTATGAACATAAAAACCAAAAAATGTTGAAAACTTGTAAACATGTTTATGTGTTATTTTTTCTTGCGGGCTGTACTTGAAACTTTTTTGTGGTAGAGCTTACGTGTGTCTAGGAACTTTTTAAACAATATTTTATGTTATACTATAGGTATATACACTATGGATGTCAAAAATTCACACAAAGTTATTTTTAAAATTACAATTTCTTCCGAATATTTTCTTCTATTCTACATTGTGTTTAGAATATGTATTGAGAATTTTGTTATAATGAAGTTAAAGGATCAAATACCTACGTCGAATTTCACTGAATTTATATAATTGATTGCTCATTTAAAACAAAAGTCAAATTAGATTGTTCTTTAGCAATATTAAATACATACTGGTTAGCCAAAAATCTGTTAAAATGCTTTTTTGCTTTGGCATTCCGTTAGATACCCTTACACTTTATATACCATTCTACGCAGCGATATCTTTTCTTTTGAATGGCAAAATGAATAAATAAACATAAAATTACTGGGAAGCACATCTGTGCTGAAAATAGTAGCAGCGTGACATCTTGAAAAGTTTTGACTGTTTATCTATTTCGAAAATTTTCTAATATTCTCATTTTAGTTCTAAATGCATATAGTTAGTTCACAATCAAAAAAACAAAATCATGTAAGTTAAAGTTTCAAACTCTGTGCAAAATTAAAGAAATTAAAAAAAAATCAAACATTTTTATTAGAAACTTCAGAGAAATTTTGAGTGTTGCGAGTTATAGCCCTTTGAATTTTGATAAAATCTATCAGCTAATGATGCAGCATTGAAGTATCGCATAGATTTCGATCTTTTTTTTTTCTGCTTACAGTGTTACGTTTTTTCTTCCATACAAAAGAAGCTTAGAGCATTCATATCGAAAAAATGCAGTAAACCACCAACAAACAAAAAAATGTCAAAAATCACCGAGAATTTTGACCCCCTTGCAATTTGCACTTTGTCAGACTCAAATTTATGTATATATATAATTGGCGCGTACACCCTTTTTGGGTGTTTGGCCGAGCTCCTTCCTTTTGATGTTGTTCCACAAATGGAGGGACCTACAGTTTCAAGCCGACTCCGAACGGCAGATTCCGAATGGTAGTCACGCACCAACCCATTCGGCTACGGCGGCCGTCAGACTCAAATTTAATGGGCTATAAAATTGCACACCCGATTGTGTTTTTTTCTTCAATTTATCAAAAAGTGTTAAATTTGGTTTAAAATTTGTAAATTTTTCTATTTGTTTGAGACTTTACAAATATATGAATACATAAAAAATTATTAAAATTAAATATAAATAAATTTTTATTGAAAGCAGTGCATTTTGAACTCTTAAGGTGACCTATTAAATTTGGTTCGATTCGAGATACTCTCTCATATAGCCTCTATAGGACTTGGTTGCCTTTTATACTATACTCTTCAAATTCCAGAGTGGTTGGCGTTTCCAAACGAGAGAAGTTTGTTAGTCTCCGGTCATACCACTTGCTATGAGGACAGCTCTGATGATGCATTAGGTATATTAAACCTTCTCATCCACAAAAAAATAGAAAAAAAATCTTAAAATTTATTTCGGATACATTTCTTGTTGATGAGTCGCTGTAACTGTACGATAGTATTATTTGCTGCTACGTTTTTTCTGGTTCCCTGTGTCCTTGCAAAGTACTTGGTGTAACTTTTTCTTAACCTTTTGACGCCCAAAGGAACATTGCCTTGGTAAAATCATGAAATCGATTTTTCTCGAAAACGTTTCGTTCAGTAAATCATTAGTGGCTTCAACCCCAACATAACTTTGTTCTCTTATATTTTTGTCGGAATATTTCTGGAAAAATTGGCGATTGAAGCTACGTTCATGCCCAAAATTTTTGGAGAAGTTACAAAAAAAAACGGAAAACGCAGATAAAGTAAGCACACTTAGAACACCATTGAGAATCTCAGAACCTGACAGGACATACATGTCCTATTGGTCACCAGCGGTGATGATCAATGATATTAGATATTAGACAGTTGACTTACTAGGAAAAAAAATACATTTGCTTACATTTGGACTTATTTCATTTTTTATGGTAAATATCATCATTATAAGTAAATAATTATATTGCAAGAGGCATAAGGTAGCAGGTGATCACCTCTTTCGTCCCGTTTCACTTCTGCAAAGATGATGACCGGCAGCCTCTGCATCGCTTTTGCTCCACTCTAATGGCTTCTAATGATGCTCTTGATAGTGTTTAGTACAATGATCAATAAGTTAAGTACTGTGCGCGGATTCCAGTGCAGATATAGGAAATGCATATTTTCTCTGGTAACACAAAGCATTCGATATGACTACCCCATGAAAATGGGTACCGTTGACCAATAAACTCTAGTTTCTAGCAGGAAGTAAACTGTCGTACACAAATTAATGTGCAAATATGCCTTTAAAGCAGCCAAAAAGGTCAAAAAAATAATGCTACTTTGCCTAGCGGTACTTTTGATAGTGTTATACATTAATATCGTCTACATTTTACATTGAAATTTACAAGTCTTCTGGACTAAAGTTGCCAGGTAAAAACCGAGGTAGTTTCATTATAACTTAGTTCATCGCCTACTTTTTGAGGTGACACTTATTGTTCAGAAATTTCAAAAACCAAGCTCGTACCACAGAGCATATCAGCTCTGGTTGGTTTAAATGGTGATTCATCTAGAATCCAACAGCGCTTCCGCAACATATCGGTGCCACGTCCTCGTGCTGTTTAAGAACATTATTAGATTGTTTACGTCTAAGCCAGCAAGTTTTTCCAGACTCTCGAAGAATGGTTTGCCCAGGATTGGCATTACCTTCTTCCATAGTGAATTTTAATGGTCGGCATTTGCCGCAACTACAGCATTCACTTCTGCCTCTAGAAGTGATTTGGGCTAGCATATCTTAATGCACGTTGAATAATTAATGCAGATATATTTAATTAAAATGAATACTGGAAAATGGTTTATTGCATGCTCTAACAAAAACCGCGGCCGCCGTAGCCGAATGGGTTGGTGCGTGATTACCATTCGGAATTCACCGAGAGGTCGTTAGTTCGAATCTCGGTGAAGGCAAAATTAATAAAAACATTTTTCTAATAGCGGTCGCCCCTCGGCAGGCAATGGCAAACCTCCGAGTGTATTTCTGCCATGAAAAAGCTCCTCATAAAAATATCTGCCGTTCGGAGTCGGCTTGAAACTGTAGGTCCCTCCATTTGTGGAACAACATCAAGACGCACACCACAAATAGGAGGAGGAGCTCGGCCAAACACCTAACAGAAGTGTACGCGCCAATTATTTATTTTTTTTTTTAAGAAAAACCGCTTATACTTTTCTCATTCACTAAATTATTTTGTAGGAACCGACACTTCATCAAGGCTATTTTTTGTGACTTTTGTAGATTCTTTTTCCCCAACATCACTGCTGAATTATTCCTCACCTTTTGCTACTTGCCAATCTATTGAGGAAAGTCACAAAATCTCTACATAATTTTTCTCTTAATTTGTGTACGGATTTACAGAAGCTGTATGTGTACAAAAATATGTAGCCAACTGTTTAATTAAATGGTAATTGTAGAATAATCAATGTTATCGGGTTGCCTTAATTTTTTTTCCCATATAAATATTTTTCCTACTTAATGATTAAAAGAAAAAAATAAATCAGGCAAGCATTTAATATCATTAAAATACCTTGGGTATTAAATTGTTAACGAAGCAATTTGTGTACATTTAGTGGGAAATCTGATGCACACAACTGTATACATACATGCGAGTAGTTTGTATGTTTTCATCCAACCATAATTGCACACATCTACGTAGAATGGATATTAATTGATATGAGTTGCAGATATTCTAGGTACGTGTGTATGTATCTGCATTTACACAATATGTAATAGTATGTGATTATTTCACCGATAGAAACGCGTGAGTGTCCAGCGCTATGCGCTTTACACCTAGACTTTATAAAATGTGTATGATTGTGTGTGTAGGCGCGCATACGCCTATGAGATATATAAATTTGCTAACCAAGTGAACGAAAGGTGTCAAGATTTTGATATTTTATAAAAAAATTTCTTCATATTCTAACGCCTTTTCTGTGTTTAGCACAAGTGAGTAAAGTGCAGTTGTAAAGAGTAGATTAAGTGTGCTGTAGTGTAAGTTTGCTGAGCCTTAAATATTTCGTCCGGCGCAATTGCAATTGCAACATGCCTCCAATGTATGCGTATAGAATCTTCTCTAGCGCTTTCAGGAGAACTGAAGTCAGGCTAATGGGCCTCCATTTCTTCGAGTAAAGAGGGTTGATTTTTCCTGCTTTTGGAATAAACAATACTCTCGTTTCTCTCCACAATACAGGAGCATAGCTGAACCTCAAGCACCCCATGAATATCGTTCTTACCCATGGTACCACAAGATGGCTTACCTTTTGGGGCATGACTGGGGAGATTCCATACAGTCACATAGGTAATTATGGAAAGAAGTTGCGATGTACTCTCATTTGGAGAAGATAAAATTGGAGAAGATAAAAATATTTGGTAGGAAAAAAAATGTCGGTATCAAAACTGAAATAAATATAAACCTTTTGTTAAGACTTTAATGAAATTTTGTATGTAAATAAAAACGGCTGCAAGTGTTTTTTTGTTGGAATATATTCAAATGCAACTCTAAGCATTAGCTGAAAATAAAAAGCACAGTTCAAGTAATATAAAAATCGCAGTTCAAGTAGTGCAGAGGTAATAACGGAAACGCGTGCGAGGAAAGCCATACACAAGCAGACCAAAATCGTGGGTATTGGTTCCAGCTAAGGGAGTCACACTGCAGTCCACGTAAGGTGTTAGCAGTTAGGGAATCAGGTACTCAAGTGAGACACCGATTCAGGTAGTTGTACGAAAGGGAAATAAATATAATATTGTATAAAAGTAAAACCATGTTTAATTTATTTGGTTATATTCTAGCGACTAAGTAAAAGCGATATAACTTTAGTACCTTAGCAAACTAAGCTTAGGTTAGATTAGGTTAGGTTAGGTTAGCCTGGTTGGCAATAAGCCACGCATACACCTTTTGGTCTCTAGAGATACCAGATGGAGACCGACCTCTATGAATACCTAAAGTAGACATCATGTAGGAGGTCAGCGCTTTTGGCGAATCTAAGTAGAGCTGGGAGCTCCGCTTTTGAGACGTCCTCCAGATCCTCAAACAGTGGGGTCCCCAAGCATCTTAGTCGCGTTTTTAATAATGCCGGACAAACGCACAGAAGGTGTTCTAAACTTTCCTCTACATCCTCTCTGCATTTTCTGCATTTCCCCGTGCTAGCAATCCCTATCTTGTACGCATGTGCAGCCAATAGATGATGACCTGTTAGCATACCTATGATAGTTCTGCAATTCATTCGCGAGAGCGTAAGTACGAATTGAGGCAGTTTTATGTCGTTGTCGTGACTTTTGCTGTTTTGCATGTGGTTAGATTAGTCCACCTATCTTCCACTTGCCTTTTCATGTGGTCGTCCATTTCAATGTATATTGTATTTAGCGGTTTTGGGATTCGCTCTCTTGTTCAAAAAGTAGTCTAACAGCACTTTTTGCTATCCCATCTACTATTTCGTTCCCCATAATGCATTTGTGACCAGGTACCCAGTAGATATGCAACCTACTGTTTGCGGCTAGCCTTTCTCTGGCCTCCCGGCTCCGTCGAACATTTTTGGACTTAATACAATATCAGCTTATTGCTTTTATTACTGCTTGACTATCCACGTATATATTAATTGTTGAATTCTTTCTTGTTGTATATGTAGGCTAGCTCCGCGGCTTTCCCCACAGCAAAAACTTCCGCATAGAAAATACTGCTGTGGTCTGGCAGCTTGATAGGCTGCCTTATCACTAGTTTTGAGCAGTAAATACCCGCTCCCACTCCGTCTAAAGTTTTAGAGCCGTCTGTATAGATGTGAAAAGTTCTATGGCCAGGCTTCATGCCTTTGTGCCATCCCTCCTCTTCAATTGTAGTGCGAAACCATCTCTCCCAATTAAAGTACGGAGTCATGTACTCTGTGCAAATTAAGCTTAAAAGTAACATAAAATTCACATTTCGAAAGTAAATTCAATTTTTAAAAAAATATAAGAAAACATTTTCCGACAATTTTTTGGAAAACTCAAAAAAATAATTATTATTTTTTACAGCAAGATGAATATTTTCGATATACTATAAGTAATGTATAAAAAACATATTTTCGATTTTCTTTACTCACTTCTAAGACCTGAGACATTTAGAATATATCTAAGATACTTGGAAGAAACGACGCTCGGTTGATGGTCGGTATTATTACGGGACATAACCCACGGGGTCAGCATATGACCACCATTGAAATCATTAAGAAGCCAATTTGCCTTAGAGGAACCGGATAGTAATGAGCAATTTCTCTGAGCAATTTTCAAGGCTACGAATTTTGGGTTCCGATGTCATGAGAACGAGTAATATGCGTTCTCTCAAACTGGAGATTATTTTCAGATTTGCTAAAGAATCTGTAAAATTCTCACGGGAGTAGATATCTCTATCTCTATCTCTATCTCTATCTCTATCTCTATCTCTATCTCTATCTCTATCTCTATCTCTATCTCTATCTCTATCTCTATCTCTATCTCTATCTCTATCTCTATCTCTATCTCTATCTCTATCTCTATCTCTATCTCTATCTCTATCTCTATCTCTATCTCTATCTCTATCTCTATCTCTATCTCTATCTCTATCTCTATCTCTATCTCTATCTCTATCTCTATCTTTATCTCTATCTCTATCTCTATCTCTATCTCTATCTCTATCTCTATCTCTATCTCTATCTGTATCTCTATCTCTATCTCTATCTCTATCTCTATCTCTATCTCTATCTCTATCTCTATCTCTATCTCTATCTCTATATCTATCTCTATCTCTATCTCTATCTCTATCTCTATCTCTATCTCTATCTCTATCTCTATCCCTATCTCTATCTCTATCTCTATCTCTATCTCTGTCTCTATTCTATGCCTTCTTTTTATTTCTTACTTCTCTCTTTTCTTACTTGACTATCTACTCTTTTACTTTCCAGAGCTTTGAATACAATGGGCATTTTATCCTGAGTGTTTTAGAAGTTACCAATCACTCGATGGCCGTTGGCTCGCCTTTTTCAAATAATAAAAAAGGATATCAAAGAAAAGAGACTCGAAAAAATCAAAAATAGTTATGTGAATTATTTTTGCAAAAAATTTATTAAAAACTAATTATAATTTTTGCATACTAATATTTTTGCTCCCTTTTCCATTTGTCCGCGTCTAGAATTGGAAATTGAATTGTTGAACCGAGTTTAAGGAAAGCTTTTACAGTTAGATAGATAAATTTTATCGGCATATAGGCTACATTTTATTTTGAGTAAATTACTCTTCTGATGGCGTTGGTGTTAAAATATTTTTGTATTTTTATAGTCCGATTTGATTAAGACCCCGCAAGTAAACGCGTTGAGAAAATGTGACTAATGACTTAAACATCGATTTTGAACTTTTCACGGTTTCTTATAGTTAAATACCTTAAAATAAAATGGTACCAGTCTTAAGTGAAAAAATATTCCAAATGTTAAATAAAAAATATTAGGTGCGCAACTAAGTTCCCGCTCTTTGTCAATCTAACATAACCTAAACCCCATAAACCAAGCTAAGACAAACTGCCTCGACAGAGTAGTGATTTTGTTTTGGCATCATATACTTTTGGTTTTGTGAAAATATCTGATTTTGTGCCGAATAATCGTCATTTGCGGGAAGTGCTGATTTTCCTCATTCATTCGAAAAAAACGGCGGTTGAAGCGCATCGAGAGCTACACAAAGTTTATGCAGATGCTGTTTTAAGTGAAACAAAGTGCCGAGATTGGTTCCGTCGCTTCAAAGACGGTGATTTTAATGTTGACCACCGATCGTATGAAGGAAAGCCCAAAACCTTTGAAGACGCTGAAGTGAAGGCATTGCTCAATGAGGATCTATGAGGATCAAACGCAAGAAGAGCTTGATTCAGTGTTAAGAGTTACCCGTCAATCCATTTCTAAACGATTGCATGTTTGAGGAATGATTCAGAAACATGGGACTTGGGTTTCTTATGAGTTAAAACCAAGGGATGTTGAACGTCGTTTTTTCACCTGTGAACAACTGCTGCAGAGCCAAAAAAGGGAGAGTTTTCTTCATCGCATGGTGACAGGTGATGAAAAATGGATTCATTACAGCAATCCAAAGAAAACAGAGTCATGGGGACTACCCGGTCATGCTTCTACGTCGGCACCTCGGCCGAATACTCACGCTGCGAAGGTTCTGCTATGTATTTGGTGGGACCAAGTTGGTGTTATTTATGTATTATGAACTGTTAATCATCACTAGGGATCGGTATCGACTTCAATTGATGTGATTGAGCCGAGCACTGCACGAGAAGCGGCTGTAATACGTGAAGAGGCATCAAAAAGTGATTCTACAACATGACAACGGTCGGCCAAACCCGTTAAAATCTACCCGGAAACACGGAAATGGGAAATCCTACCCCACCCGTCATATTCTTCAGATATTGCGCCGTCCGCTTATATCCTGTTCTGATCGATGGCACATGGTCTAGTTGACCAGCAGTTCCGTTCATATGAAGATATCAAAAAATGGCTTAATCCGTGGATAGCCTCAAAAGATGAACAGTTTTACCGCGACGGTATACGAGATCTACCAGAAAGATGGGAAAGAGTTGTAGCCAGCGATTGGCAATACTTTCAATGATTCACTTGTAACCATTTTTTCAGAATAAAGTTGTATTTTCATCAAAAACAAAGCGAAAATTTAGTTGCGCACATAATATTATTTTGAATAAGTGTTGTCGAAAATTTTTTACAATGGTTATATAGAAAAAATGCGCAGCACCATTTGATGAAAAAATTATGTAAAATCAATGCGATTTTTTAGCGACCTCCAGCTTACATTTTATTTATTAAAATTAAATAGGCTATAAAATTGCGCACCGGTTTTTTTTTGCAGTTCTGATTAAAAGTTGGAAAATTTGTCAAATTTCTAAATTTCTTTTTATTTTTTTCCAATTTCTACTATTTGATTTATATGACATTTATGGTAAAATAAAGTTTTAAAAAAGTTATCGAAACTAAAACACAAAAAAAAAAATAAAATAACACCAGTTAAAATCGGTTAAGGATTCGTCCACTCATTATTTTGCTAATGTATTATCAACACTTACGAGTTCACGATTTCTACGAAGCCGTGATTTCAAAAAATCGGTTTTGTAGTCCGGCTTATTCGTCTATTTGAAATTCAGTATAAATTTTATTTACATAGAAAAATCTTACATTAGAGTTCAGCGACGCCATAATCCTCAGACATCGAGGTATCAAAGTAATATTTTAAAGAGAAAAAATTGTGCTTAAACGGATTAAATATTTCTATGCACCTATTTTCAAATTACTTTCATCTAATTTCTGCATAAATCGGCATGCGCAACACGATAAACTTCTGAGAATTTGTTTCACTTTCTACAACTTCTGTTTATGGGTCCTCGAGCTAATACTACAACTAATTCCACTACTACTACTGCTACTATGTGCGCAGTTGCGTATCAAATTAACAACTTATTCTTGCTGTAGTAGTGAAAAGGTGTTGTAAGTGTTGGCGCATGAATGTTTCAATTAGAAAATTGATTTTGTTAATTAAAGTAATTGGATGACTACGGACTTCAGATGCCAAGCATACAGACTACGAAGTATATACTTGTATGTATCTACAAGTATATATGCATATACATTTTCCCTCGCAGCCATTTGACTTGCTGGTCGCTGAGTTTGTCCAACTGATCTGTCTTCGCCATTTTACTTTTATAGCTGCTCGTTGTCTGTGTCTGACGGCGTCAATTAAATAGTTCGCATGTGTATATGTCTGCATATGTTGGTGAATGTTGAATGTTAACTTTTGTCTAGGGATACTTGTTGCTGCTTTCACCTGCCCATTACTATTTGCATTGTTGCATTGTGAGCATTTTAAGCTAAATGAAAGCTGTTTCACTCTGCGTTTGACAGATAAACCGATTGTTACATATGCGGCTAATTAGCCTGGCCTAAACCAGACATATTTTTTATGATAGGTAATGAAATAATTGTCCTCTTATTACTTTTTCTTGGTACTTTTTACAAACAAGTGCATTTTTTTTTGTCATTATCACATAAGTCACAAATAGAAAAAAATATTTTATTTCAGTATGTAACCAAATATCGAGCATGTAAATGTCTACTGAATTTTCTGATAGGTACCGGCCAATGTTGACAGCCTATGTTGGCAATGTGCTTCTGGCGGTTTTAACAAGAAATATTTTTTATTATTCACTTAATGATGCCAAGTAGACATGTTAAGTTACATTATTGAACGCCACGTGCAAAATGATAAACTTTTTATATAAATGATATGATTTTGTGGTTATGTCGCACAGAGGTGACGTCAATTGTCCAACAAGTGTATGGGCTTTGATCCCGCTAGATGTTTTTGGGGGATTTTTCACAAGTTGCAGATTTTTGTTAATAAGTCGCAATCGACCGATGCCAGGGCCGTGGAGAGAGTATTCGGGCCCCGGGGGAAACTTGAGATGCGGGCCCCTTCAATTTTTTTTTATTTATCAAAATGCGTATTATGTTATAGTGATATAACATTTAAACATTGAAAAACTCATTGATAAAATTTTTGATAGAATTACAATAATTATGAAATATTAATTAAAATGAATTTTAGAAAACTCTTCAGCAGATCTGAAATAAAAAACGCAGCTGAAAAAAGTTAAAATTTTTTATTCATTTTGTGAGCCTCACAAATATTTGGAAATTACTGCCACGATGCTTAGAATTTTGCTTTTTTTGCTTTAGCTGAGGCAAAAAAACTCTTATAATATCATCGAAGTCGAGTTTCCTTGCTAACTCAGATTCCAAATACAAAGTTGCCAATCCTGTTACTCGACTCTGAGTTGAACAAGAACGATGGTAGTCTTTGATCCTTGATAAAGCGCTGAACGATCTTTCGGCGCCGGCAACCGATACTGGCAGGGTGCAGAATGTTCGCGAAGCAATGCAGATGTTCGGGAACAGAGTATCCAAGTTTTTAGCTGTGATGGCATTCAACAAGTCGAACGGAGGCATACAACATTCCGAATTTCCAGTAAAATTCGCCTTGTACACATCTCAATTGAGATTTCTTCCGACACATCAGAAGGGTATTTTTTAGCAAAATTAAGGGGGGATTCTACTGTAAAAATCAAATTTTCATGGATTTTGTTTTCATACTTGTATTAATTTAATTAGTAAAAAAAAGTTTAGGGTTACATAAACACAGGTCTTGAGTGTACAAAAAAATTTTTTTAATTTATTTTCATTTCAAAATGGCAGCTGTACAGCCGCTCCCCCGAAACGCCTTTTGAAATCTGCCCACACTGTCGCGCATTTAAAAAAAATCTGAAATGAAAAAAACCAATTTTTTTTTATTATATATCATTATTTTTAGTTGTTAAGCCTATTACTTGCAAAAAAAAATTTTTTTTGTAAAATTTTTGAAGTTTTTTAAAAAATCGACATTTTTTGTTGTCATTTTGTTATTAAAAAAGGGGTTATAAATAATAAATTTTTGCCCACCATAGCTTTAAAAACTAGTAAATATTGTTAAAAATAAACTATCAAAGTTTGAGCTTGATATGTTAATTTTTCACGGAGCTGTGATGTGGGCAATTTTGAAAACGTGGTTTCGAGAAAAACACGCTTAAACAAGCGCATTATCAAGCGCATATGACCGTAAACCGCTCGAGCGCTCAGTTTATACCTGCTTTGCTAAAACTTTTATAACTTGAAAACTATTCAAGATTTCTTTTTAAGATTTTCATGGAACATTCTGGAGTTGTTTCTGAGTATGTTTCAACAAAAAGTAAAAAATCGATTTTTTTTAAGTTTTACAGTAGAGGCGCCCCTTAAGAGCTGCTGTCTGAAGTTCTGCTTTGTCAATTTTAGGAAATAGCCACAGGAATGAGAAAATGTTGTTTATGATTTTAATTGCAGTAAACCGATTTTCAATACCAGTGATAACTGAGTCCATGATGACGAGAAATGTGTTTAATCTAATCATCACTATAATTATTAATTACCTTATAAATCAGCAGCATAAAATGTTCCATTTTAATAAGAGCTCAATAATATACACTTTTGTATCACCATATTATATTTATTCTTCGTAATCGTGATCATAACATTCGATATGGTGACACCAAAAAAAGTCTGTGACGGAACTCTGGTAGAAGTATTATTTACTATATTTTTTCAAGCAGGAAATTTCTTGGAATTACCCTCGAGTCCGGGCCCCTCTGAAAACTCCGGGCACGGGGGAAAAAGTATGTTTTGACACCTGCAAGCTGCTGCTGTACTCATCGTTTTCCCAATTCATGTTATCTTTACCTTAGAAGTGTTTTCATATTCACTGGGAGACAAGTCCTTCATTCACTAAACCTGAGGGCGCTGAAAGGCGTATGCTTGTGCATGGTATCAGTTATTCTAAGCATGTAAATCAAACTTCCATTGCTTTATGAAATTGGTTCTGAATTATTTGTTTTAAAAGCTTAGGCATGAGGTAAGAAGATTTCCAAATCAGGTCATCACAACAGTTCTAAGTGGAAAAGCAGCATTAAATTTCCAAGGACGGGGACTCTGTTCCCCGAATAGATCGAACGCATTTATCAAATGAAAGCCTAAACTCAATTTTAGCTTATTTGGTTGTTATTATTGGATGCAATATTCTATTATCTAATAAGTAATTCATATAGCAAGTCCCGTTATTTATCATTGGAAGGGCTAATCAACCTGAAACTCATTCGTTATATAATTATCAATTAAGTTTTCTTAATATAAAGTATTGGAAGTGTTGTTGTGCATTAGTAGTTAAGCCTTTAGGGACGTAAGAAACAGATTAATTTTAAAATACTCGCATTCTAGAAGTCAAATATTTTCGTCAAATTTTTAATTAACTGTACATGCGAACTGTGCAATCTGCCATTGCCAACAGAACATTCAAGGAAAGATGATAACTATGCTTCGTTTTTAATTTTTTTTCTTTTTTGCAAAGGTTTTGAAAGGTGGGCATACTTTATATGATATATATAAATATATATGTAATTGTCGCTATACCCTTTTGCTTGGGTATTTGGTTGAGCTCCTCCTCCTATTTGGGCCTTTTAATGCTTTCCCACAAACGGGTGGACCTACACTTTTATGCCGCCTCCAAACAGCAGAGGGTGTTTTTATGAGGAGCTTTCTAATGGCGGAAATACACTCAGAGGCATGCAACTACCTGCCCGGGGGCCGACCGCTATTAAAAGAAACTTTTTCTATCATTTGGAGCTTACTTAGTTAGGGTATGCTAAATCTAATGGTGTCCGCCGTTTTTTCAGATTGGCTCTGGCTTTTTAGATATGGTTATTTGAAAATTTAGTGTAGGCTGCTGAGAGCTCTATTAGAAGCAATCTTACATCATATTAATATTCGAAAACGGACGTTTGCATTTGCCAAAATTTTGAACTTGCCCAGCTGTGAAATCATCATTGCACGTCCACAACAAAGTTTCTCACAGAATCAAGTATTCTTAAGCTTAAATCGAGAACAGCAGAAGAAATGTCTCGCATCATACTGTCTCAAATTTCATGGCAAATATCTACTTCTTCTTTTTTCTTCCGAACAGTGACACAGAGCCAAAAACGCTAACTCCCAAGGCATGAGCTGCCACTCTGTTGAACTCATACAAAGTGAAGGTAAGCGAATAAATGCTTTTAGAGAAACTTATCTGCGATGCACAAAAATAGTACAAAATTCTTCAGGTTGAGATAAAAATATGACATTGATGTGAGAAAACTAAGAAGCTTATTGAGATAGTCAGCTTTGGTTTCAGTAGATAATAGTAATATTTAGGTTATTGCTAACAAAGATGTTAATAGAAAGGATAATGAAAAGAAAAAAGATCTTTTTTACAAAGCTGATTCTTTAAAATATATTCAAATTCAAGTAGAGAGAGTAAGAAGAAATAGTATATTAGAAAATAAATTAAATTATCTGCAGGGTGCGCCATCTTTTATGTCGGTATGTAAACGCTAAATAACTTTGTCATATACCAACCGATCAACTTCAACATACATGTTTTCGATACGTCAATTCGGTACAATTTCAACCATGAATCGTTTCACACCGAAACTACGCGGTGAAATAGTGACGCTATACATCGAAAATAATCGTTATATTGTTCTAACTCAACGCGCACATCGCCAAAAGTATAACGGCAAACAGGCACTGACAATATATTCGTCGGTTCGTGTCGAACTTTTTTGAGCACGGAACAGTAGGGGATCGTCAACATGCCGTTCATCAACGACTGATACGTTCCAATGACCTTGTTGAGGCAGTGAGGGAGAGCGTTTCCCAGGAGCCAACAGTGGCGTATCGTCGTCGAAACCACAATGCGGCGCATTTTAAAGGATGATTTAAATTGGTTTCCGTATAAAGTGAAATTGACACAAAGAATATTGCCGACAGGCTATTCACATCGCTTGGAATACGACCAAACAGTCGCTCGAATGGTTGACACTGAACCAAATTTTTGGAAGCAAATTTTATTACTGGCGAGGCACCTTTTAACCTCTCTGGCAAACCAAATTGCCGCAATCGGGGAACTGAGAATCCACACGAGCTCCATGAAACGCCATTGCATGATCGAAAAGTAACTGTTTGGGCCGGCATTTGGGCCAAAACCATCATTGGGCCATATTTTTACCGAGAAAACGAAACGGTCGATGGAAACCGATATCGATGGATGTGGGCACATTATGTCTGCCTGCAACTGCGTGAGAAAGATTTAGATGTTACTGGTTTCAACAAGATGGTGCGCCATGCCACACTGTGAATGCAGCAGTTGAATTTCTGCAACGAAAATTCCCGAGACGTCTAGTGTCAAGGAGAGAAGCGACATGGACTGGCCCCTCACTTGACTTAATCCCCCCCCCCCCCCCCCCCCCCTAACTTAGTTTTGTGGGATTATCTGGAAAGTAAGGCTTACGCCAACAACCCGTAAACTAGTGACCAGCTTAAAGCAAACATTCGTGCCAAAATCGACGCTATAAAACCCGAAATGCTTGACAAGGTGGTGACAAACGCAGAAAAAAGGTCGCAGTTTGTGATTGCTAATAAAGGTGGCCACTTGATTGATATTGTATTCAGAACAGAGTTTTAATAAATTTTAAATGACCAAACCAAAGAAAAATACCTCACTTATGCATATCAGTTGTTTTTTTTTTTTTTTCAAAGTTATTCGATGTTTTCATACCGACATAAAAGATGGTGCACCCTTTACAAAGCATGTTAAAGAATCTATTAGTCTAGTCCTAGTTTTTGGGCAATTTTTTCTGAAAATTTTTTTAATTGTTGGCTTGACCATAATAAGAGGTAAACTGAAAAATTAGAATTTTGTTTTTTAGTAAGCAGTTTTTTTTTTGTTTTTTTTTTTTTGGTAAACTTTTTGGTTTTTTGTTTTCTTATATTTTCAATAATAGCCGAGACTATGGACCGCCGTAGCCGAATGAGTTGGTGCGTGACTACCATTCGGAATTCACAGAGAAAACACCAAAATTAACCCTCTAACCGTTTAGACCGTCTGTAGACGGTCAATAATTTTTTGCCAACAACTACGCCTTAAATATTATTTTAGAATAAAATACCGTTACTCCGCACTGTTGTGAGATTGCTTTTTATGAAGTGAAGCTTACAATCTCAGTTTTCTCTCTATTTTGAGCGCACACGCTAGTGGAGTACCGCAGGTCAGTGTGATAAGTGAAATAAATTATTTTGAAAACTGGTGAAGTTACGATTCGAAAGAAATTGCAATTTTTATTTATGCTGATGCTTTAAAATTTTATGGTAAGCTTAAAATAATATATATTTTGATAATTCATCATGTTCCTTTGAGTAAGCCGAAGGTTATATGTATTATTCTAGCATTTTCTGATGACCGTCTGTAGACGGTCATAACGGTTAATGCGAAATTTTACATATTCATACCAAATATGACTTTCATTTATATATCGGCTATTTGTAACGTATTTTTTCAAGTAATGGGCAAAATGAGAAAATGTAAGTTGTCTACGATGTCGGATGAGGAGATAGAAGCATATACATATGATGTCAGTTGATGAGCAACTCAACGATGATGGCTTCGATAGTGACGACGATATTTCTGACCCTGACTTTCAACCTGATGATTTCATTGAGGAGAGTACCGAGGAGAGTACCGATAGGGCAATATTGGAGTGCTTAGATGTAATGAAGGAAGCTAACACAAGCTCTGCATTTTTGAATGCTTTGGATTTGTCACCCCTATTGAACAAGGTATATCCGAAAAGTGTGTACTTTCCTTTACATTGAATTTCGATTTAATTTTTAAGAGAAACTAGCCCCTACCACCTCGGCAGCAACACCTTTTAAACCACCAAAGCGACCACGATCTCCACTTCCTGTGATTGAAATCGATGGACCTTTGTCAATTCCATCTAACGGAGGATTTAGCTGCAAAAATGTGGGGGAAATCGATATCAGGTCGAAAGAATTTCAAAAAATTTGTTGGAAGAAAAAGTCATTACAACTTCACGTTAACGACATCGCATTTCGAGACAATACATCTTTGCTAGCATTCATTAATAATTTAGAAACGGCATTCAATTCTTCAAATACTTTTTTTCTTCAGAAATTGTCGACCTAATTGTTATGGAAACAAATCGTTCTGCACATCAGGAAAATGTCAATACTTCGTTTTCAGCTATAGAAGCAGATATTCACAAATTTGTAGGAATTTTGTTGTATATGTCACTGTACCGATATCCAAAAATGGCGTTACTTATCATTTGCTGACAAAGAGCAACGCGCTGAAAGAGGAACTGCTGGTTATGATCCGTTGTATCGTGTCAGACGTATTGCGGAACTGTTTAATGAAAGGTTTGGCTCTGTGCCAAAAACAGCACGCCTTTGTGTTGACGAACAAATGTGTGCAACTAAAACGAAGCATCATCTACGTCAATATATGCCGAATAAGCCACACAAGTGGGGTATAAAATTGTTTGTTTTATGCGATACTTCTAGATATGCGTATAGGTTTGAAGTATTTATCGGAGCGGGCGATAACACTGTTTTGCCAGGAGAACCGGACCTCGGTCCCACAGCAAACGTATAGTTCGCCCAAGCCAATCCATCCCTGAATTTCAAAATCACATTTTGTATTTTGACAATTTTTACACCTCACTGCCTCTTTTAGTTTATCTGCGTGCAAAAGGAATTTTTTCTTTGGGAACTATTCACTCTAATCGAATTCCAAACTCAAAGTTGCCAAGTGAGAAAGACGAAGAATATTCAGTTTCGAGCAGGGGATATTCCGTTGAGTATGTTGGTGCTGCATATGGTGTGGACATTTCAACAGTGACATGGAAGGATAACAAAGCAGTTCGACTTGCATCGACATATGTAGGGGTGATGCCGTTTTTGAAAACCAACCCCACAGCAGTCTCAACGAAATTACCACGTTACGATCGTAAAAAAAAATCGTATATCGAAGTAGACTGCCCACAAATAATAAAATAGTACAATGCCCACATGGGAGGGGTGGATTTGATGGATGGACTGATGGGACGATACCACATCCGACTTAAGACACGCAACCCAATGAACCGAATATTTTACCATCTCCTCCATTTTACCATTTCTAATATACCATCGCGTCAATCCAAGCGATAAAATTAATCTTCCAGACTTCCGCGAGAAAATCGCTTGTGGCCTTTGTTCTTTTTCGCTTCCAAAGAAAGTAGGGAGACCATCAACAATCTCCTGTCAGCCAACTACAAGCCAGGGAAAAAGGTGTGTCAGATCTATAGATGACATCAGATTTGATAACACTGGACACATTCCCGCTATGTTTGATAAATCAGGAAAAAGGAGATGCAAATATTGCAAACAGTCCGATACTCAAATATATTTCTCGAAATGTGAGATAAACTTGTGTTTGACGCCTAACAAAAATTGCTTCAAGGAATTCCACTCGAAATAAATTTCATTAATAATCTTTTAATATGATTTGTATTTTAAACCATTGCAATGTAATATAGTATATTGTAACTTTAAATGAATTATTTAAATACATACATTACTTACCGGATTTCATATTTGATTTGTTTTGTCTCAAACCGTTTTGACCGTCTATAGACGGTCAAACTTTTTTCCTCTCTAATTTCCTCATTTCGGGAATTTTATTGATCTGCAGTATTACAACATTATTCAGACTGCTAAATTCACCGGAAAATGAAATTCGTATGCATTTTAAATCGTTATTTAAAAAAAACGGTTAGAGGGTTAAGAAAACTATTTTTCTAATAGCGGTCGCCCCTCGGCAGGCAATGGCTAACCTCCGAGTGTATTTCTGCCACGAAAAAGCTCCTTATAAAAATATCTGCCGTTCGGAGTCGGCTTGAAACTGTAGGTCCCTCCATTTGTTGAACAACATCAAGACGCACGCCACAAATAGGAGGAGGAGCTCGGCCAAACACCCAAAAAGGGTGTACGCGCCAATTATATATATGTATATGAACAATAATCTCTGTAAGTTTCATAGTGGGACTCCCATACAGGTAACTTTTCGAGCTATATTGAAGTATGTTTTTTAAACTTTACCTGTTTACCGATATGCGAAACAAAGCTGCGATTGACTAACGTAATAATTGTGCTATGAATTTAATTTTTTTAAATAACAAAAAAAAAGATTTCTAAAATTAAAAAAAAAATTACCAAAACAAAAATTTTTCAAAAGAAATATTATGCTCTAAAATATAAAAAGGAAAATTTTAATATCAAAAAGAACCGAAAACTTGTAGCTTTAAAAAGTTTAAATGAAACTCAGAATTATTGTTTTGTTTTTTCAATAAACCAATTAAAAAAACATTACGGAAGTGTGGAAAACACTTGGCATGGAATCACTAGGCTGCAAGGCTGCCAACGAAGATTATTCTATTTCAATCAACCGCAAATCCCATTGACATTTAAGATATTGACATTAACATGTTGACGTATTAAGATATATTCTGAGAGCCTTGACAAGTATCAATATATTACTATATCAGTCTTGCCACACTATCTTCTATTACTCAATTTTTGCAACTTACCTGAGTAACCCTCAGTGAAGCTCAGCAGCTCGTTGAGGTGAAAGAAGCAATTGTGGGCGTTGAAAGGTGAACGCTTGTGGATGATACGGGTTCTCCGTAGAATGCAAGCACAGATGAGTGATAAGAAGCGAGCCCTCCCTCACTTTGATTCTAATACTTACAAAAAAGTAGTGAAGATACTTGTCGAAACTTGTCTCGTTTTATAAAATTTGTTCTTATTCTATTATTTGCTTTAGAAATTTAAGGCATGATATTAAAAACATTCCTTATCAGTCCGTCAGAACAGTTGCAAGTGGAACAAGCAGCAATCAATTTGCAAGTACGGCGACTCCGTTCTCCGAATCGGGCGTGCTCTAAATAATACTTCAATAAATCTGAAACTTTGACTAGAAAATCCTCAGTAGCGAAACTCGTTCAAACACATCAAGCAAAAAGCTATTCTCACTGAAGAGTTTTGTTGATTTTATTGGGAAAAGGGAAATGTCTAATATCTTTGGAGTAGTTAAATTTTCTAAATTTAAGCAGATGGTCATAGTAGGATCTGAGTATTATAAAGACTTTGCAGTGATTGTGAATTCAAACTGTAAAATTTTTTAGAACTTTGGTCGAATTCCTCAAAAGCAACCACTTTTGAGCAACTTTTTAGGACAGCAGAGAGCGAATATTAGGTTAAAGGGGTATAAACGGTTTAGATCAATCAAAAAATCGACTTTTTTATTACATAAATCGTTAGTGTAACTACTCAAGAATATGTGGTAAAAACTTTAAAGCGAAATTTGCACTATTCCCGATTCTATGAGCACTTAAGTGACTGCCCGTCAGTTCCGCACTGTTGCGCGCGTTAATTAGAACGACGTATTCTCGTAACTACTGTTTTTCAACTGGTGGGCATTCTAGCTGAAAAGGTTATTGACCAATCGTTTTAAAATTTTTTGGAATGTTTTCTTTATTCAATTCTAATTTATATGAACCTAATTCTAGGATTATATTATTATTTAAAATATGGGTTTTTAAGCAAAATAGATGAAAAAATATGGTATAGAAAACTACTTTGTGTTCGAGCGCCTCAAAAGCATGCAATTTTCAATATTTTTTACCACAATTAGGTTCATATTCTTAGGAAATATGTTTTTAATAAAAAAAATTGCTGTTGATTTCACAGAAAAATTGCAACTTCAGGAACTCCCACCAGCAAGACACTCGGATGGCGATGGTCCATGGACAGCACGCTCTAACGCCACTATCTCCCGCGGAAATAGCTTCAAATAAATTTAAAAGTGTACCTAAAAATATAGATAAAATATCCTTTAAACTTAAACAATTTCTGAATATTTCTTCTTTGTTCGAAAAGTTCTCGAAAAACACCAAAATTTTGGCCTTCTAAACCGGTTAAGGGGGGAAAACCACAAAAACACATAAAAATAACATTCACGATTATTAACCGAGTATAATTTTGGGCATGAGAGTACTCAACGGCCGTACTCAAATGAAATTTAATCTAGAAAAATGTAATAAATTCGATTTGAAAATTCCGATGGAAGGCCAGATATCGGTGAGATTTGAGTTTTGGCCTTAACATCAAAAACCTCCCAAAATTCCGTTCGTTATTAATGCTATTGACTTGATGCCTACAATAAAATCTACTCCACGAGATACAATTTGTTGATTTATCTTAATCAGAAATCTCAAATACGCATTGCAATTTCATTTATTTATGGATATAAGTAATATTGTGTAATAATTTTATTTCGTACTTTGTCGAATGACTTTTTGCATAATCATTAACTGCGAAAATCAACGCTACCACTCTACACTCACGCAGTCGTAAAATTCTTATTGGATCAAGTAAGTGACTTTACCTTTTTATGTGTGCCAAATATTTGACGTCGTCACGTAGCAGTGGTAAAACACTAATTGAGAATGTGGCATGCGGCTTGTGGCCGATAGGTTGCGTGCAAGCTCTTCGAATGAACATTTTCATTCGTTTTGCCTCCGCTCAAAGATTTTCTTCTGATTTTACTTCAAACCTGCTAACTACTAAGCATCACACAAATGTACTAGCAAATGAGTGGATGTGCAACACTTTCAGGCATTCACATTTTCATTTTCATGTTCATTTGGTCGATTTTGCATTCATATACTTCCTACATAAATACATGCATTTACTTTTACCTGCTGCGTGTGCTAGTGTCTGCACTTCTTTTTTGTCCTCATCTGATTTTATTTGTTTTGTCGAAATGTCAGTCACACAGATATTTTCATTTGTTGTGCCACAAAAACGAATGGCATACATAAAAATACTGAAAGAGAAAATAAATTACGCATACGCCCTGGTGACCTACCACCAATCAGACGGGTGGTAAGTAAAATTAATTCAATAGCTTGCACTCAAGTGGATGTGTGTGGGCGTTTTTATGCTTTTATTTTGTGGTTAGCATTATAGCACGTTGACAACCACTCACAAACACACACACACACAGGCATACACGACCAGCATTATATGTATATATAAATAACTGTAAGCTTACCAGTCCAAACCTGTTTGGCTTGATGCTTTAATATATCAACTTTTGCTTTCTTTTTTACGCAAGTTTGAGTTCAACGACGTAGAAATGTAACCAGTAACCATGACATAGTGTTGGCGATAAGTACAACAAAAAGTCGCACAAACAGTGTAGCAAACATAATTATTTTCATTTGCTTACATAAAAATGTATGTTGAAGGCATCATTCTAACTGGGTCAGTTTGGGTTGTGGTCAAGTGTTTGATGGTACAGTAAAATATTGCTGAAGCGTAAAAAAATTACTCAATCTGAGTGCTATGAACATTCAGCATTCATATTTAAAGAGGACAATTGTTTATTCAATAAAATTCATACCAGCACTAGACGCAAATTGGGTTAAAAAAAGACGTACAATTAAAGTGTTGGCTGCACTTCTCGTAGTAAAGCGCAGTGTAGCATATATTCAATGATATTATATATTATTTTAGAATATCCGTTTTTTCCATTTGCTCACATGAGTAATAATAAACAATTATTTTAATATTTTATTTAACATAAGTTTATTATTACTGTTTTAACTTTTTTTTAGCCTTTTTTTGTTTTCTTGATGCTGAAGTGAGGCCCATATTTAGAATTTAAAGACGCCGTCAATACTTTGCAAATTACCATTGAATTCATATTTAAAAAAGCGATATTTGCGCAAATTTTGTAGAAAATGTTTACTGATAGATATTAGGTATTTAATTTATTCTTGAAATCTCTATTTACAAATAACAAAGAACCAAAAAAATCCTGCTTTATTTAAAGGAAACTATAATATTTTTTCAACATTTTAAAAAAAAATTGTTTAATTAACAAAATATGTATTTTGTAATATTTTATTTTTGATATCATTATATCATACTTTGCATCAGTTAATAGTACGAGGTGTGTTCAAAAAGTATCGCGAATTTTGTGTTTTTTTCAAAATTATTTGTTTATTCATTAATATCTATTTTGTCCCCTTCAAAGTAGTCCCCATGAGATATTATGCACTTGTGCCAAATCATTTTTTTTATTTTGTTCAGCTTCTCCTTCAATGCCGTCTTTATCTCGTCAATCGTAGCGTAGCGTCATCCTTTCGGGAACAAGAAAAAGCCACAGGGGCGTTTAATCCATCTTTTTGAATAGGTAAAAATTGAAGACGAGGCGGAACACGTGCAAGCAAAGCAGCTGTCAACAATTAACTGAACATTCAAAATGGCCGAACTCATTGGCATGAGTGAGAGACATGAGTACCAACATATCGCCACAAAAAAATCGAAATTCGAATATACGTAACCTGCGAAAATTCAAAATTCGCGATACTTTTTGAGCACACATCGTATAAGGTAATTTAGAAATGGCATCCTCAAAAAACGTTCTTTAGCAATTAAGTGTTTGGTGAAGCCCGTTGCATATTGAAGCGTTCCACAATAGAGATCAAATGGAGAAAATTCGACACATTTTTCATTACCACTAGAACTTAGGTGAATACTCGATATAGGCCAACAAAAAATGTGTGTGTGTGTGAATGTCGAATATGTCAATAAAATCTTTAAAACTGTCAAGTCAGGGAGGTGTACTAACCCTATTCGGAATTGACGATTAGCCACATAACCCGTTAGAAGGATTTGAATAAGGATAAATAATAATAACTACGTAAATTCGTAGTACAAAAGAAAGTTAATAAAAAATTAATCGCAAAAAATTTCTTGACCCTTTTCCCACTCTCATATATGTATATGTTCTCTTACTCTTATTGCGGTTCGTTTACCTAGTGTTATATATGGAATAAATATAACTAAGAATAGTAAAACACTACTAATTATATATATTTTGCGAAATGGGTTCCATACATACATATATGGAAATTATTTGTCTTAATTGTTTATTATTTTTTTGATACCCAAATAAGCATTTACCAGTGGATACCCAGAAGAGGATATTTTATTTATTTTTGATCATGAATAATTTAGAAATACATTACAGACCAGAAAAAAGATAATAGTGCTAGACTCATTAACTCTTGTTGTTGCGAGTGCAACTATTTGTGGTTTATTTCAAAGGAGAATTAATTAATTGGTTGAGATTATTAAAATTTCAAGCATGTAATTTTGAGATGCATAACTTAGCGAATTTTTCGTACAAATAAGTGCCTAAGTAACGTTGACGCGAAATAAGTATTGGTACTTGTGTTCGTATTGGTATTCGTATTTGTATTCGTATTCGTATTCGTATTCGTATTCGTATTCGTATTCGTATTCGTATTCGTATTCGTATTCGTATTCGTATTCGTATTCGTATTCGTATTCGTATTGGTATTCGTATTCGTATTCGTATTCGTATTCGTATTCGTATTCGTATTCGTATTCGTATTCGTATTCGTATTGGTATTCGTATTCATATTCGTATTCGTATTCGTATTCGTATTCGTATTCGTATTCGTATTCGTATTCGTATTCGTATTCGTATTCGTATTCGTATTCGTATTCGTATTCATATTCGTATTCGTATTCGTATTCGTATTCGTATTCGTATTCGTATTCGTAATCGTATTCGTATTCGCTTCATACCCATATTTATAGCCATTGTCGCATTTGTGTTAGTATTCGCATTCGTATTCGAATTTGTATTCCTATTCGTATTTCTAATTCTGTTTGTGCTTGTTTTCGTGTTCGCGTTAATATTTCTAATACTATTCGTATTTGTAAAGTATATCTACTCGTCTCGTATTCGCAATCGCATTTGCGTTCGTTATTCGTATTCTTATTTCTGATCGCATTTGTACTCCCATTCGTATTGCTATTCATATTCCTGTTCGTATTCGTATTCGCATTCGTGTTCGCATTCGCTTTCGTATTCGTGTATCCAATCTATGACGCGCAGTGTAGTCAGGAATCTTATTTGTACTGATTCTGTTACGCGCCACCTTTGATGAATAAAAGCTGAAACAGCATGCCATTCAAACCGCTACCAAACTACACACAATACACTGGCATACCCTCAGTGAAAGCACAGAAAAGACACATTCAAGAGCTTGGCATGTGCAGGACCACAGCAAAGAAAGACTCTGGTTGTGCTCTTTAACTTGATCGTCGACGGTCGCTCGCAGCAATTTAATGACGGCATTGCTGCATTTTTTTCTCAGCCATCACCTACAGCACTTGAAATGTTGCAACAATATTTTAACCTGTTTGCGAAAGCTGTACACATCAAAAGCATCTGTATTTTACATCTGTGCATGTGTGCCTGCCCATTCATGAGCGCAAGTATGCGCACTTTTTACGCTGCGCATTTGCATGCCACGTAGAAATTGGAAGCAATTGATGCGGTTGAATGATGCGAGCGAAAAATTCTAAAGCCGGTTGATATACGCATGCAAGAATATTTTGCTATACAAACAGCCTTAGGCGCACATACCCATACATATTTGCAAGCATGTCAGCGCTATAAAAAGAGAGCAAGGGCAGGGTGTGAAAGGTTGGAAGCTGACGAAATTGGGATGTAAACAAAATGTATACAAATACACATATGCTTTTATGGGTAGTAATCAAAGGAAAAAAGAAACTGAAAGCAAGCGAAAAACCCACACTTCCACACGTACACATTCTCGTGTAGGAGTGTATGCCATACATACCATACCTACATAGGTGCTGACTTAAGTGCTAAAGTGCTGGAGTTGCAAAGTGAAAAGTGAAATTTCAATGCACAACATGCAACATGCAATGCCGAAAAGGTTGCGGTCTGTGTCTGATTCATTGCTCAAATGGCAAGCAAATTGCTAGCGCCAGAAAAAAAGTTAAACAAACACTTTTATACGCCCACAAGCAAGTGGAAACTATTCTGCTTCAGTTAGTAGTAGCAAATGTGCAATGCCGGTTTTTTGAACTACTTTTGCCACAAGCGTTTGTTGTTTAAGTTTGCGTTTCTCACCAATACACTTTTTTGTATATATATTTTTACTTTATAACATTTTTGTTTCTGATTTTATATTTCAATTTTTTATTTTCCCCCTCATTGTTTCGTCGGTTGCATGCGCTTGCTAAATAAAATACCCGTAATGCACAGCCATGGCGCGTTGGTGTTTCTGCTGTTGCATAAATTTGTTACCGAGAGTTGGCCGACGAACTAAGCTTGGGTATTATTAGTGAAATTGAAAAACTTTTCCAATCACCTGTGCAATTTGTGCGATTTTTATTCGACAATTGCACTTTGTTTAACGACAACGAGTCGATACAGAAATACTCACAACTGTTTGCAGTTTCATTTATACGCCAATGTGCATAAGTAAGTAAATGCACAGCGAAAGCAATAATTGCAAAACTTTATACGTACCAGTATATGTGAATATGCATGCCTTTTAAATATAAATTTTAAAATAAAAATGTAAGTCTCAAACCGATTTTAGGCAGCTGTAGGGGGCATTTGAAATAAAAAGCAAAAAATGCAAATCTGTAATATAAAAATGATTTGCAAAATGTGTTGGTAAGCGCATAACTCAGCAACGTATGGAGCAATCTTAACCGTCCGTTGTGTGAAAGTTTTATATTCTTTCGTTGTTTAAAATGGCCTGGCCAGGCCACCTATGAGAACACGTGCTTTATTTATAGGCTGGTACGAAAATTATGTCTGTAATCAATTTAAGTGTAATACCGACTAATAAAAAAACAGATTGATTAGTGTTAAAAGAAATTTATTTATCAAGGTTCATCCTTCTTACTGTTTTTTTAAAATTATTTGAAAAATTCAATTTATGAATAAATAAATAAAAATATAAAATTTTAAAAGTTGCTTATGAAGTTGACGTAGTTACTGCAGCTAGACATACGCTGCAAGTGTAGGTTTTGGTTTCTAAACCGTGAGTTAAGCACATTGCGTCTTTGCAAATGTGGCAAGTAAATCGGGGTTTTCTTTTAAACTTATCCAGTTGGGTACATAGCTTGCACAATGGCCGGTACTGTGAGCTTACGGGCTTTGATGCAGTTTTTTGTGCTGGGGCCGTCGAAGTTGATGGTGGATCCTGTGAGAGATACATTATTTAAATTAATTATATATTTCAGTACGAATTCGGATGTTTGTATAAATACTTACATAAAATACATTGAACTTTTGCATTGCTATTTTAATTCCTGGTCTACCATATACCCTGGGATTTGCTGCACGTGCTTCCATAAGGGGGATTGTCAGTTGTTCAGCCAATTCTAATATAAAATCCCTTCGTTGGTCTGACTTCTTGCTTGGTCGCAAATGCTTGTATATAACATAAGAAGCCAAGCCAGTAGTGTCAAGCATATTAAAAAAAATGGCCAATGGCCACCGGTTTGTTACGCGTTTGCAACTGTATCCAGTAAGCATTTTGTCCATTGTATCAACCCCAGACTTATTTTCATTGTAGTCTAATGTTGTGTCGACAATACTAGCACATATTTGTCTACTTTGGCAACGTATGATAACATAGATACATTTTCATCCAGAAAAGCAAACAAAGTCTGATATAGAGGTCGAAACTTTTTATACGGCCTTGTCTTTTTGTTCAGCGGAAAGCATAGAGGAACAAATTTTCCAATGGCGTGCTCTAGGTGCTGGCGGTTCCTTTTTCCAAAACATATTGTCAATCTTGCACTCGTAACATTGCTCTTTTTCACCTAGTAATCGATTCACTCCACTGGCAAGATTTGAGACACTAGGCTCTGGTTCGATTACTTCATCCCATTCAACTTTATAAATTTCTTCGTTTTCAGGCAATTCTTCTTGAACCTCAAGCTCATTCTCAATATCAGACACCTCTCCGTCATCAACAGGAACATAATCCTCATCATTATCGTCGTCGGTGACAAACGGATCATCTTCCTCATTCACTGCTGCAATAAATTTGCTCAACACTTCCTCGTGATGGCGCATTTGCTCACTTGATAGACGGTTACTTCTTCTACCGATTGCTAATAGAGCCCTATCTCCTTCGTTTGAAAGTGACATTTCTGTTCCGGCACAAAACACTTAATGAATAATACAGATTACTATTTCAATTGTTAATAAACACTTACTTTTCTCCACTCAAACAAAAATGATTGCAAAAAGCAAAATCAATCATACACAATAAAATGTGCACCTGTAATAAATAGAACCAAATTCAATTCTAACGGCATATATCTGGCGCCTGTTCTCGTGTTTTTTTTTTTACTAAAACTAGTAAAACTGTCGAAAATGCGGTGAGAGCGAGAGAGCGATTAAAGTTTCAACATCCGTGTGAGAGAGAACCGTATTCACTCTTTCTTGTACTCTAATTAGTCAGAAGACCAAGAACGGTGTACGACTATACTAAAATTGCAGTGGTGGCATGTGCAGGCCATTTACCCTAACATATGAAGTTTTTGTGTAAAATGTATTTTTTTTCATAATCACTTCGCTGGAAATGGTTATAAAATTTTCAGAAGATTCATCTAACAGACCTGTATGGTATATTTTCGCCGTTTTTTTTGAAAACTTAACGAAACAAAAAGATATACCCCTCTAAAATTCGGAATGGCCTGCGTAGGCCACATCACACAACGGACGGTTAAAAATTGTTTTTTTTTTAAATGTTCCTGGAAGTCCAAGGATGGTTTGTGCGGCAAGAAAACCGGGAAACCCCTAAAACAGCTCTTTTATTTTTCCCATACAAATATTGCGCGTTCGTGTGTGTGCGTGTTCGCGTTGGAGGATCTAATGCGTTCACACAATAGTGATAATATAGTGAGCCCGACCAAATTGAAAAGTCAAAAATTGTACGAGAACGAGTTAAGGAATGATTTCATTCACAAATAAGAAATGAAAATAGTTAAGTAAATTCTAAGAATAATCATGCAGGGCTGAACAAATCCAAACATATTTTAAGAATACCAAAACAAAAAATTATTAGTTAATCTAGAAAACCCATGTTTCCTACATGGTCAATTGTTTGTTACCTGTTCCCGCGTTGGAAAACCATTAGATTTGTTTGTATATTCACCAAGTAATCAAACAAAAAGCATTGTATCTTACAAAGCACAGCAATAAAAATAAAACAGATTTTTGTTAATAATTATGATTCACTGGGTTTACAATAAAGCGATTACTGAAAGTACTTATATAGGTTTGATTTCATTATTCTGTATTATATCGGTAATTAACCCTATGTTAATAATAATAATAATAAATAAATAATTATCTCTATGTTTTGTCATTGAAGCACCCACTTTATAAATATTTGTCACATTTAAGTTCCCACTATCCTTTTAAATTATTTTTCAATCACGCTTGAACCTTAAGTTCCCCTCTTAGTTTGAAGTCTTCTGGCAAACATCTCAGTCGGGGTTTTAGTGGGTCCCAAAGGAGTGTCCAAACTTCGTGGAAGCGAAGATACTTAGGTCACCCGAGCTGACGCTTTCCTTTAGTTCTCCTGAACAGAACCGTCACCATGATGATAGAGCGGTGTGTGAGGGTAAGCAGAGTAAAAACGTCTTAAAGTCGAAATATAGACTGCCATATTTAAAATCTATTTGACAGAACGAAGACTGTCGGATCCGCTAGTTTTAATATATATATTAGGGCAGGTTGATTGAAAAATCGCTCATTGCTCTGTGAAAATCGTATTCTAAGGATCAAAATAAGAAACTTTGCCGAAGGAACCATACCTCTAAAACGAATTCTGATGTCCCCCAATTTGGGTCGAACGAAAAATCCCACTTTGACCCATTTAGAGTGCTCCAATCGAGTCCAAATGTATGACCGACCCCCACTAACTTTAGACGGCCGATCCACCAATGCCAGTGGCACACCCCCTGGAACTCCCCTGGGGGGTTCCCCATACAATCATTTCAAAATATCACCATTTTTGGCCTTTACATGAGAAAAAAAAAACTAAAAAGTTCGACCCAAATTGGGGGACATCAGAATTCGTTTTAGAGATATGGTTCCTTCAGCAAATTTTCTTACTTTGATCCCTAGAATATGATTTTCACAGAGCAATGGGCGATTTTTTTGCCTCCCCACAAATCGACCCGGCCTAATATATATGTATATAAATGAATTTGTATTCCGACATACATTTACATACTTTAAAAAATGAAGTGAATTTTAATTTTTCTGAAAAAATATTTATTTATTTTTCTATTTCTCCTTTCTCCTTCAAAGTAATCCCCCTCAGATATATATGCCGGTATTTTTTCCAATACTCGAAGTAGTTCTGATATGCACCTTGTGGTATGTTCGTGAGCTATCTCAGCGATTCGGTTTTTATCTCCTCAGTCGTCGCAAAACGCCGTCCTTTCATGGGTCTCTTGAATCTTGGGAACAGGAAAAAGGCGAGGGGGCCAAATCTCGTGAATACCAAATAATCTCTCACAAGCAAAGATGAGTGAGCAGGCGCATTATCATGATGCAAAAACCAAGTTTTTTTCCACAATTCTGGGCGTTTTTTCTTTTTTTAGTGTTTCATGCAAACGGCACATAACTTCAAGGGAATACTCTTTATTTACCGTACGACCATGCACTACGCCATGGTAATCGAAGAAAACAGTGAGCAAAACCTTGAGATTTGATGAAACTTGGTGTGCTTTTTTTGGTCTTGGCTCTCCTGGACTCTTCCATTGGGACGATTTCGCTTTGGCTTCGATGTCTTAACCATAAGCCCATGATTCGTCACCAGTTATGGCCCTTTTAAGCAAATCAGGGTAATCGTTGACGTCGTTCGACAATTCCTGAGCGATGCTCATGCGGCGTTGTTTTTGATAGAAATTCAGCAATTTAGAACGAGCTTCGCTGCCACACGCTTCATGCCCTAAATTTCCGAAAACATTACAGGGCATGAGCCAACCGATATGCAGATATGACGACACTCTCAGCAACTTCTATAATTGCGATGCGACGATTCTCCATAAGATTCTTCACGTTCTCAACATTTTCATCGGTTGTTGATAAGCTGGAGCGTGCAGAGCGAGCGTCGTCATTTACATTTTCTTGACCTTCTGTGAAAATCTTGAACATATTTGTGACTCCGATTACTCTCACTGTATACCACTGTCAACATTTCAAGTTTTTTGAGCACTTAGTTCCATTCATTCCATTTTTTACACAAAATTGAATGCAACTTCTATGATCCATTTTTTTTTCGATAGCAGAAAATCGCCGAACACGCAAAACACTTGTCTTATTTATGCCTCTCACAAACAAACTGAAAATGCTATATTGCTAATACCGTGAACACATTTTTGAGTCGAATGTAAAAACATAAACAAAAATAGTAATCGAAAGTTGAATGTAGGATGAAAGTATACAGGAATAAACATGAAAATAAAAAATTCAATTCAAGGAGGTGATAGTTCGGACAAAGTATAAATGTGGTAATAAAAATAATGATTGACCGAACTGCTCGTACAAATCCATCATGCAACAGCCGAACGCATGCCTTTCTAAGCAGATCTGCCACGAAAAGTGCAAAAGAAAATACTAATTGAGATTAAATAAAAAAATCTGAAAATAATCACACATGAAAAGCTCAACAACTAAATATACAACCGAAACAATTTCGAAGGCTTTGATGGACATATGTACGTGTAATTGGAGTCACACTCATGTAGTCAAGTGCAAGCAATTTCTTTATATTCAAATTTAAATATGCGTAAAATCGTGTCTGCTTATGCCGTATGTTAGTCCATAAGCACATATACATACGAGTATATGCATGCACAGCTTAGCCATCGTGACAGCATGACATGCAATTTACTCTACTCAACCATAGTCGATGCACTAACTAGGCCAATACGTTGCAACTCGATTCAAATAGTTAGAGATTATTTGTCGGCGCCTACTGTTTGCATGACTAGTCATACACTTGTATACATGTACATGTATGTATGCATGTATCTATATATGCATGTGTATATGTATGCTTATCTGTGAATGCATAACTATAAATTTACTTGTCCGGTATGTTGTACTAGTCCTGAAGGCAAAATCTGAATTACATAGTTAGACAAATCTTTGCTCACAACTAGTACAATACCGTCAATTGTGAACCACTCAGTTGTGCATCTTATTCCAGAGTGTGGCAGTGGGGAAGTTATGTAAAGACCGTGAGGCTATGTGATGCTAATGTCTACATACTAATGTAATAAGTTGCTGGCCCGAGTCAATCTATAAAGAGGAGTTCTTTGCTTTTAAGAAAATAAAGTAATTCGCTATTGTATCTCATTTGATTTTTAGTTCAAAATAAATGAATAAATGAGGTGTTATTCAGACAAGCATTTTTAGGTAATAAAGAATGTTATCACATTATTGAGACTTCTTGAAAGGAAACACAGAAATGCTCTTGAGATGCCTACCCAGCAGATGCCTGGACCAGCGGATAAGACTATATGAAACCAAATCGTTAACGCGCTGATAAGAGTAGGTGCATCAGCTGTTATTTTGATACCGGACTGATTTTCGTGCTTAACTAATGTTTCTCCAGGAGGTTAATACTTAAATAGGAAAATGTACTTAGGGCGGTGTAAATAGTCAACGAGAATGAAGTACCTCATATTAACGAAACGTTTTTTGTGCTACTTTTGTTAGTTGATTACCGCTTACGCCACTGGTTCTAATGGACTGCACTCGAAGAGTATATCTATTAACATATGGAATTAACTATGTCCGCCGGGTGATGCGATTTTCCAAAATATTTTCTTTAAATGTCCTACTTTAACAGTTTCTAGATTAAAATTTTTTAACAAATGCTTATCTCGGACTAATTCAAAATGCTGCTGAGTAGCAGCAGTGAGGCAGTTTTGGTAGTTTGAAGTAAAGGGAATTTGAAAAGTGAAATGTCAGTAGTGAATAATTACTAACGGTATCTTTTTTATGTCATTTTGATGTCATGTACAATTTTACATTAAATTCATAAAATTATTGAAACTTATTATGAAAATGGTCGATCTTAACAGAACTGAGAGAAAACCATATCTTAAAATTCGTGATTTTTTGGTGGAAATAAGCGTTGGAATGAGTCAACAATTCAAAGGTTGGTGAGAGAATTTTAAATTTCAAGAAACTAGTTCTGCTGAGGATAGAAAAAGGCTGGTTGACCAAAACGTGGACTTTCTGTTAAAAAAATTGCTGCTGAAGTGCAAAATGTTACTGAACAACTTTCACCATTGATAACTGGATTCATGAATCGACTGTTTGAGGGATTTTACCTGTAAAGGGGCTCATGATAGGAATGTAAATTATACTACATAATTAGATCTACCATTGGTACCAAAAATAAGGAGAGGAGTTTGGCCAAACATTTATCAAAGGTGTACGCGCCAATTATTTATTTTTTTATTTTTTTTTTATATTCTGCATATAATTGTCAATAAAAGCAAAACCTGAAATAATCTTAATTGTTACACATTTTATTTTAAAACAACAACAAATGGCGTATTTTAAAAAACTTTTTATAATAAACTTAATATAATCTGAATCACAGCATTTCTTATTTTGTATCTAATTTCGAAAACTATCAAATTTATAAAATAAAACTTAAGATTAGTTTTTGTGTATGAACTCAAAATTTGATTCCCTATCACTAGAATCTGCCTGAGAAACTTCTCTTTAGAAATATCTGCTACATAAAATTAATATTATTTTTTTTATTTTAGTTTTATTTTAATTAATAAAATTAATATAATAACTCTTTTTTTTGCTTGAAAAATGTCTTAATAATTAGCTTAAAAAGGACAAATTTAAAAAATTTAAGTGAAAACAAATGTTTTGATTCCTCTATCTTGGATTTTTGGCGAAGCACATCTCAATTTATTGCGTACCCCTCTGAAAACTTTAAACGATTTTTCTCAAGAAAACATTTTTCGTGTCGTCAACATTCATAACATAAACGAATTTTCACTGATTGGCTTGATATTTTACTTATATACGTCAGTGTTCACTAGAGTAGTAGCTACAAATACTGCACAGCTCTGACTATTTATTTATTTTTATATTTAAAACTTTTTTAGAAAATTGAATAACATTCAACAAAATTTAAACTTTTTGGTCACAAATTTTATAAAAATCGCGGGAATGCAGTTTTTTGTAGTCTAATAAATTTTGATACAATATTGTGTAAGTAAAAAGTGGTTTATAATTGTCGTTGGTTGTAAACTCTTTTTCTGGTTGACGTTCTTTTGCATTTTCTTTCATGTAGCGAATGCTCTAAACCATTTTACTCGGTCTGCCTTTTATATTTTGCGCCCAGTAATGAAAACGCAGTGAAATAATAAGAAAATGGCTTTACTGTTTTTTAAAACATTCCTTTTGCAAGTCATTATGCGTATACCGTCCCGTGAATCAATGTTAAAAGCGCTTTTGCCACTCAGAAGTGGATATCTCAAAACCAGGTAATAAAAGACTTCAATAGCTTCATCAGGTGCCAAAAAACGTTCACGTGGCATTTTATTTTTGATTTCTCGATGTTCGGGCACAAAAAGAAATAATTAGGTGCCAAATTAGGGTTGTAAGATGGATGACACCTTAATTCGACCTTTAAAATCTATCTGATGTGAGTCGATACGTAAAGGTTGATTCATCTTCGGCGGTTAGGTTTCCTTAATTCTCCGAAAATTGATGGCAAGCAAATGGTTGACTACTATTCTGAAACTACTATTTTAAATTTTTCTAGTGGTACAATTGCGACATGATCAGATTTTCCGAAAAAGTAGGCGACTGCATTATATTTGGCTGGAAAATCACAAGCAGCAATTTATCGTGAGCTCGAGCATCTAAATAAAGTAAAGCAAGTAAATAAAGGTTTTGTTTATCCCACCATTACACGGTAACAATGATACTGGTAGCATCGCGAAGTGTCGTGGAGGTGGTCATCAAAGACTGCAATGTCACGTGAAATGGTTCAAAATTTTAAGAAGCAACTTGAGCGAAATCCCCGACGAAGTGCCAATCAAATGGCGAAAGAACTGAAAATATGTGACTGCAGCATCCATCGCATACTGAAATATTATCTCAAAGTCAAGCCTTAGAAGATCCAAAGGCGCGATTCAGACTTGAAAATGTGTTTTCTGACTAGAAAATTTTTCAAATTGAACAATTCGTAAACTCCCAAAACGATAGGGTTTATTTGACCGGCCGTTCATACTAGAATTTGAATCATCGATTGGCCACCAGGAGGCAGCAACCGCCACAGGTAATGGTTTGGGTCGCTTAATCACGCTTAATGGGCACTCTCCCATCATTTTCATCAAGCCTGGCGTCAAGATAAGTGCGAAATATTATCGGGAAAGTATGCTGGAGTTAACTTTGAAGCTGTGGGCAGACAAACATTTCGATGGCAGACCATGGACGTTTTAGCAGGACTCTGCACCATCTCGCAAAGCTCGAGTGAACCAAGAATGGCTAAAAGAAAACCTTCCGCCCTTATTAACGTCCACACAATCTATTATTCTCTTTGTGCCATTTTGGAGAGCAAAGTCCGAACTAAAAGATTCACCAGCCTTGAGACGCTGAAAAAAGCCATTGTCCACGAGTGGGTCGAAATACCTGCAAGTCACATTCGGGCATCTAACGATTCGTTTCTGACCGTCTCAAGGCCATAGCCAAGGCAAATCGAGCATGGCCATTTCGCGCAAAAGTAAATTGATTCTTTGTTTTGGTGGCCCTTTTAAATAATTGGTTACACTTCGAGTGCCGGACCCTGTATATATTCACAATAACATTCTGCGTAAAAACTAATTTTTTGATATTATTACATGCTTTTTATACAATATTTTAGGTATAATTTTCTTTGTAACTTAATTTTGACGAAAACTGAATATTTGGAAATAAAAGACTGATATATAATGGTGTAGCATTTCACATATAAGTATAATCGAAATAATATATATATATATATATATTTTATCGTAAGTTTGAAATTACAGATGCAGAGTTGAGCCGGCCAGGCTTAACAAAAAATCGCATCAAAAAGATGTTGTGCAGCCGCCATTTTCTATTTATACAACTTTGAGAAACAAAAAATGTTTGAACTTACACAGTCTATTTGACCATAAAGGATTTGATTCTTTTCAAAGTTCTGCTGAAAAGACTTCCCAAAAATTTGCTCAGCTTCTTCACAGCAACAGCCACGTAACCCTATACTTTCAGGTCATTAATCCACCGGAACAACTATTACGACTTGGCAGTAGTGGAAACTAAAACACAGTATTGTTTCTCATGGGGGTTGATGTAAGTCGTCAAATGAAGGAACTATAAAAAAAATAGATCTGTAGCTTACTAGACCCCAAACATTACATTTAGTACACGCAGTTCCGAGCTATCGAAATGGAATGCAGCTGAGAATAATTGACACTCCTTAAGGCCACACAGCTGAGAATAATTGACACTCCTTAAGGCCTCACTTTATTACCAGCTCATCTATTTGCTAAATGAATAAGATACGGGATGCGAACTAGTCATAGCTTCTAATTCAGCAGAAGTGCACCAATTTTGCACGAGCAGATATTCCTACAGGGAATTTACTATTACCGTTAAGACTTTAATTGTACCAGTTACAATTGCTTTGTGTTGTTTTATGCACAACTGAATCTTGTTGCTTCTAAATGCGCGTGTGTGCGTATTTAGGCGTATAGCAATTAGCAACGGCATGACACTTTGACAGGCCTACAATTTGTTTTAGCAGTTCATTCGTTTTGCGCACTTCAAACAAAGTCACACGCACACACACCCACACACCCAAACTAACAAGTTGTCGTCCCACTAAAACTTATCGCAAACTAAACACATTTGCGTATGTAGATATGTATGTGAACATACAAACTTATAAGGCGACACTCCAATTATTCAATGTACAAACTTCTTAAATACAAATTGATATACTCGTAGATTTGTTTGTGCATGTAAAAGTGCGAGCCTTCGGTGTTTGAGAATTGCATGTAAATGCCACTAAAGTACAATCCTCTGCAAGTTGCAATTACCGGGCAGTAAATGCGCATATCTTCAGACAAGCCCGGAACTTGCTGAGACTAGCCCAAACTAGGTAATATTGTGATCTGACTAGTCCGCAGGTAAATGATTTCATATGATATTAGCTATCTCAACTTATTTGTTCTAGCGAGTGTTTACTTTATACCCAGGTCCGAAATATATGATTGATTGATTAGGTATGTGGCAGCAAAAAGGTAATCGAAATAATACTGGGATTAATCTACACGTCGATTTTATGACCCATGTCATATTAACTATCTCTTGTAGTCGTCTGTGCAGATAGGATAGCATCACTCAGCAGAGGCTGGTTTTCGTTCGCATAACAGAAGCTATGACAACTGTTGCCAAAGTGTTTATGGAAATTCTTTAGGGACTAACATCTCTTCAAATTCATACTCAGGCAAAATGGAAGAAATATATCATGACAGAGTTATCTTCTCTGTAATGGAGAAGAAGTGAATCTGTGCCTTAGTCAGAATGATGGTCTGACGGAGCATTACTTGGAAATCGAAATACAACTAAAAACTAGATTTATAAAAGAGTTTACTTACGATATGCAATACAAACCAAAGTTTTAAAACCTAACACACGGATAGGTCAGAATCTGAAAGAGTACTGTTGGTTGGTGCCGCGTAATACTGATTTTTGACAGCAAATCTCGTATTTGTGGCATACAATTTTTTTATATTTTTTTATATTTTTCCTTCCTAAAATTAGTATTACTTCAGAAAACTTAGTCATGGAGCAGTATTCAGTGGAAGAGTTATGACAATGGCCATCCGGCAAGAAGTGGATTTTGCTTAGTGCCCATTGAGCTATGAGGGACATTTTCACCTTAAAGGATACGTTAACAAGCAACCCTGCCACATTTGGGGAGCTGCGAATCCATATGTCATTCAACAAAAAAAAAAAAAAAAAAAGGATACACCCACAACGCGTCACTATTTAGTGTGGCTTTTAGGCAGGCACCGAACCGTACTTTTAGAAAATGATGTCGGTGTCGTTGCTACAGTGAACTTTGTCATACCATCATTACAAACTTTGAAATGGGCATAGTTTCCGCAAGAGTACACCCTTTGTCCAACAGCGCATACATCATTGAACATTTTTGCAAAATAAATTTCCAAGATGTGAAACAATGAGGTCAAATAGCTGCTGAGAACTTAGGATTAAACTTCTGGGACTACGTAAAAATTGTGGTCTATACCATTAGCCCGAAACGATTCCAGGGCTGAAGATTAGTACTATTAGCATTATAATTTATATACAGTTGAACTATGCCAAAGCTTTCGGCCTCTTTGAAAACATTTTTCATCTCCAGCCGATAAGGAAATATTTTTTTCTATCGTCTGATGTTGTACTGAACTTTCAACGAAATGAAAGTCGGCGTAATTAAAATCACCAAAATATCTGGCTGACAAAAAACGTATTGCTGGACAGCCTATTAAAGACCAAAATGAAAATCTGCTGATCATAAATGAAGCACAAATTCGTCGACAGAGAGAATACTCTTCAACTGTACTCAACAACATACTTGGACACTCTACTGATTATTTCGCCAATACCGCTGAAGTGATTGATGCTAATTCGCGAATAAAAACATCTCTGCCAAATCTTATAGAAAATCACAATAAATCAAACAAGCTGCAGCTACTGTATCTCCTGTAATATCATATGCATAGGAGCAGGAATCCTTCCTGCAGGAACAGAAAGAGGAAATTATAATAAAGATCAAAGAAAAGGAGATCTTAGGGGTAAAAACTGAAGGGCAACTGCGTACAGCCTGTGATTGCTAAAATAATAGCACTTATATCTCTCAACCGGCTGAAAACCCATCTGAAAGAGCATCTATTAGCTCCTGTCAGTCCAGTTTTCACAGTGAATTCGCAGTCAGCCGATTAAACAAACACCCTTAGAATTATTATCGAGCATTGTGTTGAGTATAAATCTAAGCTATATTTGTTTTTTATTGGCCTTAAGAAAGTCTTCGACAGCATCAATCGGAAAGCCATCTGGTCTGCTCCACGAAGAAGAGGCATCCCAGACAAAGTAATTGCTCTGAAACGGGAAAGCTACAGAGAAGGTAGGTGCGACGTCTTACACAAAATATTGTTTTCTAAGACTTTCCAGGTGCTGAGCGGTGTAAGACAAGGCTGCATGTTGTCCCCAATGTTGCTTCTTTTTGTCCTCGAGAACGTTATGCGCGCTGCTTTTAGTAATGAAAATCAGCTTAGAGGCATTTAGTGGCAGATAAATAACGAATTTCTCAGGTACCCAGCTTATATGGATGATATCTGCCCGCTAGCTTATAAACTTCGCGACCTAAAACTGCTTACTCATACCATGCAGGAGAAGCTTCAAAGTATCGGCCTGAAGATCAACGCTATAAAAACGAAAGCGATGTATCACGAGGACCCGAAGGTCCTCTGAGGTAAATATCGAGTGTGGGATTAACGAAGCACTTTCATCTTTTGACATCCTCGCTTATACATACATATATTTAACGCTAATGTCAAATCTGCCCTCCTACATGGAAAAGTAAATAGAGTAATCACGAAATGCCGGCATAACATTCGTCAACCGCTACTTGTGCCGAATTCGAATTCTTCTCCAGCTTGACGTGGCGACTGAAATTCAAAACAGGATGTGGCAGTGAATAGAACATATGCTAAGAAAAAGCGATAACAATATTGCGCTGCAGGCATTGCGTTGGAACGCCTTCGAAAAAGCTGGTCGGCGAGCGAGTTTGTCACTTACTAGCTGGAGACGCTCAGCAGAAATGAACCCTCTGTTTCTTACGTGGAACGAACTGGGATATATATATAGCTCAAAACCAATTCCGTTGGCGAAGAGGCGAAGTCGCCCTGCGCTTCAATAGGAGTTAAAGCAAAAATATGTACATAAAATATATCCGGTTACCGTTTACCATTGTTGTTGCTGTTGTTGTAACAGCATAAACATTCCTAATAAATGTTTGCGAAATACGTCTGAAGTGACACTCATGGTCGGATGTAAATCTATCGATGGTGGTTGATTCCCCAGAACGGTACAGGTGGATAAGCAAATTATCTCTTTGGACTCTATGTACTTGATCAAAGACTATTTGCCACAACGTCCCTAACTCCTAACCTTACGTAAGCTTTCGTTGATTTAAAATATTGAGACTAGACTAACTCGCCCTATCAAAAATTATATGAAATCTCGAAAAAGTAGTTATGTATTGTATGTATAGGTACCTCTCACTGCCGATCCATCTGAAAGGAGTTTTTCTAAAACTGGCCAAATAATAAATGCAGAGAAATATAATGAAAGTCCAAAAACGAGACTAAATAATTTTTTTTTGAAATGCAATTTTGACACTTAAATAAAAATATTTCTCTTTCAACTTTGAATATTTATTAAATTTATGTATTTTATTCTTTATTGGATATCTTTTGATACATTTTACAAGGTGGCGCAAAATTAATCAACCTATCGAAAGATGTATAATTTTTACAAATCATATTGGACATTTAAGAACTAGACAGATACAGTATAGGTATAAACGTAAAGGTCAAAAGAAAAATTTTCCTCACTAAAAATGATTTTTTTGTTTAGCTAGTAAAAATGTTATTCAAAAATCAAATTTAATGACTAATTTTAGGCCAAATTCAATTATGGTATTGAATTAAAATTTACTTTGGTTCATACATTTTATTGAGCAAATAAACGAGTGAATGGATAAAAAATTAATTTCATAGTCGAAGTCATTCCTAAACTAACCATCGATAGATTAAATCTCTCGATTCACCCCAACAAAACTAATTTGTGCCGAGCGTATATGGATAAAGAAATGATTATTAAACAATGAATTGGTCCAACTCGGAGATTAGGCTCGGTAAGATTATGTGGTTGCCCCTAAGAATACTTTAATACCGATGGTACTTGGACTCGAATTCGAAATTCATTCATTGTGGTACCATTGAAATGAAAGTAGAGGAAAACGGAAATAGAGATCGGTGAAAATGAAATCGCCACGTTGATAATCGCTTCATGCTGATGATAAAATTCAGTCCTGCCGGCTAATATGAAACCCTGCTATTTCTACTGGCGTGTCCGAACACAGAGCCTAGATACCTGAATCTTAATATCGCGAAAGCAAGTTGGATGAGAAGTAGGTGCTGAGATAATTGTTTTGATGTAGTGTTGAGACCCGACTAGAAATTTTGGTAAGGTGGTGATTAGGCACAACTAAGGCACACCGCATTCCAAATTTGCGCCTCATAAGGCAGCCAACCTAGGCCCAAGTCCCGAAAGGTATCGCCACACATCTGCCTCATTAGGCGCAGGTTCGAAAAACCGAACTTCTGTAATACTCCGGATGCCCTTCTACAAATTAGTTAGGGACTCCAATTTATGCCTAAGTGAGACACTGCCACAGATTTTCATGACCACAACCAAACTTGGTATTGTTCTGCCATGCCAATCTTTGCCTTGCCTAACGTGGGCCTGGTAAGGTAATAGTGAGGCGTGCCTAGGTAAGGCCTGCCTAATTCGGGCCTAACTGATTCTTCGGCATGCCTGACTGTAATTCTAATTGAGGAGATTGCTTTTTTTTCCAAAAAAATTAAAAATTTCGTCAAAAAACCTGTATTTTCGACCGAGAAATTGTGCTCCCTAAAGCGAAGAAATTTGTTTGGAAGTTAACGGTTGTTAATTTTACTACAGATAAATAACAAAAGTCAATTATTTAAAAGCAAAATAACATAAAAGTTTTAAATTATACTTAATTATTGTAAGCAAAAAATGTATTTATAAACTGGAATATTTAAATTGAAAAATATTTTGCTTTAATTAAATTCAGTTTCATTATTATTCGAAAATTGCTTTGCTAATTTTTGTATGCATTTAATTCGGTACCTCAAAATTAGGGCAATCTAAACCTTTCTTTCAAGAAAACTTTTATTTTTAAAATATCGGAGAATGATGGAAATTCAAATTTAGTTACATATTTACTTTTATTTATAATCAGGTAATTCAAGAAAACTGTAAGTTTGTCAAATAACTATAATTTAGAATTAAAACTTTGAGCCTGTCAACTACGTTTACTTGAAAATCATATCTCGGGGAAAAATTGGCATCTCCAGTAGCTCTCGAGATCTCATAGAATGAATTACTTTCAGTAATTCCAGTTTTGCGTCATATTTTTAAGGTTCAAAGTTTGAGCCAATAAAAAAACATTGTTTAAAAACTCAAATGGTATTGGTGCCTTGCCATTATTTATATTGCTCAACGAAAACGAATTGCCTGAATTCAGAAAATTTTAGTTCAAGAAAGAAGTGTATAAGCCCAGGAAACCATGAAATTCTCAAAAAAACTTACAGTTGGCCAGGTTTGTTTAAAATCGAAGATCATAGTTTGCTTTTAATTAGAAATCTAAAAACCCAATTTTTAGCGCAAAATATAATATTTTTAATAGCTCTTTTTATAGCCAAAATCTTCTTTTTACAGCAAGCAAAAAATAAGTAAAAAATGCAAAAAAGAAACAATGAATTTTGTTAGAGAGCACAATAAGAAATATAGGTGTAACGGTGACTTGAAAGCATTTGCCTGAATTTTATTTTAGAGGAAGCCCAAGTTTTCACCTTCTTGCACATTTTTCTGGTAAATCAACAACCTTGTGATCCTTACATTTTAGATAAGTGATGTGTTCAGCATTTCTATGTACAGAATAACAGGAAACATTTTTATAGAGCAACTAACCCTCTAACGCCTTAATAGTTGAGTCTGTGTTTCTTTTCGCGGTAAAGGGTCAAAAATACACATAACAGGCGACTAAAGCGGGTTAAAATATATTTCTCATAAAATTCTACTATAACTTCCTTAATACATCAAAGCTCAAAATTCCACTTGAATGCCAGAAAAATGGCAAATTAGAAAAAATCATTAAGGGCTAAAAAAATTCCTCACCTATCTGCTTCAAATTTGCAACTGCCGCGCTTTGCATCCATTTTTCACCAGTTCACAGGTAGTCATAAAATATTTAGTTAACTCAATTACGTTACTTCATAAAGCTGCTGCAACTTTTACTGCATACAGTGCATGCAACGATGTATGTGCTTCTAGCATAGTATGAGTGGAATTTATTTTTGCCATGCATTCACAGTTCATAAATCTGTAATTCATCTTGTGATCTGTTTTCAAATAAATGTCTGCATTTGTTGTCGAATCCGCCCTGCTTGTTGCCGGCATTGTCTTCACTCCTCCTACCTTGGCCAACGGCAATGTCGCAATTAAGTCTCTCTTATTGTCAATAGGCAGACAGATTTGCATGTTTCACATTTGGCGACTGTTTCTAATTACGAAGAAAGTGCATAAATTTGCATACATACATACATCCGCTACACAAACGAAATGAAATGCAAGAATCTGTAGTATTTTGTGTGTCATTAAGTACCTTGTTAACTTGTTGTTGGCGTCTGCATTACTTAACAATTACAAATACTTTACATTAGACAATTTTCCTTTTTGGAATTTGTATGTGTGCATGTATCGTAATTTCTTCACTAGTATGTGTGAAGCTGCATTAGAAAAGGTTAAGATAGACGGAGTGATGTTAAAAGAGTTAGTAGAAATAATGAATGGATTTTAAGCTAGACGTAGTGATGCTGAAAGAGTCACAAGAAATAATTAAAGGATTATTGTGCTGCAAAGAATAGTAAAACTCGTTTAAAGGTACTGGCTACTTATCATACAACAACGCTGATCCCTTACCAACTCAAGTCAATCTCTTCAATGAGTTTGTACTCAGAATCGAATTTGGGGTCACTAAAATTGTATGTACTAGTATTAGATATTTGCAGTGAGGAATTGTTGCCTTTTTTTGAACCTATACAACTTTGTTCGATATTAGCCCGCAGGGCTTCACGTGAAACTCGAGCTTGGTATCGTTACTCGGAGGTTCTAGAATCGCTGAATACAAATATGAGGACTTATTTTTAGTATGAATCCAATAACCTGGAAAATAAATAGAGAAAAAATTTATCTGTGACGGTAGTCGTTTTACGAGACCCTTATAGACCATGTTGCATCCGACATTTTGAATTATGAAATATTTTTTTCCAATCCATATTCAGCGATCTCAAAAACCTTTGACTAACGACTGCCACGTTGATCTAATGGATTTTGAAAAAAAGAAATCAGCCAGCATTTTGCTTTTCAATTTAGGCCATATGGCATTCAACAAGTGTTTCTTCAACATTAGCTTTCTATTTATAAAAACAATTTGAATCTTAACTTTACCTGACCAGAGAGCTTGACCATGTGTGTTGAAACAGCCGATATACAGAGGGTCGGAAAAGTTTTCGTACAATGAGCCTTTTTACAATATCCTCAACTGACTTTCATTTCAATTGTTTTCGTTAAATAAAACAAAAACACATTTCGAACTACAACTAAAGCAAACAAATTTAAAATTCCAAACATTATAAAACATTAAAAAAATGCATAAATTTTCAGCAAAATATCGGCGGCCGCGGCTTTGTTGTTCTTTAGCCGCGTTATCGCTATTCTCACCTCGTCATGATCGGGTAGCGGAATGACAATTCCGTCGTGAACGATTGGAGTATCAGGATCTGAACATATAGAGATTTTCTTTACATTTCGACTCCGCGACTACGAGTGTTTTAGCTGTTTTGAGGCTGAAATGATGGCAATAAATAAGAACCTTATACTGGTAAATTAAAGAGCGGTACCTAGAGATGATGACCACGTTTTTACAAACAGCCAAGCAGTAATAAAATTCCTCACAAAGCAATCGACGGTCCTTGTGGTAGTCATGATATGCCGCACCGATATGGCTGAGTAATTTCGCTGAAATATTGCATAGGTTCTAGTTGTGTGTGTCATCGAGGGAAGTTTTAGGGCCAGTAAGCTAACAGGATATTATAGATATACCCTGACAGCCATGCAAGCTATCTATTTCATTCGCCTTGATTTTGGAATTATTTTTTTTTTTTAAATTTAATTTTTTGTTTTTTGCTTTTCTTTTTGCTGTGGGTCACGTGCATTTCCTCCATAAACCGAACTTTCGACTCGTTTTGTATGGAAGAAAATACGCAACACCGTCAGCAAAAAAAGAAAAACCAAAAAAAAAAAAACAAAAACCAAAAAAACAAAAACAATTTCAAAAATTAACGCGATTTGGGAGCCACTTAGAGTTTTCATAAGCTTGCTGCGTACTCGTAACTTTTTTAAAAGTTTTAATGCAAAATTTTTAAATTTTGTGATAACTGGTTGATTTTTTGGAATTTGCACGAAGTTTCAAACTGGTTGATCTTTTTGGAATTTGCACAAACTTTTCAAAATCTATTTAAATGATTGACATAGCAAAGTGATATTATTTGTAAATATATTTTAATATGAAAATTATTAAAATAAATAAGACGCAAATGGATTGTCAAAACTTGTCAATAAGTCACTAGCTACAGTTTTTCAACGCAATGCATAACACTTATCACATCCTAGCCAATCTGCTCGCTATGTAAACAATTGTAGAACGCATAAAATTTCAATTGTACGAATTAATTTGCTAAAAACTAGAGACAAAAAAAAAAGTTGTAAACAGTATCGTGGATTTTCGCAAAAAGAACAATTTTTTTGGTTCACACACAAATTCGATGAAATTATTCACACTTTTTCCTCTATTGAAATATCTCAGTTAAGTTTGCAAAAATGTTTAATACTGTTTACTTATTTACATAAACAAAAAAAATATTTTGCTGTAAAACGTATTCCAATGCAATTTTTACAACCAGTTAACTTTGTGTGTGCAATAAATTTATTGCAACAAGTTCTGCGATAATAATGTAATTGAATATTGAAAGTTTGCAACAAAAAACTATTAGCCAACTATACACAAAATTAAATTCGCAAACGCTACATAAGTTCGGTTATAAAAAATTCAATAGAAAAAAATACGATTTCAAACTGCCGATTGATTGAATAATTTATTATGCATGAGAGTAGTAACGGATATAGAAGTGAGTAAAAAATTACAAATGCGCATAAAAAGTTTGAAAAATGTGCAAAGGTATACGAAAGGCAAATGAGAAGAGACAAACCGAGTGGAGGAGTAAAGAAGAGATGAGACTGAAATTCTGATAGAAACTGATAATGTTCCATCAGTCAAAAATGCAACCAACCGGGAAATCACTGGCATGCTTTCAAGCGCACACATACACCCACACACGCACGCACAGTGACACATAAAAATGCATGCGATATGTATCTGTGGGTATGCTAAAACAAATTGGAATTTCACTACTAAATGCACAAATTGATTTTGAAATGAACAAATGGAGAAGCAAATCAACTCATAGAGTGCAATACCTATAAGTCATTACTTGGCTGAATGGGAGGCAACGAATTTTTGACTAACAAACAGCGCATCTGATAAAAACTCGCATGACACATTGGAGAATATATATCATTCTGACAGCATATTTTCATGTAGCATACAAATAAATATATTGTAAATATATGCATATGTGTTTGTAAGTATTTGGATGAAAGCACAGACAAATGAATATGTATGTGTAGAGAAATATGGCGAGTGATATTTAATGCATAAATTATTTTATAACAGCTGTAATCAACTTACATTCCAAAGATGATATGATCAGTCGCAACGAGCTGAGAGTGAAGCATTAACCAATGAAAAGGATGCTGGTACTGGACAAGAACCAAAAAGGCACACATATGCACTAATGTATCGGGTCTTTTTTAAAAGCTTGAGAACTTAAAAATATAATACAAAGGAGAAATATTGTTGGAATGTATTTTTTTCGTACTATAATCGGGTAAGTAATTTTATGGTATTTATTTTTCGAATATAATATCTGGCATATGTCTATCGCGGCTACGATGAGTCGGTTTGACTACCTTTTCAAATAAAATGACGCAAACGGTGATCATTTGGCTTCAATTCTTGCACAGTTGTCTAACAACATACAGGCGCACACCGCAAATAGGAGGAGGAGCTAGGCCAAAACGGGTGTAAGCGCCAATTATACATTCTGTAAAAAAATATCGGGAATTGTTCATTTAAAAAGCGGGCGTTGCAAAGATATTTAATTTTTTTTTTTGCTGTAATGTTGGGACAACTTTCCTCCATAGTGTCGTAGAGTTTGAGCGTGATCTGACAATTAGCTTGGTTTTAGCATTTAATTATATTAATCAACCGCAACGTTGGAAATGTTGTAGAAAGCACACTCGCCGCTTTATCAAAAACACGGATCTACGAGTGGTATAAGGCTTTTGCAATGGGCCGAGAAGTCATGGAATATTTGCCCCGATCTGGTCGCCCATCAACGTCTTCAGCGCATGAAAACGTCGACAAATTAAACAGGACAAAGGAAATGGTGATGGAAAACCATTCTCTAAGTATGAGGCAGGTAGCTCGAGACCTCAGCGTGTCTCACGAATCAATTCGCAATATTTTTCACCATCAATTGGACATGAGACGCGTGGCTGCTAGACTCGTTCCAAGAGATTTGCATTTCTTTCAAAAAATTGACATATTTGAGAAAGTGAATTTGGACCCAACATTTATCCAGCGCATCATAACAGGTAAGGAAATGTGGGTTTATGAGTTTCACATGCAAATTAGTAAACAGGCGGCTAAATGGTGATATCCGCATGAGCCGAAACTCAAAAAACCACGTCAAACTCGGTCAAAAGTAAAAGTCATGCTACTTGTTTTCTTTGATTATCATGGTGTTGTGCACTCGGAATCTCGGAATTCATTTCAAACGGTTCTACGGTAAATATAGAATATTATTTGGAAGTTATGCGACGTTTGAGAGAGAGTGTGAGTAGGAAACGGCCCAATTTGTGGAAAGAAAACTCATTATTCTTACATCGTGATAACGCACCGTCTCACAAGGCTCATTTTGTGCATACTTTTTTGACCAAAAACTCGACAAATATCATCGAACAACCACGGTATTCATCGGATTTAACCCTCTGTGACTTCTTTCTTTCCCCAAAACTTAAATTGCCACTCCGCGGACGCCGCTTTGAGTCGATAGAGGACATTAAGTAGAATTCGCTGAAGGAGCTGAAGAATATCTCTCCAAGCGCGTATAAAAGATTCTTTATTGACTGGACTAATCGTTGGCATATGTGCATTGCCTCGAATGGAGCCTATTTTGAAGGCGGCAAAATAAATTTTGATCATTAAACAATTATATTGCGTTTTATTGAACAATTCCCCGTAATTTTTTGCAGAATGTGTATTATATATATATATATATTATATATAAGTAAGCCAAAATCCTAACACAAAATTTTCCATACATATAGAGCAAACATTTTCGAGTTTAAATAAATGCTGAAGTTACCATCAAACTTCGTATACGAGTATATAAGTACTGATGTCATCTAATATAATATGAAGTTTTGACTTATTCCTTTTGTTCACAAAAAATATGCAGTTTTGCATTAACAAAGTGAAAGTTTAAAAAATGCAAACATTCCAGTTAAAGTTGCGGCAAATTTAGGCGCAAAAAACAATTTCAAGCTAAACAAGCCAAAAAAGATTTAACCGCAGTAATGCACGCTTGGTATGGCTTGTAATGAATAAATTATAATCGCACATATTGAACTGGAAATACAATTAGTTAGAATTATATTTATATGTATGTAGATACACCAGTATGCACATGAGTTCGGAAAAAACTCATCAAATTTTTTTCCATAAATATTTCAACTTAGCAATGGCGTATTATCCTTACTTTGAAAAATGCATCAGACTAGAGTAAATTTTAAATATTTTAATTATAAAACTATCCGCACTTAAATGATGCGAAAAAAATATGTGCATAAAAACTCTTCTAAAATATATGTAAATTAAGCATTAATTTAAATAGTGAAATTATGCTAAAACAAAGAAAAAATTCCACTGATTAGTTTTTGCCAAATTATCAACTTTTTATAATTTTAACGCCAAATAATTATAGTAAATTTGTAAACTTCAAATGCAATTTGAGGAAACATATTATTTTTCATTTAAAACACGCATAAAATAAGCTTTTACTTGGAAATTGAAATTATCGGAAAACAAAAATACGTGCACATAAATAATTCACTGATAAACACTGTGTACTGCAATTATGTGGAAGCAAAAAGCCTAAACAAGGCAGCAAAATGTTCAGCTAAAAAGCTAATTATGTACTTAACACGTTGGCTGCCACGTATCACCGGTGATCACAAAAAAAAAAATCCCCCAGGTGCCAAGTATCACCGGTGATCACAAAAAAAATCTACCCCCAGGCGCCAAGCAAAAAAAGTCATGTTCCCGTTTGAATTTTAACGAGATATTTTTACCAGGAATAAAAGTCACGCTCCTGACGCGTATGAGCATGTTTTTGTGCTGTGTTCACTGGTGACCACTTGCCGTTTTTTAAAACGATTCTTATTTTTTTTTGAAATGTGATCACCGGTGATCACATTTCGAACAAGTAAATCAAAATAAATCAGTATTAAACTTGAGTTCATAGCGAGCAGTTGGTTGCAAATTACAGTGAAAAATAGTGAAGTGAAGTTGTGAAGTTATGAATTCCGAGGAAATACGTGATGCGTTGAATTCAATGGAAAATTCCAGTGTTAGTGGTGAGGATTTTAGTCCAGATGAAGATGAGTACATCCCAGATTCACGCAGTGATACAAGGAGTGATGACAGTATTGATGAAGACCTCGATGTTAGTGCTACAAATGTTAATAATACTGCAGATGAAGAACAGACGGAAACTACGACAGCATGGACCTCGCCTGCTACCGGAGAGCCTTTGAAAAATTTCGAAGAATTTACCAATCCACCCCAGGTTTTGCAATATGATGCCGGTACGCCATTTCAATATTAACGAAAGTTTTTGACCGATGAGATATTTGACATTATTGTTGAAGAGACAAATAGGAATGCAAACTCTCAAGTAACTGGCATCGGTACTCGCAGCAGCAGTAGGATGAATATGTGGAAAGATACTGATCGCCAGGCGATTATGGATTTTCTGGCCATAGTCATGTATATGGGAATGGTAAAATACCCTGCAATAACCGACTATTGGAAACCAAGCACATTGTTCAAAAACGCATTCGTCCCACAAGTTATGGCTCGTAACCGGTTCCAGCTCTTGCTCAAATTCATTCACTTCGCAGATAATGCCCAGTCCTCTGAAACAGTGTCAAAAACTTATAAAATGCAAATATCCTGATTTTCTTCAAAGCATTATCCTTTTCATGAGTGGAAAAGATAGCGCTTCAATAGCACGCTCACCTCCGCAGGGAAAACACTTTTTAATAACGTCGACAGAAGCAACAAAGGATGGTAGGCGCAAGAGACATCGTTGCGGCATGTGATATTCAGAATTAAAGACGACAAACTCGTCGTCAGTCGCCAGGAAGAAGGCCAAACTAGTGGCAACATACTGCGCCCAATGTCGGAGGTCACCATACCTATGTCCTAAACATTTTCAACAACTACATTAAAATTAAAAACAAAAAATATAGTTTTTTCTGTTTCCAGAATTGAATTGAATGCTCTCCTTATCTCTCCTACTTATATTCTCACATCTATACTTCACGTTTCTTAATTTGTTCCCTTATTAACTCACACTCTATAACCCTTTATAAGGCAGAAGGATTCAGAGTAATATATTAAAATAACTTGCGCTTACATTTTTGGCATGTTTTTATTTATATAACAAAAATAAACTTAAAAAAAAAACACTAATTATTTCGGAAGTTTTGGAAAAATAGGTGGTAAAAATATTCCCACTGCCCGTCAACAGAACCACATGCAAGCTGAATTTGAGACATTATTTTCTATGAAATTGTGCAAAACAAGGCGTGATGCAAAGAGGGGCATTACACTTGCTGCATTTTATTTTGCTACGCTTATCTTTGACCTTTGTGCTGCACAATTTACAGCGTCGGTAAGTCTCCAACTCTACTTTCATATGGTCACCTACGTTTACAAACCGTAGTTCTTCAGGTACTGCATTTACAGTTTTTTGATATACCTCTGGGCATGCTATGCGTGATTTCTTGCAGATATATCTAGGCCAGCTTGATCTTCTTTTTCTGCTGCTATATCCGCTAATCAATCCTCTGGCAACAGCCACCCGAAATTCTAAGTTGGTAAGCTGTTCTACTCTCGACGTTAGGGTATATAAAATGAAAGAGTTAGTCAAACTTGCGTCCACCAAGAAGTAGAATATCCGCAACCACCAGCGTTTACTTCTCCTTCAGACAGCATACGTCCCCTTCACTTGGTCAAAACGGTCGACACCGCCCATTCTTTTGGTGTATTCTTTCACAACCATAGGACAACTTACAGTTTCCCTGGTGCCATTTTTTTGCGTTCTTTGTACAGTTGTTACTTCCACTTTAGGATGAAATGCAGTTGTCAACAATAAAACCTCTTTAGTATATTGCCACACAGTAAATGCTACATCTTGTTTAGTTCTCTACTTGAATTCACCTTTTTTCAACTTTAGGCTTTTGTTTCTGCCGTTTCTTTTTGTGTTATTTTTTATTATGTTAGGTAAAATTGCTCTATTTCTTCTTACTGTTCCAGTGGCATAAATATTTTTTTCATACAAGTACTGCATGAGAGAAAAATCGCAAAAAAAGTTATCGAATGTAACATGAGACTTGAAATCTTCCTGTGCTAATTTACTTGACAATTTCTTTACGACATTAGCCCCTAGACCCTCTTCTGTTCCTTGTCCTGTTTTACCTGTATATATAATATTTCATAGTTATACAAGTACCCTGTGCTACTATCACAACAGCACCACACTTTATAGCCCCTTTTTATGGGCTTTAGCGGCATGTACTGCTTCAAACTGGACCTTCCTTTGAATAGTATCATGCTCTCATCGATACTTTGGGAAGAGGAATTGAAGGCATTGTTTTGAAATGATTGACTAAGTAAAGATATAAGAGGACGAATTTTATACAATTTATCAAAATTTACATCTTCTCTACTTGGTTGTTGACTATTATCGTTCAAATGCAAAGTCTCTAAAACTTTCTTGAAGAGTTTTACTGGCATAACTTCAGCTATTTCATTCACACGAAATCCAGGATCCGATGACCAATATAAATCGATATGTGGAAGAATAAACATTGTAGAATAAACATAAATACATAATAAAAAAAACAGTTTCTTACCTCCTTTCAAATAAAAAATATGAAGATTCACGGAGTAACAAATTTTCTTTCAAAATTACCGCAATTTTTGACAGCTAGTGCCGCCAAGAAAAAATATGTCACACAAACGTCATTTTTTTTTTTATAATAATAAACCAGACCTTCTTAGTTGCCAGTGCAACAAATTAGGACTCCTTTGATAACTTACATAAAAAGATAAACAAAGTTTTTGTTGGTGGTAAATATATCGCCTCTGCCTTAAAAAGGGTTAACGAAACTCTCTAAACTAATCAATTTCTCTTGCTACAATACAGCAACACAAAATCACATTTTGTCCCTCACCATTAACTTTTAAGCTCATATTTGTTAACTGTGTTGTAAGAATTGTGTAACCTTTGAATCAATTTATAAAGCGACCTTCGAAGAGAGCGGAGTTATTATTATGTCAATCGTTGTATTGGTTAAAGATCTTAATTATTTCTGCGCAAGTATTTTTATTGAATTGTAAGTCAAATAATTGTCTAAGAGAAAAGAAATAAATGCCTTCCGCATTCTGATAGAATTTGATTCTGCTCTCAACACTGCCAAAGGTAAGTCCGCTGGCTTCGATAAAATAACTTACGCAATGCTAAAACACCTTCCATATGGCATAAAACAGAGGTACATCCAACTTTATAATGAGATATTCCAGATAGGATATGGGATATATGAATGGAAAACAGTGACAGTTCTACCCATTCTAAAGCCAGGCAAACCTAAAACAGAGGTTAACGGATACAGACCGATTTCCCATCTGTCGTGCCCCGCAAAAATTCTCGAAAAGATTGTAGCTAAAAGACTGACGTGGTTTTTATCTAAGAGGAAGCTGATAAGCCCGCATCAAATGGCATTTAAGTCAGGGAAAAGTACGTTACATGCACTTCTGCATATTGATAACCAGATTGCACAATCCATATCCAGGCGGCACCACATATCCATTTTATCAGTCGATTTTTAAAGGGCATATGACCGTATTTGGAAGCATGCAATTCTCAATCAACTGATGGAATGGAAAGTAGGACCAAAATTGCTCAGATATATTCACTCATGCCACTTCCCTTATTTTCATTACAAATTTATTTATTTTTTTATTCATTTTTTTTTTTGTTGAATAATGCTTTAATTTGAGCAAACTGATACTCCTACCCACGGCACATTAAACAGGTAGTGGCAGTAGAGCAAAAATCACATGAGCGGTATATTTTTTTTTTGGCTTTTGGTCTCTGAAATGTCAAAATCTTTAAAGCAGGATTGACAGCTTAGAGCAATTTAAAAAAATTTACAATTTTGAGGCCAAATAAATATAAAAAAATTAAATTAGTAGAGCAACTACTGCCTATCACCTGTTCAATGTGCTTTCCTCGTTTCTAAATTTATTATGTTTTTTTCCGTTTCATTTGTAAAAGATTGATGATTTTTGTGATATCTCAATCTGGAAACAACAAACAAAAATATTCATGCAATATGGAAAAACCCAAAAAAATGTTCTTACGTTATTTAAAATTTATGACCGCTTGTTTTGAGAAAAATTGTACTACACCAAACCAAAACGTGCGCTAAAAAGTATGCTAGTTTTAATGTATCGGGTGTTCTTTAGCTGCATGAGAACTATCGATATCGATAACTATGGCCCCTATTATGAGCAACATTCGATCTTCGACTGTAGTCGAAAGTGCTGATCGAACGAATTTTCATTTGGTATTATGGTGCTCATTCGTTGAAGAATAGGACTATTGTGAATTTCGATCGCTCGACGCATTTACAATAGATAATTTTTTCTCAGCTGATACAGCAAATCAAAATAAAAGAACAACCGATTGTGTTGAAATTCTTTGCTAACAACATTTTTAAAAGTTAAAAAAAGTATTTTTTGTGAAAATGAGTACAACGGAGTTGTGGTGCGACGATTCATCGGACGATGAAAGATTAGTGGAACTAGCTAGAAGTAGTAAACAGTTGAGGGGCGCATCCAACCCCCTAGAAATGGCTTTCACTGAGTAAGTTTAGAATTTTCAAAATGTGTTGACGTACTTAATATTACCGAAATTTCCTTACAAATTTGTATAGAGCTTTAGATTATCTAAAGAGGCGTTTATGAACCTACTGTCCAGTACAGAAAACCAGTTGCAGCAGTGCACCCGAGCCAAATCCATTCCAAATCGGGATCGTACCAATTGAGTATTGGTAATGAAGGTATGCTAGGACTTGCTCAAACCACTGTGCACGATGATGCTGAAGATATTGAAGTGGAGTCAAATAACGGAGAAGTAGAAAACATAAGAAATGAAATTTTGAGAATATTATAGAAAAATCTAAAAAGTATTAAATACTTTGGCCTTTACGCCACAGTTTCTGTTTTATTTTTGTTATAAATTTTCTTTATTCAATTATTCGTCATTCGAAAAAAATATGTATTTCAGTTCCTCTACGTATTTCAGCCCATACCTACCAAGGGAAAATAAAAATGTATTTCTATAAACATCAAAAAAAACCTTTATTAAGCTTAATTCATTTTGCTGCCGTTTTCACTGGTGGTCCCAAGCAATTCAGCTCCGTTGTAAATTCCTCCCATTTTTTTGCTGCTTGAACTTTGGTGCAAATCCCTTTTGCGAATTGTGGATTGGCCTTTCTAATTGTTGTTTGGTACTCACGACTTTCGCCCTGCATAAAATTAACAAAATTAGTATATATTTATTATTTGGTTACTATAAAACCATAAATAATCGCAAACAACTTACACTTTAACAAGTTTTCCCACAATACGCTACACGATCGAAAGCAAAATTGCATTCGACTCTAAATTCGGTAAACAACGAAAATTTCGATAGGGTTGCACCGCTCATAATACCAAATTGACATTCGATTTTCGATCTTCGACAACCAGCGAATATCGAAGATCGAATGTAACTCATAATAGGGGCCTATGATTTAAAGGCTAAAAATGGCAAACTGTGTTGACGTTTACGTTCAGTAAGGTATGGCTGCCTGTACCGTGAACGACGAGCACTAGCGAGCCATCCTGACTGAACTTTTCTTTTCAAAAATTAATCAGCTAAATATCGACGACATTCGGTTTCAACAAGACGGCGCTACATTGCGGTTAACAATCGATTTATTGCAATATTCAAAGCACCACTGATGCCATACGGCCACATTTATTTGGAAAAGTATGAAAAATTGGGCTGCCGCGGCCGAAATATGGCGACTGTCATATTCAAAATAAATGTCATGTAATTATATAGATATATATATATATATATATCATTGGCGCGTACACCCGTTTTGGGTGTTTGGCCAAACTCCTCCTCCTATTTGTGGTGTGCGTCTTGATGTTGTTCCACAAATGGAGGGACCTACAGTTTCAAGCCGACTCCGAACGACAGATATTTTTATGAGGAGCTTTTTCATGGCAGAAATACACTCGGAGGTTTGCCATTTCCTGCCGAGGGCCGACCGCTATTAGAAAAATGTTTTTCTTAATTTAGGTGTTTCACCGAGATTCGAACCTACGTTCTCTCTGTGAATTCCGAAAGATAGTCACGTACCAACCCATTCGGCTACGGTGGCCACCATAATTATATACCAGATTATAATAGAAAAAATAAGCTTTAATAATATTTGGTTTTCATATTATTATTTTAAGTTCTCAAGCTCTTAAAAAATACCCGGTGATGAACCTTGGATTTTGTTACTTATCTTTATCGAAGTGAAGTGGAAGTATTAAAGTGAGAAGATAATTTCTTTCAACCTTTCGATGGACGCTTGACTTCGATTTTTACACGAAGAAAACCTTGTAAGGTTTGAAAGACAATCCTTGTGACAAATTTTATATTTAGAATAAAATAGAATAATTGGCGGTTTGCACTTGGATCAAAGCGTCTTTTGGGTTCTCCACTCATGACAATAGGTAGCTCATCCAAACCAAGTTTGTTAAGTAAAGCTAAAGTGGAGTTGCGACATTTATTAACTGCATTTCATTACAGTAGTAATATTCTCAACTGAATGCAGTTGCGAAAGCATCACTAATGGTTTTGCATTTTTTAATAAAATTTTTCGATTAGGTTTTTATTTGGCGTTCTATTGAATGATAATAGCGGTCAAAAATATTTCAAAATGTTGCAAAATTGTGAATTTTGACGGATAAATAACTTTAATGAATATTTTTTCCCCGGGAATCTAGTCAATTTTAATAATTTTCAGATTTTTTACCTATCGACTGATAAAGAGAACTGAGAAAGCTATCAAAACAAAACACCACAAAAAAAGACATGCAATGAGAATGATCAACTCGTACCTAAACGACTACACTCAAGTCGTAGTTGGAGAGAACCCGTAAAGCTCAACACAGGCTGCACATTATTCTAAGAAATTTAAAGAAAAATATTTTTTCGTGATTAAGCGCAAACAAATAACCCTGTAATATCTCAAATGACCCTTTCTAGGGTCATACGCTGCACTTCGTGGGATAATACTGTTCAAGGACGACCTTGTAAAAAGTGTGAGCACAAAGTAAATTATAAAAAGTACACACATACCACTTATTTGCTTAAGCTAACTTTACTGAGAACAACTGGCTCGTGAAAGTACTACAAAAAATTAAAATGTGTGTGAATAAATGCACGAGTAAACATGAACAAGCAGATTTATTTGCATATACATGCCTTCGAAAACAGAAGCAGATATCTGGTTAAACCTGAAGGAGGGCAGGTACCGAGTTTGTCAAGTAAAGCGAATACGAGTTAGGTTTCCACACACATAAATTGGCATAACAATACACAAGAGGCTTTAAAAATAAATTAAGTAAAATAAAACAAACGCATTAACTCAGCTCAGAGATAGAAAGGATAGAAAAAATGTTTAGTGAAATATACTGCAAAGAAAAAAAACAAAGAGAAATATATGTATGTATGGAAAAATAAAAATAGCAATCCCAAACGAATGCAATATAAGTACTTGCGTCTATATCTATGTGTAAACTGTGGTGTATATATCTTCGTCTTTGGGTATTTGATGGAAGCCTCTCGTACTAGTTCGCGAGAGACTAGTATAATACTAGATATGGAATGGAGGATAAGAAGTGTACGCAAAAAACGCAATTCCTCAAACATTAAGAATGTAAGGACTGAATGAATTGATTGAATTTAAATGTTGATGGAGTCAATTCAGTAGCGAAATTAATCGTACAAAGGTAACGAAAAATCTCAAACGCAGTTCTTGCTGAGAGTCGACACACCAAATGTGAGTTAAAGGAGGGTTTTTCAGTAAGAGCGCTTCAACTTTTGAACTTTTTTGAATAAAACACAAACGGTTTGACTTTTTTAACTAATTTTCTTTTTATTATCGAGTTTGAACATATACATTTAAGTATGAAATTCGATTTCTTTTGCATGACCACCGCGTGCACGTTTTACGAAGTCCAATCGTTGAACCCAATTTTTGACCACTCTTTTGCATAAATCGGCCGAAATTCCAGCAATTTCGCGTTCAATATTGGCTCTGAGCTCACAAATCGTCGCCGGCTTGTTACTGTAGACCAATGACTTCACATAACCCCAAAACGGGACGGCTTCTTAAATGGACCGTAAAATGGCCGTAATGCTCTTAAAGTAGCAGCAACAGAACGATTATTTTCATAAAAAATTTGCACGATTTGCAATCGTTGCTCAAGTGTGTAGCGTTCCATGATGAAATGTATACTAATGAAGTTTACAAATGAAAGCGAAAAATAAAAAATATTGCGTCGTTCGCCCTGCCTATCGGAAAAAAGTTGAAGCGCACCTATTGCAAAACCCTATAAATAAGCACCATGCAGCTTAGCTGGAATGAAGTTAAGAAATTGACGTAAAATATACCCGAATGTAAGAAATTGGATGTGGCCCTATTCCACTGGAAGTCTAGGAGCTTATGATGATGAAAATGTAACTGCATAATAACTACTTAATAAAATAATTAAAAATTCAATTCAATTTTAAGGATTATGTAATTTTAAATATTTTTTTAAATAACAATTAAGTCGAAAAATGAATATGAAGATGGAAAAAAATCGTCCGCAATATTTGAACTCAGTATAAACTATTTTGAAAACTTTTATTTATACATTTTTTTCACTGTCTTAATACGTTCAAATCTAGAATTTTTTGGGTATGTTTAGAACTAATTCACTAACTAGTATGACACTTGTGTACAGGGTCAAATTGGGTTATGGTGGTAGTTGATCTATACGACCAACTCACTTGAAATCTACAGATCCATTTTGATACCACTGTGGGGCACGGAAACCTCATTTATGTTTTTCGTGGAACTATTTTGGGCTATTATGGAGCGCAGAATTGGTTACAATCACACGCCAGACAATTCCGTAGGAGAATTGAAAAAATATTTGCCAATACAACCTGCTCTGATTTTAGCTAAGGCTGGACAATAGCAAAGGAAGTGATCAACTGTTGCTTTCTCTCCCTCTTTTCTACACCTTTGCAATGTTCATGGGAGGAAACTCCTAGTCTAAAGGAATGCTTTTCAAATAGCTGGTTATAAAAACTTCCAGATATCCTCTCTTGAAAGGTTAAGCAGCCTTTGTTTTATCTTTATTTACGACCATACCGCTAGGTTAGGTTACGCATGTGCCTTCATCTCTCCATGGCCTTTTGGATAGTGTTTTTCTTAACTTTCATGTGCCCGGGATATAAAACTTACGTACCCGGTCGGCTTACTACATTTGTAGTAACTACGTAATTGCATGCAAAACCAATGTAATGTTAAGAAAAAAAGACTTGTATAGTGTTTTTTTTTTTACTTGTATGTGTGTAATAACCTTTTTATTTAAAAATATTGAATTCTGGTGATAATTTTAATACACAAAATGTTTTAATTTTCAGGAGTTGAATAGCATTTTCCCAAAATATATGTTTCGGCTTGTGCATTACACACTGCTTTTTTGCACCAACTACAGATTTTTCGTGTGTTGTTACGACTTCCTATTTCACAGTATTGACCAGGTACAGGATATTTTGGTTGTTTATGTTGGAAATATCAGGTAAAATAGATGAATCAACATTAGATGTAGCAGAAAGGGATCGATCCAGTGCCATTTCGATAGCTTTATGTGTTTGATGAAGTCCCAGCACCCGGGGAACTTGAGAGCGCTGTTTAATTGCTGGCATAAAAAGCTGCTTAGACAAGACATTTGTCAAAGGTGTGCTGGCAAGTATTATAACTGATCTGCCTCTTTTTGGAACATAAGATACCAAAGAAAACTTTCCATCGAGAAACCCGAAAATGGAAGATTCTTCAGCACGATTGCGGTCAGCCTTCATTTCATATGGTACAAACGTTTTATTTTGACGAACAGTACCAAGAATAGCAAGACCTTTGGACATTAAATACTTGAATAAGTTTAGCGATATAAAAAAATTGTCACAAATAATAGTCCTTCCGGTGTTCTCCCAATGGCATACTAACCTTTGCACAACACCTTCACCTACGTTAATTGCTCGACCAGCATTTGAGTTTTTTCCAGTATATATTTCACTTTTGACTGGATAGAACGACTTAGCATCGCATGCAAACCAAACCTTTATCCCATACTTGACAGGCTTAGAGGCTATGTACTGAGTAAACCTAGTTCGACCGCGATAAGCAAATAATTGTTCATCTACAGGAATTTCCCCAGATGATTGGTAATATTTGCGCAGATTTGCGTTTATTTGTGTCCACAATTCAGATATTGGAGCAGCCTTATCGGCTTCTAGCCTAACTGCTCTTGTACGCTCGCTGTCAAATCTAATGAATCGAACAATTTCTTTGAAGCGTGACTTAGGCATTACTGCTCGATAAAAGCTTGGCCCCATAGCACATCCACATCTTCGTCATTTGATTTATTTACACCTGCTAGTAACACAAGACCTATAAGTGCTTTTAGTTTAATTAAGGTTAATTTCTCCCAGATTCTTTTATCTCCAGTGCAGTTTTTCTCGTTCCAAGGCTCATAGACTTTTCGTGATTTTTCATTCGTATCTACTAGAATTTGTTGAAGCATTGATGGAGTGAATATCAACTCAAAGACGTCAGACTCAATTAGACCCTGGGTAGCCCGAGTTGGACCCACAACAGTGCTCCGAAATACATTATGGCTACTTAGGCGAACAGCTTGGTTAGGAAAGTTCTTAAGCCATGCAGTTTGATCTTTAGCGATCAACGCATCATGTCGTTGGGTAATGGGCGGTTCACCTGAATCAAAATTATCCTCGAAATCTGCTTCGAATATTGCACCCTCTTCTTGCTCATCATTGCGAATGTCATCCTCTTCAATAATTAATTCACTTTCAGCGTCGGAATTTTCTGCATTGATACCAATCAAACCACCAGCGCCAATATCGTTCGGGTTGGAACTCTCATCATTGCCGGCATTGCTATCATCCTCCAAGTCGAAATGCTCTTTCTCCTCATCAAGCTCGGGCAATATGTTTTGCACATGATCCTGAAGTTCTTCGTACCTTATTCGGTAACTAAGCGAAGCGACAGTTATAAAAAATCGTGTTGCGACAAGCTGAAGTCAACTATAAAATACTATTTTGCATACATTTTATATGGTTACTACAAATGTAGTAAGCCGGCCGCAAGATGATGTTTTTTGCAAGTAGGGTCTAGAGGTCAGGCAAATAATAGGTCGAGTGTTATTATACTCTTAATTGACTTTGATTTGATAATCAGGAAGCTACTAAAAATTTCGGGCATTGTTGTTTCGGAAAATTTTTTTTTATCCCACTTTTTTTCACAATTTACTACAAATGTAGTAAGCCGGGCACATGAAGGTTAATTATTAATTTGCTCGGGCCCATAGGCATCTCAATGGTACTTCTATCTCTGAGCATTTAAAGAGTAGTACCTTCCCTGGCTGGCTCATCGTCTTACAATTTCCATCAATATCTCTGTGCCCCGGAACCCAAATAAGGCTGACTTTGAATAGGACACTAATATCATTTAGGGCTGCCCGGCATTCCTGTGCAATCTTTGATCTTAGTATAGTCGTATTCATTGACGTAATGGCCACCTGGTTATCGGCTAATATATTTATAGCAGTTCTTGGTGCGGCATACCACTTATTTCATAGCTATAACTTTTGCGTGATAGATGCTGCAGGGGTCTGGTAGTCGAACGGATAGTTCAAGTCCTAATTCATTCGAAAATACTCCATAACCAACCATATAGCTTGGAATCATTTGTATATAAATTTAATTCCTCCCTTCTACATGGCCTTGGTGTCTGGTTTGAAAATTCTAGCGTAAAATAAAGATAGCAAAGAAACAGCTTCTGCTGCAAAGCAAATAGGTAGTGCGTGTAATTAGTTCAGAACTAGTAGGTTTGACTGTAGGAAGTGTATGGAATTACATATGCATGTGTATGCGTTTCCCACAAAAATGTAGAAGTCTCTATGATATACAATACTTAAGCAGTAAAATAGAAAAAAAAAAATTACCACAACGCAAAGGAAAACAAACAAACAAGCAAATAAATACAAATCGCGTAAATAAGAGAAAATTTTTCAAATATGTCCATACGAGGGAATGTCAGAAAGTTTTCGGAATGTAAAGCAAGGAGTTTTTACGAAGTGGAAGCATCAAAAACCTCTATACCCCATCAGCGTGTAACTAGAAACCTCTAAACCTACTAGCGCCCAGTACCCTTTTCTTCCTCCTTGTGGCCACCGTTATGTATTTCATCAAGTGGTGGTTTGCAGTTTGTTAGTCATGCCACATCTACCAGCTGCCCAGCTTCTTCTTCTTTCTTGTTCGGATCTTCGGAGTGTGTTATAATTCTTGATGCAAGAAAGGAGCGTGGAGTTTATTATCAAATTATTTTCCCGTTTCATTCGATTCTCTTTTAAGGGTAGCCGATGATCTACCTGTAAATGTACCAATTTTTTTTGCTTTCTCTTTCAGATATAAAACATTTAACAATACAACTCAAGATTCGCTGATGCATTCTAGTACTAAGAGCTACATCAAAACAATTATAATAAAACTAATAAAATTAATATATGTTTAAAAAACAAATTATAATCAAAATGTTTCAGATAACGTCTTCCAAAAAAAACAAAAAAACCACAACAACCACACGGCAAAAAATCTCATATTTGGTTAACAAAAAGCATTTCTTTAAACTTTGACTTAAGAAAAAGATGTTTATCTTTTGTTTTTTCATAAAAACTAAGCTTCGTTTCTCTGTTTCCTGTTTTTCCTTATTCACTCCGCTCGGGAGCATACCACCTCGACAATACTTTTCCATCGTACACGGTTATGGGCTGTTGTTTACGCTGTCCCATTTAATGTCAGAATGATTCGCATTAATATTTTTTTTCTCTTCCAGTGCAAAAGGAAAAACGCTGCAAGAAAATTAGACTTAAAATTTTAATAATGTGTTTCTAACCAGTCGAGGCTGTAAAAACTGAGACATTTGTCATTCTTACTATCGAAATATTAAAACAAAAAAAAAAACAAATTTTTTCGTTTTTGTAGTTTTTCAATATTGTTGTTTTTTTCATTCCCAACTTTTAAAAATATGCAGGAATGCGCGCCTAAACTTCATAATTAAAAAAATGTCTTCTTGGAAATATTTTCATTTTTGTGCATAAATAATAACCAAATGGCGCTAAATATACACTGTAGGGAGGTTAGTTAACTACTTTCAGAGCACTCATCTTTAAATAATTTTTGTATGTCCGGATTAGAGAACAAAAACCAATTTTAATCATCGAAAATCACTTTATTGTTTTTCAAAATATTCTCCATGGAGATCTATACACTTTTGCATGCGTTTGAACCAACTGTCGAAGCACTTTTGCTACTCTGAATGAGGTACCTCCAAAACATGCATTCTGAATGCCGCAACCGCTTCTTCTGGTGTCGAAACACGTTGACCTCTAGTTTGTTTTTTACGTACGGGAATAAAAAGAAGTCATTCGGTGCCAAGTCAGGACTATACGGCGGATGACCCATTAATTCGATGTTTTGGGTGCTCAAAAATGCAGTTGTTTGGGCCGATGTGTGAGAGCTCGCATTGTCCTGGTGAAGAGTGATCCGTCTTTGGCGATTGGTTTTCCTAATTTCTTGGAAGACAACTGGCAAACAAATAGTTGTGTACCACTCAGAATTTACTGTTCTGCGTTGTTCTAGTGGTACGGTTGCGACATGTACAGTTTTTCCGAAAAAACTGGCGACCATTTGCTTGGAAGTGCTTCGTGCGCGAACAACTTTTGTTGGATTTGGCTCATCTTGAAACACTCATACAGTCGACTGCTGTTTACTTTCGGGCTCATACGCGTAAATCCATGATTCATCATCTATCACGATGTCATAGACGTGATCAAATTTTTTGACAGTCAAATGTTTATGCAATATTGAATGTATGTTGGTCCCACTAATGCCTAAGATTGTCTCAATCACATGACAATCTTGCAATATCAGTTCGCGCACAGCATCAATGGTTTTTGGAACTACAACTGATTTTGAACGACCTTCACGAAATTCTTCTTGGAGTGAACTACGACCACGATTGAATTCACCATACCATCGATAAACACTGGTCCTTGATGGAGCTTTATCGCCAAAAAATGAATTAAGTTCAGCCATGCAATGTTGCTGAGTTAATCCACGTCGAAAGTTGTAAAAAATAATCGCACGAAAATGTTCACGATTTAATTCCATTTTTGGACCGAGATGAATCTTTTAAGTTACTGTAAACAACACAAATAGCGCTGGTATTTCAAAACGTTCTGAGTACGTAAAAGCCAAAAAATGTCAAACTTTGCGATACAGCTGTCAGTTGCCAGATTGCAACACCAGGGTTGCCAAATCCTGAAATATAAAAGGCACCCCTCGTAATAAATCAATAGATTGCCTTCTGAATATCAGCGAAAAAGCTATAGTCAGTATCCTTGAACTTATTAAGCGGGGCAGCATCTTTTCTTGTGCCACTCCTGCTCATTAAATTGTATGCAAATAATTTGTTATAAAGTAACTCATCGTCATGCTTTAGCATACTGTGTATGATTGCTGATTCCTGCTATGACATACTTACATGTGTGGACATATGTGTTTGTAGTGCACATACACAAATACATTATACAACACATATAAATCTAACCTTGGTTGTTGGCATAGTGAAATATTCTTGCTTTAGTTGGCAACAGCTTGGTGAAGAGAAGTTGATGTGTTGATACCCATCTACCAAGACCCGGCAAAATAAATCTGAAGTAGTAAGAAAATCTTCAGTTCGGAACTAGTGTTAGATTTCGAATATTGGGTCAAGGAGAAAGCCTTTAAAAACTGCACTGAACTGAATTAAAACTCTCTTTTATTTCACACTACCGTTGGTCTTTTCGTCGTGTACCAAGCTCTATCGCATATTCCTCTTTTATCTCATTTTAACACATATCCTCTTTCATCTCTTCTTCACTCCTTTTAGATCAGCAATCAAATGCATGCATAGGACTATTTCTCAGATTATTTCAGCTACTAAGTACGACGACCAGTGCACTCTATCGCAATCGCGTTGGTCTCTCAATTCACCCATTAATGTTGCTAAAATGCTGAAATGGTGCTCACTTTCTTCTATTTCCTAGGTTTTTTTTTTGGGTCAAAACTTATGCCACTTACTTTCTGACTGGGTACCAAAGCAAAAGGAAATAGGGGGAAATGAGAGAGCTAACGAGCTCGCTAAGGCAGGCACCCGCTTGCGTAGGATGAACGTTGAATATATCTTTCACTCTCAGTTTTAAAGACGAAGCTAGACGAGGAACTAACTTTGGAAGCACAATCCACATGGAAAGCCTCGACCTCCCAGAGGATTGCCAAGGTAATATTACGATCTTGTAACACGAAAAAAATCAACTTTATTTCATTACTCCCAAAGAAGGAATGTATAATATTGGTTGAAGTAGCGAAGGGATATTGTCTTACTCCATATCACGCAGGATATGCATACATATAATATGGTAGTATAGGTTTAGAACGACGCACGAAAGTTATGCAGAGAAGAAAGGGTATATTAGAACACCTCCTTTGTCACTACTCCGCTCTAAGCAGAACTCGTTAAAGCTGCCAAAGATCGGTATACTTTTCACCTCTGAGGGATATTACTGATAAAAACTTAAACTGTTTTTTAAAACTAGCCAAGACATGTATCACAAACTATGTTTAACATAACTCCAACAGCACTGGTAGCACTACGGACTCTTGTAGTATATAATATGTGAGATCTCTTCAGATCAGGCAGATATACCTATCTAACCTAACTTTCTGACCGTGGATAATTCGTTAAACATCTGGTGAGGAACTCTCCCTCTGTGGGAAAGTATTGAGAATTAAAAAGCACTTGTTCCACATCTTCGGCAAAGCCGGAGCTATAGGATTGGGACCGATCTGGGTCTTTTGGTTTAAAGCAGATATGGCAAGTTACTAGTGATGTTGAGATCAATTTTTTCATACGTCCTACTAACACAGTTTGTAAGGAATGAGTGTAATCGTTAAATAAGGCCCTCCGTTTCTGCCGAGTACTAAATTTTTTTCTCCCAAAAATCAAACATTTAGCCTTTAGTACTTTATTTCCCTACCCCACGGACAATTGTGACGGTGTCATTTAAAGGGCACGTTAAGTAACACCAACCGTAAATGAAATTTTAACCAAGTAAAAATGGGTGCTTGGAAACTTTTAAGTTTAGTATTTTTCAACAAGTATTTCCCACTTCGTGTGATTAAAAAAAAATTGTTTTGTATGTTATGACTTAAATTAAATAGATGTCCCTATTGCGGGTTCAACTAGTGCGTGGTAAAATAAGGAAAAAAATATTTAAATCCATGACTAAAACAAAAAACGTATTATAATATATAAAAATTTTTATTTATTATATTGGGTTGGTGAATAAGTTCGTAGAGGTTCTACCGAAGTCCTTTATTTAAAGAAAAACAATATTTATATCAGTAATTAATCAAGTGCTGTTTACAACCTCTTTTCACCTCTCGACCAATTTATTGATATGGTTCCACCAAAAATCGCCTGGTCTGGTGTCAAAGAAGTTTGTCTGGTCTATTGAGCCAGTTTTAAGTACCTCTTTACAATTCAGTGAATTATATACTGGCTCGCAACATTCCAGAAATGAAAATTGGGATGCAGAGGTGTCCGCTTGATTTTATTAAGATTTCCAAGCTAACAAAAAATTTCGCTATCAGAGCTGCTTTTATATTTTGCGCCTTTGCAATACCACCTGGGATGAGATATAATTCGCTTTTTTATCGAAAATTTGATACCTTTTTAGTATAATTAATATTTCGTAAAAAAGCGTAGGGCAAGTTTAACTTCACCTATCAGAAAGAAAGGAGTCACATGAACTAGTATTGGATCTCAATTCGCTAGATACCAACCAGTCAGTAAATATGGACTCACATGCAGGGAATATGAAAACATACATACTAGCACAACTATCGTACATATGTAGTACTCACACACATATTTCCTAAACAAGCGTATAATGTTAAAATATGTTCGAAGTAAGCAAACGGAGCTCTGTACCATGCGACTGGCCTCATCAAAAATTGTTGACAACTTCGAGTAATAAATAAAATGAAATAAACCAAACTTAACTGGAAATCATAAACAAAACGCAAAATGGTAAAAATATGGAGCCCAAATAGCATAATAAAAGAGGAAGAAATAAATTAGAATAAAATGTTATATAACAATAAAGTGTAGAAAGAGTATACCATGCGTGACAATAATAACACAAATAAAAGTGTAATGAAGTATGTAAGTGTACGTAAAATAGATATAATAAATAACGAGGAAAAAAAATTTTTGAAAAAATAAAACTTGTACAGCCAAAATAACAACAAAAGCAAAAAAGCACAAAAGATATATGTAGCCATGAATTTACTCACACAAAAAATTTACAAAATGACCATAAAGTTGGGCTAATATTAAATTGTAACAACAGCCTTGTAAATTTGTTTGTACTAGAAAAGAGAACAGCTAAAGTTAGCGATTGAATTTCGTGTGCCAAACATGTAACTGGCAACAAAATGTTTCTAACAATTTATCTGAAAAAATAATATAAAATTTATTTGACACTACTGAAAATGGTGTTCTCACAAATTTGAATAAGATCCTACAGCTGGGAATAGAGATTTTTATTAAATAAAGGTATTTATGTAGGCTAGTCTTTCTAATTTAAAATAAGGTAAAGAACCAACTTGGCGGACGCCGTAGCCATTCGGAATTCACAGAGAGAACGTCGGTTCGAATCTCGGTGAAACGCCAAAATTAAGAAAAACATTTTTCTAATAGCGGTCGCCCCTCAGCAGGCAATGGCAAACCTCCGAGTGTATTTCTGCCATGAAAAAGCTCCTCATAAAAATAAAAAAATATCTGCCGTTCGGAGTCGGCTTGAAACTGTAGGTCCCTCTATTTGTGGAACAACATTAAAACGAATGCCACAAATACGAGGATGAGCTCGACCAAACACGCAAAAGGGGAGTACGCGTCAATTATATATATTTATATAAAGATCCAACTTGACTGGCTACGCTTTGAATGTTTCAAAGTTCTCCACATCTAATCGACCTCTAAGGCCTACACTGCGTATACGCAATGGGACGTTTGCTGCAGTTGTTTGTGATTTAAATGGAAAAAATAACAATACTCAGATGAGTGATATCTTGACTAATATTATTATCATTACTCATTTTTGATGATAGAGAAATTATAGCAAGTCTAATTATAGTCGTGAATTTTTTTAAATAAAATTCAATTAGCAGTAAAAATGCTGTTTTATTACAAAGACCTGTATTCGGGAGGCAAACTTATTTATTCCGTTAAATTTTTATTTTACTTTTAATCCAGTATTCACCTCTTCTTTGTAGTTTATGAACAAAGTGGCCTTGTGTGCAGTGAACCAAACAATATTTATACTGCAAGGAATACTTCGGCATCCTTTTTAAAAAACTTTAAAAAAATGTTGAGCTCTTTAGTTTAATAAAGTGAAAGTTTCAAATAGCTAAACTAGTGCGGTGATTTTTGGAAATTTGCTTAGCGGATGGTCTTGTGCATTTTCTCCATATAAGGAATGCTTCAAACATGCCCGAAGCACCCTATACCGTCAGCGAAGAAAAAATTCCCCAACATAAACACAATTTCTGAGCCACTTTGAACTTGTAATTTTTAGTTAAGGGGGGAGCCTGGTTTATGAGGTCTAAAAATTGTATCACTTTCCAATTTTTTTTAAGGAAAAAATTAATTTAGCACTGCAAAGTTTTTTCAATCTTTTAATGAACATTTAAAAAGTATAAAAAATGTGTGTACTGGTTAAAATAAGTTGAAAAAAATGTTTAACATAGAAATTAGTAGAGCGCTGCAACGCTGGAGTTTCCAACTGGCGTACAAGATACAGCTCGTAATTATTATCTAAAGCAAAAAATTCAAATGGATTTCTAATTATCATGATTTTTTATTCTAGATGAACTAAGAAAACTGAAAGAAATTCCAAAATTTCAACTTTTTGGAGGTTTTAAAGAAAAAAATGGCTTTCTATTTCTTGAAAAATTTTTTTTATATATTTTGTTAGTTCAAATAGACGAGAATTTAATACTGAAGGGAACAAGCTATGATTCATTTCAATACATTCATTAGTATTTTTCCATTCATTTAGGCCAATTCAAAGAAATCATAAAAATGAAAAGTCGAGAAAAGAAGATAAAGTTTGTACTATAGCTGTCCGGTCACAGCGTAACTACCTAACGCTCGTCTACCTTTGGCTTTGTATCTACGGAAATATTGAGAATTAGGCTCTGTAACTTTGTGTGAATATTCTGAAATATATTAGGAATCGCTTAAAACGAAAACAAAAATTGATTTTTTTTACCTTATAAACCAGGCTCCCCCCTTTAGATTCTGATTGGAAGGTATGACATTTTTATTAATATTTTCTCAATTTTTGTAAAGTAGCACAAAATTTATGTATGGATTTTTCGGTAGAATGAATTATATTTTAGTAAAAAAAAAATCACTAAAATTAAATTCCTATCCAGTACAATGTCAAAGCTTGTCAACAAGTCTTTGTACTGTAGTTATTTGACGCAGTACATAATTCGAAGAGTTCTTCACCATCAAAAGATTACCAAAAAGATATGACGAATGCATTTAAATTCAAAGCAAAATTTAACCGCAGAATATTAAAATTTTTTGAAACTAACTATTATAAATTTTATGCAGATCCGTTTTTATACTTGTATATAAATGCAGCTGCCAATTAAAATATTCACCGTAAAATTCATTTATTGAAGATGAGCAAATATTTCAAGGTTTTTCTACGAAATATAAATGTTTAAAATGCTTCCTTTATTCTGAATAGTTGTGGCGCAGCAGGGAACTTTATTTTGAATTTTATTGGCAAATCTTTGATGCAAAAACCACACAAGGAAGTTGACACATTTTGCAATGAAAGCCATACAGGCGTGACGGCCACAACACTCCGAAATGAATTCAAAGCATTGGCTCATTGTTTTGTCCTTGAGCTATTTTGTTATTTTTCCCGAAATTATTTATCGCCTTCACTATTCCTGTGACTGCAATATATTCTTATTTGCTTTTATTCTATTTAGTATAAGAGTATAGCATTGTTATTGTTACATGCTTTGCTAACATTTTTGCCTACAAGTAAAGTATCATACTTGGCAGTGGTATTCTTCACACAGTTTCAATATTCCAGTCATGCTTACAAATAAAGTACCACAACAAGCAGAGGCAATAATGTTGCTTAGCCCTGAAAGTAGAAAAAATAATAATAATAATAAAAAAAAAAATAAAACAAGCAGCTTACAAGTTCAAAAGAAATAATCGTCAGCTCCAGCTGGTGCGAGTAATATAAATATTCAGCAAGATTTTTACTCAGTCAAATATATTTCTTGCTTTTTGTTTCTTGTCCCCAACATTACTGGTACTATTTTATTGTTTTTGTTGTTGCCGTTTCATTTTTTTTAATCGTTTTTTGTTTTGCCTTGCTATGTTTTGCATGTTCGAACAACGCCTCTCACTCATAAAACCATTAAACTAATCCTTTCGATTGAATATTTGCATAAATAAATGTACTCGTGTAAATGTTAAATGTGTATATGTGTATCGAAATACGCAAGTAAATATATTTATCTATATTTGTGTAGACATGTTTCAGCGCTAGCTTCTATGCGTGTTTGGCAAGCAAATCTGGTGTCAAGGGCGAATGGATATCCGCTTAGAAGTTTACTGTGGTTTTTGCATTTGCGGTTTTGCTAGGCTCTTGAGAGAATGTTAATAATAATTTAGTACATACTTGTATATGTATACACGTATGTATATGTTGAAATACATAGGTTTTTTAATAACACCCAGCTGGAAAATACCTTAAACCGACCGAAATACTCTTGAACTTGTCATTTATGTTGGGGAATGAGAAGCTCTAATTTTTTATTAGTTTTACCTATGAACACTTCCTTAAAGCTAATAAATTTGTAGAAATATATACAATTATACATTAGATTGGTATTTTAAAATTAGTGATTATATGCATATTTAGAAATTAAATAATTCCCAAAAATTTAGAAATTGTACAAAAATTCTTAAGTAACGCCATGAAGGTTTAAAGAAAAATCTAAAATTGGACCTGAAGAATGAGGGTGGATGCCGAAAGCCAAAGCAGAAGACACACCGAAAATCGAAGTTATGACTACGGAAGAGCTAGCGCCACCAAAATGAGCAAATATAATTAAATCACCTCCCGGACGCAGGAACATAGAGGGTAATGAGAAAGCAAACGATCTAGCAAGAAAAGGTTCGACACTAGACACAGCAGAGGTGTTAGCAGTTGCTACTCCATTCAATACAATAAAAACATCCATTGCATCACAATAATATGCCGACAGAAGGTGGAAGGAATTGACTACATGTACTACAATAAAAAAAACATGGTCGTAGTACAACAACCAGAGGACCAACTACCTGTTAGGATGCTCCCGCTCAAACATTTTACGTATTACTGCCATCCTTACAGGTCACTGGATGCTAGGGGATCATGCAGACAGACTGAATCTTCTTTTCAATCCCATCTGCAGAAGCTGACAGGCGGAGGGAGTGTAAGAAAGTCTTTTCCACTACACATGCGAATGCTCGGCGGCTATGCTGGCTGGGATGGATACAAACGCTCCGGCTCTGAAAGTATTCGATGCGGTACCAGCTGGTGGAAGCAGAGAAAGAGGAAAGCTTCCTCTGCGTTGTAAATATCAGGTGGAGAAGGACCCGGCTTCACTTGGTGTGTCCAACTGGCGCTGGTTAGCACGAGAAAAAAACAGCTGGCTCGGTCTGTTAAACACGGTCAAAATCGCGAAAGCGGTTAGCGCGCCAATTAAGAAGAAAAAGAAGAATTTTTCAATTTTTAATTTCAATTCTTGTTATTAGTATTATTTTTAACATAGTTCATTATATGATAAATACCAAGTAGCGAGCTTTATCCAAGATTTAGAAAAATTTTACAAATTTTCTAAAAATTAAAAAAATTTTAATTCGAATTTTTGAAAATATAAAAGTATAATTGGCTCTTACATTCTTGATGTTGTTCCGCAAATGATTGAAGATAATGCGATTGGATCCACAAAATCCATAGATCACAGGGCGAAGCCAAGAAATACTTTTTGGATACGCTCAAGTCATTTGGTATAATATTCAAAATATGAGGTCTCCAAAAGAAGACCGCATACTGCAGTTTGAATCTAACTAGAGAAATATACAAAACCTATAGAGTACACAGATCGCTGAAATCAAAGATAAGGTGGCGAATGAAAGTTAGCATAGGAGAGGATTTTGCTTTGGTGCAATTGATGAAATAAATACTTTTATTTGAAAATAACAACTAGGCCGGACAACTCTTCCAAATAGAGAGAGGAAAAATGTGTGCATTCATTACATGGAGCAAATACGTAACACTCTTAGTATTTAAAATTTAGTAAAAATCAGCGAAAATGTTAAGCGACTTTAAATTTGTACTTTGCTGTAGTAAAATTTAAACTGCGTACTAAAATTTTTTTTCAAAAATTCTGATTACATTTTTTTGTTCTTTATAAAAGTTCGTGATTTAACAAAGCACGCAACTGCATTTATCATATAATTAACTACAATATATTAAAAATAATAACAGTAATTGAAATTACTAATTAAATAATTAGATAGTCGAAACTTGCCAATGTGTATGCTTTGATAACGCTTTCTATTTTTTTTTTTATTTTACCCTGCATTATCCTAATTTGGAAAAAATGCTAACCGTACCCTCTAAGCCATCCCTGATTGACCTGACAATTTCGTATACGGTAGTTGTTTTTTGATTACCGGGCAATTCTAGAAGGCATCTCGCAAAAAAGGAAAATGTTTTTTCTACAAAAAATTGCCAGCCTAAGTTAAATTAATTAAAAATTGTATAAAAAATTAACCATCACATTAAACTGGGTCATCTAAAATATTACGCACTTATATTTTCCCTACAAAGTACAGCAAGTAAATACCCAACATATCGATATATTTATTTCTAATACAAAACTGCTCTGCATTTAACTAAACGCTTTCAGTGTTTAAGTAGTCATTGAAAATCTTTTGATTTGTTTTACTGAAAAGGCAATAATCCTATTATTTGTTTCAATATTTTCTAATGTTGTTGGCATCGTATTTTAAAAGCTATTAAATTGAAAAATAAAGATATTGCCCCCTACAGAGACACGCAAAAATGTGTTATGTTTAATTGCAAGTGAATTGAGACACAAAAGATTTTTAATTAAAACTTTTGATAATTTCAATTTAAGGGATTCTTACAATTTTGATTTTGATTTTTTTATAACATTTATCAAATACACATAAATTGACTTTGCGAACAATTTGTTTTTGTGAAGTGCTACAATTCAGTTTCATCTTATTCCGCTCTATGATTTATTTCTTTATTTTTATATTTTGCTTTCACCGTAAGTTTTCTTAATAAAACTTACTAAATCCTCTTATAATAATTAACAAAAGTTTGCCGGCCCATTTAATGCACTTGCACTGTTATTAGTTTTATGTTTACTACGTTTATGCGCCTATAAATATGCCAAATTCGCAGACTTTATCTCTCACTGCTAGCGAAAGTTTTTCTGATTAAATGGTGCCAACTCTTGTATAGCGAGTTTAAAGCAAGTGTTCGTTGTAGTAAAATTAAAATAAATTTATGAAAATTTTTAGAGAATTTTCTTAAATCTTGGCGTTTTTAGGTAGTTCGGTAAGATTCTAGCACTGCATTGTTCAGTGTCAAACCCGCTTTATAAATCTTATATTATATGCATATATTTGAGCAGCACATCGATAGTGTTTGCTAACCGATAAATTTAAACCATTGTATAACATTAAGTTAGTTACACTTGGACATAAATATTTAAGAGCCTCAAAAGTGAATTCCTAACATATTTTAGAGAGTTTCAAATCTCAAAATTTATTTTTTAATTTAATAAACTTTTTTCTTAATTTTTTATAATTTACATTTTCTCTTTAACTTTTTATAATTAAAGAAAAAGAAGAAATTAATAAAAAGTTTTCATTTAATTTTTTTCCATTTTTTGTCTGTCAATATATGGTTTTATTTACTGAATCACTTATGAGTAAACTCAGACCCAATAATAAGTTTTTAAATCTTAATAGAATTTAACTGCTTGCTTACCTTTTGAATGAACACTGTTTAATCTATTCCAAAACAAACTCTAAGTGCATTTTTCTTAAAATGCCACATTTTTTTAAATGCCAGCAAAAACTTATTTCTTAATTTTCTGACCCAATTTTAATAAATCTGGTGCATGCGATTTGCTAACATCTTCTGGTGTGTTAATCAACCACAACTTTTTAAAAGCATTTGATTATAATTACAATGGCGAAAACCGCTAAAGCCATTTTGGCCGCCGATTTTGCTACCCAGCATCTGTTAGGCAAAAAAAGTGAAGCCAAGTCCTTCTCCACCTGATCTCTCCAAAGAAGAGGAGTCCTTCTTCTTTCTATGCTACTACCAGCTAGTACGGTATCGAATACTTTCAGAGATGGATCGTTTATTTCCATGCAGACAACATAACGCAGCCAACAAAGCCGCTGGATCTCTATACCCTGCGCTATGTCTATATCGTCGTAAAGCTCATACAGCTCATTGTTCCATCGCTTGCAATATTTGCCGTTGGCAACGTGCAAATATCCAAAAATCTTCCGCAGAATCTTTCTCTCAAACACTTCAAGTGACGCCTCACTGGATATTGTCCTCTGCTTTAGGACGACCATGATAAGAGCCTTATAGATTATTGGTTATGTTCGTCAAGAGAAGACTTTACTTCTCTATTGACAAGTCTCTTACAACCTCGACATCGTAACAGCCAACAGCGACGTGGGTGCCGATACGCCAGCAATTGTACGCTCTTATACAAAATATACCTGAGGATTAAGTTCTGCAGTTCGCACGGGTTTTCCAGCAGCGGGCTTAAAGAAGTCGCAGTGAGTTACCCTGTCGTTTAAGCTAATTAGCAAATAATTATAAGCAAAACAATGTGACAAAAAATACTTATGACCCCAAATTTTTACCCTCCTACAGTCTTCGTACTTGAGGTTACCGGGCCGGTGCATCTGTATCCGTAATCAAGTCCAAAAAAGTCCTACAACGGCGCACAACAATTGCAGTTTCAGTTTTAATATATCATTTTCGATTAATACTTACGTTCGGTCACTTTGAAATATACGCCGGAACTTTTATTCGTTGGTAAAGTATTCAAATACATTTCGAATTCATTGTTTTTTATTTAACAATCAAAATATTTATTAGAAATAAGTTATATGGCAGAACAACGTTTCCCACGTCATCTAATATATTTCTTAAAAATAGATAACCGAAATTAAAAAAATGTGTACAATAATTCTTGGTTGTTTTTTGATTATAACCTACAATTATAAGAAATAAACCTTTAATAAAGTTGGAAGTGTTTGAAAAATGCTATGAATATAAGAATTGTCTTTTCTATTTCTCGGTTTATACAATAAAACAGGAAAATATTATATGAAAATGATTTGTTAAAAATGTTGCAATAGCCATTCAACCCAAAATCTGAAAATTGATTTCTCAAGAAAATCGAAGAAGACTTATTCTTATTCTCATTACTTAGGAATCTTTAATAAGAACATGTTTTTTAAAACTTCTTATTATTTCCTTGAAATATAATATTTATTTCAAATTAAAATTTATAATTTCTACTGAAAAACACGAGACAAACATTTTTTCTATGACCGATAGATTTCGAGATCAAAATACTTAAAAGATAAAGAATACTTAAAAGAATGGGCAATTCAGACCAGCTTGGGGATAAAAGCCGATGAAACGGATATGATACTTTTTACTAGACAGCACAAGATCCCGAATTGGCATCTTCTGAAGCTAATTGGCGTAGAACTGACTCTTGAAGGCCACGCAAAGTACCTCGGAGTAATTTTGGATAGCAAACTATCATGGAAAGACAATATATTGGAGAGAAAGTAAAAGGTCAATAACGCACTACATGCATGTAAAAGAATGCTGGAAGTTAAGTGGGGTCTATCTCCTTCAATAATGTATTGGTGCTACTCAATTGTAGTAAGGCCAATTTTACTCTAGATTTTACACTCTGCACTGCTGAGACAATTAAAGCTACTCCTACGGCAGCACTTGAAAGAATACTCAACCTCCCACCGATTGACATTGCGGCAGAAGGTCTAGCAGCTAGATTTGCCGCAAAACTTAACGCAACGGGTGAATTAACCTGTAAAATATTCGGACACAGCTCAATAGGAATGGAAGAGAGGTATGAAACCTAGCCCCAGTACGCTTAATATATTTACTCACGGCTCGAAAATGATGGATGGAGTAAGTGCAGGGATGGATGGAGTAAGTGCAGGGAGGATGGTTCCATGTGTAGAAGTCCACGCAAGTGGGGAAAGTTACTGATCGCCATTCACTTGGGAATGGCCAGGACGATTCTTCTACATATGGTCCAAGCAGCTCACAACGGCCGGGATTAGCCCACGTATCCTCTGGGTAGCTTCCGAACACCCGTTCGGGAGTGAGCTAACGTGAGAAGGCGAAACATTCCAGGATAGCTGGTTGTGCGTTGGGTTTGGGACCCGCCACTTAAAAATCCCCCCCCAATGAAAAGTTTGAAAAAGCCTCGGATGAGACCTCTCTATGCTGATGACGACCCCTGCAAACGAAATAAGGAATATGATTTGAGGGCATGCACCTGGAATGTCCGGTCCCTTAATGGGGAAGGTGCCTCTGCCCGGCTGGTTGATGTCCTCGTGAGAATAAAGGCTGACATCACTGCCATCCAAGAGATGCGATGGACGGGGCAAGGTAAGAAAACCATAGGACCTTGCGACGTCTACTACAGCTGCCATGTAAAGGAGCGCAAATTCGGTGTCGGATTTGTTGTGGGAGAGAGACTTCGTCGCCAAGTACTGTCGTTCACTCCGGTGGACGAGCGTCTCGCAACAATCCGCATCAAAGCCCGTTTTTTTAACATATCGCTAATTTGCGCCCACGCCCCGACGGAAGAGAAGGACGATGCGACCAAAGATTCTTTCTATGAGCGCCTGGAACGCTCCTATGAGCGCTGCCCCCGCCACGACATAAAAATCGTGCTTGGCGACTTCAACGCCAGGGTGGGCAAGGAGGGAATTTTCGGTCCCACAGTCGGAAAATTCAGCCTGCACAACGAAACATCCGGTAACGGACAGAGGCTGATCGACTTCGCCGGGGCCCTGCAGCCCGGGTAGTCTGCAGCACCAGATTCCAGCATAAGAAGATTCACCAAGCCACCTGGCTGTCTCCTGATCGAAAAACACGAAACCAGATCGATCATGTTGTGATAGATGGAAGACACGCTTCTAGTGTATTAGATGTACGTACGATCCGAGGACCCAACATCGACTCGGATCACTACCTTGTTGCAGCCAAACTGCGCACACGCCTCTGTGCAGCAAAAAACGTGCATCTACCTACGCAAAGAATGTTCGACATCGAAAAGCTGCAATCACAACAGACAGCCAGAAGATTCGCCACTCGACTCTCACTCCTCCTCTCAGAGAGTACTGCCCAACAAACCGGCATCCACGAACAATGGAGCAACATTTCTCGTTCTCTACGTACCGCCGCCGAAGAAGAAATCGGATTCCGGCGAGCCCGAAAAAACAATTGGTACGACGAGGAATGTCATGCTGCCGCAGAAAGAAAGGATGCCGCCTATAGAGCCACGCTGCGATCGGGCGCAACGCGAGCCATGTGGGATCGCTACAGAGAGCTGAAAAAGGAAGAGAGACGTATTATCCGAAAGAAGAAACGAGAGGCCGAAATACGTGAGTGCGAAGAGCTTGAGATGCTGGCCAACAGGAACAACGCCCGAAAATTCTACCAGAAAGTTCGGCGGCTTACAGAAGGTTCTAAGACCGGGGCGTTTTCCTGTAAGAACAAAGACGGCGAACTGGTGACTGACGTACAGAGCAATCTTAAATTATGGAGGGAACACTTCTCGAACTTATTAAACAGTGATAGCTGCGCATGTCACAGAGAGTGTGAAGATCCCGATACCCCAATCGTTGACGACGGAATTGTCGTTCCGCTGCCCGATCATGACGAGGTGAGAATAGCGATAACGCGGCTAAAGAACAACAAAGCCGCGGGCGCCGACGGACTGCCGGGTGAGCTATTCAAACATGGCGGCGAGGAGCTGGTAAGGTGCATGCATCAGCTTCTATGCAAAATATGGTCGGATGAAAGCATGCCTGCCGATTGGAATTTAAGTGTACTCTGCCCAATCCATAAGAAGGGCGATCCTGCAATTTGTGCCAATTACCGCGGGATTAGTCTTCTAAATATCGCCTATAAGGTTCTAGCGAGCGTATTGTGTGAAAGGCTGAAGCCCACCGTCAACCAACTGATTGGGCCTTATCAGTGTGGCTTCAGACCTGGAAGGTCTACCATCGACCAAATATTCTCAATACGCCAAATCTTGGAAAAGACCCATGAAAGGAGAATCGACACACACCATCTTTTCGTCGACTTCAAAGCTGCATTCGACAGTACGGAAAGGAGTTACCTGTATGCCGCGATGTCTGAATTTGGTATCCCCGCAAAACTCATACGGCTATGTAAGATGACGTTGCTCAACACCAGCAGCGCCGTCAGAATTGGGAAGGACCTCTCCGAGCCGTTTGATACCAAACGAGGTTTCAGACAGGGTGACTCGCTGTCGTGTGACTTCTTTAACCTGATGTTGGAGAGCATCGTACGAGCCGCAGAACTTAATCGCTCAGGCACAATATTTTATAAGAGCGTACAATTGTTGGCGTATGCCGATGATATTGACATCATCGGCCTTAACAACCGCGCTGTTAGTTCTGCCTTCTCCAAACTGGACAAAGAGGCAAAGCGAATGGGTCTGGTGGTGAACGAGGACAAAACGAAGTACCTCCTGTCTTCAAACAAACAGTCGGCGCACTCGCGTATCGGCACTCACGTCACTGTAGACAGTTATAATTTCGAGGTTGTAAAAGACTTCGTCTATTTAGGAACCAGCATTAACACCGATAACAATGTCAGCCTTGAAATCCAACGTAGAATCTCTCTTGCCAACAAGTGCTACTTTGGACTAAGTAGGCAATTGAGTAGTAAAGTCCTCTCTCGACGAACAAAACTAACACTCTACAAGACTCTCATCATGCCCGTCCTAACGTATGGCGCAGAAGCTTGGACGATGACAACATCCGATGAAGCGACGCTTGGAGTGTTCGAGAGAAAGATTCTGCGTAAGATTTTTGGACCTTTGCACGTTGGCAACAGCGAATATCGCAGACGATGGAACGATGAGCTGTATGAGCTTTACGACGACATAGACATAGCGCAGCGAATAAAGATCCAGCGGCTACGTTGGCTGGGTCATGTCGTCCGAATGGATACAAACGCTCCGGCTTTGAAAGTATTCGATGCGGTACCAGCTGGTGGTAGCAGAGGAAGGGGGCGGCCTCCTCTGCGTTGGAAAGATCAGGTGGAGAAGGACTTGGCTTCACTTGGTGTGTCCAACTGGCGCCGGTTAGCACGAGAAAGAAACGACTGGCGCGCTTTGCTAAACTCGGCCAAAATCGCGTAAGCGGTTATAGCGCCAATTAAGAAGAAGAAGAAGTAAGTGCAGGGATTTATTGCGCAGAGCCAGACATCAAGCAGTTAATTAAGCTCCCTGACCATTGCAGTATTTTTCAAGCAGAAGTCTTTGCGGTAGGAAAGGCTGCAGAAATAGCACTGGCAAGGACAACGATCAACTCCAACATCAATACATATATACTGACAGTGAAGTGGGAATAAAAGCAAACAACTCATATGAAATGTTATCTCAAAGCATTCTTAGGACCAGGGAATCCGTAGGTAGACTAGCCACAGACAGACGGCACACATCTATTGGGTACCCGGTCATAAGGGAATGCAGGAAACGAAATTGTAGATGAAATTGCCAAAAACACTGTTTACAGACAAGTCGAACAAGAAAACGACATACAGCATATACAATTAGGTCGCAGCGGAACACGGCTAGACAGGAGGTGGAATAATCTAGCTACTTGCAAAATCGCGAAAATCATGTGTATACAGAATGCAGATAAATACGCCAGTTTTGTACTAGCCCTGTCTAGAAAGGAAAGCAGAACTATCGCCGGTATACTGATAAGCTACGATTTGTTAGCGGCACACGCATACAAGATGGGAATTACAAATAATAATAACTGCAGATTTTGCAATGAACTAGAAAAGAGGGAAACTCTTGAACACCTTCGATGTTCTTGCCCTACATTAGCTAGAACCCGAATGAAATACCTAGCAGCTCTACAATATGAGAGGTTAGAGCTTCAGAGCTTACTTAGATTCGCCAAAGACGCAGGCTTATTACAAGAACCCGACCACAAGGGAACGTAAGGGTCAAGCTCTATCTGGTACCACTAAGGACCAATAGGTCTATGTGGTGACTTTCCACCTGCCAGTTCAACCTAACCTAACCTATATCGGGTGTTTTGTAGCTACTTGAGAACTATCGACGTGGTTAACTATGGTTTGACAGCTGGAAATGCGTTGGCCTTGACGTTGGCAAGTCATCATTAATCATTCAGTGCCAAAAGAACGCTTTCAAATTATAGATAATTACTTAAAACAAGATAAATCCGTTCTCGTAGATCATAGACCGAATTATTGAAGAAGACACTGAAATGACGATTCGTCATCATTCTGAACTTGTTTTCTTCGTTCTTCGATTACGTGGAAAATTTTACGTCACTGTTAGCTTGGTTTATGTGCATATTAAATACAACTCATGCAAGAATTCAAGCCAAATGACCATCGTTTGCGTAACATTTTGGCTGATTGGGCTCATTTAAATTACTCAGAGTTAAATAGTTAAAAAATGTACTGAGAAAATAGACCATGCAACTTGTAGCCACAGCGGACACATGCCGGATATCATCATCACTCTTAGCTCAACTACACAGAGCGGCCTTTGACTTGCTGTAGCATTTATCCCCAGTTTGATTTATTCCTCGCTTCAGTTTTCCATCGAGGTATACTAAATATATACCAGTGTATATTAAAAAAAATAATTCCAACAGAATTTAAGTTTTGTGTTATCACTTCAAGTTCTCAACACCTTTTATAAGCAATAACTTGCAAAAGAACTGAAATTTCCCAAAACCGCACACGATGCACCCAAAATATGCATATCCAAATTACTAAGTTGCACCAAATATTAAATGCTGAATTTGAAGTTCACGAACGTATGGAACACGCCTTAATGATACTCTAATTATTTTCATATCAAATTTTTAGTGTTTCCCCTTATAAATAAATCAGCTCAGCTAAGCTCGAATTTATTACACTCCGTCTACTTTTTTTTTTTTAATTTACTCAAAATTATTACATTGCGTCCTTATTTGTTATTACGCTCCAACACTTCGGCGAGCAGCGCCAAGGATAGATGGGTAATTATTCGAAAGTACGCCTCCTCTAAGAAATTAGTTAGCAACTTCATTGAGAGCCTTAAGATGCCAAGTCGTCTATGGCAAATGGATAAGTGGAAGGAGCACAAGTTTATAGTAAATAAGCGCGGCGACGCTCCTCAACAAAAGTGCAGACAGTAAATGAGCCGGCTAGTGGATAAGTCGCTCAGGCGTTGCTAGGCTTCACTATAACAAACTAAAGCAACGCAAATGAGCAAACAGAAAGGCTAAATGAAGCTCTACTAAGCCTTCCACTTATTTTGCCTATTACCGCGTAGAACGGTTGGTGAGCAACTTAATTAAATGCCGCTTTGACCGTGGCAGCCGTTGAACAAGCATAGTAAATAAATAAAAGGCCATGGCCCCATGAATAAGTATGGATGTGTTCGAGCAGATGTGTGAGAATTTACTTTTGCTGTATATTTGAGCCAATGAACCCTTAAATTTCACTATACAGATGCACATACACACCTCTGCCCATGCACGTACATGCATGATATATGATAAATATATAAATGCAAAATATACCCACACACATATACATATACACATCAGTATTCAACGTCAATAGACGACTTAGTAAAAAATTTCACAAATTATGCGCTTGAGCTGCGGCATTGCAACTAAAAAATTCCATTGCACCTTGCACCCGGAATCCCTTCCACATCGCTTCGCCATAAAGCTAAACATTTATTTACTACTTTTGACTTTATCGCTTTTGTGCTGATAAGTATGCGTCGGATGAGCTCGAGCGAGTGATGAAGTCGATGAAAAGGATAAAGCATAGCTGGTTAGAAAAGGATGTCATATAGGCTAAAGGAAGTATGCTTTGTTGTGGCGCACAAGCATTTTCAGACGTAGGCATGCGGGGTAAGGCTGAGATGCTTGAAATACATGCATTAGCTGGCTGGTGCTTGGCGGCAATGAAATTCATCAGTGTGCGTAATGAAGTGGTGAACGTGTTGTGCAGTTGATAGTGAACTTTCAAGGATTACTTATAGTGCAAATTTTTTTTTGATTTGCATAGAAAATAAATTGTATTAAAGTTCAAAAAAAAAAAAAACAAAACAAAAATGTGAAAATTATTATTTAAGGAAATTAGGTGAACGAGTCTGAGAGTAAATTACGTCAATTGGTTTCTAAACATAGTTAATCAACACATCTACTCATCTATCTTATCATGCAGTGTTGCCAGCAGCGAATATTTTCTTTTTTTCAAAATTAAGGGTTTTTCATAAATTATCAGAAAAACGAGAATAAGAAACTTAAGTCAAAATTGCATAGATAAAATCTTCATACTGAAAATATCTGATAGTTGTGTAAAGCTTTTTCTAAGTGTCTGCGTGCGAATTTCTCTTTTTTTCAAACTTTTCACTGCATCGCGTGCAGCTATGTATCTACAAGTATCATACTTATATTGACTTTTCACGAGACCTTTCAGAAAGTCGATTCGTAAAAGACAGCCACATGAGGCCGTTACTCTTCTTTATGTTTGTCATCGATATTTCGGATGTCTTCAAAACATCGTGTTTTCCAACTTACGCAGATCTCATGAAGATATACATTCGCATATAAAACGCAAGAAACTGACTGCAATAAGCCTTAAGATGACTTGCTCAGATTGTAGTCATGATGTGATGCTGATTTTTTAACTCTCAACGTTGGGGCATGCCTGTATATATCTTTCAGTAGAAGTACAATGACAATAGACTTTCATCAGGGGTCTGTATGATCCAACGATCCTCGCCATGCCCCTTGACTCCATGCCATCCAGAGTCGTACTTCAGAAGAGATGCAGTGTGATGCTGACAGGGGTTCAACTGTGGTCGAAAATGAGCCCGGCAAACACTGTTCTCGCATTTGCACTGATGGCTCCAGGACCGAGCACGATTCCGGCTCTCGTGTCTCCGTGGAATCAAGCACGGCAAAACTGCACTGCACTCTTGAAATGCTCGCATCTGAGTTTCAAGCGAAGGTGTATGCCGTTCAAGAAGCAATGAACTTTGTTGGCAGCTGAGAGAGGTTTCAGATGGACAAAACTGATGTTACCTGTCATGCCCGACCGTCTGTCGCACATCCTCATGTGATTAAGCAGAAGGGACTGTAGCCAGCTGGTGTGACTGATGACGGGTCACTTTCTATGGACGAAGAACATGGAAAAAGTAGGCATCTCAGACAGTGCATTCTGCCCAGCATGTGGATAGGAGGATAAGATGGTTGACCACTTTCTATGCGTCTGTCTGGCTTTTGCTCGAATCATGCTTGAGGTCTTTGACACTGATGTGTTAAGAAGCGACCATCTTGGCTCCTTGGCACCACAAAATCTACTCAGACTCCTTCGGAGGTCGAGTACGTGCAAAGAAAACTAAAAAGGGAACCCGATTGTAGAACAATGATCTTAATTGTGTCTGAGTGCTGTACTTGCTAGTCTGTTTCGTCAAAAATATAATAAAAAAAAATCATTACAGAGCTCCCCTCCCTTTCTTTATAAAAAGAAAGATCTGGGTGTCTTTTCTTCTACGAAAATGTCTTTTTCTAAACGCACACATTTTGTGATTACTAAGTCTAGGTCTATGCTTGGCGACCTTACGGGAAATTCCAATGAGTTCCCGGACCTTACCACTCTCAGAAGTTTAATTTTTTTTATTTTCAAAGTCAAATCTTGAATACTGAAGCATAATTTAGGATTCTGTCTAAGCTGGCTCCTCCTTAAGAGTAGAAAAGTTCAAAAAAACGCTAGGTATGTCTAGGCAACCATCGTAGGCAAGTGATTAGTGCGTGGCTACCATTCCGAATTGTGTAGGTTCGAATGTCCGTGCATGAAACGCCAAAATGATAGAAAAAGTTGTTTCCTAATAGCGGTCAAACGCAAACCTACGAGTGTATTTCTGCCATGAAAAAGCTGCTCATGAGAAATATCGGCCGTTCTGAGTCGGCTTAAAACTTGTGGAACAAAATCAAGGCGTACGCCACAAAGACGAGGAGGAGCTCGACCAAACACAGAAACAGAAGTGTGCCCGCCAATTTTTTATTTTTTATTTTGTATTCTAAAAAAATATTACATGAAAGCCACGATTTACATTTTTAATTTTATTATATTTTATGCTTGTTGAAACTTCAGTTGCTGATGAACAACCCCAAATAGAGAATTTTATGACTGGTCAATGATTTTTCTACGTGTTTTCTAACATACTTTCAATAATTTTCTACCAGTCTTTAGGTTTAGAACATACGTTGAATTCAGCATTTTTTATTATATAAAGGGTTTTTCAAATGGCGCGGGTCGATTTTGGCGCCCTGTGACAGCCATTTTGTTTTGGTGATATCTGTCAAATCTTTTGTTTATTATTCCGTTGTTTATGCCAAATCATCATGGCAAGTTACACGATTGAACAGCACTTCAAATGATAAAACTTTATAATCAAAATAAGTGTTCATTAACACAAACGTTACGCGCATTGCGCCCATTTTTCGGTAGACGTGGTGGCCCTTCCAAATTCTTATTGAACCATATGGACCTAGACAACATGTGGTTCCAGCAGGACGGCGCTACGTGCCAAACAGCAAACGCCACGATTGACATTCTGCACATCTACCCGCCCTTATTGAAAAACCCTTTAGTTCAAAGGAATGCGAAAGATATCAGTTTTTACAAATTTCGGTATTTTACTAGTTTCAGTTTTTTTTACCTCCGCGCAACGCTGCTCAATGCCATAAGCAATTTCGTTCAATATTACACCTACTATAAAAAATTTCGTTTTGGCATCAAATAGTATTATATTAAAATTTTTGTAGAGGATCACTTTTTGCACAATTTCCTTGCGACAAAATTTTTTTTTAAATTTTTTTCTAAAATTTTTTCATATTTTTTGCATAATTAGTTTTGCACAAAAATTTGTTGGAAACATAATTTTATATATTTATTTATCATAATAAGATCTAAGAAGTGATAAAGAAGAGTTCAACGCTCAACGATATTAATTTTTTGAAGCGCTATCACCAGCTGCTTACGCCGATCAAAGGAGAATTAGCGATTCCATGTCAAGTGATCTAAGCAGTTTGAACATTGTCACCAATTCTTTTTTTATTTGTACGGTAGAGTAACTGAAAAAAATTTGGAAAAAATGTTCAAATTTTGAGATTTATTTAATATTGAAAATTTTTAGTACAGGATTTTCTAAATTGAAATAACTGTGCTTGCTTTTAACACTAGAAATTGTATTTTTATTTTTTTGGTATAAAGTACACATTTTAAACAATTATTTCTGGAAAAAAATTATATTTTTATTGAAATTTTTGTTTACATATTGGTTTTAATCCTATTTGATCTATATTCATATCTATATATTTGATATATTCAAGTACGTACGAGTCAGTGAAAAATGTATGTATTACGTACGAGTATCTAATTTGGAAAAAACATTTATACGTAGCGGCACTTCGATCAATTTGAAAATGGGCACAATATATTATAATATATTATTACTGTGGGTAAAAAGCGAAAAGGTGAATTTATTTGTTAAACTTCGCGGGATTAAAATTTTGCTCTAGTTATTTGTTTCATGAGTTGGCAGCACTGTTAATAACATCTGGGCCAACTTTCATGTGAATGTCATTATCAGTAATATATTTACGCTTGTGTTTACTAAACGACCAAGAGTGCATTTCTCGATTTTTACAATGTCTGATTTGATTGAGCAGAGAAGTGCCATAAAATTTTGTTTGCGGAATGAAATTTCGGCTGCGGAAATGTTTAGCATGTTGCAGAAGGCATTTGGCGATTCGACCATGTCGCAGAAAAATGTTTATAAGTGGTACAAAGACTTCAAAGAGAGTCGAGAACGTGTTGATGACTTGGAGCGCTCCGGACGACCATCGACGTCAACAGATGACCAACACGTCAATATAGTGAAGGAGTTAGTGCTCAAAAATCGTCGGTTGACTGTTAAGGACCTTACTGATATGATCGGAATATCAGAGGGATCTGTGAAAACCATTTTGAAAGACCATTTGGGCCTACGAAAAGTCTCGTTTGGTACCGAAAACTTTAAATTTCTTGAAAAAAAGTCGTCGCGTTGATGTGTGGGAAACAATGCTTTCAGACTATCAGGACAAGCTCAAATGCATCATTACGGGAGATGAGACTTGGATTTATGCTTACGACCCTGAAACAACCGACCAATCAAGCGAATATCGTGCTAAAGGCGAGGCCAGACCGAAAAGAGCACGTCAACGTCGTTCAAAAATAAAGGTCATGATGACAGTTTTGTTCGATTTTCGTGGTGTGGTGCACTATGAATGCCTTCTACCTGGCCAAACTGTTAATAAGGAATATTATTTGAGCGTTATGCGTCGTTTACGTGAAGTAATTCGTCTAAACAGACCAGAATTATGGGCCAACAACTCTTGGTTTTTGCATCATGATAATGCACCGTCTCACACTGCACTCGTTCCTCGTGACCATTTCGCCAAAAATTCCACGCATATCGTTCCGCAACCACCGTGTTCGCCTGATTTGGCTCCGTGTGACTTCTGGCTATTCCCAAAACTCAAGAGACCACTACGGGGAACGCGTTTCGAGTCGATTGAGGAGATAAAAGCTGAATCGAAGAAGGTGCTAATGGCTATACCGGAAAGGGACTATTTGGCATTTTTGGGGGATTGGAAAAATCGTTGGCATGAGTGTATTTCATCGAGAGGGGATTATTTTGAAGGGGATGAAATTGATTTACAAGAATAAATAAAGATTTTTCATTTTACAACCAAATTCACCTTACTTTTTGCCCACAGAAGTACAAACACGTATACTAGCGCTTCAATCGAGTAGTATTTTGCACTGATATTTCATTATCACAACCAAAATTTTTCCCCCCAAATAATTTTTTTTAAAGAAAACTTTCTTTCCTTAAAAGAAAGTTGTTTCCCGCTAAAATAATATATTTGTTTTTGGAAGGAAATGTTTTTTTTTTTTTTCGAAATGAAAATTTATTCCAAAAACATGTTTTTTCCAAAAAAAAATTTTTTTAAGCAAATTTTATCCTAAGAATTTAAAAAAAATGTGTACCAAAAGTTCCTACATTGAATAAATATCAACATACATACATATGTATTAAATTTTTTTTGGACAAAGGTCTTTCTAAAAATTCACTTGAGGAATGAAGGAAAATTATCAAAACGTATTTATAAAACCATTTCGATCGGAATATTATTTGGAAAAAAATATTTTGGTACAAAAATGTTTTAAACAATTTTGGCGAAAACACCGATTTGAAAAGCAAGTTTGGAAAAAATCCTGGCAATTTTTGTTTTTAATTGTACTCGTCTAATTTCTACTCGCTCGCTAGCGCATACGTATTATAATATTGGGAGCATTGAATGTCTTCAACAGCCTAACGGAACCGAGGTGGCTATAGTCATCAAAAATCTATTTAGCGAGGATTCTAAATATGTTCCTCCATGTACGCGAAAACATGCATTTTAATTTATTTTCGTACGTTGGTCATCTTCAATTTGCGATGCCCGTCTTGATGTTGACCCACAAGTGATGAAAATACAGAACTAACCAAATAGGGAATAGGCGGAATGGTAGTCATGCACAAATTGACACGACAGCTATGGTTGGAGTATATTTGCAATATTATTTAATATTTAAGTATTTTCTCATTTTCTAAAAGTAACCAAAAAATTGTAAAACTTATTTCGCAGAAACCCCATAAGTATGAGGCTATCCAGTTGCATTGAATATGTATGTATATGTGCATGCTCCTTTTCCCTTTTTCGCTGTGCTGCAAATGCAACAAATTTGGATCTATGCCCTCTCTAACACAAAAGCACGTGCATACACACCCGCACATATTACGGCATATTTAATCTAGAATTCTTCGCTTGAAAATTGTAACAAGGAAAAGGCATTTTATGTGGACATGCCCTCCCTATGGACTGTGTTATGCCAACAGGATACACGTCCATTGCAACGTTACATTCATTCCGCCAACAATTGCAATGCTAATGGTAAAGCAACGTTTCTACTATTTTCACTCCAATTCATACTCTCCTTCCCTTGTTGCGCTTGTAATTTGTACGCTTTCCGTTCATTGGCCCATTTGAGGCCAAAGTGGCACTTCATTCCTTCCCACCATGTCCCTTTTTATGCCTTCCACACTTTCCCCCCGCTATTTTCTCTCAACTACAAGATTCGCATATTCCTTGGCATATCCTTTTTTGCCATTTTGTTAGTGTTTCAGCGAGCATTGTTACAATTTTCCCACGCACAAAAATGCCAAGTTGAGGGCAATGCTTGAACTTCAGTTCAGCACCTAGTTGTGGAAATTTCGTTTGGAATAGCAACAGAGAAATGTGCAGTTACTTCGGTGGAATTCTCTAAAGCCTAAAGCCACCTGCCATCCCTACATTCACTATTATCTGTTAACCTGCTTTCGTGTGGCAGTCGGAAGGCTGCATGCATGCGTTCGTGGTCTTGGTAGTGTAACTGACCAAGGCAATCCCGTGTTTCCCATTCAAGTGGACAGTCAATGCAGTCCAATGCAGCAGCTGGAGTTGAAATATGTCTGTATTTATTTTTGTACTCGTATTTGTAGATGCTTATGTATGTACAGACACAGTGGAGAATACAAAAATGGTTAAAGTTAGTTTAAAAGCGATTGAGGAACTATAGTTTAAATTAGGTTAGGTTGGGTGGCTCTCATTCGACTCACTTAGGCGTGAATAGTGCTATTGTGGTACCACTGGAGTCCGGCCTTTATACTCCGGAGTCTTCTCTGTGCCAACCTGTGGACTTAATGAATTTTGTTAATTTCGGCAACTCTATTTGTGATACCTTTTCAATGCTGTCAAGAAAGCTGAATCCGAGCGTGGAAAGCATTTTCTGTATAGAGCAATAGAGCACAATTCAATATCTTGACAGCCTCTACTAAAGTCATTATAGAGTACCCTCAGTCTATTTGCATGCCTTCCAATTAGACAATGCCCTCTTGTGTTTTTCATATGTATTCTGTCTATTAAGATTCAGTAGCGATTTTGTGCGCTCGTGTTTTTATTCTGGTCAAGTTTTTCAGCTTATTTAGCAAAGAGATGATTGCTTCCAATGAGCATTAGCAGCTTTAGTTGAGTGTCTTTGTTTTTTTCTTTCCTTGTTCACTCCATTCGGGAGCATAGGGCATCGACAAGACTCAGTCTTGCGTCGGCTTCGTTAATCTATTTGGCTTTCCGACAGGGTAGATGATTAGCGTGCCGCTAGAGTGTTTATCTACTAATAATTTGCACAAAACTAAGGGAATCGGTTTTAGTGCATTATCTGGATGAATGTTTAGTGTTGTACCTTTTCTTCCACGCTCATCTGCTGTGCAATTACCCTCTACATTTTATGGCCTGGCAACCAGATCAAGTTTATTGGAAAATATTGCGATGCTTTGTATAATAATTTGTGGCATTTAACGAACGCTTTTGACGAGTATTTTACTGACCTTAACTATTTCAGAGCACCTGACTATCCAAGTAATAGGACTATGAATAAGTTCGTGCGGTTTTTTTTCGAAATTTGAAACTTTATTGACGTAAAATGGTTACAAATTTAATATTCAAAATATTGTCCATCGCTTACTACTACTTTTTCCCATCTTTCTGGCAATTCACGGATTCCCTTTGTGAAAAATTCGGTCGGTTTTGCCGCAATCCACGAATCGATCCATTTTTTGACTTCATCGTAATTACGGAAGTGCTGGTCAGCCAGGCCATGTTGCATCGATCGGAAGAGATAGTAATCGGATGGCGCAAGGTCTGGACTATACGGCGGGTGGGGTAGGACATCCCATTTGAGCGTTTCTAAGTATGTTTTGACCACTTGTGCAACATGTGGCCGAGCATTGTCATGTTGCAAAATAACTTTGTCGTGTCTATCGGCGTATTGCGGCCGTTTTTCTCGCAGTGCTCGGCTCAAACGCATCAATTGTCGTCGGTAGACATCCCCCGTAATCGTTTCATTCGGTTTCAGTAGCTCATAATACACAACACCCAGCTGGTCCCACCAGATACACAGCATAACCTTCAGGCCATGAATATTCTGCGCCGACGTCGATGTTGAAGCATGGCCAGGGTATCCATACGTTGCCCGACGTTTTGGATTGTCGTAATGGACCCACTTTTCATCGCCAGTCACAATTCGATGCAAAAAACCCTTTCTTTTGTGCCGTTGAAGCAGTTGTTCGCATGCCATAAAACGGCGTTCAACGTCTCTTGGCTTCAATTCATACGGCACCCAATGGCCTACCTTTCGGATCATTCCCATGGCTTTTAAACGTTTGGAAATGGTTGATTGATCAACTCCCAAAGTTTTTGCAACCTCTTCTTGCGTTTGAGCCGGATCTTGATCGAGCAATTCCTCCAATTCGGTATCCATGAACTTTGGCGGCGCACCCTCGCGTTCTTCGTCTTCCAAGCCAAAATCACCACTTTTAAAGCGTGCAAACCACTTCTGGCACGTTCGCTCAGATAGAGCATGCTCACCATAAACTTCCACCAAGATACGATGACTTTCGGCCGCTTTTTTCTTCATATTAAAATAATGAAGAAGAATTCCCCCGCAAAAACACATTATTTGGCACGAAATTCGACATTTTCAAGTGTGGTAAAAATATTGTTGTTTACGCTTCAAATAAAAAACTTATACTGACGTTTGTGCCTTACGACAGTAGCTCTCCAATGAATGTTTGGAAATGTGGATCGATGGAATAATAATCAAGTTACGCCATCTGTTGTAAAACCGAAACGAACTTATTCATAGTCCTATTATATATATACTTCCCTCGAAGGACTATAACTATGGACTACATTACTTCGTTTATTTGCTATTTATTCCGAGCATAAATAAAGATTTCGCGGTTCGAATTGAATCAGTGAATCTTGAATTGATACTGGTATTAATAAATAAAAAATAATGAATTGTAGAAAAGGACTGAACTTGTGAGCAACATATTAAAATTTCAGACGATTCGGTTGAAAGAGGAAAATAGTTATGAGCTCATTGAGTTTAAATTTTTGAAAGTGGCCGAAAGTGATGAATCTGACTCTACTTGCTAAAACGGCTGTAGTACTGGGAGTATTCTTCCAAAAATTTGACAGTATACGAGCATTCTTAAAAGCCTATACTTTGGAGATATCAAAAAATAATAATTTTTTGAAATATATAGACCACCTGGACTCGCTAAATGAAACATATTTCATGGAACCAGTTCGAAACTGCGGAGAATATTAGAATAGTGTGAAAGTCAGCAGAATTAAGCACTCAATTTGTTCGAAAACTGCAGGAGACTGGCTTATTTGCTCAGAGGTTTACTTAAAAGCCGTTTTTGACCGGAAAATTCACAACAAGTTTTTAGACAATGGATTATGTGTTGACATATATTGAATGTATATAAAATGAATGCGGAATTAATTGGACTTTAATAACGCCATATACTCCACACCAAAATGGAGTACCACAAAGAGTTAGCCACATAATTGGAAAAATAATTAGTGGTGGGGACCTTTCAGAAAAAAGATAGTTGAGCACTTTCTCTGTGAATGTCTGAACTTGGCAGCTAGACGATTAAGTACTCCTTTCTTTGGTAGTCTGGGGCAGTTTCAAACTTACAATAAATCCTATCAACTTTCTCCATTACATCAAAAGACCTGGTTGCCTTTAGATATCTGCCCGCTGGACGTTTCAAAATGGCGCTCCAGCGCTACTCGAGGAGTGCTAGACGGCTACTTCAGCCATTTCACCTACCTACTTCAAATGATTTTTTTTTTTTTCAAGTATTAATATTTATATGTCCGCCACTGTACATACTCATATGTGCCTTGCCTTGTCTATTCTTACTATTGTTGTGTGACAGTTTCTGTTGTTTTCGTTCTTGTTTTCTTTGCTACTATTGCCTGCTTCCGTTTCACCGGTGCACACATTTCAATTGCTTCCCATGAAGCAACTGCTTTTGCAGTCCCTTATCATGTACGAGTTGTACTTCACGCTGCTGTTGATTTCTTTTTTGCTCCAGTCCCATATATTTTTCGGTGTTACATTCTTCTTTTTCCAACATTTTATACTTCATATTTTGCCAATTCTTTTCTACTTCACGAGTAGGAACAGCTTTTCTTCTTCCTTACATTTAGTTGCTCCATTTTACACTTCGACCTATCACACCTAGCAATCCCTAGGCAGAAAATTACAGTGTACAGAATACAGAAGAAATAGTCCTGAGGGTCCGCTTCATAACCAACTTGGTGTTTAATGCACTTGTGTTTGCTGTTGTTATCGCTTGTCACTTGTGACATTTGAGAGCGCGGCATTTGTTCTGAGTTTTCTACTTAAACGTATTTGCTAAAGCTGATGAGGGCCGGGTCAAGTGAGAACAGTTTTTTGGCTATCAGCTCTTACTTATCGAGAATGTGGAAAATACATGAGACTGGTGAATAATTTTGCTGAGCAAGGAACAGTCGCAAGAAGGCCTTACCATCGAAACCCACCAGCTCGGACGGAGGAAACGATCGCCGCTGTAGCTGCAGCTATACAAAGCAATTCAAGGGTTTCAACAAGAAGCTTATCTGCTCAACTTGGTGTCAGCCGACAGTCTTTGCAAACAATAATGCACAAAGATTTAGACTTATTTCCCTACAAAATTCAAATGGTTAACAAACTGAATGCAGCAGACTTGCCGATTCGCTTGGAATTTTGCCAGAAGATCCTGCAAATGGTGGAAGAAGACCAAAACATGTTAAACTGCCTTTTCATGTCTGATGAGGCCCATTTCGATTTAAACGGCAATGTGAACAAACAAAATTGTCGAATATGGAGTACTTCTAACCCACAGATACTCCACGAGACGGAATTGCATCCTCTTCGAGTGACAGTGTGGTGTGCGGTTTCTTCACGCTGTATTGTCGGGCCTTATTTTTTTGAAGAAAATGGTCACACCGTTACGGTTACTGGAGACCGTTATTTGAAAATGCTGAAAGAATTTTTCTATCCAGAACTACGCCGAAAGAGAATTCCTTTCAACTCTGTGTGGTTTCAACAAGATGGGGCAACGTCTCACATAGCCCAGACTGTTATGACAGAGTTGCGACGAAAATTTCCCAATAAACTGATTTCAAGAAACTCCGAATTTCGTTGGCCGCCCAGGTCGCCTGACCTTACTGCACCTGACTTTTTCTTGTGGGGTTTATGTAAACAAGAAGTTTACAAAACAAAGTCAACAAATTTGAATGAACTAAAACAATCCATTCGGGCAACAATTGCGGCTATTCCTGTCGCAACTCTCAAAGCAGCAATGAACAACTTTTTACTAAGATGCCGCACTTGTGTCAACGAGCATGGGGGGCATTTAAATTCAATTATTTTTAAAACTAGTTAAGCTACATTTAATAAAATTTAATGACCTTCAACTTGAAAAAAAAATAAATGAATTCCATACACTAAAAAAAAAGTTATTTGAGTTTCTTAATGTAGCAAAATTCATCAGCCACCCTGTATCTAAATAAATATCAAACCACGCAAAATATCTCCTTCTATCTTAAATTGTTAATCTTAATTTTTTTTTAGCTCGCTATCTCTCTCGCTTCTAATGTGACTCTTCACTTCTTAATTCAACTGACATCCACCGTGCTATTTAAATTTTGCTGCCATCATCCCACGCGTGGGGTCCTTTATGAGCCCAAAGTTAATTTAATTGCATTTAGAACATTCTAGATTTTATTATTAACGTTCTTGAATAAACATTTTATTTACATATACATATTTAAAAAAAAAAATACATTTACATACTTAACAAAATACTTAACAAAAACAAATTTAAAGTAAATTTAAAGAACAGTCTATAAATTATGTGAACTCTTTACGCTTTACTTACTTTACTAATGTATAAACAGTTTAGAGGTAACGAATTCATATAAATTTTGTTTCCATAACTTTCAAGTTTTCAAAACTTAACAAATTAAAAACAAAAACTTTTGAAAAAGCAACAACTAACGCAAAACGTCTATGGCCAAGAGGCATTCAATGAAAATTGTCTGGCAGTGACTTGGACTTTCAAAGGGCACGGGTTTTTATATATTTTCTGTCTCAGTTCTGAAAACAGAATTCATCTCTACGTTTTTTTTTTGTTCTGGTTCTGGGATATTTTCTTGTTCGTGCGGAGGGCATTTTAATTGCGCTTCGACAAGCATTCCATTAGTGAAAATGTCAAAGACGTAATGAAATCCTTTCGTTTTATATTCTGCCCCTTATGCACAGCGTTAAACATTGTATAAGCATTTATACAAAGAATATCGAGCATTTAAAAAAAATTAGCGTTATAACCACCTGGACCAAGAACGGGCAACTGAATTGTTGGATTTCAATCTAACGACACCATTAACACTACCATTAGTAAAATTGTAGAATTAATTAATTTCCAAAATTTCCAGATTTTTGTTGTTACGAAAAGTGAAAAATGTCGGAACTTTCACTGCCACAATGTACGGAAAAAATTATGAAATACCTTTGAATTCTTCAGACCGTTGCCACCATAGATGTCGCCAATTATTTCGTCATCGTTTTCCAAAATATGTGCTTCTTGGTGCGAAAACTATAGTAGGTAGCGAAGGAATAATGTAATTCACCCCGGGCGTGTGGGGCGAAAAATATCCTTTTAAATATTCAGTATCCTTTTAAATAGTAGTACATTTAAATATTTAAATATCCATAACCTGAGCAAAACCACATGGAACAGGCTAAGCAGCATCACGTGCAACTGCAGTCTGATCCCGTAAGGTAATTCATACCAGAAGATACAGTATTAACCATTTTGGAAAATCAAGGGCTTTTTTTTCGCCCTACGTGACTGTTGGTGGGTAATCAATAGTATTTGCTCCAAAGCAAAAATTTTTCACTTCGATTGATCGAAATTTCTAATTATTTTGGAAAATTAATGAATTTTAGTTTTTACTCATTTAAAATAGTTACATACCTTCTTTTTTAATTTTTATTTACTCTATTCAAGACACATACTTATACTTACTATTACACACTTTACGTAGGCTTGGCGTGTGCTCCCTCTTTGCTGTATGGTACATTACGCGCAGCCCTTGTATAGACTCATAGAAACCAGACTTGATACAAATTAATTATCGCTCCGAGGTTCGGGTACTGGTTTTCCTACAAAAGTTAAAGGGTGAACCTTTTTAAAACCATTTTGCGATAGACTACGTTAAATACCAAAGATATGACATGATATTAAAAATATTTCAAAAAATACTCGACCTTTCAAGATCTATCTAAAAGTAGGTGATTCCAATGATGCTTTTCTTACAGAATGATCTAGATAGACTTGATAGTTCGTGTAAAAAAAAACCATTTATTCTTTAATCTTAACACTGTTTTGAAACTTCGCTATTTTTCTTTTTTGTTTGTTTGGTGCTCGTACTATCTTTTGTACATTGCTTTATTCAGCCTTGATGAAATCCTGGATTTGGGTGCTGTTCTTGCTTCCCCTTTCATATCCATTGACCAACTAAACTACCCAAAGCTTATTCATTTTTACCTTTTAGCTATTCTAGCGTAATTGCAAGAAATTACTGACCCATATTTTTTTAAGTAACTAACGAACAATTTGATTAGGGTTTTGCTTTATACAATTGAGTTATGATGCTCTGCACACTCCTTGCAGAGTAATATAGTTGGCTGCTGCGTGAGTTGTTGCGGCTTTTTGCGCTTCAGTCTTTCTTTCCGATCGGTGAGAGTTGAAGTGTCGCTATTAACATGGTGAGAGAGCTTCTTCCAGGATCACGCTCGAGATCGCTACTGCGTACGTGCCAAGACGCGTTAGCAACACATCTTAAAACTTTGTTCTGAAACCTTTTTATTTGCAAGGTATTGCTGGAGCTTGAACAACACAGTCGGATTCCACACGTAATTATTGGTTTGAGCATCTGATTATATAGCAGTACTTTATTGTATATATAGGTTGGCCAAAAAGTCTTGCGGTATTTCCGCAAGCTTGTCTTTGCAAGCGCGTAGTTCTAGTTGTATTCGTCCCATCGGTTCACGCTAGAGCTTTTTGGAAAGCTCTTTTCACGTGCTAACACGTGTTTGATTAATTGTTGTTTGCTTTTAGTCGTTCGCGAGTTATAGCGTCGCAAATATGGAGCAAAATAAAGAGAAAATACGGCATATTTTACAGTACTACTACGATAAAGGCAAAAATGCATCTCATGCTGCCAATAAAATTTGTGCAGTTTATGAACCCGATACAGTTTCCATTTCCACCGCACAACGATGGTTTCAACGTTTTCGTTCTGGTGCAGAGGTGATCGAAGATGCGCCACGGTCCGGAAGGCCTGTCGTCAAAAAATGCTATAAAATCGCTGAACTGATCGAAAGAGACCGGCATAGTAGCAGCCCTAGCATCGGCCAAGAGCTGGGCATGAGTCATCAAACCGTTACAAACCATTTGAAGAAGCTTGGATTCAAAAAGAAGCTCGATGTGTGGGTGCCACATGACTTGACGCAAAAAAACATTTTTGCCCGTATGGATGCATGCGAATCGCTTCTGAATCGCAACAAAATCGACCCGTTTTTGAAGCGGATGGTGACTGGCGATGAAAAATGGGTCACTTACGACAACGTGAAGCGCAAACGGTCGTGTTCGGAAAGCGGTGAAGCTGCCCAGACGGTGGCCAAGCCTGGATTGACGGCCAGGAAGGTTCTTCTGTGTGTTTGGTGGGATTGGCAGGGAATCATCCACTATGAGCTGCTCCCCTATGGCCAAACGCTCAATTCGGACCTGTACTGCCAACAACTGGATCGCTTGAATGCAGCACTCATGCAGAAGAGGCCATCTTTGATCAGCAGAGGCCGAATTGTCTTCCATCAGGACAACGCCAGGCCACACACATCTTTGGTGACGCGCCAGAAGCTCCGGGAGCTCGGATGGGAGGTTCTTTTGCATCCACCGCATAGTCCGGATCTCGTACCAAGTGATTAACACCTATTTCTGTCCATGGCGAACGAGCTTGGTAGTCGGAAGTTGTCCACAAGAGAGTCCTGTGAAAATTGGCTCTCCGAGTTTTTTGACAATAGGGAAGCGAGCTTCTATAAGAGGGGCATTATGAAGTTGGCATCTCGTTGGGAACTCGTCATCGAAACGAAAACGGCGCATATTTGACTTAAATCGCATTATTATAACCAATTTTATGAACAATTGAAAATTCAATAAAAATACCGCAAGACTTTTTGGCCAACCTATAAATAAAGCAGATCGCTTGCCCATAAGAAGCCAGATCATGTTTCGGTATTTCATTTCCAACTCTTTTCTTTTCTGTTTAATATATTCGTTCCATTTGAGTTTAGTATCTAAGGTCATACTCAAATATTTATCGGTGTTGAGATGTGGAATTTATACTCCGTGTATGCATAAATGGCGGTATCTCATTTTGTTATAGGTAAAGTTGATATATTCTGGTTTGGTTTTATTTAGCTTTATGCGGCATTTTGTTGCCCATTTTGAGATGTTGCTGAGCGGGCTTTGCAGTTTTTCAATCGACTCGGTCTGCATTTTACCAATTGACAACATGGCCGTGTCTTCTGTAAACGTGAATGTGGGGAATTTCTGATTGATGGGTAAGTCGCCAGTAAAAAGTAGGTAAAGGATGGGACCCAATATAATATAGAGTATGTACCGCTCTATTTTATTTGAAAAAGGGGATCAGGTAATCTTGATTTTAGTAATATAGATTTGGTCAATGATTGAATGCTTTGGGCAAAAACCAAATTGGTGCGTAGTAGTTATATTTCTCTGTTCAATGACTTGATTGAGACGCTTGGCAAGTAATTCTTCCATTCATTTTGAAATCAAGCCATATACTCGAAAACTTTTTTTCTGGTTTTATTCGCTTAGGCTTAAATACGCCTCTTAATTTGGTGCCCCTTTTCATACTTCTCACCTTGTGCGCCCAGGATGCATTCAAAAGTAATGTGTACGTTTCACTTTGCATTCTTTATGTTTTGCTATCCCTTTGCTAAACCTAAAGCTAAGATCAATCAGATATCTTAAATTGACTGCCATATGAACAGTATTTGCAATAATTTCCAATAGCCCTTCCAAATGAATTATGAAGCTTGGCCCTAACCTTCTTCGTCATGCGCCACATTTTCCTTTTTTTTTTTTCTTTTTTTCACTTATGCTCCTATTCCTTGTGCAGTTGTCCCCTTTAACAGTTAAGTAGGTACTAGTTTTCTATTTTTCCTATTTCATTCTTCTGCAACTCTCTTGCTGGTCATATAACTCTTGTTACTATTCTATTCTCCCCTTAGCCATGTTTATCCTTTTAAGCTCATACCAAAGCATTTCAATCGCCTACAATGACGTAATGGGTCCTTTGGGAAGGCAGCTTGCTTTGTTTCTAACTAAACTCATTCAAGTTAGAGATGGAATATGCCGGGATCTGTGGTAGTAATTTTAAAAGCTATTGTGCTAAAGGAGAAGACAATTTTTATTTACTTGAGCTTCCGTTTGAGAGTTTTCTAATAAAGTTTGTTAATTTTCAAAAGTTTCTACTTATGTACATGTCAGTGTCCAGTAGCTCGAATCCAAAAGAAGCAATTTGCGCTGACCGCTATATGGACGCGAATGAATTTGGGCAATAACCTGGGATATGTTAATTTGGAGAGCATCGATAGATTGCGGCTCACGTCAACTCTACTAAAGCGGACTATAACTCCAAATTATTCCAACAGAATTGTCATATTTCTGTTGTTGTCACATCATAAATATTGTTTTTAAATGTTTGGTGATTACTACTAAATTGAAAGTCCTTGATATATAAATCCAGGTCATTAATTTTTGTAGAACTGGCGTTCGCTGCATGCAACTTAGCACCAACCTGCAGGAATATCTGTCCATATCATCCACCTACATATCGCTCCATTTGAGTCAAGAAAAACAAATGCATGTCACTGATTACTAGCGTTCGGCATTGCAAGTAATAGCCTCAGAATATCGACTTCAAAAAGAAGTACGACCCAAAATCTACAGCAGATTGTAACTTTTTATGCAGGCATTTCCGCCTAGGGGGCCCGTGTGGGTTGAAGTTATCCCATATATAAGACATAGGCATTCATTCAAAAATGTGCCACTTAGTTTAAGGTCCTCTTCTTAATGACCTCGTAGCCAGGTCGACGAAAAATTGACATTGTTGTGGTCGTCAGTTTTAAGTTTCTGGATCAGTTTGAACGCTTTAATGAAAAAAGACGATGGCGTTCCTTTGACTGACGTATGTAGGCTGACTGTTTGTTGACCCGGTGGCATATAGATTCTGTATAGCTCTACTCCAGATATACAATTCTCGCTCAACCGGGATCGGGGCTGATTATTGTGTTGCGCATCCATCTTTGGTACAACTGTGTCTTTTTATGTATATGTACGAATTTCTATGTAGATACGAGTGCATCATGCAATTGCCCGTTGTGTATTGTGGCCAGTTGCTGCCACAAACATCTCGAGTGCATTGTCGCGCGAACAAATTGCTGGCAATTGTAAATGTCACAGCTGCTGCCAGCTACAAGTCTCAAACTTTTTCCTTCAACTCTTTTACCGACTTAATTTTCTTGTTTCAACTCTTATTATTGTATATAGTCTGCTTTATCTTGCATGTTGGTTTTTGTACCTCTTATTGGCCTGGGTAAGGTAAAATATAATTATGTATTCAAAAAAAGTATGCACTAACTTTAAAAATAAGGGATAAAAAATCCTCAACGAGTTTTCAAATAGCTGTACCTCAGTTAAAAATAGTCGCGCTTTAAAGAAATATCCAGCTTTCGGTCACTTGAACTTATATTTTGAAAAAAAAAACAAATGCCAAAGCAACGAATATCATGCAATCCTAGATGTAGTGTAAATTATTTGGCTTTTTTACACAAACTATTAAAAAATCTTTCCGTCTAATCCCATGCATGAACTGGTTTAGCCAACTTCAAAATGTAACTTGTAAGCCTTTTGTCACTGAGATATCGGATTTTGAGACGAAAAGGATCATTTGGTATTCGGTCATCGATATCTCTCTAATAAATGATCACCTGGAGAAGAAAAAACTTTAATAAATTCTTTTTAAGGATTGATCACGGTTTTTTCGAAAATTTTCTTCCCCAAAGTTAAAGGCTCATGGTTTTTACGCTCAAAAACTTATAATCACATATGAAAGGAACATTTTCTTATTTAAATTTTTTTGAAGGTTCATAAGACTATCGAAATTTATGAAAAGAAAACAAAAAGGATTTTTTTATGAATAACGATTTTTTAATTTTTTTGAAAGCTTGTAATCACTGTAGAAACTTATGAAAAAAAAACACTAAATTGAAAAAACAATTATTTCAAATTTTTTTAAAACCTTATAATAACTATCAAAACTTAGAGAAAAATAAAAGTATTTTTTTTTCTAAGTACAAAAAAAATTTGTTTCCAATTGTTTTAAAAATTTATAATATTTATCGAAAGTTGTGAAAAAAGAAACAATTTTTTCTTTTAATTTAGAAACTACATATATTTACTATTGAAACTTATGAGAGAAAATATTTTTTATTCTTAAGCTAAAAATAATTATATATTGTATAATAACTAAAAGTTAAATTGTTTAAAATATATTTAATAGGTTATAATTAATATAACAACTTATGAAAGAAGAAAAACAATTGTTTTTATTAAAAAATTATTATTAAAAAAAAATGTTTCAAATTGAAAAATTGTAATCACTATCGAAAGTTGTGAAAAAAAAAATTATTTTTTTTATTTTTATTTATTTATTTTGCTTTTTCCAAATTAAAAAAAATTTTGAAACTTCTGAAAGATGACGATATTTTTTATTTTATTTATTTATATTTTTTTCCAAATTAAAAAAAAATAGTTTGAAACTTCTAAAGGATGACAATATTTTTTTTTTTTCCAAACTAAAAAAAAAATTTTTTGAAATTTTTTAAAACCTTATTAACACTTGAAACTTTTCTTAATTCAAAGTAATTAAATAATAATTATAAGTAATAACTAAACATAAAATAGTTTAAAACATATTTAAAAGTTTGTAATCACTATCGAAACTTATGAAAGAAGATAAAAACTTTATTTTTCCTGAATAAAAAAATTGTCTTTTGAAACGAAAACTTATATTTTCTACATTCAAACAAACAGTGTTTGAAACTGGTTCAAAAGCTTGCAATCTCTTTCGAAATGTATGAAAGAAAACGGTTTTTTTATTTTAGTACATTTTTTTTTTGTCTGAATAAAAAAAAAATTTTGAAATTTTTAAAAGCTTTATCATTTTGTTAGAAATTCGTATTATAATGGCTTTCGAAACTTACGAGAAGAAAAAAGGATTTCATTTTTGATTTCATTTAAAAATTTTTTAAATTATGTTTAAATTATTAAAAATTGTTTGAAATTTTTTAAAAGCTTAAAAACTTTTTTTTTAATTTTTATTATAAGGACTTTTGAGACTTAAGGGAAAAAATTTTTCGGAGTAGCTTTTGAATACATAAGAAAACCAGAAAACAGAAACTATTGCATACAGCCCTGGTATGAAAAAAGTTATAGTATCCCACGTAAAAGGACAAGGAGACAATCGGAAATCCATATTTTCCCTAGATTTCTCGCTACGTCTACTCACCACACTAAGCCAGCTGTAAAAGTTCTACGCGCCGCATTTCTGCTTTGACAACATGTGCATGTCTATGTGATTGAACGCCGTACCCTGTACCCATATGCTATGCACAGGCGTATTCAGCTTTGCTGAGCTGCATTTATTTTTAACCCATTATTAATTTTTTTTCTTTTCTTATTTTTTACTTCCATTCCAAATGAGTTCATTGCCATTCACAACGGCAAGGTCGTGAATTTTGTTGTTTTGCCTGAAGTTGTTTTTTTGTTTGAAGCACTCATGTTAACTGTAAAAATCACGTGCAATTCAGGACACGTTTAGTTTCGGTTGTCATAACAGCGTCATTAACATTAGCAACAGCTTAAAGAGAACAACAAAATACTCGTACATAAATAATGAGAAAATAGCAGCAATTTTCAACAACAATGAGCATCAACAGCATTGACAACATATTTTAGCATAACTTAAGTGTTCATGAAATTTTAAAATGTAAGCAACGCTCGCACACACAAAATACTCGTATGCTTATAAAAGAATGTATGCAGATGAAAACTTCTTAAAAAGAAAAACAAAAAAACAAAACAAAATTTTCTAAAAATATTTAAAACATTGAGGAACGGAAAACTGCGCAAATTTGCGGCAAGCAAAGCAAAGGCACGCAGTGGACAAGTATTCAGGGGGAAGGACGGCAGCTAAATGCTGTGCTCTTACACTGCATCAACGCCTACTTCGACGATATAGCGTTGATACTGCCAGCAACTCATCATCAGCAACTTTGCTGAGCCTGAACACCTACCTACCTAACTCACCCCGATATAGCACAACACTTCAACGCATTGGCATCACCGGGATCTTCGTGAGCCTTGCGAGGCTTGTCATTATGCAAAGCACTACTTCTGTCATTTTTGTCATTAGCATGTGTTGGTCGTCTATGTTCACTTTATTTAGATTTTGTTATTTGTGTACAAGTAGGTACACAATTATGGAGGAAGAATGTAAGTATGTAGATTAGTTGTGACATGCCTGTAGGAAAAAGGTCTAGTAGATAATGCTCTTAGTGAATTTAGAATCATTATTAGTTACTCTCGTGGAGGTATAAACAACTGATAGTTTTATACTACACAATTCGAGCTATTGAATATTGCCCCTCACTGCGCATTTTGTTTTTCATATCGTAGTGGTAGGTTCGATAGATTGCGAAAATGGATCAATAAGTTGCTAAAAATTAGAGCAGATGACGTTGCGACGCGCTCTTTAAGGGGTTAGGGGTAGTCAGAATTTTCAATACAATGGACTTTTTTTTGCACTTTTTAAAGTGTAATATCTTTAAAATATTTAGTGAAAATTTGAAGTGAATCCGGCAAATACTTTTCGAGTTATTCAACAATGAACAAAGGGCGCTCGGGCGCTCCGAAGCGTTCGAGAGCAAGTAGCAAACACTTTAAACGCGGTTTTCTCAAAACTATATTTCTTGAACTGGTGAGCACTGTAACTTAAAAACCGCTTGGTAGATTTCAATAAAATTGGCCCACCTTTGAAACAAAAAGCTCGTGGCTGATGGAAGAATTTTATTTTCTTCTTTTTCTAATTTCGAATTTTTTAAACAATTAATTATCGGTTTTTTTCGCGAAAATCTGAAAAATATTTCTGAGGCCGCCATATTGTTAATTTTGATTAAAAACAGCTTCAATCAAATTATCTATTAATAAAACTAATTTCTCTTATACAAAGACTTGTGATGATCACCGCAAGAGACTTCTGGAGAAACGGGCTCCACACAAACAACAATATTTTTTATTATACAATTATTAATTTTTTTTTGAACATTTTCTAAAGTCAAGTCGAAACATGATGTATTAATGGTGTTTTTATTTTTGTTAAACAAGGCACCTGACTAGCAAAAAAATAAAAAATTATTGAAAATCATCAAGTTTTCGAGCCTATGACTACACCTAACCCCCTGAAATTTGAAAAGGTCGAGCCAAGGAGCACCCGGAGATTTGTTGGCTCCTAAAACACTCAGGCTAAAAAGCCCATTGTATTGAAAGCTCTAGAAAGAGGGTAGATAGTCAAGGAGGGAAGGAGAAAAGTATCAGAGAAAGGGATAGGAAAGAATAAAAACAGAGATAGAGATAGTTAGTCCTGTGAGAGTTTTCCAGATTCTTTGGCAAATCTGTAAATATCCTCCAGTTTTAGAGAACAAATATTACTCATTCTCACAACATCGGAACCCAAAACTGGTAGCCGTGCTCTAGCAAAGGCAGGAAACTCACAAAAGAAGTGCTCAGTGCATCCGCCTCATCCAAGCATGACAGCACATTGGGTCCTCAATGATTCAAATGGTGGTCATATGCTTGGTTGTGTCCTGTAATGATACCGACCATCAACCGAACGTCTTTCTTTCTATGTTTTAGTAGAAAGTTTGGCAGTTTTCTGTTCGGACTTGTCACAAAACACTTTGCAGTTTTGCAGCGTTCCAGACCGGACCATCGCTCTTTATGTAGATTGACTACATAATCACGGATCCAATTCATGATTCCTGCGCCACTGATTCCGATTATTTGCTCTGGCGCTTGTGGGGGAACCGCTGATCCACGGTTGGCCAATTCATCGGCAATTTCGTTTCCTTGAACACCGGAGTGTCTTGGAATCCATATAGTACAAGCATGTTTTGTCTTGCGACAGAATTAAGCTTCTTCTTACATTCTTCAACAATCTTTGAGGTTTGTTTCGCGTTCTCCTAGGCCTTCAGTGCAGCCTGGCTGTCCCCTAACCCCTTAAACATAATTTTTTGTGCAGAAAAACTAGGATGTAAACCAAGAAAAAGGTGTTTTTTTTTAATATTCGTGGTGTTATTGCCATCAATTATCTCAGAAAGGCTATAGGTATATAAGCTGAATGATTTGTTTGAGAAAACCCTAGGCAATATTTTGGAAGAATAATTTTCCTGAACACTTCACTACTTCAAGGCGTTTTGAACAATGTTTCTTGCGTAGTTTCTTGAAGTAAAGGTCCAAGCGACCCTTTTAAGTGGGAGCTAATGGTTAGAAATACCATAAGAAAATATTTTCAGTGAAATTCTACTGCATATGTATTAACCTCTCGTTTCGCTCAGGCATATAGTTTAACCATTTTTTCACCCTTTTTGAAGACAACTTAGAACGTGCCATGAAAAATTTCAGTTACCTTTTGGAAAGCCTTCGCGTGTTTTATTACATCATTACAGAAAAGTAGATCTGTTTACCGAAAATATTAATAAATTCGAGTTGTTTCACACTGTTTCAAGAAAAAAGTCTACACTTGTTTGAGTCGAATGTAGAAATCATCGTAAAAAGAAACTTTTAATTTGATATTTATAGGACAGCATTGCCTAAGTTAGACAGACATTGGATGATGTGTAGCGATTAAAAAGTAGTTCAATTTGACAAATTCAAAATTTGTAAGTAAATTAAACAACTCAAGTGCAATCGAGCGGCTCCATTTATACACATTTAAAGTATTCCAAGAAAAATTGCATTGTCACGTTAAATTACGGATTTTTTTAAGTAATTCTGCATCCTGTAGTTTTTCATTTCCTGAGCAATTTAATTTTTTTAAGGGATTTAAAAAATCAAAAGACTAAATTTTTTTTATCTTTTAATTGTCTGAAATTATTATACTCACTGTATCTTTTGACAGAGACGTCAGATCGCTTAATGACATACCGCGTTGGAAGCATCAGTCCAAGCAGATTTTTACCATGGAACAGGAAACGCTACGCAAGCGCTCCCAAATTGTTGAAATTTACATTCAACAAAAGAAGTCAATTGTGAAACCTCAACGTGCGTATAAAAAATTAAATAATGTGAAAAGTGCGCCTTGTAAGAACACCATTAAACGTTTGTACGAAACGTTTTCGACTGGTGATGCTCTTTCTAATCCAAAGAGGCCAAATCAAAACCGACCAAGGCGATCGGATGAGAATATTGCTCTTGTACGGGTCAGTGTTGAGACGTCGCCAAGGACAGCAGTTGGGCATTGCTGGGACCACTTTACAACGAATTATCTGCATTGATTTGCATTTATTCCCGTATAAGATTCAATTGACGCAAAGATTGTTGCCTGTGGACAAGCCTCATCGATTGGAATGGGCTCAAAAACACATGGGTCCGTCGAATATGGGCAACCCTTTATGATATTTCTATGTATACCAAACGAAATATTAGCTATTAGAACCAATTTTTGTTTTATTTTCGCGAGAAAAAATTTGTGGCAGTAATGCCCTTTGAAAAATTTGTCTTTAAATAAATTCCTAATAAATCGTTGTGATAAAAATATCCATTAAAAGTATAAATAAGTATCTTAGTAATACCTATTTCATTCTTCGTTATTCTTATCATTGTGACTGTATAAAAACGTAGAAACAGTAGTTGAATTTTCCTCCTAAGAAATTAAGTACCGGCAGTGAATGCCTTTCCTCCATTCAGAACTTAAACTGATGAGCAAATGAAAAACGAGTATGCAAGATTACTTAAAAAAATATATAATGTCAGGTGCATATTGAAATTTACCTTGATAGCAAAAAAGTTAATTTGCGGTATAATATTCTATATAATATTTTCCACTTATGTTTACTTTTAAAGCAGCAACTATACCGGCGGCTCAAAATCCACACCAACCAGTGACTTTTTCAGATTAAAAAGGCTACAACTCCTATGCAATTTCATGGAGAATAACTGGTAAAGGCGACTATATTTTTCTTATTTGACAAGGCTACACTTTATAGTCAAATCTCGTTATTTAAAACATGAGTAGCAGGGTGATTCATGCTACTTTTCAAGCCGAGATTTATTTCACCAATTCAGGCTTTCCCTACAGGTATTACCATTTGAGTGTTTGTGTGCGTGTGCACAAATTTGTTGTTCTGCATTCAAATTATTTGCTTACGCTGTTGTCTGTATTCACAAACAATTTTATAATAAGAAACCGACATAAAAACATAAACATGCCAAGTATACCCTATGATCAAAAAGTACCGGAAATGTTTAATTTAAACAAAGCGCGCATGGGAACCGGTCCATATTTTTTTTTCTTATGTTAATAGGCCACACAGTCAATAAAGAACATTATTTATCCGTTTTGAAGCGTTTGAGAGATGCTGTATATCGCAAGCGGCCGGAAATGTGGGCAAACAGTTCTTGGATTTTGCATGATGATAACGCGCCAGCGCCAAACACCAAGTAAATACCATCCTGCAAACACCGTGTTCACCTGATATGTCCCGTAAGACTTATTTTTGGTTTGGATTTCAGTCGATAGCAGAGATCAAAGAGAATGCGACGAAGGAGCTGAGGGTCATCCCTTCGTCGGCCTACCAGGGGTGCATGGAGGACTGGGTTAAACATTTGTACATGTGTATTGCTTCATACGGTTCATATTTTGAAGGAGATAAAATAAATTTGCCGTAAATTTAACTCTATTCTGATTTATTTAAACATTACCGGTACTTTCTGATCATAGGGTATACATGCATGTGTATATGTATGAATTTATGCATATATGTGTGTGTGAGTTGGTAGATTTTCGCCAACCTAGGTAAGTGTGTCAAGCTAATAACATAACGTGGCACACATTAAGTATGCTAATTTCGTTTCATCGTTTCAGACATTTTGGCAACATGACTTGGCTTGCATACGTACGGACATACATATGTACAGCCTGCGACGAACGATAACACATCAACATTTAGAGCAGTTTTTACATCTTTTCTTTTTTTTAAGGGTTCATTTTATTTTTATAAAAGTCTCATTTTCTTATAAAAACCACATAAATTCAAGTTTAAAATTCTGTAAAAAAAATTAGAAAAATTCCAGAAATTGCTCACTCCTCGGCTTTCCCCTTTCAATCTACGGTTTTTAATTAGAATTTCTAGATTTCTTTAATTTTTTTGCGCAACACAATCAGGAAAAAAGTTATAAATGTCAGCGGGATTTTTTTTAAAACGTCATGCTTGTGCCGCATTATACCAAACATCTTAAAAATGCATTTTTTTTTATTTGAAAATATGATTTTTTTCTATTTTTATTAGAGGATGAGATATAGTTTTTTATAAAAAGAGTTAATGAACAATACAAAAAATAATAAATAAAAATAGTCACAACTGGGCAAAACGCTGATGTGACATCACTTTGACGCGAATTGTACTTTCTCCATATACATAAACATAAATCATAACATCTATATACATGTGTACGTTAGTAGATTGTGATTTTTGGTTGCTTTGCTTTCATGGTGAAGCACTCTTTGTGTTCATGTTGCACGTTATTTATAAATTTGCATATTAGTGAGCACAGCAAAATGATCGATGATTTAATACCCAAAATATTAGACAAAATTTATTATTGTCTTTTTATTTGAGTTATTTTTCAATCTTTTCTATATTCAAGTATTTTAAATATGTCATTTTTTCACTAATATATTAAGCATTTTTAGAGACTTAGGGGCATTAACTTACGGGACTATACCAAATGCACCATCATTATGTATGAGAAATTATTATAATTCTCAACTAAAATATATTTTAAGTTTTTCGTTTTTGTTTAAAATGCTCTCTGCGATCCAATAATTATGTACTTGAGAAAAGGGTTAGCAAGTTTTGTGTTTTTTTTTTAATTTTCACTAGGAATGATGTTCCTAAAATTAATGGGGAATTTTTCTTAATATATTATTGTTATTACAGTCAAACTTTTTGATAGAAAATGATTGAAGATTAACAAAATTGTTGGAATTGAAAATGCTTTTAAAAAATATATTCTACATTTCGTAGGAGACCTAAAAAATAAATAAATAATTGACGCGTACACTTCTTTTAGGTGCTTGGCCGAGCTCCTCCTCCTCTTTGTGGTGTGCGTCTTGAAGTTGGTCCACAAATGGAGGGACCTACAGTTTCGAGCCGACTCCGAACGGCAGATATTTTTATGAGGAGCTTTTTCATGGCAGAAATACTCTCGGAGGTTTGCCATTGCCTGCCGAGGGGCGATCGCTATTAGAAAAATGTTTTTCTTAATTTTGGTGTTTCACCGAGATTCGAACCAACGATCTCTCTGTGAATTCCGAATGGTAATCACGCACCAACCCATTCGGCTACGGCGGCCGTAGGAGACCTACCTCTACTAAAAAAAGGCAAATCTGAAATACTCAATACAGCATCGGACCAAAGTCAGCTTTTTTGTTAATCAGAAAACTTTGCATATGCACATGGAAAGTGGAGACTTTATGCACTAATGATGCATATTCAGTTTTGCATTTCTTCATCAATTTTTGTTTTTTTACAACTGTTAATTTTCGAAGAAAATACGTAGACAGAGGTATCCACTGCGTATACTTCATGTGACAGGTGAAAAGTTCAAAATTTGTTGACATACAAGGTGAAGTCCGAAAGAAACAAAACTGGCGCCATCAAAAACATTTTTAAAGAGTTAGTGCATTGGAAGTTACATCCCTAGCTGACTTAAAGCGTCTGTGTGTTTGTGTCATCGGTACAAAAATAAGTTCCGAACAAAGAGCTAACATGAAGTTTTGTTTTAAAATCGGTAAAATGTTTACCGATTTCTTTGAATTGATGAGATAAAATGTATGGCGATGATCGTCTATCTCGTGTCAGAGTTCATGAGTGGTTTACACGTCTCAGAGATGGTTGAGATCACTTATATTAAATATCAATGAATATACGGGCCGCCGATAATCACTAATAACCGAAAACTCTATCGAAATTCTTCGTAAATTTATCAAAAATTCATGGATTTTATGGAGTTGAACATCACCAAAATATCGATTTATGGCATTTTAACTAATCGTTTGGGCTTACGAAAGGTCTGTGCACGATTTATTCCGCACAAGTTAACTGAGGACCAAAAAATGCACAGAATTCAACATTCGAAAGACCTCATTAAAGAGGCGAGAAGATACGAGAACTTCCTTTAAAAATTGTAACTGGTGATGAAATGTGATGTTTCCAACATGAACCTGAAACTAAGCGTGAAAGTGCCGAATGGAAGACCCCAGACAAGCCACCATTCAAAAAATCGCGTTTGGAGAAGTCAAAAATCAAACCGATATTCATTTATTTTTACGATTCCAAGGCAATTATCCACAAGAAGTTCATGCCAATGGACCAAACAGATAATGCAATTCCTTAATATGGCATTTTGAAGCCTTTGTTGCATCACATTCGTCGAATTCGACATGAATACCGCGAAGGAGGAGGCTAGCGCCTATTGCATGATAATGCACCATCTCATCGATCCACTCTTGTGGCTAATTTTTTGACTAGAAATCGCATTTTAACCATCAACCACTTACCGTATTTTCCTGGTATGCCTTCCTGTGACTTCTACGCATTCGGAAAATTGCATTTGGCCATAAAAGGAAAACACTTTGCGTCCGTAGAAGTCATCCATAAGGCTTGTACCGACATCCTGAAAGACATTCTGGTCAAAGACCTGAAACAATCTTTCGAAAAGCCTAAAACAGTGTATCGAGGCCAGAGGGGACTATTTTGAATAAATAAACTCGAAGTTATCAGAACAAAGCCCCTGTAACTTCTATTTTAGCTCAGCCTTGTTTACTTTGGACTTCACATTGTGTTTGTAACACAGGAAGAAGAACGAAGCTGAGGTATATACATATTACTACAAACATCTATACCCTTACCATACTCATATATAATTTTTTAACTATAATAACTCAGAAGTAAATTCGAAAAAAATTTATCAGTTTTTAACATCTTTTGTAAAGGATATTGTTGTTCCATATTTGTTCTGGCGAACCCTCGTAGTAAGCAAACATTTTTTCCAATAATTAAATACATTCCTATTATATTCTTTTGCGTTTGATATTCATGCTAATATCAAAAAGTGTGTAAGTTCATTTCATGAAAATTTAGTCTTTTGAAATTCTAAAGTCCTTCAAGAAATTAAATTGCTGAGAAAATAAAAAATACTGAGTATGCAGTATTATCATAGAACATGCATGATTTCATGTCCCACGGTATTATATACTCAGCATCAATCACTCCAAAGGAGGTTTCTTACGCCTAACTTCAGATGAGCACAAAGTTTGCTCGTTTACTTGTGCTTAGACTGATACGGCTCTAAAAAAACATTTAAAGATCTACAAATACTTATAATACAATTTCAAATATATTGTGCGGACATCTAAGAGTGTAGCCAGATCTTGCAAATAGACACATATTCGGTGGTACAAAGTAGGTAAAAACTTTCACTAAAAGCGGACCAAATTTTTAGTAAAATAGACTTTTTAATACCTGCGTATGTGTCGAATTCATTATAAAAGTGGAAAAATAATTCCACCACAAGATCGCATTTAGTTACCTTTGGAAAACCATTATTATATCACATCCATATGATAATTTACTCAGATAGGAAAAACTTTAATGGGAAATTGTCGCATATTGTACAACTGGTCGTTAAGTTTTCAGTCACTTTAGTTAGCAAGTACTTCTAGGGGTATCCAACATGAGTTGTGGGCCTATAAATTCCCACAACTTAGTCCGTTTTTATTTAATTATTCATTTTAAGCAATTTTTCCCATCAAACCACCCGGAAACAAGAAATTTCTCCCATACCATTCTCCTTCGTTTTAACAGACCCACAATTTGTGCTTAATCACTATGAAAATGCCGAATCACTGTCACAAAGTGTAATCAGGAGTATGAGGATAAACCTAAAATTGAAATTTTTCTTTTAATGCGGATAAATTAAAATCATTGTCATACACAATCAATTCGATATGCTATAAAGAGTAAATAATTTTGTTTTTTATCTGATTTAACTCACATTTTTATGTGCATATATAGGTATCTATGTGCACATTCACTTACCTGCCCATACTTACAATGCAACTTTATATTAGAGGTATTCCCATACAGTATAAATAGACTTCCGCTTCGACTTATGACACTCGTCGTTTATCTTTAATGTCTGGCACATTCTCTCCTCATACCTTAATCTCACCACCTTCACAAATCTGCTTTATGTTAGACATTTAACCATTTTGAACCCAAAGGCACGATGAATATTTCATATCAAAACGTTTATGTAGCGGAATGCTGGGTAGTAAGCTCAACATTGTAGAATTCAGTCATTATGCACACAGGCATAAAAAACGGATGCTGGTAATATACGCTGATATGTGGACGCACATACATACCATATATACATACACATAGATCCAAAAGTGGTAGAATATTTGCACATTTGCTGGCTAAGCATAGCAGCTAGCAAAGGGCATGTAGAAATGCACGCAATGACCTTTTTCTCCGGCATGCAAGCTGTAGATGAGAAAAACTCGTAGTGATACCTGTACTTATGAGCTCCTGCTGCTTACATACACATGAACCTGAGTATGTTTGTGTATCTAGAACACCTATGCTTGCATAGACATTTGTAAGGGCATAAATAGATAGCTCAAATGCGAAGCCATGACCGTTTTTAGTGATGTTTGAGGAAAAAAAGTAAAAAAAAAAATATCAACGAGTAAATGAAGGGAGCAACATATGAGGAGCTGTAAGCAAAAATGTGCAACTTACAAGCAGTCTACGTCTGAATACATATGTATGTGTGTGTGTAGATGATGAATGTGTTTGCAAAGAAATACAGGAAAACATTTCATTGGAATAACTTAACACATTCAAGTGTGCATCAGGCAGTCAGTCACTCAAGTGAATCACAAATTTCAAACAAATGATCGCCTCAGGATGCTCTTTAAAGTCACACGTGCGCCATAAAAACCATGCACGCAGGTGTACATCCTCTAATAAAAAAAAGAAGCTTTTTAGAGAAAAAGAAAACTTTTGGCGACTTGCGTTGTTTATCCCTAAATAATTTTTCTGCAGTTCTCCCTGAGAAGGACCGACTTATTAAAAGGGTAGAAGGTTAATGGGCCGCAAACAAATTACATACGCACTACTCCACTTAAAATTGCTAGACATTTTAAAAACACCTTTGTGTGCTTCTCAAATCTTATAAAAATACAATTTTTTAGGCTTCTAAAGACATAGACCTAAAATTGCAAAACGTTGCACGACAGATTTTATTTCTGGGCTCGCTTTATCATAGTCTACTGTCGAAACTTTGTGTTTTGTAAAAATTTGTATTTTGGTGCACACTGTAAAGAAAAATATTCAACAGGAATTTATAAAATAGAACTTAGAACTTCGTTAACAATTCCATGGTGGCGCAAAATTAATAATCCAATTTGATTTTAAATCACCTTTTATTCAATAAAAAGAAAATGGTTTTGAGTGAAGAAAATCTTTAAACTAAATATATTAACCTTTGCGCGTTTCATTACATAGCTTTTCGTATACTGCAGCTGTCTGATTCCCAAGGATGATTAATTTTCCAAGGAGGACCTTTTTTGTATAGCATTTCGACCGCATACTTAGACTTTCGTAAGCAAAATTAAGGACTTATGCAACCCGTGTCTGCCAGACCCAGCAAAAAGATCGAACCAATTGAACATTCTAAGGCCAACATTGAAAATGATCATTGCTGATGGCAAGTCATAGTGTATTGAATACTACCTCGAATATTTTTTTTACACTACACTACAAATGGGGAGATGAAAATCAACAAAATGCCCGGTACTCCATTTTTTAATTTTTTCATCATTAAACTGAGCTCGAATCCAAGTGTAAAATTGCTGAATGGAGGTCACCAGCGGATGGTCATCTAAAAAGTCAACTAAATATATCAAAAGTAAATATTATTATGCTCGTTATTTTTGTGAGTCAGAGAGAATTTTTAATAGAAAAGCGAATTTTATTTCACTTTATAATGCAATTATGTTAGACTTTTGTTTGGGCGTCTTGAGATGTTTGATGATGATACTCCGTTTGAGAATCGAAAAATTGCCAGCTGATAACTTTAGCAGGTTAATGTCCCAACTCATTGCAAGTGTGTGACAAAAAGAAAAATAATTTGATATCATAACAAAACGTGTTTGGCCCTATTTGACCAGCATTTATTCCCAAACATACTTCTGGCAAAGAAAGACGAGCGCCACAAATCAACTAAAACCATTCAAACCACTTCGTCTACCATACTAAGCAAGATTTCCGAAAGGGGTATCGATACCTCGCTTGATCACTGGGAAGAGCATGCACTGGGACATCGAAGTATAAAAAATGTTTTTCGCAAAACATGGAGCTAAATCTTTGTAAAAACTCCGTTTTTTTTGGCATAGAAGGTGTGTATACGCACATAGAAGCGCATGCAAACAAATCAAGAATATGCATGGATGCGACCATCTGTGTAGTGTTTGATGTCGACATATGGCATGTGCTTGTGCGCTTAGTCAACACCAACAGTGATAGTAGCTGCTTTACTTTACCCACGACTGGCGTTCAGTAATTCAATAGGTCTTTCCTTCAGTATCTTTCAACTTAAAAAACACAAGCATACTTGTGCACATAAAAACGTTGTAGATGGTGTATGTGTGAGAAGATTTAAAATGCACAGAGCATTTGCTGACTAACCGTTAGCATGGCTCAATGGCTGGCCGGCTACCTTGATGGCTGGCAGGCTGACTGGTTGAGTGCATGAAGCGTATATGCGATGTTTTTGAATTTTGCCTTTCGTTTTCTCATTTGCGCAATGTTTGGCTACATTTTAACTCGATTTCGAAAGTGCACATATTATTTACAAAATGACAAATCACATCAGTCATCAAGGGGTAAGAAATACATTCAAACACTTCTGGAAACGCAAAGGCAACTAAATGAATTAGAAGTTACACTTCAGATTTCGAACTATGTGAGTGTTGCTGGCCACAGGTTAGCAAATGGAAATGAAAGTTTCGCCACTCTAACTGCTTATTTCCATTTCTACTATGACTATCACAAACGGAATTGGAGTTAGTGGGTAAATATTGCAACACACTCTTGTGTTTGTGGTATCTAAGGATGCAGTTATATATGCTGCGTTAGTAAGTATAGTACTAGGGCATATTGATAAGTTTGAGCATCTGATTTGTTTCTAATTTTATTTTAAGATTTTTTTTTTACGAGAACATACTTCATTCTCCTATAAAAAAGAAACATATAAGTACAAATTTTAAACATTTTACAAATTAAAAAAAAAAAAAACAACAAAGTAGCAAATTTCCACACTTGTTAGAGAGAATCCTAAGGGACACACTAACGCGCCTTTACACTAAATCCTGATACGCTAAAAAAGCTTAAAATGTAGATTCACTACAACTAAGTTCAAGTATCGCACGCTGATTTTTTCTGGGGTGAAAAGGGTATGAGTTTTTATTCCTCAGCTAAAGCATCTTCTATAATTTTATTAATATATTTTTTCAGTGTGAATACAAAAGTATTATAAATATTGCTACCCAAAATTAAAAAGTTAACTTACAAAAAAAAACAAAAAAAAAAAAAAAAGCAAGCAGAAAATAAAATAAAAGTTTAAAAATTATCTGCAGGAAAAAATACACAAATGCTCTTTTTATTTAAATTAGACACTCGAAATGGTACACCTTTTAATTCCCCTAGGCAAAAACTTGGCATTCCCTTTTAATCCCATCAAAAGAAACGACATCTTTATGTAAATAATTCTCCACTTCTTAGCTATAGTTTCACTCGCTTGGCTCAAGTATCAACTTGAAAATGCACAGATTTTAATAGTCATACAAGACATATGTACTATTGCACATTACATACATATATATTACACCCCAGAGTAAAATTTGTCAATTTGGTCGAAATTTTTGCAGTATTCCCCTATGCCTTCGACAGCTTTTTATACATCACTTTTCCTAAGTACTTTCCAACATACATACACACTCGCATATATTTCTGTGTTGTGAAGAAATCTGGCACTTGTAAGGCACTTGGAAAGTTCCTTCGCATTACCGCTACAAACCTGAGCGTAAGCACACAGGGCGGATAGGTGACAAAATTTTCATGAGCATGCAGATATTTCGTTCATCTAAATGCCAAAATTGTACGCACATGCACACAAATACGTAAAGGTGTATGCACCCCCTAAAGTAGAAAAAATACCTATAGGGCAACGTCACGGTAGTGATTGCAAATGCTCGTGGCCAGATTGCTGAGTTAGAGCATCCTCTTTTAGTTGTACGTATGCAGATGTGAGCAGGAGTTCTCTGTGGTATGTAGGCGAATACTTACACGTTCATTTGCTCGTTATAATGTTGTCAAATAAGTTTCCGGTTTCATCTGCTGAGCAGTGATATTTTAATTTTGTCGGTCTTACCTTTGCCGTCATTGCTGTTGTAAAGTCATTCCTTACTACTAAGCTAGCGGCGCATGACTTAGCTGATTTGGCGGCGGCTCGCTTGCTTTGTGGGGTTGGCCTATCTTTTGGTCCTCTTCGGCTGCCACTGCTTGCTTTATTTTGCGCTGTGTGACATGTGCTAAACTTGTTCTGAACGCTTAACGAATTGAAGTTATAAAAGTTAGTATTGTTGTTGCTTTTTTACCTTACTCAGTTGCCACTTATATTTCTTAACATTTAATTTTATTTTTTTCCCCTCTTTGGCGCGGAAATCTGATTTAGTAACGAGAAATGTTTCAACAAATCGAGTTGATTAAAGAAAGATTTTGGTGCTCAAAGCAATTTCGTAAATGAGCTTAGAATTAAAACTTCAAGTATGTAGTTAAAAAACTGAGCTTTGAAAATCACTAAAAACATGCATAAAAATTTAAGTTTCATCTCAACTAGTGGTGCTGTTAGACATGGCTGGCGACTGCTGATGTCGAGTGGGGTGTGTGCGACTATTAAGAATGTTGATTCCCCATATTCCCGGGACTAGTTGTCAATAATCCCGGAGTTTTCGGGATTTTCGCTATTTGTAATTCCTTACGAAGCATATGAAATGGACACAATAAAATCCTATTTTATAAAAAAAAGTGCCATGGAAGAGCACTTTGCTTCTACAACACTTTTGTGGTGGGAATCACCAGGGTTTTTTTTTTTAGTTCAATATTCAACTCTTCAAATTAATGAAATATTAGTAAACGTGCCGCACCAAATTTTAATGAAATAATATTAAAGAACGCCGATACACTTTTGCTATGTGTGGAAATAAAAAAAAAATAACATTCCAAATCATATAACACGGTTTCTTCCCGCACAAAAGGGAGTTAGAAAATTTCTGCTCTATTTTTAAGATTTCATTATTTTTGGCATAGATAACTAAAGCTTCTCAAATTATACTTATGCAATTTTTTCGAGTTAAGTTTTTGCAAAATCATGAATATATAAATCCCGGAATAATTTCCTGTATCCCGGCATAGCACTAATCACATCCAGAAAATCCCAAAATCCCGATACCGATCCAGAGATTAAAAACAATAATAAAATTTCTAGTGACTACCATGCAATTGATCTGAAGTTCGAATCAACTAATTTAAAAAAATTTGTCGGTTGGTAATACCCAATCGATGACTGTCATACTAAAGGGATTGGAGGTACTTTTTCCAATAGAATTTGTTGAAGGAATCATCGGCCAATATTTCTTCAAAGACGCGCCAATGTAACTGTGATTTGCGAACACCATCGCGCCACGAAAAATGACCTTTTGATGCCGAATATTGAAGCCCGCGTTCTTCCAACAAGACGGCGCTACTTGCCATACAGCCCATGAAATAGTGGACTTACTGCGTCGTCGTTTTGGTAAGCAATTTATCTCTCATCTCGGACCAGTGGATTGGCCACCAAGTTCGTGTGATATCACACCTTTCTACATTTCTTTGTGGGGGAATGTAAAGTCTAACTGCTAAATGCTTTGTGAATAAACCAGCTTCTATTCAGGCATTGAAAGCCAACTTTACTACGGTTATTCACGCGATACCGACCAAAGTCCTCCGGCGAGTCACTTAAAATTGGTGTTTACGGGTGGCCGAATTACAGCGCAGGGGATTACATTTGAAAGGGATTATCTTTAAAAAAATAAATATCATGGATGGTTATGTACAAAATTAGTAAAGATCGTCCAATCAATTTGAGTTGTCGTTGTTTTATTTCAAATTAAAATTCTCTAAATTGATTACCCTTCACCATGAAAAAGCTTCTCACAGAGGCAGCCTACTACTTAAGATTTCTGCATTTGTAGAACAGCATTGGACAGAAAACCACAGGTGGAGAAGAAGCTGGGTCAAACTCTACACAAGAGTTGATATTGATGAGATTAATGACATATATTTCGAGTGTGCAATAATACATCAGTTTGCATATTCGGAATAAAAATTCAAGCCGAAGCATAGACTAGGTTGTATTGAAGTGGATGCTGTTTGAACTGGGCTCTACTGGCACCACTTAAAATTCTCATTCAATAAGGCCTTCCTTTGAGTATTCGAGAGAAGGATTCTGCGAAAAATTGTTGGAACTTTGCAATTTGGCGATGGCGAATATCGCAAACGATGGAATAGTGAGCGGCGCTTCTCTAGCTTCCAGAGTATTATACGCGGTACGAGCAGGTGACAGCAGATGAAGAGGAATGCCTCCTTCGCGTAGGAAAGATCAAGTAGAAAAGCAGTTGACTTCGCTTGGTGTGCCCAATTGGCGCCGGCTAGCACGACGACTGGCGATCTTTTTTAAACTCGTAAAAAATCGCGTCTGCGGTAATCACTCCAAACAAGAAGAAGAATGCTAGGTTACCAAGGCTTGTGATTTGGTTGCACTGCCATACCTATCACACAAATTTAGTCTCTTCTACTTTTTAAATCAATGTATGGAACCGCGTAATCCCATAAACTTTCGCATTTAAGCGCTCAAAAAATTATGAATCCATGAATCTCTGTCTCTTCCTTTTCAAGAAGCAATTAACGTAGACTATATTTGACTAGCATCCAGATTTCAGAGCTTTCCATCCATTACTTATTTCATATTTCTTCACTTTTAATAGCTATCGTGTGTAGAAAATCTGGTTGAAATTCATAGCAAAAGTCAAATACTCCCTGTTATTCTGCCAACAACAAACCACAATATTCCTTTATTCCAATATTCAATTGGTGGTATAGCTTTACTTTCAAAGAGCCTATTAAATCTATTTTTCGAATAACCAAGTTAGTGACAAGGACATGCCCGGTAGCCGTTTTAAATTTCTTTATTTTATAACATTTGTTTTTTGCTTCGATTGCGACAGCAACTTGACTTACCTACTCAACTTCAAATAAATAAATTTAAAATATTTGGAAATACTTGCATATGTACTTCCACATGTAAATGGCAGCAAGGTCAGCTTGAAGTTTGCGATGTCAAACAGTTTCACAAATTCGTTTACCGCTAGTCAAGTATAAAACAAAATTCGGAAAAATTAAAAAAAATAAATGTAGAAAGAAACCTAGATGTAGAATTGAAGAAGCAATCAGAAATACATAGTATATGATTTACAAAGGACATAGTATTTAATCGAATGTCAAATGCAAAACTCCTAAAGGGCGAATGTGTAGCTGATGGCGAACGTGTTCGTATTTACCATTTACATACATATGTACATGCAGTCAATAAGAGTATGTGAATATTATACGTGCAGAAAATCCAATTATTTTAACTATTAGTATGCACATATACACACTTACATTATATATATATTCATATGCAAAATTTATCATCCAATTTTGTTTTTGAATAAATTTTTTACTAAATAAAAGACTTATATTTAGAGATATATGTATAATTGGCGCGTACACCCTTTTGGGTGTTTGACCGAGCTCCTCCTCCTGTTTGTGGTGTGCGTCTTGATGTTATTCCCCAAATGGAGGTACCTACAGTTTCAAGCCGACTCCGAACGGCAAATATTTTTATGAGGAGCTTTTTCATGGCAGGAATACACTCGGAGGTTTGCCATTGCCTGCCGAGGGGCGACCGCTATTAGAAAAAGCTTTTTCTTAATTTTTTGATCTTTCACCGAGACTCGAACCAACGATCTCTCTGTGAATTCCGAATGGTAGTCACGCACCAATCCATTCGGCTACGGCGGCCGCCAGAGATGGAAATCTTTATTTTGACCTTTACGCATTCCATTGCTTTTCTGTTTATATTGAGCAGCTCTCTAGTTCAGAATTATCAAATATATTTAACGTACCACGTTATTTGCAAAAATTATAAATCTTCCAATTGGGTGATTAATTTTGCGCCACATTTTATGTACATATGTAATATAGAGGGTTCATTGGGGTCTAGCTCGGGTTCACCTCGGGTTAATTCGGGATAAACCCGGTGCTAATTCAGAATCAAGCCAGTGCAATTCGAGATAAGTGCGAAATGAATTCGGTACTTATTATGGATTAATTCGGCACGAGTTCGAGATCAATTCGACTCTTGTTCGGTATTAATTCGGTACTAGTTCGGGACTAACTCGGCACTAGTTCAGAATTAACTCGATATTTATTCGGTGCATTTTCGGGATTTCTTCGAACTAGCTCGGCATCCAATAAATTCAGGACTAAACTATATTGGACAAACCCGCATTCATATAAAAGAGGCACAGGTATACGAGTTTGTTAAAACAAATTAGAACCTTTCTTTTTTGGATCCACATACTTGGAAAAGAGTTTTTCGAAGAGACCGCTGACACGAGACATGATTCGTGTAACCTATTTAACCAGTTTTTAATTTTTTGTAGACTTCGATACGACCTTTGCTCGCTGAAATATCGAACATGCAAAGGAATCTGCCAGATAGAATTTTTGTTTTACGAAATTTTCACAAAATTACTTTCTATTTTTTATTTTTATTTGGCTTGTCATTTTAGATATCAAAGAAAATTGAAATAAAGGGTTTTCCAACAACAGGTGTTATTTTGCAATGGATTGCGCTATCTAGAAATGATTAACAATTTTTTATCGCCGGAATTGAATGGTATCGATCTGGACAACGTTTATTTTCAACAAGACGGTGCTGTGTGCCACATAAGCAACGAAACCATTGATCTTTTACGGGAAAAGTTTCCGGACCGTATTATTCCACGAAGAGGTGATCACGATTGGCCACCCAGATCTTGTGATTAAATATCTTGTGACATTTTTCTTTGGAGACACTTGAATGAGAAGGTCTACGCCAACAGCCCAGGGTCGATTGAAGACCTTAAAGATGGAATTCGTGAGGCTATCGAAGACATGGGGCAATCACTTTGCAACTCGGTTATGGAAAATTTCATGAAAAGGATATTGTCCTGTAAGAGTGGTCGTAGTGGCCATTTATCTAATGTTATTTTCCACTATTAACTACAGACCTTCCTCTTAATAATGAAATAAACATCCGATCATTTATATGAAAAATATTGGAAGTTGAATTAGTTTTAAAGGTGACACACAGATGGCGCTATTTATCACTTTATCGCGTTGGCAATACTAAATATATATTCATGACAAAGCCTCATCCCTAGGCTTTGTTTATCAGTATCTGTCATTTCGCTGAAGTATAAACAACGCAGTGTTTTCGTGCTCCGAGTATGTCAACTTTCGTGCTGTCGAAACGCAATTTGCGGGAAGCTTGGCTTTTCTGCTTCAATTTGAAAAAAAAAATACAGCCCAAGCCCGTGAATTGCTGCAGGAGGCCTACCCAGACCATACTCCGTCGATTTCAACATGTGAGTACTGGTTTCGACGATTCAAAAGTGGTGATTTTCACACCGAAGACAAGGAGCGTCTTGGCCAGCCCAAAAAGTTCGAGGACGCGGAATTGGGGGAATTGGTAAACGAGGACTCGTGCCAAACCAAAGAAGAGCTTGATGAATCATTGGGCGTTGATAAATCAACCGTTTGCAAGCGTCTAAAAGCGATGGGAATGATCCAAAAGCAAGGACATTGGGTCCCGTACGAGTTGAAGCTGTGCGACGTCGAACGGCGACTTTTTACGTGCGAATTGCTGATCGAGCGACAAAATCGCAAGGGTTTTTTGCATCGGGTGGTGACTGGCGGCGAAAAATGGATCCACTACGATAACCCAAAACGCAAAAAATCATGGGGTTTGCCCGGCCACGCATCAACGTCGACGGCCAAGCAGAATATTCACGGCAAGAAAATCATGCTCTGCATTTGGTGGGATCAGGTCGGCGTCGTATATTTTGAGCTGCTCCAACCGGGCGAAACAATCACGGGGGATCGTTACCGACTGCGATTGATGCGTTTAAGCCGGGCATTGAAAGAAAAACGGCCGGAAACGGTAAAAAGGCACGACAAGGTTATTTTGCAACATGACAACGCTCGGCCGCATGTTGCTCAACCTGTCAAAAAATACCTTGAAACGCTTGGCTGGGAAGTGTTACCCCACCCGCCGTATAGAACACACATAGCTCCCTCCGATTATCATTTGTTCCGGCATATGCGTCTCGATTTGGCGGACCAGCGGTTCTCCTCGTACGAGGCTACCAAAATATGGGTTGAGTCATGGATAGATAAAGCAGCGGCCAGAATTTTGGAGAAACGGCATCCGGAAATTGCGAATAAAATATTTTGTACCGTTTTTCCCCAATAAAGCCCCAAATCTTCGAAAAAAACCTTTAAAACTAATTCAAAAGCATTTTTCTTTAAATATCGAAACCACATCTCTTATTGGAAAACCCTTTACATTAGTAAAATAAAAGAAGTAATTAGATTTTAATAGCCCAACAGTTTTTTACCTAAGAAAACATTAAAGATAATTCCGCCTTGAAAAACCTCTTTCTTAACAAACAACCGTCACCAGGAGTTCCGAGAGTTTGGTTCGTTTTTAGCAGAACTTGACAATAAACTAATTATAGGTTGAATAACTTTACTCAGAACCCCGTAATGTTGTCAAACTCACATTACAACAATCAAAGACGAAAGAAATGTATTCCACAGCAAAACACTTGTTCCCAAAAATATCGTAAACTTCTTCAGGATTTTACCTCCTTTAATTCGTACAAATTATTTTGTATTTAAGATATATTTAGTTTAATATTTATCACCCTTTAGTAGCGAAAAACCAGTTGAAAACACTAAGAAAAAAATACACTATTTTTCTTTTTGTCCATATTTCTGTAGCTTTAAATTGCCTAAATCGGAAGCTCAAATACCACACAGATGTCAGGAAGCGTTAAAGTGTCAGGGGATTTATTAAATTTATCTTCATTGTGCCTTCATTTACACACACACGTGTATGCATATTTTTTCTTTCACTGACCAGCTCAGCTCATCCAGCAGTTGTTCAGAGTTGCGGCAAGAAAAAAGGCATATAACTGAACGTAGCAAATCACACTTGCTTAGCACATTCGTGTACAGTTACTAACATAAAAATGTGAACTCCAAATAAATCATAGTTTGTGTGGCAATATTTGTTTACATTCAGGTTTCAGCAGCAGCACAAATCAGGAGCTCTAATACCGCACAGATATCATGGAACGTTAAAGTATTTTATATTTTTGTATTTATTGTTATAGCTTATATCTCTATAATTAAGAAAAGGTGTGCTAAAATATTTAGTAGAGCCTCCTTGAAATTGGTATCTAGGTAAAATTGCAAAGGTTTATACTAAGGCCACTGGTTTAAATAGGCGGAGCACGCTCTTAATGTATGTAAAGGGTAGCGCTCACTAAGATTCCAATAACCAGGTAAATCAGGCAAGCAGTTGATCTCTCCTTAATACCGGACGAAATAATCAATCAAAAATATAAATACATCCGAGCCATCATGGAACATTAATGCTCCAGCCGTTTTGTTGATTTTAAGCTGTAGTGTAACTATTGCGGCTACTATCGAATGGTTTGTGTATGCCGTGAGCTATAACGTTGAAATGGCGCTGTTACCATGAAAATTCAAATTATGGTAAAACTGTTTCTAATAGCGGTGATATATATATAAATACATATAATTGCCGCTCATGCCCTTTTCGTGTATTTGGCCGAGCTCCTCCTCTTATTTGTGGTGTGCGTCTTGATGTTGTTCCATAAATGGGGAGACCTCCTGCCTTATTACCTGCCGAGGGGCTTTTAGAGTAAATTTTTCTATAATTTGATATTTCATTGACGGAAATGGAAATGGAGCTGCATAATCGAACTTGCGCACTTCCAAGTGATAGTCAAGTACCAACCCATTCAGTTATGGCAGCCGCGTGGCGGCGGTGATTTCACGCCAGTCAATTGCTAACCTTTGAGCGCATTTTGGTCATAAAACAAAATCATCTCATAAAACATTTGTCATTTGGAAACTGTACACGATGACGGCGCCCCCTTTTGAAGGATTTGTGGGGACAACTTTAAGGCGTACATTATAAATTGAAGGAAAAAATCGCACTGGGATTACTCAACCGCTTTGCACATAGTAGCTCCAGCATTTTATGATTTAAAAGGCTTATGCTTTTACCGCGGACTCCTATAATCATTTAAATAGAACATTTTATGTTCCCAACTGCAATTTATGCCCACTACCATATTGTTATATTTTCACAGAATTCATTAAATTCACAATTCCATAATATGGAGTTACAGACACCAAAGCAAGAAAGAATAGTTTGAAATAAATTTCTACGAATTACATTTCCTTTTACTTTGAATTTTTGATAATTTTTTGTATAGTATTTCCTTAGCTTTAGTAAGAGCTTTCTACTCCAAATTTAGTGTTATGTGTCAAAGCGATAAATGAAACTGAAAAACAAGTAGATAACTGCACTTAAAATAAAAAAAACAAATTGTTTACAATTTTTTACTGTAGTCATGTTTTTGTTGATATGCGCTAAATATGTATTTGTAGTATTTATATTTGATGATGACAGCAAAACTTTTAGCCTTGATTTATTCTACGTTTATCACATAACTACCTAGTACTAGAGCACTTATTAAATAACTTTGTATGAAAAATAGAAAGGAAAGTATTCAAAGTAGCTGCAATAGAAAGAAAAGTATTCAAAGTAGCTGTTAGAAGCTGCTTTAGAAATTCTAGTAGGTCTGCGAAGTGTCCAACCATACTAATTTTCTGAGACAGCACACATTTCTCTTTGTTTATTTATTTACCCATTACTGCTTAAAGTGACCAATTTACAAATGACAGTTAATCTCAATTTGCTGTTGGAATCTTAAATATACATACATACCAGATGTTCTTTTACAAAAGAGTGACTTAAATAATCTAAGTGAGAGGAGTATCAAAAATAAACTATCGTTTAACTTTAACAAGCCCCTGTTGAAAGCTCAAAGTCTTATCGCCCCATATCATTGTTTCCCAAACTTTAAGATTTCTACTATTGAAGAATTCTTAGGTTTAGGGGTACTTTTTGGCTTAGGTTTTAATTTGGATAGCTATATAAATTGGCTTATTCTCCAAATGAGCTTCTTTCAAGCACCACGCGAGAGATTCTAAGGATTCTTACATAAATTACTAACAATTCGCTGTTTAATTCTCGTGTCCAAGTCAAATTGAAATATGATTATATTGTCTGGAATCCATTGTGAGACATCACTCTGATAGCATTGAGCGAGTACAACGCAGTTTCACTCATTTCACCCTCCAACCGCTTACTTTTGATGACCCCTATCCATTTATAATGAACGCTGCTTGCTGATGCATCAATCAAATTCTTGCTTTGGCATTTGATGTTTATTTTCGATGTTATTGGTAGTTTAATAGACTGTTGATCATTACGTGCACAGATTGGAATCTATTATCCATTTCATGTTATAGCAGTTAAATCTGATTATTTTTGTTTTATCCGCTGGAGCAGTAAACCTATCTTTTCCGCGTCTGTGCCGATTGTCTAATGACCGGAGCTTGGAAATTGAATGGCGTGAACTTACCAGGACTTTCTGAGTCCTCCGTCTATTGTACTGGAGTCACAAGGTTCTCAAAATAGCACACGGAGAAACGGATTCCATCTCTTCTACCGTTTTCTGACAAATAAGTTGTGCAATTCATATTTAACAACAATGCGGGGATGCCGATGGAGAGGTAGGAAGTCTCTGAGACCAATTCAGTTCTCTGCTTGGCAGGCTCATCAATAATTTCATTTCCCAGATTAGTAAAATATTGCCTGCACACCTAAGGGACTTGATCTTCTTCCTTGATTAATTTGGATCCACACCCTGACGTCGTCAGAGCCTTGATTGCGGCTTAGCTATCGGAAAAAGTCTTACTCGCTCCCGCGTTCGCTAAGCATTTTACATGCCTGCAGGATCGCAAAGATTTCGGCCTGAAAAACACTAGCAGTATTCGGGAATTCCGAATTTAAAATGATGCTATACTGGGTTACCCATATTCGACGGGCCCATGTGTTTTTTTTTTTTTTAATTCAAAGAAAAACACAATTTTTTTGATGTTGACGATAACAATCATTTTATTTGGTTCAAGTAAATTTGACGACATCACTTTGGAATATGATACCTCTCAAATGGCCGCCTTGAGCCTGTACGGCGTATTATGCCCGTTTTTCAGCATTTTCCATAATTTAAGCTAATATTTCGGCTGGAATAGCGAATAGCGGCTATTTCCTCACGAATTTTGTGCTTGAGCTCTTCTGTGGTCTTTGGCTTATTAATATAAACCTTTCAATTTAAATATCCCCACGAGAAGAAGTCAGGTGGCGTTAAATCGGCTGAAACAATTTCTACAAAAAATTGATTGTGGTGTGAGCTGTGTGTGGTGGAGCGCCGTCTTGTTGAAACCAGAACTGCCTCATACGCTTTCGGCGAATAATTGGCATCACAAAAGTGGTTATCATATCGCGATAACGCTCCTGATTGACAGTAACAGCTTGATCATCTTCATTTTCGAAGAAAAACAGCCCAACAATCGTTTTCGCACTAACGCCGCATCAAACAGTGACTTTTTCTTCGTAAAGGGGTACCTCTTGAATTTCGAGAGGATTTTCAGTGGCATAAATGCGGCGATTTTGCTTGTTTACCGTCCCATTCAATAAGAAATGAGCCTCATCGGACATTATGATCTTCTTCTTCTTCTTCTTCTTCTTCTTCTTCTTCTTCTTCTTTTGACTTGTTTTGTTGAATGAAAATTTCAACAATTTGGGAGCGCTCGCGTGGCGTGTACTGTTCCATGGTAAAAATCTGCTTGGACTGACGCTTCCAACGCGGTATATCATTAAGCGATCTGACGTCTCTGTCAAAAGATACAGGGTTGCCAGATGGGTTCGTCGAATATGAACAATCCTGTATTTAATGTATAGAAAAATTGAGGGGAGTTATTGTCATAACTAGCCGAGGATAAAGAGTAGAAAAAATATATTTCTTGTTGAAAATAAAACAGATCAAAAACCAATATAATTAATTGTAAATTCGTTGCTACTCGTATTTGTAATAAAAAAATTGTAATATATGAGAAACAATTTTACAAAAACTTTGAATTTGTTAACGTTAGCCGTAGTTTTGGATTCCCTATAATAGTAATAATAATTTTAAATATTTTCTACTCCTTTTTAGGGTTAACAAAGCTGTTAAACGGCTAAGCTTTTTTGGATGGGAGAGCTTATTTTTTATTGCCACTTATGAGGGCTGACGCATGAATCAACGAGCTGGAAAATGTTGTTTCCTTTTTTAATATAAATTCCAATATTTTTAGAATTTCCCTACAATATTAGTAATTGTAAAGTAGGTTATCCTCTTTTCGACAAATTGTACTTTTTTACTGCAGTGACGTCATGGAATCTATGTGCACTTCCATGTGTGTGTATGGTTGCGTGTTAACTATGCTTTGGTCCGAAAACAAAATCGTGAAACTGCCGACTGGCAGTAAGAATATGATGCGAAAAGAAATAAGAAAATAAAATTCGGAAAACAAGCAAGAAAATATTGCTATTGCTATAAATTGTGGACCCTAAAACCCTAAAAACAATAAAATTAAATGAACACGGCACAACCATTTCCGCTCAAAGATATACAATCTGCACAAATACGAGTACACGCAAGCACAATACGAATGTGAGTGTTAGCGCAGAAATGCATGTTGAATAATGCGCAAGTAAACACGCAAACTAATAACTAAAAGTGACGCCGCCATTAAACGACAGACGGCATGATGACTTCTGCGGCAGTGAGTGGCGGCAGAGTGGCAATGAAAATTTAACCACGTAGCTACAAACACAACTATACTAAAATACATTCACAACAGTTCTTTTGCACACATACATGCACATGAGTGGCAGAACGGACATTTGTGGCTGCGGTCAGTGGTGGGGTGCCGCTGTGGTGTCGCCACTTGAGGTCGCATGAGCAAATGACAGACACATTCTCGTTGCATAAATATATTCCCCATATGTATATGTATGTGTTTGCAAGCTCATCTTGTGCAATATTGCTCATGTATGACTATATTTATTTTCAGTTTGAATACTTTGTGATTTTACGAGTATTCCCTACTTAAATATGAATTGGAATTTGTGCGCGCGAAGTGTTAAAATTAAGTTTTATTGTTGAATGGAAAATATCAGCAAAGTCTCTTAAGTTAAATAAAGTGAGCAGTAATTAAGAGAGCCAACATACAGATGTATATACATACATGCCTGGGAAGGTACAAATATTTAGTATATTTTTTGTAGTTTGTTTGAATGCTTTTTTATTTTAGGTGTACCATATTCTCTGTGAGGTTCTTATTGCCCTGATAGAACTGCAAAAAATTAAACGAAGCGGGTGGCTGGAAGGAAAAAACGAATGGGCATGTCACTCTATTACAGAAAACACAGCACACCAGATGGTTCAAAAATGGGCTGTGGTGCCGGAGTTGGAGTTGGAATATATTCTCATAATTTTAGAAAAAATCTGTGCGACTTCTAATGTCTGCAGTGTCTACTAGGCAAAAGTACTGGCAATTGGGGAAGCTTGTAGGTTACTAATCCCAGATTTCTCTTTCAAAAGCAACATCACTATTCTTTCGGATAGCCAAACTGCAAACCAGACACTGGATTTAGCTATAATCACCTTTGAATTGGTGGAACAAAGAAGGAATACCTTTCAAAGTGATACCTTGTAAGAAAACCATAACTTTAACTTAATCTGGGTTCCAGCGAATTGAAACATTGAAAGTAATGAAAAAACAGATGAAATGGTAACAGGCGGATCTGCAGAATCGCTCTTGCAGAATCTTTATTCCCACTTCTGAGTACAATCAAGAATACAGTTTAAAATACCTTCGAACGCGGATTGTAAATGGAGATACCAAGCGACATACAAAATTAGCAATACGTTATGACCCACCTAATACCACAAACGAACATCAGCATTGATAAATATGAAACGATATGGGACGCCTAGAAACTCATGACTCAGACTTGATTTTTCACAATGTTTTTGCAGAATATTTTCTCAATTCCTAGACGTTTTTGTTTTTAAAATATGCAAGAAGATATTTTATTACAAATATACAATAACAACCAATTTGCACCACACTTGCACTTTGCAAATATTTTGTAGGCGTAAAATAATAATGAAACGATTAAGGCAAGAAAACAATTTTTGGTAGAAATTTAATGCTTATCTATGTAAACCTCTGCCCGAATTTAAATATTTATTTAATATTATTATTTGTTGTTATTTATTATTATTACAAAGTGCTTGAGCAGCAACTCACATCGCTTTCAATTGTGTTTATTTTCCTTTAAATATATTGATTTCAACGCCCTTGAAGTATTTCTTCTTTTAGCCACTCAGTTGAAGTGCTTCTGACAGATTACATGTTAATCATACGCACCGGCGTACTTACATTCATTTATGTGCGCACAAGCACACATACACATATACACACATTCATATGCTTAATGTACTTAACATATTTGATCTTCAGCACTTTGGCTCTCGATTTGCGCACTTGCATAACTGTAAATTTCCAGAAGCTTTCAGCCTCACTCAATGACCCTCCTGTGTTGACTGTTGGCGCCTTAGGCAGGATAATCACACCCAACCATGTGTACAAAATTCTCAAGTGTGTTTATATGTACATAATTAAACACATTTGCAATTGAATTAACCAACATTCAAGCAGAATAGATGGTACTTCTAATGTAAATTGATTGGGAAAATAACACTCGCAGTAGGCATATAAACGATAAGTGGATAAATATTCATACGGGGTCTTTCGTGTGTGAGTTAATTTTTTAGCTGTATTTGGTTTTGACAGCTATCATAGTTCTATGATCTTCCATTGGCAGGCTAACTTATCATTTATTTATTCATTTATTAAGAAGAGTAATATCTAATTATAAGCTATTTAGGTTGATTACCTACACATGAGCAGAAAGCGGCTTGAAAACTACCTAGAAATATTTAAAATTCACTACAAAGTTCGCGAATCTATAAAATTTTGCAAACACCCAAAACTTTGGTTATTGTTGGTCCATATAACCAATCATTCAACACAGCCTGTAGTTGAAATTTTAGTCAAAAAATTTGAGTCCTTTGACTCGATAGAGATAGCATTGAAGGCGATCAGTCGGTTCTACGTTATCGAAACGACCCGGATTTATATCCGGGCAAGGACTGTCACTCCAGCAGCATTCTCCGTATGTAAGTATGGGAAATGTTTATGCTGCTACAACAACAACAATCAGTATTTGTTGCTAATTGCACGGAGTTCACAACCATTACTCCTATTGGACTGATTTCGCCTCTCACCTTTTTAAGATTAGATGCAGCTTCATTGAAGCCGTAAACACACTTTACTTTACATTTTACTGTACACTGCATTAAGAAACTAGAGCAGATTGATTTTTTAACAAGTTTTGACAACTACTTTACTTCGTACTAAATTCTTTAACCCTTTTTCTCTCATTCTCCTAAAAGAAGTATACAAATAAAAGTTTCAAACTTTGCGCAAATTTAAAAATATATTGAACAGATTCTCATCAAAATTTCACACGTTTTAAAAATTTAGAGTACTCAGTTTTATTGTTCATTAACTTTTTTATAATAAAGCGCACATTTCAAGTAGCTCAGAAAACGTGTTACTTTTCACAACTTTTTGCTGACGGCGTTGGGTGTCCTCTTATATATAAAAAACGTCGAGTATTCGTTTTATGGGCAAGGGCATCAGCAAAAAAAATTAGCAAAAATCAACGATATTTTTGTGGTACTTGAAACTACCACTTTTTCGAGTTAAAAATTAATGGGCAATAAAATTGCATACTCGAAAATTTTCTAAAGCTTTTAATTAAAATTTGTCAAGTTTTGATGAACATTCCTTTTTAATTGGCGCAAATTTTGGAGTTTGGATTTTTATGGGTTTTGTAGGTGAATAATGTTTTTGTTTTTTTTTTAATTATAACAATTAAATAAGCAACAAATGAATTGCCACAAAATGTAAATAAGTTTTAGTGCTATAACTATTTAATGCATCGAATATGCGGAATTCAATCTGTTCATTGTAATACGATTTTTCTGGGTGTATTAATTAAGGAATTATTTGTAAAAATTTGGTAGCCAAACTTGCTAGATGTAGACAATTCTCATGAAACTTCCTGAAAGACAAAGCCATTGGTTATTATTATTATCACTGCGATCTGAAAAGTCTATTCCAATACTTTCATGGATTTAGAGTATTTCTCTGAGCCCAAGTTGCTCCATAAATTTGAGTTTCTGTCCTATTTTATTGAGTTTCATTCCCTCCTAGAGTCCCTTTGATGGCATATCATTAAAACTTTCGTTCATTATTCTTTATTAACGATTTAATAAAAATAGTGAGTTTCAAAAATATAAATTGGAAAAGTTAAAAAAAAAGTGTAAAATCTCCAAAAAAAACTCTCCAGTAGTTCCTTGCCCATAAAGACCAATATAAAAATATTCATGTACATACCAATGCATTGGAAAATTTCTGAAATTAAAATGATCCCAAAGCCAGGGAAAAATCCCAACGAAGTCACATCTTACCGTCTAATAGCATTACTCCCAGTCATCGAAAAGCTATTTGAAAAACTATTTTCCAAACGATTAAAGAATATAATTTCTAATAAACAATTGATATCATCGCACCAATTTGGATTTCGAGAAAAACATTCAACGATAGATCAGATACATCGTATAGTACACATCATAGAAGAGGCCATAGAAAACAATCAAATGTGTTCAGCAATATTCTTGATGTCGCACAGCCGTTTGATAAAGTGTGGCACGAAGGTCTAATCAGCAAGCTCAGAGCAATGCTCCCATATCAATAAACTGTGCTATTGGAATCATATCTCACAGACAGATATTTTAGAGTGGAAGAGACAAGCATACTCAAACAATAAAAAAATTGAAACTGGTGTACCACAAGGCAGCATTCTTGGGACAGTACAGTATTTGCCCTATACTGCAGATCTAACTGTTTCAAATACAAGTAAGATAGTCACTTTTGCTGATGACACGTGTAGTGTATCTTCGCCTATGGAAATAACGCAAATGAATCAACTAGAAAGTTACAGGCATCGATGGACGAAGTTGTCGCATGGACTGAAAATTGGAGAATCAAACTAAATGAAAGCAAGTCTGTTCACGTAGACTTTACAAACAAGAAAATAGCATGTAACCCAGTGAAAATATCATCTGCTACTGTTCCGTATAGTAATACAGCAAAATACTTGAGTATGACTTTGGATGCAAAGCTCAAATGGAAAGAGCATGTCAAAATGAAAGCAACTGAAATCAACTTAAAAATTAAAAAAAAATGGAATGGTTAATTGGCAGAAAGTCTACATTGTCAATACAGAACAAATTATTAATATACAACCAAATAGTTAGGCCGGTATGGACGGCATTCAATTGTGGGAATTTACCACTAAATCAAACATTGAAGCTGTACAACGCCTGCAGAATGAGATTTTCAGAGACATGGTCAACGCACCCTTAGTATATGCGAAATCACGACCTGCACAATGATCTGTCGGTGAAAAAGTCCCAATTCCTGCAAATAAGCATGAAACCAGGCTGAAAAAGTACACAAACCCGAAGGCCACAGAACTTACCAAAACAGTCTGCACAAGATGACTACGAAGAACTAAGCCACGAGACGGCAGCTCCTTACTTATTTCGAAAGAAATAAGGCCCTATGATGGCGTCATGGCTCTATGAACTTCTCGAACAGTTTTTTTTTTTTTTTTTTTCAAAGTCAATTTCCACAATCTGGCAGCATTGTTCCGGCGTTAAATGATCTATGATGACTTACCAAACCTTACTAAATGGAAATGTTAACCGAGTTTGCCATTCTCAACAGTCAAACCAAAATTCTCGATTTCTATAGTTCTCATGTAGGTGAAAAAAAAACAACTGAGAGTTAAAATTTCATTTGTTCGTGCTATGAGTTCGGCCAACTTAGAAATGTTATTCTGAGAGGGCTGGAATTGAAGATTCTTTTATAATAAGTATCGAACTGAGAGGAACTTCACCAAAATTCGAAAAAAAGTTAAAAGGTGCTAAATGATTCATCCTTTTTTTCCAGAATAACTTTTACACTAAATAAAAAAGTGATTTTGAGGGATAGAAATCTTTATCTTGACCTTCATGTTTATCAATTTTTATGGTGCTGCTGTCTTGTTCACAAATCTTTAAGTGCTACGATGCTCAAGTATTAAATGCTGTACCTACAACGCCCTTTGCAAAAAATATAAATCTTCCGATAGCTTGATTATTTTTGTGCCACTTTAAATTTATTCATGTTTCGAATATAGATATAATTTTTGTCGTTTTAAGGCTACTTTTATTCAAGAAAAGTACATTTTTTTCATTTTCATTCTCTTTCACTGTCAAACTAAACAGAACCTACCACTTGGAGCACCCTTTGCACTTATGCTTGTCTAACTGATGTTATTTTAAATTCTGTTATTGTAAGGTAATAAGTATTTATTCAGAGTGTTAAGTGATTTACTTGGATATATTATAGATTATTTTAGATAGTCTCTACGGAATTTTAAGCAACACCTTTTTAAGGTCAAATAAGCCATGCATATTTATGCGAATTGTGCAAATCACAAAACGTATTACATACATACATACCTGGAATATTAAACTAAATTATATGCATGCAAAGAATTTGTACAATAGTACGAATATTCCATAAAACCGAAATATTTCCAAATTATCCACTTTTCTTTTCTTTTCACAAAAACTTCGCATAATAATAACACCGACGACTATTTGTAGCAAATAATAATTTAAGGAAATTGTTTGCCAGTTTGCACGCATACAAATTTATCTTAGTTTATGGGCCTTTCCGGCAGCTTCATCAGATGTAAATATGAGTTTTACATGTACTTTATAAACAAAATGTTGCAACTCTGCACGAATTTTCTTATTTCAGATAACGAGCAACATAATGATGATAGATGTTTGGTACTTCATCTGAATTTAAAACACATGAACAATAAGCCACACCTTAACTCCAGTCCTTAATAAATACTCGTACAATTGGTCATTTGCTGCTGCAAGCCATTTCACTAGGTACCTCCTCAGTGTGAATAATTTGTGTGCCGTACATACCTACATACATGAGATTGTTGACACGTGCCGGAAGACATTAATGAATAAATATTACAGCTTTGTGAAGAGCATAAAAGGTTGCTTGGGCATGAGGAGAAGGATTTTTGTTGTGAAGATGCTTGCATAATGCAGTAATAATTAGTGTCATTAATAATGTATTTTTATTTTCAATTTTATTTTAAAGGCAAATAGTTCACGTAATCACAATTTGTGTGCGATGTGAGGTAAGCAGAGAATTAAGTAATCAAAAATAATGAATTTTAATTAGGTGCTGCTCATACGCATTGTCGGAATATGAAATATTTCGATAATAAGTGTGTAAATAGGGCAAAGTGTAAAAGTTAGTTTAGATGTGAAGTAATGCATATAAGAAATTTGCAAAAACAGGAAAGTTTGTAAGGAAATTATAAAGAAACTGTGGTTGATTTATTGGAAATACAATACATTTTTTAGTTTTTTTCAGGGTATTGATCAAACAATAAGTTCTAAGTGTTTCCCGCCTTATTTAGACCATAAAATTTACGTAAGTAGGATTATTCGATTTATATCGATTCATTTAATTATATCAACTGTAAGATGGTTTTCTCACAATTTTGTGGTCATTTTGAAGTCTGTTGTACAATTCAGTGATTGAAAAGTTACCAGCCATATTGGGTAAACACTAGACTAGTTCGTTCTCATGAGCTGTATGAGCTTTACGGCGACTTAGACTTAGCGCAGCGAATAAAGATCCAGCGGTTACGCTGACTGGGTCATGTCGTCCGAATCGATACAAACGCTCCGGCTTTGAAAGTATTCGATGCGGGGTGTCCAACTGGCGCCTTTTGGCACGAGAAAGAAACGACTGGCGCTCTTTGTTGAACTCAGCCAAAATCGCGTAAGCGGTTATCCTGCCAATTAAGAAGAAGAAGTTCGTTCTCATAAGTTTTCCCAAAGGACATTTTAGCAACATCAGTCTTGCAAATGTTTGAAAAGTTAATCTTTTAATATCAGTTCTGGACTATATGTCATATATAGGGTTTTTCAGTAAGAGCGCTTCAACTTTTGAACTTTTTTGAATAAAACACAAACGGTTTGACTTTTTTAACTAATTTTTTTTTTTTATTATCGAGTTTGAACATGTAATATACATTTAAGTATGAAATTTGATTTCTTTTGCATGACCACTGCGTGCACGTTTTACGAAGTCCAATCGTTGAACCCAATTTTCGACCACTCTTTTGCATAAATCGGCCGAAATTCCAGCAAGTTTGCGTTCAATATTGTTACTGTAGACCAATGACTTCACGTAACCCCAAAACGGGACGGCTTGTTAAATGGACCGTAAAATGGCCGTAATGCTCTTAAAGTAGCAGCAACAGAACGATTATTTTTATAAAAATTTGCACGATTTGCAATCGTTGCTCAAGAGTGTAGCGTTCCATGATGAAATGTATAGTAATGAAGTTTACAAATGACAGACGAAAAATAAAAAATATTACGTCGTTCGCCCTCCCTATCGGAAAAAAGTTGAAGCGCACCTATTGAACAACCCTATATTATGAAAGAACGAAGAGGACCAGGTACAATGAGGTCTTCCTGAAGATGACTTCGCATTGAGGTCAAAATATCAAGGATGACAAATTAATATTAGCAAAACTTCGGTTTCTTACTTTGATATCAAATCTTCCTTAAGCTCACAATATAAAAATTCGAAAACATTGAATAATAATGCATGCGGTTCTTACATAATTGCCTATGGTCCCGTGAGGGAGTAAAGGGCCACTTAAGGGTCCTTAAACCGCACGAATTAGTCTTTTCCCTTTACATCGTGGTCATTGTCGAATTGTAGAGTGTCGTGTTCATCGAAGACAAAACTAGCAGCAAACCTTTTTTGTGGAAGTAAACTGTCTTTTACTTATATAGAACTATGTATATAGCGTCCGCTGTAGTCGAGTAAGTTAGTGCATCACTACCATTCGGAAGTGTGTAGGTTCAAAGCCCCGCACACGAAATACCAAGTCACAAGAACAGTTTTTATAACAACCGTCGCTCTATGCACGCAATGGCAAACCTCCAAGTTAATTTTTGATAGAAAAAAGCTAGCTTAAAGATCTGTTTAAAATCTGTCGTTTGGTGTAAATTTAAAACTGAAGGTCGCTCGACTTGTTGAAAAACATGAAGATGTACACCACAAACAGGAGGAAGCGTTCGGCGCAGAACCCAAAAAGGGTTTGAGTGCTAAATATATCTATACATATTTAAAATATTATATGCATAACTGTACCATGATTTGTAGTCTGAAACGTGAAATACGGCTTATAGCAGACATTCATCTAATACGCTAAGAATTTTTCAATCATTCCCAATCAACAAAAAAAAAAAATAAAAAATAAATAATTGGCGCGTACACTTCTGTTAGGTGTTTGGCCGAGCTCCTCCTCCTATTTGTGGTGTGCGTCTCGATGTTGTTCCACAAATGGAGGGACCTACAGTTTCAAGCCGACTCCGAACGGCAGATATTTTTATGAGGAGCTTTTTCATGGCAGAAATACACTCGGAGGTTTGCCATTGCCTGCCGAGGGGCGACCGCTATTAGAAAAATGTTTTTATTAATTTTGCTTTCACCGAGATTCGTACCAACGACCTCTCTGTGAATTCCGAATGGTAATCACGCACCAACCCATTCGGCTACGGCGGCCGCCCAATCAACAATAGCGCCCACATTTCGGTTGCTAGTAAACAGCCAATTCAATTTCTAGCTTAAGAAATAAATCCTATTGAAGCTATTAGGTGTTCATAGATGGCATGAAATTGTTGAATCCTCTATTTGTCAAACAACATCACTACATTTATGGCAAATAAGATAGGAAGGCGGACACAAGTTAAGCCAATTTTATACATACATATATAAAAATACACAAAGTAGGCTGCACCACCTTACAAGATAAAAGTTTTCCATTAGCCTTGAGCGTAGAGTATTCTTGCAAGTCACTTTCGAACAAAAATTATTTTACGTACAGGCAAACTCAATATTTGGCACAGTCCATTTTGGTGTCACTAAAACACATAAGTTACAGCAGCAAAAAAAAAAAAAAACTATGCACGACATTATTGTTTAAGCAGTGACTAATTGGACCTGTAGAGAATAAAATTTCCCAAGCACCCAAAATCCAAACCTGATTGTAGAGAGCGTAGGAGTGAAAGCAAATAAGTTTGTATCTTGAAATGGCAAATCTAGGACAGTGGATAAATTCAGCACGACAATGTCCGGTTAAAATACTCACACTAACCGGTTTAACATATCTCTGAAGCTCTTTGAGTCCCGATCGACCCACTGGTGGCTCCAAAGGCACGACAACCCGACAAGTTGAAGTCAATACTCACTGAGCTGTCTTGAAGCATAACTTTTCTCCCAATAGTGAGTTCTTCCTCAACTATTTTAACCAACTACGAATAGGAATAGATTCATTGGTATGAGTAGCAGAAGTCCGAGATATACGATTCCAGATAAATCCAACCTTTCTGGTTTTTCTTTTATATCTACAAGGGTCCCTGAAAAAGTGCAAGTGGGAAAGTAGATCCTTTGGGGCGGCTTTAGTGACAATGTAAAGATCTACTCACTGAAAGGTGTTAAGATGAAACTAAGACAACTTAATAGGTTCACAGAGCACTTGATTTTTGTTTATTTGCTCACCTTGTACAGACTTTCTTAAAGCTCACCTAGCCATAATTTGGTCTCTCTGTCATGTTTTTTCAATATAACTCGAAAAGCTAATGAAATCTTACTAAGAAACTGGTATAGTTTTAACTAATAATGATAAATAAACTGGGGGATTTCCTTTCCAAAAATAAGAAATAAACTGTATACCTTTTAAACATTTTTAACAAAGAACAAAACGTTTTTCACAAACAAATTTTTAAAAACTATAGCTATTTTATCGAAAGCGGTCAGAAAAATGATTTGCATGTTAAGCGGAAACGAGGATATTTCACTTTAAAAAACTCTACATGAAAATTTTCAACTTTACTAAAATCTCAAAATTATTAATTTTTTCTCCAATAGTTAAACAATTTTCAATTTACTTCTTATCATATATAAGCCAGCAAAAAAATGAATTTTCAGAACTTACGCTTGGTTACCTTCACATAAAACCGCTTTAATTAGATATCAGAGAAAAGCAATTTTTAAACTTTGCCTCCTTTTTCTCGCCTATGTCGCTTAACGGAGCTGACATACCGCATCCTACTTTTTTCTTTTTAATTTAATACGAGGGGTGCCTTTTATATGTCGGGATTAGAGAACAAAAATAAATTTTAATCATCGAAAATCACGTTAGTGTTTTTCAAAATATTCTCCATGAAGATCTATACACTTTTGCATGCGTTTGAACCAATTGTCGAAGCACTTTTGCCACTCTGAATGAGGTACCTCCAAAACATGCATTCTGAATGTCGCAACCGCTTCTTCAGGTGTCGAAAAACGTTGACCTCTCAGTTTGTTTTTTACGTACGGGAATAAAAAGAAGTCATTCGGTGCCAAGTCAGAACTATACGGCGGATGACCCATTAATTCGATGTTTTGGGTGCTCAAAAATGCAGTTGTTTGACCCGATGTGTGAGAGCTCGCATTGTCCTGGTGAAGAGTGATCCGTCTTTGGCGATTGTTTTTCCTAACTTCTTGGAAGACAACTGGCAAACAAATTGTTGTGTACAACTCAGAATTTACTTTTCTGCGTTGTTTTAGTGGTACGGTTGCAACATGTCCAGTTTTTCCGAAAAAACAGCCGACCATTTGCTTGGAAGTGCTTCGTGCGCGAACGACTTTTGTTGGATTTGGCTTATCTTGAAACACCCATACAGTGGACTGCTGTTTACTTTCGGACTCATACGCGTAAATCCATGATTCATCACCTGTCACGATGTCATAGACGTGTTTCGAAGTCCCGCGATCGTATTTTTTGAGCATTTCCTTCGACCAATCGACACGAGCCTTTTTTTGAGCGATTGACAAATTGTGTGGGATCCAACGCGAACAAATTTTTTTGAGAGTCAAATGTTTATGCAATATTGAATGTATGCTGGTCCCACTAATGCCTAAGATTGTCTCAATCTCACGATAGGTCACATGACGATCTTGCAATATCAGTTCGCGCACAGCATCAATGGTTTTCGGAACAACAACTGATTTTGGACGAATTCACCATACCATCCTTGATGGAGCTTCATCGCCAAAAAATGGATTAAGTTCATCCATGCAATGTTGCTGAGTTAATCCACGTCAAAAGTTGTAAAAAATAATCGCACGAAAATGTTAACGATTTAATTCTATTTTTGGACCGAGATGAATCTTTTAACTTACCGTAAAGAACACAAATAGCGCTGGTATTTCAAAACGTTCTGAGTACGTAAAAGCCAAAAATGTCAAACTTTGCGATACAGCTGTCAGTTGCCAGATTGCAACACCAGGGTTACCAAATCTCGAAATATAAAAGGCACCCCTAGTTTATTGAGCAATTGATAAATTTGATCAATTCCGAGTAGTAACACTTAAAGATTTTAAAGTTTTATAGAGGAAAACAGTATTACATACAATCGGTCAGTTTCGATTTGTTGCAGTTTGAAAATTAACATCAAGATTTTTTTAACAAACTTTGGCCTCCTGATACGTTTCTTTTACAAGTTTATGCAATTTAAGTAAAAAAAACCTTCGAGGAGAGATTAGCTTCAAAGTGCAAAAATTCTGCGCAAATCGGAGCATTATGTGCATAGTTATTATATAGGTATATGTATATTTGGGGACTTTATTTCAGGAGATATAGAATTATTTTTTCTACCTTTTCAGAAGTATATCCATCTATCATATTGTCTATGCATCTACCTGTATACACAACTCTCTACCTCTTCATAGCAAATAAATTTAGCACACACTTGTCAATGAGGTTGGCGCGACAGCCACTCCACTTAGTTGTTTCTCGAAGCGGCTTGAATATTAATAGTCGACTTGTATGTATTTTCCTAACACAAATGTTTGCCATGAAAATTAACCTTTTAGCAAGAATACAAACGTGCAGGGGAATTGACAAACGAAAAGAGCCTACGAGAGAACAAATAGATGCCAACATAAACAAAAGGTTAAATTAATCAAGCTGGCATGTGGCAAGTTTACCGCTAACACCCGTTAGCCAAGAATGAAGAGCAAAATAACAAAGCCAATTTCATAGCTGATGAAGGAAACCATCCCAGTCAGATTTGAGGAAATTTACTCAAACGCATGCATAAATTTGCCTAGTCACCAAATTGTCTGCATAAATAACAGCAAAAATAAACAATGAAAAACAACAACAAAAAGAAGAATAACGAAAGCAACAGTAAAGCAAACATTTTCAAATAAATATGTGGAAACAATCACGCATAAGACAGGGTATATGTGTACGTGTATATGTGTGAGTAGATATACGTGTATATGTATGTCTTATGTACGAGTTTATGTATGTGCATATGCATATACATAAATATTTAGAAAGCGCCCCACGGTGAGATGGCTTCGGTTTTGTGTGTACACCACTGCGTATACGCAATCTAAGAAATCATGCATTCAGAAATATATGACAACTATTTTACGAGTGGCTAGCAACAATTTTGTTCAGATTATATACTTAAACAGTGGCCATCACAAATTGAGGCATCAAAGCTTGATTATGACATAGCTTGACGCCATAGCCGAGGGAACGAGCCAAACACCGCAGTAAGCCGAGATAGCAATTAACAGTGTGGTTAGCATGGGGAGCCTGATGAAAGCTTTAACTTGTGTCAAGTTTTGAAAATCATTAATATTCACATGCATCGCCAGGCATATTCATAATCGTACATTACTGGCAAATATGTGCAAGTATGTATATGTGTCCTTGTTTTTTTTTGTGTACTTTCAAAACCAGATTGAAAAACATATGAGCACAAACTTATGAGCATTACCATTTGTGTTGAAACTAAGTGCAAAAATGGGTAACTGGAGTTTACAAACAGCCATTTAAATATCTCAATTTGACTGGCATACTAAACGAAATCTTATGCCAGTAAACTTTTCAAACACACTTTTGACCTTTTAATCAACCTGAAAATTCAACGTAAGTGCGGCATCTGTGTGCCTCATGAAATTGCCATTAGCATGCTAGCAGCTGCAAGAACAGCAACAATAGTAAAAGCTAGTGCACACGAAATAGTTTTCACAAAGAAACTCGGCTATCCTCTTACATGTATGTGCAAATACTCTGGGATATTCTTTTAATGACAGGTCAAAAGTTATTTGTTAGTGAAGTATGAATTTAAGATTATTTAATAAGTAACTTAAGTGTTTTTGCGTGCGGTAGGCGAAGGGCTTACACTTCCACTTAATCAATTGGAAAATATCCTAGCAAAATATTTTGACAGTTTGTTGAAATGTGAAAGGAGATAAGATATGAAAACAAATTAGTGCGTACAGATACATCTAGGTGGCCGTCGGGAAGATAGTTAAGTGTTTACTTCAATGATTACTTAAGATTATTTTAATTGAAAATGTCCATCAATGAAATGACAACTCATTGTTACTTTAATTCTCCATTGAATTTGTATGGAATAGTTTATTATCTGCATGTAAGTATAATACAAGGAATTCAAGCGACGTGTCATATTAAATACTACATATTAAAAATATTCGCAAACAAATGATTTTGGATGATGCAGGAAGTATAAATAGACGAATACACAAAGTTAAGTCCAAAATAAACAATACTGAGCTAAACTAGAAACGAGACGAGCTTTGTTCTGATAACTTCGAGTTTATTCATTCAAAGTAGTCTCCTCTGGCCTTGATGCATTTCAAAGCTTATAGAACAAGTGTTTCAGGACGTTGGTCGGAATCTCCTTCAGGATGTCGGTACAAGCCTTTTGGGTGGCCTCTATGGACGTAAAACGTTTTCCTTTCATGGCCAAATGCGATTTTCCGAATGCGTAGAAGTCACAGGTAGTCATATCAGGCAAATACGGTGAGTGATTGATGGTTAAAATGGGATTTCGAGTCAATAAATCAGTCACAAGAGTGGATCGATGAGATGGTGCATTTTCATGCAATAAGCGCCAGGTTCCTCCTTCGTGATATTCAGGGGGAATTCGACGAATGTGATGCAACAAACGCCTCAAAACGCCAATAAGGAAAATTTCATTGTCATTTTGGCCCATCTGCACGAACTTCTTTTAGATGATTGCCTTGGAATCGTAAAAACAAATGAACATCGACTTGATTTTTGACTTCTCCAAACGCGATTTTTTAGGTGGTGACTTGTCTGGGGACTTCAATTCGGCATTTTGACGCTTAGTTTTACGTTCATATTGAAAACACCACGTTTCATCACCAGTTACAGTGTTTTAAAGGAAGTTCTCGTATTTACTGGCCTCTTTAATGAGGCCTTTCGAATGTTGAATTCTGTGCATTTTTTGGTCCTCATTTAACTTGTGCGGAATGAAACGTGCACAGACTTTTCATAAACCCAAATGGTCGATTAAAACGCGATAAATCGATATTTTGGAGATATTCAACTCCGATTTCATGAATTTCGAAGATGATTTCACTTCATTTTTGATAAATTTTCGAACAACTCCGATGGAGTTTTCGGTGATTACTGATTTTGGGCGCCCCGTATGTTCATTGTCATTTATGTCCTCACAACCATCTCTTAAACGTGTAAACTACTCATGATCTCTGGCACGAGATAGGCAATCATCGCCATAAACTTTTTTCAGCAATTCAAATGTTTCGGTAAACGTTTTACCGATTTCAAAACAAAATTTGATATTAGCCTTTGTTCGAAACTCAGTTTTTACCGGCACTTTATACTGACACTTTAAGTCAGTTAGGGATGTAACTTCCAACGCACTAACTCGCCAAGGACATCCCAAAATCGCCGTCCTCAGCAGTTGAGCATTGCTCGGACCACTTTTCAACGAATTATCTGCATTTATTTGCATTTATTCCCGTATAAGATTCAATTCACGCAGAGATTGTTGCCTGCTGACAAGCCTCGTCGACTGGAATGGGCCCAAAGAGTCATCGAAATCCGTCGGGTCCGTCGAATATGGGCAACCCTGTAGAAGCTAACTATATCAAGCCAATAGGTTTTTATCTACAATTTTTTTTTTTTAAATTTGAGGGATTAGAGGTTTCACGCTGATACAGAGCTGTGTTGTTGGGATACGTTGGCATATATGTATAAGAATAACTGAAATTTTTCTTAAATCCACCTAGGCGGTTATTGATTGTGAATGTAGATACATTATTTCATGGCAATATATATTTTACTCTAGAATTAATGCCATTCATCCTATTTGTAGACGTACCCTTACAATTTTATATTGAGAATAGAATAAAAAAACGAAATAAAGTATTGCTTGCAACTACGATTAATATGAAACTTAGTATTTGACCAGGTCTAACGAAAATGCTCACCTTAAAGTTAACGTAAGGTTTTCTGAATGGTCAACACTTTTTTGTAGTCTCAATACCACACTTTTTCCGGTGCCTTAACTCAGCTTCAGACACAGCTTTTTTCACCGTTCCATATTTGCAGCTGACACTAATGAGTTCATGCGCAATAGAGCAAATAGAATTTCTGAATGGACGCATTCTTCAATTTTGCATGTACTCACAGTACCTTTTGTGCCAGTTTTGCTGTGCTTCACTCTCTATGCACAAATAAGAGGATTACCTTTTTATATTCCAACAGCGTACTAAATGTATGTATGTGCTTATGCATGTATGTATGTGCTTTATCATACGAGAATGGAGACCCAAAGCTATTGAGTTTCACATGCATGGAAATGAATGCCGCTCGATTCCAATATTTCAAACAATCGAACGTTTATCAAAACTGCTTACCTTTTGTCCCTTCGGTGTTAAGTGCAACAGTCGAACAACTGACCAAATCGATGACCATAAAACGTAAATGAATGTATTCTGTGAAGAACTACTCAAATACCTCAAATACATGCAAAACGTAGAAGAAAGGGTGACCTTTTTTTTTTGCATACCACACTTTTACGACAATTTCTTTGTGCTCACAGCTGTGCATTGTGATGATTTTATTATGTTTTTGTGAGTTTTCTTGAGCAAATCATTACAAATATTGTTGCAAGTATTTCACTTACATTTTTTAAAAGGAGAAAGGAAAGATTTCTATTTATAGTTAATAAATCAGGCAGAAGCAAGAAATTGTATAGTTATATACCATAGAAATATTCAATCTAATACATATACGAGTTTTAGAAATTTGTATTCAATCAGCAGTAAAAAAATTAGTTTAGAAGTAGCGTATAACTGCTTCACAAGGGAACGGGACCGGTGTTCACGCTATGCCTTCAGCGCCTCAAAAAGTGACAAATCTACACATCTGTAGATCACTGGAACGTGTGCCGTACTTTTTTCTCTTTGGGCAGTGCATTGCAAAGAATTCTGCGCAACTATTCCGTACACAGTTTTTGATTATTTTACTTCTGTTTTTTATTAATTTTCATGAATGCTCTCGCCACATTTTAAATGCTGTTTTTGGGGTGTTTCTTTAAAAGCGTGTAAAACGGAAACGAAAAAGCATGTTTTACTCTTGTTTTCAGTATTTTATTTTTGGGTTTATTATTAAAAACCGAAAAAATTTTTTTATTTAGTAATATGAGATTCGTTCAAAATGTTGCCAACCTTCAAAATATGGTTTTCACATGGACAATGGGCACAGACATAGCCGGTTCTACTAAACCGATTTTGAATAAATAAAATTTAAATGACATATATTAGAATTGATGCCGTTATCGTGTGAACTACGATTATTCGGAAAAAAAATTTTTATATTTTTTTCGGACCTTTGAAGTCAAAAAAGGGTCAAAAATGGTTCTTAATTTTTTAATGTCCACCGTGTTTTGAAATTTAGTTTTTTAAACGTCACAGTTCTCAAAATAAAAGCATTCATATTCAACAAGAAACTTTTTGTCTTTTTGATTTCGGACACCTGTGAGTCCTGAAGGCCTTAATATTTTATAAAAATTTAGTTCATTAAGCAAAAAGTGTCTCGTAAACCAAACTAGAAAACTTCAAATTAAAAAATTTATAAAAGCTTCAAAATTGTCATCAAAATTTCAAACCTTTTAATCAAAACTTTTAACAAAAATTTGCATAGTTAGTTGTATAGCTCATGAAATCCTCCACTTGAAGTGGCCAAAAATTCGCATTGATTCTTAATAATTTTTTCTCTTTGCTATGCGGTACATGCAATTCCCAGCACCATCACAAAATTTAAAATCAACACGATTTTTGGTCAATTTCAAAGTTGACCTTAGTCAAACTAAAATTCAGTAGACTATAAAACTGCACAGTGGCAGTTGCAGCGTCGGCGCCATTGTATGATAAGTTCGAAAGACCTCGAAACTTCCAAGCCTTTTTCCCTGGGGAATCGGAATAGTATATTATTTTTCATGCAAAAGTTCTTGCGATAAGGGTAGCTTGCAGGATAATTAGAAACTATTCACAGCAACTATCGGAAGCATGTATTTCTTTAGATAGTGAAGCAGCCATCTTAAGCCAATTCAAAAATTGTTAGACAATGCAAAAAAGTCGCAGAAATCACCTTCATCTGAGTATTTGACCATAGGAGCATAGAAGGTAATAGGAAAGCTGATAAACCGGGCAAGGCTACATTCGAAGAGATAGAAAAAGAACGTCCACAAGGCGTACGCAAAAGGGAGATCTTCTCGCTATTCCAAAAACAGGCCGTTGACTAATGGACTGACATTGATACCTGCAATATAACTAAACCAACGTGGTGCAATTTAAATAAATCCAAAACTGACCAGTTGTTAAGAAAGCCACGAGTAGCCAGAACTACGTCAATCGTAACCGGCCACTGGCCTTTAGAAGACCATACCAGGGAGATGGGAATGTACCCCATACCGTACGACAGAAAGTACAACAAAAGATACAGAAGATGCAATCAAGAAGAATCTAAGGAAGCAATCCTTCGCTATCTGTATGAGTCTCGGGCTCTATGACATAGAATGCTAGGAAAACTCTAGATTTTTAACTTAATAGAAATTACAGAAAAGAAAATAAACGACATAGGCACATTCATCAAAACAAGATGGTTCGACTAATAAAAAGCAGTGGTTCCACAAGTGGTGTATCAAAAAGGCATCTTTCGTGCTAATTAGTTATTGGCTGCGTCACTCAGACAACACTTTCACCACCATTAAACGGTATTCCTTAAACTCTTCTAAATATTCTGATTAAAAAGTATGAAGTTTCTATGAAAATTTGGTGAAATACAAAGTCGCATAATTTTCACTTACGAAGATGCTCTAGCAAGGGCGATTGAAAGAGCGCTGCTTTACAAATTTTCACGAGCTTAGCAGAACTAAGGTTCAAGAGATGTTGTGATCGAAATACAATTGTAATCAAAATAAATCTGAATACATATAAAAATTACATCGATGTAGTCAAAACACTTTAACGTTTTTGGGAAGAGTTATTGCGCTTAAGCTATTAATGTGGGAAACAATTTAAAATTTATAAAACTAAGGAATTATTTTTATTACTATGGATTGGTAAATTGGTTATCATAATAAGTTAAGTCTAAATGAATATTTGAGAGCTTCAGAAATTTAAATCATAATAACCAACAGAAACATTGCTGCAATGAATTTTTTTATTTAATATAATCTGATAGACAATTTCATGTCATTTCTTTATTGAATAGACACCCAGCATATGTCGGCCGCGGCCACGAGTTACATGATCCACTCGAACAGTCCAATCTTTGATTATATATATATATACATATATATATAATTGGCGCGTACACCCTTTTTAGGTGTTTGGCCGAGCTCCTCCTCCTATTGGTAGTGTGCGTCTTGATGTTGTTCCACAAATGGACCTACAGGGACCTACAGTTTTAAGCCGACTCCGAACCGCAGATATTTTTATGAGGCGCTTTTTCATGGCAGAAATACACTCGGAGGTCTGCCATTGAATGCCGAGGGGCGACCGCTATTAGATAAAACTTTTTCTTCATTTTTTGATGTTTTCACCGAGATTCGAACCAGCGTTCTCTCTATGAATTCCGAATGGTAGTCGCGCACCAACCCATTCGGCTGCGTCGGCCTTTGATTACTTTTTGTAATAAATCTGGCCGTATGGCATCAACGGTGGTTTGAATATCGCAATAAATTGATTGATAATTGCGTTGTTTTGCAAGTTGCGACTTGTCTTGTTGGAACTAAATATCGTCGATGTTGAGCTGATCAATTTTTGGAAACAAAAATTCAGTCAACTGGGCTCGATAGCACCCTTCGGTCACCGTAACGGTAGCTACTTCCTCTTTTCGCAAGAAATAAGGATCGATGGTGCCGCCAGTGCTCTTTGAACTTCGCGAATAGATTTATTCTTTTCAAAGTAAATTTCCATAATTTGGAAGCATTGGGGTGGCCAAGCCTTACTGAACAGAAATATTATATTATATCAACACACTTTGCCGTTCCCAGCTGTCAAATAGTTATCGATGTTGATTGGTCTCATATATTTAAAAAAACATCCGATACAAGGTGGAACAAAATTAATCACCATATCTGAAGATTTATAATTTTTACAAGTGCCGTCGTACGTTAATCATATTTAACACTTGTGAACAAGACAGCTGTAGTACACAAACAGATTATAGAAAACACTTAGATGATTAATTTTGGCATGAGTTGGTGCTTACATTAATTGTTGGTTGTTTGGCCGCACTTCTCCACCAATATATGGGGTGCCATTTGATGATGATTCGCAGTTAAAGGGACCTAGAGTTTTAAGTCGACTCCGAAGGATACCTGAATTATAGGATGTTAGGTTATGCGGGAAGAAATTTGTCCATTGTGATACCACTCTAACGGGTATAGGTAGACAAAATAGGAAAAAAGGGGCAGGAAAGAATGATATTTTAAAAAAGAGTCAGGAGTGACCACTTGCGAACGTTTAAATTGCCTCGCACTACTGATGAAGTCCATCCGCTTTTTAAAGCTAAAACAATAACGTAAAGCGAGACATGCAAAATTGTGTATACAGTTACGTACCATATTTGATAGGAATACTTGTATGTTTAAAATGCAGATACTTTGTCACATGCTAATTGACAAGCAAAGGCGTTGTTAAATTTGTTGTCGCACAAAACAAGAAATACTTAACAAAGAAAGGAGTATAACTTTATCCGAAAAAGTGTAGAATTCCTATAGAAACGCCAAGACGAAAACCCTGAATTTAGCAGATGTGAAGCAATATCGAATAGCTGCCAGCAACAATTCAATAACAGCTTACATAACTTCAAAGATTCACCATTTTTTCTTATTGTCATCAGCAGCAAAATTCCTGTCACATTTTGTCAATAAAACATGAATTTCAGTTTTATGAGTGGCAACTCTTGGCTATCAAAAATATGACCATTACGTTCACACATGTGGGAGCACAAGTATTTGAGCAGCAATATATGAAACGGACTTCCATTAAAGTATGCAACTTGCCGCACTTACACATCCATATAACAGTAAAAATAAAACAATTACTGGGCATACACGCAACTGTGATTGTTTTCATGATGTACAAAAACACACTAATATGTTGGTGTGTGTGTGTTGTTGTGTGATACACTCCGGCACATATACATAAGTACATATAAACGTTCATATATTTACAAGTAATATTTTTGACTCCCACGACAGCTGCTGTTACATGTTTCCTTTTTCCATTTTCGTTGCTTTTGTGCTCTTCTTCTTTCTCTGGCATGCATGCAAGTCCATGTCGACAAGCTTCTGCTGGCCAAACAACAAGTTGCATGCTGTACGCTGTACACTGGCTCTAACTTTCACATAAACTCTGAAACACTAAAAAGTGAGTAAGTTGTTGTAAAGATATCAAGAAATCTTTTGAAGTCTGCTTTTTAGACTTTTCACTTACGCTGTGTGGCTTATTTCATAATCTTTAGAACAAACTTTTTTTCTAAACTTTCACCCAAACATACACTTATGCGCATAGGAATAGCAGTGTGTCATATAACAGACTTTTGACTATTAATATATTTCTAATAACATTTTTATTATTTTATTTTATTATTTTTTGAAATTTTGAAAATAGAACTTCAGAAGTCCCCCAGCAAAACAAAATTCGCGAAAAATCAAAGTGACTTTTAAACAACTTCTTAATTTCAGAATATACTAAGCTGGAAGGATTCTGATTAATAAGTTTGATATTTTTATAAATATTTGTTATTGATTTTAAAATTTTACACAAAGTTTGGAACTTTTATTTATATGGTTTTAGTTGTAGTAAATGCAAACTATATTTTGATAAAAAACACTAACCAAAAGATAAATTAATAATCAGAAATGTGCAATATTTGTTTCGCGCTGTTACTATTATGCACACAGATGTACCTATACACTTTTGCTAGTGGGTTGCATGTTATGCAACTCTAATATAATGTTGCTGATACGCAGTGTGTGGTTCCAATAAAGATAAGGAATTATTACTACAATAAAAAGAAATCAGTACAGTTATAACAACATCAAAGTTATAAATTCGCATATGTTGCTCAATGTTCAAAATAATTAGGAAAATATTAAAACTTTAAATAAGCTAAAGCTGTTTTTTCCTCTATTCGAAAGAAATCAGCTTCGATAATGTCCTCTTGGCATAAATCTCACAAAACAAACAATACTTGAAAATGTTTTTACGCTTGATCGAGAATTTATAAATAGGTTTTGCTCCAATAATGGGAATTTTGCTTGTTGATATAACCGCCAAAAGAAAAGTTAGAGATCAAAATTTTTTGACCGAAAGTTGAATCTCCGGCCAACATTTCCAATAAGTCTAACTAGCGAAGTCGTGCCAATATCTATGTTCGTCCGGCTTCTGTTCTTGCACCAGCATAATTTTGTTTAAAAGTAGAACCTTTTTGGGTATTTGGCCGAGCTCCTCCTTCTATTTGTGGCGTGCGTCTTGATGTTGTTCCACAATCGGATCCATCCGGCGGAATAGCTCGGAGTTTCCGGACCCATACGCATTAAAATTGCTTTACACCTTGTACGTTCTCACTACAAGTATGCCACTATTATTTTTAGGCCTTATCATCAATTCTCAATCAACTTACTTACTTACTTATGTGGCGTTACAACCGTGTGTCGGTTTTGGCCGAATCGAAAATTGCGCGCCGGCTGTTTCTGTCCTGCACTCGTTGGTGCCAGCTGGAAATCTCTAGTGAAGACAGGTCTTGCAGCACTTGGTCTTTCCAACGGAGATGTGTTCTTCCTCTTCCATGCCTTCCTTTTTGGGGTACCGTGTCGTAAATTCGCCTTACTGGAGCGACTTCTTTCAAACAGATGACATGACCAAGCTAGCGTAGCCGCTGTATTTGTACACGCTTCACTATGTCCATGTCCCTATATAGCTCACACAACTCGCTGTTCCACCGTACGGGGTACTCCTCACTAACGTGGAGGGGTCAAAGATATTACGTAGAATTTTTCTCTCGAAGGCTCTCAAAACTTGTTCATCCACTGTTGATATCGTCCATGCTTCGGCGCCATTTACTAGGACGGGAATCATGAGCGTTTTGAAGAGTGCCTGAAAAAATGCGTCTCTTCCCTCCTCAGGTCGCGATATCGCTGCATCGTGGTATGCGTTGCGGCCGACCATAGTGTGGCTTTGTATACTGCGTCTTTTACTGCAGTGACGTAGCAGCATTCGGCGTCGTACCAGGTGTTGCGTTGCTCTTCGTGTAAACCAACCATTGTCCATTGGCAATTATTGTCCACTGCTCATTTATGCTGTTGGGTTGATGAGTGCTCTTATTGAGGTGGAGTGAGAGTTTAGCTGCAAAGTTTCTAGCTATATCTTTGTGGACGCAACTTACCAATGTCTATCTTTCGCTGTATGCTTTGGCACGCCTTTCTTACTTCAAATAGGCATGTGTGAATCTTGATTGCGACAAGGCGATGATCGAAGTCGATGTTGGTTCCCCGGATTGGTCGTACGTCTAGCACACTGGATCAGTGCCGTCCGTCTATCAGAATATGGGCAATCTCCGACCGCGTCGATTGATCTGGATATACTCAGGTTACTTTGTGGATGTCTCGATGCTGGAATCTGGTGATACTTACTACCATGGCTAAATTTTCCGGAGGCTAAATTTTCCGACGGTTGAGCCAAATACATCTTCCTTGCCCACTCTGTCATTAAACTCGCCAAGTACGATTTTGATATAGTGGCGAAGCAGTGGTCCTAGACTTCTTCTAGACTTTCGTAGAAGCGTTCTTTGAACTCGCCGTCCTTCTCCTTCGTCGGGGCGTGCATGTACATTAGGCTCAGGTTGTATAGTCTAACTTTTCTCTGGAGTATGGCAAGTCTTTCGTGCACTGACTTAAACTGGGAGACAAGGTGACGAAGTCTCAATCAACAGGATTGATTCAAAATTCAAAAGATTTTTCTTAAGTATACTTTGCGGTCTTTATGATTTCCATCCTCTCTTCCATCATATAAAACTTGTTCACTTCTTTTAAATCTTAAACCTCTAGAAAGTAGCAGACCTGTTCTCTTTTCAACTTTTGTATGTGGCATTATAAATTGAGATTTTGACTGTGCTGCCTTTTTTGAAAAAAAAAAAATAACTTTAAGCTTCCAAGAAGGTAACTTCGAAATTCCTATTTCTTTTTTATGTGAGTAACAAAATAAATTATGCCCGAAACGGGCCAATTGCTCGCACTCTTAATGAGTTCAACCAGATTACAATTCCCATCCAGCTTGATTTTTCTTTTTTAATAATGATTTCATTAACCTTCTGAAATCTAGTTTATAATCTTATTTAATTTTCGTTAGCAAGAGTTTGTTGTTCATAGACTTTATATATAAATGGGCAGTTCCCCATATAGGTTTAGCCGACTCAGAACGGCAGATATTTTTTACGAGGAGCTTTCTATGACAGAAATACACTCGGAGGTTTGCCATTGTCCGCCAAGCAGCGACCGCTATTAAAAACAAGTTTTTGTTCGGCGTTTCACAGAGATTTGGGCCTACATCTTTCGAACGGCAGTCACTCACCAACCCATTCGGCAATGCGGCCCGCCCGTATACAATCTCAATATAAATCAGTTTCACTCACTGATCCATTTGCCAATTTCTGGGTACTCTTCAATACTGGCATCTGCAACAGCCAACTTTTCTTCACTTTCTACAAGTATCTGCCTGCAGAGGAGTGTAATCACGCTCAAACTTTCAATAGTGCGACACTCTGCCTGTACCTGAAGTCATAATGGCACCGACCTCACGATGCCATTCACATTGCGTATTTACAACTGAGCCGAAATGTTAATAAAATTTTTAATAACTTCAACACGTTCGGCAGACAAGAAGTGGTAAGCCTTACTGAATATTTTGACAGAATTGTGCTTTTGGTGTCTTTGCTAGCTGCTGAAATATAACAACGCCTTTCTTTTTGGTTGTTGTTTGATGTACCAGCGACAGCACCTCAATTTTTCGTAGTTATTGCGAGTCGATGGTATGCGATGATGGCATACACTTTTCATTTTATAAAATAGTTTTTTCTTCACACGTTTTCACCAGCATTGAGAAAATACCCTTTCGGTTCGTACGAATAGTGCCTAGGATGGCTGTCAGTAGTTGCTACAATTTCAACGCGCCGACGGAAAGTGCGAAAAGGATAATAAATCACATTTTTGCCATTGAAACCTGAAACAAATAGTAGCACATACATCATGCACACATGCTGGCAGAATCACCTAAGCCAATCTCCTTTTTGATTCACTTGTGTTACACTACTACGGAGTCTTTTCAAATAAATGTACTTGGTGTTGTTCCACCAACTGCTGTAACTCATTGTTTTAGCTTATATTTGCTCGATTTCAATGATATGTACCTACTTATATTAAATGAAGGGTAAAGGATACTTTCAACCGTTGCAGTCGTATATGGAATATTGTACGTATAATTCCTGCAGTCCAGCTAACTAGTGCTGAACTAGTTACGAGTGCTACCACTTTGCATAGTAGCAGAAATAATTAAAGATTGGGTAAACCTCCAAGTGTAAATCATAAAAAATATCTGGCGTTCGGAGTCGGCTTAAAACTGTAGATTACTCCATTTGTGGAACAACAGCAAGACGCACTCAACAAATAGAAGGAGCAGCTCTGTTAAGCACCCAAAAAGCCGCAAAATTATAATTTTTTTCAGTTTGCTTCTTATTATTCTCAGGCCTACAAATAAACCAATTTTCCGAAATATTTAGTACCATGTCATGTTATTTGTTTGGGTGGTTGGCCGAGCTCCTCCTCCCATTTGTGGCGTACATCTTGCTGCTGTTTCACAAATGGAGGGACCACAGTTTCAAGCCGACTCCGAATGGCAGACATTTTTTATGAGGAGCTTTTTCATGGCAGAAATTCACTGGGAGGTTTTCCATTGTTGTTTTCTTAGACCTAGAAAATATAATTAAAGGATATATTTTTCTGCCCGTGTTTAAGTATCAGGTCGGTTAAGCTATGTGAATTATACATCCGTTTTAAACTTTCCCTTTTATATTAATTTGCGTCATTCATCCATTTTAGCTTCCTTTACTCTACATAATCGCATGAGCCTATTAAAAACCAATTCCACAAAAAACCTTGCTGTAGCCGTCATAGGCGTGTCACACTTCACGCCTAATATAAGGAATTTTCTTTTATAAAAGTTGAGTAAATTCAGAAATTTTGCGTCAGTTTGGAGAGTTTACTTTATACATTTTTTTGTTTCCACGTTTCCCATAGCATTTTTGACTTTCGCATTTACAGGGTTTGATTGAAAAGCAGTTTTATTAAACCTTTTGGCTTATACAACTAATATTCTTCAAAATAGGACCCGCTGGTAGCGGTCCTTTCACTGCAGGAAACATTTTTTAAACTCATCCGCCAGAATCGCGTTTAATTCGGCTGTCACAGTTTTTTGGATCGCCTCGATGGAGTCGACATGCCTCCCCTTCAGCTTCTTTTCAGGCGGGGAAACAAGAAGAAGTCCGGAGGGGAATGGTCTGGGCTGTAGGGAAGGTGGGAAAGCACCGAAACCCCCATCTTGGTAAATGCAGAGGTGCAGAGGAAGGCGGTGTGCGCCGGCGTATTGTCGTGATGAAGGGTCCAATTGTTGACGAAGTCGGGTCGAACCCGGGCGACGCGGTTTTTCAGCCGAAGAAGCACTTCTTTGTAAAATGCCGCGTTTACAGTGCTTTCTGGAGGTACAAACTGTTTAGCTTTACGCAAAATTTGATCGAGTAACACGCGGAGCGATGTTGACTGCACCGCTGTTGCCAGCGAAATGGGACCGATTTCTAGTGGAAGGGGAAAGTCCAACGATCATTTTCACCCACCAGCCGATTCGGTTGATCGCTTGGCAGACTCTCCGCGCGAGATGGCTCATTGCTTTTCAATCAAACCCTGTAATTTTCATGCAAAACGTCAATAGCACATCCTAATTCGCACACTGAAATTTCTCAATTGAATTCTTTAATACTGCTTCCGGAAACAAGTAATTATTTCAACTACTTAAAATATAAATATGGTTCAAAAGTTGACCTTCAAGAATATTAGACTGGAAGTGATGAAAAAATTCAATGCCATTTACACATTTTTGTGTTTAATGAACGAAATCTGCTACGGCTTTGTATTCAGATGGTACCAATATGCAGCACAAGCGAGCCAATCTAAGCATGCTGCACAATCGGCACAACAATCAACGAAATGAAAAGAAAACATACAGGTACCACACAATGCAAGAAGAGAATGGAATAGAAGAAAACAAAAGAAATCAGCCAACTACTACTTACATTGGAACAGTGAAACCAAACTGATTGCGAGACACAATTTTGTTCTAACAAGAGTTTTGTGTACTTTTAGAGGTTTGTTGCTTAATACCAGTCAGGCCTTCGTTTTTTTTTTTTCAAGAAATAATAGACACATTTTTGAGTACACATCCGTTTGTATTACTTCTGAATTTAAAATACCAGATCCAGCTTAACGATCCTATATTTTAGGCTGACCCAAAGATATATTTTTCGCGATACCACTTTTTGAATAACCAAACTTCTTTTATAACCAAATATAATGGGACGCGTATTTTTTCTTTTTTAATTTTTTCCCTTTTGCCAACGCTTTGAAAATTGCATTGGAATCCAATGTGAAAATGCACTATATCGTAAATTGGTATAAAATGCTTAGAGATCAATATTATTTACATTCTGCTTTCAACTTCTCTTTACAGCTGTCCAAAAAATTAAACTAAAATAAAACACAGTAACAAATATTTTTATTTTATTAATTTAAAAAAATATATATTTACAGTTTTTAGACGAAACTATCAGTGGAACTTCTACAAATGACACCGCTTTACTCGCAGTTGACTTCCTTTCTGATGTGGCTTCTCTCAAATTCCAAAAAAAGGACTTGATGAAATAACTCAATAGCTGAAAAATTGGAAAATAAAATCCAATGAAACAAAATCTGTTCAAGTTACTTTTACACTCAAGCGAAACACTTGCCCATCCGTTAAACTGAATAACATAATCATACCCCCAAAGTGATGTGACAAAATATATAGGAATGCCTATAGACTGCAAGCTTATATGAAAACCGATACTTTTAGTTAACCCAAGGCACTAGGAATCAATGTCAAAAATCTTTATTGGCTGTCAAATCGCAATTCCAACGTTTCCCTCAAGAACAAGCATTCACTGTACTCAGGTATCCTGAAACCAGTGTGGGCATATATGGCATACAACTCTGGGCCACCATAGCTAACCCAAACAACGAAGATTCTCAGAATGAATGCAAATTAACTATATCAGAAATGCCATGCCACCGTCATTTCACAGTTCCTACATTATCAGAATAAATCAAAAAGCATGCCCCACCACACAATATAAAACTCTAATCGCACGCAAGCCCACTAATTACAGAAATTAACACCAATCCCATTTCCCTTAACAGTCTAAAGAGGAAATCAACAATACATTTCGTGTGTTAAAAGCAAAAATTGAGGAATAGTTGCAGTTCTGGCTGTTTCCATGCATGTCTCGTAGAGTATCTTAGTTTTAATTATAAATATTATTAAATCTTATTAAACAGATTCCAATAAATAATGGAAAAAAGCTTTTTTTATACAAAGCTATAACACCAAAGATCTCTTTTGTAGCTGACATGGCCTGCAATTTACATTTTCAAACTTTGAGAAAAGTTTGAGGCAAAATCCGGAGAATACGGCGGATGCTGCAGGACCTGCCATTCGAGCTCTTGGAGTGCGACTTTGGCGACTTGTGCAACATGGAGCCTGGCGTAGACGTGTAGGAGTATGGCTTGACCATGTCTTTTCAGATGAATAGCCTTATTCACGCGGTGTAGTTGGGCAATGTAGAGCTGCTTGTTGCCCGAGGCATTCCTTCGAGCATTTCCTAGTGGGCCATGCCCTCGCAGTCCCACCAAACATATATTATGATCTTCTTTCGATGAAGATCCGGCTTGACGCTCGCCTTTGGCGTATATCCTGGAGCCACCCACTCCTTTCTTTGCTTCATATTGATGTATAAACACCATTTTTCATCTCCCGTGCCAATTCCGTACAAAAAACGTTGTTTATGAATGCGTGTTGCTCGATAGCAAGCGAAATGCTGAGAAAGAATTTGAAGGCGACTTTCTTTGTTCTTTTCGTTGCCTCGTTAGGTACCCAGGTTCCCAATTTTTGGGTGAATCCCATTGAATGAAGGTGATTGAGAATCGTTTTATGATCGCAGTTCATTTTTCCACCAATTTACACCTGGTTTGGCGACCGTTCTACTTCAAAAGTGATTGTAGACGTTATTCATCGAATTGATAAGGCCTTACGCTGCGGGACGTGTCATCGACGTCAAAGTCGCCATTTTTGAACTTTGCAAACCATTTCCGTGTTGTAGTTTCGCCTATGACACTTTATTCATACACGTCGCAAATGCTTCGGCAACTTTTTGTCCTCGATGAAAAGGAAAGAAGAGCAAGTGTCGAAAATGCTGATTTTTGCCTTCTGAGTATTTTAGTTCCAAGCCTCAAAGCTAGTGAAATATTAAGTAACTCAAAAATGCAATTAACATAGTTTTGTAGAGCAAAGAGAGTTCCATCGAATGAATACTTACTCTTTGACAAAGAGCAAACTAATCGTTGTAAAAAAAGAAATTTTAAAAATGCTATGAAAATTTAAAAACGCTATGAACTTATTCCCTAACCAATAGTTTAGAAAAGATACTAAAAGACTCACCTAAGTCTACTCTTTTTCTTAAAATCATTCCTCATTTCTTTTAATATATGATGGCTCATTCCTGCATTCTTAATATTTTCAAAATGATGCAAAATATTATATCACTTGCTCGTTCCGCACTTGTTTCTGAACAGCAAAATGTTTTTTTGTGAATTCAGAATTTGTTTAAAGTTCATAACGTTAACGAATGACTTCAGAACACTGTACTGTGGGCAAAAAGTAAGGTGAATTTGGTTGTAGGTAAAATGAAAAATCTTTACTTATTCTTGTAAATCAATTTCATCCCCTTCAAAATAATCCCCTCTCGATGAAATACATTTATGCCGACGATTTTTCCAATCCCCGAAACATGCCAAATAGTCCATTTCCGGTATAGCCATCAGCACCTTCTTCGATTCAGCTTTTATCTCCTCAATCGACTCGAAACGCGTTTCCCGGAGTGGTCTCTTGAGTTTTGGGAATAGCCAGAAGTCACACGGAGCCAAATCAGGCGAATACGGTGGTTGCGGAACGATACGCGTGGAATTTTTGGCGAAATGGTCACGAAGAATGAGTGCAGTGTGAGACGGTACGTAAACGACGCATAACGCTCAAATAATATTCCTTATTAACAGTTTGGCCAGGTGGAAGGAATTCATAGTGCCCCACACCATGAAAATCGAAAAAAACTGTTATCGTGGCCTTTATTTTTGAACGACTTTGACGTGCTCTTTTCGGTCTGGCCTCGTCTTTAGCGCGATATTCGCTTGATTGGTCGGTTGTTTCAGGGTCGTAAGCATAAATCCAAGTCTCATCTCCCGTAATGATGCATTTGAGCTTGTCCTGATAATCTGAAAGCATTGTTTCACACACATCAACGCGACGACTTTTTTCCAAGAAATTGAGAGTTTTCGGTACCAAACGAGATTTGACTTTTCGTAGGCCCAAATGGTCTTTCAAAATGGTTTTCACAGATCCTTCTGATATTCCGATCATATCAGTGAGGTCTTTAACAGTCAACCGACGATTTTTGACCACTAACTCCTCCTCCTTTGTACGACTTATAAACATTTTTCTGCGACATGGTCGAATCACCAAATGCCTTCTGCAACATGCTAAATGTTTCCATAGCCGAAATTTCATTCCGCAAACAAAATTTGATGGCACTTCTCTGCTCAATCAAATCAGACATTGTAAACATCGAAAAATGCACTCTTGGTCGTTTGGTAAACACAAGCGTAAATATATTACTGATAATGGCATTCACATGAAAGTTGGCCCAGATGTTATTAACAGTGCTGCCAACTCACGAAAAGAATAACTAGAGCGAAATTTTAATCCCGCGAAGTTTGACAAATAAATTCACCTTACTTTTTGCCCGCAGTAATACAAGTCAAAAAGGTAGGCCTTCAGCAGTTCTATGTAAAAATACACAACGGAAAATATTTCTGTGGAACATTTTAACCCTCTAACTCCTCAATAGATAGACCTTTTTGTCCCCTGCTTTATTAGAATGCAAAAAATACAGACAACAGAGGGATATAGTGGAATAAAATGCACTAAAAAAATATTTTTCAAAAAATTGTACTATAAGTCTCTGAATACATCAGAGCTCATAATTCCACCTAAACGCGAGAAATGAGTCAAAATATGTTTATGTATAATACTTGTCAAGCAAACAAGCAAAATTAAATTGATGTGGATACCAGGTCACTGCGGAATTAAAGGCAATGAGTTCGTTGATTATGTCGCGAAAAGTGTTCATAAGGAACCGGCTCTGCATTTTGACGTTCTGGAAAAAGCCGACTTAAAACGTCTAATAAAGCAGTACTTACATAACAAGGCTCTATTGAAATGGAATGAGTACTTTCATCATTACGCGACAATTAATCCCTTCAGGGTAATGCCTAGCCATCCACCGGAATCTAAACATACAGACATTTTGTTGTTCTCATGACTTCGTTGAGGTCACACGCAGATAACTCACAGTTACTTGTTAAACTCTGGAGATGCATCCTGCTGTTTTTGTGGGTCATCTAGAACATCAGTAAAGCATATCCTAGACGAAGGCACCCGGTTTACCAATATCAGGCGAAGGATTTTTGGCACAGCTCTCCCTTCACAACTTCTAGTTAATACAACATTATCAAATGTAAATACAATACTATATCTAACTTTCTTGAACTGTGTAACATAGCTCATTTAATTTAATATACCTATACTTAGAAATAGTTTATTTACTTGTATTACACATATATTCCTTATTTTAAATATAAGACTACCAAATATTGTAATTAATCCTAGTTTATTGTAAAACCAGCTGATGGCCTTGAGCTAGTGCTGTTCTTATTTCCTGCTATTTTCTGTATATTCATATACTTAAAATAAAACATGATCCTGATTCTGTTTATGTATATTATAAAATTTAAATATCAGTGTATTTAAGTCCCTCTACATATTTTTTCTATTTTATTTCTTTTGAATTCAACGAAATTTCTAAAATACAATATCAAAATATTTTCTCCTGATTTTCAGAATATTTTTTAAGTTGTCGCACTACTTACGGGGACAAAAGAACTACCTTCTTTATGCCCTTTATTTTGACATGCTTTAAAATGTACTTTTGCTCCTTCTACACATTTTCTTTTTAATCCCCCTTTACAATGATCTCATTGAAACGTAACAGTGTGTCGCTGGTATTGGAGCCCAGTGTTTGCAATTACTCAAAGGTGGAGCAACAGATAACGCAACAACATGCCAATGCAGATGTATACCAAACATGTAAATTGGAAGTCGAAAGCGAAAAGGAAGGAAATAAATCAGAACAAAGACAACGCAGGGAGTACCACACAATACGAACGTTGTTGGACAACAAAGGGAATACTAATTTTCCTTACGGGAATTATTGGCCAAATGTTGTTGAGTTGAACAATTTAACCGATGAGTTAAAGCTATTGACTCGCCTCCGAATATATGTATACAGGATGGTCCAAATACAAGTATCTTTTTGAAATCTGCCTGTTGGCATATTTTTTATTTTTTTCCATTTATTTTATACATCTGTCCATTGACATTAAGTATGTTGTTTAACAATTTGGTCAGGATTGCTATACATCGCTTAATGGCCAGTGTCAAAAGCGATAAAATTAAAATAAACGAAATAACATACAATTAAATAATATACAATAATACAATACAAGTTTCACTTTACATGATTACATTTTACAACTATTTTAACTATTTTTAATTATTTTTTTTTACATATTTATGGTTTTTTAGCATTTATCATACTAGGTCGCTTTATCGGGTTCTCTTTAAACGCCTTTTTCCGTTTCTTTCCCTTTCAAGAAGTTTGTTGATTTCTGCAATACTGTGTGTGTATATTTTTTCAAAGTACCTTGTTGTTATCTTTTGGATTTCTTCGTCTACTCTTGCTATATTAAAAGTCCTGTGGAGGTCATAATTTTTCGTGTACCTGTCAGACATGGTCAAAATTCGAAGAGTCTTGGATAGCGGTCGTTGGATTTTTTCTATATGAGCCGTTCCTCACACCTGTAATCCATATAGCCAGATTGGTTTAATCATAGTTTTGTACACTAACAGCTTGTTCTGTATAGTGAGTCTGGATTTGAAGTTGTCGAAGTTTTTCTTTTATTTGTTTGACCTTTTTGGTTTATGTGGTGATCCCAATTTAGTTTGGAGTCCAAGTGAATTCCAAGATATTTAGTAGTTGATTCTATTGTAATTGCTTTATCATTTATTTTAATTGGAACTGCGATAAATTTTGTTTTGTTAGTAAATATAACCTGTACGGTTTTGTCTTCATTTATTTTTATGCACCAATTATCGAACCATTCCTTATCTGCGTCTGTGTATCGCTGCAGTCTTTCGGTAGCGATAATTAAGCGGAACTCATATTTAAGCATCGCATTTGATGGGACTTTCACTGATGGTTGGGGGGAAATGTAAAAGAAATTACTCGCCAGATGATGCTAAGTATGGAATATTTCTAAAAATCTTTTTGGATGGTCCGAACCGCCTCAAATTTAAACTAATATTTACTGCATAGAAACAAATCACCTTTTAACGAATTTACACGCTACACGGTGCCCCAAAAAAGGAAGCTGTAAATCATATTTATGTTTCATCTTGAACAAAATTGAGAACGTTTGCCACTTCACTCGAATATACTTGTATAAACACGTCTCGGTTAAAAACTTCCAGCTCGGTTCAATATATGTGTTTATTGCAACTTTAGAATGGTCAGTCCATGGTTGATACAGCACTTGCTTTATGTTGAAACTTTTGTTAGATATTCCCAGGCACCCAAAGTTTTAAAAGGTAGAATTCCTCGATATTTGGCTTCACAAATTTATAATAAAATAAAAATAATTATATTAAGATTGCCTTAAGGGGACAGATACCTGTAAAATTTTGAAAAAAATTTTTTTTTCATAAAATGTTAATATAATTCTTTAAGAATATGTCAAAAATATTTTAGAACGTAAATTTAAGTATTTCTTATATTATAGATCGTCAACCGTGTGACTCTATTTTTTGCGTTCGAAAAAATTGTATATTATTCTAGTGTACAAATAAACTGTGTGCCAATTCTGAAAAAATTATATTGACTTCTTCATTTTAAATAATTTTAATGAAAATCAGGGAAATATGGCCGTTTACAGGTATCTGTCCCCTTAAAGATTGTAAAAGAGTTAATTTTTTAGAGACGAATGTGTTGGTTCCCAATATTTGACATGGTTACATATTTTTATGTGTAATATATAAAGCATATATCTATATATATATACATATATGTATAAGTATTTGCTACTTATCCTGCTATAAAATATTGCAAACTTATTTCTACATTGGGTGTAGTGTTGCCCAAGCAGCGAGTTTGCTCACAGAAGTGTTCGACGAGGCGCATCTTCACATTGGTGACTAGGTTTGTTGATTGGTTGAGGTGCTGCTTGGGTGACACGCTCCAGATTCAATTAGCACAAAAAATGTAATTTTGGTACTCCAATAGTACAATCATTGCCAGTAGTTAATCAAACCATCTTGATTTGACCATAAATCTGCCTATGCCATCTATTTTCTTTCCTGCAATATACTACTTTCCTGCAATATACTACTTTCCTGCAATAGACTATAAATCTCCCTATGTCGTAAATTTTCTTTCCTGCAATTTCTCCCAAGTTGTTCATTGAGTATTTCCCCTGCATTCTATGTCGTAGAACACCCAGACTTGGGCACTCACACAGATAGTGGAAGACTGTCTCCCCAGAATCTTCTTGATTGCAGCTCCTACATCAATCGTTATACGGTCATCACATCTTATTAGCATCGTCTCCGCTAGGCCAATGGCCGGTTATTGTTGACGTAATTCTAAAGATGTCTGTTCTTGACTCGTAAAAACTTGTAGTACTGAGCCCACGTTTCCTTCATTGTTTTGCAGGTATCGGTTTTGGTCCATCTGGCAACAGCCTGCTTTTGGTATTGCAAAAAGATCTCCCTTTCGTAGTCGCTTCGGGGGCAGCCCACTGCTACTACTTCGGATACTCTTGGGGAAGTCTTGACAGCTTATCAATTTTCTCATTTCTTCTACGTTTTTCTATGTTCCTATGGTCACGTACCCAGATGAGAGTGATTTTTGTCGTGCGCGCTAAGGTATTTAATTATTATTTGCATTGTCTGGCAATTTTTGAATTGCTTGATGGAGACTTTATAGCTCAGATGGTTGCTTGACTATTCGTAAAAATACGTGCTTCTGATAGTGATTGTGGATGATACCTGATTATTTATTTATATTTTATTTATTTATTTATTGTCTTTGAATTTATACATTCTTACAGACTATATTAAGCTAATGTACAATAGTTTACTAGTTACTAAGAAAAGAACGATTTAAGATGATTGACTAAGATGACATACGGCCATGTAAAATCAGCACCAGAAGAATTGAAAAACATATTTAAATCTGAACATGCCCTAGGAATCGGAGCATTCATCCCATAGTTGGTTCTCGAGAAGCCAATTTTAAAGGTTTCGTACTGTCGGAGCCTCATATTGGGTATATTAAATTGAATTTTACTTAAAAGGGAAGGACAATCAATAGATCCAGAAATAATACGAATAATAAATGAGCACGATAGAATAGACCGTCTGCTATCAAGTGGTTTTAAGTCAATTAATAAACATCGAGAGCGGTACGATGGTACAGGTTCAGAAAAGTTTAAAGATCGGAGTGCAAAACGAAGAAAGACTTTCTGCACTCTCTCAATCCGATTAGACAGACCTATTTGGTACGGTCTCCAAATAATAGCGGCATACTCTAATCTTGATCTAACAAAAGCACAATACAATGTTTTGAGAGTGTGTGGGTTGGTAAATGCAGAACAATTTCGGCGAACGAATGCTAGCATCGCATATGATCGTCTTATGACGTGGTTAACATGGCTGGTGAAATTCAGCTTAGAGTCGAAAATAACGCCTAAGTCTTTAATTTCCTCAACGGATTGCAAAGGGAAGCCAGCAATACTATACGAAGTATGCAAAGTATTTTTTGATTTAGCATATTTTACGTGAAAGCATTTGCTAATATTTAGTGACAGATGGTTTAAATAGCACCAGTTCCGGACATTGTGCAAGTCGGTTTGCAACTTTTCAGAGTCCCTAACACTGTTAATCACCGCAAATATTTTAAGATCATCAGCATACAACAAGTGTTCTGCGAACGAAAAGCAAGAACCAATATCGTTAGTAAAGAGTATAAAGAGGAGGGGTCCTAGAATACTTCCCTGTGGGACACCGGAGGATGCAATAAATGCACGGGATGTCGTATTATCCACGGCTACAACGCAGTGTCTGTTGGACAAATATGATTTGATGCAAGACAAAAACGTGGAGTGTATACCCAATGATGCAAGCTTCGACAAGAGTATTCGGTGCGATACTTTGTCAAACGCTTTAGAGAAGTCTGTATAAATTGCATCAACTTGAGATCTGTTCTGGAAGGCTGAAATGCAGTAATCATTGAAAATAGACAAGTTAGTGACAGTGGAGCGACTTGCAACGAAACCATGTTGGTTGTTAGATATTAGGCCTTTGACAGCAAAATATAACTTATCATTGACTGTTATCTCAAAAAGTTTTGAGACAGACGAAAGCTTCGAAATCGGTCTGTAATTACTAACATCGTTTTTATTTCCACTCTTAAATATAGGTGTAATGGAGGTAAACTTCCAGTCGTCAGGCTACCCTTATCCCGATAACCTCTGCTTGAAAGATGCTATTCCAATTCGCCAGGCGAAAGGACTTGGAAGTTTCGAGGTCTTTCGAATATTGCCGACGCCGCAGTCCATCTTGGATCCATCGATGTAAAGTGCGGTAGTATCTTCCTTGACTACTAAATTTAACTCCCATTTCTTTCGCTTGGGAAACATTACCTTAAATTCTAGTCTAGGGTAGCAGTAATGTTGTTTGATGGATTGCCGTTTATCTTCCGACTATCAAGAATAGTACAATGACCAAACACCCTAGCATTGCAAGAACCACTATCTTTAATTCTGAAGGCGGTATTTGCTGCTGTTAGTCGTAGTTGGAAATCTATTGGTAACAGGTACAGTATGACATTCAGTCCCTCTGCTGGACATGATTTCGTAACTCCAGTTATTCCTGCGCAGACTGCTTGTTGTTCACTATTTAACTGTCCAACGTTGTACTGTTTGGTTAATGCAGGCCAGCATACTAACGCTCCGCATGTCAAACTCGGTCTTACTATGGCGATGTATGAGAGTTTAGGCCCCAATTTCTGCTAATATCTCTTTTGCACGTATAATAAGCTATATAAGCTTTTTCTAGTCGATTTTCTACATTGGGCCGCCAGTTCAATTTCGGTTTTAGTACTACCCCTAGATACCTCGCTCTGTCTGAAAGTGGAATTTCAACCATATTGATTGGCAATAGTCTAAACTGTGATATTTTGCTCGCAGTATTAACTGGGTTTTGCTTGGGTGAACCCTAAGACCATTGTTTGTAGCCAATTTAGTTAGCTTTCCCAGATCTCCTTCTAATAGCATTTCAGTAGAAAACCCAAAATATGGAAATAAATAGACGCGTTGTTACGCGTACTTTCACTCCCCCTCTGTTAAGTTGCAGTAAAATTTTGTTGAACAATAAGACCCATAAAAGTGGAGAGAGGACCCCACGCTGTGAAGTACCTCTGCTCACAATTTGGCTGAACGTAGCATCTCCGCTTGATGCTAGAATAATTCTATTTGGAAGCATACCTCAAATCCCGTTTCTCACGCAGTCAATGACTTCGAAAGTTGCTAGCTAGTCGATTATGGTTTCAACTGATATATTGTTAAAGGTACCTTCTATGTTAAAGGCGACTATGTTAGTCAGCAACATTTTTGCTAGAGATCTGCAAGCCTGCTCATCATATTCGAAATGCAAATACATTTGCAGAGGTTGGCAGTTTGGTCTAATTTGTGGGGTAGTAGAACCGTTGGAAAATTTATTCTGCGAAAATGCTGCAGGAAACAACATTTCGATTGCTGCGCCTTAAGAGCTATCTTTTTATGGGTTAAGATAGAATAGATTATATTCAATTTTAACAGGATGACAGAGTAAATAATTCAACAAACAGAAAGTATTTCATTTTTCGGCAATAAGTCCGAATCGCCAATGTCAGTTGCTCAGCTCAGTGCTTACGATTAGATAAAGAGATACTTAAATGGAAGTTAATGATCTATATGTATAAAATCGATTCCTAACCTTAAGGTAAATACTATCCGCGCTATTTTGTTATAAAGGGCTTTTCAAAAGTAGCGGCTAGTTATCAACGGTAAATAATTACTAAACAGTAATTTTTTATGATATATTTGACATTTTGCAAATAAGTAGAAGTACAATTTTTCACAATGGAAGAACGCGTTAAAATTATTGCAACTAATTATGAAAATAGTTGTTCTTTAAGTACATAAAAAATAAAAAAATAAAAAATAAATAATTGGTGCGTACACTTCTGTTAGGTGTTTGGCCGAGCTCCTCCTCCTATTTGTGGTGTGCGTCTTGATGTTGTTCCACAAATGGAGGGACCTACAGTTTCAAGCCGACTCCGAACGGCAGATATTTTTATGAGGAGCTTTTCATGGATTTTTCTTTAAGTACATCATATTGCAAAATTCGTGATATTTTTGGTGGAAATAATCGTTCGAATTAGTCGACAGGTCAAATGTAGGTGCAAAAATTCAAGAAACTAGTTCTGCCGTGGAAAGAAAAAGGTCTGGCAGACCAAAAAATGGAGATTCTCGTGAGAATATTGCTGCTGTAGCGCAAAGTGTTTCTGAGTAGTATTGCTTAACACCTTCAACATCGATATTTCGATCATCTCAACAATGAGTCATTCATGAATCGACGGTTTAGTCGATTTTACCTGCTGAAGTGTTCATGATAGATATTTAACTGATCTCATTTTTCAAATGTAATTGTTAAGAGGCGTAATTTGAACAAAAGTAGTGAAACTCTTCCCTTTATTGCAAAAATGTGTCAAATACTGCTGGCAACCCTACGACACAAACCACATAATGAGATTGTTCAGTTCAGGTCTTTGACAGAAATTTAAGCGAGCACACGCCTAGAGTTTAAATGGTACTTACTTCATTTATAATTTCTCAATAAATCAGTGCCGTTTGAATCAGTGTCATTGATACTCGATCACCAATGCTTGTTATTGAACCACCCTGTATGCATAGTGCCTAAACTACCAACCAGTTAACGATCGTATTGACCGAAATATGTACCCAGATTTTGGAAGAAAATCTCGTAGAAGAAGAAGGCAAAATACTCCTCCATTTCGTCCATTGGCATTAGCATTATTGCATCTTGTCGCACACTGCACAGAATGCAAATTGTGCCAAACCTTCTTGCTGCTGCTGTTATTGTGTACGGCTTTGGGCTTTAGTAGCTTTCCGTATTTCCTGTTTCTTCCGTTGTTGTGACGATGTCTTACAGGTATATTTACATGAACACACATATACAGCTGCTTTTGTTCATACACACGTACATAGAGGTATGTATGCACGTATGTTTGAGCTTTGAATATTTCCCATAACTCGATACGTACAAGTAGAAAATAGTGTTTGAAAATTGCTAGTATCTAATAAAGCAATCGATTTAAAACTAAATTTCTGGTAACATTAGGTAAAATCCGTAAGTCCGAAGAGAATTTAAAATATTGGATTTACGAAAAATAGAAAAAGAAATCAAAAAATAATTTAAGGTTTTCTAAAGAAATTAGCACGAAATGCTGACACTACTTTTGTGGAATGCCTCCCACTACTCACTTCATTAATGAACCAAACGTTGAGAGACTATGGAAGTCCAATTCTTATATAGTCTCCAAAGATACTAATTCTTTGATATTCACAAAAAAATACAAAGTTCTGGACCACCAAAAACTCAGGCTAGAAGAAGTCATCCTGCTACAAAAATAAATTTCATTTTATCACTGAAGCTTTTCCGGAGATTCAATGTTGCAAAATGGGAGAAAAAGACTTCAGTGATTTGTATATAAAAGTCTGGGACTACGTACGGGATATAATAATATTGCAATACCTTTGTACAGACTACAAATTGACACAACCCTTCTTACAACCGAAAAATATTCTACAAAAACAGATTGATTTGTATAACAGGAGCCAAGAAACTATACTCGCAAGCCGAGCTCTACTTTAAACTCTGTATCTCATCAACTATTAGCAAGTAACTTAAAAGCTTAATGTTTCCCAACAACTTGAATGCAAGGTGCACAGTCACAGTACGATAGACTTTTTGGCTTTTAAAGAGCAAACATATGTACTTTATAAGTTCATGCAGGAGTTCCTCAGTGTTTTCACTACAGATGTCAGTAGGTGTCGCAGGTATGTGAAATGATAACCCCAAGTGATACTTCGAGTATTATCTTTTCCGAGAAACATAAAAGTATTTAGGAGAACTCGACACTAATTTATCAACTGACTGCTTTTTGTGTAAAAAAAAGCCTAAAAGTCCCAATTTAGCCAAACCTTCCCATTACCTTGCCAGATGGAACACGAAAGAAAACGAACGCTGAGAAACCGGACTGCTTTGCTAAACATCTCTCTCAAGTTTTTGTTTCCAATCCAGAGAAAACACTCCCTTATATCAAACTTAGATGAAACTCGCCAAATGGATTTGCCAGTAAGGAACTGCACATAAAATAAACAAAATCTGCTATACTCCAGTTAAAATCCAGAAAATCCTGTGGTTACGATTTAACAACAGCAAAACTTCTAAGAGAATCACCAAAACAAGCTAAAATATTTCTCAACCAACTCTTCAATGCAATCATGCGGAAAGGATTTTTCCCTCCTCAGTGGAAAGTTGCACAAATAATAATGAATTTAAAACCAGGGAAAAACTCGAATAATACCAAATCACACCAGCCAATAAACTTACTCCCAAATATCTCCAAAATTATGGAAATCTTATTTCTTAAAAGGTTTTACCAAGTCATTGAGCAACGTCAATTGATTCCCAAACTTCTATTTGGTTTCCATAAGCAGCACAGCCTCATTGAGCAAAAGCATCGTATAGGCAATGTTTGTGATCGTAAAGAATTTCGCACTTTTCCGGACATCTCTCAAGCTTTTGTGTGGCACAGTGGCTTACTTTACATAGAAAGCAATCTCTCCCAATAAATTTCTAAAACTATTGTATATAAACTCGTATGTTGCCAATAGACACTTTTTTGTTAAACAAGATAATGAAGTAACCAATCTCCATAAAATAATGCTGGTGTGCTTCAAAGCTACATCCTAGGACGTATATTATACCTGTTATTTAGGCGTAATCAGCTTGCCTCTTCAGGTGCCCTAATCGGAGTATTTTCCGATGATGCAGATGCCCTAGCAATAGAAAAATTCGCGAACAAAGCATCTCTAAAACTAAAAAAGTGTCTCGATGGCATTACCCATAGGCTAAAAAATTGCCATATTTAAGCGTTATGAGACTAAATCGGTTCAGACACAATTTACAACCCGACCTAAACACTCTCCTCCAGTAAAGGATACTAACATCGAGATCCCACAATCCAACGAAACTAAGTACTTAGGTAACCATATGAACTCAAAGCTCACTAGGAAAACTGACATTCTCACCAAAAGAAAAGCTGGTCATAAATGGTTCTACACAAAAATAATAAATATTGCCTAATAAATTCGTTGTTTTATTTCAATTTAAAATTCGGTACCTCTAAATTGATCACGCTTTATATTATATATACAAGTTTCAGAATATACCTAGCTAATATTACTGGTCGGATCTTAAGCTTCATGCCCAGCATCCATGCCATCTAGGACGCCTTCCCGGCAGTCTAGTTGTGATTGGTCTTTCTAACATGGCTGATTTCACTAGTCGTTCTGAGGGCATTCTTTTAACGTTCCATTTGATTCCGTCCTCAATTTCCCATATGCGCCTTATATCGTTACCCGATATACGTCGTAAAGTCTTCGTTTCTGTTGTTTTTATAATATGCTGCTTTGTAAGCGTATCTGCTCGTGTCTTCTGTTGCTTTATGGCGCAGAGGCATGGGTAGTGTCACAAACCGATGCAGCCGCTCTTTGGGTGTTCGAGAGAAAAGTTCTCCGTAAGATCTTCGGTCCTATACGTGTTGGCGAAGACTACCGTTCAAGAATGAACCACGAGCTGTATGAGCTCTACGCCGACATTGATGTAGTTCAACGCATCGTCATCCAGCGCCTGCGTTGGCTAGGGCATGTCGTGCGTATGGATGAATAAGCTCCAGCAAAGAAGGTGTTCGAGGGCGAAGTCCAAGGGAGCCAACGCAGATGAAGACCATTGCTCCGGTGGAAAGACCAGGTGGAGGAAACGCTTGGTGCACAGAATTAGAGAAGGAGCGCGCGGAGCAGAGGCGCCTGGAGAGAGCTAGTGAGGTCGGCCGTAACTCGGTAACGGGTTGTTATGGCCACCAAAGAAAATAAGTAAGATATTTTCTCTTAATTACAGTAACAGTCATATGTACAACATAGGACTACGTCACTTTTTCACTGCTGGTTTACGCTGGAACATCAAAGGCAAAAAAAATAGTAGTCACAGCAGGTAACTCCAATCTTTGCTCTGTACCCGCAAATACACAAACATATATTTACATAGTACAAAAAAGTTAATTAAAATGTTTGATTGCCAAATCAAATAGTTTTTTCCATGCCTCAAACAAATTTATGAAGTAAAAGAAGCCTTAAATTGTGTGCACTGCTAGACTTAAAACAGCTCAGTAGTAAATCCGCCAATTTTGTTTGCTCTTTTGTTGCTGCCCTCTTAAATGAAGCAGTTGACTGTCCTATGCTGTTTTACTTCTTTATACGTCGGTATTTCTAGCTAACTAACTTTCTCTTTCTAACTACGCTAGTTATGTCCCCTTTAAAGAACTAAATTGGAATTAAACATTATTCGAAATCTGGTCCCCTAAATCTAGCCTCTGGAGTATTACATGGCCTACAATATTACTATTTTAATTAGTTTTATATAATATACTTCGAACTTAAAGTCAGTATGAAATAATTGTTAAATTCACTCAATAAATAAATAAATTCATATCAGTTTGCAATTAAAATCAACGTTCTGAACGGACCAAAAGAAGATTTTGCAAACATGGAGATCAAACTAAATTTGAATAACTTTAAATCGTCATATTAAAGATATTGCAAACTATATACATATATGTACATACATCAATCGATATTGCCCATGAGCATTTCCATAATTTTACCAACCTCAAAATTTCAATAACTATCCTTTTAATGTCCTCAAAATCTGTACCACTTTTCTCATACTAGCAGCAATATTTGTGCAAGGGGCTGTAAAGTTCTACTTCATTAAAGAAATTTTCTGCGTTATCGTCATAAAATCAATATTAACTTACAAACTCGAACGACTTCATCAAATATGGCAACAACAACAACACGAACAGCAGCAGCAATATACTCAATGGCATTTGCACTCACTTAAAGTGTAACTAAAATTACTCAACAGTGATAAACCGCTGAGCAAGCAGAGTGCTTTGGAAAAATGGTGGCTATTAAAAGAGAATAACCGCAACTGATCACCCGAATGCACCCGGAGCGCCAGGCTACAAGCGAAAGACAGCGCAATGCAGTGAAGTGGATGCACTTTAAGGATTATGGATTAAGAAGAAATGCGCATAAAAACTTTAATCTAACTTTAGATATTCTACGAAAGTATACTGAAAAGTTGGCGCAAGTGGATAATAAAATAACCAAAATTGAAATGGAGGAAAATCACTGGTATATAAGAAGCGAGTGGAAGTGCATAGAGGAGAGTATAAACCAACAATAACAGCTGCCACAAAAGTAAACCATCGATACTTAGTACATAATTACAACAATTACAACAATTACCATGACGCACTTCCGTATACTCGTATGAACACATCGGGTCAGCTAAATATGCAAGTCCGGGCGCAAGGCGCATTGTGCGATTAAAGGCAAATACGCACACACTTACTCGTATGCATGTATGAGTTGGTATGAAAAAAATGCGACTCTAGCACGTAGAGCTCTGCGCACACACACGCACACATACCAGTAGTATAAAGAACCGCAAGGTATGACACAAAACAGCCGCTGGGATAGCAGACGAAGCACGACTGGCGCGACTGACTTCTGTCAACCACACAGCTGGTGGTGGAGAGAAAGACAAAAAATGCGGAAAAAAATTATAAACAATGAACGTATCACAGACAAAGTGCAAAGCAGCAGAAGTGAAGTGGCAAAGTGGTAAAAAGTGGGCGCTAAAAGTCATGAGGTTATGCGGCAAGGGAGGTCACAACAGCACACAACAGCAGTAGGACGACAATGACTTTGGTGGATGTCTCGTAAATTCCATTGGATTTAGTTGCCGCTCCAGCTGGGGGTCACAATTGCGGCTGCTGAGTTCAACAACAACGACAATGATGGCGATAATACACCAACGGCAATATAACAAAGCGCCCTGCACTGAGAGATGTACTAAAGCAGCAACAGTCACGATTACCTCATAATTTCCTTCTATACTTCCAGTTGCATCAACAACCTTTTACAATAAATATCCGCCAGCCAGATGGGGTCAAATATAGGGAATGGATGCACGCAGTGAAGAGTGAAGAAGGCGCATTCAGCTCCTGGTATGACCGTTACTTTGCTGAATGGTACTCATACACTGCTCTGAGTGGCAATTGTTGCTGACTTATGCATGCATGTACGTATGTATGTATGTATGTGGGCTTTTAGTCGTGCATATGTTGCTACTAAATATATCGCCTGTTTAAATTTCTACAATTTTACATTCCTTTATGCAATTATTGGTCACATTTCGCCGGTGAACTATTCCTCTTAAGCTGCATGTGAACGGTGACAGGATTTCGCGATAAATTTTAGGTCGTTCAAAGCTTTTGTTAAAGAAATTATTTATCAAAAATGGCATGCCAGTATATGACATATGCTATTAAGTAAGGAAATAATTTTGATCCTATAGGTAAAACATATTTACAATGTGTAAAAAAGGGACCAGAAGTACATAGTTATTGTTATTTTCAAATTTTACATATAAAAATCAAAATCTCCTAAATAAAAAAAATTGAACAGTTTCGAGTACACAGCGTTGAGTAACTATGGCATTAGTATTTATTGACTAATTTCGACAATCTATTTTTTTATGAAATTTTAGTGCATTCTCCTACAGAAACCATAAAAATCCAAGTTTCAAACTCTGTGCAAAATTAAACAAAATTTAACAAATTTTAATCAATATTTTATGCTTTTCAATCCAAAGTGCCAAACAATTTTGAAGTACACAGTCTTATATATAATTGGCGCATACACCCTTTTTGGGTGCTTGGTCGACCTCCTCCTCCTATTTGTGGTGTGCGTGTTGATGTTGTTCCACAAATGGAGAGACCTACAGTATCAAGTCGACTGGCATGGGTCTCACGAAACAGCTTTTCGTCTGAAATGGCTGGTGATTGAACTCCACTGACAGCATACGGATGGCGGAAGTTTAAAAAGGTGGCAAGGGACTCCCGATGAATGCCGTTTATAGTCTGTTTGTAGACTGGTAGGTCCAATGGGTGTTGTATAAAGTAATGGATTTTTTCAATTAATATGCCTCTACAGGTAAGTTTGCATGTTGGGGCTTGGGGATCGTCTAAATCGGTTCACTGACAAATTAGTTCAAGGGTATTCTTTCTGACATTTCTTTAGTTTTTGAGTATTGAGTGGTATAGTATATTTTTATGATTTGATCGAAATTTTAAACGATTAATCTATTAGAACTTGGCTCACATTCGACTTTCATACTATGAGAATAGAAGCGTTGGAGCATTCCTTTGCTATTGCTTTTGATACTGTATTCAGTTCATAAACAGCACACAGTTTTTTTGGCCATCTACTCTGGCCTTTGACCTTGATCGTGGTGAAGTATTGAGTTTTCCATTTGTTTGTTACTTCGATTTTGGAGTGCTTTAATATAAAATGGGCTGGATCAAACAGAAAAATGTGGAAGAACCATTTTTGGAACATAATATCATCCTTAAATTTTCATATATTTAGTATGGCTCAATAGCTAATGAAGAACATCTTCAAATATGTACTCAAAACTTCTAATTTGACTCCAGTTTTTATATATAAAATCTCTAAAGTTAAAACTGTAATTGGTATATTATTCGGTACAACTCAAGTTCACTAAGTTGGCCCATGGTGTGAGTGCTCCTGCTTCCTTATGTTTTTATAACAGTTTATTATAAAAATTTAATAAAAATAATAGTAATAATAATAATAATAATAAATAATAATAATAAAAGTGTGTTTCCATCTAAATACTGGGTTACCCATATTCGACGGACCAATGTTTTTTTTTAATAATCATTTACTTAGTTCAAGTAGATTTGTTGACATCACTTTTGGAATATGATATCTTCCAAATGGCCGCCTTGAGCCTGTACGGAGTATTGTGCTCGTTTTGCAGCATTTTTAGCTAACATTTCGGCTGGAATAGCAGCTATTTCCCCACGGATGTTGGTATGGTATTTTGCTTACTAATATAAACCTTTGATTTTAAATATCACCACAAGAAGAAGTCAGGTGGCGTTAAATCGGGCGAACGCGGTGGCCAGTCAAAATCGCCATTTTTCGACATCAAACGACGAGGCAACAATTTCTTCAAAAAATCGATTGTGGTGCGAGCTGTGTGTGGTGGAGCCCCGTCTTGTTGAAACCAGAACTGCCTCATACGCTTTCGACGAATAATTGGCATGACAAAAGTGGTTATCATATCGCGATAACGCTCCTGATTGACAGTCACAGCTTGACCATCTTCATTTTCGAAGAAAAACGGCCCAACAATCGTTTTCGCACTAACGCCGCATCAAACAGTGACTTTTTCGTCGTAAAGGGGTACCTCTTGAATTTCGTGAGGATTTTCAGTGGCGTAAATGCGGCAATTTTGCTTGTTTACCGTCCCATTCAATAAGAAATGAGCCTCATCGGACACGATGATTTTGTTCTTCTTCTTTTGACTTGTTTTGTTGAATGTAAATTTTAACAATTTGAGAGCGCTCGCGTGGCGTGAACTGTTTCATGGTAAAAATCTGCTTGGACTGACGCTTCCAACGCGGTATGTCATTAAGCGATCTGACGCCTCTGTCAAAAGATACATAGTATTTCCTTTTTTTTATTTAGACAACAGCTGGAATATAAAGTCATGAAAAATTTAGAAAGTTTAATTTAGTAAACAAAATGTAATAGTTTTACGACATCGTCAACAAATGAAAGGTGGTTATATCTTTAAGTTAAAGGTTATAACCATTTAGGTTCAAACTGCTTAAAAGTGACAATTGAGAAAAATATACAAAGTTGAAAAAGTGGTAAATGGACAGGTAAGTGGCAGAAATTGTTGTCTTTGCAATTTGTGAGACGCAATAAATGTGCGTAACAAACACCGCAAACTCAGTTGCATTTATACCAAAGTACGTTTGTACGCATTGCCAATGCACAGAGGGACACAAAAGTGACAAATGAAAAGTATACAGGCAGTCAAAGCAGGACACGTGCTTGCTTGCTGGCGCTTTGACGGCATAACAAGCCGGCGTCAAGCGACAAGTAAGTAGAAACCAACGAACAGGGATTTCAAACAAGCACCGAGCCTTGGGTATGTGTGTTAGAGATGTAGATATTTGCGATTTTTACGATACCGAGATTTTTGTGAAGTCAATATTACAATCCGGCGATCACGACATTAGTACCGGGTACCGATTAGGTATTCATTATTTTGCAACCATTTAAGCGGAAAATCATAATAAATAAAAAATAATAAATGAAGAAAAACCGGTTATTAGAGTTAAAAAGCGTATTCATCCTGTATACAAACCCCAATTAAAGGGTAAAAACCAATACACGCTGCAAATTCATTTGTTATTCTGGTGGTATCGTAGAGCTGCGGAATCGTAAAATGGTCTTCTACTGAAATCGATTGAAACTAGCACAAATTTGTAACTTCGACCAGAGCAAAATAACGCATTTCAGATATATCCCACATGAAGACCCAATGGGGGTCTCCTTATTACGACTGTACAATTTTAACGATTGCAACGAGAGACCTTAATAGGTCAGACATGTTTCGGTTATATATAAACGATAACAAAATATTCTGACCTAGGCATCAATGTCAAACGCCAGTGGAAGCTAAAAAAGGTGTACGAGGGCGGTTCAATAAGTACCCGTGTTTGATGACAGAGGGCGTTCTTAAGGGAAGTTGGTGTTAGCATCGGGTGCTGCCATCTATCAAACGACGGTGACACAAATAGGTTAGTTTGGATTTGGCAGTTATTCGAGTAAGACGTGTTTCAAGATTTTCGCTAAGATGGAAAAAGAGCAGCATCGTTCGATAATTCGCTTCTTGTTTTTGAATAGGAAAAAATGCGAGGAGATAAAAGCAAAGTTGAGTGCCGTCTATGGGTATAGACGTGTTCATCGAGGAAATTATTTTTGAATGTCACGACATGATTCTCGTTGATCGACGAATGAAAGTGCACGAAGTAACAAAGACCATAGGTGTGTCGACTGGAATAGCAATGAATATATTTCATGATAAGTTGTGGATGAAAAAATTGTCGGCCCGATGGCTGCCACGATTGCTCATGGTGGACAACAAGCAGATGCGGCTGTTTACTTAGATGCAGTATTTAAAGCTATTTAACAGAGAGCCGAAATTAGAAAAAACTTGTTTCTTCATTTTGGACTTTCATCGTGATTCGAACCGACTCTCTCTCTCTGAATTGCGAATGGTAGTCACGCACCAACTCATGCAGCTACGGCGAAAAAGAAATAAAGATCACTGGATAATACTAGGGTGAGTTTTTGGACTGCTTTCGCAAGTGTAAAGAGACAGGACCGCATTTGGCGGAAAAGAAGGTGCGATTTCACCACGATAACGCACCAGCACTTTCACCCGGAGTGGTCACCACCAAACTGCGTTATGAATTGTTGCCGCATCCCCGTACTCACCCGATCCGGCTATCTACGACTGTTTCTTGTTCCCTAAAATGGCTCGTTGGAAAAAATTTACTTCAAACGAGGAAGTCATCGCCGAGATAGAGACGTATTTTGGAGAGTTCTACAAATCCTATTTTTTGGATGGTTTAAAAAAATGGTAGGAGCATTCGAAGAAGTGTATCTTTCTAAAAAGTCCCCTTGTTCATAAAAAAAAAATTAAAAAAAATGTTTGAACAAATGATGTTTTGATATCTACTTATTGCACCCCCCTCGTAAATGAAATTAGCTGAAGTAGTAGGCTTTAATACATACTCATTTGTGTTTAACTAGAAAATCAAGTAAATCAAGACGACCTACCTATAGCGGCACATTCTGACCAAAAAGGACAAATAATATTCCTCAAACTTACATAGGAAAATTAACGAAAAATTTGTATTGAATATAAAATTCAAAGTTCTTTTACACAATTCGATTATAAAGCCAGGTTTGGGTCACTACCTGTTTTAACATACTTTCCTGCTATTATGCTAAGCGCACATTCCAAGATATAGTACTCAAAGCAATATCAGCAACGCTTTGGTACGTAAAAGGCTTCGTGACGAATTAAGTTAAAAAATTACAGACCTACCCGAAGCATCTTGTTAATTCTCTCGCACATATAATTGTTATACCATCTCTCCGACAAATAGATTGCATCGCTATAGATGGAGAAATGTTAATCAAAAGTTACCCATATAAGGGATTAATAAGCAGTTAAAATAGGGTTGCGTTTAATTAGAAGCGATTCAGTAAATTAAACTCTGTATCGCGTATATTTTTAGCTGCATGATAACTATGGTTTGCCAGCTCAGATTAGCGAACTGTGTTGACATTTCTGTTAAGTAAGGTTGGGCAAGTCACCATGAATCTTTTAATGCCAGAACAATGCTTCTAAATTGTCAAAATTTATTGAAAAAAAGTTCATGGAGCGAAGGGTTACAAACACGCCGAAATGTCAATTCGTCATCGTTTTCAATTTTGTGGTTTTTGTCCTTCGACTACATGAAAAATTGTACGTAGTGATCTTGGCTTGGGTGCCTATAAAATACAACTCATACAAGAATTGAAACAAAATGACCATCATTTACATCCCTTTTAGATTCGTTGTAAAAATTAGTCAAAAATTGAACTAATCGAATAGATAATTTAACTCGTAGCCGCGGTGGATATATACCGGACTCATATCCAAAAAATAAATGCCATAAAATTATCTACCAGATTATAATAAGAAAATGCATGCCAACAATATTTTTGTCTTTTATTATAACTTTAATTCTCAAGCTCTTTAAAAATTCCCATTGTATAGGGTTTTCCAATAACAGGTGTTATTGGTGAATGGATTGCGCTATCGAGAGATGATTACCGATTTTTTATGGCCGGAATTGTTCATATTGAAATAAACATCCGATCATTTATATTAAAAAATTGAATTTTTCATTGAATATTAAAATAACACCACTTATAGGAAAACCCTTTACAATATAAAACAAAATATAAAAAAAAAATTAAGTCAAAATAACTGTTTACCAAAACTATATTCATATTTGCAAAAAAGCTGTAGTAAAAAGTTATATAAAAGGAAATCTTTCTTCCTAAAATCCGGAGATCACGCTCCTGCAAAAGTCTCGAAAATTCCGAGCTACAGTTTTGGAATTCTTCTGCTTCCACTTTATTTAAGATTATATCTTATTTTGTTTGTTTATTATCTCTTAATTTCAGAAATTCTTCTATTACAAAACGCAATTCTTATAATTATACAAACAATTTTATAGTAAACAATTTAATACATATACACAATTTACTCATTTTCAGTCTTCCAGCACTCATGCCATCATTTCAGTGGTGTTCCAGGTGGTCTATTAGCTATTGGTTTATTTACCATTGCGATTCTGGCTATACGGTCAGATCCCATCAGACTTGACCATCACATAATGAACGGATCTCTTCGTTTCTGACATGATCAAGCTTTGTGCGCCCACAAACCGCTCCGAGCGTTTGAATTTTTGTGGTGTTAAGGATACACTGTGTTGTGGTCGTATGTGCAGAGGTTTCGACTGTATAAGTCATGATAAGGCGGACACATGTTTTGTATATACGTTTTTTACTCCAAAAACTCATGTTGCTATTGCTCCACACTATATTTCTCAAGTACCCGGAAATTGAGCTGCTTTTGATGCTTGCGCTTTGACCCCCTTCACCTAATCCCTATGCGATGATATTGTCGATTCGTACAACCAGTTTACTCCTCATCTGTTATTTCGACACAGTTAAGACTTTTGTCTTGGTTTCGGAGATTTGCAAATTAAATTTAGCTGCCGATTGCTCGAAAATAAACAAGCATTAGCTTCCGAATCTGCTCAAATCACAGCATCATCTGCACAACAGACAATCTTCATTTCATTTGCACCCAATTTTATATCCATTTACCCATTTTGGAATTATTGAGACTTAAAAAGGGCCGGGCTCCCGTTATTTCGGGATTGTCAGATCTATTGTGTATATGTGCATATATATACATACATACATATGAAATGACGGGTTAGGATGAGTGGAGACAATTGGTGCATGCCCGACTGACGCCCAACAAACAGTAACAACGGTTGTTGTGGTAAGTCAACGAGAAAACCATTTACAAGTGACAAGTGCATAACAAACCAACATAGAACCGTGCAAATATACAAATACAAACAACAACAGCAATAACAACATTGTATATTCCTAATAGCATGTCTGGCTGTGTTTCTGTCTGTTCAGACAAACACGGAAGCAGCCAAACAACAGCTAGAGGAAGTTGCAACAGGGACATGCGCGTATGTAACAAATGTACGCGCGTCGCAGCGATTAGAAGAGGAGAAAAAAAAACTCCAATAAAGTTTACTAGGGTGACCTGTTGGAGTTTTCAAAGAAGAGATTTTGAAACATTTTCTCTACAACTATCAAGAAGGCAAGGCAATCTTATAAAATCGAAAGCGCTCTTACTTAAAGAACTTTCTGATACGCATTTCTTCAATTCACATTAAATAGGAAGTAATAGCACAACAACAGTTTTCATTTTTATTGGTAGTCGAAAAAGTCTTTTCGCATTTCTAATCAAACTTCAACTCATTTTTTATATTTATAATGAACTTTATTAAACCAAATATGTACCATTTTTGTCGAGCACCTTTTGCCATTTCTCTTCTATAGACATTATTCCATCAGTGTAAAACGTTTGTGGTTTCTCGGCGAAAAACTGCGACAAGTAATTTTCACAGGCTTCTCTTGAAGCCAACTTTACTCCATTAAGGGAGTTCTGCATTGACCGAAACAAATGGTAGTCCGATGGTGCAAGGTCAGGGCTATATGGTGGATGCATCAAAACTTCCCAGCCAAGCTCTCCCAGTTTTTGCCGAGTCATCAAAGATGTGTGTGGCCTAGCGTTGTCCTGATGGAAGACGACGCCCTTTCTGCTGATAAGTTCTGGCCGTTTTTTTTCGATTGATTGCTTCAATCTCATCAGTTGCTTGCGCCAATCTCATCAGTTGTTGACAGTTAAGTGTTGAATCAATCGTTCGAGCAGGCTGGAGTTTCTCATAGTGGATGATTCCATTCCAATCTTACCAAACACACAGCAGCATAACCCTTCGAGGCGTCAATCCTGGCTTTGCGACCATTTGTTGAGCTTCGCCATCCTTGCACCATGATTTTTTCGCACATTATTGTCGTATTTGATCCACTTTTCGTCTCCTGTTACCATTCGCTTCAGAAATGGTTCGATTTCATTTCGTTTCAGCAAAGAATCGCAAATGTTAATTCGGTCCATTAAATTTTTCACAGACAATTCATGTGGTACCCAAACATCGAGCTTCTTTTTGTAACCAGCCTTTTTTAAATGGTTCAAAACCGTTTGATGATGAATGTTTAGTGCCTTGGCGATGTCATGGCAGCTTATGTGACGGTCCTGGTCAATCTTTTCCATAATTTCATCGACTTTTTCAACGATAGGTCGACCGGAGCGAGGTACACCTTTCACATCGAAATTGCCAGAACGGAAGCGAGCGAACCATTGTTGTGCTACACGAACTGATACAGCATCGTCTCCGTAAACTTCACAAATTTCATTGGTGGCTTGCGTGGCATTCTTCCCTTTTTATACAAAAATTTCAAAATATAGCGAATTTTTTCATTATTTTCACTCATTTTTAAACAGCTATAACTTTTTTTCAATTCCTCCAAATTTAATTTTTTTTTGGTTAAATGAAGCTTAAAACGTCACCTTTCTAACATCATATGATATTACACAATGTGATTGGTAGCACTGAAGATAGATGACTCCAACGACATCTATTGACCAAATACGAAAAGACTTTTTCGACTACCCAATATTATTAGTATTTTTATTGCAAGTATAAGTATTAAGTATACTAACGAGTAATTTTTTTCAAGCTTTATTACAACAAATATTTTATGTTAATCCTCAGCAACATACAATTCATATTTTTAACTGATTTTTTTTATTTATTAGTTTCAATTTTGAGGGTTTTTTCATCATGTGCGACAAAAAAACTTTATTTTAATGTTTTTTTTAAACCCCGATATCATTTGACTAGTGAAGTATATAAGTAGTTACCAACCACCTTAGTGCATAGATACCCAACAACAAATAAAAGCTGGATAGATATCGAATTATTCTCAAAGTTGTGCAATTAAAACCGTTCGAAAAGCCAATTAAGAATTGTGTCTGTTTTTTTGTTGTATCTTGTTTAATCACTGTAGCCTAAACATTATTTTTTATTTATTTTATTTGTGATATTTCGTCTTCAGTCTGACGGCATTTTGATGGTCAAAAACAAAATAAATGATAATAATCATCAAATATATTACCGAGAATATGTTGAACTCGCGACGGTTCTAAACGGGGCGGAGTTTTTTAGTCTCCGGACATACCATTGGTGCGACGATAGCTTTTATGATGAATAAGGCATTTTAAACCTCACCAACAGCCAAAAAAAAAAAAACAAAATACGTTGAACCAAAGAAATATGTGGAAAATCATTTTATTTCAATCATACATTTTTTCATTCAGTTTTTCGAATAGAGTTTAATTTTATTACAGTCCAATTTTACTACATTCAACATAACCTAACATAGTCCAATTTTACTACAAGAATATATACATAGAAGAGAGAAAGGGGAAATTTCTTAATGCGGTGGAGAAATTTTATCTACAAACAAAGATAATTTAAAGATTTGCGACAGAGCAGGAGGTGCAGCGTTTGCGTTTGGAGCTTTTCTTTTCAGTTGGCACATCACTAAAGCGTCTTTTGGGCTGAAGTCTCACTGATTAAGGCGGCTGCAGATTTAAATATGTAGAAGCATATTTTTTGTCCACATTGGTAGCCAAGTTATAATTTAGAATATGGATGTATTCAGGCTTACCCTAATTACTGTGGCTGATTATTGTAAGAAAAAGCCAAGCAGAAGAGAGCTCAACTCTGTTGGATTCGAGATCATCTATTGAAGAAAACAGCAGAGTAGATGAACTTCCTAGCTAAGATTTGACGAAGCACATTCGACTTAGCCTAGAAGGGAAGGGGATGCTGCATACACTCAACAAGCTGCTTCTCAAAGAAACTTTGGAAAAAGCCAGCTTGCGAAAATTGACAACAAATTATGACTGGTCGAATTTCCAAGCTTGACTAAGCCATTAATGGGTTTGAATACTAACAAAAAGCATGCAGGCTATAAGAAATAAGAAGACATCTATTGGCTCTTTCGGGCGTTTCTGGCATTTCTTGTTAGATACTATTACAAGAGAGGAAGAAATGATTCCCTACTTCTTATGCTATTAACCTGGTGTGAACAAAAGTAAACTGATGTCAGCTTTTGTTGCCTGATTTAACCGTCCGTTGTGTGATGTGGCCTACGCAGGCCATTCCGAATTTTAGAGGGGTATATCTTTTTGTTTCGTTAAGTTTTCAAAAAACGGCGAAAATATACCATATAGGTCTGTTAGATGAATCTTCTGAAAATTTTATAACCATTTCCAGCGAAGTGATTATGAAAAAAAAATACATTTTACACAAAAACTTCATATGTTAGGGTAAATGGTCTGCACAGGCCACCACTGCAATTTTAGTATAGTCATGCACCGTACTTGGTCTTCTGACTAATTAGAGTACAAGAAAGAGTGAATACGGTTCTCCCTCACTCATAAAAATTTGGTGGGTCTGCGATTCTTCAACAAACTACCCTCTCAAGGGACAGATTTACACAGGAAAACGACCAAATGAACGATAAATTAACCAAGGTAAAAGAGTGGTACTGGATTTGTTAGAGGGGCATCGTAATTCCGGCCGAACGGTGTATTGCGATAACTTTTTCACATCACTCGAATTGGCCAAGTCTCTTATGCAGAAGGGATTCGCTGTCGTAGGCACAGTGCGCCCAAATAGAAAATTTGTTCCTCTATGCTTTCCGCTGAACAAAAGACAAGGCCGTATAAAAAGTTTCGACCTCTATATCATACTTTATTTGCTTTCCTGGATGAAAATGCATCTATGTTATCATACGTTGCCAAAGTATACAAATATGTGCTAGTATTGTCGACACAACATTACACGCAAGCCACAGAGACTTCAAACAAATATAAACCTGGAGCTGTCTTAGACTACAATGAAAATAAGTCTGGGGTTGATACAATGGACAAAATGCTTTCTGGCTACAGTTGCAAACACGCAACAAACCGGAGGCCATTGGCCATTTTTTTTAATATGCTTGACATTACTGGCTTGGCTTCTTATATTATATACATTGTGTAAAATAATATAAGTACTCGGAATTTATAATTTAAACTCTCCCGGGAATACCTGACACTTCAAATTTGGTTTTTTCATGTTGGTACACATGTCCTTGAATGCACAAGCCTTATTAGAACGGGATCTATTACTTAGTGTGTTTTATTCTGCAGTCAAAGTGAGTTGATCTTTTGTTTACTTGGCGAATTTTACTATGGATTTTTGCAAAAAGAGCATCGGAAGGAGGTGTCTGAAGACATGGTTTCCCGAGCTAATACGGACCCTACGTTCATGAAACGCATAATAACTGGTGATGAGACATGGATCTACGAGTACGATATGCAAACCAGTCAGCAATCGTCTGAATGGCGCTTCGAGAACGAGCCGTATCCAAAAAAACCACGCCAAAGCCGGTCAAAAGTGAAGGTTATGCTCACGGTTCTCTTTGATTACCAAGGCGTGGTGCACTCTGAGTTCCTTCCAGAGGGCCAAACGGTTAATAAGGAATATTATTTATCCGTTTTAAGGCGTTTACGTGAAGCCATTCGCCGTAAACGGCCCGAATTGTGGAAGGACAATTCGTGGATTCTGCACGACGACAACGCGCCATCGCACCGAGCCTTGATTGTACGCGAATACAAGACCAAAAACTTAATAAATACTATCGAACAGCCACCGTATTCGCCAGATCTCGCACCCTGTGACTTTTTTCTCTTCCCAAAACTAAAATTGCCACTTCGGGGAAGGCGTTTTGAGTCGATTGAAGACATTAAAAAAAATTCGCTAAAGGAGCTGAAGGCCATCCCGGCGCCGGCCTACCAGCGGGCCATGGATGACTGGGTTGTTCGTTGGAATATTTGTATCGGCTCAAAAGGAGCCTATTTTGAAGGCGATCCAACAAATAATGATGAATAATATGAAAAAATGTGTTTTTTTTTTAAGTTCCGGGTACTTATTTTACACAATGTACAAGCATTTGCGACCAAGCAAGAAGTCAGACCAACGAAGGGATTTTATATTAGAATTGGCTGAACAACTGACAATCCCCCTTATGGAAACACGTGCAGCAAATGCCAGGGTATATGGTAGACCAGGAATTAAAATAGCAATGCAAAAGTTCAATGTATTTTATGTAAGTATTTATACAAACATCCAAATTCGTACTGAAACATATAATTAATTTAAATAATGTATCTCTCACAGGATCCACCATCAACTTCGACGGCCCCAGCACAAAAAACTGCATCAAAGCCCGTAAGCTCACAGCACCGGCCATTGTGCAAGCTATGTACCAAACTGGATAAGTTTAAAAGAAAAACCCGATTTACTTGCCACATTTGCAAAGATGCAATGTGCTTAACTCACGGTTTAGAAACCAAAACCTACACTTGCAGCATATATCTAGCTGCAGTAACTACGTCAACTTCATAAGCAACTTTTAAAATTTTATATTTTTATTTATTTATTTATAAATTGAATTTTTCAAATAATTTTTAAAAAACAGTAAGAAGGATGCACCTTGATTACAGACATAATTTTCGTAGCAGCCTATAAATAAAGCACGTGTTCTCATAGGTGGCCTGGCCAGGCCATTTTAAACAACGAAAGAATATAAAACTTTCACACAACGGACGGTTAAACAAAAAAGGTCGATGACGTTCTAAAATGTTTGATGGGGTCCTTTGATTTTCGGCTTAAGTATGCGATTATTCCCACTTTCACCTACTTACCAGCAAAATTTTCACCAATGACTAAAGTCACTCACCAGCATCCAACATAACTTTAGAAATATTATAATATCAAAAATAATGTCAAGAATAAAAATAAAAGTTTTGAAGACCATGCTTCTTTGCACATATTCCATCTAATTTGCACATTTTGTTATTAGAAAACCAACAACATTTTTTAATCATACGCGAAACCATGGAAAGTCTAGAATAAAAGTGTAATTCAGAATACTTTCCAACTTATACCACTATTGTATAGTGGGTGTAAGTAAATGCTCATGAAGATAGTTATTACTACGCATTCACATATATATGTACATATGTGTAAACACGATATGTCTGACATAGATAGCTGGCGCTGTCAAGAGGCCTGCTAACGGGGTAACTTCGAATGCAAGCTGACGTTCAGAGCTACGCGCTTCCTGTTTGCAACATGCGTTAGGGGCAAATGCTCGCAGCAGCGGAGCAGGTAACATCTGTAAAAGAGCCAGGGTTGCGACATGGCACACATACAAATATACATGTAGCAATATATATTGCGGGAGCACATGTATAGGTACACAGATGTGTACACAAAGACAGAAAAATTAAATAAATGCTCCTCAGGAAGCAAAGCAAAATAGGGCGTAAGATAATCTCAGCTGGGGAAGTCTCACAGCTAACAAGCTTTCCCTTGTAAACGAGAAAAGCGGCAACAAATGTTAAGCATATTGAGTTTGAATCCATCAAGCCGCTAAGGATTTTATTTAAAGGAGGAAATGCCATATATTTCATTAGCTAAGAAAAATTTTTAAATATTGTACATTATAGATATTATTTTATATTACGTGAAGTACTAAAATTAATAGGTTGTATGCATACTAGCAAGGATTAAAGTCAAAATAAGAGGTTCTTAGATATTTAGAAGAAAAAGGTATTTAGTAACTATATTTGTTGCCTAAATTTATTGGAATGATAGAAAAACTGTTTACTACTTGGCAGGTAAAATTCCGATTGTATTTCAGCCATTGAAAAGGTCGTCATAAAAACAAACTATCGTTCAGAGGTTGGGGTAAAACTGGCAATTCCTCTATTTGTGGATAAAATTAATGCACTCGAAAAGTTTTAGGAGAACTGGGCCAAAAATTAAGCTCATTATATGCATACACTGCATTAAATAATTATGATTAACATAGGGACATATTAAAAACTTTTGAAAGTATGTTTTATTATTTAGATTTAATAATTTTTAATAATTATTGTATTATTTAGATTTAAAAAAATTGAATGGAAATATAATTCAATCAACTATAAAAACCATGTAAATAATAGTTTCACACTTGATACAAATAAAAAGAAAAATTTTAAATTTACGTAACAAATGTTAACTTTTTAATCAGAGCTTCCAGAAAAACTTCAAGTACGCAGTTTTGTAGGCCATTAAATTATGGAATAATGAAATGAAAGTTTCAAGTACCTCAAAGTCGGGTTGACTTTTCACATTTTTTTTACTGGCGTTGCTGGGTAGTTTTTCTCTATACAACAAAATATTCGAGAATTCAATTCAGCAATAAATACATAAAGTAACTGCGTTAAATAACTACACATAAAAAGAGCTTTATTGACAAGTTTTGACACTATACAGTGACTCACAGCTTATTTCGTGTGAGGCAATATTTTTATTTCTCATTGAAAAATAAACAACAAAAATCCAATATTACAAAAAAAATTTTTTTGCATTTTATTCTTTATTCACTTCTTCGTGTAACGGGACAAAAACAAAATTCAAAAATATTATCAAACAAGAAAATATATAGCAACAACAAAAGTTCTTGCAAAATCGTCGTCACAGCTTATTTCGTTTGTTTCAGTTAACCGTTATTTAAGAGTAATACAAAACTTCAATTGACTTTTGACTTGTTTTTTACCTCCTTAATATGCTATTAGAAATGATTTCACTTATTATTATCACTCGGGATTAAACACTATAAGGAGGGCAAAACCCAAAAGACAATCGCTGAAATTGTTGAGCTGAGCCCTTCAACAGTCCAATATATTATACAGGGCTTCGTACGGGAGAATCGCATTGCAGATAAGGGCAGAAATGCTCCTAATAAGATATTTAATGAAGCTGATGAAAGGTGGATTCTAAGAAAAATTAAGCAGGATCCAAAAATAAGTGCACCCCATTTAACTGCGGAAGCACAAAAGCACCTTGGAAAAAAGAGCAACCCTGAAACCATCCGCAGAATTCTTCGGAACAACGATTTTCACGGTCGAAATAAGCCTTTTATAAGCGCGAAAAATAAAAAGGTTAGAACACAGGTCGCAACGGAGTACCTTGGAAAGCCAGACTTAATCTGGGATACGGTTATTTTCTCTGATGAGAGTAAATATAACCTATTTATGTCTGACGGAGAGGTTTGCGTGTGGAGGAAACCAAATACGGAGCTCCAAACTCAAAATTTACGTGGTACTGTAAAGCACGGCGGTGGTCATGTGATGGTTTGAGGGGCATATCGGCAGCAGGAGTTGGAAGCTTGCACTTCACTGAAGGGAATATGGACAAAATTCAATACCTAAATATTTTGAAAGCAAATTTACTTCAGAGTGCGGAAAAATTGGGCATAAGAGAGAATTTCAGTTTCTATCAAGACAACGACCCAAAGCACAAGTCGGGTGTAGTGCAAGCATTGTTGATTTGGAATTGTCCACGTATGCTCCAAACGCCACCCCAATCACCAGATATATATGTAATTGAAAATTTATGGCACCTGCTTGAAACAAAAATCAGACCTTATAACATATCCAACGTAAACGACCCAAAAGAGGCTCTAAAAACTGAATGGTATAAGATTTCCCCGGATTACACAAAAAAATTGGTTTCTTCCATGAATTCTCGTTTAAGAAGTGTAATAAAACAAAAAGGCTACCCAACAAAATATTATTTAGATTTTTTTTAATTTTTAGATAAGAATTGTTTTTAAGTTTAGTATATACACGAAATAAGCTATGGCTTTGACTTTGTATGAAATTTTGTTTTTGTTATATTTTTTCTTATTTTGAAACATTTTTCAAGTATTGTTTTTGTCCCGTTGCACGAAGAAGTGAATAAAGAATAAAATGCAAAAAAAAATTGTTTGTAATATTGTATTTTTGTTGTTTTTTTTTTCAGTGAGAAGTAAAAATATTGTTTCACACGAAATAAGCTGTGAGTCACTGTATATTAAATTAAGCTTTTTATGAAAATATAAAAACCATACCAAAACCAACCAAGTTACAAACTTTGTGTAAGTTTTACCCTCCACTAGTTGAGTCCGCAATCCGTTTCCGGGTTGCTGCGTTCAATTAATATAGATATTATACCATTTTGGATAGCTAAAATAACATGTTAGTTTCTACAATAATTTTCCGAATAGTTTCCATAGAAAATTTTTTTTTATGATTTGAAGTAAGAAACACTTAATGAAGAATAATATTATAAATAAAAAATGTTAGCAAGCAGCCAGTTTGAAATGTCAGGGCTTGGTTCATATTTTTTAATCAACAAAAAAACAGAAGGAAATTGGACACTTGAAACAATTTTTAAAAAGTGGACCTGTAAGCAAAAATATAGAAGCATTTCTTTAAAATACTTTTTTAAATCAAATATATCGAGAACGGTTAAGTTTCGGACATCGTAACACATAACCGAATTAATCAGAAATGACCTAAGTAGAATTATTTGGTATCTAGCACGAATTTCTCGGTAACCCTGTATAAATACTCACATACACAAGTACACTACCGAGCTGAGCTGAACGCAGCTGACATTTGAATTACACTTACACATACATACTTACTCATATATCCGTTGCTGCTGCAATTGGCGCTTTTGGTGCGACTATTGCAGTTCCACTTGACCACGTTCTGCTGGTCAACTGACTCTTCTCCGTTCTATTTGTGCAGTCACTTAAAGGGTCAGCACATTCAATAGAAGTCACGCAGTGCTGCCAATTTTTCCATTGTTTATTTAACCTTTCGAAGCGCAATGCAAAATGTTTCATATACATGCACTGCATTTATAAAATAACAGTTTATTTCCCAAAAAAAAAAAACTTTAATTCCAAGTTTCAAACTGCACGCAAATTAAAAAAATCGACTTATTTCCATCATCATTTCGTACTACTTAATCAAAATTTTTTGAAAAATCTTTATGACAGGCGGGTTCTGCTCATCATCATTGAAATTGCTCTTGTATACAGATGATATGAAAAAAATCATTGGAATGCAAAATTTGCAAGGTTTTTATATTCCTAAAACCAATCTAGTTAAGGAATGATTTCATTCACAAATAATAAATAAAAATAGTTAAGTAAATTCTAAGTATAATCAAGCAGGGCTGAACAAATCCAAACATATGTATTTTAAGAAAAACAAGAGATGAACAAGTTTTTCCTAAGCAGTAAACAAAGAAACTAATATACAAGTCGTGTACCTGAAACAGTATACCATGTTTACAGTACCATGAGCTATGAGCATAAGTATGACTGTGAAATGTCTTGGCAGTCAGTCCAGTATTAACATAGTGTTAAGAGCTAACCTAAAATTAAATTCATAAAAATAAATTTTTATATATTTTCCAAAGACAATCAAGTCTTTAACTATCAAGCAAGTCTTTAACTAGCTTCGAAAGCTCCCAGATTTTTTTTATACAGAGAAAATAGGCAACACCGTCAAGGCAAAGAAAAACCAAAATCTACTAGAATTTTTGGCCACTTAAACTTGCTATTTATCACATCAAAATTTAATGGGCTAGAAAACTGTGTAAAAAGCAAATTGATGAATTTGAGTTATGACTTTAATGCTAGAAATAGTATTAAATTTTGTTTGCCCAATGAAATTTCCGCGGCAAAAATATTGAGAATGTTAAAGAAAGCATTGGGTAACCAGGTTATGTCAGAAAAAAATGTTTACAAACATTTAGCAAAATCTACTGACGAATAACATGTCAAGCTAAACAAAGATTTAGTGCCGAGAGATCTTAAATTGACATTTAAAGCAGCAGCACTGATTCTGCGAAAGCATTTTAGATTTTTGATATGAAACTGTGGGACCTCTGGCCAATACGTAAGCCGAATGTGCTGCTCCTGGTGCGGCATTTCAATTAGTGTTTTTTCAATACGAGTAGCTACTAGTAAATATTCGATACTTTGTTAAAGTACTTTTCGTACTGCTTTGTAATTTTTGCACTCGAGTCCTTCATGCAAGTACAAGGGGTAGGTAACCAGTAGAAGGTTTTTACTTGCTTTTCTTTCGAGAATTCTATATTAAAATTACCTTAATCTTGATGTGGTGGTGTTGCAATACTTTTACTGGTACATCAGAAGTTGTAGAATAATTCTGCCAGATAGAGTTCCATAAAAACATTGTAGTACATAGCTGCGACTTTGGACGCTATATTGATATGTGCTCACTATATTCAAGGACTCTATTGCTTATTCAAAAGCGATAAGAGAGTGTTTTACAGTACCGAAGTTTCGTGCTTGGGGAAAAAACTCTCAAAAAAGATTATAACGATTTGTGTTTTTTTGTGCCACCAATTTTGGTCTTCAAAAGTAACCAGCCATAAGAATGATGAATAAATAAAACAATAGCAATACGTAAATAAGTCAAGAAGCATCGATACTTTTCGTCGCTAATTTTAACGAGTCCAATACCTGTACCAGGTGCAAGGTGGTATCGGAATACCACTGAGAAGGTAAAAATCGATGCACAATTTAGATGAGTGTTTCGGATTAATACTTTGAAGTTGATGAAAAAAATTTAGAAAATTAAATAAATAAAAGTTTCGAAAGTTACAAGACACTGCACTTAAGGGGGGAGCCTGGTTTATGAGGTCTAAAAATTGCATCTCTTTGCGATTTTTTTTTTTAAGGAAAAAATTAATTTAGCACTACAAAGTTTTTTCTATTTTTTAATGAACATTTAAAAAGTATAAAAAATGTTTGCACTGGTTAAAATAAGTTGAAAAAAATGTTTAACATAGAAATTAGTAGAGCGCTGCAACGCTGGAGTTTCTAACTGGCGTACAAGATACAGCTCGTAATTATTATCTAAAGCAAAAAATTCAAATGGGTTTCTAATTATGATGATTTTTTATTCTAGACGAACTAGGAAAAAAGAGAGAAATTCCAAAATTTCAACTTTTTGGAGGTTTTAAAGAAAAAAATGGCTTTCTATAAAAAACAAATTCACTTCAACTTGGTATAAAAATCTTGAAAAATTTTTTTTATCTATTTTGTTAGTTCAAATAGAAGAGAATTTAATACTGAAGGGAACAAGCTATGATTCATTTCAAAAGGTTCATTAGTTTTTTTTCATTCATGTACGCCAATTCAAAGAAATCAAAGAAATGAAAAGTCGAGAAAAGAAGAAAAAGTTTGTACTATAGCTGCCCGGTCACAGCGTAACTACCTAACGCTCGCCTACCTTTGGCTTTGTATCTACGGAAATATTGAGAATTAGGCTCTGTAACTTTGTGTGAATATTCTGAAATATATTAGGAATCGCTTAAAACGAAAAAAATTGATTTTTTTGACTTTATAAACCAGGCTCCGCCCTTAATTTCTTCATTATTGCTTATGCTGCAAACCATATTTCAAGACAAGGAGTTTACGATGAATGCTAAACTATGAAAAATAATTGCTTCAAACGCACGTTTTGGTTGAACACTCATTCGCTTCAAACATTAACAATTTCCAGTTAATATATATTTCATATATCAACATCAATAAATTATTTCATATATCAGCATTTTACATTTTGTCTTTCATAAAGGCGAAAATGAAAGTCAAGCGCTGAAATTGTAAATGGTGTTTATGTTCCGATACTGTACCAGCTAATTACGTGCAATTTTGGTTTCTCTGATTCCGTCGAGGGCATTTTTCGTTAATGTCGAAAATGTGGATAAAATCGTAGAAATAATCGAAGTTCACCGGCATGAATTTCAAAACTGCAGAAATTTCACGTAAAAGTAATGGATTTTTTTTCCCCCAAACTAATACTACCACCATATTTACTTTGGGCATAAATTGCCGTGACGCGCACTCTCATGTAAACTTTCACAGCGCACGCTCCCAAGGGTTAACGAATCTTTAACAACCACCATTTTATAGAAAATTTGTATTTTTATTATTTTTATGCACTTACATACACAAAGTACTATAGTGCAATATTTTGCGTATTTTTGTAGAATTTTGGAACGCTGCTCAGTGGCCTCTTTGTGCCTTTTGGCAGCGCAACATATGCTCAGCCCGTAAAGCCATGCAGTTTACGACAGTTTATGATTGCAATGTTGGCAGCTGTTACGCATTTTAGCTGGCTTCATTGCCTTCATTGAAGCAAGTGCTTTCGTTGCTGGCGATGTGCTTGTAAATATTACTCGATCCCAGAGCGAACTGTACCTACTCCAAATGTTGCACAAAGTTTTGCTTCTATGTGTGAGTGAATTGAAAATTAAGTTTTAGCAGGTTGGCTAACATTTTTATTCTTTATTAATATTAATGCATGCATATATATTTATATATATGTTTTTTTGAGCATACACTTTCTCTTTGAACATTCACTCTTCGTTAACTAACAGTCCTTGACCAGCATCACCAAGCTTGGAAATTTTCTTCAAAATCATTAAGATATTAAATATTTACTTCAGAAAATTCAAATAGAGAACGAAACAAAGTAAACAGAGTACAAATACAAACAATTGCAATGGCAAACAAAGTCTATGCGTGTGTGTATGTGGTTTGTATAATACGTGTACACATACAAATGATATGCACTAATTGTTTGGAGAAAGTATATTTTTATATGTATGTATGTAGATATGTAAGATAACTTTATTTGCCAGCGGAAGTGTCTGTGAATGTGTGTATGTGCTCTGGAATTGTGCCAGTGCAAGCAATGTCTTTTTTAATTTTCGTTTTGCAAACTACAGAAAATGCATATTTTCTTGAGAGAAAATTAGAAATCAGTGTCATAAAATATGCAGACAATTTTGGAAGATGAAAAGCTAAATAACAATAAGATATGAATCTACAAGTAAATAGCACAACTACAACCTACAACAAGGCTAAATATAAGTTACATTTAAACAAAGGGTGGAACACCGATTGATCAAAAATGAAAACTATGAAGGATGTTTGAAATCTTTAGCCAAGATCATTAAGGTATTATGTCAAGTCATGAAATTAAGATATATTGGCAAATTGTAGCTCTTTAAAAGGCTGTAAGTAATGTTCTTCACTTCACTTTTAGAACAACATTAAGACACACCCTACAAATAGGAGCTAACCCAAAGCGAAAATTATATGAACGAGTATATACAGTGACTGACAAAAGTCTACATACACCCCCCATTTCCACTGGATTGAAAGTTCAAAAACTTTACTGAAAAAAGTGTTTACACAGTTTTATTTGAAAGATTTTTCTAATCTTCATAAATTTAAAATAATCCATACATTAACATAAAATAGCAAAGCAAAAAAATCTAAAACAAACGCTGACAAAAATCTACATACAGTACACAAATATCTTACTCCAGTGTGAAAACCTTTACTTAGCTCTAAGTAATATTGCTGCTTAGTATTTAGTGCGTCCACCATTAGCATCGATTACAGTTTGAAGCCGTCATGACGTCGAGGTGACTAAATTTGTTAACTCTGCAGAAGTTATATTGTTCCAAGCTTCTACATATTAGTCGTTCTTTGAGTACTGAAGCACTTGAAATAGGATTTTTTTCTAATTTTTCGATCTTAAATTTCCCAGGCATGTTCAATAATATTCAACTCTGGGCTTTGCGGTGGTGTATTTAATTGTCTTGGAGCATAGTAAAGCAGCCAATCCTTCACAATGTGTGCTGTGTGCTTTGGATCGTTATCCTGTTGAAAGACCCAACCAGGACCAAGCTCCAAATCATCCACCGAAGATTTCAGATTGACTTGCAATAGTGATTTATATTTATAACGATCCATATTACCTTGAATAAATACTAATCTTCCAATTCCAGATGCAGCAACAGCTCCCAAACCATTACATTGCCGCCACCATGCTTCACTGTTGATACCAAATTCTTTGGACCTGGGTACAGTATTTTTTCCTCCACACTTTTGCTCTTCCATCACTAAATCGAATATATGTATTAAACTTCGACTCATCTGTAAACAAAACTTGTTGCCAAAAATCCATCCCCTTTTCCCTGTGTGCTTTGTCGAACTCCAGGCGAAGTTTATGGTTTTTTGTTTTCAGAAATAAGAAGCTTTCTTCGTGGTTTCTACTATGAAAGCCGTTTTTGTTCAAATTGTTCTTGAATATATCCTCGGCCAATTTCGGAGCAGAAACGTTCGGATTCTTGTCCACTTCATTTAGAATCAAGCTGACGTCTCTGCGAGATAGTTTGCTCGGGTGGCCACTGCGCGGCTTATTTTCAGTGGAACCACTATTTTTAAAGGTTTTTACAATGTTCTGGACTGTTGCACGACTTAAGTTTAAGATTTTTGAATTTTCGCCATATGATTTTTTTTCTTTCCTTTGCTGAATAACTAAATTTCTGACTGATATTTACTTACGAAGAGTCATTGTAGATGCTTAAGTATTCATATTGCAACTAAAATCAATGTTAGCAAAGTAACGAACATAAGAAACGGAAAGAGATAGACAATCGGTATTTTACCGTTATCACAACATAGGATATCAGAGTACAAGCTAGGAAACCGATTCTGTATGTACACTTTTGTCAACGCTGTTTTTGCGTTTTTTTAGCATAACTGTGTTCTTTTATGTTAAAGAATAGATTTAATTTATTTAAGTCGATTGGAAAAAGATTTCAAATGAAATTGCATAAACACATTTTTAAGCAAAGGGTTTGTACTTTGTTAACAACGAAAGGGAGAGGTGTATATAGACTTCTGTCGGCCACTGTATATTGGGTATGGGAATAAGTTTTTGCCCTGAAGAGGTTTTGCTGTTGATACTATTTTTGTGTTCGCTCTACTAATACAATGGTGATCTGAAGGTGCGTATCTGAGGTCTGGATCGTATACTGCTTATGGCCAGCACCATTTCCTTGACTTTGTCGCCGTTTTCATTCGTTGAAGACGTTGATGGGCGACCAGATCAGGGAAAATATTACACGACTACTCGGCCGTCTACAAAAGCCTTAGACTACTCGTAGACCCATGTTTTTTATAAAGCACTTTCGCCATAGGCTTTCTGCAACATTATCAACGATTCGGCACACGAAATCCCATTCAAAACACAAAATTTACGACTAATTTATTGTTCGATATTTTTATCCATAGTGAAAATTGCAGAGCACACCTGCAGTTGACTTATATAATTAAATGCCAAAATCAAGCTAATTGGCAGATCACGCTCAAACTCTGCGACACTATAGAGGACAGTTGCACCAACATTCTAGCAATAAAAATGTAGACATATGAGTAACGTGCGCTTTTTAAATGAACAATTCCCGATATTTTTTTGACAGAATGTATGTCGTCGGCAAGTAAGTGCTCTGTCCAAATGTATGCCTAAGAGACTTAATTTCTTTGTGAAATAAAATTAATATTTAGTTGGATTACAGTGCAAGTTTGTTGTCTTAATGCAAGGGTATTGTTGCACATCACCTTCCATTTACATGTCGATTTGGTGGTTATTCTTCATATTATATTACTCTAACTCTCTTGAAGCTTCTATATGGTACTTATCACGGCTTACTTTAGCGGCAATTACTTCAACCATCGTTTATTTTAGGATGTAGCGAAGCTTATCGAACAATCATTCTTTTGGACCTATACTCGGTAGTACACCACTACTATCAGTCTGCTTGGCGATGTGAATTGACGACTACATCCCATTTAATTTTCTTGGACGTTATCATGAAAGATAATTCATAAAGGATGTTCTACGCTGAGACTACCGGCATAGCTATTTGTGAGATTAAATTAGAAACCATCAAAAAGGTGCTGGAAAATTGGCAATGGGCTATTGAATTAATTTATATTGCTGATTTAAACAAGAGGTTTACTCTCAAGAACCCAGTAAAAATATTCAACGCCGTTTTTTTCATAGTGCAATATTTCAAACACTAACAGTCGTTGACCTACCCTTTATATTTACTTCTACACAACCAAATGCACAAATGTGCACCAAGCCATGTAATGGTTGTGTTGCAAGCGAGTAATTTGAAAACATAAAAATTGTTGTAATAACCGCAAAAACTATTGTTTTCTGCATGAGTTAAATAACATTACACAAACAACACATTTTCAGCTTTCTACTCACTTTGTGGTATAGAATGTGGTTTTGTTGGATTTTCCGGGATAATCCCATTTAAAAGTAAATGTAGAGTTTTGCAAACAATGAAGTCATGACCGAATTCGTACCACCATTGTGTATTTTGTGAGTTCAAGAAATTTACCAAATACGAAAAAGGCAAACATGAGACGATTTTTGCATTCTTCGAGAAGTAATGTAGACATAGATAGGCACCACAAAGTTGTTATTGATGAGTGCCTCTTTGTTTTGGCTCATTGTTGGTTCACAAGAAATGGGTTTTCTTAAGAACGAGTTGCTACGCATATTTGTTGACAAAGTGAAGCTTAGACTTTTAATAAAATATTGTATAACCATGTCGCACCAATGTAAACCGATTTACCCAGCTCCTCTACTAAATATTATGTGTATATCGGTGGTAATTATAACGTAGCGGTATTAAGGGTGGAAATGATTATGATAATGGTAGTGGTTCTGATAAGTACAATGATAATGGTTTAGTAATAATGGTTTTAATTGTAATTAAATGGTAATGGTAGAGATAATTGTAATGGTATTGGTAATGGTAATTATAGTAGTAATGACAAAGGTAATGGTAATGATAATACAATATTATATTTACGATAATTACAACAATAAGATTAATGGGCATAGTTGTGGTTATGGTTCTGGTAATGGCAATATTAAGTGCAATGATAATGGTAATGTAAACATTGATAGTAATTGTAATGATGGTGGTAATGGTAATGATAATGGCAGTGGTAATGGTTATGGTAATGGTAATAGCAATGCTAATGCTAACGGAAATATTGGTAGTAATGGTAATGATTTTAGTTTTAAAAGTAATGGTAATGGTAATGGGAATGGGAATGGTAATGGTAATGGTAATGGTAATGGTAATGGCAATGGTAATGGTAATGGTAATGGTAATGGAAATGGGAATGGGAATGGGAATGGTAATGGTAATGTTAATGGTAGTGGTAATGGTAATGGTTGTAATAATGGTAATTGTAAAGACAGTATTGATTTTAATTGTAATTTTAATAGTAATGGTAGTGGTAATAGTAATGATAACGGTTATGGTAACGAAAATATTTTTCGTAATGGTAATGTCAGTATTGATTTCATTGTACTTATAATGGTTAAGGCAATGCTAATGGTTTCGGTATAAATATGGTAATGACAATAAAAATATATAATAAATAATGATGATGGTAAGCACTTTAATAATGGTAAAGGAAATGTGGACAGTTCTTGTAATGATAATGGTAATGCCAACGTTTGATACTAACTAAAATGGTAATGTTAATGGCAATGTTGGTAGTAATTGCAATCGTAATGGGAATTATAGTTGTAGTATGAGTGATTATGGGGACGATAGTGGTAATGGTAGCGGCAACGGTGACCAAAATGATGAGGACACTTCAAATGGTAATGGTAATAATAATAACTATTAAAATAAGTAATAGTAGTGGAAGTAACCGCAATTATGGCATTGGCTATGATAATGTTATGGTGGTGGTAATGATAGGTAGTAATTGTTATGGCAATGGTTATTGTAATGGTAGTGTTAGTATTATATGAACAATTTTATCGTGCTGTTTTTTTTTTGTTTTTTTTTTTGATAATGGTGAGGACTGACGTAACCGTTATAGTAATGTTAGTGACAATGTTAATTTTAGTAGTACTGTTATTATGGTCTAATGGTAATGGTAATTTAATGCAATAATATATGGAACATTAATAGTAATGGTAATGATAATTCAAGTAGATGGCAGTATTCTGCTATTATTTTTCTCAGCTTGAATGCTCACATCCATTTCCTAAACGGTTTACGAAATACTTTGTTGCAAGACTCAAATAAGTCGCACTTAGCCGCAAGATACCCTATTGTTTCCTAAAGCTTTGCCTATCCGCGCTTATTTTGCAACATATATGTAAAAACAAAATCAAGGAGGGGGTTAAATCTTATATTTTGGCCCCAATGATAGTACTTGGAATAATATTTTCGCAAAACAGCAAATTCTATTCTAATTTTCAATATACCAAATCAACACTCATTACAAAAATTATAACAGAAGCTTGGCCTTCACCTGTCAGATTTATGTTCACGATGCTATTATTCATGTCCATATTACTATGCACAAACCAACAAATTCATGCATACATTCATTTAATATAATTCATTTCAGACTTCCTATAAGTTTCGGGTCTATTGTGTGTTCTTTTGTTTTTTTCCTTAACGCCCTTTCATTTTCTTTCCTATTTCTTGACCTAAATAAATAAACATTGTGCAACCATTGTTTTCTTCTTCAATTGTCGAACAAAAGAAACCATTACAAGGACAATTAAAGCAAAATATTTTACAAATGTGTACTAGGAAAATTTCTTTATGTATATGTTAACAACCTTTAATTACAATCCAGAGTTGTTAGACTCTCTATACAATTTTAGTGAAATGCCTGTGCTCTAGAAACATCAAATGAATATATGTGTGTATGTTAACGTAATGCTATTTTACATATTTAGGGTTATTCATTACTCACTAAGCTACAAATTTGTATCGTTACATGCAAGTAAGCACATGCAATGTTTAGATACACCTATAGTGGTGCAGCAACATCAGCAATGTTTTTCTTGTAGTTGAAAAAGAAGTATGTAAATTTCTTCAAACATTCGTTAGTGTTGTGTTTTCTATTTTTGCTCATAAATGTACTGCTAGCATTAGAAATTTAATACGGTTTATATTATAAAAATTTCACAGTACTCAAATACTACAAAAATTATTATCAATAATAAGAGCTTTTTCATTGCTGAAAGGCCTTCGGAAGTTTGCCATTGCCTACCGACGAGCGACTGCTATTAGAAAAAAAGGGTTTTTAATCATTTTGGGGTTTGATGCATTTTTGCACTTTTGAATGGTTGTCACGTACCAACACATTCGGCTACGGCAGCCGCTACACGAGTCCCGAACGCTGACAGGTGCTGCAGCACTTCGCCATTCCAACAAAGATGTGGTCTTCCCCTTCCTTGTTTTCCTTTTTGAGGTACGCCTTGCTGGAGCATCTTCGTTATACGGGTGAGAGAGTGAAGCCAGCTTAGCTTCTGTAGTTTCACACCCTTAACTATGTCTATGTTCCTAATTAGCTCATACAACTCGCTGTTCCACCGTACACGATACTCCTCACCAATATGAAAGGGACTAAAGATCTTACGTAGAATTTTTCTCGCAAAAGCTCGGGAAACTTTCTCATATAATGTTGACATCGCCCATACTTCTGCGCCATATAGCAAGTCGCAAATGAGAAGCGTCTTGTAGAGTGACAGTTTGTCCTTCGAGAGAGGGGCTCTACTACAATTGCCTACCGAATCCGAAGTAACACCTGTTGGCAAGAGTTATTCTTCGCTTGTTCTCCATACTGACGTCTAAAACCATCAATACCAAAATGCTAAGCATCAGGCTGAATTAGGAAATGTTTCTCAAATCTCTTTGCTCCTTCATACAGTTCTTTTAATTGGATTGTAAGGCAGTAACAGTTATGAGGTGTGGATTTTGATATACCGTACACGAAATGCAAAGAGTCACAATCCAAGAGTTTTAACCTTGGTTTTCTGTGTATGAATCCATAGTTTATATCTAATATATCAAAGACATAATGAAAATTGTTTAAATACTATATTTCATGCAAGGTGGACTTTCTTTATTAATGATCGCAATCCGTTCATAATACTAAATATGTTGTATTTTTTGCTGAATATTTTCGGTTTCAAATTCTTACTGTTTTGTATTTGTTGTGTGCCAATTGTTCCTTTTCTTTTTCTAAGGAAAAGAAGGTAAGATAAAACTAAATATATTTATTGGTTATATAAATGATAATTTTCCTGATGAGTGGGCATTACAATTCCACTACCAATAAACAGCAGTTAATGCATATCAAGTTATATCAGTAAAACATATTTTTACTGCGATTTTTTCCAGCAATCAGTAAATCAATGTTTTTACTGAAATTTTTTTTGATATTTTTACTGCATTTTTTTCAGTAATCAATAAAAGTTTACTGGTAATGCAAGCAGAATTGCGATATCAGTAGAAAATAATATTTACTTAATTTTCACTGTTACTGCTGTACGCCCATCTATTATATCATATCTAACTTTCTTGCGCACTCACCTCAACCTGTTTGAGGTTTTGCCTTTATTGACCGCCAGTAAAATTGTCTGCTTAAAAATTCTGTGCAACAATTTGACCTGCAAACTGCCTTTTTTAATGAAGTTTCATTTACCTGTTCTGCGAACGGATCAAAAATTATCATTTAAGTAAGAGCTACAGCGTTAAAATGTAGTATATTACAAAAAAATGTTTCACAAAATTCTGCTATGTAGCAGGACAGAAATTATATTTGAAATCGTTTTAGATTCAATATTTTTCTTAAACTCTGATGACTCTCCGTTCGAAAAACCCAGACCATCTGGACTAGTAGAAAAGTTTTGAAAAGTTGTTACTGGAGATAACGTCTTTCATAATCATTAGCGTTTGTTCGTATTGAGTAACCTATGTTGGAAATTGTTGTTGTAAGGAACTTAAAAGATTAACTAAAAACAAGGTAATCATAAACGAAGCTGTGAATAGTCGTTTTATGTTAATCGGATTTAACTCAACTCCTTATGTTCTTAGTAATGAGAAAAATTCAACGCTTATGGTAACTAAAATTACTTAAGGTTATTCAGCAAAATTAGTGAGAAACGCAAATACAAGTTGAAGAAAAAAAATGGAATACTTTTGGTATGTATGTTAGAATCGCCAATGGCTCAGTATTGTCACTATGAGCAATGTTGCTCCCTATGTATTCCAACAAGTGGGATAAATTGTTTTCAAAGCTATTTTTGAAGAATAAAAAAGACACTTCACAATAATAACAAATTACAAATTAATACAAAAATTTCTAGAATTATAGTATTAAACTAAGTAAAACAGTAAATGGATTCCTTCTCAAGTGGCCCGCGTATTTCGGACACTGTTGTCAGTTCTCTTAAAAATTGTTTTATTTGTGAACTTATTACCTTTAATGATAATATTTGTGCTATAATAAGAAGCAATTAAAAAAATTAAACAAATAATAACTTTGAAATTTATTCTATAACGAAAGATGTCATATAGAGCTCTTCAAAGTATGTAATTAACCTTCAGCTTATTTTATATTTTTGTAAAAAGAAATTAGTTTAGTCATCTTTTGAAAAACGCGAACCCTGAAGTTTCTTTTTATTTTACAATTTTAGTAATGGCTTAGACTTTGTTCAGGAATCCCTGGAAGATTTCCATAATTTTTTCGGAATTTCAATAATTTTTCAAGTTATCTATAGTAAAAAATGTTGTATGAATACGAGTTTTAGACAAGCTACGGCCTAGGCTCAGAAAAAATGAAAATATTGAATTATTCACTACAAGTTTGCACAATAATCCGCATCAGTCTGTACGTGAATGAGAGGCTCTACTGGAACTTCCAAAAACTGTTCAGGATCAAATATGGTGGAAAGATCATAAACCCAAATCACCCAAGCTAAAACTTACACAAAAATTTCGAGGAGCAATGTTGGAGCGATTTCGTACGGTACACAATATATTTTGAAGTGATGAGGCCCATTTTCATTTAGTTGGAAGTGTAAATAACAAAGTTTTCGTTACTGGTCAATTATAGGACAGAACCGACTATCAAATCATCAATTTGGAATGCATTGTTGAACATTGATATAATTGGACCATATTTTTGGAAACTCGTCGAAAGCAAGCACTTTCTGTGGGCGGTGTCTTTTTGGCCCTTGTTGAACGATTATTTTCTACTCATAATGAGAGAACATCCTTTATTCAGTATATGCACATGGTTTTAGCAAGATAGCACCCCGGAGAAACCATGACGATACTGCGTGATTTCTTCCTTAACAAACTTAAAAGGCGTTTCGGCGACATATGGTATTCTAACCATCAACATATGGGCTCGAAGTTACTATCATTTTTTTTTGTTTGTGTGGGCAATTAAAAAGCAAAGTCTATGAAACAAACCCAGCGACCATCTGCACACTCAAAGCGTGTCACTTCTCTAGTGAATATCACAGAGTACGGAGGCCGGTTTCCCAGAGAGTATTCGACGTAAGGGTCAACATTTCTAATATTTATTAAAATAAAGTTTTATCATTACTATTTCTTTCTAATTCAGTTTTTAATTCTTAATTCAGCCACCAGATGCCCTGTATGTGATGTACAGAAAATATTTACTATTTTAAATACTTTTTTTTTTCTTTTTCAGCCTTATTCACATGGGAGCATAGGGACTTGACATAGAGCCACTCGTCCATCGTGCACGGTCCTAAACTGTGTTTTTTTGTTTGCACCATCCCTTCGGCTAGCCCGCACAGCATCGATATTTTCCAAGTAATCTTTGGTCGACCGCGGTTTCTAGTTGAGTGCCATTCTCGTGATGCTATCTGGTGGTTTTCTAAGCGCGTGATCTATCCATCGCCACTTTCTGCATTCGATTTGCCATAGGATGGGTTCCTCATTCGTTAGTATCCACAGCGCGTTGTTAATGATGGTGTTCGGCCAGAATATGCTAGAAATCTTACGGAGGCATTTGCTGACGAAATATTGTAGCCTCTGTGTAATGGTGTTGGATACTAGCGATAACTCAGTTCCGTACAGCAATAGAGATTTCCCACATGTGCTGAATATTCGTAGTTTAGTGCGCCTGGAGATTTGCGAAATCACCCATACTATATGCGTTCGCCCGAATACTTGCGACACTTGACATCTTTATCTGCTCCGCCATTTGCCGTGATAATGCAGCCGAGGTAACAGAAGCTTTCGACAAGCTCCGGACACTCGTCAACTTTATTGTGGTTGACTATCATAGCTTTGGTCATGGCAGTGTTGACCCCAGTCCGACAGTGCGTGCCGGTATGACTAGTTTGTCCACCTTCGCTTGCATCTCAGTAAGTTTGTGAGGGAGATAGCCAATGTCATCCGCAAAATCTAGGTCTTCAAGATGTCTGCTGAAACTCCATACGATGTTTCTTTTGTGCAAGGTCAATTTGCTCATAACTTCGTCTAAGTCGATGGCAACAACCTTGCTTTACGCCTACATTGCGGATGAATGGTTACATGTTTATCTAAGCAAATTCCTGTCATCTAATTTTTCTAAAGGAGCGAAGAAGATCAGTTTCTTGTCTCGCCATAAACTATGCAAAATATGCATTTCTAATAAGCCATGTGCTTTTAAAATTATCCAATATCAACAAGTATATTTATATGTGCGCATAAATATGGCGAGGAGCATATATCAGGCACACACAAGTCAATCTCCTACTCCTTCGACGTATTTACTTGTTGAGCCTCAAATACAATCTGAGTAAGTGGTTTTCAAAAATAAATCACACGAGCACACATGACTACTTTACTCATACTAGTATGTGTGAGTACACATATACGTATGTGTATAACCGCTACCACAAATATTTTCTACAATACACTAGAAATCTTGCTTTACTTTCATTTTCGACATTAGCTTGGCTACACAGGTACGTCCCTGTACAGGTAAGACTGCGCGGTGACTGAAGAAAAAATTCTGCATATGTATACTCTTTAGCTTTATTTGTGTGTACATGTTTTGTGCATGAAAGGATTTTACTTATATTATTGCATGCAAATACATACAATCTGTCTGATGCATAGCTTTGCATTTTTTGCCTCCATCTAACTCGGCTGCAATATGCGTTGCCTAATATATTTTCTTGAGCAAACAACAGCTTTGAAAAAACGATTTTCTTTCTAAAGTTATTTGGTGTAGGTGAAATGTGGCTGCTAGTATAAGTCACAGGAGCTTTAATCACAACACATGCCTTACAAAAATCCCCTTTTGAAATAGATATTAATTCTATTCAGAAAAGCAAAGGAAAGAGAGAGAGGAAGAGATAATAAAAATTGGAGCAAATCAGTATTACTTTTTAGTAGCAAAAACTCCGTCTGCTCTATTTTGCTGCTAAGACAATTTTGAATATTTAGTGCTCTGAACTGCATATACAAATTTTGTTTATCCCATAACGGTGACTTCTGAAACACCAACCAAAAGAGTTCTGAGCACTGTGAAAAGCCTCGAAATACTTATGATTTTTATCAACTAGAATATAAAAATATAAAACTTAATAAAAAGTACGAACATCTAAGGCCATCGAGTCGTTATCTTAAATAAAAAAAATTTATAAATACATGAAAATAGAAACGTTAAACTGTTCATATGTTTATTACAAATAATTAATTCAATATAGGTATTTTCGACTATAGAAATGAATATATAAAGTGTCTTAAGTCTACAAACTTATCTAACTTACCTTCTATAATGAAATTAAAAATTTGTTTGTATTAGTAGAGGATACAGATTTTAATATAGTGTAGGATTTGTAGAGCCAAATCGATTTTTTCCTGATCTCTATAAAAATTGACATTCGTTAATAAAATTTTCTACTGATGCGATTTGGAGCAAAATGGGCAAGGGGCGCAGACTACTTATTTATTTATGTAGTGAGAAACACAATAACATATCAGTTGATAAGGAGATCAAAAAACGTATTTTATTCAGCTTATTCTCGCCTAGTGCAGTTTGGCATACAGGAACTTACGCGCAAGCAGCATTTTTAATACTATTTTTGTTTTCAAAATTTTTATAGTAAAGGTAATTAATTAATAAATTTGTTTAGTGCAGAACGATAGCAAGGATTTCAAAGTTTCACAGGAAAAAACAACTCCAACTGGAAATATTTTAAGAAGACTCTCAAGATACAAAAAATTCGGTGTGAAGCGGAGTAGTCTATATATACTTATTAGCGTGCATACATATTTTGGTTCTACTTATTGTATATATGTATTTTATGCGACCGTTGTAGCCGAATGGATTGCTGTGTGACTGGCTTTCGATTGCCTCGTGTTAGAAATCCACACTAGGCACAAAACATCAAATGATAGAAAAAGTATATATACAATCGTATGTTTCTTTCTTGTGGTCATTCCAGGTCGACATGTTTACTCGTTCTTTTTGCCGTGGCTTCGTATATGAGAAGCAGGTGTAGTGATGTTTCTGCAGATACGTCGCAGAAAAGGTATGAGATATTCGCTCTTATCCTGAGTCTGTGCTGATTGCTGCGCAGTCTGTAATAACCAGTGAGAATATTAGTACGGTTCTCAGTTTGTTTTTAGGGCAGTTTATGAGACATTTAAATATCTCTCCGTTATACACTCCCAGAAAGGATTTAATTTAGCATATTCACACAGTTTTGTGCCAACTTAAGTCACGTGCATTCAGCTCTTCAATTCTGAATTTCTTGTTGGTAACCTTATGCTGCGGGATATATATGAGCTGTACTCTTATAAAGTAGATACAATTCATCCATCAGAAAATTAATATCCATCTCGCGTGCCAAATGTCCCGAACATTTTGGTAGGTCACCGCTCACCAGAAAGAATAACACTCTCATGATTAAGGTTATATTAAGGTTACCATCTGAAGTGATCATTGCATACACTCACAGGTTTCTAATGGACTCATGCTCTAAAGCTGAAATATTTTTTAAAATAAAACCTTTTTGGCTCTCATTCACCCTGGGTGATAACACGGCTGAAGTGTTGGTTATGGGGAGCTGAGGTACTTATCTACTCGGATAGTCAAGCGCTTTTCAAAACCTGCTGGGATACATGGGTAAACATTCTGAGTTTTGTGTGGGGCAATACCTCTAAATACCTAAGAACCTATAAATGTCAAAGACAACAAAAAAACTGAACCACTTGCTGGAGCTGGTGATGCAAAAAAAAGGGTAACTAGCCGACGGAAATGCTATGACTGTTGGCATAGCTTTAACTGCCGGTAGTTAATTTAAAATTGTTTGATGCGGCAGGGCTAACTTTTTGTTGCACAAAAGAGATTTGAGGACAACTGTAAGCCTATTATGGTATTTTCCCTCCAATTGAAAAATGACTCATCAGAATAGGGTAAGAGACTCTTTTTTATATGAAATGTACCAAAAAAATTGCCAGTCTGTATTTACTTATTCATTCAATTAATGGTCTAAAAGCTACATTATTTCTTACAGGCTATGAAAAATAGATGAATGCTAAATAATATAATTAAAAATAAATCAAGCCTTTAATTTACTAGTTTTAGTGTAATAAATGAAAGAAAAAGGTAACATATTTTAGGTCAACATTTCATTTAGTACTAATTTGAAGTGGTTCTTTGTTGAAGAAAAATCTAGGCTAATATGATTTGAAAGCGAATTAAATTCTCCCAAAGTTCTAGAAATCGGAGCATTGGAAGCATAATTAGTTCTTACCATCCCTAACTACGAAGAATCAGGATTTCGTAAGGTTCGTCGAGGAATATTGAAATTCATTTACTCAAGAAGCGATGGGGAGTCAATGACTCCTCTTATTAAATCGAAAAGGAAAGTGATGGAGAGCATAATACTTTTAATATCTAGTGCTTTTAGTTTAATGAGAAAACACCGACTTTTATAGGATGAAATTCAAAGAAAGCAAAGCATAACGCACAAACGCTTTCTGGACATGTTAAAATCTGCTAATATTACAAGCACAATATGATCTCTAAATAAAGACGGCGTATTCCAACTTTGAATGCACTAAAGACGTATATAACAACTTTAGAGTATATGCATCAACAATTTCCGAACTAGTACGTCAAATAAAAGAAGTACGAAAAAAGAATTTAGAGTCAAATACCACACCGAGATCAGTAACTTTACTTCGATTGGATAAACCACCAAAGTGGTAGGAAGTGGACACAAGAGAACAAGGAATATAAAAACATTTTCTTATATTTCAATCTAACTTATTTCTTTTACACCAAGCAACAAGGTTATCTAAGTCATATTGAAGATTAAAAGAGTCCACTGTACTTGCGATCACCGAGTATATCTTTAATTCATCGGCATACAAAAGAAAATTTGCGTTCCTAAAACAACTAGAAATGTCATTAACAAAAATTATAAAAAATAAGGAACTCAGTATACTTCCCTAGCGTACATCAGAGGATGCAATACAAGAAATAAATGATGCACCATAGACCTTAAAAAGATATTTCGAATATATGTATATATACGTACTTAACATTGTGCTCACATAATCATCCAATCGATTATCCAACTAAATGAATATTTCGAGCATTCGTTACATGGAGAAAGTGCAAATACTTAGGATTCGTTCTATCAGTGAGTAAAGACACATCAATTGCAATAGATGAAGGAATTAAAACTGCTAATAAGACGTACTGTGCAAATATAAAATTGTTCAGATCAAAGGTTTTATCACGAATGAAGAAAATAAAGATATATAAAACTTTGATATGTCCGGCTCCTACTTATGGTGCTGAAATCTGGATACTGAAAGTTAATGATATAAACCAACTATTGAGATTTGAAAAACCCATAATGAGAAAAATCTACGGTCGTATTCGGCTCGAAAACGGCACGTATCGCATCCGATACAACAACGAAATTGAAAACCTTATTGGTGGTGAAAATGTAATACGATACTTTGCGTCCAATTAGAGGAAAAAAGAGAGGCCGACTTAAAGCAGACTTAAAAGCGATGAACGTTCCTAATTGGAGAAATCTGGCAACAGACAGACTGATTTGGAGGCGAATTCTTGATGAAACTATGGTACACCACAAACTGTGAAACTAAGATAGAGATAAGTACAGCCACAGGGAAAAGTATAATACTTAAATAAAGCTGAATTTTTCGTGAATTCAAATACTTCCTTTAATGTGAAATATACCGTTGTTGTCTTTGAATTTACGCTAGTTATCTTTTTATATTCATAATATTTCAACAGCAACAATATTTTTGAGTACAGCACAAACCAAGACTTTATAGTACTTTCACATTGGCAATACTTTTTGGTAAATACCTTTGACTATGGGTGTACAATGTACATATGTATATATAAATACTGTAATTTTTCAATGCAAATACCTCTTAAAGCTATAGAATATTTCATTGTAAATTTGCAAAATGTAAAATTAATGGTATCACTTTTGGAAAACCATCTAACAAAATATTTATTCTCTGATCAATTCCCACTACTAGTGGTCCAATTAAATATGCAAATTAACATAAGATATTTGCCTATTTCTTTTTTCAATTTCTATCGTTTCTCACTTGAATTCAAATATAAATAGTCAATGGAATAATTTTCCAATTGGCAATGGTACACCAATAACTAGATAACACAAGCTCTGACCAATTTGTATTACCAATACATTGCAAGCTTAATCTTAGCACTAAGTACTAGGTACCCCATTAGATAATTTCCAAATGTATAACCACAAAACTACATAGCAAAATAAATATATATTAGAAAGTGCATTTCTTGTGAATGCATTTCAACTCAGGTACTTACAACAACACTGAAGTATACTTACACACGTACAACAGCATTGAATTATAGTACTTCTACACTTACAGGTAACACATAATTTGAATGCACTGCTCAAGTAAAGAGGAGAGCAGCATTCAAATATATAAAAATACTCTAACTAAAAGTGTGAGGTTGTTAAACTTGTATTGAAGTGGCAAATAGGGTCAACCAGCTGTTTTGTGGCGTACTTAATTCCAAAAAAAAATAAAATAAAATAAAAAATATTACAAGAAAAAAGTAAATAAAAATTGCACAACAACAAAATTGTGAGTGCTGACAATACAATGCAATTTTACAGCTTCCCCGTAATACCTAGTAAGTTTTGTGGTACTCATACATAATTGAAAGAAGTACTTGCTCAAACCAGCAATTTCAAGAACGTGAATGAAAAATGCATGGACAAAGCGCAAGCTTCAGAATGTGATTGCTTCATAGGTACTACTTACATATATATGCTTTTGTGAACTGAAGATGGTTGGAAGGTATAGAATGATAAAAGCACTCAATACTTATTTTTGTTGTAATGTTTTGAGATTAGAATGATGCTTGTAAGTAATTGCGAAAGAGCGACGAGTGGGTAGTTTTTGATATTTACTACAAATGACGTTAGAGTGATTGTAGTTCATTTGCGAGGAGAGCTCAAATGTAAAATCTGTTTTTAATATCCAGACCTTCGATTTTGCATTTAAGGGGACAGATACCTGTAAACGGCCATATTTTCTTTGATTTTCATTCAAATTATTTCAAATGAAGAAGTCAATATATTTTCAAAATTGGCATAGAGTTTATTTATACATTAAAATAAAAAAAAAATACTCTTTATTTATACCTTAGAATAATAAAAAAATTTTTTTTTTATGTAATCATTTAAAATGGCGGATGTACACTCAACTCTTCCAGAAAGGTCTCAGAGGGCCTCTCAATCGGCGGGCATTGTAGCATCGACGTCAGTGACCTGAATACAAAAAACAAAAGTTTGTTTGTTTATTAATGTCAATATTTATATATGAATTAAAAGAAATTTATAAAAAAAACGAGGAATAAAATGCTTAAAAAAAGGAATTTTAGGACGAATTTTCTTACTATTTTTGCTTCGAAATATTATTTTTGCGAAAAATTTTAAATTTTGTAAATTCACATAGAAAGTAATACCACAAAAAAATACGTGCGAAATTTTAGGGAGATCGGTGAATAACTTTTCGAGTTATCGTGTACGCCAATTGGAAAAATATAGTTTTGAGAAAAACGCGTCTAAAGTTTGAATACAACGTAACTGTACCTCTCCCAGCGCTCGAACGCAAAGAATAGAGTCATCACGGTTGACGACCTATAATATAAGAAATACTTAAAATTACGTTCTTAATTTTTTTTGACATATTCTTAAAGGATTAAAATAAAATAAAAAAAAAAAAAATTTTTTTCTTCGAAATTTTACAGGTATTTGACCCCTTAATTTCTTAAAAAAAAAAGCTAAAGAACCCTTAACCAAAAGCTTCTCCTATGCCGCGGAGTCTGCCTTCTTTGGCGATTCTCAAATTACTAGCGATCGAGCATCGTTATTGTTTACGAACGAAGCTTGTAGTTGGCAGTAACGAATGTGCAATTCTCATAAAAACCCTTAGCGACAAAATTTGTTAAGTACAACGTTGAAAAAGGTAATGAAGTTCGTCTGCATTATTGCAAGAAATAATGTGACAAATTTGGCTATGGGTTTTTATTATTTGATATTTATTATCTGAAAGAAAGATTTTAAAATATTTTTTCATTGGCGATTTCGTTAGTAAAATTAAAAAACAAAAACGAGATATAAAAAGCAGCAGTGGAAGAGCGACCATAGAGCAATACAATGAAATGGCCAATGGGCTGCCGGAAGAGAAGTTTTGTAACATTCACGGATGAATAATGGGAGAAGCAAACACCGTTTCTTAATGAAGTTAATAGGGCAGAAATATCTGCAGCTCAATGACAGGTGGTAAGTTACAATTCATGAGCGCACTAAAACAGAATAATTTTTATTTTTTTTACTTTCACTTGACGTGCCTTGAAAAGTCGGAAATCGGTGAAGGCAAGAGGAAATGCCTCCCATTTTCAGAGCACCACTCTCAGAACTGGACCAAAGAGTGCTGAGCTTACTAGGGATGGACTATGTGAAAAGAGTACTGCTTTGAACTATTCCCGAAGAAGATGTAGGCATAAGAATTCACACAAATTTTTTTTGGGTGATGGGGCTATCTCTATATTATTGCACTATGAGGTGGTTTTAAATTAGGTGGAAGTCCGAGCTACAGAATCAATCACATCAAAAAAAGATGTCGATTCATCCAACCGAAGGAGAAAAAGCAATACACTAAAATGCTAGATATAATTTCGCAAAAATTTCGAAGCAGCAGGCAGACGCAATACTGGTAGGTGAATATATGAATACTTTTTCCAATCCTTTTGCATTTGTATTTATTGTTTTACTTTCGTTGCAGGCTAAAGTCGCCAAAACGCATGCCGAGTGTGCAACATTTCAGGACCAAGCATTTGATCAAGTAGCATTAGCGCCTGAAAAACTATCTAATTACTATATATCTGCCTACTTATTCAAAAATAACTGCAGTCATTTGGTAACGCAAATTTTTCATAAACACAGTTTCGTTTATAGCGTCCGCTAGAAGCGTCATGTAGAAGAAAACACCCAAACCTAACGAACAAATTTTCAAAATAAACGCAATTTTTGAGTTACTTAAAGTGTGGCATTTATTTTGCTAAAATGCAATGGGGTATACAACTGCATAGTCGATTTTTTTAATTTTTATTAAAAAGTATGAAAATTTGTTAACTTTTCTACGTTTGAAGTTTAACTTCCAATTCGCTTGTAGGAGAATAAACTTTATTTTCAAAAAAGAAAAAACACAATTATAATTAAATAACAAACAAATATCGGGTCAAAACTTATCAATTATTCTCTATGCTGTAATTATTTAACTGCACATTGGATTCGTTTTTTCGCAACTACAGTGGCGTTACTCCTTATCTGTTATGGCTATTTCTTCCTGGTCGGAAGGTCCAAATAGTTTAATGGAGTTAAAGGAATATTGACTCACTCAACTGCTCTTTTGATAGCTTATTAGTCTTCTCACCTGCGTCTGCGATATTTTTCGGGTTTGTCAGAGAAAGATTGTCCATTTCTTTGTTCGTCCACTGAGTGTACAGGCGGTAGTAGCCATGCAAGCCTCAATGTGGTAGCTCCTCCTCAACACATTTTTTTTTTTTATAGTGACTTAAAGCTTAGATTGTTTGGTCAAAAATGATTTAGTTTACATGAACTATTAGATATACATACATGTGTGGCATGCAAATGACACCATTATATTCAGAGACCTGTTATAAAATTTAGCAAACTATTTTTTATGGAACTTTCTAACCCCCTAACTTCTAGCTAGTGGGTCTTTTTGATGCAAGTTAATTAAAAAGTGCATTTGATGAGTTAATGAGCGTAGATGGTGTCAGTAATGTTAGTCATACGTTAGTTTTTTCGGCATATTTTTTCATGGAATTGTGCGACTGTCTCACATTGTTTATAGAACGTCACCAATAAATGTTAACCAGTCTTGCGCTCTGTGTCGTTTTTCCGCTATACCTCTCTGAAATTTTTTTTGTATCAGCAATTTCAAGCTTTAAAGTTTAAGATGCCCACCATGAACGAGAAAGAAATTCAGCTTTAAACCTTACCTACTTAATAAGTATTCTTGGTGAAGATATCAAAACTCTCACTTGTACTTATTTTCTTATACGCCAGGGCGTATGAGCAACTTCACGTCGAACGCTCCATAATAAAATTAGCTCAGCAAGTTCTCTTTGTTCTTTTTTTTTAGCTTTGTTTGCACCAACATTGTTGAAAGTTACAATGCTTCTTAACCGCAATAAAACACAGCGTGCAAGGTGAAGTTGCATGTGTGCATGTGTGTGCTCGAACTTTCTTCTGTTCACAGCCACAAATCTGTTGCAGTCTGTTGCACTTCGTTGCCTTTGGCTGCCAGTAGGTGGCCTAGTTGTTGTTACTATTGCCTTGTTTGTGTCTTTTGTTGACTTGTATATTTCGATTGTTTTTATTTTATTTTTTTCTTTTTGTTCATTTTTGTTTTTGCCGTTCGACTCTCTTGTCTCTTTTACTATTTTACTACTTACCACAAACCCTTATACACACACAACCAGTTTGTTCTGATAGTAATTTTACTTCTTCATAGACTTCTTCCGGATTTAGCTTATATTTTACTCGCACAGGGAACACATTTCGCTACACTTTATCTACTTACTGCACACACACTCACAAAGGTAAGTAAAAGCGTCAGAATATATAAGATTTGCATTCACCTGCTGATGCTAAGAAATGCATGTTACGCTACGTTATCCTTTAAATCTTTTCTCACAAATATATTTATGCAAGGATATCTCTTGCATTGTTATTCTTCACTCTGTCGTTATTGCTGCTCCATTTTTTATACACACATTACAATATAAGCCCGTTATTTTGCCGCTACGTACATACATATATGTATGTACATAGTATTCATGTCTATAGAGGTATTGTTTTTCTTTAATTTTGGCGACAATGTCAGCTGCCAATCCCGCCAATATCCACGTGCGATGTTTACCTCAATTTTATTTTTTTTTTACATTATCTTCTTTGGTAAACATACCAGCTTAAGTATCGGCATGTGTACCTACTTTCATATGTGGTATGTGGGATGCATGTGTGAACTGTCTTTGTGCAGCTTGGCTTTTAGCTGCTTGGGTGCAGAGGTGCATATCTGCTTGCGTTTTGCTCATCACTGAACTTTTCGGTTGCTTAATACTTTTCTCTTCTTTTTACTCCCTTTTCGTTTCACTTAACAGCTGAGCTTTGACAGCCAAAAAGCTGCATCCGCAACAGTAACGATAAGCGACACAGCAAAGCGTACGTACACCTATTGGTTATGATGAAAATTTTTATCTTGATTGACATAAAGTGTTTTCATGACAAAAATTCAGAGATTTTGGTAAACAATCTTTTATACAAACAGATTTCGGTAAACACTCTTTTATACAAACCTATACTCGTCTACTAGAGAAGTCTAGCGGGAAATGCTTTTTCTTTTTTTTTTTTGTTTTATGTTTTTTGCGAGATCAGAAAAGTGAACTCTGAAATGAATATTATTTTATTTGCTACGTTTATATGAATTGCAGTGAAACTATGCCTCTCACCAATATTATTTTCGTTTTTAATAAAACACATCACCCTGAACTTAAAAGAAAATTTGTGGAGTTAGATGGCATATCGCAGCATTGAAAGGGACGGTGGCTGGGACGGTGGCTTTAGAAGTATGGAGGCTACGAAGTTTTTATAAACAGATATTTTGGTTTGGTAAACACAAAAAAAACAGAATAGGACAAAAAATCAGATAAAAATTTGTAATAGCTTACAATTCAAAAGGACACCTTACTAATATTGATTTATATTTATGTTTTTGATAAGAAAAATTTGTGGTATAGGTAATTAGCTAAAAATATCTGTTTTCAATATATTTGTAACCATTAAAGCTCAGGCGATACTTTGAAAAATCTGAACCACCCTTTCCTTCAAAAAATTAAGCCGATCTTTGGTTCCAAATATATAAGTTAACACATGAAAACTCTCGCCACCGTGACACATGAAACCATTCGTTACACAGCAGACGATGGCTTAGGAGTTCTACCATTATGCAAGCGCGTGAACTGCTCGCATCAGCGTATTCCCGCTCCTCATTAATCCAAGCTTACCGGCGAGTGCTACAACAACAACGTCAGTTCAGCCTGAACCAGCAATGCCAGCGGGAACTTCTACAACAATAACGACAGCGCGAGCAGCACCAACAGCAACACCGTTACCGAATTGTGACAAGCATAGGGACAAGTAAGTAGGTGACAATATTTTTAAGTATAGTTGTATGCCATTGCCTGCCGAGGGGCGACCGCTATTAGAAAAATGTTTTTATTAATTTGGTTTCACCAACTGGTTCTATCCGTGAATTCCGAATGGTAATCACGCACCAACTCATTCGGCTACGGCGGCCGCCGACACTTATTCTAGTACCAGCCAAAGTGACTGGTTCAAGCTTCTATGGCTTGAAAAATCGAACTTGCATACCTCTGAAATGTATTATTATTGTTATTAATTAATAATGTGCATACATTTGTTTATGTATTACACTGAATATTATTCAACCTATTTTGTCACTTTTAAAGGTAAATAAAGGCTGAAGGTCTTGCTAAGAACTTCTGTTAAAGGCCAGGCACTTTGACTGGTGTTAGATGAAATAAGTATGTATATGCAAACAGCTGGTAAATCTAATGTTATAGCATGCCTTCTCAAACATAACATAATAGCATTAGGTGTAGTGTAGGTTGTCGAAAAACAGTTACAAAAATACAGGGCTGAAATATTACATGCTAATGCGAATTTCGACCCCATAAAATTAATTTTTTGTATCCTTCGAAAAACCGTCGAGCTGGTTTTTGTAATAGCTTAGTTACTCACATCACAGTTTTCTAACGCAATATGTCATTATTCTTGTCTTGAGAAGGTCTATATTGCACTTTCATGTTATTTGGGCTCCAAAGTAATTTCACATAATTTCGTCATTTTTTTAGGGTGGTACCCCATAAATTATCCCTTTTCCGTCAGTAAACTCTAAAATTCATTAGAAGCTTGCTTTTGAACAGTTTGGTAAACTCCTGAACAAAAACTCTACGAAAGTAGTATTTCATATTTAAAACAACAATTTTTCTCATCTCGATTTCAGGTAATTGAATGTTACTCATACGCTAAGTCATACCCTTTCGTTAATCTCTCTTTATCAAGAGTTCTTCCAAATAAGAAAGTTGTATTCAAGCAAAAATACTCAACATTGTAAGCCACCATTAATCTTCAATGTTTTCACATTTGAATAATAAATATTTACACACCCACATACAAATAAATTACATATGTTTATATAACTTGACACGAAGGTCATCACTGGAAAGTTCAGAAGCTTGTGTGATTCATTCTTAACATTCTACGTCTCTCAATTGGACTGCTGCGTTGACATGGTGACAAAGAAATTCTATTAGGTAGCCAGGTAAATACTTTGTGGACGAAGCAAATGAAGATGTAACAAATATTTTCCAAGGACATCTGAGTGCAACTTACCGCATTTAAATAAGCCATTAACAAAGTTCGTTTTGGTAGTATGGGGGAAATAATAACATCTCTTTGGCATTGGCAGTCGTATTTAATTTCTTCAGTCTGCAACAGACCGTAAAACATTAATTAATTTGCTCTGTATATGGAACAGATAAATAAGCGTATGGAGAGAATAATATTTGTGAATATTTTGTTTGTGCGTATATGACGTTAAAGAATCGTTCGGCTGAAAATTCAACAAAAATTAAATATTGAGTTCGATGTAATAGGACTATCAATAAGTTCGTGCGGTTTTTTTCGAAATTTGAAACTTTATTGACGTAAAATGGTTACAAATTTAATATTCAAAATATTGTCCATCGCTTACTACTACTTTTTCCCATCTTTCTGGCAATTCACGGATTCCCTTTGTGAAAAATTCGGTCGGTTTTGCCGCAATCCACGAATCGATCCATTTTTTGACTTCATCGTAATTACGGAAGTGCTGGTCAGCCAGGCCATGTTGCATCGATCGGAAGAGATAGTAATCGGATGGCGCAAGGTCTGGACTATACGGCGGGTGGGGTAGGACATCCCATTTGAGCGTTTCTAAGTATGTTTTGACCACTTGTGCAACATGTGGCCGAGCATTGTCATGTTGCAAAATAACTTTGTCGTGTCTATCGGCGTATTGCGGCCGTTTTTCTCGCAGTGCTCGGCTCAAACGCATCAGTAGTATGTATATTCCGGACTACAAGACAATATCAAAAATGTTAAAATTTTAACATTTTTATCATTTTAACTCAAAAATTTAACATTTTTACCATTTAACTCATTTTTTTAACTTACAGTTACTCAAAATTTTAACATTTTTTAACATTTAACTCATTTTTTAGCTTATATTATCTCAAAAAATAAACGTTTAAATTTTGATGTGGGTCGATGAGTCCAACCCTAAATTATAGTTACTCGTAGTTAATATTTTTAAGATATTAAAGATATCTATTTTTGATGTACTAGTAATCAATATTTAGGTTGGTACAGTTAAAATTTTGTGTTGAGTCGATGTCTATTAAGTGAAAAAATGTTAAAATATTGATTACAAAATATTTAAAGTAATCTATTCAAAAAAAAAAAAAAAACAAAAAAGGATACATTTATTTTTTAAAGTACCTTTCAAAAAAAACGACGAACTCCTCAAAACAAGAGTCTTTGAGTCAGATTTGAACTTGCAACAAAATTATTGTTATAATTCCAACTGCTTAACCAACTCATCTAAACATCATATTCTAAAGTAATGCAATTACAGCTGAGTAGTATGCAAAGCAAGCAATGCTGATCTTATCAACATTGCTCACAATCTATAAATAGAATAAGCATAAGCACAAACCAAAAAAAATGAAATACTGTTGAATACGAGTCACAAACTGCAAGATAAGCATAATATTTGATAAGCTTTTATACATCAACACATGGTTACAAGTGCAGTATGTATTTAGCGTTAGAAGAGGGTGGACGCAAAAAAATAATTGAAACTTCAAATTTGAACTCTTTGAAGTTCAAATTTATAAAATTTACCCAATATTGGTTCATAATTTAAATCTCTTATTAAATATGTTATTGGATTAGATGGATAAATTTTACTAATATAAAATATTTCTCGAGTCCAATTATTTTTATATTTGTTTTCAAATTGTTTTTTATGTGATTGAATTCTTACTTTTTCTCCAATTTTAAAAACTGGTTTTTCTAAATTGTTTCTATTAATTTTAAAACAATTATCAAAAATTAATTGTTCATTTTTTTCATTTACTTCACAAGGTTTCATACCAATAGTTCTATGTACATCTTTGTAATTATATTCATATAATATTTTATCAATTACATCAATCCAATTAGTATTTTTCTGAATTTCAAATCGTATTTTTAGTTTTTCATTAATGGTTCTATTAAATCTTTCTACAATTGATGATTTCTTTTCACTAAATGTTTGATACATGTTAATATTATATTTATCTAAAACTTCTTGGAAATGTTTATTTAAAAATTCTTTACCAGAATCTGTATGAAGTAATTTTGGTGCACAACCTGCTTTTTTAATAATATTTAAAAATGCTTCAGAAGTTGTTTTTCCATCTTTCTTTTTTAATGGTTCTATATAAGCAAATTTAGAAAATGTATCAATTACATTAAGCATATATTTGTATCCTCTATTAATTCTAACATTAACTGTTGTCATAATTAGTAAATCTGCTGCCCATAGTTCATTTATGCCTTTAGTAATAATTTTTCTTCTTTCAAAATTTTTTCTTACTGGTTTATGCAACTCTTTTGCTATTTTAAAATCATTATTTTTAGTATCAATAAATTCATCTTTATCCATTTCAAAAATATTTAAAATTTATTTTAATTAAATAACAATGATATCAGATAAAGTTTTAAAAGAATATATTAAAACACAAAAAGACTTAAAAAATAAACTTCAACAATTTAATTTAAACAAAGTAATAAAACAAGAAAAAATTAATGAAGATCTTCAAGCAATTATTCAACCATTAAATCAATCAGTTATTAATGTTCACAATTTAAATGATAGCTTTAAAAATTTAATAGTAGATTTAAATCAATCATATAAAAAAACAATAGATGGACATTCACAAAGTGAATATGTTTCAATGGAGTCGAAACCGTTTGACAATAATATGAATTTACAAACTAATGAATTTAACGAAAAGCAACTATCACCAATTAGAAAAACAAACAAACAAAAATTAGTTGAAAGTACACCAACAACTAGCACATGTTCACGAAGCGAGCAGTTAACTCCATCAACATCAAAAGACGCTTTTTTGCGTAGTGCAAATGAAACGTTATCTACACCAGTACAATTTATTTCAGAAAAAATTGGAAATATGGCAATGAAATATTTAAATTTAAATAATTCTGATATAAAATTATGTGACAATATTTTTGGTCTAAGATCTGAAGATGGAAAAGATTTATGGATTGGTAATACTGAAGTAAAAATTAGTAATAATGATATTATTTTAAGTAATAAAACTTATAATGGAACAAAAGGGTTATGGGAATTAATAACTTTAAAAGAACCATCAACAGCTGTAACAAATAATGATTTACAAAATTATGAAGAAATTATATTATCAACATATGCTTACATGCAAAATAATGACAAAAGTTCTAAACGTATTAAATCTAGCGTTGGAAATAAATATATGAATTTTATTAGACCAATATTGATTAAAAATAAAATTATAAAAGAAAAAGTAGGATCTGGTTTAAATTCAAAAAATAATCTTTCAAAATCATTACAAAATTTTAAAATTAAAACTAGTTTACCTACTGAATATGTTCGTTTTGCGAATCGTTCACAATGTGAACGTGTTTATTGGAATGATATTAATGAATTAAAAGATAGATTAAATTTGTTGATAGGCGAGTATAATGCAGGAAATGATAGTCCAGAAATACATAATGAAATTATGAATATTATTGAGGAACTAAGAGAAGAAAATATGTTGACTCTGTCAACGGTTTCCGAAGGAAACGTATTAACTGTTTAATTAAATTACATATAAATTTAAATAAATTAAAAATTTTTGTTTCTAATAAATGGGAATTGATAAGTTTGGACAAAAATCTTTTTCAGAAATAAATTCATCTAATGAATATTCTCTTAATAGAATAATATCATTAGAAAATGAAGTTGAAGAAATTCGTTCAAATAGTGATCAAATGAGAGAGATTATTAGTAAATTAATGGAATTAAATCAACTACTTCAAAAAGAAGTTGAAAAACAAGAAAAAGATAATGTGGTAGCTTTTGGTGTTGTATATAAAGAAATAGAACAATTAGAAAATAATTTAAATCAAGATATTATTAACATAACTAAACAAGTAGATTTTATAGAAACAAATACTGAAAATTTTAAAAACAGTTTAGAAAAACAATTGGATAGTTATTCGGAAAAACAAATTTTAATTGATAATTATCTTAAAGATTTAGTTTTACAAAATAAAGACAATATTAATCAAAATAATATTACTAAACAAAATGATGAAACTAATAATAAGATTGATAAAAGTATTCAAGTAGATGAATATATAAAACAATTAAATATTGAAGAAAGTGAAACAGATATTCAAGAAAGTAAACTACAAATTGAAACAAATATAATTCAAAAATAATTTAAAAAATTCATACATATATAAATGATAAACAAAAATAATAAATCAAAATAAAAATTCAAATATTCAACATCGTTGAAATATGTTCACATCATATTTCATTTGAAATTAAAAAAAAAACTTAATCTAATATAATTAATAATTTAATGTATAGTAAAAAGGAGGGGGTTCGTTTTAGTTACCTACATTTCTTATTTTATAATGTCCCCAGGGTAATTTGTAAGTCTTATTTAACTTATCGTTATCATTATTATTCAATTTTTTATTAAAATAAAACTTATCATCATAGGGTGACAATCCTATTTTATTCTCTTCTGTAGTATATAGTTTATTATCATATGATCTAATATTATGAACAGTTTCATTTTTATTTTTTAAATTAATCAAACAATTCTTATAATCTTCAATTGTTAACTTTTTAATATTATTTTTCTTTATTCCTTTACAAACTTTTTTATCACAAACATCGGTCTTAAATGCATACATTTTACTTCTAAGTCCACAAAATTCTCTAATTGGTATTCCATTATATTCATCTTTAAATTTTCCTGGTACTTTTTTATTAATATTAGATTTTAAATCTTCAATTGGAAAATTATCTATATAATCACTGGTATCATAATTATCTAGATCATCTTTCATTTCAGAATAAATATCAAAATCATCACCAATATATTTACCTTCAAAATAAAGAATAAATGAATCAGTATCTGTTCCTAATAATTTCATTCTATTACCATATTTAGTTTTAAGTTGTACATACATTTTAAACATTAATAATTTTGATAAATCTAAAATATTTTGACCTCCAAAGATAGGTTTATTTAATTTAATATTAGAATTTTTACCAAACACTACACACATATTATGATCTATTATTTTTCTTGATTGATATGTATTTCTACTTATTAGTTTTCTCATAATTTTTTCAGTTTTAACTATTCTAACATTAAGTCTATTTCTAACATTTTCCATTTGTTTACCATATACACTATTATTCATAAGTTTGAAAAAATCTTTTTCAAAATCGTTTTTAGCTTCTTTTCTAAGTGTTGTATTTTTTTCAATATAATTTTTTAACCATGCTTCTTGTCTACATTTAATACCTCTATGAATTTTAGTTAAAATTACACCATTATTTAAATATTCTTTTAATAATCTTATATCAATTATATAATTTTTCTTTGGTAACAACGTACACATTAATTTTTTAATTTTATCATTTGGTTTACTACCAATCCCTTTATTAATTAAGTCTGTTTGATTTGGTGATAAATCTTCAAATTGTGGAACATAATGATGAGGTGCTGGAGCATAATCATTATAAAAGTTGTGTAATTCCGGAGGAATACTTATATCAACTTCTAATGTATATCCAATATTATTATCATCAAAATTATTATTTAAAATATTATTAACATTACAAAAGTATTTAATTTCATCTTCATTTAACCATTCATGATTACCAACACTTAATTTTTGTGACATGGCCCATCCATATAAATTATTTGCATCTAAATATAAAATATAACTTGTAAATTTTTTAGAATCGTATATACCTTTAAGAGAAGCTTCCTCTTTACTTAATTTATAAACTTGTTCTACAATATCAGCATGTTCCTTTCGGTAACCGTTGACATGGTCAATATGTTCACTCTGTGAACCGTTGACAGAGTCAACGTAATAATAACAATTATTAGCTTTAGCATAGTTATGTGCAATTTGTGATATTCCACCTCTAGTTCCACTTTCATAAAATTCATACATATCTTGATCTGTTAATAATTCTAATTTTTGTTTGGTTAATTTTAAAGCAGATGAATTACTTAAATGTGGTGAACTTATATAATGTATAGGATCTAAATTATAATTTTTAAAACATTCTTTTCTAAAATTATCAAATACATCACTTAAAAGTATAACATCTAATTTCAAATACCAGTTATGATAGTCTCTAAATGTTTTACAATTAAAATGTTTCCAAAATTTATTTGCAAATTTATAATCGTTAATATTAATATTTCCATTTAATGATGAATGAAAATCTTCAAGATTTGGAAATTCTGTTATACTTAATTTTTTATAATCATCAATAAATTCATATGGATATACACCTTTTCTAAGTAAATAACATTTATTTTTTAATGATAGATTTTTAAAAATATTATTAAAGTTTTCTAAATGATCAAAATTAATAGGTTTTATATTTTTAGTATTACAAACTGAACAAATACTACAAGCATATATTTTATTCTCAGTATTTTTACCAACTTTATAAGATACATAATCTATATTTCTTATTTTCTTACATGTTACACAATATATATCATTAACATCTAATAAATTTTTAACAGCTTTATCTAATGAAGTATTTATAAATTCCATTGAATCTATAAATCTTAATTCTATTTTTTCGACAACTGTATATAATTCTAAATCTGTTGAATTACAATTACGACAAGTGTTTCTTGTCTTTAAATTATATTGATATTTACATTTTTCATTTTTACATTTTAAATATTTAGTTTCACCTACAATAACTGGTTTTTTAATTTGTTTAAATTTTTCAGTGCTCGTTGCTAGAACACTAGTTTCAGTTTCAGGATGAAATTCATCTAAATATTTTAGAAATAATTTTGAATCATAACCTTTTAAATTATGAATAATAATTGGTAAAAATTTTGGCATCTTTAACTTTAGATTACATTTATTACATAAAGCCATTCTATATTTACCAGTTGTATGGTCATGATCCCAACATTTTTTATTTTCTTCAGAAAATGGAATATCACAAATTTCACAATTGTTAGTATTATCAAACTTTAATATCGATTCTTTATCCTGAATTATATTATTCAATTTTCTTACTTCATAATAATCTTTAGCATATTTTATTAAATTATCTAAGAATGATTTCAATAGCACTTTTCTATTAGAAGTATTCTTTGAAATATATTGTTTGTTATAAGTGTTATAAATACCATAACTATTTGGAATGTGTTCATGAAGTAATATTGTATTTTTACATTTGCCAGATTTTTTTTTATTAATTTTTTCCAAAGTACATTCAAAATCAGCATATAAAGTATATGGATGAAATAATTCTGCACCATTAGATTTATATTTTAAAATATTTTCACCCTCTTTAGGTAACTTTATATTTTGTATTATATTATTATCATCTTTTAATAAATAACATGTTTTTATATGTTCTTCTAATTCATCAGATTTTTCAAAATGTTTAAAACATTTATTACAAATATGTAGATGTTCATGCTGATGATGAATTTTACCACTTAAAAATCCAGATAAATTTTTAAGTGGTACAAAGTGAGATTTGTATGTTTCTTCTGTAATATTTTCTTCTATATATATAATATTAACATGTTTTTTTGGCAAACCATTAACGAAATTACGAAAAGAGTTACTTTTATACATTAATTGAATTTGGTAATATTCATCATCATTTTTTTCTGAATCATAATGATAAAAATTCATGGTAATATTAAAATAATCTTCTAATTTTTTAACATTTTCTTCATTAATTATAAATGGAAATTCTAAATTTAGATTTTTAAATGTATCATCATTTTCTAAATCTTCAAGATATTTTTTATATTTTGTTGGTCTTTCTGGATGAATTTTTAACACATCTTGATAAATAGAATATAAGATACAATATAAAATACATTTATTATCAGTATTTTTAATATTAACACAATTTCTATTAGTAAATGGAATATATGATCCTGCAAGAATTTGAGACTTATCTCTACTAATATGTGTTTTTACTATTCTAACAAAGCTAGCTGTAGATCCTTTTGTACATTTTTCTGAGAATTTATTATTTATTTCCTCTATCATTAAATAAAATTCTTTTGTATAGTTTAATCTATTAACATAATGTATTTCTGATCTATACCAATATTCATAACTTTCTTTAATTTTATTAGTTTTTTTATCAATAATCACAATATTTACCGCTGTTGCTAAAGACACTTTAAAATTACTATATTTTTTAAAACCTTTGAAAAAATATTTGAAACAATTTCTTTTTATTAATTCTAAATGTCTTTTAATATTAAATTCTTCATTATTTGTAAACTCTAAATCAGCAACCATATTGTTAAAACATGAACCATTTAATTGTTTTTCTTGAATATCAATAATATCAAAATCATAATCATCAAAATTTTGAAATATATTTTGAATAACATCATTATTATGCTTTTCTATTAAAACATTTATTATGTTTAATAAACTATTTTTATTTTTATTATACCAATATTTTGGCAATTGAAAAATATGTTTATTTGCTCTAATATATTTTTTTAAATTTTTTAAATTTTTAGATTTCAATTCTTTAATATTAAATGGATTCATTTTTATTTGGTTGATATTTTTACTTAATTTTTCCTTATTTATATAGAAAAATTTTTTTTAATAATTTAACTTCGCACCTCAAACATTTTAATACTTTAAATTGTGATGTAAATACTAATTAAATTTATTTAACTTAATTAGAAATTAATTTTTATCAGAATTTTTTTCATTATTTTCTTTATTATTAATATATTTAATATGAAATTGAGATTTTAAATGACGTTGTTTATGTGGAAGAGTATAATTTACACCACATTCACACTCTACGTTTGTAGTTCTACTTGGTAATGAGTTACGATATGCGAATTTTTGATTGTAACATTTTTTACAATACCCCTTATTCAAATTAGAAATAGTTGTTTCTTCTAAGCATGAAAAACATATTTTTTTACCATCTATAATAGATAAACATATTTTTTCACCATTTATTATTTTATGATATAATCTTTGTTTTGGTATGTTTCCTTCGTGAATGGTTTCTTTTGAAAACATAATTTCACTCATTATTTCCAATTTATTAACAAATATTTTTTTTAAATTTATGTTAACTTTGTTAACTATTTTCTTCGAAAATATCAATTTACATTTCTAATATTTAATCTTATACTAATTTTTTCTTTTCTAAAATCAATGAAATTATTATCCTGATCAACTATATAAATAGTTATATTTCTAATAGTATTTGTATTTACTGGATAGTATATTAAATTTGTAGGTATTTCATTTATTTTTTCACCAGGTTTATCATTGATAAAAAATTCATGAATAATATTTGTTTGTTTATTATTTTCATAACTACCTCCTACAATATTACATTTTATTCTAATAGAATTAACATTCATAATATTTACTGGTAAATCAGATGATACTAATGTATTAGGTTGAATAATTTGTTCACTAAATCCTAGTAATGAAGCTATGGAATTTTTTTGTGTAAAATCAATAATATAATCACTTTTAATTTCAACTTTTAATGTTGTCATATTTGGTTTAATAGTAATACCCTTTATTTTCTCTTTTATAAAATTGTTTATATCATTTATTTCATATGAACCAGTTGGGAATGTAATTATTTTGTTAACACTGTTAATTGTTTGTAAATTATCTTGTGAATCATTTCCTTCGAAAATATGTTCACTTTGTGAACCAATGACAGAGTCAACATAATGTAAAATATTATTTTTTAATTTTTCAGATATGTTCGGTATAGAATTATAAGTAGAAAAATTAAGCAAACACATTTCAAAATCATGTTTATTATCTAAAATTATTGGTTCATCAAAATTACATGAAATTATTGAAGTATTTCCATCTAATGATATAGTCGGCATTATTTAATTAAGTAAAAATTTTAAACATAGATGACCACAAATTATTTCATTTATTTCTTGATCAATATTATTATTAAAAATTACAGTATTTTCATTAGTTTTGAAATATTTTTCTATTAATATTGGTAATTTATTTATAGCAAAGGAATCATAGTAAAAAATATGATTATTATATTTTTTATATGCTACCCAGTGTGTACCATTACCATTATTATTATCTAAATTTATTATTCCACATTCTATATCTTTTATCTTTTTTGGTAATCTATCTTTCATGAATACACCTCTAAAATTTGCTATATTAAATTTTCTAGCATATTTTTTTAAATCATAATTACTTAATGGTTTAATTGGAATTAATTCAAAATCAGATTTTTTTTAAGTAACATACCATTACCAGATTTTTTAAGTAACATACCATTACCAGATTTTATATTTTTTTCTTCTAATGCTTTATTATGACGTATTTTTTCTTCTAATAATTTATCGTTAGTTTTTTTATCATTATATGCTCTATATAATGTTGTTCCTGCAGTAACTGCAGCTCCTATTGCTGGAATAAATGGTAATAGTGCTGGTAAAAATCCACCAATTTTTTCATTATTAAAACTTTGTAACTGGGACATAGATAATTTTAATATAAAAATTTTAAAAGTAGTTTTATTATTATCTAAATGTTTTTTTATAGAATTAATTTGTTTTCTAGTTAATGGTAAATATGTTTCATTCATTACACTTTCTTTAGTTCTTTGTAATTGAATTGGTTCTAATTTTATAGTAATATCTGTTTTATTTTTCATAGCATCATAAACTTGTTTTTGTTGATCCTCATTTAGAGATATTGGATATTTAATGTATCGTCCACATTTTGGAATAAAATAAATTTTATCTTTATTCTCATTTTTATTATATTCACTTTGTGAACCGTTAACATTTATCAATTCTTCAGTTGATGAATTGTGAGTTGTTAAACCCATACCCATTTTTCTTTTAAATTTCATAGCATTAGTAGTTAAATATGCATTTACTTTTTCTGATAAACTAGCATCTTTTGCTGAAACTCTTGACCATGCTTTATCTTCTAAAATTTTATCAGCTTCATGTCTTTTCTTTATATCGTTACTTTTAGAATATGCAATATCATGTTCTTTAGCTGCTTCATCTAATTTATTAATTGGATGTATATCTTTTTCAAGTTTTAATTCAAGATTAGTACCAGGTCCTAAATAATTATATCCTGGAGAATGTAATTCAAATGGAAGATTATTTATAAGATTATTTATAATACCACTACCATAATATCGCACCATTTATTATAATAGAAAATGTGATGTATTTATTTATTTATTTGGATAATTATTAATCATGAACTGAAGGTAAACTTGAAATATCATCATCAACTTTTTTATTAATATTAGACAATTCGTTTTTATTTTTCTTATTTATTTTAGTTACATTCTTTAAAAGTTCCTCTGTTAAACTATTTGATTTAGTCTGTCGAGAATTATATTCATTTGTCGAGAATTGTCGAGAATTGTCTTCTTTTGTCGAGAATTGTCGAGAATTGTCTTCATTTTTAGTGTTTTTGCCAATAATTTCAATACCAAGTAATTTAAGTCCATTATTAAGAGAATCGCGTGAAATATGATTTTGTTCGCAAAATTTTACTTTAGTTAATTTTGAAGTACTAGCTTGTTCTAAATAATTAATAGCTAAATTTCTTTCTCTAATTTGTTTAAGTTCATTAGCATTTTTTGGAATATGAATATTTTTTGAATTTCTAAAACTTTTTGTTTTCCCTTGTAGTGATACAAGTGGTGAAACAGTTTTAGTAGAAGGGCTTGGATGATTGTATAAATTAGTTATATTCTTATACATTTTATTCATTTTAATTTATTTATGAAAAAATTTTTTAAAATAATTATATTTTTCTTAGTGTTTCAATATAAAAAAATATTAAAAATTTTTATTATAATAAATGTCGAATATACATACAATTGAAGAATTTAAAACAAATACTGATGTGCCTATCTTGAAATTAAGAGGATCTAGTATAAAACTATTAAATAAAGAAGAAATAGAAAAAGAGGTCAAACAAACACAAGAATTTATTAGGCAACATAAGTCTCAGTTTAATAATAGAAGTGGTTTTGTTCAATGTTTAAATGATGCACTTAAAAATAATGATCATGTATGGCATGAATATGCTGTTTGTATTATGAAAAGTGTTAAAAATATTAAAGATTATAATATTGAATTACATTCAGAATCAAATAAAATATTAGTAAATGAATTATTAAATGAGAAAGCTATATTAGAATTTAGTTTAATGAGTTATGAAGAAATTATTGGCAAATTAAATGATGATATGTATGAGTTACAAGTAAATTATGATATTCTTGAATCAGAACATAATAACCTTATAAATAGCATTGAAAAAAAAAAACGCTGCATTAGCTGAAAAATATAAGAACAATTTTATTAAAAGACAAAAAGCTATTGAAGAATCTAAAACAATGAAGATTGGACTAGTAAATAAAAAAATTACAACACAAAAACTCAATGATTTATTGAAAAGTGTAAGTAAAATGAAATAAAAAAAAAAATATTGTTAATAAATGAATACTTGTGTTAATATTATTCCATATCAAAATGATTGTATATCACAGTTATACATAATTGATGCTAATAATAAATATAATGGAGGATGTAGATGTGTCATAATGGATCCGTCTTTATTAAAATTAATTTCTATTGTAATTTTTATTGTAATTGCAATTCTTATATTTTATGCAATATATTTAGATATACAAAAAAAGGTAATTGAAAATGAATGTAAAAAGATTAACAAAAAAAAAATATTAAAAATATTTAGGATTTTTTCTATTGCATTAAATGAATAATTGTAAAAACAATTTTGATAAAAATAATCAATTATCAAAAATAGATTTTATTATTTCAAATGGAATAGATAAAATAATGCAAAATGAATACATTTCAATGGTACTAATTATTATTCTATTAATAATGTTTTTTTATAATTTGATAAGACAATTAAATACAAGACTACAATTATTTTAAACATAGGTTTCGACCTAGTCAAAACATATTAGTAAATTTTTAATAATATTTTTTAGTTAAATAAATGAAAGAAGAAAAAGGTATCGAATCTTATGACTTTTATGAACATTTGCCATCTAATTCTACACTATTAAATGAATATGGAAGACCAATAGAAATAAATATTAATAATCAAGACATTAAAACGTTACCATCAAAAAGTTTACTTAATATTAGAGGTCAAATTATTGCTAAAGATAAAGATGGTAAAATATTAGATAAACTTAATCCTGATAAAATAAATTTTGTGAATAATGGTATAATAAATCTGTTTAGTAAAATTACATATTTTATTAATTCAGTTGAAATTGATAAAATTGAAAATCCTGGAATAACAACAACAATTAAAGGCTTAGCATCATTTTCTAATGATTTATCATTAAATAATGCTGGTTGGCAAATTGTAAATAAAGGTAGTGTTTGTAATAAGAAAGGTTATTTTTCTGTTAGCATTCCATTATGTATATTAATTGGGTTTTTTGATGATTACAAAAATTTCATTTTTAGAATTAATCAAAAATTAGAATTAATAAGATCAAATGATGATACAAATTGTTTAATTATTGATAGTAGTTTAAGTGATCATACTTTTTCTATTGATATTAATCAAATTATATGGAGAATGCCTCATGTTAAATTTTCAGTTGAAGTTGATCATGAAATTAATAAAAAAATTTCAAATAATACAAACTTTCAAATGTATTTTAGAAATTGGAGATACTATTGTACTACTGCAATTCCAGCTGTAAAGACTTATACCTGGAATATAACATCATCTAGTGCTAAACCTAGATATTTTCTTATTGCATTTCAAACATTAAGAAATCAGAATAATTATAAAGACAATAGTAAATTTGACCATTGTAATTTAGAAAATGTTGTAGTTAAATTAAATACAAATAGATATCCAAACTATGATATGCAACTATCTATTAATCAAAATAAATTTGATACATTATATAATATGTTTCTAGATTTTAAAAATTCATATTATGGTTCTAGTATAAATAATTTACCAATAGTTAATTATGATACATTTTTAAAAGAATATCCAATAATATGCATTGATACATCTAAACAGAATGAGGTAATTAAAGAGGCTGCTATTGATATTAAAATTGAATTTAAATGGACAGAAGATTTTCCATCAAATACAGTCGTTCACTGTTTAATTATTAGTGATGATAGTTATTCATATAATCCACTAACAAATCAAGTGATGCATGTTTGACTTGTTTTTTTAAATTTTTATAAAATTAAAATTAACTAAAAATTAATTGAAATAAATATGTAATTAATTATATTAATAGATTAAAAAAATTTATCTAAAATTCTAAATTATGGATGGTCATTTAAAAGTTACTAAATTAGATAATAAAATTAAATTAACTATTCAAAATTTTGATACTCATAAACCAATAAAAAGATTAAATGAAATATTTCCGAATATTATTAGAGCAATTATTTGTGGACCAAGTAATTGCGGAAAAACAAATGTATTATTAAATATATTATCAAAGATTTATTATTCTGATATAATAATTTGTTCAAAAACTTGCTATCAAGAAAAATATAAATTTTTGGAAGATATGATAATTCAATTCAATAAATTGTGTGTTAAAAATGATTTGGAATCTAAAGATATAAAATGTTTATCAATTCAATCTCTACCAACATCTGAAAATATTAAACAATATTCTGTAATAATATTTGATGATATCTCTACAGAACAACAAGATAATATTTCCAATTATTTTGCTTATGGTAGACACAATAACATTTCTTGTTTTTATTTATGTCAAACATATTCAAAAATTCCTAAACAATTGATAAGAGATAATGCAAACTATATAATTTTATTTAAACAAGATAAGACTAATCTGAAACACATATTTAATGATCATTGTAATGATATTGATTATGATATTTTAAAAAATATGTGTATTCAATGTTGGAAAGAACAGTTTGGATTTTTAGTAATAGACAAAGAACAAGAAAAAAATGATGGTAGATATAAAAAAATGTTTGAATTTTTCTTTACAATATAAAAAAATGTTTGAATTTTTGTTTAAATAAGATTTTTATTTTTTATTATATCCAGTTATTTTGGAAATCTTTATATTTTTCATTTTTTTCATCAAAAACTATATCTAATATTTTTCTATATTTATATAATCCATCAATGGTTATATCTAAATTTTGCAATTTTTGGTATTGTGTTACCAAAAAGCCTATATAACGTAATTTACAAGCATAGCTTTCGCTTATCTTAAATTTTTTATATATATCTTTCATAGTTGTATATTTACATTTTACACCAATTTTTTTATAACCTTTTTCTAATTGCAATTTTCTTGCATATTCTTCTAAAATTAATCCTATTGTACAATTTATATAAAAAGTATTTTTCTTATTTTGTAATAATAATTTATTAATTTTATATAATTTTGTAATATTATCATCAATACTATCTTTTTGTAAATTTTGTATAAATTCATTATCAATTTTAAAATCTAAACCAACTGGTTTAGATTGGTTTACACGTTTTGATTCCAATAATTCTTTTAAATCGATGAAATCAAATTCTCTTTTATCTTTCTTATAATTTTTTTTATCTTTTTTATCCATAAACATATTATCCAAAAAATTTTTATATTTTTCATTTTTTAATTTTAGGCCATTGCCTTCAAATATATATTTTTCTTTTAGTTGATTAAAAGAAGAAATACGTTTTTCTATACAAAAACTGGTGAAGGTTTCAAGATCTTTAAAAAATTTTTCCCCTTCTTCATCAAATCCATCCTTGCTTTCATCGAAATCCATACTTTCTTCTGAAACAAATAAATAAATTAATAAAAACTTAAAAAATTACAAAAAAAAAAACTTACCAGCCATAGTTATAAAATCTTTTTGTTTTGTTTTTTTTTTGCGTCCACCCTCTTCTAACGCTAAATACATACTGCACTTGTAACCATGTTTGACAAAGTCAAACGGTTTCGACAGAGTCGAAACATGTGTTGATGTATAAAAGCTTATCAAATATTATGCTTATCTTGCAGTTTGTGACTCGTATTCAACAGTATTTCATTTTTTTTGGTTTGTGCTTATGCTTATTCTATTTATAGATTGTGAGCAATGTTGATAAGATCAGCATTGCTTGCTTTGCATACTACTCAGCTGTAATTGCATTACTTTAGAATATGATGTTTAGATGAGTTGGTTAAGCAGTTGGAATTATAACAATAATTTTGTTGCAAGTTCAAATCTGACTCAAAGACTCTTGTTTTGAGGAGTTCGTCGTTTTTTTTGAAAGGTACTTTAAAAAATAAATGTATCCTTTTTTGTTTTTTTTTTTTTTTTTGAATAGATTACTTTAAATATTTTGTAATCAATATTTTAACATTTTTTCACTTAATAGACATCGACTCAACACAAAATTTTAACTGTACCAACCTAAATATTGATTACTAGTACATCAAAAATAGATATCTTTAATATCTTAAAAATATTAACTACGAGTAACTATAATTTAGGGTTGGACTCATCGACCCACATCAAAATTTAAACGTTTATTTTTTGAGATAATATAAGCTAAAAAATGAGTTAAATGTTAAAAAATGTTAAAATTTTGAGTAACTGTAAGTTAAAAAAATGAGTTAAATGGTAAAAATGTTAAATTTTTGAGTTAAAATGATAAAAATGTTAAAATTTTAACATTTTTGATATTGTCTTGTAGTCCGGAATATACATACTACTCGCATCAATTGTCGTCGGTAGACATCCCCCGTAATCGTTTCATTCGGTTTCAGTAGCTCATAATACACAACACCCAGCTGGTCCCACCAGATACACAGCATAACCTTCAGGCCATGAATATTCTGCGCCGACGTCGATGTTGAAGCATGGCCAGGGTATCCATACGTTGCCCGACGTTTTGGATTGTCGTAATGGACCCACTTTTCATCGCCAGTCACAATTCGATGCAAAAAACCCTTTCTTTTGTGCCGTTGAAGCAGTTGTTCGCATGCCATAAAACGGCGTTCAACGTCTCTTGGCTTCAATTCATACGGCACCCAATGGCCTACCTTTCGGATCATTCCCATGGCTTTTAAACGTTTGGAAATGGTTGATTGATCAACTCCCAAAGTTTTTGCAACCTCTTCTTGCGTTTGAGCCGGATCTTGATCGAGCAATTCCTCCAATTCGGTATCCATGAACTTTGGCGGCGCACCCTCGCGTTCTTCGTCTTCCAAGCCAAAATCACCACTTTTAAAGCGTGCAAACCACTTCTGGCACGTTCGCTCAGATAGAGCATGCTCACCATAAACTTCCACCAAGATACGATGACTTTCGGCTGCTTTTTTCTTCATATTAAAATAATGAAGAAGAATTCCCCGCAAAAACACATTATTTGGCACGAAATTCGACATTTTCAAGTGTGGTAAAAATATTGTTGTTTACGCTTCAAATAAAAAACTTATACTGACGTTTGTGCCTTACGACAGTAGCTCTCCAATGAATGTTTGGAAATGTGGATCGATGGAATAATAATCAAGTTACGCCATCTGTTGTAAACCGCACGAACTTATTGATAGTCCTATTAGCTTTTGCAAATAAGAACGAGAAGCGAATACAATTGAAATTAATAAAGCTTCCAGAAGCAAGATCTTTTTAATATAAATAATAAATTGGCTCGAGATGAAGTTCCTTTTAAGTGTACCAATAAAAAAAATAAAAAAAAACATTAAAATTATTATTAAATTAAGAATAAAGTAGATGGTTTTGCGTCACTTTAGAAAAGGCAGTTAATACCACTATTCACTGTAGCTATAAGCTCTAAACTACTTGGTGATCAGGAAATAGTTTCAATTTTTACCTTTTTCTGAAAAAAAAGGAATTCAACTGTACAATTCATTAGTTTATCCTTTATTCATGATCGAAAAAACTTTTTCCAGGCAAAGATTTTACTTCTTGCACTTATTTTCTTTACTTTTGGTTTTTAGAGAAGCCTTATTATTGAGCTTGGGTCTCTTGATCCCATCTTGATCAGCACCCCACATGCGTACATCAGTAGTGGTAGAGCATTGCTCAACTAAGCGAAGTGTAGTTTGACCGATTTGCCAAAAGAATGTGCAAAAGGGCGAACACTTAAACTAAAATCAAATTCCTGCGTAAACTCTATACCAAACTGTATTGTCTGAACTTCGCATTATTATTATTATCTCTTTTTTTTATTGTGCTGTGCAGAGTAATCAAATTCTAAAAATTATTTAAACCTTTACTGCATGAATTAGTAAACCATTGAAGAAAAATGCTTAGCGTTTGGAACTGGTGTTTTTTATATTGTATATCAATAAGATATACTCACATTAAAAGAAAATAAACGGAAAAGTTGTATACATATATATTTTTTTTATATAATATATATTTTTTATTATAAAGTAAAGGGTGTTCCAATAACAGGTGTTACAGGTGAATGGATTGCGCTATCGAGAGATGATTAGCGATTTTTTTTTATATAAAGGGTTTTTCAATAAGGGCGGGTAGATGTTGAAATGGAATAAAACAAGCTGTGTCTGAGTTATTGATAAAATAATTTTTTTATTTGAAAGGCGCATATATGCCATTAAGTGTGGAATATGACATCATTCAAATGCCCGCCTCGGCTTCTTACGGTGGAACGGATCCGAGTGGTCCAATTTTCAATGACTCTTCCGCATAGATCCGGCTGAATTTGAGCGATGGCCTGTCTTGTTCACCTTTAGACCATCGGTCGATTGTGGTTTATTTGCATAGACCTGAGACTTCAAGAAACCCCACAGGAAAAAGTCTAGCGGGGTCAAATCGCATGACCTTGGTGGCCAATTCACATCACCCCTGCGAGAGATAACCTTACCCTCAAATCGTTCATGCAGAATGTCAATCGTGGCGTTTGCTGTGTGGCATGTAGCGCCATCCTGCTAGAACCACATGTCGTCTAGGTCTATATGGTTCAATATGGGCCATAAGAAATTGGAAAGGCCACCACGTCTACCGAAAAAAGGGGGTAATGCGCGCAACGTTTGCGTTAATGAACACTCATTTTGATAATAAAGTTGTATCATTTGAACGTGCTGGTCAATCGTGTAACTTGCCATGCTGATTTGGCATAATAAACAAAAGATTTGACAGATGTGACCAAAACAAAATGGCTGCCACAGGGCGCCAAAATCGACCCGCGCCAATTGAAAACCCCTTTACAATTATTTTGCGTTTCCTTATTACTAAATATAGATTTAATGGAATATAAAAGTTTGAATTATTTTAACATATAATATTTAATTTGGAAACAAAATTGAATAAAAACGGCAATATTAATAAACGGCATATGCAATAAACGGTATAGGTTGAATCCTTTCATCACCGTTAAGAGAACTTTAACATAAAATTAATTATTTTTAACTTCTCCAGGCATTGCAATATTTCAGGGCAAACCCAAACAATTTTGTGGTGTATTAGATAAACGGCAGGCTCATATTTGCCAAGTGTATTTTCGTTGGAATTGGGATTAGCACTTGAGTAGACGGCTTAGGGTATTTTACCTTCTCCTGCTGTTGAGAGAAAGTTAAGGCGGTACATGGAACATTAATTAATATCTCTATTGGAGTGGGTAAAACATGAGCATGTGTGCATGCATTGAATTATTACTTTACTGCTGGACTCTCCTTGCTGGCGTAGGTGTAGGATTAGCCACACGCCTTGCATATATATCTATCACAATAATGTATTGTTGACAATTTGCTTGCTACTTTAATATGAACGGCTTAAGTATTTTATCCTTATTAGGGTGCAGCGATAATATAAATTATAACATATATCCTTCATAGGATAACATTTGCGAGTGGCAGTAACGTAACCGAATTTGGTCGTTGAAATTTCATAATTCTTTTTTAAGTTTTATGTTTGGTGTTTGTTTCTAAATGCAATATAAAATTAATTAATAATAATAATAGCTATATATGAAATTGGCACGTACACCCTTTACGGGTGTTTGGTCGAGCTCTTCCCCTTATTTGTGGCGTGCGTCTTGATGTTACTACACAAATGGAGGGGCGTACAAATGAAAGCCCACTCCGAAAGGCAAATATTTTTTATGAGGAGCTTTTTCATGGCAGAAATACACTCGGAGGTTGTCCATTGCCTGCCGAAGGTCATTCGACGTCATTAAATACATCAGCATCACTTAATAGAGCAATGCGACAGGCACATTGGGTACTAAATGATTCCAATGGTGGTCATATGCTAACCCCATGGGTTGTGTACTGTAATGATACCAACCATCAACCGAACGTCTTTCCTTCCAAATTTTAGTTGAAAGTTTGACAGTTTTCTGTTCGGACTTGTCACAAAACATTGCTCTTTACGTAGATTACCTACATAATCGGTGATCCAATTCGTGGTTCCTGCAGAACTGATTCCGATTATTGGCTCTGGCCCTTGTGGGGGAATCGCTGATCCACAGTTGGCCAATTCAATGGCAATTTCGTTTCCTTCAACACCGAAGTGTCCTGGAACCCATATAAGTATAAGCCTGTTTTGTCTTGCGATAGAATTAAGCTTCTTCTTACATTCTTGAACAATCTTTGAGGTTTGCTTCGCCTTCTCCAGGGCCTTCAATGCAGCCTGACTGTCACTGAAAACTCCAATGTGTTTCCCGCTCCATCTCCTCTCGATTATCCATTCGACTACTTTCAAGATGGCAAAAACTTCTGTTTGGAAAACAGTAGCCATATCCACCATAGCATAGTAATACTTATTGCTATCGTTTAAGTACCATCCGGCCCCAGGCCCTATTTCATTTTTGAACCCATCGGCAAATAAAATATCCATCGAACCTCCCTAAATGCATTCTGGATTGCTCCATTGCGTGAGCATCAAATTTCCTTCAAATGAAACTGTGGGTATCAGGTTGTCTTTAGGTGCTAAAAACAATGGAAACTGCTCAGATAGCCACTTAAAGATTTCTCTGTGGCCCAAATTCTGTCTTCGTACCAGAAAGCATATTTATGGAGTCTACACATTGCTTTTGTTGCTTCCTTTTGTATCTTAAGATCCAGGGAGAGCATATCAAGCATGGCATTCAGGGCATCACCAGAGGTTGTACTCATGGCACCCGTGATACATAAACATACACTTCTTTGCAGCCTGTATAGTTCCCGGATTGTGGACTTAACCATGCTCCGTCGCCACCAGACCACAGAAGCGTAAGTGATGATTGGTCTGATAAGTGCTGTGTATATCCATAGGACCACAGCAGTTTTAGACCCCAAGTTTTACCAAAGGCTCTACGGCATTGCTGAAAAATCTTCAATGCACGATTCACCTTCAGTGAAACGTGTGTCTCCCAAGTCAGCTTCTTATCCAAGATTACTCCTAGATATTTAACTTCCTTGAAAAGACCAAGTGGAAAACTGAGTACATCCAATTTCCGTTTTCTCGTAAATAAGACTATGGTTGTTTTGTTCGGATTAAGGGGGGAGCCGGGTTTATAAGGTCAACAAAATCAATTTTTTCGTTTTAAGCGCCTAATTCTCAATATTTCCGTAGATACAAAGCCAAAGGTAGGGGAGCGTTAGGTAGTTACGCTGTGACCGGACAGCTATAGTACAAACTTTATCTTCTTTCTTGATTTTTAATTTTTATGATTTCTTTGAATTGGCGTACATGAATGAAAAAAAACTAATGAACCTTTTGAAATGAATCATAGCTTGTTCCCTTCAGTATTAAATTCTCTTCTATTTCAACTAACAAAATAGATAAAAAAAAAAATGTTCAAAACTTTTATACCAAGTTGAAGTGAATTTTTTTTTATAGAAAGCCATATTTTTTCTTTAAAACCTCCAAAAAGTGGAAATTTTGGAATTTCTCTCAGTTTTCCTAGTTCGTCTAGAATAAAAAATCATGATAATTAGAAATCTATTTGAATTTTTTGCTTTAGATAATAATTACGAGCTGCATCTTGTACGCCAACTGGAAACTCCAGCGTTGCAGCGCTCTACTAATTTCTATGTTAAACATTTTTTTCAACTTATTTTAACCAGTGCAAACATTTTTTATACTTTTTAAATGTTCATTAAAAGATAGAAAAAACTTTGCAGTGCTAATTAATTTTTTCCTTAAAAAAAATATCGCATAGAGATGCAATTTTTAGACCTCATAAGCCTGGTTCCCCTCTTAACGGAAGGACCTTGTCTCATGCACCAGTCATCGATTTTGTACAGCATCCTTTGCATTTTTGTGCAAAGCCTCCTTAGGGAGGCTGGAAAGAGTGGATTACAGCTGCAAACACGAAAATTGCAAGCAGTACCAAAAAATATTAGAAATGAAAACGAAAAACAGAACTCTTTATAGGTAGAAATTCTAGATTAATATTAAAATTGCAATGGACATATAAGTAACGCATTCTAATCAATTACTCGGATAAAAAATTCAAGAAAAACTGCATTAACAAAGTTTGTAGATACAAAGTTGTAACTAAGGTTTAGTTGTATTTCCCGCACGACGGCGGGGTAATGCTGTTGCTCACAACGCTCCTTCGGAATCCTCAGCCACGCATCTTTAACTATTGGGAACAAAGTTGTTGATTATTACTCGGTTTCGCATTGTGAACAGCTCGTTTTAAGTCTCCCACAGATTTTCTCTAGAATTGAGGTTGAGTGACAGAACTGGCCATTCCATAACTTCAGTTTTATATACACGAAACCAATTCTTGCCCTTTTGAGCCACATATTTGATGGTTTTTGAGTGCGTTGCATCTGATTGTCGGTGCCAGGTGGACGTCTAACATATTGCCGTGAACGCGTGTTGACACACAAAATTATTCTAGACCCGTCAGTTCACATGTAAGCTGTTCAGCTAGCATGTTTTCTTGCGAATTGCAAACTTTTTGTCTTGTGCTTGGTGTAAGGAGTGGCTTTTTCGTGGACTGCGAGATGCTTATCCGTGGTCTTCTACGTACAGTCGTATCAGAGACATTTCAGTTTACCTATTTTTATTAATTTGTAATGCTGACTTCATGGGATTCTCTTTGGAGTACCTTACAATTCTGCGATTCATCTTGCATCCATGCTTCTGCATAGATAGACTTAAGATATTTTGTTAATGCTAACCGACAAACACCGTAATTACAAGTTCGAATTTGGTTGAAATTTTCTCTATCCATAAGAGTGGCGAAATAATGCTACCCTCTTTCAGCCCCTGGCATAAAATACAAATAATTTTTTGTACCTATAGTAATATATTTTTAAACTGGTTCCACCGTGAGATAGTTCTATCCACCAAATTCATCGGGCAGCTGAGCTCATAGAGATAAAGGTAGCATCGACAAAATCCCTTTCAATTTCAGCCGCAGTCTCCATTTTGTGCTCTGCTGCTTCCTACCTTATTTTAGTTTTAGGTGCGAAATCCTACATGATTACCAAGAACCTAAGCTTTGGTTAATTACTTACCAACAACGCTCCCAATCTAATTTGATTTATTACCATACGTTTCAAGTCTTTCGTTATACAGATGATAAAGAGACTCACTTGAAACTCTTTACTTTGTTTGCAAATGAAAACTATCCTACTACAATTTCCATATAAAAAAATTACGAACATTCGTATAGAAAATGCACAAAACCTCCAGCACAAAAAACTCCGAAATCAACGCAACTTGTGAGCCACTTAAAACGTCCACATGAAAATTTCACAGGCTATAAAACTGCATACTCAAAAATTTTCTGAAAATTCGGATTAAAAAGTTCGAAATTTCGGTGCAAATTTGTGGAACTTTTTCAAATTTGCACAATGTTTGAAACTTGAAATTTTTTTTAAATTTTGAAGGAGAATAAATTCTATCTTCATATACTTTAGTAAGAAACAATACTAATCTTGCTAAGTACTGGGAGCGATACCGTCATATTCAGAGGAACTACAAGAAGGTAATGCGTGAGTGGAAAAGGGCTTGTTTTAGAGAATTCTGCAACCGCCATTCGATTTGCCATCGAATATTTTGGTGGCTACAAGTCCCCCAGACCAGATAGCACTTATCCCGCCATGCTGAAGGAAGGCATTGAGTCACTGACTGCAGCCCTGAAGAATATCTTCATTGCATGCTTCGCACTGGCTTATATACTACGCTCGTGGAGGTTGGTGAGGGTCGCTTTCATCCCTAAGGTTGGGAGAGATGACTAGACCAGCTCTAAAAGCTTTAGAACTATCAGCATGACCTCTTTCATGCTGGAAAGTCTCGAACGGCTAGTGGAGTTGAATATGCGTCAGAAGTCGCTGAAGGTTCACCGGCTCACTCCATTTCAGCATGCCTATCAAAGCGGAAAATCCTGCGAGTCGGCACTGCAAAACCTTGTTGCTAGGATAGAGCAGGCCATCGGCAGAAGAGACTACGCTATGGGCATCTTTTTGGATATAGAAGAAGAAACAAATTAATTGTCAATAGGTTCAACTGTCATAGTTATTTAAGGGGGTAGTATGGTATTTTTTTTTTTTTTCATTTTTTTTTTTTTTTTTTTTTAAATTATTCTATAACATCTTAGGATTATTGTGTGAAAGTTTGAAGTGCATTAGAGTAAAATTGACAAAGACACAAAGGATTAAGTATCTACCTCTCCAACCGGATTTCACGCATCACAAATCTTTAAACGCGTTTTTCTCACACTTGCCTTTTTTACGGTCGGTGTCCACTGTAGATTCATATCTACTGCACCGATTCTTTTCAAATTTGGTTTTTTTGTTTCTTTACTTTATTCACGAGGTAATGACGTCGAGTCTCTTTTTTTTTTAAATTTTGTCATATTTTAAAACAACAAAGTTTTCAAGTTTTTTTTTATGAAAAATCGGTGTTTTGACTTCAAAGCGCTTTAAAAAATTTAAAAAAAAAAAAAAAAAAAAAAAAATTCGACGTTGTTACCTGCGAAACTTTATTAGCTGATGAAATCAATTTGGTTTTTTGATTTTAGTTGATCCAGTAATGAGTTCTGAGGGACACCGCAATAAAACTTTTTTATGAGACGTCCGCGAAGATTCGCTGCCACCAACTCATTTCTTCATAAAAATCAATGAAAATTTCACACAATATTCTTTAAATATGACTTTATAATGAAGTAATTTTAAAATTTTGAATAAATCAACTGTGTCGACAAAAAAAATTTCGCAAAATATGCTTGTTTTACACCGAATTAACCATACTACCCCCTTAACGCAGTGTATAATTTTTTCACAGTACAGGATTATAATTTACAACTGCATTTAATATTAAGTGTAAGATTGCTCAATTCTTTTGACGTGATAACGTCTTATAATTCGATTTAGCCGGCTGCACGCACGATAAAATGTGTCGTTATCTTGCTCAATCGTCATTATCTTGCTCATGCGTCGTTACCTTGCTTGAACTGCAAGCGAGAGCGCGGAACGGACGACAAAGAGGCACAATCGGCCCCCGCGCTCGGCAACGTCCAACATCTGGCTCTGTCCTACTTGAGTGAGTATATATATGTATGTATATGCGCATTTGTATATAAATTCTCACACTTGTATTTGCATATACCTTCTTCCTGTGTGCATGGTAATGAACCATTTCACTGTTGAGAATAGGACGATGATAGGAAAAGTAGGAAATGAAAGGGGGTCTTTCGAGTGTAATGTTGTTGACTTATTACCGTCTGATGCACAATCAAAATTGAACACATCTTTCATGAATTTGATAAATGTTTCGTGATTTTTCACGATTTCTTTCACCTCCTTCTCTATATCCATACAAAATACAATATCTATCAAACAAATAAAATTAACATTTTCTTTTGAAAATTGCAACCCTTACATCAGTATTTTCTTATGACGTTGTCACGTTAAACTATCGTCAGTAAACCAACTTTACAGATAACCTCTTTTTTTGTTTTTTTTTTGTTTCCTGAAGAGAAAACAAAAACATTTTGTAAAAGAAACATTCTTTCTTCAATTCCAACTAAGGGCGCAAAATTAATCACTTATCGGCAGATTTATAACTTTCGCAATCGGCATCGTCCCTCAACCATATCCAACACTTGTGAACTAGACAGTTGCAGAATGGAAGCAGACAAGCAGTGGAGCGGGTAAAAAAATAGAGATTTCCATCACTCAAAATCATTTTTTTTTATTTAGTAAAAAAGTTATACTTACCTATGTAAGAACCACCTTGCACATATATAAGTATGTATTAGACCCTTGACTTTCGTGTTCAAGTGTCCAGTTCAAGTGTCACACTTCAATTTATTGGAATCAGCGCAAAGATAGCGAAGAAAAAAAAAAGTAATATATATTAAGAACAACAACAATCACAACCGCTCACCAGCAAATGTCACCACGAATACTATGACCTCAATAATTGCCAATAACTGCACCAATGCGCACCACAATCGTCGCACTTTTTATATTTTTTCTTCACAACATTCGTGTTGTTATTCACTCACATCGGGATTTTATTGATGCTTGTTGGCCGAATATCTTATTGTGTTGCTATTGTTATTGTTGTATTTGTCGCTACACAGGTGTGTTTCAAATGTGCTCATTGAAATTAGTTACGTGACATGCTTCGTATTTTTTCGTTCTCCTTTTTAACCACAAAATGTACGCACCAATAAGTACAGTTGCGCACCGTTTGTGAAATAACCCTGCAGGGAAATAGAGGCAGATGAGATGTATGACTAGCAGAAAGTCAATTGTGTGGATGTAGTTACCTTTCTTCCTATTTTGCGATAGTTTGTCGCGATTTCCAAGTTATAAAAACAAAATTTATATCTTTGATTTGATTTTACATAAATATTGCTGTTTGCAGTATTTTTTTTCTTTTTTGATTTTTAAGTTTTCAGCTAACTTTTATTATTTTAGCAGCAAATACTTCGCTCTGCCACTTGAGCTATTTTGCTTTTTTTAGTAGTAAGTATCTAAAAAGATCGATCGAAAATCCGATACTCCAATCTCAGTTGGAAACACCAATTTTTATTCTTTTTAATTTTTTTTTTTTAATTTTAATAGTATCACGAAATAATTTTATAAATGCTAAGTGAAAAAAATTGTATAGCAAGAAACACAATACTCCAATCGGTTGAGTCGTTTTTGATTTGGTGGAGTTTGAAAATTTATTTTGTGATTTTTTAACCACCTTTGCCTTATAGGCTTGCCCCCCTTTTAAAATTTGTGCTATTTGTATCCTTCCAGTAGAAATTAGCTTGAAGATATGTGCAAAACAATATACGCAAATCGGAGCATTCTGTGCGTAGTTATTAGTGAACACAAACAAGTATACATTTTGGGACTTTTGTGGGAATTTTTTAAAGAATTTAGCGAGCACCGAAAGTGAATAAAAAAAGTTATTTTCTAACTGCGGTTGCTGCGCAACTGGCAATGACAAATCTCCGATTGGATTTTGCCGTGAAAAAGGTCTTCCTGGTTTCCTGCTGCCATTCCGAAGCAACATAAAACTGTAAGTTTTTTCATTTGTGGAAGAACAACAAGACACATGCGAAAAACAGGAGGAGGAGCTCGTCCAAACACAATAAAAGCAAAACATGAGCGTCGAGTCTTGTATTTCGACTCGAAAATCCATGTTATTGAAGGTTTGTGAATACGTACCTATAACTTGATGGTTAATGTGGACAAAGGTAAAGGTCCACGACAATTTTACAATCCCAGACAAAATTTACAATCCCAGACATACACATCTTAGCTCACTTACGTTCATATACTCGTACGCCGAGTAGTGCTGTACATAGAGCCACTCATTTCGCTGCAGCTTGTCTAATTTTATCTATTGAATTTTGATTGAATTTAGTTTCTCATAATTAGATCTGTGGAAGATATTTTGTTTTGTTTTTTTTTGTTTTTTTTTTTTTTTGATTTTTCTTCGACGACGCAGACAATTTCTTATAACCTCAAATAGAGTAAATGTTTTTCTTTACTCAAATACTAGCAAATAGCTTACAAAGTATGCGTGTTAGCACTTTTTAGATCAATAAATATCATCAGTAGCCATCGACATATTTAAATGTTAACTAAAAACAAAAGAAAACTTTAGTTTTTCGAAAAAAGTAAAAATAATAATTTAGCATAGTTGAGAAAGAATTGCGGTCGCTAACTGACTACGGATTTATAGCGAATTCATTACAAAACTTACCCGCCATTTTTTTCTACGCAATTTCCTGAATTCTGACCCCAATATAATCCACGCCAGACTTGTCATTTTTTCCCGCAGCATTGCAAGCTGCGAACTAGAAATTAATCTAACTAACTTTACTTTTTCCAGTTGGCATACACCATGTGGAAGTACGTGCTATAAAGACATATGTGCATTCGTGACAGTTCTATACCAACTTACGTATCTCCCTTGCACACACTCACACACGTCCATTTACTTAACAAAGCGGAGCTCGAATCATTTACCTGCTCTCTGCACAAATATCTGTGTAGCTTCCCCCGACTCTGCAACCAGTCAGCAATTGTGACTAAGTCACGTTGGCAATTACTTTGGATGGCACTAATTACATGCATGCAGTTTACAAAACCCACACACACACACACACATACGCTTTTAACACTCGACTACATAGAAATTCTTTATGCAACTACATATCATATACAGTTATATCTACACTTAGTGCACCATCATAAACAATCTCACCTCTATCAATTGCTGCTGCATTGCTCTCTCAACCATAGACTGTATATAAAGATGTATTTATGTGTGTATGTATGTGTGTGTGTGTGTGTATACGTGGGCATGCATGAGGGCATCTATACATTGGCATGTCTTTTCGCTTCACTTTGCGGTTTCTTTACGAGCTCTTGCAGCACCAAACAACTCTACTCATGCATGTACAAATACACTCATAACTAGTTGCCCTGGCAGGTGTAGGTAAGTGTGACGTAAGCACGTTGTTGACTTGTTGGAATGTCGTTAAAATGTGGTGAACGTGGCATGCTACATAGCCATACATTCAGACGTCAGACGTGTTAAAGTATGTGTTCGCAAAAGTCTTTAAATGTACATGAATAAAATAAAACAAGAACAATCAGCTCTGTTGGTTTGTGATGCCGAAAGTTATTTTGCGCAGTTAAAAATTTTATCTACACACAAACTAAAATATTACAAAGTAATATATGTAAGATTGTATAATACGTTTGTATGTAGGTATGTAGGTATGTACTCTTATCGCACCAACCAGGCGCTGGGCCACTCATTTTGTGTATTTATTGTCTACACGTCCAAGCACATACAATCAACTTTAATGGAAATTGCCTGTAGTCTGGCGTAGTTAATACAGAGCATCGCCCAAACACTGGTAATATTGTTAATACTAAACTGTACTTAAACAAAATTTATTACTGTAGGAGTGATTTTGCATGTTGTAGAGTACTCAATATCTTAAAAAGAAACAAGCGAACATATCATAAAAGGAAGCATTGTCATGCACAGAAAAGAATGCCTTGGGTTATCTCCTTGCCAATCTTTTGGCAAATCTAAATCCCTCTTCCAGTGAGGATACGCCTTACGTGGTCAGATTCTCGATGGAGTAGTACTTAGTTGTAGTCTGAAGCGCACTACTCAGTGTACAAAATATTCAGCAGGAAGGGCTCAATGGATTCTGTATCTTCTTCATTCCTGCAACTCTTACACGATGAGGGTCGTCGAACCCGGCGGAAGTATGACCAATATTTCAATATAAAACGTTCGTGTTCCTCGTTTGTTGCATTATCCACAAAATGAGTTTGATATTATACGAATGTCGAGATTCGTTCAGTTAATCTTATGTGAGTAGCTTCATATCAAATGACAAGAGTATTTTAGACATTTCCGTAAGTTTTTGAATGAACTGGGAAAAAATAAAAAGTAACAAATAAAACATAAACATTGAGAAATATTGAGATGAATTATTAAATTGACTTTTATACTGCGCTGTCTGTTTCACAAGTGGCAAATATGATTAAAAAAGATGTGTGCCACCTTGTATGTGGGCAAAAAGTAAGGTGAATGTATTTGTCAAACTTCGCGGGATTAAAATTTCGGTCTAGTTATTTTTTTCATGAGTTGGCAGCACTGTTAATGAAATCTGGGCCAACTTTCATATGAATGTCATTATCAGTAAAATATTTACGCTTGCGTTTACCAAACGACCAAGAGTGCATTTTTCCAGTTTTGCAATGTCTGATTTGATTGAGCAGAGAAGTGCCATCAAATTTTGTTTGCGGAATGAAATTTCGGCTATGGAAACGTTTAGCATGTTGCAGAAGGCATTTGGTGATTCGACCATATCGCAGAAAAATGTTTATAAGTCGTACACAGGAGGAGGAGTTAGTGGTCAAAAATCGTCGGTTGACTGTTAAAGACCTTACTGATATGATCGGAATATCAGAAGGATCTGTGAAAACCATTTTGAAAGACCATTTGGGCCTACGAAAAGTCAAATCTCGTTTGGTACCGAAAATTCTCAATTTCTTGGAAAAAAGTCGTTGCGTTGATGTATGTGAAACAATGCTGTCAGACTATCAGGACAAGCTCAAATGCATCATCACGGGAAATGAGACTTGGATTTATGTTTACGACTCTGAAACAACCGACCAATCAAGCAAATATCGTGCTAAAGACGAGGCCAGACCGAAAAGAGCACGTCAAAGTCGTTCAAAAATAAAGACCATGATAACATTTTTTTCGATTTTCGTGGTGTGGTGCACTATGAATTCCTTCCTCCTGGCCAAACTGTTAATAAGGAATATTATTTGAGCGTTATGCGTCGTTTACGTGAAGCAATTCGTCTAAAACGACCAGAATTATGGGCCAACAACTCTTGGTTTTTGCATCACGATAATGCACCGTCTCTCACTGTTCTTCGTGATCATTTCGCCAAAAGTTCCACGCATATCGTTCCGCAACCACCGTATTCGCCTGATTTGGCTCTGTGTGACTTCTGGCTATTCCCCAAACTCAAGAGACCACTCCGGGGAACGCGTTTCGAGTCGATTGAGGAGGTAAAAGCAGAATCGAAGAAGGTGCTGATGGCTATACCGGAAATGGACTATTTGGCATGTTTCGGGGATTGGAAAAATAGTTGGCATAAGTGTGTTTCATCGAGAGGGGATTATTTTGAAGGGGATGAAATTGATTTATAAGAATAAATAAATATTTTTCATTTTACAACCAAATTCACCTTACTTTTTGCCCACAGTATATATGAGTATTCTTTCACTAAATATGTTTACCGTTACCTTTGGGTAACATTAAAACAATTCCTAAAACAACAAGTTGCAAAATTTTGGCAACATAGTAATAAAAATAAGTGATTCTGATAAAATATAACAAAATTATGCGCAATAAGTGGCGATTGCCCAAGAGAAACCAACTAAAAAAAAACAAAAACAAAATGGAAAACAAAGCAAACAAAGGTGGCGGGCTAACAAACAATTACAAAGGAAATGCAAACAATGGAGTTCACAATGATTAGATCCATAAATGTGGCTGACGCGTTAACAGAAAACTTATGATTATTTGCAAAAATTTTAGTACGCATGTGTGCGAGAGTTCACAAATACATATGTATTTAGCATAGTAAACGTATGCGCAAGCAAGCAATTGCTTTTCCATACTGACTCTATGGGCATTAAATGAGTAAGCTTTGTTATCCGGAAAAAAATGAAAATTTAAGCTACGAAAAATAACAGTAAACGTACATATTAGAAGTGATTTCATCTGTGAGTCGATTTAAGGTCACATTAATGTGGTTCCATTGACAAATTCAGGATAACAGAGGCTGAGAAAAGAGGTAATTTTGTGAAGGCAAGAACTCTCTAAAATGCGTCTTGAAGTTATTTTAGCTACGTACTTTTCCGCCTTTTCAGTAGTTCATTCAGCTTTCCACACACATTCTGGCCTGCTGTTCTCACCCAAGTTTTTGAAGGAAGTTATACTTATATAATAACATTTATCATATAATACATATACCAATTAGTCTCCGTTCCTACCTAGGACCATCAGCACTTATAATAATATGCAAAGCTACCAAGAAAGTTGCCCTAGTCACTTAAGGCCCTCGCCTCATTTGAAATGGTGGTTTTTGGGTGTTTCTTTAAAAGCGTGTGGAACGGAAACCAAAAAAGATTTTTTGTTCTTGTTTTGAGTATTTTATTTTCCGATCCGTTGATTAAAAATAACAATTTTTTTTGGCCATACAAAAAGTTGTCAGTCTTCCAAAACCAGGTATGTCGCTGGCGGTATATTCCGGTATTCACAGGTGTCTGAAATCAAAACGACAAAAAGGTTCTTGTTCCGTATGAATGTCGTTATCGTGTAAACGTGCTACGTGCATTTCTTCACCCTTCTTTGACTTTAAAGGTCCGAAAAAAGTACAAACATTTTTTTCCGAATAATAGTAGTTCACACAAGAACGACATCAATCCTACGTCATTTAAATTTTATCAGCGACATACCTTTATTTGGGAGACCATTTTTTGAACGTTAACAACTTTTTGTACGAACTTCATATGGCCGAAAAAGCTTTTTTATTTTTTAGCAATGGCTCAGAAAATAAAATACTGTAAGCAAAAATAAAAATCTTTTTTCGTTTCCGTTTTACACGCTTTTAAAAAACACCATTTCACATGAGACGAGGGTCTTAACGCTTTACTGCACAAGGTAGTAGAGCGTTGCAAAAAAAATTTTCAACTGTGGAAATCGCTTTACTTAATTGTCTGTAAAACATATTAATATGAAGTTAACGAACAAATTTTATGTTTTATTTTTGCTTTTTTATTTAAAGAACCATATAAATAGATTTTTAATAAGAGGTGTTATTTTGAAATTTTAAGAAAAATTCGAATTTTTAATATAAATGATTGGATGTTTATTTTACTATAAAGAGGAAGATATGCCGTGAATAATGGAAAATAACATCAGGCAAATGACCACCACGACCACGCTTACAGGACAATATACTTTTCATGAAATGTTCCATAACCGAATTGCAAAGTGGCTGCCCTAAGTCCTTGATAGCCTCACGAATTCTATATTTGAGGTCTTGAATCGACCCTGAGCTGTTGGCGTACACCTTCTCTTTCACGTGGCCCCAAAGAAAAAAGTCACAAGGTGTTAAATCACAAGATCTCAGTGGCTAATTGTAAGCACCTCTTCGAGAGATAACACGGTCCGGATACTTTTCCCGTAAAAGATCAATGGTTTCGTTGCTTGTGTGGCGCGTAGCGCTGTCTTGTTGAAAATAAACTTCGCGACTACAGTCTATAGAGATGACTATGAAATGGACTTTGGGTTGGAGTTGGTATACATTCTCATAAACTTAGAATTGAAAAATCTAGGAAAATTTAAAAATCTAAATCCTAATAACTGCAGTGTCTTCCAGGCGAATGCATTAGCAATTAGGGAAGCATGTAGGCAAGCTTTTAACGGCAACATCGGAATTTTTTGTCTAGCCAAGCTGAAATCCAAGCACTGGATTCGGCCTCAAAAAGTTCTAAACTGGTGGAATAAAGAAGGAAAAATCTTACCACCTTGAGTGAAAACCATAAAGTTACCTTAATTTGAGGTCCGGGACATCGGCACATTGAAGGTATCGAAAAAACAGATGAACTGGCAAGGGGAAGATCTGCTTTTCGGTATTTACACCACAGTGTGCATTCAAGACTACAATTTCCGGAAAAAAACCTGCGAGTCGAGGTTTGTAGATGGAGAGACTAAACGACATGCAAAATTAGCAAAACGTGATGGCCTGCCTATAACCTCAAACAAACGTCAACGTTGATAAATATGAAGCTACGGGACGCCTGGAACCTCAAGGTATTCATAATTAGCTTTTGGTCTATCAGCCAATTAGCTTTTGGAAATATCAGCCAACATGGGCAACAACACACTGTCATAGTTGCAAGCAACTAGAGAAGAAGCAAACTATTTTCCATTTCCTCTGCAATGCCCTACCCTATGAAAGGAGAGAATGTCAACCCTGGGCAAGCCATTACTCAGGAGTCTCAATGAACTATCTGGCTTAGACGTCAACAATCTAATAAGGTTCTTAAGCTGTAGAGGCTGGATATAATCATAATGTAAATAACTGGTAAACAAGTTAGTAACGAGGATGTGGCACATACAAGTAAATAGTGCGGAAGCGCCAGTTAAATTCCGAATGAATCGCCACTTCAACCAACCAACCAGCACTAAAATCAAACAACAGCAACCACCAAACTGTTTATTATAATTTGTAAATAAGAAATTAAAAATACTATTATTCTTATCTATCATATAAACTTCACTATAATTTCTTTTTTGTTTTTACTTTTTCTTGGTTTCTTCTTCTGACAACTTTTGTTAAGAAATTTCCAAAAACTAGTAACAGATTATAAATTTCTTTGCGCTAAAAATATTAGCCACCTTAATATATAAATTTCTATATAATATGCATATATACACAAGTCGACCTGCTACTCTTCCACACTTCAGTTGAGTGAAATCGTTAGTGAAACTGAGAACCAGCCTGCGCCAGTGTTCTGCCGACAAGTGGCAGTCAATAAAATAAAATGGAAATTGCCAAGAAAAATATGGTAATAAAATTAATAGCAACCCTGAAGTGCAAACAATAAGAGTAGTAAGCTGAACGAATACACAACCAAATTATTAGATGGGAAGTGCAAAAGTGTTGTTGCCATTTGCTGAACGCCATGAGCTTTGAGCTTCAGCCACCACAATGTAGACGATTGAACAAAAATCATTAAGCGAACATCTGGTTTCTTTTGTAAACATTTATTTTTTTTATATTTATTTATTATAATTAGTCATTTCACCCACTTGCTTGTGTTATAAGCAGATAACTTAATTGAAAATGTGATCGAACCCACACAGGCGGTAGTCAGGTTAATAATTTGAATCGATATTCCAAGGATAGAGTAAAGTTAAGTTTGATGCAGAATGTGTTTACTTTTCAAATGGACTGCATTTTCTTTGTGATTTTGGCAAACGAAGAAAATTGTACCTAAATTGAATCTTTTATGTATGTATATACGAGTATTATATATATATTTTTTTCCTACTGGTTTGCATTTCTCCAGCATCCTTATCACTTATTCTTATTTTCAACATACCTGCCTTTCATCCTTATATTAAACATTAGTGAAGTATTGATGATTTTTTTTTTTAAGGTTAAAAGTTGACATTATACTCACTTTCAGAATCACCATTTTGGTAAGAAGCTATTGTGACTGATATATATGTATATACAATATTTATTATATGATCTTATATATTTTTGTTTATTTTTTCTCACTCTTTTGCTCGCTTCTTTACATTGAGTATAACTTCATATTTTTTTTTTGCCGTTGACATATATTATAGAAAATGTTGAGGTAGGACAGGTTTAGCTAATGCAATCCCTGAAAATAGTGTTACAGTATGAGTACACGTCGCTTACATGAGTATAATTGACGCTTACACCCTTTCTGGGTATTTGGCCGAGCCCATCCTCCTATTAGTGGCGTGCGTCTTGTTGTTGTTCCACAAATGGAGGGACCTACAGTTTCAAGCCAACTCCGAATGGCAACTGGTTTTTTATGAGGGGCTTTTTTTATGACAGAAATACACTCGGAGGTTTGCCATTGCCTGCCGAGGGGCGACCGCTTATTAGAAAAATGTTTTTCTTCATTTTGGTCTTTCACGGAGATTCGAAACTACGTTCTCTCCGAATTACGAATGGTAGTCACATCCCAACTCATTCGATTACGGTGGCAATTGGAGTTAAAATAGAAACACTTTCAAAATATCCTTCCTGTCCCACCACAGATAAAACAGTACTTTACGTTGATGGATACTTGGTTTTAAAACTATTGCTGATGATGCTCTTAGTTTGCCGTAAGATTTTTCCCCCTTAATATTCTCGTAAAGAATCCACATTTTATTTCCAGTAGTTAGCTTGTCTAAAAACAGCTCCACATTATCTCTAATTAGATGTGATGAATACATTCTTACACGATCAGACAAATTATTCTCCGTGAGTTCATGTGGAACCCAAACACTTTGCTTTAACACAAACCCAAGAGATTTATGGTGACCTCTAACTGTTATATGATGAATGCTAAGCTCTTCTGTAATTTCTTGATGTGGATTGTTTTCCAACATGGATCGCAAAACACTATTACTAAGCTTGGATGGCCATCCAAATCGATAACTTTCTTGGAGACTCAGTTCCCTGGAACGAAATTTGTTAAAGACAGCAATTGACAATTCGAACATTTACGATATCTTTTCTAAATACCGTACATACATTTTTATCGGCTGCTTCAATATCGATCGCACATACTAAAGCTGCGGGATACAAGCAAGTGCATAAGGCAGTTGTAGAATATCGTGAAAATCAGGTCTACCAGGTCTAACTTGCCTTTGGTAACAGGTTTGCATACCTCTGGTCGCCTTATACAGGTTAGGTTAGATTGATATGGTTGCCCAGGGAATGGGCTGGCTAGCTAAAGGGACGACAAAACTTATGCATGTAATATAGAAATCTTTTACAATGTTTTTGGTATCCCAGATTAAAATTGTCAAAATGCCAGCAAGAAATATGGAAGGCCATTAGCCATTATATTTTCGATCTAACAGCCATTAAAGGAATATAAGGAAAATCAAGGAAAAGAATAAGCAAAAATCAAGATAAATTTGTAACGACTTTTCCCTTCATTATTTTAATAGCCAATTACATTGCGCTAACTTTTCGAAAAATTCTTATTAAAGATTTTGGACTTTTGATGAATATTTGTCGATTTTTTATAGAACTTGTGCGAAATTTTAAACTTTTAAAAAGATTTCCCCAATAGCTTTACCCGAAATCCGACACCTTGCCAAATTCAGGATTCTTGATTATCTTGATTATCTAAAAAGCAAGCTAACTTTTTCAGGAATACCTAGATATTACTCAGCAGTTGTAGTTTGGTACATCGATTTCACAGATACACATATAATGGGAAATGAATGTAAAATTTTAAATTTTTACAAAATTTATTTAATATTTTTATGAATTATTTTCCTTTGATTCCATTCTTTATTAGCTTCAATACGTAAAATCATAATTTTTTGCTATTATCAGTTTTTGCCCATATCTAAAATCATAAATCATTGTATGAAAAACAAAATTCGTGCAAGATTTGTTGAAATAGTTTCACTTTTACTCGAATGGCCAGAATAGGTAACACCTTCGTGGCAAATTGTTTAAATTTACTAGACTGTTTATAATTTTATCTCAGTTACTTTAATAGACTTTTTTGTGAGAGGTCTTCGAGTGAGATATTTGAATCTACACACTGATATTTGCTCAAGAGTAGCAAACTGTAAAAAATGTATCTTACATCTTTTTTGGGTTTTTTTCCGGTTTTTTTTTGAACCAAAAAAATAATAATAATAATTTTAACTGTCAAAATTTATGAGTGAAAGCTCGGGCTGGCAGCTTTTTGTTTTCACTTCGTTAATTAGCGTATTTAGAGAATATGACCCCAAATATCTTATTTTAACATTTACTAGGTTTAAAAGCATTCAAAAAGATTGTCTTTTTTTTAATTTTTTGATTTGCAGATTGTTTATTAAACTATTTTGGTTTGTGGATCTTGAGAAAGTTCAAACTACAAATGATTTTTCTGCATTACGTTTAAACGCGTTGAAAAATGTAGTTTCTTTGTAGGTGGATGGCGTGGAAGCCCGAGGTCGAAGGTTTTTTAATATCGCTGCCTAATGAAATAAAGAAAAATACTTGAAATTATTATTCTTTTCCAAGACTAAAAAGCACATACAGACTAAAAGCATATACTATATAAACAGCCTTTAACGTCTTAACGCATTTATCCATAAAGCTCTTATATCTTCATTAAATAAATAACTGACCTTAACGTGCTTTATTTAGTGAGCCTGTTAGGGTATGGCTCAGCCACCAGCCTACCACTGAACACATCAAACACAATGCGTATAGCTGACTAATCCGAACGTCCACTTTTCTTCATTAGCTTAGAGTATTTTTTATTAGTTTTTCCTACTCGTTTTTCTATTTATTATCTTCCCTTTTTGAGTTTTTTCCAGCAATCATTTTTATGGTGTCATTTTCCGGCTTGTAAACGCCTACTAGGACGCGAAGTAGCAACAACAATTTAGGCACTTACGAACGGAGCTATACGCCACAAATGATACTCAGGATGTGCTCAGCTTACAGATGAGGGTCAGAGTATGTAGATGTATACAAAAGTATTCTCATATAACTCCACGAAATACAATTTCGGCAAACAAAAAAAGCCTAGACATTTGCAGGACAATAAACCCGCAAGGGCGAGATATAAAGTGAGAAAAATCAGAGCGTTTTGTAAGCAACTGCGTTTAAGCTGGCACATTTGGAATTGGCTTGTTGTAGCTCTAACTAGTTTTGTTATTGTTTCTTTTTATATCTTCTGTTGCTTTGCTATTGTTGTAGAATACAAAATCCGTGGCATCAAAAACTCGTTTCTTTATCATTAATGTGATTGAGTTGCTGAAGATTTTATATCCTAATTTTATTAAAAGTGTTGTGAAAAATTGCCATTGTGAAAACAATGAGAAGAATTGAAATAAAAAGCAATAATGCAAATCAAAAGGAAAATTATTTCGATTGCGTTGAATGTGCGTACTTGCGACAGGGCAAGAACTTTTCTGGAAATATAGGCTGAGTGAGTGGGGTAAAGGGAATAAAGCAGACGGACTCATAGTGGCGAATACTTCTCACTGTGTTTGTAATTTCCAGTATGCTATGGCAATAATGTGGCAAACATTTTTTTTTTTTTTTGCATTGAGCGGTTTTAAAATATTTTTAATGTGTAGAGATTATTTAAAATACATTAGATGAACGAAAAAACACAACTGTGAGGTAGTTAAAAGTTGAGAGGGATTAGAAATTGAAAAGTAAGCAACTGCATATTCTGATACTTTTCTATACAAAGAAAAGTGTGAATAACTAGAAATTTCCACACTTTAAGAATGCAAGCACAACATTTTTTTTGTTTTATTAGTCTTCAGTGTTGGCAACAAATTGTGTTATTTTTGCCAAAATATGAAAGTATCATAAAACGAATTTAGAAATGAATTTGATTTGTTGTAGAAAGTTGCTTTTCTCGACTTTATTATTCTAAGATTGTTATGTTTCTGCTGTCAAAGTCATCTGAAGTTATATCTTATTTTATGCTAAAGAATATTTGAGACGGCTGAAATAATAAAAATAATAACAATAAGATCAATAAAACTATGTTAATATATAAGTGGATGCCTAGACGCAGAATTGTTTTTAACATACATATTCTGAATAGAAATTTGTAGGGAGATTTTTTTTCTATTCCCTTTCCTCCTATGATAGGCAAAAATTGCTAGACAATTTTCATAAGTTTTCCCTTCCCTAAAAAACCCAAACGAATTTCTAAAGATCAAAATCTTGTTTTCGGACGAATATAAAAAGAGAGAAAATGAAGACATTTTCAAGAGAATTTTCCGCCAGCAAAGTGCGACGGAGTGCAGAAGTTTAAGAAAAAAGGGGAATAAAATACGTAAAATTTATTTTTAGGTCAATAAACTACAAACAAAAAGTCAACTATAATTTCTAGGAAACATGATGAGGATTTTAGAAGGGCATCGATGAGAAGGTTAGCAGGAGGCTACTTCCAAAATTGTGATCAACCTTTGAACATAGAATTAGTTCTTCTTCTTTCATAGCATTACAACGCTGGGTGCGTCAAAGCTTCGTTCAAAATGCTCCTCCAAAGCGATCTATCTTGAGCTGTTGCTTCGTAGTGACGTATTCCCAGCTTCTTAAGGGGGAAGTCTACTGTGACAAGGGAAAAAACAGGCTTATTTTCCGGATTTTATTTCTAACAAAATATTGCTCGTACATAAAATCTATTTAAACTCTTATCTTTATTATATATTTAAGTTTTTGAAAAAAAAATTTTAAGTCAAAATATTCAAAATGGCCGCTGTGGCACTTCTGCAAGCGCAGGTCCGCTTTTCTTAGGTGCCTAAACGGTGTACATGAAATCTTACGTTTCGGTGATCTAAAACAAAAAAACAAAATATTGTTATCATATAGATAGTATTGACTCTCGTCTGACGTAGGATTATGTCGATAAAAAATTTTGGCGTTGAAAAAAAAATTCTTGAAATTTTTTTCTTTTTTTTTGCCTAAAATTGATGTTACTATTGTTTATAACAATTTAACAAATAACGATATCAAAAAAATCCTATGTCAGACGAGAGACGCTATTACAGAGAATATATAATTAAATTTTTAAGCTGATTCATTTATCAGAACTCGAGATATCGTGTACACCGTATACAAAAACTTAGTTTCGAGAAAAATGCGTTTAAAGTTTCAGTATAGCAGGTACGCGCTTTGGAGCGCTTCGGGAAAAGGTCGAAATTTCAACGAAGAAAAATTTAGCCAGCTGTAACACATATTGTACCTTATTTAAGAGGGTTCAAAGTATTTTTTAAGCTAATCAAAAAAAAATCGATTTTTTGAAAAATTCACAGTAGACTTCCCCCTTAAGATCGTGTTCCACTGCGTCTATCCAACGGTTGCTCGGTCTGCCTTTGGCCTTCCCGCCCATTAGCTTCCCTGTCAAGGCTTTCTTCACGGTGTAGTCAACAGGCATACGGATCACATGACCTAGCCATCTTATGCGCTGCGCTTTAACAAAACGCACAGCTGTCTCGTTCTGAGTTAGATCGTTCAGTTCCGAGTTCAATCGGATTCTATAGGTATCATCATGCATTCTTATTGCGCCAAAGATCTTTCTTAAAATTTTTCTTTCCATTCGAGCAATCTGAGCACAATCATCAACCTTAAGAGTCCATACCTCACAACCATATGTTAGGATTGGCTGAATAAGAGTCTTGTACATAGTGAACTTTGTAGCTTTAGACAAAAGTCGGGACTTGAACGAGTTAAGGTGGGCGTAATACGCTTTGTTGGCGGCGTTAATGCGATCTCTGACAGCGGAAGTTGAATCACCGCTACATGCGAACATAACTCCTAGGTACTTAAAATGCTGCACTGCTTCAAAAGTATAGACTCCCACATGGAAATTTGGCATCTGTGCAGGTCGCCTCGATTTCAACAGATATTTGGTTTTGCCCTCGTTTACAAAAAGGCCAATATCATTTGCAATATTGTTAATTTTCAAGAAAATTTCTTTTAAGTCATTCCTATTTCTTGAGAGAATAGCGATTTCATCTGCATAAGCACATATTTGGGTTGTTTTAGTCATCAAGGTACCACCTTTGATGGCTTCCCTTACGACAAAGTGCAGCATCAAATTGAAGCAATATGTGTTGGATCCCATCTCTTTTAACATTGTCGAAGGCTTCTTTGAAATCAATGAACAGGCAGTGAACATCTAGCCCGTATTCATAGTGTTTTTCAAGCATTTGGCTAAGAACGAAACATTGGTCGATTGTTGACTTGCCTCTACGAAATCCGCATTGGTAGTCTTCAATTATTCTTTCAGCATATTCGGCAGTAATATTTATCTTTTTTCGCGGGAAGGCTTTTTATTTAGTGTTTTATTATTATATTTAGTATCAAAACAAGTGCAATAATAACAAAGAAATGTTTTTAGTTGAATATATTAAAATTTTTGTTAGTTTTTATTAGAATTATTTAACACTTTCCATCCGATTATTAAGAGTAATTTCTATTATGTTTCTTATACTTTGGGTCGAAACTAAATTTCGAGCAATTCTTTAATAGGGTGACAAATCCTATTAGGATTTAGAATAGGATTAGGATTAGGATATATAGCGTGCAACACATATTTCCCTTTTCTTCTGCTTCACATACATTTATTCACTTCGCACATAAATATGCTTCAAAAGTCTCAACCACCAGATTTGGTGCTTTACTGAGAATGGATTGAGCCAAAAGAATGTTACAATTTTTTCCGATCCCTGTTTGAAATCCGCCTTCAAGCAAAAAGAAACGCTGAGTTCTACATAGACGAAACAACGAACTGCGTTCTAACAAATATTAAAAAGTAGCTTTATTTACTATACAGTATTTATCAAATCTGCAGAGATATAGAATAATTGGAAACTTAAAAAAACATAGCTGAAAAAAATATTGGTTGGAGTACTGACAGAACACTTTCTTCCCAACAACACGCATTCAAAATGGGATTAGTAAAGTGCGATGCGTGTACATGCAACAAAGCGAATGCCAGGGGTACTTTTGAATACCTACTTTGTCACTACCCTGCTCTTTGTAGGACTCAACAAATGTGCCTCCAATCAGTAGATTTTTCATCCTTGAATTATATTGCTGACAAAAGGCTGTGCTGCTTCCTAAAACTCGAGAGCACGCGCACTAAGAATTACACAAAATAATAATTCGACTCCAAATACATAGCACTGGCATCACAATGAGCACTAGGTGTCTGAGGGAGATCTTTTTACAGATCAACCGGCGCTACCTAACCTAATAAAACACAGCTTAGTAGCAGCTACCATTGTAGAATGGGCTCATGCGTAACTACCATTGGAAAGCGCACAGGTTTGAAACCCCGGACACGGACCATCAATTTCCACATCATCTATTAGTCGAAGCCTATTGCCATAATAATTGTACTTGCTACTTTACACTTTTTTCAACTTTATTTAGTGCAACTTAAAATTTTAAACTATTCACATTACTTCAGCTGTCTCGAAGTTCGAATTTCCTACCCCCAATGCTTCAGAGAAAAGTCTGCTTCTCGGTAGAAAAATCTTCTCCCAGGATTTTCGAACTGGAGACCGGAAATACTTGGGATTTGGCTGATACATTTCTTTTTACCAAAACAAATGTTGTTAACAAACATTTAATTTAAAAATTTGTTTTCCTTTTGATAAAAAAAAAATTACTATATTCGTCTCGTATCAGACGGGACAACAGTATTGGAATTTGTAGTGACAGTCAGGCAGCACTGAAAGCCCTTGCTAACCCACGCTGCTCTTCGAAGTTAACCGGTGAATGTAAGACAAAACTGAACATTGTTGCAAAACACAACAAAGTTAGTTTTATTTGGGTGCCTGGACATTGTGGTATTGCAGGGAACGAGTTAGCTGATAAATTGGCAAATGAAGGCTCTGCAAGTATGCCACTAGGCCCTGAAACCTTTCTAGGTGGCAATTCCGCATGGCTACCATGGGAATCATAGACAGCCCGATATGCCTATCCTGTCTTAAGAATGGCAACCTTGCCGAGCAATTTCTCTCTAGCTGTCCTGCATTTTGCAGTATCAGATATTGGGTGGTGATATACTGAGTATGGACAAAGTTCATATTTTTCTTCTCTCGGATCTCTTAAAGTTCATCAGTGAATCCAAGAGATTTGTGGAAAAGTGACCTCAAACTTATTTATACGTTTTACCATCTACTCTTTATCTTCCCTATCTCCATTCTTTCTATTGATATCTATCGGGGTGTAGTACAATGGTCTACTGACAGAGTGCCTGGACTTGTCCAACCCCCCACAAATCTAATCTAATCTAATCTAATCTTATCTAATCTAATCATGCAGCAGAGAAAAAAATTTACTAGAGAAACACCTTGTGTACGTAATTTTGAAATATTATAATTCATATAAGTACTTTTTTCCTCAGAAAAGGAATTGCGATATTAACGAACTTTCTTTTAAGCAATACGAATTTACAAGACTCTCATCATGTCCGTCCTAACGTATGGCGCAGAAGCTTGGACGATGACAACATCCGATGAAGCGACGCTTGGAGTGTTTGAGAGAAAAAATGCTGCGTAAGATTTTTAGACCTTTGCACATTGGCAACGGCGAATATCGCAGACGATGGACCGACGAGCTGTATGAGCTTTACGACGAGATAGACATAGCGCAGCGAATAAAGATCGAGCGGCTACGTTGGCTGGGGCATGTCGTCTGAATGGATACAAACGCTCCCGCTCTGAAGGGTTCGATGCGGTACCAGCTGGTGCTAGCAGATGAAGAGGAAGGTCTCCTCAGCGTTGGAAAGATCAGGTGGAGACGGGTTTGGCTTCACTTGGTGTGTCCAACTGGCGCCGCTTAGTACGAGAAAGAAACGACTGGTGCGCTTTGTTAAACTTGGTTAAAATTGCTGAAGCGATTATCGCGCCAATCAAGGAGAAACATAATTTTAAAATATTAAAAAAATAGATAGATTTTTGTTGAATTCCGGCCCACCGGCCCAATTGGTATTCATAACAGAAATCAGAAATTCATTCGAGGATGAAACATTGGTTCCAATCAGATTTTTCATCGCCTTCATCTTTTGGGTATTGAATTCCTGTAAACATCTAATAAAAGTACAAACTTTGAATTTAAATTATGCGATTTAAATAAAATACGTGTCATATTGTGCGATGACTTTTAACCATTTTCAAGGCGAGTTTTGCAAGACCGCTATTGTATCAGTTCCTCACGCTTGAAAAGACGATAAGCGATTGGCCCTCTTTTTATCACTTCACGTTTTCAACGAGTGGCTTACCAGAAACTTTCGCACCATCGGCATCCATATTTCCAGAGCAAAATCATTGGAGCCATCACTTCGCTATGTCATTCGATACTACATTAGGGCGGGTCAACGCTTCTAGCTGCTCGTAGTATTTTTGAATATTGGAGCTAATGGCGATAATGATATCCATATTTTTGGCTACCAACTTTCAATTGTCGTTCCATGTGGTAGTACTAAAGTGCCACTAATTTTAGTGTGAACAAAAACTATCTTCTTCTTTATACTAAATAGTACTTCTAAGTTGCCGTATAATACAATCCGGTGTATACTTGAACATATATCGCGAAATATAGCTTACCAAAAGCATGCAGCGAAAAATGCTCAGAACTTGTTATTTCTCCTAATAATCATTTTAGTGATTATGAAAGAGGAACAACTGCTTCGTGGAAGCGAACAACTTGCAGAAAGTGACAAACGATTATATGTTGTTATTATAACTTTTTTCATCTTCTTTTTTTTCCACCTCCTTCTTGTTACTATTATTATTATTATCATTTCAGTAGTCAGACTTTCTCCTTAATTGTCTGGAAGGTAACCTTGCTTTTAGAGTAGTTTAGATAACAACAACCGTTAATAAATAACAAAAATAGCTTTACTACTTTGCGCATTATGCGTAGAAGCAGTGGAAAGGTAGAAGTCAAATCTATGAACTGCCGCCGCAGAGCGTTATTTGTGTGCTCCAAATATTTTAAAATAAAGTACTGCTATTAAAGAATTGTTTGTGTTAATATATGTCGCTCGTTTGCAGGGAGAACTGCCTAGATAGATACCCTAGTATGAACGATTAGATGAAAGAACATCTAAACTAAAAAAGCTAGTACGTAGTTAAGAAATGACCTTTGCCTACTTAACGTTTTGTAAAAAAAAAATCATGGCGATATCTACTCACTAACTCATTAGAAAAAAATATGCCTTATTATTACTTAGTAAACAAAAGTAATATGAAAACTGAAAACTTGATAAAACCATTTTTTAATTTTTTTATATTATCTACTCGTATCACATTTGAGCATCGGCCTGTTCATCATGAGAATATTTCAACTCCACATTCCCTATTATGAGTTATTTCCCAGGTCATTGTGCCATCAAATACAAAAAGCGCACACATAACAACTTAATAAAGAAAAATAAAACATTTACGAATAACTTAGCAACAAATATGTGCCATTCACCTGCATTACTGCCTTACTGTCAGTTGGCACTTGAAGTAATCGCCACAAAACTTAACAACTCTTCGCTTGATTCATACCCGCTTTCCACATTCGACTGACTGCTACAGGCACATTTGTGCTACCTCTTGAAAAGTTCAATTAGGAATGCAAAACACAAAATGTCATTAAGATAAATTATGCTCTACAGGCATCACAAGGAATCATAAAGCATCACCAGCATACACTCAAGTTAAGTTTGTATGAAAATTACTGCCTTCTCTCGACTATTTTTGCTCCAAAGAATACAAAACTCTATCTCTCTTTCGTCATTAAATAAGTTTTTCCTGGGGATATGTTCTTGGCGCTTTTTCAGCTTGCTGCGTTGTTACGAGTTGTTCATTAGTTTATGCAAGAATATTCAACATACTTCAGCCAACCAGTCATTCAGATACCCGGTTGATGAGTTTACTGATGGCTGACTGTCATAAGTAGATTTATGTACATATGAATGCGTGAAATATAAAGTACGCACATACGTATATGCGGTTATATTTTTCTTGCAACTTGATAAATCTGAAGGTGATTTAAGGGGTTATACGCAGTTATGACTTTCAAAGAAATCGATTTTTTATTGCATTTTTGTAATGTACATATATTCAAAAGTATACGCACGAAATTTTAAGTAGATCTAAGCAATACTTTCGGAGTTATACCTAAATATGTAGAGATGCCTCGGCACGTTTTAAGGTAGGTATTGAAACTTTAAACGTGTTTTTTTCAAAACGGCATTTTTCAAGTCGGTGTACACGATATCTCGAAAACGGCTTGTTTGATCGGTCAACCGTTTTAACTCAATCTTTAAAGATACATTTTCTAGTAATTAATCGTTCCTTTTGTAAATCTGATACTTATTTTCCATTTTATAATCAATTTACGGCCAAATTTTAACGTAAAAATCGAAATCATTTCTTTTAAAAGCTGCCGTTTTGTGAAAATTCACTATTTTGATTAGCCGAACGATTAATTACTAGATAATCTAATATATTAACAAAATTTGTTTGGTTTTTTGATTTCAGATAATCCAATCCTGAGTTACGATGTACACCGTAAATCGTCTTTTTTTAAAGGAGGTTCCAGAAATCGCCTGCAGCGCGCTCTATAATCAACATTTTCATAAATAAAAAAATTTGTTACGTTCTTGAAGGATGCTTTTATAACCGCCAAAAATTTTCAAATTAAAATATTCTGAAGTTTCTTCAGGATAAATCCTTGACAACCCGTCTTTTATTTGCTTCATAACTGCGTATAACCCCTTAATGGTGAAGTTATGCTGTAATATGCATGCAAGTTTGCGAATTGAAGATTCAAGAAAAATATTCTTTTCGAAGAGCTCCCTAAGAATTTTCAATACTCAACTCCTTTATCCACATTTTTCTATACCTCCCATTCCTTTTATTTAAAAACCAAACTCCTACTGTTTTTTTTTTGTTTTTTTTTTTTGGCTTCCGGTTTCGCTTTTTTTTCCTACTATGTCCTTAACTACATAAACACAGCAATTTATCAATTAAAACTGAAGAGAATGTGCAGCTGCAAAAAAGAAAGCGTACAACAACCAGAAAAGCAAAAAGCGCAGAAAAAAAAACCTCCTCGGGCTGGTGTACAAAATGCTCATGCAGCAGCTGTCATTCACATCTAAAGGTACATACACACGTTTAATATACATATACACAGTCACTTAACTATACGAAGACGGGCAAGTGGCATTTTGTTCATCATACGCACCGTTGGCAGCTGCTAGCTAGATGTGTGAGTATTTTTAGGAACGTTCGTATGTACAGTAGATATTCCATGAAATAGAAACACTGTATGAAATTCAGATTTTAATTAGAAAATGTTCTACTCAAATGATGCTAGTTTCGAAATATTTCGAAAAACTTTACCTGTGATTCAAAGCATAAATGAAAGATCTTATTTCCGGCCCATTTTAGTTCTCTAACACCATCACAAAGGCATGTCAACAAATGCCTTTATATTATCTGTACATGTGTTCTGGCTGAATGAAGAACCCTTCCTATGACAAATCAAACGCAGAAAGTGGTGTCGGATAGGTCAAGCGCTTAGAAAACCACCAGATAGTATCACGAGAATGGCATTGGATTCGAACCCGCGCGAAAACAGAGGTGACGATCACCCAAAGAATACTTCGTGGAGTGGAAGAGTCTTATCAAAGCCCTATGATCCCGAGCGGAGATAACAAGAAAAAACAAAACTAGTTCAAACTTGGAATATCTATCACAGAGCAACACTAATTTCGTGATGGGAAGCACTAGGATGATGCATAGGCGCTTTTGAAAGACTACTTCGCTTCAAGGCTATTTAAATTTAATACGTACAGACTGCTTATTAGAAGAGTGCTCGCCATAATTTGCAGACTATATGACCAATTCGATTCCAATAAACTGCGCCGTATGGGCTTATGATATTTAATATAAGCAATACTTATATATTCAGTAAAATGTCACAACCATTAGCTAGTACTTATGTGCAAGTCACGGAGGTAATGGGCTCCAGATCAGGCGAGTTTGCCTTGATCACTGTTTATCCATTCATATTTGTTTTTCTTTGCATCAGGTGACTTTTGAGGCCAATCCAATATACCAATCCCTTTTGCTTTTTCCACTGTACACTCCTCCGGCTTCGATGATTGGGATCGTTGTCCTCTTGTAAAATCAAAGGTTAGCATGTTGGTATATTTTATTCGTAAAAACTGCATCCAAAACTTAAATAAACTACCAAATTGGTTTCGGAGAAGTAGCCCTAAGTATGAGCCTTAACTGGATGCTTAACAATTCATTGGAGTTGTCGATTATCAGCAGTACACCAAGGCTGATGTATGCAATTATTCACCCAAAAGCAATGTTCATCGGGGAATATTCCGTTTGCCCAATTCTATTCTGAATTTTTCTTAGTCAATGCAAGTATTTTTTTGAATTTGTGATAATGAAACCAGTGGTTTCTCAATGTACTCCCGAAATTTGAGGTCTTCTACACATGAAATACCTCGAATCGTGCCACTTTTCCTTAAAAAAGCTCAAGCTTAACGCAACGATAAGAAGGCATTCTTTTATTTTTTTATCTTGTTTGGCAAAGTCATCAATGTTTTAAACTTCGGTGTATCATTCCAACGATGAGCTGTATGAGCTTTACGACGACATAAACATAGCGCAGCGAATAAAGATCCAGCGGCTACGTTGGCTGGGTCATGTCGTCCGAATGGATACAAACGCTCCGGCTTTGAAAGTATTCGATGCGGTACCAGCTGGTGGTAGCAGAGGAAGAGGGCGGCCTCCTCTGCGTCGGAAAGATCAGGTGGAGAAGGACTTGGCTTCACTTGGTGTGTCCAACTGGCGCCGGTTAGCACGAGAAAGAAACGACTGGCGCGCTTTGTTAAACTCGGCCAAAATCGCGTAAGCGGTTATAGCGCCAATTAAGAAGAAGAAGTATCATTCCACCCATTTATCTATACACGTCTTTAATTTCTTCAAATATTTTGCTGAAGATGCATATAACATTCTTGGGTGTGTACAAAGGAACACTACTTTAAATCGTTTTTCTTACCCAGACCTTATTTAGTAAAAATTTTATATTTCTCACGAAATTAACAAATTGTACAAATCTTATTACGAAAACGATGCGCCTACTGAGCAGCACCTAACTTCTTTTTTTATGACGGAACTCCATGCTTGAATTTTGCCGGTCACGCTTCCGAACTGTGTATAAAAGGAAACACTCTCTATTAAAAAGACTTACCGAACACAATAAGTAAAGAGCGAGCAAGTCAAAATAGAATACGAAACGGAAATGAGTTATAGTCTAGTAAAATTTTCGCAAGTCTTACAAAATACAATCCAAGTCTAACGGAATAGCAGTGCATAGGAAGTGAGCACAGTTGCCAGAATATCAACAAAAAAATAAGCGAAATTTTGTATTTATTTGAAACTGATAAGAGAGGAAAAATATTCTTCACCAAAATCATGTTAACACAATTAGGCGTTAAATAAAAAGTGTCGTGGCTTCACCAGAAAGACCAGTCACTCATACAAAGTCTAAAATTCAGTTGGACTTTAACATCAAAAAATACCGGGGATGCAGCAACTCGCGGAAGAGTGATAAAGATGGAATTATACGTGACTGCAAGTTAACTAATATTATACGTTAATTTCAAGCTGAGCTTAACTAAAAAGGCAGTTCTAAAGTACTTAAGGCCGGCGGGCCAATTAGATGTCCTTAATTCAGTAGTTTTCGCGAAGCGTTGTAGGATGAGAAAAAAAAACAATTAGCCAAATGAAGTTTTGGGGATAGTTTAATATATATTTGAACTAAAAAAAAAAATTTGTACAATCTCCAACAATATATTGTAAGCCGAGTTATCAATAGATTCCCAGAGCGCCTTGCCACTGAAGTGTCCAACTTCTGTACAAGATACAACTTGCAATTTTCATCTGAAAACAAAAAAAAAAAAAGATTATTAATTTTGATGTAATTATCTTCGATGTGAACTAAGAAAATTGGGAGAAACAAGTAAAATTCGAATTTTTGGGGAAGGTAGAAAAAAAAAGTGGTTTTTCAAGGAAAAAAAAACTCTTCAACTGGGTAAAAAAGTCGCTTAAAAAAGTTTTGGGATGGTTTTTTTAGTTCACATAGAAGAGAAAACAATACTGAAGATAACGCATTTTGAATGAAATGGATAGCTCGTTTAGTTTTTTTGCAATGGTGTACATAAATTAGGTAAAATCGTGAAAATGAAAAGCCGAGAAAACGCGCTTCAAACTACAACAATAAGCGCACGGTTGCTCGACGCCGCACTACGCTCGGCTCTGTAGCTCTGCAAATACTTGGAATTTAACTCTGAAAATTTGTGTCTCATGTTCTTGAATATCTAAGCTATTGATTTCAGGAAAAAAAAAATCGATTTTTTTGACCTTTTAATTGGCCCGCCGGCCTTAATAATGAGGAACTTGAAAAATCTTACCTTTTTTATTTACTTAGATGACCCCTTGTGTATATTTAGAGATGGCTATACCAGGTTTCTTCAATGAGAAAATGTTTACTTGGCTCTCCAGCTAAGGCTAAAACCTACCAAGGGAATATAATTTTCTGAACTTCAAATGAAAATGAATTTAACATTTATCAATACAAAGCTGAAATAAGTGCAATGAGCTTTTTTTGTAAAACTGTAGATTTGCACTTACATATTTTCAAATTATTTAATTATGTTATTGAAAAAAGAGTTGAAAAATGCAAAACATATGAAACAAACTCTAGAGTTTCTATATTATTAGACACTCCGTGCGTAACTAACTGACGTCATTGACATGTCCAGCATATCTTTTCATGTAAAGAGAAGGAAAAAGGCAGCATTAAATAAATACCAAAGTGCTTTGTAACGCACTTTTTACTCATGTACTCATACGTACCATATAGTACATATACATTAGGATGCATCAATCTCCATAAAAAGCAAGAACCGGTACTGGTTTCCCACCGGAATTATAAAGTTTATAATATAGGGTTTTTAATAAGAAGTGTTATTTTTATATTCAAAGAAAAATGCTATTTTTTAATATAAATGATCGGAGGGTTATTTCAGTATAAAGAGGAAGGTATGCCGTTAATAGTGGAGATTAACATCAGGCAAATGAACACCACGACCACGCTTATAGGACAATATCCTTTTCATGAAATTTTCCATAACCGAATTGCAAGGTGGCTGCCCTATGTCCTCGATAGCCTCAGGAATTCCATCTTTGAGGTCTTGAATCGACGCTGGGATGTTGGCGTAGACCTTCTCTGGCTCTCACGTGGTCCGAAAGAAAAAAAAATACAGGGTGTTAAATCACAAGATCTCGGTGACCAATTATGTTCACCGGTCCGGTAACTTTTCTAGTAAAAGATCAATGGTTTCGTTGCTTGTGTGGCACGTAGCGCCGTCTTGTTCAAAATAATCATTGGCCAGATCAACGCCATCCAATTCCCGCCATAAAACATCATAAAGCATCTCTCAATAGCGCAATCTATTCACCTGTAACACCTGTTATTGGAAAACCCTTTATTTTAACAAAATACTAAGATTAACTTGAGCTAAAACCCAAGTTTTTCACAAATAAAATACATTTTGCAGAGTTTAAGCTGGGAAAGTCCACATGAAAGGGCTTAATAATTGTATGAAAGAATTCAAAATAATGAGATTTTTTATTTTTGGTTTGGAATGTGAATAAAAGTGGTAAAACATTTTAAGAGGGTAAAAAGGTTAGACTAAGTTTACAAGTTTTCTGTGAGCCTATCTTCCAAAAACAGTAAAAACAAACAATACAATAATAAGCAATCACAAATAACACCGATTGTTTTGAGTTCATTAAGAAACTTCTTTGGATTTTTATGCAAACCTTAACATTCGACGTGATATTTTGAAAAAAACATTTTTAAAAACTGTTTTCATTTATAAAAAACTAGATTTTTGCAGGCATTTTCAAATGAGTTATAGCTAAAGTAAATCTTAATATTTTTTCGAAATATTTTGCGTAAGTCTTAAATACAATAAATTATATAGCTCCCGTGGTAAAAAAGCCAATTTTTTGTAAGGCTCTCTATTTAGGATACCAGAGTATATATTCATTAGTTCCGGTATGTAACGATTCCATTGTTCATGTTCCGTAAATCCCGAGACTAGTTTGTAGTAATCCCGGGATCCCGAAAAATTTAGATATTTAATTGAACGAAGAACTGGGTTTTTAAGGTTTCGGAAGTCCCGGTATCTAGAAAAATATAAATATAGAACTGAAAGAAGCATAGCTGGTTAATTACGGTAATAACTATTTTTTGTGTTTTTTTTTTTTGCTTACAGTTTTAGACTACTCCTATCATTTGTTATCCAGTGGATAAAATAAAAATAGAATAAATTTTTTTCTTAAATTAATTTTTACTTTTTATTTGCTTATATTTACATTCTTTTTTAGGTATATTTTTAGGTAGGTACAATTTGAAAATTTTATTACTTTAAGATTTGTCGGCATTAATTCTGTATTAACAAAAACCTGATTCATCAAATCTGTTTATCTTAAATTTTAAATGATTTTATTAACTTATAAAATATATCCCCTAATTTTGGCATCCCTAATACACACATATTAGGTATATGTGAAGATAATTCTTGAAAAAACAAATGGCGCTGTGTGCTCTCAAATTGCCTGCGAGTAATTTTACTTCATTAGGAGTTGGCAAAATTAATAAGAAAAAAATAAAAAAAATAACTGAGAGAATTTTCACATGGAATGACAGTTGCTGCTGCTTCGTTTGACCATCCTAATTAGTTCTTAATCAACTACTATTTTTCTTTCTGTCCATAGCATGTGCGTATATAGCTCCTTAGCTACATGTGCCTTATTTGTTTTCTATATTTGTGTTCACTTTTTTTGGGGTAACGCTGTGGGTCATTTTTCAAATTTGTACGTTTCTGTTTCTCTTTTTTGTTTTCAAATTTCTGCTAATTATACATTTCTGAAGCGAATTTTAGAAACTGAAATATATTATGCCTTTAAAAGAATAAATTCGGTGTATTACGAAGGTAACAATGGGTTTAGAAAGCGGTAAAGTATTCAAGTAAACTGAACAAGTAATTAAGAGCACTAAGTCTTTATTTATTTTAGTCTCTCGAAAGATTAGTTCATGCTTGGTAGTGGTTTTCTATATCTGTGTATGTTAAAAAATCATTATTAATTTGTTTGCTGTTTAAAAAAGGCTATATTCACAGCTGCTCCACAAACGGGTATATAATTCTAGCATTCAGCCATACAGTTCCTCTTTAAAACTAAAACAATTTAGTCGAGGTTTTCCTTGTTTTTAGGCAGTATTTACCTACGCTCCCCCAATATAAAAAACAAACACAACATTTTTATGTATTTTCTAAAAAGCTTATTATTTAATTACTAACGCATAAGATTACGACAATCACACTAAAACAGGCGTAAATAATATATTCGTATTGTAGTTAAAAAAAAAAAAAATAATTGGCGCGTACACTTCTGTTAGGTGTTTGGCCGAGCTCCTCCTCCTATTTGTGGTGTGCGTCTTGATGTTGTTCCACAAATGGAGGGACCTACAGTTTCAAGCCGACTCCGAACGGCAGATATTTTTATGAGGAGCTTTTCCATGGCAGAAATACGCTCGGAGGTTTGCCATTGCCTGCCGAGGGGCGACCGCTATTAGAAAAATGTTTTTATTAATTTTGCTTTCACCGAGATTCGAACCGACCTCTCCCTGTGAATCCCGAATGGTAATCACGCACCAACCCATTCGGCTACGGCCGCCGTATTGTAGTTATGTCATGCTTTTTATGCTATCCATATCAGCTTCCTATTTGTACCTGAGCACCTGGTTCACCACCTTCGACTTGCACCAATCTAACTCATATCTACTATATTTGAAATGATTTCCATTTCAGCCACTAAGTTGTCCCGCTTTGGCTTTAACTTCCAACAGCAGAATGTTAATTCACTTAAGCGCATTTTGCCTGACAAGGATGTTGGTGAGTAATTATTATGCGGTCAACAATAGCGTATATAAAAACAAGAACAATGAAAATGTTGCAGTAACTAGAATGGCATGACAGGCGGCTTAACGCAACAACTTCCGAGTGGCATTCTGAATAATAACCATGCGCAAGGGTCAACAGGCAAAAGCAAACAAAAACAGAGAAGCAACCAACATAAAACTGCCAACAATGTTGATGACGACATGCGAAATGAAATAATGAACGTAAGGCACAAAAACAACTAACGCAATCTATTTGTTACGTGTTGGCAATTTAACGATGGTACTATAACGCATTGTTTGGTTGGGAGTCACCTTGCACGAGTGCTACCTTGCACCAGTGCTTGGGTAACTTTGTATTTTTAAGTGTTTAGCTAAAGAGCATTTCACGTCATTTTGGCCATTTTAAGCTTAGCCTGTGCTTTTGGCCGGATGTGCTTTAGTGTTTGCCACAAAGTGCTTCTGACCAACATTCAACCGTACAAACACATTTATGCCACTGGTCGTGCTTTTAACTGAAAAATATATGCAAAAGTCACTCATACGCCCTGTTGAACTTTTTTTTGCAGCTGACAAGGTAGCTAGTTGCCACAAATTTTAACAGCTAAGCGTGATGCTCATTAAGTTGTTAAGTGAAGACCTGTTACATATACCTGCATATTATATAATATTATACATTTTTAAGGTTTAAATTTGCTGGTTACTTTGAATGTTAGAGCCAGTTACGACCTGTGAAGACCTGTTACATATACCTGCATATTATATAATATTATACATTTTTAAAGTTTAAATTTGCTGGTTACTTTGAATGTTAGAGCCAGTTACGAACAATTGTTTGCAAGACAATTTATTAGATTTAAAAAGCGGTTTAGGTAAAGGAGTATAGCCCTGATGAAAAAAACAAAAATAGTGAATTTGCAAATGTAGATGAGGTTTTGGATAGTTTTCTGCAAAAAATCTATTAAATTTATATTGAATAATTTTGGTACTACAGTACTGCAGTACAGTACAAAAATGTCATATTTTAAAAACAAAAAAAGACACATGACACCCTGCATAAAGTTGTTTTTCACATATAACACTGTAGCAAAATAGAAAAAAAATTCGTGTACCGACCGCGAAAAATGTACCAAATTCGTAACAATACTATAGAATACTAACTGGTGGCGGCTTCGATTCCGTAAAAAATACACACTTAAAAACATTCAATTTTTGATAGATAAAGGCAATTTCTATTCTAAGTTTACATTTTTGTATTTTAATGTTGATATATACTTCATATTATAAAGCAATTTCAATACTTTTTGAATTAAGAAATAAGTCGCAACGTACCATTTACTTAAAATATGTATAATTCTCTCTCTTACTATTACTCACTCTTTAATACCTAATTCATCCGTAATATTATTTACCAATTGCACCTAAAGGGTAAAATGGCAACGCCAATAGCAAATAATGTCGATTAAGAGTTGTTCATTCTTGTGCGTATAATTTTTTGTATATAAAACTCTAACGAAATTTTCTTATTATTTTTTATATTTATTTTATTATTGGCTTATGTAAACTACAAACTCAATTTGTTTGTTAATAGATTTTTTATTTAAAATGAAATTGGAACGCCTTTCAGAATATTATTGGATTCCTCTAACCTCTAACTACATATTTTCACAAATTATTTTTTTGAAGTGAAACTTCTTAGGCGTCGATGGACGAGCGAGAATGGAGAGTAAAATTCCAAGGCCATGCAACGTTTTGGGCATTTTCGTTCCGCGAGAGTGAAAAAAGCTATAACGTAGAGGAGAAGGAGAGAGAGAACTGTACCTTACATATATCTTAGATACACTTTAGAATATTTTTCCTGAGTTTTTCCTTGTGGTTGCCAATTTCTAGTGAGAAATAACACTGCCTACTTTTTGGCGCTTGTTTGTTGGAGCAAACTTGTAGAAAACATATATTTGGTGCCTACTTTTTGGCGTAATATTTACTTGGTGCCTACTGATTGGGGCGTTTTTTGGTGCCTTCCTTATGGCGCTTATTTCCGTTTTCCGGTTAGTGCTTGTGCGTACTATAAAGTGCTACCCATTCCGGCGTCGGATTTATTGGTATTGCCTTGCGGTAAATTGTGCCGTTGCTGTGGTCCTGGAATCGCTGTGCTTGTGCGGGTGATAAACGCTCGGAGTAGTGCGCGTTGTTGCCACGGTTGGCGTCCAGCGTTTACCTGCACCGGTCGACCCTACTCCGTTTTTTTGTAATTTTTGTCGATTTGTATTCTCTGCAAATGCTGTAATATTATTATTATTAAAATTATTATTGGCTTTTCAAAAAATCTAACTAAATTTTTTTGTAAAACATAATTTATATTTAAAATTAGATTGCAACGCCTTTTAAGAATACTATTGAGTTATCTTAATTTCTAATTAAATCTTATAAATAATTATATTTTTTTTTAATTATATGGCAGCGACTTTCAAAACCAAACTTTCTTTTCTTAATAAGATGGCAACGTACTTTAAAGATATTATTGGATTACTATTGCTTAAAGCCGCTTCAGTTGATACCTTTATTTGGGTATTGCTATTTCGGCAAGGAAATCCAGATGGCAACGCTACCAAACAAATGTCTTATAATAGAAGTTTCCTGAAAAAGTAGTCATGATACACAAACTGTACTTGCATCTATTTTTAATAAAATGAGATAATATTTTATTTGTAATACGAACAGCTCACAAAACCCAGCTAAAATGAGCTCTCATAAGCTCTCCTATGGTGTAGAAAGTGTCCAAATTAGGCCAGGAGCTTTTAAACGATACCCTTTCAATAACATTTGTTACGTTTTTATATATAATATAAGTAAGTCGTGGCCGCCACAGTCGAATGGGTTGGTGCGAGACTACTATTCCGAATTCAAAGTACGTCGGTTTGAATCTCCGTGAAACACCAAAATAAAGAACTTTTTTTCCCATATATAATGGCGCTTTCACACTTTTTTGGTACTTGGCCGAGTTCCCCCTCTTATTTGTGGCATGCGTCTTGATATTGTTCCTCATATGGAATGGCAGGTATTTTTTATGAGAAGCTTTTTCATGGCAGATGGAGACAACTTCGTTTCACATTTTCATATAATTAACCCCAATTAAGCATCCATCTCTCTCATATAAACCTGCTGACCTAATCAAAATGCAAGATTAATAAGCAAATACGAGTAGTTGGCCCACATATTCAAAATATCTTACATATGGAAGTATGTATGTGCATATGTGACCAGAGAAATGAAAAAAAGTAAAAAAGTTGCATGACATTCGCTGTAGAATATGTAGAGCAATGCGTGTTAAATAATGATTAATTAGCAGTTGCTACATTGATTTATGCGAAAACTTCTTGGAAATGTGCTCAAAAACCAAATAAAAAATATTTTTGAATATATTTGGGACACCCACAGAATATATTTGAAATGCATGTGAATAGCATATTTCGAAAAGCAGAATAAAATTGAAAAAGCAAAATTTAGTAAAAATAGTGGCACGAATTTATTACATAATATGATAAATAAACTTAGGAAATGCTTAAGAATCTGCATTCAAGGAACAGACGCCTGTGAAATTTAGAAAAAAAAAATAATATAATTATTATTAATATAATTCTTTAAGAATATGTGAAAAAAATTTTAGAACGTAAATTTAAGTATTTCTTATATTATAAATCGTAAACCGTGACGACTCTATTCTTTGCGTTCGAGGGCTGGGAGAGGTATAGTTACGTTGTATTCAAACTTTAGACGCGTTTTTCTCTAAACTATATTTTTCAAATTGGCGTACACAATAACTCGAAAAGTTATTGACCGATCTCCCTGAAATTTTGCACACATTTTTTTATGGTATTACTTTCTATGTGAATTTACAATTTCAAAAATTTTTCGAAAAAATAATTTTTTCGAAGCAAAAATAGGAGGAAAATTCGCCCCAAAATTCATTCTTTGTTTTTGAAGCATTTTATTCCGGGATTTTGTTTTTCTATTCATATAGAAATTAAAACATTAATAAACAAACAAATTTTTGGTATTTTGTATTGAGGTCACTGATGCCCTCTTAGTTTAAGACTAAATTTCCATTTAGGTCTACAATTTCGTCTCCATCTTTTTTCGATATATGGCTGCGGTGGTAAGCGTTAGACGAAATAGACAAATCTAAAATACCCTTTGAGAGCCTAATTACATATCATGAGTTGTATGGCTGATACAACAACAATGATTTTGAAGTAAAAAAAAATACTAAGAAGGCGTTACTTCTAGCCTATATTTTCTTTAGATAGGTTCACTTTTGAACGTATGCGACGTTTCATTTTAATCTGTCAATTCATTCCCTGTTTACAAGTCATTAAATAGCGACGGGTCATAGTATTTTCTACAATGGGAAAAAAATCAAGTATCATGTAGTGATTGAATTTATATTTTTCAAAGATTTAAGAGCAAAGGAAATTTATGAATGACTGTTGAAAGTGTATAAGGGCTTTCGCCATCAATTGATATAGTAAAAAGATGGGTTGTTGAATTTAAACCTAACAGCATCAGAAATCGTACAAAAAATACAAGATATCGTATTGAAATTTCTTCGAGTGACTAAGCAATATCTTGACTGATGTATTGAGTTTGAGAAAGCTGTGTGCACAATGGGTGCAGCATTCGCACGAAAACATATTCGAATGCTACTTTTTCAGCAACCCTTAAATCGTTTTGGAAGGGACAAAGTGCATTTTGTACGTAAATTTATCACTACGGATGAGACCTGGGACTATCACCATCATCCTAAATCCTAAATCAAAACAAAAGGCAAAAGAGTGATGAAAACCTGGTTCTTCGGCTCCGAAATGAGTTCATGTATAGAAAACTTCCAAGAAACTGCTGGCATCAGTTTTTAGGGTGAGAAAGTAATTTTTTTTGTGGATTACTTAAAAACTTGTAAAGCAATAAATTCTGAATATTATTGTAACCTCTTACACCAGCCGAAGGAAAAAATTCATAAAAAAGACCCAATTCACAGAAGAAAAAAATTCTTTTCATCAGGACAATGCTCCGTGTCACGAGATCATTTTGACAATGGCCAAAATCCATGAAATAAAGTTCGGATAGTTGAAGCATTAACCTTATTCACCTAAATTGGCCCCTAGCCCCTGTTTCTAGACCTAAAAAAAGTCATGCGTGGAAAGCATTTTTCATCAAATAATGAGGTACAGCTATTGAAGCCTTTCCAGATTCGCACATCAGGGACGGAATTCATAAATCGGAGTCTCGTTGGCACAGGTGTATTGATGTTCAGGAAGCCTGAACTGAATAAAAAAGTGTATTTCAAGCAATAAAATTGTGTGTTTCTTATCGAATTGCAAAACGTGTTGAACAACCTTGTATTCTAAAAATGGGTAAGATAAAGTTATTGTACTGATCACGCCTTAACAGTCAATAGAAAATCTTTGAGCGCATCTATGCTATTCGGTCTCCTGTGGGTATTTGCATTTCAATCACTAACTCAACCCAATACCGAACTAGGCGTTGTCATGGATATATACAAATAAATTTAAGAAAGGTATACCCAAGTAAAGTTATGTGTGGTTGAGTATTCACACCAACAAATTGTAATTCAAACTTCACTTACACAAAATTAATTGCTTTATAAGAAAAATAGGTAGTTGAGGTAATAATAAATACTTTAATAATTTACAGCAAAGATCTCTTTACAGGCTAGACACAAATGTAAAGAAAAGCAAACCAAACTTGGCAATATACCTATTATTAGCAATCAATATAAATACAATATTAAGTAAAATTTTAAATTTAGTTAAACTTTTTTACAAAACTAGATCTGGATAATACAAAATCAAGCAGACTGGTATTACATAATGAATTATAGTTTCGAAGTGAGCGAGTAATGGGTGCATTACCTAAAAATTTAGTCTTAAAAATTTCCCCATAAAAAAACATTAAAGCTTATCTGCTCAAGTAGATCTGGACAGTTGACGATGCCATTAAGAACACTGAAAATAAACCAAAGTAAAAGGACTGCCAAGCACCTAACAGAAGTGTACGCGCCTATTATTTATTTCTATTTTTTAAAAGAACTGTCCTTCTCTTTTCAAGACGTTCTAGAATAATTAGGTTCAATTAGGTCCAGTTTAGTTCTAAACTGTTTACTACTATCACTGGGGGTAAGGTAGCAGCTTAGTATTGTGAAGCGTTTATTTTGAACGTATGTGTAATAACGAGCGTCTCCGTGGTGTGTGACGGCGACTGCGCTACAGCTTAATAGCCAGAGTACGGCCGTTCCTATTTCGTCTTCGAACCAGGTTTCCTTAGCAATCCGTCCACACTGGTCGCTGATGATGACCGCAGCTAGCTCCCTCTCGATAGCTATTTGTTCGAGCAGAGCGTCTGCTGTACGACTTGTATGCATATTTGGTTGGAGTGCTCTCATCACTTCTTAGCTAGAGGGCATCTCCTTGACGCTGGCAGGTGGTCAGTGCGTTTGCTTGTGTGTGCCCTATCCCAAGGCAGCGATAGCATCTCTTAATTTGTTCACATGGTCGCATCTTTGCTCAGATACAGCGGATTTTTATATCGCCGATCTGATCTCAATTAGCTTCGCGCCCCTTCTGCAGATAGTGTGAGCAAAGCACGTACTTGCTCCCGCGCATTCGGTACCGCTATCCTCGTCTGTATCTGTTCCTCTTGATTGGTAAAACTTTTTTCGGACTGCTGTTTCTACCTCCACCTTGGCCGTCAAGGAGTCGAGATTTCGTATCTCAATCGTGGCGCTCGGTTGGAACTCCGCGATGGAAGCCGTATCCTGCACAGTGCTTTTCAGCTGATTCACGAACTCTGGCGTGACTTTCCCTCCCCTACTAAACTCCAAAAGTATTGCCCCAGCCTTCGTTTTCCTGACGGACCTTACTTTGACTGGCTCATCAGTCGTAATCTTCGCGCGCAAGCCCCTCAGCACATCTGCATATCTATTGCCTTCTGCGGGTTTTATCACAACAGCTTCTGGATTTGCGTGTTGTGTTCGCGGCTTGCTCCTTTTGCTTGGCTCGGCTAGCTTATCCTTCGACTTCTTTTGGTTGCCCCTCTTGGTAACTGGCTACCAGCCTTCATCCGTTGTCTGAGGGTGTCCTTTTTGTTCCCTGTGGGTCCATTTGTCCTGGTTTTCTTACAGCTCTGAGGGGCAGCCGGGTTGGTTGCCATTCGCTTCGGGTTCTTCGTCGCAGAGGTGGGAGTATCTGTTATTTGTTTGGCAGTGTTCTTACGAGAGTTCGAGAGCGACCTTCCGTCTTCTGCTGCCTTCCATGAACGTCTGTAGTTCAGCGTTACATCTAGCAGCTCAGCCATTTTGGATACTCCAGCTTTGACTTCATTGCTAGTGTTCTTTTGACGTCTGAACGCCTGCTGCATAGCCCTTATCGCCAACTTACATTAGGAGATCACATCCTCCTCATGTTTTTTATTAGCTCGAGCCGAGGAGACATTTCAGTAGCATCGAAAGACGCGCTCTCTTTTGTGGGGACCGTTTCTGTATTGCCGTTCGCTGGAAAGGGAGTGACGAGCCGTTTTAACACTGCAAGAGTGCTGGTGGGCGTATATTATGCTGACTGTTGCCCTCCAATGGCGGTATTGGAGGCATCCTTCATCGGAAAGCTTATGTTACTGTCCCCGTTGCCGTTTGGGGGGATATCAGCTTTGACATTTTGAACGCAGTGCGGGCTTGTCCGCTTCCAGCTGCATTAAAGATTGGAGCGATCTTTGCCGCCATGGATCTTAGTAGTAAACTACTTTTTCTGAAGACCGCTCTGGCATCTACATTATCATTTCGACTATCTCTAATTCCTTAATCTGTGTTTCGCTCGGTGGTTCGTTTTCTAATTTGGGTATTCATTTTCAAAGTTTTTTAAGTCCCAACTTCGGGCCGCTATCCTTACACGAAAGTTCAGTTTCCCTAAGTGTCCCCATGGTTATCTATGCGAGCAGGGAGGCCATGCGAAGTTGACTTTATGGGCAGTAGAGTTCAGAGCCAGAACAGGAACTAGTCAGGATTTCTCAACTGAATCGGCACCACCAACTTAATGGTGACGTGTAAGGAACGTACTGGAAGGCTTGTTTTAACGGGATGGAGGCGATTGTAACATTCAGTATTTATAGTCTATCAGTGATTTCGGTGAAGTGTTACCCTCCTGTACTGAGGTGATAGAATACTACTTTCACCAACCCAAAGACTTCCTAATCTATTAATATTTTCCAATATACCGTAATCAGGATCTTACTGGTCTCGATCCTGACGAGCTTTACAGCCCTGCCGCTGGAGGTACTCAGGGTATGTGAGGCCTTTCGAGCCGAACCACTTCCTCTCCTTCCGGATTTTAGTCGCCTCTTACGAGAGGCATGCCATACCGCCGATGTACTCTTTCCCCCGACCCGCTGGGCCTCAGTATTAAGTATATAGTTTTTGGAAAGCAGATCATCTAAGGACTGAAACTCCTTTTGAAATTAAAAAAAATTACTGATTAATTGTTGCTTTAAATTTCTTGAGGTATTTATTTATAAGATTTTTTAATTTCTTCTTTTGCTTTGTATGCCAAGGTGACTTATAACATGCACTATTGATTTCAAATAAGAAAAACAACTGTAAATGCTCAAGTTGGACAATAATTCAACCCATTTAAATTCTGAAAGGGAATTAGTTCAGTAATCACTGGATGGATAATTAAAAATAGTTTCATCAATACATGATAAAGGTAAAAACTCCTAAATTTTAACTTATATCTATCTCTTTAGATGAATACCAGCACCGGATATTGAATAAATACCTTTTGATATACAATGATTAATATTATCGCTTACAGAGATTAGATCTAGCATTTAATTTACCTTACTAAAAATTCCGTTAATTTGAATAAGATTTATACTTAGGAGAATATCTACAAAGTAAGATTCTAAATTAGTAGTACTAGGTAAGAGAACCGCGTTTGAGGAATTATTACACCACGTTATGTTGCACACAATATAATTACATCCACTATAGTTCCACCACACTATGCTATGTTATGAGCGTCCTTTAGCCAATTTTATTAAAAAAAACCCTACGGTTTTTTTCTATTAAAAGCCAGTACTCACCTTAACTCAAATTCTGATAAACGAAGTTGGAAAAAAAATATTTTAAGCATTCAACCAAACGTATTACAAATAACTCCATTTCATTAAATTACTCAATTAAATTTATAATCTCCATAAAATTAAAACAAAATAAAAAAGGTCTTCTTAAAGTGGTTGCTTAAAAAGTCAATTAAATGCAAACCGGTGGTAGTTTATATGTGCCAATTAGGGATGTTAGTCATGATATTATTAATCCCGGCAAATATATGTTTTTTAAGTATCAAAATCTGCGGGATTAATAGATATGAATCTTATGATAATTTATTCATTTTTAAGATTGAAGTACAAGAAAATTCAGTCTACATTTTTTTGAAAGAAAATTATTTTAAATTCAAATTAAAAAATTCTTTTAATTTTTTTCTTGCAAAAAACTATGTAAACATTGCCCATTCGAGAACAAAGTCAAAACTAACTTCCAATCAACACATTTGTAATATAAAGGGCAGATACCTGTAAGCGGCCATATTTTCCCTGATTTTCATTAAAATTATTTAAAATGAAGAAGTCAATATATTTTTTTCAAAATTGAAATACAGTTTATTTATACATTAAAATAATATAAAAATATATATATTATTTTTTTATTTCAATCATTTAAAATGACAGATGTACACTCAATTCTTCCAGGAAGGTCACAGCCGGGCTTCTCAATCGGCGGGCATTGTAGCATCGACGTCAGTGACCTGAATACGAAAAACCATAAATTTCTTTGTTTATTAATGGCATAATTTCTATATGAATTTAAAAAAAAATGGAAAAAAAAATTCAGCAAATAAAATGCTTCAAAAAAAAATGAATTTTGCGGCGAATTTTCCTACTATTTTTCCTTCGAAAAAATTATTTTTTCGAAAAATTTTTCAAATTGTAAATTCACATAGAAAGTAATCATGAAAAAGATGTGTGCAAAATTTCAATAAGATTGGTCAATAACTTTTCGAGTTATTGTGTACGCCAATTCGAAAAATATAGTTTTAAGAAAAACGCGTCTAAAGTTTGAATACATAATTATACCTCTCCCAGCACTCGAACGCAAAGATTAGAGTCGTCACGGTTGACGATCTATAATATAAGAAATACTTAAATTTACGCTCTAAAAATGTTTTGACATATTCTTTATATTAATATTTTATGAAAAAGAAAAAAAAATTTCGAAATTTTACAGGTATCTGTCCCCTTAATAAACCATAGGATTCGAATTTTTTATGCTTTTGGGTACCTAAAAGAGTTTTTGACCAAAACAAAAATTACAAAACTGTATAAGTAAATATTTTAAATAAGAGGTGTACATACATTTTCAATTTCAACTATATTTGATAATTGGAGGAGTGAAAAAAGCGTTGACACAAATGTCTTAAATCTGAGAGGAATTACTTCAAAGGAAATAAAAAAGATTGAGGAATAAATAAATATCTTATATTGTACCTTACTTTTTAAAAACACCTTGTTTATATATTACAAATATAAGAAATTTATTATATAATAGGACTATGAATAAGTTCGTGCGGTTTTTTTCGAAATTTGAAACTTTATTGACGTAAAATGGTTACAAATTTAATATTCAAAATATTGTCCATCGCTTACTACTACTTTTTCCCATCTTTCTGGCAATTCACGGATTCCCTTTGTGAAAAATTCGGTCGGTTTTGCCGCAATCCACGAATCGATCCATTTTTTGACTTCATCGTAATTACGGAAGTGCTGGTCAGCCAGGCCATGTTGCATCGATCGGAAGAGATAGTAATCGGATGGCGCAAGGTCTGGACTATACGGCGGGTGGGGTAGGACATCCCATTTGAGCGTTTCTAAGTATGTTTTGACCACTTGTGCAACATGTGGCCGAGCATTGTCATGTTGCAAAATAACTTTGTCGTGTCTATCGGCGTATTGCGGCCGTTTTTCTCGCAGTGCTCGGCTCAAACGCATCAATTGTCGTCGGTAGACATCCCCCGTAATCGTTTCATTCGGTTTCAGTAGCTCATATACACAACACCCAGCTGGTCCCACCAGATACACAGCATAACCTTCAGGCCATGAATATTCTGCGCCGACGTCGATGTTGAAGCATGGCCAGGGTATCCATACGTTGCCCGACGTTTTGGATTGTCGTAATGGACCCACTTTTCATCGCCAGTCACAATTCGATGCAAAAAACCCTTTCTTTTGTGCCGTTGAAGCAGTTGTTCGCATGCCATAAAACGGCGTTCAACGTCTCTTGGCTTCAATTCATACGGCACCCAATGGCCTACCTTTCGGATCATTCCCATGGCTTTTAAACGTTTGGAAATGGTTGATTGATCAACTCCCAAAGTTTTTGCAACCTCTTCTTGCGTTTGAGCCGGATCTTGATCGAGCAATTCCTCCAATTCGGTATCCATGAACTTTGGCGGCGCACCCTCGCGTTCTTCGTCTTCCAAGCCAAAATCACCACTTTTAAAGCGTGCAAACCACTTCTGGCACGTTCGCTCAGATAGAGCATGCTCACCATAAACTTCCACCAAGATACGATGACTTTCGGCTGCTTTTTTCTTCATATTAAAATAATGAAGAAGAATTCCCCGCAAAAACACATTATTTGGCACGAAATTCGACATTTTCAAGTGTGGTAAAAATATTGTTGTTTACGCTTCAAATAAAAAACTTATACTGACGTTTGTGCCTTACGACAGTAGCTCTCCAATGAATGTTTGGAAATGTGGATCGATGGAATAATAATCAAGTTACGCCATCTGTTGTAAAACCGCACGAACTTATAAATAGACCTATTAGTAAAGAATAAATACTCATATCCATAAATACTTTTTTTCGCTGTTTTTTTGATTTCTAAGTGTATTGAATTTAAAATAGCTGAATCGCGTACTGAGTCCCGAAATTGCGGGATAAACAGTTACCACCCATTCTGACATACCTATGCCTAGTGTAAATATTCGTACGCAGTTAAACAAAAACTTTAAAGTCGAAAATTTTACTGCTAACCAAAAGCTTTTATAGCAAAATCCACAAAAACCAGTAGTAGACTATCTAAAAGTGCTGTGCAGCCACAAAAAAAAACTTTTCTAAAAGTTTAAATTGAACCATAAGCTATGGTATAAAAAATACACACGCACAACCGCATTGTCTGACTACACAATTGCTAGCATAGGCGCACACACTCGATTGTTGGAAATTTTGCAGCAGTAGACTGGAGAATATTGTAAGCAATATAGAATAGATATATTATATAAATAGACACATATATATGTATAATCGGCGCTTACATCCTTTGTTGGGTGGTTGGCTGAGCACCTCCTTCAATTTGTTTTGAGCGACTGGATGTTGTTTTACAAATGGGCGGCCGCCTTCATATGGCGCCATATGCCGCCTCCGAACGCCAGACTTTTTTTATTTTTATTAAAAGCTTTTTTCATTGCAGAAAGACATTCGGAAACTCGCCATTACTTACCAAGGGGCAACCAATATTAGAAAAAATCACTTCTATCATTTCATATTTCAAGCCCGGGATTTGAATCTGGACAATACCGGATGTTAGTCATGCACCAACGCATTCGCCTACGGTGGTCTGTTATTGTCGGTAATATTCTAAGGAATACTTAAAGGAATATATGTAGCTGCACGTACGCAGACACACACATTTACATATGGGTAAATTAGTTGTTGAGCTTTAGCTTTGGTTTGCAAGAGTAATGGTAGAAATAGGCTTAAATTGTAAATACCAAATTATTAAGGGAAAATCTTCTTGTTCTTGGCTCTAGACTTGTTCGAATGTGTGCTTTTTATTGAAAAAAAAAATCTTAGCAGTTGTTGCTAGGGTCGAACCTTGCTAGCTCGTCTGCTTCCTCATTACCCTCTATATTCCTGTGTCCGGAAACTGATAACAGAGTAATTTGAAGCCACTAACCAAGCAGTTATAGTACCTTTCTTTACTGTGAAACTAGTTTAGATGAAATGGAATTGGAACCTTAGGCCTTCATAGCTGCTTGACTGTCTTAATATGTCAAAACTGTCTGAATAACTGAGATATGGTAGCTACTCTTGCATCAAGCTTTTTTATTTTCAAGCTTCTCTGATTGCTAATAGCTCTGCCTGGAGTACGCTGTATAGCCAGGAAGTGTAGATTTCAATGTCGAATCTACCAATCCCTTTCCTTCTTTCGGCTCTCAGAAGAAAACTTGGATGTAGCAGCAATTCAAAGTTGAATTCATATAGTTTTGTCATTGTTCTGATTCACTTGTGACACGGTGCGTTCTCTTGATGAAACAAAACTGTGAGCAAACGCGGCACACACATCGTTAAATTCACATGCAATAAAAAGCGAACATCTTCTTTTAATGTCTTTACGGTGTCAGCTAACTCAGGCAATTGTTTTGAAAATAACGAAAGTAGCGTGACTCTTAGCACAATAACTCACGAACTAATGAAGAGAATATCATGAAATTTTTATTCAAAACAAAAAGTTCTAAAATGCACTTATTGCATCATATTTAAAGGCACATATGTATGTATGTAAGTATCTTTACTTAATCTAACAAGAACATCTTTTACTTATAAACTTTGTATAGAAAAACATTTTTCATTTTGGGAGTCGTGCAAAAACGAAAATTTCGTGTAAAAAAATTTAGTAGTGCGCGGTGTTATTTCAAACTCGTATAAAAAAAGACCGCGTAAAAAGAGAACTTACGATTCAAAAATATTATATATTTGAAATTATGACTTTGTAAATTTCATTCATTTAACACCTCTATTGTTATATTTTATCAAACAGGTGGCAACCCTCTTTAAAAATATTTTCGAAATTAAACTCTCTTAAACCTTATTTGGTATTTGTACTGCAATAATACTAATTTTATTAAATTAAACTTTTTAACAGGTGGCAACTCTCAAATCGCATTCCTTAATCCAGATCATAAACTAACTGCGTGCAAAATCTCATGCATATCTGTTTAATGTTTTCGCGGCACAAGCATTCACAAGCCACCAAAAATACAAACTTTTACCCTTTTAGGTAAAAAAGTCCATAATTTTTGCACAAATGATTTAAGATTATTTAATGGTCGATCTTTAGCTCCTGGGCGATGCTACCAGTACTAGTATGCCGGTTAGCTTCGATTATTTCTGTGATATTGCCGAAATTTTCTACATTATCAACATTTTCTTTAATATCAAAAATGCCTGAGTGGAATCGACGATACCAAAATTAGCTGTCACAGTATCGACATCATAAACACCGCTCACAACTTTCGCCTGTAACTCACAACCGAATAGAACAAACATAAAATAGAACAGCAAAATAATTTTCTTCGTGTGATATGTCATCTCGGCAAGGTAAAAAGTTCCCTGAAATCAATTTCCAATATGAGGAATTCTGTCAACTCTTTAGCTAAAAATGTGATTTGCATGCGAAATATAGGCTACAGTGGCTTCCAGTTAAGATATCGTCAACAAGGGGGTAAATTTAGTCTTATATAGGTATTTTGCTTGTTCCTAAAGTGTTCCAATAGCTTAAAAGAAGAAACTGGCGTCACTTTGAATGATAAATTATAAAATTTTCTTTTATATTTTGAAGGCTGCAAAACAAAATAAAGCAAAAAAAAAAACTCATTGACATTACAAAATTTTCTTTATTGAGAAAATTCAAACTTCAAATTTCAACTTCACCATCCCAGTAAATTTAAAAAACTCTTATTAAGCCGTGTCAAAGAAAATATCTTTTTGAATTTATTATTCCTTATGTCTTGTTTTATTTCTTTAGCTACACATTTATATGTCCTTTAGCTACGTGTCAAAGTTTTCTGGCAGTTGCACTCCAAAGACACACATTTGCTTGTCTACAAACTACAACTGCCTTAGCAGTAAGGAAAAATAAATAAAATGCAAAAGCATCAAAGAGCGAAAACTGCTGCAGTAACACTTGTACTACCACAGACAGCAACACTCTTTGAGATTCTCCTTATTCACAACTTCAAAGTTCATCATTCCGTCAACTATGAAGTTTGGGGTTGTAGTGGAATTTTTCAAACTAAAAACAAAACAAAAAAAAAAACAAAGAAACTTTAGGCAGCACAAACGACTTTTGCTGGAATTACTTGAGAAGTGCAGCATGAAAGCCGGAAAGTACGGCTTTTGAAACACTAAATTACTTTGAAGCAGCCCACAGAGATTTATGAAATTACTACCTTTTTTACGTGTGTACTCGTACAAGTTACTTTTTGGTGTCCACAAAGGCTTACAAAAGCTGGTGGTATAGTTGCTATGTTTTTTGTAAATATGTTTGGAATAAAAGTTGTTTGCCCTCCTTATTACGGCCCCCAAAGGGTTGAATATAACTGATATTTTTTTTTTCGACTACGCAAATGTAATATTATTTCGATCTAGGCGTATGACACTCTAAACTATTGGCACGAGCCAATCGAATTGTCTAGGTCCTCAGCAACTTCTCTAATGGTGAATCATCAATTTTTTCGTCTGTTGTTGAAGTGCTCGGGCGTCCGGCACGCTTTTCATCGTTCACATCTTCACGGCCTTCTGAGAACGTTTTGTACCACTGATAAAAGTCGCTTTGGTCCAAAGTAGCTTCTCCGTATGACACAGTCAACATTCGGAATACATCCGCGTACTCACACAAAATTTGATCTAGACATTAAATACTCACCTACAACTAGCGCCGTCAGGCTCAAAGAACTGGGGAGTTGGAGCAGTAGAACATATGGTCAGGTATATTTATTTCAAGGACCAGCATTCACCTAGCATCACCACCGAATTTTTAGAGGTGTAGATCTAAAAATCTGTACCGATTGTCCGAAACGGAATGCGGCGTCGGAGCAGATCTCTACTCAGAACCCCTAGCACTGTTCAAGTCAAAGAGCTTTGTAGACAAAGTCAGCCAACTCCGACAACATACAAGCTGGAGCCAAGATAACTCACTTCACATAGAGGTAGGTTGCTACTAAAGTGGTCAATTCAATCACCAAAACTCACAAACTTGTAATGCAATGTATAGACACACTCAGCTCGCTCAGTTCCAATTGAATAGATATCACCCTAGTATGGGTTCCAGCTCATTCCTGCAACTCTTTCTTTAGTTGAAGCTAAAATATCACTACTACAGCATTGTCAGCAGATGATGTAAGGACTCACCAATCTTTGCAATTGTCCGAGTTTGTCAAAAGCCTAGTTATGAGTTTTCGGTGAACCACTTCTTAATAACATTAAAGAAATGTCAGAACTGAAATATAGGTATCTTCTTTTCTTTCTATTCTCAACGAATTGACTGTGGGAACGGCACTCTTGAAAATATAATCGCCAACGGAAGCGGATTACCATATTAAAACCGTCCTAGATGCTAATTAAGCGTCGTTTGTAGGTACAACGAAATAGCTGCCTGCTTTAATTGAGGTTCATAATGAAAAACTTACACCTCATCCTTAATTGCAAACCGATTCATGAATTTTCCTCTGTGTCTACTAAACAGCTTCAGAAACTGTCTCAACACTCGACGAGCTCTTGTTTCGCAACAAGAAGTTTGAAAAATATTTACTTATGAAGAGAGCATTTTGTAAAAAAACAAAAAATAGAGTACCTGTAAAGCCATAAAAATACATCTTCTGTCAATAGATTCTCATTATTTTAATTATTAATTTATTAATCAACAAAAAGAATGCTTACAGTCTATAAGACAGATAGATACAAACAAAGACCCCATGGCAAGAGTCTTCTTCTTAAAAGTAGACTTAGAGTTAGGAAAATCAAAGTGTAAAGAAGAAGAATAAGCATTATATTGAGCAGGCATCGTCAATAGATTCATCAATACCCACAAAAAACAATTCATGACAGCGGAAAATGGATGATAAAATGAGAAGATACGGACAATCTGCTGAGCCTACACAAATATATCTTTATCTCGCCAGTACTTGAGATAAAGGCAAGGAAATGTTACTGTCGACATTTAAGACAATTCGCCAACCGGTTCTAAACTAAGCTGTGCCTGTCTGCTCGCCTACTGACACGCGTTGCCTCCTGATGTCCTCTCTACAACACCTACGCAACGAGGCACATATGCTACCTGTATGTTTATATGTATGTCGTCAACAGTCAAAGACGTGTTCTGCAAGTGCTCCTACAAAAGTGACGATAAGTTTGGGAAGAAGCCCCACGGTAGTGATAAAAAGTGTGCAAGTTTGCTCCCAGGAGTTAGGGTAGTGACCAGTGATTGCCTCTGACAGGAGTGCCTGACCAACCAGGGGTGTATACAGCCATTTTTTATCAAACTCCAAAAGAGTGAAAAAGACAAAAAAAAATTAAACAAAAAAGAAAAAACTGAGAGATTATTTAACAAACGGTGAAAAGTGTTGTTGCTGAGAGAGAGAGAGAACAGTTTCTTATTATAAGCGCATCTGCTCAGACAACAGCGTAACTTTTTTGTTTTTGTTTTACTAATCTCACAAAAAAAAAATAAAAGAAGGAATATACATACACCCGTATATAAAATGAAAATGAAAAAAGAGGTTGTCTGTAAAGCCGGTTTACTGACAATAGTTTAACGTGATAACGTCATAAGAAAATACTGATTGAATGGTTGCATTTTTCAAAAGAAAATTTTAATTTTATTTGTTTGATAGATATTTTGTATGGATATAGAGAATGAGTTAACATTAACATAACATAATATACTTTAACATAACATAACATAACATAACATAACACAACATAACACAACATAACACAACATAACATAACATAACATAACATAACATAACATAACATAACATAACATAACATAACATAACATAACATAACATAACATAACATAACATAACATAACATAACATAACATAACATAACATAACATAACATAACATAACATAACATAACATAATATAACATAACATAACATAACATAACATAATATAACATAACATAACATAACATAACATAACATAACATAACATAACATAACATAACATAACATAACATAACATAACATAACATAACATAACATAACATAACATAACATAACATAACATAACATAACATAACATAACATAACATAACATAACATAACATAACATAACATAACATAACATAACATAACATAACATAACATAACATAACATAACATAACATAACATAACATAACATAACATAACATAACATAACATAACATAACATAACATAACATAACATAACATAACATAACATAACATAACATAACATAACATAACATAACATAACATAACATAACATAACATAACATAACATAACATAACAAATTACCCTGTATTAAAGCACTTATCAACAGCTTTCATTTGATACCCATATTGTACATACACAACCAAAGGTTACCCGGGTCCACGTTTTGACCTATATCTCGAGACCCCAGTCACGGAGCGGCATGAAAAATACTCTGTACTAAAGCATTCACCAACAGCTTTCATTTGATACCCATACTGTACATACACGTCCGAAGGTTACCCGGGTCCACGTTTTGACCTATATCTTGAGACCCTATCTACCAATAGGTATTCAAACTATACGGAAATCATCTTCAATACCTACTTAACAATGTGTGTAAGTTTGGTTTAATTCGGTGCAAAGACACGGCGGGTCCACGTTTTGGCATATATTTCGAGACCCTAGTCATCAATAGGTATGAAAATTACCCCGTATTAAAGCACTTATCAACAGCTTTCATTTGATATCCATATTGTACAAACACATTCTAGGGTCCACGTTTTGGTCTCTATCTCGAGACCCTAGTCACGGAGCGGATGGAAATACTCTGAACTAAAGCATTCACCAACAGCTTCCTTTTGATACCCATATTCTACATACACATCCGAAGGTTACCCGGGTCCACGTTTTGACCTATATCTCGAGACCCTGTCTACCAATAGGTATCCAAACTATACGGAAACCATCTTCAATACCTCCTTAACAATGTGTGTAAGTTTGGTTTAATTCGGTGCAAAGACACGGCGGGTCCACGTTTTGGCATATATTTCCAGACCCTAGTCATCAATAGGTATGAAAATTACCCCGTATTAAAGCACTTATCAACAGCTTTCATTTGATATCCATATTGTACAAACACATTCTAGGGTCCACGTTTTGGTCTCTATCTCGAGACCCTAGTCACGGAGCGGATGGAAATACTCTGAACTAAAGCATTCACCAACAGCTTCCATTTGATACCCATATTCTACATACACATCCGAAGGTTACCCGGGTCCACGTTTTGACCTATATCTCGAGACCCTGTCTACCAATAGGTATCCAAACTATACGGAAACCATCTTCAATACCTCCTTAACAATGTGTGTAAGTTTGGTTTAATTCGGTGCAAAGACACGGCGGGTCCACGTTTTGGCATATATTTCCAGACCCTAGTCATCAATAGGTATGAAAATTGCCCCGTATTAAAGCACTTATCAACAGCTTTCATTTGATACCCATATTGTACATACACAGCCAAAGGTTACCCGGGTCCATGTTTTGACCTATATCTCGAGACCCCAGTCACGGAGCGGCATGAAAAATACTCTGTACTAAAGCATTCACCAACAGCTTCCATTTGATACCCATATTGTACATACACATCCGAAGGTTACCCGGGTCCACGTTTTGACCTATATCTCGAGCCCTATTTCCAAAATAAAATATAATCCGTGTTACTCGTGGAGGATGTAGCTTTCGAATGGTGAAAGAATTTGCAGTTCATTCAATGCAATGAGCAAGGTAACTACATATGAGCAAGGTAACACTAATGAGCAAGGTAACACTAATGAGCAAGGTAACACTAAAGAGCAAGGTAACACTAATGAGCAAGGTAACACTAAAGAGCAAGGTAACACTAAAGAGCAAGGTAACACTAAAGAGCAAGGTAACACTAAAGAGCAAGGTAACACTAATGAGCAAGGTAACACTAAAGAGCAAGGTAACACTAATGAGCAAGGTAACTACATATGAGCAAGGTAACACTAATGAGCCAGGTAACACTAAAGAGCAAGGTAACACTAAAGAGCAAGGTAACACTAATGAGCAAGGTAACACTAAAGAGCAAGGTAACACTAATGAGCAAGGTAACTACATATGAGCAAGGTAACACTAATGCGCAAGGTAACGACACATTTTTTCGTGCGTGCAGCCTCTTAAATCGAATTATAAGACGTTATAACGTCAAAAATTATTTACCGAATGGCGCAAAGTGTTGGTGGGAAAAGAGAGATTAACTGATTATCATCTGCACAACTGCTCAGACAACTACGCAGGTGAATGACATCTGATTCCTACAGGTATAAGCAAACTACCCAATAACATGTCGAATAAGTCTCCGGTCATATGCGGAGAATTTAGGGAAAAGAGCGATGCGATCAATCCGTTTCTGAGACGAGGGAGAACCGCTCGCACATCTGTGAAAAAACAAATACTCACTCCTGAGCAATAGCGCGCTGAAAAGCACCAATGCGAGCATAAAACTCCAGACATATAAAAAAGCGACACGCAACAGCAAAAGGGAGAGGGAAGTGAGCAAGCGACAAAGCGAGAATCAGGCGGGGAGCCGCTACGTGTGATGGGAGAAAAAATAAAAGAGATCATTAGTATGATGGAGGTGCAGAGGCATATCAACATTCCACTGAAAGACTTGGTGAGTGCAATAGAAAGGCAGCATCAGCAAGCACTAGACATGCACAGCACATCTCAGCCACCCACTGTGCGCGCCAATCAAAGCACACAAAACGACACAATGGAGAACGATCGCAAAAAGCAAGCAAAGAGAGCCCGCATGGCTGCCAATGTATCCAAACACCTAACAGAAGTGTACGCGCCAATTATTTATTTATTTATTTTATTGTTTTTAAAAAAATTATTTTATTTTGAGATACCCTGGATATATGACTTCATAAGTGGGGTGATTTACTCTAATTTTTTTCTCCCTGTGGTAACGTACGTATGGGAAGGCTTTCATCAATTTAGAGTCCGATTTCGTCGCCTCCGCATGCCGTCGTGTACTCTGATGTTATACAATAACAGTTTTCGTATTCGAGGAATCAGTCAGGGTATAGTTTACTTGTAGCCTGCCTTCGCTGTTAAGTTATGATTTCAGGTCTCTAGAAAATATTTATATAATAGTTATTTACGTTTGGCATATAATTGTATATACGAATAAATAACTTCATATTTGCTAATTGAATACTACATAATAATGTCTAAGCACTAAATTTAAAATAAAAAATACGGAGCCATAAAAAAATAAAACCAATAAATGATGGACCTAAGTAAATGCAAAATATATATATATGTAAACGCCAGCATTTTTTAATATAAATAAGTGAGTAAGCAAAAATTCGAAAAGCAATAACAAGTAGGGTGAAAACTTCAAGTAAAGCCAATACAACAAACAAAAAAGCCAAAAAATTTACGGTAGTATAATTTCAGATCGAAGCAATCAACAGCGCTAAATATGCAGTTAAATATTTGCAATGTAAAAAAAAAAATAATAAAAGTGGAATAAAATAAAATCAACTAAATAAAAAAATTCTCCGACTAAGCGCCAAGCAGGGAATATTAAAATCTAATTTCGTACAAGTCTTGCCTGCTAAGCGTAACGCATCGGCAGTAACGTCTATTTGATGTAATTTTTATTAGCCGAGAAGCCACAAAGACCTGCAATTTTTCGATAAAGAAAAATATCAAAAAACAAAAACAAAAAAAAAATGAAAATATATACAAAATAAAATAAGGACACAGACAAAAATGGAACACGAAATTGCCCAAGGCTAAAGTGTCAATGCAGCCGTGAATAACATCACCGTTGAGGTGTGGCTGGTAGCCCGCGATTTTAGCGGCTATTGAAAAAACATTCAGTGTCATAAAATTACAATAAAAAAGTCGCAATATAATAACGCTGGCGTTGACGAACTTAATAGGGTAGAGCTATCGGTAACCGTAACTTTGTAGCAATGCAATGTTGGTGTAGAAGTACATGGGAAATATAATACACATACAAATACGTTTTTATAGTCAATTCTTCTATGTACTTATATAAAAAGTGGGTGAATGCCTCTCTCTCTGTTGGCTGGCGTGTTGACGTTGCGAATTATGGTGACCTAAAAATAATAAATGGCATTTTTCCTTAACACCAATTTACTGCGTACAATACAACAAAAGCAAAAACAAGAGCAAAATACTTATGGTCAGAGGTGCTCGTGGTAATAGTAACCAACTGAGCTGCATCAACGTAAATGGGATGAAAAAGATAGGGCAAGCCCAGTTATAGGATAGTGAGGTAAGAGCGATATTTCTTTTTTTTAACAATTGTTTTGCTTCCGCCTCGCTTCATTGTATGTTAATTCATATTTTCGTCAACTTTCATATTTCCCTCAAACTTGCTCATAAAAACAAAAATATATAAAAAAGTATTTTCAAAAGAAGTTTAACCACCAGAGGTCGTTGGAGTCGAGATATGCCGAAAAATTCTTATCTGTTGTTGGATTTGGTTCCTGATTGAAATATATATGTAATAACTCTCTAAAAAAACATGTCTGAAAAAACCGCATCAGCTGAGTGCCGCCGGGTTCAAGATAAAGTGGGTAACAGTGAGATAAGTTTTGACTAAATTTCTTTCAAAATTAATTTTAATTATTTATTTAATAAAAATATAGTTACTTCAATAACAAAGAACATACTAATCCAAATTTCAAACCTTTCACAAGACTTATATCATTTCAACCAATTTTCATCAAAACTTTGGAAATTCTTAAAACGAACTAAAAACAAAATTCAAGTACGCAAGTTTGAAGTAGCTTGAAATTCTCGTTGATTTTTAACACTTTCTCCATATGAGTATGAAAAAACAGTATTCCTGGATGAAAGTTCGTAACGCCATGTACTAAAAAAACAATAGCAAAGTATCAAAAATCAACCCGTATTATAAGCCACTTTAAACTGGCATAATACTACACAAAAAATCAATTGACTATAAAACTGCATACCCTGAAATATTTAGAATTTTGGTGAATTTTTTTTTTTTCAATTTAAACTGAATACAAATTTTAAAACTTTAAGTTATATGGCTTTTGTTGCAGTAAAAACTATGGGAACTTGAGGCGAACTGATAAAAGGGTAGCAGTAAGCAACGGCAAGGTCTGAAACCAATTTTATCAGGCGCGCAGGCGTGATTGATACCTTATATCCCAGGAGGCATTAAGGGCCTGAAGAAGAAGAAGAGACTATAATTTCAAAAAAATGTAAGTGTCTGGTGAAAAAATGCGCTAATTTCGAACACAGATGCAAGTGGTACAATTGAATGCATGCTCGCAGCAAAAAGAAAAGCTTTTGGAGTAATCTATGGAAACAAAGTTTTTGAAAAAAAAATGCATTAACTTGGTGGTGCACAGTGCGGCCGATTTCCGAAAAGCTGGCCAAAACTCAAAAAATGAAGTAATTGATTCAAAATTTCTTACTCGGGGGTTGTCGGGGTCGCTGATTACGAATTTGATCTTAAAATTTTGAAAATCCACCCCCTTCCACCCCTATTGGCCACCCCCTCACGTGAAATAGCATATATTCAAGAACATAATCAAGATGCATGTAAATTTATATGTTTTCGGGGTCGCAAGGTAGCAAGTGGTAGCAGCTGAATCTTGTTTTATTCTGTAACCATTTCTCTTTTGAGTAACCTTTAATAGGTTTCAAAGCAGCATATGACGGCGTTGTATTACTATACAGTTTGAAAACTCAAATTTTATAAAAAAAATTGCAAAAAATGTATCTACGTATTGCTGCAGCTAAAAATTTTGTGTCGAGGTATTGATATGTACTAAAGATTTCTCGTATTTTACTAACCTTCCGAAGATGATTCCATTTGGTTTTGTTCAATTTACTATATTACAAAATCTTTCAAATGTGTACAACTTTCACTATTCATCGACAGTAATACGATGCTCAAACGAAGGCCACGTTGCGACTGAAAATACAGAGGATACTTAGGGTACAGGACGTTGCTATGAACGGTTTTCACTACTCAAGGCATTACTGTAGCCAACCCAAAGACAAAAACACTCTATCTAGAAACTTTTTTTTCGACTTTTGGCCAGCTTTTTGGGAATCGGCCGCCATGGCGCTGCATAGGAGAAATTAGGAAAACTCGTAATTATGATCCGATTTGGGTAAAATTAAAAGCAGTTATTATTTGCGTAAGAAAAAAGGTTTTTTTTTCAGAAAATGGAGTCGATAACTGACGAATCTGTGTCATTTTGATCTCTGATTAATTTTTTGTTGCCATCGGAAATATTATTCACTTCATGCATCGTTAGATAAGACAGCTTTTAAGGACTTCGGTAAAAATGGTAATCGGTAGGTGCAAAATCCGAAGAATATGGCAGATCCCTATTGAAGATGATTGAGAATTGTTTTGTCATCGTTGTTCATTTTTTCCGCCAATTCACAACTGGTTGGCGATCGTTTTCCTTCAAAGTGATTTGAGACGTTCTTAATTCAATTCGGACTGTGGGACGTATCACCAACATCAAACCCGCCATTTCTGAACTTTGCAAACCATTTCTGTGTTGTAGACTCGCTTATGACACCTTCCCTACATATATTTATATATACAATTCGGCAGCTTTTTGACGTCGATGAAATACAAGGAAAGCAGGAGCAAGTGGCGAAAATATTGATTTTTGCCTCCTGGGAATTCCATTTCTAAGTCTGAAAACTAATAAATAATTAAATAACTGAAGAATACAATACAATTAGCACAGTTTTGTAGAGGCAAGCTTTATTTGAAAAAAAAAAAAAAAAAACGGCTGCACTATGCGACAGTGAAACTTATCTAGAACAAATTTCATATGCAGTTGAAACCATAGATTTAATTTCTGCACTTTTTCTCATCGATTTAATTCTTTTAAGGAATTTTGTATGCTTAGACTTAACCAAAGGAAATCATGGAGTGAAGTAATAGAACTTAGCAAGTGTCTCAAAACCTAATGACTGGCTTCTCTCAAGAATACTGAAGTGGCACTCGAATAAAATTTATGTGACTGCTAGGCCACTCAAAACCACGCATAACAATTTCTACATCTGCTGCAGGAATGAAGAATATATTCAGCCATTTCTTACTTGCCCACATTTGGGAAAAATTTGCTTCAGGTTTTTTTTGAATAACTTCTTCGAGCATTTGGACAGTTTAGTCACAGTATAGTGATTTGGTGGGCCAATGATTTCTATAGTTTAAAAACATATATCTATATATGACTGAGAACAACTTTTATGTGCACTACAAACTGATGCTGGGATCAACTTTACCAGGGTCGATTTAAAAATCGCTCATTGCTCTGTGAAAATCGTATTTTAGGGATCAAAATAAGAAACTTTGCCGAAGGAACCATACCTCTAAAACGAGTTCTGATGTCCCTCAATTTGGGTCGAACGAAAAATCCCACTTTGACCCATTTAGAGTGCTCCAATCGAGTCCAAATGTATGACCGACCCCCACTAACTTTGGACGGCCGATCCACCCATGCCAGTGGCACACCCCCTGGAACTCCCTTGGGGGGTTCCCCATACAATCATTTCAAAATATCACCATTTTTGGCCTTTACATGAGAAAATAAACTAAAAAGTTCGACCCAAATTGGGGGGCATCAGAATTCGCTTTAGAGGCATGGTTCCTTCGACAAAGTTTCTTATTTTGATCCCTAGAATATGATTTTCACAGAGAAATGGACGACCCGGCCTACAGGTCATCCATACTAAAATAGCTAAACCAACGATTTTATTTGTTCACATATTTACTATTCATACAGAAGACCCAATTCAATTACTTTTGCTGGCACTTGTTTGTATATATATGCATAACTGTATAATGCATAAGTGTGAGACTGTACTCTATAGTCTCACAACTCTGTTCATTCCCAAGCGCTTCACAATTTTCCCCCGATTTTTACCAACTGCGAACGCATTTTGACCTTAATATTTTTTCTGCTGCCGCTATTATGAGGCCATAAAAATAAATAAAAATAATACCAAAGCTGGATGAAATAAATGACGCCCTTAATTGTACATTTCTGCTGCCAATTGTCACCCAATTCAACCAACCATACAACCGACAGCAAGGCAGAGCGGCTCTTCATTTTATTACATTTTCTGTTTATGTGCTGATTTTTTACAATTCACTGTCGCCGCCACCCTTGCAAAGGGAGTAGAATCTATTTAATATTTTAAATCTTTTTACACTTGAATGCTTAAAAACTGTGCATCGTGGCCAGAGAGTCGCATAAAAACGCATTCAATATACAGCGTGAAAATTAAGGTGTGGGAATAAAATTGAATGTGGTTTGTTTGAACTATTTTCATTGCCCTGAACGATGCAGCTATTTTATACGTTTTCACTTATTTATCAAGTTTAAAATGCCCAGTTCGGGTATGCGCTGCCACAAACGCGTTGTGAGCTTAAATTTTAAAATGTACGTGGCAAGTGAACAATGTGAGCAAGGTATCAGGTGTTGACCAGTATCAAATGCGTATTGCCAACACCAAAAATAAACTCACAGCACCGACAGTCAGCACAGCGTCAGGCTTATAATTTCTTTTACTGCCATTCGAATCATGCCGCCGTATAAATCGATGTGAATTTTTGAGTTTTCCTGGTTGCTACATAGCGATAAAGGCTTTAGCTCACTTTTTTATTTATACCTACATGGGGCAATTGGCTTAAATGCCACCGAACGAACACTGGTACGAACGAGTTTACACCTTCTTCTTATATAGAAATGTGAAAATGTATTTGTTGTTTATAAATTCTTAAACCGACTTCAATCAAATTTTTGCGGGTTATTGTGAGCGTGCCTGGTCAGACACACGAATTTGTGTGGAGTCGCTCGGTGGCACTAGGATTGGATTATCAAAAAAAGTCATATCTACTGCCTTAACCAAACGTAGCACAAGACAAATTTTCAGAATTTTTATATTTCCCATTTAATTTTAATAATTTGAAAAAAAAAAAAATACTCATATATGTATGTTGTTAAATATCATACAAAAACCGAATAAGTTCACGTTTGAAACTTTATGAAAAGTTAAAAAAAATTGTTAAAATTTCACACTTTATAATTAGAATTTAAAGAAAGTTCCAATTTGCCGTTTTATAGCCCAATGAATTTGGGTATAACTAACAATAAATTTTAAGTGGCTCGATAATAATTTGTATTCCTTCGGAAAAAATAGATCCGTATTTTATATACTGGGTTGCCCATATTCGACGGACCCATTTGGCAACCCTGTATCTTTTGACAGAGAGGTCAGATTGCTTAATGACATACCGCGTTGGAAGCGTCAGTCCAAGCAGATTTTTACCATGGAACAGTACACGCCACGCGAGCGCTCCTAAATTGTTGAAATTTACATTCAACAAAAGAAGTCAATTGTGAAAACTCAACGTGCGTATAAAAAATTAAATAATGTGAAAAGTGAGCCTTCTAAGAACAACATTAGACATTTGTACGAAAGGTACGACCAAGGTTTGTACGATTAAGGCGATCGGATGAGAATATTGCTCTTGTACGGGCCAGTGTTGAGACATCGCCAAGGACATCCCAAAATCGCCGTTCTCAGCAGTTGGCATTGCTGGGACCACTTTACAACGAATTATCGGCATTGATTTGCATTTATTGCCGTATACGATTCAATTGACGCAAAGATTGTTGCCTGCGGACAAGCCTCGTCGACTGGAATGATCCCATAGTCATCGAAAACCACATGGGTCCGTCGACTATGGGCAACCCGTATATTGTCATATAGTTACATAGTTACATTTAAGGTTAGTCTAAGGTAATGTTAATAACAAAAGAAACAACAACTGTTAAATATTAAAAATAAAGAGAATAACTGTAATAAGTAAATAGAAAGTAAGAGCATAGTTATAAGTTATTAATGTAACTGGATTGAAATAAAGTTTAGTTCTGGAAGTGACATTGAAGAGGTTTGTCTAACTTGGATACATAACTATATACAGATGTCAATGAAGTTCAGAGGGCGTTGCTGAGGTAAGTTGCTGTAAGCATCGTGTGCTGTCATTTATCAAACGACCACAAAATAAATTTCAGACTGATTGATAGGTTAGTTTGGATTTGGCAGCTATTCGAGTAAGACATGTTTCGTGATTTGGAGCAACTTAAGCGAGATTCGAAGGAATTTTTGCGTCGAATTGTCACTGTTGATGAAACCTGAACTCATCATTATACACGAAAAACTAAGCAACAATCAAAACAATGGATTTCTCTCGGTGAATCTGCACCAAAGACGAAGAAGACAGTCCCATCGGCCGGAAAAGCCATGGCGACGATTTTTTAGGATGCGAACGGCGTCATCCGTATGGATTTTTTAGAAAAAAGAATAACGATCACTGGAATACTACAGTAAGTTATTGGACAGCTTTCATAAAGAATTGAAGGAAATATGGCCACATTTGGCGAAAAAGAAGATGTCGTTTCACCACTATAACGCACCAACACTTTCATCCGGAGTAGTCGCCACCAAACTACTTGAATTGCATTATGAATTGCTACCGCACCCCCGTATTCACCCGATCTGGCTCCTTGTGACTTTTTCTTGTACCCTAACTTGAAGTAATGGCTCGAGCAAAAAATTTTGTTCAAACGAGGAAGTCATCGCCGAGACAGAGGCGTATGTTGGAGAGTTCGACAAATCCTATTTTGTGGAGGGGTTAAAAACATGGTTTTCTAAAAGGAAGCTGTGTTGAAAAATAAATAAAAAATGTAATATAGAAAAAATGGTGTTTTCATTTCTAACACGAGTACTTATTGAACTTCCCTCGTATATATATATATATGATGATAAATAATTTAAATTAAATATAATTATTTTATACTTATTAGTTCAATAAATTTATTTATATTATTTACGTTTTATTAACTTATTAAATTCAATGAAATTATTTGAAATGAAATAGGCTGTTTTCATTGAATTTTTTTTAATGAAAAATAGTAAATTTGATTAGGGGTCTTTTTACTTTTAGGGAGGAGATACTAATTAATTATTATTTTATAATAAATTTAACTAATTTTTTTTTTTATTTTACTTTTGTTAATAATTAGGAATTTACTAAATATTTGTTTGGTTTAAATTTATTTAATATTTTTATATTAATTAATAACTAATTAATGTTACTAAATAAATAGATTTAACTAAACTTTTAAAATATTTTTTGATTTATTTAGTTAGTAAAGTTTTATTTTGGCTTATATTTTTGTTATTGATTTATTTTATATGTAAATTTTTGTGTGAAATTTTATTTATTTTAATAATAATTATTTTTTTTTTTTATTCTCAGTAATTAATTTTATAAATCAAAGAGATTTGGAATTAGCAATTTTATATAATATAGTATTGGCTAAATTTGTGCCAGCAGCCGCGGTTACACAAATAATACAAATAAAATATTTTTGGTAAAAGTTAAATTTTATATAAATAAAATATGTTTAATTTTATTAAGTGAAATTTTAAAATTATTTATTTTTATTAAATTTTAATTGAAGTTTATAAATTTTATAAATAAACTAGGAATAGATAACCTATTATTTAAATTGTAATTAATAAATAAATTATATATATATATATAAATATACTTCCCTCGATATATATATATATAGAGAGAGAGAGAATTGGCAAGAATGCATCATTTGTCTTACTTGCAAGGAGAGGATTTTCCTCTAGTTCCAATATGAAAACGACAGCTCATTAGCATTACAGGCAACGTGCTGTTACCCAGTTTTAGTAAAATGGGAAAAAATATACCGAAACTCTCACTGGGAGCTAACCAGTGAGCGCCTTAAACAAAGTGAGTAGTCCTTCATGATTTTCCATAATTGCAAGAACCTACAGTTTATTGTTACCTCCAAACGGCACATATTTATTTGTGTGGTAGGAGCTTTTTCATGTCGAAAATACATTCAAAGGTTTTCCATAGCCTTCCGAGAAATGGCCGCTATTAGACAAATCGTTTTCTGTCGGTTGGTGTTTCGTGCTAAAAATACCACACACATACCAACCCATAACAACTTATCGTGCATATTCTACAGTATTAGTATTCCATTCCTCTTTTTTTATGAAAGAGTTTATGGCAAAAAAGCATTCCAGCCCTGGTATTAACCTCCGTGACTTTTTCGAATTTCTATTCTTATGCCACAAGATGAAGACGCACCTCGTGGGTATTTAACATTATAGCGTACAGGACGTCAAGATAATTGCAGCCGCGACGCTAAATCGATTAAGTTCGAAGTATTACCAAGGGCGCCTCCAATCATGGAAGGAAAGTTCAAGAAGCTGTAACCATGGTATTAAAAGGAATAACCATGACGGATATTATTGTGTGTGAAGGTAGATACTAAAATTTTGCTCGCAGCCTAATCAAATTGGGTTTTACTGACTAATTTCTGGTACTCTATTACCTCAAGTGGTGGCTCTCGGTATTAAAATCCCTCTTTAGCAGCAATGGAGTTAAGAAAACTACTACTAAAATAACCAAGTATTGTTATTGCTTTCGCGGAGTAAATTTTGTTTACTAATTGCTTGCTATCGAAATGAAAATTAAATACTTTGAAGCAAAGAAAATAGTAAGTAAAACTAAATTGAGCGAATGCGGTGCTAACAATTACAAAATTTAACTACTGCCTGTTTTATGATAAATTTAGTGAAAGCAAAGCCAACTCCAATTATAAAAACAAATACCCAATATTTGTTAAAAAAAAGCACATCGTTAAAGTGAAGCATGAAAAAAAGCCAAAAAGCAGAAAATCTCATTAAATGTGATTACATCGATAGCAAAGCAAAACAAAAGCCGCAAACGATACGAAGCAAACAATTTCTAATTTTTATGTAATCCATTTTAATCCGTCTTCCAGCCACCGAAGAAAATTTTTGATTCAATTATTTTTTTTTCCGGTTTTTTTTTTGTTTTTTACTAAATATAAAGGAAAGGTAGTGGACAAGTTGAAAAGTAATGCCAAAAATCAAGTATAAAGCCTTTTTTGGCATTTTACGTGCTTAGCTTTTACACTTTTACAAACCAAAAACTTTACTCTACTATAAATTCTCTTTGACCCTTTTGATTACCGTTAGTATGTAAAAGAAGGCCAAATATAATAGCAAAGCTTATGGCTTGACAGTCAGTTTGAGGTAGTGAAATCGAAGCGATGCCATTGTGCAATAGAGCAGCAAAAGCAAAGTGCTAATGACAGTTGGGAGAGGAAATTTTTGAATTTTTTCGGGGGGTAGAAAAAGAAAAGTAAGCACAACTAAATGTACAAAAAAAATAAGAAAAAAATCAATCCCTTCAAAATGTATACGTTGGGCAATTCAGAATCCAAAGCAAAATAAAGCCAAGCAAATCTCACGAAGCCTGCAAAACATTCAGACTTAAAATCGCCCAAAATATAATGCACACTTGTACACATACATATATGCACATTAAGATGACCCTTGAATGTAGGAAGAAAATGTTTAGGGCTGGTGCAAAATATCACACATAAGTTTTGGAGGCATGTCGCATAAAGGGAAAAGCTTAGATTTTTCTAAGGAGACTCAAAAAATTTAAACTGAATGAAAATAAATAAGATTTAATAACGATGCAACACACTAAACACACCAACAACCAAAATTTATATATTAACCTTCGAGTGTATTAACCCCTTGGTTATGAATTTATTTGAGGAAATATTTGCATGTGGATCGGATTTGATTTTTGGTTGCTCGGAGTGGTATGTGAAAGCAGTACATTTTACGTAAGAATAAATTTATTTCTAAAATAAAATCAAAATACGTCATCCGCTCCTACGTCATCTGCTCCTAGGGCATGACGTGCCTCAGACGTCCAATGTTCCCAGGAGGCTAATATCGATTTTGGGTATTAGATTAAAAAAATGTGTTTTAATTTTTTGTATACTCATAGGGTAATCCTGTGATACCCAATGACATCCGTCTCCAACAGGACCTACCTCTATATGTGATAACTGGTGTTACCGGTTGGGAGGTTGAGACTAAGAAAATGCTGGTTTGATTCTTTAATAATACCCTAATGTATATTTTGTATAATATATATATCCATTAGGCCGGGTCGATTTGTGGGGAGGCAAAAAATTCGCCCATTGCTCTGTGAAAATCATATTCTAGGGATCAAAATAAGAAACTTTGTCGAAGGAACCATACCTCTAAAACGAATTCTGATGTCCCCCAATTTGGGTCGAACTTTTTAGTTTCTTTTCTATAACTCACTTAAATTAATTTTTTTCATTTACATATGTTCTGACTAAATAAATGTCTTAAGAGAAAAAATAGATACTATTATAAATAAATAATAAATATTATTATAAATAAATAAAAATAAAGAAAAAACAGCCATTTAGCTGAGTTTTTCATGTAAAGGCCAAAAATGGTGATATTTTGAAATTGGGGGACATCAGAATTCGTTTTAGAGGCATGGTTCCTTTGGCAAAGTTTCTTATTTTGATCCCTAGAATACGATTTTCCCAGAGCAATGAGCGATTTTTAAATCGACCCGCCCTAATATCCATATGTATAAATATACCATATATAAATAAATAAAAATAAATATAAAGGTACATTCATGTTAGCCAGCTTGAACTGGCCCAACAATTTTTGGCGAAACCTACACAAATGCCGTTTCAAACGAAATCAACTTTTTCTTTTACTAAATTCGTGTCCTTTTTTCCTTATTTGGCCACTCTGCAAATGTCAGACTGAATAACTACCGTTCCAACTAAACTTTAGTAGACTATCAATAGCCATATGTACAGCTGCAGGTCCAAAAAAAAAAGAAAATATATACAGCCTCTGCTTAGCAAATGAAATGTAACCCGATGGCATAGCAAATTTGACTCGTTCATCTTCACCATTCCTTTTTTATTTCCCTGTTTTCTCTAGGAACTTGTAAGTGCTCCCTTTTGCCATTTTAATTTTACCAGCTTCGGCTTACCGACTTTAACTTATCTGTTGTCCATTTAAATTGGCAGTTTTAGTTGCTGCCCAAATGCAGTATGTCAGCTCATCCGCAAGACGGTGTTTGCACACACACACACATACAAGGATATAACACCACTGTTTAGTCAAGTGCCCTTTGGTAGTTATTAGTGTGTGTTGGTATACCTGCTCATGATTGGAACTGATTGGAAGTGCCCGCTATGGTCGAATTTTGCGGTGAATTTTGTGGAACAGAGTGAAGTCACAACGAATCTGTGTAACCCGAATGGTTATTATTGAGGTGTAAATTTAAGAACACAAATGGTTAGTTCAGACTGGTGAGGGGTTGTGTTGATAAATCTATCAAGAGAAGTTGAAAAAATCTTAGTGATTTGGAAAATCAAAGGTAAGTAGAGATGGGCACAAAGACAAGCAAATAGAAAAGTGTATGGCAAAATTGATTTTCGTACATTCAATTTTGTGACTTTTGTTTTTCTTAAATTTTAACACCCTATTTGAACTTCACCAAGTATACTGCTGAAATTATCAAAATAAGATATAAAGTAATTAAATTTCGCAAATTTTATTTATATTTGGCGAAAGTGACTTTTCCTAGCCTAATCGAAATGAGCGATAGCCTAAGTGCAAGAAATTTATTTCACACATTCAAAGAGATAGAGGAGCCCATGGAACGACGTTTAGTAATACTTTGCGCGACAGTAGCAATATTCGCAATAAAACATTCAGCTTTCGGTCTGTCAGTGCTTTTTCTATCCACGCCAGAACTAGTTTTTTGAAATTTTTTCACCAAGCTTTGAATTGTCAACTCATTCGGATGATTATTTCCACCGAATTTTGTTCTTAAAGGTCGACCATTATTACAATAAGTTTCATTAATTTTATTAGTTGATCTATCGCGCAAGTAATCATAGAGAAGCGTTTTTATGGAGGAGTTCTTTTTATGAGAAATTAAATTCGATTAGATTTCTGGGAAGTTGAACAAGTCCAGCGAGATTAGAGTAGAAGGAATGGGCATACAGGGTAAATACTGTATAGGTAATAAGGCAGAAAATCTTTTCGATTCAATGATGTATCTTAAGAGATCCGCAGGGGGAAAAGTATGAACTTTATCCAGTACATCGCAACCAAACAGCCTTAGTCTGTTTCTAGAAAACGCCAGACAGCTGCAGAGAATATGGTTTGCCGTGTCCTCTTTCTCAAGACAGTATAGGGATATTGGGTCGCCAATGATTCCCATAGTACCTATATGCTGGCCACAGGCGTTGTGCTCTGTGATTACACGCACCAGTACTCTCAGGGTCTTTCCTACTAAGTTGCAGAAGAAAGTTCGCTAATTTCCTATGAGGTCACTAATTTTCTAGAAATATTTTCAGAAATATGCTCGGTAGTTTGTCATTGCGTGAGGGGTAAGTGGTTTTAGAAAAAAAAAGTTTATGTTTTGTACCCGGCGTTTTGAACATGCGTACCTACACATTCAGATACGGGGACTGCAAATAAAGAAATCTATATAATGAAAATCGATACAAGGCAATTTTTTCGAGTTTCTAGCTTGACAGTGCTCGGCTACATGTAACAAACATTATCTAGACATTCCAATAAAAAAAACAATCATCAGTGATTGTTGTAGCTTCATTTCTATCCTCTGGGCATAAATTCCTGGTTTTTAACATCTGACTATCCTTATCTTCTTCATCCCATAATTTTTCTGATTTTTTAAAGACAATGAAAAAAGGTAACTGCCACTCGGTGTACTGCACAAGGGTGAATAAACTCTTTATACCAAAACTGTATGAGCTGGAGTTATAGTAGCGGCAGATCACATACCCCCACCCCTACAGCGCACGGCATCATAAAGGTTTTATAGAACACTTTCCAGAACTTTTAATTTATTTTGAAATACCATAAAAATTCTTTTATTTGCATATACCCTGATGGCGGTCTCTTATCACACATCATTTTCTAAATATGAAAAAATTTAGTTATTTTTTCCTTCCAGTAAGCAAATGCCAATAGAAATCGGAAATCACCTTGAGTATTTCCGTTTTTTGTTTGTTTGCTCGCTTTTCTTCTATATTAAAACAATGCACATTCGTTACAGGGTAAAAAATGCATGTCACCATCATTAAAATTCTTTACAGAAATTTATCAAAAATCGACATGAATTTTAAACTACTCCAAACTACCGCCGTTTTGCGAGTATACGAAAATTGGATGGGCTAAAAAGTTTAAAATTTTGATGACAAACTGTTAAATTTTTTCTTTTATTTTGTACAAAGTTTGAAACCTGAAGTTAAATAGAATTTGTGGTAGTGTAAGCCTAATTTTTTAGAAAAAAATTTAAACAGAAAACTTATGAATAATCAATAAGACACTCGGCACGTTATGTTACGCAAATTTGCGTTAGCTGGACTAATTTGAGAGTACCTCAAAAATACATTTTTTCTAAATAAATTTGAAAAATATATTTTCCAAAAATAACTCTAGGCAATATTTTTTTGTTTTGGTTTTTACTTTGATGAAAAGATCGACATAAAAATATTTTAAGATTTTTAAGATTTTATTAACTGCAACCAAAAAAAAAAAAATTTAAAAACAAATTTCATTTATGGAAAAATAATGTAGAACCGGCTGGATGTTATGGGAATATATCTTCAGATTTAAGAGATGTTTAAAAATTTTACCAACAAAATTAAGAACAAAAAAAATATTTGCAAAAACTAATCTCACCTATAAAAAAATTAGTTTTAGAAGTATTTTTCCGAAACATTTCTAATTAAATGAAGTTTAAATAAAAAAAATATCATTTCCTGATGTGCACGGACTTCAAATTCAGTATCTGATATGTGGCGTAGGTTTTTTTGCATTCCATATATGTACAACAAAAAAAAATATTAGTGTTTTGCAATTATAAAAATTTTATAGTTTAAAGATTAATTAAGATTTACATTAGCTGAACCGATTTGGAAGTACCCCCAAAAATCTAGAAGATGCTTTCCATTTCAATACAACCGGGTTATTCGGGTCATGTTCTTCGATTTCAATGTAACTCTAATATGTTGCCCTCTGGTCAAAATAATGAGACACGTATTTTTTTTTTCGCCCGAAAAAATTTGTTTTCAAGATTTGTCAGCAATTTTGTTCTTCGGCTGAAAATCGATTTTTTGTCATTATAAAAGAATTTTTTTTTTAAATGCTCATAACTTAGTCAAAAATGAACCAATTTCAATGATTCTGAGTTTAAAATGATTATCATTACCTACACAAGCAACTTCATGTAGAAACAATTGCAAAAAAGTAGTTGAACATTTTTTATTTTCCAAAAAACAAAAAGTGCGAAACAGGTTTTTTGCTCAAAAATTCATTACTCAAAAACAACTCATTTTAGCTACTGGGCATTGAGCTCAATTGAAGTTTCAGGTGTCCTCTTACTTTGGAAAAAGTTACAATATAAAAAAAAAATACACTTTTTGAAATATTGAATTTCGAAAAAACTTCAATTATTTTTCTTTTTTGCTAAATAAGAGATTTTCAACTACTTTTTTGCAATTGTTACTACATGAAGTCGCTCGCGTAAGTAATGACGATCATTTTGAATCCAAAATTAGTAAAATAGGATCATTTTTGACTAAGTTATGGGCATTTAAAAAAAAATTTTTCTTAAATAATTAAAAAAAATCGATTTTGAGCCGAAAAACAAAATTGCCGATAACTCTTGAAAAAAATTTTTTTCGGGCGAAAAAAAAAATACGTGTCTCGTTATTTTGACCAGAGAGCAACATATTTGAGTTACATCGAAATCGAAGAACATGACCCGAATAGCCCGGTTGAATTGAAATGGAAAGCATCAGTATTTATAAATAAGTTTAAAAGCATACTGACTTAAATCTTAATATTTTTTCGAAATATTTTGGCGGAAGACCTAAGATGTAATGAGCTTTACAATACCAGTTACATATTTTTATTTGGTTATTTCGCACTGTTATAATTGGGAACACTGGTGTATATTAGCATGATGACCTTGTATATGGCAGGATGCCTATTATTAATGAACACATGCAATACAAATCTGTAATGCCAGCGTATTTTCATTTTTTATTTACAAACGCTGTTTATTCCCGAATTTCATTAAAAAAAAAATATCAATGTAGGCAAACGTTTTGACATTGAAAATTTATAAAAAAATTATAAAAAATTAAGGGTACTTTGGTATGAAAGAATAAAATAATTAAGTCGTTAATGAAAACCCCGTTTTCTTCTTCTTGGTTGGTGCGGTAAGTGCCTAATCTATTTCAGACGGGTGTGACAAAGTGACCTAATTGTTTCTTCATACCACAAACTCGCACCAATTAGGCACACCAACTCCTTCATCACTCCATCCTTCAAACGCAAAAACGGACTTCCCATTTGCCTGCTACCCTCAGCAGGTAGCCCATCGAATAGTAAGTATACCTAAAATAGTACCTGCGAGCCGCACCATCCCACCAAATACTTTCTGCTCAAATTTTGTTGGAATAAGAAAATTTCAAACAAATTCTTTATTCAACTTGAATTTCCATCGCTAAATTCGAAGAACACACTCGAGCTTGACTTGTTTACAGTAGCACAGAAAACAAACTATGTGACATATCACGCTGAAATTTGCCATGTAAGCTTATAACAGTCCTACCAAAAAACAATAAATTTATTTTTGCCATATGTCATCCGCGGACCGTTTTATTGATAACGTCTCGTTCATATTTGAGCAGAAGGTACATATATTTCACTTTGTGTGGAGTAATTTCTGAATTTCACTCTAAAGCCTTAAATAATTTATAGCAAAGAAATACAAGCATTTTATTTTTCGGAAATTTTTTTTATTAAACGTATACCCGCTGTGGCGCCTTGAAATTTCTATTACACTGCACCGTAATGATGGTACAAAGTAATTAAAGTTGTGCGGTATTCGTCAGGGAAACAATGTGTGGGGTATAGCACCAACAAAAACTAATTTTACATCTAAAATTTAGCACTCATACATTCATATATACATACACGCACATATACCTGCGGATGTACAAAGGATTTACATTGTAGGCTTTTATGCTCTTGTTTTTGTTGCTGGCCCGTATTAGAGCAAAATTTAGTGGTCGACGGACATTTGTTGATTTGACTATTAATTTGCCGCATTTCATGGCTTCTCTATGTATAAGCCTGTTTTTCCTCCACGCCTGCTGCATTGTTTTTGTGCTTTTAAAAGCATTACTTTATTGTTTTTGTATCCTGGAGTGTTCAAATTTAAGTTGACCTGACTCTTTTGTTTATTTGTTTGTTTGCTGTTGTAATGGTAATTAAATTCGAAGCGTTAATATGCTATACAACATTGTTACGTACGTATAACCAAATTTATATATATTTGTGTACGCCGTAGACATTAAAATATTAACAACTGAAAAAGTCATATTTTCCGATATTTTTTTGCTCTTTTCAAAAAAAAAAATAAAATAAAACAAGATCTATGTATAATATATAATTACTATACAAGATTGGTAAACAATTCTTAACCATTTAATTGCGTTGGGTATCTTACCAACAAAAAAAGCATAATTTCATAAAAACTGAGTGCATAACTTTATTAATTGGTTTATTTTATATTTGTGTAGAATGTTTTGGAACTCCACCAAGAATATATCAATGAAGATTACTCGTTAACGCATTTATGAAATAGTTCCGAACATGCTGTTATTTGGATACTTACACTCCGTAGGCTAGTAACTCGTCTGGTAGAAACTACTTACCAAAATCCCAAGTACGAATGAGGTGGAAAATGAATCACTTGCCACTTATGAGCTAGACAGCTTTCTATACAAACAGACAAGCCATGGATGGCGTAAAGGTCTATTCAAAATCCATTTTTTTTTTTTTAAAGAAGCTATTCAAAATTATGAAATTAATGGGGAAAGTTGACGTGATTTATATTGGAAAGAAGCACCCATTTACCTTAATCCACTAGCTGCCAAAGCCAGACATTTTCAGAGAAACTGCGCAACAGTCTCCTTCTCTTAAAGGTCAGCTTATTCAATAGGGATGACATGGTAAGCATAGCTTTTTTGCATTGTGCCGATCACTCAATGATCGTTAAACATAGCTACGAGTTTGGACATTGAGTGGCGTGGAACCCCAAGATTTTCTGCGTTCGGCGTCTACTTTACTGGAACCAATGGGCTTTCGAAATAGCACACAAAGAAATAGAGTTCCATCTCTTCTGCGTTTTCCTGAGAAATAAGCTCCGCAGTTCTACTTTAACAACAGTCAAAGGAATGCCAAAAGCGGGTAGAAGACCTCTGAAACCAGTTCAGTCGACCCCTTTCTGGCAAGCTTATGAGTAATTTAATTTCCCTCTACGTTCCTTTGTTCTGGAACCTAGATCAGGCTAACATTGCCTGCACAAGAGATGCGTTTGAACCAATTGCCGAAGCACTTTTGCCACTCTGAATGAGGTACCTCCAAAACATGCATTCTGAATGCTGCAACCGCTTCTTCAGGTGTCGAAAAAACGTTGACCTCTCAGTTTGTTTTTTACGTACGGGAATAAAAAGAAGTCATTCGGTGCCAAGTCAGGACTATACGGCGGATGACCCATTTATTCGATGTTTTGGGTGCTCAAAAATACAGTTGTTTGAGCCGATGTGTGAGAGCTCGCATTGTCCTGGTGAAGAGTGATCCATCTTTGGCGATTGGATTTCCTAATTTCTTGGAAGACAACTGGCAAACAAATGGTTGTGTACCACTCAGAATTTACTGTTCTGCGTTGTTCTAGTGGTACGGTTGCGACATGTACAGTTTTTCCGAAAAAACAGGCGACCATTTGCTTGGAAGTGCTTCGTGCGCGAACAACTTTTGTTGGATTTGGCTCATCTTGAAACACCCATACAGTGGACTGCTGTTTACTTTCGGACTCATACGCGTAAATCCATGACTCATCACCTGTCACCATGTCATAGACGTGTTTCGAAGCCCCGCGATCGTATTTTGTGAGCATTTCCTTCGACCAATCGACACGAGCCTTTTTTTGATGATCTTGCAATATCAGTTCACGCACAGCATCAATGGTTTTCGGAACAACAACTGATTTTGAACGACCCTCACGAAATTCGTGTTGGAGTGAACTACTGCCACGATTAAATTCACCATACCATCGATAAACACTGGTCCTTGATGGAGCTTCATCGCCAAAAAATGAATTAAGTTCATCCATGCAATGTTGCTGAGTTAATCCACGTCGAAAGTTGTAAAAAATAATCGCACGAAAATGTTCACGATTTAATTCCATTTTTGGACCGAGATGAATCTTTTAAGTTACTGTAAACAACACAAATAGCGCTGGTATTTCAAAACGTTCTGAGTACGTAAAAGCCAAAAAATGTTAAACTTTGCGATACAGCTGTCAGTTGGCAGATTGCAACACCAGGGTTGCCAAATCCCGAAATATAAAAGGCACCCCTCGTACTTATACCCGCTCTATGACATTGATATGGATATCAAACCAAAGAGGATCGGGCTATTGAGTAAAAATAGACGTAGCAATATCTGTAGGACTAATACAAACTAGTCGGCCGCCGTAGCCGAATGGGTTGGTGCGTGATTACCATTCGGAATTCACAGAGAGGTCGTTGGTTCGAATCTCGGTGAAAGCAAAATTTATAAAAACATTTTTCTAATAGCGGTCGCCCCTCGGCAGGCAATGGCAAACCTCCGAGTGTATTCCTGCCATGAAAAAGCTCCTCATAAAAATATTTGCCGTTCGGAGTCGGCTTGAAACTGTAGGTCCCTCCATTTGTGGAACAACATCAAAACGCACACCACAAATAGGAGGAGGAGCTCGGCCAAACACCTAACAGAAGTGTACGCGCCAATTATTTATTTTATTTTTAGTACAAACTAGTGTAAGTCGTTTTCTTGGGCAGCGCACATCTTCTGCGCAAGAGAAACGATCGTGAGATAAAGACTTACTCACCTAGGTGGATGGACAATTAACCCACTGTTGATATGAAACAATGAAAACCATGCCCTAATTGATGAGAAGCCTCCACTTATAACCCAATAAAGACTAAATCAATCCAGTTTAATTAGTTTAATAAAATAAGTATTTATTATGATTATTATTTGGATACTAGTGCAAATTACAGTATTAATATCTAATATATAAATAAAATGAAATTACTGGTAGAAAGAAATTAGCAAAAATACAATTTTGTATGCCCCTTATCTCTTAATTGAATTTATATATATCAGAATATTTAGTTTTTGAACTCAGAGGCCATCAAAATACATTTTCTCCCATTTACAAGGCATTTTGCACATTCTTTGGATCAATAGTAACTTTACCGTGTGGCGGCCACTGTAACCGAAGGGGTTGGTGCGTGACTACTATTTGGAAGTGCACGCTCGCGAAACTTTGGGCATGGAATTCATGGAAAATATTTCTTCTAATAGCGGTCGCCCCTCGACAGGCAATAGCAAACCTTCGAAAGTATTTCTGCCATGAAAACGCTCCTCATAAAAAGACTATCCACTGTTTGGAGGTCATATAACATTGTAGGTCACTTCTTTTGAGGAAAAATCGCATGATGCATTCACCAGATAGTAAGAAGAAATGGGCCAATTACCCAATAAAGGTTGTAGACGTCAATTATAAATATATTTAGTAACTTGTTGATAGGTTTGAGCAAATATACCAGTATTTGTAAAACTTTTCGTAAGCTTAACCCAACCAACCACCTACTAAAAATATCTCATGCCTTCTTATATCGTTCGCTGCATAACAATGGCCTTGAAAGTATTCAAAAATTTATTTATTGCATATTTACTGCACCGAACTTTGCTGATAATATTCCCAAAACATGAACTTTCTGCCCATTGAGTAAGAATTTTAGTCTTCTTTAAATGACCCACGGCGGTAAGATAGTTCCTTATCTAATATTATTTAACTCAATTCGTATTCATAGGGCTAAATATCTCAGCATGCAATTTTTACCGCCCTTGAATCGCGCTTAGACCATATTATGTCCGTCACTGTATTTAAAGCTATTGTTTATTGTTCTTATTTTGTTATTCTTATTGTTTTTGTTTTTGTGTTTTTATTATTATAGCGCTTATGTTTTTATTGCGTTGGCTGCGTTTATTGTTATTTATTGCATTACTTTTATCCCCGAAAGGGTAAAGGCAATTGAAGTTGAAAATGCCGAGCTCAGACAAAACTTCCGGCCAGCATTTTGGCGGCCACTTTCTCCGACCATTAAAAAGTAGCTTTTTCCTATGGCGTACTCGTACACATACATATTTACTTCTGCCTATACTTATGCAGTGTTTATTTTATTACACTTGGTAGCGACAATTACACTTTATCTATATGTAGATATTAATGTGCATACATACATAAATATGTGCATGTGTAGGTGTACATGTTTGTCTACGGCCATACTTATAATTAAATGCCTAGCTGCTATTAAAATTTTACGATCTGCCAAAGTTACGCACAGATTTCCCAAATGGCGTGTAAATTTCTTTTCTGCAAGAAATCGCATCAAATTAAATGTTTGGTTTAATTTCTGATTTAACTACCCATTTGTTGGGTAAAACTTAAATATTTTTATGACCTCAAAGGATTGACTAATTTAGTAATAATTTTTAATTAAATTGGTTAATGAAATATATTCAAAATAAATCCAAACACGATCAGAATTGTTTGATAATTTTAATTAATTCGGAATATCTGTAGCATGCCGAAAATTTGCTAGTAAAAACATAAAGTAAAATAACTCATTATATACATATTTTTTGTATTACAAATAGGTGAAAAGTTTATTGGTTACATATTTACAAATTTAAATTTCAAATAAAAGGGGCTAATTTTATCAGTAATTTAGGTAAGAGCTCCTTTGTTAAGCATAACGCAGGAAATAAAGTTAATTTTTTTTTATTTAGATTCGGAGTATTCGAACTAAACTTCTTGAAAATCTTGGCAAAGCCTATTTATTGTAACCATATTCCAAGCTGAGGGTTTTGCAGCCGAGGTTTGTGCCAACGAATCTCTTCGAAGAAGAACAAATGGGATCACACTTGATATTATGGCGTATATTGTGGTGACTTTAAAAGTCTCAGACACACATCAAATGGCATTCATAATAAAGTATTAAGCCTATAAAAAGTTTGAAGACAACAAAGGAGTAATGAAATATACATTTTTCATAGTATTCCGTAGTTTGGAACTGTTAAGAAGATCGGAGGAATCTTGGTTATCGCTCACTGGCGCAAGTCAATATAAAAGGGCAAAACGTTCCGGACACCTTCTTGGAGGATATAAAGGGTGGGCCATATAGCCTTTGCTTTTTGAACCACCTATTTTTTTGAGAATGGTAACACAAAAGACATGTCAAATGTGTTCATTATTTACTTCAAGGTTTGGCATTTACGAAATGGGACGCTATTCGCTTGAACAAAATTGGGAAATAATGAAAATCTATTTCCAAAGTGGTGAGTCTTTTTCTTCTTTTCTGATTTTCACATCGGTGGCTACGTCAATAAGCAAAATTGCCGGATTTGGAGCTCAGAAAATCCACACGTTACTGTAGAGAAGCAAATGCATCCACAACGAGTCACTGCTTGGTGCGGTTTTTGGTCTGGCGGCATCATCGGGCTATTTTTTTCGAAAATGAGTGAGGAGCCGCGGTTACAGTAAATGGCGAGCGTTACCGTGACATGCTCAACGAGTTGTTTCCAAAAATTGAAGAGGATGACATGAACGACATGTGGTTTCAACAGGACGGTGCAACTTGTCACACTGCCAAAGTTACACTCGAACTTTTGGCTACCGTTTTTGAAAACCGAATAATCAGCCGAAATTCCGATATCAATTGGCCGCATCGGAGCTGTGATTTAAGCCCGTTGGACCATTTTTTGTGAGGAGCCGTTAAGGACAAATGCTATGCGAATCATCCAGAGACGATTGATGCTTTAAAATACGAAATCGAAGTCCAAATCGAAGAAATTGGAGCCCAAACAATCGAAAATGTGCTTAAAAATTGGGTTGATCGAATGGCCTACTGTAAAACCAGTCATGGCAGTCATTTGAACGATATTATTTTTCATTCATAAATGATTAGTTACTAGTGATTAGTTTTTTTTTTTTTATAGCCGATTCAAAAAGCAAATTTTACATGGCCCACCCTATATAAAGGAATTCTAGAACTCTTTGCTGGTTGCCTGAGAGGGCATTACAAGTTAATATACTGTCTTGATAAAATGGGACTTATCGAAGAAATGAACTGCAGGTTTTATATAACTGCCAGCGTATAGTACATCATATACTTACATAGTTTGGGAAACAACTTTCATCTGCAGTCTAAATATAGAACACCCAACCAAAGACTGGAGTGCTCCTTTAGAATATTTATAATATGACACTCATCAAAAAGCCCAGTTGTCCGATAGCCAAGGCCTTGAGTAATTTTATTAGGGGCAAACATAAAAAACTCTATTTATGTTGAAGTGCGGATAATCTCCAACAAGACAGTATTTAAAAATGTGCACATGAATTCATTTCTGTACATTTTTTGTACGCAAAATTGGAGAAACAAACAAAAACGAACTTAGGTTGGAAAAATTCAAACAAAGCAAGTTTACTCAGTGCTGTGTTAGCAAATTCTGTTATACATAAAAAACCCAATTGCATTTGCTTTCAAGCGCTTTCGCTGAAATAACAAGAATTAGTATAGTAAAATAGCATATTGAAATCGTCTCTTCGTGTGTTTGTTGATTTGGTCTTGTGTGCATTCTAATCCTCGTGTTTTCGACATTGTCGTAGCACAGCGAGCTACCATTATGATTTTTAATATTTTCTAATATGATAGTTTGTTGGCGATACAAAATTTCATATTGACTTCTCTTCACTACTTACAAAATCGGCATAGCGAAATCCGTCGTGAACGATTGACCGGATTGACCATGTCGATCAAGTCTTTTCATTCACGCGGTGTAGCTGGGCAACGTAGAGCTCTTTGTTAACTGTGACATTCTTTTCGAACATTTCCCAGTGCTCCATGCCATCCCAGTCAAGCCAAACACATATCATGACCTTCTTTGGATGAAGATGCGGCTTGACTCTCGACTTTGGCGTATATCCTAGAGCTATCCTCTCTTTTTTTGCTTCATATTCTTACACGGACACCATTTCACATCTTCTGTGACGATTTGGTACAAAAAGCGCTGCTTCGAACCGCTTCGGTAGCATTTTCACTTCGATGAAAAGCAAAGAAGAGCAGGTGTTTGAAATGTTGATTTTCGCCCCCGGCTGTTCCATTTCTAAGCCTCAAAACTAATAAAATATCAAATAACTCAAAAATACAATTCAAATAGTTTTGTAGAGCAGGAAAGTTCTATCGAATGAATGCTTACCCTTTCCAACAGCAAACAAATCCTTGTTAAATAAAAGGAAATGTAAAAACGCTATGAACGTATTCCCAAACCCAATTAGGGGTCAGAATTTCGAAAAATTAAAAGCGTTAAATTAAAAAAAAAAAAAAAATCAACCGAGCGTAGCGAAAATGTTCTAGCTGATACGCAAAATTACTACTGAAAGTACTTTTTTGTGAAAAATTTTAAATGTGACTAAAATAACTCACCCGATGGGCGCAAATGGCGACTAGCCTATTTTCGTTCCCCTTTTGGGCATAAAAGGGGCTCAATTAATATCTTCATAGCATATGCTCCAATAAAAGTAAGTAGCTCATTCAAGCTTTATCGAAAGATCAAAAATGATATTGATCACTTACTCCTAATATAATAAATTGCCTCCAAAAACGACTTGTAAGCAGCTAACAGACGTGTCAATGTAGATATTTATTTACTTATTTACGTAAAACAGGAGCACTGGCTGCCAGGACCTTCGGCACGCTTATGTAGAAGTAACAGATAGTTAGCTTAAAGGTCTTACATGTAAAAGAAGACTAGAAAACTTAATTAATTAAGACTATGGTAAAAATATAGTAACTATGTTAGAGAAACAAACATTAAATCAAGTTTTTCAATCCTGATTTAATTAGAAATTCTGACATTTCTGGCAGGAAGTAGAAGGTCTTTGATTTCGGAAGATACTTTTCCTGATTTGTTCAAAATGTGGGCAGTTGTTGAGTAGGTGGCAGGCCGTTAAAGATGGTGAGTGAGAGTGTTGGCAGCATGGAGGGCTGGAACCATTGAAAACGTATGAATGTGTGGCGAAGGCGGACAAATGATTTGATATCGTTGCAACGGCAATTTACTGGGTAGTTTGGTTTTATCCTGTTTGGATTATTTACGATATAATGATGGGAAGAGGATCCCCAATTGACCATTTGTGTATTATAGTGCCTCTGATGTATAAATTTGTATACGTGTTTTATCGAAATATAGTCGAAAGTCATTAATGGTTCTTTCCCAGCGAGTTTAGCTCGTTCGTCCGCTAGGTTGTTCCCTCTTATGCCTACATGGCCTGGAACCCACATTAGTTTTATGCGGGCGCTATTTTTTAATAATTTGCTCCGGATAAAGGAGATGGTATGCGTCTTGTTCATTGTGTTCATTATCGAGTAAATGTCTGATTTGCTATCCGTGCTTTGCTATTACTGCTTTCAATAAAGAGTTTTCAGCGAAGGTAATACCATAAAGGATCGCTGCAGCTTCGGCTGTAAAAACGGAGGAATAGCTAGGGAGGATGTCGGCCGTGATTGTTTCTCCTTTCGAGTTGACAACTGCAAACGAAGTCTTAGTATCAGTTTTTGACCCATCAGTGAAAATTAAGGTCCATTCGGGAAGTAGAGGAGTTGTGACTTCTGTAAAGAGACTTTGGTAAACAGTAGCATTGGTGTGATTTTTACCATATTTCGCTAGGTCTAATATAAAATTAGGCTCTTTCATCAACCATGGGGAAAACAGCACATTTTGGCGAAGTGAAGCGGAAGATATACCAATCTCTCTGGCGTAATCGATGCACAGTGCAATTGTCGATTTGCGGCGTGGGGTCTTACTTCTTTGAAGCTCGCCTGTCACTGCTTCATATAAAGCGCTGTTGTAGCAAAGAAATAGCTTAGGTATAAGTTTCTTCGTATTCGTCGTGAATCTCTCTTCAATTGTGGGGAGGCCGTCTTCCGTTAGTATAAATTTTGTTGGGGATTTACACATAGCATGGATGCTTCTGCTTACAGCCGTGTGGTAAGCTGAGTAAATAAGTTTTATGTTGCTTTTCGCACAGTTACCATAAATGGGAAGGCCGTAGTCTATTTTCGATAATATGAGTGCCCTGGTTACATTTATTAGCGTTGAGGAGTTAATTTAACAGTGCTTAGACGACAAATATTTGATAATATTAAGCCTAGCAGCCAGTTGTTTCCTTAAATATGTATAATGTTCTTTGAAAATTAATTTTTTATCAAAAATTATACCCAAAAACTTTAAGTTAACACTATTTACAATTTGCATGTTATTATAACTTAAACCAAAGTAATTACATTTATGTTTCCGACAAATATGGAAGTTTTTGCATTTATAAATAGATAAGTTGGCACCCGATGATTCGGACCAAGTGTTTAAGTCAGATAGTATATTAATGAAATCTTGTTTGACGATGGATAGGTCATTAATTTGAGAACACAATAGTAAATCAGTAAAGTCAGCATAGCATATGTAAGAAACATTTCTATATTTATTGACAATTTGGCTAATTTCATTGAAAGCAGTTATAAATAAAACAACGGAGAGTGGAGAGCCCTGGGGGATGCCGTAGATAATGTAGATAAAAATTTGTTTAAAAATATCTCATGCACCAATTCAATCCGGAAATTGTGGGCACTTTTTGAACAGAAAGTATATTGTCCACCACAAATGCTTGTAAGTGGTTGTGCTAGAGTTTATTGCTTTCTCACATATATACAATTTCCAAGCTCATTTTTTATTTTCCAGTTGCCTTCAACCATCTGACCATCACACGCTCGTTGAACTATTATGGCAATTAATGGATCGGTTACTCATATAAATATTTGCACAAACTTGAGTGCTCACATAAAACAAACGAAGTAGCCATCCTTTATGAAAATTTAATTGCGCTCTTGCAACTGTTTATTCTGTACAAATTTATGCAGTCGAAATTGAAAAGCATATGCAAAACTTTCTTTTCCAATTGGCGATTCGTACTACATATGAATTGGAGCATATTTTGTACAAAAAATTGCTTACTGTTCTTGGAGTGGTATGCCAAATTGTGAGCAAAAATCAAACATACGTTTCCCCATACGTTGTTGAAAGTCACTTCAAATTTGAGAAGAGAAAGAGAAAAAGAAATACCATGCTTATGTTTTTCATACACACACAAGCTCATTTCTTTTTCGTTGATGATCAAACGCCCGGGAATAAGTGTCTAATGCTGCCTGTAAAACCAAAGCGGTTTTTGTTTTTCTTCATTTTTTAAACACTTGAGTAGCTTCAATTTGCAGGGGTACAATGGACGACCGAGATAAAGGAGTAATACCAAACAATCAAATGCTCTGTGAGACTATCAAAAGTGGAGTTGTTTATTTTTTACGATGCAAAAGTGCACAACTCATCTGCATATACGACCAGATGGATGTATGCTTGCACTGAAATTCGGTAGCAAGTCCACAAATACTAGAAAAGCAAGAAGCAAACAATATTTGCAGTACATATGTACATATTTGAATATCACAGCGATATGCATTAACGTTTTGCATTTTTTAGTTTTTTTTAAGCTTTCACTTTCTATGCTTCACCACAAATGTCTTCGCTCGACAAGTGAAGTGGAAAAAGCAGAAGTGATAAACTATGCTAGTTTGTAGGTGATATATTTTCATATATTTTGTATTATTTTGTTGCACACATTGCATGGTGTAAAGAGAGTCGTCAATGTTGATGTTGCTACGTATATACATAGTTGAGTCACGTCTCACCTCCACGGTGACAGTTAGTAAATAATGAGTGTGCTTTGTTTTTGTTAGCGCAATGCAATGCTAGAAAAAACGAGTTCCTTGCGCATTCGCCAAACGCATTCGCCACTACGTATGTGTATGTACTAGGGTGTTGGGTTATCCAAGGTTTTCCAAAAGCGAAATGCTAGTTTTTAGAAGATTAGATTTTAAAAAAATTTACTAGAAGTACTGGGACTTCAGCTATGAAGGTTGCGTTGATTCGTATCCGCTCGCTGTGCATCTCGTTCCACTTCGCTTGTTAACTTTTTCCAGTAATTTTATTTATTTATTTCTTTACTTCCTTATTAAACCTATGAAACAATAATTTCCTACAGCGCAATGATCCCTCTGGGGAGTGTCGTTGATTGCCAACAAGACGAATTTAAATTATAATATATTTGAAAGAGCACGGTATCATGCCTCTTAATTCCATTGTCACATATCTTGCTATTTTTTTCGGATTTTTGTGTGTCGGCTTTCAACAACTGTCTATAAATCTATACAGTACGAGTATATATTGAATTCTCAAAAGCGTTAGATAAAGTCAGTTATTCCATTTTGATTGCAAAACTAGCAAGTTTAGGCTTTCATTTCTTGGATAAAATTATCCTTCAACGTAGCAACTATTTAGTCGTTGTTGACAACTTGTACTCCAATGCACAGCGTTGTCCGGGGTTCCACAAGGCACCAGTTTAGGCCCCTTGTTACTTGTTATTTTTATTAGTGGCATATCGACTTGTTCTACGTGTTCTAAATTTCTTCTAAATGCTGGTGATTTGAAGATATTCTGAATCAATAAGGCTCCATTAAGTTCCAAACTGACCTGAATGATATCTTAGCTTGGTGTGGAACGAATGGTCTGCAGTTATTGCCTGCAGTTAAAGTGTTTTCATTTATCATTTTCTAAATCGTTTGCCGTTTTCCTCACTTCTTCTTGTATGAATGGAAGCCAACTACTCGCTCTTAGCGACATAACTGATTAAGGGGTCCCGGTGGTCTAGAGCTCGAAAATTTAGGGTATTTTCGGAAATTTTACAATAAAAAATAAGGAACGATATTTAAATATTTTAGGCTCTTTATTTAACTTCTTTCACATACAAAAATTAAAAAAAAAAAATTTTAAATTTTAATAATTTAAAAAATGGCGCTGAAGTTGACCCTCCCGAAAAATTGGACCTGGACGGTGTTGTCCATTTTGGTCTTTCTATTTATCTGAAACGCAAAACCCAAAAAATTATTAATCAGTATGACTATAGCTATGTCCCGTACTAAAAAAAAAAATGGCAAAATAGCGCGGTTTTGAATTTGACACTCTTAAAATCGGGGTTTTTCAGTCTTTTAATCAAAAAAAATTCGGAATAATTGTAATAATAATATGATTCTAGTACGGGCGATAGCCATTGACGTTGTGAATAAAATTTCAGACTATTCGGTTAAATAGTTGTTTTTTTTTGTTTTGGTAACACCAGGCCAAAAACAGTCGTTTCGAGATAAATGAGTGTAAAGTTTAAGGTACAGGAGCGCGCGGACCGCTTTCTACCTAGATAATGGGCTGTAGAAGCTATAATATTGGGAATTTCCGCATGAACATTTCACAGTATATTCTTAAAATAATATACTTTTGAAATATGGAAAAAACAAAAAATCGATTGTTTGAATTTCTAGACCATCGGCTCACCTTAAGTGTAGCTTTTGACTCCAGATTAGCATTTAATATTCATTTGAATTACACCAATGCTAATTGTTATTCATTTCTTACTTTTATTCGTGGTTTTAGCTCCGATGTCACAAATCCCTGTACTATTAAGCTTTTACATATTTTCGTCGCTCGTACCATCTAAACTGAAATATGGTTCTGTCATCTGGAGACCTTATCACGAACGTCATATGACAACACTCGAGCGGGTCCAAAAATGTCTGTACGTTTTGTGCTTCGCTTGCCATTTTGTCATTCCAAATCACTTATACAAAGCTAATTGCGCTAATTGGCTTAAGATCTCTGCAAAGCAGAGGAGTTATTATTCCACTCAGCTTTATTTTAGGATGTTATTGATTCACCATATCTCCTCCAACGCATTTTTTCCATATTCTATAGCCGGGACTAGTAATGATATTTTTATACAGAGTATGTCCAAACTCTTTATCCTTCTAATGTACCTATTTCTAGACCTTTGGCTGAATTTAATATTTTCCCAATTTGTTAGATATAGATTTTTTTATACCAAAGTCTGAATACAAATTTTTGTTAAATGAAGTGTGATTTTATAATATGGTATGTAACACCTATCTCTGAACAGTCTGTAAGTAACTGTTATATCAATAAATAAATAAATTAAAATTAACCTTTTTTGTGTCATTCTTTGAATTTCATGCAATACGGCGCCAGGCCGATTTCAAATGTGAACTTGAGCAGCGCTGCTGCTGCGCCGGAGGGCTTTGAAGTCTTAATTGAGCGAGTACCTACGGCCCTATGGTCTTAGCTCAATTTTATTATTTGTGGACGCTTGTTCATTTATATATATTTTAATGTACCTGTAAAATGTTTACCTAAATTATCCGAAGTCGTTTCGAATTGCTGCTTGGTGCAAACGAAAAAGGCTTCGAGTGCAAAGGGTTTATTCTTTTAGATTGCATCATGTGTTCACATTACATGACCGCATGGCATGATTAATCCACTGTTTTGTAGCCAGGGCTGTATGGATGGGGGCGTTGTATTGTTGGTACGTCCATTGAATAGGTCCAAAAATTTCGGAAAACTGGGGAAAAGCCTTTTGGAGCACAGTCTTGTAGACATTTGCATTCATCTTTGATGAAACAAACTGCAGCTCGCAAGTTCCATAAATCGATATGGCTCCCCAAACCATTACGCCTCCTGTACAGGAGTGATGACTACTCAAAAAGCATTCCTCTTTTCGCATATCGTGAAAATAATAGTTGTAGCCATCCGGTCCGTCGAGATTGAACTTTTTTTCGTCGGAGAAGACCACAGCCTTCCACTCCTTGTTCCATGTCATGTGATCCCGCGCAAATTGAAGTCGCGCTTCTTTCCGTGCATCATTGAGAGTAGGGTTTTTTTATATTTTTAATCTCTTTAAGTGTTTAGCACTCCAAATAACTCGTTATACCGTTGCCAAACTAGCATTTACACCGCATTCATCCCTGATTTTACTGGCATAGAAGTGGGAATTCGAAGCAGTTCGAAGGATTAGTCGCCTCTCTGATGCCGTTGTAGCATACTTTTTTCCTCCTTTCATTTTTTCCCGTAATCGGCTTCATTACGAAGAAAATTGCTTACCACGTTTTGGTCAATCTTCTTTGCTATTTCATTATGTTTTAGGCCAGATTCAATATAGCCTTTAATTTGACCTTTTCCAAAATCGGTTAAAGATTTTCCCCGACCCATATTAAAAAAAATGGTAGCAATTACTTTGAATTTAAGTAGACCAAAGAAATTATATGTTTCTATTATATATGTCAAAGTTGTCAAACCTAATCAGATGAGCCAAAAATAGACCACATATTTTGCGAATTTCACGACGAAAGAAAAATTCTGATTTGCCGTTGCATAGAACCCTTTACATTTTTTTGTCATATTATGAGTAAACAAATGAATGCTCAAAAGAAAAAAGAAAGAAGGAAAAAATGCTATAGGCACAAAGAGAGAAGAAAAGATAGAAGAAATAATTTTCAAACCTATTCAGTTCAGCGGCACTGTAATTATGTTATGTTATGAAAAATAGTACCATTCTGAGGTACGTGACATACGCAGGTGACATATGACTACTTGCATTCAGGCTTTGCGACCTGAAGTTACTAACTCAAGTCATGTGGAAGAAGTTAAAAACAACCGGCCTTAAAGTAAATGTGAAGAAAATAAAAGCACTGTTACTGGTACTGAATTGGAGCCGCTGGGAGTGGATATGAAGTTTTGAAAGCGATGACAAATCGAATGCATTAGATGTGGAATGCGTTGAATGTTGAATGCAGAATTAGGCCTTCGGCATCCTCGCTCTAATACTGCAGTAGTCTTCACACAAAGCTGCGCATCATCTACTCCAGTATTAAGTTAATGCTTTTGTAAGGGTGCATCATCTGGAAAGTAACACGAAACTAGTGCAAGTATTTATTACCCGCCATCTTCGGCGCATCATACGAATTTGCTGCCCGCGAAAAATAGCCAATGCAGGCAAATTTGCTGAGGAGAACTTCTCATGTAAAGGTAGCAACCGAAATACGGGAAAGGCAATGGCAGTGGATCGGTCACACGCTGAGAACGAGCGACAGCAAAGTTACTAAACAGACGCTGCACTGGAATTATTTTCAACAAGCCAGTCGAGGGATTGGCAAACCACGTACCACCTGGCGATGATCTACAGACGCGGAAACAAACTTGCTCGGCCTAACATGGAACGAATTGAAATTGCTAGGAGATAACCGTGTTCGTTGTCGAAGAGTAGTAGTTGACGCCCTAAGCTTCAGATAGCTGAAGGAATCTATATATATACATATGTGTGACAACCAATTTGAAAATTTGTACTCTACACCATAAACTAAACTGTTACCAAGTATTTCATTTGTTCATATTCATCTGAAAATAGAATACACTGAGCACACAGTTTCTGTAAACAATCGAGTTGCAATTATTACTTCGACCACCCTATTATTTTTTTATGGATCTTCTAATAATATCATACAGAAATGGGTCATTCCATGCCAATGGTCGACTGTTGATATTTTTATACTCGCAGTTTAGCTAATCTTCAGGCAAGTAAAATTTGATATAACGACACGACGACTGTCTGGCTGCATTGATTTGTGCTAGACTATCGTTCAGTAGATTCCGGTATCGAAACACATTACATCCATAAAATATCAAATAATAAAATTGTTTTTTTTTGGGGGCGATGCGGAATGAAGTCAAAGACACACCTACGGGAATGTTGAGCTAAACGTAAATCTTTTAATTTGTAGGAAAACATAAAGACATTTACCTTATAGTGGGAAAGAAGCTCGGCCAAACACCTAATGAAGAATGTACTTACCACTTTTTATACATATAGATATATAACGGGTGATCCATTTTAAATGGCTCGCTGGAGAACTCCGGTCGGTATCTCGTGAATAACTTTAGTTATGTTTGCTTCCAATGTCTCAATCGAAGCTGGTTTATCAGAATGCATTTCGACTTTGATACCTTCACAAATAAAAGTCGTGTGATATCACACGATCTTGGTCCGAGACGAGAAAGAAATTGCTCACCGAAGCGACGAAGCAGTAAATACATTGTTTTTACAGGCTATATGGCAATTAGCGCCCTTCTTGTTGAAACCAAATGTTGTGGAAATCACGGGCTTCAATTTTCGGCATTCACTGTTACAAAGGTGCCAGTCTCGTCTTCGAAGAAATAAAGGGTGGTTAAATTTCAAAGGCCGATGTTGAACGTGAACTAAACCTACTTAAATAGCAAGCTTTAAGTGGCCAAAAATTCTTGTAGATTTAGGTTTTTCTTTGCCTTGATGGTGTTGCGTAATTTCTTTATAAAGAGTGGTTAAATTCTAAGGGCCGATGTCGAATGTAAACCACACCTAAACCACAAGCTTTTTTTTGCATTTTACTTAACATTTTTCAATGTCAAATCAACTCAATTTGAACAATGGGAAGATACATAATCAAGCAACGTGTTAAAGTTATTCGGGCTTATTATATAGTGAATGACCAATTTTCGAAGAAAATCATCTTCAGTGATGAGGCACATTTTCACCGCAGTGGATTCGTCAATAAACAGAATTGCCGCATTTGGGCGAATGATAATCCGATAGTGATTGCCGAAAAACTAATGCACCCACAATGAGTGACTGTTTGATGCGGTTTATGGGCCGGCGGCATCATTGGGCCGTATTTTTTCCAAAATGAGGCCAGTCAGGTGCTACTGTGAATAGTGTTCGCTATCGTGAGATGATAACGAACTTTTTATGGCCCGAATTGGAAGATATGGATGTGAACGATATGTGGTTTCAACAGGACGGTGCCACTTGTCACACAGCTAACGAAACAATTGCTATTTTGGAGTTATTTGAAATAAAAGGTGCACATCGATAAGCCAGCAACAATTCAAGAGCTAAAGGATGAGATAATTCGGCACATTAATGGCATAGAACCTCAATTATGCCTCAGCGTCATCGAAAATTTGGACCATCGGATGGAGGTGTGCCGCCGAGGCTGCAGCAGCTATTTGGCCAATATTTTACTCCGTACGTAATTGAGCTATACCAATATTATCATAATAAAGAGAAATGACAATAATTTAGTAAAAAAAATCTAGTTTATTCAAAATCAGTATCGGCCCTTAAAACTTAACCACCCTTTACATATGAGCCGATTCAGAGCGATTGTTTTCAATGAATGTAATGACTGTTCTTGAATAGCTTCGGACATCTCTTTAGCCCAAATACCGAAAATTTGCTTGTTGCTGGAGCCCTTAAACCAAAAATGAGCCTCATCTTTGGTCCAGTTGGCCTTAGTTTGCCTAAGCGCGCAATAGACACTGTTCACAGAGCGTCGATTTTCGTAGTGCAATTGTACGATTTATAAACGTTGTTGAGATGTAAGCCTTTCTATAACAAAATCTCAATTAATACTGAAGAAATTATATAGTTTGACAGCAGTCACGCGTGATCTGTCAAAAAGCCCCATTGGAAAAAGTATCTCCAATCGGATCACACTTTATTTACTTATGTCCTAAGCTCATAGGTGCTAGTAGCTCAAAAATTCCCTCTCTAGAGTAGCTTATCAATTAGTTCTCATCAAAGAAATTATGCTGAGTTAGCAGTTCATAGGGCCTAAAAAAATTTGAATATCTTAGTACACCCTGAACGTTTTGAAAACGTCAAACATATAATAAAGTATCCCTAATCCTGTGGTCTTGGAGTGCCTCTCGTGCAAAAATGTTTACATTTGTGTTCATTTCCATTTCGTTATCCATCACAGCCAACAATATACATACTTGAAGTGTTTTGCAGCTGCTGATTGCCAACAACGTTTGAACAAATGAACTCGAACTTAAATTGAAGATGTTGTCAGTCAAAGTGAAGAAAACAAAACTCAAGCAAAGAAAAACAAAAAATGAAAAAAAAACAATAAGGAGATCAAAATGTAAGCAAACAAATGAGGAGACGGAGCATAGCTGCAGCTGTTGATGTTGTTGCAGCAGAAGAGTGCACTAACAATAATAGTATATCAATCGTCTTTTTACGTTACGTTACAATTGACAAGGTGGTATAGTTTGTGCATAAGATGCTGCTGCAGCTGCAGCAAGCAATAACAAAAACATGTTCCAGCGTCAACAACAAGTCAAGAGAAAAAATATTTAATGTATTAGAGGTGGCAGCAAATGGCAATGGGAAGCGAAAAACTCATTTATAACGGTGAAGAATGACTTTCAATTACTTCTGTGTGAATGAACGTGAGTCATGCGCCCAACGACACCAAACACAAGTTTGTGCAATCAAAGTGGCATTTGAGGGGTAATAGGACCATCAGACTGTCATTCACTATCAGCAAATAAGTCTTACAGCCAGAAAAATAACAACACCATAACCTCAGTGCACTTTCTAGTTGCAGATATAGTCGCATTTTGCTTTAAAAAACTTTATTTTTACTATTTGCTGCATACAGCTGGTTGACTGCCAGCGTGCCTTGTCATTTAGCCCATAATAAAAACAATGGCGAAAGCTTTATAAAGGGTTTCCCAATGTGGGTGGGTCAATGATGAATTGGAATAAAACAGCTGTATGAAATATAATAAGCTGCATATTAGGTATACGTGTTTTAAGGCTTTTATGTGCCGGTTTTTATTAAAATATAAACTGCATCTGAGGAAAAATTTTTTTTAAGGCCCTTCCCAAGATTAGCCCGGTAATGCCAGCTCTACTTTTACATAATTCTGCTGCATAGCACTTAATTAACTCAACGAATGGTATGAGTTATTGGTTATCGTGACCATAAAGGCATCAGTAGATTCGCTTGTACATGCACTTCAGAAAACTATATTAGAGCAAAATTCTAGCAGAGTCAAATCACTTAACTTTGGTGACTAATTCAGGCCACCCCTTCAGAAGACAATTATACCCTCAGGTCCATCATACAAAATGTTCACTGTGGTGTTTACTATCTGGCATTCATATGCCATATCCCACATATTAGAACTACATGCCGCTCTCATCCATATCGTTGGAATTGAACCGAAAAAAACTGCTTACCTTCGATTTGTAATGCTCGCCGCTGCTGATGAAGGCTTCACTAAATACATTTTTGAAGAAATGCTGTCCAATGATCCAAAATTTGCCTCAAAGAGTTACATTTTGTTTGATTCGTTGAGGTTGGCATTAACCGATATATGGAAAGATATCATAGAGTCCAAGAAAAAAGTTAAAGTTAATTCATATTTTGAACAAATGTTGCCTACTTTTCTTTTTCTTTAGTCCTCATTGATTTTTTATAAAAATATAATTTATACTACCAAAAAAATTTACAGTTTAAAGTTGCAAAATTAAAATTAAAAAGCAAAAATCAAAAAAATATTTATCAATATTTCAAACTGTTTTATCAGAACTTTTAGAATAAATCTGGTAAACAATTAACTAAATTTTATATTAGTATAACAAAGCGCAGAATTGAAGTGGTTCAAAAATCATGTTATTTTTTTTAGAATTTTTTTGTTTTTTTTTTTTGGCCATTTTGTACATTTTCTCCAGGTAGAAATAATTTCGAGCATTTATTATATAAAGAATATATGAGACGCGGTCAGAGAAAAAACTTTCAAAAATCAACGAGAATTGAGGCACTTGAAATTTGCACTAAAATTAAACTCGTAACCATTTTTCCTTTTTTTATTAAAAGCTTTAGCGAACTTTTTTCGAATTTTTACAAGCATTGATTTAGGCTAAATTTGTTGTGAACTGAACCATATTTTTATAAATAATTAATGAAAATTAAAAACAAAAAAAAAAAAAAGTTGTCTTCCAAAAATGTGACTGAAATTTATTTTTAAACCAATACTTTTTCACTTTCCATCAGCGAAGACTCATTTTTACTATAATAAAGTTTTAGACACGTGATGCTCAACCATGTAACTTTTCACGCTTATTTGGCATCAGTTACTGAATAATAAGTAGCAGATTTGAAGGCCGCTCCCAAAACATTGTGGTCGCCACAGCCTAGCAACATCCACTCATCCCCATTGGAGGGCCCTTTCTTTTTGTTAGCGGAATGTAATTTAATTGTTGTTCGTGTTGTTATTGTTGCCATTGTCGCCCAAGTGACACTTTGGAAATTGCAAAACTGCTCTGAGCTAGGTAATTGCGTCAATGAAAAATTGAAACTGATGAAAATTAATTATTTTCCACTGCTCAATGACTCTTCACTGAAGTCGACGTACTTGCTTACTTACTTGCATACCACTAGCAGCTTGTGCACTATATTTATAAATATATTTCTGTATATTTGTTTACGTAATCAATGTTGTGCGCATAGTTGCACAAATAGTTTTCCCATCATCAATAGCATCACCCTCTTCCCTGCGCCTTGTTCCTTGTATATTTACAGATTTTGAATATTGTTGTAATGTTGGCTAGTGTTGTTTGCAGGCAACTCGCGTGCAGGCTAAGTGCCACTTGTAATATATACCTATGTTTGTGTGTGCGTACTTCTATAAGTATTTATTTTACTGGGTAATGGTAACACTGTGTTCTCAACAGCGATTGAATTTCGCGCTCATCCAGCAATAAATGGGATTCAATAAGTATTCGTATTTAATTGATTTACACACCTGCAATTATGTAGAGAAAATGTTGAAACATAAGTTGTACGGTGCGTATAAGTGACTTTAATTACAGGTTCAATTATTGAAGTTTTTATTTTGCATTTATTTCAAGTTTGCGCAATTTTGTGAATTATCTGCAGTTAGCGAATATTTAAATGAGAGTGCACTTACTTTTGATTAATCTTTATTCAATAATTACACCAATACAACACTTTCAATACATCCATAGATATGCCAGCGAGCATTGGTTGGACAACTTTTAAATTATGAGACACTTGAAGCACTTTTTAAGAACGAAATTCATTTGATTAATTAAGTACAGTTACTGTAAACGAATCAATGAAATAGGTGATTATACATCTTGAAGGGATGTGAGTATACCAATTCGGATATACTATCAGCGCTTTTCAAGCTATCCTCGCAAAGGTAAGTAATCTGTGGCTAACTCTATGAAAGTAGCACTGCAAAAATGTTTACGATATTTTTGATATCTGTATTTTAAAGACTCTGTATTTTAAAGAATAGGAAGTAGAGTTTTTTCTTCAGAGTCAATCGATTGGTCCATATTGTAGAACACACTGTAGGCGGTAGACTTCCTCGAACTTTAATAAACGGTCCTTCAAAAAAAAGCGCCTGGATGTTGTTTTAAATAAAATATGTACAAAGTTATTCTTTCAGATTTCAATATTTTTATTCAAAATACAGCTCTTAACAATTTTGTTTATTACCAGTACGTTGACAGGTAAAATGCGCCAAATAGTCAATTCATGAATCCAAATATCGATGTTGAAAGTTGTTTTGCAACACTTTTTCGTCTCAACAGAACCTCCATTCTTTGGTCTGCCAGTCCACTTTCTACCTTCCATGGACCAGTTTCTTGAGTTTTGAACTTTTTCACCAAACATTCAATTGCCAACTTATTTGAACATAATTTCCACCAAAAATTACGAGTTCTCCGATAGGTTTATGAATATTTTTAAAATAAGTTTTATTAATTTTAACACATATTTCCATTATGTAAAATTGTTCATCTGTTGCAATTGTTAAAGATAACTTAAAAAGGTACCGTGTAAGAATTATTCACTACTGACATCTAGGCTTCATTTCTGAAAGACCTTTTACAATCTATTCATAAATCCCTCGAGGGTGAACAGTATCAAGGGGTTTATGACAATATCGAGTAAAATTAACGAATGTGGTTCCAAGCCACAAACCAGTAACGCAAAATGTTTATTTTATTTGGTTTGAAAAAAATTGGCAAAAGTCAAGAGGATTTGTGAGCCCTCTTAAACTTGCACTTTATTTTTCAAAGATCTCATGGACTACAAAACTGCGTACCCAATTTTTTCCCTTTAACTCTGATTGAACAATTTTTCATTCTGACGAAAATTTGTAAAATGTTACAACCCTGCGCAACGACTTTAAGGAAAAAAAGTTCGAATTCTCACATAAAATTAAAGAATATATAAATTCAATTTTTCCTTTATTTTTACATAATAAAAATATATATATATATATATATGTATAAAGGGTGGTTAAATTTCAAGGGCCGATGTTGAATGTGAACCAATCCTAAACGTCAACGACACCGTTGGACTTCTTTCTTTGAGATTATTTGAAAGAAAAGGTGTACGTCGATAAGCCAGCAACAATTCAAGAGCTAAAGGATGAGATAATTCGGCACATTAACGGCATAGAACCTCAATTATGTCTCAGCGTCATCGGAAATTTGGACCATCGGCTGGAGGTGTGCCGTCAAGGCCGCGGCGGCCATTTGGCCAATATTTTGCTTTGTACATAATTGAGCGATACTAATATTACCATAATAAAGAGAAATGACAATAATTTAAAAAAAAATTTCATTTTATTTAAAATCAACACCGGCCTTTAAAACGTAACCAGCCTTTATATATACCGTCAGCGTCAAAATAAAGTGAACACCAGATATTGTTAAGTTTTGACTATTTGTTTACTTGCCTTATAATTTCAATTACAGGGTGGCTGATGAAAGCCGCTACCAAAGAAAAATTGAATAACTTTTTTTTCTTTTTAAGTTATCTGTTCCATTTTTATTTTAATTTGCAGATTGATCTTTAAAATTTATTAAAATGGATAACTGGGACACGCAAACAAGAATTTGGATAGTCCGCCGCTATCACGCACTGGAGTCCGTAGTTTTGGTACAGAGAGAGTACAGGCGGATGTTTGGCGGCGATCCCCCGAGCAGATGGGCCATAATGAGACTGGTGAATAATTTTGCTGAGCAAGGAACAGTCGCAAGAAGGCCTTATCATCGAAACCCACCAGTTCGGACGGAGGAAACGATCGCTGCTGTAGCTGCAGCTATACAAAGCAATCCAAGGGTTTCAACAAGAAGCTTATCTGCTCAACTTGGTGTCAGCCGACAGTCTTTGCAAACAATAATGCACAAAGATTTAGATTTATTTCCCTACAAAATTCAAATGGTTAACAAACTGAATGCGGCAGACTTGCCGATTCGCTTGGAATTTTGCCAGAAGATTCTGCAAATGGTGGAAGAAGACCAAAACATGTTAAACTGCCTTTTCATGTCTGATGAGGCCCATTTCGATTTAAACGGCAATGTGAACAAACAAAATTGTCGAATATGGAGTACTTCTAACCCACAGATACTCCACGAGACGGAATTGCATCCTCTTCGAGTGACAGTGTGGTGTTCGGTTTCTTCACGCTGTATTGTCGGACCTTATTTTTTTGAAGAAAATGGTCACAGCGTTACGGTTACTGGAAACCGTTATTTGAAAATGCTGAAAGAATTTTTCTATCCAGAACTACGCCGAAAGAGAATTTCTTTCAACTCTGTGTGGTTTCAACAAGATGGGGCAACGTCTCACATAGCTCAGACTGTTATGACAGAGTTGCGGCGAAAATTTCCCAATAAACTGATTTCAAGAAACTCCGAATTTCGTTGGCCCCCCAGGTCGCCTGACCTTACTGCACCTGACTTTTTCTTGTGGGGTTTATGTAAACAAGAAGTTTATAAAACAAAGCCAACAAATTTGGATGAACTAAAACAATCCATTCGGGCAACAATTGCGGCTATTCCTGTCGCAACTCTCAAAGCAGCAATGAACAACTTTTTACTAAGATGCCGCACTTGTGTCAACGAGCATGGGGGGCATTTAAATTCAATTATTTTTAAAACTAGTTAAGCTACATTTAATAAAATTTAATGACCTTCAACTTGAAAAAAAAATAAATGAATTCCATAAACTAAAAAAAAAGTTATTTGAGTTTCTTAATGTAGCAAAATTCATCAGCCACCCTGTATTTGTTTATAAAAACATGGTTTGTACTAAAATAAAATTCATATAAACTAGGGTTTCAAACTTAACACAAAATTTATAAAAATTCTGCAAATGCTTAGCAAAATTTCACAATTTTTACGAGGAACTTATAGAAAAATTTCAGGTACACAATTTTTTGAATTTTTAGGATGTGCATTTTGCACATTTTCTCTATTGGACACAATTTTCTTATATGGAAAAAACATCTTATACCGTCAGCAGAAAAAATTGTCAAAAATCACTGTACTTTGAATGTACTTAATACCAAAAATAATACCAAAATTCAATAATCTACAATTATATATTATTAGGTACATTCACCATTGAACCACAATTTAACCCCGCTGCCCTTTATCAGATAAGTTAATAAATAGAATTCAGCCACTTCGAACCTGAAGAGCTGATATCTTTACAGCTGAACGCCGCACTTCGAGTTTTTATATATCTTCAGATAAAAGCTAAAATTTCGAGTTCCACGTTAAGGCTCATATGTCACATGCAACTTGTTGAATAAAAAATTAAAAAAAAAACATCAATCTGATAAACATACCGGAATTTCAAAATTTTTAGAAAATTTGTGGCATGGAGTTTTGATTAGGAGTGTGCATTAAAGTTTCTTTATTAACCTCTTCAAATAAAAACAGTTTCTTCAGAAGGAGTCCAACTATCAGCTAAAGAAATTTACTGGGTAATCCGTTCAGAATGATGTTTGGTGTAATTATGTGTCATTCTTCGGACGAAATGAGTTGAAGTGGGGCTTATGCCAGGGGTGCCAAATTATATGTCATACTTTGGATAAGTTCAGTTGAAGTGAGGCCGCAGTTGATAAAGAAATGCTTCGCTCAAGCCGAATTTTTATTGAAAACATCAGTGCCTATGAGGAACAATAATAGCAATGGTGCTTCTCAGAAATATTACGGAATACCAATAAATCCTAGAACAAATGGAATCAATATCAAAATATTTTTAATAGTTTTTCTTCGATTTTCCTGGTGTGTGAATCTCTTCTGCCAGCTGAAAAAGTAAGCCAAAAAGGAAAAATAGTAATAAAAATGTAAATATAAATAAAAGTAAAATATGTTTGTGGTAAGATCTTAGCTCCAAGAAGTTGAAATTGAGGAAAAACAACTTAACCTTTTGCTGGTTTATTCACTCCGGAAACTGATTCACATATTTCTTTTGACCAATAATTATATTAGTAGTATTCCATGGGTTCCGTATTTACTTGGCATGATAATCTAAGGATATTAGGATCTAGTAGAATATCATCTTCGCATCCATTCCGTGAGAGGTTTCGTTTGAAGAGTCTGTTTTAAAAAATGAAAACTAAGATGCGTGGTACTCTGGATAATTATTAAAAACTTCGTAACTTCTGAGTTTTTTTATTTGATTATTGTATTGAATCTCACTTGCGTAGAGTTTTTTACGTAAGTTCACAGGCAGCAAGTTGAGTGTAATTTCGAGGGTTTTTTGCGGCGTTTTGTGTAAAGCCTCTTTGGTTGGATATATGAAAACTTTTTTGGCTTTGTGAGCATAGTTCTTACTGAATACTTCTCTGCCGATGTCACCCAGATTGTCATTACTTACAATGTTGTATTTTCTTAGAAAAAAAAAGAAAATTTAATCTATATATATGTATGTATGTACGCAGTAGAAAAATTATAGTACGACAATATATTGTGTAAATTTCAATTACTTTTTGCAAACATACAATACAAAGTTTGAGACTCTAAGTTATATAGTTTTTGTTATAGTGAGAATTTTATTTTGATTAAGATTTAAAAAAGATTTTAGTAAATAAACAAATAGTCAAAACTTTGCAATATGTCGCGCGACTATTACTGTAAACGCGGTTGTAAATGGGCAGCTATTTTTAATTCAATTTTTAAAGTGTGCCATACTAGCGCTTACTTCTGTTGCATTGTTGCAGACTGTAGAGAAATGGCCATTTGCAGCACTATAAGCACACGTACTATGTGTGCATTTATCATTTTTCATTTATCTAAGGCTCGGCCCCTGCTTGATGTTCTCACAGCATTAGTTAGTCATCATTTTTGAAAATTCATCGTGTGCCTTTATAACTTTTCCTTGATTATAACTGTAAATCGGTAACTGCTACCAGTCTTTTAGAAGGTTCAATGAAAATTGATGCTTCGGCATGGCGTCATGTCCAAACATATGTGCTTATACCTACAATAGGCAACCCAGGTATAACACGGCGTATGATGAACCTTTTACCGACATTTGTGCACTCAATTCATAGCAGTGAGAAATTTTGCACAGAGTTTAATAGTTCAATTTAATTAAGTCAAACGCAATTAAGAGGAAGAAATATACAACTAGCCAATACCAACAGAAGCGTCCATTGATAAATGTGAAAATGATGCTCGGCAACTTTGCTGCGAACAAATAGCAATTAATTTCAAAATCAAAGTCATTCACTTCAGAAGACAAAGTGACTTAAACAATTTTACGGATGTGTGTACAAATAAAAGCAAGCATACATATGCACAGTGTTTATTACCAAAAATCGTACAGATTTATTTTTTGCAATGTTTTTAAAGTTAACTTTAGTTAAATTAATCAAACATCCTTTCTTTTTGAAACATCCTTTCTTACAAAAACTTTTAAAAGGTTTAACCTATTCTCGTTTAATATAAACAAATTTTTAAGAACTTTTTGAGTATACAGTTTCGTAACTTATTCAATTAAAAATAAAAAATAATATTGTGAGAGTAACTTCGGCTGCCGCATCGTCGGAGACTCGCCAACAGAATTCTGCCCATTCATTTCATACGTATTCACACACTCAACATGCGCGGAGAATGGGTTGATTTTCTTGTATATCCACAACACAAACTTAGTTTTTCCGTAAACAGACCTTTGCATCAGCTCATCAACTGATGCTTTTGAATTAGTTGAGAGCCGGTTAGCGATTTTCTTTTCACCACGACTCTTTACTGTTGAAAATGTTTCAATGAAATGTTTAAAAGGTTACTAAAAAAAAAAAGAATTATTTCCAAAATATTTGCCTTTACTGATTTAAACTCTTCAGAAACTGAAATCCATGCATTTTTTATACATCGTAGGAATAATATTAGAAACTATTAACTTACGTCCAAATAATATAATATTAGTTTGTGCAAAAATTAGTCCCTTACTTTTGCTTTAAATTTTGGCGAAAATGTTTTTAAACTGTTTTATGATTGAACTATAGCTCGTGAGCCATACTGCGACTACTAATATGCCGGTCCACTTCAATTATTTCTGTGATTCGATCGACAGTTCTAATACTTTGGACATTTTCTTTATCATCGAAAATGCCTGCGACGAAACCAAAATTGCATGTAATTAGCTGTTACAGTATCGGCACCATTTACAATTTCAGCGACCTGGCTTCCATTTTCCGTTTTATCAAAAAAACTGTTAAATGTACCGAATTTTCTCGTAGACTTCCATTGTTAAAACCCTGTAACTCACACTTGAATGGACCAAGTAAAAGACAGGAATAGAATTTTTTTTACTGTTTTTTTTACTGTGTACATAAACTTTAAACTGTTTGATCCATTCTTCACAAGATATAAATCACTACAGCCATCTGCCGAGAAAATAATGCATTTCTTTTCCCCCAAATTTATGTATTTTTTCCTAATATCCACGTGTTTGGTTTTTCTTTTCTTTTTTGTGTATTTATACCCAAACATACTTTACTTTTATTTATATTTTTATTTTTGTTACTATTATTCTTGGTTTACTTTTTCAGTTTGTTTCATAGTTATGGAAAATTTGCAATCAAAAATGCGTTCCTATCAATTGCCGGGAACTGTGGAAGAGCAAATGTGGAAGGCCGTCAGAGAACTCTTAATTTCTGCATGGTCTTTAAAAATCATTTAAAAATTGGATTATGTTGTATTAAATTTGCATACTGAGAAAAATTTTAAAAAATCCTTTTAAAATTTTTGAAGATTCGATAAAATTTTCTGTATTTTTTAGCCTTTTCTAAAGCTTTCAAAACAATGGTTTATGCTGTTTCAGTTAGAATTAGAATTTCTCTTTTATATCAAATTAACAAAAAAGTGTTTGGCATTTGAAAAAAATAAAAAACTGTACGTCTTCCAGCGACACTCACTGTATACTCGTATGTAGCTCTTGTATGCACTCTTTAAAATAGCAGAGAAATGAGCTTAACCAATGCTGAGTTGTAGTTGTGATGCAGTGGCATCAAACCCATTGAAGCAGTGGGATGTTAAGGGTACAAAAGACCTGGAAAGACTTACGTATAGGGGAAAGGACCCCAAGTCAATGAAGCCAACTGAATTGTACGTACATTGTGCTGATGCATATTTCGAAATGACTTTTGGTAGACAACTAAATGAATCGGCAAAACGAACATAGCGACTTATTCTCTGTGTGACTAGCAATAACAGCAAAAACAACAACTATTAATCTCGGTTGATGTAGTAACAACGATAGAGCTATACCATATACGAGCCCATTATGCAGCAATAAATCAACACACTTAACAACAAATCTTTAGTGAAATGGGAAATGCATTCTCAAATAAAATTATTTATGGTTTTCGCGGACAAGCGAATAGCGGAAAATGGTGCATATACATATGTACTTGTATACAGGAGTACAGTGGAGTGCAGAGCATCGAAATATCGCAACAAAAAAATATGCGTAATAGGCAACTACGTCTTTGCTGACAACCACTAAACTCGCATCGCTGAGTTCTAGCAAATCACACCAAAAGCGGCAAATTCGGTTACCCAAAAATGGCAGAAAACCCAATAACGTAAAAAATTCACAAAAATGATATTAAAAGAAAGTGAGTACACAAACAAATAAAAATATAAATAAATAAACGAGAATACGCATTCCTTGTGCAACAAAGTTATCATCAGAGCTGGTAAGAATTTGAGCCAAAAATGAGGGAGAGAAAGAAAATGAAAGTAATAAGTAGAACGCAAACTGAAAAGAAAGAAAACTTGAAACAATTGCACCAAACCAAAAGATGGGCGTTGCAGCACGAAAAAGAAGAACAAATGAAGAATGAGCAGGTTGAGAAATAAGCAAAAATGAGTAAGTAAAATGTTAAAAGGAGAAGCAGCAGCCGAAAGAAATGACTACCGAATAAATAATGTTGGTTATTTTCTTTCCAATTCGTTCAAGTAAAATTCAGTTGAATTTATAGTTTGGTAAGCAAATACGCAAATGCATTGACAGCAACTGGCTGTGACAGCAAAAACCAGAGTGTCAACTGCTGACAAAGAAAAAACACTCCCTGTAAATGGAATGCAGCCAGAAAAAGAGCAGTGAAAGTTAATTTCTCATGCGATTTCATTGCAGAAGTAAAAATCTTGAAATAAAATGTCAATGAGTTGCAGTTTTTTTGAAACTAATAACTTGAACGCAGCTACTATTCATTTACATGGCAGACTTTCATAGAGTTTATTTTATTTATTTAATATGCACGGACATAAGTTTCATGAAGCTCACGAAAACCGCATTGATGTTTTACAATTTGATTTTATTTATTAATTTTTTTTTCTAGTGGTTATATGCATTTGCTTATGGAAGAAAACATCCAATACAGTTAGTCTACCAAAATTCAATGGACTATGAAAATTAAAAAATGGGCTAAAACGTTGAAAAATTAGGCCCGTCTCGTCTTAGCGACTGTCACGGGGTGTGTGGCTATCCGGCAGCGTCTGTATTTCATGTTAGAAGCGGCTGTCAATACTTCTCAAGAGGAAAAGAAAACTCAAATACTTCCTGCGAACCAATGGGAGTAAGCACGTAAAATCATAAGTAATCAGGTAGCAACCTACAACATTAGAAATTTCGTGCTCAAACGATCTACACAAAGTGTCGAATACAATAGCAATAAATCATCGGGAACGACTCGGCAACGTCAAAGGACTGAGAGATTAAAACATAAAAATATCATGAGAATCGATGCATGGGGCATAAAAACATGGATAAATAAAGATCAAGAAATAATTGAGGAGTTAAAAGAAAAAAAATTCTCGATTTGTTGTATTTCGAAAGTAAATGTTATGATTTTTTAACACATTTGAACTTATAGACACAATTATTTTGTAAGTGTATGCAACTTTGTCAAAAACAAACGTTTCAGAAGAGACAACCTTGAAAATACAAAAATATTTGTCCTAATCGGGGCATCCGTGCATAGTTATAAGCTTACATACATAACTGCCCTAACCGCTATTATACAGGGTGCGCCATCTCGAGCTTCGGTATGAAAATATTGAATAACTTTAGCAGCTAGCAAAATTGAATGTTTGTTGGTGTTTTTTGATTTGATTTTGTCCTTTACAACCTGTTTCAACTGCACTTAGAACACAACATCCAACAAATGACCACCTTTACGAGCCACACAATATTGTGCTCTTTTTTTCGAATTTTCCATTACTTTTCCTAGCATTTCGGGTGATATTGCCTCTATTTCAAATTTAATGTTGGTCCTGAGCGCTTCCAATGTAGTGGGCTTGTTGGCGTATACTCTACTTTTTAAATAGCCCCACAAAAAAAATCCAGTGGTGTCAAATCCGGCGATCTTGGAGGCCACTCAACATCGCCACCTTTCGACATCAACCGGCCAGGGAACTTTAGCTTCAGTAGTTCAGAAGTTCAATAAATTTTTTTTGTAAGGAAACATGTGAAGATCCTCTTTTAAAATCCTTCTAAAAGTTGTTACTTTTATTTTTAGCTGCTGGGCACAGTGACGCTATGACAGATTTGGGCTTTTCAAAACACTCTGCTGGACAGTTTCAACAATTTCATTCGAGCGTCTTTTACGAACTGAAACACGTTGATGATTTGCTACAGACCCCGATTCTTCAAAATTTTTAGTCAGATTGCGTATGGTGTTATCAGAAGGCACTTTACGATCGCGGTATTTTCGACGGTATGCGCGTTCAGCAAGCACAATTGAACGACCATTTTCCAAAGACATGGTCACAATTTCCGCGCGTTCTTTAGGTGTAAAGTTATTCATCGTTAAAATTGCACTGAATTGACGTTACCAAATTATTTTTTCTCAAGTGCTTCTGACAATAGATAGCAAAGTTATTCAATATTTCCATACCGAAGCTTGAGATGGCGCACCCTGTAGTAAATCATATCCCTACGATTTCTTCTCATATATATTCGGTTGCAAAATTATAAGCACACCACAATTTTTTTATAAAATTATAATTTATACTACAACATAATCCATATAACGCAAAGTTTCAAACGTTGTACCAAATTAAAAAAACAAACAAAAAATTCCCAATTTCATCACAGTTCTCAACTGTTTAACCAGAATTCACAGTTTTACAATTGAAATTTTGTGCAAAGTGCAAATTTCATGAGTCTATAATAAACCGTTGATTTTTGACAATTTTTATTTTCGTTATGGTGTCACTCCTATTCTTCCACACAACTTCTACAGGCTCGAGTTTTTTTGCCCAGCATCGCCAAAACTAAATTTGCTAAATAATTTTTTTTACTACATTTTATTTTATTCTTATATTCCTCATATCTCATTGTAAATGTGCAAATTAAATGCCTTAAGCAATCGAAATGACTCACCTGCTTTGTTCACAAGAGCCATAAAATAAACAAACGCACAGCATCAGATGTGCTACACGATGCAGACGTGTGAACGTATAGAATTTATTGCCTGCACTGCATTTAAATCAATATTAGAGGAAGGCAAATAAATTGTTGCAAGTAATGGTATTTAAAGTCTGCCACTGGGTGATAGGTATTGCATATAGCAGTACCTGCTACAGGTTGAGAGCTTAATTGCAATCTGACATGGTTGCCAGCACATTTCAATGCGATCTGGTTACCACTTGCCACATGTTGTATGCCGCTTACTGCCATTCACCGCCAGCAACAGTTCAAGTTGCCAAGTCACTTAATTGGATTTCACTTGTGAACACCTTAGAGCTGATATGGTGTTTGTAAATAAAACAAAAATGTTATATTAGCTGGTAAGAAGGAATAATAATGGCCGACAAGCTAGAGAAGATTGATGAGAGAAGAGTAGTTGATTTTATCTAAATTAAGTCAGTTATTTATGCGCAAATATTTTGTTTTTAATCTACCTTTGTTTTATGCAGTTTAAGGAATGAGTGATTTATTTTTATTTATCATTTCATCGAATTGCCGAAATTTTATTATTTTCACAAGAATTTTATATTTAAAAATTTTTAAATTGGCTTTCACATAGTTAGCTGTTGTTATTTCTATTTTACACTTTGTCCGACTTATTCGAAAGTATAGAGATAGAAGCGGGAAGAGTTGGGCTGTGGTCAATCAACAAAAACTAAGTATTGGGTGTTGTCTAAAAGCATTGAGACGTAACATTAAATCAATCCACTGTAGACACATTCAAGTGCTTGGGCGTCCTAATCGCAAACGACAATCGCACTAAAGAGTGCATTCAGGACCGAATGATTACTGCAAACAAAAAATACTTTGACAATATGCACCTATTTAAATCGAAGATATTATCTAGGAATTTCAAACATATGACTCTCAGAGTCTTCGGGATAAAGATATCCATGAGGATATATGACTCCAGGCTAAGCAAACGAGGCTTTACATAAAGGGTGGCTAAATTTTAAGGGCCCATATTGAATGTGAATCACACCTAAACGTCAAGCTTTTTCTGCATTTCCTTTGACAATTTTTAATTTCAGACTAACTCAATTTCAACCGTGCAAAGATGCATAATCGACCAACGCGTTAAAGTTATTCAGGCATATTATGAAAACGGACGTTCAAATCAAAATGCATATCAAAGTAAATCATCTTCAGTGATGAGGCACAGGTTCACCTCAGTGGATTCGTCAACAAGCAGAATTGCCGCATTTGGGTAAATGATAATCCGAGAGTGTTTGCCGAACCAATGCACCCACAAAGAGTGACTGTAGGTGAGGTCTATGGCCGGCGGCATCATTGGACCGTATTTTTTCCAAAATGAGGCCGGTCAGGCAGTTACTGTGAATGGTGTTCGCTATCGTGAGATGATAACGAACTTTTTATGGCCTGAATTGAATGATATGGATGTGGATGATATGTGGTTTCAACAGGACGGTGCCACTTGTCACACAGCTAACGAAACAATGGCTCTTGTGCGCGAAAAATTTGACGGCCGAATAATCTCACGTCGCGGCGATGTCAATTGGCCACCAAGATCATGTGATTTGACACCGCTGGCCTTCTTTCATTGGGGTTATTTGAAAGAAAAGGTGTACGTCGATAAGCCAGCAATGATTCAAGAGCTAAAGGATGAGATAATTCGGCACCTTAATGGCATAAAACCTCAATTATTTGACACCGCTGGCCTTCTTTCTTTTGGGTTATTTGAAGGAAAAGGTGAACGTCGATAAGCCAGCAATAATTCAAGAGGTAAAGGATGAGATAATTCGGCACCTTAATGGCATGAAACCTCAATCGAAAATTTGAACCAACGGATGGAGGTGTGCCGCCGAGACCGTGGCGGCCTTTTGGCCAATATTTTGTTCAATGCGTAATTGAGGCATACTAACATTATCACAATAAAGACAAATGATAATAATTTGTTAAACAAATTATACTTTATTCAAAATCAACACCGACCTTTAAAACTTAACCACCTTTTATAAATACGAAACAACAAAGAGTTACTCTAAAACTCATTCATTGTTGGCTATACCGAAAATAGAGTTCCAGAAAGGTTTCCGGAGCTGGATCAAGCGCTGGTATTACTTGCAACGCACTTTGAAGGTAATAATATTACTTTTGTGGAATAAACTTTCGATCAAGGTGGTTTACCGCCAAATTTAGTTGATGAAACGGACTACTTCAGGACTAGTCGAGTAAGTACATTTGACTGAAGTTATATTCCTTAATTAATCACAAAAAATACTATTTCTATGAATAATAATAAATAATAATTGAAAAATATGTTATGTTGTACGTCATATAATTTTTACCCATCTCTTGATGCAACTTGTAAATATGAAAAATTTATATGCCTTACACGTTTCCACATTACACATTTTCACACACGCTTCAGTCCCTTGTGTCAACTTGAGCACATCCTTGCTTTGTTTTGTGTGAAAAATGTGTAGCACAACAGATAGATTTTTTATTTTCTATTTATTTCTAAACGTGTTTTGATTTATTTCCTATAAGTATACAGGCTTCTCTTATTTTTGCTTAAATTTGCTTTTTTGGTGTTAAGTCAAATTGACATTTTTTCGAGGAACTCAAGCATGTTACAGTGAACTACTTTGTGTTTTAGACTATTTTTGAATACTTTTACTACATTTAGTCGAAGAAAGTTCAACTTGCAGGAAGTAAGCTCAAATTCACGGAAAAGTACAGATAATTAAAAAAATTTTCTGTATTTTTGTTTAAAAGTACATATATACACACATATAAGCACAAACACACTTGTGCACTTTCTACTCGACTTAAAGGACAAGAAGAGCTTGGACAGCAAAAAGGATTAATTGAAATTGATGAAGCTGCCAAGTGTAAGTGACATTTGACTTCACTTGATTGTCATTTATAGGTAGAACAAATAGACGAAAAACACACACAAGCGCAGCATGACTATCCCTAACAAGTGAACGCTCAACTAGCAAAATTATAAAGAAAGTGACAAGGAAACACACAAGTAAGCGGGGATTATAGGGTCATCATTGTAAACGAAAGGACAAGCAGCGTTCTTTGTGCGGCCAAGCACACGTGTGCACTTCAATCTTAAGTGTATGCTTGTATGTGTGTATATATGTAAGTGTGTGTTGAAGTTTGTGTTTGTGCATAAGTTTCTCAATTTTCTATGGCTGTGTGTTTGTCTACTGGCGCATGCTTGGCTAGGCGCCCTAAGCAAACACAAACAAATTTCTGCCCTATGGCTTAATTACTTTCTTTCCGCTTTATCTGTGCGCTTCAATCAGATAGCCATCCCCATCGTCAGCCGATTTCGGACGGAATTACTTACTTAATCCACCACATTTTGACTTTTGGCGTTTGACATTTTCTCAGCAATAACGAAAATGAAATTCTTTGTTTTTTTAATTTGGTTTTTTTTTTTTTCTTGCTTATGTAAGACGTTAAGTTGATTGCGTGGAGAAATGTCACTTCAAGCCATGTTTGCAGGCGCTGTATTTTGCTTATCGTTTGAACTGCTAAATTTGTCTCCCTTTTTGTGCGTTATAAATTTGAGGATAATTCAAATCAAGAAGAATTTTAGTAGTTTTCGTAGAGTGTTAGTTTTAACAGAATTTTGTTCTTATCCTCGAAAGGGAAATTATTATCTTTTTCACACTTTTTGTTTATTTGAGTACCTTAGCTGTGAGTGAGTGTCGACTGGCATATTGGTTGTTAGTCCAAATGGCTTCGAATTCTACTTTAAACAAGTAATGTCAGAACTAAAATATTTAAAAAGAATTTATTTAATATTACGAAGCAATAAACATTTGTACACTTGAAATATTTTAAAAACTTACAAAGAGTGGCATAAAGGCAAACATAAGTACAGTAGGGCGGGTCGATTTAAAAATCGCTCATTGCTCTGTGAAAATCGTATTCTAGAGATCAAAATAAGAAACGTTGCCGAAGGAACCATACCTCTAAAACGAATTCTGATGTCCCCCAATTTGGGTCCAACGAAAAATCCCACTTCGACCCATTTAGACTGCTCCAATCGAGTCCAAATGTATGACCGACCCCCACTAACTTTGGACGACCGAACCACCCATGCCAGTGGCACACCTCCTGGAACTCCCCTGGGGGGTTCCCCATACAATCATTTCAGAATATCACCAGAGCAATGGGCGATTCTTTTGCCTCCCCACAAATCGACCCGGCCTAAAGTACAGCCCGCCTAAAACCTATAAGACGACAACATTTGTACCAGTTTTAACTATTTTTCTAAATGTTCATAATTTGTTAATAAAAGTAAAGCATAATAAAATCACTAGTAAAACCCCATAAATCTAAATATCAACCCTATGTAAAATTATAAAAACTTCAAAAAACTGCCTCCAAAATACTAATTTTTTTATTCAGAAATTCGCGGGTACACAGTTTCATAGATTATTAAATTTTAGTCTAACAAAGCCTAGGTTTGAAGTAGTTTAAATTCTTGTTAACTCTTGATAAGTTTTTCGCCAATGCGTGACATACCCCTTTAAGAAGAATATGCGCAACACCGTAAACAAAAAAAAAAATATAAAAAATCAATCGAATTTTTTACCTACTTCATAATTGGACTTTAGAGACAAAAATCAAACGGATATTTATACTTGGACTTTTTTGAATAATAATTTAATAAACTTTAAACTGGACTTTATTGAATAATAATTTAATAAACTATGAACCTGCAAACCCAATTTATTTCTTCAAATGCATAAAAAAAAGAGGTTGTCTGTAAAGTCAGTTTACTGACGATAGTTTAACGTGACAACGTCATAAGAAAATTCTAATGGAATGGTTGCATTTTTCAAAAGAAAGTTATAATTTTATTTCTTTGATAAATATTTTGTATGGATATAGAGAAAGAGGTAATTGGAATCGCAATGGAATTGATCAAGTTACATTTATTTGTACGCATAAATAAAATTATGTCAATTTTTTTTTTTACAATGTACATAGCGGTTCTGCAAAATGAGTCGTCGTTCGAAACAATTTAGAAAAATGTTTCATAAAATTCTTCGTTCAGGAAAAAGATTTTCTGAATTTACAAAATACTTGAATAAAATTTTCTGTTTCAATTTCTACTTGCGAAACGTTTTTAATGCAATGTTTCGCTTACAATATTTTCCGAAGCTCTGGAAAGTGGCAGAGATTATTGCATTGCCAAAACCGGGTAAAGATCCAACTACCGTGTCATGATATAGACCAATACGCTTATTACCGACAATATCTAATATTACTGCATGATCTAATAAGTCAATTTCTGGACCAAAAACGTATAATACCGTATCATCAATTTGGATTTAGAAAAAAACATTCGACTATTCAACAGATCCATAGAATTACAAATAAAATCCAATCAGACCTTGAAAACCATCGATACTGTGCCGCAGTATATCTGTACGTAGCTAAAGCGTTTGACAAAGTGTGGCATGAAGGCTTACTCCACAAAATAAAAAGAATGCTACCTTTTGCCTACTACCTCATCATAAAAAGCTATCTAACCGACCGAAGCGTTTATATTAAATATGACAATCAATGTTCAGATATTCATCAAAGAACTGCTGGAGTTCCGCAAGGAAGCGTTCTTGGACCCCTACTATATGTTTTAGTCACCGCAGACATACCACCTCCTGACGAAACTAATTCTTCAATTGCTACTGCGATCTCATCTTGTAATTCCTTTATATGAAATAATCACATGATCTCTTCATGTGATCTTATCTTGTGATCTCTTTATATACAGTCTCTTCATGTGATATCATCAAGTGATAAATCGGTCACTAATCTCTTCTTTTGCAGAAATTACGCTCTACAGATCAGAAAAGTTGTTATAGTATATATATACATAATTAAATAAAACTATCAGTTCAAGGCAACCGCAGAGGTGAAACTCTTAATTATTTGAGCCAATTTTTTTAAATTAATACAACCATACAAATACCTTTAGTATATGCACCGAGCAACGCGCTGTAATGCTTTGATTTCAATAAAGGCTCAGTGTTGTGTTCTGCTGAACGCCTAATTTATATATTAAGTCCACAACTAAGTTCTCGCTGTTTTTTTGATGAAAATCAACTTTATTCTGAAAAAATGGTTAGAAGTGAATCATTGAGAGTATTGCCAATCGCTGGCCACTACTTTCTCCCATCCTTTCTGGTAGATCTCGTATACCGTCGCGGTAAAACTATTCATCTTTTGAGGCTATCCACGGATCAAGCCATTTTTTAATGTCCTCATATGAATGGAACTGCTGGTCAGCTATAACATGGGCCATCGATCGGAACAGGTGATAATCGGTCGGCGTAATAACTGGAGAATGTGGCGGGAGGGGTAAGATTTCCCATTTCAGTGTTTCCAGGTAGGTTTTAATGAGTTTGGCAACGAGAGGCCGAGCGTTGACATGCTGTAGAATCACTTCTTCATGCCTCTCCGCGTATTGCGTCCGCTTCTCGCGCAGTGCTCGGCTCAATCGCATCAGCTGAAGTCGATACCGATCCCCAGTGATGATTTCGCTTGGTTTCAATAGATCATAATACATAAATAACACTAACTTGGTCCCACCGAATATATAGCATAACATTTGCAGAGTGAATATTTCGCTCAGGCGACGACGTAGAAGCATGACCGGGCAGTCCCCATGACTTTCTTTTCTTTGAATTGCAGCAATGAATCCATTTTTTATCACCCGTGGCGATGCAATGAAGATAACCCTTCCTTTTTTGCCGCTGGAGCAGTTGTTCACAGGCAAAAAAACGACGTTCAACGTCCCTGGGTTTTAACTCATAAGGAACCCAAGTCTCCTGTTTCTGAATCATTCCCAAAGCATGCAATTGCTTGGAAATGGATTGGCGGGTAACTCCTAATACTGAAGCAAGCTCTTCTTGTGTTTAAAACGGATTCTCATTGAGCAATGCCTCCAATTAAACGTCTTCGAAGGTTTTTGGCCTTCCCTCACGCGGACGGTCGTCAACATTAAAATCACCGTCTTTGAAGGGACGGAACCAATCTCGGCGCGCTGTTTTACTTAAAGCAGCATCTTCATAAACTTTTTGTAGCTCTCCATGCGCTTCAACCCCCGTTTTTTTCGAATGAAAGAGGAAAATCAACACTTCCCGCAAATGACGATTATTCGGCACAAAATCAGACATTTTCACGAAACCAAAAGTATATGATACCAAAACAAAATCACTAATGTGTCGAAACAGTTTGTTTACCATATATCTAAGTTTGGTTTATAACGTTCAGGTTATGTTAGAATCGACTAGCACACACTGCTGGGGCATCTATTGATAAACAGCGGGAACTTAGTTGCGCACCTAATATAATTTTTATAATAAGATTTAATATTCTTCATCCAATTTCAAAATATTTAGAATTTAATATCTTACATCTCTTTCGAACTTTTTTCTAAGTTTTTAAATATTTATGGACAGCCTTTTGTTTTTTAATTACCCAATTTAAGAAAGCGAAGTTTTGGTACGTATTTGCATGCAATCTGAATTGCAAGAATTTTCATTACCGTTCTTTCACCAAAGCCATAAACCCAAATTTTATGGAATCTAATTAAATTTGGAATGCCAACATTGTTTTACAAATTTGTATGCTTATTTTTCTTTTATTTTTTGTTTCTTGTTCCTAATTCAACGAAGTATAGGAATACATGCATACATACACATAAGCATAACTGTACATACATATAAACATAATTGTTATATATTTATTTGGCATACCTTTGCAACCAACAAGTTGAATTTGGAAAGCGCAATAACCATAAGTAATGAAATTAGGCATTACAACAAAAAATAAGCACAAACTTTTCGGAAGAAACCAAGGTATAAATAGTGATTGTTAGAATAACTTAAATATATGTGGGTATATACTTTTTTAAGGAAAATAACCCAAACTTGTTCATTTTGAATTCTTACGCGACTGAAAGGTCAGGTTGGCACCGGCATGCCGCGGCAGTAGGGAAAATTTGATTATCCCCAAGCAATCTACTACGATTGAAGCGAGGCTGTTAGTTGCTTTGCACTAAAAGATTAACATTCAAATACATACAAAATTTATATATATTTATATATATACACAAAATAAGTTATTACTTAAATATTTGTGCCCTTCCACTTTGTCAAACTCTACTAAAGTTGACCATCTTCGTTTTGATAAGTTCGCATCGCAGATAATTTAAAACCACTTTTTATAAATAAAATGGCTTTTGCGAAAAGTTAAGAGAAAGCGAAGTCTTAGCAGAACTAATAGGACTATGAATAAGTTCGTGCGGTTTTTTTTCGAAATTTGAAACTTTATTGACGTAAAATGGTTACAAATTTAATATTCAAAATATTGTCCATCGCTTACTACTACTTTTTCCCATCTTTCTGGCAATTCACGGATTCCCTTTGTGAAAAATTCGGTCGGTTTTGCCGCAATCCACGAATCGATCCATTTTTTGACTTCATCGTAATTACGGAAGTGCTGGTCAGCCAGGCCATGTTGCATCGATCGGAAGAGATAGTAATCGGATGGCGCAAGGTCTGGACTATACGGCGGGTGGGGTAGGACATCCCATTTGAGCGTTTCTAAGTATGTTTTGACCACTTGTGCAACATGTGGCCGAGCATTGTCATGTTGCAAAATAACTTTGTCGTGTCTATCGGCGTATTGCGGCCGTTTTTCTCGCAGTGCTCGGCTCAAACGCATCAATTGTCGTCGGTAGACATCCCCCGTAATCGTTTCATTCGGTTTCAGTAGCTCATAATACACAACACCCAGCTGGTCCCACCAGATACACAGCATAACCTTCAGGCCATGAATATTCTGCGCCGACGTCGATGTTGAAGCATGGCCAGGGTATCCATACGTTGCCCGACGTTTTGGATTGTCGTAATGGACCCACTTTTCATCGCCAGTCACAATTCGATGCAAAAAACCCTTTCTTTTGTGCCGTTGAAGCAGTTGTTCGCATGCCATAAAACGGCGTTCAACGTCTCTTGGCTTCAATTCATACGGCACCCAATGGCCTACCTTTCGGATCATTCCCATGGCTTTTAAACGTTTGGAAATGGTTGATTGATCAACTCCCAAAGTTTTTGCAACCTCTTCTTGCGTTTGAGCCGGATCTTGATCGAGCAATTCCTCCAATTCGGTATCCATGAACTTTGGCGGCGCACCCTCGCGTTCTTCGTCTTCCAAGCCAAAATCACCACTTTTAAAGCGTGCAAACCACTTCTGGCACGTTCGCTCAGATAGAGCATGCTCACCATAAACTTCCACCAAGATACGATGACTTTCGGCTGCTTTTTTCTTCATATTAAAATAATGAAGAAGAATTCCCCGCAAAAACACATTATTTGGCACGAAATTCGACATTTTCAAGTGTGGTAAAAATATTGTTGTTTACGCTTCAAATAAAAAACTTATACTGACGTTTGTGCCTTACGACAGTAGCTCTCCAATGAATGTTTGGAAATGTGGATCGATGGAATAATAATCAAGTTACGCCATCTGTTGTAAAACCGCACGAACTTATAAATAGACCTATTAAAAGCTTGATTCACTTTAGCGAACTATTCAACCGAGTATCGCTCCTAAGTCCACTGAATTTGCCAAGGCCTGCGGTACAAGATGTCCGAAAAATAACATAAAAATTAGCATGATATAACTAATTGCTGTTAAGAAGCTGCACTAACCTTGAAACACCCTATATATGACAGCAATTAATGTTTTTAAACGTTTGAATAGATGATAACCAATCGCTTGGTGCCTGATCTGGACTATACGATGCATAAAATAGAACCTTCTCTTCAAATTCTTGGCGATTCTGGCGTGTCCTCAAATATGGATTTCTGCCTACTGTAGTTTAGGTAAAATACAATAGCCTTCTTATGCGCCAAACCTGGTTACTCTTGGTCAATTGCCTGCTTCAACCTCATCAAGTTTTGATGGTAGAGAGATGGTATTTGAGTATTTGGTTCAGCTCTTAAGTGATTATTCACTTCGCACTTGATCAAAAATAAAAATACATACTTTTTTGATTAATCCTTGGTTAGCGATTGCAAGTTTATAGTGATTTCACTAACCCATTTTTCATATGACCAGTTACTCTCAACTTCTAAAATGGATCAGCAAAATTTCGCAGACATCTACTAAAAGATTCTTTGAGTTGCTTTATGTAGCATCCATATATTATGAGTCTTCTTCAAATGCATGGTTTGGAAATGATTTTCTTGCAATCCGAGTGCATGTCTCCAATTTATATGGACATTTTTGACCATTAGCTTACCATAATGTGTTTCTGCTTCCACATACATATAACCAGAATGTAATCATTGGAAACAGAACTTTATTACTTCATTCGAAACTGTGTGGACTACAAGAAGAGTATACATTTTTTTGGTCATCGCTCTGCCTCTTAATACTGGTCGTAGTGGTGCTGAAGTAGTTATCGAATTTTCTTTTTTACATCATTTTACGTGCATTATAACACGCAACTGGCTTCAGCAAACACAAAACTTTCCATCAACTTTTGTTAGGGCATACTTTCGCCTTTAAATTGGTGTATAGCTCGACTCGGTGTAATGTATACTTATTACTTATATATAGTTAAATATGACTTACTAATAAACGTCTAATGTATGCTTGCTCTTCTTGTTCTCATTCTGCTCCTTCCAAAGATCTATGGTTGTTTAGATTGATTGCAACTCAAGCAGACGACTGTTTATTATTTTCGAATACCAGAGACGCGTGAACAAATTTTTTAAGGGAAATTGCCTTCAACATTGCCAAGAGTATCATAAAGTTTGTGCTTACATAATAAGTGTTTAAAAACTTAATTTTGTTGATTAACAAATGCACAAGGTGTCCACTAAGAGCCCCCCTTCAACTTCTTATTGCTCACATTCTAGCTTTTGGTAACTTTTACAGCAAAATTTGTAAACAACAAACGCTTTAAGTACTACGATAAGAGTTACGTCTTGGTGCTATTACCCCTACCAATAATTTTCATCAGTATTTTCTCCAATAATTGCGCATACTTTTGCAAATTACTCTTTTACATTTTTTATAATTTTCAGCTCAATTCTCGTAAATGCAAACTTTCTCAACTCGTTTGGTGAAATTACGAGCGCCTGGTGGGCAATCGACTGAAATAAAGTTATTGATATTTAACGTCAATCTTACGAAAATACTTTTGCTGTTTTCACCCTCCCTTCCACGCTCCTTCCGATGCTTAAGTTCATATTTGCAACTTAACTTTTTAACATAAGCACTTAAGAGAAATCAAGAATGAGCGTATTTTATAGGGTGTTGCGGGTCATTGTGCAAACGAAATGCTTTTAAGTGGTGTGAAATTGAAGTGAATTGAAAATCATCACTGCCAAAAATTATCTGAGGTTTTTGTTAAGATAATTTTATTTTTTTGCTAAGAGAGCGTCTATGCAAGTTGCTTAAAAGTCGCGATGCATTCATGATGATTAAAAATATGTTTTTTTGACCGTTGTATGCATATTCTCCATACAGCGCAGCGAATGCTCGAGCATAGAAAAGATATGGCTGGGCTGTTGGCCTCAAGTCACATTTTGTGTGGTTGATGCGCTTATCTGTAATCTAATCTGCACCATATTTCTAATTTATGCTTTCATAGGTAAACCAAATTGCATCAAAATCGACTAACTTTTGACATTTCATCTCTCGTGGGCGGGGGACGTTGCAGTTTGCCAACCCTGGCAATATTTCATATTTCCTTTTTCCTGGAGGTATAGCGAGGCCAATCTTCTCTCAGGCAAGCGTAAAAACTGGAAGTTGTCGCTCCAAAAAAGCATCAAGAGCAAAAAGGCATCAGATCAAAGGCATCAGATGAAAGAAAAACAAAGAAGACGGATTCGGAAAAATATTAAAACTGTGATTTAATATTTAAACTACCACTACCAAAAGTGGATAAGGGTGTCGCTTAAAAAAAAAATGCAGCAAATAGAGATAAGTGGTCTAAGTAATGCGAAAATATTTGACTCGAAAATAAAACAGCGAAGGTCAGAGAACATACCTAGACTAATCACATGTAACCTCATATCTGAAGATGAAAAAGTTCTCACAAGATGGAAAAGTTTCTTTCCGGATCTCCTAAATGAGAAGAATAATGATTGAGAGGAACAGCACACCATGTAGCAGATAATATACAAAATTTTATACAAATTTAAATATTAAAATTTGATGTTTACTATCTTTGCTCGTGAATTCCACTAGTATTAATAATTTCTTCATGACTTAAATAAGGCTATCATAGAATCTTTCGAAACTTTGTGTGGCAATCTTGTAGCATCATAATCAAATCAAATAAAGTCTTAAAAATGTATCTATGGTGGCATATTTGTGGGCAGATGAAAACTCCTCTTAAAAAAATATAAATGAATTTTGGCAACTTGCTGCTTTAAAGTCAACAAGAAATACCTAAAATTTCTTTTTTTCCATACATTTAATATGTACTCGTATAAGTGACGACAAATTATAAATATAATCTACTGTCGAGTGATTTTTTTCTAAACTCTGCCTGATATTCAGTGACTATGTTTTTACTCTCCAACCAATTTATATATACATATATATATAATTGGCGCTTATACTCTTTTTGGGTATTTGACCGAGTTCCTCCTCATATTTGGGGCGTGCGTCTTGATTTTGTTCCACAAGTGGAGGGACCTACAGTTTTAAACCGACTCCGAACGACAGATATTTTATGAGGAGCTGGCAGAAATACACTCGGAGGTTTGCCATTGCTTGCCGATGGGCGACCGCTATTAGAAACAACTTTTTCTTCATTTTGGTGTTTCCTGGAGATTCGAACCTACGTTCTCCGAATCCCGAATGGTAGTCACGCACAACCGCAAAATACGACGGCCTCCTCCAGCCAATTTACAAGCCGTTAATTAAAGACGCCCATCAGGATCTTCGCATTATAATTCATAAGATACTTAGTTTTGAGGCTTAGAAATGAATAGCCAGGAGGCAAAATCCACACCTGACCTTCTTTGCTTGCCATCGAAGTCAAAAAGCGACCGAAGCAGACCGAAACATATGGAGAAGGTTTCATAGGCGAATTGTTGTTGGTGTAGCAGCATAAACATTACCCATAAATGTGCGGGGAATGCTGCTGGAGTGACGGTCCTTGGCCGAATACAAATCCAGGTCGTTCCGTAAACGTAGAACCGACTGTCGTGGGAGTCTACAGCACGGCTGACTGACGACGTTGACGTTGATGACACGTCCCGCAGCGGAAGGCCTTCTGAATTCGATAAAGAACATCTCAAATCACTTTCGAAGGAGAACAGTCGCCGAACCAGTCGATAATTGACGTAAAAATGTACTGCTATCCTAAAACGACTCCCAATCACCTTCATTCAATGGTGTTTACCGAAAAATTGGGAGCCTGGGTGCCTCACGAGCCCAGCGATAAAAAAATAAAGAAAGTAGCCTTTAAATTGCTTCTCAGCATCTCGCCCGCCATCGAGCAAAACGCGGTCATAAACAGCGCTTTCTGTACCGAATCGTCACGGGAGATGAGAAATCGTGCCTATACATCAATATGTATCTCCAAGAGATAGGCCATAATAAAGTTATTCAAAAACAAAATTCGATGATGAATTTTGTGCCACCTTGTAAATATGTCTAAACTAGGAATTTCGCTCAAAGAAGTACTTTAACCGGTTTTCTACGCTTTTTCGAAATGCGCTCAGGTGCATAGTTTATTCTAAAGGCTTTGTAGGTTTTTCCTTTCTTCCAGAGGTCGCATCATTTTCGTGATTTTTTTCACACTGGACTGAATATCAGCTCGGTGCCTCCTTTTTTCCTACCATCCCATTTCATAAGTAAATAATTAAATGCTTAATGCTTTTTGAACGCATTAATTTTGCGTATAATAATCCATTCGGGAACTTTATATCCACTCATATGTCTTTGAAGTAACTCAAGTGTTTAGTCACATCAAAGGATTACATAAATTTGTGAGATCATGCCCGCAAACGATGGCGAAGGAGCTTTCCAGCATTTTCCTACACTCGCATTTGTACTTTAAGAAAGTGGCAGGCAGCAGCAGGAATTGTCTGTAAAATGAGTGGCGTCATGGAATGTCCTGAACAAAAGTACCAAATACAGGAGATGCGTTGTCTGGCGGATTTCAAAAGAAATTTATAAGTGCAGGCCATCGAATGTGTCGCCGACTTTGCGATTGGACTTTTTGTACTACTATTGTATAATGCAGTATGAACTTTAGCTATGTAGTTCTACCATAAATTGTATAACTGGATTCTTAGAAAAATTCGGAAGAAAATCTCTCCAAACCAGGCGCCTTTCCTTTTTCTGTTTTATTCAACATTTGAAGTACTTCTTCTGACGTAATTGGTTTATCCAAACTATTCTCTTTTACTAATAGCGTCACATATTCAATTTACAGCAGAGGACTGGCGTGATTAAGAAATTATTCAAAGTTCTCTTTCTGTAGCTTATAACATATTGGTAGGTCACACTGGTAGGTCACATATTGGTAGATCCTAGCGATAAGCGATAAAGCTCTTACCAATTGCTGGCAGGCTGTCTGCTGGAACTAGATATCTCCTACTTTTTCTTCAAAGTAATGCATAAAACAGAAAATTTTGGTTACATAGTTTCTCGTCGGTGAAGTTCTTTTTGTTTTGGCACGGACTGCACGTGTAGCTTTAATTTACAGAGAAAGAAGTTAGGAAGAGACTTTTGATATAATAGGTTACGTTAGGTTAGCATGGTTGGCAATAAGCCACGCATAGACGTTTTGGTACCTAGCGATACCAGATGGAGACCGACCTCTATGAATACTGAAAGTAGACATCTTGTAGGATGTCCACGCTTTTGGCGAATCTAAGCAGAGCTGGAAGATCCGCTTTTGAGACGTCCTTCAAACCCTCAAACAATGGGGCTCCCAGGCATTTTAAACGCGTTTTCAATAATGCCGGACAGACGCACAGAAGGTATTTTAAAGTTTCCTTAACATTTTCTCTGCATTTCCTGCATTTGTCCGTGTTAGCAATCCCTATCTTGTGCCCATTTTTTAATATAATAATTTATACAAAAACAGAAACACAGGAGGATTTAAAAAAAAAAGTTCAAAATTAAAAAGAAAAAGTGTGTAAAATTTTTTTTATTGTATATTATTTGATATATCGACAAAAGCCATTTCATACAGAATACTAATGTATACTCTAAAAGTTTTCAAATCAGTCGGCAAGCATTTACTAAAATTGTGACTTCAATTGACTCTAAAAATGTAGATCCGAAAAAATGCCTCCAAAGTTCTCAGTACAGTACGCATTGAACTGAGAGGGGCTGCGTCAAAACTCCAAATAGAAGTACTAAGTACCACTACTAAGTACCATATTCCTTTGAGTATGTAATTGCTGAGATATCAGTGTATTTAAAAAAAAAAAAATATATTTGTAGAACATATTTTTAAATATGTCTGCAATGGTCAATGGTCCTACCTTAACGTCTCCATCGTGCTTTGTGACCCAATTTTGTTTTTGAGTAACTTTAAATTAAAAACCAAAATGATATTCAGTGATGGAAATCTTTATCTCTACCTTCACGCGCTCCATTGCTCGTCTGTTTGTATACTGCGAATGTCTAGTCACAAATGTCAAATATGATTGCCGCACGAGCCATTTGCAAAATTGATATATCTGCCGACAGGGGGATTAATTTTGCACCACATTGTATATCTTTAATCATCTCAAAAGGTAGTGTTCATTTCGTTTCCCACATTTACCATACTTTGTGTCCACGCTCTACTTTATTAACTACCGTTTGTTTTTTCACTGCTGATTTGTTGGCGCCATTACCTTATTTTAGTACTCACTTTCACTGTTCGTTCGTTTTATTACCAATTTCTGTTTCATTTTCATTTGTTACGTTGATTGCTTTTGTCGTTGCTCGTTGTTCTAACGTTACTGTCTGCGGCATTGTGGTAGCTCAAGGCGTTGCTGCAGTCCACTTCCACAGCACTGTTTATTGCGAGGCTACCGCTTGCTTTGCTGTTTGCTCTTGAGAAGACTCTCAGCTACGTCGGCTACAGTTTTTTTGCTACCATTCATCCATCGTACCACCGCTTGTCTGGTTAGAATTAGCAGTTGTTGTTTTAGTTGCGCAATTTCTTCCAGCCATAGCTCAAGTCATATCCTAAACCTTCCACTCACTCTAGCTTCTCAATACATTCCAGATCGAGCTTCTCCCAACAAGTGCTTTAGTAAGTAATTTGTACATTTGCGTGAATATTCATTTGCTGCCATGAATCGACAAACTTTAAGGATTCAGCCACTCATGCAATTGAGTAGCTTAGTAGTGCCGATGCCCGTCAAAATCATATTAAGAAGAAAAGAAAAAGTCCTACTAACACCGAGTGGAAAATTTTCACCCGTTTCCAAAAATTTGTAGACGTGAGTGCACAAGTTAATGCTTTCGTAATGAGTTTTTCTTAACTTTATTGCAACAGATCCCTTATATTTGTGTGTGTGATTAAAAGGCGATGTAGACTTTCGCCAGCACTTATTTGTGATAAGTATTTTTCTTCTTTGAAATTAGTACTACAGGCTTTGGTAGATTTAGTCATGGAGCAATACTCTGTTGAAGAACGCGTAAATGGATGCGTTAACGCATTTGGCGTACTGAAAAATCCACACAACAAATCAATAAAAAATTATGCATCGACAGCGAGTCAATATTTGGAGTGTTTTTCCGGCTGGCGGAGTCATCGGACCAACGGACTTCTTCGGAAATGATGCCGGTAAAGTTGATAACAGTGTGCGGCCTGAATTAGATAACATGCATTTGAACAGTGTGTTGCTCCAATCAGACGGTGTCACTTACCATACTGCGCACAAAAAAATTTACCTTCAACGAACAAAGTTCCCAGGACGCATGCTCCCATAAAACAACCAGATCTTACCGCCGAAATCTGGCGACTTGACACCATTGAGCCTCATTTTCTTGGGATAAGTCAAAATTCTGATGTATACCAATAAGCTCAAGAGAATTACAGAGCTGGGGAACGAAATCAGACGAGTTCTAAATGATATACAGCCTGATCTGTGAACCAAAAAGTCGTGAAAAAATTAAATATATGCATCTTACGTTAGAGGGGTCGTGGTGAGCATTTATACGTGTTTCATTCATATTTTTTCACGGAATAAAAACTATAATTAAATAAAAAAGTACGTGTAGCGTAGAACAAATAACAGAAGTGAAACTTTCAAGGCAGACAAAGAAAGTGGGAGAGACCAGAAAGAGAATGAGAGAGAGAGAGAGAAAGAGAGAGAGAGAGAGAGAGAGAGAAAGAGTATATATCTAAATCAATTCACAACATTTGCAGAGAATACAAATAGACAAAATTTACAGAAAACAGAGAAGGGTCGACCGGTGTAGGTAAACGTTGGACACAAGCCGTAGCAATAACGCGCACTACTCCGAGCGTTTATCAACCGCACAAATGCAGTGATTCCAGGACCGCAGCAACGGCACAAATTACGGCAATACCAATAAATCCAACGCCGGAATGGATAGCACTTTATAGTACGCACAAGCACTAGCCAGCAAACGAAAATAAGCACAAAAAAAAAAAAAACGCCAAGAAAATTCGGACCAAAAAACTCCCCAAACAGTAGGTATTATGGAAATATAACGGCAAAAAGTAGGCACCAGAAATATATTTCCTACAAGTTTGCACCAACAAACAAGCGCCCAAAAGAAGGCAGTCTTATTTCTCACTCGAAATTAGCAACCACAAGGAAAAACTCAGGAAAAATAGCCTAAACTGTATCTAAGATATATATAAGGTATAGCTCTCTCCCTCCTTTTCCTTTACGTTATATCTTTTTTCTCTGTCGCGGAACGAAAATGCCCAAAACGTTGCATGGCCTTGAAATTTTACTCTCCGTTCCCGCTCGTCCATCGACGCCTAAGAAGTTTCACTTGAAAAATTATTTGCATAAATTTTGTTGAATTTCACGTATAAGAGAAAATTTGCTCGTCTTATTGAATCAGACATATTGTAGAAAGCTTGCCTGAAAGCAGTCTGATGCAAATAAGTCGTTCGCACGAAGACCAACGGAAAACGCGCTGAACTTTTTACTTGACCTAGTATAAGCTATGCTTTTCCCTGCTGAAGACATTCTAAAGGGAGATTGGAGGTACTTTTTCCAATAAGGTTCCTTTGACAGATCACGCGTGACTAATGACAAACTAAGAACATAATTTCATTTCAGATATTTCATCATAAAAAGACTTACGCCTCAACAACGTTTACAAATCGTAACATCGTGTTACGAAAATCGACGGTCTGTGAAAAGTGGTCATGCACCCTGAAGCCAACTTGTGGTATTCAGTAATAAAGCCTATTTTTGGCTTAATAACTACTCAGTAAGCAAAATTTCCATATTTGGACTGAGAAATAATTCGAAGCCATGCAAGAACAGTCATTGTATCGATTAAAAACAACCTTTTGGTGCGGCCTATGGGCTGGACAAATCATCGCCCCATATTTTTTTTAAGACGGGGTTGGTGCCAGTGTAGCAGTGAATTTCGAACGATATTGCCCCATGATAAACGATTTTTTGATACCTAAAATTGATACCCGCGATCTCCACAAAATTTGGTTTCAAAAAGATGGCGCTACTTGCCATGCATCACATGAAGCAATAGATTTACTGTGGCGTCGTTTCGGTGAGCAATTTATCGCCTTTGGGCTTTTCTTTGTGTGGGTAGGTAAAGTCTAAATGCTTTATGGATAAACCAGCTTTGATTGAGGCATTGGAGTCCTCCAGCGAATCATATAATATAAAATTGGTGTTTAGGGATGGCCGAATTACAGGGCAGTTGCGGCCAACATTTGAAGGATAGATAATTTGTAAAACATAAATGTCATGAATGAATGAATCAATTTAAATGTTCGTCATTATATTTCAATTTAGAACTCGATACCTCTAAATTAATCACCCTTTATAATAATTCTGAAACTATGGAACAATGCAAGCGCCAAGCTCAGAAATACTTCTAGAATGAATTATTGGCGTCCGTTATTGGGATGATGCGTGATTAACATTCGGCAATACACGCACACTCGAAATCTTGAGCATGAAACACCAAATGAAGAAAAAGTCGTTTTATAAAAGCACTCAACCTCGGCGGGCAATGGCAAAGCACCAAGTGTATTTTTATCATGAAAAGGCTCCTCATAAAAAACCATTTGCCGTTCGCGGGCGGCTTAAAATTGTAGGTGCCTCTATTTGTGGGAAAACATCAAGACGCACAACACAAATAAAAGAAAAAGCTCGGCCAAACGCCCAACAAAGGATGTAAACGCCAATTAATTAATGAATTATTGGTATGCCTTTTTAGATGAATAGCACTTAAGGGAAGTTTTTCTGGTATCGCCACAAGCCAGCAAAAAAGATGTAAAGCCACAGAAGAAGGAAAATTTTAAGGTATTCTTTCGTGTACTAAGCTACACAGTTTTCTTTCAGAAACTGAAACTCTTGTTAACATTTTATTTATTTATAAAAATGAGAAACAACAATACAATTGTTATTGCACAGCAAAAAAAGGAGCACTGGCTGCCAAGGCCTTCGGCTCTCTTGTTAACATACTTTTGCAAAATGTATAAAAATAAGCATATAAATGTTAGGTTGATTATTTAAGATAGCCTCTTATTTTCTAAAATAATATATTTTTTTTACATATCAAGTAAACTGTATTTCTTCCAGAATTTTAGTTAAATTTCTTTATTAGATCATCAGTCAATTTCATTAACAAAAAACTGAAAAGTGTCCACAATAAAAAGCCACATTTCACACAAGTGCGGTAAATCTTATTTTTTTAATTTCTCATTCCAAACTGGCCAGATTAGATATTGCCTATGTATATACGTATGTGAGTATGTACGTATGTGTGCCACTGCCCAAACTTCTGTTCATGAAAATTTCAAACATTTTTTTCCCCCACTAGGTGGAGCATGGAGTACAACCGAGTGCTCGCTAGAGGTCAACAGCGAAAGTGTAAATGAAGGTGGAAACATATACATATAAAAAAAACTTCTCACACGCACACATATACACCTCACATATTTGCATTCGCTCTGGATATGGAAGGGAAATCGCGACTACTATTTCGAAAATTTATAGCGCAGGTCAGAGCGATTTAATTTCGGCACACAATAGGCGGAAGGTGTTATGAATGGCGCACAAGCCACATATTCATGTACATATGCACACACATATAGGAATAATACTCATGCAGTCAAAGTACTTAGCGCGACAGGCAAGCAATCGCCGGAATATTGAAAGAGCTTGCGTACGTGTGTGTGCACGTGTATTGGCGACTTTAGAAATTTTAGAATGTGTAGATAAATGGCAATGCTTGCACTTAGCTCAATTCTTAAACTCGCATATATGTATGTACATACAGTAGTGCTCACAATAATAGCAGGGCGACATATTTAGGAAAATTCCAAATATGTTGTTTTATAGACCATCTATAGGCCATTAAATTTTAGAACAATAAGCAGCAAGTTTCAAGTCGATCGAAGATGGGGCTAGTTTTTGAGTGTTTTTCATTAGACTTAAATGTATTGCGCTATGGAAAGACCGGCGATTTGGCCACGCCTCTATTTTGCACACTCTGAATAGTCACAAACAAGAAATTATAATATTATCTCCCTAGACTCCTCTTCGACAGACTCTTCAAGACAGACACCAAGGAGATGGAGAAGGGTGAAAAAGTTTGGCTATGGAGTATTTTCGAAGGAGTTAAGACTGGAACTATCCGTTCGACTACCAAACTTCTGCAGCGTTTATCAGGCAGAAATTGTAACTATGAAAGCTATGTTACGGTAGCCACGAAACAAAAACGACTAGAAATATATTTTCGGATAGCAGGGCGGTCATTAAATCAATGAATGCGGCTATATTAAGGTCACACAATTGCATAGGAATGTCGGGCAGCCCTAAATGATATGTGTTTGATTGACGTATTCAAGGCCAGCCTTATTTGGGTTCCGGTGCATAGAGATATTGAGGAAAACTGTAAAGCTGGTGAGCTAACGAGGAAAGGCACTGCTCTACAACTGCTCAGTGATAAAAGTACCTACGAGTATAGCCAGGATACCTATGGCCACGAGCAAACGAATATTAAAAACAACATTGCTCAAGAGGCCAATAGGTCATGGTGAGATGAACGTATATGCGCGACAGCTACGTTACTATGGCGCAACTAAATAAGAAAAAACAAAGGAACAAAGGAGCATTTCAAGAGAGGATATCTCGAAAGTGGTGGCTTGTAATTAGCTATTTGGTAAGCATTCCTTGACACCACGAGCTTTCTCCCATGAATACTATAGAAGTTGTAGAGAAGAGGAAGAGGAATCAACAGTTGAGCGCTTCCTTTGCAATTGTCCAGCCTTAGCTAAAATCAGAGCAGGCTGTTTAGATAAAGACTTTTTCAATTCCCTTACAAAACTGTCGGTCCAATACCCAGACCAATCCTACATTTCATAAGAGCCACAATATGGTTCAACGAAGAAAAGTAAATGAGGTTCCCGTGTCGTACAGTGGTATCACATATCACAATAGACTCTTAAAGTCTAAGCGAGTTGGTCGTACAGACCGACTACCACCATGACCTAACCTAACCTAAGCATTCGAGCATGGAAGGAAATGCATTAGACCCTCAAAAAGAAAATTTGTACAAAGTCAACGCGATTTTTCTACGTAAAACATAAATAATAATGGGATGCAAAACTGTGTACCTGGAATTTCTCTAACAATTCTATTTAAAATCTTAAAAATCTTGATGTAATTTATTGTTTGTTTAAATTTTATTTGTATTGTTTTTCTTGTAGTATAAACTATTATTTTGTAAAAGAAAAGGAAAATCAAATATCAAATCAAATAAAAAATAAATATGTAGCCAAAACTTTGCAATATGTTGCACTACTATTATTGTGCACGCAGGTGTGTATGTGCGTTTGAGTTGAGTTTTACGACGAAACCGTACCGTTGCTTGCATTTGCATGTACATATGTAAATAGTTATGGGTATGTATGTGTGTGCGTGTAACAAGAACGCATTTTTACCGCAACCATAAATTCAGATTTAATGCGACAATAGCAAAATCCGGTCTTTCATTCTTCTCGAACTGTCACCAACCAACCACAACCAGCTTCTTTATTCTCAACTGAGTCCAAGGCAGCTGGTGTTTGTTATGCCTCACTTTCTTCTCCATACAATGCGTCCTTTTCGGTATTATTACAGTCATTCATCTAAGCTTAGCTTTCTTCCACAAATACAACTACATTCGTGCCTATAGTTAGAATCCGAAGCAATCCTTAGAGGTGGCTAATAAACGCCTTGCCGTATATGCTGGTTAGTTTTTTTTTTTTTTTGTTGCAACGCATTTTGGCACTCTATTTGAATCTGACTTGAATAGGTGTACTTACATGTACCTACACACACACACACACACACAACCACTCGTTTACTGACACACACTACTCTGCTGCTTTGCATAAGAAACCAATTTGAAAATAATGGACAGCAGTTACTGGCGAATAGGTGCGCAAACTTTTTCATCTCCTCGGTTTTTTTCTTTCAAGGAAGAAAAAAAGTAAATTTACTTTTATTTACAGCTTTTCCGTTTATATGCATCTCAAATTAAATTGCCAGCAATTCAAATTCGAGAAAGGACGAAGAATAATTTGGACATTAAGCAAGTAAAGGTAGAATAGAGTAGCGATTGGCCGTTAGATATTTCACTTTGATTTGTAACAGAAGGCGAATGGAAATTGTATCGCTGTGACGTTGAGAATTTATATATTCCACACTCAATGACAATTACTGGCTGTAAAGTAAAAAAACCGCCATAGGATTTAATAATACCCCAGCCCCAAGTCCAAGCCGATTCTTATGTGCTAGCTTTAGTAAAACTATATTTTCTGTTATTGCCCATGTTCAGAGAGCTACAGGGTGTCCGCAAGTCCAGGGAATCCCTTCATTGTTCAAATGTAGTTAATGTCAAGCACCTTCTCTAGAAATAATAAAGCAGTATGTCGATTTAATAACACAAAGAAATTAATTAAGTCTGCTTTGGTAGTGAATCAAAGAAAAAGTCATGTTGGAAGAGATTCTAAGATCTTAGCTAACTAAAATGAGATAGTGATAAAAATACCTGTGTTTTTCTTACCGCCACTTTAGCTCTGCAAAAATCGATAACACGCAAGAATAAATAGATAGAATAAAGGACTACGCGCATGTAAGCGAAATTCTAAGAAAATTTTGAGATCATATAACTTTCGAAGAGCTACGGAAAAAATCGTAAAACCAAGTGTCAGAATAGTCAAGATTTATGAAAAAAATTATCTAAGGTAAAATAAATAAACGTCAAGACGCACACCACAAATGAGAGGAGGAGCTCGACCAAACACCCAAAAAGGGTGTAAGCGCCAATTATATGTAGATTATAAATAAAAAATCTGAGCAAGTGTTATTTGAGTAGTCATGCTATAAGCTGCATACGTTATTATTATATACTATTTTTTTTTTTTCAACGCAATACTTAGAGCACCAAAAAATTAGAGCACTGACACTTATTGACAAGTTTTAACAATTTGTTTTCCCTATATAATTTTAGTAATTTTTGTTATAAAAATATAGTTAATTATTTTTTTTTTTTATGCTAGCGGTCTTATGCATCCTCTCTATATACCGAATGCTCAGCATTTTTGTATGGATGAAAGAAAATACACAACACCGTCAGCAAAAAATTTCCAAAAATTAATGCGTTCCAAATTCAACAAGTTATAAAATGGTTTACTTGAAGTTTCAGTAGAATTTACTCCATTTTTTGATGACAAGAGTACCCCAGGTACGCTACAAGTAGCACTTACGTGCCGTTTTGATAACTCGATTTTTTACTTTTCATAAATTTTGCAACATTTTTTTTGTGGGAAATGATTCGCAAACTGGAAGAAAACGAAAGTTATTTGCATACCCGAGGCAGGGGTCACGACTCAGTTAAGGAATGCAAGCCTATTACCTCATTTATCCTAAACGTATTTGAGAGATTGATCGATTACAGCATGCTTAACATGCCTGAAGGGGAAATCCATAGGGATAGCCTTACATGAAGTGGTATGGACTGTGGGCAAACAACGGCTTTTGTAGATATAAATTTGAGTGGAGCAAATTGGCACTACGTTAGGTAGACTAAAGGGGGAACGACCTATCTGTCGCTGGATCTCGTCCCTGCTTGGCTGCAGGGACGTTAATGCGATTTCAGGAGGGACAACTACATTCATGCACAGGGGGACGGCAGGGGCTATTTGCTTTTGACGAGACTCTGATTAAGTTAAACAAGGATGGGGTTAAGGTAGTAGCATAGGCCATTGATCCTAATAGTATTGGAAGGTCCCATCTGTCATTTGAAAGGTCACTAGCTGTACTCAGTCATTTGGCCAGTTACCTCAGAGTCAACTCTGATTAAACGGAATTTACCCGAAAATATAAGCCTCTTCATTTTAGACTTTCTAGATTAAATGAATTATCTCTCAAGGGACATGATAGCAATTCTTGGACAGCTAACAGCGTATTTGTCTGAACTTCGTACAAATCTCTCATTCTGCAAACTGGAGTTTGAGGGTCGTACCTGGGCAATCTTTCCGAATAGGCAAGGTTGAAACGAAGGGAAACCCCGTACCGAGGCTGTTACCTGTGACTTCAAGATGGAATCGCGAATCGGAACAGGGGTTTTCCCTAATAAGCCAAGTTAACAATTTCTTTGAAACTGCCGAATATTGCTAGTGTTTTTCAGGTAGAAATCTTTGCGATCTTGCATGTATGCAGATTATTATTATATCAAGAAAGAACAAAGGGTCGAGAATGGCAAATGATTTCCAACAAACTTGGCAAAAATACACTAGATGGCTTTTCATTGCCCACCGGGAGGGGCCTGCTTTTGAAAGCTTTTGTTTTTAAAAAGTTTCACGCTCTGCGACACTGCACTTTGCGCTTTGAAACCGAAGCCGCATAAGCTGTCGCATTTCCCAACAAGTCCGTTCATATATTTTTTATATTTACGTATACCTATATAAAGACTTATACATACATACAAAATTGAATTGGAAAATGCATAAAAAACATACAAGTTTTGTCTACTTCAAGGCGAGCATTTAACAGAATTTTCGTTAGTCTGTGTTATTTATGTTTCCACAAGCATTTAAGTAAATTAAGTATGCTGGTATATTTTAAGAATGCCCTCCACACTTTTTCACAACCTGACTGCTATACATCGTAGGCCATAACATCTTTGGGTTTGAACATGCATACCTACATAATTTACTGCAAACCAACAGCAACAAAAAAACATCACAACCAACGTAATGCCACATTCATCTTCCATGCACAAAATAAATCGGTAATTTGCTATTACCAATACCAATACATGTACCGTTATGTGCATTTCATGTATATATACACGCACACACATCCACAATTTAATTGACATGCAGCACAAACCAGGCAATTAAACCTACTAGTTGGGAACTAGTTACAAGTACTGCTAGCCGGTGTAGTTCGCTTTTTAAGCACTACGAAATGTTTCAGGCTTACAACAGTTAATGTATATGAGTTATAACAGTTAATTATTATTTTATTATATTATGTATTTAGTCGGCACTTACAACCCTTGTTTTGAACGTTTGGTGGAGCTTCTTCTTCGATTAGTCATATTTCTATGAACGGCTTTTTTCATGGCAAAAATGCACTCGGAACTCTGCCGAGAACCGACCGCGATAAGGAACAACTTTTTCTGTCAATTGGTGTTTCATGCCTAGGGTTGCGAATCGAATGCCAGTCGCGCATCAACCCATTGATTGTAGAAATAGATGATTTCTTACACAAAATGGGGCAAATAACTCACAATAGTTCATATTTCTCTATATCATTCATTCACTGAAAAATTAAAACTTTGCTTAGGGAAGAAAACTCAAAATCCAAAAATGTTAAGTTTATTAAATTTGTTTAATCTTCTATGTATGCGAGTGTAGTAGTAGTAGTAGGGAATTCTTTATTTAATTTATAAAAAATTATGGTTAATAATTGATTTGATTCATACATTAATTCATTTAATATAATATATTAAAGTAAATAAAGAAACGATGTTGACTGTCACAGCTCCTAAATTATTTAATAATTGAAATCTGCTATAAAAAAATCTCTATAGTGCCAGGCTGAGTATATGAAACCAGTTAGTGTTCTCCAATTTTGGCCATTTAGTATATATATTACTTCAGCGTCGTTTAGCTTCTCTGCATTTAAGTATCTTTGTGTGATTTCCTTCAGTACAGGGCACCTTCCTAAGAAGTGATACATGTCTTCTTCTACGTTTGAGTTGCATAGTGTGCAAATTTTTACCGCGTTTCCATAAGCTATTGCACTCAGTTTTAACAAACCACATCTTGCTTTAAGTATTGTTGTTATGTCAGCTAATCGCATATCTTCTCTGAAGAATGATTCTCTCTTTGGAGTGATCTAAGTGTTTATAACAGGTGGCGCTAAAGTAATCCTGCTATCAGAAAATGCTATAAATTTTGCGATTGGCCCCTAATGTCAGTTCTGTTTCGACGTTTGTGTAGTAAACACATGCGAAATACACGTTTATAAACAATGTTACGCTACACTGCTCCAGAACACGGAATATTGCTAACTATTTATTTGACCAATAATCGGTCGGTGACTTTGGCACAACGTGAATTTCGTCGCAGACTTCCTCGCCGTCCAACGCCTACTGGTGAAACACTGCGACGTTTAGCCGCTCGCCTCGAAGAGTTTGGCATAACACGAGATGCTGTCAGGCGTGGCAGACCCCGGAGTAGCCGTTCTGCAGAGAATATCGCTGCTGTAGCCGAGGATGTCATGGAAGCGCCGTCGACATCGGCCAGACGACGTGCCACGCAAATGGGTATCAGTCGACGGTCTTTACACAGAATTTTGGTACAAGATTTGAAGATGTTTCTGTACAAAGTCCAAACGGTGCATCAGCTGTTAGCTGCTGACCGCCAATCGCGTCTAACATACGCTCAAGCCATCCTTAATCACCACCTTGAGGAAGATGATTTTTCATCAAAAATAATCATAAGTGGTGAGGCCCTTTTCCATCTTAGCGGGTACGTAAATAAGCAAAATTTATGCTTCTGGGGCACTGAAAATCCGCGTGTAACCCACGAAGAGCCATTACACCCGCTCAAAGTCACTGTATGGTGTGCTGTTTTCGCTGGAGGAGTCATTGGACCTTTTTTCTTCGAAGACGTCGCGGGCCAAACGGTTACTGTGAATGGTGAGCGCTACAGAGCAATGATCAACGAGCTCTTTTTGCCGCAACTTGATGAATTCGGATTGGAAAACATGTGGTTCCAACAGGACGGTGCAACGGCACATACTGCACGTGCCACAACCGATATGCTGAAGGATGCATTTCCCGGGCGCCTAATCTCCCGTTTTGGCGATTTGCACTGGCCAGCAAGATCGCCTAATTTGACCGCTCCAGACTTCTTTTTGTGGGGCTTTTTGAAGTCGCAGGTTTATGTCAACAAGTCTCAGACTCTTGCAGCTCTTAAAGACAATATCCGTCAAGAATGTGAGGACCTATCGCCGGAAGTTTTGGTCAAAGTGATGGAAAATGCCATAAAAAAGGGCTCAAATGGCAATCAACTGTGGCGGCGGCCATTTACATGACATCATATTCCCGACTTGATGTAAAAAAAAATTAAAAGACCAAATAAAAATAATCCACAAGAAGAATCAAAGTTTTTCATTTTTTTTTTAAATTACAGCCAAAAAACATCGCAAGGTTACTTTTGCGCCACCTTGTATATTCGTGTGGTGCTTGATATTGCTTTTTGTTTTGCCATGTTTAAATTTTGTAGTTTAATGTTTGATGGATACAGCGATCTTGCCAGTCCGTAGCAATTATGTTTTCTTCAAGCTTTAGGTCAAACTCCATGCCTAAGTCATTGAGTTGTTTGAGCCAAAACACGTTTTTCGTAATATGCACTGTGTAAGCTTGTGCGGGAGTCTACTCCTGTTGTATTTATAGATAGTTTACCAAATGTATTTAATATATAGTTCTAATGAATATAAGTAGCTCTTCTACGTTAGTTTCTAGCGTTATTGCATAATTCGAGGTGAAGTCAGGTAATTTGGAAATTCTTTTAATAAAATAACGCTGTAGTTTATTTACTTCTTCGAACAGCGTATAACCCCAGATTTGAGCGGCGTATGTTTGTATGGTTCTGCACACAGCCTGAAACAGCTTCCATTTAGCTTTGTATGAGATGCATGGCTTAGCTAAGAAATTGGTCCATGTACTATTAATGCTAGCTTTTGCTGAATTATTTCTGGCTTGCACATGTTTAGCAAACGTCATTTTGGATGTGCGAATGACACCAAGATATTTATATTCTGCTACCACTTTTATTTCCTCACCTTTGTACCGCCAGTTTTCTGCCTTGGCTAGTTGACCACCTTTTCTAAAGACCATCATCTCAGATTTCATTAAATTTACTTCCATGTTCCACTCAGCGCAATATCTTTCTAGTTTTTTAATCACAGGTTGCATGACATTACGATTATCTGCTAAGAGAGCAATATCATCAGCATATAGGGGAAGGCGTACATTTATTCTATCAATGAGTATACCACCTTTCAAACCGTCATGTAGATCATTCATGTATAATGTGAAGAGCAGAGGTGATAACGGACAACCTCGTTTCACCCCTGCACCGGTTTCAAAGTAATCTGATACTTCCCTTCCTATCCAAACTGCTGTTCTCGTATTCGAATATATATATTTTCAATCAGATTTGTTATTTTGTTGGAGAATCCCCTTTGTCGAAGTTAGTAAATTAATGGCCTCCTGGGTACCCTGTCGAAAACCGCTTTGAAATCCTCAAAATATGCATAAACTTTTTTGGTTTCGTTGAACTTTAAGGCCGGCGGGCCAATTAGATGTCCTAAATTCAGTAGTTTTCGCGAAGCGTTGTAGGATGAGAAAAAAAACAATTAGCCAAATGAAGTTTTGGGGATAGTTTAATATGTATTTGAACTAAAAGAAAAATTTGTACAATCTCCAACAATATATTGTAAGCCGAGTTATCAATAGATTCCCAGAGCGCCTTGCCACTGAAGTATCCAACTTCTGTACAAGATACAACTTGCAATTTTCATCTGAAAACAAAAAAAAAAGATTATTAATTTTGATGTAATTATCTTCGATGTGAACTAAGAAAATTGGGAGAAACACATAAAATTCGAATTTTTGGGGAAGGTAGAAAAAAAAAGTGGTTTTTCAAGGAAAAAAAAAACTCTTCAACTGGGTAAAAAAGGCGCTTAAAAAAAGTTGTTGGATGTTTTTTTAGTTCACATAGAAGAGAAAACAATACTAAAGATAACGCATTTTGAATGAAATGGATAGCTCGTTTAGTTTTTTTGCAATCGTGTACATAAATTAGGTAAAATCGTGAAAATGAAAAGCCGAGAAAACGCGCTTCAAACAACAACAATAAGCGCACGGTTGCTCGACGCCGCACTACGCTCGGCTCTGTAGCTCTGCAAATACTTGGAATTTAACTCTGAAAAGCTGTTGATTTCAGGAAAAAAAAAAATCGATTTTTTTGACCTTTTAATTGGCCCGACGGCCTTAAATGTTCTATAGATGCAAGATTGTATATGTTATCCACCGTTGAGTAGTTTTTTCTAAAGCCGGCTTGAAATTCAGTGAGCATGTTAATGTTTTCTATCCAGTTTTTAAGTCTTTCATTAATCAATCCCATTAAAACTTTTGCAATACAATTCATAAAGGATATTTTCCGTTAGTTGCTTGCTATATTTGCATTTCCTTTTTTAAAGATTTGGAAAACTATTGTTTTTAATAATGCTTCGTCGATTCTTTCGTTCTCGAAGATGATGTTGTATACTTTCGTATACAAATGTACTATGTAGGTAGCTGCATGATGAATTCTGTTGAGGCAGCCTTTAGTAGATCATAAGGTATTCTGTCTTCTCCAGGTGCTTTGTTTGTTTTAGCATTTTTCATTATTTGTTGCACTTCGTTTATTGTTACATCTTTATCAAGGACCGTACCTGTATGCAAAACAGGTGCATAATGAACATCTTTTGTTAACTGGGGCTGATTTAATAAGTCTTTAAAATAGCTTTTAAACACCGATATCGTAATATCTACACCGACTTTAAATGATTCTCCTTTTTTTTATTTGGCAAGGCTCCCCATTCTTTTGAATTTGTGGTTTTATTGATTATCTTTTCCAGCTCTTCATAATAATCCTTCTTTGCTTTCTCGCATGTGTTCCTAAGCAATTGCTTTGCCTGCAAAGTATAAGACGAATAAGTCGTTCTAACTCGGTCTACAAAGAAAGAATAAATCATTACACCACAGGTTTTTTTTTTTGTGAAAATAAATGCACCCTGAAAGAAGAGAAAAGCCAATTACAAAGAAAAAACAGAGTTCACGAATACTGCTTCTATTTTGCAAAAACTTAAAATTTACTAAGGCATATTTAGTATCATATAAAGGAATCGGACGTACAAAATTAAGCGAGCTGAGAGTGGAAGGCAGTCTGTTAATTTGGCAAATATTATACATTTTTATTATTTTATATTTTTAACTTCGCCTCATCCTCATTTATTGCAGTGTTCAAATTAAGCTCCTATCTACATAAGAAGAAAATTTTTTACTTTATTTAGTAGCATTATAGTTGGTGATTTTGAAACTGGTCCAATACTAGTCTCTCTCAGACTAGTTAGATTTTTTCCACCAAATACCACTTCGTGGACTGGAATGCTTGCTAAATTGTTTGCACGGTATGTACAAATGTACTATGGTAGGTAGCTGCCTCCTTCATTGATGTTAAGAACACTCTTCACTGCAGAATCGAATTTAATTGTGCACTGATTGAAATAAATCGAAAATTAATAAAGAATTATTGCAAAAGTTCCGTGAATTTGGTGAGGTAAGAGTACATGCAAGAGTGCAACGAGTATAAGTGGGAAATTATTAAAACGTCCTAGGCAGCTAACAAAAAAGAAAATGAAAAGAACAACGAGCCAAAATTGGCGGTAAAGCAAAATGCGATCACGCCAACCAATCAACCACCAAGCTCTGGGTGCGAAGCGTTAATGCTATTTTCGAATGGTAAATGTTTAAGTGCAAATAATTAAATGCCGAAATGCTGAAATGTTGAAAGCAATTATTTTGTAGGTACGTACATGCAGGCATACTTGCATAAGTGGTATATAAAACAAAAACAAAAAAAATAAAAAAATTGGTGCACCGAGGAAAAAATTAAATAGAATCATCGGTTAAAACAACAACTATCGGTATAGCGTGGAAAATGTTAAATTGCAACGAACGAAGAATTGTGTTGTGTGTAAAAAATTGAGTGCATACAACAACAGCAGTACTAACAACAAAAACAAAAACAATCGCCACAACTGATGGCATAGTAGCAACAACATTTTTGTACTTATTTCGCATAAATATAACTTTGACTGCAGTTAATTAAGCGCTGCAAATATATTTGTAAGCATTTATTTTAATTTCTTCATTTTTGACTTCGTTCTCCTTATAGCGTTTTCGTGTGCTCCTATTTTCTTAAGTTTGTGCAGCCATTTGCATTTACTTTTTCTCTTTTTTTCGATTTTATTTAATTGTCTGATAAATCTCAAAGAGAAATTAATTGCACTCGCAAATTGTGCCCTACCGCTGGCAGTGTTAAGCAGCGGCAATTTCATTGAAATTAAATAAATTTGCCCTTCGCTCACGAGTTTTGCTGTTTGTACACTAAATAAACGGTTTTCCAATAGGAGCACATCCTTGTTGACAGTCTGTAACGGAATTGTTGTCTTAAAACTGAGTGGAATACAAATCGATTCGCCCTAGTGCTCGTCAATGTAAGTGTTGGCAATGTATTTATGCCACAAATATAAACAAGAGTTTGAACTTTAGTTCAGCTCTCTGCGCACTAATGAAAACCCGTATAAGTTATTTTTTTTCGACATTCCCCCATAAATTATCTGTTTATCATTTTCATGGAATGTTTTAATGCTCTAATTGAATTTTTAATGACTTTTGATTGTAGATGTTTTGAGAATGTATCAATAAAGCTCATTTAAGTAGGAGTTACAGAGTTAAAAGCTACCACAAAAAAATTATGCGTTAAATTCTGCTGGCTAAGTTATAGGACAGAAGTTTTATTTGAAGTCGTTTCATTATAACATATCGTCCCCTTAGTATTAAAATAGCCTATAAATTTTTTGATGGTTTAAGAAAATGAATTTCAAACTTTTTGTCGAAAGTAGCTCTCACTCAAATCTCGTTATGTCTGTAAATATTTATTCTTTTTGACTAACGTTTTGACGCACTTTGTGGAAATAGAATTTGACCAAATTTTGACCACATATAAAATCGACGATGGAGAATCCAAATATTCAATAAAAAAATAATAGCCTATGAGCACATAGGCTATTGTTATACTAAGGGGACGATATGGCCTAATTTCACTTTAGTCCAAAATGCTAAAACATTGGCAAAGAATGCAAGACTCTTCACTAGTGCGGTATTCCTCAAAGTTGGTCTAAGAGATATCATATTTCATAATTATTATATTAGCATTTGTTCGCGTAGAGTGACCACTTTTGAACAGTGCATTTAGGCATACTGCTGAAATCCCGATGATAAGCAATACGATTGAGCGGCATCTGTGAATGAAATTATTAAACTTAATTATCAAAGTAAACTTTGGTCCCTTCGACGTTTGTTCGTTCAATGCAGGCATATTACAAAGACGGCTCTCAAATTCCAGACAACCGGCTTGGTAAACAAGCAACCAATATCCGTTTACCCGAGCAGCGCCAGATCAGCTGAGAACATAACAGCTGTCTCTGTGAGTGTACAGGAGAATCCGAGGCAATAAATTCTTTGCCAAAAATAAGACGTCCTTTCACAAATATCAATTTGGTAAATTTAGCGTCCAGATTTCATTTCACCGCATTAAGCTCGGAGTGTTTACCAGAGTCTTGACCGAAAGATCATCTTTAGCGACGTGGTACATTTTCATGGATGAATGGCTAAGTCAGTAAGCAAAATGTGATTTTATTGAAGAACTCCAATGCACATGAAGTTTACCTGGCGGCTACTTATCCACAAAAAGTTACGTATTGTGAACCAATGGTCAGTACTTTTTTAATAATGGCATTAAAGAGGCCGCCACTACCAAAAATAAATGTTGCAGATCGATTGAAACTAATTTCATTTGGTCCCATTTGAATGATATATGAAGACTTGGATAAGAAGTCTTTCTCACAGGTTGACGCCCTGTGTTACACTGCAAAAGCCACGATGAACATTATGCATAAATACCTTCAGTTCGTAGTTGCCTTTCGTGATGGTGAGGAGCATAAACAACCAGGAGCGTGTGATTTGACCTCACTAGATTTTATCACGTAAAGTTTTCTGACGTGGCAGGTATACGCCATTAAGTTGCAAGCGTTATACGCTATCATACAGGCTTTTGCTCAGTTCTAGCCTGATCTATGCTGCAAATCTACTGAAAACTAGATCTGTACGATTTTATTTTTATTCCTTGATAATACATAGTTTGTACATATGAAATTATTTATAAAGTAATATGAAGAAATACAGCTCTTAATCAGAGCATAGGGCGGAAACAAACTCAGACCAACGTGAGCGATCTTTTGCAATTTTTCGAATTTCATGCCAGGAACATCTTGATTGGTATTCCGCGTGTGTTGATCGCATCCAAGTTGACCGTGGTCGTCCTCTTCTTCTGGAGCCTTGTTGATTCTATTCTAGGACCATCTTTGCGATGTTATTGTCTTTTTTGCATAAGGTGTGCGCAATCCAACGCCATTTCCTTTCTTTGATATCAGCTGCGATGGGCTTGCCCATTGAAATATTTAAAAGATTTTCGTTGGTGATAACTCTTGGCCAAAATATGCGGGAACTTACATCAGCTTCCGCTCCACCATTTTTTGACACTATGCTGCCCAGGTAGCAGAAGTTTTCGATGTCCTCAATTGTAACCAAAAAAAATCGGTAGTACCTCACCCACAGTATATTTTAATTCATGTTATTCTATTTCAATACAGACCCGCCCTTATCGGAGATCCCTTTATACGAGAAAGCTCTATTTAATTTATTCTATTATAGTATTTTTATAATTATAAGGGGCTATTTTGTAGGCAATATACGTTTATTTTTTCAGTCAAAGTGTATTTTACCTTTGTGCCCCAAAGTCAAAAGAAATCAGTGCTTTTTGATTTCAATCTAACTCGTTGACGCTTTTTCTTTCATAATAAAAAAAGGATGTGAATTTAAATTTATTATTAGTATTTATTTTCTTATTTGTTGCAATGAATAAAAGGGTAATTATTTTGGTACTAATAGCTTAGGGAAATTTGAACCATGGACAATTGAACAAATTTTATATTTTTATTATCATCCTATTAGACTTATATGAAAATGTAATATATGTAAATACAGCCGAAAACATACGAGCCTAGCACTGCGTTATTTTCAATTTATATACAATAATAACTTTATTGTTATGCAAACTTTTGTAAAGTATAAAATAAGTTACAAATATTAAAAAAATGATGCCAACTTAAGTGATACAAGTATTTTGGACACTGTCTTTAATTATTCTGAAAATGAGTATAATAAGAAGTAAGCTGAAAAAATGGTTAATTAAGCATTTTTTAATACTTTTAATTTTATTCTTAAGATTGTCTAAAAACGAAGGTCTGAAGGCAGATAAAGACTCAGAAGTAAAAGCAGTAAGAGCCTCCATATTTAATATTAGCGAGATGTCCCTGCACTTTTTTACCCAATAAGCGCCGAGACCTACAGTATCCTCAGCAAGGATGCGCGGAAGCCTGTGACTTGGTATAATAAAACACCGCAAGACAAAGCACATATGTGCTCGGAGTGTATGTAGATATTGCGGAACCAAATCTGTTTCCATGTGAATCATATAACTGAGAATATTTGGTGACAAAAAAATAACTTTTTAATAAAGAAACGTAGAAGTCTCTCAATTGGGTCGTATTCGTCGACACTCCAAACTTACGTCCCATAAAATATGATCACCCACGCAACGTAGATATTTAGTTTATTTGAAATGCAGATTCAAGGACTATTAATAAATTTAAGTCAAGTTGCATTAATAGTGGTTTTAGAATCAACAAGCTACAGATTTAATTGTTTCGCATAAGAGAGATTGTATGTACGCAGTACGCCCAGATATTTATATTCTTTAACAATCTCGATAGTCTCTTCGCCAAACTTCCAGTTATAAGAAGAAGGAATTCTGCTATACTCTCCAAACACCAGGCATTTCGACTTGGTCAAATTTACTTTAAGGCCCCATTGAAAGTTATAATAGCGGATTGCATCTTTCATATCCAGCAATTCATTCGGAAACTCGGAAGAAGATTAGCCACTTTTACCCCACCAGGTAGAAAATCGTTAAAATCATTTAAATAAAGAGAGACAACCTTGTTTTACCTCTTGATTTGCGTAAAAAAGGAGAGAAAGTTCGTTATGTAGACAAATATAATTTGAGGTATCTTCGTATAACAGTTTTAATATTTCTATCATCTGGGTCGAGAAGCCATAAGACGCTAGTTTGTAAATCGTATCAAAGGCACTTGAAGGATCAACAAAGAAGGCGAAAGTTTTCTTTTTTGCTTTGAAATTCAAATTCACAATTGATGACAGGTTGAGAAGTTTATCTAAGGGTTACTCCCTCGCAAAAATCAGCTTGAAATTCTGTAATGATTTCGTTCAAATCAATCCAAACGTTAATGAGTGTTAACATAAGTTCAGTGAATATTTTACATAGAGTATCAAACAAAAAGAGTCCTCTATAATTTTCCGTAACGCTAGAATGTTCAGTGACACTTTCAATTACACTAAAAATATTGCTCACAGAACGTCCAGTTTTGTGTCTGCCAACCCCTTTTTCTATACTCGACAGAACCAGCTTTTGAATTTTTTTCACCAATCTTTGAATTGTCTACTCAACTGGATGGTTACTTAAACAAAAAAAAATTGCGATATGTTGTTCTTGAAAATCGACCAATTTTATAATGAGCTTTAACGGTTTTAACCTCTTGTTTTATGGTGTAAAATGATACAATCTTTCTACTTGACAAATGTGAAAGAAGACACAGAAAAGGGTACCATCTAGGAATTATTGACTAGTGGTATGCAGGCGCCTCTCTTGAAAGAGCCTTTGTTGCTAAAAGTCTGGCAGCACACTCAGAGCAAGTCTTCCTATTGCTTAATTGTAATCCTGCAGTACGTGGCGGTCGCTGATTGGTCGATTGGCGAAGCGGGAACCGGGTGCGCAAAGAAAGCGGCAGAACGTTAATAGAGGGCAGTGCGTTAGGAACTATTTGTTTAATATTTTATATAAACTTAAATTTAATAAATAATTTTTTTACGGATAGCAAACAATTTTTCATTTTAACACCCTTAATAAATAATATAATAAATAATAAAACAGACTATATGGACTAATATATTTGAGATTATGTAACATTATGATATATATCCTTAATAGGTAGCATTTCAAATCAAAATCATTTTCACACCTATGAACAATTTTATTTACCTCTGAGCGATCTTCTGTTAAATTCACGACTTGGACTGATCCTAAATTTAAAATTTTTTTCAACTGCACTGTTATAGCCTTCCAACTTTGCTTAAGGTTATAAATTAAAACGGTCACATCATTTAGAAATTCATTTGAGAGTAGCGTAAATACGTTTCTTTTTTGACACTCTATTATATAACACAAAGGCAATCGTATCCAATACTCAAGATGCTAAGAAAAAAAGGCAATATTGCCGGTTGTCAGCTTCACCAGCAATGCAATAGCGAGCGAGTCAACCAATTAGACAGCCAACAAACCAATGAGTCAACAACCGTTTAATTTCACTCATTCACTACTGGTAAATAACTAGCCAAGTTGCTGTTAATTTGCTGCTTTTGTGCATCGCAACAACATTCACAAGTTTGCAATTGACATCGACGGCGGGTAGCAGTTGATGCTTGTTGTTATCCCATAGCTGTCACTGCTGTTTGCCAACTCGGTTTGCCACTACTGTCTCGAATTTCGGTTTTCAGAATACCCATTTCCAAGCTCCCTCACTAACTCACTCATTCACTCACTCACTCATACAAACTACTAATACTACTCCATTCCTTGTGATTTATTTTATAAAGGCATGCTGCTGACTGACAAACTGACTACCATCACTGTGTAAACTTAGTATAGTACACACTGTGGCATGCCATACCAATGACATGCCCCCCACCTGCTGCTACGAGTATACTGCACCACTCGACACTTCTATAAGCTTAGAACAGTTCGATGTTGCTATTAAATGTGTATGTTGCTCTAGTTGTGAACAGCGAGCAGTTGCTATTTATGACCCGTCAGCATAAATCACATTAATTACTAGCAGACGACGACATTCATTAAATTCATTTGAATAAATTGAGCACTCAACCCGGGTAAATGGTCTAAAATATCATGTCAAGTCAGTGAATTTGAAAGTGCCTTCAATGGCCAACAAGCGCACACATACGAATACTTGATGGTTGCCAAATACGCGGGTATGTATATATATTGTCTTAATTGCTCCACAAATGGCGAAGTGACGAAGATATTAAAACCCTTTCTGAGGAATACATATATAAATAAGTAGATATAACTAATGCGAGCACAAAGTTAAAATGACTGCGTGATATTTTTATACTAAATCGACCCAAGGTTAAGAAATTTGTATACACTCCCTATTATATATGGTACCATTATATACATTTTTTAAAAATTCAGCAATTTTTCATCAAAACTTATAAATTTTACTCAGAATTTTTGAAAATTTTCGGGTTTGCAGTTTCATAGATCATTGAATTTTGGAATAACCAAGTGAAATTTCAAGCAAATCAAAAATCACACTGAATTTCTTTCGGGCGTGGTCGTATGCATCTTCTCCATTTAATGCCTATTCCACACTTTTGTATATTTGTGATTTTTTTGAAAACAATATTTATAAAATTTATATACAAAAAGATCCCCATTTTTAAATATATGATTTAATGTATCGAAGAAAATTTTCAACATCGCATGAAAAAACAAATGCCAAAAATCAACACGATTTTAAGCGACCTCAAACTTACACTTTGTGACAAAAAAATTGAACAAACCACAAAACTGCATGCATTAAATTTTTCTAAAACATCTGATTAAAGTGTTTAAAGCATTGAAGGCAGTTTTTTGGTATTTCTTAAATTATTGTGAATTTTGTACAAATTTCAGAACTCCGATTTATAAGGTTTTTGTTGAAAACAGTTTTTAACAATGTTTTTATAAAAATTAGCTAAGACATAAGGTAAACAAACTGCTTCAATACATTAGTGATTTTGTTTTCGTACCATATACTTTTGGTTTTGTGAAAATGTCTGATTTTCTGCCGAATAATCGTCATTTGCGGGAAGTGTTGATTTTCCCCTTTCGTTCGAAAAAAACGGCGGCTGAAGCATATCGCGAGCTACAAAAAGTTTATGGAGATGCTGCTTTGCCATAAGTGAAACAACGTGCCGAGATTGGTTCCGTCGCTTCAAAGACAGTGATTTTAATGTTGATGACCGTTCGCGTGAAGGAAGCCCAAAAACCTTCGAAGACGCTGAATTGGAGGCACTGCTCAATGAGGATCCGTGTCAAACGCCAATCCATTTCCAAACGATTGCATGCTTTGGGAATGATTCAGAAACAGGGGACTTGGTTTCCTTATGAGTTAAAACCAAGGGATGTTGAACTTCGTTTTTTCGCCTGTGAACATCTGCTCCAGCAGCAAAAAAAGGAAGAGTTTTCTTCATCGCATTGTGGCGGGTGATGAAAAATGGATTCATTACAGCAATCCAAAGAAAAGAAACTCTTGAGGACTGCCCGGTCAGGCTTCTACGTCGTCGCCTCTGCCGAATATTCACGCTGCGAAGGTTATGCTATGTATTTGGTGGGACCAAGTTGGTGTTATTTATTATGAACTGCTAAAACCAAGCGAAATCATCACTGGGGATCGGCATTGACTTCAATTGATGTGATTGAGCCGAGCACAGCGCGAGAAGCGGCCGCAATACGCGGAGAGGCATGAAAAAGTGATTCTACAGCATGACAACGCTCGGCTTCAGGTTGCCAAACACGTTAAAACCTACCTGGAAACACTGAAATAGCAAATCCTACCCCACCCGCCATATTCTTTATCACCTATTCCGAACGATGGCAAATGGTCTAGCTGACCAGCAGTTCCATTCAAAGGAAGACATCAAAAAATGGCTTGATCCGTGGATAGCCTCAAAAGATGAACAGCTTTACCGCGCCGGTATGGTCCTGGTGGTGAACGAAGACAAAACGAAGTACCTCCTGTCATCACACAAAGAGTCAGCGACTCGCGTATCGGCAGCACGTTGTTACGAACAGTCTGGCAGCGCGGTCAGGATAGATCCCACTGTGGCTCAAAAGCAACACTGAAATACGTGTCGATCGGTGATTGGTCGATGAAAAAAGAAGAAAACGGGAGAAACATAGGAAATCGAAAGCCGTGTAGGAAAAAAGGCAGTACGCGAACAGACAGCAGGGCGGACAGAGTAACCAAATTTTTTAATTAATTTTGTACAGCTTATTTTAAATAAAGTTATTGAATTGCAAAAAAAATTTTGCCGACACATTTTTGGAACCCATCAACTTTTTTGCAAATACAAATGCATATAAATACATGGGCGTCTAGACCCGAGGTGTCCAACCCAAGGAGTAACTTTTTAAATCCTTTCTTTCATCCTGTTCGAGGGTCCTTTTTAAGAAGGGATGCCCATAAATCGATAGAAAATTTAATTTTAGCTAGCTACCTGAAAGCTCAAGTCGTGAGCTGCAATAGAAACTCTCTAGATCTAAATTCTTGTCCAAAGTCGAACAATGTCTGACCAGACCGGGGTGCCTAACGGAGTGTAAACCATACAGTTTTGATTTTCAAAAATTTTTTACTAAATAAAATAAAATTATGTGGAAAGATAGATCCGTTGCTTGTCTACTTGTTTACTGCAGCTGTCTAATTCTTCTTCTTTCTTTCTTAGCACGACAGTCCTGGATTGGCCACTCCTTACGCACGGCTGCCTAATTCACAAGGGTCAAATTTGTTTGCAAAAATTTACCATTTGCAAAAATTATAAATCTTTCGGCAGGGTGATTAATTTTGCACCACCTTGTATGTATAAGTGCATATCATATGGAATAAAGCTGACTGAAGACATATAGCGAAAAATGGTTAGAACCATTTCTTTGCCTAATATTGAAATACGAAAAAAACACCAAAAATAAAATACCTCTACACCTAAATTTCGGTTATTATACGTCTCCAATCGCTTTCTTCGAATTAATTGTAAAGAAATCCTAGATGCTTAAAATTCAATACCACAAAGAAATACACAATTATAAGTGAATTTCCACAACCGAAGCCTTACATGTATATTGGCATTTGCTTATATGCACAACCACTCACTCACAGATTTTATAAAAATTTCGGGATTCTTTTGAATCATTTCGCCATTAGCATGGAAACATATCAAATATCGACCTATTTGACATAATGACAGCAGTAAGGACTAGCAAAATTGTGCATGTGAACAAACACAAGTGAATGGCAAATGAGAGCTAACGACTGACGCACAGTGAATATTGGGAAATGAAGGATATGCTGAGCTGAACGGAGCTAAGGTGTAGAACGGTGGCGCTATGCTCCAACTTGGAGCCCTAGGAATTGAAGAAGGTGAGCAATGCGACGCGACTAATATTGTATTACAATTGGCACATAAATCAAATGTGTTGAAAGAGCAATCATGCAATGCCGATGTTGAGGAAACACAAGCGTGTGTTTGTATGTTTGTAACTACATGATTACACCCACATGTACATATGTATATGCATATATATGATAAGGAAATATGCACATTTGCGAAAGGTTTAAAAATCACGTATGTTTCGCTGCACTCACAGCAGTATCACGCGGATACGAACATTTCTCTCTGCACGCGCAACTAAAAATAGAATCATAGTTTAGCATCAAGTTCTGGAAAATGTCTACCAAAAAAAATTGGAAAGCAAATAGAAAACACAACAAAAAAAAGTAGAAAGAAACAAGGAGAACGATAGAAAAGATTGTGAGCAATCTTTTGACTATCAACTGAACCATCTGTAAGGAGATTGATGTGGGCGGAGTAGATATTATTATCGAATATCATCAATAATCTGCAAAATGCCACTCGCGCATGGCAAATAGAATGGCATGCGGTCGGACGTACGAATGGGCAGGTGTTTGAAAAAAGAGATAAAGATTTGACAGTCGAGTGTCGCAGCGATATGTAACAGACAAACAGGCCATCAGGAAATGAGGCATTAGGAAATGGGGGCACAGTAAGTGCGATGTCATCAGTAGAGCAGCAATAAGGGCAAAATGCAAAGTAACAAATCGCAAAAATATCACCGTGACGTTGACAGGGGGGGACCAAAAATAAAGCAAATATCTCTGCGCTGACACGCAAACATATTAATTAGTGAGTAAAGAAATGTCTAATTTTAGAATATTTAATTCAGCCAGTATACTGGCGCATGTCAGCGTTCTTTTTTAAGTCTTAATTACAACGCAATGCAGACATTTCTGCCGCCTGCTACTTATGGGGCAGGCAAGTTGTTTTCTTCTTCTAGAATGTTAATGTGTAATCCCAGTGCTTTTCATCATTAAGTGTCGCCCAATGGGTGAGTTCGGGTGTTGTGGCTACTGTGTGCAGTATTGCATTTATTAGTGCTACAATCGATAACAATTTTATTGTCATAATATTTTTGAAAGAAATTCGCGCGAAAGTTCAAAAAAATTGAACCATTTCGAATAGGTTTTGCTTTCAGCAAAGTAATGATCCCAGGCACAATGCGCGCGATGTGTTCATATGCAGCAGACATCTCGTGCTACTAAATTTTATTACCATCACCACAGCTTACAGACTTGAATTTCATAGAGCATTTATTTGATGAACTGGGTAGGCCTGCTGGTAAAATTAACAGAACCAACGAAGTTCATCTATAAGAACTAACTCAAAAAGAAGGGAGTAACCAGATGAAAGTAAAGCACAAAATTGGTTATCCTCATGAAAAACGCGGTTAGCTGTAGTTGATGCACTTTAGATATTAACCCTTTAAGGCGCTGATGCATAAATTGTGCATTTTGGTTGAATTTTTTGTACAGGGTTAATGGAAACGTCGTACTAAGTACTTAAGAACATTAATATTTATACCATTTTTGTTTAGTTTGGTGGCGCAAAATTAATCATCCTTTTTTTTAAATAACTTTTTTACAAAATAAAAAAAGTATTCTTACGCATTTCATTGCTTACCTGCTTGCATACTACAGGTATCTAGTTCACAAGTGCCAATTTGATTGACATACGACGCGATATGCAAAAATTATAAACCTGCCGATAGGGTGATTAATTTTGCGCCAAATTGCAAGAAAATCTGTCCAAAGTTTAACCGTCTCGACATATTAGATTTTAAAGATTATTTTAAAAAATATTTGTTTTTAGTTGTACGTCACCTTTTCTAAATGTTAGTTCCAAGTTACGACGTTTTCTTACTTTCAGTTAAAAGGTATGCTAATTAATAACAATATGAACCAAGCCCTGATAGCTATTTGGATTTAATTACCGATATTTCGCTAAGTATGACACTTCTACTTTCTTTGCTTTAAAAATGCATTTACTATCTAAAGAATATCCTTTCAATGTTTTAAGCTTAATAGAAAGTCTAAAACGTCTCTATAAAGTCACTGAAGTAATGAGCGTCGAACGAAAGATGAATTAGGATGAAAACTTTAATCGCGTTTTTTTTTTTCAAAATACGTTTTTTTCTCGCTGTCGAATATAACTCAAAAAGTAATCAAGATATCAACTTCAAATTTTATAGGGATAGTTTTTAACATATTGTACCTCAAATGTTGCATTAATTATCACCGAATATATTGTTTTGATAAATTTGTTTATAAAAAAGGTGTAATTTTTTTCTTTTCCGCTTCAAATTTTCTTTTTTCTCTTTTTTCGGTAAAAATAATTAAGTGCAAAGCGGAAATGAAACGGAATGAAAAAATTTGTGTCTGGTTGATTTCAGTTGATTACAAGAGGCTGTCCATCCGCGGCTCAAATTAAAGGAGCCACGCTTGAGCAGCTGTGGCGCCGCCTTTTTCTTTATTTCAAAAAAATGTTTGTATATTCATTTAAGCATGAATATTAGTATGTAATTTATTTTAATATAATAAATACTCTCAGTTTTTCGCAAAAACTGATTGAAGAACTCGTTGTCGGGAGAAGCCTTAAGCCCCCCTTAAGCATATAATTGTCGGAACTAGCATGTCTTTTTAACTATTCAAAGGCTTATAATAATTAATTCAAGTTAGTTGAGTTAATACGGCGGCCGCCGTAGCTGAATGGGTTGGTGCGTGATTACCATTCGGAATTCACACAGAGAACGTTGGTTCGAATCTCGGTGAAACCACAATTAATAAAAAAACATTTTTTCTAATAGCGGTCGCCCTTCGACAGGCAATGGCAAACCTCCGAGTGCATTTCTGCCATGAAAAAGTTCCTCATAAAATATATGCCGTTCGGAGTCGGCTTGAAACTGTAGGTCCCTCCATTTGTGGAAGAACATCAAGACGCACACCACAAATAGAAGGAGGAGCTCGGCCGAACACCCAAAAAGGGTGTACGCACCAATTATATACTGTGGGCAAAAACTAAGGTGAATTTGGTTGTAAAATGAAAAATCTTAATTTATTCTTGTAAATCAATTTCATCCCTTTCAAAATAATCCCCTCTCGATGAAATACACTTATGCCAACGATTTTTCCAATCCCCGAAACATGCCAAATAGTCCATTTCCGGTATAGCCATCAGCATCTTCTTCGATTCAGCTTTTATCTCCTCAATCGACTCGAAACGCGTTGCGTTCCCGGAGTGGTCTCTTGAGTTTTGGGAATAGCCAGAAGTCACACGGAGCCAAATCAGGCGAATACGGTGGTTGCGGAACGATATGCGTGGAATTTTTGGCGAAATGGTCACGAAGAACGAGTGCAGTGTGAGACGGTGCATTATCGTGATGCAAAAACCAAGAGTTGTTAGCCCATAATTCTGATCCTTTTAGACGAATAACGCTCAAATAATATTCCTTATTAACAGTTTGGCCAGGTGGAAGGAATTCATAGTGCACCACACCACGAAAATCGAAAAAAACTGTCATCATGACCTTTTTTTTGAACGACTTTGACGTGCTCTTTCCGGTCTGGCCTCGCCTTTAGCACGATATTCGCTTGATTGGTCAGTTGTTTCGTAAGCATAAATCCAAGTCTCATCTCCCGTAATGATGCATTTGAGCTTGTCCTGATAGTCTGAAAGCATTGTTTCACACACATCAACGCGACGACTTTTTTCCAAGAAATTGAGAGTTTTCGGTACCAAACAAGATTTGACTTTTCGTAGGCCCAAATGGTCTTTCAAAATGGTTTTCACAGATCCTTCTGCTATTCCGATCATATCAGTAAGGTCTTTGACAGTCAATTTTTTTGAGCACTAACTCCTTCACTTTATTGACGTGTTGGTCATCTGTAGACGTCGATGGTCGTCCGGAGCGCTCCAAGTCATCAACACGTTCTCGACCCTCTTTGAAGTCTTTGTACCACTTACAAACATTTTTCTGCGACATGGTCGAATCACCAAATGCCTTCTGCAACATGCTAAACGTTTACGCAGCCGAAATTTCATTCCGCAAACAAAATTTGATGGCACTTTTCTGCTCAATCAAATCAGACGTTGCAAAAATCGAAAAATGCACTCTTGGTCGTTTGGTAAACACAAGCGTAAATATATTACTGATAATGACATTCACATGAAAGTTGGCCCAGATGTTATTAACAGTATTGCCAACTCACGAAAAAAATAACTAGAGCGAAATTTTAATCCCGCGAAGTTTGACAAATAAATTTACCTTACTTTTTGCCCAGAGTATAAAGTACTTTAATTAAAGATGTAAATCCTATGCGGATTATGTACTCAATTATCCCTTTTGGACGCTCCTCCTCCTCTTATTGAGACGTGCACCTTCTTGTTGTGGTTCCACAAATGGAGTGTCCTGTAGTTTTAAGACAACTCCAAGCGGCAGATATTTTTTATGAGAAATTTTCCAATGACAGGAATACATTCGAAGATTTGCCATTGGCTGCCGAGTGGCGAACGTTTTGGAAATAACTTTTTCTAATATAATATTTTGGTGCTTGATGCACGGAGATTATTTGAATATGCGCAATTGCGATTATTAGTTACGTACGAACCCGTTCCGATACGACGGTCGCGGCGGGCTCAACTAGTGAAGAGTGAAATTTCAAAAGAAAAATTTGTAGAAAGGCGTGACTAAAACAAAAAAACTCAACAATTTAAACATAAATCCACACTTTTATTCTTAAACAAAAAAACATTATTATTATTATTATTTATTTTATTATTTATTGTTCGACTTTTTTAAAATAAACATTACATTTCATTTTTAATCATTAACATTAGAACGTACGACAGTGACACTAGGTCGTTTGTCGGAAGAAAAAAGAAAAAAAAAAAGATAAAATCTTACATTTTACATATGTTACTATGGTACTATGTATTGAATTCGCTTAAGATTAATTTTCTATATTCTATAGCACCAGTGATGAACTTAAATAAGTTATTATATCCAGAAGGGTCAACACCATTTAAAATGTCTATGATTTCATTTCGGTTTGAACTATATTTTCCAAAAAATCTTTGACGAATTCTTTTAAGTATCGGGCATTTTCCTAAGAAATGTGTGATGTCTTCTAATTCATTTAAGTTACATAAAGTGCAATTTAAATCCCTTTGGCTTCCCAAGTATATTAAATCACATCTGGCTTTCATAATCCACATAATTTTATAGATTCCAGTATTATCGTTTAAATAGCTTCTGGCGTTGTTATGGTCTAATTCCTTATATAATCGGGTGATTTGGTGTGCCCTTTCCCATAAAGTTCGAATATTCGAATCTTGAAGATTTTCTATTATTGAAATTATATTTCTATTCCACTCTCTTTTATTTGAAGTGCCCCAGTTACATGTTATATTTAATTTTTGTGCCAGATTACATAATTTCTTCAACCCAAAATATCTGTTTTTCTAAAACTTGGAACATTTGACTCCAAGAGAATGCAATAAGATGGCGTATTACTCGGAAGATGAAGTACCCTTTTTAAAAAATAAAGTTGAATTTTGTCTACTTCTTCAACTAACGAGTTTCCCCATACCTGAGCAGCATAACTCTGGATTGCTCTAGTCACCGCTAAAAACAAAAAAAAAAACAAAAATAGTATTTAATTTTTTTTTTTTGTCTAAATTATACAAATTCATCGAGATCTCTTCCCACCCTGAACCCTTCATATAGCCATAGTAAAATCAAAAAAGAGCTTTCCGGAGAGTTTCCTAAATAGGCAATTTCAGAGTATGTTTCAGTATGTCGCAAAGCAGAAGATAAGTTAAAATACAGCTGTTAAAATTGGCGTACTCTTTCCTTTTTCTTTGGCCTACTAAACGAAAATGAATAATAATGAGAATATTCATATTTGTGTGAGCATTTGTGGGCACATCTTAAAAAAGAAATGAAATGCCAATCAAAGTGTGTACGCGCAGAAATTCATGTTGGTTTGCATGCACGGGCTTTCTGTTAAAGATAAAGCTTACCTCTCCATGCTTAGGAACACATATTTGTCTTCAAATGTAAGCATGTGTGAGTGCACTTCGTATGTGTGCTAGACTTACATAAGTGCGTTTTTGATTTATGGGACAAAAATGGTTGCCAAGCCGAGCACTCGGAAAAATAAGAAACCAACAACAACAAAAATAAAAATAATAATAATATCATACAAAACAAACAAGAAGTCAGAAGACATTATACTAGTATTTTCCGCCCCCAAAGAGATCACTGCAACTCGCTTGATTTCCTATAATTTTCGCATTTTTCATGCCTTTCTCTGCCATCATCACTCAAACCCGCATTACACAATTTTGTAGGCTGACAGCTGTGAGCTGTATCTTTCATCAGCAAAAACCACCACAACACATCAGCAGCGCTTTGCCTACGGGCACAACAGCGAATGCTGTGGACTTATCAAAATCGTAGACTTAGTTTTTGCCTTATTTAGCAAGCACCAGATATTTGCGTTGGCTTTTGTAATCCTGCTCTTGCAGCTGATGTGGTTTTATTTTATTTGTATATGTGTATGTATGCGAGGATGTGTGTATATGTATGTTAGTACAATCGACTCATTTTGTTGTTTTTACAGCGCTTGATTGACACTAAGCGTCTTAGCCAAAAGGCCCGTTTGCTTAGTCCCATTGGTAAGTATTTGACTGGATATGCTTACAGAGATACATACAAATGTGTAGATGATCCAAACTTCTTTTATTTTAATTTTTTTTTTTTTTTTGTTTAGCGGCAATATCTAGTGCCGTCGCCAAGGTTATTAATTGTCATAGCATAACGCTAGGTAGTATTTTTTCGGCTTAATCGCTATAATAATCGAGTTGATAATTAAGAAGTAAATTAGTTGTTGGCGTTCTTGAGCGGATAAAGAAAGTTAAGTGTATAAGATATGCTCAGGCTCATAACCCATTGTGATGCCGCTAAATTCTTTCGCAAAATCAATTTGAACTATTTAAAAACTTGAGAACAGATGTTGCCTTCTTCAGCGCTGGGGTCTTTCAACTTACAGACGAACTGCCTGGCTGAAATGGCGAATCATCTTAGGGATACATACGTTTTTGTCTTTGTACTGAATGGACAGTTTAGAACCGATTATCTCTATAACATCTGCCCTATAACTCCCGTCGTGGTCGAAATGGCATGAAGCCCATGAAATATCTGGGCGAAATAACTCAACTCTCCCGCTAAGAGCTCTGCGGCATTTCATGGTTTTTCGACTGCTATGTAAAAGATTTTATCGCGGCCTGGATGTTAATGAGAATATAAATATCATCTGCAGCCACCGCACTACACTGAGCCATAGTCGTCAAGGTTAATCAAGTAAATGCGGAATGATTTGCCTTGCCGACTATGGATTTTGCATCAGTTCCATGAATAGTTTGGTGAATAAATTCCGAACGAATTAAAAATTAAAATTGAGTATTTATTGCATCCTATAGTACTGGGACTTATTGACAAGTCCGGAAAATTCATTTCTTCTCCTCTACAGGGTCTGGCACTCGAAGTGTAACCAATTAAAGAGGTCATGAGTTTAGTTTGGAAAATTACTTTTATTCAAAAAATGTGTGAAAATAATACTAAATTAAGAATGAACATACTTTTGCTCTATATGACGACCATTTGCCTTGATTATGAGACGGTCCAGAAACGAATCGAAAGTTGCCAAATGTGACTTACAGGTTTTTTGGCTTTTTTCAGCACCTCGAGACTGGTGAATCTTTCAGCTCGAATCATGTTCTCCAAAATGGCCCTCCGTCGGATTCGCGTCTGGTGAACTTGGGAGCCATTGACTGGACGTTGTGAAGTTCGGAACGTTATTCTTAACCATTCTTTGTTCAAACGGTGCCGAGTCCTGTTAAAACGTCCCTGGTCTACCACCGAAATGTTTGTCTGCCCACGGCTTCAAAGTAACCTTCAGAATACAGAATATTTCCCGATAATATTTCGCATTTATCTTAACGCCAGGCTCGATGAAAACAATTGCAGAGCGCTCATCTGCGGTTACAGCGGACCAAACCATTACCTGTGGCAGGTGCTGGCTCCTGGTGGCCAATCGTTGACTCAAATTTTCGAATGAACGGTCGGTCAAGTAAACCCTACCAAATTGCTCAATTTGAAAACACAATGTTCGGAAATTGACCATTTTCAGCCAAGCAAAGTAACTCCTTCGCTCGCTCAAGTCTGACTTGTTGCTGCTTTGGTGTGAATCATGCGCCTTTTGGATCTTGATCTACCGTAAGATATTTTCGGTTCTTTCGCCATTTGATTGGCACTTCGTCGGGGACTACGCTCAAGCCGCTTCTTCTCTTTTTGAACCATTTCACGTGACGTTGCAGTCTTTTGATGACCAACTCCATGACATTTCGCGATGCCACCAGTATCAGTGTAACAAGTAATGGTGCGATAAACAAAAACTTTATTTACTTTAAAATGCTCGAGCTCACAAACAATTACTAGTTGTGATTTTCCGGCCAAATATAATGGAATCGCACTATAACGCTTGAAATCCATTATTGATTTCCTTTTCTCGCATTAACCCTCGGCAAAATGCTTCCGCGCACTTGTAAACAATACTCTGGACCGTCATTTAGCCAATTAACAGACAGCTGATGCACGGACATCAGCTTGCGCGAGCGGTCTGAAGTTGGTTACCCTTCAAGTGGCTGACCCTGTAATTAAATCAAATTTCATCAAAATTGCATACTTTTTAATTAGAATTTCTGGAAGAATTTTGAGTCGAGGACAAGTTTTGAGCGGCCCAAAAATCTCCTAAAGAAATCTTTATTTTGTTTATTTTTTTTATTATTTTGTTTTTTGCTGGCGGTGTTCAGTATTTTCTTCTATATATGATAAAAAAAATCAAGCATTCCTTATGTGAAGAAAAACATTCATTTTTATATATTATATTAGAGCTTGAGAACTCAATAAAATTTAGTTTACACAAAATACTCACTTGTCACCAGTACGTTCAAGTGCATTTACGTTTATCCCATCAACAAAGCGGATGCGTTGAAATGCGAATATTCTGCATTAAAATTACAAAGCGACTGCAAGATATGGAAAGAGCTTACAGCGAGCATAACTACAGCACAGTACAGTACGTTAGTGTGGCATTTACCAGAAGAAGACGTCTAACACTTTGTTAAAATGTCAAATGAAACGTGCCATTAATCATGGTCACACTTACGCTTAACGTCAGTGGCAGCATCAGTAGCAGTGAGATAACTGGCACAGTAACAGAGTGGCAGTCTATATAAGTGAGAAAGAAAAAAAAAGACAAAATTATTTATAGTAAATCTAGCGCCAAGTAATAATACTCTACACTCCACGTATATCAGTTACACTTTTACGAACTGCATCACGTTATTATTGTATGTAGTTGAATAGCTGCGAAATAATATACAAGAACTGCGAAGCTGTATGGTTGCCCTGCAGAGATATTAACTAGTTAGTACTGAACTGAGTATGTTATTTCTATTGATTTTGAAACCTACATTTGAATGCTTTATAATAAGCAGCTCGAAATGGAATAAAGTAAGCTACCTGTGATGTGTAAGGAATCACTTTTTCCATTTCGAAGACCTATGTAAGCCATTATGCATGGAATTTGGCACAAACTCCAAAGAGCACTTTATTGTTGATTTGTTTCTATCGGAAAGCAATTTAGTTTGCGTTTCTCCTTTTTCTATTCTCTTATAAAGTTAGGATATGGAAAATGTTAGTCCCATGAAGGAGAAGGGCCCATATAGGCCTGAAGGTTCATTGTGATGCCACTAGTTTGGACTCAAGTCTCACCTTCTAATTTTCGATATGACAAGCCATTTCGTGCGACAGAAATCATTAGAGGGAAATCCTCTCCGCTCTCCATGTGCTCCCATTAGGCAATTCATGATGATGATTCCAAGGCTATTAGAGAGGGCAGTGGCCAGTGACCTTGTTCTGTTTTCATTCATTCTGGACCATACCTGTCTTGTCAACTCACAAGAGAACTCGGTGGCCAATTTTTTTTTTATTCATTCATTTATTTATTCCGGAATAAACAATTGTTCTTACTGACTGCATCCTGCAAAAATATAGTTAGCAAAAAATTAAATTGCAATACACACTTTAGTTGAGCAGGAAAAGATATTTAGATAATCTCATTGAGTTCATGAAAAGAGCGAGCTATAAGGGTATTGCGAGCATAATTTGTTCGGAAGCTACTCAAATGGAACCGATATTTATTACGTAAAAACCAGGTAGAGACCAAAAAGTTAAAAATTTCCATAAGAGGGGAACATTCAATTTCAAAAACGACAGCGACAAAATCGATATTCTACTTTCTAGGGTGATTTTTTAAGAGCTATAGGAAAGTTTTTCAACCGCACCAAACTGTGAACTTTTCTGGATACATTGGTAGATTGCAATTCTTCTGGCTGATCTTCACTCCAAAATCGACAATTCTGCTTATTTACGTACCCATTGATCCAAAAGTGAGCTTCGTCGCTGAACACAATTTTTCGATAAAAAATCAAATTAAAAAAAATAATAATAAATAATAATATATTAATAAAATTCAATGATTTGCAAGCGTTGTTCGTTTGTAAGAAGATTCATGGTTAAATCATAGACCAAACTGAAGATGTTTGACAGTGAAACAAAACAGGAAACGTGCGTCAGCTGTTTAAACCAACTGTTTAAAAAGATAATAGCTAAAAAAATACCCAATAGTTGCTCAAGATTATTCAGAAGTAGGCAGGATTTATATAATGGGACAGGGTCATGGAAATTGAGGCAAAAAAAAGTATACTTCAGAAACACTTCTTAATCTCGTTCAATTGAGTCAATAGATAATTAGTGATGACATCTCCTCATAAGCAAGGCATATTCCAATGTAGATCGAAAAAATGCAAATAAAGCAATTAATTGCAACCAATTAAAAGTATATTTATCACTCTGCAATGTTCGAGCTATTCCTTACTAAGAAACCAAGAATGGAGTACGCTTTAGATAGAATTAAGTCTACATTATTGAGAAGTGTAAAACGTATACCAAAACGTGGGTACAAAACTACAAGTCGCAATTACTCAATAAGCCTCGTAGTCTTCATCGTTGTTGAGTATAGCCTGGCTAAACAGGACTAGATTTTGTGAACTTGCCACACGATTTGCTTTAAGTCATGGACTGGCCTTCCGGCAAGATGCGTTTTCATAGTTCCCCACATATTTTCAATGGGTTTGGCGTCTGGGGAGGCCAGCCTAATACTGAGACGCCATTTGCTCTTTTTGTTGTTTCTAAATGTATTTTTCTGAGAGTAGTGGTTTTGATGATGTTGGACGGTAGGATATGTTCGACTCCTTCAGCCGACGTACGATGGTGTTATTACTCACATATATTCCCTTTTTAGCAAGAACTGATCGTGCTTGACGTAGTCACAAAGTAGGGTCCCGCTTCAAAATTTGGACGATCATAATGGTCGTGATCCTGCTTTTTTGTCGTCACTCGCTTCAAGCCGTACTCGGAAAAGTCATCAACATTTTTGTATACCTTATACCGCTGATTCCACATCAAAACAAACTTTTTTGATTTTTTTAATTACAATAATTACATTTGTAGCCGTAGCGTACGATACTTTCGGCTCTTTCGAATTCGTGCATAAAAATACCGCCTCAAAACGCTTCGTGTACTTCTCACTCATTTTTGCTTGGTTGCGTTTACGGGAAAGTTTCGAATGACACTAACCTGAGTTAGCACTGGCGTCGTAGCCCTTGAGTGGGACTATGTGCAGCAAAAACTAGAACGAAATATATCTTGAAGTTACAAGAAAAAAACCGGTTCTTTTCTTCTGACACAGACTGTACTTTGAACTGTTAAATACGTATTTTCATTGACAATATTTTCAAATAATTGAAATACTGATGAAGAGCTCCGAGGTTGGTCTGTAATTGCGGACGTATTTTTTTCTACCAAATTGAGTAACTCCTGTAATTTCCCGTCATCGATAAAGATAAGGCGAATTAAGTATTATTGGTGGCGCCTTCCCAAAACAGTTACTTTATTTTTCGCGATTTTGACAAATCTGACGTCAATTCCCTTTCCAATACAAAACAAGCGAACAAAACAAACCAAAGGAAAGAAATTACATGTTTTGTGAAAATTCAGCTTCCCAATATTTTGATTTGAAAGATTTAAACTAAACAAACTAATGAAAAGGAAGGGATTTCACAAATTAATATACTCCTTCGAAATGCAGATTTTTGCGTTTTGTGTGTGCGTATAATTTCTTGTGTTTGGTTGTTTCCATTGATTTCGCCCCCCTCTTCCTCACACTCTTCCTTCACAAACAAGTAATTCTGCTTTCTTTTGTTCGTTTATTCATGGGCTCTTACAACACGGCGAATTCGGAAGGCGTCACCACGTACTTTATCATCCTAAGATAAAGATACCAGAGGATACAGATCTATTGAAGAATTGCTTTAATGGTAGCTAATTTATCATTCAGAAAAAGCGCCGATGGGAGACAAAGCTGAACTTCCTAAATTTAATGTATTACCAAAAAATTTAGGACTAGATTTAATATTGCTTCCAATATTTTGAATAAACTATAAGTACATAGTTATTATATAGAAATTTATTTCAACAATTCAATTTTTTTGAGTATGCGGAATGTAGATCGACCTTATACAGAGCTTGTTTGAGGATAAAGAAATGGTTACAAATCGAACAGTGATGACTGAATTAGTATCAATTCTCCTCCAAGCCAGCTCCTCCGCAACGCATTTTCGGCACGGTTTTATGTTCAGACAAAGTTCATGACGATTTGGAGCTTGTATTGTTGAGATTTTATAGGAGCTTGACTGTCAGAGTAAATAGTGTAGCAGACCAGTTCCTTATAAACAAAGCAGTTTTTTTATAGCTCTTAACGCAGCTTAAAAGATACTGTAGTAGTCAAATGCCGCAGCCGACCCTATTATTGAATCTTGAACTAGTGAGTTCGACACCGTGCTGTCTAAAAAATGGAACTGACGCCATATTTTAGGTAGTAGTGAATACCATGAATTATGTCTATGCGATACTGAACTATTTTCCAACTTGCACTGCTATCGCAGTAACAAAAGTAGATTAGATAGCATTCCAGGTTCTAGTTCTATTAGTCTTGACAAGGCCGACAATTTTCAATTATTATTTATTTTTTATGATTTTTTCACCTTATTAATAATGCACTTTAATTTATCATTTTATCATTCAAAAATTTGATAATTTACATTTTTTATATACATTTACAGAAGCACAGTTTGTATATACAGGCCATAACTTAATTACTATTTAAAAAGGCTTTATCTTCCCAACCAACTGGACTTAACCAACTAACTCCTAAGTACACCGATTCGTCAGAAGCTAAAATATACAACCCATGACCGGAAATACACGAGTGGTAATTTGCTTCCCATCTTAACGGGTCCCGGTGGTTTAGAGCTCGAAAATTTAGAGTATTTTCAAGATTTTTTTTTACAATAAAAAAAATTAAAAAAGATAATATATTTAAATTTTTTAGGCTTATTAACATCTTTTATATACAAAAATTAAAAAAAAATTGTGTTTTAATTTTAAAATTAAAAAATAAAATAAAAAAATACGAATTTATTGAAATGAAAAAGTCAAAAAAAGTCGTTTCGAGATAAATGAGTTTAAAATTTGAGGTGCAGGAGCGCGCGGACCGCTCTCTACCTATTTAATGGGCTTGAGAAGGTATAATATTAGGAATTTTCGCATGAGAATTTCATAGTTTATTCTTAAGATACCAAACTTTCGAAATATCGAAAAAACAAAAAATCGATTTTGTGAAATTTCTAGACCACCGTAATATCTATAACGTCCATTGGTTGTAGTGCAGCCATACGGGGACTATAGTTTCAACTGTGGCACTGAGTTGCTATTTTCGGTCCTGACCATCATCCCAACCTAATCTACACCGAAATTTTCCCATCAGGGTGTTTAAAATGAGTATAAAAAAGTAAAAGCTCTGATTGCAAGTGTGCTCATGAATTCCTTGTGTGATGGTGTGCGTTGTCATTTGCTCTCACTTTTGCTGCTAGCTGACATGCAGAATCCCCTTCATGTAGACATCGATGCGATATAGCAGAAGTCGCAACAGTGGCAAGTATGCTTGGTGCCGCCAGCTGTGTCATTTACCATTACACCTATCGCCTGAGGAAGTAATTTCGCTGCCTGTCTTTTATCAACTATCTTCCATTGCTGTCTTATTTTTTACTATTTTTTAGAGATATTATTTTTAAACCGGGCACGATGGGGAGCTAGAGGAACATAACTTTGTTTGTGGAACTGTTATTTGCAATAGTATAATGGAATCAAATTAGCGACGGACATATACGCATATAATATATGTATATATTCAATTATTTGACATACATATATACAGACATTCTATATTAAATGTAACAAAAAGTGGTAAGATCCTGCAACATGGTCTTCGCTCAAACTTTGCTCATGGGCTAAATTCCTGCTCTCGCTGACAGAAGTGGGCTTCCATTTACTTCACAGAAGTTATGGAAATGGCAAGATTCAAACAAAAATCCCTAACAAACGGTATTAAAACCTTTGCGTAAAATTAATCATCCAATTTTATTTTTGAATACATTTTTTACTATACATAAAAAATTGATTTTGAGTGATGGAATTTTTTTTTTAACTTTTACGCACTTCATTACTTGCCCTTTGCAAAAATTAAAATCAAATTTTATATGAGGGTTTGAAAATGATTTTTTTTTTTTTACTTGAGAAAAAGTAGGAAAAACTGGGAAATGTGCACATTTTTCTTGCGATTAATATTTGCATGTTAAATGTAATTAATACCTCCGCTGACTTCTAGTCGCATCTCCCTACCAAGAACCACCACTTTGCATTCCAAAATAGACCCTCTTGCTTCAAATTAACCAAAATGTCTATCGTTTTTCTAACCCCTCAATGTTCTAATTGCTCCTCAAGCAACTGCAACAGTTCAAGGTTCCACAGCAAGTAGTATTTCAATGCCAAAACGCATGTACAACGTAGCAATACTTAATAGCAAAATACAAAAATTCACCATAAAATGAATGCTTGTAAAAGGAATTACAAGGTTACCAAGGCGCATGCCAAATTTTCCCTCTGGTGCTGACATTGCTGCTAAAACTCAATCTAAATGGTTGCACGTTGCACGCTGGCCTGTAAGGATACTGCAAGAGTAGCATATATGTATGTGTAAACAATCTACAACTGCCACAGTGGCACTAATAAGCATTGGACGTATTTGGGTGGTGGGAAAAGTGTTGCAGTCCGTGTTGATTATTTATTTTAACAAGGCTTGAAAAAATATCTACAGCTTTCGCACACTTATTTCCTCTTTGGTATTTGGCTGAAACCAAATCGAAATAGCAGCTTTTTGCGCAGTTTTCAGCCTTGAACGCAGATCCTTACACATAAATTTTCAATTAAGCGATTCGATGTGAAGTGATCCAAGCTTCTTGGATATTGTCTTCAATTCTTGCTAAAATTTAAAATTTAAATTTGTAGACTTAAGTATAGTAAGAAATTATGAAACAAATTTTATAGTTTATAGTTTTTTTTAGAATCAAATGTCTTCAGTTCTTTTGGACATTTTAACGAAACAAAATTAAATAAAAAATAAAGAATTTAAAATTTTTATAACACAAAATTTAATTAAAAGAAAATATTTGGAAATAAATACTATATTTTTCTGCAATATTAAAAAAAAAATTCAGTTTGCCAATTTGCATTTCAGATTTTATTTATAGCCTTTTCTGTGCTCAGTATCACTGCGAATTTCATGTGGAATTCCCATAACTTGTCAAGTATATTCAAATATGAACAGAAAATCAATTAAAAATTCCTGTTGCTTCGAACGATTTACGTAATTATGAAAATGAGATTATTTCCAGTATGATATGGTGGAATTATTAACCAATTTTGCAAAGGTGAAAAACTTGGTGTTTGCAAGAGAAGAAATAAATATAGTACAAAGGCAAGTTCAGCATCAATTCTTTAACCAATTTTTTAAACAATGAGAAGAATCATGCACAGAAATTTGTATTTTGTTATTGCAGTCCTGTATCCTCAGCTATTTCAATTATATTTGCAATTTTTATTTCCGACCTTACTACTGTGGGCAAAAAGTAAGGTGAACTTACGGGATTAAAATTTCGCTCTACTTATTTTAATCATGAGTTGGCAGCACCGTTAATAACATCTGGGCCAACTTTCATGTGAATGGCATTATCAGTAATATATTTACGCTTGTGTTTACCAAACGACCAAGAGTGCATTTTTCGATTTTTACAATGTCTGATTTGATTGAGCAGAGAAGTGCCACCAAATTTTGTTTGCAGAATGCAATTTCGGCTGCGGAAACGTTTAGCATGTTGCAGAAGGCATTTGGTGATTCGACCATGTCGCAGAAAAATGACCAACACGCCAATAAAGTGAAGGAGTTAGTGCTCACAAATCGTCGGTTGACTGTTAAAGACCTTACTGATATGATCGGAATATCAGAAGGATCTGTGAAAACCATTTTGAAAGACCATTTGGGCCTACGAAAAGTCAAATCTCGTTTGGTACCGAAAATTCTTGGGAAAAAGTCATCGCGTTGATGTGTTTGAAACAATGCTTTCAGACTATCAGGACAAGCTCATATGGATCATCACGGGAAATGAGACTTGCATTTATGCTTACGACCCTGAAACAACCGACCAATCAAGCGAATATCGTGCTAAAGGCGAGGCCAGACCGAAAAGAGCACGTCAAAGTCGTTCAAAAATAAAGGTCATGATGACAGTTTTTTTCGATTTTCGTGGTGTGGTGCACTATGAATTCCTTCCACCTGGCCAAACTGTTAATAAGGAATATTATTTGAGCGTTATTCGTCTAAAAAGACCAGAATTATGGGCCAACAACTCTTGGTTTTTGCATCACGATAATGCACCGTCTCACACTGCACTCGTTCTTCGTGACCATTTCGCCAAAAATTCCGTGCATATCGTTCCGCAACCACCGTATTCGCCTGATTTGGCTCCGTGTGACTTCTGGCTATTCCCAAAACTCAAGAGACCACTCCGGGAACGCGTTTCGAGTCGATTGAGGAGATAAAAGCTTAATCGAAGAAGGTGCTGATGGCTATACCGGAAATGGACTATTTGGCATGTTTCGGGGATTGGAAAAATCGTTGGCATAAGTGTATTTCATCGAGAGGGGATTATTTTGAAGGGGATGAAATTGATTTACAAGAATAAATAAAGATTTTTCATTTTACCTACAACCAAATTCACCTTACTTTTTGTCCACAGGAATATTTACCAATCATTCAAAACATCAAAATTTATGAATCCATACTCCAATGAGGTACCAATAGCTTTTTTTAAAAACATTACTATCATATATGGAGATCGGAAGTCAATTCAAAAAGTGAGTTTAGGTAATTTCTCTTTTTAATTAAAAAAAATTAAATATCCATTTTTTGTTTTTGTAATATTTTTAATAATACCAAAAGAAATAGGCGTGGCTTTTTCTCGACTTCACTACTACTCAATACCTTTTATGAGAGTGAACTATGTACCGCGTTCCACTAAAGTATCTTTTTTTTAATAGGCACTGACTGGTCGGGACCATTTTTAAAATTTTTCTTGGCTACCTTAAACTAAGAATGCCCGGATTCAAAACCACGGGCAAGAAACACCAAATGATAGAAAAAGTTATTTCTCTTAGCAGTCATGCCCCGGTTACTATACCTCCCTCTATTTTTGGAAAATATCAAGACGCACGCCACAAATTGAAAGAGGAGCTCGGTCAAACACCCAAAAAGGGTGTGCAAATATAAAGAAGCACTGTGTCGATTTTGTGGCAAACAATTTATGAAGCCATACTATACGAATTATCATCATATTGGCATAACAGTCCAGGGTAGACCATTGCCTCCCCTACAATACGTCCCTCTACATTCCGCTGTCACTCTATGTTTTGAGACTCTCATCTTTCGTATATCATCTTCTACGTCTTGTAACCAACTTCGCAGCGGTCGGTCTCTCTTTCGCGTCCGTTCTGGTTTTGCGTGAACAACTTTTTAGTCGTTCTTTCTTACTCATTCTTAGAAGACGTTTTTATACCAACGAAATATTTGCGACTTTATAAACCGCGTTACATTTCACCTCGCGATTAAAACACTGCATTTGTGGTTATACCATATAAGGTATGTACCGACTTCTAATCGATTAGGTCAGAATATTTGCCTAAACACTTTTCTTTCAAATCGCGTCAGTAAATTAACGAAATTAACTTTAAGGATCCATGTGTCATAACCGTAGATTAGAACCGGTCTTATGATAGTTTTGTACATCTGCAGCTTTTGCTCCTTTGACATCAACGAAAATAGCATAAGTTTGTTACGCCCAAAATATGCTCTGTTAGCTGCTGAATGTGGTCTTGTATTGATAAGGGCGAATCTTTAATTATGATGAGTACATACTACGCCCCAAAAAGGGTGTACACGCCAATTATATATATACATACATATATATACTACGCCCAGATGTTTAAATTCCTGTATGAGCTCATAATTATAACTTACGATTCTGATGTGACTATGGTGAAAAGATCTCCTCACGTAATTGGGTTTTTCTTTATTTATCTTGCTTGGCGCTATGCATTTTCTTCCAGATATTGAATGCGCGCGAGGTTTTTATATGAAGAAAAAAAAAAAACAATGGACATTAATTGTGAAATACATCTGCACAATTGTTTTTTTTTTCTGTTTACAAGGCGTCTCTAATGTAGATGTCAGCACCATAGCATTACCCCAGCTTGTGTTTATAGAGGATAATTAATGCAGGCTGAATCTTGTTCAAATGTGCTTTTGCCCGCCGCGGCTGCTGCTTCCCTGAGGACTCTAGTCTAGGGCCATTCTTATGATGCTGTTTGGCGGTTTTCTAAGATTGTTGCCTATCCAACTCTATTTCCTGCATATTAGCTAGCGTAAGATGAGCTACTCGTTCGTTTGTCTCCAGAGTTCTTCATTACTTCCGAGTATTATGTTGTTGAAGAATACCGTGCATATTATCCTCAAGCATTTGTTGGTGAGGCATTGAAATTTCACGTCCATATAGCAGCGTCGACTTGACACATGCGTTGGTGGTTCTGGAAGTTTGCGAGTTTGCCCAAATTTTCCAAAAGCAGCCGAATGCAGCCCTTGCCTTGCTCAATTTGATGCTGACGTCTACCTCCGCGCTGCCGTCCATCGCTATAGTACGGCCCGGGTAGCAAAAGCTATCAACGAACTCCACTTCTTTGCCATCTATCATTACATGGTTATTGTTTGTGTATGCGACGTTTATTTTCAGCCCGACTTTGCGTCCCAGCGTTACTAGTTCGTTCGCCTTCGCTTGCATATCGAACAATTTGGGCTTTAGCAGACAAATCAGCAAAATCCAAGCACAATTCAGCACAATCACTGAAACTGCAAACTCCAAATTTTTCTGAAAATTCTAAATACAGGTAAAAAGTTTGAAATATTTATGGAAAGTTTTTAATTTTCTTAAATTTTGTACACATTTTTAAACTTTAAGTTACGTGGGTTTTTATTGTATCATGAACTATGTTTTTATGAAAAAATAAAAAAACTTATTAACTAAAAATAAATAAATAACCAAAACTTCGCAATTTAGCGCGCTGCTATTATTTTGAATACAGGTGTACGTACCTAACATACAGGTGCATGCTGCAATGCCACTGCTTAGTGCTTAATTATTCGTTTCTTTGAACCGACTGTACCTTAAACGACTCTACCATCAACAGTAAACTATATTAAAGCTGGAGTAAAGTTCCAACAACCGCAGGGGCGGGCTCACATTGACGCCTTCTGCCCTGCTTAGCAATATATACACCAAAAGGAAGAAGATGAAATATTTGACGTCGTATCAAAATAATGCCTACGTACATACACATATAACTTTGCAGATCATAAACGAATGCAGCAATTTAAATATGCAAATACGTCTAAACAACGTTATAGCACAAACTACTTAAGAAAGAAAAAACAAAAACAACAAATAAATAAAAACATGGGTAGGATACACATGCGCTCAACAGGCAAATGCAAATTTAACCGCGTAAGGTCATAAAACAGTGCGTGACTGCTGTGCGCGGGATGGCCTGCCCTCCTTCAAGGTATGAAATAATAAAGTTGAAAAGCAGTCTGAGGTAGTGCTACAGGAAATATGCTGGAATGCTGGAAAACATTTAAGGGATTCTCATATTTTCTCCCCTCTATTACTAGAGAGAAGCTGTTACGCTTTTATTCTATAATTTTTTTTTTTAGAATAGTTGTAAGTGCACGCCGCTTTTTACAGCGCTAAAACGAGAAAAGTGGAATATAGACTATCGCGCATGGATCTTGAAATACAGCATTTATATGCAACACGCAGCACTTAATATACATAACTACGTAAGCGTATCTACACCACACCTGCCACTGCATACTTATGGCAGTGAATCATTATGCGGCAACGAATTGGCGACGGCAAACTTGCCAAGCCATCAGCACGTCGACGACAATCGCCACCATCAGCCACACGATTAGTTTGTCATAAACACAATTGGTCTGTGGCGAAGATGCAGCCTCTCAGGAGTACGAGGAACGGCTACAGCTGCTAACGCAGTTAAAATCACACAACTCGTCATGCTCAAATACGGAAGAAGCGATATTCACGTGAACGCCATCATAACCAAATTGATGTTAGTTTTGAAGCCGCTAAGCATGCTTAGCTTGAGACCGCAGGACTCCATTAGAGAAATGGCAAGTACTTAATGGGATTGGATTGTAATCACGCATTCATATATGTATGTACGAGTACATAATCAAATATCCTCTACTGATGAACTTTGCTTTGTTTTGTGAACTCAATATATGCAAATGCTAAGGCGTTATAGTGTCATGGGCTGACCCCAATATATTTTCGTCTTATTAGATGTTCTTTGTTTTATAATTTACTATACAGGGTTAGCGGGCAGTCGTATTCGAAGCTTAAGATCATTAAGATCATTTCTTTTTTTGCTTCCGTAGCCGAATGGTTTGGTACGTGACTACCATTCGGGAGTGCATAGGTCGAATCCCCATAGATGGAACAGCAAAATGTTTAAAAAAGTTGTTTTCTAAAATCGATCGCACCTCGGCAGGCAATAGCAAACGTCCGAGTGTATTTCTGCCATGAAAATGCTTCTCATAACACTCATTTGCAGTTGGGAGTCGGCTTAAAACTTTTGGTCCCTCCATTTGTGGAACAACATCAAGTCGCACGCCACAAATAAGGGAAGAGCTCGGTCAAATGCCTAACAGAAGTAAATGTGCCAGTTATTTTTTATTTTTTTATTTCTTATTTCATTTCATTTCATTTCATTTATTGCCCAAAATCATTTTAACATAGGAGTTTACAAAGTTATGATAAAATTAGATTATTTAGCATTATCCTAACATACATTTGTATTTATCTAGGAGCTTAAATTTTTATTTCTTATTAATTTGGTTATACGACATGATGTCTAAAGCAGCAACGGTGATATTAAATTTCAAAGATTATTTTAAAGAAACATTTTGTTTTTTGTTATTTTGCATGCCTATTTTTTTAATCTTAGTTCAAGGCTCCCATTTTTTTCTGTTTTTAATTAAGGCGTCTGTCAATTAATAAAAGGCTTCACGTCTTGCGAGCTAAAAATAGGTGGTTACTTCACATCACTAGAAAAAACACAATGCTGCATGGAAGCTATCCTACAAATTATTTTAGTAACAAGTATGTCCTTTAGCTATCCAAAAAGGTATAATACTTAAATCAAAGAAGTGAACCGTAGGCGGACTTCAGGCTCAACTAGCGGAGGGTAAATTTCGTACTAAGGAAAAAATTTTAAAAATTTCACAACACTTAAATAAATAAAAATTCAAAACACTTAACAGTTTAAACTTTTTTATTCATTGTAATTCGTTCTCAATATGACTGCTTCTATTCCCGATACAAATTCCTGACTTTCCCGATAACCCTGGGCTTGAAAGTCAAACTTCCATTTCGAGGTGTAACAATAAAGTTTTGGGGATATGTTTAGTTATAACTTGGGAACTCGGTAACCCTGCATCATATATCCACACTTTCTTTTGGGGTCTACCATTTCATTTGTTCGGCATTTTCGAGAGTTACTCGCATTACAATCAACGCAAGAATCGGTCAGCTCATTTACATATATCATATTTTCATAGCAATAACAGAGGTCGTATAAGTCGGATAGTTATGCTGGTGAAACCTGAATATTTGAGTAGGATCCCGAAATATCTAAAAAAAAATTCAGGAATGAGTGGAAAAAGGGAGAAAGCGACGAAGTCCAGGTGGAGTTTGTTTAGTGGGATATCGAATTGTGTCATATCCAAGTCGCTAACTAGAATTTAAGCAGTTCTTAAAAAGCGACCATTTACATAATAAATCTCAATAATTTTAACGCATTGCGTTAACGTATTAGTGTCCATGGTTAAAATTGAATATCTGATCCGCTACTAATATTTAGGAGTCTCTTTAGTTTATATGAACATCTACATAACTACGAAAAATAATTTTCCTTTTTTTATATAGCAAATAACACCTAAGAGATGAAGAGACCTTTAAAGCTATGACTCAGAAAATGCACTAAGATTCATCATCATTCTCTCCCTTCTGCAGTTCGATAGTAACTACAACAAACGCTTTCAAAATATACTTTGGAAAGATTCATCAAAACATATTTGATACCATATTTTGAGAGCTCTACATTAGTGGCGAGCATATCAGCCTTTGGCTACAGTACAGAGTCATCGCCTTTGCTGATGATACAGAGTGCGAAAGCAATTATGTTATTCGTCTTGAATAAGCAGTCATGTAAACTTACACACTTTGGGTGTGAAATTTGTTACAGATATGATAATCTTTATTTTAGTTAGAGGAGTGACGTTCCATTCTCAAACATCTTGATGGAAAATAAGAATTACTCAAAACAAATATTTCTTCGTCTTGAGCATTATTCTTCTTACACTTTTCAGTTTTCAAGAGTGTCCATGAGTTGAAGAATTCATCCTCCATGCTGAAATATTCGCAAAAGTGCATGGAGTTAAATCGCATGATAAGACAATTCAATGAGATCATACAAATAAATCTATAGCCCATATCAAAACAACTTCAAAGGCGATAGTCTCCGCACTTTGAGGTAATCTAGAAATATTAATAACACCATCATGGGCCGCTGGCCCTACGCTCCACCCGGAGTTAAAGAATATTACATATTAAGTATGTATGTAAATATATGTATGGTGCGCATAGCTGAAATATCTATGGTAGCCGCGTTTTCGATATAAGGTCACATGAAGATTTCATATGATGGTACAATATATGGAGAGCATTTGATGAGATCGTGTGATGACATAATGCGTTGATAACATGTGATGATATCGCATGATGAGATCGTGTGTAATATTTCGTATGATGACATCATGTGATGAGATCATGTGAGTATATCATATGATGTAACCATGTGAGTATATCATTTCAAACCAACTGCAAAGGGGAAAATCTTCCTTATTAGACTCATTCTCTAAAAATGGAATGTCTCCATCATGGTCGGCATATCGTAGATCTTCGGCAAATTTATAAGATTTAAAATTAATACCGTGAGCGTATGCAATATAATTGAGGCGATCCAATTCATTAACAATTTTAACTATTAAATTTAATTGTCACTTTTTTCGTTCAAAATTCAAGCTATATAAAACATGGTGTATCTACTTTTTCTAGAAAACTATTAGTACGCAGTTATTCAGCTTATAAAATTTTAGTAATTTAATTAATTTTAGTACAATAAAGTGCAAGATCAAGGGTAAAAAATTTCCTTGAGTTTTTCTAATTTTCTTTCTCTGACGAGAATAGAAGAAAAGGTGGTAAGCATTTTTTATTTAAACATAAATGTCTTGTTGTGTCAATAAGCTATTATATAAAAATGCCTTACAATCATATTTTATAAAATAAATATACATATACATGTACGAATATATGTATATATAATTACACCCTCTTTGGGTGTTTGGCCGAGCTCCTTCTCCTATTTCATATTACACTCGGAGGTGTGAAAACTTTTTCTAGCATTTAGTGTTGCGAACGGACCTCACACATCAACCCACTCGGCTACGGCTTATGTATTTTTAGTTTTATATCAATTAAATTTTTTTTTTGCTTTATTATACTCGTACAATATTTGCTTTTATTATTCTATTATAAATGTAAAAAGAATTTCACACCAAGAACTTTTTTAGAAGCAACTGATAACTGATGGTATAAGTTATCATATCATGCCTGCCCTAATATTTGACCCAGCAGTTAGCATTGCTTTGATCTTGTTTTTCACAAACAAATACGCCGTCTGTGGATTCTGCCTAGTAATCATCACGCCGTAATATGTCCTGTTATGGGATCCTAGCGTGATCATCAGTAACAATGAAAAACAGCAAATCCCTTTACGGTACCCAGACTAAGAGCATTGCTTAACAACAACTTAACAGCGGCGTTCGCTAAGAATGCATCCCAATAACAGTGTCACCGGGCATGCGGGATCAAGGCATATGACAACAACAACAACAACAACAACAACAACAACATAGACAGACAAAGGGTATTTAAGGTGGCAGCTTAGAATAAGAAGTTAGTTATTTGATTTATGGATTGACGACGATAATTCGGGGTCGGGACTAAATAAAGATATGTAAAAAAAAATAAAATAGTGTTTTAATATAAAGTGAAAACCTTAACTTATACAGATGTATTTAGGCACAGTGCGAATCGAGGATCGCGCCTTCTCTCACTAAAAAGAGCTCGCAATAGCAAAGCTTGTTTTTTCGTAGGATCCCCTGGGTAAGCTTTCCAAGCATCTAATAATTTAACGTACTTACACTTTTCAGAATACCTCAGCCTAAGCTAAACTATCGACCTGATGGAAAATGTTTTTGGAAGTGGTCGCTGTTTTATTTGTGTTTATCAAAAATGGTGTAATTTAGTCATCCCAGCGCTGAATGCGCACACATATGGGAGCAGTAAAACTTCTGCGAATAAAAGTCAAGCTACAACAACAAACACTCAGGCTCACGAACTGGTGTTCGATGGGAGAAGTTGTACTAGTTTCAAAGCGATTAGAAATTGGCGAATTGGAAAATGACTTAGATTGCACGTGAAACTAATTGAGAGAATGTAATTAAAAAGCAGAAATTATTTTTATTATTATTAATATTTGTAATTGATGGATATAATAAGCCCTGACTTAATAACACACTGGCTGCTATAGCCTTCCAGAAAAAGAGGAAAAATCAAATTTAGTCAAACCACAAATTTTAACATAAGAAATAAATAGTGTAATTTTTTTATTCTTACTTATTACCAAATCTGGTAATTTTCACCAAATCTCGGACTATAGTTTGCTCTTTCATAAACTATTTAGTTCGGTAACTAGACAGACAATTGCAATTTCGTAAAACATTGCTCTTTTAAGTACCAATGGCAAGCACTGATAAAAGATTGCAGACAGAGTACTTGAATTGTGAACTACTTGACAACTAGTTGATTTCACTGCAGGAACTCGAAACGAAATTTAAAATAACCACCTACATACGCACCTACAAAATCTATAAGAAAATACAAGCACAAATATAAAAAAAGCGCCTAACAGAAAAGTGAATGCAATATCAAGAATAAATAAAACAAAAAGTAGGTATGGAGAACAAAAGTTTTCACACATAAATGCCGAAGTAAAGCACAACAAATGAAACTGCAGAAATACTTAAAAACAAATGAAAACTGCGAACTTTTGCCACAAAACAGCACTCTTAATAATTCCAACATTTCTTTGTGCTTTCTTTCAGGAACAAGAAAAGCGCAAATTAAAAATTTCTGCACGTTCCAACATGAAAAGTTTTGCATGGGAATGTTCATGTGTCAGTATAAGTTTATGTATGTATACGCATGAAACCAGTAGTATTCGCATTCATATTTACATTTAACCACCCACTCACACACACACACACACACTAGCATTCACTCATTGTGACATATTCTGCGGTTTTCGCCGACTGGATATTTCCTTGATTGCTCTTGTTTGTAAGAGTTTTTGTTGCCGACTCTGTATTTATTATTATACTTTTTCCACATTTTTTTTTTCGTGCTTCTTTTCATTTGTACCACTATACAAAAACAATCACATACATATTCACTCACACAAAAACTACATACAAATATCACTTGCTGCTGCTTCATGTTGGCGTCATGATAGTTCATAATTCACTGCCAAACTGAATGTTTTGTCAGACATTGGCCACCCGCACCATATTTCGATGTCGTGAGTAGGTTGTTTGCACACAATATATACGTCCATACGACAACCTATATTTGTTTGTGTATGAGTTTTGCCACAGCAGAAAAAGCAAACTTGTGTAAATACGAGTATACGCTGATGTGTGAATGCGGAGTACGCCTCTACTTACTTGGCCTTGTTTGTGTGCCATCAATGAGTAGAGCTTTGCATTCCAAGAATCATCTTTGTATTTATATAGGATATAAGCACACAGAACTACATAAACATACTTCCAAGCAGGAGCACAGCCAGAAAAATTTTGGGGGAGGCGGCTTTTATGTACAGTTTTTCCAGAAAGTAATTTAGTTATAGCAAAAAGTTTCTTTCGAGGTATCCATTTCATCTAATTTATATCACGCTAAAAAATTTTAAATACTATAAAAAATTCTTGTGAGATTTGCAAAATTCAACTATTCGTAAAAACTATAAGAATTTTTGCTTTTCTTAACAAACAATTTTTATTATTTTTTTTTGTAAGTGATGACACACTTAATATGAAGTGTAGAAAAAGTCAATAAAAAAGTTTTAATTTCTCAAACAGTAAATTAATCACAAAAGATATTTTTAAGTAAATGTACTATTAAAAATGCAAAACACACCCACACACACGCTCAATAAGCCAAATTTATTACCTGTTAAATAAAATAAAATCTCGTTTACTTCCTCAAAACCTCCTCCTAGCAAAACATATTAAAAAAATAATAATTTTGCAAAATACAAAGAAATGGTGGATCCACAGAAAACGGAAATACTGGTTCAAAAATTTTTTCTGAACTTTGTAATGTTGTAGTACTTCGGGTGCTAAATAACTGTACTAAACAATCAAGCATTTTTATAATGCAAGATATTCACAAATGAAAATTTCATATTTGAAAGTATTGCTTCTCTATTAGTATTTATTTTGGAAACCAAAAGTCCCATAAGAAAAATTTGTGGATACAAAATGTTTGGAAAAATTAAAAACTTTTATATTATTAACAAATAAATGGCTTTCCAAAAACAGGTGTTATTTTGAATAGCCCCCTATTTCGGTAGATGTCTCTTTTGAAGCTGTCACTTTTTGATAATAGACAAGTAGAAACTACGCCATTAAAAAAATGGAACGATACACGTTTAAACAAAGCTTTGAAATTATTAAAATTCACTATCAAAATGGTGAAAATTTGGCAGAGTCGGGTCATTGGGTCATTTTGTCGGACAATACAGAAGTTGGGGAAAAGGTTCGAGCTGTTGAGACAAGTTAGTGATGGATGCGAAGAATAAAACCCGTGCACGTCGCTCAAGAACAGCCGAAAATATTGCTGTTGTAGCCGAAAGTGTTGAAGAAAACCCAGGTTTGTCCATTCCTTGTCGTTCTTTGGAATTAGGCATTCCGCAAACGTCATTACACCGTATTTTGCATAAAGAATTGGGTCTTAAGGCTTATAAAGTCCAGTTAACACAAGAACTCAAGCCGGCTGATCATCAACAACGTCGTGTCTTTGCTGATTGGGTCGTTGAAATGCATGAAAATGATCGGAATTCCATCGAAAAATCATCTTGAGTGATGAGGCCCATTTGCACCTCGGTGGCGTCGTCGGCAAGCAAAATTGTCGGATCTGGGGCTCAGAAAATCCAAGAGTTATTGTTGAAAAGCCTCCCTATCCTCAACGTGTGACTGTTTGGTGCGGTTTATGGTCCGGCGGAGTCATTGGACCTTACCTTTTCGAAAATGAAGCTGGAGCAACAGTTACGGTGAATGGATTGCGCTATCAAGAGATGATTAACGATTTTTTATGGCCGGAATTAGATGGTATTGATCTGGCAACGTTTATTTTCAACAAAACGGCGATGCGTGTCACACAAGCATCGAAACCATTGATATTTTACGGACCTCCACTAACACCTTACCCTTAAACCCTAAAGTTAAAAAATGTATTTAAAATGTTTACAAATTTTTAAACTATTTTGTTTTAAATTTTTTTGTTGGTTGGTTAGTTGGTTTAAGAGTGACCCCGCATCGGAGTGCCACATAGACCGCAAGTTGGGTCCGTTGTGTTGCCCTAGAGCTCATTATATTATATGATTTCCCCATCTAACCGAGATTTTTATTATAGATTTTGGTCAAAGATATTAATTCGTTTCGAAAATATAATGAGAGATTCGATTTTCAGGTCCGAGAGTACTGAAATATTGTCAATTGTTGGAGAGCCTAGAAGAGCGAGTCAGCTTCTGGCTAGGCTGGGACAACTGCACAGCAAATGCTTGCTCGACACCTCCTCGTCTTCGTCCTCGCAGTGTCTGCATAGGTCGTTTTGAGGAACCCCGAGCGAGCCGACGTGCATGAGTGCCCAAAAGGCAGTGGCCGGTGATAAGACAACTTTTTTGTTAATAATTTATTTTTTTATTGAGAACTAATATGTGTAATATAAACTTAATTAAACAAAAATTTGTTCATTAAGAATGTAATATTTTATTAAAAAAGAAATTTAAAAAAAAATTTAAACACTAGATTTTATTGTTTATAAATCACGATATTTTGGAATATCATAGATTTACCGCACTAAATATGTTCTTAAATTTCAGCTTTCCTTAAAATATACTGAAATTTTAAATCCTGGTCTTCGCAAAAGTTTTATTTAGTTTTTTTTGAAAAAAATAATTTTCAAGAATTCTTCATTCTTTACCCGGGTAGACAAAGCAGCAAAAATGGTAAGACTACTGGGCTTACCTCCGGCAAACCATACCAGTTTCGTTGATAGTCAAGCGGCACTCAAGGCACTCAGCGCATATTAATTCAAGATGTGTTAAAGAGTACAGGAAGTCGCTCTCGCTCATCCAACAACACAACACCTAACTTTGTTGGGTCTCCGGCCACTCTGAAGTGGTGGGAAAAGGAAGAGCAGATGATTGTGCAAGATAAGGTTCTAAGCTTGACCTTCAGGGAGTGATGGAGGGCATAAGCATTCCTTTAAACGAACTGTGCACTGCGATTGACTTGAGCGTAATCGCGGAAACCAACAGAAGCTGTAGACTACTAACTGTAGGGTATCCAAAGCGGTTTGCCCAAAACTGAATGTGAAAAGTACAAAATGTCTCTTTGGATTCAACACATCAACTACTAGCGTCCTCATAGGTGCTTTAACGGATCACTGAGTCGGTGCAACACCTCCTTTATGAATGGCCTGCACTTGAAAGAAGCTGTGTCAAAAATCTTGACGATTAGTTCTTTGAAGACTTGGGAAATTTGCAAACTGTTTCAATGGAAATCAAATGCATATATCACAAAGGGCCATAGAGCCAACAAGTGTCTTGTTCTAGACAAGTAACCTAATTGATCCTAGCAAAAAAGGTCTTTCACGCAATGGCATGTTTCAAAAATTATTAATATATCATTTACAAAAATTCCATATAAAAGCACAAAAATGTTTATTTAATTCGGTGCAAAAGTTTCAAAAAAAAAATTGCCAGAAATCACCACAAACCCTTCTTTGAAAAATTCTAATATTTTTTAAAATAGGTTCAAATTAAAAGAAACTCAATAACAATTAGTGTTTAAAGAAATAACTAAAAAATTATTTTTATAATTTATATTTTAATACTATACAAATTTAATATTTTGCGAGATAAAAATTAATAAAATAAGAAAAAAAAAATTGTTATACATAAAATTATTACTAAATTATTTAGCACATTTATTTGGCACCGCAAGTACTACAGAACTACTAAATTTTGAAAAAATCTGTGATTCGCCATTTCACTTTACTATCGAACTGCCCTTTAACATAATACATCTTATCGATAATAGCATATACTCAAAAGAATTCGATTATTGTAAAACAAAACTTTACAAAACTTTCTCTTAAACATCTAATAAAAAAACCCCTCCTTGTATGCGCTCCTGCTTCGAAACATGTGCCCTTGCGGCAATAAATCGAGTATTGTGTTTCTATTCCATGCCAGGCGCCATTTTTCCCCTTTCATCAATGCTTGGTATTTAATTTTTTATACCCTTGGGAAGAAGACACAGATTGCTTTAAGCGTACCTAATTTTGGCAACTTTTGTATTCATATATTTGAACTTTTTAAAGTCAAATGCTACAACAAATTAAATAGAATTTAATTATTCTATCAGACGTTCCTTTGGGAAACTTTGTTTGCACTTGGCCATGTCTGAAATTCTACCATAACTTCAAATTAGTGGAAAAATTAAAGTAACGAGTTTTGAGATTTCATTGGGGTTTTGGTAATTTTATTTTAATAATTAATAACGTTTCCGTAAAATCAAAAAAATATTCAAAATGATCGCTTGTGGCTTTAATAAAGGCTATTAAGCAACTGGCCATTGCATATTAGGGCAAATTATCACTTTTTCTGTGAAAATAAAAAAATACAAATTGCGTTTTTCTTTAGTTTTTATTGTTATTTTATTGGAAATAGTTCAAAACTAAGGAGACTCGATTTGGTTTTTGCAAAATATGAATACCGTACAGAGTTCAAGCCACTTGATAATTTCCTACTACGCAATTGCCTGGTAGTTCAGTATGCTTGCTGAACCTCAACTTTCAATACATTGTGCTATAAAGGCACTTATAGTCTTCATAAATGTGTATGCCGTCGTTGAAAGAAATTGCCAAATATTCTTAAAATTTGGTGTTGAACTTTCCGGGCAACTCCATTTTTGTATTCGATGTAATTTAAATTTCGGCTGCCGTTAGCAAAATCTTCAACAGACTTAAAAACTGATTGATTTTTTTCTTTATTTACCGGCGCCATATCTTGTTGGGAGATAGACTTCCTGTTAATATATTCACTGCATCTTCCAAGACATTTTCTTGTCATACTTTTGCTTTATCTTGTACGCCCTTTTTGTAATAATACAACGAAGTGACTCCTTCGGAATATTCGCTGCTGGCTGATCAACACTCTGAACCCTCTTTACCGAATTTGTAATTTTTGTAAGATTTTGACACCTTTTTAACTTTATAGGATTTGTTGGCGGAGTTAAAAGACCAGTGGACATCACCTGCGAAAAACTTTTGGAGGTCATGGAAACATCTAGGTCACTAATCATGATATGGATCTAGGATCTAACTCGCTTTATTTTTTTAGTACCATAACTTCTATAGCCATGTGAATTGTTAAGTCAAACTGAGTTGGATTTATTTTGGAATCAAACATTTTTCGCAAACATTGAATTTAAAATTTAAAAGCCAACTGCTTTGGAAATCCCGTAACGGAACATAAAATTGAAGTATAAATTCTGCGTTCTAAGTACTTTACAAAGTAACTGGGAAACTCGTCCTGAAGGTCGACTAAAGGAAAAAAATAATTAAAAAGCAGTAATCGTTCCCAGTACCTTTGTTTTGTCAAAATTCATAGTGCCGTATAAAACTTGATTGTTTTGAACTGGGCAAAGTCACTGCATTGATATTGTTGAAAGAAAAATGAGTTTTGTGATAGCTTAAGCTTGATGAGATTGTCAAGGCTGCTTTTATCTAAGAAAGTTTCCCCACAAGCGGCTCGTCTTCCTAATTCATTCAGATTAATTCTGTGAAAAAGTTTGTTTTTAAGAATCGGCTTAGCGTTAGTTTATTACTTATTTTTCTATAATCATCTTTCCAAATTCAATGCCAAATATTGAAAATTGAGTGAGTGACATTGAATCTTCGGAGGTGTCTCGAAAAACCCTTGTTTTATATTGTACACCATAACTCGGAACAAAATTAACTGAAGTCAGAAAATCGAAATGAATTTGTCAAAGGAGATGTTTCTCCAGTTTGAATTTTTTCATTTTTCAATTTTTTTACACTTTGAAGCCAAACAAACTTTTAAAAAATATTTGATAATTTGCTGTTGTAATACTGGAATTTATTACAAAAAAAAACAAAAAAAAACTCACCGAGATACCCGGAAAATTATGTAGTCTAGCAAAAATTAAGTTCTGATGTTCACGGACTTTGTATATGATAAGTTTCAGGAAACCGCTTTAAATTCGAGCAGGAGAACGCCCCGACCTGGAGCAGCGCACGCCTCAATTATTCATAGCTTGCTCAATTTTGCTCCTTTGTCGACTTGATATTTTAACATAAAATTCTCAAGATATATTGAATTAATTTAAAGAAATGCAAAAACTTTTAAAGATAATAGAATTAATAATATCATTTGTTGAATCTTAAGCTTAATATATAACAATCAGAGTATGGCTTTAAGCTGACTATTTAAGAGCGCTGGAAATTCGATGAAGAATTAATATCTCATTATTTGAGATAATTCCGTACCTGAAGTCTCATGACGTTGTTTTTGATATAAAATTATTTAATCCTCATTCTACCTCAATAAATTTCAACCGGTCACTTTGTTCTTTGCGGCCAAATGAAAATTGATATATTCGAATTTACCACAATCCAATGCCGCAAATTAACTGTGGCGGCAAATCTTGCATTCAAAAATTATGGTGAATTCAAACATTTCTCACGTTAAATATAGATGCATACGTGTAATAAATATTACGCACTTATACAGGGTCTTTCAAGTTGCAGATGTGTTTTTAAATTCATTGAAAACTAAACTGCTTTCAATTATATTTAAAACTAAGCTTAAACTTTGAGAAGCAAGATCGTTTACTGTTTAGTTGTTAGTTGGGCAGCAGATTGCAGCCTATCGGTGAATCCTCTCATGACTGAGATCATCCTTTTCAGGAGGAAATATAAAATACCCAGACCTCAACTCCTCTCAATAGAGAGCTCTGTTGGTGCTTCCCGACATGGTGAAATACCTTGATAGCAAGCTTACTTGAAAGCCCAACATTGTGGAAAGGATAATAAAGGCAACAATCGACTTCTATGGATGCAAGAATACTACTGATAGGGCCTTTTGCCTAGAGTTTTATTTTGGCTCTATAGTACCATTATAAGGCCAATTTTGTAATATGGAGTCATTGTCTGTTAGAACGCACTGGAGAGGATGGCATCGATGAAGAATTTGGAGAGAGTGCAAAAGCTTGTATCAGGCTGAAATCATTGGAGCGCTTCGAACTACTACTCCTCTAGCGCTCAACGCAATGTTAAACGTGGTACCTGTATACATCGCGGGCAATACTCATATTCCTTCAAAGGAGAAGTTGACGGGGTAACATACCTGCCTGCAAGTGTTTATGAGCCTGATGAAGTGCTAGCGGAAGAGAATTATGCGAGGAGCTCCTCATCAGACTCAAATTCAGGTTACCGGATCACTGCAGTGTATCCCAAGCAGAGGTAGCCACAATGAAAGAAGGAGCTGATTGATTACTCACTTATATAATAACTTTCAAAAAAGTAAATATTAGGGTTTTGGGCTCCATAACGGCTTTCGAAGCTGGTCAGGAATGCCTGGCTCCACTTAATTTCACATCCGAATTTTTTTACCTAAGGCTAATCTGGGTACCTGGCCATAGCGACATTGCGGGAAACTGCAAAGTGGATAAGCTGGTCAGACAATAAACCTGTGAGGTAGTTTCCTCGCAAAAGAGGAGCATTAGGATCACCTTGACGACCTGCGGTCTGCTCCTGGAAAAATAGCCTTCGCGTCAACTCAGCGAGCGCTGGGCAAGTACACAAACATGTAATGTCACGAAATCTTTCTGGTCACGTGTAGCGGAGGCGCTCGAGGGATCTTCTGAGTTAACAGAATCTCAGCTCTCGGATTTGGTGGGTGTACTAACAGCACACTATGTATTACTTCGAGTCCTTTTTGCGTCAGCTGTATGAAGGATGGGGTAGAATCTTCTCAGCACCTTCTCCTTAGCTGTCGTGCTTTCGCGGGATAAAGATTTAGGCATCTTGGCTCTCATATCTTCATTTCACAGCATAAAGCGGTTAACACACCCGTAACACCCATCGTTCGTAATCTAAAAATACTCAATCCCTAAAAAAAACACAAATAGTACAAAGGCATTAGGTGAGGCGACTTATGGCTGAATTCCTGCATAATATCGCAAAATTTGTTTTCCGAAAAGTCTAGTGGTAAGTTTTTGTGAAACTTTAATTGAACGGAAATTTGTTATCTGAGGAGTGACCGTTATTACACAAAACTTTTCCTATCATTTGATGTTTCAGACAGCGGGTTTTGAGACCGGGTAAATCGAATGGTGGTCACTACAAACCCGTGCAAGGAAAATTGAAAAATGATAAAAGCAGATCACAATTGACACCAAAGCTTAACAAGTGATTGTCATCATTCAATTTAGTTTATTTGTTTGTATCAGCTCAAACCGAAATTTACTTCTTCTGAGAATATGAGATTTTGAGTAAAACTATCTGGTACTTCTTCGCTGGAACTAACGAATTTTCTATGTTGTTGCTGGTGATCGTACGAATCCCCCGATTTGAGTGCTTAAATTCTGGCACCATCTGAATTTTGTAACCATTATCGGTAAAATCCGTATGCTTTTTCCATATTTGATGATTGCAGAGCTCTATTGAGTTGACAAAGGGTCAACTTCCTTAATGCTTTCTGCAGCGATATTTTTCAGTCTAACCACCGCCCCGTGAATCGTGAGTTAAACAATTAATTCGCTTTAAAGAAAATCTATAAATATCTTAGGATAGGATATGGTTTAAGAAAAACTAGTTTCGATTTCTTTTTTTATATAAAAAAATAAGTTTTGCTCATATGTAAGTGTCATACAAATACCATGTATGTAGGTACCTATATCTTATAATATAAAATGCGGGCAAAGGAAGGGATTTATTTTCAGTGCTAATTTGATTACCCCGCTGATAAAGGTCACAAATCTTAAGGAACCTGGTAAAGCAAGTTCCAAATGTTTAAAACTTTATGATGTTCTGAAGATTAGATATCCGACTTCTGATAGAAGTTGAAATGGTTCCCGATTACTTTTTTCTGTTTTACTTTGGTTGCTCGTTTTAAGAGTCTGATAAAAACTGAGAAACCATTTGGAATACTTTCTAGTAGAGCATTTTATTGGTTTTCGAAAATTTTCATCCGCATGAGATTTCTATGTCAAATAGTATTTTTACACACATCTTCGCAAACTAAAAATGAAATTGGCTTCTAGCTCTAGAGGGCAGGACAAAACTGCACTTTGCTGTTGGAATGCATGCATCTGTGTTTCAAGCGGAGGTTTACTACTGTGGGCAAAAAGTAAGGTGAGTTTGGTTGTAAAATGAAAAATCTTTATTTATTCTTGTAAATCAATTTCATCTCGTTCAAAATAATCCCCTCTCGATGAAATACACTTATGCCAACGATTTTTCCAATCTCCGAAACATGCCAAATAGTCCATTTCCAGTATAGCCATCAGCACCTTCTTCGATTCAGCTTTTATCTCCTCAATCGACTCGAAACGCGTTCCCCGGAGTGGTCTCTTGAGTTTTGGGAATAGCCAGAAGTCACACGGAGCCAAATCAGGCGAATACGGTGGTTGCGGAACGATATGCGTGGAATTTTTGGCGAAATGGTCACGAAGAACGAGTGCAGTGTGAGACGGTGCATTATCGTGATGCAAAAACCAAGAGTTGTTGGCCCATAATTCTGGTATTTTTAGACGAATAACGCTCAAATAATATTCCTTATTAACAGTTTGGCCAGGTGGAAGGAATTCATAGTGCACCACACCACGAAAATCGAAAAAAACTGTCATCATGACCTTTTTTTTTGAACGACTTTGACGTGCTCTTTTCGGTCTGGCCTCGCCTTTAGCACGATATTCGCTTGATTGGTCGGTTCTTTCAGGGTCGTAAGCGTAAATCCAAGTCTCATCTCCCGTAATGACGCATTTGAGCTTGAGCGCATCAACGCGACTACTTTTTTCCAAGAAATTGACAGTTTTCGGTACCAAACGAGATTTGACTTTTCGTAGGTTGGTTTTCACAGATCCTTCTGATATTCCGATCATATCAGTAAGGTCTTTAGCAGTCAACCGACGATTTTTGAGCACTAACTCCTTCACTTGATTGACGTGTTGGTCATCTGTTGACGTCGATGGTCGTCGGGAGCGTTCCAAGTCATCAACACGTTCTCGACCCTCTTTGAAGTCTTTGTACCACTTATAAACATTTTTCTGCGACATGGTTGAATAACCAAATGCCTTCCGCAACATGTTAAACGTTTCCGCAGCCGAAATTTCATTCCGCAAACAAAATTTGATGGCACTTTTCTGCTCTAGCAAATCAGACATTGTAAAAATCGAAAAATGCACTCTTGGTCGTTTGGTAAACACAAGCGTAAATATATTACTGATAATGACATTCACTTGAAAGTTGGCTCAGATGTTATTAACAGTGCTGCCAACTCATGAAAAAAATAACTAGACCGAAATTTTAATCCCGCAAAGTTTGACAAATAAATTCACTTTACTTTTGCCCACAGTATGCAGTTCAAGAAGCGATGAACTTTGTTGTGGAAAACCGATGGAGAGGCAGATCTCTATGTATCTGCAGCGACAGTCAAGCTGCGTTCATGGCCCTAGACAGCCTCCCAACCACATCAGTGGTAGTCGAGTTCTGTAAATTCAGGCTGAAATGTGTCGGTAGACATAACAGCATGATGCTAATATGCGTACCGGGACACGTGGGTATCGTGGGAAACGAGACCTCTGACCCCTTAGCTAAGAGTCCAGGCCAACTTCTTTGGCCCAGAGCCCGTTTTGCCACTCACTTCTGCGGCCATCAAAGCCACGCTTAGCAAATGGGTTACTACAACCCACAAGCTAGCTTGGCAGGCTGAGAGAGGTTGCAGATGCACTAAACTGATGTTACCTGTCATGTCCGATCGACTGTCGCAAACCCTCCTGTCATTAAGCAGAGGGGAGTGCAGACGGCTGGTTGGACTGATCACGGGCCACTTTCTGTGGACGAAGCACATGGAAAGGGTGGGCATCTCAGACAGTGTACTCTGCTCAGCTTGTGAAGAGGAGGATGAGACGGCGGACCACTTCCTGTGCGTCTGCTCCGCCTTCCCTCGAATCAGGTTTGAGGTCTTTGGCACTGATGTGCTAAGAAGCGGCCACCTTGGCTTCTTGGCACGACAAGATCTACTCAGATTTCTTAGGAGATCGGGTAGATTTAAAGAAAATTAAATGGGAACCCAAGTGTAGTACAATGGACTTAATTAATGTCTGAGTGCTGCACTTGCTAGTTGTCGGGCAAAAAAAAATAAAAGCTCTAAAGCCATTTTAGGTTTTTTGTCATGAAATTAACCACAGAATGTAGCTTTACATACTTTGTAGTTGGGAATAAAACACCCGTTGCTTTATCGCCTAAAATTATACATCTGTCTACTTGACAAATGTCCAAGATGGCACAAGAAAAGGTACCGTCTAGGAATTATTCACTACTACTGACATTAAGGTAACGCCTTTGAAATACTTTTTAATTTCTGTTTGGGGCTCCTGTTTGAGTATAATGATCGAAAATATTGAAAGATTTTCGAAGCTGAGGATTTTCACATATCCACGATTTTCCTAGTGAAATTTAAATATCCTTTTACGGTACTATTATTTTATCAAATTGAAGATATGCTGCTAAACACCATTCAAAAGAATCGAATAGTGGCAGCTTTCAAAACAAAACACCACTAAAACTGAAAATCGAACTTGAAGAACCCTGTATTTTTTAGGCCCATTTGTTATACAACATAGACATAAGCATATATATATATTTATTTATGCACGCCATTAATTTGTGTGCATTTAATGTTTTTTTTTTGTTCTGTATTACTGCCAACATAAATCGTCATAAATCAGCGCATTAGTTTTGGATCGTTGGCTAGGCAATGCCACACCGTTGCATCCAATCGCTTAAATTGAATGGATAAATTGCAGGCGGCAGTAGTAGGCAAAAGTATCAGCCCCAAAATCGTTTCACAGGTGCCCAAATACTGGCTACATCGTTTGTTGGTTGCACTTGCATGACCATAATTTTCACAGATTTATTTCACTTAATGCACGCATTGTTGGCAAAAATATTCGATAAATTAAATAAAAGACAATCATTTAAATGTGTGTGTACATGTATGTGAAAATATGTGTGTGTGTGTGTGTGTGTGTGTCGGCACACTATATTCCCAAAGCAATTTTCGCCAAGCGCTACGATCAATAGTGCCACGCCATTGGTTGGGTTATTACCTGTAAATAATTGCAACTCATTGTCGCCCAATCAAGCCGCATTTTTGCTTGCAATGCAGTTAAAATAAATGCAACGAAATGTTGCCATTCACGCATAATGCTCGTTGATTGTATCAAACTACAATTATTTTAATTAACATTATAAAATATATGTATCTATTTTATTTACAATATTTCATTTGTTTGTAAATAAATTCGTAAAAGCAAACAAAAGCCCCTGCAATGCATTTGTAAATATGTACAGTTGTGGACATAAATAGTTGAAGAGCATAGACAATTTCCCCTTTAGCTGCATTACTTTCTTATTAACAAATATTTTGGTAATATTTTTGGTTAATAATTCTAATATAATCGCACATGTCAACGAGTACATTTTCATTTGGAAATTCCGCTGAATTGAAAAAAAATTCTTTGGTCAATTTTCTTGTTTACATTGAACCAGCTGTTGTAGAAATATCAAAATTTTACAGTGAGTTTGGCAACATATGGAACCCACGATTACAATTTTTCATATTCGTAGTAGACATTCGTATTGGAAGGTTTTCCACAATGGATTCTATGAAAGGGCTGAATATCACAGTTTAACGTATATAGGTACATTCACTGAATTACATACTATATAGGTATATTAGCAACATAGTTGTAGTCAATTTGCTGTTGAAGTTGATATCCACCGTTTTCTAACTGGTACTCCGTCGCGTGCAATTTTAATCAGCCGGTTGTCTGAGGTTCTTATTACGTGTTGCGCGCCATCTGGATCTAATAAATTTTACAAAATCGTTAATATTTGTTTGCCTTCTTATATCCTGATTATTAACACAATGATGTCTTCGTTTTTCCGTCATTGTCCTTACTGTGTGCGTTTCTGCAGTACGTAGCAATTTTTTTGTCCTTGAATGAATATGAAAGTGACTAATTGCTAAGTGATGTTGAAAATAGCTACCACGCAACAAAAAAGAAAGCCTTGATGACTCCGATGAATATGACAGCAGTGGCAGTGAATCGCATTTTATTGAGGAGGAAGCGAAGCAAAACACTGCACGTTACCGATTAAAAGAGGCACCAAAGATATTTTACTCATATTTTAACTAAACCACAAAGCTTTAGGCTTATATGCCAGCAATTTTCTATACAATGTACAGCACAAAAAAAAACCAGCAATGCTCCCAGAATTTTTTCGATACCAACACATTTTCCGTTTTAACTTATTTCTGGCGGAAAGTTGAATTTTGAAGTCTACTAACGGGTAATTTTTTAGCTATTATCTTTTTAAACAGTTGGTTTAAACAGCTGACGCACGTTTCGTGTTTTGTTTCACTGTCAAACATCTTCAGTTTGGTCTATTATTTAACCATGAGTCGTCCTACAAACGAACAACGCTTGCAAATCTTTGAATTTTATTATAAAAATGCGTGTTCTGTTAAGAAAGTTTAAGATCCACTTTTTTAGCGAAAAATTGTGTTCTGTGACGAAGCTCATTTTTGGATCAATCTGTACGTAAATTAGCAGAATTGTCGATTTTGGAGTGAAGATCAGCCAGAAGAATTGCAAGAGCTACCAATGTAATCAGAAAAGGTACAGTTTGGTGCGGTTTATGGGCTGGAGGTATCATTGGACCGTACTTCTTCAAAGATGCTGCGAATCGTAACGTAACTGTGAACGGTGAGCGCTACCGTAAATGATATCCAATTTTTTTTACCCAAAATGCAAGAGCTTGTCTTGCATGGCATGTGGTTTCAGCAAGACGGTGCCACATGCCACACAGCACGCGTAACAATGGACTTGTTGAGAGGCGAGTTCGGTGAGCATTTTATTTCACATTCGGGACCTGTCAATTGGCCACCCAAATCGTGCGATATAACGCCTTTAGATTATTTTTTGTGGAGCTATGTTAAAGCTCTACTCAGACAAGCCTGCTTCAATTAACGCATTGGAGGACAACACTAAAGCATTTATATGTGAGATACCGGCCGAAACAAGAGTATGCCAAAATTGGACTAAGTGGATGAAATAATCTTCAAACATTAAATTATATGGACTGTACTAACGATTTAAATAAAAATATCATGCATTTTTCTGAATTTTGCGTGCGTTTTTTTGAAAAACTTTCCTATAGCTCTTAAAAAATCACGCTTTATATTGAAAAACTATTAGTAGAAATTTCTAGCAAATATTTTTTTTAATCTATGTATACTAATCCGCCTATCCGTCTGTTATGTGTATTTTTGACCTTTTCCCGGAAAAAACACAAAAAATGCCCATCCATTGAGGAGTTAGAGAGCTAAAATATTTTACAAGAATATTTCCCATTGTTTTCACCCATAGAAGTACTGAACAGATCTTGTATCTAAAATTTAAGTATCACATAGTTTTCTCTACCAATTTACCATGAGAATGTACAAAAGTGTGAAACCCTTGACCTACCCTAAAATAAAATAATAAATGAAACTCTGGTGTAAGCTATCACATAGCCGATACATGTCTATTAGGCCGGGTCGATTTGTGGGGAGGCAAAAAAATCGCCCATTGCTCTGTGAAAATCATATTCTAGGGATCAAAATAAGAAACTTTGCCGAAGGAACCATACCTCTAAAACGAATTCTGATGCCCCCCAATTTGGGTCGAACTTTTTAGTTTCTTTTCTATAACTCACTTAAATTAATTTTTTCATTTACATATGTTCTGACTAAATAAATTTCTTAAGAGAAAAAATAGATATTATTATAAATAAATAATAAATATTATTATAATAAATAAATAAAAATAAACATAAAAATAAGATAGCCATTTAGCTGATTTTTTCATGTAAAGGCCAAAAATGGTGATATTTTTAGATTCGGGAACATCAGAATTCGTTTTAAAGGTATGCTTCCTTCGGCAAAGTTTCTTATTTTGATCCCTAGAATACGATTTTCACAGAGCAATGAGCGATTTTTAAATCGACCCGCCCTAATGTCTATATTTGTTTTTTGTTCCCTCTACCAGAATTCTTTACCGGCATTTTGATATTTTCGGAAAAATTTAGATTTTGATATTCAAAACGGAAGTTCGTTGCATATCGTACGTATTAAATAGTCCTTATAAAATTTCGAAGATAATCAAATTGACAGCAATGCTTATTAAATTATTAAAAGACTCAATACATACTCATACGTCCTTCAATGTATAATTAGGTTTTATTATGACATGTCATCAAAATTATTGGCTTCGAAAGTTAGTCAAGTTAGTTAATCAATGCAATTACCCTGATTAAATTTCAAAGGGTTATTTACAAGGGTGAAACTAACCTTATTTGATTACAAAAACGTCTAGAGCCGTATCTCTCAATTACAATGGAGTTGGTGATTTCACTCAATGTTTTTCTCGTTAGCTCAATAAATTTTACGGCATACCAAATTCACAATAGGGGAAGAAACGTGCAACTTTTCGTACTTTCGAAAGCTACTTGAAAGTCCACAAAGAGTTGGTTTGTACTATGAGTTATATGCTACCAAAAAAAAATTATAATTTATTCAAGCTAAAAACACTTCATTGAAAACACTAACGAATAAAATGACTTCATCACCAATTTTAACACCTCAACAAAAAAGCTTTCATTTACTTGCTCCATAGCAAAGTTACTCATGCGACATGTTGACCAGGTGAAGAGTGCCAAATGACGGCGGTCAGCGCTTAACACCGGTTAACTGAACATCCAAGTAGCTAGGCCTTTACACGGCTCAGTGTCAGTGGCAGTGATGCCAACAATGTTGTCAATAGCGATGTGGTCAGCCCGAATATGCAGAGCACGTACAGCCACATTTTTCTGTTGAAATATCTACATTTACATACAAATGTACATATCCATATACATGCACATATACTTTTACAGTTAAACTTAGTTCGTGGGTATACGATATATGTTAATATATTTATACATATATATTTATATATGTATGTTAAAATACTTGTGTGCAGAAGCAGTGCTTTTAAATACGCAAGTACTGGCTTTTGTTAACTTGCGGATGAAGTGTGCGTGAAATGCGGTGGCAAATAGAATGTTAAATCAGAAATAATGTTATTTTTGTACCCAAACATGCATATAACTGTACATATACTTACATATATATTTATATGTTTATATGTAAGCAACTACTCCGTATGCGTTACGTGTATTTAAAGCATTGCTTTTTTTTAAATTATGTATACATAGTTTGTGGTCCAGTGACCTTTCGTATTTATGATACTTCAACCAGCGAAACCCGGCTTTTTACTATGTGTATTTATTCTTTTTTATATTTTAATTCTTATTTATTTTTTAATCTTTACGTCTCACGTATTAACAACTGCGTTTGATCTGATTTTATTTTACCTAAAAAAATTGTTTTTCCAATTTACCAGAGTTTAATGCTTTGACAATACCGCAAAGCATTGCCAAATAACACTCGGTGGTCCAAAAATGAGATCAAGTTACAAGTATTCCAGCTAATAGTATGCAGGCCCATTTGAGACTTTTTTTTTGTATCGGTCTTGTGCATTTTCTCAACATAGCGAATGCTCGATCTTTGTATTTCGTGTGGAAGAAAATACCCAAAACCACCAGCAAAGGATATTCTCAAAAGACAAAGGAATTTTTGAGCAACTTGAAGTTTTGTTTTTATCATACCAACATTTATTGGGCTGTAACACACATACCTGAATTTTTTTTTTTTTTTAAGTGCGGGATTTTCATGAAAATTGTTTACATTTTTTAAAATACCCAAAACCACCAGCAAAGGAAATTGTCAAAAGTCAAAGGAATTTTTGAGCAACTTGAAGCTTTGTTTTTATTATACCAAAATTTATTGTGCTGTAACCTACATACCCGAATTTTCTTTTTTTAAAGTGCGGGACTTTTATGACAATTTTTTAAATTTTTTTTATTTTGCACCAAGTATTGGATTTTCATGTTTTGGGGTTTTGTCATCTTAAAAAAAAATTGAATTAATTGAGAAACAACTAAGTTATTTAAACTTCTAAATAAGTCCTTGTGATATAACTCCCGTAGTTAGGTTATCAAACGACTTATTCAACTCGTGGAAATTTTATTCATGATGGCGATCATCGACTTTTGTACGTATTCATATTTTTACTTCAAACTAAATGTAGTTTGCCAAACAAAAAGAAGTCACACGGAGCTAAATCGGGCGATTAGTTATAGTAGTTGATGCACAGCGTGTAATTTTTAGCCAAAGAGTCCATTGTTACTGTTAAACGAGGAGCTTACAATAAGCGTCGCCTTCCAATTTCAAGGTATTATGGCTGAGAAGGAAGAATTCGAGACAACAACATGAGAACACAGCAATAACGTTTTGAATAATTTCCACGCCACACAATGAAGGCATTGACTTTTTTAAGGAATTCACGCAGAAATGCAACGTTTTTTTCATTTACAGCAGATCTTGACCTACACGCACCATTGTCACCCTTCAAAACTCTCTTCGTTACTTTTGCATAAATGTATCTATTAAATCTAAAGTCATGAATTTTCGACACTATATTCTTGATGGGGGGGCTCCACTGATTCGCTAAGATATGTAGGCAGTCCGGAAACTTTCGCGATAGTTTATGGGTCGAAAAGTTCTGAAGGTGTTAATTGACTTTCGTCTATTTACTATTGGTGGTTCATCAGCTCTTTAAGCTTGTGGAGGGGGCTTCGGATGTATCAAAGAGGTGACTCAGCTTCCAGCGTATGTTTACTGAGCTTGTATCATCAGCATCAACTTAACTGAAACTTCTTGCTGAGAAATATATTATGAGAAGTACTTAGCCGGGAACTGAAGGAGCTCGCAGGAGAGATGTCGTTAGAGCGACATCACAAAACATGCATGTCTACCATGACGGTGAGTCATGAGCTCGGACAAACGTATATGTTGTTGTTTTACAATATATATAATTAGTCCCTGCCAGCCAATTTAGATCAATGTACTAAGTTAATCCTGGAGTACGAACCATATTTTATGTATTTATATGATAGTTGTGGTGGAACAACATCAAGACGCACGACACAAATAGGATGGGGAGCTCGACCAAACACCTAACAGAAATATACGCGCCCATTATTTATTTTATTTTATTTATTTAGTTTTCCGTAAGCAGTAATAGGATTAATTACCGTCTTTATAACCACTTAACTACGGTTCTCTGACTTTGTTGCGAGTGCCACCAGCTGGCGATGTGACGATTTTGTTTCGGCTCTGTTCTTTGGTGGCAATTTCAGTAATATGCAAATTGGAGGAGTTAAAACTATCGAAAGTAACCCTTTACAACTTATGTATTATCAGCATTGATGATACCTGGATTTAGATGAATAACTTCAGCTTAACTTCTTTCGTTCTTGTGCTAGAAACAGTTTTTCCGTTGATTTTGTAGTGGAAGGTGTAAGGCAACTAGTAGTACCTACCAGAGAGTTCAGAAAGGTAAAAGTTTACCTTAAAACAAATGACATAAGTGTCATAGCCGGACATCCCTATTGACCTAATTTTAAGTAGGAGCATTTCTAATCGACCTGACTTCAAATTCATTCAAGAAACGCACAACTAGTCCCTTTGAAAACCTTTCACATTTATTTGTTCCGCGAGTTGTGCCTGCTTTTATTTGCAATTCTAAGTATTCCAACTTGATTTAACACGTTCCCTGTCCGCTGAGCCACATACCGTTCAGTAAACGTGCGCCTGATAAGCACTGATACGTTCCCGAGCCATATGTGCGTCAGGGGGTATATGAACCACAGGTGTTTCATGAACGTGCAGAAGCAAAAATGTCCCTCTACGCTCATAGACCATATGTGTTTCAGGTAGAAATACCCTACATCCGTTTTTTTTATTATTATTATTACTAAAGCTATCCTATGACTACAAAAAAACAAATTATTCAAAGAACTTGGACTTGTCGGTCAATTTTGCATTTTTGTATTGGGACAGGGAACGTGTTAAAGGTGTAAAAGTAAGATGGCACCAAAATGGATCACTGTGGTCAGAGTTTGAAGTCTTTCTAACAGCATCCATCTAGCCGAAATTATTGCAAGCAAATAGAAGACAAGCTTAGATAATCCTTCATATTATTCGATTGGCGCATCAAAGTCACCACTTTGGAGCTTATGTAAGCACTCAAAATATTATAATTCACCGGAAAATTTTTTTTGTTAGCTTTCACAGGCATTTTATAAGATTTTGCATCAAAGCACTTCAGAGGGTGCCGAAATCGGTAAAATTCGTTGAACATTGAATGTCGGTAGTAGGATTGAAAATTATTCCAAAATCAATCGGTTGATGTCATTCGAAAATAAATAAAATTTTATCTAGTGCCACTATTGTGTGGACTACGCTTCAATAAGTATGAAGCTGGTATTTTCGCATTATCCCACAGTGTACTTACGCCGAATTTTTTGCTGCTCATACATGTTTGCGAACAATAAAGTCGCATGAAATACACCAATATAATAAATTGTGAACACAAAACTCCTTGTATCGGCAATATTATACACAAAATCATTAAGTAAATCAACAAAAAATATGTTTTCCGCATATTTATGACTAAAGAATTGGCATACAAAAGCACCATTGCATGTTGCAATGCGATTTTTTTCGAAGAGCTTCGCAAATATGAATTAATTTTACAAGCGACATGTCAAAAAAAGTTAAACACAAAAAAATATTTGCTGTTGTTATGTCAGTTTACTGTATTTGCGCGCTTTGTTTTATATTTACAAGTATTATTTTATTTGTGCTTTTTTTTTCTTTCTTGACGCTAACCAACCTATACCTATATCTCATCAACACAGCTGCAGTGGCTTGCGCTTGCCTCCATTAGGCTGTCTACCACAAAGGCATGCCAATAACATTCATAGTCATTGTCAACTATCCCCTGCTGCTAGACTCACAAGGCCATGAGTGATTTTTTTCACAACACTTTTTCACACCGCCTTCTTAACACCTCAACTGTCAAATACAACAATTTTATGGTGAAGTGAGTTTTTGCGAGACTGCCCACCCCAATAACCGAAATTGGGACGAATTTCCGACATTTGTTGTGGCCAACAATGTCACACAGGTGGATGTGTCACAGATACACATACAAGTAGACTTTCGTGCCCTACAAGAAAAATTGAAACTCGCGAATAAATCGGGCATATCAAAAGGATTCTAAAAAACTCTTCTATGAGCTATAAATCTTAAGATATCAGAGCTTTTATCTTATAAAATAACTTTTTGAATAAATGAGTGATTTTTTATTCTACGTGGGCACACTGAAAAGCGTTTCAAAAATACCTCAAAAAAGACTCCAGGTCCCATGAATTCGGTGCGTTTTATGAGTCATTATCAGTGAATTTTAGAGCTCTTTGGAGCTTTATTTTACATTTTTTTTTGTCTTATTTTTGATGCTGGATTTCAGAAAGCTTTATGCACATGGGTGCCGCATTTGCTAACAATAGAACAAAAACACAGTCGAATGCGACTTTCTCAGAAACATCTTGAGCGTTTTCACAGGGATGAAGTGGATTCTGCACGTCGATTTATCACTATGGATCATACTTGGGTCTATCGCCATTATCATAAATCAAAACAAGAAGCTAAAGACTGGTATGAATCTGGTTCTTTGGCTTCGAAACACGTTTGCGTAAAGAAATCGCCAAATTTTGTTTGCGGATTACTTGCAAACTGGTAAAAAAAATAAATTCTGAATATTATTGGAATATTTTAGACCAGCTAAAAGAAAAAGTTCGTGAAAAAGTACCCAGTTTGCAAACGAAAAAAATATATATTATTTTTGAAATGCTCAGCCTCACAAGATAATTTTGACAATGGCTAAAATCCGTGAATTAAAGTTCAAACTGTTGGAGTATCCAGCATATTCACCAGATTTGGCACCTAGCGGATTCTATCTGTTTACAGACCTAAAAAATTTATGCGTGGCAAGCGTTTTTTCATCAAATGATGAGGCCATAACAGCTGTGGAAACATATCTTGCAGCCGTTCTAGATTCTCACTTCAAAGATGGAATCCATAAATTGGAATCACATTGGAACAAGCGTATTGAGGTTCAGGGAGGCTATGCTGAATAATAAAGTGTATTTGTGTGTGCAAACCATAAAATTGTGTTTTTCTTATCGAACCACAAAAGTTATTGCACAACCTACACTTGATTGGACGAGCATCTATCAAAAAAGAACCACAAATATTTGAAACAATTTTATATAGATTCGAATGAAATTACCTTTAGTGCATCTGCCTGTTATTCCGCTCTTGAAGTCACGCCATATAACTTATGGGAAATATTTAACATCTGAATTAAGTGTTAAATAATAACGCAATGCTTTTTTACCATGCGCCGTGCGATCGACGGTTTTCACTGCTCGACCCAGACTATTTGGCATTGTCACTAGCTCGCTCCACTTTTTTTCACATGCGAATTACCATGAAGCTTCTGGCACCTAGATCCTGCTAGACCCAGGTTTTCCATTAAGAAGTCAAGCCCACGATTGAGTTGCTCGGCTGTGGCACGGCTTCTTTAAGTGGATGTCGCTGTTATCCTAAAGAAATATACAAAAGTATTAGAAAATATTAGCAAAAAGTATTAAATAAACATTCATTTCAAATAAACAGTTATTCTTATTAAAATAAATAAATAAATAATTGGCGCTTACACTTTTGTTAGGTGTTTGGCCGAACTGCTGCTCCTATTTGGGAGGCGTCGTTATGTTTTTTCCACAAATGAAGGATCTTACAGTTTTACGCCACGTCCGCATGGCAAATGGTTTTTTGTGAGCAAGTTTTTTCATGGCAAAAATACACTCGAAGGTTTGTCATTGCCTGCCGAGGAGCGAACGCTATAAGAAAACACTTTTTTAAAAATTTGTCTGTGTCATTCACGGAGGTTCGAACCTATGCACTCCGTAATAGTAGTCACGCACCAACCCATTCGACTACGTCGACCGTGTTTTACTAACCTTATACAAAAATAATTGGTAAAAGACACGCACCATTGAACTTAACAGCTTGACTAGTACGTCTTGCTGTTATTCTTCTTTGCTTTGTTTGCTTATTTTGATATTTAATTAGACACAGATGCCGCTCTTTATCAGTTTGAATAAATGTGAGTAGAAGAAGACAACTGTTTAATGTTAGTTATCATAAGTTTGTGAATAGCACAATCGTTAGTGCAAATAACAAATATTGCAGAGAAAAATAACAATTGTCGAATCGTTTAAAGTTAGTGAATTGCACTACAGGTCGGTACCGGCGGCTTTCTCTACAGGGTATTTTAACGCAGTCACTCACTGACTGCCTGCCACTGGTGGTGCGTGTCATTTGTCTGCCCGCTGTCAGATACCTGGCTGTAGCTGTTCCCATTATTGTCGTTAAACCGGTTTGTGGCTTGTTCGGTGGTAGCTTAAGCAGCACTTTTTTCCTAGACTCGTACCAGCCGTTCGTTGATATGAAGCAGCAACGCGGATGTGCTTTTGTGATATTTCATAAATGTTGACGAAAAAATAGTAGCCTACATCCCCCAGGTACAATGTGTTACAATTTGCACATATCTCGCCTTGGCATTTAGCGAAAGGATACGTATATAAAATATGTATGTATGTAATATAAGAACGTAATATATATGCATATATGGTATATGAAAATATATATAATATATATCTTTTTTGTATTATGCGCCTGTATTTATTGAGCCGAATGAAATGACAATTGACCCATTATCCACATACCGGCCACGCAGATGGTCTATTTTGCTCAAATTTATATTTATTTTAATATTTTTTATTATACTTTGTTTGTAGCTGCAGTAAAGCAAGTGGTCGATATTTTTTTGATTGAAGACTCATTAATCACATATCGAGTTTTTATAGAGCACATTTGTGTTTTTTTTTTTTTGGTAGGTGTACATATGTATGTACATACAGTTGACCATTGTGTACCATATATATAAAAAATTTAAATGCTCATTATTTGTTTATAAAAGCACAACTCATTGTCTAGAAAAACCATATGAGTTCTATACTCCAATACTCAAATTCTATAGAAAAATTAGGAAAATTCTAGAGGAATTTTTTAAATACAGTTTTATCGCTTAATAAATTTTAGTAAAAGAAACGGTAACTTTTAAAGTAGTAGAAGCTCTTCATCTCGGTGTTGCGCATGTTCCCCATACAAAAAATTGGCATAATTTTTGGTTGACATCTTCGCATAAATGGAGCTCATCGGTTTAATTCACAGCCCTTCAAGGGCATTAAAATGCTCTCGAAAATATACCAAACTGTAACTTTTTCGGAGCACTGTGCTAACTGATAAATCTTCTGTGGGCTCTCGTTGCTCAAGTCGCAACTGTTTACTTTTTTATGAAGATACATCATCAATTATCATTGAATTTGAATTTCTTTCCGAAAAATTCGCATACAGAGCAATGATTTCTTAACAACATTTTAACAATTTTGTCAACTTTAATTTTTACACCCAGAAATCATACGCAAATATTGAAAAAGTCCATATTTGTTCATAAATGCAGTTCTGTGCACAAATAAATAATCCAAAAAGAATAATTATTCTATTCTATTAACCACACATGAAATTCCTACAGCCACGCATTTTATAGCGAAAAAAATCCAAACGAAGCATAAAACTACACTAATACACTGACGCAATTGCACATAGGTATACACATTGAAGTGCACATAAAATACTTTTCAGCTATTGTGGCTCCCACACCACACAAATGTGCCGCATAAAACCACTTCCGGGCGCAAAACTCAAATGCAAATGAAACGGCACTTCCGAAATGACACACAAAAAAACAATGCAAACCAACGAAGAATGAAGAAAATAGGGATATGTTAAGTAGAGAATATAAAATGAATGACGGTGAAGGGCGAGAGTGTGAAAAGTGCGGAAATGGCGCAAAAACAACGTTTACAACATTAACGCATTTCGAAATTGAACGAAATCAATAGAAAGAGAGAGAGGGAAAGAAATAAAGAAAGAAATTATGCCAAAGAAAGCGAAGTGAGAGAAAAAATGGCCATCAAACATAACTTCGACTGCAAAAACAAAAGCAATAACAACAAGCAATTGAAGAAAAGCAAAACACCGAACAAAAGCGTCAAAACTATAAAGTAAAAGCGGAATCATTGAAGACTGCCGCACGCCGCAATGCCACTACGAGTATGCCATAGAATACATATTCGACATGGAAAAAATGCAGCTGTGTGTAGTTATAAATGAAATTGTTATGAGCAACAGTAGTGAAATAAAAAAAAAAAAATATTGCAAAAAAGAATGGTTGGGTGTATACGCACCTACACACACATATGAATGTGTATACCTAAGGGTAAGAAGAAAATTGTTATGGCGATTTTGCAATAAAACATAATCCGAAATGAAGTCTTTCGTCCGCCGCATTCACACACTCACTAAGCACCGTACGAATTTGTATTAATTTTTATGTGTATGCATGTGCATGTGTGCTCATGTGTATGTGAGCGAAATAGTTGTGAGCGTACCAGCTGGCAAGCGCCTCTAAGTGGGCACATAACATGGCAAGTGATGACAAAAGGAAAGGCTTAGAGCAGCAGCCACAATTCGAGTGAGGCATAGAAAACGGAAGGAAACTCCAACAGTAACGGCGTCATCAGCGACAGCAATGGCGAATTTTATCCTTTTTCGAACACTAGCATGCTATTTAATTCCACATATAGATATATATACGTATGTATGTACATTAGGGTGGGTACATTTTTTTCGTGAACGGTCCCAACAGATTTGAAAATAAAAGGACATTAGCACATACATAGCTCTAAAGTCAATTTTGAGCACCCGGGAATTTTTTTTTTATTTCAATTTATTACATCTGTCAACATTGGATATTTGGTAATTTTTATAACAATTATGGAACTTTAAGCGTAACATTCAACCAATATTGAAAGTACCTTTCTTTTTACAGCATAAGAGGGATAATATGTACATTTAAGAATTATATAACATAAAAGAATAAGGAGAATATGTTCACATATGAATTATAGCTGAGATCTATTTTAATTTATTTGTCAAACTTCGCGGGATTAAAATTTCGCTCTAGTTATTTTTTTCATGAGTTGGCAGCACTTCTGGCTATTCCCAAAGCTCAAGAGACCACTCCGAGGAACGCGTTTCGAGTCGATTGAGGAGATAAAAGCTGATGGTTACACCGGAAATGGACTATTTGGCATGTTTCGGGGATTGGAAAAATCGTTGGCATAAGGGTATTTCATCGAGAGGGGACAATTTTGAAATTGATTTAGAAAAATAAATAAAGATTTTTCATTTTACAACCAAATTCACCTTACTTTTCGCCCACAGTAGTATGTAGTATCTGCTAGGGCTGCCGGAGTTATTCGTTGTAGTCTTCGTTTTGCGGTTGTGAATGTGGAATTTTCAGCATTTCTTCGTTTGTGCGTGTTATTATTATTATGATTGGATATTTATGCACTGCGACCTGAAGATATCTATTGTGCAGCCATGTACCCTACTCAAACAGTTTTAGGCTGCTAATGAATCCTAAAACTGATGCAGGCTTAATTACTACCAAGTGGTTTGGATTTATAGCCCTATTTACCAAGTCATTTCTCTATCCAGTAATCGATTAGGCTTCGTTGTTCCTGCTCACACAGAAAGGCACTTTTGAAGCCTTTTATTTACCCGTAGAAAGATTCAGGACCTATGAAGGGAGTGTTTTCCTGCTTTTTCGCTAAAGTATCGCAATTTCATTCCCTTCGTGCCCCTCATATCCCGGAACCACATCAATGTGACGAAGTTTCTTGACGCTAGGGTGTTGAGGATTTTAAAACATTCGCAGACCAACCTTAGTTATGACTATCCAGCGATTTTAGAGCTGCTTGACTGTCAGAAAGAATGTTAATATTGGCACAGTGTTAGTAATCTGTCAATATGATTTATGCTGCATTCTGAAATGACGTTTTCAATAAATTTAAATTTGTGGTCCCTGTGTGTATCGTCATTGGTTATGTACGGGCCTGAGTTTGTGATAGTCCTTAAGATTTTTTATTGTAATCGTTGCATTATTTTAAGGTTTGATTTGCTTGCTGTTCCCTATAGTTCGCTGCCATATTCGAGTTTTGTATGTAGATTAGCAATTTATTACCAAGTGAAAGTCGCGAGTCGTTTCATAGTAGCCAGTAAAGTTTTCTGAATATGTTTTTAACTTCATTTCTTGTTTAAAGTATGTGCTCCTTCCGGCTCAGTTTTCCATCAATTATTATGCCTAAATATTTGGATTTTGTATCATATATAACGACTTTATTATCTGTAGTCAATATTTATAGATCACGCTTTCTGTTTGTGTAGATTACTTGGATAGTTTTATCTGTGTTAATTTCGATTCCCCATGTATTGAATCAGGTAGTTTTTGAGTTAAGTAACTGGTGTAGTTTATTTGTGGCAACATTTCTGTTTTTGTTAGAGGCTATTAAAACGATGTCATCAGCAAAGGTTGCAATCATGCTATTGCCACTTAGGTAGGGTATATCAGTTGTATAAATAATGTTTAAGAGTAGCCCCAGAACGCTTCCTTGAGGCATACCTGCTTATACGTGGAACATTCGTCCTGATATTTAGCATAAAATATCTTTCGTTACAGTAACTCCGCAACAGTAGATAATAGTCCGCGATGCCATACACTGTTAAAAGCCTTAGCTACGTCAAGATATACTGCGCCGCAATAATTTTTGTTGTCAATTTCCTTTTGTATTTTGTTTGTTACTCTGTGCACCCACTGTATTGTTGAATATTTTCGCCGAAAGCCAAATTGATGAGAGGGAATGATGTCGTTAGCTTGCATTAGGGGATCAAGACGGTCATTAATCAATTGCTCAAATAGCTTCGACAAAAAATGCCAAGAGACTTATCGGCCTGTACGATGAACGCTTGTTGGCATCTTCACTTGGTTTTGGCAGAGCAATTATTTCAGAAACTTTCCAAGGTAAAAGGAAATATTTCGGTGTTATTGACAAGTTAAATATATTCTTTAGATACTTAATTATATCGTCGGCTAGCTTCTTTAGAATTTGTACATTCATTTTTGTTATATATATTCTTAATTTTTGTCAGTATTTCATGTATGGTCACTTTTCTGATTTTTCCATCTTTGAATTCACATTTATCAGATAAGTTATTTTGTTACCTATTTTCTTGATTATAGAAGGTATTTTTGAAGTGTTTCGCAAGTGCGCAAGCTTAATCCAAATGTGTGATTTTCGGTAAGAATTGCATGTTGGTGAAATGTTTTTTTTTAATTTCTTCCTCGCTTTCCATAGTTGGAATGTGCAATTTTTTTTAGAGTCTAAATTTGCCAGATAAAATTTTAGCTTTTTATTTTTAAATTCCTTTAACATCTTTTTATTTTTAAATTCCTTTAACATCTGCTCTGTCTAATGTAGTCCGGAATAAACTCTTTTTTGGTTGTGTATTTGACTGTTGGCCTGAAAATTGTGAGAAAATAGGAAATATACACCTCCTGTTGAAAGCAAACTGGATTTGAACCCTGGATCTAATCTAAAGAAAATTAGTGATTGTAAAAAAATGTAAAAATAATTTTTTTAAATTTTATAAAATTTCACTCTTTTTGGTTTGTTTGCACGTTTAAAATCAAATTCACATAAAAAATTTACTTATGGTACAGTCAGATTGGCCATTAAAATATTAAAAAAATACAATTTGTAATTTGCTTTGTTGTGCAGTCATCGAGTGCTTTAAATAAAATTTAAATATTAAAAAAAAAAAACCTGTATTATACAAAAAACTCGCCCAGTACAACTTTCTAATAAAAAAAATAACATTCATAATACTTTGATCAATATTATTATTATTATCGTTGTTATCATTGTATTCTTATTAGGCTACTTTGCACTGCAACCAAAAGAGATTTATTGTGCAAGCCCTGCAGAGGTGTCCTATATTTTAAAGCTTTTTTTAAAATTTTTGCAATGGGTTTATTGCTCCACAATTTATATGGAGGCACGGCAATACCACCAAGGTGGACATTTACAAAAGATATGTTCTAAATGTTCAGTGTCCATTTCACAGAATTGGCAGATGATGGTCTCAGAGGTACACCGATTGATTAAAATTCGGAGATGGTGGAACAGAGGCGAGAGAGTTATACGTAGCGAGCCCCAAACGCGGCGCATAGCCAACTAGTCTGGGGTGCTTCGCCTTCTCATGTTGGCTCGCCCCCGAACGCATGCTCGAAAACTCCCCAAAGGGTACTTGGGCCAACCCCGGAAGTTGTGAGCTACTTGAACCATATGCAGAAGAATCGTCCTGGCCACTCCCAAGTGAATGGCAATCAGTAACTTTCCCCACTTACGTGGACTTCTACATATGGCAGCATCCTCCCTTGAACTCGGTCAAAATCACGTAAGCGGTTATCGCGCGGATGACATGAGGGAAATGGTCCGCTATCATCTTGCTAAAAAAGAGCCAAACATATCCCTAATTGGTCATGAGCCTTTTTGTGGACTTACAAAGGGCCACATCAACGAACTTTTCAGATGGTGTGAGAAGAAGAAGTTCGTTAAACTCTGGTGAAATGCTATCGGTCAGCAACAAACGACATAATTCCTAACGCCTGACAGATAATGCGGTGCAATTTGTTGAGATCATTGACCGCCTTACGTTGCTAAACTTTAAGGAACCATGCTATGGAAACGTAAGTGACTATAATTTTAACAACTATAATGAAAGTGCAGTACGTCATTCTGGGGCTGAGTCATCATGCCTCGTACAGGCAAAGAATGCTCTTATGGCTTTTGCAGCAACTTTATTCAGATGAGAGTTCCAAGTGAGGGTTTTTTCAAGATTGATATCAAGGTAATTTACTTTTGTCGGGAGTTTAAGAACCAATATTACTTTTCCTAGAGAACGGCATTAACTCAGTTTTAAATGGTTAATACAGAGCCCTTTATCAGTCCACCATTTTTGTATTAAACTGAGGGCATGTTGCACGCAAATCGAAATGCTATCCTCACGTAAGCCTACTATGTATACTACCAGGTCATCAGCACGGCCTTGATTTTTGAATCTCAGATTGTTCAGTTAGCTGTTCATTTAGTGGAGAAGTTCGCCTATTAGTAAAGTCAATAGAAGTGGAGCGAGTATTCCACATTGTGAGCAAACCCTTGTGGCCTCAATAGAATTTATTCTTTCTCCTAATTCTGCATTCACCGTTCTTTGTTCGATATTAATCTTCATATTGACTTCATTTTAATAAAAGACAGCTTCTCCTAAAATTTGTGTTGCTCGTAATTTACTTTACTTGTGAGCTTTGCTGCAGTGGACTTTGTGTCTTAGAATTTTATTTAAAATCCCAATTTGCGGGAAACAATGTCCAAAAATATATTGACCCGCCCTTATATATATATATATATATATATATATATATATACTTACTTATAAATATATATAGATATTATATGTATGTGATCATGTCACTATTACATATGAATGCAGACATAAGTATATGAGTGGTCTGGAGACTAGCAATCAAAATTTGTAATATTTCCTAGCAGGCACACATGCTACTATACGCACACACATATGCACGAAAATACATATTTACATACAAATGCCTATCCACATTCAAATACATATCCACAAACAAATACATATCTACATTCAAAGACATATACACAAACAAGTACGTACATACCACGCCTGCCCATTTCCATTTGGTTCTTCTTATGTGCTTAAAGTCAAGCTCGATTGTGCCGTACCATTGCTCGAGGTATCAGTAAGCGTGTGTGCCATTTAAAAAAAAGCACAGCAACACAGCAATGTGGATAATATGCACACCAACACCTACTTACTTATGTAGAACGGAAACGGAAATATTTCTTGTCAGCAGTTTTATTTGTGTGCTATTGTGATTTTTATATGCGGCATACGAGTATTCTTTCCTTAGCTTATCTATGCATGACGCCTCTGCTATACGACTGGCTCAGCTTAATCCTGTATACTTATTGGAGCTGTGGCTACTTTTTATTTGTATCTTGTATTTTTGTTGTTTTACATATATACTTAAACATATATGTTCCGCTCGATACTTCCTAATATATTATTATACTTATACAACATTTGCTTAGCGTGCAACAAAAGCGGATATGAGAGAGTGGTGAAATAGAAGTAAAATAGAACATAAGTACAAATTAGCCTTGTTTCGAAGAATTGATAGAAAATCAAGTAAGATGTACATTAAAGTTTAAGTGGTATCAGAAATTCCTCTGCCAGTCGTTAGGAATTGTGTCGTTTGTTGCTGACCGATAGCATTTCGCCAGAGTTTAATGAACTTCGTCTTCTCCTGAGAAGTTCGTTGATGTGGCCCTTTGTAAGTCCACCAAAAGGTTCAGGACCAATTAGGGACATGTTTGGCCCTTTTTTAGCAAGATGGTCCGCTATTTCATTTCCCCATGTCCTCCGCGCGATAACCGCTTACGTGATTTTCACCGAGTTCAAGGGAGGATGCTGCCATATGTAGAAGTCCACGCAAGTGGGGTAAGTTACTGATCGCCTCAAAAAATGTATAGAAAAGTAAGTAAGATGTACATTAAAGTTATAGTAAATGTAAGTACTTAGAATTTTAGAAACATATGCTAATAAAATTTAGCAAAAATTATTCAGAAAATTGCCGAAAAAACGAATGCCATTCAAAAACGGTTGTTGTGACATATCGCGAGATATAGACATCTTTGGGCATTGGCGGGGTAGCATACGTTCAATATTGCATGAACAAAATTTGACAAATGTCCAAAAACGGATTCACGCCGATTGAGTGTAAAAAAAACTTAAAGAAATTCAGCCACCTTAGTTCGGAGTTCGTCTATGACAATGTAACAGGTGACGAATCTTGGATTTATGCATATGAATCGACAACAACCAAACAACAATCTACTATGTTGGTGTTTCAAGAAGACTTACTCTAACAGAAGTTGTTCACAGAAAATGCGCGTCTATGAAAAAGGTCACCTGTTTTTTTTTCAGAAAATCTGGTCATGTAGCAACTGCAGCAGTAGATAAACACAGAACAGTAAATTCTGAGTAGTACACAACCATTCACTTGCCAGAAGATTTCGGAAAAATGCATAAGACAAAAGCAACCGCCGAAGGCGAACTATCCTTCACAAAGAAAATGCGAGCTCTCACGTATTGACTCACTCAACAGAGATTTTGAGCACTCAAAGGATCCAGTTAATCGGGCATCCGCCTTACAGCTCTGAGTTGGCACCTAATGATATCTTTTTATTCTCGAAAATCAGAAATAAAACTGCGAAGCTAACGTTTTTCAACGCCTGGAGATGATATAGAATCCTTTAAACAGCACCTTTTGGAGGTATCCACTTCTGAGTGGCAAAAGGTCTTTGAAAATTGGTTCACGCGAATGCAAAATATATTGACTTGCAAGAAGAATACTTTGAACAACAATAAAGCCATTTGCATTATTATGTTACTGTGTTTTCAAAAATATATAAAAGACAACTCTCGTATTAGGGAGTTAGATGGAAAGTTTCTGTGTATAAATAATTAAAAAAATCAAATTTAAAACCAATCATTTAACTTCTACAAGTAGAACAACCTTTTTGGCGAATGTACGATTCCAACTCATGGTGTAAGACCGAGATCCATGTAATAAAATCACAATATCCCTTTGTACTCGCATGTAAACAATTTTTGTATGGCCATACTAAGTTTGGAGCGAAATATGTTGTTTGCGTGCATATATGTAGTAAAATTTCATGAGAAATTATTTGTAAAATATTTTAATCCATTACCTCTCTAACGAAAGGATCGATTAGACCTCTATTTGAGAAAATGTACATCAAATGGTGTTTATACGGTCGCTAGAGGGCTAACATTTTCTAGAAGTACTCAATAGAGGTATTCTAAGAAAAAATAATTATATGAAGAACGTGAAGGTTAGCCTAGGTTAAATTAGGTTCGGTTATGTGGAGTAGATGTCAATCGACACACACATCTTTAACACTAATGAGTCTTCTCTGAACCAGCCTGTGGATTTAATGAATTTCGCTAATTTCGGCAACCCTATTTGTAAGACCTCTTCAATGCTGTCAAAAAATTCGAATCAGAACGTGAAAAGTCTTTTTATGTATAGAACAATGCATGTAGACAACAGGTATTCCAGGTTTCTCTTTTTCAATATCTTGACAGCGTCAACAAAAGTCATTTTGTGGTACCTCCAGTATATTTGCATGCCTTCCCATTAGACAATGTCCTATTAGTACCCAAGTAAAATAAAATACTCATGAAATAAAAATCTAATATGTGTCCTTAAAATATGCAGCAAGTTGTTTAGCCTTTCTTTCAAAAGCACATAATTTAGAATATACCCTAGTATACAATTCCACTTCAAGAATTAATTTGTCAGTGTTCCAAATGTGTGGACATGTTTCTTTTCTATTACCTGTGAACTTCTACGTTCTTTGGATAATGATTTTATCTGAGAATACCTCTAGTGAAATCTTCAGCTGAATAATTTTCTATAACATTTTAACCCACCAGCGACCGCTCATTTTATTTCGATTTTCGGAAAAAAGCGTTTAAACGACCCTTTCGTAAAAGCGCTAACGGGATAAAATGTTCCACCAAATTACTACATCATATTTTTCTTTCAATTCGTACCTAAAACACTCAACTGAATACGCAAAAATATTTAAATGACTTACTAAGGGTGGTTCAATTTTAAGGGCCGATATTGAATGTAAACCACACCTAAACGTCAAGTTCTTTTCTACATTTCATTTGACATTTTAAAATTTCAGACTAACTCAATTTGAACGATGGAAAGATGCACAATCGAGCAACGCGTTAAAGTTATTCAGGCTTATTATGAAAACGGGTATTCAAATCAAAATGCATATCGCGCACTTCGTGATTTTTTAGGTCAATTTAATCGTCCAAATCTGCGTACAATCGGAAAAATTGTGCAAAAGTTTGAGCAAACCGAGTCTGTAGGAGATGTGCAAACACCAATGCATGCTCGTACAGCTCGTACTGCAGAAAATATTGCTGCTGTTCGCGATGGTGTAGTTGAAGAGCCGTCCACCTCAACTCGTCGTCGTGAACAACAATTGCACCTCTCACGCTCGTCGTTGATGAACATTATGCATAAAGACTAGCATTTACAAGTTTACAAAGTGCAATCGACTCAAGAACTAAAGCCTCTTGACCATTTCAAGCGTCGTCTATGGTCAGAATGGTGGCAGGAAATGGCAACAGTGAATGACCAATTTTCGAAGAAAACATCTTCAATGATGAGGCACATTTTCACCTCAGTGGATTCGTCAATAAGCAGAATTGCCGCATTCGGGCGAAAGATAATCCAAGAGTGATTGCCGAAAAACCAATGCACCCACAAAGAGTGACTGTAGGTGAGGTTTATGGCCGGCGGCATCATTGGGCCGTATTTTTTCCAAAATGAGGCCGGTCAGGCAGTTACTGTGAATGGTGTTCGCTATCGTGAGATGATAACGAACTTTTTACGGCCCGAATTGGAAGATATGGATGTGGACGATATGTGGTTTCAACAGGACGGTGCCACTTGTCACACAGCTAACGAAACAATGGCTCTTTTGCGCGAAAAATTTGATGGCCAAATAATCTCACGTCGTGACGATGTCAATTGGCCGCCAATATCATGTGATTTTACACCGTTGGACTCCTTTGTTTGGGGTTATTCGAAAGAAAAAGTATACGTCGATACGGCAGCAACAATTTAAGAGCTAAAAGATGAGACAATTGGGCACATTAACGGCATAGAACCTCAATTATGCCTCTGCGACATCGAACATTTGGACCATCGGATGGAGGTGTGCCGCCGAGGCCGCGGCGGCCATTTGGCCAATATTTTGTTCCATGCGTAATTTAGCCGTACCAATATTATCATAATAAAGAGAAATGACAATAATTTCTTAAAAAAATTCTATTTTATTCAAAATCAACACCGGCCCTTGAAACTTAATCAGCCTTTATATAAGTCCAATTATTTCATCCCGAGTTGGGATCTTTCCGCCCCCAAAAAATTGACATTAAACTATTGCAAAGTATTGCTAACGCAGTATCAGGTACGTTTTCTGATTTTATTTTCGATAGCAGATGCAAAATATAACTAAAAATTGAAGTGAGTTGACAAGCACAGCCGTTTATCATTTGAAAAAGTTGATTGATTTGGAGGTGCTTTTTATTCTGCCGAAGTATTATGCACATATTCTACACATACTCACACATACTACCAACACATACAAGAAAAGGTCAATATTTTAAACCATTAAAGAGCCTTTCTCCACTTCCGTTATTTTTACGACCAAGCTTGACAGCTAACGGTAATATAGCGTATTATGTACAAACGATTTGCAATTTGGATTGCTCGTTAAATTGGCCTAAATTTCATAGCTGAGCAAAATGATGAGTACTTAGTTGAACTCGTAAAATTACTAGTAAAATGCCACATTCCCATAAAAATACGGAAATATCAAATAACGGATATCTGTTACTTGACTTGATTTTGTTGGTCCGAAGTTTACATGCCTATGTTCATTTAAGTTTTGTCAATATTACCAACGTGAAGTGACTGAATTTGTGTGCCATGCCAGGTGGCAGTAAAAGCTATCCAGAAAAAAATTCAAATGTACGTGAAACTATGGATTTATTACAGCAAGACTGCATAGTTTCTAATTTTCTCATCAATTTAATTTTTAAGGAATTTAAAAATTGCAAAGGAATAAATGTGCAAAAAAAAGTTTTAAATTCATATATACAATCTATGATAAAAATACGTATATCAGGTTAAAGGGGATATATTCATGTATTAAAAAAATGTTTATTTACTTTTTTCCGGCATAAATGTACTATAATAATGCCCTTTGAAAAATGTATCTTTAACCATTTGAAATTCCTTAATGAATTATTTTGAAAAAACAATAAAGCTCAAAGGTATGTGCAACATATCTTTATGGTGTATAGGCAGTAATAAATACCATAAGCGCTGTTTTATAAAAATAAAAAAATAATCACTGAACTTTCCTCCTATGCAATAAAGTATACGCAGTGGATACCTCTGTGCCCATTTTAACCTTTGAAACTTTAACGAACCTCAAAAAATTCAATCAATGAGAAAATTAATAACTAGGTGTGTACCATTACTATAAATACTAATAGTTTCACGCACACATGAATTTTTTCTTACATAAAATAGGTAATTTTTGCGGGAGGTGCTGTGTTTATCTTAAAAAGTATTAAAAACTCCTGGGAATTGTGATATAGTAAAGTAATGCCTAAAAGCAATTTTTGAATTGAAAATTCAAACTTTATCAAGAGTAAACCATTTGTGGGGCACAAAGTTATAATAAAGCAGCCCTCAGCATTTTGTTTTTTTTTTTTTTTTTTTGAGAGACACGATTTCGTAATTTTGGTTTGGTTAGAGAACTGCTTATGTTAGCCACAAAACGATTTCTAATGGAAAAGTTCTTCTCAATTCTCAAAAGAAATTATCGTTGGACTTTCCCCTTCTACTAGAAGGTGGCGAAAATGCAGCGATCGTTGGAGCAACGTTACTCGATCAAATTTTGCGTAAAGCTAAACAAAACGAGTACCGAAACCATTGGGCTACTGAAGGAGGCTTACGGGGGATCAATCTCTGTCCAGTGCCCTGGTAAAACGGTGGCACAAGTTGTTCAAGGAAGGCCGGGAGGACGTTGAAGACGAATAGCGATCTGGCACCTCCTTCCTCTGCACCTCTGCATTGGTCAAGATGGGGGTTCCGTTACTTACCCACCCTCCCTACAGCCCAAACCTGCCCCCTCCGCACTTCTTCTTGTTCCCGCGCCTAAAAAGAAAGCTGAAGGGGAGGCGTTTCGACTCCATCGAGGCGATCCAAAAAACTGTGACAGCCGAATTGAACGCGATTCCGGCGGATGAGCTTAAAAAATGTTTCCTGCAGTCGAAGGACCGCTACCAGCGGTGTATTGACGCTCAAGGATCCTATTTTGAAGAATATTAGTTGTATAAGCCAAAAGGTTTAATAAAGCTGCTTAAAAAAAATAAGGCTCATTACTTTTCAATCAAACCCTGTATATCTACTTGAAAATAAAGTAAAGCAAATACTCCCTTGAGAGAATAGGTTATAAGGAGTCAAGTGCCTAAAATTTGCGATCTCTTAATAACGAATTTGCCTCTGCCAGCTGCGCAATGTCCCGACATCACCGCTGCTCAAGAGATACAATGGTACAGAGCTATGTAGAGTGGCACAACAGTTGCCAATCGTTATTTTTAACATTCCTGATCTATCGAGAACCTCGAAACTATATCGATAAAGCGTGCTTCTAGTGATTTCGATAAGCGTGCGATCTAAGAACCTAGAAAACTTACCTTCATGTTGCGGCAAAAAACCAACAGCACAGAAGGGTTCGACATGGAAAATCTGTATTTTATCACTTCTTTCTTGATTCTGCTCTAAGAGAGTACTGCTAACCCGCCAACCCGCTCGAGCAATAGACACATTTCTCGATGCATACGTAGAAAATAGGATTTCGGGCAATGAACCAGTAGAAATGACTAGTCAAATGAGGATTACGACTTTACCAAAAGTCTAAATGAAAGAAGTATTATTCCAAAAATAAGAGTGAAACTGGAATGCGTGAGTAAGAAGAACTTGAAGTTCTAGCAAATAGTATAAAGGCACAAAAGTTCAACGAAAAAAATTGGCCGACTTACAGAAAGTTTGAATCTAAGTAGATTTAGAAGAATAAAGACGAACTGAAAGCTAAGCTACTCACGTATGACAACACATAGATTATAAAATGTATGCAACAACTCTTGATCAAAATATTGTTACGCGAATGCATGTCTGTCAATGCAAATGTAAGTGTACTCAGCTTACCCATATAGAGGAAATTATCATTGACAGCGAGAGCATGGAATTCATATGACTCTGAAAACCCAGGACAGAAGTAGGCATGATAACTCCTTCTAGAGGAACGTCAAGTAGGATTTTTAGTAGGATAGAGACATCTTACGAACTTTCACCGGATAATGTACAGGGCACTGTAGTTTTTGGCTACATTACGGGAAATTAGGGTTAGTAGAATTAAATATCTTTTGTTTTTGCGAGCTGGGCGATGAAACACCAGAGTATATCCACCTTGAATTTGCAGCTCTCGCAAGATGAGGACTCACTCACCTTGGTGGTGTAGCTTTAGATTCATTGGTAATATGAAACAAAATGACCGAGGAGGCGCTTTAATTTATTAGATATCTCCCCAGTGAATTATGGTCGAATAAAATTAACTAAACTGCGCAATTGTGGCGCTGTGCTAATTACCTCATAAAAATGTTTGTAGTCTACCATCAATTATATGCTCAGCACCCTCTAAGTTTTTACAAAAACTCTGTAAATTGGATTAATGTCAAATTTTTTCAACAATATTTTTGTTTTTTTAAATTGGAAAAATTATTCCATAATTCATATCAATTAATCTCGGAATTTTCAATAATCAGGAATAAATACCTAAACTCGAACTCATATTTTTGGGCCATTTAAGTAGGTACATTGCTACAATTGCTAGTGTAAACGGTGATCATTGGAATCCGTGAGGTTCTTCAGTTCTCTCCTAATTTAGTTGTTAGCGCATACTGAATGAGGTACTCGTAGACTTCGCAGAGAAAACTACCCTGCACGCGTCGAAATCAGATTGGGGTGTTCGTGCCATAAGCTGGGCTTAAGCTACGGGCACTCTAGCCTTCTTAGAAACTCAGTTCATCAAAACAAAACGTATGCTTTTTACCACCAGATAAAAAGTAGCAATTTTTACCCTACCAAATATTAACGGACTAACTCTTTCATTTTCCCCCAATGCAAAGTACTTAGGGGTAATTCTGGACTCCAAACATAGCTGAAAATTAAACGTCGAAGAAAGGGTAAGGAAAGCAAAAATTGCTTTATATGCCTGCAAAAATAAGCTTGGAAGAAGATAGGGTATTCAACTCAAGTATACATTACGGTTGTATAAGGCGGTTAAACGACCTATTTTATTGTAAGGTTCGGTAGTTTGGTGGAAAGCTCTAGGGAGAGATTACAATGCCAATTACTCTACAGAATACAAAGATCAGCCGGTGCAATAACAGTCGATGCAATCAGATCATCTGCTAGGGAGGAAAGCACTGATTACATTGTCCCAACGGAAACTTTCAATAGGAATTTTGCCACTCTCTTACCGTACATAGGCTTGCGCATCACTGTGGTATTTTCCAAGCGGATGTAGCCGCAATTAAGGAAGCAGTGGATTAGTTGCTTACTTCTGAGGCTACTGTAAATTTGGTAAATATATACTTTGAAAGCCAAGCGGCAATTAACACAATAGGATCGTTGTTTCCGCGCTCGAAATTGTTCGAGGAATATTTAATTTCTCTCACGACGCATAGCCGGAAACTAGTGGTCTGATGAGCTGTTGGCACTAGACAAAGGGAAATGATAGGATTGGGTTCTCTTGAGAACTTAAGGTCTACTCCTGGAAAGGTGTGCCTCGCATCAACTCAGCAAGCTCTGGACTAGTGCATAAGTTGCGAGATCCTTCTAGACATGGGTAGGTCAGGCACGCTCTAAAAAACTTCTAAGACCAGGAAACTTCCTAACCGGGCCTTGTCCGTTAGATATACATGCGGTTGCGATTGCTTCAAGTCCTTTCTGCATAAGCTATTTGGAAAATGAAGTGGAATCATCTCAGCACTCTCTTCTAAACTGTCTTACTCTCGCCGGGCTAAGATTTAGACATCTGGACTTTAACTTGTTTGCTATACCTGCAGATATAGCAGGTTTAAATATCACACATCTGGTGAATTTGATCAGAAACTTTAGGCGTTTAATACAATTGTAATCCGTCACCGTTGGTCGCCATCCTCCAAACGAAAGTTCCTTCTTACTTTTTCCATCTGTTCGTTTATTTTCCCTCCGTTTTTCCTGTGTATAGCATCACAATGGACGAATTTTGATTCTTTTTCCAAGTGGATCCCTTCGCGTGGGCAGCTATTTATCCTAACTTTAGTACACTGACATCCCAGACAAGAGCTATTGAGCTTGGCTATTCGCTTTAGTGTGATAGGTTTTAATGAATCAAAGCCTTTCTTCGACTTTTAATTTATATTTTCGATGCATCACTAAATGTCTACATATATATTACCATTAGTCATTCTTCCAGCTATTGGAACACATTATCGTCCAGCATACAAGGCGCAGACATTTTTGTCGTAAATATTTAGTATTTTGAGTTAACAGTGTTTTGCGTGAAGTACTTAGGCTATAACTAAAAAAGCGCACTACTTCGCACTCTTGCAAACATCAGTGAGAAATTGCATGCTAAATCTTTTCCTTTTGGAAATGCATTTTGGTCATGCCTCAAACCGAAAAAAGTTTGCAAAGCTTTGCAAGAAAAATAAAGCTACTATTTGAAAGATTTTGCGCAACCTATGATAATTGCAGTGATTTTTAACATCCATAAAATATTACCTTATTTCACACATACATTTGTAGATATTTTCAAAAACTTGCACTAAGCACGCGCAGCTCTTTTAGATTTCGTTGTTATTTTTATTTTCTTTCATAGCTTTTCTTTGCTGCAGCACTTTATCTTCATATCTCAAAAATCTGCACTTTTATTTATGACTCTGCTGCGTGCTCAACTAAAAATACATTATCTCACATTTATTTTTGAAAATTTTTGAAATTAGGTACCAGTGTGTGCAAACACATGGCTCAGAACGTGCAAACATGAAAGCCAACACTAGCAGATTGAAAAGGCGGACGCATGCAGTTAGCTGTGGCAGCCAACACAGCTGAGTGCGTTTGGGTGTAACTGCCATTTACTGGGATCGAAGCCCACTAAATGAAAAAGTGAGAGGAACCATTTTTTTAATAGGCGTTCGGCGCGGCAAAGAACTCTGCGAGGGTTAAAAATTATCTGCCATTCGTAACCTTCACTCAATTGTAGGTTCCTCCATTTTTGGAATAACATCAAGATGCAAGCTACAAATTGGAGAAAAAGCTGGGCCAAATATCTAATACTGACATTATTTGTATATATGTATATATACCTACATACATATGTATGCATATATGTGCATATGTATTAAAACAAAAAAAAAACATACCATATATTTATGGCTACCCAAAACTGCGTGAATAGATAAATGGATAGCTTCATTTTCATAACACCGCGTTTGCGTGAAAAATATTGCATTATCTTCGACTAAATAATTGGAACAGTTTGCAAGTGCTGGCAATTGAGATCTGAATAAGTGTATGTAACCAAATTTTCATTTGCAATAATGCATGCGGGCATGTGTACGGTGTGTATGTATGAGTTATCAGATATCCCAGCAAAGCAATTACTTAATATAGCATTTCAATAAATTTTTCAACTTTGATTTTTAAAAATGTTGGATTAAATGAGACCTTTTCCCGACGTATTATCGTGTAATCAATTACACTGCGTTACAAACACGAACTTTTTTCTGTCCTATGAACCAAATATACTTTTGCGGAAAGGGGATAAAAAATAAAAATACACGTATATCGGCGATTTTGATGTACCCATCAGAATTTTTTTTTTTCAATATTCGGCAAAACTTGAAGGAAAATTTTTAATGTAACAATTTTTCATTTTAATATAATAAAATAAATAAAAAAAATTCGGGGTTTTATAAGTCTATTGTAATGCGGAGTGAAATACCTTTCTTTTGATACCCACATCGGCATATCTCATGCATTTTTTTTTTTAATTTCGAACAGGTGGCAACCCAGTGAAACATTGTCAGTGGCAACACCTAGGTGAAAAGTCTAGAAATGTGATACATCTGTGTGCCCAATTTCATTCAAATCCGTTAAGCTAATCCTGAGATCGTGTGGCTATACAGATATGCATACAAGAATTGCTCGTTTAAAGTTATATTATAAAATACAAAAAAAAAACAAAAAAAAAATGTGACGCGTACATGAAAATCGCCGATACACGTGTATTTTTATTTTTTATCCCCTTTTCGAAAAAGTATATTTGGTTCATAGGACAGAATGTATGTAACGCGGTCTTATAATCGCAACACCATCAAATCAGGTGGTAATACTTTACACTTTATTTTAACATTTTGTAGAAACTTTCAAAACCAAAAAAAAAAAATTGTAAAAGTGAAAAAAAACTATAAAATCTCCACAAGCTAAGAATTTTTCACCATCTATTTATTTACATATACATATTTTTTTCAATTACTTTTATATAAAAATGCAGTTTATCCGGAAACGAATACCATTTTGCTCAAATTCCAAACCTACTACAAGATTTATAAAAGTTCTACAAAATTTCAGCGAAGTCTTAAAATATTCAATCAGAACTCAAAAAAAATTAGGTATGCAATTTCACAGCCTATTGAACTTTAGCACAAAGTGCGAAAGTCACTCACCTAGGTGGTGTGCCTTTGGATACATTGGTAATACGAAACAAAATAGCCAAAGGGCTGCTCTAACTCATTAGATATCCCAAATTAAAGGCTCACGGCCAAGCAAAATAGATCACATCTGAGTTCGCAGTGCACTTTTGCCCAGAAAAGTTAACTTAGCTGCCCAATTACCGCGGTGTGCAAATTACCTCATCTCTGTGAAATAAATTGTATGGATGAATAAAGTCAGAATTGATAGGCCTTGTTGGTCTACTATCGTGCAAATTTAAAGTCGCTAAAATTTTTTGTCGACTCTAGATCATTTTTCCTATGCAATGTATTTTATTTCGGGTGCTATATCTTACCATTTACGGTCGTTCTAAATATGCGCATGGGTGTTGTTTTATTCGGAATTAATTTCCATTGAAAAAGCTGTAATACATATCATGTAAGATTATAAAGGATAAACAAAATTTAATTAAATAATTCTATTAATAATATAAATAAAGTAAGAAATTAGTATGGTTTCGTGCTATGGTGGCTGAGAGTAGACATACGAATATAGTAATTTCACAAAATAATTACTTCTATTCTGGGAAGCGCAGAGAAGTTATGACCTTACTTTTCATAACTAAACGAAAAGCAAAGAATTCGATGCCAGACCTTCTTTATTATGCGCAGTGAGTAAAACAAACTTTAACTGGAGATTTATTGGCAATTTTTTGATAATTTTTTGTTCTTTATTCCTGCAAAATTTTAAAGTATTTAATCAGAATTTTTAAAAACTTTGAGTTTTTAAAGTTTCATGGCCTTTTAGATTTTGGCTTACATACTTTGGTTGGATGTTTGCTTTCTAAAATAAAACAAAAAATAAACATAAAAGAGTCGAGCATTTGTTTTATGAAGAAAAACGCCTGAAGACTAACTAAACAAGCAGCCAAAATGGGCATGCCTCACAATACATTCTGCCACAGTTGTAAACAACCAGAGAAAAAGGAAACAATCTTCCACTTCCTCTGTGAATGCCCTGCCCTATGGAAGGACGGAATGTTAGCTCTGGCCAAACCGCTGTTCGAGAGTCTCGAACAACTGTCTGCCTTTTATGTGAACAACCTAATAAGATTCCTGAACCGCGCAGACTAGAAATACTGTAAATAATCTTGAAACAAGTTGGCAACGAGGATGTTGTAACAAAATGCTGCGGAAGCGCTAGTTGGATTCTGAATGAATCACCCCTTAAAGCAACAAACTATTTATTTATAATAATTTTTGAAATAGTTGCACATATAAGCAAAGAAAGGGTCATATAAGCATATATGGGACATAAGCACACGGGTCATACAAGAAGCAATTCAAACAAATATTGTGTTTGACATAAGTAAGTAAGGAGCTTGTCTTTAACGTGCCTTTATCCGAATGAGTGGAAAAAATCGAACAAGCACAAAAAAGCGACAACTTTTGATATAATAATTTTAGTTAAGAAAGGACACTTAGAGATTTTCGAAGTCATTTGGTTGCAATAGGTATTACAAATTCAAAAATTTAAGAACTCAAAAATTTTTAAATTCAAAAATTAAGAACGACAGATTCAATATGCCGGTAAAACCATTTCAAATTCGGGATCGACTCATACATCTGCTAACAAAAATTTGTCGAAAAAAGTGGATGCGTCATCTTGAATTTGTCAAGTTTTTATTTCAACAACATAACAAATTCTACCAAACTTTTTTTTTTGGTTTCATAAGCACCAGGATTGCCCTCCTTTTGCCCGACTGACATGAAAGACGCTACTTGCTTGAGTACGGCTCAGATTTGCTTTGGTTTCTGCTTCAAGAAAAGCAGAAATTCGTTAAGTGCCGAGGTCTAAAACTGTTCAGCTACAAAAAACTACATCAGTTGAATAAACATTTAGAAGTACTACATCAATCTCGAGCATTTACTAACGAAGGGTAGTAAGCCTAGTAGAATGTTACAATAACAACAAGAGGATAGTAACGTTGCTCAAATGCGATAATATAACAAATGTACTGGAATGAGAGTTAAAATCTTGACATACATATGCATCAAAATGGTAGAATTTTTTTTTAACTTCCTAAAAAAGTACTGATCATGCAGCTCCCTCGTAAATATCAGACGAACCCTTTTTCCCAAATTTTATAAAATCAAGTCAGGCTAATTCGGTCCGGTCTGAACTTTACATATTTGTGCATATTTTCTACTTCTTCTCCTTCTTCTTCTTCTTCTTCTCTTTCTCCTTCTCCTTCTCTTTCTCCTTCTTCTTCTTTTTTTTGCTTCTTCTTCTTAGGGTGCCATAATCACCTAAGCGAGTTTGGCATACTTTAATAAAGTGCGTCAGTCGCTTTTTTCTCATGATAACCGGCCCTAGTTGGACACACCAAGTGAAACCAAGTCGAAAACGTGTAAAGACCCAAAAATCTTCCGCAGAATATTTTTATCAAATACTCCAAGAGCCGCCTTTTCCGATGTTTTCACCATTGGGGCTTCTGCGCCATATAATACGACAGGCATGATGAGAATCTTATAAAGCTTTAGTTTTGAATGTCGTCAATTGCATAATTAGTCGAAAGTAGCACATGTTGGGGAAAAAGATTCTCCATTGGCATTCACGGCTGACACTATTATTGGTATTAATGCTGGTTTTTAAATAAATTAATCTCTTAGTACTCATTACTGTCAACAGTGACGTAGGCGCGAGTGCGACAACAGTATTTTATTCGATTTGCTTCTTTATCAAGTTAGGAAAACGCAGAACTAACAAAGCAGTTGTTAAGCCTAATATGTTCAATATCACCGGCACACCGCAAACTCAGAGGCCATGGGAATTGTAGTTGGTCGTATTAGAGGCACGAATTTAGTCTCAACACTTAAAAGGCGGGTGTGGTTTTTATCAGATCTCAGTAATATTTATGCATTTTAAGGTTTCATTAGGCCTTTATCGAGAAACACGCATGCATGGAACTGACCATTTTTCAAAATTTTACTTGCGTTGTATTTCTTTTCATTTTATTTATTTATTTATATGAAATACAACAGCAAATGACAACATATCAGGAGTAAAAGAACTAGAGCAGGAGCTGTTGGCCTGAGCATTTCTTTGCATGGGCTTAACATTTGTACCAAATTTGAGTAATTTTGCTTTGTTTATAGCAGTGATATCAAGTTATTTTCTTTTTTTTTTAATTACCGCCATATGGCTGATGGGCGTGGGAAACTTACTCTCTATAAGTAAGTAAGTGTTCCTGCTGAAAGTCTTAATTTGTAACTATTTTGGTGGATTAAAGTTTCCAGCATTACGGAATGCGTCTTAGTCTTGATCACATGAAAGTACTGGATTTAAAAGGTCACTAAAATTACGCATTTTTCATGCAGTTTGCGATATTTTCAAACAAAATGTATGCAAGGAAATTATAAATACATTTATAATTCAAAGTATAATCTATTTTTTCAGAAACATAAACAAATCTTTTAAAACAATAATCGCATTAGAAAAACTTTTCTAGTAAAATTTCAAATCAACAGCTATTTGGTTTGATGGTCGATGTTTAACCAACGCTTCCAAAGTTGTGTGATAAATATTTACTTGAGTATATGTGTTTTCGATAGTTTGTTTGCATGTGTTTATGTGCGCCATTATAACTATGTAGTTGTCCAGACCATGGGACTGTGCGAATGAGATTGGATCGGCCGTAACGACATTAAAATCGCACCACATTGCGTACTCAGTGGAGTGTTATGCAGCAGCAACAACAACAACCAGCATAACATGATAATAGTAACAACAATCAAACGAACTGCTTCTTGCCACATGGCTTACTCACTCATACGTAACTGTGTAGTGTGTGGCAGCTATGTCAGGTTACCGGTTACTCGGCAGCAGCTGAGCATGATCGAGCATAGAGGCGTGAATATGTGTGTGAACAATGTACGCTCACGTCTTACACATAAATATGAACTTATGGCGGCGAGCACGTTCACAAACATTCCTATATACATACATACATACACATATATGCATACATTCGTACATATATGCACACATACATAGACTCAATGCATACCGATACATATATATATATGTATATATGGGTGCATATGCAGCATTCAGGACACACACACATACACAGATTTATGCTACAGTGCAGCGTATTCGCATTTGTGCCCCGTTAAGGCGTTATTATATTCCCGTTATACTTCACAGACTATGCAATGCTATTTCATTTGACCAATAATGCCACAAATATCAGCGCATGCAGCAGCAGTAACAACCACTACTACAGTAACAATAACAACAAGGCTAACAACAGCAGTGACAGCTATTACATGAACAATAACAACAATATCCATTATAACTGTGATAACGTATTGTAAAATATCATTCCAGCTACCGCTACAGCTGTGGCCATTGCAATCGAAATGTCACGGTGAGGCAGATACAGCGAGTGAGTGTGCGTGTGTGTATGTGTGTATGGGTATTGCAGAAATGACAACAACAGAATTTGACCAATTTGCGCCAACTGTCTTTAGGGAACAACGAAACACACACACACACATGCTCACTCTCTCCTCCTAGCACCAGGGCAGTGAACAGTCACAAATGTATTACAACAGCAGAGGCGAGAGCAGAAGCAGCTGCTGCACCGGCAATGGCTCTACAGCAGTCTCCACGTTAATATTATTACCCAAAAATATGTATATATGTTTCTACTATATAGTAATATAATATAATATAACGGGTGATCAATCATGAGGTGCTTTTTTCAATAGTTAAAAAAAAACAAAAATGTAAATTATGTTCAAAACCTTTATTTATCATTTGAAAGGACATTCTTTGACATTTACTTTTTGAATATGACTTCATTCAAATGTTGGCCGCAACTACGCTTAAGGTGGTCCATTCGGAAGGTCCAATTTTCAATCACTCGTTCGAGCATTTCGACTGGTATGTCGTGAATAACACGCGTAATGTTGGCTTCCAGAGCTTCAATCGTAGCTGGTTTATCAGCATAGACCTTGGACTTCACGAATCCCCGAAGAAAAAAGTCCAAAGGTGTGATATCACAAGATCTTGGTGGCCAACTCACAGGTCCTAAACGTGAAATCAGCTGCTCTCCGAAATGACTTCTCAATAAAGTCATTGTTTCACGAGCTGTATGGCAAGTGGCTCCGTCTTGTTGAAACCAAATGTCGTAGAGATCATTAGATTCAATTTCAGGTAGCAAAAAGTCCGATATCATGGTACGGTAGCGAGCACCATTCACAGTTACGTTGCGGCCATCATCATTTTTGAAAAAATATGGACCGATGATTCCACCAGTCCATAAACCACACCAGACCGTTGTTTTCTCTGGGTGTAAAGGTAGCTCTTGAACCTGTTCTGGTTGCTCTTCATCCCAAATACGGCAATTTTGCTTATTGACGTAACCATTGAGCCAGAAATGCGCCTCATCGCTGAACAAAATTTTGCTCGAAAACAGCGGATCTTCTTCAATCTTTTCAAGAGCCCAATCAGCAAAACGGTGACGTGCAGGAAGGTCATTTGGCTTTAGTTCTTGTAAGAGCTGTATTTTGTATGCTTTTAAATGAAGATCCTTCTGTAAAATTGACCAAGTTGTTCCATACGACAGTCCAAGTTGCTGAGAACGGTGCCGAATCGATTCATCGCGGTTTTCACGTACACTCTCTGCTACTGCTGCTATATTCTCAATGCTTCTTGCTGGACGTGGTCTATTCGGTCGAGAATTATCCACCAATGAATATTCGGATTCAAATTTGTTGATGGTATGTCGAATAGTGTTTAAGGCAGGCCGATTATGTTGACCATAATGCGGTCTAAGCGCACGAAAAACATTTGTCACAGAACGCTGATTTTCATAATACAGTTGAACAATTTGTAGACGTTGTTGCGGTGTGAGTCTTTCCATGATGAAATGCCAAACGCTGTTCAACAAATCCACGATGACAGTTTGCCACAACTCGCGCGCGATCTGTAAAAAAAACGCAAATGAAAAAAACTCCTCTTAATTGATCACCCGTTAGTATGTGCATGCTCCTATTATGATAACAACAAAAGCGCAGTTACACATCGGCTATATTGTTTGGTCTGAAGCAATAAAATGACCTCATGCACATAAGTTAATTAGAAATATAATTATAAATAGTAACTGCTATGCGTGCGAATGTGAAATTCAATGGTGATGATAACACTAAGAGCTGCTACTAAGCGCTAGAGATGGTGCTTGAGGGGGTGATGTTGCTAGTGGCATCATTGACAATGAGGCTAGCTAAGGACCGGCGTGGAATTGAACTAGGAACTGGGAAATTGATACCATTTCTGTTTGGATATATTTAGGTAATAAATATATTCACTTGTGCTCACAATAATAGCCAATAATAGCAGCGCGACATAGGTAGAGTAGGTAAGATGGCAAGAGTACCCCAGGTACACTACAAGTAGCACTTACGTGCCGTTTTGATACCATAATATGGACCACTACCTGTGATAGGATTTAGGGAGGAGATAAAACCATCTACAGCCACCCAGTGGCTGAAGCTTGGAATTCCGTACATACCAAATTAGTAAAAAAAAAATAAAATCTTAAAACTCACACAACTCTATTGATTTTAATTCAATTACAGTCAAATATAGCTCATTCGACGCAAAATTAAATTTACTATAACAGTAGAGTGTACTAAAAAAATCCTCAATATCGGATAATATCGTAAAAATTATGTCAAACTTGAAAAAATAGAGAAAAAATAAAAAAAATCCAAATACTTCCGCCTACAGTCTCGTCAGCTGTCATTTCAGAAAAATTGTCAACACACTGTCAAAAAGGCTTGTTTTTGTTCTTCCGAACTAAAAAAACAAATTCGAAATCGGATGGAAATTGGCGAAGTTAGGAGTGATTCTTCACATCAACCTACTGAAAAACGGTTTTATGGCCATAAAATGAGATTTTGGGGGTGTATTGGAAACTTCTCCTATACCATTTTGTTTAGTTTCTCTATAGCCACAAGTTGTGCTAGGTCTCCATAAATGTATAAAATCACTGTCGCACAGTGTTATCTGAGGAGATGTTTTGTAAAAATATTGGTGAAAATAATTTTTTTACAAAAACTCGATTTTTAAAAGTATTTTAAAATCGGTTCAATGCACGTAAATTTTAACGTTCTTCCGAACTCTTTTATCTAAAGCTTAAAATAAATACATTTTATAATTTCAATGGAAAAATGCAAATTTTGTTGCGTGGCATCCTAATATATAAGTATACTAGCAAACCCGGCCCGCTTCGCTGGGCACACTGAAATAGAATAGATATGGTTTAGAACAGAAAAGGTATGGTTTTCATATTATGTATTTCTTTATTCTCATACTATTTATTTATTTATTCAATACCACGTTTTGGTCTCTATCTCGAGACCCTAGTCACGGAGCGGCATGAAAAATACTCTGAACTAAAGCATTCACCAACAGCTTCCATTTGATACCCATATTGAACATACACATCCGAAGGTTACCTGAGTCCACGTTTTGACCTATATCTCGAGACCCCTGTCACGGAGCGGCATGAAAAATACTCTGAACTAAAGCATTCACCAACAGCTTCAATTTGATATCCATATTGTACAAACACATTCTAGGCTCCATGTTTTGGTCTCTATCTCGAGACCCTAGTCACGGAGCGGCATGAATAATACTCTGAACTAAAGCATTCACTAACAGCTTCCATTTGATACCCATATTGTACATACACATCCGAAGGTTACCCGGGTCCACGTTTTGGTCTCTATCTCGAGGCCCTAGACACGGAGCGGCATGAAAACTACTCTGTACTAAAGCATTCACCAACAGCTTCCAAATGATATCCATATTGTACAAACACATTCTAGGGTCCACGTGTTGGTCTCTATCTCGAGGCCCTAGTCACGGAGCGGCATGGAAAATACTCTGAACTAAAGCATTCACCAACAGCTTTTAAATGATATCCATATTGTACAAACACATTCTAGGGTCCACGTGTTGGTCTCTATCTCGAGGCCCTAGTCACGGAGCGGCATGGAAAATACTCTGAACTAAAGCATTCACCAACAGCTTCAATTTGATATCCATATTGTACAAACACATTCTAGGCTCCACGTTTTGGTCTCTATCTCGAGGCCCTAGTCACAGAGCCGCATGAAAAATACTGTGAACTAAAGCATTCACTAACAGCTTCCATTTGATATCCATATTGTACAAACACATTCTTGACTCCACGTTTTGGTCTCTATCTCGAGGCCCTAGTCACGGAACGGTATGAAAAATACTCTATACTATAGAAATCATCAACAGCTTCCATTTGCTACCCATATTGTACATATACGTCCGAAGGTTACCCGGGTCCACGTTTTGACCTATATCTCGAGACCCTATCTATCAATAGGTATTCAAACTATACGGAAACCATCTTCAATACCTACTTAACAATGTGTGTAAGTTTGGTTTAATTCGGTTTAAAGACACGGCGGGTCCACGTTTTGGCATATACTTCGAGACCCTAGTCATCAATAGGTATGAAAATTACCCCACATTAAAGCACTTATCGACAGATTTCATTTGATGCCCATATTGCACATCCACAACCAAAGGTTACACGGGTCCACGTTTTGACCTATATCTCGAGACCCCAGTCACGGAGCGGCATGAGAAATACTCTGTACTAAAGCATTCCCCAACAGCTTTCAATTGATATCCATATTGTACAAACACATTCTAGGGTCCACGTGTTGGTCTCTATCTCGGGACCCTAGTCACGGAGCGGCATGAAAAATACTCTGAACTAAAGCATTCACCAACAGCTTCCATTTGATACCCATATTGTATATACACATCCGAAGGTTAATCGGGCCCACGTTTTGACCTATATCTCGAGACCCCAAGGAGACCAAATTGTGAATCTAAACCATTCTCGAATCCCATTGAACACACACAAAAAATTTCATCAAAATCGGTTCAGTCGTTTAGGAGGAGTTCAGTGACAAACACACGAACATAAGAAATATATATATAAAGATATATAGTGAACATTTTGCTTAGAAATGTCAGTCGTTTCTTTGAATTTCGCACTTTAACTTGTTGCTTTGATGCCATAAGTACTTTGATTATAGGTCCATCTGATTTTCACACATAGACTAGCGCATGCACTCACACAAGACAGCCACATTATTAATTACTTCCAGTACATTACTTACACACTTGCACATTCATATTAACATTTACTGTCGACGAGTCGGTCTAAAGTGCAATTAAACTTTGCAATAATAATTTCTAATATTATAATATTTTACATTGTAACTAAACAGTTGTTGCTTATCGCCACATTCGGTGCCATTCACACACATTGGCACAATTGCATCGTTCTGCAGTTAATGTAAGTAGGAGTACATCTAAGCAAATTAGAATATAAGCAAGGGGGTGAGTACTTGTATGTATATATGCACTTATATGTATATGTATACGTGCGTGTAGTCTGACAGTTGCATATTCCATACCATTTAACTACACAATGGCATACATAGTTAGTCTATTAAATGTTATCACCGCCCATTGCTCTGCGCCATTTGCATTCCATATTGTTAAATACAACTACAATCCACTTATCTAAGAGGAATCGAGACAATATCAGGCTAGGACTGCACTACTTTCGTTGCTGTAATATTTTCAAAGCGTATGGCTTTAATAATATATACTCATTATAAGAAGATATGCATATGCGCATTTGTATCGGGTGTTTTTAAGGGCTTGAAGTGATAACACAAAACATAAATATTGTTGGAATGGATTTTTTCCATATTATAATCTGGTAGCTAATTTCGTGGCGTTTCTTTTTTGAACATCACATCTGGAATATGTCCGCTGCTGATACGAGTTACAAGGGCCATTCGATTGATCCAATTTTTGTCTACCTTTTACAATAAATCTGAACAATAATAAATCAAAATGAGCCCAATCAGCAAAAATGTGACGCAAAGGAGTGGTCAAATGGCTTCAATTCTTGTACGAGCTCTATTTTATAGGTACGTAAGCCAAAATCCTTCTGTAATACAGGGTTTGATTGAAAAGTAATAAGCCTTCTTTGCCATTCTCAGCTGTCAAACGATAGTTACCGGTATCGATAGTTCTCATGCAGCTTGTTTAATGTATGTTTTTTATATCCGATACATAAATTAGAGTAAACACTTAGCAGTTCATTAGTACTCGTTAAGAGCAAGCATAACATTTTCCGTGACTTTTGCATCATTTTTTTTTTGTATTGTCGTTTTATGCTCTGAATATAAGAAACTCAGAAAGTTGGTCGAGAATGAAATCATAGTTCTTAAAATGAGATCCTACGAAAGAGATTTAGCATTAGCTGTTGTATCTAAGCGAACCAAAAAACACGTCCGCGAATGTACCTCCTTAAATCGAGCGCATTGTCATGATAGGTGCACAGAGAATTAAACTTCAAACTTGAGTTTCTTTGGTCGACCGCGAGCTCTGCTCCCTTGCAGGTTTAAGAACCCGGTCGGAGATCATAGGCCAATTGTTATCCTACCTTTTCATGAATCGTCAGTTGAACTATTTTTTCAAGAAACATTAATTTGTGTATTGTTGCAAATCTGGCTTCAGATACAACAAAAATTGTTTCACTGATCCCTCAAAAGTTAAAGATGATATTAGACTTAAGACGGATAAGGATCTTCTGACTTTTTTAATACTTCTTCAACACTCTGAAGCCTTTGACATTGTTAATCATGATCTTCTTCTTCTTAATTGGCGCGATAACCGCTTACGCGACTTTGGCCGAGTTTAACAAACCGCGCCAGTCGTTTCTTTCTCGTGCTAACCGGCGCCAATTGAACACACCAAGTGAAGTCAAGTCCTTCTCCACCTGATCTTTCCAACGCAGAGGAGGCCTTCCTCTTCCTCTGCTACCACCAGCTGGTACCGTATCGAATACTTACAGAGCTGGAGCGTTTGTATCCATTCGGACGGCATGACCCAGCCAAATTAGACGATGCATCTTTATTCGCTGCGCTATGGCTATGTCGTCGTAAAGCTCATGTCACCGCCTCCAATATTCGCCGTTGCCAACGTGCAAAGGTCAAAAAATCTTGCGTAGAATCTTTCTCTCAAACACTCCAAGCGTCGCCTCATCGGATGTTGTCATCGTCCACGTTTCTGCGCCATACAGGAGACAGTCCCGTTGCTTGGTGTATTTTCTTATGCTGGAATCTGGAATCTTAAGTGGCGGGTCCCAAACCCAGCGCACAACCAGAATGTTTCGCCTTCTCATGTTAGCTCACTCCCGAACGGGTATTCGGAAGGTACCCAGAGGATACTTAAGCTAATCCCGGGAGTTGTGAGCTGCTTGAACCATATGCGGAAGAATTGTCCTGGCCACTCCCAAGTGAATGGCGATCAGTAACCTTCCCCACTTGCGTGGAATTCTATATATAGAACCATCCTCTAAATGATGATCTGGTATGTTTAAAGTTAAAAAAATTCTTTAATTTCTCGTTCTCAGCGTTGAATCTATCCAAGTCTATATCTATCCGAGTCACATCTACTTATAATAAATAAAATTTTCAACGACACTAAGTCTGCTCTGCTAGAAACCTTTGATCGAACTATCAAATGGCGGCCGTCGTAGCCGAATGGGTTGGTGCGTGACTACTATTCGGAATTCAGAGAGAACGTTTGTTCGAATCTCGGTGAAAGACCAAAATGAAGAAAAAGTTGTTTCTAATAGCGATTGCCCTTTGGCAGACAATGGCAAGCCTCCGAGTGTATTTCTGCCATGAAAATGCTCCTCATAAAAAATATCTGCCATTCGACATAAAACTTTCGGCCTCTCCATTTGTGGAACAACATCAAGACGCACACCTCAAATAGGAAGAGAAGCTCGGCCAAACACCCAAAAAGGGTGTACGTGCCAATTACACATATAGGTATATATGGAACGATCGCATAGTGAGTACCGTATGTATAATAAATTGAATGCATGTTGTTGTTGTTGTAGCAGCATAAACATTCCCCATACTTACATACGGGGAATGCTTCTGGAGTGACAGTCCTTGGCCGGATATAAATCCGGGTCGTTTTGGTAACGTAGAACCGACTGTCGTGGAATGCTTCGGTATTTTTGATATATTCACTATTTCGCCACGGGGAGAATTGCGAAAAAGTGAATATAAGAGCCTAGCCAACATTTTTTTGGTCTGGACAGACTGCAAGTACCGCACTCAGACAGCATTAAGTCCATTGTCCTGCCCTCGGGTTCCCTTTTTACTTTCCTTTAAGTCTATCTGACTAGATCTTGTAGTGCCAATGACATCAGTGCCAATCCTTTCCTACAGTCCCTTCTGCTTAATGGCAGGAGAATCTGCGACAGTCGTTCGGACATGACAGGTAAGACCAACTTGGTCCATCTTTTCTCTCTCCATCAAAGTTCATTGCGTCTTGCCAGAATGGTACTTCAACACTTTCATCTATCTACCTATGGACTAGTAAATTATAATTTAAAAAAAATCATTCCAACAATATTTCTATTCTATATTATCTATTAAGTTCTCAAAAAGCTCTTCGAGCTCTTAAAAACAATCGACATTACCTTAATTATTTCATTGAATCAACGAAATCTGTTCACTATTGCTTGTAGCTCCCATAAAACTACATAGTTGTTAAGATATGCTGTTACGGGCTAGAACTCCTCCAAATAAGCAAGTAGGAGTAGGCAATTTAATACTATGTTTACTTAGCGTAAATAGAAGTTAACAGTGAAAATCACTTAGATCGGGTTACTATAACATAACACTTCGTTCAATAATGTGTGTGACTAATTAATTAAAACACATTTTTTTGCCAAAATTCGTTCTTATTCATCAACATAGCCCCTTTTAGGGAGATACAATTATTCCAACGGTTTTCCAATCTTTCGATACCGCCTTTGTAAAACGATTTTTCTTTGCCTTCAAAATATTCCTCAGTTTCGGCGATTACTTCATCATTTCAGCCAAATCTCTTACCACGCAGCATCTTTTTGAGGTCTGCGAAGAGCCAGTAGTCGCTGGGGGTCAAATGTGGAGAATACGGTGGATGGGGAAGCAATTCGAAGCCCAATTCGTTCAATTTTGCCATCATTTTCATTGACACGGTGCATTGTCTTGGTATTTATAGCTCCCATAAAATTTATTACTCGGATATCGAGTTACCATATGATAATCTTTTTCACCCAACAGAGAATCTCTCCTGCCACTGGCAGTCGTATTGTTCGAGCGAATACAAATGCTCCGGCTCTGAAAGTATGTAGGGCGAAGGTGGTAGAAGATGGAAAGGAAAACTTCCACTGCGAAGAACCAATTGGAAAGTGACATCGCTTCAATTGGCTTTTCTCAGTGGCATCGGTTAGCATACATAAGCCACAGGCTGTCTTGAGTTCGGCCAAACTCATTTAGGCGGTCACAACACGCAGCAATTCATCCAAAAATACGACAAGCCACCAGAGAGGATTTGGCGGTCAAAACTTTTCACTAATGAACAATAATTTTGGCAATAATATTTTACCATTTTCCCTGCATTCGCGTTACTTGCGTTATTAATTTGGCGTTAGCGATTCAATATTAAAAACCATATTTGGCAGACACCACCAAAAAAACACTGTCAACATGCACATGTTCTTACTGAAAAACCCTTTATAGGCAGGCTCAAAAAGAAATCTAAAACACATAATTCCTTACTTGAAACAATCAACTTCTCGCGACAGCTGCTTTTAATATATTGAAGAAAAAGTAGGGTAGGTGAACTCATAAGAAAACAATTTGCTTTTATATTTCTAAAGTAAAATGTGGAGCAAATAAATATAAAAATTGCGCCAGTCGGCCTAGATGACTTGACACAAAAGTACACAACCGAAGTTGGTAGGAGTTCGAAAAAGGCTAAGCACAAAATTTACAGTCAAACGGAAGATAACAAAGAACACAAAGCACAATGATGTTGCACCTTTTCAAACAACTTCCAAAATGTGAGTGAGTGTAGATGTGACAAAGAAAGTTTATGCGGTGGTGGCGCCTTTGAAATGTTAAATTTTCTGTAAGAAGAAACAGCTACCTAAAATCCAGTCTAGACAAAATAAATCACTGACATACATTTTGAGTATATTCGGGTATGTATCTGTATATGTGAGATTGTGCGTTTGTGGGCGTGGATGATACTAAAAAAGCGCGTGTGGCACCAAATTTGCGCCTTACGCCTTAAGCGGCTACAGAAAGTATGATATTTGAATTGTGAATTTGGATGTGCGTGTGGGTGTGGAGTAGAGTGAAAATCTGAAAATGCTAAGTTAAGGGCGTACATGGAATGTTGAATGACGCAGGCATTCTTCCAGTGTGGCAAGCAAGGTAGCCCCGTCGAAAATTTATGATTTGAAAGTAACAAACTATTCTAATGACTCATCACTTTCACGACAGTTGCTTGAAATAAAAGTTTTTATTTTTGTTCTTATTTTCTATGCATTTGTATGTAAATAACAAATTTTATAGCGAATATTATTCATTGCTGGTCATCACTTTTTATTCTGTTTGTTGCGTGTGTTCACGTAAGTTAGATATGAAATTTATGGCAGATGTATATTTTCATAAGCAATTGAATGAGATTTTGGTAAGCAGAATAAATATTTATGTGTGCGTGTGCACTTTATTATGCGCACTTGAAGAAATTTTAATATTTGAACTAACCGATGCGCAGTGAACCGTAACCCTTGTGGTTGTATTGTTGTTTTATATGTAAGACAAAGAGATTTAAAGTATATTTTAAGTTCGTGAACTCGGCACCACCACAAACAGGCAGCAGCAAACATACACACATGCCATCTGTGCAATATTCCGCACTAAGTAAATGACTTTATTTCACCTCTGCCATTTCGCCATCGCAAACACGTAAAAGTTCATAAGTCTGCTCGCTGGTGTACTTCGCCTGACTTATTCACTTTGCTTCTTTATTCAGTTGAAGAAGGGGTGGTTAATCCGAGACCGTATTTTCGTACTTTAATGGTCAACATCACCTATGAGGCGGGTTTTTTATAAAATCACCTTTATAAAAACAAAAATTTATTAAAACAAAAGCAAAGGCACATTTATTATATCCTTTGTAACAAAAATAAACATCTACAGTATTTGCTAACACGCAAACAACGTCATCAATGAGAATGATTTTACAAGTTGCATCAATGAAAATGATTTTGCTATTTTCCATAAAATATGAAAGGCAAAACAAAAAATTTGCTTATATCATTTTATTTTTATTTTAAAATTTGAAAGACGTTACAATATTTCCGAATGTTTTAGAATTGTTCTTTTTTTTTTTTTGATATTGGTATTTTTTTGTTATCGCTAGAATAATGGTTGAACATACTCACATGTCGGATTTACAGATTTATATATGGTGGAAATAAACAAAGTCTCTTACAACCTCGAAATTATAACTGTCAACAGTGACGTGGGTGCCGATATGCGAGTGCGCCAACTGTTTGTTCAATGACAGGAAGCATTTCGTCTTGTCCACGTTCACCACCAGATCCATTCCGTTTTGACGTGATAACGTCTTATAATTCGATGTAGCCGGCTGCGCACCACCATCAGATTCTTTGGCAAATCTGTAAATATCCTCCAGTTTTAGAGAACGAATATTACTCATTCTCATGACAGCGGAACCAATACTCGTAGCCTTGCTCTAGCAACGGCAGAACACTCACAGAGAAAGTGCTCCTCCGCCTCCTCCAAGCATGACAGGCATACCGGGTTCTTGATTATAATAGTGGTCATATGCTGACCCCATGGGTTGTGTCCTGTTATGATGCCGACCATCAACCGAATATCCTTTCTTCTAAGTTTTAGTAGAAAGTTTGACAGTTTTCTGTTCGGACTTGTCACAAAACACTTTGCAGTTCTGCAGCGTTCCAGACCGGACCATCGCTCTTTAAGTAGACTGCCTACATAATCGCTGATCCAATTCATGATTCCTGCGGAACTGATTCCGATTATTGGCTCTGGCCCTTGTGAGGGCACCGCTGATCCCCGGTTGGTCAATTCATCGGCAATTTCATTTCCTTGAACACCGGAGTGTCCCCGAACGCATATAAGTACAAGCCTGTTTTGTCTTGCGACAGAATTAAGCTGCTTCTTACATTCTTGAACAATCTTTGAGGTTTGCTTCGCGTTCTCCAGGACCTTTAATGCAGCCTGACTGTTACTGAAGACTCCAATCTGTTTCCCGAAAGATTTCTCTGTGTCCCGAAGTTCCATCTTCGTGCCAGAAACCATATTTATGGAGTCTACACATTGCTTTTATTGCTTCCTGTTGTATCTTAAGATCCAGGGGGAGCAAATCAAGCATAGCATTCAGGGCATCATCAGAGGTTGTACTCATGACACCCGTGATGCATAAACATACACTTCTTTGCAGCCTGTATAGTTCCCGGATTGTGGACTTAACCATGCTCCGTTGCCACCAGGCCACAGAGGCGTAAGTGATGATTGGTCTGATACGTGTTCTGGATATCCGTGGGAGCACAGCTGGTTTCACACCCCAGGTTTTACCAAAGGCTCTACGGCATTGCTGAAAAATCCTGAATGCGCGATTCACCTTCAGTGAAACGTGTGTCTCCCAAGTCAGCTTCTTATCCAAGATTACTTCTAGATATTTAACTTCGTTGGAAAGACCAAGTGTTGGAAGACTGAGTCCATCCAATTTCCGTTTTCTCGTAAACAAGACTATGGTTGTTTTGTTCGGATTAACGGAAAGACCTTGTCTCATGCACCAGTCATCGATTTTGTCAAGAATCCTCTGCACTTTCGTGCAAAGCCTCCTTAAGGATTTATCCGATGTTAGCGCACAGACGTCGTCCGCATATGCTTGGACGTGAAAGCCGAGTTCCTGCATCTCCGGGTCGTTCGGCAGAAGAACATACCGAGCCGAAAGTGACATTATCAAAAGCCCCCTCAACGCCCATTGTGTATTCGTCAGCGTCCAGCCCGGCTTCAATCTTGCTAACAAGATCGTGTAAGGCTGATTCACATGATTTTCCACTCTGGTAAGCGTATTGATTTCTACTAAGTGGACTTCTCGGCAATACCCCCACTCGAATATGTTTCTCCACCAATCGTTCCAGACTTTTCAACATGAACGATGTCAAACTGATTGGTCTAAAACTTTTTGCTAGGGTATAGTCATCTTTTACTGGTTCTGGAATAAATACTACTCTTACGCGTCGCCATTGGAATGGTATATCGTCCCCTTAGTATAACAATAGCCTATGTCAAAATTTTGTCAAATTCTAGTTCCACAAAGTGGGTCAAAACGTCAGTCAGAAAATAATAAATATTTACAGACATAACGAGATTTGAGTGAGAGCTACTTTCGACAAAAAGTTTGAAATTCATTTTCTCAAAACATCAAAAAATTTATAGGCTATTTTAATACTAAGGGGACGATATAACCAAATGCAAGACAGGCTGTGAAGATCCTTTTCAGGGCCTCAATCAGCCTGTCTTCTCCTTTTTTAAGCATTGCCGGTTATATTCCGTCAGGTTCAGGGGACCTAAAGTTCTCAAAGGAAGACAAGGAAAACCTTATTGATTCCCTTGTCACTATCCGACTACCAATATACCTGCTGTACCTAGAGGTTCCACCGTTGCTACCGTTATTGTTCATGCCACTCTCTACTTCAGAGAGAGGAGTACATCTTTAGTTAAATTCGATCGTTTACGGGCGGCTGTCGGTGTTTTAATGACAGTTCGATCAAACAACGTATGTTCAGCTTTCGTTCACATATCTCATAGTGTGAAATATGCACTTTTCGGTAGCGAGTGGTACGTTCACTGGTGTGACGAGATCCCAGCATGATGCAAAGGGTTAAGGCCACTGATATCAATATCTTCGCCATAAGCCAGCAATTGTACGTTTTTATAAAAAGGAAAATGGTACCCAAGCGTATGAATTTTGTTACTCGAACAATTTTGCTAACATCAAGAAATAAGCAGCTGTTAACTCAAGCTGATTGAGGATTTACATAACAAAAGAAGAAAACTGAATGATCAATTCATGTGACAGAATGGATCGTTGCAATAACTCACCAAAAATGATTCGAAATCAGATGAACGCTTTGCGAGTATTTTAACTGCAAACAAAAAAATTACACTCTTAACACAGAGAACGTTAAATATAGAGAATTCTCACGAGCTACGAATAGTGTGAATTGTCAAAAATGAAGTCTAACCGCCGCCGGGGTGTGGTGAAATTTTTAACAGAGATGTTTTACAGCGATTTCTCCTTTAGCATATTGGCATTGCACAGTTTTTGGCCTCTGTAGGAAATCAAATTGACGAATAGCCGACGGCATTTTGCAAAGTATTTGCTTGTGCATTTTTATGTTCACTTGATAAACGAAAATTTTTTCAATTTGTATTTTCAGACAGAGGTGATGTAGAAAAAATGATTGAATATTTATTATATGCGCCAACATTTCAAATCAAAGTAACTTTAATATTTTGATTTAATTTAAAAAAATACATTATAAAACGACCTCTCACATTTTGGTATGTGCGTTTTAGTAAATTTAAAACTAAACAAATTTGATGAAAATTTTTACTAATTTTTTGAGTCGAAATTAATTCATAGCATACAAGTGTTTTGGTATATCGACATATGTATTTACATTTGAATATGCATTTATTTGTTCCTTTGGCAAACCAAATTGTTTTCAATTTACATTTTTTTACAGGGAATAATAATATACATACATTTGTATGTATGCATTTTCTAGATAGTATGAAACTTTAAAATAAATAAAGGAAAACTTTAATGAAACGTATTTGCATATATGGGACAACTAAGTTCAATTGCATCTTTATTAAATATAGTGTTGCACGCATATGTGTGCACAGAAGCAACATGACCTACATACCTCACGAGCATCGCTTTATATTTCATGTAAATAACCTAATGATCAAATTCCTGCCTCACAAATGCTAAAACAAATTTCTTTTGAATATTCATGTACATATTTGTATGTGCGTATGTGCACTTGGTGCCCATATCCCTTCAAACAAATCAAAAAATTCTGTATACAAAACGCTTCATTACCAGGCACACAGGAAGATGGCATATGCAAATATAAATGTGTGAATTGAATTCAAGCAAAACAATGCTTATTAATATACACATATGCATGTGCATACAACCGCACACACAGGGCACTCACTTTATTCCTCAAAATGCGTATGTCGTTCAAAGCTAAAATTCTATGCCTAGCGACTACAAGAACAAAATGCAGTCATAGACGCAGGCGTAGCGGCCATCATTCTAGTTGCCATAGCGCTGAACAGTCGCGGCGGCGCCGAACAGCTTCAACTATTGTACTGTGCAACAAAAACTCATCATCAAAAAATTCATTGATAAATTCGAGCTCATAGTTCTAAGAGCAAGTACTTTCATTCATAAAACGAGCCGCCCATATGCCAATTTTCTCGACAATTCGAAAATAGTCAATATTGGAATATTTCGCGTAGAATTATTTGCCAATATTTGATAAATCTTCAATTTTTGTCAAGTCGAGTGCCCGCGGCATCCTACATATGTATGCATCAATATATGTATGTAAATATGTCTTTCTAAATGCTCGACAGCCGCAACTGCTGCGCGTCAAGTGCGCGCATGAGCATACAGTAAGTTGCAGAAAAAACAAGCAGCTTAAAAAAAAGGTCTGATTCGAACATTTTAATGCTAAGAAACAATTATTTTATGTTAACTGATAGTAGGCAAATAGATAATTAGTAGATTACTTTACGTATGTAATTGAATTGATAAAAAGTGCACAAAACCTATGCATATATCTGCAAAGTTAGAAACTTACTCTGAAATCAGAGCATTTGTAGGTGCCTGTAAACATGTCAAGGTTACTGTACATACAATGCTGTGCCTATGAATGTGCGCTGCGCCTTTGAATGCGCGCTGGATTTCTTGAGAAGTTGTACCGTTTTATTTTGAGCTGTGGCTGGTGAGCATACATACACACAGCATATACATATGCGCAAATGTATATAAATTCACAAATTTACATTTGCTTATGCCATCTTCCTGTGCGCCTGGTAATGAAGCGTTTTCTATAGAGGATTTTGATTCAGTTGAAGGGAATTCAACAAAGTTTTACAGACACCAGACAGACAGACATACATAACATATGTATATAATTTTGAATGATTTGGAAAATTCAAATATATAGGTCATATCAAAAAGCTACCTAACATTCTATGCTTCTAATCACCAACAAATCCTTATCGACTGCTGCTAAATTTATAGAATTCAGCCCCTTACTGTTAACTTTGGTGAAAAATCTGGCTGTGGTGTATCTCGTGCGCAAAATGAGTACCCCTGAAAATTCCATACGTTCCTGTCATTGAGACTTCTCTATACATTAACGTGCTCTGCTTAACATATATAAGGGGAATACAAAATTTGTCTTTATTTATCCTTTTGCTATTGAGTTTCACTGTTAAAACGCATTTTTAACCTAAACGAAATAAAAAAGCATTTCCGACAATCAATTTCATTGGCAATTAGTTTTTAAAATGGATTAATAAAAGTTCCAAATGTATTTTTTTTTTTAAGTAGATACATTTTATCTCTATTCCGTTACAGATATCTGATTATGAAAGTGATTGATGAACGGCGCCTTTTGCCACTATCTACATATTTATCAAAATTATTGCGTATAAAAGCGCTCACCAGACAGAGCAGAACCATTAGTTCAACTACAACTGTTTTAAGAGTATCAACATGAAAATCGCTTTGAGTTTGTTCTGTGTGCTGGCGCTCTTCGGTGCTATTCAGGTAAATAAACCACAAACTATCTACAAATTTAAGAGTACTTCCAAGTGCGGTAAGCGCTGCCTATAATCCATATAACTTTTTGTAACCAATTTGCAAACTGCAAATTCACCTACCTCTATTATTATTAATTGTAAATTTCTACACTATTATTAAATAAATATGTTTTCTGCTCCTACAGGCAGAAATGATCCGACTTCCCCATTTAATGTTTACCCTTCCTAATGCAACCACTTCGGAAGCGGTTAACAATACGGGCGCGAAATCTTTGTGCCTGCAAACTTATCTGCCTTTACTTTCAGACTACTCCGCGCTCTTTACGGCTACTTCTCGTCAGTTAGTCAATTGCCTCAGTGATGGACATGAACAAACCCAGTGCGTACAAAAATATCAACCTATATTTGCAAACATCGAAGCCAATTCCACAGCTATTTCTCAAAAAATTGCTGAATGCTTGAAGGCTTGAATGCTCGAAGATTCCACATCTACTTCCAGTTCTAATGCAGCTGTAAAGTCTAATTGATTGAAAATATTAAAATTTATTGTATGCTTAAAAGTCATTAAAATCCAATGAATAAAAACAGTAATTTTTTGTAAGAAATTATTAAAATATTTTTTAATTTTTTTTCGTACTTTACGGTAAACATTTTTTTATAAAATTAAAACAAAAACTCAAAAATATAAAAATATCCATACAAGATTCCAAATGAAATTGTTGTTTTTTTTTTTTTTTGGAAAAATCTTTTCCAACAACAAAAAATAAAGTTTCAGCATTTCCCTTTTTATAATAGTTTCACTATATCTCGGCAATCACTCCCTCTTTTGCACAATTTATGCTACTCTATGGTAGAGTATCTTCACCAAATTTCTTCAAAATCGAAGCGAAAAAATTTTTATGCGGGCACACTTGACATGTTTTGCCCCATTTATATACATTTTTGATTAACTGTCAATAACTTTTTTCGACAATTTAAATCTTTTTTGTTATTTTTGAACTTGACCAAGCGAGATTAACTACAAGTCCTCGTATTTTTGTTTTTAGTTCTTGTAATCAATCAATCGTGCGCTGATAAACGGTGGAACTTAAAACGAATTAACTGTAGGCACACGCGCTGAGTTTTCGAGTGAACAATAAACGATAAAAAACCTCGCATTACTCAATTCTTACATAAATAAAAAAAGAAAGTGAAGCTCAGCGTAAAAATACAGGGTGATCCATTTATTTTAAATTTAATTTAATTATCTAAATATTTTTTTGTGGGGAAGAAAGCACCCTGACACTAAACATGGAACGCTGTCATGTGATTTCCACAGCGGATTTTGCCAGTTGCCTATTTTTTCAATCCAATTTTTCCGTACATATTGACGTATTTTGGCACTGATCTCACTTATGGTAACTCCGAATTTTTGTTTTAACTTTTCATTCATCTTTGGATTAGGATACCAAAAAATAGTATTCTTAAAATTGAATCATAGATTCCAGGCGACCAATTGACATCATCGCTTCAGGTGATAATTTCATTTTCGATTTTAGTGTTTTCGAATTTTTTCTATAGAAAAGTGACCCGTTTTGTAATTCTCTGATCATAAAGCGAATTTAAAAAGACTTCAGAGGTGTTATTTTCGCTATCAAAATCAAAAAAATCGATGGTTTAAATTTGTAAGTCCAGATAGCTCCCCCTGTACTACATTAAAAATTCTCACGAGTTATCAATTTATAATAACAAACAATTTCGCAGTTGCTTATGTCTTTAATGAAATACATTTATATTTATATACATGTCGATATGCAATTATACTTGATTTGATTTGACAACCGTTCGACAAATTAGCAGATCGTCTGTAATAAAAGGGATAAAAACTTCGTTCATGAAACAAAGCACTACATTTGAGAATTAAAAATTACTATTTATTCAAGGTTTGAATCTTCGGTGGTGATGTTAGTCCAGGAGCCAGTGGTCGATTTTGGACTGCGTTTTTATACCGTTAAATTCTTGACTATACTTGTGATTAAGCTTTCATGAATAACGAATGTGAACATCAGCTGGCGCACCCGCGGTGGGTGTGATTGTGGGAGGGTACAAAACATGTCGAAAAAAAATGTCTATCAACTCATTTAATACCGGCTGAAATTTTTTTTGTGTATTGCTGACATTTAGTATAATAAAAAAATATAGTCAGCTGCGCCGTAGAGTGGGGAAAATACGTCAGCTGAACAGGCGAACTTGTAAAATAAATTAAAAAGTAAAACTACTTTATGCTGATTGAAGTTTTGACGTGATAACGTCTTATAATTCAATTTAGCCGGCTGCACGCACGAAAAAATGTGTCGTTACCTTGCTCAATCGTCGTTACCTTGCATGAACTGCAAGCGAAAGCGCGGAACGAACGGCAAAGAGCACAATCGGCCCCCGCATTCGGCAACGTTCGACATCTGCACACCTACTTGAGTGAGCATATATATGTATGTATATGCGCATATGTACATACATAAATTCACATATTTGTATTTGCATATGCCTTCTTCCTGTGTGCATGTTAATGAACCATTTCTCTGTTGAGAATAGGACGATGAGAGGAAAAGTAGGAAATATGAAAGGGAGTGTTTCGAGTGTAAAGTGTCTTGAAAAAGTCAAATCGATGATGGTGCCTCTTTGTGTTGTTGACATATTAACGTCTGATGCACAATCGAAATTGAACATATCTTTCATGAATTTGATAAATGTTTCGTAATTTTTCACGTTTGTGTTAATGTAACTTGACCTATTCCATTGCGATTCCATTTACCTTTTTCTCTATATCCATACAAAATATCTATCAAACAAATAAAATTAAAATTTGAAAATTGCAACCATTACATTATCATTACAATTTTAAGAAAAATAAGACTCAATTCAAGAAAATTAGTAATCGACTATATCATGTCTATGTTATCTCAATCGATTTTCAGGTGTACATGTGTAACAAATTCACAATGAATAGGGAGTAACGGCGATTTCGAGGTAAAAATTGTATTTTAGGCGAACTTTATTTAAGTTTTCGCCTTTATGCCCATTCTGTGCTAAACTATTGGATTCTTACATTTGGGTAGGCAAGATGGGGAAAAATTAATCATCCTATCGGAAGATATATAATTTTTACTAATGGCGTCATACGCCAATCATATTTGACAATTTTGAACTACACAGTTCCAGTGTAAAAGCAGACAAGCAATGGAGTGTGTAAAGATCAAAATAAATAGTTCCATGACTGAAAATTAAGTTTTGTTTTTTTCATAATGAAACTGCAAAATTTAGTTTTATTTCTCACATTTTGCCTTTGACGTTGCAAGTTTTTAAGAGTAAAACTGAATAAGGAAACTTGGTGATTTAGAAGAACTTATGGTGAAATATGATTCTGAAAGGAAAAGTGTGCGTCAAGTCACGAAAGTTTGGAAAAAACCTAATTTAACAGTAGTAATTACATATATTGAAAAGATGTAATGAAACCCATTATTTTTTTAGAAAAAGTGGTACTGGAAGAATTTCCAACATTAACTCAACAGTAACCAATAGAAGGATTATACGTTGAATAAAAGGGAACCCGAAAATTTCTGCAATAAACATTGCTAAATTCAAATTGCTAATTCAAAAATTCATCAATTGTGGACGTACACCCACAAACTAACAGAACTTTTCCGCACTGTAACGAATACAGAGAGCCCACTCTAAGAAAAAAGCTCCTTATTTCAAATATTAATGCGAGTAAAATGTTGAACTACGCTTAAGAATGCGCAAACCGAATGTTATTTAAAGCCACACTCTTTTCCCCGAAGAGTCGAAATTCAACTGATTGCGGTCGGATGGCCGCAGTTTTGTTTAGAGAAAGGAAGGTACAGCGCTCAATCCGTCTAAGGTATTGCGAAACATGGAGCACGTAATGATTTGGGGAGGAATGACAAAAAATGGAGTGGGCTCGTTTTGTTTTATTGCAAGTGCTAAGACAAAAATGAGTTATCTAGAAATATTAAAGCAGTATATTCCCAAAACTGTCAAAAAATTACAGTTACTAGCAACCTAAAATCAGCTATTGAAGAGATGTGGAAAAATATTCTAAGAGACCAAAACTCTAGTAGAATCTATGCAACGATATCTACAAGCAGTTATTAGTGCTCGGGTATTTTTTTTTTGTCGGGACAACTAGCAAGTGCAGCACATTAATTAAGTCCATTGCACTACACTTGGATTCCCTTTTAATTTTCTTTAAATCTACCCGATCTCCGAAGAAATCTGACTAGATCTTGTGGTGACAAGGAGCCAAGGTGGTCGCTTCTTAACACATCAGTGCCAAAGACCTCAAACCTGATTCGAGCAAAGGCGGAGCAGACGCACAGAAAGTGGTCTGTCCTCTCATCCTCCTCTTCACAAGCTAGGTAGAGTACACTGTCTGAGATGCCCACCCTTTCCATGTGCTTCGCCCACAGAAAGTGGCCCGTCATCAGTTCAACCAGCCGTCTGCACTCCCCTCTGCTTAATGACAGAATGGTTTGCGACAGTCAATCGGACATGACAGGTATCATCAGTTTAGTCTATCGGGTATACTGCGCAAAATATTAATAGGACTATGAATAAGTTCGTTACGGTTTTACAACAGATGGCGTAACTTGATTATTATTCCATCGATCCACATTTCCAAACATTCATTGGAGAGCTACTGTCGTAAGGCACAAACGTCAGTATAAGTTTTTTATTTGAAGCGTAAACAACAATATTTTTACCACACTTGAAAATGTCGAATTTCGTGCCAAATAATGTGTTTTTGCGGGGAATTCTTCTTCATTATTTTAATATGAAGAAAAAAGCAGCCGAAAGTCATCGTATCTTGGTGGAAGTTTATGGTGAGCATGCTCTATCTGAGCGAACGTGCCAGAAGTGGTTTGCACGCTTTAAAAGTGGTGATTTTGGCTTGGAAGACGAAGAACGCGAGGGTGCGCCGCCAAAGTTCATGGATACCGAATTGGAGGAATTGCTCGATCAAGATCCGGCTCAAACGCAAGAAGAGGTTGCAAAAACTTTGGGAGTTGATCAATCAACCATTTCCAAACGTTTAAAAGCCATGGGAATGATCCGAAAGGTAGGCCATTGGGTGCCGTATGAATTGAAGCCAAGAGACGTTGAACGTCGTTTTATGGCATGCGAACAACTGCTTCAACGGCACAAAAGAAAGGGTTTTTTGCATCGAATTGTGACTGGCGATGAAAAGTGGGTCCATTACGACAATCCAAAACGTCGGGCAACGTATGGATACCCTGGCCATGCTTCAACATCGACGTCGGCGCAGAATATTCATGGCCTGAAGGTTATGCTGTGTATCTGGTGGGACCAGCTGGGTGTTGTGTATTATGAGCTACTGAAACCGAATGAAACGATTACGGGGGATGTCTACCGACGACAATTGATGCGTTTGAGCCGAGCACTGCGAGAAAAACGGCCGCAATACGCCGATAGACACGACAAAGTTATTTTGCAACATGACAATGCTCGGCCACATGTTGCACAAGTGGTCAAAACATACTTAGAAACGCTGAAATGGGATGTCCTACCCCACCCGCCGTATAGTCCAGACCTTGCGCCATCCGATTACTATCTCTTCCGATCGATGCAACATGGCCTGGCTGACCAGCACTTCCGTAATTACGATGAAGTCAAAAAATGGATCGATTCGTGGATTGCGGCAAAACCGACCGAATTTTTCACAAAGGGAATCCGTGAATTGCCAGAAAGATGGGAAAAAGTAGTAGTAAGCGATGGACAATATTTTGAATATTAAATTTGTAACCATTTTACGTCAATAAAGTTTCAAATTTCGAAAAAAAACCGCACGAACTTATTCATAGTCCATTAGATCATCAATTTTCCTTCATTTTCATATTTTCATTAGTGTCCCACTTTATGTTTGAGTTTTAAAATTAAGTCATTTTTTTTTGTTTATTATAAAACTTCTAAATAATCTAAATACTCTATAATTTTCGTTTTTTTTTTATAATAAAAGCACTGAGTTGAGCAATTTATATTAGCCTTTACTGTTTGAAAATTGATGGAAACATTCTCAAGTAATAAAGGATTGAAGTTAGAACAAACAAGTGGCCCAGTTTATTTTTGGTTCGCTGTACGTAATATTAAGAAATATTCTAATCAAAATAATCCAATACTCTAAGAGCAAGATATAGAAATCTACCTCACTTTAGACTATTCGTTCACGATAAATGATAAATCTCTATTTATCAATCATATGTACATATGTGTAATAACTTCTATTAACGAAAGTTTTGTTGTATCCGTGCGTCCTTTAAATAAATATATCCGCCATGTCACTCACTCCACCTTAAGGTCCAGTTAGAGGTATTATAACGATAGCGACACAAATATGCTTATCGAACCATCCTATGGAGAACACTATTATCGATTAGAGTTAACGTGCCATAATAATGTCGTAGTCATAAGGGGAACCCGTACAAAATAATTGCATGTTGGTTTTCGCCGTAACCATAACCAGCTGATTGTTGATTACCGCATTATGGGATATAAATCCATTATATTAATGAATAAATAACTAATTTCCGCGTCACTGCTCCTGTTGTTATCTTTTCTTTCGTTTCTGCACTTTCGATATGAACAAATAAATGATAATATATGTAAATATCAGCTGTTTATGGCTATGGCACCAATAATAGATGAGAGTAAATGCCGTTGCGGTTAAGACAACGGAGCGTTGTGGTGTGGCTCAACTAATTTCACATTTATTTAGAAAAAGTATTACATATTTATATTTACGAGTGTTGTATCTAAGAAATCATAAATACCAATTTCAATCATTATTTTTGACTAATAATTTAAAAAGTACAAGAATCTCTACGAACATTTCCCCTAAGTGCTAAATGCGAAATATTCAAGCATAAATTCTGCATTCCTTCCACAAATACCCTACGTAAATAAATTATCAAAAACAAATGCAACCTCCGATGTGGTTTCTCATGTTTCACGCTTCGCGGTTCGCTGCGCTCATAGCAATGCAGCAGTTACATGCAGCAGGTAAGCAACGTTGAGCAAACAAAAGTGAACGGCAAACATAAAACATAAAACCAGCGTGTATTTATTTGTATTTATAAGCACGTAAGTACGTAAGTAAACAAATACACTCGGCGACGTTATCAGCGCCATATAAAAAAAAGCAGTTTTTGTTCTACGAGCGGTCATACATCACATTTTGTTTTAATATTTGAGCATTTTTTTTTAATTTTTCTAAGTTCGTTTGTTAAAGGCCAACCTGAATAAGACTGAAGAAGCTATAGATAATAATTCAAGTGTGGCACATGCGAAAGGGAGCAAGTCGAGAATTTCAAACAAAATTTAGTTTTACAGCTCTTTCCTTACTCGCTTTTTTTATTGTTTGCACTATGCGCTCCTCTGTTGTTTCTAAAAATATTAAAATTTTCAATTAAGCGAACATAAAAAAATTTTTTTTTTGTGAAGAAAAAAATAATTTTTTGTAATTAATTTTTGTGGAAAAAAAAATAATTTTTTGGAGAAAAATTTTTAGAAAAATTTTTAGAAAAATTCAGATTTGTTTCATTTATTTGTGGAGAATTTTTTTTTTTGTTTTGGGAAAAATTCAGATCTGTTTCATTCATCTATACTATTTCATTCATCTATACTAATATTATAAAGAGGAAAACTTTGTTTGTTTGTTTGTTTGTAACGAATAGGCTCAAAAACTACTGGACCGATTTTAAAAATTCTTTCACCATTCGAAAACTACATTATCCAAGAGTAACATGGATTACATTTTATTTTGGAAAAAAATAGGGTTCCGTAAGATATTTGGATTTTTCGGACACAAACTGAAAAAAATCTTACATATAAAATAAAGTCAACTTTTTGTGTGTGTTCGCTAACCGGCCGTGTCTGTACCGAATTAAACCAAACTTACACACATTGTTAAGAAGGTATTGAAGATGGTTTCCGTATAGTTTGGATACCTATTGGTGGATAGGGCTCGAGATATAGGTCAAAACGTGGACCCGGGTAACCTTTGGTTGTGTATGTACAATATGGGTATCAAATGAAAGCTGTTGATAAGTGCTTTAATACGGGGTAATTTTCATACCTATTGATGACTAGGGTCTCGAAATATATGCCAAAACGTGGACCCGCCGTGTCTTTGCACCGAATTAAACCAAACTTACACACATTGTTAAGTAAGTATTGAAAATGGGTTTCGTAAGGTTTGATTGTAATTCGGAGCAGTGGCAACGGGTACAGCGTTCTTTTGAGCCAGCCATAATGTCGCTTACTTGTTTAACGCTTGGGGCGGAACTGAACTGTCAAATTGACAGTGTGAGTTACAATGTGTCAATATTTCTTTCTGATTTGGATGCCATAAGGGAAAAACGTAAGTGCAACATGTAAAAATTGTTTGTGAATTTTTTTGGAGTGGATTTTGGAACAGTGAATAATTTCTTACGAAATTTGAGAATTTAATGTGAAATCCGAATGAAATTATGTGTTCGTGGAAAAAACAATTTTTTTCGTTTTTTTTTTTTTTGAAAAATATAAATGGATAATGGTTAGAAAAGCTCCAATGCTTAATAAAACATATAAATTGAAACGAAAAATTCATGGATGATCAGGAAAAAAGACGATTGTTTATTCATATGCGTTGATTTGAAATTTAAAAACAATCTTCTTTTTTCTTGATTTTCAATTTATATTTTACATTTACTCAAAAACAATTAGAAAAACAAAAAGTATTGTTTATGCCAAAGCGCTTGAATAAAGAATAAAGAAATAAATAATATGAAAACCATATATTTTCTGTTCTAAACCATATATATTCTATTTTAGTGTGCCCAGCGAAGGGGGCCGGGTTTGCTAGTTTGTTATAAATTTGTGGCATTTTTTGTTTTGTTTTATCACGTCCTCAGATTTTCTTCTTATTATTTTTATTATTAGCTGAAATTATGCTCATTAATCCCTTAAAGTTTCGTAGTGGTATGCCGATAATTTTTAGAGTTATATTAAAATACGTATAGCAAATCATTGAAAAATAAAGAAACACTATAACACACAGCCGATAAGACATTCCATTTGCTACTATAAAATAAATTATTGTGGTGGTTACTTTTCTTTGTTTGTCAGATCGAAATACGAAATGTTAAACAAAGTTGATAAACAGATAATTTGTTTCCCTTTTTTTCTATTTCTGACACTCTCCTCAAATTTTAAGTTATATACTTGCCTTAACCACCATTCTTCCATACACACTCTGTTGCAAAATTATAAGCATACCCTGATTTTTTAATAAAAATACAGCATAATGTTTCAAACTTTGTACAAAATTTTTTAAATTTGTTTCCAAATTTAATCAAAACTCTCAACTTTTTAATCAGAATTTTTCTGGGTAATCGCTTTGATTTTTAACATTTTTTGCGCTGAGATGCTACGCCCTTTTTTCGATACAAAGACCACGCTGGGGGTGAAATATGTCTGTGAAAATTAAAATGAAAACTTCTTATCACTTAACATTCTCATAGAACGAGAATTGACCATTTAGTTTTTCTTTTGTGATGTGTGAAACATTCTTAGCGATAACTAATTAAATGAAAATGTATCTATACTTTCACTTAAAGGGATATGTAATATGCATTGCATAGGTGAATTGAATACTTTTGACGCATTTCTTGAATTTTTTTTATTATAACAGACTTGTAGCAAATGAGAACTATATATTTTTTACTTTTTTTGATAGCAAATCTATGTGATTTGACTCGACTTTTTATAAAAAACTTCGTTATTACGACTGTCGCCTACCAAACAGAACGAAAGCTTCAATTCTGATAAAATATAGATACGCTAGCAATGTCGCAAAGTGTACGTGCATATATATGTAACTATATACACATTTGTACTACAGTGCTCACACTGCCACAAAAGATTCAAGTAGATTTTAAACTATAAATTTGAGAATTTCAAGCGTAGCCCATGCTGAGAGCTGCTTCTGGTTTTCCTCCACATCCTATCAAACAAACCCAATCTGCCTCTTGCCATTTAAACAACTCCTTTCAAACTAAATAAAAATAAAAGAAAATGATAATAGTTTTTGAAATGCTGCTAATGCAACTCGATGCATAACCCATAACCCATAACCCGAACCCTCTTCAATCCACAACAGAGCAAAACATTTGCTTGCTGGTCAACAGTACAAATTTATCCACATTATGTAGAGGCGAAAGGGTGAGGTTAACCAGACTATAAACATAAATAAATACCAATTGAGGAAAATATGTATCTGGTTATTTGCGCAAGGTATTAAGCTGATCAATAACAATAATAACAACAACGACAACACAACGAATACAACAACAGCGATATAATCTAGAATGAAGGCTAGAACAAACATTGCTTGCATTGTTACGCCAGCTGGGTGGTCCAGATAGGTGGATTTGTGTATTTTAACACTCTCGTTGTAGAACTGCCACACATACACTAACACATACACACCGTACATATTCACACCATTGCAAACAAGTCAACATTTGCTGAATACGAAACGATTGACCGTGCGGAGTGTTGGCAGGGTTGGCTCAAGGAGGCGGACAGCAGCCATAAACGGGTGGCATGGGGAAAGTGTGAAAGACTGGCCTTGCAAACCGGTAAAAATCCGCCTCGTGTTCACTCAATTGAATGTTAGATTTATTTGTGTAATTCATGAGAACAAAAACCGGAAGCAATATTTTGTAGCAAGAAAAGAGAGAAAAAAGCAAGTAAACAAAAAAGATGGCAAGAATAATAAATGTAAAAGTGGAATACGGTCAACGGTACAAAAATAACAACAACACAAGCTGGTGGAATGATTAAACAAATAAATACACAACTAGAAGAGTAGAGGTAGAGTGTGTGAATAGAGAGTAGGACTGTAATGGAGGAGGAAAACGTGACCTGTGCGAAGAATGTTGATGAAAAAAGTGATCCCGCTCTTATCCAAATTGGCCAGTTTATTTGTCTATTTTTTGTAGAGGGATAAAATAGTGAATATAAATATATAAAAGCAAGATTTTAGAAATAATTAAACAAAAAGGGGAATGAAGCAGCTGTGAGATAAAATTAATCGTTCCAAATGTATGTAAATGAAGTGTTATTCCTCCATCTGTTCTGCCATATCATTTTCCTCCATGTTCCTATCTCCTGTAACCCAGATCAGAGAAATGTGAACTGCAAATCCAAGAGAATTTATCTATTCTTTTCGGTATTTGACCAGTTTAGATCTGCATCATGGCGTCGTCTGTGCCTTGATCGCTGCTAGACTATAGAATAAAATGTTAATTTCTGCCTGGCTCCTACGTTCTCCCAGCATTCTGCATACCTGAAATATTGCAGGGACTTTTGACTGAAAAACACTAGCAGTATTTGGTTAATTTAGAAAAAACTCCTGTCCCTACTCCTGATTCCATCTTGGAACCGTCATTGAAGACAGAGGTACTTGTGAAGACAACGGTACAGATTTTCTTCTCTATCTAATCTTGCCTAGTTGGAGAGATTGGCCGGGCGCGGCCCTCAAACTACAGTTTGCAAACTAAGAGAAATGTACAAAACTCAGAGAAATGTGGCGTTACCTGCCTAAAAATGCTACCATGTTTCTTGAGGATTATCTTCACTTTAACGTAAAAATGGATGAGAAGTAAGTACAAAACAAAATTAAGGGCAATACTGCAGCAAGCTCTAAATGTTCCGGTGATGCCAGTACATGCAGTTCCTTATATCTTCCGCAGTTTATTGATATTATAGCCTTCTTGAAGATCTTCCTACCAAACCAGTCACCCGTACGTTGAAATAAGCAAAGCCACTATACATCTCTACATCCAAAGAACTGATATGTGGCTTGCAGGAGTAGAAAGCTATACTGGCCTTCTTTACTCGATTTTCAATGTGTAGCTTCCAATGGAGTTTGGAGTCAAGTATCACTCCAAGATATGTACGTAACTTCCAATGAAAACGAGATAATGTAATTATTTAATCTGGGAAGTCTAAAGTGTGGAGGGTTGTATTTTCTGGTAAATAGTATCAGCTCTATTTAATCAAGCAGCTGGCAACACAGTGACATAACCAAAGACCCTTCCAAGATCTCAGCCATGACTGAGGGAAATGGTCCCCATACCATGCGATCAAATCGTAGACGGTTGCAGTTCGCTTGGGTGCTTTCTCCTTCTAAGAATAATTTCTTTAAACAGGCTCAATATGTAATCCAATAAAACGAGACATCGATTTGAAGCAGTCCGGAATATTTGCGCCAATTATGGAGGAGGTGTCACAGGTGAGTCTGCAGCACGGAAATAGTTTGCCAAGTTCAAAAATGGCGACGTTGACGTCTCGGAGCGGAAAGCTTTTTGAATTCGATGAAGAATCACTTTTAAAGGAGAATGGCCACCAACCCAGTCGAGAATTAGCGGAGTAAATAAATTAAATCATAAAATGAAAAGAAATTGAATGCAAGCGACCCCGGTCTACACATGGCCAGAAGGATTTCGCTACCTTATAAGTTTGTGAACTTGCCCAATCCTCGCTGAGTTGGCGCGATGCCCATCTTTCCAGGAACAGACCGCAGGTAGTCAGGGGGATCTCAATTCTCTTCCTTCGCGGGGAAATCACCTCACATGTCCCTTGTCTGGCCAGCTGATTCACCTCACAGTTTCCTGCAATGTCGCTGTGACCAGCAACCCAGATGAGGCTTATGTCACAGAATTCGGACGCAGTCGAAAGTGAGGTCAAGCATTCCCTGACCAGTTTCGAATGCACCGTCACTAACTCTAAGTAGGAAGAGGCACTGTAAGACGGGACGTCGTCACTAAGCGATTAAAGAGCGAAACGAATAAAGTGACGTTGGACGCTTCCTATTCTATCAGCATTGAAGTTACACAATGGATTTGAGATTACTGAAGCATAACAAAATTTTAAACGAAATAAAAAATTACATAAAGCGACTTTTTGATGAACGGATTGAAGTATTTCACTTAGCGGTTTATATGCATATGTATATAATTGGCGCTTACCCACAGTTCGGGTGCTTGAATCATAGGCCTACAGTTTTAAGCCTACTCCTAATGGCAGATATTTTTAGGAGGAGATTTTTTATGGCAGAAATACAGTCGGAGTTTTGCCGTTGTCTGCCAAGGCGTGACCACGATTAGAAAAATTTTGTTCTTTCATTTTGGTCTATCATACACGAAGATTCGAACTTGTGTGTTTCCAAATGATAGTCACATACTCAACAGCGGCTGCGCTTTAGTAATAAACTAAAACTTATTAACTAAATACCAGTGAAATAAAATGTTGTGATCGTTTTTGGTTAATCACTTCTTATATTTTATTCAATATTATTATTTTTTTTTTAATATTTTTAGCAGCAACAATTACACTTTTTTTGCGTTTCTAATTTTCATAAATTTTAAAATACAAAGTACGAATTTGTTGATAATTTCCTTAAAATCTTACAAATCAATTAGACTTTACTGATGCATCAGAACTGGAAGTAGAAGTGGAATCTGCCTTTAAGCATTCAGCAATTTTTTGAGAAATAACTGTGGAATTTGCTTTGATGTCTGCAAAAATAGGTTGATATTTCTGTGCGCACTGGGTTTGTTCATGTCCATCACTGAGGCAGTTGACTAACTGACGAGAAGTAGCCGTAAAGAGCGCGGAGTTGTCGGAAAGTAAAGGCAGATAAGTTTGCCAGCACAAAGATTTCGCGTCCGTATTGTTAACCGTTTCCGAAGTGGTTGCATTAGGAAGGGTAAACATTAAATGGGGAAGTCGGATCATTTCTGCCTGTAGGAGCAGAAAAAATATTTATTTAATAATAGTGTAGAAATTTACAATTAATAATAATAGAGATAGGTGAATTTGCAGTTTGCATATTGGTTACAAAAAGTTATATGGATTATAGGCAGCGCTTACCGCACTTGGAAGTACTCTTAAATTTGTAGATAGTTTGTGGTTTATTTACCTGAATAGCACCGAAGAGCGCCAGCACACAGAACAAACTCAAAGCGATTTTCATGTTGATACTCTTAAAACAGTTATAGTAGAACTAATGGTTTTGCTCTGTTTGGTGAGTGCTTTTATACCCAATAATTTTGATAAATATGTAGATAGTGGCAAAAGGCGTCGTTCATCAATCTCTTTCGTTATCAGATATCTGTAACGGAGAAGTGATAAAAGGTAACTACTTAACAAAAAATACATTTTAAACTTTTATTAATCCATTTTAAAAACTAATTACCAATAAAATTGATTGTCGGAAATGTTTTTTTTTTTACTTTTCCATAAGACTTTGTTTTTATGAATGAAACTCAGCAGAGAAAAGATACTAGCGTTATTTTATTCATATATTGTATAAGAATGTGGGAGTTTATTTGTAGTTATGTATTTAACTCGGGAGCCGCTCATTCGATTGTGATAAAATTTTGATTAGCTATTGCAAGTGTATCTGGAATCAGTTTCGACAAACTAGGAGATATTGATGTAGATATTCATCCATTCTTTTATAGATCTATAACAGATATGATTATTAATTCTTCTTCTTTATTATTTACATTTGTTTATATTTGTCACATTCCTGTCCACAGGAGAGACGCACCTGTTAAACATTTGCATCTCGACCCAGTCTGATAATTGACTATAGGGAATTATCGGCCTGCGTCGAGTTACACAAGTTTGACAGTTGCGACTCTCCTGTGGACAGCAATGTGACAAATAGCGTTCCAGGTGATTCGTTAACTAAGACAAATTTTTATTTTATATAGAGGACCACTCAGGTACATCAGCGTAGGAGGCTTGGCAAAACATATGGCATTTGGGGCAAAACATGTCAAGTGTGCTCACCTAAAAACTTCATAATTTCCATTCTGTGTGTATTCAAATGTTTATTATGCATACAGTAGCATAAATTTTGAAAAAGGGAGGGAGTATTTGGTAGGTGCCGAAAATTTTGTTTACGCAATAATTTTTCCAAATGAGGTCGTACGTCAATAATGCTTGACACTTGCGAACAGCTGCTGAGTACAATTAGACAGGAGCGCGGAAAGGTCAAAATACCTGTAAAGATTTTCATCTCTCACACTTTACGTATTTAGTAAACAAGTAATTCAAAAACAAAGTTGATGGTTGGAAATCTGATGCGCTCAAAAAGCTTCAGCTTTATGTACCCCCAGTTGCAAAAACAAAAATAAATATATGACAAAAAAAAATTCTTTTTTTTTATAATTTTTACTGTGTATTTTTCATTTAATATTTGTATTTTTCATTAAAAATTTAAAAAAAATCCAACAAACATTTTGGTAAATTTTTTTTTTTTTCAATTTTAAATTATGTATTGTTGATTGATATTTTTTTTTATAATTACACTACGTTAATTAAATGCACGAACCCGTGGCGGGAAAGTGAGTTCTAGAAAAAAATTCGTTCATAAAGTTGTATGTCTCCATAAAACTGTTAGATATAATTTTAAATGAAAATGTGCAAGCTTTCATTTGAGAGTGATAAAAAAAGTCCAAAAATTGTGAAATTAAAAAACCAAAAATTATTTAAAATTAAGATTAATAATACAAAGCTAAGTGGGGTGGTTGTCATAAAGACACACTTAGACCTTTCGCAGGCCCATTGTTATACCACTGGAGCTTATCCTTACTCTACGTGTTCCTTTTCAAGCCATCCGGTAGCTTTAATAAACGAGCAGAGCTTCGTTAGTTTTAGATGGGCTATGTCCGCTACATCGGTAAGAAATGCTGTATCAAGAGTGCACAGCCTTCTCATAGGTAGCTTTCTCACTCACATAGAAGGTGTCTGACTGTTTTCTCTTCTTCTGTATTAAGACAGCTTCTACACAAATCGAAGTACGGGAGTCCTAACCTTCTAGCGTGGCTGCCTATTAAACAATGACCAGTTAATACACCTATCATTTTTCTTATAGCTTCTCTGTTAAATCTTAGGAAGATCTTCGATCGACCGCTGTTCCAGTTCGGCCATGTCTGTCTGCTTAGTTCGCATGTTGTGAGGTTTTGCCAGATTGTATTTATCTTTTTGATGGTTTCCCTGTCTATAAGTAATTTACAAGTGGCTATGGGCATGGGTATCAGCGTCTTATCCGGTTCGAGATCAAGCGTTGTACCGGTTCGTGCAAGTTAATCCGCCATACAGTTTCCTGCAATATTCCTGTGGTCTGGCACCCAGATAAGGTGCACGTTGTAGCACTTAGATACGTCGTTTAATAGTTTAAAACATTTAGAACTGTTTTTGACGAGTGCGGTTTTGATTCAAGCGCTTTTATTGCCGCTTGACTGTCCGAGTAAATGAAGACTTCATTTGTGAATAATACTCTCGTTTTTATTACCGTAAGTCCCTCTTTTATGGCAGTGACTTCCGCCTGAAATACACTGCAATGGTCACGTAAGCGAAATGATTGGCACACACCGAGTTTATTGGAGTAGACCCCTCCACCTACTTGTTGTCCAGTTTTGAGCCATCTGTGTAGATGTTTAAATCATTTTTCTTAACAATAAGCCCGTTATCCCATTCCTCTTTGGAAGGAAATACTGTAACAAAGGATGTATTTAAGTTGATATCCTTGGTCTTACAGAAATCCGTTGTGCCAGGAATGCAGGGGAATTTTTCTAAAATTGAGGAGTGTCCTCTTTGGTACGTTCTGAGTAGGCCGATTTCTCTTAGTCTGAGAGTTGCTTTGGCAGCTGTTTGCTTACCGAATTGCTCTATTGGTAAAATGTTAAGCATAATATTTAGTGCATCTGTGGGTGTGGTTCTGAGGGCCCCGCAGATGCAAAGACTGGCCATTCTTTGTACGTGTGCCATGGTTCTTTTGATGTACAATTTACCTAAAGCTGGCCACCATACTAATATGCCGTATGTTAGATTGGTCTGACAATTGCTGTGTAAAGCCAGTATACGATAGATGGGGAGAGACCCCAACTTAGTCCTATCAGCTGTTTACAAGAGTATAGTGCTATTGTCGCCCTTTTTCCTCTATCTTCGACATTTGCCTACCAACTTAGTTTTCTGTCTAGTAATAGACCTAAGTAGCGGGCCTCATCACTAAATGACAGTGCCGTTCCACCTAGAGTCGGGGGAGCTATATTTGGAATTTTGTGTTTCCTGGTAAATAGCATAAGTTCAGTTTTATTGGGGTTGACGCTTAGCCCATTTGCTTTTGACCAGTTTTCAACCATGTTTAGTAAATCTTGCATGACTTCTCTAAGTGTATTGGGAAATTTCCCTCTTACTACAATTGCAACATACATAAAATCTGCACTAAAAAAAATTAAAACAATTATATAAATTCGAAAAATTAAAAAAAATCGAAAAAATTCTTGGAATACAGCTATTTTTCAAATATTTTTTTTTTATTAAGTACAATTTTATACGCTCTAGGTCACAAATTTTTAAGTAAAATTTTATAAGAATAATTATTATTATCCTTTTCAACTTTTTATGTTCATTTACGACGTAATAATATATTTAGTCACTTTTAGTTTCCCACATCTGCCAAATTACCTAATACACTGCACTTCCCTTGCCCGGCTGCCTTTTCGCGCTGTACTCGCGCAAAGTAATTTTGTGAATTGTGGTCACCAAGTGTTGTTGTTTAGTTCCTCCCATTAATTTATATCACTTTCGAGCCATTAAACTCGAAAGCTGCAAGTGATATTACGCTGTGTGATAGTTACACCTTCTACGCTTTACGCTTTAATAGTTTCTAAATGCTCCTGCCTCCATTCGGGCTACTGTTGAGAAACATTAAAATGCAGCAAATTTTTAATAAGAAAATGAATGCACAAAGGCAATAAGAATAAAAATTGTAATCGTGTGCAGTACACATATACATATATATGTATATAAATGTATAAGTGTGTTTCCATGTAGATAGAACAATGAGCCAACACTTTTGCAGCGACACTGAAAGCGCATTAAAATCCGTGTTGTATGCAATAACAACAAGAAAAAGGCGCTAAGCGCACATTTGCTATTTCCGTTTCATTTGATCACGAGTAACATAAATTATTGCAACAAAGTTGCAAGTTGTTGTTGTTGTTGTGCGTCAAATGGATGCAGTGTTGCAGAATTCGTTAGATTGTTATTGTGAATGTTTTCTTTAATGGCTCTTTTTAATTTATTATGTTGAAAAAAGTTTAAAGTTCCCGAGGGACGATATTTTTTCGCATATGAATTTCGCATTTTTAAATTTTAAATTCTTTTAATGCAATGTTTTAAAACTTTTATTGGAGCTTAGCATTTAGCATTACTTTTGCACACACGCAGCGGGTAGTGGGTCGAGTTTTAGAGGCATAGAATATTTTTGGAAAAATAAAAATTAACAGGGCATTCCAGATATGTCCAATATTTTCCGTGTATTTGCTACTAATTTTTTCCCCATTCATTTGGTCTCCTGTAGACTACCCAACCCAAGTCTAAAATTATAAATCAAGCTCAAGCACCGATTACTGTACTTTTATCTACAGGATCCGGCACTCGAAGTGCACGGGCATCAGCTGATTGTCAGTTGGCTAAATGATAGTCCAGAGCATTGTTTACTTACAAGCGCGTGGAAGCATTTTGCCGAGAGCAAACGAGAAAAATGAAAATCAGTAATGGATTTCAAACGAAATAGTGTGGTTGCATTACATTTGGCTGGAAAATCACAACCAGCGATTGTTCGTGAGCTCGAGCATCTTAAAGTAAATAAAGGTTTTGTTTATCGCACCGTTACACGTTACACTGATACTAGTAGCATCGCAAAACGTCATGGAGGTGGTCCTCAAAAGACTGCAACGTCACGTGAAATGGTTCAGAAAGTGAAAAAGCGACTTGAGCGAAATCCCCGACGAAGTGCCAATCAAATGGCAAAAGAACTGAAAATATTTGACCGTAGCATTCGCTGCATACTGAAAAATGATCTCAAAGTCAAGCCTTACAAGATCCAAAAGGCGCATGATCTCACACCAAAGCAGCAACAAGTCAGACTTAAGAGAGCGAAAAAGTTGCTCCACCTGGTCAAAAGTAGTCAATTTCTGAACCTTGTATTTTCTGACGAGAAAATTTTTCAAATTGAGCAATTCGTAAACTGCCATAACGATAGGTCTTATTTGACCGACCATTCATACGAGAATTTGAGTTATCGGTTAGGCACCAGGAGGCATTACGCGCCACAGGTAATGATTTGGGCCGATGTAACCACAGATGGGCGCTCTTCAATCGTTTTCAATCAGCCTGACGTCAAGGTAAATGCGAAATATTATCGGGAAAGTATTCTCGAGGTTGCTTTGAAGCCGTGGGCAGACAAACATTTCGGAGGCAGACCGTGGATGTTTCAACAGGACTCAGCACCGTCTCACAAAGCTCGAGTGAGCCATGAATGGCTATAAAACAACGCTCTGAACTTCATAACGTCCACACAATGGCTCACAAATTCACCAGATGCGAATCCTATGGATTATTCTCTTTGGGTAATTTTGGAGAATAAAGTCCGAACTAAAAGACTCAGCAGTCTCGAGGCGCTGAAAAAAGTCATTGTCTGCGAGTGGGCGATGTGCTGCAAGTCACATTCGGGCAGCTTGAGATTTGGCCATCTCAAGACCATAGTCAAAGCAAAAGGTGGTCATATCGAGGAAATGAAAATGGATTTTCAATTTTGTATTATTTTCACACATTTTTTACTTTGAATTGAATAAAAGTAATTTTCCCAACTAAATTTATGACCTTTTTAATTGGTTACACTTCGAGTCATGAACCTCTGAAATTAGTTTTTATTTAAAAGGCGATGAAAAGCGATGGATGCAGTTTTGCCACAAAAAACTGCTCAGAGATATTGTCTGCCTGGTGGTGTATCTCCAGCCAGTCATAAATTATGAAACCTTAACGACTTGGTTTCGAAAAAATATGTTGGTTAAGAGGAAAAAATTTTGGAATATGGAGAGAAAACTAAAAAACAGAACTTTTTAAAACATTATTTTGTGGGAAAAATTATAAAGTTATTCAAACTGGAATACTGTCTGGCTTATAACTTTTCCAATGATATCTCCTTTATATAAATCGAATTAGAAAACTTTGACCTCTTTAAGATGTAGTACCACCTGGTAGGCATTTATTTGATTTTCCACATAAATATTTTCTGTTAAAAGAAAAGTGAACATTTGCTTAAGTTCATTTTCGTCAGTTTGACCATGAATTTAGCGCATGTGCAAAATTTGAGCGAAATCGAATATCAGAAGTTTGTTATGCATAATTTGGAGGGGCTGTATAGGTACGCGTAGATGCATATGTAATTACAGCTTTCTAATAATAATGTTTATTTATCTTATAGCTTCATTGATAAAAGAGTCCAAATAATAAAGCATTTCCGCTGATCAATCATACTTGCAGTTGGATTTTAAAATGAATTATTGAGAACTTTCTCAAGTTACGCTTTTCGTGTTTTAAAGAGATAATTTCATGCATGATTGATGAACGGTAGTCTTGTTTATTATCTGTTCACAAAAATTCTGGTGGTATAAAAGCACCCATGATATATACCAAAAGTATTAGTACAAAAACGTAACTATTTGAAGAGTATCAACATGAAAGTGGCTTTGAGTTTGTTCTGTGTAGTGGCGCTCTTCGGTGCCAGTCAGGTAAATAAACCTCAAACTATCTACAAATTTAAGAGTACTTCCAAGTGTGGTAAGCGCTGTCTATAATCCATATAGATTTTTGTAACCAATATGCAAACTGCAAATTCACCTACCTCTATTATTATTAATTGTAAATTTATACACTATTATTAAATAAATATTTTTTCTGCTCCTACAGGCAGAAATGATCCGACTTCCCCATTTAATGTTTACCCTTCCTAATGCAACCACTTCGGAAGCGGTTAACAATACGGACGCGAAATCTTTGTGCTGGCAAACTTATCTGCCTTTACTTTCCGACTACTCCGCGCTCTTTACGGCTACTTCTCGTCAGTTAGTCGACTGCCTCAGTGATGGACATGAACAAACCCAGTGCACACAAAAATATCAACCTATATTTGCAGACATCAAAGCCAATTCCACAGCTATTTCTGAAAAAATTGCTGAATGCTTGAAGGCAGATTCCACATCTACTTCCAGTTCTAATGCAGCTGTAAAGTCTAATTGATGGAAAATTTAAAAAATGACTATTTGTGTAAAAGGTATTAAGAACTAAAAAATTTGTGATTGTGAGGTTATTTTAATAAAATATCGTTTGGGAAATAATATTAATGTGTCTCAATTTGCAAAATTTCGAGGACGACTTTTTCTTGACGCAGTAAAGAATTAAGCAAATTTGGCAGAGTTCAACAAAATGTTTTCATGTGAATTGCTATCAATAAAAATTAAAAAAATGAATAAAGAAAATAAAAACAGTGAGGCCAATTCGTTCTTCTCTTGGTTTTTCTAACGAATGGCACACCTTCTTTTTCCTCGGTCCGAATGCTTTCAGCGCCCTTTCTGTAACCGTTTCCTTCTCACTGAAAGTGTTCCATACTCTGCGTTAAATTGCAGGTACTTAGCTCAATAGTAACTTTTGAGAACTTATTTGCTTCTTAATTAATTTTAATTTTTTTTTTTATAAAAGTATATAGGATGATACGAAATTATCAAAATTAAAAATAAATAAACAAATTGTCAAAACTTGTCAATAAGTCTTTGGGGTATAGTTATTTGACGCAACATACAATTTTTTATTTGTTTAATTATTTATTTATTTAAGAATCCAAAAATACAGTACCTCTTACAGACTATAAAAATAGATTAAAGCTAAACAATTCAAACAAAAATTATTAAACTTATAATTTACATATTTCATTTTAATGAAGAAAATGTAACATTTTTCATAATTTACAGAGAAAGAATACTAAAGAATACTTAGAATCTAGTAAAACAATTAATTTAATAACATTAAAATAGTACTTTGTAGAAGAAAAGTATACTCGTACGCCAGTAGGCTATGGCTTGAAAGCATATTAAATTTACTGAAAGTCCTAGAAATAGGAGCATCCCTAACCAGAAAATATCATGATTTCATAAGCTTCACTTAGAAATATTGAAATTCGTTTTCTCGAGTAGCGATGGGGAGTTAAGCGCCTCACTTATAAAATCGAAAACGAAAGTGAGAAAGAGAATAAGACCTCAAATGTCTATTGTTTTTAGGTTAATGAGAATGCACCAACTTTTATAGAATGGAATTGGATCAGTGAAAAGAGAACTTAGAGTCAAATACCACACCGAGGTCAATAATTTCACTTGAATGGGACAATTTAGAACCACCAATTCGGTAGAAATACATGGTATCAGATTTGAAATTAGAGTTTTTTATGTAAGTATTTCTTTATTAAATTGAAAGTGAAATTATTGTTGGTCGAAGAGAAAACAAATTTAATGCTTTCTAAGGAATTTTTCCGTATTTTCCGAGAAAAAGTAAAAGAAAAATGTTTCCTACCTAAGGGTTTTTTCCTAAATCCTTTTTCAATTTTTTTCTAATTTCACCTGATATATTTTTTGCTGGATTACCGTCAATAGAAGAAAGATTTGATGCATGTCTCATGAAACTCATTCCAAAGTTATTTTTGTGCAACAACAATACTTTATATGAAACAGTGTTAACCGTACTTCAGCGGAAAATAACGCCAAAACGGAAATCAACAATTGGACTTATCATCGACTTGGCTAAAGAACTTGGCATATACTCACCAGTAATCTCAGAAAAAGAAGACTTCCCGCCCTGGCACATAAACAAGTCTTTTTTCACCTTGGAATTAGAAAAATTCAGTAAAAGTGGCACTGGCCCAATAACCTATCAACGCTTATTTTCAGAGCTCACTAACCCACTACTTGGCGAATGGAACATGATATTTTCTGATGGATCAAAAACTGAGACAAGTACATCCTTCGCAGTCATGGATTCTTCGGGGAACACTGTCTCAGCAGGCATCCTTCCCCATTTTGTCTCTGTTTACACAGCTGAAGCCACAGCAATCCTGAACGGGCTCATTGAAATCTGCTGAAATCTTAAATCTTAAAATAATTATATGCACGGCCAGCAGATCAACAATAGCGTCAATACTGAATATAAGAAATAAAACTTATGTTATTTCCCAAATTCGCAACAAACTGATCGGCAATAACAACAACATAAAATTAATGTGGGTACCAGGCCACGCAGGCATTAAAGGGAACGAAATAGCCGACGAACGAGCTAAATTGGCCGCCATGGAACCGCTCAAAACATTTAACAAGTTTTCGAAAAAAGACTTCAATAAATATGTACTCAATTACCTGTATCAAAAACAATTGGTTACTTGGGGATCTACACAGCACCAATACACTACATTTAATACAAACAGGCTAAAGGCCGAGTATCCATCTTACTGCCGATGCAATGATGTCAAAATGATTATTCGGCTACGGCTTGGGCACACGATTGCAAGCCACTCCTATATATTCAACAGAACTAACCGGCTAAACTGCCAGCACTGCCCTACATCACCACTAACATCAATTCATCTTCTCGACAACTGCACACAATTTTCCACAGTAAGGAGCAATATTTTTGGGGGCCAAATCCCATCATCACTATTAAAAAATATAAGTTAACACCACAGTTAACTCGCTCACCTGCAGCAGAAGCACACCCGTGTATTGAAATATGCTGACAGTGCGTCTGCTTAATGCAACGTGATCCACACGCGCATCCGGCAGACAGCAACTTCACCCGAAATACACAACATCGTGGGAACCGCTGTGTCAGCAGAGTTAGGGTAGGAATAAGGCTAGTTTTAGTATAAAAGGTTCTGAGTGTGCCGCCGCGCGGGCAGTCTTGAACCAGTGGGCTTTAAACGGTAATCTTCAACCAGCTAATAATCAGGAATACAATAAAGTAAACTGTAAAACGCATAGCACGGACAATTAATTCCAGGATCCCGAAAGTAAGTATAACTTAACGGGCCAAGTTGTTGGCCCGCAACTTTAATTTTTTAAACGATGTCCTGCGGGACACGTTAACTTATATGCTACGAAAATATTATAAAAATATCAGATTACTTAGCACAGACCGATTTAAAGAAACTTAATTAACTAATTTACTATAACTTTACCTAGTTTGCCTGTAATTAATTCATAACTCATTTTATAACAAATCAGAGAGCCGAAGGTCCTGGCAGCCAGTGCTTCTATTCTCGTGTTAAAATAATTATATTATTATACCACGTTTGTATATAAATAAATAAATAAATATATTTTTTGTTTCTTTTTTTTAATTATGTTCAAACAACAGCTTGTAATGGTTATTTTAAAACAATATCGAACTTATTTAGTGACCAAATTTCTTATTCTAGGAAGCGCAGCTATGACCAACATAACTTTTAACTCTCCACTGGGTTTCTGCTACTATATCTCACCAAACAACTTGCCTCCTTTTGTCCCCCCTTTTGCTCAACTTATGCTACTGCTTTCACCAAATTTGATTAAGGGTTTCCCCATATGCATGAATTTATTAGTATAGTTTGGGGGGGAAAAATCCAATATTTTTACGTACAATTTTTGCGCAAATAGTTTAAAACTGTTTTATGGTCGTCTAATTACATGTCGGTCAACTTTGATTTTTTCTACGATTTTATCGACATTTTCTTTAATATCAAAAATGCCTGAACGGTATTGACGAAACTAAAATTACATCATTTTAACTGTATCACCACCATAAACCTCATTAACATTTTCAGCGACCTAGCTTACATTTTCGCCTTTATCAAAGAAAAACTGTAAACTGTATCAAACTCTCTCTTTCTTGACTTTTATTGTTAACACCCTGTAACTCACAACTGAATGGAACAAAGAAAAACTGCAAAAGAATTTGTTTAGTATAAAATGTCACCGTGACAAGGAGCAAATTTTTTTATCAAAAATGTTGGGTTTCTTCTCCCCAAGCTAATATTTTATATGCAGTTTCTATTTACGAAATAAACGAAGCAATTTTTCGCCTTCTCTGTTGTTATAAATATTATCTGAAATGTATGACACGATTTCGTATCACTTGAAAAATTTACTGCCATATTCTCACATAAAAAATTCAGATGAGTTTTCCAACAAAGGTAGGTTTGTGTTAAAATTCCATAAAACGTGACGTGAGTGAAATTCTAGTGATTTTTATTTATTTTTTTATTTGAGAGCCCTATTGTGTAGAAAATTTGGCATTCAATTTCTATCGAGGTTGTTCAATTACCTGTCGAGGCTTTGCATAGTGGAATGAATAAGAGATGACCAGTTTTCAAAAACTCTGCTCTATTCGAGCTTTGACCTAATTTATGCTGAGTTTCAGGGAAATGTATGATTAGTTAAAAAGTTCAATCTTTAAAAATGCATTATCTGTTTTTTGTATTCATAAAATTGGCCGAAGTTCTGCTCGAATTGGCTTCTACCTCAATAATAAGGTGATGTTCGGCCTTTGTTTACTTATTTGTAAGCATAGGCGTCTTCATCTGATATTTCAGTTGCCGCGAAACCTAACTGTAATCATAAATGTTAAACATTTTTGTTTCTCCAAGTTTCATTCCCCGTAATTTTGTTCACTTTTCTTGCTTGTGCTCAAAAGTACCTAAAAATTAATTACGGAAATCCACTTCACAATTACGCTTAAGTAAATATTTGGCTCACTGCAGAACGAAAATTGCATAAATATTTACGAAATCTCGTTTTTTTTTTATGTTTGCTAGTCGCCTAATATACTTTTTCCCATTTTGTCAACAACTAACTTCACCTACTTCCTTTATTCTGCCGCTTTTTACTCCTCTGCCTTTCAGCCAACGTATAAATGCATTTCCTCTTATTATTTCAACTTCAGACCTAAAGCACAAAATAATCAAATAAAGGACTTAACAAAATTTTTCACAAAAATAGAACAAATTAATACAAATGAAAAAAAATCAACCGAATTCGAAAACAAAAGACCGCATTAGCCACCGGCTGGCAATGACTAGCAACTGCCGCAGTCACAGTCAAAAAGTACAAATACGTGCGCATAATCTTTACACTGCGCCGGAATGCATTTCTAAAATACCCCAACGTCACGTACGAAAAACTGAGATTTTGAGATTTCGAGATTTTTGAATTTTACATTACGCTCGTACAAAGCAGCCAGGCAGTAGGCTATAAAAATACATGCACAACTATAACGGAGCAGCTTTACATAAAATCACTGACACACACACGCAAATATACACACACTTTCACATAAGCTCCAATTTACATAAAGTAGCGCAGCTCCAGCTATTGACCAAATCACAACAAGCTGGCTGACCAGTTTGCAAGCAGACACCAGCAGCACTGACTATTGCATTGTTTTTGGTCATCCACCTACTTGTAGTTAGCCTATCCAACTGACTGGCTGTTTGGCTGCTGGGCTGCATGGCTTACCAAAACTTCCGGCTTTCGCATTCAAATTTTGAATGTACACAAGCAGTAATGCGCGCCACCCAAATTCGCTCCTGCCAGCGGCAGTTATCCGGTTCAGTGAGGCCGACGACAACGGCGGCGTCGGCATTAAGATAAAAGGCTAACAAATGAAAATACGATGAAAATTGAGAATGCTTAGCATACGAAAAAAAGTGAATAAACAAGGGGAATAAAAAAATAAAAATAGCAAAAATAATATCTAGAAATATGCAAAAACGGAATACAAGTGGAATGAAAATATCAAAACTAAAATTGAAAGTGCAAAATGTGAATTAATTAAATATATTAGTTGTGGTGCTCTAAGCCCTTAATGCCGGTAGAGTAACAAAAGAATAAAAAATGCATTACAATTAAAATTGAAAACAATTGGGTGTAAATCCGCCACGATTTCATATCACTTGAAAAATTTACTGCCATATTCTCACATAAAAAATTGAGATGAGTTTTCCAACAAAGGTAGGTTTGTGTTAAAATTCCATAAAACGTGACGTGAGTGAAATTCTAGTGATTTTTATTTATTTTTTTATTTGAGAGCCCTATTGTGTAGAAAATTTGGCATTCAATTTCTATCGAGGTTGCTCAATTACCTGTCGAGGCTTTGCATAGTGGAATGAATAAGAGATGACCAGTTTTCAATAACTCTGCTCTATTCGAGCTTTGACCTAATTTATGCTGACTTTTGAGGGAATCACTCAACTGGGACTTATTACAAAAATCTACGACTTTAAAAGACCCAGTCGGGTGAGGTAAATCACTATGTATTGGTGGACAGTTAACGTCACCTCCGTAAGCGAGAACCACAGCTTCAAATTGTTCATGAAGAATTGGGGAGTTCACTATGTGGCTGGTAGCACCATTCTGTTGATGCCGCATATAGTCCGTCTTAATAGCATTCAATTTGAGCCAAATTAAATTAATTTTCATCGATCTGTAGTGTTTGACGTTATCGGTGATGACCTGAATATTATCGCACGACAGTACGAAATACTATTAATGTTATCTGGTGAATCTGATGAGCTTCGTTATAGAGCAAGTTTGTTAATAAAGATAGACTTCATCTGAAAATTGACGAAAATTGGAGTGCTCTTCCAAAATACCCGTAGCACTGTCAATAAACTACTTACACGGAGTGGCGCAAACTCTAATGAATTATTTTTTCAAGGAGCATGTAAAATTGATGATAAGCACTTAATGTTCCTAAGATCCAGAACTCCCAGCTGAAGTTACAGCCATTTCAAGGTCTTAGCCGCACGAAAAAGTTTTCAAAAATTCGATTCTCAGAATCACTGTATAACAACAATGTGCTCTTTTTCAACACCTTTTTTTGGAAAAAGGGATTAATAGTTGAACTCTCTGAATTGAGGTATTCTAAGTTTCAATAGCGCACCCTGTTTTCCCAATTTCTGCTGGGGACCAAAACCTTTAAAATCTTGGTATAGATATAATCGGTGGCGCAAAATTAATCACCCAGTCGGAAGATTTATAACTTTTGCAATAATATTTGACACTTCTGAACTAGACAGCTGCAGTATACAATTAGATAGGTAATGAAATGCATAAAGGTCAAAATAAAGATTTCCATAACGCCAAATCATTTATTTTATATTTAGTGAAAAAGTTGTTCGAAAACAAAATTTATTGACTAATTTGGCGTAATCTTGTATAACAAATAATTAGCAATAGATTTTGAAGTTCAATACCGCAAACTGGAACCAAATTCTGAAGGCGCTTGATTGTTTCCAAGATTATCGCCAGTTATTTCTCTGACAGAACCCACCGACGCGTGTGTCGAGGAACATAAACTAACTGGCGGAGTTCCACTAGGCTCAGTTCTAGGCTCCTTGCTGCGGAAAATTGTGTATGACGGTGTCTTACGTCTCAATTTACGCACAGGGTCAAAAATTATAAGGTCAGCTGACGAGATATTGCTGTTATGGTCATAGCTAAATTACCAAGCTGAAGCAATTTGCAGCCAGGCTGTCGGCATGGTAAAAGAATGGCTGCGCAAGAACTGTCTAACTTTTGCGGATCATAAGACTGAAGCAGTACTCATTAGCAGCAGGAAGAAGGTTAGGATGACCAATATAATGGTTGGCGATATCGCCATAGAATCGAAGCCCAGGTATGTAATAATTGACTATTGAGGCTTAACTTCAGAAAGCACCTATTTTAAGTAGTCCAAGTTCCATCTTGAGTCATGATAAGACAGGGAGAGACTGGGTTTGATGCAAGAATCTTGCGTAGTCTACTTACTTCTGAAGTGTTCTCTAATTCTTGAGTGTATGATCGCCAGGATGTGCGTTTTGCCTTCATTGGTTGACAGGAGAGGAACCTCGACGCAGGTGTTGGGTTTTCGGACGTAAATGCGGCTCTATCCAGATTTTATACCTTTGTAGTCCCGGGAGGATTATTATTATATTAGGCGGAGTGTGCTCTACATGCCATTGGTATGACGGCACCCTTGACATTTTGTTTTAAACCTCCTTCACAAAAAAAGAAGCAATGCACGACTGATTATTCTAAATAAAGCAGGCTATTTATCAATCTCGTATAAAATAAATTAAAAAATACTTACATAACGAATGTTCAACATTTTTGTTTTATATGGAAGGAAACACCCAACACCGTAGACAAAACAAAAAATGTCAAATATTAACACTATTTTAAAGCCACTTTAAACTTGAACTTTGCTATACCAAAATGCACTGCGCCATAAGATCGTTTACTTAAAATGTTTTCAAAAATTTTGATTAAAAAATGAAATTTTGATATAAACTATATTATTTTTATAATTCGTTTAAAGATGCCAACTTTTATTTATAACGCTTCTGTAAAAGAATTAGCTATACTTCTATGAAAAAAATAATTAAGATTAAATAAGAAACAAATATATTTTCAAGCGGTTTCACTACGTCTACACTAGATAAAATAATTACTTATTGTTTTCTTATCTTAATTTTAATGCTTATTTTTAGTGCTTTGGAAAAAAAACTTTTTCTAACTAATTAAAGCAAATGTAGTAGAGGAACCTATCATCCAAGAAGCCTTAATTGGTTTTCATACCAAATATTTCCTCCGCTACAGTTTATCAAAATTATCTCTTTCTATTTGCACACCGTACTCATAATTTGCTTTCAATAAGTATATTAATTGGATAGCAAAAACAAAAATTCTACATATTTGCTTTCCACAAATTATGCAATTATCCTTGTAACAAAAGATCAAAATATGGCCAAAGTCTTAATGTCATTATGGTAAACCATAATATTTATGAGTTCCCACTAAAGAGTGAAGGAGAAAATGCCAACATATATTGTAATAAATACTTATTTACGAAATACTCATATCACCATTTATGTGCATATGTACATTAGGGTGACTAAGTGGAAAAACGATTACAATGGCCTGCCGTATAAAGCGTGTTATTGACGGTAATGGAAATTGACTGCGAATATTTATTAAATATTTGCAGCGGGAAACCAGATTATAATATTATCGTGACACCCGGTTCTAAGAGAAAAAACACTCAAAAACTACTGTGCAACAAGAGAAGCCGGCCCGAACTTTATTAACATATTCGAAAAGTACATTTATCCTCCAATAAAATACGCGATGGATTAATTTTGCAAAGCTAGGTTTTTTTTTCTTACCCCATACTATATTTTTCAAGCCCGTCTTACGTTGCTTTCAAAAAAGTGGGCACAGGACTGAAATGAGTGTCTGAACGAAATGAAATATTAAGGCAAACACTGTAAAATTTCTGGTAAAATACTTTCAGAGAATATTTTATCTTATTAAATCGTACTTGTAAGGGCTGTTGTGATCCTTAATTCAATAAACTCCCATAAAAAAACTTGAATAATCGTTAGAGAACTAAACCATTCTAGAAAATTACTCTTCGCAAAATTTTGACAGGGGTTTCCTCAGGCATAACCCAAAGCTCACTAAAAAAATTAGTAGAACAAATCTGTATCAAGAAGAAATTACAGCCAAACTCAGTTGTAAGAGTTTTTTTTAATTTTTTTTTTATTTTTTGCTGTCGAAATGAGCCCAAATTCTGTATCTCTAATCGCTAAAGTAGCCCGACAGACTATAATCTTAATATACAATAGTAATTGATAGGTACCAAACTCTGCTACTCGTATGTGCCAGGATAAAGGGAAAATCGTCATCATCTCCAATGTAACAGTGTTGAATTATGCTGAAATTCTAGTAATATTTCTTCAATTGTGAGTGCTTCATTGGAAATTGATGGTCATAAATTACCTACCAGTGGGCAAATATTGAAGCAGCTTTTTACATCCATCATTGATTTTTGAGGAAAGCCATAAGCCAAAGCAAAAAAGACAAATGGGAAGAACTACGAAACGATCTAAACAATAACCCATGGGGGCTGGGCTACAAAATCGTTATGAAAAAGCTAGGAGCCAAATCCCCTGCTGCTGATATGGAAACCGAAGTGATAAGCAAAATAGTCGACACACTCTTCCCAACACACTGTGCTGAGAGGGAAGAACTCGAGCATGAAGCAACGGAACCTGTCCCATTCACAGAAGAAGAACTAATGGATGCTGCAAAAGCAATGAAATGCAATAAAGCGCCAGGACCTGATGGCATAGTTGCAGAAATATTGAAACTATTGGCAATCGAACGCCCTCTTTTGCTGCTAAACATGTACAACGCATGCCTAAAAGAAGGAATTTTTCCAGAAATATGGAAAAAACAAAAACTGGTACTAATCAGTAAGGGGAAGGGAGACTCAACATTAGCGTCCTCTTATAGACCGTTATGTATGCTGGATAGCGCAGGAAAACTCTTTGAGAAACTGATAAAGCATAGGCTTAGCGAAGCCGTAGAGAACAGTGGCGGCCTCTCCGACAGGCAGCATGGTTTTAGAAGTGGCAGATCCACCTTAGGAGCCATCCAAGATGTAATAGCTAGCGTAGAACATGCCCAGGCGGGTAATCGATACTCCAAACGCTTAGTATTACTAGCCACACTGGATATTAGAAATGCTTTCAACAGTTTAAGCTGGAACGACGTAATTGAAGCCTTAAAGGTAACATTCAAGATCCCGAATAATCTATTGAAGATTATTCGTAGCTATCTCAGTAATCGCGTGCTCTTATACGAAACGCGAGAAGGGTGTAAGACTAAACAAATAACCGCAGGTGCGGCTCAAGGATCAATACTTGGACCTGAACTCTGGAATATAAGCTACGATGAAATCCTTCGAATAGAGATGCCTGAGGATGTGCATTTAGTGGGATACGCAGATGATATTGCAGCTGTAATAAACGCCCGAAACACCGACGAAGCCAAAAGAAAGTTAAATCAGGTGATGATCCGAGTCCAGACATGGCTAGAAGACCACGGATTAAAGGTGGCCACAGAGAAAACAGAGCTAATCCTTCTAACGAACAGACGTATCCCATTAGAAGTAGACATACAAGTACTTGATGCCACTTTATCCACAAAAAGAGTGGTCAAGTACCTAGGAGTGCAATTAGACACAAGGCTAACCTACTGGGCGCATATAAACCATGCTGCCACAAGAGCTGCCAAGGTAAGCGGCATGTTAAGTAAGCTCATGGCAAACCTTGGAAGTCCAACGCAGAACAAGCGCAAACTTTTAATGGACACGACGAACTCGATTCTCTTATACGGATGCGAAATATGGGCAGATTCGCTTAAGGTGCAATGCCGGCGGAAAATTCTGCACTCTGTGCAACGCACCTGTGCTCTCAGAGTGGCTTCGTCATACAGAACAGTATCTGAAGCAGCGGTGTTAGTTATCAGCGGAACCATCCCTATAGATATTCTAGCACAAGAGCGTAAACGGAGATGGGAGGCAAAAACCACAGGAATCCCAGTACCATACTTCTCCGATAATAGAGTTCAAACACTTATACTTTGGCAGGCAAGATGGAACTCTGAAAGGTATGGTAGGTGGACAGCGAGACTAATATCCAATCTAAAAAAGTGGGTAGAAAGAAAGCACGGTGAGGTTAACTATTACCTCACACAGTTTTTGTCCGGACATGGGTCCTTTCGTAAGTATCTGTGGCGAATGGGAAAAGTGAGCCAACCAAACTGCATATATGGAGATAATGAGTATGATGATGCGAAACACACCTTCTTTAAATGCGAGAGGTGGAACGTAGAGAGAACAGGTCTGCAGCGAGCTATTGGTGTATTTACACCTGAAGAAATTATTGAGAAAATGATGATAGACGAAGAAAAATGGAATGCCGTCGCAAATTTTGTGGAGGATATTATCCGAAGAAAGAAGCGTGAAATGGAAACTTATGTTGAAGAGCATTGAGCATAGGTTTCTCAAAACAGGCGACCCTGGACGCAGGGTGAGTAAGTAAGTGTCCTTTTTAGGACGCCGTCTTGGCCCTCTACCTCGAAGCAATGCGGAAGCAGTCCCGGGGTGGAGGGAAAAATCCAAGAGAAGAGGAGGGATATTTTTAGTGGAATCACCACACACGTAGTAGCGACGGTTACTATATGGTGCGAAGGCATTTTTAACCCAACCTCACTGCCAAAAAAAAAAAAAAAAAAAAAAAAAAAAATCATTGATTTGCTAGAAGTATCGGAAATATAGGTAGTCACACGCCTCGTTTGGTAAAAGGAATTTCTTTTCTTTTGCCATAAGCATCTTAGTAACATCTCCACAACAATTTTTAACGAGATGTGACCTCTGTAGCTTCATAGTTATGATTAGGGCTTTTAGGCATAGAGGTGACGCCCTATAAAACGAATTAATTTTTATGTGACTTAGTTGTGTCTCTGCATTAATTTCCACTGCCGTGTGATTTATGTTCTCTAGATTCTGACTCCTTCAACATTTCATGTCTACGGGTGTTGTCGTAATCTTTTGTCAAATTCAACTTTTATATTCTTCATCATGGGATCGAGAATAAAAGAAATAATTTCATTAATTCTTAAATGAAAACTGGAATTATTAACTGCAAATGCAAACTTTAGTGCTTGCCTTTCCTATGTATTTTATATGGAAAAGCAAAATAGTCAGTGCGGTACTACTTAAAATTAACCCACGAAGCCGATTATAGTATCTGTCATTTCTGCAAAATAGTGTATATTTCAAAATATTTCGTCAGGTCACCCTAATATACATACAGTAAGTGTCACTTCAAATCATACAGCTCCTGTTGGGCAAATCTGCAAGGCTGGTTGGTTTTTTCGTGTATATCTCAGCAGGCATAGGTTTCAGCTTCAACTTTTAAAACACCCCTGATACAAAATCGCAAAGCTATCAGCGTAAAAAGTCATATCTGCAAAACTGTTAATGCATACTAATAGTAGCTTCGTGAATTCTCCACCATTTTATACAAGAATTGCGTGGGCTACAGAGCTGCTTATCAAAATAGTTTAAAAACTGCTATTAAAATTTTGTTAAGGCCGCCGTAGCTGAATGGGTTGGTGCCTCTCGGCAGGCAATGGCAAACCTCCGAGTGTATTTCTGCCATGAAAAAGCTCCTCATAAAAATATCTGCCGTTCGGAGTTGGCTTGAAACTGTAGGTCCCTCCATTTGTGGAACAACATCAAGACGCACACCACAAATAGGAGGAGGAGCTCGGCCAAACACCTAACAGAAGTGTACGCGCCAATTATTTATATACAATATATATATTTTTTTTTTTTAATTTTTATTTACTTTTTAAAGGGCTTGAACATACGATTCATACAGTTTCTCGCAAAATATGAACTAGATTTGCCAAATAAATTGCAAAAACAAATTTATAAAACTAAAATTAAATTCTAAAAAATTCGTCGATTTCCAAAAAAAATTTAAAAATTTTATTATTGTACAACTTAAGAAATTTTTATGAACTCCTGTAAATTTTTTTTAGTTTTTTAAGAACTACGATTTATTCAGTTTTTCCACAATATGAACTAAACTGTGCTATTAAATTACAGGAAAAAATGCCACAAAAATCAAATCTAAATTTTAGAAATTTCAAAAAAGTTGTATTCAAACTTCTGAAATTTTAATGAAATTTTGTAAATTATTTTTAATTTTTAAGGCCACCGGCTACGATTTATAAAGTATTTCTCAGTATATGAATTCAACTTCCATAATGAACTGTAAAAAAATTTACAAAAGTCGAAGAATAGAATAGAAGATTCGTCGATTTCAGAAAAGTGTAAAAAATGGTATTGAAATTTTTTAAATCTACATGAACTTTTGTAAATTTTATTACAAGGCTTTTTAAAGGCTTACACCTATGATTTATACTATTTTTCTCAGAATATGAACTAACTTTGCATAATAAATTTAAAAATAAAACTTTTCCAAAACTCGACACTAAATTTTTAAGAATTCGTCGATTTCAAAAGACTTTAAAAAGGTAATTAAAATGTTTGAAGTTATTATGAACTTTTGTATTTTTTTAAGTTTTTGAAGGGCTTGCAACTATGAATATAAAAAAAATTTTTTTTTATTTTCATCGAGTTTTCATTTAGGTTAGGTTAGGTTAGCCTGGTTGGCAACAAGCCACGTATAAACCATTTGATCCCTAGCGATACTAGATGGAGACCGACCTTTATGAATGTTCGGCATTAGACATCATGCAGGATGTCAGCGCTTTTGGCGAATCTAAGCAGCGCTGGGAGATCCGCTTTTGAGACGATTGTTCTAAAGTTTCCTCAACATCCTCTCTGCATTTTCTGCATTTGTCCGTGTTAGCAATCCCTATCTTTTACGCATGTGCAACCAATAGATTATGACCTGTTAGCATACCTAAGATAGTTCTGTATTCCTTTCGCGAGAACGTAAGTACGAATTGAGTCAGTTTTTTGTCGTTAGTTCTACACATGACTTTTGCTGTTTTGCCTGTGTTTAGATTAGTTCACCTAGCTTCCACTCGCCTTTTCATGTACATAGTTGTCCATTTCATTGCATATTGTATTTAGCGGTTTTTGTATGTCGGTCTCTTGTTGAAAAGGTAGTCTAGCAGCCCTTTTTGCTATCTCATCTACAATTTCGTTCCCCATAATGCCTTTGTGACCAGCTACCCAGTAGATATGCAGCTTATTGTTTGCGGCTAGTCTTCCGATGGCCTCACTGAGTTTTCATTTATTTTACATAAATTTCTCCCAAGTTTATATGAAAATTTCGAAACTGATTAAAATTGTTTTTGTTAGCATATGAATTTCATTTTTATAACAAATTACCAAACAAAAAATGTTAAAAAAATTAAAATCTGATACATACTTTTGAAATTTCGTCACTTTTTCATAGTTTCTTAAGCAGTCCACGGCTAGTATTTGTACCATGTTTTGGGATTTTATAATTAATTAAAATAGTAATTGGTGCTTACACCCTTCATTGGGTGTGCCCAAACTAGTCGTCGTGCTTGCCATTTGCGTCTTGATATAATTTTCATGGAAAATTTTAGAACATATTCACACCATCAACCGTAAAAAATTAATATCAATTTTACAAAAAAAAAAAAAAAAAAAATAATTCAGTTTTTTTTTTGTTATTTCAATGAGTTTTCGTAAATTTTTTATAAGCTTTGTTTTTTAAATGGAAGACTATAATTCAAACTGATCTTTAAGAATATGAATAATTAAGAAAATGAATTTTTAAAAACTGCAAAATCTGATTTAAATTTTTTATAACTTTTGGCGATTTTTGTGATTTTTTTTTTTTCAAAAAGATATGTTAAGATATGAACTATGTGTTTATAAATAATTTATAAAAATGCATATATGGCAAAAAAGAGTTTTACGATTTTAAGTGGCATACACTGTACATATAAAAGTGTATTTATGTATAAAATCACACATACATTTGCACAATTACAGCGGTTTATTAAATTATTACTGCCGTCTATTAAATGCCAGCAGCAATAAAAATACTATATACCTAACTTTGTAGCATACAACTTATGTGTGTATGGATGTACTTATGTATCTGTGTATATATCGATGCCTGTATTTATATATGTATGTATGAATAAGCATATGTGTGCACATATGAGAAACAAAGTTAGGAAAATAGCTAAATCAATGTCTAAAATATATGCATACGTATGTCTAGCCCTATATCTATGTCTATGTTAAGTAAAATTTTGTTGTCAAGATTGTAAAAATGAAAACATCCGACTTACATTAGCGCCTGAGGACGGAAGGACACAAAATACAATAAGACGGAGAGGAAAATCAAAACAAATTAAGGCAAATCGACAAACCCCTCAAATATAGTGATATAAATGTATACTCATAAATATATACTAATACAGAGACGCATATACATGCACATATCTATATTTATACTTGGCGTATGCTGGGCATAGCAAGCGGCTGAGAATTGTCGTTTATTATCCTATCGACTGGCTAACTGACTGGTCAACTTAACAGTCGCATTAAGAAGACAATAAAGTTTATGTGCGACGCAAATCTCACGGTAAATGATAGCAAGAAAGTTGTATTATGTTTTTTTTTTTTTTTTTGCCTAACCACACTGATTTTGCGAATGAGCCAAGATGTTGCGTATACGCACTGTGAAACATGTAGAGATTCAACCCAAGCGTCCCTTGATATGATAAGGAAAATTGGTGTTTGTAAATTTGCCGCAGAAAGTCAATGTACTAGAAGATATAAAACAAAACAATACATGCGAATAAAATTTAATACTTGCAGATTTGTTGGTATTGGTGTCGCATTATTTTCGGAGCATTTAGTTCAAATGGCGACACAGTTATGCGTTCGAACAAAATTTTTTTTGTGCTTTTTGATACGCTTGAACTTTCGGATAACAAAGAAATAAATGGAAAAAAATCAAGTTTTTTTTCCTAATTTTAATTGTCACAAAAAAGGTGTATTTGCGAGATTTATAACGGATACAACTGTAGTTTATCTAATATATATACCCCTGTATACTTGATGTAAAATTTTAAACTATTGCGCGATATCTTATTTATTTATAGGAACATTAACACAAACATAATGTATGTATTTAAAATACTGCGAATAATTCGAAACTGATCATCTTTGTTACCTTTTAAAGCACGTTGCTTAACATAAAAAGCATAGATTTTTTTATAACCCCCTGTAAAGAAGTTGTATTCCTGCCAATGATAATTTCACCGAAGGAGATCTTCAATGCACTAAAAGTCTCCTTTCATAAAAGAACAGAAATTATTATGGTGTATCCTGCTAATAAATATAAACTGAAGTAGTAGATGAACTCAGTAACGTTGAAGTTTTTGTTTTTCTGAAATAATTAGTTGGAATTTGCCTTATGCTGCTAGTCATTCAAAAATGCATTAACAGTTTCTTTCGGAAAATTGTGTTAACATTACACCTTTTGAACATAGTTGGGTGAGTTTCACGAATGATGACACGAGCAAAAGAATTGAATGAAACCGAAGAACAAGAAATATGACCTTAGAAATGGTGAAAAAATGCAAACAAAATTGGCTTCCAAAAATAATAACTAGTACAAGTATGTTGTTAAAAACATAAGTGTCAAAACTATGACAAGAGCAAGCGCATAGCGCACCTTTGTAAAGCTTCTGCAACCGCAAAACGTGGGTACCATGAAATCTCCTTCACTGGAAATGATGATCTTCAGCAATGAGAAAAAGAATAAATTTGTATGGCCCAGCTGGATATCGTTACTACTGCGGAAAGAAAAGCAAATTAAGAGGGTTTGGGATGGCCAGTGCAGCATTAAGAAAAATACATTAAAACACGCTGAAAATTGTTTTGAGTGTAGCATAGTGAATGCTTTGCACTATCAAGACACGCCCTTTGAATATCTTCTCCCGTTTTTATAAAGTAGTATACCTTTAGAAGATGAATAAATCATATTCTAGTAGTACAATATGCTTACTCACGTGGCAAACTCTACAAAAAAGTTGTTCAAGAACTTTGGTGTTTCAGTTTTATAATGGCCAGTCTTAGACCTGCCCTCGAGTCCTAATAGAAAACTTGTGCGAAGTCATGTCAAGAAAAGTTTACATTAAAAATTTGGATGGATTGAAGAAGGTTCCCGCACACCTGGCGAGAAACTTCTACTGAAACTCGTTCCAAATGTTCTTCAATGATTGTTGGCAGTGATACAAAATAAACTTTGGTCTACTAAATAAAAAACAATAATGATATTGAGCTTCTAATAATTCACAAGTTTTCAAGCATAAACCGTAGAAAATTTCAGCAAAACTGCAAAAGAAATGAATACATTTAATATTCGTTTTTAAAAATCTGAATTCTTTAGTATAATAATTATAATAATAATTCTGTCTTATTAATTGTATTATTTAACAATGTTTTCTTTGAAAGCATTTAACGTAATTTCTATTACAATAAATATATATAAATTATATATACATAAGTACTAGAATGCCACAACAAAAATGTCTACCTAAATTAAAAAATTGTATCAACAAAATATATTAAAATTTTGTGTATAAAAAGATTTTCTTCCAAGAACTGAACTTAACTGACAGAAAAGTTTAAGTTTTATGAATAATGAGTAATGAGTAATGAATAATGAGTAATGAGTAATGAGTAATGAGTAATGAGTAATGAGTAATGAGTAATGAGTAATGAGTAATGAGTAATGAGTAATGAGTAATGAGTAATGAGTAATGAGTAATGAGTAATGAGTAATGAGTAATGAGTAATGAGTAATGAGTAATGAGTAATGAGTAATGAATAATGAATAATGAATAATGAATAATGAATAATGAATAATGAATAATGAATAATGAATAATGAATAATGAATAATGAATAATGAATAATGAATAATGAATAATGAATAATGAATAATGAATAATGAATAATGAATAATGAATAATGAATAATGAATAATGAATAATGAACAATGAACAATGAATAATGAATAATGAATTTGTATAATTGTTGAGTATTTTGAACGAAAAATGAGTACAGAAACATGAATTAAAGCTAACTTTTAATTATACGAGTATATAGGAAAAAACTCAGAACATGCCCTTTTTTGCTTTCGTGTGCTGTAATATAACAATGTAATAATCCTCATGCACATAATCCTTAAAACGGGCTTGCCACCCACTTCAGCAAATTTCAATAAAGCTCAACATGCTAACTACTACAATACATTTCTAACTACTTATACATAGTTGTAATTGGTGAGTCAACAAAAGAGTTTGGAAGAAATATATCTTTATAAATGCGGTTCAAAGTGTCAGTACTCACAACTTACTCCAGCATTATTATGATAAACTACACAAAAATGCGCAAAGGCCAACAAATAAACAAAGTTCAAACTCTATTATTGCTTGTTTCTCAGCTCATAAAGGACGCGGATGTTAAAAGTTGAAGAAAACAAACTACGAAAAATCGGCTTTTAAGGGTATTTCATGGCTTTTGTTGCGATATACGAGTATCTACTTAGCGCAATTTATTTATGAATTTATTGTCCACATTGACATAAAATGGTAAAATTGCATGTAGTACAAACATACAGAAATATTCGATCTCTAATGTGTAAAGGGCAAATGTATATGTATGAGAAAATACATCCATATACATCAACATCTACTTTTGTTAGTAATAAATTTGTAGCACAGCGTCCGACATTTGTAATTTGAGTGCAATTTTTTCTAGTTCGCGTAGTAGCTAAACATTTGCACATAAAAGTATGTACATACATATGAAAAAGCTCCTCATAAAAAACCATCTGCCGTTCGGAGGCGGCGTTAAATTGTAGGCTCCTTCATTTGTGGAAAAACATCAAGACGTACGCCACAAATATGAGGAGGGTCTCGGCTAAATACACAATAAAGAGTGTAAGCGCCTATTACGTATAAATATGTACATGTACATATATATTTGACATACACATATATTTTTACATCATTTTCCTTTCCTTTTTTTGTAGGATAAACTGGGCAGTCTGGAGTTGCTCACTTTTCATGAGTTTTTCACCGTCGAACGTGCTAATGTGTCATCAATTTGAATTATCGAGCAAATGTGGCTACTTAAATGCATGCCGCAAGCTTGCTACATATGAGAGTAAATACATATATACATACATACATATGCAGGAGTAACACTTGAGCACATTTAGTAAATTAGAATGAGCTTACATACCTCCCTCCTCTATTCGAAAGAAGGCCGAACTTTCACAGCTACTTATAGCGTTCACTATGTATATAACATAAACTTATTGAGAAGTTCTGGCAATTTATTCCTTTCTTATTTTATTGCAGACATTTTTTTATGAAAACGTAGTTAAATCTCTTACAAAAACGATTTCAATACAAATTTCCAACTTTGTGCAAATGCATATAAAGACTTCACCCTTTTTTATCAGATTTTTTTTTATTTTTTTTTTTTTTCATAACACTCCTCAATTATATAGTTGATTTCTTACTCTTTTTGTTTGCTGAACTGGTAAGTGTTTTCTCTCACAAAAAACTGAACCACGAAAAATGCATCGCCAGAAAAAATGGAACAAAAATTATCAAACATCACTGCGAATTTTAAACTGCTTAAAACATGCGCTTTATTGTGCTAAAATTAATGGGCTATATAACTGCATACTCCAAAGTTATCAAAAAATTGAGATTATTAACGGCGAAATTTCGACACAAATTTTTAAATTTATTTTTTTAATTTGTATAAAGTTTGAAACAAGGATTCGTATAGTTCTTCATGGAGAATAGACTATATTTTCATGAAAATGTATATTAAAATTAATTAAAAAACAACTAAATTGTAATAAGTCCTAATACTATAGTAAACGGAGTGTATGAGGTGATTGAGCGCTTGAACGAAAACAAAACAAAAAAAGATTCCCAATCAAGATTGATGACACTTTTAGGATCTTAAGCCATAAAATACCATCAACCTACAAGCCTTCAGCTGGTAATGCTAGAAATTAAAATTTAGAAGTTGTAATTAATATACTTTTTAAATAATCAAAACCGAATTTTGGGTCATTAGCCTCCTTTCCCAGACGCGGTCACATATTCGTCTTCTGCTTCGATATACAATTTCTCACTCTCTCTGAGATTAGTAGCCAAAAAGTTCTCAATCTACATATTTTCTGAAAATTTTATTTAGCAGCTTGCGTAGGTTCGTTGCTTGAAATTTTCCTTACACATCCAAATGAAGTTTAGAGAATAGATATTAAACACAGAGTGCCACATCAGATAAAGTGTTTGTTTGTTTTGATTTTTTTTTTGATTTGTTGTTTTCATTTTAAAAATTCACTCAAAACTTTTGATCTATGAGCGCATTATCGCGCTAAAGTGAACAGCTGCCAAGTTATCGATATTCAGCTCGAATGCAATGTATTCCCGCCACAGTTATTCCAAAAAACCCAAATGAAAATTTTCAGTTAACATTTGGTCTTGCAAAACAAATCGAATCAGAATCGTAAAAATAAACAATCATGACATTCTTTTTTGATCTATGGTTATGACGTATTGATTTTACTCTAGTGACCTCCATTCAGCTCTAAAAAGAGCTTTGCTTTATGTAAAGGGTTTTCCAATAACAGGTGTTATTTTGAATAGCTCGCTATTTCGGTAGATGTCACTTTTGAAGCTGTCATTGTTTGATATGAAACAACGCATTGAAATTATTAAAATTTACTATAAAAATGGTGAAAATTTGGCAGAGACGCACAGTGCGGCCGATTCCCGAAAAGCTGGTCAAAACTCAAAAAATTAAGTAATTGATTCAAAATTTCTTACTCGGGGGTTGTCGGGGTCGCTGATTACGAATTTGATCTTAAAATTTTGAAAATCCACCCCCTTCCACCCCTATTGGCCACCCCCTCACGTGAAATAGCGTATATTCAAGAACATAATCAAGATGCATGTTAATTTATGTTTTCAGGGTCGCTGATTACGAATTTGATCTTAAAATTTTGAAAATCCACCCCCTTCCACCCCTATTGGCCACCCCCTCACGTGAAATAGCGTATATTCAAGAACATAATCAAGATGCATGTAACCTTCCGAAGATCATTCCATTTGGTTTTGTTCAATTTACTCCTTTACAAAATCTTTCAAATGTGTACAACTTTCACTATTCATCGACAGTAATACGATGCTCAAACGAAGGCCACGTTGCGACTGAAAATTCAGAGGATACTTAGGGTACAGGACGTTGCTATGAACGGTTTTCACTACTCAAGGCATTACTGTAGCCAACCAAAAGACAAAAAAACTCTATGTAGAAACTCTTTTTTTCGACTTTTGGCCAGCTTTTTGGGAATCGGCCGCACTGTTAGACGGTTCGTGAAATTGGTAAAATTCGAGCTGTTGAGACAAGTTAGTGATGCGAAGAATAAAACCCGTGCACGTCGCTCAAGAAGAGCCGAAAATATTGCTGTTGTAGGCCCATTTCCACCTCGGTGGCGTCGTCGGTAAGCAAAATTGTCAGATCTGGGGCTCAGAAAATCTAAGAGTTATTGTTGAAAAGCCTCTCTATTCTCAACGTGTGACTGTTTGGTGTGGTTTATGGCCCGGCGGAGTCACTGGACCTTACCTTTTCGAAAATGAAGCTGGAGCAACAGTTTCGGTGAATGGATTGCGCTATCGAGACATAATTAACGATTTTTTATGGCCGGAATTGGATGGTATTGATCTGCACAACGTTTATTTTCAACAATACGGCGCTATGTGCCACATTAGCAACGAAACAATTCTTTGAATATCAAAATAACACGTCTTATTGGAAACCCCTTTAGATGGGGGAGAATGCCACACATTCTTCTCGTCAGAGTACAACAGTTTAAAAAACGAAAATTTTACAGCTCTGTCGTACGACGGAATAGCAAAGTTTTTTCTGCACTACAAAGGTCTCATAAACTCTTTTTTTTTGGCTGCACTAAGCGCCATTACGCGGCCGCCGTAGCCGAATGGGTCGGTGCGCGACTACCATTCGCAATTCACAGAGAGAACGTCGGTTCGAATCTCGGTCGCCTAGCGGTCGCCCTCGGCAAGCAATGGCAAACCTCCGAGTGTATTTCTGCCATGAAAAAGCTCCTTATGAAAATATCTGCCGTTCGGAGTCGGCTTAAAACTGTAGGTCCCTCCATTTGTGGAAAACATCAAGACGCACACCACAAATAGGAGGAGGAGCTCGGCCAAACACCCAAAAAGGGTGTAAGCGCCAATTATATATATAGCACTCATTAGATGGCGAAAATGCACAACACTCTCAGGGAAAAAATTAGCAATTGTTGAGCCATTTTAAACATACACCCTACCTAAATTAATGAGCTATAAAAACGCGTACCGAATTTTTTTTTTCTTTTAATTCTGGCAAAAATTTTAAAATTTTGTTGAAAATTCGTCGAATTTTTATAAATTTTTTACATAGTTTCAAATTTTGATTCAAATGGCTTTTACTCCGGAATGAACTACACTTTCATCAAAAAAATATTTAAATTAAAATATAATAATTTTGCAACGGGGTAAGTTCGGAGGTAAGGATAAGTGTACTAACTGAGATATGGAAGCACTTTAAGGTGATTTTTAACAATATTATTAATATTCCATTGAAGTAAGACATCATTTTGATTACTTGTTATAGTAACATACATTTTCCGAAAACATTTTACTAAAAGTTGATGTTTCATGCTTATAATGCGCCTTGAATCCGAATCCACGAAGTGATAGTAAAACCCACTCATTTTTGGCGAATGCTATATCTTTACATACATTTTCTAAATATCATAGTTCACATTTTCCTAACAAAAAACACTTTTTTATTTAAGGGCACCACTAGAGTTAAGCCACCAATGCACCTGAAACTTAATATTATTTTAGATATCTTCAGTCGCCAAATATGGCTGAATAAAAAAAAATCCAAAAGAAGAAATAACTAAATAACTCTGTAATTATAAAAAGCTATTTTTTTTTAATATGGAGTATATAAGTAGACATTCCTGTATAGAGGCATATCTAGTCTACACTTTACCATTCGCCAACACTTAATGAGCTATTGCTCTTTCCCTTTACGTTTTATTTTAGGTTTACATAAAACTGGTTTTTATTTCAGTAGCCTACAGAATTTTCTTTTTTATCTATTCCTGCTCGTTTCTAGTACAAATTATTTCTCTTCAATGAGCTGGATGCCCGCTGCCCCTCTTTATACTCATCGCCTATTGACTTTTTCATTTTTATTTGCCGCTCAAGTACACAAAAAAATTGATTTGGCCTCCGTTTTTTTTTAATTTTTTTTTTTACTTTACCATTCTCTGCGTCAGTAGTTTTAATTTGAATTTATGATCTGACTTTTCTCTTTTCACCATTTTTTTTATTAGTAGTCGCCATTTTCTTCTGAGAATTTTTTTTTTATTTGCTTTACTATTTCTTTGTGCAGCAGCCAATTTAATTCAATTTAAGTTGCATGCGAAAATTGTTATGGTAGACGAAGAAAAATTGCCACTACATTTTCCATGGAACATTTTTGATATCTTAAACTTGCAATCATTAAATGCTGAGGCTTTCCTACGAATTGGACGGCCTTAAGTGAACATAAATTGAATATTCGAGTCACCCAGTGGTGGTTGTATACACAGAAAATGTTGAAAAATTAATATTGGCCAATCGAGGCATTAAAACGTGGCAGTTAGCAGAAGAACTACAGATTATCAAAGAATTAATTGGAGAGATTTAGATGATCTCTTACACAATTCATGAGCGCTAAACATTCTATCGGAAGGTTTATAATTTTTCCAAAATTGAAACATGAGTTTAACTATTTTTTTACAATATAATATAAGAAAACTTTTTTAGACAAATGAATTTCTTATATTTTTTAATAATAGTTAGAACTGTGCTTACTATTACCTTAAAATTGCATAGTGGGTGTTGGGTCACCCTAATGGCATTCGCAACGAATATTAAAATACTCAAATATTCACTCATAATGTAAACTGAAACAGTATATGACATTTGTGAGTTATACACTTTAAGATTTATCAGCACTTGTTTTTCTGTGAAATAAGTAGGCTTTGATTTTCTGTAAAAATAAGAAGACTTGGTTTTTTTGTAGAAATAAATAGGCTTGGATTGAGATAATTTTGGTATATAAAGGAGAACATTTTTTTAAATGGTTGGTCAAAATTGTAAATCGTAATTTGAAGTGAATAAATTAACTGATATTTTTTGTCGTCGTTTCGTCTGTAGCTGCAGTATTTTGGTTTCCTTAATGATTTTGGCTTTGTACTCATTTCGTGTCAGGCTACAGGATTTCATCATCTTTTCGTCACAAACAACAAGATTTTGGTTCAACAGCAGGATTGTGGCTTCTCTGGGGTACACAACCCACTACCTAAGTTTTGTGCTACCTTGGAAAATAGTCCTCGGTTCATCAGTGGGATTCCCACATCTTTTCGGCTTAATTGGAATAGGTACAACGAACCAGTTCAGCGTTGCCGGGAGCGTTCTCCCACATGCTTGTTTATATTTAAGTCGTTTTTAATTAAGTTGGTTACACGCCGTGATACGCAAAACTTAATCGCTTTCGTGATATTCAAGTTGTGAGATTATTTAGAAAAAAAAAATTTATATTATACAAGCATTTTTTTTTATGTTAGTACCATTATTGAATTTTTTATTTCTCGTTATTTATTTTGAATCTACGATTATTCGCAAAGTAATTCCTATTTTACGTCATTGAAGAAATGTTGTGTGGAAACTGTTCTGCGCCCTATTTTAAAAACTGGTTTGTCTAGGATGGCTTCTCTAGTAACCCTGTATAAAGCGTGAAGATTTTTGAATAATTTTGATTTATATATGTATTTGTATATATTTTGTTTTTGTTGAGAGAGCAAGACAGGCTATTAGTTAGGGAAGACAATTTCAATCAAATTACCTCTATAGCTGGTAATTGCTAGTTCTAGCAAGTTTGCGAAAGATTTTCGGTAGTTTTCGATTTCACGTTTCATTTCTTGAATCATTTCTGAATGGTGAATGAAGTGCTTAACCTTAACGGCGTTCAACAAAAAAGAACGGTGTCCAAGCAAAGAACGACCCCGCAACAGTTTAAAAAAAACTGTACATAAAATTCCAAGCGCTAGTTGAAAAACCCAATAATTCCCATTAACAACCGATAAGCTACTGACTGGAGTCCACGGACACACCATACACTTTTCTCTGTACATACCTAAATACGTTGTTGAAATTTGTTTGTTAAAATCACATAATTTCTGTAATTTCCATTATTTTCCATTAAATGCACGGTCCACAATTATTATTTTTTGTTTTGCTTCGTTAAAGTTTTTGGCAAAAGCCAAATGCTTTACACCTTGCATTCCTTTATTATCCCTGCACAACTACAATGTAGGTAAAGCAATTCTACTATTATATTTATCTTTTAGTATTGAAGTAGAAGAACTAGCAACAAATTTGGCAGCCAGTAGACAATTCCTTGTAATAAACAGCAGTAGCAATTACAAACAAACATACACAAAAATGTCCAATTCTAAATTGCTTTTTCGATTTTATCTTCAAATGTGGGTTATACGTGCAATTTTACCACCTCTTCACATACATACCACATACATACCACATACACACATGCATACGCACTAATGAATTGCGTATATGCGATAGGAGAAATTTCAAGAGAAGTATTAATACACTTTTACAGCCATGGCCAACTGAGTGACAACAATGCACGTTTTGGTTTTGAAATGCTTGAAGAGTACTGGTTATTGAATGTCTCAACAAATTCCACATATTTATTGTAGATGAGGGATAAGTAAGCCACTTAATGTACTTTCTTTCTTACATAAAATGAGCCATTTTATTCTTGAGAATGATATTTTTGAACGTCATCTAGAAAGCTTTTTAAAAATCGATTTAGTAAATCTTCTGTTTTGCACTGAAAATAGTCGATAAGTTGTTTTGAGCTGTATTGTGCAAATTCTTATTACCGACTAGCTTCATTCTATAGTGGAAAGTTATTCCATAAGAGGTCAGGGAATCAATATTTCGACCGATGTTTCTAATAATCAAATCAAGATGAATAAAGAACGATTTTATATAACTTAAGAAATAAGGTTTGCCATTGCGTGGCGAGGGTTGACGACAATTAGAAATAAGTAAAGGCTATTTGGTGCTTCATACCGACAATGGGTTTCGAGAACGACTCAACCAAGTGGTAGTCACGCGCAAATCTATTCTTCGGCTTACTTACTCGAGAGAGGCTCCTACGTTATTTATACTTTAGATATTAAGAATATGTAAACCTAACTATAGTCATTAATTTGAGATATTTCGGACAATAGAACCCTGAAGCTAGGCGCAGCCAGGCATTCGAGTGCCTGGCAGAGTTTAAAGCGATACCTTCACTTTGGATGATGTTAAGAACCTGGCAGCCACGATTGAAAGAAAATTCAGCATCCGAACTTGTTTTTCTTCATATTCTTCCCTATTATACTGTATATTAATCAACCAAACGCATTTAAAAAATGAGAAATGGTTATCATGGGTTTTTCTTTTGTTATTTTGCTGTTTTTGAGGAGGTTGAAATCAAAATGTCAGAAACATCTCAAAGGGGCCGTCACACCAATGGGATGTGGAGCACGCTCCCACTTATACTATAACAATCCTCCACCTCAGCTAATTCTACCCTGGGACCACAAAAGTTTAACTTCTGGGTAGAGCTGCGTTTATGTCCGAAGACACAACAGGTACCTGCGTCCAGGTTCCTCTCCTGTAGGCGTACAATACTGTATTAAATGTTTCACTCAAACGTCTGTGCTTGTTGTCGGTTCGTCAGAAGCTGTCCGCCTTCTCTGTTGCTAAAACGCTTTGCGTGCCCAATCAATAGGGCGAAGTCGCATCATAATCTTACCTGCGATCGTTTGCACTGCCTCCCACTTACCGCTGGTTGCGCACATATCTCGTATGAGGGTGCTGGAGGACGGTTGATGACCCAAGGCTTGCTCCAGTGTAGCTCGTTCCTCTCTAAAGCGGTCGCAATAAAACATGACGTATTCTGCGTTTTCGTCAGTATTCGGGCAATTTGGACAGAAAGGGCGGTCTGCCAGCTTAAAACGGTGCAGGCATTCCTGAAAACAGCCATGTCCGCTGAGCAACTGCGAAAGGTGATAGTCGGTGTCTCCATGTTTTCTCATTAACCACAAACCGTGGTATGAGTTTGTAGGTCCAACGTCCGCTTTGTGACTCATCCCAACGCTGCTGCCACCGGCTGTTAAAGAGCCGAAACATTTCATCTGCCAAGAGGTTTAGGGGTATCTTTCTAGCTATTACGCGGATTGCATCATCAGACACCGTTCTATATGCGCAAGCTACACGCAGCGCCCCTTGCCTGTATGTCTGGGTTCCCATGGTTGTTGGTTCAATGTACTCATATCTAGCCAAGGACTTTCGCCTCAGCAGCGTCCTCCAAATATTTATTGGGAATGTTTGCGCGCATTTTTGTAGTATTACAACAATAACAATAATAAAAAAATAATAACTACAGCAATACCATTTTTTTTTGCGGATGAGGGTGTTTAAAATGCCTAATGCATCATCAAAGCTGCCGTCGCAGCAATGGTATGTCCGTGGACTAAAAACCTCCCCATCGTTTGGAACCGTAGCCCGCATTATTGATTTCGCATTACTTCTGTGTGGCGTTCCATCTTACTCATTACAAAGGTCTATGTCTATGTACCTGCGACCAGGTCCCACTTTTTTATACGGAGAATGGATATTCTCCCTCGATATCATTTCCAACTTTTTTGTTCGACGTTCTTGTTCATAATGCATGCATTGGAAGAATGTGAATTTCATTCTCCGAACGTATTTGGGTTGCATAAAAATTGACTTCACTGAAATTCTTGCTGTTTCATGTGGCGATGTTTTCTAGCCGTTCATCTGCCGCGTGTTTTGTTAATCCAGCGGTCTTCCCGTAGCCTTGGCGTTTAATCTCTTATTTCTTATTGATAGTACAATTGTGAAGGCTTTACCACAAAATGCTATAAAGTTACTCACACAAATATATAATGGTATCTTGAATGTAAATCATTACCCCACCCAGTGGAAATGTATGTCGTAGTAATGGTCCCAAAACCAAACAAACCTGAAAATAACGTCAAGTCCTATCGCCCCATTAGTTTGCTCGTAACATTCCCGAAGATATTCGAAAGAATATTTTTGAAAAGAATGTTACCTGTAATTGAGGGTCAAAATATCATTCCTGAACATCAGTTTCGGTTTAGAGTTGGGCATGGCTCACCAGAACAATGGCATAGAATTGAGAATGTTATTACAGATGCGATTGAAAGAAAAGAATACTGTTCTGCAACCTTTCTTGACGTTCAACAAGCATTCGACAGAGTTTGGCATATGGGACTACTCTTTAAAATTAAAAAACTTTTACCAGCACATTTTTACTTAGTGCTTAAATCTTATCTAAGCGACAGGCACTTTTATTTAAAGCACCAAGATGCGGCATCTGAAATATATAGTATCAACGCAGGTGTGCCTCAGGGTAGCGTTTTAGGCCCAGTCTTGTATACGATATTTACTTACGACATGCCGACAACAGAAAAGGTAGAAGTGGCGACTTTTGCTGATGATACAGCCTTCATCGCATCTAGTCAGTCCCCTGCAGAGCCCTCCTCCCTGCTACAAAATCACTTACACACTTTGGAAACTTGGCTCAATAAATGGAAAATTAATACAATATTAATCATGAAAAGTCTATTCATGTTACATTTACACTAAGAAGAAAACAATGTCCTCCAGTGTATTTAAATGGGCATCAAATTCCTACTAGCGACACAGTCAAGTACTTGGGAGTGCATCTTGATCGACGCCTCACATGGAAAAATCATATTAAAGCTAAGCATCAACAGCTTAAAAATAAAACCAAAAGAATGTACTGGCTACTTGGTGGCAAATCTCAACTTAGTCTAGAAAACAAGGTTAGATTGTAGAAAGCTATATTGAAGCCTATATGGACCTACGGTATACAGCTTTGGGGAACTGCTAGTAAGTCCAATGTGGAGATTTTGCAACGCTACCAGTCAAAGACCTTGCGAACACTTGTTAATGCACCTTGGTTTATCACAAACGAAGACATACACATGGATCTAGGTATTCCATTTGTTAAGAGAGAAACCTCAGTATGTCTAAGAGATACATTGAACGATTGTCAAATCATGTAAACACAAATGCAATTTGCTTGTTGGACACAACCAATGAAATTAGACGATTAAAGCGCAATCATGTCTTAGAATTGCCATTCCTTTAAATTTGTCAATTTAATAATAATAATAAAAAAAACAAAAAAAAAAGAGCTAAATATGAAATTGTTAAAATGCTCCATTAAATTTAAAAATTCTAATATAAGTTATACATGAAGTAAGTTATACAATTTTCGAGTAAAAATTAAATCTAATAACATAAAATATGCATAAGAATTGTAAAAAGAAAAAATTCTATAGTTTTCTATGTAGTCTTGCACCAGTGCAAATACCATGCTGTCATTAGGTAATAAGATCTCTTTTGCTGAATATCTGTATTCTAAGATAGATTGCAAATAAAGTATTTCCATTTAAAAAAAAAAAAACAAAAAAAAAAAACAAAAAAAAAAACAAAAAAAAACCCATCATTACTTGACATAACTCTCAGGGCTGCCGTTCGTTGCACCGAAGCTAAGAGCAAGCTTTAACATAACCCTAACAATAACAATAATAACAACAAAATAACCAATTAAAGTAACATTTTTTTTAACTTGAGATTTCACGATTTCTGTGAATTAGAAAATAAATGTTTTTGGAATTTGGGTTTCAACAACAACGGAAGCGCAACAACAGAAAAATAGGTGCAAACTTATAATAAAGAAGAACAATTTCCGTTTCAGAAGAGAATTACCATCATCATCTTTTCAACATATTCACTGTGGATATAAAAGGCGACATGGCAAAAACGTTACTAGGGCAATATATGATATACTCATATATAAAAAAATTATATTGTATATATATTACATATTTTAGTTTGGGTAAAAAACATCCATTATTTTTGCGTAATACTAGGTCGTGCAATAAGTTTTGCCCTTCGATAAGAAAAACTCAATTTTATGGTTTTTAGGGCACTTTATTATTCAGTGTAGTCTCCCTGAACATCAAGACACTTGTTCCAACGAGATTCCAATTTATGGATTCCATGCCTGAATTGAGAATATAGAAGGACTGAATAATACGCTTCCACAGCTGTTATAACCTCATCATTTGATCAAAAACGCTTTCCACGCATGAAATTTTTAGGTCTTGAAACAGATGGAAGTCGCTAGGGGCCAAATCTGATTAATTCATGGATTTTAGCCATTGTCAAAATGCTCCTATGACGCGGTGCGCTGGAAAAAGAATTTTTTTCGTTTGCAAATTGGGTATTTTTTCACGATTTTTTTCCATCGGTTGGTTTTAAAGGTTGCAAGCATACAAACTAAATTTCTTTTGCATCCAAAAAAATATTGGCCTCTTGGTTTGATTTTGGATCATGGCGATAGGCCCAAGTCTCATGCATAGTGATTAATTGTTGTGCGTCAATCCACTTTATCTTTACAGGGTGAACGATATGAAGTGTTAGCAACTTCACACTGCTTGTATCTGTAAAACATCTCATGACATCAACGTCAAAATTGTTCTAATGACAGTTCAATATATTGTTTATAGCATTTGCTTCTCACTTGTGTTGATTTTTTTTTTATGTGATGGAACTCAAACGTAATAGTGTGATTTCGTTATATTTGCTTGGAAAATCACAACCAGCCATTATTCGTTAGCTCAGTCACCTCAGAGTGAATAAAATATTTGTGTGTCGCACTATAAAACATTACAATGATACTGGTAGCATTGCAACACGCTATGGAGGTGGACCAAAAAAAACCACAACAACGCCAGAAATGGTTCGGAAAGTGAAGGCTCGATTTGAACGAAATCCACGTCGAAGTGGAAGAAAAATGGCCAAAGAACTGAAAATATCGCAAGACAACATTCGACGCACATTGAAAAATGAGCTCAAGGTCAAGGCTTACAAGTTCCAAAAAGCACACGATATTTCACCCCACCAAAAAAAAGTTCGGTGCGAAAGAGCAAAGGCGTTGTTGCGCTTGCACGAACTTGGCGAATTTCCTAACATAGTGTTTTCTGATAAAAAAAAATTCCCAATTGAGCAGTTCATTAACACTCAAAACGATCGTGTTTACTTTACCGAACGCTCATACGAAAATTTGAGCCTACGTATGGCCACTCGAAGCACTTTCCCATCGCAAGTAATGGTTTGGGCTGCAGTGATCGCTGATGGACGCTCTCCAATCGTTTTTATCGAGCCTGGTGTCAAAGTGAATGCGACTTATTATCGGGAAAATGTTTTAGAAGCTTTAGAGCCGTGGACACGCAAACATTTCGGTCGTAGATCATGGACTTTCCAACAGCACCGTCTCATAAAGCTCGTGTGAACCAAGAGTGGGTAAAAAATCATGCTCCACACTTCATTTCGTCCACACAATGGCTTTCCAATTCGCCAGACGCAAATCCATCTGGTCCATTTTGGAGAGCAAGGTGAGGACTAAATAATATGCCAGTATGGATTCGCTGAAAAACGCGATTATACGAGAATGGGCCAAAATACCTCAAGATCACATTCGTGCAGCATACAACTCATTTTCCGTCCGTTTTAAGGCTATAGTCAAGGCAAAAGGTGGTCATATCGAGCTAAAGTGAATATATGTTAAAATTGTAATCATTTTTGAACAATTTTGTCTTTGAAATCAATAAAAACTAATTTCACACAAAAAAGTTATGTGGTATTTTGAATAGGTAACACTTCATATCGTTCACCCTGTAAATGTTGCTGAGAAATTCGCATTCGAATGTGCTTTTGCTCCATTGTTAGCGAATGCGGCACTCATTGTGCACACAGCTTTTGGAATCCAATACTTTAATCAAGATATTGCTTACACTGCTCTTGGCGATTTTTCAATATGATTTTCTATATTTTTTCTCCGATTTCTGGTGTTGTTGCTGAAACGTAATTATAAGCCTTCTAGCAGCATCACTCTTAAAGCAAATAAAGTCCAAATAATGTCCTCTTAAAATCCAAATACTACAGCGTTTCCAATTAGTTGAACGCAACTGTATGTGCGAAATTCCTAAGTATCCGTTCTACAATGAAAACTAATTTTTATAAAACTTTCATGCACATACGCGCACACACCCCTACATATACTATAAGCATGAATTGCGACCCCTATTTTCATTTGTCACTCGCCAAGCAACAATTTGTTATTTAGGTGCATCTTTTATCGTCCAGTTGTGCTTATTGCAGTGAACAAAACATTTTTGCCCCATTTATCTATTTTTACATGCTTGTTTAATACATATTTATATCCAATGCATGGATGTAAATGGTACGAGTATTATTTATATTATCGCTTAGAGCTGTGTGCTGCTTGAACATATTTTACTTTCTATTCATATATTTTGGAAACCTTTTTGATTGGAGGAAAGATTAGAGTGCGGAGCATATGCGACTTCAGCATATACCTATGTCTGGCTGGCAGTCGATCACACACCTTCAGATTTCATAGTAGGGCTTGGTTTGCAGCTTTATGCAAATTTATAATTCAATATAGCTGGAAACCGATTATACTAATAGTGCAAAAGACCTCCATGAGACAAATCCATTCTATGCAAAATTTGTGCATACCCATACGTACAGCCTTTGTTAGTTTATTACTCAAGTTTTTTTTTTTTGTCTGATTTATGACACATGTCACGATTTTGCGCTCTTAATGGACCTACTGCTTGACACCGTCTACAAACGGCAGAGTTGGTTTTCATGAGAAGATCTTTCATGGCAAAGGTAATCTAGGATTGGCATTGGCTGGCAAGTAGCGACCACTAGTGAGCGAGAAATACTTCCTCATCGTTAATGTATTTATGGACAATAAAATCTGCTCTTCCAATTATCAGGTCAGTACATAAGTTCGTGCGTATTTTACCCATAATTTCACTTTTATACGATTTTTGCATACAAAAACATTCGAACTCGTATAAGAGGCATATTTTGAATTTTTTTATAAAAGTGGTAAAAATGCAACAACTGCTACTGCAGAAATAAACACTGTTCACGGAGAGGATACCGTTAGTGTAAGGACTGCGCAAAAGTGGTTTTCAAAATTCCGAAGTAGTAACTGCGACGTAGAGGTCCGCGCGCTAGTCGTCCTGAAGTCTTTAACTCCGACGCCTTGCTCGAACTCGTGGAAGCTGAGCCAAATTTGACCGTCGCTATGATAGTTCAGAGGTTAAATTCATCGCATGGAACAGTTCACAGGCACCTGATTCAGTTGGAAAAGGTTTCAAAGCTGGGAAAATGGGTTCCGCATAGACTTTCCGTCGCCAACCTTCAGCAGAGAGTGAATGTGTGTTTTCAGCTGCTGCAACGGTATGAAAATGAATTTTTTTTTAACCGTATCGTTACTGGTGATCAAAAATGGGTCTTTTACAATAATCCTGTTTGCAAACACCAATGGTTAGATAAAGATGAAACACCAGAACCGACCCCTAGAGATAGCCCTCACTCCTAGAAGATTCTTCTGTCTATTTGGTGGGATATGATCGGTATTGTTTATTATGAACTCCTGGAACCAAACCAGACGATAACTGCTGACTATAATTCTCATCAGCTATCAAACCTGAATGAGGCACTTAACAAAAGTCGACCATCTTTAGTGAATAGACGCAAAAAGATGGATATTGCACTTTGTGATTATCACCTTTTCCGTGGACCTCAATCCCATATGAGTAACAAGAACTACTCCTCAAAGCAAGCCATAAAAAGGGATATGGAAGCATATTTTGGGTCCTAGGACAAACAATTTTTTGAGCAGGGAATTAAAAATTTGCCTAAACGTTGGGAAGACATTGTAAATAATGAAGGAAAATGTATTATTGATTAACAAATACTTTAAACATGTTTTTTATTAATTTTAAAACCACCTTTAAAAAATGCACGAACTTAGGGACTGACCTGATGTATTTGAAAGCTAAAATTAAAATAGGCGATTCCTAATCGAATGATGCTAGTATTTTGACATTGTCGGCAATTTTTCTAAAAATTGATTTACAAAAAAAAATTTTAAAAAAAAGTTTAATTTTGTAATTTATTCGATGTTAAAAATTTTTACTGGTTAAAGTTTACTATGTTTGACGGGTATACTCCATATACGAGTACATGTAAGTCCTCAGCAAAGTTATTTATGTTTTAGTTGGTGCTAGATGTCTGTGAGCCACCCATTACGATACTTGATTGACTGGAGCTAGATCTGGACTATTTGTGGAATGTTATAAAACCACGTCCTAAATATTTTTGGTCTATTGCATGTGAGTAATTGGCTCCGAATGGGAGATTCTCTTTCAAACTCAACTGAACTTTCTTGCTATTTCAACTCAGTTGGCAAATGTGTCACTTCCAAATAAATTTATATTCAACCAAAGAGGTCTGAGGGGCAGTCTAAGGTACTTATTTGCTGAAAATTATGGTTTATTATTTTTTATTTTTCAATGTAATCTCCTTCACATAAAATACCAGTTGCATTTAAGTTAGTAAAATTCGTAGTTTTCTTGTCACCAGTATCAATTTAATGTTTCCATCAACCAGTACTAAGCTTTCGATATTCGGGCCATTTTCGTTGATCACTAATCGAGTCGAGTCAACTTTATAGGTCTCTCTTCATTATTTAATTAACTTGGGGAGAGTTGATTAAGGCGGGAGCCTGCTTTAGAGGCTTAAAAAAAATCGATTTTTTTTTTTGTTTGCATAAATGTCTTCCCAAACTATCCAAAAAATGTGTCCTCAAAATTTCAGAAGCAAATTCAAAATATTTTCGCAGTTCCAGAAGAAATTGTGAACAAGCGTCGAACAGGTATACGAGCGGATTTTTTATATACAAAAACTTTGACGCGCAATTTCTCGGTTTTTTATATTTACGATTTTTCCTAATTGGCGGGAAAGAAAGGGAAAAAGTTAAACGTTTTATCGAAACGAGATAACATTGATTGTATTCGGTATTAAATTCTCTGCTAGTTGCACCTAAAAAACCTTAAGAAAGTTATGATTAACTCACTTTTTAAACAATCTAAAGTGAATTTGTTTTTCCAAAAAAATGAACTTTTTTTAATTAGCGCAAAATTGTTGAATTTTTCACTTTTTGTTTCATTTTCTTGGTTTAACTAGAAGCTATACTATACTAAAATAAAAATTTTTTTGGGTTTTTGGTTTCAGATGAAAATTACGACCTGCATCTTTCCCGCCGCACGACACATGCACACTCGAGGCGCCTCGGCAAAATGCTTGTACCACGCATAATATGACATATATTTTAATGAAAAAAATTGAGAAGACTGCTGAAATATATAATAATAACACCTGAAAGTTTCGTTTGAATTGAATATTTCTTTCCTTCCCAAAAAAATCCACGAAAAAAACGATTTTTTGAAGCCTCTAAAGCAGGCTCCCCCCTTAACCGAGCAAAGCGGAAGTGTTTCGAATATTTAGTTTCCATGAATGCTGATAGTGTTTTTTTTTTGTTCCAGTAATAGCTATTTATAAACCGAATTAATAGGGAGATGTATTTTATACCGCATTGAGTCACGCAATTAGTGTTATTAGTAAAGGCAAAACGGGTCCTTAGCTCGCACTCTTGTCAGCTGCTTCCCGTATACGTTTTCTATAATTTACTGCCGGAGTCCTTTCATAATATTTACTTGCGCATGAGTACGTACACAGATATACCTATATATATATATATATATATATAATACACAAGCACATTTATTTGATTTAAGTGCAATGAGGCTACAAATGGGCGTAAGCACTCTTACAGGTGACAGAGTTTAATAACACATGCAATAAATTGTTGCAGCAATAGCAACATATGCGATACCATAATCGCACACAAACTCATACAATATTGGAGTGAAACAATATTGGATAAGATAACTGGCATGGCCGCCATTGCTTATTTCGATGCAACCTGACTTGCGTCGATATAATTGCTTGAAGTCAGCTATGTTTGCTGCTAGAGCCAGTTCTGGAAAAAAACAAAAAAATATTGTAACTCACAATTTGTATACCACCTGAGGCCTGCACATTTTTTCATTCACTTGCCAGGGAGTAAATTTCATATTCTTTTTCTTAAGTATTTAATAAAATTGTACGTTGATTTTTTTAGGTTTTTCGTACGCGGGCCTAATATGGAATTTTAATAAATATATAAATTTTGTTTCAGTTCATTTCTTTATTTCGATCTGTTTCTTAAACGTTAAGCAATATTTTTAATTAAAACAATTTAAATCATTTACAAGAAAAAACATTTATGGCATGCATCCGGTGGTGCAACTATTTACTATTCTTCTGATAAATAATAACTAAGACTAATTTATTATCATATTAGATCTATTGGAGACCTTTTCTTGAGTCTGGTAAAGGTTATCGGATTTGCAATTATTTCTATGGCAAGGACGTTTGAGTGCTATTGAAGTTGTATGTTTTCTTATAAATTAATTTTTATAAGGTCCTTTGAGATCAAGATAAATTTGTGCATTTCTGATAAAATAAGAGGCATTTGAAAAAATTCTGAGGGTTCTCAGCTGTGATCTCTGAATCGCACATTGAGGATTTTTCAGCAATGTCGCAGAGCCTTTGGTATAACCTGGGGTCTAAAACCTGCTGTGGTCCTATGGATATGCACAGCACTTATCAGACCAATCATTTCTTACGCTTCTGTGGTCTAGTGGCGACGGAGCATTTGCTTGGACTTCTACATATGAAACCATCCTCCCAGCCTCACTTCAGTCCACAATCCAGGAACTGCACAGGCTGCAAAAAGTGTATGTTTATGCATCGCGGGTGCCATGAGTACAACTGCTGGTGATGCCCTAAATGCTATGCTTGATTTGCTCCCCCTGTATCTTCACATACAACAGGAAGCAATAAAAGCAATGTGTAGACTCCATAAATATGGTTTCTGGCACGAAGACGGAACTTCGGGACACAGAGAAATCTTTAAGTTGCGATCTGAGCAGTATCCACTGTTTTGGGCACCAAAAGACCACCTGATACCCACAGGTTCCTTTGGAAGGAAATTTAATGTCAGATTCGTGAGCAATGGAGCAATCCAGAATGCATGCAGGGAGGTTTGACGGATATTTTTTTCACCGATGGGTCCAAGATAGAAATAGAGTCTGGAGCCGGATGGTAATTAAACGATAGTAATAAGTATCACTATGCTATGGGGGAAATGGCAAGTGTTTTCCAAACAGAAGTTTTTGCCATACTGAAAGTGGTCGAACGGATAATCGAGAGGAGATGGAGCGGGAAATAGATTGGAGATTTCAGTGACAGTCACGCTGCACAGAAGGCCCTGGAGAACACCGAAGCAAACCTCAAAGATTGTTCAAGAATGTAAGAAGAAGCTTAATTCTGTCGCAAGACAAAACAGGCTTGTACTTATATGGGTTCCGAGACACACCGGTGTTAAAGGAAACGAAATTGCCGACGAATTGGCCAACCGTGGATCAGCGGTGCCCTCACAAGAGCCAGAGCCAATAATCGGAATCAGTTCCGCAGGAATCATGAATTGGATCAGCGATTATGAGGGCAATCTACATAAAGAGCGATGGTCCGGTCTAAAACGCTGCAGAACGTTTTGTGACAAGTCCCAACAGAAAACTGTCAAACTTTCTACTAAAACTTGGAAGGAAAGACGTTCGGTTGATTGTTGGTATCATTACAGGACACAACCCATGGGGTCAGCATATGACCACCATTGAAATCACTGAGTACCTAATGTGCCTGTCGTGCTTGGAGGAGGCGCATAGCACTGAGCACTTTCTCTGTGAGTGTCCTGCCTTTGCTAGAGCGCGACTACGGGTATTGGGTTCCGATGTCATGGGAATGAGTAATATTCGTTCTCTAAAACTGGAGGATATTTACAGATTTGCCAAAGAATCTGGGAAATTCTCTTCGGAATAACTATCTCTATCTCTGTCTCTATTATTTCCTATCTCTTTCTCTGTCACTTTTCTCCTTCCCTCCTTGACTATCTACCCCCTTTCCAGAGCTTCAAATACAATGGGCTTTTTAGCCTGAGTGTTTTAGGAGCCACTAAATCTCCTGGTGTTCAATGACTTTCTATTTATTATTTATATGTCAGCCACTATAGCCAAATGGGTTGGTGCATGATAGAAAAGGTTCAAATCCCCGTGCATGAAACACTAAAAACTGGGCAAAAAAACTATTTTTCTTAAGCGGTAGGCCCTCCCTACCAAGAAAAAGCATCAAGACACATAACAAATAGAGATAGCAGGAGGAGCTAGGCAAAAATAATCCCCAAATATATATATAAGTATATAGCTATATATATAAACTTTATATTTCTTATAATTCCAGTATTTTTTATAAAAGTGCGTTCAGTAACAAAAACCATATAAAGCGAAGTTGAAACCTATCAAAAAATTGAAGAAAATTTAATGAGTTAATTTTTCTTTTTTTATCAAAGTTCTAAATTCTCAGAATTTTTAGAAAATTTAATTGCATTCGGTTTTATTTTCAATTTCGATAAAAGGTCAGTGCAAAGGACCATCAAATTTACATTGATTTGTGGTATTTTTTTCCGCCATACATCCAACACAAAAACCATTGATAAAAAAATCTAGTTCGTAAAGTCAAAAGCTCACCGTTTCATTTTTAAAATTCACTTACCAACTAAGTAAACCGGAGGCAAGTGAAATATGCTACGGCAGCCTTGGTCGTTTTTCTATTATAAAAAAAATGTATTCATAGCAATATTTTACAAAAGGAGTTACGTTAATATTGCATACGCTCGTCTTGCACCCAATAGCTGCATTTCATGTCAGTCATAATATGCACACATTTTCGCTCGAAAATTTTATGACGCTGAGTGATTGCTCGCACTTTCGCCAATACCAACACCAACGCTAGCGTAATGAAAAACAGAATCTGAACTGTGTTGGCATGGAGACTGACAAGCAGATGAAGAGGGAAAATCAGTGAGGGACTGGGAAGTAACTTTCAAGTGAGCTGCTGTGAAGGTGTTGCATATTTTCAAGGAAGCAGCGACGGCTACAACTAAGCGGAGATAATGACAGCAACGTAAATATATCAGGCGACGCAATACGCTGTAGCTTTCGAGAAAAGTGTGAGTTATGTGTGAACCCAGCAGAGAAAAGCCAAACAAGTATGGAAATATTCTATTCATCGAACAAATCATACTAGTTAGTTCGTCATTGACTAGAGAAATGCCAGCAGAAAATGGTCAATTTGTCTGCAGATGATTTTTTTTTTAGATAAAAAAGTTTAAGACCTGCCTATGCATGCACAAATGAATCACGATGCCTAGAGAACTATGCCGATAAATACAGTTATTTGGAAAATCCCTATACCCAACTCTATCGAGTAAAGCCAACAATTTATTACAAGGGTTGCCTTTTATATTTTGAGCACAATAATGAAAACCCACTAAAATAGTAATGAAAATGGTTTTATTGTTTTTCAAAATATTTTCTTTGGAGATTAATACACTTCGGCATTTGCTTGAACCAATTTGCAAAGCACTTTTGTCACTCAAAAGTGAATACCTCCAAAAGCAGTTATTTAAAGACTTCAACAGCTTATTCAGGCGTGGAAAAGCAGGGTCCTCGCATTTTATTTCTGAAAAGAAATCGTTCAGGGCTGGTGACACATTAATTCGATCTTTTGAGCGCTCAAAACAATTCTTGTGTGAGCCAATACGTGAGAGCTCGCATTGTTTTTGTTTATACCTTTAGGTATAATTATACCTTTAGGTATAAAATGCACTAAAATTTTTTTGTCTAGTAAGAACTGGTATTTTACAATAATTAGGATTTTACTGATGCTTTGCCGAACAATGGACATTTCGTAGGACATCGCCGTGTTAAAACTCCCTCTTGCTACCTCTTCCTAACAAAAACAAAAAAAACAAAACTGGAAAACTGAAAAACAGTTTTTCCCTACAGGTAATGTACATATGTATTGTATTATATATGTAGAAATGTATCTATAATAATGCAGCAATGCTCCTAAACTTTATCTCGCAAACTGTGATTGATGGCTTGGTAATTTACTTAAACTTGTAGTGACGGTTCAAGTTGATGAAGTGAAAGCGGTGATACTACACAGCTGCGTATCAGCAACAGGCTCCGCACTGTGGGCACTGTCTTCGATGGGTAACTAGAGCAATTGTCATTAGTTTTTTAAATGCTGATGAGATTTTATTACACTGCCAGCTCTGGCTCACAACTCTTGCCGCATTTCAAGTATTTTCTTTCGTTCTCTTCTCCCTCTTTCGTTCTCTTACACACTCAGAGTGTGTAACTCTATCTCTCTGAGTATGTATTTGGCGCGACCATAACGTACATGACGTAGTGCAATAACAATGACCACAGAGCACACACTTTGCTAGTTCTGACTGCGTTGAAGTGCTGTCACAATCATATACAGCAGCAATGAGCGCTCCAGCAGAATAACAAGTGTTGCGGCAATTAATGCGTCGAAGCGGGACGCAATTTTGTAGATCAGTGCTATTCGAGCACGAACTAATTTTCGCAGAGTTGTGTGAGATCAGTGCACAATTCACATTACAACCTTTCCAAATTTCGTGCCGCCCCCTCAATTTTACGCTCTTTCAAACCGACAAACGTTGGAGTACGCACGCATGTATGCGTATGCGTGTGCACAAACACATACACATGTGTGTGTATTTAAAAACGCGCAAGCGTTTTAATTGGATGGTGTCTATCTACGAATGAATGCTGGCCATAAGTGGTGAGCATGCATGGACTTAATCTGAGCAGCAGTGTGACCTGTTGGTTTATTGATACCGATGGAAACTACCAAATGTGGAAATTTTCTCCAGCAAAGAAAAACAAGAAGAAAAATGGAAAACTGAAAATGATGCAGCGTTGTTTTTGGTCTATTAATTGCAGCAAGCTCGCTATAAACCCATATAGGTGCTTACAAGCGCGAATGTTAGGCTGGCTGTTTGACTGAATGAGCTAGATTTTACGTTTACATTTTTTAAATTTCAACAAAGGTGCATTAAGTGTGCAAGAGTCGTAAAAACTTTGAGATAATATGAGTGAGTGATACGCCCCAGAAATTATTATAAAGGCACCATATGTTGACATATTTTGCATACGGTACCCAATATTAATAATATATGTGCATAAGCAAAGTTTATATAAATTCGAAAAATGTTCATCAAAACTAATAAATTCGGCATTTGTTTCTGTGTCGCCGCAATTTAATGGCGGATTCTTATAGAACTCGACAAAAGAAAACGAAATGAATGAGTAAAATTTTTTGATATCTCGCTTAGTTTTCGAGATATTAAATAAAAAAAAATTATAATGATTTTTTCTTCAGTTTCGATAGAATTCGGCGAGATAAGTCAAAATATAGGAGTAAAATTTTTCGATATCTCGTTTAGTTTTCGAGATGTGTTTTATCATCGATCGATGTGTTTTATCATTTTTGCGTAGAACTCCTTATCACGTGGGTGGCCTTTGGCCGCGCTTCAAAAAAATAACCCTCATCAGTCCAACTCCGGCTACGCAATCCACCGTATTTTTGGGTAGAACTTCTTTTCGCGTGGGCAGCCTTCGGCCGCGCTTCAAAAAAATAACCCTCATCAGTCCAACTCCGGCTACGCAATCCACCGTATTTTTGCGTAGAACTCCTTTTCGCGTGGACTAGCGAAAGTTCCAAAGTTTCTTTGTGTGAAGTTCCAAAGGGCATTTTGAAGGCAAATAATTATGAAATTATTATTTTCCGAATAGTTTGGAGTTATAAAGAGTGTTCCTTAACACCTCACTAACATCTCCATCAAGTTTCATTAATAAAGACATAATAGTTTGCCAAAAATTGCCCAATATACATTATTCTAAATTCCAGCCTTTTTTTTATTCAACATCTCGAAAACTAAGCGAGATATCAAAAAATTTTACTTCTTCATTTCGTTTTCTTTTGTCGAGTTCTATAAGAATCCGCCATAAGATTGCGGCGCCACGGAAACAGCAGAGTCCCCACAAATTCAATAAAAATTTCACAGCTCAAAAAATTTTATTCGAACAAAGTGACAGTTTATAATCGCTTAATATTTTTATAAATTTTTTATAATTTTTTTCCCTGTCGCTGTTTCGCATTTTCTATATATAAAAAAAAATCGTGGATTTTTGCCGCGAGAAGAGCAAAGAGCAGTGTTTTCAACTAAGGGATGATCAGATTGGAGATTCTCTTTCGAATATTTTTTTTTTTTTTTGACTGATCACGCGTGCCTGCTGTCCCATTAAACCCATCATTATTTCAGTATTCAATGGGCAATTCGTTATAAATGTGATCAGATTAACATTTTTGTAACTTGGTTTAGCCTTTTTTTTTTTTTGTTCTCTAGCCTCCGAGCTTAGTTTTTTCTTCTTAACATATTTTTAGCATCTTTCAATTAAAATGTGATGTTTATACTTATGCAAAATATACTTTTTCTTACAAATCAGTTCAATAATTCACTTAGTTCTATTTAGCTGTACTTTTTTATTATCTGGTCACATTGTCCGTGCTTGCGATAATTGATGGTGTTTGTGATTTTTCATGTGGCATTTCTTTGCGTTATTTAAATTTTTTTCCAAGTTTGTTCTTCTTTTTCTGCTTCGAGCAGTCTCGCATTTCTCTCTCATAACGGCAGTGTTGCCTAGTTTTGATATGAAAAAGCACTAAAACGCCCATTTAAAATAAAAGAAAATACCAAATTTATATTGAATTACTTAACGAACTTTGTATGCGTGACCAGTTTTCTTTACTGTTTGCGTTTTGTTTTTTTAAATAAATATGTTATGGTTATGTACAAAAGACTGTATCGAAGAAAAAGAGTTTTAAAAATCCCGCCTCCTATTTAAAACTTACGTTAAGGGAATTTCTTTAAACAAAACGAAAAAGATTTTGTTGCTAAATTTGAGGTTATTTGAGGCCGCCGTAGCCGAATGGTTTGGTGCGTGATTACCATTCGGAATTCACAGAGAGGTCGTTGGTTCGAATCTCGGTGAAAGCAAAATTAATAAAAAACATTTTTCTAATAGCGGTCGCCCCTCGGCAGGCAATGGCAAACCTCCGAGTGTATTTCTGCCATGAAAAAGCTCCTCATAAAAATATCTGCCGTTCGGAATCGGCTTGAAACTGTAGGTCCCTCCATTTGTGGAACAACATCAAGTTGCACACCACAAATAGGAGGAGGAGCTCGGCCAAACACCTAACAGAAGTGTACGCGCCAATTATTTATTTTATTTTTTTATTTTGCTGTCGGTATTATCTGATATTTTTATTTTTACTATGGCTACATCTCTATGGCTTTAATTCGTATTCTGTAAATTCAAAGGATTTTTAAAACTTATAAAAAGTTTTTAAATTTAAGAAGAGTTGAGCGAACAAGATCCAATATTCTTGCAGAACCTCAAAAGGAGCAAAAAATGAGATTTGGACTTTCAAAACAGAGAATTTTACAAATATTAAAAAGCACTGAAATCTTCACAGCATAAACTTCAAATGAAAGTGTGGCCTTTTTTTAATTATACAATTTTTTTTTTATGTTCCAATTTTGTTACCTTTATATTAAAAAAGGAACAAAACTCAAACTCAAAAATGTTCGCATTTTCGATAGAAAACAGCACTACATTTATTCCGAAGAGCAAAGAGTTGGCAGCACTACCCAACTGCACTAACGCGACGTCACGCACTCTCAGATGAACAAAATATTATTTCTATCATTCTTGGGATTTTCTTCTGTGGTTTTTGTATGGCCATGGGCTAGCTATTCTTTTACATAAAAAGAATGAATTTTGGCAAAAACAAATATTGTCAAAACTGGTTAAAATTGGGATGTACTTGCTATCATTTGTTACCAGCTTTAAATTCTTCAATTCAATAATATAATTCTGTCGCATACCACTCAATAAAACAAAGGTCTTGGGTTACCAACCGTCTAGGCTTGGACAAAAATTTAAAATTTGTTCATTGTGATACCATACAGAGTGATGGGAAGGGAAAAGGAGAAGGGAAGGAACCAGGCGCGTGGAAGAAAGGGTTTCAACTAGGGGATTTACGTTTGTATTAATCGTTTTAAGCTAGTAATGAATTCCATGATACTCGGGTAGGATATTTAAGTCCGCAATATGTCCCGGTGTAGTGAAAGAGTGAGAGCCCAGATGTCTAAACCTTTGCCCGACGAGAGCAGCTGAGAAGAAGGTTCTGAGATTATTCCACCTCGTCCTTCGACAGCTTCTGCAGAAAGTACTTGAAACAATCCCAAGCCTCACCGCATAGGCACTTAACGGACAATGTCCGATAAGGACACCTACCAAATTCGATAGCAGCGGCTTCGTTAGCCTTAGAAGTTCTCTCGAGCGCCCCCGATCTGCCCATGGCCAGAAGGATCTCACGACTTTGCACGTTTGCGCACTAGCCCAGCGCTCGCTGAGTTGACGCAAGGCCCATATTTCCAGCAGTAAACCAACGGTTCTTAAGGGAGCTCCAATCTTCTCATATTGCGCTGAAGCCATCTGCAGAGTCCCCTGTCTAGCCAGCTCATCGGTTCAGCAGTGACCGGGAAGCCAAATGAGCCTAATATTGAAGTATTCCGATGCAATCAAGAGAGAAGTCAGGCATTCACCGACTGATTTCGAACGCACAAACAACGAGGCCAAGGCTCTAATTGCCGCTTGACTGTCAGAGTAGATATTCACCTCCTTTACTGTAACTACATAAGTAAGCAATCAACCCATTCTTTTCTATATTGCGGCTACTTCCACTGAGAAAACAGTACAGTGGTCCGGAAGCCTAATATGAGCTTGAACTACCCCCCACCAAATCTTCCGCCCAACTTCGAGCCATCCGTAAATATGTTTGCCATGCCCTGTCTCTAAATGTTATACCCCGCCCACTCTTGCTTCACATTCCTTGTGAATGAAAAACGTTCCACTCGGATCTAGCGAGGATGTACAGTGATCCAGCTCCATTGGGATGAACTCAAAGTTTTTAAGAATTCTAAATTGACTGCAGCTTAAATCTAGAATATAACCCGAGCACCTCAATCTGATTGCGGCGCGTGCAGCAGCAGTTTTTCGTGCAATGTCCATGTGTGCCACACTCAGCATAGCGTTGAGAGCAAAAGTATTAGTGGTCCGAAATGCCCCACTGATTCCAATGAGAGCAGACTTTTGGACCCAATATTTTATGAGTCAACCAATGATTGATTCATATTTTTATTCGTAAATTCATTCTAATTTTTATTACTTCTTGAGCTGAAAAAAAAAATTTGTATATGTCATTTAAACTGAGATATAATATTTTGCTGTTTACAAAGTCATACAAAATGCTGCTATATCTTAAAAAGTGCTGCAGCAGAAGGTAAAACAAAGAAAAAAGTTAAAATTTTTTTATATATTTTTTTTAAATTTTGAATAGGGTTTTAAATAACTTGCTGCCTGGTGTATACATATATAAAAGTGTATGCTTATAAACTACTCTAAAGACTATTCTCAACGAGCTTTAAATTATTAAAATCCCCTGAAATTGAGCAAAGAGAGTTAACCCTTTCATTTCATAATAAGAAAATTCACCACACAAATTCTGCAATAAATGGTTTTGCCATTTCTGCAGACATTTTTAATTTTTTGTGCATTTTTCTTTTTTTGAATATCGCTAACTTTTCCCTGCAAAATTCCCAAAAACCTTTCTGCGCTGCAAAAGCTTCTCAAGGCACGCAATTTTCTGCGCCACGTATCGTACACCAATGGGCTATGCATCTACTTTATATGTAACCAATAGCATATTGCTAAGTAATAATGTGTCCCTCAGGCGTTCAAAGTAAACTCTCTTCCAACATTTCAAACACTTTTTAGAATGCCTGGGCTTTCAAAATTAAGTCAACCTCATGAGACCTTGCATAACTGACCTCTATTAGTTCGTATGGAGCAGCGCAAGCGAGAAATTCTGCAGCCATACATTTTCAATTTTCCGCTTACGAATTTTATGATTTTTTTAATTAAAAAACTAAACCAGTGTTAGTTAGTTTGGCTGCCGTAGTTGAGTGGCTTTGTGCGTGACTACCGTTCGATTAATCACAGGTTAGATGGTCGCTGCACGCATTAAGCAGAAAACGATAGAAAAAAATTGAATAGTGGTCAACACCTGGCAAGCAATGACAAGTTATCTGCTAGAAAACAGTCTCTGGCAAAAATTACTTGCCTTCCGAAGACGACATAAAGCTTTAAAGCTTTGCAGTTGCAGTACTTCAGCACGACACATGCTACAAATTGGAGAAGAATCTCGGCCACACGGGCAAATTATTTGGTATATGTGTAGATATTACATATACTAAGTAACTGTCTAAAAAAAAAAAATAAAAAATATGTAAGTAAATAAAACTTGAGTAGAGCAGCTCAAGAAGCTCTCTGAGTGAGTGAATGTAAACAGAATAATTTGGCACATAAAATTTGGACGTCTAGAAAAATTGTCCGGTGCGATTAAAATGGTTCATATTTCGTTAGTCAGAATAGATTTTAATAGTTTCAGAAGTGGAGAAGAGAAAAGTAGTAGCTTGCACAAATACAATAAAATAATAGTATGCACAAGACAGGCACCATAGCCAGCACAGCGCACACCGTAGGGCAGAATAAAAGAAATTACGAAATAAAAAAGGATGTACGGTTGGTTGATTGCGATCTCAGAAATAAAAATGGACTAAAATAAAACAAAAGCGAAAAAAGTAAGTTTAAATTGAGTAGCTGTTGTAGTCGAAAAAAGTTCACTGTCGTATGCAGACGCAGTGGCCGCCGCAAGCGCCACCTCCTCGCCACATTGCACATAGCATAACACAGCTAGCCATTCAAGGCACACGCACGCGCTTACAGAACATCCCAGAATCATTTACTTATCACAGCAAAGGTCAGTACTTACAAAAAACAATAAAAAAGTACTGAAAAAATCAAACGCCAAAATGGAATAAGATGGACAAAAATGCAGCTGCTGAAAATAGAGTAGAAATATAATATGATTTTGAGTAAAGTCAAATAGAGAAAAATTTATATTAAATAGTTAAAAGTAAAATACAATAAAAGTAGTGTAATGATTTTGTGAAAAAATCAGTTCCACAGACTACAAACATACCTACAATTGAATGAAATACGAAAATTGGAAACCCTAAAGACAAGAAAATATGCATAGAAAATTTTTGCTACGAGTCACTAAAATCAAAAAAAAAAAAAACAAAAAAAAAACAGATCAAATTATAAGAAAATGCAGCAAACTTTGCAAAAGAAACGCTCGAATGCACTTGGCGATTTCTGCGGCGCACTTTTATGCATTTAAAATGGCTGAAAAGACAAAAGTCGCCAGCGGGCAAGACAAGTTGCCGTAACAAAGGCACAGCCAAGACAGGCAGCAACAGCCGGAACAGTTCAGCAAACAGCATTTGAGAGAATTTCTAATTTTCTACTGCAGTGATTTCGTATGCACTGCACTCAAGTGTGTGCTGTTGCTGCTTAAAATGAAAGTAGGTGCGTATGTATGCAAGTAATCGTATGTATGTATGTATGCGCAAATGCGCACACCGCACTCGGTTAGTTACCACCCGATGCAGCAGTGCAATCGTGCGTCACTAAAGCCCATTGCTACAGCAACATTCAAAACAGTATGAGCGCCACACCACAATTCAGTGCCAATTTCTAAAACCATTATTTCACGGCCCACTTTTAGGCGCAGAAATAATGTAGCTACCGCTCGTGGCTGTTATATGAGAGTGTGCGTGTGTGGTAGAGTTGCTCTACTGGTAGCTGTTGGCAGTGGCTGAAACGAATTTACAATGATTTATGCGAATCAATAACGTTAATGGCTAGTTCTATGAATTTGAAAAGGCGAATATAAGTGTACAAATGTATGTATGTATGTACCTACATATATATTGTAATATGCATAGTGGGCGACAAACTACTGAGGATTAGTAGCGGGTGATTTTTAAGAGCTTGAGAACAGGAATGATAATGCAAAACAGAAATATTGTTGAAATGATTTTTTTTTCTTTTTTTTGAAATGGTATGTAGGTAATTTCACGGTATTTATTTTTATAATATCCGGCATATGTCAGACGCATCTACCAGTTACGTGACCCCTTCGTTCCCTCCAATAAATCGTTATTTAAGCACGCAGTATGGAAAATTTCGCCGTTTTGTTGGAAACAAATGCCGTCGATGTTTAGCTAGCTGGAAAGCGCTCACCATTCACCGTAACAGCAGCTTTAAGTGGTCGAACACAGCCTATGGCTACGGTAAAATCCTCGATGGCATGTTGGACCTTCCCGCACGGATGGACTATGCACTTCCACCTAGGGAAAAGTGGGAACGAGATGAAGTAAGACAGAGCGCGTCCATTCACACACAGATGGCTCAAAGTTCGAGGGCAGGGGTGTGTATTCCGAACATCTCGGGATCTGCTTCAGTTTTCGACTTCCCGGCTAACTTAGTGTCTTTCCGGCAGAACTGTTGGTAAAAATGAAAGCCGCGACACTGGTAGAGTGTAATGCGATACCTGGAGATGATATCTATATTTTCACAGATAGCCAGGCCGCGATAAAATCCCTTTAAAGCTTTGCAGTTGCAGTACTTCAGCACGACACATGCTACAAATTGGAGAAGAATCTCGGCCACACGGGCAAATTATTTGGTATATGTGTAGATATTACATATACTAAGTAACTGTCTAAAAAAAAAAAATAAAAAATATGTAAGTAAATAAAACTTGAGTAGAGCAGCTCAAGAAGCTCTCTGAGTGAGTGAATGTAAACAGAATAATTTGGCACATAAAATTTGGACGTCTAGAAAAATTGTCCGGTGCGATTAAAATGGTTCATATTTCGTTAGTCAGAATAGATTTTAATAGTTTCAGAAGTGGAGAAGAGAAAAGTAGTAGCTTGCACAAATACAATAAAATAATAGTATGCACAAGACAGGCACCATAGCCAGCACAGCGCACACCGTAGGGCAGAATAAAAGAAATTACGAAATAAAAAAGGATGTACGGTTGGTTGATTGCGATCTCAGAAATAAAAATGGACTAAAATAAAACAAAAGCGAAAAAAGTAAGTTTAAATTGAGTAGCTGTTGTAGTCGAAAAAAGTTCACTGTCGTATGCAGACGCAGTGGCCGCCGCAAGCGCCACCTCCTCGCCACATTGCACATAGCATAACACAGCTAGCCATTCAAGGCACACGCACGCGCTTACAGAACATCCCAGAATCATTTACTTATCACAGCAAAGGTCAGTACTTACAAAAAACAATAAAAAAGTACTGAAAAAATCAAACGCCAAAATGGAATAAGATGGACAAAAATGCAGCTGCTGAAAATAGAGTAGAAATATAATATGATTTTGAGTAAAGTCAAATAGAGAAAAATTTATATTAAATAGTTAAAAGTAAAATACAATAAAAGTAGTGTAATGATTTTGTGAAAAAATCAGTTCCACAGACTACAAACATACCTACAATTGAATGAAATACGAAAATTGGAAACCCTAAAGACAAGAAAATATGCATAGAAAATTTTTGCTACGAGTCACTAAAATCAAAAAAAAAAAAAACAAAAAAAAAACAGATCAAATTATAAGAAAATGCAGCAAACTTTGCAAAAGAAACGCTCGAATGCACTTGGCGATTTCTGCGGCGCACTTTTATGCATTTAAAATGGCTGAAAAGACAAAAGTCGCCAGCGGGCAAGACAAGTTGCCGTAACAAAGGCACAGCCAAGACAGGCAGCAACAGCCGGAACAGTTCAGCAAACAGCATTTGAGAGAATTTCTAATTTTCTACTGCAGTGATTTCGTATGCACTGCACTCAAGTGTGTGCTGTTGCTGCTTAAAATGAAAGTAGGTGCGTATGTATGCAAGTAATCGTATGTATGTATGTATGCGCAAATGCGCACACCGCACTCGGTTAGTTACCACCCGATGCAGCAGTGCAATCGTGCGTCACTAAAGCCCATTGCTACAGCAACATTCAAAACAGTATGAGCGCCACACCACAATTCAGTGCCAATTTCTAAAACCATTATTTCACGGCCCACTTTTAGGCGCAGAAATAATGTAGCTACCGCTCGTGGCTGTTATATGAGAGTGTGCGTGTGTGGTAGAGTTGCTCTACTGGTAGCTGTTGGCAGTGGCTGAAACGAATTTACAATGATTTATGCGAATCAATAACGTTAATGGCTAGTTCTATGAATTTGAAAAGGCGAATATAAGTGTACAAATGTATGTATGTATGTACCTACATATATATTGTAATATGCATAGTGGGCGACAAACTACTGAGGATTAGTAGCGGGTGATTTTTAAGAGCTTGAGAACAGGAATGATAATGCAAAACAGAAATATTGTTGAAATGATTTTTTTTTCTTTTTTTTGAAATGGTATGTAGGTAATTTCACGGTATTTATTTTTATAATATCCGGCATATGTCAGACGCATCTACCAGTTACGTGACCCCTTCGTTCCCTCCAATAAATCGTTATTTAAGCACGCAGTATGGAAAATTTCGCCGTTTTGTTGGAAACAAATGCCGTCGATGTTTAGCTAGCTGGAAAGCGCTCACCATTCACCGTAACAGCAGCTTTAAGTGGTCGAACACAGCCTATGGCTACGGTAAAATCCTCGATGGCATGTTGGACCTTCCCGCACGGATGGACTATGCACTTCCACCTAGGGAAAAGTGGGAACGAGATGAAGTAAGACAGAGCGCGTCCATTCACACACAGATGGCTCAAAGTTCGAGGGCAGGGGTGTGTATTCCGAACATCTCGGGATCTGCTTCAGTTTTCGACTTCCCGGCTAACTTAGTGTCTTTCCGGCAGAACTGTTGGTAAAAATGAAAGCCGCGACACTGGTAGAGTGTAATGCGATACCTGGAGATGATATCTATATTTTCACAGATAGCCAGGCCGCGATAAAATCCCTCACAAAGCAGTCGACAACCTCCAAAGTAGCCATGAAATGCAGCACATCTCTTACCGAGATGACGGAGTCATTTCACTTAAAGGTAACATTGGCCTCATCAGCCTTACACGATCTTGTTAGCAAGATTGAAGCTGGGCTGGAAGCTGACGAATACACAATGGGCGTGTTCGTGGACATTGAGGGGGCTTTTGATAATGCCACTTTCGGCTCGATATGTTCTTCTGCCGAACGACACGGAGTTAATCAAGCCATTATAAAATGGATATACTCCATGCTCTCTGAGAGGCTGTTAACCGCTGGTGGGAGCGACGACGAGCAAATCACAGTCAGGGCCAAGCAAGGATGTCCCCAAGGGAGTGATCTTTCTCCGCTGCTGTGGTGCTTCGTCGTAGACTCCCTATTAGCGGAGATGCAGGAACTCGGCTTTCACGTCCAATCATATGCGGACGACGTCTGTGCGCTAACATCGGATAAATCCTTAAGGAGGCTTTGCACGAAAGTGCAGAGGATCCTTGACAAAATCGATGATTGGTGCATGAGACAAGGTTTTTCCGTTAATCCGAACAAAACAACCATAGTCTTGTTTACGAAAAAACGGAAATTGGATGGACTCAGTCTTCCAACACTGAAAGGTGTGACACTTGGTCTTTCCAACGAAGTTAAATATCTAGCAGTAATCTTGGATAAGAAGCTGACCTGGGAGACACACGTTTCACTGAAGGTGAATCGTGCATTGAAGATTTTTCAGCAATGCCGTAGAGCCTTTGGCAAAACTTGGGGTCTGAAACCTGCTGTGGTCCTATGGATATACACGGCACTTATCAGACCAATCATCACTTACGCTTCTGTGGTCTGGTGGCGACGGAGCATGGTTAAGTCCACAATCCGGGAACTATACAGGCTGCAAAGAAGTGTATGTTTACGCATCACGGGTGCCATGAGTACAACCTCTGGTTATGCCCTAAATGCTATGCTTAGTTTGCTCCCCCTGGATCTTAAGATACAACAGGAAGCAATAAAAGCAATGTGTAGACTCCATAAATATGGTTTCTGGCACGAAGATGGAACTTCGGGACACAGAGAAATCTTTAAGTTGCTGTCGGAGCAGTATCCACTGTTTTTGGCACCTAAAGATGACCTGATACCCACAGTTTCGTTCGGAAGGAAATTTGATGTCAGATTTCCATTGCGTGAGCAATGGAGCAATCCAGAATGCATGCATGGAGGTTTGACGGATATTTTCTTTACCGATGGGTCCAAGACTGAAATAGGGTCTGGAGCCGGATGGTAATTAAACGATAGTAATAAGTATCACTATGCTATGGGGGGAATGGCAACTGTTTTTCAAACAGAAGTTTTTGCCATCCTAAAAGTAGCCGAATGGATAATCGAGAGGAGATGGAGCGGGAAAGAGATTGGACTCTTCAGTGACAGTCAGGCTGCATTGAGGCCCTGGAGAACGCGAAGCAAACCTCGAAGATTGTTCAAGAATGTAAGAAGAAGCTTTATTCTGTCGCAAGACAAAACAGGCTTGTACTTATATGGGTTCCGGGACACTCCGGTGTTCAAGGAAACGAAATTGCCGACGAATTGGCCAACCGTAGTTCAGCGGTGCCCCCACAGGGGCCAGAGCCAATAATCGGAATCAGTCCCGCAGGAATCAAGAATTGGATCAACGATTATGTAGGCAATCTACATAAAGAGCGATGGTCCGGTCTAGAACGCTGCGGAACTGCAAAGTGTTTTGTGACAAGTCCGAACAGAAAACTGTCAAACTTTCTACTAAAACTTAGAAGGAAAGACATTCGGTTGATGGTCGGCATCATTACAGGACACAACCCATGGGGTAAGCATATGACCACCATTGGAATCATCGAGGACCCGGTATACCTGTCCTGCTTGGAGGTGGCGGATAGCACTGAGCACTTTCTCTGTGAGTGTCCTGCCTTTGCTAGAGCGCGACTACGGGTATTGGGTTCCGATGTCATGGGAATGAGTAATATTCGTTCTCTAAAACTGGAGGATATTTACAGATTCGCCAAAGAATCTGGAAAATTCTCACAGGACTAACTATCTCTATCTCTGTTTTTATTCCTTCCTATCTCTTTCTCTGATACTTTTCTCCCTCCCTCCTTGACTATCTACCCCCTTTCCAGAGCTTTAAATACAATGGGCTTTTTAGCCTGAGTGTTTTAGGAGCCACCAAATCTCCTGGTGCTCCTTGGTTCGACCTCCTCAAATTCAAAAAAAATAAAAAATTCAAAACATTGGTTCCTGGCCACTACAACATTGAGTGGATCTGCAGAGCTAATGAACTAGCGAAAACCGGCACCAAAGTGACGGATGAGTACATAGACAGTGGCATAAGCATACCCTTGCAAACATGTAAACTGCTTATCTTTGAGGAAATTGTAAGGGCAGGTAATGTAAGATTACGTAATGAAGCCACTTGCAAAATCGCCCGTCAACTGTGGCCGACTCTCAATGCTTAACGCACGGAACTTCTACAAAGACGAGATAAGCACAGTCTTAGCACACTGACTTCAATTATAACGGCGCATTGTCTAATCGGTAGGCACGCCCACAGAATGGGTGTGCAAACACATGACTTCTGCAGAAGTTGTCTAGATGAGGACAAGACGATCCCGCACCTTTTGTGTCACTGTGCTACTCTATCCAGACGGAAAATCACCACTTTGGATAGACATTCCTTTAAAGAATTTAAAGATCTCAGCTCTGTCGGAATCAAGAATGCTATAGGGTAATTTTTTAAGAGCTATAGGAAACTTTTTCAAAAAAACCCACGCGAAATTCAGAAAAATGCATGAAATTAGTCCGCTTAGTCCAATTTTGGCATACTCTTTCCAATGTTTCGGCCAGTATCTCACATATAAATGCTTTAATGTTGTTTTCCAATGCGTTAATTGAAGCAGGTTTGTCTGAATAGACATGAGCTTTAACATATCCCCACAAAAAATAAGGCGTTATATCGCACGATCTGGGTGGCCAATTAATCCCAATTGGTCCCGTACGTGGAATAAAATGTTCATCGAACTCGTCTCTCAACAAGTCCATTGTTACGCGTGCTGTGTGGCATGTGCCACCGTCTTGCTGAAACCATATTTCATACAAGTCAAGCTCTTGCATTTTGGGCAAAAAAAAGTTGGATATCATTTCACGGTAGCGTTCACCATTCACAGTTACGTTACGATTCGCAGCATCTTTGAAGAAGTACGGTCCAATGATACCTCCAGCCCATAAACCGCACCAAACTGTGAACTTTTCTGGATTCATTGGTAGCTCTTGCAATTCTTCTGGGTTATCTTCACTCCAAAATGGACAATTCTTCTTATTTAAGTACCCATTGATCCAAAAATGAGCTTCGTCGCTGAACACAATTTTTCGATAAAAAAGTGGATCTTAAACTTTCTAACAGAACACGCATTTTTATAATTAAATTCAATGATTTGCAAGCGTTGTTCGTTTGTAAGACGATTCATGGTTAAATTATAGACCAAACTGAAGAAGTTTGACAGTGAAACAAAACATGAGACGTGCGTCAGCTGTTTAAACCAACTGTTTAAAAAGATAATAGCTAAAAAATCACCCGTTATAAAATTTTTGAATACTACGCACTGATTTTAGGAGCGATAAGGCCAATTCCCCAAGTGCCATCAAAATGGGCTATGAGTTTGAGTGTGTCCCATAGAGGACAACCGTTTCAAGGTAACCTAACCCAGCTCCTTCATCATTTCGAAATATGATAAATAAGGGCCGATGATGCCGCCAGTGCTCTATGTATAGGGTGTTTTTTTTAGAGGTTAGGTTTTCAAGATGAAATAAAACGTATATAATTTAATGTTATGGCCAAGAATTTAGCTTTATTATAAAGATAAGGGTTTGCAATTATGTTTTAGAAATGATTTCGGGCAAGTGGCCGCCGCGGCTGGCTCGAATAAATTCCAGCCGAGAGGCCCAATTTTCGACCATTTTTTGCAGCAATTGGGGCCGTATGTCACCAATAACGCGCCGAATATTCTCTTCCAAGACGTCAATCGTCTCGGGCTTATCTGCGTAGACAAGCGACTTCACATAGCCCCACATGAAATAGTCCAGCGGTGTTATACCGCACGATCTTGGAGGAGACGCCACAGGTCCACGGCGCGAGATAATGCGCTCACCAAAAGTTTCCTTCAATAAATCGATTGTTGCGTTGGCTGTATGGCATGTAGCGCCGTCTTGTTGGAACCAAAGGTCGTCCACATCAACATCGTCCAATTCAGGCACGAAAAAGTCATTAATCATGGCTCTATAGCGCTCTCCATTGACTGTAACATTATGGCCGGCTTCATTTTTAAAGAAATATGGAAAGTTTCTTGTGAAAATCGGGATCGGTGATCATCTCGTTTTGGGCCCAAATTTGCACGATTTACAAACGTTGTTCAGGTGTAAGTCTATTCATTATGAAATGGCAAACCAAACTGAGCATAAATCAAGTGACAGCTGTCAAAAAGACCATCTACGAAAAAAGTAGTCCCAACTTGAAAACCTAACCTCTAAAAAAAACACCCAATACTTCGTGAGCTGATTTACTTGTATTTATTTCTTATTTATTTTCCTTTTTTTTCAAAATAAATTTCCACGATTTGGAAGCGTTGCCAAACCTTAACTGCTCAGCTGTCAAACTATAGTTATCGATATCGGTAGTTCTCATGCAGCTAAACAAACAAAGTTTGTATTTGAAGCGGAATAGCAACAACATACGCATGTTTTTTTTTTTGTTGAAAGTAGAAAGCATTGAAAGCTTTAACCCTCTCAGACTGTAGCTTTGACCTAACAGTATATACTAATATATATGTATATGTATCTGCTATGAAAACGGTTCACACAAAAACCCATCTGCCAAGCGGAGGCGTCAAAAATCTGTAGGTCCCTCCATTTGTAGAAAAACAGCAATGCGCACATCATAGAGCATTCCTTCCAAAGCATAGTTTTGAAAACAAGCAGGTATTGGTTGTAACCACAGAATTCCCGATAAGTCACCTCCGACTACTTTTATGTATGACTCTACACTTAACGTTTTATTGCATTTTATTTCATCTTAAACTCAGTTTTGCTATTTCACGTTAATATCCATGCATGCCATTAACGCTTAACGAAATTAAATCCCTCACAAGCTTAAGTGAATTTTCATAAACTTTATTTCACCATACTTTGCTTTCTTTTTGTTGCTTTTATAAATACTTAAAAAATTTGCTTTCAATTCTTAAAAGCATTTTAAAAGCAATGCAAAATAGGAGCTAGCATCCGCCACCCACGTACACACATACATATGTACACATGCGTGTGGAAAATTGTAGTTTGTGCGCAAACAAGAGCACAACCGAGTCAATTTTGAAATTTCTTGCTACCACCAATGCTGTAGTATTCCATAAGTAACGCGGCAAAACAAAAAACAGACTTATGAGGAAGCAGAGAAGCAAATTCTCGACAGAAGCTTAGGAAATAGCAAAAAATAGTAGAAATGCAAATCTGTTTGTGTATAAGTAAATTTGTATGCCCTGCAGGATATATCCACCGTCTCCAGTGCCCCTGGGTTCTCTTCTGTAAGTTGAAGTACGAACGACACGCCGTACTTTTGTGGAGCCTCTGCTTTAGTGATCGGCCAGTCCGTCATCGGCACTGAGCGGTTATAAGCTTGAAGGTAACGGACCAGCTGATTGGCTTCAAACTCCATATTTGGTATCCAAGTACGGGTCCTCGCCCTTCGTGGAATCTCACTAGCCAGAATGAGCTTGAGTGGTAAGCCCTCCTAGCTCTTCTGGCCTGTTTTGTGAATCGAATTAGTCAGTAAATGTAGCGAGAATTGGTCATCGGATTTAATGACACGGTAACGGCGGACTACCTCCACCGAGTCAGAACCTGGTGATTGACCCTACGGATTCGCCATGACTTGATCGGCGACTATGCGACACAACCGTGCCTCAATCTCTAAACACTTGTCGAGCACTGGCTTACCACGATTGCATGTATACCAATGCAATTTAAAGATGTTCCAGTGCCATCCCACTAAACCGCTTTATAGGTTTTGAAGCAACTACACCCTGATTTGAGATCTTGTGCTTCTTTGTTACCTTCTCACTTTCGTCGTGTGAGCGGTTTCGTTTTTCGGCATCTGCCTTGTTGGCGGCCAGGAAATGCCAAGTATTTCTCCACCACCTTTTGACACCTTGCCTTGTCGACCTTATCTTTGGGATGAAATTACCTTAGGATGTAAGAAATGGAAAAAATGGGAAAAATAAAAACTATTTTGTGATTTATGCACAGCTGAAAATTTTGGAAATTTTGGTATATAGTTTTTCGAGCGAAATATCTTCAATTCTTTTTTAAATTTAAAAACTGATGAAGCATACTTTTTAAAATTTGGTTTTTTGTGCCAAAAAGTTTTTTTTTTGTTAAAATTTTAATTTTTTATTTTTCGAAAAACTTTTTATTAAATTTTTTTTTATTTTATTTTGAGAAACACACCTACTAAATTTTTTTTTAATATTTTTAATAAGAGCTGATACTATCTCTATATTTTTTAAGAAAAATTTTAGTGGGATTTCCATAACTTATCCAGTTATATTCAAATACGTAGCGCGAATATCTGTGTAAGCGTAGCGTCACTTCAAACGATTTGAAAATAAGCACGTATGCTGGCGCTTCGCTAGATTAGAACTTTGCACGAAATGATACTCGAGAGGGAATACTAAGTTAAATTTCCATCATACGAAGATATTCTTCCCAGCATTTTTCTACGATTTGCAGGAATGGCAAGATTGATGAAGTTTAGACACACAGATTATGGGAGGGATGATCTTATGATGAGTCCCATGGAAAATCCCTATAGTTCTGTTCAAATTTCTTTCATATGAGTTTCATTATCATTGTTGCTAAGGCAGGCGCGGTCATTGACATAATTTATAGGTGTAAGGCTTTTCAAATAACCAGAAATTTATATTACTTTTTTTCATATAAAAAATTAGCATATTTTTCATAATCCAACCCAAAAGAGTTGGTTAAAAGTAGTGGCTCTCTTACGCTTCAAATTTGTTCACTGCAGGGTATACACACATTTCCTATACACCTCTACACATATTTGCTCTCTATCACTTTCTTCATACCTGTTATCAACTTTTTAATAAACAAAATTAATGTAATCGCTTCACATAAGTGCGTAGGTATGAATGTAGGTATGTAGTTTCTGTTAGAAAATGTCGTGCGAGAGTTTTTGCGCTTCGACTCTGGCATGCATCAATTTCTTGATGAAATATGATGTCATTGTTATATGGCAAGAACCACATACGCACTACAACAAAAACAAGAAAACCGCAATTGTGTACAAAGCAAACATTTTATTGCAACCTCTTAAAAGTTGCTTGCACCTAAGCAAAGGAAATTGCAAACTTGGCAAATGCCTCAAAAGGAAATTATTCTAGCAGTGCTTCCTTGCTTCAAATACGTCAGCTGCATTTAAAATGGGAGATCTTAGAGCTGCAGTACATCTTCGTAGTATTTCTGTTTATATGTGTTTGTATATATATACACAAATTTCTTTATAAAAATGCAATATCACACATACACACATACTCGCACATACTGAATACTTAAACTAGTGTAAGCATGCATTTATGCAGATAAGTGAATTTAAGACCAAACGTTTTTTGCAAGGAAGAGAAGTGTAGCATGGAAAAAAATTAAATATCGGCCGATTAAACTACGCTTCGTTACCTAAAATACTTCACAGAGCCAATCTGAGAAACAAAATTAATGCAAAGTATAAAATAAGTGAACTTTTCTCGTAAATGTTATGCTACAACCCGGGTCTGATTGCACGAACAGCCAGTGATCAATATCCCATGATAATTGAAGATCACTTTCCAGTTTGATGTTGAACAAGATGTTCTATTGATCTTACAAGCCAAGCTGGCGTCACTTCGCCCGAAGTGAATTTGATATGGCTGGATTTTTTCTGAAGCATCTGGCTGTTTATTGATATACCTAGAAGGTGGTTGGATATGATACTGACAGAGTACTGTGGTCCAAAATACACCGAAACCACACTATTGATGCAACCACAGCTTCTACCAAATAAGTAAGAGCTCTGGTAAAAGCCGAATAGAGCAATAGCGGAGGTCTTAATCAAGCGAAGAGATAAAAGCTACAATCAGTGGTTGCGTTGTTCATGGTGCACAATGGTCGTGGAGCCAACATATAGGCACCATCAAACCTGGATTATTTGACCTAAATTGGTGTATATCTATCAGAAGTACGGGTGGGCCATATAGCGTTTGCTTTTTGAACCACCTATTTTTTTGAGAATGGTAACACAAATGACATGTCAAATGTGTTCATAATTTACTTAAAGGTTTGACATTTACGAAATGGGACGCTATACGCTTGAACAAAATTGGGAAATATTGAAAACCTATTTCCAAAGGGGTGAGTCTTCTTCTTCTTTTCTGATTTTCACATCGGTGGCTACGTCAATAAGCAAAATTGTCGGATTTGGAGCTCAGAAAATTCACACGTTACTGTAGAGAAGCAAATGCATCCACAGCGAGTCACTGTTTGGTGCGGTTTTTGGACTGGCGGCATCATCGGGCCATTTTTTTCGAAAATGAGCGAGGAGCCGCGATTACAGTAAATGGCGAGCATTACCGTGACATGCTCAACGAGTTTTTGTTTCCAAAAATTGAAGAGGATGATATGGACGACTTTTGGTTTCAACAGGACGGTGCAACTTGTCACACTGCCAAAGTTACACTCGAACTTTTGGCTACCGTTTTTGAAAACCGAATAATCAGCCGATATTCCGATATCAATTGGCCGCCTCGGAGCTGTGATTTAAGCCCGTTGGACTATTTTTTGTGGGGAGCCGTTAAGGACAAATGCTATGCGAACCATCCAGAGACGATTGATGCTTTAAAACACGAAATCGAAGTTGCCATTCATGAAATTGGAGCTCAAACAATCGAAAATGTGCTTAAAAATTGGATTGATCGAATGGCCTACTGTAAAGCCAGTCGTGGCAGTCATTTGAACGATATTGTTTTTTATTCATAAATGACAATGTTCAATCTTCAAAATAAAACAAAAATGTTGAAAAAATATTAATTAGTTTTTTTTTTTTATAGCCGATTCAAAAAGCAAATTTTACATGGCCCACCCATATTTGAGGTATCAACTATTTTTTTCTAACTAATATATTTTATTCGATTGGTTTAAATAATAAAGACTTTTACCTCCGAAGCTGTTGTAAAGTGATCATATGATAAATTTTTCCATTTAATTGATCAATGATCCATTGCCTCCCGTATAGCCTGTTGCTCCTTGATGAGCTGCTTTTTGTGCTCCACGCGCTGTTTGTAGGACTCGTTGATTGTTTGAAGCATCTATTTCTTGTACGTGTTCATGTTCTGTTCGAGTTCCAATTGTCGCAGTTGGTCCTCTTGCATGAACGCAAACGCTTGATGCTCACAGGCTAACTTATCCATGCATTCCTGCCGTTTAATAGCCTTTTCGAACTCTTTATTTATATTGCGTTGAACGTTTCGCGCACGAAGTACTTCGCTTTGCATGGCCGCTGAGTGTAGATCCTTGGGTTCGGGCTTTAGTTGTTCCATTAAGTTTTGCGCCTTAGCCAGTCGCTCGCTTCTTTCTCGTTCCTCGTTTTCCTTCGACTGATGGATGTCCTCCTGCACTAAATAGATGAATAATACACGATAATGGAGTTAGAATTTACTTTTTAGCTTACACTGGAAACTAACAAGGAACTAAAAAAAATTTAATTTAGAACATTTCGTGTATTGTACTCGTATATGTATTGAATTTTTTTAGCATGCTTTCAGCATATTTTATTGAAATTGGGATTCGGGTTTGTCGTATGTTTGTAATAAATGTATTAACTGAGATTTTCGTATAAATGTTGCATCTGGGAGTCGTGTATTGAACAGTATAGACAAATTGTTTTGGATTTGGTGCTTGCTGGCATTTTTGGCACTGATTTTGATTCGTTCTATACATTAATGATGATGCCTCACTTTTTGTAATTTTTTGTTCCATATTCGCCTTCATCTCAGCCAGCTTCTCATCTTGAGTCCTTTGTATGTTGCCCTTAAAATGTGCTACCAATTGATCCGATCCCTCCTTCAAATATTCCTTATATTTCTGTTCTTCTTCGATTTCTTTCTGAGCTTGCAACTTTTCCACCTGATTGGCATTGTTTAGCAACTTATTTTTTCTTTTTTAAATCGATCAAAAATGTGCCGCCGTCATACGCGTTACATATCCTAATGATTTAAAAAGCAGAGTATTCAGAAAAAACTTACTAAATAGGTGCCGCTGGTGTCGAATAGTTCCGATAAATCGAGTTTTTTGTCCGACTTGGGCCAGATATACATACAGGTATGTATATTAGTTTGGAAAAAAGGAAACCCATTATTTTTGCGTACAATTTTTAATAAAATTCTTTACTAACATTCCAGTCAGCTTTGTTTATTTTTTTGATTTTATCGACATCAAATATGGATGAATGGAATCGACGAAACCAAAATTGCATCATTTTAACAGTATCACCACCATAAACATCATAAACATTTTCGGCGACGTGGCGTACATTTTCGGCTTTATCAAAGAAAAACTGTAAAATCTATCGAACTTTCTCTTTGTTGACTTCCATTGTCACCCTGTAGCGTACAACTGAATGAAACAAATAATGAACAACAAAAGGATTTTTGTTTAGTATGAAATGTTACCTTGACAACGGACACAAACTTTAAATTGTGTGATGAATACTTTACGAGATATCGAGCACTACAGCCATCTACCGAGAAAATAATGGATTTCCCCAAACTAATATATTAGTTACGCCGGAAGAGTTAAATAGGTGTACAGAAAATAGAGCCGCTAACTGACGCTGTGGTCAACAAATTAAAATACTATTGCCGATGTCGTACTCACGAAATGTGTTAAGAGCACATTCCGTAGCGATTGAGTATGACGACGTCTTACATTCTTACTATACTAGGATATAAATTTAGTTAGGTTACGGTGGTTTCCATGCTCTGTGAGGGTGAACCCCTCAGGCTTGATGGTCCTAGATTATATTCTAACTCTCCCTCTAATTCCCTATTTGGAGAATCAACTACGTCTTTCTAATAAGCGATGAATTATTGGGAATGAGTTTGGATTCTAGATCTGCCAGGCACTCTAAGAAGCAAAAGTTTAGGCAGCGATGTCTCATTCTAGCGAGTGTGAGACAACGTCAGAGGGAGACGTACCCTCTCCTCCTCATTTCTGCAGCTGTGCCAGAAGTCATTAGAGGAAAACCCAATGCGCTGTCATGTGTTCCCCGATATCATACCAACAATCATACAAATGGAAGGCCGGTATAGATTAAGTAGAGGGAGCTATTTCTGTATTCATTTCATCAAGGACAGCCCTTATCTAATTATTTCACAAGTAGGGTTTGTGATACATGCGCGATATAGACCAATCTGATCCAGAACTTGTTTGAGTATAAAGGAATGCCCGCACACTGCAAAGAGTTGACTGATTGGAAATCAGTTCACCTCCTAGCCAGCTCATCTGCCGTACAATTTCCAGAAATATTTATGTATACATGGACCAAATTATTTATTTATTTATTTATTTAATTAATTAATAGTCTAAAAATACAGTATTTCTTACAGACTATGAAAACAGATTAATGCTGAATAAATTAATCAAAGTAAAATTAAACTTATAATTAACTAGTTTCAATTGTAATGAGTGAAAGAAAAAGAATACATTTTTTATAATTTACAGAAGAAGATTAGATTAATACTAAGAATTTAGTTCAACAATTCATTTAGAAACAATTTGAAGTGATTCTTTGTGGAACAGAAATCCAGGCCAGTATGATTTGAAAGCGAATTAAAATCACCAAGAGTTCTAGAAATCGGAGCATTGGAAGCATAATTAGCTCGTGCCATCCCTAACCGGAAAAAATCATGATTCCGTAAACTTCGCTGAGGAATATTGAAATTGATTTTCTCGAGTAGCGATGGGGAGTCAATAACCCCATTTATCAAATCGAAGAGGAAAGTAATGGAGAGAATAGTCCTTCTAATATCTAGTGATTTTAGATTTATAAGCAAGCACCGACTTTTATAGGATGGAATTGGATCTGTGAAATTTAAAGAACGCAATGCATAACGCACAAAAGCTTTCTGGACACGTTCAAGCCTACTAATATGACAAGCATAATATGGTCTCCAAATAAAGACGGCATATTCCAACTTGGAACGCACCAGAGACGTATACAACAACTTTAGAGTATATGGATCAACAAAGTCTGAACTAAAACGTCGAATAAACGCAAGTACGGAATAAGACTTTGAAATAGTGTGATTTAAATGTTTTTGAAAAGAGAATTTAGAATCAAATACCACACCAAGATCAGTAATTTCACTTCGATGAGATAAGCTAGAACCACAAATGTGGTAGGAAGTGGGTATAAGAGAACAAGATTTAGAATAAGAAATATAAAAACACTTGCTTATATTTAAATCTAACTTATTTCTTTTACACCAAGAATCAACGTTATCTAGATCAGATTGAAGGTTTAAAGAGTCCACTGTACTTGCAATGCTCGAGTATATCTTTAAATCATCGGCATACAAGAGAAAATTTGCGTTATTAAAACAACTAGAAATGTTCATGGTGCACCTTTCTGATGTATTGCCACTTTTTCATTCAATTGCCACTTTTTATCAGTTCTTCTCAAATGGACGGTTTATTGATCCATAGAGCAGTATATTTTATAGCTCTTCAGCTATATAAATATGTAGCTTAGCTTAAAAGAGACTGCAATGGTAAGATACAGCTGCAGCACTTGTGGATGGAGGCCACTGTCAGCCTTATTATTTTGTCTTAAATCGTCAATGAAGACAATCACTGACCCTACGTCAAGGTCTTTAATGTTTTTTCTGGGATTCGTGTGGAAAAATTATTTTCGCAGAAGTATCGTAGAGCAGTGCAATGTAGCTCCCTTCATAAAATTGAAATGAGAATCGAAATATAAGCAATTTATCCCAATATTTTATTTCAAATTCTTTTCACTCTCTGCATCCTTTATACACTCGTACAATTCGCTCCTGAATATTTTCTAGAATTCGGTTTTTTTTTGCGTTTTTTAGTGTACGAATATAGTACTATATAGTTTGATTCGTAATTTACGCGGAAATAGTTGAGGCTACACTGGAAACAGTAGTAGCGCTGGCATCTGTGCTAACTGAGCTGGTAGCTGAGGTAGTTGCATTGGTTGAAGCAGCAGTGCTAGTACTAGATGGCAATCCATAAAGCATGCATTCGTTTAATTCCTCATAGGTTTCCGAAGTCTCCACTACATAAGTATGTTCGGCATCATGAGTGCATAAATCCTCGGTATTCTTGATTTCTTGCAATCCAGTTTTGAACGAAAATGCTGCATTAGAAACGCTATCCGACAGCGAGTAGATAGCAGTTACATCAGCAGATGACTAATTGAGTGAGGAATAGTTAAATTGAAATAATCAATAATCAAATAAACAATGAATAGTTTCACTTGAATACGCTTACCGCTGTTGCATAACAATTGAAGAAGTCCATAGTATCGTTGTCACTGTTGCAAGTGGTGAAGGCGCTACAAATGGCAGCGGTGTTATTCACAAATGACGCCCGATTTTCAGCAGCCGTTGCGGTGAGATTAGCAGTAGATGTATCGGCTTTACTAATGCATTGCTGATACTGTATCGAGAAGTTTTTTGAAATTTGATTTAAAATTGGCAAATAATAGCTGAAACATTCGGAAGTGTATTCGGGATTCGAAGAAGCACTCAAAGAATTTGAGGCAGCCAGTTTGTTGAGTATGTGATTGTCAGCGTTGGCCTTGACAAAGGCAACCAGGGGATTAGCCTATCAAGTGAGGAGTATGTAAAAATATATGCGTTTATTTATGTATGTCTATATGCCAGAATTCAGCGCAATATTCACTTACCACTGCGACGCCAATAAATGACAAGGCTATGAATGTTAAGGGGGCGGTCTTCATTATGTGTCGTTATTACTTTGAATTCTTCAAATCGAATGAGACCCCAATACCAAAGGTTTCTTTTTATATACCGCGTAATCCACATATGTAAATACATGTGAAATTTTTTTCGGTAATTAAGTAATTTGACTAATTTCATGTATATATAGTAGTTATGATTGAGTGGCTGGAAGTATATTTTTTACCAAACAAAAATTCGAAAAATACAAAAAAATTGTGTATTGGAATTATTGGGGAATTTTGGCAGACACCGTCAAAGCAAGAAGCACAATTCGTATATAAATTCCAAAGAGATAACTGATTTAAATAAATATAGACAAACTTCAAATGCCTACATGTTAAATGAGCCAAATAGTGTGGATATTGACGTCAATTTTTTTGAAAATTATTGTAGTTTATATGTAAATTGGATATTGGATATTGAATATTGGATGAATGGATATAATAAGTAGTAAACTGAAAAAAATTTTAAAAAGGTAATAATCTAGAGAATTTTTTGCAGATTTTTTCCAGTTAAATTTCTTTGGTTATTTAATTAGATACACAATTTTTTTAATTTCTTAGGCTAAAATATACTTTTACAAAAAACATTTATTTTTGCTTTGTAATATTTGGACAAACAATTTTTTCGTCACACTCGAAAAACACCCCCTCAGATTTTGTCATGAATAGCTGAGATTAAGCTTAAGTAATGGTGGTTAAATTTCAAGGGCCGATGTTGAATGTGAAGTACACCTAAACGTCAACGACACCGTTGGACTTCTTTCTTCGGGATTATTTGAAAGACAGCAACAATTCACGAGCTAAAGGATGAGACAATTCGGCACATTAACGGCATAGAACCTCAATTACGCCGCAGCGTCATCGAAAATTTGATCCATCGGATGGAGGTGTGCCGCCGAGGCCGCGGCGACCATTTGGCAGATATTTTGCTCTATACGTAGTTGAGTCATATCAATATTATAACAACAGAGAGAAATAATAATAATTTCTTAAAAGCATTGTATATTATTTAAAATCAACACCGGCCTTCAAAACTTAACCACCCTTTATATATTAATAAAATAAGAAGAAAATTGAAACGTGTTGAAAAAAAATTAATAAATCTGAAATTTATTCAATTTTTACAACTTTAGTATAAAGTTCCTTTTCTAATTCCAATGTATTTTTTATGATCAAATATAATTACAAAGCAATTTTTTTATTGTAAATTTTTTGTTAAAAAAATTGTTGGTAAAAAATCAAGGGTCCGAAAAGTTGTTTTCAGCAGATACCCATATTTTTATACAATATTATATATTATTCTTTAATAATTGAAACAGTTAGCCACTTACAACCTTTTTCACTTCTTTTGTTACCTAACGTAATCAATATTGAACTCAAGCTTTTCATGCGGATAGGGGTAGTCAAGGCTTGAAAAAATGGTGATTTTCGATAATTTTTTTTTTGCTAGTCAATTGCTTTATTTTACAAAAACAAAAACATAGCATTAATACATCATGTTTCGACTTGACTTAAGCAAAGTTTAAAAAAAAAATGTATAATTGTAAAAGTTTGTGTGGAGCCCGTTTTTCCAGAAGTCCCTTGCGGTGATCATCGCAAGTCCTTGGAGATTTATCAAAATCAATCGGACAAGAGAAATTAGTTTTATTAATAAATAATCTTGTGCCTGGTCGAAGCTTTTTTTCAGGAAATATTTTTCGAATTTTCGAGCAAAAACGGAAATTAATTGTGTTGGGAGCAGCACCTGATTTACAGGATAAAGTTTAATTTTAGGTTAATTGTGTAGTTTGAATATCATAATTTATTATTGTCATTTCCTAACGTCCGTATCGACATACACCTTATATATATATATTACATATAAGCTGTGCTAAGCAAACATTTCGAGACTTGAATTTCGACATCAGCTGGGACCGGTGAGCTTTAGTAATGGTAAAAAAAATAACAAAAACACGACCGCGGAAAATAAATTATAAAGTTTTATAAAAATAAAAGTGTTTTTAATTAATTTTAAAACAAATAGCTGCCAAACCATCTTGGTGGCCGAACAAATTGTTTAAAAAAATTTAAATTGTGAAAAAAAAACAATCAGGTTTTTTATGTTCTTCAAAAGCAGTATAAATTTAAATGAAATCTACCAATCGTTTTTTAAGTTACAGTGATCACCAGTTCAAAAAACATAGTTTTGAGAAAAACGCATTTAAAGTGTTGCTATCGATTTATGTAGAGTTATAAGATTTATTTAATTACTTACACTGTGCAATCTATTCCTGGGCCATGTAATAGTTCTTCTGCCGTCATAGCAGCTTCCCAAATATCAATTTGCTGTTGCCTACGTAGCATTCTACCTTCTCGTTAGCACGTTTATCTGCCACTGTTGAACGCTCCGGAGCGCCCGAGAGCCCTTTGTAAATTGTTGACTAACTCGAAAAGTATTTGTCGAACTCACTTCAAATTGTCAAAAAATATTTTTAAGATATACTTTAAGGAAATGCAAAAAAAAATCGAAATTTTTCGAAAGTTCTGACCACTTCTAGTCCCTTAAATAATTAATTTAAGAAATTATAAGTAAGGAGCAACTCTAGTTAATTTTATCACTAAATTAAAACTAACAAAAGCACTTTCTATTCGATAGTCCCTTTACGAAAACTCCGAATTGGCAGTGAGGGCGTAAGGCAAGGTTGACCCCTGTTGCTCCTTCTCTTCGTCATCGTTCTAGACCACCAATTGACCATGCACAAAAGAGGCATCGTATTTCATCGGAGTTTTGCCAGACATCTTGAGGACCTGACCTTCGCCAATGACATCTGCCTCCAGACAGACTAGTCATGCTGGCACGCACTGCCGGACTGGAGGACAACATCGCCAAGTACAAAGCTATGAGGGTCAACCACAATAAAGCAAGACCAATAATGGTGAACGGGTGGCCGGTGGAATTTGTCGAAAGCTGCTGCTACCTCGGCTGGACTATCACGACAGATGGCGGAGCAGATGAAGATGTCAACTGCAGGTTAAATAAAATAAAGACGGTGCTCTGGCGAATGCATACAGTGTGGGCGAGTTCACAAATTTCCAGGCGCACTAAACTGCGACTATTCAGCTCATGTGTTAAATCTGTACTGTTGTATGGAAGTGGCACATGTCTGCTCTTCAACACCATCACACTACAATCTTTCGTCAACAAATGCTTCCGTATCATCTGTAGAATATTCCGGCCGAACACCAGCAGCAACGACGCGCTATGGAGATCAACGAATGAGAAGCCCATCCTGTGGCAAGTCAAATGCAGAAAGTGGTGATAGCTAGGTTACATGAACCACCAGATAGTGTCATGAGAATGGCACTGGACTGGAACCCGTAAGGGAGCAGAGGTCGCGATCGGCCAAAGATCATTTTTTGACGAAGGTCGATGTTGCGCGAACTAGCAGATGCCGACATCACATGGGATTGCGGAAGAATAACTGCCCAGAACAGTGCACGATAGAAGAGTTTTGTCGAGGCCCTATGCTCCCGAGCGGAGTGAACAATAATACAATTATATTCATATTGTTCATATTCCAAAATTATGGTAATCTCGTACGAATTATCTCAGCAACACATATTTAAACAAAAGCATAATAAAATAAAACGTTCCAACATAAACAGAAAACTAGTACTTGAGAAATTAAACATTGTAGCCACTTTCAAGGAGTTTCAATTGGCGCGGGTCGATTTTGGCGCCCTGTGGCAGCCATTTTGTTTTGGTGACATCTGTCAAATCTTTTGTTTATTTTTCAATTGTTTATGCCAAATCATCATAGCAAGTTACACGATTGAACAGCACGTTCAAATGACAAAACTTTATTATCAAAATGAGTGTTCATTAACGCAAACGTTGCGCGAATTGCGCCCATTTTTCGGTAGACACGGTGACCCTTCAAAGTCGACTCTTCAACGCTTGGAGGCCAAATTTGAGACGACCGGGTCAGTAAGCAATCAGCCAACACCCGTATGTTCAAGGAACGCAAGATCAGCCGAGAACATTGCCGCGGTCCGTGAAAGTGTACAGCAGAACCCGAGGCAGTCTATTCCTCGCCGTGCACAAGAACTTGGTTTTCGCAGACTTCAACTTGGCGAACTTTGCGTCGGGGCTTGGGCTAACACCCGTACAAGATCCTACTGACCCAGGAGCTCAAAGTTTATGGCCATAGACAACGCCGTTTGTTCGCTGACTGGGCTTCGAATCGTTTGGAAGAGAACCCCAGTTTTGGGCGCAAAATCATCTTTAGTGACGAGGCGCATTTTTGGATGAATGGCTGTGTTAACAAACAAAATTGCCGTATATGGGTCGACACCAATCCACACGAGGTTCACCAGGTGATAATGCATCCTCAAAAAGTTACCGTTTGGTGTGGATTTTGGGCCGGCGGCGTCATTGGTCCGTACTTTTTTGAAAACGACGTTGGTGAGGCGGTCACCGTCAACAGCGAGCGCTACACAACGATGATAACCAATTTCTTATGGCCCATATTGAACCATATGGACCTAGACGACATGTGGTTCCAGCAGGACGGCGCTACGTGCCACACAGCAAACGCCATGATTGATATTCTGCATGAACGATTTGAGGGTAAGGATATCTCTCGCAGGGGTGATGTGAATTGGCCACCAAGGTCATGCGATTTGACCCCGCTAGACTTTTTCCTGTGGGGTTTTTTGAAGTCTCAGGTATGTGCAAATAAGCCACAATCGACCGATGCTCTAAAGGTGAGCATAACACAGGCCATCGCTCAAATTCAGCCGGATCTATGCGGAAGAGTCATTGAAAATTGGACCAATCGGATCCGTTCCACCGTAAGAAGCCGAGGCGGGCATTTGAATGATGTCATATTCCACACTTAATGGCATATATGCGCCTTTCAAATAAAAAATAATTTTGTCAATAACTCACACACAGCTTGTTTTATTCCATTTCAACATCTACCCGCCCTTATTGAAAAACCCTTATATGTATATACCTTTTAACCATTGGCCCTTCCATTGTTTGTTGGTTGTTTGACCGAGCTCCTCCTTCAGAGAAGTTAGTTGCTATTTGTAGGTAATATATTTATTTTGATAGTTGCAAGACGATTATTAGATTTATTGCATTATTTAATGTAATTTCTTACGTACATTTTTTGAATTTTTCGGAAATTAGACAATAACATTTTTTAGTCTTAAAAGTCTTAACCCTTCTGAATAAAATGTGTTCTACCGTAGTGAATTCCTGAATATATTCGCATATACGAGTACATATCTTATCACCTTAAATTGGAAGCATGTGAACTAATGTTTATTTAATTTGTCTTTACTACAACAAAAACTGTAAAAGAAGATCGAGTCGCTGATAATGAATGCTCAATATTTGTAGATATGTATACAATCACTATTTATATGTAACATATACTTACGGATGTATGTATATGTAAGCCCATACAAAACTATAACCGATCAATGGCAAGAATTCTGCCAACAAAAAGCTTGGGCAAAATACTATCGCCTAGCAAGTAAAAAACAAAAAATATGTGGCGATTGGAAAATGAATCATTCATTCAGAATGTATGGTCAAGCTACACAAGTTAGTAGCTTCGAAAATTGTGAAGACGAGGGTAGAAGAATAGGTTGGAGAAATACCTATAATGATATCAATTAGTTATAATTTGTAATTTACTAGCACTTCCACTTATAAACGTACCGCAAAGACCTCATTTGTGACCGCTCGAAATTTATATTAATGTATACATTTTTTAAATATAAAGTATAAAAGTAAAAGTGAAGAGAAATTCTCGGCGAAACGCACTTTTCTGATTTTACCAACCATACCATTTGTGTCCATTTTCAATTGGCTTTAATCATTTACAGCAGATGTGGTGGCTCATCCAAGCCAATTATCAAGCGTTTGGTGGTCTTTGGTGGTTCAAATTCCACAAATGCCCATTTGTAATCGCTATGTGTGAAAGTGTAAAAGTGTAAAAGTGTTCTGGGATCACACCCTTCAATTTGCCGTATTTTTCATCGCAAGTTGGACCTACACCCGTAGAAGATCCAACTGACATGAGAACACATAATCAATTTGTTTAATCGTTTGTCCACTGACTGAACTTCGAATCGTTTGGAAGAAGATCCAAGTTTTGGTTGAAAATCATATTTAGCGATTAGTTGTTATATTTTTGAATGATTATGGCAGTGCTAGCAAGCGAAATTCCAACTTTTGTAGCAGTCTGATATAACTTTGCTTGTGTTTATAAATTTATGACACAGTATACGCTTAAGTCACAGTTTTGGATATGATGAATCATTGATTGGTGATGAGGATAAATAATAATAAAAAAAAACTTGGAATTAATTTATTATACAATAATATGCTTTATAATAACTCATCAATGTTCTCATGTTTTATTAGTAATAGGGCTATGAATAAGTTCGTGCGGTTTTTTTTCGAAATTTGAAACTTTATTGACGTAAAATGGTTACAAATTTAATATTCAAAATATTGTCCATCGCTTACTACTACTTTTTCCCATCTTTCTGGCAATTCACGGATTCCCTTTGTGAAAAATTCGGTCGGTTTTGCCGCAATCCACGAATCGATCCATTTTTTGACTTCATCGTAATTACGGAAGTGCTGGTCAGCCAGGCCATGTTGCATCGATCGGAAGAGATAGTAATCGGATGGCGCAAGGTCTGGACTATACGGCGGGTGGGGTAGGACATCCCATTTGAGCGTTTCTAAGTATGTTTTGACCACTTGTGCAACATGTGGCCGAGCATTGTCATGTTGCAAAATAACTTTGTCGTGTCTATCGGCGTATTGCGGCCGTTTTTCTCACAGTGCTCGGCTCAAACGCATCAATTGTCGTCGGTAGACATCCCCCGTAATCGTTTCATTCGGTTTCAGTAGCTCATAATACACAACACCCAGCTGGTCCCACCAGATACACAGCATAACCTTCAGGCCATGAATATTCTGCGCCGACGTCGATGTTGAAGCATGGCCAGGGTATCCATACGTTGCCCGACGTTTTGGATTGTCGTAATGGACCCACTTTTCATCGCCAGTCACAATTCGATGCAAAAAACCCTTTCTTTTGTGCCGTTGAAGCAGTTGTTCGCATGCCATAAAACGGCGTTCAACGTCTCTTGGCTTCAATTCATACGGCACCCAATGGCCTACCTTTCGGATCATTCCCATGGCTTTTAAACGTTTGGAAATGGTTGATTGATCAACTCCCAAAGTTTTTGCAACCTCTTCTTGCGTTTGAGCCGGATCTTGATCGAGCAATTCCTCCAATTCGGTATCCATGAACTTTGGCGGCGCACCCTCGCGTTCTTCGTCTTCCAAGCCAAAATCACCACTTTTAAAGCGTGCAAACCACTTCTGGCACGTTCGCTCAGATAGAGCATGCTCACCATAAACTTCCACCAAGATACGATGACTTTCGGCTGCTTTTTTCTTCATATTAAAATAATGAAGAAGAATTCCCCGCAAAAACACATTATTTGGCACGAAATTCGACATTTTCAAGTGTGGTAAAAATATTGTTGTTTACGCTTCAAATAAAAAACTTATACTGACGTTTGTGCCTTACGACAGTAGCTCTCCAATGAATGTTTGGAAATGTGGATCGATGGAATAATAATCAAGTTACGCCATCTGTTGTAAAACCGCACGAACTTATAAATAGACCTATTACATAATTTGTTTTCTCTGTACATCTAATCGATCTATGTCAGATTTTATAGAAGTAATTGAACATATTCTATGCATTTTAGGGAGGGTCGATTTAAAAATCGCTCATTGCTCTGTGAAAATCGTATTCTAGGTATCAAAATAAGAAACTTTGCCGAAGGAACCATACCTCTAAAACGAATTCTAATGTCCCCCAATTAGGGTCGAACGAAAAATCCCACTTTGACTCATTTAGAGTGCTCCAATCGAGTCCAAATGTATGACCGACCCCCACTAACTTTGGACGGCTGATCCGTCCATGCCAGTGGCACACCCCCTGGAACTCCCCTGGGGAGTTCCCCATACAATAATTTCAAAATATCACCATTTTTGGCCTTTACATGAGAAAAGAAACTAAAAAGTTCGACCCAAATTGGGGGGCATCAGAATTCGTTTTAGAGGTATGGTTCCTTCGGCAAAGTTTCTTATTTTGATCCCTAGAATATGATTTTCACAGAGCAATGGGCCATTTTTTTGCCTCCCCACAAATCGACCCGGCCTAATGCATTTATTACTATTTGTCAAACAACACGACCATTCAACATCGACTAGCATTTTGATTCTTCGTGGTACCGAAAAAAACTCCTTTTTAAAACTCTTTGAGGATCTACTACAACTTCTCGATGTATATTCAAAGAAGCTAAACCGTTCAATCGCTCTTCAGTCATAGTTGATCTAAGGTACGACTTAATACGACGCAGCGTTGAAAGGCGCGTTCATTCGTGGCTATTGTAACAGGCAAAGTCGCCATTATTCGAAGAATTTGATGAACATTAAGAAACGCGTCTTCGTTGCAGATATCGAGTGCTTCAAGTGAATTGTTAATGTCCTTATTGGCGTTGCGTTGTTGCCAAAGTTGCACTTCAGCAATCCATATGCCATTAGAATTGAAGAATTTTAAAACTTCGTCTGGGGGGGTTTGAACCCTGCATACCCCTCCCGTGCGCACGGGCTTGCTATTTCTGTATACATAAATAAATTTATATTATATTAGGCTCAAGGTTCAAATAAATTGATTGAGTGTTTCATTGTTGCTTCTACTTTGGCTGCTGCTTTTTATTCTTGGAAATATTCATAATATTTAAATTATGAAAGTAAATATGAGCCTTTTATCCACACTTTTTGTGCAAAAGCAGTGGCTTTGAATGTCCGTGTATATATACTAAATATCCATAGGCTCTACTAAATAGCCATTAACCTCCAATAACCATGAGGATATTGAGATGACTTTGTTGTTATTTTGTTCCTTCGCGCATATGCTATGAGTGTATCGAATTTATCCAAAATAGTATCCTTAAAGTGTCGACTTTATCTGTAAACAAAACTTCTAAGTATTCGAAAATACTAATATACAATAAGTAAATTTCGTTTGTCTTGCAACGGCTGCAGTCGGCCTAAGAGGTGGACTACTATTGTTGGACCACATTTTATTTCTACTTTTGTTTTTTAATTCATTTTTATTATTTTTTTAATTTACTTTTATTTTTTTACATTACAATTTTAAAATATTGTACGATTTTCTACGTTACATAAATTTTTTTAATTTTTTTTATTTTAATTTTTTCTTTAATTTATATTACTTTAATTTTTTATACACAATTATTTTTATTTACCATTTTTAACACACTTTTATTAGGTCGGGTTGTATGTATGTATGTATGTATGTATGTAACGAATCTTTGGGCTTAATTTTCACTGGCTTCTAAAAATCTGATCGACTTGGAATTTTGCATACCTATCAAGGACCGATGACAATGCAATAATTTGATAAAAGTTTTCCATTATCCTTATTAGGATTGCCAGGATTAATATTTTCTATTTTTACCTATGGGCAAAAAGTAAGGTGAATTTGGTTGTAAAATGAAAAATCTTTATTTATTCTTGTAAATCAATTTCATCCCCTTCAAAACAATCCCCTCTCGATGAAATACACTTATGCCAACGATTTTTCCAATCCCCGAAACATGCCAAATAGTCCATTTCCGGTATAGCCATCAGCACCTTCTTCGATTCAGCTTTTATCTCCTCAATCGACTCGAAACGCGTTCCCCGGAGAGATCTCGTGAGTTTTGGGAATAGCCAGAAGTAATACGGAGCTAAATCAGGCGAATACGGTGGTTGCGGAACGATATGCATGGAATTTTTGGTGAAAAGGTCACGAAGAAGGAGTGCAGTGTGAGACGGTTCATTATCGTGATGCAAAAACCAAGAGTTGTTGGCCCATAACTCTGGTCTTTTTAGACGAATTGCTTCACGTAAACGACGCATAACGCTCAAATAATATTCTTTATTAACAGTTTGGCCAGGTGGAAGGAATTCATAGTGCACCACACCACGAAAATCGAAAAAAACTGGCCAATGGAGTGGGGTAGCCGTTTCTCAGGCTCCCTCCACGAAATAAGTTCTTCATCCCGATTACTTCTTTATCACGGCCGATAACTGCATAGATTTAGACTCACAGTCGATAAGAAAGTAATTAAATATAACACGAATATATCGAATCATTAATTCACTGACTGCAATGATAACAATAATTTTCATTAATAATAAAAAATAGTTTAAAAAAAAACTAAAAAACACGCTTTTTTGTTAATCGAACTAAAAAGTAGAAAATAAAAAATAATTTAAAAAAACTAAAAAACACGCTTTTATTGCCAATCGAACTAAAAAGTATAAAATAAATTTTAATGGCAAAGAGACCTATAATGAAGTAATAGCAAATCGAACGATCAGTCAGAGTCAACTACCTCAGAACAGAATTATAACAAAAATTAAGATACAAATAGAATAATTCAAATTAGAGTTAAAAGCGTGGGATGCATTTTGCTTCCCTTTCATAACCTTCTGTACATAGGTAGTTGCCAATAGTATGATTGTAATATTTACTATATCAAGCATCCCACGCTTTTAACTCGAATTTGAATTATTCTATTTGTATCTTAATTTTTGTTATAATTCTGTTCTGAGGTCGGGAGTCGGGAGTCTACGCACAAGCATATGCGGACGATGTTGCTTGTTTGGTAACAGGCCCTTCGCTTATGAACATCTGCAGGAAAGTGCAGAAAACTCTGGATCGGATTGACACTTGGTGCTGTGCGAACGGGCTATCGGCAAATCCCGCCAAAACTGGTATTGTCCTCTTTACCAGAAGGAGGAAGCTTGATGGACTCGCCCTGCCAAAGCTAAAAGGAGTCACAATCCAGCTATCCAAGGAAATTAAATATCTTGGAGTAATCCTCGATAGTAAGCTCCTATGGAAATCACACGTTGAAACAAAGGCATCCAAAGCACTGACAGCTTTCTAGCAGTGCAAAGGCGTCTTTGGGAAAACGTGGGGTCTCTCTCCTAGCAAGGTCCTATGGATCTACACGGCTATGATAAGACCCATTATCACCTATGCATCAGTGGTCTGGATGAGTAGACTATCCCTAGTGGGAGTCAGGAGGACCTTATCGAGACTACAGCGCACTGTGACCATCTGTTGCACCGGAGCTTTTCCGACTACTTCAGGCCCGGCACTAGATGCTCTGATTGGTTTACCACCACTTGATGCTTTCATCCGAGGAGAGGCCCTGAAGGCCATCTGCAGACTGAAACACAGTGGGAACTGGTATGGCCCTTGTCCGGCATTGGAACACAGAGAAGGCATGGACGTCGATCCAACGATTCTCTCCATGCCCCTTGACTCAATGCCATCAAGAGTCGTACTTGAAAAGAGATACAGTGTAGTGCTACCAGAGGCTCAGTTGTGGGGAGACTCAGAAAATGAGCCCGGCAAACACTGTTTTCGCATTTTTACGGATGGCTCCAGGACCGAGCATGGCTCCGGCTTTGAGGTCTACGTGGAATCCAGCGGGACAAAACTGCACTTTGCTCTTGGAATGCATGCATCTGTGTTTCAAGCGGTGGTGTATGCAGTTCAAGAAGCGATGAATTTTGTTGTGGAAAAACGATGGAGAGGCAGATCTATATGCGTCTGCAGCGACAGCCAAGCAGCGCTTATGGCCTTAGACAGCCCTCAAACCACATCAGGGGTAGTGAAGTCCTGTAAATCCAGGCTGAACTATGTCGGTAGACATAATAGCCTGATGCTTACATGGGTCCCGGGACACGTGGGTATCGCGGGTAACGAGACCTCTGACTCCTTAGCTAAGATGGGCTCTGAAGCCAACTTCTTTGGCCCAGAGCCCGCTTTGCCACTCCCCTCTGCGGCCATCACGGCCACGGTTAGCAAATGGGTAACTACTACCCACAAGCGAGCTTGGCAGGCTGAGAGAGGCTGCAGATGGACAAAACTGATGCTACCTGTCATGTCCGATCGACTGTCGCAAACCCTTCTGTCATTAAGCAGAGGGGAGTGCAGACGGCTGATTGGACTGATGACGGGCCACTTTCTGTGGGCAAAGCACATGGAAAGGTTGGGCATCTCAGACAGTGTACTCTGCCCAGCTTGTGAAGAGGAGGATGAGACGGCGGACCACTTCCTGTGTGTCTGCCCCGCCTTCGCCCGAATCAGGTTTGAGGTCTTTGGCACTGATGTGTTAAGAAGCGACCATCTTGGCTCCTTGGCACCACAAGATCTACTCAGATTTCTTCGGAGATCGGGTAGATTTAAAGAAAATTAAAAGGGAATCCAAGTGTAGCACAATGGACTCAATTCATGTCTGAGTGCTGCACTTGCTAGTTGTCCCGACAAAAAAAAAAAAACAAAAAAAAACGGCGGACTTCTTTTGTGATAACAACAACAACATCAGCGTGATGGAGTAACCAGCGCAATCGTCAAACCTGAATCCCAGCGAAAACTTATGTGTGTTCCAAAGAAATGCTGTCACTGCAAGCGCAATAAAAAGGTGAGAGAAAATCTTTTAAAATTTTGTAAAGTTTACTGTGACTGAAGTCGTGTTTTTACACTTAATAGAAAGCACTGCTATTAATAACAACTGTCCACATATATATATTTTTTTTTTCTTGCTCACTCCACTCGAGAGCATAGGGCCTCGACAAGACTCAGTTTTGCGTTGGTTTCGTTAATCTATTTGCTTTCTCACAGGGTAGATGATTAGCCTGCCGCAACCAGTCCTAAGTAGTGGGAATGCCCACCTGTCGTTGCTTAGGAACAGCGCCTTCTTGCTGCTTTGGAGTGCCATCTGTGTTTCACATTTTTCTGCCAGAAGGATCGCACAGATGGTTGAGGACTTCACTAAATTTGGTGTGTCTGCGCTATTACCGCGATTGCCCGCTTCCTCTTGCTGGCGCCACTGATGCAATGTGTAACTGTGTCTTTTTCTTTATTTTTTTGCTTGTTTTAGCAGTCACAATGCGCACTTTTTGTGCGGGAGTAAGGGTTGGACCTGCCGAAGGTCTAAGTGTGTCTTACGACAACCACCCTACCTAAGGGTTGGAAGGATAAGGTTGTTGGAGTTGAGGAATTATTATTGCTTTTTTGTTTTATTGTTTTTCATAGAAACTAGGAAAGTAGGTAAGTTTGGAAAAGTGCGAGGACCATGCTTTACATGGGATTTGAACCCGCAACGTCTGGGATGGCAGGCTAGTGCACTTACGCTAGACTATCAAAGCCGCTACATATATTAATACTTCAAATCTTTTAAAAATCAAACCTTTAGATATTCACAAAAAACACTTGTGGCTTTATAATCTCGAACTTCTGAAAGCATTTTTTAGTCATTTAAAAAATGCAAGATGTACATTTTATCTGCATAATACTGTATTTAAAAAAAAAATTTTATTTGCTTATTGGCATCAATAAATGAAAACAAATATTTCCTAGAATTCTTGGTAAATTTTATTTGCTTAAAAACGTTTTCTTGTTTGTTTGGCTAATTTCTGCCATAGATATGTATCTTCAATTCTTTTGATAAATATTTTCATTTCAATAGAATAGCACGGTTTTGGTTATCATGTACAAATATCCGCTAATATAAAGTTATTGCCTGTTTAACACACTTTGATGCACTTAAGTCTTGAAGACTTTATTGCTCTCGTAATTAACCAAACTATAAATGATATCCACTTCCCATGAAGCATTCACAGGAAGTGAAAAAAGTCCCCACTCATTGCGACACATCTAAAGATATTTGCTATCAGAAATATAATTAACAATCAAGCGGTTTTGAATTGCAAAATCACCCACACTTTGCTACTTTATTAACAATTCAATTAATTTAGATTTTATTGAATTGCCACTTATCAAGTAAGGTGAATGAATAACCAAGTCAAGTACATAAGTGCGCTAATGCAGAAGTCCGCCAAATTGTGGCAATGCTATTTTTATCAACATTTGTTGTACCTAGAAAAAATTAGTTTTGCTAAGAATACGAAAGTTTATCAATTTAATTTCACTGATTATTTATTATTATTATTGTAATTTCGGGGAAATGTAGATAAAAGCCGCGGCTGACCAAATCAGGTGATTTTTTTGTTTTTGTTTGAATGAAATTTACTCACACTTTTAACCCTTGTGATTCGTTAGGAAAAATTTCCACAAAATGACCACTCATATATTTCAGTTCAAAGATATTTCGATGCTAAGCGCACACTGCAATTTTGCTACCATACAGGGACTGATGGTTTTTCGACCATTTCCAGTAGAAAAAGTGGCGCATGTTCAGCCATAGATGTCTTGAGTTAGTCCGAAGGGGCCTTCATCTGTTGCTCTAATGCGCCGACGCTTGCGATCTTCGAACACTTCTGTAAGCCGCTATGCTCCAGCGTGGATTCTACATAAAGTCTTTGCTTACATGTTTCGGACGAAATCCAGCCAGGGTCCACAAAGCAAAGCCATTAAGAGCAAATATATCAATGAAATTGATAAATAGAGCCATTGATATTTGGGTTTGAATTTATTTTACCTGCCAAAACCAATATACCAGAGTATACTTCTTCTTCTTCAAAATCCGTGGTGGACCATAGCTTCATCAACAATTTTTCTCCACTTTATTCTATTCATGGCTACATCTCTCCAGTTGTGTACGTTCATTTGCTTAAGATCTGACTCGACGTCATCTAACCATCGCTTTCGTGGGCGTCCTCTTTTTCTTCCTCGAATGGGTGTTAAAATAAAAGCTTTCCTAGCATTTCGCTCTTTCGGCATGCGCAGTACGTGCCCAATCCATCTAATTCGTTGGGCTTTGATAAAACGTATTACATTTTGTCTTGGAACGATTTATTCGATTTCATTGTTATAGCGAATGCGGTAGCTGCCATCTATTGTTGCAACCGGACCATATATTTTCCTTATGATACGTCTTTCGAAGCAAATCAGCTGATGAATATCATTTGTTTTCAGCGTCCATATTTCTGCGCCATATGTAAGGACGGGTCATATCAGTGCTGGATTCTGTCGTTAATAGCTACTGCCGAATCTTTATCTGCTGATAGCTTAAAACCCAAGTACTTAAATTCAGTGATATTTTCGAAAACAAAGTTGTTTATACTTAGGTCATCGCGTGTCGTGTTGTTGGCTGACCGAATCATGTATTTGGTTTTCTCGGTATTTACATGTAGTCCCAGAGCTTTTGCATTTTATCAATAAATTATTATTATATAATAAATTTAAAGACGCGTGTAAGAGTGTTTCTGTCTTTAGCCGTAATAAGAATATCATCAGCGTAGGCACATATCTGAAAATCATTAATAAATAATAACCAGAGTACACATCGAACTCTATTTTAACAACTTGCTTCAATTTGTCGGCATTGCTTTTAGTATCTTCTACGTTACTGAACTCAATCACGATTTGCTCCTCTAATTTGTAAAACAATTCTCAAATGTATCCTTGATAGAAAGAATGCAATACACATATTTTCTTGACATAGAAATTTCCGCTACAATAGGCCATGAGGACCACTCTATCTTTAGATTTATATGACACCGCTTAATAAACTGCACCACGAATCTCAGCCAGGTTAGCTCGATTTTTATACTTAGATGTGGAGCTGTTTATCATCCGAAAATTCTTTGAAAACGAAGCGCTCTTAATAAATCGTCCCTGCGTTCATCGCTCGCATCAGCTTCATCAAAAATTTCATCCATGATTTGCTGCAACTGTGGTTCATTGCATGATTTCGATAATTTTACAAAGCAATTATTACAAAAATATGTTGAGTGCACCAAAATGAAAATTTCACAAACATAAGTCACCAAGTTGTGGTTGAAACAACAGACGATTCAAAATATTTCCGTTGCTCCAATGGTTGCCTTTTTTTTAAGTGTTTATTTAGCACTACCATGCATGGCTTACTGCTGGTCCGACTGCTGGGTGGCTTTAATGGTGGAATATGCAAGTTTTCAAATAGTTTCTATTTGAAAGCAACAAAAAAATATTGTTTCTGTTTATTTAAATGTAAAGTCATAGATATGGGTTTTCGTAAAAACATATTTTATAATTCTTGTCATTTTGAAGAAACTAACCTTAGTGGCGTGCTAACGTATAGCGGAGAAGCTTGGACGATGACAACATCTGATGAGGCGTCCCTTAGAGTATCTGGGAGTAAGACTCTGCGGAAAATGCGTGGTCCTTTGCACGTTAGTGACGGCAAATATCGCAGGCGATGGAACGATGAGCTGACATTGCGCAAAAAATAAAGATCCAGCGGTTTGTTGCCTGGGTCATGTAATCCGAATGGAAACAAACACTTAAAGTATTCGATGCAGTACCAGCTGGTGATAGCAGAGGAAGAGGTAGACCAGATGGAGAAGAACTTGGCGCCGGTTATCATGAGAAAGAAACGACTGATGAGGTTTGTTAAAATCGGTCAGAATAGCGTAAGTATAAAGAATAAGAACCTTAATGGCTCAGAAGGGTTAACCGATGAAATGATTCATTAACGACCGAAAGTGACGCCAATTTTTCAATACTCTGTAGAAGTAGTAGTATTAGTATTTATTGCAAATAAGACTAAATAATATACAAAATTTTGGTAATTACTTATTCTAGTATTTAGAAAAAAAAAATTTAGAATAATTTACCGAAAATGGGATGAGTATTTCGTTTTATTTTTCGTGTAAGCAATTATCTGGTTTTAGGTTTTTAAAACCAGTTAAAATCTTTGTATCTCAAGGCATATTCAATAAAACGCAAACGTTTATTTATCCCAATGATCATTTTCCCCATTGAGAATCGCAATCAGTTGTGAATCATTTAATGTAAATTTTGCGAAAAAGAATTTTCCTATTATACTCTTAGTATCGGGCAGCGCGCTAAGAAATGTACTATGTTTATAAGCTCGCCTACATTACACCTTCAGCAAGTTGTAGTATTTCACATGTCAAATCTGTTGTTATTTCAAATTACTATGTCATCTATAGTGCTCATCATGCACATGCTTGATTCTAAATTTTAAATACGAAAATAGTCAAAAGATCTAATTTCTTATATAGTAAAGGGTGTTTTTTTAGAGGTTAGGTTTTCAAGATGAAATAAAACGTATATAATTTAATGTTATGGCCAAGAATTTAGCTTTATTATAAAGATAAGGGTTTGCCATTATGTTTTAAAAATGATTTCGGGCAAGTGGCCGCCGCGGCTGGCTCGAATAAATTCCAGCCGAGAGGCCCAATTTTCGACCACTTTTTGCAGCAATTGGGGCCGTATGTCAGCAAAAACGCGCCGAATATTCTCTTCCAAGACGTCAATCGTCTCGGGCATATCTGCGTAGACAAGCGACTTCACATAGCCCCACAAGAAATAGTCCAGCGGTGTTATATCGCACGATCTTGGATGCCACGCCACAGGTCCACGGCGCGAGATAATGCGCGCACCAAAAGTTTCCTTCAATAAATCGATTGTTGCGTTGGCTGTATGGCATGTAGCGCCGTCTTGTTGGAACCAAAGGTCTTCCACATCAACATCGTCCAATTCAGGCTCGAAAAAGTCATTAATCATGGCTCTATAGCGCTCTCCATTGACTGTAACATTATGGCCGGCTTCATTTTTAAAGAAATATGGACCAATGATTCCCTCTGCCCATAGAGCACACCAAACAGTGACTTTTTGAGGATGTAACGGCGTCTCAGCAATGGCTTGTGGATTATGTTCACTCCAAATGCGACAATTTTGCTTATTGACATACCCATTCAACCAAAAGTGAGCTTCATCGCTGAACAAAATTTTCTTGTGAAAATCGGGATCGGTGGCCATCTCGTTTTGGGCCCATTCACCGAACGTGCGACGCGCTTGATGGTCGTTCGGCTTCAATTCTTGCACGAGTTGGATTTTGTAAGCCCGCAAACCAAGATCCTTCCGCAAAATCTTCCATAAAGTGGATGGGCACATCTCCAATTGCTGCGCGCGATGGCGGATGGACTCATTCGGGTCTTCTTCGATACTCTGCTCCACAGCAGCAATAGCGTCTTCGGTGCGCACTGTACGACGTCTCTGAGGATGTGTATTATTCACTAGAGCAAACGTGGTGCGAAACCGATCCATGGTTAATCGAATTAGTGACTCTGATGGACGATTATGTTGACCGAATATTGGACGCAGAGCGCGATGCGTCGCGCGAACCGAACCATTATTTTCGTAATAAATTTGCACGATTTGCAAACGTTGTTCAGGTGTAAGTCTATTCATTATCAAATGGCAAACCAAACTGAGCATAAATCAAGTGACAGCTGTCAAAAAGACCATCTACGAAAAAAGTAGTGCCAACTTGAAAACCTAACCTCTAAAAAAAACACCCTTTATATTCTACCAGTACGTAAAAACAATTTCTCATTTTCTATCCAACTGTATGTTATCTATTCTTCAGGTGACATCGTATTTACCAAATAATTTCTTTAAATCTTTAATGCAGAAGACTTTTTTCTTTATAACAATTTTTGACAAATAATGTGGCAGCCTATGTCCTCTATATCTTTTATTATATAAATTAATAAATTACTAATTTTTCATCTTTTTGCCGGAAGACTATGTCTTCTTAGTCAGACTGTTGATTACTTAATAATTTTGTTTCTTACTAGCTACTTAACCGTAGATCGTTCTTTGTATCAAAAATGATACATTTCATATTTTAGAAGCCAATAAATTCGTCCACGTTGGCAACACTTACCTCAACTTTTATGACTTTGTTTGTTCCGTTGATATAAGCATTTCAAACTGAGTTTCAAATTTTAAAATCAAGTAGGCCGCGAGAAAAACGAAAACTTCATAATTCTACTCATTGTATCATATTTGATACATATGAAATTTTTAATGATTTTTCGTGCGAAGTTTTAGTTTCATCCTTGTTTTGACATTATTCGGACGTTTTTTTGTGAATAAGTGATTGTTAGTGAAGTTTGGTTCAAAAATGTCGCGTCCGCAATATTTAACTTTACAGGAGCGGGTGAATGAAGTTCTGGATAACAGTTCAAACGATGAATCTGAAAATGGAAATTTTTCCAATTCAGAAACTGAGGCGGAGGACTATGTGTTTGAAAATGACTCAAATGAAAGTTTTTTATCAGATATTTCTGAGAATATTGGTCTCAACTTTGATATTGATCCGTTATATACTGCAAAAGATGGTACCATATGGAATCCAGAGCCATACACCATCGGTCGTTCAAGGGCGGAAAACGTCATTAGTTTGAGACCAGGTTCCTAACTGTGCTTTTTTATATTACGATTTTTCAATTTACATACTGACTTACTTCTTTTAGGAGTAACAAGAAACGCATCTAGCCGAGTTGGAAACATCCGAGATTCCATGCTATTATTTTTGGAGATAAACATTTAGAAATTGATGAAGGTCTACTCCTGGCTTTTCTGGCTGCTTTGATATTGGCTGGTGTATATAAGTACGTTAATACATATATTCAAAAACTAAAATATCATAAATAAAAAATTGTTTTCTTGGAATACTTATATAGATCTAAAAATGAAACTTTGCATGATATATTCGATACTACATATGGGCGACCTATATTTCGCACAATTATTACCGAAAAAATATTTTTATATGTATTGAAAGTTATACGCTTTGATGACGTACTTAGTCTACGAGAGAGAAGAAGGGAAGATAAATTTGCACCAATTCGCGGTCTTTGGGAACGGTGGGTAAAACTACTCTATACGTTCTATAATCCTCATGATTGCATCACAGTAGACGAACAATTATTGGGTTTTCACGGCCGATGTAAATTTCGCCAGTACATTCCGTCGAAACCCGAGAAGTACGGTATAAAGTTTTGGTTGGCCGTTGATTCCGAAACATGTTATGTTTGGAAAATACAGCCTTATTTGGAAAAATGAACTACTGGAGCTCCAGAGCGCAACCAAGGCGAGCGGGTCGTACTTAACTTAGTGGAAGGATTGAAAGGTCACAACGTTACCATGGACAACTTTTTCTCGTCGCATACTTTGCGTCAATAAAACTTAATTTTATAACTATCTCAAAATCTAGTTAAAAACACATTGGATTGTTTCATTTTTAATAATAATTCAGTATGTATCAAAAAAGATACACGGTATAGAATTGTGAAGTTTTTTGTAGGGCTGATCTACGGTTAATATTAACTATCGAACAGCAATCATTTGAGGTCGTCAGCACTTCGAGTTAATATTGTAAGAAAGGTAAATAATTAAATTTGGAACAAGCGGAACTGTGTCAGCAATTGATGTGTCAGCAATTGAATTGCGACAAGGGGTATTGAACTTTATTAAAATAAATTTATTAATTATTAACTACGGAAATGTATCAGCAAATGAATTGCGACAAGGGGTATTGAACTTTATTAAACTGAATATTTTAATTATTAACTTACATAAAAAAAATGCTGCGCATATATTTAAGAACAGCTCTAAAGTAAACAAATGATTTTTTAACATGCCGGTTTCCAAAGAAAGTAGGTATGTAGGCATATGCGATGGTAACTTCAGAATTCGCTTTGCAAAATACTTTACTTTTAATACTACGACGCCCACTATAAAGGCAGATATAACAAAAACCTCCAGTGACTATTCTTTTGCATACATGAGTTAAAATCAAAAACATTTCCAATGGATAATATAACGGTTATAATCCACTGGGTGGCCTGTTTTTTAATCATTGCTAACTGCTTCTTTACTCGATCGATAGTGTCTGTACCACTAGGACATTTGTGTAAATAATAAAAATAAAATAAATAATTGGCGCGTACACTTCTGTTAGGTGTTTGGCCGAGCTCCTCCTCCTATTTGTGGTGTGCGTCTTGATGTTGTTCCACAAATGGAGGGACCTACAGTTTCAAGCCGACTCCGAACGGCAGATATTTTTATGAGGAGCTTTTTCATGGCAGAAATACACTCGGAGGTTTGCCATTGCCTGCCGAGGGGCGACCGCTATTAGAAAAATGTTTTTATTAATTTTGCTTTCACCGAGATTCGAACCAACGACCTCTCGGTGAATTCCGAATGGTAATCACGCACCAATCCATTCGGCTACGGCGGCCGCCGTGTAAATAATAAACAATTACAAATAATTAAGAAAAATTCCAGTTCTAAATTATGAAGTTTTTATCCGTTCCACTATTTTATATATATGTATATGTGAATATGCATTATGTGAGCAATAAACGTTAAATTTTTATAAAAGTTAAAAAACAATTTTTTTCGTAATGGTGGTATTGTTTCTTGTGTAGATACTCGTATTTTGAACGACCAAAAGCTGTAATAGCTGTCAATAAATAAACCAACCACCGCCTAATGCTAGTAAATACGAGTAGTGTGCAGTATTTTACCCGCATTTACAATCATCAATTACAAATTTCTTGTTTTGCGCAGCTACTTTAATTAGTTGACTTTCTGGTAACAGGCGCATGTAGTGGAAACCGTGACGTCAATTTGTTTTCTTTTCGCCTCTTATCGTGCTTCTCGATGTCAAATAACCAAACACCGTTGACGTGTATGTGTACACGAAGGGTTTGTTTTGAAATTTTAATATAGGCTACTTTCAAAAGAAGAGAAGGAATACTAATTGATGTGGGGTTCTTAAAAATGTATACAGGGTGCGAACGGTATTTGAGCACAACTTGAAAGTAAAACTAATCAGCTCTTACATATAAAAAATGTAATGGAATTTCACGATTTTTTACGCAGTATTTTATTATAATATATTATATATCAATAGTAACTTATTACATATCTTTAGGTTTGGGATAAATCCCGAATTAAATGCTTCTCATTCATATCGACCACAACGGCATTAATTGTAGCCTTCAGAGAAGAAGTGGGGTTATGAGGATGTTTATCGGCCTCACGCTCAATTATGCTCCATACGTAGTAATCCAGGGGATTAAAGTTTGGAGAGTTAGGAGGCCATTAGTTCGGTGTTCTTTGGTCACTCTTGCTTTGTGTGAAGAAGTAGAGTTTTGTTCAAAAAGGTATGGGCTGTCAGCTTATGCACTATCAATCTAGAGATTCACTTCTATCTGTACTTGTTGAACTTTGATATTAAACACCCTTGCAACAGAACTCACTCGAAATCCTTCAGTAAAAAAGTGTGGTGGCATGGCAGGTCCTTTAATGCTCAAAACAGCTAAAAACATAACTTCGTGCGCATGGCAATAGGAACCTGTCATTTCTGTGATTAATAATTTGGTGGTGATCAAAAGTTATTACGTGAGGACGTTTAATATTGTTTCGAAGGTATTTTGATCTGATAACTAGCTCATCTCGTGTTTGCTCCGACATAAACTGTTTTCTGTGCTTCAAGTGAATCTGTACATTTGATCTCCACCATCGTGACATCGACGTTCTCATCCGAGATCTCTCCACCAACAGTGTCGGCGAGGAGATCCTTTTCGTTGAAACGCGTTCCCACACCGGTCAGCCTCTCTGAGTCGGTTAAGCATTGGCTGCTGGCCCACCCTTCTTCAGTATCGCTGCGCAAGCCGGCTTTGTCACTCTCCTCACTTGAGTCCAAAGCTGGCTCGGCGCTGCGATAGATTCGAATGGTTGCGTCAACAAACCCGAATTTCACCACGTTGTTTTTCTGCGCCAGTGGGGCGAGCGATTCTCCATTGAGGATGAGCATCACTTGGCTCCTACCTTCTACTGGCTCTTCTATTCTTCCTACTTTCAAGTTATGGTTTGGCAGGTCTCTATTGCAGGATTTGAAAATCTCCTCAATTTTATTCGACTCTACCGACTTAGCCGGAATCCAAACTCGAGCTCGAAGTCTGTGCGGAATTTCATCCTTACTGACCGCTTTGAGTTTGGCTCCCGTCCAAACCTCTCCTACCTTACCTAGGGCCAACCTGTAGAGCGTGGCTGACCTAGTGTCTTCGCAGCCTGCGTCATGACAAAGGGGAGGTGGTCCGGGGTGTTTCATCAAAAACCTGGAAGTACACTTCGCTGATAGCTTCCTCAGTCCACCTTCAATTTTCCTTAGGAATGGCTCCTTCTCTGCTCCCTTATCAATGATGGTCAGTATCTTACTGCCGCCCTTTACAACCTCGCTAAAGGTTGAATGTTTATGGCCACCTACCTTTTGTTTTTTGACGACCCCTTCTATTGTTTGTTTTGCAGACCGTTATCTTTTAGGAGTAGCATGCGCCGGTTTTCCCAAGTCGGATATTACTCCCTTTGCCCATTCTAGCGATTTAGCCTGGTCTTCGGTTAGCTGGTCTCTTGCTACCTCTTCCAGTCTAAATAAGACCCTATTGGCCGCCTTTTTCTCGTAGTAATTTTGTTTGGAGGGACGGACATGTTTAGCCGGTTCCCCCTGTCCTCCGCTTGTAATCTGCCTAGAGGTACTGGGCCCTTCTATGGCAGCTTGCCGGTTATACCTAGAAGAAAGTGCCGACCCCCTGCCCCTAAATGAGGTTGAGGAGAGTTGACCGATGGGAAGCCGGTTTACCAAGCCGTCTCGTCCCCCATTCTGGGAGCGTTTTCTCATTTTTCGGTATTTTTTTAGTAATCGGTTCTTCAGTTAAGACCACGTTTTTATTGTTCTTCCTTCACATTAGCAGTATACGAAAAAAATCGCAAAGGGAGGATGATAGAAAATCAAGAGCAAGTTATATTAAGCATTACAGATGAAATGTGTTCGTGCAGAGTTCAACTAACATTTATGTTACCTAAGAATTGTTATTACTGTATTATTATTAATAATTTTTTTTATTCTTTCTTATTTTTCTTTAAATGTGAGACATGGAAATTAGGTCCCTTAAAAGCAGACAACATTATCGAAAAAATGGTAGAAAGTGCAGACAATTGGCAACTTATGGACAGACATGCTTAATCGACGTGCTAACCTCGACCTACCTATCTAATTAGAAGATGAGCTGATAGCATGATGCTGGCACGAAAACTGGCGACCCTGAACGCAAGGAGAGTAGAAGAAGTAGTCTTTATCAAAACGCCTACTTGGATCTTCTCTGTCCTCGATGAAAAACTACCGTAATTCCGGGGCAGAGAAAACATCCACGAGAGAAAGAGGAAGGATTTTTTTTTTTCTTTTTTGAGTAACAGTTCAATTTTTTAACAATTTTTAAGCTGATAATCATATTTGTTTTTACATAATAAATATACAGTAAGCCAAAATGATTTTTTTTCTGTTTTTATAAGATACAACTATTGCCCTGAAGGCGACTTTCGAGTTTAGTCTCTACTCAACTCTATCAGCTTTATTAGAAACTCTCGCGATTACTGATGAATTATTTGTCGATAAAATAACCTATTCACATGCAAGTAATCAGCTCAAAGGTATCTGCTACCCAAGTAAGTTAGCTAAGAATAATTAAGAAAACTCCATACTAATTTCAACACACACCATTAAATAGCCTATGATCTTAAACGCACAAATTGCTTATATCTCAAAGGGAAAGAAAACGTGATGATCATGATGCAAAATGCACAAAACTTCGCATAACTGAGTACCAGTTTATTTTCCTACAGGGTTTATACGCTCATGTATTTTTAAATTAATATGAAATTGCTTTGCTCATATATTGCAAAAATTTCTCCTCTATTTATATTAGAGAGTCGCATTAGATAAAACTTCTCACTAAAGCACCTGCTTTTTTGTTTAAATCACTGCAGAAGGTGGTAAACGTGAATATGTGCATGTGTATTCCATGTGTGTTTGTATGTATATATTTTTCTGTGGCTCTGGTTATTATCGTAATCGCAATTTTTTACAGTTACAGGTATCATTGCGTTAATAGAGAACATAGATTGATGATTTTGGCTACTCGAAATACGCAATTCAAATAAAGAAACACTCATAAATGCGAACATCTAAAATGCAAATGGATGTATGTGTGAATATCAAATGTCACAGCTCTCGATTTGATGATAAGAAACTCTTAAGAGACGACATAAGCACTGCCGGCAAATAATATAAAATCGTTGTGGCTCTTTGTAAAATCAGTTAAACGCACATCAGCAGACGATATAGCGAGAAACCTGCTAAACGGTAACTGCAGAATTTGAAGGATAAAATAGCGAAGGTCTTTAATTGCTATCTAAATATTAAAATATAAAGTAAATGAATATGTTCAAACTTTTGGTCTGTATTCTAAGCGCAATCCTGGCTGCAGCGGTAAGTAGAGTGGATTTAAAAAACGTTTTTTTTTTGCTTGAGACATTTTTCAAAAAAAAAAAATTATTTTTTATATGTGTATACCTATATAGTTATGTATATCCTTTTTATCTAATTTAAAAAACAATTTTTTTTTTTTTTTGATATTCTATTTTTTTTTTTAATACATTTTTTTTTTTTCTTAATATGTATATTATACATATTTTTACTGTTTTTTTATTATTTTTTTTTTTCTCTCAAATCTCAAAACCATCACAATCCACGCTTCTCATATATTTATAAATATTCCAGCACGCTGGTCGCCTGCCGTCTAGGAATCTCATTGAAAGTCGCGCTGATCGCTCTTTGGCAAACTTTTTACTCACACGACAGCCACGCGCCGCAACGCAAACATCCCTGCAATGTTTCCCCATTTACTTGCCAGTACTAGAAGAAATAGCAAATCAGTGGTCCAGGGAATACGAAAGTTGTTTGACGACCGCTGAAAGTAATCGTACTGATATTCTAGAGAAAGCAAGTGCCCAACAGAAGGATATCTCAACCTCGGCAGCAGGCGTTTGTAATCATGTGCAAATCTGTGATTCAGTCAACGACACACTGAGCGCTCTCGACTGTTTCGGCTACTTGGTGAGAAGCAAAACATGCGCGAATAGTTTGAAAACACCGATGAATTTAATTTGAATTTGAATGAATTTAAAATAATAGGAAATTTCTTATAAAAAGTTGTTTTCATATTTATCCGCTTTACTTTATGCTCACTTTCAGTCCACCAACACATTATCCACCATTTATACTGTATCCAACAATGCATCAGAAACTGCAGCTATGGTACGTGAGCAAATCAATATTATCGATATAAATTCAGAGAGATGCTGCAATGCCAGCGATCGTAATTATGTCGAAAGTTCGGCAGAAGTTTACGACGCACTCGAATTTTGCTTGAAATATGGGCCACCAGAAGTAGTCGTCCCATCTAGCAGCACTGCCAGTCCACAAGCACTAAATGAATCCAGGAATGTTCAACTTATTGCTGCACCACGACGAACACCAACTTCGAGCGTATTGACTAAAGAATCACAGGGAGACGGCTCAAATCCTGCTCCAAGAAGCCGTTTTGCATCGTTAGTTAACAATTGGTTACATCAAAGTGAAGATCAGGCTAATGTGTGAAAAGATAAATGAAATAAATGAAGTGCACTATACTTTGGGGTGAACAAAGCGCACAAGCAAAAAAAAAAAAAGAAACTTGTAAATAATTCAATAAGTATACATATCTATAATATATTATATAAATACACGCAAAAGACATTTTGTTTTTATTGTAGTTGTGAAAATCCGCATTCCTTTTGTTTTCATTGAAATCTCATTAGCAGTAATAACAACTAAATGAAGAGATTTGTGGTCAAGAGACTTGCTGTAATGTATTCATTGTACCTCGGCAAAGTGCCTCCCTTTCTGCTGGCAAGAAAGCTAGATAAGCAAGTTATTATTATATATATTATATATATATATATATACATATAATTGGCGCTTTTCTGGGTGTTTGGCTGAGCTCCTCTTCCTATTTGTGGTGTGCGTTTTGATGTTGTTCCACAAATGGAGGGGTCTACAGTTTTAAGCCAACTCCGAACGCAATATTTTTATGAGGAGCTTTTTCATGGCAGAAATACTCTCGGAGGTTTGCCATTACCTGGCGAGGGGCGTCCGCTATTAGAAAAATGTTTTTATTAATTTTGCTTTCACCGAGATTCGAACCAACGATCTCTCTGTGAATTCCGAATGGTAATCATGCACCAACCCATTCGGCTACGGCGGCCGCCCGTACGATAATACTATTAATAATATTATTATAATCAATTCCTCTAAGTTACCAGAACATTCAAAGTTCAGTCGAGCAGAGTGTCGCTTTGCGAAGGCGAATAAGGTCCCACAATTTAATTCCCTCGTCTGAAGAATAGATATACTGGTACATATTGGGGATTCCAAATTTTTGAATAAACAAAATATAATTTTATGCGAAATGGCGAGAATATAGCCAATCTTCGCAGTTTTTAAACTCCTTCACAAGCTGATAGAGTTTTCGCAAAATATAAGTAAAAGTATCTAATCAATAAACAAAAAATGTTTATAATCTTATAAAACTACTAGATACTCATACAGATCAGCCAGCACTACCTAACCAACCTACTCAATGACTATTATGTTTGAAATTTTTCACGTTTTCTCTTGCGCGCGAAAAAACAAATTTATAAAAAAGAAAACTTATATTTAAATAAAATATATGTATGTAAGAATAATTTTGAAGTCACCAGTTTCAGTCCAAGGAATATTCTTGCAGTAATTAGTCCATCCAAAATATCAAAAATAACCCAAAAGTAGTTTATAACAAAAATAAAGAATAACTTTTTCATTAAAAAACAAAAATGATTTCGGGCGATGCAAGTCTTTATTTTAATTTTCACGCGCTCCATTGCTTGTCTATTTTTATTCTGCCGCTATCAAATTTAAAAGATTTTTACACTTTAAATCCAAGCACAGCGCTCCGTTTGGGTATAAAATAATATTCATATACATAAATATTATCCAATATTTGCTTTGAAGCAAAATTGTACTCTGTTCACGGTGTGAAAAAGCTCGCAACATTTTTTTACAGCTGCTGGATATGCGTTTTGTATCCCAAATCGGATAGAAATCAACATTTCGTTAAGGTAAGGCTTATTCAGGATGGTTCCATGTGTAGAAGTCCACGCAAGTGGGGAAAGTTACTGATCGCCATTCACTTGGGAGTGGCCAGGACGATTCTTCTACATATGGTTCAAGCAGCTCACAACGTCCGGGATTAGCCCACGTATCCTCTGGTTAGCTTCCGAACACCCGTTCGGGAGTGAGCTAAAGTGAGAAGGCGAAGCATCCCAGCATAGCTGGTTGTGCGCTGGGTTTGGGACCCGCCACTTAAAAAGCCCCCCCAATGAAAACAGCAACAAAGCCTCGGATGAGAACTTCCAACACTGATGACGACCCCTGCAAACGAAATAAGGAATACGATTTGAGGGCATGCACCTGGAATGTCCGGTCCCTTAATGGGGAAGGTGCCTCTGCCCGGCTGGTTGATGTCCTCGTGAGAGTAAAGGCTGACATCACTGCCATCCAAGAGATGCGATGGACGGGGCAAGGTAAGAAAAACCTAGGACCTTGCGACGTCTACTACAGCTGCCATGTAAAGGAGCGCAAATTCGGTGTCGGATTTGTTGTGGGAGAGAGACTTCGTCGCCAAGTACTGTCGTTCACTCCGGTGGACGAGCGTCTCGCAATAATCCGCATCAAAGCGCGATTTTTCAACATCTCGCTAATTTGCGCCCACGCCCCGACGGAAGAGAAGGACGATGGGACCAAGGATTCTTTCTATGAGCGCTTGGAACGTTCCTATGAGCGCTGCCCCCGCCACGACATAAAAATCGTGCTTGGCGACTTCAACGCCAGGGTGGGCAAGGAGGGAATTTTTGGTCCCACAGTCGGAAAATTCAGCCTGCACAACGAAACATCCGGCAACGGACAGAGGCTGATCGACTTCGCCGGGGCCCGAAACATGGTAGTCTGCAGCACCAGATTCCAGCATAAAAAGATACACCAAGCTACCTGGCTGTCCCCTGATCGAAAAACGCGAAACCAGATCGATCATGTTGTGATAGATGGAAGACACGCTTCTAGTGTATTAGATGTACGTACGATCCGAGGACCCAACATCGACTCGGATCATTACCTTGTTGCAGCCAAATTGCGCACACGCCTCTGTGCAGCAAAAAACGTACATCTACCTACGCAAAGAATGTTCGACATCGAAAAGCTGCAATCACAACAGACAGCCAGAAGATTCGCCACTCGACTCTCACTCCTGCTCTCGGAGAGCACTGCCCAACACACCGGCATGCGCGAGCAATGGAGCAACATTTCTCGTTCCCTACGTACCGCCGCCGAAGAAGAAATCGGATTCCGGCGAGCCCGAAAAAACAATTGGTACGACGAGGAATGTCATGCTGCCGCCGAAAGAAAAGATGCCGCCTATAGAGCCACGCTGCGATCGGGCGCAACGCGAGCCATGTGGGATCGCTACAGAGAGCTGAAAAAGGAAGAGAGACGTATTATCCGACAAAAGAAACGTGAGGCCGAAATACGTGAGTGCGAGGAGCTTGAGATGCTGGCCAATAGGAACAACGCCCGAAAATTCTACCAGAAAGTTCGGCGGCTTACAGAAGGTTTTAAGACCGGGGCGTTTTCCTGTAAGAACAAAGACGGTGATCTGGTGACTGACGTACAGAGCAATCTTAAATTATGGAGGGAACACTTCTCGAACCTGTTAAACAGTGACAGCTGCGCATGTCATAGAGAAAGTGAAGATCCCGATACCCCAATCGTTGACGACGGAATTATCGTTCCGTTACCCGACCATGACGAGGTGAGAATAGCAATATCACGGCTAAAGAACAACAAAGCCGCGGGCGCCGACGGACTGCCGGCTGAGCTATTCAAATATGGCGGCGAGGAGCTGGTAAGGTGCATGCATCAGCTCCTATGCAAAATATGGTCGGATGAAAGCATGCCTGCCGATTGGAATTTAAGTGTGCTCTGCCCAATCCATAAGAAGGGCGATCCTGCAATTTGTGCCAATTACCGCGGGATTAGTCTTCTAAATATCGCCTATAAGGTTCTAGCGAGCGTATTGTGTGAAAGGCTGAAGCCCACCGTCAACCAACTGATTGGACCTTATCAGTGTGGCTTCAGACCTGGAAAGTCTACCATCGACCAAATATTCACAATACGCCAAATCTTGGAAAAGACCCATGAAAGGAGAATCGACACACACCATCTTTTCGTCGACTTCAAAGCTGCATTCGACAGTACGGAAAGGAGTTACCTGTATGCCGCTATGTCTGAATTTGGTATCCCCGCAAAACTAATACGGCTATGTAAGATGACGTTGCTCAACACCAGCAGCGCCGTCAGAATTGGGAAGGACCTCTCCGAGCCGTTTGATACCAAACGAGGTTTCAGACAGGGTGACTCGCTGTCGTGTGACTTCTTTAACCTGATGTTGGAGAGCATCGTACGAGCCGCAGAACTTAATCGCTCAGGCACAATATTTTATAAGAGCGTACAATTGTTGGCGTATGCCGATGATATTGATATCATCGGCCTTAACAACCGCGCTGTTAGTTCTGCCTTCTCCAAACTGGATAAAGAGGCAAAGCGAATGGGTTTGGTGGTGAACGAGGACAAAACGAAGTACCTCCTGTCTTCAAACAAACAGTCGGCGCACTCGCGTATCGGCACTCACGTCACTGTAGACAGTTATAATTTCGAGGTTGTAAAAGACTTCGTTTATTTAGGAACCAGCATTAACACCGATAACAATGTCAGCCTTGAAATCCAACGTAGAATCTCTCTTGCCAACAAGTGCTACTTTGGACTAAGTAGGCAACTGAGCAGTAAAGTCCTCTCTCGACGAACAAAACTAACACTCTACAAGACTCTCATCATGCCCGTCCTAACGTATGGCGCAGAAGCGTGGACGATGACAACATCCGATGAAGCGACGCTTGGAGTGTTCGAGAGAAAGATTCTGCGTAAGATTTTTGGACCTTTGCACGTTGGCAACGGCGAATATCGCAGGCGATGGAACGATGAGCTGTATGAGCTTTACGGCGACATAGACATAGCGCAGCGAATAAAGATCCAGCGGCTTCGTTGGCTGGGTCATGTCGTCCGAATGGATACAAACGCTCCGGCTTTGAAAGTATTCGATGCGGTACCAGCTGGTGGTAGTAGAGGAAGAGGAAGGCCTCCTCTGCGTTGGAAAGATCAGGTGGAGAAGGACTTGGCTTCACTTGGTGTGTCCAACTGGCGCCGGTTAGCACGAGAAAGAAACGACTGGCGCGCTTTGTTAAGCTCGGCCAAAATCGCGTAAGCGGTTATCGCGCCAATTAAGAAGAAGAAGAAGGCTTATTCTAAATAGATATTCAGTAGAAGTTTTTGCAAATAAAGTAAAAAACTATTCTATTCGGTTTTTAAATTTTCACATTGACATTCTGCTGCCTGAGAAAGTGGGATAATTTAATATATTTCATTCATACACCTGCTAGCCTTGTTTCTATGCTAATTCTAGTATTGAATTGATCAAAATTTGCAATGCAAATCAAAATCAGAGCTCATAATTCTATCATGGCGCGTCTGACATCGTCAATAAGAAGAGAACTGAAAAATGTTGTGATTTTTTCAATGATCTCTGAATTTAAATGAATTAAATATAAATTTTTTAAAATATTAAGTGCAATTAATAAAAAAAAATTAAATATTAAAAACGAAATTGCTAAATAATTAAAAAACAGAATCGGGAAAAGAAGGTAGTTTCGTTAATGTTTGGAATTTTATTTTAGAGAAAACTAACAACAAGTTTTGGGAACATTTTTTTTTTCTAAAAAATTAATTTTTTTCTTTTGGTGGTTTTGGAAAACAACCCCTCAGATTTTTTTATGTTTTTTTTATTATTGTTTTTTTTTTCATAATTCTTGAAGGTTCACAATCGGATTTCCACATTCTTTTTCAAGTTATGTTCAAATATTTTTGTATATCAAAAATATATATAAAATATGTATTTTTTTTAATTTGTTTTATTTTAAACAATTCAAATAAATAAATTAACAAAATGTAAAAATGAACCGAAAATATTTCACTTAAAGAATTCCATACCAAAATTGGACAGTCACAATATTATATTTTTAGAATTTTTTACATATTATCAAAATAAACAATTTTTCCATTTTTTTTCTAAAAATTAAAACAAATCATACAAAATTAAAAATAAATTTGAATTATTAAAAATAGTGGAACTTATTTCACTTTAAAGAACTCTACAGGATTTGAAGTTAATCACATTTGAAGTAATTTCAGTGCGAGAAATAAGAAAATTCAAAATATGTTTCCGAAGAAATAAATGTGAAATTTTAAGCATAGTTCGTTAAGTACAAAAGTAAGAAAGGAAATTATTGTAGTATTCAGAATCTGCTCATAAATATATTTCAACAACTAGTCACAGAACGCTTGGACTACCGGAACGGTTGGAATGCTAGAAACTTCCAAATTGTTGATAGTAATTAATAAAGTCTGTCAACAGGTTTAGAAGTGAATGCGAAAGGGTTGGTTTTTTTTATATTAATATAGATTACGCGTTACTTTTTCTCGCAACTGATTCGGTTCCAACCGGGCTTGCTTTGAAAGCCGACTCAGTTATATCAAATCGGCCGACATGATCTATCCAATAAAGCAACCAGATATTTACTTGCGACACTATGTCTAGGTGGGCATAAAGCTCATATAGCTCATTATTCCATCGTCTACGATACTCGCCGTTACTACTGCAAGGGACGCCTCATCGAATGGTGTTATCATCAAGGCTTCTACGCCATACACAAAAAAGGACAGACATGATGAAAGAGTTATAAAGGGTTAGATTTCTTCGTCGAAAGAGGACCTTACTACTCAGTTGCTTACTTAGTCCAAAGTAGCACTTGTTAGCAGGCGAAACTCTACGTTGAATTTTAAGGCTGACATTATTATCGCCAGGCATTATTAATGCTGGTTCCTAAATAAAAACAACCAGCAACGTGACATGGGTGCTCATATGGGAGTGCGCCAACTGTTTGATGACAGGTAGTATTTCAATTTTTCCTGATCACTAATTGCTTTGAATAAGTAATCTTAAGGCACTAATACTTTTGAAAAGAAGTGTTCTGTTACCAATACAAGATATATTCCTATTATTACAGAGGAACACAAGATTAAAATATTATGCTTTCTACACCTCGTTTGAGGCATACAATAGCAACAATACATTAACAATCATCTACCTTCAATCACTGATATCTCAAAAGCATCTGCATGGCCTCTGAAAGATGTAGTATCGCAAAGTAGACTAATTCTTTAACAAAACTGCATACTGGATACTGCAATATTCATACACACATATCGTGGAGTGTAATAATATATTAAGAACATTGTAACTATAATAAAAGTAAGGCCGATGACAACATCTGATGCACTTTTTTTACTTTATATAATAATAAAATGAATGAGTTCATAATAGTACAGATTACTCGATTCAAGGCTTTTAAATACATTAGCATTATTACTTTTTTATACGAGCAAATATTTTTTAGTTTTTTTTAGCTAATAAATAATTTATAGAATTTGCTTTACTTATACATATAAAACATAAATAAATATTTTATATTGCTAAAAGTTATTATAAAAGGTTCGGATAACGGTCACTCATAATTGTTAATAAGGAGAAACTAATAGTCAGCATCAAGTCAGTAGTAAGACACTAGTGACAGTTGGCTGAATATCGCATTTTTAAACATTAAATTAGTTATATGAAAACTACATTAAACTTAACTCCAAAAGTAGCTTTGGAAATGTCACAATTTTGTAAATCAAATCCTTCATGCTCTCAAACATCGCAAAAGCTGCAGATACGCATTGGTAGTTGATCTTAAATAGTGCTCCTCAGCGGCAATGATGCACAGCATTACTTCTTTCTCAGCTTCATGGTACTTCTCCTCCAATTCCACAATGGCAGCTGATGAATTGGAATATACAAAAATTAGCGTGTTCACGTTTTTGTAGGACTAGTGAGGAAATTGTGAAAAATTGTAAATTGGTTAGAAACGCTTAGAAAAAATTATTATCATTTGATGTATATAAATGAAAGCAAAAATATTATTTGCTGTATGGCTTCCGCCTTGCATAGAAAGAAACCCTTTCTTTATGAAAAAATTTAATAAATTTTTTTGTTTTATTCTAATTTGACAACAAAAACATATACAAACAGTGGCTGGCACGCAATTAGCAATGCGACATTTTGACCAGTTTTTATTATTTTCCGTTTTGTTTTCATTTTTTTTTTTCATCAGTTTTCATCATCATGCAGCATAATGATGGCTTAGCATTTTAGCTCAGTGTGAGCCCTAGCTTACTTCACAATTTTTCTCCAAGCATCTCGATACATAGCCATACTACAGTATTTGGTCGCTCCTATGCTTCTTAGATCGTCCTCAACATTGTCTAACCATCTTTTCTGTGGTTGTTGCTGTACCAGCATAAACATTCCCATACATTTGCAGTAGGCCAGGTCGATTTGTGAGGAGGCAAAAAAATCGCCTATTTCTCTGTGAAAATCATATTCTAGGGATCTAAATAAGAAACTTTGCCGAAGGAACCATACCTCTAAAACGAATTCTGATGTCCCCCAATTTGGGTCGAACTTTTTAGTTTATTTTCTCATGTAAAGGCCAAAAATGGTGATATTTTGAAATGATTGTATAGGGAACCCCCCAGGGGAGTTCCAGGGGGTGTGCCACTGGCATGGGTGGATCGGCCGTCCAAAGTGAGTGGGGTCGGTCATACATTTGGACTCGATTGGAGCACTCTAAATGGGTCAAAGAGGGATTTTTCGTTCGACCCAAATTTGGGGACGGCAGAATTCGTTTTAGAGGTATGGTTCCTTCGGCAAAGTTTCTTATTTTGATAACTAGAATACGATTTTCACAGAGCAATGAGCGATTTCTAAGTCGACTCGTCCTAATATACAGGGAATGCGTGGTCGCCTTCTTCGCTTTTCACCATGCATGCGTGCATCCAAAACTTTGTTAAGTATCATTTCATCTGGCTTTATAAAGGGTTATCCAATAAGACGTGTTATTTTTCAAAGAAAAATGCAGTTTTTTAATATAAATGATCGGATGTTTATTTCATTATAAAGAGGAAGGTACACCGTTAATAGTGGAAAAGAACAACAGGCAAATGACCACCACGACCACGCTTACAGGACAAAATCCTTTTCATGAAATTTTCCATAACCGAATTGCAAAGTGGCTACCCTATGCCCCGATAGCCTCACGAATTTGATCTTTGAGGTCTTGAATAGGTCCTGGGTGACCAATTGTCAATACCTCTTCGAGAGATAACACGGTCCGGAAACTTTTCCCGTAAAATATCAATGCTTCGTTGCTTGTGTGACACGTAGCGCCATCTTGTTGAAAATAAACGTTGTCCAGATCAATACCATCCAATTGCGGCCATAAAAAATCGTTAATCATCCCTCGATAGCGCAATCCATTCACCTGTAACACCTCTTATTGGAAACCTCTTTACATACGTGTCTTAGTCATCGCAAGCGCTGCGATACAGACCTTTTTCTTCCTGTAGTGGACCCAAAATTCTTCTCAATATTCTTATTTCCAATATGCTCAATTGTATAATTTTATATGCTTTCAGTGTCCACGTTTTAATCTTCGTTCTTCTACTCAAGAACTTGCTTTTGAACAGTTTAACGCGGGCAAAATATGCTCTGTTTGCAGTCCGCACGCGGTCTTGGATAGCAATCTTTGTATTATCCGTTCAACTGAGACGCAGTCCTAGATATAGGTATAATTTGGTCAACGCTTTAAAATTTGTGATCACCAATTGCAAGGTCTGGCGCTTTTCTCAACGTATTAAGTCCTGCGAGGTATTTCGTTGTGCTTTTGTTGATCCAAAGAATTTGCTTTTATTTGAAGTGCTTGGAGTACTTCTTTTAGAGCATTCATATTTCTAGCGAGAATGACCGGGTCATCAGTTTGGAAGTTTTGGTGAATAAAATGTGCAACGTCGTCAAAGAAAAAATTATCAAAGTTCGAAGAGCGTTTTGAAATACTACTTCAAATTAGCACTTTTTTGTATTAAAATTTAATGGGCTATAAAAAATTGTTTCAGTTTTTTTTTTAATAATTTTTTTTTTTATTAAAAAATTTTAAATTTTGATTATTTTGATGGCATTTTTTTCGTTTTTATAAATTTTGTACAAAGTTCAAAACTTTATTTTACATGAAATTTGTGGTGAAATGTTCTTTATTTTTATAAAGAATAATACATATTAAAAAACAAAGGAAAAGTAGTGGAAACCAGTCAAAATATTGCGTTGATTATTAGGCGTATGCACCAATATATAACTACTTATATATGTAATATAGTTTATAGCAAAATGAAGCAACAAACACTTTTCTGAAAAATTTTCATTGATTTGCTTGTAAACTAAAACTAGGCAACCAATCATGATTTTAAATAACCACAGCAAGCAGATCTACGTAACCGGATAGCTATATGAACGAGTACTTATATCAAAAGAAAGAAATGCGAGAAGAAAACTTCGGTGTACAGGTCTTGCCTTACAGATTTATACTTATTACTGAGCACATTTTGCAGTGTTTGGCCACTTACTTAAAGGCTACAGCCACGGTGGAGTTCTGCCTGGCATTTCGGAGCTTCACGGACTGGTGGACTATGCATTTCCACCCACACTCGGCATTAGAACGTTCACGACACTGTGGGAACGGAACGCTGTAAGGCAGGGCGGGTCCATACATGTATACCCAGATGGCTCAAAGCTCGAGGGCAGGGTAGGTGGAGGTGTATATTCCGAACATATGGGAATCTCCTACAGGCTAAACTGAAGGCCGTGACACTGATACAGTGTAATGAGATACCAGGAGAGAATATCTACGTTTTCCCGCCCGATAAAATTCCTCACAAAGCAGTTGCCAACCTCTACTTTTGGGAAGCAGAACTGGCGCTGTGGAATGAACCAAACATAATGTTAAGGTGCCTAAAGATGAGGAAGAGGAAGAGATGATCTCGCAGCTTCTGTCCTTCTCTATCCAGACGTGGATTCTTCATTTTAAGTAGACAATTTTTGAATGAATTGGAAGATCTCAGTTCTGCGGAAATCAGAGATTTTCAAAATTTTTGAAAAGTACACACTGGTTTTAGGAGACACAAGTTACTCACGTGACATGACAATGAGCTATGGGTCTGAATGTGTCCCACCGGCTAACCTCTTCCATCTAACCTAATTTAACATTTTGCAGTGTCTTTTCTTCGGTTTTTCGATTTTTGCAAATTCTATATTGATGCTACCGATGCCTAGTGTTTAAAATTTTGATAGTAAAATATAGCCCATAACATACGCCTGAAACTGTTTCGCTTGTGAGTAAAGTATTATCAAAAACAGTTCAGCCGTTTTGGAGATAAAGCAAAGATTACAATTTTCAATTTAAAACGCTTTTTATACTAATATATTGGTTGCAGGCGAATAACAATATAAGCTTAAAAAATGCTTTATTTCACGATCACGGGCAGACACTTTAATTTTGTTTACTTGTTTTTGTTATTTTAATTGAATTATGTATATGATTTAATTACTGAATTTTTCATAAGTAATTAATTGCATTTATTGTAAGTTCACTATACTACTTTTTTCACATATTTCTTAATGAAAAAGTTATCAAATTCCTTCAGTTAATGTTCGCCTATTAAAAAGGGTTGCTTAACTTTTGCCCACTACTGTATACATAAATCACTTACATTCTTTTTATTGCATTGGAAGAATGCCAAATCACTTTCAGATTGCGAACATTCGTGAAACTCCTTACACATCTGTGCCATTTCCGCAGTCATGACTTCACGCTGCGATTGTTGCTGCACTGTAATTTGCGTCCGCCATTCCTTGCCTAAATTGAGACATTCTCTATATGCCGACGCATAGGTGTTGCTGGCGTTGCGACTATCCTGCAAAAATATCTCAAAACAATCATTTACAACAGCTCTTATGCCAGCAACATCACCGCCATTATCGCCGCCAACAGCATAACCATTAGTTTCAATGCCACCGCCCCCACCCATTTTCGCATATATTTCAACCAACGCTACTCCCTCCAATGCCACAGCCTGTGACTCAGTGTAGCGACATGCTGCAAACCACAATGATAGCGCCAGTAATTGTAACAGCCTTAGCGGCGACAGTTGTTGAGCCATTGTTGATTGGTAAGGCCATGTACCCACTGACGCGTACAGGACACGGGAAGAGCACGCGCACAACAAGTAAACGGCTAAACCAATATGTAATTGACGGCAAATTGCTTGTGTCGCTGTTCAAATGCACACCGTAGTGACGAGTAACTGTTTGTCAGTTATGTAGTCACATGGATGTGTTTCACACTAAAACAATAGCAAAACAGGTTGACGACCAATTCGTTGACAAACTTAGAAATTCAAATGCAGACTAAACGCTAAGTAATCAGGCGAAAATTCTGGTCTACGTTACAAGTTTCCCTAAGAAGCGTACCGACTATTTGTTGTGACGCCTACCCAATAATAGTAAATTATTTTTGTCTCGCACACAAATGGCAAAAACCTTAGTCTTATCGTGAATTGAGGGGAAATGTACGTGTGTTCATATGTATGTGTGCAATGAGGAAATAATATATCAAAAATATCAATTATCAGAGAGGAAAAGAGGCTCAAATTTATTTCGTAATTGGTGTGATAAACGTAGGTGCTAAAATTTGTGGAAAAAAACATGGAATATTGCAATTATAAAGACCAGTGGCAATTCAAGTTGTTAGAAGGGTTGAACATTTCACTACTATGTGTTTTATGGCTTCTTTTCGAATTTATATGAAAGTTTAGTAAAAACTAATCGATTTCGAATTTACGTTTACTTCGAAATTCGATTTCGAATTTTAATTTTGCATTTCGATTTCGAATTTCGATTTCGCATTTCGAATTTCGATTTCGAATTTCAACTTCGAATTTTTTATTGTTATGTTGATATAAATGTCCCCAACATATAATTACTTAATCATATATTTAGCAATTTGCTTTGTTATTGGCAGGTATCAAGGTTAAGAGAAATTCGATATGCTTACAATTATGATAGATGACATGCCCATAGAAATGACCAGAACAGCCATGACCGAAAAAAGCACGCCAAGTTCAGTAATAAGTCACCCTTCGGTAATTACTCACTTTTCAATTCTAGTGACGTGGTGAGTCGTGAATTCTTGGCAAAAATATGTATGGTTAATGAGGAAGTTATTTGCTTAAGAGGTCCGAGTGGCCTGGGCTCGAAAATCAGCAATTTTTTTACAATAAAAAAAGTGAAAAATGATATTTAAAATTTTTAGATTTTTTATTTAATTTCATTTACATACAAAAATGAAAAAAAAAATTAATTTTAGAAATGGCGTTGAAGTTGACCCTCCCGCAAAATTGGACTTGGATGGTGCTGCCCATTTTGGCTCTTCTATTTATCTGAAACACAAAAACCAAAAAATTATTAATCAGTAAGACTGTAGCTGAATAAAAACAAATAGAATTTGACAAAATGGCGCGGTTTTGAATTTGACGGGTTTTTTCAGACTCCTAAAGGGGAACGCCACTGTGGTGAGTCAAAAAATAGTCGATTTTTTGGAATTTTTTGTTGTAAGTAGGAATGATTATTCGAGGATCGGACAAAACGCAATTTATTAACTATGTTGATGTAAATTTGTATTAAAAAATATTAAAAATTGGCAAATTTATGTAAATAAACGTAACGAGTTAAAAAAAATGGCGTAATCTGGTGGCAGCGATACAGCAATGAATAATCATCTGAAATTAAAAACCCAAAAATTTTATTAATCTACACAATAGTGGCTATCGTTGTACGTAGCCGTTTTTTTTTTTTTTGTATTTTTGTTTTGACAAAATGGTGGTGATTTGAATTTCGATGTGTCTTTTTCACCATTTGTTTGATTTTCAAGAGGCCCAAAAAAATAGTTATTTTCAAAATTTTGAAAATCGGCTACGTCGAACGATAGCCAATATGATAACAAAAATTTTGAAAAAAAAAGAAAATTAAAATCGGTTCGTTAGTCTTCGAGAAATCGTTGCCACCGTATCAAAAAAAGTCGTTCCGAGAAAAACGCGTTTGAAATAAAGCATCGTATCGTAAGCGGAACCGACGGGCGCTCACTTAAGTGCACATAGAATAGGGAATAAAGCAAATTTCGCTTTAAAATTTTTACCACATTTTCTTGAGTAGTTGTACTAACAATTTGTGCAAAAAAAGAAAACGTTTTTTTTTTGAGTTTTCACAGTGACGTTCCCCTTAATAAAAAGAATACAAAATAATTGAAATAAGATTCTAGTACAGGCGATAGCCATTGACATTGTGAATAACGTATTAAAATTTCAGACGATTTGGTTGAATGGTTTTTTTTGTTCTTTTTTTTTTGTTTGACAACACCAGTCCGGAAAACGTCGTTTCGAGATAAATGAGTGTAAAGCGTGAGTTTCTGCGTGAAAATTTCACACTATATTTTTAAGATACTATACTTGCGAAATATCGAAAAAACAAAAAATCGATGTTTTGAAATTTCAAGACCACCAGGTTCTCTTAAAGCAATATAGAGATCCTACCCAACAAATACTCTTTTCATGGAAGCTTTTTTTACTAAAAAATGCAGGGAATTCCTTCATTGCTGATAATTCCACCAAAATTAAACTTAAAAAAGCATATATGGAAAAAACATTGGCGAGCACTTAATATAAAATATTATATTAAGGCTTAATAAATTAAAAACAATGTATGTATTCATATTCTAATACATATTAGACAGTATACATAATTTAATTATTTCATAAATCGCCTTTGGCTGCTATTGCATTAGGCGGTCACCCTAACTAAATACACTGTATTCCATCTAACCAAGGAACTTTATCAAATTCGTCAACAATGTGGATCGGTTAAGACCCTTAGCTATCTTGAAGATGTTACATAGGTACATAAAATCATCACAAGATATCAGTGAGCACAAAAGCCCATGAAATGCTTTTGATACTAAAATAAAACATTTGGACTTTATGGAGGTATTCTCAAGCTGTGCCTTTCAGTTTAGCAATTTTTAATGAAATAAAATAAAATAATTTTTTTTTTCTTCTCTCCGGATATTTCATAGACTCAAACGCATAGAAAATTAATTAAGAAAAAATTTGCTGTTTATTTCTCTTGTAAAAAATTTACTTATTCAAACATTTCAGCATTTTTGGTACACGGTTTTTGGTGTCATCCAACGCGGCAATTCTCACCCTCTCAATCGAGATAAGTCTTCATTCATTCACCGTTTTTTCTCTTTTGGAAACAAGAGATCGAGATTAGGTCCGAGGTGTTTCCTTTTAGTGTTTTTAACTACTTTCCTTTGTTTTTATTTTATTTTGTTACTATAAAAAACATAATATGTATATGATTGGCCCTTACAGCTTTTATTTCGTGTTTGGCGGAGCTCCTCTCTTTCTATTTTTGGTGTGAGTCTTGATGTTTTTCCACAAATGGAAAGACCTACAGTTTTACGCCGCCTCCGAATGGCAGATGGTTTTTTTTTTTTTATTTGGGCTTTTTTCATGGCAGAAATGCACTCCGAGGTTCGCCTTTGTGCGACAGCTATTAGAAAAAAATTTATTCGTAACTTAGTGTTCCATGCACGGAGATTCGAGCCTGTGCACTTCCCAAGAGTATCACGCATCAATCGATTCGGTTACGGCGGTTTTTTTTCATTAATCATCATTAATTTATAAAAATACGGTTCATTTTAGAGCAAAACCATCTACATACATAAATCAAAGTTTCAAACTGTTTACAAAATTTATAAAAATTCGACAAATTATCATCAAAATTAATGAAAGAAATGTGCACCGTCAGACAAAAAAATTATCAAAAATCATTGAAAATTTTGGGCCACTTCAAACCAGCACCTCAAAATAAATAGACTATAAAACTCTGCACCCGAGAGTTTCCTAAAACTTCTGAGTAAGTTGAATTTTGGTGAACGTTTGTTGAGTTTGTATAATATTGGTTTAAAGTTTGAAATTTTGGTTTATGTGGCTTTGTTAGACAATGAGCTATACTTTTATAAAAGAAAATCGTAAACATTCAATTGCATGTCTTCAGTTTGTTAATAAAATAACCAACGTTTAACAGATGGTTTTGTTGTAAAATACACTACGAATACTCAATTCTTAATCACTTCCTTTTGCTTATCACCTAAGCTGCCAAGAACTACCTACGTACACTTAAATGTATAAGTTCCTAGAAAACCACCAACACTTAACATAAAATTCTTTCTTTTCTTTTAGGCACTAACAGAAATTTTATCTCCAAGTGCCTCGACAATTCTATTTACGATTATTTTATTGGCACTAATGTTGAAAAAAGAGTGATAATAATTTATTTCTAACTATTAAATAAAGTGCCATCAATGAAGCCCATAAGTCCATTGCAATTACTAGACCGACAATATTAACAACTGGAGTAGATAAATATTTTGATGTAATTTATGGCTTATTTATTTATTGTATATACCTATGTTTATTTTTGCAAAGTGCAAGTAGTTAATAAGTAACAGGTTGTCGCTAAAATATTGTGACAATACGACAGCACAGCTGCGGTTCCAACGCTGCCAATCTGGTGGCACAATCACCGAAACAGTTGATAAAATAATGGAAAAGACGTGTCGGATCTGCGTCGTCCCGGAATTGAAAATTTGTCAAAGAACTGTTGTGAACCATTTGTATGGGGCTAATTATGAAAATGGCATTTCATTATGGAATATATCGAAATAAATTTGTGAACTGACGGATTATTTCTCAATGTTGCATTTAATATATTAGTTGTTTTTCAATTTCAATTTTCGCTAAACATTTTTTTTTATTTTTTTTTTGGTTTTTTGTTTGAACTCTCAACTTTTACAAAAATTTCTGTACAGTGTGTCAAATAACTTTTTCATCGAGAATTATTGGCAAACTATATTAAAGCTATAACAAACTATATCAATACAAAAATTAATAGCAATTCAAGTCTCAAATTTGTACAAATTAAAAAAAATTCAACAAATTTTCATCAAAATTTCTAATTTTTAATAAATTTTTTATTTAGAAAAACTTCGAGTATGCAGGAAAAATTCGTTTTAAAAAGTTTGAAGCACAATTGAAATTCAAGAAATATACCCATATCGGGTGTTGTTTAGCTACATTGGAACTATCGATATCGATAACTATAACTTGACAGCTGCAAATGGCAAACTGTGTTGACATTTCTGTTTAGTAAGGTTTGCACATGTCTGAGTGCTGCTCTTGCTAGTTGTCCCGACAAACAAAAAAAAACAAAAAGGTTCGCACAGACATTATGAAACGTTTAATGCGAGAACAACACTTCCAAATTGTGGAGCTTTACTTTGACAAAAATAAATCTGCTCTCGAAGTTCATAGATCACTGGTGGCATCTTCGGTCCTTATGTCTTTTCAAATGAGGAAGGAGTTGCTGTTACGGTGAATGGCGAGCGCTCTCGAGTCATGCTGACTGAGTTTTTGTTGCCAAGCATTAATCAGCTAAACGTAAATGTCGACGGCATTTGGTTCCATCAAGGTGGCGTAATTTACCATACAGCGCACCTAGCAATCCATTTGTTGCAATATTCAAGCCACCATTGTCGTTATAAAGCCCGTTTTATTGAAAAAAGTTGTCAAAAATTAAATTTATGGAATGGACCATGCAACTCGCAGCAGCGGCAGACATTTGACGGATACAAGATTATAATAAAAAAAATTCATTCCAACAATATTTCTGTTTTACATTATCATTTTAGCTCTGAAGCGCTTAAAAAAATACCCGATAAAAAGCAAACAACTGGTCACTTTGGCTGCTATTGAAAAATGTAATTTCACTTTTACTTTTGCAAAAATCCTTTGACCGAATACCATAATGTATTGAATTTTAATTGATTTTGAAAACCAACAAACGCAAAAGGGAGCGTAGGTGGAGGTGCTAGCTTATTTAGAAATCAGTCATTAGTTTCTATTATATACTTTTTCTTTTCCAAACGTAAAACTATTTTCCACCTCTCGGCCATAGTAGCTATTCACATCCACCAAATTTTAGATTTTTAATACTTAAAAATTAGTATCTTCTTTGTTTGATTGGTGATTTAAACTTAATATAAATTTTTTTACCGCTATTAATTTTCTTATAGTCTTACGACACTTCATTTAAAATTTCAGAAAAATCGGTTGGAATGGAGACGACCAAACGTAAAATAATTGATGCAATATCAGTAAAACTTCTGCCAGAGACGCAGCAGGAAATTTGTTACTCAATACTTTACGGCTTTCGACGTCAACTCAAACTTCTGGAAGTTTCAATGAGTTGAAAACTGCATATAAAACGGGCACACCATCTCTTAAGACTCTTTGTAAATATTATCAAATATTCCAGATTTCTGTGGGTTACGAGTCTCGAGAAGGACGGCCAAAATCTTCGACCAACGAGATAAGTTTAGCCAAGGTGAAGCGAAAAATTGGAAGATGTGCACGAATGACACCGGAAATGATATGTACTGAATTGCGCTCGAATGCTATGACTATATCGCAAATATTGCGTAATGATTTGTAATACACAAAGAAATCGGCTCGACGGGAATACTGAGCAATATGAAGCCCGAAAGATATAAATCTACCTGTGGAAGCCAAGCAACTACAGTCGGTTTACTTCACTGTTTGTTTTATTCCATTAGATACTTCTCAGGCAGTAACTGCCAAATAGTCTACTGAAAGTTGCTTACCAAAAGTGTTCAGAAATTTACTTGAAAATGGGAAAAGCGAGGAACTGCTCCACTACTTGTTACACCGCGATAACGCGCCTCACACTGGTGAAATGATAAACAACATCATTCCGCTTTCTGGCATTAAAGAAATTCATTCATATTTTACGGAGCTGGCGCAATGTTATTCTGAAAATTTTTTTAAAACTTTGAACGCGAATTTTTCACTGTTTCCAATAGTGGATTTACAGACTAAAAAAGTATTGAAATTAATAGTTATTCATTATAAAAATAAGGCAGATTAAAAGTAAAGATAAAAAATGTGTCCTTTTTTTAATTTAATTTACCGAACTTATCATAGTCCCCTGGTATTGTAACCATTTGCAAATAGAACGAAGCGTCGCAGTTTATACACAATTTTTTGTCGGTTTCCTATTTGCGTACATATTTGAATTTAACTTGAAAACTTATTGGAATTTCATAATGAAACTTGCACGGACTACTAAGCGTAGTCTAAATCAGATATTAGTACACCAAATAATCTAAAAATGTTGAGAGACGTGTTTTTCAAAACAGGAAAAAAAAATTTTTTGAAAATTTTAATTTGAATTTGAAAATTGTTTCTAAAAAAATTTTGGAAAAAAATAAAAACTTAAAAGACACAAAATTAATAAATGTTCTCCAAATATATTTCAAAAATGTTAAAACAAAACTAAGGTATTTCACTCTAAAAACTGCATACAAATAATTTAAGCATCGAATTAATAAATTTTCTCCAAAAATATTTCAAAAATGTTAAAACAAAACTAAGATATTTCACTCTAAAAACTGCATAATGCATAATGTTCATCAACGACGAGCGTGAGAGGTGCAATTGTTGGGCATGACGACGAGTTGAGGTGGACGGCTCTTCAACCACACTATCGCTAACAGCAGCAATATTTTCTGCAGTACGAGCTGTACGAGCATGCACTGTTGTTTTCACATCTCCGACAGACCCGGTTTGCTCAAACTTTTGCACAATTTTCCCGATTGTACGCACATTTGAACGATTAAATTGACCAAAAAAATTACGAAGTGCGCGATATGCATTTTGATTTGAACGCCCGTTTTCATAATAAGCCTGAATAACTTCAACGCATTGCTTGATTGTATATCTTTCCATGGTTCAAATTGAGTTAGTCTGAAATTGAAGAGTATCAAATGAAATGTATAAAACAACTTGATGTTTAGGTATGGTTTACATTCAACATCGGCCCTTAAAATTCAACCACCCTTTATATACTTATTTATATACCAATAGGGTGTTTTTTTAGAGGTTAGGTTTTCAAGATGAAATAAAACGTATATAATTTAATGCTATGGCCAAGAATTTAGCTTTATTATAAAGATAAGGGCCTGCCATTATGTTTTAAAAATGATTTCGGGCAAGTGGCCGCCGCGGCTGGCTCGAATAAATTCCAGCCGAGAGGCCCAATTTTCGACCACTTTTTGCAGCAATTGGGGCCGTATGTCAGCAATAACTCGCCGAATATTCTCTTCCAAGACGTCAATCGTCTCGGGCTTATCTGCGTAGACAAGCGACTTCACATAGCCCCACAAGAAATAGTCCAGCGGTGTTATATCGCACGATCTTGGAGGCCACGCCACAGGTCCACGGCGCGAGATAATGCGCTCACCAAAAGTTTCCTTCAATAAATCGATTGTTGCGTTGGCTGTATGGCATGTAGCGCCGTCTTGTTGGAACCAAAGGTCGTCCACATCAACATCGTCCAATTCAGGCACGAAAAAGTCATTAATCATGGCTCTATAGCGCTCTCCATTGACTGTAACATTATGGCCGGCTTCATTTTTAAAGAAATATGGACCAATGATTCCCTCTGCCCATAGAGCACACCAAACAGTGACTTTTTGAGGATGTAACGGCGTCTCAGCAATGGCTTGTGGATTATGTTCACTCCAAATGCGACAATTTTGCTTATTGACATACCCATTCAACCAAAAGTGAGCTTCATCGCTGAACAAAATTTTCTTCGATGCGTCGCGCGAACCGAACCATTATTTTCGTAATAAATTTACACGATTTGCAAACGTTGTTCAGGTGTAAGTATATTCATTATGAAATGGCAAACCAAACTGAGCATAAATGAAGTGACAGCTGTCAAAAAGACCATCTACGAAAAAAGTAGTGCCAACTTGAAAACCTAACCTCTAAAGAAAACACCCTTTATATAGGCGCGTACACCCGTTTGGGGGGTTGGCCGAGCTCCTCCTCCTATTTGTGGTGTGCGTCTTGATGTTGTTCCACAAATGGATATATACTTATATATAAAAATAACAGCGCCTCTTTCGTTGAGATAGGTTCGTTAGAGTATTTTTTCTTATCAATTTCATGTTTGTTATTTTTACTCTTTCTTACAAAAAACAAAAAAAAATACAGTAAACGAAAGGTATTTTATTTCAATTTTCTTAATTTATTGATTTACTATTTATTGCCTTCGCTTATTAACTGTTACGTTTATGACCAATTACCCAGGCAGGTGTTGGGGCGATGTGTCAGTAGATATTGAAAATGCTCGCAAGGTAGTATTTTGCTTAAGATAGTAGATATGTAAGTACGAGGTTGGGTCAATGAGCGCCTGAAAATTAGAGCAGCTTATGACGTCACCTCGAATCCGACATATCGTCCATTTTCTGCAACAGTAAATGTAAAAGAGTAATCTGAAAAAGCAATATTTTTATAAAACTATACAGAAATTAGCGCAAGCTCTTATTTTATGCTTGGCGATATCAATGAATAGTATCATATTTTATTAGACTAAAATATATATTTACTTTAACTTAGGAGGACAGAGAAAACAAAAAAGATTTTAAGCCGTTTTTCGCGACATTTTAAGAATTTGGATTATGATATTGTCGCAGCAAATGAGCGATATTATTTTGCAAGAAGCGTCCTTACAAAACAAATCACTTTATTATTAATTCAATTTTGAATTCATGCACACAAAAAAACTTTAATGAGCATTAATAGACTTTAAACTCATTAAACTTTAATAAATAGCATATATATGAAAAACATAAATTTTGTAGCCTAATAAATGGTATTATTGGCCCGAAATAAGCATTTTGGAAACCAAATAAAAGCTTGAAAGATGTGCTAGGGAACCTTCATCATCGATGAAAACTCTTCATTATACTTTAGATGTACTAATGTCATGCTGGTACACCTGAAGTGAGAGAGGAAATGCGCGGCGAAAAATTGAACTAGAGGCGAGTGAAGCTTTACGAATTTAATTTGCGGATCAGTTGTTTATAAATATTTGGATATAAGAAGCTATCCGCATAATTCGTATTGCGTTGCGTTGGGCTGTCTTAAGTCGCATAGACCTGTAACAGCTGTTCATCACAATACACCAGAGATCAGGCAACAGAATTTATTATGTTGAATCGAGTTCGAAGAAGGTTTCTGGCAACCTTGAAAAATCTGTTTAAGTATATAAAAATTACCGCAAAATTGGAGAAACACTATGAGATATAGCATAGAAACTGTTTTGAACAAACAAACGCTAATTTTTCTTTTTTTTTCGGGCTTAGTAGTTTGTTCCTTATTTCAATCCGTAGGTACTTACGGACCCACCCTCATTCAATATATTTGCTTAGAATACAATTCATACAATTTTTTTATAAATATGTTTTTGCGAATTTTCACTGTCAATGGGCGTGTTGGTGTGTATATACTAGTTACGTATAGCGGCAGATATGACCAAATATTTATTTTTTTATGACTTTGCAGCGCCGATAAGAAAACTTACTTATGAAGCTCACATGTATGTATGTATATATCTTTGCCAGTTAATTCATATTCTCTTACACCTGCTTTCAAACATAAATAGTTAACCACCAAGCATCGAGTTGCTGATAAGAGTCAGTGGAAAGTAAAACACTCAATGCTATGAGTATTTTGAGTGAAACCAATATCTACCGAGTGTTTTTTTAGTTTCTTTCAAGCTGAAAAAATTTTAATAGTTCTAGCGACATCTATCGTTTTTTTATGAATTTTAAATGATATGGTTTCTCACTTTGCTAAAAATTAATTTGCAAAAAGGTGACGTAATGGTTTTATTAATTTGCATAAAATGAATTTTGAATGCTGCCACACATTTAGGCCGATATCCTCGAAATGTGGCGAAAATTAAAAGCAAAAATTCCAACTTTTTTGTTTATATTACTTAATTTTTCACACTATATTTAAATACTAGCTAAGGTAGTATTTGACAGTACAAAAATGCCCTCAAATTCAATTCGTTAATACAGTAAAGTGTAAATATTTTACTTGCGATTTTACTTTGCGATTTAACTTAGTCATGAAGCTCCCATAGCTAAAAAATACAAAAGGAAAAATTTAAATTAGCTCGAAGCTATATTTTCTAAGGTATGCAACTATGTTTAGTATTTTTTTTTTTTCGCAATTAGGTGCACTAACAAATTTCTACAAAAATAAACTGCTTGTAATGAGATAAACGTATGTTGACTTTTATTTTAATTAATGTCCGTTGTTGGCCATTACTTTTTTCATCGTTCTGCTAACATGCGATTATCATGTCGGAGAATCATTAATTTTTCGAAGCAATCTTAGAATCCAACAAATTTTTGATAGTTTCACATGATGCGAAGGGCCGCTGTGACAAGTAATGTAGCACCGCTGTTGGGTGAATTCGGTGGGTGAGATACGACATTCAGATTATATCATATCTTATCCTTATGTTAATGGAATTTCATGTATTTGTTGTTGTTAAAACCAATCCAGAGATATCGTCAACACGCCTTTTGTTAGAGAGCCTCACGTAAATCTTCTGCAGCAACTTTAAAAATCAAATTTATGTTAAAACGAGAACATTACAAATTTGCTGTATTAATTCATTATATGAGACTTTCGGTTCTATTGGTTTTCGCAGTAAAGAAAATTCGGTAAATTCTGGAAGACGGGTGAGTTTTTCAAGGACTTCTTGACAACTGTCATTTTAATTTTTTAATGTAAAAAAAATTGTTTTTGTAGCGATTCCAGCATATGGTATAACGTTGAATTTAATACCACCAGTGCATATTTAAAATTGTATTGGTTTAGTGAAGCAAACTGAAAACTTTTGAATGCCTATGACAATATTATGCATTCTAACTTAGGAGCCGTACAAATATAAATTTTTTATAAATAATAATGAAAATGGTCAATGCCAATGTTTTTTAAAAAAAGTGTTCGCTTCCATTGAAATTTGCATCCTTGAAAATTATGCTGAATGAGGTGCATACATTTCCACCTAGAAAGCGATTTCATACAAGATAAGTATCGGTTAATTCGTGTTCTCTTACACCTCCTTTCAAATACACATAGTTAACCACCCAACATCGAGTGGCCGATAAGAGTTATTGGACATTCCTTTAAAAATTCGTGTGCTGTAAGCTTCCAAGATGGAATCGGGAGTCGAAGCAGAGGTTTTCTCTAAATCAGCCACTTTATCTATCTTAAAGGAGAACACTGCTAGTGTTTTTCAAGCAGAAGTCTTTGCGATCCTGAAGGCATGCAAAATGCTTAGGGAATGTGGGAGCGAGGGAGACATTAACATTTTCTCCGATAGCCAAGCCGCGATTAAGGCTCTGACGACGTCATGGTGCAGAACGAAATTAGTAAGCTCCTGTAAGGAGGAGATCAAATCTCTTGCGTGCGCAAGTAACATTTCTCTGATCTGGGTTCCAGGACATAGGAACATAGAGGGATATGAAATTGCAGAAAAGCTTGCCAGGAAGGGGGCTGAATTGGCCTCAGAGACATCCTACCCGGTCATTGGTATCCCCCTGACAGTTGTTAAGGGGAACTGCACATATTATTTCTCAGGAAAGCGCAGAAAAGATGGAGCTCCATTTCTTCATGTGCTATTTCGAAAACCCTTTGGCCCCAATACGAAATACGAAGGACTCAGAAAGTTCTTTGGACTCCTCGCAATTCAATTTCCAAACACGTAGCTGTGTTTACCGGTCACTGGATAATCGGCACACATGCGGAAAAGCTAGGGACCTTGCAAAAGCTATGAGGACCTTTCAGAGAAGGGGACTGTAGAGCTTTTTTTCTGTAAATGTCCGGGCTTGGCAGCTAGAAGACTAAGGTCACTAGGAGATCCTTTCTTGGACAGCCTGTGGCAATGCGCCAACCTAAATCCAATCAATCTTCCCCATTATATCAACAACTCTGGTTGGTTGTAGATATCTGCCTGTTGGAGGTTTCATATTGGTATCAAAACGGCGCTTTAGTGCTACTTGAGGAGTGCCAGATGCACTTCAACCATTTCACCTACCTTGGCTTGATTATGTATAAGAAAAAGGAAACTCAAAAAATTAAAAAAAAACTTAATAAATTTGAGATTTATTCAAGGTAGAAAGTTTAGCTATAGTTTTGTTTTTAGGTGAGCTATATTCGTTTTTTTTTCAACATTACTAAATTTTTTTTAACTTTCAAAGACAAAATTTTGTTTAAAAAATACAGCTTTTTTAAGAAAATTTTTCAGGACAAAAACTTTTTCTGTAATTTTTTCCAAAAAAAAGAAGAATTAAAACTATATTTTATCTGAAAAATTAAAAAAAAACTGTTATTGTTAAAATACTAAAAGACACCGCAGACATTTCGCTTCAAAAAAAAACTCTACACAAAAATTATCCACATTGAAAAAATTCAAAAACTATTAAATTTTTTCTTAAATTTTTTCAGTTTAATGACAGGAGAAGAGATAAATCGAAGCTTTTTGAAAAATACAATAACGAAAACAAAAAAATTCACCAAAATTTAAAAAAAAAATGTTTAAACTTTATTTTATACGGAAAACTAAAACTAAAATTTAATTCTTAAAATGTTAAAAACAACCGAATATATTTCCCTTGAGAATATTCTACAAAAAATTCCAGCATCGAAGATATTTCACTTCAAAAGACTTGTAAAACTTTTCCAATTAAACAAATTTTTTCAACATCTCTCCAGTTTAGCGACGAAAATAAGAGAAAAATCAGAGGGAGGTGTTTTTCGAAAAATAACAAAACAGTATTTCCAATTTTTTTTTAGAAAAGAACAATTTTTTGAAGTACATTTTATACGAAAAATTAAAAAAATTATATTAATTGTTAAAATGTTAAAAAGCACCGAGGATATTTCATTTCACAAAACTCTATAAAAATTTTCCATATTGAACAAATCAGAAATCATTAAATTTTTGCAAAATTGTTGCAGTTTAGCGACAAAAACAAGAGAAAAATCGGAGAAAAGTGAAAAATAACAATCAAAAAATATTCCCATGAAAATAACACAAAAAAAATATTCCAAAAATTTTTAGAAAAAAAGCATGGTTATTTTAATTTTTAAACAAATTTCCTCAGTATATTTTATACGAAAAAAAAAATTATTTTAATTTTTAAACAAAGTATAGAAGTATATTTTATAGGAAAAATTAAAAAAAAAACCCGAAGATATTTCACCTCAAAATACCCTCAAAAATTTTTCCAAATTGAACAAGTTCAAAAATTATTACCTGTTTTTCAAAATAGTTTCAGTTTACTGGCAAAAACAAGAGATTGAATAAATTCCACAACTCTAAATTTTCTTCACAATTCATTCCGTTTACTTCTTATTAATGGAGCCTACAAATAAACCAATTTTTATAGGAATTAAAGGCAATGTTTGAAATGCTTGAATCATTTGACATGGAATCACTCGTTAATAAAGTGTATTACAAAAAATGTATAACAATAACCAAAATAATATAAAACAAGCTGTGTTCGCTGTATTAAAAAAAAAAAAAATCTTTTTTTCTCTTTTTTATTTGAAAGATAGATCGGAAATCTTGCTATTAAATTATCGCATCTTAGCTATGGCTACCCAAACGAGGGCCCACTTGGGCGAAGAATCGAGTTCGTCCATTTGGTTGCCATACAGGGGCAAAACAGCTTATATTCAAAATTTGTATTTCTATTTCTTCACTGATTACTTTATTTTGAATAAATTATTATAAATTCGTTTAACTACTATATTTAATTTGAATATTCCTGTATTATATGGAAATTATAAATTCTTTGTTATCACTCCAGTCCAGTTTCACTCTGCATTCGTCTTTGCTTTCCGAGCTTTCCTACCTATTGACGTCCCATAATATTACGTTTACGGCGATAAACATCCTCTTCTGGGAAATTCTCCGTTACTGGATCAACAGTTGTTTCTGCAGCTTCGGTTGTCGTAGTTGATGGCGCTCCTGTTGATGACTCTTCAGTTGTTGGCACCCAGTTGCCTTGCAAACATTTTTCTAGATTATTTGCGCTGGCAGATAAGTTGGAGATGTAAGCAACTCGGGCAACAGCAGTGCAATTAGTTAAATCATTTTCTACACGTTGATATTCGATATTCAAAACTCGTAGAACCGACTCCGAAGCGGCAGAAATTTCAAACAGTTCTTGAGTGTTATTGCTGGACTATATGCACGTGGAAAGGAAGAGAGGAAAGTAAAAGATAAATAAATATTAACGAAGGAAAATAGTGGATAAAAGGATAAGAATTTACGATCAAAGCCTGTGATTTGAATGAATTTATATTTTTTTGGTTTCGAGTTTATTATTTGTATATCTTTATTTATTGGGCACAGTTTTGCAAAATAGCGGCCATTTTCGTAGACGAGTACGTTTACGAGCAACTTACTGCCAGTATTTCCAGCGATTGATTTTCCCACTGCAAATATTGCTATGAGTTTCAAGTAGTTTCTTCTAAAATCTAGTTGCCACGTGTGCAGCAATATTTGGCTGCAACCCTCAAATTAGATGCATTTTTGACTATTTTTCAAAAAATATATTGCGTTCTTGGAGATAGCCGTCAATTTCCTCTTCGAGAATCCCCCAGAGTTCTATGTCGTACCGTACTTGGGCACTCACACAGATAGGAAAAAACTGTTTCTCTAGATTCTTCTTGATTGCAGCTTTTACATTTATTGTAATGGGGGTAAGGTTGTAATAAAAACTTTTTAAAAGCGATTTCATGAAGAAATAATTTAAATTTTTACAAAAAAAGTGGTTTGTTGAACTTTTCTCGTATTCAAGCGAAATTCGTTTCCCGAAATATCAGGATCACAATAAAAATATCCCGAAATTATCGACAATTTTCGGTAATGATTGCTTCCCCATACCAAATTCTCAGCAATCTCTGCAATTTGGAGTTTAGATAGACAAGTTAGATGGCAAGAGTACCATGTGTACACTTCAAGTGGGACAACAGTGCCTTTTTGATACCATAAAGTAGACCACTACCTACGAAATAAGACCTCTACTTGAAAAATAGAACTAGTTTTCGGCAGTTTAAAGGAGACTGAAATACTGGCTGATCTAGAAAAATCCCGCTCTAACTCCAGATTTCGTCTTCAACTCGTCGGTGAAAACCGAGGCACCTATGTCCGTGCAGACTCTGTCCTCCTTTTGGAGTTTAAAACACAGAATTTGGTTCAATACACACATACATTCATGTACTTATACATTCTTCCTCCCTAAGTATTTTTTTTTGTTTTTGGTGGGTGAGGTAGGGTTCAAAATGCCTTCGCACTTACAGCGACCGTCGTCTACTGCGTCGTGTGGTGTGGCCACTAAAACGATCCCTCCTCTCCTTCTGGGGAGACACCCTTGAATGTTTAAGGTGAATTTTTTTGCTAGCGAATCAAATAGTAGTACCACGTTCTGTAAACTAAAAATTTACAATGTTTCATGGAACGACAATAAGAACTTTTGCAATGACAACTCGTACAAGATTTAAAAACTAGAATATTCAAACGCTTTTCTCATAATAAGTACATACTTTCCTCAAATATTTAACTTATTTCATTTTCATTTCTTCCCACCAAATAGCAATTTATCCTTCACTCTCAACTTACATATTTCTCCTTCTATTTCACGCAGCACTTACCGCATTATTGTAGCAAGAGTAGAATTTCAAGCCATCGTCAATCTGCTCACAAGCGCTAAGCGTGTCACACATGCTTTGACCACGATTCACAAGATCATCGCGCTCTTTGGCGTTTTGCTCCGACAACGTTAGCTTCGATTGAGTGGCCTCATATTCGCAGTTGTCGTATTCCACGTTGTAGGTTTTAAAGATATTAGACTGGTCGCTGCCATACCAATTGAAGCAGAGAGTGTAATTCACAGAGATTGCCCTAGCGCTGCGCGTCTCACTCATTGAGTTCACCATATGGCGCATAACCAACTGTTGTTGAGCCAAAAAGGACTGCCAATCCGGTGGACTACTTGCAAGGGAAGCGGCGGGGCAGGCTGCTACCACCAAAACAGGAAGTACAAATTTTGCAAACATTTTGTATTGGTTTATTCGGAAAATTTTTTTAATGCTTAAAATCTTGGATAATTTTTTCGAACTCTTCACTTCATATGCTGCGCCCGTTCACTTTAAGACTGTACCTTTGGAGTATTGAGGCTCTGCATTTATATAGATATCTCCACTTTTTGATAAACTCATTCGCATTGATTATATTTTAAGAAAATATTTTTTATCGACTTCTTCATTGCTGACAAATTTTTTGCAAATTGTAAATTGAACCCTTAATCAGACGTGATAGACATTTTGATATGGTTTGGACATACACTCATCAATTTTATGACTAAAAAATGCCGCAAAAACGTGAATATTTAAAAATTCGTCATTGTTGAACAAGTTAATAGACTTTCATTGTGAAGTATTGCCTTATATCAATGTTTAGTACCTTACGTTTAATTGTTGAGTAGCACACAGTTCACTCACTTATAGTCAGAGTGACCTTGTCTGTGGGGAAGTTCAATTTCAAAGCGCTTACCGTACAAAAAAAAAAAAATACCCACACCTTTGGTGTTGATAAATTCTAGCACTTTCAGCACAGTATTTTCGTAATTACATTTTATTTTATTGAAAAACTTCGAAATACTTTTCAGCAAACATTGAGCAAAGAAAAAAACATTGCTAAAAGCATTACTAAAGGACTTAAATTATTCTTTTATCTTAAAGATTGAACCACTCATTTTTTTTTATTTAACAAAAATGATAAAAACAACTCTCGAAAATTAAAAACAAACATATTTTATGCTAAGAAATTAAAAACAAAATATAAAACCGCAGATATTTCACTTCAGATACTCGTAAATCTCAAAATCATTAGCTCGTAAATATACCATTTTCAGAAAAATTTACGACATTGTCCAAAATACTTGGATTACTTAACATGGATTCGCCCACTTCAGCTGCCCAATCAATTGGACGATTCTAATCGCGTGAGAAATGTTTAAATACAAATAGATGAGCCTGTGCATGTACTGTCCTACCATAAGCAGGCCCCTCATACCATTCAGATTGATAACTCCTTTTGGCAGCTAAATCTATGCTGAGCTATTGCAGGAGGGTACGTCGATTGTTTATTTTTCCTGCAAATATTTAAATGATAAAAGATATCAAATCAGCAATACTCATAACTCCTGCAGTGGCAGATACACTGCTGGAGACCTTCAGTCTTTTTTATTTTTTGCAGTCAGATGTTCAAGTATCTGACTCATTAATCTTTTCTTCTAATTTGTTGCTCTTGGGCTCTGATAGGGTTGGTGATTTAAGTGATCCCGGTGGTGTAGATCTCGAAAATTTAGGGTATTTTCAGGAGCTTTTTTAATAATAAAAAAATTAAAAGCGATATTTCAGTTTTTTAGGTTTTTTATTTAACTTCTTGTATATATACTTATTTATTTATTTGTTTATATAAATAGAATATAGTAACACTAAGGTCTTTTAATAGTACTTCAACAATATTATAGACAACTGGAATATTTTTAACATACAAGTTTCTTAATCTAAATTTTACACCAGTTCATTTACGAATCAATCCAATATACTTAACTTAACTATAATAATAAGAAGAAAAGAAGAAATAGGAAAAGAAAAGAAGGATTTAGAAAAGAAAGAACAAAAGTAGTAATTAGAGAATGTAGTGAGAAATTTAATGCCCTAATTTAATGCAATCAAACGCTTTTAAAGTAATTATAGACTTGTGCCCTGAAGTTAAATCTGTTAAGTTCAGCCTTCAACGTGTCGGGTAGTGAGTTCCACACTTTAACAGCGTTAATGAAAAATAATCTAGATGATGGTAGGTAATTAAATTTTGGAACGATGAATTTGTTGTGTCTGCGAGACCTTACTGGTATCAACTTCTCTGTCAGATAGGGAGGAGACTTGAATAACGTAAGTTTGCACAAAAATATGCATATTCTAGCAGACAAATAACTATTAAGGCAACAGCCCAGTAACCTTGTTCGCCATACAGAGATATGGTCATATCTGCCAATCTCATATACATACATACCGCGTGGCGTTATTAAATGCCACATTAAGTTTATGGCAAGATGTGACGTCGAGTTTGCTGTATACCACCTCAGAGTACGTAATGAGAGGCATAATTAGCTGGAGAACTAATTTGCGCCTCGTTTTCTCTGGCGTGAATGTTGCAAAGACTCTCAGCTTACGCAATGTAGCATAAATGTTCCCCACAACCCTATTTATATGGTCAGCACAGGTAAGTTTTGTGTTGAGAATAAACCCCAAATTTTTTACCTTATCCATAAAGGTAAGGGAACTTGTACCTATTCAAATTTTAGGGATATTGTTAACATGCACAACACTATTACATATAGGTAAGACATATGACTTTGACGCGTTCAGACATAAAGAGTTTTCATTAGCCCATATAGAAATAGCAGACAAATACGACTGGACAAGTACAATTGTATATCATCAGCATACGCATGGACATTCACAAACTGACAAACGTTAAAAACATCATTGACAAAAAGACTGAATAAAAGCTGACCAAGGATAGACCCTTGCGGAACACCAGTGTGTACGTATCTAGACTGAGATGTTGATTTACTTGTCTTGACCTTCTGCGTTCTGTCTCCAAGGTAGCTGGCCATAAGCTTCACCGCACTGTCTTTCAAGCCGAAATAGTGTTTAAGCTTCAAACATAACAATTTGTGATTCACTGAGTCAAATGCTTTAGAAAAGTCAAGTAAGCAAAGTAGAGTCAAGTCTCCGTTGTCAAAACTAATTCTAATGTCGTCCAGTATTTTAACCATTGCAGTCGAGCAGCTGTGACTTTGTTTGAAGCCAGATTGTAGTGGAGAGAGAAGACGATTGTTCTGTACAAATGATGAAATTTGTGTGGCCATCAAGTTTTCGCAAACTTTGGAAAATGTGGGCAGTATGCTGATAGGTCTATAGTCACCAGCATAAATAGCATTTGCCTTTTTTGCGACTGGGAAAACTATAGCCTTTTTCCATACTGCTGGGAAACATGAACTAGTCAAGCAATGGTTTATTATATGGGTAAGGGGTTCTATTATATATTGGATGACTATACGGACGAATTTTAGCGAGATACCATCGTCGCCTATTGCATTAGACTTTATTTTGGATAAAGCTTTCAGGACATCTACCTCACAAACTGTCATAAATTGAAATTGTTCTTTTAGAGTAGCACAAGGTGAGGACTCTTTTAAAGCAGGAGCACAATTTGTTTTCTTACCAACACTAATGAAGTAGTCATGAAGTTCATCAAGGTCTATCTCATATTCGGGACTTTCCTTGCCATGAATTTTAAATTTTTTTAGGTTGCGCCACAGTTCTCTTGTTGGAAGTGACGGATCAAGTTTTGAGTGACTGTACCAACGTTTCGCTTGTCGTATTATTGCAGTGGTTTCATACTAAAATATTTTTTTTTTTTTTTTTAATTTTAATTATGTTAAAAAGAACGCTCAAGTTGACCCTCCCAAAAAATTGGACCTGGGTGGTGTTGTCCAATTGGCTCTTCTGTTTATGTGAAACACAAAAACCAAAAAAATTATTAATGACTGTATGACTGTAGCTATGTCCCGTAGTAGAATAAAGAAATTTTACAAAATGGCGCCTTTTTCAATTTGGCACTCTAAAGTCGGGTTTTTTTTCAGTTTTTTAATCAAAAAAATACGAAATATTTGATATAATAATATAATTCTAGTACGGGCAGTAGCCACTCATGTTGTAAACGTCATTTTAAGATTTCAGGCGATTCGGTTGAATAGTTTTTTGTTTTTTTTTGGACAACTCCAGGCCGGAAAAAGTCGTTTTGAGATAATTGAGTTTAGAGTTAGGTACTGGAGCGCGCGGGCCAGTCTCTACCTAATAGGACTATGAATAAGTTCGTTTCGGTTTTACAACAGATGGCGTAACTTGATTATTATTCCATCGATCCACATTTCCAAACATTCATTGGAGAGCTACTGTCGTAAGGCACAAACGTCAGTATAAGTTTTTTATTTGAAGCGTAAACAACAATATTTTTACCACACTTGAAAATGTCGAATTTCGTGCCAAATAATGTGTTTTTGCGGGGAATTCTTCTTCATTATTTTAATATGAAGAAAAAAGCAGCCGAAAGTCATCGTATCTTGGTGGAAGTTTATGGTGAGCATGCTCTATCTGAGCGAACGTGCCAGAAGTGGTTTGCACGCTTTAAAAGTGGTGATTTTGGCTTGGAAGACGAAGAACGCGAGGGTGCGCCGCCAAAGTTCATGGATACCGAATTGGAGGAATTGCTCGATCAAGATCCGGCTCAAACGCAAGAAGAGGTTGCAAAAACTTTGGGAGTTGATCAATCAACCATTTCCAAACGTTTAAAAGCCATGGGAATGATCCGAAAGGTAGGCCATTGGGTGCCGTATGAATTGAAGCCAAGAGACGTTGAACGCCGTTTTATGGCATGCGAACAACTGCTTCAACGGCACAAAAGAAAGGGTTTTTTGCATCGAATTGTGACTGGCGATGAAAAGTGGGTCCATTACGACAATCCAAAACGTCGGGCAACGTATGGATACCCTGGCCATGCTTCAACATCGACGTCGGCGCAGAATATTCATGGCCTGAAGGTTATGCTGTGTATCTGGTGGGACCAGCTGGGTGTTGTGTATTATGAGCTACTGAAACCGAATGAAACGATTACGGGGGATGTCTACCGACGACAATTGATGCGTTTGAGCCGAGCACTGCGAGAAAAACGGCCGCAATACGCCGATAGACACGACAAAGTTATTTTGCAACATGACAATGCTCGGCCACATGTTGCACAAGTGGTCAAAACATACTTAGAAACGCTCAAATGGGATGTCCTACCCCACCCGCCGTATAGTCCAGACCTTGCGCCATCCGATTACTATCTCTTCCGATCGATGCAACATGGCCTGGCTGACCAGCACTTCCGTAATTACGATGAAGTCAAAAAATGGATCGATTCGTGGATTGCGGCAAAACCGACCGAATTTTTCACAAAGGGAATCCGTGAATTGCCAGAAAGATGGGAAAAAGTAGTAGTAAGCGATGGACAATATTTTGAATATTAAATTTGTAACCATTTTACGTCAATAAAGTTTCAAATTTCGAAAAAAAACCGCACGAACTTATTCATAGTCCTATTAGTTAATGGGGTTTAGAAGCTATAATATTGGAATTTCCGCATGAAAATTTCGCAGTATATTCTTAAGATACTACACTTTCGAAATATCGAAAAAACAAAAAATCGATTTTTTGGAATTTCTAATACCAAAAAAATTCAATTGTTTGTCTCATCAACGCTCGTCTCATTTCAGTAGCTGTTTCTATGTTGTTTCATCGTGCTTATCTTCATCAAATTCTTTTCTTTTTTTATATGTTCTGTTTAACAATCTGTTAAGTTCCTAATTAGTAGCACTCACATGTTCCCTATCGTAGCAGAAAGGAGGAACATTAAAATAATTGTCAAAAAACAGTTCGCATGTTTGCATCAATTTCTTGTATTCTCCGTCCTCGATCATTTGTTGGTAGCGAGTTCTTTAATTCAACATAAAATATGCCGCCTTTAAATTTTTGCTTTCTGTTAAATAAAGTGATAAAATTATATAAAATAAAGTAAAAGTTTCATTATTTATTCTTAAAAACATGCACTAAACTATTCAAAAAATGGGTCAAGGCACATCAAATATACTCGCCTGAAAACCTTGTCGCTTCGAATTTGATGAAATTTGACGAAGCTGCTCTACTAAACTGTAGCAGCACCGCACGGTGCATGCAGTACAATTGACCAATGTATGTAGAGTTGCTACAAAAAATAAATAAATTTAAAACACAACTTGTTTTTTTCTAACAACAACACATTGATTAGTTACCATGCGAGCCGTGGCGTTTAAGTAAAAAAATAAATGATGACATTGAAAATACTCATATTAGGTATCAGATATTTGGAAAACTCCAAGCTTTCATTTGAATACAAACTTATAAAAAAATTCATATATTAAAATTAAAAACAAAAAACCTAAAAAATTTGTTTAAATAATAGCAAAAAAATAATATATATTATAATCTTCAAAAAATAAAAAAAAAACATTATAAAATAGGTTCAAAATAATTTAAGAAATTAAAAAAAAAAATATTAAAAAAAAATAAAAAATTAATTTCTTTAAAATAAAAAAAAAGTATGATTTATATGAAATTCAATTAAAGAAATAGTGTGTTTAAATTTTTTTAGCTAAATTTTAAAATAATTTTATATATATAATTGGCGCTTACACTCTTAAGTGGCGCAGCTCCTCCAGCACTTTCAAATTTTCATTTTTTTGTTAGCTTTAAAAATTCATTTAAAATTTGGAGAATATCTTTCCAATGTTTTACGATTAATAGAAACTCTAAAAAGCCCTTAAAAAGTCAGCGAAGAAATGAGCGTCGAACGAAGGATGCATAAGATCGAAAATTTTAATCGCATCTTTCTCAAAATACGTTTTTATTCGCGCAATCGAATATACAACAACTCAAAAAGTCATCAAGATATCAACTTAAAATTTTACGGGGATATTCTTTAACATTTTGATCTTAGCATATACCTTCAATTTTTTTATTAATTATCACTAAAAACGCTGTTTTGATCAATTTGTTTATAAAAAAGTTTAATTTTTTCCTTTTTCACTTCAAATTAAAAATTTGTTTTTCGTCAAAAATAGTAAGTGCAAAGCGGAACAACTTATTTTAATGAAAAAATGTTATCTGATCTAATTTGTATCTCGTTATCGACTCCAAGGAGCCATGTTTGAGCAGCTTTAGCTCCGCCATTTTATTTTTCCTTATTTCAAAAAATTTTTTGTATATCCTTTTATGCATGAATATTAATATATACAGTGCACTCGCGATAACTCGAACTAATTAAAACAGGCGCTGTTCGATTTATCGAATTTGTTCGACTTATCAATTGAGTGTGCTATGTTAAAAAAACAGTCATCGATATCGATTTTTCGATCGATTGTTGAAAATGGAAGCCAGTAGAAAATTTCTGTAGTATAGTTTCGTTATACGAATCACATTTTGGTCCATTGGCTGGATCAATGGTGTCACATTCGGCGGCATAAACATAGTTAAAATTAAACCATCCTCGGACATTAATTCGATTTCGTTGGGATGTGATGGGGCATTATCAATTAGAAGAAGAGCCTTCTCAGGTAGTCCCCCATCTTTCAAATATTTTCTTACCTAAATATTAAAGTAATTTAACTTGGTTAAAAAAATTGTTTTAATGAATCTGGATTTTACCTGCGGCACGAACGAATTATGAAACCAGTCTTTGAAAATCGCCGAAGTCATCCAGACTGATTTGGAATTTTTGTACTCCACCGGACAGTTAAAATTTTTGAAAACACGAGGATTTCTTGCTTTGTCAATAACGAGAAGTTTAAGCTTATGGTTGCCGGTAGCGTTAGTGCAAGCCATAAATTGCCTTATCTTTCTTTTTTATAAGACTTATGGTGGACTTGGCTACCCCATATTCCTTCGCTAGAGAAGTAACACTACGTCCACGTTTAATTTTGTTAAGGACTTCAGCCCTCTCTTCTAATGTTAAACACTTCAACCTTTTACAATCCATTACTCACGTGCACTGATACACTACAAATGACAAATTTAAAGCAATTTGGTCAATGCAAGATGTTGTTCCCAGAAAACTAACGGGATATTAACGCCGAAATATTCATATGGACAATACACTAGTATACATATAATTTATATACATATACTATTACATATGTATCTATGTACAAAATGTACATGTTTGAAAAGAATGTGTGTACAAATAAATTTGTTTTTTTGTTCGAGTTATAGCGCTTTCTTATTGTTCGAGTTACAAAGAAGTCAATAGGGGAAAAAATGTGTTCGAGTTAGCACGTCGTTCGACTTAGCGGCTATTCGAGTTACCGCGAGTGCACTGTAATTTATTTTAAGATAATAAATTCACTCAGCTTTTCGCAAGAAAAATTGAAAAATTCGTTGTCCGGAGGAGCTGCCCCCCTTAAGTGAGCGTTTTAGCTGAGCTCCTATTCTTATTTGAAGTGTGCGTCTTTATGTTCTTTATGCCGCTCCCGAACCACAAATGGTTTTTTTTATTTTTATTAAAAACTTTTTATTGCAGAAATACACTCTGAGATTTGCCGTTCTTTGCCGAGGAGCGAACACTATTAGAAAAATATGTTCTACCATTTGATGCTTTTTTATTGTCTTTTTTTATAATATAATAGGACTATGAATAAGTTCGTGCGGTTTTACAACAGATGGCGTAACTTGATTATTATTCCATCGATCCACATTTCCAAACATTCATTGGAGAGCTACTGTCGTAAGGCACAAACGTCAGTATACGTTTTTTATTTGAAGCGTAAACAACAATATTTTTACCACACTTGAAAATGTCGAATTTCGTGCCAACATCGACGTCGGCGCAGAATATTCATGGCCTGAAGGTTATGCTGTGTATCTGGTGGGACCAGCTGGGTGTTGTGTATTATGAGCTACTGAAACCGAATGAAACGATTACGGGGGATGTCTACCGACGACAATTGATGCGTTTGAGCCGAGCACTGCGAGAAAAACGGCCGCAATACGCCGATAGACACGACAAAGTTATTTTGCAACATGACAATGCTCGGCCACATGTTGCACAAGTGGTCAAAACATACTTAGAAACGCTCAAATGGGATGTCCTACCCCACCCGCCGTATAGTCCAGACCTTGCGCCATCCGATTACTATCTCTTCCGATCGATGCAACATGGCCTGGCTGACCAGCACTTCCGTAATTACGATGAAGTCAAAAAATGGATCGATTCGTGGATTGCGGCAAAACCGACCGAATTTTTCACAAAGGGAATCCGTGAATTGCCAGAAAGATGGGAAAAAGTAGTAGTAAGCGATGGACAATATTTTGAATATTAAATTTGTAACCATTTTACGTCAATAAAGTTTCAAATTTCGAAAAAAAACCGCACGAACTTATTCATAGTCCTATTATATAAAAATAAAATAAAATTTTTAAAAATAAAATAATTTTTTATTTATATAAAAATAAAAATAATTATACATATATATTTAAAACGTCGTTTTATGTTTACATATATTTACATTTAACAATTTTTAATATAATTTTTTTGCATAAAAAAATTCTTGAAATTTTCAGCACAAAATACGTAAAAGGTTTTACACAAAGCATTAATTTTGTTTTCTTTCAGCTCGACAATTACTTCATTTAGAATTCATTCAATTATTTTATGGAATTATGTATATATGAAAACAGATGTTCGAATGAAATAGCGAATTTTAGCTAATTTTTGAAAAATTCTAAAAATTATTTTTACAGAAAACTAATGGCTTTTACAAATAATCGTAGTAAGATCCAGCGGACCTTTATACAACTCAGGTATTGTATGTATGTATATTATAATTGGCGCGTACACCCTTTTTGGGTGCGTCTTGATGTTGTTCCACAAATGGAGGATATTACTTAGAAAATAAAAGAATGAGAAGGTGTGCCGTAATTTTTTTCTTTTAATATATGTTCAGTACAGTGCCACTTACTTCGCCCGAAATAGGAGCAGAAGTCAAAATGTTCAATAATATTCCCAAAGACCTTATCATTAATTTAAGGACCAGTAGAAATGAGAAAAGCTTAGGAAACAATTTAGGAAGCTATCAACTAAATCCAACTTCTATACATTATTTACAAAGGAAAGCGTTAAGGCAGCTTGATTGCTTATAAAAAATGGTTGTATAGCATCAGTTGACGCAAGTGCCTTATCTTTTGTTATATATCTAAAATATGCAGTGTCTTCAAAACAAAACTACACTGCAAACAGAAAGTAATTTGCAATTTTTCACAAAAAAAAGTCCATTCACTTGTGCATATAATAAATAAATATAAATAATTGGCGCGTACACTTCTGTTAGGTGTTTGGCCGAGCTCCTCCTCCTATTTGTGGTGTGCGTCTTGATGTTGTTCCACAAATGGAGGGACCTACAGTTTCAAGCCGACTCCGAACGGCAGATATTTTTATGAGGAGCTTTTTCATGGCAGAAATACACTCGGAGGTTTGCCATTGCCTGCCGAGGGGCGACCACTTGTGCATATAGTTGTAGATAATATTTCATAAGAATTGCAGAACAAAAATCACAATACTTCTACGAAAAGACAAAACATTGCAATGAATGATTTTCAGAATGCGATAACGACGATTTATTGAGTTCAAAATTAATCGACAAACTCATTTTTAATGGCACCGTCGTTTTTGGAGTACAAAAAAGGCTGGGTATTTTGACAGGGAATAAATTTTGGTGGAATTTGTTTTACTGATCAGTAATTCATAAGCAATTAAAATGGGCTTATAATCAAGTTTAGCTGATCACACCACAACCAGGGGATTAAGGGAAATATTAAATTAAACAATATTTATTAACAAACGACTGCCAAATGTTTGGTGAAGACTAGACAACTTTATTCAAACGTTCATTAATTGCATCAAAACTATTTCTTAAGTCCCCTACGAGAAAACTTCAGCACAAATTCTTTTGGACTTCGATTTTTTTTTCTAGATCCAAAATGGTACTACATCTTCAAAGGAATAACCAGTAACTAACTTCAGCTATACTTTTCTATAACCAGTAATAAAAAAAAATATATATAAAAAAATGGTAGGATCGCTTTAGTATTACACTATACGTCACTTGTCTGGGTATCTGACCAAGCCAAATTTGTTTAAGAGATGAGGTCATAATTAGAAAAGGATTTTTTCCGATTTTCAAAGTTACCCACCTCCCCAAATAAAGGGTGATTTTTTAGCTATTATCTCTTTAAACCGTTGGTTTAAACAGCTGACGCACGTTTCGTGTTTTGTTTCACTGTCAAACATCTTCCGTTTTGCCTATAATTTAACCATGAATCGTCTTACAAACGAACAACGCTTGCAAATCATTGAATTTTATTATAAAAATTCGTGTTCTGTTAAGAAATTTTAAAGTCGAAAAATTGCGTTCAGCAACGAAGCTCATTTTTGGATTAAAGCGTCGTTAATAAGCAGAATTGTCGATTTTGGAGTGAAAATCAGCCAGAAGAATTGCAAGAGCTACCAATGTATCCAGAAAAGGTAACAGTTTGGTGCGGTTTATGGGCTGGAGGTATCATTGGACCGTACTTCTTCAAAGATGCTGCGAATCGTAACGTAACTGTGAATGGCGAGCGCTACCATGAAATGATATACAACTTTTTTTTGCCCAAAATGCAAGAGCTTGACTTGCATGACATATGGTTTCAGCAAGACGGTGCCACATGCCACACAGCACGCGTAACAATAGACGTGTTGAGAGGCGAGTTCGGTGAACATTATATTTCACGTTCGGTACCTGTCAATTGGCCACCCAGATCATGCGATATAACGCCTTTAGCTTATTTTTTGTGGGGCTATATTAAAGCTCATGTCTATTCCGACAAACTTGCTTCAATTAGCGCATTGGAAGACAACATTAAAGCATTTATATGTGAGATACCGGCCGAAATATTGGAAAGAGTATGCCAAAATTGGACTAAGCAGATGGACCATTTGAAGCGCAGTCGCGGTCAACATTTGCATGAAATAATCTTCAAACATTAAATTATATGGACTGTACTATCGATTTAAATAAAAATTTCATGCATTTTTCTGAACTTTACGTGTTTTTATTTTTTAAACACATTCCTATAGCTCATAAAAAATCACCCTTTATAAATAAAATATATATACATTATTGGTGCTTACTCCCTTTATTGGATACTTGGCATTCATTAGAACATCACAGCAGACAAAAAGCCAGGAGTTTGAGATCCATTTTATCTTTTTTCCCGAAACGCCATATTTTAAAGCAACTGATTTCTTAAGCTCTTTTTCGCTTTTTATGAGAAAATAGTTGCAAAAAAACAAGAAAAACGACAACACCAAATGACGTAAAAATTTTTATGCATTCATATTTTCACCCAATGAAGGTGATAGGCATGTTTTTATGATGCCCCCAGGCCGCGCCACCACTCTCATTCGTCACTAATCGTCGAATATTTGCTTAAATTTAATCTTAAAAAATCTTAGTTTTTCCTATTTCCCACTATTTATAGCACACTCTAGACTTAATGATCCGCATAAGCTGTTCAAGTATGACCCAAATGCAAAGTTCAAAAACGGTTTGAGATAGAAAATTAATAAAAATAATTTTGCTTGACATTTTTCTGATTGGTTGTTTTGATTTCATTCAACGAGGCATAGCAACGGATGTCGGGTATTGTACTATTATAGTTATTAATAAAAAATTACTTTCTATAAAATTATTGTTTGCAATTCTTTTACATATGTACATATCCTAAACTCCTACGCGAGCGGGCCGCGGGTTAAAGCTAGTTTTCAATATATTTCAAAAGAATATAGTTTCTAAAAACATGAAAATTCCTAGCAAAAATTTTAACAATATACAGCTATTTCATATAAAATTCAAATTAATCCAAATATGTATTTTGGGCAATTTAAATTTTTCCGAATTTTTTTATTTATAAATTACTTTTGTGATAGAAAAAAAAAATGTTTTTTGAAAAAAATTGTACATTCTTCTTAAACAATTGTGTAAATTTTGTTTTTTTTTGTGTAATTTGAAATCTTTTACTTTAAAAATCATTTTTCCAAAATTACAACATTGAATAAATAAACTAAATAAATTTCAAAATTATTAAGTTTTTCTCAAACGTTTTTCAGCTTTCTTCTTATTATACTCAATCATACAGATAAACTAGTTTACGGCTATATCTAATATACTTGGATCACTTGGCAGGAATCGGTCTACAACAAAAATTGAAAAAATTTTTAATGAAAAATTTTGGCACAAAACATGAAAATTGGTATTAAAAATTTCAACTACATACTAAAATTAAATGTTTACTCACTTTGAGTAAATCTAGTTCTTGTACCTTGCGTGTAATTCTTCACTGATCAAAATTACTTTCGATTTCAAGTGATTTGAACTCTCGTGTTCGTGGAATTCGGTTGGATCGATTGAATCTTTATAATACATTTTTTTTATTTTCTTTATTTTTTGTGCTGCGTCAGCAGTTCAAAATATATAGTAAAAAAATCAGAATTATAAACACCTTTAATTTCTCCGAAAAATAACGCTTATAAGAAATACAAATCGTACACACAACCCCTAAATTGGATTAAATAATATAATTGAATCTTTAACCAAGTAAATATGTGTCTGCAAATACTATTTTGAAAACTTATTTACGTTAAAACTGAAAGCCAAAAAAATCTTCTCCATGTTTGTTGGCTTTTTACCAAAATTTGATGAGTAAAAATAATACAAACGAGATTTCATAACAACATTCCTGCAAGAGTGAAGTATTTTATCAGTTAATGACCACTTTAAAATTTTTGTATTTTTTTTTTTATGATTGCAAACCACATCAAACTAGTTTCAATTAAATACAGGTTCATGCCCTTAATTATCTTCACATGCAACACAAATTTCAAAACCAGGCCAAGCACCTTTTGGATGGAAAGATAACGATTGAGCGCTTGAATTGTATTGCGGCCAAAAATAACCCATAATTGTTTAAGGGGATACTACTGGATATTCATATCTACGTATGTATACTACTGAATATTGATATGTATATATGTATACCTTATATTTTGTATACTCGTATAATACGCGAATGTGCAATAAAGTGTATTGACCAAACAAAAAATAATAATTACAAATAAACGATACCTTTCTCCCCACTTGGATCACAGAGAATTTGGCGTATTTTAAAACTTGCACCAAAATATTTTATCTGGCAATTTAATAAACAGACTAATATATGTATGTATGTATACCTGCTGATATGGCGGCACGTGCATCTAATTGCTCGTTTGCAAGTTCATTGGCGCAATGTGCAATACCGTAGCCTTTTGTTAAGAAAATGTATTTCTCCATTAAATTTCATGAATGAAAGAATTTTCGAAACGAAATGGAGTTACCTCAACAGTAAATTTTCGCAAATTTCCAAATTAAAAAATAAAATTTTAAGCAGAAAAATTTCGCAATTTTATAAACATTTCGAATCTCGCCACCAATTGAAAGTATGATCTCAAATATTGTTAGAAAATCAGTATGGTTTAAACAAAGCTGATCCTTTCAATTACACCAATATCTGTATATTAAGAGAAATACAAGGTGGCGTAAATTTATAATTTTTTCCAGTAGTGTCGTATGTCAATTATATTTAAATCTTCTGAACTAACAGCTGCAATATACAAACACATAAGCAATGAAGCGTATAAAGGTAAAAATAAAGATTTCCATCATTAAAAATCAATAAGAAAGTTATTCAAAAACAAAATTAAATGATTAATTTTGTGCCGCCTTGAAAAAATTTCTCAGCGTTTGCTTTTTTTTTTTGTTTGCTATTTTTCAAATAGCTTCAGACAAAAGCATATTTCTATGAGAAGCGAAGGTATTTCGCTTTAAAAAATTATGTACTAAAAGCGTTCAACCTTGAGTACATCTCAAGATTATTAAGTTTTTTTTTCAAACATTAACTTCTTATTAATGAAGCCTATAAAAGGAGCCAACTGTGACAAAAATCGACGACAATGACCGTAATGCTTGGACCACTTGACATGGATGCACTCCTCTGTTAAATGTAGCCAGTCTGATCCAAAATACTCTTTTTTCTTTCCTGTCCACTAAAAAATCTATTCCCGTCCAGAGTCTCTTTGACAGCTTCTTGGACTAATACTTTCGACTTCGACCTTACATCCGGGATCATTAGAAGCCTCTGAGTGCGCTTATTAAACTTCTTTTTTCTTCGTACGACATATAAGTATTATGTTTTCCAGCCTAAAATAAAAAATAAAACCAAAATAATAAAAGTACAACAAAAAAGAATTTTTACAAATTTTGAATATGGAGCGTAAGTTGGGTATGACTCACCCGGTGCTTACTTTGATTATCACTTGCCGGTTAGTGGACAAGTGATGTTACACAACGTACATATTTAAAGGGGCTGCCCCCTTCTCCAGACAACGAGCTTTTCAATTATTTTTTGCGAAAAACTGAAAGTATTTATTATCTTAAAATAAATTACATATTAATGCTTAAATGAATAAACAAAAATTTTTTGGAACTAAGAAAAAACAAAATCGCGGAGTAACTGCTGCTCAAACGTGGCTCCTTTAAGTCGATAACCAGACAACAATTAGTTCAGACAAAATTGTTTCATTAAATTAAGTTATTCCGCTTTGCACTTACTATTACAAAAAATTTAAATTGAAGGGAAAAAGAAAAAAGTTGCACGTTTTTTATAAACAAATTGAACAAAATATAGTTTTTAGGGGTAATTAATATACAATTTAAGGTACATGCTAAGGTCCATAGGTTAATGAATATCCCTGTGAATTTATATGTTGATATCTTGTACACTTTTTGACTTATATTCGACAACGCAGAGAAGCCCATGTTTCGAGAAAAACGCGATTAAAATTTTCGTTCTTATTGATCTTTCTTTCGACGCACATCACTTCACTGACTTTATAAGGACTTTTTAGACTTTCTATTGATCTTAAAACATTGAGAGGATATTCTATAGATTGCAAATGAATTTTTAAAGCAAAAAAAGAACCAAAATGGAAAATTTGAAAATGCAGGAGGAGCCTAATAAAATGATATTTAAAAGCCTAAAATAATATCGAGTTTATTAAAAATCCCCACCATCTAAATATTGCATTTTGTCAAGCCCTTGAGGAATTTAAAAAATGAGGTATTCAAACCGGAGATTCACTGGCTCTTTCTAAGTGTAAATTACTTCATATTTGTCAAAAGAAATTGGGTTTTTATCCGCTATTAATTTTTGATAATAATGCTATATATTGTGTTGATACACTAAAAATCTTAGGTATATATTTTGATAAAAAATTCAGTTTTCAGTGCCAATGTTTGACTCTTAAAAAAACATGCTACAAATGTTAAACATAATTAAGTAAACGATAAGCTAGACGATCTTTTGTTCAGACTAATAGTCAAACTAATGTAACAAGAGCTTCAATGCTCTTTTTATGGTGTGCTCGCACTAACATCAATTAACTTCAATCTCCTTATTATTCGATGAAGCATAACGCTTTTGCAACCTCTTCTACAAAATGCAGTCTTGCGGAGAGTTGTTTTCCATCTACTGTCCCAAGAAAAGGGTGTTTGAGTTGACCATGCAGCTTATCCCAAACCTATTTAATCCGTCTAATGGAGATATTCATGAAGCCTTGGTTATGGCCTCACGACATAAATATAAATTTAAAATTAACTCTACGCTGCGAAGTTTTATTACTTATGCAAAATAGCTTTGTATTAATCTACCTAAAAAGCGTCCAACAGCAAACGACCAACCCGTATGGCTGCTAAATAATACCTCCATCGACACATTCTTATATATAATATATACATATTATGTTTTAGAGGTATGGCTCCTTCGGCAAAGTTTCTTATTTTGATCCCTAGAATATGATTTTCACAGAGCAATGGGCGATTTTTTTGCCTCCCCGGCCTAATATATATATATATAATATATATATATATTAGGCCGGGTCGATTTGTGGGGAGGCAAAAAAATCGCCCATTGCTCTGTGAAAATCATATTCTAGGGATCAAAATAAGAAACTTTGCCGAAGGAGCCATACCTCTAAAACGAATTCTGATGTTCCCCAATTTGGGTCGAACTTTTTAGTTTCTGTTCTCATGTAAAAGCCAAAAATGGTGATATTTTGAAATGATTGTATGGGGAACCCCCCAGAGTGATTCCAGGGGGTGTGCCACTGGCATGGGTGGATCGGCCGTCCAAAGTTAGTGGGGGTCGGTCATACATTTGGACTCGATGGAGCACTCTAAATAGTTCAAAGTGGGATTTTTCGTTCGAACCAAATTGGGGGACATCAGAGTTCATTTTAGAGGCAAAGTTTCTTATTTTGATCCCTAGAATACGATTTTCACAGAGCAATGAGCGATTTTTAAATCGACCCGCCCTAATATGTATTATATATAATTATAATTACAATTTAGCCGCGCTCGTCTTCCTATTTGTGGTGTGTGTTTTGATGTTGTTCCACGCATAAAGAAAAAATGTGTTCTAATAATGGTCGCCCCTAGGCAGGGAATGGCAAACCTCCGCGCGTAGTTCTGCCATGCAAAAGCTCCATCTATACATCCTTGCATACCTTAAAACAAAAATCTATTACTAGGAACAATCATACCCCAAAATGTTTTTGGAAGTAATAAATAAATATAAATCTCTAAATTGGATGCCTAATACAGTTTTTGCCGTTGCAACTCAAGACAAAAAAAAATATATTGCTAGAGGAATTCTACTATAATACTCTACCGCTCTAAATGCTGAAAGTCCTTGAATATGCTACACAAAGAAGAGGAAAATTTGACATGTATAAGTAATCGTCCCCTTAGTATTAAAATAGCCTATAAATTTTTTGATGTTTTGAGAAAATGAATTTCAAACTTTTTGTCGAAAGTAGCTCTCACTCAAATTTCGTTATGTCTGTAAATATTTATTATTTTTCAACTGACGTTTTGATCCACTTTGTGGAACTAGAATTTGACAAAATTTTGACCACATATGAAATCGACAATGGAGAATCCAAAAATTCAATAAAAAAATAATAACCTATGAGCACATAGGCTATTCTTATACTAAGGGGACGTAATATAATAGCACTTCTACCACAGTTTCCGAAATTCGAGACCTGTGTATTAAATATAGTAATAAAATTGCCTTGCTCTGGGTGTCTTGTAATGCTGGGTTAAGTGATAATGAATATTTTGGCAGCATTGCCCGATTTTTTGAAGCTGGCTCAGAGAGTTCTGAGTAAATACATTCATCAACACATTATTGCATGTAAGACATCAGATTGACTTTATTTTAAGCATAAAGACACAAAAATAAACCATACCCCGAAAAAAGCATATACCCCAGGAGTACTACACGAGTTCAATCAACAATTTTTACACGCCTAAGGATGAACATACAAACATAACCCATCAACACCTATGGTCAGGGAGTTCTATTGCCTCACTCGCATCAGTAGCACATTTCATTAACGAATGTTAATTTTTAGAGAGATCAAGAAAAAATCACTTTGGCTGGTGCTTAATACTAATACGAGTACTATTTATATACTACTTAATAAAAAACAGTAATGATATCGAGGGTATTTCATCCAATCTAACGCCCGCTTGGTTGAGATACCAATATTCAATAGATGTGTACCAACGGAACAAAAACTCACGCATAGATGGCGCTATCTACAATTGTATAAATGAGATCTTGTATCTGCTGGCTTTATAGTTTAAAATAAACTTTTGCACTTTTCAATTTAATCAGAGTGCGATAGCGATAGCAGTTGTCTGATTTTATCTCTCTATAATAGCCTTTGGTATTTCTCGCTCTCACATTGTTGTCACTATCAACATTGTTGCCTACTTATCTGAACAGTGCTATTCGTTTATTTAAAGCCAGCATGAAAAACCCTAAACTTTTTGCTGCAATTGGCATCACGGCAACTGAACATATTTTTTGTTTACTGGTAAGGTTTTTTAGGCTATGCTTCCTTGTTGTTTTTTTTGGCTATTTTTGTTTTTGTTTCTTTTGCTCTTACTGGACGATATGTCACATTTACATGCGCATCGACCGACAGGTTGAATATTGTGAAGTAGTTTTCAAATTTATACGGTTAGTTATGTTGGATTTACGGTTAAAAGTCTGCTTTGGGAATTTTTTGTGTTTCATGGTAACTCTCTGTTAACATTTTAGAGTATTAAAAATACCCCCTGCTTTTTTTTCTCAGTTTTTTCAACAAGAGTTAGCTTTGCACAATTTCCGCTTAATTGGTTATCCTTCTGTGTAAATATTCTTTAGCTCTTTTTAGTGGCTAACAACATGAAGAGGTTTACTGGCATAGCTATGGGATTTTTCATTAAAAACGCTCAAGCTATGATGCTAAATAAAACGAGCAGGGTAAATCATGTTGGTATTTTTTTGTTTTTCAGATCCATTTGATGGCGTTAAAGGTAGAATGTACAAGTACTTTCGATCAAGAGGCTACCATGGCTCGAAGCATTGACTTTTTTGGAGTGAAGAGGGACCTGATGAAATTCCCCTAAAATTGTTTTGGAGATTTTCATCACTCCAAACCGGGCAATTTGGTTTTTTTTTTATAGAGCCACGTTACCAGGAATAAGCCGTATTACTGAAAATGCTTTTCCTTATGAACTTTTAATGAGCAGAGCACTGCTTTTTATGATATATTTGGTCAATATCAGCAAAATGGCAAATCATTTAGCGGAATACATATATTGTGGACAAACGAAAGTAAAAAATGTTATAGAAACTGGATGAAGAAAATATGTTCGGCGTCCAAGTAATGGTATGGTGGCGCAGCCTTTTATATAACGGAGTAGAGCCAATCCACCAAATTCAAGGATTATTCGTTTATGTTTACATGGAGGCATTAAATAAAGTTATGTTGACAAACACCGAGTGAAATATGCCATTCCAACAGGAAATGACTTCAATTCTCATATCATGATTAGCTCAGTGGGTAACATTAAGAAAATAGTGCAAAAGTAACGTCTTTTTTGCTCTTAATTTAATAGAGGTATTAATGGAAAAATACACTATGCAGCTGTGATTTCAGTGATTCTATGTCTCGGGGGACTGCAGTACTTCTTATAAAACCGAAAATGTGTAATTGTTTTGCTATTGAGCAAATATTAATATTAAAAATATTGTGTTGACTTACAGCGCTCAGATATGGGGTTGTTCCAACACAAGCAATATTCAACTAATTAAATAGTTTCAGAATAAAGTGCTAAAATGTGCCGTTGCTGCTTCTTGGCATATCCGTCGCTCTGCTCTCGAACGTAACCTCGCTCTTGATTCAGTTCCAGACACAATGAGAAAGATAGACAATTCTCATAAAGAGAGACTGACTAAACACATAAACACAGTGACCACCACCTTGCTGACCCAAATAAACAGAGAAGAAGACTTATGCACAAAAGCCACAAGACTTCGTCATTAAAAAAAAACATTCGTATATTTATTTCCATAACATTTAAGTAAAGTATCCCAATATTAATATGTTTTATACAAACTCACTACAATTTGCTCGTTAGTTTGAAATATTTTGTAACTAGGCGCAATGAAAACTTAGTAAAACACTTATGAATAACTGTATTTTGAAATTATTATTTTTTAATGTTCTGTGACTCAAAACTGTTAGATACATTCGTCATCGCCGATACAAAACCAATAGATAGAGGCATCTTTATTAGCTGTCTGCCTGAACTTCTCCTTAAATTTATGATGTACTACCTGATGTTCTCGCACAAATGGAGCGTCTTATAAAACGATTCAATCAGTGATTGAATTTTTCAGAAAATTGGTTTATTAGTCAATTTGAGTATAATAAAAACTAAGCTGGCAAAATTTGTATAAACATTTATTGTAATAATGTAGAGATTTATTCAATGATAAAAACATCTAACATTCTAACTACCTATTTCTTTGGGATAAAAATATTTGCTATTCTATACAAAAATTTGTTTGTTGGTTTTTATTTTGTCCTTTGTAAAAATTACCTTTTGTTTTCAATAAAAATTGAAACTGTGTGCAGGAATCTCTAAATCTCCTAGTGAGATTATATTAACTCTTCGAGGTTTATTCAAATACAGCGTGCAGAGATCAAGGGTCATTCAAAAGTGACGCTTAGGTGTCAGCAGTGAATAATTCTTATGAAGTACCTTTTATTATGTCACCTTCGATATTTGTTATTTTAACTAAGGATACTTAAAACAACGCGTTAAAATTATTGTAGCTTATATAAAAATGGTCGATCTTTAAGAAGAACACATTCCGGAATTCCTCATATTTTTGGTAGAAATAATCGTCCGAATGTAAAGTTGGTGAAAAGAATTGAAGATACTGGTTCTGTCAAATATAGAAAAGGGACTGGCAAACTTAAAACTGGACGTTCTGTCAACAATCTTGCTGTTGTAGCGCAAAGTGTTGCTGAAGAACTTTTAACTTCGATATCTCGACGTTCTCAACAATTAGGCATTCATGAAGCGACTATTTGGCGGACTTTGCATAAGGATTTGTATTCTTACAAAACTCAATTAAGACAAGAATTGAAGTGAATAGATGCTGATGTAGCTCATTTCATAATGCATGGATTTGTCAACGAACAAAATTGCCGCATGTGAAGAAGAAAACCTTTGAGTCATTTTATATTAGTAAAATCATTACATCCATTAAAATGTACTGTTTGCTATTTGCGGTTTTTCGGCTAGTGAAATAATTGTCGCGTTTTTCTTTACTACTTTCTATTACTTTCAATGGGCATCGCTCTAGGCAACCGATTGAAGATGTTTTGTGGTCTAAGTTTGAAGGAATAGACATAATTACTTTTCTATAGGATGGAGCCACAAGACATACAACACCGGAAAACATCGGATTATTGTGATCTAAGTTTCCGGGTTCATTAATTTCACGTATTGGTGGCATAAACTCGTCACCTGTATCATGCAATCTAATTGCACTGTGGAACAAATTCAGGTTAGCAAAAATTAGGTCCATTCTGAGAGTGGCGGGTGAAAATAGAGGCGAAATTAGAAGACCCGTATCGCGCCGTTTTTTTATGTTAGTTCGAATTTTTTTTTAATCGGCATTCGAAGTTCGAAATCGGAGCAAAATTGTTTATATGGTTTCTTGGCTATAACTCGTCGACTAATTGATATTTTTTCAATCTGTAAAAGCCAAATTATTGCTAGAGACCTGTGCAACAATTACAATTTTTGAAAAAATTGATTTCGAAAATTGTTGTGGTACTTATGAAACAATATACTGAAAATCGGCATTTGACTGCAAACTTCGAAGGCCGATTAAAAAAAAATTCGAACTAATATAAAAAAACGGCGCAATACCGGTCTTCTAATTTCGCCTCTATTTTCACTCGCCACTCTCAGAATGGACCTAATTTTTGCTAACCTGAATTTGTTCCACAGTGTTGCACAAGCCACCTTGTTTGGGTTTTTTGACAAGTAAAGTCTATGTGAGTAAGCCGAATTTGATTTCAAAGCTGAAATATAGCATTCGGATCAAGGTTTCTAATGACGCCTGGTGGACATTTAAATGTTTCCATTTTTCACATATAATTGTTAATTTACACGCTTCTTTGGAAATACCCTGTACTATCGAAATCAAAATAACAATTTTCGGTAAATTTATATTTCGTGTTCACAATGGACCTTGAACTGAATGATAATGGCACATACACTTCGCTACGCCAGCGAATTATATTCCACCAAAAACATATTTTTCAGATTATATCGCGAGAAGAGCCTATTTGATAATTTTCAAAGTATTTGGTCGTTGATTTATTAAACATTGTTAGGTTTGTTTGTTTTATAACGATATTATCATAAAATTTTCATAACAAACATTTCTTTCGTATGAATGATAGCTGACCATACGTATGTATGTCGTGTGTGACTTATTCTGCTGATAATAAACTGATATCTCTAGCATAATAAAGTTGTTGCACTATCATTCCAGCACATTTGAAATATTATCAAAAGAACAATTGCTTGTTGCATAAATATATTAATAAGACCATTTTTAAAAATATTATCTCTCTTTAATCAAATTTAATGGAATTTTTATTGATAGATAAAGCAACTTTCTGAATTTATTACTATTATTTTTTAAATATTACTCCCCAGTTATGGTCCAGTTTGGTTTATATTCAAAACAAATCAATTGCCAATGTTTCCTGCCGCTCAATCACCATCAGGGGTCGTTGCAGCTCGGAGTGAGCTTTAGCTTCATCAACTAGCCTTCGCCAGTTGCACGATTCAAGGCATCCAGTTTTCGTTCTTATAAAGTAGAGTTAAAAGCAATTTATAGTTACTCAAGCTCTCGTTTTCGAAAAAATCGTTAATAATATCAGTATTCTTATTATTATGTATGTCCGAAAAAGATTGGCGAAAAAAAACTGAAAATGTAAACAAATGTAGATATTAGTAGATAGGCTGAAAAAAGTCCATATACAATAAATATATTTTTAATTTCGTATAATTTAAGCGCAAAAAGTGAAAAATAAGTAAAAGCTACTTTTAACAAAAAAAAACATTTTCAAATATTACAATCAAACATATTTGCTAAAAAGTTAAAGCTAATATCGCTGTTATTGGCATTAAAAAAATGCTTCTGCCTCCATTTCGAATGCTTCGTTCGAAATTTCAAATGCCGAAAATTCCATGATCGCAGGCAAGTAATACCAAATCCTTTAGATCTCGGCTTATTATCATAGGGTTATACTTATATTTAGCCAATTTTTTTTTATATTTTCTACTTGTATTCTATACCACACGAAAAAATTATAAGGCCAACTAAGTCCCTTATATTTTTATTATCAGTTTAGCGCTGATAATTTATGTTTGTAACATTTAAATAATATAATATAATAATAATTTAATAAATAATAATAATTTTTAAATAATTTAATTTAAAAAATAATTCATAACTTTGACTAAGAAATGACGGAAACTTATTAATGGGAATAAAAAAATAATAATATAATTCTTTACAAAGTTTTTTATAATATTTTGATTAAGCTTTGACTATCCGATATTGATCACATTTCTAATGGCTTTAGCGCTATCAAACTGTATTCTATTTTTGAAAACCGATTAAGAAAGTATTACTCATACATTTACGATTGGTTTAAAGTGGACCATTCTATAATTGGTATTTTTTTCACTGCCACAGACCCTTTTGTTGCTTTCGAAGCATGAACGGCTGCGTTGTCATGCTGGAAAATCCACTCTTCGTCGAAATAATCATGAATTAAAAGTAATAATTGCTTCGTTTACAAGTTTTATATACTAGGCACTATTAGTTTTTGTAGATATGAAACATAACCATGACAGAAACCCGTCCGAAATTTCGAGCCATTTTATTTCGTTTATCATACCAATACCTTTTGGAACCATCGGGCTTCTCTAGATCCAATTTTTTCCATCTGAATAAATTACTCTTTCCCGTTCAACTTCCCAAAATTGGTACTTTTCTACAAATGTTAATCGGGCCTGTCGGTGTCATGTGGTTAACTGTGGTTTAGATACTCGTTTTACATATTCTAGACTCGAATGTGCTTCCAAAATTTGTTGCACACAACGGGTAGTAACATCCAAAATAAGGGTGTATTTAATTTCAGCAGGGCTATTTGATTTATTTATAGCTAAATGTTTGATTCCCGCACACCTCTAGCGGTAAGTTTTGATTTTCTACCACTCCTCTTGGTACATCTGTAATTTTTTTCAATTGGAAGTAATGCAAAACCACAGTTTTGCTTCTTTTTACTTTTGAAGTAATCTCTCACAGTGTAAGGCTATTCCTCTCCTTGTTCCCTGCTCAGATTCAAACAAAGCTTCCCCACGCGGCATATTTTTTGTTTCTTAACTAAAACCACTACATAAATATGAGATGGAATAAAGCGGTCAAAAGCACTTATAATATAATAATTTTAACATAATAACTTATATTGTACACTTTTAAATTAAAATCAAACGTTTTTGGTCTTTCAAGTACCTATAATTATTTCATTTTGCACGGAACAAAAATTCGCGCACTACTAAAATACCAGCAATAAATGCGAAATAATTTTCGTAATTAAAAGCCGTTTTAAACATGCAATCAACGAAATGGTATTAGGACATTTTTCTACTATTGTTTTAGTTGATATCATCATAATCATTTTGATCTTATAATTTTTTCGTGCGGTGTATTCTAAATCAGAGAGGCGCCAGAAGCGCGCTAATGTTTGTTTAGGAAGTATAAGAATTTACCGCTGCGTCAGAAGTTGTTTAATGACATTATTTATCACTTTTGTCCAAGTACAACTAATTCAAGGGTTTCGCATACTATAATTTGTAGGAAAACAAATTATTATTTAACAAAAACTAAAATCAATAAACATCAACCTACAAAAAAAACGAGTTATATATAGATATATATAATATGATTGGCGGGTACACCGTTATTGGGTGTTAAGTCGAGCTCCTCCTCCTCTTTGTGGCGCGCGGCTTGATGTTATTCCACAAATTGAGAGACCTACAGTTTCAAGCCGACTCGGAACGGCAGATATTTTTATGAGGAGCTTTTTCATGGCAGAAATACACTCGCAGGCTTGCCATTGCCTGCCGAGGGGCGACCGCTATTAGAAAAAACTTTTTCCTAATTTTGGAGCTTCACTGAGATTCCAACCTACATTCTCTCTGTGGATTCCGAATGGTAGTCAGGTACCAACCCATTCGGCTACGGCGGCCGCCGTAATATACAAAATATAAAAAAATATTTACAAAAAACTATAATAAAAATAAATTAAAAATAAAATAAAAATAAAAATAAATTAAAAATAAAATAAGAACAAATAAAAAATCACACGTTCGTTATTTATATGGTAGAAGGCATAGCGATGACGCGGCTACTTTTCGAAAGTGGAAAAATAAGAAGCACTGCAATATGTATTCAATTTTACACTAATTATTCCGAGCGTCAGTGTTCTGTAACACCTTAAATCTTATCTCTATTACATTTATCTTTTTCGTTTTTCAAATAATTATTTTCATTTTCCTGCTATTGTGTTTGTAAAGAATAACACAGCCCTAATAACTATAACTGAAAATTATATTATCTACCGTACGCCGCCGTTTTCACTAATCAATTGCCAGATTATTGTACTCGTATTAAGCAGGCAGGCAATAAATATTAGTAATATCAACTTTATCTTTCACGTTCTACTCACACATGCAACTACATATTCACTTAAACACATTTGGTCATATTGACAATTATAAAATTTTTATTACTATTTACTTTATTGTGTCATACATTAAAGGCCATCATAAATATTTATGTGCTTCCGCTTTTCAATGCTTGCGTACTGGAGACCTCATTTTAACAAAAGTATTTCTGGCGATTGCAAACAAATCTTCTTCAGGCAATAAATTATGTTCTGACGAATCTGTATCCGAGGAGGCAGCTGTTGTAGTAGTTGGATCATCGGTGGTCGATTCCACGGAGGAGCTTTTTGTAGGTGGCTCCTCAGTAGAGGTTGGCGTGGAGGCAGCTGTTGTAGTAGTTGGATCATCGGTGGTCGATTCCACGGAGCTGCTTTTTGTAAGTGGCTCATCAGTGGAGGTAACCCTGGAGGCAGTTGTTGTATTTGGGTCATCAGTAGGACTTGGTGTTGGTGTTGTTGTCGTTGTTGTTGGCACCGGTGTATCGCCCCTTAAACAACTTTGTAAATCCAAATTAGCTTGATAGATCTCTTCGACGTAAGCACGTTCCGACGTATTTGTGCAACGATTCTCTTCGGTCTCAATCAAGCGATAGCTTTCGCGCACTTCTGCTAATGTTGCCGAGGCATTTGCTGAAATTTCGTACATATTTTCAGTATTTTCCTTGCCCTAGAGTATATAGCCAAAATAGGAAATTAAAAATAAAAAAAAATGCGTTTGAAACAATAACCTTGAACAGTTTGTTAAAATTTGACTTCATTTCATTTCAAATTCTCTACTCACAGTACTCGCAAAACAACTGAAGTAATCGACAGATCCATTGAGCAGGGTACACTCTTGTAGAGCTAGACATGAGGATCTTGCCACATTTTCAATTAAATCTCTTCTAGGCTGAGTAGCAGCATCGATCGCCTCCCTATCCGCATTCCCTTTATCAACGCATGCAGCATAAGCCTCCTTGTACTCCTCGCTTATACTATCAAACAGCGGTAGATAGTAATCAAAGCAACCCATGCTGCGTGTTGGATTTGAGCGTTGAAGTTGTCGCGTGTCCATCATGGCTTGCAATAAATTCATTTCGGTTTTGCTCAGTAAACTGTAAGGTGACTTCGCCCAGGATGTGGCCACTCCAAGGCAGAGTAAAAACAAGGTTAATTTTTGCATTTTATGCACCAATTATTTTTATTTGCAAAAAACGAAACACTTTTCGAATATTAGCACAGTAATAATAGATTTCCTTTTTCAAAATAGAACTTGTGCGCTCACATGCGTTGTTGATACGAAACTATTGCCGTTGCAAGAACTTGGCATACTTTTTATAGGTAATGCCGTATTTACAAATTTACACAAAAGAGTGACATTTACAACACCTATAAAATTGACCAATCACTGTTTCCTTTTCTGTGTTTTTTTTTTTTTTTGTTTTTGCTAGTTCGGTGTTATATTTATTATACTAAGCATACTTGCATATACAGCCGTTGGAAAATACTTAAGAACGATGCGTTCGAATCGCAATGTGCGCTAATCAACATCTTTGGAAAAAATTCTGGTATTACAGGTATTTGCTGCAATAAAGTGCAAGTTTGAAGTGCTTCAAAAATTTATTTGTGTCATAAATAATTTGTGATTACTTTTCGTCGAATAGTTGACAAAATTGGAGGTAATATGGATGCGCTCAAGCGCGTTGTGAGATACTGCAAAACGTAAAGCGTACAATAAGAATACATAGCTAATATAGAAATTGCATACATCCCAAATTATAGACAAGTTTTTTTGAACGCCACTCAATCACGATACTTAATTGGCCATCATCAAGTGCTGATCTCAATCCTCAAACTCAACTGTAGAGATACACAAAAAATACGCCTAGTATACAGTACAATATAACTTTGGATCATGCCCAGAAAGCGTGTGAGTCAATTCCCTTTTAAAGTTGTAAGAGTTTAGTAATGTGGAACAGCTGCGATAAAACAACACAGGGATTTTTGGCCTCTAGCTTAGAAATATTAGGAGAGCGGAAGTGTCACTTGAGTTACGAACTGAATTTATTTACGGTTCTATTTATTTGAGCTGCATAGCGCACACCAGTGTGAAGTGGCTGGCTAACTTTTATTAGCTACTTATAAGATTTACTCAAAACGGTTTTCATTTGCTGCAAAAATTATTGTAAGTTTCTTATGTTTCGTATATTAGAAGGAAGACTGTTGAATAGCATTTAAGATGCAAAAGTGTAAAACTTACGACAATGTATTTTCTTAATAGCTTGAACAGAAGCCAAAATTTATAGTTAGCTTCTCAAGAAGTAGTTAATGGGTCAATGGCTTTGTATTAGGCCGGGTCGATTTGTGGGGAGGCAAAAAAATCGCCCATTGCTCTGTGAAAATTATAATATAGGGCTCGAAATAAGAAACTTTGCAAAAGGAACCATACCTCTAAAACGAATTCTGATGTCCCCCAATTTGGGTCGAACTTTTTAGTTTATTTTTTCATGTAAAGGCCAAACATGGTGATATTTTGAAATGATTGTATGAGGAACCCCCCAGGGGAGTTCCAGGGGTATGCCACTGGCATGGGTGGATCGGCCGTCCAAAGTTAGTGGGGGTCGGTCATATATGTGGACTCAATTGGAGCACTCTAAATGGGTCAAAGTGGGATTTTTCGTTCGACCCAAATTGGGGGACATCAGAATTCGTTTTAGAGGTATGGTTCCTTTTGCAAAGTTTCTTATTTCGATCCCTAGAATACGGTTTTCACAAAGCAATGAGCGATTTTTAAATCGACCCGCCCTAGTTTGTATATAACTGAATTTTATTGTAAAACCCTGCAAAAATAAAAATGTAAAAAATTTTAAGAGTCTTAAAAATTCAATAGATTGCTCGCGAGTATTTGAGAGTAAGAGGATTGCAAAAGCGATGAACAAGAAAATTTGGCTATCGTTCTTAAGAATTTTTCAATGGCTGTACATATATGCAGACGCACAGGGTTGTCCATTTTAAGTAAGAGCATTTGTTTCTGTAAAAAAAAATATACAATGAAACCCATACATTTTCTCATTGTTCATTATTTTAGTTTATAATGATTTGTGCAAACTTCTTTTTGTAGACAATAATGCACAAAAGACCAGCTTTTGCCTTTATGGACAAATATTCTATTTTTTACGGTATTTTCCATCACGTTGCACAAGGTTTCGTGCGAGGCTTCTAACAAAGCGGCGATTTCATATCGTATATTGGCTAAAGCTCTATGTTGAATAATCTCACCACTAAAAGTCTGCGTAAAATTTAAGTCGCCTTTTTCGATACCAGCCGCCTTGATTATTGATTATTCTTCGAGCAGTGTGACATGTTATACTGGTCCGATAACTCTAACTTTTGAAGTTTGAAGTAGCTCCATCATTATTTTAAAAAAATATATTTATATCTCGATGATTGTCGTCTTCATGCAAATATCGCGCCAAACTATAACTTTTTGGTCATAAAAAGACTGACATAAAACGGACAATTTAGATTTTAATGCTTCTATTCAACACGAAATGCACCTCGACTAACATAAAAAAATTTCAATCTGATGTAAATTACTTAAGATATGGTTTATTTCTAAGCTCGAGTATAAAAGAATATGATAAGAAGTAAACTGAAAAAAATATATCAGGTGTTAAAATGGTGTATAGTGTTTTTAAGTGAAACATCTTCGTTTTTTACGATTTTTATACAATTTTATTTTTAATTTTTTAAGATAAATTATATTTTAAAAAATTTTAGGAAACAATTATATTCTTCTATTGAAAATTTTTGAAAGAAACAATTATTTGCTCGCATGTGGAAAATATTCTACCTTAGTAAATAAAATCGAATCTTCAAATATAAGCAAGTAATTGTTTCCCACAAATTTCGAACAAAATAAAATAACAAATTATAATATATATTTTTTTTAAATATAATTTTTTTCTCAAGTATATTTTTTAGAGTATATATCGTTCCCTTAGTATTAAAATAGCCTATACATTTTTTGATGTTTTGAGAAAATGAATTTTAAACTTTTTGTCGAAAGTAGCTCTCACTCAAATCTCGTTATGTCTGTAAATATTTATTATTTTTGACTGACGTTTTGACGCACTTTGTGGAACTAGAATTTGACCAAATTTTGACCACATATAAAATCGACGATGGAGAATCCAAAAATTCAATAAAAAAATAATAGCCTATGAGCACATAGGCTATTGTTATACTAAGGGGACGATATCATCTTTAAAAACTCAAACTGCACAAAAGTGTTAACAAAACAAAACAAGATATTTCACTTCAAAAAACTCTAAAGTTTTCGTATAGAAGGAATTTCAAAATTATAAAATTTTTTCAAAATTTTTTGCTTACTTCTTTTTATACTCAAACCAACAAATAAACAAAATATAGAAGAAGTAAAGACAATGTCCAAAATACTCGGAGATCCCTCAACGTGGCATCACTCATAAGAATTTTTTGCCAATACCGAAGTTATTTTGAATGTAAAGATTGGCAATTTTAACTGGTTCACTCAGAGCAGGGCTGGCAGGGCTATCAAAAGTTATAGCGTTCCATATTGATTTCCATTTCAATGGCCTACCCTATACTTACAAGCACTCCTCCATTGAACATTTACAATCTTTACATTGAGTTTATCGATTAGTTGATATTAAAGAGGAATGAGGAAATGACATTTTGAATTTCATAAGACTTAAACGAATTTAATTGATAGCCATAAAAATTGTTTATTGCCCTTGCTTTCGATGGTCATATGAACAGATAGTACAATAAAAACAAAAAAAAATTGTATAAATAATTTATTTTTACTTATTCATATTTTTGTTTCTAATCTTTGGAAAAACAAAAGCGAATGCTAATCAGGAAAACTTTGTCAAGGTGGATTGCATTACCCAATTACTTTTGTGTTGAGATCTTAGCAGATATTAGAAACAATTTTTTAACTAACCTTGGGTGATGTTATTTTTAAACTTGATACAATAAAATATTAACCCTGTCGCAACTCAACTCAACACAATCTCTTACAATGATTGGATCAAATCTAAAATATTTCTTAAAATTTGTCGAGGAGCTGAATACAACTTTGTAAGGCGAATTTTTCTGTAAATTTGTTGGATTAAGACAAAAATCCAAAATGGCGGGAAAAAGTCAGAACTATTCCTCTTCGACTGGCCAAAGCCGGCCTTTCCCTTTAGATGGAGCAATTGTTGATAGTACAGGTCGGTAGTAAGAAATTTGAGTGACCAATTTTGCATCACCAGCCAACATCTGCCTCAACAGATATTCGCCGATGAAAAATCAATCCATGAGTTTATTTTTGTATTATCATGGTATATACTTTCTTTCAATACTGAAATCCTGGACAATCGAAATCCCAGACATAAAACTACCTCAAATACACCAAACGTGATTGGCAAACAGAATGCATGTAACACTGCTGCTCGGCTTGCCGCAACTATTCAATGGCCATAACACTCGCTCGGGGTTCAACTAATTCTGTTGAGTATTGTTTGGATGAACTACATTTTATTTAGTACTAGTATTCTACCTAAACGTGAGTGGGTGGCCCAAGCGTGACGATTAAGTTGACTTTGGCGGCCACTGTAAGAAGTCTAAGGTAAGCGTTTCAGCTCGTCTTCCTAATAACTGTAGCTGAAACTTCAGACTGAAATTCTAACCACTAATGAGGTAGCTATCTGGTTAGGTAAAAATGTGACTACCTTTAGCGAAATCTATAGCTAAGCGACGATTAAATCTGTTAATGGAGCTGACATCACTTGAGCTGACCAAATTAATGCAATGGAATACAAAACAAACCCATAGCTGAATTTCCGAAATAACGATGCGCATATATATATATATAATATAATATATTAACACTCATTTTCAGTCGAGCTTAGCCCGTATCTTGTGCAAAAAATGCTTTAAATAAACAACTCCATCCCTACATTCATAAAAAGTAAAATTATTATTACCTACCGATTATAACTACCGGTTACCAACTAAATTTAATTAACCAATCGCACGAAAAACCACTTGTATCAAAACCAAACGTACTAAAATCCCATTTAATACTAAATTATATTTAAAACATTCTTCATGTTCTTCCTTAGATCGTCCCCTTAGTATTAAAATAGCCTATACATTTTTTGATGTTTTGAGAAAATGAATTTCAAACTTTTTGTCGAAAGTAGCTCTCACTCAAATCTCGTTATGTCTGTAAATATTTATTATTTTTTGACTGACGTTTTGACCCACTTTGTGGAACTAGAATTTGACAAAATTTCGACCACATATAAAATCGACGATGGAGAATCCAAAAATTCAATAAAAAAATAATAGCCTATGAGCACATAGGCTATTGTTATACTAAGGGGACGAGATAATTTATATAAAAATACACTTATATATAAAATTTTAAATTACACAAATAGCGAGTGATGAAAATTACTCAACGCAAGTTGTGGTCGAAGTATTCCTGTTTCACGTCAAGTGGATTTTGCCGCGGTTGATGGAACTGGCAGATTATTTAGAGGTTTTGAACATCTTAGCTGATAAATTTGTTGTTTCTGCATTTTCATCAATTGACAACACAGAAAAAGAATCTGCTGCCGGAGCGGTTTCCTTTCTTGTTCCGCTAAAAGCATCTGTTATTACTCCAGAAGGAAGGTCAAAAGTGCAGTAAATGTTGCCGAGGCTGATGCAATTGCTGTTTTAGAAGAAGACCCAGTTGTTGCTTCAGATAATTGCGAGGTTTATGATGAAATGGATGTTGATGCAGTTGATAGAATTGCAGTTTCGGAATAAGAGTCAATTGTTACTTCAGCTCATTACGAGGTTTCAGATAAAGTGGTTGCTTCGGAGATCGTAGGAAATGTGTTTGTTGTTTTTGCATTTCCGATTGAAGACGACGGAGATTCAGAATCTGTAACTGTAGCTGTGGTTGGCAGAATTGTTGTTTCGGAAAAAGAGCCAATAGTGGCTTCAGATGATTTCGAGGTTTCAGAAAAAGTTGTTTCTGCATTTCCGATTGAAGACAACGGAGATTCAGAATCTGCAGCCGTAGCCGTGGTTGGCAGAACTGTTGTTTCGGAAGAAGAGCCAATTGTTGCTTCAGATGATTTCGAGGTTTCAGATAAAGTGGTTGCTTCGGAGATCGTAGACAATGTGTTTGTCGTTTCTGCATTTCCGCTTGAAGACGACGGAGATTCAGAATCTGTAGCTGTACCCGTCGTTGGCAGAACTGTTGTTTCGGAAGAAGAGCCAGTTGTTGCTTCAGACGATTTCGAGGTTTCAGACAAAGTGGTAGCTTCGGAGATCGTAGGAAATGTGTTTGTTGTTTCTGCATTTCCGATTGGAGGCGACGGAGATTCAGAACCTGTAGCTGTAGCCGTGGTTGGCAAAATTGTTGCTTCAGATGATTTCGAGGTTTCAGATAAAGTGGTGGCTTCGGAGATCGTAGAAAATGTGTTTGTTGTTTCTGCATTTCCGCTTGAAGACGACGGAGATTCAGAATCTGTACCTGTGGCCGTCGTTGGCAGAATTGTTGTTTCGGAAGAAGAGCCAGTTGTTGCTTCAGACGATTTCGAGGTTTCAGATAAAGTGGTAGCTTCGGAGATCGTAGAAAATGTGTTTGTCGTTTCTGCATTTCCGCTTGAAGACGACGGAGATTCAGAATCTGTAGCTGTAGCCGTCGTTGGCAGAATTGTTGTTTCGGAAGAAGAGCCAGTTGTTGCTTCAGATGATTTCGAGGTTTCAGATAAAGTGGTAGCTTCGGAGATCGTAGATAATGGGTTTGTTGTTTCTGCATTTCCGATTGAAGACGACGGAGATTCAGAATCTGTAGCTGTAGCCGTGGTTGGCAGAATTGTTGTTTCGGAAGAAGAGCCAGTTGTTGCTTCAGATGATTTCGAGGTTTCAGATAAAGTGGTAGCTTCGGAGATCGTAGATAATGGGTTTGTTGTTTCTGCATTTCCGATTGAAGACGACGGAGATTCAGAATCTGTAGCTGTAGCCGTCGTTGGCAGAACTGTTGTTTCGGAAGAAGAGCCAGTTGTTGCTTCAGACGATTTCGAGGTTTCAGACAAAGTGGTAGCTTCGGAGATCGTAGGAAATGTGTTTGTTGTTTCTGCATTTCCGATTGGAGGCGACGGAGATTCAGAACCTGTAGCTGTAGCCGTGGTTGGCAAAATTGTTGCTTCAGATGATTTCGAGGTTTCAGATAAAGTGGTAGCTTCGGAGATCGTAGAAAATGTGTTTGTTGTTTCTGCATTTCCGCTTGAAGACGACGGAGATTCAGAATCTGTACCTGTGGCCGTCGTTGGCAGAATTGTTGTTTCGGAAGAAGAGCCAGTTGTTGCTTCAGACGATTTCGAGGTTTCAGATAAAGTGGTAGCTTCGGAGATCGTAGAAAATGTGTTTGTCGTTTCTGCATTTCCGCTTGAAGACGACGGAGATTCAGAATCTGTAGCTGTAGCCGTCGTTGGCAGAATTGTTGTTTCGGAAGAAGAGCCAGTTGTTGCTTCAGATGATTTCGAGGTTTCAGATAAAGTGGTAGCTTCGGAGATCGTAGATAATGGGTTTGTTGTTTCTGCATTTCCGATTGAAGACGACGGAGATTCAGAATCTGTAGCTGTAGCCGTGGTTGGCAGAATTGTTGTTTCGGAAGAAGAGCCAGTTGTTGCTTCAGATGATTTCGAGGTTTCAGATAAAGTGGTTGCTTCGGAGATCGTAGAAAATGTGTTTGTTGTTTCTGCATTTCCGCTTGAAGACGACGGAGATTCAGAATCTGTAGCTGTAGCCGACGTTGGCAGAATTGTTGTTCCGGAAGAAGAACCAGTTGTTGCTTCAGATGATTTCGAGGTTTCAGATAAAGTGGTAGCTTCGGAGATTGTAGAAAATGTGTTTGTTGTTTCTGCGTTACCGAGTGAAGACGACTGAGATTCAGAATCTGTAGCTGTAGCCGTCGTTGGCAGAATTGTTGTTTCGGAAGAAGAGCCAGTTGCTGCTTCAGACGATTTCGAGGTTTCAGATAAAGTGGTTGCTTCGGAGATAGTAGAAAATGTGTTTGTTGTTTCTGCATTTCCGATTGAAGACGACGGAGATTCAGAATCTATAGCTGTAGCCTTGGTTGGCAGAATTGTTGTTTCGGAAGAAGAGCCAGTTGTTGCTTCAGATGATTTCGAGGTTTCAGATAAAGTGGTTGCTTCGGAGATCGTAGAAAATGTGTTTGTTGTTTCTGCGTTACCGATTGAAGACGACTGAGATTCAGAATCTGTAGCTGTAGCTGTAGCTGTGGTTGGCAGAATTGCTGCTTCGGAAGAAGAGCCAGTTGTTGCTTCAGACGATTTCGAGGTTTCAGATAAAGTGGTAGCTTCGGAGATCGTAGAAAATGTGTTTGTTGTTTCTGCATTTCCGCTTGAAGACGACGGAGATTCAGAACCTGTAACTGTAGCCGCGGTTGGCAAAATTGTTGCTTCAGACGATTTCGAGGTTTCAGATAAAGTGGTAGCTTCGGAGATCGTAGAAAATGTGTTTGTTGTTTCTGCATTTCCGCTTGAAGACGACGGAGATTCAGAATCTGTAGCTGTAGACGTCGTTGGCAGAATTGCTGTTTCGGAAGAAGAGCCAGTTGTTGCTTCAGACGATTTCGAGGTTTCAGATAAAGTGGTAGCTTCGGAGATCGTAGAAAATGTGTTTGTTGCTTCTGCATTTCCGCTTGAAGACGACGGAGATTCAGAATCTGTAGCTGTAGCCGACGTTGGCAGAATTGTTGTTTCGGAAGAAGAGCCAGTTGTTCCTTCAGATGATTTCGAGGTTTCAGATAAAGTGGTAGCTTCGGAGATCGTAGAAAATGTGTTTGTTGCTTCTGCATTTCCGCTTGAAGACGACGGAGATTCAGAATCTGTAGCTGTAGACGTCGTTGGCAGAATTGCTGTTTCGGAAGAAGACCCAATTGTTGCTTCAGACGATTTCGAGGTTTCAGATAAAGTGGTAGCTTCGGAGATCGTAGAAAATGTGTTTGTTGTTTCTGCATTTCCGCTGGAAGACGACGGAGATTCAGAATCTGTAGCTGTAGACGTCGTTGGCTGAATTGCTGTTTCGGAAGAAGACCCAATTGTTGCTTCAGACGATTTCGAGGTTTCAGATAAAGTGGTAGCTTCGGAGATCGTAGAAAATGTGTTTGTTGTTTCTGCATTTCCGCTTGAAGACGACGGAGATTCAGAATCTGTAGCTGTAGACGTCGTTGGCAGAATTGCTGTTTCGGAAGAAGAGCCAGTTGTTGCTTCAGACGATTTCGAGGTTTCAGATAAAGTGGTAGCTTCGGAGATCGTAGAAAATGTGTTTGTTGCTTCTGCATTTCCGCTTGAAGACGACGGAGATTCAGAATCTGTAGCTGTAGCCGACGTTGGCAGAATTGTTGTTTCGGAAGAAGAGCCAGTTGTTGCTTCAGGCGATTTCGAGGTTTCAAATAAAGTTGTTTCTGCATTTCCGACTGAAGACGACGGAGATTCAGAACCTGTAGCTGTAGTCGTGGTTGGCAAAATTGTGGCTTCAGATGATTTCGAGGTTTCTGTTAAAGTGGTTGCTTCGGAGATCGTAGAAAATGTGTTTGTTGTTTCTGCATTACCGATTGAAGACGACGGAGATTCAGAATCTATAGCTGTAGCCGTGGTTGGCAGAATTGTTGTTTCGGAAGAAGAGCCAATTGTTGCTTCAGACGATTTCGAGGTTTCAAATAAAGTTGTTTCTGCATTTCCGACTGAAGACGACGGAGATTCAGAATCTGTAGCTGTAGTCGTGGTTGGCAAAATTGTTGTTTCGGAAGAAGAGCCAGTTGTTGCTTCAGATGATTTCGAGGTTTCAGATAAAGTGGTAGCTTCGGAGATCGTAGAAAATGTGTTTGTTGTTTCTGCATTTCCGCTTGAAGACGACGGAGATTCAGAATCTGTAGCTGTAGCCGACGTTGGCAGAATTGTTGTTTCGGAAGAAGAGCCAGTTGTTGCTTCAGATGATTTCGAGGTTTCAGATAAAGTGGTTGCTTCGGACATCGTAGAAAATGTGTTTGTTGTTTCTGCATTTCCGACTGAAGACGACGGAGATTCAGAATCTGTAGCTGTAGCTGTAGCTGTGGTTGGGAAAATTGTTGCTTCAGATGATTTCGAGGTTTCAGATAAAGTGGTAGCTTCGGACATCGTAGAAAATGTGTTTGTTGTTTCTGCATTTCCGCTTGAAGACGACGGAGATTCAGAATCTGTAGCTGTAGCCGATGTTGGCAGAATTGTTGTTTCGGAAGAAGAGCCAGTTGTTGCTTCAGATGATTTCGAGGTTTCAGATAAAGTGGTTGCTTCGGCGATCGTAGAAAATGTGTTTGTTGTTTCTGCATTACCGATTGAAGACGACGGAGATTCAGAATCTATAGCTGTAGCCGTGGTTGGCAGAATTGTTGTTTCGGAAGAAGAGCCAATTGTTGCTTCAGACGATTTCGAGGTTTCAAATAAAGTTGTTTCTGCATTTCCGACTGAAGACGACGGAGATTCAGAATCTGTAGCTGTAGTCGTGGTTGGCAAAATTGTTGTTTCGGAAGAAGAGCCAGTTGTTGCTTCAGACGATTTCGAGGTTTCAGATAAAGTGGTAGCTTCGGAGATCGTAGCAAATGTGTTTGTTGTTTCTGCATTTCCGCTTGAAGACGACGGAGATTCAGAATCTGTAGCTGTAGCCGATGTTGGCAGAATTGTTGTTTCGGAAGAAGAGCCAGTTGTTGCTTCAGATGATTTCGAGGTTTCAGATAAAGTGGTTGCTTCGGAGATCGTAGAAAATGTGTTTGTTGTTTCTGCATTACCGATTGAAGACGACGGAGATTCAGAATCTATAGCTGTAGCCGTGGTTGGCAGAATTGTTGTTTCGGAAGAAGAGCCAATTGTTGCTTCAGACGATTTCGAGGTTTCAAATAAAGTTGTTTCTGCATTTCCGACTGAAGACGACGGAGATTCAGAATCTGTAGCTGTAGTCGTGGTTGGCAAAATTGTTGTTTCGGAAGAAGAGCCAGTTGTTGCTTCAGACGATTTCGAGGTTTCAGATAAAGTGGTAGCTTCGGAGATCGTAGCAAATGTGTTTGTTGTTTCTGCATTTCCGCTTGAAGACGACGGAGATTCAGAATCTATAGCTGTAGCCTTGGTTGGCAGAATTGTTGTTTCGGAAGAAGAGCCAGTTGTTGCTTCAGACGATTTCGAGGTTTCAGATAAAGTGGTAGCTTCGGAGATTGTAGAAAATGTGTTTGTTGTTTCTGCGTTACCGAGTGAAGACGACTGAGATTCAGAATCTGTAGCTGTAGCCGTCGTTGGCAGAATTGTTGTTTCGGAAGAAGAGCCAGTTGCTGCTTCAGACGATTTCGAGGTTTCAGATAAAGTGGTTGCTTCGGAGATAGTAGAAAATGTGTTTGTTGTTTCTGCATTTCCGATTGAAGACGACGGAGATTCAGAATCTATAGCTGTAGCCTTGGTTGGCAGAATTGTTGTTTCGGAAGAAGAGCCAGTTGTTGCTTCAGATGATTTCGAGGTTTCAGATAAAGTGGTAGCTTCGGACATCGTAGAAAATGTGTTTGTTGTTTCTGCATTTCCGATTGAAGACGACGGAGATTCAGAATCTATAGCTGTAGCCGTGATTGGCAGAATTGTTGTTTCGGAAGAAGAGCCAATTGTTGCTTCAGACGATTTCGAGGTTTCAAATAAAGTTGTTTCTGCATTTCCGACTGAAGACGACGGAGATTCAGAATCTGTAGCTGTAGTCGTGGTTGGCAAAATTGTTGTTTCGGAAGAAGAGCCAGTTGTTGCTTCAGACGATTTCGAGGTTTCAGATAAAGTGGTAGCTTCGGAGATCGTAGCAAATGTGTTTGTTGTTTCTGTATTTCCGCTTGAAGACGACGGAGATTCAGAATCTGTAGCTGTAGCCGATGTTGGCAGAATTGTTGTTTCGGAAGAAGAGCCAGTTGTTGCTTCAGATGATTTCGAGGTTTCAGATAAAGTGGTTGCTTCGGAGATCGTAGAAAATGTGTTTGTTGTTTCTGCATTACCGATTGAAGACGACGGAGATTCAGAATCTATAGCTGTAGCCGTGGTTGGCAGAATTGTTGTTTCGGAAGAAGAGCCAATTGTTGCTTCAGACGATTTCGAGGTTTCAAATAAAGTTGTTTCTGCATTTCCGACTGAAGACGACGGAGATTCAGAATCTGTAGCTGTAGTCGTGGTTGGCAAAATTGTGGCTTCAGATGATTTCGAGGTTTCAGATAAAGTGGTTGCTTCGGAGATCGTAGAAAATGTGTTTGTTGTTTCTGCATTTCCGCTTGAAGACGACGGAGATTCAGAATCTGTAGCTGTAGCCGTCGTTGGCAGAATTGTTGTTTCGGAAGAAGATCCAGTTGTTGCTTCAGACGATTTCGAGATTTCAGATAAAGTTGTTTCTGCATTTCCCACTGAAGACGACGAAGATTCAGAATCTGTAGCTGTAGTCGTGGTTGGCAAAATTGTGGCTTCAGATGATTTCGAGGTTTCAGATAAAGTGGTTGCTTCGGAGATCGCAGAAAATGTGTTTGTTGTTTCTGCATTTCCGCTTGAAGACGAGGGAGATTCAGAATCTGTAGCTGTAGCCGTCGTTGGCAGAATTGTTGTTTCGGAAGAAGAGCCAGATGTTGCTTCAGACGATTTCGAGATTTCAGATAAAGTTGTTTCTGCATTTCCGACTGAAGACGACGGAGATTCAGAATCTGTAGCAGTAGCCGTGGTTGGCAGAATTGTTGTTTCGTAAGAAGAGCCAATTGTTGCTTCAGAGGATTTCGAGATTTCAGATAAAGTTGTTTCTGCATTTCCGACTGAAGACGACGGAGATTCAGAATCTGTAGCTGTAGCCGTCGTTGGCAGAATTGTTGTTTCGGAAGAAGAGCCAGTTGTTGCTTCAGACGATTTCGATGTTTCCGATAAAGTGGTAGCTTCGGAGATCGTGGAAAATGTGCTTGTTGTTTCTGCATTTCCGCTTGAAGACGACGGAGATTCAGAATCTGTAGTTCTAGCCGTCGTTGGCAGAATATTTGTTTCGGAAGAAGAGCCAGTTGTTGCTTCAGATGATTTCGAGGTTTCAGATAACGTGGTTGCTTCGGAGATCGTAGAAAATGTGTTTGTTGTTTCTGCGCTACCGATTGAAGACGACGGAGATTCAGAACCTGTAGCTATAGCCGTGGTTGGCAAAATTGTTGCTTCAGATGATCTCGAGGTTTCAGATAAAGTGGTAGCTTCGGAGATCGTAGAAAATGTGTTTGTTGTTTCTGCATTTCCGCTTGAAGACGACGGAGATACAGAATTTGTAGCTGTAGCCGTCGTTGGCAGAATTGTTGCTTCGGAAGAAGAGCCAGTTATTGCTTCAGACGATTTCGAGGTTTCAGATAAAGTGGTAGCTTCGGAGATCGTAGAAAATGTGTTTGTTGTTTCTGCATTTCTGCTTAAAGACGACGCAGATTCAGAATATGTAGCTGTAGCCGTCGTTGGCAGAATTGCTGTTTCGGAAGAAGAGGCAGTTATTGCTTCAGACGATTTCGAGGTTTCAGATAAAGCGGTAGCTTCGGAGATCGTAGATAATGAGACTGTTGTTTTTGCATTTCCGATTGAAGCCGACGCAGGTTCAGAATCTGCAACTGTAGCCGTGGTTGGCAGAATTGTTGTTTCGGAAGAAGACCCAATTGTTGCTTCCGATGATTTCGAGGTTTCAGATAAAGTGGTTGCTTCGGAGATTGTAGAAAATGTGTTTGTCGTTTCTGCATTTCCGCTTGAAGACGACGGAGTTTCAGAATCTGTAGCTGAAGCCGTGGTTGGCAGAATTGTTGTTTCGGAAGAAGAGGCAGTTGTTGCTTCAGATGATTTCGAGGTTTCTGATGAAGTGGTAGCTTCGGAGATCGTAGAAAATGTGTTTGTTGTTTCTGCATTTCCGCTTGAAGACGACGGAGATTCAGAATCTGTTGCTGTGGCCGTCGTTGGCAGAATTGTTGTTTCGGAAGAAGAGGCAGTTGTTGCTTCAGACGATTTCGAGGTTTCAGATAAAGTGGTAGCTTCGGAGATCGTGGAAAATGTGCTTGTTGTTTCTGCATTTCCGCTTGAAGACGACGGAGATTCAGAATCTGTAGTTCTAGCCGTCGTTGGCAGAATATTTGTTTCGGAAGAAGAGCCAGTTGTTGCTTCAGATGATTTCGAGGTTTCAGATAACGTGGTTGCTTCGGAGATCGTAGAAAATGTGTTTGTTGTTTCTGCGCTACCGATTGAAGACGACGGAGATTCAGAACCTGTAGCTATAGCCGTGGTTGGCAAAATTGTTGCTTCAGATGATCTCGAGGTTTCAGATAAAGTGGTAGCTTCGGAGATCGTAGAAAATGTGTTTGTTGTTTCTGCATTTCCGCTTGAAGACGACGGAGATACAGAATTTGTAGCTGTAGCCGTCGTTGGCAGAATTGTTGCTTCGGAAGAAGAGCCAGTTATTGCTTCAGACGATTTCGAGGTTTCAGATAAAGTGGTAGCTTCGGAGATCGTAGAAAATGTGTTTGTTGTTTCTGCATTTCTGCTTAAAGACGACGCAGATTCAGAATATGTAGCTGTAGCCGTCGTTGGCAGAATTGCTGTTTCGGAAGAAGAGGCAGTTATTGCTTCAGACGATTTCGAGGTTTCAGATAAAGCGGTAGCTTCGGAGATCGTAGATAATGAGACTGTTGTTTTTGCATTTCCGATTGAAGCCGACGGAGGTTCAGAATCTGCAACTGTAGCCGTGGTTGGCAGAATTGTTGTTTCGGAAGAAGACCCAATTGTTGCTTCCGATGATTTCGAGGTTTCAGATAAAGTGGTTGCTTCGGAGATTGTAGAAAATGTGTTTGTCGTTTCTGCATTTCCGCTTGAAGACGACGGAGTTTCAGAATCTGTAGCTGAAGCCGTGGTTGGCAGAATTGTTGTTTCGGAAGAAGAGGCAGTTGTTGCTTCAGATGATTTCGAGGTTTCTGATGAAGTGGTAGCTTCGGAGATCGTAGAAAATGTGTTTGTTGTTTCTGCATTTCCGCTTGAAGACGACGGAGATTCAGAATCTGTAGCTGTAGCCGTCGTTGGCAGAACTGTTGTTTCGGAAGAAGAGCCAGTTGTTGCTTCAGACGATTTCGAGGTTTCAGATAAAGTGGTAGCTTCGGAGATCGTAGATAATGTGTTTGTTGTTCCTGCATTTCCGCTTGAAGACGACGGAGATTCAGAATCTGTAGCTGTAGCCGTGGTTGCCAGAATTGCTGTTTCGGAAGAAGAGCCAGTTGTTGCTTCAGACGATTTCGAGGTTTCAGACAAAGTGGTAGCTTCGGAGATCGTAGGAAATGTGTTTGTTGTTTCTGCATTTCCGATTGGAGGCGACGGAGATTCAGAACCTGTAGCTGTAGCCGTGGTTGGCAAAATTGTTGTTTCAGATGATTTCGAGGTTTCAGATAAAGTGGTAGCTGCGGAGATCGTAGAAAATGTGTTTGTTGTTTCTGCATTTCCGCTTGAAGACGACGGAGATTCAGAATCTGTAGCTGTGGCCGTCGTTGGCAGAATTGTTGTTTCGGAAGAAGAGCCAGTTGTTGCTTCAGACGATTTCGAGGTTTCAGATAAAGTGGTTGCTTCGGAGATCGTAGAAAATGTGTTTGTTGTTTTCGCGTTACCGATTGAAGACGACTGAGATTCAGAACCTGTAGCTGTAGCCGTGGTTGGCAAAATTGTTGCTTCAGATGATTTCGAGGTTTCAGATAACGTGGTAGCTTCGGAGATCGTTGAAAATGTGTTTGTTGTTTCTGCATTTCCGCTTGAAGACGACGGAGATTCAGAATCTGTTGCTGTGGCCGTCGTTGGCAGAATTGTTGTTTCGGAAGAAGAGCCAGTTGTTGCTTCAGACGATTTCGAGGTTTCAGATAAAGTGGTAGCTTCGGAGATTGTAGAAAATGTGTTTGTTGTTTCTGCATTTCCGCTTGAAGACGACGGAGATTCAGAATCTGTAGCTGTAGCCGACGTTGGCAGAATTGTTGTTTCGGAAGAAGAACCAGTTGTTGCTTCAGATGATTTCGAGGTTTCAGATAAAGTGGTAGCTTCGGAGATTGTAGAAAATGTGTTTGTTGTTTCTGCGTTACCGAGTGAAGACGACTGAGATTCAGAATCTGTAGCTGTAGCCGTCGTTGGCAGAATTGTTGTTTCGGAAGGAGAGCCAGTTGCTGCTTCAGACGATTTCGAGGTTTCAGATAAAGTGGTTGCTTCGGAGATAGTAGAAAGTGTGTTTGTTGTTTCTGTATTTCCGATTGAAGACGACGGAGATTCAGAATCTATAGCTGTAGCCTTGGTTGGCAGAATTGTTGTTTCGGAAGAAGAGCCAGTTGTTGCTTCAGATGATTTCGAGGTTTCAGATAAAGTGGTTGCTTCGGAGATCGTAGAAAATGTGTTTGTTGTTTCTGCGTTACCGATTGAAGACGACTGAGATTCAGAATCTGTAACTGTAGCTGTAGCTGTGGTTGGCAGAATTGCTGCTTCGGAAGAAGAGCCAGTTGTTGCTTCAGACGATTTCGAGGTTTCAGATAAAGTGGTAGCTTCGGAGATCGTAGAAAATGTGTTTGTTGTTTCTGCATTTCCGATTGAAGACGACGGAGATTCAGAACCTGTAACTGTAGCCGCGATTGGCAAAATTGTTGCTTCAGACGATTTCGAGGTTTCAGATAAAGTGGTAGCTTCGGAGATCGTAGAAAATGTGTTTGTTGTTTCTGCATTTCCGCTTGAAGACGACGGAGATTCAGAATCTGTAGCTGTAGACGTCGTTGGCAGAATTGCTGTTTCGGAAGAAGAGCCAGTTGTTGCTTCAGACGATTTCGAGGTTTCAGATAAAGTGGTAGCTTCGGAGATCGTAGAAAATGTGTTTGCTGCTTCTGCATTTCCGCTTGAAGACGACGGAGATTCAGAATCTGTAGCGGTAGCCGACGTTGGCAGAATTGTTGTTTCGGAAGAAGAGCCAGTTGTTGCTTCAGATGATTTCGAGGTTTCAGATAAAGTGGTAGCTTCGGAGATCGTAGAAAATGTGTTTGTTGCTTCTGCATTTCCGCTTGAAGACGACGGAGATTCAGAATCTGTAGCTGTAGCCGTCGTTGGCAGAATTGTTGTTTCGGAAGAAGACCCAATTGTTGCTTCAGACGATTTCGAGGTTTCAGATAAAGTGGTAGCTTCGGAGATCGTAGAAAATGTGTTTGTTGTTTCTGGATTTCCGCTGGAAGACGACGGAGATTCAGAATCTGTAGCTGTAGACGTCGTTGGCAGAATTGCTGTTTCGGAAGAAGACCCAATTGTTGCTTCAGACGATTTCGAGGTTTCAGATAAAGTGGTAGCTTCGGAGATCGTAGATAATGTGTTTGTTGTTCCTGCATTTCGGATTGAAGACGACGGAGATTCAGAATCTGTAGCTGTAGCCGTGGTTGCCAGAATTGCTGTTTCGGAAGAAGAGCCAGTTGTTGCTTCAGACGATTTCGAGGTTTCAGACAAAGTGGTAGCTTCGGAGATCGTAGAAAATGTGTTTGTTGTTTCTGCATTTCCGCTTGAAGACGACGGAGATTCAGAATCTGTAGCTGTAGACGTCGTTGGCAGAATTGCTGTTTCGGAAGAAGAGCCAGTTGTTGCTTCAGACGATTTCGAGGTTGCAGATAAAGTGGTTGTTTCGGAGATCGTAGTTGATGGTTTTGTTGTGTCTGTATTTTCGGTTGAAGACGACGCAGATTCAGAATCTGTAGCTGTAGCCGTGGTTGGCAGAATTGTTGTTTCGGAAGAAGAGCCAGTTGTTGCTTTAGACGATTTCGAGGTTTCAGATAAAGTTGTTTCTGCATTTCCGACTGAAGGCGACGGAGATTCAGAATCTGTAGCTGTAGTCGTGGTTGGCAAAATTGTTGCTTCAGATAATCTCGAGGTTTCAGATAAAGTAGGTGCTTCGAAGATCGTAGAAAATGTGTTTGTTATTTCTGCATTTTCGCTTGAAGACGACGGAGATTCAGAATCTGTAGCTGTAGCCGTCGTTGGCAGAATTGTTGTTTCGGAAGAAGAGCCAGTTGTTGCTTCAGAGGATTTCGAGGTTTCAGATAAAGTGGTTGCTTCGGAGATCGAAGATAATGAGTTTGTTGTTTCTGCATTTCCGAATGAAGACGACGGAGATTCAGAATTTGTAGCTGTAGCCGTGGTTGGCAGAATTGTTGTTTCGGAAGAAGAACCAATTGTCGCTTCAGATGATTTCGAGGTTTCAGATAAAGCGGTTGCTTCGGAGATCGTAGAAAATGTGTTTGTTGTTTCTGCATTACCGATTGAAGACGACGGAGATTCAGAATCTATAGCTGCAGTCTCAGAACGTTCTTCAGCCGTTGGTGCTGCCGAAGATTCTAAGTATTTCTCCTCGTAACTCCGTTCTCTATCTTCGTCAGAAAATTCAGAGCTATCGCCGGCCGAAAACATAAATGAATCTTCTTTGGTGTAGTATTCTTTTTCGCCATTATCAGAGGACTTAGACTCGTTTGAAAACGGATGCTTATCATCATCAATAAATCCTGATTCTTCGGTTTCCAAACTCGAAGACTTATCGACATCTGTGTCTGTACCTGAAGATTCAAGGGATAATTCTTCATTACTAAAGGAGCTACTTTTATCTTTTCCTGAGGACGAATCCTCTTCATCATCAATAGATTTAGAGTCACTAATTTCCATGCTCGAAGACGTATCTAAATATGTCGCTGCTCCTGAAGAGTCAAAAGATGATTGTTCAATACTGAACGAACTGATTTTATCTTTTCCTGAGAACGAATCCTCTTCATCATCAATAGATTTAGAGTCACTTATTTCCATGCTCGAAGACATATCTAAATATGTCGCTGCTCCTGAAGAGTCAAAAGATGATTGTTCAATACTGAACGAACTGCTTTTATCTTTTCCTGAGGACGAATCCTCTTCATCATCAATAGATTTGGAGTCACTGATTTCCATGCTCGAAGACGTATCTAAATATGTCGCTGCTCCTGAAGAGTCAAAAGATGATTCTTCAATACTAAACGAACTGCTTTTATCTTTCCCTGAGGACGAATCCTCATCATCATCAATAGATTTGGAGTCACTGATTTCCATACTCGAAGACTTATCTAAATATGTCGCTGCTCCTGAAGAGTCAAAAGATGATTCTTCAATACTGAAGAAGCTGCTTTCATTTTCCTCCGAGGACGAGTGCTCATCATGATCAGAAGATTCAGAGTTGCTGGTGTCCATAACCGAAGAGTCATCTTCATCTGTTGCCGAAATTGATGAGTCATGGGAGAATTCTTCATACGTATCCGAAAAGGTATTTGTATTCCCGAAGCATCGTTTACGGCGTTTACCTGTTGCAAGAAATTGCTTACAATATTCTCGCTTTAATCGTGTACCCACTGTTTGCATATCCAACGTGCTTGTAACCTTCTCACATTCCGCTATGATACAGTACTTATATTCTCTGTTAATTTCCAGCTTTTCTAATATATATTCGTTCTCTGCAATTTTTAGGCAATCTCTATCGTTTCCACCACATTTACTTATTTGAATTTCATTTCTAATTTGTGCAGATTCTAATTTTCGCTTAACGTGTGAAAAACAAATATTGTCCACCCATTTCGCAGAAGGATGCGTGGAATTGATTACAACAAGTGATATCATACAAACGGAGAGGACGAAAACTTTACATAAATCCATTTTCACTTTTGCACTTAGTTATTATTTAGTTATATGACTCGGAAATTGTTAGGCGACTAAAGAAAATCCGCGGAGACTAAAGAAAATAAGGAGAAGTATTTTCTATTTATATACCCCTATTGAGCGCGCTCCTTCAGTTTTTACTCCAACTTCATTTTTGTAGCTAATTGTTTCAGTAAATTGGAAAGATATCGACAAGCAATATTTTACTTCAAAAGTTAATATTTTTACAAAAGCTGTAAAATGATTTATTTTAAGTGGAAGAAATGAAAATTATGAACAATAAATAATGATATTTCATATTATATGGCCATAAACAGTAGGCCTCATCATTTAAGTACTAAATTTTTCCTTCTTCAAAGTGGTAGAGAAGTAATGCTTTTCTAGGTATAAAACAATAAAAATACAAATCTGAGAAACTCTTATAGTTCGAAAAACATTAATATTCGGTGGTTCACCTTTTAAGTTGATAACAGCAATCTTCAAGCCACACTGCTCGTTAGCCAAATCTTTATTAATTTACTTTTGCTCGATATGACCATCTATTGCCTTAACTATGGCCTTGAGACGGTCCAGAAACGAATCTCAAGCTGCCCGAATGTGACTTGCTGCACATCGCCCACTCGCAGACAATGGCTTTTTTCAGCGTCTCGAGACTGGTGAATCTTGTAGTTCGCTCTTTGCTCTCCAAAATGGCCCAAAGAGAATAATCCATCGGATTCGCGTCTGGTGAATTTGAGAGCCATTGTGCGGAAGTTATGAAGTTGGGAACGTTGTCTTTTAGTCATTCTTGGTTCACCCGAGCTTCGTGAGACGGTGCCGAGTCCTGTTGAAACATCCATGGTCTGCCACCGAAATGTTTGTCAGCCCACGGCTTCAAAACAACCTCGAGAATACTTTCCCAATTACCTTGATGCCAGGCTCGATGAAAACGATTGGAGAGCGCCCATCTGCGATTTAAGCTGCCCAAACCATTATATGTGGTGGGTGCTGCCTCCTGGTGTCTAACCGATAATTCAAATTCTCGTATGAACGGTCGGTCAAATAAACGAATTGCTCAACTTGAAAAGTTTTCTCGTCAGCAAACACAATGTTTGCAAATTGACCGTTTTCGGCCAAGCGAAACAACTCCTTCGGTCTAGGCTCTCTAGGCCTCTAGTCTGACTTGTTGCTCCTTTGGTGTGCGATCATGCGCCTTTTGGACCTTGTAAGGCTTGGCTTTGAGATCATTATGGTCATATAGTAATTTTAGTTCTTCACCATTAGATTGGCACTTCGCCTGGATTTCGCTCATGTCGCTTCTTCACTTTTTGAACCATTTCACGTGACGTTGCAGTATTTTGATGACCACCTCCATGACGTTTCGCGATGCTCCGGTATCACTGTAACGAGTAACTGTTGGTGCGACAAACAAAAACTTTGTTCGCTGGTTCTGATTTTCCAGCCAAATATAATGCAATCACACTATTACGGTTGAAGTCCATTACTGGTTTTCGTTTTTCGCGCTTACTCTCGGCAAAAGTCTTCCGCGCGCTTGTAAATAATTCTCTGGACTGTCATTTAGTCAACTAACAGACAGCTAATTCCCGTGCATCAGCTAATCGAGCGGTCTGAAGTTGGGTACACTTTGAGTGCCAGACCCTGTATTTTCTTAACTTGAATGCTTTCGTCAATCAACGAGGCACAATCGGAACAAACCAAATCATCGACCGCAGCACGGATGGCCTTAAACTTGAACTCTTACTACCCTCGTTTGCTTATATTTTCGGCATTGTAGGGCCCTCCAAGCTACCGCTAATATTCTTAGCAAGTGATGCTTCAAGCACTTTGGAGCAGAAGTTACCTCAGAGCACCGAGTTACAGTGCAAAAAAAAATTTTTAATTTTATTTTTCAACCCAATGTTTCATGTGTCCTCATAAACCGGTTTTCAAAAGAAAAGAGCTCATAAAACTTGCATTTTTCTTAAAATTGTTTACCGATTAAACGAACTATAAAGGGATTTATTACTTTTTATAAGGTATAATAAATCGGTTAATTTTAAGTCATATAAATTTTTTTTTTTTAAACATGCGCATATGCACATATCTACATATATACGCAAACGTAGATGGTGGGGTGTAATAGATTTTTCACTAATCTAATCTATTATTCAATAAGAGATAACTTGAAGTAAATTGATAATATGTATGACACATGGGATTTTTCTACTGCAATAGAAATAAAGAAAATAAAGTGACTAAGTTGGTTCACTCCATGGGATTTTTTTTTTAATTACCCCTTGGTTGAAAGCTTCTGTGCAGAGTAACTTGAAACAAAACATTTATTTTTAAATCACCCTAATAACGGCCTAAAGTCATTACGGGGTCCAAAAAAATTTTTTTGCATATCGAGATACTCACTAATCTTTGTTTTCATTTCAAATAAGCGCTGACTTTTTTGATCTCTTCTAATGTGTGCACACAGGCGTATATTTCCAATAGAGGTAACTACATTGTGAAAGTTCAAAAGGTTCAAAGAACATATTAATACACATACATACACATATTAACTTTTTTAAAGAATAATAATAGAAATTTCCTTATTAGAGAGGTAAATTTTATTTAGCTGATTAAATTGAAAAATTCTTAGAAAAATTGTATGCCGGTCCGACTCCACGATTTCTAGGATTTTATTCACATTTTCTATGATGAGCCTACCAGAATGCGCCTCATCTTTGAAGCCCATATTATCAGCGGGGAAACTTTTAAACCGAAAAAATGTACATGGCTGTTTACTCCAACTTTTTCCTGTGGAAAGATTCCATGTCAAGAATCCAAGTGTTTTAGATATTGGCAGGTTTGAGTATAAAACGAAGTGAACTAAAAAAATTGGGCGAAAAAATGTATAATTTTGAAATTTATTCAATGTTGAAAATTTTGAAGTAGAGTATTTTAAGGTTAAAAAATCGGTTCTTTTAAACTATTTAAAATTTTAAAATTTAATTTTTTAGTATCAAATGTATTTTTGGTTCTGTTAAGCTATTTAAAATTTTAAAATTTAATTTTTTAGTATCAAATGTATTTTTGGTTCTTTTAAACTACTTAAAATTTTAAAATTTAATTTTTTTAATTTTTTAGTATCAAATGTATTTTTGGTGCGGAATGCCTTCTAAAGGCGTTACACCTCTTCATTTCTGCAAAGAATGGGTTAAGACCGGGTCAAAAGTGTACCAGGAGAATGTCTTAGAAGGCATGGTAAGGCAGTTGAACAGTACTCTCTTCAATGGAGAGCGTTGGATCTTCCAGCAAGATTCCGCTCCAGCTCATAGGGCAAAAACCACCCAGCAGTGGCTAAAACCCAATATTCCTGGGTTCATAGCCGGAGAAGAATGGGAGTCTGGGAGTACAGATCTGAAACCATTGCACCACAGTTTGTGGTCAGAATTGGAGAACGTAACCCGTCGAAGACCTCATAAAAATTGTATGTATAGTTCTACTGCAAAAGCTGAATGCCGTAATCGTTTGAAGGCTTGTATAGAAATGACAAGACAACTTCGAGTGAAAATTAAATTTGTTTTTAATATTTATATATGAAATTAAAATAAATTCTTGTAGAAAAAGTATTATAATTTCATATCTATAACGGACTTAACTTGAATCAGCGGTCGATCGAAGATCTTGCTAAAATTTAACAGAGAAGCTATAAGAAAAATTATAGGGGTATTAACTGGTCATTGTTTAATAGGCAGCCACGCTAGAAGGTTAGGACTCCCGTACTTCGATTTCTGTACAAGCTGTCTTAATACAGAAGAAGAGGAAACAGGCGGACACCTTTTATGTGGGTGTGAAAGCCTAGCTATGAGAAGGCTGCGCACTCTTGATACAGCATTTCTTATCGATGTAGCGGACATAGCCCATATAAAACTAACGAAGCTCTGCTCGTTTATTAAAGCAACCGGATGGTTTCAAAAGGAACACGTAGGGTAAGGATAAGCTACAGTGGTATCACAATGGACCTGCGAAAGGTCTAAGTGTTTCTTTACGACAACCACCCTACGTACCTACCTAACTTGTATCAGAACTAATGGCAGGATTAAATATAATCTGACATGTAAAATTGCTAACGCCTGAGACTATAAAATAAATGAAATGCATTTGAATTCATTCTCATTTCTCAGATTTATTTCATGATTTGCATGCCAGCCAAATATCGAAAATGATTGACAGCTAATTATCAAGTAGCAGTTTGTTTAATTTCAGCTTAATACGTGAAATTGTACACCAATTTTACTGCATTTCCATTGGATATCCAGTTCTTCGCTCTGGTTTTGTAAAGCTTGCCGTTTTATCGCAAGTTAAACTTTTATACTTTACAATCCTTTGCCTTCCGCGCTTGGTGTCAGCGTAAATACTGGAAATTTTATTTAGTTTATAATTGACTGGATAAATATTTAATGATGTTGTGATGATGTCGTTCAGTGTCACTCAAGCACACAAACATACTTGTATTCATAGCTTGCATAATAATTTGAAACAAGTTTTTTCCTGACACACACAGACACACAAATTAGCATATATACATACCTACAAGCGCAACTATACACTTTATTAAATGTACAAATTTACACTATATTCTGCAAGGACACGTTGAAGTGTCCTTGCTTGTGCCGGTTGCATCGCGGCTTGACTGCTTGGCTATTTGGCACCAGTAAGCGTTTTCGCACACGCTTCAAGTCATATCTTTGCTTCATTTGCATATCTTAATTACGATTTTGTTGGTCTGTTTGTGTTTGGATTTGAGTGTGTGCCTTTTCCCGCACTCTTCCAGCGCATCTCATTATAACGCATACTCTCACCAAAAGCAGCGGCAGCCCACCAACATTCTTTGCTGGCTTCTTCTTGTTTATTTTTATTTCTTTTTCTCTGCGGCTTCCTCGCCATCTACTTCTACCATTTTCACATTTTGCTCATTCATAGCGAAAAGTAGAGTAGGTGATGACGCCCGCACGGCTGACATGCTGCAACACGTTAATGCAACTGCTAACTCTGCATAAGTTATTAGCATCATTTACCGCATCGACGCTGCATTTGTGCGAATATCGTAAGTTGCTCTCCTATGATGATGGGTGAGCGACAACCCTTAGTCAGCGAGGGTTGCCTGTATTGTGCAACTTAGCACGCGTAGTGTCGCCATAACCACAACCGCAAGTTTAACAAGTTAGCGTGGCGAAGAGTGAAGTAAAGCGAAAAGGAACAGAACTAAGAAAAACTAAGAGACCCTATTGCGTAAATAGCTCGAAGCGAAGACGGGAGTAGAGTGATAAAAGAAAATATTAATAAAAACAGGTATGAGAACAAACAGCAGCACAACAAGTGAGACAATCTAGGTAGCTATGGCTTGCTTATCTGTACCCAAGTGAGCTCGGGAGTAAGCACAGAGGTAAGTGCAGAGCGGAGTGGTAAAATTGAATCAACAAACATTGACAACAGTCACGCTTTGCGGCTCGCGAAGTAAGTGCAAATTTTTTCATTGGCTTAGTCGCCGTGCAGAAAGTAAGAAAGTTGGAAGGCAGTTGATATTACCGTTTATTAGTTAGGTAACTATGGTTTTAAGGGTCCATTTTCTTTTACCATTTTTTTTTTTTTACTTTTCTTCGCTCCATATAACTATATATTTTGCTTTTTGATACACTCTTATATATACTTTTCATACTTCGAGTTAGCTTTACTCTTTATTTATTTCAACTCCAATACTTAACCAACTTTCTCTATACACTTTTTCCCATTAAGTTTTGTATTATCCTTTGAAATGCATTTAAAGTTGCCTACTAAGATGGAACGTTGATTTAAACAGAAAAGTTAAAAGCTAATGAAAAAACCGATTAGTACCTAAAGCAACTCTATGCATAAGTGCATAAGTGTGTAAGCGAGGAGTGAGGAGTATAGTTTTAGTTTTAATCCTGTTTTCTTAGATCTTTTGCTAACTTCGCTTTATTCATTTTGTTTGTTTTTTTATCTCCTTTTTTTTTATTTGTTTTTTTTCCTGTTTTTTTTCGCGGTTCACTAGTTTTACCGCTGAATTTGTAGTAGTGTACTAGTTCCTGTTGTATGTAAAGCAAACTTGTGTACAACACCGTTAATGAGCACACACAAAGTTTTAATTAAGTTTGCACTCGTCGTTTGCCATAGAAGTCAATTAACTTACAGAAGCTTCAATACTTCGTATCTCTCTTGTTTTCTTCTTTGTTTGGCAAAAATGACAACAGCAATAAATATCCAATAGTGCTGAAAAAAGTTGTTTTCTAGAAAAGGTGTTAAAGAAATTAAGTGAAAGCTGCTTGAATATAAAGCAAATATAAAGAACTTTCCACTAAGAACGACCCAATGTTGAAGTGGAGTAAAAGAAGTAGTGTGTTAGGTAGAGGTTGCCTTAACTGTAAGAAATGTGCGCCTGCTTTAGGATTTAGGATTAGGATTCTTGTTTTGCGCGAAGTGGGTTTCGTATAAAATTCACTTAATGTTAAATAACTAGCACTAAATCCAAGAAACATTAGAAAAACAAATTAAATCCAAATCACTGTGGACAAAACAAAATATATTCCAGCAGAAACCAAAAAAACTAAAGGGTTTTCCAATAAGAGGTGTTATTTCCGTAAAATATAAGTGGTTTCGTTGCTTGTGTGGCACGTAGCGACGTCTTGTTGAAAATAAACATTGTCCAGATCACTACCATCCAATTCCGGCCATACAAAATCTAGATAGCGCAATCCATTCACCGTAACTGTTGCTCCAGCTTCATTTTCGAAAAAGTAAGGTCCAATGGCGGCCGCCGTAGCCGAATGGGTTGGTGCGTGACTACCATTCGCAATTCACAGAGAGAACGTCGGTTCGAATCTCGGTGAAACACCAAAATTAAAACAAAACAAAAACATTTTTCTAATAGCGGTCGCCCCTTTGCAGGCAATGGCAAACCTCCGAGTGTATTTCTGCCATGAAAAAGCTCCTCATAAAAATATCTGCCGTTCAGAGTCGGCTTAAAACTGTAGGTCCCTCCATTTGTGGAAAACATCAAGACGCACACCACAAATAAGAGGAGGAGCTCGGCCAAACATTTAAAAAGGGTGTACGCGCCAATTATATATATATATATATACGGTCCATAAACCGCACCAAACAGTCACACGTTGAGGATGGAGAGGCTTTTCAACACTAACTCTTTGATTTTCTGGGCCCCAGATCCGACTATTTTGCTGGTTGACGAAGCCACCGAGGTGGAAATGGGCCTCATTACTCAAGATGATTTTTCGATGGAATTCCTGATCATTTTCATGCATTTCAACGACCCAATCAGCAAAGACACGACGTTGTTGATGATCGGCCGGCTTGAGTTTTTGTGTTGACTAGACTTTGTAAGCATTAAGACCTAAATCTTCATGCAAAATTCGGTGGAATGACGTTTGTGGAATACCTAAATCCAAAGAACGACGAGGAATGGACAAACCTGGGTTTTCTTCAGCACTTTCGGCTACAACAGCAATATTTTCGGCTGTTCTTGAGCGACGTGCATGGCACTTACTCTTCACAACACTAAATTTTCCCACAGTGACTCGTTGTGGACGCATTTGCTTCTCTACAGTAACGTGTGGATTTTCTGAGCCCCAAATCCGCCAATTTTGCTTATTGGCGTAGCCACTGATGTGAAAATCAGAAAAGAAGAAGAAGACTCACCACTTTGGAAATAGATTTTCAATACTTCCCAATTTTGTTCAAGCGTATAGCGTCCCATTTCGTAAATGTCAAACCTTTAAGTAAATTATGAACACATTTCACATGTCATTTGTGTTACCATTCTCAAAAAAATAGGTGGTTCAAAAAGCAAACGCTATATGGCCCACCCTGTAGCAGCACCGTCAGATTTGGGAAGAACCTCTACGAGCCATTTGCTAAGAAGCGATATTTCAGTTAGGGAACTCACTGCAATGTTATTATTTTTTCCTTCTTAATCTTAACAGCGTACAATTGCTGGCGTATGCCGATAATATTAACGATCACTCTACTAGTTTTGTCTTTTCTAAGCTGGGTATAACAGCTAAGCGCGTCATCAAATAAACAGTCGGCGCACTCGCGTATCGACACCCACATCATTGTTGTCAATTATAATTTTGAAATAGTTACAGACTGCGTTTATTTATGAACCAGCATTAACACTGATAATAATGTCAGCCTTGAAGTCAATTAAGTAATCTCTTTTGCCAACAGGAAAGAGTAGTAAAATCTTCAATCGACAAACAAAATTAACACTTTTTAAGTCACATACGTAAATGAAGTAAAAGTTTGAACGATGACAACTCCAATGAGGCGTCTCTTGTAGTGTTTGAGAGAAAGATTCATCTTCACGTTGGCGGCAGGGAGTATCGCAGGCGATGGAACAATTAGCAATATATGATTTATGACCACGCAGATATAGTGCAGCGAATAAAGATCTAGCGACTCCTATGGCTAGGTCACGTCAATCGAATGGAAGGAAATGCACCAGCTAAAGAAAAAGCAAGTTTGAATCAGCGCGAAATTTTTTTTGAATTTTGATAATGTTTTTTCTCTGGCGGTGCTATTAATAAATTTATAATTAAATTACACTGTGCAACAAATTCAGGTTAGCAAAAATTAGGTCCATTCTGAGAGTGGCGGGTGAAAATAGAGGCGAAATTAGAAGACCCGTATCGCGCCGTTTTTTTATGTTAGTTCGAATTTTTTTTTAATCGGTCTTCGAAGTTCGAAATCGGAGCCGATTTTCGGTATATTGTTTCATAAGTACCACAAAAATTTTCGAAATCAATTTTTTTCAAAAATTGTAATTGTTGGACAGGTCTCTAGCAATAATTTGGCTTTTACAGATTGAAAAAATATCAATTAGTCGACGAGTTATAGCCAAAAACCCATATAAACAATTTTGCTCCGATTTCGTACTTCGAATGCCGATTAAACAAAAATTCGAACTAATATAACATAAAAAAACGGCGCGATACGGGTCTTTTAATTTCGCCTCTATTTTCACCCGCCACTCTCAGAATGGACCTAATTTTTGCTAACCTGAATTTGTTCCACAGTGCACCAAATTTTGATGGGCTGTAAAAATGCAGAGACACATTTATCGAAAAATTCTGATTAAAAAGTTGGAAATTTAAAAGTTTGAAAAGTTGCTGAATTTTTATATATTTGTACAAGTTCTAAACTTTAATTTATATGATATTTGTCGTAGCACGAACTATGTTTTTATACCAAAAAAAAACGAAAACTAAAAAAAAAAGTGAGGTAGCCAAAACTGTTTAAAATATTGTGGTATTGTAGTTTTTTTCAATTTCATCCCAATAGTAAGACTAATAGGAAAATAAAATTTTTGTAGAAAAAAGTATAATATGTATATATAAATGTATAAGTATTGTTATAATATATAAATATATATATATATATATACGAGTATACATATATATATTTAATTCTGACTGCCTGTAACCCCTTACATCAATTTCAATTTAACAGTTCACCACGAGAGAAGGAAGCCAGTTATGGCTAACAGTTATTCTATTATTTTATTAAACAATTTCTCTTAGTATTATTTAATCAACATTTTGTGGATATATAAAACGAATTCACAGAATTCTATCAGAAAAATAGATAGAACAGTAAAAGGTTGCGATAAAAGAATTTTACAAAAATACAAAAAAAGGTTAAAAAACACCAAGCCAACAAAAAAATTCCCATAAGCTAAAGCTGTAGGAATGCAGTAAATGAAATTCTGCGAATTTTCGCATTTCATCATTTAAGTGAATGCAAATAAAAAGGTGAGCGAATAAATAAATAGCGAAAATGAATGAGTCGAAGTGGATCAGCGTTGAAAGTGCGTAAAGTTATTCTAAATTCAATCAACCAAACCTAAGGTATAAACAGAAGAGCAACAAAAACAGTAAAGTAAACAACAACAAACACAGAACGCACGTTGCAATGAAATTAGAACGAAATATGGGAAATAAAATAGTTAGAAAGTGAAAAATACGTCAAACGTTGAAAAATTACAGAACGAATGCGAGCAGTGTAATGATGGGGTGAGGCGACTGCGGGACGAAAGGAAAGCATTGCGCATGAAGAAAATGAAAATGAGAATTCCTACTGAATACTCGAAATTGCGCGAAAGTGTTGTATAGCAGTTTTGCCACAATTGCAGCGAGCAATGGTGGCGAGGGCGATGAAGACGACGATTGGTTAGAGTTGATTGCAAGTAGCGCTCTGTGTCGACGATGAATTTTCAATTTACCAGCTGGCATTGCAATGCAAATTTTCAACGGTAATAGTGGCGCAACAGAAGCAAAAAAATAAATGATAGAAAATATCTGCCAATGAGTTGGGCTATCACCCGCCCACGTTCAACAAATTACAGCACCCACCCTAGTATGGATAAATTCGCCTTACATATGAACCTACGTATGAACTTTCTACAGCCGCCTGCAGTCACATATGAGTACACACACACAATTACATACTACTTCATAGCCATTCATTCTCACATCAGAATAAGACGCATAGTGGGCAGTTTAACGCAAAATTCTAATCTTCCTTTTGAAATAAACAAAATCTTGTGAATGAAATAACCTCCCCTCTTTACATACAAAAGTAAGCAAAAGTAATTTTTGAGTTTTAGCATGCACATACTTCATGTACAAGGTGGCGCAAAATTAATTAAATTAAATTTTGTTTTTAAATAACTTTTTTGCTAAATAAAAAACATGATTTTGTGTGTTGCAAGTGTCTAGTTCATAAGTGGAAAATATGATTAACGTATGACGCCATTTGCGAATTATAACTCTTCCGATAGGGTGAAAAAATTGATATCACAGGGCACATCAAATCTTGTTGATGAAGCCAAATGTAAAGGGTGATCAGATTGTATATTAGCTATTTTTTCCAATATGTTTTAACAGATCACGAGAGACTACTGTATACTACTACATACACAGTTTTTTTAGTATTCATTAACATTTCATCACGGAAAGATTTAAGCCCCAACAAAATTTGAAAATCGTACGATTGTATATTAAAATTGACGATCTTTGAAAAGTGCTCATCGCGCGCTCAGCCCATCTTATGGAGTTCAGCGATGAAGTCCATTTTTGGCTTAATGGCTACGACACTAAGGAAAATTGCCATATTTTGGTGGAAAAACAAACCGAAACCAGTCAAGAACAGTCATAAAAATAACCGCTTGGTGCGGCCTATGGATTGGAGGAATCATCGGCCCATATTTCTTGAAAGACGAGGCTAGCACTAATGTAATAGTGAATGGCGAATGCTATTGCGTCATTGGTTAGAATAAAACGTTATTTAGAGAAAATTACTTAAATGTAAATGCTTTCTTGTAGATGTTGTAGAAAAATCTCACAGTTTCTAATACATTCATGTACATACTTTTGACTGTTCATGGGATCATTTCGCCAACACCAAAAGCAGCCATACAGCCCCAGATCATAATACTACCTCCCCTATGCACCAGACATCCAAATACCTGTAGGAAAGGAAAAAAAATCGTTTTATAAGATTTGTGTAATTTCCTCGAAATTGGATTACGGTAGCCTTTCTCGAAGTTCGATTCATCAGAGTAGAGACATTCGACCAATCTTTCTTCGTAAAATGCTGGTATCGGAGAGCCCATTCTGAACGCTTTTTAGATTTTTTTATGAAAGCTACAGTTTTTTTCGGGCTTAGCATCCTTTAAACTCTTTTTTACGTTCCTTTAAACACTCGCAATTATGTTTTCAGTGTTCCCGTACACTAGTGGGTGTTTTCTTTCACTTTTTTATTTATTATGGTGAGATTTTGTTTCCACAAATCGCTTAATATCACGTTTAAATTGGCAATCTCAACCTGAGACTTACTAAGTGATTTCTAATCGTATTAGGCTTCTTTTCTTCGCCTAAAACTTTGTTTTTCTAAATTGTTTCATTCAATAATATTTCAGTAGTTTGCTCAAAATAATTTAATCTGAATTATGGTTGTAGCCTGTAAGAGCGCTTTTAGTTGTCTATAGACTTTTTCAATAAAACAAACAAACCAAATTGATTTTTTTATGAGAATAAAAGAAAGAGGGGCGCACTTGAAGATATTTTATATATATATTTTCGTGCACTGCTTTGGTCGAGCCTACGAGTTCTACTAAGTTAACTATAAAGTTTGTGTAATTTGTTTTATTTTGTAGTACAGTGTAAAATTTTTGTTTGAAATCTTCTACAAAATTATAGTATCTTACTATTTTTGGGATCGAGTAATTCATATATTTTATCATTTAAACAATTTTTGACTATTTTTTTTAGTTTTGGTTTTACTTTTACGGTTAAGTCTGAAAATTAAGTTTTTCTATGGCTGTGTATTGCAAAATGTATGCTGTACTATATTACAAAGAGCATTTGGTTATTTTTGTATATTAAAAAAATAGCATTTTTATAAAAACGATTCTTATATTAAATGGTTTATGATAAAAATTAGCAGTTGTAATGGTAAAACTACGTTTTCATTAAACAAATAATAATTTTTATATAAAAAAAATATGTATATACTATGCCGGATATATATATATATACTAGGCCGGATCGATTTGTGGGGAGGCAAAAAAATCGCCCATTGCTTGCGAAAATCATATTCTAGGGATCAAAATAAGAAACTTTGCCGAAGGAACCATTTAGACCCCCAATTTGGGTCGAACTTTTTAGTTTATTTTCTCATGTAAAGGCCAAAAATGGTGATATTTTGAAATGATTGTATAGGGAACCCCCCAGGGGAGTTCCAGGGGGTGTGCCACTGGCATGGGTGGATCGGCCGTCCAAAGTTAGTGGGGGTCGGTCATACATTTGGACTCGATTGGAGCACTCTAAATGGGTCAAAGTGGGATTTTTCGTTCGACCCAAATTGGGGGACATCAGAATTCGTTTTAGAGGTATGGTTCCATCGGCAAAGTTTCTTATTTTGATCCCCAGAATACGATTTTCACAGAGCAATGAGCGATTTTTAAATCGACCCGCCCTAGTGAGCATTCTTATGTACTTCTTTTCAGGAGTAAGGCACTTTTCTGAATTTCAAGTTTTAAGCATTTTGTACATCCACTCCTTTAATCCAATCCACCGTGATACGGTTTTGTTTAGTGCAAAGTGTCAGCGTTTGCAAGCAGAACCAAAGCGCATATTGGCAGCGTTTCCAAAATTTCAAGCAAGCGCCGCTACTGTAAAGTTATGCTGGCTGCGAGTGAGCAAAGCAAGCGTGTGATGCGCTAGTGAGAGGGCTTCTGGGGTTTCACAAGCAGCTTCTACATCTGATTTAAGTAATTAGAGTTTACGCAACACTTGATTGGCAAGGAAGAATTGGTTGGAGAGCGGTGGTCGTTTTTACCATGTGATGATCCACCTAGCGTTTGAAATTTGAGAAATAATTTTTTTCGACTTTTATAATAGGTCTATTTATAAGTTCGTGCGGTTTTACAACAGATGGCGTAACTTGATTATTATTCCATCGATCCACATTTCCAAACATTCATTGGAGAGCTACTGTCGTAAGGCACAAACGTCAGTATAAGTTTTTTATTTGAAGCGTAAACAACAATATTTTTACCACACTTGAAAATGTCGAATTTCGTGCCAAATAATGTGTTTTTGCGGGGAATTCTTCTTCATTATTTTAATATGAAGAAAAAAGCAGCCGAAAGTCATCGTATCTTGGTGGAAGTTTATGGTGAGCATGCTCTATCTGAGCGAACGTGCCAGAAGTGGTTTGCACGCTTTAAAAGTGGTGATTTTGGCTTGGAAGACGAAGAACGCGAGGGTGCGCCGCCAAAGTTCATGGATACCGAATTGGAGGAATTGCTCGATCAAGATCCGGCTCAAACGCAAGAAGAGGTTGCAAAAACTTTGGGAGTTGATCAATCAACCATTTCCAAACGTTTAAAAGCCATGGGAATGATCCGAAAGGTAGGCCATTGGGTGCCGTATGAATTGAAGCCAAGAGACGTTGAACGCCGTTTTATGGCATGCGAACAACTGCTTCAACGGCACAAAAGAAAGGGTTTTTTGCATCGAATTGTGACTGGCGATGAAAAGTGGGTCCATTACGACAATCCAAAACGTCGGGCAACGTATGGATACCCTGGCCATGCTTCAACATCGACGTCGGCGCAGAATATTCATGGCCTGAAGGTTATGCTGTGTATCTGGTGGGACCAGCTGGGTGTTGTGTATTATGAGCTACTGAAACCGAATGAAACGATTACGGGGGATGTCTACCGACGACAATTGATGCGTTTGAGCCGAGCACTGCGAGAAAAACGGCCGCAATACGCCGATAGACACGACAAAGTTATTTTGCAACATGACAATGCTCGGCCACATGTTGCACAAGTGGTCAAAACATACTTAGAAACGCTCAAATGGGATGTCCTACCCCACCCGCCGTATAGTCCAGACCTTGCGCCATCCGATTACTATCTCTTCCGATCGATGCAACATGGCCTGGCTGACCAGCACTTCCGTAATTACGATGAAGTCAAAAAATGGATCGATTCGTGGATTGCGGCAAAACCGACCGAATTTTTCACAAAGGGAATCCGTGAATTGCCAGAAATATGGGAAAAAGTAGTAGTAAGCGATGGACAATATTTTGAATATTAAATTTGTAACCATTTTACGTCAATAAAGTTTCAAATTTCGAAAAAAAACCGCACGAACTTATTCATAGTCCATTAGTTAAAATATCATTCATCATGCAGCAGAAATTTAATTCGTAGTTAGTTTTGTTTCGCCTGAATGTAATTGGGGAACATTAGGAAATTTAGATAATGTTCAAAAATCGGCTAAAGCCCCAATGGTGATGTCAGAGGCGACTGAAGAGTTGGAATTTTAAGTGGAAGTGCCCATTGATTAGGCAAGTGACGAGACTCGTGAAAATGTAAATGTCGGCAAATAGAACTGATAGAATGGGGAGTCCATACAAGGCGATAGCAGATGATTTGTTTTATTTCTTCCAATGCGGTAATTTGAATGTTAAAGTAATATAGTTTTTTTTTTTGTATACATTCTGACTGAAATTTCAAGATTATAGTGATCTAGTTTTTGTTACTGTTTTTTGTTTGTTTGTTTAGACTCTGATTCAAACTTTGACGTTCAGACCACCGAATTGTAAAAACGAAATAAATTAGGTTCTTGTGCTACTGCTACGACTTTGTACGAATTCACCTTAAATAAGTTTCCCTAAAGAAAGCTCAAAAATATGTCATTTATATACCATATATAAATCTAATGCTATATGGATCCCCCGTTTTATTATATATTATCTTATTTTTTATCATTTGTTAGAATTTTCAATGACTTTTAGTAACACCTCGGCAAGCACACGTAAGACGACGGCGGATGAAATCCCAAGACCCTTCTATCGAGGGTATAAAATATATTCCAAAACTTCATGCAGTAAGCTGCAGAAAATTTTGTGGCACATACTAGGTTGTTCAATAAGTTTTGCGGCTCGATAAGAAAAATACATTTTTATGGTTTGAAATATACCTTACTATTCAGTATAGTCTCCCTGATCATCAATACACTTGTTTCAACGAGATCCGACACACTCAAGTGAAGCCAAGTCCTTCTCCACCTGATCATTCCAACGCAGAGGAGGCTTTCCCCTTCCTCTACTACCACCAGCTGGTACCGCATCAAAATACCTTCAAAGCCGGAGCGTTTGTATCCATTCGGACGACATGACCCAGCCAACGTAGCCGCTGGATCTTTATTCGCTGCGCTATGTCTATGTCGTCGCAAAATCTTTCTCTCGAGCACTCCAAGCGTCACTTCATCGGATGTTGTCATCGTCCAAGCTTCTGCGCCATACGTTAGGACGGGCATGATGAGAGTCTTGTAGAGTGTTAGTTCTGTTCGTCGAGAGAGGACTTTACTGCTCAGTTGCCTACTTAGTCCAAAGTAGCACTTGTTGGCAAGAGAGATTCTACGTTGGATTTCAAGGCTGACATTGTTATCGGTGTTAATGCTGGTTCCTAAATACACGAAGCCTTTTACAACCTCGATATTATAACTGTCAACAATGACGTGTGTGGCGATACGCGAGTGCGCCGGCCGTTTGTTTGAAGACAGGAGGTACTTCATTTTGTCCTCGTTCACTACCAGACCCATTCGCTTTGGCTCTTTATCCAGTTTGGAGAAGGCAGAAGTAACAACGCGGTTGTTAAGGCCGATGATGTACAGGGCCCGCCATCTATCGTTACGGATTTGAACTAGGTATTATTTGAAGAATGGTAACACTTAGCTGTCATCTGATTTGACAGAAAATTAGTTTTATTCTTCCGCTGAACGAAAATGGTTGTGTATATGCTCAAAGAACACTGGGAAATATTGCGACATTACTTTGAAAATCATGGTAATGTTGCAGAATGTGTACGAAAATCACGTACGGCAATGGGAAGAAGAAAAGCGCCGAATGAAGCGTATGTGCGTTACTTTGCGAAAAAAGTAAGAGAAACTGGGTTGCTTATTGACAAACCAACGCGTGACCGACCAAAAACCGTGCGTACACCCGAAAATATTGCTGCTGTGGCCGAGAGTGCTCGTGAATCACCAGGAACATCAGTTCATCGTCGTCCTCAACAATACAATCGAAAATGTGTTGAAAAATTGGACCGATCGTATGGGATGGTGCATGGCTAGCCGAGGCAGCCATATGAATGAAGTTGTGTTCCATCATTAACCGAAAGGATTGTACTTCAAAATAAAAAAAACAGTTTGGAAAAATATTGAGTAGTTTCTTTTTTATAGCGTTTTTAATTCCGTAAAGTTATATGGCGGACCCTTTATATATCATCGGCATACGCCAACAATTGTACGCTCTTATAGAATATTGTGCCTGAGCGATTAAGTCCTGCGGCTCGTACGATGCTCTCCAACATCATGTTAAAGAAGTCGCACTACCGCGAGTCACCCTGTCTGAAACCGCGTTTGGTATCAAAGTCCACTTCATCCTTTCAAAATAAATGTTACTGAGAAAGTCGCACTCGAATGTGTTTTGGTTCCATTGTTAGCGAATGTGGCACGCAGAGTGCAGACTGCTTTCTGAACACCAATACTTCAGTCAATATATTTCTTACACTTCTCAATGAGATGCCTAGGGCTTCTACTAAATCTCTTTTAGTCAATCGACGATTTTCGAATATGAAATCCTGTATTTTTTTTGTCTACGATTTCTGGTTTTGCTGCAGTTTGTGGACGTCCTTGACTTGTACAACCACGTTTAAATTCAGAAGCCCATCTTTCGAATGGAAAAATTTATGGCGAAAAGTATATACTGCGTTCAGAAATTTACTTTGCTTTCAAACTTTCCAAAAATTAATTTCAATTATTGCAATTTACCTGATTTTTTCAATTGTAGAAAATACTGTGACACATCGATACTAAATGGCTAGCAGGCAAAAGATGAATTGACAGGTTGAAGTAAAGCTCGCTAAAGTTCTTACGAACCAACCAACATAACAAATAAAAATTTAGGCTAGTAGCAATGCCTTCTCTTATCGAATCGCAAAACTTATTGAACAGCCTAGTATGTTTTCACACGTGTGAACATATGCTGTATTTTAATTTTGATTTTGTCAGATACAAGATTCAAACCTATTTTATTGCTCTTGGCGATTTTTATTATCGAAAAAAATGGTGCAAAAAAATATTTTCCAGCCAAATACAGCGCACTAATCTTATCCTAGCCAATATACCTATGTAGAGATTTTGTCCACTGTGACTTTTCTCCGTGCCTAAAACTGAATAACTCCTATGTCCAGATCATTCACTTAATAGAAAAAATCCCTATTATCGGCCTATAAATAGTTAACTATTACATACAAAATGTTACATTTCAAACACTTTCGTTATTCTTGACGTAGCCACAGACCACCATGTCAACTACTATGCCCATGAGATTTTATGCGAATACCGACCGTAGCTTTATTTAATTCCAAAATCGCGCAATTAAGTCTGCCGCTCGAAGTAATGTAAACAGCGAACGTAGCCAACATAGCCATTAAAGCGGAAAAGCAATGAAGGGGAAAATAATCACCGCTAGCAATTTCCCAAAAATAGCTGCTTGAAGTGTTAATGACGCTGAATGCAGTTATCGATGCGCACTGTGGTAGGCGATATTTCTTTCATGACGCTTGCAGCGGCTTAACAATCACAATTTGCGGTTTCCAAGCGATATGTGGACTGATAATTAACATTTTCGCACATGCACGCACATAAATGTACACCCTGCACTAAATGAAACTAGTTTATGAATAGTGCCAGAAATAGCTTCTCAGTGCCTATGGTACTGGTTCTCGCTCTACTCTCGGGTAATGCTTTCAACTGTCCACCTTTACAGGGCACTGTCGTCCTCTGGAACACTTTGGTACGCGTTCTGAGCCGAGTTCATTTTGGACAGTTTATTGGAATGCATTTTATTGGAAGAAATAACAAAAGTTGAAGCTAAACCACATTGCCGCTGGGGTCACAGTAACCTACTGGTTTCGAGTAAGATTCACTTTTCGAATAAGTAAATGATTCTTAAACCTCATTTTGTAAAAAAAAGTCCTAAGAATTGGTCAAAAACACGCAAAATTTTTGCTATTGGTCTGCTTCTAAGTAGGCGCGAGTGAGTAGATTACTAATTAACCTAAGCTGCATCCGTTTTGCGCTAGTTTCGTGCTAGCCACGAAATATATGGTATGAAACTAGCTCTTTGGGTGGCAATCCTTTTTTTAGTACATGACATATACGCCTATACAAATGGGTGGTGTGCGCACGTGCGGGCATGAGTACTCTCTGTGAGTGTATATTTGGGACCACCATAGTTAGTTGCATGAAAGGTAGTTGGAAAATGTATGCACGTGCATATTCCGTCTACAATGTCAACAGCAGTTTATGGGCGGCGATTAAGACAGCATAACAACGACTTATACAACAACAACAAATGTGCTATTCCTCTACTATATCAGCGTGCGTAATGTTCATAATTAATAGCGTAATTAATAAATGCTGTCTGTGCTCTGCCCATTGGCATTCATTCGTGCAATCAGTCAAGCGAGCGCGTGAATAAGCGCATGAATGTGCCAGGTGGGTGGTTGCGTATACGCCCCATCCGCTACCGCAATTGAAATACTCTGGTAAAAAGGATGAAGAGCAAAGCAATTGCTGTGTTGCATATCATGGAAATTGCTGCATGTCGCATTTATGATGTGCTCAATAATACTGACGTGGAGACATTTATGTGCAGGTATGTAGATTTTAATTTATATATGTATAATATTTACATACATACATCAGGTGGTTTTTTAAAAATCTGTTGAAGCAGCAGAAAATTATGCCTGTATTAATTGTGGACAAAGCGCCAAAGCGCGAATTGATGCGTGACGCTGAAAAGTTTTTACAGCTTGATTTTATTGCCAAATTTTTGAGTATGGAATGGAATGCATTTTGGGGACCTAACACAAATTAATGGTGATGACGTTTGATCCACCAAATATGTACCATAGTTTTGCGTTTCTACAAAATGTGCCTCCCACAAGTAGATTTATCGGCCTAACAGACGTGAAATGCAGGAGCAAATTGATTTCACGTAATTAATAAAGTTTTTTAATTACCACGCACCACTCCTGGGGAGCTTCATTTATTCTTTTTGCGTAGGCTGCCCACGTTTTCTTCACTCGCGCAAGCCAACCTACCAAAATAATGTGTATAAATTAGGGACTTCAATCCCGGAGCCCCGATATTCATATGTTTATGTATGGAAAATCCGTGGGTGTGATACAAATGTGTGGATATGTGAAGGATGTCAATGCCGGAGAATGTCAGGATCCAAAGGAAGTACCGAAAATCTCAGAATTAATGGATTTTTATGTGCTAACCCATTAAGCATATCGATCACGGAATACCGGTAACAGTAACTTTGAGTACCCAAAATTTCGACACTCCAGCATAATTGGCTCATTTGGTTTTCATACTATATTATAGGTAACATTGGAAATTAAAATCTTATTGATTGGAAATTTATATTAATCCGAAGTTTTGCTTCGGAATTGAATTCAATCAATGTATGAAAACCAAAACTATTACAATACAATGTGTCAATCGACGGGACTGAGCATGAGTGAATGTAAGCCGGTGGCCCTACCTACAAACGAAAGCATAAAGCTGCCTAAGGTCATGTCTCCGAAAACTGAAAAAGTGCGTCATTCTGTAGGCAAACTGCCATTACAGAATCTAGTTGGCTCACTAATGTACCTGGCCGTCGCATACATAGTAAGCGTATCCAGCCAATTTAACACCAACTACGTAAATGCACACTGGGTGGCAGCAAAGCGAGTATTGCGCTATTTAAAAGGTACACCTTTTGGAGTGACTTTTACAAAAAACAGCTCTTTAGAAGGATTTGCCGACGCCGATTGGGGGTCAAATATTTACGTCAGAAGATCATACAACGGTTTGGATTTAAATTAGCAAACCAAGCAATGGAGCACGAGGTCCGCAAAACAGCGCATCACGGCTGTATCAAACACCGAAGCTGAATACATGGGGCTTTCTGATTCAACCAAAGAAGCATTACGCTTGAAGGAATTAGTTAGAAAAATAATCAGTGAATACAGAACAATAATATCCTACTTGTGCAATGACAACCAAAGCGCTGGTAAACTAAAAAAGTCCTATTTTCCATAATCGTACTAAACACGTCGACAAAAAAATTGCATTATAATAAAATATATTAACACTGGAGAGATACCAAAGAACGTGTTGACGAAAGGCTTGTCAGCAACCAAGCACCTTCATAGCATCAAAAGTCTCGGAATGAAACTGATTTAAGTTTTATAATTCGAGAACATTTATCATCATATAAAGGGTTTTTCAATAAGGGCGGGTAGATGTTGAAATGGAATAAAATGGCGTTTGCTGTGTGGCACATAGCGCCGTCCTGCTGGAACCACACGTCATCTAGGTCCATATGGTGCAATATGGGCCATAAGAAATTGGAAGGACCACCACGTCTACCGAAAAATGGGCGCAATGCGCGCAACGTTTGCGTTAATGAACACTCATTTCGCTAATGAAGTTTTATCATTTGAACGTGCTGTTCAATCGTGTAACTTGCCATGATGATTTGGCATAAACAACTGAATAATAAACAAAAGATTTGACAGATGTCACCAAAACAAAATGGCTGCCACAGGGCGCCAAAATCGACCCGCGCCAATTGAAAACCCCTATAGCTGAATCCATACAACCATACGTACACACGTTTAAAACAAAAAGTAAATAAAAAATTCCTGAAACTTCAGGATTAACAATTACTTCTAATATAATATTGGCATCCCTAGGCAAGCATGCCTAGCGCAAACACATACATTTGAAAAAACTAAAAATATACCGAAATTTCGGGATCGCCAATTACCATTAATAGTTACATGCAGTCCTAGCATACTTATACATTCAAACATAATAAACAAGTGCATACATATATACATATTTATAATGCCTGCTTACGTAACCAGCGTTTTATCTTAGCATTCACACAACAAATTGACATGAAATGAGATCACTATTGTTGAAATACCTGTCACGTCATGCAGCTTGTGCATCTGCTGCCTTTATTATCGTGCAATTTGTAGGCATCGTAAATAACTTATCCTCTGCCATGTATGCAAAAGAGTTAAGCGACTCATGACTTTGACGTAAATACGGCAGTAATCATTTTCATATCTATTTATTGCCCTCGGAAGCAGGTGAAATAAAGCTAAAAAAGTAGAGTAGTTCGAAATGCGCAGATTCTTAGTTTTCGTGAATAAGAATGTAATGGTGAATCGTATGTAATGGCTTGCAGGTAATGTATGCAATTGTAGTTGCAATCATACGTACTTACATAGTTGTAAAATCCCACTCAAACTTTATATCTACACTCGTGCACTTTTCATACAGTTGGAACCTATAATTCATAATATTGTGTGATTTGGTATATCTGTTTTTTTTTACGATAATGCACAAAAGTGGTGTTCTGATCTTACCTAAGTACGGCTACGAAATACTCACCAATCCTCCCTTTAGACATTTCAGATGAAGCTCATTCAGATTAATATTTAGTTCTTAAAATGAGAAGAAGCTTCGAAAGAAAAAATGTTAGTGATAACGATGAAATTAAGTCAAACGCATGACAGTATGGTATGGAGAAGATGTGCAACACCGTCAAGGAAAAAAATATTAAAAAACCAATGGAGTTTTTTAGTTATTTCAATATTTCACTCTATAAAACTTGAATTCAATACGATATAGAACTGCGTACCAAAATTTTATCTAGAAACTTATATTAAAAAGCGTGTAATTAGAAATGAAAATTCTGTAAAATTTTTCTAATTATTGACACAAGGGAAGGAAAGGCAAAACAAGTGCAAGTCTTCCTGCAGCTGGCACGGCCGGTATACAGTCACCCCTTGGCAAACAGATGCAGCAATGATTCAAGATGCGAACTTACATTATGTCAAAAAAGTACCAGGAATTCTTCAATAAAACGCAAACTAATTGTTTAATCATCAAAACTTATTTTGTTGCCTTCAAAAGCGGATCCATTCGAAGCAATACACATGCGCCAACGATTAGTGCAGTCATCAAAGCACCTTTGAACGCGTTTGAAGAGATCTTCTTCAGCTCCTTCAGCGAATTCTACTTAATGGCCTTTATCGACTTAAAGCGGCGTCCGCGGAGTGGCAATTTAAGTTTTGAGAAAAGGAAAAAGTCACAAGAGATAAATCCGGGGAATTCGGTGATTGTTCGATGATATTTGTTGAGTTTTTGGTAAAAAATGTGTTCACGATATGAGCCTTGTGAGACGGTGCGTTATCGTGGTGCAAGATCCATGAGTTTTCTTTATAAATACAAATTGGGCCATTTCATACGCACATTCTGTCTCAAATGTTCCATAACTTCCAAATAATATTCTTTGTTGAGCGTAGAACCATTTGGAATGAGTTCCGAGACCACAACACAATGATAATCAAAGAAAACGAGTAGCATCACTTTTACTTTAGACCAAATTTGACAAGGTTCTTTGGGTTTCGGCTTATATGGATAGCGCCGTTCAACCACCTGTTGACTGGTTTGCATGTCAAACTTGTACACCCACGTCCATCACTTGTTATGATGCGCTGAATAAACGTTGGGTCCAAATCCACTTGATCAAGCATGTCTTCAGCCACCCTCTTCCGATGAATTTTTTGAAAGAAATTCAACTCTCTTGGAACGAGTCGAGCAGCCACGCGTCTCAATTGATGGTGTAAAATGTTGCGAGTTAGTGCGGAGACACGCAAAGGTCACGAGCTACCTCCCTCAAACTTAAATGATGGTTTCTCAGTACCATTTCCTTTACTTTATTGACGTTTGCATCCGTTGAAGACGTTGATGGGCGGCCATATCGGGGAAACCCTTCCACGACTTCTCGGCCCTCTGCAAAAGCCTTATACCCCTCGTAGACCCGTATCACTCAACCATAGGCTTTCTGCAACATTTTCAACGATTCGGCACATGAATTCCCGTCCAAAACACAACATTTAAGACAAATTCTTTTTTCAATATTTTTATCCACAATAAAAATCGTAGAAGATACCTGCGGTTGTCTGATAAATAATTAAATGCCAAAAACAAGCTAATTGATAGAACTCGCTCAAACTCTGCAACACTATAGAGGACAGTTGTACCAACATTCCAGCAAAAAACATTTAGACAATTCCTCATATTTTTTTTTATAAAATGTGAGATGGAAAGGCCAAGCTCATGCAGGATCGCGAAAATCATTCTATGCAGGCACAATGTCTGGTCTACAAACCATATCATATGTCTTCCCAGGAAAGAGTGTAAACTTGTAAAGGGGATACTGACGGAATACTGTCTCACTCCGTCGAACACGGTCGAACTGAAGTTAATACAGAACGATACATGAACAATATTTAACGAAGTCCACGTAAAAAGAATTCTGGAACACCCACTCCGCCACTATCCACTTAGCAAAGCACAAATAAACTGCTTGGATTCTGCATCATTTTCAACCTTAGAAAGAGTGTCAGATCAAAAAGTTAGCAGCGTACTGAAATCACTATGGATCAATTTTTATCAGCCAAATCGAACCTTAACTGATTGTAGTATAAAATTTGAAATTTAACGTATACGATTTCTTTTTTCTGTTCAAAATCGATATTCAACAAAAAATCATCGTCAAAACTGGTCAAAATACTGAGCGCTATCGTTTTGTCGCTGGGTGTATGATGACTGCATATGCATATTAAAGTATATAGTTTGGAGATAGCATTCTCAGAACTGTACAGATTAAATAAATATTCATAAAATAGTTTTGTGCGAGTCACAAATTTCATCGCTTTGTATAAATCTCTGGACATTAGGACTCTATTTTTTTTTTTTTTTTTGTTACTGATGGAAGCTATTTCAAAAATTTGGGTTTTCCAATCAGAGGTGTTATTTTGACATTCAAACAATAATGTTATTTTTTAAAATAAATTATCGGATGTTTATTTCATTATAAAGAGGAAGGTGTGCCGTTAATAGTGGAAAATAACATCAGGCAAATAACCACCACGACTACGCCTACAGGACAATATCCTTTTCATGAAATTTTCCATAACCGAATTTCAAAGTGGCTGCCCTATGTACTCGATAGCCTCACGAATTCCATCTTTGAGGTCTCGAATCGACCTTGGGCTGTTGGCGTAGACCTTCCCTTTCACGTGACCCCAAAGAAAAAAGTCACAAGGTGTTAAATCACAAGATCTTGGTGGCCAATTGTGATCACCTCTTCGAGAGATAACACGGTCCGGAAACTTTTCCCGTAAAAGATCAATGGTCTCGTTGCTTGTATGGCACGCAGCGCCGTCCTTTTGAAAATAAACGTTGTCCAGATCAATACTGTCCAATTCCGGCCATAAAAAATGGTTAATCATTTCTCGACAGCGCAATCCATTCACCTGTAATACCTGTTATTGGAAAACCATATATTTATGCCAAACTCGAGCTGGGGAATAAAAACTTGATGCAGATATTAGCACAACCGCACAATTGTCTGACATTGTCGAACAAAGTTCAACTTCAAACACAGCAATATTAAAATTTATGATAAAAAAGCTTACTCGCTGAATCTCACACCTAGTCAGCCATTAAATTTAAGCCACTGGGATTGTATGTAAGCCACTACGTATGTAAATCACTAAGCTTTAATCACTCAGAGTTAATCAAAGCCATTTCCAATATGCATAGGTAGCAAAAACCTGAAACCACCAACTGAATTTCATCAGGCGATAGGCTACGGGATTTTAATTTTCAGCCTTGCATCAGCATTACACCGATTAACGAACTAGTCAGCTTACGCATGAGTGTTATACCAGTTGATGAACAAAAAAAGCAGATAATTGACTAAATCAGCATTTATATTCGTCTCGCATTTTTTCGTACATCCTCTACGTTTAAAGCATTTTGTTTCATAGTAGTAGAAAAAAATTTCTTCTGCAAACACCTCTAATGGATCAATTCAAGTCACTCTCGAACTAGTTTGATTTCTTCCATGAAATAACAGTTCATGTACTCGAATGCAGAGTAGTTTGGCTTTCTATTACAGGCAACTTGCACACATAGATATGGAAATGCATACATGCACATAATCTTCAAAAGAGCAAGGCTTGCAATCAAAAGCAGCGTGAAATTAGGAAGTTTCTCTTTCTCCTTTACTCACTTCCCCATGGTACTTTTGGCAGCAGTTCCGGTCAACTCGTTTGTAAAGCCAATTTAATTTTCAATAGAATTAACTTTTTTGTTCTTTTCGTGTTTTTTTTTTTAGCTTCACAAGTATTTGACTGTTCACCTTTGATTTAGAAAAGTTTATTTGAAATTAAATCTATTTGGCTTATTTTGCTTTCGACAACAGAAAAACTAACTTTATAAGAAATGAAAGGTGTGAGGGAGGCTCTCTAAAGTTTATTGCGGATAAATTAATATTTGTATGAAATTTGGAGAAAAACTGGTGCTGTACGTATTACTCAGAGTATTTTTCATCACAATCCGTTTTTAAACTAACTGATAGCATACGAACTTTATGTTGGGCGGATATCTCGTTGTTTTGGAGTATCCGCATATTGACTAAATCTCTTATCTCTTCGAAATAATGAAAGTGCCGTTGATCGCACTTAAACTTTTGGCAAATTGAAAAATTAGTTTATTAATAATTTTTTTTTTTTATTAAAGAAGTTACTATAGTTTGGTTATAGTCGCACAAAATTAATAATCCAATTTTATTAGTAAATATTTTTTTCTAAATAAAAACAGGATTTTAACTGATTGAAATTTTTATTTTGATCTTCATTTATTTTCAAGCTCGCCTGCAGTTCACAGGTGTTAAATATGATTGACGGAGGACGTCATTTGCAAAATTTATAAACCTTAAAATAGAGTGATTAACTTTTAGCCACATTGTATATTGATATAACTTCTGCTCAAATATGAACGAGACTTTATCAATAAAACGGTCCGTGGATGACATATGGCAAAAATAAATTTCTTGTTGGATGGTAGGACTGTTATAAGCTTACATGGCAAATTTCAGCGTGATATGTCACATAGTTTGTTTTCTGTGCTTCTGTAAACAAGTCAAGCTGTCAAGCTCGAGTGTGTTCTTCGAATTTAACGATGGAAATTCAAGTTGAACAAAGAATTTGTTTGAAATTTTGTTATTCCGCCTTAAAAATGTTGCAGACAAACTATGGGGATTCTGCTCTATCGCGTGCACGTGTTTTTCAGTGGTACAAATCGTTCAAAGAGGGCCGTACATCGGTTGAAAACTTGCCTCACGAACGTCATCCAGCAACATCAGTAAACGACGAAAACATCGGAAAAGTAAAGGAAATTGTGCTTGAAAATCGCCGTGTGACCGAAAGAGAGATAGCTAGTGAGCTGAACATATCAAATGGATCCGTTCATACTATTATTCATGATGTCTTGGGCATGAGACGAGTGTCCGCGCGTCTTGTTCCAAAATTGTTGAATTTTCTTCAAAAAGAACAACGCAAAACTGTCCCTAAGGAAATGCTCGCCATGACTGATACGAACATCCGGCACATCATAACTGGTGACGAGACTTAAACAACACAAGTGGGCTAACCAACTTTTCGCTAGGGTCAGGTGGCTTAAATTGTTTGTGGTTCGGTAGGGATGGTTTCTAGGGATTAGAAGATACGTGGGGGTTGGTGGATTAGGAGTTAAGTGGTTAAGCCTACTTGTGTTATGAGGCATCAAGAAAAATAAGATTTTTTTCAAGAAAGATATGTGACTAAACTCACTGTCTCCAGGGTTAAGTGGGTTAGCCTGCTTGCGGTATGGTAGGGGTGGTTTCTAGGGGTTAGGGCTGTGTGTGACTCGGTACCCGTGGGTTAGATAGTGTAGGGGTTTGGTGAGTTAGCACACTTATGGTGCGAGACAAAATTTTAAGAAAAATAAGACTCACTTCAAGAAAATCTTAATCGATTTTCAGGTGTAGGATAATTTAGAAACATAAAAATTTCAAAATGCGATATCTCTGCGAAAAAAAATGATATTTGAGCAAACAAAACGCCAAAGAAGAAGACTTGTACTTAAAGATGCCAGCCTATTTTTTTGGTGAAAGAAAACATCTGCAAGGCTACATAACCTCAAATATGGGCAAAAACGGTGTTTTTTGCACTTTTAGGTTAGGATATCTCGAAAACCAGAGCTGATAGAGCAATTCTGAGGCCAGATTCAGCGCATCAAAATCCTTCGAAAATATATAGTCCGGTTTCTGGGTCTGAGATGCTGTCGGCCTGTGTAATTAACCGTTTGTGTTTTATTAAATCAGTCTCGTTCATATTTGAGCAGAAGGTATGCATGCACAGCCCACGACACATAACGATAACACACAGATACTTTGACGATTCTTCTTCTTTTTTTCAAATACCGATTTTTATTTTTTTTTTTAATATGACTCAGTGTCTGATGAAAACAATATAAGCCCGAGCTAAAAATTGTATACAAAAATTAGTAAAATTAAAAAAAAAAAAAAATCCTGCATTTGCTATCTAGAGCAAATAGGCTACACCGTTAGTGAAAATATTTATGAAAAATCAAAGATACTTTTCAGCAACTTGCAATTTGCACTTTATTGTGCTCGAATTTAATAAGCCATAATACTACATATCAAAGAATTTTCTGGAGATTATAACTAAAAACCGCAGGTAGTGGTCCATATTATCTTATCAAAACGGCACGTAAGTGCTATTTGTAGTGTACATGGGGTACTCTTGCCATCTAACCTACCTACCTACCATAATTAAAAACGCTGGAATTGTGACGAAAAAACTACGAAATTTTTCCAATTTTTGTACAAAATTTTAGAATTGGATTTACATGGTTTATGTAAGACACTAAGCTATCCTTTTATAGTAAAAATGTTGAACATTAATCAATAGTCATCAATATGGAGAAAATGTTAAGGCTTTATCAATTGCCGCGCTATACTAAGTCCTATTTTACGCTCGCTTCGTCACGTTGGTTCTGACCTTCTGATCCGCACACTTTAAAATACTACTTATATAAATTCTTCTGCTTCGGGTTATTTGAACAAATTCAAAAAATCCTGCTCCTCGTTCTTTACAGTTTGTTTATCCACGTCCAATTCACTGCCTATCTCTACTCGAAGCCATTTGTTTTAATAGTCCAATTAATCACCTTAACACCTTTCTGTACCGCGAACTCTTTGGTTACTGGGTGTGCGCATCACGGGCTTTTGCGAACAGGGTTAACAGGAAACTTAGCAAACGGGTGCGCCTACAATCCAGCTAAGCTAATACTAAGGTAATGTAACTTAATCTGACTTTGGAACTTAGTTGGATTCATATCAAAAATATTTACTGAAGAGTGTTTGTTTATAAACGAATTAGGAGCCCAACTTCATTTATATAATTCCCTCAGGCTTCAAATGCTGAGCTTTCAGTAGAATGAAATGAAGGCAGATTGGTCTGAAATTCTTAGCTCTTGTTCGCTTCTTGTATGAAGGCAACTGTGCTCACCGCACTCTGGGCCCGAAACATCCAAAAAAAAAAAAGCTCAAAGATATTATTATAAAAAGATATGATTGTTTTTAGGCAACCCGTGAATGGATTTTTCTGTCTGAAATATTTCGGTACACTTCCGGAAGCAGTTCTTGCAAATTCCTCCTGTATTCATTGAAACCCGCACTCTTCAGGCTTCCGTATAAGAATATTTAACCCTAAAAGGATAATCCTTGTCGTTTAAACGAGAACTGTTCTTCTATTTTGATTTTTCTATTCCTTTCTATTCCTTTTTAAGGCTTATATTATTAAGAGTAGTGTTCCAAGTTTGTACGCTGCAGTTCTCATACACAAAATCGAAAATAAAAAAGTTATTTTTTTTAGTCGAAGGTCCTGTTGTTGTTGTTGTTGTAGCAGCATAAACATTCCCCATTCTACATACGGGGAATGCTGCTGGAGTGGCAATCCTTGGCCGGATATAAATCCGGGTCGTTTCGGTAACGTAGAACCGACTGCCGTGGAAACATAGCCAGTGCTTGTTTTTTTACGTGTAAGAATAATTCTATTATTATTTCAAATCTGCAAATAAATAAAAAAGGTTTTGGCAATACAAAGGCATTATATTTAAAATATAATATATAAAATAACGTTACCCTTGAAAGGTTAAGACCGAGTTTCATTAGAAATGAACAGATATACTGTTGATCCGAAACAGGGTGACCCTAACGCAACATCAAAATAGAAATCCGATACGTCACTGAAGAAGATGCCAGTGTGTGAGGTCACCTCCTCCTCCTCCTGCTTGGCATTAGCTAAGAAAGATGGCTCATCACCTCTGTTATCGTATACACTTCGCTTAGAATGAAATTAAAAAGTGGCCCAAATGCCTTATGTTTATGGTCTAACTTCCCCTGTATAAATTGGGTGAATTCGTTGGTTTTTCTACATATTGCTCTAACCAGGGTCTGGATCATCAGTAAGTGTTTACATATGAGGGCTTGATCTACCTCTTTCTCGCACGCACATATACAATGTTGGGTATGTCAACATGAGCTAGAGTTCTATAGCTCACACTTGCAATCTTTTCAGTACTAAAAGTAGGCAAAAAATGCTGCTATTTCCTTTCAGAAAAGCATACAGGATCATGTCTGTAAACCACCAGTTTGTAAACCTTGTTCGCTACTGCTCAGTCACGTTTCCCGGATCGAGCGTGCATCAGCTATGTATACCATCTTGCTTGGTCGTAATTGCTCTCTAAAAAATTTAATTATTTGATAACAAACTACCTTTATTTCCATCAGATTTAATCCTTTATTTTACCCTTTTCTGATATAATATACGTTTTTTTCAAAGGTAGAGTAATTCATGGAAGGGACGCGAACTCCTTTTAATCCACTTCTGTATTTATGTATTATATAAGTTAATATTAACGATGGTTGATATCATTCAGCCTGAAAGGAGCTTGCAACGGAAATCTTCTGCAACAGATGCGCTTAAAACTCTTCTTGTCCCTTTTATCTTCCATAAAAAAATATATCTTTTTATTAATACTCATAAAATACGGAAAGCTCAATCAGGAGCCGCATCTGTTACACTTTTTAAGTTTTCGTAACAATTGCTGCATGATCGCAGATATGGCATATGTAATTGCAGAAACTTTGTAAGTGGGTCACTGTTTGTGCCAGTGGTAAAAAATGAATTGCATGAGTCATAAAAAGTATAGTTTTCAGAAGTTGAATTTTAATTTCCGTTTTATTTATGTATGCGTACATATAAGACAACAAGAGAGGAATTTAAAATTCATTTTTTATTAATATTAAGATTATGGGTATTCATACACGAAGGAGTCAATGAAATCTCCCATTTTGTCTACTTTAGTTTATTTATATTAAGATGCTTTCCATTTCAATTCAACCGGGCTATTCGGGTCATGTTCTTCGATTTCGATGTAACTTAAATATGTTGCTCTCTGGTCAAAATAATGAGACACGTATTTTTTTGTTCGCCCGAAAAAAATTTTTTTCAAGAGTTATCGGCAATTTTGTTTTTCGCCTCAAACTCGATTTTTTTTAATTATATAAGAAAAAATTTTTTTTAAATGCCCATAACTTAGTCAAAAATGAACCGATTTTAATAATTCTGGGTTCAAAATGATCGTAATTACTTGCACAAGCGACTTCATGTAGAAACAATTGCAAAAAAGTAGTTGAAAATTTTTTATTTAGCAAAAAAGAAAAAAAATTTAAATTTTTTCAAAATTCAATATTTCAAAAAGTGTATTTTTTTTTTTTTTATAACTTTTTCCAAATCAAAAAAACATCTCAAACTTTAATTGAGCTGCATGCTTAGTAGCTAAAATGAGTTGTTTTTGAGTAATGAATTTTTGAGTAAACACCCTGTTTCGCACTTTTTGTTTTTTGCAAAATAAAAAATTTTCAACTACTTTTTTGCAACTATTTCTAAATGAAGTCGCTCGTGTAAGTAATGACGATCATTTTGAACCCAAAATTATTAAAATCGGTTAATTTTTGACTAAGTTATGGGCATTTAAAAAATTTTTTTCTTATATAATTAAAAAAAATCGAGTTTGAGGCGAAAAACAAAATTGCCGATAACTCTTGAAAAAATTTTTTTTCGGGCGAACAAAAAAATACGTGTCTCATTATTTTGACCAGAGAGCAACATATTTGAGTTACATCGAAATCGAAGAACATGTCCCGAATAGCCCTTTTGAATTGAAATGGAAAGAATCTATATAAGAAAATTTTTTTTAATTGCTCATAACTTAGTCAAAAATAAGCCGATTTGAATGATTCTGGGTTCAAAATAATCGTAATTACCTACACGAGCGACTTCATTTAGAAATAGTTGCAAAAAAGTAGTTGAAAATTTTTTATTTTGCAAAAAACAAAAAGTGCGAAACAGGGTGTTTACTCAAAAATTCATTACTCAAAAACAACTCATTTTAGCTACTAGGCATGCAGCTCAATTAAAGTTTGAGATGTTTTGTTGATTTGGAAAAAGTTATAAAAAAAAAAAAAATACACTTTTTGAAATATTGAATTTTGAAAAAATTTAAATTTTTTTTCTTTTTTGCTAAATAAAAAATTTTCAACTACTTTTTTGCAATTGTTTCTACATGAAGTCGCGCTTGTGCAAGTAATTACGATCATTTTGAACCCAGAATTATTAAAATCGGTTCATTTTTGACTAAGTTATGGGCATTTAAAAAAAATTTCTTCTTATATAATTAAAAAAAATCGAGTTTGAGGCGAAAAACAAAATTGCCGATAACTCTTGAAAAAAAATTTTTTCGGGCGAACAAAAAAATACGTGTCTCATTATTTCGACCAGAGAGCAACATATTTAAGTTACATCGAAATCGAAGAACATGACCCGCATAGCCCGGTTGAATTGAAATGGAAAGCATCTTAAGTAATCTAAAAAATATAAAATTTCTTACAGACAAACAGTGTAGTAATTACAAATCACTTCAATAATTCAATTAAACAGTTTATAATTCCTTTTTGATGACGAAAAATCAATAGCTTGAAAACTTTAGAGCTAATTTAACTTCTTCCAAGGCTTTTTGCATTGGCAAATTAGAGGCATCATTTGTTTTTTGTTCTTGTCGTAGAATGTACCAGATAGGTACCAGTTTTCATCACCCTACGAAACATGCATATGTACTAGGTTGCTCAATAAGTTTTGCGGTTCGATAAGAAATGGCGTTGCTACTCGCCTACTTTTTTTCGTTTTTTTTTTGTTATGATGGTACACTCTTGTGAAAAAATCAAGTATCGTGCAGTAATTGAAGTTCTAATTTTAAAAGGTTTAAAACCAAAGGAAATTTATGAATAAAAGTTTAAAGTGTATAAGGACCTTTCCTCAACAATTATCACAGTAGAAAGATGGACTGCTAAATTTAAACGTAGTCATCGTCTTGAAAACGAGCCACAACAAGAACGCCCAAAAACAGCAACAACACAAGAAATCGTAGAAAAAATATAAGAAATCATATTCGAAAATGGTCGACTGACTAAAAAAGATTTAATATAAGTCCTATCTGCATTAAAGTATTGGGTTTCAGAAAGCTATGTGCACAACGGGTGCCGCATTCGCTAACAAGGGAACAACAGCAACATTTAGAGCATTTTCGATAAGATAAAGTGGATTTTGTGCATCGACTCATTCCCGTAAATCAGACTTGGGTATATCACCTTGATCCGAAATCAAAACAAGAGGTTAAAGAATGGTGTGAACCTGGCTCTTCGGCTTCGGAACGAGTTCGTGTCCAGAATTCGGACGAAGAGGTGATGGCAACAGTTTTTCGGGATGTGAAAGGAATTTTGCTTGTGAATTACTTGCAAACTGGTAAAACAATAAATTCTAAATATTATTGTAACCTGTTGAATCGTGAAAAAGAACCAGTTTGTAAAAGAAAAAAATTATTTTTCATCAGGACAATGCACCGTGTCACAATGGATAGAATCCCAGTGAATTCAAGTTCAAATTGTTGGAGCATGCACCGTATTCACAAGTTCAAGTGACTTTCTTCTGTTTAGAGACTTATAAAAATTCATGCGTGATGCGCTTTTTGTCAAATTTTGAGGTCAAAACAACTGTCGAAGCGTGTTTTGCAGCTCTTCCACATTCTCATTTCAGAGATAGAATTCATAAATTGGAATATCGTTGATACAAGTGTATGGATGTGCAGGGAGACTATATTGAATAATAAGATACATTTTAAACCATAAAATTGTGTTTTTTTATCGAACTGTAAAATTTATTGAACAACCTTGTATGTGATTTCAAGTTCATTACTTGAACAAACAAACAAATGATTTAGAAAAACTGTTTTGTCAAGTTTCGCCAAAAATTAGTTATTCATTGTAATCGTACAATTTTCGTGCCGAAAAGGTGTTCTTGCCCAACCAAATCCTCTTGCTTGGACTTTCAGTTAGATCTACCGAAAAATCTGGCGGTTACATTCACCTCACCTTCACCTTTTGTTTTTTGTTGCTAAGCATTGTAGTTTTAATCTTTTGGCGATATAGTACTGAGCCATGATGGAAAGAATAATGAGATGGCACCTATCGTGGTTCCGTTACCTTGCTCTCAGCGAATTTGACAACGAGTTACGTGATTTTAGCTCCAGTATGGCCAGATTACCATTTTTGTAACTTGATTTAGCTTTTTTTGTTGTTATTTAGTCACGGAGTTTTAGTTCTTTCTTCATGACATTTTTCTAGCCTGTTCTAATTAAAATGTAATGTTTATACTTTTCTAAAATATACATTTTTTAATAATTAGTTAAATAATTCACTCAGTTTTATTTATCTTTACTTTTTTTAACATCTGGTGGCATTGCCCGCGATTGCAGGTGTTGTTGGTGTTCTTCTGCTTTCGGCAGTCAAATCTCTGTCTCTCGCTACTGCAGTGTTGCCTAGCTTTGGATATAAAAATGCACTAAAATGCCCATTTAAATAAAAAGAAACACCAAATTTGTATCCAATCACTTAAAAAACTTTGTATGCGTAACAAATTATCTTTAGAATGCGCGTTTTTAATGTAACTTAAACTTAAATAAATGTGTTATGCTTATGTACAATTTAATTTGTGAGTTTTTTTTGTTAAGCGAGTCTCTTTTGTTAAGGGAACGACTTATTTGCTATATTTGAGGTCATGTATATTAACTAAATAAGGTACTCTTTTTGTAAAATTGTCAGTATTTTTTGGTTTTGTGGCTTATTTTTACAATGTATACACCTCCTGATGCCCTATGTCCCACTAAGGATTGGTGGCCGGAAGAAACGATTACACCTCTATGGTTTTAATCCACATTCAGTAAATTGAAACGCCTTTTAAAATGTGTAAAAAGGTTTTCAATCTTAAGAAGAGTTGAGAGAGGGACATTTAATATTCTTGCATAACCTTAAGAAGAGCAAAAAATTAAATTCACGCTTTCAAAATATCAAATTTTATAAGAACCAACTAATTTGCATTAGCACTAAAATCTTCTCAGAGTGGCCTTTTTAACCTTCTTTTGTATTATAATACAGTTTTTTTGTAACTTAAAGTTTCGGTAGCTTTAAATTAAAAAAAAAAATCTCGAAACTTCAAAATTATCGCATTTTCGGTATAAAAAAGCACTAAATTTATTGCGAAGAGCAAATGATTGGCAATACTGCACAACTCGGAAAAACGTGACGTCACGCACTCTCTGCTGGGCGCAGTCTTCTTTCTATCATTTTTGGTACTGAGCCGTTGTTGTTGTTATTATTATAATAGCCTACTTTAGGTGATATTAAAATATTTTTCATAAGTTTTTAGAAAAGCAAAGATTTTCGTCTTGAAAATGCAGCAGCTATCTGGCAGTCCTAATGACTGATCGATTTGCAAATAGCCTGAGGAAAGACTAAGGGCGTACCTCTATTTTCATGGTAGGTAATAGTACCTCTTTTCGCATTGATACGCCTCGTTTCAACTCTTACCTATTACACGCTCCGACACATGTTTGTTAAAGTAAATATCAGGTCAAGTCACATGCCTCATCTGCTAGTATTTGTGACTTGATTTTTAAGCTAATAAGTAATAAGTAATAAAACTACTCTTCTTAATCTTGGAATTCACATTTTATTTAAATTTATTTTATTTATTTTATTTTTGGAGTTTACTCCTTAAGAAACGATATATAAGGCCCGTGGTATGAAAAATATGGGTAGTAAAATCGTGTGAATCACCGGAAGTGTACGCTGACGGATGTGACGCGTTGCCCTTTTTCTATATTCTAGTGAGAAAAAGCACTGCCTACCTTGTGGCGCTACTTTGTTGGTGCAAACTTGTAGGAAATATATATTTCCTTGTGGTTGCCAATTTCTAGTCAGAAATAACATTGCCCACATTTTGGTGCTTATTTCCGTTTCCTATCTAGTGCTTGTGCGTTCGTTGAGAACCTACATATACCAGTGATATCGCCTGAACCTTTGGAGGAGATTGTCTTCAAAAACCCTTACAATGGTTCATCTGCCAATTACACGCCAATGAACTACCGCTTAGACATTTGTTTGAATACATTGATGGTTCTACGTCTGAAAGCTTTAACGTTGAAATAGAGAAAAAATTGAAGGATTGTGAGAAGCTTTCTTTCGTCAATTATAAACCAATTATATTCACACTACCAGATATATCCAGTGAAAAAGATTTAAGTACGGATCAAAAATACCTATTTGATATTTGTACTGCTATTATAAGTGGACATTGCAACGACAGCTTAAAAAAGAAAAACCCCAAAAAAATTGTTCATTCCAGGTGGCTTACTATAGCGAATAGAATAAATAAATTTATATTTTTCCAGTAATATAGAAAAGGTCTTCATTTACTCCTTCTGCATATTAAATATATTTTTAAGTATCACGGTAATCGTTCTTAAGGAGTAAACTCCAGTCGCGTGTCGGAGCTGACACACACACCTCTTTTTTTACATTTATTTTTTCTGATTTTTTCTAAATATATATTTCTGAATTTATTTGAAAACTGTCATAGTTAACTGTTTTGTTGTTACATATCACTATCGAAGCCTACTTTTTTCGACCAGTTTTTTGGGTTGTGTTGTAGGTTTCACTTGAGGAAAATTGTTTATGGGCATGCTCGCATGTTGTTGGTAGTTTATTGGGGCGTCAACTAATATATTAACTTATACATAAGGCATGGACATTTTTGGTTAGAAAATAATAAATAAATATATCTCATGGTGGAGGAAAGGGTTTAATTTTATCGAACGGTGGTATATTGAAAAAAGGGTTAAGACTTATACACAAAAACCAGAAGAACTATAAAACTGTCTCATATATTTACACACTTCTTAGACGTAGGCAAAATATATTGACTTCCCAAATAAATTTCAATCCAACTGCGGGTAACTGCAAGTTTTTTCTTATATTTTAATTAAAAATGTCATTAAGCTAATGGCTCTCGGAAGTTTGCCTCATTGACAAGCTACAGATAGGAGCAGCAAAATGATATAATGCGAGTACAAGCAGGTGTTGGTAACTAGTTTGAATGCTAGCGCTGCGAAAACTTTAAATTAAGAGTAAAAGTGCACTCACTTTGTCTTTTTGTTTGGATATTCATCCTCACCCTCAGAGCACCACACAATTCAAGCTAAAGCTCAAGCGCTCGGGACTACGTATTTGGCTGACTTATATTTAAACTTAATTTTAATTCTCATCTTCATAGTGCTCAGGCAAGCCTACTACTTGTCAGCCAGCAATGCATATATCTAATTAAAGGCGCGCCACAACAAGTTTGCTAAAATTTCCCAGTTGCCACAAAGTAGAGTGGCAAGCCGTAACACGTGCAATTTTTTGGAATATAAACTTTTGAGTTCCTTTGAATTCCACCATTTTAAAATTGCTTGCTGGTAGTGCGTAAGTGGAATAATGCAAAGGTATAAAAAGGAAAATACTAGGTTTTCCAGCTTACATTTCAATGGATACTAAGACTTCAGGTGATAAGAGTCAAAGTGAAAAAGAGAGTAGAAATGAAAGTGAATATAAAACTAAGTATTCGAAATAAGCCCTCGGTGCGTGTCGCTCGCTCCTCAGCGGTCAATAGGGCACCTGTGAGTGTCTCAGTAAAACCGTTTACAAGCAATTGAAATATAATTACGTCCCAATATCTAACAAAAAATGTATAGTTTAATTCTTATAAATATATACGAGGGATAACAATTAATTTCTAGGATTTTTTTAGGTTTGTAGTGTTTTTACCGAAGATTTTTATTAAAAAAAAAGCAATAATTATATGGACAAGTTAATTAAGTATATGTATATTCGCCGTTGCTGCTTACAAAGTCTTCCCACCCAGTTTTTCAGGACCTCTTAACTCTAAGGTAATGCCCTTCATATGGTTTGATAGGGAGTGGAAAAGATGGCAAGCGGTAGGTGCAAGGTTCGTTGAATATAGCGGATGCTGAAAGACCTCCCATTCGAAATTTTTGAGTGCGGCAACATGGGGCTGACCTAGTCGTGAAGGAGTATGGGTTGACCATGTCGACTAGATTTTTTTCAGTCGAATAGCCTCATAGCCTCATTCACGCGGTGTAGCTGGGCAATGTAGAGCACCATGTTGACCATAGCATTATTTGTGAGCATTTTCCAGTGCACCATGCCCTCCCAGTCCCACCAAACACATTTCATGATCTTCTTTGGATGAAGGTCCGGCTTGACTGTCGGCTTTAGCGTATCTCCTGAAGCCACGCACTTCTTTCTCCACTTCATAGGCACCATTTCTTATCTCTCGTGACGATTCCGGACAAAAAGCGTTGTTTATGACCGCGTATTCCTCGATGGCGGGCAAGATGCTGAGAAGAAATTTGAACGCGACTTTCTTTATTGTTTTCGTTGAACTCGTGAGGCACCCAGGCTCCCAATTTTTCGATTAGTGCCATTGAATGAAGGTGACTGAGAATCTTTCGTAGTTCATTTTTTCCGCCAATTCATAACTGGTTTGCTAGTCGCATTCAGAAGACCTTCCGCTACGGGAGGTGTCAGCGACGTCAAAGTCCCCATTTTTTAACTTTGCCATCCATTTCCGTGCTGCCGACTCGCCTGTGATACCTTCTTCATACATGTCACAAGTGCCCCTTTGAAAAGCAAAGAAGAGCAGGTCTCAAAATGTTGGTGTTCGCCTCCTGGGTATTCCATTTCTAAGCCTCAAAACTAATAAAAAAATAAATAGCTCAAAAATACAATTAACATAATTTTGTGGCGAACAAAGATCGAATGATCTTCTTTTGCCACACATCCAACAACTCGTAGTAAAATAAAACCGAATACTTATAACTCTCGAAGACTGGCAATACGGTACCTGTCGTAGCTGGAAGCCTTTAGCAGCTTTTCTTTTTGTGTTTTACGAATTTTTCCGTATCGGGTAGCCACTAGCGATAAGACGTGGTTATTTGAGTGTGAGTATGGTAAACGAAGTCAGCAGTAGATGGAAAATTATTTTCTGTACGTATTCGAATGCACCTACTCCAAAAATTTATGGGAATTCCACTTCGATATTTAACTAAAAAAATTAGAAAAAATGTAAGTGAGTGTGGTTTTGAAAAATAGCCAAAAAATTGTTGTCACAAAAATATTTTTTTTTTTTTTCTGAAAAAAAAATTTTTACAAATTATGTTTTTCGCAAAATTTTTTTTTTTACATTTGTTTTATGCACAAATGTTAAAAACAAGCCGAAAATATATCACTGCAAAAATTTCTACACCAAAATTTTCCATACTAAATAAATCTCAAAATAATTATATTATATTACAATAAATTTCTTTTTAATTTTTCAAATAAATCAGATTTCAAAAAAATTACGGCGATGTCCAAAATATTTGAATTACTTGACATGGAATCGTTCATTAGCATACTGGAGCAGCTCTCACACCCCAACAATACTCCAAGCCATTATTTTCTCTTGTTAAAGAATTTTCAGCGAAATAAAGCATTCCAACGTAGTCGCACTTCATTTAAAAAGGGGCTGCTCAGCCCTACAACACTTTTTTATTTCCTACAATAAGTCTACCTTCAAAGAGACTTGCCACTGCAACATACAGGAGGCCAACGACGCAGTAATAAACTCGCGGGCGCTGTTACCAACATCACAGCCTTTCACACCGATGTCTATACACATAAATTTGAAAGATAGCTAGTTATATTCAACTCTTTTCCAGCTGCACTCTCTGTCTGATCAATTCATCTCTCTACTTGCAATCAATTATATCAATCATTAAATGCTTCGAAGCCTCACCTAAAACGTTATCGATAATCGAGTACCGACCAGCTCAAAATAACTCTCATGGTTCGCTCACTGATCCAAAATCGATAAGAAAAGATATGCCCAGTCAAATGCCTAGATTTTCATGAGTCACACACAGTGTGGTTGTGTGTGAAGAGAGTTAACTGCGTAACTAATTGATGAGAGAAGAAACCACCCTGTCTGACATGATCACTGCTCATAATTCAGTGATAATGCACACCTCTTGCAAACTCTTACCTGCAACTACAGATTTCATTGGACAGGTAAAAAGAATATGAGTTTTTTTGTGGTACAACGTGTCAAATGTGGCACGCACTACCCATACAAGATCTGATCATCTCATTTTCTTGGTACGCTTCCTTCTTCGTCAAGTTACTGGCAGCTTCACATGCCAGCAAAATTAATACAATTAGTTGTGGCGCAGCTGTCAAATATCGGGACGCAACTCCGTCACTACTCTGCAGTAACAGAAAAATTTTTGAAAAAGTTATTATAACTAAAAATGGGATATTCGCTCGGTTATCCGAAGTTTAAATGAATAAAACATAAATAAATTTCACTTATGAGTGATTTGCAAGACGTCATACCTATCCATATTGACTTTATGATAATATAAATATTAAAAAACTTTTTTAAATCACCCAATAGTTTTAATTGTAGTTTTATCTGTAAGTTCAGTTGATATATACTTTCAAATTCTTCGTAGACATATTTTGGCTAGGAAGACTTCCATTCAAATTCCCTGTACAAATATTTTTCAGAACAAATTAACCATCTATCAACCATTGAAATACATTTTCTAAAAAATAATTACACTGTGGAACAAATTCAGGTTAGCAAAAATTAGGCCAATTAAAAAAAAATTCGAACTAACATAAAAAAACGGCGCGATACGGGTCTTCTAATTTCGCCTCTATTTTCACCCGCCACTCTCAGAATGGACCTAATTTTTGCTAACCTGAATTTGTTCCACAGTGTTATCTAAGGACACTTTAGTGTAAGAGTAAATAGGTTCTTCAAACATTTTCCGCGCGTAATTTGACTATAGAATGTATCCACACTACATAGCTACCCAACTTAACCCACGCATATATGCTTTGTTATTTTTGTCGCATTAAGGTGAATAATATCGAATACACAGATAAATATTTAAAAATTTAATTACACAGGTCATAAAAAAATAACGTGAAAATGCATAAAGCGTAAATTGTTTTCCTTCCTAGATTCAATTCTTTCCTACAGACTTCAAGTCATTCCACCACCAAACAACGACTCCGAAACTTTGACACCCATTTTGTACGGCTGGAAATCTCTTTTTCCACAAAGCAAGTGTATATAAAGGGTTTTCCAATAACAGATGTTATTTAAATATATAAAAGGCTATCGAGAGATGATTAACGATTTTTTATGGCCAGAATTTGATGGTATTGATGTGAACAACGTTTATTTTCAACAAGACGGCGCTACGTGCCACAAAAGCAACGAAATCAATGATCGTTTACGGGAAAAGTTTCCGGACCCTTTTATCTCTCGAATAGGTGATCACAATTGGCCACCAAGATCTTGTAACACCTTGTGATTTTTTTCTTCGGGGCCACGTGAAGGAGAAGGTCTACGCCAACAGCCCAGAGTCAATTCAAGATCTCAAAGATGGAATTCGTGAGGCTATCGAGAACATAAATCAGCCACTTTGCAATTCGGTTATGAAAAATCTCATTAAAAGGATATTGTCCTGTAAGCCTGGTCGTGGTGGTCATTTGCCTGATCTTATTTTCCACTATTAACGGCATACCTTCCTCTTTATAATGAAATAAATGTCGGATCATTTATTTAAAAAAATAGAACTTTTCTTTGAATATCAAAATAACACCTCTTATTGGAAAACCATTTATGTATATACTCGTATACATACATATATATATATAATTGGCGCGTACACCCATTTTGGGTGTTTGGCCGAGCTCCTCCTCCTATTTGTGGTGTGCGTCTTGATGTTGTTCCACAAATGGAAGGACCTACAGTTTCAAGCCGACTCCGAACGGCAGATATTTTTATGAGGAGGTTTTTCGTGACAGAAATGCGCTCGGAGGCTTGCCATTGCCTGCCGAGGGGCGACCGCTATTAGAAAAATGTTTTTCTTAATTTGTCGTTTCACCGAGATTCGAACCTACGTTCTCTCAGTGAATTCCGAATAGTAGTCACGCACCAACCCATTCGGCTACGGCGACCGAAATTACCTTTGGAAAATACTGCAGACTCAGGTCCGTAGGGTGAACTTTTTTCCGGTACGGTCTAATGTGCGTTTAAAAATGTAGAGTTAAACTAAGCTTTAACTGAAATACGTAAAACAATCTGCATTAGCACTCACACTAATGCAATTTTCTATTCATTAAATAAAACTGCCAATGCCACTTGTTGGAAAATATTTTTTTTATTGAATTTTTTACTATTGTATTTTTTTTTTACTTTTTTATAAGCTTTCTCTGCCAGCTTTTGAAATGTTATTTAAAAAATGTTCACCATTTTTTAGCGTTTAACCAATACCAACACAGCATTTTTCTATATACTTTGCTTGCATAAACTTTCAGTTAGGAAGCTTAAATACCCAATCGCTGTCAACAACAATGTAGTGTAACGGTAATAATACCGAAAATTCAAATGTGCGCACAAACAAAAATAAAAGCGGATTAAGGGAAATAAAAATTGCCAAAGTGCACTTACACAATGAAATACAGTTAAGTGCACTAACAAGCGCATCCACTCATACTTGCCTGAGTAGAATAGATGTGAGCGTATGTGTGCAGTTAAGCGCATGGAAAAGCAATCAGTTGAATTAAAAACCAAAAGTTAAAATTACCAAAGAATATAGGGACAAAAATCTGAGCTGGATTAGAAAGAGGGAGTTAACAATTAAAAAAGTCAAAAATCTACAAAATAAATACCAAAATCCGTAACGTGTATATTTCGTTAAAAAATAACTGCATTTTGCTTTATATGGCGCACACAAAAGAGGGGAATTATGAGAGCTCAACTAACTACAAAGACAAAAGTGAAGCAGAAATACATATATCAAAAAAGAAATTCGTAACCACTGAAAATGAATACATTTAACTAAGGCAAGGAAGGGACTAAATATAGTGTGGCTTCTACGAAGAGATAAAGTAAACACCGCAACGAAATGCAAGTTAAGGCAGCTACGGGAGCACCTTAACTTGCACGACGGGATCTGTTATCAAAGTTTAGGCAAATAAAAAAAAAAAATTATTTGAATAAATCCGAGTGGGGCATTTATTTACCCAACGGAATTATCAGGTCAGTCCATAAGTTCGTGCGTCTTTTAAAGGTGGTTGTAAAATTTATAAAAAAGAGTTTTACATTATTTATTAATCAATAATATATTTTGCTTCATTATTTACAATGTCTTCCCAACGTTTAGGCAAATTTTTAATTCTCTGCTCAAAAAATTGTTTGCCCTTGGAGCCAAAATACGCTTCGATATCCCTTTTTATAGCTTCTTTTGCGGAGTAGTTCTTGTTACTCATATGGGATTGAAGTCCACGGAAAAGGTGATAATCAGAAGGTGCAATATCCGGAGAGTATGGAGGATGCGGCATCAGCTCCCACCCGAGCTCGTTCAGCTTGCCTAATGTTAGCCTTGCGGTAGAGGTCTTGCGTTGTCGTGGTGAAACAAAACTTTGCGTCTATTCACTAAAGACGGTCGATTTTTTTAAGTGCCTCATTCAGGTTTGATAGCTGATGGGAATAATAATCAGCAGTTATCGTCTGGTTTGGTTCCAGAAGTTCATAGTAAACAATACCGGCCATATCCCACCAAATATAGGGTTGCCAATATTCGACGGACTCATCTGGCAACCCTGTATCTTTACCATTAAACAGTACACGATACGCGAGCGCTCCCTAATTGTTTACATTCATTTACATTCAACAAAAAAAGTCAATTGTGAAAATTCAACGTGCGTATAAAAAATTAAATAATGTGAAAAGTTCGCCTTCTAAGAACACCTTTAACGTTTCCACGAAAGGTTTTCGACTGGTGATGCCCTTCCTAAACCAAAGAGGCCAAATCAAAACCGACCAAGGCGTCGCCAAAGACATGCCAAAATCGCACTTCTCAGCAGTTGGGCATTGCTCGGACTACTTTACAACGAATTATCCGCATTGATTTGCATTTATTCCCGTAAAAGATTCAATTGACGCAAAGATTGTTGCCTGCGGACAAGCCTCGGCGATTGGAATGGGCCCAAAGAGTCATCGAAATCCGTCGGGTCCGTCGAATATGGGCAACCCTGTAGACAGGATAATCTTCTTGGGGTGAAGGCCATCTCTAGGGGTCGGTTCTGGTGTTTCATCTTTATCTAACTATTGGCGTTTGCGAACAGGATTATTGTAATGGACCCATTTTTCATCACCAGTAACGATACGGTTCAAAAAACTTTCATTTTCAAGCCGTTGGAGCAGCTGAGAACACACATTCACTCTCTGCTGAAGGTTGACGACGGAAAGTCTATGCGGAATCCATTTTCCCAGCTTTGAAACCTTTCCCAACTGAACCAGATGCCTGTGAACTGTTCCGTGCGATAAATTTAACCTCTGAGCTATCATATCGACTGTCAAATTTGGCTCAGCTTCCACGAGTTCGAGCAAGGCGTCGGAGTTAAAGACTTCATGACGACCAACGCGCGGGGCATCCTCCACGTCGCAGTTACCACTTCTTAATTTTTGATACCACTTTTGTGCAGTCCTTACACTTACGGTATCCTCTCCGTGAACAGTGTTTATTTCTTCAGCAGCAGTTGTTGCATTTTTACCACTTTTATAAAAAAAAAATACAAATTATGCCTCTTATACGCGTTCGGATGTTTTTGTGTGCAAAAATCGAACTTATGGACTGACCTGATATTTGAAAATAATGGATTTAATATACAACTTCGAAGCTTCAATTGATTTGCAAATAGTAATATAGAAATAATTTCAAAGAAGTTATTACTAAAGAGTTGGGTGTATATTACCATGGACTAGTATATTTCCGCAAAACATTCGCTAAACAACAAAATATGGATACAGATTCGCCTCGACAGGCAACAAGCAACCGTTCCCCTTTATTTTTACAAACCAAGAGACCATTCGCTTTAAAATCCCTTAAAATACGCCTTGGCATTCGAAAACAACGACACAAAACTATAGGTAACAACATTTGCAGGCATAAAATCAAGAAACACGACTCTACCTGAAAGATAAGCCTTACCTAAACCTTTTTCAAATCGAGTCGATATTTAAGCGTACCTTTAGCTTCGATTCCGCTATTATAAACTAAGTGGCATTCACGGCCACAAAGACTAAGCCATTTAAAATTTTCATAAGCACTTGAATTTTGGTTACTACTTTTTTTTATCGCATTCTGATATGTCAGTAGTATTTCATCCTGTTTCAAGAGATTAAGGTAAACCTTGAGAGTAACGCACAAATCTGCAAACTCCCTGCCAACAGTGGAAAAATAGTGGACTTTAAACCGACATAAATGTATTATTTTCAAACTTTGAAATATTCCCCACACACCACCAAGCCCTCATATATACACATACAGCAGAAATTGGATATGACCTAAAATATGCAAAGCCACCTGTGCAACGCAATGCGATAAAAAGGAAATGTTGCAGTGGCACAGGACACAAAATATATGAGAACAACAAAATGAATGGCCGGGGTGAGCCAGCAAACAAAATAAAAATTTGCACAAAATCAAAAAGGCTTCGGGAGAAGCACCTTGCACTTGCTGGGGCATTGTGCATGGTGTAACATTTTTAATTGCATGTACTCGTATGTACGTACTTTTATAAAAGTATATTTTCACATTTTCATACACATTTATTTTTATAAATACATGTGGTTTTACAATATATAAACAAATATTTTTGTTTGGCTAATTTCTAATTATTTTCACTAGAAAACAAATATTTTCACAAAAATTTCAACTAATTAATGCAATCAGTGACTTTTCTCTCTCGTGAACTATTAACAGTGATATATGTATTGTATATATGTACGTATATGGATGAAAGTAAGTATGAAAAGGGTGGTTAATATTTCAAAGGTTAATATTTCAAATTCATATTGGGAGGTTGAATTAGTTTTAAAGGTTTTTTCGAAGATTTGGGGCTTTATTGTGAAAAAATGGTACAAAATATTTTATTTGAAGTATTGGCCATCGCTAGCTACAACTTTCGCCCATCTTTCGGGCAATTTCCGGATGCCGTTTCTCCAAAATTCTGGCCGCTGCTTGGCTATCCATGACTCAACCCATATTTTGGTAGCCTCGTACGAGGAGAACCGCTGGTCCGCCAAATCGAGACTCATATGCCGGAACAAATGATAATCGGAGGGAGCTATGTCTGGACTATACGGCGGGTGGGGTAACACTTCCCAGCCAAGCGTTCCAAGGTATTTTTTGACAGGTTGAGCAACATGCGGCCGAGCGTTGTCATGTTGCAAAATAACCTTGTCGTGCCTTTTTACCGTTTCCGGCCGTTTTTCTTTCAATGCCCGGCTTAAACGCATCAATTGCAGTCGGTAACGATCCCCCGTGATTGTTTCGCCCGGTTGGAGCAGCTCAAAATATACGACGCCGACCTGATCCCACCAAATGCAGAGCATGATTTTCTTGCCGTGAATATTCTGCTTGGCCGTCGACGTTGATGCGTGGCCGGGCAAACTCCATGATTTTTTGCGTTTTAGGTTCTTGCTTTTGGATCATTCCCATCGCTTTTAGACGCTTGCAAACGGTTGATTTATCAACGCCCAATGATTCAGCAAGCTCTTCTTGGGTTTGGCACGAGTCCTCGTTTACCAATTCCCCCAATTCCGCGTCCTCGAACTTTTTGGGCTGGCCAAGACGCTCCTTGTCTTCGGTGTGAAAATCACCACTTTTGAATCGTCGAAACCAGTACTCACATGTTGAAATCGACGGAGTATGGTCTGGGTAGGCCTCCTGCAGCAATTCACGGGCATGGGCTGTATTTTTTTTCAAATTGAAGCAGAAAAGCAAAGCTTCCCGCAAATTGCGTTTCGACGGCACGAAAGTTGACATACTCGGAGCACGAAAACACTGCGTTGTTTATACTTCAGCGAAATGACAGATACTGATAAACAAAGCCTAGGGATGAGGCTTTGTCATGAATATATATTCAGTATTGCCAACGCGATAAAGTGATAAATAGCGCCATCTGTGTGTCACCTTTAAAACTAATTCAACCTCCCAATAGATGAACATTATACATAAAGACTTGCATTTACACGCTAAAAAGGTGCCATTGACTCAAGAACTAAAGCCCCTTGTCCATTTCAAGCGTCGTCAATGGTCAGAATGGTGGCAGGAAATCGCAACAGTGAATGACCAATTTTCGGAGAAAATCATCTTCAGTGATGAGGCACATTTTCACCTCAGTGGATTCGTCAATAGGCAGATTTGCCGCATTTGGGCGAATGAAATTCCAAGAGGGATTGCCGAAAAACTAATGCACCCACAATGAGTGACTGTTTGGTGCGGTTTATGGGCCGGCGGCATCATTGGGCCGTATTTTTTCCAAAATGAGGCCGGTCAGGCAGTTACTGTGAATAGTGTTCGCTATCGTGAGATGATAGCGCACTTTTTATGACCCGAATTGGAAGATATGGATGTGGCCGATATGTGGTTTTAACAGGACGGTGCCACTGATCACACAGCTAACGAAACAATGGCTGTTTTGCGCAAAAAATTTGATGGCCGAATAATCTCACGTCGCGGCGATGTCAATTGGCCGCCAAGATCATGTGATTTGACACCGTTGGACTTCTTTCTTTGGGGTTATTTGAAAAAGAGGTGTACATCGATAAGCCAGCAACAATCCAAGAGCTAAAGGATGAGATAATTCGGCACATTAACGGCATAGAACCTCAATTATGCCTCAGCGTCATCGAAAATTTAGACCATCGGATGGAGGTGTGGCGCCAAGGCCGTGGCGGCTATTTGACCGATATTTTGCTTTGTACGTAATTGAGCTACACCAATATTATCATAATGAAGATAAATGACAATAATTTTTTAAAAACATTGTATTTTATTCAAAATCAATACCGGCCTTCGAAACTTAACCACCCTTTATAAGCTACTGCATTTACGACAATGTTTTTGTCCATTGTGTCATTGCGCACTGCTTTGAGCCGATTTGGGTTTCACTTGTTGGTTTCAGAGCAGCAATGAGATAATAGGGAAAATAACCAGGCGGTAAGAGGAAAGTATTTTACATATTTGTGCATACAAATTCATAGAAGTTGGAAAAAACTTTCAAAAAATCATACCGATATTTAGAATTTCTAAAGCTAACTTGAAAAACGTTGGGTGACTTTAGGTTGGGTTTGATTGAGACAGCCATCCCCAATGATATGCAATTAGGTTTAAGCCTTTCGTGTTGCCGCAGCAGATTTATTAATGTACCTCAGTTATCTCAAATTAATTCGTGCACAAAATTAATGTTGTCAGCTTCCTAGTAATCATGGAAGTAAGTCGTTCAAGTTTCTTGAAAAAAATATCAGCCAACCGTTTGCTAATTTCACCTAGATGCTGTCGGCCAGTGGTAGAGAAAGTGTTGCATACAAATTTTAACCGTTTAATTTATATTTTAACTATACGTAAGGGATGAAATATGTTATGTTACATTTGGATGGAATTTTTTCAATGTATTACTAACTTTTTTTTATAAAATTTTTTTTGAAAACTTGGAACGGACCTCTCCATTTCTGCAAAAATCGGCATATCAAAAAATCCAGTAAGTCCATGAAGGATTCTCTCGGACTAAGCAATAATTCGTGCAGAACTCTTGTAAAAGGGGAAGATGCGGAGTGGACTGAACCTGCAGAAGAATCCTTGACTATCTTGGTAAATCATCATTTTTCGGAAAATTCTATTGTCTCATTGCACATTGTCGGCACGAGTCCATAAGTAGATTACCCGATGTTTTCGAGAAAAATATCTTGTCTGCCGACAGAATCACCTAGGCAATCAATAGTTTTATCTCCTTTAAATCTCCTAGTTTTGACGTCATCTTGAATGTGATGCTTCAGAAAACAAGTACCTTGATGGTTCTCCTCCTGGCAGAAATATACATGGTTTGTATGGGTCATAATCACATCCCGGCCAAGTGGAAAAAAACGAGCTTTGTTTGCTTACCCAAGACAGGTAGGAGTGGTTACGACTCAGTCAAACACTTCAGGTCAACCAATCTTACGTCATTTTTCTTGAAATTGTTTAAAAAATGGATAGATTTTCACATCCGAGAACACATTGAATCTAAATTACATACTTTTAGCGCAGTACGATTACCTGACGGAGAAATCCATGAAAACAGCCTTAAATGAGGTCCCACCACCACCCGGGAAACGTTTCAGGAGCTTTTATCTAATAAGGCTAGGGCGCAGTCAATTTGCACTGCGCTGCTCCTATGTTATGCTCCTCATGGCTGAGATCTTGTGAAGTTCATTGCTTATACCCAGTCGCTAGGCTGCCAGTTACATCCTCCGAGTCAACTCTGATAAAACGGAGCTACTGCTATTTCCAGATTAAATATATACGCTCTCCCGCTTTCATCGGATGTTAGGTACCTGGGGGTGATACTTGACTGCAAACTCCAATAGCATAGCTTATACTTCTGCAAATCTATATTCGGCAAAAAATTAGAAATCAGCCCACAGGTCGTGTGGATGCACAACGTAGTGATGCTGCCAATTTTAACGTATGGATGACAGGTTTAGTGGGAAACTCTTCAGAAGGGCTATAATATCACTAAACTGGGGAGGGTGTCAGCGACTGCTCCTATTGGCATCACAGGAGTATGTAGAACTTGTCGCTTTTACTTCCCATCAACTTTCACGCTATTTTCATCGCTGCTCTAAGTGGAATCTGTTAAAAGAAATTTGGACTGTGAAGGCAATCTTTCAAGGGACATGGTAGCATTTTTAAGGCCGGCGGGCCAATTAGATGTCCTAAATTCAGTAGTTTTCGCGAAGCGTTGTAGGATGAGAAAAAAAACAATTAGCCAAATGAAGTTTTGGGGATAGTTTAATATATATTTGAACTAAAAAAAAAAAATTTGTACAATCTCCAACAATATATTGTAAGCCGAGTTATCAATAGATTCCCAGAGTCTTTGCGATCTTTCCAGCATGCAGGAAGCTTAGGGCACAGGGAAATGAGGGAGATATTAATATTTTTTCCGATAGTCAGGCTACCATCAAGGCTCTGGCGACCGCTAGAAGGAAATCAAGTCTCTTGAGTGTGCAGGTAACATTTCACTGTTCTGGGTTTCACGACATAGGAACATAGAAGGTTAGGAATTTGCTGAATTGGTTTCAGAGTTCACCTAAAAGGACAGCGGCATCTTCCTGAATGTCGTCAATAGGGAATTATACAACTCATTTCTGAGGAAAGTGCAGAAACTTGGAGCTCCATTTCTTCGTTTGTTATTTCGGAAACCCTTTGGCCCCAGTAAAATAGACGTAAGGCGGAGGACGCAGAAAGACCTGGGGACTCCACGCCATTCAATTTCCAAACTTGTAGCTGTGTTTACCGGCCATTGCATGATCGGCACATACACATAAAAGCAAGGGCTTACATCTAGTACGCATTGCAGAGGTGTTGAGCACTTTCTCTGTAAATATTCGGGTTTGCCAGCTAGACTACAGGGTTTGATTGAAAAGTAATAAGCCTTCCCGCGCGGAGCGTCTGCCAAGCGATCAACCGAATCGGCTGGTGGGGGAAAATGATCGCTGGGCCTTCCCCTTCCACTAGAAACCGGTCCCAGCTCGCTGGCAACAGCGGTGCAGTCAACATCGCTCCACGCGTGAAAGCTGTTTTAAAAGTGTGTTAGGATTTTGCAGTGGCGAAAATGCAGCGATCGTTGGAGCAACGTTACTCGATTAAATTTTGCATAAAGCTAAACAGTTTGTACCTCCAGGAAGCACTGTAAACGCGGCATTTTACAAAGAAGTGCTCCTCCGGCTAAGAAACCGCGACGGCCCGACCTCGTCAACAATTGGACCCTTCATCACGACAATGCGCCGGCGCACACCGCCTTCCTCTGCACCTCTGCATTGGCCAAGATGGGGGTTCCGGTGCTTCCCCACCCTCCCTGTAGCCCAGACCTGTCCCCTCCGGACTTCTTGTTGTTCCCGCGCCTGAAAAGAAAGCTTAAGAGGAGGCGTTTCCATCGAGGCGATCCAAAAAACTGTGACAGCCGAAATGAACGCGATTCCGGCGGATGAGTTTAAAAAATGTTTCCTGCAGTGGAAGGACCGCTACCAGCAGTGTATTGACACTCAAGGGTCCTATTTTGAAAAATATTAGTTGTATAAGCCTAAAGATTTAATAAAACTGCTTAAAAAAAATATGGATCATTACTTTTCAATCAAACCCTGTATTAAGGTTACTGGGTGCTTCTTTCTTCAACAGCCAGCCGCAGTACTCCAACCTAAACCCCATCAACCCTCACCATTGCATCAACAGCTCTGATGGGCTGTAGATATCTGCCCGCTGGAGGTCTCATAATTTTATCAAAACAGCGCTTTAGTGCTACTTGGGGAATGCCAGGTATTTGAATCATTTCAGCTACCTACCTAGCATAAAAAGTTAAGGATGGAAAGTGCACCATGATAAAAAATCAGCCCGAATTTAGAGCCACTTCGAATTTTAGAGCCACTTATGAAAAACTGAATGGGCTGTAAAATGGCTTGCCGAAATTTCTTTCCTAAATACTGGTTACAAAATATGAAATTTATTTGAAATATGTTGAACTTTTATAAGACTTGTACAAAGTTTGAAACTTGGTATTTGGTGTTTGTTTTAGAATGAACCATATTTTTACAAAAAATTTATGGAAATTAAAAAAAACAAAGATAAAATAGTAAATAATGGCCAAGTGTTATGGTACTGCAGTTTTGTGTTGTGCTTGTTTATCCGAACCTTCTTTTTGTTCTTAATTGGCGCGATAACCGCTTACGCGACTTGGCCGAGTTTCATAAAGCGCGCCAGTCGTTCCTTTCTCGTGCTAACCGTCATCTTGCATAGCCGCAAAGCTTCACAATTTGTGTCAAATTTTACAAGCTTTTCAAAATAGTAAAAGATTTTTTGTCATAAGCAGTAAATCGTATTGTTATAATATTATTATTACCGAAATTATGTTCGATTTTTTTTATGGAAGGAAACACCGTCAACAAAGAACAAATTTAAAAATTCAATATTATTTTGTTGTCAGTTGTATGAATAAAATTCAATAGATTGCAGTTTCATAGCAAACCCAGACATTTTCTAAGCATTCTGTCTAAAAAGTTTAAAGTTTTGATGAAATTTGAAAGCAAATGTACATATATTTTGTACAAAAATTTTAAATACAATTTTTAAATTTTGTAAAAACTTGAGACTTTGCGTTATATGGGTTGTAATAGGGTACATATGAGAACCAATCGTAGAGGTATTAATTAAAATAGGCTGGGGCAGGTATATGATATAGTCCACCGACTTTATTCAAAACAAAGCCCATACTTAGTCGTTGTCTGCACAACTCAAATAGAAATCTTTCTTTGTGCTCTTCAAAAAAGGCTTCATTAAACAAACGCTGTGTGGCTGCCTTTCTGCAGCAAAAAAGTTGATTTCATAGTTTATGGCGTTGGCAATATAGGTACGAATGAGTAATTATTTCATTCAAAAAAATGCAAACTTTTTCCGCCGCTATGGTGGCCTTTGCCCTAAAATACTCAAAGCTTTGCGTCTATGTAATTAGAAGCGGCACCATGAAACTGTAGTTACAAAAAACAAAATCGAAAATAGCGCTTTTTGCCGCAAAACTAAAAAACTATACGAATAATTGTCAAAGGAAAATTTTCATACCCAACAATATGTACCAGCAGAGAGTGGCCAGATTACACAGAAAATCAAAAATCGAAAAACAAGATTTTGAATCGAAAAACCAATATATGAATGCAACTAAAAATATAACTTTGAAAACAGTTTCGCAATAATCAATGTATCGCACAACATTTCTGTGTACACAATAGTTGTACCGCTGAAAAACGTTTATCTAAGAAGAAAAAATGTCTGCTGTTGTGCCTACTATGGAAAAAATTTGTGTTTTTCGTGGTGCGTACGAATGCATGAAAAAAAGGTGCTCACTTAAGTAGATAGTGTTGGGAGTGACTGTCGGTAATAACAAGAAAAAACAACAAAGGCTCGAATGGCGCTTTAACAAAAACTGGAAAAATCCGCTGCTACAGCTATCACGCACTTTCACAGATGAACCCGAAAAGCGCAAAAGGTTACTTTAAACCAAAAAGGCGCCCGTAGATAACGTGGCGACCAAAGAAAAACAAAAATCACAATTTACAGTCGGCTAGCTGGTGATCCAGTGGATAGAGGGAAGCCGTATAATTTATGCACCAGTACGCCACGAAATACGCCACGCAAGCGCTTGATATTTCGCCTTACAACACCAAAACTTTGCAGGCAGCGATTTTCGCTTTGTTTAATTTGAAGTGCGTTGCTTTTTTTACAAAAAATTACAGCGAAAAACTTTGCTTTTAATTTCAAGTACACTTTTACACTTTTTGACATTCGACCGCAATGTGAGTTCATCCTGCGTATTGATTCGAATGACTCGATTGCATGAAAAGAAAGGTGTATCCAAGTGATTGGTAAGCATTACAGAATGGCGGAGTAAATAGGTGAAAGGTAAGTAAGCCTGATCGGTATCCAGCTAAAGTAAGTTTGGAAGTTTTGTATGAAAAAACGTGCGTGAGTGAGCAACAAAAATTGATTTCAGCTAAGTTATTGAGTTGGTTGAATAAAGGCTACATAAGTTGATTACGGTATGAAAAGTTGTGGTATCTCTTTGCTGGTACAAGGAAGTTAAAGAGATTTTGTGAGGTGAATATGTAGAGTTGTATATACAGACACACATACAAGTGCATCTTTGAGCACTTCTGCAGTGAAAAGCCGAATAAGGCAGCGAGCATTCCCATTCATGAACTGATGTTTAGTGAAAGAAGTGATGAGAAATGTACCAGTTGCACAGTAATTCGTTACGGGTGTATGCATAACAAATATTCTTGTATTAAAATGAACCAGAGACCGTAATTATTATGAATTTTAACAAAACAATTTGTATTTATTTATTGTCATTATAATAAAATTGTAAAATTTTCGATTAATAATAAATAGCCCGTAGTCGAAAATTCGACCAATAGCAATTCTTACAGTAAGTAATACCTTTTTCGATTTCAATTGCGCTACACAATACAGCTACATATACAATCATATTTATTAGGTATTGTAATAAGTTTCCGTTTAAACATTGATCGGAACAGTTGGTAATCCGAAGGTGCAATGTCTGGGGAATAAGGTGGGTGGGTCAAGATTTCCCAATTCCGTCCCTCTAAATATATCGGGAACGATTTAGCAACGTGTGGCCTGGCGTTGGCATACGGCACATTCAATTTGTTATATTTATCGTCACATTCCGGCCGATTTTCTTTGAGAGCTTGATTCAAACGCATTACCTGCAGTCGGTAACGATTTCCAGTGATGGTTTCAAATGGTTTAGAGGCTTCAAAAAATTGATTTTTATTTTTGCATAAATGTCTTCCCAAACTATCCAAAAATGTTCAGAAGCAAATTCAAAATATTTTCGGAGAAGAAATTGTGAGCAAGCGTCAAGCAGGTATACAAGCGGCCGGATCGCTCGAAGTGCGTTTTCTCGGTTTTTTATTTTTGCGATTTTTCCTAATTGACGGGAAAGATAGGGAAAAAGTTAAACGCCCTATCGAAACGAGATAACATTGATTGTATTCAGAATTAAATTATCTTCTAGTTGAACCTAAAAAACCTTTAGAAAGTTGTGATTAACCCACTTTTTAAACAATGTAAAGTGAATTTGGTTTTCCAAAAAAATGATTTTTTTTTTAATTAGCGAAAAATTGTTGAATTTGTCACTTTTTGTTTAATTTTCTTGGTTTAACTAGAAACTATACTATACCAAAATAAAAACTTTTTGGGTTTTGGTTTCAGATGAAAATTGCGGCCTGCATCTTTCCCGCCGCACGACACAGGCACACCCGAGGCGCCTCGGCAAAATGCTTGTACCAGGCATAATGTGGCACATATTTGAATGAAAACATTTGAGAAGACTGTTGAAATATATAAAAACAAAACTAGAAAGTTTCGTTTCAATTGAATATTTCTTTCCTTCCCAAAAAAATCCACGAAAAAATCGATTTTTTGAAGCCCCTAAAGCAGGCTCCCTCCTTAAGGAGTTCCTAATTGATGACACCCTTCTGATCCCACCAGATGCACAACATAACCTTTGAAGCATGAATATTTTTTTTTGCTGTCAATGGACCGGGTTCACCTGGCAGGCTCCAACTTTTTCAACGCTTAGAGTTATCATAATAGATCCATTTTTCATCGCCAGTGACGATGCAAAGCAGAAAATTTTTTCTTTTCAGCCGTTCAAGAAACATCTCTTGGATATCCCTCTCCTTTAATTGATGTGAAACTCAGTTACCGGCTTTCTGGACCTTTCTCATTACGTGCAAACGTTTACCGATGGTTGATCTGTCAATACCTCAACTCTTTAGACATTTCATCAAAGGTTGGACATGCGTCTTCATCCACGATCTTTATCACTCACGTCGAAATTACCACTTTGGAAGAGTCGAAACCACTATTTTTTCAAGGTGTATTCAATGGAGCGTGATTACCGTAAATAGCGACCAATATACGATACGTTTCAGCTGCATTTTTCTTTAAAAGGTAATAGTGAAGCATGTCTTCCCGCAAATGCTCTTTTTTCAGGACAAATGTAGACATTTTTGACGGCAGATAAAAAGGGATCTTTACGCTTCAAATGAATGTCGACAACTGCGATCGGGACCTAACATATACACCTTCAAATCACCAGTATATTACTGGAATGAACACAAAAATAGTATCAGCAGCGACACCTCTTTTACGAGAGCGGAAACTTATTCCCAAACCCAATAAAACAGCCAATAAAACAAGTTTATTATTTATCAAAGGTTTATATTTTGACAGCTATTTGAAAATGTATTTTCAAACAACAAACTAAGTAGCTTTAATCCAAAATCCATAATATTGTAATTCAGTTATACGCAATCTATCTGTTTCATTAAATGATGGTTCCAGAGAAAAGATTTATGAAGATTTCAGTTTGTACGGGAGGTGCTACGCCCCAATATCCAATACGTACCACTTTTCCGAATAAGGCTGATATTGGCATTTGGTTTAACTGTATTTAATTTCAATATCTTAGATTTTATTGTTCCGAAGAAAAGCGATTGGAAAATTCCAGTTTAAACGACAAGTGTCAAGTCCCCTTTTCGAATACCTGCCACAATTCACCATAAATACGATATACCAATACACTTAACAAAAAAAAAATTCGAAATATTTTGTTGTAGAAAGTATATTTTTGTATCAAGAATTAAAAAGAAAATATAAAAAATGGAAAAATAAGAATCGAAGATATTTAATTAATTTTATTTTAAAAATTCTACACCAAAATTTTCAACACTGAAAGTCTTAACATTATTAAATTTTTTTTAATTTTTTCTTTAGTTTTTTCAAGGTTAACTCTTATTATACTCATTCCAATATTATTAAAATACTTGGCGATAATATGGAAAGTAAGTGGATAACTTAACATGGAATCATGTAATAATATCTTAATTTCGATTTATTCGGAGAGAAATTCTGGATAATTCCTTATCCGCTTGATTGACGCAAAGAACCTCTTTCGACTCATTCAAAATAGTAGCCCGTCTTAGCCTTTTGGATGCATTTTATTGCTGCCTCTAACTGATTTCGTTCTGACAGCAGAGATTTCTTCGGAGAAAACATTGCGAAGCTCCTTGTTCTTGCAAAGAAATTAATTTTTTTTTTTTTCATCTACTATAGACGACTTTAATTTACCAAAGAAAATCCATGGCACTTCTAGTTATTTTACCGAAACCCACTTCAGCATAATTACATTTATAGATACTTACAGAAGTAAGTATAGAAATATGAAACAGTTATATAAATGTGCTGCAAAGCCATCTAAACCAGCAGAAATAAAATGCTAAATGAACAAAAATTCGAGGCCAATAATTTGAATGTCCAAATTCCATTCAGCTTGTTTTGGGCAAATAGTACAATATATCGACTAAGATGAGAGCATTAGATTAAGAAAATGTAAATGAGCCTAAATGTATTCCCATAACGACGGCAACAAAGGTAACAACAACGATAACCAGCTGGATTGTCACAGCCATAGCAAGAAACAACAAAACATTGTTACTCTTTTGCACTCGCAATCAGATTTCCTGAGTTTCAGATTTTCGATAAGACGTTGTTCCGAAATTCTTTTGTCGCTATTTTTCTTTGCGCATTCGTTGAATGCAGCAATCAATTGTCTAGAAATGCGTGGAAAACACAAAAAGCAAAAACAAAACAGGCAGTGTGTGATCTTTGTGTCAAAAGAAAATTTGGCCGCTTGTTTTTTTTTTAGTGGCCGTATTTAAATGGAAATTAAAAGAAGCGATTTAAATGTTCCATTTGAATTACTCAGCAGCTTAACGAGAACTTGGCAAATTGACAAATGGCTTTAGGTTTTGCCAGTTAAATTGAAATTCATGTATAAGCAACTGTTCGAGAGTTAAAAAAGCAAAAATTTGTTGATATTCATGAAGCCGCAACTGCCATAGTAACGCTGTTAGTAGGTAGATATTGCTTTTTTTATTTCTATAGAACAATTATATGCATAGGCTTCCTGTTATCTGTATACCCTTCATATTACATGAAACCCAATTGTAGACCATTACTGCGATTTAAAATATTAAGCCATTGCCGGGCAAATTGAAATAAGCAGCATTTGGATTTTTTTCGGACCAGTTACACCAAAATTCAAAGTATAAGTATTAAGAAATTTTTTTCATTTTAACACTTGAGTAGTTACTTTTTAAGGTAATATTGATTCGTACTCAAGTACTCAGCGGCCTGTTCCGCTTTAAGGCTCAGAGTGAGCTCGCAATGGAAGGCTATCACATATGGGCATTCAACCGTCTTAAACTCCTATACGGATATACCCAGTGATTGTGATTATCACCCTCCCAATCCCTGCTTCGAAAAGAGTTTCTTAGTGAAAGTCCTTTCTATTCTGGAATGGCTTGAGGAAGATCTAACACCCAACACACATGTTCAGATCTACACGGATGAATCTAAAATGGATACCGGTGTAGGATCAGCGTTATATTGCGAGAAGATATTTATCAGTGACTACTTTAAACTACTAAATCTCTGTAGTGTTTTTCATGAAGCCTTAAAATGGTTAGAAATAAAAAGAATATCATCAAAAGAATGCATTCCAAATAACATCAAGGAGTGTCTTCTTGTTATGATCGCACTAATCAATGCGGCAAATAAATCAAAGATGGATTAGTGTCAATAACTGTGAAATTGCTAGGGAAACATGGCCAAGGTTAAATTTACGTCTATCCATGATTATTATAAAATTTAGTAGACTACAATTAGGACCTTAGCTCACATGGCATTTTCTCATAGGAAATCACGCAAGGAGATTAGAAGTTTACATGTCTGAATTCCGTCGTAGCTGGAAGAGTTGGAAACAATTCAACACCTTTTTTGCACATGTCCGACTCTAGCCAGAAGCAAGAACTTATTATTGAATGTGGATAATCTATACACTTTTTTACACTTTGTCAGAATGGTTCAATCTAGAAGGTAAATGTAGCACAACGGACCCATTTCGTGGTCTAACGCGGCTGCCAAACTTAACCTGAACAGGATATTTTTATATTCTTCCTATTTTTTCATGTAAACAATTGAGAATACTAACTTTTTTCAGGCCGCTGGCTTCTGCTGCTAGTTGCTTTAATTGTGTAAAATTAAAATTTATAACTATGCTTCCTGTAATTAAATATTAACTTTTTTACCACAACTTTCACTGCTACTTCTTTCGATAGAAATAAAATCCTTTGCTTAACTTTTCAACTAAAATATACAATTTTTTTACTGCAATACAAATTTTCGCTATTTTTTTCGTTTTTGTAACCTTTCGAATTTTTTTTTTGTGCCAAACAATTTTTGAGATGACTTTCGACGTTTTTCGATTTTGTTGAAATTTCGTTTAACAAACTACTTTGAACTTCATAAGGCATTACAAGTTTCAACAATTTAATATTTAATTTTTTTTTACGAATCCATAAATGCATTAATCGAAAACTGCAAGAATAAACTGCAAGCAAAAGAACAAAAGTCATAAAAAAATCGAGAATTAAGATTATGAAAACCCAAAATATTGAACCTAAAAATAATAAAAAAGTTAATAAATTGTATTTAATTGATGAAAAGAACGCGCGTGTGCTGAGTGTGAATTCTGCGCTCCAATTTTGTACTTTACACATAATTTTTGAGCTTGAATATTCACATATATAAATGCGGATATATTTTGCGTCCACAGTATTTTTAAGTGGACTTATTTTCAAAATAAGGCGCTTTAATATTCTTAATATACATTTTTACTCTATTTTCTACTTTTATAAAATTTTCCGATTTTTTCACGTTTCCACTTCTTTCGAATTTTTTTCGGCAATTTTTATTCCTTCATTAGAATCTTCTTAAGATTTCATCACTTTTCATTACTTTTAACGACATTTTTTCTCGGCTCATCATACTTATCGCACGTCTAATTAACTAAGAGGCTTTTCAATAGAGGCGGTAGGATGTGGAAATGGAATGAAACAAGCTGAGGTTATATTTTATTTGTATGACCAACACACAGTCATGGTTAAAATAATCACAGCGTCACATAGTTCCAAGTTTTGGCTATTTTTATGTTATTTTTTATGTTTCTTTTCTTATTTCTTTATAAAAATATAGTTTCTCTAATAACAAAAACCGAATAAATCATAGTTTCAAACATCGTGCAGAATTGAAATAAAAAATTTAATATTGTTTAGTCCTAACTTTTGCAAATTAGAATTTAGAGTTTTCAAGTACATACTTTCGAGCAGCTCATTGAATTTTGGTATATAAAAGTAAAATTTTAAAGTGGTTAAAAAATCGCCTATTTCTTTACATTTTTTGTTGGCATTCTCCTTCCACAATACAACTTATATATCGCAATTTAATGGATTCTAAAACTGCATATCCAAATTTTCAAGAAATTCTGACTAAAAAATAATAATTTTGAAAAAAATTAGTTGGAAGAACAAATTAAAAATTTTGAAAATATGTCTCTGAGAATAAACGAAAATTTGAAAGAAAATTTTTTTGAAGAAAAAATTAAAAATTTTGAAGAGAATTTTTTTGAAGAAAAATTAAAAATTTCAAAAAATTTTTTTGAAGAAATCTTTTAGTTTTTATTAATTTTCAAAAAAAATTTGAGACCTCGAGTTATAGCTTTTGTTTTAGTTTGAGTCTTGTTTTTATGAATAAAGTAATAAAAATTAAAAAAGATTTAATCAATTATCAAAACTTTGCACTATGCTACTGCAGATATACCATATTTATAGAATATTACATCGTTGAAAGGATCACCACACCTTTGCTCGATAACAAGAATTCAAGAGGCCCAATAGTCCGATTTTGTTAACTTAAGGGTAATCGGTTCATTGCGGATTATTGGCATATACCTGTTAGAGGCTGCAAAAGAAAAAGTCTGGCACAATAATTTATCATAATCTCGGTAGCAAACGTACGCAAAGTGAGCGTACGTGAAAATTGAAATTCGAAAAGGTTGAGCCAAGGAGCACCAGGAGATTTAGTGGCTCCTAAAACTCTCAGGCTTAAAAGCCCATTGTATTTAAAGCTCTGGAAAGGGGGTAGATAGTAAAGGAGGGAAGGATAAAAGTATCAGAGAAAGAGATAGGAAAGAATAGAGACAGAGATAGAGATAGTTGGTCCTGTGAGAATTTTCCAGAATATTTGGCAAATCTGTAAATGTCCTCTAGTTTTAGAGAACGAATATTACTCTAGCAAAGGCAGGACACTCACAGACAAAGTGCTCAGTGCTACCCGCCAAGCATGAGAGGCACATTGGGTCCTCAATGTTTCCAATGATGGTCATATACTGACCCCATGGGTTGTGACCTGTAATGATACCGACCATCAACCGAACGTCTTTCTTTCTAAGTTTTAGTAGAAAGTTTGACAGTTTTCTGTTGGGACTTGTCACAAAACACTTTGCAGTTCCGCAGCGTTCTAGATCGGACCATCGCTCTTTATGGAGATTTCCTACATAATCGCTGATCCAATTCATGATTCCTGCGGAACTGATTCCGATTAGTGGCTCTGGCCCCTGTGATGGGGCACTGTTGAGCCACGGTTGGCCAATTCATCGGCAATTTCGTTTCCTTGAACACCGGAGTGTCCCGGAACCCATATAAGTACAAGCCTGTTTTGTCTTGCGACAGAATTAAGCTTCTTCTTACATTCTTGAACAATCTTTGAGGTTTGCTTCGCGTTCTCCAGGGCCTTCAGTGCAGCCAGACTATCACTGAAAACTCCAATCGGTTTCCCGCTCCATCTCCCCTCGATTATCCATTCGGCTACTTTCAGGATGGCAAAAACTTCTGTTTTGAAAACAGTTGCCATTTCCCCCATAGCACGTACGTACTACGTTATGGTTTGGCATCAGTGGTTCAAAAATAAGCAAATGATTTGACAAACATCCCTAAAAGGACATGACCGCCAGTAAATGTCAACTCGAAACCGTGTCAATTAGAGCACCCTATAAATAATTCAGTGACGATTGGTTTGAGTTTTTTTCACGCAATGATCGATGATATAAACTATTCAAAGTAGAGTTCTGGGAAGAGCGTACTTGGGCACATCTTTAAATACTTTAATTTTATTTCTGAGAATGCAGCTGTCGCCTATCTGAAATAGAATTTATGACAAAGGACTGTTTAGTTTATTAGTCCCTGAATTGAGACAGCTTTTAGTCAATGCAATTTCCATTTAATGGACTTACGCCAAAGTAGCTTAATAAAAATGAATCGCACCGAAGTGACACTAAATTTCAATTAAATATTATAACCCTAATGCATTGTCCTAAATTAGCATATCTTATCAATTTTTCACGTGGCAAACAAAAACAAATGATCCAAATAAATAAAACGCAAATAACTAAATTGGTGAATAAAATGGCAGATAATTATGGTGGCAATCGGACTGCCTGGTAAATAAATTAACGTTTAAAAAATGAAGCAAAGCAAAGTGTTTACTAATAAAAGGCTTGCAGCTTTCTAGTGTGCATATGTACTCATCACTCACACGTAATTATTACCTATTCAATTTGACTTGTATGGTATGTGAGAATTTCCAGTTCAGTGAAGAAAAAAAGCTCCGTCGCAGCTAGTATCATGATGCGACAAATACGTAGTGAGTCAGCCAAATATGTAGCTACACACCATTCATTCAATTATTTAACCATAAATCAGCTATAACTGAAAGGTAAGCAAATTGAGCAGCAGAACGAAGCGATTAGCTTGAATGTTTATTGTGTTATATGGAAAGACTCGCCGATATGTAATCATGCATGCACCGACTTGTGTTTGCTGGAACTTCACATGATAAGCGGAAAAACTTTCACGCCCACAAATTACTCTTTAACGCCGTCGCCGCTACTGCGGTCGTTTGTGAAAATGATAATAGCGCCTGCTGGTAGGCAATCTTTTTTGCTATTTTCCCCGTTAGAGGCTGTTAATGAACACAAACTATGTAGCCACCTACTATTACGAGTACATAGTAGGAGTTTTTTGATAAAAAAAAATTGCTTTATTGAAATAATAATTATTATAAATGCATTTTGGTGTGCCACTAAGAGCATACCTGTTGGCCAAAGTACGCTGTCAGTGTGTTAGTGCAATGCAAAATATATTAGAGTTTACGTATCGGTTGTCACTTTGGCTAATCATAAATGTTGGTGGCGGTCATAAATTGACATTGGTGTGAGAATTGTTGGGAACGTTTGCGGATGTGACAGTGAAAATTGCAATGGAGTGAAACTTGTTGCTGAAAATGAATAAATAGCTAAATTCTCCAATTGATCGGGTTAGTTTATTGCGGTTGCCGTGGCTGACAATGGAGTCGCACTAATACGTTGATCGATTCAATTGAGTCGCGAGACAAGTGAATTTTGAGCAAAGTTAATTATACTCGCAGTCACAACTTAGCTGGCTTATATTTAATTTCTGTGACGCGCTTGTTAAAAAAAAACTACCAGTAATTTTCATTTTTAAAGTACATCTCAACAATTTTTTTTTCTTTTTCAATAACAAAATTTAGTGATGTGTTATCAAACAATTTACTAATGAAACTTATAAAATCCGGATAACTCGCAAATTTTTTTAAAAGTTTTTTACCAGCAAAACATTAAAAGAAAACTAACAGATTTTGGTTATGAGAAATGCTATGTGCATGAATATGAGCGAATGTGTTCAAAATAATAGGAGCGCGCCGGATCACCAAGTTATAAATATTTATTTCTATCTAACTTTTTTTATATTTTTATCAAAATATAGTGCATTCTGCAACAAAAACCATACAATTTAAAGATCAAAATTTTGTACAAAATTCGAATTAAAATTTAATAAATAACAATAAAACTAAATCAAAAGTGTCAACTTTTTAATCAAAAATTTTTTTTTAATTCTAGGTATGCAATTTTATAACCCATTCAATTTTAGTGAAACTAAGTGTTCGTTTTAAGTCGCTCAGAAATTTATTTGATTTTTGCCACTTTTTTCATACCTTTTTGACACTTTTTCTTATACAAAGCGGGTTAATATGCAAAAAAAATTCTTTCCGCTTACGCGAAAAAATTCTCAAAAATAGACGAGAACTTGAGCCGCTTGAAACCTGGACTTTGATATACTATATCAATGAAATATCTCAATGAAAAGTTGGAATTTTTGATATATATATATATAAATTTTTTTTTTAACTTTTTAAATATTTATGAATTTTATACAAAATTTTAAGCTTTAAATTATATGGTTTTTGTTGTAGTATGTATAATTAAAAAAAAACGTCAAACAAATTACCTAGTTAATAGTTAAAACATGCTAACTTGTCATGTTCTTATTATTTTGAACACAGCTGTAACTGCGCATACGAGTATAACCATACGCATCCTTTTTTAAATACAAAAAAATATATATTTCGGTCTCTCTACCATAGAGAAATTAACTGCATGGCAAAGGATCAGGATGAAAAAAAACCCTAGAGGAGGGTCTACTTTTCCAATTGATTTAGAGATGAAAAATATGCAAGTTCAACGTAAATTTCATGTGCACAATTGGCTCGCATAAATAGTAACACAATACAAAAACAAGTTCTGAAATTACTTTCCGCATTGTCCGTGCTTTGTATCGCAATTCATAGTTAAGATTTTTTCAAATAAAATTTAAATAAAAGTTATGATGAAGCCAATAAATGTATATTTTCAATATTTTGATTTTAATTTATATTTTCAACAAAGTTTAAACTTCTACCGATGGAATTAAAATAGCATATTTTGGTACTGTTTGCATGCCCATGAGAGCCAAAAACCTAAAATTTTACTAACCCTTTCAAGATCTCTCTTCCCCAGAATTCCGATTCCTAAAAGAAGTTTTAATATCAGCTATCGCTTATCTCTTCTGACTACCGGAAAGTACCAAATATACTTACATTTTCCAACCGAACAAGTGTATATTTTATTATGTTAAATAGTTTTATTTAAAAAACCATAAATAAAAAAAAAGAATATTTCGCATAATAAAATGTTTCTCTAGAACTAAAAAAAAATCAATTTTTTAAAAAGGCAGACGAGAACTTAAAATGATAATACAAAACCGATATATTGTTGAAATTAATAGATTTCCTTCATTGGGTAGCTTTGTTCTGGCGTTAAATGATTCTTGGTAACTTGTCAGATCTTTTTGTTTTTTTTTGTCGGGACAACTAGCAAGTGCAGCACTCAAACATTAATTAAGTCCATTGTACTACACTTGAATTCCCTTTTTTTGGCGGGGCAGACGCACAGGAAGTGGTCCGCCGTCTCATCATCCTCTTCACAAGCTGGGCAGAGTGCACTGTCTGAGATGCCCACCCTTTCCATGTGCTCCGCCCATCGTTCCAACCAGCCGTCTGCACTCCCTTCAGCTTAATGACAGGTGGGCTTGCGACAATCGATCGCACACGACAGGTAACATCAGTTTAGTCCATCTGCAGCCTCTCTCAGCCTACCAAGCTCGCGTGTGGGTTGTAGTAACTCATTTGCTAACCGTGGCTTTGATGGCCGCAGAAGGGAGTGGCAAAACGGGCTCTGGGCCAAAGAAGTTAGCCTCAGAGCCCATCTTAGCTAAGGAGTCAGAGATCTCGTTGCCCACGATATCCACGTGTCCCGGGGCCCATGTAAGCATCAGGCTGTTATGTCTACCGATATATTTCAGCCTAGATTTACAGGACTCTACTACCCCTGATATGGTTGGAGGGGCTGTCTAAGGCCATGAGCGCAGCTTGGCTGTCGCTGCAGACACATATAGATGTGCCCATCCATCGGTTTTCCACAACAAAGTTCATCGCTTCTTGAACAGCATACACCTCCGCTTGAAACACAAATGCATACATTCCAAGAGCAAAGTGCAGTTTTGTCCTGCTGGCTTCCACGTAGACCCCAGAGTCGGAGCCAAGCTCGGTCCTGGAGCCATCCGTGAAAATGCGAAAACAGTGTTTGCCGGGCCCATTTTCAGAGTTTGACCACGACTGAGCCTCTGGCAGCACTAAACTGTATCTCTTTTCAAATATGACTCTTGATGGCATGGAGAGAATCGTTGGATTGAAGTCCAGGCCTTCTCTTTTTCCCAATGCCAGACAGGGGCCGTACTAGTTCCCATGGCGTTTCAGCCTGCAGATGGCCTTCAAGGCTTCTCCTTGGATGAAAGCATCAAGTGGTGGCAAACCAATCAGAGCATCTAATGCCGGGCCTGAAGTAGTCAGAAAAGCTCCGGTGCAACAGATGGCCACAGTGCGTTGTAGTCTCGATAAGGTCCTCCTGACTCCCACGAGAGAGAGTCTACTCATCCAGACCACTGATGCATAGGTGATAATAGGTCTTATCATAGCCGTATAGATCCATAGGATCTTGCTAGGAGAAAAACCCCACGTTTCCCAGAAGGCTGTCAGTGCTTTGGATGTCTTTGTTTCAACGTGTGACTCCCAAAGAAGTTTACTATCGAGGATTACTCCAAGATATTTGATTTCTTTGGATAGCTGGACTGTGACTCCTTTTAGCTTAAGCAGAACGAGTCCATCAAGTTTCCTCCTTCTGGTAAAGAGGACAATACCAGTTTTGGTGGGGTTTGGCGATAGCCCATTCGCACAGCACGAAGTGTCAATCATATCCAGTGTTTTCGGTACTTTTCTACAGATGTTCATAAGCGAAGGGCCCGTTATCAAACAGGCAACGTCGTCCGCATTTGCTTGTGTGTAGACTCCAGCACCATTTAAGGTGGTGAGTAGAGGATCGATCACCATGCACCAGAGCAATGGCCCACCAATGCACCAGCAGATCCCCCTCCTCCGCACCGGGACGATTCTTTTGGCTAGCGTTGAACGAATCCAATTCACCAGCACCCGGTCTACACCATGTCTGCTGGCACAGCTGCACATACTGTCGAAAGTGGCATTATCAAAGGCCCCCTCTATATCCAAAAAGATGCCCATAGCGTAGCCCCTTACTGAACGGAAATGCCAACACAGTCGCCATTCTCAGCTTTCGAATCATAGTTATCGAAGAATTTGTATACAAACTTCAAATATTTTTATATAAACTTCAAATATTGCGAAAATTAAAAAAAATGATTAATTTCTTAAAGACTTCAAAAAAATTTCACATTTTTTTAGAAAAAATTTTTAGTTCTTAGAAAAATTTTGCATGAGCAGTTTTATGGCCTCATTAAATTTTAGAGTACTTAAGTGCAAGTTGGAGGTGGTCTGATTTTTGATACTATTTTTTGGTGCTGCTCTTGTATATTTTCTCATATAGCGATTGCTCGACATCTTCTTTATATGGAAAAGACATCCATTGCTATCAGCAAATTTTCACATTTCAATTTCACAAATTTTTTGTTTTTTCCTTGTTCACACCTCTCGGGAGCAAGACAAGACTCAGTCTTGGTTTCGGTAATCTATTTTGATTTCTGAAAGGGTAGGCGATTACCCTGCCGCACTTCACACATTAGCACCCTCTAATTTAGTCGATTCTAAAAAGTAAAAATTCTGATACACAAGTTGGAAAATTTAATGGAAAGTTCATGATTTTTTCTAAATTTTTCTCAAAACATTGAACTTCGATTTATATGAGCATTTTTGGTATTTGAACTATATTTTTATAGGAACTAGTCAAAATTAAATTAAGGGTATATAATTTCAAAATTTATGATGACAAGTAGTGATTAGGCTTTCTATTCGAAGAGTGTTTAATAAAATGATAAGCTACTTAGTGAGTTGAACCAATTTGCAACAAAATGTTTACTGCCATGACAAATACTTACTTACTTACTTATATTGCCTGATCAAGGATCACGACCCGTTATCGGCTTAAATCCAACTGCAATAAACCTCGCCAGGCGTATCTGCTTTGCGCGCGCCTTCTCCAATTTGTTACACAAAGCGATGATAGGGTTCCCTTAACTTGGTCCTTCCATCGAAGGCATGGTCTTCCCTTACGTCGTTGTCCGCTAGCTTGCCATCCGAACACCTTCCTTGCTGGAGCTTCAGCATCCATACACTCGACGTGGCCCAGCCAGCGCAAGCGCAGAATATTGATGCCCTTCACTATTTCCATCTCGTCGTAAAACTCATACAGCTCGTTGTTCATTCGGCAGTAGTAGTTACCGCCAACATGAAGAGAACCGACGGTTTTCCGAAGTATCTTTTTCTCGAAAACCCCAAAAGCGGCTGCATCAATCTGCGATAGAACCCATGCTTCATGTGTCTTGTAGAATGTTAGTTTTGTCGAGCGAGAGAGGTATCTGCTACACATTTGCTTATTACTGAGACCATAGTAACACCTATCAGCAAACGTGATTCGTTGGTTTATCTCCAAGCAGACATTGTTTGTTGTTGTGACGGCGGTGCCAAGATATAAAAATTCCTTGACAATTTCAAAGGTATAGATGTCCGCTGAAATGCTGGACCCAAAAAGCAGAGAAAATTTCCTAGTCGATAGCATATGCTTCGTCTTGCTTCCATACCTACTCACTTAACTCTCTTACACTCTCATCCAGCTTGCAGTTCCCTATGATGTCAATGTCATCAGAATATGCAAGGAGCTAGACTTTTCTAATGAAAATAGTGTCATTTCATCGGCACACCGGCTCTCCGCTCTCTTTCATGGGGAATTTGAAGAAGTCTCCCGATAGTGTATCGCCTTATATGAAACCTCACTTGACAGAGCTGGACGTGTTGCTCGATGTTATTTTGCAAAGTCAAATCAGTTTTTCCGGGAAAATGGAACTCAGACAATATGGCGTATAGACGATACCTTATCGCGCTATCGATGGCAGCCTTATAATCGACAAAGAGATTATGAGTTATGTCGTTATCTTTCTCATGGGTTTTTCCAGAATTTGCCGTAATGTGAAGAACTGGTCGATGGTGGACTTTCCAGGTCTAAAACTACAATGATAAGGTCCAAGCAGTGAGCTGGCATATGATTTTTGTCTTTCACAAAATACGCTCGACAGAAACTTATATGGGATGGCGATAAGACTGATCCCCCGATAGTTGGCTAGGTGGGGGAATATCCATCCCGTGCTCTTCAATTAGTGGTACCGGGTTCATTTCAATAGCGACAGTATTTATAGCACTATGGTCAGTCAGTAATTTAGAGAAACGTTCCCTCCATAAGCTCCGTGTCAGCTTCGTTTCTGTAACCAGATTCCCATTTTCATCTCTACAAGAAGTTACTCTGGGCTTGTAGCCTTCGGTCAGACGCTTGACCTGCTGATAAAATTTTTTGGCATCATTCCATGGCAAATAGTTTTATATATAAGTATACTGCTATTCTAGTAAAAGTAAAAATATATTTAAGAAAGAAACTCAGTGCTATATTACGTTTTGGTCCAATGACGCTTGGTCCTGTTCATACATCAATTATGCATAGATGAGTGTGAGAGTCTTACTCGAGTCGGAATGAAGTTTTATTAAGTTTAGTTACTCTAACTGTAACGCATCCAAGTTGACAGCAATATTTAAAACAAATGCTACACTTATCACTGGATATACTCGAAATTTGGTTCTGCCCTGCATAAAATTTTGTGGAACTAAATCTATGCAAGTTCTGGTTAGCGGATAATAAAAATAAAAAAGATGTTCATATGTGCTGAATTATTTTTATCTGGCGGCAAAACTACGACTAGTTCGAACAAGGAAGCACACAGATAGTCAGTAAAAAATTTCAATATTATTAACTACTCTGTACAACAAAATGGGGTGAAACAAAAGATATGAATGCAATTATGTTTGACCGTTATCGCACATTAATTTTAATTTAAAAAGGCCCTTATTAAAATTTACTAGGGAATATTTTAACTCTCTATCGCCCCAACAAAGTTAGTATTTTTTTAAGATTTTTATGAATATCTGTAATATCGGTAAAAGATATTTAGTTAAAATGTTTCACAAAAGCCATAATATTTTGTCAAGAACTCTTGAAAACAGTATTAAAGTTAAATATAATTTATACGATTTTTTTTCAAATAATCTAGATCAACTTGGCATAAAATCAGGAAAGCTTCAGTACACTACCAAAAGTAAAAATGTGTAATTTAGCGACAATATGGCCGGCAATTATCTATGTACAATTATTTTTGTTTCATATCCGCTATACTGCATTCTTGTTCTTTTTTGGCAGTTGCTGTTATTAGAAGTAGCAACAATGGCAATTTTTGATATGATAACATCATTTAATCAACCAGAATGCTTAAGTAAACCACTGATGGGGTTTTCCAATCGATGGTAAAAACCGTCATAATATTTCTGAAATTCTATTTAGTAGTTCTTTCGCGTAAAAACGGAATTTAATATGTAAACAAAATAATTATTTTCATGTGTTTCTACTAAAAAGCTGCTAGGCGTCTATTTCAGCAAGCTGTAGCAACATAGTTATATGACAGATCAGAAAATTTTATTGAAAAATTATTTCTATTTCTATTTAAGTGGTAGCGCAGCCATACTGGTATCGATTTCAAGAATTTCTACTAGTAAAGAATTTTGCAAGCGAACTACAGATATACTAATTTCTTTGGCTGAAAGCTTTTTTGGAGTAGTGCTCATGTTCCACTTCCACTCCAACTTTCCATCAATAACCACCGTAGGGAGTGCGTATTATTATTATTAGAAAGCCATTAGGCACTGCGACCAGAGCTGATCTATTTTGAAAGGCCTATTTTTGTAACCCTAGAGTTTTAGGCTTTTTAAAAATTTTAGCCCAATTTTAGGTTTGTTGTTCCAAAGATTGCATGGAGATACTACGATACCACCAAGGCGATGAAGCCTCTGTCTGCCCAACGCAAGACATTCACAAAGCACATGTTCTGAGCTTTCTATGTCCATTTCGCAAAAGCGGCAGACATTGGTCTCAGATAGACCAATATTATTTAGATGATACCTCAGGCTGCAGTGACCTGTAAGATATCCTGTTAAAAGACACAGATATACTCTGCTTAGTAAGAGTAGCTTGTCAGATATTCCTTTGTTGGGACTTAGGAATAGTTTGGCTTGACGCTGACCGACACAGTTTAGCCAGTGTGCGGCAAATTTTCTTTCTTCCCATTTCCTAAGGAATTCGTTAATGTCACTTTTTGTGAGTCCACAGAAAGGCTCAGGACCAGTGCATATTTGCTCCTTGTTTTGCAAGGTCATCAGCCATTTCATTTCCCTCATGTCCTTCATGTCCCGGAATCCAGCCTAGTGTTACTATGTTGAGGTTTCCTAACGTGTTGAGAAGGTTGAGGCAATCATTTACCAATTTAGAGGTGATAGTTGTTGATAGAAGGGCTTTTAGAGCCGCTTGGATATCTGAAAGTATGTAGATGTGAATACCTCTCATTTTCCTGCTAAGGCATTCTCTCACACATATTTCAATGGCATGTATTTCTGCCTGGAATATTGTTGGGTAGAACCCATCGGAATCGATTTTTTGAATTTAGGCCCATTGATTCCTAACCCTGTTCTACCATTTTCCAATTTGGACCCATCAGTAAACCGAAGGTGAGAGCCAGGTTTGAAAGTGATAGAATTAGTTCTCCAGTCTGTGCGTTCATTAATTATAACTTGGATGTTCCTGAAGAGTGTTGGTTTGGGTGATAGTAAATCATCCCTATGAAGAATGGGACTATGTAGGAAGTCCTCTAAGATCTTTAAATGTCCTTTCATATCCTCAATTTTAAGTTCAGATATACCTTTTAATCTTAATGCACTCAAGCGAGCTTCCCTTTCAATCAAGATTGGAAGCGGTGGTATGTATGTGGAGTGCGTATAGGATCCACGCTAGTCAAAGAGGGCGGCTCAAATGGTAGTGGTTTTCTAATACGCGAATATTCATAAAAAGTACGACAACGTTCTTTTTTCTCGCACTTTTCTTTAAGTAGGTGTCCATCAGATGGGAGACGTTCTCTATAAATTCAATCAGAAGCTGGTGTTGTTTTTCTGATCTATGCCATGAGCGTGAGCATTTTCGAAGGTATTTTTTTCAATCAAATGTGCACTTTAAATTATAAGTAAATGTAACTGCTTATTTTCTTTACAAGATATGCTTGCAATACTTTTCAAAAATATGGCTCAAATAGTTATTTACACAATATTTACCTTTATAAAATATTTTTTAATTTCCATCACGAACTTCATTGTAATTTAACGACCGGAGATAGTTTTGCCTGCAGTTAAACTCTTCATACAAAGTTAAGAAAATTCTATGAGTTGAGTAAAAGCCTGTTGAGGCGTCGACGGTAAAGCACCTATATATATTTTTGCACATTTACATACGTATGCATGCAGTTGTGTGTGTGTGTATATAAACATACGACCATAAATGTGGGCTAGCGCTTATACTCGTATCCAATCCAACAGCAATTCAAACGCTCATTAACTTTAGCTAGTCCAATGCAACAGCAACTCACTCTCACATACACGCACATGAAAATCCATACTATCAAATTTATTTTTAAAAGTTCTACGTTAGCGCGCATGGATTGCAAACTTTCCAGATTTTCAAAATTTGCTTTTGTTTCATATTATTATAATGTTTTTTCTTGTTTGTTTTTAATTCTGTGAAAAAGTTCAAAATTACAATTAAAAAAATACTAAACCCATTTCACCCCATTTATCATTTGCAGCAAAAGGGCAAATGAAATTGCATAAAGTAAACAAAAAATCTGCGAAAAGTGCTTTAAATTTTAGTTTATTAAAAATTTACTCCATTTATAATTCAGTGTGGCGGAAATCAAATTAAAATTGTATTTTGCGAGCTATGCAAAAGTGCCAGAAAAATATTATATAATTCGCCATAAAACTATTTGGAGTTATCTCACGTGGAATTCACAACTTTTTCGGCAACCATTTAATTGCTGCTACCATCTGTTTATTCTGGCTGCACTCAAGTGAAACGCAACTATTGAAATTAACAAAATGTTGGCGCACAGTTTCGTAAGTAAAATTTAGTATTTTTAATATTATTAAAATGGAAAAATGAACGAAATTTTTATGAATAAAATATTTATTATATATTTAGAAAAGAATAACAAATGAGAATTTGCCTACGGTCTTTCGCATATGGCTGGAATATGGTACTTAGAAATTTTTTCTTTCCTTTCGTTGATGTACATAGTACACGTAGTACAGACCAAGTAAGCAGGTGTTATGCGCGTGTCTAGCACATGTTTGCTGTCCACTGAGTGTACGAAACCACAAATCATTGATTATAAAAGTGATTTAGGAGAAATTGTATACATACATAAAACCAAAGATCTTATTTAGTGATACTGCATATTCGGTTTTTCATTTTCTGGTCTAATTAATTTTTTGTACCAATTTAATGTGTCAAAGAGGAAAACGGAAACAGAGTAAGGCATTGCGTATACCCTACTTCTTGGAAGTAAAGTTATATATTAACAATTTTTTATGTGTTAAACGGATGTGTTATTATATTGTATATATTCACCTTTTACATATACTTTTTTGAAAATAAATCTTTTAGTGAGTCAATCCCAACAAATATGGTCACACCATACATACGCCTTCGACTAGGCCACACAATACTTACACACGCCCATATACTTCAAGGCATTCCACCCAATCTATGCCTGTTTTGCAACTCCACTCTGAGTATAAATCACATTCTCTCTTCATGCCCTAACCTTGCATCGACTAAACATCATTACTTTCGCAACATTGACCCTCGTGAAATATTAAAAAATCCAACTGAAGCCAACATATCTATATTATATAACTATCTCAAAGATACTGATCTACTTCGTCGGATCTAATCGAGCCATAAACAACCTGCCAGCCGAAAGCCTCCGATGTTAGCGCTGCACTACTTTCAGCTTGTATAATAATTTTATTGTTATGTAAACCTTTATAAAATAAAATAAAATAAATAAATAAATCGTTTAGAAATTTCGAGGATATTTAAACATGAATTTGTCAAAGCAGACGGTTTTTAATCAGAAATTTTCCCACTAGTCAGTATAACGTCTCCACAAGGGAGAGGAGGAGGCTTTTTTCATGGCAAAAATACACTCGGAGGCTTGCCATTGCCTATCGAGGGGCGACCGCTATTAGACAAAACTTTTGGCACAATGTTGGTGTTTCACGGAGATTCGAACTTACGTACTCCGAATGATAGTTACGCACCAACCCGTTCAGTAGCGGCGGTTGTTAATTTCAATGCTTGTTCATTTAGTTTAATGTGATATTAAACTTAAAAATGAAATTGTTCAGTTTCAATTTTTCTTTCATTTTTTGGTTCATAGCCTCTGACAAAACTAAATAAAAAGTAAGATTTATCAAATTAAGTGTCACAAATTAGTGCTAAGCGTATATATAATATTATGCTTAAGAATAAAATAAAAAAAATTTTGTATTAACTTTATTTTGCCCATGATTCACAGAGATAAATTTTATGCTCACCACTCAAGCTTTTTTGTCATTAGGCACATGCAAATTTAGTCATTCGCCATTTGGATGCTGAACAAATCGCGCAAATTTTTCTTTTCTTATTAGTTGCCGAATTCTCATCATGTTTAGCTAGTGTACTTTGTATATTTTGTCGAGCCGACGTTTTTAAAGTTACCACATTAGCTCTTTTATTTAAGTGTTTTTCAATAAGAGCAAAGTGTAAATATTTCGCACAAAAATTTTACATGGCGGAGCGGTTTTTGCCCTAATCTTTTGCCCAGCTCTCACTCAATTTGTGGATGCCGCGCAAAAAAATTGACCGTCTTTGGCCGCAAACCAATCATCGATCCTTTTTTTGTTGCTTCTTCGTGAGAATTGAAGCGCTGCTCGGAAAGTGAGTGGCCCATCGATGCAAACAAATGATAATCGGCAGGCGCCAAGTCTGGTGAGTAAGCCGCATGCACCGGGGGTTCCCAATCGTACGTCTCCACCAATTCCCGAGTCGCTCTTGTTCGTTGTGGCGGTACATTGTCATCAAGTTAGTTCATGCGGAACCCATCTTCCGACCTTTAAAATCATGCCCATGTCTTTCAAACGTTTGGAAATGGTTTTCTGGGTCACTTCCAACTGCTCTGCCATCATTTCTTCCGTTTGACTGTCATCTTCATCCATCAATGTTGCAATTCGGCGTCCTCAAACCTTTTCGGTGGCCGGCCAAGGTCCTCGTTCTCCACGCTAAAATCACCACTTCGGAATTTTTCAAACCACTTGATGAGCATTCGATGAGCTTGAGAAGCGTTTTTCTTTAATTAATAACAGAAAATAAACGATGTCCGCAAATCGTAGTTTGAAAGCACGAAATTCGACATTTTTAAGAGCGACAAATATGCATTGTTGTACGAAACGTAACAAACAATGAACTGAATATTGTTGACAGATGACAGATGAAAAAAAACAAGACATTTGGGAAGGCTTAAATATACTCCTAGCGGCATGTACGGACTAATAGCTGAAAGTCTCATTTCATAGGTATGGGAGTATATAACGTAGACATATTGAGTAAACCAAAAAATTTTGTCAATGGCCAGCGGTTGATTTTTCGAGCGCAGCTCATTACGCCGCACATTTTATCGAACGCCTGTACCACCTTTTGTTCAGTTGTATAACTCGACCACATGTGGCTTCTTTGACATGTTGTTCACAGTTCCAAATTTATTGCATGAACAAAATAAGTATTGTAAATTATAATAAGAGCGTCAGTTCATTGCCATAAGTGCAGACTGAAATGTTACATTTCATACTATGCCAACTTTCATCTCTGGAAGTATCTATCTTTTATTCGATCGCAATGCTCCAACCAAAATTAATTTATATAATTCATTTAAAAGGAACTTTGCCAAGGGCACTGAAGTAAACTGATTATCCACAGTTACGTTTTGATTTGTATCACAGATGCTTTTCGTTATATCTTTAATAAGAGTGAGTGGTAAATTAGAATTAGAGGTGATTATCCCTGAAGGCAGCTGTTAGGACTAACATACCAATAAAAGCTTTAATTTCAGCTCAGCTGCATCAATGGAATTAATACACGAGCGCTGGTTGGCTTCAACTTTGGTCCTTTATAAAAAGCTTGGAAACTTATACTGGGTCCACAATAGTTTTGGACTCAGCTTTTTGCGTCGACCACTTATGAGTTTTTTACACCTAATATAGTTTTCGAAAACGTGATCATATTTGCCCTTGCACGCAAAATATTCAGCGAGATATCGCCTTTGTCTGAAGAAAAGTCTTCAGAAGCCTTCACAAGTAACTAGCGCAGCTGAAAGTGCGCACCCAGCTTAAGCTCACCAACGCCTAAAGTTGTGCAGAAAATCAAAGACAAACAATGAGGGGAAACAATTACGAAACATATACTGCTATCGAGCGACGTCGAAATGACGAAGACAGTTCGTCTAAGGTTAAAAGCAAGTAGAGCGGGTACTGAATCAGAGTTTGCAGTAACATCAACACTGTCCAAAAGGTGCTTTAAATAATGGATGATCCACAAAAATTATTCAGCAATGTAAACAGGGACTAAATTGCACAGTAAAGAGGAACTAACTTAAGCTTTTGTGGGCACACACACATGAGGTGCTTAGAGTAAAGAACTCGTTAATAAATTGAATTGCAAGAACTGTCACGTAAATCCGGAACTCACGTGCAAAAGGTTCAGGGAGCAATAATATAGCCTCAACACATCCGTATACTTATGTAGAGGAAGAATGAGATTGGTTTGTTGGTTAGACTTATCACACAATCTGAGCACAATCTGTACTCACTTAAGCTGTATGGAATATTGATTATCAAGAACCCAATGTGGGTAGGTCTCTTGTCTGCAGAAGCATTATGACTTTCATAGGCATCAGTGGCAATCAAACAGAATTAAGTTTGCCACCATGTGGATAACAGAAATTTAAAAGAACTTTTTTATTTTTGTCTGGATTTTGCAAAACCAACACGGTGCGTGACTACTATTCGTAAGTGTAATGGTTGGAACCACCAAAATGATAGAAGTCGCCCCTCGACAACCAATTGCAAACCTCAAAGTGTATTTCTTCTCTGAAAAAGCTACTCATAAAAACCATCTAATATTCAGAGGCGGCATAAAACTGTAGGTTTCGTATTTATGGGAAAACATAAAGACGCACACGACAAATAGGAGGAGTAGCTCGGTCAAGTACAAAGTAAAAAATGTGAAGTGCCAATTATATAATAAATGTGGCGCAAAATTAATTATCCAATTTTTTTTTTTTTTGTTTTTTGTATGCCCTTTTTATCAAATAAGAAAAAAAACATATGAGGAATGAAAGTCCCTATTTCACCTCTATGCGCTCCACAGATTTTCTGTTTTTCAGCCGAAGGCCTTTGGTACTAACGCTGCTAGGCAGTTATTTTTTAAATAATGTATTATTGTGCCAACGTTAAAAAAAAAAATAAATAAATAAAGATTTTTAGTTTGTACTATGCAGCTTTCTAGTTCACAACTGTCCAATATTGATTGAATAGGCTGATTAATTTTTCCAAATCTTGTATATATATGTATATAATTTTCAATTCAAGCATCAATGCAGTCAAGGGAAGAACAAATATACAATTGAACATCATTTGAATAATCATTTAATTAAACAGGTCATTAATAAGCAATGACAACAGCAGTGCATTGAGCCTTGAACGACACCTCTGCTAATAGGTAAGCAGTTGGATACAGTGCTACCAACGCATACTTCTTGTAAACGAACATAGATCCCAATCAATTTGGTCTGTAAAAAAATGTCTCTCGAAGCAGCTACCCCCAAACGGCATCTAAGCAGGCGATTTTTTTTTAACAGGTATATTTTTGATGAATTTTTTCTAATCTTGTGCAAAATCCTATTTACATAGAATTAGTTATAGAATGAAATATACATTTTATAAAAAAAAAAATGATTCAAATTAATTCGAAAAAAATAGGTATAAATACATTCGTTGCACATGGCGGATGATCAACTTTCGTGAATTACAACGTATCAACACACAAATTGCAATCTTCTACACCGAACGAAATTAGTCACTCACTTACATATCTATCGACCTACGCACAGCAAGTGCAATGAACGCAGGTGTGGTGTGAAAATCCATCAATATTGTGATACAGGAAACCCTTAAAACTGTTTTGCTGCCACAATGCTTGACCGTGGAGATGTAGCGCCTGCAGTGACTGGCGCTGACAGGCTGACAAATTTGAGTGTGTCAATGTTTCACGAAACGACGAATGAGAGATGATGATTATGTTTACCATCAGTTTGTCAACATACATATTGACATAATGAAAAAAGAAATTTTTACAAAAAAGATTTAAAAAATAGCGCGCCAATCACCAAATGCTTGCGTATAGAAAAATAACAGCGCGTGAGTCCAGTATCTGACGATAGAATTACAAACCTAAAACAAAAGTTACACAAAAATAAAGGATTGCAGATTGAAAAATACTCAATGAATGGTAACGCTTACGGTGCAACAAGAAACCCACAACGCAACGAACAAGATGTACTTTGATGGACGTGCCACAGCAACAACACCCAACAACACATTGAGCAACATTAGGAAATAGGAGAAAGCGGGGCACGGAAGTAAGCAGCAGGTGGCAGTGATTGTCATGCAATGCCCGCTGGCGCTGCACTGCGTATGTCAGGTGGCATCTGAGATAGACAGTGTTGTAAATTAAAAAACCAAAAAACAAAACACAAAGACATACAAAAAATACTAACCAGAAAACACGAAGTTTAACTCAAACGTACGCCTTTGTCAGACAAGCGCTGCTCGCATGTGACAGAAAAAAAAATGCCAACAAAAAACTCGCGACAGTCGCGGTGTATTGATGCAGACATATTTTTGCGTTTGTTACCGAAGAGCTGAGCTAGCGCAAGTTGTTCTTCTCTGTTTTTCTTCTTTCTTCTGTTGTATCTTTGATGAATTGCAAATTGCAAAAAACCGTGACGCATATCATGCTGCAAGATACTCGAGACCACATGTGTAGATATGCGTTTGAAAAAGTAGCGAACATGTATCACTCAGAGCAGCAACGCGTGAGGCAAGAAATTGGCACCGAAGTATGACAGGTTGTTTCACAGAATTGCACTTTGGTATAAATATCGTTTTTGTGCTTTTTTTCTTTTTGAATAAAATGGTATGAGAGTGATTGTATGTCAAGCGATCCAAGTATCGTTAATTTTTCGCTAAATTGGTTTATTTGTAGGATTTAATATAATAAAATGTAACCTGAAAAAAGCCACTGGAGGGGTTAAAGTCTCTAGAGAGGTTAAAGACTCCGCAGGGTAGCGTCCTTTCCCCTCTCCCTTGGCAAATTGTTTTCTAACAATGTTTAATAAGGGTGGGGTTAAGGTAGTAGCATACGTCGATAACTTGGTCATAATAGTAACCGGATTGGATCGTGATAATGGGACCGTTTTCCTCAATCATGACTAAGTACAGCCAACGACTCAGTCGCTAGATTGCCAATTGTGGCCTCAGAATCAACTCTGATAAAACTGAGCTGGTGCTATTTACCGAAAAATATAAATCTCCACACTTTAGACTTCACCGATTAAATAGCCACGTTCTCCCGCTTCCATCGGAAGTTAGGTATCATGGAGTGATACTTGACTCCAAACTCCATAAGAAGTTATACATTGCAAATCGCGTAAAGAAGGCCATCATAGCGTTCTACTCCTGCAAATTTATGTTCGGCAAAAAATGTGGACTCCTGCCACAGGTCGTTCTTTGGACGTACAACGTAGTGGTTCTTTCAATTTTTACGTGGTTTATCAGGAAGCTCTTTGGAAGTACTATAATATCACTAAAAAGCGGAAGATGTAAAGGACTACTTCTATCGACATCACATGAGCATGTAGAACTTGTCCCAGTGCTGCACCTAATGCCGTTTTACACTTACCTCCCATCGATTTTTGCGCTATTTTCATCGCTGCTCAAAGTGCAATCAGGTTAAAGTAGGTTGGGCGCTGGAGGCAATATCTCAACCACATTTCTCTGAACTTTATACAGATCTCTCTATAGCCAAAAAAATTTTTTTTAATATTCATGAACCCAATTAAGTATTGGATGCAACTGGAAAGCAGTGATTCCAATGAATATTTTCTAATAGTAAGAACGTCAAAGGTAAACTAGACTCTGGTAGGCCGATCGTCAGAAATGTTGACTAACTCTTCGAAGTCTTAGATTAAAATGAGCAGGTGAACATCATTCTTTTGCCATTGAATTGAAGATTGGTCAGGAATGCGTTTGGCACCATTTATACAAGGCTAGTTTCAAGAATAAACTGATAAATGGTTGCCACATCTATTAACAAAAAAAAAAATTTAAGGGATTAACGCCGGCGATTTTTTGTTGGAAAGTCGACCAATTTTTTAAGCGAATGATAACTAGCAATGAAAAATGAACCACATAAAAGAACAACTGCTGGTTGCGACTAGCACTAAAAACTATAAAGTTGACCCTTGTTGTGTAAGGATTGAATAAATAAATAAAAAAAATAAGATATTAATCTATGGTTGTGTTGATTGCCAAAGATTGCTCAGCTGTAAGATGCCATCTGAGCTGCTTTCAAACAGATTGGAGCGATTGGCGATCGGATGAATAGGAAGAGTGTTAGGCGCCACCAAGGCAACGTCAGACCGGATGGAATATTCAAATTGCATACCTTTTGTCAGACGCTTGTACAAATATGTGTATGCATACACACACACGTAAATTTCCTGCAACGAAATGCTCTACAAATGTGTATTGCATACGTAGTTTGCATTCCTTCATTTCTCCTTAGTTCTACATTGAAATGTTTCTGAATATGTCCAGCGTCCTCTGCTGTCCTCTTTCTATAGTTCCGAAATAGAACTAAATTTGACAACTGTAACGATGGTAATTTGTATGCCTTGCAGCCTTTTTCGATAAATATGAAATACTATTAAACTTTTTGAACTAGACCTCTGGAAAACAAAATTGTGATCTGGCTGGTGCTGCTGTTGCCGGTGATGTAGCATTTGTGGGTAGGGTAGAGTATTGTGATGATCAGGCAAATAGAGCTATGTAATATTACCTTCTTCGCAAAGAACAAGTAAGTTGGTTTTGGTAGATGGTCGAGTCCGGTTAACAGCCCTAACATAAAGCATTTCATGCATAGCGAGTGAACGAATGAGTCGACCTTATTCCTACAGTTCCAAAAAGTGTTCGTGAGATTAGAAAATGAGAATATTCATCTGAATAAATAGGATAAAAAATATAAAATTGTGTTGCATTCTGTAACTTTCAAATTCTTATTTGTCTCGTTATTTTACCTAAATAAAAAAAATAAACTTTTTTGCATAATGAAATTTTTCAATTAATATTTTTCCCTGCACATATATTAAAAAGAAAAATGTTTGTTGCTTTCATTCCTAGAAAAATTTTGTTACACAATGCAGTTTCCCTAACTTTTATTGTTAATGATATATTTTTTAACTAAAAATATAAAATGAAAATTTGGTGGCACTGTGCAAGTCTTTCAATTTTAATTTGCGTTGTTAATTTCCTTAAAAGCAAAAAATAATAATCAAATTTTGTTACACAATGTAATTTCTCAATTTTTATTTCTACTGATATATTTCCTAGCCTGAAAAGAAAAGGAAAGTTTTGTAGCACAGTGTAATTTTCCAAAAGTTATTTTCGCGCATAATTTTGCATAAATAAGAAAAGAAATATTTACCTGTTTGCATAGTGAAATGTGTAAATCAATACTTTTCCCAGTTCATCCGATCTATAAAAAAAGGGAAAATGTTTGCTAATTTTATTCCTAGAAAAAGAAAATTTTTTGCATAATGGTAATTTCTCAAAAAAAAAAAATAAAAAATTAAAAACAAAATTTTGTTACACAATGTAGTTTCTCAATTTTTATTTTTACTGATATATTTCAGAAGAAAAGGAAAATTGTGTTGCACAGTGTAATTTATTATTTGTGTTCATATTTTTCCAAATAAAGGAAAATTAAAAATTTATGCACAGTGTAATTTTTCAATTTTTATTTGCGGTGTTAATTTTCCCAATAACAAAAAAGGAAAAAAAAATGTTTGCATAATTAAAACAAGAAAAGGACAATTTTGTTACATAGTGTATTTTTCCATTTTGTTTGAATATATATATTTCTAAATAAAATGAAAATTAAAATTTATTGCACAATGAAATTTTTTATTTTTGAAGTAACTTTTTCTAAATAAAAAATAATTAAAACTTTTGCAGCATAATATATTTCTTCTGCTGATATTATATTAGAAATTCAAAAAAATTGTGTTGCATAGTATTGAAATTGAAATTTGAAAAGGTCGAGCCAAGGAGCACCACGAGATTTGAAGGCTCCTAAAACACTCAGGCTAAAAAGCCCATTGTATTTAAAGCTCTGGAAAGGGGGTAGATAGTCTTGAAGGGAAGGAGAAGGGTATCAGAGAAAGAGAAAGGAAAGAATAGAGACAGAGATAGAGAGAGTCCTGTGAGAATTTTCCAGATTCTTTGGCAAATCTTTAAATATCCTCCAGTTTTAGATAACGAATATTACTCATTCTCATGACATCGGAGCCCAATACTCGTAGCCGTGCTCTAGCAAAGGCAAGACACTCACAGAGAAAGTGCTCAGTGCTATTCGCCTCCTCGAAGCATGACAGGCACATTGGGTCCTCAATGCTTCCAACGGTGGTCATATACTGACCCCATGGGTTGTGTCCTGTAATGATGCCGACCATCAACCGAACGTCTTTCATTCTACGTTTTAGTAGAAAGTTTGACAGTTTTCTGTTGGGACTTGTCACAAAACACTTTGCAGTTCCGCAGCGTTCTAGACCGGACCATCGCTCTTTATGGAGATTTCCTACATAATCGCTGATCCAATTCATGATTCCTGCGGAACTGATTCCGATTAGTGGCTCTGGCTCCTGTGATGGGGCACTGTTGATCCACGGTTGGACAATTCATCGGCAATTTCGTTTCCTTGAACACCGGAGTGTCCCGGAACCCATATAAGTACAAGCCTGTTTTGCCTTGCGACAGAATTAAGCTTTTTCTTACATTCTTGAACAATCTTTGAGGTTTGCTTCGCGTTCTCCAGGGCCCTCAGTGCAGCCTGACTGTCACTGAAAACTGCATAGTATAGTTTTAATCCTTTTTTATGCTAATATTACAAATTAAATAATGCAAACTTCATTTGCAATTTCGAAAACTCAACTTGGCCAATAACTTACTAAACTCAAAATAATCTCATTTCTTCTTCAATTCGAACTCAGAAATTTACTACATCAGAGGGCATAGACTTGGCATAAAAGGACGATTATTTGATATACCTATGTACGTGTGATTCGCTGATTAATTCAACTGATTTGCAATTGTCTAAACTCGACTAGTTCTAAACCAGATATTAATTTCATCCGTTCAGATTTTCCCTGCTGCGTTGCTTTGCCCCTAGCGCTTTAGTTATGTATACGAGTATGTGTGAGCCAAAAATAAACAACTTGTACTAAAACGCTTCGAGCGACGATAATGCCCGGCGCTTAGAGAATTATTTCATTACCCAATGGTGATGCCCACGGTTTTAATACACTCGTACATACGTAAATCTTGGACAGTAATTGAATTTCAATTAATTTCAATTTCACCACTAATACCATGAGGAATGAGCTGTAAAAAAATAACACTGCAAGTGTTGTTGTACTCATATACACTGAAATATGAAACTTAATTAACGAATATGTTTTTGTAATGGCTGTTCTAATTGAAACATAAATAGACATTGTAAGGATATTTGGCAAACATTTATTTGGCGATAAAAATTATAATAGAATAGGATAAAACAATTAATTTTGATTTGAAATACACTTTTTTTATTTATTTATTTATTTGGCGATAAAAATTATAATAATAGAATAGGATAAAACAATTAATTTTGATTTGAAATACACTTTTTTTCGAAAAACAAAACATCAGTTAACAGGGAACAAGTTATAGTGGAGAAATTCCCTCCGATATCAACTACATAGAAAAGCTAATGGCCGAGTTTACTCTTCAATATATTGTAATGAATTTTAACTTAGTATAAAAAACAAAAGTTCTGATTAATTAAGAAGTGAATCTTTGTCTTGGCGTGCCGCTGCAGAAACCAATACTGTCAACCTAATTTCCAAGAACAAAGTTTTTTCGCTCATTCGCACCATTAACTCAGCTTACAAATGTAAGCAATCTAACATTTTATGAGCTGGATGATACGACATGCTGAGGATTTCTAGCATAATTTTCTAGTTCTTCATTCCATTTAAATGTGAGTTTTAGGTAAACCAGATGTAGCGATGTTGTCCGGTGAGGTGAAAATATGCCTCGTCCGAAACTCATTTTCAATAAGGCTGCTATTCGCACTACACAGCATTGCTGTTTGAAAACAGTTTTCTTTATTCTGAAAAGTTATTTTGGGTGCTTGCCTCTTTTAGGGTGATAATTACTTTCACTAACGACTTTAATGAATGCGCGACTTAAACAGGAACAAACCACGCATCCGCCACCTGAATTTGATGCAAACATCCTTAAGTTTCTGGCCCTGCTTCTACTATAATATGATGTTTTTTACAAATGGAAGGGCCCATAGTTGTTTTTATTGCTGTAGCAGCATAAACATTCTCCATACATGTACGTGGAATGGTATTGGGGTAACAATGGGTCCATGGGGGGGTCATTCCGGTGACGTAAAACCGACTGTCGGGAATAAATATAAGGACGCATTGTCTTCTGCCACGCTTGAACGAATGGTGGAGCAAAAATAGCCCTTACATCTACCTCACTTTGTGCGTACTTTCAAAGCAAGGTCTTTGAAGCTGAAGTCTTTTAAATCTTAGAAGGTTAGAGCACTTTCCAAACGAGCGCACTGCCATTTTTCCATACCGAGTTGATGGTATGATGACAACTCATCACAATCCAAAGTGTACTACAGTGAAATTCCTTATAACCGGACACTCACCGTCGCAGTGTTTTTGTCCGGCTATGGGAGATGTCCGCTTATAAGAGATGAAGTCACAAAATATATACCACACATATAAATTGTATTGTACATAGTTTATTTAAGAAATTTTTTGGAAGTAAAGAATATTTGCATACTTTAGTATTACATATAAATATATATATGCATATATATCGATTAAGTCTTTACATTTCAATACTAGTGTTTTAAAACTAAGCTTCTATACAAAGTTTTAAAATTTTGCATTATATCTTGATCAAGGGGTTGGCTAACTGCCGTTTTATTTGGCGTCAAGAAAATAATTTTTATGTTGGTTAAGTTTAATTCCTTTGGGTGAGAAGCCGCGTTATCTAAAAACAAGATAATTTTTCGATTATGGGATTTCATTCTTCGATTGAACTGTTGCAGCCATTCACTCATTACTTCTCGAGTCATCCATGCTTTTTTATTAGACTTTCAATCCACTAGCAGTTTTGCGATTGGAACATGTTTAAAAGATCGAGGACGGGCTGCTTTACCCATAACCAAAAGCAGCTCCTTATCTCCAGCCATGTTAGCACAGAACAAAATTGTGAGTCTTTCCTTTGATAGTGTACCGCCCACGCATTTTTCGGATTTAAGAGCGAGGGTTTTGTCAGGTAAGGCACGAAAAAAAAGCCCACTTTCGTCTGCGTTGTAAATGTCTTGAGGCAACATTATTCCTTATTCGCCATTTGTTTAACCATCCATCTGAAGCATTAAAATTAGATACACCCAGTTTGCCTGCAATTTCCATTGCCTTTGCTTTCAAAATGGGACCAGAAACCGGAATGTTTTGACTTCTAGCCTTAGCGAACCAATTAAAACACATCTTGTCTATTTCAGAGCAGCCTTTTTTAAGAAAACTTCACTTTTGATGAACATTAACTCCAGACTCCCATTTAGAACGAATTTTTTCTTTATTTTTTATTGATTTCAGCAGCTAGTGTTTTTCCAATATTGAACCTTTCAAAGCAAAAGAAACGTGTACCTACCATTAAATTTTTGGGCTCACTATACTTTACCTTTTTGCAATTCCACGTACTGATAATTTATCGTTTTCGAAAACATTAATAATTTCCATTTTTTCTTTAATAGAAAGTACCTTCTTTTTCGGCGCCATATTATTACGAACTTTGAACGCAACCATTCGCATGCAACTGACTTAACAAACTGAATGGAAAACTACTCTTAATTTAAAACACAGGACTTGAATGTGTGCATACACGTTAAAAGGGGAATCACCTATTTCATTTTTATAATGAACAACAAAGTTTGCTTGCGATATTTTTTAATTTTGTCCGTTTATGATAAATTTTTTTATGAAAATGCTTTGCCCGCGTCCGGTTATTAGAGTGCCCGTTTATTAGGATCATATTTGTATGAAAAAATGAATGAAAAACCTGTGTGCCCAAAATTTGTCCGGTTATAAGGACTGTCCGTAATGGGAAATTTCACTGTAGTTAGTTTAAGCAGAACTCTTTTGAATAGCGCTCACAAACAGTTCTTGATAGATTTCATTTGAGGTATTGGACATCGAAATGTGGACCCAACCTAAAAGAAGAGCATTCAACACTAGAGCAAGAGGAAGTCCGAGAACAAGATGGGCCGGCGAACTAAAATAGTTCATCAATAAACTTGGGATAAGGAATTAAAAAACAATCGCAAGCGGTCGCGATGTATGGACGTCCCATGTGCAACAGGCCAAAGTTCAAGAGCGTTAGTGCCAAAAGATGATGATGAACAAAATTTAGAAATACTCTGGGGGACTTTTCTAAAAACTATTCACTATTTCCATTTTATTTTTTTTTTTTTATTTTTAGGCACCCTAATGTACTTCTACAAGTACAAACATATTAGCGAAATTCACAAACATTTAATTATTTTAAAAACACAAAAGTGGGAAATTCGAAAATAAATATTATATATATAGTATGTATGTACCTATATGCAAAACAAAGCTTGAAACTGAAAACGGAAACCCGAAACCCCAAAACGATTGCATAGCATTGCACAATTGCGCGCAAAATGTGTGGCAAGTGAAATATGGGAAAATGTCAACAATTTGCCGCAGTCGGTTGCAATCAAAGTTGCTGCAAATATTTGCACTTTGAACTCAGCACAAATTTAAACTCGAAAATACTTACACACACACACACAGTCGGGCAAGTAGGTAGACATTTGGGTGTGTTGAGAATGGAATTGTGGCATTTTAGTTCGTAAGGCACGCGACGCCGTTGGACGTGCCATTGTTTTTGTTGTCATTGCTTGATTTTATTGTAATTCTTGTTTGCTATTTCGCATTTCGATTTGGCTCATTTTCCGTTCGTATTACCGCTATTTGGTTTGCTTTTAGCAGCAAAAGGCGACAACTTTCGGCGAAGCAGCTGGCGTCGCAGGCATGCCGTGTCTTTGTCGTCGTCTGACTTCTGAGTTGCGGCATGCAAAAGTGCAAATTGAAAATGTGCAAATTGCTGCAACAACCCAGAAGTTAGTAGTGTGAAATCTGGTAGCGGAAAGAGGCTAATAACAAACGAAGTGCTAAGCATGGCAAGCGACAAGTAGTAAGACGCCTGAAAGAAAAATCAAATTACGGTGAGAAGTTTTCGCAAAAAGCCAAAAGTCACGCAATTAACGAAACTTATAATTTGTACACAATGCCATCAGAAAGCGACGGAAATGCAAATAATTGGCAGTTAAGTGGAAGGTCGGTTGCACGCGAGTCTGACAGCGAAGGCGACCAGGCCATGAGGTAAACTTTTATGCAGATTAATGTGATTTAGTGCAGAGGTGTTGATGCCTGCAAGAGTATATTTGTAGGTAAGCGTGTATATGTGCATATATATATATATATATATATATATATATAAGCGTATATATATATATATATATGTATATATGTTTGTTTGAATTTGTATTGCAAAATTTGTGTTTATAGGTTATTGGAACTTATTTCTTCTTGGCAAATGCATGTCAGTGTGTCAAAAGCATGTTTGTTCTTCAACTAAACTAAGTTGCATATTTATGAATTGAAGAAGTGTTCAGAAGGAAACTTTAATATTTAACATAGTTTAATGGGGTAAGTGGGGTAATAAATACTTTGTATAAACATATCGAAAACGATATTACCACATGACACGACATTAATGTTTTGAAAGAAGTCGGTTCCGTCTTGGCATTTTATTGCATACAAGCTCTGTATGTATAGAATATGTATAAGGGTAAACTTATCTGCATTTCTAGCCAGTTCAGGCGCTATCGTGTCACCGTCAAAATAACTAATTATCTACCTTCGTTCCACTAAAGTTGCACGCGAGTTAAAGAAGTTAAAAAATCATTCGAATTTTTAAACTTCACTTATGGGCAAGTTTTTGCTGTTTTAATTTTTTCTTATTTTATTTTAATAATTTTTTTTAGAATAATATAATTCATTCCCATATAAAATCAATGCACAAACCAAATTAAATAAAATCAAAAATTTTCCATAAAAATTTCGCTCTTTTTAATCAGAATTTTCAGAATCAGAAAACACCCAACGCCATGAGCAAAAAAAAATTGTCGAAATTCCACATAATTTTTGAGCTTTTTAAACTTTACACTCGTTATGATAAATTTCAGTATGCTATGAAAACCGCATGTTCGAAAATTTTCTAAAATATTCTGATATTCTGAATGAATATTCTGATTTTAATGAAAATTTATTAATTTTTTTTTTTAATTTGCGAAAACTTTGTAACTTGTCTTTACATGGTTTTTGTGGTAGACTGAACTCCATTTTGTCGCACTACTTACCTTCTTAAAAAGATCTAAGTGGTTTAAGCAACTTAGTTGATGCAGGTATCACAATGGGCCTTATGGTCACCAGTTGTCCTAAAACCGATTCCTCTGTGGGTTATGTTTCTTTCTATATACAATGGAAAAAAAATTCGAAAGTATAGAAAAAACATGTTAAGAAACTTCAACACTGTATTATTAGATTGGGTTCCTGGGAACGAGGAAGTTGCAGGAAATGAAATAGCGGACCAACCAGCTAGAAAAGGGGCAAACATGCTTCTAATTGCTCATGAGTCTGTCTGTAGACACACAAAGAGCAACGTTAATGAATGAGAAGGTGAGAAGAAAAGAAGGTCCTTCAACACTGGCAAAATGCTATTGGTCAGCGACAAGCGAAACAATTGCTAACGCCGGACATAGCATATTCTGATAAGCTATTTTCGCTCAGCAGGGTAGACCTAAAACTTTTAACTGGTTACTTTACCTAAATTACCACTTAAACAAATTCAAAAAAAAAGCATCCTTTGTAAATGTCCTGCACTAGGCAGAAAACGGCTACACCACCTTGGTGGTATTGTTATGCCTCCCAATATAAACTATGGAACAACAAACGCCATTAAAACTCTTAAGACAATTACCCAAAGAAGCTATAATATTCTCTGAAAGTTGCTCAAATAATAATGATTTAAAACCTGGGAAGGAAAAAATAATAATTCCAAACTATACCACCCGATAAGTTAACTCCCGATTATCTCCAAACTAATAGAGATCTTGTTTCTTAAACGATAGTCCCATAATTGAGAAAAGACAGTTGATTCCCAAACATCAGCTTTTCTCGACACATCTCAAGCTTCAGAGTATGGCACAGTGACCTACTTTACAAAGTAAAAAAATATCTCCCAATAAATTTCTAAAACTTTATAAATTTTTATCTTGCCAAAAGACACTTTTTTGTGTCCCTTGTGGGCCTCAAGCCTCCGTCCTAAGTCCTTTGATGTACCTGTTATTCAAGCATGATCTGTCAGGTAGCCTAGATAGAACATTTGTGGATGATACTGCTGACCTGGCTGTAGATAAAGTCGCGCACACGGCATCTCTTAAATTACAAATTTGACATATCAAAGCGAATGAGACTAAATCGGTTCGATTAACATTTACAACACGACATGAAAACTGTCCTCCAGTAGAGCGCACGCACAATCCAACGAAGCTAAATATTTAGGCACTCATATATACTCAAAACTCACTTGGAAAATTCACATCTTCACTAAAAGAACAGCTTCCCGCTACTGAACATACGGAACGAGACAGCTATGGGGTATTGTAGCCAACTCAAATATCGAAATACTATAGAGAGTTTAAAGCACTCAAGATTCGTCCGAATAAGTGGACAATTCAAAGGCTGGTGGGAAAATTTCAAGAAACTGGATCTCTCGAGGATAAAAAATGGCTGGCAGACCACATTCTGGGCATTCTGTTGAGAATATTGCTGTTGTAGGGCAAAGTGTAGCTGAACAAACTTCAATAGCGATTTCTCGGCGTTTTCAACAATTAGGCGTTCATGAATTGCCTGTTTGGCTGTATTTTACCGGATTTTTACTCTTTGTCGGAACCAAACCTTTGACGGAAAGCTGATATAATAAAATAATAAGACTAGGCAATGATTTTATTTAAATGGCCGGGGAGCACAAACTATAAAAAAGAGCACGGAAAACGTATTATTCAGCAAAATGAGGCGCGACCTCTAGTCGCCAAATGGGCGAAGGCATGCTTAGAAATACTGGCGTAGAAGCAGCTCTGCAAACTTTGCTATAATATGTTTCGATCGATAGCACATGCTCTAGCTGGCTAATTATTTTTTTCACCTGCCTGAAGGAATCAAAAAAGGGTTCGATTTATAGATTATTTCATAAGGAGTTTTTTGAGTGCGAAATTCATGCGCCACCCAAAAAAAGGAAAAAGTAAGGGCTAATGACAATCCGTACTTCGAAATGTAAACAACTTTACCTAGGCACGCTTTAAGAACCTTTTCTTATTGCATAATAAATTAAGTAACTAATGATTATAAATTCAACGCCAAACCTTAAATATAGGAATTATAGAGAAGTATGTAGTTCTGAAAAGCCTTGGTTCATCACTCTAATTAATTCCTATTTAATTGAACTAAATATACCAACCATTTGTATAAACACAGATGTAGGTGTATCATTTCCTATCTCACAAATATTTGCTTTTGCCAATATCCGCAATGCCTATAACTAAATATAAATGAACATATACATTTACACATGCATAATATGGGTACAACAAATATTATATCAAATTAATAACACATGCAATGTAGGAGTGTAATTGTACGACACAGCGTATGAGTGATATTTCGGCACAAATATTTATGTAGCATAAACACGCACACATACACGGCTGGTGTGTAAATATATATTATGGAATACATGAAATTTAAATCAAAAGTGTGATTCGCAAATTCCGCAAACGCATAAATTTCACACAAACTAACAACAGAAACATGAACAGTAATTTTGTATACGTGTTTGTGGGTGTGTGTGTATGTGTATGTTTGCGAATTTGCAGTTGTGAAAAGGACAGGTACATGTGTACTTGGCAATTGCGTTTATTTATTAATTTATGCACAAACATGAACGTTAGTTTTGTGTTGACTTTTTCTTTTGCCACGTTTTGGTTGGCATATTTGACTGCTGTTTTTCTGGCTTTTGGCGCGGCTACAATTTGTGGTCTAATTTGCACAAATTCAACATAAGGGAAAAAGGTAGAGAGCAGCAATTGAACGCGCACACATACATGTAAGCGAGCACAAGTAGATGTTTGCATAAAAGGCAAGTATAATCATGCTCTCTTTTTCTAACTCCGTGTCGCGCTCTCTCTCTCTCTCTCTTTTTCTCCATCCTCTAGCATTCCAAATACAAACAGCTTTACAAATTTAACTTTGTTTGGCTGTTGTTAAATTACTTTGTGATTTATTTTACAAGCGGCTGGCAAGCAGTCAAACAAATGAAAAGCACGTTGCTGCTACCAAAATGCTTATATAGCTGCGCAGTAGGAAATGACACTCACATCAGACTTACTTTAAAATGTGTTCAAAAGAAGTAACTCCAGCTATTACTATGCCATTTGCTACAAAACAAACAACAACAAAATAGTCTGTCTAGAGCTGCAATAGACGTCAACTGACTGCTAACTAAATTTTTATCACCACAAATAGTCAATGATGACAGTCAACTTATTCTCCTTAAATTTTACATCCGAGTGTCAATAGCAATAGCCGTAGCTTCTGCTACTGTTTCATTCACTTTATTCTATCTAATGGCATAGTGGGTTAGCTGGTTGACTTGGGGAGTTTCATACTCTCCAGAACGCGCCGCTTTTGTACCACAATTTGCATTATAGATTAAAGCTTTGGGGTTTGCACTTGGGCCTTATGGTCGTTTGTGTCCTCTACTTTTCACTATACCTCATCCAAACCTAATACCTTATTGAATTTAACATAGAGCTGGGTCGAACTGAGCGTATGTGCCTTTCTTCTAGCTGGAGTTGGCCGAGATGTCACAACCTTCTGCGCGCTATAGCGCTACGTTCAAGGAGAAGGTACCTTAGAGTATCCTAATATTCGTCGCAGAAACAACAAGAATCAGTAGGCCATATCACGATAATGTGCAGATGATCTCGCAGTCTGAAGTGGCCTTGAGGAGGGATATGAGTTTTATAAACGCGAGTTTAGAGTTTTCGCCTGGGGTAGCCTCATAGTTTGGTGCCAAGTAACCACCCTTAGCCTTCGATCTTCACTCTTGAGCTTCTCCTTGATGGTGTGATATCCCATAGCAAGGAAAGGTTTGGGTCCAATTGATAACGATACCTCTCTTACCATTGCATACGTTACCTTCTTCGCAGTTATACCTCTGTGTCCTGGGACCCAAATTTGCAGAGTAACATATGGAAAACTACGAGGAAGGTATTAAGCAAATTCCCCTCTTTTTCTTGTTAAATCTTACCGTTGAGATTTAAAAATAAGAACAAGTGAGTTTCCTTCTTGCCTTCTTGCCCATTTCAATCAAGGTTGGAGATAGTTTTGCACAAGAAGATGGTCAAGAGCTCTTGCAATCAGTAGTCAAGCGCATCCAGTGTTGAGTGCTTCAACTTTTGACGAAATCCGAAGGCATAAGAACACTCCTTGTTACTGTTATATCCAATGTCGAACTGTTTTCATGCAGAGGAAGTCAATCACTTCATTAAAACTAACTTTACGAGACCCACCTACCCAGCGCCGGCAGTCAGTTCTACGCTACCGGAACGACCCGGATTTATATCCGGCCAAAGACTGCCACTCCAGAAGTAATACCCGTACAAGTATGGAGAATGGTTATGCTGCTGAACAACAACCCAAATCAGAGCAATGCTCTTCCGATGGGCTAATTCTCTAACGCACTACCTGTTCTGCTTTATAAAGCTTGCAGTAACTAGTACAGAAGCAAGAGGCTATATTGCAACCTCGGCTATTTGAAAAATTAGCAGTACATCTATTTTACACGTCAATTCAACATGATCGAGGCTCTGACGACCGAGCATAGGCGATACAGCCTTACGAACTACGAGGAAGAAATGCCCTCGTACCCTATGTCAGGCTGAAGGCAAAGACGGCAGCTCCAGAAACAGGCTCTTAAAACTCAGAGATTAGCGAATCCAATAAAAACAAGGAAAATGAGAAACACGATAAACTGATGATGAACTTCAGCATGGAAAGAGGATCACCAATTTAAAAAAAAGAGATAATTTATTTATCCTAGGAACTACGAGAAATAAAGGGTTTTCCAATAACAGGTTTTACTTATCGCTATCGAGAGATGATTAACGATTTTTTATGACCGGAATTGGATGGTATCGATCTGGACAACATTTATTTTCAACAAGGCGGCGCTACGTGCCACACAAGCAACGAAACCATTGATCTTTTACTGGAAAATTTTTCGGATCGTGTTATCTCTCGAAGCGGTGATCACAATTGGCCAACGAGATCTTATGATTTAACACCTTCTGACTTTTTTCTTTGGGGCCACGTGAAATAGAAGGTCTACGCCAACGACGCCAGGGTCGATTGAAGATCGTGAGGCTATCGAGGACGTAAAAAAGTTCATGAAAAGGATATTGACCTGTAAGCGTGGTCGTGGTTGTCATTTGCCTGATGTTATTTTCCACTATTTACGAAATAAACATCCGATCATTTATATAATATAAAAAAATAGTATTTTTCTTTGAATATCAAAATAGCACCTCTTATTGGAATACCCTTTATGTAAAAATATAAAAATATGAAAAAAAAAAAAAATAACTTTTAAAATTATCCTACATATATTGAAAATTGTAAATAATAAAGTTTCAATGTAAGTAAAAAGTATTTTTTTAAAAATATTCTTTTTTTTAATTTAAGAAAAAAACTATTGTCTAATATCAAAAAATTAAGTTTCACAAATTTCTTAAGTTAAATATCGTTGGTTATTTATAAAATAAAAAACTTCAAATCATAAAAAATATTGAGGAAAAATAAGTTATGTTCAGAACTTCCAATTTTTTTTTTAATTTTATTTTTTTATCTTTTATGGTAATTATTTTAAGGTTTTTTTTATATAAAAAAGGAATTGAAACTGTTAACTTTATAAAAAAGAAAATATTTAAAAAAAGCAATTACAAATTTTTCGAAAAAAAAAATAGTTTCACGATCACTTGTGAAAAACGAGTACGTAGCATATGGCCCTCGCCAAAGCAGTATTTAGCACTGATTTTTCACTTGTTCGTTGTACGTATTGGAAGTGGCACAGTTTTAGATAGGCCAATAGAAATTTCTATTCAACACCCCAATCGAACGCTGGGGTCACCATTTCAACTATTTTTTTATTAGTTTGGAGAGCAGATCATTTAACCCAGCATAGTTTGAAGTAACCTAATCTAATTTGGTCAATTCACTACAAACACAAATATTCCTACGCGCACTAATTTTACCACCACTCACGCAGTAGCTAGGTGAGCAATTACAATTATGCTGTGTTATGTGAGCAACTATCATTTATTTGGCTTCTACACTACCTTACACAAATGAGACAGTTTCGCATTGCACAAAACGCATCAACACTATCACCTCCGCAACCACACCGCATCTGCTGCGGGCAGTATAATTGCATATTTACCACAATTGCCTACGCACTAGCATTCTCACACACTGGCAAACACTAACCCTCATGTCCGCAGTACCTTTTCCTCCTCTGGCATCCTGACACATCGCTTCCTACTTTATTTTCAACTGTGAAACTTTCAATTCTATTTTAAGCAATTCTTTAATTTCCTTCCAACCGACAGCATTGAGGAAATAATAAACCCAAAATTAATTTCATATTTTTACAAATGAAATTTAGCGGTAAAAAAATCAACAATCTGACGCTTGTTGGTGTGTCGGTCACTTAGTAACGACTAATTAAAATTCGTACACCGCACAGCCTCATGAATCACGCGTGCTGTGTATTCGTGCACAATTAAATATTCTGTTGTGGTTTATTGTAACATACCAGAGACCAATACTCGTATATGAGTATGTACAATGCAGTCGCAGTCGCAAAATCAACAGTCATTGCCATCTCAACAACAACAATAACAGCAAATATCTACAACCAAAAATTACGTTGTAGCGGTGTGTAGCTCGCAACAAATCGGTTATTTAATATACTCTACTAATATATTTGCAGAAACATATATATGCACCCTGTAGGAATGTTGATTCCGACAATGAATTCAGGTAGAGGTGTCAAAAAACAGTTAATTAATCAGCGATTAAAAGCTCAAATTTTGTTTAAGCGGAGCGAAACATTTTCCACCGTTCTGCACATTGTTATGGTTAATCGTGCTAGAGAGCTCCTTTCACGCAGTATATTTAACTTATTTCTGGCGTTTAAGTGTTAGCTTGAGCTTTGGTACATTAAGAGACTTATAATAGAATTATCTGGGAAATATTTTTGCGGAACATTTTAACCCACTATATCACTCCATTATGAGTACATTTGGTCCTTTCTCACTCAAGATACAGAAAAATTCCCGAATGAATAACGTAGTTTTCTTTTCCGATTTACCACATGAATGTACAAGAAGTAGATAATAGCTGAGACTATGCTCCAGTACTCACTAAAAGTTTCTTAAAAGGATTTCCATAAGTTTTCGCATTCTATTCAAATAAGTACAGTGAACAAATTAAAAATTAATCAAAAGCACTATCCTTAAATGGCAAAAAAAAATATTTTCTCCATCAATTAATTAGCACAAATGTTAAATTCCTATCGAAAAAAAAATTACATAACATTTTAGACGAAAAATTTGAAATCAAAAAATCATTTTAATCCTTCTTTACTCTATACCACACTTTTAACATTAAATAAATCGCAAAATTATAATATTATTTTTTCAAAATATTGAATTTTTTCATAAAACCAGTATTTTTTTTTTTTTTCAAATAAGAAAAAAATTTCTGCGAAAATGCTTTTCAAAAGTGATAAAAAAAAGGATTTTGAAATAAAAAAATTTCCCAAAACAAGAATTTTTAGTGAAGACTTGAAAATCTCCATACACAAATGTCCAACATTGAATAAATCTCAAAATAATATTTTTTTTATTATACAAGGTGAAGTCCAAATTAAGCAAGACTGAACTAAAATATAAACATTCAGGAGCTTTATTCTGATAACTTCAAGTTTATTTATTCAAAATGGTCCCATCTGGCATCGATACACTGTTTTGCGTGATCCAAAAGCTTTTCGAAAGAGTGTTTCAGGTCATTAACCGGAATGTCCTTCAGGATGTCGGTGCAAGCCTTATGGATGGCCTTTACGGACGCAAAACGTTTTCCTTTCATGGCCAAATGGAATTTTCTGAATAGGTAGAAGAAACAGGGAGCCATATCAGGCGAATACGGTGAGTGATTGATGGTTGAAATGCTAGTACAAAAATCAGTCACAAAAGTAGATCGATGAGATGGGGCATTATCATGCAATAAGCCCCAACTTCCTCCTTCGCGGTATTCAGGGCGAATTCGCGAATTCAACGAATGCGATATAACAAACGCTTCAAAACGCCAAGATAGAAAATGGCATTAACGGTTTGGCCCATTGGGGCGCACTCCTTGTGGACAATTCCGTTGGAGTCGTAAAAACAAATGAGCATCGACTTGATTTTTGACTGCTCCAAACACGATTTTTTGGGTGGTGGCTCGTCTGGGGCCTTCCATTCGACACTTTGACGCTTAGTTTCAGGTTCATGTTGAAAACACTAAGTTTCATTACCAATTACAATGTTGTAAGGGTAGTTCTCATCCTTTCTCGCTTCTTTAATGAGGTGTTTCAAATGTTGAGTTCTGAGCAATTTTTGGTCCTGAGTTCACTTGTGCGGAATGAGACATGCACAGACCTTTCGTAAGTCCCAACTATCAGTTAAAATGCAATAAATCGATGTTTTCGAGATATTCAACTCTGATTTCATGAATATCAACGATGATTTCGGTTCATTTTTGATAAATTTACGAACGATTTCGATGGAGTTTTCGGATGGATTTTAGGCGGTCCGTATGTTCATTGTCATTTATGTCCTCACAACCATCTCTAAAATGTATAAACCACTCTTGAACTCTAGCACGAGATAGACAATCATCGCCATAAATTTTTTCATCATTCAAATATTTCGGTTTTTATTTTTTTTTATTTACCGATTTTAAAACCAATTTTGATATTAGCTCTATGTTCATAACTCAATTTTGTATCGATGACACAAACATTCTGACACTTTAGATGCAACAACTTCGCTTCTACTGAACCGAATGTCACCAACGGAACGATGTAACTTCCAACACACTAACTCATTAAAAACATTTTTATGACGCCAGTCTTGATTATTTTGGACCTCACCTTCTATATATACATGTAATTGGAGCGTACACCCTTTTTGGGTGCGTACACCCTTTTTGGGTGTTTGGCGAGCTCCTCCTCCTATTTGTGGCGTGCATTTTGATGTTGTTCCACAAATCGATCTTCCCCGAGATTCGAACCTGCATTCTCCCTGAATTCCGAATGGGAGTCACGCACTCACGCATTATACTCGCTCAGCTGGGTGGAGCTTTTTAGTTTCTCTTCACTTTATAGAAGTAGTTAAGAGGGACTATCAGGCATTGATGTGGCTTCTAATTAACCCCTTTGCTGCTGATAACTATCTCCTACTCAGATAAGAGTCAGGTACCCTTAAGCCGTCTCATGTTCCGTTCTAATTACAAATTTGTTTTTACCTTTGTATTGCAAGTGTCAAAAGTTTCAATCTTATATTTATTTTTTTTAGAAAAAGTTCGTTTTGTAAAACTTGAAAGTTGCAAGCTGCATACATCTTAGAGAGTTAAGGAGTTCTAATAGATATACGGGAAATTAAAATGTGTGAAGGCGTTGCTCTCTTTTCTTTGCTTTACGTTTTACTATTAAAACTATAAAAAAAAATAATATTTGGTTTGCCAGCAATTTTCGGTGGTAGTCAACAATTCCTTTTAACAAAGTCGAAAATTCCCTGATGCCTATAATTGTAGAGGTCAGCCCTAATTATTTTATTTTACTTCTAAAATGGACGGTGACATGGGTACTACCGCTTGAAACTAATTTAGTTTAGGCCCTAAATGCAATCAAAAACACTTTTCATGGTATTTTGTCACTACTCACTTACTAATCTTATTTTTCAAAAAAGCGATAGGTGTGAACTAAATTTTTTCTAATATTTAGTTCTCATTATTCCTGCAAGGTCAGTACGTAGATACATTCAACTAAATTTTGTGTACCTACATATTTTATTGTAGCATATCCGTTGTTGCATTGATTATGTTGGAGTATGCCACGCATTTGTGGCTTATTTTGCTTTATGTCATTAATTATATAGATTTATTAGCATAGTTGCTATGTTTTGCACAAATTCGACATTTTCATTTGCATTAGTTTTTACAGTTCGGCGGAAATATTTAATTCACTTGTAAAATTTCTGCATTTTCGTTATTTAGAGTAAATTTTAATTAGTCAAGAAATTAACATAAAACAAAAATACCTCTGCGATACATTTAACTTGCATATACAGTAGAAACTCGATACTGGCGACACACTTTTTTTTTCATTGCCTTGTCAGTACTTAATATACGACATAGGTAAATTTCTACCTTTTTTTACCTGTTTTTTTTTCTCTCTCTCTTTTGCTCTTTTTGCGTTGTATTTTTGAGAATAAAGCTCGATGTCATCGCGGAAATGGCATTTTTTGAATTGAATCACCTGAATGACAGTTTTGCGTTAACTTTTGCATGGTTTGGTATCATAATGGCAAAAAGAAAATTTATGCTGTTTACAATAAAAGAAAAGGCTGACATTCTGAATGCACCAAATGCGGGAATTTTCATTAATGCATTAACTCAACAATTTCACGTGCATAGAACAACAATAACGCGTATTAAAAAAATTAACAGTTCATTGTGACGCGATCTGAATTCGGTCCAGGTAAAGGGAAAACTCTTAAGATTTCTGAGTTTCCCAAAATGAAGAAGGTGTTATTCAATTGGTTTGCGGATCAAACCGCGAAAAACTTACCAATTACAAGCGATATGTTGAAAGAGAAAGCCAAGTTATTACATGCGAAAATTCAGGAAAAGCTTGAAGGTTTCCACGCGAGCAATGATTGGGTTGGGAACTTTAAAAAGAGGCATGGAATACGATGGCTAAAAATATGCGGAGAAAAAGTGTCAAACAAGAGTGTCACAATCAACCCATTTTTGGACCAATTTAACCAAATATGGAATTAAATTTGACAAAATAGCAGATGCTGCTGAATCTGGTTAATTGTAGAAGCTCTTACCCGATAGAAAGAAACCTTGGCTCCAGGGCATGATATCAGTAAGGAGAGAATAACGTTACACTTGTACAAATGCTGCTGGAAATCATAAATTAAAGATATTAATTATTGGGAAATCGGTTAATCCTCGTGCATTGAAAAATTTGACTGATATGCCAGTTGTTTAAAAAGAAAATAAAAGTACAGGCATGACCTTAGCTTTATTTGAAGAAAGGTTTCACAGGACATTTGTTTCAGAGGTATGTAATTTTTTGTCAAAACAAAGAATTATTTTTTAATCAAAAATTGCTTAAATACGCAGTTAAAAAAGTTCCTGCGTACGCAAAATCTTCCGGAGAGAACACTTCTTCTTAGTGCCCACGGAAACATTTGGAAGGGAAACATTTTGTTCCAAGCAGAAGGACGGGCGCGGAAGAGGAAAGGGAATTTGTCTCCGGTACTGGCGACACGCTTTGTACTTGCTATTCGTATTTGTTATCTTAAAGTAATTTTTGACATTTGCTTCCTTCGTTTTCTTCTTTTGTGGGAGAAAGTACTGAGTTGGTTTTCAATCAACGGATGATATCAACGATGGCAGACATCCGAACGCTGCTTGGGAAATGCAGGAATATTTTTGCTGGTAAGTTATAGTAGGTATAATTTATATTATATTAAAAAAAGTTATGGGACATATTTATGTTGAATTTTAATTTTTCCCTCCATTTCTAGATACTCAAGTTAATTTTAAGTTTATTATTTATATATGAAGTATTTTACATTTAATTTTCTTTTTAATCAAGTACAAAAATTTTTGTATATGTAAATTAAAAAAACAACAAATTATTTATTATGATATTTAACCAGTTTGCATTCTTCATTGAAATATTTAAGAATCTGTTGACGAACGTCCTCCGCTTTACATGTTAGCGGGTTGCCGAATGTTACCGAAAACTATTTTGCCCGTGTGACCGCGAATGAAACATGAAAAGAGAATTTCCAGTATCTCGCTTCCATATGTCTCCGTGTGTAAATCCGGTATTATTAAGAATAAACAGCTTCGATGGTAACGAAATATCGGTTATATGCTCTCCTTCAAACTATACGGCTCTAATTCACCCCATGGATCAAAACGTTATAAGGCTTACTAATTTTTTTTATTATCTATTTATTTATTGCGATATTTTTAATAACATTTAACAATATTTACACTTAAAACTAAGCTACTCTACGAGACATACATAGAAAGCACCCAGTGGAGCAATCTTTCCCCATTTTTTGCGTTTTAGCACATTAGGGGCCGTTCATAAACCTCGTGTCCCGAATTTCCCCCCTTGTGACTCTCTGTGACAAATCTTGACACAACTCCTGAAAGACACGTGATAATTCGTGATATAACCGATACCCCCTCCCCCTGGAATTGGTGTTAATTTCTGTAATTAGTGGGCTTGGGTGCGATTGAAGTATTTTATTGTGTGATGAGGTATGCTTTTTGATTTCTTCAGCTAGATCTCACAGTGAATTTGAACATTTGTGATATAGTATTCAGTTATCGAAAATAACTTTGAGAGTTTCCGTGTGAAATCTTTCGAGTATTTTGATGTTTGACTTAACTACGATGCCCCACAGTTGTATGCCACATGTCCACACTGGTTTTAGGATAGCTGAGTACAGTGAGAGCTTATTTTCGAGGGATACATGGGAATTGCGATTTAACAGCCAATAAGTTTGATTCCTAGCAGTTTTCCATGTGCGCTTGCAGTCAAGGTGCATTCTGAGATATTTTGTCACATTACTTTGGGGTATGCTTGTGTTATTGACTTTAACAGGTGGGCAAGTATTTCTCTTGAGTGTTAAGGAAGCAGATTTTGTCTCATTTGATTTTATTTTCCAGTCTTTGAGCTATTGGGTTATTTCATCAAGTCTTTTTTGGAGTTTAAGAGAAGTCACACCAGCGTGCGAGTCAACTGCAAGTAAGGCGGTGTTATCTGCAAAAAAAGTTTCCTCAGTAACTGGTTGATCGTGAGTGTAAAGCAAGTATAAGATGGGACCCATATACTGCCTTGAGGTACACCAGAGCTGAGATTATTCTTCATTTTGTTTTACAAAACCGTGCCGACTTTTTAGGAAGGATTTGATAAAAAGATAATAATTTGTGAGTAGAGTAACCTTTATTTTACAAGGTAAAGCGTCATACGAGACACGGTCGAAGGCTTGAGATATGTAGAGAAATGCAGCTGTGCAATATTTCTTCTGTTCAAATGCTTTAGAAATATTATTTGCGAATCTATGTACTTGTTCGATGGTACAATTTTTTTTTTTTCTTTTTTTGTTTAAGCCGAATTGGCGATTTGGGACTAATTTTCGGTCTTCAATTATGGGCATCATTATTTTGAGAAATTGTGACTACAAAACTTTTGAAGTAATAGGCAACAAGCTGATAGGGGGGTAAGATTTCACTTTTTTGACACTCTTTCCGGGTTTAAGGATCATTTTTATTAGTACAGCTTTCCATTGTTGAGGAACAAAACTATATAATATTCAGGCAATGTTTATATGCGTGAGGAAAGATATTCCTTCTACTGGGATTTGCTTGAGTACTTCTCCAGTGATGAGATTATATCTGGAGGCTTTCATGATTTTAAGCCTTTTTATACCTTCTGTCACTTCGCTTTTTGAAATTTTTTATATGGATAGGTCCATTTGGTGGGTGAGCTCCGGGGTGTCTTTAACTTGTTGAGCAATTCTTAGCGAGAGTTCGATATTATGTGGGGTAAACACTCGGGATAAGCGAGCAAATGTTTCGGCATTCTCAAAATCCGACTTAGCCCATTTGTTATTTCCCATTTCAATGGCTGATTATGCTAAGGCTTAACAAATTGAACTACAAAAAATTCGGCTTAAGTCACACTATTATTCGTAAAGAAACTATCGATGAGTCCCTGCGAAGTATGGACTTTTCTAGTTAATGCTTGGGATGCTCTTACTGCAACTTCGATTCAGTCATCTTTATAAAATTTCAAAAAGCTTTAAAAACGGGGAAATTTCGATCAAAGAACTAACGACGTGATACTAAATACGAATAGATACATCGGAGAAGACAATATCAGCATTCATTATATGCTTGGATTGGGCAGAGCAAAACCATGATTGCTTATGACGCTGCATAGGCTCAGAAACAGTCACTGAACAAGCGGGTGTGTACAAAAAAAACCAAAATCGAAAATTTCTTTAATTCCAAATTAAACTGATCGCTTTAAAGTATATTAAATAATATAATAAAAACAAATAAGCTTGGATTGTTATCAGTAAAAAAACTATTTTCATTTGTATGAAAAAAAACTTAGTACTTACAACAACGTTTACGAGCGGCACTTGGTGTTCAACGAAAGAGCTCACCCAGCGTATTGTCATTTGGTATTATGCCGCTCATTTAATGACGAAAAGCGCTATTGCGAATTTTGAAAAATATAGCGAGTTGTTAAAAAATTGGTGAAAATAAGTACAACGGCGTTCTGATACAACGGTGATGACAATGAAAGATTTATGGAACTGCCCAGAGGTAAGAAACAGTTGAGAAACGCCTCCTATGACTTAGAAATATTTCTATCCAGGAAGTGTAGCCTTTCTGGAATATATTGACAAACATATCACTTTAAAAGCTTCTCCACAGACTTATAAAAATCTTCCGCCTATCTAAAGAAGGTTTTGAGATACTGGAACTCACTACAGAAGACCTGTTGCAGCAATGCACTCTCGCCAGACCTATTCCAAATATTTTAAAGCTAGTGACGGTCCTGCGATTTATTCTCCGAGAGCATATCCATTACCCATTGGCAACAAAAACATGCCAGAACTTAAATTATTGAATTCCTGCGCAATTTTTTTTTCACTGAAACAAATTCCTTTTGTAAATTGAAAATTTTCTTGCATTAGCGAGCTTCTCGACCTGTTGTTTGGCAGTCACAACTTTAGGCCTGCATGAAATTAATAAAGATTATTTAAGGGGGAAGTCTACTGTGAATTTTTCAAAAAATCGATTTTTTTTTTATTAGCTTAAAAAATACTTTGAACCCTCTTAAATAAGGTACAATATGTGTTACAGCTGGCAAAATTTTTCTTCGTTGAAATTTCGACCTTTTCCCGAAGCGCTCCAAAGCTTTAAACGCTGAAAACTGAAACTTTAAACGCATTTTTCTCGAAACTAAGTTTTTGTATACGGTGTACACGATATCTCGAGTTCTGATAAATGAATCAGCTTAAAAATTTAATTATATATTCTCTGTAATAGTGTCTCTCGCCTGACATAGGATTTTTTTGATATCGTTATTTGTTAAATTGTTGTAAACAATAGTAACATCAATTTTAGGCAAAAAAAAAAGAAAAAAATTTCAAGAATTTTTTTTTTTCAACGCCAAAATTTTTTATCGACATAATCCTACGTCAGACGAGAGTCAATACTATGTATATGATAACAATATTTTGTTTTTTTGTTTTAGATCACCGAAACGTAAGATTTCATGTACACCGTTTAGGCACCTAAGAAAAGCGGACCTGCGCTTGCAGAAGTGCCACAGCGGCCATTTTGAATATTTTGACTTAAAATTTTTTTTTCAAAAACTTAAATATATAATAAAGATAAGAGTTTAAATAGATTTTATGTACGAGCAATATTTTGTTAGAAATAAAATCCGGAAAATAAGCCTGTTTTTTCCCTTGTCACAGTAGACTTCCCCCTTAAAATTAATACTCAGTTGCCAAAGAAAAGTTAATAGCAACTGCAAAATGCTTAAATTTTCAACAATTTACGCACACTGAACTACAACATTGAAAGCAAAATTTTGGCAAGGTAATGTGAATTTAATTTTCGATCTTTGACTTTCGTTAATCAGCAAAAATTGACAATCGAATACAACTAAGGGCTCATATTTCTGCAGCTTTTAGGGAATAAGTATAGAGAAAATCGCCAATCGCCAATAATCGCTATCCATATCAGATAAATGTTTTCCGAACTTCAGCGCTTCATAACTTTCGAATGGGTTGGTCGCAAGCATAATAGTCATTTTTGCACAACAACTGGACAGCATGAATGGGTACAAAATCAATAAAAACCAGAAACATTTGGGTAAAGATGAAGAGAAAGGTAGATAAAAATTTAAGTTGTGGAAAACTTAATTATATTCAAAATTAGCAATTACAAAACTAGTTATATGGAGTGGATCGGCATTAATTCGATAACAGCAAACGAGCATGATTGTGGTGGTCCAATAGCTCGTTTATAGGCAAATATTTAAAACTTAATCAACAACCTGAGATTTACGTCCAAACTTCGGCTTGTAAACAGTTATTTATACGCTGTCTTCAACAACAAAATCATCAAGCACAAAATCTGGCTTGGGGAGTTGCAAAAGGCAGCCGAAATGTATCCAGAAGACTTGTGATATACCTCAAGCACATGTATTAAGTTTCAGCGAAACAGCTATAAAACTCTGCTGAACTTCCCTTTCCGGCCTTACTGTCCCCTAAGAGAATATGACTTAAAATATTTGAGGCTATGCAAAAGACTTTCTTTATAACGATACTCTAATCACTTTTGCGCATATTTGAAGGACACAACTTCACATGAGCGAAAGAGTTATCAAAAATTTCCTCTTTTCTTATTTTGTAAAAAAATTTTGGCATACTTGATAAGTTACTTTGAACTGAACTTTCATCAATATTCGAATTTTAAATGTGTTATTTCAAATTCGAGAATTATCTTATCGCCTAATAATAAGTATAATACATACACTGCACATCAGTAAATGCAAGTATAATATATCTAATACAAGTTTAACAATATTTTTATTTGAGCGAGTAAAATGAATCAGTTCAAATACATTCGGTGTTTCCATATATTTTCACTTGGATTACGATTTTCGTATTTTATTTTATTTTTATCTTGTTTGTTGCCCATCGGAATTTATATCTTCTGCAAATACTTTATGAAATGTTTGCTTAATCCTCGCTTGCAGTACTTACCGCATTCAGTCCTTAACCCATTCGATTTTATCCAAAGCAAGAGTCTTACACAACCCTGAAATACAAGCGTGTATGTGTATGTGTGTGCATTTAAACCCTTAATTTTTCGTAACATTTCGATCTTTTCCATATTCCATTTTTATTTCATTCTACGGTAGGGTTATTTATTTATGTAACGATGAAAAAGGTCAACAGTAAACGTGCTTAGTTGGAGTTTGTTTTTTCTTCCATTTTTTTCTTTCATAACATTTCCTTGATTAATTTTTCTTCATTTTTTTGCATAAACTTATTTATCTGAATTTATTTACATAAGTTTGGCTCCTTTTATTACTTTTTTACTTTTTTATTTGTAAGTAAGAATTCCAACTATATATGTAATTAATACATATTTCTCCCACCGAGAAGACGTTTTTTTTTAATTTTTGTGATTAAAATATTGTTTATTTTGCTTCAGGCTTTCATAAAGAGCGAACGTTCAGAGGCGAACGAACTTCCGATGGTGGATTTCGTATAATGCGGCTTCAAAAAGCAATGCACGTTTGCTTATATTCATTTTATGAGGGACTTCCAATACTTTTATTAAAAAATAAGCGGCAACGTCATTCAAAAAATTCAGATTCAATTAGAAATTTTCCAATCATAGTTTGCTTGTTACTGTTATTTTCGTTTTAAGAAATAAGTGGCAACCCCATACGCAAAAAAGTTTAATTAGAGCCTTGTTCACTCTTTTGAACGCATTTTTTTAGAAGGGTATATAAAACCTACTGAATTTTGTTTAACCGTTACTTGAATTTAGTTATTAATTAAATTATTTTTTCATTCGATGGCAACACCATTTAAATATATTATAATATTTAAAGTTGTTCTACGTTTCTTAGTCATATTTTAGAAGCGTTGTGCAATTGCAACACATAAAACGGTATTTGAATGCCACAAATTATTACGCGAAGTATCGCAATATTTTAAAATAAATCTGATCTGGGGCCAGGCCATAGAAACATACATAGCTGGCAATTTCAAAGCAGATGAGCTGACAATGAAAGGTACAACAACAAACATTCAGCCACATAATGTACTAACACTAATCCCCGTGCGAATTATTAATAGATGGACTCTCTCTCTAATGCTGCTAATGTCCGTTGGAGGCAATCATCTTTTTGCCAAATAAGCAGGCCAACTTGACCAGGATGGAACCACGGCTGCACAAAACCGCTACTGAATCTTAGGAGAGAGGATATAAGAACAGGCAAGCAAATAGATAGGGGGTACCTCATAATGACTTTTGTCGAAGCTGTCAAGACATTGAAGAAGAGGAAACCGTCAGACACATCCTATGTGCAAGCGTTGCTTATACAGAAAAAGGCCTTTCTGGATTGCATTGCAGAGGTCTCTCAAGTAGGGTTGCCAAAATCGACATAATTTGTTAAATCAATCTGTAGATTCAGAGAATACTCAGGAGTGGAGAAGATAAGCTACACTGGTATCACAATGCGACTTTTCAGGGTTAAGTGTGTCGAATGGGAGCTATTTAAGGTGGGCCTCAATGGCTTCAAAAAAGGTGTTTTTTCTCAATTTTTTTTCGAGGCGAAAAAAGCGACACACAGGAACAATCTTTTGCATTTATTTGAAGACATGATTGAAGAGTAATAAACAATTTTTTAAGTTATATAAAAAAATAAAATGGCGGACATAATAGGGATCTCGCACAGCTTCTCGTTGCGCGCTAGTAAAACGGCGTGTAAGATTGCGGTCGTAGTTTTTTTCCGCTATTTTTTTCAAAAAAGGATTTAAATGACATTAAAAAATGAATTTTTTCTTGTATTTTGTTAGTTAATTAGTTGCGTATTTTAATTATCTTCATACAAATTATCGGTTTGAAACGATAACTTTCGTCTTTTTTTTTTAAACTTACACGCCATTTTCAAAAACATGGTTTGGAGAAAACGTGTTTCAAAGTTTTCAGAAAGTAGACAGTATACTCACACGAGGGACGGTACACAAGCCTGTAACTCCAAAATCACTTTGAATTCCGCTATAAAATTTTGAGGGCATATTCTACTATAATATATCTATTGATTGCAGTAAAAAAAAATCGATTTTTTGACCCTTAACTCAACCTAACCTATAATATAAAAGGGTACTAAAGCAATTTTCATGTGATAATTTTTATTATTATTTTTAAGCTACATTTACATGTACATATATTTATATATTTTCTAATTTTTAAAATTTTGCAATCAATTTCTTAATTTCTAAAACTAGGTGGCAACGAGTGCTAAAAATATTTTTGTATTAATTTTGGTTTAAATTAATTAATATACATAGCTCATCACTGATGCCATAGCATAATATTCAATTGAAATGTGGGGAGGATTTCTGTTTTTCCAATAATATTTAGGTGGCAATGCTATACAATTTTTTTTTTTTGCATAGGTTTTTCTTAAAAATATTTACTTTAATACATATTAATATATATAAAATTTAACTGTTATTTTTTAATAAATTGCTAATTTTTAAATACGTCCAGGAACATCCAGACACAAAAACATGTATTAAAATCGGGGCATTAGCTCTTGAATGATGTCCTTTCGAAGAAATTTTGTAAGTTTTTATGTTTGTTTTCGCGGAGATTTTACTTCAGAATTATGCTTTCCTAAAATAAAATTTTGTAAGTCCATTATTCCCCTATTCAGACAAGTGCGGCAGTTGGTCAATGTTTGCCATATCTCATATTTCCGCTTCATAGAGGGGTTAGGCCACCTTAACGAAAACAAAATTTATCACATTTTGGGTATTTTATGGAGTACATCAAAATTCCCAAGAAGGCTCACTATTGTAAAAGCCATGTAATGCATAAATATTTTTTTCTTTTCATAGGAATATAGCAGAAATTGAGGCCGCATAGTTTCTTTTCGACGAAGCCTTCGTTCTTTTTGAAGAGCTCGCTGACGACATGGTTGGCAAGGAGAAATTTATTGCAGATAACGTCAGTGACTTTCCATGTCTCTAAGCCGCACAGAAGGAATGATTTGATGCTTGCGTTGCAGATGCTTAGTTTGGTGTTTCGGCATAAAACATTGGAGTCACCGGTTTTTTCAGGTTGAACTTCTTGTTATTGTTGAAGTGGTTGAGTATTTCCACTGAAATAATCCTAATTAGTAATCAGCACCGTTTTACTGTTCTCCACTGCCCTCGTGTGATGATGTCTTTTTTATTTTTTACTTTTGTTTCTTGCTTCTAAGTCAGATCCAAATTCTTTATCTCCATGTCTGAAATCTCATTAATTTGCTGTAATAAGGCTTACCGAAGGAGTGAAGTCTTGCCTTAGCTAGCCCTGGGCATTCATATAAGTAGTGGAAAAGACTTTCCTTCACCCCATCCGCTGGACTGCTTCTGCAGATGGGATTGAAGGGGAGGTTGAGTCTAGCTACATGATCTTCTACTTTCCAGTGGCCTGTAAGAGTTGCAGTGATGTGTGAAATGTTTGGTCGAGAACATTCGAACAGGTAGTACATGTAAAGTGTGATTTTTTAAAAGCTATAGGAAAGAAAAAATAATCTAAAGGCGTTATATCGCCCGATCTGGGTGGCCGTGAAATAAAATGTTCACCGAACTCGCCTCTCAGCAAGTCCATTGTTACGCGTGCTGTGTGGCATGTAGCACCGTCTAGCTGAAACCACATGTCATGCAAGTGAAGCTCTTTGCATTTTGTGCAAAAAAAAGTTGGATATAATTTCACGGTAGCGCTCATCATTCACAGTTACGCTACGATTCGCAGCATCTTTGAAGAAGTACGGTGCAATGATACCTCCAGCCGTATTTACGTACCCATTAATCCAAAAATGAGCTTCGTCGCTGAACACAATTTTTCAACTTTAAAATTTCTTAACAGAAGCGTTGTTCGTTTGTAAGAAGATTCATTGTTAAACTATAGACCAAACTGAAGATGTTTGACAGTGAAACAAAACTCGAAATGTGCGTCAGCTGTTTAAACCAACTTTTAAAAAGATAATAGCTAAAAAATCACCCTTTGGTTAGTTGCTTCCATCTTTTTCGACTAAAGCATGATAGCGTGAAGCAATGGATGCTTTTATTGTGGTGAGTGGGGTGGAGACTACCACCGCCTCTGCTATGTCTAACGAACCTTTTCTTGCTAGATCATCCGCTATCTCATTATCCTGTATGTTCCTATGACCGGGAACCCATATCAGAGTAATTTCAAGCCAATGACTAAGTAATTCTAATTCGTCTCTACACTGTAAGACTAGTTTGGATGAAATGGAGTTGGAGTCTAAGGCTTTGATAGCTGCTTGACTGTCTGAAAAGATAGCTACTCTTGCGCCAACTTCCTTGTAGAGTTTTATGGATTTACATGCTTCTCTGATCGCTAAAAGTTCTGCCTGGAACACGCTGGCATAGTCAGGAAGTCTAATTTACTGAGATAGGTTAAGTCGCTTCGAATGGAAGCCATCTCCCACACCACAGTTCATCTTAGAACCGTCAGTGTATATTTCAATATCGTATCTTCCAATCACCTTCCCTTTGTTCCATTCGCTTCTCGGTGGAAAACGTACCGTAAAGTCTTTCTTGAAGTTAAGGTCGGGGACTGTGTAGTCTGATCTGTTTTTGAGCAGCGAGGGCCCCTGTTGGAGGATCTTGCTGTGACCGGACGACCTTGTAGTCCAGCTTCCTATGCCTCTGAGTCTCACCGCGCTGCAAGTAGCGATTGTTTTTATATGTAGGTCTAATGGTAATAGATGAGTTAGTACATTGAGCGCTTAGCTACAGCTCCTGTAGTTAAGATACCCGCTGTTCTTTGTATCTTGTTCAGCTTAGTTTTGTTGTATTTCTTTTCTGTTGCAGCCCACCAAACTAGTGCCGCATATGTTAGTATTGGCCTTACAATGGCTGTGTAGGACCAATTGAATAGTTTTGGTTGGAGACCCCATTTTTACCCAACATTCTCTTACACGTGCAAAGTGCTATATTCGCTTTCTTTACCCTGTAGTCTACGTTCGACCTCCAGCTGAGTTTCGGATCTAAGATAAGACTTAGATATTTCGCCTGTTGAGTTAACGTAAACCTAACGCGGTTTAGTTTTGGGGGATTAAAGTTTGGTATCTTGGTGTTCTTAGTGAATAGCATCAGTTCAGTTTGACTCGTGTTTACACTTAAACCACAGTATGTGGCCCAATTGTTGAGTAATACCAGAGCTCCTTCCACAATTTCACTGATTATGGTTGGAAACATTCCTGAAACCATGAGCACTCTGTCATCCGCGTACGCCACTACTTTAATTCTCTTTCGGTTTAATTTGGTAAGGATATTGTTGACAACTAATAACCACTGCAGAGGGGATAAGGTCCCTTGAAGCTTGAAGTAGGTTGCCCGAGCTTTGTTAATGCGTGAGCCTGCGTCAACATCTGCACCAGTTGTTTTCTAGCATCTAAAAATTTTACCCTTTTGAATTTCATAATTAATTTGTTTAAATCTTTTTTTTTTAATTTTAGATTAAGTGAAATGAAAATTATTAAAAATCTAAATATTGGGTCAGATAAAAAAGTATAATTGTTGTTTTTCTGTTTTACTAAAACTTAGACCCTTTCGAATTTCATAATTAAAGAATTTTTAATATGGGGTGAAAACTAAAACCTGTAGAAAATTAAAACCTGTAGAAAATGTTATAGTTCGATAAGGCAAAAAAATTCGAATTGTTTTCTGTGGTTTCCCTTAAGGGGTTATATACCTTGTGGTCCGGTGAAATTAGCGAAAGTTGGGTTTTTTTTAAAGATATGTAGCAATAATTTTATTGTATAAAAGTTTTTATTATTGGATATTACAATGTTTAAAGAAAAAAAAAGGCTTTGTTTGTGTAAAAATATTTAAAAATGGCGGAGTTATGGCGTTTTCCCCCAAGACCCTTTTTTTGGAAGAGGCTTGCGGTGGACGCGATTCAAGTCCACCAAGTCAACTGAAATCAAAAAATCGAAAAGATTTCATTAGTATAGGGTTATATCTTCTTAGTGAACGATCAATATATTAAATATTTTGATTTTTGTGAAAATAGGAACATGTTTTTAAAAAACTCCACTTCTACATTGGCATTAAAAATTTCATATCTGCAAAATAAAAATGTATACATAAAAAGTTGATCGTTCACTAAGAGGCGACATCAATTACGAACAATTTAAAAAAAAAATTATAAAAATCGGTTGAATACTTTTTTTGCAATCGCGTCCACCGCAAAAGCATTTTTGGAAAAACACGTTTTTGAGATAATCGCGTTTAAAGTTTCAAGCGCCGCATGAGGCCGTACGCTCAGGACGTGACGACGCACAATTTAAAACGCTGTAACTTTCGATCTATTGCTCAGATCTCTATGAAATTTTTGGAAAATGTTCTCAAGGGATTGTACTTTACGATAAAGAAATAAAATTTATTTTGATTTTTTTGAAAAACACAAGGTATATAACCCCTTAAGCTTTTCGAAATTAAACCCCTTCAAAATTCAACTTTGAAAAATCTTAAACAATTTCCAGTAACTTTCGCTTTACATGTCTGCCCGATAATAATTGCTAAGCAATAAATAAAGTCGCTTTCTCGCTATGCGCCGCAGTGAAAATTGTGCATTTAAAAATTGGCTTCTCCCACTTTTCTTATCAATTGCCTTTAAAGCCCATCAAATAAATTACTTTCATGGCCACTCGTAAGCTACGATTGTAACGCAACTTCTGTCCTTCCGATTCTGCGTTGTTTCGCCATCTCTCTTCCTCTCGACCTCCATCTCTCTCCTTCTCTCTCTCTCTCTCTTTCTCTCAGGTGTACATGTGTACATGTTTAATGATGCCAAATTAACTTATAACGTGGCCCAATTAAATCTTTAACGTTAATTGATGACTCTGCGTGCGTAAACACAGCATCGCCGCTAGTCCGTAGACTTCATTTTTCATTGTACAGACAATGGTTGGTAAACCAACCCACAAAAGCCACCACTACTAGCTGTAATTAAAAAAAAAAAAAGTGAACTTATTTATGTGAAAAGCAACAAACTTCTATTATATTTAAGATTTTCGTTTAAAATTTATGACTAACAAAGTCCTACATAAATGTTTAGACAGTGGCAAATTGATATACTCGCAGATACTGGAAATTATAATTTACCAGCAAATAAGGAAAGCACCAAAGTTCATTTCCATCCAACGAAGGGAATGAACCCAGCCGCTCATGGTTTACACCAAATAAATTAACAAATGAAAAGTAATCGAATACATTGAAAGCAAAGGTCTAGCTGTTTGTTGGCAATGTTTCTTGCTGCACGTGGTGCGCACGTACCTTACACGTACTATGAAAATCGTGTTAGGAAATTATAATCAGTTTCCTGTCCGTGTTATCCTTGCCCGCGTTAAGCGTGCGGTCATCGTTTTGTTATTTAACAGCTAAATTAATATACACCAGAGATGCTAATCCCCGTATCCCGAGAGACGGCAATTTTTTATGTCCAGAAAATGCCGTAATTTTCAGGATTTGTAATTTCTGAAGAAACTTATAAAATGGAGACAGAAAAATCTCTTTTTTCATAGCAAAAAAGCGACATTGAAAAGTAGGTGGCGTTTACAACAGTTTTTGATAGGAATCAGCTGGGTCTTTCGTATTAATATTCAACTATTCAATTGGTTATGTTCAGATGTTGTTTTCAGATGTTGTACAATAATAAATTGAAGTTCTGACTTAAGCATTTCAAGTTCACGAGATCATAAACTCATCCTTGATTTTTATGGTTTTTGTTTTGTTAGCTTTTTTCAACAACCTTTAAGTTTCTTTATCAGATATGTACGCGATAAAGTATAAATAAATGTGTATCAGTTTAGTTTGTCTTTTCTTTTGTTGCGAGTGAAATAAATTGCATTTTAAATAAAAAAGGGTATTTCAAAACCTATTGATTTATTATTTATTGTTAATGGAAAAGAGCTTCTCAAATAAGTTGATTGTATTTTTTCGCCTTATTTCATTGCTAAATAATAAATATCTCAATCCCGGGACTGGTCACGGAATCCGGAGATTGTAGTAAGGGTATCCCGAAATCCCGGAATTGTAAAAATCACAAACTTTACAACCCTAATATGCACACTTTTTTTGGTTTTGTTTATTTCGTAATTTCTTGCTTGGAAATTTCCTGCTACCCGAATTAGTTTGCCGCTATAGCTTTTGTTTGCCACTTTCACAATAAACAGGAAACGAGGAAACACGTTGAAAGGGAGCAAAGAGCTGTAGGTGAATGGTAATGAAGTTTTGGTGGCGTAGAGCAAAGTAAGTAGTTGATTTTTACGCCTTATTGTTGGCCTCGCTGCTTAGCACGACAACATTTGCCATTCACTTTGCTTTTCCTCACGACTTGTGCGCTTCCATCCACTTGCCACACTTTCAACATTACTTTCAATTACACACATAGCTAAGAGATGTCTTGGCTTTTGCTATGCAATTTTCGGCTTTGGAAATTTATTTTGCAAATTAACACGCTCACAACTCTTCACTGGCGGCTCTCGAGTGTTTAGGCAGCACCAAAGTTAGCTTTTTTTTAATTTTCAAACAGCATCGGAGCTCAGCGACCCATTTCTCCTTTTTTCTACTCTACTCGTTTCAAATAATTCTGAAGTATTTTTTTTTCGTTTTTCGTTTTCGAAGCTAAAAGTTTTGGAGCATATACATACGTATATACTTTACATACATATGTATAGCGCTTAAACTGCTTATTTCAAATTTATTTGCGATGGCATTGGGTGACTGCAAATAGAAAATGCCAAGGCAGCAGGTAAATGGAAGGCCGCAAAGTTGTGGAACAATCACAATCAAACAGCCACAGGCAACAGCACAATCAATTTTATATACTTTTGGTCACCAAGTTGGTTCGATTGAGCCCACTCAAGTATGTGTGCATCAACAGGTCAGTCAAAAAGTAACCGGAATTGTATGGGTGTCGAAATTTTGAAAAAAGTAGGCGAACGTTCGATATAAATAGTTTAAGCGGACTAATGATTTTTTTCGTTCCGACTGAGACTGATGAAAATATCGAAAAAGTTAAGAAGATTCTACTTGAAGATAGCCTTGTGTCAATTAGGGGGATACTGGCCAATATGGGTGTCCAGGTCGAATCGGTACAGGTCGATGTGCGAGACATGTTTTGAGCATGTGAAGAGTTCAGGCGCAGCCTACGCGAAAAGTGCTAAAATTTGTTCAAAAAAAGCATCGCCTAACTGTCGCTCATGAAATGATTTACTTCGTCACCAGTGCTCTTGACAATACAGGTAGGTCAGATTAGGTTGAACTGACTTTCAGTCACGCATAGACCGGTTCTGTTCATAGCAATAACAACAGCTCCGATAAATAGGTCAAGAAGTATTCCGTCAAAACGAACCAATAATCATTAGAATGGCGCTCCTTAAAAGAGCTAAAATATAGAGAACAACGCTTGCTTCCATAAATTATCTTGGAATGCTTCTTACCTAACCCCTCAGTATGGAACTTTTATTGCATTCAACCTCCTAACATACCTCTCCCGAACACTACAGCCCAGTGTTTAGTCGAAAAAAGATGCAAGCACCAGGTTCGGCGTACATAACCAGGTGCAATCAGTGTGTGGCTCTACGACTGTACTTCTGTGTTCAACATACAAACCACCTCTAGAAAGTGGTTTAAACTAAAACGGGGGGTGTTGTATACTGAAACTGGGGCCCAAAAAAACGATTTTATGGACTTCTTCAGAGATATAAGTAGCGTCTATCAAAATCATGAATTCTCAGCAACTGCATCATCTAAAAGTTTACCTCTCCGTATTAGCGATTTCCTCATTTTTAAATGTCGGAGATGAGGACAGACATTTCTGGATGATGTCTCTTATTCCTTACCTTTTCTGAAAAGTGACAAATTTCTTTCACTTTGCGTTGGTCTGTGCGCATCATTTTTGGTTTCTTTGCATAATTCGAATGGATGCTTCGGTTAGTAATGTGAACGGCGTCATACTAACGGCCACCATTGTCGCGCCCCCGGAAGTGAAAAGTAGTGTTGGACGAACTAGCGTTTTAAGCGCGCATTGCCCAAGAAGTAGGTTTAAATATCTTCTGATGTGCCTTAACTTTACGAGATTCAGCTTTAACTGGAAAAATACCGCAGAACTGAGTTATTTACTCTAATGCGCGTAAATTGGCTACTCTTTCTCATTGAAAGCCTGTTACAAAATATCGTAGATATTTTCAAGACTTTCTTGTCAACATAATCAGCATAGCATTTGATGTCGGTATAATGCTATTACTTGCCTCCGAGCTGTGAAGAATGTTGTTTCGCCCTTCTGCGTCTGCTTATTAAAGCTATCCCAGTTTTGCGCTCGACTAGGGAAAGTCGAACATCTTTGAGTTGTTTCGTTATTGTCACCTTAGCTTTACGCTGAATGCCTGTCGCCCGGCTAGACAGTTCAAGGTTCGCAATCAATTAAAAAAACCATAAATTTAGTTTAAACATTACTTTTATTCAATTCAAAGTAAAAAATGTGTGAAAATAATTCAAAATTAAGGATCAATTTACTTTTGGTCGATATGACCATCTATTGCCCTGATTATGGTCTTGAGACGGTTCAGAAACCAATCGCAAGCTGCCCGAATATGACTTGCAGGTATTTCGGCCCACTCGTGGGCAATGGCTTCTTTCAGCGTCTCGAGACTGGTGAATCTTTTAGTTCGGTTTTTGTTCTCCAAAACGTCAGAAAAGAGAATAATCCATCGGATTCGCGTCTGGTGAATTTGAGAGCCATTGTGCGGACGTTATGAAGTTGGGAACGTTGTTTTTCAGCCATTCTTGGTTCACTCGAGCTTTGTGAGACAGTGCCAAGTTCTGTCGAAACGTCCATGGTCTGTCACTGAAATGTTTGTCTGCCCATGGCTTCAAAGCAACCTCCAGAATACAGAATATTTCTCGATAAGATTTCGCTTTTACTTTGACGCCAGGCTCCATGACAACGATTGGAGAGCGCCCATCTGCGGTTACAGCGGCCCAACCCATTACTTGTGGCAGGTAATGTTCGGAAATTGACCGCTTTCGGCCAAAGGAAGCAACTCTTTCGTTCTCTCAAGTCTGACTTGTTGCTGCTTTGGTGTGAAATCATGCGCTTTTTGGATCTTGTAAGGCTTGACTTTGAGATAATTTTTTAGTATGCGGCGGATGCTAAGGTGAGATATTTTCAGTTCTTTCGCCATTTGATTGGAACGTGGTCGGGGATTTCGCTCAAGTCGCTTCCTCACTTTTTGAACCATTTGACGTGACGTTGCAGTCTTTTCATGACCACCCCCATGACGTTTTGCGATGCTACCAGTATCATTGTAACGAGTAATGGTGTGATAAACAAAACCTTTATTTACTTTAAAATGCTCGAGCTCACGAACAATCGCTGGTTTTGATTTTCCAGCCAAATGTAATGCAACCATACTTTTTGGTTTGAAATTCATTAGTGATTTTCATTTTAAGCGTTGACTTTCGGCGCGCTTGTAAACCATACTCTGGACCGTCGTTTAGCCAACTGACAGACAGCTGATGCGCGAATGATCTGAAATTGGTTACATTTCGAGTGCCGGTTCCCGTAAATAGACCTGTAAGCTTTATTAGTCTACTAATCGTGAGTCTAAGTTTTTGAGGTAAAATATGCACAGCAAGTGGTCGGAATTGTAGAGACCTACTTTCTATCCACAGAGAAATCGCCTGCTCACACAAATCTCACCCTGTTTGTGCTCAATATTCATCTGACATGACCTTTTCCTGTACTCACTATTCGAGTTACCACTTTGATGTAGGTGTTGTGAAGATTAAAGCGATTAAAAAAATGTAGACATTTTTGAACTGAAAGCGATTCAAAAATCGATTTGCAAAATTTTTTTGGCGATTTGCAAAAAGCGTTGGAAGATGTCTATGGATTCTCATGTAGATTATTTTGCAGCGAATAAAATAAATATATTCTTGAATAATTGAACCGTTTTCCATGTTATGGTCAAATTCCATGTACTTTTTGAACAGAAGTGCTTACTTACTTAGAATCAGCGATGTGTGAGTTTGCCCACTCACATTACCCGCTGCCACAGCTCGTTATTACTGCTCTTGAGCAGCTTATCTTTTATCCTTTAACTGCTGTTTGCATATCTTTCTTAGCCTGAGTATAACTACAATTGTACTGTTGTTTGCTTTTGGCTACTGTCCAAAACCACTCAGTGACTCCAACTCTTGAGCACGCTTCTCTGCACGTCGCTCTTCTCGGCGTGCTATTATTTTGCTAGTCCATTGTAATATTATTTCTGCTATTGTGGTTGTTAGAGCAGCAAAGTTTACTTGCAAGCAATTTGCGGCTTTTCATGTGTTTGTTTGATTTTACACACATATTTACTTGTGCTCATGTATGGGTTTACAAAGACGTGCGTATATATAATTCATATACTCTTACACCAGTGTGCGCAATAATAACAGTGTGACACATACAACGTTCTGACTATTTATTTGTTTTTTATTTAATTTTTTTTTATAATTTTTTTTTATAATTTTCTTTTTTAATAAAAAGAATATTAAAACAAAACCCATATAAATGAAAACTTCAAATTTAGTAAAAAACTAAAAAAAAAAATTCTTCAAAATTTCAAACTTTTTAATTTGAACCCTTATAGGAATTTCGAGTATGCAAAATTATAGCCTATTAAATTGTGGTATAATGAAGTGTCAGTTTGAAGTGGTATTGGTTTTTGATTTTTTTTTTTTTTTTTTTTTTGCGGTGGTTTTCTTATATAGACTCGATATAGCAATCGAGCACTCGGTTGCAGAAAGAAACTGACCTGGCTTAAGGCTGCCAGCGAAAACAAAAATTGCCAAAAATCTCCGCGCTGTTTGAGTCACTTTAATTCTAAACTTTATTATACCAAATTTAATAGACTTCAAAACTGCATACCCGAATTTATTCTAAAACCTCTGACTGAAAGGTGTAAAATTTTGAAAGGAATGTGTTAAATTTTTTTTTAATTTCCTACAGAGTCTGAGTTGAGTATGAACTATATTAAAAAAAAAACAGTAAATAGAATAAAATTAAAAATAAATAAATAATTAAAACTTTGCTATATATCGCGCTGCTATTATTGCAAACACAGGTGTACGCACTGAAATTGTTTGTCGGACATGTGCAACTGATGTCTATCTTTTTAGGAAATACTCACTTGTTTAGTACTGTCCAATTATCAGTTTTGCTATTGTCCACTTTTACGCCTCTTTGGCTATTCTTTAGGTTCAATTCTAATTGCAGCGCTATTTCGGAATTTGTTGAATTACTTTAATATAAGTATTATTACTACGGCAGCAATCATAAATATTTGTAGAAGCGACAATATAAAGTACGGATTTTGTTTGAACGTAAATACTTGACTTTACAAGTTTTAAGTACTCAGTTGGGCAAAATGTTGTGTGCGTATTTGTGTACAAATACATGATTATAAAGACAACCAATCCACCGGCATTTCCGATTTTTAGTTTTATTATCTCATTACTTTAAATGAGCAAGGACACGGTGAAGCATAATAGTTCTAGGATGAAAAGGTGTATGAAGTCTAAAACAAAAAAAAAAAAAAACAAAAACAACACCCAAACGTAAACTTCAAAATTGTCATATGACAGATATTATTACAGAATTTTTTGGGAAAAGCGCTCTTCTTATTTTGAGAATTTTAATAATCAAAGGAAATAATTCCTAAATTCTATTAGTGCAGGATGATAGCAAATATTTCAAAGTTTTGTAGCAGAAAACTGAGACTACAATCGGTTGAGGCGTTTTTGATTTGTTTCAGTTTGAAAATGAAGATGCACATCGCACAGACAGGCCCGTCGTCGAAAATGTCGACTTAATCACAGAAATTATCGAAGTTGACAGATATAACGGGTGATCAATTAAGAGGAGTTTTTTTCATTTGCGTTTTTTTTTACAGATCGCGCGCGAGTTGTGGCAAACTGTCATCGTGGATTTGTTGAACAGCGTTTGGCATTTCATCATGGAAAGACTCACACCGCAACAACGTCTACAAATTGTTCAACTGTATTATGAAAATCAGCGTTCTGTGACAAATGTTTTTCGTGCGCTTAGACCGCATTATGGTCAACATAATCGGCCTGCCTTAAACACTATTCGACATACCATCAACAAATTTGAATCCGAATATTCATTGGTGGATAATTCTCGACCGAATAGGCCACGTCCAGCAAGAAGCATTGAGAATATAGCGGCAGTAGCAGAGAGTGTACGTGAAAACCGCGATGAATCGATTCGGCACCGTTCTCAGCAACTTGGACTGTCGTATGGAACAACTTGGTCAATTTTACGGAAGGATCTTCATTTAAAAGCATACAAAATATAGCTCGTACAAGAACTAAAGCCAAATGACCTTCCTGCACGTCACCGTTTTGCTGGTTGGGCTCTTGAAAAGATTGAAGAAGATCCGCTGTTTTCGAGCAAAATTTTGTTCAGCGATGAGGCGCATTTCTGGCTCAATGGTTACGTCAATAAGCAAAATTGCCGTATTTGGGATGAAGAACAACCAGAACAGGTTCAAGAGCTACCTTTACACCCAGAGAAAACAACGGTCTGGTGTGGTTTATGGACTGGTGGAATCATCGGTCCATATTTTTTCAAAAATGATGATGGCCGCAACGTAACTGTGAATGGTGCTCGCTACCGTACCATGATATCGGACTTTTTGCTACCTGAAATTGAATCTAATGATCTCTACGACATTTGGTTTCAACAAGACGGAGCAACTTGCCATACAGCTCGTGAAACAATGACTTTATTGAGAAGTCATTTCGGAGAGCAGCTGATTTCACGTTTAGGACCTGTAAGTTGGCCACCAAGATCTTGTGATATCACACCTTTGGACTTTTTTCTTTGGGGATTCGTGAAGTCCAAGGTCTGTGCTGATAAACCAGCTACGATTGAAGCTCTGGAAGCCAACATTACGCGTGTTATTCACGACATACCAGTCGAAATGCTCGAACGAGTGATTGAAAATTGGACCTTCAGAATGGACCACCTTAAGCGTAGTTGCGGCCAACATTTGAATGAAGTCATATTCAAAAAGTAAATATCAAAGAATGTCCTTTCAAATGATAAATAAAGGTTTTGAACATAATTTACATTTTTTTTTTTTTTTTAACTATTGAAAAAAGCACCTCATGATTGATCACCCGTTATTAGTAAGGTGCTAAAGATCGAACATAACACAGTTTTAAGCAATGTGCGCAAAGCTGAATTCAAAACGAAGCTCGAAACTTGGGAGTCACACAAATTAACACCAACAGCATGATGGATTGAATTTCCATCTGCGGAGCCTTGGCCAAATAGAATGAAATCGATCTATTTTTTAAACGGATGGTGGCGGGAGATGAGAAATGGGTCACAAACGAAAATATTGTGCAAAAACGATTGTGGTCAAAGCTCGATGAAGCAGCTCAAACGGTCGCCAAAGCGGAAGTAACCGCCAGGAAGGTTCTATTATGTATTTGGTGGAGCTTGAAAGGAATCATTTCAAACTCAGATCTCTACTGTCAAAAACTGGACCGTTTGAAGCTAGCAATTAGCCAACAGAAGATTTATGTAGTGACTCGCCAAAAACTACGGGAGCTTGGTTGGAAAGTTTTAATGCATTTTAAAAATCCTCAGCATAGTCCGATTTAATTCGGGATTTAAATTAAATTGACTATAAAATAAAGTATTTTTGCTGAAAATTAACACTCCAAGAGGCATTGGAGACCAAGTATTCAAATAAATATTTACGTACCGAAATTAAGCCACTACCGCTGTTATAGAGATCAAGTCCACACAAACTTTTATTTACATACTCATGTACTTATACATACGAGGGCTGTTCAATAAGTACCCGTGTTTGATGACAGGGAGCATTCCTTGGGAAAATTCTTAATAGCATCGTGTGTTGCCATCTGTCAAACGACGGCAAAACAAATTTCCGACTGATTCATAGATTGGTTTGGATTTGGCAGCTATTCGAGTAAGACGTGTTTTGTGATTTTCGCTAAGATGGAAAAGAGCAGCATCGTTCGGTAATTCGTTTGCTTTTGGATTGGAAAAAAAGGCGATAAAAGCAAAGTTGGATGCTGTCTATGAGGACGCTTCGCCATCTATGACCATAGTTAGATATTGGTTCTACGAATTTAAACGTGGGCGAACATCCGTTTTTGATGAGGAGCGCCTAAAACGCCCGGTGTTCATCGAGGAAATTATTCAAAAAGTCCATGATTCTCCCTGATTGACGCCCGAAAGTGCGCGAAGTAACAGAGGCCATAGGTGTGTCGACCGGAAGGACAATTAATATTTTACATGATAAGTTGGCGATGAAAAAATTGTCCGCCTGATGGGTGCTGCGATTGCTCATGAGCAACAACAAGCGAATGCGGCTGTTAACTTCGAAACAGTGTCTGCAGTTGACACCGTTGATTAAACCTGGATTCATCATTACACACCAGAAAGTAAGCAACAATCAAAACAATGGATTTCTCCCGGTGAATCTGCTCCAAAGAAGGAGAAGACAGTCTCATCTGCCGGAAAGGTCATAGCGGCGATTTTTTGGGATGCGAACAGCGTCATCCTCACGGCTTTTTTTAGAAAAAGGAAGAACGATCACTCGACAATACTACAGTGAGTTATTGGACCGCTTTCGCATCGCATTTGGCGCAAAATAAGTTCTGGTTTCACTACGGTGACGCACCTGCACATTCATCCAGAGTTGTTGCGGCCAAATTGCATGAATTGCGTTACGAATTGCGGCCGCACCCCTCATATTCACCAGATCTGGCTATCTGCGACTTTTTCTTGTTCCCTAAAATGAAGTAATGGCTCGCGGGAACAAATTTTGTTCAAACGAGGAAGTCATCGCCGAAACAGATGCGTATTTTGGAGAGTTCTACAAGTCCAATTTTTTGGATGGTTTAAGAAAATGGCTGGAGCGTTGGAAAAAGAGTAGCTTTCCAGAAGGGGACTATAAACAATTTTTGAAGAAATGGTGTCTTCATTTCTAACACGGATACTAATTGAACCCCTCACATACGTTCTAGGTAAATGGGAATAAAGTACTTATTGTATAAAGGAAACTCGGAAATTGTGCAGAGTATTTTTTTAATGCAAATTCTTCTTTTATGAAAATTCCGCATAATATACAATAGTAGAAAACTTTACTTGGTGTAGGAAAAAACTGTTTTTATCCATTTCTTTCTACTACAAACTTTCTTCTATGCGACCGCTGATGGATAACGAACAAGCTTATTTTTACGAGAACAATACGCTTAAAGTCAAAGTCTCATCTATGTTTGAACAGAAATGCGAAGAGTCAATTTTGTCTTTCAAAACCCCATATTTTCATAAAAAAAATTCAATCTACTTTTTTTTATTTAAACTATTGCAAAACACAAATTTCTTCTACTATAAGAAATTGAAAAAAAAACTAGAAATCTTTGTTGTTTTTGTCACGTTGTACAAAATACAGAGGCGTGGCTAACATCAGACCGTTAACTGGCTTTAAACGATTTTGTAGAAATCAGCTGATTGGTTCACGTAACCGAAGTTATAACAGCGGTTTGTTTACAAACAAAAAACTGAGATTGTGTTGGTGATATACGAAAAACGTCAACATAGTTTTCAGTAATGTTACTTCGTTGCCATCTAATCAACGACTGAATGGACGAAGGTCTGAATAGGTGTGAAATGAGCGGGCATAGTTCTGCTGCCGAGTACCCGGTGACGTGGCAGCCGAAGTTAATCTCACAATTTTGCTTCGGATGACCAAACCAGTTAATCTATTATCCTTGTTTTACGTCATTAACCACCTCAATGTCACTCGGATACTTCTCCGTAAAATAAATTCAACTCGGCGGATTTTTCCTCTTGTCAATATGGTCTTGTATTGGGTGTATTGATTAGAAGATCTGAAAATAGTGATAAATTGTTTAAGATGTTTTCATACATGTTATTTATTTATTTCTTTGAGCCATTGGTTGCAGACTTCTACCGACTAGAGGTACAATCCTGAAATTATAGTAACTAAAAGTTAAAAGAAAACAAAGAGAAAAGCCTAAATTATTTATTAAGATAGGTAATAAGTTAAGCCCATATTAGCTCTTAGTGGTTTGTAAATACTATAATTATGTTTTAGACTTGAAATAAACGAAATGAAAATGATCGATCTTTATGAACAATTTATCGAAAAATTCGTAATTTTTGGGTGTAAATAATCATCGGAATGGATCAACAATTCGAAGGCTGATGGAAAAATTTTAAGAAACTGTTTCTGTTAAATTTTAGCAAAAGGGCTGGCAGACCACAAACTGGTCGTTCTACTAAGAATGTTGCTGCCGTAGCGCAAAATACTGCTGAATTTAGACATTCATGAATCGACTATTTGGCGATTTTACCTGATGGAAGATATTTAAATGATTTCACTTTCCCCATACAGTTGTTAACAGCTGTATTTTGAATAAAACTAGTGAAACCTGAAAGCTCATAAATGTTAACATATTTTATTTTAAAACAACATCTAGGCGCGTCTTTTGAAAAACTCTTTATTAAAAAAAATTATTATTTTGGATTTATTTATGCTTGAAGGGTGTAAACTTACTATATAATTTGTATAAAATCCATTTGCTTAAGTTTGTAGTTCAAAAGTGATGCTAAACTCCTCTTCAAGTATACTTAGTAACCCTCAATTTGAAGTTTTGTTTTTACGACCCAGCGCATTAGACAGCTTGCAGCAAAGACGGGGTTTCAAAACGGAGTGGTACAACTAGAACTTGTTTTCGGACCTGCGCCTTTCACTGCAGTGCCAATGAAATAACGACAACAAAAGTAGCAAAACACACTCGGCGTACCTCACCTTTGCGCCGGAAAGTTGCTGTTTTACATATCTAGCCTTTAAAGAACTTACTTCCAATAATTATTCTATTGGGTATACAACTAATTAATTTGATTTTGTTACTAATCTCATATCTATTTATGTAGTCAATATTTTGACAGTGACAGCTTTCCTATGTCAAAGCACGCCAAAAAATCAAGTAAATTTGATATGTCACAGTGAATATTAGTAAACTCACAAATTTTTTTTATTACAGTCAAAATGTCAAATTACGTCCCAACAAAACAGCATTTGCGGGGAGGTTTGTTTTTATTCTTAAATTTAAAGAAAAGTGCAACAGAAGCACATCGTTTACTCTAAGAAACTTATCCTGAATATGATTCAGTGGTTTGCACGATTTAAAAGTGGTGATTTTGACACAGAAGACAAAAAAAGCGATCAGGTCCATCAAAAAAGTTTGAAGACGAAGAATTAGAGGCATTACTCAATCAAGATTCATGTCAAACTCAAGAAGGACGTGGAAAAATATTGGAAGTCACTCAACAAGCGATTTCTAAACGTTTAAAAGCAGCCGGATACATTCACAAACAAGGAAATTGGGTGCCACACGAATTGAAGCCGAGAGACGTTGAGAGACGATTTGCATGTCTGAAATGCTGTTTAATTGCCACGAAAAGAAATCGTTTTTGCATCGTATTGTCACTGGTAATGAAAAAGGGATTAATTACGATAACCCAAAGCGTAAAAGATCATATGTGAAGCCAGGCCAACAAGCCAAATCGACACCAAAGCCAAATATTCATGGTTTGAAGGTATTGGTCTGTATTTGGTGGGATCAGAAGGGTGTGCTGTACTATGAGCTGTTAAAATCAGGCCAGACGATCATGGGAGAGCTATACAGGCAATAATTGATACGTTTGAAGTAAGCAATAGCCGGAAAACGGCCAGAATGGGCGACCAGACACGAGAAATTGATTTTCCATCGTGGCAATGCTCGGCCACATGTTGCCGTACCGGTCAAAAATTATTTGGAAAATGCCGGATGGGAAATTCTACCTCACCCGCCTTATAGCCCAAAAAAAGCTCCTTCTGATTAAGACTTGTTTCGGTCGATGCAGAATCACCTTTCTGAATTACGGTTCACCAATATTGAAGGTATTAAAAAATGACTTCATGACTTTCTCGGCGCAAAAGATGAGAAGTTTTTTTGAGATAGAATCCATAAATTGCCTGCAAAATTGGAAAAAGTTGCCGGTTCCGATGGATAATATTTTGAATAAAAGATTTTTTTTAATTTTGTACTCAAATAAATGGTTTTTTTTTAACAAAAAAATACAAAAATAATTAGTTGTACAATACCTGGTTCTCTTCAGCACTCAAGCACCTTAGCGAAGTATTCCCATTCATCCTGCATATATTTTAATATTTTCAGTAAATTCCTTAACAAATGAAATGAGTTTTAAATTCCCTAGAATAATAATTTGCCTAAACTATGCACACATCTTTCAGCAAGCATGTAATTTTAGCTCACAAATCCTCATTCCACTGTACCGCCACGCCAAAAATACCAAAGCGCCACAAATTTAACAACCAACAGATTCCAAGTACGTGCCATGTCACTTGCGCCGAACCCACCTTGCAGCACCGCACATTTTCAAACACCGAACGCATATCCAATGACCAAAGACGCGGTCACATGCTGTGCCATTATGCACCAGAGACTACGCGATTTCCAACCACCCCACGGGCCACGCATTTGCTATTATCAACGCATACTTTAGCAGCCACAGCTGAATTTTCATCCGGATCGCTGCATGCGTTGTGACACAGCGTTTACACTTTTAATTGTTTTATTATGCTAAAGGCATGATACTACAAGCAGTTTGATGTCGTTGTTGTTGTAAGTAATGGTCGTAGCAGTGGCTGTGCTGTGACTGTGGCTGTGGCTGGGACTACTCCTGACAATGATGCGTGTGGATGGCGTGATGGGCTGAGTTCAATTTATTCGAATGCAATGCAAAAGTACCAAAGTTCAGCCATCATCGGAAAATATATTTGTATGAGTTTGTGTGTGGGAAGATGTTCTTGCGCGCTGCCTGCTGTGCATTTGCCATTAAAAAGCATGAGCATTTGCATTGCGAACGTTAGTGGTTCGTTGACCGAAGTTCATTCAACGGATGCGTTCATTTGGATGCGTTAATTTCCTGCCAGTACATCGTATACACTCGTGAGTAGTAGAGTAGTCCGTTCACAAAGTTCGTGTATTGTTTTCCCATAAAGATAATAAAATATGCACACACACGTGTGTTCATGTGTAGGTGTGAAAAAAATGGAATATGCATAAAGTCAAATGTTGAGTGAAGAAATGGGAAATGTAGTATGTGTCACCGTCGGTGCGTTGGCCATTACGCCATATGCTCGAAGGTATGCATCAGTTTGCGTACGAGCTCATGTTTGTGTGTGTGTGTGTGTATTTATGAGCCTGCCTTGAGTTCTGACTTTTAAATTATATACTCATTGCGTCAGCTAGCGGCACAGACGCAGTCTCAATGCGCAAGCCATGCGCTGCGAAATTCCTTTAATGGCCTCACATCATGCGAATCTGTGGCAGTCATTTGGGTGCGTACCAGTTATTTTTACACCAAAACGTTGCACTCGCGCTATGCAATTGAAAGGTAGTTGGTCTTTTGTGTGCTTTAAACTTGGCTACTTTATGTAATTGCTGTTGGCGCGCGACTTGGTGCAAGTTGGCTTTCGTAAATTAAAAATTTTTGGCAAGCGCATGAACTGATTGGGAGTATGAACATTTAAGTTTTAGTGTTAAAATTTAATGAAAATTTTAAACTAAGTATGCGAGTAACACTTTCTCATATAAAAAAATTTAGTGCCCATACATAGGGTTCTTGTACTCAATTAATAAAACAGGATACTGAACATTCTTTATGAAATCTATAAAGGTTTTTTGTTTAATTTTGAGGCCAATGAATGAGTTTTTGAAAAAATATAACATAAATAAACATATAAAATTATTAACAAACTCCTATCGTTGTAATTTACTTCACCCCAAACTCGTATTTTTCTTCTATGCAGAAATCATTTCATTTTATTATATTTATATATTATTTATTTTAATTATCTTATAGGTGCATGCATTCCTTTGCATGCCTGGTTTTCCTGTGTAATTTAAATATTTATACTGTAATAAATATAACAATAATATTTATTCTAATATTTTTTTAAATTTTCTCAATTCATTATTTTGGCTTCAGAATGAAAAAGAGGCTCAAATAATGCCAGAATTATGGTTTAAACTCCAATACTACTAAAGTTACGAATTTTTGATAATTTTTCCTTCAGCTAAAAGTCAAGTAATTCCCAAATTTTTATCCGCTCTCTTTTCCAAAAGATAAAAAATCCTCGTACACTTACACCTTTTTTGGATATACTTTTAGAACGCATAATCAACGCATTTGTCTGATTTATAGAAAAAAGTTCCACCTTCATATATTCGCAACAACGTCAGTAAACTATTTTGTGTTCACAAATCAAACAGTTATTATTGATATTATAATTATTCTTAAAAGGGAACTTAGCACAGCGACCTAAAAAGCATATTCGCTTATTTGGAGCCAATTACCTCCACAACTTGAGCAGAAATTAACACAAAGTATGATTGGAAGATATGAACCTTATTAGCTAATGGTGGCGACAATGCATTTTGTTGAATAATTTCTAGGGTATGGCAGTCACGCTTCAATTAGATAGGCTGGGTGTTTTCCAAATTCTTTGTGCCGCTTATGTCTCAGTCCTGGGCACAATACCAATGCATGTTTGGCGGTTTCATCTTCACATCTATAGGACCCGCCAATTCTATTGGACTATATTCCCAGATTAGTTAGATGATAATTCAATTATCAATGCCGTGTTTGAATTCCTTGATGATTCTAAAATTTTTGTCTGATATAATTCCATACACTCTGTAATTTGGTTAAGGTTAAAGCTAATTATCATTAATTTTGATTACGATAAACGGAGATGGTGCCAGTATAATTTTCTTTTTATTTCCTCTACTTCCTGAATAATATCTTCTATTGGCTAATTTATCTGCTAATTCGTGTCCAATAAATCTTAAGTGCCCATAGAAACCCATATGATATGAACCTGATTATCTTGGCCTAAACAAACAGATAGATAATAAGAAACTGCGACCTAAGAGGCCTAACTCTGGCTGATCAAGAAACATTTCGCCGCTGAATAAAATAACCCAACGATTGTTCGCCTGCCACCCAACGAACACAAGGAGCGTAGTCAGCATACAGTTTTTGACGCTGTGCCAAGAAAGGTAGAAGTTTATAAAGAATCTAAGAATGTTCAGCTATAGAGAAAAAAATGCATGGGTCGAATAAAAAGTTAGACACTTACGATCGTCAATCATTTATTGTGGAAGGATTATTGTTTACTTAACATTATTATGATTCTTATTGGCAATAGTGTGACTTAGAAATCGTTGAAATGGGAGTAAAATCGATCCTGATACTAAGATTTATATGGAGCCTAAGTTCCTTGAACTAATCGCGTCGTTCATTATTAGATGCTGCCCCAGAATTATGTTACGTTGCGCATTAGTGCAGGGTATAGCTCAATTGCAGATCAGTTGCAGATTTCAACTGAAGGAATTTCCTGTTTAGTCAAGTGCTACTTCAGCATATAATGTGCTCTCTGATGTCCATGGATTATTCATGAAAAATGTCCTACATTCATCACAACACTTCAGTTTAAGATCCCAAAGCTCCTCTGGAGCGCTTCAAATTTGGAAAATTATACACTTTTAATTCATTTATTCTTTTGTTCAGAACGATAGCACATCAATAATGGTTCAAACCTTTTTTGTATGTTGTAAATTCATTATTTTTGTGTAAAATTATAGCTCATTATAAAGGGTGGTTAAGTTTCAAGGGCCGGTGCTGATTTTGAATCAAATACAATTTTTTAAAGAAATTATTGTCATTTCTCTTCATTATGATAATATTGGTATAGCTCAATTACGTGTAGAATAAAATGTCGGTCAAATGCCCGCCGCGGCTTCGACGGCACACCTCCATCCGATGGTCCAAATTTTCGATGACGCTGAGGCATAATTGACGTTCTACGCCGTTAATGTGCCGAATTATCTAATCCTTTAGCTCTTCAATTGTTGCTGGCTTATCAACGTATACCTTTTTTTCAAATAACCCCAAAGAAAGAAGTCCAACGGTGTCAAATCACATCATCTTGGCGGCCAATTGACATCGCCGCGACGTGAGATTATTCGGCCATCAAATTTTTCGCGCAAAAGAGCCATTGTTTCGTTAGCTGTGTGACAAGTGGCACCGTCCTGTTGAAACCACATATCGTCCACATCCATGTCTTTCAATTCGGGCCATAAAAAGTTCGTTATCATCTCACGATAGCGAACACCATTCACAGTAACTGCCTGACCGGCCTCAAAAATAGCTTAAATTCAATTTCAAAATTTTATACAAGAATTAAAAAACTTCCTAAAAGTAAAAAAAATGTGGTGTGTTTTTATGTGGAGAAAATAAGCAGCACCGTCAGTGAAATAAAATTTTACAAAATCAACAGAATTCTTTAGCAACTTAAACTTCCACTTTAAGATTTAAAAAGATATAAAGCTGCATACCAAGTTTTTTTTTCGAAATTCCAATTAAAAACGTCATCGATAACAGTGTGCACCGCTCCGACAACTGGTGGTATATCTGACAGTGGCCAGTGCTTACTTCATTTCCCCAGACTTCGTTTAATTCGAGCCTGTACGCCGCCTTCATTGCTTCCTTTCAAATTTAAAGATCTAGAAGTTTGCAAGTTCAGAATGGCATAAAGGGCATCACCAGATGTCGTACTCATGGCACCTGTGATACCCCAGCACACACTTCTATGTGCTTGTTTAGGGGTTTTACTCTAAAATTAACCATTGTGGAGAGGGATCTTAACTACTCAATTGCCTACTTAATCCAAAGTGCCTCTTGTTGGCGTGAGAGACTCTCAGTTGGATTTCAAGGCTGTCACTATTATCGGTGTTCAAAGTACAATTACATTCCGGCCTTTGTAGCAGGCTAAACTCCTACAAATTCAGAATTGGCCCAAACTCAAACTAAACATATGTGCGCTATGTCAAGGTACTGCATTTGACACTAAACACCTCTTCACTTACCCACTTAAACCCTTTAATCTAATACCCCTTTCCCTCTGATTCCAATCTGTGCAAACTGCCAGTTTTCTATACTTACCGGCAGATGAGGTACATGACGACGGTCAATCACCTCTTTGTACTGAGCCGAGTTTCGTGAACTGCTATAACAATAACTTAAGGGTGGTCTAGAAAAATTACAAAAAAAAAAATATTTAATTTTGATAATTTTAAAAATGGCGCTGAAGTTGACGCTCCGGAATAATTGGGCTTGGACGATGTTGTCCATTTTGGCTCTTCTACTTACCTTAAACACAAAAAGCAATAAAATTAATAATCAGTATGACTTTAGCTATGTCCCGTCTAGAAAAAAAAATGGACACTCTAAAACTTGGGTTTTTTTTCTCAGTTTTTTAATCAAAAGAATACAAAATAAAGTTTTGAGAGTGCACTCTACCTGATATAGAATCTAAAATACTGAGAATATTCTTCCAAAAATTTGACAGTATATTCTCTAAAGCCTGTACTTTCAAAATATCAAAAAAAACATGGCTGTTTTGAAAATTTCTAGACCACCGGGACCCCTTAACCGCGTTAGAGGTTGAATTAAAGTCTGGTTCGGTATTTTTTCGCTAGTACGATTTATAATATTTTTTTACAGCCTGCTCTGTATTACATGCATCAAAACTTGCTGGGTCTGTTTATGGTAAAATATGTCAAACTTTCTAATGTAAGCGTCAGATAATGCCTGACAACACCAGAAGTGCCGAAGGCCACAAATATATGTAATTACTTACCCTCGTACAGCTCTGACTTTTCTAGTTTAAGAGCTTTCGAGAGATATAAAAAATTGTGAGTTTCACTGCACTTTGCCAAACTAGATATAAATTGTTATCAAAAAAAATATTTAAGTAACTTGTCTTATTCTTCTATTCTTGTCTTAATTTCTTTAAAATAATCTCTAAGAAACTTTATATTGGGTAGTCGAAAAAGTCTTTTCGTATTTCTAATCAAACTTCAACTCATTTTTTTTTATATTTATAATGAACTTTATTAAACCAAATATGTACCATTTTGATCGACCACTTTTGCCATTTTTCTTCTAGAGACATTATTCCATCAGTGTAAAACTTTTGTGGTTTCTCGGCGAAAAACTGCGACAAGTAATTTTCACAGGCTTCTCTTGAAGTCAACTTTATTATTAAGGGAGTTCTCCATTGACCGAAATAAATGGTAGCCCGATGGTGCAAGGTCAGGGCTATATGATGGATGCATCAAAACTTCCCAGCCAAGCTCTCCCAGTTTTTGCCGAGTCATCAATGATGTGTGTGGCCTAGCGTTGTCCTGATGGAAGACGAGGCCCTTTCTGCTGATCAGTTCTGGCCGTTTTTTTCGATTGCTTGCTTCAATCTCATCAGTTGTTGACAGTAAAGTGTAGAATCAATCATTTGAGCAGGCTGGAGCAGCTCATAGTGGATGATTCCTTTCCAATCCCACCAAACACAGAGCATAATCTTTCGAGGCATCAATCCTAGATTTGCGACCATTTGTTGAGCTTCACCACCCACGCACCATCATTTTTTTCGCCCATTAAAAGGTTCAAAACCGTTTGATGACGAATGTTTAGTGCCTTGGCGATGTCATGGCAGCTTATGTGACGGTCCTGGTCAATCTTTTCCATAATTTCATCGACTTCTTCAACGATAGATCGACTGGAGCGAGGTGCATCTTTCACATCGAAATTGCCAGAACGGAAGCGAGCGAACCATTGTTGTGCTACACGAACTGATACAGCATCGTCTCCGTAAACTTCACAAATTTCATTGGTTGCTTGCGTGGCATTCTTCCCTTTTTTATACAAAAATTTCAAAATATAGCGAATTTCTTCATTATTTTCACTCATTTTTGAACAGCTATAACTCTTTTTCAACTCCTCTAAATTTAATTTTTTTTTGGTTAAATTAAGCTTAAAATGTCACCTTTCTAACACCATATGATATGACACAATGTGATTGGTAGCACTGGAGATAGATGACTCCAACGACATCTATTGACAAACTACGAAAAGACTTTTTCGACTACCCAATATTTTCTAGATTAAAGATATATTAATATAAATCAATAAATGAAAAGGTTTGACATGTAAGTAAGTAATCTTTTATAAATTACATGGTTTTAATAATTTGTTTTTTAAGTTTTAAACTTTTTTTTGCAAAAATCGTAACGTTACTTTTTATTTACCGCAAAATACAAATTACATATGATGCTTTCCATTTCAATTCAACCGGGCTATTCGGGTCATGTTCTTCGATTTCGATGTAACTTAAATATGTTACTCTCTGGTCAAAATAATGAGACACGTATTTTTTTGTTCGCCCGAAAAAATTTTTTTTTAAGAGTTATCGGCAATTTTGTTTTTCGCCCCAAACTCGATTTTTTTTAATTATATAACAAAAATTTTTTTTTACATTCCCATACCATAGTCAAAAATTAACCGATTTTAATAATTCTGGGTTCAAAATGATCGTAATTACTTACACAAGCGACTTCATGTAGAAACAATTGCAAAAAAGTAGTTGAACATTTTTTATTTAGCAAAAAAGAAAAAAAATTGAAATTTTTTCAAAATTCAATATTTCAAAAAGTGTATTTTTTTTTTTGTTATAACTTTTTCCAAATCAAAAAAACATCTCAAACTTTAATTGAGCTGCATGCCTAGTAACTAAAATGAGTTGTTTTTGAGTAATGAATTTTTGAGTAAACACCCTGTTTCGCACTTTTTGTTTTTTGCAAAATAAAAAATTTTCAACTACCTTTTTGCAACTATTTCTACATGAAATCGCTCGTGTAAGTAATGATGATCATTTTGGACCCAAAAGTATTAAAATCGGTTCATTTTTGACTAAGTTATGAGCATTTAAAAAAAAACAAATCTTATCTTATTAAAAAAAAATCGATTTTGAGCCGAAAAACAAAATTGCCGATAAAGCTTGAAAAAAATTTTTTTCGGGCGAACAAAAAAATACGTGTCTCATTATTTTGACCAGAGAGCAACATATTTGAGTTACATCGAAATCGAAGAACATGACCCGAATAGCCCGGTTGAATTGAAATGGAAAGCATCATATGCATTTAGTCCTCGCCAAAAAAAGGCTTTGTCGAAAAAAGATATGCCATTTTTCTGCTTTACTTCGTGAGAAATAGTTTGTACGGCCATATATAAGGTACGCACCAATTACATGTATATATATATCGGAAGATTTATAATTTTTGCAAATGGCGTCGTACGTTAATCATATTTAACACTTGTGAACTAGACAGGCATCTGCAGTATACAAATAGACAAGCAATGGGACGCGTAAAAGTGAAAATGAAAATTTCCCTCACTCAAAACCATTTTTTTTAATTTAGTATGAAAGTTATTCGAAAACAATAAATGAATTTTTCCGAAATTTTTACTTTTTACTTCCATTTTATTCATTTTATTATCGCTGAAAACAGTATAGTTATTTTTTCCGCCACTACAGTGGCCTAATCCTTGAAGAACTCTCGAATTCGCAGACAAGCACGTAAACGAGCAAAAATTCTTCATTATTGGTCAATTTTGCTTTTTCAATAATTTACGTAATAAACTTAAACTCTCAACGACGCTCAAGTTTGCCATCCCTTAAATCCACCAAGCAATGATTCATTGTCAACATATTTTAAAAGACAACTCAACTGCACTGCACTACACATATACACGCACACGTCAATAAGAAAAAACAACGTTAAATAATGCATAATATTTCTTTTCAATATGTCCTTCCTTCCATTGCACTCGGCATACATATGAATGCCAGCAGACCCAACAGCATACACTGCGCCTCTTGATTGAACTCGAGAGTACACAATATCTCGGCCAGTATGAAAGAGATTTAAATTCAGAAGGATTTGCGCTTAAAAATTATCGATATCTGTTGGTAATAAGTATGGTGGAGATTTTTACAGATACGCATGTACACGTGCTTGCTTTTTTGTACATTGTATACATACATATTTACACACATAAATATTATACAGATGTGTGAGTATCCACGTCCAAATAATTAACGTTAAGTATGAGATTTTTGCAACGCGCAAAGTGCTTTCATATTGTACGGAAAAGCAGCCGTTTAAGCAAACGTGCAGCGCGATCCGTGTTGAAAGTATTGAGAAGAAGTATCAAAATAAATATGAGGAAATGAGAAAGCTATATAAATTCAATTGCCCGCTGTACAATGCATAATAAATGACATGAATGAGGTACATAACAAAGCAGAGCGAAAGCGGCGAAATGATTATCGCATACTGCTTCTCAATGCATATGCTCGTACATGTATGTGTGTGTATAGATGCATTGTGCACATATACGACGTGCAAGCAGATGAGTTGTGCGGCAGAAATAACAATGACAAGCAATTTTTTCAAAATAAATTCACATCAGGTTGGGTTTTTTTTTTTGTAAATGAAAATTTCTCCAATGTGGAACAGACTTTTACTTTAAATTGGTTACTTGTAGACTTACGCATTATAAGAAGTAAACTGGAAAATAAAAAAATAATTATAATTTTAAAATTTATTGAATGTTAAACAACTTGAATTGCAGTCTTTTTAAATGAAATATTCGCTTCACCATTTTTGAAATGTTTTTTTTTTTAATTTCTAGGTATAGCCTTTAAAAACTTTAATAATACATAAAACTTTAAACATACAATATTTTTTAAATTATAATTTTTCAAAAACATTTTTCTAAATAATTAATTTTTATTATTATTATTTTTAATTATTAAAAGAAATTTTTTTTTAATTTTTTCAAATGTTTTCTTTAAATTTTTTTTAATTTTTACTTAAATTTTTTTTTTTTTGGAAAAAATTATTTTTTTTTTTTTGTTAAATGTTTTTGAAAAACAATTTTCTTTTATCATTTTTGAAAAGCACCCTCCCCCTGACATTTATTTTTATTTGGTTTTTTCTTTTCAGTAATAGCTAACACTATGCTCCATGATCCCTCAAAGTTTCGATAAAATTTGTAGAAAAAAACTAAATTTTTTCCCTAAGAAATTGCAAATAATATATTTTTCTTTTAGGCTTCAAAGCAGGAGCTTTTTTACTAATGACCTTTTCATTCAATCGAAATCTCCATTTCTTCATATCTGGACACAAAAAATAGTCACAGCATGAACTATAGCATACTTACATATATGAAGAATGGCAAATTTTATGGATCATGAAGCGGTTAGTAACCCAATTCATAGAATTTTACTATTGTGACTATGGGCTCATGCTCAGATGAATTTTACATAGAGGAAGAGAGGACATCTTTCTTCCGCAAATTAAATCCCCTCAGCTCCTAATTGGCATTGAATCCATCCTAAAGTTTTGTAAAATTAGCAATTGATGCTAATCGATACACCACAGTAATGGTCTGAGGCACTTGGAAACCGCTTTCTACCATCTGAAATTTCATGTCTATGGCGAGTATCAAACGCGGTTCCGTTGAGTATTGATCTCACATAAACCCAATCTGCTGCTACTACTTGAACTTTTCTATCACATACCAAGAAGCTAAGCTGTCGCGCTCAAGATTAACAACTTCTTTTGTTATCAGAGAAAAATTTCATATCCAGCCAGTGAAGCTATAGATTTTATATAGTAATGTCGAGTCATAAACTTTTCATTTCCTCGTTATTAGTTATTTACTACTTAGCTATTTACCAAACCGAAGCGATCACTTTATTTCATAGGTTGCATAGCAGTAATTAATTGTATTTGGGTAAAGCAGATCGCTTACCCACAAGCCAGATCATGTCTCGGTACTTCATTTCCATTTGAGTTTAGTACCTAAGTCAGACGCAGATATTTAGCGGTGTTATGATTTGGGATTTGCACTCTGTTTATGTACAAAGGGATGTATCGGATTTTATTGTAAGTACATTCAATATGTACCGGTTTTGTACAGTTCTCAATTGACTCAGACTGCATTTTGCCAACCGACAAAATGATCGTGTCGTCTACAAACGGGGCTGTGGTACATTTCTGATTGATGCGTAAATCGCAAGTAAAAATTAGGTAAAAGATGGACCCCACTACACTACCTGTGAAACGTCAGCTTTAATTTCTTTGACTGTGGCGTATGTATCTCTCCATTTGATTCGAAAAAGCGATCGATTTTAGTATGAAGGTTGTGATATTGTGTTGGTAGTAATGCGTTAATCTTATTGAGAAGATCACTGAGGCATACTTTGTCGAAGGCTTTGGGCACATCAAGAAAGACAGCGTAGCATGCCAGTTTTTCTTCCAAGGGGTTTTGAATAACTCGAGTTAATCTGTGGACTTAGTCGGTGGTTGAATGCTTTGCGCGAAAACCAAATTGCTGCGTAGGAATTATATTTCTCTGTTCAATTATGTGCTTGAGGCATTTCGCCAGCATTTTTTCTATGGATTTTGAAAGCATGATTGATTTGTTAAACATGATCACCTCAACTGTTGGGAATATATTTTAATTTGAAAGTGACATTCATAATTTGTATTATCCTTGATATAATACTTATACTTTGAGGGAGTTGCTTTAGGATTTCGTTGGTGATTAGATCGAAGCCAGGCGCTTTTTAATTTCTTCATTTCTATCAGCATCCGTTGTTAGAGGGATTTCAGCGTTATTGTCAGGATGGGAAGAGGAAAGTTCACATTCCGCTGCACTTGATACGTCTTATGGTTAAAAAATGTCTTGAAGATACTCCGAGATTAATTAATTTATTGTTCGATTTCAAAGATGTGATAAGAAAGAGCTTCGCTTACTCCGAAAATGATATTTGTTAAGGCCAGAGTAGCGGCTAAAATTCAAAAGTGCTCCTACTTTAATCTACATATTTTAAGTAAAATAAAAGAACTATTTTTACTCTAGTCTAACCTCTTAATATAATATATAGGCCGTGACAAATTCTGAATTAATAACCAGAGCGCACTTTCCCAAATGTTTTTGATTTACAAAATCCACCTCTACGCTCAGCATAACCGCAACACGTGGCTTTATATTGTAGCTTAAAACCCTCTTGTGGCTATAATTGAGGTAATGTACTATGAAGAGTTGCTTTTTTTTGAGTCAAACAGTATGTATTTCGATGCACAACTCTTTTTCTTCTAAACCTTTTTCCGACAAGTAAAAAAAATGTTAAAAAAAAATAAATAAATAATTGGCGCGTACACTTCTGTTAGGTGTTTGTGGTGTGCGTCTTGATGTTGTTCCACAAATGGAGGGACTTACAGTTTCAAGCCGACTCCGAAGGGCAGATATTTTTATGGGGAGCTTTTTCACGGCAGAAATACACTTGGAGGTTTGCCATTGCCTGCCCAGGGGCGACCGCTATTAGAAAAATATTTTTATTAATTTTGCTTTCACCGAGATTCGAACCAACGACCTCTCTGTGGATTCCGAATGGTAATCACGCACCAACCCATTCGGCTACGGCGGCCGCAAAAAATGTTAATATACCATTTTTGGTAAATTTGTCGATATGTTATTATAGATCAGATAAAAAGTAGAATTTCAAAACAGAAACCTTCAAAAACTGTGAGTTTAAAAAAAATTTAAAATTTTTAAGTCCATCAGCCAGTTATACAAATCCACTTAAAACGTGTTTAAGCTCTGCAAGAATTGTGCTGAATTTTTCAAATTATCACGACAAAAAATCCACCCTCACATAAACACATATAGATGTACTATACACGCACATTTGGTATATGCATTATGTAGGAAAGCATTCGTTCCTTTACCTATCGAATTTTTAATAAATATAATTTTATTTCAATTTTTTTTCTTTATACAAAAAATGTCAACAGTACTTAACGCGCAAAGTAATTCACTGTCATATACATACATATTTGCGCTTCAAATTATGATGGCAGTAATTTCATTCATTTCCAGTTAATTGTCATATAAATTTTGTAAATATTTAAGTATAATTCAGTCAGGCAACTTTACGCAAGTGCTTCTGTTAATTGTTTGCTCAGCGAGATATTCATATACATACAGACATATACATTTGTATATAAATACACAAGTTTATGCCCATACCTATCGGCAAACACACATATTAATAGTGCTGTATCAAGAAAATCGCAGTACTAAACCCTTTGGGGGCAGTACTAGTCCACGCTTGCACGCCACAAAAACTGCTTAATTTCAATTGTACATAAGCCGTTATGTCATTTAAGCATTGAATATGTACTTGACTGTTTTTCTTATGCATTGCTCACTAAGTCTCAGCTAGTCCATAAACGTTCATGGTCACCTAAACTTTAAAGTTGGCGAAAACTTCTACCTCAAACTCTGTGTCCTTTGCGCGCTACTTCTAAAATACTTGCTCAAAATATATGTGAAATTTTTACCAGGGGGTAATACCACATATATATGTATGTATGCCCATTTACACACACACGTGTCTCCAGCTTTCATTGTGCTTCCTTTTCATACTACGTTACTTGCTTATGAAAATTCATATTTCCTTCTTTAGTATTTTTAACTTTACTTAAGTATGTTATTAAAAATTCAACGTCTTTACAAAAATTAATACGAAAAGTTTTGAATGTGAATGTGCAGCTTTAAAGCTATAACGCTTGAGTATGTGCTGAGTATGTTAAGTGAATATTGGTTAATTAAAAGTTTGTGACTTGAGTTGATTCTTAATTACAAAAAGATTTAAAATAGAATGTGCGAGGTTGCAAGCTGTATGCCGAAATGAGTAAGGAAGTATTAGGCATGAAGTGGTGTATATATATATTTGTTTTATGTTAGATAATAAAAAACACTTAGACAATTGAAACATTCTTTTCCAAAGCGTAAAAGAAAAGAAGAAAAAAAGTAAAATGCCCTGGAGCTATTTTTATTTTTTATACAAAGTCCACTGGTTCATTTGCGTATGAAATGAAATAGGAAATACCTAACAACAATACATTTTTAAAACGGAAAGAAAAACAATATCTCTTTTCAGTTGCCTTTTTTTTTATATTTTAAGATAACTGAAATTTTGACTGGTTACACAGTTGAATCATCTTTCGAAGTATATCCTAAAATTAGATGTAGCGTACAAAACGCTAGACCATCTGCAAGAGAAGTGTAATGATACAGGAACTAGAGTCAAACTTTAGATCTCTCTCCAACGGGGCTGAAATTGGCAGTACAAAAAAAACAGATGCGGTCCTCGGAGCTGCGCGAAGAAAAGAGTTCATGAGATTGCGGAGAGGTAGCCATGAAATATTGTCGCAAGAGGCAATAAAGTATCTACGCGTAATGACTGATACACGGCTATGCTTTAATCAACACTTAGCAACTGTGGGTTCCAATGCAGCAGCAGTCAACGGTGCTCTTACAAAAATTCTTCCAAACGTAGGCGGTTCGCAAGGCGCCAGACGGCAACTCCTGGCAATTGAAGCCGACAATTGAAGCGAAAGCTGCAAAACCTCTGCATTCGTGAGAAAAGTGGCAAAGCAAATAGGACTCGTCTGTTAGCGGGCGTTTGGGCCTATAGTCTTATCCCCAAAACTAGCCAATGGGTGAGTAGAAGACACGGAGACGTAGACCACTATTTAACCCTTATATTGAGAGGTCACAGATGTTTCTTGGAGGACACTCCGTTCTGTCCAAGCTCCAACAATAAAATAGAAAGCGCGGAGCATGTGTCTTCTTCTGCGATTGTTTCAACGAAGAACACCGAAAGCTTGAATTATTCTTGGGTAATCAACGGAACCCAGGCAGCTCAATCAATAATATATGGGCATGACTGTGCAAATGACTGTTGTAACCCAGCTAAAAGTTTCATAAAGAGAAAACACAGATGCATCGAGCATAAGACGGGATAATATTATCGCAGCATCTTCCGATGATTCTGTTTTGCTGCAGATGCAAAAGAAACCTCGATAGCGTATGCTCGGGAGCATGCCCCACATACCACTGGTATGACCGCTCAGACACATTAGAAGACTAGCCTGGTTACAAATATGGTGCTCCCAGACGTGGGTGAATGGTATTGGTCCATTTATTTGACACCGTTTTGGTCCTTCCAGAAATAATACAAAGTAGTTCCAGGAAGGGAGCCTCCCCAGAAGAGGAGGAACAATTATTTTAGTGGTGACCATTGACGATGGTCGCTGTTAGTGCGAAGGCATTTTGAACACTACCTCATCCACCAAAACCAGAAACGAAAAACAAAACAGATGTTCCGTATTCTATATTATATGGCAATTCGATTACTTTTTGAGTTAAAAAATAAGTAGGAACGCCATAAAGAAAATATTTATCCAATTTTAATAAGCTCAATCATAATTTGTATGATACTCACATTCTGGTACTTTTTTTGGCTTTTTATTTAACTTCTTTTAAATACAAAAATTAAAAAAAAAATAATTTTTCTCTAATTTCAATCATCTTAAAAAAAAAATTGTCCCGAAAAATTGAACCGTGACGGTGTTGTCCATTTTGACTCTTCTATTTATCTGAAACACAATTACCAAAACCAGTAACTGTAGCTATGTCACGCTACTAGAATAAAAAAATGGCACAATGGCGCGATTTTGAATTTGACACTCTAAAAATCGGGTTATTTTTCAGTTTTTTAATTAAAAAATATGAAATAATTGAAATAATAATATGATTCTAGTACGAGCGATAGCCATTAAGGTTTTAACAACATATTAAAATTTCAGACGATTCGGTTGAATAATTTTTTTTTCGGCCTAGGAAAAAAGACGTTTCGAGATAAAAGTTTCCGAGTTTAAAATTTCAGGTACAGGAGCGCGCGGGCCGCTCTCTACCTAGTCAATGGGCGGTAGAAGCTATAATATTGGGAATTTCCGCATGAAAATTGCACAGTTTATTCTTAAGATACTATACTTGCGAAATATCGAAAAAACTAAAAATGTGTATTTTTTGAAATTTCTAGAAAGAAGAAAGAAATAGATTTATCGATACCTAGTTTTTCTCTATAATATGAATCTTTTTTATGAGTTATTCCATGTCAAGTTAACTAAATATTCTGCGCATTGTTGTCAATTTCTCCGAAAATTGGTTTACCTTTAGGCTGGAGTATAGTAAGAAGTAAGTTGAACGATTTTTGAAAAACATTTAGATTTTTGAGATTTCTTTAATGTTGAACATGTAGGTAGGAGTTTTTCAAGACCAGTCGAGTGATCCAAGAATTCAAATTTTGGTAAAGAGGTTTTTAAAGTGAAATATCTTCAACTCTTTTCATCATTAAACATTTAATTTTTTTAGATAAAGTTGACTTCTTAACAATATTTTGCTAAAACTTGTTTGTGAACAAAATTTTTCATAACTTTTCATATATAGTATACTCCTTTTTCAGACTTGTTTGTATTTTTTCTATTACCGGTTGAGAATCACCGGAATGAAAATCAGAAGTTTCTAATTCCAAATAGAATCAGAGGCACGAATTTTTGATTATTATCCACGATGAAAATCTCGTAATTCTCAAAATTTTAATGACATCTACTCTCCAAACTATAAAAAGGTGCCCGAACACATATCTCTTTTTTTGTGTTCGTTTGATATAAAGCCCGTTACCTATCGGCGAATTTATCTCTCCAATTAGTAGAAGAACTCTATACTACCCAGAGTATATTGCTTTAATTTCATATTAAACAGCTCTTGCTAAAAGTTGTTGGGTGCAGCACGAAGACACACTGCGGTCTAGAAGGTCTAACTCTGATTGCTCAATAAACATTCAGTCTCTTAATATAATTACACTGTGCAACAAATTCAGATTAGCAAAAATTGGGTCCATTCTGAGAGAGGCGGGTGAAAATGGAGGCGAAATTAGAAGACCCGTATCGCGCCGTTTTTTAATGTTAGTTCGAATTTTTTTTTAATCGGCCTTCGAAGTTCGAAATCGGAGCAAAATTGTTTATATGGTTTTTTGGCTATAACTCGTCGACTAATTGATATTTTTTCAATCTGTAAAAGCCAAATTATTGCTAGAGACTTGTGCAACAATTACAATTTTTGAAAAAATTGATTTCGAAAATTTTTGTGGTACTTATGAAACAATATACTGAAAATCGGCATTTGACTGCAAACTTCGAAGGCCGATTAAAAAAAAATTCGAACTAACATAAAAAAAACGGCGCGATACGGGTCTTCTAATTTCGCCTCTATTTTCACCCGCCACTCTCAGAATGGACCTAATTTTTGCTAACCTGAATTTGTTCCACAGTGTTATTCAACGATTGTCATGCTTCAACCCTTCAACACAAGTGGCGACTAACAAATAAAATAATAATGGAAGATCTATAGTTAATAAATTTAAGAAATGACGCCAAAACCAATTTGCTCCCACTGCTTGTTATTATTGATCCATTCCTAATAAAAAATAATGTATGTATTAGGTGCGCAACTAAGTTCTCGCTGTTTTTTTGATGAAAATACAACTTTATTCTGAAAAAATGGTTACAAGTGAATCATTCATTGAAAGTTTTACCCATCGCTGGCTACTACTTTTCCCCATCTTAATGGTAGATCTTGTATACCGTCGCGGTAAAATTGTTCATCTTTTGATGTCATCATGAGAATGGAACTGCTGGTCAGCTAGGCCATATGCCATCGATCGGAACAGGTGATAATTGGACGGCACAATATCTGGAGAATATGGCGGGTGGGGTAGGATTTCTCATTTCAGTGTTTCCAGGTAAATTTTAACGGGTTTGGCTACGGGAGGCCGAGCGTTGTTATGCTGTAGAATCACTTTTCCATGCCTCTCTGCGTATTGCGTCCGCTTCTCGCGCAGTGCTCGGCTCAATCGCATCAATTGAAGTTGATACCGACTCCAAGTGATGGTTTCGCTTAGTTTTAACAGTTCATAATAAATAACACCAACTTGGTCCCACCAAATACATAGCATAACCTTTGCAGCGTGAATATTCGGCCGAGGCGACGACGTAGAAGCATAACCGGGCAGTCCCCATGACTTTCTTTTCTTTGGACTGTTTCTGAATCATTCCCAAAGCATGCAATCGCTTGGAAATGAAAATGGATTGGCGGGTAACTCTTAATACTGAGCAAGCTCTTCTTGTGTTTGAGACGGATCCTCATTGAACAATGACTTCAATTCAGCGTCTTCGAAGGTTTTTGGACTTCCTTCACGCGAACGTTCGTCAGCATTAAAATCACCGTCTTTGAAGCGATGGAATCAATCTCGGCACGTTGTTTCACTTAAGGTACTTGACCACCTTGGAAAGCTAAAAAGTACAACATATTCAATAATTTTTTTTTCATGTTCTGTATAATATATTAAAATAAATTTTTTTTTTAATTTTTATTTAGAGCTTATATAATACAAAAAAAAATGCATTTATTAAAATTTCTTTTTTTAACATATATCCAGGAGGCGCCAAAGTCGAGGCCTGAAGAAAATCATGTCTTGCGGCGGACAGTTAATCTTAGAAATGGTAATTCTAAAACAAAAGAGAGAAACAAAATTTTCAAAAGGAAGGTTCCTTGCGTGAGAATTTACCACAAACTGACAAAAAAAAAAATAATAAAAAAATGGCGGATGTTTGAAAAAAAGTTAAGAAAACACCCCTGTTTTCCACAATGTTATGCTTAAAAAGCAATGCTTTATTAACTTTTTTTTTGCAAAATGTGGTAAATTGGCATACAAAACATCTTAACAAATAAAACAAGACCAAAATCATTAAAATCGGCTAAGCAGTTTCGGAGATAAAGTGTCCGCCATTCGAAAAAAAGTAATTTCTGGAAAAACGCGTTTAAAGTTAAAACTTGCTATTTTCTTTCCGCTGAGTCAGCAAGTAATGAGTGCAGGATGCGCCTGCACATTTTCACTGATTTCACTTTGTTAGAATTCGAATTTAAAAAAACAGTTTCAGGTGATGATTTTTAAAAGTATAAGGATTGAAAAAATGTAAAAAAAAAAATTTTATTTTTTGAAACTTATAAGGTGGTCAAGTACCTTAAAGCAGCATCTCCATAAACTTTTTGTTGCTCGCGATGCGCTCCAGCCGCCGTTTTTTTCGAACGAAAGGGGAAAATCAACACTTCCCGCAAATGACGATTATTCGGCACAAAATCAGACATTTCCACGAAACCAAAAGTATATGATGCCGAAATAAAATCACTAATATGTCGAAGCAGTTTGTTTATCATATGTCTAAGCATTGTTTACCTAATATAAATTTAAATTCATTAAATTTTTTGTGCTTTTGAAAGTTTTTATACAATGCATATCTATACATATGTATATTATGCTCTAGCGTAATGCATACGAAGTTTAGTAATTGGTCTGGGTCTAAAAAATTTAATTAATTTTCCTAACATCAATACATTTTTCACACTTTGATCAATACTGAAATTCTTTAGATGATTAAAAATATTTATACGTAAATTTAAAATTCGCTTACATCGCAGCTAAATGAAAGAAAAGTGAAAGTGTTAATGGCAATTGTAACAGCTATGGTAAATTGATAATTACAAGAGAACCATTTTCAAAGCAAATAATTTCATAAATATTATGCATACCAACATACGTACATACATTCAACCACGCAAACACACATGCAAAATTACACAATGAAACATAAATGCCGCTGGCGCTATTCGCGACGTCATATACAATACAAGTAATTGTATAATTATAACTTCATCAATTTAATTGCATTGGCTGGAGGGTAGAAGAGTTAAATGGCAGCAATAGAAAGGTTAAGTTATTAAAGGAAAATAGCACATATCTGTGTTAAATACAGGAAATTTAAATCACAGATACCCCAATTCTATCGTATCATTCACTCAAAAGGATAGGACGAAATAAGTTAAAATTAATTAGAGATGGCTAAGCAAGCATTAGAATCGCGAAAATTCGCCTTTTCAAGTTCAAGGTTGCCTGCAAGCGCATATGATAAAAAACGAAAATAAAATTAATGGAAAATATAACGTTAATGAGAAAATAATTCTAGATTAAATTTAGTATTCAGAACAATCTACTGAAAATTTTTTTGTTGTTGCGATGAAACCATTAGTTGAGAGAACGGTGTTAGATAAGTCAATTTAAGCGGACATTTTAAAAGGTGGTTAGTGCCATGCGGGGTACCTCTGCATGCCCGACATACATTTGTGTTCTCACAAATTTTTACGCGTATTACAAAGTTGTGATTATTTACTTTTTTTATAAAATAATCTTTAACAAACTCTCATCAAAATTTTAAATTTTTTGATTAGATCTTTTACAAAAATTCAGAGTACTCAGTTTTATTGCCTATTAAAATTTGGTATAATAAAATGCAAATTTATAACAGCTCAAAATTCGGGTATAGTTTTTGACAGTTAAATAGTTGAAAGTTCGCAATATGACGCGCTGCTATGATTGAGAACACAGGTACATGTCTTGGGTGTACGTTAAGTATTTTGTGGTCAATTCTGGATAAATAATATTCGTAACTCACTTCACTATTCACATAACGTAATTATACCAGTTTAAAGTGGGTTTTACTACGGCTGAAGCTCTTTGTCTGCTATGGTGGGGCGATCGGACTGCAACCCTGCCAATAAAAAATGTTCTCTTGAACCCATGGTTTCTCTTAGAACCCAATTGTGAACCACTTTAGTTGGAGGCTTACGTCGGGGAATACAGTTTTTTCGAAAATTTGAAGCCACTATAGTTGGAGTCAAAAATATTTAAGTTAGTATAACAAAATGTTTATGTTCTGATACGTTTTTCTTAGATACTTTGCCAAACTAGTCCTGTTCAAGAGCTTATAGTCACACTGCGGTCTTAGAAAAATCTTTAGTTATGAATTGTACGTAAAATTTGCACTGGGTTAGTTGAATTTTTGAAAGCAGGTACATATATCGTTAACTAAATACAATCAGTGGAAATTTCATCAAGGATATTTTTATGAAGATATGGTCCCAAAATTAATAAGCATAGACAACCATTAGCAGCCTCAGATTTTTGATAAGTTTTGTTATTGCTGAGTCGAATCACGAACACCAGATTATGGTATTGCTAAATAATATGCTTTTCAGAATTTTTTTTTTGCTAAAGAAAAAGCTTAAAATAAGTAAAAATTGTGTACAACATACAAGAAAAAATTCAATGACCGCTCGCCAGTCATCTGATACCATGCCATTGATTTTATCTACCATTTCTTACTGGGTGGCCTCTATTGAGTGGCAGAAACGTTCGGTCTTGCTTCTGCTAGTACAAGAGCAGTTGAATACACTAGTAGTGGATAGTTTAAATTGACGGGAGTCTTCGCAATATTTTCCAATTTTTATTTAGTTTGAGTGATAGTTTTTTTGGCACAGTCTGCAATTTGTGTATTATTGCATATATTTTTGCACATAAACCTTTTTCTTGAAACGCGTATTTGGTCCAGATTACCTTACTTTGAACGAAATAAGAGTAATAAGAAATCAAAAGTTGAATAGATTTCTAGGGGTTTTACTATTATTTCTAGAGAAAAATTTGTTTCTTTATGAGCAATGCAATCCTCTATACTATCAGATAATGAATCATTTTACTCAATTCACTCAAGTAGCATATAAGTATATGTATGTATATATGTATAATAGGGCGGGTCGATTTAAAAATCGATCATTGCTCTGTGAAAATTGTATTCTAGGGATCAAAATAAGAAACTTTGCCGAAGGAACCATACCTCTAAAACCAATTCTGATGTCCCCCAATTTGGGTCGAACGAAAAATCCCACTTTGACCCATTTAGAGTGCTCCAATCGAGTCCATATGTAAGACCGACCCCCACTAACTTTGGACGGCCGATCCACCCATGCCAGTGGCACACGCCCTGGAACTCCCCTGGGGGTTCCCTATACAATCATTTCAAAATATCACCATTTTTGGCCTTTACATGAGAAAAGAAACTAAAAAGGTCGACCCAAATTGGGGGACATCAGAATTCGTTTTAGAGGTATGGTTCCTTCGGCAAAGTTTCTTATTTTGATCCCTAGAATATGATTTTCACAGAGGAATGGGCGATTTTTTGCCTCCTCACAAATCGACCCGGCCTAATGTATAAGTATAAGTAAGTTTTTGTTACTCCTTCAAGTAAAGTTTGCTATGCTATCAATGAGCAATTCCAAGTCAAATGATCCAAGTATTTTGGACACTATTGAAAATTTTCTGAGAACTAGTTTATATGCAGGCTTGGGTATAACGAAAAATAAACTTAAAAAATTTTGACAAATTTGACAAAAACTTTGGTACAAAATTGTTACATTTTAATGTATAATTTTTGTGCGAAAAAAGTAATTTTATGTTTATTTCATTCTATAAATTAAAACAAAAAACAGTAAATAAGATAAGGAGAATCGATGATATTGCTTAGCCAAATTTTTTTATAAATCTCAAAATTACTAATTTTTTCCAAATTTTTTCGGTTTATTTCTTATTATACTCGAGCCTACAAATGAATCAATTTTCAGCAAAATTTTCGTCAGTGTCCAAAATCCTTGAATCACTTAACATGGAATCGCTGCAATCTTTATTTTGTCACTGGAGAGCAAATTGCACCTCGGAAGTTTCAAATTTATAATAACAAATTAAAAATGCCCTTAAGCTGATTTATTTTCTCTAGTACAGTTAGATAATATTTCACTGGCTCACCTTGCAAATACTTTTCATTCAGAACTCATGACAGAAAGACCATTTTAACACCATAAAAAAGCCCTGAACCAGTGAAATACATTTTTGGGCGAGCTTTTTAACTGTTCAATATTGTGTAGCAAAAGCTGTCGTCAGACTCTGATGGTGACAAGGCGGAAAAGTGAACGTAAACAATCGTGATATGACTCTTATGGGATGACTTTAGTTTCTTATATAATAAGTTGCTAGTTTAAGCAGAAACAAAAGATAATGTGTTTTGTTTTCGAATTCAATAAGATTGCAAAATTGAGTTAAATCTTTATACAAATTTGTTGTTCTCACGAAAAATCTAAACATATATTGTACTATTCAGCTCTACTTAAAATACAAAGCTCTACCCTATAAGTTACAGCGACAGCATTACCAAGTAGAATTGCAGAAGCAGTTTATGACATAATATGTCGAAAACACTAATAATGACTCACAACTTCCTAAAAAGTATGCAGGGCGTACTAGTTTCCAACTGTTCCATTTGATACTAGTTTCAAGCCATGGGAAAGACATAGATAAATAGATTAGTTCGAGGTTTGCACTTCGACCTCATGGTCTTTATGCCCTCTGCACATCACAGTAGCTCATCCTGACCCAGATCCCTTATTAAACTCAAGATGCAGCTGGGTTAGATGGGGCGTATGCGCCTTTCTGCTGGCTGCAATTGGCCGAGATGTCTCAACAATCTCCGCGCTATAGCGCTACATTCAAGAAGAAGGTGCATTGGAGTATCTTAGGCTTGGTAGCAGAAACAACAAGAATCAGTAAGCCATATCCCGATCATGTGCAGATAACTTGCAGTCTGCAGTGGGCTGTGAGTATTCTCAGTTTATCTTTGGAGGGAATTATGAAGCTTTTAAACCTCTTTTGTTTGTACCCTCTCAATAAGAATTTTGTCTGGCGTAGCCCCATAGTTCGGTGCCAGCAAACTTCTCATAGTCTTAGCTCTTCACTCCTAAGCTTTTCTTTGATGTTGTTTTTCCCATAGTATGGAAGGGATTGGGTTCTATTAATGGCGAAGCCGCAGCCTCTCTCACCAATGCGTCCGCTACTTCGTTCCTAGTAATACACCTGTGCTTGGGACCCAAATTGGCCCGATGCGATTATGCGTCCATAGTAGATTCAGTTTCTTAATACACTCAAAGACCTGTGAGGCCTTAATCTCACATGATGATAGAGCCGCCTGGTAATTCGCTAAATTTTTTCAAAAATTCAGAAATTTGTGTCTAAATTTATTTCTGCACATAGACAGATGGCATACATCTTCGCTTAGAAGATGCTTTGAAAACTACCCATCGGCACAGAACGCTTCGTGCTGAGGCCATATATTCCATGGCTTATGCCTTCTGGTACCTTCGAACCATCGGTGTACCAAAAAGACATCCATCCTAAGACGTTGTGGAATAAGGTTACAAATATTTTAATACTGCGAAAAAACGCCGACTAGTCATATTTCTAAATTTCCATAGAAAATTCACTAGTTCGACAATACCGCATGCTCCTACAGGGATAGAGTTTAATGTGCAACTGTGTGTGTGTAAAAATTTCACTTGCCCCGGATTCCACGACTTTAACGCCTGCTTGATACCATATTTTTCATATGAAAAAGAAAAGGATTTCCCACGCCTGTGCAATACATTTTCCTTCAAATACAATGGTTGCAATTACTTTAAGGAAATGCCTTCGCAGCAGTTGTAACAGTAGCAGTCACAGCTGTAGCCACTTTTGCAGATACCAAGATACAGCAACAACAATGACGGCGTTGTAGCATTCAGCATAACAATTGTCCGCGCTTGGTGCTGCCTCAGCATTGCTCGAACCTCAGCCGCTCAGTTGGCATAAAGAAGAGCGGATAATCATTATTTTGCGAAAAGTGCACCATAAATTGTGTGAGCCGGCCAAGTAGTGAGGAGTAGAAGACTTTTATACATATATACAAGACATATATGAACATGCTTGCATGCATGCAGATAGACAGGCAGTGGCTTATATTGGTTATATGCTGATGTGTTAGTCTGCTGGCCGACTGCAGCAAAGACTTTTATATGAACCAGTTTTTTTTTTTTCTTTTTTTGAATCTTTGAAATGCACACGCTTACGAAAATGATGTGAAAGACGCTTTTTCTTGATCATGCTCAGTTACTTGTTTTTCGGTCATGCTCTTTATGGCTTTTCGCGCTTTTTGGAAGTTTATCGAAATTTGCTAAAGGGATATGGCAAATTCTTGCAGTCACATTTTGCCGTATTCACTGTTGCATGGCGACTTATACTGGATTGCAACGCCAGAGCATGTGGCATAACTCTTGCAGTTGCAGCTACTAAAGCGGTTGTTGCTGTAGCTCTTGTTACTTTTACTATTTATGTTGCCGGTCATGGTGGCTGTATGCGCTGGCGCTCAATTTAGACTCCAACGAGCTGAAGCGTTAAAAATGCAACAAAAGCTATAAATCAACCAACTAAATAACAAACAATACTTGCGTTATTATCCGTTGTATTTTCTTGGATGTGTATTGTGTGTGTGTGTGTATGTGGTGCGGAAATAACAGGAAATCAGCAAAGAAGCGCGATTAATATTCTTAAAAAATATTACAAAACTGAGAAACTTATTTGTATGCATTCAGAAAGTTTCACTGAAAAAAATTTTCTTTGGAAGAGCTATATATTATAGTTTCCAAACAATTCATCGACAGTCTTCGAAATTCTGCTTGCAATGATGTCATTGTTGTTGTTGGTCTCCGGCCATGGTAGAATCTCAAATCATCATTGCGTGCTTGGCTCTCTCGGATATAAAAAATTAATATATATATGTATATGCAATATACGAAAATATGTCTAAATCTCAGTACAGGGAGAGCAAACCAGTTGAAAAGAAGGTGCTGAAATGATTCCACATCATCCTCCAGACAGCTACCGTAGAAAGAGCTCTAAGTATTACCAAACATCACCACATGGATATCTAACGGGCAATATCCGGAAAGGACACCCAGAAAATTTGAGATCTGCGGCTTTATTAGTATTCGATCAACCATAGAGGGCTTTCGATCTACCCGTGGCTAGAAGTATTTCGAGACCATGCACGTTTGTGTATTTACCCAACCTAGCCCACTGGATTATAAGAGAACCTCAATCTTTTTTTACGCGTTGAAACCACCTCATACATCCCTTGTTTAACTAGCCTAACCGCTCAGCGTTTTCCCGTTGTTTTCCCGTGAAAATAAACCCAAATATACCTCATATTGAAGTATTCGGACACGATCGATTGCCAAGTCAGATATTCCATGACTAATTTTGTTCATATCAACACCCAATTCGCCGTCTGACTGTTGAATTAAATACTTAATTCCTCTGGCAGTATTTGCTTAAGTACGCAACCAATCAACTGCTAATTTGGCGGCTACTTCCACTTAAAATATACAACACTGGTACGGTAGGCTGAGTTTGAGCTTGATGGAAACTCCTCGCAGAGTACTTCTCAAGCAATGATTTCTCCTTTCTCAAGTTTTTAACCCATGTCGTCGTCACCAGTGAGCTCTACCAGACGAAGACGCAATATTACAAAACTGTGCTACAGAGCCTGAATGTAACTCTAGGCGAGTGGCCAACGTAGTAAGAATTTGAGAATAGAATATGAAAGCATTCTTGATTAGCTCTATGTCTATGGCGCTTTTTTTAAATAAAAGAGCGTGCAACTGGATATAACAGGAGGTAATCTTGGATGAACAAAAAATGCTAATTTCTAAAACTTTACGAATTTTCTTGAGTATTTGTCGGGTAACTCGAGCTAAAGGCAATAAATACTAGATTTAATTTGGAGTGGTATATTCATTTTACTTGCTGTTCAGCTCCGTCCCATTACAACTATCTTCCAAACAACTGAAGTATTCTAAATTTGTAATATCGGTACTGTTCTATTTGATCGGCTTCAATTAAGCGAAGAACGGAGAACCGTAGTTTATTTCACAGTACAAAATAAAGATATTTAGTCGAATTGTTTGAGTATATTTAATATTGACGGATTTGCTATCTCAAGAAACAACGCGCTTACTATCAACTATTTCTCTAAAAGTTTTTCTAAAAAGAGTGATAGACAACAGAAGTAGCTCGAAGTACGATTTAGTCAGAAAATTATCCGACCAGTCTTTCTTTAACCACACTATTTATATTTCTGCTACCTTCAACAACGAGGCCAGTTGAAGAAATTCATTTTTCATTTGAATTGTTGAATTGTTTGTTAATGGTTGGCGACAGTCCCAGCAGAGCCGGCTTATATGTGACTAAAGTTTTTAATAGTATTTAACTCAGGTCTCGTAGTCAAAGTGGGGGCGGTCATTCAGAACTCTACGATATAAAATCGCTTTTTTCAAACTGTTTCGCAGCAATGGAGTGGTTAGTAAGTAATTTTTGGCAGTTTGAGGTAGAGTTGCTCAGTCTGAGTGCTGCACTTTTCATTGCTGCGCTCTTAGCTTGAAAAGCCCTAAAGTAGTCAACCAGTCGAAAACTAAAGTTGCAAATATATCACATATCCTATTTTTTCATATATTTTTGAACCTTCTCGTAAAGGTATCTGTAGACCTTTCACTACCAATATGTTCCTAGAGCGGATTAGTGAGGAAAGCCATTTTTAAAAGTCAAAATTGGAATAAACAATCTGGGTATCTAAAATTGACACAAAAGTTCTAAAAGGAGTGGTGGAGCGAAGGTGGCAATAACTTGGTAGCGTGTTTTGCTTTAAGGAAAGAAGTATTGCGGGAAGATTATTTCTGCACACTAGCAGGCAATAGTCTGCTTCGGTTTATTTGTGACTTAATTTTTGGTTTACCATTTGTTGTAATAATAATAGTTTTTAGGTATGCGACTTCATGTCATTGATGTACGTATTTGAATAAAACTTGAAAAGGTATAGGAATCCCGTTATAAAACTTGCAGGGACTACTGAGCATGGCCTCAGGAATTAATGAAAAAAATATGAAAAAAATATGGGGCGAGTTTTCAAAAATGATAACGAAAAGAATTTCCCAATCGTATTGAATAAAAAAAAATATTTTTTCTGAACAAAATTGTTTTTTTTAATTATATCTTGTCCTAAAAATTGAAACAATATTTATATATATATAAATAATATACATTTTTTTTCGAAAAAAAAATTATATGAAGTATATTTTATCCTAAAAAAACTAAAAAATTTATAATTTTTTTCCAACAACATTGGTTTTTAAAAGTATATTTTATCCCAAAAAGTAATAAAAAAGTTTATCAAAATATTAAAAACGATCGAGATATTGCACTTAATAAAAATTAAGTAGACTTGGAGCTTAGCACTCAGATCATAGCTCATATTTGTTTACTTTACGCAAATTTTTCCTAAGACTTGGAAAAATTTACTTCTTTCGATTATTCACCATTGCTTCCCAATATCTTTTCAACACTCTGCAAACTTTCTTTAAGTGCATTGGCTTTTGCGCGCACTACACCATTGAAATGCATCCAACCATGTCTTCTTCCACAGCAGCTTCAGGCTGCGCGTAGGTTACGGCTGCACTCACAACTGGCGCATTTAAGCGGAAGTGCAACAGATTGAGGATGAAAAATGTTCTAATGTCACATGTGTTGCTTGTCAAATTGTACGTGTAATTGCAACGGGAATACATGAAGTGCACGAGTGTTATGATTATATTTGCTTGCTAGAATATTTGGGTCGGGTTCTTCAACGCAGCACTTTTAACATAAAATAGATGAAAAATAGCAAAATATATTTATAAAATATTAAAACTTAATCATTGTTTTTGCTGGAAAGAAAAATTCAACTATTGAAACTGCTCACTAATACTGCGGCATATTATCAAGTGAAATTTTGATTTTTAAAATTAATGGGCTAAAAAACTGCATACCCGAAAAAACTCTGAAAAATCTAATTAAAAGATTGAAATTTTTATAGAACTTGAAAAATTTTAAGAAATTTTTTAGAAAGTTTGAAACTTGCCATTCTACAATATATTATTTGTTTTGATATGAACTATACTTTTATAAGAAAATTATAATGTTTTTAATGTGTTTCAAAGGAATTTATAGGTGAAGAAATCGTCAGGATATGAATTAATTGTGGGTAGGACAAGTATTTGTGTAGCCCGATGGATAGTAAGCGGAGCTCCATGCTTATCTTCAAAGAAATTAGGGATCTACACAATACAGTAACTTTTTTCGGAGTGTAGAGTTACTTAAAAAATCTTTCGTAGATTTTCGTCACTCCAAGCTCAGCAATTTTAAGCCGCTTAAACTGAAATAACCCTCACCATAGATGATGATTTTCACTCCGAATATTTCTCGAAAAGATCATTGCCGTTGATAATAGATTTTACAATTTTGAAGAGGTTGGTGAATTGTAGAGCATTCCATGGTTAAATGTCAAGACTGCCCCAGATTTGATAGCTGCACATTTGCCAGATGGCCGCTATATTCCATTAAACTTCGAATTCACCTATAGTACCCCACAGTTTTGTTCCACCCCCGAGCGACAATCTTTGCTTTATGAGGAAGTTTTTCATGGCAGGGGCGCCCGCTATTGGAAATTATTTTTTCTATCGTTTGGTGCTTCATGCCTGGCGGTAAAAATATTCAGTGATTCAGTGCCAAAGCCTTGTAAGGAAAACTTTCTAAGACTATTTATATAACAAAAAAATCTTTTTCAGTCCCTTCGTTAACTTCCTTAGCTGCATATAATCTTTAATGGTGCTTAGCCAGGATATAAAAACTCTGCTACGTCTCACGGATGGAAGTGGCTGAGTTGCCAATATCTTTGTTACGTGTTGATCTGGTCTTCTCGTGATGTGCCCTAAGAAGTGCAAGGAATTTTCTCTCAATTCATCTATTATTGGAGTCTCATGGCAGCTGCCTCAGCTGTGTTTATTGTTTATCTTCTTCAGTTTTGTTACACTCAAACCCCAACCCAGCCTAGTGTAGGTCAGACCACAATTATAAATTTTGCCTTTTAGTTTTATCGGCATTATTTTGCCTTACAGAACTACTAGCATTCCCCGCTAACTTTTCCATCTGGCTTGTATACGGTTCAAGACTTCCTGGTCTACTGTACAATCATTGCTCACTGTGAAGCCAAGATATTTGAATCTCTCAGTTGTGGTTACATCTTCGATACCAATGTGAAATTTTGAAATTTGCTCACTATTATAAAGGTGGCGTGCGCTATTTTCTTTCAGCCCATAACCAAGTTGAAAATAAGGGGACTGGGGGCCGAGCCCTGATGCACCCCTACCTTAATGGAAAACTTCTCAGATAGACTAGATCTCTTAGAGCTCTATCAAACGCCTTCTCAAGGTCTTTAAAATATTCCATGCAAGTTCTTACATTGCGTCCAAGATTGTTCCACCTGATATCGCAAGATGTTATTTGCATCATTCGTAGATCTGCCGCTTACAAAGCCGAAATGATTTTCACCGACATGCGCCGCTTTCTTAATGCGAGCTTAAATAACTCTTTCTCAGATTTTCATGTTATGAGACATTAGAGACATATTTTTGTTCAAGTGCTTTATTGTTTTCCATTTGGTGGACAGCAACAAAGACTACAGATTCCTTTCTTTGGAGCATAGGTCCCTGCACTGGATCTGGTTGAGCTATAGAACTATGCTGAAATTCCTCTTTCGATAAGTGTTCATAAAACTCGCGCCAATGTGCTTTAATGCATTATCCCGTAATCAGCATGAGTCCGTCTTCAGCCTTTATATATTTCACAGTTTTTATAACTTGAGTTTTGCGTTAGAGCAATTTTGCCAGCCTAAAGGTTTCATTTAATTTCGCAGCATTTTCTAGGCTATCATAAAAGTCAAGGGCTTTTCGACTTTTCCGACTTCCCTTTTAGCAATTTGGCACAATTGGAAGTTCTCATACGATTTAGCACTTTGCCAAAATTTAAGCGAGGTTTTTCGTTTTTGCCAAAAGTTTCTCTTCTACTTGAGGACTTCATCACTAAGTATCTTTCTTTATTTTAAGAGGTTCTTTGGAAACACTCAAAAATTTTTGGCGGCTCCTTTAAACACAATTTTTCAGCTGTGACCCATGTCTAATTTGAATTCTTACACCTCCAATCGGTGGTTTGCATGAAACAATTTCCATAAAAAGTTCTCCTCTCTTCTAGTGGAATTTTTCAAATCTTCGTAAAGGTTTTGCTTTGTCAATTGATCGCAGCCCAACTGAGAAGCATAGAGACAAATAATGTTCAGGCAAGGTCCACTATCTATTGTAAGTTTCATTGCCATTATATTCATCGAAATTTTATAACTAAAAAGCTAGTTTCAAGCGCCACGAAAAGCGCGCTGATTTTTAACTATTATTTCTTTTTTTGCTGACGGTGAGGGTTACGCCATCCGTATAAACCAATAGCCGAGCATTCGTTATATGGAAAATATGCACAAAACCGCTAGCAAGAAAAAAAAAATTCAAATCAGCGCAATTTTTTACCCATTTCCAACTTGAATTTTACACCAAATTTCAATGGACTATTAAATGGGCTACATACTCTAAATTTTTCTTGAAGCTCTGATTAGAAAAATGTTTTTTTTATGAAAATTTGTTGATCTTTTTTTCATTTTCATAAAGTTTGAAAGTTAGATTTATATGGTTTTTGTATTGAAAATATATTTTCATAATAAAATATATATATATATTATATAATTGGCGCGTACACCCTTTTTGGGTGTTTGGCTGAGTTCCTCCTCCTATTTGTGGTGTGCGTCTTTGTGTTGTTGTTGTTGTGTCCACAAATGGAGGGACCTACAGTTTCAAACCGACTCCGAACGGCAGATATTTTTATGAGGAGCTTTTTCATGGCAGAAATACACTCGGAGGTTTGCCATTGCCTGCCGAGGGGCGACCGCTATTAGAAAAATGTTTTTCTTAAACTTAGTTTCATCGAGATTCGAACCAACGTTCTCTCTGTGAATTCCGAATGGTAATCACGCACCAACCCATTCAGCTACGGCGGCCACCGTACCAAATTAAAAAAATAATAAAAATTACTTGTTAAAACTTGTCAGTAAATCCTTGTGTCATAGTTATGAAATGCGCTGTATTCGATCAAGTTTAATCTTATAAACAGATACTGATAAAATTACTGAAAATAGTGGCACTCATAATTTTATAAAAAATTAATATCTATTGTTCTACAGCCCAACTAAATGAGGTTGCGATGTGTCACTATTTTATTTATTGTATTTTTTCTCCGTTTGTAACCTTACGCTGAGAATAGCAACAGCCAGTCAATTATAGCCACTCATCAATTTATAAGTCAGCGATCTTGAATTATATTTGTCTGACCCGACTTTAAAATTAATAAATTTTATGGCGTCAAAAGCAATCAAAATGTGGCAGCCAGAGTGAGCAGCCATGACTGGTGAAGATTAATAAAACTTACAAAACCGCAAGAACGTGCCATTGTCACATAGCAAAGTGATTAAATCGAGCAACCGTTAAAAATGAACACACACACACACATACTCACACTCATTGCTTATGAGTAGGTAGGTGTATTTGCGCACTTTGTTTGTATAGGTTTACTGAAACCATTGAGTAAATTTTCATTTTCAACATATGCCAAATGGCGACAGTTGCTAGCTAACCATGACAAGGGCAACGACCTGCACAACCAACGAGCACAAAATAACGCATTTGTTGAAAAAGAAATACGATAACGATTATCGGTTGCAGCAAGTGCGTTAATTTTTATGGAATCACCGCTGTGAGACAGATAAGTCGCATTGCTTAAATTTAGAGCCGGGCATAAAAAATAAAAAAATATATAAAAGTGCGCAATGCCAAAAGCAACAAAAACAACGTTAGTAAAAGTAAAGCCTGTGCATATAGTTTCTGTACGGTGCGCTTGGCATGCTGCTTAAAAGCAGATTTTCATAATCAACCACATTTATTGCTGAGATGCGCCTGGATGTGCGCGTATTACTCAAAAGCCGCACCGCGAACAACCAACAACAAAACAATGTAATCAACTTGAAAATAAAGTCAAATAAAAAGTCATACTATACATACCTACAACTGTGGTGACATGACTATTGAATGCCATGCTTTGCAGCCCACATGCCCGTTAAGCTGAAGAAAATTATAGCATACAAGCAGGCGTTTAAACTTTAACCACCGCGCAATAACAATTGCCAGTCAGCTAGCGCGCCACACAATGCCGTTGAGTTGAAAAACCACTTAAAACTGTCGATTTTTTATGGTAATGGGAGGTGATTTTTGCAACGCGTTACCTTTTTTTCTCAGTTTAGCTTCCTTTCGTTTTTGTGGTTAGTTTCCTGCAGCTAACGATGCTAGCGACAGCGGCAATGACGTGCGCTTGTCATCAGTCGGGATAGTGGTAGTGATGCGTGTGTTTGTGTGAACATCAGTCTGCCAGTATGGACAAACAAGCTGCAGAAAATCCATCAGCTTGGCTGGCGGAAAGCGACAATGATGGTAGTTGATGCCCGAATCGTGGTCACTTACTCACACAAAGTGCGCGTTGATTGCTTTCGTGCGCACCTACATACATACATACATACATACATCGCATATAAGTAAGTACTCTTTGCTGGTATAGGGTGTTTTTTATTTGTTTGTAACAAGTTGATTTTGTTTGACCATTTGAAAAACTGCTAGGTGCAGCTGAACTGTACTGGGAATGATTCAACAGGCCGGTGACCGGAAACACCAACAGACCAGACTGTTAAGCGCCGAATAGTGATCGGGAAGACTCAAACGGTTTGCACCTGTTTTATGAGAACAAAGAAAATAAACAAACATACAGATGCAGATTAGGTTTGGAGGCATGTGGCATTTGGCAATTGCAGGCTGAATAAAGAGAATAAAGTCCCACAATATGTATGTAGCAGATAATTATATAAAGAACTCCCAATTTGCACACAATTTTTTTATTTTGAAGCTAGACTCTCTTGGGAAGTATTTTCTGACATAAAATGCATAAACAGATATGCCGATGAGCCAAAGTATGTTAAAAAATTACAAAATTAGTTTTCAAACTACAAAAAATTAAAAATTACTCAACCCATTGGAATGCCTGTTTTTTGTTATAAAACTGTAAAATATTTAAAATCAGCATTTCTTAAAAAAATTATAAGTTATTCCCTTCGTAAGGCTTGGCAGGGAGTGGAAAATATGGTAAGCGGTCGATGCAAGGTCCGGAGAATACGGCAGATGCTGAAGGACCTACCGTTTGAGCTCTTGGAGTGCGGCTTTGACGACTTTTGCAACGTGAGGCCTGGCCTTGTCGTAAAGGAGTATAGTTTGATCATGTCGAACAGGTATTTTCAGTCGAATAGTCTCATTCACGCCCTCAGTACCACCAAACACATATCATGATCTTCCTTGGATGAGCATCCGACTTGACTCTCGACCTCGGCGTATCTCCAGGAGCAACGCATTTCTTTCTTTGCTTCATATTGATGTATTTGATATTGGTTTTTCATCTCCCGCGACGATTCGGTACAAAAAGCACTACTTATGACCGCGTGTTGCTCGATGGCGGGCGAGATGCTGAGGAAGCAATTTGAAGACGACTTTCTTTATTACTATCGTTGAGCTCATGAGGTACCCAGGTTTCCAGACTCCCAATTTTTCGATTAATCCCCTTGAATGAAGGTGATTAAGAATCGTTTTATGATCGCAGTTTATTTTTTTCCGCCAATTCACGACTGATTTGGCCACCACTCCTTCAAAATTGATTTGAGACATTCTTCATCGAATCCAGAAGACCTCTCGCTGCGGGACGTCGCCATTTTTGAACTTTGCAAACCATATCCGTGCGACTCGCCTATGACACCTTCCCCATATACGTCGCAAATATCACGGGCTGCTGCGTCATATTTTTGACCTCGATGAAAAGCAAAGAAGAGCAGGTGTCGAAAATGTTGACCTTTGCCTCTTGGATATTCCATTTCAAAGCCTCAAAACTAGTGAAATATTAAATAACTTCAAAAATATAATTAACGCAATTTTGTAGCGCTGAAAGAGTTCTACCAAATGAGTACTTACCCCTTGCTGAACAGCAAACAAATCGTTGCGAAATAAATGAAAATATAAAAACGCTATGAACTTTTTCCCCAACCCAATTGATTATATTAATATATATTTAAAATTTCTTCACATATTCAATTATATGTATATAAAACCAGAACCAAATTATGTTCCTTAAAATTTCTAGCCAGACGTAAAATTGTATGTGAATAGTACGAAGATACCAAATCGCATTCCGGCACGAAAAGCGGTACTATTCTGTTTATGTAGCCGAATAGTTTTATAGCCTATTCCACCGAGCCTCAATAGTCAGGCATCGCATTCAATTGTTTTTGTATCAACTCAGTTAACGCAATTTTGCTGGCCTAACAGAAAATGTTATGTCCACTGTGGTAACATACTGCTAACGTTAACATTTTACAACACACTTTCAGGGGCAGCCAGAGGCATAACCTTGCGAACAGATGAAATATCATTAGCTTGGTTTTGTATTGTAGAATTTTCGTACTGAAAACTTGCTTTTCCTTTAAATTTAACATAAGTATTTGTTTCTATAATCAAGCAGGTAGTAATTATCAGGAAATAATCAGCAACATGAAATTTGTATTGGGTTGGAGGCAAAGTTCAGTCGTGTCTAAGTAGGCAATGGATTTTTCTTGTAAATAAAAAAAACAAGACTGGCTAGTGAGTCATTGCGAATGGTTTTTTTCTGTTTTTTACCTGCTGTATAATATAAAATGAGTCCTTTTTAACCGCTCATCATTTACTTTACACGTCAGTAGATAAAGTGCATTTCGAATGAATCCTAAAAATGAAGCAACGCATCGGATGCTTCCAAAAATTTATGTGCGGTATTTGGAAAGTACATTGTAAATGTTTTACTTGTCAAAGATGGCTTAATTTCGTTCCGGGGGGACCTCCAAGAAAGTGATCGACCTAGACGACCATCAAAGATCAATAATGGTGTTTTGTAATCCATGTTGGAAAATAATCTATATATAAAAAGTTTAAAAATTGCAGAATAGTTTGGCATTCATCATACAACTGTATCACATTAAATCTTTTGGATTTGTGTTAAAGCAAAGTGTTTGAGTTCTACATGGATTAACGGATAAGAATTTTTCTGATCGTGTAAGAAAGTGTTCATGACATATGATTAGATATAATGTTGAGCCGTTTTTGGACCAGCTGATTACTGGAGATGAAAAGTGGATCCTTGGCGAAAACATTAAGAGCAAAAATCGCACTGCAAAGCAGGAGCATCATCAGCAACAATTCTAAAACCAAGTATCCATCAGCGTAAATTACTGCTTTGCCTTTGCTGAACCAGGGAATACCCATCAAAGCGGATCCGTACTGTAATTAACTGGTTAAATTGAATGCAGCTATCAAAGAAAAAAGGCCAGCAATAGCGTCCAGGAAAGGAATAGTGTTCCACCACGATAATGCTCGACCGCATACTGCAATGGTGATACAACAAACAACAAAGTTAGCATGGGAAGTCCTAGTCACTTACCGTATTCACCTGGCACTGCAGCATCTGATTATTACCTATTCAGATTTTTGCAAAATTATCTAACAGGAAAAAAATTCAAGCCTTTTGAAAGTGCTTCTAAGGCAGTTGCTGACTATTTTAACTCCAAAGACAAGAACTTCTACAAAACAGGAATTCAGAAGTTACCTGAAAGATGGCAACAAGTAGAAAAAAATAACGGAGCATATATAATTGATATATATTAAGCACATATTTTTCTAAACGAATTCAAATATTTTCTTTTAAATACGACAGCACTTTCCCTTCAACCCAATAGATAACTTTCTTAAAACAACAGGCATCTACACTAACCATCTTCTGTCAGCAATAGAGCTCATAACAGTAATTAAATTCGGGATGGCGAGGCAAACTAACTGAATAAAACTGTGACTCAAATTAGTATTAGGAATTTTTGGTAGGTGTATTTGTATTAACTTCGAAAAATCAGATATTGAGAATTGAAAAAGTATATGACACATGTGAAACATTTTTAGATTTTAGTAACATTTCATTGGAATCTCAGTTTTTCAACCTCTTGGCTGGCATGGTCCTATATAAAATTCAAGCTCAGGAAAAACTAATTACAAAATTGTATTTTATTTCAAAATGATAAGGAAGAAATTGTACGTAACCTAAATCGCACCCTGTATGTGGTAATTGAGTTGAAAGATTTTGCTTTAGCTTTAAAAATTGAAGTCACTAGTACTATGCTACGAAGAAATAAAAAAAAATAAAATACTTTTTAATAAGTACAAGATCCTACGAAAATATATATATATATATGTACAGGTACATATACGCACTTGGTTATATGTAACAATATAAACAAAAAGAGAATATAAAATTGACTTAAAAATACATTGAGCTGAGCGAAACGAAGAAAGTGTGTAAGCTCGTGCAGCAGGAAAAGAAAATATTGCACCACTTACTGCGCTGGTCACTACGGGAAATTACTTTCGCCCCTGAGCGTTAAATGAAATCGCTACCGCATAAACCGCATAAACTACCAGCCAACGATCAGCAACCGTGGCTGATGCCGGACATCAGCAAGTCAAAGGCGGGATGTGAAAAATTTTGCCACAAAAAAAAAGTAAATATATACAATATAAGAAAATAAATATGTGCGTGCAGTGTAAGGAGGAGATAAATTGCAAGAGCGGAAGCGGAAGAGCTCTGTAAATTCAAGCTTGGCACTTGGCTATCCCTCAATTTGAGTGGATCATCAAATGATGGCAATGCTTGCAATAAAATCGAAAGGATGTATAAGTAAATAGAGCAAACGTTGAATTTTATCAAATTACTTTTTGTTATATCAGATTAATATAAACGAAATAAAAAGACACATCAAATAAACTACAATTTTGAACAGAAGAGTTAAGTTATAATAGCTGTCGTCGTCCTTAACCAGAAATGGTTGCCTCATAAATCATATTATATTCGTGCTATTTTAACTGGGCGTACTATTGAATCGCTTTTTTGGTAATAGAACAATTGTTTGAAAAACTCAAGTCCATCATCCCATGATGAAAGAAGTATTGGCGCAAACAGAGCCTCACTAATGCAGGGATTTCATTTGTTAAGTATTTGGTTTTTTTTTCTCTTTTCAAGTTCGACTCTTGATGGCATGTAGTCAAAAGGCATGTAGAGAATAATTGGATCTAAGACCATGCCTTCTCTGTTCTCCAATGCCGGTCAGGGGCCGTACCAGTTCCCATTGTGTTTCAGCCTGCAGATGGCCTTCAAGGATGAAAGCATCAAGTGGTGATAGACCAACTAGAGCATCTAATGTCTGGCCTGAAGTAGTCGGAAAAGCTCCGGTGCAACAGATGGCCACAGTACGTTGTAGCCTTGATAAAGTCCCAGACTCTCACGAGAGAGAGAGAGTGTGCTCATCCAGACCACTGATACATAGGTGATAGTAAGTATTATTATACCCGTGTAGATCCATAGCATCTTGTCAGTGCTTTGGATGTCTATTTTTCAACGTGAGACTTTCAAAGAAGTTTACTATCGAGGATTACTTCAAGATATTTGATTTCTTTGTATAGCTGGATTGTGACTCCTTTTACCTTAGGCAGAACGAGTCTATCAAGCATCCTCCTTCTGGTAAAGAGGACTATACCAATTTTGGTGGGATTTGCCGATAGCCCATTAGCACAGCACCAAGTGTAAATCAGAGTTTTCTGCACTTTTCTACAGATGGGTCCCTTAAAAAACATATAACGTCGTCCGCATATGCTTGTGTGTATACTCCAGCATCATTTAAGGTGGTGAGTATTTGGTTACAAAACCACACAGATTAGAATTACAAAATTACTTAAAAGCGAATTGATTCCAGCTTAGATAAAAATAGAAATCCACGAAGGGTGGAATCAGAATCGAGACTACTAAAAATTCTATAGAGTTCACTATGAGCTCAAGTAGTGGTCGATGCCTTCGGATTAGATTTTCTTGGCATGACGGGAGTTGTCAATTTTGCCAGCAGCCATCTCGACAAATATCTGATGCCTTAAGAAAGAAAACTCTAAGCAAGAAAGGTGGTTTGATATTCCTTACACAGAGAGGGAGAACTTAGCATTTCGGTTAAAAATATATTATGATATTTCCTCAATCGAATATGAACCAAATATGGAATGCTGTGCCATACATAGTTGCATGTTCTGTGCAGTTCACCTTTAGCTAGAGTTTTCAAGACAAAACTTACATCTCAACTCACAATTAGAGAACAACTAATATCGACTCAGAACATCTCCTTTCGTTGAATATTTCCTTTCTAATTCACTTGATTCGCAATTGAATTATCATTTTTCAACTCTTTAAAGATGTCCTCCAATGGTCTATAGTAGTCTGACAAGCAGAGCACTACTTATCGGTTGAATTCAAAGAGGCAGCTGTGTTTTTGCTATGAGCTCAGTCAGTTCTACTTATACTCAAGCATCCTTCCCTTTAAGCCTTAAAAAACGTATATTATTAGTTTTTTTTTTAATTATCTGGTGAATATTCTATGTTTGTCTTTCAAAAAATAAAATAAAATACCAAACCGAATTTGAATATATTTACATCATTTTTTATTTTTGAAGCTTCTCTAAATTTTTCATAAAGATACCCCAATTCAAGGCTGTATTTTAACATAATAAAAAAGGTATATATCGGGACTAGACAATCTCTTCCATTTTAGAAACGAGCATTTTAAGAAAAAAACTATTTAAATTGGTCTAAAATTACATCCTGTAGCCTTTTTGAACAAAATATGTCAAAAAAGCCCACTGTTCGGTTGCGGCACAAGTAAATATTAAAAAAAAAACAGGTAAATATTAAATAAAAAAATATAACAAATAGAAGTCGCTTTTTTTTATTATTTAACTAAGTTAGGGGAAAATGCCACGAAAACTTTGTGTTGTTTTTCAGTCATCCTAATGTGCTTACTCCTCTCATTCGTCCTTCAAGGGTGCTGGTGTTAAAGCTGGCAAGGTTTCGTTAGGTTCAAGCGGTTATCCTGTGGGAAACATTCAGGCTCATATCCCATTGTGATACCACGTGAAGATAATGCTGACAAAGGCAAAGGGTTTTCTTTAAGGGTACCCGATGGTCTAGAGCACGAAAATTTTACCTATTTTCACGATTTTTTTTTTTGCCATTAAAAATTTAAAAAACGATGTTTCAACTTTTCGGGCTTATTAGTACGTTTATTGAGCATACAATATTTATTATTATATTATATTATATTTATTATTATAAAAATGCCGCTGAAAATGACCCTCTCGAAAAATCGAACCCGGATGGCGTAGATGATTTCGAGACTTCTACTCATCTGAAACACAAAATTCAAGAAGGTTCGGAACTAGAACAAATCGAAAAATGGAAAATTGAAAAAAAAAAGTTCGTAAAATCGGGTTTTTTCACTAGTTTTTTGTTTGTTTCTATGTTTTTTTTTTTTTGGCTGTGTCTTTGTGGGTTCCATTCTAATGGTGTTCTGCTTATGCTTTCGCTGTCCTTTCTGAGAGTGTGCCCGATCCATCGCCAGTTACGACTATATATACATATGCAGATACAAATATTTTCAAAAACAAGTTGAAAATTCTTCCGATATTTTTATCTACCAATTTTATCTGTATAAGTATAGTTACTTGCAAAACAAGTAAGTTAATAAGGATCAAGTATCCAGCGGCATTCCTCAAACAGCCACTACGACCTTAAGTTCTTCTTTCATTTCATTTTCTTCTCATTTATGTTTGCATAACATGTTTATCAGAAAATGTGAACAAAATGAGAAAAGTATGATGATTATGAGTGTGTGTTTGTACATACATTCATACATATGTATGAATATATAGTCATTTGCGAGCTTTGTCATCGCTCGCAGACATTCCACTCATATTTATGAAAAGCTCGCTCACGCTAAAGCGTAACAGAAGCGCCTTAGTATTAAAAAATGAGCAGCTACACTATTTAGCTCTAAATTCTCTGCGTCATCTCACGTCGTTTTCAACAGACCAGCATTATTTTTTATGTCAGAGGTAAACTGATTCACGATGATAATACTGGCTACTTAGTACACAAACTGTTAATTACACAGTACAACAAATATCCTTAAAGTGCATCATAAGCAGACCACTTTCCTAGAGCAAAGTCCCAGTACAGCACATTTTTTTTTTAATTTTAGCCACAGATATTTTTATATTTCGTATGAAAAATGTTATAAGTAGTTTTCATTCATTTTATGGTCCGATTTCTACACTAGAATTTGACGAGGATGATGGATTCAAAATACGCATTCACATATATCCGAATGACTCTCGTGCGAATTGTCACAAGATGACTACACAGCGTTAAGTAATTATAACACTAGAACTAGCAGGGTTTGAAATTTTATTTTTTTCCTGTTTAATTTAAAAATTTCTTATGAAAATATCAATCGACTACAAAAATCCTATGAATCCAAGTTGAAAGGTTCGTGTTTTTCTGCCAAAAATGTATTCTTAAGATTCTTGTAGATATACCGAGTAAGAGCGCAGTTGAGCGACTTTAGCTAAAATTTCCTGCTCGGCGTCATTTGGCAGTTCCAGTTTTCAATTTCTTTTAGATATATCAGATATATTTCGGATAAGAATGCATATGGTTTTTCGGTATATCTCTAACGCAGCATCTCCTCACTGTTTTACTTTCTCTTCAAATATTTATTTTTAGACAGAGGTTAAATTCCGAATATGAACGAAACCGAACTATGGTATTTATTAGGCTCTCCCTGTTTTTTTCTTTTTTTTTATGAAAATACAACTTTATTCAGAAAAAATTGTCTCAAGTGAATCATTGAAAGTATTGCCCATCGCTGGCTGCAACTTTTTCCCATCTTTCTGGTAGATCTCGTATACCGTCGCGGTAAAACTGTTCATCTTTTGAGGCTATCCACGGATCAAGGCATTTCTTGATGTCTTCATATGAATGACCATGACCATGTGTCATAGATCGGAACAGGTGATAATCAGACGGCGCAATATTTGGAGAATATGGCGGGTGGGGCAGTATTTCCGAACTCAGTGTTTCCAGGTAGTTTTTAACGGGTTTGGCAACGTGAGGCCAAGCGTTGTAATGCTGTAGACTCACTTTTTCATGTCTCTCCGCGTATTGTGGCCGCTTCTCGTGCAGTGCTTGGCTCAATCGCTTCAATTGAAGTTGATACCGATTCCTAGTGATGGTTTCGCTTAGTTTTAACAGTTCACAATAAATAACACCAACTTGGTGCTACCAAATACATAGCATAACCTTCGCAGCGTGAATATTCGGCCGAGTCGACGACGTAGAAGCATGACCGGGCAGTCCCCATGACTTTTTTTTCTTTGGATTGCTGTAATGAATCCATTTTTCATCACCCGTCACGATTCGATGAAGAAACCCCTTCCTTTTTTGCCGCTGGAGTAGTGTTTCACAGGCGAAAAAACGAAGTTCAACATCCCTTGGTTTTAACTCATAAGGAACTCAAGTCCCCTGTTTCTGAATCATTGCTTAAGTATGCAATCGCTCGGAAATGGATTGGCGGGTAACTCCTAATACGGAAGCAAGCTCTTCTTGTGGTTGAGACGGATACTCATTGAGCAATGCCTCCAATTCAACGTCTTCAAAGATTTTTGGCCTTCCTTCACGCGAACGGTCGTCAGCATTAAAATCACCGTCTTTGGAGGTACGGAACCAATCTCGGCATGTTATTTCACTTAAAGCACCATCTCCATAAACTTTTTGTTGCTCGCGATGCGCTTCAGCCGCCGTTTTTTTTCGAACGAAAAGGGAAAATCAACACTTCCCGCAAATGACGATTATTCGGCACAAAATCAGACATTTCCACGAAACCAAAAGTATATGATACCGAAATAAAATCACTAATGTGTCGAAGCAGTTTGCTTACCGTATATCTAAGCTTGGTTTACGACATTTAGATTATGTTAGAATCGACTAGCACACACTGCTGGCGGCATCTATTGACAAACAGCGGGCACTTAGTTGCGCACCTAATATATTTAAGACTTTCTGGAATATACCGACAGCAAATCCATTTAGCGGGCATAGTTTGTTTATTTCTTTAAGTTTTTTTTTTTGAAGGCTTTACTTTTCTTAAGATACTAGCTGAATCTTACGGAAGTTTGCATATAAAATGAAATATAGATATATATAATTGGCGCGTACACCCTTTTTGGCTGTTTGGCCGAGCTCTTCCTCCTATTTGTGGTGTGTGTCTTGATGTTGTTCCACAAATTGATGGACCTACAGTTTCAAGCCTACTCCGAACGGCAGATATTTTTATGAGGAGCTTTTTCATGGCAGAAATATACTCGGAGGTTTGCCATTGCCTGCCGAGGGGCGACCGCTACTAGAAAAATGTTTTTCTTAATTTTGGTGTTTCACCGAGATTCGAAACAACGTTCTCTGTTAATTCTGAATGGTAATCACGCACCAACCCATTCGGCTACGGCGGCCGTCTGAAATACCTGATGTATTTTACCCCTAACCGCATCAAATTTATGAAACGAGAGGAAAAAACTTCTTTATTTAGTTGATTTTAATTTTATTTTAATGTATATACCAACTTTATGTTGTATAGCAATTCGCTAAAAATGATGAAATAAGTGGCAACGCCATGCATAAAATAATTTCTAGTTAAAACGTTCCAAATCATAATTTGCTTGATTAAAACTAAATTCAACTGCACTGACTTTTGCCATTTGCATTTAAAAGTTAGGTGGTAACACCGCACACAAATAATTGTAACAATTTGTTAATTCTTCTGAACACATTTTATTTTATACCCACATCTTAACTTAATCTTAAATTTGTTATAAAATAATTTTTTTTAACTAGATGGCAACGCTCTTTACAAATATTATTGGATTGCTTTTAGGTTGATATATGCATACAAAAAACTTTTAAAATGAATATATTTTTGTAGTGAATTTATTACTTAAATAAAAATAAGTGGCAACACAATATTTTTTTTTATCAATGCTTATTTAATTAAACACCTGTAATTTGATACCAATATAATAATGTTCGCCTGAGATGTGCTTTACATAGCCATTTTTGCAATAAAATACAGATGGCAACTCTATTGAAGAAATTATGCTCGGCACATATTCTTCTGAAATACTTCTGCCTATATATTTCTATAAAATACTTCTTTTAATGCTATCAAGTGGCAGCATCGAGCAATATTTTGTTACAAACAAACCAATTGAGGGTCATAGGATTTCCAACGGTGTAAAAATTCTTAAAACCAGGGTAGTAGTTTTTTATTTATTTATCGACATAGTTATTTATTAATCAACAAAGAGGATACTTACAGACGATGAGAAAGATTATGAAAAAAAATCAAAGTCTAAGGAAGAAGAATCATTTTTCGAGTAATACTCTTTCGAATTAATTTTCTACACTATAAGAGATATTTCAAATATAAACTGATCGGACCGTAAATAGTAGTGTAGGATCGGAGAACGTTTTCTACAACCGCGCGAAAGCTAAATTGAAAGCAACAAGCAAGCGAAGTACACGGACCGAGTAAGTGAAAGTCAACAAAGGTCTATGATCTGATTTCATTAATTTTACTGCTTATATACAATTGAGATATGCATTCCAAATCTTAAAGTTCGGTATTTGTAAAAATAATAAATACACAACAGGTGAATGACCCTCTTTTGTAGCGCTATTTGTCCTTGACATCAAAATAAGGCAATTCATTATTGTATTATGCACATATAGAATGCACTACGTATTTGTGTATATGTTCGCTGTACTCGAATATAAGTTTGCCAGTATGTGCAATGGACTGGAGGCATAAGTAAGGAAAGTGGAAAAACCTAAACAATGCAAGAATACTTAGCGATATAATTTAATACTATTGTAGAATGATTGACCTATGCGTAGCCGACCTTGAATATTAGTTTTGGGCAAACAACTAAGTGGCAAGGAAATCTGTACATATACTGCTGATGTACAGTTATTCTCAATCCTTGGACCAACAAATACGATTTTGCATAAAATCTCGTCCATAGCGCCTACTACCGCATATTTTTGGATGAATTATTTTACAAAGATATTTGTACTTAATATGTTTTGCAAATGTGAACCAATTCGAATTATAAATGCTGTTTTCAACAAAAACTGGACCGCGGTGCCATCTAGGGAGTACATTTTTGTAAGATTTCTCTTCAGATACTTAATATGTACACATTTCGTATATGAACTAGCTCGGGTCTTAAATACGAATTCTACCAATACCTCGACGATGATGTCCAAAGAATTTTCAAATCTTCCCAGGCACATTTATAATAACTTGCCAAAATTGCATTTCAATTAAATGAACAGTTTTTAAATGGGAAAACTATTATACAATCAAACAAGAAATACTCATATTCATTTTTATAAATATATAAAATATAGATGTACATACCATATACATCCACCTCGAACATAGCAACCTATCGCCGCTCTTGCTTGTATTCCGCAAATAGCAACTTCCTTTAATTCTTAAGTATTTTCTTCATCCTACTCATTGCACAATCTTCGCTATCCCTTCATAAAAAAATATTCCTTATATTTTATAGATATTTGTCAAGGCATGCAAAATCCGACCACTAACCATACTTTGGCTTAAATTATAACAAGAAAAGTTTGCGCTGCTCAACGTTGCCATTTTCTCTGCTTAACATTTTATTGTCAGCTATGCAATTTGAATGTAACCTGCGGCGGCATTTAGCTGTTTTCCCCGTACAATATAAATGTCTGAGTGTACCATCATCTGCTAAAATGTGCCAGTTACATATATCAGCTAACACCTAACCCACCAACTTTGTACCACATCATTTTGCTTAGGCATTGGCCAATCTGCAAACAACTTTTCAGTTTTACTTTGCCTTGTTATGACTTGTGGCTGTCTGAGTTTGACGTATTTTAGTTCGTTTACGGTACTTGGCAATGTGCGTGGGCATGTACTTCGGCTTATGCATTTGTCTTATGCTTACCAACTGCACTTTCAAGACTTCAGTCTCAGTTAAATGTCCCCTTATCATGCTGACTCTCCTCTTCCAAGCAACAAAGCATTATCACTGTGCGACGCCAACGTTTCAGTTTCAACCAAGTCACAGCAGCAACAACAATGGTTTTCTTCCTTTGTCGATTTTTTGTTTAAGTCACGTGTACATAAGTTTCTTGTGGTAAAATTTTACATAATGCGTAACGTGCGGTCGATTCGAGTTTATTTCCTGTTGATACCCAAACTACCAGACTCCAGGCAATTGCCAGTTATATTTTTCTGGCTCAGCTACACACTTTTAAATTACCGTTAAAGCTTCGTTGCTTGTTATTATTATGCTTCTAAAGAGAAAAAAGCTACCCGTGCCTGTTCACCTTCATACCCTCTGTAGTATTTCGTGAAATATTCGTCACGTTCCCAAAAATGCTCAACCCCAGCCAAATTGCCAAATTATTCATTCGTTTTATAATGAAAAAAATTTTAATCAGATGAAAACTTTTATTTCACCAACAACGTGGAAATTATATACATTGCTTTGTTGGCATTTAGACTTCTGGCGTCGATATAAATGGAGTAAGTATGGTACTTATTTATTTTGTTCATGTTTTTTTATTTTTTACTTTTTCCTTTGCCTTTGTCCAAATTCATAATTTGTTTTTGCCTGCAAGTAAATTGAGGTTAATTTAAGTGAAGTGATTGCAGAGTTGTCGTCATTTTTCTTCGGCGTCATTGCGTAAAGCGGATTAAGTGCCTCAATGGTGCGACATAAATAACTTTGCAGTGATATATTTTAAAGTTACTTATACGCCATGGCAGGGTAGCCTGTGGGCTTACGCATTTTAAAAGTGTAATTTAAATACTCAAACGAAAGTAGTGGCGCAGATTGGAGTAACGTTGAGCGCAGATTTTGACACATAAAAACATTTGTTCAGTGGTTGGAACAAAAGATAATCACCAAGTTGCCGTATTGAAGTTGTTCATATGTCAGAGTTATCGGATATTAAAACTAGTGTAATTATAATAAAGTGGGACAACAAATGTTGGAGGTTCGGCTGAGTTTCTTTTACTTTAGTTTATTTGTAAAAAAATGTTTGTAAAAAGCACATTCAGCTTTTTTCACTTAAATTTATTTTAGAGCCCAAACAATTGGCACGAAAATAGGCCTCTATGCCTAAGGGAATCCCTCTGCATTCTCAATGACCTATTTTAGGATCTTATAGTATCGAGTTGGTCATGTAATGGAAATAAATTATTAAATTAATACGTGATTCTTTCGTTTTTTCTCACATAAATTAGTTCTTGATCCTCCACAAAATATTCAGTTAGCTCTGTAGTAAAAATGGTATTTTTAAAAGTACTATTCTTCGATTTTTTGCATTTAAATTTATTAAGAATCTCTTATAAACACAGTTCAATTAATAATGGAAAATATCTGGAAATAACTTTTGAATATGGAGAATTCTCGATTTCTCCTCAAAGCCATGGAGCGATCGTAAAACATTTATAGGACAAGTCACTGCAGATATTTCAAACAATATGTTTTTGTATTAAAAACTGCACAATATCTTGCAATAAAATTGCATTAATCAAAAAATTAGTGCGAAAAAAAGTAATATTTGAGTCTTAAGGCAGCCCGTTCAGCATGCTTTGTACCATAATGAAAATTTCAAATGGGTTTTTTCTCTAAAAACGAAAAAAAAGTTTCATCGAAAACAAACTGTGCAGACGCCATTTTTTCTGATTTTGGTTTGATTAAAAAAAATATTTATACAACTTATGAGACATGTAATAAATGGCCTTTACCACAATTGATTTATTTTACTTTTTAAATTTCTCAAAACATACTAATTTTTCTACTTCTACAAAGGTCTAACGCCGTAAAAAGATTGTTTTCTAAAAACTGCTTCTACAAAACAGGTGAGCAGAGCAAAATAATAAATACACAAAATTTCTTTTTACACGGATAAAATACGCAATATGAGTATAGCCGCCAATGAAAAAAGTATTGAAGCTCAATGCGATTTTTGAGGAACTGCAACTGATGCAACTTATTTATGAAAATTTTATAAGCCATAAAACTGTTAACGAGAATTTTTTCCTATAAATTCTAATTAAAAACTGTGGAACTGTGATGATACGTGGTATGGGGCCCAAGAGTTTTGTGTATTATTCAGAGCTTTACGCTTTGCGAGAAATCCGCTCGCTCTTAAAAGAGTTTAAAAAGCAGTTTCGACGACGGGCCTTTTTTTGGTAATTTTGTATTAAAATTATGAAAAAAATTTCCAACTTTCAATATATATTGGATATAATTACTGAAAAGAAATCCTGGTACTTTAATACTGCAGAAAAAACCATCAAAGTTATAAATTTCTTTTGGGCCTTACGAAAGAATTGTATTGCACTCTGAGTAATTTTCTGCACGGCATTCTCGTCGGAGCGGCGACTAGTATTAGAGGAAACATTATGAATAGTTTTTGACAGTCACATAAGGATTAAACTGAGATAGTTCTGAATGCTAAGCAAACTTATCTGCTCATCTACAACAACTGTAAATTCATGGCCATACCACGACTGTAAAAATGTCCTCATATTTACATAACATACGCCAATTGTAACGTTTTGTTGCAACGGAAAGAACAACATACCATCCGGAATATAAATGAAGTTAAAGGATTTGGAAGCTATGCATGAATTCTAAGAGGGTAAGAGGCCAGAACAATAGGTTCGAAAAGTGACTAGCTGCAATAAGAAACACCATCTACTGTGAGTGATTTTGTTGAATAGATTCGGACTTCAGCCACTCAATGGACAATAACTTCCCAAGCTTTCGTTAGCTATTTCGGAGCTGGCAGCAGAAAGTTTGAGAAGAAATCAATACAGTTGAAATAACCGACCTAGGAAGGGTTTGCTCTAAAACAAATTTATATGAGAGAGTTAAAGAAATAATGTTGCTCATACGCCGTGTCCAACTTAATAAATTACGTGTGGAATGGTTTTCCATTCACTTGAATCTTTCCTATTTTAGTTGCGCTATTAAGACACTCGCATCGGCAAATGAGAATTCTCGTTTTGTGAGGAGTGTGCTTTCCTGGACTGAACAGAAATATTTTCTCCAAGGAATTTACATCCCGGTCTCCTTTGGCTCTCTTTTAGGTCAACACATGTTAACTGTTTACTTCGAATATCTCATTTCGGGTTTTTTTCCTATTCCGATCCTAAGTAGACAAAGCTACTGGCGATTACGTTTTCAAAGGGTCTGTTGTTGATATTTAAAAGAGACATAAAAATGATAAGTACAATTCATTCTGCTGAAGTAGTACCGACCGGAAAGCATAATAGAAAAACCGAAGAGAATATTGTGAAACCACTATGTATCATAGAATACAACAAATTCATGAAAGGTGTTGGTCGTGCAGATCAATACCTTTCCTATTATTCTATCATACGAAAAACAGCAAATGGATCAAAAAGGCAGGAATATATATAATGAATATTGCACGATTTAACAGCTTTGTAATATACAAAGCGATAAATATAAATAAAAAAATTGTGTATAAAAAATATTTATTAGCAGTTGCGAGGGCCTGGTTAGCTGAAAAAGTTGATGAAATGCAGCCCACAATATCACGAGCTACTGGTCCAACTTCAACACCACCTGGTGGATTGTCTGGTAACATGAAAAAACACACCCTGGAGACAATAAAGCCAACAAATAAAAATAATAAAAAATCTCCCACAATAATATGTCTAGTATGTGAAACACATGGGGTAAGGAGCGAAACACGATATGTATGCAAATTCTGTAAAGTACCGTTACACAAAGGAAGTTGTTTCACCGACTATCATACTAAAAAAAAATACTAATAAGGGTTTTTCATGTTGAGAATGTCAATCGTGGCGTTTGCTGTGTGGCACGTAGCGCCGTCCTGCTGGAACCACATGTCGTCTAGGTCCATATGGTTCAATATGGGCCATAAGAAATTGGTTATCATCGTTGTGTAGCGCTCGCTGGTGACGGTGACCGCCTCACCAACGTCGTTTTCAAAAAAGTACGGACCAATGACGCCGCCGGCCCAAAATCCACACCAAACGGTAACTTTTTGAGGATGCATTATCACCTGGTGAACCTCGTGTGGATTGGTGTCGTCCCATATACGGCAATTTTGTTTGTTAACACTAAAGATGATTTTTCGCCTAAAACTGGGGTTCTCTTCCAAACGATTCGAAGCCCAGTCAGCGAACAAACGGCGTTGTCTATGGTCATCAACTTTGAGCTCCTGGGTCAGTTGGATCTTGTACGGATGTAGGCCCAAGTCCCGACGCAAAATTCGCCAAGTTCAAATCTGCGAAAGGCCAAGTTCTTGTGCACGGCGAGGAATAGACTACCTCGGGTTCTGCTGTACACTTTCACGGACCGCGGCAATGTTCTCGGTTGATCTTGCGTTCCTTGAACGTACGGGTGTTGGCTGATTGTTTATTGACCCGGTCGTCTCAAATTTGGCCACCAAACGTTGAAGAGTTGACTTTGAAGGGCCACCACGTCTACCGAAAAAAGGGCGCAATGCGCGCAACGTTTGCGTTAATGAACACTCATTTTGATAATAAAGTTTTATCATTTGAACGTGCTGTTCAATCGTGTAACTTGTCATGATGATTTGGCATAAACAACTGAATAATAAACAAAAGATTTGACAGATGTCACCAAAACAAAATGGCTGCCCGACTCGCGCCAATTGAAAACCCCTTCTTCTGTACAACTTCTGAAAATTATTTGTAAAATATAATAGTTACAAAAATAATTATCGCAGTTTTTATACATATATGTTTAAATATCTTTACATTGCTGAAATACCCCGATTTCTATGAAAATTCAAGAAAAAATAGCCCGATGCGAATGTATTAATAGAAAAACTAAGTAATTTTTTTGTTGTATTAAAATGTAGTTAGTTCAATGTGCAAATAATTGCAAAATGACCAAACAAATCCTTTTTATTGTCTCGTATAAGAGTTTCCGAATTGTAATTAAACTAAATTAAATAAACATGTGCCACTATAATATGGCTGAAAGACAATAGCAAATACCTAGGCAAGTAGCATGCATACATACATTCTCTATGTACATATATGTGTTTTAGATTTGCAGCACAAAATGCTAAATTTTATTATTAACAAAATACTTCCAACCAATACCTTTTAAATTTTTTCTTCAGTTTATTGAATACTATTGCATGTTAAATTTTTATGTAGAACAGAGCAAACATTTACCGGTTGCAAAACTCACATGGTGACAAATTGATTATAAATTCTACAACTGCATAGCATCCATTAATTGAAAAATTTCTATGACTTTTCCATACGATAGCTCTTGATATGGAATTGTGTGTTGGATTTAAAAAGGCATTTCAAATATGGCATTAATACAGTCATAGACAAACAAAACATTACACGAACTGTTTTTCATAAGCCATTCGTTTACTTGCTATTGCTCACCAGTTTGTTTTTCTTCATTTTTAATATGTTTTTTTTTTAGTTTTAAATGCATATGTTATTGCTTATTGCAATTATTTATTTGTACATATTAGTTATGGCCGGTAAATTATAATGTAATATACTATTAGAAAAAATAAAAGTACCAAAATGTAGCTGACCCTTTTAGTTAAGTGGTTTAGTAAATACTGTAACAACAATAGGAACGGTTTATGTGAACGAAAAGAGTTTTCAGTCCTAATTAATTAAAATTCACACGGCGTATGAGTTACCTAATTTATTTGATATCCCATACAAATTTGTTTTAGAGCAAACATTTCTAAGGTCTATTATTTGAACTGCTTTGATTTCTTCTCAAGCCGCTTACTGCTGGTAGCTAACGAAAATTGCTAACATTTGAATCTATTTAGCAAACTCACGCATTGCAGACGACGTTTCTTACAGCAGCTAGTCACTTTCCGACTATTGCTCACTCCTCTGACCCTTTCAGAACTCCTCAAGTTATATCTGATGCGAGCTTTCCAAATTGCATCTCTTAATTTATATTCCAGATAGTATATTTTTCCTGCCGTTTATGTTATGTAAATATGAGTAAATTTTTTTACATTCAATTTTTAATCGTAGTAGACGAGCAGTCACTTTGACGGCAGATCCTGTTGTATTTCTTGCAAAAGTACAAATATTTAAGTTACAAAACTATGTTTCTAAAAATATATATATAAATATTTGTTGCCCCCTACCTCTAAAATTGAGTTTACTTATTCAAGAAGCTTTGCGTGGCAGCATTTTAGCTTCTTTTTACACGCAAACCTTAAACCCGCCTAGGACTTGTCTGCTCTCAGCTATGAAATAATCCATAGTACTCGTATTCGAATCTCTCATCAACAACTCATTGAATCTATGTAGAACAGTAAGTATGATGGAATCATAGGTATTTGCTGCTAACAATTACCAACCTCGCTTTCATTACTAATGACGCCATTCTGACACCATTCTTTCCTCTCACTTTCCTGCACAATCCAACTGATTGTACTTGTCTCGCCTAATATCGCATATTGCAAATCATTTGTCTGAACTAATTGCGGAAACGAATCTCATAAATATGAGCCACACAAAAAATAATAAATCTTACAACTCACACAAACACACTTACAAATAGCTACAAAGATTAGCGGTTCTATAAATATAGAAATAAAAGAAAGCAGCGTGCATGGTTGACTAAAATTTATTGCAAATCATTAAGAATCATACAAAAGGTGAAATTCGAATGAAGATGAAATTGTTGAGTATTGCGTGGGATGAGCCGAAGCTGTTAGGAAGAGTATGAAAGGCTTTGAGTGAGTGATACAGTGGCGTCAATTAATTCAGTGGCACGCAAGACTGCTGACTAAGTGACTGGCTGTTGTGGTGCTGATGAATTAACCATTCATTTTAATGCATCTATTTGTTCTAACACAAGCAGTGATTTATCAAAGTTCTTCACTTAACCGTATGTCCGGGAATTTGTGTTGTAATTATACTACGCTCACTTATTAAGCAAGATTTTGATTAGACTCGGAAATTTTTACTTAGTCCATATATAGTAAAAAAAATGTATTTTTTCCAACCTAAATGAAATGCGCGTATTTTAATACTAAATAAAATATTAATACAAGGGGGTGGAGAAAAGAACTAGAACTAGAACTCATATCGCCAAATTTGCGAATTGTCCACTAAAAGAATGGAAGTAACCACATTTTGTACTTGCCGCACTAGCCACTTTTTACTTTATTTTAAATATCTTCATTGATAACCAGTTTGTTATTAAGGCAGTAATGGCTGTGATGACAAATTGGCTGTACTGACCCATCGTGTCGGGTGAGCTCGCTCAACATGTTAACCATCTCCTAGTGATATTTCAGGAAATTTGATTTTTTGCTAACTAAAATTTAAAAGCGGTTTGTTCTTATTAAACAATGCACTGTGGTTCGTCTCATATGTCAAGTATAAATAATTAAAAGCGTCGCGAATCCCAACATTATATGTAAGTACTATAGACAGAGACCCGAAGTAGCATAAAACATATATAGGACCACCTAATCATTCCATTGAAATCATCTGTTTAACTTCCGAAGTGAACACAGAGTCAATACCCTATTTACGCATCAAGAAAGGTGGCTGTAACCCTATAATGCTGTATATGATTTCTTAGAACTGTATAAGTGAATGGGTGTTAGTATGATGGATTTCGAGAAAGAGATACGTTTATATATTTGTCATTATCTAAATCCTTTTGTACTTTACCGAACATTTGCAAATGCGCTGAATGAGAAGATATCGTTTTTTTCTTCTTGAGTTTATAATATTTTGTATTTTTTTTTTTTTAACTGTATTTTGTATTCTGTCTATACTTACAATTCTTAGAAGACATTTTACAAATATTTGGTTACATTTAAGAGTGGCTTTGATTTTAGTATTAAAGGAATATTTCCAGTGAGATATCCTTTCTAATAAAAAAATTCAATATTTTATAGATGGCTCTTGGACGAGCTGAATTGGTGTTTTTCTTTTCAACCTTAAAAAGACACATGATGGTGACATGAGGGTAGAGGCCAGTTCATTTGAGTGCGATTGAAGTCGATTTCGGTATATACTGGTTACATTTTGAAATCTCCTCTTTTATTGAAGGGAAGTCTAAGTCCCGATGAATTTGGGCATTTGTCACGTACCACGGAGCGTTGACTAGGGTGCGCAGAGTCTTGGACTGGAAAGGCTGCAGGATTTCCAAGTTTGAATTTGACGTAGTACCCCACAGTTGGATTTCGTAAGTCCAGACTGGTTTTATCACAAATTTGCAGAGGATAAGTTTGTTGTCCATTGAGAGGGTGGATTTGCGGTTTATTACGAAATATTAAACCTAGAGCTTTCCTTTTTATTAAGATATGCGTTTTCCACGTAAGCCGTTTATCAAAATGAATGCCTAAATATTTAGCACTATCACATTGCGTAATTGGAATACAGTTTAAGTTGATTTGTGAGCAGGTGGTTCTTTTTGTGGTAAAGGTTACGTGTTGAGATTTATGTTCGTTTACTTTCAACAGCAAGCTTCGGAGCCATTTGGAGATTTTATTTATGCTTATTTGGAGCATATAAGAGGCTTCTACGGGATCCACTGCTGTCGCCATAATAGCGGTGTCATCGGCAAAAGTGTCAGTTAGTACACCTTTTGTGGTTGGCAGATCGTGTGTAAAAATTAAGTACAGGATTGGACCTAATATACTGCCTTGTGGGACCCCAGCTTTAATTTGTTGGAAATTGGAAATTTCATTTTCGTAATTTACGTAGAACATTCGTTGGTTTAGATATGATTTAAGGAGCAAAAAGGCATTTAGTGGTAATTTCTATTTTATTTTACAGAGTAAGCCTTGGTGCCACACTCGGTCGAAGGCTTGTGATATGTCCAGGAAAACTGCTGTATTGACACAGAGAAAGTATTAGTAGGAAATTATCAGCCTGGTTTCAAGTAAGGGAGGTCCACTATGAACCAAATTTCTACCCTAAGACAAATCATTGAAAAAAAAAAGAAAAAAAACACCTAACCTCATTCATTGTTTATTGATTTCAAAGAAGTTGAACCCATCTCGTGCAATGAATTAATTTGAAATCCCACACAAACTTATCTGGACTAACAAAATTAACACTAGCAAACATTAGAAACGTCATCAAAATCTAAAATTCACTGTCATCGGAATTCATTTCTCGAAACAGCCTCAAACAAGGTGATGAGCTCCCAAGCCTGCTTTTCAATCTCGCCTTTGAAAAAGTAATAAGGGAAGCTGGAGTAACCATAAACGGAACTATATTCTTCAAATCGGTATAAATTCTGGCATATACAGATAATTTAGACACTATAGCGACATTCCTTTATGACCTTAAAGAAGCCTTCATAAAAATTGTTAAAGCGGCAAGATGAATGGAATTATCACTTAATGCAGGCCAGACGAAGGCAGTGGTGTCAAGAACAAGCAGTGTAGAATATTGGCCAAAATCTTAAAATGAGACCCTACATTTTCGAAATATCTCGAAGAATACGATTCAGTCACCAGCTTCAAAGACCATATAACCACTGGATATTGTCACTATAATAAAACTGAACCATATACGATGGGCTGGTCACATTATAAAGACAGACGAAGCGCACCCACCGAAGAAAATCTTGCTGAGTACGTGCAGAAAAAATATAGGCAAAGGAAGACCAAAACTGAGTTAGTTGAATGGCTCGGGGCGCTGAGCTATTTGGTATATTTTGTTGGAGAACTCAAGTGAGGGATAAATTGAATAGGAGACAATTGTTACAGTAGATAAATCCCAAAACCGGACCGGGTTGTTAAGCTCACAATGATGATGATGATGCAATGGCACAGAGTTTTAGTAGTACTGCTGTGCATTGCCACTATACATATGTAGGTTAGGTTAGGTTGAAGCGGTTATCCTGTGGGGCACACTCAGGCTCATAGCCCATTGCGATGCCTATGTCTTTCGCGATTTTGCAAGTGGCTTCATCTCACATTCCCAGCTCTTACAATTTCCTCAAAGATAAGCAGTTGACATGTTTTCAAGGGTATGCCTATGCCACTGCCTATGTACTCATCGGTCAATTTGGAGCCGAGTCTCGCTAGTTCAGCGTCTTAATGTCGCATTGGCCAGGAACCAATATTATCCTCAATCGAAATGGCTCAGTTAGGAGAGGTGCGGCATTTCATTTGCATTACCTTGGAGGTTGTCGACTGCAGGTATTGTGAGGGATTTTATCGCCGATTGGCTATCAGTGGAAGTGTAGATGTCATTTCCAGATATCGCATCACACTGCACCAGTGTCGCGGCTTACCGTATTGCCATCAGTTTAGCTTGAGTTTTCTCGAAGGTATTAGGACTGGAACTATCCATGAAACACCAAAATTAAGAAAAACATTTTTCTAATAGCGGTTGCTCCTCGGCGAATAATGACAAACCTCCGAGTGTATTTCTGCCATGAAAAAGCTCCTCATAAAAATATCTGCCGTTCAGAATCGGCTTGAAACTGTAGGTCCCTCCATTTGTGGAACAACATCAAGACGCACGCCACAAATAAAGGAGGAGCTCGGCCAAACCCCTAAAGAAGGGTGTGTGCGCCAATTATATATATATTAGGGCGGGTCAATTTAAAAATCGCTCATTGCTCTGCGAAAATCGTATTATAGGGATCAAAATAAGAAACTTTGCCGAAGGAACCATACCTCTAAAACGAATTCTGATGTCCCCCAATTTAAAAATATCACCATTTTTGGCCTTTACATGAAAAAATCAGCTAAATGGCTATTTTTTTCTTTAGTATTTCTATTTATTTATAATAATATCTATTTTTTCTCTTAAGAAATTTATTTAGTCAGAACATATGTAAATGAAAAAATTAATTTAAGTGAGTTATAGAAAAGAAACTAAAAAGTTCGCCCCAAATTGGGGAACATCAGAATTCGTTTTAGAGGTATGGTTCCTTCGGCAAAGTTTCTTATTTTGATCCCTAGAATATGATTTTCACAGAGCAATGGGCTATTTTTTTGCCTCCCCACAAATCGACCAGGCCTAATATATATATATATATAATCATGTAGCATCCAGGGTACTTCGCCTGAATTTTTTTCGAAGACGTTTAAAGATACGCAATATTGTTAAACGCTTCTTAAAAGAAGTTAAATTATCAAATAAAAATTGCTTATTAATTTATTTATTTATATACGAGTATGCTATCCTTTTATATATAAAAATAAATAAGTATCGTTAATAAACACACACAAAAAACACACAGAATTCCTCATCTGATTTTGGGTCACGCATTTTACTGTTATTTTTCAATTTGCGCTTTGGCAAATACTTCAAGCATAATTTCTAAGCCTATCAAATACCCAACTCACCCTTCCTTCTCATTAAGATACTCCAACTGCCTCTAGCAATTTTACTTTAATTGATTTTTTTGTCGGCCTTCGAATTGGTAATAAAGTGCAAAGCCAGAATCATAATAAGGAACAAAACTGGAAAGACTAAAAAGCTAAATCACTTCACAACAAATAACCAATACAGTGTAAAGAGAAAGGAGAAGGAAAATCGCAGCTGTTTGTTCTTACAAGCAGAGTCGATGTCAATACGAATCAGTCAAATGGCTGAAATACAATAAATATTTTTATGCTTAGATATATTTACGTATATGGTGCATACAGCCTCTGTTAGGCGCGCTTGGCCGAGCTCATTCACCAATTTTCTGCTGTGCCTGTCATTTTGGCCCTACCAATGAAAGGCCCTCCTGGCCCGTTGTGCCTCACTAGAACCATAGGAAATATATAATAATAATAATAGACCACCTCCAAACGGCAGATGGTTTTGGATGAGTTGCCTTTTTATGACACAACTGAACTCAGATGTTTTCCATTGCTCTGGCTACGGCTATTAGAAACCAATTTTTGTATGATAAAGTTTGAAGCCCGCAAAGGTAATCGAACCCATGAACAAACGAGTGATAGTCACGCGCAAACCCAAACGCACTACAGTGGCCACTCAAGTTATAATAATAAAGAGAAAAATTGAAACTAATTTAATGACAATGATGAAGTTTGACTGGGAGGAGTACATAAAATTGGTCTATCAGCAACATTCCCTAAGGGCACATAAATAACAATCGTTTCTAATCATAATAAAATTGACAAACCGTTCACAATATGGCGCACCCAAAATCGAATAATAACAAACAACAACAATAAGCAACTAAATCGGCGAAAGACTCACACAAACACATTAAAATCGTTAGGGGAGAATATAATAAAACCACTCAACAACCATAACCACAACTTGACTACAAACTACCGCCCCAACTACAACTACAGCTATTGCAGATTAGTAGCTGAAGAAACTCACTTTAATCTAAACCGAAACAGCAAAACGCCTACACTTCCTCTTGAAACACCCAAACACCCACACACCCCCAACTCTATGTGCCGTCCACTCACTCGTAGCACATTAATCCTCCGCGTCAGCTGGAATTTCCTTTGCAAAGTGGATAAATGATAAAAGTGTCAGCGCCGAGCAGCCGCGATAATGACGTTCTTACTAGACAGTGAGATGCCGCTGCGTGAGCGGGAAACGGGAGACATAAGTGGAAGAAAAGTTATTGGTTGAGAAAATGTTGAAGTTGTTTGGCCATAAATTGGGTGTGGCAGCTACAATACACAGCAATACGCGCTGATGGCAACACTAACTTTCAATCACTCAAAATCGCTGGCACAAAAACAACAATAGAACGCATGTTAAAGTAATCACACAACCTTATACTCGTATACTGTAGATAAAGCGATAGTAAAACAATAAACTTCCATACATATTTTTTGCCGCCTTTTTAATGCATAGCCGTAGCGTAATTTATTAATACATATTTTGTAACACTTTTTTAGGATTTATGAGTGTACAAGTACATTCAAGTGGCACTCTCGAATATTGTAGGTGTGTGAATTGTTAATATTATCTGCTACAAAATTATAGCACCACCAAGGGTTTGCAAGTTTTGGCCATTTATTATTATTATTTTTTTTTTAATTTCAATTATGTTCGTTTAAAGCTATAGTTTGGTTTTTAGTGAATGCCCTATTAATCCAAGTTCCAAGCTTTATGCAAGATTTACAAAGTATTGACCAATTTCAATCAAAATTTCAAAATCTTTAATCACAATTTTTATGTGTGCAGTTTTATAGCCCATTAAATTTTAGTGTAGTAAAGTGCAAGTGATTCAAAATACTGGCTGATGCTCGATCACTTTCTCTCAGAATGTATAGAAAATATTCGCCATATAAGGAATGCTCACCGTTTTTGCTTTTTAAGGAAGATAACAGTTGTCACCGTCAGCAAAAATGCACCAAACATCAACGCGATTTTCGAGCAACTTTGAATACACACTAAAAGTTAATGAGCTATAAATTGTGTAAAAAATTAAAAAAAAAAATTTTGATTTCAGTTTAAGAAAGTTTGAAATTTCGATACAAATTTGACGAATTCTTATAAATCTTACGCAAAGTTTGAAATTTTTATTAACATGAATTTTGCTGTAGAATGTAGAAAAAATTATATTTTTACACTTGACAATATTCGATGATTCTATATTGTTGCAACGGAGTAACATTCAAAAGTCAACTAGTACACAAATATTCCTGTTCACAAAGTTGTACTCGTGACTAGAACTACACTAGTTGCAAAATAGGCAAATAAAATTGAATTAAATTCAGTAAGCAATTAATTGTTTACAAAGTCAACCGATTTGCAAAGTAAATCATGCTATTCTATTTTATTAAATTTCACATAGCGAGGAATAAATTTTCTAGCCGATTGACAAACAGTGTATATGAATATCGTATCCAGGCATAGCATCAAAGTGTGTCAGAGGCACGGCTTTTTTGGGTAGTCATCAGTTTAGCCAGAGATATTCCAATAATTGGGAAAACTCGAATATGCTGTACCATAGCAAGGAAGGTAACCTCTCTAGCTAACGCATCTGCTACTTCGTTCCCTGTTATACCCCTTGGAACCCATCGCCGGAAGCGATTAGCAGGTTCAATTTTCCAATACACTCAAGTACCAATGAAAACTTTATCTCACAGAATGGCAATGCCTTGAGGGACGCCTGACTGTCGTTCAGAATAGCAATAGCCGGAGGTTTCAGTATAAGTTGATCTCTGCATACAGACAGATACGTTTCCACTTGGGAGATGCTGGGAAAACTGCCCATCGGCACAGACCGCTTCATTTTGGGGTCATATATTCCAGCGCCTATGCCTTCTGGTGTCACTCTTCAAGTTTCCTTTGAAGTGGAGGTGTACTACAGCTTACTTTATCGTACACTTCAGCTCTGAACTTTTACATAAGCTAGATGGATGCAGTGCACACCACTATTGACTCTGCAAGCAAACTTCTATAGATCTGCATCTAGATGGATAGATTTGGCTCTTCTTATAGCCTCCTTTTACCACTCTTTCAAAGTCTCGCATAAAATGGAAATTTCAATGAACTGTAGCATCGAGGAAAAATATCCATTCTCAATGACTTCAAATGATGGGCTGTGCAAGAAGTATTTTGTAATAGAAAATTCAGCTTCTGCATTTTAGGGAATAATTGAAATTTCACCAGGAATCTGTTCCCTTATAACTCGAAGACCGAAGGAGAAAGTGGTACTGGAAGGCAGTTAGAGCAAAATTTCGAATTCGCTTATACACTTTTTATGGATTGTTTTTCCATTGAATCAAATCAAATCAGTGCAGTTAATCTATTCTAAGAGCACTTCTCAATAGTCCCACCGTACTTCCCCAAAAATTAAAGAACAACGTCAGCTGAGACTATATTTTGGAACAAATAGACAATAAATTAGGGAACTGTGGATCCGTGGCTCGCCCAATGAGAGCTATTGGTTCTGGCTTTGCAGATAATTTCGGGACTTCGCATGCAAAACGAGCAGAAATCTTTGGTGTTGCCTCCACAGATCAAAAAAATATTTGTTTATTCTTGAAAAAGCCGAATGGGATGTTAGATGGAATCCTTCTTCAGCTGAAGAGCATTGGCATTCTTTATAACCCCGTACACGAATGTCTTCTCTCCTTATTTCTTAAAGAGCACGTATGTGGCAAATGTTGGGATAGTAAATAAGCAACTTTTTCGCTTTCCCTGCACATATTTCCCTAATCAAGTAATATTCTCTTTCTCTCTCTCTCTTCGATTTCGCGACCATAATTGCTGATTTGAATCTTATATGCAATGCGCTTAGTTCCTTAGGACTTAAAAAAAATAAAAATAATTAATTGGCGCGTACACTTCTGTTAGGTGTTTGGCCCAGCTCCTCCTCCTATTTGTGGTGTGCGTCTTGATGTTGTTCCACAAATGGAGGGACTTACAGTTTCAAGCCGACTCCGAACGGCAGATATTTTTATGAGGAGCTTTTTCATGGCAGAAATACACTCGGAGGTTTGCCATTGCCTGCCGAGGGGTGACCGCTATTAGAAAAATGTTTTTATTAATTTTGGTGTTTCACCGAGATTCGAACCAACGACCTCTCTGTGAATTCCGAATGGTAATCACGCACCAACCCATTCGGCTATGGCGGCCGCCGCGGCATTCCTGAGGACTTGGGTCCACTTAAATTCATCTCAACCCACAAATTGGTGGAAATAAGCAAATACCGGGGGTTCTTTTAACTGCATGAGAACTAGCGATTTCGAAAATTATGGTTTGACAGCTGAGAATGACAAACAGTGACATGACATTTCTATTTAGTAAGCTTAAGCAAGTTCTGATAATCCATTTAACCCCTGATTTACGCTTCCAAATTTAAAAAGCATGTCCCTGTTCGCGAAGTTCATAGAACACGGGCGGCATCATCGCTCCCTATTTCTTTCGAAATGAGGATGAAACTGCCGTGAATGGCGAGCGCTATCGAGCAACGCTGATTGAATTTTTCTTTCAAAAAATTAATCAGCTAAACATTGTCAATATTTGGTTCTAACAAGACAGCGGAACTTACATGTCATACAGCGCGCTTAACAATCGATTTATATTCAAGCCATCATTGACGCCAAGTAGCCTAAATTGGAATGATCAAATTGAACATATAACTCGTAGCCACGCAGGGCGCATGCGGGATATCATATTTAAAACATAAATACTATGAAACTATCTACCAGACTATATTAAAAAATGCATTACGATAATATTTCCTTTTTTTATTATCACTTCAAGTACTCAATCTCTTAAAACACCACCCGATTGAAGGATTCTGCAAATTTGATGGGAGTTCTTCTAAAATGTTTTCCTAAATGTTTTCCTATAGCAATATTTAATCATTTTATGAAATTTTAATATATTTCTTTTAGTTTAAAAATGAGTAACATTATTTTAAATAAAATCATATTAGTTTTTATCAGTTTGTTAATGTTTATGTTAATCAGTAGTTAAGCCGATGACCGCAAAGGTTCATTGTGATGTGCAAAAGAAGACTTTCTCAGATGTCTTTGTATGTCCTCTAGCCAACGCGATCTTTTGAGGACTATTTGGTTGGATTTACTTCACCAAGTCCAGTCTCAGAACCTATATTCGCCATTTGTTTGTACCCTTATTCCTCCAAATAGCAGTGTATACTGGAGCCTAAATACAATATTGATATTCTGTTAAAGAGATTGGCAGCGATCATCGCCTCCCTGGAACGCCTCACATCGAATTGGTTGTTACCAACTTCAGAGCTTTAATCGTTGCAAGACAGTCTACAATGAAGGCGGCGAGTATTTAAATAGTTAGATACATCTTGCTTATAAGCTTTGCCGCCATGCCAATTCCATTAATTTAAGTCTGCAAAAAATTCCTGTAGTCTGGTCGTTTGCAACCACGCTGAGTGAGAGTTGCAGAGGAAAGGTGCCAGATACTGCTGCTATGTATATTTTGGAGCCATCACGGAAAATTTAAAAAAGCTGGACTCCCAATCAATTTTGCCATGAAAGTAAAGGTCCCAATTGTGGCCAAAGTTGATCGAATGATGTAATAGTCGCAGGCTCACATTAAATCTGCCAGCAAATTGAAAATGCTTTTTAATTTAAATTACTTTTTTAAAGTTATTTTAGAACTGTTTATTGTATAGTATTATATATATGTGTGTGCGAATATGTGTGTATAAATGTGTGCATGTAATCTATTTATTTTTTGCTACTAACGAGTGCATTCATGCGGAAGTAATATCAATTTATGCTGTATTGCTGTAAATCTAGTTTAAAAAATCAATGTTGACAAAAAATACAAGTAACAAGAACAAAAACGAGTCAGCCAAACCATTGGTACTAATAAAGAACAAAGCTAATTATAATAAACTGCGTAACTCGTTTACCATTTAAGTTTCAAGTACATTAATTAAGAGTTATATATGTTTTACTTTATAAAACTAAATTTACTAAAAATCACTTCACATGATGTGGTGAACTGAATTTAAATACAATACAAAAGCCTTAAAGTGGTGATAATATAATATTATTGCATGCATTCAATCAAGGCAAAATAATAAAATCAGTTTTTCTTTTTTTCTGAAATTTCTATTTTATGAAAGAGGCTGTTCTTGGGTTACCTAATAACGAAAAAAAAAAATTTCCATAAAAATTTGCTTTGTTTTTCACCGCTGTTTCCTTCAGTGGAATGTAACTTTACGAACGATGTTCCCAGTTTTATGAGCCTTTCCAAAAAAAAATCTGCAAAGAACTTTCTAAAGTATGCCTCAATTTATCATAAAGTAAGTGACATAATAATAAATTTTCACTATATAATATACATATATCCTTCAGATAAATTTCATTTTTTTTTTATGAAAAACGTAATTTAATCTACAACAGAAACTATTTTAATTCAAATTTAAAATTTCGTGGAAAATTTCTAAATATTCATTTAATTTCCATCAAAACTTCACGCTTTTTAACCAGAATTTTAGCCCGTTTTTAATATGCAGACTTATAGCCCATTAAATTCTAGAACGAGTATAATAAAATGAATTCAATGAGCTATAAAATTGTTTTTACTTTGACAGTGGGGGATGTTTTCTTCGTTATATGGAAGCAAAACAAATTATCAGAGGCCAACGGGAATGTCGATCCACTTCGAATTTCCACTTGTTTAAACTCAAAATTAATGAGCTTTGGTTTTTTTAAATGTTGAATAAAATTGTTTAATTTCGATGAAAATTTGTCGAATCTTGTGCTAATTTTGTCTTTTTTATATTTATTTTTATTTAAGGCAGCGTAAGACTAAGGTCTTTTAAGGGGGGGGTAGGGTCACAAAATCGAAGTTTTTTTTCTCCACTCATCTTATAGTAAATCATTTCAAGAATGTTGTGTCAAAATTTTAAGTAGATCGGAGCAGAACTCTCAAAGTTATAGCCTTTGTAGGCACTCTACCTCGAATGCGGAGCATCGATAATTTCTCAGAGTCATTTTTTCAAACGCGTTTTTCCCGAAACGACTTCTTAAAAGTCGGTGCCAATCACAACTCCGAAACTATTCAACCGATTCTTTTCAAATTTGGCACACGTTTTCTAAATCAAAAATACCTCCCCCCTACACTGTTTTTTTTTATTTTTTTTTTTTAAGGTTGTTTTTCACTTACAAATATGGCGAAATTTTTCGCCAAAAATGCTCGTTTTACGTTTTTTTGCCACCAAAACTACAAAAATGAAAAAAAAAAATTTTATTAATGTAGGGGGGAGCATTACGTCATACTTTAACTGAAAAATTCGACTTTTTTAGTTTCAGATGATTCTACGACGAATGCCGATTGGCACCGCAGAGCACCTCTCGAAAAACATATCTCCAAAAAAACTCTGTCATGGGCTTATTTGTCAATATTTTATTATTAATATTTTTTAAAAACTTATTGAAAAGATGTACAATAACATGCAACTGATTTTATTAAAGTATCTTAAGCCATATTTCTGTAAAAAATTCAAAAAAAAAGTGTTTTTTTTTTAGCGCTAAACCCTACCCCCCCCCCTCTTAATAGTACTTCAACATTAGTATACTCTCGTACAACTAGAATGATTTTAGCATGAAAGTTTCTTAATCTAAATTTTTTTGAATAACTCTTTCACTATCTTTATTTTGACTTTTGCGCGCTCCATTGCTTGTTTGTTTGTATACTGCAACTGTCTAGTTCCAAAGTGTCAAATATGATTGACAACCGACACCATTTGCAAAAATTATAAATCTTCGAATGGGGTGTTTAATTTTGCGCCGCTTTGTATTAAGTTTGGAACTTGTATGGATATGGTTTTTGCAATAAATTGAACTAAATTTTTATCAAAAAATAACTTAAATTAAAAAAAAGGAATAAATAGGCAAAACTTGTCCTCCAATAAACTTGTCTTTATAATTTTTCAAGGTAGTTATGTATTATAAGTGAAACTTCTTTTGACGAAAATTTGTCATCTTTGGGAATCAGATAGTACTAGCAAACCTGAAATAAACCTGATAGAGCTAAAAACGGGTAGGCAATTCGTAGAGTGATACAAATACAGGGTACATACGACATTTGAGGGCAGGCAGAAAACACTAGGAACGTTGCGACACAGTCCGATTTTCAAAATTTATTCAACAAGCAATCATTGACGGGGACCCTTCAAACTCAATGGGTTCTTGCGATGGAGCTTAGTGTTTCAGAAAGTCGTATGCTTCCAGTTGTTCATGAGGATCGCCGGTATAAGTCCTACGTTACGCGCAAAAGTAAGTTTATGGCGGAGCAAACACGAAACCAGCGAGTTATCCGAACAAAATGCCTTCTAAACAAAATTAAACAATCTGAATGAAAAAGTTCAAGCAAGACAAAAATACCAACTGCAGAAATGACAAATGGCTATGTTGTAATCCTGCAGGGGTTCTTGCTGCCATTCACACCAAGTTTCCAGCCAATTTTATGGTTTTAGATGATGTGAGCCACAAAGATTACATGATATGACATGTCCATGCCACCACATTGCTGTACACAAGGATTTCGTGTGAATTCTGCTGCATATATCGATACCATAGAGGCAGTAGTGAAACCCGGGATTGATGTTGTACGCGGCGACAGCTCATAAATCTTTCAGCAAAACTTTGCTCATTCACACGATGCGATGGCAAGACAAGAGTGGATGGTTGAAAATTTCCATGGCCACATAATACCGAACTTATGGCCGCCCAACTCCCCAGACACTAATCTCTGTATTACTACGTATGGGGCGTAGTTGAGTGTAAAACCAATAAGCATCCTCATAACAACATTTCTCCTCTGAAGGCAGGACGTAATACCCAATAATAAATAAGGGGCATTTTATACCGACCCCGATCGAGGAGTTTATTGCAACTAATGGAAATCATTTGATTTATTATGATACAAGAAAATTTCTCAAAGTATTGCACAGACGAGTCCCCCGCATGTTTAATACTTCAGATGTAGAAATTTTATGATTCCATAAACCATTTCATCCTGTTGAAAGCAAAATTAATACGTAAACTTTAAAAACGATGAATGACAAATATGGTTCCTTGACTAGCATATTCTGGGGTCAGAAGCTTGTATTATTAAAATTATTTTCTTTATTTTTGAATTCAACAGGGGAATTTTTTTTTTTTTTTCGAAGTATGCTGATCAAAAAGCACCTTTTCTTAGCCAAATGAGACCGTTGTCTCTTAATTTCATCATGCAAGATATTCATAACAATCCCCAATATTCCCTTTTCTTTTTAGGGGCCAACAATTATTCTGCGTACTAGTAAATCCCAAGAAATGGTCTCCAAAAACATCCGGTTGATAGAAAAACGTTCGCCTTTTTAGAGCACTTGCTATTACCACCTGTTTTGGCTCTCCCTTTATGTCAGATTATGAGTGGATGTATAGATTACTCATAAATATTGCCAAACACTGCTCTGAAATGTCCATACATTTTCGTTTTTGCCTTATTGTGGGAAATTGCGATACCTCCTTGTGTATAACTTCTTCTTAGCTAATTTTAGGTGCAGTGCTTATACCAAATGTTATCTGCACATCCTTACCTTGCCAAGCTGTCTTAAAGAATGCACAGTTTTTTTGCTACTCCATTGATTTTATGAGAGGCATTTTTTACGGCAGGAATTCGCTCGTAAAAAGTTTTGCCACACCTGCCGATAGGTGATCGCTATTAGAGAAAACTTATTATCGTTTGATGTTTCATAGCCACCATGGCCGCAAACCCTCATGACTAAGGAGGCGCTGGAGACTAACGGCAGTCATAACTGGCTTTTGGTCTGTGGGAGAACAAGCAGCCAAAATGGGTATCCCTCACAACACATACTGCCACAGTTGTAAACAACCGGAGAAAAAGGAAACAATCTTCCATTTCCTCTGAGAAACCGTTGTTCGAGAGTCTGGAACAGCTGTCTGGCTTAGATATCAACAACCTGATAAGGTTCCTGAACCGCACAGACTGGATATAGTCTTGCTGTAAATATCTGGTAAACAAGTTGGTACGAGAATGTGGCAACAAAATGGTGTGGAAGCGCTAGTTGGATTCTGGAAGAATCACCACTTAAGCCAACCAACCAACCAAGGAGGCGCATCCCTCAATGCAACATCGTAGAATTTTTTTAGAATTTCTTAAATGTTAAATGGTTTTATATTCTAATTTCTTAATGAATGAACAGAACGTGTTTCGCTTATTGCAAGAATTCATTAAGCCGAAAACTTCGCGTAACTCCTAACTTTCTTTTTTTTTTATGTATATCAAAGAGTTCTAAAGTTGCGAAAATGTTTTATAAAACAAACTAACTTACAAGTCACAGTTTCTTAAAATAGTGACGCATAGGAAGAGGTCCGTCAATTTCAGTTTTCTCAAAGTTTTGTACTTTTCCATGCAGCCTACAGCAGCCTAGTAACAGCGTTTTCTTTGCCATTTATGGTTTAGTATACATGAACTTTATTGCTAACAGTTATTCCCAAAAGATTTGCCTTCAAACATACACATAGATACATATATTTATATATATGTACATAAACTAACTACAAGGTGACTCAAATTTAATTATCCCATTTTGTTTTCGAATAATTCAGATTCACCTTCTCACCTTTTTTTCTTTTAATTTTTATTTTTAATGTCTACAGCTTTTTTTGTTTAGTAAAAACTATTTTGAATAATTTTAATATTTATCTTGACCTTGATGTGCCCCATTGCTTATCAGTTTGCAAAAATTTTATTCTTCGTTTTAGTAAAAAAATTATTTTTAGTGATGAAATCTTTATTTCGAGCTTCACGGGTTCCATTGCTTACATATCTGTTTGTATGCTGCAGCTGGCTAGTCCAGTCTAGTGTCAAATTTGCAAAAATTAAAAATCTTCCATTTGGGATACATTTTGCGCCACCTTGTACACCCTGTTAAGGAGTATATGTGGGTATGTATTTAGGAGCATTCAAAACGCGTAGCCGTGATAGTTTATTAGTGTCGAAAGCATTGAATATCTACATATATATATACCATATACCGCAGCTCTAAAGAGTTGTTTGAGTATGTTGTAAAGCAACAATAATTGGACTAACTTGTAACACGCGCATACCAAATGTGGTTTGCTATAAATGTTGTAGATGTTGTTGTTGTTTTTGCGGGTGATGGTTTACTTTCGCGCGTGTACTAAAGGCTGACTAGTAAGTTGAGAAGCTGGTTAGTTTTTTGATGCTGACGACTTGGCAGTAGCCGGCGGCTTAAAGTGAACGAGCATTCGGCGTCCTTTCAAGTCACATGTTTTGGGTTTTTTGTTTAGAAATTTTTCGCCACAAACTAGTAATACAATACTATTATTTTTGTTGCTTTCGAGAAGGTACGCATGTGGTGCCTACACATACACGTACTATATACACCTGTGTTCATAATAGTAACAATGCGACGTATTACAAAATTTTGACGAGTTATTAAAGTTTTATTTAATTTTTTTTCTGTCATAAAGATAAAGCTTATATTTACTACAACAAAAACCGCATACATTAAACTCTCCAATTTCGTACAAAATTAAAAAAACATCAACAAATTTTCATCAAAATTCAACAATGTTATATGTGAATTTTTGCGAAAATTTCGGGTACTCAGTTTGGTGCCAATTCAATTTTTAAGTTTAAAGCTGCTCAACAATTGCGTTTATTTTTGACAATTTTCATTTTTCTTGTTTTGGCCTGGCGGACTTGCATTTTTTCATGCATTGGTTAGAGGAAGGGCCGTCACTGGATCGTATAAACAAATTATCAAAAATCAACGCGAGTCTTGAGCCACTTCAATCTGGCACTTTATTACGCCAAAATTCAATGGGCTATAAAACTGCATACAAAACAGTTGTGTGAAATTTGAAATTTGTCGAGTGTTTTTTTAATTTTTTTATAAAGCTCAAAACTGTAATACAACCATATAAAATATGTTATTATAAAAAAATAAAAAAATTAAAAAATTTAATAAAATAAAAGCATTAGTAAAAATATTGCCAAGTCGCACTACTATTATTGTAAGCACAGTTGTACTTGTACATACATACATACATATGCACTTCATTAAAAGTTCAGTCGTAAAAACATCAACGCTTCATGGCTGTGCCGGAACTTAACCGACAATCAAGCCAACAATAGTAGCCATGCAACAACGAGCTGGATGTTAGTCAGACAGACATGCGCATACAGCAAAGCAACTCAGCGCGCCAATATCGCAACATATACGCAAACAGTCTATCTGTCTGTTTCATTGTCTCTCTGTGCATAAATATGTACATACGTTTGCTTGGCAGTGCGGTGAACTTGTGAAGGCAACCAGCGTAAATTCGAAATTTGTTACCCTGTTGAGCGTGACTGTGGGTTGTTCATCAAAATGGTTGCGTATTTGTGTGCGTATGTGGTTTTGTTATAACGCTTGGCACAAAAAATGTCGACAAACATTTGTAACAACACTTACGACCACTCATTCATCACACCCCAGATGCCAGTCACTCATTCAGGCAATCATTCAGTCATCAGGAGTGTCCACTTTAGGCCTTTAACAACCAATCTTCACCTCTTGCCTCTTCTGAGTCTTGTCTCTAGCCACGCATTCTCCATTTCTCTCTCTCTCTCTCTCTCTTTGCAATTGCTATCACGCAAAGTATTTGTAACGAGTTAAGACTGTCACACCCGTCGTGGCTGCCGCTTCACTTCACCGCACTTCCACTTAAATGCTTCCCGGTTGCAATTTGTGTAAATGGCGCATGTTGCTCGTTAAAACTCCGGACAGTGAAATTGGCTCTAAAACATTGACAGTTAGAGCGCTTTTGATTAACTCGAATGTTTGTATGTCTGTATTCCCATATCTTTCAAGGATCTGCTAGCCATTATTTTTGTTTATGCTTGTTTTTTTTTGTTGTTATTTTTGTTATTTTGACTTTGCTGTTGTTTGACTCTTCCACTGGCAGTATTTGTTTATTAACTTGTTTTTACTCTTTAAGCATTTTAATTGTTGTATGTGCCAAAGTGCCAATGTCAAATTAAGATTGCGCATACGCCATGTTGCACAGTTAGCATAAACATAGACCGCACACTTTCGCACGCTTCTATACAGATAAATGTGTATGTTGATGGATGTATACCAAATTGTATTCCATCATTTATTCCTCCATTCGTCCTTGACATTTCGTGAAATCCGCTTGTGATACTTTACATGCGTGATTGGGGTTGCGAATTGGGTTGTTTATGCTTCTTTTAATTACTCAAATGCATTTCGGTATTCATATAGTAATTTTCGAACGCACTTAAAATGGGTCGAGCAATTTTACACTTGAATTAGCATGCATAAATAGTTGTTGTTAGTTTTTCATTTGCCTGCTCTAGTAGAAATTTTAATAAATTGTGTAAAGTGTATACAAGTACAACGGCTCTGACGGAGATTTCGTCTGGGAGCGTAGTAAACAAATGATTTATTTATTTTATATAATTCGTTTGGTTACTTTACTTTTTTTTAGTTCTATGTTTTTTAATTAAAATAGTGTTTTGATACCAACTATAAACATTAAACTAATAGCACTAAAACTTATTCAAAAGTTTTGGCAATTGATTTGTTTCTTTTATAATTTTAATATATGTTTTACGAAAAAATTGGTTAATTCCTCTACAAAAACCATATAAACGGTTTTGAACCAAAGTTCAAACTTTGTGAAAATTAAAAAAAAAACTATCCAACCAATTCTTATCGAAATTTCTCAATTTTGAACAGAATTTTTAGAAAAGCTCTAAATTTGCAGTATTATAGCCTAATAAATTTTGATATAACAAAGTTTGAAGTTCGAAGTAAGTCAAAACCTGCCCTTATTTAACAAAAAAAATTCTTGCGGTCTTGTGAGTATTCGATATTATTTGTACCTGAAATAATACTATCAGAAAAAAAATTCTAAAATCGCGATTTTTGCTCGACTTTTAACTTGCATTTTAACATACGAAAACCTAGTAGCCTATAAAACTGCATACGTCAAACTTTTCTAAACATTCTCAATAAAAAATGTGAAATTTTTATGGAAAATTTTTCACTCTTTTTTTTTTAATTTTTGCAAAGCTTGAAACTTCGGTTATATTTTTTTTTTTTTGTAGGGGAATGAAAAATATGTGTATAGAAAATTCGTTATAAGTAAATCAGAGTCAAATAAATTCTCAATAACTGTCAATAAGCCAATGTCCTATAGTCACGAATTTAAAGCAGTGTGTATAGGTTGATATAAAAGCATTGAAAGCGTAAGCTTCTAGCAAGTAATGGGTGATTTTTTAGCTATTATCTTTTTAAACAGTTGGTTTAAACAGCTGACGCTCGTTTCGAGTTTTGTTTCACTGTCAAACATCTTCAGTTTGGTCTATAATTTAACAATGAATCGTCTTACAAACGAACAACGCTTGCAAATCATTGAATTTTATTATAAAAATGCGTGTTCTGTTAAGAAAGTTTATCGCGCGCTTCTTCCATTCAATGGTCAGTTTAATCGACCCACTCATGCGGCTATTCGAGCTATTGGAACTAAATTTAGAATCAAATTTACATTATTGGACATCAAACCACCAACACGACTGAAGAAAATATTGCAGCTGTATCGGCCAGTGTTAATGATGACCATCAATTATCGATTCATCGCCGTTCGCAGCAATTGGGCCTCTGTCACTCAACAACGTGGAAACTTTTGCGAAAGGATTTAGGTGTGAAGCCTTTCAAAACACAGCTGGTGCAAGAATTGAAGCCGAACGACCTACCGCAACGCAAAGTTTTTGGTGAATGGGATCTTGGAAAGTTGGCCGAAGATCCACTTTTTCATCGAAAAATTGTATTCAGCGACGAAGCTCATTTTTGGATCAATGGGTACGTAAGTAAGCAGAATTGCCGATTTTGGAGTGAATATCAGCCAGAAGAATTGCAAGAGCTACCGATGTATCCAGAAAAGGTCACAGTTTGGTGCGGTTTATGGGCTGGAGGTATCATTGGACCGTACTTCTTCAAAGATGCTGCGAATCGTAACGTAACTGTGAATGGTGAGCGCTACCGTGAAATGATATCCAAATTTTTTTTGCCCAAAATGTAAGAGATTGACTTGCATGACATGTGGTTTCAGCAAGATGGTGCTACATGCCACACAGCACCCGTAACAATGGACTTGTTGAGAGGCGAGTTCCCTAAACATTTTATTTCACGTTCGGGGCTTGTCAATTGGCCACCCAGGTCGTGCGATATAACGCCTTTAGATTATTTTTTGTAAGGCTATGTTAAAGCTCATGTCTATTCAGACAAGCCTGCTTCAATTAACGCATTGCAAGACAACATTAAAACATTTATATGTGAGATACCGGCCGATACATTGGAAAGAGTGTGCCAAAATTGGACTAAGCGGATGGACCATTTGAAGCGCAGTCGCGGTCAACATTTGCATGAAATAATCTTCAAACATTAAATTAAATGGACTGTACTATCGACTTAAATAAAAATTTCATGCTTTTTTTTTGCATGTTAAGTGTGTTTTTTTTGAAAAATTTTGAGTGTGATTTAATAAAAATAATCTTTAAGTAAAGTTGCTATAATGGAACACTTCTTAAAGAGAAATAACGAAATACCATTCACATCAGTCTGGGATGAGGGCTTTAAAGTTGAAATTCCATGGAAGATGTATCCAGTAGAGAGATCCCTAAATTAAGCGATGGAAACTGCGCAGATTGGGGAACAGCATAAGAGGGGTCATTGTCGCGAACAAAAGTTGATTGAAAGAACAAGGCAAATAAATTGGCCGTACCAAGGTCAGAGTTCGCCACTTTATCATCTAGAAGAACAGCAGTTGGCACACTCACGCAGGTCTTTTTAGATTTTATGAAGTGCAAAAGCGCTTGCGGACATGACTTTGTTTTATAATCAACACGAAGAATATAGTTATAATGAAGAAATTTATTTAGACAACTGAGTTTTGTTTAAATACTGACATTTTATACCCAAACTTTGCTTATGAGCTTTTATAAAAATTCGTAAATTTTGTGTTTAAGAAATTTTTTTGTAAAATTTGTCAAGTAGATTCTTCATTTTTTTTAAGCTAAGATTGGTATGCAATTATTGCAGAATTATGAAGTAAGTATATTGCAATTGCGAGAGTTTATATTGAATAAAATAAATGATTTCATTTAAAAATTCAAATATGTTTATTTCTGCTTTCTGATAAATATTTCACCCAACCTGCCTCGAACAAATACAACAAAGCATACTTATTTATTAATATTATAAGTCCATTATTAAATCAGTGCTCTTAAGAGCCGCACTCTGCACACAATAATCTTTTGATGCCTTTATGAATGCCAATATCAAACTCCCTCCATTCATTTTTCAACTTATTCAAATGAACTGAAATCCACAAAAGCCAGTTATTAATAAATTTTCAATGATGGACAAAGCTAGGTCGGGAATTAATTTCGTTAACTGGTATATGCAAGAATATATGTACGCGCAACAACAACAAATTTAATTACACGAAAATATGGTGCTTCACAGAAAATAATTCTTAAATAAATCATGCATGCCTGTATGTCTATGTACAAGTGCAATGCCACACACATTTTAGTGGAGAATTTTAAATCCGCACCAAACAATATGTCAATTAATGTAACAAAAACGTGTAATGAGTGACATTTATCCAATTGCCTTTGTGTTCAGCATAAATTGTTAAGGGTTAAGGCAAAGCGAGAGTTAAGAATCAGCTCATCGAAAGATAGCCAAGAAGAGAGAGAACAGAGAGGGTGGAATAGATTGTTGCATTAAGAGACTTATACTCGTATGCAAATGAAGCCGAACAAACAAAAAACAGACAAAGGAGAAAAACGAAGGCAAGTAATTATCGAGCATATTTTTAATTAACGTATAAGCACCAAAAGTTAATTAAATTACGGTATAATACCAACAATTGAATATAGGCTCTGTGCACACATACAGCCGCGCGAATACATGTGCGCATATACTATGAGCAAAATCTACGCAATAAATGTTGCACACAATGCCAACGCGTTGAAGTTCAACAGACAAAGGGGCAGCTGAAGAGTAAATACGCAAAAATAAAAATGAATGTGCATTGATATTGGTATAATTAATTAAAATCCACTATTAATGCCGGTAAGCAAACATGAGCACACAACAAGTATGCCATTGATAGTCTGTCTGCATATGAATATCTGCACACAAGTGTACGTACTTACATGCATACACCACTACATGCAAGTAAGCGTGTGCATGTGTGTGTGTGTGTGTTTGGAATGTAAGTTTATTTATTTGTTGTGCAAATTTTTCTGGTATTTGCATGGGTATATCTACATTTGCATAAATACTTAGTCAAGTGTGTACCCACCAGATATGAATTTTGTGCAGATTAAAGCTACGACTCGCACAAAAAGCTACAAAAGCAAGAAAAAATGCCAGAGATAAACGAAGCATTTGCAAATATGGGTATAGCGACAAAAAAAGTATTATGAAAAAAATTTGAATGCATACCAAAATAAAATTCCATGTGATGCTGTTTGTTCAATGCTATTTATTTATTTATTATAATTTTTTTGTTTTTTAGTCAATTGAAAAAGTTGACTGTTGTTTTCAAAATAATAACACCATGAGCTGCGATCCGCGAATTTATTTGTATTGTAATTCAAGTATTTATATTTTTAGGATTTATTTGTAGCTGATCAGCTCAAAGCAGTGATTTAACCCAAATATTACTGAAATATATTTCTGCTTAATTACCTACACTGTGCAGCACTCGACTGGATATTGGATGAAGCCCATTGTTTAAGAGATTGAGTTACAAGTAAAAAAGTTATTTCTTCGATTTTCGAAGTTAGCCTGCTAAATCGAGATATGGGCATTCGAGGCTCGAAGTTGGGGCTTTAGCAAAAAATTATCTCAAATTAATGTGTAACGTAAAAATATTTCTACTTGTAGAAACACCGTTGTCAGTGGGTAATTACCCGGTTTATACCGTATCGCTGCACTCCAAACATTAGTTTTGATCACTTTCTTTGTTTAACTTATGAGATAGGTTACACCAGGTCCTACATATCCTCCTGGATACCGAAGACTCACATTCCTGTTTAATTATATGTATATAATTGGCGCGTACACCCTTTTTTGGGTGTTTGGCCGAGCTCCTCTTCCTCCTGGAGGACCTACCGAACGGCAGATATTTTTTATGAGGAGCTTCTTCATGGCAGAAATACACTCCGAGGTTTGCCATTGCCTGCAGAGACGGAGGCGACCGCTATTAGAAAAATGTTTTTCTTAATTTTGATGTTTCACCGAGATTCGAACCTACGTTCTCTCTGTGAATACGAAATGGTAGTCACGCACCAACCCATTCGGCTACGGCGGCCGCAATTTGGTTTAATTGGTTGATCCAAATATTGTTTATAGTTTGTTTCAAAAATTGGAGTTTCATTTCGCAAACTTTACTTTTATATTAAAATATGCACGAACAAAACAGAAGTTCCATTGCACTTTTACTTCACAGTCTCGATCGGCCATTTTTTAGATCGAAAGACCTACATATCTATTATCATAACCTTATAGGAATTCCGCCCTCCATATATAAATTTTCTTAACTTTAACTCACTTCCAAATAAAGAAATGTTTAAAACCCCAAACTGTTTTCGTATATTTATATTTATATTTATATTTATTTTTTATATTTTTTTAATATTAAAGTAGAGGTAATTTTTAGTTTTATATTACCAATTACTAATTATTAACCTCTTTTATGGTAAATGTATTTTTATAAAAAACATTTTCTGCATTTTAAAAGTTTTTTTTTATTTCTTATAACCAAAATATATGCAATGGTGCATTTCAAAGGAAAGAGCTTTTAATTATCTTTATAACAACGCCAATTCTTTAAAACATTCGGTCAAACATTTTTTTAAATATAAAGTTTTTAATTTTTCGAAGATCTGATATTTGACCCCTAAAAGCACCTGTAATATAATTTTCCCCAAAAAATCTGTATATACTTTTTAAATAGGTGGAATAGACAGACCATGACCATACTTTTAATTTAATTTTGAATATTTTTTTACTAAAACCTCAATTTCGAATTTCTAGGGCCCGTATTTCGATTTCGGAGGCTAACTTCGACTTACAACTCAATCGCTTGAAAAATATTGGTTTGGACCAACACCCAAAAAATAAGTTTTTTTTTCCATATATGTAGTGTATGTTGGGTATGGGTATAAGTTTCCACCCTCGTAAACGAGGAGTCGCTGCTGATACTATTTTTGTGTTCGCTCTAATAATACACTAGTGACTTGAAGGTGTATATATGGGGTCTCGATTGCAGTAGTTAACATTCGTTTGAAGCGAAAAGATCCTTTTTTATCTGACGCCAAAAATGTCTACGTTCGTTCCGAAAAATCAGCATTTGTGGGAAGACATCCTTCATCATTACCTTTTATGAAAAAGTGCAGCTGAAACGTGTCTTATATTGACCAATATTTGCGGTAATCACGCTCCATTTAATACAACTTATAGGGAGTGGTTTTGACCCTTTCAAAGTGGCAATTTCGACGTGAGTGATAGAGATCGCGAAGGGGCACCGAAAAAATCGAAAGTACTCAACTACAACAATTACTGGATGAATACGCATGTCGAACCCTAGGTGATATGTCTAAAGAGTTGAATGTTGACAGATCAACCGTCGGTAAACGTTTGTACGCAATGCGAATGGTCCAGAAAACAGGCAATTCGTTGCACCATGAATTGAAGGAGAAGGAAATCGAGAGACGTTTGGTGACGAGTGTTATTATTGAACGGCAGAACAGAAAAGGCTTTCTGCATCGCATCGTCACTGGCGATCAAAAATGGATCTATTATGATAACTCTAAGCGTCGAAAAAGTTGGAGCCTGCCAGGTGAACCCGGTCCATTGACACCAAAAAAAAATATTCATGCTACGAAGGTTATCTTGTGCAACTGGTGGGATCAGAAGGTTATCATCTATTATGAACTCCTTAAATCATCTGAAACCATCTTTGGCGATCGTTACCGACGGCACAGCTAATGTGTTTGAATTGAGCTCTCAAAGAAAAGCGGACGGTAGACATAACAAAATGATTTTGCTGCATGACAACGCCAGGGTATACGTTGCTAAATCAGTCTAGATATATTTAGAGGGATTGAATTAGGAAATCTTGCCCCACCCGCCATATTCCCCAGATACTGCACCATCGGATGACCATCTGTTTCGATCAATGCAGTCAGCCCTTATTGGAGAGAGGTTCACTTCGTACGAACTCGAAATTTTCGTCAGAAAAATCCGTATGCTGCTTTTTTTTCAATTTATTACATCTCTCAACTTTCGACACTTAGTAATTTTTATAACAATTATGGAAATATAAGCGTAGCATTAAATCAATATTTAAAGTACATTTTTGAAGTGAAACTTCTTAGGCGTCGATGGACGAGCGAGAATGGGGAGCAAAATTTCAAGGCCATGCAACGTTTTGGACATTTTCGTTCCGCGAGAGTGAAAAGAGATATAACGTAGAGGAGAAGGAGAGAGAGAACTATACCTTATATATATCTTAGATACTCTTTAGGCTATTTTTCCTGAATTTTTCCTTGTGGTTGCTAGTTTCTAGTGCAAAAAAATATTGTAGGAAATATATTTTTGGTGCCTACTTTTTGGCGCTTATTTCCGTTTGCTATCCATTCCGACGTCGGATTTATTGGTATTGCCTTGCGGTAATTTGTGCCGTTGCTACGGTCCTGGAATCGCTGTGTTTGTGCGGAGGCGTTTTTGTCACGGTTTGTGTCCGGCGTTTACCTATACCGGTCGACCCTTCTCCGTTTCTTGTAAATTTGTATTTTGTATTCCCTACAAATGTTGGGAATTTATATATAATAGATATATATTCTTTCTCTCCCTCTTTCTCTCATTCTCTCTCGGGTCTCTCCCAAATTGCACTTTGCAATTTTAGATTATTTTCCACATGAGAGAATCGATAGGTGTAATATATTAAAACTCGTGGGTAGTAAATCTGTGTTATTGCTTTTTGACGATGACGTCGGGGTTTATTAAAGAATCAGACGGTCCTTTCCAAAAATGAGCAATTTTTTTTTCTTTTTTTTTCGTCCTGAAAACGTAATCAACGTAATTTCCATCATGAACAACGCAATCATTCCAACGTCGCTCTAAAGTTTGAATACCACTTTTGTAGAACGATTTATCTTTTGCCTCAAAACAGGTCTTAGATTCGTCATTCGAGCGAAATTTCTTACTGGCGACCATTTACTTTAGGTCTGCGAACAGCTACTTAACACGGTGCATGTGGGAGCAATTCAATTAATTTAGTTTTGCCATTGTTTTGTTTGAGTTGTGACACGGTGCGTTGTATTGTTTTTGGTCCGCAGTGAGCAAACGCGGTACCCACTTTGAACAGAGCTTTCTGATAGTCAAGTGATCGTGCAATATACCTAAACCCAACACATTATTTTGATATCTTTACGATGTCAGCTAACTCATACAACCTTACTTTTCGGCCATTCAAAACGATTTTGCGGATTTTTTTATTTTTTTCTGGTGTAACCGTGAAGTCAGCAAGCCATCGTTTTATTGTTGTTTCTGATGAAGCGAAATCCCCATAACACATTTTAAGCCATCGCTTCGCTTGAACGGTATTTTTCCCCATCAAGAAGCAGTGTAATTAAAACACGAAATTTGTTTCGATCCATTGTTTAGAAAATAACAAAAGTAGCGTCACCCTTAGCAAAATAACTCAGAACTAATGAATAAAATATCACGAAATTTTAACAGCTGTTAAGGTTAATATTAACTGAGAAAATGTGAATGCAATAAAACTAGTGTCATCTATGTGTTGGGACCGGAACTTTCCAGTCCATATGTTAATTCTCTTGGCATTTGGTTTTCATTTGATATCCATATCTCTATGTTACTTACCACCATTGAGTAATACCATCGCACACATCGCGATTTTCTCATATGAGGGAAATACTGTTGCACAGCAAAATATTAAAATTCACTACTCTGAAAATTAATTACTAATAAAGTGCCAAAATTTCTATCAATGAGGATTTAGAAAGCTGATCCTGGGATCCCGTAATCCTGGTGTTTTTCAGGTCCCGAAAATTGCTGGATCTTTGGTAGGATGTGGTGAGTGCAAAAAGTGAATGCTTTGCTGGATTTACGTCCCCATTTGAAATGCAATAATATGGTAGTAATAATTTTTTATTTTTTTTTTGTAATATGGCTTTATTTATATACGATTACTTATATTTGGTTTATGGAGTAGAATAAATATGTTGATTATTGTATACTTTTTTGGTCTTTATACAATATATTTTTGTTAATTTTTTTACTGTTTTTAATATTAATTATTACTTTCACTAGGACTTATTTCACTTATAAAAATTGTATAACTTTAAGATTTGTCCGCCTTAGTAAATATTTGATTTTTAAAATCAGTTTATCTTAAATTTTAAGTAATATATTTTTATTTCATATTTAAATTCTTTAAGTTATTGACTTTTTACTCTTATTAGAAAGTTGTTTGCCATGATGAGTCTCGAAACCCGGGGATTACTTTAAAAATATGCCGAAATCCCGTGATCAAAGTTCCTTGCTAATATTGGCAACCCTACCTGCTAACTACAAAACTGTGTCGAGGGTCTCATGAGAATTCCGGTAACTTCAAATATGTCACTTTGGCTTATTCGCATACCCATCAAGGCGGAAATTAGATACTTTGCTAAACGTTTCAACAACCAATGGGTTTTTGGCGGTCTCTCGTGAGAATTTTCAAAAAAAGTTTTCGCTCTACAATGACGATTATTTGGCCTACTCACATACTTATGAAACCAGATGATTTCGCTAATACTGATTTAACGGTAACAATCCCGCGCAGCTTACAGTTGGATCTTACACGAGTTATGGCCAATATCAGTACTCAAAATATTCCATATGGTGGCTGGACAGAGGGCAGCTGTCTAGTTGGGTACTCAGTGGCACTCATTTATATAGTAGCAGTTCTTAGGAGCTCCGCCTATTAAAAGTGATGTATATTAAGAAACAAAAACACCCGCTACAATCAAAACATGCATATGAAATTGCAATCGATTTTATTTGTATTATATTATATTTGTCAATAAATGGCGAATTGAATTTTTCTGGCACTTTTTTCATATTTTTTCATGTTTTTCCACTTAATATTTGTTTGCATGTCGCCACACTTTTTCACTAATTCAATAAAGTGTGTTAAAATGGCATAAATATATTAAAAAACATGTGCAAATAAGTTTTATGTATTGCGACTTAACTGCGCATATAGATTTATTTTAAATGAATATCGTAGAAATATGAATAAATTGGAAGCTAGCAAAAAAACGCATTTAAGTCAGTTTTTTGGACACTCGTCAATTATTTGCATGAAATTATATATTGTCGTAGATATAAAAAAAATATTATCAATAGAGACTGTAGCCAATATCAAATCAGCGCTTTCGCATAAAAAATATAAATTGATATATAGCAATGTGCGCAATTAAAGTTGCTACCACCAAAGTTTCGTGTACACGTATGCGTATGAGGTGTATTCAAAAAGTTTCGCGAGTTTTGTGTTTTTTTTTTAAACTATTTAATTATTCATTAATTTATATTTTTTCCCATTCAAAGTAATCCCCATGAGATATTATGCACTTGTGCCAACATTTTTCCAATCTTCGGAGTACTCCAAAAACTCATTTTTTTATCTTGTTCAGCTCCTCCGTCGATGCCGTCTTTATCTCGTCAATCGTAGCGTCGTCCTTTCATGGGCCTCTTCAGCTTCGGGAACAAGAAAAAGTCACAGGGGGCCAGATCTGGGGAATACGGTGGCTGTGACATTATTAGTGTGTTGTTTTTGGCCAAAAAGTCGCGCACAAGCAACGATGTGTGAGCAGGGGCGTTGCCGTGATGCAAGAGCCAATTTTTGTTCTTCCACAAATCCGGGCGTTTTTGATGGATTGCTTCGCGCAAATTGCACATAACTTGCAAGTAATATCCCTTATTGACCGTTTTACCCTGTGACAAGAACTCATGATGCACAGCGCCCCTGCCAGCGAAGAAAACGGTAAACAAAACTTTTACATTCGAGCGAACTTGGCGAGCTTTTCTCGGTCTTGGTTCGTGCGGCAGCTTCCATTGAGATGATTGAACTTTGGTTTCCACGTCATAACCATAAACTCACGATTCGTCACCAGTTATGACCCTCTGGAGCAAATTTGGGTCGTCGCGGACAGAGTCCAACATCTCATTAGCAATGTTCATGCAATGCTGATTTTGGTCGAAATTGAGCAGTTTTGGTACGAATTTTGCGGCGACCCGTCTCATGTCCAAATCATTGAAAAAAATTGAATGACACGAGCCAATCAATATGTCTAGGTCGTCAGCAATTTCTCTAACGGTGATTCGACGATTGGCCAATACCTTTTCCTTCCCTTCATCAATTTGTTCGACGGCTTTTGAAGTGCTCGGGCGTCCGACACGCTTTTCGTCGTTCTCATCTTCTCGGCCTGCTTAGAACATTTTGTATCACCGATAAACGTTGCTTTGGTCCAAAGTAGCTTCTCCGTATGACACAGTCAACATTCGGAATGCATCCGCGCACTTAATTTTGTTTTTCACATAAAATTTGATAAAGGTTCTTTGATCCATCTTTTTGAATAGGTAAAAATCGAAGACGAGCCCAAACACGTGCAAGCAAAGCAGCTATCAACAATTAACTGATCATTAAAAATTGCCGGACTCGTCGGCATGGCTGAGAGTCATGAGTACCAACATATCGCCAAATTGAAATTGAAAATTGAAATTCGAATATGCGTTACCTGCGTAAATTCAAAATTCTCGATACTTTTTGAACACACCTCGTATATATTCATGTTTCTTATTTTACGCAAAAATGGGCCTTTAAACTTTAATTGGTTTATTCTATATGGCGCTCAGAGTAATTGTCGTATTGCTGCATTTATATTAAAAGGTTTTTAATTTAAATATAAACAGGTGCCTCGTAAGTGAAGCGATTCTATAATGAGTTATAAGCAGCTGTTTGTATAAAAAATCGCTAAGCTATTCATACTTTATATATGTACATATATAACCATGGATATTCATTCATTATTTATATTTTTATCTTATTTAAATTATTAATGGAGAGTTTGCCAAAATTTGGAAAATTGTTTGATTTAAAATTAAAATTTCACGAAGGCTAACTTTAACAAACTAAATAGGAGTTTAACTATATATAATGGAGTTATTGAACAATATATTTTATATAGGATGTTTTTTAGCTGCAAGAGAACTATCAATATCGATAATTATGGTTTCACAGCTGAGAATGGCAAACTGTCTTGGCATCTCTATCCGGTAAGGTTTGGCAAGTCATCATGAATCGTTTAACGCCAGAGGTATGCTTCCAATTTTAGAGAATTTACTTAAAAAAAATATGTTTGCGAAGTGCATAGTGCACAGGTGGCATCATCGGTTCGTATTTCTTTCGAAATGAGGAACTGCAGTTAGGTGAATGTTTTTCTTTTCTTTCCGTAATCAACTAAACATTAACGACATTTTACTCCAACAAAACAGTGCAACTTGCCTGCCATACAGCGCGCTAAGAAATCGATTGACGAAATACGGTCAGATTTATTGCCGAATAGAGTCTAAAATGGAACTGATCGAATGGACAATGTGACTCGTAGCCAAGGCTACGGCTGAAATATCATATTCAAAAAACAAATGGCATGAAATTCTAATAAAAAAAAAATTAATTCAAACAATATTTCTGTTGTATTATCAGCCGTCGTAGCCGAATGAGTTAGTGCGTGACTACTATTCAAAATTGCGCAAGTTCGAATTTCCGTGCATAAAACATATTAGGAAAAGTTTGTTTTAATAGCTGTCTCCCCCAATAGGCAAGGGCAAACCTGCAAGTGTATTTCTGCCCTGAAAAGGCTCATCATAAAAACCTTTGCCACCATTTATGGAACAGCATCAAGACGCACGGCACAAATAAGAGGAGGAGCTCGGCTAAAAAACCGGTGTAAACGCCAAGTGCATACAGTCATCTACCAAGAAAATAATGGATTTCTTTTTCCCCAATCAAAATATATTATATTTTCATTTTAATTACTCAAGCTCCTAAAAAACACCAGATATATGTAGCTAACTTAACAAACGTGTTTTGCATTAAAGATGAACCGACTCAGTTACAACTCAGTAAAGAGTTAATCAAATTCAAAAATACCAAATCAGGTTCTTCAAATTAACTAAAAAAATAGATCAATTTTATTAGAGCTTCCGATTTTGTTCACACATTTTCGAATAGTCCGGGCGTAAGAGCAACGAATATACACTCACCTGTTCGATGCTCATTACCTGCAAATTTTTGAGCTCAAGTAATCGTTTTTTTTCGAGTAAATAGTTCAATAGTTATTTGAGAGCATAATAGCAATAGTTATTTGATTATTTTGGCATTTTTTTCAACATTTTTTAAATTTCAGCAATTCAATTTTCACTGCTAACGTAGTTGGAAGCCTGAAGAAATACTGACAAATAAAATTGACAATTTTTGTAAGGCAGCTCAAATTGTTCAAGACCTTGAACATTTCAGACAAACATTTGAACAGTTGAACAATGAATGAAACTCATGCAAGTATAGAGCTTCTCACTCTATTCAATACCCGGCTATCTGGAGCTCTAATTTGTACACAGCTGCTCTGCCGTTAAAGCCAAGTACATATATTTACATATGCGAAAGAGTAATAAGCTATACAATAATAAATCAGGAAGAATAGAAAGTCCAGAGCATACATTTTTAATTCTTGGTTTATATTCTTAATCTCCCTTATCCCGCTTAGTGTGGTACACAGCAAACATAAATACAAATACACAAATAGCCTGTTTTAAAAATATTTTCCTTTCATTTTCATAGTAATTTTGTAAAATATAGTAATAGTACAATAATAAAATATAAATAATAATTTTTGTTGAAGCATATTAATAGTAAATATTTCAAAGCCTTATAGCACAAAAACAACCCCTCCCGCCTGTTGAGTAATTTTGATTTGCAATAATTTGAAAATTAATTTTATTATTTTTTGCTATATTTTAACTCAGACCCTTTTTCTAGGTCTATGCAATTTATGTCTAAACAAATCTTTCAGGAGATACAAAAAACCCCTGTACCTAGCTATTAGGGATCATACAAGTATGTATTTTCGAACTCTATTTTTTTCACGCAGAAATTACGGAAAGTACTGAGTTCTGCGCCAAGGAAACTTCAAATTAAATCAAATATTTGAAGTAATATACACAAACTTAAATTCTTTAACGATATCGTCAAAAACATATTTGAAACTTTGTTGGCTTCGGCGTTATAATAAGGGCAGGGCTTAATTTTAATTAAAAAAAAAAAACATAAAAAGAAAAAAATGTATAAAAAAACTGAATTACATATTCAAAAATTAAAAAAAAATTAATTTTACCAAATAAATGTTTAAATTTTTTTAAATATTTTCGTAGCGAATTCTGGAAAAATCGTATAAAAACCACATGTTTCGTTTTCTCTTAGATCGACACTTATTTGAACAACAATTCAACACAAAAGGGCTTGCACAAACAAAAAACCAAAATTTTCAGCTCCTATAACTCCACAATCACTCAATACTTCCTTACTTGCCTTGCACAATTTATGTTACTCTAAGCAGGTAGAGCATTCGGCCGCCGTAACCGAATGGGTTGGTGCGTGATTACCATGCAGAATTCACAGAGAGAACGTAGGCTCGAATCTCGGTGAAACACCAAAATTAAGACAAACATTTTTCTAATAGCGGTCGCCACTCGGCAGGCAATGGCAAACCTCCGAGTGTAATTCTGTCATGAAAAAGCTCCTCATAAAAAATATCTGCCGTTCGGAATCGGCTCCATTTGTGGAACAACATCAAGACGCACACCACAGGTAGGAGGAGGAGCTCGGCCAAACACCCAAAAGGGGTGTACGCGCCAATTATATATATATATATAAACAGTAGAGCAAGTTCTTCGGTGTGTACACTTGAGTGCATACATACATACATTTATAAAATGTATATAAAAAGCCTATAAGCATTGCTGCTCGCTACGTACACACATTTTTCTCGCTATGCTTTTGGTAGCCTCGGGATGTATCTGCCTTTTTAGCTGATCTCGCACAGACAACACCCACAATTTTTTTCCTGTTGATTTAATCTTTCAAGCCCAAACAAATGTCATGTTTTGAGTTATCAAATCTGTTTTTGCAGTGTTGTTTGAAATTATTTATGCGTGCGCATAAATCATGCACATATGTATAAAAATATATATTTATATGAGTGTTTTGCGTGTTTATGCATTTAAGTTTTTAATCATTCGGTGGACGTCATGGCGTATACGCGATATATTATAACGTATGTTAAAACGTTGTTAAACTGAGTGCCGCGAGTAATAAATCTATAGTACATTCGGGATTTTTTTGGTTTTGATAAAAGTTTATACCAAATAGCGATAGTACCTCTGTGAAAAAGAGTATGAGACATTTATATTTATTTTATTATTTAATTTGATGTTATGTGGTAGCTCGATTCGTTTGTACTTTCATTTGTGTATATGGATGATTTAAATATAATTATGAAATATTGAATTTAATTTGGAAATATTTAAAAACTGCTTGCTTATAAAAGAATTTATTTCCCATTAAAATACCATGAATGCAACATTTTTGTTTTCTTAACAACTTTGAGTTCATCCCCATGGCTCTGGATCACTTACAACCTTGCTAGAACCGAGCGGAACTTTTTCCACATAGGCTGAATGGGCGGGGTGCAACATTTAGAGGCAGGGAATGGCAAACATGTTTACGGATGGCTCGAAGTTAGGCGGAAGAGTTGGTAGGGGAGTATTCTGCGATGAGCTCCCCATCAAGCTCATATTTAGGCTTCCGGACCACTGTAGTGCTCTCCTAACGGAAGTGGCCACAATTAAGGAAGCAGTGGATTGGTTGCTTACTTCTGTAATTACAGTAAAGGAGGTAAATATCTAGTACGACAGCCAAGCGGCAGTTAGGTCCTTTGGCTCGTTGTTTGTGCGTTTGGAGATAATCGGGCAATGCCTCACTCCTATCTCGATTGCATTCGAATACTTCGATATTATGCTCATTTAGGTTCCCAATTACAGCGGCATAGAGAGAAACTGCTGAGCTGACGAGATGGCTATAGAAGGGATCCTTCATAGCAAAAAGAGAGGTTTGGGTTTTCCCTTGAGAACCTGTGGTCTGCTCCAGCAAAGATGGGCCTCGCGTCAACTAAACGAGCGCTGGAGTAGTGTGCAAATGTACAAAGTCGCAAGATCTTTCTTGCCACGGGTAGATCGGGGATGCTCGTGGGAAATTCTATGGCTCACAAAACGGCAGCTCTCGAATGTAGGTAGGTATCCTTACCGAACATTGTCTATAAGGTGTCCATACGGTGAGGCTTGGATTGTTTAAAGTTGTTTCTGCAGGAGCTGTCTAGAGGACGAAGTGTAATCATCTCAGGGTCTTCTTCTCAGCTGCCCTGCTCTCGCCGAGCAAAGGTTGAGGCATCTAGGCACTCACTTTTTCGCTACACCTGCGGATATTGCGGGCGTAAATATCATACCCGAATATCATGAAATTCATGAGTGCTTGAAGCATTTAATATGAATGTAAATCGCCGCCGTTGGTCGTCATCCTCTAATCCAAAGCCCCGACAGGAGACTGGTTCTTTCTCTTCACCTTTCCCCACCCCTACCTCTGTATGGTATCAAAACGGATAAATTTTGTCCAAGTGGATCCCTCGAAAGAAGAATTAGAATTATTAAATAATTATTAAAAAATAACTGAAATATTATTGAAACTGTAAAAAGGCTTTCTTTGAACTTTATTTTTTAATACAATTATTTATTAATACAAATTATTATTTAATACAAAATTCATTTATACTAAATATGAAACAAATCGTTTTAATTACAATAACTTATTAATTTTTAACTTATTTTGAAAAAAGAAGAGATTAAAATGTTTAGAACTTCATTACTTTTGGATACACATTTTATAAACTGTATTAGTACATTTCTAGTAGTGAAGTTAGAAACGTTTTAAAAATGTATTAGGCCAATATTAAATTTTTTTTTATATTCCATTTTAATTAAAAACTAAGTATTAATTTTATTTCACTTAATTTGAAAAAATCAAAATTCATTAATTAATTTTTTTTATTAAAATTTTTGATTTTTTTTTTTGCGCAAAATTAAATGAAACATCTTCTAATGTATCTAGCACTAACAATTTGTACAAAAAATTATTGAAATTAAAAATTGATAGTTTTAACAAGATTTTTAAAAATATTTTTTATTATAATTTTTATATAATGTTTCAGTGATTTTTTAATATCAGGTCAGTCCAAAAGTTCGTGCGTATTTTACCCTTAATTTCACTTTTGTATGCATACAAAAAATTATTCGCAGAATATAACGGAACTACAGGGTGGCGCACGAATCGTGCTACAAAAACAAAACGTAATAACTTTTTTTCTAATCAATGTATTTAACTTTTTGTTTTTTTATTGTATAGATAATTCAATTTTATTTTATGTAACTAATTAGTTTTGAAAATAATAGAACGTAAATGACCTCCATGCTCATTCACGCATATGCGACACCTGATGAGAAAATTGTTCATTGCGCACTGAAGGGTTGAAGTCGGGATCGCCTCAATTATTGTTGTGATGGACTGCTTCAATTCAGTCAAATTACTTGGTTTTGCTTTATACACCTCTTGTTTGAGATAAACCCATAAAAAAAAATCTGGTGCAGTGAGGTCAGGTGACCTTGGGGGCCAGCGGAAAGTGGAATTTCTGGATGTCAATTTATTTCTAAATTTTCGTTGGAGCTCCTCCATAACCGGTCTGGCTATATGTGCAGTTGCTCCATCTTGCTGGAACCAAATGCTTTTAAAAGGGATACGTCTTCGCCGCAGTTCTGGATAAAAAAACTCCTTCAACATGTTTAAATAACGGTCCCCATTTACAGTCGCTGTTACACCGTTTTCTTCGAAGAAGTATGGCCCGACAATGCACCTTGATGAAACTGCGCACCACACTGTGACTCGTTCTGGGTGCAGTTCCATCTCATGGAGTATTTGCGGATTTGATTGACTCCATATACGGCAATTTTGCTTGTTTACATTGCCGTTTAGATCAAAATGGGCCTCATCAGACATAAACAAGCAATTTATGAAGTTGTTGTCTTCTTCGGCCATTTCAATAATTTTTTGGCAAAATTCCAGGCGAATAGGCAAATCCAGAGGGTTTAATTTGCTTGTGATTTGAACTTTGTACGGAAACAAGTTTAAGTCATCATGAACTATCCGCTGCAGTGACCGTCTGCTAACTCCAATTTGCGCCGACAAGTTACGAGTCGAAACTCTTGGATTTGCCTGAATTGACGATGCTACAGCCGCGATTGTGGCTTCGACCCGAACATGGAGATCTCGATGGTACGGTCTGCGTGCGATGCTTCCAGATTCAGCAAACATGTTCACCAGCCTCATAATGGTCCATCTGTTCGGGGGAGTGCCGCCAAACTCCCGCCTAAATTCCCTTTGGACGGAAATGATGGACTGCAAAGCATGGTACCGCTGCACTATCCAAATCCTCTTTTCGGTATCCCAAGCCTCCATTTTTTGTAAATCTAAATACTAATCTGCAAAATAAAAATAAAAAAAAAGCCGATTACTCACACAGAAAAAAAGTTATTACGTTTTGTTTTTGTAGCACGATTCGTGCGCCACCCTGTATTTATATTTTCTTTCATATTATATATTGTGCATTCAACAAGTGATTTTAATCGCGGCTAAAAGCACGTCTTGCTAAAAAATAAAATGGAATCTTTGAACGCGTATAAGAGGCATATTTTGTATTTTTTTTTTATAAAAATGGTAAAAATGCAGCAACTGCTGCTGCAGAATTAAAAACTGTTCACGGAGAGGATACCGTGAGTGTAAGGACTGTGAAAAAGTGGGTTTCAAAATCCCGAAGTGGTAACTGCGACATGGGATGCCCTGTGCGCTGGTCGTCCTGAAGACTTTAACTCCGACGACTTGCTCGAACTCGTGGAAGCTGAGCCAAATTTGACAGTCGATATGATAGCTCAGAGGCTAAACTTATCGCATGGAAGAGCTCACAGGCACCTGATTCAGTTGGGAAAGATTTCAAAGCTGGGAAAATGGGTTCCGCATAGAGTTTCCGTCGCCAACCTTCAGCAGAAAATGGATGTGTGTTCTCAGCTGCTGCAACGGCTTCAAAATGAAAGTTTTTTGAACCGTATCGTTACTGGTGATGAAAAATGGGTATTTTACAATAATCCTGTTTGCAAACGCCAATGGTTAGATAAAGATGAAACACCAGAACTGACCCGTAGAGATGGCCTACACCCCAAAAAGATTCTCCTATCTATTGGGTGGGATATGGCCGGTATTATTTATTATGAACTTCTGGATAACTAGAACGAATAACTGCTGATTATTATTCCCATCAGCTATCAAACTTGAATGAATAGACGCAAAGTTTTGTTTCACCACTACAACGCAAGACCTCATACCGCAAGGCAAACATTAGGCAAGCTGAACGAGCTCAGATGGGAGCTAATGCTGCATCCACCATATTATCGGGATATTGTGCCTTGTGATTATCACCTTTTCCGTGGACTTCAATCCCATATGAGTAACAAGAACTACTCCTCAAAAAAAAGTTATAAAAAGAGATATCGAAAAATGTTTTGGCTCCAAAGACAAAAAATTTTTTGAGCAGGGAATTAAAAATTTGCCTGAACGTTGGGAAGACATTGTAAATAATGAAGGAAAATATATTATTGATTAATAAATACTTTAGACATCTTTTGTATTAATATTATGACTAACACTGGTAGAAAAAATTATTAAAATGTTTAATGTTTTTTTATTAACATTTTTAAGGTTGTGTGTTTTTTTTTGGTGTCAAAAAATTTAGCTAAACATTTTTTAGTGTGTCTAGAACTAGCAGTTTGTACAAAAAATTATTAAATTTTATAATTTCTTTTAATTCAATTTTTAATATGTTTTTCATCTTAATTTTTATTTTTATTTTATTTGATTCTAACACTAGCAATTTATAGAAAACAATTTTTTTCAATTAATTTTTTTATTAAAATTATTAAATTTTTGCTTTAACTTTTTATCTCAATTTTTTTTTTATTAATTTTTTAGTCCGAAAATTAAACAAAAAATAAACTTTTATCTTCAAAAGAACAGCAACGGTGAATTTCTGAAAATTAGGCTGCAGACAAAAAGCCAGCAAATTCCCCAAAATTCTGATCCTTTTTCCAAATATAAAATAAAAACTCCAATACATGCATACACATTTTTTCAATACAGAGCCATTACAAAAACATTTTAGTCAAAACAAAAATATGTTGGTCAGAAGCTGTTTGTTTGGAGAAATACGAATTGAATATAAATATTTCATCTGATATTTCATTTCATATTAATGAAATTGCATGCTACAATAACTTTTTCCAATTAAGTGGCAATATAAATTTCATTTTTCACATGTATGTACATCTTTTGACTATCAAACATGGAATAAATATATTTGTGTATGTATGACTGCATATGTCAATGACAGGGCTGCTTAATGCTTTACATAAATGACCAAAACAATATCTGACATGCATAGGGCAAAAACCGAGTCAGACACTAATGCTACTAAGCGTGTTAAACAATTGTATTAATTTTTTGTTTGTTTTTTATTCATTATGCTGTTGCTATGTCGCCTGTTACTTTGCATATTCTGTGGCGCTGAAGTGTCTGACATAACTGATTTTTCTTTTTTGTATGCTGCATGTGGTTCACTGTCACAACATATCTTTCTCCACTCGCTTTATTTCTCTTTTAAAGTTTTTATTGCTTTGATGTTGTTTTCCTCTCTTATCATTTCGTTTCAAACCAGCATGGCTGTGCGACATTTAAATTAAGTTCATGATTTCACATTTTCTGGGAATTTTCCCACAACTTCTCATTTACTTTTCATGTGCCCTGTGTCATTCTGTAGCCAATCACTGCCACCATTTGGTACTCTTTTACCCATTCGCCATTCACATCCGCTTAATTTGCTGTAAAAATGTGTGCAAGTGTGAAATCTTTACTTCCCTAGCTGCGCAATATGATGGCCGAAATCTGCAGTTAATATTTCCAGCTCAGCAATCTGCCTTTTTTCGGTATTTCGATTGCAGCGATTTTTCCACATTCGCCTTTTCTTTTTTTTTTTTTTGTTTTTGTAGAAGTCCTGCTGTTTGGTTGTTATTTTTATTGCTGCCATATTATTTACATCGGTTGGCTGGCATTTATTTATCATTGCTGCTCATCCGCTGCAGCTCTCAGAGTCAGCGATGGCTGATGGCTGCGCAGGCCAGGATCACCAGCTATTCGTTTTGGTTTTCTCATCTTACGACATTTGTTATTCATGGAAATGTGTGGATGTGTGCACGTGCTTGCCCCTGTGCATCAATATCCTTCCTTTCGTTTATCGTTCTTTGGGCGGTGGCATTATTTATGTCCATAATGTGTGAAAAATTAAAAACCATCATCTTTCATCAATCAATTATCAGGCACTCCAAATTGCATTTTCCTTCTTCACATGTGATATTATATTATGTACAGCTGCTTGCCTTTGAAGGGAACTACAATTTATTTAAGGCATTATTTAATATTTTTTTTTATTAACTTTATTCAAGATAATTGAACAAATATTAGTTTGAGGAAAAAGAAATTCATTATTTTTGGGTAAAATTTTTGCGGAAATGGTTTAGAACTGTTTTATGGTTGATCTTTTACACTTGGACGATGATAGGACTACTAACATGCCAGACAACTTCGATTATTTCTGTGATTTAATCGACATTTTCGACATTATCGACATTTTCTTTAACATCCAAAATGTCTGAACGGAATCGACGAAACCAAAAGTGCACGTAATTAGCAGTTATAGTATCGGCACCATAAACACAACTTAATGGAATAAACAGAAAACAGTAAAAGAATTTGTTTAGTGTGAAATGTCAAATTGACAACGGGCATAACCTTCGAATTGTTTGATCGATACTTTAGAAGACATCAATCACTAAGTCATCTATCGAGAAAATAGTGGATTTCTTTTACCCTAACTAATATTTAACCACCTTTTTAATAAATATTAGTTTATAAAAGAAATAGGTTTTGTTTTCTTTCATTCAGCATACTTGCATTTTATAGATATGCTGGTTTTTGACGATGGGTATACTTTTTTCTAAAAAATAATTATTTTTGTGGTAGCAAATACGCTTATGTATTTATTGAAATTACTCATCACTATCTATAAAACCTACGGTTATGGGTTGTTTGGATATATTTCGAAGCGTGTACCACACTTTGTCAGAAATAAAAAAAACACAGAAAAATATAAGTTTGCAGATTATTTGGGCCATAGCGGCGCATACTAACACCATTTCTTAAAATCATTTATTTTTATATCGTCACCATCATCGTTTGGCGCTACAGCTTCTTGTGAGCTTTGGCCTGCTGAACAGTATACCTTCATGCTGCAGCTTCCAGTTCTTTAGATTAAGCTGTTCCGGGTCTTCTTTCACTTCGCCTATCTACCACGAGCTTGGTCTTCCTCTTGCTTTATTTGTGTATGCATTTGACTCCAGAATTTTCCTTTGGGCTCTTGAACTGTCCATTCTCATAACCTGGCCTAGCCATCGTATTCGTTGCGCTTTGTCTGTACTACATTTTCGCCATTAATAAGTTCGTCCAATTCATCATTTCATCGTATGCGCAATTTGTCTTCAACACTTCTGACTGCGCCAAAAAATTTTTTTAGAACTTTCCTTCAAATTTTTGCAGCACCGGTCGAACTACGGTTTTATACAAGTATAGTGTCAGCTTGCAGGTTTGTTAAGGAGTTTTGATTTGAAAAGGTTTGTAAGTGCTGCGTACGCTCTATTCGCTGCCTGAATTCGTTCTTCTATAGTAAGACTCATCGAATTATATGTCGTCAGTTTGCATCCAAGATATGTGAACGTGCTTACTAATTCAAATATGTATTTTCCAATATCAACCTTTTGCGGTGGTAATGATGAATTTTATGATATTTCTTTTTCCATGCTTTTTATACCCTGCTTCGATGTTTTCGGACATAGTCTCAGTGCACCATCAAGTCGTTAGCATTATCCACACAGAGTGATTGGAAATCCTCCAGGAAATCCTTTTAATATAGTTTAGCAAGAATAAGTATTCGAGATTGAGAGTAAAAGCATGAGATATTATACACTTGTGCCAACATTTTTCCAATCTTCAGAGTACTCCAAAAATTCATATTTTTATCTTGTTCAGCTCCTCCGTCGATGTCGTCTTTATCTCGTCAATCGTAGCGTCGTCCTTTCATGGGCCTCTTCAGTTTCGGGAACAAGAAAAAGTCACAGGGGGCCAGATCTGGGGAATACGGTGGCTTTGACATTATTAGTGTGTTGCTTTTGGCCAAAAGGTCGCGCACAAGCAACGATGTGTGAGCAGGGGCGTTGCCGTGATGCTAGAGCCAATTTTTGTTCTTCCACAAATCCGAACCTTTCTAGTGGATTGCTTCACGCAAATTGTGCATAACTTGCAAAAAATATTCCTTATTGACCGTTTTACCCTGTGGCAAGAACTAATAATGTACAACACCCCTGCAATCAAAGAAAACGGCAAGCAAAACTTTTACATTCGACCGAACTTGGCGAGCTTTTCTCGGTCTTGGTTCGTGCGGCAGCTTCCACTGAGATGATTGAACTTTGGTTTCCACGTCATAACCATAAACCCACGATGCATCACCAGTTATGACTCTCTGGAGCAAATTTGGGTAGTAGCGGACAGAGTCCAACATCTCATTAGCAATGTTCATGCGATGCTGCTTTTGGTCGAAATTGAGCAGTTTTGTTACGAATTTTGCGGCGACCCGTGTCATGTCCAAATCATTGAAAAAAATCGAATGGAACGAGCCAATCGAAATGTATAGGCCCTCAGCAACTTTTTTAACGCTGATTCGACGATTGACCAATACCCTTTTCTTCACTTCATCAATTTTTTCTTCTGTTGTTGAAGTGCTCGAGCATCCGACACGCTTTTCGTCGTTCACATCTTCTCGGCCTGCTTAGAATATTTTGTATCACCGATAAACGTTGCTTTGGTCCGCGCACTTAATTTCGTTTTTCACACAAAATTTGATACAGGTTCTTTGAACCATCTTTTTGAATAGGTAAAAATCGACGACGAGCCGAAACACGTGCAAGCAAAGCAGCTATCAACAATTAACTGAGCATTCAAAATGGCCGGACTCGTTGGCATGAGTGAGAGATATGAGTACCAACATATCGCAACAAAAAAATCGAAATACGAATATACGTAACCTGCGAAAATTCAAAACTCGCGATACTTTTTGAACACACCTCGTACATATCTGTCTGAGCTCGGTATGTTGATCAGATAGACATTTTAACTGTTCATCCTACTTACATATACGAAAAACAGCCAAACAAATAATTTTATTGCGACATAAAAAATGTTATCTGACAATGAAGAAAGTCTTGGGCCACTACATCTACATCTACGGGGCTAGTATTTTCAACCTTAATTGGAACCATTCCGCCCACAATGACTTTTAAAATGGTGTACAATGCTATTTATTTTTCATTCAAACTAAATTTATTTGCTTGGGAAATCAAAAATGTAAATATTTTATATTAGCTACAGTTCCAATCAATCACTATGCTGCCAATCTTCCTAAGCACAGCAAATAAGTGATATGTACTCCGGGGTTATTACTAACGAATGCGAGTAAATAAAAATGAATTAACAGTCTAACAATGCCACACATTAAGGAAAAGTGTACTACATATCTTTATAATATAGCAAAAGGACATCCAGCCAAACGCATTGACTTCAGCAATGAATTGCTAGTGGCAAGAATTTAATGGTATGGCATTACATTCACACAATGTTGCAAGACCATAATAAACACAATAACAGTTAAGGAAACAAATACGGGCATAAAAGTAAAAATGTAACAACAATAATGCAGAAAATGTAGAAAAAAGTGATATCAAAATTCTAACATTGTTACAAATTTCAAACTGTGCAATGATTGCAGAAAACTTCAATGCACATGTCCTTCACTTACTATAAGTGTGGCAGCTTGTCTTGCTGTGTGTGTTCTGCAGCTCAGCAACAACTTATATGTATAAGCATACATATGTACATGCACATATATTTATATGCACGTATTTATTTTGCAGTATCAGTTGCCGCCTGCAACTACAAATTGCAATTGCAAATTGTCGTATAATCTAAACTTTTGCAATGTCTAAAATAGGATGAGAATTCGAAATATGCGAAATAAACAAGTGGCTACTTGCAATTGAAAGGCAACAACAAATAGCCAGCTAAAAGGGCAATAAGGCGAGCAAGAGTATTTTAAGAATATTTGTAATAGTTTTATCACAAAGAATTGTAGGAAGTGATATTGGAGAAGTGAAAATAAAAGCAAATACAAAAATACGAAAGAAAAAAGAAAGTGGAAAGTGGGAGAGAAAACTCGGAAGCCACTTGTAATGTGTTAGAAAACCTAAATTGACCACATTTACAAGTTTTGACTGGTTGGCGAAGTGCTGCAGGAGTAAATGAAAATATGTAGTAGGGGAAAAATAAAAGATAAAAATTAACTACAAGCAAGTATTTGTAAAACAATTTGTATTGTACAAGTATATTGAAACTTTTTTAAAATTATCTTTTCTCCTTCTTCTTTGATAAATTTATGTCGAAGTTGTGAATGTGCAAAGTTTCGTTAAAATGTCTAATGAATTTATTTACTGGAAAATTCCATTCAAGATGAAAAAATTTCAACTTTTGCATATAAAAAATAGAAAATTATTACTCGGAAAATATAACAATATTGATTACAATGTACTACAAAAAATGGAAATTGTTGTATGCGGCACATCTAAACAATGGACAAATTATAGCAATAACCATAACAATAATTACACTATACAACAAAATACAACTTTCCCAATTTTGAAAATATACAACTTTCCTAATTTTTGCATGGGAAATATATTAAGCGGAGAATACAATAACAATAATAATAGTTACACTGTACAGCAAAATCCAGCTTTTACAAATTTTAGATAAAAAACCAAAATTTTTGTACAAAATACAATAGAAGAACATTTATTAAAATTTTTAACAATAACCATAATAGTTACACTGTACAACAAAATAAAATTTTTCAATTTCGAAATAAAAATAAAATTTGTTTGCGTGCGTAAGAGGAGAATATAATAACAAAAATAATAATTACACTGCACTGCATAATCCAACATTTAAAAATTTAATAAAAAAAACAAATTTTTTTGTACAAAATAGAAAAATATTTATTGAAAAGTATAGCAATTACCATAATATCAATTACACTATACATCAATATACAACTTTCCCAATTTTGACATTAAAAATCTAATTTTTACATGGGAAATATATTAAGCGGAGAATATAATAACAAAAATAATAATTACACTGCACTGCAAAATCCCACTTTTAGATAAAAAAGGGAAATTTTTGTACAAAATAGAAAAATGTCTAACTACGAGATAAAAATTCAAATTTTTGCAAGGGAAATATATTAAACGGAGAATATAACAATAATTATAATTACACTCTACAACCAGCCTCAATTTAAATAATACGAGATAAAAAAATGGCAATGGTTGTATAGGGCCTTTCGGGCAGAAAATATCTTTTAAGTCGAAACGTCGGCCATTGGGCGCATTACATATACAAAATGGGACCCTTCCACACAATACAAAAATATTAATTGAAAAATTAGGTTATTTCAATTAAATTATTATTGTTATAATAATAGTAACTACACTGCACAAAAACTGCCACCTTTCGAAAATTCGAAATAAAAAATATTAGTTGCAAAATTTAAAAATAATAAAAATAATACACCGTACAACAAAATCCAACATTTTAAAATCCGTGCGAGAAGCTGAGAAGAAATTTAAAGCCGACTTTCTTTGTTTTTTTTTTTCGATCAGCTCGTGAGGCACCCGGGCTCCCAATTTTTCGGTAAATCCTTTTGTATGAAGGTAATTGAAAATCGTTTTATAATTGCAGTTCATTTTTTTGCCAATTCCCGACTGGTTTGAGGATCGTTCTCCTTCAAAAGTGATTTGAGACGTTCTTTATCAAACTCAGAAGTCCTTCCGCTGCGGGACGGGGTATCGACGTCAAAGTCGCCATTTTTGAACTTTTTAAATCAGTTCCGTGCTGTACACTCGTCCATGACACCTGCACACATGTCCCCGGCTGTTGCGTCAGCTTTTTGACCTCGATGAAAAAGAAAGAAGAGCAGTTGTCGAAAATGTTGATTTTTTTCCCCTCAGCCTCAAAACTTAGAAAAAATTACCATAAATATCTCAAAAATGCAATTAACATCGTTTTATAGTGCAGAAAGTGTTCCATCGAATGAATACTTACCCTTTGCCAAACAGCAAACAAAAAAAAAAGAAAATATAAAAACGCTATGAACTTATTCCCCAACCCAATATAAACTTCGTTCAATTATGTGTGTGACTAATTAATTAAAACACATTTTTTTGCCAAAATTCGTTTTTATTCATTAACATAGTCCCCTTTTAGGGAGATACAATCATTCCAACGGTTTTTCAATCTTTCGATACCGCCCTTGTAAAACGATTTTTCTTTGCCTTCAAAATAGGCCTCAGTTTTGGCGATTACTTCATCATTTGAGCCAAATCTCTTACCACGCAGCATCTTTTTGAGGTCTGCGAAGAGCCAGTAGTCGCTGGGGGCCAAATGTGGAGAATACGGTGGATGGGGAAGCAATTCGAAGCCCAATTCGTTCAATTTTGCCATCGTTTTCATTGATTTGTGACACGGTGCATCGGTGTCTAGGTGGAACAACACTTTTTTCTTCGCCATATGAGGCCGTTTCTTTGCGATTGCGTCTTTCGAACGCTCCAATAACGCTATATAATAGTCGCTGTTGATGGTCTGCCTCTTCTGGAGATAGTCGATGAATATTTTTCCATGCGCATCCCAAAATACAGACGCCATAATCTTGCCAGCCGACTGCTGCGTCTTTGGTCGCTTTGGCCAGCTTTCACCGGCTGCATGCCACTCAGCAGACTGCCGATTTGACTCTGGAGTGAAATGGTGGATCCATGTTTCATCCATTGTGATGTATCGACGCAAAAATTCGGACTTATTGCGCGTAAACATGTCCAAACAGCTCTTTGAATCATCGATTCGTTGTTGTTTTTGCTCCGGTGTGAGCAAACGCGGCACCCATTTGGAAAACACCTTTTTCATACCCAAATGTTCGTGTATTATGGTGTGTACACTGCCTGCTGATATCTTTAGAATGTCAGCAATCTCCCTCACTTTCACTTTACGGTCGGACATAATGCTTTTCAGTGTTTTTTCAACGTTTTCCGGAATAACAGCGTCATTTGGCCTTCCAGTAGATGGAATGTCATCGGTGTCTGTACGACCACGTTTGAATTCGGCATACCAATAACAAATTATTTTTTTTGATGGAGCAGAGTCCGAATAATGTTTTTCAAGCCATTTCTGGCATTGAACAGTATATTTTTCATTAAAAAACAATGATAAATCAGCGCACGGAATTGCTTTGAATTCATTTTTTTTAAAAACTCAAAAGTAGCGTCACTTAAAGCACTGTAACTTGTAAACAAATGGTCGGATTAACATATGATTTTGACAGTAAGCCTAAAAAGGTTGCCAACTTTCGAAAAAAATATTGATTTAGTACTAGTGCCGCCATCTATGTCAGTCACACACATTATTGAACGCTCTGGTATGTACATATATTATATATAATATAATTCGCGTGGTGTGGTATTTGTGGTGTGTGGCCTACAGAGGGGCGTACAGTTTCAAGCCGACTTCTAACGGCAGATATTTTTTATGAGGAGCTTTTTCATGGCAGAAATACCCTCGTATGTTTGCCATTGCCTGCCGAGCAGCAACCGCTATTAGAAAAATACTTTTTATTCACTTTGGTTTTTCACAGAGATTCGAACCTGCGTTCTCTCTGAATTCCGAATGGTAGTCACGCACCAACTCATTCGGCCATGGCGGCCTCCAACCCAATATATGAATTGTATATAAATCAGTAAATCAATAAGTTTAGTCAAATAAATTTCTTTTCGACACATAAATGAAAAACCAATAAACATTTTAAAACTTCTATGACTGCAAAGTAAGCGCTCCTCCTTGGAGGCAACCATCTAACCTAGCCTAACCTGACTCCACCAAAGCCTAAAAATAGGCTATACTTTTACTAAGTTTTTCTTTACCTCAATCACTTAAGCGCATTTCAAAGTCTTTTATGAAAATCTCTATGTTAACATCTGCCTACAAAAACATATTCCTTCTGCGTGAACCCAAAAACAAAAAACAACTACAAAAGTCGCCTCAACGGAAAAGAACCAAAATCACATAAAAGCGCAATATTGTATGAAAAATCAACTCAATCTCAACTGAGCAAAAACCAATACCTTATTATTAACACACGAACGACTTTATGACACACAATATTTACTTTACACTTAAGTAATTCCTTCCTGAATCAAACAAAAATCGAAATAATAATCTGATGCCTTCGGCCTGACCCGCATCGTTGTAGTAATACAATTTCAGTGCATTATTGTACATTTGTCATGGTTTGCGGCATTGCGCACTTTTAGGCGAACTCATCTAAGTTACACACTCTGGAGACATAAAGGGTTTGCGAGCTGAAGCGCCTCTCGATAAGTGCAAATAAAAATGTAAAAGGTTGTGCTGCCGCAAGCAAAAATCCCCTAGCAACTCTCTAGTAACGAACACAAATAAAATAGAAAACATATTTCCTAGTAAAGTGAGAAATGATGCGTACCTACAATGATTTTAGTTGAATTTCCCAATAGAGCATTTCTTCTACATATCAACACAATTTAAATGCCACATGTCACGAGCCAACGCAACCCACACACCACTCTTCTCCGCTCCTTCAAGGAGAATGCATGCGTAAGTCTATGAAATATATGCTTGATGAAGGTTCACAGTTCATTTTCTTTTCAATTTGTTGGCGCTGTTGTGTAGCGATATGCACGTCGGTTGCTCGCTTGATGGTATGTTTGTTGTTGCTAAGCAATTTTTTTTTACTTATTTTTCTTCTTTTTTTTTTTGTTGTCATTTTACGCACACTTAACAAGTATGCCTGTGAAGGTATTCGAGAAAGCAAGACGCACTGTTTTGTGCAAAGGGCGGCGGGCGGCGCGCGGTGTCGAATGCCAAGCCTCGTGTTAAATGCGTATCAGCTGTGCGCAAGTGGATGCGTCATGTAAGCTGCCGAGACGTAGAAATGTAATAAACGCCAAGAAAAATATTTTCATCCCAAATCAAATCAACAACAACAGTGGTTGGCAAAATAGCGAATAAATTGTGAGCGAGGGGGCGGTAAGTGCATGTGTGATACATTTAACTGAAATAGGCAAAAACCAAATAAATAAAAATTTACTCCGATTTTGTTATAGTAGATTGCGCTTACGTACGACATACAACATTGTTTTGCATTGCTGGTTGGTATTGAAAGTGCTTCCATTTCAATAATAAAATATAAAAAAATTTCAAATCAACAACAACGCGTAAGTGGCACTTCGCAGCAGGCTGGGGGCGTATGAGTAACCTAGTGAAATAATGTGCGGCATTGCACGCTTATGTACTTGTATGGCTGAGTGAAGGTGTCACATGGTGTGCGTCACAAAACTATTGAAGCAATTTAAAATGGCACCCCACTAAAATTACAACAAGCAGTGTGGACGTGCAAACATAATAATGGCATATTTTGAAAAATGTATTTTTTCATTTACGAGAATTAGAAATATTTATTCAGTGCATGTGTATACAGCATGTGGAGGAAATGGTGCATGCAACTTAATGGAAGGCTAAACTTCATTTTTGAGTTTGTTTTTCGTTTTGGTTTCTGTTTTTTCTTTTTTTTTTTATTAAATACATAAAAGCTTCATGCCTGCAAAACAAAATGTTTTTATTGCGGGGAATATTAAAAAATGTGGGTAGCTGGCATTCATAAAATTCACACGCGTGCCTACATGGTGACAAAAAAAATATTGTTTTATATTTCCGTTGGCAAATAAATATTTTTCACAAATTTGTACATTTTCAGCAGCTTTTATGTGCACGAGGGGAGTTCTAAAAGTGCGCGCTAGCTAAGGAAGGGCTGTGAAATCAAATGTGAAACTGTTTCCTTATTTATTAAATAATTTGTTTACTTACTGGCTTCTACTGAAATTATATATATATATAATTGGCGCGTACACTACTTTCTTGATGTAGTTCTACAAAGGGAGGGATCTACAATTTTAAGCCGACTCCGTACGGCAGATATTTTTTATGAGGAGCTTTTTCATGGCAGAAATTCACTCCGAGGTTTGCCATTGCCTGCAGAGAGGCGACCGCTATTAGAAAAAACTGTTTCTTAATTTTGGTGTTTCACCGAGATTCGAACCTACGTTCCCTCTAAATTCCAAATGGTAATCACGCACCAAACCGCTCAGCTACGCCGGTCTCCGGAAGTAAATAAATACACTGCTACTACAACGGTAATTGACCCCAAAATATAATCCGAATTTATTAAAAAAATGTTTGTGTATTAATTATTGTACTTTTATTCGATAAACCCTTCCATATGTCTAATACACTTCTCAGATCTCTGAAAATGTTTACTAAGTACAAAAAACTATACTATACACCATATAAACGGTAAAAGTCGAATTCACTTCATCATCATCATCACAAAATTTTTCCATCCCAAAGCATTTTTTTCATTTCAGCGACTGAGTTTCGACTAAAAGAGGATGAATATAAGAAGGATGACTATAAAGATGAGTTAAAATAGTCTAAAATGACTAATTTTTTATATTGGATAACGTTTATTCATACTTCAAAACAAAAGTTTTTACAGCTTTCGAGTCGCCGAAAATAGCCCGGCTTCACTTTTTCATCATCATCAAAAAAACTTTTCCTTAAAACCATTTTCATTTTAGAAAATAAATAGTGATTTGAAGAGGCTGATTACAGTTGGGATGGCTAAAAGATTAGCTAAAATAGTCTGAAATTATAAATTTTTTTTTATCAAAAAAATGTGTTTGCCGGTATTCCTTTTGAGCTTAATGCACTTCTTATACCTTTAATACATATTTTTTATAACCTAATAAAAATAGAAGCATGCTTTTCTTATAAGCGGAAAAACAGTTAAGCGCTTTTTTTCATTTCAAACAGTAAACAATAATCTAAGTCTTATCTGTGTCAATAATCTGAGTCTTGACTACATATGTATAGGAAGGGTGAGTGAGGAATTAAATAAAATAATCTGAAATTATTACTATTTCGTTTTCCTTTAATTATTTTGTCCTCCCAAGGTGTCTCGTTTGAGCCTAATACACTTTTCCCCCTAATAGACTTTTGTATTACGTTTTTTTTTTCGTAAATTATTTTTTCTAAACCTATTACGCTTTTTAGATATGTCATCAAGTTTTTTTGGAAGCACCAAAAAAATATACCTTCCAACTACTCAAAAACAGCTGACTTCACTTCTTTATTATCAGAAAACTTGCTTTTCTAACTATTTTTTTCATATTTGAGAAAATGAAAAATAATCTGAAGGGGCTGGATCTTGACTATAGAGAAAAAGAGTAAGTAATATAGTTAGAGTTAAGAAAATATTAGTATATCTCACCATTTTTCTTCACAGTACTTTAATATACAGTCCATTTAATAACTTTCGCGCAGGGATTTATTGAAAAATATTAAAAATTTATTTGTTTCTCTTTTAATTTTAATAATTTTGCCCACAAAAAAAGTTCACAAATTTTCAACAAAATTTCAAACTGTATAAGGGGGGAACCGATTTAGAAGGCCGAAATTTTTGTGTTTTTCGTAAATTTTTTTAAAAAGGAAGGAATAATTAGAAATTGTTTAAACACAGAGGGTATTTTATTAATATTTTTAAGTACGCTTTTAAATTGTTTCAAGCCATTTCCGCCGGAAATAGTGGCGTTAGAGCGTGCTATCCATAGACGATCGCCATCTGAGTATCCTGCTGGTGGGCATTCCTGAAATTGCAACTTTTCTCTGTAATCAACAACATTTTTTTTCTTCTTTAACAACATGTTTCCTAAGAATATAAACTTATTGTGTTAAAATAATATTAAAAATTTCATGTTTTTGAGGCGCCTGAACCCAATGTCATTTTTTCATACCATATTTTTTCATCTATTTTGCTTAAAAAAAATTATTTTAATGATAGTATAATCCAAGAATTAGGGTTATATAAATTAGAATTGAATAAAGAATACTCCGAAAAAATTTCATAACGATTGGTCGATAACTTTTTGAGCTAGAGTGCCCACCAGTTGAAAAAAGTCATTTCGAGCGGAACGCCGTTCTAACTACCGCGCGCCACGCTGCCGAACCGACGGGCGGTCACTTAAGTGCTCATTGGGAATTGATGCGAATTTCCTTTTAATATTTTTACCACATATTCTTGAGTAGTTATACTAACAATTTATGCAATAAAAAAATTTCGATTTTTTGATCAGTCTAAACTGGTTTCCCCCTTAATCCATTAATGGTCCACTGAATTTTTAGTTTGTGTCTTAAAAGTCTCGTTGAATAAAAAAAATTTTGTTTTGCTGCCGCTTTGTACTTTTTCTCCAAATAGGAAATAGGATTTTTTTTTTTGTATATGGAAGAAAACACCTAACAATCTCAGTATAAAATTTATAAAAAATCAACGCGATTTTGGTAAACTTCAGTTATGCATTTATATAGCTTTTGTTGTAGAATGCACCTTATTTTCATAAAAAATTATTGAAATTAAATAAGAAGTAAATAAATTATCTAAACATGCCAATAAGTCCCGGCACACTAAAAGTAAAACTAAAGAGTCATTGAATAATTTTGTAGTTTTACGTCATCAAATGTTCAATAAAATAAATTATTTTGAATGAAATTATACCAATAATTGTTACACTATGTACAGCTTCATCTAAAATCAATTAATTAATTTTTTTTTTTTTTAATTTAATGATTAATGTGCGTGCCTCATTTGATTTAAAGTAACGAAATATCGTTAGCTTAAAGCTTATACCTGAATTTTCCAGAAAAACGGGCTACATTTATTGTTTGAAAAAATTTCAGTTTTTAACAAAAACAAAAATTCTTAGTCCACCTATTACGTATATAGTTATGCTCGCAAATTTTCGAATACCACAGAAACTATTCATCCCAACTGCACGCAAATTTTCTTGGATTATTTTCGAAACTTTACACTATAAAAAATTAAAAGAAGGAGATTTTTTTGAAAATTCAGACTACCCCTAATTCCTTAATTATTACAAAGCTCAATTCGCTTGCCTCGCAACATAACTCTTGTGGTTTTGCGCACTGTCTCTTTCTTTTTAACTAAAGGCATCTTTTAATTTGACTAAAGGCGCATTTTGGTCCTTCTCGTAATATTGGCATCCTTCTTTTATAATCGATCAATACGATGCTTTTTGAATCCCAAAGAACTAGTAGCCATTATGTTTTCAGCTGATTGCAACACCTTGAATTTCTTAATTGCTCGTCTGAGATATTTATTTCGGCTGTAATCCTTAGTGGTCAACGCAAACATTCGTATCCGGTAAGAATCCCGCACGTTAATTCATTATAACTCTTACTACACATTTTCAAAAAATTAGCATTTGATGGAGTCTATGCTACCAAAATTATATGAGCATTCCGGCACTCATCTTACGCGGACCTTAGATATACCATAATTATTTTGAGGAATTTTCAAAATAATCATTCATTTACTCGAAACATGTTTACATTTTTTGTTTTGTTTGTTTTTTAAGCGCTCATCTTCCAGAACAAGTTTTTAGTCTTATTCAACAAAGTCTTATAATCACCTAAATCGGCTTTGCTGAGCGCTGATCATTCTCAATTTACTGAAATGTCTTTTGTTACTGACGAAATGTCTTTCGAAAAGAAAAAATCTGCGGTGTTTTTCCTTTGACATTTTCTCCATAACTTATGTTTTTTGCCCGATTAATTCATTTTTCAGACGATGCCTCAAAGTTTAATGAACCAATAACGAACTGAATGATATTAAATATTTATATTTATATAGAGCCGCCGAGGCGGGCTACGAATAAATCATCCTCCCACCCCTTTCACACTTTTACATTCCGCAAACCTTTTTACCTCCCCTAGTGTATGGCACTTTATATTCTAAATGGCCATTTGTGAGCATTTTTCGATAGCAGTAACAATTTTTATTTTTTTTATTTATGTATTTTTTACTAGGCTCTTATTTATTTATATGTATTTGCTATTTATTTTACTTTTATTTTTTATGGCATTTCATACCACTGACTGACCTTTCGAATAAGCGTCGTTGCTGGCTTCAAACCTTGTGACAATTCCTGTTGCAGTGACAGAGGTCACAAGCGCACATTTTTCCATAAAACAAAAAAAAATACCTACTAAGGGCTGAGTTTGACATTATTTGATATTCATATAAAAATGTACACTAAATTTAATCAAATGTATAAGTTTAATAAAACGTGTCAAGTATGTAACATTTTGGCATTTTAAGCATTGATTTGAGTGCTTAACGGCATAAGTAGTTTGTGTTAAGGGTTGACAGTTTATAAATGTTTGTTTCCTTAGTTGACTGACTGATTTGCAGTAATAGAAAAAAGGAGGGAAATGAAGAAAGGTAAATGTCCAAAAGACACTTTTAGTTTTTGCTACGGTCAAGCTGATGAACAGACGGATTTGCGTTTAATAAAATTCCATTGTAGTAGTAGAAAGAATCCAAATAATGAAAAACAGGTAAAAGGCTTCTTTTTATAAAAAAAAGTTAGTTACCTAAAAAGAAACAGATGGGGAGCGTCAAGCTCATACGCAAAGTTGTTATTCAAATATGGGCTTGCCGAGTAAGCCTGAATTTGGGGTCGAGAAAAACTCTTACAAGTGAAAGGTAAAAAATATTCATTTTCTCTGCCCTTTCCAAATCTCAAACAGGTTTCTTGTTTTGATACCGTGAAAGCCTGAGGCGCAATTTCAGATTAAATAATAGGTCCAGCGTATACCTTATTAAGCAACTTTACACATTTCTTACCACTCTTTCCTAAAGTATTTACTTTATATTTTGAAATAAAAAACTAAACCCAAGCTTCCTTGATACGAAGTTTTCCCATCTTTTTTTTTTTTTTGTTTAACGATGTCGGCCCCTTAACAACCAGGAATCCATTAAATTAAGTTCAATAAAACATCTTCCAAATATCGATAGAAATATTTTTAAAGTAATTTATTTATTCGATTTCTCTCCTTCCGGCTTTAATTACCTTTCCATTACAAATACATTGCGATCAATTACTTAATAATTACGATTAGTATGCATCAAAAGTCCATTTTTAGAAGTATATGTATAAAAATAATTAACTTTTCCCCTTTCTAGCTTTAATTACTTCTCCATTACATTTACGTTGCGATCAATTACTTAATAATTACGATTACTTTGCATTTAAAACCGAATTGTGGAAGTATATGTATACAAAATAATTAACGTTTTAACTTTTTAGTTTTAATTACTTCTCCATTACTTCTCAGTTACCTAATAATTACAATTACTTTGCATTTAAAACCCATTTTTGTAAATCTAATCATGAAAAACAATTTATTTTTTAACTTCCAAACTGTAATTACTTCTCCATTACATTTACGTTGCGATCAATTACTTAATAATTACGATTACTTTGCATTTAAAACCGAATTGTGGAAGTATATGTATACAAAATAATTTACTTTTTAACTTCTTAGTTTTAATTACTTCTTCATTACTTCTCAGTTACTTAATAATTACAATTACTTTGCATTTAAACACCATTTTTGTAAATCTAATCATGAAAAACAATTTACTTTTTAACTTCCCAACTGTAATTACTTTTCCATTACATATACGTTGCGATCAATTACTTAATAATTACGATTACTTTGCTTTTAAAAGTGCATGTATAAAAAATAATTTATTTTTTCACTTTCCTACTTTAACTACTTTGCGATTACATCTTAGTTGCGATCAACTACTTAATAATTACAATTGCTCTGCATTAGAATACCATCTTTATAAGTAGTACCATTACCATTACTCTGGTTTCGATACCATTTTATTGCAACTTAATTTAATTGCTTCACATTCCTACTGCAAATACTTCACCATTATAAATATTTTAATCACTGGTATGACAGATTGCAGAAATTTTCTTCAAAACTTATTCATTTCCATTCCCCGACAATTATAAGTGGACAACAATAAAAATGAAGCATAAACTCTTTGTGTTATAAAGTCATCGAGATTGTCATTGTATGTCATTTTCTTATTTTCATCATGTCACCCTTTTCCTTTCCGCAGCCGATAACAAGCAATTACCCTCAAGTCTCATTCGTCGACATGTTATACCAATCCAACCCAATCCAGCAAATCCCTGCGCTCGTTTGTCCGGCCACAAAATGTCACAGAACGCGTGGCCGGCAGCTCAAGAGCGAGCGCACAAAAGCCCCATCAGCACACAAATCCGTCAAGTGCTGACTGAGTGTTGGACAAGTTGCTGATGTTTGAAGCTGATGCTGGCAGAAAATACGCTCGAGTCTGAAGCGCTCTGTTGTCGATGCCGCTGACAAGCGCAAGGCTACCAATGTGATTGTTGCTGCTGAGGCTATCGGCGCCGTTGCTGCTGTTTGAGCTTGTGGCAGGAATCAACAAGTCGGTCAATCAGTCACTATGCAGGCACATAAGCGCCGCAGGCTATGTGCCTTTGTACTGCTCCAACGCCAATGATGTGGCAATAAATCAATGATGAGGTCAAGAGACAGCACATACGAGTGCATACGTTGGCATATAGGGATGTATGTAAAATGTAAAAAAATATGGTATTGTGGTTAGACGTAACATGTGACATGCATTTATCTGTTGGAGTAGTGCAACGGCACATAGAAGCGAACGATTATTGCCTGAGCAATTGAGTGAATGCACGAGATCAGTATCTGTGTGAAAGTAATGGAGAAATAATCTAAGAAGACGTCGGGAAAATATATTACATGTTTTTTTAGATAAACCGTTAAAATGTTTGATGCTCGTGTATTCCTCTGACGCTGCAAGCAGAGCAGCAAACTTCATTGAGTGCTTATGATATATATAGCCATCTATGATATAGTCATCTTGACAAAGCGCTTGGATCGTTATCTACTGCATTTGACGTATTTCACTGTAGAGCTCATACAATCCATAATTTTTTCAATTGTGATATTCGCTATCAAAAATATCATTATCGCGCAACCCGATCTTGTGAGCTGACTTGATCACTTTCTTTGGAATTTCGTACATGGGTGCATAGCCGCTATATTTACACTTTTTTAAATTTATTATTATTTATTATTGTATGGTATAGTTAGAGTACTGAAGCCTTTTGTTTTTGTATCTCATTCACGAGTTTAGAAAATGTGCTTCAACCCTGTCTCCGAGAGAAATTTTAATAAGGAGACTAAGTCCTTCGATTAGTAGACATTCATCAAGGTTTTTGCATCTCTTCAGCAGTGCAGGGTATTGTCTGATTTTTGATATTTGCTCCAAAGAATCTTCAGTTAGCCAAGTGATAGGTCGGCCTGCCTTATCTGCTCAGAGCTACCCTTGATATTTCTTAGTTTGAAGTGGAGTTATGGCGTTTTCATTCCTTAGATAACAAAATGCTTTAGAATGCTCCAAACCAGGTAGATTTTGTCAATATAATCCCTTGTGAGCTGTTCTATTTTTTCTTCTTAGGGTGAATAGTACCACCTGGCAGAGATCACCGAAAAGGGCTCTTGATTAATGAAACGAGCTAATTTCTAATCTAATCTAATCTAATCTAATTTCTTTCAATGCTAAAGCGCGCACGCGCCGGTACCAAAAGCATCCAAACTTTATTAATCATCCAAAGTGTATTTAACTTACTAAGGCATTGATTCTGTCAGAGGGCTTTAATTGCTCTTTGCCACAGAGCTGTCCGACCAAATTGCAGTGTTCCCGTTCCGTTAGTTGCGATTTCATATTTCTTTTTTATATTAAGGGGTAAAACCACTGTACACGCGTAAAATAAACACGATTTTTAAAGAATTTTTTTGTATAGAAGGAAAGGGAAAACAATCACTCTGATTTGGGAAGTTATTACTTATATACTAAAATACAAAACTACAAAGTTTGATCGAAAATTTTTACAAAATGGCGGCATTGGAGACATTTTTGTAATGTGGTTTCTCTTGAAGGAGCTCCGCGGCACGCAGCACAGAGGGTGCAAATTTTAATCTGGAACAAAGAAACATTTCTTTTCTTAATCTAGATAAGAATAGCTAGAGAAACACGTAGGGGATTTAAAAAATATTTATTTTTGTGGAATTAGCAAGCATTTGAAGGAAAAAACTCTATTTTGGACTAAAAAAACGGCACTTAAATAATTATAGCAATCGTTTAAATTAATCTATCGAAAATCCCCTACGCTCTTCTCTTAAGAAGGTTATTATACAGACGTAGTGAAAAACCTGATTAAAAATATTTAAAATTGTTTGAGTTATGCTGCGTGCCAATTTCAGAAAACGTGTTTTGAGAAAAACGCGTTTAAAGTTTGGAAATTTGGAGAAGTCGTTAGGTAGCAGTCACTAACGCTTGGTTAAAAGCTTAAAATATTTATGAAATAAACTTCGGTATCGTATAAAACTTTTTGTTCTGTATTTTAAAAGGTTCAAAGAATTTTTTAAGCTTATAAAAAAAAATCAATTTTTTGAAATTTCTACAGTGGTGTTATCCCTTAAGCAAGTAAACCTGACTGCGCGGCGCAACGCTTCAATCAACTCTGATTTTAAATAATGATTTTTGTACAACTGATATAGGCTTTTAGTTTGGATTTTTAAAGATATCTCGGTCCCAGCGCCACCTATCTGAGAACCCTGCAATTTTCTTTTAATTAGTTTCAAGTCGAACTTTGATGAGTTTGAACTCTATCGGTTGGCAATCATACTACCGACCCATACTGCAACTCCGTATGTTTGAGAATTGAATTTTTTACAATAATTGTTGCTTTTTTATTTTAAAATATGTGAATTTGATTTGTATAGTAAACTGTATTGGACTATAGGGCGGTAAGAATCTTCTTAAGTGTCCGCTTAGTTCAGGGATTTTATACAGGAGATATAATAGAAGTGTCAAGGATCTCTGTTTGCTATTCAGTAGCTGCACTCACGAAGAAAGTATACAAATATACAAAGCTCCAGCTCGTAAAGTCTCTGAAAATAAAAAAAATATTTGAACAGTGGAACAGCTCTTATTGCCTACTGTACAAAAAACTTCAAACTGAGATATTATCTTGGCAAGTTGATTTTTTCGAGTGCGACTGATTTAAAGTTTTTTGAACTGTTACATCAGAAAAAATTTGGCAAAAACAAATATGGATGGTGAATGGGTGAAGTTTCAAAGAAAGGAGAATTGTGAAAAAATACTTTTGACTTGAATCGGTGAAGATTTGGCTGAGTTGTTCAAGTTTTTCTTAAACTTATCTCCCAGAAAAAGTTAAGAATGCCATCTTAAATTTCATTATTTTGATGTCAGGAAAAAAATTATCGAAAACCATCGAGAATTTGAAGCCACTTCAAAATTTTACTTTATTGCACTAAAATTTAATGAACTATAAAACTGCGAACTTGTAATTTTTCTAAGAATTCTAATAAAAAAGTTTAAAATGTTTAGTAAAATATTTCTAATTTTTATAAACCTTATAAAAAATGTTTGTCTTAGGCTATGCAATCTTTTTTGTAGAACAAACTATTTTTTTTTTTTTAATTAATCAAAATAAAAAGAGAGTAGTCCAAAATGTTCAGGAGTAATCATGAGTGTGTGTAAAGAACCTGAAAAAATTAAATTTTTTATTTCTTTAAGCTCTTTAAGTATTAACATTAAAATAGTTTTATAAAAATTACCATCTTTAGCGCGCTATAATCAAAAATTAAAGTATATTTTTAAACAAAATCAAAGAAAGAGAGCAAAACAGCCAGCAAATGGTAGATGCTGACCCGTGATTTTGATTCGATTTGGTTGTTTTTTTTTCTTTCGTTGCTATTGTTGTTGGCGTTGAAATAAAATGCCGTTAAATAGACATAAAGGATAAGTGGATATGAAAAGTGGCAGCGTAAACAAGCAATGACACTAATTGGTCACGAAATTGTTTCGTGTGTTTGCTTGCTCGCACACAAACACACACACGCTGAGTATGCAACAAAGTGGTAAAGTACCAACACGAGGTATGTTGAAAAATAGTAATAAGTGCATTTCTTTTTTGTAATCGCCAAACAAGGTGAGCGCAAGCAAATGTGACTCGACTGAAAATGACCAACGAGGACTGACAGCCTGAAGAGGGTAATGCGATAAGAGCAACTGAAGAGCAAAAATGAATATTAAAATATGTACTCAGAAAATGGAAAAAGCAAAAATAAAATATCTATGGAACAGGTCGACAAAGTGAAAAGATGATAATTTCAATGGCGCCGAAAAGTCAGAAGGACTTAAACTAAGACAAAATAGACAAAGAAAAAGATTTAAGTAAACAAATGAAAGAGTAAAAAATGTTGAACAGAAAACTGTTTGCAAAAGGATTTACGGAACTGTAGGCATGCCGCGCTTAACTAGAAGTACATACTTAAGAATGTGAACTAATTTGAATGAACATTCACAAGTTTGGAGTACTGGCTTTCCTGAAAGTTTGGCACAAAAATGAGACACCTCAAAACATAGTTACATAATAGTAAAGAGATGAAATGGACGTTGTGTCCGCGAACTAGGCTACATTGCAATAACAACGTATAGAAAATTACACTATGCGTATCTTTCTTTTCATTGGACTGCCAAATTTTGCACAAGCGCACAGTAGTTCCATTTTACAAAATTACAAAATAAGCAGAGATAATTTTAGCAGCAATTGGAATAGGCTTTTCAACCGACAAGTAAAAATATCTTTTTTATATTTTATATTAAATATTTAGAACTAAAAATCAAATAACTCAATTAATACTAATGTCACCCAGTGGTGGAAACTTTACATCCATTAACATTTATCGTACACTTAATTTAAATCTGAAAGTAAAAATATATTCTGGTAATCAATTTTACTAGGCGGCCGCCTCAGTCAAATGAGCTAGTGCGTGACTACCATTCGGGAGTACGCAAGTTTGTATATCCGTCCATGAAACAGCAAAATGATAGAACAATTTTTTTCTAATAGCGCTCTCTGCTCGGCAGACAATGGCAAGCCTCCGAGTGTATTTCTGCCATGAAAAAAGCTCCTCATAAAAAGACCATTTGACGTTCGGAATCGGCCTACAACTGTAGACGCATACCACAAATAGGAGGAGGAGTTCGGCCAAACACCTATCAGGGGTATACGCACCAATTATTATTTCCTTTTTGGCATAGTTGTTACGATGGATTCTAATTTAAAGTGGCGAGCATTATATTTATTTATATAAAACAAAGATTGTGAGTAATTTTATTTTTTTAGCGCATGACCTATCAATTTGATTTATTGAATACCAAAATAATGCACTTATTTAAGCTGATGGGCATTCGGTCATTGGTGTGGAATTTAATTGCGATGGCCGAAGATTTTCTAAGCACTTGTGCAATACCGCTCAATGCACTTAATGCCAAGAGAGAGGATTTAAAGGGTAGGGAGAGTCTGGTAGTGTGCAGACGCACCACCTCTCTGCCCTCTGCATTACCCCTTTGCCGCGGGAAAGAGAGGGTGGCTCGTCCATTCTCAGAACATTTGATCCAAAAAATTATCATTTATTTATTCATATATTTATTTATTTATATATTTATTCATCTACATAGTAGTTAAAGAAATACAAAGTTTCTTACAGACTACATAGAACTAAAAGTATTTGTAAGAATTGTGTATACATACATATTTCGATACTATTTAAAGAAATTATTAAGTGATAATTTAAAATTAAATAGCGATAAATCAAAAGCCAAAGAGTTGAAATATGGTTGAACCCGTTCTATGTTCTAATCATAGTGTTTCGAGGCATAAACAGCTCTAGGTAGAATAAATCATTACTCCGAAGGGTTTTTCTAAAGTTAATGCGCTCTTAAGTCTGGCGAAAGCCAGACAGCAGCAGAGAAAATCAGCCGTACTATCCTCATCCTTTAAACAAGATTTGCACAGTGGTTCGTCGAAATAAGTGTAAAGTACTGCTCTAACGATGCAAAAACTCGTTTTGTACAATTTTTCCAAAACAAAAAAAAAAATTTTTTTGAACAAAATTTGTTTTTAGTATATTTTGTCCTGAAAAATTAAAAAAATAATAATAAGCAGAGCCGACTATATTTCACGTTAAAAACTGTGTACCAAATTTTCAAAATTCAATAAATCTAAAAACTATATTACTAAATTTTTTTTTAATTTACTATGTATTTGTTATACTCAAACCTATAAATAAACCGATTTTCAGAAAAATGTTTGACAATGACCAAAATATGATACTTGAATCACTTGATGTGAAGTCGCTCACCAGCGGTGCATATGAACTTTATTAATGAAAACGCTGGTAGGACTGTAAGACACAAATCTGTCACTTTTTAACGCCGTCTGATCATTAGAGTCTGCCGGGCCGGCGGGAAATGTGGGCAAACAATTTTTGGATTTTGCATGACGATAACGCGCCATCGCACCGAGCCCACATTGTGCTGGATTATTTGGCCAAACATTAAGTAAATACCATCGTGCAAGCACCATATTCACCTGATATGGCCCCGTGCGGCTTCTTTTTATTTCCCAAGTTGAAGTGACTCCTTCGTGTATGGAGATTTCAGTCGATAGAGGAGATCAAAGAGAATGCGTCGAAGGAGCTGAAGCCCATCCCTTCGTCGGTCTACCAGGGGTGCATGGGGAACTGGGTTAAACGTTAGCACATGTATGTTGTTTTAGACAGGTCATATTTTGAAGGAGATAAAATAAATTTTTGCTTGAAATTTAACTCTGCTTTGTTTTATTTAAACCAATACCTAAACCTTTTAATTTGCTCAGATATATATTTTAAACAGTTTTTCCACTTTTTTGAAAACAACTTAAGCCGGGACATGAAATCTAGCTTTGCAAATCTATCACGTGTTTTATTATTAAATGGATATACTCTCAGAAAATATTGAGGGGGGAGCCTGGTTTATGAGGTCTAAAAATTGCATCTCTTTGCGATTTTTTTTTAAGGAAAAAATTAATTTAGCACTGCAAAGTTTTTTCTATCTTTTAATGAACATTTAAAAAGTATAACAAATTTTTGTACTGGTTAAAATAAGTTGAAAAAAATGTTTAACATAGAAATTAGTAGAGCGCTGCAACGCTGAAGTTTCCAACTGGCGTACAAGATACAGCTCGTAATTATTATCTAAAGCAAAAAATTCAAATGGATTTTCTATTATCATGATTTTTTATTCTAGATGAACTAAGAAAACTGAGAGAAATTCCAAGATTTCAACTTTTTGGAGGTTTTAAAGAAAAAAATGCCTTTCTATAAAAAAAAAATTCACTTTAACTTGATATAAAAATCTTGAAAAATTTTTTTTTATCTATTTTGTTAGTTCAAATAGAAGAGAATTTAATACTGAAGGGAACAAGTTATGATTCATTTCAAAAGGTTCATTAGTTTTTTTTCATTCATGTACGCCAATTCAAAGAAATCATAAAAATTAAAAGTCGAGAAAAGAAGATAAAGTTTGTACTATAGCTGTCCGGTCACAGCGTAACTACCTAACGCTCGCCTACCTTTGGCTTTGTATCTACGGAAATATTGAGAATTAGGCTCTGTAACTTTGTGTGAATATTTTGAAATATATTAGGAATCGCTTAAAACGAAAACAAAAAAATTGATTTTTTTGACCTTATAAACCAGGCTCCTCCCCCCTTAACAAAGTCCGGGCTAGTTTGAGTTGCCATAAAATTGTCGCTCAGTATTACTTGATGTTGGTCCACACATGGAGGGAGTTTTAAGCCGACTCCGAACAGATGGTTTTTTATTAAGGGGGTAGTATGGTTAATTCGGTGTAAAACAAGCATATTTTTCGAAATTTTTTGTGTCGACACAGTTGATTTATTCAAAATTTTAAAATTACTTCATTATAAAGTCATATTTAAAGAATATTGTGTGAAATTTTCATTGATTTTTATGAAGAAATGAGTTAGTGGCAGCGAATCTTCGCGGACGTCTCATAAAAAAGTTTTATTGCAGAACTCATTACTGGATCAACTAAAATCAAAAAACCAAATTGATTTCATCAGCTAATAAAGTTTCGCAGGTAACAACGTCGAATTTTTTTTTTTTTTTTTTTAATTTTTTAAAGCGCTTTGAAGTCAAAACACCGATTTTTCATAAAAAAAAACTTGAAAACTTTGTTGTTTTAAAATATGACAAAATTTAAAAAAAAAAAAAACTCGACGTCATTACCTCGTGAATAAAGTAAAGAAACAAAAAAACCAAATTTGAAAAGAATCGGTGCAGTAGATATGAATCTGCAGTGGACACCGACCGTAAAAAAGGCAAGTGTGAGAAAAACGCGTTTAAAGATTTTCGGCAGCGTGAAATCCGGTTGGAGAGGTAGATACTTAATCCTTTGTGTCTTTGTCAATTTTACTCTAATGCACTTCAAACATTCACACAATAATCTTAAGATGTTATAGAATAATTTAAAACAAAAAAAAAAAAAATGAAAAAAAAAAAAATACCATACTACCCCCTTAAGAGCATTTTCATGGCAGAAATACACTCGAAATTTTTGCGATATTTCAGAGTTTAAAAGTTTTTACATCCGATTTGTTTCGAAAAGCCACCAATTAACTTAACAAATTCAAATTTTTAAGCAAGTGGGATTTTTCACAAGTTTTTTCTTTATTTTATTATTTTTTTATTTTTTAAGATCTTCCTTACTTTCTTGTACAGAATTTTTACTTTTAAAACAACATTTAATTTTTACTTTTAGCTCTACTCAAAGCCCACTGTGCATTGTCACTATTTTGTTTTATAGTTTTCTAGTAATTTTTGTTTAACTTTTTGCTTTGGCCAGCAGCTGAAACTTCAGCACTTCAACTAGCAAATTTTTCCAAAGTTATTTTTTTTCTCATTATTTTCTTCATCAAATATCTCAACTTAATGCGAGACGTAACTTTTCACAGCAGAACTTACTTATTGGCGAAGCAGAAGGTAAAAATAAATAAAATATAAGAGTTGTGAAAAAAGTGTGTCGAAATTAAGACGTGTGCAACTAACTAGGCATGACAAAATACTTCTAAACATGATTTGCTTAAATAAGCGCATTTTCATTTGCTACTTTCAAAACAACTTCGGACAAAATTTGCCTTAATGCAATACAGAGTTGATGCTGGGATTTTATACTTACAAAACTTCTGGCTTTCTTACTTGAAAGCATGACCTGCATATTTCGTGATTTGGGTATAAGAATTAAAAAAAATCAAATTTAAAAAATTTTTGTAGTTGCATAAAAATTTGGCACAAAACATGTGTTACTATTTATTTGAATTTCGATCTGCTGCTGCTGATCCTTTAGCTTGCACTCGGTGACATTACTAACACAGCGTCATGAAATACAACTTTTTTTCGTGGAGCAGTCTTATCATATCTTTGACCTAGCATTTGCTGGAATTTCTGCTGTTTTTCTATTACGATCACTTGTTAGACATCAACTTGCAAAAATTTTAAATAAAGGAAGCCGAATTTCATAAATATTTTAGAGTAGTTATCAGTAAAATAAATAAATCGTTGAGAATTCATAATAGACGAGTTTAAACCAAAAATAGATGAATAAGGTTGACACTTGTCTATCTTATCATAAAGCTATAGGACCATCGTGTCTGTACATAGAAAATCATATAGAAAAATGTCGCTCACTGTAAATGCGCCTTTACATATTTTATTTACACTTTTTTTGTAAGTAGGTATTTAAATAAAATAAATTTTAAATGAATTGTTAAATTGAATTCATTTAAAGATATCGGATAGTATAATAACATGCTTGGATTTTATTCACATAAAGAAAATATTAATCAAAACTCTTTGCGGTCTAAAGGGAGGGCTTTTGTAGTAGTATGAACTATGTATATTTTTGTATAAAATTAATTAAAATTAAAAAAATGAATAAGTAGTCAAAACTCATCGTTATGTGGTGCACACTTTTCTTTGACGCTGGCATTATATACCTATCTAGCTCAATTTTGTCTAAGGAAAATTTTTATATTTTTGGTTCCATTTTTAGTATATAACGATGGATTTTCATTTAGAGCAACAATGGCAATGTGGTGTAGAAATCCGCCTCTAAAAGTGAGCGAGAGGGAAAATTCTTGATCTGATTTGGATGATGAAATAATTGATTTTGATAAAGTTAATAGTGTCCTAGACTTTTCAATATATGCTCTACACTGAGGGTATATGGAGAAGAGTACGCGAACTACGCACTGGGGTAAATTTCACCCAACCACTTTTGTAGCTCGGCATGAATTCGGTGCGTACTAACTACTGAGAAATTACTGCATGAATTTGAAGAGTAAAAAAGTAAATAAAGAAACAAAAAGAGTAGAATCGGCGTTGCAAAGTACAGCAAACAGTTATTATTATTAGATATCCAGATGTTAGAAATAAACAAACCACAACCAATCGAACCCTTTGTATTGTGACTCACACCCCAGTGTGTCTACCGAAGGTCAAAGTCAGACAAAGATCTAAAGTTTCAAGGCGAAAAAATTCTGCAAAGAACATTAAGGGGGTATTCTAGTCTAGAGGCCCGAGTTTCGAGCATTTTTTGACGATGAATAAAAAAAAAGCTATTGATATTTTTACGATACATTTTTTTATTATTTATTTATTCATATATTAGGAGCACACAAAATAAATTAAAAAAAAAATGAATTTTCATGGAGTTATGCGTCCTTGAAGTGGAAGGGGGGAATAAAAGGCAGTGTCCCCGTCGTCACGATTTCTACCCTTGTGGTCATCTGAAAAAAAAAAAAAATACAAATTCTTAATTAATATGAATGTCATTATCGTATGAACCAGAAAAAACGGAAAAAAAAATTGTTCCATAAAATGGCGGCTACTCAAAAAATTGAGGTCGATTTTTCTCTTATTTTTAAGCTTTCTCGAATTGTTTACACATATTAAAAAATTGAAATTTCCAGTTTTTCGAGCTTCATACGATAGAGATATATTTAAGGAATATTCATGACAAATTTCAAGCAAATCGGTTGATTAGAACTTGAGATATCGTGCCGACCGTATCGAACGAAGTAGTTTCGAGAAACACCTGCCTTTTGTTACGGCCGTCCCCTCAAACCAGTTTAGCTGCCACGTCACTAAAATAGTTGTAGCTTCGAAAATAATTCGAATTTTGAAAAATCCTTTTAGGGAGATATTTTTGAATACTTAAACTATCAAATTTTGAAAAAAAAAAATTTTCGATTTTTTCAAATTTCTAGACTAGAATACCCCCCAAAACTGTATTCTTTCTAGAGGAGTTGGGCGGTCAAATTCGCCTAGGAATGCAAATTTAGTAACTAAAAGCGTATGCGAGATTTTACCGCAGATTTTGGAGAAGTCTGTGTAGATCGGGTCAAATTCTTCCTCGAGAACTCAATTTCTGTCCCTTCCAACGTGTGTTTGTTCATGTTGACATTTCTTTGTTCTTTTAGTGAAAGAAAAGACGTTGAGCATAAGGAACACCTCTTTATGGCGCCCGCGTTCTGTTAAGTTCACCACTGTTTCCAGTCTCGAATAGATGGTATCCTCATGCCAGCCTACCTTTATCATAGACCAACTACATAACAACCACAGGACATATGTATATAAGCATATACATATAATTGGGGCTTACTCCTTTTATTGGGTGGCCGAGCTCCTCCTCCTGTTTGTTGTGGGTGTCTTGATATTTTCACAATTGGAGGGATTTACAGTTTTAAGCAGACTCCGAATGGCAGACAGTTTTTTCTGAAGAGCCTTTTCATACCAGAAACACGCTCGGAGGTTTGCCAATGATTGCCAAGGGATGACCGCTATTTAAAAAAAAAAAAGTTTTCTATCAATTGGCGTTTCGAACCTGCGCACTTTTGAATTGTAGTCACGCAACAACTCATTCGGCTACGGGAGACAATTACTGCTTTTACAAACTAGTCAAATTCAGAGCCCCTTTTTTATACTTTTCTCCTCTTTCGATAGACTACAGTAATTCAGAATGGGTCTAACTAAATAATGCAATTCACAAGTGCCGCAAGCGTTTACTTTTACTTAGTCACTCAAGCAAATCCAAAATTGCACACAAACACCACAACTACAATTCAACTGCATATACTAAACGCCTTTGCTCAACAAACTTTCGAAAAAAAGTTGAAAACAATAGTCTTGTTTGTGGGTATATACATACAAATCTATTTATGTGTGCAAAGAAGGCTTAAGCGTACGCATGTACATACATTCCAGAAGATTTTTAGATTTTGATCTGGGCGTACGTGCAATAAGTCTGCACACATGCGAGAACTATTCAACAAAACCTAAATCTTCGACACTTTGGCACTTTTTGCTAAGTATTATTTTCAAGAGAAAATAGCAACTGTTTTCTTACTATGCCACACTTTCATACCTCTGCATCAATATTTTATGCGTACATAAAGAATAAGTTGAGGTGTCCACATACACACATGCACATAATCCTTCCGTGGCTGGTTAGAAGATTTGACCGCTTTTACATATTTAATCATGGATTACAAGCGTATTGGCAAAGTTTTTGTATTGGATATCTGATGGCTTGGATGAAATTTAAGCCACTTTTGTGTTCACATCAGGCATAAATAAATTCACACTTTGTCACTCATACGCCCCGTCTGCCATTCGTGGGGAAAGCTTTGCTTCACTAAGAAAATTTTATATATATACTTCTATTATATTAGGATATATGAGTCTGTGTTGATAAGTGAAAAAAATTGCTTTCTTTCACTTGCTATTATTTGCTCGACGGGAAATTGTAATCCGATTTTGGGAAAATATTTCAACAAATCAGTCAACAAGGGAGTAATAAATACATACATATACATACCTATATATGTAGATACATATTTTCATATATTTGTATATATTCATGTGCTTATGCGCTATAAGCGTTTATGCATGTTATTATGCTTGTTCAGATCTAAACAAGTCTGAACTTTATTTTGCTCATGCATTTTTGGCGCTTTTACCATAAATTCACAAGCTAAATTGATTTTTAGGATTGTAACTTTTCAAACTAACTATTCCACAAATGTTTACTATAAGAAGTTGTACTTTTTTGAACATTTTTTTAATCAATCTTAATCTTCTAATTTAAAATTTCTTGACTCTATAAAGATTAGTCAATGACTCTTTTATTTAATATAATTTTCTTGAGTTTGCCTCCGTGCCCGAGTGGGTTTGTGCTTGTATATCATTCGATTTGTCCTAGATTTAATTAGCACTGTGTACTTAAACCGTAAATTAATAGGAATCGTTTTTTTTAATAACAGAACTCCGGAAGACATTTGCAATCCTAAAAGAGTATTTCTTCTATGAAAATACTAGGTTGTATAGGATGTAAAAGTTTTGCGGTTCAATAAGAAAAACACAATTTTATGGTTTGAAATACACTTCATTATTCAGTATAGTCTCTTCTTCCAAGAGGATTCCAACTTATGAATTCCATTCCTGAAGTGAGAATCTCGACGGGCTCAAAAATTTGCTTCCACAGCTGTTATGAGTTCATCATTTGATATAAAACGCTAACCACGCATGACTTCTATTAGGTCTGGATGAGATAGAAGCCGCTTGGTGCCTAATCTGGTGAATGCGAGGGATGCTTTAACAATTTGAACTTTAATTCATGGACTTTACCATTGGCAAAATGCTCTTGTGACACAGAGAATTGTTCTGATGACAAATAATTTTTTTCTTTTGCAAACTGGGTCCTTTTGCTCGAGTTTTTTTTTTCAGTTAGTCTAAAAATTTACAATAATATTCAAAATGTGTTGTTTTGCCAGTTTGCAAATAATCCACAAACTAAATTTTTTTCGCATCCCAAAAAACTGATGCCAGCGATTTCTGAGCATGAACTCGTTTCGAAACTGAAGAACCAAGCTCACACCACACTTTAGCCTCTTGTTTTGGTTTAGCATCATGGTAATATACCCAAGACTGTTCCATAGTGATGAATCGACGCACAAAATCCACTTTATCCTTTCGAAAATACTCTAAATTTTGCTGAGAAAGTCGCATTCGAATATTTTTATTGTTCCATTGTTAGCGAATGCGGACTCATTATGCACACAGCTTTCTGAAACCCAATACTTCAGTCAAAATATTGCTTACGCTGCCCAATGAGATACTTAGAGCTTCTACTACATCTCTTTCAGTTACTCGACGATTTGCCAATACGATATCCTGTATTTTTTCTACGATTTCTAGCTTGAAGGCGTATACGACCACGTTTGAATTCAGCAACCTGTCTGGCTTGATATTTTTCCATTGTACAAAACACTGACACATGTCAATACTAAATGGCTTGTAAACAAAAAATGAATTGACAGATTAATATGAAACTTCACTTACTTTCATATAAAGAGTGTACCAACATAACAGAAGCAAAGAAAATTGAGGCAAGTAAGAACACTCTCTCTTATCGAAGAGCAACCTAGTACATATGCTCTTTCGGAAGCGGCATAAAACTGTAGACTCCTCTATTTGTAAATCAACATCAAGGCACGCTGCCCACATTTGGAGGAAAATCTCAGTCAAACGCCTGATAGACTGTGCGCTCAGACTGTTCCTAACTAAAGAACATAAGTTAACTAAATTCTTTTTCGATTGGGCGTTTCCTACCCTAATTTTCTCTTTGATCTGTTAGTACCAACAAGGTAGCCTAGTGAATTCAACATCTACTTTTCCGGTAGGTCTTGGCTTATCAAAAAATTAAATAATATATTTGCTTTCTTGGACAAAAATTAGTGAGTTTCGCTGGCCTAAAACCACATGAGATCATTGAAACGACATTCCTTTTCATTTGCTTAAACATTACTTACATAAAGAGTCTTTTGTGCTGTCAGTTTATTGGTCAGTAAACAATTTCTGTTTAGTTCTTAACGCATGAGCCATCCCAGCAGACGCCTGCTGAATGCTGAATTGGCTCCTATACACTTCTTTAGCCTTTACTTGGAGCTCAAAAATGAGGTTCAGCAATATGTACTCGTGTGCATACTTACTGGACCTAACAGGCAATAAATGGCATTTATCGAAATTCAATTTACTCCTTCATAAACTCTCGCCCCACAGAGACCAAGACCGTTATTGGAGATCAAGACTCGCGAGTTGACCCACGAAACATTGGCACAACTGCGTTATTTAAATTGAAACAGTTTTGACTGATACTTACATATCTAGTAAAAATATTCGATATACCCAAATAATGTCTAGCATATAAAGGAACCACGCATGATACTCACCAACTATGGAAATGCCCACTTGAACTAACTCACGAAGGAATCCTCTCGCACCCGACCTCGACACTTGATTTCATGCAATCAGATCAACCGGATTTTTATCCGGCTCAAGACTATCACTTCAGCAGCATTCCCCAACGATTCATAGGGAACATTTTATGATGCTACAGGAATAACAGCACCATCAAAACAGCGCATTCAGTTGGCACCATTAAATAGTCTCGTTGACTAGGCTTGGGGGTGCTGTCGAAACAGGCAGGGCTTAATAGGTCTTCTACAACAACAATCCATACTCCATAAGAGAATCTTAATTTTTTTATATTTTTACTACATTTTTAACTACTAAATGATTAGAAAGAAAATGTAAAAATAACAACCTTATATAACTCTCCAACTTTACTTCACAGATCCTACTAGTCACTGTGTCTACCTCACTCTACATTTCGAGAGTAGTTGCTGTAAACCACCCTATGGATGAACGTGGTAGTGATGACATGAATAGCAATACGTTTTTAGCCGCACGCCAACGACTGAGGCAACAACAACAGGAATTGCAGAACGACCGATATGAGCAGAATCGCTTCACAAACAAATTTTACGATAACAATGGAGTAGCGACTGCGGCACTTTGTACTTCAAATAACAACAACAACATTGAATACAATAACAACTTGCAACAGCAGCGCCAACAACAACTACAAAACAGACTCATAAACGCAGCTGAACCACACATGATAAATAGCGCAAAGGAAGCGGACGCTAAGCAGAAATCAGCAACAATGGACATGCGACGAGTAGGCGAAGTTGAAGCAGACACAACGGCCGCAAAGATGAAATCTGAATTGAGTGAAATATTTAGAGGTTTCCAGAATGCACCGCAGAATCAAAAGTAAGTGGATTATTGGGTGTTACATCCCGTTTTTTTTTTTTTTTCATAGTCACTTAAACGTATGTGTTTCAGCGCGAAACTTTTTCATCAAACGAAGCTTCTGCGTCGCTCCGCGCCAACTATACCGAATGTGGACTCAGCACTTTCTACGGATGAGGAGGAGCTTGATTTGGATCTGCCTTATGGCATACAAAATGTGCGCAAGCGCTTGGCGCGTCATAAACCGGATCTTACCAAATCGGTGCGTTAACGATAAAAAACAAAATTATAAATAAATTTTTATAAAGTTCTCACACTTTGACACACAGATCACTTACCAATCGCTCTGTCCCACAAAACGCATTGCAATTCCACTGGAAACATCCGGTTATGAGTATCGCCCGAGCCACTATATCGAAGTGACCTGCGCACATTATACGCCGGCGCACAGCTACGAGTTCAGAAAGAATCGGGTAATTAAAAAACTGCGTGTATGACTAATCTCTATGTAATTATATCCTTTTGATTTGCTTTGCTCTCATTTCTCACAGATTTGTTCAGAGGCGGGCTTCTCTTGCATCCAGCTGAATCGCACCATACATCTGATACGACGCAATAAGTCATCCAATGACGAATGTTGGGAATCGGAAATACGTATTGTTCCCTCGGGTTGTGAGTGTATGTGGCCGAAGCATGATAATGGCGATATTGCAGCCTATCATGAGGGACAGAAACGTTTTGGCGGTTACGCCAATGTGCACGCAAATGCTGATTACGAACAGGGTGAAGGCTATCGTCAAATTCAACCGCAACAAGTCGAACTCTTTGGCATAAATGGATTACGTCGCGGCGAGAATTCCGATGGCGTCGGTTTTGAAGCCTTCGAATATAATTAGGAGAGCATTTTGAGATGGAATTTTGGTTCTAAAATTAACATAAAAGATTGTAATAATGATGACGATTTATTTGATTGACGAATATGACAAGAAATGCATTGAAATATATGAAAAAAATAATTTTTTGGTTGAAACATGGATTGAAGTGGGACTCTTAGAATCATCACCATCATCGCTAAAAACTCCACTCATTCAAAGAAAACAAGTTATGAGTGTAAATAAGGGATTGTGAAAAACGGCAAATTGCTTAATTAACTTACATTTTAACGGTGTTTGTTACATTTTTATATTATTTAACATTATTCTGCGACACCTAGTTTCATCATGTTTTTCTTGTTACTGTATTTTTATGGCAGCTAAAGGTAAAATGACCAGGCAAACATAGGCAGGAGTATCTAAAACTTAAGTGCACCTATTTAGCTAAGAAAATCTATAGGTAAAAAATATCTTATCATAACAGGTTTTGAAAATATGTGAAGTAAATTAAGTTTGCAATAAACGAATAATTTAAAAACCTTTCTGTCTTTTTGTTGCATGGCACTACAATTTTTTTTTTCCTAACCGAAGCAATTTTTGTGAAAGTTGGCTCAGAGAAAAAATACGAAGGGGTTGAGGGACCATAGTAATGGTAATGGTTGTACGGGTTAGGCTGAGGCCTTTATGAACTGCGACCAGATTAATCTATTGGGCGCCCCTAAATGCTTAATTTGAATTATTTAGTAGGGAATTCGAGGAATCGATCCAACTCCTTAGGAGGGAGTATTTTTAAGTAGTCATCCTCTAGTAGGTACGAGCCCACGATTATGTGTCTTTTGTGGCCTAATGCTTCACAATTGGCGATTAAGTGTTCCATGAACTCCTCTTCCTCACAGCAGAACCTTGTATTGTATTGAAATATTTATTGCAAGCAAAGTGACCTTTCAGTGCTTCACAGAGTAATCTAAGGTCTTTTTTATGTAAGGTTAGAATAGATTTTGCTCTGCTGGTATTAAAGTTCAAGAACCTTTTGGAGTAATTACGGCCGTTTGTACCGTACCAACATTCACTGTATTTTATTGGGGTCTATTTTTTAGTTTCTTGTTTTAGGTTGTTTTTTATTAAATCTCGACCTTTCCTTTTTTTTGGCTTAAAAGTCTGCCTTCAAATCCTGGTACCCAAATCATTGAGACCAGATTAAGAGTCGCCAGTTGGTTTTGTGCATTGTTGCACTCTATGAGGAATTTGAATTAAAGGACTGATTGGCTGTTCGAAAGTATTTTAATTTTTACTTTTTCGAACCCTCTTTTGGATACTATTTCCATTATTTCAATTATTGCGAAAAGCTCTGTATGGCAAGTTGTGGTATCTTTACTTAGTGTTAAAGGTTTGTGTGCTCTATGCTCCACTATGCTTGCTCCTACACCCTAGAGCGTCGAGAAAATATAATCTTTTATGTATTGAGTTCCTATTTATTTGATCAAAATTTATTTATTTATTTATTTATTCAAATCAACAAACAAGAGGCTTACAGACTATTACATAGGTAGATACAAATTAAGACCTTATGACAAGATTCTTATAAGTAACTTCTTAAAAGTAGACTTAGAGTAAGAGAAATCAAAGACTAAGGGAGAAGAATAAACACTAAATTGAGCTAGCGTCCTTCTAAACGGAGCATTAATTCCATAAACATTTCATTACAACGGAAAATGCGGTAGCGAACATTAAAATTAATTTTATTGAGAAGATACGAACAATCTATTGAGCCCGCACAAATATCGAAGACAAAACGCATCGACAACGGAACACGCCTAGACTCTAAGGGCATTCGATTAATTAATAAGCAACGAGCCCGACAAGGCGGAATGGGATCAACGAATTTCATCGGGCGCAAAGCAAAACGCATACAAGCTCTCTGAATAGACTCTAATCTATGAATATAGACTGCATGAAACGGTCTCCAAACGAATACCGCGCATTCTAACCTAGACCGAACTAAGGACGAGTGCAACAGTTTGAGAGTTTGAGAGTATAGGGATCAGAAAACGAAGAACTATTTCGACGAATAAAGGCTAACATTTCGAACGATTTAGAAATAATAAAGTTTATATGGGTGGTGAAGTTGAGCTGGGAGTCAAAATAAACACCCAGGTTCTTTAATTCACTAATTGACTTTAGCGGCGAGTTCGAGATGTAGTAAGCTGTTGGAATAACATTAAAAGTGACATTTACTTATGTTTAGGAACAAACGATTACGCACACACCAACTATATAAGTTATTCAACTCACACTGGAGAATGGATGAATCTTCTGGGCATTTAATTTCATAATAGATATTTAAATCATCTGCGTATAGAAGAGAATTACACAATGGAAAACAGGACGAAATGTCGTTAATAAAGAGGATAAATAGTAGCGGACCTAAGACACTACCTTGAGGAACACGAGAAGAAGCAATAAAAGAATAAGACGGTACATCGTCAGGTCGAACGACACAGTGCCTATTGTTGAGGTAGGAACCACTTAAGAAATTGAGAGTGAAAGCTGAAAACTAACTTTTCGAGTGTTGTTTTTCACTCTGACATAGTGATTATTTTGGGAGTTGCTATTTTGTTGGGATCAGAAATAATCGTTTTTTTTTTAGTTTTAAATTTTTCATGAGAAGTAATGATTAATTTATTTTCTGTTTTATTTTTCTCATATCTTGAGAATTATTTTTTCTCTCAAACAGAAAAATTAAATTTAATAACAAAAATAATTGAGAATTAGGTTTTGTTTTTCACTTTTTTTTCGAAAAACTCAAAACGACACACCTCACCTTAATATATACGCGCACATATCAATGAAGTGCGTTTCTCAATTTAGAGCACTAAGTCTTTGTGTGCAATTTTTGACAATTAATTTATCTTCATATCTAAATTGAGTATTTCGTTTCATAAAAATATTAAGAGTCTATCAAAGGTGAGGTCTAGATGTCAGTGGTAAATAATTCTGAGACGGTAATTTTTTAATAAGGCGTTTTTCAATAGGTGCGCTTCAACTTTTTTCCGATAGGGAGGGCGAACGACGCAATATTTTTTTATTTTTCGCTTGTCATTTGTAAACTTCATTAGTATACATTTCATCGTGGAACGCTACACACTTGAGCAACGCGTTAAAGTTAGTCAGGCTTATTATGAAAACGGGCGTTCAAATCAAAATGCATATCGCGCACTTCATCTTCAGTGAGGACGCACATTTTCACCTCAGTGGATTCGTCGATAAGCAGAATTTGGTGTTTGGTGCGGTTTACATGCCGGCGGCGTAATTGGCCCATATTTTTTCGTTGACGAGAACGATCGCCACGTTACTGTGAATGGAAATCAATAGCTCGACATGATAAACGATTATTTTTGGCCGCAATTGAATGGAATGGACTTAGACGACATGTGGTTTCAACAGGACGGGGCCACAAGCCACACAGCACACGCTACAATTGATTTGTTGAAGAGTAAGTTCGATGAGCGCATTATTTTCAGAAATGGACCGGTCGAATGGCCGCCGCGCTCGTGTGATTTGACGCCTCTAGACTATTTGCTTTGGGGTTATGTGAAGTCATTGGTCTACAGTAACAAGCCGGCGACGATTTGTGAGCTCAGAGCCAATATTGAAAGCGACATTGCTGGAATTTCGGCCGATTTATGCAAAAGAGTGGTCGAAAATTGGGTTCAACGATTGGACTTCGTAAAACGTGCACGCGGTGGTCATGCAAAAGAAATCGAATTTCATACTTAAATGTATATGTTCAAACTCGATAATAAAAAAAAAATTAGTTAAAAAAGTCAAACCGTTTGTGTTTTATTAAAAAAAAAGTTTAAGCGCTCTTACTGAAAAACGCTTTATTTCTCAAATCGACAGATGTACAATTTTACACGATAGAACTCGATAAAATTATTGAAACATATTATAAAAATGGTCGATCTTTAAGAACAACATAACGCAAAATTCACGGGTTTTTTTGGTGGAAATGAGTTGACAATTCGAAGATTAGTGAAAAAATTTCAAGAAACTGGTCCTGTCGGGGTTAAAAAAAAAGGACTGGCAAACCAAAATCTGGATGTGTTGTTGAGAATATTGCTACTGTAGCTTCAGTCAAGTGTTGCTGAATGACCGATATTTCGACGTTCCCAACAATTAGGCGTTCATGAATTGACTGTTTGGTGCTCATGGTGGTCATTTAAATTAAATATTTTTTCACATTATTTTTTTCATAATAATTTGTTTCTTTACTTTTCGTATAATTGTTCAAACCCGTATTTTGAATAAAGATAGTGAAGCCTGAAAGAATCTAAATTTTTTTTATATTTTATTCTAGGCGCGTCTACTGAAAGACCCTTCAGTTCGTTCTCTTACAATACACAAAGGCAAATTTAAAGAATGCAATTTTCCATCAAAACTTCACACTTATTAATCAAAATTTTTTAAAAATTTTCAAGTAAGAAAATTATAGCCCATTGATTGTTAATGTACTGAAGTGCAATTTCGAAATAATTCAAAAATTGCTTCAATTTTTTTAATTTTTTTAAAACATCCAGGTAAAAATATATGGAGCAAGGAACTTTGAACATTGAATTGGAAGATATTCAAGAAAAAAATTTTACTTTACTCTTTAATTTCTTTTTCCCCATTTGTCAAGATTTTCCTCTTTCTTTTGATTACAATACGTGAAATTTAAAATTTTTAATATTGTAATTTTCCCATTTCCTCAACCCATGTGAAACTTTAAGATTCTCCGAGAAAACGAAGAAGCTTAAATAGAAATAAAACATAGAAAAAAAGTTTTTAATATCCATGAAACTAACTTTATGTGATGGATAACACAGGCTTACAAATTAATGACTTTTTTGCTCAAGAGCCAGGTCATCAAATTACTATTTAAAATCGGTCGCTGTGTCTGAAAATCCACCTAATTTTTTTTCTGTGATGCAGCTTTCGAGATATCGTCAAATGAGAGTTTTGAATTAAGGAAGAAAAGGTACATATGTTACTGCCAACTTGGGGCAAAGACATGGAAATGTTGCTGTCGGCTTTTAAAGCAATAGGCCGACTGGTGCTAAACTATGCCGCGCCTGTCTGGTTGTTGTTGTTGTTAACAGCATAGGTAGCCCTGTCAGTGTAGGCATATCATCGTTCGTCTTCGTCTAGTTCATCTAAGGGTAGGCCCAGGAAACATGCTGTTTCCTGTCCAGAGGGAGAGGGGGGTTAGATGAGTCGGTTTAGGGGGGCATGTGAAGAGGTGGTTAGTGTCGTGCAGGGTACCTTCACATGCCGGACATGTGTTTGGTATGTCGGGGTCGATTCTGGATATGTAGGAGTTTAACCTGCTACAGATCCAGAACGTAGTTGTGCCAGTATTACACGGGTCTCACGGGGAAGCTGGAGCTCTTCGTCTGCAATAGGTGGTGGTTGGACTCCGATTACGGCATTCACAGGACGGGAGTTCAAGAAGGTGGTAACGGTCTCCCGGTGAATGTCGTTTATTGACTGTCTAAATACTGTCCGGTCCAGTAGGTTACGGTCAGTTTTGTCCTGGATTTCGTCAGCGTAGTATAGGAGGTGTCTCCTGACGTGCCTGGGAGGCGGCTCGGGCTCAAGCAGGTGTCTGCAGGGGTGAAACCTGCGGTAACATCCCAGCAGGAACTGCTTGCTGAGCAGTTTGTTGTGCTCCGCTACTGGGAGCATTTGTGCCTCGTTGTGAAGATGTTGGATGGGTGACATCAGGAGGCACCCGGTCGCTGTCCGAATGGCGGTATTTTAACATGTCTGTAGCTTTGTCCACTGCGAATCACTAGTTCCAGGCGACCAGACAGGCGTAGCATAGTTTAGAACCTCCCGGCCAATTGCCTTAAATGTCGAAAGCAACAGTTCTTTGTCTTTGCCCCAAGTGCTGCCGGCCAGCGATTTGAGGACCTTGTTGCGATTTTGGACTTTTGTGGCAATTGCGGTTGTATGCGCAGAGAAGGAGAGCAAGCTGTCAAAGGTTACACCCAGAACTTTGGGGTTATTTACAGTCGGAATTGGTGTGTCGTCGACTTTTACCTCCTTACCACCTCTTCAGCCCTGGCGGGAGTGTCGACTGATAAATATCATCTAGTAGCGTGGAATGGCTGACTGTATCGAAAGCCTTCTTTAGGTCCAACGCTTCTAGGACAGTCCTCTCGCAGGGGCGGTTTTGGTTAAGCCCGCGATTTATCTGGGCGTTTATGGCAGTGAATGCAGTGGTGGTGCTGTGCACTCGTCGGAATCCGTGCTGATGTGGGGCTGGGGCCAGGTGTGTCGTGTAGAGTGGGAGTAGGAGGGCTTCAAGTGTCTTCACTACTGGGGAAAGGAGAGTTATCGGCCGATAAGACTCCCCTTGGTTGGCGGGTTTCCCAGGTTTCAGTAGTGGGACCACTCTCCGTGCTTTCCACTTGTCAGGGATGATGAGAGTGGCCAGGGACAAATTGAAGACCCTTGTGAGGAATCCTACTCCCAGGGGTCCCAGATGTTTCAGCATCAGCGCGTTTAATCCGTCAGGGCCAATGGCTTTCGATAATTTCGACTTTTTGATGGCCGCCTGAACCTCATCACCGGAGAAAGTAAGTGGCGCACTGTCGTTCGTCAGTTTGTGCAGCCTTCTGGTAACACGACGTTTGGTTCTGTCGCCCGGAGGATGCAGTATGAAAAGCCGGCTAAAATAGCTCGCGCATCTCTTCGGGTCCGACGAAGTACAACCGTTGAAGGTGATAGCCACCTTCGTCGGGTTCGACAGGGACCTAACGGTGGACCAGAGCTTACTCACCCCAGAGGTGAGGTTGCAGGTCTTCAGGTGCTCAACCCATTTAGTCCGCTTGTGTTGATTTACCAGGTGCCGGATCTCCAAATTGAGATCCCTTATGCGGGGATCCCCGGGATCGGCCTGGCATAGGTGGTCACGCTCGTTTGCTAAACTGGCTGCTTCGGCTGGGAAATGAGGACGGATGTCCTTATATCTTCCAGCTAGAATGAAGCGAGCCGCAGCAGCTGTGAGCACCTTGCGGAATGCGCGTTCGCCCACGCGCACATCAGTGGGTATGGGAAGAGCGGCGAAGGTGTTCTCGGTGAATTCCGTGAAGCCGGCCCAATTAGCTTTTTTAAAGTTAAAATAGGACCGGTGTTTTGCCGGAAACGAAGTCGGCAGGTCTCTCAATCGAGACGATAATGGGCAAGTGGTCTGATGCAAGCGATAGCATAGGTCGCCACGTTATGCTATTTATCAGACCCGCGCTAGCTATCGTTCGGTCAGGCGAGCTGCTACAATTGCCCGCTACCCTGGTGGGGTCGTCGTCGTTCACCGTGCTGAATGTCGAGTCGTCTATCTGCTCTGCCAATTGCTGTCCCCTACGATCATTTGGCAGGCTTGAATGCCAAAGATCGTGATGCGCATTAAAGTCACCTACAATCAATCGGTTTTCACCTCTGATGAGTGCACCTATATCAGGGTGATATCCTGCCGGGCAACAGGTGACAGGGGGTATATACATGTTAAATATTTCGAGCGCGGAATCGCCTGACCGGACAGCTATGCCTTGACATTCTAAGGTGCTGTCCCTGCGGTCGATTCCTTCATCGATAAGACGATACTGCACAGTGTGGTGAACTATAAACGCTAGGCCAGCCACCACCATTGTCTCGCTCGCGATCGTGTCTGTGCACGTTATAGCCATCCCTGGTGATCAGAGATGACCTAGCGTGCAGCTTTGTTTCTTGGAACGCAGCTCTTTTAATACTGTGCCGGCTCATAAAGTCAACTATCTCGTTACTCGTAAGTCCGTTGCAGTTGAATTGGAGAAGCTTCAAGCTTCTCGGTGAGGTCAGTGTAATTCGGGGGGTGAGGGACGCGTGGGGTTGTCTACGTTAGACCTGCTGCGCAATCCACTGTGGTTGTTGCGGCCTGATGGTGGTGGGCGGCCGCGCCTCTGGGGGCGGTAGTGAGTGCAGAGCTCTGCAGCAGGGGGCAACGTAGGCAGTTGTCCACTCACGGGTGGTGCGCAGGCCGGAACATCTCCGAAAATGGCACCAGCCATTGCAAGAATTACACTGGACTGATACCAGATTCCGAGGTATTACGGCCTGACACACGGAACAGACTGTGCGGGGGACCAGGAGCTGCTGGGGCAGGAAGGATGGGAAGGGGTTGAAGGGGAGTTGTGTTGCTCCGATAGGCTCCTCACCGTGGAGGTGTGGGTAGTGGTGGCGGTTGGTAGTGCCGGTGTATTAGCCGTGGAGGCATCAGACGCCTGCTGGCGGGAGCAACACGTGGCCACATACCGTGTGGACCACTTCCTATGTGACTTAAGACCCGAGCAGGTCTTAAGGTGGCTCCACCCGTTGCACTTGTTACACCTAACCGAGTTGGAGTTCGGGTGAAGCCGTTTGTGGCAGACGCAGCAGTAGAATACTTCTGGCCCAGGGTTGGATTCGATTCCAACTCTGCGGAGAAGTATTTGGAGCAGGATTGCTGCGAGAGTTTGCTCCTGTGACTTAAGGGGTGGGATGATATGGGTTTCACTAGACAGGGCTAGTATACTGGGGCGGCAGCCCTTGGTCGGGAAAAACGGTACGTAGAACCGGCTGCCATGGGAATGCCTGTCTGGTCGCTTGGCACCAGTGATTCGCAGTAGACGAAGCTTCAGACCTGCCAAAACACTGCAGTAAGGATCGCGACAGGATGTCTTATGATGTCACCAATACAACGCCTACACGATGAGGCCCTTTTGCTGCCTGTTAAGGAGCATAACAAATTGCTCAGTAAGCAGTTTCTGCTAGGGTGTTACCGTAGGCCTCACCCATGCAGATACCTGCTTGAGCCTTAGCCACCTCCCCGGCACATTAGGAGGCATTTCCTCAACTACGCGGACGAGATCCTAGACAAAACAGACAGACAGCTACTTGATCGGATAGTGTACAGACAGGCCATAAACGACATTCATCGGGAGACTCTCACCACCTTCTTAAGCTCCCGACCCCCGAATGCCGTTATCGGAGTCCAACCACCACCAATCGCAGACGAAGAGCTTCAACTTCCCCGAGAGCCCCGCGTAACCATGGCACAATTACATTCTGGATACTGTAGCAGGTTAAACTCCTACTTATCCAGAATCGACCCTGAGATACTAAACAAATGTCCATCATGTGAAGGCAGCCCGCACGACACTGACCACCTTTCACATGCCCCATTAAACCCACTTCTCTAACACCCCTCTCCCTCTGGACCCAACCCGTCGAAACAGCTAGTTTCCTGGGTCTACAGTTAGATGAGCTAGACGAAGACGACCGGTGATTACGCAACACTGACAGAGCAAAGGTACTGCTACAACAACAACAACATCCAATGAAGCGTCCCCTTGCACGTCGCCTTGGCAACGGCGAATATCGTAGGCGATGGAACGATGAGTTGTATGCGCTTTACGACGACATAGACATAGCGCAGCGAATAAAGCATGGCATGGGTCATGTTGTCTGATTGGATACAAACGCTCCGGCTTTGAAAGTATTCGATGCGGTACCAACTGGTGGTAGCAGAGGAAGGAGAATGCCTCCTTTGCGTTGGAAAGATCAGGTGGAGAAGGACTTGGTTTCACTTGGTGTATCCAACTGGCACCGGTTAGCACGAGAAAGAAACGTGATATGTTAAGCTCGGCCAAAATCGCTTAAGCGGTTATCGCGCCTATTAAGAAGAAGATATATGAATTCAAATGCCTCAGAAAATTTTCGCTGAGCTACGCGATTTTCCGATTCTGATTCATAGCTATATCTTTCTAGTTTATATTAAACAAAAATTATTTTTTTTGGCCTCCATTAGATGCTGCTGACGGAACTTTAAAGCAGAGCTGGGCGATAAATATTAAATCCATGTGAATTTCGATTACTTTAGTCGCAATTTCGAACATTTTTAAATTTGGATTCGAAGAGTCGTTCGTTCAAGGAGTCTTATATTACAATTTCAGTAATCGTAATTTGAGAAAAATAATTTAATTCTAGAAATGTACAAAAGATAAGAACTACACTTTCTACTTATTTTTAAAGTGTAACTATTTTTTTTTTTTTACAAATTGTTTATGTGATTGATTTGTTGCTACTTATCAGTTTATTCACCCACACCACACCATAGGGCCGATGAAGGCTCCTCTCGGCACGTTCTCCGACCAGGTAATATATTAACAAGTAAGAAACAAATTGTATATATAATCTGTAATAGTACAGAGCTCAATCCTCTGCTGTTCTAGTCACCATCAGTGTCAAATTTTTATTTCAGCGAGGTCGAACTTGGAACAGTATAGACCCTAAATTGGCAGCTTCTTATGATAATTAGCCAATCAGTATTTTAATCCGGATACTTGCTTTTTTGCTGCCTTCACAAAAATGTTGTAAAGATGTTATTAATATGTTATTTGAAAATTACAATGTATTGCTCTAAATAATTCGTTACTATATAAAAAAAACCAACTAATGATATCACAAATGTGTGTGATATGTGTGCGTGACTTGTCAAACTTTACTTAAGTACGATCAATACATGATTCAATGATAAAAGGTTTGCTCAGTAAGCAGCTTTCTCGTTCTCTCTTGACAAATCGGCTCCCTTAGCAAGACACTGGGTGGCTGGCTTTAAAAATTTAGAGTAAAAGTGGAGGAAAAGTAAAATTTGTAGAAATGGTTTCTTTACGAGCAACAAATCGCTAAAGAGTTTTCAACGGCATATTCAGGACTATGGTAGTATGACATGAACTACATACCGCTTAAGTCAGGGCATGATAGAGTAATTGAGGCAATCCGAGATCGATGAGTGGAGAATTTACAAAGCTTTATTTCTTATGATGTGGTGATTTAGACAGAGTTCATGTTTTGCAAAAAGCTAGCATTTCCCAAAGAGTTACGACAGGGAGAATAATTGGATAGTCCCGACGCAATCGATAACATTTCAGACCTCATTATAAAAAAGTTGGGATTGACGGAACTTGTTTCCAATGAGCCCACCTTCCCATGGATGGATGAAGTGTCCAGAGGAGGCTTAGCAAAGCACAGTACCAGCATGAAAAAGCTCCACATAAAACTGTAGATCTTTCCATTTATGGAATAACATCAAGACGCGCGTTACAAATAGGAGGAGGATCTCGGCTAAACACTGAACAGAATTGTACGAGCCAATTATTTATTTATTTTTAACAAAAAAGTTTCATATTGTCGAAACTTCGCTACCTCGCGATCGGTTTTAAATTTAAAAATTAGTTCAAAAAATAAAATATTGTTTTAAGTGAAATAATTTCTTGATTTAATATTACACTTGGCGTATATTAGGCTAATAACTTCTATTTGTACCATTATTTGCATCTAAATATTAATTAAAATTTATTTTTTAAACCGTTCGCAGTTTCTTTCAATTTAAGTAAGAAAATACTTTTTTGCTACCATTTTTACCAAAAAGGATTTAATATTTTCTTTCGCTTTATTCACCTTCTTAAATACAACCTTTTGTAAGGGAGTGTCAAAAATCGAATGTCACTAGTGAGCAAACCTTTAATAATCGAATCATGCGATCAATACAAAATTAATATTTTCATTTTCATGCGAAAATCGTTTTCTTATACATTTCTAGTAATATAAATCGCAAATTTTCATAACTTTGTAGGGAAAAATATTATTCCAAATTTTCTATGCAATTGGATTGCACTATGATTGATGGAACTACCGTAAATTTATATATTATTTGTTAAGTAAAACCTGCTGAGCTAAATTGTTTGGATTTTTCGAAAATGTGTAGGTTTGAAAATTAATAATTTAGGTTGTCTTCACTAAACTGCCCGCTATTGTAACAACATAAAGCATTCCTCATAAGTAATATTTGTGGAATACTGTAGAATGACAATTCTTGGACACATATAATTTTGAATCATACATACAATTATTGTAAAAAAGTTTGAAATAAGTCAACTGAATAAAAATATACCATTTATATTAAGTCAATTAGCTTAAGTAACGAAAACAGTTTCTAACTATACGTTTCCATGACAGTCTGTTCTACGTTACCGAAACGACCCGGATTTATATCCGGCCAAGGACTCCAGCAGCATTCCCCGTATGTAAGTATGGGGAATGTTTAAACTGCTACAACAACAACAATACTCTAATGTGAATAAATCTTATAAAAAACTGGGATAAGTTAAGACTTATTATGAATATACCTTACGCTTTACAAAATTATTACATTCGATAAAATTTTAAAATCTATTTTCTTAAAAATAAGGCAAACTCCCTTGAGATGTGTTTATGTTAATATGTGGTGTGTTTACGCTTTAGCTGTTTTGCTGTTCTTACTTTCATCGATGTGGGTCTTAATGTAATTCGAGAAAGCGAAATATTATGCTTGTTAGACGTTTCGTCATTATCATGCGAAGATTTTCTATTACTTGCCTATGTGCGACCGGTTAAAGCACTTTCAACGGTTCGTCTTTTGCTAGCTCTATAACTTCCAACACTTTTGTGCTCAAAGTTTCTAATACTGTTTCTTGCGTTTGAGTAGCGTCGATTGAATGCCAGAAATGTTTTTGGTCTTCACAAATACGATCGAATACACTGGCTACCTTTAACTGAAAGTCCTTTTTCTCATACCTAAAATAGTAAAATTTAAAAACAAAAAATATATCAGGATATGCATGAGGTAAATAAAAATGCAATATTTAAACCTTTCTTTGCCAAAATCGCCTCGCTGCATTAGTATCTCAATTGGCGCTTTTAGATAAAACACAGCATCTGGCCGTATGAGTCCTATTTCTGGCGCCATGCACCAATCGAAATCCAAACCTTAATAAAGAATAAAAGAAGATAAAATGTTGGAAGCATTGAATAAGAACAATTTTTTTGTTTTTTACCTTTGGCCACGCTGTATGCCACACCAGAATACGAATACCTGTCAACCACCAAGGTGGTACCTAAACTAAGTAATTCCTCAATTTCTTTTTTGAATTCCCAACGGTTGGCAGTGAACAGTAAATGTATTACTTGATCATTAAGTTCTTTAGCATTTTTCAAATAGGAGTTTATTGTTCCACCAATTTCTGACGAGCGATTTGGGAAAATCATATGTTTTGCTGGTATGCCGCGACTACGTAGAAATTCAACTGAAAATGTAATTTGTTATGAATTTGCATAGTAGCTTTAGAAATTAGTAAATACTAATAACTTACATAGCAAGCGACTTTGTGACGATTTCCCACTGCGGTCACAGCCTTCCAAAACAATGAAAGCACCACGCTTTACTGTTGCCATGTTTTTGGTTAATTGACAAATTGATTATTCAAATGTTTACAAGTAGTTAAAAACCACCTTAAGATAAATTGGAGATATGGAAATACGCTAATTTTATTCAACTTTTATATAGCTTGCAAACAAACGTGCTAAAAACGCTAGGGTTAATTAAACTACCGGTAACATATAAGGCGAATTGATAAAATAGGTATTAAATTCGCCTTGTGCCGGTAAAGTGTAAATAAAAAACGGCCAACTGTCATGCAAACACAAGGGGCGCTGCCAACCTCATACAGGTTTTCTTTCGTTTTGGTGATTTGAATGGCAAACTGATCTGTTTTATTTACATTCTGAATAAAATTCGTGGAATTTTTAGAAAGTTGGATGTCCTTTTGTAAATGTTAGCAAAGATTTCCTATTTATCTACACAATTCCCAAACTACGAGACTGCGAATTTCTGCTGTTAAGCATTTAATTTCATTTCGTGATTTCTTATGTGACGACTTTATAATTTGAATATAGGGGATTGATTTGATTGATGTCATTCTTCAAATGATGTGACATATGTCTACAATTGCCCTCATGAGAAATCAAAATGAAATTAAGATACGAAAATTGGCAGATATTAAGGCGCGAATGATGGAAAATGAAGATGCAGCGTCAGAGGTATATGTGTTTTTTTAGGTCATCTCATTCATATATATATATACATATGTATATATAATTGGCGCTCACACCCTTTTTTAGTATTTGGCCGAGCTCCTCCTCTTCTTTATGGCGTGTGTCTTGAAATTGTTCCGGAACTGGAGGGACCTACAGTTTCAGGTCGATTACGAACGGTAGATATTTTTATGACGAGTTTTTCCATGTCAAAAAAACACTCGGTTGCTTACCATTGTCTGCCAAGAGGCGACCGCGACCCTTGGGTTTACACAAGACAATGCTGTGAAAATAATTGAAATTATGTATTAGCTGTCAAAAAAAGAAAAACTGTTTACGTAACTTTGGCATGCAGCCAGTTATAAAGACAATTGACTTCTAAGCTACCCCCCTTAGTGTCGTTTCGTACAAATTGCTTGCTCTGACTTTGATTTGTTTGGGTTGACATTTCACTCAAATGCGTAGACTATAATAATACTTTAATAACACTTACTAAATCTCCAAATTAAAATAAATTTCTCCGAACTGCGCGCCTTTTTATCAGATTTACTGTCTTCGAAAAATCATAGACCGTCACGACGGCAACTAGAAAATTTTTAATATGTTAGAAAAAAAGTGTGAATGTATTGCTATTGTGTCTGTAGGACTGCCTCTGTAAAAACCGTGTTAAAAGTAACAAATAAGCATAGAACTGTCAAGCAACAGCATTTTCAAAATAAAATTGCCTATTAAAATGCTTGCAGTCTACTTCATAGCTGTAAATTCTAATAAATATCGAAAAACCTTATCGGTGAGAAAATTGTACTCAATATTAATTAATGCCTTGTTTCGTATCAATAATTGTCTAAATTATTGTTGGTTCACAGTATCTCTTTGACTAGCCTCGTAATATATCTTTTTGATTTCCTTTGGTTTTTTCCCTTGTTGGTTACTACTGGTTTCTTTTGCTTAATTTAAATTGCTATTTCTTACTATGAGTACATTTCTAACTTTTACAATACTACCCCTAATAAATAAATAGTTTATTAATAAGTTAGTCCACACAGTTCTGTTAAGTCTTTTAGGTCAATTATTCTTAAAATTATCTCCGCCTATATCACCCTGCACTAGCATATCGCGGTAGCCCTGTACTAGGATATCTGGTTGCAAAAAGAATTTTCAATCACTGCAACACTGCTCTTGGATTTACGAATTGTGTGCTAGGTTCGCGGAATATTGGTTAAGAAAAATCTAATAAACTGCTTTAAAATTTAGTAAGTGTTGAAATAATATATACAAAAATGTGCAGTACATAACAAAGAAAATAAATACCATTCATAGAAAGAGTTATTAGTCTAAGAAAACACTACAAAAGAGATAATGCATGAATAGCTTTTACTGAAAAGGTGTTTTGGTTAAGAAAGTGTAGAAATAAAGGGAATCGTGTGAAAATCTGGCAAAGCGGGTGCAGCAAATAACCGAAAAAGTAGCGTAACGAATGAAGGTAGATGGCACAACCGAAATTAGCCTAAAGGGAAAAATACCGAAAGGCGAAAATGCGTGAACTGCATAAACGAATCTTTTCGCCGTACTGAAGAATCAAGAACTAATATATCTATCGCGGATGAATGAGTGAAAGAAATGTATACTGACCCCGTGGCAGTCTTTTTGTATCAGTGTGAGTGAGTACATGCTATATTGAACTGATGTAAACAAGAATTTTTGCAAAAGGAAGAATTGTACGAAAACAAATTAAAACGTGATGAGTAAAATGTGATTTTGGGGAAGTCTCTATAGTGGCGTTCCAGAAATCTTGTTTGAAAAATGTGATCAGTTTAAATATGTGCCAACGGGAATTGTCCACATTATTTCTTTGTAAATAAGTTAATACCGTCATATATAATTTATGAATGCATTATTTTATCAAATCGCCCCTTTTTTTTTATCAGTGTGAAAGCGTGTAAAAGGCTAACAATTAGGATATAGAAAATCCATAACCTTGTACCAGCTTCGAAATGCACAAATATTAAAAAAACTATAAAAAAAAAAACCATTTGATTTGATATCCTGACTCCTTTTGCAATAAACCAAAAATTAAACGCTGAGGAGCAAAGAAACTGACAGTTCGAAGGCGCTCTGTCATCCATTCAGCTGCTTTCTGTCGTGTTTACTGCTCGTTCTTTACGTTTTTTCGCCTTCTGTTACGTAGAGGGATCAAGAGGAAATAAAAAAGGGAAAAAGTTGCCGGAGTAGAAGCAGAAAAAGGAAACGAATTGTGTATAGGTGAGATTAGTGTGGCGTATGGACAAAAATTTTATTTCTCAGGGTTTTTGTGTTTCGCGCATCAGAAATATGTTATTATAATGTTAATGAAACAATTGAAGCGAAAATTGGAAAAGTGATATGCCTAACCGGTCCTAAATACTTTATAGACCACGGAGTTTTGCGAAGTGTTTGTAGATTAATGTGCGAGAGTGTGTATTTTCGCCTGTGGGCTGCTGACCGCAGGGCATATCCTAGTGTCGTCTGCGCCATTAAGAAGATTTGCAAATCCAATCAATGCGATTAATTGCGAATAACCGTTTATGCATATGAAGGCAATAAAGTTTTTTTTTTTTTATTGCAAATAGGTGTTAATTAAAAACCATGTTACCAACCTCCTAATTATACAGGTAAAACTATTTTTAAATGCAATTAACTAGCGCTAAAATGTGAAGTCGCGTATTACTGCTGAATTTGAAAATACCCATAAATAAATAAATAAATATCCCTACATAATAATAAATAAGACACTTTTGGAAATTGAATTGTTTGATATTGGCATTGATAGCAAGTGCTAACGGGTATATAAGATTATAAGGTCCATACAACATAGAAAGGTCTTTAATAAAAGAAGAATTATTAATTAGTAGTGCATATAAAATAAAAAGAGTCCTAAATACCTAAGGCATGAATTCACAACATATTTATAAATTAATGGTTTCAATGTCTTCATAAGTTTTTTTAACTCATTAATTATTTATACTCTAAGGTAATATCCTAAATGCTTACTTACTAAAATAAAATACCAGTTATTGGAGAATCTTTGAATTTAATCAGGATCAACGAATAAGGTGAAATGTCTAACAATAACCCGCATGGACACATAAGCCAACCGACGCAAAACCCTTCATGGAATCATTTGCAAGTAAGTTTTTGATTTTTAAAATTCTAATAAAGCGCGAACCGGCATAATTTAAAGTCAATAATGAATACTGTATTAACAAACTGAAAAAGAGCATATGCAATACGTAAATTGTGCGCACTTTTATGTCGCCCCCATTGCCTATCCAATACTAATATACCTACATACATACAAACATGTGTACATGTTCATATATCATTGTAATGCTTTATTATACTTAAATACAGATACCATCGTATATACCGAGGCAGCCACAGTTGGCGCACATGTCCAACGAACGTCCCATGGTGCGATCACCATCGGCATGGCATGCGCCGGCACCGCCACCGGATTCCCTATATAATTTCATGTCGGCCAATCATAAAAATGTAAATGAAGATAATATGATTTCAAAAAAAAGAAGAAAGTTTTTTAAATTATCACGATTACATTATAATTTCCAATAATTTCTACAATAACAGCTTTCCATTTGTTTCTCCTATCGATATGTTTCCTAAGTTGTTCTTTTTTTAAATGAGTTTTCGAAATTTTTTCTCTTGTATATTTGCTTTATTTTGGCCCTAAAAGTAATTATTATTTCTTGAAAGTAATTTCTCTAAATCAAAATGCGTAATTAGTTAAGAACCAGATATTTAAATTTTCATTTACATGTATGTGCATAACATCTATTGCTTTGCTTATTTTAGTAAGTAGTTTAAGCCGAGAGCATTGTAAAAATTTTTCTTGATTTGCAAAATGTATTTACTTACAATGTAGAACCATGATCACGATCGGTATACGGTGACAGGCCAAAACTGATTTACTTAGATATGCAAATGTCTATTCGTGTATATTTATTAAGGACAGTTTTGTTCTAATTGTATTTTTGAATTAAAAATAAATTCTTCAAATTAAAAGAAGAAATCCTTAGCGCCATAAGTTACTGGAAATAATCCTTGAAAGTTGTATTATACATAAGTACACGCCTTAATAAAAGTCCAGTGCCTATGCACATGTGGCGGTACACATGACATGCGACGTATTAAAATTTTGTTTTTTATTTATCATTATTTTTTTGTGTTATTGTTAAATATATTAAATGAATGAAACGAAATATATAAAATTTTAAGTTTTTCATATTAACAAAATAATTATTGTAATAATTACTCATGGGCGAATATTGCGCGTATCCATGCTGGATGTTCGCGATCACATACAAACGTTATTTTGATCTTAGCCGTTTGGTTGTCAGATTATATCATTAACGATACTATTAAATTTGTGTCTGTTTTTCGCTGCCACTGTTACTTCGCCGATTTGTTTTGAGACCTGTCTACTCTTTGATGTTGTCGAGCCACATCATTTTCTTCCTACCGATTCCCCTTTGTCCCTCGGTTTTTCCTTGTATCAGCAGTTTTAAGAGATCGTATTTGTCACTTCGTGTTATATCTTCGAAATAAGCGATTTTTCTTCTTTTTATGTCGGTTAGCATGCCTCCAGAGGTTTGCATTCTATTAAGCACTGTGTCATTTGACATTTTGTTAGTCCAGCTTATTTACATAGTTTTTCTATAACACCACATTTCGAAAGGCTTCTAGTCGGTGTATCCATATGGTTTTCAACGTCCACGACTCCCATCCATATAAGAGTATTGACCATATATAACATTTTAAAAATCGTGTCTTTAATTTAATTGATATGTCCCGGCGGGCCAGTATTTTTTTAAACTTCATGAAAAATTTAAATAAAATAAAAAATTACAAATTGAAATTGTTAACAAAATTTTGCTTAATGCCCCACAGATTTATTGTACTAAACTCACCCAGAGCGATATTTCAATAGCTATATGATTTTCTGCTCGAAATTCATAAAAATGTGTTAATAAAAAAGTAATTTGCGAAAAAGTAATTTGCGCTTTCAAAATTCCACAACTCTCTGTAAATGAAGTGACATGAGGTTCGCCGGTGACACTGCCCGCATAATTTTAGGCATACCACTGTTGCAATATTTTAGCCGGATATGAATCCGAGTTTCCCACAAGCTATCTCTTAGTGTTCTGAGATAGAATTTATGGAAGTTTGTCATTACTGTGGTTAAGCAAGGAGTCTCCGCTACGAGTGGGACGTTAAACGTCCAACCTGTTTCTTAAGGGCCCACAACCTCAAATGCGAACGACCAAATTACCACAAAGATCTCTCACGTGAAAAATGCATCACAATAGCCAGAACAAGAGTAGGTGTAACGAAATTTATATCTGAACGCTACTACAGCCGCGTAACCCCACGAGAATGCAGGCGGTGTAATACACTCCTTAGCATAGAACACATTCTAAAGGACTGCCCCATCTCGAGCTACAGCAGCAATCTAACAACAACTCTAGACTGCAGCAAGGAAGTTACAATTAAGATACTAAACGACGCCTTCAAAAAACACAATCTGCTGCATGAAATTTGAACACGCTTGCGAGGCAAAATGGTCCAGTAACCGAGCCTCCAAAATATATTTTACAAATTAATGTGTAAAGTATAAATTTAATAATAATAATAATAATAATAATGAATCCGAGTTGTTCTGGTGGCGCATACCCGATTGTTTTGGGTATAAAATTACTTTCTAGTCCAAAAATTACAATAATACCAACAAAATAAAAAAAATGCTTAACGTATAAAATATTTTTGCTTAATTAGTTTCTACTAAAAATCTGCTAATTAATTGGCTTACTTACAAATCACTATTTTGTTTTAATATAATACTAACATTAGAGAGTAGAAGAGTAAAATTAAAAAAAGAAACTCGGCTTGGGCTACTTTCAATGTATAATAATATAAATTTTTGTAATATAGAATTTATTATTTTTTTTTGTTCGACTTTGGCTACCTCTTATTAACGTTGTTCTTCAATAGCTCGAACATCAGATGAACTCGCTGCTGCCACGTTCATTACTACCCCCATTCGACTCGATGGACTTATCACTTCAATCGAGTCGTAGTTCCAGTTCACCTCTGAACAAGGCAGTTGGTGGTCATGCGCCCGGTATGCTGCCACATGAGTATGGCGGTCATAAACATGCAACTACGCCACAGCCATCAGGACCACCACCACCGCATCAACATCAACAACATCCACACCAGCAGCAGCAGCAGCAACAACAACAGCAGCAGCAGCAAGGTCAATCACAATTGCATGGACCAAATAGTTACCCGATGTGAGTTGATAAAATATAAAATTAACAAGAAAATCTTTTATTTTTTATTTTATTTTTTTAGTCATAATTTATCATCGAATTCACCCTCTAGTTTAGCACAACAGCAACACCAACAACAATCACAATCTCAACACGCACATCATTCGCAACTATCTGCGCTGCAATCATCGCCTGCCACGCATGGCATGCAAAGTGCTACACCCCAATCTCCAGCATCGCCAGCTGCAAGCCAGGGTCCGGGGAAATATATGAATACGAATGGCAACGATTGCGAAGGAATGTTACCACCTAGTGGCACAAATCCTGGTGGTCCAACGTCGGTGGGTGGCAACAATAATAATGGTGGCGGAAGTGGTGGCACCGGCAATGGCGGTGGTAGCGGTGGTGGACCGAGCCCTGTACATCCTTACATGCGCGAACCAAATGATGCGCCAACACATATGGGCGACAGTTATGGAAAGGTATCTCATTTGGCACGCAACTATGAGACTGATGTATGCTGTTCTTAATTGAAAATTGTAAGCCGAAAATTTAATGTTCTCTTCCACATATTAGTTGCAGTCCAAGGGTTCTAGTTCAAAGCCAGTTGAGTTGGTTAGCAAAGATTGTAATTATCCCTCGCTTATATCAAATAAAATGCCGTCACATACACAGCAAACGCAGCAGCAGCATCAGCAGTCACAAGTTTCTCCCAAGAAACGTAAGCCATAGATTTAATATTTACAAGTAATTTCGATGTTAATGTTAGGTTGTTATTATTTTCCTCTAAGACTCACCGATGCGCACCTATCATGCACAACAGCAACACCAACATCATCATCAACAGCAGCAGCAACAACAACAACAGCACCAGTCATCGTTTAACAATCCCTCACAATCCACAATGAAACACAATGGCCCGCACACCCCGCCAACACCACAGTCTCCAGTTATGCATCAACAATCTGGCGGACCTTTGCATGGCATGGACTACAATCAAATGCATTTGCAGCAGCAGCCGCCGCCGCAGAGCAGTTACCCACATCAGCAACAGCAACATATGTCGCAGCACTTGCCACCTCCACCACCACAGCATGCTCTACACTACCCACCACACCCGCACGCACATCCACATTCACACAGCTTGCTGCCACAACAATCGGCACACCAGCAACAACAACCAACGTCACAATTGTCGCAACAGAACCAGCCACATCATGTGTCAACGCAACAGCAACACATACATCCGCCAATGCATCAAACGCAACAGCATCATCACCAAGTTTCGCCACGCATGCACCAACACCACCAACATCAGCAACAGCAACAACAATCCATGCAACCGCAGCAACAGAATTCGTCGCCACCGATGCGTCATACTTTGAGCGCCCATTTACATCGCACTAACTCCAGCAATGTAACGCGTCCGGATGATATGGCTCCTGTTGCATCGAATGCATCAAACACCTCATCATACAACATGCATTCAACTGAAAAGAAGAAATCTTCACCGCACGGCGAAAACGCCGTGATATCTGATCTTTCACCTGCAGCTATTGACACCACTGCTAATATTCCCTTTTCAACGAGCGGGGGTTGTGCGCCAAGTTGCATACCTGACAGCGCTGAATCACCGTCTCCGGAAGCAGTGTCATCACATTGCGAATCGCTGGACTCAAATAGCAATAGCAGTGGTGGTGGAGGCGCTAGTTTTCGACAGCGTTTACAAAAACGGGGCAGCATCGAAGCCAAGTCTTCAGGCACTGAGCATGAAGCTGCTGATTTCGGCAATGTTTTAATGCCGGCACAGGGTAGAGGAGATGCTCTACAAAGGCGGCAGCAATTGCCACGGAATAACATTCCTAGAACTCCAAAGTCTTCACCACCGGAACAAATGAGACGTTCGCCCCGAAAGGCTGATAGGTAAGTAACAAATTTGTTTTTTTTTTTTATTTCACTAACATACTTTATCTCACCCCTTAAAGCAAATCACCTACAAGCAATTTAACTAAATCACCTCCCACTGCAACGGCAAACTTGGGTACACCATTCTCTCTGCAAGAAAAAATGCCAACAGCTTCTACACCAACTTCGCCAACAAGCCAGACAATGGAGAATGGTCGCATACCTACAGCCAGCACAGATACAAACTCGCTTCGAACTATGGCCGAAGCGTTTGCAGACTCGGAAGTGGAAACAATTGACAAAATCAGCGCCATGATTGCCAGTACTGCAAACGATAGTACACCGAATATGGATGCGAATAGCAATTCAAGTGTCAAGAGTATCGGGGAACGAGAGAACAGTGTTATTAGCAGCGGCAGCCCAAAAACCAAAAAACAGCGACAAGCGCTAAAACTGCGCAATGCCTCGGAATACAACTCCAATTCGAACGGCTCAAGCAATTCATATGGCGCTATTGGAAACGCACCAAGCAGGTGTATGACAATGAGTGATAATGCTGTCGCAGTTGATGAATTGCGGAAAGAACTAATGCGATCAGAATTGCAGCAAACGGATGAGACTAACGGCATCAAATCAGCAGTCGCGCACTCCACAAAAACTGATCGCGATAGCGCTGCCAGCATAAGCATTGAGACAGAAACCGATACGCGAATTCGTCATCCACCACCGCTGAGCCCGCAAAGCAATAGTCACAGCAGCAGCAGTTCGTCGAGCAGTTCAAGTTGCAGCAACTCCAGTCACAGCAGCATTGGCAGCAAAACAGCAACAAAGGCAGGGAAAGTGTCAGGAAGTCAGTGCATCGTTATCGCTTCGACGGCATCAGCCGTTGAGGATGGAAACAAAACAACGCGGCAGGCTCAAATCGACAACAAAACTTCGTCAACATTAGCCGACAATGAGCCATTGAATTTGAATGCACTAAAAACTGACACAGTAACAGCTTCGTTTGAGGAGGTAAAATTTTGCAAAATCTGCCACATGGCAAATAACAAAGGTAAAGAGCTAATCAAAAATTTATTACAGGTGGAAAATAAGTTGGAGGAAATGTTCGCCGGCATTGAGGATGAACCAATTATACCAGAGCCCGAAGATATTGTTTCGCAGGCCCCTGCCAATGCGACCGAGGTGGTGCGCGATTTAAGCTTGGCATTGGAGTTATCCACAAATACCAGCACACAACACAGCGCCCCAACATCTGATGAGGCAATGGAGTTGAACCAATCTGTGAATGCTTGTGTTAAGGATATGAGTGCGCCGCTGCATGTGCGTACTGATGGTCCACCTCCAACGAAGGCCGCCAAAAAATCCACACTACCTAGTCCTGTGCGCAAACCAGCTGCTGAAACGCCACCTGATGCTTCTTCAGCTTCAGCGGGAGCTGTGCAGAATGCGGACGAAAAAAAGATTGCAAAGGAGAGTGATGCAGCATTAGCTGCTGTTGGCAGACGAAATGGTCCGCCACGTCGTCGCCTCTCAGTTGCTATGGATCCAGCAAATTTGCGCATTATGTTGGGGGAGGAATCTGACTTTACGGAAACACGTCCGCAACGCGCGAAACGCGCAGCCGCAGCTAAAAGGAATAACAATAACACTGATAACAGCGGCGACCATAGCAAAGAAGTCATATGCTTAGATGATGATGACGATCAGCCGAGCACTTCTGCCGCTGCAGCCGCAGCCTTAGCGGCTAAGACGATGGTCGCTAGCACAGCCAAAGAAGCAGCATCGCATGCAGTCGGTGGAAGCGGTGCCAATGCGAAAGCAACACCCAAAAACGCTAAAGGCGGCAAAGCGCAGGATACGCGCAAACGACCCAGTCGCGCTAATGATGTTGGCAAGAATGGTGGTAAGAAGAAGTTGACGGGGAAGCAGCAGCAGCGGCGTAAACAACAGCAAAATTCATCAGAAGATGAAGCGCCAGCTGCTCCGTCGTCTTCTGCCGTCGCGGAGCAAATAAAGAATAAATCCCCATTTATCTTGGTCAAACGGGATGGTAGCATAAGTGTGGTGAATGCACCATTGAATGCTGAAGATGTAAACGAAAAGCACTCGGGCTCGCGGCTGATCAAGAAGCCTGCAGGTGCTGCCGGGTATGCGCACGATAGGAAAAACCTGCGGGGTCTGCACTCGTCCACGTTGAGCAATAAATACGATGCAGATACTACAGATTCAACGTGGATTTGTGTATTTTGCAAGCGGGGTCCTCATCGCATGGGGCTAGGTGACTTATTCGGACCCTACCTGGTCACAGTCGATTGTGAGGAGTATAAAGCGGCGGTAAAAGCGCCTGATGCACTTGATTTGGATGCGATTTTCGTTAGCAAGCGGAGGCGTATTGATATGGTTCAGACAAATCCGCGTAATCTGCCTGTGATGGCTGCTAAAAACAGCGCAGCGGAAATAGGCACAACTATTGGCGCAACGCGTACAAGCGTTGGGGTGAGTATACCAAGAATATTACTACAAAAAGTATTCTATAGTGATTCCCTTTTGCAGGGTAAAAAGAAAAAGAAATCTATGGACACAAGTATGCCTGGAGCTCTGAATTCCCTTGTACCAGTCATTGATCCACTCGACTGCAGCGCAGATGAAGCATTGCAGCATAATTTCCTTGGCATGAGCAAAGTTTCGGAAACAAGCTATGAAGTGTGGCTGCATGAGGACTGTATTGTTTGGGCACCAGACGTATTTTTAGTCGGCGTACGTGTCATGGGGCTCGATGCAGCGGTCTGGAATAGCACTCACTACCATTGTACGTTGTGCAGCAAGCCGGGTGCAATTGTTTGTTGCCTGCAGCGTGATTGTAAGGCGACAGCACATGTGCCATGTGCACGAGAGGCCGGCTGGAACTTAAATGAGTCGACAATGAATGTGCACTGTCAGAAGCATGCGACTACTAATGCAGTGCAAACAACCGTGGCAGCAACAACAACAATAACCACTCCTGCTGTAACAAGCTCAGCTGCGGTACGCGAACTGCAGGCTGTAAGCAGCGGACGTCAATCTGATTTGAAAAATTCTTGAGAAACGCAGGTGAGCGAGAGTCGCCGTCCACATTCACGTGCACATCAGCGTGCGCGTCGTCAACGTTGCTTAACGACGCCGTCGCAACGTCGAAACAAAATGCAGCAAAATTAAGCAAACGTCAAACCCGCAACAGCGTTGCATTTAAATTTAAGGGATGAGGAGTAAAAGAGCATTGAGTGAATGTAAACGAACGAGGCCTGTTTTGACAGTGCTTTGGCTATTGGTAATCTGCTACACATTCGTTAGTTTTAAGCGTAAAACATTTTAAGGTTTAGTAATAGAAGTGTATATTATTAGAAACTTGGATTTTGCAAACGAATTGTACTACTCATTAAGCTGAACGCTACTATTACAACATCAGACCGGCCAAGGAAGCAAGGCCATAATAATTGACAAAAAGCTTGAATTTAATTAGCCACTGTGAAAATTTTGAGCAAAGAAAGATTGTGAATTGTTTAATCGTTACAAAAACTATCGCATGCGTTTATTCAGCAACCATTCTGGTACATTTCGAAAAGCAAAAATAAGTGACTAATTTTTATTACCATCTTTTGTTGTATTAAAATTTTACATTTAGTTTTTAATATTAGTTTTTTTACATAGATATTTTATATAACGCATAAGCAGGCGAACATGCCTACGCACATACATTTACATATATTATGACATACCTATAAGCTATTTGTATATAAATAATAGTAATTGAGTTAGAATCTATGAGTAATTGCAGTAGAAAAGCGATTTTTATTATGGTAGCTCGCAGCGGGGCGATTATTACGTATATGTAATAATAAATGATCAAAACAGTAAGAAAAATAGTTTTTAATAAATATGCGGTTGCTAGTGCGAAAGGCTATGATTGATGCTAAATTATTTGAAAATACCAAAATTCATATCCTGATCTACAAAAGATAGCCAAACAAATCCTTAATAGAAGAAACAAAGTTTTTATACTGATTTGAAGTTGGAATTAGGCAATTGTGTCACAGAGCAAATGGGGTTTTGTGCTTTCACATACATATTTATAATAATAGTAATAAAATGTATTGTAAAAAATAATAGTGCTGCGTTTCCCACTTGGCTGATGAGTGTTTAAGTTTTTAGTTCAAAGCAAGTAAATTAAAAAAAAAACAAAATGGTGGTGATAGAAAAATCGGATAAAACGCAATTATGTTATTGTAATGATGGCTATTAAATTTGCCTATATAATTAGTACATTCAAAGCTATCCGCTGGGAACTAATTTATCCTCATCATCACACATCGCTGAATGCAAAATACTTTAAGTGCTCAAATTGAAACGTGACCTTCTCTGCAAATTCAAATTCATTCCCCTACAATTCAATTCAAGTAGTCCTACTTCAGTTCACGAACCAATTAACATTGAATATCTTCGTGTAGACTGCAAACGGTGTTTGCGATTGGTTTTTTTTATTTGTAATAGACAATGAATGCAGTGTACCACGGGGGGGTGCAAGCACTAAGTTTTGTGTCACAAAAAATTTGATATTTTGTGTATAGTGAGGGGCAAATAACGCTAATGATGATGGCAGACTTAAGTGACAGAATATATTTCCGAATCAATATATTCGTTTCAAATGGAAATTCACCTTCAAATTTGATCACTAACTATTCATATAAATATGGGTGGCAAGGCTGTTTATGTTGCATATTTTTATGATTTAGTACAATAACTTTCCGTATAAAAAATTTGAATTGAAAATTTTCAATTGTGGACAAAAGCAAATCAAGTCGTTCGTCCGAAACGGACGGTAATTTCTGTATACTTGGCATCATACAGGGATGGTAATCATTATAAGCTAATAAAAACAATAATAATTTACTGATTATTTTCTGACAACAAAAAATTTGCTGAACATTAGTTATTAGTTTCTATTTTTTTTTAAACAGTAATTATTTATTCACTCTTATTTATAACGCAAAAATATTATAAAAAATTAAAAAAATTATAAAAAATATTTGGGCTTGGTTTTTTCTCAAAATAATTATCAATGTTTGATAAAAAATTGCTTGATGACAAAAAACTTCTATTATTTTTTAAAAAGTAATTATTTCTTGGCTTTTATTTATAACGCAATAATATTAATTTTTGCTTGGTTTTTTCTCAAAAGTAATTATCAACATTTGGTACAAAAAAATTTTGATGACAAAAAAGTTTTACTTCTTAAAAAAAAATCGTTATTTGATTTTTATTTATAACGCAATAATATTAATTTTTGCTTGGTTTTTTCTCAAAAGTAATTATCAACATTTGGTACAAAAAAATTTTGATGACAAAAAAGTTTTACTTCTTAAAAAAAATCGTTTTTTGATTTTTATTTATAACGCAATAATATTAAATTTTGCTTGGTTTTTATCTCAAAAATAATTATCAACATTTGGTACAAAAAAATTTTAATGACAAAAATGTTTTACTTTTTTTTTTAAATATAATCGTTTTTTTGAGTTTTATTTATAACTCAATGATATTAATTTTTTTATTTTTTTTTTGTCCAAAATAAGTATCGATATTTGATAAAATAATTTTGTAAATACAACAAAAAATGTTCTGTTCCTTTTTAAAAAGTAATTATTTATTGATATTTATTTATAACGCAAAAATATAAATTTTTGCTTGGTTTTTTCTCAAAATAATTTTCAATGTTTGATAAAAAATTGCTTGATGACAATAAAGTTTTATTATTTTTTAAAAAGTAATTATTTATTGATATTTATTTATAACGCAATTATATCATTTTTGCTTGGCTTTTCAAAAATAATTCGCGTTTGTTAAAAAAATTGCTTGATGACAAAAATTATCTATTTATTAAAAAAAAATTGTCGCTTTTTGATTTTTATTTATACTTAATAATAATTTTTGCTTGTTTTTTTTTTTTAATTTTTATCTCAAAAATAATTATCAAAGTTTAATGAAAATAATTCTTTATGACAGAAAATATCAATTAGAGATAATTTGAAATTGAATAATTTTAGTTTTTGAATGAATGAAAATTTATCAATTATTTTAGGATAACAAAAATTATGCTGATCAATATAAACAAAAATTTCCATTTTTTGAACTTCACTAAATTTTTTATTAACAGTATTGATTGAACAATAAAGAGCAGTGAAACAATATTGATAACTGCTGATGTTTTTTCCTTCACACAAAATAATAAATAAATGAGAAAAAGTAGTTTATTTTATTATTTACTCAAAACAACTATAAAATTTGGTAAAAATCGTTTTCTGGTTCAAGAAAAAAATTTAAGATTAGAGATACAGTACAAGCACGATTTTCGCGACTAATCAGGGTGTGATCTAGAGTGGGATCTAAAAGTGAATTGATTAATAATAAAATAGTATTGATTACCTAAACCAAAAACTTTTATTTAAAAATATTTTCGACTTAATAATACAGTAAAGAATATAAAGCTGAAAAAAATTTTCCAGTTTAGCCGCTAAAAAAAATTACTTATCAATGCCATGTGACTCAATATCAGGCAAATCAATGCAGAAAAATAAAAAAATAGAACCCACAATGCTTCAAACTGAGCTGCCGCAATAAATGGATCGTTGCGCTTACCGAGCTTAAACTGTATCTCCACTATCAGTGTTATTTAAAATTAAATGTAATTGTTTGTTATTGTTTTCTCTTTCTTTCAAAATAATTATAATTTTTTACTTACTTTTTTTTTTAATACAAACTATTCAGTTTTTAAAATTCCTCAGCTATAGGTTTGAGCTAATAAGTTTAGCTTAGTATTTTTGAGAAAATTGTCAAAAGTTTAGTATTTTTGAGAAAATAGTTAAACTAAACTAAAAAATAAATATTATTTATAAAAAATTTCAAATGTAAAATTAATGCTATTTATAAAATCACTCATTTTGCTTGAGCAAAAATTTTAAATTAAAAAAAACTTTATACTTAAACAAAAACTTAAGGGGTTATACGCAGTTATGAAGCAAATAAAAGACGGGTTGTTAAGGATTTATCCTGAAGAAACTTCAGAATATTTTAATTTGAAAATTTTTGGCGGTTATAAAAGCATCCTTCAAGAACGTAACAAAATTTTTTATTTATGAAAATGTTGATTATAGAGCTCGCTGCAGTCGATTTCTGAAACCTCCTTTAAAAAAAGACGATTTACGGTGTACATCGTAACTCAGGATTGGATTATCTGAAATCAAAAAACCAAACAAATTTTGTTAATATATTAGATTATCTAGTAATTAATCGTTCGGCTAATCAAAATAGTGAATTTTCACAAAATGGCAGCTTTTAAAAGAAATGATTTCGATTTTTACGTTAAAATTTGGCCGTAAATTGATTATAAAATGGAAAATAAGTATCAGATTTACAAAAGGAACGATTAATTACTAGAAAATGTATCTTTAAAGATTGAGTTAAAACGGTTGACCGATCAAACAAGCCGTTTTCGAGATATCGTGTACACCGACTTGAAAAATGCCGTTTTGAAAAAAACACGTTTAAAGTTTCAATACCTACCTTAAAACGTGCCGAGGCATCTCTACATATTTAGGTATAACTCCGAAAGTATTGCTTAGATCTACTTCAAATTTCGTGCGTATACTTTTGAATATATGTACATTACAAAAATACAAAAAAAAAACGATTTTTTTGAAAGTCATAACTGCGTATAACCCCTTAAATCAAGTAATTATTTTTTTTATTAGCAAAAAAGTTATTAAAAATTTGCCATAATTTATTAACAAAAAAAACCCAAATTCATTATTGAAACAAGAAATATTTATTGAAAAAAGAAAAAGCAAAAATTACGAAATAAAAGTAACAATTTTATTGGTAACACTGAAAAAAATTATTATTATTGCAGATTACAAAAAAAATGTATGCAATCAATAGTTTTGCGATTAAATTTTTTTGACTTTTTGTTATCAAATTTTAATAAGTAATGATTACTGTCCGTCCCTGGTATTATGCCGTTATTTGCTTTTGATTTTTTTTGTTTTGTTAGATATGTAGATATATATTCAAATTTCTCAATCTTCTCTTCTCATCAGAACTGTAGGTCTACATAAACAACTATTTATCATAGTTAAAAAAATGTAATAATAATAATATTAGTAGTAATAATCATGATAATAATAATAAAATAGTTATAATAACAATAAAGATAAAAAAATAATAATAATAGTAATAACAAGAATAATAAAACCAAAAAAAAAAATTATTTAAAAAAAGAAATCGCTTTTCTGTATTATAAAGTCATTCATTCATTCATTCATTTGCATTCAACTATTAAATTAGTGGAAACCAATCAAACTGATTTCATTTTTTGTTTTGTTTTTATAACGGAAATGGCACCATTAAAAAACAACAACACTGAATGAGTGTGCATGTGGTACACATGAAGAATTCTCAAAATAAAAAATACTGGAAAAATAAATATATGTATGTATATTAAAAATTGAATAAGTTTAAAATAAATTAATTAATAAATAAAAACATAATCTTAAGCTGTTTATCAATGAAATAACCAAAATTGTGTGGATGCCGCGAAGGTGGTTTTAAATAAATAAAATGTAATTGCAGTTATTTTGTTTAAACTAAGTAAAAATGCTTTTTGTTTAATATTTTTTTCTTAACAATTTTAGTTATAGTAGCTATAAAATTTGCTTAGGCAGGCATGCAAATAGACATACACACACACACATCTGTGGCAAAAACATATATATATATGATGGACTTGTATAAGTAGCACATAGACAAAAATTAAAAAAAAAAAACTAAAAAAAAAAATAGAGTGGCAACATCATTATTGGAATAATATGGAAATAATGCATACAATAATAAGTCAAATGATTATAAATAATTTTCCTTAACTTAAAATTATATTTAAGGTATTGTAAACACATCGACATATAGAAAACATTTAACTAATCTTGCAAAGTGAAAGGCAGAGTCAAGCAAAAAAGGAAAAAAAAACAACAAAAAAACAAAAATATTAAACATTAAATAAAAAACATACCACAAGCTAGTATTTATGTATTTAACTAATTTACTGTAATTAATGTACTGTAATTTGTAATTTGTAATTTTCAATTTATGACGCTACGAATTGTATTTATATACATACTAGTTTATACACTCTACTACATACAAACACATACCAATTAAAATGCTGTATGGAATGGAAACAGTGATTTAATTCAAATTGATATATAGCAGCTTTTCGATTAAGTGAACAATTGTAATTTTTAATTAATACTAATTGATATTAAAGTTAAATCACACACACACTCACACAAACACACACACACATACATCGGTAAATCTATCACACTCATATATGCATTAAAGTGTATACTAAGCGAAATAAGTTAAATATTCGGATGTGACCGACGATGTGCTAAGCTTCAGGTGGTGAAATGAGAAAAAAAAAACAAACGAAATGATATAAGAAAATGACAAAACAATATAATTGTGAAATAAATAAACTATATGCGTATTGTTTCTTTTAATTGAAAAAAAAAATGTGATTAAGTTGTTTAATTTCGTTTGATAGGCTCTGACAAACTACGTTGAAAGATACTTGCAGGAAGAAATATGCGAAGGAAACTGGGTCTAAAAAATTAAGGCCCCTATTATGAATTGGATTCGATCTTCGATATTCGATGGTTGTCGAAGATCGAAAATCGAATGTAAATTTAGTATTATGAGCGGTGCATGCCTATCGAAATTTTCGTTGTATACCGAATTTAGAGTCGAATGCAATTTTGCTTTCGATTGTGTAGCGTATTGTGAGAAAATTTGTTAAAATGTAGGTAAAGTAAAGTTGTTTGCGATTATTTATTGTTTTATAGTAACCAAATAATAACCATATAATAATTTTGTTAATTTTATGCAGGTCGAAAGTCGTGAGTACCAAATAGCAATTAAAAAAGCTGGTTGCATTAATGAAAGAGAATCCACAATTCGCAAAAGGGATTTGCACAAAAGTTCAAGCAGCAAAAAATGGGAGGAGTTTACAACGGAGCTGAATTTATTGGGACCACCAGTTAGAACGGCAGCAAATTGGATTAAGGTTAATAATGGTTTTTTTTGTGATGTTTGTAGAAATACATTTTTATTTTCCCTTGGCAGGTATAGGCTGACGAATGACGAATAATTGAATAAAGAAAATTTATAACAAAAATAAAAAAGAAACTATGGCGTAAGGTTTTTATTTAATACTTTTTAGTTTTTTCCATAATATTCTAAGAATTTCATTTCTCATGTTTTCTGCTTCTTCTTCTTATGTTTTCTGACTATAGAATAGACTATAGAGAATAGTGGAGAGCTCTTGCCTGCAACAAACATTTAAATCGGTTTTTCAAGACTCCAATTGTTCTCTCAATGATACTTCTCGCTTTAGCATGTTGTTTGTTGGATGCCCTTTTTGAAGACCCTTCCTCAGAGTTTCTGAAAGCCGTCATTAAATATGGCTTTAGAGCGTATCCAGCATTACCTGAGACAGACAAAAATTATTAAAAACGGAATTTCAATTGGTGTTTATTGCATACCGAGGAGTCAAGTATTGCGACGGTCATTGATATGTTGCTCCTCTAAATGCGCTTTCAATGGCGACATGTTGAAAGCCATAGAATCATGAGTAGCTCCTGGATTTTTCGCATTTATATAAGTTATTTTTGTTGTATGATCACAAACCTAAAATTTGCATTATTCGCATTGAGATGAATCGTCGAACCACAACTCCGTTGTACTCATTTTCCCAAAAAAGAATTTTTTTAACCTTTAAAAATGTTGTTAACAAAGAATTTTAATACAACCGTTTTTTCTTTATTTTGATTTGCTGTATCAGCTGAGAAAAAATTATCTATTGTAAATGCGTCGAGCGATCGAAATTCACAATAGTCTTATTCTTCAGCGAATGAGCACCATAATATATTACCAAATGAAAATTCTTTCGATCAGCACTTTCGACTATAGTCGAAGATCGAATGTTGCTCATAATAAGGGCCTAAAACTGAATCTGTTCAAACTGATAAACGTTTAATATTTTTTGCGTATAATCTGGCACGATTTTCTCCAATTATTCCTGTAACCTTTGTTGTTGTGGTTGTAGCAGCATACTTAACCCTGGCAGTGTTGTGTAGATTACCGCTCATCTTCGTCTAGCTCATCTAACGGTAGGCTTAGGAACTTACTGTTTCGACAAGTTGGGCCCAGCGGAAGAGTGGTGTCAGATGAGGGGGTTTGGCGGGGCATGTGAAAAGGTGGCCTTCACATGCTGGACATATGTTGGATATGTCGGTGTTCAATTTTGGATAGGTAGAAGTTTAGTTTGCTACAGTATCCCCAACGTAATTTTGCCAAAGTTATGCGGGTCGCTCGGGGTAGCTGAAGCTCTTCATCTGCAATAGGTGGTGCTTGGACTCCGATGACGTTATTCACAGCTCGGGAGTTTAAGAAGATGATAATTGTCTCCCGATGAATGTCATTTAGTGCCTGTCTAAATCCTGCCTGTCCGAGATCTCGTCAGAATAGTTGAAGAAGAGGCTGCTGACGTGCCTGGGAAGCGTCTCAGGTTCTAGCAGGTGCCTACAGAGGTGCAATCGAAGGTAACAGAAACTGTCTGCTGAGCAGTTTTTGCTCTTTGATATCACGGGATGCCCCCGTGGCTATCCTGATTGTGGCTCGGTCTCGCCAAGTTCGCTCCTTAAGTCTTTTATAAAATACACCGTAAATTGAAGCTGGTTTGAATACTTACCGCTGCATGCCAGCAAATAGTTAAGTCTAATTTAAATTTTTTTACGATTTTGTTTATTTTTATAAAAATAAATATTACAACTACAATCGATTTTTCGTTCGTACAAAGTACACTTATAAAAAAACATATTTATATATATAGTAACTTAAAATTAATGGCAGTATTGTGTTTTTTTTCGTACAATGAAAATGCCCCAAAAAACAATATAAAAAATAAATTACTAAATTTTGCAAAAAATTTCTATGGTATCATCAAATGATGTACTATTGTTTTGTGACAGTTATTAAATCTAAGTTAGGCATTTTGAACTAAGTATTTCTAGTATTCCTTCCTCTCAAAACTCACTTTTTCCTATGCATCTTAATAGCGGAAAACATCATTTAATTGCCCGCAATCGCCTCAACAGCTGGGTTATGTCATTCGGCAGACGGCCGATGCTACTTAGTGGCACATCGTAAGAACTTACGCCGTTGTAGGCATTGCTTGGCTTTTGTTGCGCGCTAGAGCTTTCAGCTTCACTCACAGCACTCACAACATCCATGCGTCGCTGCGCCGTTAGCACCGGCGTGGTAGGCGCCGGTATGAGGCCGGCTGTGAGTGCAGGCAATTGAATATTCAGATGGTTGTCGTGTTCAGGTGGTACGATGCTATTGCTGAATTCGTCAAGTGTCTGGTGTTGGTGCGGCAGTGGTGCGTTGCCGGGGCGAGCGCTAGTAATTGAGTTACCCAGTGGCGGGAATTGTGGAAGCTGTTGTTGTTGTTGCTTGAAGTTATTGAAGAAGCTGGGTGGAATAAGTGATGTTTGTTGTTGTTGTGCAGCCACTGATACTTGCTGCGCAGATTGGTGTTGCTGCTGTTGCTGTTGCTGCTGGTGTGGGTAATACAACTGAGTTGCTGTGGTTTGCTGGGACTGATATTGTTGTTGCGTTTGTTTTGGCTGTAGGTAAGTTTGTGTTTGTTGTGTGGAATATTGGTGATTTTGCTTTTGTTGAAATACTTGTGGCGGTTGTTGCCATAATGACTGTTGTTGTGATGTTTGATAAATTCTATTAGTGTTATATTGTTGTTGTGGTTGTGGCTGTGTAAGCCTAACTGCTTGTTGCTGTTGCACCTGTGGACTCGTAAACTGCTGGAAATATTGCTGCTCTTTCAGTTGCTGCTGTTGTTGCTGCTTTTGTATTTGTTGCAATTGCTGTAGCTGCTGCTGCTGCGCTAACTGCAGCGCTTGTTGGTTTTGCTGACTGAAATGTTGCTGTTGTTGTTGTTTGTGGGGTGATGCCAGGTAAGTTGATGCGATCGCTGCAACTTGTTGATATGGGGCTTGTGGTTGTTGTTGTTGTAGGTGTTGCTGCTCCTTTTGACCAACAAATGTGGCAGGTGTAGTAGGCGCTTTTTGAAAGTAATATTGTTGCTGGCTTTGTGTTTGTCCATATTGCTGTTGTTGTTGCTGTGTTTTTGCAGTTTGTTGTTGATTGTTATTGTTCGTTGGTGTGTTAGTTTTCGTATAACTCGCAGCAGTTTGCCCGAACTTCTTTGTGAGAAAGTCATCCAATGGCACATATGAAGTTGGTGTTGGCTTGGGTTGCGGCTGCGTGACCAATGCCGAAATAATAGACGACACTGAATTAGGTGGAATACGTTGTCCTTCTGCGCGCGCAATAATAATACGCGGCGCCGGCGAAGTCGGTGCATGCGAGTTGACAATCGGTAATAAATGTTGTGGACGCTGCGGTGGCGTTAGCTGGGCGGGAGCTGCAAAGAGGAGGGTAGTTGGAAGGCGAAATATTGAGTGTTGTTTTTATTTTCTTGTCTTCGAATTTTCAATTAGCGCAATAGAGTGTACGTATATGTGGGTGTGTGTGTGTGTATGTGCATTACTTTAGATAGTTTAATAGTGTGTGTATGTGTGCACTTGGTATACATTTACAAAAATTCAGCTTAAGAGCGCGCTGACTCAAGCGAAGCGAACTCACCTTGCGGCGGCAGCTTATTGTAGCTTTGTGTAACCGAGTTGCCAACGGTACGCGCATTACTGTTCAGTGAAAGCGCGCGTGGCGTTTGTGCTGGTGTTGACTGGTACACAACAGTCGGCTGGCTAGACGCTTGTTGACTTTGGAAATTCTGTAAGATGGAATCATCAACAATAGCGCGTGTTAGCTTTTCAAAGTCGAGAAAAGTTGCAGATTCGCCATGAGTAGTGATAGAGGAAGAGGAAGAAGAAAAGGAAGCAGAATCGGTGGTAGGAGCTGCAGTGGAGGCAGAGGATGAAGCCATTGAGTAAGTGACAATAGATTGGGGTGCTTGAACCGCGACGGTAGGTGCTTGATTTTTAGATGAAGAAATCGAATAGGAAACAGAGGAGGTAATAGATTTTAGTAAATGATCAAGATTTGGTGTAGGACTGTGTGCATGTGTTCCAGTACCGATAGACACTGATTGCGCTGGTGGTGCTGTGGTGGTTGTCGTCGATGAACTTGTTTGTCTTGACGCGTTTGTTTGCTTTTTAATATTGTCATAGCGACTACGTGCGCGCAATGCAACACTGCGCGTTGGTTTAGTCACTGCGTGCTGAGAACTAAAACTTGTAACCTGCTCAGTGCTTGGCTTCCGGCTGGCTTGAAAGCGTCTAAAACTATTTCGCATGCTCTCAATAACTGAAGCGCCGATGCTGGTGCTGCCCTCTGCCGCTGTTGACGTGGTTGTGGTTGTAGCGCCGCGCTTATGTGTGCTGTCGCCGTCGAAGGAGTTGCCGCGCGCGTCATAACGCTTACCGCCACTAACGCCGCCCAACTCCTTGTCTATGTTACGCACTGCGATCTTCCTGCTCGTTTGCGATGATTCAATACTACTTTGATTGCTATTATTGTATTCTACAATAGGCGCAGCAGTTGTTGTGTTGGATGTTGTAGTAGCCAGTGTACGATTGTTCGCTGCTGCTAGACGCGATAAGCGTAACCGACTTGCGGCCACGCGCTTCAAATAACTACGAGGTGTGGTGGTGCTGCTGCTGATAGCTGGGAATTTCGTTGTTGTTGTCTTACTAGGTATCTGTAGATTCGTACGTTTCTCATATACAATTGGTTTCGCGGTGGCGCGCTGTTTTGAAGCCAAACGGCGATAGTTGCGTATACGCTCCTGAAAGCTGCCGCCTTCGCTCATGCTCGCTATGACAGTGGTGCTGGTTAAAGGTTGCGCGGTGGTTGTAGTTGTAGTTGTGGTTGACGATGTCGTGGCATCCATCGTAGGCTGTGCAGCAACGCCACTTGAGTTAACTGCTGCATTCACCGTTTCATCATCAACATGTATGAATAGAGCTCCGCCTTCACCGTAGTTTGGATCTAGAATCGCGCTATAGGAACCGCTTGCTCTTTGTGTATTCTCTTCATCTTTATTGCTGACATGTTTGGTTAATTTCACACCCGCCAGCAGTAACTTGGCCGCTTGATTTTCCACATCTAATTTGTCCTCATCCAGTATCGCTGGGTAGGTTTTTATATGCATTTGCTGTTCAGCGGGTGCTTGCGTAGTGCTTGCAATTTCTGTCGTATCTTCTGTAGGTGGAAACAGTAGATGCTGTATAAGACTGTCGTCTGTGTCGACTGATGGACTGGACTCTTTTGTTTGTGCTAATATTGCGCTCACTGTAGTCGTGTTCGTTTGAGCCAAATCTTTCAGTATTTGCGTGCTATTCATCATTAGATCAGACGTTTCTTCCGCCGGACTAATGATTTCCTCGAACTCATAGAGAGTGGGTGCGTCAGCGGTTGTAGTCTCAACATTTTCTGTCAACTCTTTTTCTGGTGGGCTCAAGAAGTTGTAATCCAAACTCATGGGCACCGTCCCGACCGAATTCAAATAATATTTTTCCTGATTCACATACGTAGCCGTAGTCGTAGTAGCTGTTGGACCTACGGTGGTAGTATCATAATCATGCGGTTTGCTAAATCCCTCGCCCGCAGCTATATTAGTCGCAAGATTCGCAGCTGCTTCGTTTGCTATTTCGGCTGGCTCAATTGGTGTAGGCGTGGTTGTCATAAAAGTGAACTGTATAGTATCATCGATGCTCTCATAAGTCGATCCATTTGAACCAATCGAATTTTGTTTTTGCGTTATGAATTCTTTAGTGTTCTTGGTATCTTTGTAGGTATCATCGATAGGCAGCTCATTCGGCTTTAAACGGCGTTCATCGAAATTACGGAATATGTGTGTGTGCGTTTGTACGTAATGTTTTCAAAATGAGTTTCGGTGATGACGATGGATACAGTGTAGATGTGAAAAGTGTAGAGTAGTGATTATGGTGCAAAGCAGAGAGCAAATATGTGAAATGGAAGAGAGTAAAAAAGAGAAAATAGAAAGTAGGAAGAGGAAAACATTTGCACAGTAATAGAAAATATGATGCAATTCTAGCAAAAATATGTATGTATGTATGCATCCTAAGTAAGTGCAAAAGTGTAACTGAAATTAGTCGAGTAACTAAATAAATTATGATGAAACCAAACAAAATGAAAAAATGATTTAAAAAAAACATAAATAAACTAAATTATATTAAATACAAACAAATAAAAAGCGAAACCAAGAAACAAAAAAATAATAACAATTAAATTAAACGAAATAAAATAAAATAAGACAAAGTACAAAATTATTAAATGAAAGAAATAGAAACGACGTAAAATGAAACTAAACAATAAAAATAATATTTAATAAATAATGGAAGGTTAAGTAAAATTAAATAAAAACTAAGAATTTAAACGAAAAAAGTAAAATAAAATAGAAAAATAAAATAAGTCACAACAATACAAAAACAGTTAAATAAAAATAGTAAAAATATATTGTATATATAAATAGAAACAAAATAAAATAAAATGAAATAAAACAAGGAACAAAAAAGTTAAAGGAAAAAAAGTAAAAAAAGGTAAAATGAAATAAAATGGAATGTGTACACATAAAAAAATTAAAAGAAATAAAAGTTATTTAAACCAAACTGAACAGAATAAAATAAAATAAAAAACCAAAAACATAATGAAAAAATTGGGAAATAAAATAGAGTAGAAAAAACAGAGTAGAATAAAAGAATATTAAATTTAAACAAAAAATTAATACTTTTGTAAAATAAAATAGGATATATAAAAAAAGGTAAAATAAAATAAAAAATTTGAATTAAAAATTTGTTTTAAGTAAAGTAAAATAAAATAAAAAAAAAACTAAAAAAGGGGTAATATTAAATAAAATGGAATGTATACACATAAACAAATTAAAAAAAATAAAAGTTATTTAAACAAAACCGCACAGAATAAAATAAAATAAAAAACAAAAAACCAAAAAGCATAATGAAAAAATTGTGAAATAAAATAGAGTAGAAAAAACAGAGTAGAATAAAATGATATTAAACTTAAACAAAAAATTAAGTATTAAAAAAATTAAATCATTTTTAACAAAATGAAAAAATAAATAAAATAAAATAGAACAAAATCGAAATAAAAGAAATAAAAAGGAAAATGAAATGAAACTAAACAAAGAAATAAAATGAAAAAAAATAAATAAGAAAAAAATAATAATAATATACAGTCGAACCTCAATAAGTCGAACTTCGATATCTCGAATATTTGATATCTCGAAACAAATTGCTTGGCAATGGCGTTTAGAGTGAGAATTGTGTGTAATTTTTACTTTATAACTCGAACTTCTATTACTCGAATATCTTGATAACTCGAACAGAATATTTGGCGCCAGATTTGATAAGTCGAATTTCCGGGGGAGTCCCCTTATTACGTGTTGCTTATTTTATAGCGAACAGATGTCAGCAGTTGGATCGCTGCACTGTTTAAGCCCACAGGTATTTTATTAGTAGTTCTTACGCGAAAATAAACATTGTTGACATGTCATCAAAACGTTGTTTAAAAACTTTATCTATTGATGAAAAATTGAAACTAATAAAGGAAGTAGAAATGGGTGCGCGAAAAAAATATGTAGCTGTAAAGTATGCTATTCCGGCAAATACAGTGCCAACTATTTTAAAAAATAAACAAACGGTTATTACTGCAATCGAAAGTGGTGGTGAAAGTGGGAGTTCAAAGAGACTTAAAAAGCCAACATACGTAAATGTGGACAAAGCAGTTTTAGAATGGTTTAAATCGGCAAGAACACGGAATTTGCCTATATCCGGAGGATTACTTAAAGAAAAAGCATTGGAATTTAGTCAAAAATTAGAACAACCGAATTTCAAGGCAATCACTGGTTGGGAAGGTATGTACATTCATAAAATAAATGTGCAAGCTGGCACCTAAAGTCTTTTTTTTTCTAAGATCTGGTATATGTCATAAAAAGGCGTGTGGTGAGAGTAGTGATGTAAGCGAAGAAGACTGTATGAAATGGCAACGTGATGTTTTACCTCATTTATTAGAAGGTTATCAAGCACGGGACGTATTCAATGCAGACGAGACGGGCTTATTCTTTAAATGTCCTCCAGATAACACCTTAACTTTTAAAAACCAGGAATACCATGGAGGAAAGCACAGTAAACAGAGAGTTACGTTGATGATTGCCGCAAACATGGATGGATCAGAAAAATTGAAATTACTCTTGATAGGTAAAAGTAATCAACCCCGCTGTTTTAGAGGTGTTAAATGGTTACCTCTCGACTATAAAGCTAAATTCAAAGGCGTGGATGACGGGAGCCTTTTTTGAAGAATGGCTTCTTAACTTAGACAAACAATTTGGAAAAGCCGGAAGAAATATTCTACTTTTTATTGACAACTGCCCAGCCCATCCTAAAGACATCCAACAGAGATTAAAGTTTATCAAACTTGCATTTTTCCCCCGAATATGACATCAAAATTACAACCACTCGATCAAGGTGTCATACAAAATTTAAAATGTCATTATCGTCGCAGAATTTAAAAAAAATACTATAAAATGCTTTGAGGTAAACAAAAATCTTAACATTACATTAATAGACTGTGTTGATGAAATAACTAATGCATGGAATATCGATGTTAAGCCAGAAACCATCTCTAATTGTTTTAGAGAAGCCGGCTTCGGTCAATATTCTGAATGGGAGTAAGAAGATGAGCTAGTTGCAAATTCGTTCAAGATTTTGAGGTCATATTTAAAAACCAATGAACATACAACCGATTCTCTGTACAATGGTTTAAATAATATTGAAGCTTTTTTTGAAGATCATAATAAAAAATCCTATCGTCAATCCCAAATAATTAACTTTTTTACTTTAAGCGAATGAAAGCTATACATCTATTCATACAATGTTCTTAATTATGTATATATAATTTTAAAATATACACATACAATATTATATAGCAACTGTACATAATTTGAAGCTTGTACTGTTTTATCAATAAAATTGTTTGCTAACCCTTGAGTTTTATGGATTGTTTTATTTTGTTTATGGATTTTTATGTATATATGTACGTATGTATTATATATTATATTTGATAACTCGAAATCTTGATAGCTCGATTTTTTTTGTGGCATGTCATAGTTCGAGTTATCGAAGTTCGACTGTACATCAAAATTAAATAAAATAAAAATAAATAAATTGGTAAGATAAAGGAGAATATAATAAATAAAAAAAGAAATAAATAAATAAATTAGAAAAAAATAATAAAATACATCAAAATTAAATAGAAATAAATAAATAAAATTAAATAAATAATAATAAAATAAAATTAAATAATTTGTAAAATAAAGGAGAATATAATAAATTAAAAAAGTTACTAAATTTGTAAAATAAAATATAATACATAAAAAAGGTAAAATGAAATAAAAAATTTGAATTAAAAATTAGTTTTAAGTAAAACAAAATAGAATTAAATAAAATAAAATTTAAAAAATCGAAAAAAAAATTAAAATAAGAGAACTGAGGATCCACTTATCTAAATTTAGCTCGTCAAATACGGTTGCGCCCTAAAAATGGAATGGAGTCGGTGGTTTATGGGCCGGAAGCATTATTGAGTTATATTTTCAAAATAGAATTGAGCTATCGCTCGATCGAAGCATCAACAGGGCCCATATTGTTCGCGAAACTAACAATTGGTTGAAGAAATGATTCGGTAATAAGATTAAGATAATCTTTCTAAATGCGCTCTTGCCGCCGAAGATATCGCTGAACACACATTTCACAACTGTCCGCTTTGGGAACATGAACGGCGAAAACTGGAGGACGCTATCGGTCATATAACTAACGAAAATATCATTGTCAAAATGATAAGCAGCGAGGAAATATGGGAAAGACTCAGCAGATTTGTGGAAAACATTCTTCGAATGAAAAAGCGGAACTCAAACGTAGGTAATGATAAATATAAAATGCTACTCGGAAGTCATACGAAAGCGGTTCCTGGGCGCGTGACGATTACAAACGAGGAGGAGTTTTTTAGCTCTACAAGTTGGTCATACATTACTGCGATGCCGGCTTTGATGATGTGTGAAATATACATATTAAACCCCCTCATAAAGCAAAAAATAAGGTAAGCTAGCCTCCAAAATCATATTGATTTTACGCATGTGGGCTGCCCTGTGAGGAACTTTTTCAGTTAAATAAATATTCTTAAAGACTTTGGTTTCTTAATTCCAATATTTCTTAAAAATAATCTTTTATTGTAAAATTGATTAGAAATTCTTAAAAGACATTTGCAGATCTTTCTTAACTTCCAATCACGAAGACTACAATAGCAGTCTCACTTACTTTCCATTATCGCTCAAAAAGAAAGAGGTACAAGGAAGTTAAACTGTTAATGTGACATTGCCTGCTGTTCAGGTCATCAAATAGAGCCTCATAAGAAACAAGAAAAGACCGTGGGCCACATAATCTATGCTGTTTGCTTGGTAAAGAACAGCTAAAAGTTGGCTGGCGAGGTTAACCAGCGACAATCGACTACAAAATACTACTGTCCAAAGGATTAACAATATTTCTTAATATTGATTCTGGTGTACGAATTTCAGAGTTCAACTGTCGTAAATGTTTCTGGTAACACTACGCATGTGTGGGGCCTACCTATGCTGCCAAGTCTAATCAAATTCAATTATTTTTTTATATTAATTATATAAAATGTAATGAAATATAGAACAATTTATGAATAAATTTTTATAAAGTTATGTAAGTCTTCCGATGCAACGAAGGATGTGAAAAATAACAATGAAAAGGGACTATAGAAATATGAGCAAGAAATGACAGAAATTAAATGAATGGGAGAAAAATAAAAAGAAGAAGAGCATGCGCAGAGTTCTAGAAAGCAATAAAAGAAGAGTTGAATTGGAATATCCTTAGTTTTCTACAAAATTTTGGTAAATTGCACCCTTAAAAATTATTCTCAATTATGATCTCGACACTTCAGTAAATTCTATCACAAATTTACGCTTAAAATTTTGAACACTTTTAAAACATTCATGGCTTCGTAACTCACTTAAACTTTAAACCCAATTGCCAAAAAAAGAAAAGCGTGTTTTACGATAAAAAATGTCACTTACCGTAAATCGTATCGTACTTGCCGTCTGCTTTGGCTTCGCATACTCATAGTGTGGTCGCTTGGCCCGATCACTTTGCGACGAAAAACCGCGACTTAAAAACCTGAACGAGGTTTTATTCGTCTGTGGCGCGGGCACTTGATACCCAGAAATGCTAGGATTCAAATCATCGGAAACCTCTTCAAGTAAGTTATTTATGTTGGCTGCCAAAATTAGGTCTTCATTAGATTGGCGTAAGTTTTTCACATAATCCGGTGCAATAATTTCTTTTGCGGGCAATTCGGCAAGATCATTCAAGGCAACATTCACTTTTTCGGCGAAATTACGTTTCTGTTCACTACTTTGGCGACTAGTTGGTTCCGCTATAATGCGCGCACTCTCATGCATGAAGCTAACACCCGGATCGGAGGATAATTCACCCAGGCTATTGACATAAACATCTTCATCATCTGGTTTAGCAGCACTCTTTGCTTGGCTCACTCGCGTTCCCTGCTGCGGTTGCTGTGCTGTACCGCGCGTTGATCCAACTCCGCTACTTTGTGAATTGGGAGTCTTAGTTTCGGTACGTTGAATTTGGCGTTGCTGTTGCAGCTTTTTACGTTGTTGAGTAACTGCATCCTCCACCTGTGTATGCTGATTACCGCCGGTACTCTTCGAGACAGATTCGACCTGCGCACGTGTAACTGCCTGTTTGCGCGTCAAATAAGCGCGTTGACTACTATCGCGACTAGACTGTTGCACTGCGTCTGTCTCACTAACATCCAGGCCGCTTTCTGCCAATTCCAATTGTTTCTTAAGCGTGTGATGTGAACGCGTTGCTTGTGGTACGGCGGAACTTTTAAGTGCTTGTGATATCGTCTTTATGGGATATTCCATCATTTGGCGTACCCTCTCCATCATATCATAACTGCTGCCAATACGATTAACATTATTTTTGCTGTAGTATTGCTCCGATTCATCGCAATTAACGTTACGATACCAATCACAAACGAAATTCTTCTGACTGAATAGTGTGCCATTGGGGCAAAGGAAACCGAAGCCATGTATAGTGCGGGAAGTATGAGCACAAATGCGGAACACCTGACAGCGCGTCTCCATATCAGCATAGTAACCTGAAAGGGAGTTTATAATTAGAAAAAAACAAAATAAGACCTGCAGTAAACCTCAGCTTCCATATATTGCGTGATATTCCGACAAAGCTAAATCAACTTTGAGACCGGTTTTAAGTTTTTCTATATGAGACCTTTTTTTGCGCTCTATTTTCGTTATAGATATTGCTACTTTGTACCTATATCATTTGTTGGATGTTCAACCGAGCTCGTCTTCCAATTTGTGGTGTACGCCATGATATTTTTCCACATATGAAGACACTTAAATTTTATGGCCTGCAAGGAGATTACCACAAAGCTAAAAATCAGTCGAACCAAGCGGAGGTAGCCGTAATCAAAGAAACTGCTAAGCAGTTGCTTACTTGTGGAACTACTTCAACAGAGTAAATGCTTGAAACTGTTCGGGAAATGTCGGATCTCCCTTTCAGAATACCTCGAAATTAAGCTCAATTAGTGACCTGGTTACAGGGTCATTGTGGCGGTTTCGTTATGAAAAGAGAGTATTAGGGGTCAGTTGAAAGCCTGTCGTCTGCAGTGGAATGATGGGCTTCACGTCAATTCAGCGAGTGCTGGCAAAGTACACAAACTAGCAAAGTTGCGAGATCCATCTTGTCACTAATGGACAATGGAGGAGCTCAAGGAAACTTCTAAGGTTACCAAAGCCGCAGCCCTCGAATTTTGTGAGTGCCCTTTTTGAATATTGCCCGTGAGGTATCCACGCGGTGAGACTTGGTATTATTTCAAGTTTTTTTTTGTAGCAGAAGCTGTCTGGAAGATGAGATGAAATCATCTCGGCACCTTCCCTTCGGCTATACTGCTTTCACCGGCTGGCGGTATAGCAGGTTTAGATATCGCACACCTGATGAATTTGATTGATAAGCTAGTAATCGTTCGGTCTTTTACATAATCCTCAGAATTTTAAAAATTTAAAAATAATCAGAAATAAAGCAACTCCAAAATATTACATATTTTAAAGAAATACACTGACTATTTTAATATGTTTTATTTATTTGAAAGGGTGTTTGAAAATACGTGCTTAGATGTTGTTTTAAAATAAAACATGTCAAAATTTAGATACTTTCAGGCATCACTATTTCTATTCAAAATACGGCTCTTTGTGAAAAAATATATAACTTAATTATCCACCAAGAGCACATCTACAGTTAAAATCCGCCATACAGCCAATTCATGAATGCCTAATTGTTGAGAACATTGAGATATCGATGTTGAGCAAAATTCTCAACGGAACGTCCAGTTTTTGGTCTGCCAGTCCTTTTTCTATCCTCAACAGAGTCAGTTTCTTAAAATGTTTTCATCAACTTTCGAAAAGTCTACTTATTTCGATTCTTATTCCCAACAAATAAATCACGAATTTTGGGATATGTTGTTCTTGAAGATCGACCATTTTCATTTTAACACGTTGTATCCATGGTTGGGTTCCTGGTCACAGCGACATTGCTGGAAACTGTGAGGCGGATGAGCTGGCCAGACAAGGGACATGCGAGGTGATTTCCCCGCGAAGGGAGAGAATTGGGATCCCCCTGACTACTTGCGGTCTGCCCCTGGAAAGATGGGCATCGAACCAACTCAGCGAGCGCTGGGCAAGTACACAAACGTGTAAGGTCGCGAAATTCTTCTGGCCACGTGTGGACCGGAGGCACTCGGGCGAGCTTCTCAGGCTGACAAAATCAGCTCTCTAATCTCGTGGGTTTTCTCACAGGACACAATGCGCGAGGAATGCATGCTGTGAGACTGAGGATGAGGTGGAATCATCTCAGCACCTTCTCCTTAGCTGCCCTGCTCTGGCGGGGCTAAGATCTAGGCATCTTGGCTCCTACTTCTTTGTCACGCCTGCTGATACATTAAAAATCTGATGAATTTCATCAGCAGCATAAAGCGGGTGACGCAAACATAGTCATCGTTCGTAATCCGCACGCTCCTAACCATCCCAGCACCACCTCTGCCCGCTCTCTCCCTGTATCCCATCGGTCTTTCTCTCCCGCCTCACCCCTCCATAATGGCATCACAAAGGACGAATCCTTCTTCGTCCAAGTTTGCCCATTCCCTGGGCAACCATATCAACCTAACCTAACCTAAGCATGGCTGAAATTGTACATCTGTTCACTTGACAAACGTGAAAGATGACTTGAAAAATCGTCTTAACTACCGTTTAGAAATTATTCACTACTGGCATTTAGGCGAAACTTTTGCGGGCAAATACCCTTCACAATGTTTTCCTTCATATACAAACCTTCATGTTTTCCAGTACACTCAAACCTCGTACTTGGCACCTCGCTATAGACGGGGTAATCAATATCAGGTTCTCCGGGTATTGTATGCCGCAGATCGAATTGTTGATGTGTAACGCCACTGAAAGGAAAATAATGTAACAAAATATATTAATTCACTTAAACTTGTATTATCAACATACTATTGAGATAAAAATAATTTCTTTTTCACCTCGTATAATCATTTGATGTTTCCGCATCTTCGAAGGTACCCTGCGCATTGCTGATGCAAAGCAGTGTCAGTTGGAGTAGCCAAAATAGTAGACCTACATATATTTTATAGTTTAGGAGTACAATAAAGTTTACAGCGTGAGCATTTTTATGGTTTTGTTTTTTGTCTTTCAATAGATTTACCAAACATTTTCGGTCTCCTCATTTCCACACTATGGTCAAGCAATTGTACTTCTGGGCGCACGCTAGTTATTCTGCAATGAAGAGATTCAAATTAGACATTATATAAAAAAAACATATATTGGTTTATTTATTACTAAAATCCGTTTCGTTGATTAGTTACACTAGCCATTGTACATAGTTACAAATGCAGGAGATAAAAAAGGGTCATAAGCGCGCATCCGCATTGACATCCCAACCTGAAATGTATTATCTAATCATGCAAGAAATTGCGTTGACCCAAAAAATGAATCAAGAGTGGAAAAGTAATCAAAACAAAACAGAAAAAAAGCAACCAAAAGTTCAAAACAACTTTTTCCATATACGAGTATAAGAAATATGTAAATTGTGAATGAATCAAACCGAAATAAATTATGCACAGAGCCAGGCAAGCAAGCGAATAATAAAAAGATTAAAAAAAAAAATAAAAAAAACGAGCGTCGGTGAGTTGTATGGTGTCTGTTGATAGCACATGTAGGTTTATGTGTTATGTATGTATGCCAACGCCTATCGTTTTGCCTCATCATCAACATCACTAGTCGCAAGACCTATACTCTAATCAATCTTTCTTTTGTGCATCCCTTGCCCACCACACCTCACAACCGTACACCTGAGTGGCTAGAAAGAAAAGTTATTGCTTTAAATTTGCCGAACAACTATTTAATTCACTTTTGCGTAAAAAAAAGAAATCGAAACGGCGTGATAACTCGTTTACTATTATTTAACAAGCTTACAAAATTCGCTTTCATGCAGTTATGTGACAATGAATGATGAAAATTCAGATCTCCAACTAGTTAATACCCACTAATAACTTGCGTAAATTACCATAAAAATTTGCAGTTAATTAATTTAAAGTATTTGCCAATTCGAAAATGTATTCAAATTAGTAATAAATATGACATCTTTTTTTGTGTCACAGAGCGTGGCATCACTCGTAGGTTTGTATGTAAATTTTTGCAAATTTTTCCTAAAACTTGCTTGAAGTGTTATTGAAACTCACATTCGCTTTTGAAATAAAAATTAGTAAAAAAGCAATAGCTGATATTCAAATAAATTGCATCATTGCCATTTCGAATAATGCATAGAGTTACGCTGGCACGCTTTAATTGCTAGGACTTTAATGCCTTTCTAAAGCTCGGTTACTTTTTCAAAGCAAAGGAATAGCCACAGATTATTGAGTGGTTCAAAATAGGGAAATGGATCGTACGGATATGCTGCTATTAGCATGTCTATCCGGTGCCTTGGGATTTCGGTATTTGCGAAATCCCGAAAATACCGGGATTATTTGCCTGGAATCTCGAAATTTTCCGTATTTGAAACTTCTTACGTAACATATGAAATGGATGAGAAAAATTACTTTTTACAGACTTTAACTTTTTAGCAAATATGGATATGTTTGAACGTTTTTGTTTCTGTTTTTCTTTTCATATAAAAAGCAATACATGCAAATGCATATCTCTATTGTAAAAAGTTGTACTGATTTAGTTGATTTACTATTTAATCATAAATGAATATGAATTAAAGCCTACTACTTTCCGCTTAAATTGCAATGGATGCAAAAATATATGAACTTCTTTCAATCACAAAATACATGTCGAAAAAAAATCTATGCAAAAAGATCTTTCCTCGACATAACTTAAGTTACTTTATCAGATGTGTAGAAGTTAAAGTAGATATTACTTTATAACTACTGCGTTTATTTTATTACTAATGAAGTAATGTTCAGTTTAAATAAAAAAGTATCGGGAATTTTTTAGCTGCATGAGAAGTATCGATATCGATAACTATGGTTTAACAGCTGAGAACAGCAAACTGTGTTGCCATTTCTGTTTTGTAAGGTTTGACAAGCCATCATGAATTGTTTAATGCCAAAACAACGCTTCCAAATTGTCGAAATTTACTTTGAAAAAAAATTTGTTCGCAAAGTTCATAGAGCACTAACGGCATCATCCGCCTTTACTTCTTTCGAAATGAGAAAGGAGCTGTCGTTACGGTGAAATACGAGCGCTATTGCGTCATGCTGACGGAATTTTGGTTTCTGAAAATTAATCAGTTAAACGCCGATGACATTTGGTTCCAAGAAGTCGGTGCAACTTGCCTTAACAATCGATTTATTGCATTTTTAAGGCACCATTGACGCCATATGACCAGATTTATTGGAAAAAGTAGTAAAAAATTGGGTTTATCCAATGGACCATGTAACTGGTAGACCCTGTTAAAAATTAATCGGTCATCGAGAGCAATAAACTTATACTACTGGCTCAAAATAATCAAAACAAAAAAGTACTAATCTTTTTTTTATTTCCTTTTTAAAGAAAAATCTATGAGTTAAAGGTCGATAGCCTTTGCTGCTAGTCGCTTTAATTGTATGTACATATAATACTTAATAACTTAATATACAAGGTGTCTCAAAATTATCTAATTATCCAATTTTGTTTTTGTCTAGATTGGCTCTATAAGCACTTGAACGATTTTGGCCGAGTTTAACAAAGCGCGCAAGTCATTTCTTTCTGGTGCTAACTGGCGCTAGCTGGAAACACCAATTGAAGACAAGTCCTTCTCCACCTGATCTGCCCAACGCATAAGAGGTCATCATCCTCTATCCTCTGCTAACACTAGCTGGTAACGCATCGAATACTTTTAGGTTGACATGATCAAGCTACCGAAGCCGCTGGATCTTTATTCGCTGCACTGTGTCTATGTCGTCGTAAAGCTCACACAGCTCATTGTTTCATTACCTACGTCGCTAATGTGCAAAGGTCCAAAAATATTTCCAAAATTTTTCTCTCACACACTCCAAGGGACGCCTTATCGAATGGTGTCACGCTCAAGTTTCTGCGCCATACAATAAAGTGGGCATGGTGAGGGACTTATACTTATATAGCATTTGCTCTTTTTCTTATCTCAACTTTAGATCGTTGTAATACACAACTGGCATCACCAAAAATAAAACTTAGATGGCAGGTATATGTCATGAATTAGAGCTCACTATGAACTGTTAGTGCTGAATATTACTCCACCTTTTGGTGAGATATTAAGAAATACAAATTTGCTAAGACAGTTTATTACGTAATCAGTTTGAATAAGTTTTTAAATAAAAGCAGAATACCTTTTATTTAAGCAACTCTTTGAGCTGTTCTTAGCATGACTAAGAAACAATGACTCATCGTTCTCCGAGACAGCTAAAAAAAATATACACGCACTGTCAGTAGTTTCTTTAAAACTTCTAAAATAAAACGCAAATTTCTTTGACATTAATTCGTCATATGTTGGCATTTAAAAGGATGCAAGCACACATGCTTACACAACCGTTAAATGTTAATGAATACAATTCGCTGAATGTGCCACAAAGATTTCTGAAGGCCAGGTGACTCTCAAGTAAGTGACGCATGCACGAAGGCAGCTCAAGTTAATGTTCTTTCTTTTCCAATGTATAAACACCAGTGTGACTACCAATTCCCTATAAATGATGATTCCTAAAACGCTACTAAGTATTACATATATCTCTGAAAGTCAAATAGTTTTTTATGAGGTTTTGTCTATGATAGAACTGCATTTGAAGGCCTGCACTCCTCTACCGATTAATGACAGCTATAAGGAAACTTTTTTTTCTGATATTATATTGTTTTTTTTTTTTTTTGATTTTTTTTTTTAATATGTACAAGTACACGCAGGCGGCAGCCAAAAATGTGTATGTACAAATATGGTTTCATAAGAATGTTTTATGAACTGTCCTAAACCATTTGGTCTGTTGAGAAAAGCCAGGCGGCTACTACATTGAATAACTACACATGTAAGCATATTTTTGGTAGCCAAAAGTCAAAATTGTAATGGCTATTTTAAGTGTGTGCGTAGGGCATTGCACTGCATGCAATAAACTCATATAGTTTTTTTTATATTAAAGGCAACTAACAGCTTAAGTAAAACAGTTAAGAGTGAATGATTTAATTATGTTGTCTTAAACAGTTGTGGTCATAAAAATAATAATCAGTTTAATAAGCAAACAATCAGTATCTACTTCTCTATTTTAATGAATTATAGGGCAAAATTGTCAGAGCAATTCATTAGATAGAAACAAAACTTGATGCAAAGTTCGAATCTGAAAGTATGTGGCAGGCAAAAGAGTTAGGCTATATACCACAAAAACAGAAATATGCAAATAGTTAGTGAACTAATGAGCGCCGCCATTTATGCACAGCGTTAAATAATTATAATATAGGCAACTTATTGGTTTCTTATTAAATTTTAAAAATTTTTTTATGACAATATAGTATATTCTTCAACAAAAACCATATAAATCGAAGTTTCAAACGATGTGCAAATTAAAAAAAATTCACATGAAATTTTATAATTTTTTAATCTAGATTTTGTTTCTGGAGAAAAAATTTCGGGTATGCAGTTTTAAATCCTATTCAATTTTGGTATAATACCATAAAGTAAAAGTTTCAAGTGGCTCAAAAATCGCATTGATTTTTAACATTTTTTTTTCTTGGCGGTCTTGTGTATTTGCTTCATGTAGCGAAAGCTCAACATTTTCCTTCAACTTGCACATTGAGTTTTTGACGCTTGCACGGCATTTACGGGCTGTTTTTGAGAGCGTAGATTATTTTTTGATTGGAAACTTGTAGGGAATTTCTGTTTTAGTATAAAATCATGCAATGGTTACTTTACTTTTACGTAGTTTATTATAGAAATATGCTTCAATTTTTTACTTAAAATATTAAATTTTGTGACTTCTTAGAACGGATAAAGGTAAGTGATGAATTTGCGCACATTTAAGCTACTTTTAGTATTGTTATTTTGCCGGTCAGAGCTAAAATCTTGCCGGTTTACTTTCTCAGTTCATATTCTAATGGGTAGCTATGGAGAAAATAATACCATGTGCTAAGGACAAAACTCTCGACATTTTTCGTTTCACCCATATTTCGGAAGTGTGAAATCTGAAATTTTAGCGAGAAGAAATTCAACAGAGCCTCTTCTAATAGCATTCATTATAAGGAGAAAATGTTCAAAGTCATAAAAATCTACGAAAATTTTGAGCGACTTAAACCTTTATTATGCTAACATTTAATGCACTATAAAAATTCATACCTTAATTTTTTTGTTTTAATTTTCATTACAAAGTGTGAAAAATTGTCGAATTTTCATTAATCCTGGAAGATCGTGGTGTCCCTGGTGAGAGTGAATGATTTGTGGATTCTGGGCCCCACTACTCCTGCTCCTACACCATATGGTGTTTTTGATCTATCAGTGTACCATTTTTGTGAATCATCATTCATCCATTTTGGGTTGGATACTTCAGATACTTAAGGACTTTATTACTTATGTCATTTGTGATTAATTTTTAGATGCCTAAAACTTAAATGTTTTCCAGATACTCAATTTTAAACATTATTTTAAAACATACTTTATTTTGACTTCAGCCTTGACAATTAAGAGTGGCTGCTTGATGGGCTTACGATTTTGTGCTAAGTATTTCCTGCTTCATATAATTCGAAAAAAATTGTATGGAAACTATTCCGCAAATTATTATAGAAAGTAGGATGCCTTTTTAGCTATCCATAGTGGTATACTTATCATTAACAGAATTAACTGAGTAAGGTATACACACTTATATATGAGTACTTAGTTAAGGGGTGAGCCTGCTTTAGAGGCTTCAAAAAATCGATTTTTTCGTGGATTTTTTTGGGAAGGAAAGAAATATTCGATTGAAACGAAACTTTCTGGTTTTATTGCTATATATTTCAACAGTCTTCTCAAATTTTTTAATTAAAATATATATCATATTAAGCCTGGTACAAGCATTTTGCCGAGGCGTGTGCATGTATCGTGCGGCGGGAAAGATGCAGGTCGCAATTATCATCTGAAACCAAAAACCCAAAAAGTGTTTATTTTGGTATAGTATAGCTTCTAGTTAAACCAAGAAAATTAAACAAAAAGTGAGCAATTCAACAATTTTTCGCTAATTAAAAAAAATAATAATTTTTTTGGAAAAACAAATTCACTTTAGATTGTTTAAAAAGTGGGTTAATCATAACTTTCTTAAGGTTTTTAGGTGCAACTAGAAGATAATTTAATTCCGAATACAGTCAATGTTATCTCGTTTCGATAGAACGTTTAACTTTTCCCCTATCTTTCCCTCCAATTAGGAAAAATCGCAAAAATTAAAAACCGAGAAATCGCACTACGAGCAATCCGGCCGCTCGTATACCTGCTCGACGCTTGCTCACAATTTCTTCTGTAACTCCGGAAATATTTTGAATTTGCTTCTGAAATTTTTAAGACACATTCTTGGATAGTTTGGGAAGACACTTATGAAAAAAAATCGATTTTTTGAAGCCTCTAAAGTAGGCTCCCTCCCCCCTTAATGAGTTTTTCAGTAATATTTTTAACGATTTGTATGACATTTGAAATTTACTATTGAAAAATTAACAAAATAAAGAAAATAATATTAAAGGCAGGAACTTAGCATATTCCACAATACTCGCGAAAAACAATTATTAAAGTTCGGTTATCGATATACCAAGTTAAGATATCAGTAATGATTTAGTAACGGTTTTATTGGGATTTGTAAGTAGTCCTCATGTAACTACATATATAGTCCAATAAAAAAGTGAAAAAAAGTGCGCAGAAAATCTTCTGTCATTTATCAGCTACCTTCTATTCGCATATTTTTCTATTTCCAGTTATACCTCGGGAACTGATAATATTAAAAAGGGAAACCTTCTTTTGATTCCATTCTAAGTTTGGGGTAGTTAGCACGTTTGATTTGCATTTTATGCAAGATTTTCGAAACTTATTTTTAACTTAATCGTAACGCAAAAATGTGTGGCTGCGAAAATCGAAAGGACTAGTTGGTCCGGCCTCATATTGGCCACAACTCATCACTATACCCTATACCCAATAGGTGGTTGTAGGGTATAAATACAAGGTGGCGCAAAATATATCATCAATTTTGTATTTGAATAACTTTTAATAAATAAAAAAAATGTTTTGTGTGATGGAAATCTTTGTTTTGACTTTAAGGTAGTTCGTTGCTTGCCTGTTTGTATACTGCAGCTGTCTAGTTCACAATATGATTGATGTACGAGGCTGTTTATAAAATTATAAATCTTGCGACAGGATACATTTTTTTTAAACTTAAATTTATAATTTTTATTTTTAACATCAATAATGTGTTTTTTTTTTTGAGGAAATATGGAAAACCACAATATACGAGAAAATTTCAATTTTCAATTCATATTCAATTGAACTCCAACAATTATATATAAATAAGCTATTCATACTCCACAAAGATCAAAGAAGTTGCAAGCACACTGCAACACCTTGAGGAGGTTGTCAAAGCTACTTCCAATCGGGAGCAACGTTTGAATTATTATGTAGAGTGGAAAAGCGATGATCAAATTGAAGGTCGTAACTTAATTTGCTCGTATCTTATAAACGAGTTCCCGGAACTTAATTGCTTCTCTCTTATAAACCTTTACATATTTTACCATTACCAAATGAAAAAAAAAAAATTAAAAAAAGTCTAAATGCACCCAAAAATATTTGTGTGGAATACACAAAGCACTTGTCATGTACAAGAGCAACCATGCACTAGACAACGCACACACAACACGCCTACTTGAACGCATCTTATTAAGCGGAAACCAAAGACGTTATTACCATACAAAGCGAAGCCGGCAACATTTTTGAGAAGTTCATTCATTTCGAAAATTGATATTTAAAAAAGAAAAAATAAATAAATAAATTAGCAACGCATTTCATTAAAATGGAAATTATTTTTAATTGTTAGTGCCCAACCAATTGAAGCAACTAAGTAGCTATTTCGGCATTTAAAACAAATAATTGATTGACAGTCGTGCACATGAACAAATACAGACAGTCCACTTGAAAGCAATTATTTTTGCATAGCTGATTTTTTTCACCTTTTCGGCTTTTTGCCGCGCTCTTCTACTCATGTTATCAATTTGACGGCAATTTTATGGTACACCTGAGGCCTAAGGCATTTCTTAAAGGCCGCCAAAGTAACAACAAGTTTTCTTAAAACAAATTATTTTTTTCCTAATTACTATTTTACTGAATTTTTTGTCGCTAATTGTAGATAGTTTATTTTGGGAGCTTGTGTTTGTTTTCTACACTTGAACTTCATTGGAAATTGATTCACCCTTCATGTAATTGATTTTTCTTCACACTTCTAAGCTCAATGTTTGCCGTTTTATGAGTAATTATTGTCACATTAAAGGTCAATAAACTAAATCTTTGTTTTTGTTGTTATACCTTATACTCGTATATGCATAGAAATTTGCCAGCAAGCGTATTTAATTGCTTAAAATTATTCCATTAACTATTTTAATGAATGGAATGCAAAGGCTGTGAGTTTCAGAGTACCAGAAAATGCACGCTGATCGTCACGCAAAAGACTTAAGGCACAAACTTGACTTGGTTGTCAAAGAAGATGGCCTATATAGCGTTGGTCGTATAAAATATAATGTTTACTAGTATGTGTTTAGTTTAAAATTTTGCTATTTATGGCTAATTTACTTAATTTGACATATGGCATTTTTGTGTGGTTGCATTTGAAACATAAAGTAATATGTATCGCTTTTGCTTAAATTTGGCGTACCGTGTCGTCTTAATTAGGGCGCAATAGCTAAAATTTTAAATTATTAGGTGGTTGTGATAGAATTTTGCATTTTTGGTAATATTTGAGTGATTCTAATATTAAATAGGTGTTTAATGTATTCTCAACCTTTTTCGGAATCAGTTTTGAAAAATAGCTTAACAAACAATAAATGTCACCTAAAAGCATAAATAAAATATTTTGCATAAATACAAAGGCGATATTTTAATTTTTTATAGTGCTAATCACCATGAGATTAATTAACTAAATCCTTTGTAAAATATGGCTTAATATAAGATATAAAAAAATTGTATAAAATCACTAATTACACAATGCAACAAAATGAACATAATTTTTATTGCTTGCGGTCTCATAGCATTTTTCGGAATGGTTATGAAAAATAAGAAGACACATATTTTACCAAATACTTGTATCAGTAATTTTTTTCATTTCATGCCCCCTCGAAGTTTAAAGTTCTTATCTTATTTGAACTTTTTAGATATTTTGACTAAATTTGCGAGTAACGCACCCATTGCTCGCGCACTTACAGACTTCAATTTATTATCCAATTCCGAACTGTACCATAAAATCTGTTTAATGGTTTTTGTGTTATCAGCAAAACTGTAAGAAAGTTTAAGTTTCTATGGATAAGCACTAGTCTTCAGAACGGATAATACAAAATGGGCCAAACTTTAAGTGATAATTGGAGGAATTTTCTGAGGAGTTTATAGGCTGCATTCTGTTCCGAAAATATTACTCGCCAGCTGGTGCTGTGGTCGGCATATTTCTAAAAGTCCTATTTGTAGTTAATTTTGACTAATAGGACTATGAATAAGTTCGTGCGGTTTTTTTCCGAAATTTGAAACTTTATTGACGTAAAATGGTTACAAATTTAATATTCAAAATATTGTCCATCGCTTACTACTACTTTTTCCCATCTTTCTGGCAATTCACGGATTCCCTTTGTGAAAAATTCGGTCGGTTTTGCCGCAATCCACGAATCGATCCATTTTTTGACTTCATCGTAATTACGGAAGTGCTGGTCAGCCAGGCCATGTTGCATCGATCGGAAGAGATAGTAATCGGATGGCGCAAGGTCTGGACTATACGGCGGGTGGGGTAGGACATCCCATTTGAGCGTTTCTAAGTATGTTTTGACCACTTGTGCAACATGTGGCCGAGCATTGTCATGTTGCAAAATAACTTTGTCGTGTCTATCGGCGTATTGCGGCCGTTTTTCTCGCAGTGCTCGGCTCAAACGCATCAATTGTCGTCGGTAGACATCCCCCGTAATCGTTTCATTCGGTTTCAGTAGCTCATAATACACAACACCCAGCTGGTCCCACCAGATACACAGCATAACCTTCAGGCCATGAATATTCTGCGCCGACGTCGATGTTGAAGCATGGCCAGGGTATCCATACGTTGCCCGACGTTTTGGATTGTCGTAATGGACCCACTTTTCATCGCCAGTCACAATTCGATGCAAAAAACCCTTTCTTTTGTGCCGTTGAAGCAGTTGTTCGCATGCCATAAAACGGCGTTCAACGTCTCTTGGCTTCAATTCATACGGCACCCAATGGCCTACCTTTCGGATCATTCCCATGGCTTTTAAACGTTTGGAAATGGTTGATTGATCAACTCCCAAAGTTTTTGCAACCTCTTCTTGCGTTTGAGCCGGATCTTGATCGAGCAATTCCTCCAATTCGGTATCCATGAACTTTGGCGGCGCACCCTCGCGTTCTTCGTCTTCCAAGCCAAAATCACCACTTTTAAAGCGTGCAAACCACTTCTGGCACGTTTGCTCAGATAGAGCATGCTCACCATAAACTTCCACCAAGATACGATGACTTTCGGCTGCTTTTTTCTTCATATTAAAATAATGAAGAAGAATTCCCCGCAAAAACACATTATTTGGCACGAAATTCGACATTTTCAAGTGTGGTAAAAATATTGTTGTTTACGCTTCAAATAAAAAACTTATACTGACGTTTGTGCCTTACGACAGTAGCTCTCCAATGAATGTTTGGAAATGTGGATCGATGGAATAATAATCAAGTTACGCCATCTGTTGTAAAACCGCACGAACTTATTCATAGTCCTATTATATTCAAAATATATATTAGATAGTGAAAATAAACAAATGAAACTCGCTGGAGAAAGCTTAAGCAGCAAGGGAAAGTAAGAAGTACTGCCCCCATTGAAATCACAGAGGCCATGCTCTAGCGGCTAACGCTATGCTAAATGAGATGTTCGTAAATATTGCAGACAAAACGGCTGCGAGCTGCATTCGGTTCAAACTACGGGCACCTAAAAATTCTTATAAGTTTTGAGTTCATCCGAACTGTACCGTAAATATCAGTGTATGTTTATGTTGGGTCCAAGCGAGTCCTTTTCTATTGACATCAGCATATAGGGTTCAATAAATCTTTTCACGAATGGTTTAAACTCATACGCAAAGACCAATGACGCAGTAATATATTGGGAATAACACTTTAAGATTTTCCGGATAACTAAAGTGTTTTTGAAGTGGAAGTAGCTAATATTAAAGAAGCAGTCACATGGCTGCTCCCTGATATATAATGTTACATACCAATTTTTGTGGCGATAAATATTTACTCTGGTAGACATGCTGCTATCATGGGCCTACGCTTATTGATTGTATGCTGTAAGTAATCGGGGAGAGACCTGACTTCTCGTTCACGCGCTTCGGAATATTTTGAAAGCACGTTTATATGGCTACCAGGTCATAAAGGCAAGGCATTGCAGGCTGTGTGCTGATATGCCAGGAGAGAGTGGAAGTACTCTCGTGTACCTGTGGTCGGAAAGGTGGGCATCTTGTTAGCTCAAAGAACGCCGGGCAAGAACGCTGATGCGCAAAGTTGTCGTATATCTGCTTACTAATGTATGTATGGTACTAAAGGACGTTACGATCGATTTGAAAATGGACTTATTTTTTTTTTGGGTTTACTGTACGTATTTGAATATAACTCGCAAAGTCTCAGATATTAAAAAAATAAGAAAAAATCTGTGGAGGGTTGTTTTTGAAAAAAAAAACATTCCACACAAATTCTTAATTTTTTTCTAAAAATTTTTTTTTCACAAACTTTAAAAAAAAATTAATGTGCCACATTCTTAGTTCAAATAAAAATATTTTTTTTTTCAAATGTAGAATTTCAATACTTAAAAAAACTTTTTTTAGGATTTGTAAGTTTTTTTAAGTATATTTTATACTAAAAAACAAAAAAAAATTATAATATACAATAATAATGTTAAAAAGATGTTTCATTTTAACTATCAAAATTATTCATTTTTTCCAAAGTTGTTCAGCCAAATTTTTATTATATAATATTGTGTTCCTTTCAGTACAGCAAGAGCCATTAGTAAGGTAGAGAATCAATTTCAAAATCCATCACTACTAGATTAGAAAATGTGATACTTTTATAAACAAACCCTTTTTTAACATAAAATGGTAAGCAACTTTTATTCACATCCTTTCATTAGCAAATACTTGTGCATACATACATATATACACATGGGTACTCGTATGTCTGCACATTTGTGCATATTGGAAAATGGCAACTGATACTCCCAAAACAAAATCATTTGTGCTCTATTTCAGGTTATTTTCTTAACATTTAAAAGAATTATTTATGTACAAAGAAATTTTTTTCAGAAAAAAATTTCAGTTATAAAATTATGAATAAATTTTTAGACAAATACAAATGTATTTCTAGATAAATATACTTAGACAAACTCATACACATATTCAGTATGATATTCACGGCATTTAAGTAGGTTTGAATGCTTACGCAGATAATGTAATTTTAAACGTTTTCTAATGATCGCCAAATATTTATTTGAAGCGTAGAATTTCAATTTAATGAACTGAGTGCGTCTAATAATATTGCAAACAATTGACTAGAAAGGCTTGGCACACGTTTTCTCATAAAGGTAGAATTAGAAAATAATGGATATGCTAAAAAATATAAAATTGAAACGACTATTTTACATACATACATACATACATAACTGCATTGCGAACTCATGAACTTATTTTGTTTTTATCGGAATTTTTATTTATAAGTTTAGAGGAGTTTGTGAAGGAATATTTAGCATCGCAAAAGAGATGAGTAAAAAAGTGTACCGAAAAAATTCTTCAAATTTCATAGTGGACTAAATATATACAAGATCAATTCTTCTTCTTCTTAATTGGCGCGATAACCACTTACGCGATTTTGGCCGAGTTTAACAAAGCGCGCCAGTCGTTTGTTTCTCGTGCTAACCGGCGCCAATTGAATACACCAAGTGAAGCCAAGTCCTTCTCCACCTGATCTTTCCCACGCAGAGGAGGTCTTCCTCTTCCTCTACTACCACCAGCTGGTACCGCATCAAATACTTTCAGAGCCGGAGCGTTTGTATGCATTCGGACGATAAATTAAGTGCTCTAATTTTGTTCGATCCTGCAGAGCCAGTCTTATGAACAGCAACTTATGCCCTCAGCACTGCTAATAAAGAATTTTCAACTTTCGCTGGATGCTTTACAGTGTAAACCAGCCGATTTGGTAAAGCTATAGATTAGACTTGACATTCAAACAGAGCATTGAAATTGTTTAAATTTACTATCAAACTCAGTGCGTTGTTCAATAAACGTTTGAAAAGAAATTTATCTTCAGTGGCGTGTCCCGTTTCCGATGAAGTGGCTCCATACACAAGCAAAATGACTGAATTTGGGCAATCAGGTGCCAGGAGATTCATCAGGTGTCTCTCTACAGGTACTCCGCAAAAAAAAAAAACGAATTTCTATGAATATTTTCCGGTAATATCAGCGTCACTTATTTCTCTGAGGATGCGCAACGAACTGCCATATCACTGTCAATGCCAATCGATATCGAATAATGATAGCAAGCATTTTGAATTTCATTTCAATTTTCAAGAACATGTGGTTTCAATAGCATAGCAGCATAGCGCCACTGGTCGTAATACCCGGAAAACATTGATTCCATTTATTGAGAAATATGAGAGCGAGAGTAATCTCACTGAGAGTCATTTAACACCTCTCAACTACTTTCCGTCGAGTGACGTGACATTTGCGGTCTATGCAGATACCCGGCCCTGAAGGCCAACATAACTGGCGTTCCTCATGCGTTCTTTGGTTTTAGTAGTCAGTTTGAAATTTATATTTTCTTGACTTCATGAATAGATAACTAAATAAGCAAATAAATAAAAGTGTTAGCCAAAAGTCGTCCCGTAGAATGCGCCACCTACATTGAAAATTATCATATATTTCACATATAAAGTCATCGAATATGTGAGAAGAAAAAAAATAAGTGTACCAATATCATTTAAACTTTTTGTTTTATTTGATTTCATAATACACGCGAACAAATGACAGCACATTAACATTTTGACTAGTTTTGACTAATTGTCTTTTTATTGTTTTAATCTTGAATCAAAAATCATATGAATTCAAGTTTAAAATTTTGTACAAAAAATAGAAAAAATCCACAAAGAACCTATCGCAGTTCTACGGTTTTTAGTTAGAAAAGTTTCAAAAAGATTTCTGGCATGCAGCTATATATAGCTTATTGCATTTTAGTATAATAAAGTGTGTGTTTGAATTTGCTGATTATGATTTTTGACCATTTTTTACCTTGCCGGTTTTTCTATATAACGAATGAGAAATTTTTTTTGTGGTTACTTTTGACGAGCAATCATAACAAAAAATAAATAATTGGCGCGTACACTTCTATTAGGTGTTTGGTCGAGCTCCTCCTCCTATTTGTGGTGTGCGTCTTGATGTTGTTCCACAAATGGAGGGACCTTCAGTTTCAAGCCGACTCCGAACGGCAGATATTTTTATGAGGAGCTTTTTCATGGCAGAAATACACTCGGAGGTTTGCCATTGCCTGCCGAGGGGCGACCGCTATTAGAAAAATGTTTTTATTAATTTTGCTTTCACCGAGATTCGAACCAACGACCTCTCTGTGAATTCCGAATGGTAATCACGCACCAACCCATTCGGCTACAGCGGCCGCCGAGCAATCATAGTAACTAGAATATCCTTTCGTTGATTTATTGTGAAGATTTTTTTTTTGTTTGGCAAAAACTCATTCAAATATTTATTCTTGCTTCCTGAAGAAGAGTTCATATGGGAAATATTCTAACTAAATTTAAAATTACAATACAACAATAAACTGATGACCTCCTTCCATTTCATGGTAGTTTTAAAAATCTTATTCAAAGTATCCGAGCAATAACAATACATTCATGAACCCACAAACCTTCACGAGCCAATTATTATGCCGATGCAATCTCAATGATGGTAATGATTGATAGGCTATTTGATTCAATTGTTCACAATGCTGCTATTACGCAATATTTGAGGGCTATTTTATAGTTCATTTTCTCAGTTAACATCGAAATCAAAAAAAAATAGAAACCACTAAATAGAAAAAAGCATAAAAACTTCTGTTCAAGTGGCAACAATGCAAAGGGGCAGTTAAAAGGTTAGCGAAACCGCAATTATGGCTGTGTAATTAAGTTGATATGCACTCATTTGCCTACACGCTCCACCCCTGCACATGTTAACAAAACTATAGGCAGCTTAAAATGCACCACATCATGCATAATTAATTGAGTTAATTTATATTATTGTAATCAAATTTATAACGCCTTTTCATGTTAATTCTAGAGGTCATACGGATCCACGAGCATTCATCACATCCAAACCTAAGTACGAGTACACCCTTAACTATGTTTCATGCTGCTGAGCATATTATCGATACCACAATAATCAAATGAATGCACTTTTTAATTACATAGCTGATATTAGTGTAAAATACTTGTACTTTTATGCTCATGTCTGAATGTTCACATTAAATGTTGGATACGATTTTCTTCCTCACTGAATACTAGCCGTGGGCTTGATGCTGATTTGTATATACTTACAAATACATATATATATATACTTTTTGGAAATTTTCACTGGAATACTGTTCGCCGCTACATTGAATATGTTTCGTTATGCTGCTCTGATAGTTGGTACATCGTTTTGAAGGTCATTGTCAAGTTTGCCACTCAAAAATTTTGTTCAACAACTTCAAATGTTTAACTAAACTGCACTGAGCTAAACTCTTAAAGCCAATCGGTAACAGACAATGATTGGCAATGGCATCGACAATCTTATTCGCTGCCGTCATCATCGCTTCTAGCAGCGCCATTAGTCAGTCCAATGGCAGCCTCTGAAATACAGGCATACCTTTTGCTGTTAATTTATTATACAGGTGTGTATGTACCTGTACTGTTATATTAACGAGTGTATTACTTCTCTGTACGCATTTATTTTCAAAGCTTAATAGCTGAAAGTTAGGTTCTTTTTATTTGAATAGAACCAGAATATAACAGCTCGATAAATTAAAAAAAAAGTAAATGTCAGGAAATTGTTTGCAACAATCATTAATATATATTTTTATTACTTTAATTACATTTTTTTAATTAAGGGTTATACACCACCTCATCATACTTTTTTACAGTGGCTTAAAATTTAAACTTTTTGCAAATATTGCATATTAATGGGTTAATCTTAATACATATAAATAATAAATAATATCCGAAACCGCCCAACCGATTGAAATGAAATTTTGTGAGTGCGTGTCGTTGGTTTAAAGCGATAGCATAGTTTTGACGTGATAGGTGGTGCTGTTGTGAAATTTTATTTTATTTTTCTTTATTTAAACAATTTTTTTTTGCAAAATTTTAAAATTCATTTAAAAAAAATTTTGCAGAATTTTAAAATTAATTAAAAGAAAATTGTTTAGGCCCAATTTTTTTAAATTTTATTTCTTTAGTTTCTCTGTCTAAAAATACATGACAAAATTTGGACTCAATTGCTGGCGTTATTGTGGAGATCTAATTTATTTACATTCTCTTTATTTATCTAGGTCTAAATCTTTTTCTCTTATAGCTACTGACTTCCACATTGGTGGATTTATGTTATCCAATCCAAATGAAATTATCGATATTATCTTTCAAAGACATTTAAATTACACCATTACAAAGCCATATTGTGTACTTGCTTTCATTCGACGTTTAGTTTGAACTTTGTTGATCCATATCGTCACATGAAATCAAAAAGCCCTAAGTTACATTTTAAAAATTTTACAGGAGAAGCAAAAAACCTTTTAAAATGAAAAATAAGGCAAAATTTTTCAATATTTTCTCAAGTTAAGATTATTTTTCATAAAAGAATCAGTATTTGAAGAAAAAATATTACTTTTCGTATTACTTACAGATATATGAAACTTACCCCTTCTACAATTAGTTTTTTCTGAAATCGAAAAGGGCGTAACTCAAATAGAAAGTTTGTTTTTTGGTAATTTTCTCAAAATATTTTGCTTATTTCTTGCATTAAATTGATTATAATATAATAATATATGGCATAGTATAATAATATATTATAATGGATATTATCCAATTTATTATTATATATTTTTTATTTTGATAACAAACCAGCAAAACAAAAAATAATTCTCAAAAAGAAAGTTAAACAAGAAGAAATTAAATTCGTAAAAAGATGAAAACTTTACATAAATCTTGCTATTCATTTTCATAGGGCAAATTAGTATATAAATCATGACAATTTGCTGGACTTCAGATCATTAAGATATTCCCACTTTTTTGTAGAAATGTTTAATCTTTTGGTATGTAATGGAGCAAATTGGGAGTCATGAAAATTTTTGGCCTCTTAGAAACATACAAAAGGAAAACTAACTGTTAATACAGAGATGCAAAAAAACCTTATCGTCAATACTTTTCGTCAGTAACTGATAAATAAGAACACACACAATGGCATGGCATGCTATGCCTTCTTGTGTTTATTGTTTATTATCTCTCTAAAGGCGTAAGTTACAGTTTTGGTTGGCAAATGTGTTACGCTTGCACTTAGGGCTTTTCGAATTTTGTTTGTACCAACGTCATTATTGGTTGTTGGATTATACAATTTTAAAGGAACATGTATTATGATACGGTACATGATAATCAACTAAAAAGTCGATTTTGAATTTTTTGTAACTTAGGGCTTTTTTGAATTCATATGACGATATACTCTAAAGCTGTTATATACATCTCTTGTGCATTTTGGAATACGCCGCCTTTATTTGAAGACCGTATATTTGTTTGTCGCATTAGTAGGTTTCAACGTGACCAGAAAGCCTTTATTTGTATTGCGCTCTATGCATTTTACTGATCCAATTTCATGCTATAAAAGTCGGTGCTTACTCATTACTCTAAAAACACTAGATATTAGAAGGACTATTCTCTCCACTATTCACTTTCGTTTTCGATTTGACAAGTGGATTCACCGAAGCTTACGAAATAATGATATTTTCTGGTTGGACTTGGTTAGAACCAATTACACAGTCCTGCGAGGTACAGTTTCTAAAGCGGCTATGGGTATTTCCTAAAGGTTTTTTTATGCTGAAAACGAATATGATCTTGAAAATTCTCCAGCACGTCAGGATTTTTGGCAATTTGAGGTTAAATAGTCAAAAAATGCAGATTTTGGCCATTTTTTAAAATTTTTTTGAGCAGAGTAAAGTTTTTTTTTTAATTTTCCACAACGGCATCGCAAAGTACTACTCTTTAGCTTTAAGGTCCGTTTTTAAAAATATTTTTACGATTTATATAAAAAAAGTTATTCTAGGAAACACCCATAGCGGTTTTAGAAACTGTAGAAAAGCGAGATTTCGCAGGTCTGTGTTATGCTTCCAATGCTCCGATTTCTAGAACTTTTAGAGAATTTAGATCGCTTTGAGATCATATTGTCCCATGTTTTTTTCCTCAAAGTACTACATCAAAATGTTTCTAAATGAATTGTTAAACTTGATTATAAGTATTTTTTAATATTGTCTCTGTAAACTGTAAAAAATTTTAAATGAAGAAATCATTAACATGAAATTAGTAAATTATAAGTTTATTATCTTGATTGAATTATTTAGCATCTGTTTAATCTACTTTTTATAGTCTGTAAACATTTTTGCATCTTTCAATTATTAAATAAATAAATAATTTTTGAAACCGCCCAAGCGATTCAAAATAAATTTCATGAATGCGTATGGCTAGTTCTCAGTAGGGAGATAGGGTGCTTTTGGCTTCGCAATATAAGTATATTTCCATCGCTATAATGATGATTTTTTTTGCTATTTATGTGAGATGAATTTAGTTTTTGTGATGATAATAAAGGTCCACATTTTACAGACCGTTGAGGGAAGATATGTCAGAATGACTTTGTTGGCGCAGCTCTTTCTCAAATGCCTACTGGTTAAGGCCCACACTGCCACGATTTGTGGTTCTTTTTTCCTCCGTAGTAGTTTTTCATCTACGTAACCTCTAGCTTAAAAATATTGTAGATTTATTTAACAATATTTTCACTGTTTTAAGATATTAGGGTGAGGTCAGAGAGTGTGGCCGTAGTATTATGACATAATTTTTCAAATATGTTTTCTGAAAAAGCTGTTTCATGAAAAAGCTCGTCATAAAAACTATCTACCGCTTGAAGGCTGCATAAAACTTGAGGTTTCCTTGTTTGTGGAAAAACGCAGCTTAAAAGTACCGCTAGGATTTTTAATAATTTTTTTTCTGAAGGCACACCCGAAATTTTCTAAAAATTCACTCAGTTATATTCGCCACCGTATCTACATATACATTCTTACTTGTTTATGCTTTCGAAATCGATGACTACTGAAACTCTAGAAACCACTCGATGGCTTTGAACGATTTTAAATAATAAACAATTGCCAGCACGGTACGTGAATTGAATACAAGTTTAGTTTAAATATGTACTACAACTCTATCTGGAATAAAAAAAAACTTTCTAAGCATTTAATTACTTTAACCTCTGTTAGAGGTGGGCTTGTTATGAAATGGCGCATATCCAGAGGTTTCACATAATTTTAATATAATTAATACTAAAAAAAAGATTCCGAACAGTCCATTTATAAAACCTATTAAAGAATAATTGAACACGCGAAAAGTCAGAGAAACAACTATTGTAATTTCATAGTAATTTTGATAACGAAGTATTTTAATTTATTGTTACAATACTTTCAAGTAGAAAACTGCGTGCACCTACTAAACTGGTTTTATTTTATAAAATTCCAACCAAATTTATCAGCATAGAACTTGAAGCCATTGAGTTTAGTGTCGATAGAAATACCTTAGGTCAATATGACTTTGAAAGACTCTTAAAGACTAGAGCGAAAATGCATATGACGCTAAAATCTTCACGAAGTAATTTTTCTAGTAAAACGCCTTTCTATTTTTGTTAAGATGTGGAAACTGACCCAATCTATTGTACTCACAAGCAAGTCTCATATTAGCATCTAATTTTTCCTCTTTCCAACTCATTCATCCTAAGCTACTTATAAATTAACACACCTCAAATATGGGCAGCTCACTATTTCTTACCACAACCGTTTCCTCATTCTCCTTCAGCCAAACTAACACACCTCTTATATTCACACCTCACATCTCCTCTCTTCAACTGACTCCTACTCTCACGAAGTGCAACACCATCAAATAGCATTTATTGCTAATTGTTAATATAATTTAATGCATTTGCTAGACAATCCTTGAAACGTACAAATCAACAGGTCAGCACTTAATCTTCATCCAGCACCAACATTCATTATCGAAATTTTGTGATTGCATAATATTCAAATACGTTTCAGGTGTATTTACGGAACAACAAACAATTATAAAAACTAATAAATATTCTATTGTATTTTTAGTGGGAAACTTATTTCTGCTGCACTTCTATTCAAATTCAAATTGGTTCATTCACCCTTGACCCAGCCCTAGAAATGCCAATGCAGCTTTTCATAACAATTCGCAGCGCTTGTCCAATCTATTTGCTCAAATGGTCAATTCTAGCCGTAACTAATTAAAGGTGATTTCAAAAAATTAGTCACTTTCAGGTTGAAGATGGTTGGCGGTGAAGAACGCAACATTTCCAGCCAGTAGATGAATCATAAATAACAGGCAATCGTTAAAATCAATTGCCCACAGTTATTGGCACATTAAGCAGATTTCGAAATAAGATCATGACAGAAGAAAAAGTAGTCACAAAAGTTTTGAATAGGAGAATATGAACGATTATTTAAAATTCACAATGCCGGCTACACCATGATTTGACAAATACAAGTCTATAAACCACGTATTTAAATTTTATGAAAATTTGTAATTCTAAGTTGAATTTATTGCCAGTAAAGTATTTGAAATGCCATTCCAGCGAACGACCCTGCTCGAAACAAAATCAAAAGTAAAAAAAAAAAATTAAAACAAACAAAAAAAAGTAGATGAACTAGTTTGTCTGTGGGAATTCCGCATATTTTCATTGTTGGCACTTGAAGCCAAGTACGATGACGCCAAAAGTGGTTTGAAGATTCTGATATTTTTAAATTTGAAGTGCACTTCAATATCGTATGCCATAATAGTAGTCTACGAATAGATATGAGTTTTAGAAATGAAATCTTTTGTGTTAGAGAAATAAGAGCGGCCATAAGTTACTTAAAATTTTTGCAGGTGTGAAAATGTCTTGTACTATTGTACATTGTTAGAACAGAGAATAAAAACTAATAGGATTTGCGGATATGTACACTTAGCTTTCATAATTAAGGATATGTTATAGGCTGGTTACTTTTCAACTCACACGTTAATTTGATATTGGCAGCTATTTCGCGTGCAAAAAGTGGCAGGAATTCAATATCACAGGGTTTTGAAAAATAATAAATAGATTGAAATGGGGGGAAAAAGTCAGCACATTCCCGGCTTAGCAACCCCTTGACAGTTGGTAGCTATAAATTTAAAAATTAATGTACTTAGTCTATTTATGAACCAGCACCAAAAACATGTTAGCCTTGAAGTCCAACGGATAATATTTCTTGCTAGCAAGTGCAACTTTGGACTCAGAAGGCAATTGAATAGTAAAGACATATCTCGGCGAACTAACACCACTATACGTCCCTCATCATGCCCGCCATATTGTATGGCCCAAAAGCATGGACAATAAAAACACCTGATGCGATGGCCCCTGGAGTGCTCGAGAGAAATACTCTGTGAAAAATTTTGCGACTTTTGCGAATTGCCCAACGCGAATATCGTAGGTAGTGGAACGAGAAGCTGTAACGCAAACATGGACATAATGCAGTGGCTCCGCTGGCTACGTCATGTTGTACGAATGGCCACAAATGGATGCCTAAGGGTGGTAGCAGAGGAAGAAGGAGGCCTCTGCTGCGTTGAAAGGACCAAGTAAGTGGAGAAGGACATGGCTTCATTTGGCTGGTGCGCTTTTTTGAACTCGGGCAAAATCGCTTTGCTGGCCAAAGAAGTAAAAGGAGGGAATGGAATAAAACAAAGCTGCGTGCGACTTACTAACGAAACCATTTTTTTTCTTTTTTTTTGACTTGAAAGGCTCATATATGCCACTTAAATGGTAGCATAGACTCAAGAGCTCTAATTTTCAATGACTCTGCTGCATATATGCGGAGTGTGAACAATGACCTGGGTTTTGTTGACCTTAAGAGTATCAGTCGATTGCCGGTTAATTTCAGAAAACTTCACTCGTAAAAGTTTAGTGACTCCGCTCGACCTCGAAAATCGTGGAGGCCAAGTCACCTTCGAGAGACTAAATCATACCCTTAAATGGAGTTATAATGATGATTTGGCATCAGCTAATGAATGATAAAAAATAGATTTGACAAACTCTATGGAAGCACATGGTCCTGGTAGAAAATCTATATCTCCATTGTAAGAAATGGATTACTTTACGCTTGAAAAACGTTTCAAAATATTGGATAATTACTTCCAAAAACAGCCTTAATAATATAATGAAGACCAGGTATCTGATAGCAATAAACAAACTTACCGCATTTGATAATAAGGAAACTCGAACGTGACTCTCGAGAAGCCAATGCTCGCACAGAGAGTTTCAATTCGATATAGATTTTTCTTTGAAAGTGTCTTTGCAACCATTACCGCTGTAACGTAGTCAAAGTAACTATCTTTTTTTAACTGTAATTCACCATATCAACTGGGATGAATTGTAGTTTCAATACTATGAAGCACCATGCCCAACAGCTCATCAAAACCCTTCATAGTTTTGGACTTTTCTTTCGGAAATCCATTTAATCAGCCAATTTGTCCTTTTTCAGCGATTAAACTTAGTTATACTTTTTTGGTGGGCGAATATTTAAGTGGAATTTTTGGTGCTTAATCTAGAAACGATTATGATCTTTAAAAAGTAGATTGATGGAGTCAAGCGAGAGATAGGGCCAAAAATAGTCAATGTGGTCCAGGCAAATTAAGCTGAAAGTATGCCCTACTATAGGTCCAACCAGGGCAGACGCTTCAATGCAGTTCTAAGGTGATTCAAGGAAGATGCAGATCTTAGACATGGAAGAAAATACGTAAAACCGCAAAGGGAAAACATTATCAAGAAAAATAAAATAAAATAAAAAAATAAAGAAAAATGTAGTTTCTTACATTAAATCTTGATGAACTATAAAACTGCGTACCTAAATTAACTTTTTAATTCTGATGGAAAAGTTAAAAAATCTGTCGAATTTTTATAAATTTTGTGTCTTGCGATTTCGGCATCAGCCACCTTTTTTCAATGAAGCAACGTAATAATTATGGTATATGTCAATGAACTGGAGACGATTTTCTATAAAACTGCGTACTTAAATGAACTTTTTAATTCTGATGAAAAAGTTAAAAAATTTGTCGAATTTTCATTAATTTTGTGTCTTGCGATTTCGGCATCAGCCACCTTTTTTCAATGAAGCAACGTAAAAATTATGGTATATGCCAATGAACTGGAGACGATTTTCGAGCTGAGGAACCATAAATGATGCACAGCCCAAACTATGCACGAAAATTATGGAACATTTTCGTATGCGCATACCATATTGCCAAGGGACTCATGATGTCCACCATATGATGGAGTAAGACATCATAAAATAAAAAAAAAAATGTAAATAAATTTTGAGAATCATTCTTATTGAAACATTTTGAAATTAATCCAAAGATTTACCTTTAAGTGCAGGTAAAATATTTAAAAATGTAACGGTTTTTTCATGACATTTTCTATAATACACTAACCGATGCCCCACCCTCCATTGTAATTTCGTATTCCGTTTAAAGAAGAATAAAAGTTGATCCTAAAAAATAAAAAATAAAAAAACGGTATATTACATATCGATATTCTTTCATATTACCATAAGTTGTTGTCAGAACCTTGCCATTTTTTCGTTTGGCGTTGCACGGTATAATTACTCAAAAAAAAACTTCATGCCAAAGTTGTGCGTAATACAATCAAAATTTTCGTAGACTTCGGTTTTATTATTAAGCTCTGGTCATATGAAAATTTGATTACTTTTTAATTGGTTTATAAAAACGGAGAGCAGCACTAGTCTCTTTTTTAGTATTCTTCTTCGAAATAGTATATGCACATATGTGCGAATATTCACATTAAATTTAATTTAATCTTTAAGATATTAAATACATTTTTTTTCCAATATCCGCACTTAGTTATCCAAAATTAATTTATTTGTGCTTTGAGCTTCCTAATAACTCTGTCAAAAACTATATTTTAAAAACAAATTTATGGAGTACTAATTAATAGAGCAATCCATATGCAACAATCAAATAAAAGCTAGTATTTCCAAACTATGGGTGTGATGCTTCTAATAAATGTTCTTATAATGATACTAAGATAGTTAATTTGGCAACGCATACCTCCTTTTTATTCAATACCAGCTGATGTTGGCAACTAAGTCTGCATGACTTAGTACATTAGCAATATTTTGTGATAACACAGGGTTTCTCAAACATTGCGTGCAAATAAATAAATTAGATATATGGAGAGTGAAATTCTACAAGCAGTCACGTTTTCTCAAATCCATTGCGTATTTTTTATTTCATAGGAGAAAAGTTTATGTTGAAGGGAGAGAGTTGAAAGCAAGTTGAGAAGTAAAGAAACATTATTTTTAATAACTTTTTTTTCAATAATGAATATACTCTTTTTCGTTTGGTATATATGTATATTAACAACATGGGTGAGTATAAGTTTTAAACCCATTGTTTGAAAATCCTTAAAACTTTAAAAAGTTACTATGCAACATTACTATATAAAAATCTATATTCGTGTGCATAAGAAATCTTTCCTGAGTAACTTTTACTGCCACATCGTTTTACTATAAATTAAGCAACTGAATTTAATAAGAAACAAGAGAGGGAGTTCTTTTAAATTCGCTTTGGTATTGGAAAATAAATATTGTGACTGGATTCAGGCTAATAATAACACAGTATAAAAAATTTAGATTTTTTGTTTGACAAATAAAAAAAAAAGTGCGTGTAGCGTAGTACACAGAACAGAAGTGAAACTTTTCAGGCAGACAAAGAAAGAGGGAGAAACCCGAGAGAGAATGAGAGTGAGAGAGAGAGATAGAGAAAGAATATATACCTAAATAAATTCACAACATTTGCAGAGAATACAAATGGACAAAATTTACAAGAAATGAAGAAGGGTCAATTGGTGTAGGTAAACGCCACAAACCGTGGTAACAACGCGCACTACTCCGAGCGTTTATCACCCGAACAAACGCAGCGATTCCAGGACCGCAGCAACGGAGCAAGTTACCGCAAGACAATACCAAGAAATCCGACGCCGGAATGGATAGCACTTTATAGTACGCACAAGCACTAGCCAGGAAACGGAAATAAGCGCCAAAAAGTAGGCACCACAAAAAAAAAACGCCAAAAAAATTGGGACCAAAAAACGCCCCAAACAGTAGGCACCAAGGAAATATAACGCCAAAAATATAATAGGACTATGAATAAGTTCGTGCGGTTTTTTTCGAAATTTGAAACTTTATTGACGTAAAATGGTTACAAATTTAATATTCAAAATATTGTCCATCGCTTACTACTACTTTTTCCCATCTTTCTGGCAATTCACGGATTCCCTTTGTGAAAAATTCGGTCGGTTTTGCCGCAATCCACGAATCGATCCATTTTTTGACTTCATCGTAATTACGGAAGTGCTGGTCAGCCAGGCCATGTTGCATCGATCGGAAGAGATAGTAATCGGATGGCGCAAGGTCTGGACTATACGGCGGGTGGGGTAGGACATCCCATTTGAGCGTTTCTAAGTATGTTTTGACCACTTGTGCAACATGTGGCCGAGCATTGTCATGTTGCAAAATAACTTTGTCGTGTCTATCGGCGTATTGCGGCCGTTTTTCTCTCAGTGCTCGGCTCAAACGCATCAATTGTCGTCGGTAGACATCCCCCGTAATCGTTTCATTCGGTTTCAGTAGCTCATAATACACAACACCCAGCTGGTCCCACCAGATACACAGCATAACCTTCAGGCCATGAATATTCTGCGCCGACGTCGATGTTGAAGCATGGCCAGGGTATCCATACGTTGCCCGACGTTTTGGATTGTCGTAATGGACCCACTTTTCATCGCCAGTCACAATTCGATGCAAAAAACCCTTTCTTTTGTGCCGTTGAAGCAGTTGTTCGCATGCCATAAAACGGCGTTCAACGTCTCTTGGCTTCAATTCATACGGCACCCAATGGCCTACCTTTCGGATCATTCCCATGGCTTTTAAACGTTTGGAAATGGTTGATTGATCAACTCCCAAAGTTTTTGCAACCTCTTCTTGCGTTTGAGCCGGATCTTGATCGAGCAATTCCTCCAATTCGGTATCCATGAACTTTGGCGGCGCACCCTCGCGTTCTTCGTCTTCCAAGCCAAAATCACCACTTTTAAAGCGTGCAAACCACTTCTGGCACGTTCGCTCAGATAGAGCATGCTCACCATAAACTTCCACCAAGATACGATGACTTTCGGCTGCTTTTTTCTTCATATTAAAATAATGAAGAAGAATTCCCCGCAAAAACACATTATTTGGCACGAAATTCGACATTTTCAAGTGTGGTAAAAATATTGTTGTTTACGCTTCAAATAAAAAACTTATACTGACGTTTGTGCCTTACGACAGTAGCTCTCCAATGAATGTTTGGAAATGTGGATCGATGGAATAATAATCAAGTTACGCCATCTGTTGTAAAACCGAAACGAACTTATTCATAGTCCTATTATTTCCTACAAGTTTGCACTAACAAACAAGCGCCACAAAGTATACAGAGTTATTTCTCACTAGAATATAGCAACCACAAGCAAAAAACTCAGGAAAAATAGCCTAAAGTATTTCTAAGATATATATAAGGTATAGTTCTCTCTCTCCTTTTCCTCGACGTTATATCCTTTTTCTCTCTCGCGGAACGAAAATGCCCAAAACGTTGCACGGCTTTGAAATTTTACTCTCCATTCTCGCTCGTCCATCGACGCCTAAGAAGTTTCTCTTCAAAAAGCGACAAAATAATCTTGATAATATAATATATCACTGGTAGACCATTTTCGTGGAAGAAAGTTATGGTCCAGCACGTTTCAGATTTTTTTTAATAGGACTATGAATAAGTTCGTGCGGTTTTTTTTCGAAATTTGAAACTTTATTGACGTAAAATGGTTACAAATTTAATATTCAAAATATTGTCCATCGCTTACTACTACTTTTTCCCATCTTTCTGGCAATTCACGGATTCCCTTTGTGAAAAATTCGGTCGGTTTTGCCGCAATCCACGAATCGATCCATTTTTTGACTTCATCGTAATTACGGAAGTGCTGGTCAGCCAGGCCATGTTGCATCGATCGGAAGAGATAGTAATCGGATGGCGCAAGGTCTGGACTATACGGCGGGTGGGGTAGGACATCCCATTTGAGCGTTTCTAAGTATGTTTTGACCACTTGTGCAACATGTGGCCGAGCATTGTCATGTTGCAAAATAACTTTGTCGTGTCTATCGGCGTATTGCGGCCGTTTTTCTCGCAGTGCTCGGCTCAAACGCATCAATTGTCGTCGGTAGACATCCCCCGTAATCGTTTCATTCGGTTTCAGTAGCTCATAATACACAACACCCAGCTGGTCCCACCAGATACACAGCATAACCTTCAGGCCATGAATATTCTGCGCCGACGTCGATGTTGAAGCATGGCCAGGGTATCCATACGTTGCCCGACGTTTTGGATTGTCGTAATGGACCCACTTTTCATCGCCAGTCACAATTCGATGCAAAAAACCCTTTCTTTTGTGCCGTTGAAGCAGTTGTTCGCATGCCATAAAACGGCGTTCAACGTCTCTTGGCTTCAATTCATACGGCACCCAATGGCCTACCTTTCGGATCATTCCCATGGCTTTTAAACGTTTGGAAATGGTTGATTGATCAACTCCCAAAGTTTTTGCAACCTCTTCTTGCGTTTGAGCCGGATCTTGATCGAGCAATTCCTCCAATTCGGTATCCATGAACTTTGGCGGCGCACCCTCGCGTTCTTCGTCTTCCAAGCCAAAATCACCACTTTTAAAGCGTGCAAACCACTTCTGGCACGTTCGCTCAGATAGAGCATGCTCACCATAAACTTCCACCAAGATACGATGACTTTCGGCTGCTTTTTTCTTCATATTAAAATAATGAAGAAGAATTCCCCGCAAAAACACATTATTTGGCACGAAATTCGACATTTTCAAGTGTGGTAAAAATATTGTTGTTTACGCTTCAAATAAAAAACTTATACTGACGTTTGTGCCTTACGACAGTAGCTCTCCAATGAATGTTTGGAAATGTGGATCGATGGAATAATAATCAAGTTACGCCATCTGTTGTAAAACCGAAACGAACTTATTCATAGTCCTATTATATTAGGTCAAAGTTTTCAAATTTTATTAATCTAGGGTAAAAAGTGTTATAACTCGTTTTCTGTTAGAAATATTATTACTAGTATTCTGTAGAAGAATTCAACGAGGATCATTTTTGTGAATCATTTTAACCCTCTAAATAAATAAAAATAAATACATTTATGTTAGGTGTTTAGTCGAGCTCCTTGTTGCACGAATGAAGGAACCTACAGTCTTAAGCCAACTCCGAACGGTAAATTGTTTTCTTATGAGGAGCTTTTTCATGGCATAAATAAACTGGGAGGTTTGCCATTGCTTAGCGTCGACCTTATTAGAAAAAACTTGATCTATTATTTGATGTTTCATGCACGGAGTTTCAAACGAGTTTCTCGAATGAGAGTCAGGCACCAACCCATTTGGCTACGGTGGCCTTTAGCTTCTCTTTAATTGGGTCAATTAGACCCTTCTTGAAGAAAAGTTCATAAATCTCTTTCCAACAGGATATTTGAGTACTAAAATTGAGTAGAACACAAAAATATCTATCAGACAGTTCTATTGGGGGTTACTGAAAACATAAAATTGGTCGCTAAAAATGTTTACGCGTAATTGATAGAAATACTTGCCTACTTTTAAAGAATGTTATATTGTATGTGTACTGAATGTAAATTACAGGAATATTTATGTTAAGAATTATACAGCGAACTGTCTGACGTTGAATTTTAAGTAGCCTTATTATAGTTAGAAGAAATTCCGACAACTTTTTGTCAGAATCTTGGGAATATTTAAGCTTTGATTCCATGAATTGAATGGCCATCTATTTTGTCACTATTAACTACATACTACCAAAAAGGAGGGTAATTATTTGTTTATTTATATACAGTTATATGTGGCATGTTTAAGTATGAGTGATGCCATGACTCAATAAAGAAGGTTTGCTCAGTAAGCTCAGTAAGACACTGGGTTGCTAGCTCTAGAAATTTTCATCAAAAGTGACAAGGGTTTTTAAGCACAAGAACTTGCTCGGTATGTTCATAACCAAAACGATATGGAAAACATCCTGACATACAGCTTAAATCAGAATATGATAGCGCATCTTTTTGGGGCAATGAACGTGAAAGATGGACGTATAGGTTGGGAAAGTACTTACTAGGTTACTTTAAAAATACATAAGTTGCCAACAAGAGCTCATTTAATAATATGTAATTAATCACAGATTCCGGATGGCAGTTGATTTTTATGAGGAGTTTTTTATGGCAGAAATACACTCGGAGGTTTGCCATTGCCCGCCGAAGAGCGACCGCTATTACAAACAACATTTCCTATCGTTTGGTGTCTCAGGCCCGGGATTTTGAGTCCTTGCGCTTCCAAATGGTAGTCACGCAGCAAGCTATTCGGCAATGACAGCTGCCGACGATATAATAATAATTAGTTTAAATAAGTGCAGGTAGTTTGTTAAGTATTAATGAATAAGAATATTCTTGACTGGGTGGTCAAAACTCCAAACTTACGTGGGCAAGCCATGGTAAAGTAAAGCGCAGTGAGTATGTTCAAAGTTTGTTTTTAGTCAACCAAATTAATAATGAATTCGCTTCTTCTATGAAAGAATTCAAGGTCATAATACTTAGGGAACATAATAGTGCGATACTTCCAACTTTTTAGTTTCTTTTCTCATGTAAAGGCCAAAAATGGTGATATTTTGAAATGATTGTATGGGGAACCCCCCAAGGGAGTTCCAGGGGGTGTGCCACTGGCATGGGTGGATTAGTGGGGGTCGGTCATACATTTGGATTCGATTGGAGCACTCTAAATGGGTCAAAGTGGGATTTTTCGTTCGACCCAAATTGGGGGACATCAGAATTCGTTTTAGAGGTATGGTTCCTTCGGCAAAGTTTCTTATTTTGATCCCTAAAATACGATTTTCACAGAGCAATGAGCGATTTTTAAATCGACCCGCAAGCACCCAGAAAGTGTGCGGTGTTTGGCCGAGCTCCTTCTCCTATTTGTGGCGTGCGTCTTGATGTTGCTCCATAAATGGAGGGACCTACGGTTCCAAACGGCAAATATTTTTTATGAGGAGCTTTTTCATGGCAGAAAGACACGTGGAGGCTTACCATTGCCTGCCGAGGGCGCCCACTATTAGAAAAATGTTTTTCTTAATTTTGGTGTTTCACCGAGATTCGAACCTATGTTCTCTCTGAATTCCAAATGGTAGTCACGCATCAACCATTTCGGCTACGGCAGCCGATTTATTATAATTATTTACATTTCGATAAATTTTCAACCAGTGTGAAAATCAAAGTAGGGCATGAGAAACAAATAAAAAATGGCAAAGTAGAATTTTCACAAATTGCATCTTCCTGTTTGTTAAGACTTTTGCTGAAACTACTTTTTAAATAAAAGTAAAGCGAATTGCATTTTTCCTTATTCTATTACACACTGTTACTCAACACATACCTTAATCCTTGATTAAGCTTTTATGTATGTTCGGGTTTTTCTATTTAAAAGCAGTCAGTGTTCACACAATTCACCCATAAGAACCATACGAGTGTAACCCTGAAAGTATTTTCTTTTTTACAATAGCGTAGTCAATTTTTGAATTCTCATCAACACTGTCACAAAGCACAAAATTTTCAACTTTTTTTCGTTTTATTTTCTTCGTTTGTTTTTTGAAATTACATAAATCTCATTTATTATTTTTTGAAATTTTAATGTGTATTTTATTTAAAAAAAATTCATCTCCATATTTTAAGAATTTTTAATTTGTTCAAGTCTAATTGTGAATTGGCTAGAACGACAAAACGGATACTTAAAAATTTTCACAAGTAATCCTTTAGTATTAAATAAAAAAAAAATTACTAGTTCGTCAACAATAACGCACGAAACGAAACGTTTTTTGGCAGCGCATGCGCGCTAGCTATTCAAACTGTACCGGTGAAAATGCCAACTTGGACTGAACTCAAAACTCCGAGTTAACAGAAATATTGGCTAAAGACGTCCGGCAGACAGAAGCGCACCAAATACGCCAAATGGAATGGAAATACCAGTACAATCAGAAGATACAAGAACAACAACAAAGGGAGAAGCAGTATCAAGCAATTTGGCAGCAACAGCAGCAGCAACAAACACCGCAGCTACAACAAGAGCAACAGGGAATTCATCTACAAGAGGCGCAGCAGCAAACGCCACCACCGCAACATTCATTGTCACAACAACAAATACAAAAATTACAAAACACAAAGCAGACACCTTTATCAAAACATCGAAAACAACGAATTAACCAAAAGAAACGAGACGACAATAAAAAGTTACCTACAGTAATCGATTGCGTACTAAGCGGTATGGCAAGCGCTGGCGTTGCTGTTTTCATGGGTGTTGTTGGTGTTGCCATTATGGCCGCTGACCTGTAACGCAGCGGCAATGATGACAGCAGCAATAATAACAACAGACATCAGGAGATTTAGCGCCAGTAATTTAATTCAGAAAAAAAATACATTCGATTATTTTATTAATGTGTATGTAAATATATGTATATGTATGTATATGTGTGCTTGTGTGTACATGTTGATGTAAAATCCAGAGGAAAGTAAAATCCACAAAAAGTCCAACTTGTGCCAATTAGAAAAGTTTGTGAAAGAGAAGGGTGAAAAGAAAAGGTGATGGCATACAGATTTTGGGTACTGGTAGGTTTCACTTTTTAGGTGATGTTTTTGTATTGCTAAACAACTATGCGATTAATGTGAAAAATCACGTGGCGTACCTACAATTAACTCGTACATTTGTGAATAAAGTTGAAAGCTTAAAGAATGAAATAGATGATTGTTTTTAAAATTACTTATAATAAAGTGGCTAGGCTATACTCCGAGTATGAGTGATAACATGTGCAGAGAGATGTTTTTTTTCATAGTAGTTCTTTAGTTTAATCTAGTCAACGATATAATTATTGGAATTATATTCACTTCCCTCGCTTTGTACAACCGTTTTAGTTCTAAGACCAAAGCTGCATACTTTGATATTTTGCAGGAGTATGAGCTTTGGATGTTGCGATTAAGGGGCACCGTTATATCGATTACTTCGATTGTTTTATTTATCTTGTCGAACAAGATGATGCCAGGTTTGTTGGCAGCTGCTGTTTGATCTGTGAAAATAAATCTGTCCAGTTTAAAATTTGCATTTTCCAATATTGCCTTTGGTTCATATTTCAAATACAAGACTTCTTCTTGTAAGATGCCGTGTTTTATCACAAGTTGTTGGTGGAGGATCTTTGCTATATTGTTATGTCTCATGGCATATTCACGAGGGGCAAGTACGCTACATCCAGCAATTACATGGCCGATTGTTTCACCATAAATGCCGCACCTTCGGCACCTAACTTCTATTGCCTCGCCATGTATCGACCTTCGGAAATTTCTTGTTGGAATTATTCGGTCCTGGATAGTGGTTGCGAAACCTTCTGTTTTGCTTTATTTTATTTTATTTGCTTTTCTTTTCTTTTCTTTTCTTTTCTTTTCTTTTCTTTTCTTTTCTTTTCTTTTCTTTTCTTTTCTTTTCTTTTCTTTTCTTTTCTTTTCTTTTCTTTTCTTTTCTTTTCTTTTCTTTCATTTTATTTTATTTTATTTTATTTTATTTTATTTTATTTTATTTTATTTTATTTTACTTTATTTTATTTTATTTTATTTTATTTTATTTTATTTTATTTTATTTTATTTTATTTTATTTTATTTTATTCATGTTTTCATAGCAGAATTCCTGTACTTCCAAAATTAAAGCCAACTCGGAACGATCACTTGTGGCGAAGGCCTGCAACAATGGACAATAGGCTTTGTTCTTTTTATTCCATTCACCGAGCTCCATTATAGTCGGCCAAATTTTAATTATAGTCTAGAGATCAGAAATGTTGTTACGCTGAGCGAATTCCTTAATATCTACTGTGATTTCGGAGTGTGCCTTCTCGTCTATTTTTAATCAATTGTTCGTTGTTCAGTACCAAAAGAAGAATTTGGGGGCACAGAACCACGAATATGCAATACATACCTTGAGCGGGGCTTCTCACCATCCTGAGAGATTGATCCTCCCGGAACTAAGAGACCTCCTGCAATTAAGATATCAAATAGGACTTAGCCGTAGCGACGGTAGTCGAGTTTGTTACCAGTACTGTCTAAATATTTAGAGATTTGTTCCAAGTCATCTTCAGTTTTTTTCAAGACCACGCTAGCCTGATAGTACTGGTCTTTCAATTTTTTGACTCATACATTAAATTGGATTTCAATGCATACAAAAAAATAAACTCAGTTTTTTTTAAGTACAGGGTGTATATAATGATGTTCTTATAATAAAAGTAAAAATAAAAATGCATTCCATTTCATTGAAAAGTGTATATATTTCGTTGAAAACCACCTGTACATATGTAGAAAGGTCAATTTCTTATGTTTTATGCAAATCTATTCGACCTATTTAAATACAATGAAATAAAGCGTATGCCAAGAACTCTTGTCATTTACTATAATTTTGATACATTAAATTCGATAAATGATTTTTTTAAGAAAATATTTCAATACTTACAATACTCGTACAATAAAACAAACACTTTCAAGCCGAAAAACTTCATTAGAAACAAACCTTTTTCAATAGACATATTCACTTTCCCTTTCATTACAGGTATACTCACTGAACACACCTTCCAACATAAGTATTTAACTATATTAGTTGCGCGAGGGCCAGATTAACTGATTCATTCCATATGCGCACTGATAGTAATCGAATATTCATGGAAAAATAAAAATCATCCGTTTGGTCACAGATTCCCCAACAAACAATAAAATAGCATACGCGTCTTTATACTAAAATGCTATGTGTGTATAAGTATATATGTATGTATGTATGTGTATGTGTGCATGTGTGTAGCAATTCAAGTATTACGCATTCAACTGGTTGGCTTGAATTGGTTCAGTTGATACGCTTCTACAACAACAATATAGCATTTCTTCTTTTAAACTTTTTCGGCTGCTACCTTTTACTAACTTTTTTTATATTTTTTCCTCATGCATTTTGCGGCATTTTTGATGCGCTAATATGTCACATACATATTTTATTAATCTCTTGCTTTACAAAATCAAAGTCTTTGGGTTGCTAACTTTATTTGTTGAATATAAATTTTTAGTGTTGAACAAAATATTTTGCATTACTTTGTAAATCCCTATCTATTACCATTCAGCAGCACATCCGCCAAGGTATAAAAAGTAATATCACAGTCTAATGACACCAAATACAGGGTTTCTACATACATAGAGACACTTGATTGTTATTGTGCGTGTATATGACAGTCGTTTGAAATGTTTATGTTCAAGTTTGAAGTTCATACACTTTTAACCGCTTCCTAACGGGAGATGGTTTTAATGAGAATTTTTTCCATGATGGAAATAAATTATGAGATTTGCTACTACTTGTCGCGGGGTGACAGCTACTATATCAAAAAAATATTATTCATTTAGTTATTAGGAACCTCAAAGCAAGGTAAATTAAACTCTTCAGGTAATTTCAGGCAATTTTTGATCAATTATTGGTGACTTACAGATAAATGAACTGGCTGCTATTTGGTAATCGAAAAGAATTAGAAATTAACCGTGCCATGACAGAGCTCGTTTGAGCATATTTCTTCTTGATAATCATCAAGACCGCCAGCAAACAAAAAATTGTCAAAGTCAGGGAATTCAAACTACATTAAATTGTGCGAACTATTTACTATAACAAAATGGCATAATCAAAAATTTTTCTCAAAATTCTAAATAAAAATTTAAATAAATATTGTAAAAAAACTGATTTTGAGTGATGAATATTTATTTTGACCTTTACGTGCTCCACTGATTGTTGGTTTATCATTTATACACAGCTGTCTGGTTCACATGTGTCAGATATACATGACGTACACCATTAGCAAAAATTATAAATCAAGATGTGCCCGCCGATCCCGAACTTTCGAAGCTTTTAGTCGCAGCTCATCTTCAGTAAAAAGTATACCACATAATTTTTATCTATGTACATATCTCTCATACTCGTTTTTTATTCTAATTTGAAGTTCAAATTTTGCTGGTTACCCTTTATTTAATATTTACATAACTTATGTCGTATATAGCAGGTCAAACACCCAAAATAAAAACAAAAACAAATTAAAGCACAAATATGTAATCTGCCTTAGTCATACGCCTACACGCAGTCCATAGAAAAAGCATGCAGGGTGCCACCGCTTTGACAATTTGACGAATGGCAGCAATCAATGAGGGCACGCATGTATACAATAGGCCTGCGGTGGCGAATATAGGCAATCCGATCACACCGAAGGGCGTCACACTAAACTCATCATGTTTAAATTTAATTTTGTGTATACAATACAAGTCTATGTAAACATTTCTAAGGCAATAAATTAAAGTAGCTTAAGTCGTCATAAGCAAAAATTGAAAACATGTATCTACTATTATTATTTTATTAACCTTCTTCAGGCACTATCGTTGCTTATAATTTTATAAAATAATTGCTTAAAATAAAATATAAATAAGAAAAAATAATTTACCTCGCGTGGCTTAATTCGTAATAAAATGCAAAGTTTTTCAATTTCGCATGTGTCGACTTAAACCATTTTCACTAATTGGCAAAGGTTTAAGCCATTAGTTATACATAGATTTTTCTACGTTTTGTTTTACTTTGAGTAATCCATCAAATAATCGGTCAAGTGTTTAGTGCTATTGATCTCATTTGTGAAATTATGTTGCTAATTGTTTTTATTTATTACACAACTCTTAAGATGAAACTTTTTCTTTTTTATTGTATATAGGAAATTCCCCGCTTATAGTCCCACGCTGTTGAAACTAGCAAATATCATTTATCAATGGCATTTATTAATTGTTTTAGGGATTTTTTTTTGTGGATCTGGTTAAATAAATGCTCATTTTTGGAGTAAAGCATTTTTTATCCCTAATTCTAAGAAGCCTATTTCTATTTGAGACTATTCTGTCAATCACAAAACTAATACATCATACTTAATTTTTTCTTATAAACACATAAATTAGATTTTGAAAATCTATTGTGGCAAGTGTTCATAAAAAATCGAAGTATTTGTCTCAAATTCTGTTTATCAAGCTCAAAAACTCAAAAGCAATGGTTCCATATGTAGAAATCCACGCAAGTGGGGAAAGTTACTGATGGCCATTCACTTTGGAGTGGCCAGGACAATTTTTATCCGATTCTAGTATCCTCTGGGTAGCTTCCGAACACCCGTTCGGGAGTGAGCTATCGTGAGAAGGCTAAACATTCCGGGATAGCTGGTTGTGCGCTGGGTTTGGGACCCGCCACTTGCTGACTGACATCCAGGCATTCTTCAATTATGGAGGGAACAATTATCGAACCTGCTAACAGCTGCGCATGTCACAAAGAATGTGAAGATCCCCAATCCCCGATACCCCAATCGTTGACGACGGAATTGTCGTTCTGATAACGGATAGCGATAATGCGGCTAAAGAACAACAAAGCCGCGGGCGCGGGATTAGTCTTCTAAATATCGCCTATAAGGTAGTAGCGAGCGTATTGTGTGAAAGGCTGAAGCCCACCGTCAACCAATTGGACCCTATCAGTGTGGCTTTAGACCTGGAAAGTCTACCATCGACTAAATATGCACAATACGCCAAATCTTGGAAAATACCCATGAAAGGAGAATCGACATACACCATCTTTTCGTCGATTTCAAAGCTGCATTCGACAGTACGAAAAGAAGTTTCCTGTACGCCGCGATTTCTGAATTTGGTATCCCCGCAAAACTAATACGGCTATGCAAGATGACGTTGCTGAATACCAGCAACGCCGTCAAAATCGGGAAGGACCTCTCCGAGCCGTTTGATACCAAACGTGGTTTCAGACAGGGTGACTCGCTGGCGTGTGACTTCTTTAACCTGATGTTGGAGAGGATCGTACGAGCCGCAGAATTTAATCGGTCAGGCACAAACAAGCAGTCTCCGCACTCGCGTATCGGCACCCACGTCACTGTTGACAGCAATGATTTCGAGGTTGTAAAAGACTTCGTATACTTAGGAACCAGCATTAACACCTATAACAATGTCAGCCTTGAAATCCAACGTAGAATCTTTCTTGCTAACAAGTGCTACTTTGGACTAAGCCGGCAATTGAGTAGTAAACTCCTCTCTCGACGAACAAAACTAACACTCTACAAGACTCTCATCATGCCCGTCCTAACGTATGGCGCAGAAGCGTGAACAATGACAACATCCGATGAGGCGATGCTTGGAGTGTTTGAGAGAAAGATTAAGCGCAAGTGTTTTGGACCTTTGCACGTTGGCAACGGCGAATATCCCAGACGATGGACGATGAGCTGTATGAGCTTTACGACGACATAGACATAGCGCAGCGAATAAAGATCCAGCATACAAGGCGATTGTTGCTTTCCTTACTCTCTCCTCAATGTTGGGCTTCCACGTCAGCTTACTGTCAAGGATTAGACCTAGGTACTTCACCTTGCCAGAAAGCACCAGCGGAGCGCCCCCCATCGAGAGGAGTTGAGCTCTGGGTATTTTATATTTCCTCGTGGAAAGGACGAGCTCCGTCTTAAGAGGATTCACCGATAAGCCGCAGTCTGCTGCCCATCGAACAACTACGTTCAGATATCCCTGCATTAAATCGTACAGGGTATCTATAAACTTTCCTCTAACAATTAATGCCACATCATCCGCGTAGGCAATCACCCTACAGCCCCTCCTCACCAGCTCCTCCAGCAAGTCATTGATAACAATGATCCAGAGGAATGGTGAGAGAACCTCGCCTTGCTCACCTGCCGGCGAAGAGAGACGCCGCCCCACTCTGCCACGACCTTTCTGTCGCTGAGCATTCTGTAGATAAATCTGGAAAGGTCGGCTCCAGTATAACTATATTCAGTCTGTGTGCTCCTTATTAGGTTTTTGACGGCTAAGCCAGACAGTTATTCGAGACTCTCGAAAATTGGTTTGTCCAGGGTTGATATTCTCTCCTTCCATTCACAGAGGAAATGGAAAATCGTTTCCTTTTTCTCTAGTTGTTTACAACTGTGGCACTCTGCTGTGTGGTCTGAGGATGCCCATTTTGGCTGCTTGTTCCCCGGCAGACCAAAAGCCAGTTATGCCTGCGTGAGTCTCCAGGCGTCCTGTTGTTTTATGTTTATCAATGTTGATGTTTGTTTGAGGTTGTAGGTGGGCCATAACGTTTTGCTAATTTTGCATGTCGTCTGGTCTCTCCACTTACAATCCGCGAGGTATTTAGATAAAATTGTATTCTTGCACACAGTGCACAGTGGTCCCGCTGCGTAGGAAGAGCGGTCATAGGAACTTTTGGCGTGATAAATGACTTTTTAGTACGTTTTTAAGTTGATAAATGTTTTTATTTGTTAAAAAAACATTAAGACATATAAAAAGTAATATATATATAATAAGAATATATATAAGATATAATAATAATAATATATAATAAAGTAATATATAATTAATATAAAAAGTCAAAGGAGAATTAGGTACACACATTTTTTACATACAATTTTTTTGTTCCGTTTAAGGTTTTGCATAAATCTTAAATTATAAACAGTAATAGAAAAAAACATTAAATTCCGAAAGGATGAGTTAACTTATTCTTATTTATGAAAATAATAAAATATTCACTTTCCAAAAAGTTAATGTACTTAGAAATACAAAACTTTTAACTCAGTAAATTTAACACTTCTCTTGACATCATAGATTTCTTTTTACATGGTAATTTTCGTAGACTAGATATAAATGGATCGGAATTAAGAAGAAGCCTGTGTAAAAGATCCGTGTTAGTTACAGTTCTTGAGTGCTTTCTGGTATTGTCACGTCTGAATTGTTTCACTAATTTATTACATGATTCAGCTGCCTCCTCTGATAATTCTCCAATTGATAATAAACAATGATCGATTACCTCCGACCCATGAATGAGCACTTTATGAACTGATGCAGGTAAATTATACCATGAATATTTACTAACTAGAATTTTAGCAGTGTCTAGTGCGTATATTTTGAATTTATTCGAATTAATTTTAAAACCAGATGAAAGACATTGTAGGAGATAACTACATCTGTCTATAACGTGTTTGTCTATTCCTGTGATTTCGGATGATATGGTTGAATGAAGGAAACATTTTCGTGCTGTATTTCCATCATTAGAGGTGCCACTTCCTCCACTTCGCGGTTTGTCAACTATCAAGCCTAATTGTTCTCTAAACTCCCTCTGAACGAATTCCTTTCTCTTAGCTAAAAGTGCTTTTTCCTCAGATGAACGTGCTTGCCACCTTTTAAATTCGATTCTATAAGAAACATGAATAAAGTATTCAAAAAATCTAATCCAAGAATGCAGGGATGATAAACCAAAGTCAAATCTACTGGAGTTTACTTGTTTGTTTCTACACTTTTCTACGTCATTCATTTCTTTAGGTGTCGCACCACAAATCTAACATTTACTCGTAGATGAGTCACATAGGTACAGATTAGACCCTATATCAAGCGCAGTCGCAGGTAATCGCAGCTGGAAACTATTTTTCCTTAAAGAGGACATATGTAAGAATATTTTAATGTATGTTTCATTTGTGCGAATTCGTGCGAACTTAGTTAAAACTTTACAAACTTCTTATAAAAAAAAAAAAAAATGGGATATTTTAAAGTACGTATTTCGTACGGTCTGAAAACCCATCAAATAATAATTAAAAAAGATAAGAAAACGTTCAACATGTTTTACATACCTTCAACTTGAATTTCCATTGTACAACAGGTAATAAACACAGTAATTCTTAGAAAAATAACACTTCCCGGAACTGCGTAAGTACGGAGCGGAGACCACGCTAACTATCACTTTCCAAATTCTTTTACTTTGGAGGCACAATTATAAGTGAAGTGTTTGTGCAGTTGAAATTTCTTTTATACTCTAAGTTACTATGACTAATGAACTAACATTTAGCTAAATATTGTTGCATAATTTTAACATGACTATTTTCATCCAATGTCCTATGGCGGAACCACTGTGCAGTGGTGTGAATGCCGAACGATATTCATGGCAGATCCACCTCTTACCAGTTCATCTGCTTTTTTGCTACTTTCAATGTTCCGATGTTCCGGGACCCAGATTAAGGTTATAGTTTTCAGTCAAGGTAGTAAGGCAACTCCAACTTTGATCCACTAGTTAAGAGGTTGTGCTAGCCGAGTCTAGTGCGTGGAGTGCAGTGTGGATGTCCGAAAGAATAGCAATATCGCCCTTAAAAGAGAAATCTGCGGTTAGTGGCCTACAAGCTTCCCCTATTGCCAATAGTTCCGCCTGGATGACACTGTAGGCATTAGAAAGACGTACAGATTTTTAAATTTTATAATATATATATAATATATAATATACCAACACCACAATTCACTTTGGAGGCATCTGTATAGACTGTAGTGTCGAAGTTTTTTAGTGCGAATCCCTTACTCCGGAGTACTGAGTACTTAGGCCAGATTTCAAGAGTATATCCGACGTAACGAACAACATTTATAGTAAAGGAAATAATTAAAAAAAGAAAATAAAAGCTGCACTTGTTTTGTTTGTAATATTTATTGAAATAAGCTTTTATTGTTAGTAATTAATTTTCAATTTAGCTTAAAATTAAATGCAAGACGGGCAAACACTTTCCGAAAAAGTTAAGTAAAGATACGCGCAGCACCTTATTATCATTGAACCATTACGGCAGATATCTAGTATTTGTTTCTTTTTTTTCATAATAACAATATTTGATAATAGCCACGGGTATTAAAATATAATTCCTTTTTTAATAAAATGTAGATGCATTTCACTTAACCCAATAAACCAAATTATAAATGTAGGTAGGAATTTTGCATTCGTCAATAATTGGGCCAAGTGCACCACTACCGTAAACTTTCGAGTAATTAATCATTGCTTGTATTAAGCAAATGCTTTCGACTCAGTCTTGTGAGCTTATGACTAAGATTCAAGTAACTAATGCTTAACAGCTATTCACTTCAACATATCAATCAGTTGCGCTGCACCGAAAGCTTTAATACAGTTACGATATGCTCGTATATACACACATACGCCGGAATAAGGCGATCACCGACTTTGGCATCTCCGCATGAATACTTTTTGGACGCTCGAGTTGTATTTTAAAACAAGGTTAAATGTTGACTAATTTTTCATATCGTTGTTGTTGTTGTTAGTGCAATTAAAATTTTTGTTTACAATGCATCAAATTTCTAGTCACAGGCGCCTCACTTAACAGCACAGAATTTATCGATTTTTGCATGCTACAGTTTATGGCAAATTTAATTGCGTGTGGTGCAGGAAGTATTATCGAAGCTATTGAGATTATATCAAAAATAACAAAAACAAAAAAAAAATGCATACGCCACATAAATAAATAAAGTGTTTTAATTTTTTTAAGTTTTTGACGCCTTCACACCTAAATAAAAATAAAAACAAAGTGCTGTAGGAATGTTTTAGAAGCACGCGTGCAATACAAACACGTCACACCTACATACATCTATATTAGATATATTAGGGTGGTGCAAAAAACTCAAAATACTGCAATTTGTTAAAATACCAGCAGAATTTTTCCATATAATTGAAAAAAGAATACAGTAGGTTCTGCGGCTTTTTTTTATGCGGTTTTGAAATAGTGCGGTTTTTTTTTTAAATTACAAAATGCATGTCGACCTATCGGGAATTGTACATATAAACAAGATTCTAAACCAGTTAAGCAAAAACTCATCACAGATTACATCAGAAATGCTAACCCTACAAGTATGTAACCGCCTGCATCACCATCCAGATCAGACGTGTACATTTCCTCAAGTGACGGAAGTGATTTTACGCCAAATCCTAAACGAATGCGCAACATGTGGGTATTGTCTGATTCTATTTCTGACTTAAATTTATTTTTCGATTCTGACGTTTCTTAAATAAAGATATAATTTTCAAAAATACAATATTTTGTTTATGCGATTTTATTTAATTATTTCAGATTCATGCGGTCTATGGAACGTATCTATAGTTATAATATGGGACTAGTGCCCTTTTTTATGCGATTTTATTACATTATTTCAGATTTATGCGGTTTTAGCACTTTGAAACGTATCTATAATTTTACCATAGAACTAGTAGCTTTTTTTATGCTGTTTCTTGTGGAACGTATCTACCGCATAAAAACAGAACCTACTGTACACGTATTTTTTATTTTCAAGTTGGTTGATTTTCATTGCTGTCACAAAGTTCATGACGTTTCTAATGAATACCTAAAATGGAAAAAAATCATGTTTTCCCAAATTTTTTATAAAATCACTAAGAACTAATATAATATTTATCAATAAACAATATTTATATTCCGACGTTCCCAAAACAGTCGTTTCTATGCTGCCGAAACAACCCGGATTTATATTCAGCCAATGACTGCCACTTCAACAGACTTCCCCAAAGCATATGGAAAAAGGCTGTTACAACAGCAAAATTTAAATTCAAAAACGTTCAGATTATAAAATCTTTATAATTATTTATTAACAAAATTAAACGAACTATCGTTTAGAGAACTGGAAAGTACAGTTTCAAGATGTAGCATCTTGATTAAAAAGTTTTCAGAACAACCGCTAGGAGACGCTCTAAGTCAAATGATTTGAGTTTTGTATTTTAGGTAATTAGCTATATCATATGGCGGCCGCCGTAGCCGAATGGGTTGGGGCGTGACTACCGTTCGGAATTCACAGAGAGAACGTAGGTTCGAATCTCGGTGAAACACCAAACTAAGAAAAATTTATCGTTTTTAGTTTCTTTTCTCATGTAAAGGCCAAAAATGGTGATATTTTGAAATGATTGCATGGGGAACCCCCCAGGGGAGTTCCAGGGGGTGTGCCACTGACATGGGTGGATCGGCCGTCCAAAGTTAGGGGGGGTCGGTCATACATTTGGACTCGATTAGAGCACTCTAAATGGGTCAAAGTGGGATTTTTCGTTCGCCCAAATTGGGGGACATCAGAATTCGTTTTATAGGTGTGGTTCCTTCGGCAAAGTTTCTTATTTTGATCCCTAGAATATGATTTTCACAGAGCAATGGGCGATTTTTTTGCCTCCCCACAAATCGACCCGGCCTAATATACATATATAATTGGCGCGTACACCCTTTTTGGGTGTTTGGCCGAGCTCCTCCTCCTATTTGTGGTGTGCGTCTTGATGTTGTTTCGTAAATGGAGGGGCCTACAGTTTCAAGCCGACTCCGAACGGCAGATATTTTTATGAAGAGCTTTTTCATGGAAGAAATACACTCGGAGGTTTGCCATTGCCTGCAGAGGGGCGACCACTATTAGAAAAATGTTTTTCTTATTGTAATTTTGGTGTTTCACCGAGATTCGATTCTCTGTGAATTCCGTATGGTAGTCACGCACCAACCCATTCGGCTTCGGTGGACTTATAAAATAGGATACATAAAAAATGTAACATAAACCTTTTTTTATTTTATGTTTAACAAAGAAATAGATGCTTAAAAATGCCAGGAAAAAGGTAAAAAACAAAAACTTTTCAATGAAAACCCTTAAAAAATGGTAAATATTTTATGACAGCACCAGCGGGCATTAGTTTTAGGCAAGAATAAAAATCAGTAAAATGAATTCCTCAACCCCAAACAGTAAGATATTATAACTTTCCAGAAAAACTGAAAAAACAAAAATAGTTGGTCGAATCGTAAAAATATGCAGTATTTTTACATTCCTGGACCACCCTAATATACATATAGTATATAAGTATGGACATTGCCTTTTGATCGACTTTACTACCTCCACTAATATTTTTATAAAACAATACTCTATTTTAGATTGAAACAATATATAAGTACAAATAATTTCGAGTGTTTGCATGTGTGTGTATCCGCGATTAAATTGTACGAAGCTGTCGAGTCATTTGTTGCGTTAATCGTTGCTTTGTATTTTCAATATTATCTTCACACTCCTCATATTTTTAACACATTTTGTTTTTTTTTTTTCAAAGTGTACAACTGTGAAGATCTTTTAAGAAGTTTAGCTATAATATGCAAATCAATATTTGGTCTTCTCACTTAGAATTAAATCAAAGCAAATATTTGTTTTGGAAATATGAGAACCCTCTCCTATCTTAAATACGTATTTTATCCAAGCAAATAGAATAGCACTCGTATATCTTGAATAGCCGAAATTTTGATTATGTACATAGTAATATTTTTGTAGCTCCATTATATAGACGAGGTGGATACACGCGCAAATTGTGGAAAAGAATTAAGGGCGCTCCAACATTGAGTGGTAGTGGTGGTTTTTCTAGTAAGTCTAACGAATTTAAAAATTTTGTTTATTTATAATGTTTGATAAATTCAGAATAAATACTACCAAATGATTTGAGCCTGCAATTTGCCCTTCAATTAACTACTTGATTGGATTGGTATTCTGATTGAAGATGACATTGAACATATTTTGAAAGTGGCTTTCTATTCACCGCTGGTTGAATGAAATTATTTTTAATGTTGCTCTATTAAAATAATGTTAAATGTTTAAGCTATCTGATATACCCATTTTTAAATATATTTAACTTCCCGAAACTAGGTGTACGAGATGTGGCCTGAAAACTGACGTTGCTACAGAAATGGTGCGCATGCACAAAAAACCACCAACCATCAGCTGTTTAGCATGAAGGCTTTTCTTTCGAATGCACTACTTGGCTGTCACTTCTGTAAACAAATTAGAACAGCTATAACCTTCTTCACATTCGACTTGTCTAATTCGCCAGAAAAATGTTAAGTGTAACAATAGAACCAGACAATATCAGAGGTTTCTTGGCAAGTAATTAAATTCCTACTGCAACGTGCATTAAAAGCAACAATATTTAGGCTCGTTAAAGCCATGAAAGTATTGTAAATGCGGCTGACAGAAAAAACACTTCCAGCACTGTTTTCGCATAGGCTGTTGTAAGACAAGAAAAATAGTATAGGTATTTATGAATTTAAAATAAATTTAATAGCTACACCTGGCATATACTGATTGTGAGTCAAATTGAACCATTTACTTAAATTTTCAAAATATGAAAATTTGTTGGATAAAAAAAACAGAACTTAAAAAATCTCATCGAAACCGGCCCAGCCTGTTAGATCGAATGCCGTTTTACTACCATTGTTTAGCTTGATAGCTGCTTGACTGCCTGAAAAGGTAATTGGATAATTTGAGCGGCTTCGAATAGAGGCAATCTCCCACACCGCAGTTCATCTTAGAACCGTCATTGTAGGTTTCAATGCCGAATCTTCCAATCACCTTCCCTTTTCCCCATTCAGCTCTCGGTGGAAAACGTATCGTAAAATCTTTCTTGAAGTTAAGGTCGGGGATTGTGAAGTTGTTTGTGGATTCGTTTTTGAGCATTGAGGGCCCTGCAGGAGGATATGGCTGTGATCGTACGAGCTTATTATCCAGCTTCTTATGTCTCTGAGTCTCCCCGAGTTGTATGTAGCGATCGTTTTTATCTGTAAGTCTAATGTATATATGTACATTAAGATTGAACTTTTTTTCTTGATGCTACTACCTAGATTTGTTCTAGGGCCAAACATATTAGTCACCCAGCTAGTTTTTTTTAATGTTTGGATGTACCACTAACACTTTAAAACTTACCATTGACTTTGCTCAGAGAAAAATGCACTTTCCTGTAAATTAGGCATAAATTATTTACAGATCGGTATTATTTTATCTTCTCTTTAAAATAACCTTCATGAGCATCCAAGAAATTATATACATTGCCTTATTTAAAAACAAAAAATAAAGTTTCTGGTAATTTTTTATAGTGAGCCGGAAAACTCCTCCAAAATTTAAATAATAATCAAAGAAAATGTTATTTAAAAACTATAATGGTTTTCTCGTTATTAGCAGATCATCTCATTTGCAGGCGTCCTGAGTTATTCAAAAAACGCTTAAAATATTTGGAGGCACCAAATTGATTGGAAGGCATCTCAGCAGTGGGTTGAAAATATCTGCTTAAATTCGCAATAGAAACAGGCACTATACGGGTGGACTATTTCAAAACACATAACTAATGCACTCCATCTGGTATCGCTTTGAACCGAACCGGTCTATGCTTGACTGCAAGTCAACCAGGTCAACCTAAGCACCAATTTTTATTTTGGCATACTTTTTTGGATAGTTGTAAAGGAAAAGAAAGAGAAGAGAGAAAAGATTTAATAATATCAATTCAGTAGTTTTCAAAGCTTTGGCGGCACGGATAAATATTGATTAAAAAAAAATAAACGATAAGTGGTCTACATAATTTTTTCGCCGTAGAAAAAAAATAAGGTGTAGCATTAAGAAACAACTTTTTTATTTAATTTTTTTATTTGTTTTGAACTATCCTAAAATACATATATATTTTTTCCTTATTCACTTCACTCGGAGCATAGGCAACGACAAAACTCAGTCTTGCGTTGGTTTCGTTAATCTATTTGTGCTGAGCTGATGGGGACGCTTTCATATATTAGCTTATGGACATTATTCTTAAAATTCGGACCAAAAAGTTTAAAATTTAATTTTAAATTTATTTCTTAATTTTTTGGAATTTTGTATATAGTTTCAAAGTTCATACCTTTTGGTTAAAGAGTGAACAAGACTTAACGCAAAAATTAACAAAAAAACTAACTCTGAAGACATTGCTAATATTTAAAAAAAAAAGTATCATGCACTCAGTTAAGCTCGCTAAGGTATGACCATACCTGCCTCGAACAACAGCAAGAAGCAAACCACAAATGGGAGGAAGAGCTCGGCCAAACACCCAAAACGAGTGTAAGCGCCATATATATATGGTCTCAATATATATAGATCCTCCTCCCATTTGTGGTGTGCGGCGTTACAAATAACCGTTGTGTATACAAATTTATACAGGGTGATGCAAAATTAATAACCTTATCGGAAGTTTTATAAGTTTTGCAAATGATGTTGCACGTCATATTAGACAGCTGCAGTACAGTATAAACAGACAAGCAATAGAGTTGATAAAGAAAAACAAAATTGATGATTAATTTTGTGCCACCTTGTCATACTCTACTACACTAGTGCGCGCGGTTATAAAAATACAATAGTTAATGCGAATATTGGAATTTAAATTGTTTTTCATATTCTATATTTGTAACTTATTTGGCATACTATCATTAAAATGCCAACAACAATGGCGTGGGAAAATAAAATTTGCTTTTTAACACCTTCCTACAACTTTATTGTTTATTTTATTTGAAAAGATGCTCAAATGAAATATATCGGTTTAGCGGTCGTGACAACTTCATTCTGCGCCTGTTATACGGCACCTCGTAACAACCAGTTATTATCAAGACAACTCAATTTTCGATGTGTGTGAATATTGCTTAATATTTATTTGCTTCCTAATAGATAAGCTAAAATTTATCAAATTTCACAGCAAAGGTCACAGCATCCAACATTAATTACAAGTTGATATGAAAATTTGAATTAAAATTTTTGAAATTTTTCAGTCTCACGTCCAAATTTGACTTTCACGAATTTTATTGTCTTATGCTACAATTTGTTAAAGTTAAGCGGATTAGAAATCAATTTGTGCGCCAGTACCGTCATATGGATTGCCACTACCGTTAAATCAGTCGAACAATCAATGTACACAGTGCACACATACATAGGTACATAACTACGTAAACAAAACAAACTGCCTCGGTCAAGTGCTCACAGCTTTATGATGCTGGTTTTGTTCTTTTATTTTTGGGTTGTAGCGCCACGAGTTGGCCGGTCAGCACCGTCATTAATATATGATACATAGATCAAGCACATGAAACAATAAGCTTCTGCTGCTTCTAAGAACTGGCAATTCTTGTGTCTATTTGATTGTTGACTTTATTCTTTATTACCCTTTTTATACCCATGCGCACTTGTGCACTAGGTTATTAAACTTTGTCCACATAATAAAACTTGTAGTGCCCTGATTTATACCTGCTACCACCACAGTTGGCTCTTAAGTTTTATTTGTAGTGATCGAGAAGGCTATTTGCAATAGGAACTGTAGCCATCTGAATTGAAACGGGAAGCTGGTAGGAATTATAGGAATTCGTGGCATCAGTACCGACCCTCTTTTGGTCGTTCCAATGATGATGATGGCCTAAATAATGTATTTTTTAGCTCCGTAATCTGGTGCCATTGCATAAACTAAGTGGATCCAGATAACGCATTAATGGCACCGATAGATTCCCACATAACTCTAAAGAGTTTAGAGACTCTACACAGTGTGAACAAATATATGGTATAGGAGATACCTTATCAGGTACTTGCCCAAGAATTTTATTGTTTTTGTTTTCTACTGACCCATTTTTGATAGTCTATATTTCTTATTTGCATATCCAACCCTTATTGCTGAGGTTTGGTAGCAATTTCGGACAAACGTCTTTTAATGGGATATCTTCCAAACTCACTTTCGAATGCAAAAAAGACTTCCGCATTCATTACCGTGGGTCCTCGCCGTAAACGCACAGGTTTTGAGCAAAGAGTTCTGACTCTCGATCCTTGTACAGTGGAACTTTCATATTAGTTGTGAGATGCAATGCTTCAAAATTTTGACAGTGTGATCCATTTATGGTGAATACGCATTAGATGGAAACTTCGATTAATAATGCTAAATTTTAATAAAAACAAAACATGTTTTCTTTATTCGGCGCGGGACTTTTGAGCTCATGTGTTGTTTTTGAATAAAATTCAGGTAAATCGGGCTAGATTTCTTTGAACTCGTCCGATTTGAAAAATATAGTTCCGAACAAAATATGTTTAAAATTTTCGATACTAATATATAGTGTAATACTCATGTATTTAGATATTTTTCTTCTCATTAACTCTTTGAGTAAGTCATTTTTCAGGTACTAAGATATATTCAACAAAAAAAAGATGTCTATGTTTTCTACTATATTTCAATAACCAATACAGACGAACTGATTAAGCTTCGTAATATTATATTACAGAAACTATTAAGATGATAACATCCGATGATGCGCCACTTGGAGTGTTTGGACCTTTGCACATTGGAGAAGACGAGTATCGTAGGTGATGGAACAATGAGCTGCGAGCTTTCGATGACATAGGCAGAGGGTAGCGAAAAAAGATCCAGCGGTTGCGCCCTGAAAGTATTCGATGTGGTACCAGCTTATGGTAGTAGAGGAAGAGGAAGGCTCCCTCTGCGTTGGAAAGATCAGGTGGAGAAAAACTGAGTGTTATCAATTGGCGCTGGTTAGCACAAGAAAGAAACGACTTGCGCGCTTTGTTAAACTTAATGCAAAAGAAAACCGAAAATTCCAACAAGAAAAAAAATGTCAATATTTAACGCATTTTTTGAACCATCTGAAATTAGTATTTTTTTAAAACCAAATTCAATAAGCTATAAACTTGGTGAAAATTTTCCAAAAATCTTAAATAAAATACTATAAATTTTGATTAAAAACTGATTTTTTTTTTAATTGCACAAAGTTTGAAATTTGGATTTATATCGTTTTTGTAAGTGAGTGAAGTTATTAAAACTAAATTAGGGTCTAATAAATTGCAAAACTTGTTTTTTCATGCAGCGTATAATTTTGTCTACTAACATTTCACTACACGCAGGCGCCAGGTATATAAAGTGCGCTTCCGCCCGAACTTAGACTCTTCTTAGCTAGTTTCTCAATGTTCTTTATTTTTAAGTCATGAAAAGAGCTACTTTGTTTCTGTTATTCATACAATTCTCTTGAATACGCAATATATGCACGTACGAGTACATACACATTTTTATACAAACATGCAAACAAAAAGATGAGTTGTATTGTTTTTATAGGTCTTGAAAGTATTTCTTACGTTTATTAATAATCTGCATTTTTCAACTGGATTTGTAAAAGCGCATTAATTATGTGTTAAAATGTAGTTCATTGTTGTTCCATTAAATTTTTAATTATTCCTTGTACTCTCTGATGATGATTGTTTTATTTTATTTTTTTATTTTTTTGTTTATTTATTTAATATATTTTGCCATCAAATATTCACGAAACAATAATATTTTCCATAAGTTCAAGTTAAGCAGGAAAATAAGTTACGCATAGCAAATTAGAGACGCCAAATTGAAAATTGATGGCATTATAATGCAATCAATTTAAGAAAATGTGATAATACAATATTTGAGTGGATCTTGGAAATTTATTGGTTTGATTGACAGAAGTGATGAAAGAATGTTAAAGTTTTCTTAAATGCCAAAAATTGGTTTGTCTTTTGCTTGGTATCTATACTTCTGAATAAAATTATCGTTTCTGCCTGTGGTTTTGAAATAAACAGTAATTGTACGGCCACTAATTTATTGACATCACGGTCGTAGCCAGAAGCGAAGTCTTGGAATTGCTAGAAAAAATGTTGGAGTTGCTGAAATTCATTTAAAAAAATAAGTAACTAAAAATCGTTGAGTTATTTTCATTAAGTGATTTCGTACATTGTCACTATCTTATTCGCTCGATCCCGCTTGAGCATAAATGAAATACAGTCGAGTCTCGATAATTTGTAACCCGCTAAATCGAAAATCGCGATAAATCGAAAAAAACTCTATCCCCTTGAAAAGAATTCATTAATTTGTAAAAATTCCATACATTTTGGTCCCCTCGTTAATTCGTAGTCTTTTTCACAACTCATAGAATATTAAACCTCTTATAAATTCAAATTTTGTTTTCGTAACCTCTTGTAATTCGTATTGCAATTTGAAACTTTTTGTCGTTAAATTACCGTTGCATTTTGCAAACAGCTATGACGCCTTAATGTCGCTGTGCATGTTGAATTTTGCGCTTCTCACACTGTTTTCGTTTAGTTTGTCGAGTTTTATTCTAAGCGGAACATCATTTCTTAGAAATGGCAAATAGGCGTACGCATAAAACCTTATCAATCGCGCAAAAGAAATACATTATTTCAGCCATTGATAATGGAACAAAAAAAATTGACAATCACGCCAATTTTACATAAAGTAGAGTTTATTTTGTAAACATCATCTCATATTAAACTGAAACGTCAGAAACATGCTGAACATCCAAATGTAGAAAAATCCTTATTCTTGTAGTTTACGCAATGCCGTGAGAAAAAGGATACATATATTTAATGCAGATGAAACTGGGTTGTTTTATAAGTGCTTACCAGATCGAACCTACTGCTTTAAAAACAAAAAATATCATGGGGGCAAGCACAGTAAGGAAACAGTGACTTTGTTATTTTGTGTAAACATAGATGGCACGGAAAAACTTAAGCCCTTGTTTATTGAGAAGCCAGCAAAACCAAGGAGCTTTAAAAACATTTTTTACATTCCAGTGCATTATCGGCACAACAAGAAGGCCTTGATGACATCAATAATTTTTAACGAATGGCTTCAAATATTAAATGACACCATGGCAGCTTAGAATCGAATGATATTGTTATTTATAGACAACTGTATGGCGCATAACGTAAATTCTCATCTGAACCACGTAAAGATTGAGTTTTTGCTAACACCACATCCAAGCTGCAGCCCCTTGACATGGGCAATATAAAAGATTTTAAATCCTTATACCGCAAGGAAATGGTTATTAATCTAGTTAACAGCATTTATCAAAAGAAAAATTTAGTTGCACAATGTTAACAGCTACACAAATTGCTTACAAAGTTGGAAAAATGTAAGCAATTCGTGCATTCAAAACTGCTTCCGTACTTGTGGTTTCAATAAAACATTAAACGATGATTATTTAGAAGATAGTCAATGATGATGATGACGCCGAAGGAGATGAAACTTTAACAACCACACAAGCCATAGCGTTAGCTCATCGATTGAAACATTTTCTTTCAACAAATGATATTCAAGACAGTGTCTTTGATAGCCTTATTAGTTTGGAAAATGAAATAGGAAAACTTAAAGAAAAAAGTGTCAAACAATCGAAAATAACAGACTTTTTTAAAAACCAATTTTATGTTATTAAAAAATTATGAATTTTGCTATTATAATTTTATTTAGTGTTCAATTATGATTTAATATGAAAAACGTACAATTGAATGTACTTAAATATTTTTTTAAATTAAATTTATTAATTTGAATTTTTCTTTTTTGAGCCTCGTTTATTGGAAATCGCGATAATTTGAATTTCTGTGTAAATCAAAAAGAAAACTGATCCCCTTGCCATTTCGAATTATCGGGACTCGACTGTACCTGTATTTATCACTTACAATTTAATAATATCAATTTACAGATTAATTTAAATATTTGCCGCTTAAAAAACACCTTTTAAGTAAAACATTCTCACTCATAATTTGCATGATACTCATATCCATATATAGAATTTATTTGTACTGTAAATTTCTATTTTCACCTTAAGAGTTAGGTGGCAACGCCATACTCAAATATTTTTAGTTAAAGTTTTGTTCATACTTTTCCACACATTTTGTTTATTGCCGATTTTCTAACCTCTAATTAAATGATGTTATAAATTAAAATTTTAATTAAAAATTGTTGGCAACGCCATTTAAAAATATTATTTAAAAATAATTTTATTTAAAGCTGTATTCATACTTTTCAGTACATTTCGTTTAATGCCGATTTCTTGACCTCTAATTAAATAGTTATAATTTTTTTTTTTAATTTTTGGCAACGCCATTTAAGGGGGTATTCTAGTCTAGAGGCCCGAACTTTGAGCATTTTTTGACGGTGAATAAAAAATAAGCTATTGATATTTTTACTATCCATTTTTTATGATTTATATATTAAGAGCACACAAAATGAATTTAAAAACAAAAAAAATACATTTTCATGGAATTATGCGTTCTTGAAGTGGAAGGGGAAAAGAAAAGGCAGTTTCCTCGTTGTCACGATTTCTACCCTTGTGGTCATTTGAAAACAAAAGATGACAAATTCTTCATTAATATGAATGTCATTATCGTATGACGCAGAAAAAAAGGGGAACATTTTTTTTTCATAAAATGGCGGCTACTCAAAAATTGAGCTCGATTTTTCCCTAATTTTTAAGCTTTCTCGAATTGTTTACACATATAAAAAAATCTAAATTTCCAGTTCGCGAGATAGAGATATATTTAAAGAATATTCATGATAAACTTCAAGCAAATCGGTTGACTAGAACTTGAGATATCATGCCGACCGTATCGGAAAAAGTAGTTTCGAGAAAAACACGTTTGAAGTTCGCCGTCCGCTCATACCAGTCTAGCTGTCGCGTCACTAAAATAGTTGTAACTTTGAAAAAACTTCGAATTTTGAAAGATCCTTTTAGGGAGATATTTTCAAATACTTAAACTATCGAATTTGAAAAAAAAAAATTTCGCATTTTTCAAATTTCTAGACTAGAATACCCCCTTAAGAATATTATTCGATTAAAATTATCTTTATGTTTCTATATGTATGTGCATATATATATCATACAATGTTATAAACTTAATACAATAATAATATAATTGTAAGCAATTTATTAAATTAAAAATTAGGTGGCAACACCAGCTAAACATATTTTATTATGTAAGCTTGTTTAAACACATTTTAATATAAATTTTATAAAAATATAATCGATTCTACTACATATAAATCCAAGCTTATAACTTTGTTCTAATTTTAAAATAATTCAAAAAAAATGTTTATCAAAATTTGAAACTTATTAATCGGATTTTTTAGAAAAACTCCAAGTACGCAATTTCATAGCCCACTGAATTTTGTTTATGTGTAAGTTTGAAATACTAGTAGCTCAAAAACCTCGGTAATTTTCGAAATTTTTGTTTGCTGCATTTGCTGGAAAAATATCGCACACTCGGTGCTTTGCCATGGTTGCCGTGGAGCAACCGTTATTAGACAAAACTTTTTCTATCATTTGGTGCTTCGTGCCCGGAGTATTGAGCCAATGCACTTCTGAATGGTAGTCACGCACCAAGCCATCGGTATGGTGGGCGCGATAACGCAACTGTTGAAACAAATTATTTCATTTAACTGCAATAAGTAGAAAAGTGCGTTGTAAAAAAAATCAGAAAAGCCCCTCGTAGGTTTTGGTCCAAATTTTGAAATATTATTTACTTTACCCTCTATCCTCTCGAAACCATGTGGCTACGGCGGCGAGTGAAATATTAAAAACCTTAGTTTAAAATAAATATTAAAGCAGAATAAAGATAATATTTTAAATATGGGGTACCTTTCATACAAATTCTAGCTGAATCAAGATATTCAAATACTCAATACTAGAAAGGATTTATCACCACGTGAGGGGGACATATTTTTACCAAGAAATAATTAAATACGCCCCTTAAATGGCACACCTTTCTATAGATTTCGTGTGGCATACAAAAGACGTGGTATAGCCAAAATTGTAAAATTTGAAATCGTGAAATTTGGCAAACTTCGCTTTCGAATCAATCGGCTTTGATGAATAAGTGTTGCCGTTTGCAGATTTGCCAATGGCAAAGTAAAATTTGTATTCGGGCGTTAGAGCAATTTTTCCATACTTGGTTCTATTGTACTTGGAAACGAATGTAAAAACTTATAGTTTTATCCCGATGCAGATTCATTTTTACATGCTTTATTTGCAATAAAGCTTATCCCGAAGTGATAAGGTGCAAATACTCTAACTTTACTTTTGAGGTGCTTCAATACAATTCGATAAATTAAAAGAGACTGAATTTCTGTTATTTCTGATAAATACGGTGGCCGCCGTAGCCGAAGGTTTGGTGCGCGACTACCATTCGGAATTCACAGAGAGAACGTCGGTTTGAATCTCGGTGAAAACACCAAAATTAAGAAAACTATTTTCTAATAGCGGTCGCCCCTCGGCAGGCAATGGCAAACCTCCGAGGGTATTTCTGCCATGAAAAAGCTCCTCATAAAAATATCTGCCGTTCGGAGTCGGCTTGAAACTGTAGGTCCCTTCATTTGTGGAACAACATCAAGACGCACACTACAAATACGAGGAGGAGCTCGGCCAAACACCCAAAAGGGTGTACAAGCCAATTATATATATATATATATACCTATTTATGTATAGCTCTGGAGCTGCCACTCCTCTTCACCATACTTCATGCAGACCCCATGATCTTATGAAGTCTTGTGCTTATCCTTTGGCGACCTTACAGAGCCGAGGATATTATTCTCTTCTAATCGAAATCGCATCGCATTCGAGGAGCAGGTCCATTGATTCCACTGTGGGTATATAACAGAAGTGACATGAGTTGCTCGATCATATAGCGGGACCGTGATCACTAATATTATAAATTTGTCGTATGTAATAACCGCATGGGCACATCTGTGAGCGTTCTCAGTTAATTATCTGTGACGTTTATATTCTCCCAATACGGAATTTGCATGCCGCGATTATATACCTAGTAAGGTGCCATCATGAACCTCTTTGCCTTCATTTTTTCTCCTGATCTTTCCTTCGACGTTGTATGGTTACAGTGCTGGGAAGAAGTCAGACCATATTGCCATACGCGCCGCTGGCTTTCTAGCCAATTTATCTGCTTCCGCATTTCCGTGAATGTCTTTTGATATTACACTCCATCATTAATCACTTACATATATTTTCTGTACTTTAGTTTAAAAGAGAAATACCCCAAATCAAGTAAATATGCCTTAGTAATTTGGTTAATAATCTAAAACATTTAAATTAAGAAAAAGCTATTGGCGATTTGCAATTAGACTTTTCCTGTACTACGTAAAGTCTAACGACATTAATAAGGGCCTAAATAATCAATTATTTGTGCAATCAGTAAAAGCGCTGGGGGCGTACATTCTACTGAAATACGCTAAGAAACATTCATATACCTATACGAGTACATACCTACGTACTAGTATGTATATTTGTATTCAAAATCATGACACGCGATTGTGTTTATATAAACACAGTTCCTAAACATGCCAGTCTTTGTTGTTGTTACAATTGTGTGTTGATGTGCGAATGTGCTTAAGGGCTTAAAAATTTACTTATTTGATTTATTTTTTGTATTTTAGTATTTTACTATGTTGCAGATTAAGTGTTTAGTAAAAATTTTTAAATATCGCTTAACTGAGGGCAAAATGAAGTGACTAGAGGCTAATTGAAGTGTGACCATCAAATTTAATTTTTATTTTATGGTGTCAATCGACCTGCAGCATTTTTCTTGAAGTGTTAATTTTAACTTCGTGGTCATGAAAAGTAAATTTTGTTTTTGTAAAACAAACATTCACTAAAATTTGCGCGTCTTGACATGAATTTGGTAATTTTCATTGGCATACCCGAGTCTAAATTTTATTCTTTATTTATCATACTATACATCTTTGAATGTCTCTATGAACCAATTTGTCTTACCCAAAGACAACTTTTTCAAATTTTCAATTCCGTATAACTTCACGCAAAGCACACATAACTTCGGAGTATTATTCTTTATTGCCCGTTCGTTCTGCCGACAAGAACTGAAGATTATTCATGCCATTGTAGTTGATGAGCATTTTTGCATTTAATAGAACTTGGCGTATATTTTTCAATTTCAGCTCTTCTGGTTACTTCCACTGGGATGATTAGACTTTGGTTTTATTTTTTCACCAGTTATGACACTTTTGGTCAAATCTGGCTTACCGTTGACGTCATTCGCTAAGGGAGCGATACTCAAACGATGCCTTTTTTCTTTTTTTTTTTATTCTAAAAACGCTAAATCCTTATACTTCTCAAAAAAAAAAAAAAAAAAAATTAGCAAAGTTAAAATGCAAATTCTTTACTTTTGTAACAAACGTCATATAGATATTCTAAACTAAAAAGCAAGCCTTTCATGTGTTAGTAATGTATGCGGATACTTCGATAAACTGTCTGATAGAGTTTCTTAAATTTTCCACTTTAACGTTCCCACGTCAATCAGTTCTCCATTACTGAAACTATCCAGTCTTATATGTAGCATGTCACTTCAGTAGCTTTCTCGCAAAATTTATGAAAATCTTCTACGCTGTTCCAATAACTATAACATACTATCTGCCAAGTATTCCACAAAAACTGACCTTCTTTTAAGCGCGTAAAAAATCAGAAATTGATGCAATATCGAAAGTCACAAACGGGTACTCTAATTTTACGACTTGTTTGTTTTTGCAGCTGTTTTATGTGATTTTTTTCCTTTTCTCCGCTTATTATTTGATATGTTCATTTAAGCTTAGAAATAACGCGAATCAAATCATAAAATATATTCAAGTTTGTTGCTTAAGTCTTTTGTATTGATTCTTTTATTTGCCGTTCGTTATTGTGTTCCGCTTCTGTTTACATTGTTCCTGTCGTCATTTGCAAAGAAAAAATTAAACTTAAGTAATCATTAGTGGCGATAGGCGTAGTTCTCATAGTTTTGGCAAAAAAATGCGAGTGTAAGAAGTTGATTTGTGATTTCTCATTGTACGATGACTATAGAAAATGTAATTTTTTATTTATTTTTTATTAAATTTGTTATTAACAACTTCCAGGAAATATAAATGAAGACTTTAAATCGCCATTGTGGCCATAACCTATATAAACCTAACGGGCATATCGATTCGGAAACATTTTTTACTGGTACATTTTTCATATTTTTTGGAGGTTACGCGTTATTTGTAGCGTCATGTGTAGCTCACCTCACATGTTTTCATTGATTTTAACCATAATGACCCATATAAATCCACAACCAGCAAATCCGTCTGAACGCCATGTGACTTCTAAAACTAAAATTGCCACTCTGGGGATAGAAAAGATGTGCTATTTGAACTGAAAGCCGTTTCCTAAATCGAATTAAATAACTTAAATAATATTGGCAGGTGTATTTTGTTGAAAGCCGATAACTTTGAAGGAAACGAAATAGATTTCAATGATTATATAGGGTGGGCCATGTAAAATTTGCTTTTTGAATCGGCTATAAAAAAAACGAATCAATATTTTTTCAAACTTTTTTTTTATTTTGAAGATTGAACATTGTCGTTTATGACTGAAAAATAATATCGTTCAAATCACTGCCACGACTAGGCCATTCGATCAACCCAATTTTTAAGCACATTTTCGATTGTTTGAGCTCCAGTTTCATGAATGGCAACTTCGATTTCGTGTTTTAAAGCATCAATCGTCTCTGGATGGTTCGCATAGCATTTGTCCTTAACGACTCCCCACAAAAACTGGTCCAACGGGCTTAAGTCACAGCTCCGAGGCGGCCAATTGATATCGGAATTTCGGCTGATTATTCGCTTTTCAAAAACGGTAGCCAAAAGATCGAGTGTAACTTTGGCAGTGTGACAAGTTGCACCCTCCTGTTGAAACCAAATGTCGTCCATGCCATCCTCTTCAATTTTTGGAAACAACTCGTTGAGCATGTCACGGTAACGCTCGCCATTTACTGTAACCGCGGCTCCTCGCTCATTTTCGAAAAAAAATGGCCCGATGATGCCGCCAGTCCAAAAACCGCACCAAACAGTGACTCGCTGTGGATGCATTTGCTTCTCTACAGTATCGTGTGGATTTTCTGATCCCCAAATCCGACAATTTTGCTTATTGACGTAGCCACCGATGTGAAAATCATAAAAGAAGAAGAAGACTCACCACTTTGGAAATAGGTTTTCAATATTTCCCAATTTTGTTCAAGCGTATAGCATCCCATTTCGTAAATGTCAAACCTTTAAGTAAATTATGAATACATTTGACATGTCATTTGTGTTACCATTCTCAAAAAAATAGGTGGTTCAAAAAGCAAACGCTATATGGCCCACCCTGGGCTCAACATGTATATTTTCTTTGATATATTGTGCATTCAACAAGTGATTTTAATCGCGGATAGAAGCACGTGTTGTTAAAAAATAAAATGGAATCTTCGAACGCGTATAAGAGGCATATTTTGTTTTTTTTTATAAAAGTGGTAAAAATGCAACAACTGCTGCTGCAGAAATAAACACTATTCATGGAGAGGATACCGTGAGTGTAAGGACTGCCCAAAAGTGGTTCTCAAAATTCCGAAGTGGTAACTGCGACGTGGAGGATGCCCCGCGCGCTGGTCGTCCTGAAGTCTTTAACTCCGACGCTCGAACTCGTGGAAGCTGAGCCAAATTTGACAGTCGATATGATAGCTCAGAGGTTAAATTCATCGCATGGAACAGTTCACAGGCACCTGGTTCAGTTGGGAAAGGTTTCAAAGCTGGGAAAATGGGTTCCGCATAGACATGACCGAGACAGAGAGTGAATGTGTGTTCTCAGCTGCTGCAGCGGCTTCAAAATGAAAGTTTTTTGAACCGTATCGTTACTGGTGATGAAAAGTGGGTCCTTTACAATAATGCTGTTCGCAAACGCCAATGGTTAGATAAAGATGATACACCAGAACCGACCCCTAGAGGTGGCCTTCACCCCAAGAATATTCTCCTGTCTATTTGGTGGGATATGGCCAGTATTGTTTATTATGAACTTCTGGAACCAAACCAGACCAACCAGCTATCAAACCTGAATGAGACACTTAACAAAAATCGGCCGTCTTTAGTGAATAGACGCAAAGTTTTATTTCACCACGACAACGCAAGACCTCATACCGCAAGGCAAGCATTAGGCAAGCTGAACGAGCTCGGATGAGAGCTAATGCCACATCCACGATACTCTCCGGATATTGCACCTTGTGATTATCACCTTTTCCGTGGAATTCAATTCCATATGAGTAACACGAACTACTCCTCAAAAGACGCTATAAAAAGGGATATCGAAGCGTATTTTGGCTCCAAGGACAAACAATTTTTTGAGCAGGGAATTAAAAATTTGCCTAAACGTTGGGAAGACATTGTAAATAATGAAGGAAAATATATTATTGATTAATAAATACTTTAAAACCACTTTTAAAAAACGCACGAACTTATGGACTGACCTGATATTTTGTATGGAAGACACTTCGTATATCGCGTCAAAAGCTAACACTATTTGTAGTCACCTGAAACTTGCACTTTGTTATACTAGCATTCATTGATCTATAAAACTGCATATCCCGAAATGTTAAAAAAATTCTGGATGAAAAGTTGGAGGCTTTGGGGAAATTTTGAAAAATTTTCAACAATGTTTGAAACTATTGATTTTTGTTGTAGTATGAATGACTTATATATCTCTTTAGAAATTAGGGATGCGCTTATAATTTTACAACTAGGTTGGTGCATAACTACCATTCGGCAGTGCTTAGGTTCAAATATCCGTACATGAAACAGCAAAATGATAAAAAAAGTTTTTTCTAATAGCGGTCGTCCCTCGCCAGGCAATGGCAAACCTCTGAGTGCTTTCTGGCATGAAAAAGCTCCTCACATAAAAAAATTAGTTTGCCGTTCGTAGTCGGCTTAAAACTGTACGTCCCTCCATTTGTGTAGCAACATCAAGACGCACACCACAAATAAGGGGAGGAGCTCGGTCAAACAAATGTGTATACGCCAATTATTTTGTTTTTGCCAGATTTTTTTGCACCAGATTCTTTACTTCATTCCCCATTTTTTTCTGGCATCTTGTTTTCTTAAGTCTATTCTTTATGTAGTTATTTGTTTTTTGAAATGCTTATAGCGATTTTATATTTTTTTCTTAATTTTGTATATTTATTCCATTTTCCTTCATCTTATAAAATTCTGTTCTACGATTTGCCCCTATTTTGTTTTTTTTTTCTTCGGTACGTAATTTTTTTATATTCAGAGTAAGCGACTTTAAATTCAAAGCTTGTATTTTAAACTGCTTCATTTCCTTGTACACTTGTAAACAAAAACTGCCCATTTTTTCAAGCATGGGTAGTACTATTTCAAAAATTTTAATAAAAAAAGTTGCTTATTCACAAGCTTTTTTATTTTATAAAACAATTATTATTCAAACTCACAAACTAACTTAGCAATATCATCAACAACTTTCGGCTGTGTATTTATAAAACTTTCCCGAGTTTCTATAATCTTCTACAAAAATATAAGACCAGGCAGAAATTAATAACCAAGTCATGATTGTCCAGTGCCCTTAAGGGGTTAGGGGTAGTCAGAATTTTCAAAAAATCAAAAATTCTTAAAGTATAATGTTTTAAAAATATTGTGTAAAAATTTGAAGTGAATCCGACAAATACTTTTCAAGTTATTCAACAATTAACAAAGGGCGCTCGGCCGCTCCGGAGCCGATAGCAAAACTTTAAATGCGTTTTTCTCAAAACTATGTTTTTCAAACTGGTGAACACTGTAACTTAAAAACCGCTACGTAGATTTCAATAAAATTTATACAGCTTTTGAAAAACATAAAAAACTTGTGCCTGATCGAAGGATTTTTTTTTTTCAAAAATTTCGATTTTTTTTTAACATTTAACTGTTGGTTTTTTCCCGAAAATCTGAAAAATATTTCCTGAGGCCGCCATTTTGTTCATTTTGAAAAAAAAAAAAGCTTCGATCCGGCTCGAGATTATCTATCAATAAAAATAATTTTTCTCATCCGATTGGTTTTAGATGAATCTGCAAGGACTTGTGATGTTCACCGCAAGGGACTTCTGGAGAAACGGGCTTCACACAAACAGCGATAACTTTTGCAATTATTAATTTTTTTTTTTAAATTTTGGTGAAGTCAAGTTAAAACATGATGTTTTTATGCTATGTTTTTATTTTTGTTAAATAAATTAATTAAGTAGCAAAAAAAAATTCGTGAAAATCATCATGTTTTCGGGCCTCTGACTACCCCTAACCCCTTAAAGGGTTAGAGGCTAAGTTCTCACTCCTAGGGATGCACTGATAAAAACTGAAACTTGGCAAATCTTAATTTTATGATGATAGTAATAGGACTATGAATAAGTTCGTGCGGTTTTTTTCGAAATTTGAAACTTTATTGACGTAAAATGGTTACAAATTTAATATTCAAAATATTGTCCATCGCTTACTACTACTTTTTCCCATCTTTCTGGCAATTCACGGATTCCCTTTGTGAAAAATTCGGTCGGTTTTGCCGCAATCCACGAATCGATCCATTTTTTGACTTCATCGTAATTACGGAAGTGCTGGTCAGCCAGGCCATGTTGCATCGATCGGAAGAGATAGTAATCGGATGGCGCAAGGTCTGGACTATACGGCGGGTGGGGTAGGACATCCCATTTGAGCGTTTCTAAGTATGTTTTGACCACTTGTGCAACATGTGGCCGAGCATTGTCATGTTGCAAAATAACTTTGTCGTGTCTATCGGCGTATTGCGGCCGTTTTTCTCGCAGCGCTCGGCTCAAACGCATCAATTGTCGTCGGTAGACATCCCCCGTAATCGTTTCATTCGGTTTCAGTAGCTCATAATACACAACACCCAGCTGGTCCCACCAGATGCACAGCATAACCTTCAGGCCATGAATATTCTGCGCCGACGTCGTTGTTGAAGCATGGCCAGGGTATCCATACGTTGCCCGACGTTTTGGATTGTCGTAATGGACCCACTTTTCATCGCCAGTCACAATTCGGTGCAAAAAACCCTTTCTTTTGTGCCGTTGAAGCAGTTGTTCGCATGCCATAAAACGGCGTTCAACGTCTCTTGGCTTCAATTCATACGGCACCCAATGGCCTACCTTTCGGATCATTCCCATGGCTTTTAAACGTTTGGAAATGGTTGATTGATCAACTCCCAAAGTTTTTGCAACCTCTTCTTGCGTTTGAGCCGGATCTTGATCGAGCAATTCCTCCAATTCGGTATCCATGAACTTTGGCGGCGCACCCTCGCGTTCTTCGTCTTCCAAGCCAAAATCACCACTTTTAAAGCGTGCAAACCACTTCTGGCACGTTCGCTCAGATAGAGCATGCTCACCATAAACTTCCACCAAGATACGATGACTTTCGGCTGCTTTTTTCTTCATATTAAAATAATGAAGAAGAATTCCCCGCAAAAACACATTATTTGGCACGAAATTCGACATTTTCAAGTGTGGTAAAAATATTGTTGTTTACGCTTCAAATAAAAAACTTATACTGACGTTTGTGCCTTACGACAGTAGCTCTCCAATGAATGTTTGGAAATGTGGATCGATGGAATAATAATCAAGTTACGCCATCTGTTGTAAAACCGTAGCGAACTTATTCATAGTCCTATTAATTACAGAAAACATAAATCAACGCTATCCATGCTGCGTCATGCGCCTCATGTATATCCATCCCGCCTTAGCTTCTTAATCCAAACATTTCATTGTAACTGTGTAACAGCACGAAGTGATTACAAGAAAAACTTCATTTAATACAATTTTCAAGATATGTACACACATACAAATGTAAGTTGTATATCATAAGCAATTCCGTTAAGAAAAGCTTGCCCGCTAATCACTAGTCATTAGATAATATTACTTGAGAAATTATGAAAATTATATAAGTAATATCGGCCATTAAAAGCCCAGCAAAGCCAAATAATGCATGTCAAAATATATGAATTCAAGCTTAAGAAAAAGGGTAAAAAATGTTTTCATATTCATAAAGCTTGCCGGTAGTCATATGAAAAGTCGCATGTAACAGATCTGCATATGGGTATATGTGTATTGGTATGATAGCCGCACTTTGACATAATTGGTTATATGATGATTACATACGCGCTAACACTGTGTCTAATCTTCCAATATCGACAGCACCTTTGCATTAATTAATGTTTGTAATATTTGTTAAAATATATTGTTACATACATACTTACACTCCCCGGCATGTGGCTACGAACGAGTCCGCATATAATTTGCATACATATCCACTGACACCCAGACATTCCATACAAAACTTCAAATTTCCCTCAATAATTAAACGCATTAACTAAAAATGTATTCCCTCCGCTCTCTGCATCATTTGCCATTACAAATGTATTCGTTTTGAGATTGGGAAGAATTCGTTATAACTTGCACTCTCTTGAACTCTCTTAGATTGCAACAAAGTGAGAAGAAATCAAATGTCAGTAGACTTTTAGGCAAATGAAAGTGAGATATTCGTTAAAAATGGTGTTAGTGTTAGATTTAGTGCGTGGATCGAATATAATTTACAGTTACGGGCGTTAAAATCTTGGTACACAAATTTTTTTTTATTTTTGCTAAGCGAAAAAGAGTAGAAGAATAGAAGAAAACAGTTTAGTTTTATAAAATTTTTTTTTCTGTCTTATATGTACATAGTAGTAACAGTCATTTTCTTAATCCGAATTGGGCCTGTATTTTGGAGCGACCTGTAGATCACCCTTTTTTTATTATATTACGAACTAACTAGTCCATATATTACAATAACAGCCTTAAATTGTTGTAAGGGCAAGCAAATCATTTCTGCCATTTCAGCTAATGCCCGTGCATGAGTATTGTTTACAAGTACGCGGAAGTATTTTGCTGAAAGTAAACGCGTAAAAGGAAAATCTGTAAAGAAATCAGCGTGATTGCATTATATTTGGGTGGAAAATCACAACCAGCGATTGTTCGTGTGCTCGAGCACGTTAAAGTTTTTGTTTATCGCACCACTACTCGTTACACTGATACTGGTAGCGTCGCAAAACGTCATGGAGGAGGTCATCAAATGGTTCAAAAAGTGAGGAAGCGACTTGAGCGAAGTCCCCGACGACGTGCCAATCAAATGGCGAAAGAACTGAAAATATCTCACCGTAGCATCCGCCGCATAATGAAAAATGGTCTCAAAGTCAAGCCTTAGAAGCCTCTGTGTTTTCTGACGAGAAAATTTGTGAAATTGAGCAATTCGTAAGCACCCAAAGTGAAAGGTTTTATTTGACCGACCGTCCATATGACAATTTGAGTCATCGATTGGCCACAGGCGATAAGTAATGGTTGGGACCGCTGTAACCGCAGATGGGCGCTCTCCAATCGTTTTCATCGAGCCTGGCGAAATATTATCGGGAGAGTATTCTGGAGGATGCTTTGAAGGCGTGGGTAAATAAACATCTCGGTGGCACACCATGGACGTTGCAACCGGACTCGGCATCGTCTCACAAAGCTCACGTGAACCAAGAATGGCTAAAAAACAACCTTCCGAACTTCATAACGTCCACACAATGGTTCTCAAATTCACCAGACACGAATCCGATGGATTATTCTCTTTGGGCCGTTTTGGAGAACAAAGTCCGAACTAAAATATTCACCAGTCTCGAGGCGCTGAAAAAAGCCATTGTCCGCGAGTGGGCCAAAATACCTGCAAGTCATATTCGAGCGGTTTGCGATTCATTTCTGGACCCGCTCAAGGCCATAGTCAAGGCAAAAGGTGGTCATATCAAACAAAAGTAAATTTATTCTTAATTTAGTATTATTTTCACATATTTTTTTGCCTAGAATTGAATAAAAGAAATTTTCCAAACTAAATTTATGGCCTTTTTAATTGGTTACACTTCGAGTGACAAGGTGAAGTCCAAAATAAACCAGACTGACGTCATAAAAATGTTTTTGGTTACGTTGGAAATTACATTCCTAGCTGACTTCCAGTGAAAGCTTGGTGACATTCATTTTAGTGAAAGCGAAGTTATTGCGTCTAAAGTGTCAGTATGTTTGTGTCATCGGTACAAAAATGAGTTTCGAACAAAGTGCTAATATCAATTACATAAATGACAATAAACATAAGGGCCGCCCAAAATCAGTAATCACCGAAAACTTCATCGAAATTATTTGTAAATTTATCAAAAATTAACCGAACTCGTCGTTAGCATTCATGGAATCGGAGTTGAATACCTCCAAAACATCGATTTCTCGCATTTTAACTGATCATTTGGGCTTACGAAAGGTCTGTACGCGTTTCATTTCGCACAAGTGAACTGAGCACAAAAATTGCTCGGTATTCAACATTTGAAAGACCTCATTAAAGAGGCGAGAAAAGGCAATAACTTTCTTTACAACATTGTAACAGGTCGTCCTGGTCACTTAACCTGTTTGGTAAGAAATACACTTGTCTTGTATCTGCACGTCAGTTCTTCGTTTTTTTCTGTTCATCTTTGGAACGCTCTCCCACAAAAGATCAAAACCATTCGATGTACATTGCGCTTTAAAAATGAACTCGTACATTATTTTACCCACTAAATTCCTATTATGCACGTACATGTATATGTTCTTCTAATACTTCCTCGTTCTTCTCTTCCTACTTCACTTGCCTACTATTTCCCCTTGTCAAATCTTTTCCACTCAAACACCTAAATTTTTAATGTTATTTTTAATATATTATTTTAGAATTAAGCTCAAATACTGTAAAATAACTTATTGTTATGCGTTTGATTAATAAATAAATTAATGAAAAAAATAAAAGGATAAGTTTTAGGACAGTTTTGTGTTTGCTGAAGCCCGCTGGATATTACAGATAAAATTTGATAAACTCTTCAGTACCACTGCGACCAAGGAAAAAAGACAGAGCAGGTGGTGGGTACGCTATTTATAAGCCCCATATAGTATACTCCGATAGCACAGCAGTGATTCAAATGATTCCATCCTGATTGACCAATTGTCAAAAGTGTTGGAAATATTGATAAATGTTGGAAATAGTGAAGTCGGACCGGCATGCTACCCAAGAATTGACGGTTAGTCAGAAAATTGTTTGAAACAATGCACATAAGAATAATACAACTATTTTGCTTTCATGGCCTTCAACTTCACGTAATAAACAGTTATGCTAACAAATGTGAAGATTGGAAACGAAACCCCTATGTCCCTAAAAATGTGAGCTTGCTAGCTGTTCCAATTTTTTGTCCGCAACTTTGTTTATATGTTTACATGTTTTTTCTGATTGAATTAATCAGCTATGGTATGCCAAATAAATATGTTGTTTATTTTTTTATTTTCTTTTATTTTAATTTATATACTTCGTTTATTTCATAATATCGAATAAATTTGTGATATTTCTTTTGCATTTGCGTGTTATACATATGTGTACACCTTTTTTTTGTAATTTTTTTTCGCAAAAAACTTATGTATGTTCAAAAAGAAACATAAACTTCGTTTTGTAGTAGTTTATAAAATATGTAAATGAAACAATGAAACGAACTTGAGAAATTAACAAAATTTTGCTTTAAATTTTTTGCAAAATAGTCAAAATTCGATTTATCAGATTTGTAGTTTATAGAAAATGCCCAGACATTTGTGACTATTGGACTATTTCTTGGTTTCTCATTTAATTTTAATAGGTGTTTCATGAAAATTCGATTCATGCTACTACAAAAACCGCACAAATCAAATTCAAATTCTTTGCAAATAAAAAAAAAATAAAAAACTTTCCACAAAAATTCCCACTTTTTAATGCGAATTTTTTAAAATATTTCGAGTATACAAGGCTTTTTTTCTGGATGGGTCAGGTAGGGTTTTGCACTTCCACCTACCGTCGTTTACTGCGTCGAGTGGTGTGGCCACTTAAACAACTTCTCCTCTTACTCTGGGGAGACTCCCGGCACTTTCCGCGACTACTTTCTGCATTTCTTCGGGAGGGCACAGAAATGGCCCAGTTCTATTCACCTACTTCGTGATCCACCATGCTTATAGCCAGCTTCATGCTATAAGCTCGTCTTTCTATGTCTCTGTCTATGAGTCTTCCCTTTGTTGTCTTGCGTCGAGGTGTATATTTTACCTGCGTAATACGCCTTCAACGTATCTTTTAACCGCATTCCAGTTATCCTCGCGTTCAAGCAGCTTGCCGATCACATTAGTTAAAAGCTGCCGCAAGCATCTTTTTGCACGAGCCATCTGTCGCAACTAAAGAACGTGTGTTCGACGTCATCGCTCGGTGCTGCGCAGTACATGCACCTGGAGTCGTTTACCTTACCCTTGCGATATATGTATTTCCGGGGGGCTGTAGTCCAATGAATTTTGGTATAATAAAAAGTAAGTTTCAAGCAGCTCAAAAATCGAGTAGATTTTTGATAATTTTTTGTTTTATTTTTTTTTTTTGCTGGCGGTTTTATGCATTTCCTCCATATATGTACTTATACGTACGAAAGATGGATATATTTTATATGGAATAAAACACCTAACTGTTAGATTCCCACACCTCATTATGTTTTTTTTATTTGAAGGCAGGTGTGCGGGACTTGCACGCTTCCTTATTCAAGCGTTTCTTAACATTTTCCTTCTCAAAAAATACAATTTTTGAAAATTCATATTCATTCGTTCTCATTTTATTAAACACCACGCATTTTCCATCCACATCCTTTACGAGTATTAATTGATACACTGTATACTGCCATCGAATGCTTTTAAGTTGTGCTGAAGCCGATGATGGCATACTATTTTACTCAAATAAGAAAAATTTTAACCTTTAAAGTTGCTAGGAAAAGATCGCTTGATCTGATGATCGGAGAGAAATTAGAGGCGTACTGAATAGGATGATTTTTCTAGATTAACTCAAATAAGTTAGATTTTTGTCGTGCAATAAATTTCAGATCGCATCATAAGAGGAGGCAACAAATGGAACCAGTACCAACATCACTACAAATCCTTCAATCTCTCGAGATCGAAAAACCAATACCCGTCAAATTCATCATGCCGGAATATTAAGTCCATTGTCTGAGAATTGGCCATACAATTTCAACCCCCTCGTATTTGCTAAATGGTTTGCCGAAACCCCCGTGCCCGTTTTGTGGATTCAGCGAGTTCACCGTATCTCACTTCATGGATATATGTTCAGGAATCCCAAATATTAGATCATCGGTGTTTAAAAATATCAAACCATCTGAACTTCTGAATCAGACAACGGACTATAATAGTAGTATCATAAATCAATTCGTTTCTCGCTGTAAATTAAAAATTTAACTTCATAGGCTTCTAAGTTATCTGGTATAGGTATATAGTAGTGGTTACATCCACATTCCCTCGATTGTACTATCTTCATCTTTTCTCCAGTATAGGTATAATATATTATAATCTTGAAGCTAGCATCTAGTAAACTTAGTATTATATAATTATTTCATTTTTTCTTCTTTATCCATATTATTAACCATTTAAAACAATAGCCGAAGGCCTTAGCAGTCAGTGCTTGTTCCCTTTTTTTCTTACCTTTTAAGTGGAATAATTATTTATAATTATTACTCTTTTCAATAAATAAATAAATAAAAAATTTCAGATCGCATCGTAAGAACTCATCGAAAGATAACAGCATATGATATCATCACGTAATCTTATCATGTACCTGCAGTTTTATATTAAATACACACATTTAGTGAGTTGACGTTTGTATAAACCAAGTGATTTTATTTTTGTTAGATATATAATATTATATAATATTATGAGATCATCTGATGCGATCTTCAATTCATATCAGCATCATATGATCTCATCACGTGATCCTATCGTATATCAGCTATATTTATTTCAAATACATGCATTTATTGATTTGATGTCGATATAAACCAACCGAAAATATATATTTATTTTTAGTAAAACACATATTTATTTGTGCAAAAAATATTTTTTTTTGAGAAAATTTGAAAAACAGAATATCACCATCTTATCTTATTCGTCATACCTTACATTTTGTTGTAGTTATGCGCGCCAAATGTTACAAAAAAAAGCTCCAATTTGAAACACAGTTTATTGCAAACACAAGGACAACTAAAAATATTGTACTGATTAAATATTTGCAAACACCTATTCATCTATTTGTCTGTCCACTTCAAAGTAAACCTCTTATAAGAATTCCTTTATTGCCACCAAATCAAATAAATACCGTTTACATTGGTGTTTTTACCTGTTTACATCCAACTGCCGCCGGGTATAGTTGATTAATTAATTGTAGATAATAATCCACCTTATTATGAAATTGATTACGTTTTATTATTTATTTTTATCTGTATGCTGGTACTCGTTAAATTTTTAGCTCAGCTGCCAAAAATTGTAACTTATTAGGTTATTTATTTTTTTTTGTTTTTGTTTTTTTTAGGGAAACAAGGGAATGCGAAAGAGTTGGAAGAAATTTTGCAAATGAATGTTTCCACTTATGTTAACTTTTTACTTCTTTCTCCCTGATTTCGGCACAGGCGCGGCTCTTGCTGATGGTAATACCGGCTCGCCGGTGTCGATGTGCTGATGGCTGAGTTGCTTAGTGTCAGCTTCGATGATGTAACATAAATACAAAAATACCTACCATGTGTGTAAATATGTGTAATCCGTCGCAATGTGGCCGGAATCTCGTTTTGTATGTAAATCGGTAAAAATTTTATTTTATTTTGTGGAATTTTTAATTCGATTGTCTTGAGAAAAGGAAATGATTATGTGCGAAGACACTCGTATGTAGATAAGTTGTAGGGTAACGGTACTCAGAAATAGACTTACAATTAAAACAATAATGAAGCAATGATTGGAGTGTGTGTGTTGGACATGAGTAGGCAAACATGGGAATCGTACAGGGGCTATTAACTGGATTGGTAACTAACGAGGTTCGTCGACATCAAACAAGACTTCAAACTGGAGTTAGGACCTTAGGTTTGGATATGTTGAAAATAATTTGCTCCAGAGAACCATATCGTTTTGATAACACCTTCTACTTGTATATAAATATGTATATTGTTGTCAATAATATACGTGTGCCATTAATGCAGCTTCATCGAGTTTACTGAGAACTCGGAAGGAATACTTCCAATGTCCTGCCTGGAAAAATGCTGCCGCGATAGCCAACTGAACCAAATTTCCAAATTTCTTAGTAGAAATTCTCGTTTATTTGGGAGGAAGTATAAATACTATACTCATATTAACATTAATCTAGAAAAGCAGCAAAGAAACTTTTTCGCTAATAAAAGCTATTGGGGCAGGGAAGGCAGATGAAAAAGAACCTCTGTCTACGGAGAACCATATTAGTGAGACCTAAAAACTTTCAACGGCCGTTATCAAGACGAAAGCCCACAAATTCTACTGTTATGTGAGTAATTAGTAGTTTTTTAGGTGTCTGGGAATAGGCACTCTCGGTATTCAGGTTGTATATTAGGTATGCCACTTTTCAAGCATCTTCTTCTTAATTGGCGCGATTTTGAGCGAGTTTAACAAAGCGCACCAGTCGTTTCTTTCTTGTGCTAGCCGGCGCCAGTTGGACACACTATTGGAGGTCAAGTCCTTCTCTTTCTAACGCAGAGGAGGTTTTCTTGTTCCTCTGCTACCACCAGCTGGTACCGCATCGAATACTTTCAAAGCCAGAGCGTACCCATTCGGATGACATGGCACAGCCAACGAAGCCGCTGGATCTTTATTCGCAGTACTGTGTCTATTTCGTGAAGGTTATACAGCTCATTGTTCCATCGCCTACAATACTCGCCGTCGCCCAACATGCAAAAGTCCAAACATCTTCTCAAACACTCCAAGGAACACCTCATCGGATGTTGTCATCGACCAAATATCTACGGATGGACATGATGAGAGCCTTATAAAGTTTTAGTTTTGTTCGTCGAGAGAGGACTTTACTACTTAATTGCTTACTTAGTCCAAAGTAGCACTTGTTGGCAAGAGAGATTCTACGTTGGATTTCAAGGCTTGGTCTCCAAGGTTAGATTCCAAGGTGGATAGGAAGGTATACAGAACGTAATTGGGTCGCAAAGTGCAAGTTGTGGGACCCCATCAGAGACTTGTTTGTAGCCGCTTTGAAACATCGAATATGAATTCAGTCGGTGTTTACTAAGATGCTGGAAACCCTCTGACTAAACTGCCTGTTTCCTAGTCTTACCGTTAGATAAGAAACACGACGACGACCGATGACTTCACTGTAACAACCAAAACGGAAGCAAAATTCTCGAGATTTTAATGGAAGATATTTTATGCTTAAGTAACAAAACCATAAGAATCTTAAAGCAGTCAGGTCTGCGATACCTGAACGATGCGGATTTACTTGTATATTGACTTGACTTGACCATTACAGCATTCCGCAAGAATTAATGGAAGACGTTTTGTGTAATCAACATCAAAATAAAGCTGGAACTCCACATCAAAACCTAGAATAGTTTAGTCACAATGGCGTACATATCATTCTGGGTAATGGTGCTCACATTCCCCAACGTAAATATACGCACGTACAACGATCCACGATACTACGGAACGGTGGTGAGAATTCATTTACATGTGGCTCTCATTAGTTTACACGCGTCACTTTATACGGGCGTACGTTTAAGTTGGTGAGTGTGAGCACCATAAGAGTTCTAATTGCACGAACCGTAATAATTCTTTGGGAGGCCACGCCGCACAAAAGTATACGACAGGGGTTATTTTACATTAGAAGCCTTATCCACCGCTATCATGCGACTCTGAATGCAACTTTTTATGTTTTTAGGTTTATTTGTGGTGTTGATAGCACTTCGATAATCTGTACCATTCCAGTTCCGCTTTACAAAGCCATTTCGTAAAACATGAAACATATGAAAACAGATATAAAATCAAAAATAAAGACCCGGGATCGTTGAGAAATCTATAATAGTATTTTCACACCGATTTCAAACAATTAACGTGCTTCCCTGCGGCCTTCGGTCCAAATCCGTTTGACAGTCATGTCGATTGGTCATGCCGTGACTATAAATAGCTGATATTGAAGTAGAATTAATGACAACATTTTCGTTTTGTCATAAAAACGCGGATGTCAATAAATTTTTCGTCGGCCATTCCTAATATTAAATTTTTATTGGCAGATATCAAAACAAATGTAAAGTATTTCACAACTGCTTACAATTACGGGGAAAAAACAAAATACATACGGCTACGGTTATGGTTATGGCGATGTGGTGCGGTACCTATAATTGTTTACAGCATTGTTTTTTATCAGACCACCGGATTGCTATGGTTACGGTTATGGATACGGTGCGGCACCACTAATTGCAGCTTTAGGGACTTCAGCTATTTAGAGAGAAGATAGGTTAAATAAAAAATAGTTTTTGATTGTCAAAAAGTCGGTAATCAACAATTCTTCGTTTAAAAAAACTAATAATACTTTTTGAGGTAAGAATTGAAATTTTATCCTGTCTATTTAACACCTGCACACAATACAATAATACTTTTCCAGGATATACATATGTAGTGTGTATACCGTTATAGTCAGTGTGTAAATTTCTTAAGTCCAGGCCAAGCATTTACTTATAATAAAATAATTTAATTTTCACTTTCAAAATTTCCATTAAATCCAGTCCATCGTTAGCGACATCTGTTGATTCAATATGAAAATTGAGCCCTCTACCGGTAGTTATCAAGCAACTCACAAGTGGGAAAGCGAAAGTTGATGAAAATACTGTTTAAATACAACCATGCGTCTGCTTCTTGTTCTTGTATTCTGCATTCTGCATTTATTATTCTTCGAGTTCCATCGCAGCCGCACAAAATATGGCCGCACGTTAATAACAATTTAAATAAACTGGAATAAATTAAGAAAACCAATAAAAAGAGCAAAAAACAAATAGTGTGTACAAAATATGATCAGAGTTCAACAATTAAATTTAAGTATAGATAGTTTTTAATTAAATCTAAGCAAACGAGCGTAGACGGCGACGAAAAAAAGAGTGGTGAAAATTTCATCGTAGAAACAAAAGAACCGCAAATGCAAGGAAAAAAAGGGCAAAATTCAGTTCACGCAAAGAAAGTGCAAAATTCGAGATCAATAAAAGTGCAAAATCAATGGGAAAAAGTGCAGCGGAGTAAGTGAAAATCGAGAATCAGTGCATAAAAGAAAAGGAGAAGTAGAATTATTGTGGCTACTTGATTACAACGTCACGGAGAAATTTGTCCGCCGACTTCAGAAGCAGCAAATATAAACGAGCCAGCAGGATTGCGAAACGTCGAAGTCTTCTCTGCCCTGTTAGCACTACAGTAACGGCGGCAACCATTCATTGTATCAGCTGGTAAGTTGTACTCAAATACGTACATATGGAGGTCCATATATATATATATGAAGGGTTGCGCCTACCTCACGCCGTATAGTGTATACATATTTTTTGTTTTCGGCTATGATGACGCTGGCAAAGTTGTCAGCTGGGGACGCATTGTGATGATAGATGTGAAGTATGAGAAGGGTTTGAATTAATATACTTTATTTACATCAAATTAATAAGTCCTATAACATTTGGATTAGACTTTAAAATTAAATAAATTATACTGCCATCATTCTTTTTGAGTTGCGGCATAAAATTAAGCACATACTACATGGGTTGTCTTAGTGGTGTCAGACAAACCATCCTAACTTTGATGTGCCTATTTCTTTGTCTTAACTCCTGGTTATATGAAACAATTGTGTTTGGCTGAGTTAGTACAATGTTAATATAGTTTATCGCACGGCGTTTAAGATAAGATAAATTGATGGCCCTCGACCAGGTGAGGTAAAGTAGATAGGGGAAATCATGAAAGTGAAATTGTTTGGTCGAAAGCATTCAAACTTATTCCAATAGCGCAGACTCGACACATTCGAGGAAATGCTCAGACACAGTCTTAACGGATTTTGTATTCTTCCATGTAAAGGGCATAAATGGTGGGTTTTATTCATCGATAGAAAACTACATATCGTCATATGAATTCAAAAAAGCCCTAAGTTACAAAAAATTCAAAATCGACTTTTTAGTTGATTATTATGCACCGTATCATTATATATGTTCCTTTAAAATTTTATAATCCAACAACCAATAATGACGTTGGTATAAACAAAATTCGAAAAGCCGGTGACGGTGACAGTGAATAAAACATTTTCATTTTAAAAGGTTTTTTGCTTCTCCTGTAAAATTTTTAAAATGTAACTTAGGGCTTTTTTGATTTCATGTGACGATATGCAAGTGGATTGCCTACTCAACCCAAAGTAGCACTTGTTGCCGAATTTTTTCATAAAGATTAAGATTAATTACAAATTTATTTTATATCCACATACTATACCCACATAATCGTATATTTGTATTCATGTGCATACGTATATCTTAATAGCGGATTATAATTCTTGAATGAGGGCCATTGTGATACTACTAGTTTGGATTCAAGATACCACTCTAATTCTCAATGTGGTGAAATCAATTTGTCTCTCGGATAAACGGTAAACACTGATGATGGCTGTCGTTTCCAAATCTGCTTGACATCAAAAGAAATGATAGTTTACAAAGTGATATCACTTTCTGCCAAGAGCGGGGCAGTGGCAGAGGAAATGTTCAACGTTCTCAACCTGGGGTGGGATACGGTACACTAGACAGGGCTAGTTTACTGAGGCGGCAGCGCTTGGTCGAGAAAAACCCGAGTCATTCCGGTAATGTTTTTTGACGTTCTCCACCTCATCCTCGTTCCTGCAGCTGCAACAGGAGTCATTCGAGGAAAACTCCATGTATTCCCATTTTCCCACGTTTCCTATGTGTTCCCATTTGGCAGTGTCCGGTGATAACGTAAATGTAACTCTTCGTTATATCCACATACACGTGCTGGAATATTTGGTCCATGTTTTTTTAAATGTTATTGGACAAAAATTTTTAGTTGATTATTCACATTTGGTGTGGCAGTTAATGTGGAAGTGCTTTAGCTCTAAAAATCCGGCGCTACATGCCCATACAACGCAGTTCATTTATTGCGCGAAACATTTGACGGTCGCATAGTTTCACGAAAGCGACCTATCAATTGGCCTTCTCGGCCTTATGATGTCACACCTATGAAGTATTGATTCTCTACATCGATAAATCTATTGGATTGGATATATCACTCGACAAAGTGGTTGGCACAAAAGCTTAACATCGTTCGAGTCGTCCAGTGGCAGTGATCAATCTTGAAATGATTGAAAAAATCCACCATTCAGATTTAAGTGATAAAGAAATTAAACCGCGCGAAATTGTTGAGCCTATAGGCATTTCAAAAGGTATAGTGTTTTCAAAAAAATAAAATCGAAAGTAATTCGCAAAAATTGGTACTGCGTACAGGTATTCGAATGGTGCTCAGTTTCATTAGCAAAAATTATGGATTCTCCGCATTCACTGGATTTTGCCCCCAAAGTTAAAAAAGTCTTCAGTGGACAGTGGTTTACGTCGAATGAGGAGGTCATCGCCTAATCAGATACTTATTTGTAAGAACTTAAAAAAATCTTGGAAATTCGGCATGAAAAAGTGTGTAGAACTAACGTTTCCACAACAGTCGGTTCTACGTCACCGAAACGACCCGGATTTATATCCGGCCAAGGACTGTCACTCTAGCAGCAATCACCGTATGTAAATATGGAAAATGTTTATGCTGCTACAACAACAACTAAAAAAGATATTTTGTTTAAAAAAATTTGATTTGAAAATTGTAATTTATTCATTTTTTTAATAGACATTAACTAAAATCAGCTGAATAACGCTCCCTGTCACTTTCTGTAGAGGGTAGAAAATGCTGCGTTATTGACTGCTTAAAGTGGCAGCTTGAAAAAGAACTCGAAAATTTTACAACCCAGACTCAGGTCAGAGCAAATGTGACTTAAGTATGAGAAAAGAAAATACGAAATATTTTTTCAATATTTTTCTGAAGTTTTATTGAACGGCCCGGATGTAGTTTTGTAAGCCCTTCAATTCCAATCATTCGTTATATGAAAGAAAATGCATAACACCGCTGGCAGAAAAAAAAAATGTCAAAAATATTTTTCCCTCAAGCTTGTACTTTATTGTACCAAAACTAATAGGCTATGAATCTGAACACACGAAATTTGTTAAGCTTCTGACTAAAAAAATAGCATTTTGATAAAAATCTGTTAAAGTTTTCGTAATTTTGTACAAAAGTACTTTGAGTTATAAACTTTTTATTTAAAAAAAATTAAAATTATATTATGTTCGGTGAGGAAACAAAATTTACTGGCCTTGAAATCGAAAAATTTCCCTAGCAAAACTTTAATGATTTTTAACAAGCTTTGATTCACTGGTATTAAGATGGTACGTTAGGGAGTAGGAACCTATTAAATATGTACTTTCTGCACTTCAGTTCGGAGTTATCGTTTTAGTCAGTAATTTATTTGACTTTTTTAAAATAAATAAATAAACACTAGAACATCTTACTTAAGGCCAATGAACTTCGGAACAAATAAAATGTTTTCTCGAGGAGTAAACATCGATATATTATAATTTAAGGGCCGACTGCAAATGCCGAAGATATAAAAAAAATCGAAATTACCTTGCAAAAATACTTCAGACACAGAGGTGTACCTTGTAATGTGGTACGATCTAGATACATACGTACAAACATATTTACATATTTAAATATATGCAGTAATATAAAAAATTTAGAATAATCATTTAAACTCATTTCTATTGCCAATGAATTCAATGACCTTCCGTTGCGCTCCAACCATCAGGTGTACTGCCCTTGTGACGGACTAAATATTTATTAGAACCCAAATCGAAATGTTTGTATATTTTAGCGATTATTTGACAATTATTGACACTAAAAATTAACAACAAAACTACTCAGCATGACGTGGCGGCTCACAATAGCCAAGTAAAATTAAATATTCAAACTTAGTTGTTTGTTTGTTTGTTTGCTTGTTTGCCTTCAGCGCATTCCTCCCTTCGCTGCCGGCAGACTCTCTAACCCGTTGCACCGTTTGGATTCGGGTGGCGAAGAAACAAACTGCAGCTGCAACTTTATCCAATTATAATTCGTACAAGTAGAAAAGTAAACAGTATAAAGCAAGAAATGCAACTGCATGATCTTATTCGTACTATAAAATATATGTATGTATGTGTGTATGAAAATAGCAGGAAAAAATGCAATTGCCGTTTCTCTTCGGGGTGGTTTGCATTTTTATTTTTTGATTTTAGCTTCGTAGAAATTGCAGCAGAAAGATGCAACTGACAACAGCAACTTTACAACAGAAGTTATGAGCTTTAGCAATAACAATAAACACACACAAGTTGAATGCGGTGGCAAAGCAATAAAATGCAACAACAACTGAAAATAAGCAATAACAATTTGGAATGCATTTATCGAACAATGCATGTGTTGAAAGCTGACATTGCCCGTTGACAATGTGAATGCATATTTTTGCGCGAACTCAGTTGCCTTAAGTAAAAATACAAATATCTAGAATATTGTATATGTATGCGCATACGTGTATTTGCATAGCACTGCGAATTTGCATAATTTGAATTATTGCTGTGTAATTCTTTTACTTAAACCTTCTTCACATTTTTTCTTTTGCTGTTGCATGTCGAATTGCAGTATTGCAGTATTAATGCCATTATTTTTTATTTCTATTTCTCTTCTTTTTAGTTAGTCGTTCGCGCAGGCGCATTACGAATTTAGGAGCGTTATTCTATTCTTAGCTGCACATCGATTGCTCGTATCAATATGCAACATCATGCACATGTCGCACGTACCGCACCGCCGCATATGCGTGCTCACCACATGGCTGTGCCACCGCCGCACTCCCAACCTCAGCCGCATATGCCACCCTTGAATGTGACGCATGCGCCACTGTCAACAGCCGGACAGCCACCACAGGCCACTCAACAGCAACAACAGCCGCAGCCGCAGCAGAAACAGCAACCACGTCTTAGCAATGGCCCAGCGAACGCCGGCAGTGCTGCAGTTATTGCAGGCTCGGCAATTGGTGCAACGTCACATATTCGCGATCATCATGCGCGGTAAGTTATGTTCAGAAATTTGATGTAGTTGTATACACTTTTTCATCATTTTTACAATTGACTTCTCTTTGCCGATAGTTTCTAACGTTCCCTGCGCTGGCGTAATTATGTAAATGACCATGTCTGCTAAAGTAAAGCGAACGAACACGCTCGCTTCGTGCGATTCCTTTCGTCTTTTGTATTTTCTCAACTCATAAATTATAATTTCAATTTTTTCTCCTTTTTTTTGTTGATTTCTTATGCTTTATTCGCTCTATGCAACCAAGTGTAGTCACCTTTGCGAATAGCTGTCAGTGTGGCGGCCTAGCCAAATGATGGGTTGGGGAGGCTGCCAGGCTGCCTAGTAGCTGTCTTGATTCACAGCATGACTTCCGTTCAGGCGTAACGAGTTCTATTGCTGTTGTCCTACCCTGCCTTCTCGTAGTATGCATATGCATATGTGGAAGTATGTATGAATGTATGTGTATGACAGCGCTCCTCATACTTTTGCGTAACTTGCCGTGCATGCCTATTTCCCACTTCACATTGAAGTAGTGGTGGCATTTGCAGTTAGTTGTTAGTAGTTAGGAGCAGCAACAACACTTACTATTATCACAGCCAAATATTTCTGTTCTGTTCGTATGCTTTCCTGTTTTGCCCTCTAAGAATTTTGCCCGGAACATATGTATGTATTTACATATGTGCAATACATATACATACCCAACTACATACATGCATACAGTTAATTTTTCACCGCCTTTGAAAAAGAGTTTATTTCATGCTACCATTCGATGAAAAAACAGTTGGCCATTGTTTCGCTTGAGAGTAACGTGTGAAAATTAAGTTTTTTTTATTTTCATTTTGCATAAATTATTTATACCTAGAAACGGCTGAAATTGTTTGCTATAGGGTGGTGCATACATACATCTGCACATACTTAAATGTTGTAATTGAATGGAAAAAGTTCAATAAAATAATAATCGATTATGTCTAGACCCGAAACAAAAAAATATTTTTAGATGAAGGTACGAATAATCCAGAAATAGATACATATGTACATATGTATGTATATAATAAGTTCCTGAAAATTACAATAGAACAAATGGTGTGTCCGCCTCGACTGCAGTATTTATCTTGTGAAGAGGCATCTTTCATAAATTTCTCACTTTTCTGTCAAATAATTTTGTTGCTATAATCACTTGAGCAGTTACGTAAAAACGAAAAAAAGGAAAATTAATTTTTACGCAAAAAAAAACATCACGATAACCAAGAGAAAGATGGAAAAAATTAAAAAAACATTATGGGTTTTTTCACTATAGATAGAAAAGATTCAATTTAATAAATTTCGCTAGAATTGTCTCAACACTAGTGGCTTCGTACCACACCAGAAGGCGCAGATAGAATTAACACACATCAGTTGTTGTGTCAGTTTCACAAATGTATGAATAATGAACATTTTTTTGTTTTATATAAATATACAGACTTCTCATTGTAGGTGGTGGTGCAGGTGTTGTCTGAGTGACGCTTATTGTCAGGTCTTCATTGCCGACTGTAACTCCAGCATCGTGTTTTTAATGAATCTTTTTACGAAGACTGATTCTGATGCAAAGGCAAAACACCCCTTTAAATGCTATTCCAAATCAATGAGCTTACCACTGAAGACCACAACTTTGGTGTCGCACAAAAGCGGTGAAGTTTTGAAAGATTTAAGATTCACATAAGTGGTTTCTAGAACTTTTAAGAACTCGTTAGGAAGAACTGTATCATCCATTATGAATCGTTTCTGGGTTGTCGAAATCGGAGTGGATGCCAACTGGAATCACCAAACCGTCTGATTGCGATTATCGAACAGAACTCAATATATTTTGCTAAATCCAAACCATCAGCCATATGCTTAAAACACAAAAAAAAAACGCTCCGTTGATCTAAATAGTGTAGCTGTCTTCAATCCTCGAAAACTCCAATACACCTTCTCGAATGGAGTGCCAAAGCGAGAAGAAGTAGAAAACTGGGTATATTTTGGCCTAAAGAATGGCCCATACGCTTAGCCCCCCCAGATCCATTTTAGGTTTACTGAGGGAACTGGATTTGGATGAGGTATTATGATGAGTCGAGGGTACAAATGATCATGAGGTCGAAGTTCAAACCTTCAATAAATACAGTGAGGGGCAAACTCCATTCCCTATTTTTTTTTTTCATATTATGTGAAAAATATACAACAGATTTAAGTTTAATCGGTTTTGTTAACTAATGTTAATCGATAGAATTCGACTACACTATGTGTGAAATATGATGTCACGCAAATGTTTGCCTTTTTCTTTAACGCAAAGTTGAGCTCGTTTTTTTGCATTTTCCATGACTTTTTTTTAATGTATCTGGTCCTATGGCTGCAATTTCTTGTCGAATATTTTCTTTTAAAACTGTAAGTGTCTTCGGCTGGTTAGTGTAAACCTTTCCCTTCAAATATCCCCACAGAAAAAAGTCGGGAGCAGTTAAGTCAGGTGAACGCGGCGGCCAGTCAAAATCACCTTTTTTTGACACTAATCGACTTGGAAACATTTCGTTCAATAAATAAATAGTCAGGCGAGCCGTTGCGCCATCTTGTTGGAACCAATAATCTATTAGGTTATTTGTCTTTATCTCAGAACGCAAAAAAGTGTTAAGCATAGCCCGGTAACGTTCCCCGCACCGCGTTCAGTCGAAAGATTTGGATTTTCCTGTAAAAGCTCCTGTGCAATGGTGATATTGATGTTTGATCTAGCTCTGCGGTGTATAATTAGACGTGGCACATTACTGAGAATACCAGTATATTTAAATTTAGCATATAATGCACGAATTGTCTTAGGATCAGGTGCTTTTTCCCGAGGAAATTTTGCACGAAACGCGCGTTGAGTCAGAATAATTGAGTTCTGATTCTTAATGTAAAGTTCGACGATTTCAGAACGTTCGACAGGTGTATACTGCGACATGGTTAGAATTCTACTGACGTCTACTTTTTAAAATGTCGTACTTTAAGCCGCATTTACGTCTACGTCAAAAATTATGGCCAGTTTACATTAGGGAATCGAGTTTGCCCCACCCTGTATAAATCTAATCTCGCATAATTCGGTTAATATTGAGTTTGTGAGATCGGCTACAAGTTTATGTCTTCACAAATTTAGGTACATACGAGGTGTAACTGTTACATAAGGAGAGTTTCACTGTAAAAAATTTATTTTGATTTAATGCAAATTTACTTATAATCATGAAACCTTTGAAGCAGTAGGGAAAGTATTTTTCTTCGGTTCCTTCAGGAAGCGTGCCGTTTTCTTTCAACTTCAACTGAAAATCTTGTGCACTGTCACCTAAAGCACCAAAAAGAACTCACACGACAGATCCAGCGATTAAACTAATGGAAAACAACTCTAATGTGAAAGAAAATTGCCGCGCTATTTGTGGCGTGCGTCTTGATGTTGTTCCACAAAGGGAGGGACCTACAGTTTCAAGCCGACTCCGAACGGCAGATATTTTTTATGAGGAGCTTTTTCATGGCAGAAATACATTCGGAGGTTTGCCATTGCCTGCCGAGGGGCGACCGCTATTAGAAAAATGTTTTTATTAATTTTGCTTTCACCGAGATTCGAACCAACGACCTCTCTGTGAATTCCGAATGGTAATCACGCACCAACCCATTCGGCTACGGCGGCCGCTAGATTAGGGGTTAGAATTTGCCGCGGTAACGGATGACTGTTGTAAAAGGCGGTTAAAAACTACACCTCAACCTGTTAGTTAATAGCATTAACTTAACGCCGATAGGTTGAGTGAAGCAGGTACAGAAGTGGCTTGGTGGCGATGAAAACAATGTCATCATTGTACTAAAATTAATTGAAGAAGTTGGACTCAGAGAAATACTGTGAATCCCTGAAGGGCGTACAATAGATCTTTCAGGTCGTGCTAAATCCCCCTCATAATAATAATGAGTTTTCAATACTTCGAAATAAATAATCAGTTATAAAGATACCGATTTCTACATATGATTCAAAGATGACCACAGCTCCCTCCACCCAAGCTCCCTTAAAGGCCAATTAAATATCTATTCCCGCGTGCTTCGAGAATACGATTTCATCTATCAGCAGATCAGATAACTTATTCGGAAATTTCGTGCTTAATCGTGATCCACGACAAACTGTGCATAAGCAAACCATAATCCCATTTTAATGGTTTCTAAAAAAATACCTTATTAGCATATGAACAATTTCAGTTTTTTTATCAAATGCTGTGCTAGACTGCAAGATTTGTCAACAATGCAAATGCAATTAGAAAAAAATTAAGAACATTCAGGAAAAAATGAAAAAGGATAATCAAACTCAAACTCAAGTTGGTTCTCTTATTATCTGACGCACTCACTCAACTTTAAACACTAATTGAAATTGACACATTTTGGAAGTATGCCGCAGCGTCAATGACGTTGACAATGTCGATGGTGATACTGATGCTGATGATAATGACGTTTGTGAAGGCAAGGATGTTGATGATGATGATGATGGCGTTGACCTATTTAAAGCGCCACAGCCAAGCCAAGTAATTGCCAAATTCACCAAAACAAAATTGTCAAAAAAAAAAAAAATGTTATAAAAAGAACCCCCGAAAGAAGCATCGTACGAAAATACGAGGAGAACTTTAGAGAAGAGGGAGATACATCGAGGAGGTATAGAGGAGGGGTTACGGATATGTTGATTGAAGTGGCAGAGTGGTGACCGCGGCAAACAATCGAAACAAAACGCCCGTTGTCTGTGCTTAAGCGCATTAGAAAAATTGGCCTGCTTTTGTTGCGTATAGCAAGCAGCAGCGAGAGCGGCGGCATAACATAGGTGCGCACTGGGCAAACGCACTGGCCGTTGATGATTTCTTTTTGTTAATTTGGATATTTGTTTGGAATTTTGAATTTTTTTTTAGTTTTGAATTTCTTTATCTTTATTAACTTGACTACACTAGGTTGTTTGTCAGTGTTGTGGCCTCCTATGGTTCATTGCTTAGCACTAACGGCGACAATTGCAGCCCGGCCGCAACCAATGCTACTTGGGGCTATAGTTTTGTTAGCTACAGAACCCAAACTAAAACGTTTGCTTTGGTACCTCAGCATTAATTTCAACTCGACGATTTAATTCAATGCAGCGGGTTAGGAAAAATAGATAAAGTTGAATTCATTTATCACCACATGAAGGGCCAATCAACAGCAAGAACAGCAGCAACCGATCGCCAGTTGTTTAATGTTGTCAACCTCAAAGGCGCTCGATGCTGCGCTGGAGCGGCTATTGCTGCTGGCGCATCAAAACTAAAGTGAACTTGCGCTTTGAGGCTTTTGTGCTTTGTTTGGCGATTTCCGCCTTTGTTCGCGCTTTCGTCATTATGCCGTACCACACACACACACACACGCATACAAATCCATTAGCAATAAAGGATACAATGAGTAATTTAAAAAAAGTGTGTATGAAGGCAGCAACAAAAACCAGCGCTCTGTAGTCAGTCATAACAATGGGGAGGGGTCAGTTTTTTGCCTTTTGTTTTTTTTTGTTGTTGTACTCTTAAGTGGGTCTATTTGCGCAAGGATTTCAACATTCACCTCTGCTGTCAGTTCGTTTACACTCGCGTTTGTGCGCATGCGTTGCAACCGAACTACATTTACATTTAATCAGTAGCAAAACGAGAGATCATTTGCCCGGTACAGCAAATCGCGGACTGCAGTGATTTTATATTGCTCTCGCGCATTATTCTTCCAGTATTTATTCAATTCGCGGTTGACGCTTCACGATTTCGGTGAATTTCATAATTTTTCGACACTTTTGGCTGTGTTCATTGTTTATTTGTTCAAAAGAAATCTTTATGCTGTTGATATTACTTTGTGACCTGCCAGTTTTTGGTTGTGAAACGTTAATTTTCATGCTGCAGTATTTTGTTTAAATAAGTTGTGTCATTCTCGCTTTTCGGTGTTCCGATGCTACTTAATATGAAAAATATAATTTGTTAAAAAGATGTTCCGATTTTATAATTGGAAAACAGCAGTAAAGGATATTTTAGATCGAGTCTGGCATTGTACCACAAAATTTGCCTGGAAGAAATCTAAGGCATGTTTTTAAAAGTGATTTATTAAGTGAAGTATTTAAAGGGAATCTAGAAATTATACTTCCAGATCTTTGACCTAGCTGATAATTCAAATGTGTTTTGTGAAAGTTTCTGTAAAATGTGTGTTGAATAATCTCCCAGATGCCGTTAGAGTAATTGGCTCATCATGATTGGCATATACAGCTATGGACGGAGAAATAGCGCGCCTCCCCACAATAACATATGATGATGATTATTTTTACTGGATGACCTAGGAAAAGAGTTAATTCTGCACAAATCGTTAAATAAATTTCATTTCAATATTTACAGTTATAAGTACTGGAATTTATCACATTTTAAACTGGACTTTAAAATAGCACACTTTTATCGATCTGCAAGAAAAACATAAATTAGTTATTTCAAATTGGTTCAATTTGTTTATTAATTTCTTACCTGTTTAGTATTTTATTGAATATCAATAACTTTGTAAAACTGCTCCACACCTGCGAGGTAAACTTTCTATTAATTTTTGGCAGATCTTCAAAGGAAAAAAATTCCACGCTTCCTGTACTCCTTGCCAGAGTTTTTGGCATTTTCAAATTGTTTTGTACCCAACCTTAACCTTAATATCGTTCGATAGATTTCCAATGGGGTTAAGGTCGAAACTTTGCGTTGGCTAGTCCAGAACTGATATTTTTTCTTTGGAAAACCTATTTTTCACCACCTTTGCTGTATGTTTGGGGTCGTTATCATCCAGGAACAACCAGTTTAGAGGCATGGGCTTGAAGGAATATGGTTTCACCGTGGATTCGAGAATATCAGTATAAGCAATTTTATCCGTACTGCCATTTATTTTCACCATTCACCAATTCCATTCCAAGAAAATGATTCCTAAGCTTTTAAGTTACCCTCACTGTGCTTTGTCTCACCGTCGTTTGAACTCTTGCTTTTTTTCACGATGAACAGAAGTCTTCTCATCAGCACCAAACGTAATAATTTTAGTTTGGTTCATAAAAAGTTTTTTACAAATTTCATGCATTTGCGAATCGCTGGAGAGGGCTTAAAAGCGTCGCTCTTACTTTTAGTAACGCATTGTAATCTTTTACGCAGATCGTCTTTCGAACATACTTTCTTTTAAGAAAAAGAAAATTTTTAGATTTTAATCCAACAATTTTTTTTATGCATTGAATTCTTTAATTAATAAATTTTGAATTTGCTTTTTGCCTAATTCTTAGATCAACCAAACTTTTTGCTTACCACTAATTTGTTCCTTGTGTCAATTTGATAATCTACAGAAGGCAGTATGAACTGTGTGAAAATGTGCAGCACAATGAGGATTTTTTTGCTTTCTATTTATTGTATTTTTCGATGTACCTATTTTAATTTGTTGTCTATAAATTTACAAGACTTCTTTCAGTTTTCCATTTTTGTTGATTAAATCTAGTTTTTTGGTGTTGGGTCAATTGCCATTTTTGTGCCAAGGATTGATGCGTGGACCACACTGGGGTATATAATGGGCATTTTCGTGTTACTCTATAGTTGTATAGTTGCTGCAATATTGCAACCCTGTTACTCTATCGCAGATTCTCTGCTTATACTTTACCTAAATATTGCGCTTATCTTTCGCAGTGTGCATTTGCTCGAAATGAGATTTTAATAATGAATTGTTTGATCAATTCAGCAGTGGGCAACTTGAAAATCTGCGATACGGGCTTTTTACTAAAATATTATATAAAAAAACACAAAAGCGTAAAAGGAGTCAAAGCGTAGTCTTCAAAATATTTTGTTAATTTCAAATTATTTCGGTTGTACCGGTCGATGTTTATTTCTCACAAATGTCTGTAATTGATCGCATGAAAGTTATGGCAGTTTCATATATATATATAAATAGCGGTTTTGCTTACTTTTCTTCTTCCATTACTAATTTTGCTGATATCGGTTCATAAAACACCAAAATTCACGCTTGACATTTGCAAAAGTGGCAACATTTTTACATCGACGATGATGCTTCGCAATATGACCCCATTGATTGACTCGTACAAGCGAGCTTACTGAGGTTTTGCTTGTTTTCCTTTGTCCTTTGTTTTCCTTCGTGCATATTTCAAAGTTTGACAGCTAAACTGTGTAATCTAATTTGCGTATGTCATAAAAGGCGCAAACGTGATTTTCATAGTGAGTTTGTTAGAAATTTCGATTAATTAGTTTAAATTAAAGCAATAAAAAAGTGATAACCAACAGTGTAATGTGTTAAGTGAATGTGAGCATATAAATGGACAGAGTAAGTGGCTGTTTTAAGGCAGAATATGAGGAATTAATTAAGCTTACTGCTTACAAAAAATTAAAAATCGCATATTCCAAACGGAGTTTATTAAAAAAATGAGTTCTCAATTAAGGCTTGCACGCTTGACTACAAGTTTATGTTAAATTTGTTTGCATCGAGTGAATCTATTTGGACACAACAAACCACACTTATGGGGCAAATAGCTAAATCTTACCCGTGGCGCATACTATCCAATAGTGAACCGCTTTTGAATGACATCTTCCCATAAATGGGGCTCATCGATTTTATTAAGAACCCGATAGATGCTCGCCTTCGGAGTGGACATTGTCTGTGGTTTGTCTACATAGATCACAGATTTCACAGAGTTCCACACGATATCGGTAGGTTGTGAATGTCGGCGGCGTGCAAGATGACTTTGGCTCATCTACCATCGATCTCCTTCTGTACCCAACACCTTGAGATAGATGCTTTACTGGTTCTATCGTTAGCTGAGGTTGACGATGGCGTTGTTGTTGTAGCAGTAAAAGAATCCCCGTCAGTTTAGAGTATATCACCGGTCATCTACGTCAGGCTCATCTAAAGGTAGGCCTAGGAAACATGCTGTTTCGACAGGTTCGGTCCAGAGGAAGAGAGGTGTTAGATGAGTGGGTTTTAAAGGGCATGTGCAAAGGTGGTTAGTGTCGTGCGGGGTGCCTTCACATGCCGGACATATGTTTGGTATGTCGGGGTCAATTCCGGATAAGTAGGAGTTTAACCTGCTACAATATCCAGAACGTAATTGTTCCCATGGCAGCTCTTCTACGTTACCGCAATGACTCGGGGTTTTTGCCGACCAAGGGCTGCCGCCCTAGTAAACTAGCTCTGTATAGTGAACAGACTATCTTGACGATAACGATCGACGACTTCATTGCGTTCAACAGGGCTTTGAAAACTGCTGCAACAACAACGACGTCGAAATGTTCCTCATGCAAACTTAATGCTTGTGAGCTTCATACTATTCATTCCAAGCTAAAAAAAAAGTTTTTCAATGTGACAGCTTTGGCTTTATCAAGTTTTTCGTTGTACCTGTCCAAAGCATCTGCGCATATATTGAAGAACCCTTTACAAAGAACGAGCTTTAAGTTAATATATATATATGAGTATTGTAAATTATCGGGATGACCAATTGTCATATTTCTAGCGACTTCATTAGTCTAAGACCAGAGAGCAGCTGTGTTTTTGTTCTTATTGTTGTAACAGATTACTTCTGTATAGATCGGTGTGTCCATTATTTGCCGCCCAAAATAAGTGCTGTGATTGCTTTTTGACGAATGTTTTTCAAGGTCTTAAGATATTCTGTATTTCGGAATCTGAGCACGAAGAGCAGAGGTATTGCCTAGCTCACAGTAATTGTGCGGGAATATGGGCTATTAATCTGAAGAATGTGGCGTTAAATTCTAAGGCTCTTCGTTTTTAGGAAAATGAAATCAAGCCGCTAGCATACCAAAAAATGTATTGTGTAGTTAAATACAATGTTTAGTCACACCACTCCTTATGTAATCTCCTAGTGTGGACTTTAGTCAATCATAACCATTTATTCATTTGCAGTTTGAGTCAACAACCACTTCAACAACAGCAAATCCAACACCCCCCGTCGATGCACGCTAGCACGCAGCTGCAAAAGCTACGTCAGCAGCATCAACATATAAACAGCAACAACAATAACAATAGTACAAACAAAAATCACTATCATCACCATCAAACTCAACAATACAACAGCGGAAGCAACACGCACGGCAATGCACTGCCAGCGCAATCAGCAATACAACAGCAACAGCAACAACAAAATCAAACAACGCAACCGCAACATCGTACGTCACGTAATACATCATCGGCATACCAACATCAGCATCAACAACATCCACTGCACCATCAACAGCAACAGCAGCAACCTCCGCCGCCGCCGCCGCTGCAACAACAGCCACACCCACTTGCAGTGCCTCAAATGCCACCACAGCAAGCGCTTGGACATTTGAAGCATCAGCAACCACTGCAACAGACGTCAACACAACAACAACAACAGCAGCAGCAACAACTACAAACAACTTTGAATATTGCCAATAATGTTATCAGCGGCCATCCACCGCCGCCGCCACCGGCTCAACATTCACAACAACCGCCTACAGCATTAAACTACTACACTGCCGGGACTGCTCAAAGCAACAACAATAATATACATAAGTCGAAGTATAGCAATAACGCTGGCGGTGGCAGTACTGGCACTGGTGGTGGTGGAATGCCACCAAAAGCTATTTTACAAAATCCTAATCGCGTGCTAAAAGCGCGTCTGCACAGCAGCGCTGCAGCGAATAACATTGAGGTGCCTACTGTAGGTCCTTTAGTGAGCATAGAAGAGACTAAGAACGTATCGAAGAGTAGTAGTAATAACAATATTGGCAGCACCAATGCAATTGCCGTTACAGAGACGCCAGCAAAAGCTCATGTTGCTAGCAACGTAGCCGCCGCTGTAAACGATGGTGTAGTTGTTGCTGCAGCCGCTGCAGCTCAGGAGAGTTCGAAAATTGTGCAAAGCACAAGCCAAACAGATGGTAAATCCAAAATTGTTTATAACTGTATTATTTTGAAAATGAGCGTGTTTGTTTTTTTTGTTTTTCAAGCTTCCTTCAACGATGCTAATAAGGAAAATGCGGTAAGCAGGACACAAAGTACAAATATTACTGTCAATGAAGTGGTTAGCAACAATCCAGCAAATAACAACAATAGTAATATATTGTCTAACGAGGAGAGCGCGGGGTCAAAAAATTCTAAAGAGAAGACACCAATGTGTCTTGTGAACGAATTGGCGCGATTCAACAAGGCAAGCAGGAAATTACAATATTTAATTAAAATAATTTGCTTAATTTAGTTTTTTAAATTACAGATTACACATCAATATCGCCTAACCAGTGAGAAAGGTCCGGCGCACTGCAAACGGTTCACTGTCACTTTGAAATTGGGCGAGGAGGAGTATTCCGCTGAGGGCTTCAAAATAAAGAAAGCCCAACATTTAGCAGCTGCAGAGGCTATTGAAAAGACCAAATACAAGCACCCAGTGCCGAAAGTGGTTCGTCGCAATGCCGAAGGTGAGGGTCATTCATCGCGTTCCAATATCACGCCCACAGTTGAGTTAAATGCACTGGCTATGAAGTTGGGCGAACAGACTTATTACCTCTTAAATCCACGTCAAGTCACCTCACCCGATAGAATCGGACCGCCACCCGACGCTATGATGCCGCCGCGATATGGCATACCACTGCCACCACCACATGCGTTCCCGCCCGGCGTAGCTGGCGGCAATATGCTGTCGCAACATCCACCGCCACCACATGCACGTATGATGGATCCGGCTGCATTTGTGCGTCGAAATGGCCCCTATGCCGCACCGCCCCCGCCACCGATGCACGGCCATACTGCGGGCGGACCGGGCATGCGGCCACGCTACCTTACGCCAGCTCAGCGCGCCTTCATGCCCAAATATAATCAACAGCAACGGTATCCCTTGATGGCGCCACCGCATATGGGTGGTGCTCCACATAATGGCATGGTTCCACCACCGCCAATGCCACATCCCCATCATGGGCCGCTTCCCCACCGTTACGGCATATCTGCTGCATTGACCAAAGTGACACTAGTCGTAGGCAAGCAGAAATTTGTTGGCTTAGGCCGTACATTACAACAAGCCAAGCACGATGCCGCGGCGCGTGCTTTGCAGGTGCTGAAAACACAGGCTAGAACGCAGATAAGTGAAGAACTCAACAACAGCATCGAGGAAAGCGACAGTAAATCGCCTATTTCGTTGGTGCACGAGATCGGAATACAACGAAGCTTGACGGTGCATTTTAAGGTGCTGCGCGAGGAAGGGCCAGCACATATGAAAAAGTTTGTAACAGCTTGCGTCGTGGGCTCCATTGTAACGGAGGGCGAAGGAAATGGAAAGAAAACGTCGAAAAAACGTGCCGCCGAAAAAATGCTCGAAGAGCTGAAAAAACTGCCACCAATGTCGCCCACCAAGTCGCCTGTTAGACGTATCAAAGTAAAAACACCCAACAAAGGATCTGCAAGTGCTGACGCTGTTGGAGGTGTTAGTGGAAAAGCTGGTAGCGCCGTTGGGGAACGACGCAAGCGTGGCAGTGGTTCGATTAAAGAGAAAAATGAAGTAGATGCCGATGCGGAAAATCCCATTACGCGACTCATACAATTGCAACAAACTCGCAAGGAAAAAGAGCCCATATTTGATTTGATAGCGAAAAATGGAAATGAGAACTCACGTCGGCGCGAATTCATTATGGAGGTGACAGCACATGGCATGGCGGCACGTGGCACCGGCAACAGCAAGAAGCTAGCGAAGCGTAATGCAGCACAAAGTAAGTTTTTGGAAATGCTCCGGACTATAAAGAATAATACTGATCCGGATCTCTTACAGATTTGCTGACAGCTATGGGCGAAAGTGGCAGCATTAGCGCTGAGAACAACACAGTATTAACATCCTCTAATACCGAGCCTGCTGTTAAAGAGCAATTTGCGTCTGCAACAACAGTAGTCGCCAGTGTAACAGCAAGTCAAGAGCAGACAACAACAACAACAGCATTGCAGCCAATTGCTGAAGTAGCAAACGCTGCTGCTACAACAGTTGCACCTGTGCAGGCCCATTTGGATTTGCCGCTCGTGTCCACAACAGCCGGGCAAGTACCCGGCATTTTGATTTTGCGTCATAATAAAAAACGTGAGTATATTTGCAATACAGCTGTGCAAATGCAATAATTGGATCTTCTACTTTTTTTCAGATTTTACCAAAAAAAAGGAATATGTGCCCAGTGCAAACTGCCTCCCGGCCGAGGATAGGGAAATTGAGCGCGCTGAGTTAGTTGCGGGCACAGCAGTGCAAACTGTGCAACCCACTGCGGTTAAAAGCAATGCAAGCGATATGGTGAAAGGCATTGATGTAGGAACCGCAGCGAGCGCTACACCAACCATGGCTGCGACTTCTGCGGCACACACTGAGAGCAGCAATATTACAAATACTGCCAGTAGTACAAGCAACAGCGACACAACATCATCTAGCAATAGCGCATCAAAACAAACAGGTGTGCACATGAAAGACCAGCTGCTTTATCTGGCAAATTTGTTGGGATTCGAGGTTTGTGCTGCATTTCATATTATTTTACAAAGAATTTATTTTTAAATGTATACTTGATGAACTTTTTCAAACACTTAGGTGAACTTTTCCGATTATCCAAAAGGAAATCATAGTGAATTCTTAACTATCGTAACGCTCTCTTCAAATCCACCACAAATTTGTCATGGCGTGGGTTCCAGCGCAGAAGAATCTCAAAATGATGCCGCCAAAAATGCATTGAAAATTCTTAGTGAATTAGGTTTGAATAATGCTACAAATTAAATTTGGCATACAAAAACTAGAAATTTGAATAAAACTGTATATAATTTAAGAACTATATAAATTCAAATTGAATTCGGCGCGAAAAAAGCCGTATATACCTAAAATATGGGGAGTTATTACACAAACAGCAGGAAGTGAATTGAAAGTTAGTTGCTGTAAAATTATATTTCAAAACAAATTATTATTTCATGAAAATCCCAAATATATATAGAAAAAAATGAAAATTAATTGCGAACGAATGTGCAACAAAAAAGTTATATCAAATTTTACAAACAATTTGAAAACATGAACAATGCTGCTATATTTATACAATTTTTTTATATACTAGTTGCGTTGAAAAAAATATTTACTTACTATATAATTATTTTGTTATATATCTGCTTAGTTAAATGTGTTAGGCTCATTAACTGAACCAAATTTGTTTCCATAAAGTTGAGCAAAAAGCTAAAACTTATGTCGGTTAGCAATAAGTGAGTTTTGTTAAAAAATATTAGATATAAAAAAAGAATGATTTGATATTTTGTAAATTTATTGTAACCCTAAAAACCAGTCTCAAAGAATTACTTATTTTTTGTGATCAAAAAACAGTTTTAGTGAAAAATTAAGCAGTTTATTTACGTTCGATCAAAAAAATGTTTAATACGAAAGCATTATAATTTAATAGAAAAGCAAAATTTTTTTCTGAACTGAACCGAATACAAGGACATAACAACAAGCGGCATACATTTTCCGAAAATCTGTGAATTTTGATTAGTGAGTAGTAGAGAGTCGCTGTTCTGTATTGTCCCTTCAGAAGAGATATTCCTTTATTAGAGATAAAAGTACACACTGTAGAAAAGTTAATTCTTACCCATCATAGTTTGTTGTTGTTGTAGCAGCATAAACATTCCCCATACTTACATACGGTGAATGCTGCTGGAGTGACAGTCCTTGGCGTTTCGGTAACGTAGAACCGACTGTCGTGGAAACGTACCCATCATAGTTTCACTTAATATGCTCCATCACCGATAAATATATATCAAGGTTCGATACCGCAAAAATATCAATTTCTACATTCGCTACTATCTCTTCAGAGGAGACATGCCCTTAAGCGATACATATATCGATATGGATTTGATAAAGTAGAAAACTCACGTCTTATGCTTCCTAGTGCCACTTCAGAAGAGATGACATTTCTAGAGAGATTAAAATTTATTTTTGGTTATCTGCTATCTATCTCTTTAGATTTTATCCCCCTAGTAAGAAAAAATAATTTATTATCGACAGAAGCCTCCCTCCCTTAAGTACTTTTCAACTCTTCCCTTAATGGAATTCCTTTGATACCGCAGAAAACTCGATTCTCACGCCACTAATAGTGCCACTTTAACAGAGTTCATGTTTCTGGAGAGATTAGAATTCAATTTTAGGTTATCTACCATCTCTTCGCACGATAGATATACTCTCTCATCGCATATCGATATCACAAGGGTTCGATACCGTAGAAAATGCGGTCTCTTTTTTTCTCTTTTTTTTCATAGGGACACTCCCTTATGAAAAGACTAACATTAGTATGCGATTTTTTCTATAACGTAGAGGAATGAGTTTATAAAAATTATTACTTTTGAATTCATTTACCGTTTGCCCAATTTTCGAATATTCAAAATTACCCCTGCTGAACTGTTTGAAACACGAAAGCATGTATTATTTGTGTTCACTGGGTTAACAGATTTAAAAAAAATATGTATGTACATATTTTTGTTTCCTATATGAAAATTATAAAAAATGTATTGCAACAAAGCATTGAATGAACGCTAAAAAACTAAGACCGTATCTTGACTTAAATGTATCTCCAGCACAGTCAGTGTTTTGAAAAGCGCACTCTGTATTTTGATCGCCTCTGTTGCGGTGAAAGTATGGAAGAAACGTGTCTGGAGTAACAGTGAAAATTCTGTTCGATTTATTACCGTTCAACCTATTTCAATCGCTCATTTATTGTCATGTTGCAATAGTAAAAGCTATTTTCAAATTACATAGATTGAATTAAATAAAATATTACACAAATGATGTGCGCCTGCAAATATGCAGCTTAAATTTAATTGCTGAACCACTAGTGAAGTGTAAAAAAATATATATTGTGACTTGAAATCAAATCGTGGTTTCGCAGGCAATTTTGTAATTTGAAAACATTTCTACTTTATTTCAAAACTTCCTTGGGCTAAGAAAATAAATTATACATACAAAAATATTAAGTAATTTAGTGTAAGCAACGTCATTGGATTAAAAAAAAATCGAAAATATGCAGTACACACACATACATACATTAAGGATCATCATAAAAGAAATTGTAACATGTGGTCGTATTTTGATTGTATATTAAAAATAAATATAAAAATTTGAAATTAATTGGGGTGTTGTTGTATCCAAATGCGCAACCGTTGAGCAGATTGCACGTACATGTGTATATACATATATATATGTGCATACTTGTGCGATGTATTATACTAGTATGGACGTGGCAATTGGTGGTAATTTGAAATTTTTAATTTATTTTTAGATAAATGCGAAATTCATTAAATACAACTTGCAACAAAAGAAAACAATAATAATAATAAAAATAAAAAATAAAAAAATTAAAATCAATACAACAGCAATTTGGCTATGAATGGCATAACTGCACATTTGCTGATTGTGTTGATTCTAAAAGCATATTATTACTAGAAACAAAAACAAAAAAATATATATAAAACTTATGTTTATTTGTTAGTGTTGCACAAATGCAAACACACACATACATACTTTTTTCTCGATGATGGAACTCGTCGTAATAATGAAAAAGTATAATCTTACTTGATTAAATACTTTTTAAGAAATAAATAAAGAGCTGCATGAATGTCGTAAATTTAATTTATAAACTGCTTATAGACGTAACAACACATTCACATCCATAGATACATACATACTTGCATGCCTGCATAACTGTTAATTTAATTATTTGCAAAAAACAAAAAAACAATAGCGATTGATAACCAACAACCACGAGTGAAACGAAAATAATACGCTATAGGTTATTTATAAATTAAATGACACTGGCTGATCATTTAAAACTCGCTAAGTACTCGTACAACAGCGCTACTATCTGCTTCAATGTTGCCAATTTCAATGAGGCGAACTTGCGATTTTTCGCTGCTTGAAACTGACGACTTGGAGGGGTGTGTACTTAGTTGTATTTCTACTGCATAATACATATTATTTATTTCTTCATCTGCACACACAGACAATTCATAATAAGTTGCGTTAACCTCTTCTTTTTCTTTTTATTTTCTTATTTGTATTTTCGATAAATGGTGAATTGGTGATTTTACATGGCAAATATTGAAAAACCCATGTCGCGAAATTGTTAACTTAATTAGTATATCTCACAACAGCAGTAGATAAACTATGGTAGTTTGCAATGCGCATTATGTAATGCTTTAGAAAATTTAATATGTTGAAAATTTTTAAATTGTTGCTTATCCGCCGAAATTATTATGGGTTGTCCGATGTTTCTCTTTACTTAGTATTAAGTATTTGTTGTCGAAAGTTTACTTTCTTTCAATATATACGTACATAAATATATACATTTAATTGAAATAAATGTTTAATTTTTTCCTTAAATTATTAGATTTGTTTTTTCCAAATTTCCCATACTTTCCAATAAAAATGAAATAAAATGTATGAAAAAAGTTTCTGTATGTGTATTATTGCTCAAATAAATATTTAAAATTATACAAATGTGAATAAACAGTTTTAGGTCTAGAATTGGGTACTAATAAAGTTTGAGTACTAAACTTTTATGTGGCAAATTTGAATTCATAAATATATTGAACAAAAAGTGAATGAGCCAAAAAACTATGCATAAGCACATTAAATAAATACGTTGATGATGCTGTTTAATTAAAATTCAGTCGTAAAAGGGGAAGACAATTAAATAAAAAAAATATTTTTTGATGAAAAAATTGGTATAATACCATGGAAACATCTGCATAATACGAAGAGGGAAAATAACTAAATAAACACAGAAATTGCGAAAATTATTTCATTAAAAAAATTAACAATTATTACAAACAAATGAAAAAATGAATAAGAATAAAAATTACAAAAAATTAAATATTTAATTAAAATAAAAAAATATTCATCATAAAATTAAAACATATTGTCCCCTTAGTATAACAATAGCCTATGTGCTCATAGGCTATTATTTTTTTATTGAATTTTTGGATTCTCCATCGTCGATTTTATATGTGGCCAAAATTTTGTCAAATTCTAGTCCCACAAAGTGGGTCAAAACGTCAGTCAAAAAATAATAAATATTTACAGACATAACGAGATTTGAGTGAGAGCTACTTTCGACAAAAAGTTTGAAATTCATTTTCTTAAAACATCAAAAAATTTATAGGCTATTTTAATACTAAGGGGACGATATGCAAAATATGAAAAAGATAAAAAAAAACAAAAATTACAAAAAATTAAGTATTTAATTGAATACAAATATTTATAATAAAATAATAACTCAAAATAAAAACTACGAAAAATTAACTGTGGGAGATATGAAAAAGAAAAGAAAAAAACAATTACAAAAAACTAAGTATTTAATTGAATACAAATATTTATAATAAAATAATAACTCACAAAAAAAGACCTGGAAGATATGAAAAAGAAAAAAAAAATGAAATAAAAACAAAAATTAAATATTTAATCTAAAATATATTTGCGAGCTAATAAAAAAATTTATTAAAAATAAAAATTACGAAGAATTAACTACTAAATAAAATATATATCAAAATTAAAACATATGCAAAATATGAAAAAGGAAGAGAGTTACATAAATAAAAAAGGCAACAAAAAATTTAATATTTAATTAAAAAGAATATATATTTATGATAAAACATAATAATAAAAAATTAATGAAAAATAAAATTTACAAAGACTTGACTATTAAATAAAAAAATATTTACATAAAATTAAAACACTATGCATATTTGAAAAGAAAAAAAGAGTGAAATACAAAACAGAAAAAATAATCAAATAAAAACCAAAATTAAAAAAAAAAAATTAACTGCTGAATTGGAAAAAAGCTTATGATAAAATTATAAAATATGCGCAATAGTCAAGAGGAAAAAGAATTAAATAAAAACAAAAATTAAGTATTTAAATTAAAAAAATTATATAAATTATGATAAAACAATAAAAAATCAATAAAAAATAAAAATCACAAAGAATTAACTACTAATGAAATAAAAAATAAAAAAAATATTTATCACAAAATTAAAGCATATGCAAAAATGAAATAGTAATCAATTACATAAATAAAAACAGGCAACAAAAAATTAAGTATTTATGTAAAAAATAAATATTTATGGCAAAATAATAAAAAATTAATTCAAAATAAAAATTACAAAGAATGAACTATTAATAAAAAACAAATAAAAAATATTTATCATAAAACTAAAACACATATGGATCATACGAAAGTGAAAAAAGTCTCAAATAAAAACCAAATTATAAAAAATTAACTATTAAATAAAAAACAAAACAAAAAAATGTATGATAAAATAATAAAAAAATAATTAAAAATGACAATTACAAGAAATTTAAAATATTAAATAAAAAATAAAAAAATATTTATCATAAAATTAGAACACATATGGATCAAACGAAAGTGGAAAAACTTTCAAATAAAAATCAAATTATAAAAAATTAACTATTAAATAAAAAACTAAAGAAAAAATTTATGATAAAATAATAAAAAGTTAATTGAAAAAAACAATTACAAAAAATTACTATTAAATAAAAAAATTCGAAATACGAAAATGAAAAAAGTTTCAAAGGAAATGCATAATACAGAAGAGAAAAAGTTTGAAATAAAAACCATTTTTTTTAATAAATTTTTGAATAAAAAAAGAAATATTTTATCATAAAATTGAAAAAAGTGCATATTGTTTTATTTTAACAATTTAAAAATTAGCTTTTAAATTGAAGAAAAATGTTTATGATGAAATTATAACCTATGCGTAATAAAAAAGAAGAAAAATAATGAAATGAATACAAAAATTTCCTGATAATTAACTACTAAATTAAGAAAATGTAAAAAAGGATTCATTAACGATAATTCTAATTTATAACACATTTCGAAAAAACGGCAAATTGTATAAAAACGAAATCTACAGAAAATTAACTATTCAACTTTGCATGTCGATGAAATACCAATCGTAAAATAAACTGTTTTTAAACACATTGTACCATAAATCATGAAAAAACGCCTGTGAAGGTCCACAAAACTTACAACTTCTCGAATATCAAATATTAATTTGAAAAATATTTAATAAAGCTGAATTGGAGTATGTACACAAACGACAGACGCGTAATCATATTTATTTGCTAGCATTATATACATACTTATGTATTTAAAATAAGTTTTTTGAAAAAAATTGTGTACCATTTTTGAGTGGAAAATTATAAAAAATAAAGTAAAATGAAGTAAATATAGAAAAACGTGTTTAATCTTTGCAGTGACAATAAGAAGGCATTTTAAAATTAAAGATTTTGAGAATATATAAATACATGTGTACAGTGGTGGGCACGAAATTAGCACTCTACGCTAAATTTAGCTTTATCTCTTCAGTTTTTCTTCTTTCTTGGAAAGATATTTCCCAAGTAGGGAACATTTATACGAAAAGTTAACGAAATGTAAATAAATTTGAGAGTATTCGCTTCCAAAACAAAAAGAAAAATACCCAAATTTTAGGAGTCGAATACGAAATTAGTGAAAATCTGCTAGTTTCATTGCTAATTCATTGGATAGAGCATATGGAGGAAATAGATTTTAAAATGCATGCATTAGTGCCATTTAAATTGCCAATACGTTTTTTTGCAATGCTTAAAAAGGTATTTGTTTTTTGTTTTGTAATTTGATCGAATGGCCTACTGTAAAGCCAGTCGTGGCAGTCATTTGAACGATATAATTTTTTATTCATAAATGACAATGTTCAATCTTCAAAATAAAAAAAAAACAGGTTTGAAAAAATATTGATTAGTTTTTTTTTTATAGCCGATTCAAAAAGCAAATTTTACATGGCCCACCCTATATTATCTGTTGAAGGCATGAATAATGAAGAATGTATCAATAAAAGCAAAAACAAAAAAAAATAGGATGTTACTCTCAATTTCTTTGTGTTGTTCATAGTCGAAATTTGCGTCCCATCATTATTATTTTGAAGATCTAGTTTGACCTTCTTCGTCCATTTCTCCTGTGCCAGTTTACTCGACGAAGCAAACCGACAGTTTTAGAAAAAAGTAGTCAATGGTCCTTGCAGCATTGATAAATTAATTCAATTCAATAAGGAAGGAATTGATGTCTAATTAAACAAAGGGTATATTCAGAAACGCATTATAATGCGCAACGTATTTTTGCAGTGTTGGCAATGCGTTCAGAAATGCAAATATGGCAGTACTGCAAATGCATCGCGTTCCAAAACGCCATTTTTGTATCAAACGTCACGCATTATTTGCAGGAAAAATTTTAATACTGCCGCTGATTACGCTAATATGATGTCTGATGAAAACTGAGTATAAAACTAATTTTTTTAGCTTTTAATGCAAAGATATATTAAATATACGTTATTAAAACAATATTTTATTACATTTTTCTTGATTTTAGCGATTATCTAAGTACATCGGAAGTAAAGTTGCTTCTCAGAGTCCGACTGAGCATGGAAAGTGAATTTGCTTCAGGGAGGAGGAAAAAGAGTGTTTTGTGGAATAAGGTGGCGGAAGAAATAAAAAAAGTGAATAAAGATTTGAAAATAGACGGGCAAATCGCGCGGCGAAAATTTTATAATTGTTTAAAAAAATTTTTTTTTTTTTTTTTTTTTTTTAAATTGGAAAAGTAATGAATTACAATCACAATAAATTAAAAAGCATTAGCGACTAGCAAAAAAGATTTATTTTTGGGAATTTTTCGTTTTAATGAACATCTTACTATATGTGATCTTCTTTTTAGCTTTACACGTCTTTTTTTTTTTTTAATTTAGCCAAAATCTATCACTTTTTACTTCAAATATATCGTCAACAACTAAACTCAATAATACTTCCATTTTAGTGTATAACGCGTTCATAAATGCAACAAATCTTTTTGCAAATCGGTAACAAATCTATCAATTGCATCACTTGTCACATTGGCAGTGCTGCCAGCGCTGCAATTACTGCGCATTTATAATGCGTTTCTGAATATACCCAAAAGTTATTTATTTGTACCAAACATATTTTAGTCTCCCCATATCCAATCCAAACATCCAGGTTTTCCTATATCCTTTAACTCAAACTCGATATTTTTTCCGTACATTTATTTTGCAAAGTTACTTACATACATATATGTGTATATATGTACTATACATACACAGATCCTGCTTATGGCAATAAACATTTTCTGCTACATTTTTAATGTAGATTTGTGGAAAGCCTTACAGCTAGAAAATTTCGTATAAAGTTAAATCTGATGTTAGTAAAGCTAATATATAAATTAATGAAAAGCGAATAAAGCTATTTAATAAATATGCAAATTATTGAAGCATATCCCTATCATATATATTAATGTAATACAGAGCAAAGCAAAAATCATTGTTGCGCGTTTTATAAGGCAATTTTTAGCAGCAAACCTCTGCATACTAAGTATTAAAATCTTCCTATTTTATCCTTCTTGTTTACTGAGGCAATTCACTGGCTTTTCGACAAAGGCACTTCTACACTCAAAGCATTTACATAAGAACTACTTTGCTTGGCTTCAGGCTCGTTTTATAAGCACAAAATTCTTTAGCTAATCCAATGCTTATTGTTGCATATCATAATCTGTGATGATAACTAAAACTAGTGGTCGCTCGCCGTCAGCATCGCCATTACTGCTGAAATGTGGATCACTGATTTCCGTTGTTAAACCCGTGGCCGGTGTGTCTGCATCCAGCGCAAGTAGAGCTGCATTGTTATTGTGCGGCTCAGAATCGGCACTGACACCGCCGCTGGAGCACATAGAATTTGTTGAATGAGTTGATGAGCTATCACCGGTCAGTGGTGGTGTTTCCATGAATAATTCAATGGGCATATGCTGCTCAATTACATTGATTATGCTATTATTCAATTGCAAATCCGATAAATCCGTATTTGCCTCAGTTTCTTCTTGCTGTTGTTTATGTTGGAGTGTGGCAGTTGCCAATTTTGTTGGATTGCTATGTGGAGAATGCTGATATTGTTTGCTTCTAAGGCTACTGTCATCTTTTTCAGTTTTCACTTCGACAACTTTCGAATCACAATTACGTTCCATTATTAATCCCTTTGTTTGCTTTAAAACTAATCCTCGCCCAATTGTCGACAATTTATTTTGCTCTCTCTTTCGCACCCTAACAGCTAAGTCCTCATGTTATTTGCCAGACATCATCGGTTGATCCGTTAACATCGAAATTGTGCACCCGGAGTTAATGTGATCCATCACTTGTTCCTTGAGCTGCGCTACATGATCTTTCAAAGTTTTAACTACTGAGCCCAGCTCAGAATTTTCGCCCTTAAGAATTTTCACTTTATCTTCCAATTTCGATATGCGTTCGAGCTTACGTTTTCGGCACTTCGATGCTGCCACGCGATTGCGTTGGCGCTTACGCTCCAACTTGATTTTCTCTTGCGTTTCCATATCAATAGGACTGAGTGCTGCAGGCGATCCAGGATTTTGTGGCTCATCTTTGATGGCGACTGGGAAGGTTTCTGTAGAAAATAAAATAACAAATATTATAATCAATTGCCATGTTTCCAAACATGCTACATACCTAAATTAGTGTAGGTGAAGGTTCCGCCACTTATACCAGTACCAACAACTGATGCACTGGAGGTACTGGTTGTAGTCGCCGTGGTACCAACATTGACACTACTGTTGTTCGTTATTTGTGCAGCCTGCGATTTCTTGCTTTGATGTAAATTACTCAATGCCTCTTCGAATCCTTTGACATATGCTTCTTGCTCGGATGTTACCTATAATAGTGACGAATTTTAAAATGACTACGCAATGAAATGAATGCCATGAAGCTAATTACTTACCGTACTTGTTTTGCTGGGGAATATAATCCCAGGCTGCGGTGTCGGCATAACGTTGCTAAGCAGCATCTTCTCAATATCAGGTGTATTAATAGTTTTCAAATTCTCCAAACTGGGAGAATCGATGTTGAGTGGCGAAGGTGCCACAAGACGTTGCTTCTTTGCCGCCACTTTGTTTAGATCCAACGATACCGGCCGTTTATTTGTATTTGCAGCAGTATTGATGGCACTGGCTGCAGTTGTGTTAGGCGTTTGGAACGTCAAATTAAGGTCGTTCGTTTCCGTTTTGGGTATGATAGGTACCGATGGCGCGGTGCTGCCAATAGACGCAGCTGCGTTTGTAGTTGTTGTTCCGCTGATAGTAGTTTTCATAGTAAAAACCTTAATCCGCGTGCGAAAGCCTTCTATCCGTAAACTGATGACGTCACTAGCAGATATGTATTAATTATGTATGTATGCACGAGTAGATTTACGGTGTTTTCAGCTGTTTTGCTTTTTGTCAATACGAAATATGGTTGGGGCCTTGGAACTGTTGCTGCCGCCACTCGTTGTTGCAGCGCTTGTTGTTTTTATTCTACTTTCGCGGTATACGCGTTGCGCTGCGATTTTATCTTGGATGACTCACCAGCACTACCAGTTTGCGGTCGTCGTCTTCCCCGCCCCTCAGTTAATCAATCTTTCCTATTGGAATGTTATCGCTTTGTTGGAAAAACAAGCAAACTGCGCCTTTTTGGTTAGAATTTTTGATTGTTTTTGCATAAAAACTCCAAATAAAATAGTTTCACTTCCTATTCCCAGGCATTTATAATTTATATTTGGCTTTATCTAACTGCCTGTTCTAGTGTTTATCACAGTGGTTTTTTTATGACGCAAATTCACTTTCTGCACTCAAATAGGCAAGTTACACCACTTTTTATAGTCAACTATTAACTAAAATCACCCAAAATCGTTAAAACCTATTATTATGACTTTATGCAGCCCCAAAAATAAGTTATTAATTTTCTAATACGAATACCCAATTGGTACAAGACGCACAAACACGACAAAACCAATTGGATTGAAGGATTTCACGAAAAAACTCATCAAATTCGTAGCAGTCGCGTATTTATACTGACTAGGGTTGCTGTTGGTTTATTAAAAAACAGTATTGAAAATATTAGAAATTTAAGGGATAATTTAAACACTTTCTTAAACTAGTGCTTTTATAATATTCAACTATTCATCATTAGAGAAACTCAAGTTATAAAGTCTGCATGTTATTAAGACTATTAAGTGATAGTGTTTAAATATGATTTTTAACTGATAATTGTATAACGAAATGCAGCACTGATGAAAAATCCTCTAGATTGACAACCGAAATTCCTCAACTTGTAAACTTGTATCTGCGAGAGTCATTTCTTTATTTATTGCGAATACAGCTGCTAGAAAATTGAAAAAGAAAATGAATTTGAATGCAGCTCGCCATAAATATTTTAAAAACTAATACTATTTGGCGTAGAAAGTGATTTAGATGATTAAATAATGATCAATTGAAATTTTAACTATATAATATTTCCAATTAAATTTAGCATTGACCTTCACGATAATATCAAAGTTATTTTTATAGTCAATTTGTTTGTTTGCTTAAAAAATGAGTGCAATTTTGCGCAAATAGATATACGGGTAGTTATATAAAACAGACAATCCAATATATTTCCATAGCTAGTCACCGTAAACAAAAACCTGCAAGTGTAGCTGACCTCCGCCATTTTCTTTTATATTACTTTGAAAGAAATAACTTATAAGTTTGATGATTTATACAATGGACGAACTTTTTCAAAATTTTGATGTTTTGAAGCTTGAAGTTCTATTTTTCTGCTGTTGTAGTAGAATATAAATCTGATTGAGCTGTCGTGGGAGCGTTATTATATTCGTCGATCCGGTGGCCTATCCCTAACTAAATAAATTTTTTTATACAAATTAATTAAATATACAATTATAAATATTACTTTTCTAGTTTATGCAAGGATTTCCAATGAGAAATTGGGATGGGCTCTTTCTATTGATTTAGAAGAATTTTACAGACGTAAAACTAGTAACTCGCAGTAGAAAAAGGTGTAGGGGATAAGAGTATTGGATGCAGCTACAAACATTGCATTGATTATTTCCATAACTTCAACATATAACATAAAATAATATTTTCTGGTTTTGTTTTTAATCCTACAAATTTTACGAAATTTGTATATTGCCTTAAATGAAGTATACTATAAGCCACTTTTTCATAACAATGAAGGCACATTGCAAAGGTAGCCAGTGGAGAAGCTGATTTATTTTTGGCCTCTAAACTGTTAGAGTTTGTTCAAATCGCCCTAAACTGTGAGTCTTTTTTCATAGATTTTGACATTCTCGGAACCAAAAGCAAAAACAAAATTCATTGCTCTTGTAGTTTTTGCTTCACTGCTGCTATCTGTTTAATGTGCTTTGACAACAACGAAATTTCTTTAAAATAATATTTCAGACATTTAATAAAATATTTTTGCTAAACGTCTACACCATTATATTTTTCAATAGACAAACATTCATGAAATTTGAATCTACCTATTTTTTGACAAGCCTCAAAAAATTTAGTCCCAAAAAATCGGTGGTTAATGTATCAGATACGAATAGGTACGGATGGTAGAGCATTTGAGGAGTTGGGAATTTGAATTTTGTTTTGAGATAAAGAAGTATATTGAACTGAACCGTCCAAAATGGGAGTTGAGTATGCCTCTGGCATACATCTTTTATCAAATTAAATTAGTGGTAAATAATTTTCTTCTACATGGTAGGCATTTGATTTTCTTGCATTATAACTTATAACTCGCATGCGAGTACTTTCATATTCAGCTTCACGATAATCATGTTTTTAATGATAGATAAAATAGACAGATAGTTTATGACATTAGTTATTGGCATTAGGATAGTAATCCGGTGTAACGTCCGAAGTTTCGACGTCTTTTCCTGAATCTTTTTTAAAAAGAAAATAAAATGCGATCGTTTTAAAGTTTTTACATGTTTTATTGGTGTTTTGAAGTATATAAAAAAAATTTTTTTAAAGTTAATTTTATATTAATTTGTTTAAAAATTTTGACGTCAAAGTGGAGTCCATAAAAAAAAAAGATGAGCTGGTTCGGGGAAACACACAGCCTTCCAAAGTCATCTGAAATGAAAAATTCAAAGAGATTATTATTCTGTAGACTTTTTTTTAGGTCCCGAACCTAAAATATACATAAAAATAAAAAAAAACAAAAACAAAATGGCGGACTTGTGAAAAAAGTTCTCAAAATCTAATTTTTTTTCTTCATAAATTGTTTAAATTAAATAGTTTATTATTAAAAAATTAAATGTTTTAAAGATCCGGGATCTAAATATGTGTGTATAGAATAACGGGGTAAATTTTTAGCCAAATCGGTTGAATAGTTTTAAGTCAGTGATTCCTCGAAATTTCGAAAACATGGTTTTGAGAAAAACGCGTTTAAAGTTTCGACAGCAGGTTTTGTATAAAAAAATTATACTTACATTAATCAGCTATACCTGGTGCATAGAGCAGTCCTTCCGTTTCCTTGAAGTTGTCATTTTCAGCAGCTTTTAGCCCTACGTAAAGTTCTGGCCTCTTTACAGTTGACTTCTGCAGTTTTCTCTGCCCTCAAAATCCGTGCATTGTCAACATCGTCAGCGTAGTCCCTGGCTGTTTGTCCTAATGTAACGCACATTATCTCCATAGCCTTGATTACAAGTAGAAAACCCTCATTAAAGTTTACATTTTAACAGCGATTCTAACGCACCAAACACCAAAGCGAAACTGATTAAAACGTACTTGAAACTAGAGTCATGGTTTACTTCAAAACCACTGTTATCTTTCAGTTTTTTCCGCTTGTACACACAAAATCAGTATCAGCTTCTCCAGTAAATTGATTCCCCTTAAATGATCTCTTTCTTTCACCTTTATTTTTGTGCTAACATCCACTAAAGCGCTTGTTTCCCATTTCAGAACAGTGTGTATTCGTCGAGTGCAAAACGTTTACTGATGGACTGCTCGATGGTACAGGTCAGTATATTGTACCAAATTCTTATATTTTGTCTATGTAAGGCGATTTGGTACTATTATGTACACCTGGGTATACCGGGGGTATACCTGGGTTATACCTGGGTATACGTATTGTATATCGGATAAAAAAAGAGGGGACAGTCAGAGCAGCTGCTGCTGGTCTGTAATTTTTATACTATATTTTTAAGATGATTTTCTTCCGAAAAATGTAAAAACATTGGATTTTTTGAACCCGTCACACCGGGCTACTACTATTAATGGAAAATCACCAATCTCAACTTATTTCTACTATTCGAACATTTTTTGCTTCACACTGACCTTTGAATTAAATTTTCTTCCGAACTGAGAATAATTAGCTTCATTTGGACCCGAATTATGATAAGTTGCTGTATCCGGTTTCTACATTGGAAGAAGATCCAACTAATCCACGTGATTATTAATTGAATGAAAAAACGAGAAATCAATAGAATTGGAAAAAGTCGTTTTTAAATCAATAAATGTAAAAATCTAGAATCCAGTAAGCGAAAAAAATGGCGCTGTAAAATTCGCTGAGAGCCGAGTAACGGTCCACGTTTACGCACTCTTCTGTATTCTCTCAACTGTGATATACTCTATTTGATACTCCCTAATGCGAATAACCAACTATTCGAGAGATATTAGTTTTTTTTTAGTGTTGCACGGTGCTTCTCGTTTTCCACCCCGCCCACAAAAAAGGTGTGTTTTATATACATACAAAAAAAAAAAATGTGCCAAAATATGTAAACGCTTTAATATGCTAATTATGGATATTATTGTGTGAAACAATGCACCATTCTCGACCATATAACTGACATCAAAAGCACAACAACAAACAATGGATACAGAATTAAACAGCTTCCATGCCTTGTGGATTGAAGGGCAAGTGAGGTTTGTGGTTTTAGTGCACAAAAGTTATGGTCAAGTGCTTCGAGGAAAATGAGAGCAGAAAACTTCAAGATGCATACACTTGTTTGTACAAACATATGAATATATGTATGCTATGTTAGTGAAGTACAATATGTATATGAATGCGAAAGTATGTATGAATGCCTTGGTTTGTTTTTAACAGCAAACTTTAAATGCAATCAAGATGATGATTGTTGCCGAAACCAACAATCAAGAACAGAGTAGTGCCAGTAGACATACAACCCACGACAAACTATAGTACCTCAGTATTTTTTATATATTTTAACTATTTCTCGTGTTTTTTTTTCAAAGTTAATTTTTTTCTTTAAAAGAATGGCTTATTGAGTAACATTAATCATGCAAATCCGATTTTCAAATTTTATTCAAAATTTGGAAACATTCCAGAAATTTTAATTCAATGGCACGATTTTTAGGAGAATTTGTTGAACAATTTTTGGTACGCAGTTTTATTGCTTATTCAATTTTAATATAATAAAGTGTAAGTTTGAAGTTGCTGAAAAACCCCGTTGAGTTTTTATATTTTTTATAATGACGGTGTTGGGCATGCGCGAATGCACTAAACTTTTATTTTATAAGAAGAAAATGCGTAACACCGACAAGAAAAAAATTATTTAAAAATCAGTCAGGCTTTTCAGCAATTTAGACTAAAATTTATTAAGGTACTTGACCACCTTATAAGTTTCAAAAAATTAAATTTTTTTTTTTTACATTTTTTCAATCCTTATACTTTTAAAAATCATCACCTGAAACTGTTTTTTTAAATTCGAATTCTAACAAAGTGAAATCAGTGAAAATGTGCAGGCGCATCCTGCACTCATTACTTGCTGACTCAGCTGAAAGAAAATAGCAAGTTTTAACTTTAAACGCGTTTTTCCAGAAATTATATTACTTTTTTTCGAATGGCGGACACTTTATCTCCGAAACTGCTTAGCCGATTTTAATGATTTTGGTCTTGTTTTATTTGTTAAGATGTTTTGTATGCCAATTTACCACATTTTGCAAAAAAAAAGTTAATAAAGTATTGCTTTTTAAGCATAACATTGTGAAAAACAGGGGTGTTTTCTTAACTTTTTTTCAAACATCCGCCATTTTTTTATTAATTTTTTTTTTGTCAGTTTGTGGTAAATTCTCACGCAAGGAACCTTCCTTTTGAAAATTTTGTTTCTCTCTTTTGTTTTAGAATTACCATTTCTAAGATTAACTGTCCGCCGCAAGACATGATTTTCTTCAGGCCTCGACTTTGGCGCCTCCTGGATATATGTTAAAAAAAGAAATTTTAATAAATCAATTTTTTTTTGTATTATATAAGCTCTAAATAAAAATTAAAAAAAAAATTTATTTTAATATATTATACAGAACATGAAAAAAAAATTATTGAATATGTTGTACTTTTTAGCTTTCCAAGGTGGTCAAGTACCTTAACCTATAAAACTGCATACCAAATATTTTTCTAGATATTCTGTTAAAACCATGTAATGAAAAGTTTGTGGAATTTTAATTTTTGTACCAGGTTTGGAAATTGGATTTATATGGTTTTTGTTGGGCAATTAGAATAAATAAATAAATAAAAAAATAAAAAAATGTTATCAAAACTGTCCAAAATATTTAGTTGCTATCGTTTTGTCGCGGGGTGTATCTACATACATACGTACTTATGCATACCTGAAGTAGCTTTTATGTCAAATCTTCGCGTTGATCAAACAAACAAAAAATAAATACTTACATACCTATGCACATACCTACATACATATAATGGCATCTACCGCTACTGGTGCAGCTACTGCAATTGTTCTAAATGCTGATCAGTGATACAGTACAGCACGAGCGGCGAATATTTGACTAGGTGACTTGTGAGGTTGAAGGTTGAACCAACCAACGAACATGAAAAAGAAGCAAGAAGCAGTAAAATTTTTATAAAAAGCTTAAGGATTTCCTGCGTTGTTCGTCAAGAACCGCAGATGAATATTTGCATACATACATATGTATATACGTACATAAATACTTACCCATATACATACATATTTACACCAGTGCTCACAATAATAGCAGCGCGACGAATTGCAAAGTTTTGACCATTTTTATTTTATGATTTTTTTCTTTTTTAATTTATTTAATAAAAATACAGCTCATACTACAAAAACAAAAAAACCAACTCAAAGCTTTATTCTGCGTGCAAAATTAAAAAAATCACCAAATTTTCATTATAGTTTCACATATTTTATTTAGAATTAAAAAAAAAATTCTAGGAATGCAATTTTGTAACCTCTTGATCTTGGTATGATGCTTATTTAAAAATGCTCAAAATTTGGGTTGATTTTTGTTAATTTTTTTTTTTATGGAGACCGCAAAAAAATTGTCAGAAATCAAAGCGATTTTTGAGGCAATTTAACTTACACTTTATGATGCCAAAATTCTATAGGCTAATATATAAAACCGCATACGCTGAATTTTTCTAAAAATTCTAGTATCTAACACTAGTACTAAAAGTTTTAAAATTTTGAAGAAAACCTTCTTAATTTTTTATTTACAAGATTTTGAAACCTTAAGTTAAATGCTTAAATGTAGTACAAACTACAATTGTACATAAACAAATTATATAAAAAAATAAATAAATTTCCAAAACCTTATCATAAATATGTCACGCTGCGATTTTTGTGAACACTGGTGTAAATAAGTACATATGTATGTATCTACCAATATTAGTTATCGCCACTACATCTAGAACCACTTGACCATTTCGGTTGTTGGAAGATTGATATGCATGTAAGTGTCTAACGGTTGGATTGATCTTGTCAGTGTTGCAGTGGTAGAAGTGATGGAAAGATCACGGAGAAAAAATATTTTTTTTTGTTATCGCATAATAATGAGCAGCGGAAAACATAAATCGTTTCGAACAGGAACAAGAGAATTGTTCTTTTTATCAATGAAATTTCTGGTGTAAGAATCGCATATTTAATTTATTGGTTTTTTTTCTTTTATATTTTATGTTCGCTGCCTTAAATTGCCATTCTAAGCTGTCAAGTGGCATGTCGCTTTGTTGTATAATAACAACGGTTACTTATTAATTGCCATACTTCAGTGCACAGCATAACACTTAAGTACTGCTTTTAATTTTCTTATATGGCACACTCATAAGCATACACACATGCATACACCTATGCATACTGAATTTTTAAAACAATTCCAACAATAGTTTTAGTTTCACACTTGTTGCACAGATAAAAGCAAAGACATGTTGCATTACATAAATACAAACGTACATACAAATGCACATACGTGTGTATTAGAGATGTGATTTGATGGCAGTACCGAGGGGATCGGTACTCTGACGGTAAGACGCTTAGTTCGAGTTAAAGTCGCATACTGACGGGGTTAGACTTTCGATGTTTCCTCCTCTTAAAAAAAAAAATCCGATCCAATTCATTCCGATGTACATATATTACATTCATACATTTTTAAGTGAGAAATCTCATCCAAAGAAAAGCAAACGTTGACTAAATCCATTTCAGCGCTACTTTTATTTTGTAGTACATGTTAACCAACATTTAAGTGGGTACCTGCCAACGTCGCCCTAACTCCACGGTGCTCAAAAGCATAGTGGATCAAATGAATGCCTTGATCAGCGCCCCAAATCGCGAAGAGCCTAAAAGCATTTACAATACCAATTGGTAGTGTAGGCTCCTTAGCGGGGTTCTAGGTAAACCTCTGCCGTGCTTTGGGGCTGGCATTTGGTGCCAGTATAACTCCACATCCAACCAAAAAGGATCTACCCGCATTTGGGTATCAGCCCACAACCACCAGGACACTTCCTGAGGGGCGGGCCGTTCTCACAAACAGGTCGGAGAAAACAACAAGCGCTTCTATTCCCTGTGGCACCAGATTTCAGTTTCCGGTCGGACTTCGTAGCCGAAACTACAACCGGTTGAGCTTCCATACAGCTCTGGATTAGCGGTCTTGGTAAAAATATGCTATATCCCACAAAAAAACAAACACATACACAATCTCCGAGCAACTTACTTGAAAGCACAAAATATCTTCGGACTTCACGCGCATACTGACCTAACATTTAGGCATTCCGACGGTTGGATACTACACTACCCTCATCATATGGTCCATCAGTCTACCTAAGCCCCACACTCCCAAGATTCCTAATGTTTGAGTAGATCGAGCATTCACAGAGGACAAACACCCAGTTCTCACTTGACGCCCAACAAACATATTCCTCACTTACGGACAGTTGTTTTTTATACAAAAATGCTTTGAGAGGTACATGCCCCATAAGCAGGAAGCACGCAAAGTACAGTTGTTAGAAAAAATTTATAAATTTGCAACACACAACTTAGTTTATTCTAGCAACTGTACATGTACCGCTGACCAATTGCAAAGCGATGCACTGTGGGATTTTTTACTCTTTTACGATGCCAAGATGAAAAGAAAGAAATTTCTCCGATAATGACCGTTTTTTAGTATGAAAATATACTCCAAATGTATTTTACAGTTTTTAAATTATAATTGTAGTATGTTACTTTGGGATACCGTGCAGTAAAAAATCCCTAAAATTTATGTAACTTCATTGCTTTTCTTCTTGCCTCGAGATGATTGGCTAGACTTGATTGGCAAACAGAATCCAAGTAATTTTTTTGCCACGGCGTGATTTAGGTGTCGGATACTCGGCCATAGCACTCTGTCTGCGTCCAACTAATCCTGTTGACTATTGTTCAGATCAACCATACATATTTTAATAGGTTATTTAGTACTAGAATTCCAGTTAGAAGTGAGTGGCTTGACAATATACCTGGTCGGAAAAACTGCTTACGGTTCGTCACAAATGGCTCAAAGTTGGACTTCGGCGTCTATTGCAAGAAGCAAAAAGTAAACGTTTCGATCCATCTTCCCAATTACTGTAGCGTACTCCATCTGAAATTCTAGCCATCAATGAGGTGGCCGTCTGGTTAGACAAAAATGTGAATTTGTCCAGAATGGAACGTCAGGCGCCACTTCATCGGTCAAAGAAAAAGACATTTATGTTAGTTGCTTTAGTCACAGTTAGTTGCTGAATCCTAGGTCGACATGTTCAAAAGAAACTGCATGAAAGAGGAGAGGAGGAGCCTGTCAGACATCTTCTTTGCCATAGTCTCGCGTGGCATGCCACTTTGTTTGGATACTTTGGCTTATCGCTTGAATGAGGAGTAGCAGGTAAACTGCTACTGTGCTATCAAAATGGTTCGGCAACGGTCTAAGAGAGTTGGTTTAAGACAGACTGCCACTTCCATCTTTTTACCTACCTACCTATTGTAAATTAATATAATGTTTGATCCGTTATTGCGAAAAACTCATATAGCTCCATCGAGTTCTGTGCAGTCTTTACCACCAAAATGTCCTTTAGGATGCAGTGTTTAAATTGTTTTTTCCTGCTACATAAAAATGGCGTTAAAATATACTAGTAAAACTTTTGGCCCGGAGCCCGTTCTGCCACTCCCTTCTGCAGCCTTCAAAGTCACGGTTAGTAAAAGGGTTACTCTAACCCACAAGCAAGCCTGGCAGGCTGAGAGAGGCTGCAGATGGATAAGACTGATGTTACCTTTCCTAAGCAGAAGGAACTGCAGGCAACTGGTTGGACTGATGACGTGCCACTTTCTATGGGCGAAGCACATGGAAAAGGTAGGCATCTCAGACAGTGCACTCTGTTTTTGTCAAATTTAATTTTTGCGAAATATGTTTATATCACAAATTTAGGGGAACTCCCTTTTTGTGCATACAAGCAAATTTGTCGGTTAGAGCAATTGAAATGTGTTAATATTTTGTGAATTATTAATGCAATCTGACGTGTTTGGTGTCTTAACCATTTTTATTGGCAAATTAGTTTTTCCTACGTTACATTAAATTTAACGCATTAAGTTAAAAGGTAAGTCAAAACATATTTTATATTTATTCAGTTATTTATATTTTTTAATTTTGTTAAATATTTTATGTATCCCTAAAAGAAAATGTCAAATATAATACTAAAACGTTAAGCAATTTCTTTGGAAAGCAAAATTGTAATTTTAGATCGCCTTCTAAATGGAGAAGGCTCAAAATTTCTTGGCAAAATGTTCGGTTTAATTGAAGCCACAATAAGAACTTAAAAAAAAATTAAATTTAATTAGGCAATCGGATGATCTGGAACGAAACTATCTGTTAAGTTTTCATCGTACGTCTTTTTTTACACGGTTTTCTGTGACCAATCTGCCGTGTAAAAACAGAATTAGGTGTACTCGAGTGCAGTACAATGGACCTAATTGTGTCTGAGTGCTGTACTTGCTAGTCTATCCCGAAAAAAAACCTCTTAACATTATTTATTCTCTCCAAAATTTCAGCATCGTGTCTTCTTCTGTGATGTGGCTATACGAAAGTAGTAAAACGTCATACTGTGCAACATGGCGGAAAAGCGCGTTCAAAATCAAAATTCATGAAATAAAAAAAAAGAAATGTCAAAATTTGAAAAAATATAAGAAAATAATACGCATTTTTTTAAATAAAATTTTTATTTCAAACATTTTTTTTGTAATTTATTTTTTAATTTCTATTTTCTTTACCAAACAGTTTTTTTAATTATTGTATTTTTTTTTTTTTATTTAAAACATTTTTTTTACATTGTTTTTTTTTTTTTGTTTAAACTTTTTATACCAAAACTACTGAGCATGACGAGATATTTCAGCAATGTCCTTCTCCGAACGCAAAATTTGAAAAGGGGTCTCTAATTCCGCTTATCTCAATCTGTCTTATGCCGATGTTGCGTTGCCTGCGGGATCCCGATTTCCGGATTTTCCATCTCTTGTATGCTTAATAAATATATGATTGTATATTTTTTATATTTCCGTTGAGAGTCACTTGTATTTAATTTGTCAAGCAATTGTAATATTTTTTTGATTAATTTATTACAACAAAAGAATATACAATACATTTCGATGTTGCTGTATGAAATGAAAGTGCAAAAATTATGAAAGCATTCCGATATGTGTTCAATTTATTGATTGATGGACACAGTAAATATTAAGTGCTATAGAATTAAATATTAGGTAACTAATGGTAGTTCTTAACCGAAATTCATCTTAGTATATCAGTTTAACCCTGTAATTTTATTTTTGTTTCCATTGCGCAGGTTATTACATTCTGTCAAAAAAGTACCGGGAATTGTTTAATAAAACGCAAAATAGTTGTTTAATCATCAAAATTTATTTTGTTGCCTTCGAAATAGGCTTCATTCGAAGCAATACACATATGCCAACGATTAGTCCAGCCATCATAGCACCTTTTAAACGCACCTTCTTCAGGTTCTTCAGCGAATTCTCTTAATGGCCTTTATCGACTCAAAGCGGCGTCCGCGGAGTGGCAATTTAAGTTTTGAGAAAATCAAAAAGTCACAGGGAGCTAAATTTGGTGAAAACGATGGTTGTTCGATGATATTTGCCGAATTTTTGGTCAAAAAGAGGTTCACAACATGAGTCTTATGAGACGGTACGTTATTATGGTGCAAGATCTATGAGTTTTGTTTCCACAAATTGGGTCGTTTTCTACGCACATTAACATAATATTCTTTATTTACTGTAGAACCATTTGGAATGAATTCCGAATGCACAACACCACGATAATCAAAGAAAACGAGTAGCATGAGTGTCTTTCACTTTTGACAGACTTTGACGTCGTTTTTTTGGGTTCAGCTCACGTGGATGACGCCATCCCACCGCTTGTTGACTGGTTTGCATGTCAAACTCATATATCCACGTCTCATCACCTGTTATGATGCGCTGGATAAACTTTGGGTCCGAAGGCACTTGCTCAAGCATGTCTCCAGCCACCTTCTTCCGATGAATTTTTTTAAAGAAATTCAACTCTCTTGGAACGAGTCGGGCAGCCACGTGTCTTGGCATCTCATGCCCAATTGATGGTGTAAAATGTTGCGAATTGGTTCGTGAGACACACTAAAGTCACGAGCTACACCGCTCAAACTTAAATGATGTTTTCCTAGCATCGGGGCAAATCTTCCACGACTTCTCGGGCATCTGTAAAAGCTTATGTTATACCACTCGTAGACCCGTGTTTTTGATAAAGCACACACGCAATAGGCTTTCTGCAACATTTTCAATGATTCGCATAAGAAATCCTATTCAAAACACATAATTTAAGACAAATTCTTTGTTCGATATTTTTACCCATAGTGAAAATCGCAGAGCACACCTGCGGTTGACTGATATAATTAAATACCAAAAATAAGCTAATTGACAGATCACGCTCAAACTCTGCGACAACATTCAAACTCTGTAAACATTCCAGCAAAAAAAATTTGTGTTACGTGTACCGCGCGCTTTTTAAAGGAACAATTCCCGAAATTTTTTTGGCAGAATGCACTTCGCGGAGGGTATTTTAAGATAATTGGGACGATGAAGGAAAAAAAGGTGTTGAAAATTAGAAGAAAAGGATTGCGCGTATTGGTTACCATGGATATTACTTTTGAGATAATGAAGTATATACATAAATATCAATGAATAATTAACCGCCTTCGTTTTATTGACGAGTTCAGGACACTTTTTTGAAACAGGTACAAATGTTTTCAATATTATATAATCACGTAGGTGGCTATCAGACTTTTAAGGAATGACAGTGTGGTCACCATAAAGTTTAAAATCTTCTAGGGTAATCGTTTGTGAGATGACTTTTTTTTCCTTTCTAGCCATGAGCCGACTAAATCTTTTCGGCTTTTGGCGATGAAATACCGTTTCGACTACTTTCGATAGTTTTCGTTGTCGAAAGTATCCGGTCTCTAATAATATACATTGCCTCAAGTCGAACTCATATGAAGTGAACACCTGCTTTGTTTTGTTTTGTTTTTTTTTAGATTTGGAGGAATGGCAAAGTGATCTTTTCAGCTTACATTCTGAGTGAAATTCGTAGAAAATTTGCATGGAATCTGTGGTAAGTATTGGACTGATTTTGACATTTACGCCATGGTGTGAAAAATTCAGAAGATGTGGCCAAGATCAGACCGTTAACTGATTGGCTACCTCACATGGACCATGACATATGTTTTTTTACGAAAAACTAAGATTGTATTGGTGATATATGAAAAAATCATCCCTGTCTTCGCCCATTTCGCTTTGTTGCTGATTGGACGAATGTGTGAATACGTGAGAAATTCCCGAGTTGAATTCGGCAGCAGAGTAGCCAGTAACGTGGCAGCCGAAATTGCTCGCATAATCTATCATCCGTGATTCACCCCACCAAATTCGAAAAAAAAATACATGGACATTGTACTACTGCTTGTGCTACCACTTAAGGACGCTAAACAAACCGCTGTCATCAACCCGATGACGTCAGCCAATCACCTGACTCTTTCAAATTCACTGAGAGCCGGTTAACGGTCTGATCTTGCCCACACCATCTGAATTCTCTTCACCGTGCTCCCACCTAGTATAGATATACTCATCTTGCATCGCTCATTAAATTTATTTATTTTTCATTTCCTCTGATATTTGAAATTCCATTCTTGATTGTACATACACATACCAATATACATGCACTCTCTTTCTCCCTCCTTCCCTTCAGTAGAGAAAATAGAAGGATCTGTACTTTCCTATTCGTTTAATTTACGTTGATTGAGAATGATGGCCAGCCATATGTGCTTCACTTTTAAAATTGATTCTTTATGGTGATTGGTGTCACTTTCGCCGCAAATGCGACTCCATCACCTCCACTGTGGCATTCTCTGCCAATCACCAAGATCTCATTCATTGCAATAGCATAAGTCAAGATGGGCTAATTGATGGTGCATGTATGTGTGTGCATTTGCGTGCTTTTTTTAACTTTTATGTTAATCTATCTTTTGTAAAAAAGGAAGTCATAAATGTTTATTTTTGCTCGTTTTACAATCAGTCGGTGGTAAGTGGATGGTGGCAGTACTTCACCGTGAACTTGTTTCTCTGCAAAAGTAAACATTTTTAATCTTTGTGAAATGGATTTGCTCGCTAGTAGTTTAACTTAAGCTGCATGTGGATGAAAGTACATATTGTACATACAAGTATACATGCAAATACCAATAAATGTTTACTAATGACAATTCGCCATTAAGATTACCGTTCAACATACCGAGTCCTTGCTGATTTCTGGATTTGTAGAGTAAATACATACCATAGGTATGCACTTAAATATTCTTTTTTTACCAATTAAAGCGGTGGCTACACAAAGTTTAAAAGCTAATAGTTCGGTTTTTGTACTATGGTATTTACGTAAATATTTGTATTTTCTTTATTAAGTGGTTCGCACCACTTTCCACTAATGAAGGGACATACAGTTCCCTGCCGCCTCTGAACGGCAGATGGTTTTTTATAAAGAGTTTTTTTTATGACAGAAATACGCTCGGAAGTTTGCCTTTGCTTGCCGATGGGCGACCGCTATTAGAAATAACTTCTATCATTTGGTGCTTCATGCCCGGCTTTTCGAACGTGTGAGTTTCCGAATATTAGTCACATATCTACTCATTCGGTTACGGCATTCGCCAACCCTAACTATATTTAACAAGTGTAATAAATATAAATATTGAAACCCTCGAATGCATACGGATTCCTCGGCAATTCATTGTATAATTTAAAGTGTACTATTTTTATTCATTTTTATCAGATCAAATAAAAAAAAAATACATTGATAAATCATGAAGTTATTTCTACTGGAGTGTCAGCAGTTATCGAAAACAATGGAGAAATTAAGTGGAAAAATATGTTTTTAATACTCGTGTCGGCTTTTTAATGATTCAATATTATTCAGTACAATAAAGAATAAATTAACTTAGCATGTTCCATAGGCATCGTTTTGATTATCTCAGCTGGCGTCTAAGCTATAGTTAGATAGTTTTATTGGGACATAGTGTTTTACAAACCATGATGTGGTCTATTGTGCTTCACCGCGAACCTATATTTGAGCCATCTAACGAATTGAACTCTTCCTCGTGCTTTTTGTTCCATATCACCAATGGATCAGAGTCATACCAACTAGATGAGTGAGTTTTCGTTATTCGAGAGTTGCACACTCGTATTAGTATCCAGTGTGAGTTCGCCTAGATTTAAGTGTGTCGTTGATGCTCCTCTAGAAGGAATGATGTGTGTTCTGTACATAGATTCGATCTACCGTATCATGTCGACAGAATAGATACAAACTCACCGGCTCTGAAAATATTCAATGCGGTACCAGCTGGTGGTAACAGACGAGGCCGAGTTGGACTTGGCTTCACTTGGTATGTCCAACTGGCGCCGGTTAGCATGAGAAAGAAACGACTGGCACGCTTTGCTAAACTCGGCTAAATTTGCACAAGTTGTTATCGCGCCAATCAAGAAGAAGATCTTTGGTAAGCTCTGGTCCATGGAGCAGATATGACAAATCTGATATTCATGCTTCATGTACTCAGATTACTTAAACAAAAAACATATTATACAGGTGAGCGATGTCGTGTCAAATGATTAAAGTATTTTGAAATGGACATAGTTTTAAATTTTCCTGAAAATCAATTTGTTTGTAAGCTTGAATTAAATTGATAAAAAAAAACAATTTGTTAATTTTTCGATTTATTGAATGTTGAAAATTTTGGATGGAGTTTCTTAAAGTTAAATATTCTCGGTTCTTTTTAAAATTTTTATAATTTTTGTATTTTTTGGGGTCAAATATAAGGTTGTCAAAAAAGTCTTGGGGTATTTCCGCAAGCTTGTCTTTGCAAGCGCGTAGTTCTAGTTGTATTCGTCGCATCGGTTCACGCTAAGCTTTTTGGAAAGCTCTTTTCACGTGCTAACACGTGTTTGATTAATTGTTGTTTGCTTTTAGTCGTTCGTGAGTTATAGCGTCGCAAACACGGAGCAAAATAAAGAGAAAATACGACATATTTTACAGTACTACTACGATAAAGGCAAAAATGCATCTCATGCTGCCAATAAAATTTGTGCAGTTTATGGACCCGATACAGTTTCCATTTCCACCGCACAACGATGGTATCAACGTTTTCGTTCTGGTGCAGAGGTGATCGAAGATGCGCCACGGTCCGGAAGGCCTGTCGTCGAAAATTGCGATAAAATCGCTGAATTGATCGAAAGAGACCGGCATAGTAGCAGCCGGCCAAGAGCTGGGCATGAGCCATCAAACCGTTTTAAACCATTTGAAGAAGCTTGGATTCAAAAAGAAGCTCGATGTATGGGTGCCACACGACTTGACGCAAAAAAACATTTTTGCCCGTATGGATGCATGCGTATCGCTTCTGAATCGCAACAAAATCGACCCGTTTTTGAAGCGGATGGTGACTGGCGATGAAAAGTGTGTCAACTACGACAACGTGAAGCGTAAACGGTCGTGGTCGAAAAGCGGTGAAGCTGTTTGTATTTTTTGGGGTCAAATATATATATAATATTTAAACATTTTTTTCGGAAATAATTTTATAATTTTTAATTTTGCTAAATTGTTTTTAGTCATTTGTGAAAAATACCCCCCTCAGATCTTTTTCTAATTTTTGTCTTCATTAATAGGTGATGACTCATTGCGAAATAAAGGGTTTCCTAATAAGAAGTGTTATTTTGATACTGAAAGAAAAATGCTATTTTTTTAATATAAATGGTCGGATTTCATTATAAAGAGGAAGGTATGCCGTTAATAGTGGAAAATAACATCTGGCCAATGACCACCACGACTACGCTTACAGGACAATATCCTTTTCATGAAGTTTTCCATAACCAAATTGCAAAGTGGCTGCCCTATGTGCCCCCGATACCCTCACGAATTCCATCTTTAAGGTCTTGAATCGACCCTCGGCTGTTGGCGTAGACCTTCTCTTTCACGTGGCCCCAAAGAAAAAAGTCACAAGATGTTAAAACACAAGATCTCGGTGGCCAGAAACTTTTCCCGTAAAAGATCAATGGTTTTGGTGCTTGTATGGCACGTAGTGCCGTCTTGTTGAAAATAAACGTTTTCCAGATCATTACTATCCAATTCCGGCCATAAAAAATAATTAATCATCTCTCCCGTTTAACAGTACCGTAATGCACGTTACTTTTAACTGGTTTTAACTGAATTTACATAACTCGTAAAGTTAATCGAACCTCATTATGAAACTTCATGACAACAAAAAGCTAAAATCTGAGGGGGTAATTTCCACAAATGACAAAGAAAAAAATTTCCCAAAAATTTTTAATTAAAAATTTAATTTTTTTCTAAAATTTTTTTTTAATTTATTTATTATTTGATCTAAAAAATAAAATGGAAAACATATAATCTAAAATTTTATTAAAGTAAAACACTTTATCACACAAAGAGCCGCTTTTCTTAATTCGCTTGACTACAGAAAGTTTTCTACAAAGCTGGTAGCTGGTCATCAATACACCACAAGTGATATTCACTGCGTTCTATAAATCTTTCATAAAGCTTATTCCCCAAAAAATTCCTGACGCTTGGTGCATTCGTCCAAGCTTTTTGTGTGCTATACAATATGAATTATATACATATTTCGCTCTTTATAGAAAGTCTTAAGGGGACCAGGTAGTCAAGAAATTTCAAAAAATCGATTGTTTTTTTTCGATATTTCGAAAGTATTGTATCTTAAGTATTTGTTTTTTTCCTTGTTCACTCCTTTCGGGAGCATAGGGCCTCGACAAGACTTCTCTTGCATTGGTTTCGTTAATCTATCGTTAATCTATTTGATTTCTGACAGGGTAGATGATTAGCCTGCCGCTATAACTTATAACTTAATTTTAAGTATCTTAAGAATATACTCATGCGGAAATTCCCAATATTATAGCTTCTACAGCCCATTAACTAAGTAGAGAGCGGTTCGCGCGCTCATGTACCTCAAACTTTAAACTCATTTATCTCGAACCCACATTTTTCGGCCTGGTGTTGTCAAAAAAAAAAACAAAAACTATTTAACCGAATCGTCTGAAATTTTAATATGTTGTTCACAACACCAATGGCTATTGCCCGTACTAGAATCATAATATTATTTCATTTATTTCATATTTTTTGATTGAAAAACTCAAAAATACCCCGATTTTTAGAGTGTCAAATTAAAAACCCCGCCATTTTGTAAAATTTTTATTTTTTATTCTAGTACGGGACATAGCTACAGTCATGCTGATTTTTATTTTTTTTGGTTTTTATGTTTCAGATAAATGGAAGAGCCAAAATGGACAACACTGTTCAGGTAAAATTTTTCGGGAGGGTCAACTTCAGCGTAATTTTTAAAATTATTAAAATTAAAAAAAATTGTTTTTTCATTTGTGTATGTAAAAGAAGTTAAATAAAAAGCCTACAAAATTTAAATATCGTTTCTCATTTTTTTATTGTAAAAAATTTCCTGAAAATACCCTAAATTTTCGAGCTCTAGACCGCCGGGACCCCTTAAGGAATAAGTCCACTGATGAGGCGTGAAAAATTTAATTGTGTTTTTTTTCAGCTAGGCAATGAAAGAAATCAAAATTTATATAATTTTGTTGTTTCAAAGCTATAGATAAAAGAAAATAGCGGCCATCGTAGCCAAATGGGTTGGTGCGTGATTACCATTTGGAAGTAGCTAGGTTCGAATATCCGGGTATGAATATGTGTAACGAATATCCATATGACAGAAAAACAATTTTCTAATAGTGGTTGCCACTGGCGGGCAATAGCCTTAACTTCTTCCAATTTCAATCGAGGCAAATGCTTGATTTCTCATGGCTCTTTTCAGTGAACAGTTTGATAACAGGAAAAAGTCGCAGGCAACCTAGTTCGACGAACACGATGGTTGAGTAATGATTGTTTAGGTCAAGATATTTTTATTTTTTCATTTATTTTTAACAAAACAAACGCTAACAAAAAATTGCCAATACTTTCACATATACATATATCGTATACTCTGCAAAAACTGCGATTAGTTCAAAATAAGTTTGGGACTAGTTGCAAAGAAAAATGCGACTATCGAACGAACTGTTCTTTTTGTTTGATCCTGTCCTATGAAGAGACTAATTGTAACCTTTTGCTGCCAAACGGGTACGAAGTGAGGTTTGCAATTTTCGAAATTCATATCTCTGCGAAACAATATTCAGATTTGACTCACTCGGCTATTTTCAATGCAATAGGGGATAGAGAACAGTATTGCATATACCTACCACACCTAATATCTATTCAATTTGAGAAATTCACATGCCTGACATTGAATTCGAGACAACACCTTCAGAATTGCAAGAAGTAGTCTACACATTATGCCATTGTCGTCATACGTCGAAAGAGTTGTTATTTACCTTTTTTCTCAGCTTTCTTATTTTCAAATTATGAAGAAGTGTTTCGAAATTTTCGAATTAGTTGCCAATTGTGTGCCATGCAGACTAGTCCGTATGTATATGCTCGCTTTAGAACCAGTCGCATAATTTTTCGAAGGGTACATACGCAAGGGTTCGTCCCAAAATTAAGAGGACATTTGGTCTACTGTACATGGTTTGTATGTATCAGAATAAAACATTTAAAGTGCATCGTCATCAACAAAGAAGCGCAAAAAAAACTCAGTCGATGTTCTTATTTACAAAAAACAAAAAACCTAAAAATTCACTCACATGTGCATACATATACCATACTTATGTAAATGCCAAGATTTTCCTTAAGCAAACATCTCGGTGTTAACACGATCAGTTTTAATCGATTGCACATATACACACACCTACACATGCATATGTATCCGAAAAGCGCGCAATTTTGCATTCCTTTACGGCTCATCGTCCATCACCCATCACCCATCATCCATCGCCCATCGTTCATACAGCTATGCGCAAGTGTCTTCACAAAGGTTGAGTGAGCCACTCAGCCGACAATCGACGAATTCGACAGACAAACTGGCGATCATTGCCCGAGGGTAAACTTTTCTACTGCATTCGCACTCCCTCATCATTCGCATTCGTGTGCCGCTGACTGATTGCGGCTCCAAACGAATGGATATGTGGATGGATAGATGGTTGGTTGGCTGGCCTAGTGGTGCTCGCCATGGCTGGTTAATGGTGAGGCGCACGACGAGCACATATACATACGGGTATGTATGTATGTGTATGATATGTAGAGCAATTCGAGCCCAAAGTGCTTGCTGATCGTGCAATGGTCGTGTGTTAACGCTGCTGCTCTGTATGGCGCTGCGGTATTTTACTTTACAATTTTCCAGCTGTGATTTTGCGCTTTTCATTCATTCGCCAACGAGCCACCGAAGTGGCATATAGCACACGCGGAAAAGCACTCATCGCGCGCGCTGAATGCTGATCGAATTGCTAACTTAAGTGATGCACTACAAGCAAATGTACATCCATACAAACATATATACATATGTATATGTATAAATAAATGTGCAGATAGAATGTGCATATATTGTTAATTGAATTAAGGTGAATTAAAATTGCAGGCCTCATGTTGAAGGGAGTGAATGAGTGAACGTGGCGTGGCGCCTAGGATTGTGATTGAGTGCAAAAAGTGGCTGCGCGTGCGCCTGCCAAGTGTAAAAAGTGTAGCGATAATAGTGTTTTTTAATGTATATATTATATATACATATTTTTTTTGAAAAATAAAAAATGATTAAAAAACGATGCATAAAAAATGTGTAACCAAGAATGTTGAAAAAATATTTTGTATTGAACGTAAAATGCTGAATTAGGTTTTTACTTTTGAAATAGTAGCCTCACTGCTAGTTTTCTCCGCAGCGCTACATGGAAAATAAATAGTAATATAAAGAAAAACAAAAAACAAGTACACACATATGGAAATCGTTACGCTTGAGGGCCGCAAGAAGAATATTTTATATGCTTGAAATACAAAATTATTTCCAAAATTAAATTTTTAACCGCTAAATTTGATTTTGGGTTTCTCTTCGGTGTTTTCGTGCCAGTGTACATAGTTTTGTGCAAAACTATTGAAAGTGAATGTGTTGTCCGAAAATGTAAAATTATTTCATATAATATATGTATAATAAGTATATACGAGTATATTATATACCTATAATAAGAATATTAGGCGAAATCAAGTGCTCAGAGCGCTTCTTCGCTTTATTTCGTTGATGAAACTAATATAATTAGAATTATCCGATTTACTTGATTTCCATGATTTTATTGACATTTTCAACGATTGGCCGCTTACCAGAGCGTGGCTCATCCTCGATGGGCATTAATGGAACGGAGTCAAGGGAATCACAGTTTTGCTAATGCATTCGAAATTAGAATATTTTGTGTCTATAAACAGCACTGACCTTTTACGTAGCCTTCTTCAGTTTTGGTGGTACTAAAAAATGTATCGAAGTCTCTCTTTTTTTACTTTCATTTTGGAACGCTGAATGCTGTTCGAAAAGTTGCTTGCGCCCCAAACACAAACTGCCGAAAGAAGTTTTTTAAAGGGAAATATGTATATATACAATATATATGTATAAGTATATATTAATTAGTTTGGGAAAAAAGAAATCAATTATTTTTGCGTGAAATATTTGCACAAATGGCTTTAAATTCTTTTGTGGTCGATCTTTTGCTGCTGGGCGATGCTGCGACTGCTGACTTGCCAGTCAACTTCGATTGTTTCTGTAAGTTTATTGACTTTTTGGACATGATCGAAATTTTTTTAACATCAAAAATGCCTAAACGGAATCGACGAAACCATATTTGCTTGTAATTAGTTGTTGCAGTAGCGGCATCATAAACACCATTCACAATTTCAGCGGCCTGGCTTCAAAGAAAAACTTTAAAATGTACCGAATTTTCTCTTGCTTGACTTCCATTGTTAACACCCTGTAACTCACAACTGAATGGAACAAACAAAAAACAGCAAAATAATATTTTTAGTGTGAAAAGTCACCTGGACAACGAGCATAAACTTTAAATTGTTTGAGCGATATTTTACGAGATCAATACAGCCATCTACCGAGAAAATAATGGATTTCTTTTTCCCTAAGCAAATATATAATTTCCTTTAACTCCGGTTGGAGCGTAGGGCCAGCATCTGGTTTCGGTAATCAATTTATTTCGAAATTATGGGGGATTAGCCCAGGATTCTTAGACCAATGGGAGGGCTGCTACCTTTGATAGCATACTTGGCCTATGGGCATGAGCCGCTTGATACAAGGCAGACCCCCGTTGTATCCACCACCAGCCTGTGGACAGACGCTACATTCTGCCTTGCCGTATAATTGTGTTTTGAGGATTATTCTTAGCTTCGGTGCTCACCCTCGACCTTATCGGCTTGGCAGGAATCGCTCACGGAGGCCATTGTACTTACTGATCCTCCTCATCACGACAAGAGGGGAATCATCAGGTCATACTACACTTTTAAGTCACCGACCTGATGAAATGTATATTAATATAACGGAAAATGTGATTAAATAAAGGCATCTAGAGATACTTCGACTGAAATTTCAAATTTGAAAAAGGCGAGCCAAGAAGCATCGAGTTATTGGTAACTTCGAAAAGGCTCTGGCTAAAAAGCACAAAGCTTAGGAAAGTAAAATAATAGATAGTCAAGGAGAAAAAGAGAGCAGTAACAGAAATAAAAATATCGGATAGAATAGAGGCAGAGTCCTGTGAGAACTTTCAGGTACTTTCAAAAATCTGAAATATCCTACTGGGAGAACGAATACTACTCATTCTCATGACATCGGAACCCAAAATTCGTAGCCTTGCTCTAGCAAAGTGAGGACACACATAAAGAGAATGCTCAGTGCTATTCGCTTTCTCTAAGCAAGACAGCCAAATCGGGTCCTCATGGGTTGTGTCCTGTAATAATACCGGCCATCAAGTGAACTTATTTTCTTCCAAGCTTTAGAAGCAAGTTCCACTGTTTTCTGTTCGGGCTTGTCACAAAACACTTTGCAGTTCTGTAGAGTCCTACACCGGACCATTGCTTTTTATGAAAATTGCATACATATTTGCTGATCAAATTTATGATTCTTACAGAACTGTTTCCTATTACTGGCTCTGGTCCCGGTGGGGTACTCGCTGATCCGCAGTTGCCCAATTCATCGGCAACTTCATTTCCTTGAGCAATGCGGTGTCCTGGAACCCATATACATAAGTACAAGCTTATTCCGCCTCGCACTTGAATTCTTGGACTACTTCTATTTCTATTTCCTATTTTTGTGAACATCCTTTTTCACTTTTTGTGGAAGTTTTGGAAGCATTAAAGTAATTAAAGGTAAATTACTTGATTCATTTTTATATGTACTTTTTATTTCCGCCAATAAATGTAATACCGGCATATATTCTCTTAAGATTTTGCTTCTTTAAGTTCTGAGTCTCTTTGTTGTTTTTTTGTTGAAAGTTATGTGTTTCCACGAAATTTAATTTTCTGCCACATATTTGTGTACATTTATAAACTTTTTATGTAATCTAGAACTTTATTAATTATTTGCCATTAAAAATTAAAAATTAAAAAAATGTGGTATTGCAGCTTACGTCAATAAGAAAAACAAGAAAATGTCAAATTTTTGTTTTTATAAAATCATAAATAGACACCCAAAAAAAATTGTAGTTAGGTTCTAATGCTCCAAAACATAGTTTGGATTCTTGCCCGTTTTTATTTTACGAAGAGTGCAACGCAATAGTTTAATCTCATTAATGAATTTGTTTTTAGGCCACCTGCTTCGACTTTTCGCCTGGTCTTCTCCTTTATTTACAAATATTATTTTCCAAAATTCAAAAAAGTATATATCAAAAATTAAACCAAAAATTAGTTCCAAAAATTGACAAAAACGAATTTCGTAAATTTACAAAATTTAATTTCAAAAATTCAGTATACTGTTTTTTCTTCATAAATTCACAAAATAAAGAACACTCTACTCGTATACATACTGCATCACTAAAGAACAATGGTACTGTTTTCAGTCGGAACTATAAAATTTATTGTATTTTAAACATCCGCCAAAATATACTAGAAAAATATTAAGATTTATGTAGGGTAAATCAAAAGTACCTTCAAAATTCTCATTATTTTGATTAAATTGATTAAGTTTTAAACAGTTTTATGCAAATCTTTTAAGCATAACCTTTTCTATTACCCTCGATGATTTCTTGGAACAAATATTTTTAAAAACTAATTTCATTATTAAAAAACTTGACTTTTCGAGTTACTTTCAAATCGGTGTAGCTCACGTAAATCTTACCATTTTTCGAAATATTTTTTCAAAAGTCATAGAATACATTTAATTTGTAATACCTGTAGAAAAAACTTCAACCTTCTTTTATGAGTTCGCTTAATGTATAGTGTAAAAAAATACTACGCCATCAAAGGATTTATTGTAGGAAGTTTTCAGTGCCTAAAATTTGGATAATGCAATTAAGGAAACATTTTCTTTCATTAAGAGGCGTCATACAAATTAAGAAAAATGCTTTATAAGTTACTTTTACATTACAATAAACAATTACTCAACTAAGAGTTCTAATAATTTATAACTTCTGCTCAAATATGAACGAGACGTTATTAATAAAACGGTCCGCGGATGACATATGGCAAAAATAAATTTTTTGGTTTTTGGTTCATGAGGCAAGTTTTCAACCGATGTACGGCCCTCTTTGAACGATTTGTACCACTGAAAATCACGTGCACGCGATAGAGCAGAGTCCCCATTGGTTGTCTGCTACATTTTTAAGGCGTCTGAAGCCGAAATTTTGTTGGAATAACACAATTTCAAACAAATTCTTTGTTCAACTTGAATTTCCATCGTTAAATTCGAAAAACACACTCGATCTTGACTTGTTTACAGTAGCACAGAAAACAAACTAGGTATGTGCCATATTACGCCGAAATTTGCAATGTAAGCTTATAACAGTCCTACCAAAAAACAAAAAATTTATTTTTGCCATATATCATCCGCGGACCGTTTTATTGATAACGTCTCGTTCATATTTGAGCAGAAGGTATAGAAACACGTAAAGATTTGTTTTGTTCAACAAACGTAAGAATGTGTTTGAACTGAAACTTATGTACCACTGCATTAAAAAAATGTAAGATGCCAGAAGTTTTACTCTACGAGTATTATTCGACAAAATTTTAATTGCGTTGCGTGGGTGCATTCTTTGTTCGATTTCAAAAATTTTCAAAATCATGCCTCAAAGGTCAATTACAGCGCTTATACTAAGTTTCATAAGCACACTACGAGTATTAACTCGAAAAATAAACGGCGACACGCACATTTTCCAAAAATAAAGATGAAAAAAATTAAATTATAAGACAAATAAAATATCGTCTCTTTTTTATACGTAAACGGTTAAGAAGCAAACTGTATTATATATTTGAAGTAACCTCAATCGAGATGAATCATCGTATAACTCTAAATATTTCTATTATAACATGGCTATTAACCACAGGATGGCATAAAAATGAGCAAACTAAAAATTGATATTTTATATTTTTGTATTGAAGTTGACATGAAATGATAACTACAATAAATTTTACTTTAAAAAATGCAACATTCGACGCTCAAAACCTACCGAAGATGTTAATGTATTTACGGTTTCACTTTACGTAACTGAATAAATTCGAAAAAATCTGAAGGGAGATGTGTTCCAATAATGGCAGAAAGAAATTTTTTCTAGAAAAACTTAGGAGAAAAAAACCTAAAGATAAAAAAAATTATTAAAAAAACTTACTTTTTTGTTTTTAAAATTGTTTAACAATTTTTTTTAAAACCATTGTTTTGTTTTAATTTTGAAAAATGAGAAATTGTTTTTTGCCATTTTTGAATGGAGTTAAAACATTTTTTTTTTCCTATTTAAAAGAAATTTTTTTTTAAGTTTTTTGGCGCAAAATTAATCATCCAATTTGGTTTTAGAATAATAATAATAAACGAATTATTTTTATTGATTCAAATCTATATTTTTGCCTTTACGTGCTCCATTGCTGGTCCGTTTGTATAATGCAGCTGTCTAGTGTATTCTCCTTTCTTTTTGATTCGCGCGATAGTCGCGATAGTCGCTTAAACGACTTTAGCCGAGCGTAAAAAAGTGCTCCAGTCGTTTCTTTCTCGTGCTAACCGGTGCCAGTTGCACACCAAGTAAAGCCAAGCCCTTCTCCACCTGATCTTTTCAACGCAGAGGAAGCCTTCTCAATTACCACCAGCTGGTACCACATCGAATACTTTCAGAGCTGAAGCGTTTGTATATACCTATTTGGACGACATGGCCCACCTCCTGAAGCCGCTGGATGTTTATTCGCTGTGCTACGTTTATGAACGTCGTAAAGCTCATAAAGCTTATTGTTTCATCGCCAACGAGTCTCGCCATCACGTACGTGCAAAGGTTCAAAAATCTTCCGCAGAATTCTTCTCCCAAATACTGCAAGGGACGCCTCACCGGATGTTGTCATCGTCCATGCTTATGCATTATACGTTCGCAGAGGCATGATGAGAGGTTTACCGTTGGATTTCAAGGCTGACATTGTTATCGGTGTAAATGCTGGTTCCTAGATAAACTAAGTCTCTTATAACTTCGAAATTATAATTGTCCATAGTTACGTGTGGGTCGATAGGCGGGTACGCCGACCGTTTGCTTGATGAGAGGAGGTACTTCGTTTTGCCCTCGTTCACCAGCAGACTCATCCGCTTTACTTCATTATCCAGTTTGGAAAAGTCAGAACTAACAGCGCGGTTGTTAAGGCCGATGATATCAATATCACTGGCATATGTAACAATTGTACGCTCTTATAAAAAATTGTGCCTGAGCGATTAAGTTCTGTGGCTAGAACGATCTTTTTCAGCATTAGGTTAAAGATGTCTTTGGTTAAAGAAGTATTGAACGACGTCATTTTGCAAAGCCGCATTAGTTTTGCGGGGATACCGAATTCAGACAATTCGGGATGTAGGCAACTGCATTTCGTGCTGTTTAAGGCCGCTTTAAACTCGTCAAATGTATGGTGTAAGTCGATTCTATTTTCATGGGTATTTTCCACGACATGGCGTATTGTAAATATCTGGCCCATTGTAGATTCTCTGCCTTCAAGTGCCAAAATGATTGACGTACAACGCCGCCACTCGCAAAAATTATGAATCTTTCGACAGGGTGGTTAATTTTGCCCCACCTTATATATGTACATGGAGCACGGCACTAGTTCTCCAGTAGACTATACCCATTTGTTAATGTAGGGTATTTTAACACCTTAACACCACAATTGCAAAAGAATGAAAACTTAATATGAGAAACTAAAGAAAAAATGTTTAAATGTGAAAGGTAGATGGAAAATGAAAAACAAGCTAACTAAAACATAATTTAAAGAAAAGCTTTAAAGGAAATTTAATGCGCTGCCATTCAGCAAAGCTTAAGCGAAGTCAGAGCCAGATAGTAACAGCAATAACATGTGTAATAACAGCAAGCCAACGGCAAAATACACATGCATACATACACGTTTATGCATATGCAAGTGTAATAAGAAAGCAACAGTACAACAAACAACAAGCAATCAAGACGATTAATTAGTGCATAAAGTGCGCATAAATAATTGAGATTGCCGTTAAATGAGAAAAGAAAAACTAAAACACACGAGCCATACATTTGTACATACACATATGTGTGTGTGTGTGCACATACATATAACTGTCTTATATTATAACACAATAATATTTACAACCAACTAGCAAATAAATAAAGAATAATATCATTCAAATTGTGTATGCCCATGCATGTGCATGTTTTTGTGTGTGCGAGTTTGTGGAGTGCTACAGTAAATTTCTCTCAGTGCACTCACATGTGATTAGCTGCAGTTAAGCTATGGCAATTCGCTTTCAAACAGTTAACAATTAACTAATACAAACATGTGCCACGATAATCCATCTTTATTTCATTGAATAATGTGCGTGTCTGAAACAGAGTGATTTTTGAATAAATTAAAATGTTTATTTTTCTAATTTCAAATAGCTTTCTTAAATGTAAAAATACGTAGTTAAATGCCATCAATGTAGCTATAAAGAAAAATTAAAAAAAATCTGTTGCAAAAATTTTCTATTTTTAAATGCAAAAAAACAAAAAAATTTTTTTAGCAATTTTGAACAATAGAAATTTTATTACCAGTAATAACAATAATAAAAATACGCATATTAGAGCGAAGCGCAAAATATTTTTTCAAAAGTAGCACCTAACATTCGAAGTCTTAACTTAAGGGGTTAAGGAGCAACGTTTTTTGCTTAAAAGATACTCGAATACTTTAAAAGTGGCATACTCAACGCATTAAGGTGGAAAAAATATTTAAATGCATTCAGTGGAATCGCGGTAACTCGCAAGCTTGATAATTTAAAAATCGCGTTAATTCGTGGCAACGTTCGATGCCTTGGATAACTCATAAAAAATGTATGTCATTTGATCCCCTCTATGATTCGCTTCTTATAAAATGCTTTGTAACTCTGTTGTTGCTCTATATATCGTAATTGACGAAATAGACGAAAAAATCGCAAAGTGACTTTAGCTTTTGGGGCTACCAAATTACTTTTAACTCCAATTCTCAACTCGTAGTTCCACTAATTCCAAAATGGTGATTACTCGTAATATTTTGGGCCCTTGAATAACGTGTTATCGCCATTCCAATGTACTTCTATTTTTTTATATTTTCAATTGTATCACAACTGTTCCCAGTCTGCCGCGCACTATATGGAAAACTGTAGAAAAATGTTTCCTTTAAACTATAAGCTGGGCGTGCCTTCCAAAAGAAGCTACGAGAGTTGTTTGGTCTATCAAGCGGGGGATACGATTATTCATCTCTTAGAAAACTGCCTTGTGCCTGTGTAAAACAGAGTACTATACAATAACTGCGTTGACCTGTTCTACTCCATCTATTACACATAAGCACCGTAGAACATGTCGGCTTAAAATGCTCACCAAGGGCTGGGACACTGTGTCGTAAACTCCAGTGTACCAACTTCGACTTTAATGTCATAGAGAGAGCCCGGCCACTCTTTTCATTCGCACTTGTAAGTGTCATATCTTATCTTCGCGTATCGAAATGGCATGGACTTGGACAATCTTTGGTTTCAACGGGATGATGCACCATGCCACAATCGATATATTGCCTTCCACAATCAGTAATCGTGTTATCACCTGCCCGGTGCTGTCAATTGATCACCTCGGAGCTGCGATTTTACGCCTTTAGATTTCTTCTTTCTTCAATAATATACCGAAAAAAAACCTAGTTTTTGTAATTTTTTTTAACCTCCCTTTATTTGTATTAGCAACGGTAAAATTTTTGGGAAAAAGAAAAAAAATTGCGCAATTAAGTGTATGATCAATGAAATTGATGTGGAAAATTGTAAAAAGAAATATTTCTTATATAAAAAAAAAAAAATAAAAAAAATTTAGTTCCGTCTCTTTTAATATAAGAAAGTTAAATTTTTTTCCAAAGGAAAAAATAACTACTAATTTTGGAAAGCACGAAAGTGATTTTAGTCTCTTGGTTCTTCTAATTTTGTGCCTTACTCGCTTAGCCTAAACAAATTTCTTACAAATCGCTCCTCCTTAATGCATGAGAAGAGCAAATAAGATGCTTTCATATATTCGCTTAATATATTTGAAAGTGTTGTTTGTGGGAGTAATTCTATGCCAGAAGTAAACTCATAAAATGTGTTTAGAGCCAATTTTTGGAATTTCCTATTTGTTTTATTTATTCTATTCTACTTTTATCTATCCTAAAAAAAATATTTTTTATGCATATTTAAAATATGTTAGAAATTTCTCGCGGTGTGGCGAATCAGTTATTAAATTAATATTAATTAAATTAAATATATTTTTTGTATAGAATTACAAAAAAATTTACAGCTTGCTAACTTTGACTAAATATTTATTAATATAAATTAAATTATGATTTTAGTACCTAAGCGCAGAGCTTTTCTACAAAATTTAATAGTAAAAATAAAACAAAATTATAAATTGAGAAAAAAAAAATATATATATATGTATAGAAAAAGGGGGTTTCTGAACAAAAGAATAATAAAAATTAGACTATTATAAAACATAATATTAAAAATAAATTTTTCTAAAGAAATGTAGTAATAAAAATGAAAATAATTTTGAAGGGAGTTGTTTTTAAAAAACAATATAATAATAAAAATAGAAGATTATAAAATAAAATAGTTTTTCTAAATACATTTAATAACAAAAATAAACAAATACAAGTTATAAAGAAAAGCAGCTTTAAAAAAAAAGAATAACAAAATTATATTAAAAAGTAAGTTTAAAAAAAAAGTTGGTATCAAAAATTAAAAATTATGAAGGGGTAGTTTTTCTAAAATATATTGTAATATAACAATAAAAATAAAAAAATTATAAACTATTGGCATTATATAAAAAAAAAAATAATAATAAAAATAAAAAATTATAATTTAAAGTAGTTTTTCTAAAAAAATTAATAGTAACAATATAAAAATGATAAAAAATTGAATAAGAAGCAAAATAAAATAGTTATTAAAACAAAAAAAAAAGAAATACGGTAGTAAAAATAATAAAATTACATAAAAAAGTTTTTCTATAAAAATATAGCAATAAAAATAAAAAATATAAAATAAGTAGTTTATCTAAAATAACATTATAATAAAAATAAAAGTATTATAAAGCAAAGTAGTTTTTCTAAAAAAAATTTATTAATAATAAGAAGAAATGATAAAAAAATTGTAAAATAAAATTAATAAAAAAATTAATAGTAAAAATAAAAAAATTATAAAACGAATTAGTTTAAAAAAGATAACAATAAAAATAATAAAATTATAAAGTAGATTAGTTAAAAAAAAAATTATAATAATACAAATAATGAAATTTTATATTTTTCTTTAAAAATATATTAAAAAAAATAAAAAAAAATTATAAAGTAAAGTAGTTTATCAAAAAAGAATATGATAATAAAAATAAAAGCTTTGCAAAACAAAGTAGTTTTTCTAAAGAAATTTAATACAGGTATCCCTCGTATAACGCGATAGTTACGTTCCAGAAGAATTGCGCGTTATGTAATTCCGCGTTATCTAAAACATAGTTTTCATATAAATTTGGGGGTTATGTTCCAATAGGTTTTTTTTTTTAAATAAAATACATACAAAATAACAGATGCACATATATTTCAACTCAATACTAAAGTTCAGACTTTATAATACAATTAAAAACACAAAACAAAAAATTTGAAAACAAACTAAAACAAATTAAAGGTTTATTAAAAACTTTATTGTTATTCTTCAAACTTCATATGGTAATTAATCTGTTTCACTGTCTTCAAAGATATTTGCACGTGGGCGTTTTGGGGGAGCAATAGCTTCATCAGAAGATATTTCTTCAACATAGTTTTCACTATTGGATAAGGAACTCGTTCTGGGACCTTGTGGTTCTATAATTGCAAAATCTGTTATCAGTTTTTGGTGGGTGGTTTTTTTAAGCTCCTTTTCAATTTCGTAATAAGGTGCTAGATTAATATCTATTCTATCTATCTAAGGCAAAAAAGGGTAATTCCCGGTTTACATTAAAAATACATTACATATTATAAATATGTGTTTACCAGATTTTATAATTATGTATTTTCCCCTTCGCATTATATAAGCCTAAATTTCCCGTTGTACTGAAACCTAATTTTTCCAAATCGCGTTATATCGAAACCGCGTTGTATAAGACCGCGTTATACAAGAGATACCTGTAATAACATTAAAAAAATGATAACAATTTTTTTTAATAAATTTTATTAAAGTTTACCATTACAAAACAAAAGGTCAAGTTAAATAGTTAAAAAAAAATAGCAATAAAAAATAAATCCTTATATCAAAAATACGTTTTTCTTTAAATATGATTTCGAAACTTCTCATATGGAGGTTTTATCGAAACCGAATTGACATAATATTTTGGTCTATTGCAGCCAAAAAAGAAGCAGCGTTAGAAGTAATAATATTGCAGCAAACACTCAAATTTATGCAACAATTATATTAAAATAAAGCAACAATTATTAAAATGACAACAACAATAATAATAAAAAAGAGCAATATAAGTGAAAAATTACTAAAAAGAAAGGAAACTTTACAACAGTAACATTCACAAAATTAAAAACAAAAACAGCACTAGTAGCAAAAACAACAAATTCAATCATAAAGAAAACGCAAATTATCAACTTCGGCCACCATAAAAGTAGCAATTAAACAACACGTTGAACATAGCAAAATCAGCCGACATTTTACAATATAAAATACACAAAAGCAAAGAAACAAAAACCGAAAATCACAAAACGCAAAAAATTCAAGACTCTGCAAAAAGTTTTAGCTGCGCTGTGGAAAAGCGTATGAAAAGTAATAAAAAAACAAAATAGCTAAAATACCGCCAGTCACAATACAACTGGTGTTTGTGTGCGCGCGCACGCCCATCTAGCAGGCTAACCAGTGTAAACAAACGCTAACCCTGCTATGCTCAGGCAACAACACAGAGAGCCTCAACAACAATTGTCTTAAGTGTGGTTTCATTGCAGAAGTGTTTGCCTCTGTCAGCTTGACTTCAACACTGTTCCAGCAGCGTTTCGATCGCGTGGCTAACAGCTCGCTTTTTTATAATATAGTTGGCGGCTATGTTGCCCCCATTTATGCCCAACTCACAAAATACGTCACGCTGAGCGCACGCGTTTCCAACTCCGAACCCCTTTCGTTGACATCAGATTTTGATTTTATTGCGTGGCTTTCGTTTTTCCACGCTTTGTGTTTTCAATTTCTATTTAAATTCCCTTTTTGTGAGTTTTGTTTTGCTGAGAATTTTCAACACCAACGCGTTTTGTACGGCGGCAATAGCCATAGCCATAGCCACAGTTACAGAGCCATCACAGCCGCTGTTTAGAGCGTCGACGACGACGACGACGACGACGAAGATGATGATGTGCTCACCTAGTGGCTTCGTTTTGATTTTAATTACAACTTTAATTTGGAATTGTTTGCATTTTGGTTGTGCAGTGCGCAATCACAACGACAACGCCAACAGCAATAAAAACGAAACCACCAGCAATTACAGTGGTTCGTACATTAGCACAGCGAGCCACAATCATGATGCGGCCGATCGTCGCTTTGCAGATGGTCTTGATGTAAATGATAGTGGGAGTAGTAGCAGCAGTAGAAACAGTAGCAACAGTAGTACGAGCACCTACCACTTTTCCAGCGGCGGCAATGCGGCTACTAATCCCAACAACAATGCCGCTGTTGGCGGTCGCCGCTTGCACATTGATATCACGCGGAAGCATAGCGTTCATCTGAACGGTGTCGAGGTAAGTTCTGATTGTTTCCTGATTTGTACTTTTGTGGGTCAGCAGTTTATTTTGGTAAAACAATAAGAACAACTGTGGGCAATATAGTTTTGTCTTGTTTCGCTTTGAGGTCAATGGAAATGCAAAAGAATGGCATATCTCTGAATCTCATACGATAGTCGTACTCAAAATAGGTCAGTATCAAGTGCATACATACATACATACTTATACATATGAACTCTTCTGATTTCTTAGTTTTATTCTATGTAATTATGAATGGTATTGTAGTCAGTGTAATGCTATAAGTTTTAAAAATTTGGTATATATACTTATATCATATTGTCTTATTTTTTGCACATATGCATGTATGTACGAGGTGTGTTCAAAAAATAAGGTGAATTTTCAAATTTCGCGGGCTACGTTCATTCGACTTATTTTTAATGGAGATTTGTAGAATTTTTATAAATCAGGTACAAAGTTTGAAATTTTGATTTATATGACATTTATTTCAAAATAAATTTTATTTTTATAAATATATTAAAAAGCCGAAGAAAAGTGGTCCAAATAGGTCAAGTAGTTGTGGCACTATACTTTTTAATTAACTCCATTGGAATCTACGCATTGAAAAGAGGGTAAGCAAGGCCAATATAGCTTTCTACTCCTGCAAATCTATATTTGGCAAAAAATGGAGACTGAAGGCCAAGGATCGTTCTTTGGATGTACAACGTAGTGGTTCTGCCAATTTTAACGTTCGAATGCCTAGTTTGGTGAGAAGCTTTTCGGAAGGGCTATAATATCACTAAACTGGTTTGCGTGCAAAGGACTGGCTGTATTGGCATCTCCGGAGCATTTATAACTTGAATGTCGTCTTACACTTACTTCTTATCAATTTCTACGTTATTTCCATCGCTGCTCAGAGGCAATGTCTCAAGGGACATGGTAGTATTTTCAGGCAGTTAACACCGCATTTCTCTGAACTTCGTACAGATCTTTCTATTTGCAAATTGGAGTTTGAGGGGCGTACCTGGGCAATCGCTCCAAGTAGGCAGGATTGGAATGAAAGGAAAGTATGTACCGATACTGGTACCTCTGTCTTCACTGACGGATCCAAGAGGGAAGCAGGGGGTTTCCTTAAATTAGTCACTTTATCTACTTATATTTCCTTAAAACTCCCGCTAGTGTGTTTCAGGCAGAAGCCTTTGCGATCCTGTAATTATGCATAACACTTAGGGAACGTGGCAGCTGGGAAGATCCAAACTCCTTTAGTAAGGAGGAGATCAAATCTTTTAGGTGTGCAGGTAGCATTTCTCTTATCTGGATTTCAGGACATGACAATATAGATGAAGTTGACATTACTGATGAGCTTGCCAGGAAGGGGTTAATTGAATTGGTCTCAGTGATCGAACTAACTGCTAACTGTGAAGTAAACTCTTCCATCAAAGGGACAACTCAATCATTTATGACTGTACGCATATCCCAATAATAAATACTGTGCGAAGACGTCATAGACGTAAATTTGAATAATCTGTGAATACTTTAAAGCAGATATCGCCCTCACGGAATCACCATTGGAGTAAATTTTTTAGTATACCTTCTAAATGGTTGAATTAGGTGAGAGGACCTCAACTATGCACCAAATTTGCAAATTTTGTAGCTCTTGTTGATTCTGAGGAATCAGTAAGTATTCGTACAAGTACATAAACTTTATCAAAAAAGTCCTTGAAGTTGATCAATAAACGTGTCCCCTTCAGAATAGGTCGCTTCTGGAATTTGGCTAACAAACAACTCTATTAACGATTTTAGTGTTTGCCTGTATGCAAAAAAAAAAAAAAATTAAAACCATGTCCAAAATACTTGAATCTCTTGACATGGAATAGCTCAGGTGCCCCATTAATTTTTGTTCACAGAATAAATTTAGAGAATCCCACCTTCGAAAGTAAAAATTATTCATAGAGCCAAGAGCTCCCGGTGGCTTACCATTGCCTGCCTTAAGGCCATCGGTTTAGTTTATTTTGAAGTTAACTTTCTTTAATTATGATCAGAGTAAGAGACGTCTTATTTTTCAAAATATATGAACATAGTTTGAAAGAGACTCATGTTTGACTTAATGTTCCAAAATTTTGTGCGCGTATTCAGTCCCGAGTCCTTATTTACACATTAATTCACACTCTCGGGTTGTTCGAGCTAAAGTCAAACAAGTAAATGGCGGCCGCCGTAGCCGAATGGATTGGTGCGTGACTATCATTCGGAATTCAGAGAGGACGTAGTGAAAGACCAAAATGAAGAAAAAAGTTTTCTAATAGCGGCCGGAGGAGCTCGGCCAAACATCTAAAAAGGGTGTACGCGCCAATTATATATATATAATATATATAAATGGTGATACCTTTCCTGATTGATCAAAAATTCTGCCAAGACTACACCGCCGCTGAGAAAAAATTGACTGTGAAGGGATTGACTTCAAAGATTCCTCTTTTCATAGGTATATTTTTCTAGCGTCTCAGTAGCCTCTGCACAACCACATAATACAAAACTAATTCCAGCCGGTCGTCGATAGGTTCCTACAATGGACGCAATTTCGTTTTCGGGTTCATTTACATTTATTTTGACCAAACTTCTATTTCGACCGCCGAATTTGTGTCTTTGGAAAAGGCGGAAGAGACTCAAGAAGCTACATTGCAGAAAGATGATGGATTACAAGGCGTTGCCCATTCGAAGCAAAATTGTGAGATTAGCTTCGGCTGTCATGACTTCAGATATTCGGCATCAAAATTCACATCCCCACTAATTTCACACGTATCTTACGAAGTATACTTTTTTTTCAGATTTTGTCAACCTTTGTTATAAACAAACCGTTTTTATAACACCGATTACGTCAGCAAATCAGCGTATCCCTTCAAAATTGCTGAGAGCCACACCTACCGAATTCTCTCTACTGTGCTTTCTCCGCCACTGTCCTGATATTTGATTTCATGTAGAAAGAATTTTCAGCTTTCTACAAAAATTTAGAGGAATGAAGTCCGTGAATACTATTAAAAAAAAACATGCTGGAAATGTCTTGAAAATATTTTAATGTCCAAAAAGTAATTTCTAGGTTCTGTTGCTTATAAAACGAAGTTTAAAAAAAAAATACATCCACTTTTGTAGATTGCCTAACGTTTTACTGTGAGGATTATTTCGTTATGAAAGTAACAGTTACTTCGCTTTTTACAATCGCTTAATTACTTGCGCTTTTCTTTATTAGCCCTATACAATGAAAACTTGCAAGACATACACTTAGATGTGTACGTATGTATGCACGCATGTATTTGTGTATTGCACTCTGCATAAAATGAAATGCCTCTGTGAAGTCATTTGAAATTTTTTAATCATTTCTAGCTCACCCACAAGCAGCGGTTTCTGTTTGTTTGTTTGTTTTCTTGGCGGCTCTGCACAAATTTTCACGCTTTTCGACCGAACTGACGTAATTTATGTAAATACTAGCAGAGAAAATTAAAAAAATGCAATAAAATGATTTTTTCTTTTGTTTCCCTTTTATTAATGATTGTTATTATTTCTTGTGTTGGGTAACATCTTCCCAAAAAATGAGTAGCGAAAAAATGGGTGCATTGTGCTATAACAAAGTTTGCAATAAGTTTGGAAAAATAACAAAACAAAAAAAAAAAACTCCAGCAGAAACAGTGGTTGATGTATGAAAGGTGCTTTTTGAATAAATGAAATCATATTTACGATGTTATGAAAGCATATAAACGTTTATGGCTTCAGTTATATAAAGTGAGGGGAGCAATTAATTAATTTTTATATCACTTAATAAAAGCGAATTTGGGTGTTTTTCTTTTGAGAAACATATGCTTTTGTTTTTTGAGATATTAGTTTTCATGCTTTGATTCATGCGCTTAAATATTTTCCCTAGCTAGTTGCAGAAACCAAAAAAAAAAATCCGTGACTTTCTTCATCCCATCTTAAATGAAAAAATATATTTGCAGATAGCTTTTGAATCAAATTTTGGCTTTCGACTTGGAAACATTACTTACAGTAACACTCAATTTGACAGCTCGTTTGTTCTCATGTGTGTCATTCGAGTCAGGCCTCATGATTACAACTATTTTCTTAAGAGCGTAGCGCAGATGAGAGTTTTATATTATCAAATCAAGTGTTGTCCAAATCACGCGAACTTGCAGACAACTGATCCACATTTCAAATAAACCTGCATCTTTCCGTTTACTCTTAATACAAAATAATGAAAAGCAAAACTAACTAATTTAAATTAATATATTTTTTTTTTTACGACATGAGAACAACAATATTCTCAGTGATGCAAATCTTTCGAACCTACGCACCATCGAATGGTAGTCACGCGCCAACCCATCGGCTACGGCGGACTTAATATACATACATTAGGAAATATAAATTGGCGCTTATTCTTTTTTTTTTAAATCTGTATGGGGTTAGGTGATGATTTTCAATAATTTTTGTTTTGCTAGTCAGTTTCTTTATTTTACAAAAATAAAAACAAAACGTTAATACAGCAATTTCCAAAAAAATTGGAGAAGTTATCACTGTTTGTGTGGAGTTCGTTTCTCTAGAGGTCCCTTGCGGTGATTATCATAATCCCTCGAGAATCATCTAAAATCAATTGGACAAAATAAATTAGTTTTATTAATAGATAATCTTGTGTCTGATCGAAGCTTTTTCAAAATTAACAATATGGCGGCCTCAGGAAATATTTGTCAGACTTTCGAGAAAAAACCGACCATTAATTGTTTAAAAAAAATCGAAATTAAAACAAAAAAATTCTTCGATCAGGCACGAGTTTTTTTATGTTTCTCAAAAGCAGTACACATTTGATTGAAACCTACCAAGCGGTTTTTAAGTTACAGTGATCACCAGTTCAAAAAACAAAGTTTTGCTATCGATTTGTGTAGAGTTATACAAATTATTTAATTACTTACGCTGTGCCATCTATCCCTGGGCCATATAATAGTTCTTCAGCCGTCATAGCAGCTTCCAAAATTTACTTTGATTAATGATTTAGCATTAATCTGTTTTCATAGTCTGTAAGAAATACTGTATTTTTAGACTATTCATTGAATTAAATAAATAAATTAAATAAAAATAACGATTTGCTGTTGCCTAGGTAACGTTCTACCTTCTCGAGTGTTATCGTTAGCGCGCTTATCTACCACTTTCGTATGTGCAGCATCCATTTTTTTAGCATACGAACGCTCCGGAGCGTCCGAGCGCCGTTAATTGCCATTGTTAATTGTTTAATAACTCGAAGAGTATTTGTCGAATTTACTTCAAATTTTCTCACAATATCAATTAAGATATTATACTTTAAGAAAATGTAAAAAAAGAAAATCCAATTTTGTAAATTACTCTCAAGTCATCCTTAACTTCAATAACGAAGAAAACAATTTTGTGTCGACAATTGACATGAGGCGTACTTCCACTTGAGTAAAATCTTTGTTTTTGGGGCCTTGAAAGTCCATGTGTGATGTAGGAAGAACCATTACATCCTCTCATTGTCACTGTGTGGTGCTGCGTTTACGCGGCAGGATTGTATCGTATTTTTCTGACGACGTCATCGGCCATACGGTCACTGTTATTACTGGGGCGAATGCTACTTCTTACTGCGGAAAGTGGATGAGCGGGGCCGTTCTGGCGATTTGATATGACCAGCAAGATCGCCCGATTTAATTATGTGATTCTTCTCACTTTGGGCTACTTGAAGTCGTGGGCTTATGCTGACAAGCCTCAGACAATCGCAGTCCTTAATGCTAACATTTATTACCGAACATCTTGCGGAATGTTTTGAAAAATGCGATAAAACGGGCACACATATGTATCGACATGACGGATATTATCGTTCCACTGAACAAAAGAAATTGGAAAGGACCAAATAAGGGACCAGAAATCAAAATCATTTTTGTTTATTTAGTAAAAACTTTATTCAAAAATAAGCAACTGGATGTCTAACAGAAATTCTAAACAGCAAAATATCATTCGTCTGTGAACATAACCTTGGTCCAATCACGATTAAAATTTTCGTTTGTCCATACTAATCGTTTTTGAATATGCGCTTCAGTCAAAAAATATTTTCTTTTTGACGAAAGCTTTTGCTTCGCTTGCCTTAGACTTGAGTTAGGATTTTATACGAATAAACTTGCAATGGCTTTGCCATCGCTTCCTGAGGTTGCTTTGGTGAAACCTCTGCTGGGCTTATCGTCGACGTTGCCATCAACCTTGAATTTATGATTTCACTTTCTTACAAAGTGACTTGACTTTTTTAAGTATGATACTTAGCGGCCTTGGTTGTAGCCATTCTCGGACCTTTGCGATGACTGTTTTGAAGGTATCGAATCTCTTTTGATTGGGGGCAGAGAAGAGAGAGCTTACTTTCTCCTCAGTGAAGTTGTGCAGGTGATCCCTTCTGAACTTATACAATCTTTGCTTTTCGTTTCGAAGTGTCTTTTCAACGGAGTATCCTCATCTAGGTGTACAGCATCGCGAAACCATTACATCGCCAAAACTCGAGCTCATATATTTTACTATTCCATTTTCTTTAGTACTCGCCGTCCATGTGAACAGAACCATAGATCTTACGTAGCATAGTTCGCTCTTTGCACGAAACTCAAGAATTTATTACTACAAAAAAGTTATTTGGAGCCTACTTTTTCTTTTCATCAATTGAGCACTACAGCCTAACCATTTATGAATTCTTTCAATTGCTACAATGGAATTTTCCAAAAAAGCAAAGAAATTTGGAATCATACAGATACACCTGTATAAACCTTTTTTCTTGTCGTTAGTTTAAATTAGTAAAATTCCTCTGCATACAGCGAATCTCTGAAGCATAGCAAACGTGCGCACGCGTCATGAACAATTTAATGAAAAGCGTCATATGAAAAAATGTTAGAAAAATTGGATTAAAGAATTGTTCTCGGTTTTCTCAAATAAAAAAGTTGAAAACGTGAACTAAATGTGAACAGAAATGGAACAAAACCTCTGCTGGAGTTGACGAAGGTTGAACGTTGACTTATAATGGCTATATACCAACCTATTTAATGGAGGACAAATTTAATTCTGTGTATGTATGTATGTATGCATGCATTTATTAAATCATATCCCAGCAAAGTTATGATAATTCAAAAGTATCTGCAGATTTATTTGAATTTTGTTATTATTAATAATAAATAGGATTATGTTAATTCACATTTGTAGACGCATACATACATACATAAATAAAAATATGCGAATATATTGTATTATATGTGCACATACATATAAATATATGGAATTGTGTAAATTTCTTGAGCTGCTGCATATTTACTTACACTTAAGAAGCTCTGAATTAAATATTTATTATTCAAATAGGTAAGGATAAAAAATGGTAATAAATAATTTTATGAGGAGTGCCTCGTATTTTCCAATTTGGTCATGCCCGGTCATGCTTCTGCGTCGTCGTCTCGGCCGAATATTCACGCTGCGAAGGTTATGCTATGTATTTGGTGGGACCAATTAGGTATTATTTATTATCAACTGTTAAAACCAAGCGAAACCATCACTGGGGATCGGTATCGACTTCAATTGATGTGATTGAGCCGAGCACTGCGCGGTCGCACTGAGAAGCGGCCGCAATACGCGGAGAGGCATGAAAAAGTGATTCTACATCATGACAACGGTCGGCCTCACATTGCCAAACCCGTTAAAACCTACCTGGAAACACTGCTATGGGAAATCCTATCCCACCCGCCTTATTTTCCTGATATTGCGTCGTCCGATTATCACCTGTTCCGATCGATTGCACATGGTCTAGCTGCCCAGCAGTTCCATTCATATGAAGACATTAAAAAATGGCTTGATCCGTGGATAGCCTCAAAAGATGAACAGTTTTACTGCGACGGTATACGAGATTTACCAGAAAAATGTGAAAAAGTAGTAGCCAGCGATGGGCAATACCTTCAATGATTCACTAGTAACCATTTTTTCAGAATTAAGTTGTATATTCATCAAAAAAACAGCGATAACCTAGTTGCGCACCTAAGAATAAAATCCATCAAATTCATCAGTTACAATAGTTGCCGAACTTGAATACTTAGTTTCGAGAAAAACGCGTTTAAAGTTTTCCTCTTGGGCATCAAGAGAATATGCATTATACTATAGTGACTCGCGAGCCACACGCGGCTCTAAGAACGTTTTGTTTATATTTTTTCTGAATCCATTTGAAATTAACTTAGTTCAAGGTGAGTTTTTCATTTCCAAAATAATTATGATTCAAAAAACATATGAATAATTTGAATTAATAGAGATGGAAGAAGAGCAAGCTCTACAGTTAAAATATAAGTCGACGTCGATCACTGAATTTTGGAAATTTTGTGCCGGAACGAAGTATCCTGAATTAAAAAAATTTAATTAATGTTTAATATTTAAACTCAATGCAATATGTATATGTACTTTTATTTAAATGTTTTCAATAAATATACAATAGTTTCTGTACAAGTTTTTGTTATACCTTTTTTGCATACATTTAAAATACGTATTTAATTGCGGCTGGCGAAAAATTTAAAATTTTGAAAAATGGCCTGGACTATCAAGGAGTTTGGACACCCTTGCTATAGTAGTTATAACTATTTTGCTATAAGAAAATGTAAAATAGAAAAAAATCGATATTTTTTACTTCTGACTCTCCAATCCATTGATCTATCAACGCTTCCACAATCTTACACAGAATAAGCAATTATGTGTCATGAAACCATGCTTAGAAAACGTAATAGAGCCTACATACGATTTCAACTTGGACACCCAAATTGTCAGGTGTATATTGGAAAGAATGTACTCAGCTGTTTTCATTAACGAAGGATCCATCTTCTTGTTCAGGATGCGACTGGCAGAAATACCTACGATTCATAGCCTGGGATAATAAGTTCTTGTGAATTATACCCCATCAAAAATCTTAAAAAAATAGCACATTAATTTTCTGACTGGTCTGTAAAAATGGAAATGTGAATTTTTGGTTGGTTGGTTGGTTCAAGTGGGGATTCCTCCAGAATCCAACTAGCGCTTCCGCACAATTTTGTTGCCACATTCTCGTTACCAACATGTTTAACGGCTATTTACAGCAAGATTATATCTAGTCTGTGCGGTTTAAGAACCTTATTAGAATGTTGAGATCCAAGCCAGACAGTTGTTCGAGACTCTCGGTTGGACAGCGGTTGGACAGCGGTTGGCCCAGGGTTAATATTCTGTCCTTCCATAGGGCAAGGCCTTCACAGAGGAAGTGGAAGATTGTTTCCTTTTTCTCCGGTTGTTTACAACTGTGACAGTATGTATTGTGAGGGATGCCCATTTTGGCTGCTTGTTCTCCGACAGACCAAAAGCCAGTTGTGACTGCCGTTAGTCTCCAGGCGTCCCGTCGTTTTATGTTTATCAATGTCAACGATTGCTTGAGGTTGTAAGTGGGCAATAACGTTCTGCTAATTTTGCACTTCGTCTGGTCTCTCCATCTACCTCCGCGATTCGGAGGTATTTTAGGGAAATTGTATTCTTGACTGCACTTAATGGTGTAACTACCGATTCTGCAAGAGCGTTATTCATCGCAGACCCAGATTTAAGTAACTTTACGGTTTTCACTCAAGTTGGTAAGGCTATTCCTACTTTGTTCTACCAAATCAGAAGTTGTTGTAGCCGAATCCAGTGCCTGAATTACAACTTGGCTATCCGAAAGAATAGTGATATCTCCCTTAAAAGAGAAATCTACGAGTAGCAGCCAGTAGTAGTACAAGCTTCCCCAATTGCCAGTACTCCCGCCTGGAAGACACTGCTGATATTAGGGAGACGCACAGATTTTTCAATTTTTTGTACTCATTAACCATTATTTTTGTCGGGAAAGATCCCAGCTTATAGTGTGGAGACGCTTCAACATCGAAAGAGCGTCGTGTCAGCGCATGTGAAATCGTTTACCAAATTCAAGCTGCTATATAAGAAACAGGTGATTAATTTACAGTATGAGGGAACAATCGGTGAAAAAAGGTGCGCGAACTTGAATCAGTTGTTTCAGTATTGCGTAAATTTTTGGTTATGAAGAATACATGTATGCCGTCGTAATGGGGAACGAAACATGGACTTTTCACAACACATCAGAGAATAAGAAACAGTAGAGGCAGTGTGCTTCAAAATAGCATATTCTGCAGATTTAGCACGACTATTTCCTGTTTTCAAACAAGCAACAATTAGCTCGGCGGTAAGATATTTGTGTAGAATGAAGAGATCATCGCTGAAAAGAGATGAGAGAGTCTGAAGAAATCGAACTTTCTGAAGAACACAGCACAATTGAAGAAATGTTGGATGAAGTGAGTTGAATAGGGACTAAGGTGAAAAATAAATTGAATGAAATTTTTCCCCTCATATAGAATCTTCGTTATTTCAATTTTAAGTGAAGTAAGAGATTACGGTGTATATTGGACTGGAGAAACAGCATGTAAAATTTTTCTTACTGCATCTTCTATAGCTGGGACTCAGATTCCGTTTTAGATCATTTTTTCAGAAGCTCTAGTTCCGGCTGATGCATTTCCTTCCGGGAGAAACTAAAAATGCTTTCTGACGGATAAAACCTTTTTAACATCGTTGCGATTGGGCAAACCGCTAAGTGGCTGGAACGGTTTTTTGGAAAAGATGAAAATGGGGGATATGTACATATAAGCATAATATAAAGGAGTGTACATAAGAGAGAAGGGCTAAAAATGCTGATTCTCGATAATTTTCCTTAATTTAAAGTGGTTGGAATATCGTAAGAGCTGTGTTTTGGAAATTATTCTGAACCAATTTTTAAAGCACTAAGAAGGAAATACCTCCAAAACAAACAGCTTCTTTAGGCCTTGAAAAACGTTGACTTCGTTTTGTTTTATGTTCGGTAACAAAAACAAAAAACCATTAGGTACCAAATCGGGATTGTAAGGAGAATGATTCATTAACTCAATATTCATTGAATATTGTGAGAACTCAAATTGTCTTGATGAAGGATGATTCGCTATATATTTATATATATATATAACTGCGTGTACACTCTTTTTTGGGTGTTTGGCCGAGCTCCTCCTCCTATTTATGATGTGCGTCTTGATGTTGTCCCACAAATGGAGGGACCTACATTTTCAAGCCGACTCCGAACGGCAGATATTTTTATATGAGGAGCTTTTTCATGACAGAAATGCACTCGGATGTTTGCCATTGTCTGCCGAGGGGCGACCACTATTAGAACATTTTTTTTCTTAATTTTGATCTTTCACCGAGATTCAAAACTACGTTCTCTCTGAATTCCGAATGGTAGTCACGGTTGATTTTCCTTTATTCTCCGAAATCTATTGTTTTCAGTTTTCCGATAAAACCGGCGACCATTTGCTTTGAGGTGCTTCCTCCGCGGATAAATTTTGTTGGATTAAGCTCGCCTTAGAACACCCATACTGGTCCAAGACTCGTCACCTGTTACGTTATGTCACGGACGGGCTTCAAATCAAAGCAGCTGAATTTCTTCAACATTTCTTTACACCATTCGACATTAGTCTTTTTTGGGTAATTGTCAAACTGGGCGGGATACGACGAGAACAAATGCTAGTCCCCCTTATGACCAAAGATGCCTTTCTCTTGCCATATGTCACATGAAGATCTTGTATTATCAATTGATGCATAGCATTGATTGTTTCTGGCACAACAGCCGTTTTTGGACGATCTTCACGAAATTCATCCTGCAAGGATCAGCAGCCACTTTGGAGCTCATTGTTTCAGCATTTCGTAGTGGCTTAGTGTGGTGCTTTAACGTTAAAAGTCAAAGTAAGTTGTTAAATGCACTCCTGTCTCGATAATCCACGTCGAAATTCGTAATAACTAATGGCATGAAGTGACCTTTAATGTTTAGAAACATCTCAATAGTGTTAGTGTTCAAGTTTCACTGAGCAATGTGTAGGTAATAGGGAAGTTAAATTTTCTCACTTTTGCTGATAGTTGTGTGCACCTTATCTTTTTCAATTGGCATTTCTAGTGGCATCTTTGATTTTTAACAGCTGATCTTTGCTATGATAAGCTTTTTAATCTCCCGAAGTTTGGGCGCGAACTCACAACTTCCGTTTGATCAAAATGCCGAGCACATTTACACACCTATACGGCGGCTCAGTCTGGCATTGGTATGCATGAAAAATTACGCATGCCAGCATTGAATAAAAGTGTCGCAAATTAATCAACTTTGCAGCGATTTAACGACAAAATTTGCCATTCAAAAGTTGAGCGACCGACAGGCGAGACTGACAATTTAATGTAATAATAAATGCAATACAGAGAATTACTAAATTGGTTGACTCGCCTGCACATGCACTAAGAACTATTTATAAGAGATCTATGTATTTGTATGTATGTATGTACATATATGAATTTCGTATTTCCATCTGTACATTTGGCACGTGATAGATTGCTATTCATATCTGTGATGCCTGCATTGCGATACTTTGACAGCTGTTGCATATCATTAGCATATTTGTTTAAGTTTAATTGTCGAAGAAAAAATGTAAATAGTTATTTCTTTAATAGGTTATTTATTTGACTGATATACGCAAATAATTAAATTCACATTGGTATCCATACTATATGAAATTTATATACATATATATAAATCAACACTCTTCAAATTCACCAATTCTGGACTCTTTTGATCAATCTAGACATTTCTTTATAGAAAAAAGTGGGTAATTTTCGTGCTGATTTGCGAAGGCTAACCACGAATCGATTACGATTTTTTCAGCTATTGTTTCCGTAGTAACTCATTTTCAACGCCAGTTATCATCAACCTCAAGAATGACTCGAATCAGTTACCTTTTAGCAAAAAAGTGCATGCAACACTCAATCCAAAAAGTTCTTTTGCGCTTTGCGCACTCGAACATTTGAACTTTTTGTATAAAGTTCTCGCAGCTGTTGTGAAAATTAAATATTTGGGTTCTACGCAACGAAAAATAGACTATCTGGGAAAGGAATACACGATCTGTTATAGCCTTCTTAATGACTTTATATCCATCCATAAAAAATTAACTCGATTTCGGAAATCAGCGAGCGATTCTACATAAGAATTGAATGGTGGTAAGCGGATCACTAAAAAAATATAAATTTGTGAACAAATGATCTTAAAATTCCTATGTGAACTTGTCTTAAAAAATCGGTCGAATTGACCAGCCGAAAGGAAGGCGGGAGGGTTAGGCTATTCCACAAAAATTATCGTCGTGAAATTCTACATCACAAATAAGTGGAATATCGAAAATAATATTTCTATCAGAAATCGAGTAAGACTTATACAGGGGGGCGAAAAATGAATTACCCTATCAAAAGATTGAAAATTTTTGCAAGTGGTCTTACGTCAGTTATATTTGACAATTATGAACGAGACAGTTTAATGACGGCGAGTATCGTAGGCGTTGGAACAATGAGCTATATGAGCTTAATGGATACAAATGCTCCGACTCTGAAAGTATTCGATGCGATACCAGCTGGTGGTAGCAGAGGAAGAGGAAGACCTCTTCTGCGTTGGAAAGATCCGGTGGAGAAGGATTTGGCTTCACTTGGTGTGTCCAACTGGCGCCGGTTAGCACGAGCAGTTATCGCGCCAATTAAGAAAAAGAAAAGGTTTGAAATTTTGTTGAAACTTTATTGAAGTTTTATAAATCTTGTAAAAAGTTTGCAACTTGGATTATTCCTTAATAATTGTTTAGAATGAACAACGAGAATTTTGAGTCACTCCAAATTTGAATTTCATGAGACTATGTATAATTGCATGGACTATAAATTGTGGTTTAAACTCAGATTAAAAATTTTGAAATTTTGTTGAACATTTATCGAATTTTTATAAATCTTTTACAAAGTTTGAACATGGACATTCTTCCAGAATTAATTATATTTTTATAGAAAAAAACTGAAATAAAAAAGAAAATAAATAAATATCCAAAGTTTTTTTCATATTCGACAAGGTCTGAAATGTAAATTGCCAGCCGCTGCTTCAGCCAGCTTGGTCAGCAACTGCCAACTCTAAACCAGTTAAGAAACTATAGAAGTTCAATATAGACAAGAGAAACAGCTGTTTGACGCCATCAGAATTTATATTCGTCTAATGCTCATTTCGTGCATCCTTAATCATTGAAACATTCTCTATTTGTAGTATTAGAAGAATGTATTTCTTTATGCAGCTCTAATTGGTAAGTTTGCAACTGGTACAAATTTAGTGACTCTCAAACGAGTACAACTTCTTCTTTTAAATACTAGCTTATGGACTAGAATATTTGCTGAGTAGTTTATCTTTTCACTAAAATGCAATTGCCATACCTTAACCATGTTTGCATACATACATACATACATACTTTTAGGCAATTGTAAACAAATAAGCTGCCAAGCTTACTCAGAATATTGATACGCCCCGTTTTCTTATTTCTTACAAGTAAATGACCTCTTACATGCACCTATACATATGCAGTATTTACATACATACAAACGTACTATATCTCAGTTACTCTTTATAATCGAACAGGTGAGTATCAGGCGATATGCATGTTTACATGTATTTATTACTTGGGCATTTTACATTTTTTTGTTTAGTTAGCAAAAATGCTAGGTTGACAAAAAAAAAATCGGCAGAAAAAATTGGCTTAAGACGGATGGATGGCCTAATGTCAACATGTTGAGTCATGCAATTACAGTTGTTGCACTCAAAACGTAAACAAAAATACGCAAGCCACTTCTTCGAAAAAATTCTGTATATATGCATGCATACACACATACATGTATATGCACATATGTAGTATGAAGTAGTAAAATGAAATCATATATACATATACACGAGCATATAAGAAATTAATGACCTTAACGACGCAAAAAATTGCTGATCGTAAACGGGCTTTTTACGAGTTTATTACAAATATTGCACGTCAACCTCTAAACTACCCAAAATCAAAATTAAAAGTATTTAGGAGGGAAGCGAGTGCAATGTTTTCAACACAGTTTGTATAAATATGAAGAATTTTATACATAAAATTACATGCTAATTAAAAAAAAAAATTAGATGATTATATCGGCGGCCGTTTAATCAAAAGTTCACTTGAAGTCATATCCATATATACTTGAGCTATCTCTATTTTTTGGCGATTCCAATCAGCCTCTTCATAAATGGGAAATGCTGTATGGATCCTACCTTTTTCTCATCCCTATAGCTTTTGCAGCTAGCAGACCGATTCTCCGTCAGTATTGCCGTCATATGCTCAGGAAGCTCTCAGGCGGTGTAAGTGTTTCCTGCTCATCGAGCGATGGCTAAAGAGAACACGACATTCTGTAGTTGTCCAGATGAGTACACCTGTTATTAGCGGTTTTTCTAGCGTTTTTTCCACTTGTGATAATAGAAACCTTAGATATGTAGGTTTGTTTGTTTAGCTTCGATTTTCCGAGTTCACATTCTCCGAAATACTTCTGGCAGTATCTCTTAAGAAAGCCTGAAGGCTCCTTACATTAAAATTTTCTACCTAATTTCTTCTTCTTCTTTTTGATGGCGCGTTAATCACTCAAGCGATTTTGATCGAGTTTAACAAAGCGCTTACTAACCGGCTGCTGGTACCGCTTCGAATACTTTCAACCATCTAAGCCACTTGATCTTTATTCGCTGCACTCTGTCGATGTCGTCGTAAAGCTCATATAGCACATTGTTCCATTGCCAGTTATACGTGCCAAGGGTCAAACATTTTCCCCAGCATCTTTCTCTCAAACACTCCAAACACTACCCATAATTAAGATTAGGTCGTGAATGACATTCAGATTGCCAATTTATACAAATCTTCTTAGATATCTGCGTCAAGGTGGACCTGCATACGATCCCTCCGCTCAGGAATATACGAGTATAATTTACAAATATTTTGTAGTTGGCCTTTGAATGCTGGGGTTCGTACACCTCTTTTAATTCTGGTTGAGTTTACTCGATTTGGCATTTTATTCAAGTTATCAATTCATCTAAATTTTTCACGATCTCGGGAATGGTTTGACTGATAAGCAAAGTACGGATTCAGATAAGTCCAATCTTTAACGCAATACAGAAAGTCTAAGATTATAGAACCAAAGGCACAAAAGATCGACTGCTTGAAGAGCCGTACGACTTGGTGTGGCATTATGCTGAAATTTTAGAGGAAAGCAAATAGTTTTGCCCTCTTGTCGGGGCAACTATGAGTTTCACAAACTTTTTGGGTGTTGACTTTATTATTTATTGACTTTATTATTTATTGACTTTATTATTTATTATTGAAGCATTGTTTTTTTTTTTTTGGTGGGTGAGGTAGGGTTCAAAATGCCTTCGCACTTACAGCGACCGTCATCTACTGTGTCGTGTGGTGTGGCCACTAAAACGATCCCTCCTCTCCTTCTGGGGAGAAGGAGCTTATTATTGAAGCATAGTTCATAATTTGCTTCGTTTAACAAATAAAACTACCTGGATTAGAATATTCGAGGCATTCGCTACCATGCATTTCGAATGTGTAAATCTCCATTAGAAAAATGGCGCTAATGATTTTCTAGATTTTATATCATATGCAACTTTTTCATATAGAAGTGCGCTCGGAGGTTTGCCGGCGATCGCTTTTACAAAATACTTTTTCTAGCATTTAGTAACTCAAAACCCCATCGAATATCAAACCAAATGAGGAAAGTCACATGTATCCCACCTGGTTTTAATTAAAACAAAAATTGAATATAAAAATATTTTTCGCGTCTAATGAACTTTACCGATTGCGCACAAATACCAACACAAATGCTTAATCCAGCTGCAATTAGTGCTAACAATGCTAAAAATAACAGCAATAGCCACACTTATGGCAGCAATTGACACTTGGCGAGTTGTGTGCTACACACTTACCACGCGAATATATAGGTATAAAGGGCTCTTCTATTCAGCGTGCTTGAACTTTAAAATTAAATTATGCAAATAATTTAAGTGGTATGCATTCGATGACGTTGACTGTGGAATATAATTTCTAGCAAACGACAGATATGCCTTCGCAATATGCGGTTCATTTTCTCCTAGCGGACCACTTTTGAATGCCATCTTGCCTAAATGGGGCTGATAAGGTTCATGAAGAACGTGAGTTATGTATTGCAGGTGGTTTAGCTACATTGGATAGAGATTTCACGTAGTTCCATAAAAAATGGCCGAGCGGCACTAGATCACACCATCTTAGCGGTCAGTAATTGCCGCCGCCACTCGAGCTGACGAAGCCTTGGAACTTCTCATGTAATAAATTCAATGCTTCCCGAGCAAGCTGGTAAGTGGCGTCATGCTGTACGAACCATATATTTAGATCGCGCAAAAGTTTGTTATCATGGTCTGATATCGGTTGGTATTGCCAGGGAACTAGGGAACACATTTTTTGAATCTTTGAAGAAATAAAACCGATAATATCGTCGAACCAAAATCCGCACCAAAGGTAGCTTTTTCACAAAGTAGGGATACCTGGCGAATTTCTGGTATATTTTCGTTGCTCTACATCAGGAAATTTTACTTGTTCATCAGAAATGAGCCGCTACACTGAAGCTGATTTTCTTGCCAAAAGTTTGGTGAACTGAGCACTGACTTTAATATTAAATTTGAATTCTTTTTGCTAGAATTTGATAGCCCAGCGCTTCCACGTCAAGTGATCTAAGTATTTTGGATTTAGTCTTAATATAATTTTTTTACGAACGGATTTATTTACGTAATAAGAAGTAAATAGAGAACAAAATTGAAAAATTTAATAATTTTGAGATTCTTTCAATATTGAAAATATTGTGCGTTTTTTAAGCATTTTATTACACTTTTACAATTTTTTATTTAATTCTCAAGGATCAAATATACGTTTAAAAAAATTTGTTTGAAATTGTTTTTTTATTTTTTTGTTCAAAATTCGAACAACATTTTTTGTCTATTTGTTTAAAATTTTTGTGAAATTTTGTTTGTGTTATTTGTGAAATGCACCCGCCAGATTTTTACCTAATTAAAGAATATAAGTAAGAAGCAAATCTAAAAGGGGGTGTTTTTCCAAAATTACCAAAAAAAAAACGTTTCACTAAAATTTTAAACATAAAAAAAAATGGAAAAGAAAATATGAAGATAAAAATAAAAATCCTCGAATTGTAAACAAAAAAATACTTGCTATTTTGCAATATTTGCTATTTTGCAATTTTTTTTTCTTTTTAATTATATTTTACCTTAAAAAATTAAGAAAAGGCTTGTGAAAATCTAAAAAAAAAAATAATTTCATCGTGTCAGTAAAGAAAAAAATAAGAAAGGAAAAAGAGTTTTTTATAAAAAAGTATATTTTATGCTAAAATACAAAAAAAAAAAAATTAACTCAAATTCTTAAAGCATTGACAATAATTGAATATATTTGACTTTAAAAAACTCCAAACAAAAATTTTGAACTTTGCATAAATCTCAAAATTATTACTTTTTTTTTAATTTTTTAGTTTATTTCTTATTATACTCAGTTCTTCACATACACGAATTTGAAGAACAATTTTAGATTATGTTCAAAATACTTCAATCATTCGACATGGAAACGCGCAGCTGTAATTTTACCTTTCGAAAAACCCTCTATCTAACTTGGCGAGAAGCTTTTTTTTTGTAGTTTTTTTAATTTTTATATTTTTATATATATTTGTTATATTTTTGATCAAACGTGTCTACTAGCAATATAATTGATAGTATATTTCTGTAAGCTGAATCTAGCCGTTTTCATGTCTTTCTGTCTCTAATTTTTTCCATTGGACGTCTCTTGTTTTGCTTTCGGCATGTCATCGTTTTGACGCCAAAAGCAAAATCGCATAATCAGCAAATAATTTGAGCGGTGCATTCACACTTGTCATAGACAGTTTGTTACTTTTTGTTGTTGTTCCTTTTTTGTGGCATTTTTAAATAGTTACTTCATAGATACATTCTTTCTTGTGAAAATCTAGCGCGCTTAATTGTCGGCATAGTTGTTGCACATTTTTTGCTTCACAAACAAAACAAAAAAAAATTAAATAAACAAAAAATACACAGCTGCATGGTTTAGTCTTATATTTCACAAGAACTAATCATATATTGTCGTTATTGTTGATGAAAAATTTTTTTCTCAAAATAATTTATTTTGTATTCGCAAATTCTTGCATGCATAATATCATACATATACGTATATGTATGTATGTATATGCGTATGTGGGTGCAGTTCTCAACATATTAATTACCAGATGCTCCTCAGATGTTACTTTGAATTAGTTGCTATGTGTAATCGTCGGCCAATCGTGCTTTGAAGTGCATAGTCATATGTTCATATGTACTTACACACTTACATTTACGAGTATATTTTTGTTGTATTTTATGTCTGTTAATTAATTGTCACTGATTACGTGCTAAGTATGTGTCACAGTTCAATTTAATGAATGCGAAGTAATTCTGACACCGCAGTTGTTAATTATCAAGATTTGTTTTTTTACTGGCACAGTTCATTCAATCAGTAATCTCATCCACTATAATTAATATGATGCTCGTTCGCTTAGCTATTGATTTTTTATACCCGTTCGTACAATGTATTAACTCGTTCCTCTATGTGCACTCTAATTATTCTCAGGGTAACTGGTTGAGAATCGGGTTAATTGGAAACTCAAGGCTCAAGGAGATAAACGTCGTTAAGCATTTTGTATTGATTTCATACATATTCGTATGTAATTACTAGATGACGCCAGCGGCTCCGACTGCAAACTATTTTCCATTTAGATAACCCAAAATTTTGTATACACAAACAACTTAATTTCTCTGGGTCTAAGGACCTGGTGCTAAATCTCTGTAGAAAAATATTTTAAATCTAATTCGCTGTTAGTGTGTAAATAATCAGTACCAGCATTAACTTAATTGTGATGATTAGCAAAATTACAATTGACTTTGGAGTGAAACCTTCGAAAATAATAGGTTAGGCTTAATTAAGTTGTAGCGCTTGCCTATTATGGGATATACTCAGGCTCGTAGCTCTCTGTGATATGAGAAACTTTCTTGATCTCTCATCTAATCTGTTCCCCGATTTCCACTGTTTTGAAATCTTTTAATTCATTAAAGAATTGTCTACTTACAGAGGTGAATCTTCGTTCGGATATAACAGGATAGTGGCACAAATGGTGTAAAATCATTATTCTTATTGTTGTAGCATCATAGATATTCCCCATACATGTAGGCGGAATGCTGCTACAATGACAGTCCTTGGCCGGATATAAATCCGAGTCATTTCGGTAACGTAAAACCTACTGTGGTGGGAGTGTAAAAATCGCTTTTCTTCTTATTCAGCTAGACAACTTCCGCAGAAGTCTCCAGACATGTTTACCTATTAGGAAGTGTTCCGCTATAACAAAAATCCATGGCGAAAATATTTCAGAGGTGTGACCGGTATCAAACCGTTAATCGGCACACAGCGAATTTAAAAGAATCAGCTGCTTAGCTGACGTCACAAGGGTCATGACAACGGGTTGTTTATGAAATCGTTTTGGTGATATACGAAAAAAATCGACACAATTTTCGACCAAGTTACTACGCTGCCGTCTGAATAGCAATTGGTTGGACTAGTATGAGGATAACGTGATAAGCTATCATCCTGGGTGGCAGCGGAGGTTACTCGGACAATTTTGTTTTTTTACCATAACTGATGGTGAAGCCTAGTAATATATCATCCTTCACAGAAATCGGTATGCAAAGACTTAGCTTATTTTGGTTAAGCAGAGATTTTGTGAGCCGACAAGAGTTGTGGGGCGATTCTGTAGATGACCCATTCTGTATGTCTGTATGTCTCTGTACTCGTTAGATATTAGCGGTCGCCCCCCGGGTATATAAAGAGTATATATATATATATATATATAGAGCTCTGGTCCTGTGAACAAAATCGATAATTCAAATTTAATTTCATAAGATACCTTCTTCAGTTACTGCTTTCAAGGTTGCTTTATAATTGATGGGGACTTTAACATAAAGCACACAGTACGGACTGAAGGCTTAGTACGACCAAAGGACGATAATTGGATAAGGGTTTACAGCGTGTAGGCTGTAATTCAATTTTAACTTTTAAACCGGCTTATTGGTCATCGGATACATGGAAAATATGTTCGTCTACAAAAATATTCAGACAGCCCATTTGGCGGTTACTGAAGGTTTTGACTTGCGCTCATTTTATGCAACAACTTCAGTTGGCAGCGTGGAACAGTACACTAACCCCAGGCATCTGATGAGAAAAAATATCCACCCTTTATCAGAAACTTAGTAGCAGAACAACGGAAACTATAGAGACTCTAGCAGCAAACCAGTTGTATAGAAATTAAAACGAATTTGAACTTAAAGAATCAACAGCTACATGCAGCGATGAAGACATTTAAAATCTATGCATTTAATCGATTTCTGACTGGGCTCACAGCTGATAAAAGCAGGTGGAAGGCGACTAAATTTTTTTTTTAAACGAGAAGAGCTTGACTTAAGGGGTTATATAGCTTGTGAGCCCGAAAAAATGGACGATTGTCATACTTTTTTTAAATATGTTTTAGAACTTTTATTCAAATGAGGCATATATCATACTGAAGGGTAACTCTCGAAGAATACATTTTGGTGTTTTTATATTAAAAAATGTTATCATTTATTGTTGATATCGCTCCTCCCCCGAAACGCTTTTTTTTAGAATAGGCTTGCGGTGATCACGGTAGTGCATGAGCAGCTCAACTGAAATCAAAAAAATTAAATGATTATTGTAGAAAAATGTTTTTTAGTGAATCTGAACGGTTTATTTACCCAAACAAAATTTTTCTCGATATGAAAACCACTTTGCACCAAAAAAAAAACGATTTTTGAGGTTGAGGTTGAGGTTGAAAAATTAAAAAAAAAATTAATTCCAGCAAATATTTACAAAAAGTGAACCATTCAGATTCACGAGGTTGTAACTTCGAATAATTAAATAAAAAAGTTTATGCAAATCGGTCAAATAGTTTTTGATAAATAATGATCACCGTGACGGTAATTTTCAAAAAACACGACTTCGATACAATCGCGTCTAAAGTTTTGCGTGCACTTCAATTATGGATAATTTGCGTGCTTCCACGGTCTGTAACTTTCGTTGAAATTATATTTTTGAATTTATATTTTTAAGATGATGTACTTTTAGAATATGCCATAAAAAATGTTTCGATTTTTTAGTCCAACACAAGGTATATAACCCCTTAATATTTAATAAGCTGTATTATTTCATTGGTAGGCAGTCAAGCTTATCAATCCACAACAAACTACTTATTTACAATTAACACTAAAACTGGTTTGGACTTACGGTATACAATTTTGGGGCGCTAGCCAAAGTTCATCACCTCTACCCATTGTCTGCAATACAAAATCCTGCCCAGAATAGTAAACGCGTCATATTATATACATACATACTATCGTGATCTTGGCATACCAACTGTGGAAGCAATTTACCATAGCTCATAAACAGCTACTAAAAAATGATGTCAAAATTCCTTATCAGTATCATTTTACATTTAACAGGTACAATTGTATAACGGATATTTCGGATAGTTCAGCCTATAATGCCATTTCAGAATTAACGTTATAGTTCTTAAGTTTCTTTGGTTGTTACATTTGAAAAGTGCTCGTGAGGGCTTCAAACTTGGTGGATTGTCCTGTTATAATTCCCTAAGTGCATTGTGCTCTTGTTTTATTAGGCTGTATAATGCCGTACTTACCTTCCTACCTTTACTTATTTTATTTTGCCCATCTCTTATTTTAAATTGTAATTTAGTAATATTTGCAATTAAGCCCTATGATTTTCATGTGATGTATTGCTTAGTAGCAGATATTTTCAATTTCATTCATACCTATTTCCTATTATACTATACATTTTTGTATTCATATATAACTCACAAACTTTTATCATATGCCCCAAGTAATTACATGTATGTGTGTATGTATGTATGCAATCTTATATTCCTATGCATAAGTGAAAATCGAGCAGACTCGTTACATGAAGCAAACTACTTTGAGCTTCAAGTTATTGACCTTGGTTAAGGAATCTCATTAAATAAATAAGTAAAAAGAAGTTCATATGCGCAAGTAGATACACAGCAACAAAGTAATAAGCAAAATAATTGAATGACCGCATGCTCAAATGAAGCACCCTAAAGAAAAGTAATTGCAAGTAAAGCATATCAGAGAAGTGAAGTTCGTTCCGGTATAGAACATTATAATCGGTTACTAAGATGAGCTTGGACAGGAAAATGGTAAAATTAATAACCTGAATTGAGAGTAGGCAAAAGGAAAATTATGAAAATTATATGATTACTACATCTCACGCACCTATGTGAGTGTAGTATTTTAGCACATATTTATTTATATATGCGACTAAAATATAGCTCATCTTGATTATATTTATACATATTTTTTAAAAACCTTCAACAGAGTAAATTATACTATTCTTATGAATAAACTCTCTGCCTTCGGAATTAAAGGAGCGCTTTCCAAATTTCTTAGTAGTTTTTTAACCTAGAGGAAGCTTTTTGTAAAAATGGGTAAGGTCAAGTCGTCCGTAATAGTAAACGCGTGATCTGATATATCTTAGGGGACACAGTGCAGCTCACTATTGTTTCCCACTTTTATTAATTATTTTATTATTATTTATTTATTATTTTTATCAAATCTTAATTCTTAAGGTCTTAATTCTTCAAGTTGGCTTTGAAATTTTCATACGTGGGTCACAGTGACAAAATTTACATCTAAATGTTCAAAAATGTTGCGTTGCGTCATATTCTACGAGGACTAGTCCTTATACTTTCAATTCCAATTTCGATTGCAAGATATTGAAAAAAAATAGTAATAATAAGATAAAATACTTGGGCCTGATTGTGGAATCGAAACTAACTTTTGTGGAGCATATGGACCTTCTTGGGTCTAAAGCATTTTCAATGATTGGATTTATTTGTAGGAACTCCGAAGATTTTTCTGATCCAATGACTTTAAAAGAGCTGAATGTTTCGTTGATACGCAGTCTCCTAGATTATTGTTGCATAACTTGGAGCCCTTACTACAAAATTCATTTATATAGAATAGAAAGAGTGCAAAGAATTTTTTACCAAGTTCGTGTTATCCAAACTGCATTGTGCAAATGGTTATCCCGACTATTTCGGTGGGAGAAAACTATTCAGCTTACAAAGCTTATCTGATAGAAGAAGTTAATTTTCAATAATGCTTTCAGAATAAACTTTGTCGAAGACTGTACAAATCGAAAGAGTTTGAGTTTTTTTATGAAGGCATAAAGTTTTAAAATTTTTGGCGAAATTGTGAATAGTTTATCGCAAATATTATATATAAAACAATCTCAAATATAATTTCTGTCCTCAAACTGCCTTCTACTGCAGATGAGTGCGCAAGAAAGCTTTGTCCAAGCTAATCTTTTCCCATTTGGTATTTTTTTTTTGTTGGTGGGTGAGGTAGGATTCAGTGATTCGCATCTACAGCGATCGTCGTTTACTGCGTTGTGTGGTGTGGCCACTAAAACGATCCCTCTTCTCCTTCTGGGGAGACACTCTTGCCGGAACTGCTTTCTATATTACTTTGGGAGGGTCCAGAACGGCATCCATAAAGGACCAATTCTATTCACCCATCTTTCATGCTATAGGCTCGTCTTCTTCTGTCTCTATCTGTGCGGCTTGGTTTTGTTGCACTGTGTCAATCTGTTTTTCTCGTAGTATGTTCCCGATGTATTTCTTTACCGCGTTCCAGCTGCCCTCGCGTTTGAGCATTTCGCTGATTATGTTGCTCGGTGCGATGTCGCCAATCTGCTCCCTCAGAGCATTTCTTTCCGCGAGCTATCTTTTACAACTAAAAAACGTGTGTTCAGCGTCATCGCTCAGCGCTTTGCAGTATATGCACCAGGAATTGGTTACCTTGCCCATGCGGTATAGGTATCTCCGGAAGTATCCGTGGCCCGAGAGGAACTGAGTTAAGAAGTAGTCCACTTCCCCGAAGTTCCTTTGGACCCATTTGTCAATTGATGGAATAAGTTTCGCTGTACATCTGCCGCTCGGTTCAGTGTCCCATTGGTTTTGCCACCGCAGCATGGTTTGGCATCTCCGTTCTGAGAAGCTAGTCATGACATGTTTCTTCTTGGAGTCCCACGCATCCATTCGCTTCCGGACCATGAGGTTGACGGGTATCTGCCCGCTGATCACGAAAATTGCTGCACCTGAGACAGTGCGGTAGGCTGAGGCAACTCTAAGTGCCGCTGTTCGTTGCACAGCCTCCAGTGCTTTGCGCTTGGTTTTACAATTTAGCACAATTCCCCATACTTCGCTGCCGTACAGGAGAATTGAGTTTGTGGCCGCCATAATTAGATTTCTTTTGGTCTGTGTTAGCCCACCGATGTTTGCCATTAATCTACTTAGCATACCCATGACCACTGCTGCTTTGGGAGCCGCAAGCCGTTGCACCTGGGTTGTGCCTGGAGCTTTGTTGCTTTTGAGGCTTCTTGCCGCGTTTTTAAGCTCTTTCGCAGTGAAAGGTGGGAGCATCTCGTCACCTTGGGAATCTCGGTGTACACAGTGTAGGGTGCTTGGGAACCGTCTGTCCACTATTTCGCTGATAGCATCACTGTCTAGCTGTACGGCTGTGGAGTTGGCGTTTAGCTTCCTCGTTACAATTGTATAGCCCAGACCCCAAGGGTTGCTATTTAGATCCCTTCGAAGTTCCTCCCATTTTGCCTTCTGACTGCCCATTTGGTATAGAAACATTGTAAACACATACAACTATGAGCATTAGGAGTATCGATTGTATGTGAAGTCTATTTATTATTTGTGATTAGATTATGAGCACGAAAAAAGTGTACTAAATTTAGTAATTTTTAATTTCTTTTTCTTGATTTTTCACATACCTCCACGAGTACGGCATCCAGATAAGAGAGTGTCAAAACAAGCCTGTCACAATGTACAACATATTCATACACACATACATTTGTATGCACTTGCATAATTGCATCATGCTGTTAATGAGCATTAAGAAGCTGCGCATGCGCATGATAACTTTTTCACAGTGATTACAAGCGTGTGAAAAAGAGATATTTGCGTGTAGTCACATGAATAATGAAAACAAAGTTCGTAATGACTAGAAAAGTTTAATGAACAAAAAATATTACAAAAAATAAATCAAAAAAAAAAATATTACAAAAATGAATTAACGTCGTTGGACAAAAATAGTACATTAAAGAGTGCTTTGATAACTCTGTGTATATGTCACGCAATAGCTCAGTACTTGTACCTTATGTTTAGCCAAAACATTTTTGCGAATTAAATAAAAAAAAAAAAAACAACAAATGCAAAGACAAACTGGAGCCCAAGGCGACTCTATTTAGTTAGTAATTATGCAGCCGTTGATAGATGTGAGTGTATAAAATCACCTGATCTGCAGGAAAATCTAATCTAGTACCGGACTGCCATTTGTGGAACAACATGAAGATGCAAACGATAAATTGGAGGAGGAGCTTGGCTAAACATCCAATAAAAGCTGTAAGCGCCAATTATATATAATATATAAGTATATTTATGAATTATCCCTTGCTACAATATTTTTTCGATAGTTCCTACCCCATGTGAAATTTTTCATTTCTTTTTATTTTTTAATTTTTTTTTATATCCATTATAAATTACAATCTGTTAATATCAAAAATAAGTAATTGGTGTTAGGGCTTGGAATTTAAATTTCCCTTCCCTTTGGAAGAGAACATTATTGTTTTCGGTAGCATTTAGTTACAATTTTACTAGCATAACATAGTTTTCTATAATTTTATTTATAATACAGTACGAGCAAGATCTGTGGGTGTTTTGCGCTTTACTCTTCTTTGTTCAAGTTTTATTTCCGGTATCAGTCTCATTTCATAGTTTTTGTGCTCTACTAGTCGCAAGATATGCTTACTGCTGCTTCTTTTTACTGTTTCAGTGACAGTGTCTATGCCGAGGTCGCGGTGAATATCGTAATTTCTGATGTACCAATTTGCGTTTGTGATTGTTCTTAGCATTTTAGATTGACTTATTTGTATGATTTGTAGATTTGATTTACTGGCAGTCCCCCGAATTTCTAGGCCGTAGGTCCCTGTCGGTCTGATTATTGATTTGTAGGTATATCATTTGTTTTTAAATAAGCTTAGGGTTGATTGTTTTCCTAGTAGCCAATAGAGTTGTCGAAATTTGTTTTTCATCTCGTTTCTCTTGCTCAGTATGTGTTTTTTCCACGTGAGTTATGAGTCAATCATTACGCCTAAATATTTTGCACTTTAGTGTATTTTTATGTCTTCTTCGTTAATTTGAATTGGATGTCTTGCAGATTTTCTCTTCACGTATATTACATGTTGTGTTTTATCTTTATTGACCTCAATGCCCCATTTTTCAAACCATTCTGTTGTAGCTGATAGCGTATCAGAGCACTCATCATCAGTGACTTCCGAATGGTAGTCACGCACCAACCCAATCGGCTACGGCGGCCGCTTTAATCACTTGCATTACTACTAATGGTAGAACCAGCTGTTTGTGTCTACAAAAATCTGAGAAAATTATAAAATGCGATTACTTTCAAGCTTTCTAATCCCTTCGAACATTCGAATAGGATAGGGCATGGACGCAATATTCTGCAGATCCTATGCTTAGTTCTTTGAGAAAGAAAATAATTTGAAGAAATGTTATCATAAGCGAAAAACTACATTCACTGTACTTACTTTTAGAAAAAATTTTAATACTCGCTTAATTTTGGTGTAGTAGAAAGATATTTAAAGAACTTGTGTTTTCGGAAGAGATTTACATTCCTAAAATAGTTAGTTAGTGAAGAGATGGAAACTATATTTGGAATTAAATATAACACAATAATAAACACAAACGTCTTGATTCTGAATAATTATAAGCTAGAACTTCTACAGCTAAATCGACAGTCTGCAGTGAAACACCTAGACAGGCTGAAATTTGCAAGAGGACACCAAAGCTGGATTCAAAATTATTGGAACTGATGGATCTTTACGAATGAGTCCAAAGTAAATTTAAATCGATAGCATTTCAAACATGCGACGATGAGCCAAAAAAAAAGTTTGCACCAAAACACGATTGTTACTCTAAACGAATTTTTGCATCAAGTCATATGTTCTGAAGTGGTGTATGCTTTTTGGGAGAGTCCGCCTTCATGAATAGCAATTCGAACACTCATGGATATATTAGCCACATGTTCGAAAGCTTTTTATGTGGAAGAAAATGCTCAGCATCGTTTGCAAAAAACTATCAAAATTCAACGCGCTTTTTGAGCGACTTCAAACTTATCTATAATAAAAGATAAAATTGCCGATTAAAACTGCTTACTCAAAGGAAAATTCGCATTAAAAAGTTGGACATTTTGATGAAAATTTGATGCATTTTTCTGAGTTTCGTTCAAAATTTGTAACTATGATTTATATAGATTTTGTGAAACTAACTCCATTTTTATTGGAAATAAGTTAAAACTAATTTAAAGAGATTCAATTTCAAAATCTATAATCTCTAGTGGTGGTTCGTTCTTCTTTGAAGGGTCTATAGGCCTCATTCGTTAATGTGTTAATATACGATATGAAGTGTTACCTATTCAAAACATCATAACTTTTTTGTGTGAAATTAATTTTTATTGATTTTAAAGACAAAATTGTTCAAAAATGATTACAATTTTGACATACAATATATTCACTTTAGTTCTATATGACCACTTTTGGCTTTCAAACGGTCAAAAAATGAGTTGCATGCTGCACGAATGTGATCTTGAGGTATTTTGGCCCATTCTCGTATAATCGCTTTTTTCAGCGCATCCATACTGGCATATTTTTTAGTCCTCACCTTGCTCTCCAAAATGGACCAGATGGAATAGTCCACCGGATTTGCGTCTGGCGAATTCGAAAGCCATTGTGTGGACGAAATGAAGTGTGGAACATGATTTTAATAATAAGTCGCATTCTTTTTGACATCAGGCTCGATAAAAACGATTGGAGAGCCTTCATCAGCGGTCACTGCGGCCCAGACCATTACTTGCGATGGGAATTTTCTTCGAGTGGCCATATGTAGGCTCAAATTCTCGTATGAGCGTTCGTTCAAGTAAACACGATCGTTTTGAGTGTTTATGAACTGCTCAATTGGGACATTTTTTTCATCAGAAAACACAATGTTAGGAAATTCGCCACGTTCGTGCAAGCGCAACAACTCCTTTGCTCTTTCGCACCGAACTTTTTTTTGCTGGGGTGAAAGATCGTGTGCTTTTTGGAACTTGTAAGCCTTGATCTTGAGCTCATTTTTCAATATACGCCGAATACTGTCTTGCGATATTTTCAGTTCTTTGACCATTTTTCTTCCACTTCGACGTGGATTTCGTTCAAGTCGAGCCTTCATTTTCCGAACCATTTCTGGTGTTGTTGCGGTTCTTTTTGGTCCACCTCCATGGCGTTTTGCAATGCTACCAGTATCATTGTAACGTTTTATAGTGCGATACGCAAACATTTTATTCACTTTGAGGTGACTGAGCTCACGAACAATGGCAGCCAAATATAATGCAATCACACTATTACGTTTGAGTCACAGAATAAAAAATTCAACAAAACTGAGGCGCAAATGCTTTTGATGGCTTATAAACAATGTATTGAACTGTCATTAGAACAATTTTGATGTTGATGTCATGAGCTGTTTTACAGTGTGAAGTTGGTAACACTTCTTATCGTTCACCCTGTATATGAAAAAGAAAAATTAATGTGTTAGAAGCTGTATTTATTACACTCCAATGATTGTTGAGCACACTATTCTGCTGCTTTGGCACTGTCACACTCTACTTTTAATTGCCAACAGTGAGTTAGTTAAGATAGTGAAGTGGTTTGCATTTAGCAAAATCAGACTAGTGCCGAATCAGTTCAAGTAGTTTCACTAGTTCTGCATTTCCCTGCAGGGATGCCGCACATGCGTATTCGTGTACGATTGTAGTTGTGCTGTGACATATATGTCATATATACATATAGGTATGTAAGTAATAAATAAATACACAAATGGCCATTATGGATGCCTGCCGCCTCTTTTTGCCAACTGCGGAAGATTCATACCTCCGATGTGAGCACTACCGCAAATCAACATTGCTGATTCTATTCTTTCGGTTCGCTGATTATTGTGCCCTTTATTTTAATTTTTTTTGTTTTTCTGTTCAGCTATCTTTGTTGAAAACATTATTGTTGTTTTTTATGCACAATCATTCAATTCAAGTGCGTCAAAATAGTGCGTGCCTTTCCGGCTATTTTCAACGCCACTTATTATGCGCATGTGAGTGTGTGTGAGTGAACAATTTTTGGTTAATTTGACTTTGATTTGGACTATTTTAATAGAGATTATTTGCTATTTTTTTGGATTTGTTTTGTGTGTATATTTAGTGTTTTAACGTTGCTGTTGTTGTTGGTTACTACTGCTGCTAGCCCTCAATGCCCTTGCCGGCTATCAGTGCTATTTACCACAACAGTTGTTGCAGAGCGTCAGTAAATATTGCTGCTGTGTGCTTCACGGTCCGTTGCATGCATTTAAAATAAGTCGCTTCGCTAGTATGTCGCTGAACTTCTTCTTCGTGTTGTTGTTATCGCTGGTGGTGTGTCGTAGTTAACAGCTATTTAGCTGTGGTATACAACTTAACTTTAACTTTGAACTTAGATAGACTTCCGAAAGCCGCAAGACTATGTATTCTTAACACTTTGACCGCCAAAGTGGACTAAAGAAGCTTTTTTCCTGCATTGTAATCATAATTGTACGGCTTGAACTTTGCTGATAATTGGCTACAAAATGATGATCCGAACTCAGTTCAATTTACTTAAGGCAGATGCTCCAAAAAGAGCTGGAGAGGATACTCGAGAGTTGTATGAGCCTTACGACACCATAGACATAGCGCAGTGAATAAAGATCCAGTGACTTCGTTGGCAGATCCATGTCGTTCGAATGAATACAAACGCTCCGGCTCTGAAAGTATTCGATGTCGTACCAGCTGGTGGTAGCAGAGGAAGAGGAAGACCTTCAATGCGTTGGAAATATCAGTTGGAGAAGGACTTGGCTTCACTTGGTGTGTTAGGAGAAAGAAATGACTGGCGGGGTTTGCATACATTCAATACTGCATGAAAATTTCTCTTTGAATCCAGGCTGATTTGGCAATAAGCCCAAAAAATGACTCAAGTCGATTGGTGCAGAAAAATGTTGAAAAAATTCAGCCGCGTTGGTTCAAAGCACTTCCGTGACGAATCTTAGATCTATGCATACGAGCCGGAAACAACTATCTTCAGTATGAGTGCTTCAAGTCGACCTTAATTCAACAAAATTTGTTCGCTGAAGAAGCACCTCAAAGCCGCATGTGTTTTTTTTGGAAAATCTGGTCATATCGCAACTGTACTACCAGAGAAACTTTAAAAATTCAATTCTGAGTGGTGGTTGCTGCTGGAGACGAATCATCCTTCACCAAGACAATGCGAGCTCTTAGACAATGCGAGCAATAAAGTTTTTCAGCGTCAACGTTTTTCAGCGCCTGTATAGGCGGTTGAAGCCTTTAAGCAGCTCGATTTGAAGTTATACACTTCTGAGTGGCAAAAGTGTTTTGAAAATTGGTTCAAGCAAATACAAAAGTGTATTGACTTTCAAGGAGAATATTTTGGAAAACAATAAAGCCATTTTCTTTATTTATTTACTAAATATAAAGGCCAACCCCCGTATTTCAAAGATATTAAGATTCTAATAGTAATTCGGTAGAGCAAACTACGGTACTCATCCAATGCATTTAATGCGTTTGTTTCTTTCTCATCGTCAGATTTCACTGTTGGTGAGTGTTGTGGACTCGCCTTCAATAACTCTACGTAGCTTAGCAGGTAATTAATTCATATGTAGAACATTCTCAAGATCATACACAGAAAAAAAAATGTTAAAAATCAATGATATATATCATCTAACGAGATATAGAATTGCTATCGCTCTGAATGCGCAAGGAAGTACTTACGGTAAGGGATGAGAGATTTACCAGGCTGGTTAAAGAACCACGAATGATAGAGAAAGAGATTGCACCTTCCGAATTCGCCGTGTCGTAAGAGTCCATCAATAAACTAACAATAGGAAAGGGGAATTAATTGTTTGTGAAGAAGAAGAGTAGGCGAAAAAACAGTGGAAACAACCAAACACATACTTTCTTGCCACGACGCCTTCCGCACAAGAACGCAAAGAACTGAATTTGTTCTTTTAAGATAGCACTTCATTTGCATTACTTTGTTTAGATTAATCTAACTGATCTCAATATAACCAAGCCTTTCACTGAATTTTCACAAACATGCAATTTCTCTTACTTTTGTTGTTTTGTATAGCGAAAGGAGCTGACGTCAGAGTAGTAGAAGTAAGTGTTTTTTTTATGGCTCCACCTTCAGTACTCAATTCTCTTTGCTCTTTAACTATGGTGAAACAGAAAATTGTGAGGGGAACTTTGCTTGCCACGTTACTTGGGAGATTTAGCCGAATTTCGCCCGATCATTTCACATGTATTCTCATACTCGTAAATACGGCAACAAGGTGCCATTGGCTGCTTTTTGTTTCACAACACAAGCTCAGTTTTTTTATAAATAAAGAGAACACCTCAAAAAATCTTTCCACCATGGCTTGTGGCCATTTCGGCATATTTATCAAAGCATGAAAAAGGCTAAAAGAGCACATAAATCCGGAAGCTTCAGCACTTATGGAAAACACATTTTTTTGCTAAGAATTGTTTTTATTATGACGCTTTTACAGAAAATGAGGGATATGTCGTGACCTCAACCGAACGCCTATATTTTGCTCAAAAATGCTTCCTTATTGGGTAATCATCGGATAGTGCTACAGTCATACAGGAATACAGAAAGTTGCGCACAACAGTCTCAGCTTTTGAGCAAAAGTCCGTTTCTTCAGCAGGATTCTTTATAGTTATTTTCTATGCAAACAACTTTTTTCTAACTATTCGCTTTTCTGTTCTCTTTTACGTTTAAGTTAGCCTAACTTGACTTTCCATTTTTGTTTACCAACCTTCGCTATTGTGACATATCCTTTTTCAATCACTTTCGCACTTCAACTAGACTTGCGTCTGCTCTCACTTTTTCTCTTCAATTCGGCAAATTCTTGTAAAGGGTTTTCCAATAAGAGGTGTTATTGAAGGCCTTTTCCCGTAAAAGATCAATTGTTTCGTTGCCTGTGTGGCACGTAGCGCCGTCTGTTTGAAAATAAACGTTGTTCAGATCAATACCATCCAATTTCGGCCATAAAAAATCTTTAATCATCTCTCGATAGCGCAATCCATTCATCGTAACTGTTGCTCCAGTTTCGTTTTCGAAAAAGTAAGGTCCAATGACTCCGCCGGACCATACATAAACCGCACCAAACAGTCACAGGTTGAGAATAGAGAGGCTTTTCGACAATAACTCATGGATTTTCGGAGCCTCAGATCCTAATAGGACTATCAATAAGTTCGTGCGGTTTTACAACAGATGGCGTAACTTGATTATTATTCCATCGATCCACATTTCCAAACATTCATTGGAGAGCTACTGTCGTAAGGCACAAACGTCAGTATAAGTTTTTTATTTGAAGCGTAAACAACAATATTTTTACCACACTTGAAAATGTCGAATTTCGTGCCAAATAATGTGTTTTTGCGGGGAATTCTTCTTCATTATTTTAATATGAAGAAAAAAGCAGCCGAAAGTCATCGTATCTTGGTGGAAGTTTATGGTGAGCATGCTCTATCTGAGCGAACGTGCCAGAAGTGGTTTGCACGCTTTAAAAGTGGTGATTTTGGCTTGGAAGACGAAGAACGCGAGGGTGCGCCGCCAAAGTTCATGGATACCGAATTGGAGGAATTGCTCGATCAAGATCCGGCTCAAACGCAAGAAGAGGTTGCAAAAACTTTGGGAGTTGATCAATCAACCATTTCCAAACGTTTAAAAGCCATGGGAATGATCCGAAAGGTAGGCCATTGGGTGCCGTATGAATTGAAGCCAAGAGACGTTGAACGCCGTTTTATGGCATGCGAACAACTGCTTCAACGGCACAAAAGAAAGGGTTTTTTGCATCGAATTGTGACTGGCGATGAAAAGTGGGTCCATTACGACAATCCAAAACGTCGGGCAACGTATGGACACCCTGGCCATGCTTCAACATCGACGTCGGCGCAGAATATTCATGGCCTGAAGGTTATGCTGTGTATCTGGTGGGACCAGCTGGGTGTTGTGTATTATGAGCTACTCAAACCGAATGAAACGATTACGGGGGATGTCTACCGACGACAATTGATGCGTTTGAGCCGAGCACTGCGAGAAAAACGGCCGCAATACGCCGATAGACACGACAAAGTTATTTTGCAACATGACAATGCTCGGCCACATGTTGCACAAGTGGTCAAAACATACTTAGAAACGCTCAAATGGGATGTCCTACCCCACCCGCCGTATAGTCCAGACCTTGCGCCATCCGATTACTATCTCTTCCGATCGATGCAACATGGCCTGGCTGACCAGCACTTCCGTAATTACGATGAAGTCAAAAAATGGATCGATTCGTGGATTGCGGCAAAACCGACCGAATTTTTCACAAAGGGAATCCGTGAATTGCCAGAAAGATGGGAAAAAGTAGTAGTAAGCGATGGACAATATTTTGAATATTAAATTTGTAACCATTTTACGTCAATAAAGTTTCAAATTTCGAAAAAAAACCGCACGAACTTATTGATAGTCCTATTACAATTTTGCTTGTTGACGAAGCCACCGAGGTGAAAATGAGCCTCAAAACTCAAGATGGGGTTTCGGTGAAATTTCGGAACATTTTCATGCATTTTAACGACCCAATCAGCAAAGATACGCCGTTGTTGATGATCGGCCGGCTTGAGTTCTTGTGTTAACTGGACTTTGTAAGCCTTAAGACCCAAATCTTTATGCAAAATACGATGTAATGACGTTTGTGGAATGCCAACATCCAAAGAACGACGAGGAATGGACAAACCTGGGTTTCTTCCACACTTTCGGTTACAACAGCAATATTTTGGGCTGTTCTTGAGCGACGTGCACGAGTTTTATTCTTCACATCACTACTTGCTCCAACAGCGCGAATTTTTTTTACCAATTTCTGTGTGGCAGTCAAAGTGTTAACACAGTTGTTGCATATATTTTGCCCACTGCTTTCGTTGCTTTGTGCAGCTATTACAGTTTTTCAGCAATTTTCAAATTATGTGGCAAATTTTCTGCTATAACTAGTTGGAGCGCATATTTGCGTTAAATTGCAACTTATTTCATTTAATTTCTTCTTTTTTGTTTTGATGTGCGGAAGTTTCAAAATATCTTCAAATGTTGCCGAAATTCTGTGCATCACCGCCAAAATTGCTGGTTGGTGGCTTGTCACTCTTCTAGTCAGTCATTAGTTGCTTATTCCGTCATTTACTTGGCATTTCAGGCAGCTGTTGTCAATTTCATTTGCCATAAAAAAAAAACAAAAGCAAAATAAATTAAAAGCAAACTTGTAAAATTTCAAAGCAATTTTTTGTACGTGGGTGTTAATGACGCCGAATGGAACCTCATCTATAGAGTGTTAGCGAAAGCTTGTATTTCAAATTTAAATAAAGGAAATATTAAAATAAAAACAAATTATATTTAAATGTAAAAAAAATATTGCAAGTAAAAAAAAAAAATAAATTCCAAAAAAAATATATATATTTAAGTAACAAAAAAAATATATATGTATGCAAGTATAAATGTGTACTTCTATAAACATAAAATGTATGTAATCTTTGACGATGAAGCCCAGAGAGGCAGATATTTTGAATCAGCAGACTTGCAGAATAGCTTGGTGATCTGAAACTACGTCAAGAATCAACTTTCCCAATCTTGTAGTGGGCAATTAAATGGAAAATGTCATGCAATAGTTTTGTAAATCAATTATAAAAAAAGTAAATTTTAAAAATGTAATAATGTGTGGCATAGACAGTGTAGAGTTCTCAATAAGTTTTGCGTTTCGAATAGAAAAACACAGTTGTATGGTTTGAAATACACTCCATTATTCAGTATAGTCTCCTTGAACAAAAATGCACTTGTTCCAACGAGATTCCAATTTATGAATTCCATCCCTGAAGTGAGAATCGGGAAGGGCTGCAAAGTACGCTGAAAAACGCTTTCCATGCATGCACTTTTTAGGTTTAGAAACAGATGGAAGTCGACAGGGGCTAAATCTGGTGAGTACGGTGGATGCGCCAACAATTCGAATTTTAATTCATGGATTTCAGCCATTGTCAAAATGCTCTTGAGACACAGTGTATTGTCCTGATGAAAAAGAATTTTTTTCTCTTGCAAACTGAGTCTTTTTTCACGAATCTTTTAATATTCAGGGTTTATTGTTTTACCAGTTTGCAAGTAATCCACAAACATAATTTCCTTTTGCATTCTAAAAAAATGATATTAAAACCTTCTTGACCGGTTTCTGAATAAGAACATGTTTCGGAGCCAAAGAACCGGTTCACACCACTCTTTAGTCTCTTGTTTTGATTAAGGATCACTTTTGAAATCACTTTAAATGTTGCTGAGAAAGTCGCATTCGAATGTGTTTTTGTTCCGTTGTTAGCGAATGCTGCACCTTTTCAGGAATGTTCTTTAAGGCCGCTAAGGTCAGCTGCTAGTGTTTTGATAGTTAAGCAGTTACGACTGAATAACTCAGTCAAAGTGCGATACACAGCTAAATAAGAAATTTCCGCTGCTGCTGCGACTTTTCTTTTTTTTATGAAATCATATTTTACTTTAAATAATTCACTTTGTGAACGACCTGAGGCCAGATTCCAGCCTTCGTTATCGCTAAAGCTCTTAAAATCTCCAAAATTCCTAAATATATTCGGAACATTAGATAATTTTTCTCAAATGATATTCTTTTGGCTTTTTTACCGCCAAAAATCTTAAATGATAATTCTAATACTAGTGCTGTTGAATATAAACGCCAAATTTTGTTCACATTCATGGCACACAGACACCCTCCGAGCTAAACGGCGTAGAACTGACTCTTAAAGACCACGTAAAGTACCTTGGAGTAATTTTGGATAGCAAACTATCATGGAAGCACAATATATTGGAGGGGAAGAAAAAGGCCAGTAACGCACTATGTGCATATAAAAGAATGCTGGAAGTTAAGTGGGGTCTATCTCCTTCAATAATGGATTGGTGCTACTCCATTGTAGTAAGGCCAATTTTACTCTAGAGTGCTCTAGTGGGGTGGACTGCATTGAGAAAAACGCACACAAAACACCTTTGAAAGTATTCAACGTCTTGGTGCACTTTGTACGATAGGGGCAATTAAAACTACTCATACGGTAGCACTTGAAAGAATACTCAACCTACCACCGATTGACATTGCGGCAGAAGGTCTAGCAGCTTGAACTGCCACAAGACTTAATGCAACGGGTAAATTTACGTGTAAAATATCCGGACATAGCTCGATAGGTATGAGTTATCTGACCAATACGGACTATATGACTCTGAAATACGATTGGGTGAACCGAAGCAACGAAACCATTGATATTTCACGGGAAAAATTTCCGGACTATCTCTCGAAGAGGTGGCCACCGAGATCTTGTGATTTAACACCTTGTGCCTTTTTTCTTTGGGGCAACAGCCCAGCCACTTTGCAATTCGGTTATGGAAAATTTCATGAAAAGGATATTATCCTGTAAGCGTGGTCGTGGTGGTCATTTACCTGATGTTATTTTCCACTATTAACGGCATACCTTCCTCTTTATAATGAAATAAACATCCGATTATTTATATTACAAAATAGCAAATTTCTTTGAATATCAAAAGAATACCTCTTATTGGAAAACTCTTTATATACGTTGACAGTCAAGCGGCAATAAAGGCAATAAACTCATATGACATTTCATCTAAAAACGTTCTTAGGACCAGGAAATCCATAGAGAGCCTAGCCGCAGACAGACTGTTACACATCTATTGGGTACCCGGACATAAGGGCATTACAGGAAACGAAATTGTGATGAAATTGAGATGAGATTGCCAAAAGCGCTGTTTACATGCAATTTGAACAAGAAAACGACATACTGAAACCTTTAAATATGGTATACAATGGCATCACTGTGGACATGAAAACACGTATAGACAGGAGATGGAATAATCTAGCCACTTGTAAAACCACGAAAATCATGTGTGCACAGAGTGCAGATAAATACGCCAGATTCGTACTAGCCCGCCCTAGATAGGAAAGCAGAACTATCGTGGCTGACAGGCTACAATTTGTTAGGGCCACACGCATACAAGAGAGGAATTACAAACGACGATAACTGCAGATTTTGCTATGAACTGAAAGAGAGGGAAACGCTAGAACGCCTTCTATGTTCTTGCCCTGCCCTTGCGTAAAAATTTGAATATTACACTGCGTTACAAAAACGAACTTTTTTTCTGTCCTATGAACCAAATATACTTTTTCGGAAAGGGGAGAAAAAATAAAATACACGTGTATCGGCAATTTTCATGTATACGTCAGAATTTTTTTTTTTATGTATAAAATAAAGAGCTCGTAGTCCGCCTGTGTGTAAAACTTTGGATCAATTTTTAACCTTTTTTCCGTGATCCAATCGCGCTGAATTTCTGCAGGCAGACTCGTGGAAATGTTTTTATTACAATATGTAAAATTAAAAAAAAAAAATTTATCAATTCTCAGATTTTCTTGAATTTTTTTTCTAAAAAAAAAATTTTTTTTCTAAATTTTCGGCATAACTTGAAGGGACTCCAAATTTTTAAACAACCTATTAACCTTTGATTTATTGTTTCATGCAACACACTCTGTGCCGTTTGTGTGTTTGTTACAGTTCCGGAAGTTCCGATCATCTGACAGTTGCGCTACTAGGAGACGTATACTTTGACAATTGTTTTAAGGTCTGTTGCGCGAAAACGTCTTTCTGTATATTTCATCTTACGAAAAATGCAGCGCCCGACTCGAAATAACTTTTGTTACGTTTGTGGCTTATTCGCACCAAGTAAAAATTTTAAAAATATTACGAAAACAGTGGTTAATTCGTTTCAGAAAACATTCAAGACTGCTTATGTTCCTTACTTGTGGTATACTCCGGAAGTCGTGTGCGACTATGGCTATAGAAATTTATGCAAGTTTACTGATGGAAGGTTCGCAGATAAAAAAAATAGTTGCAAGTTATGAATTTTCATCAAAATTGAATGCTATCGAACAATGTGCATTAGAAAGGCACAGTTCCCGTTATTGAGCAGTTTCTTGGCAACAAACGTGCTGACAATTATAAAAATATTGTTGCAGAAATGATTTCGGCATATGGCGAAATGGGCATATTAATGTCGCTAAAGATCCATTTCCTTCACAATCATTTAGATTGTTTCCCTGGTGATTTAGGAGCTTGTAGCGATGAACATGGCGAAAGGTTCCATCAGGACATTGCGGCTATTGAAAAGCGCTTGAAAGGACAATACATTACGCATATGCTTGGCGAATACTGTTGGTCTATTTGTCGCGATACTGACTCAAATGCTTACAAACGCAAAAATAAAAGGCCTAAGTTTCTTTAAAATCATTAAAATTTTTAATGTAAAAATTTTTAATTTTAATACAATAAAATTAATAAAAAAAATTCGGGGTTTTATATCTCTATTGTAATGCGGAGTGAAATACCTTTTTTTTGATACCCACATCGGCATATCTCATGCAATCTTTTTTAATTTCGAACAGGTGGCAACCCTGTGAAACATTGTCAGTGGCAAAACCTAGGTGAAAAGTCTAGAAATATAATACACTATCTGTGTGCCCAATTTCATTCAAATCCGTTAAGCTAATCCTGAGATCGTGTGGCTATACAGATATGCATACAAGAATTGCTCGTTTAAAGTTATAAAATACAAAAAAAAAAAAAAAATTGTGACGTGTACATGAAAATCGCCGATACACGTGTATTTTTATTTTTTATCCCCTTTCCGAAAAAGTATATTTGGTTCATAGGACAGAATGTGTGTAACGCGGTGTTATATTACTATATACTTTAGTATTAAAAAGGTGCGCTACGATAATTAGTGCATTGCGGTGATATTTTTTTCTTATCAAGACTATTATTATTTAATTCAAATACAGGGTGTCGCATATAGTGGTAGTGACGTCTTTTTTAAAGTTCAAAAAAGTGGTTGTCTCATCTGGCTGGCTGCCACTTCAAACTTGCACTTTATTATACCAAACTTCAATGGGTTAAAAAACTGCATACTGCAAATTGTTAGTAAAAATTCTGATTAAAAAGTGTGAAATTTTTTATTCAAATTTGAAACTGCTTTTATTATGTTAAATTTGCACAAAAAATAAGAATAATAATAAAACTAGAAGAATAGAAATAAATAAGTTGTCAAAATTTATCAATAACTTGTTTTGTAACTTTTCCTTTCATTTTAGATTGACGAACAATCACTCGCAGATCATTTGGCAGAGCATGAAAAGGAATTAATTTTCGGTAAAGTAAAAACAAGTAAGTCTAAAAAATTATTCAAAAATAATAATTTTACCAATAATAAAAATAAAATTAGACGAATTAAATAAAGGGCCTTTTAAAAGATATGCACAAATGTAGATTCTTTCAGGTTTACCTACTTTTATTCAAAATACGGCAGTTAACAGTTATATGTAAAAAATTAAATTATTTAAATATTCACCATAAGATTGTCTACAGGTAAAATTCGTAAACAGTCGATTCATGAATGCCTAATTGTTGAGAACTTCGAGAAGTTGTTGTTAAAGTTCGTCCAGCTGCACTTTGCGCTATAGCCGCAATAGTCTCTACGGAACGTCCAGTTTTTGGTCTACCAGCCCTTTTTCTATCCACGACAGATCAAATTTCTTGAAATTTTTCTCCAACCGTTGAAGTGCCGACTCATTCGGATGATTATTTCCATTAAAAAATTACGGATTTTGCGCTATGTTGTTCTTAAAGATCAATCAATAATTTTAACGTGTTATTCTAACGTAAAAAATTTACATCTGTCTACTTGCCAAATGTCAAATTATTCACCATTGACATCTAGGCGTCTCTACTTTATTGATATATAATTTATTTATTATTGGTAGTCTGAGAGGGAAGCTGTATAAGAATCGATCAAAAGTTTCTATTTTTTTAATTCATAAAACGGTTAGTTCCTGCAACATGAAATGTTTCCTATTCATCTTCTGGCTAACGCAAAGAATTTAGCACATCAGCTTTTCTCAATATCTCTCAAACTTTTGAGAGATTGTGCCTCAAGAGCCTACTTCGCAAAGTAAAAAAATGCTCCCAATAAATTTTCCTACCTTTATAAACTCGTATCTAGCTGATAGAGTATTTTTTGTCAAACAAGGCGATGAAGTAACCAATCTCCACAAAATAAATGCTGGTGTACCTCAAGGCTCTGTCCTAGGTTCCATATTATACGATGACATTGCCCAATGGCTACAAAACTGGCATATTAAAGCGAATGAGACCAAATCGGTGACATTTAGAACCAGACGTGATACACTCCCCTCCCTTAAAGCTTAAAGGCATCGAGTTCACACAATTCAATGAAACTTAATATAGGGTTTTCCAATAAGAGGTGTTATTTTGATATTCAAAGAAAAATTATATTTTTTAATATAAATGATCGGATGTTCATTTCATCATAAAGGGGAAGGTATGCCATTAATAGTGGAAAATAACATCAGGCAAATGACCACCACGACTACGCTTACAGGACAATATCCTTTTCATGAAATTTTCCATAACCGAATTGCAAAGTGGCTGCCCTATGTCCGCGATAGCCTCACGAATTCCATCTTTGAGGTCTTGGATCAATCCTGGGCTGTTGGCGTAGGCCTTCTCTTTCACGTGGCCCAAAGAAAAAAGTCACAAGGTGTTAAATCACAATATCAATAGTTTCGTTGCTTGTGTGGCACGTAGCGCTGTCTTGTTGAAAATAAACGTTGTCCAGATCAATACCATCCAACTCCGGCCATAAAAAATCGTTAATCATCTCTTGATAGCGCAATGCATTCACCAATAACACCTGTTATTGGAAAATCCTTTTAGACATCCATATGGGCTCAAAATTCACTTGGAAAGCTCACATCCCCACCAAAAAAACAGCATTTTATTTAAAACTTACTTCTCTCGACTGGTTACTAAAGAAAAAATCCCAATTGCCACTACATAATACAATTTTTTGTATCATATAAGACCATTCTCAAACCCCTTTTGTACAAATGGCATCCAGCTATGAGCTACAGCAACCAATTCAAATGTCGAAATACTACAGAGATTTCAGTCTAAAGTACTCAGAATGATAATAAATTGCCAGTGGTAAGTCTCTAATGTTCAAATCTACTGGGATTTCCAACAACCGACAGTTATAGGGGAAACAAAAACACACCAGCCCGCTATAAGAAAAGAGATTATTCTTGCAGCCAAATTCTTCGACATCCTGTCTAATGAGAGAACACAGTCGTCATAAGAGGTTTAAAAGAAAAACCCCACCCGAATTACTCTATTGAGCTTATAATTTTGTTGGTAATCGCATGACTTTTGTGTATTTATGTTACGATTGAATTAATTTTTTTTAAGTAAGTTTTCAAATATTGTAAATGTTACTGAACTGAGCAATAAATATTGTAGTCAGTAAAAAAAAAAACAAATTCTGGCTGTGTAAAAGAGTGTTGAGCAGTACTCCTAGTTCCTTCCAAATTGAGAACGACCTCTTCAAGCCATACGACACCCAACAAATTCGTAGACAGAGTTCCCCTCTTATCGTGTGCATTCTATAAACTGACGATGGGAATGATTGCACAAACTGTATAGTTGAAACATATTTTTTTTTAAATGGCGCTTGTCGACAATATTGACATAATCGGTCTCTCTAACCATGCCGTTACATTTGCCTTTCCTTAACTGGATAAAGAAGCAACGTATTGGGGAATGCGGATACTGCGAAGTCTTCCTGTACCAAAACAAAAAAAAAAAAAAACAAATTGTCACAGCTCAGCTTTCACATCACCTATTGATTGTTATAATTTTGCATTATTAATTTATTTGAGAATCAGCGTTAACACTGTTAAAAATAGCAAACTGCAAATAGGGAGTCTCTCTTGCCAAAAAATGCTCCTTTAGACTGAGTATACAATTGACTATTAACATAAATGCTACTCTTATCCTATCAAAATCACACCTCATTATACCTACACAGAGAGTTGGACGATTGATTAGGTAGCCCTTAGAGTGTTTGACAATAAGTTTCAGCGGATGATTTATGGAATAATGAACATAATAATATTATTGAGCCTGGAATTTATTTCACTAGGAAATGTTTTCCTGCAGAGTATTAGAGAAATTATCTACTTATATCTTATATTTCCTCCTACACCCACTTTTTACAGCTCCACAATTAGATTCACACATCAATCATATTTGACTCTTGTGAACTATATTAGATAGTTGCAGTCTATAAACCGACAAGCAAGGGAGCGCATAAAGGTCAAAATAAATATTTCCATCACTCAAAAAAACTTTTTTATTTAGTGAAAAGTGTTTCAAAACCAAATTATTAATTTTGCGCCACTTGAACATCATATTTGCTTATAGTAGAATTGCTTATTAAAAACTTCAATCTTGAACGGAATCATTTGTGTGTTTGATGAAATTTTTGTTTTTATCAGCAAAAATTTAAACACGTTTATAGACGTAGAAATATTTAAAATAATAAATAGAAATGAAAAAAAAAAATAATACAAAAAAATAAAAAAGTAAAAATTTCTAATATTGATTTATTGTAATCATACTTATTTACGTACATACATTTGTGAATAATTTTAATCGTGCTTTTTTAGTCTAAAAGTGAAAATGATGATTTTGCTGATTTTATGATTTGAATTACAAAATGTTTATTAAAAATTAAAAGCCTGCCAATCACTTGATGTGAATGACGTTGGTAACGCAAGTTTCATTCAACTTTGCCATGAACAGATAACTGATTAAATCTATGTGTAAAAAGGGTATTTCCCTAGTATACTACATTTGTTTTCAAAAGTAATGCCTGATTTTATTGACTATTCACTTAATTTGGTTTTACTGCTCTAAAGAGGCTAAATAAGCCACTGCATTTTTGCCATCAAATTGTAAACACATTTGTAAATTTTTTTGTATGCTTTTGCTTTGAGGGGTTACTCTGTAATTCCATACGCAAAGCAATGCAATTCGAAAACTAAATGCGATGTGGGAGACACTTCGCACTCTTTATTGCTTTCGAATCTCTATCAATATGGCCCACTTTACTTTTTCGCTTAATTCTTCCTCAAATTGGTATTACTGAGAGAAACGTCAAAGAAATAGAAACAAAACGAATGTAATAAAAACATTTAATCAGATTGATTATGTACATATGAAATCCCTTGCTTCATGGGATGATTTTCTGAGACAGGAGAGGGTTGAGAAGAGAACTATGCGAGATAACTCGAATATAATGACCCCAGGTGATAAAAGGTGTGCCCCAATGTTGGCGTTTTTTACTCTGCATACAAATTTAAAAACAAACCTCAGTTTTGTGCAAAAAATGTTCGGTTGAGTAAAGAAGCATTTAAGTACCTGCTGGACTGCATGCAAAGTGAATTAAAATGCTCTCAAAGATCTACAGTCGAATATCGCAGTCTCTGATATGGTGTAACTTTTTACCACCTTAAAATTTCTTACCTAAGGTGTATATCAACAATTTATTGGACATGATCGGCATGCATGGCCAGTGCAACAAGCCATACCAAGCTATATTTCAGAAGTTTGTAACGTTATGGACTGATTCTGGTTTAGTTTTAGTATTGGATGGAGACGAAAGTCTTCTTCATACTAAAGTCAGACAGGTTCTCACACACTAATCCTAAAGAATTAATAACTATAAGGCTCACGTCTTTCCTCCTCAAAACTCTAAAAAGGATTGTCGATGAATATTTACGGGTCCTTTTACGAATCAGCAGGTTCTCCATGCCTACATAAAAGGCATATCTACAGAAACGCCTTTAAACTAGCTTGTTGGGTTCGTGGAAAAAAGCCTTGCAGAAAAAGAGTTTGTGTTGGAAGCTTTTATAGGCATTGAAGGAGCCTTTAATAATATTAATAAATACGCCATAACGGGTGCTCTTGCCACTCTGATCGAGACTATATTTGTCAGAAGAAAGGTTAATTGCCAGATTGGGTAAAACAATAATAAGTATACAGGTCTTCAGAGGAACTCTTCAGGAAGAGGTCTCCCCTCTCCTCTAGATTTTGCCAGTGAACTCCTTGTTGCTGATCTTAGAGAGAGGGTGTTGCCACGTCACAGCTTACCCTCCCGATTTGGCAATCGCGGTTAAAGGCAAGTACCCCAACACACTCACGTATATTCTGCGCTCTAATTTGGTCACACTTAGTATAATATGTAAACCCCGATAAAACTGAACTAATTCTCTTTACAAGGAGACAAAGACTGCCTACAGTCTCCCGCTAATTTTCAAGAGTGTGAAGATTTCTTTGAAGGAGTAAGGTTGCTCAATAATGCCTGGCAGCTTTAAATGATTTTAGCACCGTCTTCAAGGCTAGTCTTAAATGGGTTCCTTTACATAGAAATATTGAAGAAAATTGCAAGTCCGCTGGGCTAATCAGAAAGAGTACTAATCTTCCATTGTTTGAAAACAGAGGCGATGTTGGAATTTCTAAGGCAACATGCAAATTAAGGATAAAAAATAAAATTCCCCAGAAGGCGGATAGGTCATGGAGAGAAGAAAATACTTGTGTTAAAAAGCAACCTAATTTGACCGCAAAGAGATAAAAAAAGGTCAGCAGAATTGATCAACCTCTCAGGAGAAAACATCTCGAAGGTCGTGGCTTGTGTCACCGATCATTGGCTGTTAGATAGGCGCTCTTCTAGGCTAGGAGCAAGGGCTTAATATAAACGATTTATAATTAATATTTTGCATTTTACTTATATTTGTATATTATCACACAGGATCGGCAACGGTCTAAGAGAGTTGATTTAAAGAACGTCTGCCACTGCCACATGTCCGTTTGCTTTTCAATTGTAGATGAAAAATTGCAAATATTGCAGTCATTTAACAGCTACATTCGCATAACATAGCGCCACATTTGCGAAAGGGAGATATAAGGTGCGAAATTTGAAAATTTTTGTGCGGTTGTCGTATTAAAGGGTGCCTTCCTTGCCTTGTATTACAACGTAAGAGCCCAGGGCTTTAGGTAATCCTCTGGATACCAGTAAACAGTGAAAAGTTTGAATGCCTTTGTAGATTATGTACTCTAGGTACTTTTTTAATGGCTTGGACAAAAGGACTTAATTCGGAATTAAGTCAGAAAGAAAGTGCAACTAGTTGGTGTGTGAAGAAAACGTTTTTCTTAAAAGCTTTAAGCAGATTAGGGGAGTTTTCGATGGAAGTATTGCCGAAAAACGGCAGTTCATGTCTATTGTGAATGAAAAATAATGAAGCTTTCAAAGAGAATAACAAGAAAGACTAGATGCAATGCTAGTTTGCACTAATACGTTTCAAATTAGATTAATTGTTTTGATATTTCGGAGCAGTTTGAGAAATTGCAATTTAAGATTTCTTTTAAATAAATAATTATTTTTTATTATCAGGGCACCTAATATCCGTATTTGTTCCCGTCTTTTACTGGCAAAACTATCCAATAAGCAAATCACCTGTTTACCAATCCGCAACAGCTGTCTGTCACACTACAACTTTAATCTGATTTAACTGCGCCGATGCACCCGATTAATACCGCCGTCTGTCTAAGCTATAAGATATGACACGAGCCCAAATCAAAAGGCATTTCTAACTCAAATTTGGTACTAAAATGTTTGATTTTTTTTTATTTGCATGTGCAGAGAAGTGCATTACTGACATGACTCGTACATACGTAATTTACTTACATAAGATTTTTCTGACAAGAAATAAAGATTTGTTTGTGAGTTAATTTTTTTTTGTTTTGGCAAATCGGAAAACACAGAACGCCACACCTCACCTGAATGCACTAAACGCACTCACCTCAATCTCAAATTACCCAACTCAACTGAACTTATCCATACATATAAATACATAGGTATACATGAAATGCACTTTATATCTATAGCTCATGGTCTTATTGACAAGTTTTGACCATTTATATAAATCAAAATTTCAAACTTTGTGCAAATAGGAAAAAAAAATTAAGAACTTTCCATCAGAATTCCATTAGAATTTACAGTTCGAGTTCGCCGTTTTATATTCCATTGAATTTGGATGTAATAAAGTACACATAGCATTTGTTTTAAAAAATATGTTTTTAGAAACCAATTTTATTTTTGAAAAATTATTTTTGAAGGTACTTTCAAATCGGTCCAGCTCAACAAAAAGCTTAATTTTTCACGACATATTTTGGTTTAAGATAATAAATTTTATAATTCCGGTGGAAAACCGAAACTTGGTTTTGTGTGGCACCCTAATGCACTCTATAATAATCGTACATAAACATTTATAATAAATCTTAAAATATCTGATCTTCGATATCGACAGCATCGCAATTTGCACTACTGACTATGAATTCCAAGTGGAATCAATAACAGTGGCTGCGAGCAATCACTAACAACACTTCAAGCTGCTAAAGGCGGTACACTCGAATAGACAAACGGATAAAAAAAAACGACAGAAAGGCAGACAAGTACATAGACATATATGTAGGTATGAGTACGTAGAATAGATAGAAGCTGAAATAGAGCAAATACCGACAGACAGTGGACACACCTCTGCTTCCATGGGGATTTATTACTAAATACATGTTTGTATTTTATTTATATTTTATCACATGAAAGTATACACATGTTTGTGCGTGACAATAATTACAACATTGATCTTTGCTTGCAGGGCGTCCACTGAAATTGGTGCATTTGCAACATCTAACAGATGCCAATGCAGTCGATGGAGCAACCAGTGCTGGTGCTGCTGTTTCAACACAGGCAAAACAAAAACAACAATATGAGCAACAAGAAAAAGCGCACAAAACCTGGCATCGTGTCAAACGTTCTGACACCAGCGCCACCGCAGAACGTCAAAGTGGCGCCCAAGCGCAAACGGCAAGCCAAAGTGAAGAGATTGTTTCTGTACAAATAAAAGGTAAACCGACGGCAATCACATTGCATTATTTGCTCCAATTGGAATGTGCTTTTGCGTGAATGCATTCGTAGGTTCGTGAATAAAAATGAGAGTTTAAGGTTAGTTGGGGTGTGTGCTGGAGTGGTTTAGTGAGCACTTACATAATATATGTATTTACAAATGTATGGATCTACTGATAAGTGTTATTGGATTGAAACTGTATGTAAAAGCCACAGTAAAGGTGCGATCAGAAATTGCTAGCGAAATGACTTTTCAATTCACAGTTTTTGCCGTACACATTTTTTACTCTGCCAAAAAATAGTTAGCGGAACTTCTGTTTAACTTTTTGACCAAACAAAAATTTTTAAGAAAACTTGGAATTGCAAATATCAGAAAGCAAGTCAAATTGGAATATTACATTCGATTTAGTAGAGTTGTACTAATAAGTTTTCCCTTTTTGTGGAAACTGTGGAAATTCGACTGCTGCCATTCGACTCTGTTGGTGAGCAAATGTGGAGTATGAATAGAATATTTACTAAAATAAGTTTTTTCATTGCAATTAAATATTTAATTATTATGCTTCTATAGTAGATATTTTTTAACCAGCGTTCACAATTCTTAGTAGTAATTTATAGGACTATGAATAAGTTCGTGCGGTTTTACAACAGATGGCGTAACTTGATTATTATTCCATCGATCCACATTTCCAAACATTCATTGGAGAGCTACTGTCGTAAGGCACAAACGTCAGTATAAGTTTTTTATTTGAAGCGTAAACAACAATATTTTTACCACACTTGAAAATGTCGAATTTCGTGCCAAATAATGTGTTTTTGCGGGGAATTCTTCTTCATTATTTTAATATGAAGAAAAAAGCAGCCGAAAGTCATCGTATCTTGGTGGAAGTTTATGGTGAGCATGCTCTATCTGAGCGAACGTGCCAGAAGTGGTTTGCACGCTTTAAAAGTGGTGATTTTGGCTTGGAAGACGAAGAACGCGAGGGTGCGCCGCCAAAGTTCATGGATACCGAATTGGAGGAATTGCTCGATCAAGATCCGGCTCAAACGCAAGAAGAGGTTGCAAAAACTTTGGGAGTTGATCAATCAACCATTTCCAAACGTTTAAAAGCCATGGGAATGATCCGAAAGGTAGGCCATTGGGTGCCGTATGAATTGAAGCCAAGAGACGTTGAACGCCGTTTTATGGCATGCGAACAACTGCTTCAACGGCACAAAAGAAAGGGTTTTTTGCATCGAATTGTGACTGGCGATGAAAAGTGGGTCCATTACGACAATCCAAAACGTCGGGCAACGTATGGATACCCTGGCCATGCTTCAACATCGACGTCGGCGCAGAATATTCATGGCCTGAAGGTTATGCTGTGTATCTGGTGGGACCAGCTGGGTGTTGTGTATTATGAGCTACTGAAACCGAATGAAACGATTACGGGGGATGTCTACCGACGACAATTGATGCGTTTGAGCCGAGCACTGCGAGAAAAACGGCCGCAATACGCCGATAGACACGACAAAGTTATTTTGCAACATGACAATGCTCGGCCACATGTTGCACAAGTGGTCAAAACATACTTAGAAACGCTCAAATGGGATGTCCTACCCCACCCGCCGTATAGTCCAGACCTTGCGCCATCCGATTACTATCTCTTCCGATCGATGCAACATGGCCTGGCTGACCAGCACTTCCGTAATTACGATGAAGTCAAAAAATGGATCGATTCGTGGATTGCGGCAAAACCGACCGAATTTTTCACAAAGGGAATCCGTGAATTGCCAGAAAGATGGGAAAAAGTAGTAGTAAGCGATGGACAATATTTCGAATATTAAATTTGTAACCATTTTACGTCAATAAAGTTTCAAATTTCGAAAAAAAACCGCACGAACTTATTCATAGTCCTATAGGGTGTTCCACAAAAAGCTAAACCTTGAATATACATACTACGTTGTTCAATAAGTTATGTGGTTCGATAAGAAAAATAAAATTTAATGGTTTAAAATACACTTTATTATTCAATATAGTCTCCCTGAACATCAAGACACTTGTTCCAACGAGATTCCAATTTATGAATTCCATCCCTGATGTGAAAATCTAGAAGGGCTGCAAAATACGCTTCCACAGCTGTTATGACCTCATCATTTGATGAAAAACGCTTGCATTTTTTTCGGTCTGGAAACAGATGGAAGTCGACAGGGGCTAAATCTGGTGAATACGGTGGATGCTCCAACAATCCGAATTTTAATTCATGGATTCTAGCCATTGTCAAAATGCTCTTGTGACACGGTGCATTGTCCTGATGAAAAGGAATTTGTTTCTTTTACAAACTGAGCCTTTCTTCACGATTTTTTTCCTTCAGCTGATCTAAAAGGTTACAATAATATTCAAAATTGATTGCAAGTATACCAGTTTGTAAGTAATCCACAACCAAAATTCATTTCGCATCCCACAAAAACGGATGCTTTCACCTTTTTGACCGATTTCTGGACACGAACTCGTTTCGGAGACGAAGGACCAGGCTCACACGTCTCTTTAGCCTAATCTTTTGATTTAGGATCATGGCGATAGACCTAAGTCTTATCCATCTGATGAATCGATGTACAAAACTCATTTCGCCCTTTTGAAAACGCTCTAAATGTTGCTGACAAAGTCGCATTTGAATGTGTTTTGGTTTCATTATTAGCGAATGCGGCATTATGCACACAGCTTTCTGAACCCCAATACTTCAGTCAAAATATATCTTGCATTACCCAGTGAGATGCCTAGTGCTTCTACTCAATCTCTTTCAGTCACTTGACAATTTTCCTATACGATATCCTGTATTTTTTCTATGATTTCTGGTGTTGTTGCTGTTTTTGGACGTCTTTGACGTGGATCGTCTTCAAGGCTTTTACGGCCGTTTATATTCAGAAACCCCCTTTCACTTTCAACTTTAGACACTTTCAACATTCGTTCACAAATTTGCTTTGTTGTTAAACTTTCTAAATTACAAATATTGTGACACGTCGATACTAAATGTCTTGTAAATAAAGAATGAATGGGTAGATTGAAATGCAACTTCATATACGTTCATATGTCTAACAAGAGTGTACCAATGTAACAAAAAAAATTAGGCTAATAGCACCACCTTTTTTTTATTTGGTATTTATCCTTACCGCCATCGCTTTGAAAATTATTATTGAATACCCACGGGAAAATGGACTTTTCCGTAAATTTGGTATGAAATGTTTAAAGATCGAGATTATCTATGTGATATAATATGAATAAGTTCGTGCGGTTTTTTTCGAAATTTGAAACTTTATTGACGTAAAATGGTTACAAATTTAATATTCAAAATATTGTCCATCGCTTACTACTACTTTTTCCCATCTTTCTGGCAATTCACGGATTCCCTTTGTGAAAAATTCGGTCGGTTTTGCCGCAATCCACGAATCGATCCATTTTTTGACTTCATCGTAATTACGGAAGTGCTGGTCAGCCAGGCCATGTTGCATCGATCGGAAGAGATAGTAATCGGATGGCGCAAGGTCTGGACTATACGGCGGGTGGGGTAGGACATCCCATTTGAGCGTTTCTAAGTATGTTTTGACCACTTGTGCAACATGTGGCCGAGCATTGTCATGTTGCAAAATAACTTTGTCGTGTCTATCGGCGTATTGCGGCCGTTTTTCTCGCAGTGCTCGGCTCAAACGCATCAATTGTCGTCGGTAGACATCCCCCGTAATCGTTTCATTCGGTTTCAGTAGCTCATAATACACAACACCCAGCTGGTCCCACAAGATACACAGCATAACCTTCAGGCCATGAATATTCTGCGCCGACGTCGATGTGGAAGCATGGCCAGGGTATCCATACGTTGCCCGACGTTTTGGATTGTCGTAATGGACCCACTTTTCATCGCCAGTCACAATTCGATGCAAAAAACCCTTTCTTTTGTGCCGTTGAAGCAGTTGTTCGCATGCCATAAAACGGCGTTCAACGTCTCTTGGCTTCAATTCATACGGCACCCAATGGCCTACCTTTCGGATCATTCCCATGGCTTTTAAACGTTTGGAAATGGTTGATTGATCAACTCCCAAAGTTTTTGCAACCTCTTCTTGCGTTTGAGCCGGATCTTGATCGAGCAATTCCTCCAATTCGGTATCCATGAACTTTGGCGGCGCACCCTCGCGTTCTTCGTCTTCCAAGCCAAAATCACCACTTTTAAAGCGTGCAAACCACTTCTGGCACGTTCGCTCAGATAGAGCATGCTCACCATAAACTTCCACCAAGATACGATGACTTTCGGCTGCTTTTTTCTTCATATTAAAATAATGAAGAAGAATTCCCCGCAAAAACACATTATTTGGCACGAAATTCGACATTTTCAAGTGTGGTAAAAATATTGTTGTTTACGCTTCAAATAAAAAACTTATACTGACGTTTGTGCCTTACGACAGTAGCTCTCCAATGAATGTTTGGAAATGTGGATCGATGGAATAATAATCAAGTTACGCCATCTGTTGTAAAACCGTAACGAACTTATTCATAGTCCTATTATTATCCTCTCTTCAATGTGCAAATATTGTACACCAGGCCAAAATAACAATAATAACAATTAAACTGTCTACGGAGAGGCACGCGCGGTGCCAATATTAACATTCTCTCTGACAGTTAAACAGCTCTAAAATCGCTGGATAGCTTCTCATTTCAATCAAGGTTGGCTTGGGAATGTCTTAAAATCCTCAACACCCTGGCATCAAGAAACTTTGTTGCCTTGATGTGGGTTCCGGAACATGAGGGGCATGAAGGAAATGAAATTGCGGATACCTTAGCGAAAAAGGGGGCAAACTCTCCCTTCATAGGTCCTGAACCTTTCTGCGGGGTAAATAACAGCTTCAAAAGCGCCTTTCTACGTGAGCAAGAACAACGAGGCCTAATCGATTACTGGAGAGCCTAATCGGACATGCGGCAATCGTAAAGACTCATAGATCCAGAACGGATAAAGGCAGAAGCAATCCTTAACATAAGCAGAAAGGACATAAAACTGTACACTGAACTACTACTCAGACATCGGTGTCCCTTTGTCCGCTGCTAAAGGGAAACTACACAATTTCTTTCTAAAAAAGCGCAAGACAGATGGAGGTTTGCCTCATGGCTGTAGAAGGTTTCTCTTCCCAAACAATTTTTCCTTGCATAGGTAGTGAGTGGTCCACATTATGGTATAAAAACGGCAAGTAAGTGCTTCTTGAAGTGTGCCTGTGGTACTCTTGCCATTTTATCTACCTACCCACCTACTAACAGGACACTGTAAACTTAATTCTCACATGAAAAAGATAGGTATGATAGAAAACGATTCTTGTATACTCTGCAAAGAGGCACAAGAAACAGCAGAACATGTTCTATGCGACTGCCCAGCAGTGGCACGACGCAGATTAAATTACCTGAGAAATGGGGCTATAAATCCAAACCTCCTGGTAGAAATTAAGCCTACAGCAACTTTAGGATTTATTAATAGCCTAAAACTGTTCGAGTAGGCTACATGGCTGCACAATAGATCTATTCAGGTCGCAGTGCACAAACAACCAATCAATAATAATAAAATTAAACTGTTTTTATTGGAACCCTGAGGTAGGAAAAAAGTTATCAAATGTCAACAAATAAATTGCGTAAACAATTTCGGAACATAATTTATTAGGTTAAAATTAAAAAATTTTTTTTTTTTAATTTTGTTTGTTTTTTTATTTTTTTGTTAATTAAAAATGTGTTTTTTGTTTTTAATTTTTATTCTATTACTTTTAATTTTTAGTTTTTCTTCAACTCGGGGCGATTTCAGAATCCCTGTATTTATAGTTTAATTTTTTTAAGTATAAAGATCGTAAAGTAAACGAAGTTAATTAAAGGAGATCTGTAAAAATTTAAACCTAATTAATGGAAAAAGTATTTTCCCATGGAGTTCAATACTAATTTTTAAAGCGGGGCGGCACGGGTAAATATTAAATAAAAAAATATAAAAAAAATAGATATCTCAGTGTTTTGGCTATATATCATATTAAGGTGTGATCATCAAGAAAAAAAATTGTTTGGGCCATCCTAATCTACATAAATATATGGGAAAAAACTTCATAGAGAATCATTGAAATTAATATTTTTCAAGAAGAGATATTTGCGATAGTCTATAGTCTTAATAATTATTGTTTAAATATTTATTTTAACTTTTTTTTAAAGGTTCACATATAAATAACCTTATTTAAGTGTTATATTTTAACGATTTTATATAAAATTTAAATATGAACCATCCTAATGTACATATTTTTTTTTTTCAAAAGCGTTGGCCATTGATTTACGTAGAGGAGTTTTTAGCAAACACGCGAAATATATAAATATTTTTGTCTGAAGCTTTGTAGGCTACTACAGTAATTCTATTTTAACTCACAAATACATTTATCCACTACCTAAAGGCCATGATCCCCGTTTTTTGGTTCACATTGCTTTTCAAATCTTTTGAATATTTTTATTTTGTTGCCGAAACTACGGCTGGCTGCATAGCCTTTCATTTCAAATACTCTGAATATGGCGCTACTTTTTATCTATATTTTGCACTTGGCTCATTACCGCAAATGATTTAATGCATTCTTTGATTTTATTGTATGCGGCTTCTGAAGCAAAACTTATTATTCCGGTCAATGCAACTGAATTATGGTGCGTGTGAGACGAGGGAAAAAGCAATGTATTAGGAGATGTAGATGTAGTGCAGCATTGATTGAAGAGTATACAGTGTGGTATGCAACAAGGGCTATTACTCACAGTGCATCTTTTATATATACATATACATATATATACTAGGTTCCAATGTAAGGCAAATCATAGGGTGGACTACAAAAAATCGCAATAAAAAAATAAAAATCGCTCAATATTTTTCATTCATTTATTAGCACATTTTGAGTGCCTGTAAAAAGTCGTCAATACATTTTATCATTAAAAAATAATTATTCGGATTTCATATATTGATCATCTCTGAAGAGAAATACGGTTTACCAGTGAAAAATACAATTTTCAGATATTTTAAAAATAACTTTTTCATAACATATATGTACATGAGAAACCTTAAAATAGCACATCTATTAAAATTCCACGATTTCACAATAAAAATAAATCCGTTTCTTTCCTTTTCAATAAATTTGCGCCTAATAATTAGCACACTTACATTTTCTTCTCATATACACCCCGTTTCAAAATTGTAAAAACACCATTTTTTTATATTAATATAGTTCATCCTACATCAAAAACCATGGAACGCAACGTTTCAAACTTTCTAAAAAAATTTAATAAATTTAGTTCTTACTATAAAAAAAACAATGAAACGCAATGTTTGAAGATTTGTAAGAAAATTTCATAAAAACTTTAAACTGTTTAACCAGAATTATCAGAATTTTTCTAAGTATGCAGTTTTATAGCCCAATAAATAGCCAAATAAAGCCCGGGTTAAAAGCCAAATTGTCCTGGCATAATATTTGATGTGGCATGTGAAAGAATTAATAAGAGAGTATCGAAATAGCGAAGACTTTTAAACACAAATGAAAAGCTAGACTAGGTTAGCCAGGTTGCTTGTTTAAGACAAAACACACCTTGTCTAACATACTATATGTCCCATTGTGATACCTGCATTAAATTTCTATCCTCTAACTAAGTTGGTAACGTATGGCGTAGAAGCGTGCACGATAACAACATCCAATGAAGTGACGCTTGGAGTGTATGAGAGAAAGTTTTTGCGAAAGATTTTTGGACCTTTGCACGTTGGCAACGGCGAATATCGCAGGCGACGAAACGATGAGCTGTATGAGCTTTACGATGACATAGACATAAATTTTGGTAAGGCGGTGATTAGGCGCAAATAAGGCAGCCAAACTAGGCTCAAGTCCCGAAAGGTTTCGCCACACATCTGCCTCATTAGGCGCAGGTTCGAAAAACCGAACTTTGGTAATACTTCGGATGCCCTTCTACAAATCAGTTAGGGATTCCAATTTATGCCTAAGTGCGACACTGCCACAGATTTTCGTGACCACAACCAAATTTGGTATTGTTCTGGCATGCCAATCTTTGCCTTGCCTGACGTGGGCCTGGTAAGGTAATAGTGAGGCGTGCCTAACTGCTTCTTCGACATGCCTCACTGTAATTCTAGTCGGGATGTCGTCCGAATGAATACAAACGCTCCGGCCTTGAAGGTATTCGATGCGGTACCAGTTTGTGGTAGCAGAGGAAGAGGAAAGCCTCCTCTGCGTTGGAAAGATCAGGTGGAGAACGACTTGGCTTCACTTGGTGTGTCCAACTGGCGCCGATTAGCACGAGCAAGAAACGACTGGCGCGCTTATTTAAACTCGGCTAAAATGGTTTAAGCGATTAACGCGACAATTAAGAAGAAGAACTAAGTTGCTTAAGCCACTTAGATCCTTTTAAGAGGTAACTAGTCCCTCCATATTTTGCAAATTTCCCATTCCCAAAATATTTTGCACGGCTTCTTGGAGGTGCTTTTGCATAGGAAGTGTTGCACCGACTCAATTCCTTCTTCATCTCCCCAACTCCTGCAGACGTAATTGTTAGGTACAATCATTCTACTGGCTAGTGTGTCAATAGTGTAGGGCCCCGTTATAACACTCCTGAGGACGCTGATAGTTGATCTGTTGCATCCAAACAGACATTTTGTCCTTTTAAGATTCAGTTTTGGCCAGAGCGCTTTGGATGCCCTCTACCACTCGCTGAAGATCAAACTCAGAGTCTTTCCCTGCACACTCATCCGCTCTTTCATTTCCCTCCAATCCAGATTGGCCGGGGACCCAACAAAAAGTGATGTTGTGTTGTTGGATAAGCGAGAGCGACCTTCTACATTCTTTAACACATCTTGAATAGATATGCGCTGAAGCCAGTGCTTTGATCGCTGCTTGACTATCAACGAAAATGGTAAAGTTTTTCTAGGAGTAGGTCCATTTGCCTTATTGTTTTTAATTTAAGGATAATTGTTCCGAGACCACTCCCGATCGAGTGTCATTTTCCATTTTTGAGCCGTTAGTATAATTATGGTAAAACTGTCACCCTATAACTCTGGTCTGAGAATCTTTTCTATGGGGTATTCGCATTTGGAGTCTTAAAAGCTAGGTAGGTCAATGCGAAGAAAGAAGATGGGAAAAAGTTGTTTGCATAGAAACAAACTCCACAATTACGTCATTTCAACAGTTAATTCTACTAAATTCTACTAAATTCACTAAGAGTTGATACGCGCAACTTTCCGTACTTTCTCAACCATCTCTTTTGATAAGATATCGCGCTATTAAATTAGTTGCTTTAATCTTTGGTTAATTCTTCTTGCTAAAACTGCGGTAGTACCATTCTCTTTCAGCCTTGCGCTAATGCCTTCGGCTGTCTCTAAATGCATTCTTTGTTTATCTGGTGATTCTTCTAGATATATCCGGCCGTCGGCGATTACGCAAATTGTGCCACCCTATTACCTTTGAAATTCGAGCTTACCACCTGAGTGCATTTGTATGACCGTAGTTGTATTTGACTCTGTCCATGTGCCTCATTATTTCTTCTGAACCCCTTTTTGCATAATTTTTCTTTTTTTTGCCAACCTATATACTGCAGATTTCTATTTCTTACCTTGTGGATTTTCAATACAATTGTTTCATATTTTTTCATCTTGCTGTTGCAGACAACGAACAATCGGTGCACCTACAGCTACGCCAGACACCGAAACTAATCGACGATGCATTTGTATTCATTCGACGCTACGCCAACTCGACGCAGTTCATTGAGGATTCGCATAAATTAGCAGAGCGGTATGAGCGTTGCTTTTACAGTAATGAAAATTCAGCACTTGACCTTTGTGATGATGAAAATGTGGTAAGTAGCAAAAAATATGAAATACAGAAGCAAAAAAATGTAAAAGAAATAAAAGGATGAATGGACAACAATCGAAGAGGTGGAATAATTGTGGTGTGATGCGTGAGTAGATGATCAGGGGCGTGCAAACCGCAAGCGTGTAAACTGTTGCTGAGGTGGCCAAATATTAATTTGCATAGTACATCAGTTGGGCGTGCATGTGGAAAGTAGAGTGAATGGGTCACTTGCCACAGCACAAGGAAAATATCAATGAAATATACTAGAAATGTAAGGGATTCAATTTGAAACAATTTTCTAGGCAATCAATTGGCTGCCTAGTTTTCCTACCATACATGCACATCAGGGTGCCTCACTGACAGAATTGGGGGTTTTCAGTGAAATGAATCAATTTATTATATAATAGTTTAAGACGTCCGCCAAAATATTAGTTAGGGGAAAAATAAATCCATTATTTTCTCGATAGATGGTTGTGGTACTCGATATTTCGTAAAGTATCGGCCAAACAATTTTAAGTTTAAGCTCGTTATTAAGGTGACATTTCACACTAAAAAAAAAATCGTTTACAATGGAAGTCAACAAAGAGAAAATTCGGTACATTTTATAGTTTAACTGTGAGAAAGGCGAAAATGCAAGCAAGACCGCTGAAATTGAGAATAGTGTTTATGGTGCCGATACTGCAACAACTAATTATGTGCAAATTGGGTTTCGTCGATTTCATCCAGGCATTTTTGATGTGAAAGAAAATGTCAATAAGGTCGGAAATGTCGATAAAATCACAGAAACAATCAAAGTTGACCGAAATGTTAATAGCCCAGGAGCTAAAGGTAGACCATAACACATATTATATTTAAACCTTTTGCGCAAAATAAAATATAAAAATAATAGATTTCTTTTTCCCCAAACTTGTATTTATTTTAGAAACATATTTTGATTTATCTGAAAATACCTTCAAAAATCGAGTTTTTTATAAGAAATTTGTCAAAAAATTTTCCTCAGATGATAAAAGAGTTTATGCTTAAAATGTCTACACAAAAATGTTTAAAAAACAAAATTTGGGACATATATGGGCAGGAAATAAAATGTGTAGAAAAATGCCTTTCCAATGATACCTTTGAAGTTTAGATAGGTTGAGATTTCGCTGAGTTATATAAGATTTCCTTAAACTTGTGCTCCAAAAACAAAAAACAAAAAATTGCATTATTTTGAATCTGTTGCAACAAGTTTAAAGCATTCGACATAACCGGAGTTCTTTAGGTATTTTCAAATCAGCCCAGCTCAATTTTGCAGGTTTTGATAAAAGTCTTAAAATATAATAAATTTTATAATTTCGATGAAAAAACAGTACCGATTTTTTTGCAAATAATGAAAATGCTATGTTAAATCTTATAGCTGCACTGAGAGTTGGCAGTACAAGTCGGGTCTATCTGAACTTCCGTTTTTGAGAGAACGATCGATGAGAGTTTGGAAAGTTATTTGTATTTGGGATCCTGGTGATGGTAGACTATTGAAACTTCAGAAGATAGTTTTCCATACAAATCCGTGAGTTTTTTATTGAACTTTTTTGCCTGCGTTCTATATATCCATGGCTCAAGGTGGAACACTTTATGCAAATTTACTTTCATTATCCAAAAAGGCTGGTGAATTTCCATGCGAAAACCTTCTCTTGTTAAGATTATTTCTGAATTTTCTATACTTCGCAATCCTGAAGTTAACTTTTCGTCATGAGCAGAGGATTTATCGGTGACTTGACTTTTGAGCCTTTTAAAATAAGTAAAAAAAAAGAAAAAAACGGTATGGAAAAAAATGTTACTTTAGTTTAAGGAAGTCCTATCGTTTTAAAAAGACTCCTATGTGAGTATTTATAAAAAAAATATTTAAAATAAATACCATGTTAATATATACCTAAATGTTTAATTTCAGCATTTATTTTTATTTGCAAAATTTTTGTTGAGAATTTGAAAAAGTTTGGTTTTATTTTTAACCCCATAATGTAAAATATAGGTAATATTCTCCTAAAAGTACGAAGTTAATAAGAAAAATGTCTATGTAAATGCCATTTAAATTGTTTTTAAATATTTTTGAACTTTCATTCACACGTTAAAAATATTTTTTTGTGGTAATTTTTTATTTATTTGTTTTTGTAAATTATGTTTGGAAATTTGTGTCTTACATTAATTAAGAAGTTGAGAACACATTTTTTGATCGAATTTTTTTAGAATTTAATTAAATTTATTTTTTTTAGTTTTATTCTTATAGTAATTATGAAGTTAAAAGTGAACTCGTTTATGGTTCTTTTTCTAATTTTTTTTGTAATATTTTTTTGTCCATTTTTTTTTTTACTTTTAAAATTTATTTACAATCTAAAGAACATTTTTTCAATCTTTCATCTTTTTAAGCGTAATAGAAAGTCTAAATGGGCTTTATAAAGTCAGTGAAAAGATGAGTGTGGAACGACAGATGAATAAGAGCGAAAACTTTAAAAAGAAACGCGTTTTTCTCGAAATATGGTTTTTTCCGCGCTGTCGAATATAACTCAAAAAGTAATCAAGATATCAACTTAAAATTTCCCAGGACTCTATTCTTTAATATATTGGCCTTTTCATGTACCTCCAATTTTATATTAGTTATCATTAATAGTATTGTTTTGATTAATTTGTTTGTAAAACAAAAAAAATTCTTTTTTTTCTTTTGCATTTCAAGTTTTCACTTTCCTTTTTGAAGTGAAAACTTCTTTAGAATCGTTGGGAGTGATTTGGGAAAAAGTGAAACGAAAAAGCGACCCTCTTGGCTACGAAGCATTATATTATATGTTGATATAAACGTAGCGACGAACTAAAAATAACTTTTATTTTTTCTTGTGATTCGAACCAAGGATTTTGTATCGGAACCCCATATTGCTAGTCTCTCGGCTACCGCGCCATGCTGTGGGCGCTGGCTTAAAAGTTATTTAGTTACGAAGCGTTATATTATATGTTGATATAAATAATTTTTGTGAGCGTGTAATTCTCAAAAGGTTTATTAGAAAATCTATTGACTAGGTAGTGTGGTATCTGTTCTTATCAGCTTAACATCTGATAGATCCTCCGTCGGAGGACAACAAATGTTAAACTGATTTTTGGAAATGGGCGGAGTGTTTTAGGGGCTTGCTCCACCTCTGCCACGGGTTGGCCCGGTATTGCAGTACCGCCGGGGTTTCGGCCTTGAATGAATACAAGAAGAAATATACTAATACATTTAGCTTTGGTGGGAAGAGACATAAATTTTTATATGAATACAAGTAGACGAAAATGGAAGAAATTTGTAAGTCTGTTTCTTCGGTCCGTTTGGGTATTTTTTTTGACAACATCGAAACCAAAGCATTTGTATCATATTTTATCTATCATAAGCCACTCGTATCATTTGTTGAAATTGAAAACATTGAGGATGAATAATATAAAATGAAGAAAATAAAATATGAACTTTATAGCAATATTATAATGAACCTATAATTATCCCGCTCCTAATGCTGCTTTCGTCTTATTCTCTCTCAGTTTGTCTTACGGAAGGTTTCACTTCTTTCGCGTCTAACCGTTAGACTGGTATTTTTTTTTTGTTAAAAATAGGTATGTGCGAAGCAGAATAACTTATTTTATTGAAAATTTTTTGTCTGGTTGATTTCAATTGATTACAAGAGGCTGCACATTCCACGGCCCAAATTAACGGAGCCGCGTTTGAGCAGCTGGGCGCTACAGTTTTTTTTTATTAAAAAAAATGTTGTATGTTTATTTAAGCATGAATATTAATATGTAATTTATGTTCAGAAAATAAAAACTCTCAGTTTTTCGCAAAAATGACTGTAAACTGGTTGTATGGAGGAGCTGCCTCCTTAAGAAGCTTACACCTCCCTTTAGAAGCTGACACAACGCATTCTTTGTAGGAATTAAAAAAAAAAATTTATTGGTACGGAAATAAGTTTGCATCCTTTCTTAGCCAAAGTTTTGAATTATTTAATCAATTTAATAATACATGATATTATGTGAAGTACATGCCACTGAAAGCTACAACTTTACTCCTTCTTTCATGCAGCATACGGATTTCTCTGACGAAAAATTCGACTTTTTTTGACTTGATCCATTCATTGAGCCAGTTTGCGATGCTCTCGTAAGAAGTGAACCGCTCTCCATTGATCTGCACAGATGGTAATCCGAAGGTGTAATGTCTGTGCAATAAGGAGGGTGGGGCAAGATTTCCCAATTCAGTCCATCTAAATATTTATCGACCGATTAATCAACGTGTGACCTTGCGCTATTATGCAGCAGAATCAGTTTGTCATATCTACCGTCCCATTCCGGCTGCTTTTCTTTGAAAGCTCGATTCAAACGCATTAGCTGCAGTTGGTAACGATCGCCAGTGATGGTCTCAGATGAATTAAGGAGTTCATAATAGATGACACCCTTCTGATCCCACCAGATGCACAACATAATCTTTGAAGCATCATTAATTTTTTTTTCGCTGTCGATGGACCTGGTTCACCTGGCAGGCTCGAACATTTTCGACGCTTATAGTTATCATAATAGATCAATTTTTCATCGCCAGTGACCATGCGATGCAGAACACCTTTTTTTCTGCCGTTCAAGAAGCATTTCATGCGTCACAAAACGTCTCTCGATATCCCTCTCCTTCAATTGATGTGGCACCCAGTTACCTGCCATTCCCATCACGTGAAAACTTTTACCGACGGTTGATCTGTCAACATACAACTCTTTAGAGATATCATCAAGGGTTCGACATGCGTCTTCATCCAATAATTGTTGTAGTTGAGTATTTTCCATATTTTTCACTTCGCGTTGTATTTAATGGAGTGTCTGATTAGCTGCATTTTTTAAAAGGCAATAATTAAACATTAGTTCCCGCAAATGCTGTTTTTTCGGAATGAACGTAGACATTTTTGACGTCAGATAAAAAAGGATCTTTACGCTTCAAACGAATGTCAACTACTGCGATCGAGACCCGACAAATCATTAGTATATTATTAGAGCGAACATAAAAATAGGATCAGTAGGGACACCTCTTTTATGAGGACGGAAACTTATTCCTATACCAAATTATGTTTGAAACTTTTATTCATATACTTATAATATTTAAGAAGTAAAAAAATGTGTTTATGGTAATTTGTGTGTTTGATTTTTTTTGTGATTTAGCTTTGAAAAATTGTTTCCTACATTAATTAAGAAGTTTAAAACACATTTTTTGTTGTAATTTTTTATAATTTTTTTTTTGTTTATTTACAATTTTTTTCTCGCACGTGGTCGTTTTTTCATGTCCTAATATAAAATTGTGATATTATTGTAAAAAGCTTTTTGCTACTCAGAAGCTTTTCTCTGACCTTTTAAAGTAATACAAAATTTTCCCGGCAGCTGATTTTAAACCTTCAATTGTAGGTTTGCCAAGTGGCTTGTCAAGGTATCAGTTGTAAATCGCTCAGTACTAATACCTAAAGCTATAGGAGTCCCTCAACTTAAGCCTTTCATGACCAAATGCGCAATTATTTTTTTATTTTATATTTACAATGAACTTTTTGTTATAACTACCTAAAAAGCCTTTATATATACAGAACAAATACGTCACACCAATACAGAGTTAGTAAATAATTATACATACATAAGTTGCTTAATATGATCCATTTCTAAAAATTCGTTTTCACATTTCAGCGCGGTGTCTTTCATCACAATTCCACCAACTATATTATACATCCATTGCCAGCACGTTTTGGTAACTCTAGCCACGTAATACTCGAGTCCAACTATCACTTGCCACCTAAGAACTTCAGGGAATCCATCTCAATGCCTCTGGCAGCAACTGCGCTCAACACAAGTCTATATTTTGAGCCCGAAGAGGAGGACTTCAACGAGATTAATGATTTCGATTTAGCGTCCACTGTGTTGGGAAACACTTCACGTCCCCCACGTAATACCGATTATGATTTCTATCAAGGAAACGAACAAGCAGCAACACATAACTACACATACCATCACATAGGCAAAGGCGATAAATCAAAAAAATATGTGGAATTAAATTTACGCTACAAGCCACACTATCATCACAACAGCGTAGAACAGCAGCAGTGGCAGTGGCAGCGGCGCCAACAACATAATCACCAACATCAACACCTGCAGCATCTGCATCGGCAACACTCACAGCAACAACAAATGAATAAACCGAAGTCAGATAAATTGCAACAACGCCAAAGAAAACAAAAAGAACATCACCATACACAATCGCATGCAACATTGCCACCACTTGAGCACAACGATACAACTTACAATAAAAACAATAAGAACAACAATGAAAATGACCGTGAAACCAATAAAAACAGTCAAAAACGTCGACGTCGCCGCCGTCGCTATATTGCCTCTGGCAATTCGAAGATACCACAAGATCTGTACATTGAGACGGCGATCTTTGTCGATCGTGATCTCTTCAAGCATATGTCAAAGAATTTTCCCGATAATACCGAAAGCCAAATGATACGTTTCGTATTAGCAATGATAAATGCCGTACAGCTGTTGTATCATGATCGTTCATTGGGGCGTCGCATCAATTTCGTATTAAAACGTTTGGAGATACTTTACAACGATCCGGCTAGTTTGCGGCGCTCCGATGATATTGATACGTATTTGAGTAATTTTTGTGAGTGGCAACAACGCTTAAATCCGCCGCTGGATACCGACACAATGCATTATGACCACGCGGTAATCTTGACAGGTGGGTGTGTGAAATTGATGTAGTGAGGAGTAGCGATGAAGTTGGGTTGTTTGTTTTTGATTTGAAGTGGCTCTTTGTTGCAGGAAAATGATTATATAAAGACCACAAGTATATGCAACGAAAATTCGATAATTTCTGAGATGAAAATTTATAATTTCAGCTGTAAGTTTTAAAATCTTCACCTCTGACTTCGGGAAGTTTTGGCTACGAGCGTATTTAAAATTTAAACCTATAAATTATTTTAATTTCTTTTTCTTTTCATATTTTTTTTTTATCTCCATGCTTTACAAAGTGAAGTCCGAAAATATGTATGTGTGTGTGCTAATAACTTCGCTCAGAATACTTTGAATTGCACGAGTTTTTTGATACATATTTTAGAGATAATTTTTCCTGAAAGGTTTTTTCGACATAAATTGCATTAAATTATAAAAGAAGCGTGCATGTAAGCCAAAATGTGTTAAAACATTATAAAATTGGTTTTCAAACTGCAATAAATCAAAAACTAATCATTCAATAGGATTACTGCTTTCTTGCCGTACAACTTTCAAGTGTTTCCTATCACTTTGCTTTAATAATATTAAACAAATTTTTCTTATTACTATTAAAGTTTTGAAAACAAAAGAACAATTTTTTATAAGTTGCTGTTTCTGTATTTGACATGTTTGTTGTTGGTCAAACTCCATTAGCGGGACTTAGCACACAAAGCAAAGATGAAAAATTCACACTCTCTGATTTCGTTATCTGTCAATTTCTTATTGTGTAACTTAGTATTCTTTCGTATATAACATACACCCCGCGACAAAACGATACCATTTCAACATTTTGACTAGTGTTATGTTTTTAATGCACATTATTTTTTATCAAAGCATAACACATGGGCTGAAAAGCTCGGGGCCTAACACATAGATGGCACTAGTTTCATTGCATTCACCTCTGTTTCAATTAGTTCATACCTTAAAAGGACAGCTGTTCAAATTTCATGATATTCTATTCATTAGGTCGTGGGTTGTCGGGCTAAGAGTGACTCTACTTTTGTTATTTTCAAAACAATAGATCAAAAAGAATTTCGTGTTTTAATTTTACATTTCTTCTTGATGAGAAAAAATACTGTTCAAGCGAAGCAATGACTTGAAAAGTGTTATGGGTACTCTGCTCCATCAGAAGCAACAATAAAACGATAGTTTGCTAACTTCAAATGTGGTCGTAGCGACACCGATGATTTTCAACGCAGTAGACGTCCAAATGAGGCGGTAACACCAGAAAATATTATAAAAAAAGCCACAAAACCGTTTCGAATGATCGAAAAGTGAAGTGGCTTCATTGTGCATGAGCATTTGACTATGAGAAAGCTCGTTCAAAGTGTGTGCCGTGTTTGCTCACTGTTGATCAAAAACAGGAACGTGTTGATGATTCTGAGCAATGGCAAAACTACATGAATTGAACTTCGAATTGCGTCCACATTCACCGTATTCGCCAGATTTGGCTCCCAGCGACTACTAACTGTCCTGGCTGGCAGTCCTAAAAAATGCTCGCCGGTAATAAATTTTGATCGAATGAAGAGATTATCGTTGAAACTGAGGATTATTTTAAGGCAAAAGATAAATCGTTCTACAAAAGTGGTATTGAAATGTTAGAACAGCGCTGGAATGATTGCGTTGTTCTTCATGGAAATTACGTTGATGAATAAAGCTAAGTTTGAACAAAAAAAGTGTTTTCTCTGTTAGGCCCGGGACTTTTCAGTACGTGTGTTAGCTTTTCGTCTAACAAAAACCATGTAAATCCATACCAATCATATAAATGCTTATTTAAAATTTACATCTTATCATTCATCTATTTTTAATTCGAACTTTTACCGTAACGGCAGAGCAGCACATTTCTGCTCTTTGCTAGTATTCGGTTTATTTGCAGGCTTGAGTATAATAAGAAATAAACTGAAAAAAGTTAAAAAAAAAATAATTTGATAAGCTTGAGATTTACGCAATGATAAAAATTATGCTATAGAGTTTTTTTTATGTTTTTTAAGCATAAAATATACTTTAAAAAAATTATACTTTATATTTTAGTTTTTGTACTATTCTACTTTTTTTTGTATTCTTTGGAAAACACTTATTTTTTTATATAACTCCAATTAAAGTCCCTCATAGGAGTTATGCCTTACTGCTCGCTTTCAACACTCTAGCGGCTACAAGGAACCTAGGCCCCTGTAGCGGTGGAGAAAGTAAGGGTATTTGGGATTGTTTGTCAGCGGGTCAACGTATATTAGTAAATGAAAATTCCGCAAAAGGTCGTCAACTGATCCTGGTTTTTATCATAAGCTGTATAAATCATTTTGTGATTTTCTGCTACACATCTTTTCTTCGCTTTTTTTGAACAGCTTGAGGTTGAACCAACTGTTGTTGTTACTGTTTTTGAAATGGTTGAGTATTTTTACTAAAATAATCCTAATAAGCCACTAGCGCCGTTTTACTACTACTGCTTTCGTGTAATGTCGTGTTCTTGTTGTTGTTTTGTTTGAGTCAGATCCTTTTCGTGATATCCAAGTGTAACAACAAATTTTTACGGCAAACATAGAGATATCTTAAATTTTATTAATTTGCTGTAGGAAGGCTTACCGAAAGAGGAAGGCTTACCGTAGTCTTGCTTTAGCTGACATTCCTGTGGACATTCGCATAAATAGTGGAAAATACTTTATTTCGCCCCATTCTGGCTGCAAGATCGCATACCCTCCGGTGACCTATACGAGTTGCAGTTATACCTGAGAGAGCATCTTAACAGGTAATTCGTCGTCTGGATGTTGTATGACGCCCATGTTTTCCTTGCTGTAGTGCAACTCGTTATTTGTTTCTGCCTTCTTTCGGCTAAAGCATGGTCGTGTGAAGCAATGTATGTATAATTTTATTGTGTTGTATGGGGTAGCAACTAGCACCGCCTCTGTTATGTGTAGTGCGGAATCTTTTTTTGCTAGCTCATGTACTATCTAAATACCCTCTATATTCTTATGACAAGGAACCCATATCAGAGTAATTTGAAGCCAATGACCGAGCAATTCTAGTTCATCTCCACACTGTAAAACTTGTTTAGATTTGTAATATAATTGGAATCTAAGGCCTTGATAGCTGATTGACTGTCTGAAAAGATGGTGCAATAATTTCTTTGTAGTATTTTAGTGATCGGAATGCTTCTCTGATTGCTAATAGTTCTGCCTGGAAGGTGTTGAAATAGTCTGAAAGTCGAATTGATTTTAATAAGTAGACTCGCTCCGAATAGAGGCCAGCTCCCACACCACTGTGCATCTTAGAATCATCAGTGTAGATTCCAATGTCGAATCTACCAGTCTCCTTCTCTTTCCGTACCGCAAAATCTTTCTTGAAGTTAATTTCAGGGATTCTGAAGCCTGATTTGTTTTGAACCAATTGTACCTGCCATTTATAATTATCAGGAAAGCAAACAATTTTTTTCGACATACAGAGTTTGATTGAAAAGTAATGAGCCTTATTTTTTTTAAGCAGTTTTATTAAACCTTTTGGCTTATACAACTAATATTCTTCAAAATAGGACCCTTGAGCATCAATACACCGCTGGTAGCGGTCCTTCCACTGCAGGAAACATTTTTTAAACTCATCCGCCGGAATCGCGTTCAATTCGGCTGTCACAGTTTTCTGGATCGCCTCGATGGAGTCGAAACGCCTCCCCTTCAGCTTTCTTTTCAGGCGCGGGAACAAGAAGAAGTCCGGAGGGGACAGGTCTGAGCTGTAGGCAGGGTGGGGAAGCACCGGAACCCCCATCTTGGCCAATGCAGAAGTGTAGAGGAAGGCGGTGTGCGCCGGTTCACATTTTCGTCTGTTTGCGTCTTCGAAGGCCTTCCAGATCGCTGTTCGTCTTCGACGTCCTCCCGGCCTTCCTTGAACAACTTGTGCCGCCGTTTCACCTGGGCACTGGACAGAGATTGGCCCCCCTAAGCCTCCTTGAGTAGCCCAATGGTTTCGGTATTCGTTTTGTTTAGCTTTTCGCAAAATTTGATCGAGTAACGTTGCTCCAACGATCTCTGCATTTTTGCCACTGCAAAATCCTAACACACTTTTAAAACAGCTTTCACGCGCGGAGCGATGATTTCTAGTGGATCGCTTGGCAGACGCTCCGCGCGAGAAGGCTCATTACTTTTCAATCAAACCCTGTATTTGTACAAGTGTATAGCTACTACTGAAGTACAGAAAAAGTTTTGCTTCGAGGGCAACACTAAGTAGGGCACCTCTTGCCCTCTCGCCTATTATTTGGTTGATTAAATTCTTAGTACAGCATTTTTTTATTAAACTTTAAATACTGGACAGAAATAGCAAGCCGCGGATAGATGAATCTATTTGGTTATTCGATCAGTAGAAAGGGCACGAAATCTTTAGTTAGATAGGATTGATCACTGGTCCCTAATCAATTTACAAACGATGGGGCTTAACATGTACTGGTTAAGTGTCTTTATATTCTAAAGATCTATGTAAAGTTAAAGTTTTTTTTCTTTCTTGCTCTTCATTTCTCTCTTCGTCTCTGCCTTTTGTGGAATTGAGTTCTGTTTTAAGGATTTTAGTGGAGTTTAGTGCAGTTTTTTTCGAGTCGGGTGAAGATAATCTGATAGGGTTAACGTTTTATGATAATAAAGTTTAGTTTGAAATTAATTCATGTCAACTTTGATCGTCTTATTTCATTTATTTTGAGGTCAAGGGATTCCATTGATTTTCCGATCTAGCTCGCATACTGGACCTACACTTAAAAATTCGTTCGATCAGGTCCACATTAATAACTGATTCTACTCAAATGTGCCTAAGTTTGCTTAGATATCTCAGCACAATCCACCTCAGTAGGTTCGTCGTTTTTAAAATTATTAATTTAATTATAACCTGGTTGACTTCTACCATAGCCTGATTAGGCTCAAAGAACGCAGAAAAGTAATAAAGATACAATTATAGTGATTTGAGGTATTTTTTTAGGATTACAACTAAATGTAAATCATTAAGCCGGATTCAGATTCAGCTCATTTACACATTTTTTTGTCTTCATTTTTTCTCCTCATTTTCATTTATGAAGTCTATGGTCGCAAAGTCCTTCAGATTAGTGGTAAAAATTAACTTAAAGATAAGATTTAAATTTTATTTTATTCCAGCTCATACGGGTACTGCTTTTTTTTTGCTGAATATTGTAATGTTTCATGCTTGCATAGTAATAACATACTAATAAAACGTTTGCCCATCTTTGAGTACTTGATGGGCGATCTGAGCAGTTCTTCAAGGGGGTACTTAATATTATAATTCTATTAATCTTTTATTACTGATCATGAAAATTGAACAAATGCTTTTTACCTATGTATTTGTATAATTCGGTAATAATTTCCTTCCCACTTTTTAATTCCTTTTCTGCTTTTTAATTTGCTTAACTTCTTCTTTTTAACTTCTTCAGGTCTCGACTTGTATGTGGTAGATAAAGGCGGCAAGAAGATTAGTCAGGTGGTTGGTCTTGCACCAGTGTCCGGCATGTGCACGAACACTTCTTCATGCACTATTAACGAGGGCAAACATTTCGAAAGTGTTTTCGTTGTGGCGCACGAGATCGGACATAAGTGAGTAATTTCATGAAATGCAAAAAGCATTTAAGAGTTTGAGATTCCTTTTGGCGCTGTAAAATTGTTTTTATGGCGAAATTTTGATTTGCTTGTTTTTAAATTTTCTTTTTGCTTTAGCCTTGGCATGCGTCATGATACAATAAGCGAACGGAATTGCGATCCCACACGGTATATAATGTCGCCCACATTGGGCAGTGGAAAGACCACATGGTCGGATTGTTCACGTGATTATTTGGAGATATTCTTGAGGTGGGAAAGTGAAAAGTCATATTAAAAATCACAAAAATAAAAAACCTTAATAAACTAATTTTTTTATAAAAAGGTTAGAAAATAATTTTTAATACAATCATTTCCATTTATTTTCCAGAAAAGGTTTGGGCAGCTGTCTATTCGATCACGGTCAGTTTGCGAACAATTTAGATCACTCTGCTGAGGGCATACTGCCAGGCGAGCGTTTCGATGCCGATCAACAATGTATGCTAAAGTATGGGCACAACTCAATGCGTGCCAAAAATCAAAAGCAATCAGATATATGCACGGATTTGCATTGTCAGCGCGAACGTCATACTTGGACATCACATCCGGCTTTGGAGGGCACTGAGTGTGGACAAAATATGGTAGATGAAGATTGCTTCGAAATTTTTATTTTAGTAATAAATTATTATTGTTATTAGTGGTGTCGTAGCGGAACTTGTGTTGTACGTCCCGCTTTTATAGAGCCATATCATCTGCCGAAACAGGTCTCAAACGCTGGCAAAGGGGGCTACGACAAAGCAAATTTCTTGGAGTCCAGTAAAATGGGTCATTTGTTGCATGAGTACAATTACAATAAGGTTAGTTAAATGTTTTGTTTTTTATCTGTTATTTTTTATTTTATTTTATAAAGTTTAACGGGCAGATATTCACAACTTTTTCTGAAAGTATTTTAAATCACCATTTAAATATGAAGCTGAAGCCTTAAGAAACGTACCACATGATACAATTTTGAAAAACGAAAATTGTTGAAAAAATTACAATACATTATTACAAAAAAGTCTGGGTTATTTGATCTGGAATTGATGAAAATTCTGCCGTGATTCGCCCCGTTTGATATTAGATAGGTATTCAGTGTGAAAAAGCACTTAAGAAAAACCTGGGATTGTTGTCGTTACTGGAAACATTTATAATCTCTCAGAACTGTATTGCAATCTAAAGTGGACATGCTTAGCATATAAATGAAGTAAAAAATAACCAAAGCTGCCGTCATAAAAATATTTTTGATTGCACCATCTTTTTAATGGGTTAGTGCATTGGAAGTTATATCCGTGGCTGACTTCCACTGAAAGCTTGATGACATTCGGTTCAGTGGAAGCGAAGTTATTCCGTCTAAAGTATTAGTATGTTTGTGTCATCGGTACAAAAATGAGTTTCGAACAAAGATCCAATATCGAATTTTGTTTAAAAATCGGTAAAATATTTACCGAAATATTTGTATTGATGAAAAAACCTATGGCGATGATTGTCTATCTCGGGTCAGAGTTGGTTGTGAGTACATAAATGATAATGAAGACACGGGCCGCCCAAAATCAGTAACCATCGAAAACTCCATCTAAATCGTTTGTAAATTTATCAAAAATGAAAATGTATCAGAAATTCATGGAATCGAAGTTGAATATCTCCAAAACATCGATTTATTGCATTTTAACTGATCGTTGAGGCTCACGAAAGGTCTGTGCATGTTTCATTGCGCACAAGTTAACTGAGGACCAAAAATTGCTCAGAATTCAACATTCGAAAAACCTAATTAAAGAGGCGAGAAAAGACGAGAACTTCCTTTAAAACATTGTAACTGGTGATGAAACGTGGTGTTTCCAACATGAACCTGAAACTAAGCGTCAAAGTGCCAAATGGAAGGTCCCAGAAAAGCCACCACCCAACAACTCGCGTTTGGAGGAGTCAAAAATCAAGTCGATGCTGATTCGGTCTGAATAACGCGAAGGTGTAAGCTGGCGATTATTGCATGATATTGCACCAACTCATCGATCCCCTCTTGTGACTAATTTTTTGACTACAAATCGCATTTTAACCAGCAATCATTCACCGTATTCACTTATAAGGCTCTCTGTGACTTCTACTTATTCGGAAAATTGCATTTGGCCATGGAAGAAAAACGTTTTGTGTCCATCGAGGCCTTGTACCGACATACTGAAGAACAATCTGGTCAATGACCTGAAACACTCTTTCGAAAAGCTTTTACATCGTGCAAAATAGTGTAGCGAGGCCAGAGGGGACTATTTGGAATAAATAACTCCAAGTTATCAGAACAAAGCTCCTGCCGTTTCTATTTTGGCTCAGTTTTGTTAATTTTGGACTTCGCCTTGTATTTCCGAAAAAAAAAACAATATTAGTAGAAATTTACCACAAATTGGAGTTTGAGGGTCGTGCCATGGTAATCTTTCCAAGTATGCTGGATTAGATCGACGTCTTCACTGACGGCTCCAAGATGGAATCTGGAGTCGAAGCAGGGTTTTCTCTAAATCAGCCAATTTATCTTTTTATTTGCTTAATCTGCCGAATATTGCTGTGCTATAAATTGCTGATGAGCTTGCCACGAAGGGACTGACTGAATTGGTTTCAGAGGTCTCCCATCCGGTCATAGGTATCATCGGTTAAAGGGGAATTGCACAACTTATTTCTCAGTAAAGCGCAGAAGAAATAGAGCTCTATTTCTTCGTGTGCTATTTCGAAAACCCTTTGGGCCCAGTATAATAGAATAAATAGGACGCCGAAAGTTCTGTGGAGTCCATGCTGTTCAATTCCCAAACTGTTAGCTATGTTTACTAGCCATGGGGGGATCGGCACACACGCAGAAAAGGTAGGTTTACCATTTAATATCCATTGCCGAGGTTGTGGGGACCTTTCAGAGAGGGAGACATTTGAGCACTTTCCCTGTAAATGTACAGGTTTGGCAGCCAGACGATTAAGGTGCTTATTTCTTCGACAGTCTGTGCAGTGCTCCAACCTAAATCACATTACATTAACAGCTCTGGTTGGCTGTAGATATCTGTCCATTATAGAATTTTAAATGGTACCAAAACGGCGCTTTAGTGCTACTTGGGGAGTGCTAGACTGGTACTTCAGCCACTACCTACGAATTTACCCATAACCCCACATAGTGAAGCTCTGAAACTTTCAAACCTTAGTGATTCCATTCTTAGTGATCCAATTATTTTGGAGATGGTCTTAAGTTTTTCTGAATACTGGCTTATTTGTAGAATGACCATAACAATTAGGACATCATTTTGGATAAATTTGTTCACTCTTTTCATCTCTTGAAAATTAAGCGATTCGCGCCTCAATTGTTTTTTTTTTGTAGAAAATAACAACGCACCACTGCTCCTTTGATTACACTGAAAAAATTTTTAACATTTTTATGCAGACCTTTTAAACTTAAATTTTTCCATCGTCTGAGGTGACTATTTGAGAAAAATGTGCTTAGAAACAAATTTTATTTATAAAAAAGGTATTTTTAAATCGGCCCAGCCCACGTAAATCATAATATTTTCCGAAATATTTTAAGAGAAGTCTTAAAATATAATAAATTTTAAATATCAGATAAAATAACTGTATACTCTTCTTTTGTGTGCCCCCTAATGTAAATATAAGATTTTTAAAATAAATTAATGCCGTCTTAGCACAAAAAATTTAAATTCCAATTTAAAAAACAAAATCGTGATCAGGTGAAGTTAAAAAATTTTGTAGTTAACTACCAAACATTGACACTAATGCTTGGCATTCGTTTTATTGAGGCCCTAAATAACCACCCTTTATTGTTATCTGTATTCGAAATAATAGTTTTTACTCATGACAACATTTTTGAAGTTAAATTTAAATATACATTTCATTTTATTCCCCATATTTCACTTTAAACGCAGCCCTTAAGTTGGAGTGAGTGGAGCGAAGCAAGCGAATGTGCGTCCGGCTGCCTTTATGGACCCTCTCGTCGCTTACTCGAAGGCAGCACTGGTCTGCGAACGTACTCGCGTAGATGCGTTGATCATCGTAGGCGTTGTCTTGGAAGCAACGCTAAGTATGAGACGTGCAAAGACAAGAATTGCTACAGCTTGAAAATCGTTATGACAATCGACGAATTCGCCTATGACAAATGCAGTCGAGCGCAAAAATCGGACGCGGAATTGACGGGCGAAGGAATGCAAATAATTGGCGATATTGGTAGGTAACAAAAGTTTTTGAATATTTATGCGAGCAATTTATATGAGCTCATAAATTTTTATTGCAGAGGAATCGTGCAAAGTATATTGTCGCACGAAATCAAATGGCACCAAAACGCGTCGATGGACTTTCCCAGAAGGCACCAGCTGTCGTTCAATACTTTACAAACCCGAAGATATTTCTTATTGTGTGGCCGGACGTTGCGAGAAATTTTCTTGTGATAATTCCACACAAAATTACTACAAATTGGATCCGAACTTTTGCCAGCAACGCAAGCCGCCAAAACGGGCAGAGGAATCGGAGAGTCGCCGCTACAATACAGTGCATGCTACTGCTGCTAGCAGTCCGACGGTAAATTATAAAAATTTAAGTGGCAACAACAACATACCAAATTATAACATCTATGCGCCAACAACATATCGCAGTAAATACGAGAACGGTGAGTCATTGCATTTCTTTATTTTATAGTGGGTTCATTAGTTTGTGGAATTTCAATTCATATCTGTCTCCCTCGCACCATTTGTATTTCGATATTTATTTTAGAGGTGGCGGTGCGCAGTTTCCATGGACAGGAGCGGGAACCGCCTTACAAACGTAAATCGGACACATATCAACCGTGGAATAAATACAATTATCCGCTACGCGACTCAGCCCAACCTGTGGCACAGCCACAACCACCGAAGCCGCCACCCCCTGTCTCTGCTTCTTTAGTACTCGTGAACCCGGCAGCATCAGCAGCAACGGCGTCGCCGGAGTCGGAGTGGATTGTCAAATCGGGCTGTCACTCGAGTTGTATGGCCAAATCGAAGGGCATTCAAGTGGTGACCTCGCGTCGTACTGGTGCCAACAACATTCAACTGTGCACGCACACCGCCAAGGTACGCAAATTCTGTGCAAATTAAATTTTCACTTCTTTTACATACATACCTTTTTTTCAAATTTATTTTCTTTTATATTGTTGAATTAATTTTGGTTGAATTATTGCAGCCTTGTGAGCGTTTGCTGACGGCCACCGAACACGCGGAAAACACTTGTGGCCGCTACAAACTAAAGGTGCGTGGCCTCTCCGGCTATGGCACGCAAATTGCGGCGAGTGTTGACGAGCCAGATAGGAGTTGTCGTGTTGGTTGCCAAGATGAATTTATAAAATATCGTTTCTATTTGGTCAATGGCCGATATGGCCATTTTCCACTTGGCACCAAATGTTCGAATATAGAGGAGCGTTATTGCGTTAATGGCAAGTGTTTGGAATTTGGCTCAGACAATATACCGTTGCAGCAGTCGCATATCAGTTTGGCCTTGTTTCGAAGTCGACGTTCTTTGCCAGCACAGCAAACCGTGCTGGATGAGCAGACGGCGGAATCCAGTGCTCGGCAGCGGCGCAGCTATCTCTACTTTGATCCGGTTAATATTACGGAGACGATTACACAAGATTTTATAAATAATATTGTCAGGAGTATAATAGACTTTGAGCAGGAGCATGTGGAAGGTAAGAGAATGTGAACGTGATGATTTATTTATTATTATATTATTATAAATGATACTACTATACAAGGTGATATTTGAGTTTTTTATTCTATATTATTATTTCATGTTTGAAAGTATGGAAGATAGGCGTGATATCTCACCGAAGAAAATTTGTCAAAAATCAACGGTATTTTATAGCCACTTGAAAGTCCCAAAACTCATTAGGCTATAAAGCTGCATACCCAAAAAAATTCTGAGAATTCTGGTTAAGAAGTTGAAAGTTTTGATAAAATATAAAGAAAAATTTGAGAAATTTTTGAAAATTTTAATTTAAATTTTTTACAAAGTTTGCAACTTGTACGGTTATGTTATATGGTTTTTGCTGTTGTATGAAATATAAATTTATAAAAAAATAGTAGTGTGTTTATAATTTTGCAACTAAATAGGTGTATACGAGCAGAAATTAAAATCACAAGAGTGCAAAAAAGAGTGGCGAGCGATCAGCAAAAGTGGGGATGCCCAAGTCGTGACTGAAGATGATGTAGAACACTTTTTCTCAATATTACCTGGGTATATACACTGCGTTGAATGACTTATTTACAACTTTGACATTTTATTGAATTCTTATGTATTTTTAATGTTTTTGAAGTGAGACTTCTTAGGCGTCGATGGACGAGCGAAAATGGAGAGTAAAATTTCAAGGCCATACAACGTTTTGGGCATTTTCGTTCCGCGAGAGAGAAAAAAGATATAACGTAGAGGAAAAGGAGAGAGAGAGCTATACCTTATATATATTTGATGATGAGTTTTTGTTGTACAATACAATAGTTGAAACTGTTCGACGCCGCCGCGACTATTTCAGATTGTTCAGCACTCTGACAACTAGATGATGATAGCCGCTACGGCTGCGTCTATTAATGCATTTTGTTCTTGTAGTCGCTAGGGTGGTTAGTGCAAGTATAATACAGGTCGACACGATTTCCGAGTCTGGCTGCTGACTATGAAATTTTTGTTTCTTTTTTCTTTACTATTAAGAAAAAAATAATTTTTTTTTATAAAAGTTTGTTTTTGTAGAAACCTGAGCAACTTGAAAAATGTATAAGAAAAATTACTGAATTACCCAGAACTTTATTATAATTTACAATACAATAATTTTTTTTTTGAATATCGTATGTACTATTCAAGAAAAATTATTAATGGTGCCATGGAAAGGTTAAATAATAACAAAAAAAGTTCAAATCAAAGGTGAAAATTTTGAATGATGTGCTTATATATTACTTGTAGGGAATTTATTGGATTAAGCCTCTTACCACTCAAAACCGACAAAAGCGAGCTTTAAAAGCTATGGGCTTTTGCTGATCCTGACCCACCATATAAGCTCCGTCTACTTCTAATTAATCTCAAATAACTAAATTGTAGACGATCGATTTTGTTGCTTAATATTATTATATTATTATTTTGCTTAATATTATCAGGGGCGGAATTGACTGTTCCTCTCTTCTAGAAATAATTAACTTCTCGGCTCCTACCTGATCTTTATGGAATAATTATGCGTTCCATTTGAATAGGTTCAGAACGAATTATGCCTGCAATACTGTTATTGCTCGCTCTCTTCATGAACTCAGTGAGATATCGAATTCTAAACTATGTTTTTCTGCTCAATTAAACTGTCTATTGTAATGTAACTTTTTGATAAGGATTGTATTGTAATTTAACTTTATTTTTTAAAGTTACTTTTGCAATTATTTATTGATTTCGGAAATTAAATAAAAAATAAAAAATAAAATGAATATTAACATATGTGTGTATATGAGTACTACTTACAGTGCATGGCATAAATCTTAATGACCTACCATTTCTAAAAATAATTATAAGAAATTTCTCACATTATTATAGAGTTTGAAAAACTTTATTAATATATGAATAATACACTTTGTACTTATTCGTAACCAAAAAACAGAAGAACCAACTTTGTCTGCTGCATCAACAATGGCAAGCAAAAATGTAACTGTAAGTAAGAATTCGGACATCAAAAGTGTTGATACGCTCGCCTTTTGAAGTAGCCAAAGCGTGAAATAACACTAGTTTTGATTTGCGATGCTTCGAAATAATATTTGTTGGCAGACTATTTTCAGTATTACTGATGAAGTTCATTGTTCATTTTTGCGTATCTGTGTTTACTTTTGTATGTGTCCTCATGTCTCGAAAATAATTGACATTGGAGGAGAGAAAAATTGTTGTACGCATGCATAAAGACATAAAATCATATGCAGAAATCGGGAAAACCATTAGCAGGAGTAAAACAACAGTGCCAAAGGTAATACAAAGATTAAAAAATGAGAAAAGGATTGAAAATGAGCAGAGATCAGGCCATGCTAGGAAGTTAACTGAGAGAGATGAGCGCCTTATCAAGCGAACAATAGAAAAAAATCCTTTCGAAAGTGTTCCGAATATAGCTACTGTATTGCAAACATCTCTAAGCACCATTATTCCATCGGCTACAGTGCGAAAGTCAATCAAAAGAAATGGATATAAGGCATGCTAGAAAAAAACCCTTTGTCAGCAATACTTATAGAAATAAAAGATTCGAATTTGCCCAGAGCTTATCAACTTAAAGACTAATTTGACTTTTGGGACATAATAATTTTCTCCGACGAGTCTAAATATAATATAATTGGATATGATGGGCGACTCAAAGTGTAGAGGAGGCTAAGTGAAGAATTAAATCCAGAAAATATAATTTAAACGGTCAGGCATGGTGGTGAAGGCATCACATTTTGCGGCTACATGTCCACATCAGGTGTTGGAAATCTTGTTTTTATTGATGAAATAATGGCAAAAGAAGTATATTTAAAAATCCTTCTTACAAAGCGCTGAAAAAATGGGATTATTTTTAGCAGGACAACGCTCCTGAGTACACCGCGCATATAGTGAAGGTGTGGCTAATAACGGGTGATTTTTTAAGAGCTATAGGAACGTTTTAAAATTTAAAATTTATTTAAATCGATAGTACAGTCCATATAATTTAATGTTTGAAAATTATTTCATACAAATGTTGCCCGCGACTGCGCTTCAAATGGTCCATCCGCTTAGTCCAATTTTGGCATACTCTTTCCAATGTTTCGGCCGGTATCTCACATATAAATGCGTTAATTGAAGCAGGTTTGTCTGAATAGACATGAGCTTTAACATAGCCCCACAAAAAATAATCTAAAGGCGTTATATCGCACGTTCTGGGTGGCCAATTGACAGGTCCGGAACGTGAAATAAAATGTTCTCCGAACTCGCCTCTCAACAAGTCCATTGTTACGCGTGCTGTGTGGCATGTGGCATCGACTTCCTGAAACCACATGTCATGCAAGTCAAGCTCCTGCATTTGGGGCAAAACAAAGTTGGATATCATTTCACGGTAGGGCTCACCATTCACAGTTACGTTACGATTCGCAGCATCTTTGAAGAAGTACGTTCCAATGATACCTCCAGTCCATAAACCGCACCAAACTGTGACCTTTTCTGGATACATTGGTAGCTCTTGCAATTCTTCTGGCTAATCTTCACTTCAAAATCGACAATTCTGCTTATTTACGTACCCATTGATCCAAAAATGAGCTTCATTGCTGAACACAATTTTTCGCTAAAAAAGTGGATCTTGAACTTTCTTAACATAACCCGCATTTTTATAATAAAATTGAATGATTTGCAAACGTTGTTAGTTTGTAAGACGATTCATGGTTAAATTATAGACCAAACTGAAGATGTTTGACAGTGAAACAAAACCAACTGTTTAAAAAGATAATAGCTAAAAAATCACCCGTTACATAAGGTACCTCAATTGTTATCAACGCATCCACAGAGTCCGAACATGAGCCCTATAGAGCATTTATGAGATCTTTTGCAAAAACGAATAAGGAGACACCATGTAACTTCCGAAAATCAACTTAAAAAATTGCTCCAAGTCGAATGGCAAAATTTGAATCCGGATTATACAAAAAATTTGAATCACTCATTGCTTGACCGACTAAAAGACGTTATTCGATTACCAGAATATCCTACTAAATATTTAATGTAATTTTTCTCAAATTGTTATTAAACTTTTTATACATAAATACCTTATTGCAAGAGTATCAACATTTTTGCTGTGCGAATTTTCAGATTTTCTATGGTTTTTTCCTTCTTATTTGAGAATGAGATAGTTTATATTTTATATTTTCTTATATTTTACACGGGAATAATTGGATTTATTTAATTTTGAATGAAATATTAAAATAGTCAAAAACCTTCGTGATATTTTTTGTAAAACATCTTCGTAGCGGTATGGTGTCAAGACTTCTGTTGTATACTGTATGAACTTTATGTTACAATGATGCAAGCGATGCGTTGTATATATAATTTTTTTTTTCAATAAATTCTCTGATCGAAGATAGTATAAAAATGTAATTTTCACTCTTGTTTCCATTTCATTTCAGAAGAGTTACTCATGCGCGATCACATCGAATTTAGCAATCCCATACACTTAGCAACGGATGAAGGAAGCAAATGAAGCTGGCGCGTACCCATCATCAATATCTATTTTGTATGGTTTACAGTGACCAAAATCGAAAAGAAAATTATTTATAGGTATTTAATTTATATACATACTTATATAATACACGTATTTACATACATATCATATGAATATTTATTGTACGAGTATGTTTTGTATGTATTTAGTTCGTACTGCTTGTGCGCTATTGTAGTGATATTTTCATTAGGATTTTAAACAAATCATAGCTTTCGAATTGATCTTAAGTTTTTATCAACAAATTATACAGATGCAAAGTAAATACATATACAACATAGTGCATAAACACTGTGCTTGAAAATGTTTCTATTGTCTGAATATATAGAAGATAAATAAATTGAATTAACAAAACCACTATTACTATTTAATTTATGGATGGGCAAAAAAGTACGCATAAGAACTGTTTCAAAATCTTACTCGGTTCTAGGCTTCATTCGTCGTAATTCATCTGAAATTCTTGATCCTTATACACCCAACTCTCTTTTTGCATGGTTTCTTACTCGAAATTTTCGTACATGTAAAGCGTTTTTCAATAGGTACGCTTCAACTTTTTTCCGATAGGGAGGGCGAACGACGCAATATTTTTTATTTTTCGCTTGTCATTTGCAAACTTCATTAGAATACATTTCATCATGGAACGCTACACACTTGAGCAGCGATTGCAAATCGTGCAAATTTTTTATGAAAATAATTTATAAATTTTCCAAAAAATCATCTTCAGTAATGAAGCTCACTTTTGGCTCAATGGCTTTGTCAAGAAGCAAAATATGCGTTACTGGGCAGAAAGCAATCCACACGTGATTCATGAGGCACCGTTGCATCTCGAAAAAATCACTGTTTGGTGCGGTTTACATGCCGGCGGCGTAATTGGCCCATATTTTTTCGTTGACGAGAACGATCGCCACGTTACTGTGAATGGAAATCGATACCGCGACATGATAAACGATTATTTTTGGCCGCAATTGAATGGTATGGACTTAGACGACATGTGGTTTCAACAGGACGGGGCCACAAGCCACACAGCACACGCTACAATTGATTTGTTGAAGACTAAGTTCGATGAGCGCATTATTTCCAGAAATGGACCGGTCGAATGGCCGCCGCGCTCGTGTGATTTGACGCCTCTAGACTATTTTCTTTGGGGTTGTGTGAAGTCATTGGTCTACTGTAACAAGCCGGCGACGATTTGTGAGCTCAGAGCCAATATTGAACGCGAAATTGCTGGAATTTCGGCCGATTTATGCAAAAGAGTGGGCGAAAATTGGGTTCAACGATTGGATTTCGTACAACGTACGGTGGTCATGCAAAAGAAATCGAATTTCATACTTAAATGTATATGTTCAAACTCGATAATAAAAAAAAATTAGTTAAAAAAGTCAAACCATTTGTGTTTTATTCAAAAAAAAAAAGTTGAAGCGCTCTTACTGAAAAACGCTTTACAAGCCTCAAAAAAAGAAAAAAAAAGGATTTTCTAATCAAAACATAATTCCTGAAAGAAAGCCTTATTAAAGTGAAGTAAAAGTTTTTTTATATAAGATTAAGTAAACATACAAGTACATACATACATTGTTCCTTCAAACCGATGCAATAAATAACTGTGCTTTCAAATTTCATCGTAATATTTACGTCGCGTTAGCTGGGTAACAAGTATTGTACAAAAGTATTGTCGGAAAATTAACCATCTAATTTTGTTTTTGAATACTTTTTTTACTTTTTTAACAATTGTCGAATCGTTAAAAGTTAGCGAATCGCACTACCGACGACCAACTTTTGATAAATAGAATTGAGCGCGTTCAAAAAGTATTTCTTAAGCAAGCATTAGGCGCGTTTCGACGATTTGTGTTACGCGTTACGATTTGAGGCCCCAGTTCCGTCCTAGAATCTCTAGAAAAAAGAAGGCCAGTCATTTCACTTTCATTTATTTTCAGTGTTGTTAATGACATCGTCGACTGTTCAGTTCTAGGTGAGCAGTTAAGCAGTAATGTTCCACAAAAAAAAACCTTCGCAATTTTTCCCCTTTTTATGGGAAAAACTTATAGACTAAATTTTTGGAGTAACGCACCTATTGCATTTATATATATATATATAATTGGCGCGTACATACTTTTTTGGGTGTTTGGCCGAATTCCTCCTCCTATTTGTGGCGTGCGTCCTGATCAACTGGTTCCACAAATAGAGAGACCTACAGTTTTAAGGCGACTTCGAACGGCAAATATTTTTTATGAGTAGCTTTTTCATGTCAGAAATATGGTACACTCGGAGGCATGCCTTTGGCTGTTGAGAGGCGAACCTATGCTCTCTTTGAAGTCCGAATGGTAGTCACGCACCAACCCATTCGGCTACGACGGCGCGCAATTAGAGAATATAAGTAATTTATTATCCAACTTCAGCCTGCTTGATTTTGCTTTATCTCATGTTGTAAACATTTTAAACTTAGTTAGTTTAATATTGTAGATATCTTGGTACTGCTAATATTTTAGTTGGCAAATTTGGCTGGATTTTCTTTACTTTTTTGTCTAGTTGGTAAGATTAATTGTACTGTACATTATTAAAATAAAATAAAATCCTTTGGATCCTTTGCTAAGACGAATCGGAAAAGTTAAACGAAGTAGTAAAAACATTTAACTCGAAAATTCTGCCAGCATATGTCGCCAATAGCACGAACTTGGAATATGTTAACATTCTCTTTTATGTTTCCGCTCTCACTACTGTACGATCACTGGGGAAGCACCCAAAAGTACAAACATTTAAAAATACAACAACGAAAAAACACCAGTAGTTCCCATGGGGCAAAGAAGATTCGAAACACGAATTGCCGGTCTAAGAGATGTATAGGGAGGCTTACTTCATTTAAAAATGCGGCTAGATGTAAAAGGTTGTTCAGGCAAATATCTAGGATCATTGTGCAGCTTAAACCTCATACTGTAGATCTTGACCAACTATCGGATATAATTGATAGGAAAGTACAACAACTTGTCGCGTACTCAAAACGACTAAGAAGGTACCTCAAAAGCAATCAGAGACGGAAGGAAAACCAGCTTTTCCACAAAAATCAAAGAAGCTTTTATAGAAATATGGAACAAAAAAGCAATGCAGAACCTCAGACATCACACCCGCATCAACAAGATATAGAGCAGTTTTGGGAGAATATATGGGTACAAGCAAAACACTTCAATGCAGATGCGAATTGGTTAGCCAATGAAAAAGAAAAAGCGGGCAACGTAGCACCAATGCACTTCTGCGACATAACAGCAGAATAAATAAAGAATAATATATGTACTTCAGCTAACTGGAAATCCCCTGACCTAGACCAGCTACACAACATCTGGCTCAAAAAGCTTTCAGTAATGCATGAAGCACTCGAAAGATGCTACAACGAGCTACTGAAAAATACAGCTTTCATTCCAGAATTTCTCACTGCCAGAGTAATCTATCTTCTACCAAAGGACGCACCATCTGCTGATCCAGCAAAATAGCGCCCAATTACTTGCTTGAGCACGACATACAAGCTTTTGACGAAAATTATCGCTAATCGACTATATGAACACTGTGAAATTAAAAGTATTTTATGCGAAGAACAGAAAGGTTGTAGGAAGCGCACAATGGGCTGTAAAGATCAGCTTATTATAGACACTGTAATCACAGGAGTGGCAAACCTCCGAGTGTATTTCTGCCATGAAAAAGCTGCTCATAAAAATATCTGCCGTTCGGAGTCGGCTTAAAACTGTAGGTCCCTCCATTTGTGGAACAACATCAACACGCAAACCACAAATAGGAGGAGGAGCTCGGCCAAGCACCTAACAGAAGTGTACGCGCCAATTATTTATTTATTTTTTAATCACAGGAGTAGCTCTGAGAAGAAGGCGAAATTTAAGCGTCACGTTTATTGACTACAAAAAAGCTTTTGATTCAATGCCGCATGATTACCTATTAGAAATATTAAGAATAAACAAAATCGATGCTGTCACTGTTGCCCTCTTGGGCCACATAATGCGCAAGTGCAATACAAAACTGGTTCTAAATGGAACTGTTTTAAAAAAGATCTCAATCAAACGTGGTGTATTCCAAGGGGATGCCTTAAGCCCCCTATGGTTCTGCATTGGTCTCAATCCACTTAGCAGGCTTCTCACATATAAACAAAACGGCTTTATACTCAAGAGTGTATAGAAGTAAGAGAGCATACGTTCAATCACCTTCTGTGTGTCGACGACTTGAAACTGTTCCTCAAACAAAAAGCATAAGCTTCATGAGCTGATAGATGTCACCAAAGCTCTCAGTGATGACGTAGGAATGGAATTTGGGAGAGATAAGCGCAAAATAATACATCTAATTAGAGGTCAGCTTGATGAAACCGAAGAAAACTACGCAGTAGATACAAATATTTTTATAGGCAACTTGCATAGGTAAAGGATTCAACTACACGCTAGTAAAGGAAAGTCTCATTAACAAATTTGAGGCACGTTTGAAAGCTGTATTAAAAACGAGTTTAAACAGTGAAAATAAATGCAAAGCAATTAATACCTGGGCCATACCTCTTTTGACTTACTCGTTTGGAGTAATAAAATGGTCTCAGACAGATATCCTTCGGATTGAAACGCTGATAAGCACCACTTTAACAAAGTTCCAAAGCCATTCCCTCAAAGCGCTGTGGAAAAAATATCGCTTCCTCGATAACGATCATTTTCCCCCACCAGCCGCTTCGGTTGATCGCTTGGCAGACGCTCCGCGCGGGAAGGCTCAGTACTTTTCAATCAAACCCTGTATATCTGATGATTCCTTTTCCAAAAAAAGCTGTATTGTTTTTTCTTGCTTAGTAAGTAACTTAATAATGGCTTGTAAATCCATTTTCTCCAGTACTGATCTTCTCTTCTCTTAGTTATACGACCTAATGTGAAGAGTCAATAAACTGACTCTGAAACTTATTGATACAAAGTACATAGTGCCGAATAATTACTATTTTCCTCAACTTTCCATCCCGTGCACTCTTTAACATCCTTTCGTGTACTGCCGTTTTTTTCGTTGAGTTGAGGTAAGCTAAGATCTTTCACAGTCTCTTAGAAACTCTAAAATCTAAAGTGAGCGATGCTGCGTTCTGCAGGATCAATGCTTCTTATTTTTTATCAAGGAATCTTGGCAATTTAGGCCGTAGACCATTTTGTTGCCACATCCTCGTTACCAACTTGTTTACCCGTTATTTACAGCATGACTATATCCAGTCTGTGCAGTTCAGGAACCGTATCAGGTTGTTGACATCTAAGCCAGACAGCTGTTCCAGACTCTCGAACAGCGGTTTACCCAGGGTTAACATTCTGTCCTTACATAGGGCAGGGAATTCGCAGAGGAAATGGAAGATTGTCTCCTTTTTCTCCGGTTGTTTACAACTGTGACTGTATGTGTTGTGAGGGCTGCCCATTTTAGCTGCTTGTTTTCCCACAGACCAAAAGCCAGTTATGATTACCGTTAGTCTCCAGGCGTCCCGTCGTTTCATGTTTATCAATGTTGACAATGTGTATATATATGTGCATTGAAATAGAAATTGCTTAGCCTCCTTCGAACTTAATGACAGCGTGTGAATATCCAAATGCTGACCTAATGCATTTATTGAGTGATCTGTTCAAAGAAAATAATGTATACAATTTTCTTTGGGCTACCCTATACTAGTGTTTCTTTGGACTTTTCCGTTATTCACCCCACATTTGATTTTATTTTTGTATTTTTCTTTCATAAGCACCAGGCTAATTTTTGTTTAAGACTACTTTTTGGAATCATTAAATGTGTGCTCAAATGCGCCTGAAAGCATACTATGCACTATTAGTCAAAATTCACTTATGAATAAAAGCAATAACAAAACAAATGACTAAGCAAAAGTATAATTTGCAGTTATTAGTCTGAACAATAAGAAATCGATTAGGGTTCAATATGCTGACATTTAACGGTTTAACGAATATACGTGGACAAATATGGTATATAAATAGCTACAGTTGACTAACTAACAAATATGTATGTATAGGCACTGAAGAAAATTCTAACAAACTATACTAAATAGTAGAAATTTATTTCATTTCTCGTTTTTGTTTCTAAATAACACCTTTGGAAATTTTCAAAAAGTAAAACCGAATATATCGAAGCTTTACCTATGAATTGGATAGTAAATGAAATAAGAAGTGAGTCTTAGAATGAAAAACTAAATCTATAAATTTATTCTTGAGTATGGTTAGATTTATACAGAATTTTTTTTTCAATAAGTTTTGGTGTTCCAGTTTTTTCATCCAAACCACATATCTCAACTTATTGCGACCGACCATTGATTTTGGGGGAAAAAAAAATTTTAAATAACTTCTGAAGAAAAATTAATAAACTGATAAAAAAAAATACGTTTCGCCTTAACATTGAGAGTCAATATCAAAAAATTTTCCATTTATCAATGATTTTTCCTTTCATTAGTTACCAAAGAAAAGTGATACGATTCTCTACTTTCTTGCGAACCTTAATATGCACACACAAAAAAAGAAGAAAATTATTGTAATGGAGAAAAGCTGTATTTCAGTAAGTTCAATGAAGTTAACTTTCATATTTTTTCAGAGTTTTCAATAAGCAAAATCCCATATGCAATTAAATTATGTCTAAACGGCGATAATTTTCAGCGCTGTGCAGTAGCTGAAAAAAACTTATATGAGCAGAAATTGTTCCGGGAAAAAAGATCGTCAGCAATGTCCTGATTTTTAACGGAAAGTGCGAAAACTAAAAAAAAGTGTTTTTGAGCAATGCAGTGAAAACAGAAGGAAATTGCGTAAAAACAACTGCGGGAAATTATTTCTTGGAAGAAGTCTCTGAAAATCACAAAAAACACTTAGAGTCTAAAATAAAGTACAGTTTCTAGACTCTAACAGAAAGTAAAATGAAATTTTTTTCTTTTGGTGAAAAAAAAAAACGTTCGTTGAAAAGAAAATCTTGAGTTCGTTCATCGAAATTCATTCAATTTAGCGCAAGGCATGTTACTGGAGTAGATGCGTTACATAAATTGAGAATGGTATAGATCAGCAGCAACATAAATATTTCCGCCTTATTGTGATGACGATATATTAGCTAGCAAAATTTATAAGCAGGACAACGAACTGAAATGTAGCACACGGCGGCGAAAAAACAATGTATAGAAACCGATATACCGAACCACATCGAAAATCTCAGAGGCCTTTTACAGAAAACAAATAGTTCGAAATCACAAAGTTGAAGTTGGCAATGAATAAAAAGGAAATGAAATGCAGACTCCCCAAAAAGGGTATACGAACTTTAATGTGTTATTTTATCGAGTTTATTTTTTTCTTTTCAACGTAATTTTATACGTATGTTTTATGCAAAATTCTTTTTGAAGTGTTCCCATAAGTGCAGAGACGGTTTAGAAAGGTGTTACAGAGAGATCCATCTACCAAACTAACCAACGCTCAAGTTGCAGCTATAGAACACCAGCATCTACTCATGTCACAGAAAGCATCCTTATAATATGTATGCTTGCTATTTGATATTTTTATTCTCAAAATTATAAACAAACAAACAAAATTTTCCAAAAATGTCTAACAAAAAAATTATATTTAAAAAAAATCTTGCTAAAAGAAAATAATAACAAAAATTATAAAAATTTTAAAAATAAAGGAACATAATTTACTTTAAGGGGGAAGTCTACTGTGACAAGGGAAAAAACAGGCTTATTTTCCGGATTTTATTTCTAACAAAATATTGCTCGTACATAAAATCTATTTAAACTCTCATCTTTATTATATATTTAAGTTTTTGAAAAAAAAATTTTAAGTCAAAATATTCAAAATGGCCGCTGTGGCACTTCTGCAAGCGCAGGTCCGCTTTTCTTAGGTGCCTAAACGGTGTACATGAAATCTTACGTTTCGGTGATCTAAAACAAAAAAAACAAAATATTGTTATTATATACATAGTATTGACTCTCGTCTGACGTAGGATTATGTCGATAAAAAATTTTGGCGTTGAAAAAAAAATTCTTGAAATTTTTTTCTTTTTTTTTGCCTAAAATTGATGTTACTATTGTTTATAACAATTTAACAAATAACGATATCAAAAAAATCCTATGTCAGACGAGAGACACTATTACAGAGAATATATAATTAAATTTTTAAGCTGATTCATTTATCAGAACTCGAGATATCGTGTACACCGTACACAAAAACTTAGTTTCGAGAAAAATGCGTTTAAAGTTTCAATATAGCAGGTACGCGCTTTGGAGCGCTTCGGGAAAAGGTCGAAATTTCAACGAAGAAAGATTTAGCCAGCTGTAACACATATTGTACCTTATTTAAGAGGGTTCAAAGTATTTTTTAAGCTAATAAAAAAAAAATCGATTTTTTGAAAAATTCACAGTAGACTTCCCCCTTAAACAACTCTATACCAAAATTTTCAACATTGAAATTTTCAACTTGAAAATACTAATGTTTTTTTTTAATTCAATGTATTACAAAAGAAGCCTAGAAATAAAAAAATGCTTGCATCACTTAATAGGAAATCGCTCGCAAGTGTTTACTTGGTTCGCTGGTTTGCCAGGTAGGTATGCCTACAAAAACTCCATGCGCCTGAAAAAAACACCTGTTATATGTAAATATTCATACGTTTGCCTATATTTAGATGCATAAACACGATTCACATGTATGAAGCACATATTTTTCCCGGATGGATATGTGAAATATTGAAAAATAAATTTACTGCATTATCCGGCCTGTCATAAAACAAACTTTCATAGGCATCACTCCAGCAATTTGTATGCCAATGGAAGAAATCAAGGTGGCAAGTGTTGAATATTCACAGCTACTAAGGTGTAACGTGTCACACCTTCGCTCTGGGCCTATTAGACTTGTTTGTACCTTAATATGTATGTATACATGTGTATGTAGGTGTGTAGTTGAATCCACTTCAACTAATAAAGAGTAATGGCGAAGGAAAGAAGTAGCAGAAGTTGTGCAAAATATTGTTGTATATGAAGAATAATTTCGGTAGATACTACAATGCAATAGTTTCGTAGAAGAAATACGACACCACATTATGAATGGAGTTCGTTTAGCACGCGAACAGTGAAATTCCATTAGAATACAACAACAACAATGCAGAAAAACAGAATTATGCTAACAGCAACAAAGCAACAACACCTGAAAGCAACAACACCTGAAAGCAACAACAGCCTGAAAGCGAACTACAACAGTAGCTTAACAGAAAAGTAGCAACATTCTAGAAATCCTTCTTCAACGAAAGTGAAAGAGGAAGTGGAAAATGAAAAGTGAAAATTGTGGACGCCAACGAAAGCGAAATGCGAAAATGTATATTGAACTGTAAAATTACTAGTTGTTGGAATATCTATGCATATCTATGGTGTGTATGTGTGTTTTGTAGAGCAAATACGATTCGTTGAGGGCGAGCAGACAAGGAAATGGAGAAAAACAGTGAAAGTGTTGTCTGTAGAGGAAGGAAACATGCGAAAGCTAAACGATATGCAAATCGTCAACATGTTAAACTGCATTGAAGGAAAGGAAAAGCAAATAAGAATATGAAAATGTATGAATATACGAGAGCCTATGAGGGAAGTTACATCCCTGCTGGGAAAATTAGTATTTCTGAGTTGCAGTACTACCAGTTCACTTTTCAGCCCAGCCAGTTTGTGTTCTATCTTTTTGCTCATGTTAACCATTACTCGTTGCAACGATACTGGTAGCATCGTGAAACGTCATGGAGGTGGTCATCAAAAGACTGCAACGTCACGTCAAATGGTTCAAAAAGTGAAGAAGCGACTTGAGCGAAATCCCCGATGACGTGCCAATCAATTGGCGAAAGAACTAAACATTTCTGACCGTAGCATCCGCCTCATACTGAAAAATGATTTCAAAGTCAAGCCTTATAAGATACAAAAGGCGCATAGTCTCACACCGAAGCACCAACAAGTCAGACTTGAGAGAGCGAAGGAGTTGCTTAGCTTGACCGAAAGCGGTCAATTTCGGAACATTCTGTTTTCTGACGAGAAAATTTTTCAAATTGAGCAATTCGTAAACTCTCAAAACGATAGGGCTTATTTGACCGACCGTTCAAACGAGAATTTGAGTCAACGATTGGGCACCAGGAGGAAGCACCCACTAGAGGTAATAATTTGAGCCGCTCTAACCGCAGATGGGCACTCTCCAATCGTTTTCATCGAGCTTGGCGTCAAGGTAAATGCGAAATATTATCGGGAAAATATACTGCAGGTAGCTTTGAAGTCTTTGAAGTCGTAGGCAGCCAAACATTTCGGTGACAGACCATGGACGTTTCGACAGGACTCGGCACCGTCTCACAAAGCTCGAGTGAACCAAGAATGACTAGAAAACAACGTTCCGAACTTTATAACGCCTACACAATGGCTCTCAAATTCACCAGACGCGAATACGATGGATTATTCTTGGACCCGAATACGATGGAAGGATGGACCAGTTTGGAGAACAAGGTCCGATCTAAAAGATTCACCAGTCTCGAGTCGCTGAAAAAAGTCATTGCCCGCGAGTGGGCCAAAATACCAGCAAGTCACTTTCGGGCTGATTGCGATGCGTTTCTGAGCCGTCTCTAGGTCATAGTCAAGGCAAAAGGTGGTCATATCGAGCAAAAGTAAATTGATTTGTAATTTTGTATTATTTCCACACATTTTTTACTTTGAGTTGAATAAAAGTATTTTTCCAAATAAAATTTATGACCTTTTTAATTGGTTACACTTCGAGTGCCGGACCCTGTAATGTGTATTTCGGTGGGACTTGAAAGGGATCATTTATTATGAGTTGCTCCCGTAAAGCGAAACACTAAATTCAGATCTCTGTTGCCATCAATTGGACCGTTTGAAAAAACGTTCATAATAGGCCTGTTCCATCAGGACAATGCAAGGCCACACACGTCTGTAGTAACTCGTCAAAAACTCCGAGGACTTGTTTGGAAAATTTTAATGCACCCACCAAATAATAAAGTGGTATCAAAGGAAGATTGTGAAAATCGATTACTAGAGTTTTTCACCTATTAGGCCAAGACTTCTATGAAAGAAACATTATGAAGCTAGCTTTAAAATGGCAACAAATAATACAACAAAACGGTGCATATTTGACCCAAAACGCACAATCGGAAATATCTTAAATAAAGTTTTGAATTTTAATATCGGATTTCTTCATCCCTAAGCCAATATTTTATACTTTTGTTAAAAGTAAAATAGTAAAATGAAGATTTTGTCATACCCATGCATTTATATGAAAATGAGTGATGCGATAAAGTGATTATTATTGTGATCACTTACATTGTGTATTAAGAATTTTAAAATAAAGAAGAAGAAGATTAATAAAGTGTTGCCGTTATTTGCTAGGATTCAGGGTATTTTTAGAAATAGTATTTTTGAAATAGTTACATAGGTCAGAATCCATTTTCTTATCCATAAAAGTCAACTAATAATTTTACTTCCCTGTGATTTCTTCTATTACATACCTCTCTCTTGACTACAATATTTCCACACTAGTTTGTTTTTTCCCAGCAGGGATGTGGCTCATTGCAGGTGTGTGCGTGTGTAAGTAGAGTAGGGCAAATTGATTGGGCCAATAATGTGAATCCAACACAGAGTGCCTATGACTGCAATATCGTCGAACATTTATTTATGCCTGCGTCGACATGCATACATGCATACATACGTACAAACATACAGATACTTATTTGTAGAATTGCACCAATTGTATGAACCAGCGCTAGAATAGTCGCTGCTGCGTGCTAAGAAAGAAATTAGATAAAACAGCCGTTTCAAATACGGTAAGTCACAGTCAGCGGCAGGATATGAGGCGCGTAAGTTCGAAACGGTTGACCTTTAAGAGCCAAGTGATAAGTGCTGTTCAACAAACAAACAAAAAGTTAAGAAATAATAGATAAATATTTTGAGTGTTATTTAGAAAGTGCTGACAGTTGATTTGACCGAATGTGATTTGGGTTAAGTGATTTACCAGCTCTGGCAACATAGTGCATTGTTGTTAATTGTGTTTTCGTGAAATTTATTTATGATATGATAATGCACATCTTTCTATGTAAAATGAAGAGGGACTGGCTGCTTTTACTAATGGCCTATTTTCACTAGACCATGGATCGAAAATGTGATACCAGAAAATAGCTGCCTGTCTCACAAGCAATAATCATCTAGAAGTGATTTTTCTCAAAAACACTAATTTCTGCTCAGATGATTATCACCGGTGATCAAATAATTATAGAATGCGCTGTGAATGTGGAGAAGTAATGATTTCCATATATGATGGAGCTGTGCAATAATCAATATTGTATACTTTAAAATTTTATTTTCTAGTCTTTATATTAATTATTTAAAATGTACTTCTGAGATGGTTCGGGAGTCAAAAAACCATATATATTGAGTTTCTATTATGGCGAAGCTTCGGTGTAACTATAATTTACTCTGTTGTTCTAGTCTTTCTTGCCCACTGGGGATATAAAACACCCAATTATATACTAAAATAATTTCTTCTAGTAGTGGTCGCCACAAGGCGGTCTGTTTTCTTGAAAAATCTTCTCCTAAAAACCATCTACCATTCCCAGGCGGCATGTAACGGTAGGTCCGTGCATTATTACAACGACAACAATGCACCAGTATGGTACAGCACATTGGAGAAATAGCTCAGTCAATCACCTGTGAATCCAATTACATAATTACACCTGTACGCAATAGTAGCAGCGGGACATATTGCGAAATTTGACAATTTATTAATTTTTTTATGAATTTTTTTTTTTAATTAAAAAAAAAAACATAGGCATACTACAGCAACAACTTACAGCTTGTTACTTTGCAGAATTTTTTTTTTTAATTCAACAATTGTTCATTAAACTTCGAGACTTTTTATTTTGAATCTGTAGAAAAATTCTATGCACGCAGCTTTATAAGCTATTTAATTTCGGTATAGCAAAAAGCAAATTTGAAGTGGCTAGAAAACTGTGTTGATTTTTATTTAAAATAATGTTTTTGAATGGTGGTCTTTTTGTGTTTTCTCCTAATAAAAATAAGTTCGAGCATTCTTCATATTCATATTCTTCAGAACGCGCACAAAGACGTTAGCAAAAAAATGTGTCAAAAATCAATGCGATTTTTGAGCCAGTTCCACTTGCACTTTATAGTATTTCATGAGATATTATCAATTTTGAACACAATATTAAAAAAAACCAAATACCAACCGCGTTTCGAAAAGCCGTATTTGTTTGTTTGGTTAAAAAATGAGATTCGTGTCCCACTCCAAATTATAGGGGTCTTTTCTGCTTGATACTTTGCGCAAAGTCTTTATTGGTCTTCTTTTAACACCCCCAAATGTTTGAGCGTATATGAACAAATAATTACTGAATTTCAATTAGATTTTCGGAGAGGATACTCAACAATAGATAATCTTTTTGACATGTCTTGAATTGTGTATCTTAACTTCAAGACTAAAAAGATAAAAATTGCATTTTTTGTTGACGTCTCATGTTCATTCGATACTATCTCGCGAGGAATGCTTATTTATAGACTAGCACCTTATGGCCATTCCAGTTAAATACTCGAAATTCCAAAACTTTTCTACATAGATACATCAAACCAGATTTGGCTGCAAGAGCAACTCTCCTCCTCACTTTTTGTAAATCAAGGCGTTAGACAAGGTTGCCTGTCAAGTCCGAACTTGCTTTCCTTGAACTTAAATGACTTCAACATTAAAGTTATTTGTCTAAGTCTAAATGTGTGGTGTTTAGGGAGTGCACCAGAGCTCCTGCTTCATACAGTTGGAAGTTTGGCAATGAACATCTAGAGACTGTCATTGAATATAAATATCTCGGCGTATTGATTAACTACAAACTGTCTACCAACAAACATTTGGATTTAAAGCTTACCCGCTCTCAAAGAGCAATAAATGCAACAAAGCTAAAATATTTATATGAATAACCCTCACATTTCTATTTCTAAAATACCAAATGTTTTTGATGCGTGCTCAAGATCGATTATGTTTTCTGGTGTACAGGCTTGGCGTATAGAAAAATGTAAGCCAGTGGAGAGACTTTTGCGTTTTTTCAATAAAAAGCTGATACCTTTGCCTCCAAACCCGCCGGATTACATGATCCATATTGAAACCATTCTACTTCCGCAATATTTTCATACTCTTAGAGCTCATATTTATTATATTTTGTATTGGGTTTCTCTGTCAAACGACTGACTTTGGCATATCTTTGCCAAAGAGACTGTGTGTCTTGGGTACATGGCCTAAGAAATGAAAATATGTATCGCAAACTTTGAATATGAACCTTCTAAATGTCTTTTCTTCTACTTCCGTGAAAGCATATATTCTGTAAGAGATTTCCCATATTTTCTAAACTCAGCCAAAAAATGTACACCTTTCCCGATTTGTGTCCTGGTCTATCCCTTACAAACATCAACTATTTCAGTGACGGCTGTCTGCACATGCTAAAAGTTTGAACTTTCGCGCTTGTGCGCCCCAGAAAATATTGGTACCTGTCCTGTCTATACAAATTTTCGTTGTGAACATTTTGGTGTAAAGGCATTGGATTTCTGAAATGTAAATATGATTTTGAACGGTAGTGATTATGAAGTTCTGTAAAAATTCTTATCAAGCTGCTTCAAGTACAGGGAGCTTATTGTTAATGAATTCTCGTAACCTGTTTATTATTTGCTGTGTATTAATTAATTTATATTTTTATTTTACGACTGACTTTAGAATAAGTAATAAGTTAGAAAAGAAAGTATATTTTCAAAAAGAATTTATTATCAATGATTATAAAATATTATAAATTATCAAAAAATAAACCAATTAAGTGTCAAAAATTCTCACTAAGCCTTGTTGATAGTTATTTAACGCAGTATATATGCAAGAGTAGTGAACAAAGTAATAACAAATCTGCAGATATAGAAATGAGAAGTCGTATATTTTCCATTTACTTTTCGCCAGCTTATTTTCGCTTATCGCAAACAGCAATTTTTCGAAAAAAAATGTAGAGTGTTTTCAAAGTTTTAACAGGCATAGCAAATAATTGATAAACATGATTAAATCAGAGTGAAATTATACATTTCAATGCCTTACAAGAAAAATCTGTACTCCAAGCGTTAAATTTCAAAATTTATTTTATGATGGTTTAACACATTTTGACATATACCCTATGATCAGCAAGTACCGGGAATGTTAAAATAAAACAAAATAGAGTTAAATTTCAAGTAAATTTATTTTATCTCCTTCAAAATATGACCCATGTGAAGCAATGCACTTGTGCCAATGTTTAGCTCAGTCCTCCATGCACGCCTGGTAGGCCGACGAAGGGATGGCCTGCAGATTCTTCGTCGCATGCTCTTTGATCTCCTCTGTCGTTGAAATTTCCTTCAACGAAGTGATAACTTCAAATGGATAAATAATATTCTTTTTTGACTGTCTGGCCCGTTGGAAGGTACTCATGGTGCACTACGCCTTGGCAGTCGATGAAAACAGTCAACATCACCTTCCCGGAACTTTTCGATGAAAGGGTATACACTTTTATAAGTTTGTGTAATTTATGTCAGAAAGAGCCTTTTAATGAAGGCTAGCTTCAAAATTAAAATGTGCAAATAGGAGTTTTCAGTCCATAGTTATTAGCGTACATATATATGTGCAGGTGTATAATGTGAGACATTAGAGTAGCCCATTTAACGAGTAGGTGTGCAAGTGCTTCGCTAGAGCAGTATTTGGGAATACCTATATTTCAAAAATGACCAAAAAAATTGTTCTGCCAAAATTTTTCAAATAAAATAATATTTTTTCCAAATTATAATATGTATGTGACCTGGTCTATGAAAAGGTACGTTACGTGTCAAAAACTCATTTTTCACTTTTTTGTTGATTCGAATAGCGTGTGAAAGCTCTTTAAAATGGTGAAAACCAGAAAGTCATAATTTGCTTAAAAGTTTGTCAAAAGTAAAAAAAAGACAAGTAGGTACAAATACCAAAAATACTGATTGTTTTAGAAGTTTAAACTTTAACTGCTGTTTTCTCGAAAACTTGTTTTCGCACATAAGGTACCTTTTCGTAGACCAGGTCACATATAATTTTTTTTCAATATCGTATTTTATTCTAAAAAATATAGAAAACAATATCTATAAAAAGGCTAAGTGCTAAAAGGCTGCGGAAATAGCTTTCGCAAGGACATCAAGCAATTCCAAAATAAATATATACATACGTTGACCACCAAGCGGAGATAAAAGCAATAAACTCATATGAAATTTCATCTAAAAATGTTCTAAAAAGCAGGGAAGGCATACAGAGACTAGCCGTAGACAGACGATTGCATATCTAAGTATTGGGTACCCGGACATGAGAGAATTGTAGGAAACGAAATTGTAGATGAAATTGTCAAGAGTGCTGTCTACATACCATTTGAACAAGAAAACGACATACTGACACCTTTAAATAAGATATACCATGATATCGCTGCAAACATGCACATGCGGATAGACAGGATGTGGAATAATCTAGCCACATGCAAAACAGCGAAAATTATATACACACAGAATGCAGATAAATACGTTCGATTCGCACTTACTTACTTAGATTCGCAAAAGGTGCAGGCTTATTACAAGAGACCTACTACAAGGAAACGTAAGGGTCAAAATCCATCTGGTACCACTAAAGACCAATGGGTCTATGTGGTAGCTTTCAGCCAGCTAAGTTAACCTAACCTAAATTTTAAAAATAAACGAGTAGGTATATTCCATTTTAAAAAACTATATATCGTCATATGAATTCAAAAAAGCCCTAAGTTACAAAAAATTCAAAATTGACTTTTTAGTTGATTATCATGTACCGTATCCTAATACATTTTCCTTTAAAATTTTATAATCCAACAACTAATAATGACGTTGGTATAAACAAAATTCGAAAAGCCCTAAGTGCAAGCGTAACAAATTTGCCAACCAAAACTGTAACGTACGCCTTAGAGAAATAATAAAAAAAAAAAAAAAAACTAATTGTAGAAGGCGTAAGTTTCTTATATTTGTAAGTAATATAAAAAGTAATATGTTTTCTTCAAATACTTATTCCTTTATGAAAAACAATCTTAACTTGAGAAAATATTGAAAAATTTTCGCTTATTTTTCATTTTAAAAGGTTTTTTGATTCTCCTGTAAAATTTTTAAAATTTAACTTAGGGCTTTTTTGATTTCATGTGACGATATGAAAATTTTCAACATTGAATGAATCTTAAAGTTCTAACATATTTTTCAAAATTTTTCAGTTTACTTCTTTTTAGAGTAAATGAACAAATAAAATGTATCCATGTAAGAAATCAACAAATTTTTAGAAACAACAAAAATTTAGAATCGTTCTACCATCTTGTATTGCATATTATTAAAAATTTCAAGAACCACTATACAAGAAGCTTGAGTGCCAACTGAGGCAGACTTTTTCTCACAACTCTCTACATCTTCTTCCTTTAACTTTAAATTATCCATTATAAGATTACTTATATACAAACCATAGAAACATCTTATGTGTAAGCTAAAGGACTTCTTATCCAGAACAAATTACTCAAGTTCAACTTATTAAACTTCTTTAATTAAAATGAAAATTTAATACTTACTAATTAATATTTTCGAATTTTACACCAAACTCTAGTTCGCCTCGAACTCAACTGTTCGGCAACCTTGGTATCCCCTTGGTGTGGCAGGCGCGTTTTAGTATAAGTTGTTTACCAGAAACTGTTTGCGACCAGCAATGGCCTTGATTGCTTACAGGTGCATTATTGCATACCATTGGGAAATGTTTCCCTTTTATTGTATGACGAAATTCAAATAATGCTGACATCACAGCACGTGTAACTGGCAGTCGTGGGAACGTTGCAGCAGAGACAACTGTGGTGTGCCAACTTTTATGCACGTACAACTTTTTAGAAAAATCAATGAGAATAACGCAATATGTAAACTACTATTCAGTTTCTCGAAGAAGTAAATAATTTCACAGAAATCAGCTCATAAGAATGTTGCGCCAATATTTCTGCACTAAGTCGTCTGTTCGTCTATGAGTCGCTCTGAAAAGTGGCCAGATAGATAAAAGTGATGATTTGTATGAAATAAATGTAATTATACTACAATACAACACTAGTACTTATTGTAAATATTTGACAATTTATTTGTTTCTTATTTAATTTTAATACATTTGTATGAAAATATAGTCTATTCCTATAAACACCACACAAATTCAAGTCTCAAACTTTGGTAGAATTTAAAGCAATTCAACAAATTTTCATCGAAATTTTATACTTTTTAATCAGAATTGCCAGAAATATTTTAAGTCTGCCGTTTTATAGCTAATTGAATTTTGGCATAAAAAGTTAAGTTTTAAGTCGCTCAAAAATCGCGTTGATTTTTACGAATTTTTTATGCTTACGGTATTGCATGTTTTCTTTCATAAAAAAGTGTCGAGTACTCGTTACTCACAATGAATTGCTATGCGATAGGATGCAAATGAAAAACTGTTATATGAACAATTGCAAGGTATAGTTGTCTACAGTAGAGGTGACTGAAATTAGTTACCAAGATTTTATGATTTGATTTTTCTTGTGGTATTTTCGGAGTCCGCAAACTTATGTCAACATGCCGCTATTTTCTGTTTCTATTTACTGATCATTAACTGTATAATAACGTAGAAAGTCGATCTTTGGCTTAAATGACGTTCTTTTGCCTTAAAAAGATATACTTTTAGCATTAAACTAAAAAATATGTACTTCAGTTATTCAAGCCAGACTCATAACGCGAAAAAGTTCTTACGATTGTCCTGAAATGTTTATCTAATAGGACTATGAATATTCAGAAAGACACCTCCGCATGACAGTACGGGTGAATTTTTCCATATTTACTACATTGTTCGGACAAGTTTTTGTTTTAAATATTGAATTTCAAACATATTTAAAGGCTGAAAGAGTTTTCAAATTTCGACCTTCTAATATACAAATTTGCTGCTAACTGTAGAAGTTTAAAAAAATTTTGTTTTTTATTTTCAAAAATTACTTTTTTTCTAAGCTTTCTTTAGAAGGCTGTACCTTTTTATGAAGCGATTAATAAAAAAATTTTTGAGGAGTTAGGGGTAGTCAGAGGTCCGAAAAATGATGATTTTCAATAATTTTTTGTTTTGCTAGTCAAGTGCTTTATTTTATAAAAATAAAAACATAGCATTAATACATCATGTTTTAACTTGATTTTAGCAAAATGATATCTTTGTTTGCGTGGAGCCCGTTTCTCCAGAAGTCCCTTACGGGGATCATCACAAATCCTTGGAGAGTCATCTAAAATCAATCGGACAAGAGAAATTAGTTTTATTAATGGATAATCTTTTGCCTAACCGAAGATTCATTTTTTACAAAATTAACAATATGGCGGCCTCAGGAAATATTTTTCAGATTCTCGAAAAAAAACCGACAATTAATTGTTAAACAAAAATCTAAAAATTTGAAGAAAAAAAATCTTCAATCGGGCAAGTGTTTTTTTATGTTTTCAAAAGCAGTATAATTTTTATTGAAGTCTACCAAGCGGTTTTTAAGTTAAAGTGATCACCAGCGTAAAAAGCATAGTTTTGAGAAAAACGCATTTAAAGTTTTGCTATCGATTTGTGTAGAGTTTTACGAACTATTTCATTACTGACACTGTGCCATCTATTCCTGAGCCATATAATAGTTTAGCCGTCATAGCAGCTTCCAAAATATCGATTTGCTGTTGCCTACGTAGCATTTCAACTTCTCGAGTGTTATTCTTAGCGCGCTTATCTGCCACTTTCATACGTGCAACATCCATTTTTCGGCATACGAACGCTCCGGAGCCCAAGCGCCCTTTGTTAATTGTTGAATAACTCGAAAAGTATTTGTCGGATTCACTTCAAGTTTTTACACCATATTTTTAAGATGTTATACTGTAAGAAAAAAAATGTAATTTTTGAAAATTCTGACTACCCCTAACCACTAAGATTTCTTTGTAATCAACCCTGCATATACTTAGATTCCATTCATCTAGAATTTTTTGTGATGAATTGCTGGTGAATCAATTTATACTTTATTTCAGATTTATGCTTATATAGGAGACGCAAATATGCCACACAAATTTGAGCAAATTCGCATAACTTTTCACATTTCAGCCCACAAGGGTGAGAGGCGTAATAGTAGACCATATTTCATATTTCTCTTTTTCAAGGAGAAAGTAGACCATATACAAAATTTCATTCCAGAAAATATTAGACAATTTTCACTAATTTTTACGGCCGCTTATATGAGGATGTTTCACTGTGCACCATTGTTTGCTAAAATCGATATTAACTGTAAATTAATAATTGCAGGTGCAGTTGATTCGATTGCATGCCCTTCACAAAATGGGTTCTTTGACGATAAGTTGTGCAGTCACTATTTTATATTATATGTATTGCTTAGGAAAAAAGTTCTCATTTATTTCATTATTTCGCAGAGCAAAATTCATAAAATAAACTTAATTTTTCCACTCCCACATAGGTCTAACCGATTTTAAACTCACATGCAACTTGTTTTATGCCCATATTGGTAAACCCTATACTATGCAATATGAATATCTATGTACATATACTCGAGAAAGGGCTGTGGTTGGTGCTCAATCTCTAGTTACTCATACGCATCACCCACTATTAGATTATACGTACTCACATATCATAGAAATGTTTCCTTGATAACATTCTCTTGATTGTTAAATACTCCAAATAATCTTATAAGAAACAAGTCTTTATGGACTTTCAATTAAAAACCACTTATCAAAATAATATTTCAAGCTCATAGCCATACTGAATTGGCCACCGCGGCAATAGAAATAAACCTTCAAGTTCAATAGTTGAGTGGTAAACGAAATATATTTTTATAGAAATCATGACTCCAATGGAAACATGAAATTTTTCCTATTTTTAACCTATAAAACCTAATTCAAATATATATAATACATACGCATAAATAATATATCCAGACAATTAGCTATTTAATACTTTTGTTGAAATGTTGATGTTGCAGATTACAAATTGATGGATCATTAACACATGTCGTTCATAATAAAGTTTTATTTAATCAAACAGCAGAGAGATAGAAGGTCAATTAGAATCGATAAAACACAAAAGGTGAAAGTACAGATGCGTGTGAGGAGAATGAAATATTGATGATTAAGTTGTCAGCGCGATAAAAAATAACAGCAAGTAGGTGTATGTGGGAAGAAACTTTCCCATGTATGCTTTATTGATTATATAAATCTGGGTGTGCTTCTGTTTGACCACTTTTGATAGCTGATTGACTAAAAAATTTTAACGATTTTGTAATAGAGGTTTTCCCAACATTATCTTTGAGCGTTGGCAGCATACTTGTTGGCTTGACAGAACTTTGGGCTTTGGTTTGATGAGAAAGAATTGCCGAAAAATTTCCGCAGTGAAAAACTCTAAAGCCTTCACCAATGAGTTATTTTTTAATTTTTGAAAGAATTCTTTGATAGTAGACGACTCTGGAAGCGGCATTATAGGTTTTAGTGGTAAAATTCATTGCTTACTTAACTAAACCGGCTTTCTGTTAAAGAGCATCATTTCACCGGTCGTGGCATAGTACATAGCCAATACGGTCTGACTTATTACTCACTACCGAAGCTTTTTGAATATTAATTGATCTTCTTGAGATTCTTGTCATATTGATTGTATCATAAGAGGAGTCTACAGTTATGTGGGTCTCATCTTCGGGTCTATCCAGCTTGTTCCATATTTTTACAAAACCCGCGCTTATTATTCCATTACATTTCACGAGTATATAGGTCGAAAGTATGTATCACGTAATGCAACCGATGATAAAAATATAATTTCTTCCTTATTACTATCGATACTATCGTTGAACAAGAGACCTATGAGGCACTTTCCCGGCGAGAGGACAGGATTTAGATTCCTTTGACTACCTGTGGTCTACTTTTAGAAAGATTAGCATCGTGTGAACTGTGCGAGCACTAGGCAAGTACTCAAACTTGTAAGGTCGGGAAATCCTTCTGGTCACATGCGGACCGAAAGCTTCCGAAGGATCTTCTAAGTCGGACAAAATCTTAGCTCTTAAATTTCGTGGGTGGGGTATGAATTATGAAATTACACTTTTGGAATTACTTTGATTCCTTTTTGCGTCAACTGTTTGGAGGATGACGTGGAATCATGTAACTACCTTCCCCTTTGCTACTCAGCTCTCGCAAGCTATAAGGTGTAGGTAGACATCTTGGTTCTCACTTTTTTGCTACTCCTGCTGATATAGCAGAACTTGATTAAAAAACTGATGAACTTCATCAGTAGCATAAAGCTTTTACTACAACCGCAACACAGTTTTGCTTTTTTTTTTGTTGGGTGAGGTATGGTTCAAAATGCCTTCGCACTTACAGCGACCGTCGTCTACTTCTTCGTGTGGTGTGGCCACTAAAACGATCCCTCCTCTCTTTCTGGGGAGACACCCTTCCCGGAACTGCTTTCTATATTATTTCGGGAGGGCCCAGAGGGGCATCCATAAAGGACCAATTCTATTCACCCATGTCTGGGTCCACCATATTTGTACCCAGCTTTCATGCTATAGGCTCGTTTTCTTGTGTCCCTGTCTGTGCGGCTTTACTTTGTTGCACTGTGTCGAGGTCAATCTTTTTTCTTCGTAGTACGTTCTCGATGTATTTCCTTACCACGTTCCAGCGCGCAACACAGTAATCATCCATAATCCACAAATACCTTTCGTTCCTATACTCCCTCATCGCTCTCCTCTCTTCCTATAGGTTTTCTTTATCTTACTTCCTCTGCAATGGTATCACAAAAATTAATTTGATTTGTTTGAGTGGGTACCACTCTGGACAACCATTCTAACCTAATTTAACCAAACTATTGACACTTTACCAAACGCATTCAGACATGGCGAAATGGTGTTAGTTTTTGACGTTTTTTTTGTTGGTGGACTTGTGTATTTTTTTTTCAAATAACAAAAATATAGAGCATTCGTTGTATGAAAAAATGCATAGCGCTGGCAAAATTATTAATAATCAAGAGGATCTTTGAGCCATTTTGATTCGGCACTTTTTATGCCAGATCTCGGCGGGCTATAAAAGTGCCCAGAACTTTTTTCAAGATGCTGATTTAGAAATTCGAAATTTTGTTTGGAATTTTTTTAAATTTTATATAAAGCCTGAAACTTTGAGTTCTATGATTTTTGTAAATTAAAAAAAAAATGAGTAAAAAAATTAAATGGTGATAATTTAAAAGTTAAAACTGTGCAAAATATCCTTGTAGATTTCGGCAAGTAATTTGAGCACTAAATATTTATATTCGCCAAGGCCAAATAATATGGAAAAATAATTAAATTTCATTTTTCTTAACATGAAAGTCACCTACATGCAAGTCATGGTGGATGCATTAAAACTTCCCAACAAAGCTCCCGGATTTTTGGCGATTTACTACAGACGTATGTGGCCTTGCGTTGTCCTGGTGGAATACAACACCTGTTCTGTTGGTCAATTATGGCCATTTCTGGTCCAATTGATGACAATAGGAATCTGAATTTACTGTTTGTCTATACAGAAGCAACTCATAATAAATAATCCCTTTCAAGCCCCACCAAATACACAGTAGAATCTTCGTGGCCGTTAGTCCTGGTTTGGCCACCGTTTGAGCTGCGTCATCACGCGTTGACTACGATCGTTTTCGCACAATATTGTCGTACATATGTCACCCATTTCTCATCCTCAGTCACCATCCGTTCAAGAAATAGGTCGATTTAATTCCGCTAAGCTAAGGCTTCGCAGATGGAAATTGGAATCAACAAAGTTTTTTGGTATTAATTGGCGTGGCACCTAAACATCGAGCTTCTCTTTTAATCCAGCTTCGCGACAATGGCTTTAAACTGATTTATGGTCGATCTTTAGCTCCTGGGCGATGACTTTTAAGAAGCCGAATAACTTCAACTATTTCTATAATTTTATGGACATTTTCGATATTTTCAATATTATCGACGTTTTCTTTAACATTCAAAATACCTGAACGCAGTCGATGAAAGCAAAATTAACGTAATTAGCTGTTGCAGTATCGGCACCATAGACATCATTCACAATTTCAGCTCCATGACTTGCATTATTGCCTTTATCAAAGAGAAATTGTGAAATATACCGAATTTTCCCTTTGTTGACTTCCATTATTAACATCCTGAAAGGTTCAAACAACTGAATGGAAAAAACTGAAACCAACAAAAGAATTTTTAGTGTGAAATGTCACCTTGACAACGAGCTTAAACTTTAAATTGTTTGATCTATACTTAACGGGATATCGGTCACTACAGTCTTCTACCTTGAAAATAATGAGTTTATGTTTACCCAGACGCCATATATATTATATTCTATATATTCTGGACGACACTTTTCTCGCAGCCGACTACTTTATGTTTTCTCTTCCATCTATATCAATCATATTTTGATTCATATAATTCTCATTGGCTTGGGTAAAAATTATTAAAATGATTAGAAGTGGTGCATCTAATTTAAATAGCTTAACACACGTCACTCCAATGACTGCTACAGAATACATACAGACATGGAAGTACGTGTGCGAACTCCTGGGTAGTTAAACGTATATGTGAATGGTATATTAAGAGCGCCCTTGAGTATTTAATACAAGATTTTACACCGAATTCCTTAATGTTGTATTCCTTATTCGGTAACTTACTAACTTTTTCTAAGCATGAACGTCCGTTTGCTGAATAACCTGATTTTGTAGTTTTAGAAGGAATAACTTTGTATGGTTGCTGTTTTATTTAATGCCAGCTTATACCAGCCGGATTCAGCTCAAGTTTTTACACACCAGAGACATGCAGTAGCAAATTTAAGGCAGTATGGCGGCCGCCGTAGCCGAATGGGTTGGTGCGTGATTACCATTCGGAATTCACAGAGAACGTAGATTCGAATCTCGGTGAAACACCAAAATGAAGGAAAAGTTTTTTCTAATAGCGGTCACCCCTCGGCAGGCAATGATAAACCTCCAAGTGTATATCTGTCATGAAAAAGCTCCTTATTAAAAATATCTGCCGTTCGGAGTCGGCTTGAAACAGTATGTCCCTCCATTTGTGGGACAACATCAAGACGCACGCCACAAATAGGAGGGGGAGATCGGCCAAACATCTAACAGAAGTGTACGCGCCAATTATTGATTTTATTTTTTATATATATAGGTACATATATACATATATAATTGGCGTGTACACCCGTTTTGGGTGTTTGGACGAGCTCCTCCTCCTATTTGTGGCGTGCGTCTTGATGTTGTCCCACAAATGGAGGGACATACTGTTTCAAGCCGACTCCGAACGGCAGATATTTTTAATAAGGAGCTTTTTCATGACAGATATACACTTGGAGGTTTATCATTGCCTGCCGAGGGGTGACCGCTATTAGAAAAAACTTTTCCTTCATTTTGGTGTTTCACCGAGATTCGAATCTACGTTCTCTCTGAATTCCGAATGATAGTCACGCACCACCCATTCGGCTACGGCGGTCGCCATACTGCCTTAAATTTCCTACTGCTTGTCTCTAGTGTGTAAAAACTCGAGGTGAATCCTGCTGGTATAAGCTGGCATTAAATAAAACAAGAACCATACACAGTTATTCCTTCTAAAAATACAAAATCAGGCTATTCAGCGGACGTTCACGCTTAGAAAAAGTTAGTAAGTTACCGAATAACGAATACAACATTAAGGAATACGGTGTAAAATCTTGTATTAAATACTCAAGGGCGCTCTTAATATACCATTCACATATACGTTTAACTACTCAGAAGTTCGTATACGTACTTCCATGTCTGTATGTAGTCTGTAGCAGTCATAGGAGTGACGTGTGTTAAGCTATTTAAATTAGGGGCTTTCGACATTAAAAGGTAACCTAATTAAATAAATAAGCCAATACGCATTAAGAAATTCCAATAGAAAAGTCTATATAATTAAGTTTTGATATCTGAAAAAGTACGTAAGTGCATAAGTTATTTATAAAGTGCGACTAGTGAGTAGTTGTCTCAGTAATTACAGAAAGTGGGTCAAGTAAAGTAGGACATTTGAATTCAAATTAGGCCACAAAGAGTTTGCTCACACTAGAGAGACACACCAAATAGTTTTATAGTATAACAACCTTGAAAGCTCAATGTGTAGCCAATTCAAATATCAGATATCAAATATCAAATAACATCCGAGGTGGATATTTTATGTTGCAGTTGAGTGGCACGTGTTGAAGAAACGAACCTTTGATAGTTTATTGGTCAAGTGCGCACGCGATTTTCATACTCTCATTCATCAAGGAATGCTCAAATATGTATGGAATCAGTTCTAAGAGGTACTGAAAGTCATAACCTTGAAGGAAATTTAATAAAATATCAGCGTGAGTGTGAGGAGTTGGTCAAGCAGTTGGCACTTACAATTACTAAATTGATGTTTTAATTTAATTGTCATATGTATAGATGAAGTAGCGATATAGTAAATGAAATTGTTTCTTGTTTTCGCTTGTCAACGATTTGATGACTAAGCGGAAATATTTTCGGCTTTATGGTAGGATAAAATTTATATACTTACAGTAGCTTAAACCTGCGTCTGCATTTACTCAAATAATGCCTTGAATACCTTTCAGCCAGCATTCGTATAACGAAGGATGGGCCCAACTGCTAACCTCCGATTTTGAAATTGCTATGAAAAACGCAACCCAATATTTTTGAATGTTTTTCTTTTATTAAGTGGAAATAAAGCAAATTTATGATTAATTGCGGAATACAACTACATTCAGTTGACTGGCTCGGCTGCCTCTGTAGCAGCTCATCCTGTCAGACCTTTTCGCTGCACCTGAGGTGGTTCTCAATTTCGCCCATTCAGTTCCCCATGTGGTGTTGGTAAAACCACGATACACTGGAAATTCCGAATATCGAATTCGGAAGCCACTCAAATGAATGGTGAGGTGGAAATGTTGGGCTCTTATCAGAGCGGGTCAGGGGAGGTGATAGTGTTCAACGCGCTCCGACAGAAGTTATTTGTGTGAAGGCCATTCGTTTGCGTTCCTATAAAGCAGTGTGCATTCATGGTACCCACAACTGCGTGAATGGGGGAATCTTCACGGGAGATAAAGAACTTATAGCAGATATTCGCAGATCAACGCACCTTGGCCAGATCTCCCTTGTTACCTAACACGACGATTCTGTGGATCATCTACTATTTGCCTGTTCAACTTCATTTCATTGATTTACTTAATACTTTATTAGTATAATAACATAATGAACTCAACTTTTATACTACAACAAAAATTATAAGTAGAGTAAAAATAACAAGATGTTGTTGCAAATTGAAGCTGGGACTGAGCATTGAAAAAAAAAACAGTCCTAAAAATAAATAATTATCATAACTGTGGTGTGCATGACAGAAATACACGCGCAAGCTTGCCATTGTCTGCCGTGGGGCGGCCGCTATTAGAAAAAACGTTGCCTATCATTTGGTGTTCCATGTACCGAGATTCGCACCTACACCCTCTCGAATGGTAGTCCAGCACCAACTCATTCATTGTACAATCAGATCATTATGGAATCTTAAAACCCACACAACTCTATTGATTTTAATTCAATTACAGTCAAATATAGTTCCTTCGACGCAAAATTAAATTTACTATAACAGTAGTGTACTAAAAAAAATCCTCAATATCGGATAATATCGTAAAAATTTTGTCAAAGTTGAAAAAATAGAGAAAAAATAAAAAAATTCCAAATACTTCCGCCTACAGTCTCGTCAGTTGTCATTTCAGAAAAATTGTCAGCACACTGTCAAAAAGGCTTGTTTTTGTTCTTTCGAACAAAAAAAAACAAATTTGAAATCGGATGGAAATTGGCGAAGTTAGGAGTGATTCTTCACATCAACCTACTGAAAAACGGTTTTATGGCCATAAAATGAGATTTTGGGGGTGTATTGGAAATTTCTCCTATACCATTTTTTTTAGTTTTTCTATAGCCACAAGTTGTGCTAGGTCTCCATAAAAGTATATTTAATTTTTTTTTTTTGTCACACAGTGTTATCTGTCTTATCCGACATAAGTTCGAACAGAAAAGTACATTTCCTCGTTTTGATGTATTAAGATATCTCACATCTCAGTAAGCACGATCTCTAACCTAGAGTTCATATTAAGGACGATTTTCTGATTGCAACTCTTCAACGTATTGACAAAAAATTGAACTAAGTGGCTGTTGTAGCCCCATCCATTGTCCAAACAGTTATACGCGATGGGCTTTTTTACGACTACATATGGGATTTTGTGCCTAAAGTATGGGGATTCTGCTTGCCAAGGTTGCTAGCTTCATTCAAAAATAAGACTCAAGATGATTTTCGAGATACTCTGAAGCACATTCATATAAACAATTATAGCAGATAGTCTCTAGCGTAGGTATTTAAAGGCCGATTCCGTAAGACCACCGATTTTCTTTTACAAATAAAACGCAATGAAATTTATCGAAATGACCTTTTATTAATTTCAACATGCACAATATCTTAAACACACAGATAATGTGCATATCGAAATTTTCTTTATTGTGGGTATATTTCAAGCTGCATATAATTAGTAACGCGGAATCTTCTCAGGCTTATTGACATAGACCATAATTTCTACGTAGCCCCAGAGAAAAAAGTCCAATGCCGTCAAATCGCACGATCTCGACGGCCATTTGATCTCGTTGTTTCGTAAGAGAATGCGTGCTTGGACCTTCGATCTCAATAGCGCTTTTGTTTCATACGCTGTGAAGCAAGTGGCACTGCTCCGTTGAAGCCACATATTAAGTTTTAAAAGTTTGTTATTGTTTCACAATACCGTGCACCGTCCACTGTCCGCCCACAACATTACCGGCCTCATTAAAGAAGAAAGACAATCCGATGACTTCGCCAGCCCAAAAACCCCACTAAACAGTGATTCGTAGTTTTTCCTTGAACGACTTGTCGATTTTTAGTACCCCAATTGTGGCAGTTTTGCTGTTTGTTAGATAAAGATGAAAAACCAGAACCGACCCCTAGAGATGGCCTTCACCCCAAGAAGATTATCTTGTCTATTTGGTGGGTTATGGCCGGTATTGTTCATTGTGAACTTCTGGAACCAAACCAGACAATAACTGCTGATTATTATTCCCATCAGCTTTCATAACTGAATGAGGCACTTAACAAAAATCGACCGTCTTTAGGCAAGCTGAACGACCTCAGATGGGAGCTAATGCCGCATCCACCATACTCTCCGGATATTGCACCTTGTGATTATCACCTTTTTTGTGGACTTCAATCCCATATGAGTAACAAGAACTACTCCTCAAAAGAAGCTATAAAAAGGGATATCGAAGCGTATTTTGGCTCCAAGGACAACACATTTTTTGAGCAGGGAATAAACAATTTGCCTAAACGTTGGAAAGAAATTGTCAATAATGAAGGAAAATATATTATTGAACCATATATTATAAAACCACCTTTAAAAAACGCACGCACTTATGAACTGACCTGATATATTCCTTCCATCTTCGGTCGCTGCTTTTGTATCTTAGTAGTTGTCATTGCAGCAGCTAAACACAATGATTTGAGGAAATATTTTAACAATAAATTTCTAGATTGCTAGGACATAATTGCATTATCCTTTTACAATAATAAAAATACAATTTTTAGTAAACAAAGTTAAGTTCTGCTTAGTTTCAAGCATTCCCAAGTGGTCAATAAGACCTTCATAATTTAAATGAAAAAAAAAAATGATATCTAGGTTACTTTAGGGTGGGTGCGGCAGAATTGGAATGTATTTTTTTCGGCGAGAACTCTTGCGTAATGAACTCGGCCCAGCCCTTTAGTTCGCGGTAAGTTGGGAAAATGCGTGCCCACAGCCACTCAAAGGTGCCAACACAGAACTGTCTAGTTGCTGTTTATTCGGACAGAACATGTCCATGGTGAATGATGCCGCGGATCAGAATAGCCTTCAGTTGCGCCTTGAACATTTTCTGTTTTTTGGAGTTTTCTGATATTTATATTGCATCGTAATGGGCATCTTAAGGTTATTCCACAACTGGAGAGACTTCAAATTCCAGATGGTTTTTTATGAGGAGCTTTTCATGGCAGACATATACTCGGAGGCTTGCCGTTGCTTCCAAAAGGTTATCGGGGTTTTAGTTTCGTGCTCACAGCGGTCGTCGAACTCCAGCACTCTCAACCCATTCGGCTATATTCAGGGAATTTACTTTAAAGAAGATTCAGATGTAACCCCAATTATGCCTTTTTCTTTCATATTGCTGTCATCCACTGCAGCTCTTTGCTGATGTGTAATTCCGTATTTGAAAGTGCTACCCGTGATAAATTCAGAATGTGAATAGTCTTACCTTTTTCATTAGGCTATTTTATAGAAAAAATAACTTCGTCTTCTTCCTCTAATTTATCATCATCCAAGACTTTATTTTAAATGTTTTAGATGAGTTTGCCGTTCAGTACAAATGAAAAATCAAAGTAAGGGAATAATGTGGAATACCATGATGGGCTGCTTTAGTCATATCTCAAGACGCAACAGAGTACGTGAACACTGGATGCAAAATTTACTCTCGATATGCACCGAATTGGGCCAAATAATTTTTTTTCGAAGTCTCTTCACCACAGTGGCACCTAATTGGTGAATTTACAGACTTAATTAAAACCATATTCATCAGACACATAATAAAGGGTGGTTAAGTCTGAAAGGGCGGTGTTGATTTTGAATAAAATAAATTTCTTTTTTAAATATTTTCATTTCTCTTTATTATGATAATATTGATATAGCTCAATTATGTATAAAATAAAATATCGGCCAAATGGCCGCTGCGGCGTTTTCGATGACGCTGAGGCATAATTGAGGTTCTATGCCGATAATATGCCGAATTATCTCATCCTTTAGCTCTTGTATTATTGCTGGCTTATCGACATACACCTTTTCTTTAAAATAGCCCCAAAGAAAGAAGTCCAACGCTGTCAAATCACATGATCTTTGTGGCCAATTGACATCGCCGCGACGTGAGATTATTCGGCCATCAAATTTTTCGCGCAAAAGAGCCATTGTTTCGTCAGCTGTGTGACAAGTGGCACCATCCTGTTTAAACCACATATCGTCCACATCCATATCTTCCGATTCGGGCCATGTCATGCCTGATAGGCCTCATTTTGGAAAAAATATGGCCCAATGATGCCGCCGGCCCATAAACCGCACCAAACAGTCACTCTTTGTGGGTGCATTGGTTTTTCGGCAATCAATCTTGGATTATCATTCGCCCAAATGTGGCAATTCTGCTTATTGATGAAGCCACTGAGGTGAAAATGTGCCTCATCACTGAAGATGATTTTCTTCGAAAATTGGTCGTTCACTGTTGCCATTTCCTGCCACCATTCTGACCATTGACGGCGCTTGAAAGTGTCAAGAGGCTTTAGTTCTTGAGTCAATTGCACCTTGTAAGCGTGTAAATGCAAGCCTTTATGTATAATGTTTATCAACGACGAGCGTGAGAGGTGCAATTGTTGGGCACGGCGACGAGTTGAGGTGGACGGCTCTTCAACTACACTATCGCGAACAGCAGCAGTACGTCTGCAGTACGAGCTGTGCGAGCATGCATTGGTGGTTTCACATTTCCTGCAGAATCGGGTTGCTCAAACTTTTGCACAATTTTTCCGATTGTACGCACATTTGGACGATTAAATTGATCGAAAAAATCATGAAGGGCGCGATATGCATTTTGATTTGAACGCCCGTTTTCATAATAAGCCTGAATAACTTTAACGCGTTGCTTGGTTATGTATCTTTCCATGGTTTAAATAGAATTAATTTGAAATTGAAAAATGTCAAATGAAATGCAGAAGGAAACTTGACGGTTAGGTTTGGTTCACATTCAATATCGGCCCTTAAAATTTAACCACCCGTTACTTGGGAAATTTTTAGCTCCATCGGCTATATTGCTCAAAAATGCAATGCACTTTTTATTTATTTATTAATTCAAGTTTTTTTTTGCATAAAGTTTCGTCATCATCAAATTTTTCTTTAGTTTATATTTAATTGTGGAGTGTAAAACTATTTTTTTGTGTTTTTGTTTTTATTTGAGCAGTTCGGACACGCAAGGTTCCCACACCAATTCTGCTTCGCCGATGTTCCATTCATGCACAGGATTATGCTAAATTTTGTTGACAGAGCCGGCTATCGAGCGAGCCCATGCCACCCCTACAGTAATTGTTGTTGTTCCTTTTGTCTTTTCAGTTTGAAAAAACCATTATTTTTCGAATTAAATATCGATTTTGTTTTTATTCTCTCTTTTCCCTTCTTTTTGCACTCCGTTTTTTGTGTAGCAACTGCCCAGCTTTTATTTATTTGGTTTTCCCAAGGTGTTTTTTTGTTTCTTGTTGTAATTTTTTTTTCAGCGCAAACACCCATTAGCCAGTGGTCAACAGTTCGTTTACCGCTAAAACTATATTCATTTTATTTATGTCAAATTCTATTTTGTTTGTTTGTTTTTGGTTGCCCGGTCGATTGGACTGTTGGTTAAACGTTGAATGGATGCCAAATGGCTGTGCTTCTATGCGTGTGTGTGTTTATTAGAGATCGGGGGGGCAAGAGGTGCACATGCGATGCAATCATTATTAAATATTTAAGTACTTTGTTATTGCTATTCTTCCCCAACACCAGTCGACTGGTGGGAAATTGAGAGATGGCAAAGAGCAAGTGCGAGCTAAGGGAATAACGCACTGTGGGACATTTTACGAAGACTCGAATTAATGGAATTTAATGAAAGGATATCAGTAAAAGTGAATGTTTAGATATTCAGAAAGAATGCGAAGAATGGGACATTCAAAATGAAAACAACCAGCAGATTTTCTGTTTTTATGTTTGATTGATTTAAAATATTGCAATAGTTTACGGAGGTGAAGTTGAGACTGATTGTATGTGACAGATCAACAGGTATGCATCGTCAAGTTCTTAAGGAACGGTCTAGTGAGTTTAGTAGTTTTCTACAAAACAATTTGGGAAATTTCTAAAAGCATTTGAGTTTTTACTATTAAGATATTGAGCAGCTTACTCTAATAAACGGAACGACTGCGTAGAAGTGCTTCATTTCAATGATTTAGAAATTCTTTGTTGTCGTCAAACATTATTTTTAAAACACTAATTTTTACAATAACTGAAATATTGCTGCTGAAATTTTTATCCACTTTTTAATTTACTTTAAGATATGAAAAAAATGTGTATGGAAGCCAAATCCATACCAAACATTGTAACGTAGAATCGTTCTGTCAATTCCTAATGATTTTTTTTAAGCTTACTAGTACTCGTATTATATGATCTTGGTAAACATTGGAGCAAAGATGGGAGAAAAGAATACGTCGATTCTTCTGCTCAACTTTCAGTTATTTGATCAATTACACATTCCCGATTACATTCGAATTCTACACGCTTTTACGTCACACATTAAGTTTTTACAAACATATTTTTGATTGAACAAGTAGTTGAAATCAGAGTGTAACAACCTTAAACGGTTTGCAAATATCAAAAATGACAAAAATGCCCTTGAGCGATTCTACCTTACTATATTTTCATAATAGTCATATCCACCGTTTTATCTCGAATTTTATTATTCTGTTTATATTATAAGCGTTTCTTATCCTTCTTTTCAAAAATTTAAATTGAATTCCGTTCCCACTTTCCGACTTTCCATATTCGCTTCTAATATTATGGCATAAGTTGGTAAGTATTCCGGAAGTCTGACGATTTTCTTTTAACAAAGTAAAGGTGGAGCTTGTCTACGTCTTCAAATAGAGTATAGCGCCATATTTGAGTGGCATAACTTTGAGAGACGCGGCATATGGCTTGAAACATTTGCCATTTTGAGCTGAGATTAATATATTAAAAAAAAAAAACGATTATGCAAGCTGAGTTTATTTGCTGAAAAGATGTGCTTTACAAAGTGTTTCCTCTTTCGCCAAAAAGGCTCTAGTTTTTGAGGTAATTAAAAATTGCGGAAAATGGTCAGAATTTGTTACATCTCTTAATATACTTTTTTATTCCCTTATTATCCCGTTTGAGGACATAGGACATCGCAAAACAATTACTTGTATATCAAATTCTATTAGCTTCTGTACTCTTTGCGATATCCTACGTTTGCTTCACTGCTCCAGGTATTTCATGGACGACCGGTTCATCTGTGTCCTTGAGGCTTCCATTCCAACGCTGTTGAGCTTATGCTTTTCTTGTCCTTTCAGAGAGTGTGCCCGATCCATCGTAATTTACGACCTCTCTCACAACCACAAAAAAAGAAAGCTATTTTTCAATATTTTATTTTTAAAACATTCCTTTTGTCATGGGAACTACTTATATACTGGGACAATTTACTAAGCTTGAAGCATTCCTTAGCACCTTTGCGATCTTGCAACCGAAACAAATCCGTAAAATATGTATGAGCTTATCCAAGAACAATCTAAGTATTATCACCGGCGTTTATGACGAGTAAATGGTTAAGAAACCTTAAAAATGTAAGAACTATAAAAATAATAACTGGCACAAAGGATGAAGTCCGCATGCCGCTGTACCGAAACAGGCCGGTGTTTGTAGAGCATGAAAACTCATTAGCTGAAAAAAGTTAGAGCTACACTTTCATCAATCATTTGTTGAGACAGAATAGTGTAGTGAAAACCGAGAGCGATATGTGAGAGGCGGTGAAATGTGATCTAAAATCTTGAAATAGTATTATTTGAAAAGGTTATTTAAGCTCGGCAGCCGCCGTAGCCGAAAGGGTTGGTGCGTGACTGCCATTCGGAATTCACAGAGAGAATGTAGATTCAAATCTCGGTGAAACAGCAAAATTAAAAGGAAAACATTTTTTTAGTAGCGGTCGCCTCTCGGCAGGTAATGATAAACCTCCGTGTGTATTTGTGCCAGCAAAAAGCTCCTCCTAAAAAATATCTGCCGTTCGGAGTCGGCTTGAAACTGTAGGTCCCTCCATTTGTGGAACAACATCAGGACGCACGCCACAAATAGGAGGAGGAGCTCGGCCAAGCACCCAAAAAGGGTGTACGCGCGAATTATATATATATATATATATATATATATATATATTTAAGCTCGTAATTTGTCTTACATGATTTAAAAAAAAAGTAGCCGAAAGCGCTTTGATACTCGAAAGGGGAGAGTGTTTGAAAAAAGTAATAATTGTTTTTGTCTTTTGTTCATTTTCACATGGTAAACAGATATTTTGCTTTAAATTTGTACTGAACGACTTTCAAATGAAATGGAGTCAAATCATGCATTGCCTGCAGGAAATGATGAGCCAAACTATGCTACAAATTTGAACAACGAACTAATACTTTGTAAGTTTTATTAAGAAGCATTATTGAAAACTACACTAGGTTACAATCAAAAAAACCCAAGAACCAAACCATCCAGCTTCTCTATAAAATCGGTAGTCGAGTCCAAAAATTTGTCATGTTTCCTGTCATATAGTTCTCAAACTAGGGCAAATAGCGGTTTTGGATTAAAGAGAAAGAGGGAGATCATGAAAATCTGTAATATTTACAGCATCTATCAAAACGGCGCTTTAGTGCTACTTGGGGAGTTCCAGACTGCTACTTTAGCCATTTCACCTACATACTTACCTGCCTACAAAATTTTAGAAAATAATAGTCTTTATTTTTTGAAAAAGAATGAATATCTTTTATTTACCTGTGGGCAAAAAGTAAGGTGAATTTATTTGTCAAACTTCGCGGCATTAAAATTTCGCTCTAGTTATTTTTTTCATGAGTTGGCAGCACTGTTAGTAACATCTAGGCCAACTTTCATGTGAATGTCATTATCAGTAATATATTTACGCTTGCGTTTACCAAACGACCAAGAGTGCATTTTTCGATTTTTACAATGTTTGATTTGATTGAGCAGAGAAGTGCCATCAAATTTTGGTTGCGGAATGAAATTTCGGCTGCGGAAACGTTTAGCATGTTGTAGAAGGCATTTGGTTATTCGACCATGTCGCAGAAAAATGTTTATAAGTGGTACAAAGACTTCCAAGAGGGTCGAGAACGTGTTGATGACTTGGAGCGCTCCGGACGACCATCGACGTCAACAGATGACCAACACGTCAATAAAGTGAAGGAGTTAGTGCTCAAAAATCGTCGGTTCACTGTTAAAGACCTTACTGATATGATCGGAATATCAGAAGGATCTGTGAAAACCATTTTGAAAAACTATTTGGGCCTACGAAAAGTCAAATCTCGTTTGGTACCGAAAACTCTCAATTTCTTGGAAAAAAGTCGTCGCGTTGATGTGCGGGAAACGATGCTTTCAGACTACCAGGACAAGCTCAAATGCATCATTACGGGAGATGAGACTTGGATTTATGCTTACGACCCTGAAACAACCGACCAATCAAGCGAATATCGTGCTAAAGGCGAGGCCAGACCGAAAAGAGCACGTCAAAGTCGTTCAAAAATAAAGGTCATGATGACAGTTTTTTTCGATTTTCGTGGTGTGGTGCACTATGAATTCCTTCCACCTGGCCAAACTGTTAATTAGGAATATTATTTGAGCGTTATGCGTCGTTTACCAGAATCAATTCGTCTAAAAAGACCAGAATTATGGACCAACAACTCTTGGTTTTTGCATCACGATAATGCACCGTCTCACACTGCACTCGTTCTTCGTGAGCATTTCGCCAAAAATTCCACGCATATCGTTCCGCAACCACCGTATTCGCCTGCCTTGGCTCCGTGTGACTTCTGGCTATTCCCAAAACTCAAGAGACCACTCCGGGGAACGCGTTTCGAGACGATTGAGGAGATAAAAGCTCAATCGTAGAAGGTGCTGATGGCTATACCGGAAATGGACTATTTGGCATGTTTCGGGGATTGGAAAAATCGTTGGCATAAGTGTATTTCATCGAGAGGGGATTATTTTGAAGGGGATGAAATTGATTTACAAAAGTAAATAAAGATTTTTCATTTTACAACCAAATTCACCTTACTTTTTGCACCTAAATATTGCAAGAAATATATAGGAAAAATATATAAATGTTTTTATATTTACTTGTTTCTTAAAGCTAACATATCATACTTGAAAAAATGTAATATTATATATGAAAAAATATTCCGTTAATATGAATTTTTTTCGTATAAGAATAGAAATACCCAATTGAGTCGTCAACACCGATTCAATTTTTGTGATATTATATTACTTGCTGGTTTGATGCCTGTATTCTGGTGGCCGTTAAACAAAGTTTGTCGGAACACCAACTAATTTTTTCTTTTTTCATTTACAAAATGTTTTAAGGGAACACGAATGCATGTATCAAACTTGAAAGATGAACTAGCAACATTCTTTGAAAACTCTTAATACAAATAAATTGTGCATGTTTATCGAGAGCAATAAATTTAGCCTTCGAACTATTTTGTTTCGGAATCAGCGACCGCTTCCACATTTGAATTGGATGGTTTGGTTCTTGGTTGAAAATAATCATTATTTATTTGGAAACTTGTATTATTAACAAATTAACGCATATTTAAAATTTACAGCAACAAAACTAAATAAGAGCGATAATTACACCACAGTGTTGAGAGTAAACTCACCCATCGGGACCACGGTGCGTATACGTGTCCGACATACCCTTGCATCGCATGCGCTCTCTGAAAATGAAAATAATAGATAAACGCATGAGGTGAAATGAAATAAATATAAAGTATATAGAGAGCAAGATACAGTAAAAAGAGAAATAGTAATAGCAATAAAAGTAAATAGAAATAATAGAAAAAAATTAAATACTATGGAAAAAAGCAGATGTCTATGTGAGGAAACAAAATGAGACGTATTAAGTGACACATTTTGGGCGAAAATATCAAAGTTCGATATGTCCGTGCGGCAAATAACTGTGTAAAAGAAAATAAAAACAGAATACAAAACAACAAAAAAAAAAAAAAAAACAAGTGTTCAGTACAGCTGATGTTTATGAACTAAGAACTGAAAACCCGTAGTTGCAATCAAAATGTACACACATACATACAATTGACCACCCGCAACGCAACAACAGATGCGATAGTGAACTGTATGCAACACGCCACTAGACAATTTCGCTAGCCACTCCGTTGCTGCTGCCCAACCAAACTGCCCCCTTGATTGTTAATGGGTGGTCACAATCTATTCGTGCTTTCATGCCTCTGTCCATTGTCGAGTGCGTCGTCGCTGTAGACAGTAACTGCGCTAACGTTGTCACAATTTACCGCCCCATAAATTCGACTCGAAAAATTTTCCGATGAACAGTCATATGTGCAGCAAACGCCTTCGGACCGTCATTGCTCGTGGACACGTTTCCGCTGCTATTTCCGCCGTCGGTAGTGAATCATGTGCGAACAGCGAGTGTCATTGGACACTGGCAAAGGCAACGCTAACGATAATAGAAAACTTGCTTAATAGCCATGGTCAACAGTGAATTGTAGAGTTATAGTGTCTATTGCATAGCAAGTGGGTACGAGTAAAACACGAAGTGGCAAGAGGTGACGCGGTGCAATGCGCGAATGAGCAATCAAGCAAATTATAATGCAAATGCACGACCAACTGAACTTAAATAAAAATAAAAACAACAATATAAAGCAAAAGGCGAATAATGCGGGTGTGTGCGTGTGTGTGTGCGTGAATAGTGAATGGTGCTGAATGGGCGTGTAGAGCAATTTGAAAAAAAAATACTTTGTTACATACATAGAAACTCGTTAAAAGCTGCATAAATGTGCTATTTTCCGAAATCCGATTAAGTTCTTTCGAAATACCAAAACAACAAGAAAGAAAAGTATAAATACAAATAAAAAATAGAGCGGCCAAGCCCATAAGTACCTAATATTGCGAAAAAAGTCAAACAGCAGACACACATATAATTACATGCTGGAAAATCCGCAAATATGAGCAGGCAGCAAAAGCGCACAGCCTGTCAGCTCGTCAAACCATGTGACTGTGTTTGTAAAAGAACAAAAAAAAAATATGTTTAACTATGTATCTGTGTGCCACTTTGTCTGGCATCATTTGAGTGCCCACTGCTGATAGCAAATAATTGACACAAAAAAAAAACACGAAAGAAAACAACACTCGACTAGCTGCTGGTAAATTTGCAAAGGTCCTTCTTTGACGTTTGTCCGTTTTTATTCAGATGCGCGCATGTGTGTGTGCTGCTCCATATTGAATTTGTTTTTTTATTGCTATTCGTGTACTTTTGAGTGGGTGTCATTGTATTTTACATATTTTCGTGGATGACTTATAGCCGGAAAGTTTCCGTTGTGCAATCGTTTCGCTTGAATGCGCTTTGAAGCGCACTCAGAGTATCTTTTTCACAACTGCAGTCGCATTCGTTTGTACCACGTCCAGCGACAGCATCGAAAACAATCAGCGGGTCAAATAGCAGTGCATAAATCGTCATACATATACACATAGACTTACCGAAATGCCACCAAAACGGAGACGTCGATTTCAAGGACTATACTATCATTCGTCACCGCCCAAAGGTGAGTAAACAAGTTTTATTACTTATTTTCTATTGAATTATTTTTTGTGAATAAGGTTATTTGCTAGTTAATTAAGCCAAAAAGTACCTTGAAGGTGTTAGGCAATTTGAAAATTAACATAGGGTTAAGAACTGAAGTCCGCAAACAACGAGTACAGTGAGTTTAATAAAAATAGCACAGCGACTCATAGACAAGTTTTGACAATTACTATTACAACTGCTTCATATTTAATTTGAATAACATTTTTTATTTTAATAAATATTTTTATATAAATACCATATGTGACCTGGTCTATGAAAAGGTACCTTACGTGTCAAAAAATCATTTTCACTTTTTTGTTGATTCGAATAGTGTGTGAAAGGGTCTTTAAAATGGTGAAAACCAGAAAGTCATAATTTGTTTAAAAGTTTGTTAAAAGTAAAAAAAAAGAAAAGTACAAATACGAAAAAGACTGATTTTTTTGTCATGACACAAATTACAATAACAATTGTTTCGCGTACTCTCGATCATTTTTCGTGGTACAATTGTTTGGCATTTGTTAATACAACAATTGTTAGAGAGAAATTTGGCTACCAGCTTCTGTTCCTCTTCATCCACAGTAGATAAATCTATCTTAACGAAAGCTTTTTCCATATCATCTTCTGAATGAGTCAAATATAGTTCACCATCATCGTCGCTATTCGAACTAACATCATTGTCGTCATCGTTTTTGGGAAAATACTTACTGTAAACGGCACTAAACTCCTCATCAACACTCATTTTTCACTATTTTGTGAACAAAAGACTAACAGAAATGATTACATAAACGTAGTAGCAAAAAAGCCTCGAAGCAGAATAAGGAGACGTAACGCAGCTGTCAACTGTAAAATTGTCAATTTGACATCATATACGTAGTCAGTGGCTTTAAAAACCTTTACAAACATGTGTCACTTATTTATAGTTATTGTTGCTATTTGGAAAATTTAAATTATTTTTTCTATGTTTGGAGCGCCATCTTAGATATGCCATTAAAAATTTTTCAAATTTGACACCAGAATCGTATTCAGTACTTCGAAAAAATTTTGTCACCGGGTCTTATAAGTTTTTTTTGGCATGGATGTCGGTAAAAAAGCTAACTTATTTTTTAAAACGATTTCTGCGATTTGCATTAACTTTTTCTTATTTAAATAAATAAATGTATATAAAAAAATGTTTTTCACTGCTTCTGTAATTTTATTGCTACTGTGATCTATGCTGAAGAAAATAAGCCAAGCCGGATTGAAAAATATTAATATTTAAAAAAGTTACAAGGGTTTTTAGAAGTTTAAACTTTAACTGCTGTTTTCTCGAAAACTTGTTTTCGCACGTAAGGTACCTTTTCGTAGACCAGGTCACACATGTGTAATACAAGTTTTAAGCTTATAAAAAAATTCCATTAAAAGCATTAAAATTTTACACTTTTTAGCCGGAATTTAAAAAAATGTGTAGTACGCAGTTTTATAGTCACTCATATTTCGGTCCAACAAAGTAATTTGAGGTAGTACAAAGGTTATGTAGATTTTTGACAATTTTCTTGGCTGGTGGTCTTATGCCTTTCTCCATATATGGCAGAGAACATTTTTTTATATGGAAGGAAACACCTAGTAAAGCAAAAGAATTGTCAAAAATTAGAAATATTTTTGAAACACTTAAAACGCGCACTTTATTACATATATCCAAAATCAGCCGGCTATAAAACTCCGCGCTCAAAATTTTTTCTTAATATTGTGTTAAAAATATATGAAATTTTGATGAACATTTCTTGCAAGTGTTTTTAATTTGCACGAAGCGTGAAACTTGGATTGTAGGCAAGTAAGCTATATTTTCATTAATAATTAAATAAGGAACAATTAAATTGCCAAGAGTAATTCATAAGTTTGTGTGTTATAGGTATTAAAAGCACTATATGTAGACTTCAGTTCTTGATTGTATATATAGATATGTATGATATTTCATGCTTCAAATAAGGAGTATTGAAAATCAAAATGTTATTGTTATTGTTGTTGTAATAGTATACATAAATTTGTTGAGAATGCTGTTAAAGTGACAATCTTTGATCCGATATAAATTCGGGTCACTCCGGTAGCGTAGTGGGCACACCTCTCAGTTGAGGACCCTAACTACATTTCTCAATTGTGGCAAAATGAAATCTGAATATAAAAAACCAAAAACCAGGAAAGCTGAGATGGTAATCGAATGGATGATTAGAAGAATTAGTCTCAGGAGAAAGAAATCCATTTCGTTTGTGTACAATTTTTGCGCAAATGGATTAAAACAGTTTTAAGATCAATTTTTAGCTCCTGGGCGATGCTACGACTACTAATATGCCAATCAACTTTGATTACGTCTCCAATTTTATCGACATTATCGACATTTTCTTAACATCAAGAATGTCTGAACAGAATCGACTAAAAAAAATTCCACGTAAATACAGCATCGCCACCATAAACACCATTCACTTGCATTTTCGCATTTATCAAAGAAAAACTGTAAAATCTACCGAATAGCACACTGTAACTCACAACTGAATGGAACAAACAAAAAGCAGGAAAAGAATTTTTTAGTGTGAAATGCCGACTTGACAACGAGCATAAACTTTGAATTGTTTGACCGATGATTTGCGAAAATATAGATCACTTAAGCCATCTACCAAGAAAATAATGAATTATTTTTTCTCCAAACTAAAATAATCCAAGCTAAATTAGATCATACTTTCAACGAGACGCTTCATATGCACTTCTATATAATTTTTATTTTTGCCCTAAAGTAATCAGGTAACCAAAGTAGTAAGAAAAGTGCGAAAAATATCATCAAAAAGTTTAGTAATAAAAAATAATAATAGCAACACAATAAGGCAGTTTAGTTTTTTCTAATGAGAACAAAGAAGCGAATATATAAACCTGAAAGTAAATTATAAGCGAACCATTTTTGTAGCAATTGAGAATTTTTTGTTAAAGTGGGCCAAAGTTTTCAATTTCGTTTTCCATTAAATTTTTTATATTACTATCATATATATATATATATATATTATATTATATATTAATAAAGTTTTATAAGTGGACTTCTATTCGAAATTTTATAGGTAATATTGAAAAATTTTGAAATTTTTATTATAAGTATTGTAATTTTTGTGGCACATTTTAACCCAGTGGCTTTCTTTTTTACGGCCCAATTTGACCTCTTTTTATGAAGCGTCCAAAAAGTTCTGTTATCGTTTTTTGCTAAATTATGATGTGAAAATATTCGTCGGAAAGTTTCAGTGGTAGTTGCCAATAACTAATACTCGTATAACAGCTGCGATCTTTATTATGTACGCTTCTTTTTGTTTTGGCTACAGGTGAAAGAAAGGCAAGAGCTTGTGCAGCCTCCAAATATAAACTACTAAACTATTGAGATAAAGGAAAAAATCAAAAGCATAATAAAAATTTACATGAATACCATCACCAACTATTTATTTCTTAACTTTGAAAAGTGAGTGTGACATATCCGTGGTCCTTGTTAGATTAGGATGAGACGATCAAGGGATAACAGGTAGAAAAATCAGCCAAAACCGGAGAGAGGGTTTTGGGAAATATCGAACAAAGACTATTTACCGTTGGGCTAACCGCTTTGTACTAGTGATAAAACTCATTTGGTGGGTATCCGCTTATGTTGTAAGCAAGTTAAAGCCTTAATGCCCAATTCTTTGCCCCTTGCGAACCGGATAGCTGAAAGGAATATGCCGAGATGATTACTCCTCACATTTCAAAGAGCTGCTGAAGAAAGGACTCAAAGGCCCCAGACCAAGACTAGACCAGCTCTACTGTGCCTGAGGTGGAGTAGTAGTTCAGTGGACGCCGCTTTAGAGTGCTGTAGGTTTATCTGAAGAGAAATCATCTTTTTCTTTGGTGCTTTCGCTTTCCGAAGCTCAAAACCCAATGTTGATGATGGACACCTATGAAATGGGTGCATCACCAGCGCTATCAACCTCAGATATGCCGGATTAATCCACAGGGGTGCTTTTTCTGCCTTAGTTCTATCGTTTCTCAGTTTTTTTGGTTTTGAAGAGGCATAGCTCCTCGCTTTAGTGACACACCACAAACACTCGGCATTAAGTAGAATAAACAATGTCGAAAAAGTCCCAATGGCTTCTTCACCATAACCATCTTTCAGTTGTCCGTGAGTAGTACGGGTTTACCATTTGAGAGGACATGATTCATTTCCTCTAGAGAAGAGAATTTGGTGTGAAGATACGGGCTTGAGGATGTAATGTTAGATTCCTCCTATATAGCAGTTCCAGCTTGGCTCTCTTTCTAACCTTCCCCACCCAAGGTACATCCGCCATGTACCTATATGGTAATCGATCAGAGTAGGCGCTCTTGCTTTACCCTGTCAGCGGTTTAAACTTTACAGGGCCCTTACAGAAAACTGGTGCTGACTACTCTATCCTTCTACACTAAATTAGGAGCGAAAATGGTTCCGCACGCGGTACGCTATCTAATGAAACCGGATTTCTGATTGTACCCTCATAGTCGTTGTTAATTTCATACAAAAAATTAAAACATCCCGCAAACTGCACATCCTAATGGTTAATGGTTAATGGTTGTAGAGGGTTAAGGTATGTCCCTTTAGCACTGCGACCATATTGATCTATTGTGCACCCTATGCTGTCTATTGACTGTTAAGTATGCTTATGAATTGTACCAGCTCCTTCTGAGGGAGTGATTGAAGGTCTTCATCTGTAAGCATGAACTTGTTTAAAAACCTTTTCCTTCTATGCGTCAACTCCGGACATTCGATAATAAGATGTTCTATAGACTCCTCATTTTCGCAGCAAAATCTGCAGGTGCTGATGTTAGTTATGCCTAATTTATGTAAGTGTTTGTTGTAGGTGAAGTGACCCGTGAGGGCGCCTGTGAGAGTGCGAATGCTCTTTTTGTTTAACGTGAGAGCCATGTTAGCTCTTTTAGCGTTGAAACTTAGGAACTTTTTGGAGTGTCTAAGACCCTCTACGTTGTTCCAATGCTGATTTAAAGAGTTTTGGCCCAGTATTTTACTTTTTGTTTCAGGCTGTTTTTGTTGAATCCGAACATGGGACTAGGTCCGATGAAGTTTTCATCTGCCCCCTTTTTGGCTTGAAAGTCTGCCTTTTCGGTGCCGTCATATCCCTCATGTCCTGGTACCCAAATTAATGAAACATTGTTTTTGGATGCCAGGTTATTGAGTGCCTTGTGGCATTCTAAGAGGGTTTTTGAGTTGTAGGTATAGCTATCTAAAGCTTTTAGAACTGATTGGCTGTCCGAGAGTATTCTAATCTTTACTTTCTTGTGGTTTCTACGTTGCTTGATGTTTGCTGCTTCCATTATGGCGTATAATTCCGCTTGGAAGATGGTGGTGTCCCTGGTGAGAGTGAATGATTTGTGGATTCTGGGCCCCACTACTCCTGCTCCTATACCATAAGGTGTTTTTGATCCACCAGTGTACCATTTTTGTGAATCATCATTCATCCATTTTGGGTTTGTTCCTCGATCCTCACAGGAAAGGTAACTGTGTATCCTTTTGTGAAACAGAGGGTTGGGTCAATGTGGTCTGAGACTTGAGCCATGCTTATGGTGTTTTTGATTTTATTTAGGATATTTAGGTGACCGGTGAGGTTCCCTAATTTGAAATTTTCTTTCATGTGTAGCACGAGTGCTTGCGTAGCTGCTTCCTCTTGGATTGCTATACGAAGTGGTGGGAGATTAAGGGGTGCTTCCATGCCAGCTGTTGGGGTAGTTCTCATAGCCCCTGTGATGCATAGGCAAGCAAGCCTTTGTACTTTTCCCAGTTTGGTTATCGCTGTTTGTTGGATAGATTGCACTTCTAACCCCACGGTATTTTTTAATGGAGATAATGCGTGAAACCATGAAGTAAATTTTTTTAAAATGTCAACTGAATTTTTTAAGAACCTTAAACATTCAAAAAATTATAGTTGAAAACCGTGAAAGTTTGTGGAAATTTTCTAAATTTTTAAGTAAAGTTTGAAACTTGATCTTATATGGATTTTGTTAAAAATGAGCCATATTTTTAGACAAAAATAATGAATAATCAAGAAAAAGAGAAAAAAAGTCAAAACTGGTCAAACTATTGAGGTGCTATCACTCGTCGCGGGCTGTAATTGGCCTCTAATCTCCTCCTAATTTCGAACACCGTCAACAAATTTTTGATCCTGATTGCTGTTGGGCTAATCGTGAAATATCAGACACTTTTTGCAAATGTATATTGCCAATTCCTTGTTAAAGGTCTGCACATCTCTCTGAAAATTTATGCTAGCCATTTCGTAAAATAATATTTTCCTAGTTCTAGTATTAAACGATAGCTCGATTTTTTTCTTTTAATTTCGGCTTGATAGAACTCACATACACACAATTTCCAACAAATTGATTTCTCCTAAGTACTTTCAGTCCATACGACCAACTCTTCCCGACACATATCTGTAGATAAGATAACTGCCAATTAAACGGGTTCCGTTGAAATAATTGAAATGCAAATAAATTGTGAAAATGACTTACACAAAAATTCCACTTGTGAAACTTAAATGGTGCAACATAAAATCACACAACTTTCAACATTACACACTTATGTTGTTAATATGTTAATATATCTGCCGTTAAAACGGCAGTAATGGCAGGCGATATGTGGCCTAAAACGCTTTCGTTCGGAATGTTTATGACAAGAGTCACGCGAAATTTGCACTAAGGTGCTGGAATTTTTACAATGCTATGCTAACATAGCACATGTAAATTAATAAAAGGTAAACTTCCTTGATGGGGGATGAAGCAAATAGAAAAACAAAAAGAATATTGCGCATTTGTACTTGTCTTACTGTACACAAACAAGTGTTCCATACACTTGAGCACGAAAAAGCATAAATAAACACGCAAAACTTAATTAAAGGCATAAAAACTTAGGCGAGAACGAGAATGTGGAACAGTAGCTGTTGATATTTTGGGAAGTTATCGGCGTAAATACTCGTAGATATGCATATTTGAATAAAATAACCCGATAGGGAAAAGCTGGAGTGGTCTCGTCAATTGTGAAAACCTTGCTTAGCGCATTACTGTTGCGGGGTAAAGTTTATAAGTAATACAGGGTGGCAAAAAATAACTGTATACAAACTTCTCTGTGCAATTAGAAGAATTTAAATTTTTTTTTGCGAATGCCCGTTCTGTGATTGTTGTGTGTGTTCTGAAGTACAAAAAAAAAAGGATTCGTTTCTGTTCCAGCTCTTTTTAAATACTTTGTGTAACGATGTCAAGTAGTCGCTCAGCTATTATAGCCCTGCATCAGCTAGGAGCCCTGCATCAGCTTGGAGTTGCACGTTCATTGGTTTCTTGTGCAATCAAACGATTTAAGGAGCTTGGTAATGAAGGTGAAGAAGAGGAAGAAAACGAACTGTTAACCCGTCCAACAACCGAAAAATCATCAAAAAAAGAGTTCATCGAAATTCTATGGTTTCGATGAGGAAAATCGCTCGTGAGACAGGCATCAATCGTAAACCAGTTCGCCTTATAGCAAAAAAAGAACTTGGACTTAAGCTTTATAAACTACAAAAATGCCAGCTGCTCACGGATGAAAACAAGAAAGTAAGACACGAAAGATGTCGCTCCCTGCAACGTCGGGCCGCAGGTACGGGCTGGGAAAATTTCGTATTTACGGATGAGAAGCTGTTTACCTTTGAAAAAGCTCACAATCATAATAACGACAGAAATTGATCTACAGAAGCTCCTGGACCTTCGTCCATTGTTGAACATCGTCAAAATCCGCGATCTGTCATGGTATGGGGTGGAATTTGCGCCAGTGGCAAGACTCCTCTAATTTTCATAGACCAAGGAGTGAAAATCAATAAAGAAGTTTACCGTCAAGACATATTAGAAGCAGTTGTTCTTCCTTGGCCCTAGCAGCACTTTGGTGACGATGAGTGGACGTTTCAACAGGACTCGGCACCAGTCCACAGAGCAAAAACAACCCAAGAGTGGTGCAAAGCCAATTTGCCGTCTTTAATTACTTCCCAAGAATAGCCACCCCACTCACCGGATCTGAATCCGCCAGAGTACAGCGTATGGTCGATTTAGGAAGCAAGGGCCTGTGCAAAATGCCACAAAATTTTGGAGTCCCTGAAGCAAGCGTTGCGCCGAGAGAGGGATCGCATAACGGTAGACGAACTACGGCCTATAGCCCAACATTTTTTGAAACGTTTCAGCTTGTGTATTCGTGCTAAAGGTGGTTTGTTTTGAGCTACTATCAATGATACATTTTTGTCATTAAAAAATGTTGTATACACTTATTTTTTGTCACTCTGGTTGGTTGGTTTAAGGGTGACCCCGCATCGCAGTGCCACATAGACCGCAAGTTGGGTCCGTTGTGTTGCCCTAGAGCTCATTATCTTGTATGATTTCTCCACTTAACCGAGATTTTTATTATAGATTTTGGTCAAGGATATTAATTCGTTTCGAGAATTTGATGGGAGACTCGATTTTCAGGTCCAAGAGTACTGAAAGATTGTCTATTGTTGGAGAGCCTAGAAGAGCGAGTCGACTTCTGGCTAGACCGCGACAACTGCACAGCAAATGAATGCTCGATACTTCCTCATCTTCGTCCGCGCAGTATCTGCACAGGTCGTTTAGAGGAACCTCGAGCCGACGTGAGTGAGTGTCCAAAAGCCAGTGGCCGAATAAGAGATATTTATGCCTTAGTTCGTGTTTCGAAAGACTTATAAGGGTTTTTGTCTGTTTCAGATTGTAGGATGGCCAGATTTGTCTGTTCGTAACGCAAGTAGTTTCCACTCACCACCTCCGATCAGCAATGCTGTGAAATTCTCGATAAATGATCATTTTGTCATCCTGTAATTGCGGTTTTTTTATCACTTGATTTATCTGCTTCTGATGCAGTGGAGAGCATAATCAGGAAGCCTTTATTGAGCATAGTTAGAGCTCTGCTATTTAGGTCTATTAGGCACCGTTTTCCTTAACCACTTGCCCCTCTTTTAAAAGTAGTTTGATCATTCCTCTTTATACAACCTTCACCTCTATTGGCAAGAAACGGGACGATGATGGACCGGTCGACTTTCACAAGCTTCTATTGAGGCGAATTTTTCAGCAGCAATGCCATTCCGTAGATCTGTTACAACAGCCGCCGCAGCCGAATGAGTTGGGCCTCCAATCAGTCTTCATCCCCGAAGCTTCTAGTGAGTCGCTATCGATTTGTGTGTGGCTTCTTCTTACCCTGATGGAATACAATCCCCTCCGATCGCCAAAATCTGGACGCTTTTGGGCAATTAATTTTCATAAGGCCCATGTTTTGACTTTGTTCTCACTTGATGTTGCTACCAACCGTTGATTTCTATTCGAAGATGGGATTCTGGTTCAGGTTTTTTGTGTTAACTAGTGTAATACTCCTTCATCGTGCTGTTTTTTGAATCGAACCATAAAACTTGCTTAGACTGAAGAGTTTCTAAGTCCACCTTTTATAAAAGCCATCTATTTTAAACAAAAAAAAAGCATGATTTCCTAAACATAACTAACTGATTTATTTACAGCTTTTCTATTCAGTGATAAGCACCTTTGTTTAGTCACCCAAAATGTAAAACTTCATGAACGTTGTGGATTTGCTTTCAGTCACCTTTGACTGGTATACGCAAAATGTTGCCTTAGATGAAAAATAAGTGCTTGAGGAAAATGACTTCAACAGTTTTTTATTCTTTCCTGTAAAACTAGGCTTATTAACTTTTCTTTCTGAGTTAGCTATTTGGTATTCAGGTGATTCTACATGGTTTCCTGTGTAACTTTTAGCCGCGGTGTTATCAAAAAGTGCTTACATGGTGGCTAAACTCAACGATTCCATTATTTTGTCACCAATTTCAACAGATGGTTTTCCCTAGCGCAGTGCATCTCAAATAAAGGCTAGATTGATTATTTAGACGACTACCAGGATTCATTACGAAAGTGACCACATCAATATTTGTACACTTTCAATCTTCATTGCACGCAGCCTTAGAGTTTTATGCATTTGCTTATATACAATAGAATAATATTTGTTTTACATGCTCCTCTAACTGCCCATTTTGCAACTGGTATACTTCTAGTCACACTCGTACTAGTATGACTTCTTCTGCTGAGTAGTTTGGCCAGACCTTTCACTGCAGGCTAACGACATGCGTGCGTAAATATATGTTTGCCTCGCAAAGTAAACAAACATGTAGATATGTGTATATGAATGTATGCCTATGAAAATATTTAGATTTGCTTAAGCTTACATACTTTAGAACAGTACCTAAGCGTACTATAGTAATTAAAGGCAACAAGTGGCACTGTTCCACAACGCGTCTCACACATTTCGTTCTTGCCTGCTTTTTGTAGTATTCAGTAAATGGAACAGCGGAAATATTTAGTGTGCGATTTCCGCTTGGTTTCCGGTTATTTTGATTACTTTCGTGATAATACTTAGTAAAGCCTTTCAGGGAAGGAAAGATGTTAGAAGTAAGCTGTACACGAAGTGCTGTGAATATTAATAAGAATTTCATATAGACACAGATAGGTGAATGCTTGTAAGTATTTGCATAAAATTAACACTGACAACTTAATTGCGCGTTTACGGATATGACAAATTGAAAGTTACTTGAAAAAATAGACATGAATCAGTGCTAATTACGGGAAAGTGTTTGAGCTGGTGGTGGTAGTACATGGCGTATGAGTAATTTTAATCATAAACCCAGTGTTTCCTGGATTGCGAAGTATTCAGCGGCGCATAAGAAACAATTTCAAATTTAGCCTTGGAGGCTATTAAAGGGTTATGCAGTCAGTACCTCCTAATAGTCTATTTTCGTAATCCACCTACACATGTGCATATGGCTACGTAAAAATATATACACATGAAATCCATGTAAATCGGACGAAGTAAATGTAAATCGAAGTATTCACGCATATTTATAGCGCGTAAAGCGCATTTGTTAGTCAAAACAGAGGATGCGGACACAGTTGTTAGAGTCAAATACGAGAAATCGCGATATTACTTCTAGTCTGTCCGTGAATTTGACAGAATCAGCTGCCTTTGCTGACCGACTACTAATAGAGGTTTGTTGATATTTTGTTTTCTTTGTACATACAACTTGTTTTTACCACTTCTATTCCATGTTTCTATTATTCTAACCTAACTTTTATTTTTTATTTACAAAAGTTCGTTATTGGGCTTTATAATTGTGCATACAATAAAGAACCAGGATCCCTTCGCTCACAAATTCAAGAAGAAAAAAGCTCGGAACCGTTCGGAAAATAGAAAAAATCCCCACTTCTCACTCAGGCAGAAACATAGTCTTAAGTTTTACTCAAAGAAGCGTAATAGAAAAATGTTGAGTTATTGAAGGAATGTAAATATGTTCTTGCCCATACGTCTATTTGCATACGCCTCGATCTCCTTTGCCTCAGGGTGAAATAGAGCTGAGAAATAGTGCTATCGATATTAAAAGGCAAAGTTTGAAGGAGATCTATTGAATGTGATCTGGTTCAGTGATGGTAGCGCAAATCAGCCGTTGCAGCCTATTAATACTATATTTGTGGATACATATTTAGCCCCAATGTCTTGTCACCTATCCATCGAACTGTAGGAGATATTCAGATTACCGTGCGAATTTAGGAGCTGGGTTCCGAATGCAAATACTGAATATTCTCGACCAATATCTTCCAGTCTAACTTAAGTGTCTAGTATGAACTTCTAGTATTTATTTCACAAGACGATAGAGAAAAGTCTGACTGTTTAGAGAGTGTATATTGAAGTTAAGAATTTTTTTTATTGTATTACTTATATGTAAATGAATGTTTATTTTATCGAGGTATAAAAAAAGAAAAAAACAAAACAAGCCAGTTCAAATTGCTCTACCAGCTATCAAATTATGATAAAGGATTTTGCTTGTATTTCTCGCTCATTTTACCTGGAATTAGGTTTTTTTTCCTTGCCTCCAACCAACGCGGTTTTGTTAATCTATTTGATATTTGATTTGGCTACCACTCCTAAGTGGTGGAAGTGTCCACCTGTCGTTGTTTAGGAACAATGCCTTCTTTACTGCTTGGAGCGCCATCTGTGTTTCACATTTTTCTGCAGAAGGATCGCACAGATGGTTGATGACTTCGCTAAATTTAGTGTGTCTGCGCTATTACCGCGGTCGCCCGCTTCCTCTTGCTGGCGCCACTAATGCAATGTGTAACTGTTTGTGTTTGCTTGTTTTAACAGCCAATAATGCGCTGACTATTATGAGGGAGTAAGGATGAAAAGGATGGGAAGGATAAGGTTTTGGGTTTTTGAGGAATGAGACTTCTTTTTTTTTATTTAGTAAGAGGGAAAGTAGGCAAATTTGGGAAAGTGCGAGGACCGTGCTTTACGTGGGATTCGAAGCCGCAACCTCTGGGATGGCCAATTCCACGTGAAGTGATCCAAGTATTTTTGATATTGTTAATAATTGTACTGTAAATTGGTTCATTTGTAGGCTCGGATATATTAAGAAGTACGTAAGCAAATTAAAAAAAAAAAAATTAAATTAAATTAAAAAAAATTAAATTAAATTAAAAAAAAATTAATTAAAACTTAAAAATTTTGAGACATTTTCTTGAAAATTTTCATATAAAAGTTTTTAAAGTGAAATATGTTTTTGGGTCCTTTTTAAAATGTTTGTAATGTATTTTTATTTATTGTTTAGGATAGAATATATCGGGAGTTTTTTCAAGAGCTTGAGAACTTAAAACTATAATAAAGAAGATTATTTCATGCAAATGTTGACCGCGTCTGCGCTTCAAATGGTCCATCCGCTTAGTCCGATTTTGGCATACTCTTTCCAATATTTCGGCTGGTATCTCACATATAAATGCTTTAATGTTGACTTCCAATGCGTTAATTGAAGCAGGCTTGTCTGAATAGACATGAGCTTTGACATAGCCCTACAAAAAATAATCTAAAGGCGTTATATCGGACGATCTGGGTGGCCAATTGACAGGTCCCGAACGTGAAATAAAATGTTCACCGAACTCGCCTCTCAACAAGTCCATTGTTACGCGTGCTGTGTGGCATGTGGCGCCGTCTTGCTGAAACCACATGTCATGCAAGTCAAGCTCTTGCATTTTGGGCAAAAAAAGTTGGATATCATTTCACGGTAGCGCTCACCATTCACAGTTACGTTACGATTCGCAGCATCTTCGAAGAAGTACGGAAGTACCTCCAGTCCATAAACCGCACCATACTGTGACCTTTTCTGGATACATTGGTAGCTCTTGCAATTCTTCTGGCTGATCTTAACTCCAAAATCGACAATTCTGCTTATTTACGTACCCATTGATCCAAAAATGAGCTTCGTCGCTGAACACAATTTTTCGATAAAAAAGTGGATCTTCGGCCAACTTTCCAAGAGTCCATTCACCAAAAACTCTGCGTTGCGGTAGGTCATTCGGCTTCAATTCTTGCACCAGCTGTATTTTTAAAGGCTTTACACCTAAATCCAAAATTTTCAACGTTCTTGAGTAACAGAGGCCCAATTGCTACGAACAGCGACGAATCGATAATTGGTGGTCATCATTAACACTGCCCGATACAGCTGCAATGTTTTCTGCAGTTCGCACTCTACATAAGCGTGTTGGTGGTTTGATGTCCAATAATGTAAATTTGGTTCTAAATTTAGTCACAATAGCTCGAATAGCCGTTTCAGTGGGTCGATTAAAGTGACCATAAAATGGAAGAAGCGCGCGATAAACTTTCTTAACAGAACTCGCATTTTTATAATAAAATTCAATGATTTGCAAGCGTTGTTCGTTTGTAAGACGATTTATGCTTAAATTATAGACCAAAGTGAAGATGTTGGACAGTGAGACAGAACAAGAAACGTGCGTCAACTGTTTAAACCTATTGTTTAAAAAGATAATAGCTAAAAAATTAGCCGTTACTTGCGAACTCATTTGCATGGGATTTTAGATTGTGAAACTTTTAACTACAAAATCGCTTGTGGGAAGATAAGTTATTTTTCCAGACATTTTGCACTGTATAACTTCTTCTTAAACCCAGCAGTTTTGTTATATTTTCCTTTATTCTTAAATTTCTTTTGCACCCTAAAGTTTCTTGTTCCATGTTCATGATGAAAGCGTCATATCCTGTGGCTGATGTACGATCTAAATAACATAAATGCCTATGAAATTAGGTTAAAAATAGTAGTTCATGCTAAAAGGAATGCCAAAGTGGTTGCAGTACACATACGATATATATATACACCTGCACTAAAGCCATGTATTCCAACATGTGGCCTGTGTTTCGTGTTTCCTTTGAAAGCTAATAGGAAGAAGTGATTAAATATGCATAGCCTTGGCTTTGATTTTGCCCACTAAGTTGAACGATATAAAAACGTACGCCTACTTTCTTTTCTTAGTATAATATATGCAAACGAAATAATTTTAATTGTATATATACCCATTTTCGGTAGGTTACATATCACTTATACATATATACATACATGCTTATATGCTAAGAAAAATATTAAGAAATTTGACCTTGGCATACATGAATGTGACTAATGCCTATCCCTACATTTGGGGAACAACAACAAGACGATAAGAGGAGGAGGAGCTCGGCCAAACACCAAATAAATGGTGTAAGCGCCAATTATATATACACATACATATATATATGTAATGCCTATCCATATGCCGGATGTGAGTAATTTACAGAAGTACCTAAGGATATGTGGCGCCCAAAATATGATAAATACTATAAGTATATTTGTAGGTACGCACACTAAGTATTCATTATTTTTGCCAGCGGAATGGCTGAAGGTTCAGTTTTTAAAGTTAGCTGGGTTTAAATTAAATTTAGGTTACTAACATAAATTAATTGAAAAATGTCTATAATATGCCCAGAAAAAGGTTCTTTTTTGAAATTTTGCAATTTCAAGAGCAAATAATTAAAATTTGCTGAATTTTGTTTCATATATTTTAAGAAATTTTTTGCAAGGATGAAACCTAATATTACATAGCCTGGCACAGATTTTGAATCAAAAACCAGACTACACTTTTCTGAAGATTGATTTTGTCATGCTGAGTCGGAGTTTGATCTCAGAATAGCTCCAGCACATCCGGTTGCGAAGATACAATGCTGGTAAAAAAGCTCTCGGAATGTATTCAGAAAACTCCAAATAAAATTTTTTTCCTCAAAAGTGATATTAGCGCATTCACAGTACTCTCCATCAATTGGGACGCACTTATGCCAGCGTTTGATCCCGCTCTCGAAACATTTCTGGCACTCTAGTTTCGGTGTAGACAACAGAGCCGTCTTCTATTGTTCCATTTCCATAGTGGTTTTTCGACTCGATTGAACAAAAAAAAAATCGAAGGGAGTTATATGAGGTGAATTCACTGGCTTTCGGATAGTATTCGTTTCGTTCTTGAACAAAAGTTCAGGGATGATAATGGCACTGTGAAAAACAGTTCGTTATCATGATGCAAAATCCACGAGTTATTTTCCCGCAAATTCTTTCTTTTTTGGCGAATATTTCCTTCACATAAACGTCTCAAAACGCCCAAATAATATACCTTATTAACTGTGTGACTTCCTGGCAAAAATTCGTAGCGTAGATTACCTTTGTTAACTATGGAAACGGGAAAATCGCTTTCTTTTTTCACTGAAAATGACGTAGTTCTTTTGCAGCTCTCCTTTCATTCGCGGATTGCGTGTCGTTCTCATAAACCCACGTCTCGTCTGTAGCAATGATGCATTTGATGAATGTTGGGTCGGACTCAGCCTTGGAAATTATGTCTTTGGCAATATCAACGCATTCCCTTTTGGCATAAAATTCAGCTCCTTTGAGCCAACTTTGCAATAACACAGCGTAAACAGAAATCATTAACTACAATGTCTTGAAAGGATCCATAAGCAATGTTGAGGGCTTCCGCCGGTTAATTTGGGGTTATTGATCAACTTTTCCATCATTTTATTGTTTTTTTTTACCAGTTTTGAATTCGACGGCTACTACGTTCGTTGTCCTCAATTGACTCTCGATCTATTCTAAGCCGTTCATGCCACTCGTAAAAAATGTTTTCTGTAGAATATCATTGCCGAAACATTTTCCCAATACTTCAAAGGCTCTCGCCCCACTGAATCCATTTTTAATGCCAAATTAAATAAAAATTCGTTTTTGCAAATTCAAATCCATTTTGAAAACTTTAAAATATTGAAAACACGCGCAGAGGTACAGTTTGTTCCACTAAGGGCTACGACGCCAGTACTAACTCTCGTTAGTGTTGTTCGCAACTTTCCCGTAAAGGCAACCACTCCAATATGAGTGAGAAGTACGCGAAGCGTTTCGAGGCGGTGTTTTTATGGAAACAAGAAAATGGCATCACAGTAATGGACTGGCCTTCTCAGTCCCCAGACGCCAACCCCATTGCAAATGTGTGGGGAATCATGAAAACGCATCTTACCGGAAAGATAGTCCACGGTTTAAAGCAACTCGTGCGTCAAGTTCGCAAAATCGCTTCGTCTTTGTCGACGAGCTACGCACAAAAGTTGGTTCAAAGCATAAAGAAGAAGCCAGGCTATACTCGACAACGATGAAGACTACACGGCTTATTGAGTAATTGCAACACGTAGTTTTGTAGTTCATATATAAAAAAAAATTAAATATATATCTTTTATACTTCATGAATAATCGCGGTTCCTTTTCTCTGACACAGACTGTAATTTACCCAACGGCGTAACTCTTACAAATGTCAAGCAATTACGATACAATTTTGGTAGGAGTGTTAGTCACAGATGTGGCAACCTAACAAAAAAGAACTCAAAACAGTTATTTTAGAGCAGCACCTGGTGGTTGTTCCAGATTTGTATTGAACAAGGTTGTATTTCGGCTTAAAAGTTGATAAATAGAACTGTGACAGATAAAAACATATTTCGTCTGAACAGCACCATATGTATGTTAGATGTAAGTAAAGCACACACTGTACTAAATATATGTAAATTTCATGGTTTCAGTTAAATGCACGTGTTTGAGAAATCAAGTATCCAGACAAATACCCGGAATTTTTTAGATTTTGTGCGATCAGACACAGGCTGTGTCTTTCTTTGAATTTAATGCGATTACCGTTCATGGCAAAAGGTATGCGATATGAAGTAAGATATATTCTATGCTTTTGATCGCATGAACTATCAAATTCAGGGTTCGACAGCTAATTCGGCAAATTTACTTTGAAGTCGATGAAGCGGGAAACAGTGAAATTTGCGAAACAGCAACATTTGGCTATTCAATATTTTCTACAACATTTTCTTGATTTTTTTGCTATATTTGTAATATCGAGTTTAAATTTATTAAAACTGTCGAATCTATTTTTCTCTGCAACTAACGCACTTGCTTAATTTTGTCTCCATTATGGCAGCGAAGTGCTTGCTTGACGACATATTTGGAATAAATGATATGCCATGAAATGCTCACGAAAAGCTTATCTTTTTAGTTGACTGCTTCGTGTGCGAGAAAACTGACAGTTCGAGTGCGATCGGCAATCGCAGGTGTAGATGTTCAGTAAGTGAGGAATTTTTGTTGTTTTTCAACTTTTATTATTTCGCAATGAAGGCGGCGATTTGGGTACCCAGTATGTTCAGAGTGTGACCGGTAGTGAAAATTTTTGTATTGCTCCTCGGGGTTAAGGAAAGAAATCAAAAAGAAAGATAGTTTGCTGATCTTGAACTAGATGTATTTTTGATTAGAGTAGCCACCTATCTAAATATACTAAAAAAATGTAAACGAATTTAGCAAAAAAATGTTAACAAGCAACCCAAAATATTCAAAAACACTTAACTAAATACAGGATTTTGATTAGAGTTGCCATCTATGGAAAATTAATTACATTATTAAATTCATTTAGCTAAATTTTAGAGAAAAATTTAAAATGCATTTAATAATTTAAGTAAAGTAGCACAAATATAGCTTCAAAGAAAGATTTTCTGCACCAATTCTGAAATATTTTTGCGTAAGGTTGCCATCTTTTTGAAAAAGTAAACGGTACAAAAAAATAAAAATATATATTTACCTATATACAATTGGCGCGAACACCCTTTTTGGGTGTTTCGTCGAGCTCCTCCTCCTATTTGTGGTGTGCGTCCTGATGTTGGGCCACAAATGGAAAAATAAAAATACTCCAGCTTAAAATTAAAAAGGAAGTATGCGCATTAATCAGAAAAAAATACTATAGGGTTTTCTAAACAGAGGTGTTATTTTGATATTCAAAGAAAAATGCTATTTTTTAATATAAATGATCGAAAGTTTATTTCATTATAAAGAGGAAGGTATGCCGTTAATAGTGGAAAATAACATCAGGCAAATGAGCACTACGACCACGCTTACAGGACAATATCCCTTATATCAAATTTTCCATAACCGAATTGCAAAGTGGCTGACCTATGTCCTCGATGGCCTCACGAATTCTATCTTTGAGGTCTTGAATCGACCTGGGCTGTTGGCGTAGATCTTCTCTTTCACGTGGCTCATCTTCGAGAGATAACACGGTCCGGAAACTTTTCCCGTAGGCGATCATTGATTTCGTTGCTTTTGTGGCACGTAGCGCCGTTTTGTTGAAGTTGAAAATAAACGTTGTCCAGATCAATACCATCCAATTCCAGCCAAAAAAAATACATAAAGCTTTTTCATTATTTTTCTTTTAATATGTCTTATTGATAACTGATAAGTACATCTTTTTCCACAGTGTAACAAATCTTTTCCAACGCTTTATTAATTCATGCAGTAAAGGGTTAAAAAATTAATTAATAAGATAAACTAAGAAAATTTTGCAATACTGGCAAACAATAAGTGCCTTTCGCATTGTTTATATATTGCATTTTTATATTTTAATATTTTTTATATTTCACATTTTTCAGTATTTCATTATTTTTCGCCTGTGTAAAAATTAAAATGATATGAATAATTTTAGTCAAATATTACAAACTTATATTATATTAAACAAAAGCGATGGTCCGATCTAGAACGCTGCAGAGCTGCAAAGTGTGTTGTGACAAGACGGAATAGAAAACTGACAAACTTTGTACTAAAACTTGGAAGGAAAGACGTTCGGTTGATGGTCAGTATCAGTATCATAGCCGATGGGGTTAGCATATGACCGCCATTGGAATCATTGAGAGCCCAATGTGCCTGCCATGCTTGGAGGAGGCGGAGGGCACTGATCACTTTCTCTGGGAGTGTCCTGCCTTTGCTAGAGCCCGGCTACGATTTTTGGGTTCCGATGTCGTTCTCTAAAGCTGGAGGATATTTACAGATTTGCCAAAGAATCTGGAAAATTCTCTCTATATCTGTCTCTATTCTTTCCTATCTCTTTCTCTGATACTCTTTTCCTTCTCTCCTTGACTATCTACCCTCTTTCCAGAGCTTTAAATACAATGGGATTTTTAGCCTGAGTGTTTTAGGAGTCACCAAATCCCTGGTGCTCCATGGCTCTACCTTTTCAAAGTTCAATTTCAAACAATAGCTAATCACAATATTCGAAGAAATATTTTTAAGATATTTAGTTTTTTTTTAATATTAATTAATGAATTAAAATTTACTAAAAGACTTAAGTAAAATATTACAATATTAGTATCTCTGGCGTAAGATTTTCAGGAGATCTAAGCCCCGAAATATTTTTGATTAGAGCTGGTTGCCATCTAAAATTTTAAATTAATTTAATTAATAATGTAAAATATTTCAAGCCTTGTATCAAATGAAAGCTGTTCAATATAACTTGATTCCAGAAGTATTTTTGAATAAGGTTGGCGCCATTATGGAAAAGTATATGTGCATAATATATTGAATGATAGATGAAAAAAAAAATATTTCAATTTGTAGTCAAGAAAATATATGCAAACTAATTCGGAAATATTTTTAAGTGGATGCTATATATAAAAAATACAGTGCAGTATTGTTGTGAAACAAGAGCTATTCACAAAAAGTAAAATATATTATATATTTGAGTTTCTGAGTAGAGTTGGTATCTGTGTAAAAATCTAAAATTTTTAAATAAGTTAAGTAAAATCAAAAGTAGGTCAGATTGGAGGCACTTTTTCCAATTGGGTTTTTTGACAGATCACGTGATTAATTTTTTTAGTATTTCCTGACATTTCAGACTTTGAGACTTACGCCTCAACAAAGTTTTCAAATCGTATAATTGTGTCACGAAAGTCGACGCTCATCGGGCGCTCAGGCCAACTTATGTTGTTCAGCGGTGCGGCTCATTTTTAGCTAAACTGTAGGCCCCTCCATTTTGGGAGCAACATTGAGACGCACACCACAAATAAGAGTAGGGTTGGTTAAAGCTCCAAAGAGGATGTACGCGTTGATTATATATATATATATATATACCATATATACATATAAATATAAGGAGCGTGAAGGCATTTTTAGCCTTATAAAAACACTGGCAATCACTAACAATAAACTACGATTTATTGATAAGTTTGGCAATTTATTTGTTTTATATTAAATCTTAATAATTTGTTTATGGAAATATTGTTCATTTTCTAACAAAAACCATATTAATTCAAGTTCGAAACTTTGAGAAAATTAAGAAAAAACAAAAAATTGAAAACAACTTTCATCAAAATTTCACACTTTTTAAACAGAACTTTTAGAAAAAATTCGAATATATAGTTTTATAGTCGATGGAGTTTTGGTATAAGGAAGTGCAGTTTGAAATTACTGAAAAATCGCGATGGTTTTTTATTTATCCATGTTTTTTGCTGGCAATCTGTTGCGTTTTCCCCACAAAACTAATGCTTGACCTAGTTTTTTTAGTCCGAAAAAACACTGAACAGCGTCAAACAAAAAACAAAAAAACAAAAATTGTCAAGGACTCTTGGCTCGGCTACTCGGGATTTCGATGAAAATTCGTAATTTTGTTTTTAATTTGCACATAGTTTGAAACTTGAATTTGTATGTTTTTTTTGGGAGAATTAACTAAATGAGAAATAAGTAAACTTGCCGATAAATCCGTCCACTCTAGTTATTTAATGCGGTGTACATGCCTACCTACAAGATATTCGAAGCAGCGCAGGGGCAACACACTGTATGTTTATATGCTCTCAATTGCATGAGCCCGTATTATCTTTAATTATAATATTATGTTTTAACATATTGAGGCATAGCAACCGCCGACAATTATTACCTACTCTGCGAGTAGTCAATTCAAATGTTAGGTCATTAAGGATACTTTTCACTTTTCGACACGTATACGCAGCGTTGTCCATGCCGTGCTTTTTCACGCCGGATAGCTTCGTTATGTTCCTCAAGTTAATTAATTATTATTTTTCCCTTAAAATATATACAAAACAACAGTGTGAATGCAAATAACCATGTTGAAATAACAAATTATTGACTTTTCTACGAAGCCGGCAAATGCTTTCAAAGTAAATGCATAATAAACATGAAGAGGTAGTCAAATTTCCTTTTAATGCACTAAGAATTTATTGTAAGCAAGTATTATACAATTAGCTTTGATTTTCGTTATGTACTTCTCCTTGGTTTTGTTGTATTGCCGCTCTCAAAATACTAGAAGTAGCAATTTTTGTAGCAAGTCAAATTCCGTTAGCTAGTTTTTATTAGCTAGGAAATTCAAATACAGCAAGAAAGAATGTCCCATTTAACTTTGACCAACAAAAGTAAAAGTCCACGCGTCGCACACGTCTCTCTACTCGCTACCGGAGTACAAATAGCTTTTCAACGCTTGGCTTCCGGTGCCTTGGCAGCCCTGTTGGCTAGACGGTCGCACTGGTAGTCCAATGATTTGTTGGTCACTCAGGTTGCCAGCGGCGATGTTGTTGGTGTGGTAATGGTAATGACGTTGAATATTGGAATTTTCGACACCTTTTGGCCGGCGAGTTATAGTCTAAGCACATTTGGAAATCAGTTGTTGACCGGTAAGCGCAGTTAAAAGACGTCAGTCTGGTTGAAGTTAGCAAGAAAAGTCGTTATATTTACTGACAAGATAGAATAGCGTGTGTGTGCATTTGTACGTGTGGTAAATTAGAACACTATTAGGAAAAAAACCAATTTATTTAGGTGAAGTATTGGCGTTCGGCTCTGTATCAAATGCTCGTCATCGCCAGCAGAATCATTCAAGTTTATTGATTTTGTGAATAAATGCCATGTGAAATTTATTCTATTAATTATGGCTCATGTATTGTCTATTTTTGATCAATTTTTCTTCTGAGCTACAGATTACTAGAGAAACATGTCACAAAAATCTTTTTTTGTAACTATTTGAAATCAAATAAACCGCTATGAAAAGCTTATATGCATTACTCTACAGTAATTTTTAATTTCTCTAATAAAGCCACATTTTTCTTATTTATATTTTCAGTTCTACCAATGAATGGACAAACATCGAATCAAGGACGAAAACGTCGTGACGTAGATGGTATGAAAATAAATCTTGGTTTGATATTCTTAAGTAAAATTTAATTTTCGTGCAAAATGAAGACTAGATAGAAAATTGAAGTGTTACGAACTGAATGTTGGCATTTTGCGAGATTTAATTTAAAATATATCAGTCAAGCAAAATGTGTCTAGAATTGTTTTTTCGATTTATTTCGCCGATGAATACATCTAAACGGTTCACTAATATACGAGTAAGCAAATAGCGACAGAAAATTTGACAAACAAATTGCATTTACGCTAAAATTGTAATTCAATAAATTATTAGCGCGTGAAGCGCCTTTTTGATGTCTCAGGAGCCTTTGTTCGTTATCGCGATTCTCTGCTATTTTTAAAGGTTTTGAATATCGGTGAAGGTTCTATATATAGGTATATTTATATTTAAATAAATACTTCTAAACCCGGTGAATACAGGACACCTTCCAATGAAATGCTTCACATTTTCTTGTTCGTACAGATTGCAGAAGCTGCATATTTTTGACATGTTTCCGAATTTATTGGCATTTAACATAAGCAACCCAAAACGTGCTTTGAAAATCATTGAGACATTTTCAATCCGCATTCCTTATTTTATGTAGGTTGAACCCTTTGTTTGGTTTAAGTATATATTCGTATATGCGTGATGCACTTACAAGCGCCTTTGCGCTAAGTTCTCTGGTGTATTTGGCCTTTAATTCTGTCAGTAACTGAATGCAAAGGCTGTGCCTGTGTTATTAATGCATGCGTCGGAAGTTTATCCGACTTCTGAGCCCATTTCATTGAGATGTTTATACCACAAAATGTTTTTTCGTTTGACATACTATGATAATTTACACGGAAGTCTGCTTTCTTCATATTCATATAAAATTTTAAAAATATGTGAGAACCTAATTTTAAAAATAAATTATATTATAAAAATTATTATATAATCATAATTAAAATTAATATATAATAATATATTAAAATTATAATTATATACAATTGGCGCGTACACCCATTTTGGGTGTTTGGCCCAGCTGCTCCTCCTATTTGTGTCGCGTATCTTGATGTTGTTTCTTTATAAGCGCACTAAATGGAGAATTTTATGAAAATTGGAGAAACACGTTTTTGTATTCAAATTGTCATGTCTTATGAATATATGTAGATATTTATATTATAGACAAAATAAATTTAAAAAAAGTTTTGAATTTCTGAAAAAGGAATATACATTACTACTGCTACTATTTCATATTATTTAAGCTTTATATTTATTTATTTATATTTTATTATTTATGCATTTATTCATTAATGATTAACAAAATTCAGAAGAGACATTTAAGATATTAATTCAAAAATGAAATACAAATTTGACAATATTTAATATTAAAAAGTGTAGTAAAATTAAATTAACAACATAAGAGACCATTAAATTGCTGAAAATTCATATAAATTACAAATGAGATTTAACGAAATTAATAAGAAAACAAAGGTCGAAATCCAAAAAGATTGGGCAATAATTAAAGTAAGATAAGGTTCTATGGAGTGGCGCATTGACACTATATAATCTCCTACTAAAGTCAACGCGAAAAATCTAGCAACAACGAAAATTTCTCCTAGGAACATTAAACTGTATTTTTTCTAGAAGGACCGGTCAGTCAATTTCGCCATTAACGAGATTGCAGACAAATGATACTGCCTGAAAGGTGCCCCTGTCACTTAATGGGAAGTGCTAATAACGGTCGAAATGGTGTTTTTTGTTTGTTATTGTTTGGTTGTTTAATATCCGATATTCACAAAATCAATATGCGAGTATTCCAGTCCTGAGATGTTCTATATTTCGTGCTTATGCTCCAAAGTCATTTTCACGTTCTTGTGCAGATTACCAAAATTAGCATCCTGCAAGGCAAGCTTGAGGCTCTATGTTCCACGTAGCATTCACCTAGATTCCACCAAGAAAATAAATATATATGTATATGAGTACCCATTTTATTTTATCGAGCTAAATACTTGAAATAAAATTCATTAAAAGTGTGCTATTAAATTGTTTTGCAAAATTGATAAACAAAAAATGTATACCCTCCCAAATTTATGTTTTTCCTTAAGGCGTCTGACCTGATTTACTGGACACTGTCAATAAACGTAAAAACATTTTATTTACTGCATTGGAGTTTGTAGCCAATTTATCACACCTTGGTTTCCTTAGAATGTCTACGGTTTTCGACGATTCGCAATAGGGTCAATCCTGTTCGGCAATTTGTTTTTACCTATTTTGCTCCATCGTAAATCACTCATTCGTAGGAGTTGCAAGTGTTCTTTTTTCTAATTTTTCCAACTGAGTCGCACTGAACGTTTCGACTCTAACCAATTCGTCAGCTGTTGTGTATAAGAATGATCTTATAGCCTAGAGCTTAGTCAAATGAGATGTCTCTCTAATGTGCCGAAACTGTAAGCAAATATGATTTATTTATTAAAAAAAAATATGTATAACATATAAGTATAATACTTCCCAAATATTCTGTCAAAATTTCAAGATAATCAGAGAAAAACTTATGGAGGTACAGATTTTTAACCCCTTGAGTGGAAAAGACGAGCCTCGCCCGTCAAGATTTTCTGTACTAAATTCGAATTTGACGGGCGTCGCCCACACTATATTTTATTTCATTATTACTTCAAGTCTTTTTTTTCAATTTTTATTTAATATTATCATTACTTAATAAACCTGTTGTATTACAAATGAAATAGTTTTTACTTTTATATAAATAGATTAAATAAAAACGAAAATACCTAAGTTTTATTTTATGATAGTTCCACTAATAGAATTGCGCTAAATTTAATTGTTTGCACGCGTGCTATTCTTCGAGATTTAATCGTTAGGCATGGGGTTAAACAAAATGAGTCGAGCTAGAGAGACTCTAAACATCAGCTTGTGATCTTTGTTTATTCAGGGTTTGTCGCTGGGTGTTACTTAGCTATCTGTGAAGATGCATACTTTTTATTTTGCTTTGCTGTTGATACTTAATACTCTACGTGCCAACTCAATCCCTTGTATTTTTCTTGGAAGATGGCAGTATCGTTTAGCAGCATTGAAATGTGGAGCGAGGGCTGAGGAAAGTAGTTTGCAATACATGATTTTTGTGAATTGACTCAGAGGCTAAATAGTGTACTTTGACTAGAGCTAGAAGGAATATATAAGAGAGATACCTTTGTAGGGGGGATAAAGTTTCAAAATAAAACTATTGAATGTACATATAAACCGACTTCAAATATTGTACAATTTCTGTCTTCAGACTGGTATAGTAGAATTTCATATGAAATTATTTTTCTACCTAAATTAATTTTTTTTTAGCCTATTTCAAAACATGTGGAATGAAAGTTCATTACAAAAGGTTAGAGTGTTCCACAGACAATTTTACTAGGGGCCACCAAAAATGGAAAACACATACATTTTAAATTGAGTGCATAAGAAAGTTTTGCGCCAGCTTACCGTTTTACATTTGGATGGTATAGATAAGTCGCAAACACATTGTGCTATGATCATTAGGAAAGCTTAATTGGTATGGAAATCAACTTTAAACCTATTGAACTTAATAAACAAAATAAGGAGGATTGCTTAAAAATAAGTATTTTTTGTAAGGCTGATGTGAGAATAACAACCCCATGTGCCAAAAACTTGGATGTTTTCGGAAAATGTTAACATTTTTAAAAGAAAAACTTTTAGTTCAGTTATATTAGTTAATTATTTAAAGAAATGTAAAATTCAGTTTTGATATTACAAGCAAAAGCACAGAAAAGTAAAATAAATGCTTTCCTGTAAAATTTGGTTCTTGGCACACATCAAAATTCCCCGCAAAGGGGTCGGTACGCAGTTTGAAGTTTGATTGCATTTAAGATTTTTCACTAAAACTAATACACTAGAACTAAATTTCTAATACAATAATTAAAATATAGTACTAAGTGATCAGACTGGCGGTGCTAGTGAGCATAATATTTTTGAATGCATTCTTTTTATCAATTTTTGTTTTAAAAATGTTATTGAACGCCACAGTTCAGTTCATTCTAAATTTCACTAAAGATTGAGCAGTCAACTACATAGGTTGGGGATATGGAGCACTATACCCGTTATTTTTAAGACTAAATTCCGAAAACTCCAACACATCTTCTGCCCGAATGTGATTTTACATATATCGGCAAGATGCGCCCGGAAGAAAGCTACTTACGCTCAGCCCAATCCAGCTCCATCTTAAGGGGGAAGTCTACTGTGAATTTTTCGAAAAATCGTTTTTTTTTTTATTAGCTTAAAAAATACTTTGAACCCTCTTAAATAAGGTACAGTATGTGTTACAGCTGGCTAAATTTTTCTTCGTTGAAATTTCGACCTTTTCCCGAAGCGCTCCAAAGCGCGTACCTGCTATACTGAAACTTTAAACGCATTTTTCTCGAAACTAAGTTTTTGTATACGGTGTACACGATATCTCGAGTTCTGATAAATGAATCAGCTTAAAAATTTAATTATATATTCTCTGTAATAGTGTCTCTCGTCTGACATAGGATTTTTTTGATATCGTTATTTGTTAAATTGTTATAAACAATAGTAACATCAATTTTAGGCAAAAAAAAAGAAAAAAATGTCAAGCATTTTTTTTTCAACGCCAAAATTTTTTATCGACATAATCCTACGTCAGACGAGAGTCAATACTATGTATATGATAACAATATTTTGTTTTTTTTGTTTTAGATCACCGAAACGTAAGATTTCATGTACACCGTTTAGGCACCTAAGAAAAGCGGACCTGCGCTTGCAGAAGTGTCACAGCGGCCATTTTGAATATTTTGACTTAAAATTTTTTTTTCAAAAACTTAAATATATAATAAAGATAAGAGTTCAAATAGATTTTATGTACGAGCAATATTTTGTTAGAAATAAAATCCGGAAAATAAGCCTGTTTTTTCCCTTGTCACAGTAGACTTATTGAGAGAGCTGAGTGTGGATGAAGAAATGTGATGTGTAGAGAGCACAAAAGACCATGAGGTCGAAGTGAATTCTACATTTTTATTCATTTATTCATTTCAAATTCGTATATTAATAAAGTATTAAGTGGCAATTAAAAATTGTTCTTGAAATGTTCTTGATTGCCATTAAGTGCTTGTTTGAATATAGTCTTTTGACTATGCCTGGTTGACCACCCAGGTAAACCGACCTTGAGCTCATAAAATAAGCGTACGAAAATTTTCTTTACTTTGCTAATATTTCATTGACTGAAATGCCTGTTGATAATTTTATTTTCAGTTGTGTATTTAAATTCCAGCTATCGTAAAAGCGGGTGTTTTTTTGGGAGTGGGCAGATGAGCTGGCATCTAAATAATGAATGTATTGAGCGAATTTTTTTATTTTTAGTTTTTTTAAGATATATAGTAAATCGATAGTAAAAAATGTGGAGTTTTAGATTATTTCAGTTCACCAAGAAAATATTTCTCAAAAATCAATATAAAACAGTTTTCATACAGGTTGACTCCCTTTATCTGACATTGTCATCCCGAGTGCCAGTCAGGCTGCATTTAGTGGTTTAATCTCAAATGATATAAAATCAATACTGCTCCTATTTAAACTAAAAACTTAAAATATGGTTGATTTAGCGCCACTGCTACAGTCTGACTTATGCCTTACATGCGATGATATTTCGAGACGACGGGAAAATAATTTGCCACCCGTTTAGCCTGATCACGTAAATTACCTATAGCTAAAAATTATTTTTGAACTTCTTAAAAGTAGAATTAGTATTAGACAGAAGATTGTCATCAAGTGGCTGGAAGGGCAGAAAAGAGTTTTAAGTGCTGCATACCAATATCTCTCACATCTATTAGTTAGTTGCGGTAGTACTTAGTAGCAGTTAAAACATTGTTTTTGTAAAATTATATTATATTAACAGCAATTCTGTAATGCCATTGATTTTTATTTTCAAAAACAACAGCTGCACTGATGAATTTATAATTTTAATATGGCTTAAAGCTTCAATATTCACATGACTCACGTAAAGCACAATGGAAAATAAGTCATTATGGCAGTGCAAGCTGGAATAAATACATTTGATATGAATTACATTGTTGAAATAAATAATAGACACGACTTAGCAACTTTGTTCCAATAATGATTGAGAACATTTTTTTAAATTGAGCACATAACCGGAATAACGGTTAACGGTTGTTTACATACACAACATTTAAAGGGTGGTTAAGTTTCAAGGGCCGGTATTAATTTTGAATAAAATACAATTCTTTTTTTAAATTATTGTCGTTTCTCTTTGATATGATAATATTTGTATGGTTCAATTACGTATTGAACAAAATATTGGCCAAATGGCTGCCGCGGCCTCGGCCGCACACCTCCATCCGATGGTCCAAATGTTCCATGACACTGAGGCATAATTGAGGATCTGAGCCGTTAATACTCCGAATTATCTCATCCTTTAGCTCTTGAATTATTGCTGGCTTATCGACGTACACCTTTTCTTTCAAATAACCCCAAAGAACCCCGAGACGATTATTCGGCCATCAAATTTTTCGCGCAAAAGAGCCAAATTTTTCGTTAGCTGTGTTGAAACCACATATCGTCTACATCCATATCTTCCAATTCGGGCCATAAAAAGTTCATTATCATCTCACAATAGCGAACACTATTCACAGTAACTGCCTGACCGGCCTCATTTTGGAAAAAATACGGCCCAATGATGCCGCCGGCCCATAAACCGCACCACACAGTCACTCTTTGTGGGTGCATTGGTTTTTCGGCAATTAATCTTGGATTATCATTCGCCCAAATGCCGCAATTCTGCTTATTGACGAATCCACTGAGGTGAAAATGTGCCTCATCACTGAAGATGATTTTCTTCGAAAATTGTTCATTCACTGTTGCCATTTCCTGCCACCATTCTGACCATTGACGACGCTTGAAATGGTCAAGAGGCTTTAGTTCTCGAGTCAATTGCACCTTGTAAGCGTGCAAATGCAAGTTTTTATGCATAATGTTCATCAACGACGAGCGTGAGAGGTGCAATTGTTGGGCACGACGACGAGTTGAGGTGGACGGCTCTTCAACCACACTATCGCGAATAGCAGCAATATTTTCTACAGTACGAGCTGTACGAGCATGCACTGGTCTTTTCAGATCTCGTGCAGACCCGGTGTATTCAAACTTTTGCACAATTTTTCAGATTGTATGCACATTTGGACGATTAAATTGACCGAAAAAATCATGAAGTGCGCGATATGAATTTTGATTTGAACGCCCGTTTTCGTAATAAGCCTGAATAACTTTAACGCGTTGCTCGATTGTGTATCTTTCCATGGTTCAAATTGAATTAGTCTGAAATTGAAAAATGTTAAATGAAATGCAGAAAAACACTTGACGTTTAGGTGTGGTTTACATTCAACATCGGCCCTTAAAATTTAAGGTTCCTATATAAGTCAAGTAGGTTTTATGTTTAATTTAAGTGCATAGAAATGAATATTTGAGCAGTTGCGCTTGAAAAAAATTTATAGTTTTTTTCCCTTATGAGGTAAATATTTGATTTTGAAAGCCACGCAACTAAAGTAAGCTAATTTGAAAAATTGATGTGGGCTATTCAATCATAAAAAGCAGAGTAGAGTGGAGAAGTTCCAGAAAATTTTAAGAGAGAAAAGAAAGAGCATGAAAGGATAGTAAGGGATAGGAAAATAAAATAATAAAGAAACGTAGCGAAAGGAAAGGAAGGTAAAAAAAAAAACTGGATAGAAATGAGAACATAGCAAATAAATGAGGCACAAGATGTGTTAGCAAACTCACAATTCGACGTAGTCGAAATGTAAAAAATTACGACTGGGGTTCAAAAGCATTTAATGCTAAAACCGTTTTAAATTTCAAAGTAAAATTTATAAGATTATAAATAAACAATACCGAAAAATAAAGCTGTCTCATGCCCGTCTCAATGTATGGCGCAGGAGCTTGGACAATGACAATTTCCGATGAGGCGTTCCTTGGAGTACTTGAGAGAAAGATTCTGCGGAAGATTTTTGGACCTTTGCACGTTGGCGATGGCGAATATCGCAGGCGATGGAACGATGAGCTGTATGAGCTTTACGACCACATAGACATAGCGCAGAAAATAAAAATCCAGCGGCTTCGTTGGCTGGGTCAGGTGGAGGAAGACTTGGCTTCGCTTAGTGTGTCCAATTAGCACTAATCAGCACGAGAAAGAAATACCTGGCGCGCTTTGTTAAATCTGGTAAAGACCTCTCGATTTCTTTCTTATTTATGACATGGATTCCTTATAAAAAGGAATAAGGATGCGGGCGTCGTAGCCATATTTGGGTGTGTGTGAATACCATTCAGAAGAGCTCGGCTTGTGTTTCCTTAGATGAAACACCAAATGATAGAAACAGTTTTTTCTAATAGCAGTTGCCCCCTGCAGGCAATGGTAAACCTCTGAGTGTATTTTCGCATAAAAAATCTTCTTAGGGAAAAAGCTATCGTTCAGAGCCGGCTTCAAACAGCAGGTCTTCCATTTATGGAACAGCATCAAATAAGAAGAGCAGCTCGGTCAAACGCCCAATAAAAGATGTAAGCGCCAATTAATTATTATATATAGGAGGGCCGTTTGGAAAGTCCTTGTAAAAATAAAAACCTATCAATTGTTTGGGTTAAACCAGTTTTATTTTTCGAAATAGTCTCCTTTTGGCTTATACACTTCGAACAATGCTGTTCGGGTTTGTTGATTTCTTCCGAATAATAAGATTTGTCCAAGTCAAAAAAGTAGACATTCGTTTGAATAAAATATTTTTTCCCTCAGCCAATAGGGGGAATGTGAAACGAGTTTGAAGCCTATTTCCACTAACTTTGAGACTACAACTACTGAAGCATCAGTTGGTGTGTTGTTGTGATGGAAAAGGAAAATCACTTTCTTTTCTCGATTCAAACAAATGCCAAACACAAAGAAATATACCGATCTGACTTAAACTTGGTTGTGTTCTTCCAAGAGATATTACTTACTAAGCATAACTTCGATATGTGCCAGTAGTGCCGTCTCTCTGACTTTGCACGAACTCCTCAAACCATATCTAATCTAATGTATGTAATCTAGGCGGCTTCGGAATAAGGGCACGCAGAGTGATTTCAAGGTCAAAAGATCTGAAAAATCTTCGAAATTACGGCGTGTGTGCTAATATCCTCCTATTTAGATTTTGAGAAATTTCATCTGGAAGTGGGAAATTAATTTTGGTTTTATTCATTATAAAGAGATATTATAGTTATTAAATCAAATAATTTAAAATAAATTTAAAGCTCCAATTTTCATTTTATTTTTCAGTTTTTTTCGAAAACAAAAAAAAAATTTATTCTTCCAAAATTTCATTCACGCAATAAGTGGGCAAAAAAACTTGGGAATTGGCGAATAAGCTTTCGTATAACTTTGGACGGCATCTGAAAAATTACATTTGAAAGTAGTAAAAATAAGGAAACTTTTTAGCGACGCTGTTTTGTATGTTCTACGTAAGCTCGCGGTAAACCGGGGATAGGTTTGTTTAACGCCTGTCGAAATGAAAAAAGTCCGAATGTTGCTATACGTTAGTTTTATCATACTCTTGATGATTTATACTAACTATTGCAAAAAACAATACTATCTTAAAAAAAAAATGTTTGTTGTGGACCGTCTCATGTTGTTGCACCCTTTGTGAAGGTTTTTGTATACTCTCTTTGACTAAAAATTTCATAAACTCTTCATTTTTGCAACATTTCTTAATACCGGAAACCAAATTATATTAAAAGTTGAACAGAAAGTACGTTTTTATAATTTTTTTTCCAGGTAGAGTTCGTAGAGTGATAAAATAAATATTTGCAATTATTCACTTGAAGCTCTTTAATATTTAATAATACGAGTATTAAGGAGAGAAATACCCACTTGAAGCAATTTATTGATTAACTACAACAGTTGCGTACAAGTAACCCGTTTCAATAGTCTTCTGCTAATTGAAATCAAAGTTTATATTATTGATAAATTTCATCTTGCGAGCAACCATCTTGTTTCTGTTCGTGTATTCATTTTCATATCAAAACATACTTTGGGTTACCATTACGCAAGCATATAAGTGAATATTAGAATTTACCAACTAACACTTCTTCCTTCATTCCGCATATCTTATATTTTATGGCATATTTAACTTCGTGATTCTTTCAAATGCTGCGGGAAACATGCCAACTGCGTTTCCTTTTAGTCAAGAAATTAATTTTTAAAAATCTAATAGTATATTTCAATTAGTTAAACTGTCAGTTGTGTTCTAAGTGGTGCGGTATTGCATGCGAACATTTTAATTTTAAATGACACGGTACGAGTGGCAATTAGAATTAGATCGAATCGAAAAAAATGAATGTAACAAAAGAGTATGGAACTTGTTGGGTAATAAACGAAATGCTAAATACAGTTGGGAAAAGAGTGTGGCCTTGCATGGCGAATATGTAACTATTCCTCTTAAGTTGATTTAAAAAAAAAAGAATAATATCATGGCATTTGCGCAACCATGGATTGTTTGACGATTGTTTGAACTACAGTTAATTCGTACCCGTATGATTGATTTCTTCTCATATGAATCCCGTTACAAAAATGTAAAAACACCAATATAATTTTATAAAAATATAATTTATGCAACAAAAAGAACCACATAACGCAATGTTTTAAACTTTGTATAAAATCTTTCAAATTTTTTTGAAATTTTCAACTTTAAAAACATTTACTTTTTTATCAGAATCGTGGGAATACTTTTGGGCATACAGTTTCATAGCCTAATAAATTCTAGTATTAAAAGGGCAGGTTTTAAGTGACTTTAAAATAGCGTTGACACTTAGTAGCGTTTCTTATTGACGGTAAAGACAGAGTAAGAAGTTATTACCAGGGGTCATATCTGCTGTGGAAGGCGTTGTTCACGAAGATTTTCAATCAGCATGCAAGACAATCTCCATATGTCAGCAAAACATAGCCCAAGATTCTTTTTCCGTGCTTAATACCTTTCCTTCAACGAGCAAATATTGAAAATTATTAAAAAATACACTGGAGTGGGCCCAATAGGAGTGTGCACTGGATGAACTAGATGTGTTACCAGCAATTATATATGTACGTGCTGCTTTATGAACTAAAAGAGGGCATGGCGTAAAACGCTGTAATCTAAAGGGTGGGGTACTGCATTTTATAAAGATAAAACCAGCCGAGATATATTCCTGGAGATTTTCAGACTCTTGTGAATCAATAAAGGGGAATCGCAATTTAAGATGTTAGTGAATGACGAAGTTGTTTTAATTAATGAATTTTCGTATGCGTTTATAAAAAACCATTAACTAACTTTTACCACCCACAACCGAACGATCAATTCTAATGTCTGCATTGAACAACTAACGAAATTAAACAATGCAGTTGAAGAAAAGCGACCCGAATTGACAAATCGAGAGAGTGTTGTATTCCATCATGACAATGCATGGCCATACACATCTTTGGCCACTCGGCAAAAATTATTGGAGCTTCTTTGGGATGTTTTGCCACATCCACCATATAGTCCTGACCTTACACCATCTGATTACTTTTTGTTTTGATCTTTACAAAACTCCTTGAATGGTTAAAATTTCAATAATGATGATGATGTCAAATCGTACCTGATTCAGTTTTTTTGCTAATAAAAACCAGAAGTGCTATGAACTGCCTGTGATTATGATGCTGCCTGAAAGATGGCAAAAGGTCATTGATCAAAATGGGCAATACATTACAGAACAAAGTTATTTAGTTTCATGATTTTCTAAAAAAAAAAAACGGAATTACTAGTTGCCAGACCAATACAACGGAAGGTTTACAATTTTTGGCGTCGTATCTGCAGTTGAGAGCGTAAAGGTCAGGATGGAGATTTGCAGCACTAAACACAATCTTTCAATAATTTATTTTAATTTTAATTTGAATTTAATATTAAAAAATATGGCCCTATCTTACTAATGCCGACTGTGTGTGCGGAAAAGTTCAACAGCATAAGATCGAAAAAAAACTGCCTAAAATCCTTATGTTGTATTAAAATTGAATGAGCTATAAAACTGTATACTCATAAGTTCTTTAAAAATTTTGATGAAAGTATTATGAGTTTTTCTAATTTACATACAAAGTTTATTTTTTATTGAACATTTTTTAGAATTAAATTAGAAACAATAAAATATCGAAATTTAGACCCGCAGAGAGTGTGTGGATTTTTTTTGTACCGGATCGGTAAAGGTTCTTTGCGTTGGTGGCGGGGTGTATATTGAAGGTGCTGATTGAGGCACATCCAGTGGAGCATTGAAAAATTAGATATTCGCATAAAGTATTACAAAAAGAGAGAAGGCAAAGTAGTAAGAAATGAATATACCAGACTTTCAGAAAACATACAATATTTTTTTCAAATTAAATTTAAAAACACATTTTTAATGGGAGCTCGTTAGCTATTGGTTGATTTAATGATATTTTCCAAATATTGCTTGAGTATCTTTTTTATTCGAACCGCTAGAAATTAAAGTTTTGCCATTTTCTTGTTCTTCTTCAATTATTTGGTGTTGTTCTCGCGCGAAATCCAAAGCCAATTTATTGCCGATCTTTCACTTAACACCTGCCAAAAGAGGCGCCATGTTTCACGTTTCTTCTACCATTTTTTGAGAACTGGAAAATTTTGTAGTGTATGGTGTTGCATAATAATATATTGCATTTGCGCTGAGGTGCCCCCATCAGCACTGCTGATTTAGCGAAAGATTTCCAAAGGAAACATTCAAAATTAATTTGCAAGCACTTAACCACTTAAAGAAACTACTGCAGGAAATTCTCTTTATTTTGGCAAATTTATACAGGAAATCGCATGCCAACATGCCACAAGTATAGAGTTACGAACAAAAGAGAAAACTTGAAAACTGATTATGATGATGAAAGTGTTTTCGAAAAAAAAAATTAAGCAAACTACATTAAACAGTTTGTGAAAGTTGCCATTTTACAAATAAGAGGCTAATTGAATTTTTTGACACACCTTGCATTCTCTCTTTTTCACTCCACAGAATTCGCCGTGAAATTATCTACTATAAGAATATGGATGCACGAAAAGGATATTGGCAAGCTGACGCGCATCTTGTGGGCGGGCCAAGGCAGTCGATTGTCTCAACAGGCGAGCACAAATCCGCGTGTCAAGCGATTTTTGGCAGCCGTGCCGTATGTTATGGTGAGTTGGATTGCGGTATGGCGGGTTAATAACAAAAAAATAATAAAAATAAAAAAATAAAATATGAAATAAAATAGAAAATTTCCAGCTTTTTTTTAAATATATTTTCTTTCCTTTTGGCGAGATACTAGTGACATTTTCTACAAAAATACATTTCAACTCATACTGCATGCACTCAACTCAATTGCCTTCTTAATATTTTTAGAATTCGATCAAGGATGTGCATCAGGCCGTCGTCGATAATAATTTGGAAACATTACAAGCGAAAATGGAGCCACCGGTGCCGCCCGCCTTAATCACCTGCCGCGATGCGAATGGCCTCAATCTTGTACATAAAGCAGCAGGTCTTGGTCACACTAAGATACTTGAGTATCTGATTGGCATCTGGCCGGATGGCATTACAGAGACGGATATAACTGGCAAAACGCCACTGCACTGGGCGGCCAGTCACAAAAATAATATGCGCTGCTATACGCTGCTGACGCAAGCCGGCTGCGATGAGGAGGCCATGGATTATGTAAGTGGATAATATCTGCTGTTATTACACATACCGCATACTGTCTGCACCGTTACTTACGTCTTCGTAATTGCGTGCCATGCACGTCAAAGTGTCGTGTTGTAATTGAAAATAAAATTGCAATCGAATTTGAATTGTGTTCTTCAAATTTCTCAATTTGTACTTCTTCACTTTCATTTGTATATTTTTAGAAAATGAAATCGCCTACTTATTATCGCCACAAGCCACATGAAATCGAGCGTGCGTTCTTGGTTTATGTGCCAGAGGCGCCACGCGTTTCACCAGATGTCGCCACCGATTGGGAGGCATTGAGCGAGGATACCGGTGATGGTGGCAAGGTGAGTTGTTTGTTAGCTTGTGAATCTATTACGGAATTTCGTTTAAAAGTTTTAGATTTGTCAATAACTATGATATGTAACTACTCGTATGTGTATCTATGTATTTATGCATGTACGCATTTGCGTTTTTTTATTGTTGTTTTCCCCCTCCTTCTTCCTATTGTGTACGTTTTAAACAGAAACTAGATATTAAAATACCAGATACGAATGGTATTCATGGTCGCACCACTGACGACAGTATTGAAAATACATCCGAAGTAGATTTGAATGATGGGTGAGTATTTGCGTTGGTTGTGTAGTAAGTTGGTAGTTGTAGTGAATACCAAGTAGAGAGTAAAAATATTTTAAACAAATATGTTGATTTTTGGAACTTTAAATTAAAATGTTGAAAACTGAAGCACATCATTAAGGTAATTGCGTATATATGTATGTTTACACTGACATTTCAAAATTTGGGTACTTGCAAAAACCCTGCACAATTTGAACTTTGATCGCAATTACAACAACAACACTTGCATAACTATCCATGCTACTAGGCAGGTAGCAATCAAGGCTCTCAACTCTTTCTAGGTAGCTTCAAAGCTGGTGCTTGGATGTCTTTATAAGATGAATATCTTAGGGCAGAACAATTCTATGCATTCCAGAGTATATGGAAATTACTGCCAACGTAATAAGGGTTTCCCCATTTTTAGACTCAAAGCCACTTTGTGGCCTAGGAAAGACTAACTTCTTCTCTAGTATTCAGGAAAAGGACGAAAGAAAAAGAATATCATACAGGGACAATCCACCGATTTTTTCGAAATCAAAGTCAATCATCGGCAGCCGATTTAAAAATTGTAATAAATTAAATAAAAATAATTTAGAATTATTACAGGCATAGGTCGTTGCAGATTGAATCATCATCTAACCTGAGAATATATTTCAATACAACTTGCAGGGTATATAGAGAAGAAGATGAAACTGCTACACGTGCCCATCACTCGTGCATAACCGGCACTAACACCTGGTTAAACATATTTTACTAGAGGAAAAAATAAAGCTCAATAAATTAGGATAATTACTAAAAGAAAATTGAGAAAATTGGGCCCAGAATTATTCTGAATCCATGAAGTGGGCAAAATAGATTTTTTAAGACGCAGTGCTTTTCTTCGTTAGAAGCTTGATTTTTTCCTAAAATAACATACCTAAATTAGTTGTGGAGGAAAAAATTGGAATTTATTATCTTTTTAATTTTTAAACTGTTAAAGTTTGAATTTTTTAATTAAAAAAAAATTAAATGATTAAACAAAAATGCTGAAACGAAAAGTATTAAGCTTATCGAAAAGTGTTGTAGGTATACATTCTTTTACGGGAAATTTTATTATCTTCCAGTTATAATAATTTCATGTTAAGATTATCTGCAAACTAGCAAGTTATCCGTGATTATGTGAAAGAAATTCTATTTGGTGGAATAACGGTAAATTTCAAATATCTGGAAAACGTGTCCATTCTACTTAGGAGTTGGACAGTAACACCCGGCCGCAAAAAAAATTGAACTTTGTGAGCCAGTGCCTTTATATTGTATTGTTATATGACTGCTGATGATGCAACCTAATTTTTAATATAACAAAATATATTTTTCTAAATAAATATTGCTTTCAAGTTAAAAGGCAATAGTTTGAGTTGTATTGGTACAACTAAAATTGTGTAACCTTCCACTAAAACAGAAAAAAAGCAATGAATAAATCAAAATGTAAATAAAAATTTTCTAAAAATCTTTGTTTTTCCTTTTAAGGGGACAGATACCTGTAAACGGCCATATTTTCCCTGATTTTCATTAAAATGATTTAAAATGAAGAATTCAATATATTTTTTTCAAAATTGGCGTACAGTTTATTTATGCATTGAAATAATATAATTTTGTTTTATTTTATTCACTTAAAATGGCGGTTGTACACTCAATTCTTCCAGGAAGGTCGCAGCGGGGCTTCTCAATCAGCGGGCATTGTAGCATCGGCGTCAGTGACCTGTATACAAAAAACTAAATTTTTTTACTTTATTAATATCATAATTCCTATATGAATTAAAAACAAATTAAAAAAATTCGCGGAATAAAACGCTTAAAAAAAACAATTTTAGGGCGAATTTTCCTACTATTTTTGCTTCGAAAAATTTTTTTTTTAATCCATATCGATCAATAATCGATCAATAACTTTTCGAGTTATCGTGTACGCCAATTCTAAAAATATTGTTTTGGGAAAAACGCGACTAAAGCTTGAATACATAACTATACCTCTCCCAGAGCTCGATCGCAAAGAATAGAGTCGTCATAGTTGACGATCTATAATATAAGAAATACATAAATTTTCGTTCTAAAAATTTTTTGACATATTCTTAAAGGATTATATTAACATTTTACGAAAAAAAATTTCGTGAGCTCAGGCCTGATTAACAATAAAAACCAATTAAAAACAAAAAAATTAAATAAAAATGTGGTATAGTTGTCACGTTCGTATGAAATAAAATGCATTAAATGAAAGATTTATGAAAAATAGGTAATAACTAATTTCAAAATTTACAGAAGTGATCAAAACTTAAAACAAGTGCATATCAAGATACCATTTTCATATTAAAAGTTGAGTGGCAGCGCCATTCAAATATATTTTTTTATTACTAAATTTGTTCTACTTTTTTAATATAATAATTCAAAAAAACAAAAAAAAAAAAGAACTTTGTAGCCTTTGGTTCCCATAAGATCATTCGTTTGATACCCATATACTAAATAACATTTAAAATAAGTTTTCATTCACAACTATGTGGCTGCTGAAAAATATTAAAAAAAAGTCTAAATTATGAAAAAGTCTCCAAAAATTAACATATTTTGCACTTACCCTATCATTTATAAAGAAATTCTATTTCACTCAACTGAATTTTATCGATTTTAAATACTCGTAGTAGAGAATAGAGCTTTTTGATTTTTAAGACAGAGTGAAGAAAACTCTTTAGCTAACGCAGTAAATGAGTAAAGCAACAATTTTTAATAAACTTTATTTTTCATGTAGAGTATTTTGATGAATTTTTGTATAACAAGTAATTATTTTCCTAAAAACACTAAAATCACAATAACACATACACCCACATAAAATCGATCACTAAACATTTCACGCCACAAAACATAATCATAAAGCATAAGCGCCACGGACGAGGAGCAACCTGCCACGCCTATAACCAATGGCAATGGTAGTGACACAGTGCCACAGACACCAGTGAAAGATGATAATGCACCGACAGACGAAGGTGACGAAGACGCGCAGGAAAATGGAGATGCGGAAGCTGCTAATGGTAATGGCAGTGCCAGTGACGAAGTTGATGCTGATACTCAAATTGATATTGAGGCCGAAGCTGCTGATGACGCTGAGGCTGCGGCAGAGGCCGCTGATCCTGAGGTAGAAATAATTGAAGAGGAGGTAAGTTGAACATTTCTACCTAAACATTCATATGTACGAACATACAATTGCTTAAACATTTACACTGAGAATCAACTGCTTTCGAACTTAAACTAAAAATGCACTATGCCCACTGGATGTTTATTGTTTTAGAGAGTTGCAAGCGTTTGTTGTAAATACCAAACACAACTGAATTAGTTTGCTATTGTTGTTAATTTGATAAATGTTGCAGCTATGCGCACTTATGTATGTACTATGCACATGAAATTCTTGCATATTTTCTTATGCACAATTGAAGTTTTAAAAATTCATGTTTTTTCATTCGATTGGCAGCAGTGTTTGGCTTGCTTCTGAGCTAAAAATTTTCTTTAAAAATGCTTCATTGCAAAAAAAAAGCAGTAAGAAACCAGATGAATAGAAATTGATTTGAAGAATTGAATTAGTGAATTATTTTTTTTGTTTGGAACTGTCAAAAGTAAGCCATTGTCGGTCTTGAAGCGTCTTTCTATTTTTTGGTACTTTTAATATATTTTGGAATATTTGTATGTTTTTGAAACTATACACATACATACATATAACTTTTTCTGTTCAACACATTTTTCCATTCAGAATTTTTGTGTTTTGCCAGCAGCTTCAATCACTTCTTTACATAAATATATCTGTTGGCTTGAAATGAGTTTTTCTTAACTTTTATGTTAATTTAATAAACATTTAGGAAAAGTTTGAATTTTGAAAAAAAAAAAAATAAAAAAAAACGAAAAAATTTGTTTTTTTTGGCTTGTCTAAACTCAAACAAACAGAAAGATATCAGTCGACAATTGTTTACTTTTGCAGACTAATATGAAAACTTTAAATGAAACGACTGCATCAACAACTACAACAACAAATGGGAGTGATGAGCATGCGGCAGAGGGTGAGAGTGAGGCGAATGAAACGACAAAAGTGAGCAAGGGCACGGCTGAAAGCGGGAGCGCAAGCGTTGTGGACCACGAAGTGAAAGATAAAGATATAGAAGAGGCGGAGGAAGCAAAGGAGGGGAAAGAAATTGAAGAAGAAGCAACAAGTGAAAGTATGAATACGAATGGCGAAAAGAATGATGAGAATCTTAACCCTGAAGAGAAGGAACTTGAAGAAGAGCACAATGTTGCTGAAAGCCAGGCGGAAAGCAGTAAAGAGGAAGTAGAAAAAGAAGCTAGTAAAAATAGTAATGATGAAGTAGCAAAGACAGACACGCAGGATATTGAACCACGTATTGGTGGTGAGAGCGAAGAGGTGGAAGAAATCAAAGAAGTGACACTGAATGGAGAAAAACAGGTGGATGACGCAAGTCAAGAAGAAGTAACTGCAGAAGTGGACAACACTGAAAAAGATGAGACAAAATTGAGTGAAAATATAGGCGATGAAGGAGAGCTAGCAAGCAGTGTAGTTAAAGGAAATAAAGAAGTTGTAGAAATAACGACAGAAAGTAGTGAAAAAGAAGCGCTAGCTGAGGAGGCAAAGGTATTAGAAGAAATAAGCAAAAAAGTGGGCGAAGTAGAAGAGGAAGTGAATGAAGAAACAAAATTAGGTATAGCAGAAAATGATAAGGAGGGGGCTGAAAAAGAAGAAGAGAGAGAAAGTGAAATAACTAATGAGCCCAAAGAAATCGAAAAGGAAAGTGGAAATGGAGAGGAAAAGGAAAATAAGAACGGAGAAGAAAGGGGGAATGAAAATGAAAAGGAAAGTGACAACAAAAATGAAAAGGAATATGAAAATGAAAATATAAAGGGGGATGAAAATGAAGAATTGAAAGCTAATGAAAAAGGAAGTGAAATAATTGAAAAAGAGTATGTAGAAAAGACAGATAACTTAAAAGAAAATAGCGGTGGTGCTGAAACTTCGTATAATAAAGCACAATCCGGCGAAAAAGAGAAAGAAGAAGGCGATAAAAATGAAAAGGAAAATGAAGATGTAAATGACAAATTAAATGAAAAATTGGATGGAAAAGAGAAGACAACCGAAACGCCGCCAAAGAGTGCAGAAACTGCTGACGTTAAAACGGATGCTATGAACGTAAACTTAGATGAGTATAAAAGTGAAGATAAGAGTGATGGAATATTTGCGAAAATGAAAGAAAGTATAATTGAAAACAGCAATACAGAAAAAGAATCTGAAACTAAATCTACCCAACAACACAGCACACAACTAGACACATTAAATGCTAAAGACGATGATAGCAGTAATCAAAATGAGGATATAGAAACAACGAAACAAGAAGCACTCAACAAAGTAAACGATAAGACTGAAGAGGATGTGAAGAACGAGATAAACCAACAAGTTGGACAAATGGAGGAAGATACAATTACAAAAAATGATATTGGAGCAAAAAAAGAGTCGCTCAAAACAGATGAAGAAAAACCGTCAAGCCTTGATAAAGTAGAAACGATAAGTGATGTAAATGATGCATTTACTGCGAAAATGCCACGACTGGCCACAGCCAAAGTGACGCGGGGTAGGCGAAATGGTAGCGCAAAACGGAATGGCAGTGGAAAACGAAATGGTAGCGGCAAGAAGAAAAGCGATGCGTTGATCGAGGGTGAAAACGAAAATGAAGACGACGATGATGAAGATGAAGATGAAGATGAGGTACAATATGGTATGCTTTAAGGGCACAAAAACCAACAGTTGCTACAATTCCATAAACAAAACGCCTTAAAATTTTAAACTACCAAAATGTTTGAGAAACAGCACAAAACTACTTAGCAAGCATAGAGCTACGGAAACCAACTAGACAACATGCATACATACTTAAATACATAGATATATAATTTTTTTAAATTATGAATGGAAAGAAAAATACTGTTTGTAGTCACATTGAACTTCTTATCACAACTATTCATTTACTGAGACATTAAGTAGTTTAGCGTTTAAAGATGTTGCTTGTCCTTTTTGAGATATTAAAAAAAAAAAAACTAAATCTAAATCATATATTAGTAGTTGTATTGTATGCGCAAGCAAAAGTTTCAAATTGTAAACAAAGTATTAATTATAAAAAAACCCCTGTATTCGTTTATACCCACTTACTGAGATTGTGAAACCAACTGTAATAGTTCTTGTGATGTATGCTGCTGTAACGAGTGTAGCTAATTTCATATACGTACTGTAGTAGCCAAAGCACTACTCTAGCTAACTATCTTATACCCATTACAATATTAATAAAATAAGATTTTATAATAAATTCTTTTTTTCCAAAATTTAACACACACCAATCGGATTTATGTATATGCAAAAGTTGTAGCCAACATTTGAGAGAAATCTTTAAAAATATTTGAATTTACGCAATTACATCTATGAAATATATCATTTTAGCCGCTAAGTGCAAAATATTGTATGTGCAAAATGAATTAATTTAGTTACACGAATACACTTAGAAAATTGTGTAAGATAAAAACACTTGAATTATTAATATATGTAAACGTTTGAACTGAATTAAAAGTGTTTTGTAATCGCATCACGACATCTTTTCCTGTAGAGTACACTTTTTGTTAGAATATACCTTTCTTTTGTTTATTTACACTTCACTTGCACATCTGGTAGACATTCTTCTTCTTTAAATGGATGATTTTTCTATACGTGTCGTGGGGATAAAGAGACAATAAACATATACCTGTACATATACGAATGTAGGTAGGAAATTTGGTGAGTATAAGTTGTGCGAGTATGAGTTTATTTAAGAAGAGCTTATCCGCACTCAAACTCCATTTGGACTATTATTCAACCATTCAAAGCCAAGCACAGCGAGAACAGTCGGATACAAAAGGTTTCCATTAATAAAGCTCATGAGAGCCGCTGGTGCAGTACTGACACTTGCAAAATTGCTAAGTGTTTTATTTCATTTCATTTATTTAGTTAAGTCTATGATGACAAGAACCTTAGAATAGTGGCGCATTTCTCGAATGGAAAAGAGTGCTTGGGATAGCAAAATTTAGGTCGAGTAGTCTGTAGATACTATTTAACGCAGTAAGAGTTCTCTCGATAAATTATATATTAGTAGTTTGATTTGACGGTTTTGATGTTAAATGGATAGTAAAATCGTAAAATTTTGTGAGGAGCACTGAGAGCAATCTGTTCAGGGATGTCGTTACAATTAACAGAGCCACAATAAGAACGAAAATAAACGTCAAAGTCTGAAGGGTACGTCTACTGGCAAGAACTCCAGATGTATTAGCATGCACGGAGCCCTGTAGGGTGGTGGTGGATCAGATAAAAGAAAAGGTTGCAGAGCGCATCGAATAAAATTTCGTTGACTACTTTCAACTCTATTTGAGTAACAGACATAAATAGTAGTCGAAATCAAAGTTGCATATTCGAGCTTAGAAAGAACTAAGGAGTTATTTAAAATGTTTCTGGTGTAGGGGTCATTAAGGACCGAACTTCGATCATTTTTTGACGGTGAATAAAAAAAAGCTATTGATATTTTTACTATCCATTTTTTTATCATTTATTTATTTATATATTAAGAGCACACAAAATGAATTAAAAAAACAAAAAAATTAAAGGAATTATGCGTCCTTGAAGTGGAAGGGGAAAACAAAAGGCGTGTCCTCGTCGTCACGATTTCTACCCTTGTGGTCATCTGAAAAAAAAGCGATTACAAATTCTTAATTAATATGAATGTCATTATCGTATGTCGCAGAAAAAAAGGGAAACAATTTTTTTCATTAAATGGCGGCTACTCAAAAATTGAGCTCGATTTTTCCCTAATTTTTAAGCTTTCTCGAATTGTTTATACATAATAAAAAATTTTAAATTCCAGTTTTTCGTACTTCATCCGATAGAGATATATTCAAAGAATATTCATGATAAATTTCAAGCAAATTGGTTGATTAGAACTTGAGATATCGGGCCGACCATATCGAAAGAAGTAGTTTCGAGAAAAAACACGTTTAAAGTTCACCGTCCGCTCAAACCAGTCTAGCTATCGCGTCACTAAAATAGTTGTAACTTCGAAAATAATAAAAATCCTTTTAAGGAGATATTTTTGAATACTTAAACTATCGAATTTTGAAAAAAAAAAAATTTTCAATTTTTTCAAATTTCTAGACTAGAATACCTCCTTAAAGTTCCTCGCATTGCCCTCAGAAATGCTAAATTGGCATAAGCCTTTGGCGATATCTAACTAATATGACTAACGCATGTAAAACCAAGGTCACGTGATACGCCCAGAGCAGAAAATTCTTTAACTTTGGGCAGAACAACATTTGATAAAGTATAAGAGGAAGGAATAAAAACAGAGTTTTTGAAAAGGTGACATGAAACCGTTTTTTTATATTAAGTGAAAGCTTATTTTGGACATTCCAAACGACAAGGTTGCTTAAATTTTGCTATCGTAAAGAAGTATACGATTGGCAAGCTATTTCACTTAACATACCAGTTTCCTGAAAACCCCTAATAGCGAAATTCTTTCTCAAACAAAGGAGCGGCGAGCAAACCTCAAGAAACTACTGAGAAAAAATTGGCATTATTCCATGTGAATATCAAAAATAATTTTCGTTTTAATTAATTTTAATCATTAATGCTCAAGAAGATCGCTGCTATTTTTTATTCAAGATATAATGAACATAGCCATTTTTGTGCAAGACTGCGCAACCCTTGCAATTTGACTCAAGAAAAGCTTTCTCGCTTATCTCTAGCGCTGCATACATTGCCTAAAAGAATACTGAAATAATTATTTGAACTATAGCACGACGCTGTTCAACAGATTGTGATGAGTACATGAACTTGACTAGGGAAAGCTTAAGAGTTTGCTTGGATCTAGCACATGATCGGAGGTAGACCTAAAAAGTTACATTTAAAGCCTGATTTGTCATTTAGAATATATAATACGTATGCATGTTAGTGGCTTCAGTGGCCGAATACGTTGGTTGCGCAAGGTTGAAACCCCGTATGCGAGACACCAATTGATGGAAGGAGTTTTTTCAAATAGCGTTGCTCCTCGGCAGGCAGCGGCAAACCTTCAAGAGTATTTCTGCCATAAAAAAGCTCCTCAAAAAAAAAAACAAAAAATCATCTGCCATTCAGAAGCGTCTTAAAGTTGTAGGTCCCTCCATGTGAATAAAATAGCAAGCCTTATACCACAGACAGGAGAAGGAGCTCGACCAAGCTCCCAAAAAGTGTGTAAACGCCAATTATATTTTTCTTAAATAGCTTTTTATTTTCAATTGGGAATGTCATCTATATGTATATTTTATCAAGAAATAAAAGAAAGAAAAAATATAGAGAAAATTATTGAACCACTACAAAAGCGCTGGGTTCAACAGAAACCGTAAAAGGTGTTTTCTTCAGAGCTTGAGAAATTGAACTAATAATACAAAACAGAAATATGGGTGGAATGAATTTCTTTTTATTATAATCTGGTATTTATTTTATGAAAATGCTATCCAGCATACCCTATGATCAGAAAGTACCGGGAATGTGTAATTTAAACGAACCACGCAGGTGCGAACCGGGCCATATTTTTTTCTTACGTTCTTAATTACACATCTGTCCTTTTTTAGCGCCATCGGATCATTGGTGTGTGCCTGACCGGCCGGAAATGTGGGACAACAATTCTTGGATTTTGCATGATGATAACGCGCCATTGTACTGAGGCTAAATTGTGCTGGATTATTTGACCAAGCACTAAGTAAATACAATCGTGCAAGTGCCGTATTCACCTGATATGACCCCGAGCGACTTCTGTTTGTTTCCTTTCACTTCGTGGAAGGATATTTCAGTCGATAGAGAGGATCAAAGAGAATGCAACGAAGGAGCTGAAGGCCATCCCTTCGTCGGCCTACCAGGGGTTCATGGAGGACTGGGTTAAGCGTTGGCACATGTGTGCTGCTTCAGACGGGTCATATTTTGAAGAAGATAAAATAAATTTGCCTGAAATTTAAATCTGTTTTGGTTTATTTAAACATTCCCGGTACTTTCAGATCATAGGGTATGTTTGTCGCGACTATGCGTTTCGTGGTCCATTCGATCAGTCCAATTTTTGACTACTTTTTCCAACTATTCTGAATAATGAAAGCAAATGAATGTAAGTTGAGTCAACTCTTGAACGATCTCTACTTTATAGGCACGTAAGCCAAGATCTTCATATAAATTTTTCACGTAGTCGATGCATAAAGGCTAACAAGCGGAGAACGACGAAAAATCGACATTTCAGCGTCTGCTTCAACACTTCGCTCTATGAGTTCGCGAACAAGTTTATTTTTATTTTTTCAATATTGATATCGATTGTTCTCATGCAGCTAAAAACAAACAATATTTTCTGCCTTGGTATCTAATTTTTTTGTGTGTGCAAATCATAGGCATACACATTTTGTTTAAAAAAGGTTGTTTGTTCCGCCTGTTGTTTAAAGAACACGGTATAAAATAATTTACACTTGACCTCCAAATTAAAGGAAACATAATGCATACTCCAAAAACTAATATGACTTTGGTCAGATAGAGAAAATTTGAAATCCTTATTAAATTTGTGAGTTTTACTTCCAGTAAAAAAGAATTAACTTCCATTTTGGTATGATATTTATGAGGCTTGAACCAACTGACCTTCAGCATTGTTTATGCACTTACGTTAAGATAAAATTTTATTTAAAGTGCTTTACTTAAGAGACGCAGCATGCGGTGAAGCAAGTTTAACTGCCCGATTCTCTAAACACTGACGCTGTTGCCTGTGTGGTGCTGCCTTGTCACAAATTTTGTCAGTTGAAACCTCCCCTACTATTTTTGGTATGACGACTGACAAGCGGAAAGTTTTTTTAAACAGTGGTGAATTATATTAAACACGCGATACATATATATATATTATATATATATATGTCATATATGGTGAAAAGATTTCAAAGGTCAGCTCTTTCATATACCGTTATGCGGCTCTGAGAGAATTGGACAGAAACAGCTGATGCAGTAACGTCGCATGAGGTGTGCTCACAAAAAACTGAGATTGTGTTGGTGATATACGAAAAAAATCAATCAATGATACTTCGTTGCCGTCTGAACAACGACGAGGAGTTTGTGAATGTGTACAAAATTATCGTGCAGATTTCGGCTGGTACTAACATTGTGTTAGTGATATACGAAAACAAATCTATCAAACTGCTTCGTTGCTATCTGAGCAACGACTGTTTGAACAAGAGTGTGAATACATGTGAAATGATCGTGCAGAATTCGACTGCCGTAACCCCAAATGACGTTGCAGCCAAAGTTCCCCTCACAATTTTCTGTTTCCCCATAGCTAAATAGCAAACCTGTTAATACATAGTTATATCATCTTTGCGTGCCATAGAGATTTGCGGCAGAGAATGCCTACGAAATCAAGGATGATGCATTTACCAGGCTTGGCCATTAGCTATGGTGAATTGTGCAAGCTACTTCGCCTGCCACCTCACAAGGCCCTCGCCAGCCGATTTCTGTCCGCTCGTTTCACACGTATTCACACACACGGCCAAACAGTCGTTGTTCAGATAGCAACGAAGCAACATGAGTGAAGGTTTGATAGATTTGTTTATATTACATTGCTCCTTATAAGCAGACACTGTATTTCCTTATTTCGTATATCAGCAACACAATCTCAGTTTTTTAGAAAACACAACCTTTGTTTCGTCAGCTTATCAGCCGATTCTATCGAATTCGCTGAGAGCCGGTTAACAGTCTAATATTCGCCATACACCTGTGAACATCTTTTCACCACATTGCGAAGTGGTACTACTTCGAAGCGCATCCATATCTTGTCAGACAGCCGGGTTGTGTTATGTGCCCTGCAGTCTCATACAGTAGTATCTAAACTGCTGTGGAATAAATATCCTAGGAGCAAGGAACATTGCTTTACTGGGCTGAATACCAGAACATGAAGGCCTTGACGACAAGGAATAGGCCGACTGCCTAGCGACATTAGGCGCTACATCAAAAATGAACCCTTACGCGGGTTTAAATAAATAAATAATTGGTACGTACACTTTTGTTAGATGTTTAGACGAGCTCCTCCCCCTATTTGTGGTGTTCATTTTGATATTGGTCCACAAATCAAGGGTCCTACAGTTGTAAGCCGATTCTGAATGGCAAATGGCTTTTATGAGGATCTTTTCATGGCAGAAATACATTCGGTGGTTTGCCATTGCCTGCCGAGGGACGACCGCTATTAGAACAAACTTGTTCTACCATTTTGCTGTTTCTTGCCCGGAGATTGGAACCCACGCAATCCCACTCACCAACCCATTCGGCCACGGTGGCGGGATTACCAAAGCCCAAATAAAGGAATTTGTCAACGATTGGAAGAACTCGGAATTCATACGACACTGGATGGTAAGTCCCGGACAGAGGCAGTAAAACAATTGATCCTCGCTTCTAGAGAAGTATCACGTAGGCTTCTAAATCTGGACAGAGAGGCCTTACGAACTCTCATTATATACTGTTCGGAACATTGTAGTTTTGTTATCATTCCAGGAGAACAGGATGGGTAGAAATTAGTGTCTGTCGTTTTTGAGAGCTGTTTCGGGAAACACCAGAGCACATCCTCTGCGAATGAAGACTCACTCACTTAGGTGGTGAGCCTCTGAATATTTTAGTAATATGAAAAAAAGAAACGGCCGGAGAAGTGTTTAAATTCGTTAGATGAAATATTATTTTTGAATACTTCCTTGGGAAGAGTCTATAATTTTTTTCTTAGTTTTCCTATATTTCTTTTCTTTCCATAGCCAAGACAAACCTTAAAATTTCTTCCTTTACTATTTTCTTTCCAATGCATACAACAAAAAGCTGGCAACACCTTTTTAAGTACAGTCTACTCAGGCTGTCAGCTAAACGAGATTTTATCGCAGTGCTAGAATAGCGAACAACGACTAGCTGTCATAAAAATGTGCTGTACCTAAATAGGTTAACGATCAGAAAGGACTAAAAAGGTGGATTCATGTTATTGTATAAGGGAAATCTCGGTGTTCTGCTAGAAGAAGGAATATTTTGGTGACATAGCTACGGGTAATATAGAGCAATATCAACCCTTTGATAGATATAACTAACACGGAAAATGATATTTCTAAGCTTTTGGAAGGAAAATAATCAAACAGATAGAAAAAGAAAGAAGGGACTTTGGACTAGAAGATGACGACCAACAGTGGCTAATTACTTTTGTATTAGCCGCTTCAAGCCACTGATGAAATTCTAAATCTTTACTTGACTAGAGTAGGGCAGTTGAGAAAAAGATGCTGAAATTATTCCATCTCATCCTCTAGACAACTTCTGCAGAAAGGACTTGAAGCAATCTCAAGTATCCCCGCATGGGCACTTAACGAATAATGTCCGGTAAGGATACCTACCAAATTCGAGAGCTGCGGCTTTGTTAGACTTAAAAGTTCCCTCGAGCGCTCCCGACCTACCCGTGGCCAGAAGGATCTCTCAACTTTACACTAGCCCAGCGTTCGTTGTGTTGATGCGAGGTCCATCCAGGAGTAGACCACAAGTTCTCAAGGGAACAAATCATCCATATACGCTAATAGCGCAGCGATGTGTCATTTAAGTGAACTAGATGTTCATTCTTCCTACCAAATGAAGATGTTAGAACAAACCAAGTGGTGTGTTGTAAATATATGTGGATCTGAATTGACCCGCGCCGTAGCGGAAGAGCTCCCCAAAAACTTCTATGCGATTTAAAATAAACATTTAAACATTTCTTTTGCCAAAAAATTACTAAAATTTCGAAATGAAAAAAAAACAAAATTTTTTTTTAATTCTAGGACAAAACTAATTTTTTGATTTTTTACGGAAAGTTCGGAAAAAGTTATATCGAAAACAATTAGTAGGAAAAAATAAAAAAATAAACACGCTTTTGAAAGGCCTTTTATACTACGACATAAAAACTTGATCTTTTCTAATTTTTATTCCTTCTCCCTCAAGGCGCTCCAACTTACCACTGTGCGCCAGTTGCCTCTCAGGAAATGCTTGTCAGTGTAGTCCCCCTCATTTCTCATTTCACTGCACCCTTTTTTTTTTTTTTTTTTTTTTTTTTTTTTTTTATCCGAAGGGGGAATCTTACATAGATACCGTCAATATTGATGGCATGCACGATTCATACTGATCGCTAAGGGTGCACCTCATTCGGGACCACGCACAGTCAGTATTACTACTAAACTGGACTTGCGAAACAGTACACCTACGTACTAAACCCTAACTCCGACTTCTGTAGCTTTAGTTTGCCCTGCGGTACCGCCGTTTAAGCATTGCATCGCAGGGCCAAGCTAGCCATTATGGCTCTTCACTTATATCTCTCTCTCCGTCTACCCTTCATTATTTCTTTGACTTCTTTCTTTACTGCGTTCCCATTCCTTTTTTCGCAGTTCCTGTAACGCATTTGCGGACCATTCTCTCATCTTGGCCCACACCAACTTCGACCGCAGCATGTGATCTACAATGTTTCCTGGGGTTATTTTTTCTTTTATTATTTCTTCAATGCACATTCTTTCAGATGCGTATCTCGGGCAGGAGAAGAACACATGTTCCACGTTCTCACTACCGTTGCCGCAGAGCGAGCAGTCAGCTGCGTCCTCGTGGCCGAGTCTTTGGAGATACTCTCTATAGCATCCATGCCCCGTCAGGAACTGTGTGAGGTAGTAATCTGTGTCACCATGTCCTCTCTCAACCCAAGCCTGTACGCTTCTGATAAGCTTATGCGTCCATCTTCCTTTTGTCGCTAGGTCCCAGCGATTTTGCCACTCAGTTATGCTCCCCAGTCTTTCTTCTTTACGCTCTTCCGCCGTTAATCTCCTGTTTAGGCTTTTGGCTTTGTCGTACACTCTACCCAGTTCAGAGGCCATTATATCTGGTGGCATGATACCCGATATGACACATACTGCTTCAAACGACACTGTCCTGAAGGCACAGGCAACTCTAAGGGAAATAAGTCTAAAAACTATTTCCGCCTTCTTCGCGTATGTTTTCTGTATCAGGGCTTTACCCCATATGGGTGCTGCATACATGAGTGTAGACTGGGTAACTTTAGCCAGGAGCGCTCTTCTACTCTGAGTGGGACCACCGATGTTGGCCATGATTCTTGACAGTGCCGCCGTCACCATGGCTGCCTTTCCGCATGCTTTTTTAATGTGCTCCTTGAAGCTTAGTCGAGCATCGATCATTACACCCAAATATCGTAGTGCCGCTTGTGTTGTGACGTTAAACCCATCAATGTTTAGTGTGGTCGTTTCTAACTTTTTTCTACTCGTAATGAGAACTGCTTCTGTTTTTTGCCCTGCTAGCTGTAGTTTAACCGCCGTTAGCCATTGTTTGACCTTCGTTGTGGCCTCGCTGCAGATACTCTGAATCTGAGGGATTGTTTTGGCGACTATGGTTAACGCAATGTCGTCTGCGTATCCTATTATTTGCACTTCCCTCGGCATTGGAAGTTGCAGTACCCCATCATATAGTACATTCCATAGGATCGGGCCCAGCACAGATCCCTGCGGTACTCCGCCCGTCACTGCATATCTCTTAGGGCCTTCATCTGTATTGTACAGAAGTACTCTTTCCGACAGGTAACTGTTTATAACCCGTACTAAGTATGCTGGGGTTTTTTTCCCTTCAAGAGCCTTTATAATATGTGGCCAGTATGCCGAGTTGAAGGCGTTCTTGACATCCAGAGTGATAACTGCACAGTATTCTTTATCACCATGCATCCACCTGTCACCCTCAATAGCCTTACTTGCAATGTTTGTCACCCTCCTGACGGCATCGATGGTTGAACGACCTTTTCGGAAACCAAACTGATGTTCGGATAGCTCAGCCGGCGCTTTCTCCAGGTGCTGTTCCAGGCGTGAGCAGATTAGTTTCTCCAAGATTTTACCCATAGTATCTATCATGCAGAGTGGCCGATAAGAACTTGGGTCACCCGCTGGCTTATTTGGTTTCTGAAGTAGGACCAGTTGTTGTTTCTTCCATACTTTCGGAAACGTGCCTTCATTTATACACTTGGTGAAGTGTTCTGCAAATGGCTTTGTGTTGCGCCTGATAGCGATCTTCAGCGCCTTGTTCGGAATTCCGTCAGGTCCTGGAGCCTTAGCATTGCCGAAACTTTCCGTTGCCAAAATCACCTCTGCTTCACTGATTGTGACACTATTTTCTGCTGCGTGGCACTGGGTCTGGCTTGGTTGCATGTCTTGCTTTGGAAAGAGTGTCTGTACAATCTTTTCCAAAAGAATGGGGCAAGTCGGCGCCTGTCCTCTACCTCCTTTGACCTTGGCCATAACGAGTTTGTAGCCATCACCCCACGGGTTTTCGTCCACATTCTGGCACAGTTCTTTAAAGCTAGCTGCCTTGCTGCTTTTAATGGCTTTCTTTAATTCTTTCCGCTTCTTTTTATAGTTCTCGCGGAGCCTGAAGTGTTCTGCCAACCCATAGCTCCTTTGGGAAAGGCGCCTTGCTTTTTTGCATTCGCTTCTTAGGGTGCTGATCTCCTCGTTCCACCAGTATACAGGCTTTCTGGGAGCGCTCTGTGTTTTCCTGCTCATAGCGGCATCGCAAGCTCTGCCAACATATTTTACTAGCAGTTCCGCCTGTAGTTCCACATCGTTGGTGCTAGTTGGGTTCTTTTCTAGCATGATTTGGAACATTTCTTCATCAAGTGTCTCCACCCTCCAACCCTTATTCTGTTTTTTCTGTACGGTTTCTTTTCCATGCGAAAAGTCCACCGTAATGGCAAGGTGGTCACTGCCTGTGTAAAAATCATTCACTTTCCAGCTTGCTGATCGTATTAGAGCCCTGCTGGCGTAGGTGATGTCGATTATTGATGCACGACCATTCACTTCGAAGGTGTTTTTTCCCCCAGTGTTTAGCAGAACCGCATCAAGCAGTGAGAATGCCTTAATCAAGGCATCTCCCCTTTTATTGGTATATCTGCTACCCCATTCCAGGGCCCACGCATTGAAATCACCCGCAATCACGTTTGGTGTGGTACCACGAGCGTTTTGCACAAGTTCATCCAGTAAGTTTTCGAACTCTGCTTGCGTCAGTTTCGGTGGCGCGTAGCAACTGTAGAAATATATGCCACGTATTTTTGCTCGGGTATAGTAATCACTGTGGGTGTGCGGTTTGTCCTGCAGGGTATTTCCTCCACAGGCCCAAATAGCAGCTTTACTTTTCCTATCCGAGACCCACGTTCTGGCGTTTAGATTTTTATGCTGGTCGCTGACGAGCACAACATCCACCTTATTTTCATATACCCTTTGTTTTAAGAGCTCTTGTGCAGCCTCGCAATGGTTTAGATTGATCTGCTCAATCCTCATTTTTTGGTTTTAATATACGCCGCTTGATACAGGGGGCATTTTCTGCTTCCAATCTGATGGCTTGTGTCCTCCCGTCCATTTCTTTTACAAGCTCCGCAGAAGGGCTTTTTCTCGCATACTTTCGCTTGGTGTCCCTTTTCTCCACATTTGAGACAGTTCTGGCTTCTGTCGTCTTCGTTTTTGCATGCCCTCGCTAGGTGTCCATACTCCAGGCATCTGTAGCATCTCCTCAAGTCAGGCTTTTCTCTTATTCGGCATACTGCCCAGCCGATTTTCAATTTTTGCTTCTCAAGCAGTCGCCTTGCGTCCAGTGCTGGTAGGCTTATCACTGCTGTTTGCGTGCCTGCATACGCCGCTCTAACGCTTTTTATTGCGTTTTCACTAAATAGGTTAAGCTCGTTTACTTGCGTTCGTATAGCCTCACCTATGTCCTCCTTGGTTGTGATTTCATCTAGGTCACGGATCTCAACCAACATCTGCACCCTATATATACACACATATGTGTTTGTGTATATATGAACAAGCTTTCGTTCCCATAAGCCCCTTTAGCTTCCTTCCGTAGCGTGTGAAATGGCATGTGAACATGCAAGCGTCAAAATGTTTGTTGTCCTGCGATATGCCACGCTATAGCAATTCGCCATTTTCGCATTGTAATTTCACATGCCACTTATTGTTGGTGTGTTGCAACTTGCAATAGCTGTCGTTGTCATTGCCACATCCGCTGCAGCTGTGCTTCGTATCATGTGTTGCGTTGCGCCAATTTATCAAAAACATTCGATCTGCTACCAGGTTAGGAAATTCTTAGTAACAAAATAGATATTATATAGTTTTTTTATTTTTTTTTTTTTTGTGTTTAAATGCACAAAGTTTTACTTCCTTTCAAAAGTTTGATTTATTTTATTGCTATTAGAATCAATGTTTTCAACTTACTTGCCGTGTGTTTGATATACATTTAAAGCAGTATTTGTTGCGTTCCGCTATATCGGTTGCAAGTGCAATGCAGTTGCAGCTAAATATGTAATGAGATCTTGATTAGGAGTTTTTTGCTATTGGATGTCGAACATAATGACATTATATAACTGGTTATCTGAGTGTTACAATCTTAATGGTTTGCTGTTTCTAGGAAATTAGCAAATTTATTATGCATTTAAAAGCTTTAAAGTACAGTGTTGGGCATAAACTAAGCAACTACTGTTGCTTAGCTGAAACTAACACAGAAATCGGTATTTTACTCCGTGTATTTGAATTATTTGTTTATTAAATTTCTTTATAGCCAGAATACCAGATACCAGAAAATGTCCGAATCTAAGCAACTTCTTGCGTGGAAAAATATTGTCATTCTACATATTAGGAGGGGTGCCTGTAGAACATGTCCCACCGCTGCGCTCAACGTTATTCTCCACTTAATTCCTGTGGATCTGCAGGTTAACCCATTGCTGCTCAGAGTGCTATTAGGCTGAAGGAGATTGGCCTTTGGAGACAACGTCCTGTAGGACATAGTAGCGTCTTGAAGAAGATCTCGGTGTAGGAGCGGGGGTCTACTCTAAATCAGCCAGCATTTCGGTCTCCTTTAAACTGCCGGAGACAAGCAGCGACTTTCAAGCAGAGGTCTTCGCGATCCTGCAGGCATGCAATATGCTTCGGGATCGCTGTTAGCACTGTCGTCGCCGTATTGCAGCTCTCTTCTCGTGAGCTCCTGTAAGGAGGAACTCAAACGTCTCGAACGTGCAGGAAACATTTCCCTCATCTGGGTTCCTGGGCACAGGAATATAGAGGGAAATGAAATTGCCGATGAGCTTGCCAGGAAGGGGGCGGCAGAACCGGATCTAGCTGCCCCCTTCTTAGACATCGGTATCCCCTTGGCCGTCGTTAAAGGGAAACTACACAACTTCTTTTTAAGAAAAGCGCCAGACAGATGGAGGTTTGTCTCATCGTGTGCCATTTCAAAAGCACTATGGCCCCAATACGATATAAACAGAACGCTTAAGGTGATGGGAATCCCCCGCCATTCAATTTCCAAACTCATTGCGATGATCACTGGTCACTGGGTGATCGGCACTCATGCGGAGAAGCTTGGAATTCCGTACAACCCCCATTGCAGAAGCTGTGGGGATCCTGCAGAAAAAGAGACTGTGTGGCGCTTGAGATTCCTTAACGTCCCCTTAACGTCTCTCCTCCGCCACATAAACAGCACTGGATGGCTGTAGACGGTTTTCTCTAAATCCTTTCACAGGTAGTGGTCCACATTATGGTATCAAAACGGCACGTAAGTGCTACTTGTAGTGTACCTGGGGTACTCTTGCCATCTTACCTACCTACCTACATATTAGGAGGAAGCCAAAGATAGGCAAGGAAAGAAAGAATAATATAAAGTCGAACAGTGACTAGTTAGGAATTTGGGGGAAAATGCGGCATGTAATGAAATATAGAAAATTTACTTAATGTAAGCCTTGCACAAACCGGACAGCATACAAATAAGTACTAAGATGATTCCGCTTAACCCATCTCTATTGCACAAGTGGATCGAAATTATGTTGAATCTAGATTAGGTTACATGCCAGTCCATGAAAGGACTCACTTGGACTATTAATAAAAGAAAGTCCTTTTTAATGCCGTTGCAAAGGGTAAGGGACGTGGAAACAGGAAAAGCGAGAATAGAATGAAATACATCAGGGCACATCGAGGCCCCCTATATTTTAAGGCCTTTTAAAAATAAGCACAAGATGTTTAATGTTTCATAATTTATATGACTGCACAGCACTACCACCAAGGTGGGGTAGCCGTTTTCTGCCTAGTGCAGGATATTTACAATTAATGTGTTCTGAATTTTCAGTTTCAATTTCACAGAATCGGCAGATGTTGTTCTGTTTAAATGGTATCTCAGACTACAGTGACCTGTAAAGTAATGAGTTCAAATTGTTAAGTCTACTCTGCTGAGTGTAAGTAGCTTATCAGTAATTCATCTGTCCGGTGCTAGGAATTGTTTTGCTTGTTGCTAATTAGTAGAATTTTGACAGTGTTCAACGAATTTCTTTTCCTCCCACCACCTGAGAAGTCCGTTAATATGGCCCTTTGCAAGTTCACAGAAAGGCTTATGATCATTTAGGGGCATGTTTAACCCTTTTTTAACACTATGGGCGCTATTTAACTTCCGTCCTATCCAGAAACCCAACCTAATAATACTGTGTTGAAGTTCCATAACATGTTGAGAAGGTTCATTCAATCATATTTCATTTTTAGGGTGATTATAGTTGATACAAGGGCTTTCGAAGCCTGCTATATCCGCAGGCGTAGGAAAACAGTGAGTGCCAAGATACCAAAATTTTAGCCAAACGAGGGTAGGAAATCTTAAAAGAAGGTACTGAAATGCTTTCACCTCATCCTCCCTAAAGCAGCTGCAGAAAGAAATCGAATTAATGTCGTCTCACTGAGAGGATGCTGAACGCACAGTTTTCCGATCTGCTCATTGCCAGAAGGATCTTGCGACTTTGCAAGTTGGTTTTCTTGCCCGGCGCTCGCTGAGGGCATCATATCATGACTGGAGCAGACCACAATTAGGTAAGAGTATTGCAATCTTCGATTTCGTAGGGAACCTTACGGGCTCCTACTCATTGTGGCCAGGTAGCAAAATGAGCCTAATTTTAAAATATTCCTATACTAGTATTCCTCACCTCACCTCGAGAGACACATCTCGTGGTAGATTTTTTCTTCCGTGACAGTTATTACTCAAATGGACAGTTTGAAACATACTGCAGTGATTCGGTAGCCAGAACTTGAATGTAATGGGGAGCTTCCCGTAAAATATTTCTCTGCCAACTCTTGAACCAAGCCTTCAAAATTATGCAAAAGTAGCCGAAAAAAATTGTGAAATAATTAAAAAATACAAAAATAAAAATTAAAGTTGAAGAAATAATTAAAATGCACTTTACAGCTAGTCCACTATAAGATCGTTCAAATTCACGAACCGTTCAATAACTTTGGGAATTTTGGTTTTTTACAAGTGTATTCCAGTTAACGAGAATGTTTGGTTAACATTTACTACGCGTTAAGGTTGACTCGTTTATGTAATATTTCTTGGATAAATTTTGTATAGCACCGTAGATAGATATTTCACTGCTTATTAGTTGTTCAATACGAAAGTTGTGCTGTATTTTTGGGCATTTTTTTCGAAAAAGCAGCATCACATCAAAAGTTTTAGTACAATTCAAAAATGCATTTGTTACCATCGAACATTTTTCGTTAGCCAAACAACGATAATGAAACGAAGGTAGAAGCTGCAAATGAAAACGGAGCGGAGCGCGATTCTGAACCTGAAGCAGAATCAGAACCGGAACTAGAACTTGAAGATGAATCTGAATCCGCAACGAAATCCGACAACGCAGCCGAGTCTGAACCAGAACCAGAAGATGATGTCCATGTCATCACAGATCCACATACAGCCGAACAGCTCGACGAAAATCACAATGAAGATAAATATGGCAATGGTGATGCCAGTTCGCCCACCTCATCGTTGGCCATTGAAGGCTTCGTGGCTGGCGCATCGGAGGATAATAGAGTTCAGTCACAATCCGCTGCTTATGTACATGAAGTATTAACGCTAAGCATACAAGTTAATTTCTGAATTGTGTGAATTTATATAAGTATATAATTATGATTTTGTTTTTTTTTTATATTAATTATTTTGAGTGTAGTTGTATTTCGGTTTATGTGCGCTTTTTTAATAGAAAAATTAACAGTCAGTTATTGGCTTTTTGGTTTCTTTTTTGCTTTTAGCTTTTTTTTGTTTACTCTGGTAGTATTGATTATTTTGTTGTTGTATTGGTGTAAGTTTTTATCTGCATTTTGTTGTTAAACATTTTTAATGTAATCTCTGTACTTATTTAATAAAATATATTACAACTGAAGGAGTCCGATATACGCAATGCCATTGATTCCGGTGATATGGAGCAGTTAGCGCAGATTGTGCTTAATGGTGATGGCAACAAGTTGGTGGATATGAGATCAAATAACCCAGATATACAGGCGTTTCTCAATAATGTGCCCAATTATATGGTGAGTAGTAAAAGAAAACTAAAAACAAAAAAAATTAAAAACAAAAATTAAGTTGGGTAACCTCAAAAATTTGGAATACACGAAGACAGTCTCATAAATATCTTCACAAGAAATAGAATGTTTTTTATGAACATTTTTTTATTATTTTTTTCCACCACCAAATCCTCTAATGTGTTATATTTGTTCCAAGGATGTTTCTACATAATTACTTTTGAAAAATTTCTATCTTGAACGCTAGAAAATATGCCTCAGTTTACATTTAATGCCTTCTTTCAATGAAAATCTCTTAGAGGCTAGATAAATTTGGAGAATGTCGAGGCTGAGCTAGTAAATAATCTGTAGCAGAATCAGTTCAGCTTGGCTCCAAAGTTTGCATTTACTGCATTATTTTTATTAAAAAGCGGCTCTTTTCCTCTAACACTTTCCAGCGCACGGGTAAGGTGCTTGTGGGGATATTTTACACTTTTTGCTCAGTAACTGATTTTTATGATCTTAAAAAATAAGCGCGTAAAAAGTCATTTCAAAGAAAAACAAAAATCAAGTATTTGTAGATTATTTCACATAACTCGTCTATAAATAAAAGATGCATCAATATTTTCGAAAATGTTTAAATTTTTTATTAGAAAGAGGAAACCATTAAAGCCACAAAACATGAGCATAATTTCATTCAAATGACTTCCGCGGCTCCTTTTACAGTGCTTCAGTCTTCACGTTTACATTGGTGACATGACGGTTTTGCTTTAGGGAACACCTAGTAAAATTTTCCGAAGAATTTTCTAGGTCTTCTGAATCCTTGCCTTTTCGAATTCAATATTTTGCGGGCTTTCTTCAAAAAAGTGTCAAAATGTGGTCCTTCTCAATTTTGACGACGCTGCTGGTGTTGAGCAACGTCATCTTGCAAAGCCGTATAATTATTTTGGGGATACCAAATTCAGACATCGCCGCATGTAAGTAACACCTTTTCGTACTGTCGAATGCCACAATCATCGCTTAAGTAAGGAGGCTGTTGAGTTTAATTTGACAATATGTTGATTATTTACAACAGTCGATGAAAAACTGCAACATATCAATGCTCTAGTCAATCATATAAAGGGTTTTTCAATAGGTACGTTTCAACTTTTTTCCGATAGGGAGGGCGAACGACGCAATATTTTTTATTTTTCGCTTGTCATTTGTAAACTTCATTAGTATACATTTCATCATGGAACGCTACACACTTGAGCAACGATTGCAAATCGTGCAAATTTTTTATGAAAATATTCGTTCCGTTGCTGCTACTTTAAGAGCATTACGGCCATTTTACGGTCCATTTAACAAGCCCTCCCGTTTTGGGGTTATGTGAAGTCATTGGTCTACAGTAACAAGCTGGCGACGATTTCTGAGCTCAGAGCCAATAGTGAACGCGAAATTGCTGAAATTTCGGCCGATTTATGCAAAAGAGTGGTCGAAAATTGGGTTCAACGATTGGACTTTGTAAAACGTGCACCCGGTGGTCATGCAACAGAAATCGAATTTCATACTTAAATGTATATGTTCAAACTCGATAATAAAAAAAAAAATTGTTAAAAAAGTCAAACCGTTTGTGTTTTATTCAAAAAAGTTCAAAAGTTTAAGCGTTCTTACTGAAAAACCCTATATCTGATAGATTTGTTCTAATGCGTTAAAGCCCATCGTAACAGGAAGCAATGGTTTACGTGGTGCAAGTTGTCTTTAATTAGAGAGCATAATAAAGTATATATGGAATTGAAAAATGATAACATTACTCTATCAGGGCAAAAACATCGTGTTGCAAGAAATAAATTAACCGCAAGCACTAGATATGCCAAAAGAAAAGGGCAGAAAAGTGCACACCTGGCAGCTCCATGATAGTTTGCCTTATGGAAAAACTTTCAATTTTTAGTTGGCTCAGAAGAGGATAAATGCGTGTACAGTCTTTGCCCAGAAATATTAAATACCAACTTTCTAGCATCTGTATAAACTGCTCTACAAAATCATGCTGAGTTTGAATTTGTATCTGCCACTTGGACAAGAATAATATATTGAGTCTATTGATCCGACTGGATATGGATTTCAGTATAGTTACTCCTCGGCTATGCTTCAAATTTTTCAGGATCTTCACGCTGCTTATGATAAAAATTACCTAACAGGGCTTTTCGCAAATGCTTTTGATACTATTGATCAAAACATATTGCTGCAAAAATTGTGTTATCACAATATGCTTGGACATTTTTCTACAATTAATAAAAAGTTACTTATGAAATATTGTGGTGACAACTACTTAAGCCCAAACCCGTCGCATCAGTTGTGTCATAAGGCTCTATTTAAGGTCCCATTGTATTTTGCAGTTTTATTAATAATATTGTTAATGTCAAAATTCGCCGATTTATCTCTATGCTGATGGTACACTGATCTACCTGTCAAGACATTGTTGAATATTTGATAGCCATAAATCTATTTAGCAATCTTTTTTAGTGTCATACAACAATGAAACTCTATACCGACTACAATAACACAATAAAACTGCAGTTTCTAACTACTTCCAATCTATAAACGCAAAATATTTCAGTCTTCAAATATCCTATTTGTGCTTTTCCTAAAAAGGGGTCAAATTGTCTATAAAGGGAAAAGATAGGAGGACAAATTATTTCACAAAATTGATTCTCGTAAAATATTATTTTAGAATATTGGCAATAATATTTGTAACAGAAATCGACTAATAACATATTTACTCGTAATATGAGGAATTCTTTTATCAATATTTGGATTATATTGAACTACTGAAACTACTGTAGAAATCAGCTGATTTATGTTTTGCCCACAAAAATGGTCCACTTATGTGTTCTTTCAGTCTTATATAGTGCTTTTGGTTGTAGTTGAGTTGGTACACGAAATTCTACTCTTTCTATTTTCACAAAAATCAAGAGGTATTTTCTTAAAATTATTGCCTGACGAAGTGATGCCATAACTACGATTTAAGCGCTGATAGCTGATACTTTGAATAGTATGATTTAAAAGAAAAATAAGATTTATATATTTTTGAGCCAAAAAGTGGCCAGTTAAGACACTTATCAGCCTTCCGTCGTATAAAGGCAAAAAGGCTGTGAAACCGAATCACTCCTCTGACAAGCTGTCCCCCATCCAAGTACTAACCGCGCCCGACGCTGCTTAATTTCGATGATCTGACGCGAACCAATGTTTTCAGCGTGGTAAAGTCGTAGACTCGTCTGATAAATTTCACCACAAAGAAACAAAAATAAAAAATAAAAAACAATTAGAAGCAATTATTTTTTCCTTTAATAATATTTATTTTTTTATTTCAATATGAATGCACCTATTTTGAATTAACACTTCGTTTTCCTTCGCAGAGTAAAATACGCCGAGTACACGAAGCAGCTCGAGAAGGCAGTTTGCTTGCTTTGCAGCAGGCTTTGGATAGGCGAAAGTTTGCCGTTGCCAAGGATGAGATCTCACCTAATGGGGCAACGCCTTTACACGTGGCAGTGCTTTTTGGAAATGCTGGTGAGAGAACATATACACGTAATGTTATTTAAGTTTATGTAATGAGTGTTCGATGTATAATGCATATTTTGAATTTAGGGACGCTTTTTGAATTTAGTGCCACCGAAATTGTGAAAATCCACAATCGATATGGTGAGAGATTTAGTTGAAAAATTTTGTAATTTTGTTATCAAAATGATGCAATTCAACGCATCTCACTAAAACTGTGTAGGCTCAATCACGAGTGCATAGACAAAAAGTTTTTGTTGTGTCTTCATCGCGTTCCACTGGAAATTCCGGCTACATACGCAACATTTAAAATCTCGGCAGATTTATAATGACTGAACACTGAGTATGACCGTGACACTGACAGTAGTGATAAGGTCAGAATTCTAGGTAGAAAGGTAGCTTAATGGCTAATTTAAAAATAGCACAGGCGAGAGATTTTCGAAACAGTGATGAAACCAAGAGGCTGATTCACAGGCAGTTTCACCCAGTTGTATCCCGCAGGAAAACATCTTATGTTATAAGAGCACGTTTGAAGAGCTCCAGTCTGTGGGGGCTCACTTGAGTAAAGGAGCGTGTTGAAATCTCGCGCTTTTGGCATTCAAATAAAGGAGAACAAGCGGGATATAATGTCGTAACGTTTCCATTTTAGACAAAACATTACACGGAGAAACTTAAGAAAAAGTAGAATTCAGGTGTTTACAAATGGGGTTTAATTACACTAAACTCCAAATGTGGTAGACACATGTTTATAAAGTTTTCATAGACAACTTGAAAGCAGCTTGAGATAATATAAGTAGACATGACCGCGCCTGAGAAAAGGTGGCTAACGCCCAGATAATTGATTTTGGCCGTTTAATATCATTGAATATTTTAAAAATACAATGCAGCAAGTGTCAAGTGAACATTTTTTTTTGCAATTATGTAATGTAGGTAGGTTTGACAGCCGCATCACACATAGGAACATGATGCCTCTTAGACCACGAAATGTATCCGTTGTGAGCCGCAGGGGCTGGGCTAGACTTCCCCTTCCTGATTGTATCATCATGAGCTTTGAACAAAGCGTAAACGATTTTTGTGTATAGATTATCTATATTCATTAAGAAATAGGATCTTAAATATCGGTTCCTGCTTCTGGATAGAGCCGAGCATGTGCGAAAAAGGTGTTGAATTGTTTCCAACTTCTTCTCATTCCCACAGCTACTACAGAAATAATGCATGTAAACGGCATTGCGCGATTTCGTATGAGAAAATGTACTGTGACAGCCCCTACTAAGGTCCTAATTTGAACTCTAGTGAATTTTGTAATAATCTTGGATAAATTTAGCATTGGTCATATTTGCCTAGCAACTTCACAGGTATTGGTACCATTTTTGATTTACAGAACCGATTAGTGCGTCTATAACAAGAAGCTTACAATTTGCCAGAGGTAACCCCTTAAAATTATTTAAGCTTGGCATACAGGTATCTTCTCTTTCAAGTTGGTCAGTCCTACAGTTATCTGGTATATGTCTGTGGACTGGAACCCAGCATAAGATAATACGATACTGTTTAGCCATCTTATTAAGGGATTTGGCGATAATGTAAGACACTCCTTGATGTTCTTTGGAATACATCCAGAGCCAGTAAGGCATCTTGGCTGTCTCATAGAATGCAGATATCTTTTGATGATTTCCTGTTTATCCCTAACCATGAATAACCTTTATTTCCGCTTAAAGAACACTAACAAAACATAAACAAATTAAAAAGAATTTTCTTAAAATGAATGGAAGTATGAATTATGTTATTACAAAAATTTTTCTCTGCATTTTCGCGTAAATTTAAATATTAAAAAATTATAAAGCTCAAAACGCGTTTTTCTTGGAAAGTTAATTTTGATCGTTAACCAGGTTTTTGCGTACGCACTCGCAAGTTTTAATTCGGTAAAGTCGGTTCACAGTGTCAAATGAAATACTTTAGTTTTACTTACTTTTCACCTGAAAGTCAGCTATAATTTGAATTAAATATTTTAAATTTCTAATTCCGGCTGCTTTCAGCTGAATTGGGCTCAGTAATAAATATTATTATTGGGCAGAACACACTTATTGCAGTGAAAAATAGCTACGCCCTTTCTATTTTTTGTTCTTGTTAGAAGAAGAGTTAACTAAAACCTGTGTTTGCTCATCCATAAATAATAAGGATGCCATACTAATTACAAGTTGACCTAAATCCATTGAAATAGTTGTGTCGCATTGCGTGCCTAATTTTAAAATCAGAAGGTCAACTGAAAATAGCTTGGTCATTTATTTACGGGAAAATACTTATTAAATGCTTTTTCATTCCATATAGCCCATATAAATAAGTATATGAGTGAAAAAATTTTGAAAACCGGCTGCTAATAAACACGTGAAACTATTTAAATATTATAAAATAAAGGCCAAAAATATGTGTGTGTGTTTATAACTATGCACAGAACCCTTCGATTTGCGCAGGTTTTTCTGCATTTTAAAGTGAATCTCTCCTGTAACGATATAAATTGCCTAAACTTTTAAAACTAGTATCTTTAAAAGCCAAATGTGTTAAGAAAATCATAAAATTGACTTCAAACTGCAAAAAATCAAAGTGGACTTAACCCTTTCGAGTATGGTTTTCTCGCTATAAAACTCTGAAATATTTACTATTACTCTATTTACTAGTTACTCTGATTTTGCTATAAATTTATCAATTATTTTCTATTTGTAAAAAATGTCGAGAGCTAAAAGATGATTATTAAAAAATCCTGTTTACGTGTGGCTTAAATAAATACAGCAAAATCTTTCTTTATTAATTTTTTTGATTTATTTTATATTTTAGAGAAATATATGTAGTTTATTGGCGGCCGCCGTAGCCGAATGGGTTGGTGCGTGACTACCATTCGGAAGTCACAGAGAGAACGTAGGTTCGAATCTTGATGAAAGACCAAATATGAAGAAAAAGTTTTTTCTAATAGCGGTCACCCCTCGGCAGGCAATTGCAAACCTCCGAGTGTATTTCTGCCATGAAAAAGCTCCTCATAAAAAATATCTGCCGTTAGGAGAGTGTAACCGCCAATTATATATTTGTATATAGGTACAGTTCATTCTACTACAAATGTCATATATGTGAATCTAAGTTTTCAACTTTGAGCAAATTGAAAAAAAAAAAAAAATATTCAACTAATTTTCATAAAAATTTTAAACTCTTTAGAAAATTTCGAGTACGCACAGAATTTTGGTATTATAAAGTGCTAATTTGAAGAGGCTCAAAAATCGCCATAATTTTTGTTTTTGCTGGCCGTCTTGCACATTTTCCTCACGTACCTAACGAATGAATTTTTTTTTTTCGTGGAAGAAAACACCCAAGCGCGTCAGCAGAAAAAATTATCAGAAATCAACGCCATTTTACATCCTCTTTAAACTTTTATATTATAGATCAAAATTTAAAGGGCTAAAAAGCTGCATTCTGAAAATTATTGTAAAAATTCTGAAAAAGAGTTAGATCTTTATATGAAAATTTTCTGAATTTATTAGTTTTTTTTTCGATTTGTACATGGTTTGAAACTCGATTTTTTATGGTTTTTATAGTAGAATAAACTATGTTTTCATTGTACGTTTTCGTTTATTGGTTATACTACTTCTTCAGCTTTAAGCCGACTCCGAACGGCAGATGAGGAGCTTTTTCATGGCAGAAATACACTCGGAGGCTTACCATTGTCTGTTGAGGGAACCTCTATTAGAAACAACATTTTCTTTATTTTGGTGTTTCACTGAGATTCGAACATACGTCCTCTCTGGATTCCGAATCGTAGCACGCACCAACCCATTCACCTCGGCGGCCACGGTACTAAAATTACTTCTTGAAAATAAAGTTAAATCAGGAAAGCGTCCGGCAGAGGATATTGGAGAATCGAAACCAAAAGTAGCAGCCCCTCTGGATTACCCGTTTTCACAAGGTGGAGACTTGCAGAGACAAAACTAATAGAGGCTCTTAATGGGTATTATGCCATATGAATATCAGCTTTTGAGGAGTGTCTTTAGAAGCAGTAGAAGACACAACTCATTTAACACTTCCTGTGTGATTTTTTGACTCCTCGTAGAATGTGTTACAGATTTCGGGAGGAACCCGTTTTGAGGAAATAGAAGTTTAGGCATTTTAGATTAGAGATTAGATTTGTGGGGGATGGGCAAATCCAAACAATCAGTCAGTAGACCACTGTACTACATCCGGATAGATATCTGTAGAAAGGATAGAGATAGGAAAGATAAAAGGTGGATGGTAAGGAAGAGGAAGAGGATGAACTTTGTCCATACTCAGTGTAGCGCAACCCAATATCCTAAGTCTGATTCTGGAAAATGCAGGGCAGCTACAGAGAAAATGCTCTGCAGTGCCGTCACTCTCAAGGCAGGATAGGCATATCGGGCTATCCACGACCGCCATGGTAGCCATATGCTGATCACAGACGTTGTGCCCTGTGATTACACCCACCAGTACTCTCAGGTCCTTTCTGCTGAGTTTTAGGTTAGGTTTCCTTTTTGGTTCTTTCACAAAGCACTTGGCTACTCTGCACGAGTTCAACTCAGACCTACGACCTCTGTGGGTAGACCTCATGAAGTCCTCAATCCATAGTCGAATCGATGCGGAGTTGACACCTAGAAAGGGTTCAGGGCCTAGTGGCATACTGCCATAGCCTTCATTTGCCAATTTATCAGCTAACTCGTTCCCTGCAATACCACAATCTAGAGGCACCCAAATAAGACTAACTTTGTTGTGTTTTGCAACACTCTTCAGTTTTGTCATACATTCACCGACTAACTTCGAAGAGCAGCGAGGGTTAGCAGGGGCTTTCAGTGTAGCTTGACTGTCACTAGAAATTCCAATACTGCTGTCTCGCCACTGTTTCTCAATTTTAGGCATGGTAATTGAAATTGTGCTAGCTAAAATCAGGGGATTTCTTCACCACATGCAGGAATATACTTACATATATATTTTCCAGTGGTTCCTAGCGGTAACATAGGGCCTCATGCAGGAATGAAACTATTTAAATACCGGACTGTCCGAATGTGTTTGTAAGTTTTCGACGAAGTCTATCCTTCGGTTTTTAAAGTAATGTTAAAAAAAATTAGGTATAACTTAATTTTTTATTATTTATAATTGCACAAGCTACATGCCGATATTAAAATTTAAAATTTTTTTCTTCTTTGTTCTATAATCCTCTCTCTCAGATATTGTTCGCTACCTGGCGGCACGTTTTCCAGAAACTACCACAATCACCGACAACGATGGTCGAACAGCGCTTCATTATGCCGCCACCATAAACGATAATGGACACTTCTACAACGTACTCGCACAGCTAGGTGCCAACAGTAAAGCAGTGGATAAAGTAAGTTTTTTGAATTGTAATAGTAAAATAGTGGAAGAGGGTTAAGCTAGGGCCCAGTTTTGACGGGGTACTTGAGGTCGACAAACTTTGAGACAAAAATTTGAAAATTCCTTTTCAAGGCAAAATCCTCGGTATACCATAATTTGAAATTCGACTATAAATGCTGAAAAGTTGACGAAAAATGTAGAATGCCAACCCCCAGCTTCCACAAGAAAAAAATAAAGAAATCGAAATCGCCTTTTTTCGGACCAATGAACATACGAGGTGTGTTCAAAAATAAGATACATTTTCAAATTTCGCGGGCTACGTACATTCGAATTTCGATTATTATTATTTTTTTATGCTGGTACACTCCTCTCGAAGATATGTTCACGGGCTTAGAAATATAGCATGTTTAGTTTGTTTGTGTGAGGCACAAATACTATCGAAAGAAATGGATCAAAGAAGTTGCATGAAATCTTGTGTAAAAAATAGAATTAAGTGCTCAAAAATACTTGAAATATTGACAGTGGTATACCGTGAGAATACTGTGATTAAAAAAATGTTTACAAGTGATACAAGGTTTTCAAAGAAGGACGCCCCAGCAGATAGACAACCGACAAAAATGTTGAGAAAGTTAAGAAAAGTGTTATGGATAATCGTCGAATCACAATTAGAAAAGTTGTTGAGGATGTCGGCATATTGGTTGACTCATGCCCTGCATTCTTTTCTGAAATGTTTGGACTGAGGCGTGTGTCAGCAAAGTTCGTTCCAAAATTGCTGTAATAAATTGAATTGAAATGCTGACCAAAAACTACGTCGCATGAGAAACGCTTAGGAATTGTTGAATGACGTCAACGATCATCCCGATTTGCTTAAAGGGTCATGATGAATAATGGATATATGGTTATGACATGGAAACCAAAGCCCAATATTCCCAATGGAAGAGTCCAGGAGAGCCAAGACTAAAAAAATCACGACAAGTTCGATGAAATGTCAAGGGTTTTACTCTCTATATTCTTCGATTACCATGGCGTAGAGCATCAGGAGTTCTTACCACACGAGGTCGTACGGTAAACAAGGATTATTATCTTGAAGTTATGCGTCTTTTGCGAGAAGCAATACGAAAAAACACCGCGATTGTGGGGAAAAAATCATGGCGTTTGCATCATGATAATGCACCTGCTCACTCCTCTTTGCTTGTGCGAGATTATTTGGCCAAAAACAACACCGTTATCAGTATTCTGTCCCCGTATTTACCAGATTTGGCGCCCTGCGACTTTTTTCTGTTCCTAAGATTGAAGAGATCCGTGAAAAAATGGCGTTTTGCGACGATTGTGGAGATAAAAACCGAATCTCTAAGAGAGCTCAAGGACAAAAAGGAGTAAAAAGTGCTTACCAGAATTGCTTCGAGTATTGAAAAAAAAAACGCCGGCACCACAAGTGTACTCGTATTATATCTGAGGGGGACTATTTTAAAGAAGATAAAATATAAATTGATAAATAAATTCACCTTATTTTTTGAATAGACCTCGTATGATGCCTCGGCATTTCAGCGAAAAAAATTGTCAAAAATTAACACCACTTCAAACTTGCACTTATATAAAATTAAATTGGCTATAAGACTGCATACCCAGAATTTTTCTAAAGATTCGAAGTAAAAAGTTTGATGCAAACTTGCCGATTTTTTATAATTTTTATATACAGTTTTGAACTTCGCTTTATATGGGTTATAAAAGAAATAGAAAAATATAGTAAATAAATAGACGCAAGTTATCAAATATTGCATTTCTGGACGCTGATAAGGCGTAAGGCTAAGTAAAAATCTTGGCTAGAAGAACTTAAACTTTCACGAAGTATGCAGTGGATTTTATTTGGGTGTATACTTAAATGCTTAATTTTTTTGCATCTACGCGTAGGCGGCAAAGGTGTTTATTCATAATATCAAAGTAGCAAAGTGAACTAACAAAATGTAATAAAAATAAAATAAATAAAATTGCGGGGTTTTTAATGAAGACTTTGTATCGGAAAACCCTGGAAAAATTTGAAAAAAAAAATATCCATGAATTCTCTCTCGTTCATGTGCGAGCGAGTTTGAATTAAATTCTGTTATGTACCATTGGTATTGGTATATATATATACATATATATAATATATTGGTACAGTAGAAATATTCTTCTTAATTTTCTATACAGACACAGAACAGACCTTAGTCGAGGTACTTTCTCTTTATTAATGGCATGGTGAGGCAAATAATAGTAATCAGCAATTTCAATAGAGGGTATTATGTTCAAGTGTTTCGTATTCCAAAATAATCCTATTGCAAGAGTCATATCCATGGTTCACATCAATACCTCCGTAAATAACGCACTAACGCACTGCATATTTATACTGCATGCGGAATTATTAAAAAAGAAACGCACATTTCTACAGTCATTTTTAATTACGTCTTCGCAAACTTTTTTCAAGCGTGTGAGCGACACCTGCTGGTATGATAAATTTGTTTCTATTTTCCACAATCTCAGTGGTTGTGGTTGTTGCCACTGGGTATATTAAGTCTGCCCAGTGCCCAGTGGCATTTCCGTTGCCTGCTGCATGAAACCGCAAACAAATGCTCAGCGAGTGGTTTAATAACAGCCATATCCTGTTGAGGCAATTAACGGGCCTGTGCCACGACAATGTATACCCACGTATGCGTTGCTGAAGTCACGTAAGCTAATCGATGTATAGCATCCGTCCTAGCGCTCAAGTACGTGTCGGGCAGATTCTGGCCAGCTGCGATGGCGTATACACTGCGTTAAATAACTAAAGCGCTAGGAAACACTGACGAGGTTTAACAACTCATTAATTTTTTATTTAATTAAAAAAAATTTATGAAAATATAATTCATTCCCCTACAAAAAATATACATTAAAGTGTCAAACTTTTAACAAATTAAACAATACAGAAAAAATGTCATCAAAAACTCACACTAGGAGAATTTTCAGACAAATTTAAATTTGGGGTATGCATTCTATACATTCAATTTTGGAAAATGAATTGTAAGCGTAAAATAGCTCAAAAATAGTCTTTTAGCTGGCGGTTTTGCGCATTTTCTCCATATAACGAATGTTCGAAATCCACTTTATATAGAGAAGATGCGCAACATATTCAAGGAAGAAAATTATAAAAATTTAAAGAGATTTTTTAGAAACTTGAAACTTGAACTTAATTATTATACTTGAAATTTTTGTAAAACTTTGATTAGAAAATTTTAATTTTTAATTGAAAGGTTTTGAGTTTTTTTTTTAATTTGGAAAAGGTTCGAACCTTAAATTTGCATACATGGTTTTTGCATGAAAACTAAATATATTTTTATAAAAAGTTATTCAAATTAAATAAGAAAGAAATTAATTGCCAAATCTTGTCAGTAAGTCCCTGTGCTTTAGCTATCTGACGCCGTGCATCTTCTTGAAATTTAAAGAGAAAGAAAAAAACCAACAAGTAAGATGCAATCAAAACAAAAGAAAAAAGCGGTCAAGGACAAGAAAGTCGAGAATACTTTTGAGGAGTTCGTCAAGCCTTACATTTTCAATACCGGTGTTGGAGGCCTAAAACCCAAGGCCATATAGTCCAATAAAATTTGTGTCTGTTTACTCTTTGTAGTTTTTTTCATTTTGAACCTTTTTTACTTATCTTCCATTTAAATATCGCTTTCCATCAACCTTTGCCCATTGTCCAGTTATGCAATGCGTTAAACGAACAACAGGATTGTGCTAGTTGGGCCTCTTTTTGCCGATAGGACCTCACTTTGGTTGTGCCCTTTAAAGAACTTGTTTTTGTAGTTCCAGTTGTATGTGAAATTGCTCCTCTGCAAATTTTACATTTTCTTTGTTTTTTATTGCTGTTTGATTGTATTTCTTATTTATGTTGTTACTATTCCGATCTTTTATGAACCTCTAAAAGTAAATTTTGTTTTCTTTTGCTTTTCTTACCTGAAGGTTGCCACCCTGTCATCAACTTGTCAACGGACAGCTTATTTTTTATCACCTTTTGTTTTCGTTCCCATTTTGTAAACAAATTCGTTTGTGTGTGCATATTTTTTTTCTTAGTCACTTCGACTTATTTCTGTTTGTGTTATTTGCATATTCAGTACTGAGGTAGTTCAATGAAGAGTTGTATTTACTTACAGGCGGTGCAATTAAATAATTAATCTTAGAGCAGACAAATAACAAAGAAAAAAGAAAGATTCCAAAAATTAAGGAACAAACTTCTAGGCATGCATACAAAACTGCAAATGTATCAGAGGGAAACTGAATCCAGAAAAGTTACTTATACGCACCGCCAGCTATGAGTTTAAGAAAAAAGTGTTAATAATCTTTTCGCATTATTTCCGTGTTGGAATTGTTATATGAACATACTTAGAATTAGTTGATTTAGACTCAGTATGTACTGGATTTTGATAACTTTGGTACATTTTGAAGTCAACTTCGTAATTTCGCGAATGAAGATATCCTCGCCTCTATTGGCAAAAAACTCACTTTCATAAACCTCTTTTGAGGAGAATTTTGCATTAACAGGAAAACTTTTAAAACCCTTGTGACAAAAGTAGTTTATTTATTTATATATTGGTAATTTTGCCTTAAAATTTAAATTCTGGGCTAATTGTTTTGGGCTTTGGCTGCGCAGGTCTTAAGGAAGGATAGTTCCTGATACCAGTCCGGCCTATTTACCTAATGAAATAGGGCATCCGGCCGCCGTAGCCGCATGGGTTGGTGCGCGACTACCATTCGGAATTCACAGAGAGAACGTCGGTTCGAATCTCGGTGAAAACACCAAATTTAGAAAAACATTTTTCTAATAGCGGTCGCCCCTCGGCAGGCAATGGCAAACCTCCGAGTGTATTTCTGCCATGAAAAAGCTCCTCATAAAAAATATCTGCCGTTCGGAGTCGGCTTGAAACTGTAGGTCCCTCCATTTGTATAACAAAATCAAGGCGCACATCACAAATAGGAGGAGGAGCTCGGCCAAACACAAAAAAATGGTGTACGCGCCAATTATATATATATATAATAGGGCCTCCGAAACAAGCTCGTATCGCATCTAGCGTGTTGCTGAGGATACATATTGCGGCCTGGCATTGTCTTTCTAGTTCGCAAATTCTAATCGTTTCGATTCAATCACCTGCTATTAGAGTCTGGTCAGTTGCTGACAGTGATGTCAGCAGTGGAGTGAGTGTTTCTTTTCCTGGAAGCAGCTATAGTGAATCATTTGCAATAACTTCCACCAACCGCACAACAAATCCTTGTAGATCGTTAATCCACTCTTAGTGATCCTTGGCCCGACATTCAGCAGCATATTTTTCTATTATTTTTCTCTTATGCGATTTAGTTTCCATTTTGTTTTAAAAAGCGATAAACTTTTTTACCTTTTAGCAAAAAAATTGCAAACACTAGTTTGGTTTAAAAGGGGCTTTCTTCACTAATTCCCAAGTCACCCAAGCATCGGTCTTTGTTTTAAAGCCGGTACTGTGTAAATATCATAATTCAAAGGGGTCCTTGGGTTAATGTTCACTCCCTAGTCTGTAGTTCATAGTTAAGTGATCTTTCTCTGCGATTTCCATAGGCTTATCGACATTTTCGAGTATTCGCCAACTAAATAGAATTATTGCGTTTGATACTACATTGGTTCCATGAACACCTCAATTTTTTTTCCGTATGCTATACCTTATCAATTTGATCGGAGAGTATTTAAGAGTCAATCAAATTTAGTTATAAACATAGTTTAATCGAATGTGAAGTGTACCTCTTGATTTATGCCTTATTTCGTTTAATATCGTGAGGATTATTGAATTCCTTAAATGGAAATGAATTCTTTCCACTCAATCAACATATTGAAGTATAAAGCATGGAGTGTGAGCACCATGCAGTAGTGAGCAGTAGAGGCTGGTAAATTCTTTTGTTTGCTTGTTAGAAGCAACTGAGTAGTATATAGTGTAACATACTAAAACTTAACTCACGAAGTGAAGAGTCGCGCAGTTATCGTCGATATATGTGCAAATCACACCAAAAGAGAAAAATCAAATTTTCTTATGTGTGTCCGTACATTCGTTCATAAGGTTTGCCGTGAATTAGCGGTGATGCAGAATCTGTTGCAAAACGCAAACAATACGAGCAACTTTATAACAACGTCCGATATGTAGAATTCATTCAACAACTGCAAGCGATCATTGACGAGGAATCCCTTGTGAGGTAGCCTAATGTTTCTAAGGTCATATCCATTGAGTTGTCCATGTTTATCTCCGATATAAATCCTACCTTATGCGCAGAAGACAGTTTATGCCATAGCAAATACCTGAACAGCGAGCTATCCGATCAAATCGCCTTTGACGAAAAAAGTGTTTACCAAGCCTAAGAGACCAACCGCAGAAATAACAGATAGCTATGTTCCAATCCTACAGCTGTTTATGTTGTCAAACACACGAAGTTTCTGGCCATTGTTTTAGGTGTTCTTTAGGTAATTTCTTTAATGATGGATTTCGAGTAATTTTGCTGTATATATCGAGGCTCTAGAGATAGTAGTGAAACTCTGGATAGATAGTAAACGCGATGATAGCCCATACATCTTTTGATGAGTTTCTGCTCCTTCACACAAAGCGATGGAGACACATGGTTAGATGGATGAAAATTGCCTTGATTTTATAACACCGACCTTATGGACGCCTAATTCCTCTGACTTTAATCCTCTGGATTACTAAGTATGTGGCATATTTGAGCTGAAACCAATAAGCATCCTCATAAAACCACTTCTTCTCTGAAGGCTGGAATTAAAATCGTTATGGCATGATTTTAGCATGTAATCGTTTCCAGACCCGGATCGAGGACTTCATTTCAGCTAATGGAAATTTTATGGAATAATTTTTTAGAAATATTATTAATTGATGTTGCATAAAAAATTCGAGGTGTTTCATCAAATTTTGTTCAAAGTAAGAGAGGGTCGTACACACCCAGTATATGTTGTGTGTATAATGACTAGTACTTAAAAATTGCCACTGACAATTTTTCTCTTACTTATTTTTTGCGCATTATATGCGACTGGTAGACTATACACAATTGCCTACAACTACCATAACAACGTTCATAACCCTCGTACATGAAGGGAAATGTGGGAGTGGAACGTTGTAAGAGAGGGCAAGTCCATCTCTGTATACGTAGATGGCTCAAAGCTCAAGAGTAGGGTGGGAAGAGGTGTATTTTAGAATTATGTGAAGATCTCCTTTAACTTCCCGCTACTCGAATACAACGGTTTTTTCAGACCGAACTAATGGGTATAATAAGAGCCATCACACTGGTATAGTAGTGTAATGCGATACCAGGAGATTATATCTACATTTTCACTGATAGCCAAGCGATGATTAAATCCCCCACAAATCAGTCGAAAAGCTCGAAGGTAGCCAAAGAATGCCACACATTTCTTAACGAAATGGCCGAGTCATTTCACACAAATATAAGATGGGCTCAAGGCGACATCGAGAATAACTGCATGGATGATTAACTAGCGAGAGCCGGCACCAAACTCACTGATAAGTACACAGACAATGACATACGCATACTCCTACAGACTTGTAAGCTACTTATTTAAAAAAAAAATATCCTTACAGTGAACGACAAATAGCGAAATGTGCCCACTTGTATTATAGAATCGTCCGACAATTGTGGCCAACTCTTAATGCTAAACGCACAGAATCTCTGATAAGCTAAAATAAGCACAGTCTTAGTACAGTGATTCCCATTATAACGAAGATTTACGATATCTAATAGACAGACACGCCCATAGAATGGGCATACTCGTACAGACACATTGTAGCAGCCAGAAACTGTTTTAGATAGAAAATTTTTCTATGCGTTGGTAGATCTCAGCTTCGTGGAAATCAAGTATCATCTAAAGTTTCTGAACGATTCACATTGGTTTTAGGGAGAGATAAGCACAAGTTCTCCTCGTGGCATAACAATGGTCTATGAACCTGAGTATGTCGCATAGTAGACAATCGCTACAACTTAACTTAAACTTTTTTTGTTTTACTCTCTAACTTTTCCTCCATCTCATTTTCTCCTCTACTCCGTAGCTCGGTCATACACCAGAACTCTATCAGCATAATGAGGGGGCCAAAGATATACTCAACTATAGACAACTACTAAGTAATTTCGGCGCTGAAGATCTCGAAGATGAACTGTTAAATGATCAAGGTAAGGCAACAATATTTTTATTACAATAACAATTTTTTATGTATGCCGATAAACAAAGGCAATTGTAAATAAAAAAATGTATATGCAGGTGTGCTTTGCGTAGCGATTTCGCAGTATTTTTTTGTGCTTTTGTTTCTTGTTTTTTTGTTATTTGTTTATCCGTTGATTGATTTTCCTTAGTTTATGACTTAATTCAAGGTTTGCGCAAGTAACTTTTTCCACTCTAATTTTCCACCCCAAGCAAGGCAAGGCTGTAGCTGTAGTTTACTTGTAAGGCGGCACGTTATCTTGATTTGCTTTAGAATCCTTTCAGCACTATTGACTTGTGGTTTTGTTTTCCAGTGAAAACAGTACACCCGCTCATCATTCATTCAAAATGCAATACTCGTACATATATCTATTAATTTTTTTACTTTGAAAATGTGTGTGTAAGTAGCATTGGTAGTGGCTAATCTAACAGACGACTCGAGGGTGTTCAGGTGAACTTTTGTTAGTTCTACTTAAATTAATAATTATATTGGTTTTTACTTGTAAGCTTAACTGGCGCACGGCCCCATTTTATGAACCACCCATCAGATGGTGGGTACAGTGATAGTGCTAGTATATATGTATGTAGTAGCAGGTGGCATCTACGGAAAATTCTACCGTATGGGTGTGTAAGTTTTTTAATATGTCTGCGTGTATAGGTATTAATGTATATGAGTGAATACCCTACCAGCGAAATTACCTGGCTCTTAATCGGCAATTCTTTTGGAAATTGTGAAACAGTTCGCGTTCTTTCTATAAAATTTGTGATTATTACTATTCTAAAATAAATACGTCCAGCTTAATAACTGGCATAATTTAAAAAATCGAAAAATACAATAAAAAAAAAAACAATGAGGGTTAGTGCTAGGAATAGGATCAGTCATATCGTGGACGAGTTATAGTGAATAAAAAAGTTTAAATTGAAACGTTTTTTTGTTTTAGTCACTTATTTTTTTAATTTTTTCTTTCTTATGAAGTTTTATACTCTACTATTTGAGCCGGCATTGGACAACGGTTTATTTCTTTAATTTAAGTACTACACCTTTTTTGATAGCTAAAAAGATGTGCTAGTTTTTAAAATTATTTGCAGTTTACATCCCAAATTTTTTGTTGAATGATGAGAAGTAGAAAACACTCGGTGAAAAATCGTATATTAAATTCATTAATTTGTCAAGCAGCCATTTGTACTGTCAGGTCTTTTGGTAGAAATTTAGTTGACGATTTTTATTATTTGCAAAAAAAAAAAAACAAAAATAAAAAACCTTTAACTAAAAATCGAAAACAACGGACCCTTGCACTAAAATTTATAAGCGCAGTTTGCGGGCAAAGAAACAAAAAAAAAAGTGTTAATTATCTTTAAAATCAAATATCTTGAAAACGATAAGGGTTTATCATGTCATTTTAATTAATTAATATAGAATTACCTAAGCAATAATGCCTTTAAGTATCGAGAACGAATTGTTAACATATATAAGTACAGAGTATACCAACTAAAGCTTAAGAGGTTCCGGTGGTCTAGAGCTCGAAAAATTTGGATATCTTCAGGATTTTTTTACAATAAAAAAATGAAAAACTGTATTTAAATTTTTGGGCCTTTGCATACAAAAAAGGAAACAAGAACATTTTTTTAATTTTAATAATTTAAAAAATGGCGCTGAAATTGACCCTCCCGAAAAATTGTTGTTTGTCTATTTTGGCTCTCCTATTTATCTGAAACACAAAAACCAAAAAAAAATTATAAATTAGTAGCTATGTGCCGTACCAGAATAGAATAAAAAAATTAACAAAATGGCGCAGTTTTGAATTTGATACTCTAAAAATGGGGTTTTTCAGTTTTTTAATAAAAAAATAGAAATACGAAATAATTGAAATAATAATAGGATTCTAGTACAGGCGATAGCCATTGATGTTGTGAACAACATATTAAAATTTCAGATGATTCGGTTGAATATGTTTTTTGTTTTTGACAACACCAGGCCGAAAAAAGTAGTTTTGAGATAATAGAGTTTAAAGTGTTGACCATTCAAATGCGACTATTGATGCCGTCGCGGGACGAATCTGACTCTACATGCTAAAATGGCTGTAGAATCGCAAATACTTGGAATATGCTTCCAAAAATTTGACAGTATATTCTTAAAAGCCTATAGGTACTTTCGAAATATCAAAACAAATCGATTTTTTGAAAATTCTGGGCCACCGCGGCACTTTAAGCTCTTCTTTATTAAGTTATGAGGATTCCTTTCCATAAAATTCGTTTACACTTCAATCTGGTAATTTTTTTATTTAAGACTTGTAGAATTTTTATTCACTTTTTTAAACTATAACAGGCTGCACACAAGTATTATAGTATTCCGGCAGTTTGTGGCAGAATTTTTTTAATACTGAACAATAACTTTCAAATTCATCAAATACGCGCAAGTCCATACAATTTTTGGATGGTGTTAAGTTAGGACCAATACTATTGCAAATAAAATAAAGAAAAATGTTTTTGCACCAGACTTGAACCTCTCTTCCCATAAGTGCTGTTGCTGAAACTTGTTCACTTCCGAAAAGGTTCTGATATAGCAAGATCCAATTTGAGGGATTTGATATTGATCTCTACCGCCTGTGAAAATATTCACATTGATAATACCCTGAACGATTTGGAAAATTTGCACAGCTGGAATGCTTACAATATTAGCCAGATTTTCAATACCTGTGAGATTTCTGTAACTACTCAATAACTTCTCATCCGATAAGAAAAAAACGCATGTCGGCGTAAAATTGCTCAACTTTTAAGTATTGTATCGCTTCTCTTTGTCAGTATTCGTAAGTCGAAGGATTCGGAGTCGTGTTTTTTTATGGGTGATGTAGTGTTACAAATGCCTTCGCAATTACAGCGAACGTCGTCTACTGCGTTGTTCGTCTACTGGGGTGTGATCACTAAAACAATCCCTCCTCCTCCTCTGAGGAGACTCTCTTCCCGGAACTACATTCTACATTACTTCGGGAGGGTCCACAACGACGTCCGTGAAATGGACCAGTTCTATTCACCCATGTCTGGCCCATTCACCATATTTGTAGCCAGCTTCAGCTTCCATAGGCTTGGCTTCTCATGTTTCCGTCCGCGAGGCTTCGCTTTTGTGTACTGTGTTGAGGTCTATCTTGTTTTCCGTAATACGTCTTCAATGTATCTTTTAACCGAATTCCAGCTTCCCCGCCGTCGTTTGTAAACTTGTTTTTTTCAGGTCTATAATTTGCTATTTCATATCCACCAATAATAATTGAATTAGGGCTCAACGGATAGACCACTTGGTGGCCGCCCATAACATATTATGTTATAATATAAGAGTCTATAATACAAATTGCGGATTTGTATTTTTTGACTACATAATAAAATGCACTCAATTAAGATTTTAACGCATTGCACTCAGACCTTATTCGCTTGACGCCAATCACCAACTCGAAACGATTTCGGCCAAATTAGGTAAACATTTTTCAAATACCATATTTTGAAAACATTTAAGAATAAACAGTAGATAACAAAATTTCACCAGTTTATTTATTTGTATGTCGAAAACAACAACCTTTGATAAATATTACTCTCTGATATTAGTTTTGCTGTGATATTTAGTGCAATAATAGCCATGATGTATCCTATCACAGTAATACTAATTTTCCCGCCCACCTCCGGGCATTTAATGGTCAGAGCAAATCTTGCAGTCCTTTTTTGGCCCTTTGGCCAAGCCTATCATGGGCGCTGTAGGAGCGTCGCTCAGTGACTTCAAAGCACTCGGGCGCTGCTGGAGTTGACACTTCAAATCGGCCTGGCACCGTATCGGCGTCGCTCGAGAGCAAAGAGTTAATTATTTCAATTTGGTGCTAAATTTTTAATTTTTCTTCTTCATTCCGGATGTATACTCAATTCTAAACTGTTTTCACTCAAAAATAAAATCCAAAAGTAAATTTTGACGATTTCACTCAAAAATAATATTCACTCACAATTAATATTCAGTTTTAATTTTCTTAATCGAGCATGATGATTACATATTGGTGGCATTTTTATACAAAATCAAATGTTGCGTTTTAAGGCATTCGATTTTTTATTTCTGGGCGATAACTTAAATGAAATTTATGACATAAACAACTATTTTAAATTTGTTTTGCCCCCACTTTGAAACTACTACTACTTTAATAACAATTTTAAGAACTCGGTTTTTTCAGAACTCAAAAATGTATTTTAACAATATTCCGAAAACTATTCTACTTTGTTAATACCACTTGATATTTGGGTTTAGGAACGAGTTTCGCATTAGTCAGATGCCAAAAAATGGATCAAAGCAGTGCATTAACCGACAATATCTGTGATTTTTTAGGTATTATCTTTTTAAACAGTTGGTTTAAACAGATGACGCACGGTTCGTGTTTTGTTTCACTGACAAACTTCTTCAGTTTGGCCTATAATTTAACCATGAAGCGTCCTACAAACGAACAACGCTTGCAAATCATTGAATTTTATTATAAAAATGCGTGTTCTCTTAAAAAAGTTTATCGCGCGATTCTCCCATTTTATGGTCAGTTTAATCGACCCACTGAAGCGGTTATTTGAGCTATTGTGACTAAATTTACATTATTGGACATCAAACCACCAACACACTTATGTAGAGTGCGAACTGAAGAAAATATCGCAGCTGTATCGGCCAGTGTTAATGATGACCATCAATTATCGATTCGTCGCCGTTCGTAGCAATTGGGCCTCTGTTAATCAACAACGTGGAAAATTTTGCGAAAGGATTTAGGTGTGAAGCCTTTCAAAATACAGCTGGTGCAATAATTGAAGCCGACCGACCTACCGCAACGCAGAATTTTTGGTGAATGGGCTCTTGGAAAGTTGGCCGAAGATCCACTTTTTCATCGAAAAATTGTGTTCAGAGACGAAGCACATTTTTGGATCAATGGGTACGTAAATGAGCAGAATTGTCGATTTTGGAGTGAAGATCAACCAGAAGGAGGTATCATTGGACCGTACATCTTCAAAGATGCTGCGAATCGTAACGTAACTGTGAATGGTGAGCGCAACCGTGAAATGATATCCAACTTTTTTTTGGTTTCAGCAAGACGGTGCCACATGCCACACAGCACGCGTAACAATGGACTTTTTGAGAGGCGAGTTCGGTGAACATTTTATTTCACGTTCGGGACCTGTCAATTGGCCACCCAGATCGTCCGATATAACGCCTTTAGATTATTTTTTGTGGGGCTATGTTAAAGCTCATGTCTATTCAGACAAGCCTGCTTCAATTAACGCATTGGAAGACAACATTAAAGCATTTATATGTGAGATACCGGCCGAAACACTGGAAAGAGTATGCCAAAATTGGACTAAGCGGATGGACCATTTGAAGCGTAGTCGCGGTCAACATTTGCATGAAATAATCTTTAAACATTAAATTATATGGACTGTACTATCGATTAAAATAAAAATGTCATGGATTTTTCTGAATTTTGGGTGTGTGTTTTTTTTAAAACTTTCCTATAGCTCTTAAAAAATCACCCTTTATTTAAATGATTCTAATATAAATTCTATAAATATATTTCCAACATCAATTTTTAGCAAAATTTTTTTATGAAACGCTTATCTTATTGAATTGTTTTTAGGGATTAATGACGCCTACTTCTTGCTTATTGGTCCATTGTGAGCAAGTCTAATCCAGAAATCCAGAAATTCGAAATTGAAATGGCGAAATTGTTTACTGCTTAAAAAAATATCACTTGCCTTGTTTTTCATTTAAATGCATAGACCAACTGCACTTAAAAATGCACCCTTTAGCTTAAGAGCATATATACACCTCTTATTGGAAAACCCTTTATAACTGCATGGAAGATATGCAATCGCTTACATATTTCATTCGCTTCCTCAATAATATAAAGCAAACTAATTTTGGTTCGTATGCCAGCGTTCAGTAACTAGTCACCAGCAGGCTAGTTTCCACTCAATAAGTTGTATGCCAGAAATTTGCCTCACAAGTGTGTAAACAAACATAGGTGCATACATACATATATAATACACTCAGTCTATGTGTATGTAAGTATATTACATACCTACATGTGTATTGGTAATGGAGAGTCGTGTGCTTTTACGGCAGTTAGTCATTGATTTACTGTTCTGGTCAACACACGTGTGCCTGCGGTTTTTCTAGGTCACTTTTGATTATTTTGACCGCATTCTTCCAAGTTATTTCGTCCACTTTCATTACTTTTGTACATCCAAAGTTGTTAGTGGCTCAAAGCGAAGTGCTTACTGTTCAAATAAATTTCTATTAAAGCTTTGAATAAAATAATACGACTTCATAAATTTATATAGTACGGAAATGGCGCAAACATTCGGGGATCGCGAGTTCTTCAATAGTCTCATCAATAATATTGATGATATTTTTGGTATGTTTATATAGTTGAATTTGAAATATGGTATACTCGTATAGTGAGAATAATGAGATGCTTTTTGGTGTTTTCTTTCTAAAACATTTATTAGAACGCAATTAAAATTTATAATTTTTTTTAAGTGTGAATTAGTCTCATCAAGCGCGCAGCACATAATTCATTATTGCTGTGATTAAGTGACACTTTGTAGTTAAAACATTTGGTGGAAGTAGAGTCATGCTAGTGCCGACTTTTGTGTGCCAACAAACGCTCATGTGGGAGTTTTAGTTCATTATTTCACTTTAAAGAAAAATGTGGCGGAAAGTCATTTGATGTTTATGCAGGCTAAGTGTGTATGTAGTGTGACTCAACTGACAGAATAAGCAGCTAAGTAGCCACGTTGTATAGAAGATTAAAAAAAAAGAATTGAAAAACGCAATACTAAATGTATAAAACTGCAAAGCATTGCGAAATGATTACGAAATTACTAGGAATGATCTGTGGTGGAGATGTGGTCTGAGTAGCACAGCCCAGATCCAATTAGCACAAAAGATGCGCTTGTAGAACCACTGTTTTTTATTACTCGAACCATCTTGATTTGACTATGAATCTACCTATGTCGTCTATTTTCATTTCTGAAATTTCTTTCAAGTTAACCATCCAGAATTCCCACAGAATTCTATGTCATGGAGAACCAGGCTTGGGCACTCACACATACATATAGTGAAAGACTGTTTCCCTAGATTCTTCTTAATTGCAGCCGCTGTATCTATCGTTGGCATGGTCTGCCAAAAGCCAGTGGCTCGTTTTTGTTGACGTAATTCTGAATATGTCTGCTCGTGGATTTCTTAACTACTCATCAGTTCTGGATTTGTTTTGCGCACGCCTTGGGAACAACTTTTTTCTATCACTTTGGATTCGTTATAGGATGGCCCCTGTCTTGCCAGTTCATCAGCTTTCTCATTTGCTTTATCTGTGTATGGCTGTAGGAACGCAGATGCAAGTGTTGTCTTTCGTGCGCATTAAAGCATTAAGTTCTACATTGCATTGTCTGACAAGTTTTGAATTGGATATAGGTGACTCCACAGCTAAGATGGCTGCTTGACTATCTGAAAATATACAGAAGCACAAAAGTACTTCCGATAGTTGTGATCCAGACACTAAAAAGATAAATTGGGTTCCGTACGAATTAAGTTCGAGAGACGCTGAAATGCGTTTGACAACAATAAGAATTTCTGCTTACCTGCTAAGAAAGAGAATCAGGTTATGTGATAGGCGATGGACAATGTGTACAGTGCATAAGGAAAGAAATACTACTACTGCAAAAATACACCTCATCCGCTATTAGAAAAAACTTGTTCTATCATTTAAAATAAAAATAAATAATTGGCGCGTACACTTATATTAGGTGTTTGGCCGAGCTCCTCCTCCTATTTGTGGTGTGCGTCTTGCTGTTGTTCCACAAATGGAGGGACCTACAGTTTCAAGCCGACTCCGAACGGCAGATATTTTTATGAGGAGCTTTTTCATGGCAGAAATACACTCGCAGGTTTGCCATTGCCTGCCGAGGGGCGACCGCTATTAGAAAAATGTTTTTATTAATTTTGCTTTCACCGAGATTCGAACCAACGATCTCTCTGTGAATTCCGAATGGTAATCACGCACCAACCCATTCGGCTATGGCGGCCGCCGGTAATCACGCACCAACCCATTCGGCTACGGCGGCCGCCGTATTCGTTCTATCATTTACTGTTCTATTATTTAGTATTTCATGCCCGAACTCGGGCAATGGCGAATAATAGTTGGTTCGGTATTTGGCCGAGCTCCTCCTCCAATTTGTGGTGTGCGTGTTGATGTTGCTCCACAAATTTAGTGACCTACAGTTTTATGCCGCCTTTTAATAGTAGATGACTGGCTTTTCCCAAATGGCTTTTCTGGTTGCTAAGATCCAATATTTTGGCTCATTTAATTTTTATTTTTGCGGCAGGCTAATTCATATTTCAATTAGCTATGCAAATTTCGTTAAGGCCTTGAATTGGGGCAAGAATTGAGTTATCAAGTTATGTTTTCGTTTGGAACTAAGGTTTTTTTGTTTTGTTTTTGCCATTTATGATGCTTCCTGGAATAAGCTTAGGCGCCCAGTTATAACCTCGTCTCTAAAATTCACTTTTAAGCGCACATTTAAAACGCAAAATGCAACTATTTCCCATGTTCATGAGTTTAAATAGCAGGACAGGCCTGGAGAGACGATAGCTGAGGAAAAGGTACTGAGATGATTCCATCCATCTTCCAGACATCTGCTGTACAAGATGAGTTGACGAAACCTACCTTTCCAGGAGGAGGCCACAAGTTTTGAAGGACAAACAAAAATCGCTAATAAAAAAGTTTTTCTTACTCCGAGTACTTTAAAAATAAATAAATGAATAGAAAAATATTAAGTATTTTTAAAGACATTTAATACTTTAAGTGAATCTGTTAAAAATTTGTTGAGTTGTGTGTGCGGGCCAACATGAAAATGCAGTTTTGAGATTAACGCGCTTAAAGTTATAAAAGGAGCTTAAAGCGCGCAGGGAGATCTTTCGCAAAAATTTCCAGCATTGTGAGCAGATATAACAATTTTTTGTAATAATATTATTTTTGAAATCTTAAGATATCAATAAAAGCACGTTGTCTTGAAACAACCTGATTAGATTAAGCCCATACTTTGAGCAATTCAGCGATGAAGAGGTTTATTGAAAAGAATTGCGAAATCCTGATCTGGATTAAGCAATAAATTTACGCATATAATTCTCACCATATAAACAGTTTGCTTATGGTAGAGTATGCCTTGGAAATAGGATGAAATAGGATAGGCTAATTATCTGTCACTTTTATATCGAATCGATTTATTTTCTTAAGGAAGCCCAACAAGTAAAAGTGAATTCGAGAAAGTCTGTTGAAAACATTGCTTGAGCAAAGCTACAGCAGTGGCAGCCACAGTAGGATTTCTATTTCAAAATAATTTATAATAAAAAAAAAACAGAAATGTTTTCACATTCGTATTTTAACCGTAAGCAAGCATTTTTTTAAAATACTCTTTTATAAGGTGTGCATGAACCAAAATGAAGTATTGATTAATTCAAATCTACCACACTCTTATGAATATTTGATTCAAATTTGTTTAGTTGCAGGAGGTAATGGATCAATTATAGAAATTGGCACATTGCAGGTGGATTTTAGTTTAAAACACACAGTGGGGCTGAATTTGAATGAATCAGGAATTAAAGTATTGGTCTGAAGCAGTTTCTGTTGAATTCTTACGCACTTAGCCAAAAAAAGGCACTTGGGTTGTAACTATTACACTTCCAATAGATTTTATTCTTTTCGAGTTTTTTTGAGTTCGTATAAAGCATCACTAAAAAATTAAAAAAAAAAAAAATTATTAAAAATTATTTTCGAAAAAAATTGTTCACGCACATGTTGACAAACAACATTTTTTGTAATAAATGTAAGTTCTTTTTCATCGATTTATAACACAAATACAGTCCTTCTAATGTAAATATGACCAGCGAAATTCCAACTTAGAGTTACCTTTAACAAATTTATTTATTGCTAAATAAGTGTATCCTCTTCGCAAAACACGTTGTGAAATTTCTTTATTTAGAGAGAAATTTAGAAAGCGTAGGTTTTTTTTACAAAATGAGTTCCGCGTATGAAAAACGATCTGAAGCAGTGTTCCTTTGTACACACCATGAAGGTCCACAAAAATGTCGCGAGCCACATATTTCCAGCAAAATATTTGAAAAATTCGAAGACATTCCTAAATAATTGGGTGCAATGGTATACCGAATTTAAAAACGTTGACGACTTCCACCGACGAGGCCAAGAAAAAAAATTGTCTCTCAAAAGCAAGATCAGAAGATCTTTGATTTGTTTGTGACAGAATCGAACTCATCGTTGCATGTAGCTAGAGCAGTTTAAGGAAAAGTGTTGTTAATGTATCTTAAGACACGATTCGAGGGCGCTCATGTGCAGAAGGCCTCGAATTCGGGTGAAAATAAAAAAAAAACTTTGTTCTCATTATCTCACATTGAAGAATGGCTTGCATGGGCTAAGTTAAATTCAGAAAGGAATTTGATAAACATAGTATTCATGGATGAGTCTTCCTTTTGGGCGAATAGTTGCATAAATCGTTCTTGATGTTCTGCGGGTAATCGACAACTGTAACAAACTATTAAGTATCCAGTTAAGGTCCATGTTTGGAGCTGCTTATCCGAAAAATGATTTGGCCTTTTATTTGTGTTTACCGCTAATTTCAATGCAGTTTTGATGAATAAAATGTAACAAAAAGCTTGATTATCGTCAGCTGCAAAGAGGTTTTATTAGATTTTATTTGATTTTACTTGATTTTATTTGATTTTATAGGATTTTATTTGATTTTACTTGATTTTATTTGATTTTATAGGATTTTATTTGATTTTTCTTGATTTTATTTGATTTTACTTGATTTTATTTGATTTTATTTAACCTTGGATTTTATATACAAGGACGGAACGATTTTAAGCTTCGAATCAGAAGGTGTGTCGGATTGAAACTTTACCACTCTCCTGGCAACCTTTTTGGAAATGTTTGTACAATAATTAAACAAAAACTCAAAACAAAACAATGTTATCAAGGCAAATTCGTCTGATTTGGAGCCGATTACTTCCACAACTTGCGCAGAAATTAACACAAAGTATGACTCTAAGATGTGAGGCCATTATAGGTAATGGTGACTATGTATTTCATTGAATATATAGATATATATATATATAAATGGCACGTACACCCTTTTTGGGTGTTGGCCGAGCTCCTCCTCCTATTTGCGGTGTGCGTCTTAATGTTGTTCCACAAATGGAGGGACCTACAATGTCAAGCCGACTCCGAACGGCAGATATTTTTTATGAGGAGCTTTTTCATGGCAGAAATCTACTCGGAGGTTTGCCATTGCCTGCCGAGGGGCGACCGCTATTAGAAAAATATTTTTTTAATTTTGGTGTTTCACCGAGATTCGAACCGACGTTCTTTCTATGAATTCCGAATGGTAGTCACGCACCATCCCATTCGACTACGGCGGCCGCATATGATAAATATTAAAAGACTTTGCAATACAGTTTGTTAGGACGGTTATGTTTCTATTAGACAAACTGTATCTTGCTTGCAGCTGGAATTTTGCTGGATATCTATTAGCAGAAGGAATTCTATGCTGATATTTCGCAGGTTTCTTATACTAAGTATAAGTATAATAATGAAAAATTCTAATACATTTAATATTTATTGTTAATATTCACAAAATATATACTTTTTAGTTAATTAGTCATTTCTTATTCTTCTTGCATTTTTGTTTGAATTTTCATATTTCTTTCACGCAAGCGTATCAGTGTGACGTCACACTTGTTTGACAAGCGCAATCTTATGTTCTATCGTTCTTGCATCGTCATTGAGTTTTAATCACTCGCATCTACTACCCTGTGTGCACTGGATACTGTTACTTTTTCATCTTTGTTCTCACCTTAATGTGGACCAATTTCAATATTTTAAGGATATATGGCAACCAATTCCAGTCTGGTTTTTAACATATTTTTTATTAATCTGGACTAATACTATTTCTGCCATTTTGGAACGATTTGTGAAGAAATTTTTAGTGCAGTGATTAAATCGAAATCATATCTTGTGTGTTTCAAGGAATTAGGGGAACTTTTGTATTTTTCGCACATTGCTTCTTATCAACACTTAAAAATGCTTTCATTACTTTTTGTGTTATTATTATTTTTTTACTATTTTCATTTTCATATTTCGCATTTTATTAAATTTTGTCTAAACGTCGCTTAAAAATCATTGCTTCTGTGCTTGCATATTTAATAATCCTAACAAAATCCGGTATTAATTCATAAATTTTATTTTTCTCCCACACATGCCTCACCGTCACACACACCTTTACACGCTCTTTCTATCTTTTCTTTCTTTCCCTCGCTCTCTTTTTCAAATGCGAACACTCATCGCACCTCAACCACCAATCTACACAATCTGAAAACTCCCCAAAAGTACCAGATGATCTACACAGCTCACGACGTCAACTGCAAGATGTTGATTTCAACCGTACGCTCGATCGCTGCTTCAGTGTGATTGAGGAGTCCAGCAAAGTGCTCAGCGCCACCGCTGCCACCGCATTAGCGCATCGTAAGCCCTTAAGTGCCTGCACAATGCAACTCTCCGTTGTCAGCTATTTGAGTCGCTTTCTCAAACGGAGCGTCTTCGAGAGAATACGTTTGCGGCAAACACGACTCGATCACAATCTCTTCGATGTGATTTGGCCGGCGATGCGAAAAACTTCGATGTTGCGTCATCTCGAAGAGGATATCAATTGTGGCATCATAGCGCCTGATTTCGATGTGTTCGTCGTCTTCCAGGAGTTCCTTGTGCCACTCATCAAGGATATGCACTGCATGAATATTAATGATGACTTTAAGCCACATCCGCGTATCGCATTCTTTCCAATGGAGAATGGCATGCGGCTGAATACAGCCGGTTTCAGCTTCGACGATGAACAGAATTTAATACAACGTTGTAGTGTGGAGTGTTCACGAAATTTGGAAGAGTTTGAATTGCCATTGAGTTTGACAATAGGACAAGTGGAACAGGCCGAACGCATGATGATGGGTAAAATTTTCACCAATCACTTTGTCGAAGCGATCGGTGAGACGGAGTCGGGCAGTTATTATACGCTAACGGAATTGCTCGAAGAGAACTCAGAAATAGGTGCAACACTGAGTAAATTGGGTCTCATGATACCGCTACACGATACGAAAGATTCGGTGCAAGCAGCGGAATCACTGGCATTCAATGGCCATCTCTGGCCATATGGACGTGGCGTTTATATCAATTCGGCATACAATTTGGCACTCTGGCTGAACTGTCAGGAGCATTTGCGTGTCATTTCAACTTCGAATGATGCCAATGCCGCCAATATGGGCGCGGCCTATACGCGTGTCGGACGAGTTATCAGCTTTCTCGAGCGTGAATTACACTTTAAGGAGAGCTACTTTTTGGGTTACCTACAAGCACGTCCCGCCTACTTGGGTACGGGCTTAAAATGTACCACTACCATAAAATTGCCAAATCTGATGAAAGAAGTAGATAATTTGCGTCATCTCTGTTCGGTGCGTGGACTCAATCTCATTACGCAGAATCCCATGTCGAAATTGGTTGTGCAATTGGTGAATATGCAAAGCTTGGGCGTGATGGAATATGTGCTCTTTCAGGACTATTGCACGGCAGTAACGAATATTGTGTCGCTGGAAAAAGATATGTCCTTGACGAACTCAAAGCACATTGCCTCAATGTTGGTGAAAATATTCCGTCGCAAAAAGAACAGTCTAGTGGAGCGCAATTAGAGTCACCGAATAAAGGCATCCAGAAAAAATGCATCAAGTGGCGCAAAGAGAAAAAGTACAAATTATATTTATGTAAACGAACTTCGCCAAATCATGAGGCCATCATTCTTCTCTTTAAATAAACAAATATTGAGGCAATACTTTGCATTATGTTAGACTATATGTATGTGTGTATTATACATACAAAGCACAATTAACACCTATAGGAAATATTTAAATATTCAATTATTTACTAAATGTGAATGCTTTTTAATGCTGCGTGTTATTATTACATACAAACCTAAATACCTAAATGAAAACAAAATGCTTCTGAGACTTTGTGGGCTGTGAACCTTTGAACTACTACAAATTCGGGTTCGTACATTTTTTTACTGATTCCACTTTTCGTGTGTTCACTTCAGTGTCCTGTGTGTTTTTCGTTTTTTTTCTGATTTTTCCATCATAGAAAAATTTGTATTGCAAAAACTACCGAATACGAATACTTTGTTTTTAGTTGCAAGTTAATTTTATGCATTTTCAGAGTATTTAAAGTAAGGCTAATATAACGCAATTTTCAATTTTTTTGGTTGATATTTTTAATTTTATTTTAATTTTTTACTTTTTTTTTTATTTTTATTTTATTGTTTATATAAAAACAGCACTAGTAAAATGTCTTTTGTAAGTAGTTAAACATGAACATTTTTTATATGGTTCAGTAGTGATAAATCACACACTTTGTTCACTTTAGAAATTAAAAAAAAAATACTTTTTTCTCGTTTTTGCTTAAACGTTGCCCCAATACTTTAAAAGCGACATACTCGAAGTATTGAGATGGGGAAATTATTTAATATTTTTATTAATATTTACTTCTATTTTAAATTTTAGTGCAGCTCTTCTTAGTTTGATTCGTGCAATGCAGAAAACTTTAAACCCGTTTATCTCGATTTTTTTGTTTGCCAAGAGGACTGGGCTTGTAATTCGAGCAAATTCGGACCAATTGGCTAGAAATTTTTACATATATTCTGCATGGAAGTATGAACGGATTTGTGTGTCTATATACAATTTTCTGACTATTCTCTTTTTAAGTTTTTTTGGATTGCAGAACCTTTTTAGTACTCAGTTAAGCGTATTAATAAAGGTATTTCTTGTTGTTTGAAAATTTCGAACGCTTTGTTTTAAACAACCCATTTTTGCTGTCTTGATGGACTGAAAATTTTAACTGCATTGATATCTAACTGTATTCATTTAACTGAACTGATATGTTTTCTTTGAGTGATCGGTGCGTCTTTTTATTACATACATAATTTAAAATTAAAAAAATAATATATCATTTTCTGAAACTTGTTTGTGTTTTATTTTATTTGATCCTTATTTGTATTGCCTTTTTTTTATGGATCAAGCAGTGTTTTTATACCTATTTGAAAAAATATATTATATCTTTGGATAATGGTTTTTTAATACTTTTTTTCTAAGCGCGCCTTTTTCTACCTTGACCGAACCACTGGAATTTTAACTGTTTATTGATCCTTTTTGTTGTGTTTTTTGTGATGGATCGAGAATTTTTTTATACCTATTTGAAAAAAAAATATATCCTTGGATATTTTTTTTAATATTTTACTTATTTCATAAAAAATTGAAAAAAGTATCTTCCGATATTTTTGTTAATATTTTACTCTAATGTGAAAGGAAAAATATCTTTGGATAATTTTTTTTAATAATTTTTTGTTTTAACTTGCCATTTCTCTCTTGACCGATTGACTAGAAATTTTAATTGTATATTCATACTTTTTTTTGATGAATCGATGTGTTTTGCTTTTTATTAATATACATAATTCACAAAAAAAAAAAAACCAAAAACAAGCTTTTCAGAATTTTTTTCTAAAATTTGAATGTTTGTTTAAATGCGTTCTTTTTCCAATTTTGACTGATTGACTTGCAAATTTAGTTGTATATAGTTTTGTTTCTAATTTGTAGTTTGTGCGTTGTTTTTTTTTTTTTTTTGATGGATCAAGCAGTTTTTCTTAATACCTATTTAAAAGAAAGAAACATTTTCGGAACATTTTTTTATACAATAGTTTTTCAATTTTTTTGTAAAGTGCCATATTTACAATCTTCACCATTTGGCTTGAAATTTTAACTGTTTATTAACCTTCTTTGTTCTGTTGTTGTTTTTTTTTTTTATATGGATCGAAACGTTTCTTTCTTACCTAATTAAAGGAAAAAATATCTTCGGACACGTTTTTTTTAATATTTTACTTTTTTGTACCTATTGAAAAGAAAAAATATCTTTGGATATTTATGTTAAAAATTTTTGAAATTGCGGCATTTTTCCTCTCATGACGATCGACTGGAAATTTTAGCTATACATAAATATGTATTTTTTGGAGTATTGATGCGTTTTGTTATTATATAATTCAAAATTAAAACTAATAACCAAAATTTAAATTTTCAGATTTTTTTTAATTTTGAACGCCTTTTTAAAAAGTGTTCTTTTTAAGGTTTTGACTGATTGACTTGCATTTTGAACTCTATATTGTTTTTTTTTCTTAATTGGTTTTGTTTTTGTGATGAATCGAGAAGTTTACATTAATACCTATTTAAAAGAAAAAAGCTTTTTTGAGATACCTAGTTTAAAAAAAAAAATTTCGAATAATAATAGGACTATGAATAAGTTCGTGCGGTTTTTTTTCGAAATTTGAAACTTTATTGACGTAAAATGGTTACAAATTTAATATTCAAAATATTGTCCATCGCTTACTACTACTTTTTCCCATCTTTCTGGCAATTCACGGATTCCCTTTGTGAAAAATTCGGTCGGTTTTGCCGCAATCCACGAATCGATCCATTTTTTGACTTCATCGTAATTACGGAAGTGCTGGTCAGCCAGGCCATGTTGCATCGATCGGAAGAGATAGTAATCGGATGGCGCAAGGTCTGGACTATACGGCGGGTGGGGTAGGACATCCCATTTGAGCGTTTCTAAGTATGTTTTGACCACTTGTGCAACATGTGGCCGAGCATTGTCATGTTGCAAAATAACTTTGTCGTGTCTATCGGCGTATTGCGGCCGTTTTTCTCGCAGTGCTCGGCTCAAACGCATCAATTGTCGTCGGTAGACATCCCCCGTAATCGTTTCATTCGGTTTCAGTAGCTCATAATACACAACACCCAGCTGGTCCCACCAGATACACAGCATAACCTTCAGGCCATGAATATTCTGCGCCGACGTCGATGTTGAAGCATGGCCAGGGTATCCATACGTTGCCCGACGTTTTGGATTGTCGTAATGGACCCACTTTTCATCGCCAGTCACAATTCGATGCAAAAAACCCTTTCTTTTGTGCCGTTGAAGCAGTTGTTCGCATGCCATAAAACGGCGTTCAACGTCTCTTGGCTTCAATTCATACGGCACCCAATGGCCTACCTTTCGGATCATTCCCATGGCTTTTAAACGTTTGGAAATGGTTGATTGATCAACTCCCAAAGTTTTTGCAACCTCTTCTTGCGTTTGAGCCGGATCTTGATCGAGCAATTCCTCCAATTCGGTATCCATGAACTTTGGCGGCGCACCCTCGCGTTCTTCGTCTTCCAAGCCAAAATCACCACTTTTAAAGCGTGCAAACCACTTCTGGCACGTTCGCTCAGATAGAGCATGCTCACCATAAACTTCCACCAAGATACGATGACTTTCGGCTGCTTTTTTCTTCATATTAAAATAATGAAGAAGAATTCCCCGCAAAAACACATTATTTGGCACGAAATTCGACATTTTCAAGTGTGGTAAAAATATTGTTGTTTACGCTTCAAATAAAAAACTTATACTGACGTTTGTGCCTTACGACAGTAGCTCTCCAATGAATGTTTGGAAATGTGGATCGATGGAATAATAATCAAGTTACGCCATCTGTTGTAAAACCGCACGAACTTATTCATAGTCCTATTACTTTTTGAAAATTTTGAACTATTCTTTTGAAGCGAGGAGGTTTTGCAATTTTAACCGATGAGCTAAAATTTTGGTTATGTATTCAAATTTCTTTTTTGATGAATCGATGAGTTTCGTTGCCACTTTATTTGTTTCCGGAAAATTTTGAAAACTTTTCTTTCGCTCCTCTATAGCTATTGCATTAAAATTTTCCAAAAAAGTATATTATCGAGGAAAAGTCGTATGTCCGCCACTATCTTTTGTATTATTTATGTAAAATTATTTGTGAAACCTGAAATGTGTACAATAGAGAAGTTCTCATGGAATTTTATATTATTTAAATTTCATTGTTTTGTTGTTCTTGGCGGTTCTTTTTTCAAGATTAATGTTGACCAAAAACTACACCATAATCAGAAATTTTATTCAGAAGACTTAGTCGCTGATCCCATTGCTTGTTACCATAATTGAAAATACTTCAGAAAGGATAGATATTTTCCACGGTTGAGGAAATAAAAGCCGTATTGCTGGAATAGCTCAGACCCATAACAAAAAACACTTCGAGATGGATATATGTGAAGGAGAAAAGAAAGGTGTTGATAAAAAAAAAAAAATACTTTTGAGAAAAATTAAACTCATAATTGTTTTTACAAACTTTGGGTTAGAAATAATAATCTAATAAGATTAAAATAGGGTAACCAGAACTAAAGAAAGAAACCAGCAACGGTGTGAGTTAATCCATCTCATCATCTCCATCAGTCAAGTTAATTCCATCTTTTTTAATTTAGCTCCATTCATTCCATTATATTATATATCATCATATATATATCAGAAATTGTGGTATGAATTGAGCAGCTATTTAGATGAGTTGTGGGCAGTTAAACAATAATTACGCGCTCACAATATGGGCTGTATGCTTTGGCTAATGATCAAAGCACAAAGCGCAGTTAATTCCGGATTAATAAAATAGCTGCCCTCCAGCTTCTGACTTGATGCTCTTCCTCAAACCATTGCTCTAAAATATTTTTAATTGAGTGCTTTTTAGGGATTTTTCTGCATGTTAAATTAATCATCGGATCGGAAAATATTGAGTTTTCTCTTATTCGTAAAATTCTTTAGTAGTAACCAGGAATCTCAATCTTCAAGATTATTTACGTGTACAATTTTCTTTTTACACAGCGCTTGTTTCACATTTTTCTGCAAATCAGTTTGTTTGTCGGCTCGAGCATATTAAAAAAGTTAACTCCAAATAATTTTTTTTTTGTAATTTAGTAGTTTCGAGATTTTGTAAAATGTTGCAAATTTTGGTATAACGTTTTTTGAAGTGAAATATCTTCAAGTTTCTTAACAGTGTTTTGTTTTTTTTTAAGTTTTTGGAAAAAATATACTTTCTCAAACTTTTTGTTTATTTTTTATAATTTTTGAAAAAACCAGCTACTAATGCGTGGCATAGTTGAGCACGGAATTAAGTATAGCCTTAAGGAGATTGAGTTTTAGAAATTGAGCTGCAAAAAGCACCAAGTATTCATTAAAATGTATACCATTTTCGCCTTAACCAACCTGTTTTCCTTAAACATTCATTTAAATAAAAAATCTACCAGATTTCACTCAATCACATAGTTTTTTTTTTATTGTATAATACATTATTAAAATATTGCTTTTTCTTAGTGGTAGGTGTCTACATATAAATGAATTTATTATTGCAATAAAAATAGCCTTAAAATAAACACAAGTTTATTAATTATCACTCTGGATTAATTTTCAGGTCAAGTTGAAAATGGTAGCAGTCAAATGAATCCTATTTTCAAAACGGAGCAAGGCAAATATTTGGCAAATAGTGAGTTATAACTTTCATATGGATATCTGCAATTACAGAACAAATTTAAAAATTTTGAATTTCCTCACCATCTCTTCCCAGATCTAGCTGATCCTCTTATCAAAGCACTCACTGAAATCGCCAACAAACGACCCGAGGATCCGGTCGCTTTTCTTGCTGATTATTTACAAAATTACATGCATCAACGCGATCCCGCAGAGGCAAGCAACAGTGGTAAGACCAACTCAACCGCGCCTATTACGTCCAACTCGCCGATGCTGCGTCGCACTGGTATGGGTTTGCAAAGTGTCCATATTGGAAACGGCGATGAAGATCGCATAGAAGAGGATCACATTTCAAACGCTGATGAGGAGGAGGAATCACATGCGAATCTCGATGATCGCGATGAGCACGGACAAAGCATGCTACATTTTGCTTGTGCGCGTTCACATCGACGCGGTGCGCTGATGCATCTTATCGAAGAATCAAATGTCGATATAACATATCGGGATGAATTGTATAGGACGGCGCGCGATGTATCGCTACAAGCGAATCAGCCATCGAATGCTAAAGATATCGATCGTTACGTGCTATCGCTAGCTGTTATTGGTAAGTTTGCAAAGATAATGGCAAGAGAGAGAAGGAGATGCGGGAGGAGAAAAGAGGGAGAGGAAAGGCGAAACATGTAGAAGCAAAGAGGTAGAAAGAGAGAAAGATGTAGCGATAGGAATAATGGACTTTATTTTACTTCAGATATTCCGCCCAAAAGTCGATGCTTAGATTAAGAGGAACTGTTTAAGCAACTTCCGCTTCCGGTTTTTTTTATCATTTCATGTACCAATCAGATCGCTGTGTTGCTCAAAGAGCTCATGAAATGGTAAATTGAAAGCGTACACTCCATTAATACCACAGTCCCCCATAGGTAATAAGAACGAGCCATAAGCTCAATAAATTTAGCCAAAGGTGTTTAGCCATACAACTCTGATGTGCACTAACAAACCTTATGAGCCTTAAAGTTCGAATAAATAAGCACGTAAATGAGATAACCCATAAGCTGGGTTATAATCTGTTCTGAGTAATCTCCGGTTCCGAACTCTCCTTAACCCTACACAGTAACAGCAGCATTGACACTATTCAATGGCAACTAATAACACATTGTTCCTCAATCTAATTTCAAGAAAAAGCCACACGTAACAGTAGAGCCAGGTGGGTGGTAGAAAATACTGCGGCTCCATTGACATACTAACAATTTATTTCCTAACGGTTTTCAAATTATTAAAAGATGGGCATCCACTGCACTATGTTCAGAATTTAACCTTCAACAGCCATACTGGCTCCGAGAGTACTGCATCATATTCGAAACCGAGGACTATGCTACAACTACAGTGCCGGAGTTGAGTATCTTCATTGACAGTTAAGTTGTGGTCAAGACAGTAATGGCTGTGATGACTATTGACCTGAAAAGTGAATACGATGGATGAACTTTGTGTTAACAGACGAGTCATTATCTAATGGGTACCTGATTAAAACCGGTGTAAACTTATCGTCGGTCTCTGTCTCACATTCGCTGTCTTAAAACAGAGCTAGACAGGGCAATTAAGTCAAAAGCAAATACGTTAACATCCTGCAGAATTTCCAGAAAAATACTGCGCTCATACAACGCAAAGATCAACATTTCTATGGTTAGATTATAAACTTTTGGTTGGGGCACTCACGGCCTTCTATCTTACATCAACGACAAGACTAGGTCTGATGCAAAGTGATACTTATAGAGCTTGTACTGCAGACAATATTAGGGCCACCCTGGAGTACCTTCCATGTTTCTGCCCAAACTTTTGCAGCTTGCGTCTGAGCTATCTTCTTTCTGTGTTACTTCCCTTATTGAGGGATATCGCTGATCCGGTAATCAGCAATCTATCGAAGTGTGATTTTTAAAATATAGCTTGAAATAGAGAATGTGAAATTTACGCCTCCACCACTCTCTTTTCGCAGCACTAGAGACCAGTTCTGGTCTGTGTGAAATTGTTGTTGATCAATCAAATTAAAATAACTTATAATAACCTAACCTCGAATAATCTTACATTTTTATCTGACTTTTCAGGCGATATCAGACCCTTTGAGATCCTCGCAGTGGAAGGTTACGATCACATAGTCGACATTACTGACGACAACGATGTGAGTATTGGAGAAATAGCTGCGGAACGTGGCCATGATGAGCTTGCTAATTTTCTACGCAATTTGCGTACGCTGGAGGTAAGTAAATAATATTTGCATGTGTGAATTTTTGAATAATGAAAGCAAACTGTACTTTATTTTTGCCACAGGAGCTACGTGAGGAGTTGCATCAAATGATAAGGGATGGCAATGTTGGACGTATAAGGGAAATAGTTGCTGATTCGAACGGCAAATGGCTCTTAAAATCCAAAAACTATTATGGTAAAAAAATTTCCTATGCAGAATTTAGTACTTTAACTACTTGAATAGTAAGGAAAATAAAACACATTTATTTTTTGCTCTAACAGGACGCACCGCTTTGCACATTGCCGTTTTGAAAGAGAACGAAGAAATTGTGGAACACTTTGTGAGCCTCTATCCAGACTTGCTTAAAATCGGTGATAATGTATGTAATAATTTTAAACCTCTTTTATTGATTGGAAATAAGGTAACACGTCACTAATTTCAGCTGGAACGCACAGCTTTGCACTATGCCATGGGCACAAATGCCATCGAAAGTCTAAGTCGCATACTCATACAAAAAGGTGCCAAGCGTACAACCAAAGATCTGAAAGGACGTCAGCCAAGTTATTATTTTATGAATAAAGCCGATATATTACGTTTGCAAGAGGAAGAGGAAGAGAATCGTTAAATACCTGCATATGTAGTGCATGGCGATATTGTTTCGTTTTTTTATACAGAAGTGGCTTGTTGAAATTCTAAATAGTTAGTAGTCCTTTAAGTTAGGCTATATGTAGGTTATCCATAGAGATTATCATGAGCAGCAGCGTGAAATGTGTGCTAAGTGGAAGCTTTAAATAATGCGAAAAAAATATCGAAATTAGTAAAGGAGCAAATAAAATATTTTATTAATAAAATAGTTTCTAGAAAAGCAAAAAAATACTAAAAATTACGTCAAGCAATATTGCTATTATTATTTACGGTAGTGTGAAATTTAGGAATAGAGAAATTTTCTAAGTAATAAAATTAAATAAAATTTGTGTCAAATTATAAATGGAAATTTAAATAAAAGTATGCTTCACTAAAATTACAAAGGGAGTTCGGAATGTTGATAATATACTTATACATATATATGTATAGGGGAGAATGGGGAGTTGTGAGACATAGGGAGTTGTGAGACATTGTTACCGTTCGGCATTATTCATTTGTTTACATTCGATTTTAAGTGTCAACAAGTGTTCTCGATGCGATCTCACTTTTCAGCTAGCATTGGTCATATTTACACGCATTCGACGCGTCTCTCCAGTTACTGTGTTTTGGAATTTCTCGGTAAGTTTTTTTCATCATTTGCTTTGCGATACATTCGATCAGTTGTTGAAGCAAATTGCAAATGTTAATATATAGAAGTTATTAATTGTCCTATTAGCTTTGAATTTACACATTTACTTGGGCATGAACGTTCGATGTGTTTATGACTACGCGGCCATTTATAAAAAAAACGATTTGGGGAGTTGTAAGACAACAAATGTGGGGAGTTGTGAGACACCGTTTTTTCGACGTTTTAACGCATCTTTCATAAGTACCTCGCAATATTCATGCATTGTTTGTATATATATCTTGAAATTTTTGGTTAAATTTGAGTTTTTATTGTTTTTCCGCTTTTTCGTAGATTTCTCATTTATCATGCCGCGTCATAGGTATGTGAGTGAGTCAAGTAAAACAACGATCGATGCAAATATATTACTGGTTGCAATCAAGGAAATTTGGGTTGAGAAAAAGGCAATACGATCTGTTGGTCGGGCATACGATATAGATAAATCATTTTTCATCTTAATAAAGAACTAACAACTAAAATAAGTCATTTTTATTGATTTAAACCATGGTGTCTCACAACTCCCCACATTTTTGTATTTTGTATTATATTTTATATGATTATATACAATTTTAATTTTAAGGAAAATTGTAGTTTTGTTAAATAGGCCATACCAATAGCTTCCAGTATTCATTGACTAAAGATTCCATCGTTGACATATGTAGAATATTAAGATTTTGAGTAATACGGGTCCAAAAACAAAACCCGTCTCACAACTCCCCATTCTCCCTTACATATATGTACATATGTATATGTATATATGTATCTGCTATCAATAACCTAACACTAAACACTTAAATGATCATCGCAAGTTTACTAACTAAAAATGAAACCAACTCTAAATTTATCCTATACCTATTTATACCTATAAGGTCCGGTGTAAGCAGCCGCCGCACAGTGCGGCCGATTCCCGAAAAGCTGGCCAAAACTCAAAAAATTAAGTAATTGATTCAAAATTTCTTACTCGGGGGTTGTCGGGGTCGCTGATTACGAATTTGATCTTAAAATTTTGAAAATCCACCCCCTTCCGCCCCTATTGGCCACCCCCTCACGTGAAATAGCGTATATTCTAGAACATAATCAAGATGCATGTTAATTTATGTTTTTAGGGTCGCTGATTACGAATTTGATCTTAAAATTTTGAAAATCCACCCCCTTCCACCCCTATTGGCCACCTCCTCACGTGAAATAGCGAATATTCAAGAACATAATCAAGATGCATGTAAATTTATATGTTTTCGGGGTCGCAAGGTAGCAAGTGGTAACAGCTGAATCTTGTTTTATTCAGTAACCATTACTTTTTTGAGTAACCTTTAATAGGTTTCAAAGCAGCATATGACGGCGTTGTATAACTATACAGTTTGAAAACTCAAATTTTATAAAAAAAATTGCAAAAAATGTATCTACGTATTGCTGCAGCTAAAAATTTTGTGTCGAGGTATTGATATGTACTAAAGATTTCTCGTATTTTACTAACCTTCCGAAGATGATTCCATTTGGTTTTGTTCAATTTACTCCATTACAAAATCTTTCAAATGTGTACTACTTTCACTATTCATCGACAGTAATACGATGCTCAAACGAAGGCCACGTTGCGACTGAAAATACAGAGGATACTTAGGGTACAGGACGTTGCTATGAACGGTTTTCACTACTCAAGGCATTACTGTAGCCAACCCAAAGACAAAAAAACTCTATCTAGAAACTTTTTTTTTCGACTTTTGGCCAGCTTTTTGGGAATCGGTCGCACTGTGCGCCGTAGCCGAATGGGTTGGCGCGTGACTATAACTCGGAATTCAGAGAGAACGCAGTTTTGAATCTCGATGCAAGACCAAAATGAAGGAAACGTTTTTTCTAATAGCGATCGCCCCTCGGCAGACAATGGCAAACCTCCGAGTATATTTCTGCCATGAAAAAGCTCCTCATTAAAAAATATCTGCCATTCGGGGTCGGTATGAAACTGTAGGTCCCTCCATTTGTGGAACAACATCAAGACGCACACCACAAATAGGAGGAGGAGCTCGGCGAAACCCCCAAAAAGGGTGTATGCGCCAATTATATTTATAAGGTCTGCCTGAAGAAATTCGAATTACTTACTGGCTTAATGGGGATTTTAACAACTTTCCTGTCCCATTGTGTCATATGTGACTCATTTCTCTGTACAGTAATCAAAATAATATAAATCTATATAAAATAATTGAAGAAAATTATATATTACTCATATGAATTTTATTTAACATATCAGAAGAAGAAAAAAAAAAAACGGTGGACGTAGGCCATTCACAAAAGGATCATATGTGGCCAGGGAAATTATTAAGGAACAAACAAAACAAGTTCAAGTTCAAACAACTATAGCTGCTAAACTAGTAAACATAAAGTTTAAAATTTGATGCTGTGCTTAAGAGAAGAAAATATTTTTTCTTATTTAACTCCTACATCACAAGATACTGCGCGATACCAGGGCAGTTGCTCTAAATATTTCGGATGGATTCTGAAAATTTGCTTATTTGAAAGGTTGAGTAGGTATAATGAGATACAAATTGATAAAAAAAAAAAATATAAATATAATTCGCAAAATTATAAAAATTTGTAATTATTAATTGGCGAAAATTTTGGTATAGAGTTTTTAAAAGTTCTTTTAACATATATAGAATAAAACATAATTAAAAAAATTTGAAACAAATTCTTTAATTTGATATTTTTTAACATTTTTGTAAACTCTAGAATAAAAAACATAATTAAAAAAAATGCGAAAAAAATTCTTTATTTCGATCCTTTTTACATTTTTGTAAACTATAGAATAAAATGTACTTAAACAAATTTAAAAAAAATTTATTCGAAAAAATAATTTAATATTTTTGATTAAAGTAGGGAAGTTTCTCAAAGTGAAATATAATATATTCGGTTCTTTTCGGAGTCGGCTTAAAACTGTAAGCCTCTCCGTTTAAGGATATAGGAGCCGGAGTTCGGCCAAAAACTTTCCAGAAGTGTACTCGCCAATTATTTCTTATATTTGTGGTAATTTTTTTTTATTTTTAGGACAAAATATATTAATTTGTTTTTCCAGAAATTTTGAGTTTGAATTTTTTTATTAGTTATCGAGTTCGCGAGTTTTAACCAAATACATAACAAATCCGTGCAATCTCTAGCGAGGCTCTTGCAGAGGCGACGCTTTACTAAGTTAGTTAGTGAGCAGTTACTTCGTATTTTTCACTGGTGAACCAGTAAAAATAAAAAAAAATTACCACAAATATAAGAAATAATTGGCGAGCACACTTCTGGAGAGTTTTTGGCCGAACTCCGGCTCCTATATCCTTAAACGGAAAGGCTTACGTATTTGAATATAACTCGAAAAGGGATGGGAAGCAAAATGTGAAAGGTTAGTGATGGGCAAACTTAGCACATTTGCACTGTGCAGCAGCGTGTGCTTCTGCGAGCTAAAAGTGCTAGGTGAAGGGGGATAACAAAGCACAGGGAAGAAACAGAACAATTGAGCGAGTTGTGTCTGTGTTTGTATCCTGACTGAGAGAGCAATTATTCATGAATTCTTACCAGGGATGACAACTTTTAACTTCATATCAAAAAATTTCTACAAAATTTGGTTTTTTGGTAGATTTTTCTTCAACAACTAAATTAAATACATAACTCTTTCTATTATAATAGTGAATTAAGATAATAAACAACAATAGACATGTAATAAAACATTTCAAAAGTTCGCGTAATACTGTTTTTTAATTACTAGATGTAAAGAAAATTAAGGCCTCTGAAAATATTTCATTTGAGACTAAATTAAAATCTTACATATTGGAAAGCAATGACAGTTAAATCTTCAATAATATTGATCACTGCATATACTGACGAATCTGTAAATTATTCACGCTTATCTTATGATTACTTAAATGGTTTTTGAGATCGGATATATTTTTTTAAATTGATGTTTTTTAAATTGAGCTAAGAAATCCAGGAAATCAAATTTTTTAGCAAATTACATTATAAAACTGCAAACTCTCTTCAGCTACCGAAGTTTGTCAAATGTTTCAGAATTTTTAGCTACTGTATGATACCATTTTTTCTTTTATTTTTCATAAAAATTGGACGTGATTGACAACTAATTTCGCCCATCTAAATCCAATACACTCTGATATGCACAACTGCAAATAAAAATAAACAACCAATAGTATATACTTATGTATATAAATCATGAATAATAAAATCAACAATTTCCAAAATTGATTCCCACATTTAACAACTGCGGCAACTCTTACTCATAAGTTTTGACATTTCATAAATAAAATCAGTTTTTTCGTGATTTCTTCATTTTTCGACGATATTTTTTGAGACCGTAAGTTACATATTATTGTCGCATAAAAAACCACTAATATTAAGTGTATTTGTATGGTGTGGATGCAGTGAAAGTGCTGAAAATTCTATTTAAAAATTTGAAACGGCGAACGTCAAAACAAAGTGCACAGTGTTCAACTGCCGACAAAAACATAAATTTATTTCTAATGTGTAATATATTACTTTTAACTTTTAACTTAGATAAACAAAGTTAAATAAAATATTAAATATAAAACATTTGGTTCAGCATGGCCTCAAATAAAACAACATTGTTAAATTTGAATCCGAAGTGGAGTGTAACTTTTTTATGCAAATATGTAGACGGAGAATCACAATGCCTTTTATGTGAAAAACGTGTGGTGTGTAAGGTTTTTAACATAAAGAGACATTATGAGCTGCACAGGAGTGAATTTGATGAATATGTAGGAGAAGAAAGGAAAAGTATATAATATACAAATCCTTAAGTCTAAACGAAGAGCCCGAATCGATGTGCCAAATTACAGAAGGTCGGAAAAATTCAAATTATTAAATTTTTTTTTAATTTCTTAGGAAAGCGAAGATTGCGTTGTAGATGCAAAGCGTGCAACTTCTGAAATCGCGTTAAACCTTGTTCGTGAGAATCGTCCATTTTCGGATGGCGAATTGGTGAAGTCTTGTATATTAAAAGCAGTAGGAATTTTGCCCCCTTATCTCGTAGAACTATAAGCAGACGAGTAGATGAAATGGCGGAAACTACAGAATCGCAGTTAAAAGAGCGTATAAAATCATGCACAGCGATTTCATTGGGAATTGACAAAAGTACAGATATATCCGACATAGCCCAATTAGCGATTTTTATCCGAGGAGCTGATGCCCACCTAAATATATGGGAAGAACTTTTGGACATTATTCCAATGAAACGGACGACTAAAGGTGAAGATTTATTTCAATGTGTTAATGAATGTACTGAACGCAAGGGTGTATCATGGCGAAAAGTGGTTTGCGTTGCCACCGATGGTGCGAAATCCATGAGCGGATGCAAACAAATTTCTCTAATCATTTTTGTGTACTTTGTCATACTGTGCGCATTGCCATATGCGTGTGATTTGAATTTGAGAGCAACTAAGTACTCACCAAGAATACCCACTCTGCTATGATAATTTTTGAAAAAATCCTCTATTTTTTTAATGGAAATATGTATAAATTGACCTTTTAAACAAAATAAAATGTATAACATGCATTGTTTAAATAAAACATGGCTGGTTGAGATTACTGTTCGCTGTTGTGACCAGTATTCTTTAAAAAAATGCACTAACATAAAAACATACGATATACACTGAAGAGCAAAACTGTAACAAAATGTAATACTTTCTATTTCAACACATTTTTTTTTAGACATGTTTTAACAAATCAAATATTTTTTTTGCATAACTTTATTGGCATGTATGTACTCTCTCTCTCAAACCGGTTTGGTGTCAATGCAACAACAACAACACTAGTAGCAAGCAATAATGCAAATAAAGACAAATGTTACAGTTTTGCACTCAACCCATTTTTTATTTTTTACAATAAATAAAATAAATATTAATAAGATGTCCAATATCCTTTGGATTTTTTCAGCTCGTGGATACGATTGGGCATACTTCGTGTATACCTCAAGACAAAGTCAGTCGGAATAGCATCCCATACATCGCGTGTTCGCTCCCACAGCTCATTAACTCCACTGGGCGGACTTGAATATTCGGCAAGCTTCGATTTTACATGACTCCATAAATTTTCGATTGGGTTCATGTCCGGTGATTGTGGAGGCCACTTCAAGTTACGAAATTTTTGGCGTTGCATCCAATTTCGTACAACATGTGCGGTGTGCTTAGGGTCATTGTCTTGCTGAAAAATTACTTTTTCAGCAGCAAGACCCATACTTTCCACTACACCCGGCAGATTTTGTTGCAATATGGCCAGGTATTCCTCTTTCCGCATTATACCGTCTATTCGTACTAAAGAACCCACACCATTTTTGGAAATGCAGCCCCACACCATAATGGAGCCACCACCATGTTTTACTGTCTGCTTGATGTGATGTGGCTGGACTGCATTTGGGTCTTTAACCCAATACCAGGCCCGACCATCTGACTGAAATCGATTGATTTTAGTTTCATCAGACCAAATAACCTGCAATCGTTTTGAAATTTTATGAAAAAAGGTCTTTTATAATCCATTTATAAAGACGTACCTGATCCCAATCTTCAACTGTCCAGCTTTGGTGAGCCGCAACAAAATCCCGCCTCAACCGCACATGTCTTTTTGTCAGCATTGGCTTGGTTTTCTTCTCCGCTGCCTTTAGCCCCAGTTTTGACAGGCTGCGCCTGGCTGTCCACTGATTGGCATCAATATCCAGCATCTTTAGTGCTTCTTTGGGAGTGACCGCCTTGCTGCTTGTTACCAAATTTGCCAGATGGCGGGCATCGCGGTCGCTTATATTCCTTGGCCGGCCTCCTTTGTTACTGGGAACAGCGTCTGGTACATTTTTCCGCAGCCTTTGCACAGCCATGTGGCTCACTTCGAATTTTTTAGCTATTTTTCTTATAGACTCGCCCTTCTTCAGCAAATCAATTATTTGGCGTTATACTTCCCGATTTAACATTTTGTCTTATTCACGGTCACGTTTATAATAATTAAAAATCCACCAAATATATAATTACGAGAAAAATAACGGAAAATTTGAAAATTAAGAGTGAGTGCAAAACTGTAACATTTGTCTTTATTTGCATTATTGCTTGCTACTAGTGTTGTTGTTGTTGCATTGACACCAAACCGGTTTGAGAGAGAGAGTACATACATGCCAATAAAGTTATGCAAAAAAAATATTTGATTTGTTAAAACATGTCTAAAAAAAAATGTGTTGAAATAGAAAGTATTACATTTTGTTACTGTTTTGCTCTTCAGTGTACATACATACTTATATGTAAACGAAGACAATTCAACAACATTTTTACGACACCAGTCTTTTTCATTTTGAGCTTCACCTTGCATATGAAAGACTGAATATATTTGACTTAAAAACTTTATACAAACATTTTCATTATTGAAAATCTCAAAATTATTAAATTAGAAAAAACAAAAATGCTCAGTTTACTTATTTTTAACCAAAAACAAACAAAAGCTTCAGAAAAACTTACGACAATGCCAAATTACTTCAATCACTCTTCGTAGCGGGGCAAGAGGAAAATGAAAATGGCTGTCATTCCTAGGGTGTTCGAGTTGTATACCAACTTTTTGTATACCAACTCTTGAAATTAGCCATTAGAATATAACCTTAAAGTCTTTTAGTCAGTAAAAAATCACTCTGTATACGTAATGCCTGACTCAGATTTGGAACTACAGGAACCGATTTATTAAAGCAATCTGCAAATTTAAGTTCAGAACACGGAGAAGGTGATTTTGGAATTTAAATATTAGCAGATTTGAAATTATTAATTGAAAATTTCAGCGAATTCAAGTACAAAATTCAAATGGCAACAGAAAAATGAAAGCATACAAGAGCTGCTACTTTTACAAGTATATTTAATTCACATTATTCTTACACGGCATTATTGTTGTACTCGTGTTCCCTACTTGAGTACACATCAGTAAGTATAGAAATCATTTGATTGATCGAGACATTGTCTAAGTACTTCCAAAGCTTGCAATCTGTATCTATTTTCTTTTCACTTCAAATTCAAGTTATGTACATATCCACACAAAGAGAGGAAATTTGTTTACAAAACCCTTTTTTAGCGTCTATTGTGGTTGTGCGTCTAAGTGGTTGGCAACTATGCTGAACTTCAGAGAACTGCAATCTGATCAAAGCAGAGTAAATCCAAGAACATATAGCTGAAGTGGTGAATACTTCAATTTAAAATATCAGGTGATAATAATCGCATGTACAGGTGTTTGTTGATCATATATAAGTAGATAAGATCAGAGTATAACAGCAACAACTACTTGCTACTACTGTTAAGCGAAAGTAATTTCATCAGAATTTCCCACACAATACTCTTACAGGTATCATACTTTTGACATTTTGTTTTTTTATTCAATTGTTCTATATTTTAACATAAATTAATTTAATTGTGACTAATAAGCTTTTTGCTTATCAAGAGTAGGATTAACTGGTTAATAACAGGTGTTGGCGGACGATGGCATTAGAGTTGAGTGTGTGATAGTGGGTGCGCCATTAAGGCCCCCTATGAATATTTTTAGTTTAATGGTATTTTTGTTTCTAGTTACATAGCGTCATTGAAGTTTTCTCATGGATGATTGCACAAACGCATAACGCTGAGATATTGTGAAAATATGTTACAGAAACGATGACGGTTTTGCAGAGACGGTTTGCAATTTTTTGTTTTTGTATTTTGGTGGCAAAAGATCAGTTTTTCAGTTATTAAATTTCTAAAATCATCTAACGATGCAGTTTTAAAGAGAAATCTTCGAGAAGTAAAAATCAACAATTTTTTATGGAGGGGAAATTAAGTCTTAAAAAATTTCGAAGAACGTACAGCAAAACAAGTAATTCAATGGTGCATATATATATGATATTCTTCCTAATAAAATTTTAATCCTGTTTCCATTAAAATATAACATTTTCTTTATAATTTTGAGAAACAATTATTTTATTTGTTGGGTATGGGAATAGGTTTCCGTCCTTTCTTAGCCAAAGTTTCGAATTATTTAAACAATTTAATAATACATATATTAATATTATGTTGAAGTATGAGCCATTGGAAGCTACAACTTTAGTCCATATTTCAGACAGCATCTTTCGATGAAATATTCGAGTTCTTTTGACTTGATTCATTCATTGAGCCAGTTTGCGATGCTCTCGTAAGAAGTGAACCGCTATCCAATAACGGCTGACTACGTTGATGGAAACAGATGGTAATCCGAAGGTGTAATGCCTGTGGAATAAGGAGGCTGGGGCAAGATTTCCCAATTCAGTCCATCTAAATATTTCTGGACCGATTTAGCAACGTGTGACCTTACGGCCGCTTTTCTTTGAGAGCTCGATTGAAATGCATTAGCTGCAGTCGGTAACGATCGCCAGTGATGGTCTCAGATGAATTAAGGAGTTCCTAATAGATACCACCCTTCAGATCTCACCAGATGCAAACATAACCTTTGGTGCACGAATATTTTTTTTTCGCTGTCGATGGACCTAGTTCACCTGACAGGCTCCAACATTTTCGACGCTTAGGGTTATCATAATAGATCCATTTTTCATAGCCAATGGTGATGCGATGCAGAAAACCTTTTTGCTTTCTGCCATTCAAGAAGCATCTCACACGTTACCAAACGTCTCTCGATATCTCTCTCCTTTAATTAATATAGCACCCAGTTACCTGTTTTCTGGACCATTCATATCGCGTGCAAACGTTTACCGACGGTTGATCTGTCAACATCCAACTCTTTAGACTTATCATCAAGGGTTCGACTTGCGCCTTCATTCAATAATTGATGTAGTTGAGTATCTCCGAATCTTTTCGGTGCTCTTTCGCGATCTTCGATCTTTATCACTCACGCCGAAATTGCCACTTTGGAAGAGTCGAAACCATTATTTACAAGTTGTATTTGATGGAGCGTGATTACCGTAAATATTGATCAATATACGACACGTTTCAGTTGCACCTTCTTTAAAAGGTAGTAATGAAGCATAAGGAAGCAAATGCTGTTTTTTCTGGACGAACGGAAACTTTTTTGACGTCAGATAAAAAAGAATCTTTACTTTTTAAACGAACTACAGCGATCGAAGCCTGACATATACACCTTCAAATCACCTGTGTATTACTAGAGCGAACATAAATGAATGGCGTTGATTTATGAACAAACAAACTAAATAGAGCGCGTAAAGGTCAAATTAAAGATTTCCAAATCAAAAAATCATTTTCCTTTTTACTTAATAAAAAAGTTATTAAAAAAATCGGATAATTAAGCTTTTTTGGCAAATGCACTAGAAGTTCAACCAGTAGTGGTTTTTGGACCACCTTCGGGTGTGGCAGCTAGACGGTTAAGGTTCCTGGGTGCTCTTTTCTTCGACAGCCTGGGCAGTGCGCCAACCTAAATCCCATCTATCTTCTCCATTATATCAACAGGTCTGGCTGGCTGTAGATATCTGCCTGTTGGATGTCTCATAATGGTATCAAAACGGCGCTTTAGTGCTTTGAGGAGTGCCAGACTGGTACTTCAACCATTTCACCTACCTACCTACCTACCTATACCGTAGGTAACTTTTATAAGTCTAACTTATATTACGTTTCCACCGCAGCCGGAGTTTGGGTTCTCTGTCGCTATCGTGTTCTTAGCGCAAACACCAAACAAAACACCTGTCAAATCCCATACAAAATTAAAACACAACTCCATACCTAAACCCATTTTTCAAAGTGTGTTTTGTTGGGTTTGCATCTAATTTAATTATTAAGTGGTGGCAATGTTGCTCATTTTCCTCATTTATTATTGCATTCTTATCGAAACATGGCAACAATGATTGCAATTTGTCAATATGACATTTGATTGACGTTTAATATTTTTCGTGTGGTAAGCGTTTGTGCGCGCAAAATATAAAATTAAAGTTCTTGATTTGGAGTTGGCGTTTTAGCTCTTAAGCTGGCCAAATAAGTCTTCAATCTTTCCTCAGAAATACTGAAGCAACTTAAACACCAAAAAAAAAAAAAAAAGTTCTTGATTTTAATGGAAAACATTAAAAACTCTAAAACTATTTGGCTTCCTTCTGCGGACGAAGCATTTCTAGATATATGGGGTGAGAAGGCAGCTGAATTGCGAGGTCCACGCAAGAACTCACTTATATATGCGGAGATGGCTCAGTCGCTGGGAGTTCTTGGACATGAGGTCCGTCCAATTGACATTAAATATAAAATTCACAATTTCACAATGAAATATAGGTAAGGCATATAATATATTATTTCATTAAAGTAATTTTGTTAAAGCCTCAAAATTTCCTTTGCCGAAAATGCAAAGCAGAGCAAGGGACAGGATGTTCTTCTGTTTCTTGGAAGCACTACCAGAGGGTTCACCAAATAATAGGAAGCGATAGAGTAAATAATGTTGATGCGGTCGTTGTGGATAGTATAACAGGTATTTCTTTTATTTATATATGTAATTTTATTTGTATTTACATCTAATTTTATAATGTTAATTTCTATTTATATATGTAGGCATGCCTGATTCGGTTGCTTCGCCAGCTCCATCACTTTCGCCAATATCGTCTGCTTCATTTTCATTTTCGCCACCATCGTCTCCAGCACTGAACGAAGCTTCCGCACCTGCAGCAAAAACAAAAAATGCGAAAGTAAGTGAATTAAACGAAACTATTAAATCTGCTATGACGGAAAACAATAAACTAACTGCTGAGTTAATTGATATCGAGAAAAAAAAGGTTGTTGCTATTGAGTTATTGACAAAAAGTGTGGTTAGTTTCTTGGAGAGAAATTAATTAACTAAAACCTGTGAAATGATATTTAAGTTTTAATGAATTGTGCCTTTTAAAGTTGCACTATGTGCCTACTACTATCTTTTTTCAAAAATGAATAAAATGTTATTTTATAAAATGATGTATTAGAAATTTGATTGTTATGGTGAAAAGTTGTTTTTCAAATTCAATCCAATTGGACTCTTTGTGGCTTTTGTAGGTCGAAATATTTAAATAAATATTTGGTTTGAAGATAAAATTGTTTAAACCAAATAACCTTTTTAACCAATAAATTATGGTTAATTTAATAAAACATACGGGAGAATCTAGATGAAAAAAGTTATATTACTCACTGAAATAATCCTTTAACGCATTTCTTATCGATTCTCCTTCAGATCGGTCAACTGCATTGGTGCCGTATAGAATATTGCGCCTGGAATCGCGATGCATTTCCACTAGCCAATTTTCCAAAATTAAATCCTTCTCAGAAATCAAAAAATTATGTAAAACACATGCACATGAAATAACTGTGTTTACATTTTTGATGTGGTTATCCACGCCTTCTCCAATTCTCCTAAATCTAAAATAGAACCTGTATTACCAATTTTTAAAAATATTAGAATCTCTAAGTTGTATTTACCGGGCTTTTAAATGGCCAAAAGCATTTTCCACAACACGCCGGCACTTAGACAATCTATAGTTGAATTTTTTTTGTTCGCGTGTATTGGTCACACTATGCGGATATGGCTTCATTAAATGCTGAGAGAGACGAAAAGCAGAGTCCCCTATAATATGGACTGGTATTTTTGTGGATCCATACTGCAAGCTCAATTCATCAAGAAGTGCACAACTTTGCAACTCGCGCTTTAGCGATGATTTTTCAAAAATTGAGGAGTCGTTGCATCTTCCAGGACTGCCGCAATGTATATAAACAAATCTATATTTTGCGTCTACCAAAGCCAATAGTATTACGGAATACCACCCTTTGTAGTTGTAGTAATCAATGGCTTCTTCCTTTCTTGGATGAATTTCAATATGACATCCATCTGTATATATTAATAAAGATGCTCTTGATTAAACGTTATTTTTATCGCATTACTTATAAACCTACCTATTGCTCCAATACATTGTGGATATCCCATTGCATTAAAATCTGCGACTCCATTCTCAATTTGCGCCCTTGTCAGTGGAAAATTTTTCAAATATATTGGAGCCAAAGATGTCCCAACTTCATTGCAAAACTCGATGAGTATTTTGCAAACAGTTGCTTTGCCTACTCTAAACAAATGTCCAATTGATCTGTATTCACTAGAAGATCCTAGTGCATACAGAGCAATTGCCACGCGCTTTTTTAGTGAAATCGGGTTTCGATAGTTCGTTTTTCTTTTGGCTATTTTTGCAAGTTTGCTGCACAATTTTTCAAAGCAGGATCTTTCCATTCGGAAATTATCTTTGAAAAACTTGCCCCCATTACTCTGGCAGTCCACTTCCCAAAAGGTACTGGAATGTTCCTAAAATATACATGTACATTATACACAAATAATGTATCATAAATCTGTTTACCATACCAAAGATCATACACTTTGCGAACACATTAAATTGGCAGCAACGCTTAAAATTATTTTATTTTCCCTGAACCTTTTTTTTAAATAATATGTGACCAACTCACTATCAATTATTTTAAAATAAAATGATAAAATCTACATAACAAATTGAATTTTATGCACCATTTTATAATTTTATCAATTTTTATAATTTTTATTTCACAATGTCAACAAAAGACAGTTCAAACACAATTTATCCCAAATTTCCGGTGGAAACAGTTGACAGTTCTCCCAAACACAACTCCTGCAAACACGGCGTTTGCTTTTGGTGGAAACGTAATATTAAGGGCTGAATTTCGTTAGGATATCAAATCTTTAATGTTTCAATTAAATTTTGTAGTTAGAAGTTTTTACTATAGGTTCAAGGGACGTAGCCTAAGTAGTGATCAATTTCTATTATGCTTAGAATGTTCTTTAAAAGGCATAATAAACATTTTCCGCGGAGTATTGCTACTAATTTAAAAAAAAAAAGTATCATGCCTGACCATTGTGCGGCAATGCGAATTGGCCTACCAGATCATCACAATGACGTTGGATGTCATGTGATATAGATGTTTCCTAGCGTATTTTTGCATGAAAAAAATGTATAATAGTAAAATTAATTAATGGAAATTCATAAACTGAAAATCAGTTATGAAATTAACAGAGAAAGTCAAAGCGCATTGTAAACATTTTGGCGAAAGTATTAAAATAAGAGCTTTAAAAACTTCGTAGTTCTTACAAATTCCTACTAGGTGACCTTAACTGGGCACCCTCTATCAAGTCCGAGTGGATTACATATAAGAGAAATTATTTGAAGTGCTTTGTTTGTACTTCCAGAATATTGATTGCGTGAAAATCTGTGCTAGTGTAGTGGCGTAGTTGTATTAGGAGTTATAAATAAAATTAAAAAAAAAACAGCTCATCGAATAATGGTCTACATATTACCTGTTAATTGCTTTGGTGATTTCAAACCAGTAAGATATATTGTATTTGTATTGACCTTAGTCAATTTTTATAGTTCGTGGAATGAATACACTAAGCAAAATAGCTGCATAGTGTATTCCAACTTCATAATTTTTCTTCTAAAACAGCTGCATAAAATTTTCATTAGTTGCTTTATAATGTATGTATATATAAGTAAATGTGTGTGGGGCATTTTCAAATTATTTTGACTTTTTATTCCATTATTTTTTTATTTAAGTCAATGGTAACAACGTTACTGACTAGATTTACAGGGTAAAATAGCAAAAACTTAAGAACTAAAATTAAAAAGATAGTTTGTTTGACAAATAATGAGACATAATAAGTGACTGGGGGTCGCCGTAGCCGAATCGGTTGGTGCGTGAGTACCACTCGGAATTCAGTGAGAACGGCGGTTCGAATTTCAGTGAAACACCAAAATAAAGAAAAAGTTTTTTTCAATAGCGGTCGCCCCTCGGCAGGCAATGGCAAACCACCGAGTGTATTTCTGCCATGAAAAAACACCTCATAAAAAATATCTTCCGTTCGGACTCGGCTTGAAATGGTAGGAGGAGAAGCTCGGCCAAAATGACGATATGTTGGGCTACCTCAAAAGTGAAAGAAAACCTAGGGACCATCTCAGCACTAGAAGAAAATATCGTTCGCGAGATTAATGACATCTCGACAACACTTCTCCAGCGACTGGCCGAAGTACTGAGACCAGATTCCTAGAGTGTACTCGACGTAACACTCAGTATTTTGAGGAAATAATTCAACAATAATAATTCGCACTTTTCCTCTTTGTAATAGTCACTGACATAAACTAAACTCAATTATAATTTTTTATATTCTATAGGAATAATAAAAAATCATAGAAACATGTTTTCAGTAAAGTTGGAGGTGTGTTCAAGAAATGCTTTAAGTAAAAAAAGCTTCTTAATATTCCTGCATAATTAATTTTTCAAAATTGGTTATATGGCTCGGCCGACATGGCTGGTGCTCTGGGGTTACTCAAAATTTTCTAAAGCACTAACGGCACGCAAACGATTGATTTGATTTTAAATTTTCAGATGATATTTTAATGTATAACCTAAAATAAAACAAATGTTTTTCAATACATTTTAACCCTTTTCAGCAACACCTGAGTGGCGATAGCAAAACCTTTTCTAATCCAAGAAACTTATTTTTGTTCTAGTAGGTCAAGTATTAAAATTAAAATTTAGTTTCCAATTAAATTTGAGGTATATGTTTTTTATTATAGTTTAAACAATAGTTTTATAAAAAAAAATTAAATAAATAAATAGTCAAAATTATGTAATATGTTGCATTCCTATTGCTTTTACCGCCACTGTAAGACAGATATAAATTTATCCGATTTGAGTTTGGGAAGTTTACCATTCTCTGCCGAGAAGGGACCGCATATGAACCAAATCGCCTAGAGAATATATTGCTTCAAAAGCAATTTTGGTAGTTAAAAGATATTTTGAGTATGGACCAAATCGGACAGTAAAGAACACGAGTATATATGTATGTACTTATGTACAATATATACAGCGGCGGCCAAAACTGGTTAAATTTTTGCCACATTCATGCATTTTTCATTGCTGTATAATAATTTTTCAAAATAATGCTATTAAATTTTCAGGTTATTGCTTATTTATTAAGAAATAAAAGGTATTAATTCCGGTTTACACAATATTTAAAATAAAAATTTTACTCCAAGAATTCTATTTAGCAAATTTTACGTTGAGATTCAGCAGTTACGCGTTATTCTTAATATCGATAACCTAGCCGTTATTTTTCTGTCATTAAAATGCACTGTTTCTTGACTTGCATTAAGCAAATAAAGCTAAAAAATTTAATTGAGCTTAAACGTTTCGTCATCAAAGTTGTTACTTTGTTCAAATTGAAATGATACTTTTCACATATTAATCGAAATGCAGAAGATTGATAAAAATGTTGAATATGAAATCTTTTCATTGACTGAAAATGGTCGCAGATCAAGGGAAATAGCACAATGCTTGGAACTTGGAACTTTGCCTACAAACTGTACTTAAAGTTCTTAAAGCACGGAACATAAAGGCTTCAAAGGTTACAAAAAGGCGCCCTCGGAAAGTGATGCGCGAGCAATGAAGCGATTATTGACTCATCAAGTAGCTAAAAGCCGCACAAAAGATTAAAAAAGCCCGTCAGTGAGTTCTGAAATGAATTGAGTTGGAAGCCGCTATTAAACCACAAAAGTGAGCATTATTTGACAATACGTTAAAGCAAGGTTGAGATTTACAAAAAGTGCAAACACTGTAGTGCTAACAACTGAAAAAGGAGTGACATGGTCAAATAAGACCCGTTTTACTTGTTCCCAGTCAGATGGGAAGCAATATTAATGGCACCGACCGCATGAAAACTGCAAAAGCATTAAATAAAACAAACGATAAAGTATGGTGGTGGGTAGCCTTATGGTGTGGGAAAGAAGGCTATTTGTATATCGTGAAGACAAATTTGCCGAATTTTGTTGACCATCCAGCCTTCAAAACGGCTAGCGCAGAGCTCTAATTTAAACCCGATTGAAAATGTATGGGTTATTCTAAAGAAACGGCTAGCATCTTACAAAATGGGCCAAAAGAAAATCGACGAACTATGGCCGAGAACTCAGAAGGAATGTCGAGATCGTCTACACTTAACTACTGAAAAACTGATCCAGAATATCCGAAGGTGTATAAATAACGTCCCGGTGGTCAAGAGCTCGAACATGTAGGGTATTTTCAAGATTTTTCTTACAATAAAAAAAAACGTTATTTAAATTTGTTAGGCTTTTATTTAACTTCTTTTACATACAGAAAGAAAAAGACATTTTTTGTTTTTAATTTTAGTAATAATTTAAAAAATGGCGCTGAAGTTGACGCTCCCGAATAATTGGACCTGACGGTGTTGTCCATTTTGGCTCTTCTATTTATCTGAAACATAAAAACCAAAAACATTATAAATCAGTGTGACAGTAGCTATGTCTCGTACTAGAATAAAAAAAAATGGCAAAGTGGTCACGTAGTCTAATCGCAACACTCGTATTGACCATTTCTTACGCGTAAAATATGGCGCAATTATGCTTGGTTCTATTGAAACACCCTGTAGTCAAACTTTCTAATTCTGAACTGACTTAATTTACTAACCGATTGCTTGTTTTTTTTTTAATGTTCGTCACTATTGTATAAAAACTATATAATTCCAAATACCAAACTTTATAATATATAAAAATTGGAAAAATCTTAATAACCACAATTCCATGTTTTTTAAATTGAATTTTTCCATATAAAAAAAAAATGTTTGTTCCTTCGTCATATGGAGAAAATGTGCAGCTCCGTCGAGGAAATAAATTATAAAAGCTCAAAACTTAATAAGCTATAAAACTGCATACCAAAAATTGTTCTAGAAACTCCAATTAAAAACCGTGGAAATTAATTAAGAAGCTGTGGAATATTTCACGTTTTTAAATACAATTTGATACTTGGATTTATATGGTTTTTGTTAGATAATGAGCTATGCTTTTATAAAAAATAATAAACATTAAACAAATAGAAAAATAGTCGAAACTGATCAAACTATAGATAGTCGCCGGTTGTCGCCGGTTGTACTTCATAATGAACAAAAGAAGAACGTCTATCAATATTTGCATTCATTCATTCATACAGGCATTCTTCTATGTCTTACAACTGGCACAAATCTAACCACTCTCGAACTAGTACGATTTCTTCCAACATTTAATGAGTAGTTTAGCTTTTCACTGCAGGGAATGTATTCAACATAGTTGTTGTCGTTGTTATTTCGTTGAAAAGTGAAATGAAAAAATGATATAAAAAAAATCACTACAGGTATACAATAAATAAGTTGGAAAATCCCATTGGTAACTAGTATATAAGCACAGATAATACAGCTTTTTCCAGTGAATTATGGCTGATATATAGATTTACGACTTTTGAAAGCATTTAAAGGTATGCTTCAGCTGTATATTCCAGTAGCAATTTCTCTGGAATTCCAGACGTCGATGGTGATTCAGTATGTATCAGTAATTATTGCGGAAAAACAATCAACGTCAGAGATAAAAAACCGTACGTGAACTTTGATCCTGATATTGATAATTTGCATAAAGCAACATTTTTAGTTCGATATGACGCTGATCAAACGTATTTCTTCAGGTGGGGAGTTTTGTCTACGCAGCTGAACATTTTTAGATTTCGACGCTTACCAAACTCCAGCCTTACTTGACCCTAGTATCGGATGGACGGCCGTTGGGTAAAAACAAAAGTTGTTCGTGAGTGTTAACAAAACCATTGGTGAGAAAAACAGTGGCAATTTTCAGTGGATTCTACAATTCATTAATTACGCTGTGATCGAAATATTTAAAAAACCATATTTATAGCTTTATTTGGCTCTAATTTAAAATGTATTGAAATATACGAAGATAAATATTATATTTTATACCAAAAATTATTGAGCCACTGCGAAGAGTGACCGGGATTACCAGTAAATGAGAAAATTCAAGGGTCTGCGTGGTTTTTAGGAAAGCAAAACTATGATAATTAAGCTGATTTTTTTTTCTTTGTTGAGATTTATCAATGTTAAAAAGTTTAATATAAGACTTTTTAAAGTGAAATATCTTCGATTTTTTTAATGCTTAAAAACATATATCTTTTTTTTCATGAAAAATATATTTTGAGGAAACGCTTTTTATTTTAGAAAAAAAATTAAGGTTTTTTTTATTTTATTAGCATTGTTGGAAAACACTCATAATTAAGTGTTGCGTAAGGTTTGACAACTGATTTCGGATGCTACTTAATTGATGCAATTTGGAAGTAAGGGAAAATGCGGCACAAGTTTATAACTTTACTGAAACGGTAGTAAAAATTAAAAAACAAAAAAAAAAACGATCTCAGCCATAGAAAAATATTTACTTATATTTTTGTTTGTAAGGCTTTAATTTAGTAATGTTTCTCAAAGTTCCCCTAATTTTTTTCAGATTTTAGAAATATTGATATCCTAAATCCAAAAACTCGTAGCTTGACACACAATTGTGATAATCAAAATTATGCAGAAATAAAATACACCTTAACCCTAGAAGCACATTCACATTTTTACGACGGTAAAGACATTCTTCGTCGACACGACGACACCCACTTTTAAACCTATCTCAGATTGCACCTCGACCCAAACACCATATAAAAAAATGCGATTTTTTTCGGAATATTTCTTCAATAGTTTTAATACTTGTTTATTCCCTTAATGCTTAACTCTAAAATAAAAACTATGTTATACAAGTTTTAAACTTTATTTTTCGCATGAGGGACAAAGATCAATTTTATGAGCACCCCCGAAAACTGATGCCGTATCTGCAGCAAAGCAACATTGCTCCAGCTCATCAGTTCGGTTTTCCTGAGAAATACGTCACAATTGAGCAAGTCAATCGCATCAGCTTCGAAATAAGGAATGCTTTTGAACGACGGGAATATTGTTCAGCCATATCTCTTGATGTAGCTCAAGCGTTGTTGGCGTATGCCGATGATATTGATATCATCGGCCTTAACAACCGCGCTGTTAGTTCTGCCTTCTCCAAACTGGATAAAGAGGCAAAGCGAATGGGTTTGGTGGTGAACGAGGACAAAACGAAGTACTTCCTGTCTTCAAACAAACAGTCGGCGCACTCGCGTATCGGCACCCACGTCACTGTTGACAGTTATAATTTCGAGGTTGTAAAAGACCTCGTTTATTTAGGAACCAGCATTAACACCTATAACAATGTGAGCCTTAAAATCCAACGTAGAATCTCTCTTGCCAACAAGTGCTACTTTGGACTAAATAGGCAACTGAGCAGTAAAGTCCTCTCTCGACGAACAGAACTAACACTCTACAAGACTCTCATCATGCCCGTCCTAACGTATGGCGCAGAAGCTTGGACGATGACAACATCCGATGAAGCGACGCTTGGAGTGTTCGAGAGAAAGATTTTGCGTAAGTTTTTTGGACCTTTGCACGTTGGCAACGGCGAATATCGCAGACGATGGAACGATGAGCTGTATGAGCTTTACGACGACATAGACATAGCGCAGCGAATAAAGATCCAGCGGCTACGTTGGCTGGGTCATGTCGTCCGAATGGATACAAACGCTCCGGCTTTGGAAGTATTCGATGCGGTACCAGCTGGTGGTAGCAGAGGAAGAGGGCGGCCTCCTGTGCGTTGGAAAGATCAGGTGGAGAAGGACTTGGCTTCCCTTGGTGTGTCCAATTGACGCCGTTTGGCACGAGAAAGAAACGACTGGCGCGCTTTGTTAAACTCGGCCAAAATAGCGTCAATTAGAAGAAGAAGCTCAAGCGTTCGACAGATTATGGCACGAGGAACTTGTCTACCAAATCCAACGCATACTGCCACAAAGCATATTAGAACATAAAATATTAGAACCTTATATTACAAATCGGGTGTTTATGATAAGATATAAGAACTACTTATGCAACTGATGACGTCAATATTAAAGGCGGCGTAGCCCAAGGTAGTGTACTGAGCCCACTTTAATATGTAACATACACGGCTGACTTTCCAATAAACTCGCCAATATTTACATCCACGTTTGCTGACGACACTGCAATCCTTTGTCGCTCCGAGTGTCCAATAAGAGCGTCGGGTGAACTTAACAGTCATCTGAAAAACATAGTAAAGTGATTGGCAGACTGGCGTATCAAAGTGAATGAGCAAGAGTGTGAGCTAAATAGAAGCAACAGCTCGAGTGTATATCTAAACTACACTCTCATACCTCATTCTAAAGAAGTTACATATCTTGGTGTTCGTATGGACAGGCGCCTGACATGGAAAAGACACATTGAAAAGCTGAGGCACCACCCAAATCCATTGGCTCGGTCGTTGTTGCATACCGTCAATTCGTCACGTTTCAGAAGAATTGACCTTCCAACCCTGTGACCATATCTGAGGTCCCCGTAACAACTTTAACCTTCTTCAAGAAACTGTAGGTACTATAATTTAGGTTAAGAGTCGGAATCTTATTGCTAGTATTAAGATTAATTAATAGAAACAATAAACAATAAATAATAGAAACAATAATAACAGCTTACAAAAAAAAATGAGCACCACACAATCTTTTTTAACATTTGGCACATGAAGGTTTAGTTATTCGCTGTTTGGATGCTGAACAAATCGCACAATTTTTTGTTTGTTTAGTTGTCAACTATCCATATATAGTCATATACGACCCAGGTGTACTATATAATTATCCCGACATTGATGAATAAAAATTTTCCATAGAAGCAAATTTGTCTGCTCTAAGCTGTTTGCGTACTTTTTATCATCAAATCGCTGGCAGGACATTAGAAATTTTAATGTAATTTTAATCATTGTAGAAAATAAATAGATCCAGAGTAGGACGGATCAAATAACTCTGCATATGTGAGGTGATAATCCTTCATGGCAGCTGTTAGAACTAACACACCAATCAAAGCTTCGATTTCCTCAGCGTTTGTTTCTTTTATTTGAGCTGCATCAGTGGATTTAATACACGAGCTTTGGTTGATTTCAACGTTGGTCCACTGAGCAATTTCTCCAATTATACCGTCCAATTATACTTTTTATTTAATGAATATATTTTGTGATATTAAATTAAAATGTTTAATATATATATATATATTATAAATATAAACCCTACAAATCCTTATTAGCAAAAGTAACTCAAAAGATTTTCGTCTTCTCGACGACTCATACTTTTTAAACAGCTAAATTCGCTATCAAGCGTCGTCAAAACGACGAAGAATGTACATTTAGGGTTAACTTAGTATTTTCAACTTAATTATTGGATTTTAACAATTTCTGAAAGTTTCGGTACGTTTCATGAAAGCTGTGGCAACCGACCAACGATTAATTATATATTTTCCCCATTTCCGTAGACCCATATAATTCTATGTATTTTCGAAACCGTTTGCTTGTCATAAAATTTTATTTCATATACAATATATTCATATACAATTTTATTTTATTAGTTATGGTATACTATAATTCCAGTTCTAAGCCTACAATTGATGCGAAGATGCTAAAGTTCAAAAATAGTATGTGGAATAGGCAAAACAGTATTGTCTGCTACCATTTTAGCAAAAGTTTTCATTTCTATGATTCTAAGTACTTTTTCTTTAAAATTTGCGCTAAAATAAAAAAAAAGCTCTTTCAAGAAGCCATTACGGATTTATTAAGTAGCTCAATTTGACCGATACAGGATGAAAATTAAACATCTTGCATCACTTTTAATTATTGCTTCACGGAAAACACCTGGATGGATTTTGTTTGCTTTTTTAAATAATTGCTAAAGCTTTCATAGTAGAATTCTTCTAACTTTTCGAGTTATATTCAAATATATACTCATTCAGCGGATCATAGAAAAATACTGAATAATGTAGATAGGGATACTTCGATCGATTTGCAACCGAACGTGACATATAAGTTAACACATGACTCCCACGCCAACCGCATTTCCACTAGAGTCAGTATTTGATGGTCTGCAACGCTAGCGGTTTTGAGGCTCAACCGCTAGCGTTCTCCTGACACAAAACAACAACAATAACTGTGGCTGCCGTTCCACCCAAAGCTGGTCGCAAACATATTTTTTGTTCCTGAAGTAACAATAACAACAAAAACAACAACAACAATTTTAGCTACCATTGCCGTTGCCGTTGCAGTTCTTAGAATTCAGTGAATACATTTTAGAACTTTTGGAATTTCTAAAATTAAGAGTAAAATATAATTTTTAATAAAGTTAGTTAGATTCCAGCAGCCAACTTGTGCAGACTTCTAGTTATTCTCTTCTTGGGGCAGTTTGTATTGGGATTGTATGACGACGGCAGCGAAGGACTACTCAACTTAAATACGAGTAAGTAAAATAGGGCCTCGCTGGAGCATAGAGTATTTTGGATTGATTTTTCACTGGTTTGCTGGTCACATTTGCATATGACTCGAAAAGCTAATTGAATCCCACTGTGACACTTTCAGAGATTACTGAACTTTCTCAATTATCACTGACAAATTTAATTAAAAAAATGTAAAGAGATGAGTTTTAAAAAATGATAAAAGAAATTTTTTGCTATTGTATCCTATATCCTATATTGTATCCTAAAAAACTAAAAACAAAATGTATAAAACAGTTAAAAATAATCTCAGATATTTCACTTTATACCAAGATTTTCAATAATGTAAAATCGGCAAATTATTGAATATTTTTTTATAATTTTTTTCCAGTTATCTACTTCTTACCTAGCGTATTTTCAGAAAAATCGACTTGACATGTACCCGCACATTGGTAATCTCAGCGGTTACGCTAAAAATTAAATTTTACATATTACGTAAAATATATGCGTACTAATTAGAAGCCCCAGCATTCTGAGCATGTGCCTGCTTTCTTAATTTTTTAAAGCAACGGAATGATTATTTGAAAATGAAAACAGCAACAATATAACGGTGAAAAGAGAGCGCTGCAGGACATTGATATGACCATCATAGCCAAATGAGTTTGAGTGTGATTAAGATTAGATGTGAAAAGCACTCAGCGTATGAAAATTCAAATGCGGAATTAAGTTTTTCCTAATGGCCGTCTCCCTATGGCAGCAACATTCAAATGTATTCCTGCTTTGAATGGGCTTCTCATAAGAAACATTTGAGTTCGAAGAGCGGCAGAAAAATCTTGGTATTCTCACTTATTGAACAATATCAAACACATGTCACAAATCTGAGGAGAAGCTATGAAGAGCTCCGGTTTAAGCAAGTTGACGATACTTCCAAAAATCGATATTTCTCGCACAATGCTCCGAATATGGATACAAGACCCATATATGTATTCCAATGTTCCAATGCTTTGAAGAATGTTCCAATACGCTGAATGCGAACACACCGATTATCAAATTAGTTCTACGGCTTTAGGTTCACCTCCAACCCCCAAGAAACAACTCAAAATTGCTAGGTTAGGATTTTTTTTTATAATTGGCGCGTACACCTTTTTTGGGTGAGGCGTGTGTCTTCATGTTGTTCCACAAATGGAGGAACCCATAGTTTCAAGCCGACTAATACGTTCTCTCTGAATTCCGAACGGTAGTCACGCACCCACCCATTCGGCTACGGCGGCCCCAGCTAGATTAAGTTTAGTCCGGCTAGAAGTCAAACAAAATATACTTAATCATATCAAGTACCATCTATTAACGAGGAGAGAGTTGGTATATCTGAACTAAATTCGGCATAGATACTTCGCGTAAGATAGACTTTTAATCTCATCGAATGACTTTTGGGGTTGGGTTCATTATAAGATTTGAACCCGAAAATCACTCAAATCGGGCAAGTGCATCAAACCACGTATGAATCTATATAACCTGTCTCCAAATCTGAGGCTGTGTAATTGAGTATTCAATCATTTTGGAGCAGTCTAGCAGTCAGCACGGCCATGCTGGAACGGCGGTTAGGCAGTGTTGGACTTTTTTGTTTGTTCCGACAAATCAGAAGCGGTTCGGTCACGTAAACAAAATAGGTATTCTCATCTGGATTCTGCTACAAAACTCTGTGTGCAGCCATTTGAATGAAACTAAACTGAGCTATTAACTTGAAATTTTATCATTTCTAATAAAGCAAACATCTTTGAAAAATTCGAGAGAGTAATTTTCCATAAACTTTTTATTATCCAGAGGTTTTTGTGTGAGTTTCTTATTCAAATATTCAACTCTCGAATGCAAAAATAGCGTCTTCATTATTGTTACTACCGACCATCGACTAGATAAGTACCCTACTTATGTATCAATTACATTACTTAGTTTTTATTCTGCCACATTATCAGCTGTTTCAACTGGCCAATAACTAAAGTAAATACAAGCACTCAAGTATTATTCACTAGTTGATAATAAATAAATAATATTTTACGTACAATCGCATCCACGCTGAAGCATTAGGCGGCGGGATTAATTAACCATTGAACACCTCGGCTATTTCGAATCGTTGCACACACATGTTTGATGGGATTTGCTTATCTTCCACATAACCATCGAAATTTTGATTTATATATTTGATAAATGCAATAGAAGATTGCTTTTAGTATTAAGCGAGTATAGTCTGATTTGGCTAGAAATAGGCTTTATTATATCTGATTTGTGAAACATTAACGAGTTCAGGTCCAATTGCCTTTGCGGCTGGATGGAAATATTAGCGTGAATCGCGTTGAGGACAATACTTGCGGGAATCTGAGAAGCCTTGAGAAGGAAACGATTAAAATGACTGCGGACATTAATAAAGGTGAAATTTTGCGATGTGATTGAAGTGGTGATTTAGAAGTAATCTTTTAAATTAATAATATAATTTTTTTTTGTTTTTTATTTTTTCTGAAAAAAGGCTGTTTCAATGAAAATAGAATATGTGGTGAATTTAAATTTTGTCTGGATAAGAGTTTGGCACGAGACTGCTGTAGCAATGTTACAAATCGAGATCAAATATTTTGACTGGCTCTCTAATTTCCAGTTCATAAACTCTAATTTTTAATAGATTTTACACCTTAGAAGCATAAAAGAACTGGTGAATATAAAAAAAAACTATATATGTATATATGAGGCGTTTTTCAAAGCAGACATAAAGACTAAATTTCATTGGTCAAATGCATGAACTCCAACTTTTAATTAATTTGAGTATTGGGAAGCATAAAAATTGATATTTTTTAAATATAATATTTTTTGGTAAAGAGCATGAGCTGCAACTTTTAATAAATTGGATCACTTCCAAGGATAAAAATTTTTTAAGAATAAAAATAAATGTAATGTAAATGTAATTGTGCTTTAAGGTAAATAACTTTTTAAAAATAAATTTTGTTTTTTTGTGAGATGCATAAACTATATACAACTTTTACTGGATTTGAAAGCATAAACAATGATTAGAAATAAAAAATATATAGAAGTTGGTCTCCTAGGTGAAAGTAACTTTTTTAAAACGTTTGCTTTTGTTCTTTCGTTTTTTTTTTTGGCATGAACTCGAATTTTTTAATAGATGTAAGCATATAAAACGGATTAAAACTAGGAATAAAAAATAAAAAAATATATATACATTTATTCAAGTCCTGTTCCTGGGTAAGCAAATCTCATGAAAAATAAAATTCTCTTTTTTGCTAAAATCAATTTTTTTGTGCACCAAGAACATTTCAAAAGTGTAATGCAGCTCGGCGGCCACTGTAGCCGACTGGCTTGGTGCGTGACTAGCATCTAAATCTAAATCTCGTGCTTGAACATCGAATAACACAAAGTTGTCGCACTTCGGCATACAATGGCAAACCTCCAAGGGTATTTCTCCCATGAAAAGGCTCCTCATAAAAAACCACTTGCCGTTCGCAATCGGCTGAAAAAGGTAGGAGGAGCGTGGACAAACACATAACAGATGTCTACACGCCAATTTATTTATTTTTTATTTTATTCTATTGCTATTCTTCAGGATATTTCAAGTGTTCTCGATGGCTCCTGAGTCTAAAGTTGCTTTGAATAGTTAAATAATCACTTTTAGTCAAAAGTTCGGTCAGAAGTGATCAATAGTTAATTTGCCGCATTACCGTCCAACATCGCATTTTTTATGATGTTCTGCTTGAACTTTTGACAAAACAGCCATAAATAAATTTCATGAGTTTCATTCAAGATTTAGGCTCACTTTTGATTGCCACAAACTTGGTGCAGAAATTGAAAAGATTTAGTAAAATCGTTTTAATAACAAACTTTAATTTAGCTCTGTGTTCAATATTCGAAACTCTTAAACTGCATTATGTGCAGACTTTTGTCGGCGATCGGACGTGTGTCGAAATATTTTTGTACCTTAGCAAAGACAGTAAAAACTAAAAGAAAAAAAAAACGAAAAAAAAAATTTGCGAAGACTGGTCCTATAATAATCGATTATACACAGACGCCGATCATATGAATATGACAATATTTTTTTATTTAAAATTATTTACTCTTTCTTTAAAATTTAATTAGCCTCTTAGTTAGGTAAATTAGTTTGCATCACTTTAAAAAAAAAAAAAATAAAGCTTATGCCAAAATATTTTGGAAAAATATAAGATTTACACGAGCTGATCCAATGTGAGTTTTTCATAAATAGAAATAGTTTTTAATAAATAAAAAAAGTTCTTCAAAATATTTTTTTTTATAAAATCAGCTGTTGAAAAATTTAAGCTAAAAAGGCTTATAAATTTTATCAATAGAATAAAAATAATATTTTGGAAAAAAATGAAAGACGAATTAAAACATGAAAAGGGTGAAAATCTACCTTTCGAACGATACCCTAGAAGCCTAAACGGTTAAGATTTGGCAGATCTAGTAAATTTTTTTTTAAACCTATCCACCACAAAAGTCAAAGATGATAGCATCAAAATCGCCACCGTGAGTATAAAATTCATACCAAAATTGCACGCTCTGTAAATGCCTTGACTTCCCCACAATCGCACGTGGGTATTCTTGTCTGCATTTATGGCAGATAATATTTACAACTCTAACTAGAAATGATAATATTGATTGTATACGTCCAACAACTGGAAGTTATGAATTCGAGCCGTCAAGTCGAAAGAGTCACGTCTGTGTTGAATCAACATTTTTTCAAACTTACTAGCATTGAATTGACGTAAGCCGATAATAAAAAAATTAACGTAGTACAATATAAATCACATTAAATCTTGGCATTGTGCTTTAACGGTCATAAATATTAATCATAATTTGCTCGTAAGTGCTTTATATTTTATTATTCAATGCAAGGGTTAAACCAGCCTAGATCAGATTTATATTTTATTTTGCTATGATTATAGCAAAAGATAGGAAATTTATAGCAAATGTGGTCGTAATCAGCGAATATCAAAGTTCAATTTATGGAATATCAATCTCACTTTTGCAGGTCCCTTTTTAGGCCAACGCCATTTGCAAGTATTTCTACTCTTCAGCTCTATCACGGTGAATTATATACCAAAATTTAGCGCTAGCGTTACCGTAGTTGCTATGACCGATGCCGCGACTACAAATCCTAACTTTCCGGTAATTAACATTCACCCAACATTCGCACCTCTGTTATATTTTTGATTAATAATTTTTTGTCTTTACTTCTAGGAATATGACTGGAGCGATATGGAGAAGTCGTATATCCTTTCAAGCTTCTTTTGGGGCTACTTTGTCACACAGTTTCCGGGCGGTTATTTATGTCGCCGCTTTGGCGCCAAACGCACTCTACTCGTTTCCACATTGGGTTCATCGTTCTTTGGCCTTCTACCACCATTCTGTGTCAGTTGGGGTGGTTGGGGTATTTACTGTGGCATTCGCGTTGTTCAAGGCTTTTTCCAAGGATTTATGTTTCCCTGTGTGCATGCCCATCTGGCCGCATGGTGTCCGGTAAATGAACGTAATCGGCTGGGCGCTTTGGCGAATACGGGCATCGAATGCGGTACACTACTCTCAATGTTTTTGAGTGGTATAATTGCTGCTTCCAGTATAGGTTGGCCGGGCCTCTTTTATGTCACCGGTGGCATTGGTTTGGTTTGGTGCGTTGCTTGGATCTTTCTGGCGGCCAATCAACCAAACGAATCGAAATTCATTACAAAAGCCGAACTCAACTATATCGAAGCCTTGAAGGATATGAGCAAAGAAGTAGAAGCGGGTGAAGTGGAGCGTAAAGTACCGGTGCCATGGCATGCTATTTTAACATCGCTACCGCTTTGGGCTTTGGTTGTGGTGCGTTCTGCACATTCATGGGGTTTCTCTACACTGCAGGCGGAAATTCCATCATACATGAAAGGTGTACTAAATATGGATATGAAGAAGAATGCTCTCTACTCGGCGCTACCTTATTTGGCCATGTGGACCATGTCCTATGTGTATCTCATTGTATCGGATGTGCTGCTGAATCGCAAAATTCTTTCGCTCACTGCCATACGTAAGACTTTCAACTCATTGGCTCTCTGGTTGCCGGCAATTGGACTTATAGGTGTGGGATTCTTGGATCAGGATCAGAAGACTATGGCCATTGTATTGATGACCGCAAATGTGGGCATAAATGCTGGTTCTACTATCGGCAGTGCATTGAATACAATCGACTTATCACCCAATTATGCGGGAATTTTAATGGGCATCGTGAATTCGGCGGCGAATGTGGTACCTATACTAACGCCACTGTTGGTCGGTGTGATTGTGTCGGAGGAGGTGTGTAAGATTATATTAGTACTGCTTTTCAAATTTGTTTGTTTGTATACTCCTTGTTAAGAAAATTTACTTATTATAGTATTAGACTTGCATTAATTTATTTCCATAATATTTTGCAGAATAACCGCGCGCAGTGGCAGATAGTGTTCATTATCGCAGCCATAGTATTTGGATTGGGTAACTTATTCTACTTAATTTTTGGTAAAATGGAGGTACAGCCCTGGGATGATGTAAATTTCTTGTTGCCTAAAGATGCGAGTAATATTGATGCAACAGAGAAATGTGAGAAATCTGCAGAGAGTGAAAAGCCAAAAAGTGTGGAACCTGAGAAATTAGCGAATTAAGGCGATTGAAAAGAACTGCCCTAGATTTAGTTTGCCTCTAGTTTAAGTATGTAAATATGTCATTATAGAGTGTTAGATATAAAGTACAATATTAGTCTATTTTAAGCTAATAATTTTATTAAGAGAAAATTTTAAAATAAATAAAAAAAATATAAGTATATATATAATTAAATGGTATTTTAGTATAATCTAAATAAAGCACCGCCGTGCTTGTGCATTGAAAATATTGCCTTATTATTAAAATATAATAACTACTGTTTCGAAAAATTGAATAGCATCCCATCGCATTCTGCTATTTTCTCATTCCTCCCATATTCGCAAGTGTCACAGCCAACGTTATTTCTCTCCCATTTCTCTTTTTCTGGTTATGCAAGAGCGGATAGGCGCTGCAAGTAAAACGAAATGTAAATTTTTTTTAAGATTTCATTGAAAAGGAGACTAAAGTATTAAGTCAATTGCGACCCGCTAGTTGCCGGGGTAAAAACTGCAAAGCAAAAAATTTAAAAAGAGTTTAATTTCTAAGTTACCCGTCCACTGATTGGTAAAGAAATTTTCTGAACAGGTTATAGGTTACCTTAAATATATTTATATTGTGAAAATATAACTCTCCAGGTTTCGCTGGACTCAAAATATTGCTAAAAAATCCCTTTTTCATTCAATTTGTCTCATAATCAAAATTCATATCTCTGCAAAACATATGCATGCCTAGGCAAGGTGGCGCAAAATTAATCATCCTATCGGAAGATTTATAATTTTTTCAATTGGTTTTGTACGTCAGTCATATCTGACACTTGGAAACTAGACAGCTGCATTTTAAAAACAGACATGCAATGGACCTTAGACCTTTACCTAAATAAATATTTCCATCACTTAAAATCATCTGTTTTATTTAGTAAACAACTTGTTTGTACTGCATTGGATGATTAATTTTGCGCCATCTTGTATTAAAACGCAGCAAATTTCTGCGAAAGGGCTTCGCTCAGAAACTATTGCTTCGATTTCAAAATTTTTTAATTAATGTATACTACTCTTTTGGTGGGTGTTGCCACCTAATAAAATGTAAAAATAGACCTAAGTATTACGGCATGGGCATTGAAGTAGATATTGAAAAAAAAAATCTATTCCAAAAGCAGTTTTTGATGGTGCTGCCATCGGAATCTTATTGCAAAAATAGCCACTTCTCACAATTTTCACTTTCAAGAGCCGGTATAAAATGGAGATACTTAAACAAGTTCAATTAAAATAATATTTCTACCTGATGTTGCCACATGGTTCTAATTACGTGGGCATCAACTTATAAAAAATTTTATCTTAATACCAAAATATGGATATCAAATGGAAGTTTTTTAAATAAGCTTTAATAAAAAAATTGTTTAGATGGTGTTGCCATCTATTTTTTGGAAATTAAAAAAATTATTTAAAAAATCTATGAATTGCAAAAAACATGTGTATATACATCAATGTACAGGTAAATATAGCTTTAGTCGAATTATATCTTCAAAAAGGTGTTGCTATTTAATTTAAAGAAAAAAATTTAAATGAATGAATTAATTAATTCCGGCATTTTTTTAAAGAAAAATGTGTCCCAAAGACTAAACAAAACTATAATTAATATTATTTGTGCATCGCGTTGCCACCTAACTCCAAAAGCTAAATTGCTTAATAACAGTTCTGGTAAATTAAGTATTAGGATATGAGTATCACGTAAATTATGTTTAATTACTTTTATTCAAAATGTAATTTTTGAAAGGCGTTGCCACATATTTGTTCCTAAAAAAGTTATTGAAACTGCCTTATAATACAAAGCACGTACATCTAATTTTTGAAGTGTCATTAGACGAAAGCCACTATAGACAGTCTCAAGACTTTGCAAACTTTAAAAAAAGGAAAGAAAAATTTTACCTAGTTGGCGCGAAATTGAAACCAAAAATCTGAGAAATCGATTGCCCGATTTTTTTTTTATTAGGAAGAAATACACAACTCCATCAGCAAAGGAAAATTTTCATTCAATCAAATTTTTACCAAAAAACTATATTACTAAAAATAAAAAAGTTTGAAATTTTAATTAAAATTAGCTAAATTTATTTATTTATGTATTCTTTTTTTTTATTTTGCAAAAACTTTCAAACTTGAATTTGTAAAATTTTTGTATTAGAATAAACCATATTTTCATAAACAAATCGTTCAAATTAATCGAGAAATAAATAAATCGCCAAGACTTGTCAATACGCCTCATGATATGGTTTTTAATGCAGTTTTTGCAGCTTTGTAGAGAAGCCTTGAAGAAGCAGAATTTATGTTCTTGCAAAGACGTGACAAGTGAAAAACTTTGCTTCATAAAAAACGAAAATTTGTGTGTTTAAACACGCTAATCTCCTTTAATACTACATGAATATATGAACCTTATTTGATCAAAATCGATTCAATGGAATCATAAAGGGTGGTTAAATTTCAAGGGCCGATGTTGATGTAAGCCACACCTAAACGTCAAACTTTTTTCTCCATTTCATTTGACAGTTTCCAATTTTAGAAAAACTCAATTTGAACCAAAGAAAGATACACAATCGAGCAACGCGTTAAAGTTATTCAGGCTTATTATGAAAACGGGCATTCAAATCAAAATGCATATCGAAGAAAATCATCTTCAGTGATGAGGCACACCTCATGAGGCATTCACCTCAGTGGATTCGCAAATAAGCACAATTGCCGCATTTGGGCGAATGATAATCCAAGAGTGATTGCCGAAAAACCAGTGCACCCACAAAGAGTGACTGTTTGGTGCGGTTTATGGGCCGGTGGCATCATTGGGCCGTATTTTTTCCAAAATGAGGCCGGTCAGGCAGTTACTGTGAATAGTGTTCGCTATCGTGAGATGATAACGAACTTTTTATGACCCAAATTGGAAAATATGGATGTGGACGATATGTGGTTTCAACAGGACGGTGCCACTTGTCACACAGCTAACGAAACAATGGCTCTTTTGCGCGAAAAATTTGATGGCCGAATAATCACACGTCGCGGCGATGTCAATTGGCCGCCGAGGTCATGTTGACACCGTTGGACTTCTTTCTTTGGGGTTATTTGAAAGAAAAGGTGTACGTCGATAAGCCAGCAACAATTCAAGAGCTAAAGGATGAGATAATTCGACACATCAACGGCATAGAACCTCAATTATGCCTCAGCGTCATCGAAAATTTGGACCATCGGATGGAGGTGTGCCGCCGAAGCCGCGGCAGTCATTTGACCAATATTTTGTTCCATACGTAATTGATCTATACTAATATTATCTAAATAAAGAGAAATGAAAATAATTTCCTAAAAAAATTGTATTTTATTCAAAATCAACACCGGCTCTTGGAATTAACCACCCTTTATATACTAGAAGTTTATTTTCAACTCAGCCTCAGCCTGTGATCAGTAGCTATCATCTAAATGAAGTATTCGGAACTTGAATGAGTCCCAATAATAAACATTTATTTATAATCTATACGAGCATATAAAAGACATGTCGTAAAATATGAGGAAAATTTGATTGATAATTTTTTTCGCTTGCCTGCGTTATTTCCACAAGGAAGACCTTTAAATAATGTAAAAATCCATTTCGAGCTTTCCACCAACAGCAAATTTGAACAATAGCTACGTACGTAGCATTCCTAACAAAACCGGCCAGAGGCATACAATTTCTAAACTAATTAAAATCTGGTTTTTAACAATGCACCTAACAAATTGAATATAAAAACAGGCAATTTTTAAAATAAATAATTGAAAAAAAATGCGCACAACTTTTTTCGAATTTCTATCGTATGATTTTGTTGTTGCAAACGAGTTCTGTCTACGTACGATCCCAGGTATGCCACTGCCTTTGCATGATTTAAGAGAAATATATACTTACATACCTATGTAAGTAAGAAGTAATTTGAAAAAGCTTTATTCACCCTGGTCAATCGAATTTTTTGCACATTGAATTTGGGTACAATTATATAGATGTTATGTTTATTATTTTATATATTTTTTTTTGTTTCCAAGTGATATCCCTGAAATTATTGCGCATCAGGTTATCATCATTTTTAAATTATTTAAAACTAATAAAAATGTCGCACAAAAATAAAGGTTATCTTTTACAGCTTCAATTTAAAAATATTTGTAATTGGTTACCACCAATTATGAACATACAATTTATATTATTTCAAATTAATAGTTAAATATTTTATAATTTGAGACAAATGGAATATGTTAAAAAGATTTTGAAATGTTCTTTAATTAGAAAATACTTTTAACAATGTTGCCGAAAAGTTTGAAATGTCAAGTTTTTTACTTACAATAATTAATTATCAGCATATTTTACTAATTTGTTTCAAATGAAATATATTGAACTGCTTTTAAAATGCTCTTTTGGCAGCTTCAACTAAAAATATTTTTAATAGTGTTGCCTCCAACCTTTAAATATTAGTATATTTTTATTATTTATTAATTTTTTGTTTCATTTTTAACAAACGAATTATACTAAAAAGCTTCATGTGCATAGGTATTAGACCTGAGAATATTTGCTGATAGCTATTACGTAGTTAAAACATTAGGATTATACCGAAGACTTTCATTTACACAAAAATAATAATTATATCAATAAGTTAATCATTTATATATCCGCCGTAGCTATTTACAACCTTCTCCCACTTTTTGACCAATTTGTTAATGCCGTTCCGCCAAAAATCGCCTGGCCTGGTGTCAAAGAAGTTGTTGAGCCAGTTTTTAAGGGCCTCTTGGTTATCGAAGGTAAAGCCCTTCAGATGGTTTGACAGGGAATGGAGAAGATGGTAATCGGGCGGTGCAAGGTCCGGAGAATACGACGGATGTTGAAGGACCTCCCATTCAAGTTTTTGGAGTGCGGCTTTGCCGACTTCTGCAACATGGTGCCGTGAAGGAGTATGGTTTGACCATGTCGATCAAGTATTTTCAGTCGACTTCTTTGTTTTTTTCGTTGAGCTCGTGAGGCATCCATACTCCAAATTTTTCGGTAAATCCCATTGAATGAAGGTAATTGAGAATCTTTTTATGATCGCAGTTCATTTTTTCCGCCAATTTACGATTGGTTTGGCGACCGTTCTCCTTCGAAAGTGATTTGAGACGTTTTGCATCGAAGTGGCCCTAGGACACTGCCTTGTTGTACACCTGCTTCCATTGTTAGTATATCAGGCTACTTACCTTCGAATTTTACATAAAATTGTCTTCCAGTTATATAGCTTTTCATTAATTTGTAGTAGTCTGTTGCTAAATCAGTTAAGAGTTTTCGTAGAAGTCCTGCATGCATACTGTGTCAAAATCTTTGGCCCGTCGTTTGCTTCACACGTTCGTTTTTTATCGATGTCTTCAAGAATTTTGTTTGTAACTCTGTGAACTTGCTGGATGGTGGAATGTTTTTGCCTGAACCCGAATTGGTGGCAAGGTTTTATTTTATCTTTTTGTACACTGGCAGTATACTTATAGGTCTTTACGAAGTTACTTGCGTAGCAATTTTCCATACTTTTGGGAAATATTGCAAGTTTAAGATTTGATTGAACAGGTTCCTTATATAGATAAGTCCCTTTTCTGGAAGTTCTCTTAAAACTTTTCTAGTTATTAGGTCATACCCTGGCGACTTCGTAGAATCGGTTCACTTACATAAGCATTGTTTTATTTCTTCCAAAGTAAAATTTTTTGGTTTGCATGGATCTTTTTTTGCGGGGGTCGAGGAAAAGTTTGCATTGAGCGTGTTGTTAGGGAAAGTACTTTTGAAGTGTTTTGCGAGAACTTCAGCCTTGCCAAGAATTGTTCTAGTCCAGCTACAAACAATAATTCGGATAGGGGGGTTGTTTAAAATTTTATTTTCGATATTGTTTGTAGCTTTCCATAGTGAATAGTTTGTCGTTACACCGGGTCCAAGATTTTCGATGCATCTCTTAAGTTTCTTATTTTTATGGTCGAAAAGCAATTGTTTGATTTCCTTTGTAGCTGCGTTCAGCTTGCTTTTGAAAAGTGGCAGCCCTGCTGTTTTCGCCCTCACCGAAGCTGTGTTGGCCAAGCCAACACACTTCGGATTATATTAGAACAATCAGTTGAGTGGCATTGGACACTATCAAACGAGACGCAATATAGCTGGCACTGAGTAGAAAGGGAGTTTCCATCAAGATAATCCGCCTCATCAAAGCCCTCTATGAGAACTCCGAACTGGCAGTACTTCACAAAGGCGATATCAGCGATCCATTCACTACCAACGCAGGCGTAAGGCAAGGTTGTCCTCTGTCGCCCCTTCTCTTCGCCATCGTCCTTGCGGACGTCATGAGGCAACTGACCCGGCACAAAAAAGGCATCGCATGGAGTTTCACCAGACATCTTAGCGAAGGCGGACAATTAAGTCAACGGTCAACATCGCCAAGACCAAGGCCATGAGTGTTAACCACAATAACGCAAGGCAGATATTGGTTGACGGATGCCCGGTGGAGTTCGTTGAAAGCTTCAGCTACCTCGGCTGCATCATCACGGCAGATGGTGGTGCAGATGAATATGTCAACTGTCAAATGCATACAGTATGGGGGAGTTCGCAAATCTCCAGGAATATTCTGGCCAAACAGCATCAGTAACGACGCATTGTGGGGATTAACGAACGCGGAACCCATCCTTAGGTAAATCAAACGTAGAAAGTGGCGATGGGTAGGTCACACATTGAGAAAACCACCAGATAGCATCACGAGAATGGCGCTAGACTGGAACCCGCAATGGAGCAGAGGTCGCGGTTGACCAAAAAACACTTGGAGAAGGTCGATGCCCAGTCTTTGCCAAGCGTTTTCAAAAAGTCGTAGTATTGTGATATGGAATTTAAGTATTTTGGGGGACAATATACAGCAGAAATTACTAGTTTGTCGCCTTCGTCTTCAATTTGGATCGACGTCCGTGTATATGTTCTTTTTGAGTTTTTTCCAATTCAATTCATTTAAAGTCTTGCCTGATTATTATCGCTGCGCCTCCTGAGTTTTGTTGTCAGGGTGGTTTGTAGCAAATATTTTATAATTAGATATTCTTGCAAAACTGTTTCAGAAATTAGCAATACATCTATTGAATTATTGTTTATAAGCACTTTCAGTTCTTTCAAGGGTTGGGCCCAAGCCGTTTGCATTCCAAGCGACTATTTTTAGTTTACTTGTACTGTCCATCTATTTTGTTAACGAGCAATGTTAAAATATTCATTATATTTGACATTTGTGTGAAGACCTGCTTCATTACTTACTTGAATACTTTGATGTCGTCATTTGAATTTTTCACACGGGTTGCGGGTTGTTAGAAGTAACTTGAAAGCGTCATTAAGCGATCTGACGTCTCTGTCAAAAGATACAGGGTTGCCAGATGGGTCCGTCGAATATTGGAATGTTCTGTAAATACTATATCTTTACTATTTGCCCCTTGCTTCATTTCCAATGAGAACAATGCAAGCGATTTCTTGGTATTTTGAATATTTGTTACTTCATGGCCTAATTCCAGTAGTTCCTTCCTAATTTCGCCTTTATCAGCAGAAGAATGCATTCCCCTAAGGAATACTGTGAATCCTCTTTCTTCCTTTAGTTTAAAAGTATAATACTGGGTTTCTTTCCCCTTTAATAATTTAACGATTGCAGTATAATTCATTGTTAATCGAAGCTTTAAGTTCATATTTGCAATTTGGAAAAGTACTCAGTGCCTGCATTAATTTATCAATGCGTTCTACGTTTTGTATGTAAATCGGGGGAGGCTTGCGTCTTTTAATTATGGGGTTTAAGTTTTCTGCAGCGGTTGAATTTTTTGTTCCACCATTATCGGTTGAGTCAGTATCTAGTTCGTCATCTGAGATTAACTCGAACATGTTTGACGATGTTTGCTGCCTGGGCCAATATGACGTTAGCTTTCTTTGGTTTGTTGTTGTGTCTTTGCTTTTATGTTTTTTTGTGCTATGTATATACAGTGCACTCGCGAAAACTCGAACTAATGAAAACCAGCCCTGTCCGAGTTATCGAAATGTTCGAGTTTTCGAACGTTATGTATTTTTAATATACGTATATGCATTCGTTTTAACAGTTTTTATACCCTGTCCATTTTTATGGCATAGTTAATCAAAGAGATTATCTGGTTTCATGTTTTGTAGTTCATTGCCAGTTTATTTAATAAAAAATGTTAGCAAATATGAATGGTGTTTACAAATTATTAAAAAAAAAAACATTCAATACAGCCTTTTCGCGCAGTGATAGTAGCACATTAACTTCCCTCGGGCTAATTTTTTCAGCAGTTGCCCATGCTATAGCTTTGTTGAAAATCGCTACGGCTTCGGATGAACTTATGCGCTTTTGTTCATTTCCACCTGTAGCTTCAACTTCATCTTCGGATTCACTTTCATCAATAGCTTCAACCTCTTCAATCAAGCCGTCGTTATTCCAGTCTCTTATTTCTTGTTCTGTGAAAGTAGACTAATAAATATTTATTATTGTTATCGTGTGGTTTTTTATTTACATCAAAACCATAACTACCTCAGGATGTAAGTGTTCAAGAATTTCGGCAGCTTCTTTTTCCATACTTTTAGCTTCAGCTTCTATTTGGTTTTTCAAGACACTAAGTGGAATGTCATCGTCGTCATCGTCTTTCAGGTTTGCAAAGTTTAAAATATTTGTCCAGCATTTCGCCAACGTCTCCTGTCTCAATTTATTCCAAGCTCTATCCAAAAATGTAACAGCATCTCTCAAGCTAATTTTTTTTAATGATTGGATCAAATCGCAATCATCGGAGAAAATAGCTGCCAAGAGAGAGTTTCGGTAATGTAGCTTTGTTATTCTTATTGCGTTTTGATCCATTGGTTGAATCAAAGGAGTTACATTCGGCGGCATAAACATCACTCTAATTAAACCATCTTCGGATCTTAACGTGTCCTCGTTTGGATACGAAGGTGTATTGTCAAGCAAAAGCAATGCCTTTTCAGGTAGTCCTATATTTTTTAAATAAGTTTTCACCTATGTAATAAAAACAATAGGGTTTTTAAAGGGTGTTTAATTCGTAGTCAAATATGGAACTTGCCTGTGGTAGAAACGAAAAGTGAAACCAATTTTGGAACAGAGTTGATGTCATCCAGGCTGATTTTGAGCTTCGGTACTCCACTGGGCAGTTAAAATGGCTAAATGCACGCGGATTTTCGGCTTTTCCAATGACAAGCATTTTAACCTTGTGTTTCCCAGTAGCATTCGCACACGCCAGAAATGTGATGCGCTGTTTTTCAGATTTGTTTCCCGGTGCCTGCTTTTCCATTCTAGAAACGTATGATTTTTCCGAAAGGAGCTTCCAATATAACCCGGATTCATCTGCGTTGTAAATTTGTTCTGGGCATAGTTCAAGCTCCTGAATTTTAGCTTGTAACTAAGTTTTGAAAGACTCCACTAACTCTGGTCGCGAGGATAGTTTTTCCCCTGATATTGAAATCAATCGTATGCCATGCCGTTTTTTTAATTTTGTAGCCATCCATCGCTGGCAAAGAAGGTTGAGCCATCCTCGCCATATTTGGCATGTAACTCCTTAGCTTTCTCTTTCAAAATTAATCCATTTATAGGATAATTCTTGCTGCGTTGTAATAAAAACCACAATGTAAAGCAATCCTGAAGCGCGATGCGTTTTACGTTTTCCAAGGCCCGATAGCGTGTTATTAACGCATTCCAAAATTTTGTGTTCATTTTTCACAATTCCACAAATTGTGGACTTGGCAGTGTTATATTTTTTGGATAGAGCTGTGATACTAACGCCATTCTTGGCCTCGTTAATTATTTCAGCCTTTTTTGATAAACTCAAAACATTTAGTTTTCGTCCCATTATAAAACGCAAATAAATTTGATCTTAACCGCGCAAAATCCCGTGTATCACTGACAAATATCAATCAATTTAAAAGAAAAGTTCCGTAATTAGCAAGAAACCTAGCCAGTGCAGCACCTTAGAATGAAACAAAAGACGCACATAACGACAAAAATTTGAATACTGGGCGTTACAGCACATGCAAAACGACAGTTTCTCACATGTTTTTCCATGAAAAAAGAAAATAATTGTGCGAGTTTTAGAGTACCTACATTTTGTTCGAGTTTTAAAGTAGTCAATGGGGGGAAAAAAATGTTCAAGTTTCCGAATGGTCGAGTTATCGTGTGTTCGAGTTTTCGCGAGTGCACTGTAATCATTTTGCTTACTTGGAGAGTTGCGGTACCGTTGGGGTTGAAGTTTTGCTTTGTTCACTCCGTGAAGTCGGCTCGCTTGGTGACAGTGCATTTGGTGTTGTTGGACGAGTTAACAGTTGTGTTATATGTACACAAGTGTTCGCTAGAATTTGTTTTTGGTGCGAGTTTTGATGAATTTTGTCGCCCTTGCGGAGGAGAATGCCCTACAGGCATCTCAAGTTGTTTGTGTTTTTGTTTATAATTAAAATTTGTATTTATTTTGCACTTTTACTTAAGTAGAATGTCGTATAAGCTGATGTATATTCAGCGTGTAAGCGTCTACAAATATCTCAATTTACAAATTTTTTGAGATTGGTTTTATCAGTTTGATAGGCAATACTCGGGAGTTGTTAAAATCACGTCCGTTCAAAAGTAACGTTCGCTAATGATGAAGATGCTGAGGAACCACACAAATTTTAATTTGGGAACTAAAAATTTGTCGAAGGATTTAGATATTCGCGTTTGTATTGCGAGAAGGTTTTGTTTTGTAAATAAGGCCGAATTTTTAATCGCGGTAAAATAATATTCACATGTCAACGAACCCCCAGTAGAACTTTGTCTGAGACAATTTTGTGTACTCTCTTAGAAGTTCATATATATATAAGTATTATACATACATACATACATATTTGAGTATCCATAAAAGCGTGTGGCCAATAACTAAAAAATGAATTTTCTTATCAACAGTATTTTTGAGAATCCAGAAGTTGCTAAACTAAAACAGCTGCCCGTGCGACAAAACAATTATAACAAAATCCCTGAAAATGTAGGTCAACTTATTACTTAATATCTAAATATCATTCACCATTTCGAATTCATCAAATATCTATGCAGTTACACGAAACAAGAGACAATGAACTTTCTACGGAGAGTAGAACTATAGTTTTTAAATTCACTAAATTTATTAATATTTGAGAGAAAATAATTTTGAGTGAGCTCATGCTGGAGAAATGCAAGTGAGTGTCATGTGCATGTACTCATCGTGGCGTAGAGTGAGAAAAACAGCTTTAAAAAGCATTTAGATGAGTTGATTAGTTGATTCCATTAGATTTACTTGTAGTTGTGTAGAAGTGTTAAATGTGAGTTGACAAGTTTGCGAAAGGAGGGATACATATAGTATTTTTTTAAAGCAGAAGAAGAGGAAGAGGAGAACACTTTTATGTGAAATTCTTATAAGATCTACAAAAAAATGTTCATTAAGCATATCACAGCACGCGTTTGAGGCAACAGGACCACTGCGCTGGAAATTGATTCACTGTAAAGATATAGCAGATTTTGTTATAATGAGCGAGCATCATTAGAAAGGTATTAGAAAGAACATTCTGCAAACATCTGCAGTTTTAAAAAAAAATTTACTTAAGTCTTAAAAATTATCGTGTACAAGTTTGTATAAGACGACCACTATGACTAGGCTTAGCAGTCTACTCAAATGAAATATAATTTAAATGGAAACATAAAAATTAGAGAAATGATTGTATTAAGCAATTATTTCAAAAATTTTTACATGATTTTTATATTGTAGACTTAAAATTTTGTTCCTTTTACTTATAATTACTTTCAATGAGAAATAATTTTTGCTTTTTTTTAGGTGTTACTCACAATGGATTTTTTTTTCTCGTTGCTCATAACTTTTACTTTCGAATTAGGTATTCTCTATAAATTTTGTTGGAAATTTTATGTAAATAAATTAAAATTTGGAGTTTTATTTGAATTTTAGTTTATTTAAACTTCGAAAATTTGCATTCCGAAAACAATTTATTTCTAATAAAAAGCCTTTTTTGAGTTAAAAATTAAGCCATTGAATAAAATCTGTCAGTCTAAAAATGTCAGAGAAGAAAATACATATATTTTACGACGAAAATATTGGGTTGGCAACTAAGTAATTGCGGATTTCACTCATAGATGGCTTCGGTTGAATGTTTATGTTTGCAGACGTAGTAAAAATTTGTTATTTGATAGCTGGCAATTTAGCAGTAGCGTAGTTTTCGTTTGGCGTTCGTTGAAAAATGGAAAAATCAAAAGGAACATTTTCGTCATATTTTGCTCTTTTATTTTCGCAAAAGGAAAACAGCATCGCAAGCTCATAAAAAGTTATGTGCTGTTTATGGTGATGAAGCCTTAAAAGAACGGCAGTGTCAAAATTCGTTTGCCAAATTTCGTTCTAGTGATTTTTCACTCAAAGAAGAAAAACGCTCTGTTCGTCCAGTTGAAGTTGATGACGCCCTAATCGAAGCAGTACAACACGTGAGATTGCAGAGAAGCTTCGTGTATCACACACCTGCATTGAAAATCACTTAAAACTCCTTCTTGGGCTCCTCACGAACTGAAATAAACGAATTTAACGCAATGCATTAAGAGTTGCGATTTGCTAAAGAAATGAAATGAAAAGTATCCATTTTTAAAACGACTGATAACTGGCGATGAAAAATGATTTGTTTACAACAATATCAAACGGAAAAGATCGTGGAGTAGGCCAGGTGAACCAACTCAAACAACATTAAAAGCTGATATTCCCCAAAAGAAGGGTTTGTTATCAGTTTGGTGAGATTGCAAAGGAATTGTCTACTTTGAACTCTTACCACCCAACCGAAAGATCAATTCGCATGTCTACATTGAACAACTGATGAAATTAAACAATGCAGTTGAAGAAAAGCATCCCGAATTGACAAATCAAAAAAGTATTGTATTCCATCATGACAATGCAAGGCCACTCGGCAAAAATTATTGAAGCTTGGTTGGGGTGTTTTGCCACATCCACCATATAGTCCTGACTTTGCACCATCTGATTACTTTTTGTTTCGATCTTTACAAAACTCCTTGCATGGTAAACATTTTAATAATGATGACGATGTCAAATTGTACCTGATTCAGTTTTTTGCTAATAAAAACCAGAAGTTTTATGAACGTGGGATTATGATGCTGCCGGAAAGATGGCAAAAGGTCACTGATCAAAATGGGCAATACATTACAGAATAAAGTTATTTAGCTCCATGAAAAAATTGTCTTTGATTTTCTAAAAAAATCCGCATTACTTAGTTGACAACCCAATAGTTGGAAAATATTTTAATTCATACAAAACGTTGGCTAAATTGCGTCTTTGCATTTTTTGTTTTTAGCAGTAGTTTGACATAGTTTTGTTTTTTTTTTATTTTAATACAACAATTTTTATTTTTTTTTTGGAATTGCGTATTTATATAAAAAACTTATAATTTTAATAAAAAAAATGCCAATCCCTCTGTTAAAGTTTAAGGATTGATGGCCATCCAAAGGTCTGCGCGATCGGCTCTTTGCTCATTTACCTTCCAACCTCATTTGCCGCAGTCAACTCCAGCTCATCTATTGCTTTTTTAGTACATATAAACATGCACTTCTGTCATGCATAATTATGTAGGCGTATGCTTGTATGTAGCTATATACAAATGCTTTCAGTTTGTTGCAATAACCAATAACCAATAACTGTAACAACTATTATTTAAATGCTTAATAGTTATTCATACATACGTATGCCCATATGCATAAAGCATTCGCATGTAAATTCCGCAAAGAAATTGTTGATTTGCTCACTTTTGCTTTGAGAACTGGAGCCATTGCAATTGCATCGTTTTCGTTCTTCTTATTTTCGCACTAGCACAAAAAAAGCTTCTTACTCAATATATCTCGACTTACGGCTTTCTATATGCATACGCGATGGTTTTTTTCAGCTGCATTTTCAAACGTGATTACGTCTGCTGCGTTTATTAAGAATGAAAAATTTACTTAGTAAATGAAAGCAACTGGTTTGTTTTAACGAAAAGATTTGTTAACAAATTCATTTCATTTGGTGGCTGTCATTCAAAGAAACCTGATGCAGTGAACGGACCAGTAAAATTTTTGCAAAATTAAATAAAGGCAAAAAATTAAAAATACAATAAAAACATTTAACGCTTGCTTAAAATAGTAAGCACGAGAGAAAATTTTGTAGAAGAAAATTAATAGAAAAATGTTCCAAAACTAATTAAAAAGGGTTTTAAAAGCACAAAAAAGCGCAATAAATTAGAAATAAAAAAAATTGATACCAATAATGGCATCGAAATAAAAGTTATAAAAAAGATTTTTCGAAAAAAATAAAAAAAATTTTAAATCATAAGCAAACTAAACCTAATTAAAAATAAATTAAATTGAATCCAAAGTGCAACCAATTACTGAAAATTAAAAGCAGAGTAAAAATTTTACAAAAAAAAAAAATAATATAAAGAAAAAAATATTTGAAAATATTTAAGAAAATTTAACTGTTTCTGAAAATAAAAAAAAAAAAACCAAAGAAATTTTGCAAAATAAATTTATTAAAAAAAAGTTTCCTAAAATAATTTTAAAAAATTTATTTAAACGCACAAATAATCTAAATCATAGAAATTACTGAGAATCAAAAGCACGAGCAAAAATTTGGCGAAGCACAAAAAAAAAAAGATTTTTCGAAAAATAAATTAAAAATAAGCAATGAGTGAAAATTTTGCAAAATAAAATTAACTACAAAAAATTAAAAATACTTGAAAAAATTTAACGCTTGCTGAGAATAATAAGGGCAAGAGAAAATTTTGTAAAATAAAATTAATATTAAAATATTTCAAAAGAAGTTAAAAAAATATTAGTTCAAAAGCTCTAACAAGAAATAGGAATAAACCAAGTGGATATTATTTATTGACAATAAGAAGCACGATTAAAAATTTTGCGAAATAGAATTATTGTAAAAAAAAGGTATTTAAAAAATAGAAAAAAATATAAAAAAACTTTAAAAACACAAGCAAACTAAAAACTATTAAAAATAAATTAAATTGAAACCAAAGTGCAGACGAAGGACTGCAAAAAATAAGCACAAGTAAAAATTTTGCGAAATAATATTATTTTGATAAAAAAAGGTATATAGAAAAATAATAAAAATAACTAAAAACTTTAAAACAAAAGCAAACTAAAAAATATTAAAAATAAATTAAATTGAAACCAAAGATCAGGCGAATTGCTGGAAATAATGAGCATAAGTTAATTTTGCAAAATAAAATTAGCTCTTTCTGAAAATAATAAGCACGAAAGCAATTTTTGCAAAATAAAATTATTAAAAAAAGATTTTCCAAAAATAATTTAAAAAATTTACTTAAATACACAAGAATAAAATGATTAAGAACAACCCAAATTAATATTAATTTCACTAAGTACTGAAAGTATCAAACCCGAGCCAACATTTTGAGAAATAAAATTAACAAAAAAAGATTTTTGGCAAAATAATTAAAGCAACAATTTATTTAAAGTTACAAAAATAAAAATATTTAAAATAAACCAAATTAATACTAATTGCACTAATTACTGACAATAACAAGCACGAGCAAAAATTGTGTGCAAGAAAAAAAAAAGATTTTTCGAAAAATTTGTTGAATCAAATTTATTCTGAAACACAAACAAATTAGAATAAATTAAATTAAAGCTAAAGTGCAAAACGCTTGCTGAAAATAATAAGAAGTTCCTTAGAAAATGGATGCAACGCAGATTAAAAACGAAGAAAAATGTACGACCTTATTTGATACCGTTTCTCAAATATTTGAAGTTCCTACTGAGCTTAAACCTGTATTTATAGTAATTTTTAAATATCGTTACTATGTTGTTACTCGTTGTATATAACGGCGACTAAACGAAAGAGGGTTTTTTAGTATGCGGCTATACCACTGTAGCGATGGCAACTCTGATGATGCGTTCGGCATTCTAAGCCTCCTCATTCGTTAAAAACAAAAAAAAAAAAATATACCGAATGCTTACCTAAATACAAAAAAATCATAAATGGCTAGAAAGTGTTAGTAATGCAGTGGATAGTAAAAATTTAGGTTACTTTTTAACATAATTTCAACTTAAGTTGAACTGTCAAATTTGGAAAAGAGAGTGTTAAGCAACTATATAGGTACAAGCAACTACAAAATTATTAATTTTAAATATACCAGATTGTTCAATAGGTTTTGCGGTTCAATAAGAGAGGGTGTTGTTGCTCCTAACCATTTTTTTATGTTGGTACGCTCTTCATATGAACGTCTTTGAAGTTTTATATCAATCGGTCAATTCATTCATTCATTTGATGTACCGACATGTCACAGTATTTTCTACAATGGGCAAAATCCGGTATTGAGCAGTGATTGAATTGTTATTTTTGGAAGCTTTAAAAACACAGGAAATTTATGAACGAATGTTGAAAGTGTATAAGGACTTTTCGTCCTCAATTAGATGAGTTGCTGAATTTAGACGTGGTTGTTCAAGCCTTGAAGACCATAAATGCCAAGGACGTCCAAAAACAACACCAGCAATCGTAGAAAAAATACAGAATATCGTACGAGGGGTGCCTTTTATATGTCGGAATTAGAGAACAAAAACAAATTTTAATCATCGAAAATCACTTTATTGTTTTTCAAAATATTCTCCATGAAGATCTATACACTTTTGCATGCGTTTGAACCAATTGTCGAAGCACTTTTGCCACTCTGAATGAGGTACCTCCAAAACATGCATTCTGAATGCCGCAACCGCTTCTTCAGGTGTCGAAAAACGTTGACCTCTCAGTTTGTTTCTTACGTACGGGAATAAAAAGAAGTTATTCGGTGCCAAGTCAGGACTATACGGTGGATGACCCATTCATTCGATGTTTTGGGTGCTCAAAAATGCAGTTGTTTGAGCCGATGTGTGAGAGCTCGCATTGTCCTGGTGAAGAGTGATCCGTCTTTGGCGATTGGTTTTCCTAATTTCTTAGAAGACAACTGGCAAACAAATGGTTGTGTACCACTCAGAATTTACTGTTCTGCGTTGTTCTAGTGGTACGGTTGCGACATGTCCAGTTTTTCCGAAAAAAAAGGCGACCATTTGCTTGGAAGTGCTTCGTGCGCGAACAACTTTTGTTGGATTTGGCTCATCTTGAAACACCCATACAGTCGACTGCTGTTTACTTTCGGGCTCATACGCGTAAATCCATGATTCATCACCTGTCACGATGTCATAGACGTGTTTCGAAGTCCCGCGATCGTATTTTTTGAGCATTTCCTTCGACCAATCGACACGAGCCTTTTTTTGAGCGATTGACAAATTGTGTGGGATCCAACGCGAGCAAATTTTTTTGACAGTAAAATGTTTATGCAATATTGAATGTATGCTGGTCCCACAAATGCCTAAGATTGTCTCAATCTCACGATAGGTCACATGACGATCTTGCAATATCAGTTCGCGCACAACATCAATGGTTTTCGGAACAACAACTAATTTTGAATGACCTTCTCGAAACTCGTCTTGGAGTGAACTACGACCACGATTGAATTCACCATACCATCGATAAACACTGGTCCTTGATGGGGCTTCATCGCCAAAAAATGAATTAAGTTCATCCATGCAATGTTGCTGAGTTAATCCACGTCGAAAGTTGTAAAAAATAATCGCACGAAAATGTTCACGATTTAATTCCATTTTTGGACCGAGATGATTCCTTTCAGTTACTGTAAACAACGTAAATAGCGCTGGTATTTCAAAACGTTCTGAGTACGTAAAAGCCAAAAAATGTCAAACTTTGCGATACAGCTGTCAGTTGCCAGATTGCAACACTCGGGTTGCCAAATCCTGACATATAAAAGGCACCATGATGCTAAATCAAAATACGAGGCTAAAATACGAGGTGAATGGTTCTTCGGCTTCGAAACGAGTTCGTGTCCAGCCAATCCGCCAAAAAGGTGTTAGCATCAGTTTCGTGGAATGCGAAAGGAATTTTGTTTGTGGATTACTTGCAAACTGATAAAACAATAAATTTTGAATTTTATTGTATCCTTTTAGACCAACTGAAGGAAAAAATTGGCGAAAAAAGACCCAGTTTGCAAAACTTAAAAAAAATATTTTTCATCAGGCCAACGCACCGTGTCACAAGAGCATTTTGACAATGGCTAAATTCTATAAATTATGGTTCGAATTGTTAGGGCATCCACCGAATTCACCAGATTTGGCCATTAGCGACTTTCATCTGTTTCCAGGCCTAAAAAAATCATGCGTGGAAAGCGTTTTTCATCAAATGGTGAGGTCGTAACAGCTGTGGAAGCGTTGTTGTTGTTGTTGTTTTAACAGTATTTTGCAGCGCTTCCAGATTCTCATTGGAGGATGTGTATTGATGTTCAGGGAAATTATACTGAGTAAGAAAGCGCATTTCAAACCATAAAATTGTGTTTTTCTTATCGAACCGCAAAACTTATTGAACCACCTAGTACATATATTTCACAGAAGCAAAGAAATTCATATTTGAAAACAAAAAAATTTAGGTTGCCAAATGAACTTGCACAGTTTAGTAGCTTTATTCTTGAATTGATGTAGTGCCTGAAACCTCCAGTGAACTACTAGCTTAGGTACTTAAACTAAGACCAATTCGCTCATAGCCTAAGAAATGACATGACAGCGGTTTGTTTACAAAAAACCTGAGATAGTGTTGGTGATAAGCGAAAATTGCTCGTATCGGTCATATTACTTTATTGCCGTCTGAACAAAGAAATGAGCGGTAAGAATTCTGTTTCTGAGTACTCAGTGACTTGGCAGCCTCACAATTTTGCTTCGGATGGACAAACTTGGTAACTTTTCGTAGTTGAGACACCGAGACAGTACTTTTATGGAGACCAAGCAAAAGTTGTAGGTCTTAAAATTCACAGAAATGTTAGCATTTTTCGTCAAAAACCTAAAAATGTTTTAGCTAGATATTAATTTTACTTTATTATAAGATAAAATATTCTTAGAAAAATGTAGGTCGAATAACATCTTAAAAATATTAGTAGCTATTCAAACTAATTTACGCAAAATTAAATTTTTACCAAAATTATATTGGGGAAATTTCTTTTATAGACTTTTTCTTAATTTTACTATCAGGTGTTTTTTTTAGCAGTATGAGAACTGTCGAAGAACTGTGTTAACATTTCTTTTCATAAAGGTTTGGCAAATCAGCATGAATCGTTTAACGCCAGAACAACGCTACCAAATTGTGGAAAATTATTTTTGTAAATAAATCTTTTCACGAAGTTCATAGAGCACTGGCGGCATCATCGTCCTTATTTCTTACGAAATGAAGGTGGCGAGCGTTATCGAGCCATGGTGACTGAATTATTGCTTCCAAAAATTAACCCATAGAACCGAATTAAATTTCGACTGGACCTAAAGGAAGGTACCCTCTTTCCACACATATACGAACGCGCCAGTGCTGTCAGTTCATGGAACTTAATTGTTACACCTTGCAAATCTTATACCACTTGTTTTTACTTATTTTATTTTTTTATTTTTATTGCCAAGAGTTTCGTAACAGCCTGTGTTAAATTTTTATATGAAACGTTAAGTTGCATCCATTCTGCGCTTTCAGTTTAGAACTAATTTTTCATCGAATCTTTCTTTTTTGCAGCCACTCTTCGGTTTGGTCAACGCCACGTGCAAATTCTTCTACTCTTTACAGCTATAGTAGTCAACTATATAGCCAAATTTAATGCCGGTGTAGCTGTGGTCGCCATGACTAATGCCGCTACTACAAATCCCGACTTTCCAGTAAGTTTTTTTTTTTAATTTTCTTCCAAAAAATAATGTAGCTAATAAACCCGGTTATATTTGCAGGAATACAAATGGAGTGATGTGGAAAAATCCTACATCCTCTCGAGTTTCTTCTGGGGAAATTTCATCACACAGTTTCCTGGCGGTTATCTCTGTCGGCGGCTTGGCGTCAAACGCACTCTCCTCATATCCACACTAGGATCTTCGCTACTTGGGTTTCTACCTCCACTGTGCGTCAGCTGGGGTGGTTGGAGTATCTACTGTGCTATACGTGTCGTACAAGGTCTCTTCCAGGGCTTTTTATTTCCCGGCATACATGCACATCTGGCGACCTGGTGTCCGGTGAATGAACGCAATCGGTTGGGCGCTTTAGCCAATACAGGCATCGAATGTGGTACGCTACTCTCGATGTTTCTGAGTGGTGTAATTGCTGCTTCCAGCATAGGTTGGCCGGGCCTCTTTTATGTATCCAGCGCTTTGGGCTTAGTTTGGTGCGCTGCATGGTCGTACCTATCGACAAATCAACCGAGTGAATCTAAATTTATTACTTCAGCTGAACTCAATTACATTGACGCATCGAAAAATACCAACAATCAACTAAAGGTGGATGAAGTAAAACGTGAATTGCCGGTGCCATGGCGTGCTATTTTGGCATCGTTGCCCTTTTGGGCATTGGTTGTTTCACGTGCAGCTCAGTCATGGGGTTTCTCTACACTGCAGGCGGAAATTCCATCGTACATGAAAGGTGTACTAAATATGGATATGAAGAAGAATGCTCTCTATTCGGCGCTACCTTATTTGGCCATGTGGACCATGTCCTATGTGTATCTCATTGTATCAGATGTGCTGTTGAGTCGCAAAATACTTTCCCTCACTGCAATAAGGAAAACATTCAATACATTGGCTTTTTGGATACCTGCTGCTGGACTCATAGGCATTGGATTTTTGGAAAATGAACAGAAATTGTTTGTTATTATCTTAATGACGATTAGTGTGGGTGTAAATGCTGGTGCCACCATTGGGAGTGCGTTGAACACAATTGATTTGTCGCCAAATTATGCGGGCATTCTTATGGGCGTCGTGAATACCGTAGCAAACGTAATACCTATACTCACGCCACTGCTGGTCGGCCTGGTGGTGTCGAATGAGGTACATACTTACGCACTTGGCATCGTGGAAAATTTTTATTACTAATATTCTTTCATTCCAACAGCATAGTCGCACACAATGGCAATTAGTGTTTATAATAGCTGCTGTAGTCTTAGCGTTGGGTAATTTGTTCTACTTGGTTTTCGGTAAAATGGATTTACAGGCTTGGAACGACGAAAACTACCTGCAGAGCAAAGGAGCACAAAACAAGCAGCAGGAAAAGAACTCTGATGGAATTCAGTATGTGCGAAAACCCTGTCAATAAGAACTTGAACTGACCATGAACCGAATAAAATATTCGGTTTGATATCTATTAACAACAACTGATTAGATGAAAATATGTATTTACTTTTACTTAGGGAGGCGTAGTAAATTGTTTTTGAGTGAGGATACTTTGAAGTAAATGAGTCATATTATATATAATATTATCAAGTATGGGAGTATTTTATGTTCCCCTTCGGTAGTAGATTAGGCTACGGTGTTTGCCACTCTCCGTTAGGCTGTAGGGGAGGCTCACTTAGGCCTGAAGGCCCATGGTCATACCAGCAGTTTGGGCTTAAGTTTTCTCTCTAATTACAAATGCGGTGAAACCACTTCGCCTCTTGAATAAACAATAATTTACTGTGGATGTATGTCGATTAAAAGTGTGTTAGCCGCCGAAAAAAGTAAGAGTTTAGATACCGATATCGCGTTCTAAAGTGGGCGGCACAGGGTCAGAGGAAGCGTTCAATGTTTTCATTTCCTTCTCATTTCTGCAGCTGTGACTGAAGTCGTTTGAGGGAAATCCCATACGTTTCCAATTTTCCCCATTAGGCAGTGCAAAGTGATGATATCAACCACCGTACTAATGGAACGCCAGATTGATGAGGCAGCTAGTTGTGTGCTCATTCCTTTTAGGCCAAACCTGCCATCTCAATAATTATCTCTCATGGGCCTCTATGATCTCTCTACTGTTGGCTTGTTGCGATGTAGGCCGACCTGCTCTAATACTTGCTTTAGAATTAAGGTATACCCACATATTGGGCAGGGGGAACTGATTTATGGTAAGTTCCGTTCCTGGCCAGCTCATCTGCGATGCAATTTCCAAGAATATATCTTTATCTAGGAATCTTGAAAATGTTCGTGGTGCACCACTTCTGAATCAAACCGCTGCAGTATTCAAAGAGACCAGCAATGTAGCGCATAGAAGTCAAATGCCACCCTTTTAAGAATAACTCTAACTAGAATAACCTTGAATTGCTTCTTTTGAAGAAGTGTTAATGCACTGTAGCGATTTTATGGCGGTTTGATCATACGAGTAGATGGAACATTGGTTGTGTTACAAGAGAAGAGTCCCTGACCCACAACAGAGCATCTTTTATTCCACAGTTTGGAAGAGGCTGCAGTAATCAAGTAGCCGTAGACTTAAGTTTAGTTGCAGCACTTCTGAGTGAATGCCCCTCCCGATCCTATTATTTAATGTTAAGCAGTCAGTGAAGATAGCTGAAGTTATATGGTTGGATATAAATCTGGGTCGTTACGGCAGCGTAGATTCCACTCTTGGGAATGGGAATGGCTTGCTGTGGTAGTCATAGCATTCCTTGTTAGCGCATTTGCTGCATTATATTCTAAAATACGCCGCTTGTTTATCACTGTTATTGATAATGTCGATTGGATATTCTTCGTATGCGGAAATATTGTAAAAGGCCGCTATTGAATTTTAATTTTTAGATGTTTGATTTAATTTTTTGATAAATTTCATAAATTCATATATTATATATTAAAATTACCAAAGAAAATGTATATATAAACTATTAAATTATTTAATTTTAACGAAAAAATTTAAAACTGTTTTCTGACTTATTTGAAGAACTTCAGATCGTTGGTATTCATTGCTGGCGCAAAATTAATCATCCAATTTGGTTTTGAATAACTCTTTTACTAATTAAACAAATTTTTTTGAGTGCGGGAAGTCTTTATTTTGGCACTGTTGTTTTCTAGTTTACAAGTATCAAATATGAGTGACGTACAAGGCCATTTACAAAAATTATAAATCTTCCGCTAGGGTTATTAATTTTGCGCCACTTTGTACAAGCATATATACTGCCGTATACAATTATATATTAGCACAACGACTTTTTGACAACTTGTTTGCTGCTATTTATCTATTTTTACTTTTTTATGAAAACATAGCTCCTTTTCTAACAAAAACTATATAGATCCAAGTTTCGGCCGATAAGCCGGCAAGAGGGTAATCATTTTGCTCAATAATTGTATAACTATGTAGGTAGGTAGGGGAAATGATTGAAGTGCCGGTATGGCACTCCCCCACTAGCACTGAAGATATCTACAGCCAGCCAGAGCTGTTGATATAATGGAGAAGATTGAGGGGACTTAGTTTGGCGCACTGCCCCAGGTTGTCGAAGAAAGGAGCACCCAGTGACCTTAATCGTCTAGCTGCCAAACCCGAACATTTACAGTGAAAGTGCTCAACCATCTCCTACTTGAAAGGGCCCCACAAAATAAGTTAATGTAAGAATTATTCTGCTCAATGCAACTTTTTCCTTAAAAAATAGCAATCACTATTCAGAGTGAATTTCCTTTTCTCAAAAATTCACTGATTAAAACAAGATTTTCTTAGGGTTTGAGGGAGTGTAATCGCAAAAGCTTTGAAAATTACAATAAAAAAAAAAAAGTGGATATTGAAGTTAAAACTATCTTTTTATGACAAATTTTCTTGCATAAAATTTTAAAAATCTTGGATTTTTTAAATATAAAGTACAATACATATATCTATAAGTGTTTGATTAAGTTGATTAAGAAACGCATTGAAAACTGTTTAACATCACTAATTTTATTAAGCTTGGCATCAATATGGTGCCATATGTCACAAAACATACGTTTTTCCTCGAGCACACATCTACCACAACAAGCAACGGTTTGTTCTTAAAAATTCTTTATTACAAGTGATTATAAAATTTTATTAGCTTTATAGTGAAATATATTGAATTTCGCGGCGATGCAAATACATATATTTTTCTTAAATATGTAGTAATAAAAGTTTATATGTGTGAATACATATATGGATGTGTATAAGGAAATTCGCGAGCATGAATTCTCAAATAACAGGTCTCAAAAAGCATACAACAGCAAAAACTGTTAAATTATTGCATAAATTTCCAATAAGCTCTAAAAAAGTTCTCTATTCTAAGCTTCGCACACTGTTAGATAACAGCTGTATGCCTGTTAGCTAATCGTTCACAGCTTATTCAGCGTATGGGACCTTATGCGCTCTCTTTCTCATTCGTTATTTAATAATTATGTATTAGTGACAATTATGAACTGCTTACATATGCACATGTGTGCGTATGTATCAGTGAGTGTACTTGTCTAAAAGCTACTAACTGTTAGCAAATTTAGTGAAGTGTAAATAGTTTATGTACAAATTTAACATTTTAACTATTTGACTAAAGGAAGTAAAAAGTTGATTATAAATTTCAGAAATATACATATCTACATAGATTCAGACACGTAAGACCTTTTGCCTAGTATGGAGCTTTATAGTGAGGCTTGAATACCAAATGTGTCATGTATAAAAACATACATAGTATATATAGATAGGTGAAAGACCTGTGAGTCTGCAAAGGCAAATGTTATTCGTACAGGTAAATAGCAAGGGGTATTTCAGGAAAGTTTTAATTTAAAAACACTAAACTCGATTTTTTTTACGGCCTACTAAAGTTTTCATATCCCAGCCTATGGAATTTTGAAAAAAATGCGAAAAATGGTTAAAATATATGTCTGGCCGAAATAAAAGGTTAAGACATATTTAATTGAATTTCGCGCGAAGTATTTTCATAGAACATTTTAATCCATGTGCCGTTTTGGCCTTACTTACAGAAACCCTTCAACAACCACATTTGAGAAGTCGTTAGAGGTTTGAAAAGTTCTACAAAATTAGTCTTTGGAAAATAGAATATTACTAGTGGTCTTCTCAGGCAAAACATTCATGTTACCAACATAAAACTCCCTAGAGAAGGTAAACAAACACTACTTTCAAAACTTGTAAAAGGAAGTGGAAAAAATGTTCGGCTAAAAAAATTTTCTTTATATCCCCAAATAATATGAACTTAATCCTTACTCAGTATTTTTTGATCTACTTGTTAACCTGATTTCTTGCTACGCCTCTCAAGTAAAACATTTTAAATTTTTATTTTAATGTGTGCACTTGTGCAAATTGATTTAGATAATTTCAGCAACTGGTGTATTGAAAATCGTGTACCGCCCAACATAAATAAGTGCTTCCAAATTACCTTAGGCGTCATCGCTCCGATTTCTCCGACCTATACCCTGAAGCCTTGCATATACGGCCAAAAAGTATTCTTACATTTCGAGTTGCGTAATTTACGCTTTATGGTCCTTTTACGTAGAACCTTAATTGAGTTTAATAAAATCTCTAAATTTGTTGAGATAGATTTTTCATTTTCAAAAGATCACCTATTAAAATCTTTGAATATTTATTATAAATAGTTTAATTTCTTTTTTCTATTGATTCTTCTTCTTCTTCCAAATTGACGCGATAACGGCTTATGCGATTTTGGCCGAGTTTAACAAAGCGCGCCAGTCGTTTCTTTCTCATGCTAAACGGCGCCAGTTGGACACACCAAGTGAAGCCAAGTCCTTTCCCTGTTCTTTGTAACGCAAAGGAGGCTTTCCTCTTCCTCTGCTACCGCCAGCTGGTACCGCACCGAATACTTTCAAAGCTGGAGCGTTTGTATCCATGGACGTTTTTATTATAGAACGACATGACCCAGTCAACGTAGCCGCTGGATCTTTATTCGCTGCGCTATGTCTATGTCGTCGTAAAGCTCATACAGCTCATCGTTTCATCACCTGCGATATTCGCCGTTGCCAACGTGCAAAGGTCCAAAAATCGTACGCAACATCTTTCTCCCAAACACTCCAAGCGTCGCTTCATCGGATGCTGTCATCGTCCAAGCTTCTGAGCCATACGTTAGGACGGGCATGATGAGAGTCTTGTAGAGTGTTAGTTTTGTTCGTCGAGAGAAGACTTTACTACTTAGTTGCCTACTTAGTCCAAAGTAGCACTTGTTGGCAAGAGAGATTCTACGTTGGATTTCAAGGCTGACTTTGTTATTGGTGTTAATGCTTGTTCCTAAATAAACGAAGTCTTTTACAACCTCGAAATTATAACTGTCTACAGTGACGTGGGTGCCGATACGCGAGTGCGCCGACTGTTTGTTTGAAGACAGGAGGTACTTCGTTTTGTTCTCGTTCACCACCAGACCCATACGCTTTGCTCTTTATCCAATTTGGAGAAGGCAGAACTAACAGCACCTTTTTTAAGGCCGATGCTATCGATATCACTGGCATATGTAACAATTGTACGCTCTTATTTATTATTTATTGCCTATTAACCTTAAAATTTGTCCACTGAGCCTAAAATAAATAAATACCATATAATAACTAAAATGCAATTCCTTTATAACTGAATTCAGTTTTTTGGATTATTTTTGTTTAGAATATATATATATATATATTTATATGGTATAAATCTTCCACAATATTTTTAATGCTACACCCATGTGAAGTGGGAATACCAGAAGGTATCTCATATTTTATACATCTGGAAACTATATTTAGATCAGTCTGTGCTTCTGTATATGTCCTTAACACTTTCTTTCTCAAAACACATTTGGTGCTCAAGCAAAAAAAGGGGGTCGACAAAGTATTATGGTTCCTTGAGGAACATACAAATAAAAGTCCCTTGCTTAGATAAATTATATCATTCTTCCGATTTCTGTCAATATCTCGGACACAATTAGTGACTCCATGTTTTTTGCAAATAATGTATTTTCTCGCGTGATTTATATTTATTCTGAATATGACATAAACCTGTCTATAGACAGATTTCTCATAACACTCCGATACTATCACCACTTGTAAGTAGACTTTTACATAATTTTTATATTTTTAAGAATTTAAGGGAAGGACTTTTTCGAGCCGTTTGATACCAAATGAGGTTTCAGACAAAAGAGCTCCATGTTATGGCTGAATTTCAATAATGAGACTTAAATCGGTGAGGCAACATCTTTTTAAGAGCCTACAATGGCTGGAGTATGTTAATGATATTGATATAATCATTCTCTAACCGGGTAAAGAAGCGATATGAAAAGGTCTAGTGGTGAAGCAGATCAAGACGAAGTACTTACTTTCATCAAATAAACGATTGCGCTTGCGCTCACAGAAAAACTCGTTTATTCGTGGACCAACATTAATACTTGTGATAATGTGGGCCTTTAAATCCAAAGGGCAGATTCCCTGACCAACTAGTGCAACAGAGAGAGAAGCAATTACCGCTTTCGACGAACAAACATCACACTTTATAAGTCTGACACAAATCTTAGTCGCAGAAATGTGGAATATGACAACTCGCAATGAGGTGGCCCGAAGAGTGCTCGAGCGGGAGACTGATTATACTTCGGGAGTTGATGTCGACAAATGTTGCATTACATGCTCAATAGTATTGCTCGTTTGGCCAGGTCGTACAAATAGAAAAATGTACGAATACAAATGATCGAGCCATGATCATAAGAAGAAGATTACATCTCAAGCATAGCAGATTACCAGGTTTGGAAACTTCGACAGCGACGCCACCGGGTACTCGGCAGCAGAATTCTTCACGCTAATTTCTCACGTATTCACACACTCGGCCAATCAGTAATTTTCCAAAGTAGCAATAAGGGGCTTTGTTGATTTTTTCATATATTACCAACACAAACTCAGTATTTTCGTAAAAAACCCGCTACCATGACCCCGGTTACGTCAGCAAATCAGCTGGTTCTTTCAAATTCACTGAGAGTCGGTTACCGGTCTGATCTTGGTCACTCCTCTATAAATCTTTCCACTCTGATTACGCCTAGCTTTGATAAACAAAGTAGAGAAGATCCTGATTTCACTTGCTATTTGATAGTTGGAGTCAATTGACACAAGAAAGAAGAAACGGATTGCAGGCTTTATAAAATGAAAAAAAAAAAAAAATTGCTTAGGAATTGACTATGCGTCTAGTCTGAAGAAAGAGGGAGAAAAACTATAGAGAAAGAAAAGAGAGAGAAATATTTCGTGGATTTGTTATATGGAATAGGATTTTCCAGCAACTTCGAACTTACCCTAAGCTATTAAATATTCATTAAGCTTTTAAACTATGTACCCAATTAATTTCTCTTTCTATTTTTTTATTAAAAATGTTAACATTTTCACGAAAATTTTTCCAGTTTTTCTAATTTTTGTCTAAGTTTGAAATTTGGAATGCGGCAAGTATTGTTGGCTTTAACAGAAAGTTACGAACTAAATTTTATAAAATGCTCTTGCCTCTGATGGAAATAAAGAGGGAGAGAGCAGGGAGAGTTCCCAATCATAGAGAGATGCCAACTGGAGTTTCGAAAACATATTAACGCATACACGCACGGTGAACAGAATAAAGAGGTGGTGATATCTGCGAACCGCTATTCTGCTCTAACTGAATTCGACAGAATCAGCTGATTCACTGACGAAATAGTATAACGTTTGTGTTCGTTTTATTGTTATATTGCTTTTTTAATTTTTAATGCTACACATAAGGAAATTTCCCCTACAACGACGTTCGCCTTTATTGCTTATTTTTTGTTACGTCACAGCCAGAATTACCTGCCTTGTTTCCCTGATGATTTGGTGAGCGCTGCAAAATTAAAATTCACCAAATAATTGCCATTAACAACAAACACTTCAGTACTCTTTTTATATTCAACTGCTGTTTTTCATATGAGTAAATAAATAAAACTGCGTTAACAAAAAGAAGAAAAGGTACTACAAAGAATTGAAATGTCAAAGCGATATCACAACTAAATAGACTTTAATGTGAACAGCCAATCGACACATTTAATCGATTCGTTTGCGGGTAATCTAGGAAAGAGATGTAAAGTAATAAATACAATAGACGTTTTAAAAATTTGGAAAAGTTGCCAAACAGCTTTCATACCGAGAAGTGCTCATACAATAGGCACAGTGACATGGTCCAGGGCATTTAAAAAAAACGAAGAAGAGTTTCACTTGGCGTAGAAGTATTCAGTGATTAGTGAATTAAATTTTTAAATTTGTGGAAGTGTGGCAAAATGAGTGAAGAGAAAATTGCAGCGGAAATGGCGAAGGGTTAGACGATTTTTTGTTTTTATTTAATTTAATTTGTTTTGTGTATGTGTGCTAATAATAACTCGTATAGTGGCGCGCATAACAGAATACATGATGAGCTTTTTTTAATACATACAATGTCTTTCGAGTTAAAATTTTTTTGTTATTTTTTTTTTTCTAACACATTCCCCGTTCTTTAACCAAAACCCTACAAATCAAACTTTCAAAATTTATACAAAAATTTGAACAAATTCAACCAATTTTCATCCAAATTTTTAATATTTTAATTTTAATTTGAATAAAATTTTCGGCTACATAGTAAAAAGTCAAATAAAATTTTAGTAAAGCAAGTGCAACTTTTAAGCGGCTAAAAATTCGCGAGGATTTTTATTTATTTTTTCTTTTGCCGGTTTGTTGCATTTTATTCTATTTAAAAATGAAATTCTTGTGCCGGTTAAAACTTCATCAGACTAAAATTCAATGGCCTATAAAACAGCACACTCGAAATTTTTTTTTATTAATTCAAATCAAGAACGTCGAAATTGATTGAATATTTTGAAATTTATTTAGTTTGGATCAATGAATAAAAAATGTTAAAAAAATACTAAAAAAATGATAACTCGAAAAAATAATTGTAAATAATGAAAAAAAATCGTGATGCACTCAGTCATGCTCGCCACTGTATACCTAATATAATATATTTGCGATTAAATATGTGTAAAGTGTATTTGATAATATGTGTTGGTTACTTATAATAAAAAAGAAATATTTTTATTAGTTTCTTTTAAGACCAGTTTATCGCCTTTTTTCTAACAGTTTTACTAGGAGTTGCTCTCAATGTAATCTGGTAAACATAGAACGTTTTGAGGCACCAAGTCAAGGCTAGTTGACGAATAATTAAAATTATTTCACAAAATGTTTCTTAAAGTATTGATGTGCTAAACGATGTGTTCACTGATTAAAAAAAAAATAAAATTATATAAAAATTAAAAATTTTCTACTGGCATATTTCTCAACACAGGTTGTCCTAAAACATATATATTTCTTTATATAAAAATATTCAATTTTTTTTAATAAAAAAATTGTTTACTCATCCTGCTCAGTACATTTGGAAAATATCACCTTAGTTCATTTCACCAATTTCGTTTTAAATGCGTTTAATCAAAACAATTCTACAGAGTAAGTGCAAATGCATGCCATTCATAAGTCCAAGTCTGCGTTAAAATGGAATAAAAGAAGCTGTGTGTGAGCATTTGCATGTTGAGATTTGTCAGAGGGGTCCAACTTTTCTTAATAACATTAGCTGAATTTCACCCATGGCCTGTGTTATATTGACTTTGAGGGCTTCAGTCGATCTATGGTTTCAATTTGTGCATATAGAAATGTTTTTTTCCTTGATCAGTCCACTCGGGAGCATAGGGCCTCGACAAGACTCAGTCTTGCATTGGTTTCGTTAATCTGTTTTGATTTCTGACAAGGTAGGTGATTAGCCTGCCGCTATCAGTCCTAAGTAGTGCGAATGCCCACCTGTCGTTGCTTAGGAACAACACCTCCTTACTGCTTGCATATAGAAATATACTACGAGAAAAGATCCATCGCGAGCAATCATGCGATTTTGTTGGCCCAACCGTGTCACCTCCGCGAGCGATAATACAATTCAAAGAAATTAAAAAAAAAAAATTGTAATCCCTGAGGTCTCGTGGAATTTTTCCTTGGTTAGTTTTCAATAAACTAAATGATCCACTCTCTTTACATACAGCATTTAAAAAAATTTAGATTTTTTATTTTCAAATTTTTTTCCTCGGTATAAGAAGCTGGTTAGCTATATTTTTTCGAGTTTACTTTTAAGGCCCTCGCCTTATTTGTAATGGTGTTTTTTGGGTGTTTCTTTTAAAGTGCAACGAAAAAATGATTTTTTATTTTTGTCTTCAGAATTTTGTCTTCTGATCCATTGCTAAAAAATAAAATTTTTTTTTGGCCATACGAGGTTCGTTCAAAAGTTATCAGACACGGGTTCCGGGATTCACAGGTGTCTGTCTGATATCAGAAAGATAAGAAGGTTCTTATTCAGTATGAATGTCATTATGATGTGAACTACAATCTTTAAAAACGAATTGGTGCTCTTTTTGACTTTAAATGTCCGAAAAAAATACTAAAATACATTTTTTTTCGAATTCTAAATCATTTAAATTTTATTTCATTAAAATCGGTTCAGAAGAACAGGCTATATCTATGTCCATTGTCCATGTGAAGACCATGTTTTAAAGGCTGACAACTTTTTGAACGAACCTGGTATGGCGAAAATTTTTTTGATTATTTTTTAACAATGAATCAAGAAATAAAATACTAATAACAGAAATAAAAAATATAAAATCTTTTTTCGTTTCCGTCGTACACGCTTTTAAAGACAAATCCAAAAAACACCATTTCAAATTGCGCGAGGGCCTTAATGGGGTTAATATTTGGGAATTGAATTATGTTTTGCCCTTATTTTATCCATAGAATTAGGAATATTTTTACAAGCTTACTTGTATATTGTAATATTATATAACCAACTACTAACTATTTCGCGAATTTTCTAGTTGTATAGCTCAAATTAAGGGTAAGGATAGAAACAACATTTCAAATTTATAAATATTTCAAATAGTTTCGGATGATTGTAGATACAGTTTTCGCCATAATATCTCAAAATTGTACTATATAAAAAATTAGAGCTGCAAATTTTGAGGTTATATAGGATGAAAAAATTACGAATACAAATATTTGGTAAAATACTTGACCTCTTTTTCTCCATAGCCTATCAAAAAAATACTTAGAGACTTCATTAATTTTGTTGCATGGCGTAACCTTAATCTAAAATTGTTCATTTCAATCAAAATTTATCATTTACAACTGCTGCTAGAACGCGTAATTTGCCATAGTTATTTGGCATCAGTTAATAATTAAAAAAATAACAGGTTTAATATATTCTATTTTTTTGAATATGTATTGTATATACATATTTTAATGCTCCTAACAAAAAATTAGATCAGCAGCCAGATTCTGTACACTTAATAAACATGTACTATTTACTAATTTTTTGATTATTTATCAAGATTTGGTATTCAATAAGTGGTAGCAAACCCTCTTTTGCTGATAAACTATCAAAATTGTTAATGCTAAGTATTGACAAGTTAAAATTTTATGTATGAAGAGCTTACGGCTGCATTTTCAACATTCGATGAAGGCAAAGATAACAGTGATACATTTCCTTTGATCGCATGGCAATACATGAAAAAATACTCGAACTTTGCACAGTCCGTTGGTTAAGGATTCGATGACGCATTATACACAAAAAACCTGCTTACCTTTGTCGAGAGCGGACTGGCAGCATTCATTTTCCTTGATTGGAGATCTCACAAAAAATCCATTGGTAACAGTTACATTCTCCACGATTTTAGCCCCAATTCAATGCAAAATTCTTGGCTAAAGCTAATTATTTTTATAAAATGATACTTTTTTTTCAATTTCAAACGTTTATTAACAACCATCTCTTCGGCAATTTGTGGATACCGCGCCAAAAAAAATTGGCCGTCTTTGGCCGCAAACCAATTATCGAGCCATTTTTTGGCTTCTTCGTGAGAATTGAAGCGCTGCTCGGAAAGTGTGTGGCCCATCGATGCAAACAAATAATAATCAGAAGGCGCCAAGTCTGGTGAGTAAGGCGCATGCACCAGCGGTTCGCAGTCGAACGCCTCCACCAATTTCCGGGTCGCTCTTGTTCGATGTGGCGGTGCATTGCCACATTGTCAGTTCATGCGACACCCATCTTCCGACCTTTAAAATCATGCCCATGTCTTTCAAACGGTTGGAAATGGCTTTTCGCGTCACTCCCAACTGCTCTGCAATTATTTCTTGCGTTTGACCATCATCTTCATCCAACAATGCTTGCAATTCGGCGTCCTCAAACTTTTTCTCCACGCTAAAATCACCACTTCGGACTTTTTCAAAGCACCTGAAGCACTGTGCTCTACTTAGAGCATGTCCACCATAAGCTTCTATAAGCATTTGATGAGCTTGAGAAGCGTTTTTCTTCAATTGATAACAGAAAATCAACGATGTGCGCAAATCGTAGTTTGAAGGCACGAAATTCGACATTTTTAAGAGCGACAAAAATACATTGTTTGCTGAAACGTAACAAACAATGAACTGAATATTGTTGACAGATGACAGACGAAAAAAACAAGACATGTGGGAAGGTTTAAAAATACTCCTAGCGACATCTATGGACTAATAATAGCTGAAAGTCTCATTTCATAAGTATATGCTTGGTATATATTATTAATATTCAACTGTGTTGAGGGGTAAAAAAATGTAATCGAGCACGAGCTGCCGCCATTGACAACAGTTTGGCGTATTCTTATATGCATAAAAACACATTTTCTTCCTAACTGATTAGAACCGCCAGCTTGCTGTATCGGAAATCGTATGTCATCCGTTGTATGTGAGAAGAGCAATTCTTTTCGCATTTGCATATTTTGGTATTTAATGTGTCACATTTCGAAAAGAGCTGCCACTATTCTCGCCATGAAGAACGTAGCGGATTCGCATTAGTACCGAATTCGTATTAGTAAAACGGTCGTTGGTTGGTTTAACTAGTCCCGGATCTTCCCTAAATGGAGATGATGAAAGGGTAAATGGCAAGAATTCTGCGACGTTCAGATTTTCTAACCATTTATGAATAACTTCTTTATAGAAAGTGAACGTGGAAGAACTCCAATAATAACGAGAACGAAACTCGCAGTTGTACAACAAGATTTGTATCGACATTTCACTTTTTTTCTATGGCAACAAAGCATCACTCAACAGAACCACACTTAATCAAACATAATTCTTATCCACTAACAATATTATATCAACAAGCATTAACGTCACCACTTCGAAAATTTTGTCTTGCATTGTTGGGTAATTCAAAAAACCAATTTTGTGCTACAAAAATTTTTGACATCTTGAAGTAGTTTAGTAAAAAAATTATTAGGCATTAGGTTGACATTATCAACAAGAATTGCATTGAATGAACTTCAAGTACGTCTGAGTAAACAAAACTTGAAGGTTTTGTTAATTATCTTTATATGTATTAGTACTTCTGCCTAAATTAGATTAGTGTATGAGTGAAAATCTTTATATGCAAAGTGGTATCAGGAGTTTCCTGCGTTATCTTTTGGATTTTTTTTTGTTTTTTTGTTTACGTGATATAATGGAAGGCTGTCGTGTCACATAAACACTCTTGTTCAAAATAATAAGTACATTAAATTTTAACCAGTCTGGACGAATTTTCTCTTGCCGTTTTTTAATTTTCATTATAAAACTTCAATCTGAAATAAATATCACATAAATAAAAGTTTCAAATTTTGTAAAAGATTTATAAAAAATCGAAAAATGTTCATCATAATTTCAAACTTTTCAATCAGCTTTAAAAAAAATGGATTGCAGTGCAAGCTTGAAGTGGTTTAAGGGGGTAGTATGGTTAATTCGGTGTAAAACAAGCATATTTTTCGAAATTTTTTTTGTCGACACAGTTGATTTATTCAAAATTTTAAAATTACTTCATTATAAAGTCATATTTAAAGAATATTGTGTGAAATTTTCATTGATTTTTATGAAGAAATGAGTTGGTGGCAGCGAATCTTCGCGGACGTCTCATAAAAAAGTTTTATTGCGGTGTCCCTCAGAACTCATTACTGGATCAACTAAAATCAAAAAACCAAATTGATTTCATCAGCTAATAAAGTTTCGCAGGTAACAACGTCGAATTTTTTTTTTTTTTTTTTTTTTAAATTTTTTAAAGCGCTTTGAAGTCAAAACACCGATTTTTCATAAAAAAAACTTGAAAACTTTGTTGTTTTAAAATATGACAAAATTTAAAAAAAAAAAAACTCGACGTCATTACCTCGTGAATAAAGTAAAGAAACAAAAAAACCAAATTTGAAAAGAATCGGTGCAGTAGATATGAATCTACAGTGGACACCGACCGTAAAAAAGGCAAGTGTGAGAAAAACGCGTTTAAAGATTAGGTAGCTATTTTCGGCAGCGTGAAATCCGGTTGGAGAGGTAGATACTTAATCCTTTGTGTCTTTGTCAATTTTACTCTAATGCACTTCAAACTTTCACACAATAATCTTAAGATGTTATAGAATAATTTAAAAAAAAAACAAAAAAAAATGAAAAAAAAAATACCATACTACCCCCTTAAAATTCTCGTTGATTTTTTATAATTTTTCCCCTGATGGTGTGGCGCATTTTCTCCATACATCAAGAGGCATTTTTTTTAATTAAGGTGAATTTGATGGTTGTGGAATGACATTCGAATTTCTAAGAAAATGCTATCAAACAGTGCAGTGAGAATAATTTGATCAAATTACTACTCAACTCTCCTCTTCTTTCTAAAGTCCTCTCACGATTCCATTTGTTGTTCATTGCGAGAAAATGCGACACTTGTTTTACGGCCAGCTGTTCCATGCCCAAATATTTATGGAAAAATTATATGGTATCATTAATCCATATTTTTACGGCAGCCGCTGTAGCTGAATGGAATTCACAGAGAGAACGCAGGTTCGAATCTCGGTGAAGCAACAAAATTAAGAAAAACATTTTTCTAATAGCGGCCGCTCCTCGGCAAGCAATGGCGAACCTTCGAGTGTATTTCTGATATGAAGAAGCTCCTTATAAAAATATCTGCCGTTCGGAGTCGTCTTGAAACTGTAAGTCTCTTCATTTGTGGAAAAATATCAAGACGCACACCACGAATAGGAGGAGGACTTCGGCCAAACACCTAAAAAGGATGTATGCGCCAATTATATATATATAGACTTGTAAGCATCTAATCTCTTCAAGATCCTGGTGTTTCCCCCGTAAATTTTATAGGGCATTACTGCTGTGGCTAATTCTTTGAAAGATGCTTCATGACAAGGAAAATGTTAAATGAAAGGTGGCAATGCTATTCATTCAAATTTTTTGGACTACGTTTGATGTTTCATAAGATCATTGGAAATTAATATATCAAACCCAAACCAACCGAATGAACGTCACACATAAGATAGATTCCATGCCATTGTGGTAAATTTTTATGATTTTTTTTATTTGTTCATAAAGAAGAAGTGAATTCAAAAACTTTTGAAAATAATTCAATAATTTTAAGATTTATTCATTCCTGGATATTTTGGTAGAAAATTTTAGTTAATATGTGCGATTTATTAAAATATTTTCGCAAATCCTTTCGTTATAATTTTTATGGATAAAATATAGGTACTACTTTTTTGGAAATTTTTGTTTGTTCCCTATTTTTGTGATTTTTTTTTTCAAGAATGAAAAAAGCAACTCTTAAGCAACTTCAAGAATGAAAAGAATTTCATTTCATTTTTGTGATTTTTTTTGAATAATGAAAAAAATTTCAAAAATTTTGAAATAAAATATATATTTTTGTTATCGACTTTTTAGACAACCCAATATACATATTATAAAAGTACACGGTGGGTGACACCTCTCTTTGCCGGCAAGTGAACCGAGGCTTTCCGCAAGGCGGTCAGAGGCAAGTTTCTAGATACTCTGATGGAATTGATGCAGGGATATCTGAACCTAGTTATGAATTGGTCCGCAAATTGCGGCCTTTCCATAAATCCTCTGAAAACGGAGCTCGTCTTATTTACGAGGAAATACAAAATACCTAGAGTGTCTCTCCCCTCAATAGCGAGCGCCCCATTGGTGCTCTCTGACAAGGTGAAGTACCTGGAACTCATTATTGACAGAGGTCTTACGTGGAAGCCAGATATTGAGGAGAGAATTAGGAAGGCAACAGTTGCCCTGTATGGTTGCAGAGGCGCTATCGGAAAAAGATGGGGCCTCTCGCCTAAAGTCACTTTTTGGCTTTATAACACGATTATAAATTCAATCTTGCTAAACGGAGTCCTTGTCTGGTGGATCTCGCTAGAAAGGATGGTATCAGTTAAGAAGCAGAAGAGGGTACAAAAGTCTGCCCTCATTGGAATCAGTGGGGCGCTATGCTGAATGTGGCACCCGTGGACATTGTAGGAAAAACTACCGCTGCACGCGTCGCAATCAGACTAAGGTCTTCGGGCCATAGGTTAGACATGAGTTACGGACACTCTAGCACCCTTAAAAATTTTGAGTTCATCCCCATGGTGCTGGATCACTGTACACCAACGCTAGGTCCGAGCGGACCGTTTTCTACTCATATTCCCTCAAAGGATGAGTGGGCGGGGTGCAATATTTGGCGGCAAGGCATGGCAAACCTGTTCACGGATGGCTCAAAGTTAGACGAAAGGGTTGGTGGGGGGTATTCTGTAAGGAGCTTCCCATCAAACTTAAATTCAGGCTTCCGGACCACTGTAGTGTTCTTCAAGCGGAGGTAAATAAATATTTACTCCGATAGCCAAGCGGCAATTAGGGCTCGTTGTTTGTGCATTCGAGAGTGGTCGGGAAATGTCTGGCTTCTCTCTCTATTGCATCCGAATACTTCGACATCAGGCTCAGTTGGGTTCCCGGTCACAGTGGCATAGAGGGAAACTGCTGGGCTGATGAGCTGGCTAGACAGGGAACTTTGGAGACGGTTTCGTCGCGAAATGAGAGAATTGGGATTCCCTTAAGAACCTGTGGTCTGCTCGAGTCAACTCAGCGAGCGCTAGGCTAGTGCGCAAACGTGCCAGGTCGCGAGATCCTTCTGGCCACGGGTAGATCGGGGACGCTCGAGGGAACTCCTAAGGCTAACAAAGCCCCAGCTCTCGAATTTGGTGGGTATCCTTACCAGACATTGCTTCAAGTCCGTTCTGCAGAAGCTGTCTTGAGGACGTGGTGGAATCATCTCAACACCTTCTTCTCAGCTGCCCTGCTCTCGTCTGGCAAAGATTTAGACATCTGGGCTCTCATTTTTTCGCTACGCCTGCAGATATAGCGGGTCTAAATATCATAAATTTGGTGAAGTTCATCAGTAGCTTGTTGCGGCTAACTACGAACACAAATCAGCCACCGTCGGCATCGTCGTATAGTACAATGCATCATCATCATCGTCGCCTGTAATCCGAAGGCTCCTTCTTCCTTCCCTTCTCCTTTCTCCTCTCCCATGTACGGCATCTCAACGGACGGATCTCCAATATTTGTCCAAGTGTGCCCTACTAGGGCAGCCATTTAACCTAACCTAAGCTAACACGGTGGTGCAAAATTAATCACCTATCCGAAGATTTATAATTTTTCCAAATAGCGCCGTACGTCACTCATTTTTGACAATCAGTGGAGTGCGTAAAGGTTAAAGGTTGAATCACTCAAAATCGTCTTTTTATTTAGTAAAGGAGTTATTCAAAAAGAAAATCCAGGATTAGTTTTGCGCCCCCTTGTACTAACAACAGCGTAACAACGGCTTGTAGAGCCTAATTTTGCGGATGTGATATCAGATTTGTTTGTAGCTGCTATGTTTTAGCTATCAAACCAAGCGAAAACTAAGGAAAGAAGTTGAAGTAAAAAGCACAATGGGAGAATAGAAGCTTAGCAAATCGTCAACAAAAAATTTCTGATTCGCTTTTGCAATTGTTTTTGCAAACAATTAAATCGCACTTCATTTTAATTGATATATTTGATATTGAAGCCGCTAAAAAGCACTGGCGAAGCGTAAACAAATTATCACTGAAATTTCAAATTTGACGTCACTCTGCTTCATGTTGCGCGATCTTTACAAGCCATAAAAAATGTTACTTTTTGTAATGTAAACAGAAATTGAAAAGCAGCAGTCAGTCTCATTTGTTTTGCTTTTTTTAAATTTTGTCAGGTATTTCAACTTCTCAGCCCAAATTTAAAAAAATTTTTTAAGTATGCAGCTCTTTCTTTGCCCTGGGAAGAAAATGCGTTACAACGTCAGCGAGAATAATTTAAAATATTAGCGGAGTTTTGTAGCTACTTGCAACTTGTACTTTTTAATGCTAAAATTCAATGGGCTATATATAGGGTGGGCCATATAAAATTTGCTTTTTGAATCGGCAAAAAAAAAAAAAACTAATCAATATTTTTTCAAACTTTTTTTTATTTGGAAGACTGAATATTGTCATTTTTGAATGAAAAATAATATCGTTCAAATGACTGCCACGACTGGCTTTACAGTAGGACATTCGATCAACCCAATTTTTAAGCACATTTTCGATTGTTTGGGCTCCAATTTCATGAATGGCAACTTCGATTTCGTGTTTAAAGCATCAATCGTCTCTGGATGGTTCGTATAGCATTTGTCCTTAACGGCTCCCCACAAAAAAATAGTCCAACGGGCTTAAATCACAGCTCCGAGGCGGCCAATTGATATCGGAATTCAAAAACGGTAGCCAAAAGTTTGAGTACAACTTTGGCAGTGTGACAAGTTGCACCGTCCTGTTGAAACCAAATGTCGTCCATGTCATCCTCTTCAATTTTCTTCGCTGATTTTCGAAAAAAAATGGCCCGATGATGCCGCCAGACCAAAAACCGCACCAAACTGTGACTCGTTGTGGATGCATTTGCTTCTCTACAGTAACGTGTGGATTTTGTGAGCCCCAAATTCGACAATTTTGCTTATTGACGTAGCAACCGATGTGAAAATCAGAAAAGAAGAAGAAGACTCACCACTTTGGAAATAGTTTTTCAATATTTCCCAATTTTGTTCAAGCGTATAGCGTCCCATTTCGTAAATGTCAAACCTTTAAGTAAATTATGAACACATTTGACATGTCATTTGTGTTACCATTCTCAAAAAAATAGGTGGTTCAAAAAGCAAACGCATCATGCCTTCGGGCGAAACAGTCAATAAAGAATATTATTTATGCGTTTTGAAGCGTTTGAGAGAAGCTGTACGTCGCAAACGGCCGGAAATGTGGGCAAACAATTCTTGAATCTTGCATGATGATAACGCGCCATCGCACCGGATTCAAATTGTGCTGGATTATTTGACCAAACACCAAGCAAATACAATCGTGCAAGCACCGTATCCACTTGATATGTCCCCGTGCGACTTCTTGTTGTTTCCCAAGTTGAAGTTACCACTTCGTGGAAGGAAATTTCAGTGATAGAGGAGATCACATGTGTGTTGCTCGAAGAAAAAAGTTCCGTTATTTTTGCTTTTGTTCGTATTCATTGCCGCAGAAGCTTATTCGGTGGCACGCGGCCCACGCCCATCAAAATATTATTTCCACAGATGAAAGTTTTCACTTTTGAAGAAGCTTTTAGTAACCGACAAAATCTATGCCACAACTTGGTTTGGTTTGGAGTGTCTTGTAAAGGCGTTACATCTCTTCATTTCTGCGGAAAGGGGATTAAGACCGGGGCAAAAGTGTATCAGGAGGATATCTTAGAAGATGTGGTGCAACAGTTGAGCAATATTCTCTCCAATGGAGAGCTTTGGAAAACCCATAAGGCAAAAATCATTCAACAGTGGCTAAAATTTAATATTCCTTGGCTTAAAGCCGCAGAAGATTGACCGTATGGAACTGCAGATCTGAATACATTGAACTCCAGTTTGTGATCAGAATTGGAGAACATGACATGTTGAAGGTCTCGCAGAAATTTGGAGAGTCTCAAACAATCGTTGGTTCGACGTCAATATTCATGGAAAGCGTGCGTGCTGCAATAGCTGAATAGCCTAATCGGTTGAAGGCCTGTTTAAAAGCAAATGGTGACCATTTCGAATGGAAATTACACCTTTTTCCTTAATCTTTACATGATTAAATAAACCTATCTTCGTTAAAAATGGTACTACAATTTTACAATTCAAGTATTACAGAACTTACGCCAGGACAAGTCCTTGGCACAACTTCAATGCGTTTACGGTCATATTTAAATATAAAACCCATTCACAATTGGAAATAATGAAGTGCTTTCCTTTAAGACATTGCCAAATTTTGTATAAAATTTTGCTTCCAAAAAAAAGGTATTTTATTGCCGAAAGATAGCAAAAACAAAAAATATACTACAACAAGGAATGAATTGAAAGGGTAAAATACATTTTTTGTGCGCACAAATGAAAGATCAAGTATTAAAATCACATACACATTTTAAATCATCTATTACTTAATTGGTTGGACTGATGATGTGCCACTTTCAATGGGCAAGCATAAGGAAAAGGACAGTGCACTCTGCCCAACATGTGGAGAGTATGAGATGGCGTATCATTTTTTGTGTCTCTGCCCGGCCTTCACTCAAATCAGGCTTGAGATCTTTCGCACTGATACGTTAAGAAACGACCACCTTGTCTCCTTGGCACAACAAGATCTACTCAGATTACTTCAGGGATCGCGTAGATTTAAAGAAAATTAAAAAACTAACCCGAGTGTAGTGCAATGGACTTAATGTTGTTTGAGTGTTGTACTTACTAGTCTGTCCCGACAAAAAAAAAACCCATCCACTTATTAAGGTCTTTAGGTATTCTTAATTACCTTCTCCTACATTCAAGTGCAGTAATTTTAGAGGTTCCTGTAAAATTAAATTTATTATAATATTTTATTTGCTCTTCCTTACTCACTCGACTGTTTTCGATTTACTTATGAACAATAATCTATTTAAAAAATATTTCTAAAAAGTTATTAACTGTAGCTTTATTTTATTTCTTATCTTTGCATCATTTAGGCCCCCGCATTGGAATGCGCCATGTCCAAACCTTCCTGCTCTTCTTCGGCATTGTAGCAGCTTATATGAGTCGCTTGAATATCTCTGTGGCACTGGTGGCGATGACAAATGCCGCAAGCACGAATCCCAATTTCCAGGTAATCAAAAAAATTACACTTCCTCATTTTACTTATAAATATTTAAACCATCTCAGGAATTCGATTGGACAGAGAAACAGAAATCGTACATCATTTCCAGCTTCTATTGGGGTTATGTGGTAACGCAATTTCCAGGCGGCTATCTGAGTCGTCGCTTTGGCAGCAAAATCGTGATGTTCATGTGCATACTCGGCTCGGCTATGTGTAGCGTACTTACGCCTTTTCTCGTGACATGGGGCGGTTGGCAGATTTTTTGCGCTATACGTACCGTACAGGGTCTTTGCCAAGCAGCTCTCTTCCCGTCACTTCATCAACATGTAGCCAAATGGTCACCGCCACATGAGCGCAATATGCTCGGCGCACTCACATACTCGGGCGTGGATTGCGGCACTGTAATGGCTATGCTTCTGAGTGGTTTGATAGCGGGTAGCTCAATTGGTTGGCCAGGCATTTCATATATCTCAGCAGGTATTTGTTTTATTTGGTGTTTGCTGTGGCTGATATTGGCGGCAGATAATCCACCATCGTCTCGTTTCATAACAAAAATGGAATGCCAGTACATTGAGATGTCGCTGAAACGTGACGAAGATTTCCATGAGAAAAAAATACCTATACCGTGGCTTGCAATGTTCACATCGGTGTCATTTCTTGCTTTGCTCATGGCACGTTGTGCCGAAACATGGGGCTTTAGCACCATTCAAACCCAAATTCCATCCTATTTGAATGGTGTGTTGAATATGAACATCAAAAGTAATGCTTTGTATTCTGCGCTACCCTACATCGCTCGTTGGATTATGTCGTACGTATATCTCTTTTGCGGAAATATGGCTGTGGCGAAGGGTTGGCTGACGCTGACTGCGATACGTAAAATTGCCAATACAGGAGCGTTCTGGGTGCCAGCTTTTCTTTTGATCGGCATCGGTTTCCTAGACGATTCAAGTAAAGCTTTGGCTATTGTGTTAATGACTTTGAATGTGGGTTTCAACGGCGGCGCCACCACTGGTTGCTTGCTCACTATGATTGATATGTCACCAAATCATGCGGGCGTTGTAATGGGTATTATGAATCCGCTGGCGAATGTGATACCCTTGATTACGCCACTAGTTGTGGGCGTTATAGTGACAGATACGGTGAGTAACTAGTGAGGGCTTTTATGTGTACTATGGAATTTTTAAAATTTTATAATTAAAAATTTACTACAATATTAAACCACTTTCTATAACTATTTTTAGCACAATCGTTCCGAATGGCAAATTGTATTCATAATTGCAGCGGCCGTTTTCTTTTTCGGCAATTTAATATTCATAATCTTCGGTACAGCCGAAACACAACCATGGGATGCACCTGATTATCTGTTAAAGGACAATATTGAAGAACCAGTAAAGGTGGCGCCAAAAAGTACATTTAAGGAAATTTTTGGCTACGATGATAGTGAGCAAAAAGTCGCAGATTGGGCGGTGGAGAATTTTGCAGCTGTGGAACCAAATATTAATGAGAAGGAAAACAAAAGCGAAACGACGAATGAAGGAGAAATGAATAGTGTACAAAATGAAAAGATTTAAATTAAGTCTAATTTTTAATTTATATTTGTATGTGTTTGTGTGATGTGAAAGAAAGTGTATAGTTACGCTGTGCTGAATATTAGACAACTTTCATTTTTACGTTGAAAAAATAAAATCGATATAGACTTAGGTATAGCCTTATATAGCGAAACGATTAAGAAATTTTATATAAAAAAAATCGTTAATATTCGTAAGGATAATAAAGGCTTTATTCTAAGAAATCCTATTCAAGTTTTAAAGGAAAAAATATGTGAGTACTTCCACTTAAGAGAAGGATAGACAACTTAACAATTCCGTAAAATAAGAAAAGATTAGACCAAATCTAAAATATTAATTAAGGGTCAATGGTTTGCTAAATTTAAATTCTGAATAGCGAATATAATATGACGATATTTTTCGTGCGGGAAATGCTTAGTTAGATGTTTTTGGGGTGCCCCATTATGAATCTCATTTAAGAATTTAAAAATCCAAAATGGCGGGAAAAAATGGTCAATATAAGTGCCTTATATTACAAAAAAAATGTTTTGATTCATTTCTGAGTAACAGCAGAGATTGAATGAGTCGGGAAGTTACTAGAGATGAGACGGATATAATTGCGTATGAATTTGAGATCCATAAATAATATCAGCAATGCGCGGAAAAGGGTGTGGAGTGGCCGGCCAAGCGAGGTCGTCATCATCATTCCTTGATCTCCGTAGCAGAGCATAGGGCATAGTAAATTAGTGGGGAATATATATATTACCTTCGTAAGTAATCCTAGGTGCTAATAGATCGAAGCACTGCTACATGCAGTAGTAAGTAGTTACTCGGTATTTTTCACTTCGCTGTACGAAAAGTTATGGGAATCTCACTATAATAGCTCTTGATGAAAATAAATAAGGAAAGTGTCTGAACAGCGTGCTTTTTAAAAATTGCATAAAATTCTGACCATAAATAATAAAAATAAAATACATTTTTTTCCAAAATCATTTTTTTTTTTTCAAATAATATTGTATATTGTATTTCAAAAAACTTAAGAAAAAAAAACTTAATATATTGGACTTTAAAAAGCTCTATACCAAAATTTTCAACCTTGAAATCTCAAAATTATTATTAGCCAACAAATAAACCAATTTTCAGAAAAATTTGAGATCATGTCCAAAATACTTGTGTCACTTGACATGGAATCGCTTAAGGGGTTAGGGGTAGTCAGAATTAAAAAAAAAAATGCATTTTTTTGTACATTTTCTTAAAGTATAATATCTTAGAAATATTGTGTGAAAATTTGAAGTGAATCCGACAAATACTTTTCGATTTATTCAACAATTAACAAAGGGCGCTCAGGCACTCCGGAGCGTTCGTATGCTGAAAATATGGATGCTGTACGTATAAAAGTGGAACTAACGATAACACTCGAGAAGGTAGAATGCTATGTAGGCAACAGCAATTCGATATTGCTATGACGGCTAAAGAACTATTATATAGAATAGAATAGATAACACAGTGTAAGTAATTAAATAATTCGTATAACTAAATCGATAAAAAGCTTTAAATACGTTTTTCTCAAAACTATGTTTTTTGAACTGGTTGCAACTTAAAACCCGCTTAATAGGCCGCCATATTGTTAATTTTGAAAAAAAAGTTTCGATCAGGCACAAGATTTTCTATTACAATAATAAAACTAATTTCTCTTGTCCGATTGATTTTAGGTAAATCCCCAAGGACTTGTGATGATCACCGCAAGTGACTTCTGTAGAAACGGGCTCAGATTTAAGTTTTGAAAACTTATTGTTAGGTTTTATTTCTAAACAGATTCAATAAATAAATAATTTATTAATAAAAAATATAGTCAACTAAAACGTATTCTCTCGGTTTTCATATCAGCTAATCATAAATTCACCGTACTGCTAATACCAGGTAAAAGGATGTTTAAAAATAAAAGTTGCTTCCAATAACACAAAAATGTATAACAGTTATTCCTAATTTTTGGCGCTCGATTATGCCAACAAATTATTAATCACATAAAAATTGAGAGAGTAAAGTAACACTTGGCTGCTGGAGAGACGCTCATTTTTATCATTTACTCAGTTTTATTTAGCTTTACTTTTTTTAACATCTGGTAGTATTGCCCGCGATTGCAGTTGTTGTTGGTGTTCTTCTGCTTTCTGCAGTCATATCTCTCGCTACTGCATAAAAACGCACTAAAATGCCCATTCAAAGAAAGTGAAACACCAATTTTTTATAGAATTACTTAAAGAGCGTTGTATGCGTGACAAATTGTTTTTAAAATGTGCACTTTTTTAAATAAATGTGTTATGGTTATGTACAATTTAATTAATGAGTTTTTTCGTTAAGCGAAACTCTTTTGTTAAGGGAACTTTTTTGCTACAATATATTTGAGGTTATGTAAGAAGATAAGGTGCTCTTTTTGTAAAAATGGCGTTATAGTTTTTCAGTTCAGTTCAGTAGTATTTTGTTGCTTATTTTTACTATGAATACACCTCTTGATGCCCTATGCCCCACTAAGGATTGATGACCGGAAGAAACGATTTCACCTCTATGGTTTTAATACGCATTCAGTAAGTTCAAACGCTTTTTAAAATGTGTAAAAAGGTTTTCAATCTTAAGAACAGTTGAGAGAAGAAGATTTGATATTCTTGCATAACCTTAAAAGGAACAAAAAATTAAATTTGCACTTCCAAAATATCAAATTTTATAAGAATCAGCAAATTTTCATTAGCACTAAAATATTCTCAGTGTGACCTTTTTAACATTCTTTTGTTTAATAATACAGTTTTCTTTAACGTACAGTTTCGGTAGCTTTGATTTAAAAAAAAAAAAAAACAAACACCAAACTTAAAAATTTTAACATTTTGGGTATAAAAAAGCACTAAATTTATTGCGAAGAGCAAATGATTGGCAACACTGCACAACTCGGCAAACGTGACGTCACGCACTCTCTGATGGGCGCAATCTTGTTTCTATCATTCTTGATCGGAGAACATATAACTGCACATTTTGTAAAACTAGGTACACATTTATTTTTGGTGGAATTTGGCATTGTTTGTGCACCTCTGTCATTGCCCTTGCTTGAAATTATTGATTATAAGATGCGATAAAAAGGAAAACTTAACCACAAAAACGAGAAATCTATAAATTATATTTTGATTATTTGTTTGGACAACACAAAAATTTGTAAACAAACTCCAGCTGATATATTCTCTTCTACCGGTTTTTTGCAAGTGAGGGCAAATTTCGCGTTCGTTAACTTTTTTGCTTTTTCTGCTCTTCAAGAGGGAATTCCCGCTTACGCTCTTGATTTAGATTGACGGCTGGTAAAGGCTAATTTTGTTATAAACTATAATTATAGTTTAAGTAAAGAGGTAAGTACGCACATATTTGTTTTATTTTTCGCTCTGTCCAGAATATATCGAATTACGCTTTGACAAGCGTAAGCTTTTTGCTCTTTACCTTTGCTCCATCTACGGTAATGTAATGAACAGTGGCAGTTGAATATGTTAACATGATATTATTTGTTTCCAGAAAGCTATAGTCATTTTCTGAATTATCAGAAACACGAACCTTAACAAGCATTTCTTTTAATTCTATTGCGCTTAGAAGTGAGCTAAAAAGAAACATTTAAAAGCTAGAGGCTATTATTCACAACTGATACGGGAGTATATTTTGTTGTCAAGTTCTCTCTTCTTACGCATTTAATTTTTAGTATTTGTCACTCGTTAGATGTGCGTGAATTTGTAAGACGCCATACTAGCACATTGCTTTTGTTCGGTATGCTGCTGTTATTTTTACAGCTTATCATTCGGATCGTATAAATTTGAAAAGGTACAGTAGGTAATACAGCGAACTCTTTAAATCTTGCAAATCCGTTGGTATATTATGATTCATGCAGCTAATTCACTAGTCGATTGACATTACGTGGCAAAATAATTTTCCTGTCTTATTCAGTTATATTTGGCAAGATAATACGGCTGTCATTGTGATGCTTTTTACCATGGCTTGTCGGCAGGCTTAATTGAACGCTATCCGAAAATTTGTATAAAATTATTTGGAATTAGACTAAATTACTTGAAATTAGACTTAACAGATTCTCAACTTATACCTCAAGTGAAAACAATATTTATTTTTAGTAGCAAAGTAGAGCAGACATTTTAAGGAAGAGTTCCAAACGTTAGTGCCCATGTATGGTACGCAATGCCCAAGAGAACTTGCTCCATCTCTTCACTGTACTTTTACTAAATAATGGGGTTTTCACTTTTTCGTATTACTCCAGAACTCATTTAATTTATTTATAATATTATTTATCGATTTCAAATATCAGATAACGAAGATGTTCATGCGGTTTTACTACAAAGAAGCTGAAATCGCAATTGTCCTTTAATCGTAGTTGTGCTTGGTCGTTCACTAACAGTATCCTCTCTATGCGTTTCACATATTTTTATTCGCAGCCTCGGAACCATTTATAACCACTTTGAGACATAATACTTTTATCAGGCCCATGGCTTCAAACTCTTTAACTCTCTATGGAATCTGTTTTCTACATTAGCCGACGATTTTGAAAATGCCCCAAATTTCTTGGTTGCTTTATAATTCAAAGTTCCAAAGATCAAAGACCTGTGGAAATTTAGCGAGCAGCATATTTGCAAAACATATTAACCTTCTAGTCTCAACTTGAATGAGTTTTTTCAATCCTTTTTTAAAATGGATATGGAAAATTTTTCCAAGAGCCATCGAAAGTGAACAACTCTTACCGATAAAAGAAAACAACACTTTGCAACTTGTGTAGACCGCCGAGTGGTTTGCCCAATTTTTTATGTCTTCATGATAGTCGGTTCTACGTAACCGGAATGCCCTGGATTAATATCCAGCCAAGTACTGTACCTTCAGCAGCATTCTCCGTACATATTGGGGGATGTTTATGCTGCTACAACAACCTTAGAAATTTGAATTGTAATGTATCATCATAGATAATGGGTTCTGCATTTGGCCCTTGCTGAGTAAATTTTTGATAGAGTGTAGTCAACGAACAACGAATGTCATATAACACTATGCAACAAAATTATTACTTTTTAATATCACTTGGAAATGATTAGAACCTTTTTGAAGTTCAAGTTGAATGAATTACACTATGCAACAATATTTTACTTTTTGGATTGGAAATTAATCAGCCACGTTTCATAGCTTGCGAGTAATGAATTTAAATTCAAGTATGCGTGTTGTTGATAAAATCTACACTATGCAGCACAATTTTTTAATTTTGATATCACTGGGAGTATCCCTTTTTGATTACTTGTGGGTAAAATAATTCGATTGAAAGATTAACGCACTGCTTAAGAAATTACACTATGTCACACAATTTTTTGTTGGAAGTGGGAAGTGATAATCCGTTTTTGATAGCTTGTGCTTAATTTAATTTCAATTAAGATAAACGTGCGATTGCACGAACTACACTATGGAATAAAATTTTATTTTTGGAAATCACTGGGAAGTGATCATCCGTTATTAATTACTTGTGGGTAAAATAATTCGATTCCCAGCATAACGCGCAGCTAAAATAATTACACTATGCAACAAAAATATATTTTTTGAAAATCCCTTGGATGGGATTATCCGTTTTCGATAGCTTGTGGGTAATTGAATTTGAATTCAAGCAAACGTGCATATGCAAGAACTACACTGTGCAGCAAAATTTTATTTTTTAGATATCACTGAGAAGACATTAGCCACATTTCATAGCTGTAGCGAGCTAAATACAAATTCAGTCCCGAAAATTCTCCTTTACGTCAGAGCTTTGGGGAAATTTAGCACAAACTATGGAAATAATGGATTTAAGTAATGTATGTTTGACAGAAATTATTACAAATGTGGTTAAGCTGTTACTATTTTGTGAGACGATATTAATATTTTAAGGCTGACTTGAGCTATGGAGACTCATTTTGTTCAATCGCAATATATTGTGTATAAAGTATGTATGTAAGCCTCTGTTGTCACTTGAAAATTTTATTGCAATATCAATTGCGAAAAATTATTCAAATTTCTGTTATTCAATTCTAGTACTTAGCAAAAATGTAGTGTTGCATAGTGTAATTATATGTAATAACTCTTTTATGCAAGTAATATTTTTCTTTCTTTAGAGCTCCAGTTATCTACATCCATAATTTATAAAAATTCGCCACCAAAAAGAGGAACGGAAATAAATAAATCTCTAAATGTTTTTGTGATAACACATCTAGTCCAAAGTATGCAATGTGTATCGGTAAATTTAATCGAATCGATGCTGAATTCTTTTGTGGATGCAAACAAATAAATATTATAGGCGCGTTGAAATTTTTGAAAGTGACCCAACAGCTTTTGCCGAGAGAAGTGTTTAGAAAAGTGCTATGATCCTGTGACAAGGGAATTGGACTTGGTGAGCTACTCTGAGTGAATAGCGAATTAAATTCAAGAGTCGTGAAAAGTGCGGCAAAATGAGCGAAGAAAGAATTATAGAAGAAATGGAGAAAGGTTAGTGAAAATGATAAGAAAATTTTGACGGTAAAAGAAAATTCCCTTGAAAATCTTAAATAATTATATACTCTTTTAGAAATGCGGAAAGTGATTTATGTGAATAAAATATTTTTTTTATATACCATAGTAATACAAAAGTGCTTAATTAAGGGCACATATAAATTTGTTTTTTATTTAGTTTTTCCTTTTGTATTATTTCACTAAGCTTTTAACATATCCTCGAGCTCAAAAAGAAATTACCCAGAATATAAAATTCATATTGTGGCTGATGTACTGAGATAGAATATTAATTATTTATAAAAATTTATTGACTGATTGAATCCAAGTTGACGAATTTCAAATAGCGGATCTTTCAAATTTCATTACATCTTGATGAAAATGTACACTTTGCGATTTCAAGGTTCCTGATTGTGAATCTAAATTCTGAAATTTCAGAATATTTTCAAAGTTACCAGAAAAACTTTAAATGAATGAATGAAAAAGCATTGCGAAAATATATTAATCATATTTCATACGCCATTAAAATTTTGTAACCCTAAAAAAACTTCTTTATTGTTTTGAAACTTGGTGCTACTTAGCTATAGTAAAGCCAATATTACAGGGTCCGGCTCTCGAAGTGTAACCAATTAAAAAGGCCATAAATTTAGTTTGGAAAATTCTTTTTATTTAATTAAAGATAAAAAATGTGTGAAAATAATACACAATTAAGAATCAATTTACTTTCGCTCGATATGACCACCTGTTGCCTTGACTGTGGCCTTGAGACGGTCCAGAAACGAATCGCACGCTTCCCGATTGTGACTTGTAGGTATTTTGTCCCACTCGCCGACAAGGGTTTTTTTGAGCGCCTCGTAACTGGTGAATCTTTTAGTTCCGCACTTGCTCTCCAAAATGTCTCAAAGAGAATAATCAATCGAATTCGCGTCTTGTGACTTTGAGAGCCATTGTGTGGACGTTATGAAGTTTTGAACGTTGTTTTTTAGTCATTCTTGGTTCACTCGAGCTTTGTGAGACGGTGCCGAGTCCTGTTGAAACGTCTATGGTCTGCCACCGAAATGTTTGTCTGCCCGAGGCTTCAAATCAACCTTCAGAATACTTTCCCAATAATATTTCGCATTTACCTTGACGCCAGGCTCGATGAAAACGATTGGAGATCGCCCATCTGCGGTTACAGCGCACAGTGGTTCCGCCATAGGACATTGGATGAAAATAGTCACGTTAAAATTATGCAACAATATTTAGCTAAATGTTAGTTCATTAGTCATAGTAACTTAGAGTATAAAAGAAATTTCAACTGCACAAACACTTCTCTTATAATTGTGCCTCCAAAGTAAGAGAATTTGAAAAGTGATAGTTAGCGTGGTCTCCGCTCCGTACTTACGCAGTTCCGGGAAGTGTTATTTTTCTAAGAATTACTGTGTTTATGACCTGTTGTACAATGGAAATTCAAGTTGAAGGTATGTAAAACATGTTGAACGTTTTCTTATCTTTTTTAATTATTATTTGATGGGTTTTCAGACCGTACGAAATACGTACTTTAAAATTTCCCATTTTTTTTTTATAAGAAGTTTGTAAAGTTTTAACTAAGTTCGCACGAATTCGCACAAATGAAACATACATTAAAATATTCTTACATATGTCCTCTTTAAGGAAAAATAGTTTCCAGCTGCGATGACCTCCGACTGCGCTTGATATAGGGTCTAATCTGTACCTATGTGACTCATCTACGAGTAAATGTTAGATTTGTGGTGCGACACCTAAAGAAATGAATGACGTAGAAAAGTGTAGAAACAAACAAGTAAACTCCAGTAGATTTGAATTTGGTTTATCACCCCTGCATTCTTGGATTAGATTTTTTGAATACTTTATTCATGTTTCTTATAGAATCGAATTTAAAAGGTGGCAAGCACGTTCATCTGAGGAAAAAGCACTTTTAGCTAAGAGAAAGGAATTCGTTCAGAGGGAGTTTAGAGAACAATTAGGCTTGATAGTTGACAAACCGCGAAGTGGAGGAAGTGGCACCTCTAATGATGGAAATACAGCACGAAAATTTTTCCTTCATTCAACCATATCATCCGAAATCACAGGAATAGACAAACACGTTATAGACAGATGTAGTTATCTCCTACAATGTCTTTCATCTGGTTTTAAAATTAATTCGAATAAATTCAAAATATACGCACTAGACACTGCTAAAATTCTAGTTAGTAAATATTCATGGTATAATTTACCTGCATCAGTTCATAAAGTGCTCATTCATGGGTCGGAGGTAATCGATCATTGTTTATTATCAATTGGATCAATCATGTAATAAATTAGTGAAACAATTCAGACGTGACAATACCAGAAAGCACTCAAGAACTGTAACTAACACGGATCTTTTACACAGGCTTCTTCTTAATTCCGATCCATTTATATCTAGTCTACGAAAATTACCATGTAAAAAGAAATCTACAATATGATGTCAAGAGAAGTGTTAGATTTACTGAGTTAAAAGTTTTGTATTTCTAAGTAATATACATTAACTTTTTGGAAAGTGAATATTTTATTATTTTCATAAATAAGAATAAGTTAACTCATCCTTTCGGAATTTAATGTTTTTTTCTATTACTGTTTATAATTTAAGATTTATGCAAAACCTTAAACGGAACAAAAATATTTTATGTAAAAAATGTGTGTACCTAATTTTCCTTTGACTTTTTATATTAATTATATATTACTTTATTATATATTATTATTATTATATCTTATATATATTCTTATCATATATATATTACTTTTTATATGTCTTAATGTTTTTTTAACAAATAAAAACATTTATCAACTTAAAAACGTACTAAAAAGTCATTTATCACGCCAAAAGTTCCTATGACCGCTCTTCCTACGCAGCGGGACCACTGTGCAGCGGTCCAAACATTTACCATAACGAATCGATGGCTCAAATTCCCGTATGAACGGCTCGCATGTCGGTCAAATAAACCCTATCGTTTTGAGAGTTTACGAATTGATCAATTTGAAAAATGTGCTCGCCAGAAAACACAACGTTCGGAAATTTACGGCTTTCGGCCAAACGAAGCAACTCCTTCGCTCTCTCAAGTGTGACTTGTTGCTGCTTTGGTGTGAGGTCATGCCCCTTTTGGATCTTGTAAGGCTTGATTTTGAGATCATTTTTCAGTATGCGGCAGATGCAACGGTCAGATATTTTCAGTTCTTTCGCTGGTGCCCGTGCATCAGGTGCGCGAGCGGTCTGAAGTTGGTTAAACTTCGAGTGCAGGACCTTGTACTACTTTGGTGTGGTGGACTGCACTAAGAAAACCGACATATAAAAAACCTATAGAAAATATTCAACGTCTTCGTGCACTCTGCATTGAGAACTGCTCCAACGGCAGCGCTTTAAATAATACTCAACCTGCCACCGATTGATTTTGCGGCGGAATGTCTAGCAGCTAAATCTGCCGTAAGACTCAGCGCGACAGGCGAATTTACTCGTAAAAGATTCGGGCACAGCTCAATAGGGATGAGTTACAGGGTCAAGCTGAAGTATATGACCCCGAAATGCAATTAAGTGAAGAAATTCCAGGCAACAATGCAAGAAGAGGCATGGAAGGAAGGAATGAAACCTAACCCAAATACTCTTAATATATTTATCGATGACACGAAACTGTTAGACGGAGTAGGGTCAGGGATCTATTGCGCAGAGCTAGGCATCACGCAGCCATTTAAACTCCCCGACCACTACAGTATCTTTCTAGCAGAAGTCTTTCCTGTAGGTAAAGCTGCAAAAATAGCATTCGCAAAGACATCAATCAACTCCTATCTATTGGGTACCAGGATATAAGGGCTGTATGAAATGAAATTGTAGATGAGATTGGCAAAAGCGCTGTTTACATACCATTTGAATAAGAAAACAATGCCTCGTTGCGGACATGAAAGTCCGGATAGGAACAATCTAACCACTTGCAAAACAGAATGCAGATAAATTCGCCAAATTTGTACCAGCCACGTCCAGAAAAGAGAGCAGAACTATCATAGGTATACTGACTGGCCATAAGTTGCTGGCAGCACACGCATACAAGATGGGAATTACAAACAACGATAGCTGCAGATGTTGCTATGAACTGGAAGCGAGGGAAACGCTAGAACACCTTCTATGTTCGTGCCCTAAGTTAGCTAGAACCAGATTAAAATGCTTAGGGGCTCTACAATATCAGAAGTTAGAATTCCTCTCGGAGTTTACTTAGATTCGCAAAATACGCAAGCGTATTACAAGATGTCTACTACAAAAAAACGCAAACCTCTGGCTCCATCTGGTAACACTAAGGGTCTATGTGATGGCTTTCAGTCAGCTAGGTCAACCTAACCAAGCCTATATTTTTATTACAAAATAGTGATGTCTATATACTTTTCCAACGGTGTGCACTCGTATATGAGAAACAGAGGTACAAACCAATAATGGCTAGGGAAAGTATGTTTGCTTAATTTCGCTGTGAATCATCTGTCAGAAAGGTATTTATTTCTTAAAATTGCCATGTTGGCTTGATAGAGATCGCTTTTGTGTAAAATCCCTACACGCCAAACATGGGCCCCATCAAGAAAAATTGCAAGCAAATCGAAGACGTCAAAGAGTCTACATACTTTTGTAGATAAATTTGTGACGGTGTGACTTTTGTGGCTGCCACTTGCCATAGTTTAAATAGTTTATTGATTTGTTAAATGAAAAACAGCAATAAAATTATTACTTTACAATTGCGTATCAGCTGCCAAGGCTTACGACTCATACTCCAAATAAATAAAGTATGAATTTCTCATAATGTTGCATTTATATATAAATACAAAAAAACAAAAAATAATAACAATATTCATAAACTAATTTATAACAATGTATTTGTCAAAAAATCAGATAAAAATTCCGGCAGAGTAGAGTAGAAAATTCGCAAAATAAATAAATAACCACCAAGTAAAGATTCGTTGTACCATCGGCATTGGTCACATTTGATAGTAGCATCAAGCGTTAAAATTTTCTACCTATCCCAATTATTAGAACTGTGGTGAAACGTAGCAATAATTGCGGGTGTAAGGGATCAGCAGGATGAAAGTAATTTGCTGATTATGAGTATGTTGCCGAAAGAAAGAAAAAAGTAGCGGCCACTGTCTGACATTTGAGTTTAATTATAAAATATAAGGCACTCAAATTGTGGTTAATCTTTATGATCGCAACGCCAAGATTTTTAGTGATTTATGCTGGGTGTGATTAAGTTGTTTCCCTTCAAGTTGATTTGAATTAATGAATTGGGTTTACCAAATACATATGTGGTTGGGTTAGGTTATGACGACGATGAAAGAATTTAAAGCAAAAGTGCCAATGATTAAGTAGCAGTAAATGCATAAAAAACATAAGTATTTATATACAGTGGCGTATAAATGTATGTATATAAATATTTTAATACCTAAATAAAATCTTCTTTTATTATTCAAGCGGAAACTATTTTTGTATGGAAATCAGTATGTGATATAATTTCTGTGTGGAATTTTTAATAGAGTGAACATTTCGATTCGGCGTAAGAATGTAGTTTTCTATTTTTATCGTGTAGTCATTATGTATTTTATTATATCGATGTATATCTATGTATTATAACAGCATTTTTCATTTAATTATTTCTTATTTCTTAATATAAAGTAAACAGTGATTCTTAATCAGGTTTTTTTAGTAATTTATGATGTCTGCTTTTTTTGTTACGACAGCATGCATCCTATCAGACATCTAGTCGACCAAATTATGCAAAAGATGCGATATAATTTCATTATACAACAAATCTTCGAACATCTTGTTCAACCCAGCAAGAGTTTTACGTTTCTACTTTCTCTACAGCTTTATGGTGGGTCCATGATTATCCATAGGGTTCAAATCGGTGCTGTTTTCATTTCAGTCTGTCTTATAAAAGCCGATTTCTGCTCAATAAAAAGCTATCTGCAAAGGACAAAAATTAATATAAAATTGTATTACTATTTTTTGTGATTAAATTGAAGAACAGAAAAAGTAAAAAAATAAAAAGTGAAAATTCAATTGTTTCTTCAATATTAAAAATTGTCACCACTGATGGAAAACCATTTCTGTTCCTGGACAGTGAAGGATTTAGGGAAATAATGGATCCAATTTATGAATCACTTGGCATGAACCCAATAACGGTTAATGCTTTATTAGTTATTAAGCTCGACTCGTAATGAATAATAAATATATATGTATATACATAAAAAGACAGGAAAATAACTGGAAATAAATTTAAATTGTTCTTTAAAAAAAAAAGAGGTGGTCTGTAAAGTCGGTTTACTGACGATAGTTTAACGTGATAACGTCATAAGAAAATACTGATTGAATGGTTGCATTTTTCAAAAGAAAATTTTAATTTTATTTGTTTGATAGATATTTTGTATGGATATAGAGAATGAGTTAACATTAACATAACATAATATACTTTAACATAACATAACATAACATAACATAACATAACATAACACAACATAACACAACATAACACAACACAACATAACATAACATAACATAACATAACATAACATAACATAACATAACATAACATAACATTACATAACATAACATAACATAACATAACATAACATAACATAACATAACATAACATAACATAACATAACATAACATAACATAACATAACATAACATAACATAACATAACATAACATAACATAACATAACATAACATAACATAACATAACATAACATAACATAACATAACATAACATAACATAACATAACATAACATAACATAACATAACATAACATAACATAACATAACATAACATAACATAACATAACAAATTACCCCGTATTAAAGCACTTATCAACAGCTTTCATTTGATACCCATATTGTACATACACAACCAAAGGTTACCCGGGTCCACGTTTTGACCTATATCGCAAGACCCCAGTCACGGAGCGGCATGAAAAATACTCTGTACTAAAGCATTCACCAACAGCTTTCATTTGATACCCATATTGTACATACACGTCCGAAGGTTACCCGGGTCCACGTTTTGACCTATATCTTGAGACCCTATCTACCAATAGGTATTCAAACTATACGGAAATCATCTTCAATACCTACTTAACAATGTGTGTAAGTTTGGTTTAATTCGGTTCAAAGACACGGCGGGTCCACGTTTTGGCATATATTTCGAGACCCTAGTCATCAATAGGTATGAAAATTACCCCGTATTAAAGCACTTATCAACAGCTTTCATTTGATATCCATATTGTACAAACACATTCTAGGGTCCACGTTTTGGTCTCTATCTCGAGACCATAGTCACGGAGCGGATGGAAATACTTTGAACTAAAGCATTCACCAACAGCTTCCATTTGATACCCATATTGTACATACACAACCAAAGGTTACCCGGGTCCACGTTTTGGCCTATATCTCGAGACCCTGTCTACCAATAGGTATCCAAACTATACGGAAACCATCTTCAATACCTCCTTAACAATGTGTGTAAGTTTGGTTTAATTCGGTGCAAAGACACGGCGGGTCCACGTTTTGGCATATATTTCCAGACCCTAGTCATCAATAGGTATGAAAATTACCCCGTATTAAAGCACTTATCAACAGCTTTCATTTGATACCCATATTGTACATACACAGCGAAAGGTTACCCGGGTCCACGTTTTGTTCTATATCTCGAGACCCCAGTCACGGAGCGGCATGAAAAATACTCTGTACTAAAGCATTCACCAACAGCTTCAATTTGATATCCATATTGTACAAACACATTCTAGGGTCCACGTTTTGGTCTCTATCTCGGGACCCTAGTCACGGAGCGGCATGAAAAATACTCTGGACTAAAGCATTCACCAACAGCTTCCATTTGATACCCATATTGTACATACACATCCGAAGGTTACCCGGGTCCACGTTTTGACCTATATCTCGAGCCCTATTTCCAAAATAAAATATAATCCATGTTACTCGTGGAGGATGTAGCTTTCGAATGGTGAAAGAATTTGCAGTTCATTCAATGCAATGAGCAAGGTAACTACATATGAGCAAGGTAACACTAATGAGCAAGGTAACACTAAAGAGCAAGGTAACACTAATGAGCAAGGTAACTACATATGAGCAAGGTAACACTAATGAGCAAGGTAACTACATATGAGCAAGGTAACGACACATTTTTTCGTGCGTGCAGCCTGTTAAATCGAATTATAAGACGTTATCACGTCAAAAAATTGATTTCTTCTTATCTACGAGGCAAATTAATGTGAAGACCGTTTGCATTGACTTTTTCAGTCATTTGCTCACTTACTGAGTCTCTTTCTGCGAACGTTAATCGTATCTCTCCTTACACGATGTTCTTAAAAGAGCGTCACACGAATGGCTGAACTTAATGCGCTCAAGAGAGAACAAAAAACAAAAACTAAAAGAAACGAAGTCTCTTGCTCAAAGTGAGAGCGAGTGTGTATGCTTTTTTTCGGTTGTGTTAGCGAACAGAGCGTAAAACAGTGAAAAACTAAATTGTGAGAGGAACTCCGGTTGCCATGTCACGGTAGTGATTCGCCAGACGAATTCTCGTCCAATCAGCCGTTGTTCAGACGGCAACGAAGTGACGTTATGTTAACTTTTTTCTTATATCACTAACACATTCTTAGTTTTTTCGTAAACAAACGGATTCAACTTACGTCAACCCATCAGCAGGTTCTGTAAAATTCGCTGAGAACCGGGTAACGGTCTGATATTAGCCACATCATATACTCTTTTCACCATAGCTAAATATCAAACCTGGTAATCTATCAATCTTGGGATAAAAATCGATTTTTTTTTTCATGTTATTGTAGTAAAACATTTCAAAAATACCGTGTTAAAATTTTAAGTCAATCCGAGCAAAACTTTTTAAGTTATAGAGCATAAAGCCGAGCCGCCTCAAACATCTGCAAACATAACTTAAAACTTTAAACGCGGTTTTCTCGAACCTTTTTTTTTAAAGTGCGTAGTCATTGGCATTTGAAAACTACTCAACCGATCCTTTTGAAATTTTGCACACATATTTTACATATAAAAAACCTCCCCCCAACGTTTTTTTTCGCCATTTTTGTTTTTATATTAAGGTGGTTTTACACCTACAAAATGGCGGCATTTTTTCGTCAAAAATCACTTTTTACTTCAAACGACTACTAAATGGCTGAAAATGAAAATAAATCGTCAAAATAAACGTTGGGGGGAAGTTTAACTCATACTTTAACTAAATTATTCGATTTTTTTGATTTCAGATGATTCTACGCTGAGATATGCTGACTACTGCAAAATGTATTTTTGAAAAGACGTCTACGTAAATGTGCTCTCATTCGCTCATTTTGCAATATTTTTACATGAAAATTTTACCAAATATTCTTGAAATGATACTTTATAATATGCAACAACTTTTAATAAACTGACTTGAACCGTTTCGCTACAATAAATTCATGAAAAAAGTGTTTTTTTTTAGCGTTTATCCCTTACCCCCCCCCCCCCCCTTAATAATACTTCATAAGTATATTCTGTGATTTAATGTGAGGAATATAAACTAATATTTTCACTAAAATATTTGTGTATCTTCTGTAAATTCAATAAAAACATGAATGTATGTGTTTTTTAACATTTATTGCAATTCATAAAAGTTTTTTCTTATAACTAATGGACGATTTACAAAAGAGTTTTTATTATTCGTAAAACTTAAAATAAAAATATGTAAAATTCACTTCTTTAAATAAAAAAATAAAAGTTCAGTACAAAATTTATATGTTGTGGTTTCTGAAAACTGCTTATATTTCCTCACTGAGACATTCCGTGCAGCTTTCCCTCATATGATTTTTGCAAACAAATCTGCCGCATTTAGTACACGACTTTCGGGATGATTTGTTCATATTGCGAGGGCAAATATGACAACATCCGACAAAGTTACTTGGTGATTGAGTGGGTTGTGGTGCAATGCTTGGGATGCCAAGAAGGTTGTGGGCTCGCTGCCTCATTTCCCTGGGTAGTCGAGGATTCTTTGATCTAACTTCAATTTGTGGTCGAATGAGCTACCAAGCGCATTTTTCAAGAAAATCACTCCGTTTTATATTATTTTGGGGATTATTTGCTTTATATACACAAAGAGCGTTTATACCAGCGATGTTTAGTAAATTGTAAAATATTATTGTACCATTGACCAACGACACGTATTCCTTGCAACACTATATTTCTGACATAATTGGTCCACAAGATCTACACCAATTTTTGTGTGATTATAATCGATTATCATAATTGATTTTTTTTCATCATTTGTTTGCTCATCTACTGCGTTATCATGGTGCATAGATGATATCAGGATCACTGACCGTTTTTTTTTCGGGCAGTACGACACTAGTGTACAATTTTCTTGGATACCAAAAATACTTGACTTTTCTTTATGATTCTTCCTGAGAAGGAATGTTTTGGGAACTTCGCGTTTATTTTTTCTCACAGTTCCCAAATATGTAAGCTCTTTCTTAGCAAATTATTAACCAACGATAAGCTGCTGAACCAATTGTCACCAGTAATATTGCGATTAGTTCCTGCGACTGGCTCTACCAATCGAAGAGTTATCCCTTCCGCACTATTGCTAAGTTTGTATGGTCCGTCCGGCTGAGTTCCCACATAAGTTTTTAAATTAAAAGTGTTTTTGCATCCACCATCGCGAAAGTTTTAATGCCTTGCCTTGCTTTTAGTTTTAATGTAATGCTTAAACGCGCAACGTCTTCTAAATGCTAATATATAGTTGTTCATCCACAGTAAGAAACTCACTACCAATAAAATTACTTTGAAAGTTGATCAGGAATACTTCAAAAAGTTCTCTTATAGGCGCCAATTTATCAATTGCTCTTCTCTGCTGTCTTGTATTGATGCCATCAAATCGCAGGCATCTTATCAGAAATCGAAATCGTTTCTCGCACATCGCTAGGTAGCACGATTCAACGCCGTTTCCTTGGGAATTGTCCCAAATTTTATGAAGATTTTTTCTCGAGCTTCTAAGAGCGCCAATCAAAAACAAAATGCCAATGAAAGCGCGAATTTCGGTGTCATCGGTTTCTCTTGCATCTTGATTCATTCTATCTTCTTGAAAGTAAACCCGTACTTTTTGAATATACAAATTTGTGGAAACGGTTGTTATTCTTATAACCGAATCATTCACAAATAAATTTAGGCACTCAATTACTGTTTCAACATTGCGCGCATTACCTTTTGTACCCGGCAAAAGTTTGATTATATTGTGCGAACGAATACGAACTTGCAAATTGCGTCTGGTTTTCTTCCACTTAGTGACATTGCCATCTCCTAAATAGAAATTTTGGGGATGAGATGCACCAGAATCGTCTGAAAGAATTTCATCATCGCTTGATTCTTCTAGTTCCGATTCGGTCTCGTGGTCACTCTCTTCAGCAGCATTCACATTGATATCCGTATCTTCGTCAACCTCCGTCTCGTTTTCTTCATCCATAGCATTTTCTTCACTACTTGATAGCTCGGAGAGCCATCTTTCCCATACTTCAGGATTTTTGCTGCTTTCCATCGTCTTTTTTTGGAATCAGACATAATATTATCTGAAACTAATTAAATTGGCACACTTTTGAAAAAAAAAATAAGCAAAACTTACCTGAACTTAATTCAAATCAAGCAATATTGCCGCAAGAAAAAGTAACGTCGTTAGTCACGTGGTCTACATATGTAGACCAGCACTGTTCAGACCTTGATAAAACTTACAACTTCACGTCAAACCCGCACTGAATACACTAATTGGATAAAGAGATTAATTATAAACAGCTAGTAAAAAGCTTAGGTAATTTAAGAGACAAATTTAAGGAGTTGTACGACTTTGAAAAGAAGTGGTCTACGATTGTAGACCACGTGCCTAATGAAGGGTTAAAGATCAAGAAAACGCGCCATCTTAAAGTTGATGCAGAAGATCTTAAGAGCAGCCGAAGTCAGTTTGCAAGAAATTTCACGAGATGGAAAAATAGTAACTATCAACGATACTCCACCAACAATAGAAAATCAGATATACTATTTATGTAAGTTGTATGCAATTCTTAAGAGCACTAGAGAATGCCATTTAATCCTCGTATTGCCGCCAAAAACTTATCTTAAATTTCTAAAAAACTGTATACAGAAACCTTTTTTACTACCATATTTTTCCTTTTATACTCTACAGGTCCCCGGTTTGGCATTCGTCATGTTCAAACTTTATTGCTCTTCCTCAACATAGTGGCTGTTTCTGTAAGTCGTCTGAACATCTCCGTCGCTGTGGTGGCGATGACAAATGCCGCCAGTACAAATCCCAATTTTCCGGTATGTATGATAGAATATTAGAGCTTTAGTTTTAATCACAACTCATTTCACCTCTAAACTATTTTACAGGAATTCGATTGGTCAGAACAACAAAAATCATACATCATTTCCAGCTTCTATTGGGGTTATGTGGTAACGCAGTTTCCAGGTGGCTATCTGAGTCGTCGCTTTGGAGTAAAAATTGTGATGTTCGTGGGCGTTCTTGGTTCGGCGCTGCTCAGCTTACTCACACCTTTTCTTGTGATTCGCGGAGGCTGGCTTGTATTCTGCGCTATACGCATCATGCAGGGTCTTTGCCAAGCCGCGCTCTTTCCCGCTATTCATGAGCATATAGCCAAGTGGTCACCGCCACAAGAACGCAATATGCTCGGTGCACTCACATATTCGGGCGTAGATTGCGGCACTGTATTGGCTATGCTTGTGAGTGGTTTGATAGCGGGTAGCTCAATTGGTTGGCCAGGCATTTCATATATCTCAGCAGGTATTTGTTTTGTTTGGTGTTTGCTGTGGCTGATATTGGCGGCAGATAATCCACCATCGTCTTGTTTCATAACAAAAATGGAATGCCAGTACATTGAGATGTCGCTGAAGCGTGAAGAAGATTTCCATGAGAAGAAAATACCTATACCGTGGTTTGCAATGTTCACATCGGTGCCATTCCTTGCATTGCTCATGGTACGTTGTGCCGAAACATGGGGGTTCAGCACGATTCAAACCCAAATTCCTTCTTATATGAATGGTGTGTTCAATATGAACATTAAAAGTAATGCTTTGTATTCTGCGCTACCCTACATCGCTCGTTGGATTATGTCGTACGTATATCTCTTTTGCGGAAATATGGCTGTGGCGAAGAGTTGGCTAACGCTAACGGTAGTGCGTAAGATAGCGAATACAATGGCATTGTGGCTGCCAGCTTTTCTTATGATCGGTATAGGATTTCTGGGCGAAGCAAACGAGCCATTGGCTATTGTGTTAATGACTTTGAATGTGGGTTTCAACGGTGGTATTACCATGGGCTGTGTGCTCAGTACGATTGATATGTCACCAAATCATGCTGGTGTTGTTATGGGTATTATAAATACATTAGCGAATGTGGTCTCTCTCGTTACGCCACTAGTTGTGGGCGTTATAGTGACAGATGTGGTGAGTGTAGGGGAAATTTTTCAGTTATCTTCAGTTATTTATGTAATAATAATGAATTGATCATTTTCCATTCCCTTTCCAGCACAATCGCTATAAGTGGCAAATCGTGTTTATAATTGCTGCGTGCATTTTCTTCTTCGGCAATTTGATATTCATAATTTTCGGTTCAGCAGAAGCACAACCATGGGATGCACCTGATTATCTGTTAAAGGACAATATAGAGGAACCAACAAGAATTACATCGAGGCGTACGTGCAAGGAAAATGTTGACACTGAAGGCGCTGAGAAGTCCCAGGAATGGGCGATAGAGAGTTTTATGTGTGTGCGAGGCCAAAAATAAGTGGCCATGGAGGCAAAAACGATGCGAGAACGATAGAAAATAATGAGTAGTAATGTATATTAAATTATTTATGTTTAAATTCTATTTATTTATTTTTTTATATTTAACTAGTTTTTTTTTAAGTTATGCATAACAAATATCTCGGTAGTATTTAAAAAACGATAAGCAATTATGTATAGTAAGTATATATAGTATAGTTTTTTTTAAATTTATAAACTTTTGTAACACAATAAAGTATTAAATAGAACATAGAAAACTATTAGAAATATGCGACAAAATTCATCTCTTCACCGAAGGAACCACATACATTTGGGTCAAAGAAATAATATCTGGCGTAGAAAGTTTTTAAAGTTCCTTTCCAACTTTTTTCGTGGGCCAATCCACTGGTGCGAGACGAGAAATAAATTACTCACCGAAACGACGACGCAGTAAATCCAGTGTTTTACGGCCTGTATAACAAGTAACGCCATCTTGTTGAAACCAAATGTCGGAAGAGAACAGGGCTTCAATTTCAGGCATCAAAAAGTCATTTATCAAGGCGTGATAGCGTTTACAATTCACTGCTACATTGACGCGAGCCTCGTCTTTGAAGAAATATGGGCCGGTGATTCCTCCAGCTCATAGACCGCACCAAACGGTTGTTTTAAATATTTATAATAGCTGTTCTTGAATGGCTTTAGGTTGATCTTCAGTCCAAATATGAAAATTTTGCTTATTAACGCCGCCATTAGGCCAAAAATGGGTCACATCGCTGAAAACAGCGATTTTTCACAGAGCATCGATTTTCGTAATATAATTGTACGATTTGTAAACGTTGTTGAGGCCTAAGTCTTTCCATGATGAAATGTCAATGAATACTCAAAAGAATTATGTACTTAGTTCGACAGACGCGTGATCTGTTAAAAAAAATCCTATTGTAAAAAGTACTTCCAATCTGATCACCCTTTATATGATACTAAAATATTGTATGTGGAAACTGAGAGGATACTTTTTTCTAGTATATGAACTCCAAATATAGGTATATCACATGCGGGTATTTTTTTTCTTTTCAACGATAGCTGGAGGAAATATACTCTTTGCAGAATTTTTATTTAGTGATGATGTCCTGACAAAGAGCTTCAGGCTGAAAACCTGAAAGGTCTGGAACGAGGTTTGCCTTTTATATTTTGCGCCTAATGACGAAAACACAGTAAAATACTGAATGAAATGAAATGAAAATGGCTTTACTGATTCTTTAAATGTTATCCTTAGAATTCAATATACTTTTGCATTTATTTGAGCCAATTTTAAAAGAACTTGTGTAACTCAGAAGTGAAAACCCAAAAAAAAGAGGCGTTGAAAAACGTTGACCTCGCATTTTACTTTTGAGGTGCGGGAACAAAGCTCATTAGGTGCCAAATCCGGACTGTAAGGCAGATGACCCATTAATTTCATCTTTTGAGTACTCTAAAGGCTACTAATCACAGACTTCTCTTTTAAGAGCAATATCGCTATTCTCTCGGATAGCCAAGCTGCAATCCAGGCACTGGATTCAGCGACTACAACCTCAATGGTGGTGGAACAAAGTAGGAATAGCCTTTCCACCTTGAGCGAAAAACATAATGTTACCTTAATCTGGGTCCCAGGACATCGGAATATTGAAGGTAACGAAAAAGCAGATGAACTGGCAAGAGGGGGATCTGCCATGAATAACGCTCTTGCAGAACCGGTATTCACACCATTAGGCGCAGTCAAGAGTACAATTTCCCTAAAATACCTCCGAATGGCGGAGTGTAGATGGAGGGGCCAGACGAAATGCAAAATCAGCAGAACGTTATGGCCCACCTACAACCTTAAACAATCATCAATATTGTTAAACATGAAACGACGGGATGCCTGGAGACTAACGGCAGTCATAACTGGCTTTTGGTCTGTCGGAGAACAGGCAGCCAAAATGGGCATCCCTCACAACACATACTGTCACAGTTGCAAACAACCGGAGAAAAAGGAAACAATCTTCCATTTCCTCTGTGAATGCCCTGCCCTATGGAAGGACAGAATGTTAACCCTGGGCAAACCGCTGTTCGAGGAGCTCGAACAACTGTCTGGCTTAGATGTCAACAACCTAATAAGGTTCCTGAACCGCACAGACTGGGTATAGACATGCCGTAAATAACAAGTTGGTAAAGAGGATGTGGCAACAAAATGGTGCGGAAGCGCTAGTTGGATTCAGGATGAATCACCACTCTAACCAACCAACCAACCAACTCTAAAACTTTCTTGTGTGAGCCGATACGTGAAAGCTCATATTGTTTTGGTAAAGAATGACTCATCTTCGGTGATTGGTTTGCCTTAATTCTCCAAAAACTTCCGCTAATAAGTAATTGTGCACCACTCAGAATTGACTGTTTTGGGTTTCTCTAATGGTACAGTTGTAACATAGCCAGATTTTCCGAAAAAACCAGTCATCCTATTGTTTTGGGGTGCCTTTTCCGTCAATAAATTTTGTTGGCTTAAAATCGTCTTGGAACACTGATTCTGACGATTGCTGCCAAGATTCGGCACCTGTCACAATGTCATGGACGTGCTTTGAACTAACGCGGCGGAATTTTTTCAACATTTTCTTACACCAATAGACACGAAAGCAAATCTTTTTGATAATCAAATGTTCATGCAATATTAAATGTAAGCTGGTTCCATTAATGCACAAGGATGTCTCTATTTCGTGGTATGCCACATGATGACCTTCCGTTGTCAGTTGACGCACAGCATTGATTGCTTCTGACACAACAATGCTGTCCATTTTTAGACGGTCTTCACGATATTCATCCTAAATCCGGATCGACGTTCGCGTTTCACAGTAGCTGAGTGTGACGCTTTAACGCCAAAAGTCGAAGTAAGTTGATCAATGCACGCCTGTGTCGATAGCCCACATCGAAAACCGTAATAAATCATCGCACGATAGTTTTCACCAGTTACTTACATCTTTTGGGCGACATGAATTTTTCAGCTCATTGAAAAAAGAATAAATAAAGTTCGTATGTGAGGGCGTTATAGTATAAATATAGTAAGTTTAAGTTTAATACCAAACTTTGCGATGAAAGTATTGAAATTCAGCAGAGAAGATGAGAAGTAAATGAGGTTGAGAATGTTGTTGAACAGGCCATTAAGTAAATATGTATACAAAGATTGGGTTACATAGTTGGGCTTTTTGCTGATATTGAAAGTGCTTTTTTTTACTTCTACCTATGACTCTAAGGGCTCAGCTGCCAGACGAGATGGGATGGATGAAACTATCAAATTTGCTAGGAGATTGCCTTGCCCAAGCACGATAGCCTTAGTACTGTTTATGCGGAAGCGGAAAATAGTAGATCTCAACTTAGCAGTGCTTAGAAGCTCGAACTACTATCTGTATGTAATTCTGAACAGGAAGTGGTAGAGAAGACTCATGTAGAGCTCTGAGAGTAAAGATTTTGAGTATTGTCAAAATACATTTATGAAAATGTGAGGTCTGAATCCCCTTTTAGTGCTTTTCCCGGCTATGATCAGACTAATTATCATGTAGAAAGCTACAGTATGATGGTATAGTTATTATACCCACGGTTTCATGGCTGATTAGGCTGCAGGGAAGCATATTGTGTGTAAGCATAACAGCCAAATACTCAGCAGCTGCTCTTAAACATTATTGAACTTGTTTCCTATAGCAATAATTAAGACAATGGGCTGGCTGTATTCTTCTGGAACATGAGGCAACGAGTGGTCTTCCGGATAGAGGGAATTATTTGGCAGTTTTTAAAGCAACATCCAATAACACTCGCTCCAGATGATGTACTTGTGCCATGCCATAAATAGTCTTCGAGGAATGCAGTGTTTGTCTGGCTTTTAGAGAAACTGGAGACATATAGGACAACTTTCAGGATATTTAAAAAAAAAGAACTCTTCACGGAAGGCTTCAAGAGTGAAAACGTAAGTAGAGCTGGTACTGAACGTCACTTCTAGCAAAACATCAAAATGTCTTACGCACTGCGTAGATTGTCAGAGTCTGCAGTGAATGCCAGGCTGTAATGTAAGATTAAGCAGCAATGAGTTCTGGCATGAAAATAATATAGTTTGAACTTATGGGGGTTCCAGCACTTTGGCTTTGGCATTTTGACGCCAACTTCTTCTGGTAATGATACTTCGTCGTCAAGGATGAATTATGACGCACGTATAATCTGATATGCTTTGAGCGGGAAATGTCTTCCACGTTGTCTTCCGGCGGAAAGAATTTATAAATAAGTAAGTAATTGTGGTCCCACCCTCTTTGTTCAAGAAGGAGTCCCATTCATGCCCAAGAGGTCCATTTTCAAACCGCAGCTGAGACTTGCTCTATCCTCTCTTTTCTTATTAATTTCACGTCAAATTTGTTATGCTTCTCAATAATATTTTGTTTGTCCCTTCGATTAGGATTTGCCCACAGTCCGAGAGCTACTGACTGCTGGGCAGGGTGGATATTTTCCTTGTCAATTCATTCGCTATGCAGCCAACTGACAAAATTATTGTATATTTAGCTGCTAGGTCATTCAGAGCTCGCTCGACCACGATCGCTTTACTGGATGAAGTTTTGCTGCAGGCGGGTCACCTAACTAGAAGTAAAAAAAACTACATGATTAATAATAAATTTCGTGTAAACCTTAACTGTTTGCGAATAAATTAAGGAGATTATTGCTTTGCAACCATTACTAAAGGCAAAATTCAAGAGCGGACCAATACATGAAAGTCTCAACAAAAATTTTTGAAAGAAAAAATTACCAAATTATTGACGATAATATGATTGAAATAAGCCCAAATTGTTACGAATAAAATTGTCTGGCATTTCTTATGTCATTATTTTGCAGTACTTACGGCGGCCACCGTAGCCGAATGGTTGGTGTGTGACTACCATGCGGAATTCGAGGAAAACGTAGGTTCGAATCTCGGTGAAACACCAAAATGAAAAAAAAAGTTTTTTCTAATATCGGTCGCCCCTCGGCAGGCAATTGCAAATCTCCGAGTGTATTTCTGCCATGAAAAAGCACCTTATAAAAAATATCTGCCGTTCGGCATCGGCTTGAAACTGTAGGTCCATCCATTTGTGGAACAACATCAAGACGCACACCACAAATAGGAGGAGGAGCTCGGCCAAACACCCAGAAAGAGTGTACGTGCCAAATACATAACATTTGATAGCTTATCTTTGGCATACTTCAAGGCGCAATAAAATTATTAAGTGCGTACTAAAGAAGAAAGTGTTAATAAGGTTTGCGTATTTGACCATTTGAAAAATCGTTAACGCTTCCTTGAAGTAATAGTATGTTACGGTAATTACCCTCAGCACTAAGTGATGATAAAGGGGACAAATGTGAAGCTCAAAGCTTTAGTTGGATAGTGGCGTGAGAAAAGTACTATGAAAAACGTGTAAAGCAAAGGTAAAATTGTCAAAAACAAAATTTTTAGCAAATGCAGAAATTTAATAAAAAAAAATTATAAAAAACTATCTCTTTTGAATTTTATAATTTAAAAATAAATCACTTATTTCACATCCGTGTTATCTTAAACTATAAGTATTTAATATAGTTTTCACGATATCATCAAAGATAAACCTTTGGATAGTGGATGTAATTTCAACGTTATACGGAATTCATTTAGTGTTAATTATGAAAGTTGTGTAAGTCAAAAATTTTAAGAAATTACATATAAACATAACTTAAAAGTAGTTGGTATCGGGACTTTCTTTCTACATATTGACCGTGATTTTGGTTTGATAGAAATGAAAATAAAAAAAGCAACCTACTTATACAAAATAAGATGATAGAAAAGTGTAGAAAGATTTTCTACTGAGGAAGTCACTAAAAGTATCAATCACAAAAAGAGTAAAAAATACCGCCGGGCGAATACAAAAATGAACCTTGTAAAATGTTCTAAAAAACTTCTTTAGATGATTCTAAATTCCATCGCGGATAGAAGCAGGTGTTGTTAAAAAATAAAATGGAATCTTCGAACGCGTATAAGAGGCATATTTAATATTTTTTTATAAAATTGGTAAAAATGCAACAACTGCTGCTGCAGAAATAAACACTGTTCACGGAGAGGATACCGTGAGTGTAATGACTGCCCAAAAGTGGTTTTCAAAATTCCAAAGTGGTAACTGCGACGTGGAGGATGCCCCGCCCGCTGGTCGTCCGGAAGTCTTTAACTCCGACGTCTTGCTTGAACTCGTGGAAACTGAGCCAAATTTGACAGTCGATATGATAGCTCAAAGGTTAAATTCATCGCATGGAACAGTTCACAGGCACCTGGTTCAGTTGGAAAAGGTTTCAAAGCTGGGAAAATGGGTTCCGCATAGACTTTCCGTCGCCAACCTTCAGCAGAGAGTGAATGTGTGTTCTCAGCTGCTGCAACGGCTTGAAAATGAAAATTTTTTGAACCGTATCGTTACTGGTGATGAGAAATGGGTCATTTACAATAATCCTGTTCGCAAACGCCAATGGTTAGGTAAAGATGAAACACCAGAACCGACCCCTAGAGATGGCCTTCACTCCAAAAAGTTCTCCTGCCTATTTGGTGGGATATGGCCGGTATTGTTTATCATGAACTTCTGGAACCAAACCAGACGATAACTGCTAATTATTATTCCCATCAGCTATCAAATCAAAATGAGGCACTTAAAAAAATCGAGCGTCTTTAGTGAATAGACGCAAAGTTTTGTTTCACCACGACAGCGCAAGACCTCATACCGCAAGGCAAACATTAGGCAAGCTGAACGAGCTCGGATGGGAGCTAATGCCGCATCCACCATACTCTCCGGATATTGCACCTTGTGATTATTACCTTTTCCGAGGACTTCAATCCCATTTGAGTAACAACAACTACTCTTCAAAAGAAGCTATAAAAAGGGATATCGAAGCGTATTTTGGCTCCAAGGACAAACAATTTTTTGAGCAGGGAATTAAAAATGTGCCTAACGTTGGCGAGACATTGTAAATAATGAAGGAAAATATATTATTGATTAATAAGTGATTTAAACATCTTTTTTATTAATTTTAAAACCACCTTTAGAAAACGCACGAACTTATGGACTGACCTGATACTTCCATTATACACTACCGCTAGACCAGTAACGGAACAAAAACCTAAAGACATCCTTCCAGTTTATCATGAAGATTCTAAGAATATTAAAAATAGAAAAATTCATAAAAATGGATTACTTTTAAAAAATATTTCAAATAAAATTCATATTTCTTTATTGCATTAAGTCATTTATAGGACATTCAATTAATTTTCAAATTGGCCTAAGGCAATTAGAGCTGTGAAAACAACATTTTCTTATAAAATTCATACAAAATTTTAGATTGGTAGTAAATTTTCATTAATCAAGACTAAAAAAATTATAACTCGTTTACACACAATTCAACGCTTGCAAATCATTGAATTTTATTATAAAAATGCGTGTTCTGTTAAAAAAGTTTATCGCGCGATTCTCCCATTTTATGGTCAGTTTAATCGACCCACTGAAGCGGCTATTCGAGCTATTGTGACTAAATTTAGAACCAAATTTACATTATTAGACATCAAACCACCAGCACGCTTACGTAGAGTGCGAACTGAAGAAAATATCGCAGCTGTATCGGCCAGTGCTAATGATGACCATCAATTATCGATTCGTCGCCGTTCGCAGCAATTGGGCCTCTGTTACTCAACAACGTGGAACATTTTGCGAAAGGATTTAGGTGTGAATCCTTTCAAAATACAGCTGGTGCAAGAATTGAAGCCGAACGGCCTGCGGCAACGCAGAATTTTTGGTGAATGGGCTCCTGGAAAGTTGGCCGAAGATCCACTTTTTTATCGAAAAATTGTGTTCAGCGACGAAGCTCATTTTTGGATCAATGGGTGCGTAAGTAAGCAGAATGGTCGATTTTGGAGTGAATATCAGCCAGAAGAATTGCAACAGCTACCAATGTATCCGGAAAAGGTCACAGTTTGGTGCGGTTTATGGGCTGGAGGTATCATTGGGCCGTACTTCTTCAAAGATGCTGCGAATCGTAAAGTAACTGTGAATGGTGAGCGGTACCGTGAAATGAAATCCAACTTTTTTTGCCCAAAATGCAAGAGCTTGACTTGCATGACATGTGGTTTCAGCAAGACGGTGCCACATGCCACACAGCACGCGTAACAATGGACTTGTTGAGAGGCGAGTTCGGTGAACATTTTATTTCACGTTCGGGGCTTGCCAATTGGCCACCCAGATCGTGCGATATAACGCCTTTAGATTATTTTTTGTGGGGCTATGTTAAAGCTCATGTCTATTCAGACAAGCCTGCTTCAATTAACGCATTGGAAGACAACATTAAAGTATTTATATGTGAGATACCGGCGGAAACATTGGAAAGAGTATGCCAAAATGGGACTAAGCGGATGGACCATTTGAGGCCCAGTCGCGGTCAACATTTGCATGTAATAATCTTCAAACATTAAATAATATGGACTATACTGTCGATTTATATAAAAAGTGCATGCATTTTTCTGAATTTTACGTGTTTTGTTTTTGAAAAACTTGCCTATAGCTCTTAAAAAATCACCCTTTGCTTTTGAACAATTTCACTACAATAATCTCTAAGTCCTTAACATAATCCCTAAAATAAAGTTCCAAAATATGTATAAATGAAAGCTAATAACTATGCGCAGAGTACTCCGATTTGCATAGGATTCTTGTATTTTGAAGCTAATCTCTCCTGGAAGTCTTTTCTTGACTTAGAATGCAAAACCTTGCAAAAGGAGCGCATCAATAAGCCAAAATGTGCTAGAAAAGCATATGCACTTGTCAAAAAAGTATCCGCACACACAGAAATGAAAGCAAGATATCAAGAAATTCATTGTAAAAAAATAAAATTTTAAACTTTTATGAAAAATTTTTAGTCCGTAATTTTTCTACAATTTCTATACATTTTTTCCTAAGCACATATTTAAGAATTAAATTTTGCAAAACAAAAACAGGATCCTTCACTTCAACGAAGTATTCGAAAAAGTATTCGTACATTGGCAATATACGGTTAAAGTATTTATATTTAACAAAACAGAATTTCTTAATTGTTACCTTCATTTCTTTGTGTACGGATACTTTTTAAGTTTATAGTCCGGGAACCAGGGATCATTTTGACCTCATCTTTTCATGCCGACTGACTTTAATGGATGACGAAACCAACCGTCAGCTGGTCCAGTAGCGGAGGGTACGTACGTGGGATGCTGCGAAACGTGTCGAAAAAAATTTTTAACAACTCATTTAATACCGGCTGAAATTTGTTGTGTATTGTTGACATTTAGTAGAATAAAAAAAAATAGTCAGCTGCCTCGTAGAGGGGGAAAAATACGTCAGCTGAACAGGCAAACTTGTAAAATAAATTAAAAAGTAAAACTACTTTATGCCGATTGAAATTTTTTTTACATAATTTTGGACACATATGAAAATATAATAATGATGGTCAGCTGCGTTTATAGCGGTGGGAAGACTACCAGCCGAAGCAAGAATGTATCATTGCGTTCATACATACATCTCGGCGGCGCGCGGAATTTTCAATGAGTTGGTAGAAATTTTTTTTCGACACGTTTCGTACCCTCCCACAATCACACCCACCGCGGGTGCGCCAACTGACGTTCACTTTCGTTATTCACGAAAGCTAAATTACAAGTATAGTCAAGAATTTAACGGTGTAAAAACGCAGTCAAAAATCGACCCCTGGCTCCCGGACTATTATCAGTCGTTTTCTCGAAATATCGGTTTCAGGCGACATGTGCCTTTTATCTCTCTAAAGCGAGTATGTACGTATAATATTTATGTTCGGCCCATATTTTGGCAGCATCATAAGAATGGCAATTTTGCAGAAGTTGAGTCATTGAGCGGATGCAGTGATAATCGGAAGATGTAATATTTATGAATATATTCCTTATTCGCTGTGGAAATTTTCTATATGAACCCACTCTTTTGTCCGATAAGAGTCTATGAATTTATTTTACATACCTACATACACACATACATAAATATATGTACGTTCTACTGTCGGTCTTGTAAAAGGCGAGATAAGCATTTATGCAGATCACGGTGAACTTTCACACGCTATTATTAATCAGCGGGCGATTAACTACTACATATACATATACATACACTTAGCGTCGTAAGTCTACGCTGCTTTGTGCGTAGTTGAAAATGTAACACGAAAAAAGTGTTTAAGTTTTTTGAAATGGACTCCATTTCCTTCTTAGTTTTCTTTTAGTTTTCACTATATAACGACATTGCATAATTCGTTTTAGATCTCATCATTTTACAAATAGATAATAGATTTTATTTGAAATGTAAAATTGTCATACTCTATATTCGACCCAAATTGGGGGACATCAGAATTCGTTTTAGAGGTATGGTTCCTTCGGCAAAGTTTCTTATTTTGATCTCTAGAATATGATTTTCACAGAGCAACGGACGATTTTTTTGCCTCCTCACAAATCGACCCGGCCTATTATCCATTGTTGAATCAATAAACTGCAATTTTCCTACGTTTCCCGCTGCCACACATACCCACACCATCACCCCATTACCGTCTTGTTTCACTGTTGGTAATTTGGGGCTGTACCAGATTTTCTCCTCCCATTTTTTATTTCTTTCGATACAAAAAATTTTTTTTTGTTTTGCGCTTAGGCTAACTTATGGTGTAAGGCGATGAGGCCTATTTTTGGCTTAATGTCGACGTCAATAAGCGAAATTGTCGTATTTGGGCTGAAGAGCAACCCGAAGTCATTCAAAAGCAGCCATTACGGCAATTGAAAACAACCTTTGGTGGACTGGAGGAACCATCCGCCCATATTTCTTTAAAGACGAGATTGGCGCCAATGTAACAGTGAATAGCGGACGCTATTGCGTCCAACCATTTCACCTACCTAGCTTTAAGTCTTCATTCACAAAGCCTATAATACTGCACGCTTCACCTGTCTGTTAACTTACTAGGACGCCCTGCTCTTGGCCTTGAAGTTGTAACGGCGTTATTTTATTAGTTTTGAATTGTTGTCCGAGCTGATGCCTAAGCCTTAGCCTTCCTTTCGCCAATTGTAAGGCTGAACATATAAGCCTCTCCTATAAAAATAATAATTTTTGTTACCCAAAAATCGCCCACAAATCGCCCAAACACAAAAAGGCAGTCTCAAAATAACTTTTGACACTCGCCGTACCACGAATAACCACAATAAGTACTATTAGAACCGGTGGCGACGCATTGCGGTGATAAATTTTTTGTTGCCAGCAAGACTACTATGATAGTAAAAGACGAAGATGACGAATCTGACTTTGTACTGATCCCATCGTGCGAATTTCATTGAGAAATAGTATTTATAAATAAGTTGAATTATGACACTTAGTGTGTATCGCATGTATTTTATTCGTATTATGTAAGTATGTATGTATATTGAATGCACCATATATTGTATGTACATACATACATATGTGTATTACTATAATACATATCAATGGACTGCAACAGAGTCTTAAGCAAGCGCAACTTAGGCGAGAATGAAATTTAAGGCAATTGAAACGATTGATAATAATTTCCAGTTGAATTTCATAAAATTTAACCTATATTTAATATTTAACTTGATGTGAAAGAAGAAATTACAGGTACATACCAGTAGTGAGCAAAAGACAATTCAAGCTTTGAATAGTTGTGAATTGTTTAAACAGCTCTTGAGAAATATGCTCGCACATTTTGAAATAATGAAATAAATATACATACTTACTGATTTTGCATAGTTAACTATGTAAATATTATCGAAGTAGAAAAAATTTACATATAAACATGTAAATAATAGAAAATATACCGTAAGTTGATAATTTTCAATTTAATAAATTGAAATTCCTTTGGTGTTTGTAGTATTTATATATATATATGTATATATAATTGCCGGGTACACCCTTTTTGGATGTTTGGCCGAGCTTCTCCTCCAATTTGTGGCGTGCGTATTGATGTTGGAGTTCCCGTCCGACTCCGAACAGCAGATATTTTTATGAGGAGCTGTTTCATCGCAGAAATACACTAGAAGGTTTTCCATTGCCTGCCGAGGGGCGACCGTTAGTAGAAAAATGTTTTTCTTAATTTTGGTGCTTCACCGAGATTCAAACCTACGTTCTCCCTGTGAAATCCGAATGGTAGTCACACACCAACTTATTCGGCTACGGCGGCCGTCAATAGTAGTACCTAGTATTTATATGCATGTAATTAAAAAATAACAAAGAAAAATACGAAATAAAAGTGAAGAAAAAACATTACAGTGCACTCGCGAGAACTCGAACTAATTAAAACAGGCGCTGTTCGATTTATCGAATTTGTTCGACTTATCAATTGAGTGTGCTATGTGAAAAAAACAGTCATCGATATCGATTTTTCGATCGATTGTTGAAAATGGAAGCCAGTAGAAAATTTCTGTAGTATAGTTTCGTTATACGAATTACATTTTGGTCCATTGGCTGGATCAATGGTGTCACATTCGGCGGCATAAACATAGTTAAAATTAAACCATCCTCGGACTTTAATTCGATTTCGTTGGGATGTGATGGGGCATTATCAATTAGAAGAAGAGCCTTCTCAGGTAGTCCCCATCTTTCAAATTTTTTCTTACCTAAATATTAAAGTCATTTAACTTGGTTAAAACAATTGTTTTAATGAATCTGGATTTTACCTGCGGCACGAACGAATTATGAAACCAGTCTTTGAAAATCGCCGAAGTCATCCAGGCTGATTTGGAATTTTTGTACTCCACCGGACAGTTAAAATTTTTGAAAACTCGAGGATTTCTTGCTTTGTCAATAACGAGAAGTTTAAGCTTATGGTTGCCGGTAGCGTTAGTGCAAGCCATAAATTGCCTTATCTTTCTTTTTTATAAGACTTATGGTGGACTTGGCTACCCCATATTCCTTCGCTAGAGAAGTAACACTACGTCCACGTTTAATTTTGTTAAGGACTTCAGCCCTCTCTTTTAATGTTAAACACTTCAACCTTTTACGATCCATTACTCACGTGCACTGATATACTACAAATGACAAATTTAAAGCAATTTGGTCAATGCAAGATGTTGTTCCCAGAAAACTAACGGGATATTAACGCCGAAATATTCATATGGACAATACACTAGTATACATATAATTTATATACATATACTAATATATTACATATGTATCTATGTACAAAATATACATGTTTGAAAAGAATGTGTGTACAAATAAATTTGTTTTTTTGTTCGAGTTATAGCGCTTTTTTATTGTTCGAGTTACAAAGAAGTCAATAGGGGAAAAAATGTGTTCGAGTTAGCACGTCGTTCGACTTAGCGGCTATTCGAGTTACCGCGAGTGCACTGTATTTCAAAACTTATTTTTCGAGCGTAGGCAACAAAATTCATAAAACACATCAGCTTAGTCACGGTTGCCATCTATTTAATTCTTACAAATCATGAAATTGGGAGAGCTTTTTGAGCTTTCTTGAGCGAAGTATTGGGTATAGGTTTCCGTCTTTTTTTAGCCAAAGTTACGATTTATTTAAACAATTAAATAATACCTGATATTATATGAAGTATAAAACTGCAACTTTACTCCATCTTTCAGGCATCAAACGGATTCCTCTGACGAAAAACTCGGGTTCTTTGGACTTGATCCATTCATTAAGCCAGTATCCGTTGCTCTCGTAAGAAGTGAACCGTTCTCCAATATGAGCTGACTGCATTGGTCGCAACAGATGGTAATCCGAAGGTACAATGTCTGGGGAATACGGCAACGTGTAGCCTACCTACAACAGATGCACAACATAACCTTTGAAGCGTGAATATTTTTTTTCGCTGTCGATGGACCTGGTTCACCTGACAGGCTCCAACATTTTCGACGTTTAAGGTTATCATAATAGATCCATTTTTCATTGCCAGTGAAGATGGAAATCTTTTCTTTTCTGCCGTTCGAGAATTATCTCACACGTCACCAAACGTCTCCCGATATCACTCTCCTTCAACTGATGGGGCACCCAGTTACCTGCTTTATGGACCATTCCCATCGCATGCAAATGTTTACCGACGCTTGATCAGTCAACATCCAACTCTTCGGACATCTCATCAAGGGTTCGACATTCGTCTTCATCCAGTAATTGTTGTAGTTGGGTATCTGCGAAGTTTTTCGGTGCCCCTTCGCGATCTTTATCACTCGCGTCGAAATTGCGAAATCGACGAATGTCAACTACTGCGATCGAGGCCTCACATATACACCTTCAAGTTACCACACAAAAGTAGTATCACCAGCGACACTTCTTTTACGAGGGCGGTAACTTATTCCCATATCCATATTTGAATATGGAGAAGAAGTAATGCGGATACAATTATGAAACTTACAACCTTTACTGAGCATAGTAACATCTATTAACGAAAAAAGGAGAAAAAAATATGTGAGGCTGAGTTTTTTTTAATCATGGCTAAAAAAAACTTTTTTCCAAGAAATTAAAAAAAGAAGTAAAATCTTTGTCCAAAAAGTATATTATATTTTATACAATAATAAAAATTAACAAACAAATGTGATGTGTAAAAGAACAGTAAACAACTCTACATCAAAATTCTCAACATTTTTTCAATTTTTTTCAGTTTTTAACTTATTACACGAAACTTAAAAACAAAGAAATGTTCAGAAAAATTAACTACAATATCAAAATTAATTGGATCACTTGACATGAAAATGCTCAGATGTAAAATAAAAATTATAAAACAGTTTTTAAAAATAAATTTTCATAAAGATTTCCAGGTAATTACCTCCCATAAGGGAAGTTAGTTTAATAAACTAATAACCAAATAGAAATTATTGTATAAAAAAAATGTATATATATTGTAATATATTAGAAAATAGAGAGAATCAACATTTTTTGCGAACTTATAAGATAAAATATAAGAAATAGTCCTGAAATGTATTTCTCTTTTTCTGCCCCGTTTGTAAAAGAATGCCACATTACTTTAATTAGGGAGGCTTAACTAAAAACATTGAAGCCATTGTTATTAAAATGTGTTTTTTTTTATTATGGCGTCATATTGCTATATGTGCAATTAAGGAATTATATTTTGTTAAATTGTCCCGCTAGAGAAAATTCTCGCAATGTGCTTCTTTTTCCCGAGTACAAAGACCAACTAACGTAAGCTCCCCCTCAACTGGCCATGGCAAAACTAAGAGTATATTTCTGTTCTAAAACATGTAGTTTTCAATAAAAAATATTTGCAATTTTAGGTAGACTGCAGGTGAAAAACTGCAAAGCCACCTTTTCTGTGGCAACATCAAGACGTAGGTCATAATTTTGAGAAATAAATCGCCCGAGATTTTTATAGAAGCTACCAGACATCCACATCCTTCAGCGCTTGTGTCCGACCATAAAGATATCGTGATGGTGAGTAATGTGCAGAATTTGCAAATATATAAAAACTTCTGAACTTACAGCAAATATTATCTGAGAGAACGTGGAATGTAATTTGTTTGCTAATTAATCGCTTTGTTTTCCAAAACGCCGCGAACACTGCCTGTAGAGTGCAGTATGAAAATATGTAAAACCTAGGTATACCAGACAACTACAGCTATTATTATTTTACAGTAGTGATAAGCCACCAGCGGGTCTCACGTCAGTCGTGCGTAAGCGTTCAATGGTTTAAATAATTACTCGAACCTTCTCGGATATCGTAATGGACTTGGCACCATGCAACCATTGACTTTTTAATGCAGTTCATCATTTGCGGACGGTGGTGATAGTTTGATTTCTTAAGCGCCAACTAAAATTTAGATGAAATTCGCGAAAAAGCAGTTTAAATTTGAAAAAAACTGTATTTTATTTAAAAAATAATTCATTGAACAATCAAATAAAAATAAAAGAAATATTTTAAAGTGCCTGGAAGTGCGACAAAATGACACCAACGATAAATAAAGGTAAAAAGTGAATAAATAATTAAAAAAAATAATTTATAAAAAAATATAAAACTGCATATATGTATGAATAATATCATTGCAAGTTCTTTTGAAAATAAATAAATAAATAAAAATAATGGCTCCAACTTGAAATATTCTTAGATACATAAAAAGTAATATATAAAGTTTTTAATTGAGTTTAAACTATTTAACCACATTTGAACTTCAAAAAAGTGTTTTATAATAGTGCACAACCTATTTGCAAAACAAACAAACAAAAAATAAATAAATAAAATAGAAAACAAAGAGATTAATATTTTTTACCGAAATGAACTTCGCACGCATGGAGTGAACTGCATTAAGATTACAGGCACATTACCCTCATCTATACAATTCATTCACTGACACTATGCGCCTAGTGATCGGCGCGATAGCAATTAATCATCATCACCATCATACAATTCTTACTGTGACTGTTAAAAGCGAAAATTGAAAGGGTTAAGCCATTGTAGCGATGAAAAGCAGCATAATTTGGGAATATTTTCAGTGGGTCAGTGTAATAAATCAAAATTCAGAAAAATGTCTCTAAAAATAACTTTTTTTTAAGTATTGTAATGTAAAAGAAAGTGACAGCCTTTCGCATACCAAACTTTGTTTTGAAAAGCTGGTGACGAAACCTAAAATTTTAAATTTTCGTGTGCTTTCATTATACGGCCTGCGAAAAAGTGCTGCTCTTTTGTACGACCCCGCCAAAAAAGTACAGCAGCTCAACATTTTGACAAGTCTTCGCAATTTTTCGGTATTTTTTTGCATGCATTTTTTATAAAAACAAAGAATATAAATCCATCAAAATTCCATGGGCTTTAATAAGCATTTCTAGGAATATATTTGGTATGCAGTTTTATAGCTAATTGAATTTTTGTTCAACCAAGTGTAGATTTGAAGTTGCTAATACACTCAGTTGGTTTTTAATATAATACAATACATTCTCTCCACGACATTGTGACGCATTTTCTCCATATAACAAATGCACGACGATTTAGTCATTTATTTAAAAAAAATAAATTAGATTTTTAAACCACTTCAAACTTGCACTTTATTAAAATAAAACAAAACAACAGCAGAAAGTCATCGTGCATTTGTTTTACGGAATTTGTTTTACGAAAATGCGCACGACCTGCGGGAAAAATGTATAAAAAAAAAATCAAAAAACCACAAAACAAAATGTTCATGCATTTTTTTATGGAGAACATGCGCAATATCGTCGAAAAAAATGTATAAAAATCAAAGAGATTTCTTAGAAAGTACATTTTATTATATTAAAATTTTGCGGAGCTATAAAATTGGATACCAAAAAATTAGTTATCTATATATATAAAAAGAAGTTACATTTCCTTGGTAATCTTATAACTCAAGAGCCGCCGAACCGATTGGCACACAAATTTTAGAGTTCTTTTCTATCTTTAAGGAGGTGGTTTGTGTGAAGTTTGGTTGAAATCGGTGCAGCCGTTCCTGAGTTATGACATTTTATGCTTATGAGCGTTTCTGTTGTACTGTTGTGGTTGTAAGTGTATTATGTTAATATTAGTTTGCTGTCGTTGGAATTCAGTTTTTGCAAATATATTTTATTGGTGATGAGAATCGTGAATTAGATCAGCGCTGTGCAATTTCGACGAATACGAGAAGATCAATCGTGAATTAATTGCAAATAATGTTCCATCAACACAATGAATTGGTGAAATTGTTCAAAGTGGCACTCGATCTGATGCCCACCGATGGCCACAAAATCATAATAAAAGCCGATAAAACACCAATTGGGGAGCACGCCAGACGATTCAATGTACCAACGATTGATGAAGTAGCCATTGTTGTGGTTGGTGAACAGTTTCGGTAACGAGATATTGTTTTGTATCGTAGAAATGAGCAATTACAACGTATTTCAGAACTCCATCGCTGTTATGATGCATTGCAATACCCCATTTTGTTTTGGAGAGGGGACGATGGCTATCAAATCAACATACCAATGATAAATCCAACAACTGGTACATACACATTTTATTTTTGTTTAAATATGATTTTTAAATAATTTTCATACGCTAATTAATTTTTGCATTGCAGGTCAAAAATCAACGAAAACCGTCAGTGCGATGAATTTTTATTCGTATCGATTGATGATTCGCCCTCAAGAAAACAATTTTATTTTGCGATGCAATCAACTTTCGCATCAATATATCGTCGATATGTACGCCAAAATTGAAAGTGAGCTATTCAATTTCATCCGTCAGAGTCAAGCCCGATTGAGATCAGAGGAATACATACATTTGCGTGACGCAATAATCAATGATGCATTTATCGATTTGCAAGTCATTTTGGACGAAAATATATTAAAAAATTCAATGCTCCAGGAGCCCTTGGAAAAACATGTTTAACTTTATTTATTTTAGCATAATTTATTTAGCGTAAAAAATTGAAATGGAAATTAAAGAATCAAAGTTTAATTACAAGTTTTTATCGGCTCTTTCACCTTACCTGTATATAGGTGGCCACCACAATCAAATTTTAAAAAGTACAGAAAAGGCTATTGTGACATCTTTAGAAAGTATGTTGAATGAAAAAAATCCACTAATTAAACTGTTTAAATATTTTACGAGTTCTATAAAGAAAACTTAATATGAAAAATTTCTTGCGATATAAAAAAAACATTTTATGTATGGTGGTGCGAAGCCCACTGGGTGATGCTAGTACTTTCATAAAAATATAATGAACATTTTTTAAGAAGATGAAGTGTGAAGCTTTTTAAATAAGTTCCGCCACATCAACACATGAATTTAAGGTTTATTTTGAAAATCTGCTAGCCCTGCTGAAGCTCAAGGGATTGATAGAATTCCTTATGAGTTCTTAAAAAATGCCACCGTTACTTTCATTACGGCTATGGCAAGTGCTTATACAAATCTTTACGATAAATGCAAAGTAGTCGTAGTTTTTCCTATCTTCAAAAAAGGGGGTCCTGCCCTAGTAGGAAACTACAGAGGAATTTCATTCATGAACTGTATTGTTAAAGTTATGATGGGCATAATTAACGAAAGAAGAACCTCTTGGACTGAAAAGAGCAGTATTTTAAACGAGTATCAAGCCGGCTTCAGAAAGAATTACTCCACAGTTGACAATATATTCAATTTAACCGCTATTGCCCATTTAAGAATCGAAAAAAAGAAGAAAGTTTACGCGTATTTTGTCGACTTTAAAGCGGTGTTTGATAGAGTATCAAGAAACGCCTTGATATATAAGACACATTATATTGGCCTTGCAACGAAACTAGTGAAGTTCATATAGAATATATGTATACAGCGATACAAAGACAATTGTATGGAATGACTCGGAAATTTAAGATACATTCAAAACAAATTCAGGCGTCAAATAGGGATGCTTATTGTCGCCAATAGACATAGAAGGGGAAAATATTAGACTTCTAATGTATGCGGATGACATTATTTTGATAGGGGATCACCCAGGCAAACTACAAGAGATGATCAATAACCTTGAAAGCTACTGCAACCTGTGGAACCTTGAAGTAAACCACTCAAAGGCTCAAATAACGGTATTCAGAAAAGGTGGGAAACTTAGTAAAGAGGGGAAATGATTAAATTGGGGGACATCAGAATTCGTTTTAGAGGTATGGTTCCTCCGGCAAAGTTTCTTATTTTGATCCCTAGAATATGATTTTCACAGAGCAATGGTCGATTTTTAAATCGACCCGCCCAGCAGTAGACTGAGCGAATATAATTACTTAGCCATTTTCGCACCTGTATATTTTTATGTATGTATGTATGTATGAACGTAATTTGTAATGCCTTATTTATTAGTTTTGTAATTTTGTTTGCATTATTTTAATAATAATTAGTATTTTTTCTACTGTATAAGTGCTAATAGTATAATAAGTGAAAATCGTAGGAAACACTTTTGAAATTAAAATTATTAATAATTTTGTTTATTATTTTTAGGTCCTCGCTTTGGCATGCGGCATGTGCAAGCCTTGCTTATATTCCTGAATATTACGTTCTTATATTTTGCCCGCTTAAATGTTTCGGTGGCTGTGGTGGCCATGACAAATGCCAATACAACGAATCCAAATTTTCCGGTAAGATACGATTTATCGACGACTCGAAACTGCCATTTTTGGCTTAAGATATTCTTCCTTTCAACTAATTCATTTCCTTTCAATAATTTCAATTAATTTTTAAATAATTTATTGAACATTTTTGTTTTCGCAAGTTAGACAAATTTGGCGAGGTCTCGAAACTGTAGTTTTTGAATTTTGCTATTCTTCCATACAGCCACAGATATATAAAATTTGTATATTATTGCATACTTTATTCAACATTTTCGTTTTTAAAAATTTAACAAAATTTGCGACATTTTGAAACTGTCATTTTCGACTTATACTCCTCTTCCGTACAGCCACAGATTTAATAAATTTTTCTAATATTGATTAATTGGTTGGATATTGTTTGATTGTTTTGAATTTTTGTATATTTATTTTTTTTTTGTATTTAAAAATTGGTAAAGTAATGAATTACAATCATAATGATTTTAAAGGATTACCGGCTAGGCCATCAGCTTTGTTTTGAAATTTTGTTTTTATAAATTGGGCAAGGAAATGGGCGAGGTATCGAAACTGTCATTTTCGACTTATGCTATGTTTCCATACAACCATAGATTTAATTTACATTAATTTATACTACAATTCTTGTTTTTCCTAATATTAGTTTTTCCTCCTTTTGAAATTTTGTTACAGGAGTACGATTGGAATGAAAAGCAGAAATCATACGTCTTATCGAGCTTCTATTGGGGCTATGTGATAACACAGTTTCCGGGTGGTTATTTGAGTCATTGTTTTGGCTCCAAAATAGTAATATTCTTTTCAACTTTTTTCTCTGCACTCTGCAGTATTTCAACACCATGGTTCGTCTATTTCGGTAGTTGGAAAGCATATTGCGCCATACGCTTGGCAATGGGTCTATCGCAAGGCGTCTTGTGTCCGGCTATACATCAGCATATCGGGAAATGGGCACCAAATAGCGAACGCAATCTTTTGGGTGGACTTAGTCATTCAGGCTGCGATAGTGGTGTTGTGATAGCTATGGGTCTTAGTGGTTTCATAGCTAGCAGCTCACTTGGTTGGCCTGGCATATCTTATATATCAGCCGTCATTTGCTTTGCTTGGTGTTTAATTTGGATATTTTTTGGTTTTGATAATGCGCCTTCAGCACGTTTTATAACACCTGAAGAATGCCAGTACATTGAATCGGACTTAAAACATGCAAGTAATTTCCATAAAAAGAATATTCCTGTACCATGGGCGGCTTTCTTTACTTCAGTGCCTTTCCTAAGTCTTCTGGTGACGCGTTGTGCACAAATTTGGGCATTTTCAACACTGCAAACCGAGTTGCCTTCGTATATGGCTGGTGTAATGAATATGAATATAAAGAGTAATGCCCTCTACTCTTCACTACCCTATGTGACAATGTGGATACTGTCATATTTTTATCTCTTTTTTATGAATCTTTTACTTGGCAAGCAAATAGCAACACTGACAGTTTTACGTAAAACAGTAAATACAATTGCATTTTGGACACCAGCAGCTATGCTTGTCGGCATCAGTTATCTGGACGAAGAGCAACAAACACTAGGGATCGTGCTCATAACCTCAGCTATAGGCATAAGTGCGGGAGCGACAATTGGTTCCACATTGAATACGATCGATTTAACGCCTAATCATGCAGGTATTTTGATGGGCATTATCAATACGATTGCTAACTTTGTGCCAATTCTAACACCATTACTTGTCGGGGTTGTTGTAACGGACGAGGTGAGTTCTATAAAGGAGTAAATTAAAATTTTAAACTTAACCTTTGTTTCTTTTTTTATGTTTGTTTTTCTTTGTATGAAGCACAATCGCTCACTTTGGCGCATCGTCTTCATTATATCAGCGGCAGTTTTATTCATTGGAAATCTAGTTTTTATTTTGGGTGGATCTGCCGAAACCCAACCATGGGACGCACCTGACTTTCTGACTCGTAATAATGCAGATGCTGAAACGTATAGTGATCCAAAGCTTGAAAGGAGTGAAAGAAAATTGTCTGAGGAATCGCAGATTCTGACAATAGCCGAAGAAAAGAAAAATGGTACATTGACTTTGGAAAATTTACATGCAGATAAAATCACTGGCCGCGAACAATTAAATGGCATTTGTAACAAAGCATTTGAGTTGATTACATCAGAAGAATTGAAGGGTGAAAAAGCAACGACTGAGGCAATGAAAAGCGCTAAAGCAAACGGAGATGGGGGAATGGATACTACGAAACTGTAAAGGTAGAAATTAGAAATATACGAAGAAATAAAAAACCTACGCTGCCTCATTCATGCTACTTTGGTGCAGTCTGAACAACAACTGATTGCAAGAGCATAAGAATACCTACTAATGAAACCTGGTGAAAAGAATTCAGATCAGACCGTTAATCGGCTCTCAGCGAATTTAAAAGAATCAGCCGATTGGCTAACGTCACATGGGGCATAACCAAGAATGATAGAAACAATATTGCGCCCATCAGAGAGTGCGTGACGTCCCATTGGCCGAGTTGTGCAGTGTTGCCAACCATTTGCTCTTCGTAACAAAGTAAGTTCTTCTCAGTAAGTTCAAACACTTTTTAAAATGTGTATAAAGGTTTTCAATCTTAAGAAGAGTTGAGAGAAGAAGATTTAATATACTTGCATAACCTTAAAAGGAACAAAAAATTAAATTTGCACTTTCAAAATATCAAATTTTATAAGAACCAACAAATTTTCATTAGCACTAAACTCTTTTCAGAGAGACCTTTTTTAACCTTCTTTTGTTTAATAATATAGTTTTTTTAACTTAGAGTTTCAGTAGCTTTAAATTGAAAAAAAAAAAAAAACATCAAACTTAAAAATTTTCGCATTTTGGGTATAGAAAAACACTGAATTAATTGCGAAGAGCAAATGGTTCGCAACACTGCACAACTCGGCAAACGTGACGTCACGCACTCTCTGATGGGCGCAATCTTGTTTCTGTCATTCCTGGTTCATAACAACTGTTTGTTTACGAAATACATTGCGTGGGTGATATAGGAAAAACAAAATAACACAATCTACGCACATGATAATCCGCTGCTGACTGAACAACGACTGATAAGTGTGAAATTTTGCTGCTGGATCTCTGAAGACATTACAGCCTAAGTTAGTCTCACAATATTGCTACGGATGACCTTGTAATTTATCGTCATTGAAATAAAAGTCGTTTGTTTTCATAGTCGACTACACATTGCTTATAGGGTGACATCTAAAAGTACGGCATTTGTATATTAATTAATGTGTAGCAAATAAATTTGCGCCTAAAATACCACAACAATCTTCTAGTTAGTGGGTGCACATTTCCTTTTTACATCCATATGTCCATACATAAATGATAAACAACATTATGGTGACTTCAGCGGAGTGAGACGGCTGCGGATAGAGAAATGTTTTATAAACATCATCAAATTGCAAATTAGTTTTTAAATTATCATGTATTGTAATGAAGTCTAATTTAAGTTACGTTATTAATTGTTTATGTTTGAAATTTTTGAATTTATGAATTTAAATAAATAAAATAAATAGTTGGCGCGTACACTTCTGTTAGTTGTTTGGCCGAACTCATCAGTGGTGGTAGTTTTCGCTCTGCAATTACTGTTCTACTGAACTTGTCTGTTGTCATTTATGTTTTCTTCTTTAAGAAAAAAAAAAACACCGCCTATGACACGAAAACTGAAAATAAACCGTTATTCATTTGTGGTGTACTCATTTATTGTGAATTTCTGAATTATCCCAGTTGTAAGTGTTTGATTGCTGTATGTAGTTTTTGTTTGACTGTTGCAACCTTATTTTATAAAATATAAAATCAATTATTTAACTAAATAAAGTAAATGAGAAAACATTAAAAGAGTGATTACATAAATAAACGAATTAAATAATTTGACTAACTAAATGAAGTAAAAAGGAGTAGAGAAATTCATTGACGAGCATTGAACTGATTGAAATACACATAGCAAACGTTAATATAAGAGTAGAGTATAAAATTATAATTTGAAATAAATATTATATTAATAAAAAATGCAAAAATAAGATGAAGAAAAAAGAAATAAAGAAAAAATTGTTGGTCATCAACACAACACGCGGTGTTCCCAAGCGGTCCCCCATCTAAGTACTAACCGCGCCCGAGGCTGCTTAATTTCGGTGATCGGATGAGAACCGATGTTTTCAGCGTGGTATTTATACTTACTTTAAACTTTTCAAATATATCAACTATTATATCACACATAACATAGCATATGCGGAGCATTCAAACAATTAACAAGGCCCTAAAGAAATCATTACCATATCTCATCATCATCAGGTAGCGATTATAGCTCAGGGTGAGCTTTAGCTTCATCTACAATCCTCTTCCAATCTGCACGGTTCATAGCAACAGATCTCCACCTCCTAACTCGTAGTTTTTTCAGGTCGGCTATGGCTTGGTCAAGCCAGGTTAACCTTGGACGTCCTCGGGCTCAAGTCATTAGACAATTCGTTGATAAAAAAGATTTTTGGGGGCGGCTGTCTTCCATGCGCACAGTGAGCCCTAACCATCGAAGCCTTTGGGATTTAATGTATTTCACGGCGTCTTCTCTCTGGCATAAGCTCAGCAACTCATCATTGTAGCGTATTCGGTACGTTCCATCGTTGCAGCGTATGGGGCCAAACACCCTTCGGAGTACTTTTCGTTCGAAAACTCTTAAGCTACTTTCGTCTTTCCTTGTCAATGTCCAGCACTCGCAGCCGTAGAACAGCACCGGTAGTATTATTGACTGGTAGAGGCGGAGTTTACATTCACGTGTGAGCAGTTTGGTCTTCACGAATTTTGTGTGGGCATAATATGCTTTGGTTGCTGCCATTATTCTGTCTTGTATTGTGTCGTAACTACTGTTGTCATTTTTTATTAACACTCCCAATTATTTGAAGTGTTGAACACCTTCAAAGGTTAATGTCCCGACTTGGATGTTTTCAGGACTTAGTCTTTTTTCGCTGCCGGAGACTTTTAGATATTTAGTTTTGCCTTTATTTATTCTAAGGCCTACTGATTTCGCACGAAATTCAATATTACAGAAGGTTTCAATGAGACATATTTTGTTCCTTGCCACTATTGCGATATCATCACCATATCTACTTACAGGGTTTGATTGAGAAGTAAGCAGTTTTATTAAACCTTTTGGCTTATACATTTACTATTCTTCAAAATAGGACCCTTGAGCGTCAATTCACCGCTGTCAGCGGTCCTTTCACCGCCGGAAACATTTTAAGCTCATCCGCCGGAATCGCGTTCAATTCGGCTGTCACAGGGTGGGGAAGCACCGGAACTCTCATCTTGGCCAATGCAGAGGTGCAGAGGAAGGCGTTGTGTGCCGGCGCATTGTCATGATGAAGAGTCCATTTGTTGACGAGGTCAGACCGAACCTGGGCAACGCTGTTTTTCAGCCAAAGGAGCACTTCTTTGTAAAATGCCGAATTTACAGTGCTTCCTGGAGGTACAAACTCCTTGTGGACGATGCTTCGAGAGTCGGAAAAGATGATCAGCATGGTTTTGACCTTGGATTTCGACATGCGCGCCTTCATGGGTCATGGTGACTTGTGCCACCGTTTTACCTGGGCACTGGACAGAGATTGGTCCCACTAAGCCTCCTTGAGTAGCCCAATGGTTTCGGTATTCGTTTTGTTTAGCTTTACGCAAAATTTGATCGAGTAAAGTTGCTCCAACGATCGCTGCATTTTCGCCACTGCAAAATCCTAACACACTTTTAAAACAGCTTTCACGTGCGGATCGATGTTGACTGCACCGCTGTTGCCAGAGAACAGGGGCCGGCTTCTAGTGGAAGGGGAAGGTCCAATCAAGGTGCATTCGGTTGATCGCTTGGCAGACGCTCCGCGCGAGAAGGCTCATTACTTTTTAATCAAACCCTGTATATGAATTATTTGAATGAGTGTATAAAGATTTAATACATATCCCTACAATTTTCCCATTGTCAATTTGTGCTAAAAGTAAACACGTTAAGTCCGCCTGAATGCAGTTTTGTCAGTTTATGTTAAGGTTAGTGTTGCATGGTACTTTTTTGAATTCACTGTAAATTTGTTTTAAATTTTAACCCTATAAAGTTAGTATGCGTCAAATTGACGCAGGTGCTTTTGAAGTATTGCTGTTCCTTTCTAAATGGCGCGTTTCACAGACCTTTCGTAAGCCACACACGTCACTGTGGTAAATGTTACCGATTTTGAAATATGAGTCGTTAGTCAAAATGAATTGTAAGTGGCTTTCAAGATTTTTGTCTATGTTTGTTTACTTCACAATTACTTATTAAATATAATGGCACGTCGCAATTTTGACGAAGGCCACATCCTGGCTGCTCTTTTGGAGACTGTTGACGAGTTAACCTGTAGCGAAACGGATAGTGAGATAGAAAATCATGAGAGCGAAGGTGATGCGTACAGCGAGATGTAAGCAGCTTTTGAATATGTGGAGAGGAAGAACTGCGTATATCTAGCGAAAACGATGCCATAGTCCAAAAAGATATTGAACAACTAGCTTCTTCATCAGCATTTTGACAAATAATTACATTGCCGCAGAGAACTATTAGAAGAAAGAGTATATATTGCTGGCCGACTTCAAAACCAACTAGGCGTAGTCGAGTGTCAGCGCTGAATATTGTTAAATCTCAAAGGGGCCCTAATGAATGGACCGCAATATAAGTATCTATATGATCCTGTTTTATGCTTCACTATCTGCTTTTACTGGTGAAATAAGTGTCGAGATCGTAAAATGTACTAATACTGAGATGCGGGCCAGGGGGAACATCTATGTTTTGTTTTGACAGACCCCTTACACTTGCCTCTTATAAGCCGAAGCCAACTAAAATGATTTACTTGTTATCGTCTTGCGCTAAGGACGCCAATGTAAACGAAACTACCGGAGAACCAGAGATGATTATGTATTATATTCAAACTAAAGGCAGAGTGAATACTCTGGTTCAAATATGTTCTCTGATGACAAATAAATGGCCTATGGCTGTTTTCTAGTATTTTAATAAATATTGCATGCATTCATGCTTATACAGCCACAATGTCAGTAGCCAAGATTTTGACAGGTGGCTGGCGGAAAAAGATATTCTGTGGAACCAGATTGGCGACATCGCGCCGAGCAATATAATCAGAAAAATGCTGGAACGCGGTAAAGAAATACATCGAACGTACTACGGCAAAAAAGGTAGACCTCGGCACAGTGCAACAAAGCGAAGCCGCACAGAGTCTATGAACGCCGTTCTGGGCACTGCCGAAGTGATACAGAAAATAGTCCAGGGAAGAGTGTCTCTCCAGAAAGAGAAGAAGGATCGTTTTGGTGGCAACACCACTCGACGCAGTAGACGACGTTCGCTGTAAATGCGAAGGCAATTTGAACTTTACCTCACCCACCACAAACAAAAAGTGATAAGGTTCAAGTTGAGGTGCCAGCACATCTCGCCACCAACTTGTTTAATGGTTATTTATAGCATGACTATGCTCAGGAACTTTATTAGCCTGTTGACATCTAAGCCAGGCAGTTGTTCGAGACTCTCAAACAGTGGTTTGCCCCGAGTTGATATTCTATTCTTCCATAGGGCAGGCCATTCACAGAGAAAATGGAAGATTGTTTCCTCTTTATCCGATTGTTTTCAACTATGAAAGTGTGTGTTGTGAGAGATGCCCATTTAAATGCTTGTTCTCCGACATACCAAAAGCCAGTTATGACTGTCGTTGACGTTTGTTTGAAGTTGTAAGTGGGAAATAACGTTATGCTAATTTTGCATGTCGTCTGGTCTCCCCACTTGCGGAATTATTTTAAGAAAATTATATTCTTAACTGCACCCTGTGGTGGATTCTACAGAACTTTATTCATGGCAGATCCCCCTCTTGCCAGTTCATCTGCTTTTTCGTTACCTTCAATTTTCCGATGTCCCGGGACCCAGATTAAGGTGACTTTATTTTTTCCATTCAAGGTGGTAAGGCTATTCCGACTTTGTTCCACTACTTTAAAAGTTGTTGTAGCTGAATCCTGTGCCTGGATTACAGCATAGCTATTCGAAAGAATAGCGATATTGCACTTAAAAGAAAAGTATGCGATTAGTAGCCTACAAGCTTCCCCAATTGCCAGTACAGTTGGCGTAGACCTTCTCTTTCACGTGGCCCCAAAGAAAAAAGTCACAAGGTGTTAAAACACAAGATCTCGGTGGCCAATTGTGATCACCTCTTCGTGAGATAACACGGTCTGGAAACTTTTCCCGTAAAAGATCAATGCTTTCGTTGCTTGTGTGGCACGTAGCGCCGTCTTGTTGAAAATAAACATTGTTCAGATCAGTACCATCCTATTCCGGCCATAAAAAATCGTTAATCATCTCTCGATAGCGCAAGCCATTCACCAATAACACTTGTTATTGGAAAACCCTTTACATCGAAATTCTCATGTTTCTCTCGAAAGTAAGCTCTCACTTTACTCAGCTATATTGAAACCGATATGGGCATATGGCATTCAACTTTGGCGCACTACAGCTAACTCCAACATCGAAATTCCTCAAAGTTTCCAGTCGAAAACCCTCAGAATGATCTTAAATTTTCGACCCCTCTTACACTAAAACATAACCAGGCATTTTCATTCAGGATTTCAATTTTGTAACCACTATTATTGTTGGTATAAAAAAAAATTCTACAAATCTGTAGTTCGTATGAATCCTACAAACGATGTATGTATTTGCATAATCATTATACAAATTTTAGTTTTTTAGAATAAAAATTTCACCACAGGCTTTGGTGGTTTCCCGCTTTAACGCAACTACGTATTTATTTATATACTTTTAGATATAAAATCCCTGAGTATTATTACTATAATTTGTGTGCGTACATTCATTTGACTTATAGCCTCTTTAGCTGCTGTGCTTGTCATTGTTGCATGAAAAAGTCGACCGCCGTCTTTACTTTGAGCGCAATACACATAGGTATATGTACACACGCACATACACATCCACATGCATATGTGTATCTTACTGACATGAATATTCAATCACTCCACTTGGCTTGTTGACAATTCACGTGCTCTTGCGGTCAACAGCGGCATGTAGACGTCACGGGTGTACGCGCGCGTTTACTTGTAATTTTTTGTACACTTGCGTTTGTATGGACAGCAAGAAAGTACATATTCATTCAGTTTTTTTTCTTTATTTGCTAGCCGACTAACACCACACCAGCCATACAAATGAGCTCACCAAGTTGTGTAGCGAATAGGTGTTTGTGTGGGTTTTTGGTATTCCCTGGAAGTTAGTTTTTGCAGCGGTTTTACTTGGCCAAAACTTAAATAAATAAATATGAAATGGGTGCCTACAAGGCGTATACCTATGAAATCGGAATTCTGCTGTATTTCTGCATGTACGAGGTGGTGCAAAATTAATCATCCTAGCGGAAGTTTTATAATTTTTGCAAATGGCGTCGTTCGTCAATCATATTTGACGATTGTAAACGAGACAGGCGCAGCATACGAACAGAGAAGCAGTGAAGCGCGTAAAGGTCAAAATAAACACTTCCATCACGCAAAATCATTGTTTTACTTAATAAAAAAGTTATTCAAAAATAAAATTGTAACTGGCAGTGTGGCCAACCAATATTTTGTTGACAAGTTTCATATCTTTAACATTACAGTTACATAGAAATTACAGTCTTTGAACCAGATCTATACTCGTAACTTTGTGAAAATTTGTGCAAAAAGGTTAAGTCGATTACTTGCAGATGACAGAAATCCAGCGTAGCATTCAGAGAAAATATTACTAAGAAGCAATCTCAAAGCTTCTTCGACAGTGCTTTCAGCTTCGATGACATCTGCTGCTTATTTTGTAATTTGATCTTCCTTTTCATTAGTCGATATACCAGAATGGTCCGCAGACTTCATCACATGAACACTTGAGATATCAAACTGTGAGAGCATCGCGTGAAACAGAGCGGTACAGTGCTTGCTGGAGAAATTATGTTTTAAGAACTTGCAGGCTGTTTGGCTGACCGAGAAGAAACAACTTTTTGTCCGCGCACGTCTGATGAGCAACTTCTAATGCCTTCAACATGGCCCATAAATCATGATGACTATTTTCAAAAACTTGATCATAATGAAAAAAGTTAAAATGTATTAATAGTGAGAGTATAAATAATCTTGATTGAATAGTAGTCGTCTTGATATAAAGCCTTTTTATTTTTTTATTGTTGAAGTGTTTAAAAAAATTGTACAATATAAAAATTGGTTTGTATCAATTGAATTATTGAATTGTATTGAATTATTGCATAATATTATAAACTTAAATCAATTTAATGTTGAAGCAATACAAAACTAGTGTAATAACAGATACCAATAATTTTTGAAATTATTCAAGTGCAAAACCTTAAAAATCTCCATATAGAATAAAATATACTCACGCCATTTTCATAGAAAACGGCTCATATATAAATAGTGCGCACATCCTCTTTGGGTGTTTAGCCGAGTTCGTTTATGCCGCTCACGAACGGCAGATTGTTTTTACGAAAAGCTTGCTTTTTCGATTTAAATGCTCAGTAATATTATGAGATATAGCTAAAAATTAAGTGCAATAGTTAAAAAAAAGTGCAAGAGCAATTTTTTTTCCTTCTAAAAGTTGATCAAGAAAGCTTAGAAATCAGCCTCCTAATCTCTTTGACCTCTCTAAAAAAAGAAGAAAAATTTAGAAGCCTCTGCAAATTATTACTTTATTTTTTATTTACAATTCTAAACTAGTTTTCTATTTTGCATACTTCTTCACTAACCCTTTCACAGAATATGCACACATGCACACTTTCTTTCCCCTTCCCTCATTTTTCTTAAATGTTAGTTTTTGTCAGAGAGTGTCGAAACTCTCTAGCCGCGACCAACCAAACGTTTAGTGATTGAATTATGACTGGTACCTTTCATTCTTCCACTGACTTTTCTTTTATTTGTTATCAACTGAGCCAATTGGCGAACGTGCAAAGTCGGTAGATAGACCAGAGTAATAGAAATTTGGTAAAAGTTGATGTGTGGTTAATTTTTTGGTATTCTACCAACATATCCGCTTGATTTATTTTTTATTTGCGTAAGCAAATGAAACGTCAACAAAAGTGAAACTCTGAAGTGCTTCAAAATATTATATACAAATATTTTTAATTAATATTTTTTTTTTTTTTGTTATTGGAATTCATAGTAGAATATTACGAGTCTAAATATTGGCCAAACCAGTCCGAACCAGGTGCAACTGGAAATCAACCATTGATTTTGATTTAATACTGTGCGGATCATTTTTTTTCAATTTCACAGTTAAAGAAATTTTAAAAGCATTGAAGATTCTTTTAAAGCATAGCCTTATACATATACATACATATGTATATATATGGTATCAAAGAATTATTTTGCATTAGCAGCTTAATTTCTACTCAAATTTAGTTGTTCTTTGTTTAGTTCAAAATGCTTTAGGCACCTTGATCAATTGCGCAAATAAATATATGTACTTATGGCAATACTTATACTTTGTTTAAGCAATAAAAATTTTCTAAAACGGATTTAGTAATAAAAAAGCAGCAACACGCTACAACAATTTCAAAGTGGGCACATGTAAAATGGCTTTCTTTAATTGCAACTTCAGAGCTGCCTCGGGGAAATAATTTAGGACCACTATCCTTATTAACGATATTAGTGCCTGTTTATCGTTCGTCAAGTTCCTGCTGTATACTGATGATTTGAAAATATATTTTGCGGTTAGAAATACAGAGGATGTTCTTATGTTGCAATTGGATTTTATCGGCACTCAGACCACATTAAGTCCATTGTACTGCTCTCGGGCTCTTTTTCTAATTTTCTTTAAATTTACCCGACCTCGAAAGAAATGTGAGTAGATTTTGTGGTACCAAAGAGTCAAGGTGGTCGTTTCTTAACAGATCAGTGCCAAAGACTTCAAGCCTGATTCGAGCGAAGGTGGTTTGCCATCTCATCCTCCTCCACATGTTGGGCAGAGCGCACTGTGGTTCGCCTACAGAAAGTGGCCTGTAATCAGTCCATTCAGCTGCCTGCAGTCCTTTCTGCTTAAAACACAGATGCGTGCTTTCCAAAAGCAAAGTATAGTTTTGTCTCGCTGGATTCTACGTAGACACCAGAGCCGGAACCGTGCTCGGTCCTGGAGGCATACGTGAAAATGCAAAAACAATGTTTATCGGGCTCATTTTCTGAATTTGACCACAGTTTAGTCTCTGGCAGCACCACACTGTATCTCTTGTCAAGTACGACTCTTGATGGCATAGAGTTCAGGAGCATGAAGAGAATCGTAGGATCAAAGTTCATGCCTACTATGTTGTCCAATTCCGGACAGAGGCCTTACCAGTTCCCATTGTGCTTCAGCCTGCCCGGAAGTAGTCGGACTAGCTCTGGTACAACAGAAGGCCACAGTGCGTTGTAATCTCGATAAGGTCCTCCTGACTCCCAGAGAGCCTACTCATCCAGACTACTGATGCATAGGTGATAATAAGTCTTATCACAGCCATGTAGATCCATAGGACCTTGCTAGGAGAAATACCCCACGTTTTCCCAAAGACACCTTTGCATTGCCAGAAAGCTGTCAGTGCTTTGGATCTCTTTGTTTCAATGTGTGTCTTCCAAAGAACTTTACTATCGCGGATTACTCAAAGATATTTGATTTCTTCGGATAGCTGGATTGGTACTCCTTTTAACTTAGAACGAGTCCATCAAGCTTCTTCCTTTTGGTAAAGAGGACAAGCTTTGGTGGGGTTTGCCGATAGCCCATTAGCACAGTGTCAATCATATCCAGAGTTTTCTGCTTTTTTCAGATGTTTATAAGCGAAGGGCCCGTTAATAAACAGGCAACGTTGTCCGCATATGTTTGTATGTAGACTCCAGCATCATTTAAGGTGGTGAGTAGAGGACCAATCACCATGCACCAGAGCAATGGAGACAGCACACCACCTCCTCCACCCGCACTGTGACGATTCTTTGGGCTAGCATTGAATGAATCCAATTAACTAGCACCCGGTTTCCTCCATGTCTATTGGCAGAGCTGCACGTTCTATCGAAAGTGGCATTATGAAACGTTGTTTTCACGTAACTTTCGCCAAAGTACATAATTTTTTCACTCAGTCAAACTGCTCATGAATTCAAAGATGTTGTTGCGATTTTTGACTCCCATTTTTCACTCAGCACATTAACTTTATGTATCTACTTCTTACTTTATCTTAGGTTCGTACGGCGTAATAGCTCTTAGTTCTACGACCCTTACATTCTCAAATTAATGTTCACCTCTTTCTGTCGCTCTAGATTTATTTGGAGAATTTGTTACCAATTTGCAATTGAGCGAATTGGGGGTGCGCACAAAGTGTTCCGTAAATATGCTCACAGCTCGCTGAAATTCTCCAATCCTTTCCCTATATCCCTATTCTATAAAATAAGTGTTCACATAAAGCCTCCAGAGAGTAGAAAGTCTATACTTTAGCCGTTTTTTGTTTTTAGTGAAATTAAAGGAGAAATTGATAGGAGAAATCTGGTACGACGCATTGACTTTCATATTCCTACTAGAATGCTTAGCATTAATTATGCGTGTAATGCTCCCATTACCCGCGACGCTTAAAGTATTTACTGCGATCTCTAGTTCTATTTCGCTTTTGAGTTTTCGGTGTCAAAGAAGGAATTTTTATGTTTTTTAATTTATGCAATTATCTTTACTAATTTGAGTTCATAATAGCTTTAAAAGTAATTTAAAAACTTTTATTATGTTTTAGAATTGAAATAAGTGAAAATAAGGAAGCCCAGACACGTGTTACCCGTGGAGCTATCATCGGATCTTTGAGAAAATCTTATCGTTAGTCAGTGAAGGTAGATAGGCATGGGACAACACACGATTAAGGATAATCTTAGGAAAGAAGAGCTAAGGCTAAGAGACGTTAAGTAACACCAAATTGTAGGGCAATGCCAGACGAAATCCATCCTGGAAGGGTACAACCGAAAGAAGTTTAAAAAAACTCTTAGCCCTCCTCAAAAATAAACTGACAATGCTCACGACCATTATCATAGGCCACTGCAGACTGCACAGTCATCTGCACGTGATCGGGATATGGTCCACTAATTCTTGTTACGTGAGCAATCCCAGAAGACTCCAAAGACTCTAGTTTTACCTTCAGTTTAATAAAATAACGGGGTCTGCATGAGGTATTGTGATGAGTTGAAGGCACAAAGGACCATGAGAACGTATCTAGTATTTGAGCATTTCTGAGCAAAAAAGCCTAAATAGTGTGCATGAAAGTTTTTTTTTTTTGTTTTGGAAAAATGGGGAATATTGTCAAGGAAAATTACTTATAAAAGTCAACATCATTTTTTGCAACCTCAAATTTGCACTTTGTGATACTACAGTTTAATAAGCTATAAAAATGTATACAAATATTTGTTGTAGACTCAATGGATTTCCTTATTCTAACACTTGTGGAGGCATATAGTGATATGGGTACTGTCCGACCCTACACATTACAAATCAAGGCACGGACAAATCGCATAAGGAGACTAAAGAAAAAACAGAAATCACGATTAATAAACAGTGTGGCATGCCCACATTTATGAGGCTCCTATATGGCCGCAAAAAAGTGTTCACCCGGCTTTTTTTGATAGTTTAAATTATGTCTGGTGGGGGTAGTATTTAGAATCAATGTGCCGTTATATTGGACTATCTGCTGGATCTACTCTGGTTTATTATATATATATATATATATAATTGGGGCGTACACCCTTTTTGGGTGTTTGTTCGAGCTCCTTCTGCTATTTGTGGTGTGCGGGTTGATGTTGTTCCACAAATGGAGGGACCTATAGATTCAAGCCGACTACGAACGGCAAATATTTTTATGAGGAGCTTTTTCATGGCAGAAATACACTCGGAGGTCTGCCATTGCCTGCCGCGCGGCGACCGTTTCTTAATGTTCTTAAAGTATGTTTTTCTTAATTTTGGTGTTTCACTGAGATTCGAACCTACCTTCTCTCTGTGAATTCCAAATGGTAGTCACGCACCAACCCACTCGGCTACGGCGGCCGCCACTCTGGTTTATTATTATTCGAATTTTGTGTCGTTTCTTATTGATTTATTTATGCTTCTTATGAAATTTTACTTTTACTTTCTTTTGTTGCTTTTTTAATGGTAATTAAATTAATTTTTGATAACGAAAACGATATAAGAGTTTTTAAAATAATTTGCAAATTATTTTACAAACAAACATTTTATTTTTTAATTGTGTGAAGGGGGAAACAGTTAGGTTCAAACTGTTACTAACTGTCAAAGCATCGTTAAAATTGTATTAATGATTTTTATTATCTGAAGTACTCTTTAACAAAAGCTCCAACATTTAAATAAAACGTGGACGTACGCAAAGAAACAAAAAACTTTGATTTTAAATACTCTTTAAAATTGAATACCCCGAAACTGGTAAAAGAACGATAAGCACGCAAAAAAAATGCTTGAAAAAAGGTTGATAAATTGTAGACATCATATCATGTAATCAATTCTTTCTCTTGTATCATAATTTGAAAATTAGATTTTTATGGCCTTTGTTAGAAAATCAGCATTCAGAAAAAAATAGAAAAAATAGTTAAAACTGGTCAAATTATAGAGGGACTATAGGCTTTTTGCGGGCTGTATTCATTTTCGAGCACTTTAGTAAGTTTCTCGGCCAACTCACCGCATCCCCTTCTAAGTTCACTAAAGAACATTAAAGTACTTAGTACTCCATAAACCGTAATTTTTATTTATTTATTTATTAATCAACAAACAGGATGCTTACAGAAACAAAATGCTTGAAAAATCTTCACTTATTTTAAAGATGATGAAGAGAGCATTTTAAACGAAAGAAAAAAAGTAAGGTACCCCAAAAATGTATTTTTTTTTCAGAACGTTTTCAGTACATTCTCATTTTTTTTTATTTACTTATTAATCAACAAATCGGGTGCTTACAGACTATTAGATAGATAAATAAAAACAAAGACTTTATGACAAGGATTTTATAAGTAACTTCTTAAAAGCAGACTTAGAGTAAGAAAAATCACAGTCTAAGGAAAAAGAATAAGTATGGAATCGAGCTAGCGACCATCTAACAGGGAACATAAATTCGATAAACAGTTTTAGCAATACCCCACAAAAACAACTCATTAACACGGAAAATGCGTGAGGAAATATTAAAATGAATTTTATTGAGAAGATGTGGACTATCTTTTGAGCCCGCACAAATAGAATATACACGCGAAATAGAACACATTGACAACAGAACAAGCCTAGACATGAGATTTATAAGTAAGAAGCGAGAGCGATGGGACGGAATGGGATCAACGAATTTCATCGAGTGCAAAGCAAAGGGCACAAAAGATCTCTGAACATACTCGAATCTATTAATATAGATTGCATGAAACGGTCTCCAAATAATACCACGTATTCTAACCTGAACCGTACTAAGGACAAGTACTACAGTTTGAGAGTATAGGGATCAGAAAATAAAAGGACTTTTTGACGAAAAAAGGCCAGATGTTTCAAAAATATTATAATTTACCATATATGAGAGGTGAAGTGGAGCTTGGTGTCAAAATATAAGCCCAGATCTTTTAAATCACTACATTTAGCTTTCCTGTTTGTACGTTTTTCTGGATGAGGTAGCTAGTAATTTGGTAAAATTTGAAAAAAAAGTTCAAAGGCGCATAGTTCAGACGTTTATCAGTATTCTTCAATAAAGTATGGCAACATTGTGAGTTCATTAGAATGAAACTTTCGAACTCAAAGCAGTTGAATGTATTTCATATAAAGTCGATAGGATTGTATTTATATCGGGTATATTTTTCGCAGTGTTTCTTTTTTTATTATTATCATCCTAAAATTGAGTGATTCATGTTGAGTTGGGGAATAAGTTCATAGCGTTTTTATATTTTATATATTTTACAACGATTTGTTTGCTTTTTGGCAAAGAGTAAGTATTCATTCAATCGAACTCTTTTTGCTCTATAAAAGTATGTTAATTGTATTTTTAAGTTATTTAATTTTTTATTAGTTTTGAGGCAGAGGAATACCCAGCCAAAAATCAATATTTTCGACACCTGCTCTTCTTTGCTTTTCATCGAGGACAAAAAGCTACCAAAACAGCCCCGGACATTTGCGACGTGTATGGAGAAAGTGTCATAGGCGAGTCTGCAGCATGAATAGGTTTATAAAACTCAAAAATGGGACTTCGACGTCGATGGCACGCCCCGCAGTGGAAGACCTTCTGAATTTGATGAAGAACGTCTCAAATCACCGTTATTTCCTCTCCCTGTCAAATCATATGATAATATGATTCGATAACAAATAGGTACTTAAAAACTGGCTCAACAACTTCTTTGACACCATATCAGGCGATTTTTGGCGAATATATAATTGATTAACTTATTGATATAATTATTGTTTTCTGTTTAAATAAAAGCTTAATATTTTGCGAGGATTTATTGTACTGAATTCAGAGCAACAGCTGAGATTTTATGAATAGGATAGTTGTAAAGCCGGCTGTGGATGGAACTGGGTGGAAAGCGTACAACAAAAAGGGATAACATGCTAGTGCAAAGGTCCATTCCACGTTCATAATGGCAGGTGTCTCTGCGACAATAGAACATTTCAAGGTTTATGTAACCGCTTTAGCGCCGACACTACCCTCGGTGGCTTTCACATTTCTCTAAGTCATGTCTTAAAATAACTAATCGGGCGTCATGCACAAGGTCACTGGCACTACGTAGAACAGATTAACTTCAGAGGAATACGAAGGATAATCTCAAGCGTGGTAGCCTATTCTTAAGGTGAATACCAAAATTTGCACTGAACTTAATTTAGTTTAATTTGGTGATCTGCCAAGCTTCGTAACCATCGCAGCCATAGGCTTATTGGTTGTAATTTAATTTTACACTATATAAAAAGCCTTTTTTAAATAGAAAAACTCCGTTTATCAAAAAACACAAATCGAGTTGCCATTAAGTCTAATGTACCTGATTATCTAAAAATGTGTCAGGTATTTTAGGTTATTCACTTTAAATTATCGCAAAATTTGGAGGCCACCTTTTTTTTGCCACTCTATCATAATGTCTGAGTGCTTTACATTTCTTTTTAATATCTATTACCAACTACAATCTATGCGTACGATTGTGAATTAAAATTAGTTAGCAATAAATTAAAATTACTTCCACATGCCATATAAACTTCCATACTTCCACATGTACATGGCGCACAGCGAGGGCAAAACTTATTGTTTTCTCCAATTTCTGATTTAAATTTCCAAGTATTTTACTGCAAAACAGTTTGAGTGTTGAACTGAATTTGGAAAATCGTAATTAAGTATTTTATATGCAAAGCATGAGTCTGCAGGTGTCTAAATTGGCTAAAGTGTTAAATGAATATTGAAAATTGTATTGAACATGAACTTGAAATGTGCGAACAGCGGAGGGTAATGACTCAAATTGGGCATGAGTTCATATGCCATGAATTTGTCACTTTTAGTTTGAGGTTTTTAGTATATGTGTGTATATGTGTGCATATACGAACCCGTATATGACTCGATGGGGACTCTAAACCACAAAAACAAAGTTATATGGCAAAAGCAAATATTTTTAAAAATAGTTTTTTTTTAATTTAATTTGCACTTTAAAGTCCGCCTACTATTGTAGCCAAGTAAATTTGTGGATAATCACCAATCAGCTGGAACTTGAAACATAAAATGCTTGAAAGAAAGTTTTTTCGAATGCGGTGCCACCTCAGCAGGCAATTTGATAGGTCTTTGGCATAAGATTTGCTGATTGAGTTGTTGCTAATGTGAGGTGAAATACATTTTTCCACGCTATTTTCGTATACCGGGATTAGTACTATTATTTCTTCGAGTTAGATTCTATTCCAAATCTCTACCGCACTTTAATATAATAAAAAAAAAATTACCTCGATATTAATTTCAATAAACCAAGGGATTTTTGGAATCCCGGAAGTGGTTCACTAGCTGCAAATAAAGTGTGAACATTTTTCAACAAGATCAGAACATAAAAATAGTCCAAAATCAGAAAATTTGTAATAAAATCGGAATAAAAATTTGAATTTACGCAAAGCAGCAACCCGCAACCAGCAACTTTAACTCTGTTTAAGTTTCAATGGGATAAAGTTTGCAAAATTTCAATAACCATAATTAAGCTCCCACGAGTTGTGTATAGCACATGGTATAAATATTTAATTACCAGGTATTCCTGGCACTCCAATGTTTATTGCAAAATCGGTGTTTTTTGGTAGCAAAAAAGATCTCATATATAGCCATGAATCTACTTTGGTATTGAGATCCTTTAAATAAAATATTTCAGTTTTCTTATAATTTAACACGGTGTAGCCGCAATTTCTATAATATTCATTATATATAAATGTAAGATTCATTAGCTTATCGTATTTAAGGTAAGTATACCTTGCCTACCTTAGCTCGGCCATAGTTGAACTATCCGCACCTCCAAGCAGGTGTTTATCTATTTTGATCCGCGATTGGTATTTTCTTTCCCACTTACACTGCATGATGCCGACCTTTCCCAAATCCGCCGCCTAAGGGCGATGAGAGACAGACAGTTTCACACATAAAATATAAGTTTTATTTATTTTTGATCTACAATATCTAGAAATATTTTAGAGAAATCCGAATATCTTGATTTTGCTCTGTTTTTTATAAATAAATCAAGTTTTTAGTAGATATAGGGGAAAATGGGGAGTTGTGAGACACAGAGAGTTGTGAGACATTGTTACCTTTCGGCATTATTCATTTGTTTACATTCGATTTTAAGTGTCAACAAGTGTTCTCGATGCGATCTCACTTTTCAGCTAGCATTGGTCATATTTACACGCATTCGACGCGTCTCTCCAGTTACTGTGTTTTGGAATTTCTCGGTAAGTTTTTTTCATCATTGTTTTGCGATACATTCGATCAGTTGTTGAAGCAAATTGCAAATGTTAATATATACAAATTATTAATTGTCCTATTAGCTTTGAATTTACACATTCACTTGGGCATGAACGTTCGTTGTGTTTATGACTACGCGGCCATTTATAAAAAAAACGATTTGGGGAGTTGTGTGACACCGTTTTTTTCGACATTTTAACGCATCTTTCATAAGTACCTCGAAATATTCATGCATTGTTTGTATATATATCATGAAATTTTTTCATCTGCAGAATATTAAGATTTTGAGTAATACGGGTCCAAAAACAAAGCCCGTCTCACAACTCCCCATTCTCCCCTACAATTTTTCAATGAAGTAAAAATCATTGAATAGCCCACTTGAAACTTGAAATTACACTGATATTTAGCCAAATTAGCACTAGGTAACACTAGGTGCTAGCTGTAGTAGTAGAATAACAAACATTTTCACTCGAGAAAAACTTTTTGGGTTGAAAAAGTATATTTATTGATACAAAAACAGTGAAAGCTACCTACTCTAAACTCTGTGTGAAAAAAGACTAAACAGTGTACGAACAAAACACCATCAACAAAAAAAAATCCCCTCAAAAATATTTCGCCTCGCTACGTCCCATATCTGTAGGAACAGGACCTTATCTGCACGCGCTTTCTTCATAAATTCAATTATGAAATCATTATCTTAATGCTCCTGGATAATCAATGAGGAATAAGCGAAATTGTATAAAGATTAGAAAAAAGTAAGTATTAATTCATTTTTTACAACCACCATAGTCGAATAACAATTTTTAATTGGCCTTAATATTAGGCGTCTACAATGAATTAATTTTAGACTAAGTTATATCAAATTATAAAGCAAGCAAAATTTCAGAATCATAAATAAGATTTCGCGAAATTGCTCAAGGCCAGCGCTAACTAGTTAGCTCATAACATTCTTATAAATAGGCTCTAATATGCATTAAAAAGACCTCTATAGTATCTGTCAGTGACGGTTACAACAAAATGGATGAAAAAATTCGTCGCATTGCTAGTTACACGGGCTTTACATACATCGCAGAAAATTGTGAGCTATGCAAAAAAAATTTTGAAATCAACTCGATTTTTGAAAGACTTCAAACTTACACTTTATTATACTGAAATTAAATGCGCTACTAAACTGCATACAAGGGCTATAAACGTGAATTCTTCAACAGAAATCATTTAACTCCAAGCTCCAAACTTTGTATAAAATTCACAAAAATGTATATTAACAAATATAAAAAAGTTGCCGTAAAAACTTTGAACATTTTAATCGATCTATGTAGGAAGTTTTATAGCTCATTAATTTTAGTGTAAGTTTGAAGTCCGCCAAACTTAGGTAGATTTTGACAATTTTTTGGTGTTGAGAATTAAGATACTCAATATAGCAGTGCCTAAAAAAAAAACAAATCTTAAAACTCTACCAAGATTTTTGCCACTTGAAGCTATGTTTTACTAAAATTGAATAGACCATAAAACTGCATAACCAAAACTGTTTTAGGAACTCCGATTAAATAGTTCACAATTTTATGGCAATTTTTTTTAGATTTATTAAAATTATTATATATGAATGAATATATATTTTTATAAGAAATTAAGCAGAAAATGGTATGAGCAATAAGAGTTAGGGGAAATGTTTATTTATTTATTTATTTCAAATATAGGTTTAAATATATAGTTCAAGGCAACTAGCAGCAGAGACTAACAGCCTACTAAGTGAAGTATAAAGTTTTGAGAGTTCTCTCTAATGTATACAGCGATTTTTGTAAAGATGGAAGGGTCTTTCAGTAAGGTCTTAAAAAAAAAAAAATAGAAAAACAAATTATTTTAGATACTTTTACTACTTTTTTCATCATCATCTCCTATAAGTTTTTATTAGCTCTATAAGTTGTTATTAGCGTTTCTTCAACTTTCCGAACTTTCCTTTTCTATAAAAGCAAGAGTTCGAATGGTCAGCTAAATAAGTGTGTGTTTGGCCGACTTGTATGCTTTATGTTTGGCTGACCTCCTCATTTGAAGTGAGCTTTCTTCCACACTTTTTTTAATTTTAGAAATAAAAAATTACAATGGTCTAACTCCGGTTAATATGATGAATGCTTTACTAATAAAATCTTTAGTTTCACAATTTTGGTCACTGAATCTGCGCATGTGTATCAAGGTCAGACCATTAACCGGCTCTCAGCGAATTAGAAAGAATCAGATTGGAGTCTCTGGAATCACTACAGCGATTTTTTACGAGAAAACCTGAGATTGTGTTTGGTGATATACGAAAAAAATCCACATGATCTATACCCAGGTTATTCGGCTGCCGTCTGACGAACGACTAATAGGAAGGGTGCATGATGAAAAGAATAATGATATGGCGCCTATCGTGGTCCCGTTACTTTGCGCTCAGCGAATTTGACAACTAGTTACGTGATTTTAGCTCCAGTATGGCCAGATTACCATTTTCGTAACTTGATTTAGCGTTTTTTTTTTTGTTATTTTTATTATTTTTTGTCTCGGAGTTTTAGTTCTTCCTTCATGACATTTTTCTAGCTGTTCTAATTAAAATTGCCATTATAAACATGAATTTTGTAAAATATACATTTTTTAATAATTATTTAAATAATTCACTCAATTTTATTTAGCTTTACTTTTTTTTAACATCTGGTGGCATTGACCGCGATTGCAGGTGTTGTTGGTGTTCTTCTGCTTTCGGCAGTCAAATCTCTCTCTCGCTACTGCAGTGTTGCCTAGCTTTGGATATAAAAACGCACTAAAATGCCCATTCAAAGAAAATAACCCAACAAATTTTTATTGAATCACTTAAAGAACTTTGTATGCGTGACAAATTGTCTTTAAAATGTGCTTTTTTTTAAATAAATGTGTTGTGCTAATTTATGAGTTTTTTTTTTGTTAAGCGAGACTCTTTTGTTAAGGGAACGACTTTTTTGCTATATTTGAAGTTATGTAACTAGATGAGGTAGTCTTTTTGTAAAAATGTCAGTATGGTTTCTTTAGTATTTTCCGGTATTTTGTTATTTATTTTTACAATGAATATAACTCTTAATGTCCTATGTCTCTCTAAGGATTGATGACCGGAAGAAACGATTACACCTCTTTGGTTTTAATTCGCATTCAATAAATTCAAAGGCTTTTTAAAATGTGTAAAAAGGTTTTCAATCTTAAGAAGAGTTAAGAGAGGGGTATTTAATATTTTTGCATAACCTTAAATGGAACCAAAAATTAAATTTGCACTTTCAAAATATCAAATTTTATAAGAACCAACAAATTTTCATTAGCACTCAAATCTTCTCAGAGTGACCTTTTTCAAACTTTTTTTGTTTAATAATATAGTTTGTTTTTAATTTAAAGTTTCGGTAGCTTTAAATTAAAAAAAAAAAAAAAACACGAAACTTAAAAAATTTTTGCATTTTGGGTATAAAAAAGCACTAAATTTATTGCGAAGAGCAAATGGTTGGCAATACTGCACAACTCAGCAAACGTGAAGTCACGTACGCTCTGATGGGCGCAATCTTCTTTCTATCATTCTTGGGAAGAATGTGTGAATGCGTGTGAAAATAAGCGCGGAATTCTATTTTTAGAGGTGTGCTCCTTAACAGGCCGTTACTCGACTCTGAGCGAATTTGACGGAATCAGCTGTTGCGCTGTACCTTGGGATGTATTTACAAAACAAAAAACTGAGATTGTGTTGGTGATATACAAAAAAAAAAAAATCAGCCAATGGCACTTGTTGCCGTCTGAACTTCGACCGATTAGACGAGTGTGTGGATACATGTGAAATGATGGTGTAGAATTCGCCTGCTGAATTGCCCAAGTAACGTTGCAGCCAAAGTTCCCCTCACAGTTTTTTTTACCATAGTTAAGAGCAAACCTTGTAAATCTATCATCCTGAGGTCGAAGTTACTTGTCAAATTTCATTTTTCACCATAGCTAAAGGCCAAATCTGGTAGTCTGCCATCCTTGCCCGAAAATGTGGCAGCCGTAGTTACCCTCACAAATTTGTTTTCCATCATGCGGATGGCCAAAGCTGGAATGGAAAATATAAATAAAATCATATGATCGACATAACTGAAACTTTGACATCTGCCTAGTGAGTAAAGACTAGAGAATGACCGAACATCAATTTTTAAGACTGAACCTAACATATGATATTAAAAGGTCCAAGCAATAAGCCATTAATATTTTTAATAAAAATGAAAATAATGTGCATAAGTCTCAACTCATAACATATAATATATAGGCTGGAGAAAAAATATAAAAAAAAATATTTGCATGTAGAATTACTGCATCACTAAATTGTAAATTATTATTTAAAATCAATATCATATCGGTTACTTTGCCGAACTGGACATTTGCTCACTAGCCGCATTCGCTGGAGGAGTCCATGATATTTCAAAGCAATTAAAAAACTAAAACATTTGGATTTGTTACCAGTTTCCGAAAAGTGCTGCAAACAAAACTTGATAAAATAAAAAAAGTACAATATTAAAAAAAAATTGTTGACCAAAACTATTTCAGGAAGTATTCGGCCAAAGTACTGCTCTTGTTTGGCCAAAGCAGAATAGAAACTGAAGTTCTCTCATCATCATCATCATCAATTCCTTTTGTACCGAATGGAACATAGGGTCTCACCTCAATATAGAGCTGAAATCTAATCGTTCCCGATGCCATGGTTGCTCCTAGGACTTATTGAATAACTCTCGTAACATTACACTATGAATGGAGTTCCTAAAGTCTGCGGTTGAGATATTTCTCTGTACAGGGTTTCAAGATTGCTCCTAGAATAGTTTGCTGATATATTATATTTACATATTTACTTTGCTGTCACAGTCCTAAAATACGAGTAGGGGGCGTACGTACATATATTGTTTAGGCAGCTCAAACCTTCGGCGATGGCTGTTTGCTTTTGGTAATTCGAATATTCATATTGACTGGGGCCAGGAAGGCATTTAAGCTAATCTTACTCAGAAAAAAATCCAATAATTTCGTTTGTTCACATTCTGCTCTTTTACTGTTCAGAAAAAAAAAACAAATATGGCTCTTCATTCCCTTCGACCACGCTAACCAATTTTTAACTTTTTGTCAGTCTGACTTTGTTTGGAGCCGGTGTTATATATTCTATTCACTACGACGTGGACTTATCTACATTTTTCAATGCTTCAACCTTTTAAATTTGCAACATCGCCTAGCTGTCTTTTTCCGACCATCTCTGCCAATATTGTCAGTATCGTTAAAATATTTTATGGAACGATACACAAACATTTCCTTCACTTTGAGATGTTGGAGCTTCAGGTCTATTGTTTATTGTGAAGCCAAACGAATTCTGGATACTTCTTTTATAATGCTTTTTTTTTACTAACAAATTTTCATCAATGTTCGGCAGTCTGAATTTGGTAAGAGTTCCATTGTTCCACGTTGTAAGCAATAGCGTATGGTAATTATACCATACCAAGGGAGTACTCTAGTTTTGTAGAACGATGAGTATAAGTTCTACTGGGTTCTATTGGAAAGTTCAAAAGGCCTATACTTATAAGGGAGATATATATGTACAATACAAGCAAACATTGTATGTATCTAGTAAACTTAAAATTTCATGCATCGCTGAGTTTCTCCAACAGAAGTACGATTGTGATAATCGTTAAGGGAGTAGTCATCGGAATGGAATTTTATGCTCTCTGCTTTCTATTGTAAAACTGTCACAATAATTCAAATAACTATCATTCGCCACAATTTTCTATAATATCAAATGTTTAATAACTTAAGTTACAAATACAAAGTGTACATATATGACTACAGGTATATCACTCGAAATAATTAATTTTTTCTGGCGCACGAATTATTTGTTAGCTAATTTTGTTCAAATATTTTACCACATTACGAGAATACAAGTGACGACAGATTTTATAAATAATTTCCAACAAATTTAATCTATGATTTAAATCCAAAGCTAATGTCCGCATAAATAGCTGACAGCTAGTTGATACAAAATTTTAAATCAAATAAATATTAAACAAATAAATTGTATTGAGCGAGTGATTAATTTTTTCCAAAGCATTATACAGTCCTGTGCAAAAAAAACCGGACAGCTAATTTACCCTATTTAAATGTCTATAGCTTGAGTATAAAGCTTCTTGGCGGTAAGTAGCTTTTTTTGTGTATAAATAGAACAGTTTTGAATTAATTTGTATCATAATTTAACCAATAAGCGAAATAGTTGATACGTGGCAAGTGTTAATATCAAAAATATGCCAAGATCGAAGCAAATGGGAGCTGTCGTTAAGGGGCAAATTATTGCACTATAATAGCAAAAATTGTCCGTACCGTCAAATTGCTGCTAAAGTAGGCTTCAGCAAATCATCTTTTGCCGATTTTTTAAAGAAATTTACAGAAACGGCTTCAATGGAGCGAAAGAAAGGATCTGGACGACGAAAAAAGACGTCGCCTGCTGAAGATCGGATGATTAAGCGGATGTGTATCCAGGACCGTTTCAAATCTTCGGCAGACATCAGGAAGGAGTTCTTGGATGCAACTGGCGTCGAAATAGATTCATCTACTGTGCGTAGGAGAATGATAAATGCCGGTTTTGTAGGAAGACATCCCGCAAAAAAGCCGTTTTTGAACGAAAAAATGCGTCAAAAACGATACCGATGGGCCAAAACTCATGAAAACTGGACTGTCGAGCACTGGAAGAATGTGATTTTTTCGGATGAATCCAAGTTTAACCTCTTCGGATCGGATGGTATCCACCATGTGAGGCGCATCTGGCGAAGGATATAAAACTGGATGCATACTGCCTACTGTAAGGCAGTCAGTTGGTAGAAAGGTATGGGGCTGCTTCAGCTATGACGGAACGAAAGCACTGACTCTTATTGATGGTCGGGTGAACGGAGATGCTTACATTTCAATTTTAAATAGGCATTTAATACCTGTCATTGAGGAGCAGTATTCTCTAAGAACGGACGCTATATTTCAGGATGATTCTGCGCCATGCCACCGATCTCACAAAGTAAGTTATGATTTTTGTTAAATCTCCCGAGTGTTTTGTTTAAATGTCGAATCAAAAAACCAATGATTTATTCCTTATTTGTTGGAGGTAAAAGAATTTATGGGAAAAAACGGAATTGTCCAATTGGAATGGCCGGGTAACAGTACCGACCTAAACCCAATTGAGAACCTCTGGGCCATTGTAAAGAAGCAGGCAGCTGAAAAAAAACCGAAGAACAAAACTGACCTGGATAACATTATAATGGGCACTTGGCACAACGATATTTCGGAGGAATTGTTGTAAACCCTAGTTACATCAATGCCGAGACGTATTAAAGCGGTAATTAAGGCGAAAGGCGGTGCGACCAAGTATTAAAACTTCAAATTATAATATTTATAATGAAATAATTAATTTTGTTTTGAATTAATTAGCTGTAAGATTATATAATAAGGATAAACTAATAATAAAACATTTGCTATTGACTATGCTAAAACAAATAAAGTATGAAAATATTAAAAGCACGTATGAAATTTATTGATTTTATTTCATACTTTTGTATTAAAAACACAATGGAATATAACCACATTCAAACATATTTGATAAAATCCATACTACTTCAAAAAATGGAGTTTTCAGACTGTCCGGTTTTTTTTGCACAGGACTGTATGTCCGTTTATGAGGCCCAAAATTAAAAAAAAAAAAAATTAAAAAGTTGAAACACCAAAATAGTCTAATTTTAGCTTTTTTCCTGGAAATTGTTTCATAAAAATATGTTTATATTATTTTTAAATATTCTTTAAATTGCTTAAACATTTTATTTTTGATATTTTATATCTTTTTATCTATCTTAAAAATATTTTACATTGTGTAAAATAAGTACCCGGAATTTAAAAAAAAAACACATTTTTTCATATTATTCATCATTATTTGTTGGATCGCCTTCAAAATAGGCTCCTTTTGAGCCGATACAAATATTCCAACGAACAACCCAGTCATCCATGGCCCGCTGGTAGGCCGGCGCCGGGATGGCCTTCAGCTCCTTTAGCGAATTTTTTTTAATGTCTTCAATCGACTCAAAACGCCTTCCCCGAAGTGGCAATTTTAGTTTTTTGCATATCGTACTCGTAGACCCATGTCTCATCACCAGTTATTATGCGTTTCATGAACGTAGGGTCCGTATTAGCTCGGGAAACCATGTCTTCAGAGACCTCCTTCCGATGCTCTTTTTGCAAAAAATTGAGCTCTTTCGGAACAAGCCGAGCGGCGACGCGGCGCATGCCCAACACACCAGTCAAAATGTTCTGAGCGGTCATGTGAGAGATGTTAAGCTCACGACCGATCTCTCTGGTACTCAAACGACGATTTTCAAATATAATTTTCTTAATTTCTTCGACGTTTTCGTCGGTCGTAACGATCGATGGTCGTCCGGAGCGAGGCAAATCTTCTACCACTTCACGGCCCTCTTTGAACGTCTTGTACCACTCGTAGGTTTGTGTTTTGGATAAACACGAGTCACCATAGGCTTCCCGCAACATATTTAATGTATTGGCACACGTAATTTTGTTCGCAACGCAAAATTTAATGCAAACCCTCTGCTCCACAAGTTTATCCATAATAAAATTCGCCAAGTAAACAAAGGATCAACTCACTTTGACTGCAGAATAAAACACACTAAGTAATAGATCCCGTTCTAATAAGGCTTGTGCATTCAAGGACATGTGTACCAACATGAAAAAAACGAAATTTGAAGTGTCAGGTATTCCCGGGAGAGTTTAAATTATAAATTCCGGGTACTTATTTTACACAATGTATTTCAAATTTACTGAAAGCGCATTTTTTCATGGGAATTCAATAGTAAATGCCAAAACATTGGTGGCAGGAGTAAAACCAATTTTTTTTTTATTACAATCATTCAAATATATATAGGTATATAATGCTTGATGACAGTACAATTAGTTTAAAGTAAACTAGCAAGCAGTATGATTTTAACAATTTTTTTATGAAGAGAGTTTTAAAATCTCTTCTTTACATTAACTGCCAATAAGATCATATGGTTTTTGCTGGAGTCGTCGGGTTAGGTGTTGAGAAGTTTGCTGGCTTAGAGTGGGCTTCTGCTTGTATTTTAATAACTTCAGTTGAGGTCCCGATGAATATCTGCACTGCGAATGTACCAAGGTAAGTTCACAATATTTTTGATAATTTTATTTTAAAATCGTTGGATTATGTTAATTTTATTTTGACTGACACAGCCCCAAATTTGTGCGCCATAAGACCGCACTGGTTTGATAATTTGATTGTAAATCTTTATTTTGTTATGTATGGAGAGTTTTGAATTTCGTCCAATGAGCCAGTTCATTTTTAATATTTTCAAATTAAGTTCGCTTCGTTTTATTTTTATATGCTCCTTCCAACGTGGCTTAGCATAGAGGGTTATACCAAGATGTTTGGCAGTATGTGCGTATAAAGTTGGAGCGCCTAGTAGCATTATTGGGTGATGGTTGCTTTTTTATTGGTAAAGGCCACATAAATTGATTTGTTACTGTTTAATTTGATTCGTCAAATTTTCCCCCATTCTTCTACTGCGTCTATAGCGGTTTGAAGATTAGTTGCCGCTACTTCGGCGGTTTTTCCTGTTGCGAGGACAGCCGTGTTGTCAGCCAAGGTAAAAGCAAATAAAAAAATTGTTTTGAAAAATGGAAATCTTGATTTTAACCTTTACGCGCTCCATATCGAACATTTGTTAAATTTTGATTAAAAATTGTGATTAAATTTTGATTAAAACAATTTGATATCAACTATATTATACAAGGTGGTGCAACGGGAAATTTATTAGGTGGGCAACTAAGTTCCCGCTGCTTGTCAATAGATGCCGCCAGCAGTGTGTGCTAGTCGATTCTAACATATCCTAAACGTCTAAGCCAAGCTTAGATATATGGTAAGCAAACTGTTTCGACAAATTAGTGATTTTGTTTTGGTGTCATATACTTTGGTTTTGTGAAAATGTCTGATTTTGTGCAGAATAATCGTGATTTACGGGAAGTGTTGATTTTCCTCTTTCATTCGAAAAAAACGGTGGCTGAAGCGTACCGAGAGCTACAAAAAGTTTATGGAGATGCTGCTTTAAGTGAAACAACGTGCCAAGATTAGTTCCGTCGCTTCAAAGACAGTAATTTTAATGCTGACGACCGTTCGCGTGAAGGAATGCCAAAAACCTTCGAAGACGCTGAATTGGAGGCGTTGCTCAAGGAGCATCGGTGTCAAACGTAAGAAGAGCTTGCTTCAGTATAAGGAGTTACCCGCCAATCCATTTCCAAGCGATTGTATGCTTTGGGAATGATTCAGAAACAGGGTTCTTGGGATCCTTATGGGTTTAAGCCAAGGGATGTTGAACGTCGTTTTTTCGCTTGTGCACAACTGCTCCAGCGGCAAAAAAGGAAGGGTTTTCTTCATCGCATCGTGACAGGTGATGAGAAATGGATTCATTACAGCAATCCAAAAACGGATAAGCATGGGGACTGCCCGGTCATGCTTCTACGTCGTCACCTCGGTTGAATATTCACGCTGCGAAGGTTATGCTATGTATTTGGTGGGACCAAGTTGGTGTTATTCATTTTGAATAACAAGCGACACCATCACTGGTGATCGGAGGTGACTTCAATTGATGCGATTGAACCGAGCACTGCGCGAGAAGCGTCCGCAATGTGCGGAGAGGCATGAAAAAGTAATTCTACAGCATGACAATGATCGGCCTCACGTTGCCAAACCCGTTAAAACCTACCTGGAAACACTGAAATGGGAAATCCTACCCCAGCCGTCATATTCTCCAGATATTGCGCCGTCCGATTATCACCTGTTCCGATCGATGGCACATGGTCTAGCTGACCGGCAGTTCCATTCATGTGAAGATATTAAAAAATGGCTGATCCGTGGATCGCCTCAAATGATGAACAGATTTACCGCGACGGTATACGAGATCCACCAGAAAGATGCGAAAAAGTAGTAGCCAGCGATGGGCAATACCTTCAATGATTCACTTGTAACCATTTTTTCAGAATAAAGTTATATTTTCATCAAAACCAACAGCGAGAACTTAGTTGCGCACCTTATATATGTATTTATTATAAAAATCATAGTACGTCATCATATTTGACACTTGTGAACTAGACAGACAAGCAAGAGAGCTGTAAAGGTCACAATTAAGATTTTCATTACTAGAAAAAAAATGTTATTTAATAAAAAAGTTATTCAAAAACAAAATACAGATCAAGTCCTTAATGGGGTGTGATTCTTTCCAACTACTAGCTCAAATTTATTAGATCTGCAAAGGTTGTAAATTTGTCCAAGAACGGCGAGGAGAAGATGGAATTTATACATATTAAAAATAGTGTAGGACAAAACATTGGGCCTTGTGGTACAGCTTTTATCATTGTACAAAATTTTAATTTTTGTTTCATATCGTACTTATTTTAAAATGGACTATGTTTGTATAACAAATTAACGAAAACAGAGAAGAAGTAGCCAAAATTGCTGAAAATGTTGTGGGACTATAGTTTTTCCGAGTGCTGTATATCGATTTTTCCATCGTGATAAAAACAAATTTGAAATATGTCACATTGAGTTTTATAAGAATTTGTTTTTAAGTGCTAGTGCTTATCAGTGCGGCTAACACGCATACAAACATGTACTAACAACAATAAGGCATTTTTCATTAGCACGATTAGTATGATTGTAGTTGTTCGATTTGATTGAGCTTTTGTCAGTTTAATATATAGTATATATGATTATTATTTTTAATTACGCAAATACTTGAGTTAACGTTATAATCATTTTAATTACACTCAACTGATTTGCTAAATGTGAAATAAAATAAACAAGTAGCAGATGTACATAGATATGGGGCGTTCAATAAATATTTTCAACTTGGAAAAACATTATTTTTTTTTTATTTATTTATTAAAAGAGTAACAATTATAAATAACTATTCCACTTAAAGAGCTAAAGCACTGGCTACTATGGCCTTCGGCTATTAGTATAATAAAAAATGACAGCGTGTCTTATAGCCTTAACTTACATCTAGATACATAATCACAAATCTTATTTAAATTGCATACCGTTGTCTGTTTGAGGAGTTCCGATGGTTTGATGCTTGAGAAAAAGGTTGTTCTGATATTTTGTAGGGAAGGACAAGCATCTATCAGGTGAAGTGTAGTAAATTCATTGGAGCCACAAAAAGGGCATGTAGGCTTCGGTGAACCGCTGAGCAGGTGGGCATGTGTCATGAGTGTGTGACCGATTCTCAGTCGAGTAAAGGTTTTTGTTTGGTGACATAATGCAGATGGAGGGTAGGTATTTTTTTCCCCAAAGGGGTTAAAGCTTTTATAAGGATGCTGATAAGTTTTCCATTTAGTTGCTGCGTTATCTGCGGCAAGTTCTTTCGCTAGTATCTTTATGTCATTGCAAGTGATATAGTTAAATGTGTGTAGAGGTTCCTTATTCGCCTCTTTCGCTCTCTTGTCAGCTTTTTCGTTACCATTTATCCCAGAGTGCCCAGGAATCCACATAATTTTGATTGCACCTGTGTGTATTGAAATTATATTGCGGATTTTTGTTATCATCGGGGTGTCATTTGTGGGGTTTAAGATACCTTCGATTGAGGATTTGCTATCGGCGCAAATTAAGTGCTTGCTACATTTCTGGGAGGCAAAGATTACTGCTAATACGCTAAGATAGAGAAATAATTTGGTTGAATGTTTGGTTCACGACATTTAAAGCTGTTGATGATATCTTCCACGTGGCTAGGGATGGTATGGAATATTGCGTTACGTTACGTATCACTATTTCAAATACTTATCCAATATTCAGTAAGTTCCTTTTTACATTTTTGCCTTGTTTGGATTGATGGAACCTGATCAATTGTCACTTCTTGCACGCATTCAAAAAGTTTGAGCAACTCACCTTTGATTAATTTAACATACTCGTATATGAATAATTTGTGGACTTCGTTGACCTGACACTGTGATCCACTACTAACAACAGTCTATAGACCTTCACACTACTCCAGTCTTTATCAAGAGCAGCTTAATAGAATTAACCTCACTCGTACAAATTCTTTGTTTACAGACATGTTGGTGGCAAGGACATTTGTAGTTAAGAACTAACCCGAAATGTATTTGAAATTAGTCGAAAACTCCAACAATAATTTTTAGAACAAAGCAATAATTTGTAATATGGCCTGCCATAGATTGGCGTTTTGCGAAATGAGAAATCAGACAAAAGTCGAGAAGAAGATAGTGAGAAGACAGTCACTAATCCTGGGTTAAGACTTTTAACGTGATCGCATTCAAATCTTTTTAGAATTACTGTGCAAAAATTATCTTCAAAGCGGAGCCTATTGAGTAGAGACTATTTCCTAAATCAAGCACGAAAAGTACCTCGAGTTTTTGAGTGTCCAAAGTCCAAATTTGAAACCTATCCAGCGTAGGCAAGTAACATATTTAAACTGATTGCGTCGCGATTAGCCCGAAATTATCCTTGATATCTATGAGAAAAAGGTCGAATAGAGTCTCAGGAGCCTTGAAGAGGGTAGAATGCAGCACTTCTATGATATGCTTGGCCTATCTAATCAATTGCATTATGAGGTTAGGGGTAGTCAGAGGCCCGAAAAAATGATGATTTTCAAAAACTTTTTTTTGCTAATCAATTGCCTTATTTTACAAAAATAAAAACAGCATGTTTTGAATTGAGTTTAGCAAAATTTCACCTTGCGGTGATCATCACAAGTCCTTGGAGATTCTACTATCTATAATTTTTTATAGATTTCTATATAGATTCTATAATCAATCGGACAAGAGAAATTAATTTTATTAATAGATAATCTTGCGCCTGATCGAAGCTTTTTTTTCTCAAAATTAACAATATTTTTCAGATTTTCTAGAAAAAAACCGACAATTAATTGTTTAAAAAGAATTGAATTTTTTGAAAAAAAAAATTCTTCCTTCAGACAAAAGTTTTTTATGTTTCTCAAAAGCGGTATACATTTGATTAAAATCTACCAAACGGTTTTTAAGTTACAGTGATCACCAGTTCAAAAAACATAGTTTTCAGAAAAACGCATTTAAAGTTTTGCTATCTGCTCCGGAGCGCCCGAGCGCTCCTTGTTAATTGTTGAGTAAAATTATAAAATAATAAATAAAATTATTTGACGAATTCACTGCAAATTTTCATTGTTTAAGATATCATACTTTAAGAAAATGCAAAAAAAAATCCAATTTTTTGAAAATTCTGACTACCCCTAACCCTTCAGCCATATTTCATACTTGTGAACTGCATAAACGCTCCGGCTCTGAAAGTATTCGATGCGGTACCAGCTGGTGGTAGCAGAGGATGAGGAAGGCCTTCTCTGCGTTGCAAAGATCAAGTGGAGAAGGACTTGGTTGCACTTGGTGCGCCCAACTGGTAAAGGCGTGCTAACCCCTTGTTAAACTCAGCCAATCACGAAGAAGAAGAAGAACTACACCGCTACAGTGTACAAGTAGACAAACAGTGAAACATGTAAAGGTTAAAATAAAGATTTTCATTACTCAAAATCATTTTTTTTCTATTTACTGAAAAAGTTAATAAAAACCAGAGATCAATTCTTCATTAGGTGCGTGATTCATCGCAAAAGCCAGCTCAAATTTATTAGAAGTGGTATAGGCAATTATTAAATTATCTGCAAAAACTGTAACTTTTCCCACAAAGGATGTAGAGAAGGTGGAATTTATAAATACTAAAAATAGTGTAACTCCAAAGCCTGTTCTTTGGAGACACCTAAATGAATTGGCCCATTATCATTGAGCTTACCAGAGATTTTGACACGTGTACTTAAATTATTACTTAAATTTTTCGATTAAAGAAATTTTTATTGATTTGATTTTTTGATTTTTTAGCTTAAGTTTGCACGTCGCGATACCAGTGGTTCTCGTGTGCCCTCGACATCTTAATTGCTTTACGTTCTATCTGCATATCAAAGCATTGGTAAACGGAAGTGACACAATAAAGTAAAGCAACTGAGACATAATAATAACTAAAACATAACTAATCAGAAGGCAATTAGTTTAAATTTTATTACAATATATTCACACTTGTTGATTTAATATACACAGAGGCGCACATAATTGAGTGTTTGATGATGTTTTTTTTCAATATTAAGAATATACGCTGATTTAAACATAATTTTCATTCTTTAATCAGAACTTTAAAACTCAAACTCTCAAAATTTATTCTAAATTGAATCTCAGCAAAATTTTATTTAAAGTGTGACCTTTTTCAGCTTTATTAAAAAAAAAATATAAAAAAAATTTGTTTTAAACTTTTGGCTCACAAAGTGCAGAGAAGAGTTTTTTTTTTAATATTTGCCAAATTTTCGGGTATCTAGTTTATAGCCCATTGAATTTTAGTTCACATGCAAATTTTAAGAGCGTAAAAAACCGCGTGAACAAAAAAAATTCTTTTTTTTAATTTTTTTAGAAATTTTATTTAAAAAAAAAATTATTTTCTAAAAAATACAATAAATTTTTTTTTTTTTAAATTAAGGGCGAACGCCACTCTGAAGTGTCAAAAAATAGTCGATTTTTGGGCATTTTTTTGTAAGTAGGAATGATTATTCGAGGATCAACTATGTTGATGTTTTTATTAAAAAATATTGAAAATTTACATATTTATGTAAATAAACGTAGCTAGTTAAAGAAAAGAATGACGTCATCTGGTGGCAGCGATACAGCAATGAATAATCAGCTGAAATCAAAAACCCAAAAACTTTATTAATCTGCATAATATTGGCTATCGTTGTACGTAGCCGTTGTTTTTTTTTTTTTGACCAAATGGTGGTAACTTGAATTTCGATGTGTGTTTTTCACTATTTTTTGATTTTCAACAGGCCCAAAAAACTAGTTATTTTCAAAATTTTGAAAATCGGCTGCGTACAACGATAGTCAATGCGATAACAAATATTTTGAAAATAAGAAAATTAAAATCGGTTCATTAACCTTCGTATAAAACAAAAGTCGTTTCGAGAAAAACGAGTTTGAAATAAGGCATCGTATCGGGCGGCCGCCGTAGCCGAATGGGTTGGTGCGTGATTACCATTCGGAATTCACAGAGAGGTCGTTGGTTCGAATCTCGGTGAAAGCAAAATTTATAAAAACATTTTTCTAATAGCGGTCGCCCCTCGGCAGGCAATGGCAAACCTCCGAGTGTATTCCTGCCATGAAAAAGCTCCTCATAAAAATATTTGCCGTTCGGAGTCGGCTTAAAACTGTAGGTCCCTCTATTTGTGGAACAACATCAAAACGCACACCACAAATAGGAGGAGGAGCTCGGCCAAACACCTAACAGAAGTGTACGCGCCAATTATTTATTTATTTTTTTATTATCGTAAGCGCTACGGGGCCGAACCGACGGGCGCTCACTTAAGTGCACATAAAATCGGGAATAAAGAGAATTTCGCTTTAAAATTTTCCCACATTTTCTTGAGTAGTTATACTAACAATTTATGCCAAAAAAAAAATCGATTTTTTTTATTTTCACAGTGGCGTTCCCCCTTAAAAAAAGTTAAAAAAAAAAATAATGTTTTTTTAGTCCACGCGATTTTTTACGCACTTCAAATTTGCACTTAAACTAAAATTCAATGGGCTATAAACTGCATACCCGAAAATTTGGCAAATATCTAAATATTTATACAGACACACATATAAATACGTCAACGTGTTCCAAATACATTTTATAATTTTTATATTTGATTGCATACCTATGCAGTAAAACCGATTTATGTCATAAACAGTATAATTTATCTAAAGTAAATAACACTTTATTGCAGCTATTCGTACATTCACAAAAACGTCTGTTGGTTTTGTTCTCGTACTGACTACATGGATTTTGAAGTAGGTGAAGGTGAGTAAAATAAAGTGCTATCAAAGCTCAATGAGTGTAAAAAAATTACTTCTATGTACATGTGAAGATATTTCATGTAGGAAAAGAGTAAATTAATATTTAATTGCAAACGATAAACACTTAAACAGAGAAGTTGACTGAGGTAGGATTGAGGTACGAGTGCCCATTAACACTATTAAATAGGGCGTGATATTATTTTAATTACTACATGCAGTTGTTGCGAAAATTTCACAAAGAAATGAAAGTGTTTAGCTGCAGCTAATAAATCATTATATTAAAAAAAAAACACACTCAATGATTAATGCGAGCTTAAGGTAAGTCGGACAAAAGCGTGATTCCCTTTTCATTTAATCAATGCATCAAACTAAGGCAAGTATGAAATTAGAACAACAGCGCTAAATTGAACATTTACACTGCAACATTCAAAAATATAATAGGAAAATAAATATTAAGTTTACAATAACAATGTAATTGTAGCTAATTAAATAAATCGGTATTATATTACTGATGAAAAACTTGCAAATACTTATAAGTTTATGACTACCTTAACACAATGAGTTACAAAACTTATTGGAATTCAAATTATTTGTACTAGAAATAGAAATTAAATCACCGCAATCATATGATTCAAGCCTACTAACACATTTCACCTGAGCTTATAAAAATCGTAAATTGCTTCATCACTACATATTATAAAACAAAGTCGCTTTTTCTGTCCCTATGTCCCCGTATACGCTTAAATCTTTAAAACTACGCAACGGATTTTGATGCGGTTTTTTTTAAAGATAGATTGATTGAAGAGGAAGGTTTATATCTATATAATGTGAAGAAATATATAAAGGGGGCGTGGCAATCGGTCAAAATGTGGCAAAAAAACATAATTTTTTTGTTTTCACGGCCATAAATCATAAACGAATCAACCAATTAAAATGAAACTTCCTTGAAGTTTAACATTGAAATATTTACTTTCATTCTGTATCAAAAAAAATAATTGATTTATTTGTTATTTAACCAAAATTGTTTAAACAAAAGCAGCTCTTTTTCCAAAAAAAGCTGTTTGTGTGTTTGTTCGCTGTCAACCGAATGAAGCAACAGGCGTTAAGCGATAATCTCACCACACCTCATTAATGTTGAATTACATGGTATGGTGACGTATGTATGTATTTACGAATCGCTCGCATTATTTCATTTCGGACATATGTACATACATATGTATCTATGTATGTACTGAATTCCATGTAATTATATGTACATACAATTTTACAGCGAAATAAAACGCTATTTTCACGTTCTATATTAGTAAATCGCACATAATTAAAATATAGTTTTTGAATAGTTTTTATTGATTCGGAGCGCGTTTAGTTTGCTATCGATTCCATACAATAACATTTTTTGTCATTTACTTTTTACGACAACTAATAGCTTATTTTCGAAGCGATTTCAACAAATAGGTACAACATTAATCCTTATCCAATTAAATACCTTAAATACATTGTTGTTTTCATATAGATCTATGTATATGACTCTTTACAGCATATAATTAAAAACAATATTTTTCAAGATATTACAACAGTAATTAGTAATTGAGATCTAACGGAAAAATTGCGTTAGCTGTTGCGTCATCCGGCATTGCCGCTACTCTTTTGGAAAGAGGCCGAACCACACACTCTACAATGAAGCACCCGCTGAAAATCGCCACCGATGATGATAACAGCGTCTGTAGTGTTTCTAGACAGAGCAATACAGGAAAATTGATGCGTGACTGCTCATTAATAGTCTGGGACGAAGCTATCATGTCAAACAAAACGTCTGTGGAAGCACTGGATAGGACAATGCGCGATTTGCGCAACAAAAATGCACCTATGGGTGGATGTACAATTCTGTTCTCAGGAGATTTCCGTCAAATCCTACCAGTTGTGACTCGAGGAACACGTGCTGACGAAATAAATGCTTCGCTAAAAAGATCCCACCTTTGGTCGTATGTCAATAAATTAGATCTTAAAACTAATATGAGGGTTTCGTCATCTTCACGTGAGAACAGGCTATTTCCAGAGATGCTGCTAAAAGTTGGCAATGGAGAATTAACACAAAGTGAGGGAAGGATTAACCTAGAAAACCTTTGTGTTTTGATAGACAACATCCAAGAGTTAGTCAACAATGTCTATCCAGACATTGATAACATAAGTTATAAGACAATATCTTGGTTTAAAGAAAGAGCTATTCTGTCACCAACTAACGAACAAGTAGATAAAGTAAATAACTTGATTATTTCAAAGATTGATGCGCCGACGAAAATATACTACTCGGTCGATACTGTTCTCGATTTGGAAGAAGCTGTTCATTTTCCTACAGAATTTCTAAATTCGTTGAACCCGTCTGGACTCCCTCCTCACAAAATGGAGCTGAAAATAGGTTGTCCTGTTATTTTATTAAGAAACCTAAGTCCACCTAAACTTTGCAATGGCACGCGTTTGATGGTAAAATCACTGAAAACTTTCATAATAGAGTGCACAATACTCACAGGATGTGGTACCGGAGAAGATGTGTTAATTCCCCGAATCCCTCTGACACCATCGGATCTACCATTCCAATTTAAACGCTTACAATTTCCGATAAAGACATCTTTTGCAATGATCATAAATAAATCTCAGGGTCAAACCATCAACGTTGCAGGCTTAGATTTGAGTGTTGACTGTTTTTCACATGGCCAACTGTATGTCGCTCTTTCAAGAGTAACCTGTAGAGAAAACATGTTTGTATTGTCTAATGACAAGAAGGCTATGAACGTTGTATATAAAGACATTCTGTAATATAGTAATTGTTGTAAAAATAAAATAAATAGATATGTAAAAATGCAAAAAGTTAATATGCAAAAATGTAAGGTATGAATTTAGATATCCCAAAGATAGCAGGAAATCTTCATGCTATAAAGAAAGGGGAATTGTTTTACTCCAAATTTAACGCGTGCGGGCCACGGGCAGTAATGAATAAGCCAAAACTACTGGATCGATTTTAATCATATTTTCAGTGAGTGGCATAGGGTATATATTTTATACCCGTGCGAAGCTGGGCGGGTTGCTAGTTGATTTATAAAATAAAGACCGCACATATGTAGTTTTGTTAGCTAATAATTGTGTACAGGAAGCTCCGATTTGCACAACTTTTCTTGTACTATGAAACTAATCTCTCGTGCAAGGTTCTTCTTGACAAAAATTGCATAGATATATAAAAGCGGCGTATATAAAGGCCAAGATGTGTAAAAAAATCTTAGAGTTGATGATTAAGCTGTAAGAACTCAAAAATGACTCAACCGATTGGAGTACTGGTTTTGTCGTATTGTATAAAACTTTGAAATATTTAGTGCCACTCTGCATTAATAATATTAATCAGTTATTTTCTATTACTTGTAAAATTTGGAAAACGAAAGGTACTCTCTTTTAAGAAATTACTGACTGTGTACTTTGTACACCACACAAAAAAATTAAAAGTACCATGTTTGGAAAGATGAAGAAGAAACTGTAAGTTTTCCCGATGAAAACAACTGAACCTGTACGAAACAGATGGTTCCCAAACATATAATCTCGATAAACGGAAGAAAAAGGAGGAGAGAATGACTCGCAATTTCGAAAGGGGTTCTGTCATGGTTTGTGCTGTCATGGTTTGTGCTGTCATTAGTGGATACATATGAATACAAAAATGAATAGTGCCCAGTATACAGAATTTCTAAGCAAAGTACTCATTACTTTTTTTATGATAATTTCGACGAGGATTGGATTTTCCAGCATGAAAATGCAGCTGTTCATGCTTTCACAGGAACAAAAAGTTTTTGGCAGCGAAAAAATACGAATTGGCCTGCCGACAAGACGGACCTTAATCCAGTTGAAAATATATAGGCAATACTTTCTAATTCGGGCTTCAAAACTGGAAGACAGTTTCAAAACGCTAAAAGAATTAGATATGCGATTAATGTCGCATGAACAAAAATTTTTCAAAATGTTATAAAAAACTCAATCAAATCGATGCCTTGACGCCTTCGACAAGTTGTATTCAGAGGAGGATCCCAATCAAATTACTAAGCTTTAAATTATAAACTAATTCTAAGAATTGTATTTCTTCTTCTTCTTCCTAATTGGCGCGATAACCGCTTACGCGATTTTGGCCGAGTTTAACAAAGCGCGCCAGTCGTTTCTCTCTCGTGCTAACCGGCGCCAATTGGACACACCAAGTGAAGCCAAGTCCTTCTCCACCTGATCTTTCCAACGCAGAGGAGGCCTTCCTCTTCCTCTGCTACCACCAGCTGGTACCGCATTGAATACTTTCAAAGCCGGAGCGTTTGTATCCATTCGGACGACATGACCCAGCCAACGAAGCCGCTGGATCTTTATTCGCTGCGCTATGTCTATGTCGTCGTAAAGCTCACACAGCTCATGGTTCAATCGCCTGCGATATTCGCCGTTGCCAACGTGCAAAGGTCCAAAAATCTTACGCAAAATTGTTCTCTCAAACACTCCAAGCGTCGCTTCATCGGATGTTGTCATCGTCCACGCTTCTGCGCCATACGTTAGGACGGGCATGATGAAAGCCTTGTAGAGTGTTAGTTTTGTTCGTCGAGAGAAGACTTTACTACTCAGTTGCCTACTTAATACAAAGTAGGAGAAGAATTGTGTTTGCTTATTTTTAATGTAATATGTACCTATACTTTTGCGGTTCTGTAGATTTTACTATTCTTAATAATTAATTTAAGTTAAGTTTTTTTAAGTGAAATGTGTACTTATTTCTGGATATTTTCCAAACATTTATCATTAAAAGTTCAAATATTAAAAACATAAATTGTTAGCCCGAGGCTGGGAACAAAAATATGAGAAATTTAATTCGTCTTATAATTTTTTCGTGTGGTGTACGTGTCTCAAGCTGCACTAAAAGTGATAACCGGGAACAAGCAAAGCGATCCAAAGATTATCTACTTGCGCACAATTTATTGAAACTCAATTTGAAAGGTGTGTTCATTTTTGGAATCCCAGAAACTCAGTCAATCAATCAGAATTATTGCTTATAGCATCAGCAGGAAATTTGTGTAAAACGAGACTGCCATAGCCGAATGGCTTGGTGTGTGAATACTATTTATAAATATACATACATATGTACCTTCTGCTCAAATATGAACGAGACTTTATCAATAAAACGGTCCGCGGATGACATATGGCAAAAATAAATTTTTTTGTTTTTTGGTAGGACTGTTATAAGCTTACATGACAAATTTCAGCGTGATATGTCACTTAGTTTGTTTTCTGTGCTACTGTAAACAAGTCAAGCTCGAGTGTGTTTTTCGAATTTAACGATGGAAATTCAAATTGAACAAAGAATTTGTTTGAAATTTTGTTATTCCAACAAAATTTCGGCTTCAGACGCCTTAAAAATGTTGCAGACAACCTATGGAGAGTCTGCTCTATCGCGTGCACGTGTTTTCCAGTGGTACAAATCGTTCAAAGAGGGCCGTACATCGGTTGAAAACTTGCCTCATGAACGTCGTCCAGCAACATCAGTAAACGACAAAAACATCGGAAAAGTAAAGGAAATTGTGCTTGAAAATCGCCGTGTGACCGAAAGAGAGATAGCTGGTGAGCTGAACATATCAAATGGGTCCGTTCATACGATTATTCATGATGTCTTGGGCATGAGACGAGTGTCTGCGCGTCTTGTTCTAAAATTGTTGAATTTTCTTCAAAAAGAACAACGCAAAACTGTCGCTAATTGAACAAAAATAATGTTAATATCGTTCCGCAAGCACCGTATTCGCCTGATATGGCACCATGTGACTTTTTCCTGTTTCCCAAGCTCAAGTTGCCGCTCCGTGGAAAACATTTTGAGACAATTGAAGTCATAAAAGAAAATTCGAAGAAGGAACTGAAATCCATACCGAAATCGGCCTTCCAGAAATGCTATGATGATTGGAAAAAATGTTGGCATATGTGTATCGCCTCCAATGGTGATTACTTTGAAGGAGATAAAATAAAAATGGAACAATAATTAACCGTTTGTGTTTTATTAAATCAGTCTCGTTCATATTTGAGCAGAAGGTATATGTATATGAAAGTAGGAGTGGTTTTCATACGATCTCAATAATACTTATGTGTGATCTTGTTGCAAATAATACCAATTCCAATACAACTCGGTAGTAAGAAGAGAATACAAATTGTTTGCATACATACCCACTAACATATACAAGTTTGGCGTGCCACTTTTCTGCTTACAAATTTATAAACAGTTACTTGAATAAAACATTTTAAACAGACCTGAATTAGGGAGTAATTAATGTGAAAAATGTGGGAAGCTTTATTAAGTCGCAATCTATTGTAGATTCATGTATTTACGCACAAGTGGGCATGGCACTACCCATTTTTCAAAATTTCACTTGCGTATATATTTTTTGTGAGTGCATTATTTGTACCAAATTTGAGTAATTTTGTTTTTGAAAATTACCATTATATGGGAGGTGGTCGTAATTTTTAGCGATTTCACCCATTTTCAACGTAAGACTATCTTGAATTAATAGTCATGTGTGTACTGAGTTTCATTAAGATATATAAATTTTTACTCGAATTATCGCATGAGCGGAAGGATGGCTAAATTGACTCTCTTCGTCATTATTAGTATCATATTTTGGTACATACATTTCTATATCTATCTCGTTTCCTCTAAGCGTAACATACAACCGTTATGTGAAAAAGTTATAATAAACTTTGGCTGCAACTATAATATATGTCCAACGATTAAAAATAACTTAGTTTACTTTTCGTTTTCGTTCCTTCAGCTGTTTTATAAAACTATAAAACTAAATAGCTGAACTTTCCTCGTATGGAATAAGGTACAGGTACATGCAATGAATATCAAAAATATATATATTTTGAGCTGTCGAAAAGTAAGCAAAAATATTTGAGTGCTGGATATATTGTCTGTTATTTGATGCCCCAATTAGCATCAGAGGGTAGGCAGAAGTAATTAAAACTATTTGTTGGCAATTAAGTCTTATGAAACTTTAAAGTCGTTTAAAAAATTAAATTAATGAGAAAACGAAGAATTTGATATGCAGCATATATGGAGTCTTTCTTGAATAATAAAAATAGTTGATTTTTGTTGCACGTAGTTATAGGTTACGAAGTTGTTTCTCAAGAAGCAGGGCAAAAATTTCTGCGACGTCATGTAGAGCACGTCTATTCGTATGTGTTTACGGTAGACTATCATTTCAATTGAAAGACAACTCGCTTAGAGTTATTCAGCAGTACGCCCGGCCGCCGTAGCCGAATGGGTTGGTGCGTGACTACCATTCGGAACTCGCAGAGAGAACGTTGGTTCGAATCTCGGTGAAACCAAAATTAATAAAAACATTTTTCTAATAGCGGTCGCCCCTCGGCAGGCAATGGCAAACCTCCGAGTGTATTTCTGCCATGAAAAAGCTCCTCATAAAAATATCTGCCGTTCGGAGTCGGCTTAAAACTGTAGGTCCCTCCATTTGTGGAACAACATCAAGACGCACACCACAAATACGAGGAGGAGCTCGGCCAAACACCCAAAAAGGGTGTACGCGCCAATTATATATATATATATATATATACATACAATAATACTGAATAAATAACAACGCAATTGCCACCCCATTATAATTAATATATTATAAAACTTTGCCAAAGCTTCACTTCAAACAACTTGTTTACTTCCTGTGACGACACTGCGTATGAGTAATCAAGCAAATTTTCAAATTTTTATAGACTTGGAATTGCACGCGAAGGTGTAATGATATTTGAGCGGAGTATATTTTTCAATGCAAATATTATTTATTACGTTAAACAAGCCTAAATTGTATACTTTTATTGACAAAGATAATCACAGCATGACACACTTACGATGCTATCGCCGAATGCGTACAGTGGACGCGAAAACTGAAAGAACTAACTAAATGAATAGTTCTGCTTTAACTGGAATGCAATAATTTTAGTTTCAACCGAACTAGCTATATTTATGGTATTATGTCTGAATATACTACATATTTTATAATGCATAACAATCCAAATTCATTAATGGAAAATTATTCTAAAGCTTACCAAGAAATGCAACTTGAAGTAAATTGCCATTTTCTTGGGCGAAAATATATGTAAAAAAGTAGCGGAATTTTTTTAATGCATTTATTTATAATTTCTAAAATTAAGGCAAGTAGTGTATGAGAAAAAGAAAATGCTGACATAATTATTAAAAATTAGATAGAATCTAAAAATTTGGTATGTAAGCTTTCCTGATTAGGACTAGTAAATGGTATTGATATGAACAACATCCATCCAAAAATACGCTCACCTACTTAAAACAGAATATATTTAAATTAAATTCTCAAATTTTGCTTGAAAGTACAATATGTAAGCATTTAGATTCTTTCATGTTTCACAATTTTTATTCAAAATACCGCTTTTAACAATTTATTTTATATCATATTAAATAAACGTCAAGATATCAATGTTGAAGGATATTGCGCAACACTTTGCTCTACAGCAGCAATATTCTCAACGCCCAGTCTTTGGTCTGCCAGTGCTTTTTCTATTATCTACAGAATAGGATTCTTTGAAACCAACCTTTTTCCACAACCTTTTAATTGCAAACCAATCTTTTAATCGTCTCTTAATTAGGATAATTATTTCCACAAAACGTATTTCGTTCTTAAAAATCGACAATTTTAATAATAATTTTCAATAATTTTGTAATTGCACATCTGTCTACTTTACAAATGTCAAAGATGGCATAGAAAAGGTACCGTCTAGAAACTAATCTCTAGGTATTCATTTTTGAAAGACGCCATAACTCTGAAAAGTAGCCTGACTCAACAATGTTTGCTTCGAAGGGGCGTGACACAACCCTTTTAAAAAGAAGGTGCAAGCGATGAACGAAGCTGACTTTAGATTTGGTAAAAATACTCGGGTCAACATTTTCTACATTTTATGCCATTTATTTTGTTTTTACTCACGAAGAAAAAAAATATAAGTAAAAATGTAAAATAAGTCTAATGTTCACTTCCGCATTTGATAAGCGACGCTACTTTCTTTAACATGCAGAAATATTGAGGGATATATCATTTGCATGCACATTTTTTTTATTAAAGTGGCTTAAATAATGGGTTGACAAAAATTAACTTTTGGGTAAATAGAGGAAAACATATTATGGTAAGCCATAAAAAAAAAATTCCGGGGTACATATTTTGTTGTGTTTAATGTTAAAAAAACAAAAAAAATTGTTTTAAATTTTTTGTTTTGTTTGTACCCATAGAAGACGTTGGCCTGAGTTGGTCACCTGCAGAGTAGCCAAGCGCTTTGTAAAAGAACCAAACAGGAAACTAGTGACCTATCTCTTAAAACTTAGTAGAAAGGGCCTGAGTGGGCACAACGCCTGTGGTTAACATACGGTTACCATGGGAATCATTGACGGCTCAATATGCCTCTCCTGCCGTGGAAATGAGGATACTGCAGAGCATCTTCTCTGTACCTGGCCGGCGTTTTCTAGAATCAGACTTAGGGTATTGGAGTACGATGTATTGATTATGGATAAAGCTCATACTCTTCCCCTTCCGGAACTCTTAAAATTCATCAATGAATCCAAAACTTTCGCAGAAGAGTGACCTCAAACCAATTTCTCCGTCTTACCATTCATACTGTATCTATCCTGTCTCTCTATTACTTTCACTGTCATCTATCCGGGTTTAGTACAATGGTTTTCCTGATTGAGTGCTTGGGCCAGTCCAACCCTCCACAAATCTAATCTAATCACATACTTGTATGTATAGAGGTCCTATGGACTGTGAGATTTCTCGCAAAATAAAAGTAAGACTAATGAATATATTTTGTTTGGCGCCCATATTCTAACCTCTAACCAAATTTTATTATTGACTAAAATAGATGGTAACACCTTTTCAAAATATTTTATTAAAACTATCATTACAAACTTACATTACTGTCACAGTTGCAAACAACCGAAGAAAAGGAGACAATCTTCCATTTCCTCCGTGAATGCCCTGCCCTATGGAAGGACAGAATGTTAACCCTGAGCCAACCCCTGTTCGAGAATCTCGAACAACTATCGGGCTTAGACGTCAACAACCTAGTAAGGTTCCTTAACCGCACAGACTGGATATAGTTGTGCTGTAAATAACCGTTAAACAAGTTGGTAACGAGGATGTGGCAACAAAATGGTGCGGAGGCGCTAGTTGGATTCTGGAAGAATCACCACTTTAACCAACCAACCAATTACCATTGATGATTGATGTATATTCGCGTACATGCAATGTTATTTTAGAGGTTCAGTATTTTTCTAGTTGACTTATAAATGTTGAAAAAAAATTGGGTGGCAACACCAGCTAAAATACATTTTTATGAAAGCTTGTGCTTAAACACCATTCATCTGTTATCCATAGTTTGGTATTCAAATGAAATGTGAGCTACTTTTGCAATTAAAACCATGTGGCAACGCCTGAAAAAAATATTTTCACATTTAAGCTCTCAGAAAAATCTTTCATTTTTCAGCTATAACATATATCAATATATTATTGAAATTTGCGATAATTTGCTATTTTTGCAATAAAATTCGGGTGGCAACACTACATCAATATTTCCCCTAATATCTATACTACTTATTTTTTTACATGTTTTTATGCCAGCAGGTGAGTGCTACACAGAAACTTAAAACGTTTCAAATTTATTAAAAACTACAGTAGTGGTCAACTAACTTTTTTCATTAACTGTAAGCACAACATTTCGTATATAAGTTTATAAGGCAGTCGTTCTTATATTGTTCTATCTTTCGTGCACACATACGTACATCTTTGATGTATTTATTTATTTTTCATTCAATTGAAATCAAAGATATTTACCAACCGACTTACTTTTGAAGTATTTTGTCGTAAATTGGCTTATGATAAGACAGGGCCTAAGTAAGTCAAAAACTGAAGTATCGCTCAAAATTTGTGGATATTCCAACTCGTGACATTTTCCAACATACATAGATTCGGGAGTGCTTCTTCTCTATGAATCAATACGTAAACAAAATTGTTTTTCAATCAGTGTTATGGTATCTGATCAATGTTGGGCACACGGCCAAAAAACGTATATTCATATGTTTCTAAAGGTTAAAAGTACTCATATAGTGCAATGAGTGTATGCGGTTTTACCCTGTTAAATGATTATTTATATGCATTGATTACGCCTGTCAAATAATTTCAATTTGAAAATTCAAGTTTACTATTATCAATGTGCGGCACTGTATTTGATAAAAGTATAAATTTTACATGCAACTGTAAATTAATGAGGGATAAATACATGCAAAATGAAGTGGGTGTGACGCGCGAGCCAAAAAAATATTGCACTTGCGCTCAATCGTTGCCTGCAGAATGACTTCGAACTGCGTGCATACTCGTTCTTATTTGCTATTGAGCGATTCTATACCAAGTGATCCAAGTATTTACTTCGAACATTGTCGCCAATTTTTATACAAATTTTTTTCAACATTTTTGGGAAATAATTGTTTTTATTTATCATTTAAGAAAAACATCCTCATTAAATTTTTTTTTTTTCTCCAGCTCTGGAATTGTCTCGTGCTTATTGGTCCTTGTGAAAGGAGTCCAATGGTGCCAAAGCGCAAGATCTCGGTGGCCAATTCACCAGGCAGGCAATGCTCGAAATACGCTTCTTGAAGAACGACCATTTTCATAAAATGTCTGGATCACTTTTGTGTGTGGTTAAACTGAGTAGCGCTCCATGACTAAGTTTGGCAAAGGTTAGGTTAGGTTAGGTTGGTATGGTTACCCAAGAAATGAGCACACTTGGACGAGGAAAAACGGTTTCGTCCTTTGTGGCACCATTATGAAAGAGGGGAGATGAAAGAGGAAGACCGATGGGTTCTAGGGAGAGGGCGGGAAGAGGTGGAGCTGGGATGGTTAAGAGGGTGGGTTTAGAGTGTGTGGATTACGAACGATGATTGTGCTGCGTTTGCGTCAACCGCTTTATGATGCTGATCAGATTTTTAATGTCAACAAGTTTGGCAAAGCCATTAACCTGAAAAAATAAAATAAAATAACTTATATCAAATAACTACAATATTATATTCTTCTTCCTCTTGATTGGCGCGATAACCGCTAACCCGATTTTGACCGAGTTTAATACAGCGTTTCTTTCTAACTGGAGCCAGTTGGGCACACCAAATGAATCCAAGTCGTTCTTCACCTTATCTTTCTAACACAGAGGAAGCCTTCCTCTTCTTCTGTTACCACCAGCTGGTACCAAATGGAATACTTTTAGTGCCAGGGCATTTGTATCCATTCGGAGACCCAGCCAACGACCTTTTTTCTTCGTTGCGTTATTTCTATGTCATCGTAAAGCTCATACAGCTCATTGTTTCATCGTCTACGATACTCGAGATCCCCAAATTGCATAGGTTCAAAAATTTTCTAATATTCTAATATTCATCCACCAACCAACTGATTGGATCTTATCAGTGTGGCTTTAGACCTAGAAAATCTACAATCGACCAGATATTTACAATACGCCTAGTCTTGGAAAAGAGCCATGAAAAGAAAATCGACACACGTCATCTTTTTGCCGATTTCAAAGCTGCATTAGACAGTACGAAAAAGAGTTGCCTATATGCCGCGATATCTGAATTTTCTACGCCACAAAATTAATACGGCTCTAACAGCTGGGTGACTCGCTGTCGTGTGACTTCTTTAACCTGATGCTGGAAAAGATCGTGCGAGCTACAGAACGTAATCGTTCAGGCACAATTTTTTATAAGAGCATACAATTGCTGGCGTATGCCGATGATATTGACATCATCCGCCTTAACAACCGCGCTGTTATATTAGTTCTGCCTTTCCAAACTAGATAAAGAAGGAATGCGAATGGGTCTGGTGGTGAACGAGGATAAAACCAAGTACCTGCTGTCATCAAAGAAACAGTTAGCGCCCTCGAATTTCGGCACCCATGCCATTGTCGACAGTTAAGATTTCGAGACTTTGTTAATTTAAGAATCAGCCTTAACACGAAAACAATGTCAGCCTTGAAGTCCAACGTAGTATATCTTTTGCCAACAAGTGCTTCTTTGGACTATATAGACATTGTGCAGTAAAGTCCTCTCTCCACGAGTAAAACTAACACTCTACAAGGCTCTCATCATGCCTGTCCTTACGTATGGCGCGGAAGCAGCATCCTTTGGAGTATTTGAAAGAAATATGCAGAGGAAAATGTTTGGATATTTGCACCTTGGCGGGAGCAGGTATCGTCGGCAATGGACCAGTGAGCTGTATGAGCTTTACGATGGTATAGGCATAGCGCAGCGAATAAAGATTCAGCGGCTTAGTTGGTTGGGTCATGTCATCCGAATGTATAGCTGGTGGTAGTAGAGATAGAGGAAGGCTTCTCTTACGTTGGAAAGATAAGGTGGAGAATGACTTGGCTTCACTTGGTGTGTCCAACTGGCACCAGTTATCACGAGAAAGAAACAACTTGTCGGACCAATCAGGAAGAAGAAAAATGTGCTAACATTTCTTTAGTTTTTTTTTACAATTCTGCTTACAAGTTATAATTTAATGCTATGAAACAACGCTAAACTGAAATAACTGGAAAGATCGAAATAACTGGAAAAATAGTTCGTAGCCAAAACTCACCTAAATATTTATTACTCAGTTAATATTTTGACTAACCAGAATAATTTTCATAAACCTTTTTAAAACGAATAAGGTTTAGTAAAAGCTTTGATGATTTTTGAGAGCGTAAATTTACGTAGTATAATACAATCGATTTATTCATTTCAAATATGTTTAAGTAGTTTTCAGTAGCTTGTTTGAATAATTTTATGCGCCACTGTATTTCTTTGAATGGTTAAGAATCTACGATCACGAAATGTTAGATAGCCCTTAACTATCACGTTGTTTTTTCAAGAGGTTAAACTAAACCTAATTTATATATATTTTTGGATTTACATACGACTATGACAGCAGATAACATTTTGATAGCACCTAGCGATTGAGATACATTCTTCCTTACAGGGGGTCGGTCAAGAAGACAAAGAATACGAGAGGGTACTTGTAAAAGATGTAGTACCAAGTTTTCATAAATGTATGGTGCGCATTTAGTTCGATATCTTGGGTAGCACTAGAGACCCCTCCGGACATTTCACTTATGAACGTATAAATTTAATACAGTTTCTAGCTTAGATTGCACTGAGACGTAAAGAGCCTTACAAACTGCATATGATCACTAGAAGTAGTGCTTCTATTTTGAAAAGAACGGGAGACCAATCGCAGAAGCTGGGAATATCAGATGATGGAGACTGTCTAAAGATACAACACCGATATTCACTATACTACCAGAAGGGACGTAGAGCAAAAATATGAATAGAAATACGAGACTACGTGTTATTAAAGTTAAATAAAAAATGTACATTAAAGCAAGGTCTAGCATCTTCACACACACGTTCTCACTGAGAGAAGCTGAGGGACGTTCCCACGACGTTTAGTTCTACGTTAAATGAGCAACCCGGATTTATATCCGGCCCAGAACTCTCCCTCTAGCAGCATTCCCTGTACGTGTATGGGTAATGTTTATGCTACTAGAGTGGCAACAGCTACAAAAGCTGGCGCACTTCCATTACTGGGAATGAAGAAGCAGTCGTATACGGTAAGAAAGAATATTTGTAATTCAAGACTATGAGAATTCAGTACAATTATTTTCGGTCTGTATGGCGGATTGTATTTGCAAGTTTTGAAAAAGGTTAGAACAGCCACTAGCAGCAGGTGATCCAATATGAACATCTACAGTAAACCACATAGTCATCAGTTCATGAATTTGCTTTGATCAATAGTCATTATTTCATGAACAAATAATGGCGAACTTACACAGGCGCTCAAAACCGATTATGTGACTCTTCGCAGCAGCACTGGTAGGGCACTGAATATGGAGACCAGTTTGAGTGTCACGGATAACGGTTTCTTTAAAGGTCACAGAGATGAGAAGGCCGTCAGTCAGTTTTTCCCGTGTGAATGCTCTGAATTTCGAATCATGTGATTGGAGTTTTGGTATTTTATAATTAATTTTTTGGAGTGCCTGAAAGTCTTTGAAAAGAAACCGACAGAATTCGTCAAAAAAATTGAAGGGTTTAAGGATAAGTTGAGGTAAAATGACGAAAATCTTGCTTTCCTAGGCACCACAATGGACGTTTGTGGGCGCCTAGTGAACTCTTTGAGTATAGCCCGCCTAAGCTATTAAAATTATCAATGACTATAACTGGTATTGTATGGTATTCCCACTCATTTAAGTGAAATCTAGGATTTCAAAAAATAAAAAAGGCACAACATTTGAGTGATAACCACAAGTACTTAGCAAGACTTAAAATATACATGTATGCATGCATGTGTAACTTCATATACAAGTGCGTATTGGCACAGATAAACAAGCAGTTGATTGTAAAAATTGTATACTCAAGATTTACTAAAGTGGTTGTCGCAGAAAGTGCGCATTTCTAAACTTGATTACGCTTGCAAAGATATGTAAGTATGCATGTATACTGTATGTAAAATATGTATTTGTGTTTATGCATTAAGCCTTATCACAAACACTTTCGATTGCCAACTTATTGAGCACGAAATTCATTTGAAGCACCGATACCCTGAAAATAAGGTACTTTTAGAAGAAGATTATCTTAAAATGTGATAAAAACCTAAATTAAATTATTTCAGTTGATTCCGAATTGGGTGCCGGAAAATGATCATAAGACATGAATTGAAGGTAAAGGTCAAGCCGGTTAATATATTTCTGTCTTGGAAAAACTTATCATAAAAACCATATAATACATATGGACTCCTTAAACGAAGTACAGCCGAAAATAGTATCTAGGACGGCAGCTTCAGTTTCCTGCGTTCATAATCCTTTATGGTCCGCTTTTTAGGTTTTTGTTGTATGAGGTCCGGTTTTCACTATTAGATAGTCAGTGGATTATTGGGAAATATTTAGTATAATGTATATCGATTTGAAAAAAAGGTTAAAAGGGGGGGATAGAGGGGTGTATCCCAATCTTAAAACTGAAAACCGAACCTGCCGGAGGCTTATAGTTTCTAAGTAATTTAATGTTAAAGTTCTCTAATTTAGCGAAAAGTTAGTGTTGCCATGCTCCTGAAATAAAAACGAAGTTCGTATGCAGGGATGCTCAGTGGAAAGTTCATTGAAAAACTGCAGTATTTATTGCTGTAATTTAAAATTGAGAAATATTTTTGAAAATAAAAACATACAACTCATCGAAACTTAAAAACAATGATATTAAGCGCATCACAAAAAATAATAAAGTAATTAAAAGCCAAAAATTACGGTTTATAGGTGTATTGTATTGCTTTGATCAGTTTTACAAACAGGTCCTCATGCATAGAACTTTTTTCACATGGGCGGCCTTCGGCCGCGGTTCAAAAAAATAACCCTCATCAGTCCCACTCCGGCTACGCAATCCACAGTATTTTTGCGTAGAACTCCTTTCCGTGTTAAAACCGTTGAACCCAAAATTAAAACGTCATATGGGTGTATGTAGAAGGTTTGGCAGCCGCATCGCACATAGAGACAACGATGCCACGGAATGGGTCCGTTGTGAGCAGTGTATGTAGTAAGGAGGCACAATAACCCCCATCCCCTCCATTAACATTAAACTCAAATACTTAATTTTTGTTTCCATTTGCAGGCATCCGGCAACACCATACTGTTGTCATTCCAATCTTCTTCTTATTCGCGTTTGCCTTTAATTTTAATAAAAATAATTCGAATATTAGGATAAAAATAAATAAAAACACGCGTGTAAGTGTATATTTGGTGAATTTTAGTGAAGTGCTAAAAATATATAGTGTAATGTGGCAAATTATAGTGAAGTTCCTGAGCGCGTTTTGAAGGCAAATAATTACGAAATTATTACTTCCCGAATAATTTGGAGTTATAAAGAGTGTTCCTTAACACCTCACTAACATCTCCACCAAGTTTCATTAAGAAATACGTAATAGTTTGCCAAAAATTGCCCAATAGACATTATTATAAATTCCAGCCGGATTATTTATTGATGCGTTAATTGAATTCATGCCTTTTGTATGCATATATCGAGTTTCAAATACCTTTAAAATATTTGGCGAGTAATTATTGGTTCTGCTCGGATTTCTTGTTCCTGCATGGGTATACTCGGATGTGGTGAAAAACAGTAGGTAACCTTAGGCAGGCGAAACTTTTAGCAAATAACATTAACGAGACTGACACAATTGAAGTAAGGTCTCTCGCCAATTACCTAATGGTTCGCCATTTCGCATGCAGCTGCTAGTTTTGTCTACCAAGTCAGATTGACGTCTTCGCTGAATGGATATGGCAGCATGTTTTGTGAGGTTTATGTGGATTGGAATACTTCAGCCCTTGCTGAGTTGAACTTTCTCGGAATTTTATCTACCAAGGAGCTTTAAGCATTCAATAGAGGGACCAACCAGCGTTAGTGATGTTTCCAGCGTTGAGATATTTCTTTCTACTGGGCTATTGATTCGCTAATTTTTTTATTTATCTATCCATCTGTTAGAGTTTTATAGGTTTCTAAATCGTTGAATCGATCTTCGTGCTATTGTATTTCTACCACGTGATTAAAAATATGTACATGTAGCTCATAAAGTATGCGTACACTATACAAATATTTTTAAATTCATGAAGGGAAATATTTTTAAACTCATTAAGGGGTTACATGCAGTTAGAAGGCCGAAAAAAGCGAATTTTCCAGAATTTTTTCTGAGAAAACTTTTAAATTTATTAATCTAAAAATTTGTACACATATTATGTTATCTTTTAACTGTATCTTAAGTCTTAGTATTAGTAAAAATATTTATTTGGAAAGGAGCTATAACTGATCTCCGGGAGCTCCTCAAAAAACAGTTTTGCGGTCACCACTATATCTCTGAACTGGATCCTCTGAAAATAAAAAATCAAACCGATTTCTTTAAAGTAATTTTAAATCTAGTAATTACTCGAATAAGCAAAAAAAAAATGTTTGACAAAATCGCGGTTTCTCAAACAAACAAATCGATTTTTGACCAAAATGTCGGTCTTAAATTGTTTATAAAAAAATATTTATCGGTGAGAAAAAATCTTCCTTCTTAGTCCCGCGAGAGCGGGGCAGCTAAGGAGCAGGTGCTGAGATGATTCCACCTCATCCTCCACACATTATTCCAGGAGTAGAACGCAAATTGTCAAGGGGATCCCGATCCTCTCCTTTCGTAGGCACATTACCTCACAGGTCCCTTTTCTGATCAGCTCGTCGGTTCCGCAGTTTTCAGCAATGTCACTATGACCAGGTACCCAGATTATCCTTATGTCGAAGAATTTTGATGCAATCGAAAGTGAGACCAGCCATTCACTGACCAGTTTCGAGTGCACCATAATAGAGCCTAGGGCCCTAAATGCCGCTTGGCTACCGGAGTAACAGTTATTACGCAAGTAAGTAGCCAGTCAGTTGCTTCTTTGATTGCGGCTTACTCTGCTTGGAACAAACTGCAATGATCCGGTAATCTGAACTCGAGTGTGATGGGGAGCTCTTTGCAGAATACTCCTCCTCCAACCCTACCGTCCAACTTCGAGCCATCCGCGAACAGGTTAATTATACCATGTCCCCATGTGTTGTCCCGGTGCACTCCTCCCTTCATGAAATAAGGGTGGAGAGTGTTCCGCTTGGACTAAGTGAGAGTACACACTGATCCGTCGACGGGGGAGTGACCATGATATCCAGCTTTATGTAAAACTTTTCAAGCAGTTTCCGCACACATCCTTTTTTTAAATGTTTGATTTACGTTTGCAACATTTTTTTATGATGTATTGTAATTCGAGGGTTAACCTTTGCTATATTGATTATGCTGCGCTCTTCTTGGGCCGATAGTGTTCTTGGACGCCCCGACCTGGGCTTAGATATTGAAGTTGCGCTTTGCTTGTAGTTGTTTATTATGCATTGAACAGAGGAAAATGTTCTCCCAATAGCTTTGTCAATTTATTTAATTATTTATCGGATTTTTAAATAAAATGTGCAACTGAGTTCGCTAACCGATCAATTATTATAACGAATAATGAAAAGTGCGCAAATGCAAAACAAAAATCCTAATAAAGTAACGGTATTATTAAGAGACACAAATTATATGCAGCTTTCTGGTTGCTATATTTACAAGTTGGTGCAATTACTTACCGTTATTCTAACAATGAAGTGAAGAATCCTGTTATTTTCTTTTGATTTTGTAACTTAAGTTGTACGCAGACTTTATGGGCTATGTGTATGTGTAGGTGTAAAAATAAACCCACGAAGGTGTTGGGGAACTTTTATTGAGTCATAATGTGTGGCATGCTAAGTATCTACTGATAAACGTTGACCACACTTATAAAATGCTACCAAAGGATGTATGTACGTGTAGTTGAACCACTTGACTTTTAATTTACGATCTTAATGACTCGAACAATATTTCGATTTAGACCATTTAACCTAACTTAACTCTTCCTACCCCCTGCAAACCTATACCAAAATAAATTTAATAATGTTTTTTTGTGTTTTTGTAAATTACCCTTAAACACAAACTAAATTTTCGACTGCAACTAACAGCTTCTAACCAACTGTTTTATGGTAATGACACATAATGAGCAACATCATTATCGCTTACATTGATTGCTTTCATGAATTTAATTGAAATATAGCTATTAAAAATTTCTTTAATGCAGCACTTAAATGTGTGGAATCCTTGTGCATAGGTAAATGTGTGCAAGCCGCCTAACTGGGCTGAAACGAAAATGTCAAAGGAGTGGGTTAGCCAGTATGCGGGTATGTACACCCGAGTAAAAAAGCAGATACTCTCAGCAACTATTTGAGGGCACGCACTAACGAAGGAGATAAACAAATTGTAAATATAAAACCAAAACATACGCACATATATATAAAAATGTGTGGCTTATTAATAGCCAAATATATATTAGCTTTGGTATTCAAACGCAGAAAAAAAACAGTTTCGGAAGGGGAAAGCAAAGGGGATAATAATATGTATTTTATTTATTGGGTAGCCTAAAAAGTTCGGTATGAAATTAAGTAAAGTTAAAACATTTTTAAGTTTTCACATGAACAAATTCGCCTCATTTTTGACCTGTAGTAGTTTAACACTTTCCACTTAGAGGCCGCAACCGTAAGAAAACCGAAAAACTGGATTTCGTAGAACTCTATTGAATTGGGAACTATCAGGTACTTACAATAAAAATACAGCACTTATATACAGAGGGATCCTCTGAAGTCATCAAAAACCATTGCAGAAAAAATGTAATATCAGTACAATATGAACCTACCAGGCAAAATAGCTCATGAAGGCAAAGGAAAAGTTTGATTCAATAGCACAAATCATGGAGGGGACCAGAGGGTATAGAAAAATGGTATAACGTACTTTGAGCCTTGAACCAAAAATAAAATAATGCTGGCTGAAATGTCAGACGTTCTGAAGAACACGAGTTCTCAAACCGGTTGGCAAAAAAAAATACAGTCAAGTACAGTGGTGGCAACATATTGATTTGGGGAAGCTTCTCTTGGTATGGAGTAGGACCTATTTTTCTCATTACCAATACAATTGACACATTTAGTTACAAGGACATACTTCAAGAAGTGATGCTGGATTGGTCCCGATCTAAGCCCAATTCAAAACATTTGGGCAGATTTAAAGAAGCAAATCGAGAAGAAAATATTCAAAAATATGGAGGATTGACGGCAAAAATGAAAGCACTATATTTTTGCATCCCAACAGAAACCTGCCGCAGGATTAGCGATTCTATGCCAAAACGTATGTAAAAAGTCATTGCCAATCGTGGTGGATAAAATGGTTGTTAACTAAAGTTCGACAATTTAAACAATGTTTGGAATAAAATTACTACGTTCGTTTTGTATCGTATCTATTTGTAGTTCGTACCTATTTGAATGACCATATGAATATTCCCTTTTTGTTACCATTGGCACTAGTTTAAGTTTAAACATACTTGAATTACTATGATATTTATATTTGTTTTATTAATCTATGAAACAAAAACTATATTCATATATTCAATTGAATGTCTGTTATTATTTAGTATCCATTTTAATGACGATATGTGAAGATATAATTATTGGATACGCCCTTTTTTGTGTGTTTGACCGAGCTCTCCTGCTAATTTGTTGTGTGCGTCTTGATTTTTTTCACAATATAATGAGACTATCGTTTCATGCCGCCTCCGCGAAAAAATTTTTCTGTCATTTGGGCTTTCATTCCCACAGTGGGCCCCACCGAAAATATTGACTACTACCTTGTTCAATAAGTTTTTCAGCTCGATAAGAGAGGGTGCAAAGGAGATTTATGAACGAATGTCCTCTCGCAAACTTCAGGAAGATGTTAACAAAATCACCGAATGGACTACAAAGTGGCGTATAAAACTTAATGAAGCCAAGTCACTTCACGTGGATTTTACAAACAAAAAAATTCAATATCATCCTGTATATATTTCTTACTCCAATACGGCGAAGTACTTAGGGATGACGCTTGATGCCAAACTATGCTGGAAAGAGCTCGTTAAAATAAAACACGTGGAACTAAACCTCAAAATGCAAAAATTAAACTCGCTTACTGGAAGGAGGTCTCCTCTTTCCATACAAAATAAACTTTTAATTTATAAACAAGTATTTAAACCTGTGTGGACTTATGGTATACAGCTATACAACGATTTCAAAACAAGTTCCTAAAGAACGCAGTAAACGCACCATGGTATGTGAGGAACACTGATTTACATCGTGACATAAAGATGCCATTAGTATTAGAAGTTGTCAAACATTACGCTGTAGCTCATGCCGAAAGGCTCGAAAACATACTCGGCGACTTGCCAATTTAGATGACCAATGTCGGAGACTTAAACGAAAAAAACCAAATGATCTTGTTCCAGAAATTTTTATGACTGACAAATATATGTAAATTTCTGTCAGCTGTCTTCCAGTTTATACGTATTTCCTGTAAATACTGTTGAATTTAATAAAATAATATTAGGAGCATTTTAACAATAGTTAAAATCCATGAATTAAATTTCGGATTTTGGAGCATCCATCGTCCAGACCTGAAAAAATCATGCTTTACACATTTTTCAGCATTTCCAGATTCTCACTTCAGGAATGGAATTTATAAACTGGAATCTCGTTAGCACAAGTTTTTTGATGTGCAGAGAAACTATGCTCAAAAATAAATTGCATTTCAAAACATAAAATTGCGTTTTTCTTATCGAACCACAAAACTTATTGGCCAAGCAATTCGTTTGTTAATCATATAAATCCAAAATTTTAGGTTAGGTTAAGTTATGGTGGTAGTCGGTCTGCACGACCAACTCACTTAGACCTCCTTGTGATGCCACTGTGCTACACGGGAACCCCATTTACCTTTCTTCGTGTAACCAATTTGTGGCTCTTATGAAACGTAGAATTGAATCCAACCCCACGCCAGATAGCTCTGTAAGAGGATTAAAAAGTATTTACTTAGACAACCTGCTCTGATTTTAGCTAGAGCTGGGCAATTGCAAAGGAAGTGCTCAACTGTTTCTTCCTCATCTTTACAACTTCTGCAATATTCATGTGAGAAAACTCCTAGTCTTGAGGAATGCCTGCCATATAGCCAATGACCGGTTAGACAAGCCACGACCTTCGAGATATTGTCTCTTGAGAGACTAAGCAATTCCTTTGGCCTTTTCTTGTTTATTTGCGGCCATAGTTGTTACACATGTATCTTCATCTCTCCATGACCTATTGGTCTCTTGGATAATGTTGTTTTTTATTATTAGTTTACTTGTGGCCCTGGGTATTCCAATGGTATTTTTGTAGCTGAGCAGGTGAAGAGCAGTGCCTTTTCTGGCTAGCTCATCAGCCTTATAGTTTCCCTCAATATCTCTGTGTCCTGGAACCCAAATAAGGCTGACCTTGAATACGGCATTAATATCATTTAGGCCTTCCCTTGTTAGTCTATTTCTTGTTTGTGACTATTCAGAGAGTGCAAAATAGAAGCGTGGCCAAACCACCGGTCTTTCCATAGCGCCATATTTTTGAGTCTGAGCGCCGAGGCGGCGGCCACGTGTTTCCCTACAAGATTTAGGGCAGGTAAATTGATTGGCACTTCCAGCACTTCCAAAATTTTAAATATTTTACAAAATTTGTGTCAAACGTTCAAACTTTTTAATAATATAATAGTTTTTAGAAAAGTTTCAAATATGGAACAAATTTTTAATATTAAAATTTTTCATACAAATTGTTTTAAAAAATATTTAATATTTTAAATATTAGTAATCGATCACCTTAAAAACCTTTGCCATGTGTTATTTAAATATTAATAAAAAAAATAGAATATTTGAAGACGCGTATGAAGATTTATAGTACATCTGACATCATAGAAGATCTTAGAATCGAGGAATTCGAAGCGAGGCTTTTAAATTCTAATTACGAAGTCATATAATATATGTATGCATGTGCATTCAATACAAACTTGGATATCGCTTCCAGAGCAGAAATGACCTCAACATACTTTTTCTTGATATTACAATACTAAAATCTACTTGTTCAAAGCCTACACGCAGACACGAACAGATCGTCTTAACGTAAATTGAACATTTTACGATATCACATTCGGGCCTCGTGTTTCATTCAAAAGTTAAGATATGACTGGTAGACCGCAATCTTACCGCCTCAATGATTTGACAAGACTGGTTTAACTGCTTAACTGCGTAATTATCAGCACCGCAAATGACATATCAGTCTTATCGAATACCTGTGAATGCATAAATGTGTGTGTGTAATAATTTTAAGGATATCCCAATACCAGTGCTGTCAATCTAAAAAAATTAAACATTAATTGACGCGCTACTTCAGTTGTTATTAATCTTATCAGTGTTGTACTCTCAAACAAGCACGGAAATACTTACGCACAAGCCTGTTACATATATGTTTGAGAATGCTGTAGTTATAGAGCGTGGTATTCAGGGTCTTATAGCAAGAAATCGCTAATACAATAAGTTGAGTTGTTTTTAATTTGTAGCAGTTTGGAAATTAATTTCATGATTTTTTTAACACATTTTGATTTATAGCCAAGCCTCTTTTATTTGTTTTTGCATGTTTTGCCAAAAAGAACCCCTCAGGAGAGATTAGCTTCATAATACAAAAACCCAATGCAAATCGGATCATTTGTGCATATTTATTAGTCTACAAACATACATACAAAATGCACACAAAAACTATATACAAAAAAGAAAAAATTCTACAGATTTTGCAAAAGTAATAATGTAAATTAGCTTACAGTTTTTATTACTTAGAAATCTCGTATGTCCTACTCGCATATCCTACAGAGATTTATCTTGGTGGGCTCAAAATGTCTTCGCACTTACACCAATCGTCGTCTTCTGCCTTCAGTGTTGTGGCCACTAAAAAAATCCTGCCTCATCTTCTGGGGAGACTCACATTTTGGGTCTACTTTCTGCATTACTTCCGGAGGTCACAGAAGGGCGTTCATGAAATGGACCAGTTCTATTCACCCACGTCTGGGTCCACCATATTTGTAGCCAGCTTCATGCTATAGGCTCGTCTTCTTATAGCTCTGCCTGTGAGGCTCCGTTTTGTTGTACTGTATCGAGGTCTACCTTGTTTTCCATAATACGTCTTCAATGAATATTTTAGCCGCATTCCAGTTGTCTCCGCGGTCAAGCATTTCGGTCTGATTATATCGCGATATCGGCTCCTTCTGGGCATCTTTTTCCACGAGCCATCTGTCGCAACTGAAGAACGTGTGGTTGGCGTGATCGCTTGGTGCTCCGCACAATATGCACCTTGGGCCGCTTACCTTACCTTACCTATGCGGTATGGGTATTTCCGGAAGTATTCGTGGAACTGAGTCATAAAATAATTCACTTCCCCGAAGTTCCTTTCTGCCCATTTGCCTATTGTTGGAATGAGTTTCGTTGTCCATCTGCGATTCAGTATCCCATCGGCTTTGCCACCGTTCCATCCATTCGTTCCCGGGCCATGAGGTCAACAGGTATCAGCCTGCTAATCAGATTGTTCCGCCCTAATGTATGTATAATTGGAGGATAGTCGCCCCTCGGCAGACAATGGCAAACCTCCGAATGTATTTCTGCTATGAAAAAGCTCCTCATAAAAATATCTGCGTTTGGAGTCGTCTTGAAACTGTAAGTCCCTCCATTTGTGGAACAACATCAAGACGCATACCACAAATAGGAGGAGGTCGGCCAAACACCCAAAAATGGTTTACGCTCCAATTATATATAAATAGTTTTCGAACAATATACTCAATAAAACCTGAGCCAAGTATTTAAAAACTATATGTATTGTATATGTACACGAAATATACATATATGTATGTATAAATATGATTACTAGCGGATCCAGATACTTCAGTTTCACTCAAAATAATTGCATTTGCTACTTCATAACACAATACAGGGTATGCCATCAGCCCCCAATTAATTGTGAAATATAATTATATTTAAATAAGTAGCTGCCTCAGTTGGCTCTGTAGTCACATAGCCATTCAACTCAACTAAAAAACATTATGACTCTCGGGAGATATTCATTTTAGGAATCTGGTTAATTTATGGACTATCCAAATTAAATTTCAACAGAATTCTAGTGAACTTAGTACCCAAAACATGGATTATTTGATAAAATGTTTGACATGAATCGCCATTCTGCTGAAAGAAAAGCAAAAAATGGCCAATAATGGCACTACTCCAAAATCATTATGAAACTCTTACTGGAATCTTTACTTTCTCGACCATCGTATGCGGGTTTTCGTGATCAGCGGGTTTTCGTCCCAGATATAAGAGTTCACATAGGTGTTGCACGCACATCACTTATAAACTATTTTTCAACAAACACTCACCTTTCAATAGCATTCACTTTGCGAGCAAGTATTCTTTCAACAATTCAAAATGTTCTTCAATCGAAAGGCTATCCATTTCGTGCTGTGGATATCGTATTGGGCTTCTGACTCTTTCGCATTGCGAAATAGTTTTAATTTTCGAAATATCATGTGATTTAAAAAGAAATCAGTCCATGGTCCACCCTTTGAAAATGCTATTTCTATATTTTACGCATACATATCTACATACATATCACCACCTACACGATGGTGTGTAATTTTCTCTTCAATAAATTACAACCCGCTCTAATGTAGACTTACATTTGCTTTCATCATATCTCAAAACCGTTAATATGCTATTGCCTTTGAGCTAAAAGAATCAAATCATAACGACATCAACATCTGGAAATATTGGGTAGCGTAAAAAGTTCGGTAACGAGTTCGAGCGATAATCAAATATTGTTTCCTTAATGAAATGTATTTGACCAAAAGTGTACAATGTTTATTAGTGCATTTTTCCTTTATTCTGTGCATTTTGAGCGAAAAATTGGCTATATTTTACTATATTCTACTGACTTTTGTTTTACTAGAGATCGAAACAAGTGATTGTCAGGGAGTGAAATGTTAAGAGTAACTGGTGGATGTATCAAAACTACTCAGGAAACTCATGCCACTTTTTTTCAAGCCTCATCAAAGGTTTATGTAGTCTGTGAGTCGTGATGTAACATGACATCTTTTCTGTTGATCAAATGTGGCTGAATGGTCTTATCAATCTCACCGGGCTTTAACTCAGTTTCTGCTTTTTTACGAATGGAGAATCTTCAACCCACTTAATCCCCAATAATTCTCGAATATTATAGTCGTATGTGACCTATTTTAGTTAGTCTTTTACAGCCGATTTAAGAATGGCTCTCTTTCTCCCTGTTTCAGTGGAGTTTTGCAGCTGGAAATTCGGTTCAAAATGCTGGGTTGCCCAGATCCGACGGACCTTTTTTAAATAAAAAAAAAACACGATTTGTTTGATATTGACGATAGTAATCACTTTAATTGGTTCAAGTAGATTTGTTGGCATCACTTTTTGAATATAATAGCTCTCAAATGGCCGCATTGAGCCTGTACGGCGTATTGTGCCCGTTTTGCAGCTTTTCCATAGTTTTAGCTAACATTTCGGTTGGAATAGCGATGTTGTTCTTGAGCTCTTCTATGGTCTTTGGCTTATTAATATAAACCTTTGATTTTAAATATCCCCACAAGAAGAGGGCAGATGGCGGTAAATCGGGCGAACGCGGTGGCCAGTAAAAATCGCCATTTTTCGACATCAAACGACGAGGAAACAATTTCTTCAAAAAATCGATTGTGATGCGAGCTGTATATGGTGGAGCGCCGTCTTGTTGAAACCAGAACTACCTCATACGCTCTCGACGAATAATTGGCATCACAAAAGTGGTTATCATATCGCGATGACGCTCCTGATTGATGGTAACAGCTTGACCATCTTCATTTTCGAAGAAAAACGGCCCAATAATCGTTTTCGCACTAGCGCCGCACCAAACAGTGACTTTTTCGTCGTTAAGAGGTACCTCTTGAATTTCGTGAGGATTTCCAGTGGCGTAAATACGGCAATTTTGCTTGTTTACCGTCCCATTCAGTAAGAAATGAGCCTCATCGGACATGATGATTCTGTTCTTCTTCTTCTTCTTTTGACTTCTTTTGTTGGATGTAAATTTCAACAATTTGGGAGCGCTCGCGTGGCGTGTACTGTTCTATGGTAAAAATCTGCTTGGACTGATGCTTCCAACGCGGTATCTCATTAAGCGATCTGACGTCTCTGTCAAAAGATACAGGGTTGCCAGATGGGTCCGTCGAATATGGGCAACCCTGTATGCATTATTGTCAATTCAAGTGGTACCACGCTCATTCACTTTAATTTTGCATTCGTCCTTTTTGAAAATTTTCAAAACTTTTTGTTAGTGATTGCCTGTGTCAGTTTCCTTAAATTTTTTTGCATAATTTCTTCGACTTATCCAATGATTAGTTAAAGATCGCAGTTAAAAAAATTCCAAAAAACCATTCCGCTACTCTTTTTCTAGAAACTTGTTTTCAAATTTTTTAGATTACCCAATATTCATTGAATAAAAACAACACGTGCGAAATTTATAGCTATAAAAAGCAACAAAAATCGAAAAAATATTGGAAGCAAGCAATGCATGAGAAAATCAGCACAAAAAAAAATCAAAAACAGATATGCATACACATACATACAGTGTACGGCTTCGACAGCAATTGCGGCAGCCGGATTGGGTGGCCAGAGTGTAAGCAAGTGTACGTATATGTGTGTGTGTGTGCGTGCGGGTTTTATTTACATTCCATATGGCTGTATGCTTGCATTGACATGCTGATGTTGCTGCGGCTATCTGTTGCTGCCGCTCTTAAATATATACCTTAGTATATGAGTCTGTATGTGTGTGGATGTCAGTCATTTTCGAGTACCGCCCGATATGACTGCGGAACGAAGTAAATCAAATATAAGTATAAATGAAATAGTTATGCTAACGTTTTGCTTAGTTGGCTTGAAATTGTCGCATGGAATAAGTCTATATATGGCTTATCGAGAAACGGATTTAACGGAACGTAATAACGTAAAATTTGTTTAATGCCAAGCATCGTTAATAAAGTGAGTGCTGTTGGTTACAAGCCAAGTAAAAAAAATATTATTATTAGTTATGAATAAATGCCTGATCCAATATTACATATCAAATGTTAAAGTCAAATGTGAGTTGTTACTTAATTTTTTTTTTTCACCACAAGTGCAAGTTAAAGCAAGAATGAAATAAAGTTATTAATGCATATTATCATGACCAATCACATTTTAAATTTTTCAAAAAAGCCCCTATTATTTTATACTAAAAAAAGCAACACTACAGTAAAAAAAATTTATAACAAATTGAAATTATAATACTTTACAGCAAAAATTGTTTTAAAAAATCCCCCTTAAGTCGTTCTAAGAATTTTTTTTAACAGATTAATTAAAAACTGTAATAAAAATATTTTGATTATTATTGGCGAATATTAATTCTAATGGAGTAATTTTCGTCAAATATATCATTCATCAATATTAATTTAGATAAGTGAAGGAATCGTGAAAAAATAATGCAAAACATTAACAAACTGAAGTCTTCAAAAAAATAAAATAAATATAAAAAAAGAAAAATATATATAAAAAAAGAAATATATAAATAAAGAAAAAAAACCAAATACAAAAAAATTGTGCTATGAAAAAAATCTAAAAATTATACTGCCGTAATCAACCCATAAAAACCGAACTTTTAGAAAGAAAAAATCGAGAAACTTTACCGGAGTAAGCGGCAAAAAAGAAATCGAACCAAAAGAAAAAATCTAAAAACTTAAAAATTTTGTTTTGCTCTGAAATATAAATATAAACTAACAAATAATTAAAATCGTGTCAAGAAAAATATCTAAGAATAAGACTTAAAAAAACAATAGAAACAATAAAAAAAAACAATGGAAGACGTGCTCGCATTTTTCGCTAAAATATATTGTAAGCAAAAGAAAAAAATCAAGCTAAACCTCACGACGTTTTTAAATGGGAAAGAAAATACTAAAAACCAACCTCATCGATAGCGTTAAACAATAATTATTTTTTTTAACAAGAAAGTCTAACAAATTCTTAAAAAGTAACGGCGATTAGCATTAAGAGAAGAAATCGTATTTAAAAAAGAATTCTTTGAAACTTGAGTAATACGAAAATATAAATAAATAAAAAAAAGTATAAAAAATATGTATATAAATTAATATATATTATATGTGTATACAAGTGTATATATGTTTATGAATAAATAATAAGTAATTAACTAGTGTACAAATGAATCTTTTTCCCCCTGGAATACTCCGTCGACGAATTCTTGTTGTTTAGTAGTAAATGGCTGCTTCGAAAAATTGTGATCTTTAAAAGTTTTACATTTTTAAACGAAGGTTTCAAACTTGAAAAAAATTTCGCATATTTAAAAAACTGTTAGTCAAATAAGAAAAACGATTCTTTAATAAATTTAATTCATTTAATTAATAAGTTTAGATTTATAAATCAATTCTGTTTTTAATAAAATTATTATTTTTTGTTTACAAAAACTTCTTCAAAAAGCAATGGCAATGCCCTTCAAATGTGGCATTTTACTAAACAACAACTTTGTAAAAAGAAACGAATAAAATTTTTTTTTTTAATTTTTGTTTTTCATTCACAAAAACTTTTTGAAGAAGCGGCAATGTCCTTCAAATATTTTTTTTAATAAAAAAAAATACACTTTGTAATAAACAAAAAATAAAAAAATATTTTTTAATACAATTGTAATTTAGAGACAACTCTGTTTCCAAAAAAAAAATTAAATTGTTTTAACAAAAGAAAACACAAATTATCTAATCATCATAATATAATCAACACGCTTTTGTAAATAATACAATTTTATTTTTAATTATTTTCTAGCCACTCTAAATATTTAAAAAAAAGTTGTTTTCTTCAATAAATCAATCAATTTTCCCAAAAATATTTTTTCAGGATTCTTTTTAGATTTATAAATAGTAATCTTTTGCAATGTTTTTTGTATCTTTCTTTTACTATGTATTTATAAATAATATTAAAAAAAAAAAATAAGAAATTTAAAAAAAAAGTTCTTCAAAATTCTTAGTTTTCAATATTTTTTTTTTTTTGTATTTTTTTTTCAACGAAATTAAAAATGTACACAAAAACTATTTTTTCATGAAATTTAGAAGTACCTATGTTAATTATTTTCATTTTTTTTGAAATATTTTACTTTATTTTTAAAATGCCTTTCCATGAAATTAAACATTATTTATAAATACAATATTTTTTAATTATTTTTGAAACTAGTTTATTTAAAAAATTATTTCAAAAAACACATAGACAACAATGTACTAATGAAATATAAAACCGATATAAAAAATACATAAAATAAAAACTAAATATTGGCTGAAATATTATAAAATGTTCAAGCGCCGTAGCCGAATGGGTTGACGACCTTTCGGAAGGCACGAATGTTCAGTTAGATGTGTTCTTTTAATTCCATGGACACTTGTAGCATAGGTTAGGTTGCGGTGGTTTCCACACCACACAAGGCTAGTGTGACACAAGGTAAAATAGTGTGAATGAATGTCGATTCCATATCAACTAAGCATCCAAAGATGTAGGAGTTTTGACAAGAACGAGACAGTGGCAGAGGAAGTGTTCAATGCTTTCCACCTCCTCCTCCTTTCTGCAGGCGTGACAGAAGTCATTTGAGGGAAATACCACTTCCATGTATTCTCATTAGGCAGTGGCCGGTGATGTTACCAACCCCCGTACTCATGGAATGCTGGTCTAGATTGATAAGTGACCTAATTGTGTGCTCATTCATTCAAGGCCAAACAGGCTCCATTGCAGATCTGCTGTTGGCTTGCGCGATGTAAACCGACCAGAGAAATATAATTCAAGTCCAAACTCTCACATTTTAATATGTGCTAAAAATAATAAAAAAATATAAACTATACATTTTTTACATATAAACCGAAGTAAAAAAAATATATAAAATACATTGCAAAACAAAAAAGTTAACGCTGTTTTTTTGATAAAAAATTAATAATACTTAGTCTTATCATCTCTTTTGGAACTCATCAAGAGTTTTCGTATTTAATTTAATAATTTTGTGAAATATTTTAACAAATTTTTAACATAAAATATAAAATTCGGTTCAATTTCCACGCACTTTTGCTCCAATCGACCGACCAAAATGGTCATAGGGAAGAACAAGTGCACTCACTGGCTGTAGACATTTCCGAACTGCATGCAAACGTTAAACAAAAGCACATATGAATGCTTGAATAGAGCTTACGAAATGCTCAGAAACAAGAAAATAAACAAAAAGAACACAATTAGAAGCAAAAGCAAAATAAACACAATCAAGTCAGACAGGTAGACAGGTAGGCAGCTACATAGGTAAACGGCGACGGTATTTGGAGAGCACCAAACAACCGACAACAATGTAATAATCTGAACAACAGAGTGCAACAACTTGTCGCCACCAGTGGCGGCGGCATCGGCGTCGTTGTTGCCAAAACGCGTCCGCATTAGAAAGTTGGCCTTGCTGTTGGCTGGCGCTCGCGCTTTAAAAACCGTTCATTAAGTAGCTGAATGCAACGATAAGCTGAGCTGGTGAACGCGCTCACACACAAACGAAGCGAAACAATTGAGTGCTTCGATTTAGTAACAAAAAGACAAAAGTAAAAAAGAAAATCATCAAACGGGACTAATTAAACTCCATATAAAAAACTCTTATATACTTAACTGGTGGATGAAAAAAGCAAAAATGCAAACATTTTAATTGGCATATGCTTGCATTGTGTGTAAAATAGTAACAAAAAAACAGTTTCAATCATTACTAAAAAATATTTTTGTTTTTCTATATTTTCTTTAGTGCAAATGGTGTTAGGCGCATAGTAAACAACGATTCATATTTTACTGCTTTTAAATATTTCGTATTTTCCTATACGAAAAATATTTACAAACGCGGCAGTGTTAAACAAGAAACCAAAATATTAAAATAATTAAACGACTATTTCCGTGCCAATTTCAAGCAACTGTAGCAATTGTACTCAAAGCAAAACCAAATTATCAAAAATGACTGTGAAAAAAATTTGGCCAACGAGCGGTAGCATGAACGTGGATACTCCGGCTGCGCCCAAAGATGACAACGAAGTGGTTTCAAAGGGAGGCTGTAAGTAAAAAAATCGTTAATTTTATATATACATACATGTGGATGTAAATAAGAATAAGTGACTTAGACTGCTGAAAACTTACAAGAATGATAGAAGCGTAGATTGGTTTGAGTTTGATGGTTAGTTGTGCGGGTCGGTCCAGATGTATTCACGATATATATTTTTATTTGTTTTACTACAAAATATTCATTATGGGCTTATAAATTTAACTTATTTTACAATTTGATGAAAATATTTACGTTACATTTGTGTGAGATTTTGTTACTTCTGCTTTGTTTCCCGTTGTCATTCGTTCGTTGGCGACTTTGAAGTATGCATCTGCTACATACAAGGTGGCCTAAAATTAATTATCCAATTTTGTTGTCTATAACTTTTTTATTAAGCCGTCTAGATCACAAGTGTCAAATACACTTGACGTACGACGCCATTTGCAAAAAATTTAAATCTTCCTATAGGGTGATTAATTTTGCGCCACCTTGTAGATCACAAGTAAAACACTTTTGTAATACATAGTTATAATAGAAAGAGTTTCATTTTTTTATTTTGTATTATTCTTCGGTAAATTTTAATATATTACAATATATTTTAAGTTCATTTGTTGGAGACCGGTAGATTAAAATTTCATTGAAAGGCAATGACAATGGAAGAGTCGACTACAGATTTAATTAGAAAAATGAGTGTAACTTTGCAATGATGCATTTGTAGATGAGATATGTGAGAGAGATCTGGAGAGAGTATAAAAACAACCAGGTTTAGCGAAAAAAATTAAAAGCTTTAAGTTGATATAAAGAATGAAGAAAATATAAGGACAAAAATTGTTCATGAACCAATAAATCTTTACAAAAATCTACAATTACGTGAACACAACAGCTGTCTCTGGCAAATTCACTGAGAACCGGGTGTGGACGATATGAACAACCTTCTATGTACGTTCTCTCAACCGTGATTAAAGAGTAGATTGAAGCAAAATTTCGTGTGCGAATCAGGGAGACATTTCAAAGGAACTAAAATTTAAGCTCATTCATTACCTTTTTCAAATTTGTTTTTTTTTGTTTTTACCAATGCAATCTAAGATGAAAACGCGTAATAATCTTTAAACACTGACCTCAACTCAGTTCTTCTTATTGAATTCTTAAAATAATATTTGTCTATCTATACATTTATTGTGGTTCTTTAAAAAGCAAATGAAAGATTTCTTAGTCTCATCAACTCAATCGGTAGTAACATATGTAAATTATGGTCTCGATTGGAGACGGTTAGGCCGTGTCGCACAGTGATCTAAGGTCAGATTGCAATATGAAGGCTAAAAAAATTAAATTAATTTATATGTATAGTATCTAAAGCTTCTTCTCTTTTATTTTATAAGTAACACATTTCACTCGGAAAATCATTTTACGCAAATACATATATAATTAGGTGTAAGTTCAAACGTCTGCTATGGTTGGTGCCAATTTGCCGAACGACCCTTAGGCTATGTCACACTTCGTTTCGATCCTCTGTTCATTCTTGTACTTCCGTGTTCGTCAGTTCGCTGTGTTGCATTTCGTTACGTTAAATTGTTAAAAGGTGTGTCCGCTTCTCGTCGTCTTACGTCCGTCTATCACTCCTACATGTAATATCTTCAACTGTAGTAGTAAAGAAATCAAAATTAAAATAAATTAAGAAATTTAAATTAAAATAAAACTAAACGAAATTTAAATTTTCATATCTTCAACTGTAGTAATAAAATAACTAAAATTAAAATAAATTGAAGGCTTAAAAATTTAAATTTCTTTAGTTTTATTTTAATTTAAATTTCTTAATTTATTTTAATTGTTTTAATTTTAAATTTATTTCAATTTAATTTTTTTTTTTTAATTTTTTTACTACTATAGTAGAAAATTAAAAAAAAAATTAAACTTTTTAGCCTTAAATTTATTTTAATTGTAGTAAGAAATCTAGTTGAGAGCATCAACCTAAAGAATTTTCTGCTTTTAAAGCTTATATGAAAATTTCTGTAAGTCAGTTCAGATCAGATATTTGGCTAGCACAAAAACGAAGACCTAAAATGTATTTTCTATCTCGAATTCGCACCCTTAACTATTCATCTTCAAACTCCCCAATGTAAGCTGAAAGGTATTTCTCAGCTGACAATAGCAAACCACGAATAATCAATGAGAAAGTAATTTTGTTTTTCTATTCCCCTGGTTTTGCTTTCTTTGTCTCGGTGCGTTTTATAAACTTATACTTTTACTCGGTACTGTCTCTTAACATGGCCTTGAAAGCAAGGGTTAAATCACTAAGCAAGTAATGTATAAATAACTCAACGGTTAAATCGTAAAAACCTGTTGCTGAATTCACCGGTTCGAGCTCATTAAAATAAATAAATAAATTAATAAAGTGCACAATTGTATACAAGTATATGCATTATTTGCATATTATTATAAAATAGAGTAAATATTTTCATTGTCATTGATATGAGTTGCCTTTGAAGAACCTTGCAGGGAAATCAACTCGGATCGAACAGGTATTTAGAAGTTAGAATCATGACTTGTAGAGTGAATGCTTCAGGATAATCAATTGTGCCCTGCTATTACACCTTTTGGCCTGTCAAAGTGCCAACGCATTACGCCGTTAAAATGCAAGAGTTTTAAATAGGCGAACAGTTCATTCTGCATCAAAAGAGAGGAATCCCACAAACTTGCCAAAGTATCGTCCAATAGAGGATTCCTTTGGTAATTTAAGTTCGTTGGTATACAAAAACAGCGGGCGTGCTAAAATCCGTGAAGAATTAAAAAAAACCAAGTTTTGCATGTATAAGTAAAATCGATAAAAATGCCATCCGACGATCATTCGAAGCTCTGATATACAGCTGCTGAGGTACTCTTTTCAACTATATATTAATTTTTCTTAATGATTTACCATTAATAATTTTATTGCAAACTACCTGTGAAGAAATACAACAAATCCCTTTTCCATCGGTTTAAAAAAATATTCCGTTAATGTAAAAGAAGGGAGATTTGTTCTGTTTCCTTTTCATCTCATTCCCTGGAGACAGTTATCGGTTCTAACCGCATCTGTATCGAAGTGGTTTCCAATTGGCCCAATTCGTACTAGTTATACACCAGCATTTTTTTCACTACTTCAGAATTACCTTGCAAGGAATAAACACAATGCTTTTTCTGCATATAGTAATCATTGTAACCAACAAAAACAAACAAAAAATAAAACAGAGCTCTGAATTTTTAAAATTACTACCAGGATTATTGTTGGTGGACTCGATATTGAAATACCTAAGTCGTATTTATGGTTGAATAGTGACTCAAAACATTTTTACGTGTACGCTCCACACCGAATCACTGTCAAATGAGTTTATGCCTATATTAAATATTGTTAGCCTGCGGCTGCAAAAGTTCAACAAACCGGTAATTGTATATATCATCGCTTAAAAATAAACCATATAAACTTATTCTCCAAAGCCATTTCATTATTTTTCCACATTATATTTTCATATTTCTAAATTAAGTTGAGAACCTGCTTGACAGCGTAGGGATTGATTTACTTCAAATCAAAATAACGTGGCCAGGAAGAATCAGCTAAAAAATCCGGAAGATGAGCTTCGCTCACCAAATATCGTACTATTTTCACATTTAACCATTTCCCTACTATAAGGTGCTTGTGCTATTTTTGGTGAAACACTGGCTTTTATGAGAACAAAACATAGTTAGCTGATTAATTTGGTATAAAATATGCTCGTCATTATTTTCCAGATATAGAAATCAGAGGGTATATATTTTTCATATTTCTGCTTTCATATGCTTATTAAAGCTTTGCAGAGTTTAGCAAACAGCGAGAGATTTATGCATTTTTGAAAAAATAATCACTTCGTGCGGTGTGCGTCTTGATGTTGTTCCTCAAATGGAGGCACCTACAGTTTCAAGCCGACTCCGAACGGCAGATATTTTTATGAGGAGCTTTTTTATGGCAGAAATACACTCGGAGGTTTACCATTGCCTGCCGAGGGGCGACCGCGATTAGAAAAATCTTTTTCTTAGTCTTGATCTTTCACCGAGATTCGAACCGACGTTCTCTCTCTGAATTCCGAATGGTAGTCCCGCACCATCTCATTCGGCCACGGCGGCTGATTAGTTATTACGATATATATGGCTGACCGCCGTAGATGAATGGGCTGGTGCGTGAGTACTATTTGGAATTGCACAGGTCCGGTACCCCCGGACACAAACATTAAATCATAGAAAACATTTTTTCTAATAGCGCTCGCCACTCAGCAGGCACAAAAAAGCTGCCATCTGCCGTCCGGAGAAGACGTAAAACTGTAGGCCACTCCATTTGTTGAAAACATTAAGACTTACTCAACAAATAGAAGCAGGAGCTCGGCCAAATACCCAAAAAAATGAGTAACCGCCAATTATATCACACTTACGAACGCTGCATATAAAAGAATAGGTATATTGGTGCATCAGACAGTGACAGGTTAAAAAATGAAATAGAAATGCTGGAATACCGGCATACAAATATAATAGATTTGTTTGTTCGAAAAAGTAATTAAATCTGTAAACACTGCAGTTTTTGCTCAATTATTGTTGTTTCTTTTTTAAATCAATACTTAACACTTTCCAGTAATTACACTTTATATTTTTAGTATTGTTTAAATCCGGAATTCGTGCAAAAATGTGACTAAATGCTAAAGAAATTACGTACGAGCACTTCTGGGTATATAATGTAATAAGCAATTAGAACTCTTTCAAAATTGTTTTGCTTGTTTTCCATATTTTTGTTTATTGCTGCTTCATTTAGCGCTCACCTCCCTTCATTGAGCAAAAGTGAGTTCAAAACAAAGGAATGACGAACAACAAATAAATAATAAAAAAGGCTATAAGTAAGTGAAAAATTTCCATGTTTAGAAGAACGAAATTAAACACAGTATTCAAGTGGAGTTTCAGCTTTAAAAAACTATCAAAATTCTCGAATAGCGAATACAGTAAGTTGATTGGATAGCCTTTTTTTAATCAAACAGATACCGTTTAGAAGACTACTTAAATGACCAAAGGTATTTGATTTATAACAAATGTTTATGAAGCATAGTTAATTCATATTTAATTGAGGAATATTATAATATTATATAATATATAACTGCACAAGCAAATACCTTTCAAAAATAGGAAAAACATAACACTTATATACTGTTAATGTACCTAAATCTATTATTTTTGTATGCGATTGAAAGCTTTATTCAGATTAGATAAAATGAGAGGACTTAGGTTTAACAAGCACTTTTTTGCAGTTGAAGGTATTTCCTCTTTCATGGGAAACCTTTTCTTTATTGGTAAAAACCGGGACTGTCGGTTTTCACAAAAAATCTCTTGAGGCGAATTTTTCACCAGCAAAATCATTCGCTGCAGAATGGAACAGATTATAATCACTTGGGGTCTGATCGATTTATTTTATATATACGAATATTATCAATATGAACCAATATGAGTGATGGGTATTACAACTTTTAAAATTTTGTGATATACCTATATATGTAGGTTCCATTAACTCTTATTTGGAGCATAGGACGTTAGATGATTCGATAATCAAACTAAATATCAATCAATCAGGTTGCTAGCCTGTCTGCCCTAGAAATTCTATAGGTTCTTCCAAGCAAGTATTTTGCTTGTTTTTCTTCGCGAGTGGTATTATATACCCCAAATAGTCCATATATCTGAAGATCAGCACCTGGTGACGCATCTAATGGCAGACAAGCAATACCGCATGGAGGCTGACTGACTCAAAATGAAATATAGCGCAGCTATATATTTATATAAATACATATTAACCTGCATGAGTTTGCAATTTTTTCTTGTTGGGAATAACTTTCAGCACTGCGGTTTGTTCGTATACAGCTGTCCAACAAAAAATTCCCACCTCTTGTGATTATAAATTGTAACTCTTCATTTATGAATTTAATTTGAACTAGCTTTCAATAAAAATATAGTTTATTCTACTCTATTTATTCTTATATTATATCTAAGTAATATAAATCCAGGTCCTCAACCTTGTATAAAATTCTGAAAAGGTCTTAAAATTTTCATCAAAACTTCAAACATTTTAGCGAGAATCTTTAGAAAAGATTTGAATATGCAATTTTATATCCCATTCAGTTTGAGTGAATAAAGTGAAGGTCTGAAGTGCCCCAAAAATTGCGTTAATTTAAAAAACATTGTTCTTAGTAATGTGCATTTTTTCCATATAAAAACTATCACGATTTTTGAAGCATTTCATATTTTCAGTTTATTAAGAGTATACTAAAATTGTATGAGCTAAAAAATAGTATACTTCAAAGTCTTCTAAAAGTGCTGATTAAAAATTTGAAAATTTTGAAAAAAAATTGAAGAATTATCTTCAATTTCGTACATAGATTAGAATGGCTCAAAGAATGTGTGATTTTGTATTTTTTCTTTTTATTTTTGAGAAAATAATACCAAGCGAAATGGGAACAGATTAAGATAAAGCGGTGTTGGAGATATAAAAAACTGCCACTCCTTGTTAAAATTTCCACGTATGTAACATGGAGAACAGAAATTTTATATTTCATACCATTTTTATATTTTGTACTTAGGTTAGGTTAGCTTCATCTAATCTACGCCAATCTGCAATGTAGTATAACCTTTCATTAGCTGAAGTAGAGGTCACTACGGCTTTAATGAACCACAGTAATCCCCTCTAAAATGCGGTACTTTTATAACGATTTTATAATCCCTCATATAACGCGGTATTTCCCCCATATCAGCAGTATAACGCAGTTTTGCTGTACTGTGAATTATTTTAAGAGTTCATAATTAAATTTATATTCTGCTTATTTTTGAAAATTAATTTTTGATTTTTATGTCAGCGCTTCTGATATATCAAATCCGCTTTTTACCACCAAGAAAGCGACTATTCTCAATCAATAAAAAATTTACGATAACATATCTCCAACTTTTTATTCAGCTGATGATAAATTTTTCTATAGCTGAACATTTTTAGATCTCTACGCTTAAAAAACTGCTGCTTTTATTAGCCCAATGCCGAAACAAAAATGAATCGTACATCATGCGAACTGTCCCCGTCTTGTTGTTGGCAGGACAACATTCTTCGTCTTCTTCTTATTAATTAAAACTGTTATACACTTTGATATACGTTATTCTCAAAACATTTTTCATTTACGATGTGCAGGTAGTGTAAATATTGTAGCGGTTGATTTTCTTTTTGTTTTTTTTAGAGTTGAGAATTCAAAATTATAATAAAATTGTTTTTTTATTATAATCTGGTAGATAATTTCAAGGCATTTATTTTTTTAATGTGACAATCGGCATATGTCACTCGCGGCTACGGGCTATATGGTCCATTCGATCAATCCAATTTTTGAATACTTTTTCCAATGCATCTAGCCGTATGCCGTCAATAGTGGCTTGAATATTCAAATAAATCGAATGCAAAGCGCGCTATAAATTGGAATTTGCTCATCTTGTTGCTGTTTGTTTTTAAACAAAAATTCAGTCAGCATGGCTCGATAGCACCCGACATTCACCATAACGGCAGCTCCTTCCTTATTTCGAAAGAAATAAAGACGTTGATGCAGCCAGTGGTCTAAGAACTTCGCGAACATATTTATTTAGTAAAGTAAATTTTCACAATTTCAAAGCCCTATTTTGCCGTTAAATGATTGGTGATGACTTCCCAAACCTTACTGAACAGAAACGCCAATGCAGTTTGCCATTCTCAGCTGCTAAACCATAGTTATCGATTCCGATAGTTCTCATGCAACTAAAAAAGCACCCGCTACTTTAACATATATGGTTTTCTAATTGCGCACAATCGTAATTGTTTGTCATTACATCAAATTTCTGATGTTTGAGCTTTAAATATTTGCATATGTGGATCATTAAAATTTCCCTGTCAAACTAAGCGCACAATTATTTTTTTGTTTGCGTTTTCTTTTTAATTCATTTCACCTCACTCAATTTCCTATTATACGAAAGTGAGTTAATAGTCATTAAGCATATGCATAAATGACGCAATAAATGTGTAAATTATTATACCGACCTGTGCATACATATATCTATGTATGCTTAAGTAAATAATGTCTAAGTAAGTATTTGCATTGAAATTGTAAAAATATTCGATTAGCAAAAAAGTAAGCAATAAAAATTGAATGACAAACTTGTACAAGTATAACATGACCTGGAAAAATGGTTTTGTACTTGGCCTGGAAAACTTGGTCATATCAAAGCTTTTTTGCATAATTGCACAAGGCGCCTTCATGGACCAATTTAACATGCATACAAACTACGTTTAATTGATATTGATATTTCACATTTTTAATAGATATATATTAACTGTCAATACATATAAACAGCAGAAAGGCTAGATAATATCTTTCTTCAGAATTTCTTGCTAATGCAAATAAATGCAAAATTCTTTTTATGATATATGGCATGTACATACATATTTAAATTTCCAAATATGGGAAGCATTTAATATAGCTAACAACTGATGCTGATAGCATTAATGACGACAATGGCACTCGCTGGCATTGCTTTTGCTTTTTTCGCTTTACTTCTGTTTTTGGCCTTTACCTTACCGCAGGTGATTCCCATAATTTTGCCCATGGCCAGCAAATCTATGCATGCAAATTCTTTATGAAATATGGCGTACAGTCGTCAATGTCTGGGATTTTTTTTTCTAACTATGCGCGCAAAAGTGGATAAGCAACCGGTTTAAATTATTTGAAATAATAAGCAGATAAAAGCTGCTCCCGTTTTCTTAACTCAAAAGAAAGCAAACTAAGTAAATCAATTGATCTGAAATATTACGTCACAAACTAGGCTGAGACAGGTTTTTACGATACAATTTAATGCACGACTGGTAATGATATTTAATATTTGACGATTGTAATTAATATTTATGAGCAAACAGTGACAGGAAGAAGTCAGTTTATAGCTTAAGTATTGTGCGCTAGCTAAATTGTTGTGTTGCACAGTTACTTACGTTTTGGGGTAACATACAAGGACATGCACACAAAGAAAAGATGAAAGAAAAGAATAAAGAATGTGAAATAAAAATATTTTTTTTTAAATTTCGATTATAAATTTCATGACTAAATATTGGCGTCTTTGCATAATGCGCAAAATGTAGCACCCTATCGAAAGAAATATAATTTGGCAAAAGACATTGTACATCAATTTTGAACCAGACAGCTGTAGTATACGAATAGGCAAGAAATGGAGCCTGTAAAGGTGAAAATAAGGATTTCCATCACTCAAAATCAATTCTGTTTTATTTAGTAAAAAAGTTATTCAAAAACAAAATTGATGATTCATTTTGCGCCACCTTCAATTCAAAAGTTTAATCTGTTCTTTGTAGTTTAGAGATGTTTGTATATACTTAGCACCGCTTTTTCACAGTTCTCATTATTATTGTTGGTAACTCTAAACTTGTTTACCTTATGATAGCTTGAAGTGCAACTTCCTTTGTGCCAAGTCGTGATTAGATAACATCTGAGTAGTTCGGTGATTTTGCAAAATTTGTGATAATAAAACTGAACTAATGCAAACAAAAAGACTTATTTGCTACTTGAAATTTTTGCCAGCTCCGATGAAATTTCCGTGTGTTAATGCGTTTTTAGGATGACCGCCGTAGCGGAATGGGTTGGTGCGTGACCACCATTCGGAATTCACAGAGGGAACGTAGGTTCGAATATCGGTGAAACACCAAAATTAAGAAAAAACATTTCTCTAATAGCGGTCGCCGCTCGGCAGGCAATGGCAAGCCTCTGAGTGTATTTTTGCCATGAAAAAGCTCCTCATAGAAATATCTACCGTTCGGAGTTGGCTTGAAACTGTAGATCCCTCCATTTGTGGAATAACATCAAGACACACACCACAAATAGGAGGAGGAGCTCGGCCAAACACCCAGAAAGGGTGTACGCCTTTTCTTCCATGCTCGATTTTTTTAATAAAGAAGAGCTCAGCTTAAAGCCAAGCCAATATGCCATCTGGACTTTTTGAACAAAAAAAAAGTTTTTATAGCCAACTTTGGATTAATTTTCGAAAGGTTAACAAAAAGTGGCGCGAAAACAATATTCTAAGAGCTTACAAAATACAGGCTGGTTGAAAAGTATTGAAAGCGACCTCCATTAACCAATATAGGAATCAAAGTTTATACGCCATTTTATTTTATTTATTGTATTTATTAAAGGAAAAATAAAATTATTATTTTACAATGAAAAATAGAGCACTAGCCTTGGCGGCTTTTAATAGCTCAGCTTTCGTTTGCACGCTGATCCCGTATTCGTTTAAAATTCACTTATTGTAGCTGCGTAATAGTGTTAAGTAAAGCTTCCAGAGATTATATAACATACGAGGCGATCATTGTATTAAAATCGCGCAAGATTATATCTAATAAAAAAATTAATTTCTTTGAAAAATTGTAATATTTTTATTTGCGCTTTCACGCGCGATTTCCATAATATTTGCAGAAAAAAAAAATAACGAAAAAAGCGTGAGTTTTCTTTTATATGGAAGAAAATAGCCAACACCGTCAGCCAAAAACAAAAAAGTTCTCAAAAATGTATGCGATTATTGGTAACTTCGAACTTGCACTTTATTATACTAAAATCCAATGGACTATCATTTTGCACGCCCTTCTACAAATGCTTATTAAAAAGTAGGAAATTTGAGTGAAAATTTGTTGAATTTTTTTTTTCCTTGCATACAGTTTGAAACTTTATGTGGCTTTTGTAGTAGAATGAAAAAATTATTTGAAATTAAATAAAAAGCAAATAAACTGTTCGTCAATGCCAATAAGTCTCTGTGCTGTAGCTATGAAATGCACTTTAAAACTTCAGTTCTAAATCAGCCACCATTAGTCTACATACATACATACACGCCTACCTAAGCTTCCCTCAGCTATGCAATGAAGTTTTTTGTAGTAGCATTAAAAATTCCCATATGCGTATTAATTCAAATGCAACTGCCGGGTCTGCAACTAACAAATGACTTGCTGGTAGTTTTAATGTGTTTTCTAATTTTAACTAATAACAATATGTTTTAATAACAAAACATATAAAAATGGAGTATAGCCATTACGAGCCATCAATAAAAATAAAGAGCATTAGCAAGAGTTACCTCTCAAAAGCAAGATTATCAAAAAAGATCAAATAGCAAAAACAAAGAGAAGGGGACTAATCCAGCTGATAGTGCTTATAATTTGAAAGTGCACTCATGGAAGGCTAATGAAAGCTAGATAATCACTCCAAGAGTAGAAATAGGCTGTTTTTTGGTTATAAATCGCAAATTGCTAAGTCCCACAACAAAATGGCAAAAGGCACACAAAAAAATTTGCTCACAAAAGGTATGCTTTTAGGTCGTATGTTTTCAATGTGGACGTGAAAAATATTTATTTCCAGCACAAAAGAATGATCTCTCGCATCGAAATGTCATTTTACTCTTTTAAGTTTTGGCTAATGGACAAGGTACATTGAACACACGGTTTATAAAAATTAAAGGTGGCTTCTTCCGCAAAACGCGAATTTATTTTTCGCGTTTTCGACTACCGGTTGACGTTATGAATTAAAGTAATACAAAACAAATAAACACAACGAAATTAAATTACTTGTTTGTAAATATTCAGTGCATTGTAATTTGAAGATTTAAATTCAACATTTTAGCGTATCCGATGAAAACGAGGAGCACAGGAGCTAAGGGCTAGTACTAAGGGAGTTGGCTGGGATGTGGCGACGCCAGCCGAAATCCTTACTGGGAGGGTACAATCAAAAGAAGTTTAAAACACTCATAACCCTTCCCAAGGATAAACTGAGAATGCTCACAGGCATTCTCACAGGCCACTGCAGACTGCACAGTGATCTACACATGATCGGGATTTGGTCTACGGACTCTTGTCGTTTTAACGCTCAATCACAGGGGACTCAATGCACCTTCTTCTTGAATACAGCGCTATAGCGCCGGCAAGGTTGAGACATCTTGGTCAATTGCAGCCTGAGAAAGGGAACATACGCTCAATTCAACACTCTTTTATCCTGAGTTTAATAAGCAAACTAGGTCTGGATGAGGTACTGTGATGAGTAGAGGGCACAAAAGTCCATGAGGTCGAATCCTCTAATAAATAGAATCTAATGTAATCTAATGAAAACGCGGCACTTCGGTGTTAAATTTTGAAAGCAGCAATCATAAAAATACATCCAAATGCAGTTTTTGAGCTTAAATGCCGATGACGCCGACGCAAGAAAGTGTGTGTGCGTGTGTATAATTTCTTGTGTTTGATAGTTTATATTTCTTTCGCCTACTCTTTTCCTTCAGTAAGCAAGTAATTTATCTTCCTTTTGTTTGAATATTCTCGAGGCATGACGTCTACGCGAATTCGGAAGACGCGATCTTGTATTCCACCATTCTTGCACTGAACAGGCAGTAGCAGTAGGAAAAAACAAAAATGGCATGTATTTTGGTCCCTAGAATGTCCAAATCTATGTACAAAAATTGACAGTTTTGAGAGCAAGTAAAAAAAAAAACTAAAGTCGACTGCCCTACTGCTTCTATTTGTTCAATATGCCCTGTTACAGGCAAATCTTTTGAATGTGACGAACTCCTATTAGTGATAATTTGTAATAAATATTACAATTTTGAAGGTATGTCTCATGACTGTTCTTCCATGTGGCTAGCCATTTTAGCGTATCCGATCTTTTCAACACGAGTTCTGAAGCAAATATTTAGTTCGTGATTGATGAAAATAGTTAATAAACAAGATGTCACAGGTTTTGAAAAAAGATATACTAAAAATAGAAAATGTTAATTTTCGTGTAGGCATATTTTTGGGCCAAAACAAAAACAAGAACATTTTTAAAATATCAAATTTTACACTCGTAGTCTAATGTAAATCAAAAAATTAAATTCTAAAAAAAAATATTTACATAGATATTATTAACCGTCCACAGTTGTGCCCAGCAATTTATATCGAGTTTAGGGAGCAGGCACGCGTTGGAACTAAAAAAACCGAAAAAAATGTCATTTATTTCTATATTTTCAGATAAGATTTACTTACGTATTTAAGCTTTTTGTATCCTCTATTAGCTAATCAAACAGCCAATGGACAGTTGATATAGCAACAAAACTTTTTCTTTTTTTTGGAAGCACTAAATAGCAGACAAACAACGAGTTAGCATTGGTGACAGCAGGTGTTAATTGATGGACTCCTTCGGTAATGATGAACCTAAAATAGATAATACACATAAAAAGTAATTTGGTAGCTTCAGTGCTTATTTGTATACAAACATATGCTATTGGAATTCAAAACGCGTAGATAGTAAATACATACATACGTACATATAGCAAAAGATGAATGTGAATGAAATGGAATGTTCAAGGCACGCACACCACGCGGCGAAATGACAACATAATTTTCTCTATATAACGAATGCACGAAAGTTTTTTGTTTATTTGATGTGGAGAAAATGAGCAACACCGTTGGGGGGGGAAAATTATATAAAATTAAAGGAATTTCCCAGCAACTGAAAACTCGCACTTTCTTACACTCAAATTTAATAAACTATAAGACTGCATAGCAACCTTTCCTCCAGAAATTCCAGTTTAAAACCATAGAATTGGGATGAAAAACTTGTGGAATTTCTACAATTGTTATACAAAATTTGAGAATTGGGTTTATTTGGTTTTGCTAGACAATGAGCTATAGTTTTGTACAAAAATGTCCCCCAATTTGGGTCGAACTTTTTAGTTTCTTTTCTCATGTAAAGGCCAAAAATGGTGATATTTTGAAATGATTGTATGGGGAACCCCCCAGGGGAGTTCCAGGGGGTGTGCCACTGGCATGGGTGGATTGGCCGTCCAAAGTTAGTGGGGGTCGGTCATACATTTGAACTCGATTGGAGCACTCTAAATGGGTCAAAGTGGGATTTTTCGTTCGACCCGAATTGGGGGATATCAGAATTCGTTTTAGAGGTATGGTTCCTTCGGCAAAGTTTCTTATTTTGATACCTAGAATACGATTTTCACAGAACAATGAGTGATTTTTAAATCGACCCGTCCTACGCTACATATAACTGCAGTCTACGTTTGAGAAGAAGTAGATTAAGAAGCTTTCTCATGTCACACTTTTCATACATTCGGAGATTTGTCATTACCTGTCTTGAGGCAATCACTATACAAAAACAACACTTTTCTTATCATTGAATGCTTCTGCCCACTGTGCGCTTCGAGTCTGGATTAATCGAAAGGTGGTCACGCATAAACCTATTCGCCTATGGCGCCCAAACTTGTTTTAAGTTCAATTTAGCGTGAAATTCATTATAGAATTTTTTATTAATTTAATTATCGAATTTCGATCGTTCAAAGCTGTAAACTGCAAATAGAAACTCAGAGTTGCAAAAGTGTTAGTATTATTGAACAAAATAAGTGAAAAGTAAATAGATATTACATGCATTTTTAAATAAACATCACACACACACACAGTAATTCATATAACTGTGCGCAATTAATTGTAAAAGTGCCACTCACGCAAGTCGGGTATTCACCAACGGAAGTGGAGCTGCAACTGTTAATTACGCTAAAATATCAAAAATTATCAACAGTGCAGAATGAATGCTGGGCAAATGCTAATGAACTTACATGCAGCTATGTATGTATGTATGTGTTTAAATGTTGTCATGCAGTAATTTCAAACATTTTAAACATACATATATACATATGCATTTCTATTCGACTAGACCACTTTTACTGCTTGTCTGTTAATATTTATCGCTCTGTTAAATATGCAATCTACTTTATCATTATTATGTAAACAATAAATGTCAACAATAATATGAAATGCGTGTCAGCAGAAAATGTCGGCTAAGTTTCAACAGGTTGTCAGCGCCAGTTTTAATAAATAATCATAAATCAGAGGTTGACAAGCGGTTGGTCCTCATCGATTAAACTTTATTGTTACCATTTCAAGATGTTGAATGAAAAGATAAGGAATTTCTCTTTTTATCATAAGCTTTGTGTACTGCAAAAAAAAAAAAAATCCACTGGAATGTGTGACATTGCCTACATATTTATTTTGTTAGTACATATGTAAGTACTTCCAAACGATAAGCGTGTAAATTAAAATGCAATACTCTTCTTGATTGCTGCAGTAACCGAATAAACGATTTTGAGTGAGTCTTACAAGCCTGCCAGTGATTTCCTGCAAACTGATAAAAATACTAAGTGAAGTTAATTCTCTCCCCACTTGGACTTGCTAGCACAGAGGATGGTTTCGATTTCCTCTTCCATCATCAGCTGCTATATCATCGAATACTTTCCGTGTTGATGTATTTGTATCAATTTACATGACTTAAGCCAACCAGTTGGGTGCTTATTGGCAATATTGGTTCCCTAATAAATTTTAGTTATCAGTGCTGATGCTGCTCCCCGAAGAAAGAAAGTCCTCTACTGAATGCTGCTTATTTGATGAGAGCTTATGTATTTTGTCTTAGCTTACCAGAAATTCCATCCGCTTTGCTTCTTCATCCAATTCGAGGAGCAGTTAATGTGAATACTTTTTTTCTGCTTTCTTAATTTACAAATTATTATATAGCTCTTCTACCTCTCTGCTTGGTATAGATGAGGTTGAATTGAAGTGGCTTTCGATGTGCTGTAATAGCACACGCAGGCCTGCGATCGGACCCATTGCGATACCATACGAATCTACTCGAACTAACGAGCACAGCATAGAAATCTGGGTAATTGCTAGATCCTGAACTTAGCAGTATTATTTAGATGGTGGAAAATTCTGAACCCATGATTTTCGTTATCCTCTCCAAAGTGTTTTGCATTTGAGAAAAAACAGGTACTTACGGCTTCTGGCTGTTCTTTCTTTCATCTCATCAACTACTTATATGTAAATATATATAAACAATAATGCTGGAAATAAAATGTCGGTTTCGGAACCATAATAACCGTTTTCTGGACAAAATTTTACCATACGAAATAGGACGATCATTGACTTTACCGAGTTTGCAGAAATTATTGGGCACTTAAATCAAAAATTCACTCAGTCTATTTTTTCTATTTCTCATGACTGCGGTTACTGGCGTGAGGATTGATGTTTAGCACAGGTTGCGAGCGCACATCTATGCAAGAAATCACTGCATCCCAAACTTACATGAGTAGGAACGACTGATATCAATTTGAACAAACTAAAATAAAAAACATCTTCCATAGCAAAAAAAACATACAATATAATATAAGTTTAGGAACAATTGGGATGTAAGCCACATGTTGCTAAGAATGTTGCAAATGACATTTATAAGTAGGACGCGAATGTGCTATGCTGCGCTGCGCATGCGGCATTAAATTTTTCGATTTCATGGCCAACATAATATATTATTTTTTAGTTAATTTATATTTACCCGGTTTTCATATAAAATGTAACAACTTCTCGCCTAAACTCGGCGTGAGCTCCGTACAAATAATTGGTAATTTATGCTGAAGGTTAGTGCATGGCGCCGTATATATGTACATATGTATGTATGTATGCATGGTTGTACATACATACTTTGATATTAATATATACATATTTTAAGTTGTATTACTAAATTTCTTTCTATTTATTTATTTTATTTTTTATAAAGAAATGCTCGTACTTGTAGACTCTTGGAGAAATAAATGAAATGTAAAGAGATTGAATTAATTTATAAATATTTATTAATGACGCCAAAAATGAGAATGCAAGTTTCCGTATTATTATCAGTTCTAATTTCGAGGAAATGAGTCAAATTAGTAACACGAATAACCTTGCACAAAATCGAACAAGTTTAGAATTCGCGCAGAAGTGGCACCCTTGCGGAAATTCAGTGGCACATAAAGCTCTACTACCTCTATGATATCTAGCTGCGCGCGGTTCCTAGTGAACTCATTCTAAAACATGGTGGTGACATGATTTATGTACATGATTTTTGACGCAGACTGTAGTGCTGATGACGTACATCCGAACGTCAATTGTCGCTCTCAACAGGCTTTAGTTCCGAGGTAGGCACGAAAAGAGAGTAACTTTTTTGTTGCTGTAAAGTTATACATATACATACCTACCAGGATATCCGGCCACACTTCCCTGAGGCTGAGTCGATTTGGGGATAAAATACTTAATATAGAATAAGAAGTGTTATTTTGATATTCAAAGAAAAATGTTTTGTTTATATAAATGATCAGATGTTTATTTCATTATAAAGAGGAAGGTATGCCGTTCATAGAGAAAAATAACTTCAGGCAAATAATCACCACGACCACGCTTACAGGAAAATATCCTTTTCATGAAATCTTCCATAACCGCATTCCAAAGTGACTGCCCTATGTCCGCGATAGCCTCACGAATTCCATCTTTGAGGTCTTGAATCGACCCTGGGCTGTTGGCGTAGACCTTCTCTTTCACGTGACCCCAAAGAAAAAAGTCACAAGGTGTTAAATTACAAGATCTCGGTGGTCAATTGTGATCACCTCTTCGAAAGATAACACGGTCCGGAAACTTTTCCCGTAAAAGATCAATGGTTTCGTTGCTTGAAAACGATTTTGTGGACGGATGTTTTGATGTTTTCTGGTGTTACCACCTCATTTGGACGTCCACTGCGTTGTGCATCATTGTGTGTCTCTACGGCTACGATTGAAGTAAGGAAACCATCTTTTTATTACTTTTTACTTATTTACTTATTGAAGTCATTGCTTCGCTTGAGCGGTATTTTTCCCCATCAAAAAGCACTGTAAAATTAAAACACGAAATTCTGTTTGATCCATTGTTTTGAAGATAACAATAACGTCACTCTTAGCACAATAACTCACGAGCTAATGAATAGGATATCATGCAACTTTAACAGTTGTCTTTTTAAGGTTAATACTAACTGATGCAATTAAACTAGTGCCATTTATGTGTTGGACCCATGACTTTTAAGCCCATTGTTAAATATTAGAGCCTTAGTTAAGAGCACAAAACGAAGTTATTTAGTTTTACTTTTTATTAGATCTGCTAAAAATTTCAGTCTATCACTGATATTTAGATGTTCTTTGACAAAAGTCAAGGCAAATTTCGTTACTCTTTATTACACGTATATATAAAAAATATACGCCTGCTTTCAAAATAAGGGGTAGAGGCGGCGAATTAACAAGTGAAACAAAATCACAAATCACATTTTACAACAAAAATCACATAACTCAAATCTTCAAACTATGCACGAAATTCACAAAAATTTAACAAATTTCAAAAAATTGTCATCAAAATTTATAACTTTTTAATCAAAACCTTTAGAAAGTTACAAGGTTTGCAGTCCTATAGCCCATTCAATTTCAGTGAGCTTGAAGAAATGTGCTGTAGGAGTCGCTCAAAATTTGCGCAGATTTAAAAATTTTTTTTTCATACGTTATTGGAAATTTTCCTTCATATAAAACACATTTTGGAAGTCTTTTATATGGAGGAAAATGCTCAACAACTCAGCTAAAAAATTCGGTAAAAGGTCAACGAGAATTTTGAGCCACTTGAAATTCGCAATTGCTTTGACTAAAATTGAATGGGCTATAATATTGCATACACAGAATTTTTCTAAGAATTAAAAAAGTTTGACCATTTTTCTATATATTTTTACTTTTTTTTTTTTTTTGAAATTTCTTAAATTTTTGTGAGTTTTGTGTGAAATTTGATGCTTTGAGTTATATAGTTTATTTACTATACTTTTATAAAAAAAATTAAACACTAAATAATAAATACTTGGTAATTCGACGCACTACTACTATTTTGAATACTTCATATTAAAAATTGTAATGCCTCATATTAAAAAAGTACAATATTATATATATAAACATGTGTTCTATTATAAGGCTAGTTAAAGTGTTACGCTTCAGCTGAATTTTGAGCAGAAAAACTCGATGATCTAAAACAGCGCGCGTAATTTAAGCTTCAGTTTTACATGCAAACATTCTGAGCTTACATAAATAAAAAAAAATACATAAATAAATTTCACATTTTTATAATTATTCATGCATTAATTTTTTCCTACTGTTTTTTCAGCAGAGTACTTTTTCGCTAGCTTACTTTTTTAAATTGCACTCATTTTGTGCTGCGCTGGTCCTAGCGTATGCACTGCCTAGTAGTAGTAGCACCCTCGCATATCTGCCTGGCGCAAATGACTGGCAGTACCAACTTGGACAACGAAAGGGTAGTAGTGCCTTTAACTAATCACTTTTATAGAATGAATGCGCATAAATGCATTTTTCACATAATTATTATAAATTTCTATTTTATTTACTGCGCTGTAAGACCACATGAAGCGTGAAGCGTGAAGCGCGTTTGCTTATAAGCATTTGCTACCCCTTCACCCTGCATACACAGCCATGCACATTCATGTCATTACGCTTAGCTGTGGTGTTGCTTTAATTAGATTTAGTATCGGATATTAAAGTCATTCACAACCGCTTGCTTCGTTTTGTTTTGTTTTTCAATTACTTATATTTCCTTGTCGATACCTTTGTTTAAATGTGTTAACACTTTTTCTCTTATTGTTTTGCACTTTTTCTGACAACTACAATTTATTTGCTTTTTAAATTGTCGTGAGTATGAAGTCAGCTGTGCCGAGCCATCTGGTCGTTTTGCAAGTTTAATGATCTTTAGCTTTTTCAGAGAGAGTGGTAAGTTGAGAGAGAGTGGTAAAGTGGTAGAGAGAGAGGCAGAGAGAGAGAGAGTTTTAGTTAACAGCAGCGTTAAAATATTACTGAAAGCTTTTAACATGTTTACTGTTAGGTTGTGAGCTTAATTTTTTAAGAGTGAGTGGAACTTTTAACGTACTATTATTTGAACTGATCAGTTTACCATATCGTGGGATTTTTATATTTTCTTTTAGTTTTATTTGGCAAATGAAATGTAGTGAAGAAAGAAGCTTTCGCGAAAGGGGTTCCAATTCTTGAAGCAATTTTCTTAAATAAAACGAAACTTTAAATAACAACGAATTAATGATTTCTTATTTGATATACTTTCCCATTAGGTAGGTAACTAATTTCAGTTTTCGTTAGGGGACTGCGAGTCCACAAATTATGAATTCATAAAATCAACAATTATACCTGAACGTCAATCAATCTTATACAGTGTACTCTCTCCTAAAGGACACATCCCATAAGCGGACATGTTTTTTCAGTACCGTAAAAATCCTTAGAGATTTTTTAAAGTTTTCTCGTTTCAGCGGATAACCCTCCCATAGCAGGACACTTTTTCCCCTCACCAAATTTATTTTAGTTCTCTTATAAGCGGACAGCTTTGAAAACCTGCCTTAGAGTTATCAAAATCAATATTTCAAAATTTCTTCAATAACAACTAATTAATGATTTATTAATTGATATACTTTACCATTAGGTAGGTAACTAACTTCAGTTCAATCATACCTGAACGTACTCTCTCCTAAAGGACATTTTTTCAGTACCGTAAAAATCCTTAGAGATTTTTTAAAGTTTTCTCGTTTCAGCGGATAACCCTCCCATAACAGGACACTTATTCGCCTCACCAAAGATATTTTAGTTCTCTTATAAGCGGACAGCTTAAAAACCAAACCTTTGAGTTATCAAAATCAATAAATTTGTTAAATGTTGTTTATTTCATTCAAAAAGCGTGGGAGCAAGCGAGTCCATAGACAGTGAAATATTGTTAAGGGGAAGCTGACTTTGAGAAAACAAGCTTGTCTAATGTCAATCGCACGGTTATACCGCAGAGGATGAGCTTCCATTATCGGCAGTTGCTCAGTTCGCCAACATCATTTATCTAGCTCAGAAACAAATTCAAGTTGACGTCGAAACTATATTCATTTAGGTAATTAAGTCTTCATAAATGATGAAAAAATTCAGTACTGAAGTAGCAACTCTCGCTGGACAACTCTTCTGAAGATAAACTAGAAAATAAAATTGACGGCTTATTTAGCACCGAGAATAGTAAACGCTCTTTCTTATATCACAGCGACCTCAAAGGCGTTGAATTGCTTACTGATCTTCATATATACCACCAAGGTTCTGAAATTAAAGAAAAAACTCACAAATCTAAAATTTCTCACTTTTTTAACTGAATTTGAATACATTGCATAACAAAATTTGATTTTACTTTTGTCGTTTGCTTACAAATTCTGGTTATTTTGTCAGATATTTATGTGTATGGTTTTGGAAAAAACCCTGATTAAATATTAAAGATCAGTTACAAATTATTTTAACTTGTTTACCATTTTCTCATAAGCGGACACCTCCCATAAGAAGACAAATTTTTCAGTCCCTTAGGTGCCCGCTTAAGAGCGATTACACTGTATACATTCAATTGGCGCTTACACTACTTTTTGGGTGTTTGGCCAGGCTCCTCCTCCTATTTGCGGCGTGCGTTGTTTGAGTATGATATTCGGCATATCCGTCTACCGCGCCTACGAGTTACATAGAGCATCCGATCAGTCCAATTTTTTGACTACTTTTTCGAATAAATTTGCCCATAAGGCGTAAATGGCGGCTTAAATATTGTAATAAATCGATTGTTCAGCACGTCATTCCCACCTATAGGACCATAGTTTTCGATAGAGACTCTTCTCATGTAGTTAAAAAAATTATCCGATATATTAGGAAATATGTTACTAAGTAGGAAGTAAACTGTAAAACACCAATCAATTTAAGAAGATAGCTTTTCTGTTCGACTTATTGATGTAAAGAAAATTAAAGCTAACGAATTTCCATTTAACTGTACTAGCGTTTACTACCCTAGGGCATCAGATTTATTATTTTGGTTTTCTCGGAGAGGTGATAATTCGGGGTCGAAATTGGAAAATACTGAAACCACATCACGAAATCTTAATATCTACCTCACTTAGCTACTTTCTATATACTGAAATGAAAGTCAAGGAGAGCAAAAAGAATTTTGGTGTAACAAACCATTTCAGTGTTTATGTATTTTACTTTATACTATAGTATGCGACTAAAAATATAGTCATTTTAGGTGCATTCTGGGTGGCCAATATGGAAGCGTTCGAAAACCCAGAACTCAGTATCAGGTGTTATTTAAATCTGACCTGCCTTTTTAGTCATATCAGTAAGAAGTCAAAAGCTTGCCTTCATAAAATTTATTTCGTGTGTCTGCCACGTTTTTCAAATTTAAAATAGAGCTAATCTGTGTTTTAATTTTAAGTAAACAGATAAGTAATCAGTATAAAGTGTGGCATAATTGAGTCATACACACATACGAGTATATGCATACATTGTGTGTTGAAGGGAAACAAAAAAACAAGCTTTTTTAATCGTAATAATTATTAAATTATTTATATTAAGTTTAATTATAATATTTCTAATTCATACAAACGGGGTCGCTTATGATTGACTTTTTTCAAATATAAAATATATGTAATAGAGAGTCTTCACTTTATGAAAAACCAATTACATTTTTCGAATATTTCTTGCTTTTGCCAGATAATTTTGGCCTGTTTCTTGTTCACATAAACACATCTTTGAGATGATTTAAGGGGGGAAACTGGTTTATGAGGTCTAAAAATTGCATCTTTTGCGAGTTTTTTTTTAAGGAAAAAATTAACTTAGCACTGCAAAGTTTTTTCTATCTTATAATGAACATTTAAAGAGTATAAAAAAATTTTGTACTGGTTAAAATAAGTTGAAAAAATTTTTAACATAGAAATTAGTGGAGCGCTGCAACGCTGGAGTTTCCAACTGGCGTACAAGATACAGCTCGTAATTATTATCTAAAGCAAATAATTCAAATGGATTTCTAATTATCATGATTTTTTATTCTAGATGAACTAAGAAAACTGAAAGAAATTTCAAAATTTCAACTTTTTGGCGGTTTTAAAGCAAAAAATGCCTTTCTTAACAAAAACATTCACTTCAACTTGGTATAAAAATCTTGAACAATTTTTTTTTATATATTTTGTTAGTTCAAATAGAAGAGAATTTAATACTGAAGGGAACAAGCTATGATTCATTTTAAAAGGTTCATTAGTTTTTTTCATTCATGTACGCCAATTCAAAGAAATCATAAAAATGAAAAGTCGAGAAAAGAAGATAAAGTTTGTACTATACCTGTCCGGTCACAGCGTAACTACCTAACGCTCGCCTACCTTTGGCTTTGTACCTGCGGAAATATTGAGAATTAGGCTCTATAACTTTGTGTGAATATTCTGAAATATATTAGGAATCGCTTAAAACGAAAAAAAAAAATTGATTTTTTTGACCTTATAAACCAGGCTCCCCCCTCAATAAAAAATAACCCAAATTTATTAAATTGGATAACCGTTGATGATTGACCAACATTGATGATTGGGCAATTGCCAGTAACCTATGACAGCTGTCAAAAGAAATCACTGCTAAGGCCAACATGAGAGACTCTCCATATTTTTGGCATAAATATTCGAATAGCCGAATAGATGTGCGCATTGATGTTGCCTTGTTCAAATGCTGGGAACCACGGTGAAAAGCTCTTTCTTATGACATGCTGAGAAAAATACATTTTATATTTATTTTTCATTTATTATAAAAATTTAAGTCCTACAATGCACCTATGGAATTACTTAATTTTAAATACGAATACAAATGCACGCTTTGCCATATTTATGCACGTAGAGAATGTGTTATACATAGCGTATGAGTAACTTTTCTTTTAAAAAATTGGTCTAACATTGAGAGACACGTTTTCAAGACCATGGTTGTACGTGAATTAAATTTTACCAACATTCAAGAGAAACGCAAACCTGTTGCTTAACTTTGAACTTAAGTGTGGACAGCGTCATTATTCACTCCTTTTTATGCGCCGTTTTTAATCGGCAAGTCTTTTCAAATTTTCTTTTTTTCCCATTTTCATTTTCCTAGTAGAATCAACTTGCTTTACAATCAGTGAAAGTTAGTATCACACAAAATTCGATGTAAAAGGAAGGATTAATTAGTGCAGACTTTCACAAAATATGACTTTTAAAGCAAAACTATGCATACAAAATGATGGGTAATAGAATTCGAAATCTGGTTTATTCGAAGTAAATGCCTCTCATATCTTGCATAATTCGGTCTGAATTTTTTGACACTCGTATTAAAAGGTTAATACAAACAAAGCGTAATGGTTGGAATAAGAACCTGAATAGCAAGCAATGGTTAGGGGCTGGCAATCAATATCGCCATTCATCACGCAAAACACAAAGGGCAAAGAGTCCTCCCGTTTTCAAGGGCTTTTCGGAAAAGAAGACGGGATTTCGATACCAGCCATTCTCAAGGTTGCCCTCTTGGGATTGAGTATGTTTGTGCATGAAGATGTTTTAGTTCCGAAGAAATGTTCATAAATGATGTTGGTGTGGTTCGCATAACTCCTGTTAAGCAGACGCATGCCAGCCGTTGTCTCTGTAGCTTACTGTGCTATTTAATATTCTCTTGCTGTTAGATTCTAATGTGCAGATGACTGACCTGTAGGTTATCATTGGTTGCATGTTTTTGCTATTGTCAGGTCTGTTTTTATTTCCGAATGATTTTTTTATTATTACTATTTTTTTTTTTTTTTTTTTATTCATTAGAAGAGTAAACATTTTTATAGCTAGCTTTCTCCTGCCAAGTGTTTCATTTGCATTGCCAAGAGTTTTGCTGGTATTTATGTAAACCAATTTTTCATTTCGCACCTCTCCGATTTCTTCTTCCGTGGAAATTAAAATATGGTTTATACTACCACAAATATGGTTCATACTACAACAAATATGGTTTTTTCAAGCTAATTTATACTACCACAGAAAACCATAAAACGCAAAGTTTAAAACTTTGTACAATATTTTCAAAATGTTTCAATTTTTCACCAAAACTTTTGCCTTTTTACTAGAATTTCTAGATTTTTCTGGGTATGCAGTTTTATAGTCCATTGCATTTTAGTATAAAAAAGTACAAGTTTTAAGCAACTACAAAATGCAGTTGATTTTTGACCTTTCTTTCGCTGAGGTGTCACGCTTTGTATGAAAGTAAAGGCGTTGCAAGCATATAAAATTTCAATTTTGTTTTATAACTACTGAGATCCTCAATTGTTGTTAATAATATTTGAGGAGTTAATTGTGTAGCTGAATATCTTTCATATTCAGGTGATTCTTTTTGTGCTTATTCCGCGTTTCCCGTTTGTTTGTTGATGTTGATGACAATTATTATTATTGTTACTATTTTAGATATGTACAAGTACTTTCCAAACAAGGTGATTCATATATTAATATATATATATACATATATATTACAATATAATTATATATATATATATATATATTAACAAATGCGTATAAGTAAATCTACTAGCACTTTCGTATAAAAATTTCTATAAAGCGTAATAACCTTAACTACTTAATCGATCTTCTCAAGTTAAGTCATCAACCTTTTTGAACTAACTACCAACAAAAAAGCAACAAATTTCAATTGAAAAGTATTGCGAGCTTAGTAACAATCGTTAACATCCACACGCCTACGATTGTAAGTGAATCTGTAAAAACACCAATACTCAAATATTAAAATATGCAGTGCGCATTAGAACGATGGTGATCCCCGAGCTGATTACTGAGAAAAGGAAAAACAAAACATTAAAATAAAAATAAAGGGAAATATATAATATTAATATGTATGTATATATGGCGACTTCATGAGCATAAGTATGTAAGAATGATCAGCTGAAACTGTAAATAGAATAAAATAAAATACTGTCAATCAGATTTGTTGAACCCGGCGCTCTATTTGTAAAACTTATAGGCAGAAATACACATATGCATATATGCACTAGTGCTCACATAATTAATTCGTTTTCGTGAAATTTTTTAAGCCAAATTTTTTTCTTCAACTTTTTATAAATATATATTTCATTACATAAAAACAATGTCATAAGTTCGGAACACTTTGTACAAAACTCACAAACATTTAACGGATTTTAAAAATGTTGAACTCTTCAAATAGAATATTTAGAAAACTTCTGGGTACACAGGTTTATGACCTATTTAATTTTAGTATAACAAAGTGGAAGTTTGGAATAGATCAAAAATCGGGTTGAGTCTTGAAAATTTTTTTCACCATGTTGTGATTTTTTTTCATATACCTGTGGGCAAAAAATAAGGTGAATTTATTTGTCAAACTTCGCGGGATTAAAATTTTGCTCTAGTTATTTTTTTCATGAGTTGGCAGCGCTGCTAATAACATCTGGGCCAACTTTCATGTGAATGCCATTATCAGTAATATATTTACGCTTGTGTTTACCAAACGACCAAGTGTGCATTTTTCGATTTTTACAATGAATGATTTGATTGAGCAGAGAAGTGCCATTAAATTTTGTTTGAGGAATGAAATTTCGGCTGCGGAAACGTTTAGCATGTTGCAGAAGACATTTGGTGATTCGACCACGACGCAGAAAAATGTTTATAAGTGGTACAATGACTTCAAAGAGGGTCGAGAACGTGTTGATGACAACGGATGGCCAACACGTCAATAAAGTGAAGGAGTTAGTGCTCAAAAATCGTCGGTTGACTGTTAAAGACCTTACTGATATGATCGGAATATCAGAAGGATCTGTGAAAACCATTTTGAAAGACCATTCGGGCCTACGAAAAGTCAAATCTCGTTTAGTACCGAAAACTCTCAATTTCTTGGAAAAAAGTCGTCGCATTGATGTGTGTGAAACAATGCTTTCAGACTATCAGGACAAGCTCAAATGTATCATTACGGGAGATGAGACTTGGATTTATGCTTACGACCCTGAAACAACCGACCAATCAAGCGAATATCGTGCTAAAGGCGAGGCCAGACCGAAAAGATCACGTCAAAGTCGTTCAAAAATAAAGGTCATGATGACAGTTTTTTTCGATTTTCGTGGTGTGGTGCACTATGAATTCCTTCCACCTGGCCAAAATGTTAATAAGGAATATTATTTGAGCGTTATGCGTCGTTTACGTGAAGCAATTCGTCTAAAAAGACCAGAATTGCGGGCCAACAACTCTTGGTTTTTGCATCACGATAATGCACCATCTCACACTGCACTCGTTCTTCGTGACCATTTCGCCAAAAATTCCACGCATATCGTTCCGCAACCACCGTATTCGCCTGATTCAGCTCCGTGTAACTTCTGGCTATTCCCAAAACTCAAGATACCACAACGGGGAACGCGTTTCGAGTCGATTGAGGAGATAAAAGCTGAATCGAAGAAGGTGCTGATGGCTATACCGGAAATGGACTATTTGGCATGTTTCGGGGATTGGCATAAGTGTATTTCATCGAGAGGGGATTATTTTGAAGGTAATGAAATTGATTTACAAGAATAAATAAAGATTTTTCATTCTACAACCAAATTCACCTTGCATTTTATACCCATACATATATATGATAGAAAATGCACCCACAATGCGATTTTCAACAATTTCAAGCTCATACTTCATTAAAATATTGTATTATATTTAATTTAATTGGCTATAAAACTGCAGATTTTTTTTTATATTCTGATAACAATTTTTTGAGATTTCTTAAGTTGTGAGGAATTTTATGCAAAGGTTGGAAGTTTAATTTATAAATATTTTTTCCCCAATAAAGTTAAATTATTTTTTGAAAATTAACGAAAACCCTTATCATAAAAATTTTTCGAACATTTTAAGCGGAGAAAGTTACGTAATTATGTAAGCACCAGTGTAGGTATATACGTAAATTTTCTTGAATAGATTTACTCGTGTATTCATTTGTATTGGTATACCATAAACATAGTAGATTGCAGACGTTCAACGTTCAAGTCATCTTGCTAATTAATTGCTGTAACGGCGTCATAGAAATTTTACTGAACACTAAGTATTATCAGCATTTAAAGCTACTGCATGTAACTATGTAAAATATATGAGCTGATGCATACACACACACACATACTTGTAAGTGGGAGAAAGGCAAGTTGTTGTTATTGTAGAGTGGATACATTATTTAACTGTATCAGTGACTGAAGAAATAACTGAGTGATTGACTGAATGAGTGACTGATTGAATGCCTGATTCAATGACTGAATGAGTGCCTGATTGAATAATCACTTTTTATTTTAAAAAGGGCGTGCACAATTCATTCACCACCTATGTATGTATGTAGATATGTTCATTCACACACACATATGCAGCTTGCTGATGGGCTTGTCGCTGACTTTCAAATACTATTTGTTATTTATTACTGTCACTATCACTGCCTTTTATATAGTTATGTTGGCTTGTATGCACATATGTATGTATATGTAAGCCCTGCAGTAAATTGAGCTAGCTTTAGTCTAATGCATAACCAGCCCATATTGAAGTTGTACCAGTCCGCGGCAAAACCGCGAGGCTCTAGCAATTTGTATATACTGTATCCTCGCATTTGAGTCGATTTTAGCTGCACTTTACAAATTTATTTGATTTCATGGAAAAAATTCAAATTTGCTTTCGCAATATGTACTCACCATAATAGCTTCAAGGGTCTTAGCTTTGATTATTTCCATTTATTTGTATTTTTTGCTCTTATATGGCGCAACAACGCGTTTGTCGGTTATGGCTGCCAGCAGGAAACTATCTCATTTCCTTGAGTAATTATGCAATTACTTCATTTCAAGTGCAGGGCATTATAAACTTGTGGCTTCCATTGTTCACACAGTGAATGCAGAATCAAGGGCCCTTTTATGTAACAGTAGCATTACCATTCTTCCATTTGGCATGACTAAGATGGAATACGTTGGTCGACCATTAGTACAAAAAATTTCTCAATTAAATAGCTTTACCGACAGGACATCGTCATCACACAAAAAACTTTATTAAAGTCGCTTGCTGTCATTGTACCAATAGCTGCTGTTTTTCCCCTTCAGTTAAAATTTTTGCATTTTAATATAAAGTAAAAATAAGTTCACTAGTTGGCGCTAGTCTAGACCCTAGACATTTCGTAAACTTGGACATATCTTCAGAATTCACATAAATTAGCTAGAACGAAACAATTTTGCAAAACATGTAGCCCCTAGGAAATAAGTGCGATTTTAGCTTTCCTGATGAGTCGCAAATTAGTATCGGTAACTACGTAGCAAAACTGTCGTACTTGGGTATACAAAAATCAATGGCTAATCATAGAGAAGCGAATTCATGCCAAGTATTGGGATTGACGCACATTTTTTTGAAAATTGGTTAATTTGTGGGGCTTAATTATCATTAGAAGTAAAGTGAAAAAATTCGAATTATAATTTATTCTAAATTAAAAATTTTGGTACAGTTCTTTAGTGAAATAAATAAAAATTAACTTTTTAGATCAAAATGTACCTATTACAAAAATAATTTTATTTTTGGAAAAAAATTTAATTTTTGACAGTGAAAAATTAATGCCAAATACTGATCTAGCGAAGCGTATATATATTACATCTATTTAAAAATCGACCCAATCTCTGTTATTTAGGAGATGCCCTGAATTTTTTACTGGTTCGCTGTAGGTATTTGAATATAACTCGAAAAGTTAAAAGAATTTCACTATGACACTTCCTAGGAGTACTGAGCATAGTCTTAGCTATTAATGAAAAATAAGAAAAAATTTTCAACGAAAAATTGGTTTCTTTTTTTCAAAATAAATCTATTTAAAAAGTATATTTTATCCTAAAAATTGCTAAAGAAAATCGAAAATAATTAAAATTACATCAATATTTTATTTAAAAATTTTTTTTTCAGTTATATATTATTACACTAAGCCTACAAATAAACCAATTTTCAGAAAATTTTACGAAAAGCCCAATATACTCGGATCACTTGACATGAAAGCGCTCCATATATCAGTATGTAACTTTCTTTAATTTTTTTTTCCTTCCAAAATTAAGATGGTAACAACATTTAGGTCAACTGAGTGCGCTACCAAAAAACGCTTTTCTCTTTTGAAGAACTGGCCGATGCCGTTACGTGTCTCACAGGTCACTCGATCGATCAAAATCGATTTTTTGCTCACTATGTTCCCTAATCCTGAAATCAATGGTTTTGGTGCCATTATAACTCGATATGAAGGATATAATGCAGAAACGATTCTTGTACTTGAACATAATCGCTCTGAACATTCGCTCTATTGCTAAAGTATATCGCAAAAGTACTGGCAATTCGCTTTGAGACTGGGTTGAGAGAATGAGCTATTGAAGAAAAAATGTTCTTTGATTAATTGTACTTTCGATTATATGAAAAATATGTATTTAGCACAAATCGTAGAAGAAGGAAAAGATGAAACACCTTGAACTATTCGAAGGTTTTGGGAAACATATTGTATATAGATACTCATCTAACTCAAACTAAATCTTACTGAAAAAATTGTTTGATGTAAAAGTTGCGATAAAAATCAACAAATGACTGAAAATGTACAATTTTACTTAAAATATCATCACTTGTTTAGGAATGCATGCATATTTCGGCCCAGCTTAGGAACAGTTATAAAACGTGCATATGTCTAGTCTGGAACTACTCTTTTTATGAGACTGACCAACCCTAAGCTACTATAGAGTTGTAGAGTGCGCGGTCATCCACAAGAGTCACTTCATCAATTGGCGGTCGCTGATAAGGCAAGTGTCTCAATATTCACACTGATAAGGAGATCGTTAGCGTTCAGTAATCTGTGCAGCACGGTGAAATGGAGCGCGCTTCTACATACATAGTTACAAACATACATACTTACAAACATACATACGCGTATATACTACTTAAGTAATAGGTAGTCGCAATAAAAGGCATTTAATATTAAACATTTTAGGTAAATCCATACATACTCGTACATATAGGACGGGTGTACAAGAGTGTGCTTGTGTCGCTAGGAAATCCATGAGTCCGGCGAAAACTAGTTCTTATTTAGGGGCCAAAATGAACCAATACGCGCACATAAGCTATCCCACCGTCAAATTATTATAACAATTTTTTATACTTTTTCCATTTTTTTTTTTCTATTCTTGGTTTGTGTGATTATTGAGAGGAGTGCTAGTAGTCTGTCACTCACTCAATCAAAATGTTGACATATACAAGTGCATGTACATATAATATAATAAAAACAGTAGCATAAGTGATAGTGTTTAATATGAGATTGAACTAGACAATATACTTATAGTACATATACATATGCATTGATCATAAAGACTGCCGATAGTGCATGAATGTTTGTATGTAATACGCTAGGCTTGGCTTTTGAGTCCGTGCTGCGGCGTCCCACAATATTGCTGCGCTTATTACCTACTACTTGGTCTATCAATAATTGATCACAGCGATCAGTTACAGTGCAGGTCTTAGGCGGAGCAGTTGTGTGAATACATTATATGTAGTGAATCAGACATTGATTAATAACAGCTTCCGACAAGACAGTGCTTTGAGTTTTGAAAATTATAAAATTTAGAAAATCCAAAATTCACAAAAGATGCCGAAAAATCGCCGGTTTGATGGTGCAGGTATGAGTTGCATGAATGGATGGTGAATAGGATAATATAAATAAAGTTAGTTAGAAGTGTATTAAGTTCCACATAGCTATTTTAGTGCATGACAATATTTATTTGAGTTTTTTCCGTATTTCAAGAATTTTAAAATAGCGAATAAGTGTTTGAAGTTGTCATATAATTAAAAAAAAAAATAGTTTTAAAACTAAATGCATTAAAAACATTCGAGAAAACAAAACATCAACCAAAAATAAATTATTTAATTGAAAAAATAACTAAAATCGGGCATGCCAATATTCTGAAATATTTCCATATAAACTTAATTTTGATTGAAACGATTTGCAAAAAAAGCAAAATAAAATGTAAAAAAAAATCAACCATGGAAAAATACGTCAGTGTTGAAAACGGTCCGTATCGAAACACTCTGGCAACGTCAAGACGTCGTTCAAAGTTTACATATTTATGAAGACAAAATTCGCAAGCGAACAACATTTGGAATAATCAATAATAATAATTAAAAAAAAAGTATTCAAAATTCTAAGTATGATAAATCAAAGTAGGCCTCCCACCGAGAGGCCAAAAGCACTACAGTAAATAAACTCGAGTCCACAAATCAACTAATTAATTAAAGACAACATACCAGTGTAAATACCTAAAATATCGCAGACGTAAGTGCTTCAGTTCAAAATAAGCTAAATCAGTAAATTTCACGCTAGTCAAAGGGATTGACCATATTTCGGTGCATACTGGAGTCAATTCTGTGGAAATATCTTGACTTGCACCTGCACATAATCAAAATAACACAAGGGATCATTGCTATTGATAATTTTAAGCGGTAACATTTCTGTGATTTGCTTCTGTAAAAGCTATACTGCTAGGTCCCTAAGTATGTTATACAAAATTTTATGGACCACAACCCATTTTGTGGACTCACAACAGCTCACTTAAAGGAATTTACCAAAGACTGGGAAGACAGGAATTTCCCACAATACTGGATGGAGAGTGCAGGACAGAGGCAGGCTAAACAGGTTTCCCCTTCCACTAGAAGAGCACCAAATATCCTTCTAAACATAAATAGAGGGGGCTACGAACTCTTACTGGATACTATTCGGAGCACTGTGTAAACCAGCGTTAGCAATTTTTGCGAGCTGAATGGAGAAACTCCAGAGTACATCCTCTGCGAACGAGCAGCTATCGCAAGACAAAGACTCGCATACCCACATTGGTGATGCAACTCTAAATTCATTAGTGGTATGCAAGAAAAAGCCCAAGGAGGTACTCAAATTCATCAGAAGCCTTCAGTCATGGGCTTGCGGTTAAGCAGAATAATATTAGTAATGAAGTTTTCTGCATGTAAAACCGTTGAATGCCTGAATGGATTATTCTTTAGTTTAGTTAGAAAATCCACAGATACATCGTGCTTACCTTAAACTTGCGCTTAAGAAATGCTCACAGTGTTTGAGCACCTCGGATTACACTACTTGCCCAATCACCAAAGTGCATCCTTCTAACGTGTAGAGGAAGTTCTGCATCACTCTCTGCGTCGCAAATGCCTTGATTAGGTTTTTATAGCATTTATTATCATATAGTCCGTGAATATATACGCCACCTGAATGCTATTGATATTCGACTCATTGCTTTCACCCCAACATTTGGCTACATGAGTTCAAAGTCTGCAATTACCTCCAGTAAGAAATTCAGAGTTCTGTTATTTATGCTGTTAATACAAGTCCTGCTGTTAACTTAGCATACTGGTATGCTTACATTTTCGAGCTGCTAATAAGCAGATGTGTTGCGCGAGGCTTATTTAGGAAATGAAATGAAAAGTTAAGCAGACTCAGGGCAAATTTTGTAATTACGGTGTCTAATTTAATACAAATATTTTTTTTATTTTTTTACACCTGCATGCAACTGCACTGCATTGTTTGCTTAAAACAGTTGTTAGCAACAATGCCATATGCCATTGATATCAATTTATCTTAATAAGTTGCTTTTGCGAAGATGTTGTCGTTTTTCGTTAAGTGTTTCGGCAAATGTTTATCACTTGAGTATAGTTAGAAAGTGTCAATGTGGCTGTTTTGATATTTACAATTGTAAACCTAGCTTTCGTAATGCACGAGTGGGTTCATTATTGTTGCTAAATACGGTAATTGATCATTAGAATCATGCATGATAAATAAAAAAAGCATTCCAAAAGTAAATTTCAGCTGCTAAACATTCACATATAGGGTTTTCCAAACAGAGGTTTTATTTTGATATTACAAGAAAACTGCTATTTTTTACCGTAAATGATCGGATGTTTATTTCATTAGAAGGAGGAAGGTATGCCGTTAATAGTGGAAAATAACATCAGGCAAATGACCACCAAGACCACGCTTACAGGGCAATATCCTTTTCATGGAATTTTCCTTAACCGAACTGCAAAGTGGCTGCCCTATGTTCTCGATAGTCTCATGAATTCCATCTTAGTCAACTACCTCAGAACAGAATTATAACAAAAATTAAGATACAAATAGAGTAATTCAAATTAGAGTTAAAAGCGTGGGATGCTTGATAGAGTAAATATTACAATCATTCTATTGGCAACTACCTATGTACAGAGGGTTATGAAAGTGAAGCAAAATGCATCCCACGCTTTTAACTCTAATTTGAATTACTCTATTTGTATCTTAATTTTTGTTATAATTCTGTTCTGAGGTAGTTGACTATGACTGATCGTTCGATTTGCTATTACTTCATTATAGGTATCTTTGTCATTAAAATTTATTTTCTACTTTTTAGTTCGATTAGCAATAAAAGCGTGTTTTTTAGTTTTTTTAAACTATTTTTTATTTTCTAATATACTTTTTAGTTCGATTAGCAAAAAAGCGTGTTTTTTAGTTTCTTTAAACTATTTTTTGTTTATTATGAATGAAAATTATTGTTATCATTGCAGTCAGTGAATAAATGATTCGATATATTCGTGTTATATTTAATTCCTTTCTTATCGACTGTGCGTCTAAAGCTATGCAGTTATTGGCCGTGATAAAGAAGTAATCGGGATGAAGAACTTATTTCGTGGAGGGAGCCTGAGAAACTGATTTACAAGAATAAAAAAAGATTTTTTCATTTTACAACCAAATTCACCTTACTTTTTGCCCACAGGTAAAAAAAGAAAATATTAATCCTGGCAATCCTAATAACGATAATGGAAAACTTTTATCAAATTATTGCATTGTCATCGGTCCTTGATAGGTGTGCAAAATTTCAAGTCGATCAGATTTTTAGAAGCCAGTGAAAATTAAGCTCAAAGATTCCGTTACATACATACATACATACATACATACAACCCGACCTAATAAAAGTGTGTTAAAAAAAAGATTCAAAGATTCAAATTCACCCTACTTTTTGCCCACAGGTAAAAACAGAAAATATTAATCCTGGCAATCCCAATAAGGATAATGGAAAACTTTTATCAAATTATTGCATTGTCATCGGTCCTTGATAGGTGTGCAAAATTTCAAGTCGATCCGATGTTTAGAAGCCAGTGAAAATTAAGCTCAAAGATTCCGTTACATACATACATACATACATACATACATACAACCCGACCTAATAAAAGTGTGTTAAAAACACTTTATTCCTGCGTACTGCCCCAACATTACTCCGCACAGTACTTTTTCTTGAAGATGCATTCGTTGAAACTAAACTTTGTAAACTAGTGTTGACATTTTGCAAAGTTACATATTTAGCTATTTGCGTTCGTCTAAATTTGCCATACTAATATCAGCGCTTCGTTGACGCTCTTTAGTTATTGCGTAAAAACTATTGAATATAAGATATGCCCTATACCTATAATTTACCCACGTGTGCAGCTTTACATGTAATTGAGATAAAGTCATTGTTTAGCTGAAATTAAAAGTGGCTTCGAATTCCTATGCTGGCGATAAGCACCTGGATAGTCACGTCTTAATACTTAGCAATTTAATTATTATAGCATAGTATTAGTGGGACTAATAGCAGTTGGATAAAAGTTTATATTAACGTATTTGTAATGCGCATCTTAATTTTCGTCTACAGTTTTAAGTTATCCCAGAAGAGCAAATAAAAAAAAATAAATTGCCACGCGCTGCCATTGTTGTGACTACTGGTGTGTATGTATAAATGTATGCATATAAGTATATCTAACTCGATTCTGTTAGGTTATTACAAGCAACATTTTGAATGAACAAAATTATTATAATAATTTGAACACTTGTGCACTCGAGTATAAAAATGCAGCTAAAAAACAATTATATATTTCGAAGAAAAAAATTTAACAAATATTTACGTGTAAATTCCATTTATTTCCTCGAAGCCATTGTGAGTAAACAAGTGCATATATAACATATTTACGTAGTTTGTTGTTGATTATTTTACAAGAAACGTTTAAGTGAGCAGCTTAATTCCTATGCATGTACGTATGTAAAGACAATTGTGAGAAATTTTTCTAACAAAACTTGACAGCGTCATAACTACTACATAAGATGTTTTGAAAAACAAATCATAGGTTATAATAATTCTTAACATAATCGCCTACTCTGGTGCTTTGAAATGGGATTCGTACGATGAGTCGATATTTAGAATGTTGAAACCAAAAGTGAGGAAATATTAAAAGACTGATTACACCGAGGGCTTTTTCGATAGAAAAAAATTATGTCGAAAAGAGTAAAAGTCGAAAATTATCGAAATCGAAATTAAGTAAGATAATAGAATTTCAGTTTCAGTGCTATAATAGCTTCAAAATAAAAAAAAAGCATTAACAAAATTATTCAGTATTTTTTTTGACGGAATATATTCTGAAAATTCAAAATAAAAGTTTCTACCTCATAAGTGATATTATCGCCTTCACAGTACTCTCCATCCATTGGAACGCACTTTTGCCAGCGTTTGATCCAGCTCCCGAAACATTTGTGGAACTCTATTTTCTATAGAGCCATCGGAGACGTCTTCGATTTTTTCTTTACTTCGCGAACAGATTTTTTTTTTTTTTCAAACAAAATCTACAATTTGGAAGCGTTGTTCCTGTTCATGAGAACTTGCCAAACCTTGCCGAACAGAAATTTCAACATATTCTCAGCTGTCAAACAAGAGTAATTGATATGGATGCATGAGAAGCAAAAAAACACACTTTAGTTGAATTGCAATTTTCAGTTAGCAAAAATCATATTCATAGCTTCTTCAAATATATTTCATTTCGAAAAAATCCTGCAAGTCAAATTAAATTTTAAAAAAATGTCGTCCAAAATGGTAGCCCTACTAAATTTTTTTCTGGACATAATCATTGCCAAGGCCCTTGGCTCACTTGAAATGGTGTCTTTTGGGTGTTTCTATAAAAGCGTATAAAATGAAAAAGATCTTGTACTCTTGTTTTCAGTATTTCATTTTTTGATCCATTCTTAAAGAATAAAAGTTTTTTTGGCTACACAAGGTTCACTCAAAAAGAGTCAGAATGACGTTCAAAAATAAAACCTATTTTTTGGCCCTTTTGCAAATACTAAAATTTTTTTCCCGAATGATCGTAGTTCATACGATAACGAGACCTATTTTTTGAAGGTTGACAGCTTTTGGAACGAACACATGGACAAACAAAAATGTTTATTTTTTAACAATGGATCAAAAAATAAATACTGAAAACAAAAATAAAAAATCTGTTTTCGTCTCCGTTTCAAATAAGGCGAGGACCTTAGTTACTCTCATTTGATATACGTATGGAAATATTTGACTAATTACGAAAGAGCTATACTGCACATGTATTAGATTCCTCAGATATCTCTCGTTTCAAACAAATTTTGCAATTTAAGATTTTGCAATTAAATTAAAAAGTTTAATATAAAATTTTTTCGTTCAGAGTGGCTAAATTTTTTTTTTATTTGATATCCGTAACTAATTAAAAAAAAATTATTTTAAGAAATCGTTATTCTACAAAACATATTAGTCCTTTCCAATTCCTGTCGTTTCAAACAAACGTTGCAATTTATGTTTTAACGATTAAATTAAAAATATGTATATGTATACCTTATATATATGGCAACGCTGCTCGAAACTTTTGTAAGGTGTTAGCATTGCTAAGCCACTGTCGCTCAATAACCATATTGAAATATCTTTCTAATTAAAAAAAAATTGTATTATATGTATTAGCACTTTCAGATAAATATCTTTCGTTTCAAAAAAATTTGGCAAATTTATATTTATTTTGACAAACAAATAAGAAAAAAAATTTTATCTGAAAAATTTTTCCAAAAGGGCAACGCTATTCAAATTTTTTCCCCAGATGTAATCATTGCTACAAAAACCTTAATTTGATATCCTTCCTGAAATGTACTACTAATACATACTAATTTGTTTATAAATATGTGGCAACCCCATTAAAAAATGTGTACAAATTGGAAAGCTCCAGTCAATTGTAAACTAGAGTAGATTTAGATATTTATTAAAGGTGTACTGTTTATACAACAATCTTATTTTATTAATTTTGTGTTTTACTAAAAGGTGGCAACTTTATTAAAAAGTTGTTCTGTATTAAACTGCTCTTAGTTACTTTTTGTTTGTAAAATTTTAGTTGATTTACAAATTTCGTTCAGCGCTAGATGGCAACCTTATTCAAAAACATCAATTTATTAAAGCTTTCTCAAACTCTTTTTATTAATTCACTTGTTTAATGAGAGTGCGCAGTCAAGCCCATTTTACTGTTCTACTGTAAGTGGTTGCTCGTAACGAAATAGCAAACCCATCGCCAATATTAATTGCCACTTCACTATGCGGTGGCTATTTCCATTACAGCCAGTTTGGCATAAAAAATATACATGGAAATACTTGCGGTTTTGATTCATATAAATTTTAACTACATCATCGGTTCGACACAGTTTCCTATTAATGATTTATTTGCGAACAATTACTGCTCTATACTGGTTTAATTAAATTTGAACTAGAATAATGACGATGCGCTAAATGTAACGCAATAACTTGTAAAATTAACCTGGATTGTCGCTTTGTAACTGCAAATTATACGAATAAATATTTGCATAAATTAGTTCACTTGTATCAAAACACAGGCGCCTACTACATACCCAGTAGAGAATAGTTTTTGGTCAGGATCGCGAATTTCATCAAGATGCGATAGCTGAGAATCACTAAGAAAATAACAAATAGATACCAGTATATGGGATTTCAAAAAAGACAAATAAAAACATATACCTGTAAACTTAGAAAATATTTACGGTGCCAAGCTATATTACTCGTATTATTGAGAGATCCAAATGACATATTTGCCCATGCGCATATGACCTACTCGCATTATTTCCTTCCGAGTGCGTAGAATAACTTTTGATTTCTTTTCTAATAGCATTTTTTGCATTTTAAAGTAATGAAGATTTCCGGTTAGTATTTATATTTTTAGTTCCAGAAAAGTATGATTCAACAGTAATCGATCGAAGGGAACGATAATAAATCAGAATTTGTTGTGTTTTTCCACCAATTTTTATTGAGAGTAATGTGCAGATCACCGCAATGTTTTTCAAGCTGATATCCATGGAATCAAACTGTTGTCAAAGTTGGTAAGCATGGCTGACTTTGTTCCCTCAAAGCTCGGCTTCTTACAATTACTCAAGCTGCGATCGCAACAATTACCTTCAAGAATTTCGAAGGTCCCATAAACCTCTTCGGTTACTTTTTTTATTATTTACTTTTATATAATATTACTTTTTAGGGAAGTTATAGAAAACTTCGAGAATCAAGCTCCTCTACATCTTCGTGAATCAATCTCCTCTATATAACAAGCACATCCGTTCAGAAATCGATGAACGATAGCACGGGTCGTACTGATGCTCTCAGAAACGAATAGCCTTTTACGGGAATAGTGATGGAATCCGCCTAGCAAAAGATAGTATCTATTCAGCACATCCGTACTTTGAAGAATGCTCTTCAGATTTCTAAGAAATCGCTTCTACAAGGAAAGAGATAATTTAAGTACATTCTAGCTGAGCAGCTGGTTGGATACGTGGAAAATTGGAAGGGTTTAAAGATATGTTAGAATAGGAATGGCGAACAATTTCCCCATTGTGTGCACTACAATAGGCCGCTATGCCCACCGAATGAGGTAATTTTAGGAGCAAACTGCCTGAAATGGGTTTGAAAAGATTTACAAAAATAAATAGAATACCGCATGGATATATCATATCGTGGATCATTTATATGAAGATACATAATTCAATTATTAAAGATGTTAAATGTGAAGCAAAACAAAATGGTAAAAGTCCTTGAAAATTCTGGCTTAAAATCATGTCGTTACTAAATTTATTTAATAGAAAATATTATATTTATTATACATTATTTGCATAGATATTTAAAGACCGCTACTGCTGTCTCTTCTCTCTCTCTCTCTTTCGCCTTCTCTCTTATGGGTGGTAGTCATTACCGCACTGATTTCCATTAGCCGCAATGGCACTAGTTGTAAACTAAGTCTCTATTCTTCTCTGCTAGTTGGGTTTCTGTGCCAGCTTAAATTTCTACGGCGCTATTACACTATTCGATGCCACTATTTTGCTGCATCTATTTTGCATATTTATTAAACACATGTATTTGTTTGAATAACTAGAACTTAAGGTGTGGTCGGCAGTCGCCTAAGCAACTACTTATTTTTGGCATATCGACTGAAAGTCTGAAGATTGCGATTTCGATTTCACCTTATTATCGGTCGTGAAGTATTAAAAATTGTATAAATGTTTACAAATAACAATAAAATTTAATGCAATTAATTAGACCTGTGAGGCAATGGCCTGCGCAAATTTCTGCAATGAGCAGTTTTCGGATACGAGTTATATGCTTTCGAAGTTGATATCTAATTTCAATTCCCTTCATCTGTAGAAGAAACCCGACACTCACAATAAAAACTGCGCTAGAAGCTCGTGCTAAGCCAGTAAAGGATGAATTACAATTATTGAGGTGTGGCTGCAGAAATGCTTTAGTTTCAGCGGTAATTATTGATTATTTGCTACGAATAGAAAAAATCTGAAAATAGTAATGGTATTCGCAAGGCATGTCAGCGAATATTAGTAGCTGGTTTTTAAATAAAAGGTATTGCTATTAATTAGCAGTTAATCTTAAAGGTAATAATGAAACTTATATGTTTTTTTTTTTTTTTGTTTTTTGCGGATGAGTGGCTTAAAATGCTTTATGCAACTGAAACTATAAGTATGTACGTATTTGTATTCGTTTATGTGTATAGAAAATTTCATTATTATTCCTTATGTGCGTTTCCCGCCAACAGCCGACGCTCTAAGGTCAACTAAAAGCGGAAAAGTTAAATTATTTAGAATTTGTTGATAATTTGAAAGCTTAGCAGGGTCAAAAAATATTTTAATACATAGTAGTGATTATATTTTTAATTAAAATAAATATTCTAAATATCGCAAGCCACTTTTGAGTATGTAAACGCATTTTTTTGTTTCGTTGCCCTGCTATTATCTCAAAAACAATTTTTTTACGAGCGCACCCATTAAATTAAATTAAAAAAAAAATATTGTGGTTTGATTTTTATTGTCTGACTAAAAAACTTTGGACATTTTGTACGTTTTTGTTTATTGCATTTTATTATTTTGCTCAAAGGTTATAATTTTTATTTTATAAAAAAACAAAAACCACATGCCATAATTTTCACCCCATAAAGAAAGGTCCGTCAATGATCCTGTGGCGCTCTTTGATAACCGAAAAGGGCATTTCAAGTAAGATATTTGAAAATTTTTTAACAAAAAATCTGAGAAATAAGTGAGAGGAATTTTATACAAACCTTTAATTTGAACTATATTCTGCAATTGCGGCCGGCGTAGCCGAATGGGTTGGTGCGTGACTACCATTCGGAATTCTCAGAGAGAACGTAGGATCGAATCTCTATGAAACGCCAAAATTAAGAAAAATATTTTTCTAATAGCGGTCGTCCCTCGATAGGCAATGGCAAACCTCCGAGTGTATTTCTGTCATGAAAAAGTTCATCATAAAAAAATATCTACCGTTCGTAGTCGGCTTGAAACTGTAGGTCCCTCTATTTATGGAGCAACATCAAGACGCCCACCACAAATATGGGGAGGAGCTCGGCCAAACACCCAAAAAGGATGTACGCGCCTCTACAATTGATAAATATAACGCTTCCTTATTTCTTATTTTTTTTATTGATTTTTGTAATTTTAATATTTTTTGTCTATTCCACGTGCAGACAAATGTGTTGAAAAACACTTAATTAAAAAATAAATTAATTAAATATTAAAAATAAACACAACTCATTGCATCGAAAGTTAAAGCAGCAAAACTCAAATATTTTGATTTCCCTGCAGAGATATGCACATACATACTTTCATGCATCGAATTATCTGTAAGTCCTTGACGGGCTGTCTTTTTTCACTTTGCTATTTAAATTCGCCATTTTAAAAATACTTTTTGTTGCAGCCAATGGAAAATTTTTACAATTTAAGCTGGGTCGCTTCTTGATTGATTCAATACTGGTATTAAAAATAGCAACTCGGTAAATGTGCTAAATTTACAGACTATACTTTTTTCCGACAATCGCTCAACCCAATCAATTTTACATATATACCATACTCATTGTGAATTTATTTATAAGAAAAAATAAGAATATACTCGTATGTATGTATGAATATGAAGAGCAGTGTGAGGTGTTTAATATAAAAAACAAATATTTGTTTGACTTTTGATTGATGCACTGAAATGAATGTTACTTTAATATTCGTATGTATGTCATTTATAGGTATGCAAATTCTTCATGATTCAATAATAAAAGGTTTGCTCAGTAAGCAGCTTTCTCATTCCCTCTTGACAAATCGGCTCCCTTAGCAAGACACTGGGATGTTAACTCTAGAAATTTTTAGCAAAAGTGGAAGAAATGTAAAATTTGTAGGAAAAACATTTCGTTTTCAAAAGCGTGTATACGCACTTGCTCGGTATGTGAATAACCAAGATGATATGGAAAACATACTGACATACAGCTTAAATCAGGATATCATAAAACATCTTTTTGGAGCAATGAACGTGAAAGATGGACGTTTTGACAATTTGAGTCCAATGCGTTTCAAATACGGGTGGGGGAAGTACTTACTACGTTACTTTAAAGATACATAAGTTACCAACAAGAGCTCATTTAGCAATATGTAACTAATCATTGCCTCCTGATGGCAGATGGCTTTTTATAAGGAGTTTTTTTCATGGCAGAAATACACTCGGAGGTGTGCCATTGCCTGTAGAGGAGCCTCTGCTATTACAAACAACATTTTCTATAATTTGGTGTTTCATGCCCGTGGTAGTGTGTCAAGTAGCTAGGAGTGAATAATCGCGACTTGGGCAAAGCATAGTAAAGCAAGGCGCAAGGAATTCATTAGGGTCATATTACTTAGGTAATATAATAGCTTCATATTGGTAAAACTCCCCAACTTCGTGATCAGTTTTCAATTTAAAAATCAATTCACTAAATATCAATCTGGGTTTAACTTAATAACATTTTTTTTAATATCATTCCTGGCAATTTCTGATTGTACCAGTTATAATTTAAGTAAAAAGGAAACGTTTTTTGCTACCATTTTTACCAAGAAGGAATTTAATTTTTCCACTTTCTACGCCCTTCTTAAATGCGACCTTTTGTAAGGGAGTGTCAAAATTCGAATGTCACAAGTGAGCAAACCTTTAATAATTGAATCATGAAGATTCTTGATATAAACTTATTACAATATAAAATATCAAAAATTTTCAAATAATATATTATTAAACGAAGGCCCTTAAGACAAATTTGAATAATTATTCTTCATAATCGAACACGATTTGAATTATTATTAAAACATTTGTTAACAGAAGTGAAACAAACAAATAAAAATACTGAAAATTGCGCGCAAAACATATCGAACTCGTCGCAATTTATATACTTACATACAAGTTGCGCCACCTTTAATTAATCACCCTATCAGAAGATTTATAGTTTTTGTAAATAGCGTCGTACGTCAATCATATTTGACACGTGTGTACTAGACAGCTGCAGGATACAAACAGACAAGCAATGGAGCGCTCAAAGGTCAAAATAAAGATTTCCATCGCTCAAAATAATTTCTTTTTTTCGTATTTAGTAAAAGAGTTATTCAAAAACAAAGTTGGATGATTAATTTTGCGCCACCTTGCATATCAATGTATACTACACATTTATTTAATGTAAACGACAAAAATAAACTCATTTGTACACGATTGTGTATGTAATGCTAAGGGTAAGCATTATTTTTTAAATTTTATATGATGAAGCTCAAGTGATGTAAAAGTTGGGATGCATTTAATTAAGTTATTTAATATTCCTTAAAAGTCTAGTAAAAACGTAGTTATGGCTATGAAGAAACCTTTAGTTCATTTGGAAAAGTATATTATTAATGATTATAAGTAAGACTTATCTCAGAGCCATCTCAAAGCAAAAACGTTTCATGTAAAAATCAATAAGTTCAGGGAAAGTGGAAGGAAGACGCCAATTATCTAAGAAAACGCTCTAAAGACACAACATGGCATGAAAATTCACGGATACGTATAAAATTAAAGAATCATCCAGATAAATCGCAGTACCAAGCCTAGCTAAGGCCTCAAATTGAAAAAGAAGCAGCAGGATTGTGCAAAGCAGAACATCTGCAGGTAGACTAATAAGTTATAGGTTTGCTAATAAGGCACTTATTTCATGGCAAACGCTTTCAATTTGCTTCATAACACATCAAGTGATCAATGCAGAACTGTATAACTATACTTTTTCGTATAAATCAAAATTTAATTCAAAATATTCAGTCTTAACAAGAAAAGCTCGCTGGCCGCGAAACAAAACGGTTGGATTCGCCATATTATCAAAAGTACAGTTAAGCATGGCGGAGGCTGTAATGAGGTGAACGTTTTTCTGAGGTTTTCTTTGAATTCCAACACTGAATAAATGTGAAATCGAATGGATTGATTTATTTTCAAAAACATACTTATGCTTAAATGCTTACGCTTCATGCGTCGAATATGTCAGTTTCATGGTCGTCCCAGCATAATAACCACCCGAAGCACTGACCCAAACCGGTAAGAAATTGGATTACAATATTCTCAATCAATAAAATAATTAATATTTTGTGGTTTACAAATCAATAATCTATGGTTTCGCGGTGGAGCAAAGGACCCTATATACGACATAAAAAAAAAAATAATAATAATAAATAATTGGCTCATAGACTTCTGTTAGGTGTTTGGCCGAGCTTCTCCTCCTATTTGTGGCGTTCGTGTTGCAAACGGCAAATGCATTTTTATGAGGAGCTTTTCAGATTGGTTTTTAGGATTGTGAGCACTATGAAAAAATCATCTCCAAATAAATAAATACTCTCTGTGCAGCAGAAAGAAAACAGTTGTTAAAAATAGCAGAAATTTAAATACAATTTATATTTGTTTAGATGATGAACTTAATTATTTTTATTTTTATATAATTTTATTGTTTGTGTGCATTTTAATGTAAGATATACAGATTTAGTTTAGTTTTGTTTTCGAATTTTTTAATTAAATTTTATTTCTCTTATTTTTTTTTTATTTAATTTTTTTGTTGTAATGATTTATAATTTTTTGTAATTTAAATTCATTTATTTTATTTTTTAGTTTAATTTGATTTTATTTTGTTATACTTCATTACACTTTATTTTATTTTATTTTATTTCTTTTTTTTATTGCATCCCAAGAAATGAGTGATTTACATACATTAATTAGCAACAGCTTTGCTGCAAGCCAATAATTTATAGCAGGTAGAAAGATTACAATTAAATAAATGTATATAAATATTATATAAAATATTTAAGAATTTTACAAACAAGAAAAACGTTTACTGTAAAAAGTTTCGGACTATATGACAAGAATTGAGCAAAGCTGCTTTTTGCATGTCGAAAATTAAAAATTCTGGAAGTTGAAGAGTTTTCACATTGTCTGCTAAGTTTTTGTGCACCAGTCCGTGGGCTGAGATGATAATTGGTAGTATGTGCACCTTCCTTAGCTTCCACTGGCGTTTTACATCAATGCCTAAGTCAGAATATTTGGATTTTTTTTCTGCATATGTTTTTTGAATGTTTTTGTTTAGAGGAACAGCAATATCAACTATATATCCCATCGTTTAAAATGTATCAGTCAGGAAAATATCTGGCCTATTGTAGTCTCTTGTGGGATTTGGTAAAATTGTTCGGTCATAATATAGAATATAGTTACGACTCTTCTTGAACAGGTTCTGGGGTGTATCTAAAGTACGGAATTTTGCTTTGATTGGAGTTTTATATCTGCGTCAGTTTTAGATGGATTATTTTCGCGATGTCATTGTGTCGCTTCAGGTACACAGAGTTTGCCAGTGTGGTGCATCCCGCTAGCACGTGGTTTAATGTCTCACTTCGACTATTGCATCTTCAGCATCTGTCTGCAGCGGCATTTGGATCTCGCATTACGTATTTAATGTAATTTCTCGTTTTAATCACACCATCTTGTATGGCGAAAATGGGACCCTCCGTTTCGGCTCATATCGACCTGTTGGTAAGCCATAAGTGCGACAATTTTTGGTCGACATGTGGGCTCAGCAAGTCTTTTCGATATACGCCGTGGACAGCCATTTCAGACCATCTTTGGATTTTTTCATCTATTGTGGTTGTGTTCCTGATTTCGTAGGGTTGATTCATCCGAAGTGGGGTATAATTATCATCCGCAGCACTTGTAGCCTTGTGCAGATCGGATTGGGAACACTTATGTTGGAAATATGCTCTTATGTTCAAGATAAGTTTGTCATGCAGTGCTCCAACATCAATCTGTCCTCTGCCTCCCGCTTTTCTAGGTAGCATCATTCGAACGACAGAGCTTTTTGGGTGACGTGACTTGTATTTAGTCATAATTGTACGTAATATTCGTTGTAGATTTTCTATTTCAGTAGATGACCATTTTACAATTCCGAAGCTATACGATACCACCAGGACGACAAATGAATTAATAGCGTGGATTTGGTTTTTCCCATTAAGTTGGGTTTTACAGACAGCGTGAAGGCGCCTTTTAAATTCTGCTATCAGATTTTTCCTCATTTGCATCGTATTTATGCTGCTGCTTTGCATAACTCCAAGATACTTGTATACCTCTCCCGGCTCCATTTCTGTTATGTCGAGTCCGCTACTTTCCGCAGTTACATGTCGAGAAACCACTTTACCTTTAGCTATTGTGATCTTTCGGCATTTATCAAGTCCAATAGGTATTTTAATGTCATTGGAGAAGGTTTCGACACATCTCAAAAGCTTATCTAGATGTTTGGAATTGCTGGCGTAGAGTTTCAAATCATCTACGTAAAAGAGGTGGCTAAGTCGGAATCTTCCAGACTGTCCGTGTTTTAATACAAACCCATGTCCCGTCTCATTCAGGATGTGACTTAAGGGGTTCATGCTGAGAACAAACCAGAGCGGACTCAACGAGTCACCTTGGAAGATTCCATTTCGAATGTTTATTTCGGTTGTGTATTGAGAGCTTTATTTTATTTTATTTTATTTTATTTTATTTTATTTTATTTTATTTTATTTTATTTTATATTATTTTATTTTATTTCATATCACTTTTATTTTCTTTTAGTTTCTCTAATTTTATTTTATTTGCTTTTTATATTTATTTTTTTAAATTTAAATGTTTTCTAATTTTTATTATAACAATTCATTTATTTTTCTTTAATTTACTCCACCTCTATTTTTTAAGTATTAAGTAAACAATTTCTAAAGTTACCAACAAATAGCTATTTGAATCTAATTGATATTCAACTCTTCTTTTTCTCTGCTTCTTTCCTTCCAGGTTGCCTGGGCTTTGGCGTACGTCATTTCGAAGCCTTTCTCATATTCTTCAGTCTCGCTGTAGCCTATTCGTTGCGTGTTAACTTATCCGTCGCCATTGTTGCTATGACCGACAAATCTGCAAATCCTGATTTCGATGTGAGTGTATGAAATAAGCGCATATATGTTCTGTTCTCTTTACCTCTCATTTTCTAAACACCTAATACATATATATACCTATATATGCATTAAATATTTATGTGACTCACAAAATTTTCTTATCGACATTTATTTTCAGGAATTCGACTGGAATGAAACCACAAAATCTCTTCTACTCAGCAGTTTTTTCTGGGGCTATATTATAACCCAAGTACCGGGTGGAGCTTTGGCTCGCAAATTTGGCGGTAAAATCACATTACTATGTGGTGTTCTAACCTGTTCCCTACTCGCCATACTCACGCCCATTTTTGCACAAATTGGTGATTGGAAGCTCGTGTGTGCACTACGTGTAGCGCAAGGTCTCACCCAAGGCATGGTTTTCCCCTCAACACATACATTGATCTCAAAATGGTCTCCTCTCGAGGATCGCGGAAGCCTTACCACCTATTGTTATTCGGGTTCGCAATTCGGTACAGCAGTTATGATGGCAACCAGTGGTATAATCGCTTCTTCGTCAATGGGTTGGCCGGGCATCTTCTATCTGTCGGGCGGTATTGGTGTTATATGGGCTATTTTATGGGCCATATGGGGTGCTAATTCGCCAGCTGAATCCAAATTAATATCACCTGAAGAAAAGAAATTTATCGAACAATCACATGGTAATAGCAGTGAGGAGCATAGCACACCAGCACGCATACCATGGGTGAAATTCTTCACCTCACCACCATTTTTGGTATTAATTTTGGCACACAGCACACATAACTGGGGCTTCTGGACATTGCTTACCGAAATCCCCAGCTACATGAAAAACGTGTTTGGCATGGATATTAAAAAGAATGCCCTGCTCTCTGCGCTACCTTATACGGCTATGTTTATTATGTGTTTCGTTTTTTCGACCATCTCAACAATCCTCAACAAGAAACAATGCATACCACTCTCCGTGAGCCGCAAACTTTTCAACACTATCGGTCACTGGGTACCAATGATATCTCTGATTGGCTTGGCTTATGTGGGCGCCGATCAGACTACGCTAGCAATTGTACTGCTTACCATCACTGTTGGTATCAATGCGTCTACGTATTTGGGCTTCCAGGTCAATCACATAGATCTATCCCCTAACTTTGCCGGCATTCTGATGGGTATCACCAATTGCGCGGCGAATATTATGAGTATCATAGCGCCGTTGCTTGTCGGATTTATCGTTACCGATGAGGTGAGTGCACAAAGATTAAAATTTAAAAAAGAAAAAAGTATTTTTGTTAACTAATTATTTTTTCTATTTTGTAGAAAAACTCAGATCAATGGCGTATCATCTTCTTCATTGCTAGCGGTTTCTACTTCATCGGTAACTTGATGTTCATCATATTTGGTAGTATAGAAGTGCAGCCATGGAACGATCCACAACCGCGTCCCTCACCAGAGAAACGCAACTCCACCCAACTTGAGTCACAGCATTAGGCACGAGGACGCTACACATACTTACATATGTGTAGTATTTCTTCGTCTGATTTTTATTTTTAGTTCTTTTTTGTTCATACCGTTGTGGTATATTGTTATTGCTTATCTGCATTTGTCTATGTATTAGTTAAGATGTTAAATATCGACTTAATAGCAATTACTTGATAAAAAGTAGAATTTAACTACCAAAATTATGTATCATAATTTAGCAGAGTGATGAAATGAAGATCTATGTTAATTAAGTTTAATGAGAAAAGAAAAGAAAATAATAAAATAAAATATAATACTGAAAATTGAGTAAAGCAGTTACTTATCATAGTAAACAAATTTACGACGATTTCTAAAAACTCAGGTTTCTCATAATAAAGAAAAACAAAGGTACGTTAGCATGTACATGTACATTGTGTCAAAAAATATCGGGAATTGTTCATTTAAAAAGCGCGCGTTACACATATGTCCAGATTTTTTTGCGGAAGGTCGTCTATAGGTTCGCAAAGTTTGAGCGTGATCTGTAAATTAGCTTGTTTTTGGCATTTAGTTATATCACTCAACCGCAGGTGTGCTCTGAGATTTTCACTATGGATAAAAATATCGAACAAAGAATTTGTCTTATATTTTGCGTTTTGAACGGAATTCGTGTGCCGAATCATTGATAACGTTGCAGAAAGCCTGTGGAAAGCCTTGAGTGGTATAAGTATTTTGCAGAGGGCCGAGTAGTCGTGGAAGATTCGCCCCGATATGGTCGCCCATCAAAGCTTCAACGGATGAAAGCGTCGACAAAGTCAAAGAAATGGTGCTGAAAAACCATCATTTAAGTTTGAAATAGGTAATATAGTTCGTGACGTGAGCGTGTGTCACGAATAAATTCGCAACATTTTACGCAATCAATTGGGCATGAGACGTGTGGCTGCTCGACTCGTTCCAAGAGAGTTGAATTTCTTTCAAAATATTCATCGGAAGACGGACCCAACTATCTACATGAGCCGAAACCCAAAAAAACACGTCAAAGTCGGTCAAAAGTGAAAGCCATGCTACTCGTTCTCTTTGATTATCATGGTGTTGTGCACTCGGAATTCATTCCAAATGGTTCAACGGTAAATAAATAATATTTTTTGGAAGTGTTGCGACGTTTGAGAGAAAATGTGCGAAGGAAACGGCCCAATTTGTGGAAAGAAAACTCATAGATCTTGCGCCTTGATGACGTACTGTCTCACAAGGTTCATATTGAAAACACTTCTTTGATCAAAAACTCAACAAATATCATCGAACAACCACTGTATTCACCAAATTTAGCTCCCTGTGACTTTTTTCTTTTCCCAAAACTTAAATTATCACTCCGCGGACGCCGTTTTGAGTCGATAGAGGCCATTAAGGAGAATTCGCTGAAGGAGCTGAAGAAGATCTCTTCAAACGCGTTTAAAAGGTGCTTTAATGGCTGGCCTAATCGTTGGCATATGTGTATTGCTTCGAATGGAGCCTATTTTGAAGGCGGTAAAATAAATGTTGATGATTAACAATTATTTTGGGTTTTATTGAAGAATTTCCGGTTCTTTTTTATGACAGAATGTATCTCAATAGCACAGTTTATATTAAAAAGTAACAAAAGCAAACTACAACATAGTTCGACTAAGTTGTAGAAATTTCATATAAAACTCGTGTACCCAATTACACTTTTTAACAGGATATTACTCGCATCTGATTAGGTGGTGTTTCTAGGACGCTGTATCGGAATCATTCAAGTGTCAAAATAATACAGGCATGACTGTAGTGCACTAAATTTTCAGCCTCACTATTTATTAAGAAGCGAAATTTTCCACTTATCGATTAAACTCACTCATAGTGTGATTGATTTGTTTTCCACTATTCTCAATACTTAATTAAAAATTAATTGATCGACTGAAAATTTAAAAACTTTTATGTATGTATTTATTTTTTCTTGTCTACGAGTTTAAAAGCAATTTTCGTTGCCATTCCTACTCTTCTTTGTAGTGCAACAATTTTCACCAATCGTTACCTTGCTCATACGATGTTATCTTACTTGAACTGCAAGCGAGAGCGCGGAACGAACGACAAAGAGGCACAATCGGCCCCCGCGTTCGGCAAGGTTCGCCATCTGGCTCGGTCCTACTTGAGTGAACATATATATGTATGTATGTATATGCGCATATGTATATAAATTCACATATTTGTATTTGCATATGCCTTCTTCCTGTGTGCATGGTAATGAACCATTTCTCTGTTGAGAATAGGACACGGTGATAGGAAAAGTAGGAAATGAAAGGGAGTGTTTCGAGTGTAATGTTTCTTGAAAAAGTGAAATCGATGATGGTGCCTCTTAGTGTTGTTGACTTATTAACGCCTGATGCACAATCGAAATTGAACATATCATTCATGAATTTTTCATATTTTATACGATAAAATTCACATTTCTCACTCCTAGTCATTGGCGTGCATCCGCAAGTTATCATATGACCTCCAATGTGTTCCGTTGCTGGTTATATTCCTATATACTTAAACCGACAAACAAACCATTTTTTAAAGAAAGAACGTTCAAAATATTTGGATTACTTGACATGGAATGGCTTAGTGTAAAACCAAAAATCTCCGTTATTGTCCAAAAAAAAATTAAATAAAAAATTATACTTAAAAGAGAACTCTTTTATTTATCGCTCTTTGAGAAATTTGGAAAAGTTTACATTTTAAGAGGCACCCTAATGTGTATGTGCTATTGTGACTTAATTTTCCAAAAATATCTTCTTATATTTCATATTTCCATTTTCCTCCCTTTGTTGAAGGTATATGTCATGTCGTCCATAAAATGTCAATAAAGTCAATGTCAATATTAGAAAATAAACTTATGTATTCAAATTTGTTTAGAATAATATAAGTACAAAATTTAATTTCTCATATACCTATAGTGCATTCGTTTAGAAATTCCGGTCCAGAGTATTCATCTGCGCATTGATTTTCGTCGGCAAATGTGTATGTATTTAAATTCTGAGTAGCTTCGTTATTCCTTAAATCTTTATTCTTTACTTAAATTAGAGTTCAATCTTTCTTGCAGTTCAAAATCTTGGCTTTCGGCATCTGCAAACATTATTGCTTTTCGGCACGATGTCGGTTGTGTATGCACTGCGCGTTAATCTTTCGGTGGCAATCGTTGTGATGACAGATAAACAATCAAACCCAGATTTTGAAGTGATATGAAAAAATTATATTTTCATTTGGTTGCAATATCCAAAAATAATATCTCTCTCTCTCTCTCTTTCTCTCTCTATCCCCCCACAAAGGAGTACGCCTGGAGCGAACACATAAAAGGTCTGTTGCTCAGTTCATTTTTCATTGGCTATGTGATCGCACAAATACCTTGCGGCTATTTGTCGCGTAAATGCGGCGGCAAAGTACTTCTGCTCATCTGTCTCGTGAGTTGCTCACTGTTGGCCATACTGACGCCAGTTTGCGCCACCATTGGTAGTTGGCAGTTAGTGCTCGCCTCACGTATACTACAGGGCATCTTTCAAGGTGCTGTATTTCCGTCAGTGCATACGATACTCTCGAAATGGTCACCGGTTGATGAACGGGCGCTAATGAGTTCGTGCACCTATTCGGGTTGTCAATTCGGTACATTTGTTATGTTGGCTAGTAGCGGAGTGCTTGCTGCATCGCGTCTCGGTTGGCCTAGCATTTTCTACATATCAGGCACTATTGGTCTACTATGGGCAGTCATCTTCAAATTTTTTGCTTGTGGTTCACCGAAAGAATGTCGGCGTCTATCCGAACGAGAGCACGAACTCATCTTTTCGCATTGGGGCAATTCAGAATTGCAGGTGCGTCGGAACTCGATGCATCCACCGTGGACATCTTTCTTTAAATCGTGCCCATTTTGGGCACTCACAACTGTACATTGCACTAACAATTGGGGCCTATGGACACTGTTAACCTATATGCCAGTCTATGTAAAAAATATTTTACATATGGACATTGAAAAGAATGCGCTCTCATCGGCGCTACCTTACTTTGCAATGTGGATATTGAGTTTCGTATTTACGGCATTGTCATTGTGGCTCAATCAACGTAAATGTATGTCTTTGGAAACCAGCAGAAAGCTTTTCAACACCATCGGTCATGGCACACCGGCTGTGACGCTGATTGCACTTGGCTACATGGATGCGGATCATGTGATAGCTGCTGTCGCTCTACTAACCGTCACAGTTGGTATTAGTTCGGCTTCATATCTGGGCTATCAGATTAATCACATTGACTTATCGCCAAATTTTGCCGGTATCCTGATGGGCATCTCGAATTGCTTGGCCAATATAACGGGCATTGTGGCGCCGCTAACTGTGGCACTGATAGTCACTAATGAGGTAAATAATTAGAATTTTTTTTTAAATATACTTACAATGATGCTTACATACATACGTGCACTATACAATTACATACACACGCTCACTGGACTTTCTATGTCCGTCAGTCCGATTCGAATATTTGAGCTATGCTTAAGAGCTCTGTTAATCTACAGATATATCAAGGAATGTGTTTGAGGATTTCAGATAGTTACCAGAGCTGTGTATATTTATATGTAAAGGTGCAATTAAATGTAAAACTGCAAATTTGATGTTACTTAATTGATTTTATATTTAGCCCAGTCTTGTTCAGAAGTAGCACAAATATCAGGTTGTCTTCAAGCTTCTATTTAACCCATCCGTAGGATACGCATCAGAAATAATGATAATATATCGACCTAGGGATACGATATGTAAGTTAAAAATGAAGGAATTTTTTCGATTGTTATGGAGCGAGGTACCACTCAAATCATATTGGACGGACAAATATTGAAAAAGAAAATACTTTTAGGCGCAATGGAAATATTCGATACTACGACCATATTTGTAGATAATAGTCGATGCGCCAATAATAAAAAACGAATAGACTCGATCACGAAATTGTTGTATCATTTTCCTACTCGCAGAGATCAAATGAACGCCTTTCAGAAAACGTTAAAGTTGATGATTTACATATACTAAATAACACACATGCCGCATATCGCTGAATGAATTGTTCTACTACCGAAAAACAGACGCCGCCATAGCCGAATGGGTTGGTGCGTGATTACCATTCGGAATTCACAGATACAACGTTGGTTCGAATCTCGGTGAAACCAAAATTAATAAAAACATTTTTCTAATAGCGGTCGCCCCTCGGCAGGCAATGGCAAACTTCCGAGTGTATTTCTGCCATGAAAAAGCTCCTCAAAATATATCTGCCGTTCGGAGTCAGCTTGAAACTGTTGGTCCCTCCATTTGTGGAACAACATCAAGACGCACAACACAAATAGGAGGAGGAACTCGGCCAAACAGCCAAAATATGTAAACATAATTCATTGGCGCAGTTAACTGATCGCGGTGTTAGTCGTATTAAGCCATTGGAAAGTACTATTGGCTGTAATATATCCCAATTACAGTTCACAATGTTATGTAGAATTTCAGCTAACATTTTAATGAAACGTAACATTTTGCTAGCTCCAAACAGTACATTTAACATTTGGATGTAATTTTTAACACTTTAATGTAAGCAAAATTTTCAATCACATACCATGGACATTTTCTGCTACTATTAACATTTTGTGTAACATTTCAATGTAATTTAATATTTTGAACTACTTCTAACGTCCTATTTAGCATATTTATGTAATGCAGTATTTTAATTTTACTCTTTCGCAGAAATCCGTTGAACAGTGGCGTATAATATTCTTTTTAGCATCTTTTTTATATCTACTGGGCAATACAGTGTTTCTGATCTTTGCTAATTTCGAGGTACAGCCGTGGAATGATCCCACAGATTAACAATACTCGTTTATATATGTATGTATGTATGTATAAACTTATATTTATGCAATATGGATTTGCAGGCAAATTTGTATACCTAAATTAATATAAAATAATTTTGTATACTAATTACATTTTAAGCATTTCAATTAGGTGTAAATAATCGCTTCTGTGTAAATTAATGTCTATTGTTGTTGCTCAAGTAATATATTTTGCGAGATTAAAAGAGAAATACTGTTACTATCATTTATTACTATTGTACAAATATTTATACTTAGTAATTCAAGTGGCGAAAAATAATAAACGCCTTCTCCACACACTTGTTTAAGCGTCGTCTGTGAAGAATGTCATATAAATTGCATTCACTGTTGACTCGAGTAAAATTTTGTTTATACAGGGTGAATGGACATTACAGCTAGCATGGAAACAAAACTATTTTGGAGTTAACTACTAAACAAATAACTACCTTTGCGTAGTGAATACGAATCTGGTAGGGAAAACTTCCCCTCCCGACACGCTTTTGCAATAAAAAATATTAAATGGCTGTAAATAGCATTTTTGAACATTACTGAAAAAATTTAGAGATGAAAAATTAATGTTCCAGTCAGGGCTCAGCAGTAAAATTTGCCACAATATTCAACATTTCATCATTAGATGAATTAATTGATTTCAATGATTATTTTCTGCCACCAAATACACAGCCTACCCTGCCTCGCGTCAATTCCATCTTTGATGCCATTTAAGAAGCTTTGGCGCTTCTCCTTCTTGATTGTCGCAATAGCAGCTTAAGCGATTTGGCCTAATTTTACAAAGCACACCTATCGTTCCTTCCTCCTGCTAGCCTGAACCAGTTGAACCCAACAATTGACGCCTACAATTGGAGAATCGAGGTTGTTATTGTTATTGTTGTAGCAGCATAAACATTGGAAACGAGAAATGCGGCTGAGGGTAGTCACCTTCACTAGGACATCTACTGCAGCAGGTGGATTAAGTGTTCCCTCCAGCTCGTCAATTACTAGTTTCACCGTTTATGTTCTTATGAAAAGTCGTCCCAGTGATGAAAGTTTCTGTAACTCGCCGAACTTCCTGATGTACTTTTTCCTATCGCTAAGCACCTACAATTCCTCAAACCTACGCATTTCGGCCTTCGTTTTTTAAGGGGGTGGTAGGGTTTAGCGCTAAAAAACAAACACTTTTTTTTGAATTTTTTACAGAAATATGGCTTAAGATACTTTAATAAAATCAGTTGCATGTTATTGTACATCTTTTCAATAAGTTTTTAAAAAATATTAATAATAAAATATTGACAAATAAGCCCATGACAGAGTTTTTTTGGAGATATGTTTTTCGAGAGGTGCTCTGCGGTGCCAATCGGCATTCGTCGTAGAATCATCTGAAACTAAAAAAGTCGAATTTTTCAGTTAAAGTATGACGTAATGCTCCCCCCCACATTAATAAATATTTTTTTTTTTTCATTTTTGTAGTTTTGGTGGCAAAAAAACGTAAAACGAGCATTTTTGGCGAAAAATTTCGCCATATTTGTAAGTGAAAAACAACCTTAAAAAAAAAAAAATAAAAAAAAAACATTGTGGGGGGGAGGTATTTTTGATTTAGAAAACGTGTGCCAAATTTGAAAAGAATCGGTTGAATAGTTTCGGAGTTGTGATTGGCACCGACTTTTAAGAAGTCGTTTCGGGAAAAACGCGTTTGAAAAAATGACTCTGAGAAATTATCGATGCTTCGCATTCGAGGTAGAGTGCCTACAAAGGCTATAACTTTGAGAGTTCTGCTCCGATCCACTTAAAATTTTGACACAACATTCTTGAAATGATTTACTATAAGATGAGTGAAGAAAAAAATTTCGATTTTGTGACCCTACCCCCCCCCCCCTTAATTCGGATTCCGACATCTCATCTACGAGTATGTGATTCAAACGAAGAGGCTGTCTTCTTTCTCACATTATCCTAGGAGTTATCGGTGACGGATGATAACCGTCTGCAGAACTTTCTTCAGAACACTAAAGATTGTATCTCAGAAGAGTCTTGCAAAGAAAAGATTTGCGAATTGTGTAAATTGTATGAATTGCATAAATATAATTGATGTACTAACCGCACTATAAGGAATGAAAATGGAGTTTCAACTATGAACAATGTGGGTTAGACACTTCTTAAGAAACCTCAATCATACAAGCGAATTGATAAATGCATTTAAGCCCCGCTTTTTCACTAGCGGTACCATAATGGGAGTGAAAATATTGGACATTTCAGAGGGCAGTCATCATGAGCAATTACGCCTAGGCATGAGGGTATGGAAACTCCACATTCTCGCCTTCCAAGCATAACTTCATCTATTTAAGTATATAATTTGTTAATTTTTTCCCCCCTTTTTTACAGATGAGTTTGCCTGCCTGTGCTGCTGCTAGGCTAGTTTTTGACGTTATATGTATGTGGGTATATATTTACTTAAATTTACTTTTCCAAATACTTAGCTTATTTTAATGCTGCGAACTCGTAACGTTATACAAATTCCAAGTTCTTCGCACGTCGCACAGTCGCCCTAAATCTAAGTGCAATTATTATTTGCGCTTATAAATTTTTGAGATTTATTTAATTTTTATCTCAATGCGATGAGAAAAGGTATTTGATATCTTACAAATAATGCAATGCAGGAATGCAGTCAGTTTTACCCACATTCTCGAGCAGGAAGCATTAAACTATATTAGTAAAATCCCATTATGGAGCGAGATGGTATACCAACAGCTAAGAGTGGAATTGAAAGCAAGTATAGAAGAATATATGAAGAGTGGTTCTTACTACAAAAATTTAAGTGCATCTCGTACTCATTTGACAACTCTTTAACAGAATCGGCTTTTGGCGTGCGGCATCTCCAAAGTATGCTGATTTTCTTTGGCCTATGTGCGGTTTTCATGATGCGTGTCAATCTTTCTGTCGCAATTGTAGCAATGATGGATCGTAATTCCACAAATCCAGACTTTCCGGTGCGTATGCAGTTAACATACAACATGAATTATTTTTCCTACCTAATTTTGGTTTTTTTCTTTTGTCGTAGGACTATGACTGGTCAGAGCAAACGAAGTCACTGCTACTAAGCAGCTTCTTTTGGGGTTACTTCCTAACGCAAATACCAGGTGGTCAGTTGTCGGAGCGCTTTGGTGGCAAAGTAATGCTGCTTTTCAGCGTTGGCACTTCAGGTTTTCTAGCCTTATTCACACCGCTTAGCGCGCGCGTGGGCGATTGGCAATTAACATGCGCTTTACGTTTCCTACAGGGTTTCTGTCAAGGTGTTATATATCCCTCCACGCATACATTACTGGCCAAATGGGCGCCACCCGCCGAACGAGGTGTGCTCGCTACGCTATGTTTCTCCGGTTCACAATTTGGCTCGATTATCATGTTGGCTGTTAGCGGTGCGTTGGCTGCCTCGAAGTACGGCTGGCCAAGCATTTTTTACATGTCCGGTTGGTGTGGTGTGCTTTGGGCTATCGTTTGGCTATTTTTGGGTGCTGATTCCCCACGCGAATCTAAAATTATTAGCACAAACGAAAGGAATTACATTGAAACTACGCTGGGAGCGATCTCGAAAAGTGAGAATAAGTCAAGTACCTCAAAGTTACCAACACCTTGGTTGAGAATTTTCACATCGGTGCCATTTTGGATGCTGCTCATCGCCTGTTGCGCCTACAATTGGGGCTATTGGACTTTGATGACACAAATACCATCGTATATGAAAAGTGTGCTTGGCAAGGATATCAAAAGTAATGCTTTGCTTTCTGCTCTCCCATACGCTGCAAATTTGCTACTCGGTCTGGGTTTCTGTGCCTTGGCTCAAGTGCTGTTGTCGATGCAGTTGCTGAGCACCAATGCTAGCCGTAAAGTATTCAATACGATCGGTATGTGGATACCGATGGCAGCAATCATTGCACTCGGCTTTGTTGGCAAAGAACAAGCAGATATGGCTGTTGTCCTACTAACAGTGGCTGTGGGCACAAATTCTGCATCATTTTTAGGTTCCTTCGTGAATCACATAGACTTGGCACCAAATTTCGCCGGCACTTTGATGGGCATAACAAATTGTGCTGCTAATGTGATGAGCGTAATTGCCCCGCTTGTTGTTGGTCTTGTTGTTACAGATACGGTCAGTCGATGGAGATATTTTTTTTTATTTATTTATTGTATTTACTTGCATATTTTTGAATTACAGACAAACACAACTCAGTGGCGCATAGTTTTTATGATCATGGCTTTGTACTATTTTAGTGGCAATTTACTGTTTATTACGCTGGGTAGCACCAAACTACAGTCATGGAACGAGCCGACGAAGCGACGTGAGAAGCGCGAGCATATCGAATTTCAAGCTGTGGCAAGTGAAAAGGATCACATCTAATCTGCGCATATACGAGTACGCGTAAGTGAGCTTCAGTCTGCGAAAATGGGACAGTGAGACATCAACCATTATAAGTTAGAGTTCAACATGAAATTATGAGTTTCATTCATCGAAGGGCTTTTATGAGCTTTTTTAAATATTTTCGACAATAAATAGTATTAGTATTTACAGTGTTGGACACATATTCTTTCAAGAAGTCCAGGCTTTGTTTTTTTTAATTACATTACATATGGATTTTTGTCTTTTCCTAATTGTAAGGTTAAGTGGAGTGAGGTACAATGCTTTCAGTTTCTGGTCGACGCATCGGCATTTACTCAAATTGCATATTACAATGTGTTTTTGTTGGCAAGATATACAAGGTCTCGAGCAAGAATAATAAAATACAAAATATTCCAGATTAGCAATTCCAAATCCAGAGATTCAAGTATTTTGGTTAGATAAGGTTAGGTTAAAAAGCTACCCACACGAAGGCTCACTTGGACAAAGAATCAAATTCGTCCACTTTGGTGTCATACCGAGGAAAAAAGAGGGGGGAAAACAAAACAAACACCAAAAATAGGGATGGAGGGAGAAGGAGGATGATGATCGAACAGTATCTCATTACGTTAACCACTTCAATCTCTGATGAAAGTCATCTCATATCCTCAGGTGTAACAAAAAAGTGGGGACTCAGATATCTGAATATTAGCCCAACAAGAGTAACGCAGCAGAGGAGAAGGTGCTGCGATGATTCCACCTCGTTTTCCAAACATCAATATCAAGTTTTACCATATGGGCATCTAAGGGGAATGCCCGTTAAGGACACCCATTAAATTTAAGAGCTGCGGCTTTGTTAGCTTCAGAAGTTCTTTCAAGTGCCTCCGATCTACCCGTGGCCAGAAGGATCTCGAGACATAGCACATCTGCGCTTTAACACAGCGCACTGAGTTGACGCGAGGTTCATGTTCCCAGGAGCAGATTTCAGGTTCTAAGAGAATCTTAGTTCTCTCATTTTGCGGTTAAACTATCTCAATAGTCCCCTGTTTGGCCAGCTTATCAGCCCAGCAGTTCACCGCTATGCTACTGTGACTGAGAACCCACATGAGATTAATATCGAAGTATTTGGATGCAGTCCAGAGAGAAGCCAGGCATTCCCAACGCACAAGCAACGAGCACAAAGCCTTTATTGGCGCCTGACTGTCGGAGTAGATATTTACCTCCCTTACAGTAATTGCAGATGTAAGTAAGCAGTCCAATGCTTCTTTAATTGCGGCTACCTCCGCTTGGAAAAAAGAGGTCCGGCAAGCTAAATTTAGTCCTCCTTGCTGAATACTGCTCCTCCAACCCTTCCGGCCAACTTCGAGTCATCCGTAAATAGGTTTACTATGCTGTGTCTACAAATCTTGGACACCGCTCACTTCTCCTTGAAGGAATGTGAATGGAAAGAGTACCGCTCGAGCACAGCGAGGTATATTGATCAAGCACCATGGGAATGAACTCTAAGTTTCTTACTTGAGTGACCGTAGCTTAAGTCTAGCACCTCAATCTGATTGCAGCGCGTGCAGCGGTATTTTCCTCTGCGATGTCCTTGGGTGCCACATTCTGTATAGCGTTAGGCGCTAGAATAGGAGTTGTCCTCCTGATTCTCTCCTCAATGTTGGGCTCCCACGTTAGTCCTCTATCAAGGATGAGTTCTAGGTAATTCAGCCTGTCAGTAAAACTGCCACAACCATCCTATTGTAAAGCATTGTGTGGATAAACCTAATAAGGTCGGTAAGTTAAACATTTTAGTATAGAGTTTTTAAAGCCAAATATCTTTAGTTAGTGTATTTTTAAAATAAAAATATTAAAAGTAATTGAAATAAATATTAAAAAACCCGAATAAAATTTTTTCAAAATTTTTGGACAGGGATTCAATGAGATTGAAGTGGGAAATTAAGAGGGTATTCTAGTAAGGAATTTGGAAAAAATCGTTTTTGTTTTTGCATATTTTCAAAGTTTAAGCATTTAAGAATATGTCATTAAGAGAATTTCTAAAAATTCCTCTTACTTAATGTGTTATAGCCTTTTTGGTGGCATGTCATCGGTTCCGATCCGTCTTGTCTGAAAACTTTGAACGCGTTTTTCTCAAACCTACTTTTTCCAGCTGGCGGTCAGGATATCTCGAGTTCCAATGAACCGATGTACTTCAAAATTGGGGACGATGTTCTTTATACATTCTTTCATCGGAGGACTCTAGCTCGAAACTATAACTCTTCATTTAGTATTTTTAAACAGACCAGAATTGATGAAAATATATGCAAGAAAAAAATTGTTCAAACAGCCATCATATTCGATAGCGGCATCTATAATAATCAAGAATCCGTTTAGTTTGTATTTTTCAGATCACCAGGAGAGTTGGATTCATAAACGCCAGGATCCCCTTGTTTATTGGACCCCCTACTTTGACTGCGTGTAATTTTGTCAATTTAAATTTTTTTGTTTTGGGAGAGAAGTCAGGCCAGTTTTTAATGTAATAATAATAATAATAAAATAAATAATTAATAATCAGTAAGGAAATGATAAAAAATAGGTAGTAAAATTTTTTGTGTGACTTTTGTACAGTGCTGCGAAAACCGGGCGAAATCCATGCCTCTACAGTAGAATGCCCCCTTAACATAGATTGAGCGTGTAATTCTATATGAAGTGAGTGATAAAATCCAGAAAAGAGTCAAAATAGTCAGCTTTTTTGGAAAAATTTAAAGCAAGATCAAAGCAATGTAATCAAGGAAGATAATAGCAAAGAAAGTCACATTTATTAAAGGTGATGGCACTAGCACAAAAAGGTTTTATACATTAGAATATCGCGACAAAATAAAAAGAAAAGGAAAACGAAAAACTATCTCAACAGCCGGCATGCAGTTGGAGTTAGAGCATACATATAACGATGGAGCGAATGGAATGGCCTTATGTCAGCTAATTTGCCGATAACACCTTTAATAGATTCATCTTGGCTGACGTCCTAATGTACACGGCGAAAGAAAACCAAACACAAATCAGCTGGTCTAGTGATATCACGGCGAATTGAATGCAGAAAGAAAACGTTTACTTTGATTTTCGCAATTTCGACAAGTGTGACGTTAGGCATCTTAATAATACAAAAAAATGAACAAAACAAGCAAAAGGAGGAGAAATTGGAGGTTTGTGAAAATTAATGGAATGACCTGATAATATTGTAATTTGTAACATTTATACTAGCATTTGGTTAGCATTTAAAATGTGAAAGCACAAATGAATATAAAGCCTCCAAATGTAGTTTGTTTTGCATTTTTATGCGAATGATTCCATGGCAAGAAAAATTGTGTATAAGTAATTACCCTTCCTTTTGTCTGTATATTTTTGGAGCCTGACGTCACAGCGAATTCGGAAGGCACAATCTCTTAATATATCGTTCTTGTAGTGATATCCCCTTTAATGGATTCGCTTGTAGAAAACTGAAAAGAAACACAAATGTTCTTTTTAAACAAAAAAAAATTTTAACAATACTCTACAATCGCTGTTTCTGTCAAACTCACTGAGAGCCGAGTTGCGGCATTATGATGGACGGAGGGTACGTCTACTGTGACATATGAGAAAGTCATACGTCCTATTTGTCTCTATATGAGAGTGAAATGAAATTTCTTGAGTTTACAATTTTTAATTTCATTATCTCCTATTTTTGTTTAGTTCAGTTTTAGAAAGTCTTTGGTATAAAATTTTGAAAATTTCATTATTTAAAGCAAATTTTTTGAACTTCAGACTAGTGCATCTTTCTTCGGTAAAGAAGTGATCTCTCATCCATTTACTTTAATAATAATAATTATGAAAAATCAGAATTCCGTGTCTATTAGTTCGGTATTATTATAAGCAAATTAGCTACTTAAATAAATTTTGAACAATTTCGTTCACCTCGTAGCGAGTTAAAAATAATATAATCAACCTCTGATAGCCGATAAAAACCATATTTTAAATCAGTAGAGAAATTGTTGTTACTTTATTGTGGTGATATACTCCGTAAAGTGGGGATTAATTGTGTAGACCAATAATCGGTCGGCGCAGTGTGAATATCGGCGTCGATTTCCGATTCATGTCGCGCCAACTTGGCTAACATTTCGGCGCTTAGCTCGAACAGACTGGCCACACAATTGGGTATCACGAGTCTGATCCTACAGCGAATTTACAAATATTCCCATAAAAAGTGCAAACAGTGCATCAGTTAATGCCTGCTGACTGTTAGTCGCGTGTGAATTACTACCAAGCTGTCCTCAATCTTAGCAACAAAGAGGCTGACATTGAACAACAAGGCGTATTTCCATTTAAGCGACTACACCAAACAACCAAATCTTCATTTCTGGGCACTGAAAATCCTCGTGCAATACCTGAAGAGCCAATATATCCACTCAAAGCCACTATGTAGTGCGGTGTCCATGCGTGAGAAGTGATTGAACCATATTTTTTGAGGACGTCGTCGGCAAAACGATCACTGTTACTGGTGAATTCAGTAAACGACCTCTTACTACTGGAATTGGACAAGCGGGGCTTGGTGACGTTGTCGTGACGTCAACAAGATGGTGAAGCCGAACACACAGCAAGGGCTACGATGGATATTGTGAAGGAAGCGTTTACTGATCTGCATCACCAATAAGCCTCCTACAATCGCAGACCTAAGGAAGAATATTCGACAGGAATGCAAAGAGTTATCCCCGGAAATCTTGGAGAAAGACAAATCCACTTAAAATACACATTGTAAGAATCGAAATAAAGATATTTTGCGCCACCTTATATTAAAAATATATTGTATATGTATAAAATATATATTCACTAAAGCCATGAAATATTCACTTGTAGCGTTATGGAGATATAAAATGAGTTAATATTAAATTTGGTAATAAGTGATCTCGCATCAAATACATATGTATATATATTGGGTTGGCGAATAAGTTCGTAGCGTTTTTACCGAATATTTTTATTTACACAAAAAAGCAATAATTATATCAATAAGTTAATCAATTATATATTCGGCGTGGCTGTTTACAACCTCTTCCCATCTCTCGACCAATTTGTCGATGCCGTTGCACGAAAAATCGCCTGGTGTGGTGTCAAAGAAGTTGTTTAGCCAGTTTTAAGGACCTTTTTGTTATCCAAAGTAACGCCCATCATATGATTTGACAGGGAGGGGAAAAAATGGTAATCGGTCGGTGCAAGGTCCGGAGAATACGGTGGATGCCATGGTTGTCGTGAAGGAGTATGGTTTGACCTTGTCGATCAGATCTTTTCAGTGGATTAGCCTCATTCACGCGGGGTAGGTGGTAGTGTAGCTGGTCAGTGTAGAACTCTTTGTTGACCGCAGCATTTTTTCGAGCATTTCCTAGTGCACCAAACCCTCTCAGTCCCACCCAGCACATATCATGATTTTTTTTTGGGTGAATAATTTGAATTCAGAAGACCTTCGGCTGCGAGACGTGTCATGGTCAACGTCAAAGTCGCCATTTTTGAACTTTGCAAACCATTTCCGTGCTGTTGACTTGCCTATGACACTTTCTCCATGCACGTCGCAAATGTCCCGGGCTGCTTCGGTATCTTTTTGATCTCGATGAAAAGCAAAGAAGAGCTGGTGGTGAAAACGTTGATTTTTGTTTTCAGAGTATTCCATTTCTAAGCCACAAAACTAGTACAATATTAAATAACTCAAAAATATAATTAACATAGTTTTGTAGAGCAGAAAGCAGGGTTCTATCGAATGAATACTTACTCTTTGCCATACAGCAAACAAATCTTTGAAAAATAAAAAATATATAAAAATGCTACAAACTTATGCGCCAACCCAATATTTAATTATTCATGGCTAAAAAGAAAGGATAATCCAACGGAGCAACTTCTACACAATACGAACGAGTGAAGAAATCAACTCTAGAGTTACTCTCACTGTATGAAACTTCACGCTGTCCTAGTAGATGTTTGTGTTCAGGTATCTTATCACTGGACGAAAATTTGGGAAACCACTTTTGAGCTCTTTTTGTCCTAACAGTACCTAGTAAGGTGTCAAATGGTCGAAGTATTTCTCTCTATTTCAACGATAAGCATCCACGTGGAGTACTTAAGTCAAACATTAAGTACTGCTATGTTGGCATTAAAGGCAAGATAATAGAAAAAGTTAAGATAAAAGGCAATTTATAGAAATTTACTGCATTCAAGAAAATAAAGCATTTTACCATGGGAAGTACGTCCCAGCCGATGAATACATTTTGTATCATTAAAAGTGAGATAATGGAAATACTACTACTTTTAGTACTAGACAGAACCGCGTAAATGCCTTATCTTTATACGAGTACATGCACTTTATATGTATATATAATCTTTAACTAATTTTAAAAAATTTACTTTTGAAGATCTTTGAGTAAATAGTTAGATTTGAACAATTTTTGTATGCTTATATTTCCTCAAGAGTTGAGTATTTCATCCCTTTTTTGTTTTATTGGATAATGCAATAACTCAGTTATTAAAAAACCAAGGCACATGGATTTATTTACAACTTTTGACAATTTATTGGTTTTCTAATTATCTTTAATAAGTTTTTTATAAAAAATATAATTATTTCGCCCACAAAAACTATATAAATTCAAATTTCAAACTTTGTGCAAATTTAAAAAATTAAAACTTTTTAATCAAAATACGACACTTTTTTAAACAGCGTCGAGTCCATTCCTCATTTTTGAAATTTTTTTTGTTGAGAGTGTTGGGTATTTTCTTAAATGATCAAGATAGATGAAAAGGATCAAGATAGTTGCTTATGCCAACAATGTAGTCATCCTGATGACAGGAAAGTTTCTCTTGACTATCAGCGGGCTCATGCAATCACCGTTAATGGAACTCTCCAAGTGGGCGACCTGAAACGGTCTAATGGTTAATCCAGCCAAGACCGATCTAGTTCTGTTCGTTTTTGTGTGGTGTGAAGCAGTACAGACACAATCCTCCCTGAAGAATCTCATAAAAGTCAAACGAATAGCTTATGTAGGAATAAGAGGTGTGCCCCGATCAACGTCTCAGGCGGCGCTAGAAGTGATCCTACATATTCCACCCATTGATATATATGTTAAAGGGGTAGAGGTCAAGTCTGCTTCCAGGATTGAAGCAGCAGGCATGCTAAAAGAAAACACGTACGGCCATGCATCAGTCCTACCATCTGTGGAACACTTGCAAGACACATCGAAAACCGACTATCTGGTCCCAAAATAGATCTGAAGGAGAGTGTAAAATACAAATACACGACAGAAATGATTGCCAGACCAGAGTCATACCAGATGATAACGATCATCATATTTATACTGACGGCTCAAAGATGGGCAATGGCATTGGATCAGGAGTTTACTTTAAATTGTTCAATTAGATTCCTAGACAGGTGCAGCGTCTTCCAAGACGTTATTGACCATGCAGCAAAAACGAGAAGTCTGATGGACTTACCTCCAGCAAACCTTACCATTTTTGCTGATAGTCAAGCAGCGATCAAAGCACTGGCCTCAGTGGGCATCAATTCAAGATGTATTAAAGAATGCAAGATGTGTTGAACCCTCCCTTTTTGGGGTTCCCGGCCACTCTGGAATGGAGGGAAATGAAAGAGCGGATGAGTGTGCAAGGATAGGCTCTGAGCTGGAGTGGTAGAGGATATAAACATCTATCTAAACAACTTATACACTGCGATTGACCTGAGCGTAGTCGCGGAAACTAATAGAAAGTGGTCTCTGACTAACTGTGGAGACTTCAAAGCGCTGTGGCCAAAACTTAATCTTAAAAGGACAAAATGTCTGCTTGGTCTCAACTACCAGCGTCCTCACAAGTGTTATAATGGGTCACTGGACTACTGGCATCCTTGCCAATAGAATGGGTGTACCTCACAATGACTTCTGCAGGAGCTGTGGAGATGAAGAAGAAATTGAGTCGGTATAACATCTTCTCTGTAAATATCCTGCACTTCAAAGTAGCCCTGCAAAATATATTGGCGATTATTTCTTTGAGGACCCGGGAAATTTCCCAAATGTCTCAATGGAGCGACTATTTACCTTCTTAAAAAGGTCTAAGTGGTTCAAGCAACTTATGTAGTTGGGGGAAGGGAAACAAATGCATTAATCAAAATGAGTCTTAGAGCCACCGAGTGTCTTTTCTTAAACAAGCAGCCTGACTAACCTAACCTAACCTTGCATGTTTGCTTACATTTAAAAAAGATGTGGGCTGGAAAGCCTTCTGGAATTAATATTTTATTCCGATTGCACGATAAACTTAACAATTGAGAAAAATCATTTTAAAATTCCCTACTTTTATTTATATTAACTACGGTGCACCCAGAACGTTTTTATTAAATAACACACTGCAACATTAAGAATTCAATATTGAGTATATTTCGAAAAAAAGGACTACTCTAATATTCCATAGATGAGTATCGAGTTAAATATGTGCATTAGGGTTCTTTACTCTCCGTCCGTTATCTCTTCATCCATTCGTATTTTAAAATGTATTATATTAAGATTTACATTAGTTGGACTGCTTTGAAATTACCCCGGAAAATAGAGTTTTTTTAGAAATAAAATTAGTTTTTGCAAACATTTGTTCCAAAAAAATCTTCTCAGATAAAAAAGTCCAAGAGATCTGCATAAAAATATAAAAGATATGTAAAAATATATAAAAATCGAGTCAAAATAGGGATATTTGAAAAAAAAATTTAGAGGACAAAAGGATTAACACTTTCCCTGTCCGCTGAGCCACATATGGCACAGGAAAAGTGCGCCTGATAAGCACTGATACGTTCCACATGTGTTTCATGAACGTGCAGAAGCAAAAATGCCCCTCTACGCTCATAGACCATATGTGTTTCAGGTTGAAATACCCTACATTACTAAAGCTATCCTATGACTACAAAAACACAAATTATTCAAAAAACCCTGTTGGACTTGTCGGTCAATTTTGCATTTTTGTATTGGGACAGCGAACGTGTTAATAATAACATAATGAGAAAATACTTTCCCGTTGATAACTTAGAAATCTACAAACAAAATTGCATTTTAATTTTTTTTCATCAATCTTTTTTTTTTTTTTTTGAAATTTACCTTCGAAAATACTTTAGATACAAAAGAGGTACGCAATTTTTTTGTTATCTGTAAGGTGATGTAGTCTACTGTGCGCACACTTTTGTTCAGAATTATAGCTGCCCGACACATTGCCTCCCTTTGACTATTTATTTATTTCTTGTTTACTTTTTTTACTCTTTTATAAAAATATAGTTCATACTTTGAAAAAACCATATCACTCAAAATTTCATACTCTGTATAAAATTTAACAAATTTCCATCAAAATTTTGAACTTTTTAATCAGAGATTTTAGAAAAAAACCGGATATGCAATTTTGTAGCCAATCGATATTCAGTATTGATGATTTTTTTCCTAACGGTTTATGTATTTCTTCCATATAACGAATGCTCGTAATTTTGTTTACATGGAGAAAATGCAGTTTGTTAAACCAAAGTTCCATGGGCATTAAAACTGCAGGTACAATTTTTTATAAATATTCCAGCTCATTTTATTTTTATGATTAGGATTTATTAAATTACATAAATAGTCATTGTTGCAGAATACATAATGTTTTTATAAAAAATTAAACAAACAAAAAATAAATCTATCAAAAGTTTGCAATATGTCACGCCAAGAATTTGCTCTAAATTACGAATAAACGCTAAATTACGATTTGTTCGCTATTCTGTTCGATTCAGACATCTACCCAATAATTTCAGAGTATAGTAGGTCTAATTTCAATTTATAAAAAAATGAAATAAAAAATGTAATGGATTAAGCTCTTACAATTTTATTCGCCTTCCACGTAGATCTGAAATTCTTGAACGACTTGTGCAGTATTTTACTGAAAGCGAAATGCTGCTTTCATCTTAGACGTAATTATACCTTTACAAATAGCACCCCTTCCTTACAATTTTACGCAAGGGACGAATGAGGAATAGATCAAAGCGAGGCACATTTTCTTTGGGGCAATCATCTGAACACTTTTTTTCAAATAAATGTTGCCACTCGGCATGAAATGACAAATCTTCGCGCAAGTTGAAAAAATGTGAAAAAACCATTTATGTATATTAATTTGAGGTATCGCTCTATTTACTTATGTTTAACGCGCTCTTCAAAGTCTTCATTATTCAAAAAGAGTGCTGGCAGTTTTTTCTATCAGCTTATACAGAACATAAGCGCCGTTTTCGCTCTCCCTACTTCAATGCACTCAAATCTTTTTCAATTTAATGCAGATTTCACCAGCTATTCGCCGCATGGTGGATGGTCTATCACCGCGATGCTGTGCACGGCTAGAAACCTCAGACAATGTGGAATTAGCTGGCTCATTCGTTGCTTTATTGTTACAATTGAACAGTTTCCGCCGAAATAAAAAAGAAAAAGAAAACAACCGACGACATACTCCATTGCTTAACGCTATGTTTAAATGATGTTGAAAAGTATTATATACACGCCGATAATACATATAAAGGTGTTTTAAGGAATGTTAACTGTGGCTTGCAGCACACATTTCGCCACTATCTCGGAGTAATCGCAATGATTTACAACTAAACATCTTAAAGTGCCATTACATTCTACTTCAAGCAAGAATGTTTCTCAACAATTCACTTTTTAATCGCATAAATCTGGCCAAGGACATCGAGCCTTATCTTGATCTTACCAAAGCTTAATTTCGATTGCCATAAAGGCCATATGGTCAGAGTAAAAAGTAAGAGTATTCTAAAAAATCGATTCACCCAAAAAGTCTCATAGCCCGATTAGATAATTATTGGAATTTACCTACACCATACGCACGTTCTAACTTCAGCCTCCTTTTTTCAGTTTTGTTTACTGCCCGATATTATTTTTTGAAAACATCATCGTTTTGTTTGTGTGGCCATTACATGACTAGCAACTCATATTTCAATTAAAAAGTAAGAGAAGATCTGCTCGGGAGAAGGCCCTCTCCGCTTGCTCAATCCGCAATTGGGCTAGCTTAAGAGTTTTTTACTCAAATCGAGGCGTGTGCAAAGCATTTCTAAGCAAAACAGAAACATATAATATGGCAATGTCGTTATGGTAATAAGGGTACGATGAGTTTGAAGGCAATGAAATGGCTAACGATCTCGCAAAACATGGGCCAAGAAGCATCCATAAAAATAAGGGAGTACTTGAAAATTGTCACCCATAGCAGCAAGTTTAAGACGAAAGAGCAATAAAAGAGTTTTGTGAGTTCCTTTTACTTTTTTTCTGGAAACAGTTGATTTAAGAAAATATGAATCTACAAGAACTGATCAATAAAATCTATGAGATAAAAAAGCGAACTTCACGTAGTAGTCTGGTTAAATACTCATTTTGGCAGGAGCTATATTACTTTCGTTTCTTTTCAGCCCTAACTTTCCATACTGCAGTCTGAAAAACATACCTTTTTTCAAAAATCTGCCATTTTGTTATTTTTCAAAAAAATTTTCCCATTGTAGCACCTGCCAGAATGACAAGCCTACAAAGTAATAAACAGTTTAACTTTTTCGTTTCAGATGTCTTGAAGAGCCAAAATCCTGTTGACAAGTCATCTATATTTTTTTCAAGACACTTTCTTTGGTGCCACACTACTGCAAAAAAATATGTAAAAACAAAAATGGTTTTTGTATACTAATAGGACTATGAATAAGTTCGTGCGGTTTTTTTTCGAAATTTGAAACTTTATTGACGTAAAATGGTTACAAATTTAATATTCAAAATATTGTCCATCGCTTACTACTACTTTTTCCCATCTTTCTGGCAATTCACGGATTCCCTTTGTGAAAAATTCGGTCGGTTTTGCCGCAATCCACGAATCGATCCACTTTTTGACTTCATCGTAATTACGGAAGTGCTGGTCAGCCAGGCCATGTTGCATCGATCGGAAGAGATAGTAATCGGATGGCGCAAGGTCTGGACTATACAGCGGGTGGGGTAGGACATCCCATTTGAGCGTTTCTAAGTATGTTTTGACCACTTGTGCAACATGTGGCCGAGCATTGTCATGTTGCAAAATAACTTTGTCGTGTCTATCGGCGTATTGCGGCCGTTTTTCTCGCAGTGCTCGGCTCAAACGCATCAATTGTCGTCGGTAGACATCCCCCGTAATCGTTTCATTCGGTTTCAGTAGCTCATAATACACAACACCCAGCTGGTCCCACCAGATACACAGCATAACCTTCAGGCCATGAATATTCTGCGCCGACGTCGATGTTGAAGCATGGCCAGGGTATCCATACGTTGCCCGACGTTTTGGATTGTCGTAATGGACCCACTTTTCATCGCCAGTCACAATTCGATGCAAAAAACCCTTTCTTTTGTGCCGTTGAAGCAGTTGTTCGCATGCCATAAAACGGCGTTCAACGTCTCTTGGCTTCAATTCATACGGCACCCAATGGCCTACCTTTCGGATCATTCCCATGGCTTTTAAACGTTTGGAAATGGTTGATTGATCAACTCCCAAAGTTTTTGCAACCTCTTCTTGCGTTTGAGCCGGATCTTGATCGAGCAATTCCTCCAATTCGGTATCCATGAACTTTGGCGGCGCACCCTCGCGTTCTTCGTCTTCCAAGCCAAAATCACCACTTTTAAAGCGTGCAAACCACTTCTGGCACGTTCGCTCAGATAGAGCATGCTCACCATAAACTTCCACCAAGATACGATGACTTTCGGCTGCTTTTTTCTTCATATTAAAATAATGAAGAAGAATTCCCCGCAAAAACACATTATTTGGCACGAAATTCGACATTTTCAAGTGTGGTAAAAATATTGTTGTTTACGCTTCAAATAAAAAACTTATACTGACGTTTGTGCCTTACGACAGTAGCTCTCCAATGAATGTTTGGAAATGTGGATCGATGGAATAATAATCAAGTTACGCCATCTGTTGTAAAACCGCACGAACTTATAAATAGACCTATTATTTGATGTCAATAATAACATGGAGGATGGTTCCATGTGTAGAAGTCCACGCAAGTGGGGAAAGTTACTGATCGCCATTCACTTGGGAGTGGCCAGGACGATTCTTCTACATATGGTTCAAGCAGCTCACAACGTCCGGGATTAGCCCACGTATCCTCTGGTTAGCTTCCGAACACCCGTTCGGGAGTGAGCTAACGTGAGAAGGCAAAGCATCCCAGCATAGCTGGTTGTGCGCTGGGTTTGGGACCCGCCACTTAAAAAGCCCCCCCAATGAAAACAGCAACAAAGCCTCGGATGAGAACTTCCAACACTGATGACGACCCCTGCAAACGAAATAAGGAATACGATTTGAGGGCATGCACCTGGAATGTCCGGTCCCTTAATGGGGAAGGTGCCTGTGCCCGGCTGGTTGATGTCCTCATGAGAGTAAAGGCTGACATCACTGCCATCCAAGAGATGCGATGGACGGGGCAAGGTAAGAAAAACCTAGGACCTTGCGACGTCTACTACAGCTGCCATGTAAAGGAGCGCAAATTCGGTGTCGGATTTGTTGTGGGAGAGAGACTTCGTCGCCAAATACTGTCGTTCACTCCGGTGGACGAGCGTCTCGCAATAATCCGCATCAAAGCGCGATTTTTTAACATCTCGCTAATTTGCGCCCACGTCCCGACGGAAGAGAAGGACGATGCGACCAAGGATTCTTTCTATGAGCGCTTGGAACGCTCCTATGAGCGCTGCCCCCGCCACGACATAAAAATCGTGCTTGGCGACTTCAACGCCAGGGTGGGCAAGGAGGGAATTTTTGGTCCCACAGTCGGAAAATTCAGCCTGCATAACGAAACATCCGGCAACGGACAGAGGCTGATCGACTTCACCGGGGCCCGAAACATGGTAGTCTGCAGCACCAGATTCCAGCATAAAAAGATACACCAAGCTACCTGGCTGTCCCCTGATCGAAAAACGCGAAACCAGATCGATCATGTTGTGATAGATGGAAGACACGCTTCTAGTGTATTAGATGTACGTACGATCCGAGGAGCCAACATCGACTCGGATCATTACCTTGTTGCAGCCAAATTGCGCACACGCCTCTGTGCAGCAAAAAACGTACATCTACCTACGCAAAGAATGTTCGACATCGAAAAGCTGCAATCACAACAGACAGCCAGAAGATTCGCCACTCGACTCTCACTCCTGCTCTCGGAGAGCACTGCCCAACACACCGGCATGCACGAGCAATGGAGCAACATTTCTCGTTCCCTACGTACCGTCGCCGAAGAAGAAATCGGATTCCGGCGAGCCCGAAAAAACAATTGGTACGACGAGGAATGTCATGCTGCCGCCGAAAGAAAAGATGCCGCCTATAGAGCCACGCTGCGATCGGGCGCAACGCGAGCCATGTGGGATCGCTACAGAGAGCTGAAAAATGAAGAGAGACGTATTATCCGACAGAAGAAACGTGAGGCCGAAATACGTGAGTGCGAGGAGCTTGAGATGCTGGCCAATAGGAACAACGCCCGAAAATTCTACCAGAAAGTTCGGCGGCTTACAGAAGGTTTTAAGACCGGGGCGTTTTCCTGTAAGAACAAAGACGGTGATCTGGTGACTGACGTACAGAGCAATCTTAAATTATGGAGGGAACACTTCTCGAACCTGTTAAACAGTGACAGCTGCGCATGTCATAGAGAAAGTGAAGATCCCGATATCCCAATCGTTGACGACGGTATTATCGTTCCGTTACCCGACCATGACGAGGTGAGAATAGCAATATCACGGCTAAAGAACAACAAAGCCGCGGGCGCCGACGGACTGCCGGCTGAGCTATTCAAACATGGCGGCGAGGAGCTGGTAAGGTGCATGCATCAGTTCCTATGCAAAATACGGTCGGATGAAAGCATGCCTGCCGATTGGAATTTAAGTGTGCTCTGTCCAATCCATAAGAAGGGCGATCCTGCAATTTGTGCCAATTACCGCGGGATTAGTCTTCTAAATATCGCCTATAAGGTTCTAGCGAGCGTATTGTGTGAAAGGCTGAAGCCCACCGTCAACCAACTGATTGGACCTTATCAGTGTGGCTTCAGACCTGGAAAGTCTACCATCGACCAAATATTCACAACACGCCAAATCTTGGAAGACACCCATGAAAGGAGAACCGACACACACCATCTTTTCGTCGACTTCAAAGCTGCATTCGACAGTACGGAAAGGAGTTACCTGTATGCCGCTATGTCTGAATTTGGTATCCCCGCAAAACTAATACGGCTATGTAAGATGACGTTGCTCAACACCAGCAGCGCCGTCAGAATTGGGAAGGACCTCTCCGAGCCGTTTGATACCAAACGAGGTTTCAGACAGGGTGACTCGCTGTCGTGTGACTTCTTTAACATGATGTTGGAGAGCATCGTACGAGCCGCAGAACTTAATCGCTCAGGCACAATATTTTATAAGAGCGTACAATTGTTGGCGTATGCCGATGATATTGATATCATCGGCCTTAACAACCGCGCTGTTAGTTCTGCCTTCTCCAAATTGGATAAAGAGGCAAAGCGAATGGGTTTGGTGGTGAACGAGGACAAAACGAAGTACCTCCTGTCTTCAAACAAACAGTCGGCGCACTCGCGTATCGGCACTCACGTCACTGTAGACAGTTATAATTTCGAGGTTGTAAAAGACTTCGTTTATTTAGGAACCAGCATTAACACCGATAACAATGTCAGCCTTGAAATCCAACGTAGAATCTCTCTTGCCAACAAGTGCTACTTTGGACTAAGTAGGCAATTGAGCAGTAAAGTCCTCTCTCGACGAACAAAACTAACACTCTACAAGACTCTCATCATGCCCGTCCTAACGTATGGCGCAGAAGCGTGGACGATGACAACATCCGATGAAGCGACGCTTGGAGTGTTCGAGAGAAAGATTCTGCGTAAGATTTTTGGACCTTTGCACGTTGGCAACGGCGAATATCGCAGGCGATGGAACGATGAGCTGTATGAGCTTTACGGCGACATAGACATAGCGCAGCGAATAAAGATCCAGCGGCTTCGTTGGCTGGGTCATGTCGTCCGAATGGATACAAACGCTCCGGCTTTGAAAGTATTCGATGCGGTACCAGCTGGTGGTAGCAGAGGAAGAGGAAGGCCTCCTCTGCGTTGGAAAGATCAGGTGGAGAAGGACTTGGCTTTACTTGGTGTGTCTAATTGGCGCCGGTTAGCACGAGAAAGAAACGACTGGCGCGCTTTGTTAAGCTCGGCCAAAATCGCGTAAGCGGTTATCGCGCCAATTAAGAAGAAGAAGAATAACATACTATAAAATCAAAACGATCGCTTTTTATTTTCTTTAAAAAAATCCTAAAAAATGAGTGTCTAGTCAAATACTCACTCAATACCTTAACGAGGCCACAGGTTTACCACACGCATACGTCATTGATTTAAATTTTACATAAAAAATTCGATATAGAAAGTTTTTCGGAAGGCGGGTGCCACTTTTGACCAACACTGACAACAAAAGTAATCGGTTGACAGCTTAACAGCTGTGTCTGGAGATAATTAATGTGAACGAAATTTTTAACCGTGAACGAGACACGGTTTCTTTCTAGCTCTTCAGAGCCTAAGGAACTGTCTATACCGAGTCGCGGCTGAGCAACTTCAAGGTGGCTTTACGGTGAAATTTTTTTGGTATGCGCCCAGTGAATCCACATCGCTAAGTTACGCCAAGCTTTCCGGTCGTTTTTGCCCCGATTTTAGGCAAAAATTACCGTATTTCGCGAAGTAAAATGTTATCTCTGACGGGGATAAGAGTGTTACAAAACAGTTTATTTTTTTTTCATTCCTATTTCCTAATTTGTTGAATAGATTCGATAGTGAAAGGTTTGGGTAGAGTGAGAAGATCATAGATGAATACCGAGCCTTTCTTTTAGAGCTTTGGGGAAAGAATATAATTTATGCATAAATATTATATATATAATTGACGCGTACACCCTTTCTGGGTGTTTGGCCGAGCTCTTCCTCCTATTTGTGGTGTGCGTCTTGATGTTGTTCGGACCTACAATTTCAAGCCGACTCCGAACGGCAGATATTTTTATGAGGAGCTTTTTCATGGCAGAAATACACTCGGAGGTTTGCCATTGCCTGCCGAGGGGCGACCGCTATTAGAAAAATGTTTTTCTTAATTTGGTGTTTCACCGAGATTCGAACATACGTTCTCTCTGTGAATTCCGAATGGTAGTCACGCACCAACCCATTCGGCTACGGCGGGCATTAATAAAAATGATGAGTTGGAGAAAGTTTATCCAGCTAAACGGGGACTTTTTTAAACAAAATATTATATTTTTCCACCGATCAGTATGTCCCGTATTTAAATTTTCCAAGACTTACTGATCAACTTACTTGCAAAATGCATAGCAAACCAGTAAAGTCGCAAAATCTTGGAAAAAGACTAACGCCACTTGGTCGAAGAGTGCTTAAAGGGGGCCTCTCATCAGTGGCTTCAAAAAATCGATTTTTTTTACTGCAATCGATACATATCGCACCCTAAATACAAAAGGGGCATAACTCAAAATTTTCCACATTCGAGCTTGACTTGTTTACAGTAGCACAGAAAACAAACTATGTGCCATATCACGCTGAAATTTGCCATGTAATCTTATAATAGTCCTACCAAAAAACAAAAAATTTATTTTTGCCATATGTCATCCGCGGACCGTTTTATTGATAACATCTCGCTCATATTTGAGCAAAAGGTACATTTTGAGTTGTGACCCTTTTGTATTTAGGGTGCGATATATTATACGAGAATATGCCCTCAAAATTTTATAGCGGAATTCAAAGTGATTTCGGAGTATAAGAGGCCCCTCTTTAGCAGATCCACATTTTCGATGATAATTGACGGTAGACCGCGATAGTAGGCGCTAGTGTAACAATGAGTCGGTAGCGGATACGTCCTTCCGGAGATAATTGAGTAGTTAATATAGAAAACCACAGAACACAAGTATACAATATTGCAATGAAGGTGTACTTGTTTCCACAGCAATTCGCACATGAAATAAAAGCAAGGAAGATTTTGGTTGATTTCCACAGCAGACGTGCCTATCATTGGTCGCCAACCTGGGACAGTAATTGCCTTTGTGTGGAACGTGGTTCAAGCGCAAAGTTTATGAAATATTATATGTTTTTATTATATTTATATGTTTTATTTTTATGATATTTTACTATATTAGATAGTTCAATCTATAGCAAAACGCATATAAATTCAAGTTCAAAAATTTCTGCTAAATAAAAAAATTAATAAGTTTTCATCAAAATGTCAAACTTTTTAACCGGCATGTTTAGAAAAATTCAAGTCTGAAGTTTAAAACCTATCGAATTTTTATATAAAAAATGCAAGCTTGAGATGTCTCAAAAATCGCGGATGGATCATTTTTTTCTGGCGGTGTTTTAAATGGTCTTTCAAAAGTAACGCCTAGAAGTAGTAGTGAATAATTCCTATATGGTACCTTTTTTATATCAACTTTAAAATTTGTCAAGTAGATGTACAGTTTTATGCGGTAAAGCAACGCCGTACAATTATTGAAAGTTATTATGAAAATGGTTGACTGTTTTGTGTAAATAATCGTCCGAGTGAGTCGACAGTGAAAAGGTTGGGGGAAAATTTTCAAGAAGGTGGTTCTGAGGGTTAGTTTTGTCGAGCATAGAAAAAGAACTTTCAGACAAAAAATTGGTCGTTCCGTTGAAAATATTGTTGCTGTATCGCAAAGTGTTGCTGAACAACATCGATATCTGGACGTTCAACAATTAGGCATTCATGAATTGACCGTTTGGTGGATTTTACCTGTAGACCTGCTCATGGTGGACATTTAGGTGATGTTATTTTTACAAATAATTGTTAAGAGCTTTATTTTGAAAAACCCTTTAAATAACAAATCCTGAATTTTATTTTCTTTTTATATAAAAGAAATATCCCACACTCCACGAAGATATTTTAAATTAGAACTTCTGTTCGACAAACTTCCTTTGGGTTCAAAGACTTTCCCCTGTTATTTAAATACGAGTTCATTCATGAGCGTATGTACTCGTAAAACGACTATATATAAGTAGAAAAAAAAAATATAAAAATAAATTAACGCTATAATTATATTTTCGCCAAAGAGGTTGAAGATTTAATTTTTATCTACAACAAGTAAATACTTAGACAACACGCTGCCATCCCACCCCATGAGAGATATCAAATATTTATATAAGTGTTTACATACTCCTACGTTTGTATGTATAGACGTATATGACAGAATGATAAGAGTTAATCATTAACATAAATATATGTTAATCTCAACTTACTGCCTTTATATACGAAACATTATTTGTGTTAAAGAATAAAAACGACTTTTAAGTAAATATATGGCCGCATCTCTCGCACGTTTACTGTGAGATCGGCGTTACTCAAAACATTATTTTAGTTAAATAATGCAGAAGCACAGATAAGCGCATTTGTACTGTATTCACAAATAGCAGAAAATAATCTAATATTTAAAATCTTGCGACAAGTTTTTCCAGACATCTCGCACTTTGGAGTTAGCAGATTCTTCGAGTAAGCAAGCTATAGGTATGTAATTATATTTTTTGGTTGGACTTAAATCAGTTTGTGCGTAACCATATTTAACTTGCCGCAAATTAAATTTTTTCAGAAGGCTGCCGATCTTCAAAGTGTTCACACGCAAAAGTCCGAAATAAATTTTTGATCTGAAATTTTTGAAATAAATTGTTAAATATGGATAGTAATTCCAAATATGAAAGTGGCAAAAAAGGTTAGTGAAGTGTCAAATTATAAAATATAATAATATTATATAATATATAAAAACAAAAAAAAAAATAAGGGTATTTTCTACAAAAGTACACAGACAGAATACACGTAATCTGCCTGAATGCAATAAAGGAAACAAAATGTGTTATCATCACAGGATTTACAAATCATATCGCGCATTCGCTGGAAGAGCGCCACATTCTTACAAACCGGTTTCAAAAATTTCTAGTTACTCTTCTTAATAAAGAAAAGACACAGTCTCTTCTTCAGAGGCACTGCTAAAAGGCGCTGCTATAAATTTTGTGCACAACATATGAAATGTGGCATTTCAGTAACAAAGAATTTGCCATAAAACTTAAGAAAATTAAATAACAAGCAACATTTTATTGTCGAACTTCACAAAAATCTAACTCTTACTCTACACAACGATCCCGCACCACGGTTACATTTTCTTTAGTCCCTGTACGCCGCACCGCCTGTCGCTGACTTTTTATAGTTCTTCTGGTTTCGTGGAAGTCTCATGAGTACTGGGTGGAACCAATATTTGTAATCGCTCTGGATGTGGTGCAACTATTCCTCGCATCTTGATTTTTATTAATTTCCACGGCTCTACTGAAAAAGTTAATTTCACATAAAACACAAAACGAAAGGGATATTGACATCAAACTTAGACTGGAACCTTCTTTTAGAGTTCTTTATTTTTGGATATTTGTTATATACGAACGAAGCAGCTAGCCACCTCGCGAGTTATAACTAAGCGATTCCATTTCAAGTAATCTACGTATTTTGAAAATGATCTTCAACTTTTTGTGAAAATTAGTTTATTTGTAGAGGTGCACATAAAAGAAGTAAGCTGGAAAAATTAAAAAAAAAGACATTATTGTAATTTTTATATCGAATCAATATGGAAAATTTTCGTATGCAGTTGTTTCAAGTTAAATATCTTCGGTTCTTTTTAAATTTTTTTTTCGTGGTGAAGGTTATGTAAAGTGGCTGCCTTACAACGCACGTAGGCCAAACAGATGCCCATTTTGATACCACCGGAACTATCCTATCCTTACTCTAGTTGGACCTCTTTAAACCATCCTGTGGACTATATAAATCTAGTTAGTCTAGCTAATTTTATGTATGCAACAACCGCGATGCCGTCCAGAAAAGCAATTTCGAGCACATTCAACCTTCTTTAACCTTGCCATGCACCCACAGAGAAAGTGTTAAACTGTCGCTTCCTCTGCATCCTGACAGCCTCTGCAAAAGTCAAAATATAGTGCTCCAATTCTACTGGTATGCAGATAGGACAGCCGCTAATATTCTTAAGTACAGGGTGGCGCACGAATCGTGCTACAAAAACAAAACGTAATAACTTTTTTTCTAATCAATGTATTTAACTTTTTGTTTTTTTATTGTATAGATAATTCAATTTTATTTTATGTAACTAATTAGTTTTGAAAATAATAGAACGTTAATGACCTCCATGCTCATTCACGCATATGCGACACCTGATGAGAAAATTGTTCATTGCGCACTGAAGGGTTGAAGTCGGGATCGCCTCAATTATTGTTGTGATGGACTGCTTCAATTCAGTCAAATTACTTGGTTTTGCTTTATTCACCTCTTGTTTGAGATAACCCCATAAAAAAAAATCTGGTGCAGTGAGGTCAGGTGACCTTGGGGGCCAGCGGAAAGTGGAATTTCTGGATATCAATTTATTTCTAAATTTTCATTGGAGCTCCTCCATAACCGGTCTGGCTATATGTGCAGTTGCTCCATCTTGCTGGAACCAAATGCTGTTAAAAGGGATACGTCTTCGCCGCAGTTCTGGATAAAAAAACTCCTTCAACATGTTTAAATAACGGTCCCCATTTACAGTCGCTGTTACACCGTTTTCTTCGAAGAAGTATGGCCCGACAATGCACCTTGATGAAACTGCGCACCACACTGTGACTCGTTCTGGGTGCAGTTCCATCTCATGGAGTATTTGCGGATTTGATTGACTCCATATACGGCAATTTTTGCTTGTTTACATTGCCGTTTAGATCAAAATGGGCCTCATCAGACATAAACAAGCAATTTATGAAGTTGTTGTTTTCTTCGGCCATTTCAATAATTTTTTGGCAAAATTCCAGGCGAATAGGCAAATCCAGAGGGTTTAATTTGCTTGTGATTTGAACTTTGTATGGAAACAAGTTTAAGTCATCATGAACTATCCGCTGCAATGACCGTCTGCTAACTCTTGGATTTGCCTGAATTGACGATGCTACAGCCGCGATTGTGGCTTCGACCCGAACATGGGGATCTCGATGGTACGGTCTGCGTGCGATGCTTCCAGATTCAGCAAACATGTTCACCAGCCTCATAATGGTCCATCTGCTCGGGGGAGTGCCGCCAAACTCCCGCCTAAATTCCCCTTGGACGGAAATGATGGACTGCAAAGCATGGTACCGCTGCACTATCCAAATCCTCTTTTCGGTATCCCAAGCCTCCATTTTTTGTAAATCTAAATACTAATCTGCAAAATAAAAAAAAAAAACGACGATTACTCACACAGAAAAAAAGTTATTACGTTTTGTTTTTGTAGCACGATTCGTGCGCCACCCTGTATTTCCTATTAAATTTAAGTAGACTGTTAGTGCGACTCATATTCCATTCAGGTCATGTCTGCCTTCTAAGGCTATAGATATGTAAGGATTGTTGGTCATACTTAAAGTCTGCCTATATAATTGCAGCTTACATGTTGCCAAGGACATAGACATATCAACTTTGTCTTGAGTAATTTGGAGTGTTGTGCCCAGTCTAGCTGGTTCATCCGCCTTACAGTGACCGTCAATGTTACTGGGGTCCAGCACCCAGAGTAGAGTTATAGAGAAAAACTGTTAATTGTTCATAACACTCTACTACTGTTTTCGAAAAGTATTTGGATTTCAAAAACAAAAATGCATTTTCTTGTTCAAAATTTTTGTGAAAACAATTTGTTTTTGACATTTATGAAAAACAACCCCTCCCCATCTCAATGTATATTTTTCTTACTTTTTCCATAGTGGAATTCCATTATCTCTTTAAGTTATATATTAAAATACGTGAAGTGAGCCAGTGAAAAATCAGTCCATTTGTGAAAAAATATCAAGGCGCACCCCACAATTGGAGTAGCAGCTCGGATAAATGTATATCGCACTTTTTTCATATAACGAATGCGTAAAATTTTTTTTTTTAATATGGAAGAAAATACCCACCTCCATCAGCAAAAAAATCAATCAATTATCAACAAAAAAAAAAAAAAACAAATGTCAAAAACTAACACGATTTTTGAGTCACTTCAAACTTGCACTTTATTATATCGAAATTCAATGTGCTATAAAACTGCGTGCACAAAAGATTTTCTAAAAATGTCGATTAAAATTGTTTTTAAAATTCGTATTAAACAAATTTTTCTGGCACACAGCTTCATTTTTTGGCGCGCGACATGTACAGTGCGTCATGGTTTTTCTTGGCCTTACCGTCGCTTTCACACAACGTGTTAATTTTTCGATGGCAATTGTGGCGATGATGGATCGTAATTCAACAAATCCAGACTTTGAGGTAATATCAATGAACTTTTTTCAAAGCTATCTACAAATATTAACGCAAAAAAACACTCACTTTCACAGGAATACAATTGGTCGGAGCAAACAAAATCTTTGCTACTTAGCGGCTTCTTCTGGGGTTATTTCATGACCCAAATACCCGGCGGTCAGTTGGCACATAAATATGGTGGCAAAGTTATGATGCTCGTAAGCATAGGCACTAGCAGCATTTTGGCAATACTCACACCACTCAGCGCACGCATCGGCGATTGGAAGTTACTCTTTGTATTGCGTCTTACACAAGGTCTCATACAGGGTTGTATTTTCCCTTCAACACATACAATACTCTCAAAGTGGGTGCCACCTGAGGAGCGCGGCTCCATTGGCACCTTCTGCTTTACGGGCGTACAATTCGGCAGTGTTGTTATAATGGCCGTGAGCGGCACTATAGCATCGTCTTCATTTGGCTGGCCGGGCATTTTCTACATATCCGGCTTGGCTAGCTTACTATGGACCATTGTATGGTACTTCATAGGTGCTAGCTCACCAAGCGAATTCAAATGGATATCGGAAGATGAAAGATTGTATATTGAATCGTCATTGATGACATCTACAAAGCCAGAGGAGGAGCATGTGCCTACCAAAACACCATGGGTTAAGATACTAACATCGGTACCTTTCTTGGTCATACTGGTGGCTCAGAGCACATTCGCATGGGGCTTCTGGACGCTGCTCATACAAATTCCGTCATATATGAAGAACATACTGGAACAGGATATCAAAACGAATGCATTAATGTCTTCACTGCCATATCTCGTCAATATGTTGTTGACGTTCGCCTTTTGCGGCTTAAATGATTTCCTTATCAAGCGTGATTATATAAGTATACGTACAAGTCGCAAACTATTCAATACAATCGGCTTCTGGGTGCCAGTAGTACCACTAATACTCTTGGGTTATATGCGTAAGGATCAAAGTAATTTGGCGCTTTGTCTGCTCGTCGTCACAATCGGTGTAAATTCATCGGCGTACTTGGGTTTCCTAACTAATCACATTGATTTGTCACCCAACTTTGCTGGCATACTAATGGGTGTGGCTAATTGTATGGCAAATTTAATGGGCGTTTTAGCGCCATTACTTGTGGGCTTCATTGTCACCGACACGGTAAGTAATAATGACTTGATACACTCGTATAGGGAATTGAGTTTGACTAAAACTAAACCAATTTGATGGATTATCGTGTATGATGTACTTATTGAAATGGTCAAGTAGCTTGAGTACAGGCATTTATGCGCCTTTGGGTATAAATATACCACAATTAAGTGGAGCTACATTTAGCTCATGACAAAGATTTCCAAGGAGGTTATGAAATAATTACACTTCGGAATGTGTAAAAATTACTCAAATTCACTTTTCCTTCCACTAAGTACGGATGTATGTATACTGCGCTAAATATTCATAACCAAGGGCTTTTTGACAAGTTTTCAAAATTTAATTGTTTCTTATTTAATTTAAATAATTTTATACAGTTCGTTTTTCCACAAAGGCTACACATTTAAATACAATTTCAAGCTTTGTGCAAATTAAAAAAAAAAAAAACTTCAGCAAATTTTCATCAAAAATGCAAACCTTTTTAAACAGAATTTTTAGATAAACTTCCGGTTATGCAGTTTTATTGCGCATTGAATATCGGTACACAAAACTGCTAGTGTGAAGAGCCTAAAAAATTTTTTTTTTGCTGGCGGTCATATGCATTTTCTCCATATGACGAATGCGCGACTTTTTTTGTGAGGCGGAAAACGCGCACTACCGTCAGAGAAAAAAATTTGAAAAATCAAAATGAATTTTGAGATACTTGCACTTTTAGAATGCAATGGGTTATAAATCTGCACACTCCGGATTTTTTTAAAAATTTTTATGAAAAAGTGTGAAATTTTGATGAAAATTTATTGATTTTCTTTTTCATTTACATTTCAATTTGTAACCTGGATTTTATGATTTTTGTTATACAATGACTTATGTTTTTATACAAAAATATTAAACATTACAAAAACATTACCGAACTGGTCAAAATGTTTATGTGCAATAATTTGTCGCGGACTGTACACCCTGAGACGATGAATTTCTTGCGTAACATTTACATGTGTAAGTAATTAAAAAACAAAACGTTTACTTCTGATTTTAGAAAAATGTGAATCAATGGCGTACAATATTTTACGTAACTGCGGCATTTTACTTTGTTGGCAATCTGCTATTCATTTTATTCGGCCAAACCACAATCCAAAAATGGAACTATCCCAAAGAAGAACAGCAGCAAAGAGATCACATCAAATTCGGGCCAGTTAACGTAGAGAAAGCCGTACATTAAAGTGAAATAAACATTGACGAATGCTCTGCACTGGACCAAATTAATGTAACAATATGAAGTATGAATCCATCCACATCGACAACGTCAGTATTATTTACAGATTTTTTTAGTTATAAAATAGTAACATACATTTCAACATAAGCACATAGGCTAAATAATAGCTAACTATTGAGTTTCTTTTTTAGTGAATAATATTTATAAATAATTAGATACGATGAACTAAGTTAAATGATTATTTATAATTAGTTATCTTCTATAATAAATAAATATTAAAAAACAGAAACCAAATACAATGAAATACTAAGGCAGCTGCCACAACCGGGTATATATATTTATGCGTCGATTCTTCTTCTTGATTGGCGCGATAACCGCTTACGCAATTTTGGCCGAGTTTAACAAAGCGCGCCAGTCATTTCTTTCTCGTGCTAACTGGCGCCAATTGGACACACCAAGTGAAGCCAAGTCTTTCTCCACCTGATCTATCCTACGCAAAGGAGGCCTTCCTCTTCCTCTGCTACCACCAGCTGGTACCGCATCGAATACTTTCAAAGCCGGAGCGTTTGTATCCATAAGCCGCTGGATCTTTATTCGCTACGCTATGTCTATCGTAAAGCTCATACACCTCATCGTTCCATCGCCTGCGATATTCGCCGTTGCCAACGTGCAAAGGTCCAAAAATCTTACGCAGAATCTTTCTCTCGAACACTCCAAGCGTCGCTTCATCGGACGTTGTCATCGCCCACGCTTCTGCGCCATTCGTTAAGACGGGCATGATGACAGCCTTGGAGAGTGTTAGTTTTGTTCGTCGAGAGAGGACTTTACTGCTCAGTTGCCTACTTAGTCCAAAGTAGCACTTGTTGGCAAGAGAGATTCTACGTTGGATTTCAAGGCTGACTTTGTTATTGGTGTTAATGCTTGTTCCTAAATAAACGAAGTCTTTTACAACCTCGAAATTATAGCTGTTAACAGTGACGTGGGTGCCGATACGCGAGTACGCCGACTGTTTGTTTGAAGACAGGATGTACTTCGATTTTCTTCGTAGGTCTTTATCCGGCCACCATTGCAATTTTTTGTAATTAATATACATTTCAAAGTAATGAACAATTGATTCATTAGGTACTTTCATATAACAGTTATAATAAGATGTTCTGACTACTCTCAATGCTCAAAAATTCGAGCTTTACTTCATGGATTATAGCCACTGCCAAAGTGCTCTGGTGACAAGGTGAACGGTGCATAGTCCTGATAAAAACGATTTTTTGAAGTGAAAACTTCTTTAGAATCGTTGGGAGTGATTTGAGAAAAAGTGAAACGAAAAAAGCGACACTCTTGGCTACGAATATTACATATACACGTAGCGACGAACTAAATAACTTTTAGGCCAGCGCCAACAGCATGGCGCGATAGCCGAGCGGCTAGCAATGTGAGCTTCCGAATCACAAGAAAAAAATTTTTTTATACAGTTATTTTATTTTTTTATTTTATGATATGTTTATGAGGAGCTTTTTTTCATGGCAGAAATACACTCGGTGTTTTGCCATTGCCTGCTGAGGGGTGAGCGCTATTAGAAAAATAGTTTTCCTTAATTTTGGTGTTTTCACCGAGATTCGAACTGACGTTCTCTCTGTGAATTCTGAATAGTAGTCACGCACCAACCCATTCGGCTACGGCGTTTGTTTAATTTTACTGATGCAAAAATGAGGAAAAATATATGAATAAAGTTTGCTTACTGTTTACACATTTTCCAAAGGTGACGGAGAACCAAAAAAACAGTCGATTTTCAAACAAATACGAGTGCATATGTGTAATTGTGTTAGAGTTTCGGTCACGCCCCAGCAAAACCTGCGTGCATATGTGTTTGTAACATTCAAAAAAATGTAATTGTGTTAGAGTTTCGGTCACGCAGGGTTTGCTGGGGACGCTCATAATAGCAACCGCGTGTGTATTTTTATATTCGTAAATATTTTCATTTTTAAATATTTACCGCAATTATGCCGAAAAATAATGCAGAAAAGTGTCGTGAATATCGACAGAAAAAAAAAAATCAATAAATAGCATCACGGAATTCATTCACGAAAATTTAATAAAGTATACACCAGAAGTATCGCGGATACTTAGAAAAGATTACAATAAAGTTCCAATGATTTTAAGTGGCGATTTGAACGTAAATTTTGCATTGGACACAGCGGTTCCTTTAATTGACGTTCTCAATACAACATTCAATTTAAAAATGTGTAACAATCGCACTGAATCGACAACACGATCAAAAACAACCATTGACGCGGTATTTCAAAGACATGTTGACAACATCGAAACCAAAGCATTTGTATCATATTTAAGCTATCATAAGCCACTCGTATCATTTGTTGAAATTGAAAACATTGAGGATGAATAATAATCAAATGAAGAAAATAAAATATGAACTTTATAGCAATATTATAATGAACCTATAATTATCTTGCTCCTAATGCTGCTTTCGTCTTATTCTCTCTCAGTTTGTTTTACGGAAGGTTTCACTTCTATCGCGTCTAACCGTTAGACTGGTGTTTTTTTTTTCTTTTGCGAACTGGGTCTTTTTCACGATTTTTTTTCTTTCAGCTAGATTACAATAATATTCAGAATTTATTAATTTACCAGTTTGCAAGTAATACACAAACAAAACTCCTCGCGTATACCAAAAAACGGATGCGAACACCTTCTTGACCGATTTCTGGACACGAACTCGTTTCGGAGCCGAAGAACCAAATTCATAACACGAATTAGCCTCTTGTTTTGATTAAGCATCATGGTAATGGACACAAGTCTTATCCCTTGTGATTAATCGATCCACTTTATTGTTTCGAAATAGCGCTAAATGTTGCTGATAAAGTCACATTCTAATGTGTTTTTGTTCCAATGTTAGCAAATGCGGCACCCATTGTGCACACAGCTCCAGTCAAAATATTGCTTACACTACCCAATGAGATACCTGTGACTTCTTCTAAATCTTTTTCAGTAACTAGACGATTTCCCAAAGCGATATCCTGTATTTTTCTACGATTTACGATTTGCTGTTTTCGGACGTCCTTGAAGTGGATCACCTTCAAGGCTTCTACGACCACACTTAAGTTGAGCCACCCATCTTTTTACTGTATTAATTGATGACGAAAAGTCCTTATACACGTTCAACATTCGTTCATAAATTTCCTTTGCTTTTAAACCTTCCAAAAATAAAAATTCAATCACTACGCGATACTTGATTTTTTCCATTGTAGAAAATACTGTGACACGTCTATTCTACGTTAATTGTCTTGTAAGCAACGAATGAACTGACAGATTGAAATAAATCTTCACATGCGTTCACATTTTGCTGGCAAAAGTTCACGGCTGTCTTCTTTCGTATGCCTTAACAGCAGCAGAGCGTTTTCATTTAACATATGATTTACCGATGAACAGCGCAGTTATGTCAGCAGGTATGTTAGGCTCAATTTTTCATAAACACTTAAAAAATATTTTTAGTAATAATCGACATTAAAAAAAAAAATCTTTACATCCATTCTCGGGCTTTGCGAACAGAAACAAAAACGGCTTTCTATGTATATGCTTATATAAATTAATAAAAATGCTTGAAGTTATATAAATATTAGTATAGACTGACCAACAATTTTGATACTTTGGTCCCGTTTGTTGACTGGGCTTAGGAAAGTTGGGGCCCTCAAGTTCTTCACCTTTAGCGACTAGGTGCAATTTCGATAAGTGTACTCGTATAAACTAATAACAAAATTACTGTATGTATTGGGCTCCAAACCAAACGAAGTTCTCTATGTGGCCATTACCTCTACAAGAAGCTACGGTTTTTGTCCGATATTAGCGTCATCTACATATCGATTTTTTTCGCCCAAATTGAATTATATGGGCACGGACAGCATCTGGTTCCCACTCCGCTAAACTTGTTTCTTTTCTGGGTGCTCTGAATTCTCAGGACTATGTCCACCACATACTATCAAGCTCATCATACTGAAATTCAGCGGGGTCCATTCAGCAAATTCATTGAAAATTGGCCCATGCGTGTTCGTACCACCGTGCAAAGCTGTACATTGAAATGATGTCATTTTGAAAACGAAATAAATTACTAAGCATCGAGACAAGCAAATACTATACTAAGCGAGGCAGCATTGAGGAGCCGGTGGCATATGCGCTAAAACGTAAAGCTTCCGCAAAAAAAAAACAAAATCAATTTAAGCTAGACGCATTTTTATTATAAATAAATATTATAATGTAAATACTCGCAATTACACAATTAGATACTTAATTGAGTATTTGCTCCAATGATTTACAATGTATAAAGTAATTTCCTTTTCATTTTTTTTCATACGTAAATCTGTATCAATTCGCTTAAAACGTGATGCATAAGTAAATATAATGAATTAGCATAAAGTTTTAACTCTTTCAAGCCCAATATTGCACAACTCATGGGTCTAGTAAATCTATGTAAAATACGATGGGAAAAATTTCCCATTCACCCCTAAAATCTCATTTTCTGAACAAAAACCCGTTTCTGGGTTAGTCCATATGAAAAAAAAAACTCATAACTTTCCCCATTTTTGGTACTACCTGAATTAGTTACACATTTCATCCATCAAAATTTTTCCTATATTCATTACAATATATTCGTATATCCTACGTTCATTATGCATTCGATTAGAAGTTTGGTTTTAATTTATGTCGTATCGTGCCGGCTGGAGGCGCAAAGTGCCGATACATATAAGTCCCATTGGGGTCGAATTGCAGTTTCTGACTTTATCTGCGGCCAAGTGAGCAAATTGTCAGATGTCGTGAATTCGGCAATTCTGTTTCAAGGGATGGTCAAAAAGGAGTTTCGGAAGCAAAGTGAAGGAGCATATTTTTAGCAAGTAGACTCTTGGTTTTTGCACCCCAATCGTGCACAGCTTTAAAATTGTATACACTGTTCGTGATTTCCCAAAAGCTCGGCCAATACTCGTATAGTCCTAAGATAATCGAATTCATATGATTCTTCTTGGCCATTTTTTTTTTCAAAACTCTAATTCGTGTCGATCAACGACATAAAACAGAATTGATAGCAAAAACTCGATTTCGGAAAATTTCTTTCATTTTAGATTACCTGTGAGAGGGAGGTGGAACATGTCGAAATAGCGAACTTATGTAAGCCAAAAGTTTAAGTTTGGATCTAAAATGAGATACCGAATCTTCTATGTAGTTATATTCACTCAGTCATACAAATCACAATCAGAAAAGTAGAGATAAGCTAACGCCCACTTGATTTGGTATTATGTATATCAACTGCTGAACTTAAACCAAAACAAACAATAGGAGGTACTGATGTAGAAGCAGACTTTTTCCTAATTTGTTTCTGTCGCCCCACGTAAAGCTTCCTTTCACCATTTGCTTGCAATTTTCTGTGCTAGCTTCCGTGACCCATACAAATTGCGAGATGTTCGGCACCCCCGGCTCCTTCAAAACCATCATAAACTCAATGCCGGTCTTCGAGCAGGTACCATTGACCTGCATAGATTCAAGGATAGCTTGGTTATCAAACTAAGTGAAAATAAAATGTATTCTTGTGAGCGAACTTGTGCGTAAAGGACAACTGTCTTCTAGATGTTAGTCTTGCCTTAAAGGCATTTCAATGGTCAGTGGCATTCTAAATAAATACTAATACGTAGCCTATCGTTAAGCATCGAGTCATTAGTAAAGATGTTCATAGACTTGGGGTCCAGGCTCTTCAAATTTTGCCATATCAATGAACTTTCAGTCGAGCTCAAGACACTTTGCCGAAGTAATGCAATTCGCGATATTTTGCCATGGCTTTACACTTTGAGTAATAGGATGTTTTCGCATTCGCTGAATGTTATTCAAATTAGCGAAATTATAGAATTGGTTTAGATAGCCCGCCAGATGGCAAGGGCATAGGAAGCCCATTATGATAGCTAGAAAAGGTTTCCTAGTCCTAGCCCCATATGCCCTTCAAGCCATTTCGAGAAAACCGAAGCGCATAATTGGCTATCAAATATGTAGAAAGTGTTCTCCTCTTCCTCATCCCCCTGTCGAATATTAGAGTACCAAGAAAATTGGGAATTACGGAAGCAACAGCTCAAGGTTCTATCCTATTCAGTTAGCTTTCGTATTTAATGACTAGGTCACGAAAGGGTTAAATAATCATTTTGTATGTGCGAGCGTGTGTATAAATATTCTCTTATATGTTCGTAAGTAAGTACCATATGTGCATATATTTTTTAATCATATTTATACAAATCTTATCCAGTTCTCTTTACGTACCATAAGTAGGAAAACAGTAATATAATTACATGCTCTTTGGGGCTCTTACGCAGAAATTCAGTACGCGTCGTGTCGTTCAGACGATACTTGGGTAACCGATAGCTGCTTCTTGTACTCCGCCGTTTTAAAAGCTTCTGCTTCCACCTACCAAGTTAGTGAATTAGTGAATCAGTTCAGAAATGGTGTCAAAAATAAACCTTCCAAACTTCTCGGAAACAAAGCGTGAGTTTCTCACGAACTATTCGCATAACTAAATCGAAAAGTGAGAGTTGAGATATTGAAAAAGCTTATGTTTTTCTTTTTTTTTTGTTTTATTTTCAACTTTAGTACCGATTTTTGGACGGCGTCATGTACAGTGTTTGCTGCTATTTTGAGGGCTTTCGACCATAATAGAACTTGGAGCGGATTGCGCTTGATTATACTTAGGATCGTATGATCCATACTCGTGTGTTTCTACAGTTCCAATTATTTATTGTCGAAAACTCGCAATTGTTGTTCGCGTTTAAAGTTTCTTTAATTGAAAGGCAAGCGCGCGAAATTTTAAAAGGATCTCTTATTTAGGTGATTCAAGTACGCTCTATCTCATCTGTCCTTGTTTCTCCCGATGCAAGTGGCACAATCTACCTAAAATTTCAACAAAAAAGGATCATAGTATAACCGGGCGATCATTTTGCCGAAAATCTCTGGAGGTAATTGTCCTCTACCGCTTTTCGATTAGTCATGGACAACTCGCCCCCTCGATGTGTGTTAGAAGCTACCATTTCTTAGAGTTCATTATTTCTGGTAATATTAGATGCAAGGTGTTCACTGTTATCTAATTATTTGAGGAGGGACCGGATAACCAGCGGCGTTCATATGAACTCCCTCTAAAGCTAACGCGTCATGCCAGTATTTGTCAATATTTAGACTAACCCATTAATAAATAATATTTAATTCTGAATTTCAAGCAAAAATGAAACCTTTAATACAACCTTTCGAAGTATTTGTTTCCGAGCGCCACCTAGTGAGATAATGTGTTAAGAACATAATTTCTTTTCTTCGAAAATAATGAAACCCACCGAATATGCCGAAGCCAACCAAAAAGGTGGTGCGAAAATTTGTTAAGAAATGACTTAAAGAAAACACGTGTTTTCTTTTAAATTATAAATATGAAAATATCAGCTGAAAGTAAGTTGTTTGGATACCACTCATGTTTTGTAAAAAAGTTTCAATAGCCCACAGGCATTGCTACGCAAGACATGTTGAGCCAAAATTTTAAAAATTAGTTTCTCGAGGAAAGAAAAAAACATATTTTTTCTACTTATAGTATTTCATAATGGCACTTCCAATGAAACTAAATCCCAAAAACAAAAAATTATTTTAAGAAAACAAATTTATCAAAAATTAAGTTTAACCTTTTTAAAAAAAAATTTAGCAATTTTCCCCCAAAAAAAATTTTTTCAAGGATTAGTAGAATTATTATAAAATTAAAAATTATAATAAGCACGAAATAAGCACAGAGCTCTAGGCTTTGCATTTCAAGTAGTGTAATAACAAAAGTGTTTGTAAATAAAAGAAGTTGTTACTTAAAAACAAATTATGAATTATGGAATTTTTCGATTTTTTGTTTCTTGCATTTAAGCTCCATATTTTGGCACCCGCCATGTGCAATGTTTCTTGGTATTCCTCGGTCTCTCGGCAGCCCTCATGCATCGTGTGAATCTCTCTGTGGCAATTGTGGCAATGATGGATAGGAATTCGACAAATCCGAACTTTGAGGTAAGATTTTACAAAACAAAAAAAAATACAACGACTTATTTTCTTACTTTCTTCATACTTTGTTCTACCTTCTGCAGGAATATCAATGGTCGGAGAAGACGAAGTCGTATCTGCTCAGCAGTTTTTTTTGGGGCTACTTTCTTACGCAGATTCCCGCCAGTCAGCTGGTGCACAAATTTGGTGGCAAAGTTATGCTGCTTGGCAGTGTATCACTTAGCGGCTTACTAGCTTTGCTGACACCGCTTAGCGCTCGTATTGGTGACTGGAAATTACTCTTTGCGCTACGCTTGTCTCAAGGCCTAATACAGAGTGGCATTTTCTCGTCGATACACATGCTTTTGTCGAAATGGGTGCCGCCCGTAGAACGTGGCTCACTTGGCACATTTTGCTATAGTGGCATGTCTTTTGGCAGTATTGTAATGATGATGTTTAGCGGTTGGATTGCTGCATCCTCATTTGGTTGGCCGGGTATATTTTATTTCTCCGGCTTGGTCAGCCTGATATGGGGTATAGTTTGGTACTTTTTAGGCGCCAGCTCACCAATTGACCATAAATGGATATCAGTAAAGGAAAAATTATTGATCGAGTCAGCATTAGTGACAGAACACGAGCATACATCCACAAAGACACCATGGCTAAAGATACTCACTTCAGTGCCTTTCTGGGTACTGCTGGTGGCACAGAGCACAGGCGCTTGGGGCTTTTGGACACTACTAACACAAATTCCGTCATATATGAAGAGCATTTTGGGACAGGACATCAAAAGCAATGCACTAATGTCGGCTACACCCTATCTGGCTTATATGTTTCTAACATTTGTATTTTGTGCATTAGCGGATTTTCTAATTAAACGTGGGTATACGAGTGTAAATGCAAGCCGTAAACTGTTCAACACCATTGGTTTTTGGGTGCCGGTGGTGCCACTCATCTTGCTTGGCTATGTGCGCGCTGATCAGAGCCAGTTAGCCCTGGGTCTACTAGTGATCGCAGTTGGTGTGACTACCGCTGGTTCGCTAGGTTTTCTTACCAATCACATTGATTTATCGCCCAACTATGCTGGCATTCTGATGGGGTTGGCTAATTGTGCTGCGAATATTATGAGCTTGCTTGCGCCATTAACGGTGGGCTTCATCGTCACAGATGTGGTATGAACGAGTATTTATTTAACGAAAACTCATTTAAACTATATAATATTTATTGTAGAAAAATGTGCAACAGTGGCGTGTGGTATTCTTCATTGCGGCTGGCTTATACTTTATTGGTAATCTATTGTTTCTCTTGTTCGGTAAAACTGAAATCCAATCGTGGAACTACCCCAAAAGGCATAAAGGCTCACGTGATCATATAAAATTTGAAACAATTAATATGGATAATATAAAGGAATGATATATGCATACATTTATTATAGGTATATCAGCAATGGGAAAATATAAGTGAAAGAAATTTTTCTACAGGTATAAAGAAATTTTAAGCAAAAAGTAGAATTTATTTGAAAAATGGCTTACACAATTTTTAGGGAAATAAGTGAATAAAGAGGCCAACAAATTTTTTTTTTTCTTGATCAAACCCTCTAAATATGTTCTGTGGAGAAAAAAATTAGACATTTATTTTTTATATATTCTTTTTTTTTTCTTAATCACATATTTACCAGAGCGGCGAAAGATTTGAAAATTACCATTGAATTCCCATGGAAATATGAACTTTTCTTAAATTTGGCATAAAATGTTTACAAATTGACAATTCTATACTCCCTTCTTTATATACATAAAAAGAAAATTGTTTAACTGTTTTTTGTAAATTTAAAACAAATTCACAATAAAATATATATACATACATGTAAATATATAAAAAAAAACATATATATATATATATAATTGGCGTTTGAACCCTTTTTGGGTGTTTGGCCGGGCTCCTCCTCCTATGTTGTTCCACAAATGGATGGACCTACAGTTTCAAGTCGATTCGGCACGGCAGATATTTTTTATGAGGAGCTTTTTCATGGCAGAAATACACTCGGAGGTTTGCCATTGCCTGCCGAGGGGTGACCGTTATTAGACAAATGTTTTTCTTAATTCTGGTGTTTCACCGAAATTCGAACCAACGTTCTCTCTGTGAATTCCGAATGGTAATCACGCACCAACCCATTCGGCTACGGTGGGTATATAAATATATATATATTATTTTAATTGTTGTTGTCTTTTTTTGGATATTTCTAAAGAGAAATTCATAGAGGAGATTAACGTATGTCTTTACTTAAGAGTTGAGAGTGGTCAGATTGGATTCAAGTACAGCTGCGTTAGTTGTAGCATAGAACTCTGGAAAATGCTGCAGTAATCGACAGCTCGACGACAGTTGAATATCAAGTTTTGAATAAAATACTGCGCCTCCCACGGCGCATATCCGTGTGTTACGAAATTGAAGGTGTGGCGATAGAACCAAAGTAATTTTCCCACATGTCTAGCACTATTATTGTATAATTTGTGGCCCTTTTTCCGAGTTGGCTTGATGAGCAATGCACTCTATCGTATACTTCTCTGTCACAATAATAGTTTCGTCATTTGATTTAGCCTTTTCGAGTTATTCTGGAAGGAAAAACTCCTCGTTGTTTATTTTTTCCATTATTTTTAGTTATTAAACTTGGTAAAAAAAATTCAAAAACTCTTTAAAATGAAAGACAATTTAATTACGAAAATGTGAGGTCTATGAGCACCCAAATCGGATAGAAAAGGTTTAAGTTATAACAAATTAAATAAAATTCCAACGACAAAAGAGACCTGGGAAGGGGGAAAAAAATTAAAAAAGGGCAACATTGTTTATGCAAGATTACATGTTAAAGCATAGTAAAGGGTTTTCCAGTAACAGGTGTTATTCCCATAAAAGATAAATCGTTTCGTTGCTTGTGTGGTACGTAGCGTCGTCTTGTTGAAAATAAACGTTGCTCAGATCAATACCATCCAATTCCGGTCATAAAAAATCCTCAGTCATCCCTCGATAGTGCAATCCATTCTTCGTAACTGTTGCTCCAGCTTCATTTTCGTAAAAGTAAGGTCCAACGACTCTGCCGGACCATAAACCGCATCAAACAGTCACACGTTGAGTATTGAGAGACTTTTCAACAATAACTCTTAGATTTTCTGAGCTCCAGATCCGACAATTTCGCTTGTTGGAGAAGCCACCGAGGTGGGAATGGGCCTCATCACTCAAGATGATTTTTTAATGGAATTCCGGATCATTTTCATGCATTTCAACCACCCAATCAGCAAAGACACGACGTTGTTGATGATCAGCCAACTTCAGTTCTTATGTTAACAGGACTTTATAAACGATAACACCCAAATCTTTATGCAAAATACGGTGTAATGACGTTTATGGAATGCCTCAAAAGAACGACGAGGAATGGACAAACCTGGGTTTTCTTCAACACTTTCGGCTACAATAGCAATATTTTCGGCTGTTCTTGAGCAACGTACACGGGTTTTATTTTTCACATTTCATTTCCAATTTCTGTATTGCGGTCTGTGGTGCTTCACGATGAACCAAAAGTGTTCGAGTTTAACGAACCGTCTCTGCCAAATTTTCATCATTTTTATAGTGAATTTGAATAATTTCAATGCATTGTTTAAGTGTGTATCGTTCCATTTTTATCAATGGCGTAGTTTCTACTTGTCAGATATCAAAAAAAGACAGCTTCAAAGGTGACATCTACCGAAATAGCGTGGTATTCGAAATAACAACTGTTATTGGAAAACCCTTTATCTCATGGCAAAGTGAAAAGAGTGTCCGCTGTGAGCACACCACTCAACATGCCAGTAACATTTTTTCACACCTATTTAAAATTTACATGTCATTAAAAATTGAGCGAAAACTGATAGTTTGTTTGCGAGTGAAGTGCTTGAGTTCAAATACTCCGAAGACATTGCATTTTTAAGCAAGACGTCATAACTTGGTAACTATTTGACCAATTCGATTCTAACAAATTGCATTGTATGGGCTTTTAATATAATATTTATAATACGCAACTTATTCAATAACATATAGGTGTATAGTTACCACCATCAGCCATAATGGCTGCACATCTTTGAGTCATACTTTCTGTTAATTCCAGCGCAAGTTCTGGAGGTAATCGGCTCCAACTCAGCCGAATTTGCCTTGATAACTCTAACTAACAAATATGGACAGTATTTGTTTGTCTTTGAGTTTTCGTTTAACTATTACCTAAATAGTTTAAATAGAGTTGGCATCAGGCAACTGTGAGAGTCAATCCAACATTTCAATCTCATTTTGGTGTTTGCACTGTACACATCATCGACTTCGAAGCTTGGGTCATTGCCTTCTTGTAAAATTCAAGGTAGGTTCTTCCGAACATTTTTGTAGCAGATGGTAGTAATGATTTGTGTTAAATTTTCTTCACACAAACAAACGGCAAAATCCTATTTCGGAGAAGCAGCCCAAACATGGACCCCGAATGCTTAACAGTTCCTGCAACTATTCGCTCAAGACTAAAATACACCCGTGAATATTGCGTTCTGAATTTGTTTTAGCCCATGCAAGTCTTCAAATATTTTGCTGCAGAGACATGAGGCATTTTTGGACCTATAGGGTGTACATACATAAGAATTTCAAGCAGTAATCGTGTTTCATGTGCGGGACTCATTTCCTAAAAAAACATACGTTTTCTAAATTTGTCTAACAGATTGCAATACGCATATTGTGGAAAGGATACACCTACTTAGCAGCATTCAATTTCTTTTATAACGGAACTCTAAGACTGAATTTTTCCGGTCACGTCTCCATTAAACACATTGTAAACTTTTTTTATGCATTTTTGTGTCATTACAGGATGCGTGCGATATTTGAGAACAACTGGAAAGTGTAATTAACTAGTTTTTATTTTGATATTTTTCCTTATTTTATTTTTACACAACATTAACTTATTATATATGTATAAAAGCATTTAATAAATCTTCCATTAGCTGCAATAACCTTCTCCAACCTGGTCCAGATACGATTGCATTCCCGCATCAAATGCTCCTTATTCATATTAACCAGCCTCCGGAGAATAAATGCTGTTATGAGGATGCTTATTGGTTCCACTCTCAACTGCATCCCATACGTATTAATCCAGGCGATTAAGGTTCGGGAAGTTCGGCGGCCATAAGTTCGGACTTATGTGAACATTTTCAGCCATCCAATCTTGTGTCTCCATGACTTTGTGCGAAGAAGCAGAGTACGGGCTGCCCCGCGTACGCTATCAATCCAAGATTTCATTACTGTCTATAGAACCTAAATATATTCAGCAGACTTCACTTGGAATCCTTGGGTACAAAACTGCAGTGGCACGACATGTCCTTTGTTGCTCACAACACCCAAAACCATAACAGTGGCTGAAAACTTCGTGTGCCTGACAACATAACCATCTATCATTTCCGCGGTTGATCACAATTTTTCTCGTCAGAAAAAAAGCCTAACATGTCAGACACTTCATGGTCCCCCTGGAACGGGCCCCCTCTTGCAATTGTTGAATAAATTTTGCACATCGGACAGTGTCCAAAAGTTGTCCGTATTTTTTGCATTTCGCAACAGATTCTGCGTCACCGTCTGATTCACGGCGAACTTTATTAACAAACGAACGGGCACACTTAGGAGTATTAGATATTTCTAAATCAGTGTGATTTTCCACATGACGATAACTGCACATCTTATCATTTCTTGAGTTAAGTTGTAGTTCTATATTCCTTATCTGAAAAAGACATCCTAGGTTGTTCAATATGTTTTGCTGTTCGATAAGAAAAACACAATTTTATGGTTTCAGTATACTCTCCCTGAACATCAATAGTACGGGATTCCAAATCATGAATTTCATCCTTGAATTGAGAATCTGGAAGGGCTAATAAACACGCTTCCACAGCTGTTACGAACTCATTATTCGACGAGAAACGCTTTCCACACATGATTTTTTAGGTCTGGAAACAGATGGATGTAGCTAGGAGCAAAATTGGTGAGTAAGGTGGATACTACAAAATGTGAGATCTAATTCATATCGATTGTCGAAATGCTCTTGTGACTAGGTGCACGGTGCATAGTCCAGATGAAAAAGATTTATTTTTTTTGCAAATTGGGCCTTTGTTCACGAATTTTTTCCTTCAGCTGGTCTAATATTCAGAATTTATTGTTTTATCAGTGTGCAAGTAATACACAAACAAAATTCCTCGCGTATACCAAAAAACGGATGCGAACACCTTCTTGACCGCTTTCTGGACACAAACTAGGTGCAACTTCGATGAGTGTACTCGTATAAACTAATAACAAAATTGCTATATGTATTGGGCTCCAAACCAAACGAAGTTCTCTATGTGGCCATTACCTCTACAAGAAGCTACGGTTTTTCCCGATATTAGCGTCAGGGACAGAACGATTTTTTTCGCCGAAATTGAATTATATGGACACGGACAGCACGTGGTTCCCACTCCGCTAAACTTGTTTCGTTTCTGGGTGCTCTGAAATCTCAATACTATACTACAGTCCACCAATACTATCAAGCTCATCATACTCAAATTCAGCGGGGTCCATTCAGCAAATTCATTGAAAATTGGCCCATGCGTGTTCGTACCACCGTGCAAAGCTGTACATTGAAACGATGTCATTTTGGAAACGAAATAAATTACTAAGCATCGAGACAAGCAAATACTATACTAAGCGAGGCAGCATTGAGGAGCCGGTGGCATATGCGCTAAAACGTAAAGTTTCAGCAAAAAAAAAAATTTATTTAAGTTAGAGGCTTGTTTATTATAAATAAATATTATAATGTAAATAGTCGCAAATGCGCGCTAGCAATTACACAATCAGATACTTAATTGTGTATTTGTTCAAATGATTTACAATTTAAAAAGGCATTTTGTTTTAATTTTTGTTTTTTTTTAATCTCTATCAATTCAGTTAAAACGTGATGCATAAGTAAACATAATGAATTAGCTAAGGTTTTAACTCTTTCAAGCCCAATATTACACAACTCACGCAACGATGGGAAAAATGTCCCAATTTTTCCAATAACAGACTTTGGGTTTTATTTATGAAAAATTGAGCTTTGGTCGGACTCGATTTTCTGAATACAAGGTTCGTTCTATATGTTCATTCTGTTCGAATTACTACTATTATTTGCTATCGTGCCGGCTGGAGGCGCAAAGTGCCGATACATATCCATTGGGGTCGAATTGCAGTTTCTGACTTTATCTGCGGCCAAGTGAGCGAGTTGTCAGATGTCGTGAAGTCGGCAATTCTGTTTCAAGGGATAGTCAAAAAGGAATTTCGGAAGCAAAGTGAAGGAGCATATTTTTAGCAAATAAACTCTTGGTTTTTGCACCCCAATCGTGCACAGCCTTAAAATTGTATACACTGTTCGTGATTTCCCAAAAGCTCGGCCAATAATCGTATAGTCCTAAAATAATCGAATTCATATAATTTGTCTTTGCCATTTTTTTTTCCAAAACTCAAATTCGTGTCGATTAACGACATAAAGCAGAATTCATAGCAAAAACTCGATTTCGGAAAATTTCTTTCATTTTAGATGACCTGTGAGAGGGAGCTGGAACATGTCAAAATAGCGAACTTATGTAAGTCAAAATTTTAAGTTTGGATCTAAAATGAGGTACGGAATCTTCTATGTAGTTATATTCACTCAGTCATGCAAATCACAATCAGAAAAGTAGAGATAAGCTAACGCCCACTTGATTTGGTATTATATCAACTGCTGAACTTAAACAAAAACAAACCATAGGAGTTACTGTTGTAGAAGCAGACTTTTTCCTAATTTGTTTCTGTCGCCCCACGTAAAGCTTCCTTTCACCATTTGCGTCTTCAATTCTAATCAATGCTTGTAGGCAATTTTCTGTGCTAGCCTCCGTGGCCCATACAACTTGCGAGATGTTCGGCACCCCCGGCTCCTTCAAAACCTTCATAAACTCAATGCCGACCTTCTAGCAGGTGCCATTGACCTGCATAGATCCAAGGATAGCTTGGTTATCAAATTAAGTGGAAATAAAATGTATTCTTGTGAGCGAACTTGTGCGTAAAGGACAACTGTCTTCTAGATTGCATCAAAGGCATTTCAATGGTCAGTGGCATTCTAAATAAATACTAATACGTAGCCTATTGTTAAGCATCGAGTCATCAGTAAAGATGTTCATAGACTTGGAGTCCAGGCTCTTCAAATTTTGCCATATCAATGAACTTTCAGTCGAGTTCAAGACACTTAGCCGAAGTAATGCAATTCGCGATATTTTGCCATGGCTTTACACTTTGAGTAATAGGATGTTTTCCCATTCGCTGAATGTTATTCAAATTAGCGAAATTATAGAATTGGTTTAGATAGCCCGCCAGATGGCAAGGGCATAGGAAGCCCATTATGATAGCCAGAAAAGGTTTCCTAGTCCCAGTTCCATATGCCTTTCAAGCCATTTGGAGAAAACTGAAGCGCATAATTGTAGAAAGTGTAATCAAATATGTAGAAAGTGTTCTCCTCTTCCTCATCCCCCTACAACTCCATGTTGTACGAATTGTAAATAAAATTGTCGAATATTAGAGTACCAAGAAAATAGGGAACTACGGAAGCAACAGCTCAAGGTTCTATCCTATTCAGTTAGCTTTCGTATTTACGCAAGTATGAGCTCCTTTTCTTAATGGCTAGGTCACGAAAGGGTTAAATGACCATTTTTTATGTGCGAGGGTGTGTATAAATATTCTCTTATATGTTCGTAAATAAGTACCATATGTGCATATATTTTTTAATCATATTTATACAAATCTTATCCAGTTCTCTTTATGTACGATAAGTAGGAAAACAGTAATATATTTACATGCTCTTTGGGGCTCTTACGCAGAAATTCAGTACGCGTCGAGTCGTTCAGAGGACACTTGGGCAACCGATAGCTGCTGCTTGTACTCCACCATTTCAAAAGCTGCTATTTCCGCCTACCAAGTTAGTGAATTAGTGAATCAGTAGAGAAATGGTGTCAAAAACAAACCTTCCAAACTTCTCGGAAACAAAGCGTGAGTTTCTCACGAACTTTTCGCATAACTAAATCGAAATGTGAGGGTTGAGATATTAAAAAAGCTTATGCTTTTCTTTTTTTTTTTGTTTTATTTTCAACTTTAGTACCGATTTTTGGACGGCGTCATGTACAGTGTTTGCTGCTATTTTGTGGCCTTTCGACCATTTATGGGATGCGTGCCAATCTTTCGGTTGCTATAGTTGCAATGATGGATAAAAATACAACGAATCCTGATTTCCCGGTGAGTACGATAATGAACATATATATAGTACATAGATACATATAGTGTTAGTGAAAAATGGTGTTATATATATTATAAAAAAATTTAAATGAAAATTAGTGTCAAGCCATGTGACCTTTAATCTATTATATATATTAATATATTATATTACGAGGCAAGAGCAAATATATTTATTATAAAAAATTCCAAGCCAAAGAGGAGATAAAAACAAACTGGAATTTCCCAACGAAATATTTAACTCGAAATAACGCTCGGCCGCATGTTGCTCAACCTGTCAAAAAATACCTTGGAACGCTTGGCTGGGAAGTGTTACCCCACCCGCCGTATAGTCCAGACATAGCTCCCTCCGATTATCATTTGTTCCGGCATATGAGTCTCGATTTGGCGGACCAGCGGTTCTCCTCGTACGAGGCTACCAAAATATGGGTTGAGTCATGGATAGCCAAGCAGCGGCCAGAATTTTGGAGAAACGGCATCCGGAAATTGCCCGAAAGATGGGCGAAAGTTGTAGCTAGCGATGGCCAATACTTCGAATAAAATATTTTGTACCGTTTTTTCACAATAAAGCCCCAAATCTTCGAAAAAAACCTTTAAAACTAATTCAACCTCCCAATAATTTTAGTAAAATTTACACAGCCATCCACCTTGAGCCCATGAGCTTAACTCCGAGCATTATTTGAAAGAAAAAGTGTAGCACCGTCAACAGAAAAAAGTATCAAAAATTCTTTAAGGCCACTTTAAACTGTCAATGGGCAGTACAAAGAAATAGGCAGCATACAAAACTCATACATAGAACCATTCTAAAGACTCCAACAAAAAATGTATATGTTTTGATGAAAATTTGTTGATTTTTTTTTTAATTTGTACAAAGCTTGAAACTTTGAGTTATTTGGATTTGTTCTAGTACATAAAAGCAACTTTTTATAAAAAATTAAAAATATTAAATAACAAATAAATAAGTAGTCAAAACATTGCAATATGTTGCAAATATTAAAAAAAAATAATAATAATAAAATAATATTAGTTTGGGGATAAATAAATCCATTATTTTCACGGCAGATAGTTGTAGTGAGCGATATCTCGTAAAGTATAGATCAAACAATTCAAAGTTTATGCTCATTGCCAAGGTGGTATTTCACACTAAATAAATTATTTTGCTGTTTTTGTTTGTTCCGTTCAGTTGTAAGTTACTGTGTGCTAACAATGGAAGTCAACAAAGAGAAAATTCGGCACATTTTATAGTTTTTCTTTGATAAATTAGTAGTCGTAGCATCGCTCAGGAGCTAAAGATCGACCATAAAACAATTTGCGCAAAATAAAAAAATAAGAGTAATGGATTTCTTTTCGCCCAAACTAATAAGTGACGCTGCTATTATTTCAAACACATGTGATTATGAAATGTTCAACGTTTATGAATTCCACCTTTTTATAAACTAAATTTTAAACAACTTTACAACTGATACGTAATAATGCTAATTTAAACTTTATTCTATTTTCAGGAGTACAAATGGTCAGAGCAGACAAAATCCAAGGTGCTCAGCAGTTTCTTTTGCGGCTACATATGCACTCAACTACCTGCCGGTGGCTGGGCGCGTCGTTTCGGTGGCAAAGTGATGCTAATGTTCACAGTAACTAGCAGCAGTATCATATCCATACTCACACCGCTTGGTGTGAGCATCGGCGACTGGCAATTGCTATGTGCTTTACGATTTCTACAAGGTTTTGGACAAGGTGCGACAATACCAGCCATGGCAACGATATTGGCCAAGTGGTCGCCAGTTGAGGAGCGTAGCTCTTTGGCAACTTATGTGTTTTCTGGTGCACAATTCGGCACCGTTATAATGTTAGCTTCCAGCGGAGCACTTGCTTCCTCCAGTTTGGGTTGGCCGAGTATTTTTTACATACCTGGTGGTTTGGGATTATTCTGGATCTTAATTTGGCTGTTCTACGGTGCCAGTTCACCCAGCGATTGTAAAGTTATTTCTGAGGCCGAACGTTCGTATATTGAAATGTCATTGAGTAAACATGCGAAACGTGAAGATCATGAAATGCCAAATAAAGTGCCTTGGTGTAAGATATTAACGTCTGCACCATTTCTGGCATTACTAGTTACACACTGTGGACACACGTGGACCTTCTGGACACTACTCACCCAAATACCATCGTACATGAAGAGCGTTTTGGGCAAGGATATCAAAAGTAATGCGCTGCTCTCATCCCTCCCATATCTTTCGATGGTGATTTTAGGATTGGTCTGTTGTCCTTTTGTTAATGCATTAGAAAAATCGAAGCTAATCAGCACAACCGTCAGCAGAAAAATCTTCAATACAATCGGTCAATGGATACCGGTAATCACATTCATTTGGTTGGGCTATGTGAATGCAGAACAAAGTGATTTGGCTGTAGCCCTGTTGACTGTAACTGTTTCGCTTAGTGCGATAACACATTTTGGTTGGCAGGTGAATCATATCGATCTATCACCGCACTTTACTGGCACATTGGTGGGAATATCCAATACTATGGCCAATGTGATGAGTATCATAGCTCCCCTAGTGGTTGGATACATCGTAATTGATCCGGTTAGTTTTTTTTTTTTTTTGTTTATTGAAAAACAATAATTTTAATAGCTTATTAATTCTTATCAATGTATATATTTTTTCACTCTTCTTAGACGAATCCAGTGCAATGGCGTGTAATATTTTTCATAGCAGGTGGTTTCAACTTCGTTGGGAATCTACTTTTCATCACATTTGGTACAGCGAAAGTGCAGCCATGGCACGGTGAGGAGCTTAAGGTGCACGAACTTAAGCCACTTAACGAAGATTTGGTGACGGTTAAGGTGACGCAGGAAGAAAAGGAAGAGAAAGAAAGAGAGGAAGAAGAAGCGGGGTTAAAGCAATTGTTACAACTAGATAATAAGACTTAGATAAATAAAAAAAATTGTATACAAATAGACTTAAAACAATTTACGAGTATAATCAAAAATGTAATGCGAAGAGCTAAAGTGAAGCATACGCAATTAATCATTTAGGAAATAATATAATTTTTGACACCTAAATGGAAATTAGCATTCAGTAAATGAAAACACACATTATTTTATTTATTGCAATTTTTATTCAATTAATTTTTTTTTTTTGGTTGGGTTTTTTTCTAAATGCCAGAGCTATGGGTGTGAAACCGGGATTGATGCATATATGGCGCTAACTACCAAAATAGGCATTCGTTATACTGCAACGACCGGGTGATCGATGTTGAAATGGGCATATAAAAACAAGAAATAGTTTAGTTTAGAAATAACAGCGAAGGTCGCTTGCGTACCATTGCGCATTGGTTATCCGTCTTTATTTTAAAGAACCCCAGCTGAAATTTTCCAAGAAATATTTTTGTGGAAAATTTGAACCTTCAATCGAGCCCCCAAACTTAATATATTTAATTTTATTTAAATAAAGAACAAAATGGCACACCTAGTAAGAAATATTTGACTCAAGTGTTGCATAAAAATATGCGGCATGAAATTTTATTTTCGACTCTTGAAAACAATATTAGTGGTGGATGTAGTTTTATAAGTGTTTTTTTTTCAAACAACTTAGATCAACTTAAGACCAACTTTGGAAAACTTCAATATACCAAAAAAAAATGAGTGAAGTTTATGGACAATACGACAGGTATTCCTATATTCTGCAGCGCTTCTTCTTTCATTATTGCTATACCACATTCTTGTCTTCTTTTGGTTGTTGCACAGTGTTTTACAAACGCATCTTAATATTCGTTATCATAAGTAAATATTTCAAATATAAATTAAATCTACAACTTATTTACTTTCATTTCACTATTGTAAAATACATACAAATCACGCATTTATTAGAATTATTTGCATACTTTACTTAACCCTCTAGTACCCAAGACCGCCTGTAGACGGCCTAAGTTTATTTCACGCTTATTCCCTTTTAAAATACCATTTCGTTACTTTTTAAACTCTTTCTAATTCCGGAAAGTCCCAAAATTATTGCTGGTGCATTTGCAGCAGCGTCTTGTTTTGTAATCAGCCGTCATAGTCATTTAAAGTCGGAAAATAGTGAAAAGCGGTCAAATTAATTATTCTGCAAAAGTGGTGTATTTTAAAAATTAAATAAAAATATTAGAAGTGTATTTAGCTTATAATAAAAATTATCATAGTGTTGCTGGTTGTGTTCAAAATACGAAAGTTAAAAATAATAACAGAAAAAAAGTGTTTCCTGTATTTTATAAACCTTTGAAGACAGCCCGTCTAGAGGCGGTCCTGGGATAACTCGGAATAAATAACATTATGCGGTAAGTTTGAAATTTTGATATTTTTAGAGGGGGGCTAAGCTTAAAGTTTTGGTTTTTTAGAAATGGATCAACGACAAAAGTGTAAATTATCATCCCTCAATGATGAAGATATTGCAACATTTTTGGATTTATTGGAAATCGACGATGATACAGACGTGGAAGAAGATTTGGAAGATCTTTTAGGCGAAGATGTGGACGATGCAGAATTACCTATCGACACTGGAATTGACGAGGTGATTAACAGGGCGGTATATTTGTCAGATTCTATGCTGGAATCAGAAGTGTGTGGCAATTTATGTACATGTTGTCAATTTATGTCTCGTTGATCATTTCAATAACAGGTTTCAGTCCATTCCGATGACTCAACGTTTATGTGACGATGAACAAATGTGCGCACCGAAGATGAGGACTTTCCTTCGACAATATCTGCCAGATAAATCACATAAATGGGGTATAAAACTCTTCGTTTTGTGTGACTCCTTCGGATTTTGTTATAACTTCGAAATATATTGCGGCGCAGGAGACAATGCTGTTCTGACTGATACACCAGATCTTGGGGCATCAGCGAATGTGGTGGTCCGATTGTCCCGTAATATTCCAGATTTTAAAAACCATATAACATATTTCGACAACTATTACACGTCACTGCCACTTCTGGTTTATCTAAAATCACGCGGAATACATTCGCTGGGAACTATTCGTTCAAATCGAATTCCGAATTGCAAACTTCCGACAGATCTTGATCTCAGGAAACAACCCCGTGGATATTCAACTGAATTTTGTGGATCTGCTTTAGGAGTTGACATTTCTTTATCAGTTTGGAAGGACAATAAAATAGTGTGACTCGCATCGAGTTACGCAGGCGAAAAGCCCTTCCAGAATGAAACAAATGTTATAAATAAGGTGTCGCGGTTCGTCCGCTCAGAAAAAAAATTTGTTGATGTCGATTGCCCCAATGCAGTCCGTGAATATAATAGTCATATATGGGGGGCGTCGACCTCATGGATGGACTAATTGGGCGATATAAGATTCCGGTAAAGAGCAATAAGTACACAAACCGACTTTTTAATCACCTGCTTGATATGGCCATGATAAACGCTTATGTTTTGTTCAGAAGAATTAACAAGATTGACACGCATGCTAGGCAGTACCAACTGCCGAACTTCCGGGCAGAGATCGCATACGTACTATGCAAACAACAATATTCTTCAATACCAAGAGCTCCAGGTCGTCCATGACAAACTCCTCAAGTAAAATTTACTGGAAGAAAAGCTCGACGTTCGCTACGATGGAGTTGGACATTTTGCAAAGTTTTTATCACGCACCGGTAAAAATAGGTGCGAATATCCTGGCTGCACCTCCGAAACTCAAATCGTGTGCCGAAAATGGAATCTGAATCTTTGTTTTTCCCAGCAAAAGGACTGCTTTCACAATTTTCACCATAAATAATTTGCACCAACTGCCTATTTATGCCCAAAAGCATGCCTTTCTTTTGTGGACATTTTTCTAAAACTATTTGAAATAAGACTGACTGTTTGTTTTGTATTGATTTCTGTTAAAAACTTTCTGTTTTGTTCAATAAAAGTACGTAATACACTGAATTTGCAAGTTTTTCATTTAGATTTTTTTTTTGGCGTTCTTTCCCAAAGCCGCCTGCAGGCGGTGTAAGGTTTTATCCCTATATAATCGGATCAAGGAACAAAATTTCACTTTCTTGATAAAGAACCTATAATTTTACCATAATCCCCACCCAAAGCAATTTTTTTCATTCAAAAATAAAATTTGGGCACTAGAGGGTTAACTACTTAATTCTCATGCATATAAATAGACATCCGTGTATGTATGTATGTGTTCATGTTAGTACATACATATATTATCGCGTGGACTTGGAACGTTTTTGTCTTGACGAATTTCGCTAAGCCTCCGGTGCCTCTGAAGAAGAAGAAGGAACGACAATATCGACGGTCAAGGGAATGGCAGACGTAGAAATAGAATACAGTAAAATAATATAATAAAATCAAGCAATAATTCAGATTTGATATATGCTGGCCACCCGCGTTGGGAATGTTTCATTTTACTGAGAAGGCTGCGTTGAGTGTACGAGAGTTTGAAACTTAGCTTAAAAAAAATGAAATGCCTGTAGTTCTTTATTCCTGGCTTCTTCAGCTTTCTAAATCGTTAAGCGTAAGATGCTTGACTTAAATTTTTTGCAAAATGTGGTTATTTCACGAATATAAATAACTTTTTATTTTAACGGGGTTTTTTTCTTTTCCTTTTTTGAAAAAGGGTGCATATATCAACATTTTTCAAAACAAAATCTACAATTTTAATGCTTATGCGTAATGCTTAAGGGCTCTGGTACTTATAAGCCTCAATTGCAAAAATAATCCTAACTCATAACAAAATCAGCTCTTATTGCTTTCCATCTTATTTAAATATTTGTAAAAGTTGTTTAGATTGGGAAAACTAATAAAAATCGTAATACTACTTTTTGAGTTACTGCCACTTAAATTTCAAAATTTAAAAACATTTTGAAGCTTTTGAAAACATGTATGTACATGAATATTTATTCATTCTTTTTAGTTTATAAATTTTTGTAAAAAACATTATTAAAAATATTAAAATGAAAGACAATTTGATTACAAATATTTTTAGTCTATAAGCGATTAAATCGTACACAGAAAAGAAAAGTTATGGTAAATTAAATAAAAGCAGCCAACTTCAATGTTTTCTCTTTCAGTTTTCCGATTTAGACGTTGAAATGAAAAAACACGAAGGTATCACTGAGGGTCGTAAGAGGTTATGAGATTTACTATTAGCTCTATCTTAATACCCTATTTGCACATTTCACAATCCACCAACGATACCAGCGATTGTGCTGAAAGTAAAACACATAACTTTAATTATCTTTTGTCTCTCCAGCCAAAGCGCACGTAGTTCTTAAGTTACTGGGCTATGTTATGTGGAACATGAGAGCAGATATCCTTCTAATCGCCTTAACACGTATGGGTCTTCTTTACAGAACACTTAATAAATATATGGATATATAACTTATCTTTCCACTCAAACAATTATATGAAAAGTGCAAGTTAAAAATTTGGCCAAAGGTTTCGATAGCTTCTTTAGCTTAAGAACTGGTGCCAATCTGACAGGGGACACCATTGCATTTAGAAAGCGCTAATTAAGTAGAATCAACTTTTGCACCAAAAAAAAGTGTTGAAAATCCGCACCCAGGGCTATTACTGATTTTGCAATATGTCTGTTTTTTTTTAGTTTTTGGGGCCGCTGAGCATAAAAACAAAATATACACTCAATAGAACGTAAACAGTCCAGAAGTTCTGGAACTCAATAAATACAAATGTCTTGTCCTAAACACGAAGTCAAACTTATTTGTTGTAGTTTATTTTTACATTAATTCTTCCTCTTCTATTACAAAACAGTCGACAATTCAATTCGATAGTCTTCACAAACTCACCCGCACTTATTTCTGGGTGACTTTGGTCTAATGAAAACAGAAATTACTTTCTCAAAAAGGCTCTCAACCAAGGCTGATAGGGTTGTTAGGTGGAGAGGTTTGGTCATCCGCTATGGTAAAAAATAAAATTGTGACAGTAACTTCGACTGTCACGTCACAGGGTACTTGGCAGTGGAATTCTGCCTGCTAATTTCCCTCGCACTCACACACCCGTCCAATTAGACCTTCTTAAGAAGGCAATGAAGTAAGTTGATTTTTTGCCTGTATTACCAACACTACTTCAGTGTTTTCGTAAACAAACCGTTGTAATGACCCATGTGACGTCAGCAAATCAGCTGCTTTTTTCAAAATCGCTGAGAGCCAGTTAACGGTCCGATGTTAGTCATAACTCTAAATTCTTTTCACCATGCTTTCAATAGCCCGAGAACCGACAAAAAAACTCTAAACTGCCAGTTTCGAACACCCACGGGCGACCTCGGGAGAGCAAAGAAACATACTGAAAATTTGAAAGGAGCCCCAAGCCTCAGTGTCTGCATATTATTATACTACAGACATAGTTCTATGATTTGTATCTCATACCTGGTATATGCTGGTATATGAAAGACGTCTAGGTTGTCCAGCAAAGCCTCCTCCTCCGACGTCATGATCGTCGTTGAGTCATCACTATACTATATATAAGTGTCTGTGAACGAATATGTGAAGTTACAATTCTAATGTGAAGTTCTTCTACCTGATAGAATTTACGGAATCATTGTGCTAGCTTGCCATCTCTTATGTCTCTTAACATCTCCTGGAACTAAGGTTCAATAAATAATTTCCCACATTTTCCTCAGCACTAATATTGCACAGAGATACATTGTGTTAACATTCGTTGTTATGCTTATACAATAACTTGTTTATAATAAATAAAAAATTCTTTTTAGCGCCTTATTACCTTAATCCATTTACATATAAGTGACGCCAATTATATCCAGTTTATGCCACTTGGATTGTGGTCACACAACAAATAATTTACAATTGCTCCTTCTTTTAGATGGTTAGATAATCTGTAACTTAACTTAAGATTATTACTTAACAGACTGATTATTCTTTACAGTATTGCCACACAAATTTAATTAAGGCGCATTATTAGCCAATGGAAAAGTTTTTAGTCACAATTCTTATCAATGTAAAATAAATCAGTGCACTTTTGTGCCATCTACATAGCATCAAGGTTGCTTAGATTTCTTTATGCATATGTATCTATACTTATTAGTGATGGAAATCCCGAGGACCCGGGATTTCGGTATATTTAACTCCCTAAAATGTCGGCATTATTAGCCAGCAATCTCGTGATTTTGGGAATTCGTCATTTCTTGCGAAGCACATAAAATGGTGGCATGACTTTAACTTTTAACTTTCTAGCAGATGTGGATATGTTTGAACGGTTTTGTTTTACTTTTCTTTAAAGCCCACTTACATATGTATTACTTATTAAAAAATAGGATAATTTTCCAGCAATATTGATGCAATTTTATCAAATTAATCTTTTGCAAAATACTGAATATAAATCGCGGGATTAATTTCGGGATCGCGGAGATTCTGAAAAGCCTAGAATCGTAGAAATGTATGATCGTGAAAAAATGTTTATTCCTCATATACTTATGTACATATTTTATTCGTGGAGATGTTCATTGAACCCCACCCGTTCTAAGAAGTTCATTGTCAACTGCAACGAAGTTAAAATAAATATTTAGTTAAAAATTTCTATTTGAAGAAAACAGGCTTTTTCTCCCAGATACTGAGGGAATTTATTTACACGTTTATGAGCAACTGAACAGTGCTAAACAAAAATGATCATTAATGATAATGAAAAAAAGGTCTACATTAAAAAGAGGACACTAAGAAAATGAGCTTCCGTAGCTAATATTAATACCTTTCTCAGGCAACTTTACAGCAGATAGTAAATTGACAAATAAATGTAGTTTTCAGTCTAATATCCAGAGCACAGAAAATTGAACAAGTGAACGTTGTGTGTAGAGCGTTCTTCAAACTATTTTTGTTGTAAACAACTTTATTCCACTTACATTTTTTCTTTTCTGCTCTCTTTCATGCTTACTTTGGTTATTGTAACTAAATTTTTTCATTTTTATTTAAAGGGTTTTTCAATAAGGGCGGGTAGATGTGTAGAATGTTATTCGTGGCGTTTGCTGTGTGGCACGTAGCGCCGTCCTGCTGGAACCACATGTCGTCTAGGTCCATATGGTTCAATATGGGCCATAAGAAATTGGAAGGGTCACCACGTCTACCGAAAAATGGGGGCAATGCGCGCAACGTTTGCGTTAATGAACACTCATTTTGATAATAAAGTTTTACCATTTGAACGTGCTGTTCAATCGTGTAACTTGCCATGATGATTTGGCATAAACAACTGTATAATAAACAAAAGATTTGACAGATGCCACCAAAACAAAATGGCTGCCACAGGGCGCCAAAATCGACCCGCGCCAATTGAAAACCCCTTTACTAACAATCCGTGTTTGGTTACTCTTTTCTTAAATCTCCCTCATGCCTTATCTGCACCGAAGTTTTGGCACAGTTATCCACTTCAATTTGCAATCATCTTGAAAATTCCTTTCCGACCAAGCAATAAAAAAATGCACCCAAGAATTCACATGTGGGATAGCACAACGAATGAGATCAAAGTTTGATAAAAATGATTCAACCTCCGAATTTACTTGGAGCGCGTCTTCTTTTAGGCATAACCGAAATCGCTACTGGCCGTCGAGACATTGCCCAGTAGAATGAACGTAGCCGCGTAGTAGAGAAAATGTAAATCATCAAATGTTTTATTTATCATTTGCTCACTTTAAGGAGAGCACGAAAGCACGATAGTATGATAGTTCTCCCACTGATATGTGACCTAACCTAACCACTTAACTAACCTTACCTATCTAACCTAACTATTTAAGTCTGTGTAAAAACAAAAATTAAACACAAACCTCATGCAATCTCCTGGTAACACTAGTGATCAGTTTTGGTATATGTGTGGGTCCTGAAAAAAATCAAACTTATTCTTACCTAACTTCGAGTTAACAAAATATTTTAAGAAAGTCTTACAATATTTTGATAACACTTTGGTAAATAAGATTCTGGTTTCACTAGCATCAGTATATTTTACCAAATTTTAATTGCGTTTGAATTGCAAATGAAAGGTAGCATATCGAGCTCACATTTAAACGCTTCAGTGTGGGGTAAATTTTGGTAGTCACTGTACAAGCGCTTGTGTTTACTGAATTATGCATTTGTAGAATCAAAACAAACACAGAATTAAGTAATAATCTGATTACTCAACAACGTAAATTTATACTAATTATTAGGTCGCACGATCTTTCTTAGGAGAGCAGCGTGTATACTTATAAATATAAATAAAAACTCACCATAGCTGCCCGTTTCCGTAGACGTTGCCGTAGAAACCTACGTAATCAGCGCTACGAGCCTATTGAATTGGATGACGGGAATACCGCTTCGCTAAAGCTAGCGCTGATTATTTAATAGAACTCCTTAATCCTGAAGATCTAAAGAAATAGCAGAGAACTTCCGATTGCAGTCAGCCACCAGCTTTGGACAGCATCACGGTTTTTAAGAAGGAAGAGCCAATAAAGTGATATTATTATCAGTATTCCATAGCAGAACTTCGCGACTGTTTTTTCCTTGACAACCGCAACTTGAAAATGAAATTATTTATCAAATTGCTTGCTGCCCGCATCGTGACAAATTGTAGGTAAGTTTGAGTAATTTTAAACGCAAAACTTTCACGCGTAAATGCACAGTAAAATCATGGTGGAAGGAATACAGAGTTGGCGACATCAGCGTACCTCTATCCTGCGCTTAGTAAATTAGGCAAAGTCAGCTGATTTGTTGACGTAATAGTACAATATTTGTACTAACGTTGTTGTTGTTTTATTTTGTCATTTTTATTGTTATTCACAAGTACATTTGCCCTACAACACTGTTATCTTTCTTCTTAATTCAATTATTACGCCACAGTCAGAAAAACTCTCACGGAATTCGCAATCTTGTAGTCTAACACAATGTACAAAATGCAAATGTGCGGCCAATATCAAACCCTTACTCGACTCTCACCGAGTTTAAGGAATCAGATGATAAGCTTACGTAAGAGGGGTTATGACAGTGGTCTGTTCACCACGGAAGTTGGTCAAAACTGAGATTGTCTTGAAGCATGACTGATTAGAACAAATGTAAGAAAAATAAGTGTAAACTGAGCGAGCAACATTCAGCTAACAAAACCCGCGTGAAATAACATCCATGGTTACCCGCACAATTTTGCTTCAGAAGGTCAAACCCTGCGCTCCATTATCCTTGGCAGTGAAATGCTAGAACACGCGCAAGGGCTTATATGCAAATAAAACAACCAGTAAAGATAGAGAAAGAGAGCCACTATGGCATGACTTTCCATATCTTGACATACACATCTTTCTACGGGCTGCATTTACGGGCTACGTATGCGTCGATAATTGCACCCTAAGACAGTAAACAGTTGTTGTGCGTAACGAGATAGAAATTTTATGATTAGATTTAGATTTGATACAAGTTATTCTACAAATAGAAGATATTGTGTATGTTTGTATATCCTTTTTTTTAACCAATTACCTTAAGTAGGCTACAGACGACGTGCATGCACGCGAGCATGCTCGCCAACGTGTTCGCTGTCGTTTGCCACATACGGCGAGCAGCTCATATGTGATTTTATGTTGATAGCGTAAAGATGGATAGCAAAACCGGGGATGATGCGATTGCAATGTTTGTTATTTATGCCTGTTTCAAAAGAAACAGAAATTATAAAAATTATAACTGCAAAAAAATACATTAACTAAATCCACTACCTTAAGGTTCCTTGCCTCAGGACAAAGTTAGGACAGCTTTAAATTCTTGACAAATATTTCACATCAGTCCATCTGCTTACTAGTAGTAGAAACATGTTAAGGAATTATTTCTGCACTAAAGCTATTTATTCAGGTAAGTAAACTAACCCTTTGTGGAACAACATCCAGAAGCACACCACAAATGCAGGGTGAACGATTTGAAGTGTTACCTATTCAAAACACCATAACTTTTTTGTGTGAAATTAGTTTTTATTGATTTCAAAGACAAAACTGTTCAAAATTGATTACAATTTTAACATATATTCACTTCAGCTCGATATGACCACCTTTTGCCTTGACTATAGCCTTCAAACGGTCAAAAAATGGGTTGCATGCTCCACAAATGTGATCTTGAGGTATTTTGGCCCATTCTCGTATAATCGCTTTTTACAGCGCATCCATACTGGCATATTTTTTAGTCCTCACCTTGTTCTCCAAAATGGACCAGATGGAATAGTCCATCGGATTAGCGTCTGGCGAATTCGAAAGCCATTGTGTGGACGAAATGAAGTGTGGAACATGATTTTTAACCATTCTTGGTTCACACGAGCTTTATGAGACGGTGCCGAGTCCTGTTGGAACGTCCATGGTCTACGACGGAAATGTTTGCGTGTCAATGGCTCTAAAGCAGCCTATAAAACATTTTCCCGATCATCAGTCGCCTTCACTTTGACACCAGGCTCGATAAAAACGATTGGAGAGCGTCCATGAGCGGTCACTGCGGCCCAAACCATTACTTGCGATGGGAAATGGCTGCGAGTGGCCATATGTAGGCTCAAATGGTCGTTTGAGCGTTCGGTCAAGTAAACACGATCGTTTTGAGTGTTTATGAACTACTCAATTGGGAAATTTTTTTCATCAGAAAACACAGTGTTAAGAAATTCGCCACGTTCGTGCAAGCGCAACAACTCCTCTGCTCTTTCGCACCGAACTTTTTTTTGCTGGGGTGAAAGATAGTTTGCTTTTTGGAACTTGTAAGCCTTGACCTTGAGCTCATTTTTCAATATGCGTCGAATGCTGTCTTGCGATATTTTCAGTTCTTTGGCCATTTTTCTTCCACTTCGACGTGGATTTCGTTCAAGTCGAGCCTTCACTTTCCGAACCACACTATTACGTTTGAATTCTATCACAGAAAAAAAAATTCAACAAAACTGAGACGCAAATGCTTTTAATGTCATGAGCTGTTTTACAGATACAAGCAGTGTGAAGTTGGTAACACTTCATATCGATCACCCTGTAGGAAGAGGAGCTCGGCCAAACACCCAAAAAAGAGTGTACGCCCCAAACTAACTAAACTAACCCATTGCACCCGAGGTGTAAAAACATCGAGAGGTGCTTTTTATATGTCGGAATTAGAGAACAAAAACAAATTTTAATCATCGAAAATCACTTTATTGTTTTTCAAAATATTCTCCATGAAGATCTATACACTTTTCATGCGTTTGAACCAATTGTCGAAGCACTTTTGCCACTCTGAATGAGGTACCTCCAAAACATGCATTCTGAATGCCGCAACCGCTTCTTCAGGTGTCGAAAAACGTTGACCTCTCAGTTTGTTTTTTACGTACGGGAATAAAAAGAAGTCATTCGGTGCCAAGTCAGGACTATACGGCGGATGACCCATTAATTCGATGTTTTGGGTGCTCAAAAATGCAGTTGTTTGAGCCGATGTGTGAGAGCTCGCATTGTCCTGGTGAAGAGTGATCCGTCTTTGGCGATTGGTTTTCCTAATTTCTTGGAAGACAACTGGCAAACAAATGGTTGTGTACCACTCAGAATTTACTGTTCTGCGTTGTTCTAGTGGTACGGTTGCGACATGGCCAGTTTTTTCGAAAAAACAGGCCACCTTTTGCTTGGAAGTGCTCCGTGCGCGAACAACTTTTGTTGGATTTGGCTCATCTTGAAACACCCATACAGTCGACTGCTGTTTACTTTCGGGCTCATACACGTAAATCCATGATTCATCACCTATCACGATGTCATAGACGTGTTTCGAAGTCCCGCGATGGTATTTTTTGAGCATTTCCTTCGACCAATCGACACGAGCCTTTTTTTGAGCGATTGACAAATTATGTGGGATCCAACGCGAACAAATTTTTTTGACAGTCAAATGTTTATGCAATATTGAATGTATGCTGGTCCCACTAATGCCTAAGATTGTCTCAATCTCACGATAGGTCACATGACGATCTTGCAATATCAGTTCGCGCACAACATCAATGGTTTTCGGAACAACAACTGATTTTGGACGACCTTCACGAAATTCGTCTTGGAGTGAACTACGACCACGATTGAATTCACCATACCATCGATAAACACTGGTCCTTGATGGAGCTTCATCCCCAAAAAATGAATTAAGTTCATCCATGCAATGTTGCTGAGTTAATCCACGTCGAAAGTTGTAAAAAATAATCGCACGAAAATGTTCACGATTTAATTCCATTTTTGGACCGAGATGAATCTTTTAAGTTACTGTAAGCAACACAAATAGCGCTGGTATTTCAAAACGTTCTGAGTACGTAAAAGCCAAAAAATGTCAAACTTTGCGATGCAGCTGTCAGTTGCCAGATTGCAACACCAGGGTTGCCAAGTCCCGACATATACAAGGCACCCCTCGTAGCCATTATCAGATTTTTTTATTTTTCCTTTTTTATTTTTTATTTATTGTTTGTCTATGAGTATATGAACACTGACGAGATTCAGATTTTTCCATTTCTTTTATTTTTTGAAGTTCATGTAATGAAATAATTTTTTTAGCCTACTCTGTCGTGGTATTAACATCACTTTCTTTACAAGTTTGCCTTGCTCAAATATCTTGGACTTTATTATTTGCAATAATACTGGCTTGTTTTTTAGGTACTCAATTAATTGCACTATTAATTTTTGGTTCAGGCTCAAAATTTTTCACCGATGTGCACACTTCAAGCATCAACACAAAATGAGACAGTTGTTTTTGTTTTCAATGTAATGTTCACGCACCGCAAACGACGAACATGTTCGCAAACCACTGAGCGCGAGCATGCTCGCAATCTTGTTCATCGTCTGTAGCCTGCTTTAAACAACAATTTGTACGATTTTATTTGTTGCCTTAGAGGCTAATGATGTTATCGCTGGAGGGGGAAACTGTGTTTGTAATTGTTTGTTTCGCACCAAACATTATTTTGGTAAGAAAAATCTTATAAAGCGCAATAAGCATCGATTCAAATCTCACTTGTACTTCGCATAGAATTCTGGTCAGTTTTATTAACAATCGCTTTCAACCATGACGATAGAGCCACGCTTCTCAATACAGAGTAACAGCCAACTCCGACATCCTATTTTTGGCGTACGATACATACAATGTCTGTTAATTTCATGTGGCCTATGCTTTAGCTATGCTACGCGTGTAAATATTTCCATGGCCATAGTGGCGATGATGGATAATAAAGGTGCGAATCCAGATTTTCCGGTGAGCAAATATATAAGTATATATTTTTTTAACAAACAAACTCATACATATATATATAAATTTTGTCTGCAGGAGTACACCTGGTCGGAGAAAACGAAATCGCATATACTTAGCAGCTTCTTTTTTGGTTACATATTTACGCAGATCCCAGCTGGTGGCTGGGCACGTCGTTTCGGTGGTCATCTACTGTTGTTCATTAGTGTGTCTGCCAGCAGCATATTGGGCCTCCTCACACCACTGAGTATCAATGTAGGCGGTTGGCCATTGCTCTGCGTGTTGCGCTTTTGTCAAGGCTTATTTCAGGGCGCAACTTATCCCACGCTCGCAACAATAATAGTCAATTGGGCGCCCACACACGAACGCAGTGTAATGCTTACTTATTGCTCTTCAGGCACAGAATTGGGCATAGTGCTTATGCTGGCCACCAGCGGTATACTTTGCTCTTCCAGTTGGGGTTGGCCAAGCACATTCTATCTACCCGGTGCTTTGGGTTTACTATGGGCTGTTTTGTGGTTTGTGTTGGGTGCGAGTACGCCGAATGAATGTAAATACATCTCAACAGCTGAACGTGTACTAATCGCCACATCATTGGGTCATAATGCAAGAAGTGAAGAATGTCAAACAGTGCGTGCCATACCGTGGATGCAAATCATGACCTCAAAACCATTTCTAGTACTTGCACTTAGCCAGTGTGCGAGCAGCTGGTGCTTTTGGACGCTGCTCACACAGATGCCATCCTACATTAAAAATGTCCTGGGTAAAGATATTCAAAGCAATGCATTCTATTCGGCACTGCCCTATTTCTCTATGCTTTGCCTTTCGCTGGCACTCTGCCCTGTCGCTAGCTATTTGGAAAAGTCGAAGCGTTTGAATGCGACCGTTAGTCGTAAGATCTTCAATACAATTGGTCTATGGATACCGGCGGTTACATTTGTCTACTTAGGTTTTATACGCACCGATAACGGTGACTTGGCGATCTCGCTGCTAACGCTAACTGTAACAATAAGCACTGTTGTACATTTTGGTTATCAAGTGAATCACCTCGACTTATCCCCACACTTTGCTGGAACACTTACGGGTATCGCAAATACGGCAGCAAATGTGATGAGCATCATGGCGCCGCTCATCGTTGGTTACATCGTTACAGATGCGGTGATTTATAATAACAAATATTTTTGCTTAATTGTTTTCTTATTTGCTTCAACAACTTTTATTTCTCACAGGCGAATATTTATCAATGGCGCATTATTTTCTGCCTAGCAGGAGGTATCAGCTTTTTTGGCAATCTAATGTTTCTGATATTCGGTACCGCTAAAGTGCAGCCGTGGAACGAAGAACCGAAATTGGAAGAAAAAAATAAAAAATATAGCGTGGAGCTCCCAAGAGTTGCGCAAAATTATACGGAAAAAAGTGAAGCGGGTATTACAAGAGAACACTTAGCTTAGTTAATATATTTTTATTTTGTTACATTGTTTATGTTTTATATGAAACTATTTTATTTATATATATATATATATATGTACATACACAAATGTGTATACAGAAACCGCCATACAAAAAAATTATTTTCTTTTCGGCCTGCGCAAGAAACGAAAGTTGTATGATGTATAATTATATACCTTCTGCTCAAATATGAACGAGACGTTATCAATAAAACGGTCCGCGGATGACATATGGCAAAAATAAATTTTTTGTTTTTTGGTAGGACCGTTATAAGCTTACATGGCAAATTTCAGCGTGATATGTCACATAGTTTGTTTTCTGTGCTACTGTAAACAAGTCAAGCTCGAGTGTGTTTTTCGAATTTAACGATGGAAATTCAAGTTGAACAAAGAATTTGTTTGAAATTTTGTTATTCCAACAAAATTTCGGCTTCAGACACCTTAAAAATGTTGCAGACAACCTATAGGGACTCTGCTCTATCGCGTGCACGTGTTTTCCAGTGGTACAAATCGTTCAAAGAGGGCCGTACATCGGTTGAAAACTTGCCTCATGAACGTCGTCCAGCAACATCAGTAAACGACGAAAACATCGGAAAAGTAAAAGAAATTGTTCTTGAAAATCGCACAAATCGCAAAATCGGTTAACGCTGAATATTATTTAGACGTTTTAAAGCGTTTGCGCGAGAACATTCGTCTTAAAAGGAAGGAATTGTGGGACAACAAGTCATGGTTCTTGCATCACGATAATGCACCAGCTCACACATCACGTCTTGTTCGCGATTATTTGAACAAAAATAATGTTAATATCGTTCCGCAAGCACCGTATTCGCCTGATATGGCTCCATGTGAATTTTTCCTGTTTCCCAAGCTCAAGTTGCCGCTCCGTGGAAGACATTTTGAGACAATTGAAGTCATAAAAAAGAATTCGAAGAACACACACGAGCTTGACTTGTTTACAGTAGCACAGAAAACAAACTATGTGACATATCACGCTGAAATTTGCCATGTAAGCTTATAACAGTCCTACCAAAAACAAAAAATTTATTTTTGCCATATGTCATCCGCGGACCGTTTTATTGATAACGTCTCGTTCATATTTGAGCAGAAGGTATAATTGGTCTTACACCCATTTTTTGTGTTTCGCCGAGCTATTTCGCCTATTTGTGCTGAGCGTCTTAATGTTTTCCACAAATGGGATAACCTACAATTTTATGCCACCTCCGAACGGCAGATGTTTTTTATGAAGATTTTTTTCATAGCAGAAATACTCTCGGAGTTTTGTCATTGCCTGACGAGGGGCGACCGCTATTAGAAAAAACTTTTTCTCCCAATTGCTGTATCGTGCTCGTAGCTTCCAGCCTGTACACTTCCGATTGATAGTCACGCACCAAGCCATTTGAATAGAGCGGCCACTATCAAGGTAGTTGATTGACTCTTTCTTGAAGAACATTGCATTTCTAAATGTCTTAATTTAATCGGAAAACATTCCCAGAAACATATAGAATAATTAAAAAACTGACGTTCACGCAAAAGAGTCCGATGAAGCACGAGAATGAGCGGTGATCAACGATAAGATACAGTACCTCCACATCACTCAGTTTGGCTACATTTTCACAGCTAAAAATAGCTTCGTTTCCTCAAGATCCAACTTTAATACAACTTATAATGTAAGCCGAGAAGTCAAATGAAAAATAACCCTTGCCGATGGGTGCTAAATTGAAGAACCAAAACCTCGCATCTTGTCCCTTCTGTTTTATGGCATAGAACGTAAACGTTGTTTCAGAAAGATATATGAATGCTTTGGGAGCGTTTGAAGGAACTATTCTAAGATTCTAGTGAACAGCGGGTACCGAAGAAGATGGAGTGCAAACCTGTACGATATTCATAATGATGTAGACATAATTCAACGCATCAAAATAAATCAAATTCACAGCTTGGACATTTCGTGCGTATGGACGATGGAATAAAAAAAAATTAAAAAAGCTTAGGGAGATCAAATTCGGTCCAGTTTGAACTTTATATATATATAGGTACTCGTACACACTTAAACAAAATTTAATCAGGGCTGGTTGGAATCAAATAAACTCAATCAGTGAGAGGTGTAGCTTGTTACATTAGAGTGACGGACGGAAATTTACACTTAATACTTGAAAAGTGGCCGTGATTCTATTCCATCCCAATAATAAAGGCTATTTAAAAAAACGTGCCTAAATGTCATTTTAAAGTAAGAGATGTAGAAATGTAGATTATTTCAGGCTAGAATATTTTTATTCAAAATACGGCTCTTAACAATTATATCTGTAAAATGACATCAGTTAAATGTTCACCATGCGCACATTTATAGGCCGTCATACTATAATTAAAATTTTCAAGCACTCGCTCACACATTATCGCATTGCGTTCAGCAATCTCGATCCAAATATTATGCTTTAACTTAGGAATCCTTGTTGGATTATTCAAATAGACTTTACTTTTCAGAAAACGCCAGTCTGGTTTGCCAGTCCTTTTTCTACTATATAGTTGGAAAAACCAGTTTCTTCAAATTTGTTTCCCAAACTTTGAATTCTCGACTCATTCGACAATTATTTCCACAACAAAATTACATAATTTGCGATTGTTTCTAAAGATCGACAGTTGGCGAATTAAATTTCAATAATTTTAACGTGATCCCTCCATGACTTTTTCTACTTTGTACGTGTGTCCTGTACGTGTACCTGGCAAACGTCAAGAATAACATAAAGCAAGTACCGTTTAGAAATTATTCACCACTGTCATCTAGGCGCCACTTTTTAAAGACCCTTTTATTTATGCGGATGTAAATGAGATGGAGAGCAATATAAATATCAAGTTTGGGCTGATTTTATTGAGTCGTTATCAATATACACGCATTAGTCCAAAACTGATCATGTCACCCCCAATTTAATTTTTTTTTTTTTGTATTTTATTTATTTTTGAAAGTTAAAGTTGGATGGCAGGTGCGCGTGGCTATTGACCGATTTCAACCATTTTCAATACCAAACTGATTTAAACTAAAAGTAATGTGTAGTGTAACAGGTTAGCCTGGTTGGCAATAAGCCACGTGTAGTGTATCAAGTTTAATTGAAATATATTAAAGTTGTCTCTTTTGTTGAAGATTTTTATATTGGCATGTTTTTTTTTCTTTATGTCCCCATTTGCCTTTGATTATTTACAATTTTTTTTTTTTTAATTTTACTATTTAATTTATTCCAGTCGCTCTCTGTAAATTATATTCAAGATTTGTTGTTATACTGCTACTACCATATTGTAGTTTTCTCGAGTTTTCTAGTGCACAGACGAACGGACGGTAGGACCGATATGGCTAAATCTACTTCTCTTATCATTCTGAGCTCCCTTGTTTACAAGATGGCGCAAAATAATAATCCAACGGTTCTTGAATAGCTTTTCAGTAAATACATAACTTGATTTTGAATGATGGAGACCTGTCTTCAGTACTCCAGCTCTCCGTTACTTGTTTGTTTGTATACTGCATTACTGTATGTTAGTTCAATTCTCTACTACGATATTGCAATATAGTGGAATGCTCTTGAGAAGGGCAACATTAAAAGAGTTGACAAGGTCCAAAAACTCGAATCTGTTCTTATAACCGGTGCAACTACACCATCGAAAACACTGCATGTATGGTATATTAAACCTTTACATTACAACATTCACGACCCTCCACCTCTCGAGGGAAGGGTGGGAACAGAATGAAGTAAGAGAGGGCGAGTCCATCCATGTACAAATAGATGGCTCAAAGCTCGAGGGCATGGTGGACGGAGGTGTATATTCCGAACATCTACCATATTATTTTGGGCTTCCCGACTACTGTTGTGTCTTTCAGGCTGAAATGACGACAATAATGAAAACCGTGACACTGGTACAGTGTGATGTGATATCTGGAAATGATATCTACATTTTCACTGGCAGCCAGGCGGCAATAAAATCTCTCACAAAGCAATCGACAACCTCCAAGGTAGCCAAAATATGCCGCACATCTCTTAACGAGATGGCTGAGTCATTTAACGATATTGTAGAGCCTATAAACTAGCGAAACTCGACTCCAAATTGACCGATGAGTACATATTTGCATACCCTTGCAAACAGGTAAGCTGCTTATCTTTGAGGAAATTGTAAGAGCAGTGAACGATAGATGGTGCAATGAAACCACATGCAGAATCGCCCAACAACTGTGCCGACTCTCAATGCGAAACGCACAGAATTTCTGCTAAGACAAGATAAGCACAGTCTTAGCATACTCATTTCAGTTATAAAGGGGCATTTCTAATCTGCAGGCACGCCCAGCGGATGAGTGTGTAAACACATGACTTCTGCAGAAATTGTCTAGATGAGGAAGAGACGATCCCACACCACTTGTGCCACTGTCCTGCTCTATCAAGACGTATACTCACAATTTTAGGTAGACAATCCTTTAATGAATTGGACGATCTTAGTTCTGTCGAAATCAAGGATCGCCTAAAATTTTTAGAGAGATAAGGACAAGTTCCAAACGCGGCATCACAATGGCCTATGAGCTTGAGTGTGTCCCATAGTGGACAACCGCTTCAATCTTATCTAACCTAACCTTATATACTGCAGCTGTCTGGTTCCCAAGTGTGAAATATGATTGACGTATGACGCCATTTGAAAAATTATAATATCGTCCAATAAACTCCGCAATAAACTTCTACGTGGATAGCCAAGCGTTTAAAAAGCGATAAAATCGTAGTGTATATTATCCAAAAATGTCCATGAATGCAAGGAAATAATTAGCAAGCTGGATCGTAAACGCAGGCTTCGTGTATGTTGAGTTCCGGGCATAAAGATATAGAGGGAAATGAGATAGCGGACGGTATAGCTAAAGAAGGTGCGAGACTTGCAGGGGGTCAAATAAGTCAGGCAATTAAACCCATACAATTCAAAAAGAACTAGAGGAGCACATGTTAAGAAAGCCGAAAGGCAGACATCTTTATCCAATTGCAAAGTTATCATGAACACGCATATGATGATAGGTATACCAAATCGGTTATATCGTTCGATAGAAGGAACTGTAGAACTCTCCCGCCTAGTTGCAGCGCATGCTTACGAGTACCAGCTATCGAAATTGTTTTCCAATAACAGGTCTTACAGATGAATGGATTGCGCTATCGAGAGATGACTAACGATTTTTTATGGCCGGAATTGGATGGTATTAATATGGATATGATATGGAGCCTCGAAGAGGTGATCACAATTGACCACCGAGAACTTGTGATTTAACACCTTGTGACTTATTTCTTTGGGGCCACGTGAAAGAGAAGGTCTATGCCAACAGCCCAGGCTCATTTCAAGACCTCAAAGATGGAGTTCGTGAGGCTATTGAAGACATAAGACAGCCACGCTGCAATTCGGTTATTGAAAATTTCATGAAAGGGATATTGCCCTATTGCCCACTACGACGGTCATTTACCTGATGTTATTTTCCACTATTAACGGTATACCTTCCTCCTAATAATGAAATAAACATCCGATCATTTATATTAAAAAATATCATTTTTCTTTGAATATCAAAATAACACCTCTAAACCAACTAAATCTAACTCTTAACGACGCTTGCAGGAATTGTAATTAGCCGCGTATATGAGAAACCCTGAAATATCTTCTATGCGACTGTCAGGCTCTTTCGAAAACTAGATTATGCTACCTGGCTACGCTCAGTTTTGAAAGAACTGGAGCTTGAGCGACCCCTAATCGCTGAACCGGAGGTTGAGCGACTCTTGGATCTTGAGTGATCCAAGGAGTTGATCTGGGATCGCTATCAACCAAAATGGTCTCTGCTTGGCTTCAGCTAGCCAGTATAGCCTCACCTAACTTAATCGACCCTTCCTTTAAGATGGTTAATTACCAATCGCATTTCCTTTATGCTTTTACATACAACCGTTATATGAACAAAATTATAATACCCTTGTGCAAAAGTGTGCGGATATAAAAAGATGATATGCGTATGCATGAGCCCCAAAAATGTATTTTCTGCTTCCTGTGATAAAGAATGTATAAATAAAAACAATAAATAAAAATATTTTTTTGAAAATTTTCCACTCATATGCACGTCACACATATATTCTTTTTCTGTAGAATTGTTTTTCTGTGCACACTGTGAAAAATGAATGTACTAAATAAGAACTTAAAAAGGAGTAAAAAAAGTATAGAATGATCTAAGTTCAGGGCAACTAGAATATTTGTTTCGTTTTCAACGTTTTAATTCTAAGGACAGCGAACGCCAATACAGTCCACGCAAGTAACGGAAGCATCATCGGTAGGGAAAGTGTACGCGGTTTATATGCAATACCCTCGAATAACACAGTCCATACTGGGTTAGGTGGACTGCGAAATCGTTGTATTATTCTTTTTAATTTGCGAAATATCATTTCAAAAAAATGGCGCTGAAAAGACGTGTCTGCACTCAAATTTTTAGCCAAGTCAAATGTAGTTGTGAAATACATATATCGATGTCGGCTTGTAAATTTTTACCTTTCACCTCTTTGAGTAGCCTTCTTCCAAATAAAACAGTATTCTCTCGCATAAATTTTCAGATTTTTGTTTTGTGTAAACGAAAATTGTAAACAGAATTTTTAAACTTTATAGGTCCACAATTCATAATCAAAAAAAATATACAGCAATAATATAAAAAAACTATATTTTTAATCAAAAAAAACGGAGGATGAAGAGGGCTTTCTCCAGAAAGGCGGGTGAAGGTTTGGCTGCTTTACTTAACTAGAAAATAAAACAAACAAAAAAATGTTGAGTCATCATCCTACACCGCCAAAAACGCGTCTTCTTTACTTGGAGGTCTGTCAATTTGAGAAGCTAGATGACCTATCAAAAGGAAAACTGAAGACCTTGCCGCAACCCATTTTTGATGTCTCAAATGATATATAAAAATTGAAGTTAACTCATAAAGGATCGGTCTTCGGCCGGAATTACTGTAAGCTAAACGGTATATAACCGGCTTGGTTTCTGAAAATTTCTTTTAGTAGTATGTACTACGGTGTAGCCAGCCAAAATACGAGCCACACGAATAAAATCGTATTCCATAAATAAGCATTCCCGCTCTATTGAACGCACCAAGAAAATTTATTTTTGAAAATTTTTTTAAGGGGTTAGCGGTAGTCAGAGGCCCGGGAAAATGATGATTTTCAATAATTTTTTGTTTTCTAGTCAAGTGCTTTATTTTACAAAAATAAAAACATAGCATTAATACATCATTTTTCGACTTGACTTTAGCATAATTTCAAAAAAGTTAATAATTGTAAAAGTTTTCGCTGTTTGGTGGAGTCCGTTTCTCCATAAGTCGCTTGCAGTGATCTTCACAAGTCCTTGGAGATTCATCTAAAATCAATCGGACAAGAGAAATTAGTTTTATTAATTGATAATCTTGTGCCTGATTGAAGCTTTTTGCAAACTTAACAATATGGCGGCCTCAAGAAATATTTTACAGATTTTGGAGAAAAAACAGACAATTCACTGTTTCAAAAAAATCGAAATTTTGAAAAAAAATCGATATTTTGAAAAACAAAAGTTTTTTATATTTTTCAAAAGCAGTATAAATTTTATTGAAATCTTCCAAGCGGTTTTTAAGTTACAGTGATCATCAGTTCAAAACACATAGTTTTGAGAAAAACGCATTTGAAATTAGCTTTTTGCTCTCGAACGCTCCGCAGCGCCCGAGCGCCCTTTGTTAATTGTTGAATAACTCAAAAAGTATTTATCGGATTCACTTCAAATTTTCACACAATATTTCTAAGATATGACACTTTAAGAAAATTAAAAACAAATCCAATTTTTTGAAAATTCTGACTACCCCTGTTTAAAAAGAAACAATTATGTGGATGCCCCTATATACATTTACACATGGCACGCGCACCCTTTGTGTGTTTCACTGAGCTCCTTCTCCAATTTGTGGTGTACGTCTTGATGTGGTTCCACAAATGGAGGGACCTACAGTTTTCTACACTCAGAGGTTTGCCGTTGTTATCCGAGAGTCGACAAAAATTAATTAATTAAATATTTATTATTACAAGAAATTTGTCTATCATCAAGTGTGCCGGATTTCGAGCCCGAGTGGTAGTAAATGGTAATCACGCATCAACCCTTTCATTAGTATGTAAGAGCAACACAGTTAAGGGAATGAAAAAACAAAAATTTAGTAGGCCCGGCCCTAGCCATGGGTGTAGTTAAAAACATATGATTCGGATATGAAGTTTTCAAGAAGTATTTGTGTGAGTGTCTTTTACCTTTCCCACAAAAACCGACAAGAGAGGCGCATCTATGGAGGATATAGAGGGTTAAAATATTCGCCGTTATATTTTACATAGAACTTCTGAACACAGTATATATCTAACCTCTAAGAGTATCATAGTTCCCATATGCCGATTAACCTTAACAGTGTACAAAAGATATGAACTTTGAACACACCCTAAAAGAAAATTGGGAAGTGAACCTTTGAATTGCCAGTACACGTAAATTTTTTTGAACTCTTTACGAAAATCAACTCACAGAATCTTATTCTTATTCAGCAGAGTAAGCAGTTGTTGTTTTGTATTTTCTCAGTTAATCTTTTAAACCAAATGTAATTTTTTTGTGGGTATAGAGTTCCTAAGAACGGCACATCATTTTTGGAACTCTTTATGCACACTCCATGAATTATTCACAGAAAACCTCTGGAAAGTGCATTTAGTAATTATACTCGTGCTTGAAAAATACGCCACCTAATTCCTAGAAATAAATTAATGCAAAAATTTATACAAAACAAAACTTCAATCTTCCTTGTTTCACTCCTCTTGGGAGCATAAGCCATGCACAAAAATAAACCTCGCGACAAAACGACAGCACATCAACATTCTGACCAGTTTAATCTGTTAGTTTTTCATTAATTTGTTCATTGTCTAATAAAAACTTTATAAATTAAGTGTTGAAATTTTATGCAAAAATTAAGACAATTTCACAAACTTTTCTTCCATTGCAACTGTTTTTAATTCAAAGTTGTAGAAATATTTTTGGAATGCAGTTTTATAGTTTACTAAATCTTAGTGCAATAAAGGGCAAGCTTGAAGTTACAAAAAAGTCGCGTAAAAAATAAAAAATATATATTGTATAAAAAAATTTCGTACACTCATGCCGGGAATTTTTCTAATTTTTGTTTAAAGTTTGAAACTTTGATTAATATAATTTTTGTTAGACAACGAGCCTTTCGCCACTTTTAATGCATATATGGTATACAAACTAGATTTTTTCAGTGTCGCATTTCAAGTGTGAAAATTCACATATATAGGGTTATCCTATAGGTGGGCTCGAATTAAAAGCGCATACATATAGCGGTCATCTTGGTAAAACACAGCTCTTAAACTTGGCAGCCATACTTGCTCTGCCATGACAAGTAACAATCGCCACCACAAAATAGGCTTACGACACTGGTTCGTAACCACCCACTACGGGCATGAAAAGGAAGTAACGAACGGCTCGTGTCAGACAATGGCAAACCTTTGAGCGTATTTCTGCCATGAAAACTTATGAGAAACAATCTGCCATTCGGTGACGGCATAAAACTGTAGGAACTGTAACAACATTTAGACGCACGCCCCACATTGGTGGTGAAGCTCGGCCAATCACCCCGAAAGCTGTACGCAACAATTACATACATATACATATCCCAACATCTTATAGAATAAAATCCTAAAATATGCACTATATATGGATGCACGCTAATAATAATGCACAGAATACTTCACTTTGTACAGCATTTTCTTTATTTTGGAGTTAATCTCTTCTAAAAGGATTTTTTTTTTATTTTCACAAAAATTGCTTAAACTTACTAAAGAGGTTTGTCTAAACAAAATGCGTTAAAAACCATACAGTTAATACATTTTTAAATATAAAACTTCGAATTTTTTACTATCACTGCTTTAAACAAATCTATCAATTATTTCTTACTATTTACTTGTAAAATTTTAAAACCAAAATAAATATTTTTTTTCTTGTTCACTCTTCTTGTGCCAAACTCCAATACGCCGGATAAGCAAATATGTAAAATGTTTCTAGATCTACTTGTTTGCTCTTGTGTTGCTCACTACTTTTTGTATTGTATGTTTATAAGTAGATACTTTTTATAAATACTTTGTCTAACGGCAAAGCGGCACATGCAGTTTATTTGCTAGCATAAAAATCAACAAGGCATTGAAATTGTCAAAATTTGTTAGCCATTTGCCCAAATTTATTTATTGCACATAAAATCATCCAATACATATGAAAATAAAGTAAAGAACAAACAATTGCTGAAATATTATTTATTTATTGAATTAAAATTATAATAAATTATAAAATTTAATTGTTAGCTTACAGCGCTAGCTACAAAGGGCGCTATTGACTATTATTACTTTAGCTATTTGTTTCATTTAGTTTCGAAATTCGAGCGTCCCTATTGAAAACCCCTATTATATGAAGGTAAATAAATAAATTTGGATATGTAAATACCATGACTTTTCATTGCATAACGTGTGCATGACTTATTTTTGGAGAAGCTTTACTTTCGAAAATCATAAGTAAATGAATAAATTTCAAACACACACACCATTAGGTCAAAAATCTGCTGCTGCCTAATTGAAAGTGTCAGTCTCCCCTGATTTCATATGTATTTAACAGCGAAATCTTGACTTGGTTATCTTAAAATATTTTATTTGCACTAAAAATGCTAACTACACAGGTTTACAAATAACCAAAGATTTTTTATCCAAGAGTATGAAAATCCATATAATTGGTTTTCAGTCATATAGTTTTCGAGATAACACCGAATTGCAATTTTGGGTTAAAGAAAAAAATTCTACGTACCAAAAAATTGTTAAGGGATATGTCTACACGGTTCGGTACTCGAAGTGTAACTAACTTCAGGCCGCTCGCTCAGCTGAAATCACCGACGAAGAGCCAATCAAATCGCGAAAGAACTGAAAATATCTGACCGTAGCATCCGCCGCATACTGAAAAATGATCTCAAAGTCAAGCCTTACAAGATCCAAAAGGCGCATGATCTCACACTGAAGCAGCAACAAGTCAGGCTTGAGAGAGCGAAGGAGTTGCTTAGCTTGACCGAAAGCGGTCAATTTCGGAACATTGTGTTTTCTGACGAGAAAATTTAGCATATATTTGACCGACCGTATATATGACAATTTGAGTCAATTGACTGACCACCAGGAGGCAGCCACAGGTAATGGTTTAGGCCGTTGTAACCGTAGATGGGCGCTCTCCAATCGTTTTGATCGAGCCTGGCGTCAAGGTAAATGCGAAATATTATTGGGAAAGTATTCTGGAGGGTGCTTTGAATCCATGAGTAAATAAACATTTCGGTGGCAGACCATGGACGTTTCAACAGGACTCGGCACCGTCTCACAAAGCTCGAGTGAACCAACAATGGCTAAAAAACAACGTTCCGAACTTTATAACGTTCACACAATGGCTCTCAAATTCACCAGACTAGAATCCGATGGTTTATTCTCTTTGCGCCATTTTGGAGAGCAAAGTCCGAACTAAGAGATTTTCCAGTCTTGAGGCGTTGAAAAAAACCATTGTCCGTGAGTGCACCAAGTATGAATATTTTGAATTTATATTGTAAGACACGTTTAGGCGAACGTTATTCGAAAAATTCCGTTTTACTCATGTCTTTAGCCTGACATATCTAGAAAAACTTTAAGATTTAAATGCGATTATTTCTAACATAATGAGAAGGGCCGCAAAATTAATCATCCCATCGAAAGACTTAATATTTTTGTAAATGGTGTCGTCAATCTTATTTGACATTTGTAAGTGAGCAGACAAACAATGAAACGTGTTAAGGTCAAAATAAAGATTTCCGTCACTCAAAATCTTTTTTTTTTTAGTTACATAAAAAGTTATTCCAAAACAAAATTAGATGATTAATTTTGCGCCACCTTGTAAAAATGAAAAATAAATAATTCAGTTTGGCCGAGCCCCTCTTCTTATTTGTAGTGCGTTCTGATGTTGTTCCACAAATACCACCTTGTTGAAAGTGATCTGATTGGCGGCACCTTTCCAATAGATGTTTTTTTGTCAGATCATGTGTGATTACTGTCAACCTAAATACACAATTTTTTCAGTATTCATTGACATTCCACATCATGGAAAAACGTACGCCTCAACAACATTTACAAATCGTACAATTGTATTACGAAAATTGACGCTCTGTGTCGTATGGTGTTCAGCTATGAGACCCAGTTTTGACTTAATAGCTAAGTCAATAAGTAAAATTGTTGTATTTGAGCTCAAGAGCAACCTGAAGCCATTCAAGAACAGCCATTACATCTATTGGAAACGTCCGTTTGGTGCGGTCTATGGTCTGGAGGTTTTTTCTTCTCCCATATTTCTTCAAAGTCGAGATTGACGCCAATGTAACAGTGAATAGCAAACGCCATCGTGCCATGACGATGTTTTGATGCTGTACATTGAATCATGAGCTCCACAACATTTGGTTCCAACAAGGCAGCGCTACTTGTCATACCGCCCATGAAGCAATGGATTTACTGCGTCGTCGTTCGGTGAGCAATTTTTGTCTCGTCTCGGATCAGTGGATTGGCCACCGAGACCGTGTGATATCACACCTTTGGATTTTTATTTGTGCGGGTATGTAAAGCCTAAGTGCCGTGTAGATAAACCAGCTTCGATTAAGGCATTGGAAACCAACATTACTAAAGTTATTCTCGAGATACCGACCGAAGTCGCCCAGCGAGTCATTCAAAAGTGGTGTTTACGGATGGCCGAATTACGGCGCAGTTGCAGCTAACAGCTTTAAAAAATCAATGCCACGAATGGCTCTACACAAAAATAATAAAGATTGTCCAATAAATTTGAATTTTATTTATTTTATTTCAATTTAAATACATTTATATACATAAAACCTATTCGCATGAAAAGATATAATTCATTACATTTAATTTTTATTTTTTTATTTCTAATTTTTTTTATATCACTTGCTTTGGTCGGTTAGCAGATTCTCCAGATATTTGAAATTTTTATTCTTATTCCCAAACGTTATTTGGCGAGATCTCGAAAACTTTATGACAGAAAAAAATGCAAATTTGCATACTCAGCAAAAACTTTTACATAGAAATTGCTTGATCTCTTTCTTGGGGTTTTTTGTCTGCAACCTAGTGCTATTTGTATCTTATCATTTACACTCACACATACATAAATATTGCCCACAAACGAAGTTTTTCTTATAAAATAGAGTTACTTTAACTTTAAGGAACATTTGCGCGCACAGCCATCAAATGCGCTACTAACTAGTAATATTACCGCAGCTGAAGCATTTAGTAGTTACCCGCATAGATATGGTGACAAATCGAAAATTATCACTTGAGCCAAGCCAAATAAAATTCAAGGGCAAAACTATAGGATATCGGCATCTGCAATGTCTACTGATATCCTTGACATTTGGACTACTTTTCGCCATGCGCGTCAACCTCTCGGTTGCCATTGTGGCTATGATGGATAATAAGGGCGCGAATCCAAATTTTCCTGTGAGTATTTATTCACATTTATGTTATGTAGTACTATAGTATATCTGTGAGTTACGTAATTAATAAAAAAATGTTAATTAATCTTCGTGTTCTTTTCTTCCACCCACACTACAGGAGTATGCCTGGACGCAGAAAACCAAATCTCATATACTCAGCAGCTTCTTTTGCGGTTACATTTTGGTGCAAATTCCCGCTGGTGGCTGGGCGCGACGTTTAGGTGGTCACTTATTACTCCTCATGAGTATAACGATGAGCAGCATTATGGCGCTACTAACCCCGTTTAGTGTCAATTTAGGTGGTTGGCCACTGCTATGTGCATTGCGCTTTTGTCAGGGCTTATTTCAAGGCGTAACCCTTCCAACAATTGCAACATTAATGTCGAAATGGTCACCGATTGAGGAACGTAGTGCCTTGCAAACATATTGCTATTCAGGTGCACAATTGGGCATAGTGATGATGTTGGCTACCAGTGGTGTACTTTGCTCTTCCAGCTGGGGTTGGCCAAGCACATTCTATCTACCCGGTGTACTAGGCTTACTTGTGGCTATACTTTGGTTTATATTCGGTGCGAGTACGCCGCGTGACTGTAAGCACATTTCTGTCGAAGAACGTACTATGATTGAGGAGTCATTGGGGCATAGTAAGAAAAGCGATGAAATTGCACCGCAACATGCAGTGCCGTGGAAGAAAATATTCACATCGAAGCCATTTTTGGTACTCTTATTTACTCATTGCACCAACAATTGGTGCTTTTGGACGTTGCTTACCCAAATACCATCCTACATTAATAGTGTGCTCGGCAAGGATATCAAGAGCAATGCAATGCTTTCGTCGTTACCCTATATAACTATGTTGGCGCTATCGCTTGCACTCTGTCCCATGGCGAGCTGGTTAGAGAAATCAAAATTATTAAATGCCACTGTCAGTCGTAAGATTTTCAATACGATCGGTCATTGGACACCGGTCATATCACTCGTATCATTGGGCTATTTAAGGCCCGATCAAGGTGATTTGGCAGTCGCTTTGCTAACAATAACCGTTACCATCAACACATTAGCGCATTTTGGCTATGCTGTGAATCATCTCGACTTGGCACCCAACTTTGCTGGTACCTTGATGGGCATCGCCAATTGCTCATCCAATGTTATGGGTATCTTAGCGCCACTAGTGGTTGGCTTCATCGTCACAGATACGGTGAGTTGATATTCGTAGAAGTATTTATTGTGATTTTGAATGCTAAATTTTTTGCATACGACTGATTGCAGACAAACATCTATCAATGGCGCATAATCTTCTCATTAGCTGGTGCCATAAGTTTTTCAGGCAATCTTATGTTCCTGATATTCGGTACAGCTAAGGTGCAACATTGGAACGAGCCTCCTCGTATAGTTCAAGAAACAGAACCACTAAAAGGATTGGTCATTGATGTGAAGAAGACCGATGATGAAGCTGAGGAAGGCGATGTTCGAGTTTAAGTGCGATGTAATATGACAAAATATTTCTTTCGAATTAAGTTGGTTTTCCTCAGTTTCATATAGTCTATATCGTGCATGTAGCTAAACGGAGTTTTACACGCACAACCTATTCCAGTAGGCGTCGAGGGGTGATTTCTTACATATAGGGGTGTAGATAGTTTTGAAAAATCATTTCGAAATAGAGAAAACAAACATTTGGTGATAGAAAGCACTTTTTTGTTTTCTCAAAACAATCGAAGAAAAAAAAAATGTTTGACATAAGTAAAACTTATTTGGATTACAAGCTGACTGACTACGTGGAAATTTAAATGGTGCGGAACGAGTTTATTAGAATCCATTATTCGGGAAACTCCCACGGTAGATATTCAGTGTTTTTTACTATTTTAGAAGCCAGCAAATTGTGAGTTTTAATCTAATAAGAGATGCAGAATCTTACATCATTGAAGAATTGAAAGTTATATAGACTCCATGGGAATTGCGCAGTCACGCTAAGCGAATTAAGCTTTAAACGCCTGATACCATATACTGATAACTAGAAGAAGCAGATATTAATTTTACGAATGCCTAAAATTCTGACATCGACCGTTTTTTTATAAAAATATAAAGTACAATGCACTCATTATATGAAAAAAGCCTGTAAACACTTACTTATTTCCCAACTTTGTACAAAATTCACAAAAATTTAACAAATTTCAAAGAAGTAGCATCGAAATATTCAACTTTTTAATCAGAGTCTCTACTAGGTTCCACTCGACTTTGGTGTGGGTAGTTTTAAAGCGCATTCATTTCTAAAATTGCATTGGCGTAAATTTTTCTAAATATTTTAATTGTAAGTTTGAATAAAAAAAATATGTAAATTTATTTTTTTTTTATTTTATAATTTTTTATTGAAGTTAAAAATTTGAGTATAGAGTTTTAAAAAAAAATTTGTAATTTTTTCTGAAAAGATTTTTTTGCCGTTTTTGAAAACCATTTCCGCTTTTTTCTGTAAAAAACCGGCACGTGATCGTCGAGAAACCAATGCAGACTCAGAGAATGAGAGTTTGTTGCAAATTTTGCAGCGGTGGCTATTTTCCTTTTTTATGGACAGAAATTGAAAAAATGTACTTGGTTCCAGCAAGATGGAGCGCCATTTCACAATAAATGTTAGTTAATTATTAATTGGCGCCACTAGACTTTTTTCCCCAGTCAAATATCGTGCAAGTTATTCGCGTGATAGAGCTAGAAGTTGTCACCACGTTGTCTTATAAAACTTGGATAACAAAATGTGCTACTGTGGAGCCAGTCCAAGTACGAGCCACATGAATGAAATCATATTCCGTAAAAAATGGGAACGTTTATTCTCGAACAAACCAATAATACATCAAAATGACTTAATTTTTGTTCACCTTTTTGAATTTTCAAAAAGAAACCAATATATGTACCACCCTGTATATGTCATTGCCACGTACATCCTTTGTTGGGTGTTTAACGAGCTCCACCTCTAATTTGTGGTGTGCGTTTGTTTTCCCGCAAATGCAGGGAGTTTTATGTGTATAGAAGCTGCCCAGCAATGGAACTACCCGAATAGCGAGAGCAGAGAGGCCTATAAGCTCGTCTACTCGTGCGACGTTACGAGAGAATTGCACCGATGAGTGGCAAACAAGATGAAATAACTCTGCAAAAGGGCGCTTTACCAACCTAAAGCTTTGCTTAACGATGCTACATGGTGGACATGGTGAAGCGGACTTTTACCTGATCCAATTTTTGAGTGGACATGGATGCTTCACAGCATATTTATACAGGTTTAACCAGGACGACAATCCCTGTTGCGACTACTGAGACGGAAGCGTTTTAGAGGACGTGTACCACATTTTAACTTGTGAAAGTTCGCACTTGTCTTCTGCAAAGGAAAAACTTCATAGAACATAGAGATGGAGAATCTCCTATGTCGAAAACATTTATGCATGATATGCTGCGCTCAAAGGAAAAGTCGAATGTGACATGCGACTTAATGGCCGAGATTATGAAAGAGATGAGCCGTCTGGAAAGACTGCGACACAGCAATGGCGGCTAATCTTCGCGAAGTAATACTTGACAATAGTCCCGCGGCGAGAGGTGATGAGGCTAGCGCGCTAACACAACGAACATGAAAAAAGAACAGTTTTCTGTCGCCTCTGCACGGCGGATGGTTTTTATGAGGAGCTTTTTCATGACAGAAATACACTCGGAGGTTTGTCATTGCCCATTGAATGACGGTTTTTTTATGTGTAGCTTCTTCATGACAGAAATACATACGGAGGTTTATCATTGACAACCGAGTGACGGCCGTTTTTGAAAAAAAAACAACCTTTTCTGTCAGTTGGTGTTTCATGCCCATAGTGGGTTTCAAACCCGGTTCCTACTTTACTCTCTATTTAATTGAATAATACATTACTCACATCCTCTTAATATGTATCTATGCATGTGCTGTGCAGACATACACTATTCGTGTATTCTACATACAATGCACACATATACAATACGAGTAACATGTATAGGTATGTATGAAAACATAAATTTTTCTTAACGTGTTTATCTCAACATTTTAAGCGCTTAATATCTATGTGTTATCAACGAATGTGGAATTTATTTATAAATTACTCTGCGTTTATTAAATCTAATGGCAAGAGGCAGTGCGACTACAATTTTCTTTGTATAAAATTCCAGCGTTTCACAGCGCACCAAATCATTTGCGCTTGCGAGAGACAAAGGAAATGCAGGTACGAGTCTGTAGGCATCAGCATCACACACACCACTACATCAAACATTATCAGCACTCACAAAAATATATATGGCGACAAATCCAGGATATGCCATTGAACCGAATAGCAAATTCAAGGCTAAGATCATCGGCTATCGTCACCTGCAATGCCTGCTGCTTTTCCTGGGATTCTGCTTGATTTGTGCAATGCGCGTCAACCTCTCAATCGCCATTGTGGCTATGATGGATAAGCAAGCTGCAAATCCAGATTTTCCTGTAAGTAAAATTCGCGCATAATATGTTACCCAAAGTAAAAATGTTAACTCTTTTGTCACTTAGGAATACGACTGGTCAGAACAAACAAAATCGCATGTGCTCAGCAGTTTCTTCTGTGGCTATATTTTGCTGCAGATTCCCGCTGGCGCTTGGGCGCGACGGTATGGCGGTCGCTTGCTGCTATTATTGAGTATCAGCCTTACCAGCCTATTGGCGCTGCTAACACCGCTTAGTGTTAGTCTTGGTAACTGGCCTTTGCTATGCGCGTTACGATTTGGCCAAGGCCTTTTACAAGGTGTCATGCTACCAACTGTTGCAACTATAATGTCCAAATGGGCGCCTGTTGAGGAGCGTAGCGCAATGCAGACTTTTACCTATGCTGGTGCTCAGTTGGGTATAGTGCTGATGTTGGCCACAAGCGGCGGTCTGTGCTCCTCGCGTTGGGGTTGGCCAAGCACATTCTATCTACCCGGTGTACTGGGCTTACTATGGACTGCGCTTTGGTTTGTATTTGGTGCGAGTACGCCGCGTGATTGTAAGCACATTTCAGCGGAAGAACGTGCCATGATTGAGGAATCATTGGGTTGTGATAAGGATAAGCAATTGGAGAAAAGCGAAACAAGCCACCCCGTACCATGGAAATGCATTTTTACATCGAAACGGTTTTTAGTGACTTTATTAAATCATTGCGCCAACGATTGGTGCTTTTGGACATTGCTCACTCAAATACCATCCTACATCAAAAGTGTGCTTGGCAAGGATATCAATAGCAATGCATTGCTTTCATCACTGCCATACCTGTCAATGTTCGGTCTATCGCTTGTGCTTTGCCCCATAGCGAGTTGGTTAGAAAAGTCTAAACTTTTGAATACAACAGTTAGTCGAAAGCTATTCAATACGTTCGGTCTATGGATACAGGCCGTAACACTTGTGACTTTGGGTTATTTGCGCCAAGATCAAGGTGATTTAGCAATTGCTTTATTAATAACAACTGTTGCTAGTAGCACTAGCGTGCACTTTGGCTATGCAGTAAATCATCTGGACTTAGCGCCGAATCTAGCTGGCACTATACTGGGCATTGCCAACTGTGGCGCCAGCATGATGGGAATCATAGCGCCACTAGTTGTGGGTTATGTTGTCACAGATGCGGTTAGTAAAATATTATTATATGGAAAAATTTTAAGTCTTTCACTAATTTTCACCAACAGGAAAACGTCCACCAATGGCGCATAATTTTCTCTCTCGCTGGGGGCATCAGTTTTGTTGGTAATCTGTTTTTTTTGATTTTTGGTACAGCTAAGGTGCAACATTGGAACGAACGACCTCGCGCACTTAATGAAGCTGAACAATTAGAGGAGCTGGTTGGCGAAATCAGCCAGCCGACTAAGTCTGTTGAAGAGGATAGCGGTATTGATGCTGAGAAAACACATGTTGACCAAAGTGTGTGACTTGTTTAGTTTTATGAAGTAATTATGTACATACATATATGTTTTTGCTAAGACTTGAAAGTAGTTATGGAAACAGCAAAAAATGAATGTTTTTTCAAACTCTCAAAGTGGCGAACGAGCGTCCAGGTTGGCGTAATTTAACGGAAAACATGGAATTTTTCATTTCATTGCAATCAAATTTAAGGCGAGTGTTGCTGAATGAACTAGTTTAAGCGGATAAGGCATAGCGGATAAGCCGTAGTAGAAATTGGTATTTTTTCAGCTTAAAAATGTAATAAATGAAAATTCTAAAAAAGATGCTTTATTTCAGATGTCATAAGCAGTATAATTTTTATTAATATTTTTGTTTAAGCTTTGAGTATTTTTTTAATACTTTTTTTTGGTTTTTTTTTTTTTTTTTTGGTTTTGTTTATACAATTTATTTCTTTATCAGATCTACTTTTAATAGTCTAATGACTAATTTGAACTAGATTTGACTCAACCCCTACTGTTGAGCCCCACATTCTCCAGTGGCTCTTCAGAAGAATTGTAAATACTTCCTTCGCATACAGCAACGATTTATTGTACTAAATCAACCGATTGCAATTGGGCTTTGTGGTGGTTTGCAGTTTTATTAAGTACTTTCATCTACTATTTTTCACTTTAGTCTTAAGCGCAGGTGTTTCAAACTAACGGAGAAGGTACTGCTAAATTAGTTAATAGGACTATGAATAAGTTCGTGCGGTTTTTTTTCGAAATTTGAAACTTTATTGACGTAAAATGGTTACAAATTTAATATTCAAAATATTGTCCATCGCTTACTACTACTTTTTCCCATCTTTCTGGCAATTCACGGATTCCCTTTGTGAAAAATTCGGTCGGTTTTGCCGCAATCCACGAATCGATCCATTTTTTGACTTCATCGTAATTACGGAAGTGCTGGTCAGCCAGGCCATGTTGCATCGATTGGAAGAGATAGTAATCGGATGGCGCAAGGTCTGGACTATACGGCGGGTGGGGTAGGACATCCCATTTGAGCGTTTCTAAGTATGTTTTGACCACTTGTGCAACATGTGGCCGAGCATTGTCATGTTGCAAAATAACTTTGTCGTGTCTATCGGCGTATTGCGGCCGTTTTTCTCGCAGTGCTCGGCTCAAACGCATCAATTGTCGTCGGTAGACATCCCCCGTAATCGTTTCATTCGGTTTCAGTAGCTCATAATACACAACACCCAGCTGGTCCCACCAGATACACAGCATAACCTTCAGGCCATGAATATTCTGCGCCGACGTCGATGTTGAAGCATGGCCAGGGTATCCATACGTTGCCCGACGTTTTGGATTGTCGTAATGGACCCACTTTTCATCGCCAGTCACAATTCGATGCAAAAAACCCTTTCTTTTGTGCCGTTGAAGCAGTTGTTCGCATGCCATAAAACGCCGTTCAACGTCTCTTGGCTTCAATTCATACGGCACCCAATGGCCTACCTTTCGGATCATTCCCATGGCTTTTAAACGTTTGGAAATGGTTGATTGATCAACTCCCAAAGTTTTTGCAACCTCTTCTTGCGTTTGAGCCGGATCTTGATCGAGCAATTCCTCCAATTCGGTATCCATGAACTTTGGCGGCGCACCCTCGCGTTCTTCGTCTTCCAAGCCAAAATCACCACTTTTAAAGCGTGCAAACCACTTCTGGCACGTTCGCTCAGATAGAGCATGCTCACCATAAACTTCCACCAAGATACGATGACTTTCGGCTGCTTTTTTCTTCATATTAAAATAATGAAGAAGAATTCCCCGCAAAAACACATTATTTGGCACGAAATTCGACATTTTCAAGTGTGGTAAAAATATTGTTGTTTACGCTTCAAATAAAAAACTTATACTGACGTTTGTGCCTTACGACAGTAGCTCTCCAATGAATGTTTGGAAATGTGGATCGATGGAATAATAATCAAGTTACGCCATCTGTTGTAAAACCGCACGAACTTAAAAATAGTCCTATTAATATCAGGGGATAGCCAATACAGGTGGTGCACAATTCAATAAAGTACTTTATTGCTGTGTAAATTTTCAAATTTTTTTAAATATTTTTTAAGCAATGTTTTTGTCGAAGCCTTATTTACTTATTTTTTTTTTTAAGGCTGGCTAACACGAACCAACTGCACATGCAATTTTTAATTTCTGGGGCCCAAAAAAAAAAACTGTTTCGATTATACTTAGAAGTACAGCAAATTTTGTTGATATATCGACTTTTATTGTATAAAAACGTTGCGTTTAACAAACAAAATAATTCACAATTTAATAAAACATGATTCGAAAATGTTTTCTTAAAAATTGCTTTCGTATATTCAAAACAATTATAATCAACCATACTTCCAAGCATAATAACTTGTCGAACGGAATGCAATTATGGGTGCTCGGAAATTTTCCTAGCACTCAGCCAATATTGACAATTGTAATTAAGGCCTAGCGGGAGATACATGTTGGGATAGCAGTTCATTGCCCCTCTGCAAATTTTCCAGATTTCTTGAGGAATCTTAATAGTTTTTCGAAGGAAATAGAGTGCAGCTGGTCCCTTCTCAATACATCTAACCAAAAAACTTACAATCTAAGTCTGGTGAAAGCCATACAGCGGCTGAGAAAATCATCCGTGCTTTCTTCATCCTCCCAAAAAAATATTAAGTTGGGGAATAGGTTTTGCGTTTTTGCGAAGACTTTTATTTAAACAAGAAACAATAATTATATCAACAAGTTAATCAATTATGTATTCGCCGTTGCTGTTTACAACCTCTTCCCACCACTTGACCAATTTGTCGATGCCATTCCACGAAAAATCACCTGGACTGGTGTCAGAGAAGTTGTATAGCCAGTTTTGAAGGAGCTCTTTGATATCGAAAGTAAAGCCTTCATATCGCACTTGTTACGTTAAAGCGTAACAACTCAAAATTTCCAAATTTAAGTTTTTTGCAAGAAAACAATGTACAGTGGTCATCTCTACCCACTGTAAAAATCGTTCAGTGGTTTGTCTAGTCTTTCATTAAAAAAACTGTTATGACTCTCTCTTTGTTTTCAGAATTGCTTCTTTTGTCTCAACTAAAGAGTTACATTTTTAGTTGTCTCCAAGTGTTTGAACAAATTTGCGTTACATAAAGTGTAACATTTTGAATTGTGCCTGTTTACAACCAAACGGTTTGTTTAAAATATACCACTAAGTGTATAAAAAAATTTCAGGAAAAGAGTAACAACTCAAAAATTTTTTATTTTAGTGCAACTACTAAAAAAATAAGAATGAAACAACCGATATATTGTTTTTAATGATATTTTCGTGCAGATACATATTTTTTTCCTTGTAATATATTATTAATATTTACCGAAACAGTTTTTCGTCTCTACTGAAAATGTTCAGATTTTGAGTTGTTACACTTTAACGTAACAAGTGCGATATGGTTCACAGGGAGCGGAGAAGATAGTAATCGATCGGTGTGAAGTCCGGATGCTGAAGGACCTCCCATTTGAGATCTTGGAGTGCGGCTTGGACGACTTGTGCAGGGTCTGGCGTTGTCATGAAAGAGTATGGTTTGACCATGTCGATTAGGCCTTTTCAGTCGAATAGCCTTATTCACACGGTGTAGCTGGGCAATGTCGAACTCCTTATTGGCCGTGGTATCCGAGCATTTCCCAGTGCACCATGCCCTCCCAGTCTCACCAAACACATATCATGATCTTCTTTGGAAGAAGACTCGGCTTTACTCTCGGCTACGGGTATCTCCTAGGGCCACCCACTCCTTTCTTTGCTTCATATAGCCATCACTTCTTATCTCCCGTAACGATTGTTTATGACCGCGTGTTGCACGATGGCGGGCGAGATGCTGAGAAGCAATTTGAAGGCGACTTCCGTTTTTTTCGTCCTCGTGAGGCACCCATTTTTCGAAAAATCCCATTGAATGAAGGTAACTGAGAATCGTTTTATGATCGCAGTTAATTTTTTCCACCAATTCACGACTGGTTTGGCGACCATTCTCCTTCAAAAGTGATTTGAGACGTTCTTCAACGAATACAGCAGGTCTACCGCTGCGGGACGTGTCATGGACGTCAAAGCCGCCATTTTTGAACTTTTCAAACCATTTCCGTGCTGTTGACTTGCCTATGACACTTTCTCCATGCACGTGGCAAATATCCCGGGCTACTTCAGCAGCTTTTGACGTGATAACGTCTTATAATTCGATTTAGCCGGTTGCACGCACGAAAAAATGTGTCGTTACCTTGCTCATTTGTCGTTACCTTGCTCATTGCCGTTACCTTCAATGAACTGGAAGCGAAAGCGCGGAACGAACAAAGCAAACGAACGGCAACGTTCGACATCTTGCTCTCTCCTACTTAAGTGAGCGTATATGTGTATGTATATGCGCATAGGTACATATATAAATTCACGTATTTGTATTTGCATATGCCTTCTTATTGATTATTATTAATTTGATTTACTTGAAGAATTTAATATAAAACCAAGTTTGTTAATAATACCTGTTGTTTTAATGTTATTATTATTAATTTTGTTATTATATATGAAAGCAAAAATGTATGGTAATATTTACCATATACCTTATAAGATATGTTGTATACTAATACATGTATATAAACATGCATATACATATACAATTTCGCGCAATTTTCAAAAAGAACAAATCTATATGTAAAGATGCATACAAGTCATATGGACATATCAAATATACGAATCTATTCCGTACGCAAGCAAATGTAAGCTAATGTGCTTGAACTGCAAGCGAGAGCGCGGAACGAACGACAAAGAGCACAATCGGCCCCCGCGTTCGGCAACGTTCGACATCTGGCTCTGTCCTACTTGAGTGAGCATATATATGTATGTATATGTATGTATATGCGCATTTGTATATAAATTCTCATACTTGTATTTTCATATGCCTTCTTCCTGTGTGCATGGTAATGAACCAATTCTCTGTTGAGAATAAACGATGATAGAAAAAGTAGGGAATGAAAGGGAGTGTTTCGAGTGTAAAGTGTCTTGAAAAAGGCAAATCGATGATAATGCCTCTAAATGTTGTTGACTTATTAACGTCTGATGCACAATCGAAATTGAAGATATCTTTCATGAATTTGATAAATGTTTCGTCATTTTTCACGTTTGTGTAAATGTAACTTGACCTATTCCAATGCGATTCCATTTACCTCCTCCTCTATATCCATACAAAAATCTATCAATCAAATAAAATTAAAATTTTGTTTTGAAAATTGCAACCATTACATCAGTATTTTCTTATGACGTTGTCACGTTAAACTATCGTCAGTAAACCGACTTTACAGGCAACCTCTTTTTGACATTGATGAAAAACAAAGAAGAGCTGGTGTCGAAAATGCTGATTTTTACCTCCTGGGTATTCAATTTCGAAGCCATCAAACTAATAAAAAATTTAATATGTCAAAAATGCTATTAACAAAATTTGGTAGAGCAGAAAGAGTTATATCGAATGAATACTTACCCTTTGCCAAACAGCAAACATTATGCATATGGCGGTTATATGTCATCCTCATGTATTATTCCACTCAATTAGTACTTTCTCTGGCTGAGCAGGAATTTCGCTACCACCCGGTCTCAATTTTTCAGGAAGCATTTGTTTTTCTTGCAGCTGTCAGTACTGCACAGACGGCTGTGATGAGTTTTGTTAATGAAAACCTAATTATGTACCTAACTGTATCCGCTATGCTAGGCTCTGAAATTAGGTAAAAACTGCACAGAACTAAATTTTGTGATATCATAGAAGCGAAGGAGACGAGGAGAATTGAAAGAATATTTTAAGAATGTTTTTTACCTAGCAATGTTTGGTGACTCAATAAAAGTAAATATATTTCATATGAGTAAAATTGGTTAATTAACCTTCAAGATATTACCGGCTAAGCAAATTAACTAAGATGAAAACATCAGCTGTGAAGAAAATCAATTGTATTTCCTGCAGCGATTAAGTTCCTATTCAGACGACGTTTTCAGGCATTATTCCAAAATTACGAAAGACTTCTTCGGGAATGTTCACCATGTGCTTCCAAAGATGGTATCTTAACCAAGTATGCATAAGTCGGAAGGAAACCGATAAGTGTTCTTATTCACTGTTGGTTGAGCTCAAGGATTTATCCAAGCATGAAAGAATTAGTTATGAATCTTTTTAATGCACCTTTCCTCCTCGACTTACGCCAGTTTATAGTAAACTGAGATTTCTCCAAGCTTCTAATTAGTGCGCCAGTGTAATAGATACTTTGCTGCTCCACAAAATGGCTCTAGTCTGAGAAGATGCTATTTAAACTTATATTTTAGACTCAGGTTTTTCTCGCTTTTAAAATTTTCATGCGCCAAACGTTACCTTGTAATGGGTTTTCAGTAGGGTTAGAAGCTTGAGACGTCCACAAGCCTGAGTTCAAACTATTACTATGACTTATGACTTAGTATTTTTATGACTTACTATTATCGGCGGCCGCCGTAGCCGAATGGGTTTGTACGTGATTACCATTCGGAATTCACAGAGAGAACGTTGGTTCGAATCTCCGTGAAACACCAAATTAAGAAAAACATTTTTCTAATAGCGGTCACCTCTAGGCAGGCAATGGCAAACCTTCGAGTGTATTTCTGCCTTGAAAAAGCTCCTCATAAAAATATCTACAGTTCGGAGTCGGCTTGAAACAGTAGGTCCCTCCATTTATGGAACAACATCAAGACTCACATCACAAATAGGAGGAGGAGCTCGGCCAAACACCCAAAAATGGTGTACGCGCCAATTATATATATACATATATTATCTCATGCCTCCGAATACTGTCAGCAAAATTATGTTTCTTCAGAGGATTTAGCAGACTCATAAGCACAACAGTTGCCCTCCTTTCGCTTAATCGACGCGAAGGACTCATTCGCATGACGTACGGTTCAGTTTTGTTTCGGCAGAACTTTTTTAATCCTAAAATGTGCGCCTATGGAAAAAATCATTGGATATTAACTTTTATTTATCGAGAAAGGATAGTATCGTTCTCTTGATGGTAAAAAGTTAAGGAGAGTTAAAATTTTGGCATAAGGATGAAAGAGGTTCATTAAAATTTCTTTGATACTCACAAAGTAACATGGAAGATAGCTTCAAAAACTATTGATATCAAGCTTCCTAAAAATCCAGCAGTTTTTTGTACATGTCCGCCATATTTGGATTCGCCATTTTAAATTTGTAAAATCTCTTTTCATATTTGTAATCAGTGGTTCAAGGAATTGTTGATGAAGCTATGGTCCACCACGGATTGTGAAGCTAAGAAGAAGAAGAAGGTTCAAAGAATTTCGAGTAAAAAATGTTCAGAAAATCCCCAGAAAACTTTCACATTCATACAGAGATATCCTCCATGTGAAATTCTCCATATTTTCTGATTTAAAACCAAAACTGTGCCGTATAGACACAAAACTTACCTCAGATGTAGTTTCAGTAAACCCAAAAACGTACAGTGTGCCTAGTTTAGTCAGGGTGATCTCTTCGATTTCTTGGTTTTTGCAGTCCTGTGTAAACAATTCCACCAGCTAAGCTGTATTTTCTTTCACCCAGACAAGATAAATACAGTATACCTCTCAAAATGAATCCATGAGAAGATATGTGCTCGACTGCCATCTCAACAGTTCAGTTTGTCTTCAGTAAGAGTCGAATAGAGAAAGCCAAAGTTATAACAAAACACTATTTTTCGTGTGACTTCCTTCATAGTGTAAAGTTTAGATGTACTTATACATAGAAATATAAATACTGTGCGTTCTATATACTAGTCACTACGATTTTTATCATTCCAAAAACCAGTAGCAGCTACCGCTTATTACTAGTTCAATTACTGATTATGTAAGTCTCGAGCGAACCTTCCTCTAAAAAAAGTAATTAAAATATGTACTATAGTTTCATTATCAAATGAGTTGTCAACACAACAAAATTTACTCTCCATAGCAGTTGGTGTGAATCGCATGGCAGCTACATACAATTGTTGTTGACCCTTCACATGGGGAATTTATGAGGTATTCTTTGTTTATAAAACGTCATATGCACACGTATTTTATGATACTCGAGAGATTAGCTAATTGTATTTATACAGATGAATAGATGTACGTGTATAAATATGTAACTATAACTTTTTTTATCTCCTATGAGAAGAGGCGCCGTACACATTGCTCTACAAATGCTACCATCTTTTAGACAGAGTACTGCAGTCTGATTGTTTGTCTACTAAAATGTTTAGATGTTGACACCAACCGATAAAGGGACTGATATATGTACATATAAGGTTTCAGTGTGATGAATTCAGAACATGCTTTCTTTGTCATACTTTACATGTGCTTTAGCGTCAAGAGTGTGAAATTCTGCTAAGGTCGGTGTATAAGAATTACTTTGAAATCAACAAAACCAAATATGAATTCCGGGCTCATTACTCTTCACCACCGTTATTGAAGATATATTTTATTGTAAATTTAAAATTTACATTAATTTCATTAAAACTTGAATTCAAATTTCTAAATCAATTTCAATATTTATGATGCAATTAAGCTCTAGTCAGATCTCAATAACGTCGCGGCATGGTGTGATAAAATCGCCTTCTTCTAGGATATATTTTCACATATCGTTTTCTAAGTCTCCACAGTTATTCGCTACCACATATTTCGTTAAGGAATCACGTCTCACCGCTGTGTATGAAGCTTCTGTTCTGGATGTAATTTTTGATTCAAAGTTTCTCTTTCTGAGTAATTTAAATTATAAATTAAATATCTGCGATATATTCTGCACTAGCCTTTATCCGACGCTTTGGTTCAGACTTTACTGGTCCACATGCGCTAAAGTTACTATTTATCTCACGATCTAAGTTGGAATATGCCGTATTTCTCACATTTGCCTCATTAGTAAGTTAGCTTAGGATAAGTGGGTGCCTGTGATGGATAATGCCATCAGAGGAAAAACAGAGAGGGGAAATTAAAACAAAAACCGAAAGGGGGGGAAGAAGGAGGGCGATGACCAAATGGTGACTAACTAAATACATTGCGTTAACCACTTCAGACTGCTGGCGAAATTCACTGTGTGCGTAATGCTTTTACCCGCCATATCCGCAGGTTTAGCAAAAAATTGAAATCGCAGATATGTGAATTTTAGCCCGGCGAAAGCAAGACAGCTGAGAAGAATATGCTGAGATGATTCCACCTTGTTCTCCAAACAGATTTTGCAGAAAGGACTTGAGGTAATCCCAAGTCTCACCTCATGGACACCTAACTGACAATGCCCGGTAAGAATACCCACCAAATTTGAAAGCTGTGGCTTTGTTAACATCAGAAGCTCCCTTGAGTAACCCCGATCTAAGCGTAGGCAGAAGGATCTCGGATCTTGTACGTCTGCGCACTAACCCAGCCCGTACTAAGTTGCTGCATCTTTCCAGCAGCGGATCACAAGTTCTGAGGGCTCCTGAGAACTCTCATTTTGCGGTGGAATCAGCTCAAGGTCTCCTCTTTGGTCTGCCCATCAGCCCAGCAGTTTTCCGCTATGCCACTATGACCGCGGACCCAAATAAGGCTATTATCGAAGTACTCGGATGCAGTTGCGAGAGAGGTCAGGCATTCCCTTCAATAATATACTGGAATGAATTCTCAAGAAATTTCTTCGTTTCACTCTCAGATCGCTTAATTTTGCTGATTCGATGCCCTCATGTGATGCAAGCTGTGTCTTTATTAACTTGAAGTCTTTACAAAAAAGTTGTTTCACTCTGCTTTATCTGTCCTCTTCGTTTAGAGCGCTTTTATTTTTACGTTCCATAAATGCAGCTGAGGTCCTATATTTCATACAGGAGTAAAAGGATCAAATATATACAAACACATGTGCGGAGTAATGATTGCTTTCTAAAACGAGGTTGAGTGGTCTCTTATGTCTCTTACGCTCCGATAGAATATTGACGGAATTTAATAGATCCTAAAATTCATAGAATTCTGACACATCGTCCTATAAGCAACTTTCTAATTTATCACTAAATAAATAAGTTTGATAAATATGTGGAAGTCTGTATGAGATAATTTATGTATTTCTGGATATACTAAAAATAAATATGTAATTAAACTTGTAAATAAATAACATTGAGTTGGTCTTAGGTTATTTCAACCTAGAGCAAATGACCCAAATCGGTCAATAACTACGCTTAAGGGTAATTTTCGAAATTAAAAAAGAAAAAAAAGCTCGATATCGATACAAGTAAATGAGACACAATTATTCAAAGTTGCTAAAGGTGATAAGCCAAAAAACAAAAACGAAGCAAAAAAAAAATACCATGAAGGTGTGAAGGAAATTTTTTTAATAATAGCGGGGTTACACTCAATATTGGAACAATTCGTGTAACCAAACAATGATGTAATAAAATTCGTTCTTCCTCAGTTAGATCGGACTTCATCTTCTTCTCTATGGGCGCGATAATCACTTAAAAGATTTTGGCCAAGTTTAACAATGCGCGCCAGTCATTTCTATTTCATGCTATCCGGCCCTATTTGGAAACTCCAAGTGAAGCCAAGTGTTTCTCCACCTAATCTTTCCAACGCCGAGGAGGCCTTCCTCTTTCAGAGCCACAGCGTTTGTTTCCATTCAGATGATATGACCCAGCCAACGTAGCCACTATGTCATAGTAAAACTCATGCTGCTCCTCGTTCCATCTCTTGCTATATTTGCCCTCTCCAAACTACAGAGGCTCAAAAATCTTTCGCAGAGTCTTACTCTCTAACACTTCAAGAAATACTCCATCGGATATTGTCGTCGTTCATACAATAGGAACAGGCATGATGAGTGTCTTATATTATAAAGTGTTAGTTTTCTTCTTCGAGAGAGGACTTTACTACTCAGTTGCCTACTTAGTCCAATGTACCATTTGTTTTTTCAACATGAAAACACCCTTTCAAATCGAAGCTTTCTGTGCATAGTTATTGACGTGCATACATACGAGTATTTTGGGACTTTATCTTAGAAGATGTAGATATTGTGTTTGCATTTGAATTGTTTAAAATTCATAAAAAAAAGCATTTTTATGTATGATAAAAGTTTTTAGCTAATCTTTTTAGTCTGACGATAAATTGTTTGGCTATTTTTAGCCACCTTTACAATGCGATCTGTCTACCACTCAGCAAGCATCCTGCGGAAAAATTTTAATGAAAAATGTATGCACACAGGTTTGTAGGTGATACGCGTCAAAACAAATGTTAACCTAGGCAATTTCCATTTAAATTTGTTTTAATTTTAAATATACCGACACTGCTACTGTTATTTACGCATAAAATTATTTATTTAACAAACGCAATAACAATTATACAGTTATTACGCATATTTGCTCTCAGATTATTACGCTCTGCTAAGATATAATACGTAGAGTTTGCTCTTACATACTTTTTTTAAATTGTTGCATTCATAGTTTTATCATTTTCGTACTAACGTCATCGAGTGATTTAGTGTTTACATGAATTTGCGTCTTAATTTCTACATCCTTCATTATTCCCATTTTCTTTTCATGAGTTACTCACGCATGGCCAGATTTGAAATAATCTTAAAAAAACCCCAGTTCTATACCGTTTCAGGATAAAGTTAGGGCCCTCCACATAAAAATTACTTGACTTGAAAATCTATTGAAATTTGGATTTGGCGGACTGTATGTCTCAAAAGTTCGCACGAAAACACGTCTAGAGCTCTAAGTGTGCGTCGAGATAAAAGCTCTGACCACTTTGAGCTTGATGGCTTCAATGAGCTACATATATCCCAGGATGTATGTATATATCAAGTCGGGTTGTACTATATGGTTGTGTAAAGGTAAAATTATGGAAAAAGTTCGTTGGCAGTTTTGTGATGGCTGGAACCGGTTGTGTTATAGCATGCCAAGCTCATCGTAAAAGAAGAGAGAATTCGATACATTCTATGTATGTAAAGTCCAACTACGACGAAGGTGATAAGGTGATCCATATTTGAAGCATATGGCAGGTAGCTATGAAAAACAGATCGAACGATAACAACAGTCTAACACGATTATGGTCAAGTCGTGGTGTGCTGACCGAAACGATCAGCAAACCTTAAAGAGTGATGAAAAAACTTTTAGAAGGGAATCTTCCAGCAGGAAATAGAGCTTCTATGGAGGCCAAAACTCAATGCGGACATCTACAGCCAACAACTGAACGGATCAGATTGAAGCAGAGGATCGATTATAAGCGGAATAAATTGACAAATAAAAAGAGTGTTGTATTCTAGGACGCCCACACCTTTAACAACATGCCAAAACCTATATCTTTCGTTACATCAGAGTTTGAGTCGCATTCGAGGAATGGCCCAGATCTCACACCAAAGGGTGATATTTTCAAGTATATGCAAATTCTTCGCGACGGGACAAAGTTGGCCTCTAGTGAGGCCTCTGATGAAGTCTTTTGTACATAGGGAAGAGAACCTTTCAATCTTCAGTCGTTGAAATATGTATGTATGTACCTTTAAAATGAACAGAAATTATCGATCAAAGCGGCGAATATTTGATCTAAGCCAATCCATATTTATTTCAATATCGAAAGAAATAAAAAAAAACTTAATTTAGAACTTTTTACATGATTAATATCTACGAGGAGTTGCTATTAAATAACGAGAATGGCGCTATAAAAAATTTTGTTTTGATTTCATATATATTACCACCTTCATTAGACATTTCTCCTTCATTCCTATCCTCTATCCCTATACAATTATTTCCTTCTTCGAAACAAGGCCGGAAGTCTTCAGATATTTTTCGCTGATTCACTGTGTTTGAATATAACTCGAAAAGTTAAGGGAATCCCACTACGAAACTTTCAGAGATTACTAAGCATAGTCTCCGCTATTAATGAAAATAATGAAAACAAATCTGAAGAGGAGTGTTTTTCAAAGCTGATAATATTTTTTTTTTAACTTTCTAGAAACATTTTAGAATTTTTTTTGCAATAAATTTTTTTTCACAATTCTATTCACAAACCTTTTCACCAATTTTTTTCACAAAAACTTCTTACAATACATCCCAAAACCTCAAGAGGATTTTTCTTTTCAAAGATGACTCAAGAATTATGAATCATGCAAATAATGAGAAAAAATATGAAGATGAATGTTTTTCAAAGATGGCAAAAACAGATTTTTATTTCCCAAATTGTCGAGAAAAAAAACTTAAGAGGCGTGTTTTTCAAGATTGACAAACAAATTTTTTTTTTCACAAATAAATTTTTTTCCCAATTTTTTTTTTACAAACTTTTTCGCCAATTTTTTTTTCAAAAATATTTTTTGCAACACATCTTAAAAGGAGATTTTTTCAAAGATGACAAAAAACATTTTTATTCTACAATTTTTTTTTTAAATTTTTTTGTCATATTTTCAAAAATTTTGATTTATGTAATTTTTTATCCCTCAAAAATTTTGTAGAAAACATTTACAATTATGATTTTTTGTGTTTAAAAAAAGGAGTTATTTCTTTTTGGAAAACTATAAATCAAATTTTTTAATATTGCATAAATTTCAAGTAGTTAAATTTTTTTTTTTTAATTATTTAAACATTGAATTAATTTTTTCTAAATTTTTTTCAGTTTGCTTCTTATCATATTCAAGCGCAAAAACAAACCAGTGTTTCAGAAAAATCACATTCCATAGCATGGAATCGCTCATTATCTGCATAGAAAGTAAAAAAGAATCGCAGTGATAAAACGTAAAAACTTTCTAGAAGCTTTGATAATATACTTTTTTGGACTGAGCCTTGGTTCATATGCTGCCTTTGTACATCAAATTATTTTTTATGAGAATCCTCTTCATGGCTCTTCACAATACAGGAACTTTGCCATTACCACTATTATAAAAAAAATGCATTTTATGTTTCCGCTTCTAAGAGGTCAAGTTTGGAGAGAGAAATAAATGCAAAACACGGTCATATACTTTTTATTTTATTTATTTTATTTTCCGAAACCATTTCATCGAATTTCACACTTTTATCTTATTAATTATAACGTAATGAGCTAATTTTGGCTCAAGTGAAAAAAAACTGGGAGAATGGAGTAATTATCTTTAAATTTCGTGATTTGTCCGAAAGATAAAACAGATATAGTAGTTCACCATCGTGCTCTTCTTTTTAAATAAATTTACTATGCATATTGCTCTTATTTCCTTTACATGTGTGTTTGTGCAGATATATAATACATACGCACGTACATACTTACATATATATATAATTGGCACGTTTTTTACCTATCACATTGTTGTATGTATAACCGCGTTCACAACAATAGCAGCACGACATATTGCAAAGTTTTATATATTTATTTAATTTTTATTAAAATTCTTTTTTTTTAATTCCTTTTTTTAATCTTTTTTTTAATTTTATTTTTATAAAAATGTAGTTCCTACCACAAAAAACACCTATAGCTTAAATTTTTACCTCTAGTGCAAGCACAAAAAATTTAAATATTAAATATTATTATTATTATTATTATTAAATTTGTATAATAACAAGTTATACAAATATAAGAAGGCAGCAGCACTAGCAGCATGGGCCATCGGCTTACAATATATTAAATAAAAAATAAACAAATAGTTAAAACTTTACAATATATCACGCTGCTATTATTACGAGCACCAGTGTACATATGTATGTAGCGCTTACCATATGGGTTTATCTAAGGACTTAATCCGATTTGCCTGTTCATTAAGCATTTATCACTAGAAGATGAGTGTGTATATAAAAGTCATACCTGTTGGATTGTTATCATTTTAGGCTTCGAGTTAAGCGCTAATCATTTCAATTAGCGTTCAGAAGTTTAATAAGCACAGAGCTGTTAGGAAGTGTCCACGCTCGTGCCATACGAACGTTGACTAGGTACTACGCATTTGCAATTTGAATTTAAGTTACTTCTTTTTGCCAACCATTATTTAGCGTATCAATATGGTGACAAGTAGACGCACCTCCAGTGTGTCAAAGTGTAAGTATAGTAAATTTATATGGCCGCCAGTTTAAATGACTAATTTATATGTACTTACAAACATATCTACAGTGCTACCACCCACCTTTGGTCGGCGACATTTGCAGTGCCTTCTAATGTTTTTGGGCTTCTCAGCAGCATTTGCCATGCGTGTTAATCTTTCGGTAGCCATTGTGGCAATGATGGATAGCAAAGCAGCAAACCCTGATTTTCCAGTGAGTATTGAAATAAAATCTTTAGCACGCTTATGACTCATTTCGCACATTTCCAGGAGTACCACTGGTCGGAGCAGATCAAATCGCGCATACTCAGCAGTTTCTTTTGCGGCTATATATGCACACAAATTCCTGGCGGTTTGTTAGCGAGTCGCTTTGGTGGCAAGGTGATGTTGCTCAGCAGTATCTCTATCAGCAGTGTAATGGCGCTGCTTACACCGATCGGCGTTGACTTTGGTGGCTGGAAGTTACTCTGTTTCATGCGTTTTCTACAAGGAATCGGACAAGGTGTAACGGTGCCGACGATGCATACTTTGCTCGCCAAATGGTCACCGGTGAATGAGCGTGGCTCATTGGCCACTTATAGCTATTCGGGCTCACAATTCGGTACTGTGGCTATGTTGGCTACGAGCGGTTTACTCGCTTCATCATCCATGGGTTGGCCGAGCATTTTCTACATACCCGGCGGTTTGGGTCTATTATGGGTAGTAGCTTGGATTTTATGGGGTGCAAATTCGCCAAGCGAATGTACAAAGATTGGTGATGCAGAGCGGGAACTAATCGAAACATCTTTGCGTGATAGCGTTAAACAGAGTGATCGCAAATCGAACTTGCCCGTACCTTGGAAGAAAATATTAACATCGCGTCCATTCTTCGTATTACTTGTAACACATTGTGCATCGACTTGGTGCTTCTGGACGTTGCTCACACAAATTCCTACATATATGAAAAGTGTACTTGGCATGGATATCAAAAGTAATGCCCTACTATCGGCGCTGCCTTACTTCACTATGCTCGTTTTGGGATTGATGTTATGCCCGCTTAGTGATTACTTGGAGAAGGGCAATCGTTTGAGTGCAACAACTAGTCGAAAACTTTTCAACTCCATTGGCCAATGGGTGCCGATGATAACTCTAATTTGCTTGGGTTATGTTACACGTGAACAGGCAAATATGGCTGTAGCCTTGCTAACGTTCACAGTGGGTATTAGTTCAACTTTACATCTGGGCTTCCAAGTGAATCACATCGATTTGGCGCCGAACTTTGCTGGCACTTTGGTTAGCCTAACCAATTGTGCGGCCAATGTGTCCAGCATCATAGCGCCTTTAGTGGTGGGATTTATTGTCACCGATACGGTATGTTTCACGAAGAGTGCTAAATTTGTATACAAACATATAACTGTTATAAATATATATATATTAGGGCGGGTCGATTTAAAAATCGCTCATTGCTCTGTGAAAATCGTATTCTAGGGATCAAAATAAGAAACTTTGCCGAAGGAACCATACCTCTAAAACGAATTCTGATGTCCCCCAATTTGGGTCGAACGAAAAATCCCACTTTGACCCATTTAGAGTGCTCCAATCGAGTCCAAATGTATGACCGACCCGCACTAACTTTGGACGACCATCCACCCATGCCAGTGGCACACCCTTTTTAACTCCCCTGGGGGGTTCCCCATACAATCATTTCAAAATATCACCATTTTTGGCCTTTACATGAGAAAAGAAACTAAAAAGTTCGACCCAAATTGGGGGACATCAGAATTCGTTTTAGAGGTATGGTTCCTTCGGCAAAGTTTCTTATTTGGATCCCTAGAATATGATTTTCACAGAGCAATGGGCAATTTTTTTGCCTCCCCTCAAATCGACCCGGCCTAATATATATATCCTCAAATTAGATTCTTTTAAACATTTTATAATTTTTTCAACTTACATTCTTTTCTCCCTCCAGAGTAATCCCTTTCAGTGGCGTATAATCTTCTTTATTGCTGGTGGTATTAGCTTTTTTGGCAATCTACTATTCGTTTTATTCGGCACTGCTAAAAAACAACCATGGAATGATGAGCAAAGCGCAAAGAGTCATGAAATTAAACCACTTAATGAAGAATTGGACGATGCTCCAATCACCAAAGCGGAATCTCAGTTAGCGGTTTAATTAGATTTGACCCATGTCCTTTTAGTTTCTAGCAGAGCTTATGAAATTATAACATTTAGATGCTTGCACACCTATGTATATACATGTATAAATTAGTATTTAACACAAGTCGTTGTTGTAATCTTACCAAATAGTTGTAATTCATATTAAGTTACCATTTAAGGACGCAAAATCTAGTTAAGCTTCAAGTTTCATTTGTAAAAAGTACGGAAGATGAGTTTGGCGATAGGTGTATAAAAAAACAAAGAACATTACGCTTTATTGCAAATAATTGAATAAATAAATTTTTATTAAAGCATTTTAATATTTGATACCGATAACACCGTGCGACAAAAATTTAATTTCTTTGTTATGCAGGAAAAAATTGCATATGCTTGTGGGAGCTGTAGATCAATGCTGGGTATTATTATTATTGTTCATTTTCTCATCAATTTAATTTTTAAAAGGCTTTAAAGCTTCAAAGAGGAAAACGTATCAAGAGGTATCCACTGCGTATACTTTATTTCATAGGGTAAAAGTACAACTATCTCTTTCACATGTTTATAAAATAGCATGAACAACGAAATTGAATTGTGTCTGACTACAAGTACTATATAGCTTCAATATACATACTTATATATACAAATTTGTGCGGAATATTGCATCAGCAAATTTCCCGATTATTTAAGAGTACTTTCAAGTACACACAAAAGGCATTATTAATTTATTATATTCTTTTACTTATTCATTCATTCATCAAGTAAAGCACATATCAAATAGATTACTATTATAATATTAAAGCTTACATATAGGCTATAGAAAACAATATGGAGGCAGTTGTACTAAGATCAAAGGTCGTTCAGTACTGCCACGCAGCTCTTAATCGTACTAACACCGTCTTCAAGGCCAGTCTTATATGGGTTCCTGGACATAGAGATATTGAAGGAAAGTCCAAGCCTAAATGTGTACTAATCTTCCACTGCTTGAAAAAAGCCGCAATATTGGAATTCCTATAGCAACTTCAGGCCGCGGTAGCCGAATGGCTTCGTGCGTGACTACCATTCGGAATTCAGAGAGAAAGTAGGTTCGAACCTTGGTGAAAGATCAAAATAAAGAAAAAATTTTTTTCTAATAGCGGTCGCCCCTCGGCTGGCAATGGCAAACCTCCGAGTATATTGTCAGGCGCCATCTGACGTTTCGATTGGAGAATTTGACATAATTTTCCATAAACGCCTTGAGGAAGTGTTGATGTGTATGCCATATTAGAGTTGTTTACAATGACTTCAAAAATTATTCTCAGCAAAAACATGGAATTCAAGCGTAAGCATTTTCGTGATGACTGCCAACCGCTTCACGAACTTCACCAAGTGACTAATATAAAGGCCCGCTATATCAGGCGTAGCTAAGAAATCAAAGTCGAAATGCCTAAATCCTAGCCCGACAAAAGCAGGACAGCTAAGAAAAGGTCACCTGATCCTCACTACAGCTGATGCAAAACTGACTCAAATCATACATTCCTCACGGACGGTGTCCTTTAAAGGTGAAATTCGATAGCTAAAGCTTTGCTAATCTTGGAAGTTCGCCTCCGATCCACACGTGACCAGAAAGATCTCGCGACTTTACTAGTTTGTGTACTTGCCCAGCGCTCGCTGGGTAGCCGTGAAGCCCACCTTTAGCCGATCTCTAGTATGATACTTAAGGTGGGATCTCCTCTCATTTTGCGTGAGAGCTAACTCAACTGCCTCCTGTCCAGCCAGCTCATCTATCTCGCAGTTTCCTGCAATACCACTGTGGCCAGGTACCCAGTTGGGTCTTATATCAAAGAATTCGGATGTGATCGAAGGTGACAAATTTCAAGGGTAACATCATCGAGCCTAGAACTAAAATTGCCGCTTGGCTGTCGGAGTATGCATTTATGCCCCTAGTAAACAACTAATTGACTGCTTCTTTGAGTGCGGCTTCCTCCGCTTGAAATACTCGACTCTTTATTTTAACTAAGCAAAAAAACTTTCCATGCTCGAAATACGTCAAAAGTGCGACACGATATCAGTGAGTATTTGCTTAGAATTAAGCAGGTAGCAAAAAGCTCATACAGCTAAATTAACTGAATCAAAAAATTCTGGAGATTTGCTTGTTTTGGCATGGATAAGATACATAAACATTGTACGTGTAAATATATGCTAACTACAGGGCCGTCGAGGTAAATCCGGAATGTTGAACTTAAAAACAAAACTATTGGATATTTACTCAAAAATAATTTTATTTGCACTTAACTTTGTATAATGTGAGTACACATATCATAGTTGAAAATTATTCAATGTAACCTCCATCTCGTGCAATTACCTGCTCCAGCCGGGACCTGAAGCGCCCACATGCGCGAGCTACCTCCTCTTTGTCCATTGTGGTCATCACTTCCTCGATGGTTGTCTTCAGAGCGTCCTTAGTGTTATGAGGCTTCGCATTAACTTTTGCTTCAACTTTGCCCCACACGGAATAATCAAGAGGATTGCAGTTTGGGCTTGAAGGTGGCCAAAAATCTGGTGACCAGTGGTAGGATAGGTTGTCAAACTCTCCAATGGTCAGATGGTGTCTGACAACAGTGTCTAACTGTCCAAATACCCAAGATTATAAGTGTAAGTAGCAACCCTCGTTTACGAGTTTTGACTGTACTTATGTTTTTGGCTGTACATATGTAAATTGCTTGAATACGAGGTGTGTTCAAAAACTATAGCGAATTTTGAATTTTCGAAGGTTAACTTCACCTAACAGAAACAAATTATTTTATAGCGGTCATAAGTGAGACGATTACCTTGTTTATTTTCAACTTTTATTGGAGGTTGAATTAGTTTTAAAGGTTTTTTTCGAAGATTTGGGGCTTTATTGTGAGAAAACGGTACAAAATATTTTATTCTAAGTATTGGCCATCGCTAGCTACAGCTTTCGCCCATCTTTCGGGCAATTTCCGAATGCCGTTTCTCCAAAATTCTGGCCGCTGCTTGGCTATCCATGACTCAACCCATATTTTGGTAGCCTCGTACGAGGAGAACCGCTTGTCCGCCAAATCGAGACTCATATGCCGGAACAAATGATAATCGGAGGGAGCTATGTCTGGACTATACGGCGGGTGGGGTAACACTTCCCAGCCAAGCGTTCCAAGGTATTTTTTGACAGGTTGAGCAACATGCGGCCAAGCGTTGTCATGTTGCAAAATAACCTTGTCGTGCCTTTTTACCGTTTCCGGCCGTTTTTCTTTCAATGCTCGGCTTAAACGCATCAATTGCAGTCGGTAACGATCCCCCGTGATTGTTTCGCCCGGTTGGAGCAGCTCAAAATATACGACGCCGACCTGATCCCACCAAATGCAGAGCATGATTTTCTTGCCGTAAATATTCTGCTTGGCCGTCGACGTTGATGCGTGGCCGGGCAAACCCCATGATTTTTTGCGTTTTGGGTTATCGTAGTGGATCCATTTTTCGTCGCCAGTCACCACCCGATGCAAAAAACCCTTCCGATTTTGTCGCTCGATCAGCAATTCGCACGTAAAAAATCGCCGTTCGACGTCGCGCAGCTTCAACTCGTACGGGACCCAATGTCCTTGCTTTTGGATCATTCCCATCGCTTTTAGACGCTTGCAAACGGTTGATTTATCAACGCCCAATGATTCAGCAAGCTCTTCTTGGGTTTGGCACGAGTCCTCGTTTACCAATTCCCCCAATTCCGCGTCCTCGAACTTGTTGGGCTGGCCAAGACGCTCCTTGTCTTCGGTGTGAAAATCACCACTTTTGAATCGTCGAAACCAGTACTCACATGTTGAAATCGACGGAGTATGGTCTGGGTAGGCCTCCTGCAGCAATTCACGGGCTTGGGCTGTATTTTTTTTCAAATTGAAGCAGAAAAGCAAAGCTTCCCGCAAATTGCGTTTCGACGGCACGAAAGTTGACATACTCGGAGCACGAAAACACTGCGTTGTTTATACTTCAGCGAAATGACAGATACTGATAAACAAAGCCTAGGGATGAGGCTTTGTCATGAATATATATTCAGTATTGCCAACGCGATAAAGTGATAAATAGCGCCATCTGTGTGTCACCTTTAAAACTAATTCAACCTCCATGGTTGTTTTTTTATACGAATTTGTTCCGAAAACAAGATACTCCAATCAGTGCCAGGCTTCAAATATAGTCGGTAAATTTTGCATTGCTTACAATTATTGGTTTTCTTGTCAGGCACTGTCTCAACAATAAATTTCCAGAGACAAGAAAATTCAGCAAAAACTCGGTGTTTTCGACACAATTCCATAGCTGTCAAATAGATGCTTCCACCTTCAAGGCTTTATTACGAGTCTGGTCGCACTCTGTGAGTCGCATTGTCAGTGCAGCTGTTGTTGGTGTACAATTCCGTGACGTCGGCCCGCTCATTTCTTGCTACCGTCACTATAACATAAACAAATAGCACCTTGTTATTTCTCATGGTGGAAAGAATAATGAGGTGGCGCCTATCGTGGTCCCGTTACTTTGCGCTCAGCGAATTTGACAACCAGTTACGTGATTTTAGCTCCAGTATGGCCAGATTACCATTTTCGTAACTTGATTTATCATTTTCTTTTTTTTGGTATTTTTATTATTTTGTGTCTCGGAGTTTTAGTTCTTTCTTCATGACATTTTTTAGTTGTTCTAATTAAAATGTCATGTTTATAATTTTGTAAAATATACATTTTTTAATAATTATTTAAACAATTCACTCAGTTTTATTTAGCTTTACTTGTTTTTAACATCTGGTGGCATTGCCCGCGAGTGCAGGTGTTGTTGGTGTTCTTCTGCTTTCGGCAGTCAAATCTCTCTCTCGCTACTGCAGTGTTGCCTAGCTTTGGATATAAAAACGCATTAAAATGCCCATTCAAAGAAAATAACCCAACAAATTTTTATTGAATCACTTAAAGAACTTTGTATGCGTGACAAATTGTCTTTAAAATGTGCGTTTTTTTAAATAAATGTATCATGCTTATGTACAATTTAATTTATGAGGTTTTTTTTAAGCGAGACTCTTTTGTTAAGGGAACGACTTTTTTGCTATATTTGAAGTTATGTGACTAGATAAGGTACTCTTTTTGTAAAAATGGCAATATGGTTTCTTAAGTATTTTCTGGTAGTTTGTGGCTTATTTTTACAATGAATGCACCTCTTGATGCCCTATGTCCCACTAAGGATTGATGGCCGGAAGAAACGATTACACCTCTATGGTTTTAATCCGCATTCAGTAAGTTCAAAGGCTTTTTAAAATGTGTAAACAGGTTTTCAATCTTAAGAAGAGTTGAAAGAGGGGCATTTAATATTTTTGCATAACCTTAAATGAAGCCAAAAATTAAATTTGCACTTTCAAATTATCAAATTTTATAAGAGTAAAAAAATTTTCATTAGCACTAAAATCTTCTCTGAGTGACCTTTTATAACATTCTTTCTTTAATAATACAGTTTTTTTTTAACTTACAGTTTCGGTTGCTTTAAATTAAACGCAAAAAGAAACAAACACGAAACTTCAAAATTTTCGCATTTTCGGTATAAAAAAGTACTAAATTTATTGCGAAGAGCAAATGGTTGGCAATACTGCACAACTCAGCAAACGTGACGTCACGTACGCTCTGATGGGCGCAATCTCGTTTCTATCATTCTTGGTTATTTCTATTATAGATAGCGAGAAGAGAAAATGCTGCCAATTACTGAGTGGCGACAGGCCCCTAAAACAAGGCGATTAAAGGTAAAATAAAATATTTCAAACAATCTTGAAGTGATAACTGAGAATGCTCCTGATATCGCTAACTATGATATAACATTTGACTTACCGCCGGTTATATTCAGTTTGGTTCACTTCCGTTTTTTTATCATTTCACTTGTATTTATCTTAACAAATAATCATTTCACAAATTTTGTGCTGATTTGGTAATCCTTAAATTTATACAGTCGAAAGTTATTATCGCTCGGCATTCAATTTGCTCTCAGAAGCCTAACAGCCACAGAGCTATTAGGACGTTTTGTATCACTTACTAATAAATTTAATAAAGTTTTCTCAAAATGGTATTAAATGGGCGTACTTCCAGCCTATCAGCGTGTAAGTATTGTGGGAATATATTTCCCTTAATAGAGATAACCTGCGGACGTGGTACACTGAGACAGTCTAATAGCACTTAGACAATCTAATGAATTCGTTATCAAATTTGCGGATATGTGGCTTATGCGGTTGTTGAAAAGCTGCACTATTTAGTAAAAAGTTATTTGAGTATGAGTTAAGTTGTGCTGTCCCAGATGTGGCGTCTAGTTTTCGTTTTGAATATTTCGATATAAAAGACAAACATCGATACAAATCGGACAATCGTGAAAAAATTATGAACTAATACTAGTATAGAAATTCTGAAGGAAGGACATATAAGTAGCTATGACATTACTAGAGAACCAACCATCGAAGACTAAACAGTTTTTAACCATTGGAAAAGACTGAATTTATTGAGCTGAATTTCCAGCTATAAAATTCTGCATCATTTTTTATATTATATTTCAAAATTTTTTTACATAAAAGTACGTACAAAACTACGAGTCGCCATTACCCAATAAGCTGGCTGTGCAGTCTCCATCGTTGTCGAGTATAGCCTGACATCTTCTCGGGATGTTTTGAAGCTTTTCTGCGTAGCTCGTCGACAAAGAGGACCAGATTTTGCGAACTTGACGCACGAGTTGCTTTAAATCGTGGACTATATTTTCGACAAGTTGCGTTTTTATTATTCCTCACACATTTATAATGGGGTTGGTGTCTGGGGACTGGGTAGGCCAGTCCATTACTGTGACGCCATTTTCTTATTTTGTTGTTTCTCAATGCGTTTTTCTGAGTGTAGTGGTTTTGACGATGTGGGACGGTAGGATGTGTTCGCCTCCTTCAGTCGTCTTTCGGCGGTGTTGATACTCACATCTATTCCCTTTTTAGCAAGCATTGTGCGTGCTTGGCGTAGTCGCAAAGAAGGATACCGCTTAAAAAGTTGGACAATCACTTTATTCTGCTTTTTTGTCGGCACTTGCTTCAAGCCGCCTTCGGAAAAGTCATCAACATTTTTGTACACTTTGTACCGCTGATTCCACATCGCAAGAAACCTTTTAAATTTTTTAATCACTCTTGCAGTCACAGCGTAAGATAATTTCGACCCATGATTCATTTATTAATGGTTTGCTCACTAGTGACATTCGATTTTTGACACTCCCTTACAAAAGGTTGTATTTAAGAAGGTGAATAAAGTGGAAAATATTAAATCTTTTTTGGTGAGAATGGTACCAAAAAAGTATTTTCTTACTTAAATGGAAACAAACTGCGAATGATTTAAAAAATTTATTTTAATTAATATTTGAATGTAATGAATTTATTAGCAGAAATGGCCAAGTCTAATATTAAAACAAAAAATTATTTCACTTACATAATCCAAGATTTTATTTTGTGAATAAATTTTTAAATTTAAAATCGATCGCAAAGTTGCGCAGTTTCGCCAATATGAAACTATTTTGTTAAAAATAAATAAATAATTGCCACGTACAATTCTGTTAGGTATTTGGCCGAGATCCTCCTCCTATTTGTAGCGCGTGTTCTACAAATGGAACGACCTACAGTTTTAAGCCGATTCCGGATCATGCAGGTACTGTGCTTTGCTAAGCCTCCCCTGGACACTTCATCCATCCATGGGAAGGTGGGCTCATTGGAAATAAGTTCCGTCAATCCCAACTTTTTTGTAATAAGGTATGCAATGTTATCGATCGCGTCGGGACTACCCTGTCGTAACTCTTTGGGAAAAGCTAGCTCTTTGCAAAACATGAATTTCGTCTAAGTCATCACATCATAAGAAATAAAGCTTTGTAAATTCACCACTCATCGATCTCGGTTAAGCCGGATGTATTCCATGTTATACTACCATATGGTAGCCCTGAACATACCGATGAAAACTCTTTAACGAGTTGTTGCTTGTAAGCAGACCATTTTGAAAATTAAATGTTTTTCCTACAAATTTTACATTTCTTCCACTTTTACTAAAAATTTCTAGAGCTAGCAACCCAGTATCTTGCTAAGGGAGCCGATTTGTCAAGAGAGAACGAGAAAGCTGCTTACTGAGCAAACCTTTTATCATTGAATCATGATTTCGACCCTTTCGAATGCGTGCATAAAAATACCACCTCGAAACGTTTCGCGTCCGTCTCCCTCATTTTTGTTTGGTTGCATTTACGGGAAAGTTTCGAACGACACTAACCTGATTTAGCACTGGCATCGTAGCCCTTGAGTGGGACTACTATGCAGCAAAAAGCAGAACGAAATATATCTTAAAATTACAAGAAGAATACCGGTTTGTTTTTCTTCTGGCACAGACTGTAAAACTCATAATGAAATGTCTTTGATACTTTCATTTATTAATTTTTATTTGGTTTTCCAACTCACCCAAGCCGAAAAGAAAAAACGTTTTTCGATAATTTAATATTTTATTTTAATAATATTTAACATATTTTAATTCATAGCAAAACATTTTTGCAACTTTCCGTTATTAGTTTTTATTTACTTTCCAACTCATTTAAAACTAGTGATTTTCGGCACAAATCGGACTAGTATTCGTTTGTCTATTATGAAATAATTCAACAAAAAACTTTTCTAGATAATATTTTAATTCATAAAAGAATATTTTTGAAACTTACATTTAGTAATTTTTATTTACTTTTAATCATCCAAAATTAGGGGGTTTGGCACAAATTAGACGAGACGGCGAATTATTTCAGGCGGAAACTTGGGTTGTTAGGTTTCACCTGCCCCTTTGAGTGTCCTACTATCAATTGAAAAAAAATCGTAATTTTCATAAAATCTTCATTTCATGTAAACAACTCTATTATGACGATTTTTTTCAAATTTTCAAATTAACTTAGAGCCGTTTAGAGATATTCTCTCAAACGTGACTTTTTCTGGGCATACTAAAGTGGAAAAAGATAAGCATAAATTTGGCGTGACATAACTGTAATTGAAGTGTATTAGACACAAAGTAGAGAAGTGAAATATTTTAAGCAGCTCTTGGTTTCCTGAAGACATTTTCATGGTAGATATGTCAACGCCCACTATCAGGAAAAAATGTTTTTTATCATTTTTATATTTGCTGTAGGTTTTACAACCCGAATCAAGCGGGTGATATTCCCGCACGAGCCCACCCGGCTACCGCATGTACGGTATGGTGGATTTTATAGTTAGCATACGTCGAATAGTACCCACGGCCAAGCCCACCCGGGTGCAGCGTGGTCTTTATAAGTAGAGCTACTAACTACATGACTGATATTATTTATCTTATTTTTTTAAGCGAATACTTAAGGCACACGTAAAAGTTTGTGTTTAGATAAGTTAATCCAGGCAGGTGTTATCACTGAATGTATTCCTTTAGATTTTATAAAACATTTTTGTTTTTTTTTTTGGCGGGACAACTAGCAAGTGCAGTACTCAGATATGAATTAAGTCTATTGTACTACACTTGGATTCCCTTTTAACTTTCTTTAAATCAACCCGATCTTCGAAGAAATCTGAGTAAATTTTGTGGTGCCAAGGAGCCAAAATGGTCGCTTCTTAACACATCAGAACCAAAGACCTCAAACCTGATTCGAGCGAAGGTGGGACAGACGCACAGGAAGTGGTCCGCCGTCTCATCCTCCTCTTCACAAGCTGGAAAATGGCCCGCCATCAGTCCAACCAGCCGTCTGCACTCCCCTCTGCTTAATGACAGAAGGGTTTGCGACAGTCGATCGGACATGACAGGTAACATCAGTTTTGTCCATCTGCAGCCTCTCTCAGCCTGCCAAGCTCGCTTGTGGGTGGTAGTTACCCATTTTCTAACCGTGACTGTGATGGCCGAAGAAGGGAGTGTCAAAACGGACTCTGGGTCAAAGAAGTTGGCCTCAGAGCCCATCTTAGCTAAGGAGTCAGAGGTCTCGTTAGCCGCGATGCCCACGTGTCCCGGGACCCATGTTAGCATCAGCCTATTATGTCTACCGACATAGTTCAGCCTGGATTTACAGGACTTGACTACCCCTGATGTGGTTGAGAAGCTGTTTAAGGCCATAAGCGCAGCTTGGCTGTCGCTGCAGACACATATAGATCTGCCTCTCAATCGGTTTTCCACAACAAAGTTAATTGCTTCTTGAACTGCATACACCTCCGCTTGAAACACAGATGCATGCATTCCAAGAGCAAAGTGCAGTTTTGTCCCGCTGGATTCCACGTAGACCCCAGAGCCGGAGCCATGCTCGGTCCTGGAGCCATCCGTAAAAATGCGAAAACAGTGTTTGCAGGGCTCATTTTCTAAGTTTGACCACAACTGAGCCTCTGGCAGCACTACACTGTATCTCTTTTCAAGTACGACGCTTGATGGCATGGAGTCAAGGGGCATGGAGAGAATCGTTGGATCGACGTCCATGCATTCTCTGTTTTCCAATGCCAGACAGAGGCCGTACCAGTTCCCATTGTGTTTCAGCCTGCAGATGGCCCTCAAGGGCTATCCTTGGATGAAAGCATCAAGTGGTGGCAACCCAATCAGAGCATCTAATGCCGGGCCTGAAGTAGTCGGAAAAGCTCCGGTGCAACAGATGGCCACAGTGCGTTGTAGTCTTGATAAGGTCCTCCTGACTCCCAGGAGAGAGAGTCTACTCATCCAGACCGCTGATGCATAGATGATAATAGGTCTTATCATAGCCGTGTAGATCCGTAGGACCTTGCTAGGAGAAAGATTCCACGTTTTCCGAAAGACACCTTTGCACTGCCAGAAAGCTGTCAGTGCTTTGGATGTCTTTGTTTCAACGTGTGATTTCCATAGGAGCTTACTATCGAGGATTACTCCAAGATATTTAATTTGATTGGATAGCTGGATTGTAACTCCTTTTAGCTTAGGCAGAACGAGTAACGAGTTTGTAAAACATACAAATCAAACTAAATAGCACAAATAATGCACAGATTTAACACAGTAATACGGTACATATTTTCCAATACACCAATTTTTTTTTAAATTGTCAGTGTTAATAATTTATATGACATTGAGAATTTTACTAGTGAAAAAATAATAATTTACGGTGGGGAAATCTGGGCCAACCAAGTAGTAAACCATACGATTTTTAAACTAATCATCAATAATACATAAATTTTGTTTATATTTCACTTAAAAAAATTATATGACCACACCTCCAAAAAACACTCCCTTCACTAACACCCATTAACATTGATATCATCTGCAGTAAAGGCGCCCACGTTTGGCTGGCGACATTTGCAGTGTTTCATGATATGCATTGGCCTCACTGCAGCATTTGCGATGCGCGTCAATATGTCTGTGGCAGTTGTGGCGATGATGGATAATAAAGCGGCAAATCCTAATTTTCCTGTAAGTTTCTCGCATATTTGTATGTATGTAGAAAAAAATGCAAGCAACTAATTAATTTGAAACCCTTTAATTTCCAACATAGGAGTACCACTGGTCGGAGAAGACAAAAGCGCGTGTACTCAGCAGCTTCTTTAGTGGTTATGTATTCACTCAAGTACCCGGTGGCATACTTGCACGTCGTTTTGGTGGCAAGGTGCCGTTACTTTGCAGTTTCACCATTAGCAGCATTTTGGCAATACTCACGCCATTGGGTGTTAGTGTTGGTGGCTGGAAGCTGCTTTGCTTCATGCGTTTCCTGCAAGGTTTCGGTCAGGGTGTGACGACGCCCTCAATACATACCCTAATCGCTAAATGGTCGCCGGTTAAGGAACGTAGCTCACTAGGTACTTACTGTTATTCAGGCATACAACTGGGCACCGTCACTATATTGGCATCGAGTGGTGTACTAGCTTCCTCCAGCCTGGGCTGGCCCAGTCTTTTTTACATACCCGGTGGTGTGGGTCTTCTATGGGCGGTGGCATGGATAATTTGGGGTGCAAATTCACCCAGCGAATGTAGGAAAGTGAGTGCGGCGGAAAGAACACTTATCGAAGAGTCTTTAAAAAGTAGTGTGGAGCAAGAGGAGAGAAAGAGTAGATTGTCTACACCCTGGCGAAAGATATTCACATCAGCTCCATTCTTAGTGATTTTATTATCACATTGTGCAAATTCTTGGTGTTTTTGGACGCTGCTCACTCAAATTCCTTCGTACATGAAGAGCGTTCTGGGAAAGGATATAAAAAGTAATGCTTTGCTCTCAGCTTTGCCCTATTTGATAATGTTCCTTTTGGGATTGGCATTGTGTCCCATCGCCAAGTACCTGGAAAAGAACAATTACATTAGCGCAACTATGAGTCGCAAACTTTTCAACACCATAGGGCTGTGGGTACCGGCGGTAACGCTAATCGCGCTGGGTTATATCACACGTGAACAGGCCGATCTGGCTGTGATTTTGTTGACATTAACAGTTGGTATTAACTCTGCCGTGCATTTCGGTTTCCAGGTGAATCATATTGACTTGACACCCAACTTTGCTGGTACTCTGGTTGGCTTGACTAATGGCATCTCTCATGTGGTCAGCACTATGGCGCCGTTGTTGGTGGGATATGTTGTTACCGATACGGTACGTAAAATGGAATGAGCTTTCCTACGCATAATTTACTCTTTTTTTATTACAGAAAAATCCTGAGCAGTGGCGTATAATATTTTTCATAGCAGCCTTCATTAGCTTTGCCGGCAATCTGTTATTTATACTCTTCGGTACGGCAAAAGTGCAACCCTGGAATGATGAGCAAGTCGTGCAAACTCACGAAATGAAGCCACTCAGGGAAACCGACGTTGAACCAAATCATGCAAAAAATCAATCAGTTCTTTAGGGTTTAATCAACTTAGTTTTAAAATTATTATAAAGTTTATTAAAAGTATTCCAAAATTTAGCCTCCGAATAATAACTTTTGTATCGCTTAATGGTCGAAACCCAATGGTAATGAAAACAAAGTTGGTAAATAGAATTAATTTTCCGGAAAGAATATCAAAATTCACTATGTTAACGAACAAATGTGTGAATGAGGTTAAGAAATCGAATTGTAAATAATGTAGTGTAGAGAAACTTTAATCCTAACGTGCTCACAGTGCCTTCCTTTTCCTTTGTATTGCAAGCTAATTGTACATCATTTTATAAGAACCAGGGGTTGGAACAATGGGGGCAGTAACCTAATTGCTATTATGAGCAAAATGTATTTGTTATTTCCTCCGCCTATAAGTAAAGGGTTATTTAATAAGAGGATTGATATTCAAAGAAAAATGATATTTTTAATATAAATGATCGGATGTTTATTTCATTATAAAGAGGAAGGTATGGCGTTGATAGTGGAAAATAATATCAGGCAAGTGACTACCACGACTACGCTTGAAGGAAAATATCCTTTTCATTAAATTTTCCATAACCGAATTGCAAAGTGGCTGCCTTATGCCTTCGATAACCTCACAAATTCCATCTTTGAGGTCTTGAATCGACTCTGAGCTGTTGGCATAGACCTTCTCTTTCAAGTGGCCCCAAAAAAAAAAGTTACAAGGTGTTAAATCACAAGATTTCGGTGGTCAATTGAGATCACCTCTTCGAGAGATAACACGGTCCGGAAACTTTTCCCGTAAAAGATCAATGGTTTCGTTGCTTGTGTGGCACGTAGCGCCGTCTTGTTGAAAATAAACCTTGTTCAGATCAATACCATCCATTCCGGTCATAAAAAATCGTTAATCATCTCTCCTGTTTAACAGCTAGCACCTGTTATTGGAAAATCCTTTATATACCAGATCACGCTAATTTACTGGCTTGAGACGTGACATATTGAAGGTAAGGCGAATTCATTTAAGGTGATGGCACTGGAGCAGCTGATATAGCGATTTTGTATCTTGATTGTCAAAGTGACCTGCTTCTTTTTGGCTGCTTTGTTTGTTTATTTATACTCTCATAGAAATTTTATATACTTGTATTAACCCAATATATTAATCCTTGAGTTCTTCTTCTTCTTGATTGGCGCGATAACCGCTTACGCGATTTTGGTCGAGTTTAACAAAGCGCACCAGTCGTTTCTTTCTCGTGCTAACCGGCGTCAATTGGGCACACCAAGTGAAGCCAAGTCCTTCTCCATCTGATCTTGCCAACGCAGAGGAGGCCTTCCTCTTCCACTGCTGCCACCAGCTGGTACCGCACTGAATAATTTCAAAGCTGGAGCGTTTGTATCCATTCGGACGACATGACCCAGCCAACGTAGCCGCTGTATCTTTATTCGCAGCGCTATGACTATATCGTCGTAAAGCTCATGTTGTCATCGTCCAAGCTTCTGCGCCATACGTTAGGAAAGGCATGGTGAGAGTCTTGTATAGTGTTAGTTTTGTTCGTCGAGAGAGGACTTTACTGCTCAGTTGCCTCCTTAGTCCAAAGTAGCACTTGTTGGCAAGAGAGATTCTACGTTAGATTTCAAGGCTGACATTGTTATCGCTGTTAATGCTGGTTCCTAAATAAAAGGCTTTTACAACCTCGGAATTATAACTGTCTACAGTGACGTGGGTGCCGACACGCGAGTGCGCCGACTGTTTGTTTGAAGACAGGAGGTACTTCGTTTTGTCCTCGTTCACCATCAAACCCATTTGCTTTGCCTCTTTATCCAGTTTGGAGAAGGCAGAACTAACAGCGCGGTTGTTAAGGCCGATGATATCGGTAGGTATCATCGACATACGCCAACAATTGTACGCTCTTATAAAATATTGTGCCTGAGCGATTAAGTTCTGCGGCTCGTACGATGCTCTCCAACATCAGGTTAAAGAAGTCACACGACAGGGAGTCACCCTGTCTGAAACCTAGGTTTGGTATCAAACGGCTTGGTGAGGTTCTTCCCAATTCTGACAGCGCTGCTGGTGTTGAGCATAGCCATATTAGTTTTGTGGGAATACCAAATTAGACATCGCGGCGTACAGGAAACTCCTTTTCGTTCTGTAAGCCGCCGAACTTTCTGGTAGAATTTTCGAGCGTTGCTCCTATTGGCCAGCATCTCAAGCTCATCACACTCACGTATTTCGGCCTCTCGTTGAATACCTAATAGAAAAATATAAAAATAAAAATTTTTAACTTGCCATTCTTGCAAAAATTTTGAATTCGAAGCTGCATGCTATGTACATATGTCCGAGTTCTGTATTGAGCCACTGTATGTATTTATTACATTATTTCTTCTTTTTCTTATAACTTACAAAGCAAATTCGTTAAAACCACTGTTTGTATAATCCTCATAATAAAAAATTCTCCAAAAGTGCAGATTTAAGGCAATAAAAAGAATCAAAAGAAACAATTGAAAAATTGGAATTGAATCAAATTGCACTGACATTTATTTTGTCCCTGACTGTATTAATAACATATGTATATTTTTCGCGCCAAAAGATATGCAACACTTTTTAGGCTTCTTATCTCCTCACACAGATCGCACAGTTGCCCGCATACAATGAAAACCCAATCAAATTAACTAATTTATGTATGAGACAATACCTCAGTTCCAATAGTAAATAAAAAGCGCAATTAAAAATGCGAAAATTATTTGAAAATAAGAATATATGTATATATAGTAAAGGGTGATCCATTTAGAGGTATCGGGTTTCAATTTTAAATAAAACAACGAAAATTGAAATTGATTTGGCCATCTTTATTATTTTTGTGGAGAACCATTTATTGACGTAGCCATTAAGCCAAAAATGGAACTCATCGCTGAACAAAACACTTGAACGAACTGACTACAAAGCACTCTGTCAAAAAACGCCTATTGAAAAAGTACCTCCAATCTGATCTCCCTTCATGACGCTCCCCCCATGGCGCTTACACCCTTTTTCTTTGTTAGCCAAGTACACTTTCCAGCCGACTCCGAACGGCAAATAGATTTTTATGAAAAGCTTTATCATCGCATAGGTCACCACACACGTGGTAGCCGAAAACACTCGCTCAATATAGTTTTTCACCGTAACTGATGGCCAAACCTGGTAATATACCATCCTTATGCCCGAATTCTGTAAGCAGTCTCAAGTCACTAATGAGACTTTTCGTGGTGAAATTTGATTTTGAGACTAGTTGCAATTCAGTAAGCAATCTCACGTCATTAGTCTCAAAAAAAGTCACTAATTAGTGATCTACTTCTGAGCAGCTCACAAAACGAAAAATATGGAAGAGGAATTAATTATTTTATATATTGTATATTGCAAAAAAAAGCGCGAAAATGAAGCGAAGTAATATGTTTTGGATAAAAATTTCTTAAGAACACGAATAATTGTGTATTTATTGATGTGAAATAAAATAGATAGAAATATGCGTAGACGGATTCCGGCAACTTTACGCAGCACGGAAGACCCATTGCTTCTGGAAGAAGACGTTTTCAGGAGGTTTTTTAGATTCCCGAAATCCTTCTGCTGGGAACTTATTCAAGATCTCAAACCACTTGACATGTTTGAGTGGAATTCCCAGCTCGTTCATTTCAACGGCATGTATATAGAGATGCAATTCAACATTTATCGATTATTAATTTTGTTTGTCTCAATTGAATTGTTGATAAACCGATTCAGGTAAAAGGTTTATAAAACAGAAATTAAAAACGTTATTTTGTATGAGCTTAGTAATATAATATTCACATTCTTTATGTTTTTGATGAAGAATTTCGCTTGATAAATGAGTTTAAAATATTCCATTACATATGGAATCGATAAGTGAATTTTTGCTCAACTTTTTGACTATCTCTAGCCGATGCGTGCCATCAGCTGACTGTCTCTATTTATTTTCACCATGATATTTGGTGAAATTCTTGTGACTTTCCCTTACTGAATAGCAAAATCGTCTCAAGTCACAAAAAGAGTCACTAATTTATAATCTCAAATTTAGTGACTTGAGATGAGATTCGCTTACAGAATTCGGGCATTAGACTGATTTGACGGGTGTGTGAATAGGTGTGAAATGAGTGAGCAGAATTCTGCTGACGAGTCCCCGATGATGTAGTAGCGGAAGTTACTCTTGCAATAGCGTTTTTCACCATAGCTGGTGGCCAAACTTGTTAATCTACCATTCTTGGACAGAATCAAAGTTTTGGATGTATGCAACGCACTACTCGCATAAAAATTTCATTAAATTGGGGTGCATTTCAGCTACGTTCGCTTTGTAGTTATCCAACCCTGAGTATTTTGCGGCTGAGTGGCATACAGTGACTTAGATGAGTATCCCTTTTGATTCAGAACAGCTTTTAATCGGGAATTCATAGATTCTACAAGTTTTGCTGTATAATCGGAACTAATTTTGTCCCATTCTTCATGTGGTGCCCGTTTCAGATCAGAAGCATTAGAAATATTGTGGTGTCTTATTTTATTCTCCAGCAATGACCACAAATTCTCAATAACGTTGAGATCTGGACTCTATGCAAGTGTCTGCACTACATGTGGGCAGTTCCAGATAAGCCAAGTTTTTACAATACCAGACGTATGCTTAGGATCGTTATCTTCGTAGAACCTAAACGAATCCCTAATGCCCATTTTATCCGCACTTTGTACTTAATTATCTTTTAGCAGATCCAGATACATCTCTTTATTCATGTTTCCTTCGATAAATGTTAAATTTCCGACGCCTGAATAGGATATGCAACCCCATACCATCACCTTACCTCCGCCGTGTTTAACTGTAGAGCACGAATTACATGGTTGAAGTGGCGTGTTTGGTTTTCTCCAAACGCAGAACTTCCCATCAGACCTGAAAAGGTTAAATTTGCTTTCATTCGCAAAAACAACGGACCTCCAGAATGAGATGGCTTTGTTCAAATGCTGTCTGCAAAACTCTATTTTTTGTTTTCTATTACGAGCATTAATAAGCCGTTAATTATATCGGGCAGTCCATCCATGCAAATTTTCTTCGCGCAGAACTCCACGAACCATATCAGGGTTACTGATCAGATTTTTCGGCTTCGTTCGTTAATTTTGGAGCGCTTAAATCGGGTTTTTCTTTAACTTTGCGAACAACCCACCTCTTATCTGCATCATTAAATAATTTATTTGACGCAGATCTGCCTTTATCTTCTATCCTCTTTTCGTAGCGAAACTTTTCTATAATGTAATGGACAGATGGATGGAACTAATATAATAATGGCGAATAACGTCTCTTCATAATGACGAATAACGTCTTCTCTTTTTTCTAGTGAGGTCCGTTTTCACATTTTAGAAAATTTAGATTTTTTCAACTTTTCTATACAAACATTTTTTAAGAATGGCATAAGACGTTAAGCTACACAGAAAAAATACATTTCATTCTCAGAAAAAATATAAAATACACTGCATCATTTAAGCTGCGAGCATATTGAGAAGAGAAATCTATTTGTTTCTATATTTTTTCAGCAAGCTTTGTTTTTCTTATTGTTCTTTCTGCAGTGGTAAACAGTACATTATTAGTTTTAGTTTTATTAAATTTAATAAACATCGAGTCACTTTCTATTTTCTAAAAAACTTGTTTCCAAAAAATTTATTACCTGCATCAAATAAGCTGTGAGTCACTGTATATTCGCACCGCAACCCCATTTTACCACCTATTAGCAAATTGCAAAACGAATTTTAATTTCCTCTGCCGGCTTAGAAATGGCATATCTGTGCGGTATAGCTACTTTCAGCATTAATTAGGATGAATTTGAGGGAAGAGTTGTTTCACTATTTACTAGGATCAATAATTATAGATTTACAAGGTTTGCTTTTAAACTATGGGGAAAAAGAAAAGTGTGAGGGGAACTTTGGCTGTCATATTACAAAGAGATTCGGCAACCGAATTGTACACGATTATGTCACATATACTCACACACTCGCCCAATCAGGTGTTGTTTAGATGTTCAGTTCAGAGCGAAGGCTATGTTGATCATATGTCACAAACACAATCTTATCGCCAGCCGAAGTTTGCACGATAATTTGACATATATTCACACAATCGTCCAAACAGTCGTTTTTCAGATGGCAACGAAACAACATGAGCGGAGACGGTTTTTTCGTAGTTAAAGGTGATACAATCTCAGTTGTTTTGAAAACACATCCCCAATGACGTCAGCCCATCAGCTGATTTTGTCAACTTCGCTCAGAGCCGAATGGTTTAGAATAGATGGTAGATGATACCACAGCCACTATGCTGATGCCAGGATGATGCTGAAGAAGACTACTCACTAAAATTCTTGAAGATGTGGATAAATAGCTCTGAATACAGGGTTGCCAATATTCGACGGACCCATTTGGCAGCCCTGTACCTTTTGACAGAGACGTCAGATCGTTTAATGACATACCGCGTTGGAAGCGTCAGTCCAAGCAGTTTTATACCATGGAACAGTACATGCCACGCGGCCGCTCCCAAATTGTTGAAATTTACATTCAACAAAAGAAGTCAATTGTGAAAACTCAACGTGCGTATAAAAAACTAAATAATGTGAAAAGTGCGCCTTCTAAGAACACCATTAAACATTTGTACGAAAGGTTTTCGACTGGTGATGCTCTTTCTAATCCAAAGAGCCCAAATCAAAACCGGCCAAGGCGTCGCCAAGGACATCCCAAAATCGCCTTTCTTACCACTTTACAACGAATTATCCGCATTGATTTGCATTTATTCCCGTATAAGATTCAATTCACGCAACGATTGTTGCCTGCGGACAAGCCTCGTCGATTGGAATGGACCCAAAGATTCATCGAAATCCGTCGGGTCCGTCGAATATGGGCAACCCTGTAGTAGTAAGTAAGCCTTTTAAATTTAATTATTTATCTATTATCATTACTTAAACATTTTTTTATTGCAATTAGTGTGTATGTCCATATACAGCAACGTGGCATCACTAAACATTTTGAAAGATGAAATGAACGATCGCTACACGTGACATCCATATGTATGTACGTCATGTAAATAGTATAAAAACAAAATTTCTGAATCTCCAGCATACTTTACATATACAAACATATGTATGTATAAACACACACATACATATGCATAGTACGTGCCTAGCAACAGGTACAAACACGCTAATATTCATACCACAGTAATCGAACTACTTAATTAAGCGTTGGTCTCCAAATACTAATTTGCATACTTGTAAAATATACATTCATATGCTCTTACATTAATATAGTTTATTTCCACACTATACAGGGTCCGACACTGGAAGTGTAACCAATTGAAAAGGCCGTAAACTTAGTTTGGAAAACTACTTTAATTCAATTCAAAGTAAAAAATGTGTGAAAATAATGCAAAATTAAGCACTAATTTAAACTTTTGTTTTGACTATGGCCTTAAGACAGTCCAGAAACGAATCGCAAGCTGCCCGAATGTGACTTGCAGGTATTTTGGCCCACTCGCGGACAATGGTTTTTTTCAACGCCTCAAGACTGGAAAATCTCTTAGTTCGGACTTTGCTCTACAAAATGGCCCAAAAGAGAACAATCCACCGGATTCGCATCCGCTGAATCTGAGAGCCATTGTGTGGCCGTTATAAAGTTCGGAACGTTGTTTTTTAGCCATTCTTGGTTCGCTCGAGCTTTGTGAGACGGTGCCGAGTGCTATTGAAACGTTCATGGTCTGCCACCGAAATGTTTGTCTGCCCATGGCTTCAAAGAAACCTCCAAAATTCGCATTTACCTTGACGTCAGGCTCGATGAAAATGATTGGAGAGCGCCCATCTGCGATTACAGCGGCCTAAACCATTAACTGTGGCGGGTGATGCCTCCTGGTGGCTAATCGATGACACAAATTATCTTATGAATGGTTGGTCAAATAAACCCTATCGTTTTGGCAGTTTACGCATTGCTCGATTTGAAAATTTTTCTCGTCATAAAACACAATGTTCGGAAATTTATCGCTTTCGGCCTAGAGAAGCCACTCCTACGTTCTCTCAAGCCTGACTTGATGCTGCTTTGGTGTAAGATCATGCGCCTTTTGGATCTTGTAAGGCTTGTCTTTGAGATCATTTTTCAGTATGAGGCGGATGATGCGGTCTGATATTTTCAGTTCTTTCGCCATTTGATTGTAACTTCGTCGGGGTTTCGCTCAAGTCACTTTTTGAACCATTTCTCGTACCATGCTCCACCTCCATGAAGTTTCGCAATGCTAGCAGTATCATTGTAACGAGTAATGTTGTGACAAACAAAACCTTTATTTACTTTAAGGTGCTCGAGCTCACGAACAATCGCTGGATTTTGATTTGAAATCCATTACCGATTTTCTTTTTTTCGCCTTTACTCTCGGCACAATACTTCCGCGCGCTTGTAAACAATACTCCGGATTGCCATTTAGCCAACTAATCGATTGCCGGACCCTGTAATATTGTGCCTTATACCTACATACATATGCACACAAATAGTTGACTTCGCTCAACGAATTTGGCTGATAACTGACTGAGCTCGGTTTACCATAGAGACGTAGATTATTAAAAAACATTATACTCAGGATATACATATGTACATATTTGTGTACTGACGTTGGTTTAGGTAGGGAGCGTTCATCCATTGGGCCTGTTTCGCCGAGATCCTCCTCGTATTTGTGGTGCGCATCTTGATGTTGTTCTACGCTCTCGAACGGTTTATGGTTTTTATGATAAGTTGTTTCATGACAGAAATACTTTCAGATATAGAAAAGCCATTTTCTGTCTTTCTTGCGCACAGTTGATTTCGAGCTTGGAGCAACCGAATGATGGTCATACGCAAACTCATTCGACTACAACGGCCGTCTTCAGGCACATACACGTATTTTGACATGCAAGTCTAATGGCATTTCAAAAAGCGAAAGTTTCAGAAATCTTGAAAGAGGCCAGGGCGCAATTTCCATTTCTTTAAAAATTTTGATGAGCAAGCCAAAATAAGTGCTCAACTGTGAGTTGTTCTCAAAAAGCAAGAAGACTGATTATAAAACTCTATTGGGGCAACTTCTTAAACAAAGCCAAGATATTTACAACCCAGTAATGAAGTTCACTCTACGAACTCTTGAACATTAAAAATATTCCAATATAGTTTTCTTGCAGACCTGGTAACTACTTACAGAGCATAAAAAATATGTGATTCAATGGATATACAGTCTTGGAAACTGGGAAACTGAATTTGGAAACTATTTGACCAATTCGATTCCTACAAACTTCATTCTATTGGCTTATAATAATGTTTAAAACGCCATATACTCAGTAAAATGTATTGTTATCGCCACAAGCTATGGAAGTAATCGGCTCTAAATTAGCTGAATTTGCTTTGATAACTTTTTGGTCGTCCATATTTATTTTCCTTTGAGTTTTCGCTTAACTAATACCCAAATATTTTCGATAGGGTTTACATTTGGCGACTGTAAAAGCCAATCCAACATTTCAATCCCATTTTGCTGTATCAACTCCACATACCTTCGGCTTCGATGCTTGTGGTGGTTGTCCTTTTGTAAAACCTAAGGTTGTCTATTTCTTCTTAACATCCTTGCAGCTGACAATATTCAAGTATTTGGTAAATTTTATATATCAAAACTGCATTCAAATTGGCAGTAAACACAAGCAAACGGCCAAATATCTTTTCGTAAAAGCAGCCCCAAACATGGACTTTAACTGGATGCTTAATAGTTTGCCTTAGGCCCCACATAAGTCTTTTTTCAATGTGTGATAATGGGAGCAGCGGGTTTTTGAATGTTTCTCGGGATTGAAGGTCCTCTGCATGTAAACGTCAACGAATCGAGTTTTTAGATATGTATGTTACATTAACACCACTTTTCCTTAAATCTGCTCCAGCTTCGAAGCAACCGTTATCGTTTCGCCTCATTATCATTGTGAAAAGAGTTTGGAAGGTGTGACCAACATCCTACCGTTAACCGGCTCTAAGCGATTTTGCAGAGATCAGCTAATTTGCTGACGAAATTAGGGAAGTAACAGTGGTTTATTTATAAAATCATTGAGGTTGTGTTGGTAAATACAAATAAAACAACACTGTCATTACTCCAAGGGTGATAGATCACCAGGTTTGTCCAATAACTATGGGGAAAAACAAAATTGTGAGAGGAACTTCGGCTGGCACGCCGCGGGACTATTCCCAGCCGAAATCTGCACGATAATTTCACATATATTCACGCACTCGTCTAATCAGTCGTTGTTCAGATGGCAACGAAGTTTTTTTTTTCGTATATCACTAACACATTCGAAGTTTTTTCGTAAGCAACCCAATTCATAACTCCTGCTAAGTCAACCCAATCGCTGATTCTGTCAAATTCGCTGAGAGCCGGCTAACGGTCTGATAATGGCCACACTATTAAACATCTTTTCACATTGCACATATTACTTCGTTACCAATGACTGATTGGACGAGGATGATGGATTACCAATAATGATAGAACACAAGATTGCGCCTTCTGAATTCGCTGCGACGTCATGTCTCGAGAATATACAAACAAATGGAAGGGAAATTACTTGTTTGTGAAGAGAAAGAGTAAGCTGAAGCAATAGAAACGGACAGGCGCAAGAAATTATACACACACGCACATACTTTCTTGCCGCGACATCATCCGCATAAAAACGCAAAAAACTGTATTTAGAGGCTTTATATTAATTTTGTGCTTTCATAATTTAACACGCGGTACTTCATTTTCATTACTTTGTTTAATTTAAATCTTCAAATTGCAATATTAACAAGCCATTCACTGAATATTAACAAACAAGTAATTTCTTTTCCTTTCGTTTGTTTTGTATTATGGTTCATGACGTGAGTCGGTTGTGAAAATCGCGAAAAATAAAGTAGCGGTTTTCGGAAGACGCCAACTTTAGCTTTTGTACACCGTAATAGATTACCATGTTTGGCCATCCGAAGCAGGAAGAAAGAATAAGAGGAAGGAAAAGTTCCTCATCTCCTGTCTAAGTCTTCAGAAAAAAACAATTTGTGCTTCTAGTTACATCCCGCCGACTTGACATACCTGAAAAGATTCATTATTCATTCAAATAATCTAACTACGGTATGGCAATCGGCATTTATGTATTTATATTTGGCCCAAGCGTGTCAAATCTACCCACCTACCTAAACATTTTTTTTACTATTAACAAAAGAGTTGGCTATAGACACAAATTGTATGCGGAACGTTTTGCTTATTCATTAATTAGCACTGCAAAAGCTAAAATCATCAAAAATTACGCGCACAAGTCACATCAAGTTCCAGTCAAACAACTTACGAAATGGACGTTGGACTAAAGAAGTAGCCAGTAGTATTCATTGTGCGGTGTGGCGGTGGGAAGCGGTAAGTGCCGAAAGCGTCGCTGGCAGTGTGGCTTGTCTACATATTCCACAAATTTCTACTTTATTTGGGCTGATTTTTTATTTTTTTCTCGTTTAAGTTGTGTATAAACTCATGGCAAATTGCCTAGCGCTCATCGCACAAATTAAAATTCAATGCGATTGACAGCGCAAGTATTTATGTGTGATCTGTTTTAGGTGATTTTATGGAAATGATGATTTTGTCATTTTGTCTGCAAAATATTCACGAAGAGTAAATATTTCATTCAGAAAATCATGCTGCAAAATTATTTTTTTTATATATATTCTTGTAGGTTAGGTTAGGCTAGGTTATGGTGGTCTGCACGACCAACTCACTTAGATCTTACAGGTCCATTGTGATACCACTGTGCTGCACGGGAACCCCATTTACCTTTCTTCGTGGAACCATTTTGTGGCTCTTATGAAACGCAGAATTGATCCCAACCCCACGCCAGACAGCTCTGTAAGAGAGTTAAAAAAGTATTTACCTAGGCAACCTGCTGATTTTAGCTAGGGCTGGACAATTGCAGAGGAAGTGCTCAACTGTATTTTCCTCTTCCTCATCTCTACAACGTCTGCAATATTCATGTGAGAGAACTCCTAGTATTGAGGAATGCCTGCCATATAGCCAATGACCGGTTAGATAAGCCACGACCTTTGATATATTGTCTCTTGAGAGACTAAGCAATTCCGTTGTCCTTTTCTTGTTTATTTGCGGTCATAGTAGCCTAGCTGTTACACATGTATCTTTATCTCTCCATGACCTATTGGCATCTTGGGTAATGTTGTTTTTTTATTATTAGTTTACTTGTGGCCATGGGTATTCCAATGGTATTTTTATGGCTGAGCAGGTGAAGGGCAGTACCTTTTCTGGCTAACTCATCAGCTTTACAGTTTCCCTCAATATCTCTGTGCCTGGAACCCAAATGTGGCTGACCTTGAATACGACACTAATATCATTTAGGGCTGCCCGGCATTCCTGTGCTACCTTCGATCTGAGTATAACCGCATTCATTCATTTGATGACCGCTTGACTATCCGAGAATATATTTATTGCCGTTTTGGCCGTGGCATGCGTATTTAGATATGTAGCCACTTCTTTTATAGCTAGAACCTCTGCCTGATAAGTAAAAATGCTACCCTATAAATTTGTTTTATGGTAAAGAAAATGGGACTCATTTTTTCTACTCTTATTTAATATTTACCCATGACACCAACGTTTTGTAAATTTTCATTGAATTTCCATGGCACTTCCCGTAAATTTTGTAAAAAATATCTCCCTCTTTTAATTTCTCTTCATTTATGGGGTTAGGGGTAGTCAGAATTTTCAAAAAATTGTATTTTCATTTTCATTTTCTTAAAGTATAATATCGTAAAAATATTGTGTGAAAATTTGAAGTGAATCCGACAAATACTTTTCGAGTTATTCAACAATTAACAAAGAGCGCTCGGGCAAAAACAAAACCTTAAAATGGGTTTTCCTCAAAATTATGTTTTTTGAACTGGTGATCACTGTAACTTCAAAACCGCTTGAAATTTTGCTCAAATCAACTCGAAACATGATGTATTAATGCTATGTTTTTATTTTTGTAAAATAAAGCAATTGACTAGCAAAAAAAAATTATTGAAAATCATCCTTTTTTCGGGCCTATGACTACGCCTAACCCTTTATACGACGGCTCTGAGTTTCACAAGCATTTGCTTACTTTTCCTCGCCAGTTCAATTCCTAGGAAAGCGTTTAAATACACCAAGAAACAAAAGCACTTTGGTGTTTGTGACCACAAGTTTACCCTCTATCACACATCTTTTTTATCTTTTATTTTGCCGGGTTTAAACTTATTCCCTATTCTATTTTATGAGGACACCATTTTTTCCAAAAAAAAAATTTTATTTTTCAACATAGTCGCCTTTTAGAAAGATACACTTCTTCCAAAGCTCTGGCAATTTTTTCACCCCTCTAAAAAACAGAATTTGTGGAACTCTCAAAAATACGCCTCTGTCTCGGCGATGACTTGCTCGTTTGAACTAAATTTTTTCAGCGCGAGCCATTTTTTCATGTTAGGGAACAAGAAAAAGTCCCAGGGAGCTAGATCGGGTGAATACGGGGGGTGCGGCAGCAATTCATAACGCAATTCATGCAGTTCTGCGGCAATAACTCCGGATGAATGTGCTGGTAGGTTATCGTGGGGAAACAGCACCTTCTTTTTCGCCAAATGCAGTCTCTTTCAATTTTTCGTGATAGCGATCCAATAATTCACTGTAGGCTTGTCTAGTGATCGTTCTTACTTTTCCTTAAAAAATCCATGAGAGTGACGCCCTTCGCAGCCATGACCTTTTCGATCGATGGGACGGTTTTTACCTTCTTTGGAGCATATTCACCGGGAGAAATCCATTGTTTTGATTGTTGCTTAGTTTCTGATGTGTAATGATAAATCCAGGTTTCCTCCACGGTGACAACTCAATGAAAAAATTCCTTTGAATCTCGCTTAAATTACTCCAAACTCTGCTTCGAAGTTAACAGCCGCATCTGCTTATTGTTGCTTGGGAACAATCGCGGCACCCATCAAGGCAACAATTTTTTCATCGCCAACTTATCATGTTAAATATTAATTGCTGTTCCGGTCGACACACTTATTCGTCGATCAGCGCGAGTCATGTCGTGGACTTTTTGCAAGGCGTTCTGGTCGCTCCTCATCAAAAACGGATGTTCGCAAGCGTTTAAATTCGTTGAACCAATATCTAGCTATGGTCATAGATGGCGAAGCGTCCCCACAGACAGCATCCAACTTTGCTTTTATCTCCACGCATTTTTTACATCCAAAAACAAAAAACGAATTGCCGAACGATCCTGCTCTTTTTCCATCTTAACGCAAATTACGTAAAACGTCTTACTCGAATGGCTGCCAAATCCAAACTAACCTATTTGTTTCGCCGTCGTTTGATAGATGGCAGCACCCGATGCTAACACCAACTTCCCTTAAGAACGCCTCCTGTCATCAAACAGGGTACTTATTGAACCGCCCTCGTAGGTCTATAAATTTGTCAGATAATTTATTCACCTGCCAGTTTTTACCATCAAATTAAACCTACTCTTGCCAGAGATTGTCGAGTTTAAACATACAAATTGACATAAAAAACATCATCCAAATTTTTTTTATAATAATTCCATTCTACGAACAAAATGGTAGTCCAGTTTTATTTATTAATTTTTTTATTATGTATAAATTATAATGAAATCATGGGTTTTCGATTGCAACGAAAAATCATATAAATCATATTTCAAAATCGCCGAGAGACATTTTAATTTTGTTTATACGCTTACGAATACGTATGTATGGATATTAGTTCCAATTAAACGAATTGTAAACTAATAATGTCAATGAAATAATGTGTCTATGTATGTATGTATATAAAACCATTTAAGAAAAATAATAATATATAAATATGTACATAAATACATAAATCCTACGACTCCATTTCTAATTGAAATGATTGCTGCACCAGTCGCATAAACATTTTTCAATCTCCCCGGCTGGGCAATAAATGTGGGTGGGCATGTGTGTGCCAAATACCCGACAACTATAGACTCGCTAAAATTCGCAAATTCTTTTTTGTTTAGGGGGCCAACTGGAAGAGGCTCGCACACACACTAAAATAAACAAAAAATGTTGCCGCAACGCACTCACAAAACCACAGATAGCGTAATCGGCGTGGTTGGGAGAGGCAAAAACGAGTGTGTATACAAACAATTCAATGCCATTCATATGGCTATCACGTGAAGTGAGTATCTGGAACGTGTAAGAAACGTGATAAAAGTTTTAATGGAGAATATGTGTACTAAGAAAGAGCGTAAGCAGCATGTGAGAGTGTGTAGTGTAAACGCGAGCGTGTGAAGAGAGTGTGAAGAAGGTCGCGGTGACTGCGACTTCGATAGCGACAATAAATGAGAAATAAACGAATTTATTTATTTGCAAGTACATACATATGTATGTATGTATGTATGTATGTATATACTCTTTTTATAGTGAACGTTAAGGTGTTGATGTGAGGCAACACAGTGCTGCAAGGGGGACACGTTTACTTCGGAAGCAATTAAAAATCAACCACAGACTGCGAGCGGTTTTTCAACTCACTCCTGGAAGAAGGTTATCACGGCACTCGATTAATATACTCGTACAATTCTTATTTATAATTTTTTTTTTTTTTTTTTTTGTATTTTCAATTATTTGTTCCGTTCATTTACTCCCCGTTTAAATTTTGCACATGTATGCCCCCATACAGATGTAATTGCTTAAAAATGAATATTATGAAAAAAAATATAATATAGTATTTGATTGGGATTTTTAATTCGACAAATACGTACATATTCATATTTACGTCAAAGGTTTTGTTTTTCTTGTTTAATGTACCTAAAAAGCGGCACTGATTATAATAATAAGTGGCATACAAAGGTGATTGTGAAACTTTCAAAGGAAATGGGTGTTCACGTGCTAGAAATTTTTTTTCGTTTTAATTAATAAGAATTTCCAAATATTAATGTACGTATTTATATATTTCCACTTTATCCCAGCAAATGCTCAGAGTCTTAAATGAGTCATTGAGAAGAAGTAAATCGGAGCATTTATCCTCATAATGAGCTGATTTAAGAAGGTGATTCCCTTCTCATGAAGGAGCAATTGTAAAAGCTCGAACATGAGTCATATGTAATTCTTATTGACCTCCTTTCAGATTTCCATGGGATTTTTCTTTAATTTCAAAAAACTATTTTTACAAATTGGTCTCGGAAGTTACCATATACTTACAGCTTTTTTTTTTTAGAAAATAAATATTTTGTTTTTCTTATTAAACAAACTGAAAACAAATTTCTTCCTATAAATTCTTTCATTGATTTTATATATGTATATATAAAGTTGTCTAACAAAGATGAATCGCTGCTGATGGGCTGTGGCGGCCATTTTGTTTTGGCGACGTCGGTCAAATCTGTTGTGTGTCATTCAATCACTGATGTTAAATAGCACTGAGCAGCAAATGCAAATCATACTCCTATAAATTTATTTGGAAATATTGTATGGGTTGGAATCTCTCGCGGCGGTTACTTGAATTGGTCACCAATATCTTGCGATGTGATCTCGCTAAACTTTTTCTAGAGTGATTATTCTTAAGCATGGGGAAAAGATTTTTAGAAGTTTGGCCAAGATAGGACCGTTCACCGGCTCTCAGCGAATTAGCAGGAATCAGCTGATTGGTTGACCTAACAGGACAGGTGAAGACAGAGGTCGTTGTTTACGAAAAAACTGAGATTGTGTTGGTGGCATATGAAAAAAATCAACACAACGCTCTACCACGTCGCTTCGTTACCGTCTGAACAACGACTAATTTGGCATGGCAGCCGAGGTTACTCGCTCAATGTCGTTTTTCATTATAGCTGAATGCCAAACCTGAAATGGTAAAACAATTCAGAGAGTGTGGCTAATATCTGACTCTTAACCGGCTCTTAGTGAATTTGGAAGAATAAGTTGATTGGCTGACGTCACGGGGATGATGACAGCGGTTTGTTTACGATAAAACTAAGAGTTGTGTTGGTGAAATACGAAAAAAATCAACACAGCTATTGACTTCGTTGCCGACTGAGCAACGACTGATTGTCCGAGTGTGTGAATACGTGTGAAATGAGCGGGCAGAATACTGCTGCCGACGGCCCTGTGACGTAGTAGCCGAAGTTAGTCGCAGAATTTTGGTTTTCACCCTAGCTAATTTCCAAACCTGGTAATCTATCATCCTTGATTTTTAAGTCGAGGAGCTATGCCATTACCTCAAAATCAATATAACTCCGTCATCATTAAAGAGATCAAAACTGCTATGGATGACGTATTCAAAGAATGATTGAATTCAAATTTCACATCTCCACTGGTTTCCTGCAGGCCAAACTATTAGTGATGAACTCCATGAAAGAATACAGAAAAATTCTCTACCGTGGGGAAAGGATGAGTAATACTTGTGTGTTCTCAACCAAGTCAATATCCTATCTCAGCACGTATTGCCTCTGAAACTTCTACATCTTTCACAGAGGTTATGAAAAGAAGAATTTAAAGCGAACACTACGCGCATAGTGCAACCATCCACAAGATATCACGCTCTACGCCCTCAAGAGCTTTTCTCCGAGTCCACGAACCCAAATGTTCAACATTTCTGTATAAATAGTGGTTAGCCACCTGAGTTATCAAGCTCAAATAAATACTTTTGTAATAAACGTACAGAAAATCACAAAACATTCACCTAATGTTCATTATAGATGGCGTGCCGCGAGCATACGGATTTGCAGATTCTTTACGATAGTTTCAGTTACATTTTAATTTGTTTTAAATTTTACTTTTATTTTGATTTATTTCATTTGTTTTGATTTAATTTAATTTCATATGTTTATTTCTACTATATTTTATTTTAATTTATTTAATTTTTTTTATAATTTTTCATTTATTTTCGTTTCGTTTTATTTTACCATATTTATATTCTTTTTCTTTAATTCCTATTTAAATTTTTTTTTTTTCTTATTTTTTTACTAGAATTTTTTGACGTGATAACGTCTTACAATTCGATTTAACAGGCTGCACGCACGAAAAAATGTGTCGTTACCTTGCTCATTAGTGTTACCTTGCTCTTTAGTGTAACCTTGCTCATTAGTGTTACCTTGCTCATATGTAGTTACCTTGCTCATTGCGCATATGTACATATATAAATTCACGTATTTGTATTTGCATATGCCTTCTTATTGATTATTATTAATTTGATTCACTTGAAGAATTTAAAATAAAACCAAGTTTGTTAATAATACCTGTTGTTTTAATGTTATAATTATTAATTTTTTTATTATATATGAAGGAAAAAATGTATTTTAATATTTACCATATACCTTATAAGATATGTTGTCTATACTAATATTATAAAGAGGAAAACTTTGTTTGTTTGTAATGAATAGGCTCAAAACTACTGGACCGATTTTAAAAATTCTTTCACCATTCGGAAGCTACATCATCTACGAGTAACATGGATTATATTTTATTTTGGAAATAGGGCTCGAGATATAGGTCAAAACGTGGACCCCGGTAACCTTTGGATGTGTATGTACAATATGGGTATCAAATGGAAGCTGTTGGTGAATGCTTTAGTCCAGAGTATTTTTCATGCCGCTCCGTGACTAGGGTCTCGAGATAGAGACCAAAACGTGGACCCTAGAATGTGTTTGTACAATATGGATATCAAATTGAAGCTGTTGGTGAATGCTTTCGTACAGAGTATTTTTCATGCCGCTCCGTGACTGGGGTCTCGAGATATAGAACAAAACGTGGACCAGGGCAACCTTTGGTTGTGTATGTACAATATGGGTATCAAATGAAAGCTGTTGATAAGTGCTTTAATACGGGGTAATTTTCATACCTATTGATGACTAGGGTCTGGAAATATATGCCAAAACGTGGACCCGCCGTGTCTTTGCACCGAATTAAACCAAACTTACACACATTGTTAAGGAGGTATTGAAGATGGTTTCCGTATAGTTTGGATACCTATTGGTAGATAGAGTCTCGAGATATAGGTCAAAACGTGGACCCGGGTAACCTTCGGATGTGTATGTACAATATGGGTATCAGATGAAAGCTGTTGGTGAATGCTTTATGTTATGTTATGTTATGTTATGTTATGTTATGTTATGTTATGTTATGTTATGTTATGTTATGTTATGTTATGTTATGTTATGTTATGTTATGTTATGTTATGTTATGTTATGTTATGTTATGTTATGTTATGTTATGTTATGTTATGTTATGTTATGTTATGTTATGTTATGTTATGTTATGTTGTGTTGTGTTGTGTTGTGTTGTGTTGTGTTGTGTTGTGTTGTGTTGTATTGTATTGTGTTGTGTTGTGTTGTGTTGTGTTGTGTTGTGTTGTGTTGTGTTGTGTTGTGTTGTGTTGTGTTGTGTTGTGTTGTGTTGTGTTGTGTTGTGTTGTGTTGTGTTGTGTTGTGTTGTGTTGTGTTGTGTTGTGTTGTGTTGTGTTGTGTTGTGTTGTGTTGTGTTGTGTTGTGTTGTGTTGTGTTGTGTTGTGTTGTGTTGTGTTGTGTTGTGTTGTGTTATGTTATGTTATATTATGTTATGTTATTTTAACTCATTCTCTATATCCATACAAAATATCTATCAAACAAATAAAATTAAAATTTTCTTTTGTAAAATGTAACCATTCAATCAGTATTTTCTTATGACGTTATCACGTTAAACTATCGTCAGTAAACCGACTTTACAGACAACCTCTTTTTTATTATGTTTTATTTTATTATATTTTTTTGCTTTTTTTTAAATTTAGTTTTATATAATTTCACTTAATTTAATTTTAATTTAGTTTCAACTTTGTTTTATTTTATTTAATTCCATTTCAATTCGTTTCACTTTACTGTTTTTTTGTTTTTTGTTATATTGCATTTTATTTCGTTTTATTTTCATGTATTTTAATTTATGTTATTTAATGTCATTTTCTTTTATTCAACGTTGTCATATTTTAGTTTATTTTATTCTGTTTTATTTCATTTTACTTTAATTTTTTTTTTTCACTTTGTTTCCTTCAATTTTTTGTTTTATTTCATTTTATTTTATTGTATTTTATTTAATTTTTATTTTTTGATTTTATTTTATTTTAATTAATTTTTTATTTAAATTTTTAGTTTTTAATTTAATTTTATTTTTTTATTTTATTTCGCTTTGTTTTTTTATTTCAATACACATCATTTTGTTTTATTTTATTTTATGTTGTTTTTGTAACATCGCAGTTAATTCTATTTTCTTTATTGCATTCTTTTTATTTTACTTATTTTATTTTATTTTATTTTATTTCATTTTATTTTACTTTATTTTATTTTATTTTATTTTATTTTATTTTATTTTATTTTATTTTATTTTATTTAATTTTATTTTATTTTATTTCACTTAATTTTAGTATACTTATATGTATTGGGTTGGGGAATAAGTTCGTAGGGGTTTTACCGAAGACTTTTATTTTAATAAAAAACAATAATTATATCAATAAGTTAATCAATTATATATTCGCAGTTGCTGTTTACAACCTCTCGACCAATTTGTTCATGCCGTTCCGCCAAAAATCACCTGGTCTGGTATCAAAGAAGTAGTTAAGCCAGTTTTTAAGGACATTTTTGTCATCGAAGGTAACGCCCTTCATATGGTGTGACAGGGAGCGGAAAAGATGGCAATCGGTCGGTGCAAGATCCGGAGAATACGGCGGAGGGACTTCCCATTCAAACTTTTGGAGTGTGGCTTTGACGACTTGTGCAACATGTTGTCTAAAGATGTCATGAATACGTATGGTTTGGTCACGTAGGGCTCCCTGTTGACCGTGACAATCTTTTCGAGCATTCCTTCCCAGTCCCACCAAACACATATCATGGTCTTCTTTGGATGAACATCCAGCTTGAATCTCGGCTTCGGGAGTCACTCTCCTGGAGCCACAAAATCCTTTTTTTGCTTCATATTGATGTATAGGCACCATTTCTCATCCCCCGTGACGATTCGGTACAAAAAGCGCTATTTATGACCGCGAGTTGCTCGATGGCGGGCAAGATGCTGAGAAGAAATTTGAAGGCGACTTTCTTTGTTTTTTTCGTTGAGCACGTGAGACACCCAGGCTCCCAATTTTTCGGAAAATCCCATTGAATGAAGGTAACTGAGAATCGTTTTATGATCACAGCTCATTTCTTCCGCCAATTTACGACTAGTTTGGCGACCGTTCTCCTTCAAAAATGTTCGGAGACGTTCTTCATCGAATGCAGAAGGTCCTCCGCTGCGGGACGTGTCATCGCCGTCAAAGTTGCCATTTTTGAACTTTGTAAACCATTGCCGTGCTGTAGACTCACCAATGACACCTTCTCCGTACACGTCGCAAATGTCCCTGGCTGCTTCGGCAGCTTTTTGACCTGGATGAAAAGCAACTAAAGCAGATATCGAAAATGTTGATTTTTACCTCTTGGGTATTCCATTTCTAAGCCTCAAAACTAATAAAAAATTAAATATCTCAAAAATGCTATTGACAAAATTTTGTAGAGCAGAAAGAGTTCTATCGAATGAATATTTACCCTTTGTCAAAAAGCAAACAAATCGATGTAAAATAAAAGAAAATATAAAATATAAAAATATTTTAGTTTCACTATATCCAACGCCGACTTTGTTTTACTTATATTTTTTGTGATTAGGCTGGATTCAATAGTTAAATTTATTCCTCAAACTTATCTTAAGTAAAAAGATCTGTTCAGGTTAAGAATTTAAAACTTTTTAGTTACAACAACAAAACTGGATATTTTCAATATAATAATTTCATATTTGCTTTCTCTCCAGTAAAATTGCAAATATTTATATACTGAAGCTATTTTGCGGAGCATCCAAATATTTATAATCCGAAGCTATTTTGCGAAACATCGACAGCTAATAGAACAGTTCAACAGCTATTCTTCGCCCGCATAATAAAGACTAATTGGCACACCCACTGTCAACACTACCAATTTGCATATACTTATACATATATGTATCAAAAATGGGGTTGGGCAGTGTTTACTTTCCCTGTACCAGAATGTTCAGATGTACGGTGACAGTTAAAGATTGTCACCAAAATTGTTAATTATACGCTCGAGTTAGCAACGCTGCGTTGGACAAAGAGAATAAATTTGGAAATTTCGATTAATTTTCATTAGGGCATTAAAAGGTAAATATGTATACCAATTGTGAATTGAGCTGATTTTGTATGATTATTTAAAGAGTAATTAGCACAACCATTATCCATTCACTGGTTCAAGGCAGCTCGGAATCTTAATTTGTTTTCAGATTAGTGGACTGATATTGAAGCATCGTACAGAATTAGAAAGAAGCATAGCTGACGCTCTATGTATTGAAATCTCTTCAATGCAAAAGGGTTCATATGGGGCATGACTGACATAAACTACTACCACCATCGGGAGAATCGAGAAAGTGGTACAAATAGCCTTAATGCTACTCGGTGCTCAGCAAAATTAACAGAAAAATATGAGAATTTGCTTATTAAAAGAGCACAAGTGAAAAATTTTAAGCTCTTTGAAAATACCACTTGGTTCTCAGTGAAATTAAGAAAAAATGTTAAGCTCTTTAAACATTTTTATTGGGGTGAAGGTGGGGAAGTAATGAATATGTTAAGAAAAGGTTTTGTTAATAATTTCCCTTTTTAGCTTTAATTTAATTTTAAATTTTAATTTTATAATATTATCTATTACTTAGTTTGCAATAAATATTAAATGTTGCAAAATATTATCTTTGAATCACCAATCACTAACCAATAGATAAGAGTTATAGAATTACATAGTTGACCAATCAGCGCCGATTATTCAGAAGAGACTTAATCTTATTAGCTTATACTTGTATTAGATATTAAATATTGCAAACATTTTTGATCCAACCAATAGCACTGAGCTCGGATAGCTGATCTTACCTAATTCGGATGTTCTAAATCCGTTTCGTCGTATTGGTACAGTTTCCAAGTAACAGTATTTGAAAATTTCTTTTGGGCAGCTTAGAGCTCATTTAGAAACAGTTTTGCTTCACATAATATAGTATATTGCACAAAATGTCAGCAAAATAGCTTGATTAGTAGTATTATAAATAACTCCCACGAAAAAGTAAAAATTTAAGCAAATTTTCTTTACAAAAAGAAAAACTAAAAAATACCATGAAATGAGACTATATCGTCCCCTTAGTATAACAATAGCCTATGTGCTCATAGGCTATTATTTTTTTTTTTTTGAATTTTTGGATTCTCCATCGTCGATTTTATATGTGGTCAAAATTTTGTCAAATTCTAGTTCCACAAAGTGGGTCAAAACGTCAGTCAAAAAATAATAAATATTTACAGACATAACGAGATTTGAGTGAGACAAAAAGTTTGAAATTCATTTTCTCAAAACATCAAAAAAATTTATAGGCTATTTTAATACTAAGGGGACGATATACCTATGAATTTTTTTTTTTTTCAATTTCAAGCGTTTACTAACAAAAAAATGGTTACAAATTTAATCTTCAAAATAATAGCCATCGCTAGCGACACATTTTTCCCATCTCTCAGGCAATTTGTGGATGGCGCGCCAAAAAAATTGGCCGTCTTTGGCCACAAACCAATCATCGAGCCATTTTTGGCTTCTTCGTGAGAAGCGCTGCTCGGAAAGTGCGTGGCCCATCGACGCAAACAAATGATAATCGGAAGGCGTCAAGTCTGGTGAGTAGGCCGCATGCACCAGCGGTTCCCAATCGTACGTCTCCAACAATTCCGGGGTCGGTCTTGTTTGATGTGGCGGTGCATTGTCATCAAGAAAAATTACTTTGTGACGCCGATCGGCATATTCTGGCCGTTTTCGGCGGCTCAAATCAGCCAATTGTCGTTGGTAGCATGCAACGTCAACTGTTTCACTTGGCTTTAATAGCTCGTACCAAATCATACCACGCAGATCCCAGAAAACACAGAGCATTGCCTTGCGGCCGAAGCGATTTGGTTTGGCCGATGTTTTTGGCTTGCGGCCGGGCGGACCATACGATCGTTTACGCTTGGGATTGGAGAAATACACCCATTTTTCATCAATCGTAACGATTCGTTGCAAAAAAGGCTTTCTTTTGAACCGGGAGAGCAGCATTTCACAAGTGGTTTTTCGATGTCCGCAAATCGTAGTTTGAAACCACGAAATTCGACATTTTTAAGAGCGACAAAAATGCATTGTTGTATGAAACGTAACAAACAATGAACTGAATATTGTTGACAGACGACATTTGGGAAGGTTTAAAAATACTCCTAGCGGCATCTATGGACTAAATAAAAAAATATTTTACGTGTACCTATTACGATTTAAATGCCTTTCTAACTTTATAACGTGAGGTTGTTTTTCGAAAACTCTCAGAGGCCCTAAGCTATTATTCAGCTAATATTCACAAGCCCTTGTCTCGAAAACTTGGGCCAGTCTGACAGGACGTCAGAAGACTCCAATCAATTAAAATCACCTGTTAAAACTTTTGCCCAAATTTTGCGCTTGCACAGAGTTATTACATCAGATCAGTTCAATCCGTACAGCTTAAAAACTAAGTCATGCGTCATGAATATTCAGCGTTGCCATAAATCACCATACACTCCATAAGTTACTACACCTTAAGAATACGTTACGATGCGTTCCACAAGAATGATGAAAGGCGAAGCAGAATAGCACTTGGGGTACGTGATTTTCACTTTTGCCAAACATCTGGTACAAAGTATAAGTATGTTTAACGTGAGTGAAGACTAAAAACTATATCAGCTGTTCTATAGCCAGCCATATGATTGCTCATCCTCCCATCAGTATTCCTACAGGGAGGCTGCTTATCTCATAAATAAGTATTTGTACTTGCAATTCAACCATTTTTCCGCCTCTTATTTTGTAAAATTATATTCTTATGCCTGACTGACGCTGACCTAAATTCACTTACGTACTTACAACCTTGTAACATAAGTAAACATGTAGAAGAAGTTTTGTAACACCTGCTGTTTGGGTGAGCATCAAATTAAACCAATAATTTTCTCTCACGAAAAAAGTCCAAATATATAAAACATACAAACAAGAAGATGTATATGTTTCTGATTGCATATGAATAAATTCAATTTACAAAATGGCTCTAACAATATTTGTAAATAGTCCACGTATGACTACGATAATTGCTGATGATTGAAGGTGCAATAGCCATCCGCCCTTTAACAATTATACACAATTCCTCATTCACAACAATTGACGGGTATCATTCGTACAAATCAATTCAATTGAGATTGTGCACTCAATTCATTATTCATTGTTTGCTATTCTATAGCTTTGCAATTATTCTACATATATGTATATGTATGTATGTATGTGTGTGTTTGTATATTACTGCTGTGTCCTGTATTTTTCCCATAGCATATAAATCTATGAATGCGCTGAGGTTAGGCGGCTGTCGTGCCCCCAATGAGCACCTAAGGTGATGCTTGTGACAGTTGGTGCCGGTCACGAATTGATTTTAGCTACACAAATATTTAAGATTCAAATTTTCAGCTAAAAATGTCTGGGTTCAAACAATGGCTATTCAGCCGGTGACCTTGACTATGAGCACCATACACCTGCTCTGTATATGGAATGCTGCATCTCTTAGAATTCGATTTCTTACATACATATATATATGTATATTGTGTATATATTGTGAATATGAAAAACTAGCCCCACCTGTGGCTTAAAATTAGCGCAATACAAAAAAAAAGTGGTAACGCACGAACTAATAAAAATACAACTGCAGAAGCTATATAAGGATAATTTGGTTGATCAATAATGTTCTACCAAAAAAAAAAAAAACACTGAGTCCTAGTGTTTGTTTCAAATCCTACTTATTTCGCGCGGTTTAGCACGCTTTATAATCCTTTGGGTCACGACAGCGCTCAATGAGGAGAGTAACACATAAAAAGGCAGCTAAATTGCGGTCTCCAAAATGCTGTGTCAGTAGAGAGTGGAATTATGTAAAGGTGAAGTAATAATAGAGTAGTACGAAAAATTTCATACTGCCTTTTTTAAGTGTTGTGTTTTTTGTACACTCTGATACACAGTCAGGCTCCAAGCCTATTATGATGGCGAAGGGGTAAAGAACAGAAATATAAAAAAAGTTTACCCTTTTTGACTATTAAAGGAGCAATTACTTGAATACTTTTTGTAATACATAGACGAGTGCATATTACTTTTGGCAATCATCTCCACTATGAAAATTAGTTTCGTCATATAAATCAACTGATTTAATGCATATGTCGGTAGGTAGGTAGGTAGGTATAGTGGTTGTCGTTTGACACACCTAGGCCTGCTGTAGGCCCATTGCGATACCACCGGGGCTGTCCCCTCTCCTCACTCTACATTGTCTTCATTGAACCAACCTGTGGCTTTGATATATCCAACAAGACTTGTTATTTTTATATTGGCTACTTCTGCCAAGTTTTTCAGGGAGCATTTTCCTAAAATATTGAACCTTCTTCTATCAAGAGCCATGCACACGCATAGAAAGTGTTCTAGTCTAGTCTCTTCTTCTTCAATGTCGTTACAGCTTCTGCAATAGTCGTTATAGGGCGCTCCCAGTCTACTGGCATGCCTGCCAATCAGACAATGCCCTGTTAGGTCCCCGAGAAGATTTCTCATGTTTTTCCTGTACAGTTTTAACAGTTGGTTTGTGCGGCCTATGTTCCATTCCGGCCACGTCATTCTATGTACTAGTTGCACAGTTCAGGGACTGAGACCATAGCCTGTTGGCAGCACTGATAGTGTGTATATCTATAAGCATCTTGCAAGTTGCTAAAGGTACAGGTACGTTCGCTTTGTCAGGTTGGATCGGTAATGTGTTACCATATCTCGCCAGTTCATCGGCCTTGCAGTTGCCTTCTATGACCCGGCACCCAGAGCAAGTTTATTACAAAGAAGTGTGATAGTTCTGTCAAAACGTCGATACATTCTTTTACTGTCTTCGAGTTAATATTAGTCGATTTTAAAGCTTTCACGGCCAATTGACTATATGAATATATGTTTATATCTCTAGTTGTGAGGACACTTTTATTTAGGGCTAGCAGGTCTTCTCTGATAGCCAATATTTCAGCTTGAAATACGCTGCAGTGCTCCGGTAGCCGGAATGAGATGTTGACATTCATTCCTTCAGAATGAAGGCCTCCGCCTACTTGATCATTTAGCTTGGAACCAACAGTATAGAAGCTGATTCCGCTTCTATTGTCCATTGCCCCATTGTCCCAATCTTCTCTCGTTGGGAAAGTTGTGGTAAAGGATGTGTTTAAATGCTACTCCACTGAGCTACAAAAGTCTGTCGTTTGATGTAGGAAGGGGTGTTCGTCTAGTATTCTTGCGTTATCTCTTCCGTTAGTGGCTAAGTTGGCAGATTCTCTTAACCTAAGTGCCGATTCCGCCGCCAGCTGTTTGCTGTAGGCCTTAATTGGTAATAGGTGCAGCATGACATTCATCGCTGCCGTGGGCGTAGTCTTTAGGACCCCGCTTATGCAGAGACTAGCACCCCTTTGAATACTTTCCAGGCATTTTACTGTTGTTCTTTTCTCGAGTATTGGCCACCAGACTAAGACACCGTATGTCATGATAGGTCTTACCACTGCTGTATATAGTGCACCAAGAAACTAAGCAATTGCGATCTCGAATATCGCGAACTTATGCATGGAAAGCATCCATATTCTCGCACTCTTGCTAAAATATCTAACTAAGCTTTCAAAGTACTCGAATGGCTTGAGGTAAAAAACTCCTATTAAAATGGTGAAATTGTTAAATAAAGTTTCGCTCTAGTAAATTTGCGAAGCCCCTCCGAATGCATAAAAGACATGAATTCTGTTTCAAGAAATTCGATAACGTGATTACGAAGAACGCAAGGCGTGAATTCAGCAGCTCTATGTTCAACTTAAATTAGTAAATAAAGACTTATAAAGAGTATATGTATAGTTTTTCAAGCGCTTATGTAAAGGCTTTATGCGGAAATGCATCTGGTACTCGAAAAATATTTTTGTTTACATTATTGGTCACTACTCATGGCTGTGGCGTAATAATTTTTCGAAGATGTTGCTTGTGTAATAAATTATTTGAAATCCAATACCCAAATTCTTTCAATAAATAATTTTTGTTGGTGTGAGTGCTTTTTCCGTCCACCCAAGGATGCTTCGTTAACCCCTCCAATCCAATCCAATCCTGTGTACTGCTTCCTGGCATATGGCATAAACGTACGCTTGCATCAGTCCAAGTTTTTCTGCAAATTGCGCAGAAGGCATTTTTAATTTTGAACAAAAATAAATGACATTTCACGGATTTCACATATTTGCTTCATATACATAAAATTCAAACTGAAAATTTAAGACAAAACATCGCTGTAAGCAAATAACATTTTGAAGAAAATAACAAAATTGTCCCCAACTATGCCATATATCCGCATGCGTCCAAAGAGCAACACCTGAAACATCTAACGAATAGAGGCAACATTGTGAAATATAAGGCAGCTGTTAGAAAATTAACAGAGAAAACTGCCTTATTATTTCACCTTTTTTAGTCCACCATCGGATAGAGCAGTTACTGAAGTGAACCGCAAGTACCCCTACTATGAGTGTGAAATCTACTCTTGAGAGTGTAAGCGGATAGTTCGTGGTTATAGTCTTGTAAGAGCGCAGCAGGATTTTGGCAACTGTGTAAGATGTTAATAAGCGATTCCATGTCAAGTGATTCAATTGTATTTTGGGCATTGTTCTAAATATTTCTGAGAAAAAAAAAATTTAATCATTCTGAGATGTATTCGATATTGAAAATTTTGGCATGGGCTTTTTAGTGCAAATTTTTTTTCTTTCTAAAGCTATCGCTTCTCAGCAGACAACATCAACACGCCACAGCGCAATTTGAAGAAGCAACTCGGCCGAAGTAACTTCTTGTTTAGTTTGTTCGTTTTGTTTTTTTTTTGTTGTTGTTGTTTTTTCACTCCTCTCGGGAGCATAGGGCCTCGACAAGACTTATCTTGCGTTGGTTTAGTTAGTCTGTTTGATTTCTGACAGGATAGATGATTAGCCTGCCGCTACCAGTCCTAAATAGCGGGAATGGTCACCTGTCATTGATAAGGAACAACGCCTTCTTACTGCTTGGAGCGCCATCTCTATTTCACATTTTTCTGCCAGAAGGATCGCATAGATGGTTGAGGACTTCACTCAATCTGGTGTGTCTGCGCTATTACCGCGGTCGTCCGCTTCCTCTTGCTGGCGCAATGGGTAACTGAGTGTTTTTCTTTGTTTTTGCTTGCTTCAGCAGCCACGGGAGTAAAGATGGAAAGCAGAAATTTTTGGGTTTGAGAAATGAGATTTTTTTTTTTTAGAAACAGAGAAAGTAGGTAAATTTGGGAAAGTGCGAGAACCGTGCTTTACGTGGGATTCGAACCCTCTGAAATGGCAGGTTAGTGCACTTATGCTAGACTACCGAGGCCGTTTGTGCGTTACTGGTATCGAAATACGCTATACATTTGTCCCCAGTTAGCGCTACAGTTAATGTTCATATTGAAAATATTTCTTCTTTTTCTGTTTTATTTACACAATAAACGCCTATTCGGTTTTTGAGCGAGTGCAACAAAGTTCGTCAATCTTGCGCGTCCATATCTCAACACAGAAGGAGTAAATTGCCTATCTAGTCCATGAACTCGCCTAAGAAAAGCTGATATCAACACCACCCACGATATGCGGTACAGAAACGTATTCGTATTTGACTGTTGTTTGCAACGGAAACATAGAGCGTTGGATGGCATCAAGATAGCGTTTAGCAATTTGAAATTCCGAATTGAAGTGGAAGAATTTTTACTAAACTGCCACTTTTGCATTACATGTTAATTTTATTCGCAGAAACGCATACATTAAAATGATTGTCAAATTCAAATGAAAAGTTCAATAAATAATAAAACAACCTTTGCTGAGCATTAAGCGGCAATTCAGAGGAAAATTCGACGAAAAATTAAAGCATTCTATTTATGCATATCCGGTTTTATATATTGTAATTATTCTACTCCACTCACTTCATTTTTTTTGTTTTTCATTTTGTTGATTATAGCTTACGAAATAAGTAGCTGACTCACTCGCCTACTCAACCACCCATTTGGAGATAGCTGATATGTATACAAGTATTTACCTATTTTCTAGCAAAAACAGCGTCTAACTGCACTAATTTTATCTAATCACAAATTAAAAGCTGTTATGTATTTGGAAGTCTTGCTTTTTATGTAGTTTTCCATCACATACGATTATAATCCCCGTTACACTTTTGAGCAAATGTGACCTCTTTAGGTGGATTATGACCTATGTGCATATACTTACATTCTGTCGAAAAAGTACCGGGAATTGTTCAATAAAACGCAAAATAATTGTTTAATCATCAAAATCAACACATCTTCAAAATAGGCTCCATATGCCAACATTTAGTCTAATCATCAAAGCACCTTTTAAACGCGTTTGAAGAGATCTTCTTCAGCACCTTCAGCGAATTCTCCTTGATGGCTTCTATCGACTCAAAGCGGCGTCCACGGAGTGGCAATTTAAATTTTAGGAAAAGAAAAAGTCACAGGGGGCTAAATCCGGCGAAAACGGTGCTTGTACCATGATATTGGTCGAGTGTTTGGTCAAAAAAGTGTTCCCAATATGAGTCTTGTGAGACGGTGCGTTATCATGGTGCAAGATCAATGAGTTTTCTTCCCACAAATTGGGCCGTTTCCTTCTCAAACGTCACATAACTTCCAAATAATATTATTTACTTGCCGTAGAACCATTTGTAATGAATCCCGAGTGCACAACATCATGACAATCAATGAAAATGAGTAGCATGACTTTCATTTTTGACCGACTTTGACACAGGTTTTTGGGTTTCGGCTCATATGGATAGCGTCATTCAGCCGCCTGTTGACTGGTTTGCATGTCAAACTCATATACCCATGTCTCCTCACCTGCTACGATGCGCTGCATAAATGTTGGATTCGAATTCACTTGCTCAAGCGTGCCTTCAGCTACCTTCTTTCGATGAATTTTTCGAAAGAAATTCAACTCTCGTGCAACGAGTCGAGCAGCCACGCGTCTCATGCCCAATTTATGATGTAAAATGTTGCGAATTAATTCGTGAGACACGCTAAGGTTACGAACTACCTATTGTACTTCAAACTTAAATGATGGTTTTCCAGCACCATTTCTTTGACTTTGTCGACGTTTTCATTCGTTGAAGCGTTGATGGGCGACCAGATCCGGGCGAATTTTCCACGACTTCTCGGCCCTCTGCAAAAGCCTTAGACCACTCGTAGACCCGTGTTTTTGATAAAGCACTCGCCATAGGCTATCTGCAACATTTTCAACGATTCGGCACACGGAATCCCGTTCAAAACGCAAAATATAAGACAAATTCTTTGTTAGATATTTTTATCCAACCAGCAGGGTTGTACGTAACGCGCACAATCAGCTGTGCAAAGAAACATCAAATGCGAATACAAAGCTGGTCAATAAGAGAGTTTTGACTAAGATATTTTTTTTGTTGCATAAATGTCTTCCCAAACTATGCAAGGATGTGTCCTCAAAATTTCAGAAGCAAATTCAAAATATTTTCGGACTTACAGAAGAAATTCTGAGCAAGCGTCAAGCAGGTATACGAGCGGCCGGATCGCTCGAAGTGTGATTTCTCGGTTTTTTTATTTTTACGATTTTTTCTAATTGGCGGGAAAATAGGGTAAAAGTTAAACGTCCTATCAAAACGAGATAACATTGATTGTATTCGGAATTAAATTCTCCTCTAGTTGAACCTGAAAAACCTTAAGAAAGTTATGATTAACCCCACTTTTTAAACAATCTAAAGTGAATTTGTTTTTCCAAAAAAAATATTTTTTTTTTAAATAATTAGCGAAAAATTGTTGAAATTCTCACTTTTTGTTTAATTTTCTTGGTTTAACTAGAAGCCATACTATACCAAACTGAAAACTTTTGGGGTTTTTGATTTCAAATGAAAATTGTGACCTGCATCTTTCCCGCCGCACGACACATGCACACTCGAGGCGCCTCGGCAAAATGCTTGTACCAGGCATAATACGACATATATTTTAATGAAAAAATTTGAAAAGACTGTTGAAATATATAACAATAAAACCAGAAAGTTTCGTTTCAATCGAATATTTCTTTCCTTCCCAAAAAAATCCACGAAAAAATCGATTTTTTGAAGCCTCTAAAGCAGGCTCCCCCTTAAATAGAAATTTTAAAGAAGCACGATTTTTACAGTATACAGCGATGAGAATACATCCGTCCCTAGTAGAACCCGTTTTTACCGCATCTCTATGTATACGAAATACACCGTAAAGACTTAGTTCAAAATATTCTTGATTAAAAAAGTCAGAGTTCTGCTCCGTCTCTACTATAACGAAAATGTCATAAACTTAGTTTTCGCATATAATTTTTAGCATGTCAGGAGTCACATTTATATATGTAATTCGTAAAACTTATCTGCTTGTATGGAAATTAGTAGCATTATTACGCAATAACCAGAAATCATCCAGCTCCATATTTAGCCATTTCAACACCTCAACCAACAGTCTACTAACTAGAAATATGACACATCGCATTTTATAACTTTAATAAATAAAATCATATTCGGTGTTATCGCAGTTTAATGCAATCATATATGTATGTATACCTGTATTATTGTATATGCATTTTTATTATTGTCACAAGTGAGCAGATCAATTTTTGTCATATCATGCTTGATATTTATAAGTGAGCAAAGTGCGCGGTAAGGTGCAAATGCGGTCAATTTAGAAGGAACTCGTGTGCAAAACGTGATATGGTTATTTTCTCCTATTTTTGTCACCACTCATACTAGGAAAAAACGTGATTGTATATTGCTCAAATGTGTATGGCGAGTAAGTATGTACCAGGTTGTTCAATAAATTTTGCGGTTCGATAAGAGAGAGCGTGGCCACTAGTTTACATTTTTTGTTGTTATTTCGCTACACTCTTCATGTGAACATATGAGAAGTTTTATTTCAATCTGTCAATTTATTCTTCATTTATAAGCCATTTACGGCGTGCCACAGTATTTTCTAGAACGGAAAAAAAATCAAGTACCTAGCAGTGGTCGAATTTTTATTTTTGGAAGGTATAAAAGCAGGGGAAATTTATGAACGAATACTAAAGTATATAAGGACTTTTCGGTATTATTTATGTATACATATATACTTATAAATAATATATAATATAATAATTGGCGATTAACCCCTTTTTGGTTGTTTGCTGAGCTCCTACTCCTATTTGTGGTGTGCGTCTTGATGTTGTTCCACAAATGGAGGCACCTGCCGTTTTAAGTTGACTCCGAATGGCAGATATTGTTTACGAGGTATTTTCTCATGCCAGAAATACGTTCGGTATACCAGCGAAGCTTATACGACTTTGCAGAAGGACGTTGAGCAACACAACCAGCTCTGTCAAGGTAGGAAATAACCTCTCCGAGCCATTCAATACCGTTCGAGGTTTCAGACAAAGCGATCCACTGTCATGCAACCTCTTCAACTTCTTGATGGAAGGGGTGCTCCGAAAAGCAGGTGTTCATCGTAATGGCACTATTTTCTACAAATGTGTCCAGCTCCTAGCGTACGCCGATGACATTGGCATTATCGGCCGCTGTAAGCGAGATGTCACCGCTGCGTTTTCTGCTACCGAAAAGGAATCATCACGGGTTGGTCTGGCGGTGAACGAGGGTAAAACGAAGTATATGCTGTCTACAACGCGGAACACACGGCGTGTAGGAACGCACGTCAATGCGGACAACTATACCTTCGAAGTTGTGCCAGAATTTATTTATCTTGGCACCGCCGTTAACAGCAAAAACGATATTAGCCAGGAGATTATACGGAAAATCACTCTTGCTAATAGGTGTTACTATGGGCTAAGTAAGCAATTGAGTAGTCGAGCCCTCTCTCGCATGACCAAACTGACACTTTACAAGACGCTCATCATATCCGTGTTGCTTTATTAGAGGCATGGGTAGTGTCACAAAGCGATGCAGCCGCTCTTGGGGTGTTCGAGAGAAAAGTTCGTAAGATCTTCGGACTGTGCGCGTTGGCGAAGACTACCGTTCAAGAATGAACCACCAGCTGTATGAGCTCTACGCCGACATTGACGTAGTTCAACGCATCGCCATCCAACGCCAGCGTTTAACTAGGGCATGGATGAAGAAACTCCAGCAAAGAAGGTGTTCGAGGGCGAAGTCCAAGGGAGCCGACTCAGAGGAAGACCATTGCTCCGGTGGAAAGACCAGGTGAAGGAAACCCTATGCTCACTTGGTGTACAGAATATGAGAAGCCGCGCACGGAGCAGAGGCGCCTGGACAGAGCTAGTGAGGTCCGCCGTAACTCGGTAACGGGTTGTTATGGCCACCTAATGAAATGAATGAGAAATACGTTCGGAGGTTTGCCATTGCTTGCCGAGGCGCGACCGCAATTAGAACAAACTTTTTCTTAATTTTGGTGTTTCACGGAGATTCGAATCTACGTCTTCCGAATGGTAGTTACGCACCAACCATTCGGCCACCATCAATTAGTACAGTAGAAAGATGCTGAACTTAAACGTGGTCGTACAACCAATGAAGACGATCCACGTCAAGGATGTCCAAAAACAGCAACAGCACCAGAGATCGTAGAAAAAATGCAGGAAATTATATTGGAAAATCGTCGAGTAGCTGTCACTGAAACAGATTTAGTAGACGGAAGTGTAAACAATATTTTAACTGAATTTTTGGCTAACAATGGAACAAAAGTACATTCGAATGCGACATTCTCAGCAACATTTGGAGCGTTTTCGAAAGAATAAAGTGGATTTTGTGCGTCAGTTCATCACTACTGAAGAGACTTGGGTCTATCACCGTGATGCTAAATTAAAACAAGATGCTAAAGAGTGGGGTGAACCTTGTTCATAGACTCCGAAACAAGTTCTTGTCCAGAAATCGACCGAGAAGGTGTTAGCATCAGTTTTTTGGAATGCGCAACAAATTTTGTTTCTGGATTACTTACCAACTGGTAAAGCAATAAATTATGAATGGTATTGCAACCTTTTCGTGAAAAAAACCAGTTTGCAAAAGAAAAACATTATTTTTCATCAGGACAAAGAGCATTTTGACAATAACAAAAACCCATGAATTGAAGTTCGAATTGTTGGAGCATTCAACGACTTCACCAGATGTGACGCCTAGCGACTGTTTCAGACTTAAAATTTATGCGTGGAACGTGTTTTTCATCAAATGATGAGGTCAGAACAGCCGTGAAAGTGTAGTTTGCAGCCTTTCCAGATTCTTACTTCAGTGATGGAATTCATAAATTGGAATCTCGTTGGAACCAGTGAATTGAAATTCAGGGAGACTATACTGAATAATAAAGTATTTCAAACCATGAAATCGTTTTTAAATTAAGTTTTTCTTATCGAACCGTAAAACTTATTGAACAACCTAGTATATTAATCAAATGTGTATGGCGTGTATGTATGTATGTGCATTTGTAAGTATGCTTATTTACGTAATGGAATGGCCAAAGAGTGAGTGGTTTACTAATTTATTTACTGGATAGGATATGTATATATATAAATATATATAAGTACAAATACACACGTGTTTTTTTGTTCATGTTCTTGTTTTACGTAAAAATTTTACTCTCTACATATTTCCACACACATATGTTTGCAAAGCAATAAAATTCAAGTTTAATATCCCGCATTTCGGTGACAGTGTAATCCTATACACTCACTTACGAATAGATAATTTTTGAGACATGGCTACCCTTTCCATTGCATCACTTTTTTATTGTACTGAGTCATGTTAGTTGAATTGTGGTTGAAAAAAAAATGAAGAAAATAATTCTCGCACTCAACTACTAAACTAAATCAACTGAACATTTCAAATAAATTTAGTACCTGGATAGATAAGAGGTGTTATCACTAATTTGTATAACTGTATGATTTCTTGTGTATAGGTCACTATCACTTCCATCTTCCATGCGACGGGACTCTGAAAAATACGCCGTTTATCTACCATGACTACTTAATTATTTTGAATATTCGACGCAATTACAATTGACTAAGTTTTTTGCGTTAGCAAACCTATTTTTTGTTTTTTCGATATGTCGAAAGTATAGTATCTTAAGAACGGAAATTCCCAATATTTTAGTCTCTACAGCCCATTAACTAGGCAGAGAGCGGTCCGCGCGCTCACTTTAAACTCATTTATGTCGAAACGACTCTTTTCGACCTGTTTACTGTGTTTACCAAAAACAAAAAAACTATTCAATCGAATCGTCTGAAATTTTAATATGTTGTTCACAACATCAGTGGCTATCGCCCGTACTAGAATCTTATTATTATTTCAATTATTTCGTATTTAAAAAAAATTAAAAAACTGAAAAAACAACCGATTTTTAGAGTGTCAAATTGAAAACCGCGCATGTTTGTAAATTTTTTTTATTCTAATAGGGAACATAGCTACAGTCATACTGATTAATAATTTTTTTGGGTTTTTGTGTTTCAGATAAATAGAAGAGCCAAAATGGGCAACACCGTACAGGTCCAATTTTTCGGGAAGGTCAACTTCAGCGCTATTTTTAAAATTATTAAAATTAACAAAAAAAATTGTTTTTTTTTCATGTTTGTATGTAAAGGAAGTTAAACAAAAAGACGCAGTTTAATCGACAATTCAGTTTTATTATAATAAAGTAAAAGCTTAAAGTTGCTAAAAAAATCCATGCAATTTTTTTGTATACGAAGAAAATAGTCAACATAGTCAAGAACTATTGAAAATCAACAAAAGTTTTGAGCTACCTCAAACTTGAACTTTATTAATTTGCTATAAAACTGCATACCCAAACTTTTTTTAACACTTTACTGCATGAATTAATAAAGTGTTAAAAAACACAAATTGTTTCACGCTGGCAATAGCCTTATTTAATTATCAATAAGACATATTAAAAGAAAAATAATGAAAAGGTTTTTATTTCGTTTTTTTTTCGAAACCATATATAAAAGCTAGTTGTAAAGTATAGAAAACAGTTGAAAAGCGGAAAAATCATTATCCGACGCCAAAGATGAGTAATGAGTAAAAGTTTGGAGATGAAAATATTTTTTGACGTAATAACGTCTTATAATTCGATGTAGCCGTCTGCACGCACCAAAAAATGCGTCGTTATTTTGTTCATGCGGCGTTACCTTGCTTGAACTGCAAGCGAGAGCGCGGAACAAACGACAAAGAGCACAATCGGCCCCCGCGTTCGGCAACGTTCGACATCTGGATCTGTCCTAGTTGAGTGAGCATATATATGTATGTATATGCGCATTTGTATATAAATGCACATACTTGTATTTGCATATGCCTTCTTCCTGTGGCATGGCAATGAACCATTTCTCTGTTGAGAATAGGGCGATGATAGGAAAAGTAGGAAATGAAAGGGCGTGTTTCGATGGTAATGTGTATTAAAAAAGTCAAATCGATGATGGTGCCTCTTAGTGTTGTTGACATATTAACGTCTGATGCACAATCGAAATTGAACATATTTTTCATGAGTTTGATAAATGTTTCGTAATTTTTCACGTTTGTGTAAATATAACTGGACCTATTCCATTGCAATTCCATTTACCTCCTACTCTCTATCCATACAAAATATCTATCAAACAAATAAAATTAAAATTTTGTTTTGAAAATTGCAACCATTCCATCAATATTTTCTTATGACGTTGTCACGTTAAACTATCGTCAGTAAACCGACTTTACAGAGAACCTCTTTTTAGAGAGTAAAAGTATAGAGATGAAAATAAATTTTTGTCAAGAAGTGCTTACGTTTTACCCTGCTATGATTTTTCGAAAATTTTTGACTCACACTTCAATTCAGCTTTTTTGCCCACTTGCATAAAAGTGAGGTTATTTTATTAAATCAGAGGCATTCTTTTTAAATTTAATTTTTTTTGCATTGATTAAAATTGAATTTCAATTTTATATAATACTTAATTTGGAAATAAAGTTGAATAAAAACAGTAAGTAAAGGGTAGTTAAATTTCAAGGGCCGATGTTGAATGTGAACCACACCTAAACGTCAACGACACCGTTGGACTTCTTTCTTTGGGGTTATTTGAAAGAAAAGGTTTACGTCGATAAGCCAGCAACAATTCAAGAGCTAAAGGATGAGATAATTCGGCACATTAACGGCATAGAACCTCAATTATGCCTCAGCGTCTTCGAAAATTTGGACCATCGGATGGCAATTTTGCATCGCATATGTGTCTAAAAGGTTTCTGATATACGTTTTCTGGCATAGTGGCACAAAACCTTGTTTGCCGTCTCGTAGTATTTCTAACCCAAGGAAATACGAGAGAGGACCGCCATCGTGCATTTGAAATTTGAATGATATCTTCTTCTTAATCGCGCTAATTTCGTTTTCGCTTAGTGAGATGATTATCAAATCCTCGGCGTAAACTGCGATGTAGCTGCTTTGCTGCTAATTGAACTTGACGTATATATAAAGGCACGCCTCGAGTTTGCACCCTTTGAAGCCTGTGCTTTGCAAAACTTCATCTAGAGTGCTGTTTTTACGCGTGGCCAGATTGCTTAAGGCCATAAATAGCTTTGCTTAGCTTAGGAACCTTATTAGGATGTACCGCGCTGACAAAATTTTGTAGTTGCTTCATGTAGACGTCTTCAACTAGTTTTCTGTTCAAATATGCATTAGAGATGTCAATCTGGTGCATGTATAACCGCTATAGCGAACAGCATTCGGGTGGTTTCATAGCGTACAACCGGAGAGAATGTTTCCCAGTAGTTCACACCTAATTGTTGCCCGCAACCTTTTGCCACCAATCTAGACTTAAATCTTTCGATTTCACCATCCTTGCTTCTCTCGATTCGAAAAACCCATTTCGAACCAATTGCTTTTTCACCGGCAGGTAAGTCGACTAAATCCTACGTGTCGTTTGCTAGAAGTGCGTCGTATTCCGACTGCATCGACTCTTGCCAATTTTCCGAATATGGGCTCTGCAATGCTTCTGCTACTGTTTGTGGTGTCTCTCTTTATCTGAACAGTTCATATTGTTTAGCATATTGTACACCTTTTTGGATTTGCCTAATGTACCCTTACGCAATATTTTAGGTCGCCCTGGACCACGTCGACCAACATGGTTTTGATCATCATCGTTCGCGCTGGCAAACTCCTCCTCCTCTTGATCGGAGTCGCCATATACGTTATGTGTCTCAACACTCAGCTCATCATCGTGTGTATCTTAAATAGATGTTGTTTGCTCTTCTGAAGGCGTTTGTGACTCAAGATGAATAATGTTTGTCACGAAATCATCATTTCTGTCTTTTGCATATGCGGTAAAGGGTTACTTCTGTTAAAAATTTTGAAATTTTTATGGAAATGTGTCGAATTTTTATAAATCAAATAAAGTTTGAAATATGCATTTATATGGTTTTTATTGTATAACGAACTTTATTTTTATTCAATTAAAAAATAATTAATTAAATAGTTAAAATTAGTCAAAATGTTTAATAGCAAAATTTTTTTGGCAGACTGCATATTTCAAGACTTCAAAGAAACAGTTACAGAAAATAAAATTTTTTAGCCTTTTGTATAAACTCATCTATCTCGCTTTTCGGAGAATAAAATGAGAATAAAAATTTGAGCAAACCTCAAGAGGCATATAAATACTTATTGTTTAATTAGCCATATCTATCAGGCCACAGAACCGGTTAAGTGGTTCGGTTTTAATAGAACCAATAAAACAAAACTTTATTTCATTTTATTTTTAAATCAGTAACAGATATTTCCTTTATGGCTTAGTCCAACATTTATGGCATTCGTTTGTAAAAACACCCTAAGCCATATTTATTAGGACAAAATTTTAACTGCATGAGCGGTTGATGGAGCTGCCACTTGACAATGACAAATCACATTAATTTTTCGGAGGTACACACAATTTGTAAAGGTGGGCGCAGACATATGTATGATACAAAGTAAAATTCTGTTTACCTGGTTGACTACTCGCCAACTTGTCAATATACTAAATATAGAAATAGCAAATATCGTTCATATTACTCTACAGTTAATTTTTATAATTCAATAAATTTATTTGCGGCAATTCACCTAAGACAAATATTAGTCAGACTGATTCCACGAAATTAAAGAGTAGAACAATTCAAAAATAATAAACTAATGGATGCGACTATAAGTCTTATATTTACATGGCACACAACTCCTCGCGTTGTCTTGTAATCTTTGCATTTGCAGTTGTAAATCTTTATAAGCGATTTCGGCAAACATTTGCCCGACGTATAAGAAATCGCTAGTCTAAGATTAATCACATCATATGATGTGCCACGATAAAAAATATTATAGTTGCATTGACGTCATAGGCGCGTGCAACAATCACACATTTTTTCCATTCCATAAATCCAAATCTCAAAGAAAAGGAGAAAAGTAAGAGAAGAATTACAAACTACGTAACTGACAGCTGGATGACACGTAAATTTACACAATTGCATAAACAATTTCGTATACAGTTGCGCTCATATTAATAAGGATACAAACAAAATTTATTTTTGCTGCATTATTTGTAAACATGCAAATGTTTTGTATTATTTTTTTAGATTTATTGTTGTTTATTATAGAAAAACTATTATTAAAAAAACTATATTTTTTTATTACACATTAAGAAATTAAAAAAAATCTATATTATTATTATTAAAACATATATATATATATATATATTTTTATGACTTATTATTAATATATATATGTTTTTATTAATATTTATTAAAAAAAATAATAATTTTATTATTAAAAATATATATATTTTTATTATTGTAATATTTATTCATTAAATATTAAAAAAAAATATAATGTTTTTATTATTATTAAAAATATATATTTTTATTAATATTTTTGCATTAAATACAGGGTGGCGCACGAATCGTGCTACAAAAACAAAACGTAATAACTTTTTTTCTGTGTGAGTAATCGGCTTTTTTTTTTTTTATTTTGCAGATTAGTATTTAGATTTACAAAAAATGGAGGCTTGGGATACCGAAAAGAGGATTTGGATAGTGCAGCGGTACCATGCTTTGCAGTCCGTCATTTCCGTCCAAAGGGAATTTAGGCGGGAGTTTGGCGGCACTCCCCCTAGCAGATGGACCATTATGAGGCTGGTGAACATGTTTGCTGAATCTGGAAGCATCGCACGCAGACCGTACCATCGAGATCCCCATGTTCGGGTCGAAGCCACAATCGCGGCTGTAGCATCGTCAATTCAGGCAAATCCAAGAGTTTCGACTCGTAACTTGTCGGCGCAAATTGGAGTTAGCAGACGGTCATTGCAGCGGATAGTTCATGATGACTTAAACTTGTTTCCGTACAAAGTTCAAATCACAAGCAAATTAAACCCTCTGGATTTGCCTATTCGCCTGGAATTTTGCCAAAAAATTATTGAAATGGCCGAAGAAGACAACAACTTCATAAATTGCTTGTTTATGTCTGATGAGGCCCGTTTTGATCTAAACGGCAATGTAAACAAGCAAAATTGCCGTATATGGAGTCAATCAAATCCGCAAATACTCCATGAGATGGAACTGCACCCAGAACGAGTCACAGTGTGGTGCGCAGTTTCATCAAGGTGCATTGTCGGGCCATACTTCTTCGAAGAAAACGGTGTAACAGCGACTGTAAATGGGGACCGTTATTTAAACATGTTGAAGGAGTTTTTTTATCCAGAACTGCGGCGAAGACGTATCCCTTTTAACAGCATTTGGTTCCAGCAAGATGGAGCAACTGCACATATAGCCAGACCGGTTATGGAGGAGCTCCAATGAAAATTTAGAAATAAATTGATATCCAGAAATTCCACTTTCCGCTGGCCCCCAAGGTCACCTGACCTCACTGCACCAGATTTTTTTTTATGGGGTTATCTCATACAAGAGGTGTATAAAGCAAAACCAAGTAATTTGACTGAATTGAAGCAGTCCATCACAACAATAATTGAGGCGATCCCGACTTCAACCCTTCAGTGCGCAATGAACAATTTTCTCATCAGGTGTCGCATATGCGTGAATGAGCATGGAGGTCATTTACGTTCTATTATTTTCAAAACTAATTAGTTACATAAAATAAAATTGAATTATCTATACAATAAAAAAACAAAAAGTTAAATACATTGATTAGAAAAAAAGTTATTACGTTTTGTTTTTGTAGCACGATTCGTGCGCCACCCTGTATTAAAAAAATATATTTTTTTATGCTAGTTCAAAGAATCGATTTTTTCTCTGTTTTAGTTAAAGGTCAGTAAGTCAGTTAATAAAAATCCTCAATAAAATTTGAGGCAGGTCTTGTTAGTTAAAAATGCCGGGGCTTGGAATTGAGGATTTACGATTTCTCATCATTACAAAAACTAATTTTTTATTGGAACTATTTTCTTATTATTCCAAAAATTACCAAAAAAATTATTCCCAACACTTTTTAACACAAAAAATTTAATTTTATTCCAAAGGTATATTTTATGCTTTTAAAGGTATATTTTATGCGAAAAAATTAAAAATATTAAAAAAACAAAGATATTTCACTTCACTACCAAAAAAATTATTCCCAACACTTTTTAACATAAAAAATTTAATTTTATTCCAAAACAATGCTTTTAAAAGTATATTTTATGCCAAAAAATTAAAAATATTTAAAGAAAAAGATATTTCACTTCTTTTCCATACCAAAATTTATAACATAAAAAACATTTCAAAATTACGTATGAACTAATTTTCAAAATTTTTTCAATACCAATTTTCACGAAAGTTTACAAAATTATCCAAAATACTGGGATAACTTGGCACGAAATGGCGCACCTATTCGTTTTCATCATACTCACACGCATACGCACTTACCCGCTGAATGCATATACAAGGTGGCGCAAAATTGATCACCCTATCGAAAGATTTATAATTTTTGCTAATGGTAACGTATATCAGTCATATTTGACACTAGTGAACTAGACAGATGCAGTACACAGAGAAAAGCCATGGAGCGTGTAATGGTCAAAATATAAAGCTCCAAGTTATAAATTATTCAAAAACAAAATTAGATGATTAATTTCTACCTTCTCGACTATATAGGCCTTCAAATGCAAGTCTACTATTTCCCCATTTTTTATGTTCATAACTCGCTGGTGTATTTATATGCGCAGTGTTGTACTTTTTGCGCATACGATCAGTAGAATGAACAATAGCGGCTTTGTTTGCTAGATGAAGCGGGTACAACGTGGCGTATACGTGTTTTCCAGCGCGAACCAGCCACAACCAGTCACAATAACTAAGTTAGTACATGCATACATACTCACATGTGAAAATATGTTAATAGAAGAAGTGGGTGATGGTAACGTTTGATTGCATTCAAACCACCATAAATATACCCATCATAAAGCAGTATTTGTCTTTCTTTTTCCAATATATTGCTCGCTATCACTCCGTTGTTGCTTACTGCTGACACTGCCAAGCATCTGCGAATGTATCAAAGGGAGGCAGATCTAAAAGGAAAAATTATAAAATACAAAAGCCATTTTCCCTATTTTAAATTTGCCGCCAATTCGCCACTTTTGGACATTTGCCTGTCTGTTGGACATTCATAATTGTTGGCGGCAAAAACGTCTTGCGAAAAAAGCAGCAGCAAAGCAATGCTCATATGTATATATATATAGTATATGTTTGTGTGTATGTGTAGCGCTAAATTTTCATTTATTTGGTCTCGACTTCATTACGTCTTCGTGTTATTGTTTTCACTTTGTGATGCGAGCATTTGGCGCGCCACTTGTGAGTTCACATAAAAAAAAGAGTTCACATATACGTACATATTATATGCTCATAAAGGGTGGCCTAAATACAAGTATGTTCTTTTAGCAATAAAATAAAAAATCGTGAATTACTGGCTTTTTGATCACTTCTTGGTCCAACTAAAACAGGCTCGTACAATATATGACGTAAGAAACTGAAACATTTCTAGATTACTCGCGTGAAATTGATATTTGGAGACAAGTCTAACGACTTCAAATAGTAGCTAAGCAGCAAACATTTGACAACACCAAAAATTGCATATCAAAAAATATATAACATTCTCCTACAAAGACCATATCAATCCAAGTTTCTAACTTTGCGCAAATAAAAAAAAATATGTGCTCGACATTTTTTTATGTGCATAAAAACACCCAGCACCATGAGGAACATATTTTTAAAAATCAATGCTATTTTTGAGCCATTTGAAACCAAAATTCAATGGGCTATAAAACTACATACTCGAAATTTTTGTAGAAATTCTGTTTAAAAAGTGTGAAATTTTTTTGAAAATTTTTTAATTTGTGTATCCCACCAAAAAGTTAAAATTGGATTTATATACATTTGTAAGAGAATGAAATACATTTTCATAATCAACTGTACTCATACGAAAATGTCTCTCTCGACATATCCTTTGTCTTCTGTTGTAAGAACTGGAGTCTTATCTATTTTTGTAAGTAAAGTTTTTCAGCTGTATTCAACATCAAAATCCGACTAAAAGTGGGCACTAATAACACAATGGGTGGTCCCTGATTTCAATTGATGAGCCAATTGAACGTTGCAATCGAATATTTCGAGAACTTTGAAGTGAAGGAACTCAACACCCTAAATTCGTAGATAAATCATTGTTCTTGGGTTGAATTGCACATTCTCGGCCATAGGAAAGACATTTTCGTCCGTATTCACTGGGTGTTTCAAATAGATGTAAGCCAGACTGTAGAATTTTTTAAGCAACTTGACTATTGCCCACTTCTTTTCGCTAAATGCATAACACAAGCTATGGCTGAGGCTGGGAAATAGTTTTCTTTACACATATTTATGCATTAATATCTTCAAAGCTCGCATCTTGGCTATCGCTACAAGTTACCATGCCATTCTTCTATTGTCTTGTATGATATTTCCAAACGATGCTGGTAGTTTTCTATTCGCTGCTTCAAGATGCGTTCCAGCCTCTCTCTCGCAACTTCAGCGAACTCAAATCTAATTTCTCTGAATGTTGATTCTACCTGTACCTTAGGGAGCAGATGAAAGTTGCATGCGGCCAGCTGCAGCGAATAAGAGATTGGGATGCCGTTGGTTAGTTGATTGAAGCGTTGGTTAGTTTCCAGAATCCAAGTAGCGCTTCCAACCCATTTTGATGCCGTACTTGACAGAATGCGAAAAGAACTCATGTATTGTGTTTGTGGTATTCCAATTACTTTTTTGTCCACATTTCGAGCGGTTCCTTTTTCTTATTATTTGACGGAGTTCAGCAGAAATACTCTTAGCTAACAGTTCGATCTTCAGCTATAATTTTAATAGCGTTGCACAACAATTCGATGCTCTATGGTTACAGTTAAACCTTCTACTGCGACAAGCGAAAAAACCCAACTTTAGTTCTAGTGAAGACCAAGCGAGAGGTACTGCATTGAAAAGAGTAGCTCTCACCCTAAGCAGCTGGTATAATAGTGCCAGTCTCATTATTTAATAGCCATAAACGAGTCTCCCTTTGGAAATAAGTTGGAAAGGTTGCTCAAACATAAAGTGATTAATTTCCTTTCGTGAACTCAAAATTGTCGATATTTGGCCTGCCAGCGCCAAATGTATCTATGTTTCAAATAGAAACTTCTATTTGCGCCACCATGTATACTTATATGTAAGTAATCACCCACGCCTTGGCTCGGATGAAATATTTTTTGCGCCACTAAATTCATTGTTTTATTTTTGTCTTATTATTTATTTTTTCTTTTCAATTGTGCAATTTAATTTCACTGCTTTTTGCAATAAATCTAATTTGAGAAATTTTTCTCCCTTCATCGTATTTGCAAAACAATTCACATTTCATTGCAGCTATGCATACACACACACATACATTTCACACGGAAATACGGAATTCTGTTTTAATTGTATTGACATAATTACAGTTTGAAGGCTTCCCATTGAAGAGTTGCCAAAAATATAGGAGAATTAAATTTTTATTTTTTTTTTTAATTTACTGAGTGATATTTGCAACGAATTTAAAGGAAACAAAGATCATTTTTAAGAAAATATTAGTTGAGATAAAGCAAAAATGACACAGACCGCAAAAAAATATAGCAGCTCAACATTTTGACAATTTTTTTACTATGTATTTAATAATTCATTTACTAATTTTCTTATGCAAATTTAGTTCCTTTTCTAGTAAAGTTTCAAACTTTGTACAAAATTTATATGTTCGATAAATTGTAACCAAAACTTGGAAATTTTTAATAAGAATTTTAAGAAAAATTTCTGGTGTGCAGTTCTAATATAACAAAATGCAAGTGTGCAGTGGCTCAGAATCCTCATTGACTTTTAATAATTTTTTTCTTTCACAGTTTTTTTTTTGCCTACAGCTTGGATTTCATACATTAATTTTTAATTTTTAATATTACATTTTGGTTAAGTTTTTGTGTGAGTTTACAAGTGTATGTACATAGCTTTAAATTATTCTAGTTATCAGCTGAGTTGGGGTTGGTCGCTTGAGCCGCCTGGAGTTTGCCTTTTCTGCTGATGGGAGTTGTCGCATGTCAGTATTTCTATGGTTCATTAAACGGACGATATAATTCGTGCTGCGTTTTCGAATGATTTTTGCTACTGTATCGATGTTGAGGTCGCGATGAATATCTTCGTGTGGGACGTACCAAGGTGCATTGGTTATAGTTCTGAGTATTTTTGATAGTCGTCGTTGAATAATGTTAATGTTACTTTTATTTGTAGTTCCCCAGATTTCTATGCCGTATGCCCAGATTGGCTTAATCACAGTTTTGTATATAAGGGTTTTATTCAGCAATGATAGTTTCGAGCGCCTGCCAAGTAGCCAATACAGTTGTCGGAATCTGTTGCTTACCTCATTTCTTTTCAACGTAATATGTTCTTTCCGGAGTAATTTGGAGTTAATAGTCATTCCAAGGTATCTTTCTCTCGTGTCTATCGGGATTTGTGAATTGTTTATTGTGAGATTCTTGTGTCCAACTTTCTTGTTAGAATAAACTACATGAATTTTTTTGCCGTTATTGATTTGTATACCCCAAGCATTAAGCCATGTTACTCTTTTGTGTATTTTATTAAGTCCGAAAATCGGATAAATATGGAATTTATTATAGAATAAACTGTGTTTAAAAAAATCATAGATAAAATAAAAAAAATAATAAATACCCAAAACTGGTAAAAACATTGAGGAGCTATATGTTTTTTACGAACTGTACTTTTAAATTTTTAACTGCCAAAATAAATGTTCGGTTCATTAGCACTTTAAGTTGATATAAATTAGCGATGGGCGAGCAAAACTTTCATAGAAATTTTACACATCTACTCCAATTGACTCTTTTGCTATAAAAATGTTTATTAAGTCGGTATTTCGCTAAAATTTTGCAGCCAATTTTGAACTAACTTTTTGATGAAAATTTATAAAGAATTTAGTATAGAACTTCATAGTAGTAAGTGCAAAAAAAAACAACTTCTGTCCCACAATTGTGTCAAAAAGTGGCATGACGCTGGAGTCGAGATACTTCTAAATATTTTATTTACATGTCGTTTCAGTTCATATTCATATTCCAAATTCAAAACACCAAATGATGAAAAAAAGTTCTTTTAAAAGGTTAAAAAACCATTCACCGTTCGGAGCCGGCAAATCAAGACGCACAGCATAAATTGGAGGTAGAGCTTGGCCAAACATCTAATAAAATATATTAGGCACGGTTTGATATTTAAAAATACCTGGGAAGGGATGCTATTTTTCTTTTAGGTCTTTTCGAGTAAAACGAGAATCGAAATATGATATTTGTCATATTCCGCAAAATCTTGGCTCACCATTAAAAACCCGGTTTTCGCAACTTGTGTACTTATAAATCTAAAACTGATTAATAATCGATTTCGTGCCGGTCTATGAAAGAAGAATCTTTGACCTTTCAAATAGTGCGTGTGTTTATTAAGAAAACTTAAGGCACATGTGGGTTAGGGCGGGTCGATTTAAAAATCGCTCATTGCTCTTTGAAAATCGTATTCTAGGGATCAAAATAAGACACTTTGCCGATGAAACCATACCTCTAAAACGAATTCTGATGTCCCCCAATTTAAAAATATCACCATTTTTTACCTTTACATGAAAAAATCAGCTAAATGGCTATGTTTTTTCTTTATTTTTATTTATTTATAATAATATTTATTATTTATTTATAATAACATCTATTTTTTCTCTTAAGAAATTTATTTAGTCAGAACATATGTAAATGAAAAAATTAATTTAAGTGAGTTATAGAAAAGAAACTAAAAAGTTCGACCCAAATTGGCGGACATCAGAATTCGTTTAGAGGTATAGTTCCTTCGGCAAAGTTTCTTATTTTGATCCCTAGAATATGATTTTCACAGAGCAATGGGAGATTTTTTTGCCTCCCCACAAATCGACCCGGCCTAATGTGGGTGTATTTTCCCAGTGAACAGAATTTGCTTCACTTTTCCCCCTTTGTTTCGATATTGGTGATGTTGTTACGCACTTGTTTTTTTTTAGCGAAGCTAGACTAATCTAGAATTTATAAAATAGAATCGCCTTAAAAAATCTCAGAATGTTAATTAGAAAAAAACTCGAGGTGTTGAGCTGATAGCGGTTAAGCCAATTTAGCGTCGGAGAAAATTCGTATAAGGCAAAAAAACCCCTAACTGCTTCCATGAAGAATGTAATTGCAATAATCCAGCTAAAGTTTCAAGTTAGCTCGAGTTATGAGCCAAGCCGAGTTAGAAAATGCCTTTTCAAGAAAAAACGCATTTATAATTTCGATCAGACAAAAAGTGATCCGCTAAAATTCAAAATTCTCCTACCTTATTTCTTAGAGTATGCCACTATTAAGGATATAAAATAGGGAATATTTTAAGAAAGGTAAATTAATTTTTAAAACTGAACTTTGTATATTGACCAAACCTCCCAAGCGAATATGTAGAAAGAATGATGACAGCAGCAAAAATTTTGGCATACAATTTTTACAAAAAACAGCCGTATATAAAATAAAAACAACAATTTCAACTAACAAACTCAAATCAGCTATGACAACAAAAATGTCATAGCACTGCAGTTGCCGTCTCGAACTGATAATACAAATCGCTTCTGAGCCGATAACAATAACAATAAAAAAAGAACTGCGCAACAACAACTAGCAAAATATCAATTGCTGATACTGGTATATTTCGAACAGCTTGTAGCAGCGCACTGCTCTACTCAGCAACACATGCACGCACACAATTGCGCGACATCAACTACTCAGAGCAAGACAGCCAGCGTAGAGATATACATAAATGAGATATGAGTGACCGCAAGTGGGCGCCTCGCTCTCAGCACGCATCATAGTACTTTAACTATGCATCTCCCACTTTGTCGCAATAAATCTCACCGATAAACCAACCACTACTCTATTTTCTGCTCCCTCTACACTTCAGGCAACTGCTTTTGCCAACACTTCACACAACTGCATGTAAGAGTAGAATTTCCACTACACCCTAATTCATTTTAACGTATTATATTTATCAGTGCTTGTTTTGTTACTATTCTCTTTTTTAATCGAAATTCCTAAGCCACCGCAGTCTGCTACAAGCGAGTTGTTGATAAGGCTGTGTTGTGTGGTAAAATGGCTGGTAAAGGGTGCTTTTTTAGAGGTTAGGTTTTCAAGATGAAATAAAACGTATATAATTTAATGTTATGGCCAAGAATTTAGCTTTATTATATAGATAAGGGTTTGCCATTATGTTTTAAAAATGATTTCGGGCAAGTGGCCGCCGCGGCTGGCTCGAATAAATTCCAGCCGAGAGGCCCAATTTTCGACCACTTTTTGCAGCAATTGGGGCCGTATGTCAGTAATAACGCGCCGAATATTCTCTTCCAAGACGTGAATCGTCTCGGGCTTATCTGCGTAGACAAGCGACTTCACATAGCCCCACAAGAAATAGTCCAGCGGTGTTATATCGCACGATCTGGGAGGCCACGCCACAGGTCCACGGCGCGAGATAATGCGCGCACCAAAAGTTTCCTTCAATAAATCGATTGTTGCGTTGGCTGTATGGCATGTAGCGCCGTCTTGTTGGAACCAAAGGTCGTCCACATCAACATCGTCCAATTCAGGCACGAAAAAGTCATTAATCATGGCTCCATTGAATGTAACATTATGGCCGGCTTCATTTTTAAAGAAATATGGACCAATGATTCCCTCTGCCCATAGAGCACACCAAACAGTGACTTTTGAGGATGTAACGGCGTCTCAGCAATGGCTTGTGGATTATGTTCACTCCAAATGCGACAATTTTGCTTATTGACATACCCATTCAACCAAAAGTGAGCTTCATCGCTGAACAAAATTTTCTTGTGAAAATCGGGATCGGTGGCCATCTCGTTTGGGTAATAAATTTGCACGATTTGCAAACGTTGTTCAGGTGTAAGTCTATTCATTATGAAATGGCAAACCAAACTGAGCATAAATCAAGTGACAGCTGTAAAAAAGACCATCTACGAAAAAAGTAGTGCCAACTTGAAAACCTAACCTCTAAAAAAACACCCTTTATATCATCAGGAGGCCGGCCTAGCACGGAGTCTATTGATTTCTATTTATGCATATGTGCATACATACATATTTAAAACATATATGAGTTTGAATATCGCTGCATGCTTTGTTTCGTCTCTTTTAAGCATTGATAACAGTGCTGCTTTTTGGAAATGTGCCAATTCATAGAAAAAGCGGCAGTTTTCTAGTGTGCACGAGAGAAAGAGAGAGGGAGAGAGAGTGTGTGTGATTTAAACAAGAAGAAGAAAGATGATGAAGAAGAAGAAACATAGCAACAAGTGCGCCTGCAACAGAAATCAATAAAAAAATTTGAATTTCCGCTTACTCTCACGCCTCGATGCAGTTAAATCGATTCGAGAATATCACAGAGCGCTTATAAAAATTAACTCGAGTGTATGAGTTTGATAGCAGCGATGCAGCAACATGTATAGATCGGAAAGAACTTCACGCAGTGAGTACTCAATACATACACACACATTTACATATATACACAAACAACTAAAAGTCAACGATAATCGTTACACAAACGGTTTGCCTAACACACTTTTTGCTCTTATTTGAAGTGCCCACTTGCAGCGCGTGTTTGCGTGTGTGCGCGCGTTTGTTTACTCCGCTCCACAACTGACTGTTGCTCTTGCTTCTGTTTGGTTTTCTTTGGGAGTAAAACTAGTATCTGCATCAGCGTAATCAGCCGCTCGTTCATGTCACCTACACTAAATGCACGTGTGTGCGTTGGTTTTCGCTAAGAGGTGCCGATATATGCTGCTACTTTTATTACTTGTATTTGCATAGTCGCTGCTGCCACTCTTAATTGTGTATGTTTATATATGCACTTATGTATGTGTACGAACACAAATATACCCCCGCACGCCGTTTGTGATACGATCAATTTTATTTATATAAAAGCATTGCCAACACGTTCACTTCAAGCAGTTGACTTTAGAACGCTTCTCATACGAGAACGCGTGAAAATTTCTCGTTTCAATATTTTTCACGCATTAAAACGTTACACATAAATACATACATATGTAAATAAAGACACAACGCGCGCATCTACAAAAATACGAATTCACGCAAGAAAATTTTCTAAAAAGTAAAACGCACGCAAAAACGGGTTCATTTTATTTTTGGAGTAAAAATTAAGATTTAATAAAAAAAAAGTTGATTTATGGTTTCATAATTTTTTTTCTAAAACAACCATAAGCGAGTGTGATAACCATCGAGTGCAAGCAATATATGCAAAAGTCAGCAATTGCAAGCAGTCCTTTCAAAGTCAAATTGGTTGCCGATTTACGTCATCAGCGCCTGTTGATTTTTAGCTTTCGGCTTTCCACACGTTTTGCTGCTCAGTCTAACCCAGAAAGCGGAGACAAACGTGCGCGTGTGCTATTGAATTGAATAAAAGTTGAGAGTTTTGTGTGTAAGGAAAAAGAAATACGTTTCACTATATTGCTTTGTATATACATATCTGTATATAATTATAATATATATCTGTGACACAAAAATAGAACTGCTTCAGTGACATTGCGTATGCAATAATTGCAGCGCAACTACAGCAACAAAAACAAGCATTAAATTAAAAAAATTGCAAAAGGATAACAGCAGAAATCGCAGCTTCAACAGGAAAAATGGTGAAAAATAGGCGTTTTGAAAAAGGTAAGAAAGAGATGTGAGGGGCAAAGCTGTCTATTTAAATTTTCAAGAAACTGATTGAAATATGTAGAATATTGTTACGCATATTTTTTATTTAAAATGTGAGTTTCCAAAAATATGTATGCAGTTATGTGCATGAATGTGCGGCCGATAAAAGTGCGTGAAGAAAAATGCATAAATATTTAATTGTATGTATGTATGTGCATATATTTAAAATACATATGAAAACAGATTTTTATCAAAAGAAGATTTCTTGATTAAATTTTTTTGTTGTCACAATTGTATATTCATGTGATAAAAGCACACCGAGAGCCACTGTTAAATTCAAATAATCTAAAAAATATGTATCGATGGAATTGAAAAAGTTATATTTGAAATCAGTAAAAATTTTAAACTCGCTTAAATGGAAAAATTCGTTTTGAATTTGAAAAGAATTTAAAATTTAGTTAAACTTCTTTATTTCAGAAAAAATACTTTTTGACGTCTGCAAACATTCAAACTTCGACAGAGTATAGAAAATTCACTTTGAAATAAGTAAAAAATTTTAAACTTAGTAAATTATTTTGGAGTAAATTTTTTTTTATTTTAGTAAAAATTTTTATTCTAGTAAAAAATTTTAATTCGCCTAAATGGTGAAAATTTTTTGGAATTACGCAAAATTAATTGCATACAAGAAGTGATCTTGAAAATCAGTAAAAACTCCAACTTCTATGGAATAAAAAAAATCGCTTTGAAAATCACACAAATTTTAATATTCCATATTTTCATCGTATTCCATATTTTCCTCGTATTCTGGAAAATTATATATTTGATATGAAGTATATCATATAATATGATCAGTGATAATATAAATAAATTTGCTGTAGAATTAAAAGCATTGTAAGAAAATTCTGTGAATTGCACGATACTTAAATTTTAAACGGAAAGCTTTTCAACTTAATAAATACTAAAAAAAAGAATAATATGATCAGATCAAATGATCATTTCGGGACAACTTCAATAGCGAAAATCTTCTTTGTTTGACTAAATCTACAAAAATGACTATCCGCTTCCATCCATCTTAAATTTTTGAAATTAATTTGAAATTTAGTTCGTTCCACTTCATTCATTCTTACTTAATTTTAATTTTTAAGAGAATATTTTACAAAAACTTTGTCATGCAAATGATTTGAATCAAATTGAACTAAACGTTGTAGTACAATTTAGTCCTCAAATGTTTTATTTAGGAGGATTTCTCAGACTTTTCTTAAACAAAGGTCAAATTAGCACGTAAAACGGGAATTGGGGAATTGAAATGTTCAAAAAATTTACTAGTGGGATTTCATTATGAATCCTTGTCAGTCATATTAATAACGGAAATCGACTCATAAAACTTTTTACATGTAATCTGAAGATTTCTAGCTAGAACCAAATTTTAAAACATTTTAACCGTTTTAAAAAAATTTGCTCCCGCCAGAATATAACTTTGTTCTACATATACTAAAGCGGTCTCGTGAATTTTCAACAGAATCATATAAACGCTTTTCAATATTTTTATTATTCAAATTCTCTGAGTCAATTTGGAATCATCAAACTTGAAAATGCTGATAAAGAGCACTGAGTACAAGCAGTTATAAAAATCTAAATTTGTAATCATGATGTGGCAAAATGTATAAAGAAAATACTAATACGTGTATATAGTAAATAAAATATGATAGACGAAAATGGATGAAATGATATTGATAACATTTTTTTTTAAATTAGAAACTCTTACTACTATAGTTTGAATGTGTTGAAAAAAACTTGCAAGCTCATGTATGAAAATTAAATATAAATTTTTCTATGAAAACAAAAAGTAGTTACTAGGAAACAGCATGGCATTTATAATATATACACACACACATACTGACACAACACTCTCTGTACAGCAGCGAGAACAATGAAAATAATGTACAAACAAGAAGTGTCTGAGTTGGATGAAAATCGAACTTTATATACCCAACGCATATTTTCAAGGGCCATAAATATATAAATTCCATAATTATAATTACCTTTCAACGCATTGCTTTTGATTTGGCTATTTGCTAAGATGCAAACGAATGCAGTTTGTGTTTGGAATCTAATTGCATTTCCGAAATTGTTTTTCTTTTTGGTTACTTTTATACTATATTTAAAAGTAAGCGATGCCACTCATCTTTTCCGAAAGTTCTCTGCAATTTTCCATTACACTGAAATATCCATGTCACACCTGTATTCCGATAATTCTCTACTTTTACTCGCAACACTGAAGTATGAACTACAAAAATGTGGCTGCAATCCTAATAAATCATTCAATGTAAAGATGAATTTTTATAAAGGAACTTTTAAGGTACATCAATGTAGGCGGTGTAATGCACATTTTTCCAAAAATCTGTCTTAACGGTTCCTGGTGGTCTAGAGCTCGAAAATTTAGGGTATTTTCATGATTTTTTTTTTACAATAAAAATATGAAAAACGGCTTTTAGGTTTTTTATTTAACTTATTTTACATACAAAAATGAAAAAAAAAAATTGTTTCTGATTTTTTTTAAATGAATTTTTTTTTTAATGAAAATGAACAAGAAAAATTTTTTTTTTTTTAATTTTAATAGTTTAAAAAATAGCGCTGAAGTTGACCTTCCCGAAAAATTGGACCTGGACGTATTGTCCTTTTTGGCTCTTCTATTTATCTGAAAGCCAAAACCCCAAAAAAATTATTAATCAGTATGACTGTAGACTGTATGTTCCGTACTAGAATTTAAAAAAAATGTACAAAATTGCGCGGTTTTCAATTTGACACTCTAAAAATCGGTTGTTTTTTCAGTTTTTTAATTTTTTTTTTTTAAATACGAAATAATAATATGATTCTAGTACGGGCGATAGCCATTGATATTGTGGAGAACCTACTAAAACTTCAGGCGATTCGGTTGAATAGTCTTGTTTTTTTTGACAATACAGATCGAAAAAAGTCGTTTCGAGATAAATGAGTTTAAAGTTTGAGGTACAGGAGCGCGCGGACCACTCTCTACTTAGTTAATGGGCTGTAGAAACTATAATATTGGGATTTTCCACATGGAAATTTCACACTTTATTCTTCAGATACTTAAGATATTATATACTTAAGATTAAGTTATAAGTTATAGCGGCAGGCTAATCACCTACCCTGTCAGAAATCAAATAGATTAACGAAACCAACGTAAGACAAGTCTTGTCGAGGCCCTATGCTCCCGAGAGGAGTGAAGAAGGAAAAAAACAAAATACTTAAGAAACTATACTTTCGATATATCGAAAAAACAAAACAATGATTTTTTGAAATTTCTAGACCACCGGGTCCCCTTAATTATACATAATTTTCCTTTTACATCGTTTCTCATCCCGAAGTTTAGCAAATTCTTTTCTTTACTTACTGAAATATCACTCCTTTTAAATTTTCCAAATTACCATTACTTGGCAAATGTTTGTGACTAGAAACAGAATTCCTCAATTTTAGCCGCCAATTTACTCTGTAACTTCTGCCAATTTTTATTCGAATTATTCGTTGCAGAGATCGCCAGACGGACGATAGTAAATTTTTCTGTTTTTTTCTACGGGAGCTTGTTGTTATTGCAATAGCAAAACATACTTTTTAAAATTTCCTAAATACTGCTGAGGTGATAGGGCTTGGCTGAAAAAAAATTCAGGTTATATCGTTTTAACCAACAGTTGTCGTTAAGAATTCTGCGGAATTGACGTGCAATCGGCACCGGTTAATTTCAAAGCTCTCCTAAAATTTCGCTTAGTTAGATCAAAATAACAAACTTTTTTTGCAGAGCTTAAAAAAGTTTTTTTGTTTGTTTTGTAGTGTGCGATGGCACGCCCATTTTACAAAATTGTGTAATAGTTTTGAAAATTGAGTTCTGTTTTATTCTTTCATATCATTCCTTTTGCCAGTTTTAGGCAAATTATTTTTATAGAACTATAGAACTACTAGTTCTTCAAATATCGGCTTTTGAATTTTTGAAAATTATCGGTTGAAGTGAAAATTTGCTCATTTTCAACACCCTTGGGTAACGAAGAGACTCGTTAGTGAAAATAACCATTTTTACTCGATTAATTCGTTCCACAGATTACTATGCGCTGTTTAACCTAAATATGTCGCTCTACACTCCATTGGGGGCGAGACGAACGGAAAGCCAGACATGCAAAGCTAAATCGATCATTTTACATATATTTCTGAATATACTCGTATATTAATTTTCTACATCTATTTCGCACAAAATTATAATACCCTAGCGTAAGTACGCACTAGTATAAAAAAAAGTTAATGAAAAGCAAAAATATTATATTAAGAATGATTAAAAACATATATCGGCGACAAATCGAACGATTCTAAATACATGTACATTTGTATGTACACTCTCATATGAGTTTAGTAGTATGAGTATGCACGCTATCTCTCTTCTTTTAATTTTGTACAGTTGTTTCTGCACTCGTAATTGCTGCCGGAAGCAAAATAAAACATTCGAAGTAGTGGAACAAAACAAAAATGTTTTATAGAAATTTCACAACTGTAATAATTAAACCGAGTAACCGAATATAGATATACATATGTATGCGGGACACAAAAATAGAAATTTTACAAATAATTATTTGTCAACAGTAACGGTCACAAATGTCACATAGTAAAGTTTATATTTCTGCGAACAATTTGCCATTATTACTTTCATTTTTTCTTTCAAATGTTTAACGGTATCACATATATTTTTTCTATAAAAATTAGATACTTGAGCCAAGTAAATGCCATCCTTTTTTTTTTTGTTTTGAATGATTTTGAAAAATAACGGTGACAGTTCTGTTAATAAAGCAAAACGTTCGACATGGTTTTCAAGCTGCAAAATTTAGTGACATCAAAGAGAGTACGAATAAATAAATGAGAAGGCGCTAAAATTTGCGGTCTTACTGGATTAAGAATCATGTGAAGCATTGAGAGCAAATTTCTGCGTATACATTACGAGAAAAATCTCAGACAGTGTAGTTTTTCGAAATGTAACTGCCGCTTAGATATTGTAGAACAACCTCTGCTTAACACGACTACTACTAGTTGCTGGTCGCCATAAGGCTTTAGTATAGGTGATGGAATAAATAAACCAACGCGTACGAGTATAAGCTAAAATCTTCCAGTATATGCTTGGAGCTCTTTTGTGGTAGTAGTCCGGTGTAAGGACCGAAATTTCGACTTATTTTTATGAATCTTTTGCGATCGTTTTAAAGTTTTTGCATGTTTTTATTGGTGTTCTGAAGTATATAAAAAAAAAATTTAAGTTAACTTTATATTAATTTGTTTAAAATTTTTGACGTCAAAGTGGAGTCCTTAAAAAAAAAGATGAGTTGGTTCGGGGAAACACACAGAGATTATTATTCATAGACTTTATTTTAGGTACCGAACCTAAAATATACATAAAAATAAAAAACAAAAACAAAATGGCGAACATGTGAAAAAAGTTCTCAAAATCTATTTTTTTTCTTCATAAATTGTTTAAATTAAATAGTTTATTATTAAAAAATTAAATGTTTTAAAAGTCCGGGATTTAGATATGTGTGTCTAGAATAACGAGTTATATTTTTAGCCAAATCGGTTGAATAGTTTTGAGTCAGTGATTCCCCGAAATTTCGAAAACATGGTTCTGAAAAAAACGCGTTTAAAGTCTTAGATTTTCTCTATGTAAGTCGAATTCGCTTTCATACACACTATGGCGCGCGCTCTCTTATTTTAGCTATAACTTTAAAAATTAATACCATTTCTGTCTGAAATTTTTATAGTATATTTTTAAGATGTTTTTCTTCCGAAAAATGTAAAAAAAGGAAATTCGATTTTTTGAACCCGTCACACATCTTATATGAAAAAAAAACGTGAATTTTAAGTAAACTAAATTTAATTGGCCATAAAACTGGACGGCCGCCATAGCCGAATGGATTGGTGCGTGACTACCATTCAAAATCCAGAGAGAGCATAGATGCGAATCTCGGTGAAACACCAAAATTAAGAAAAAGTTTTTTCTAATAAATAGCGGTCGGCCTTCGGCAGGCAATGGCAAACCTCTGAGTGAATTTCTGCCATGAAAAAACTCCTCATAAAAAATATCTGCCATTCGAATTTGGCTTGAAAGTGTGACCTACACTCGATTTGTGGAACAACATCAAAACGCACGCCACAAATAAGAGGAGAAGCTCTGCCAAACACCTAAAAATGGTGTACGCGTCAATTATATTGCATACATAGAAGTTTTCTAGAAATTCTGATAAAAAAAGTTGACAATTTTGATGACATTTTTTTTTTTTTTACATTTGCTAAATTGTTTATAAAGTTTGAAACATTGATTAATAAACTGTTTGTTATAAAATAAACTAATATACACTTGTAGAAAAAATTCGCTAAAAAATAATTGCGAGTATTGTAAAAAGTTAAAGATTCAGATAAGAATTAAGCGGAAGCGTAGAACCTATGAATTATGGTTAGAATTTTTGAACTTTTGCCTTTTTTTATATAATAAAATAAAAAAGATTTCGGTTATACTTTGCTGCTTTGTAAAATAGCAACTCGATAGTTTTCTACTCATTTTCTTTGTTGATATTTCTGCAATTCTAGTAGAATATTACTTGAAAACAAATCTTAGCACAAGCTAAGTGCCTATAGTTCAGTGAAAGCTTCCTTCCTTCAATTTAGTGTATTTATATACCATATCACAATAGTGAAAAACGTTTATCTAGCACTGTCAAGTACTGGAATGTATTTAATGCATTCGCCTATTCTTCGCATTCTGAGTAACAGAGGTTAAAGGGACACACGGATTTTTTGTTTAACTCTTGCGTGGCAAACAATTGAATAACTTCCCTATTTTTTCTAGTCATCAATATATAGTACGTTTGTGCACTTTTCCCCATACTCACTACTCCTAACTACCGAGTACTCGTATGAAATAACATCACATCGGTACTTCAGCTTACATATACTTACGTACATGTACTACACGTGCGCATTTTCAACAAACGATGAGTGTACTCGTATGTATGTGTATGTATGCTCATAAGAGTATTTGCACAGTCACACACTTTCATGAGTGACTAAAAATGTTGAAAGTTATCTCTAATTAGCTAAGCTAAGTAAATTTACCAAATAAAATATAATACATACATATACATATGAAATACTTAATTACAACACAACAAAAACTGCTGTCAATAAGCTTCCTTATTTAGTAAAAGTGATCGAAATGCCATGGCGTATATAAAAATGTATTAAGGGGGATAATGTTTCTGATTGTTTAGGCTTTTTATGTGAGAAATGAGAGAGATTTGAAATACGATTGGAATCGAAAAAAGTATACTCAAAAATTTTGTTTATGGAAGTGTTCAGCTACTCTATGGAAATATTTTGGATTTATTTAATATAAGATGAGCCGTAAGCCCTGGCTGCTAGTGCCCCTTTTTTTTAATATAATAATTTATTGTTATTTTCCATATATTAAATAAAAATAAAATATTTAATATAAGATAAACATTAAGTCTTAAGTAATGAGTTCCAGCAAACCAGAGATATCATTTTACATATGTATTTATATTTTTTGAAACTGCGAGAAATGAAGAATTGCGTGTCATTTGTTTTTTTTTTTTTGTAATTTAGTATATTCTTACTCTTAGCAAATTTTTCATTGTTTGAGTTTTATCAATCAGTTTTAGAATAAAAAATCTATTGATAATGAACTACTTTATGTAATATATATTAAAATAAATCGGAAGCTCAAATTGTCCAACGCACTTTGTCTGGAAGAATAGGCATGACACTGTCAGCAAAAACAAAAACTTGTCAAAAATCAATGATATTTTGTAGACACTGCCCATTAGATGTCCATGCGGTAAGCCTTGGGATTACTTCAAGTCATTTCTGCAGAAACTATCTGGAGGACGAGGTGAAATCACCTCAACACCTTCTGCTCAGCTATCCTGCTCTCGTCGGGCAAGGATTTAGACATCTGGGCTCTCACTTTTTCGCTACATCTACGGATGCTGCGAGTTTAAGCATTACGCAGCTGATGAAATTCATCAGTTGTTTGAAGCGGCTAATGCGAACGTAAAAGGACACCGTTGGTCGTCATTCTCTAGTCCAAAGCCCCTTCTTCGTTTTTCCCACATATCTGGTTCCTCTTCTCCTCCTTTCCCCCCTGAATTTCTTATCCATCGCTGCATTTCGCTGCTCATTTTACAATACTTTCTGTAACTGCTGTTCCAAATTTAATGGGCTGGCGCGCTGGTGTTGCGTGTTTTCGAAAATTTTATTTATCAGCCAATTCGACTCATATTCAGAATGTACAAGAATTATTTCAATAACCAAGCTTCCCATTGTTCGTTAATTTAAAACTCCTTTGTTTATTAGGTTGTAAAGTCGTGAAGTCTTAGCACCCGTAAGGACGCTCTACTCAGAGAGTCCCAGACTCTCACTCTCACAATATCTACAACACATTCGCATGCAGTTCGCGCTATTTTATTTGATTCCAGCACTAGTTAAATATTTTACGTAACTCAATTTCATTTAGTGTGCAATATTTATTGAAAAACAAAGCACACATGTGTTTAAGTGCAATTGTAATATATTTGGAATGCAAATAAGCTGTTCAGAGCTATCACACACTAATATTTTATAATTAGCTTGCATCGCTTTACACCCCGCAGTGCATTTCAGACGTATTTGATTTAAATATTCTCACTAAATATGAATATATATATTGATGTTGGTATATGTGCATACAGCCATGTTCGAAATAATGGCATTTTTGTACATCGAAAAAATTAAAGCTGAGGCTATCACTCTAATTAATATACAATTCTACAACTAAAAAATTAGAAGTTACAGAAAAGTATCACTACCACAGCTGAGGTATGTGAAATAAGAATCAAATGAGTGCCGTATGAGCTGTAGCCTATTTAGAAATTCAACTTAAAATATTGTATCTGCACTGAGTGGTTCTTTAAAAAGTACTGTTCACTTCCAGAGAAGTCGTAAATAAAAACACCAGGTAAAAGAAGTTAGAAAAAGTTGATTCCCAACCACGAAAAAAATAAAAAAAATTTTGCGAGGGAAACGTTTTTCATGCGGCATCATACTAAAACCCGGCGGCGTTTGTATTTAATAATAATACAATATATTTTTGATTAAGAAAAATGTCAGAGTTGTGTATGAAAGCTGTATAAAATTAATATATGTATACATGCTTGAGTGTGAGTAATACTAATATAACGAATGTGAATGACTGTACTTTTTTCCATTGATAAAAATTCAAATTTTGTTCATCTCCTACATACGTTTCCAATAATTGAAATGCAAATTATACACGACAATTATGCATAATTAGCATCATATTTCTGCACCTAATTACTTATTGCATTGTACATTTACCGGCCCCAACGGTTATTTTATACGTGCATTTGCGTTGCCTTCTAAGTACATATACCTACATACCGATTATCCTTCTAATGTTCATTTTTCAAATTATTTGCTCATTTTTGCTCAATGACTTTTAAATGCGTCCCCTCAATCACTTTCTCTCTACCTGCACAAATGATGTAGCAACAACAGTCAACGACTCATTTAGCGGCTGCACATAATCACACATGCGTACCAAGAATGCATGCGTACACATATTTGCTCATATGATTGTGTGTGGGCAGCTACTCAAAGTCCAATAAAACTTGTGTACGCGACTATTTGACAATTCGCCTTATCGCCTTGTCGGTTTTTGCTTGGGTTTTTCGGCTATTACTCTCCCACTCTCCTGCTCTTGTGCTCTCCTGCTGCTTTGTCAGTCGATTGTTGTTTACTCGCTGGTACTAGCCGATCACAATAATCAACTAGGCAATATCATTCTATGGCGCCAGCACGTGCACACATCATGTGCTTATGAGTGTATTTATGTGTGTGTATTTGATGTGTGTGTGCGTGGCTTCAGTAAATGTCCAGCACCCATAACATATGTTTTTCGGCCTTCTATAAGCACATTCACATTTATACATACATATGTATGCATACATATGGAAGAGTGTAAATACAAAGAGTGTAGTATAAGAGCAGCATAAATGTGCATACATTTATTTTATCATTGAATTCGTTTTGATTCTTTTCCAAATGCAAATGATCCAATCAAGCCGACAAATGCTAGGTATTATTTTGGAAGTATTCTTTTGCATTTGACAAATCCCAACGAATTATGAATAGTTAGTATTCCGGGAAGACACCACAATGGCTGAAAATGTTATTCATTGATGAGCAGTGCAGCGTAAATTTTTGATTAAGACAGTTAAGTGCACCACAATGTCAAAAGGCCTCTTTTTTTCGCCAAGACCTAGCAAGTGGCGAATAGATGAAGCAAATGAACATTTGTCGGCAACGCGGGGAGAGAGTTGCCTTAAATTATATGTACATATGTGCAGGTAAGGCAGTGCGGCCTAATGAGCTATAGCCATACTCGCCAGCGGCGAATCTTACTCGATAACTTTGTTGTTTCTTTCGCATGCAAATTTTACGTCAAGTTAATCGAGCATAGAGATACGAGCGGGGAGATGTCGAATAAAAGAGGCCTAAAAGTACTGAACGGAGTTTTTATCTACAAGCAGTTGTACATATATATGTACATTAGGGCGGGTCGATTTAAAAATCGCTCATTGTTCTGTGAAAATCGTATTCTAAGGATCAAAATAAGAAACTTTGCCGAAGGAGCCATACCTCTAAAACGAATTCTGATGTCCCCCAATTTGGATCGAACGAAAAATCCCACTTTGACCCATTTAGAGTGCTCCAATCGAGTCCAAATGTATGACCGACCCCCACTAACTATGGACGGCCGATCCACCCATGCCAGTGGCACACCCCCTGGAACTCCACTGGGGGGTTCCCCACACAATCATTTCAAAATATCACCATTTTTGGCCTTTACATGAGAAAAGAAACTAAAAAGTTCGACCCAAATTGGGGGACAACAGAATTCGTTTTAGAGGTATGGCTCCTTCGGCAAAGTTTCTAATTTTCATCCTTAGAATACGATTTTCACAGAGCAATGGGCGATTTTTTTGCCTCCCCACAAATCGACCCGGCCTAATACACATGTATAGTCAAATAAATAATATAAATGTATATGTATATATATACACATATGTATGTAAATAAAAAGTAAATGCTCAATACAAAATAACAAAAAAGGCACATACATACACACGTGCATATGTATATGGATTGTTATTTACTTACTGCTTATATTTAATTGCATTTAAATACCAATACTTTTACATACATACATTCGTAAGTATTTATAAGCACTGATTAGTATTTTATTTCTAACACATACACACAAGCACACACACATTCGTGAGAGAGATCTCAGGCTGTGAAGTGTGCGAAAAAAAGCAATTTAGGTATCATTTTGCAAAATTTGCATTACAAGTGGCAGCGAAATAAATTTATTATGTGAACTTATTTGTTCCAAAAATATAAAACGATTGTGAAAAGGCAATTGACTTTGATGACAATGAGTTTATGTACTTATTTATGTGGGATGAATTTTTATTTTTGTATTATTTGATGCTGAAGCGATTTTTTTTTATATTTTATACACCTATACATGCACTTTCATATGCATCTGTATTTCTGGTGTAAGAAATTATTTAATTTAAAGGTAATAAATCATTCAAAAAACTTAGTATTGTACTGGTACTTTAAATGAAATTCTTAAAATAAAACTAAACTGCTTTTCAAGATCGGAGGCAAGAAGAGTATAATGCAACTAGTTTGTGAATAATTTTTTTTCTTAATATTCATAAGAAAAATCTGATTTCTGCTTTGGAGTTCTTGTCTCGAAATGCGTCATATGAATTTTATTGAGCTGCTTCTAGCACGAAATTCCATTCGACCAAACATTCAGGGCATTACTATTTTTCAAGTCATTTTTGGTAAGGTTGTGCAGACATCTGTTGTTAAGACCTATGAATTTTCAAGCTGAATTGTCGCCCATTAATATTTCATTACTTTAGGTTTGAAAGTTTAAGCTTGCTGCTGTTCCTAAAAATACGCCACAATATTTGATCTCTGGTTGATCCACTGGATCACACATAGACCAGTAATCGATCCATAGTGATACCAAGTCCTAGTATGGAGAGTTTATTTTATATTTTTTCTTTAATACAGCATTTGGATATTTTAAGTAGGCTGCTCATTCAGAACCTAAGCAGTTTATTATACCAGAAACTATCTCAGAAATATATATAATTTCATTCACCTCCAAATTGGAGCGTAGGGTCAGCTGATTCCAGTATAGAGTTTACAGGGTTTGATTGAAAAGTAATGAGCCTTATTTTTTTAAGCAGTTTTATTAAACCGTTTGGCTTATACAACTAATATTCTTCAAAATAGGACCCTTGAGCGTCAATACACCGCTGGTAGCGGTCCTTCCACTGCAGGAAACATTATTTAAACTCATCCGTCGGAATCGCGTCAATTCGGCTGTCACAGTTTTTCGGATCGCCTCGATGGAGTCGAAACGCCTCCCCTTCAACTTTCTTTTCAGACGCGGGAACAAGAAGAAGTCCGGAGGGGACAGGTCTGGGCTGTAGGGAGGGTGGGAAAGCACCGGAACCCCCATCTTGGCCAATGCAGAGGTGCAGAGGAAGGCGGTGTGCGCCGGTGCATTGTCGAACCCGGACGACGCGGTTTTTCAGCCGAGAGAGCACTTCTTTGTAAAATACAGCGTTTACAGTGCTTCCTGGAGGTACAAAATGTTTAATTTGATCGAGTAACGTTGCTCCAACGATCGCTGCATTTTCGCCACTGCAAAATCCTAACACACTTTTAAAACAGCTTTAACGCGCGGAGCGATGTTGACTGCGCTGCTGTTGCCAGCGAACTGGGGCCGGTTTCTAGTGGAAGGGGAGGGTCCAACGATCATCCCAGGCTCATTACTTCTCAATCAAACCCTGCATTTTGAAAAGGTGTAGGATTGGCCCAGGTTTTCTAGTCAAATACGAGGGCTGCTACCTTTGATAGCATATAGCTACTGTTTGGACTTTGGATGGGCCAATGATGCATGTTTATGTAGCGAGTCGCTTGATACAAGACGGATTTCCGCTATAGTCGCCACTAACCTGGGGACAAACGTTACATTCTGCCTTGTAACAGAATTGTGTTATAAGAGTTATTCTTAGGTTCGGTGCTCACCCTCGAGCTTACCGCCTTAAGAGTCCCTGTCGGTAGCTACTCTTCCGCAAGCATCGCTCTCGGGATCATTGCACAAGACGACAACCCTAGAGTAGGATCTCAGGAAAGGGAAATTTTGGAAACTTTTTTATCCTTGTAAAATGAATAAAAATTGGGCAGACAATGACTAACTTGACTAACAGTTGGCAACTCTGTAAACTGTATTTTTCCTTGTTTACCGGTTGGCAACTCTGTAAACTTTATTATTCCTGGACCGTTGAAACGCGCTTTTCATATTGAGTTACTGGCCTTTGTATGCAGCTAGGCGCAGATTAGGAGGCTTCAATAGATTGGATACCTTGGCTTTTATCCTGACAAGAACGTTTAACTCAGGGCATTTTTAACATTAAACATTAAAAACATTTTTTAAGAATAAAATCAACGTGTATTTTGCATGGCGGGCACCAAATGCAGCAAAAATGACGGTTTCAAATAACAGCTAAATTAGCGCTAAATTAAAAAATTAAATAAAAAATGTGTTTTACAAGATGATAGGGTTGATACTTGATTAATTTTTTATTATTCGAAAACGCAGCTTTTATCTTTTTTTGGTTTTGATAAAAATAAAAATTGATTTGAAAATATTTTGTGAAAGATTTTTTATTATTTTTCTATTTTTATTTAAGTTTTTTTTAGTAATGAAAAATTTAATTGCAAAATATTTTGCAAAAGACTTTTTATTATTTTTCTATTTTTATTTGTTGTTTTAAGTTTTTCTAGCAAAAAGTCTGATTACAAAATATTTTGTAAAATACTTTTTATTGTTTTTTTATTTTTATTTGAAAAAAATTATTAGAGAAAACTTTCACAAACTCTAATTATCGCAATAAAATTTGTAATCATTTTTTATTTTTTTATCAGAAAATTTTGTTTTAATTTATTGTTTTCTTGTTTTTTTTCTTGTTTTTTTTTTGTTTTTGTTTTGTATACAAAGTTTTTTTTAATTACAAAATATTTTATTACAGAATCTTTTTCCCCCATTTTTTTATTATAATTTTTTTATGTTCTGGTTATAAACTGTTAAATCATATACATACATAATTTTTTTTACAAAATATCCAAATTTAATAGTTTTTATTTTTATATGAAAAAAAATTATTACAAACAAATCTGACAAGCTCTAATTATCACAAAATAGTATTGACTTTATTGCTTAAATGTAGCAAATTAGACCACAATAATAACAATAGACTACAATAACAACAACAAATACATCAACAGCAGCCAATCCGCCCGCATGATCACAACGCCAAGCAAAAATGTAAATAGATGTAAATATTTTTAAATACCGCCAAAAATTAGCAACAACAAAATGACATGAGAAATATGTGCCACGTAAATAAAACAACACAAAACAAAAATAACAACATCACAATATATACATATGTATGTGTGTATGTATGTACATATTTATTTATATTCACATAAGTTTTTGTTGTACATAAAAGAGATTAGCCGTATGAATTTCGAACTGCTGACAGCCAGCAACTATTTAATGAGAGCGAAATTATAAAGCATCGAAAATAGAATATTTTACTAGAAAATTTCACTTTTTTTTTACTTATCTAATTTTTCCTTCGTTTTATTTTGATTCTTTATTTTTTAAATACCTAAACACCTCATGCACCTCCAAATACAAGACAAAGTTTTGTTTATGTTCCAAAACAAAAGCAAATAAAGTGGAAAGTAAATATAAAATCAAAAGGGTTGTGAATAAAAAATATTATTAAATTACTATTTATAACTTTTTACAGTTGGAAGTATCAAACTGAAACTATATGATTTTAGAAAGTCTTCATGAAACACTAAAAAATTTTGATTTTTCGTCAAAAATGCATTCCCCCAATTTGCTGTATTTTTTGTGCCTATACTGACAGCTGTTTTGTACTGCCGTCAAGTACTTCCTTTTTTTTTGGTAACAAATTTGAGCATTTTCATATGCCTTGCGAACTTTACTAAAATTTGCTTCCTCTTAGTATCTATGGATAGGTTATTCAGAATCGCGTCCATACAGTCTGTACTTTTTGTAATACGGCAGTGGCTTATTTATTCTTAAATGAAGCAAATAATTTTCCACAAAACCATGCGAAATAATAAATAAATAAAGACATATCCGAGTATAAATGTACTTATAACTGACCAAAACAAAAACAACCTCTATAACTAATAAAGTACTTGCAATAAAATTAGGTGGAAAAATCGTAAAAATAAAATGACAACCTTATCTGTAATTAAACGGCTGGAATAGTCATACATTCCAAGTAAACAACTATCTGACGTTGATATTGCAAACTTTATATGTATAATATTTCTAATAACTCTTCAAATCACTATCCAAATAAAAAAAAACAGTTGAAAAAAAAACTGTACTACTATCAGATATACAAATAACACTATAAAAAATATGCCACTAAAAATCGATAATGGCTCGCAACCATATAGATTATACTATTTTTACAAATTAAAAACTTGTTTAGGAAAAGCAAAAAACATGTTTTTTTTAAATCGATAACATTCTATCACGTGTGGACTAAAGTTAAAAAGTTTTTAACGCAATTGCTGGTAAGATAAGGCTGATATTTTGTTTTTGTTTTTGTTTCTTGCTATTCTATAAAATAAACTATTTCTATATAATTCATACTTATGTATGTAGGTACAGTATAATCTCGATAATTCAGACAATTAAATACCAGAGGTTGTCCGAAATATCGAATTTTCCGGATTATCGAGTGGGTAAAAAATTTAATAGAAATCAGTAGATCAGTAATTAAATGAAATAAAATTTTATTTAATCTTAAGTTGATTAATATTTAATGAGTTATATGTACATATATTAGTTTTTATTCGGCCGTAAAATAATTCAACATAAACGAATATGCCGCAATTTTGTTTCATTTCTCTTTCTGAAGGCAATATCTCTGAGACTCACAAGTTTTAAAATGTCTCCGGATGAAAATTCCTGTTCCTCTGCATATTTAATACAACTATCAAATGCGACAATAGCTTGAGAGTGCGAAATTTTAGGATCTTGACTTTCATTTTCGTCAAGACTGCTGTTCTCGTTATCTTCTTTCTCAGTCTCGTTGATATCGAAATCAGTGTCGTCATTCAACCACTCAGTAATCTCGTTATCATTATATACATCAGGGGATATTTCAACAAGAATATCAATTATTTTAGTTGAGCTGCTGGGCCGTAGCATCGCAAGAAGCAAATCATCATCTGAGTCCCATTCTTCGTCATAAAGAATTTTGTTAAAACATTTTCTGAGTACGCGTTCATCCACATTTTTCCAAGCATTAGACGATAAAAAAGCCACATCTTTTAATGTAAAGTTTTTTAAAGATTCCGGAAGATTGCTCGTTGGGCTGGACAAAAGTAGAGACAAAAAACTCTTCCGATAGTTTGTCTTTAAAATTCGGATAGCATTTTGGTCCATTGGCTGTATAAGAGCCGTGCAGTTTGGTGGCAAAAACATAACATATATGTCCTTATCGACATCCGACAGTGATTGGGGATGGCAAGTTGCATTGTCTAGCAGTAAAATGGCTTTGGCTGGTAAATTATTTTCCTTTAAGTAACGCTTTACTTCTTTAACGAATGAGTTTTCAAAAAAATTTTTAAAGATTTGCTCTGTCATCCAAGCATTTTTGGTATGGGAGTACCTAAGCGGAAGGTTTACTTTTTTAAACGCTCTGGGGTTTTTGGCTTTCCCTATCATGATCAATGTAAGTTTATGTTCTCCGGTTGCATTACAGCAAACTAGAAGTGTTACTCTTTCTTTTCCAATTTTGCGCCCGGGTGCGGATTTTTCATTATGCAATGCAAGGGTTTTTTCTGGAAGTTTTCTCCAAAACAAAGTAGTCTCATCTGCATTATAAACCTGATCACACGTAATGCCCATTTCTGCAATTTTCTTTCTCAAGTTTTCAATAAAGGGTTGCACAGCAGTAGAATCATTGGAAAGTTTTTCGCCAGATATTTTTAAGAATTTAATTCCATATCGGGAGCAAAAATTACTACACCAACCATTACTAGCCACAAATTCCACACTTTGTCTGTAAATTTGGGAACAGAAATGTTTGGCCTTTTCTTTGATGATTTCCGAGGAAATCGGTGCATTGTTTCGTCTTGCGTTTACAAACCATTTATACAAGTGGTCTTCCATCTTTTCAAACTCCGCAGGTCGCATAGTTTTACGCTTATGTTAATGTTTGAAATTAGCTACTGAACTACACGTTACGCAAATATGCTTATGAATATGAACTAGGAGGCTGACGAGCACATAAACGCACTATTCACGCAAAGTAGTTAACAGGGAAGTCCGCTTTATAAATAAATAAAAAATAACGGAATTCCTTTTTAATTCAGCATATTCACTGGAAAATAAAGAAGTGTCCGAATTTCAGAGGTACATGAATACGTGGTGTCCGGATTACAGAGACTTCTATAGAAAGCGTTTTGGTGTCCGGATTACGGCGCTGTCCGAATTATCAAGTGTCCGAATTACCAAGATTAGACTGTATATACTTTGCTAGGCATATGTACTTATTCGATATATACGTTACCCCATCATATTGGAAAAATAAGTTCACTTATGAGTGTATAACTATGTATGTAAACATTTTTATTGCTTTAGCAGACTTTATTGATCGAACCATTTAGGAACGTAATCGCGTTTATGTCCTCCAAACGTCTTCACTGATTACATTCCCAGCAGTTTCAGTACCCCTCAATGTCCGAAATATGTGCATACCCTGCAGGAAATCGGCTAGTACCTAATATAGTACGCTATGTTTACCTCGCTACCATGACAGCAAATGCGAGATTCTAAAAGAACCAGGAAGTGGCATTTGTCTCCCGACGCAATAGTGCCGAAGCAAATCAATAAAAGTTGTCTTTAAAAAAAAGCATTGTAACACAAGTCGAACTGATACCACTGATGAAACATTTGACAGGCTCTGGTTTTAGGGCAACAAAATTTCCGTTAGTCAATTAGTTGTAATTTTAATTTACTTGGATTTTAATTTCAATAATAATTTTAGTTTTAATATTCATTTTAATTTTAAAATTCATTCTAATTTTAATTTTTAATGTAATTTAAATTTCAATATTAATTTCTTTTTTAATATTATTTTAGTTTTAATGTTAATGTTAATATTAATGCTAATGTTGATTTTAATTTTAATGCTATTTTTAATGATAATGTTAAAGCTGATGTTAGTTTTAATGCTAATGTTAATATTAATGTTAATGCTAATGCTAATGTTAAAGCGAATGTTAGGTTTAAAGTTAATGTTAATGTTAATGTTAAAGCTGATGTTAGTTTTAATGCTAATGTTAAAGTTATGTTAATATAATGTAAATGTTAATTTCCAATCCATCATTTCCCCTACCTGATCATTGCAGTATATTTCAAGCGCATGTCACAGCTATAAAGGGGGAACTTACAGCGATAAAAACAAGATTATTGTTTCCAAATGAAGTCTTCATTTACTCAGACAGTCAATCACCCAGACAGTCAATCGCCTATAAAAGCGCTAGCATTCAGAACACATTCGTCAAAAACAGTCATACAATGTTTTAAACTTCATTTTACGTCATTCTCAATACTACAAAGTACACCTTATCTGGATGCCAGGCCATAGGAATATAGCAGGAAACTGCAAAGCAGATGAACTTTCTAGAATAGGTATCCAATATATTTGTAAAATATCAAATTGGATAAAACGTTGATAGATAGGGAAGTCACTAGTAGATACGGAAACCACCAACATAGTAAATACAATTTGGCGAACTAAGCAAACAGATATGGCCGAATATTGAGCGGCCGCTCAAAAAGCCTGTAGGGATTTAATAGAGAAGTTACAGTGAAACGTGATAGGTGTATAAACTGGTTATTGTTTCATAGCTAAACATGCCAGAAGGTTGGGGCTCACATACAGTACAATCGTGATAGTCCGACATTTCTTAATCCGACACGTTCGGTAATCCGACAACCTCATAACGTCTATGGATGCAATTGGCATTATTTTATTTTGATCAGTCGTAGCAGAGCAGCAGAGGGGGATTGTGTTTTGTTTCCCGGTCACAACGTATTTGTCATTAAATTTGAACGACGCCAGTTCTCTCGCGATTTCTGGCGGTGTTGATGTAATTTTTTTCTGTCTTTTCGTGTCATTAAATGGAACCTTCGGTAGTCCGGAATATTTGATAATCCGACAACGAGTCGGTCCCGAATGTGTCGGACTATCACGATTGGGCTGTACTATGATTTTTGTAGAAGCTATCTTAGCACAGAAGAAGAGGAAACAATCAGACAACTCTTATGTGAGTGTGAAGGCTTAGCCAAAAGGGGCCTTCGCAATCTTTCACTGCATTCTTAACAGATGTAGCGGATGTGTCTAAAATTAACAGAGCTTTGCTGGTTTATAAAAGCCATAGAATGGTTTGAAAAGCAACCCATAGTGTGAGGAGAGATTCCAGTGGTATCACAATGGATCTATGACAGGTATAAGTTTGTCATTACAATCCTTAGGTAGGTAGTTAATTTTAATTTTGACATACATACGTGCAGTTAATGTTGTTAGCCAAGAGGTGGTTGGCGACAATTATTGAAAGGGAGTTTGCACTGAATCAGAAATCAGTTGCTTATAGGGCATTTAATAGTATATAAAAGTATATATTTTTCATTTGTATGTGTGAATATACTACAAATATATTGTATTTTTAAAAATTGTTAATGCTAGTAACATTTTAAGGCAATGTGGTGAGCAATATTTATTGATAGCATAAATTATAAATTTTTATTAATTCCTTACACTTCTAATAATTCTAATAATTATACTTCACTGCCTTAAGTACGTAGACATACTTAAATTAAAAAAAAACGGGAATGAAACATTTGTTTACGAGTAGTGATTGCAAACTTATCAACTTATGAATGTGGCGTCGTAAATTCAAATCATAGACAAATCTGGAATTGTCTCGCTTCTACTAATTTAGAACCATTGGCAGTTTGCGTTTCTTCCCTTTTTCATTCATATGTAAGTACATACATTATTATTATTAGAAGGCCATTACGCACTGCGACCAGAGTTGATCTATTGTGCAAGACCTATTTTTGTAACCCTAGAGTTTAAGGCTTTTTATAAATTTTAGCACTATTGTGGGTTTGTTGTTCCAAAGATTACATGGAGATACTACGATACCACCAAGGTGGTGAAGTCTTTGTCTGCCCAGCGCAGGACATTCACAAAGCACATGTTCTGAGCTTTCTATATCCATTTCGCAAAAGCGGCAGACATTGGTCTCTGATAGACCAATGTTATTTAAATGATACCTCAGGCTGCAGTGACCTGTGAGGTATCCTGTTAAAAGACGCAGATCTACTCTGTTTAGTGAGAGTAGCTTGTCTGATATTCCTTTGTTGGGACTAAGAAATTGTTTGGCTTGACGCTGACCGGCACAATTTAGCCAGTGTGCAGCAAATTTCCTTTCTTCCCATTTCCTGAGGAATTCATTAATGTGGATTTTCGTGAGTCCACAGAAAGGCTCAGGACCAGTAAGTTGCATATTTGCTCCTTGTTTTGCGAGGTCATCAGCCATTTCATTCCCCTCATGTATAGGTACATATTCAGTGATAGGGTATGAAGTTTAAAGCTTCACGTGTAATTTTCCGCTTAAGTAACTGAGCCTTGAGAAACTACGCTACTCCAATGAGTTGTCATGGTTCCTGAAAATTAGCTTCAAATTTGCTCAATTTTCACTAAATTAGCGCGTGTATTTGATTGCGTCACCCAAACCGCCTTATTGCTTGGCGAAGGCTTTCAAAAATTATCCGCTGGCACGCGTATGAATTGCGATACGATTGATAAAATCAGCGATAGGTTTGATTGACTCTTGCTTTGTGCGCAAATTGACTAATTTATTGATTAAAAAGCATTTCAGTGGTAGTGACACCAGCAATTGCCTGATTTTTTTGAATTTATTTGTTGTTATTTTATCATACTTTTTTATCTATCTTTTTTATGATTTTTTCTTTTTCGTTTTTTTTGTTTTTAGTAATTGCCGTCATTTCTCTGCACTTGGCTGCGGTAATTTAGTATTTTTTTAGTTTCCCTGTAAAATATTGCGACTAATCCGATTATATAAACAGTTTTTTTTTAATTGTTTTTGCATTTTTATAATTGTGATTTATTGCTATGCGATGAGATGGCACCTTGCAAGCATCGACCAAAGCTTTAAATTCCAAGAGATTCGGTTGAATGTTCGCATTCAGATGTTTCTGAGGAGGCTACCTTTGAATACGAATTTAAAGCCAGATTTATAATATAAAATGACGATGTGAACTTTATATGTGACCTGGTCTATGAAAAGGTACCTTACGTGTTAAAAAATCATTTTTCTCTTTTTTGTTGATTCGAATAGTGTGTGGAAGTCTCTTTAAAATGGTGAAAACCAGAAAGTCATAATTTCTTTAAAAGTTTGTTAAAAGTAAAAAAAAAGAAAAGTACAAATACGAAAAAACGATTTCTGCGATTCGCATTAACTTTTTCTTATTTATTTATATATAAAAAAATGTTTTTCACTGCTTCTGTGATTTTATTGATACTGTGATCTATGCTGAAGAAAATAAGCCAAACCGGATTGAAAAATATTAATATTTAAAAAAAGTTACAAAGGTTTTTAGAAGTTTAAATTTTAACTGCTGTTTTCTCGAAAACTTGTTTTCGCACGTAAGGTACCTTTTCGTAGACCAGGTCACATATCGTTTTTAATTTTCATTTAAACTTCATAGTCTAATTTTAAAAGAAGTTGATTTCTTAATTGTTTTTGTTTTCCTTCCTTTTAAATTTTTTTTCTCTGATAGAAATTTCTTGGAAGACAAGCAATGTTGGCACCCTTAACTTAGTAAAATTGGTGATTTTAACTTATTGCACATTTTTATATTGAGTTTATTGACTGGTGCGACGAGGTGATTGCCTTGAAATAAATACATTAATTATTTAAATACAAATTAAAAAATCATATAAAATCTTCAATGCCAAAGACATCTTATCAATAACAGTGCAATATTCCAATAATGCTCGATTGGTGGCAATTAATTATTTTCCACAAGTGAAATAAAAATAAATAAAAATACCTTAAATAAATGTTGGAGAAAAGTGCGAACATTAGCACCGGATTTGCGCTGAGTAACGCCATCTGCCACGCTGAAAAATGTCGCTCCATTACTTAGATCTTCCATGAAAAAGTTTTAAAATAATTAATTTCACAATTTGATATGTCGTCTGAGTGGAATACGTGGAACTGTGTAGCTTCTAGAACTAAGTTTTTCTTATTACCTACTTACATACGTATATGCACACATACTTCCATACAAATCATATATAGGTACATATGTATGTACATATATTCATATGCGCCGTAAGTTCTCTACCAAATTTCTGGCTTATCATTTTCTTGAATTTATGAGTAAAAGAAAATTAAAAAATATTTTTTTTTATTTCGTGGCAATTAATTATTTTCCACGAGTGAAATAAAAATAAATAAAAATACGTTAAATAAATGTTGGAGAAAAGTGCGAACATTAGCACCGGATTTTTTTAATTTTTATTGTTGGGTAACCTTTGAGTTACTAAAACACATTTGATTCATATGTGGGGGAGTATGCAAACTCATTAACCTGGAGCGCCTTTTAAGGAAAGTTAATTTTTATTTGTGCTAAGGCTTTAAATAAGCTCGGAATAAGAACTTCCGTAATACAAGTTTCAGCTTTTCCGGAAGATAAATGAAATTTTAACCAAATTTTGTTCCTTTAATTAATAACAACTTGAGTGGAATTTTTTGTACTAATTTTAGCATTCAACTGATTTACTGCTCAACCACAATTTGTAATTAAATACAAAACTTATGGTCAATAAATGTGGAATATATGCATGTCAAGAATGACAATATTCACAGTAATTGTTGATCCCGAAATTTCGGGATATATTTAATATAATCCCGAAATCCCAGGATGCGCCCAGGAACAACTTCTTTTTTTAATTAAATAAAAATTAAATTAGATAAAATTTGTATATTAATTGTTAAGTTTGAAGCAACACAAACAAACAATTCTGCAGTACACAAACAGTAAAACTTCATAGAGAAGTAGAAAAACAACGTAACCCACCAACAAAAAATTTTCTACAGCCCGTGGGCTTCAGGTATGCACAGTTTTGCGTGCCACATTTCATTCAATTCCATATATAATTTTGGTTTTGAAAGAAAAAAAAAATATTCATACAAATTATTGCAACTTTTATGGTGCCTGCATGAAGACTGCACGTGAAATATACTACAAAAATTACACAGTAGCTTCAATTTGTAACTTGTTCTACTCGATTTTTAGAATTTCCGCAACATTTTTAAGATTTGAAGTTTCTTAAGATTTCTACACAATGGATTTTAGATGGATTAAGAAAGGAACGCATAACTTTTTAAAAATCGCTCACCTATATGGAACTACCAAGGAATGAAAAAAAATATAAAGATAGTAGCTGCGGCAGAAAATTCGAGCTGCCAAAGCATAAGTCTAGAAATTAGTTTACCGGTGAGAGCAAACGTCGTGCACAGCAACAGAACGAGATTTGCACTACTCGATTGAGAAAAAAATACCAAAATTACGAAAATGAGTCTCACTTCGATTTGCTGAGAATGCAAACTCTGCAATAAACAATCGGGATAAGTTTTATTTTTGAATGAAAAAAGTTGCACTTAGATGGTTCAGAGGGAAATAACAAATACTGACGCTGTAAAGTCTCTCCTGCGATAATACACCAGCAGCTGTACTTTGAAGATCCAACTCCCATGTCCTCTGAGAAATACGCGTGGCTGTTGGGGAAAGTTTTTTTCTTTACCATTGGAGCAGAAATTAGTGTCACCGAATTTTTTTTTCTAGCAGAATAACGCAAACGTACACTGATTGACTGATTAATTTTTGGAAGATCCACAACATTCGGATTCAACCATACTTTTTGGCAATTTGGCGATTTGAAGTTCCTCTGAGGTCAAAATATCGATTTGACTTTTTCGCGATTTGTTAAACCTTTCGCTTTTCCCACTTTATTAGAATTAAGGGGACAGATAACTGTAAATGGCCATATTTTCCCTGTTTTTCATTAAAATTATTAAAAATGAAGAAGTCAATATTTTTTTTTTTAATTTGACATACAGTTTATTTATACCTTAAATTATTTTATAAAATTTTTTTTACTTATTTTAATCATTTAAAATGGCGTATGTACACTCAGTTCTTCCAGAAACGCCGCAGCAGGGCCTCTCAATCGGCGGACATTGTAGCAGCGGCGTCAGTGACCTGAATACAAAAAATCAAAAAAACTTTTTTTTTTTGGTATTAATGTCATAATTTCTAATATCTAATATGAATTAGAAAACAAATGAAAAAAAAATTCGCGGAATAAAATGCTTCAAAAAAAAAATGAATTTTGGGGCAAGTTTTCCTACGATTTTTGCTTCCAAAAAATGATTTCTTCGAAAAGTTTTCGAAAACTTGTAAATTCACATAGAAAGTAATATCATAAAAACGATGTGTTCAAAATTTCAGAGAGATCAGTGCATAACTTTTCGAGTTATCGTTTACGCCAATTCGAAAAAATATAGTTTTGAGAAAAATGCGTCTAAAATTTGAATAAATGAAAATTGAACCTCTCCCGGCGCTCGAACGCAAAGAATAGAGTCGTCACGGTAGACGATCTATAATATAAGAAATACTTAAATTTACGTTCTAAAATTTTTTTGACATATTCTTAAAGGATTATTTTAACATTATATGAAAAAGAAAAAAAAAAACATTTTTTTTTGAAATTTTACAGGTATCTGTCCCCTTAAGAAGTTTTCGACCAAACATAATGAATGCTTAAAAAAAAACGATCCATTTTCAAAGCTTCAAAGCAAAGGGGCGAATGATGTAGGCAAACTGAGTGTCCTGTTCAAATGAACAAATAAAGCAAGCACAATATTCCAGCTGCTGAAGTTTTACTACTGCGAAATGCCATTAGATCAAATACTATATTATTTCGATGCTTGTTCATTTTCGAGCAAAGGACAGTCTTCGCTTGAATTATTAGAAACCCTTGTGTTACTAGATCAAATACGATTGCTTTAGTAACCATTTTCTTTCATAAAATATATTGCCTCTAATCAAGTGAAACGGAGTGTACGTACTATTTGTGGAAGCATGTGGGCTTCTCGAAACCGCCAGTGTGGGTTAGTTTTCATGCTGTCTCTTATTTTTACTAATAGACTCATGTGATACGTATCACAAAACACATTAATTAATATTATACAGATTTTCTTTATTAGCGCATATCTTTTCGACACTTCGCCATATTTTAATATTTTTCATTTGGTTTTCAGGTAATCTTTGCTTCTATTTTAATCCACTACAGCCAAACAAATTGTATTCTACATATTTTAATGTTCCACAAAGTATTAGGCCATTGCTTGCTTGTCCAATGTTGACCACCTTTTTATTGTCCCGGTTAATCAGAGCTTATTTGGCAAGACATCTAATAGCCAAATTGGCTTTATTTAGTATGCATCTAACGGTGTGAATACTACTATTATAATAGAATAATAATGGGTTGTGAGAAAAAGAAATGTCGAATTTATGATCGACATTTGACGCTTTATTTAACGTACTTAGAATTATCCGATTCAAGTCAAATATGCCCCGATTTATTCGCAAACTTGTTGCCATTTAGAAGACAACTTCATTATCCTCCCTTTATGTTTAAATGTCGCGCTCAATTGACAAAATACGACATTACTTTTTCCCCAACCAATATAATAATTTCTCACTAAAAAAACCATCTACCAGTCGTGACCAGCTGCTGACGGTCTGACATCTGTGGACGGCGACTACCCTAATTTTCTTTCCAAATTCCACCGTACTTGCTGGAACACAATAATCATGACTCTTATTCCATTTCTGAATTTGGAATATTAAATTTTCTTAAAACCTGGGTAACCACCTTAAAAGCCATTTGGAATTCTACAATACAATAAGATTTCCCTCAATAACTTTTTCTCTTTGGTGCACCAGTTAAATGCATGAGTTCATTTTGTAAAAACGGCACGCCTCCTATAAGCAAATATAATCAGCAGCTAAAGCAAAAAATATTCAAAAGATCACAAGTTTTATAATTATTTTTACCCATATGCACATTGCGTGAAATTTTTACGATAATGCACAGTCATGCCAATTGGCATGCATAAAAATGCAAAACAAAATGAAACAACAAAAAAGTGTTAAAATTAAGTAACGATATTGTCGCTAAGCTGAAAATACCACAAACAGCAACAAGGCTTCAAAAAAGCACTACCATTTCAAAACGCTGAGAAATTTCATTTAAAATATACATATGTACATGTATATGTATTTATATAAGCTGTGCTTATCTGCAAGAGAACAACAAAATACATTTATAAATATAGAAAAACTTTGAAAATCAAAAGATTAATTAAAGTCCTAAAAACCAAATTTTTTTTCTATTTATAAGTAACCATTGAACACGTTGTGCGCCGTCAATCACGTGAATATGCGCGCACAAGCAAATAGAGAGTAAAATTTATTTAAAAATATGCACGAGAGCAGAGGGAGTACTAGATTCGCCATGTGGCTATGTTTTTACATTGCTAATCGGAGAGTAGGTGTTGGTGGTAGTAGTAACGGCAACGACTGAATGAAGTGAGTCGCGCCTCCAACACAACTCCGCGTTGCCGTCGCCATCATTATAACGGCACGAGCAAATAGCAAATGGTTGAATAGAGCACGTTTACCACGTTGGTATATTATTATTATTATACAGGGTGGTTTGCCACTTGAGTATGAACTACATAATCTAGTTAAAAAAGGTAATTAAATTTTATTTTATTTTTTTTTTTTTTTGTAACGACTTTTACAAGAGAGATTGAATGTAAATGAGCTCCACACTAAATAAATAAGCTTAATACATAATTGCATCTTATGACAAAATGATTGTTGCATTACCGATAAATATTTGAGGAATGCTGTTGGAGTCAATTAAATCACTACTGCTTTAGAACTTATTCACAAGATTAAACAATTTATTTGTTTCTTATTTAATTTTAATAGTCAATTTTTAATAAAATACAGTTTATTATCCTAAAAAAAATCAAATTTCGGGTATGTAAATTTTTAATAAAATACAGTTTATTATCCTAAAAAAATTCAAAATTTCATGTATGCAATTTTATAGCCGATGGAATTTTGGTACAATAAGTGCAAATTTCAAGTGGCTCAAAAAACGCGTTGACGGTCTTGCGCATTTTTGCTTTATAACGAAGGCTCGACACCAAATTTTTCAACATATTCTGCTTAAAAAGTGTGATTAAATAAATTGTCAAAACTTACCAATAAGTCGCTGTGCTACACATGATGTACAGAATGCAGATGTGTGGACCATTAACCGGCTATCAACTGATTTGCTTACGTCATGTGAGTTGTGGCAGCGGCTTACGAAAACACTGAGATTGTGTTGATGATATACAAAAAAAAAAAACTAAAAGAACCTACACGCATCGTAATTCGTTGCTGTCTGAACATCGACTGATTGGATGAATATTGAAATGAATAGGCTGAATTCTGCTGCCGAGTCTCCGATGACGTGACAGACGAAGTGACTCACACAATTTTGCGTCGGTTGGCCAAACCATGGTAATCTATCATCCTTGTGTGATATATGAAAATCGTAGAGTGGCCCCTAGATATGGTTTCATTCTCATTCAACATTTGAAGAATCCTCTGGCAAAAATCGAGGTGACTGGGCAAGCCTGCGGTTTTAGAATTGCTTGTAATTTGAGCCCTATAAAGGGTGATACATGCCAACAGTAATATAGATTTGAGCAGATACCAGCATTCTGAAATGACCTGTATTTCAATAGCTGCAGCTTCCTATGTACGAAGTTCCGGCTGTCGGCTTTCGGCAGGCATGTGAACAATTTTTTTTTTTTTGTTTTTCAAAGACGCGACCTCAACAAGTGAGCATGCGTGAGAGACAAAGAAGTAGTGATACTGAGAAATTCATTCCTATGTTTTGAGTTCGTGAAACGATCGAATGGTAATCGCTAGAGCGCGCTGGTATCTAGTAATTGCGCATTCATGTGCGAAGGCAATACACAAAAAGAAATAAAAACAAAAAAAAGCAAGAAAAACAATTACAATGCATGCTAGCAAAAACACATGCTACGCGTGAGTGGCACATGGCTAAAAATACACGCAATGCAAGTGGCCAAATGCAGTAGCGCCAACAATGACAACACCAACAAAGCAACATTCCCAGGCGGCGACGAAATCGCACGAGACTTCGCGATCTCGTTGGAACTATGTAGTCATAGTCATGCAGTGCCTTACAACAACCTAGTTTAATGTGTAAACACTATGTGCGTATGGGTAAGTGCAATGCATAGCCGGTCGCTAGTTAACGAACAAAAAGCTGAAAACGAACGAATTGAAGAAGGAGAAGAGCAACTTCGGCAACGTCATCGCACACTGAGTCATAAAGTCGGTTCAAAGGCCTAATGCTAAGCAGGCAGTGCAAAGGCAAAAAACAAAAACAATTGCTTGATGAAAGAGGCCGAGCAAAGGAAAACAGGTCTAACTGCTCAAATATATTCAATTAAATGCGAACGAAGGAAATTCCAAGCAAAAAAAGGCAGAAAAATAAAACCCACAGAGAATTCATTTGAACTGCACCTGCAAGTAGGCTGGATGCAATGTTCATAATCATGCACATATGTACATACATACGCAAATACACAACAATGGTAAGCAAAGTAAGCTGCGCTAGCTAAAATTAGTTGTTTAGAACAACTAACAGGCGGTGTTTAAATCTTCAAAATTCAGAATAATACATTCAAAGGCGTAACTTCATTTAAGCACTTTCATGGAAGTTCGAGGAACTTCACTAAAATTTAGCCACATGTTCTTAACTCATGTCCTTTGGTTGCACGCAAATATTAAGATGAATATTTCTGTGACCTTCGGCAGTAAGTGCCTGAGTTGATTTAAAAAAGAATTGAGTTGTGTATGCTAACAAGCCAAATTAATCGTCTAAACTTTGTTTTTGAAAAAATTTGTAATAAATAATAAAAAAGATGATTTCGAGTGATGAAATATTTATTTTGCGCGATTCAATGCTCTCTGTTTGTATACTACGGCTGTCTAGAAACCTTCTGAGTATGCAGTTTTCTAGCTAGTATAATTCAGTTTTAGTATAATAAAGTATACGTTTAAAGTCGCTTAAAAATCGCATTGATTTTTGTCATATTTTTATTTTTGCTCTTGCTACGATATTGAGTATTTTCTTTCATATCAAAAAAAATATATATATACATAATTCACGCTTACACCCTTTTTGGGTGTTGGGCCGAGCTCTCCTCCTATTTGTTGCGTGCGTCTTGATGTTGTTCCGCAAATGGAGGGACCTACAGCAAATATTTCTTATGAGAAGCTTTTTAATGGCAGAAAAATTACTCCCATAAATAAAAAATCTCATCGAACGAATAAGGTGAACTTTACTTTATTATTCTTAACTCTAAAGTGCACTTTCATCTTTTTTGTTTTCTTAATTATCTAATAAAAATAAATTTGCTAGTTCCGAATCTACTATTCAAATATTTTAAAGTCTGGTAATGCCGATGTGCAAAGCCACCTCACATTCTGTCTTCACATCGCCTTCTATATTTGGTTTTTATTCATTTTAAACCTCAATATGAATTTTAAAGAGCACTTCCCCTAATCTGTAAAGAGTGCAACAAACTTCCGAGTGAAAGAAAATTTGTTTGAAACTTGTATTTCTTAAACCCAAATTGACCCAAGGCAGCAGTGAAACTACATATAAAAAAAAATCTCCATAATAAAGTGAGCTTTAATAAGTTAGTGGAGGAAATGGTCCCAAGACCCTCAATGGTCCCAATGGTCCTCTAAATAAATATGATTCTAGTTCTAGCGTTTCAATCCGAAATTTCTAGAATTCGATGCCAAAATCCACTATTGCAAATTTTTATTTTCTGTATTTTCTTCCATTAGTTGGAATACTCAGTTTTGAATTTCATTAACAAATATTTGAAGGCTGCATTCTGGGTTGTTGTTGTTGTAGCAGCAATACTAACATTCTGCATTCTGGGTATTTTCCTTTACTTTCAACATCCACGTCTTTTGTTGCTTTCATACAATTCGTAAACAAGTTTTGTTAAATACCAATGAATACAAAAATAACAACTACACTATTAGCAAGAAACAATGAGTGTAAAAAGTGCAGAGTCGAATTAAAGAACAAACACAATAATAACAAGAGGATTCCCTTGAGGTTGGTTAAATGCTAAGAATAGAATTGTTCTTTACTGCTAATGGTTTGTGGCTAAAAATAATCCAATGACATTGCACGTTCCAGGCTTTTTCATGCCGTGGAATGCCTACGCATGCAATGTAATATAATATACATAAATACATGCATACACACACTTGCGAATTTCAGTTGCTGACGCAGAAGAAGTGATAGTTACGTTAATAGCAACATAAATAAGGGTACGAACAAGAGCAACAACAACAAAGAGGGCAGTAGATTGTACCTTTAAATATGGAATGCATTGCAGATTAAAGCAATTAAATCAAGTTAATTATGAATTGCATTATTCTCACTTTACTAAATATGGAAAATTCTGAGTTGCAAATTCAAATGCATTTCGTATTCATCAAACACTTAATGGCAATTTTTATAACCTTTTTTAATGTGCGGTAATAAGATGAAATATATATATATATATATATAGGTACATATATATGGCTGCATGTACGTATGTATGAATATTTCCGTGGTAATATTTTCGTAACAAGCAGGCACGCTTAATTATTTCAAATTGCTTATGCAATCCTTTGAGTAATTCATGCAAATTTCGTATGAAAAAAGTAATTAGTTAAGCAATTTTTATAACTTAAATTTTTTTTTTTTTTGTTCCAAGTCGAGTGGAAACACCCTAAATGTAAATATTTATATGCAACTGGTTTTTTTGTTATACTCAAAAAAATTGACTTTCCATAAATACAAATAAGTATTGGAGTGTAAGGTTAGTACAGTAGGAGGTGTGTATTCTTGTGAAACATTTGGCTTAATAAAAAAAAGTGATATACATTAATAAAAAAATGAAGTGAGTTTATAAATAAAGTGGAACATACCTTAATAAAGAAATGACATACCTCAATAAAAAGTTATTTGCACCCGAGACCTTACATACCGAATGTTGGCAAATCGTCATCTATAGTGGCCGCATTAGTCGAACGCGCCTAACTTGCCTAACGTGCCTAACTCGCCTAGCATTGCGATCCAAACATGCCTAGCATTCTTAGAGCCGACTGCCTTTTAATTTGAGGATTACGAAACCGGGGGTTCAATTTGCTGATTTCATTTTCTTAGCAACCAATTAAATATATAATCAACACTAGGGAATAGGTGGCAACACTAATAAAGTATAGAAAAGAAGTTGTCAAAATCAGGGGTTCAGGCAAATAAATGGTAAATTAATATACATAGTATAGAAAAAAGGATTTAAGTACACAATCAAGATCGTAAATAGTTTTACAACAAAAGAAAATTAATAGACAAAAACTTCACTGCCGAGGGGGAACTAAATATTGACGAATGAATACGAAGAGATGATTGTGAATAAAAAGTCGAGGGCCCTGATTTCGCTTTGGCGGTAATTGTGATTTACCTTCCCGTACAGGTTTGAGTAACACCGCCAATCTTGCTCAGTATATGCAAGATTTCGTTAGTGGACTTCGTTAACAGAACTCTCTCAATGAACTGCTCGCCTGTGTACCTTTCAAAATTATCCATTCAGCTGCGAAAAATTCTCTTTGCTATATGGCGATCTGTGGCTTCTTCAAATATTTCCTCAAGTGCATGATATATTCATTTATGCATCATTCAAAAGCGCGCCTTTTTTCGATAGCTACATTTTTACTATTGTATAACAACAGACCATCAACGAAAATAATTTAAACCTGACAATTAGCTGTTTTATATAATATATACAAAGAAAGCAGATGGCACTGGCGAAGCGACAAATGCTAACCAGTGGATTGACCGCCTTTAAATTTGTCGACGATATATACAAACATATGTATATATAAATGCATATATTTACACAACAAATAGTTCAGAAAACGAAAATATGTTTGAAGAGAAGATAAATTTTAACGCAAAGTCCAGAAAATGGAAATTAGAGTCTTTATCTACTCTACACCTGTGCTAATTTTAACTATTTTTTGTATCTAATTTTATTTTTGATTTTTTATACAAGCATAGTGCGTTCTACAACAAAAACTATATTGCATAAAGCTCCAAGAATTCAAAAAAATTTAGCAAATCTCAAAAAAAAAAAAATACATAAAATTTGCCACTTTTTCCGAATTTTTTTTAGAAAAATTCTGGGTATGCAGACGTATAGCCTATATAATTCTAGAATAATAAAAGTCAAGTTAGAAGTAGTTGAAATTTTCGCTGATCTTTGGCAATTTCCGTTTGCTTCCGCCATGTCTTTTAAATAGAAGAAAATGTCCAAGATTTCAGCGAATAAAAATTGTCAAAAAATCAACGAGAAAATGTGGCACCTGAAACTTGCACTTTGTTTTACTAAAATTTGATAAGCTATAAACTGGTAAAAATTCTTAATAAAAAGTTGAAAATTGGGATTTTTTCTTTTGAAATTTGTTGAGTTTTTGTGCGGATCTTAGAATTATATAGTTTTTGTTATAGAAAACCATATAAAAACATAAAAACAAAAAAAAAGGTGAAAACTTCGTAATTCCTCGCGCTCCTATTATTTTGAACACATAATTATAATAAATAGTCACATAAATAATCCGCTGAGCGGCACCGGCGCGACAGTTGAGGCCACGGCAAGCGCCCGAAAGTCTTTGTTTGCAATGTAAATGCATAAACACCTAGCTCAAATTTTAAACTACATATATTTATAGAGGAAATTAGCAAAAGAGTGCAAGTAGAGTAAGCAGATATCTCAGTGGTTGTGTAGACTCCGCCCCACAGGTATTTCCTATATCAGATTCTGCAAAAAATTTAATTGTTATTCATTTAAAATATTACAAATTGTTTAAAATAATTTTTCCACCACTCAATATTGTTACTTTTATAAATTTTGTTCAAAAATATTAGTTGATAATTAGGAGTGAGTGATTTTATTCAACTTTATTCCTCAACCACCTTTGAAAACTCCAGTCGTAGATCATGAAACAAATGTCAGAAAAAGTATACATAAATCATCTCGAACAAAATTGATATCAATTCCTCTTCTTCCACCTGTCAGTCAAATTTACCAAATTAAATGGGCTTCTAATGCTAGGTGCAGGATGTTATTTTTTTTCTTTTGTCTTTATGGCTGCTTAGTTTAGATGCAAGCAACAAAGCACAAAAGTTACATTCCACATAACTGTTTATTGTAATTGGTTGCACTACTAACTTATTATTTCATTATATTTGTGAAGTACCACCAATTCTCAACAGATTAAGAAAATAACCATTAAGAGGTCCGTTAATAAATAGTAAATATGATATCCATTTATAGTACAGGGACGTCCAGAGAATCCGAAAATACACATTAAATGTATGTACTTTTGAGTATACATAATTAGCAGTTGCGTAAAAAACTTTAAAAATACGTTTTTTTTTTTATAATTTAAACCGCTACATTTCCTCCTTTTCTCAACGCTCCTTTAAGCTTAAAAAATAAATAATTGCCGCGTACAATTCTGCCTCTTGTTTGTGGCGTGCATCTTCAAGTTGTTCCACCAATGCAGGGACTTACAGTTTTAAGCCGACTCCAAACGGCAGATATTTTTTTTTTATGAGAAGCTTTTTCATTGCAGAAAAACACTCGGAGGTTTGCCATTGCGAGCCGAGGGGCGAGCGCTATTAGAAAAAAACTTTTTTTTATTATTTTACTTTTTAATAGTCGGAGATTCGAACCTACATGCTGCTGAATGGCAGTCATGCACCAACCCATTCGGCTACGACGGCCACCATGAGCTTTGAGCTTAGACTGCATAAATATGTAGTGTATTCAGCTTAGTCACATACGCATCTCGTGATCGAGCTTCAACCTTGGGGGACCCAGTATATGAAACGGAAACGAGGTGCATATTTTTCAACCATATCTTGAGCCTTAAAGATAATTTAGCAAACTGCAGTGACTAGCGAAACTGCCAGAGAGAATCTTCGTTTTGATCTTTGAGACGTTTGATAAGCTTTTTAAAACGTTTAAGGTCACGCTCTTCCAGTAAGCACTTCGCCTGGTGGTATTCCTGAGTTGAGTATCAGTACAGTATTTTTAGTGTCTAAACATTTCCCTAAGCTCTGCTTTATTGGTGTGCTGTCTTGTTGCAAAGTAGAGCGAGTGGGTCCCATTAGTGGTTTTACTACAGCATCCTGCGATGGCCATGAACCGCTAGAGAGTTTTATCCGCCTATGCACTACTGAACTTATGAGAATGATGCTGTGATATGGACTATAGCTTGACTGTCACTTCACATGACGGTATTCTCGCTGTAAATTTATCTCTGCACACGAATTTCAGTGAGAAAGACCGCCATATCGAAACTGATACTTTAGACTGCTTAACCTGTATCATAAAGAAACAGCTTAAGAGTGCCTCGGATCAGATAAAGATTTATTACACAAATTTACTAAAGAGTCACTCACCAACACCAGCACAAGTATTTGTTGTCAAGTCTGTCAGTTCCAACAATGTCATCAAACATCTATACTGTTTGAGTAGATGGAGCTTTATCACTCTCTGAAAGACTTCACATTTTTTCAAAACATGTCACTTTAGTAAACAGCACAAATATGCAACCCTTTTATACGTAAAAAGTGTTTATCCGTTATGTCACATTAGACTATTAACAAATTTGAAAATGACTTGGAATAAAAAGGTTATCAAATAGACATCAAATTGTTTTACTTTCTAAGAAAAAAATTAATTTCTAAATAATCTTGATGCTCCATATCCTCTCGTCCATACGTCAGTTGGTCAACTTCAGTGCATTTGATTTTTTTATATTAACATTGTCAAGTGTGGTAATAAATTTTTGACAGCTACTTATGACGCTCACAAAGTGTATACTGCCGACTAACTTTCACCAAATATAACAGGAATGTTAATAAAGATTTTTCTCGCATTTACATACATACACACATTTGTACTAATACATATTTCAGGTAAAAAAATTTAGAATGCTAATGGCGTTAAGTTGTTTAAGTACTAGAACTTATAGAAAAATTCTGCAAATTTATGGTTTTTTATTTAATTTAAATAATGTGTTAATGAAAATATCCAAAAACCAGAAGAAACCAAGACTCAAGCTTTGTGAAAATTAAAAAAAAAATTTTTTAAATTTCCATCAAAATTTCACTTTTTTCAGAATTTCTAGAAAAATTCCATGAATGCATTTTTATAGCCCATTGAATTTCGGTCTGATAAAATATTAATTTCAAGTAGCTCAAAAACTGCGTAAATTTTGAGCGTTTTTTTTTTTTTGCTGATGAGTGCTTCTTTCACATGAAAATATGTCGAACATTCGGTATATGGAGAGAATGCATAAGTCAGTGCTCCGGCACGAAGCACCAATCAACAGAAAAAGTTGAAAACAAGCGGTCGCTTCTGAGCAGGCAATGGCATAAATCCGAGTGTATTTCTGTCGTGGAAAAGCTCTTCATAAAAAGGCCATCTACCGTTTGGAGGCGGCGTAAAACTGTAGGTCTATCCAATTGTAGAAAACATCAAGATGCACGCCACAAATAAGAGGATAAACTCGGCCATATACACATATATATACATATTTATATATACATACATATATACATATAAGTATGTACTTACAATGATTCATTATTCTCAGTATTCAAATCAAAAACCGCTACAGTCAAATGATCCCACAGCTTTCAAAATGTCCGAACAAGACCAGAAATTTATCTTATCGTCCTATTATCATTATTAATCAAAATCCTGCTTTGTTCTATGTACTTACGTATGTTTGTACGTATGTGTGTACTATTGCGCATAAAGCTCAAAGACCCCTTTATATTTATATCAGCTTGACAGCGATCGTGTAGCGTACAAAATATTATTCAAATCTTTGCGCAGTGGCAGGAGTGTTGTCACGTAAAAGATATATGCCGTCAAAATATTGTCTTCGAACACATATTCGTACAACATTTTTAAGCCACTGCAGAGTAAAAATAGAAGAAACAATTTCAAAATATTTATATTAGAAAGCAATTTTTAGCGTAATAATAAAAAAACTTTTTCAAAACATATATATATATATAAGTATATATATGGATATATTCCCTGTAGGTAAAAGTGAATCTAATGAGACAAATACCGCTTCTATTTGTATGGTGTCCAACCAGTCCGTTAGTCATTAGTTTAGCCACTAGTAGAGGTGATGGTAAAAAATGTGTTCGACTCCTATTTCATTTTATGCAAGGCGAATCTATTAAAGGTGAATTATCGGTAAATTTCAGTTGATTTATTTTTTTCTTTCGCCGTGTCCATGTGGCTGTCAGCCTAGAATGAAACTAGGCGAATTCATTCTTTGTTTTCTATCAAACGCACCACCCATTGTTGTTGGTCTAGTGCTACCTTCCACCTTTGGCGAATGCATCTTGATTGTATTTGCATTGTTAATTAGTTATAAATGTATTTTTTTGTTTTCAGTCACAAAATCTAGTGCCCTTAGCTCGAAGAAAAAAAAAAAAGATTTGTCAGAGTGTGAAGTATATTTCGTTTTTGCAACATAGACTGGTTTTCCAGTAAATTAAGTAGTGCTTTAGGGCATACTAGTTGCTAGTTGCTTGCACGAAAAATCTTAACTGGCATTTCGGAGCTTCCCAGATACGTGAACTATGCACTCCCGCCTACAATTGTCATTACAACATACACACCCCACCTACCCTCAAGTGAAGAGTGGGAACGGAATGATGTAAGACAGGACAAGACCATCCATATATACACAGATGGCTCAAAGCTCAAGGGCAGGATGGGAGGAGGTGTATATTTCGATCATCTCTTTTAGTTTTCGGCTTCCCAACTACTGCATTGTCTTCCAGGCTGAATTGATGTCAATAATAAAGGCTGAAACACTGGTCCAGGGGAATGCGATAGCTGGAGATAATATCTACATTTTAACTAATAGCCATATGGCGTTGAAATCCCTCACAAAGTAGTCGACAAACTCCAAGGTGCCATGAACTACCGCGCATCTCTTAATAAAATGACTGAGTCATTTCACCTAACGACAACGTGGGCTCCCGATCATTATGACATTGAGGGTATGGGAAGACCTTACAGGCTTGTAAGCTACTTATTTCTTAGGAAATTTTAAGAACAGCGAATGAAAGATGGCGTAAAGAAACCACATGCAGAGTCGCGCGACAATTGTGGCCAACTCTCAATACTAAACGCACAGAATCCCTGCTAAGTACAACTAAGCACAGTCTTAGCACACTGATTTCCGTTATAACTGGGGACTGCTTGATAGGCAGACACGCCCAGAGGAAGGGCGTGCAAACACAAGACTTCTGCAGAAGCTGTCTAGATTAGGAATAAGTAGAGACGATCTCGCATCCTCTGCTCCATTGTCCTACTCTATCCAGACCTACATTTACTATTTTAGGTAGACATTTTTTAATGAGTTGAAGATATAAAAATTAATAAATGGCGCGTACACCTCTGCTAGGGGTTTTGTCGAGCTCTTCCTCCTATTTGTGGCGTGCGTCTTGATATTGTTCCACCAATGGAAGGACCAACAGGTTCTTAAGCCGACTCCGAACAGCAAATGTTTTGTTATGAGCAACTTTTTTATGGCAGGAATGCACTCGGAGATTTGTCGTTGCTTGCCCAGGGGCGATCGCTATTAGAAAAAACTTGCACTAAAGCACAGAGATTCGAACCTACGCACTCCCGAATGGTAGTCACGCACTAACTCATTCGGCTACGGCAACCGGCGGAAGATATCAGTACTGTAAAAATCTGGGATTTCCTAAAATTTCCAAAAAGTACTGTTTTTAAGAGAAATAAGGAAAAGTTTCCCATGCGGCATCACAATGAGCTGAGAGCCTGAGTGTGTCTCAAAGTGGACAACCGCTTCAACCTAACCTTACCTTAATTTATGAGCATTTCCTATAGGTTATATATTTTCTAAGTAATCTCATCTATGTATTTGAGTTAGAGACTGTGATTGAGTTCTGACTCGCTGAAAGAAATTTCGCACATTCTAGTTCAAGCGACCACACGTACATACAAGTACAGATGTTTACTTGACCGAACTGACTGACAGACTAGCTGACTCGCTGCGTGCCATCTAGACAGGCTATCCATCGCAGGCGCTCACTGTATGCAGTCATAATTAATCTGAAACGTTTGTTTATCTATGGCAAATTTGCCTGTGTGTACGTGTGTATGTATGTATGCGTACAGCTGAAGGAAGCGGTGTTCACTAATCACCAGCAAGTAGGCTTGAGTGACGGCTGCAAGTAGAAGTACACAAGCGCACAAGTGCATGCACACAATCACTCATAGTGCATGTGGATGCATACGTGTATGTGTGTATGTTGGTATGGAAGTACATGCTTCAAACGCTCGTAAGTGTCATTTAGAGTAAGAGGCACAGTGCAACTGCACGCACTTGCATACTTACTCACATGCAAACACTTCTACCTACATACACTTGCGGCTTGTTTTGTTTTATAGACGCTCGTATGGTATAGATATACACACATACGCGTATGTATGTGAGCTGTGTAGATGAAAGTGAAAACTTTCCTTTAAACACTAGACCACGCTTCGCATCTAGTCAGTCTCAATTTGTGCACGCAGCCAGCGGGACGACGTTTCGGCAATAGAAAATAAATTCATTCAAACACACAAACCAACAAGTGCATCCTTCATCCGAATTCTTCTATACAATTCATCAATTCAGTGATAACATGCAGATAAAAAGTAAGCAGTTAAAAAATATAAAATAAAGAAAAAATAATCAAAATAGTGAAAGTGCATTGCATAAAAAGAATATTTTGTTCCTAATCACTCTAGCGCATTCACTTTGCTAATCTACGCGTAATACAAAAATCGTTCAGTATTGTGAATTGAGGTTCCGGTATTCGGAGTGATCAGTCATTTGGCTAGCTTAGGCCTACTAAGTGGTCTTACAATCAACAGTTCGTTTCCAATATTTTAAAAACTACGTACAGTCATATATTTACACTGAATATACGACCGGTATCTCACGCATAGATAGACAATACATTTCTGAGCACACGAGGCTGTTTCAATAACTCCGTAAACTATAGAATAAATAGCGTTTTCATTTCGAATTTCATATTTTTCTTATCAACAATAACTTTCCAAAAAAAGCTACTCCAAAAGATGCCTAGACGCCTAATCGCATTTTCGTAAAATAAACAAAAAACGAAAATTTCGCGTGTTCATTATTCATTCAACACAATTTTTCGTGCACAAAAAATCCTGACGCAAATCAAATAAAATCTTGAAAAGAATAGTTTTGTTCGGCTAAATTTACAAAAAATATTATCCAACAGTGAAATTGTCCTGTGATCTCGCTCAAGGAGAAAAAAACTCAAAATAGTAAACGAACAGAAAACCAATAAAAATTGCCAAGTTTGGTCTGGAAAATTTAGAAATCAAAAAAGCAAAGTTTCTTCTACAGACTTATTCTGTAAAATTCAAAGTAGATTTACTTACTTTCTTCAAATCTGAAAGTTATTAAACTTTTTCCGTTACTAAATTAAATTTTATGATTTACTTAAATCTTAACCGGCTGCATTCGATCAGAAAAAACGGTTGCTGGTAGAAAATTTTGTAAAAAATACCACTTTGCTCTCTCAATTTAGGTTATGAACTGCGCATTCGCCATAATTAGACGCCTGTGGCTATTTTTCGGTTTCAAGTTTGAAGAAATGGCTCGTCGGACGAACTGTATCGAGCTGAGCGTGAGCTGATGTGGAAAAACAATTTTAGTGTTTTCCATATTCTAATGACCATCTTCGTATTGATTTCAATTTATTGATAAGCGTTCTTTACACGAGTTGAGAGCTAAATTAATTACTTATTCTAGTCATACAGTTAAACAAATTATTTATATTTTCTTTTTTTTTACTCTATTTACAGCTCCTCTTATCGGGACGCGACATATACAATGTTTCCTTTGTTTTTGTTGCTTATCAATTTGTTATGCGTTACGTGTCAACCTCAGTGTGGGTATTGTGGCAATGACAGACCAAAACTCCACGAATAGTGATCAAAAGGTAAGTGCGAATTGTGTTGAAAAGGAATTTCAGTGAAAAAGTATAAGAGTGAAAAGTATAAGAGTAAAAAGTAAAAGAGAAAGTACAATAGATAGTAAATAGGAAATGTATTCCGAATGATTTTCTCAAGATATGCTCATAGAACTACATATGTCAAATTTTTCGTAGAGAACTGCAAAGTTGCATTTAGAGGGCAGAAAAGTGAAGTTAAATTTGGTAACTAACCGAATGTCCTTCAAATGCTGTTGTGCTTATAGTGGCGTACAGTTTTCTTCTCTCATATCACATAGCTCTCAAGCATCTTATATTTTGCCCTCCAAACAACGTGTGATACCTTTTCCAAAATATAAAGGTTCCGGCAATGGATACAGGTAGAGGAGACTTATTTCCTTTGGACTTATTTCTGGAGCTTAATTTAAATATTTAACTTTTTTGCATGAAGAAACTTATAGTAGCATTTTATGACAAATAGATTTGTGGTGCATTTTAACCGCTAAATCCCTATCTTTTGAGTATTTTTGCCTCTTTCCCGCAAAAAAGACAAAACAAGCCCGACTATTGTGGAGTTAGAGGGTGAAAATGTCCCACCAAAATATTTTCAATTGTTTTTTTTTTTCATATATCTGCTGAACACATTCTTCTCCTTCTTAATTCGCGCGATAATCGCTCACGTGATTTTGGCCGAGTGTAACAAAGCGCGCCAGTCGTTTCTTTCTCGCGCTAACCGGCGCCAGTTGGATACACCAAGTGAAGCCAAGTCCTTATCCACCTGATCTTTCCAACGCAGAGGAGACCGTCCTCTTCCTCTGCTACCACCAGTTGTTACCGCATTGAATACTCTCAGAGCCGGAGCATTTGTATCCATTCCACCGACATGACCCAACCAGCGTAGCCGCTGGCTCTTTATTCGCTGCGCTATGTCTATGTGGTCGTAAAGCTCATACAGCTCATCGTTCCATCGTCTGCGATATTTGCCGTTGCCAATGTGCAAAGGCCCAAAAAACTTGCGCAGAATCTTTCTCTCACACACTCAAAGCGTTGCTTCATCGGATGTTGCCATCGTCCACGCTTCTACACCATACGTTAGGACGAGCATGATGAGAGCCTTGTAGAGTGTTAGTTTTTGTTTCGCTGAACGCATTATACTCGTATATCTAAAATGTAAGGTTCACATAGTTTCTTATACATATTTACTGCGTGGCTTCGGCCAGCCAGTATAACCTAACCGAACCAACCATAAGAATGTGCAAATTGATGAAACCTTCGTATGCCAATTTACCAGAAGTGAGAACTTTGCTCCCCCCTGAAAAAAATGGAGAGGAAACCTGCACCAGAATCCATTGTCAAAAACTTATGTTTTTTTTTTGTACAGTTTAATAAGGACTTTTCCAATGGGTCCTACTACCTGACTCCGAACGGTAGATGTTTTTTTATGAGAAGCTTGTTCATGGCAGAAATGCACTCGGAGGTTTGCTATTATCGGCCGAGGAGCGAACGCTATTACAAGAAACTTCTTCTATCAATTGGTGTTTCATGCCCGAGGTCCCGAGGTGCACTTTGGAATGGTAGTCACGCACCAACTCATTCTCAACTCAACTCATTAAATCTGAAGAATATCTTGCCAGAGAATTGTTTTGCTTAGCAAACTGCTATCGTTTTGTCTTCAGATTGACGCAGAATCGATCCAACTGAACTGCGCAATATGCGCCAGTGATCATTTCGCCATTTTTAAGCGAGTAGATGTGAATAGCAGCGCACGCATCCCTGATCGTCGTCAATAGTTGTTCGCCACACTCACCTTGATTTTCCAGCCAGTTTAATCGATCTTCCTTACAATAAAACTTTTTACAATTACAATTTGCTCTCGTAAATTAGGTTAATAATTAAATTCATTTTTCTCTTCCAGGTATACGAATGGCAGGAGGACACCAAATCATATGTGCTAAGTAGCTTCTTCTGGGGTTACATCGTTACCCAAATACCTGGTGGACACATCGCCCAAAAGTATGGCGCCAAAACGCTCCTATTGATTGGCATTACGCTCTGCTCCGCGCTTACGCTACTCACACCCTTGGCAGTTGAAATTGGTGGCTGGCAATTGCTGTTTGCCTTGCGTGTTGTACAAGGTCTGCTACAGGGTTCCGTACACCCAGCGACACATGCTATGCTAGCCAAATGGGCGCCCGTCGAAGAGCGCGGCATGCTTAGCACTTTCTGTTATTCAGGCTCCCAATTCGGCACTGTCGTTGTGTTGGCCATGAGCGGAGTAATTGCCGAGTCAGCGCTGGGCTGGCCGGGCATTTTTTACATCTCCGGCGGTTTGGGTATCGTTTGGGGTATTTTCTGGCTCATTTTCGCTGCTAGCACACCGGCCGAACATAAAACGATTTCACTGGAGGAACGTAAATACATAGAAAATTCACTGGGTCAAGTTGATTCAACACCACGTACAGTGGCGCCTACACCATGGGCGAAGATTTTCACCTCATTGCCATTCCTATCGCTGATTGTCGTCCATTGCACGCACATGTGGGGCTTCTGGACGCTGCTCACACAGATACCCAACTACATGAAGAATATTCTGGGTGTTGATATGAAGAACAGCGCGCTATTGTCATCGCTACCCTATGCCGTTATGTGTATTCTGAGCTTCTTTTTCATCTTCCTGTCAAAGGTTTTGGCGCGTTATGATAATATATCGCTGTCATTTAATCGTAAAGTCTTCAACACCATCGGCCACTGGATACCAATGATCTCGCTAATCGGACTTGGCTTTGTCACGCAAGGACATGCCGCGCTCGCAGTCGTGCTACTAACACTAACAGTAGGCATCAGTGCTGCCACTTATCTGGGCTTCCAGGTGAATCACATCGATCTGTCACCAAACTACGCCGGCACATTAATGGGCATTACCAATGGTTCAGCGAATGTGATGAGTGCGCTCGCACCGCTGGCTGTAGGACGAGTTGTCACCAATGTGGTAAGTTTGACTTAAATGATTTGCTGTCACAGCGTAGCTTTTATTAACGAAACGTATTTACTTACAGACAAATGTGGTCGAATGGCGTATCGTATTCTTCATTGCTGCCGGTTTCTACTTCATCGGCAATTTGCTTTTCATCATATTTGGCAAAACCGAAGTGCAAAGTTGGAATTCACCTGAAGATGCGTTAGCCAAGCGATTGAATGTGGTGGACGCTGAATCGCCAGCGCTGCTGCAAAATGGCGATGCGAAAAAGCCAACAATCACAGCAATCACAAAGAATGGCACGCAATAGAGCAAGCTTACGCAGACAGCGCGCTGGTCCTTTACTATGTAGTAGTTGTAGTTCATTAAGCACACAGAAGACCTCCTAGTTCATAAGCAATAGGTGTATGTTAAAGTTCTTATGAATGATTCCTGACGTGCGGGCAACGCAGCATGTTGTTGTTTCTGTTGCAATAGCATGTGTCCTGCGATAATTTTATTTATATTATTTTTTAAGCAGAATAACAATATTTGTAGATAGACGTTAGATTTTCTATATAAAAATGCGAGTAAGAGCAACACCGATATAAGGTGCTCTTGCACGCTTGTACATACAAACATATGTGGTAAATATGTAGTTAAGCTAGCAACGTACGTTAAAGGGTGCTTCCTGTGCAATAGAGCTCAATTAGTAATTTGTTTAGTCATACAAATTCTACGAGATGTCAAAAAGTTCGCACAATGGAATTTTTGTTTGGATCTACTTAGCGACTTAATACAGTTATGAATACTAAGTTTCCGTCGAATTGGTGCATTCACATTTGAATTATAGAAGAATAAAAAAATCAATCGGTAGCAGGCATCAACTAAGGGGACAATTGAATTTCGTGTCATTACTAAATTCCGCTCAAAAAAAGTGCCAAACACCACAATCTAGAAAATATATCATCTGCCTATGGGAACTCTCTCCACTCTCTTCCATCTGTAAAACAATAATTCACAAGTGGTAGGGTGTACTCAAGCACGCTAGAGGGTGAAGTGAAGGTGGTTAACGGTCAGGTCGATCGATCGAAGCGACCACCACAAATACGATTGTGGAAAAAGTAAAAACCAAAAACGTATTTTCACACCCCTTTCACTTTATTCTGCGAACTTTTTGGCCTCTCATCGTAGGTCAGTCACAGTTGAGCTTCCATTGCCAGCGCAGTGAAATTTGGCAAACAATAAAGTCATGCACACACACGCGATATTATACTTTTAATTAAATAATTAGATAAGAAAAAAAAAAACAAACAAAATATATTTTTTATGTAATTTAAACCAAATAATGACTAAGAAATTTTTAAATACATTGTGTACAGTATTTGATTAAAGTGAATGTTGAAACTTGAATTTATTTGATGAAATTATTGAACAATTGCCGAGTGTTGAACGAGAGAATGTTACCAAGTACCCTAGTACGAATGAAAGCTGATAATGCTGTTTATATTTTTCTATTATTCATAACAAATTGCAATAATAACTATTAATTCTAGAACACTTAGAAGTGGAAATGCATTTGTTGCATAATTGAATTTAACTCTTGACTGGTTGGTTTGTTTATTTGAAAAACGCAAAAATGTAATATTTTTTTTATTACATTATCTGTACTATCTCTAGATTGCGTAATACGCAAATATGCCATCAATGCACTTGAAACACTAGTGGAAAACAAAAATTATGAGTTTAATTTTTCTATAAAAGCGATTAGTCAAGTGTTTATAGAAAAACTTATGGAATCTTTAAAAAATATCTAGTAACATTAAGTAACAGTCGCCCTCATACGGGTATCTGTGATCTGTGTGCAGATACCTGGCTTACTGTAGTCATGTAGGTATGTGCATGAAGCTGTCAACCAGTGCCTAGACTTGAGTGCCTTAAGCGTTCTATATTGACAATATTTTGCCACTATTTGCAGCGGCCAAATGGAATTTTGTTTAGTACGACTTAGATTTAATAGGCTCTAAATTGTAAGTTGTTACATTGAAACAAGTTGAGTATTTGTTAAATTTTTTTAAGCTTCAATATTCTATTTTTTATGATTGAAACGAGAGATACATATGAACCATTTGTTTCGGAAGTGGTGTAAGTTAATTTTTTAATGAAATCGGAAATTATATAATTTCAATGCTAATAAATAATATAATAATAAACGGCAGTGGTGATATTTAAAAAATTCATAAACTTTGCTAAATCGCAATAATAAAAACTGAAAATTTTAAAAGTAAACCTTTTTAATGCTGAGAATGTATGGCAATACTTAATTTTTTTTTTTTTTTTTGCTTTTTGGTTAATATTTTAAAAGTGCTATATTTTGTCTTAAATGAAAGAAATGTTTACCAATTTAAAATATATTAAGTTATTTTTACAATTCTACAACTTCGAAAATGGTGTAGGTGCACTTATAACACAAAAATATTTATTCAACTAAAAAATATAATATAATTTTTAAGAATTTGCCAAATTCAAATAGTTGCATGATATTTTTCTTTACTTATATAATTATTATTATTTAAATTTTTTTCGACATTTAAACTGCTTATCTTTCAATTTCCCGAAAGAAGGAAAAATCCACTTACACCATTTTCAAAACGAACGGTTCATTAAAAACAAAAAAAACAAATTAAGTCATTTGTAAATGTATGCATAAATACAAGAAAAAAGAATAAACTTGGAATTCGAACTTATTGGAATTGAGATCCAGAAATAAATAATGATATCAAAATCATTCGAAAACAGACAAGTCTTTTAATCAAAACTTCTTTGCGACGAGAAGATGTTTACTGGGGCGGCAATTTTCAGCCTCATCTTCGACGGCCAGAATACCAGAAAGAAATCGTTGGAGCCAATGCTTTGCTTTCGTATTCGATATTGTATATTGGCTCCATAAATACTTGTAGCTGGTCATCCTGACCGTATTGGTACTGAAATACGAGGTGTGACCAAAAAATAAGGCGAATTTTCAAATTTCGCGGCCTGCGTACACTCGACTTTCGATTAGTATTATTTTTTATGTTGATACACTCGTCTCGAAGATATGTTCACTGTTTTAGCAATATAGCATCTTTAGTTTGTTTGTAAGTGGCTTAAATAAGACAAACGTTTTGCGTGTTCGGCGATTTTCTGATATCAATGGATCAAAGAAGTTGCATCAAATTTTGTGTAAAAAATGGAATTAAGTGCTCAAAACACTCTGAGTCAAAAAAATGTGTACACGTGGTACAAGCGTTTCACAGAAGGTCAAGAAGACGCCCCAGCACATCAACAACCGATGACAATGTTGAGAAAGTGAAGAAAATTGTTATGGAGAATCGTCGAATCACAAATAAAGAAGTTGCTGAGGATGTCGGCATATCGGTTGGCTCATGCCATGCAATCTTTTCGGAAATATTGCAAAATGTTCGCGAAATTGTTGAATTTCGACCAAAAACAACGTAGCATGAGTATCACTCAGGAATTGTTGAATGACGTCAACGATGAGACTGATGAGACTGGTGAATCATTTATATTAGTTCGGACCTTGCTCTCCAAAATGGCCCAAAGAGAATAATCCATCGGATTCTGGCGTCGAGCCACCAATTTGTGTGGACGTTATGAAGTTCGGGACGTTGTTTTTTTGCCATTCTTGGTTCACTCGAACTTTGTGAGACAGTGCCGAGTCTGCCATGGTCTGCCACCGAAATGTTTGTCTGTCTACGGCTTCACAGCAACCTCCAGACTTCTTTCCCGATAATATTTCGCATTTACCTTAATGACAGGCTCGATGGCAACGATTGGAGAGCGCCCATCTGCGGTTACAGCGGTCCAAGCCATTACCTGTGGCTAGTGCTGTCTCCTGGTGACCAATCGATGACTCAAATTCTCGTATAAATGGTCGGCCAAATAAGCCCTATGGTTTTGAGAGTTCACGAATTGCTCAATTTGAAAAATTGTCTCGTCAGAAAACAGAATGTTCGAAAATTTACCGCTTTCGGCCAAGCGAAGCAACTCCTACGCTCGCTCAAGTCTCACTTGATGCTGCTTTGGTGTGAGATCATGGATCTCACTTAGGATGTTGTAAGGCTTGATTTTGAGATAATTTTTTAGTATGCGGCGGATGCTACGGTCAGATATTTTCAGTTGTTTCGCCATTTGATTGAAACTTCGTCGCGGATTTCGCTCAAGTCGCTTTTTCACTTTTTGAACTATTTCACGTGACGTTGCAGTCTTTTGATGACCACCACCATGACGTTTTGCGATGCTACTAGTACCTATCATTGTAACGGGTAATGGTGCGACAAACAAAAACTTTATTTACTTTAAGGTGCTCGAGCACACGAACAATCGCTGGTTGTGATTTTCCAGCCAAATATAATGCGATCATACTATTACGTTTGAAATCCATTACTGATTTTCTTTTTTCGCGTTTACTCTCGGTAAACAATACTCTGCACTGTCATTTAGCCAACTAACCGTGCAACAGCTGCGCGAGCGGTCTGAAGTCGGTTACACTTCGAATGCCGGGACCTGTAGTTATTCAAAAACAAAACTGGATGAGTATTTTTGCGCCACCTACATAGCGTGATATGAACTTTCTTATTTATCTGCTGTAAGAATTGCGAGATCTCTATTTTTGGTAGAGAGCATAGCAAAAACTTAGGAAGATGAGCACCGCGAAAACTGAGATAGCATTAATTATTGTACATAATTAATTACTTCTCATCCGAAAAAATCGTAACAAATTTTTTAATAAATACGCTATTTAAAATTTACAACCATTTAATAGAAAATATTAGGTAATATCAACAATAAACAAATTTAAGTTAAAATATTTGATATGTTTTACGCGTTTTATTTAACCCTTACACGTTTATAGCTATTTGCAGATGGTAAGAAGGATTTTTTAGCTTTTAAAAAAGAAAATATACATTCAAATTTAAAAATATATTTTGATTTTCATTCAAATTTGAAAATATATAAATTTTCTTCCGCCAGTACCTTTGCATTAGTAAAAACACTCTCAGCTGGTTGCCAAACAAATCATAAAAGAGATTAAATTTTATATAAAATCGTACCAAAGATTCTAAAAAATTGGGTAAAAATTCAGATATTTCTCAATAAAAAACATTATTTTAGCTGAAATATACATGTATTACAAATATTTGTTATTGTAAATTCTACAAGTTAAAGATATTTGTAATTTTTTTATTTACTTATTTTTTTGTGTTGGTTTCTATTGTTTCTAATGTTACCATAAAAATTATAATTTGGCATTGCGACCCCGCTAATACGCTCAAGCAAAAAGTCTAAGCACTCAGACCAACACACACTTGACTGCCTGTCAAACTTATACCAAGGGTGCCTGTCAAAAAATAGGGATCCAAGAATAATCACGAAAATACATCAACAAATTCCTTTATTTCTATTTTTAGGTGGGGTGGTATTCCCGCAAAAAGTTATAAAATACTGCACATTTTGACAACGTGTTAGTTTTTAAGTGTTATATCGGGAGTTGTCATGCATGCTTAATTGAAGAAACATGCGCTAGTTACGTGTTTAAAATTGTGGAATATACTTCAGTTCTTATGAAATTTAAAGTTTGCCACTTACGTCGCTGGACTAAATCCAAGAAATCAATTTTAGGTATAAATAGTTTTAGAGCCACTAGGATTGTACAGTTTGGGATGTTCACGTAGTCAAACAGTTACACTTTCAAATTACTAAAAGATAAAAAATAAAATAACAAGCTAATAATACGTTCACATATATATAAGTAGATGATCTACTTAACTCAAAATCCGTAATTAAAAAGCGCGATTTCCCACACAAAATTTCTCTCCCAAAATCTGAGATTATAAAATAATCCTAGATAATAACGATACTTTTTGAAATGCAACCCTGTGTTTTCTGTGTTATCGATAACTATTATTACGAATGTAAGAAAAAACATCAAAATAAAAACTAAATGAAATGGATGCCGGCAAAGAAAACAGGTCTACAAACATACTTCTAATAAAATTTGTGTTAAATATTATTAATTATGGATTCATTTTACAGAAAAAGCGTGTGTCCATACACGTTTTATGCTCTTATTACTTATTATAAAATGTATATAGAATATCCCATGCGCATTGCTGCCATCATTTTTTGCAACCTCAGTAAACGTCACATACGAATTTCCTCGAACTGTTTATTATTAGCAGCGAATTGCGGAATTAAATTAGCTATTCCTTCTCCCTGTATTTTCTTCATATCGTTAGTAATAATTAAAGAAACCGAAGAAACAAAAAAAAAAAACCAAAATATTCCACCAAAATGATTTCTATGAAGAAAAACTTTTCAAAACAGTATTGACAGCTGATTGTAGATTTTGCAGGTAATCTGCCATATGTGAGCGGGTAGATTAGTTTGGTGGATTTATAGGTGATTAATGCATATGTGAACGTATTTTAAAGCAAGAAAATTTAGTTATATATTTTATAACTTTTGAATTTCGAGATCAATTATGAATAACATTAACCACTTAGAATGCAGAAGGCACACTAAATATCATATCACCTTGACTATTTTCCTTTTTTTGTGTTTTTTTACAAGAGTATAGGTATAACTAGTTCATTCCCTCACCAAACCTATAAAAGTTATTTAAGAATGTTTAAGTTTCCAATCTTTAATTAGAATTTGTAGATTTTTGGTAGCTTATTAAATTTTACGATAATAAAGTGCCAGTTTAGAAAGCTCAAAATACAGTTAAAAAACTGTCACTCATTCATTAAATGGAGAAAGTGTGCCTTACAAATATTACATACTGAATTAACTGTAGTATCGAGTTATCGATAACATATCAATAGTTTTTCAACCACACATGGCAACGCTACTTTGGAGGTTCTTATCAGCTGTTGATACGATTACTCAAGGTCTGTTTCTTTACACATAGTTGTGCAAGCAATATGAGGAAGAGAGATAGAATACAAGATTGCGCCTTCCCTATTTATTGCGACGTCAGTGCTGCAAATATGCAAAGAAAAAGAATGCACACAGATTTTATTACCATGGCGTCATCGACAAGAAAAGCAAAAACTGCATTTGGAGCTATTTTTAGTACTGTTGCTTTTTCAGTTTGACACGCGGCATTTCTAATTATAATTGGGAAGGTTGTGCGCGAATTATGGGGGTATGAGTTGCATCTTTTCTAAAAATCTAGCTAAACAATGTGCGAGAGCCTGAGCGACTCTTAAACTTCCAGTTCTTTTTCCTCTGGGGACATACTATAATTATAGGAAAAAGTGAAATCAGTTGTTCTACTGCTACTACACATCTAAATACAAGAAGTCTTGATATCAGCTAGAAAAGTAAAGAAACAACCCTTTTCTTTATTTCGCCCATTTACTTTTACTTTATCTCACTATGTTTTATCTTTTAAATTTTCATTGTGTTATTATCGCTCGTTCTTTGTTGACGTATTTTGAAACGTATACAAAAATTTATATTTGGTAAAGTGGTGGAAAGAACAGTGAATGATGAAAAGCTGTATTTGTGTGTGAATAAGTGAAAACGCGTCACTAGCTTACCGGACGAATGGAGATTCAGCTTGTGCTAGAAAAATATTAAAGAAAAAACGTCATACCATACGACGCGTGAACTTCCTAAAGATAGCTTAATTCAAGTACTAATTTCTCGGTTTCCAGCAGCAGGTGGGCGTTAGGTGCATGCATTGCGTTTAAGCTGATTTGAAACGCTGGTAAAATGGTTTTCTGCTGTGATTGCTTCAATGGTGGCTACCAACCAATTGATGCGGCGAGACAAGGTAAGTTCCATTAATATGTCAGTGTGAAAATGTATTACATTAATATTTCATTCTTCAACATCTTCCGACGGCTAGGCCCACGTTTTGGTGTACGTCATCTTCAATGCTTCCTTGCCTTTTGCGGTCTGGCCGTGGCTTATGCTCTGCGTGTAAACCTTTCGGTGGCTATTGTGGCCATGACAGATAGGAATTCTACAAACCCTGCCTTTGAGGTCAGTACTTTTTAATTTTTTCCAATTTTTCTAATTTTTTGCTTTTGTACATATGTATGCATGTGGCATTGGTTTACCATCAGGTGGGTGCGCTAATTGTGTTCTACATACATACATATGTACATATGTATGTATATTAAATTTCTGAAATAAAAGTAGCGTCTAGATATCAATTAGTGTATCCCTTCCTTTGTTCATAATATGCGTCATGGATGTCTAGCTATAATTATCATGAGTGCCAAACGTTTATGTTTTTTATAAGCACTTGCAGTTTGGCAAATATGTATGTAAGTGATGTGTTTGCTGCTGGGCACATTTCGTTTCGTTGATAAAAAAATAATATTATACATGTATGTATGTACATAAAAAAGATAAAGATATTCTCGCTAGGAAACCTAAATATACAGTATCGTGACAAACCTAAGCACATTTTTCTGCTGAGTGATAGAGCAAATGTAATATATAATATCTCTGTAACATATTTATACAACAAAAGACTCATGTCTGGGAATTGTAAATGTAAGTTTTAATTTTTAGAGAATTTTGTTGCCGTGACCGTGCTTGGGCAGTGATAGGTAAATGGGGAGTGATAGGTCCGCGTCGTTTCGACAATACAGAACCGGCTGATGTAAGAATGATAATGCTGTTGTTGTTGTTTAGCAGTGCAATAAAATTTTATGTAAAGAACTCTTTAAAATCAGCACGATTCTTAGATTTACTGTTTGATGACATCGTCGGCGGTGATTAGTGAGCAAACCGACTGAGGCGATATACCAAACATATATCCGGCATGTGAAGGCACCCACCTTTTTTCATGCCCCTTCAAACCTACTCATCTAACACCCCTCTCCCTCTGGACCCAACCCAACAGCATGTTTCCTGGGCCTACCTTCAGATGAGCCAGACGAGGACGACCGGTGATATAGCCTACACTGACAACAACAACAGACAGGGTTTGCTAAGCTAGTACAACAGTAACCGGAGTAACCTTAACTTTGTTTTGGTACTTAAAAAATGCTAATTCAAATCCTTTCAAGATTACAATATGGATAATGCTTAGAAACATTCTACGAATCCAACCTCCCCTTAAAAGTTTCTGAAAGCAATGACTTGGACCTACACATAATTAATAATGAAATTGCAATTAAGGAAATTTTATTCATTAAATTTATAAAAAATTCTTCAAAGATGTGGATTACTAATATACAATGATGGGGAAAATTGGTTAGGTTTTGCTCAATACTGTATACATATATATGTACACATGTATATAATATAATATAAAATCGATTATATGATTATGAGTATGTTTGTAAATTTTTATATAAATATATTATTTTTTTTTATTTTTTATAAAAAACAAATGATATAAACATTTGTTCAGCTGGATTAATACAAATACTCCTAATATACATACATATATGAATGAATGTACGTTTTTCAGAACAGCTTTTAAACAATAATGTCGATTCTGATAAACTACTATACTTACATATATAATAGCGAAAACCAGTAATTCTTATCTCTTTTCTTGCTAATTGCTACTTGCAGGAATTCGATTGGGATGAAAGCATTAAATCGTATCTGCTCAGCAGCTTCTTTTGGGGCTATGTGGTGACACAAGTACCCGGCGGCTACCTCGCTCATCACTATGGTGCAAAATATACGTTCCTCTTTGGTGTCCTAATTTGCTCATGTCTCGCTATTTTAACACCATTTTGTGCCCACGTAGGCGACTGGCCTTTGGTGTTAGCATTGCGCGCCGCTCAGGGTTTATCGCAGGGTATGATCTTCCCATCGACTCACACATTCCTCTCGAAATGGGCACCAGCCGAGGAGCGCGGTCGCCTCGTCAGCTATTGCTATTCAGGCTCACAATTCGGTACGGTGGTAATGCTTTTCGTCAGTGGTTACATAGCCTCTTCTTGGCTTGGTTGGCCCAGCATATTTTATTTGTCCGGTATCGTTGGCATTTTATGGTCATTCGTTTGGTACTACTGTAGCTCGAGCACACCGGCTGAACACCCATCGATTAGCGTAGCAGAGCTGCGTTATATTGAATCGTCTGGACAAGTACGTAGACCCTCGGATGCTGGCCGCACTACCGGTGGCGCACAAACGCAAGCACACAAAGTACCCTGGGCGGCTATATTCACTTCACCACCATTCCTCACATTAATTTTCGTGCATTCATCAAATAATTGGGGTTTCTGGACTTTACTCACCGAAATACCGACTTATATGAAGAATATACTTGGTGTGGATATACGTAGCAATGGACCGCTATCGGCGCTGCCATACTTTGCAATGTGCCTATTGTCGTATGGTTTTATCTTCTTGGCAGATATACTAAATGCGCACTTTACAATGCCTCTATGGGTATCACGTAAACTCTTCAACACCATCGGCCAGTGGGTGCCAATGGCGGCGTTGATGGGCTTGGGCTACATCAATGCGGGTGGTAGCTTTAAATTGGCTGTAACACTGCTAACCATTGCAGTCGGTGCGAATGCGGCCGCCTATTTGGGTTCGCAGGTAAATCACATAGACCTGGCGCCAAATTTTGCCGGTACAATGATGGGCATTACGAATTGTGTGGCGAATGTGATGAGCATAATAGCACCGCTCACAGTTGGATTGATTGTAACGGATGAGGTCAGTAGCATAAAATGTTAAGGGTAAATTTGTATGTGTGCATAAAAAGTATATTTATTTTTTTTTTTGTTTTTTTTTTTTAGAAAAATCCCGCACAATGGCGTATTGTGTTCTATGTGAGCGCATTCTTCTACTTTGCTGGCAATCTGCTCTTCCTTATCTTTGGACGTACGAGCCCACAGAAGTGGAATTTTCCAGAAACACGCACAAACAACGTTGAGAGCGCAGATAATAGAACCGACGATACACAAGATCTAACCGACGACGAAAATGCGCCGCTAAATCGTAACGCTGCACCATAAGGCTATGAATTCAAGGGCATTATTTTATTTTTGTGATTTGCACAAATATGTTTCTGGCTATGCATTTCAGAATGTTGTGATACAAGTTGGTTTTTCTTTTAATTATTGTAGGTAAATTACTACATACTTCAAAATCTATATTGTATATGTAAATACATTCATGAGAGTTTGTAAACTGCTATCTGCGACCAACATGACACCGTTTCCACGACAGTCGGTACTACGTTACCGAAACGATCGGGATTTATGTCCGGCCAAGAACTGTCACTCCAGCAGCAGTCCCCGTATGTAAATATGGGGAATGTTTATGCTGCTACAACAACAAAAACAAACATGACATACAATTACGATAAAAAAAAACAATTTAAACATCTTAGGTGCATATATACGAGACAAAAATATACATACACAAATTTTTTAAATTTAATTACAATTATATTGTATAGAAATATTTTCATTTAATTTTAAGCTCGAAATGTAATTAAGCGTATAAATGTAAATTATACATGACAAAAAAATCGCTGCAAGTTATTGATAAAGGAATACCAATACAATTTTTTCGAAGTCTGGCAAACATTTTCTTTTGAACTAACTAATTTATTGAAAATTGACACGGGTCGACACAAATTTTAAGTCAAGAACCAGATTACACTTTTTCGAATGTTTTTGACGTTTCCTGTGTTGTTTTTTTTTTTAGCCTTTGATTTATTATCCACGATAATTGAGTAGCATTAGATTAAGAGAATAATCTCCTAAATTTCGAATATTTTATATCTCACAGATAAAAAAAGATTTTAACGCAACAAAAAGGATTTGTACCTTAAAATACTGGGCTGGCTCGGCGTAATTTTGCAATCCTGTTGCGAAGCTGTTACTTTCTGATGTTCGGCACTTTGCAGTTAAGTTGTCTATAAATACTTTCATTGATAATTTCGATATTCAATGTAATTTACTATTGAGTAACACCAAAAAAAGAATAAAGTAATTGTGCAAATAAAATTTTTATTACGCCGATTTAAAAGTAGCGCACAACAATAACCTAATTTTGACAGTTAGAACACTATTCTTTTGCCGAAGCTGCCAGAAGTTCACATTGAACGTGATACTGTAAATAATTGGCAACGCCACGGTTGTGAATAAGCCCAGATTTGCAACTTTTAAAAAATAAATACATTTCATTGATTTCTCGAAATTTCATTTTAAGGTCACATTCAGATGTAGCAGTTCAAAATTTTGTGTAAAAGCGTAGTTTATTTAGTGCTCGGTTCAGAAGGTCAGTCATATTTTGTCGTCCTGTGAAATCCATAAAACACATTTTGGAGTTATGAGTGTCTTTAAATAAATGAGGGAGACTAAAACCAATATTTCAAATTATATATGTACATATGTATACATAATTATTTGTATCTGAAGTATTGTCTTCATTCCTTTTTAATATAGATAATTTCAACTCGATTTATTATTTGTATAAATATTTATGTAAAAACGTAAATAAATAAGTATAAAGAACTAAATATTATTTTATGTCAATGTAATAAAGTGTCTTTAATAATAAATAAAAGTTATACATATATAAAAGATAACCCAGGTGGAATATAATCCTAATTGCTCCAGTAACTGATACCCTTATTGGTTAGTAATCACTTATTCAAGTAATCAACTATTGAATTAACGAAGATTTCGAATATTAAAAAAATATAATTACTTGATAATTTAAAATATGATTTTTACAAAAATAATTAATTGTTTGTGCGCAAAGTTTGGTGTTATTTTTTTGTTCTTGAATTAATTGTTAAATTATCAAATTTATTTTATGCCGCGACAAGAGCAACGGCGTTTTGGCTGTTAACTCTAGCAACTTTTTTAGTGGCGTCGTGAAAATTAGTAGCTAACATTACAAGCAATGTGTTGTGAAACAATTTTTAGTGAAATCTCTCGCGCAACTCTCGGAAACGTTTTCAAATTTCAGTTGCAGCCAACGTCTTGGGATCCAGAAAACTGTCGAAAACGCGCGTGTTTAAATGTAAATGTAGCTATGAGGGTGTTCGAACTGTAACAATTGCGCCAGTTTTACTTTTTATTAGATGGCATCACACGTAACCTTAACTTAAGGGGTTACATGGGTTTCGTCGGATAAAAAAAGGCCTATTTTCAGTATTTTTTTTTTCTATGTAAAAATTATTTATTTAATTCAAACTTTTTTCTGTCTTATAGATACATATTTAGAGAATAATTTCTGGAATTTTCAAAAAAAAAAAAATTTAAACTCCTCCATTGTGACGTCATTTCCGGTGACCCCTCGAAAAAAGGTGTGTACGCGTTGTCAGCATAACTCCTGACAGACTCATCAAAAATGAAAAAACAAAAATAAGTTCTTTAGTTAAGACCATAAACTTGTGCTTGAACGAAGGAAAGAAAAAAAAGTAAAAATTGGAATTTCGACAGACATTTTTGCAAAAAAATGAAAATTTCGGTCAAATTTGCTTGACATTTTGTTTTTTTTTAAATAGTTGTAATTGAAAAAAAAAAAAAAAAATCTTTCGTTCAAGCACGAGTAAATTGTATTTCAAACACCTGTGTAAAATTTCATCAAGATCGGTTGAGTAGTTTTCGAGAACATTTGACAACCGACTTTGAAAACACAGTTCCGAGAAAAACGCGTTTAAAGTTTTGAATAACAATAAAAGTGGCTTGGAGCGCACACTTTCCAAAGGCTGTATCTCCGAATTTATTATTCGGATCTACTTGAAAATTTAGGATAATAAAAAAAAATAAATCGATTTTTTGAACCAACGAAACCCATGTAACCCCTTAAACGTAACGAAATTCGCTGTCATCTCTTATTGATGCCATATCCGTTAACAACTGATATTTAAATATATTGACATTTATTTGTGGACGAAGGGGAATCGTCTGAACACCTTCTCAGCTCCCCTCCTCGCGTCTGGCAAAGATTTGGTCACCCGGGGTCTCACTTTTTCGCTGCACCTGCGGATATAGCGGGTTTAAATATCATACATCTGGTGAAGTTCATTAGTGGGTTGATGCGGCTAATTACGAACGTAAGTCAGCAACCGTCGGCGTCGTCGTAAGTGCATTGTCATCATCCCCCTAATCCTAAGGCTCTTTCTTTCCTCCCTTTATCCCTTCCGCTGTATGGTATCACAACGGACGAATTTTGAATATTTGTCCAAGTGAGCCCCATGCAAAGGCAGCCATTAAACCTAACCTAACATAACATTTATTTGTTCATTTCGAAAGTGCAAAAACTAAATAAAAAATAACAGCAAGAACACTGATGAGGAAATTAGTAAGTAGGAGTTCTACGCGCGAAAAGGAGTTCTACGCAAAAATACGGTGGATTGCGTAGCCGGAGTTGGACTGATGAGGGTTATTTTTTTGAAGCGCGGCCGAAGGCCGCCCACGCGAAAAGGAGTTATACGCAAAAATACGGTGGATTGCGTAGCCGGAGTCGGACTGATGAGGATTATTTTTTTGAAGCGCAGCCGAAGGCCGCCCACGCGAAAAGAAGTTCTACGCAAAAATACGGTGGATAGTTAGCAGTTTATTCTTAGGCGATGACTACCAAGAACGACAGAATACAAGATTACACCTTCCGAATTCGCTTTGCCGTCAGCCTCCATGAATAAATAACGTTAGATTCGTCAAAATCGGCAAAAAAAATACATAACTGTTTTGGGAAGACGCCACCTTAAGTATTCAATTCGCTTTGTATGTCGTATACATTATAGCTTGTTACCTCTAATCGATTACGGTGTTGCCTATAGAATCAGCAGACAAATTTGAGTGTCGAGATGTTGAGGATTACAGGTGATAACATCCGTAATAAATAAAACCCAATGATATATGTAAATGCAGTTAAGCAAGGAAATAGGCAGGTAGGTGAAATGGTTGAAGTACCACTTTGGCACTCCCCAAGTGGCACTAAAGCGTTATTTTGATACCATTATGAGACCTCCAAAATGCGGATATCCACAGCCAGCCAGAGCTGTTGATGTAATGAAGAAGGTTGATGGGATTTAGGAAGGACCACTGCCCCAGGCTGTCGAAGAAAGGAGCACCCAGTGACCTTAATCGTCTAGCTGCCAAACCTGAACGTTTACAGAGAAAGCCCACAACATTATCCTTCTCCGAAAGGTTCCTAAAGCTTTTGCAATATGGGTTAAATGGTAAACTTAGCTTTTCTACGTGTGAGCCGAACGAACAATGGCCAGTAAGCACAGCTACGAGTTTGTAAATTGAATGGTGTGGGGTCCCTATGGCTTTCTAAGTTCCCGTCTATTGTACTAGGGTACCAGGGGTTTTTTTTCGAAATAGCACACGAAGAAACGGTTTCAGCGTGATCTTGAATGTGATAGTCGATCACTCTCTCGAACACATTTGCCAAAGTCCTTGGCAAGGGAATATCCACTTCTACTTTCATTCAGATAATATTTTCTCCTATTTGCATGAGGATTTCATACAAGTACTTGAACAAAGGATTATCTCTAAATTGGAAGGTCAATTAACACCAATTTATAACAATAAAAACTGATGCTCGCATAGCTACCAGAGAGCTAGTGAACAAAGGTGTGATATCAAAATTTTCGACATTGCTTGCCTGCTCTCTTCTATATATTCTTTCATTTTGGTGTCACTTCTTAGCTACAAAACCAATCTTTACACTATCTTGACGCCAGAGTCAAGCTGTTGTGATGCGGTTTCCGTTAAATGTGGCTATAAACTGTCAATGTAAATAGCAAAGTTCACAAGCGAATGTACCCAAAACAAATGATTTATGATTATTCATATCTATAGTATGTCGAAAAAATCAGCTGAACTTTTGTCATAAATCCACCTTTCGTGTATTCTATTATTTTTGACAATCTTCCATTAAAAAGGTAATATAACAGAGACGCAATGTTGCTGTCATTATTGAGTCTGTCTTCGAAATTTTTTGTGTGTATTTTAAAAAAGAAGAGTAGGCAAAAAACTGCATTTGAAGGTTTTATATTAATTTGTGCTTTCATAATTTAACGCACGGCAGTTCGTTTTCATTAGTTTGCTTAGTTTAAATCTCACAAATCCCAATATTATCAAACCTTTCACTGAATTTTCACAAACATGTATTTTATCCTCTTTTTGTTTGTTTTGTTCGCTTGTTTGTATTGGGAAGGGAACTGACGTCAGTCTTGTCCAAATCGCGAAGCGAAAAATAAAGTAACTGTATTACCAAGGCGCCACCTAAGGTAGTCAATTCGCCTTGCCTCAAGAAAACTGATCAAGGCAGTATATATGTAGATGTTATGGGTGGTATAAGCCACATGCTGAAGTTGTGCATAGTTAACGGGGCATTATTTTAAAGGCCGATAATAAATTTTTGCTCCTAAAGCAATTTGCTTATGCTGCCAAACCAAGGTGGATTTAATAAGGTGACAGCATTCACCCAGCTGAATTTTTCGCCGTAGGTATGGCTTACGTCAAAATGATATGCTTTGTTTGTATGTATTGGTATGTTTACATTCGTATGTTTACATTTGCTTACTGATTTTGACATGATGCTTGCACCAAACGCAACAACAAATACATGTAGGGTTTTACTTATATGTGTTTGCTGTCACCTGTAATAAATTCGCCTTGTGCCAAACTATATATTTACCTTCTTACATAAAGTTTGGCAGGCAGGGTTACCATAAAACTTTGTGATAGTGAATAACAAAGTTTCCACGCTCAATTCCTTTCTCAAATTAATTTGATATACAGCCATGGACAGATAAATAGCACAAATGTGAACCTTATATGTTAAGTTAAGTTTTTAGTACGAATGAATTTGTTTGTTTACATTTATTACCGTTATTAAGCTTACATTTATACGAGGAATTTACCGTTTTTATCGATGAAATTTTTTGCATTCTATTTTATTTATGTTTATTGCTGTTTTGAAGTGAACACAAAAATAGCATTTTTTAACTTGTCAGCGGAGAGTAAAACTTTGATATCGTTTCAGCGATTTTTAGTATACGTTTTTGTTTCTTAAATAAAATTTTAAAGTAGTTACTAAAAATGGGACGTGGAAAACATTGCCCGCCGGAGAAAACAGCTCTTATATACCGTATGAGTCAAAACGGAAAAAGCTATGTAGAAATAGCCTAAATGATGATGTGCTCTCGGAAACTGGTTTATAGTGATCTTAATTTCGTTAAGAAAGATTCATCCTAACTAAGCAAAAAAGCGGAAAGAAAACCAAAGCCGTGAAAAACTTACACAAAGGCAAAGCAGATCCTTTTAAGTCGGCACGGCAAATAATGCTTGAAATGAACCAAGAATCTGGTCTACAAGTGTCTAGCTGTTTGGCCGCATAAGCAGAAAAAAACCACTCCTCTCAAAAAGACATACCAAACACCGACTTGCCTTTACAAAAGCCCTCTACGACCAATCTATTCAGTTTTGGAAAAACGTACTTTTGACCGACGAAACCAAAATAAATAAGATGGGACCAGATGGGTAAATTATTGTACGTCGTCCAAAAAATCAAGCGCTAAATCCTAGGTTCACAAAAAATACGATTAAACACGGCGGCGGAAGCATCATGATTTGGGGAGGTTTTTCCTGGCATGGTATTGGGCCGATTGCTCGCGTGGTTGGTAAAATGGATAGACTCCAGTATCTGGATATACTCCAGAATAAAATGGAGCCATTTGTGTTTGAGTTTATGCCATTACATTGAACATTTATGCAGGGCAATGATCCAAAGCAAAGACGGTGAAGCAATGGCTCAGAAAAGAAAAAATTAATGTACTGGATTGGTCGGCGCAGAGCCCCGATCTCAATCCAATAGAAAATTTGTGGAATGACGTGAAGGTCAAAATGGCTAACAAAAATTTTAAAAATGTTAGTGATTTGTGGGCCGTAGTTGAGGAGGCTTGGTACCCGATTCTAAAAGAAAGAAGCCACACGTTTTTAGAAAGCTTGGTGCGACGGCGGATATAGTACATACAAAATACTAATCTGGTAAAACAATATTACGCGTATTACTTAACTATCTGATTTATTCACTATTTTTGCTTTTATTTGGAATTTTTTAGGATATGCTATTTATGTGTCCAGAAGGTTTCGTGAATTATCAACGTTCTCGTAAATTAAATCAGAACTGAAATTCTTTTTGACCATTTTTTTGTTTTAAAGTGGAAGTAAATAAGCTTTTTATTTTCTTTGTTGCTTGTTTCCCAATAAAAAATAATTATTTAAACACATATTCAACTCTTTGCTTTCAAAGTTTAAATGTGCTATTTATATGACCAGGGCTGTATATAATTGGGGCGTACACCCGTTTTGGGTGTTTGGCTGAGCTCTTCCTCCTGCTATTTGTGGCGTGCGTCTTGATGTTGTTCCACAAATGGAGGGACATACAGTTTCAAGCCGATTCCGAACGGCAGATATTTTTATGAGGAGCTTTTTCATGGCAGAAATACACTCGGAGGTTTGCCATTGCCTGCCGAGGGGCGACCGCTATTAGAAAAAAAGTTAATTTTTGGTGTTTCACCGAGATTCCAACCTACGTCTTCTGAATGATAGTCACGCACCAACCCACTCGACTACGGTGGCCGCTTTGATAATTAATTAATTTGATAGGTGTGCTTGTTTATGTATGTAGTATATTAAGTTTATTGGATTTCTAAATGTGTATATTACAGTCTTATAACTACTTAATTCGCGCTTAATTACCACATACTACAATTTTTATGTTTAAGTACAATAACAATGCAGCATAACTCTTTTTTTACTTGCTTGTGCGGGTTATTAGAAATACATTTTATATATAAATCGTTTCGTTAGATTTTTAATTATTAGAGAAAAAATGTGCAATTACATCTTCCGGTAAAATACATTTTTTTTTATATTAAAAATTTATATAATAATTAAAGTAACTGAAACAAAAACATACTGGACGCGTCACAGGTTTTTGTGTTATTATTTTTCTCTAAAACTAAACTAGATTTTCGTAAACTTAAATTACAAACTAATTAATTACAATAAAGTCAAATATTACATATAGACAGCGTGCAATGGAAGAGACGAAAAATTAAAAAAAAAAAATACTATTTGCTAAAAAATTACATACACATATACATATATAAGATTGTAAGTAAACTAAACGGTGAAGTTCTAATAATCAATTGTTTTATAAAAAAAATATTTTATTTTAAAAACAGATTGTGTAGTTTATTGAAATTATTTTCTTTCTTCGTCTCCATTTTCTTCATGTTATCACAATCTTCTCTCTGAATACGAACTATGTTCTCGTGTAGACGCTTATACACATACACAAATGTACGAATACTTGCACGCAAGTCACTTTCTTTAACTTCGTTGTGCTGCAAATTCCAATATGCACATAGACGCATACACGCATACACGTATGTATATGGTATGTAAACCCTTACGCTTGCTTATTACTCAGTATGTACTTCTCAACTAGTTAATGCAATTTATGGTTCGCTGGCAAATCTTCGGAACGTATACAACGTCCGCGGTAGCAAATCTCCGTTTCGGATGTCACTTTCGTTGATGTGGAAGTCGCATATACGACTTGATCCATTAAACTCTTTTGCAATGGCTTCTTAGCGGCGGTTTCCTCAGTTGTCGCTGAAATCGTTGACTCTGTAGTTGATGTCACATCAGCTGCAGCATTCATCGCTTGCGTAGTCGTATCCGGCTTCGTTCGCTTGATATTCATGTACTCTTGTCGTCTCTTGCCGACCGCAGCCAGCGCTGCAGTCACCGCATGATCCTCTGATTCCTCGATAGCGAATAAATCATGAAGTTGTCTCTTGACTTCAGAGAATATGCTTGGTTGTGATTCCAGATCATCTACAGCGTCGTCCATGCGTCGTGTAGCGCTCTCTGCTGTGACACTTTCGGCCTCATTTTCCACTGGTGCGTTTGTGGTCTTCTCAACAGCCTCATCCATTGCTAGTGTTGTTGCATAGGAGGTGACTTCCAATTGTTCGGGTGTTGTCGGCTCATCGGTGTACATTGTGCTTAGCGGACTAGCAGTTGTTGTTAGTGTAGTTCCTGTGATTTTTCCAATTGATGCGGGGGTGAGTGGTGTGGTCGTTTTAAGTTCATTAACTATTTCAATGGTGGACTTTTCCTTTCCGTATAGCGAGTTGTAGAGCTGGGAACCAAGGTTTTGGGACTCAGCTGTTTCAAAGCTCTCGCTGTTTGGGGTTGACGGCAATCGGAGTTTCTTGAATTTGTTGCGTCTATTGATGCGATTAAATATTGTAGTCTTTTGCGATTCGAAGAATGTGTCATCTGTGCTACGTGTGCTGGTCTCTTCGACTGATTCGAGTGGTTTCTCCTCGGGTGCCTTGCCCATGACTTCTTCCAAAAGTTCAGCAAAGGATTTTTCTGGCCTGAAGGGATGTATATTTATGAAATAATTAGCTTAAGATCATCTAACTCTAATAATAAGAATGTATGCACTTACTTTAAATTTGGCGCCCTAACTGTCGGCTTCACTTCACCGAAACTAGCGGAAACATTCACTTCAAAGTTGTCCGCCTTCTTGTCATTTTCAGGGCCAATCGTTACAATTTCCGGTTCCTCTTCGAATTTGTGCTCACTTTCTTTTGCACGGTCTTTGGGGTTCGATGGCTTAAAGTGATGATTACTGCCTAATTTTAAGGCTGGCGACCATTGCGATTCCTGACCATCCAATTGGAAGCTCGGTCTTTGACGGCGTCTTTGTGGTGGTGCAGCCTTTCAAAAAGACAAAATTAAACCTTTAGTTCATTGAACTTTGAATTATTTATAACAAGCCTTACATCATTTTCATATAAATCATGATTAAAGCGGTTTATTTTGCGGAAGTTATTCTTGGGCTCTTCGACTTCGGATTCTTCTTCGGGGCTTGGCGTTGAAGAGACTGAATATTGTGGACGACGTGTACGTGAACGTACCTTAATCACTTTACGCGGTGGTATGCGTGGACGCAGCTTTAAAAAATATCAAACAATTTTATTTACATCTTAAATTGTCTACTTTCATCTCAATACTCACCGAAGTCTTCGTCTCCGTTTCCGCTGGGGCTGTGGTAGGCGCTTCTGTAGTTGTGGTACGTAAACGTGGATAATTTCTGCGTATAAATGGCGAACGTCTTGTAGTTACTTGGGGCTCTTCAGTTGTTGTTGTTGTTGTGCTGGTGGTGCTCGTAGTAGTGCTTGGCAGTGTAGTAAAGACTGGATTAATCTCATTGCGTATGATCGGCTCGGTGGGACCTAAATCTTCCTGGTTCGGGAAGTATCCTGGTCCGAAATTATCCTTTGTATACTGACTGTACTGCTGTGCAATTTGCATTGGCTCTAACATGCCGGCTGGGAAGGTCTGTTCATTCGTTTCTACAGTGTTGCTGGGCGTGACTGTGTAAACTTGTTGCGTCTCTGAAGTTGGTGCCTCAGCGCCGGTGCTTGTTGTATAAGAGCTGGGTATCGCCGTAGGACTAGATGGCGTGCGCGATGACAGTGGTTTTATAATTGGGTAGTTTTGTTTCAATACATCGCGTTGGTAGTCCAAATCTTCATCTTTACCCGAGTCACCGTACTTCTTACGCTGCTTCGTACGTAACGTTTGGCGTTCTTCTGGCGTGGGTTGATAACGTATGCGATTAGGATTACGTATAAGAGGGTTGCGTGCTGCAGACGATGGACGGCGAGTTGTTGATGTGGCTTCTTCTTCACCATCTGGTGTGGCAGTTGTGCTGGCTGTTGCGCGCGCGCCAAATGGACGGCGCACGCGTTGTATGGGACGACGTGTAGAGGTTTCCGTCTCGGAATAGGACACTGAAGATGTAACCTTAGAAACAACGGGCTTGCGTACACGATTGATTGGACGTCTTGTTGGACGTGTAGGCAACTCTTTCTCAGGCTGTGCTGGTGTAGTAGTGGCAAGTTCCGCCACGGCATTTTGTTTGTCGTTCTCTTCTAAATTATTTACAAGTCCCGGCAGATTCGGTGTGAGTGGTGGCAGTTCTGAAGGTACATGGTACGGATTAGGTTCATACTCAACGGTGCTATCGGGAATCTCATTCTGGTTGTACAAAGGACGATGATTTGAAGGTTGCTTACGATGCGGCTTCAATTCGGCTTGTATCTCCTTATCCCGCTGCAACTCCGTGAAATCGGGCTGTTGTACTACATTGTATGTATCTTCCGGTGCTGATGCCGCTGGTTGAGATGGTGAATAGAAAGTGACACGTTGTTTGGTAGTCGATGTGGTCTTGTGCGTTGTTGGTACGTTTTGATTACGTTCATAATCCAAATCCACAGGCGTATATTGCACTTGTTCGAAGGGAGGGTTAGTGGGATTTACAATTTGTGGACGATTACGGAAAGCATCTTGCTGGCGGAAATATTGCTTCATACGGTATTCCTCCTCTGGTGTGGTAGGAGGACGGGTTGTGAAGCGTGGTACTTGCTCCTCAACAGGTTCTTTTGGAATAGTGCCAAAAGAATAGAGGGGTCCGTGTGCGCTCGGGAACTCAACTTGCCCATTGGGATTGAATGTGAAGAATGCATGAGCTGGTGCAGCTGTTGTTGAAGTAGTGCTAGTTGTGGTGGTCGTGGTACTGGTCGAAGTAGAAGTGCTGGGTGCAGGACGATTAGGCTGAACTTTGTAAATATCATCGCTAAATATCTGGTTGGGTGCTGGTTGGAATTGGGCATATGGATTAGTGATGGTCTGTGTAAAAGTGGGTTGCTCAATTGGTTGTTGTTGTTGCACGTGCTGTGGACGCTTCTTCTTAGGACGATCATGTTTGGTGACCTTCGGTGAGCTGACTTCCTGTATGGCATCTTGATTGTAAAAGTAGTTGAACTTGTTGCCGCGCGTAGGCGCCAGTGTAGCGCGCTGTGTTGTGACTTCGAATTGATCGCGATTTTTGTGCACATGCTCGTTTAGCGTACCTGCTGGATAGTAGTCCTTTGTTGTAGATGGTTGCTTCACACGGTGTGGACGCACACGCTGTGTGGGCTGTGGTGGCGCTTGATACTGATTGATATCATTTTGGCTGTAGACAACACTTGGCTTAGCCGGCTGGCTAATAACTTCTTGTGTAATACTGTTGCTCTTTGCAAGATTAATCACAATTGAGCCAACATGTGGTTCGGGCAAGAGAATCTTATTGAAACCACTTGGTGTGCGGTAACTGAGTGGCGCTACGAAGAAGGGTATGTCACGTAGCTCACGCGTTTGTGTCAATTGCGACAAATAAGGCAAATCAAACTTAACATAACCATCTGGCGTAGACATACCAGCAGGTCCCACGAATATCTCAGGTATCTTCTTAGTAGGCGCATCAACAACGGCGATGGTGTTGGAATGACGTAAAGCAGACACCACATCCGATTGTGTGGGACGCGCTGAGTTGCGTACTAAAAACATAGCGAGCGGCGGCTGATGTGCCTTTGGCTTTGGCCGTGGCGTGGTTAGTTGCGGGTTGGCGTAATTCTGGAAAATGGTGGTTGGCTTGAGAGTTGTCGTCTTGGGACGGCTTGTGCTGGTGGTAGTGGTACTAGTTGTAAAATAGTTCTGCTGATCAAGTGGACCGAGGGAGTCTTGCGTGTAAAACTGATTGATTTGGAATGGATTGACAGTTGGTAGACCGGCGTTGATGTTATACTTGTTCACTTCAAAAGCTTGTGACTCGGGCTTCTGCTGATTATAGAGCGTATCGTAGGGTACATAAAGCAGCTGCACATCTTGTTGGTTGCCACCATTGCTTGTAGGGGCTGAAGCAGGTGCTGTCGGTGCAGTAGCCGACTGCTGGAAGGGTGCTGTTGGTACACTATCAGCTTGTTGGAATGGTAGTTGCGAATTGAATGATGCTGGCCTATTCAAATCGAAAAACTGATCTGCTGGCGGCTCTACCGGGAAAACTTGGGGCGTGACGCTTTGCAAAGATTGTTGCGTTGGATTGGGCTTTGATTCACGGTAAATATTCTTCGTCGGGAAGCTATCCTCGATAAAGTTCTGTTGCGGCAGTGGCTTTTGCAAAGACTGCTGCAGTGGTTTTTGTGGTATCGGGTGGAATTCTGGCGGGAAAACAGGTTGATCATTATATACTGGCGAACTAAAGAGTGTTGCTTGTGCACCACCACCGAAGGTGTGCTGAATTTGGTAGCCTGTCTGCAATGAACTTGGTGGACCCGAAGCACCACGATTGCCACCGTCCGTGCGGAAGGGCATCTCAAACTTGAGGAACGATTGCGAAGTCGGTTCACCAGATTGCAGTGACACTGCAGGAGCAGCAGGTTTAAGTGGTGGCGCGCCGAAAGGTGAACCAACTTGTGGACGTGGTGGTGGATTAACGAATCGTTGAAACTGGTAAGGAAAATCGAACGGTTGCTGCTGAGAAACGGGTGGATTATGTGGTTTGTGCAGGTCACCGAAACGTCCATTTGGTGGGAAAGCCTGGGAGTAGGTGAGCACGCGCGCATTTGCCGAACGATCTTTGGCAGTAGAACTATCCACAGGTTGTGCCACTGGCACCCAATCGAAAGAATCCGATACGCCCGGCGAGGTAGGTTCTAGTTGGCGTGACCATTTTTCAGCGGCATGTGCGGGCGCAAGCAAGCATACCCAGAGGCAAATGACAAGCACGCTGATTGGAGTGATAAATATTTGTAGCCTTCGAGTCATTGTTAGGTCTGTAAAACGAAAAAGAATGAAAACAAGGGTAGTTTGTATTAATTGAGTACAAATTGTTATTAGCTGCTTATAATTGATAAAGAAAGGTACGACAACGCGATTGGCGTGATCGAGCGTAATAATTTTATAATGGTTCTGCATATATATTAATTAGAGCTTGTGTTTGATAAATATATATATATTACAAATACTGCATTTAGTCTGCATAGTTTGAGTTACTAGGGTGGTTAAAAAATTTCGGGAAATTAAGTGGAAGCTGATGGAGACCTTCTGCGTGTAAAGCACTGGCTACACTCAGTAGTTGGGCAGCGGTCTCAGAGTCAACTTTGACAAAACGGAGTTGATGCTATTCACCAGGAAATACAAGCCTCCGCCTTTTAAGCATCCAAGACTAAACAACCAGTGTCTTACACTCGCATCGGAAGTCAGGTATCTTGGTGTAATACTTGACCCCAAGCTCCACTGGAAGCTACACATAGAAAATCGAGTTAAGAAGGCCAATATAGCCTTCTACGCCTGTAAATCTGTGTTCGGCAAAAAATGGTGTCTCAATCCACGTGTCGTACTTTGGATGTACAACTTAGTGGTTCTGCCAATTTTAACATATGGTTGCCTAGTTTGGTAAGTAACTCTTCAGAAGGGCTACAACACAACTAAACTTAGAGAGAGTGCAGAGAGCTGCATGTGTGGGCATCACTGGTGCTTGTAGAACATGCCCCACTGCTGCGCTCAACGTTATTCTGCACTTACTTCCCGTGGATCTGCACGTTAAATCCATTGCTGCTCAGAGCGCTATTAAGTTGAAGGAGCTTGGCCTCTGGAGACAATTTCCTGTAGGACATAGTAGCATCTTGAAGCAGATCTCCCCTTCCTTCCACGACTCAGTTCCTCTCGGGCCACGGATACTTCCGGCTAATGTAAGTGATCCCAGGTGCATATACTGCGAAGCAACGATCGATGACGTTGAACACACGATCTTTGATTGTGACAGATGGCTCGTAGAAAGAGATGCTCTGCGAGAAAAGATTACCGTCATCGCGCCGACCTACGTGATCGGCAAGATGCTTGCGAGGATAACTGGAATGCGGCTAAAAGGCGTATTACGGAGGAAAAAAGAAAGACCTCGACGCAGTACAACAAAGCGAAGCCTCACAGACAGAGTCATAAGAAGACGAGGCTATAGCATGAAGCTGACTACAAGCATGGAGGATCCAAACGTGAGTGAATAGGACTGGTCCATTTTATGGATGTCGTTCTGGGTCTTCCTGAAGTAGGTCTCGGAAGGGAGTCTCCCCAGAAGGAGAGGAGGACCCTTTTTAGTGGCCACACCACTCGGCGCAGTAGACGTCGCTGTAAGTGCGAAAACATTTTGAACCCTACCCCACTCCCCAAAAAAATAAGTACTTTTAATTGTTTGAATATTTTTAGTTTTTATTTTTTATTTTAATATTTTTTAACCCTTGATTAAATTTAAAGTAATTAAAAATAACCAAATAATTAATTATATATTGTAAATTATGTAATTATATATATATATATATATATATATATATATATATATATATCGCGCGTATATAATTGGCGCGTACACCCTTTTTGGGTTTTTGGCCGAGCTCCTCCTCGTATTTGTGGTGTGCGCCTTGATGTTGTTCCACAAATGGAGGGACCTACAGTTTCAAGCTGACTCCGAACGGCAGATATTTTTATGAGGAGCTTTTTCATGGCAGAAATACACTCGGAGGTTTGCCATTGCCTGCCGAGGGGCGACCGGTATTAGAAAAATGTTTTTCTTAATTTTTGGTGTTTCACCGAGATTCGAACCAAGGTTCTCTCTGTGAATTCCGAATGGTAATCACTCACCAACCCATTCGGCTACGGCGGCAGCCGTATAATTAATTATTAATCATTAAAAAGGTGCAAATATATAATGGTATTTAAGCATTAAACGATTACGATAATAACCTGCGATATTTCGCCTTTCTTAAGGAAAAACTTAATCTCGGCACGAAACTCTATTTTCTTCATAGTCGATATCTTCTCCTCATTATATTATATTTAAACGCCCAGTAGTATAAAAAAAGTTGCCGTTCCTTCTCCAGTCCCTTTGCCTCGCAAACTTTTTAACCCACCCTCGTGCTCTACAACTTAATTTGAACTAGGAAGTTAAGATGGCTATTTAATACATTACAGTAATCAAATATTAAATCGCAATACATTTCATTTCTTTTTATTTTTGCAAGCGCCGCCCGCTAATTTGTCAAGGATCAGTTGCGGTGTATTTCAAATGTGCTTGCTTTTGCTTTAACTTTAATACCCAATTCCTGCTAAACCATGAAAGCGGCATTTGAAGCAATGCTATACCGGCTGAGTAATTTTTTGTATTATGCGCCATAATCATCCATCGGCGGCAAGACAGTGATTGTACAAATTATACACGTGTTTCCAGTCTAGTAATAAAAAAGCTGCCTGAGTCTTTTCAACCATGTGTGTGTATGTATTTATGTACACTTTTTTATGCATTTTGCGGTACCTTGTAGCACTCCTGCACGAATCTATAATTTAATTTGTATGCTCTAATCGTCGCAGTCGTAGAAGCAAATGACTTTTTCTGCATTTCGTATTGGCAATATTTGATTTCCTTATTGCTGTGACTTAGTTTATGGTTTCAACACTTGACTGCCTCTTTCCTAAATTTATATATTTTGCGTATTCCCTCTAATACTTTACGCCATTTACCAAATGGCTTTGTTTTTGTTTGTTGGTATTTTTAATGTTGGTATTATTTTTGCGCTAGCAATCGGAGTGATCTATAATTGACTTTTTTTACTAACTCTTTAATATCCGCTTTTCCCATTGAAAATTTAAAAGAAAAAAAAAAAATGCCATAATTTCCTTGACATTCAACTTTGAATCTCGATTGCACTGGCTGTTTGATAGAGATAAGTTTCGACGAAATTGTTTCGCTTATGGCATAATTTGCGGTAAAAGGCATTTTGCAGCTGTTCAAGTTCAGGTTCATTGTTGATGAAGTTAATGGTAGCGTAAGAAAATGGCGAGTTATGCAAGCAACTGTCGAGCGTTACATATGTAAGGTTGTAAAGGGGAAGGTATGCATTTGTTCCCATTAATTTTGGCGCCTAATTTGTATAAACGACTGAGCTGTGAGTTCCGTTTAGGCCGAGGAGACTTTCATCTGAGAAAACCAGTTTAGTTTCCAGCAGGTGTATCACTAGGGAAATCACTACAGTAGTATTCCAGCAGAAACTGTTCGAAGAGCATGACGTTATGTCCTGAATTGTTAGGCGATACTCGTACATTAGAAGTCGTCCATTGTAGTAATGAGTTCGGTGTTTTGACTTCGTACCGAAGTCGGTTTTTCCTATTTGTTTTAGAGGCGAACTGATACCATTCTAATGGTGCAAGATATGTCGAATAAGAGGATGATATAGTATTGGGTTGCTAGAAATTACTAGACGGACAAAGCGGAATGAGTCGGCGTATTGGCTTGGTTGAAAACCTCTTGGTGTTCTTTAACAATTAGGTTCGTTCTTTTCTCATTATTTCTAGGATCACAACAAAATTATGACCATAGAAACGTTGACCTTCAGGTTCAGTTTAAAAAAAGAAACAACTTTTCTAATAGAAATAAAGATAGTATCCATTGCGTTTATCATCACAGAAACGGGAGGTAGATTAGATTAGATTAGATTAGATTTGTGGGGGGTTGGACAAGTCCAAGCACTCAGTCAGGAAGACCATTGTACTACACCCCGACAGACTTCAGTAGAAATAATAGAGAGATAGGAAAGATAAAATTTGAGCGATAAGACGGAAAAATTAGTTTCAGGTCACTCTTCCACAAATCTTTTGGATTCATTGGTGAATCCTAAGAGGTCCGGAAGAGGAAGAGTATAAACTTTATCCATACTCAGTACATATATCGCAACCCAATAATCTAAGTCTGATTCTGGAAAACGCCAGACAGCTACAGAGAAAATGCTTTGCAGTGTCGTCATCCTCAAGGCAGGATAGGCATATCGGGCTGTTATCGACCCCTATGGCAGCCATATGCTGACAACAGGCGTTGTGCCCTGTGATTACACCTACCAGTACTCTCAGGCCATTTCTGCTCAGTTTTAGATGAAAGGTCGCTATTTTCCTGTTTGGTTCTTTCACAAAGCACTTGGCTACTCTCCACGAGTTCGACCCAGACCAACGTGCTCTATGGGACAGAATTGACACCTAGTTAGGATTCAGGGTTTGGTGGTATGCTTGCAGACCCTTCATTTGCCAATTTATCAGCTAACTAGTTCCCTGCAATACCACAATTCCCAGGTATCCAACTTAGATTAACTTTTTTGTGTTTTGCAACACTGTTCAGTTTTGTCTTACATTCACCTACTAACTACGAAGAGAAGCGTGGGTTAGAAAGGGCTTTTAGTGCAGCTTGACTGTCACTGCAAATTCCAATATACTATTAAGCTAAGGTCTAGAAATGGTTGTACTACTGCTGATTTTAAGTACAATATTGCTGTATGTTAGAAAACAATTTGTAATAAATAATTGGATTAAAAAAAATATATATTTGAATGAAATTTTCCACTTGTCCATGCCTAATGTTAAGGTTTTTTTCTTTCAACAAAAAAAGATATTTATTACGTTTTGATTTCAGCCGAATTAAATGAAATTCCAAACTCGAAATGAACCACCGCAATCCCTGCTGAACAGTGCTTTTTATGAGTATCTTTTTCATGATAAAAATGCTCTTGGAAGCTTGGCATTGCCTGCTGAGATGATACTTCTAAATATTGACCTTCAGTTTGGCACTCAGGTCCGGCCAGACATTTTTAGACTTTGTACGTGAATTAAACATATTTCTATTATAGCTAATGGCTTGTGCTCCCAGGTAGCTTCCTATAATTTTATTTTCTATCGATTTATGGATACAACTTTTTAAAAAGTATCCTCGAACAGGTCGAAAAACGCCACACCCGTGTGCCCAAACGAAGCTTGTAAAAAAGTTGTTCAACGGTGGGTTAAAACACCTTTTTCCTATCATCCGATTTTTCGTTTCATTAGTAAGCATTGAACTTAGGGCCAACCAATTGCTAGTCACCCACGCGGTTAAGGAGGCCAATTGTCATTTTAATCTATCAAACAGGCGTATTTGTTTAGTTTTAATTTTTATCATAATCGAACTAGTTACTTTTTTCCGACAATGGTCTTTCTATTGAAATGAGTAGTAAAGTGTAGATGAAGTAATTTTCTTTTCTTTTTGCCACAAGTTAACAAACTCTGAAGTAGTTACTTACACAAAGTCATATACATAAAATTATTTCATTAACTGTAAACTTGAAATTTTTTTAGATTTGCATATACGAGTATTTACAATAATTTTCCAATTTAATTCCAATTTAATTAAACTGAAATGAGTAAAACTTGTTTATGTAGTAGCGAACAATAGACAAATAATTGAAAACGGAAAAGTGCAAAAAACTGCTTAGCATTGATGGATTTATGTGCAACTAAGGCTAATAACGCCAATGTTTTCAATATTGCACGTATTGTTGCTGGTGTTGCTAATGTGATGTTGCTGATATTGTTGGCGTGTCTAATATGCACATGATTGTAACTGAGTGGTGATTGTAACAGCAGCTTCATATTGTATATATGTACATGTGGTATGTACGAGTACCAGTGCTTCGACTGCTCTTTGCTACTGCGATGGGCAACTGAGAAAGGCAGCGAAAATGTGAGTATACCCCGTATCTGTACAGGTATGTATATCTTGAGCATCGTGAAGTTAGTGGTCATTGAATTGTAACGAGACAACAACTTGGAGTAAGTTAACAAACAAAAAAAAACAAAACCAAGTAACACCAACAACAAAAGTCAACTTTAAAGTTAAGTCGCCGTGTGCGCAACTTCAAAATGGTTTGTGTGCTGCATGGCTGCATGGCTGGCTGATTGTCTTGATGCTCGCTTGGCTACTTGACTGCCCAGCTGGCTGCGCGGCTAGCTGGTCACTTTCATTTTCACTTTTCCACTGAATTACTCGTGTGCAATTTCATTTCATTTCATTTTGCTGCCTGTTATGCATATGAGCGCATACTTTTTGTAACAGCATGCAGCATGCAAGAACAACAAAAGCGCCTGCAAACTATTGGTATATGCAGTAAGCGGATATGCTTAGGGGAATGAGATACACATGCACATATATGTACATACGTATGTATATACGATACCAAATGCAGTCAAGATATGGGTTAAATGAAAGCACAAGTTGTTGAATTTCTTCAGGTTAAATCATTGCTGTTGTGTATTTTTTGCACGCAAAAAACAGCTTTAGTTTGTCAAGATAACAAAGTGCTTCGTTCGAAAGACAAAAGGCATAAAAGTGGAAAATGAGATATTAAAGTAGAAGGGAGTTTTTCTTATTTTACTCATTTTATCCATGCGAAATTGATATAGCTTTAATACATAAATACGTTCATTAGGGTGGTTCTATAGAGCGTAGTATGACTATAACTGAGGGATTTGAGGATCTGAGAGCCTACTAGAAATATATATGTTTATAGGTATACCTTCTGCTCAAATATGAACGAGACTGATTTAATAAAACACAAACGGTTAATTATTGTTCAATTTTTATTTTATCTTCTTCAAAGTAATCACCATTGGAGGCGATACACATATGCCAACGTTTTTTCCAATCATCATAGCATTTCTGGAAGGTCGATTTCGGTATGGATTTTAGTTCCTTCTTCGAATTCTCTTTTATGACTTCAATTGTCTCAAAATGTTTTCTCCGGAGCGGCAACTTGAGCTTGGGAAACAGGAAAAAGTCACATGGAGCCATATCAGGCGAATACGGTGCTTGCGGAACGATATTAACATGGCGAGCATTTCCTTAGCGACAGTTTTGCGTTGTTCTTTTTGAAGAAAATTCAACAATTTTGGAACAAGACGCGCGGACACTCGTCTCATGCCCAAGACATCATGAATAAAAGTATGAACGGATCCATTTGATATGCTCAGCTCACTAGCTATCTCTCTTTGGGTCACACGGCGATTTTCAAGCACAATTTCCTATACTTTTCCGATGTTTTCGTCGTTTCCTGATGTTGCTGAACGACGTTCATGAGGCAAGTTTTCAACCGATGTACGGCCCTCTTTGAACGATTTGTACCACTGGAAAGTACGTGCACGCAATAGAGCAGAGTCCCCATAGGTTGCCTGCAACATTTTTAAGGCGTCTGAAGCCGAAATTTTGTTGGAATAACAAAATTTCAAACAAATTCTTTGTTCAACTTGAATTTCCATCGTTAAATTCGAAGAACACACTCGAGCTTGACTTGTTTACAGTAGCACAGAAAACAAACTATGTGACATATCACGCTGAAATTTGCCATGTAAGCTTATAACAGTCCTACCATCCAACAAAAAATTTATTTTTGCCATATGTCATCCGCGGACCGTTTTATTGATAAAGTCTCGTTCATATTTGATTCCTTACCTGCGTTGCTAACTGCTAGTCACACAAAAGTAGAACAAAAAACTTGCGCCGCTTACTTATTTATGTGAAGAAACGACATTTGAAGCTAAATATTTACAAATTTAATAAGAGATCGAGCATACTTGTAGGTCGGTGAGTCAAGAGAAAATGGGAAAAGAACAATACGAGCGTATACTAGTATATGTTCCCAGGACGATACTGGAGTTTGACAAGTTGAGTCAAGGTATCAGTCAGTTAGGGTTATTCAGATGGCAGTGTGTGAAAGAGTTGTCATTACATATATAATTAGTCCGGCCATAAGTTCTGTTACAAGTTAAGTCCGTTACAGATATGAAATTGTAATACTTTTTTTAATGAAGTTAGTTCTATTTAAGCATGTAAGTAGTACAACATTTTTTGTTTTAATTTTCATTCGAAATGGTCACTATTTGCCTTTACACAAGCCTTCAAACGATTAGGCTATTCAGCTATTGCAACACTCAACACTGATTGAAAAGTAATGAGCCTTATTTTGTTTTTGCAGTTTTATTTAACCTTTTGGCTTATACAAGTAATATTCTTCAAAATAGGACCCTTGAGCGTCAATACACCGCTGGTAGCGGTCCTTCCACTGCAGGAAACATTTTTTAAACTCATACGCCGGAATCGCGTTCAATTCGGCTGTCACAGTTTTTTGGATCGCCTCGATGGAATCGAAACACCTCCCCTTCAGCTTTCTTTTCAGGCGCGGGAACAAGAAGAAGTCTGGAGGGGACAGGTCTGGGCTGTAGGGAGGGTGGGGAAGCACCGGAACCCCCATCTTGGCCAATGCAGAGGTGCAGAGGAAGGCGGTGAAGAGGTCGGGAAGAACCCGTGCGACGCGGTTTTTCAGCCGAAGGAGCACTTCTTTGTAAAATTCCGCGTTTACAGTGCTTCCTGGAGGTACTAACTCCTTGTGGACGATGCCTCGACAGTCGAAAAAGATGATAAGCATGGTCTTGACCTTGGATTTCGACATGCGCGCCTTCTTGGGTCGTGTGCCACTCCGCACTCTCTCTCTTGCCCTCAGGATCGTACTCAAAGCACCAGGTTTCATCTCCTGTGATACAATTGTCTAAGGTACGAGTATTATCCTGCTTGCCACTTTCCAATACTTCACGACTCTTTTCCACACGCAATTGCTTTTGTTTATAAGTCAAAACCTTTGGAACCAATTTGGCACACACTTTGCGCATTTCAAGTTTTCCAATCACGATTTCCCGCACATTGTAATAAGTTAAATTTAACTCTTCACTGATCTCACGTAGATTAGCCCGACGGTCACTGTTCCAAAATTCACGAACCCGGTTCACATCTTCGTTTGTTTGCGTCGTCGAAGGCCTTCCAGATCGCTGTTCGTTTTCGACGTCTTCCCGGCCTTCCCTGCACGACTTGTGCCACCGTTTTACTTGGGCACTGGACAGAGATTGGTCCCCATAAGCCTCCTTGAGTAGCCCAATGGTTTCGGTACTCGTTTTGTTTAGCTTTACGCAAAATTTGATCGAGTAACGTTGCTCCAACGATCGCTACATTTTCGCCACTGCAAAATCCTAACACACTTTTAAAACAGCTTTCACACGCGGAGCGATGTTGACTGCACCGCTGTTGCCAGCGAACTGGGACCGGTTTCTAGTGGAAGGGGAAGGTCCATCGATCATTTTCCAGCCGATTGATCGATTGCCAGACGCTCCGCGCTGGAAGGCACATTACTTGTCAATCAAACCCTGTATTCACATCGCTGCTCGAACCAAAGATTGCTTAAGACTTTCCAAATTTCTGTGATGTCTTCTAATGCTGACCACAAACTGTAGTTCAATGGATTCAGATTTAGACTTCCAGGCGGCTAATCTTCTGCGGCTATGAACCCAGGAATATTGCTTTTTAGCTACTGCTGGGTAGTTTTTGCCTTATGGGCTCGAGTCCAGTATTGCTGGAAGATCTAACGCCCTCCATTAAAGAGAGTACTGCTCAAATGCTGCACCACACCTTCTAAGACATCATCCTGGTACACTTTTGGCCAGGTCCTAACTTTTTCGTAGAAATGAAGAGAAGTAACGCCTTTAAGTCCTCACCAAACCATTACGGAGGCTGGATGGTAGCCCCGCTGAAGCCTTGGAATAACATTTTTCGTGTCTTTAGAAGTTTCAGCATAGATTGAGTCGTTTTGCTTATTTAAAACTTCTTCAACAGTGAAAATTTACTCGTCTGTGAAAAATAATGTTTTCATGACTGTTGACAGTGTGCCTCCGAAGAAGCTTCTTGCATCTGTGGAGCCCAATTTTCGTCAAAAAATGACCAGTTGAGCGACGAAAGGCTTCCATGTGGAGAACATCTCTAATTAGTGTTGACATGGATCTGGTTGATACATTAATTTCCCTGGATATGATTATCTGCTTTCAAAGGGGATTTCTGCGAATTCTTTCTCGAACGGCTTTTATGGCTCCACTGGTTCGAATCACGCGAGGACGACCACTTCTTTTTCTGTCGGTTACTACAGACGTTTGGGAAAAACGATTGATCCTACGGTAAGCAAACATTCTCGAAATATTAAGTTTTTCTGCAATTTTCATAATGTTCGACCACGCGATATGTGTTTGGCACTGGAGTTCAGTCGTTCAATCAATTATGAAATTAAATACATTTTTTTATAGGTCTGAGAAGGATCGGTTGTTTGGAAATACTATTGCTCGCTGAGTGGTCGAAATTCAACAAGTTCCTCTACGTTTTTCTATCTCTATCTCCATCTCTATCTCTATCTCTATCTCTATCTCTATCACTATCTCTATCTCTATCTTTGTTTCTAACTGTTGCAAGTTTTAGTTTTCCATGTTTAATAGAAAAATGTATGTATTACTTTTTGCCAATAACAAAAAAGCTGCACGTGTGAGCTTTAGTTGAGTTTTCACTCTCCACTTTTGGTTATTTTATGCCTTTTCAAAACTCACTTTCTGCTCCACCCTAATCAGATTTAAACAAGTGGGCTAATAACATTAGCAACCAAAACAAGAACCATCCAACTCCTATGCGAAATCAGTCGCCGAGTCCAAATATCCAAAACCAGCTATACTCGTATCATATAGATATGAAATTTTCAAGGGATTTTGTCAGTTCGTATATATTTAAAGTCTGATACCAGCACTCCTGCTATCATGGATAAATTTTGTAAAAATGTAGTAGCGTTAGTGAATAACTTTTATATTTATTTGAGGTTTTTTTGTGTGTATATTTTACATACTTTCTAGATATATTGGGCTTAAGAAACGAATAAAAAAATTGTTTTCTTAATTTGTTTTTTTTATACATTCTTACAATATAAATCAAAAATTTTCAAATTTAGAAAAAGAAAAACTTTTTTTGCTTCATTTTGTAAATATTATATGTATATTGAGAACATTTGATTCTAACCAACTATGGGATAGATACAAATGATATGAAATTTAATTAACTTTAAATTGATTTTCCACTTGTTTTAAATGATAAAATTTGTTCTTCAGATATTATAAATTTATTTTATCTACCTGTTTTCTTAACGATTATGTGAATTGTCGCACTCAGCTGTCGATTTTCCATAAGAATTGGAGGGTCTGGCTCTTGGGTAAATAATTATTAATAATTTGGAAACCATACACTTGGTACAAAAATTGTTTACGTAACATTAAATATTTGTTTGTAGTTAACAAACAAAAAAAAAACATTTTTTACCATAAAAATGTTCCAACTTAATGTACATAGTAATTCAAGCATACATACTTGTACATAGTAAATAGTTTGATATCAACTTACTGACCAATAAGTGCCATTAAAAGCGTCATCATTATGATTTCTACACTTAACCAAAGTGAAAAGGAAAGTTTCCTGAAATTGCCGCTCAGCCCTTTTCATGTTAATCTTTCACAAATATGATTTAATTTTTTATCTTGCAAGCGTTTCTAATCGAGTTCGTATACGTAGATACATACAAAAAGTGCTTCATGTTTGTCTATAAATTTTTTATTATACCAGATGTATTTATAAGCATTTATTCGTATTCAGATGACCAGGCAGCTAGACAATGGACGCGGGCCGCAATTGCTCGTTAAGTATTTAGACGGCAATTATTATTTTATAGACATACTCGTACATATGAATAGACACATAAGTTCAAGTGCATGCATAATTTTGTATGTAAGTTTGCTTTGAAAGTTATTGAAAGCTCCTGATGACAAGTGCAATGAATGAGAGAATGAAATTAAAAAAATTGACAATTGCGATTGTTGCTTATTCAATGAACCAACAATAAAAGACTGTAACAATTGCAGTGAACAAAAAATTAAAATGTTGGAAAATATTAATTCAAAATTATTTTACTAACTATTCGCTAATAGAGTATTTTCGCAACAGAAAATACGAAATACTTTGACAAAGGCTGCTTGAAAAAAAAGAGGAAAAAATCGACCAATTTATTTCTAGTCTATTTGCGCAGTATCTCGAATTAGCCTTGCACAAATTAGTAATAGCATTTTTCACATATTCGTAAATATTAAAAAAAAAAATTACAATTGCCACCCAATCATAACTCGGTTATTGAAGTATATTGTCTATTATGATATTTTCCTATTAACCCTGACCAGAGTGTAAAGTAAAATAGTTGGAGAAATTCTTTCATTTGCAAAAGGCTTTTAATGATTTGCTACATACATATATACGTGTATGTGCAGTGGTGATAAAAATAATAGTAGAATAAAAATATATATTAGTTACACCAAAAGCCATATAATTCAAAGTTTCAAATTTTGTATGTACAAAATTTAAAAGAATTTAACAAATTTTCATCAAAACTTCACATTTTTTGTTAAGAATTTTTAGTGTACCCAGTTTCGTAGCCAATTAAATTTTGATATTTATGATAAAGGGTATTTCAAAGAACGCGCGTAATTATTGTTTTAAAATAAAACATGCAAAAATGTATATTATTATTTCAGGTTGTACTATTTTTATTAAAAATACGGCTATGAACTATTACTCGTATATATGAAAAATTCCGTAATTTAAATGCCCAACATGAGCTCGTCTACAGCTAAAATCCACTCAACAGTCGATTTATGAATGCCTAATTGTTGAGAACGTTGAAATATCGATTTTGAAGGTTGGTCAGCAACACTTTGCGATACAGCAGCAATATTCCCTTCAGAACGTACAGTTTTTGGTCTGCCACTCCTTTTCCTATCTTCCACAGAACCAAGTTCTAAAATTTTTTTCCAACTTTGGAGGACCTTCTCGTCTCATTCGGACGATTGTTTCCACCAAAAAAATTACAAATTTTACGATATGTTGTTTAATTTTCATGATAAGTTTTCCTAATTTGAATGCGTTGTTCTATCATATAAAATTGCACATCTGTCTACTTGTCAAATGTAAAAGATGATAGAAGGGATTTATCCCTACTATCATCTACTGTGACTTTTGAAATACCCTTTATTATGCAAGTAATGCACGAAGTTTTTTATCTAGAGAAAATACACAAGCAAAATAAAAAAAAGGCTAAAAATCAACGCGAATTTTGAGCTACTTCATACCTTCACTTTATTTTGCCAAAATCCAATGTGCTATATTATAAAACTGAAAAATTCTGAATAAAGATTTTTAAATATTGATAAAAATTTATTGAATTTTGCAGAAGGTTGGAAACTTTGAATTTGTTACGCTTGCTGATACAGCAGGACTGAATATTAAAAATCTGATGAACTTCATCAGCAGCATAAAGCGTTTAACATAATTGTAACTCAGTTATCGTTCGCAATCCACAAATACTCAACCCCCTCCTTCCCACCACCCCCTGCTTTCCCTGCTTTCATTCTATCGGTTTCATTCACCTTACTTCCCTTAGAATGGTATCACAAAGGAAGAATTTGATATCTTCGTCCAACTGTGCCCATTATCTGGGAAACCATTCTAGTCTAACTTAACTTAAACTAGTAAAATTTCACAATTTTACGTTTTATTATAGGCCCTTTTGCGCGAAAAACAATCTTCAAGAGCAATCTTATGAGTCACTTTAACTCATTACTTGCTAACAAAAGCTTGTTTATTTTACATGGGAAACTAGTCCATATTTCATTTGCCTGTTCCAAAACGTGCTCGGTTAGGTTAATCCGATTGGCTTCAAGCCACACAAGGACCATTTGGTTACTAGTGCTACCAGTTGGAATCCAATATCTTATGAGTGGAAATACATATTATTGAAGTGAAACTTCTTAGGCGTCGATGGACGAGCGATAATGGAGAGTAAAATTTCAAGGCCATGCAACGTTTTGGGATTGTCGGTCCGCGAGAGAGCAAAAAGATGTAACGTAGAGGAAAAGAAGAGAGCTCTCTCTACCTTATATGTATCTTAGATACACTTTGGGTTATTTTTCTTGAGTTTTTCCTTGTGGTTGCTAATTTCTAGTGAGAAATAACACTGCCTACTTTTTGGCGCGTGTTTGTTGGTGAAAACTTGTAAAAAAAATATGTTTTTGGTGCCTACTTTTTGGGGTAATATTTCCTTGGTGCCTACTATTTGGGGCGGTTTTTGGTCCCAATTTTTTTGGCGTTTTTTTTGGTGCCTACTTTTTGGCGCTTCTTTTCGTTTCCTGGCTAGTGCTTGTGCGTTTTTTAAAGTGCTATCCATTTGGCGTCGGAATTTATTGGTATTGCCATGCGGTAATTTGTGCCGTTGCTGCGGTCCTGGAACCCCTGCGTTTGCATAGGAGATAAACGCTCGGAGTAGTGCGCGTTGTTGCCACGGTTTGTGTCCGGCGCTTACCTACAGCGGTCGACCCGTTTCTCCGCTTTTTGTAAATTTCGTCTATTTGTATGCTCAGCAAATGTTGTGAATTTATTTAGATATATTGTATATTCTTTCTCTCTCTCTCTCTCTCATTTTCTCTGGGGTCTCTCCCTCTTTCTTTGTTTGCCTTGAAAGTTTCACTTCTGTTGTGGGTACGCTACATGCACTTTTTTAAAATTAAGATAGATTTTTCGAGAATTCAGCAATTTGGCAGCTTTAGTTCACCCAGCAATGTAGACGGTTTACCTTGCTCAATGCTCACTAAACTTTTTGTAAAGGATTAATTAATACTTTTTTTTAGTAATTAATAATGGATTAGTAATTTTTGTTATCCAGATAAGTGAAAGTGCCTCAATTTTATATGCCAGATAAATTCAATTTTTAAGGAGCCATTTTAATTTTTTTGGTTTGTTGGTTATAATGCAAACATTTTTATAACTGAGCGATTTCTTGTTAAGTGATCCAACTATTTTGGGTATTGTCGTCAATTCTGCAATTGGTATTTTTATAAATGACGTGCATTTCTTATACGAGTATGGAGAAAATGCGCAGCTCCGTCAAGAAAAAACAATTATGTAAAATCAACCGTATTTTTTAGCTACTTCAAACTTGCATGAAAATTTCATGAGCTATAGAACTGCATACCGTAACATTTTATAGAAATTCTAGTTAAAAAGAGTGGTATTGTTGAATTTTTATATAGATTTTGAAACTTGGATCTATATTGGGTTTGTTAAGGGGTTATACTTATACAGTTAGAAGGCCCAAAAAAGGGAATTTTCCAGAATTTTTTCAAAGAAAACTTTTAAACTTATTGATTTAAAAATTTGTACACATATTATGTTATCTTTTAACTGTATTTTAGTAAAAATATTTATTTGGAAAGGAGCTACAGCTGATCTCCGTGAGCTCCTCTCAAAAAACAAAAAACGTTTTCCGGTGACCACTATATCTCCGAACTGGTCTAAAATTGAAAAAACCAAACAGATTTCCTCAAAGTAATGCTAAATCTAGTAATTAATCGAAGGAATAAGCAAAATTAATTTTTTTGACAAAATGGCTGTTTCTAAAAAAAACGGTTTTGACCAAAATGTTGGCCCTAAATTGTTTATAAAAAAATATTTATCGGTGACAAAAAATATTCGATTAAAAAATATATTTAAGAAGCTCATGTTAAAATTTGAGACTAACCGGTTGAGCCGCTTTTGAGTAATGTTGGTCACCGACTTTGAAAACACCATTTTGAGAAAAACGCGTTTAAAGTTACGCCTTGTAATTTCAAGCACTCTGAAACGCCTTTTGGGAGTTTGGCCGAGCTCCTCCTCTTATTTGTGGTGTGCGTCTTGATGTTGTTCCACAAATGGAGGGACCTACAGTTACAAGCCGACTCCGAACGGCATATATATTTCTTGTGGAGCTTTTTCATGGCAGAAATACACTCGGAGGTTTGCCATTGCCTGCCGAGGGGCGACCGCTATTAGAAAAATGTTTCTTTTCTTAATTTTGGTGTTTTACCGAGATTCGAACCAACGTTCTCTCTGTGAATTCTGAATGGTAATCACGCACCAACCCATTCGGCTATGGCGGCCGCTATGTGTATTAAGAAAATGAAAAAAAAAACGATTTTTTGAAAAATCTAAGTGTATATAACCCCTTAAATAAAAAACGATTCTTTTATAAAAAAAAATATATATGTATTGTCAAAACAGAGCCTTATCTATGTCAGCCCAAGAGAAATTTTCAAACAACTTCCCCGCCGACAACAGCTAAAATTTTGTTCTGCCTTTCGTCCAGCTGTGCTATTGAGCTGCAGCCTGCAGTAAACTGCATTAAAAAAAGGTTAAGCGTATTTGGATACGCTTTCGTCGACAATCGATTGGATAGGCGAGGTTATGAGAATTATGCAACACTAAAATAGGATTTTGAAGTGTGAAAAAGTGAAAAAAGATAAAAACCATACATAAAGTTGTACATACAAACTCACTTATGTATAATAAGTAAGTGTGCCGAGCCAACATTGGTTTCAACCACGGCAATCGGCTTACCTTGCTCTCAAAGGTTTATGTTCAAGGCTAATAGGATTACATTACAACTACAATAGAAGTAGTGTACGCGTATGTTGTTTTCGTTATTAAGATTATAGAGCCTCAATGAGCAAAAATAAAAACAAAAACAAAGTATATTACAATAAATGAAAAATTGTAAAAAGAAATAAGTAATCAAGGCTTCTATTTAATGTCAACAACTGAAATTCAATCAAAGACTTAAGACACAAACTTTGAAGAGCTAAAAAAGAAACAAACAACAGCAACAAGTAAACTAAACAGAAAGCAACATGGGCTGGGTAATTTTTGATTTGATCTGTTATATAAACAGCTTTTTGTTATTATACTGATTAATTTTTTGATGCTTTTTAGTGCCAGAACGTAACCCTATCCAATCGCTCGCAAACGTTCATAAGAAATTTAATGCGCTTTTAAGAAAATAGATCAAAGTAGAATTACTCAATAGAATCTATACAGCGAGTTAAAGTAAATCCTAAGGCGGATGTTGTTTATCAGCATTTTATCTGCTCAGCTTTTGTTCTACTTTTGTTTTCATATTATGCAGGATTTTTGGTCTCTTTTTAGTTCGACAGCTAAAAGAACATTTTTAATATGCCGGAAATTTAGTTTATACAAGTATCATAGTTCGAAATTTTCAAAATGATTACCATTTCACTCAAATAAAGTGCGCTGAATGGACTAGAACGATTGGTTGAAAATTACCAATTTTATTGAAAACCAAGTTTTTCAGATGAAAGAAAAGGAAAGGAAGGATGAAGGAAGATCCACACATCACACAGTGCTTTGAGTCCATATAAAAAAATACAGTTCTGAGCGAGTTTTAATGATTTTTTATATGTGAGTAAATTTGGCTGTCGCCGTAGACGCCGTAGAGTGCTCTGATTCGAAACCTCGTGCATGAAACAGCACATAATAGAAAAGGTTTTACACCCTCACGCACTTTTTGGGTGTTTGGCCTAGGGATCTACATTTTTAAGCTGACTCTGAACGGCACGTATTTTTTATGAGGAGCTTTGACATGGCAAAAATACACTCGGATGTTTAGCATTGCCGGTCGAGGGACGACCGCTATTAGAAAAAACTTCTTCTTCACTTTGGTATTTCATGGTCGGAGACTTGAACCTACGCATTTCTGAATGGTAGTCACGCACCAACCTATTCGCGCCTACTACTGGTCCATATTATTATTATTATTATTATTATTTTTTTTTTTTTTTTTTTTTTTTTTTTATTAGAAAATTGAAAAAGTAATGAATTACAATCAGAATGAAATTAAAAAGCATTAGCGACTAGGCCATCACCTTAAATTATTATTATTATTATTATTGAAAAAAAATAATATAATTATGCCTTAACAATCTAGAAAAAGCGTTAGCAACTAAGGCCATCAGCTTTGGTCCATATTAGATGATCGCAGAATTTTCTAATATTAAAGCGGCGAATTACTTATTATTCTTACCGTTGAAGATTGATTTTCTCTACCTTCATTTGATCTTGTGCTTGTCACACTAGCTGGCTATTATTCTTTACTATCGTTTGAATCTAGCCTAACTTTCATAGGAATGCATCACATCAAGAAGCTCTTCCTAGGAAGAGCAACTTCTTCCAAGAGTCAACCGAGCCACAAAGGCCAAACCCGGTTCTCCCACTCCCCCTAAGCGGAGTAGGTGAGAAATTGTTTTATTTTTCTCGTAATTCTGGCAATATCCGAAACACTTTCGAAAGTCCATATCCGGCTTTTTTTTGCGATTTCCTACTGTGGATTGCCTATTTTCCCTTCGCAATTATTGCCGGTTTCATTTCTTCTTTATTTTACTTAAAAGTCGATAACAATCTTTTAGTTTCATCTTTCACAAGCTTGCTAAAAGATATTATTTTTTTATAGGTGACTTGAAAAAGGCAATTGGGTTCTTGTATTGGGAAAATTTGCTTAGTCGTGCCTGACCTTGTGTGTTTACCTATAATCTAAGTGGGGTGTGTCCGTTCCGTTAAGTTATTTTCAGTGGAGCTCCAGTGCAAGTTTAGAGCAGCTCCACAACTTTCATGAGGGTTGAGGCTACAGCCTGGAATACACTGCAGTGATCGGGTTGATTGAGCAGATACCAGCTCCTATTCTACCGTCAAGCTTATAGATAGCCTGGTAACTGGGTACACTGGGAGGGGTATAGTATATGTATCGGCCATATCGTCAGAAACGCCCCAGCTCTAAAAGTTTTCGATGCGGTGCCTACTGTTCTTATCAGGGGAAGAGGAAGGCCTCCTATGCGTTAGGAAGATCAGTTGGAGAGGGGAGCGGTTAGCACGAGAAAGAAACGGCTGGTCCTCTACCTTAAACTCGGCCAAAATCGTGAAGAAGACACCAATCAAGTAGAAGACTTCAACGAGTTTAGGAGCCGAAATATGAATACAACGATTTTTGCTGCTCGGAAGAAACTTAAACATGTTTAGGATGCCCCAAGGATCTCCTAATCCTGCTTTAGCAAGAGCTGACAAATAATTTCTATCTAAAAAATTCTACGCTTTGGAGTAGTGATTGGTACTGCTGGCTCACTGAACGCTTTTTCTCTCACACATTCCGAATATTTGATGTTAGAGGGGCGGGGGTCACAAACCAAAAGCGAGCTAGGAAAAAATATGTGAATACTTTAATTTGTCAATCACTGGTGCAGGAGCAAGAGATTCTAAATGGTGTTTAGAGCTTCAATTGGTATGATTCTGAGCGCTTGGCGAAATCTGCTGAATTTTTGTACCCTAGAAGGCAGACTGAGGTTAACCGCTTGAATCAAAGCAAAACACTTCACAATGGCTGCTTTGAAATTTTTTTGTCATTTTTAATTTTCCTTCTCGGCGATACACAACACGCTGACTTACCATAAATTCAAGTACGTGCCAAGTGTTCAAAACCAATTTTACGAAATCTGCAAGAAAAAAAAGCGAAAAAAATAAATAAAATTTTAGCTAATGACAAGTGTTTCTTCAACAAATAAATAGTTCTGCTATAAAAATTAAGTTAATTCCAATTTTGTAATGACTATAACAAACCAAAGTGTTGATTTCGGTAATTGCAATCTGACACAAGCAGACACATATTTATATCATATTTTTTTATATGTATTTCCAAGTATGTTGAAAGACAAAAGAAATCGAAAAAAAATTATTCTATAAATACGTCAACAGTGCTGCTGATTTGATGTGGAGCAATGCTCGTGTAAAATTGCAATTAATTTTAAAATTAATTGTGCGTACTGCAGACAAACAAACAAGTGGCAACAAAAGCACCAACAACACAAAGCCATGCACACATGCATACTTGTAACTATGTAGAAGAAGAAAATGAAATAAAAGCACTAAAAGTTATCGGAAAACAAGCATGAAAAAAAAAAATGGACTGAAAGAAATACGTGGAAGACAGCAAAGGAGACCAGCGGTAGCAAAAGTGTTGGTGCAGCAATGCTGCTGTTGCGGTTAAAGCTACAAATAAACTAATTAGCAGCTACATATGTATGTGCCAATTGGCGTGCGAAAGTGAAGAAATCGATGACTTGGCAGATGCAGCATACGTATATTTGTGTGGCTGAAGGTGTCCAATATACACTTATACACACACCAATTCCTCCATGCATTTGCAATGCTTCTTGCAACATACCCACCTACCTACATTCCTGCCTACTGACCGCCAACGCACATCACTGCCATCTGCTTCGTGCTTTCAACACCAATCCGCCGGCAATGGGATACGCTTCGTCTGCCAGCAGAGTGAACTTTAGTACATACTCAAGTAGTTGGAGTTGCTGCCTTTTTTGTGGTTGCCTTGTGTTGCAAAACAAATATCAGTTAAGTAGTTGATGCTTAATGAATGGTTGTTGTTGTTGCTCTGTAAGTTGCAATTTGCAGAAATTCTTGATTTATTGCACTTGTACGCGATTTATTAGAGCAGAAAGAAGTGGCTGGCTGCGTGAGGCATGCACCACAAGGCATTTGTACAATAAATATATTACATATATACACATACATAGGTATACACACTTTTGTGGTTGCATTGAAGCGAATTTTCAAGTAGGTGGACATGCTGTTTGATCGCTACAATATTTATTTTCATCTTTGCCACTGAAGAAAAGCGCGCAAAGCATTAAAAGTTTAGCGCACGATAGCCATGAATTGGCAGTATGAATTGCATTTTTATTCATCTGAAAATATTTATGAAAAGAAGCTGACAATACCAATGTCAACTTGTTGTTATTAAATGCAGTGTATGAAGGTTGACAATTTTTTTTGTTTTTAAGTTCTACGATGTAAACTTGGATGGCAAAAGATGCAACTAATCAAAAACAAAATTTTTAATTTCACTACGAGTTTGATTCTACTGTCCTACAAATTTTTGGGAACCGAAGCGTACCATATACCTGAAAAGTCCTGAAAGCACTCCATGAGCCCTCAGTAACTGCCACTTAAAATATTGGTATTCAATAGTGCTACTTAAGAGAGCCAAATTGACCCGTCATAAGGGAATTGTGTAATGTGGAATATTTTTACGAGTGTTGGGCTTATATAACATGTAAATATTTAATTTACTTTGTTTTACTTAAATTATTTTGAGTTAGACATGTTGTGAGTTATTATAATTTTTCTTTTAAAATTCTTGAATTGAGTTTAAAAAAAAATTAAAAATTTAAATATGAAAAAAAATTCAAAATATATTTCATTTTAAATTAAATCTTCAATGAAATTAAAAAAAAAAAAAATAAAAAAATAAAAAAAAAAATAAAAAATTAAAACAACATTTTTTTTAACTTTTTTTACTATTAAGAATTGTATTTCAAATTTTGGTTGGAAAAAGGAATTAAAAATTATTCCATTAGAAAAAATATATATCGAAAATATAAATTACTTGAGACTCGTAGCACATTTCATGCGTTCCAAGCTCAAAATTTGGAAACTTTAACCTACCGTAAAAAATTGAGGTGTGGTGGGACTTTGTTCCACCAAAGTAATCTGCTCATGACGTAAATTCAAGAGAACGTGATATCTCTTCAGTTTCAATCTAAAAATCTTATTTTGTTGAATTGGGTTATTAAAGATCAATTTCAAAAGATAAAAATTGTCTTTACCCAATAATTAAGCAGAGAGCGAAAGGAAAAGGAAACAATGTAAAAGTATTAGAATTGAAAATAATTTAAAATGTGCACAAATTAAAATTAATATTGTTCTCCTAGCGGATAACCCTAAAGTCATGCAGTCCATGATTAATAACCTGGAGAAATACTGCGCTGAATGGAATATAGGAGTAAACCCAAATAAATCGGAGATGATGGTCTTTAGAAGAGGTGGACGACTTTCCCAGGCTGAAAAATGGTGGTACCAAGGTAAAGAAATTAAATTGGTGGCCGAATATAAATATCTTGGTGTCATTCTCACACCCAAAATGGCATTCGACAAGCACTTAGAAGCCAGAAATACTTCAGCAAAAACTAGTATTAATTGCACATGGAACGATTTTTTAGCGAAGCCATTCATTTCATTAAAATCAAAATGGAAGCTGTTCCAAGCGGTATGCAGAGCGATCCAAACCTACGCAGCGCAAGTTTGGGGGTATGCCTTATTCGATGAGGTAAATAAACTTCAACGTTACTTTATTAAAAGAATCTTCAAACTACCCGAGTTCACTCCAAATTAGGCAATAACATTAGAAACTAATATAGAAGATAGCCACATGTATTCTTTTGAATTATACATGAAGTATATCTGGAAAACTATTTATAAATATAATTGCGACAGACTCCCACACAAACTAACACAAGGCATCTTAAGTAAAAATGTGTTTTGGCTTAAACATCTGAACGACATGGGAATGGAGTTTGGTCTGAAGTTTGAAGAAAACATCACCTCTATAGACTGTCAAGATCGCTGTGTGCAACTTCTTGCCGAAATGAAAGTAAAAGATATCAACATGGCAAGGCAAAAAGCACAGTCAAGCGCGAAGCGAATTTATAAACATTTAGACTACTCAAAAGGGGAATCATATATTAAAGAAGATATGCGGCTAGCTGATATTACGACAATTTTCAAAGCAAGATGTGGTTTACTGAAGCTAAATGCAACTACGTATGGAAATGCTCAGAAAATATGCACCCTCTGCAATTTAAACGAGGAAGAAAATATGCAGCACTTCTTAGGAAGATGTCCGGTACTGAAGGAGATCAGAATAAAATCCCTAAACGCAGCGAAGCTAAATGAAGCAGAAGCGTAAAATTTCAAAATAGGACTTACTTACTAGGGACTCTCTTTAATTAAATAAAAGTACCGAGTTAAACCTGTCATTGTATATGTATACGTATACCTATACATATATAAGGTATATATAAATGGGAATGACCTTTGCACTTCAACTTTAAGATCTATTGAATCCTTTACTCCTCACAATTCTTAATCTAGGTCGAATTTTCTTATGAAGTTTAGTAATGGTAATGGTAATGGTTGATTGATTGATCTATTATGCGCCCCTAATTACTTAATTATAATTGTTTAGTATATCAAGGTATCGAACCAGCTCCTCAGGAGGGAACAAATGTAGGTCTTCCTCCTCTAGTAGGTACGAGCCCAGGATTCTGTATCTCCTGTGGCCTAATGCCTCACAATTGGTGATTAAGTGTTCTATAGACTCCTCTTCATCACAGCAGAAACTGCATGATCTTGTACTAGGTAATCTTATTGTGTTAAAATGTTTATTACGGGCAAAGTGACCTGTAAGTGCTCCACAGAGTAATCTCAGGCCCTTTTTATCTCGGGTTAGAGCAGCTTTTGCTCTGTTGGCATTAAAGTTCAAAAACTTTTGCGAGTGATTAAGGCCGCTTGTGCCGTTCCAGTGTTCCCTGATTTTAGTTTGAATCCATTTTTTTATTTCTTGTTTTATATTATTTTTGTTCAAGCCGAAAAATGTGGTTGGTCCTCTGGCATAAAAGTCTGCCTTCTCGTTTCCTTCATGTCCCTCATGTCCTGGTACCCAAATCAGTGAGACCTGATTATGAGTGACCAGTTTTTTGAGTACATTGTTGAGTTTGAGTTGAATGGTAAGATATTCAAGGCTTTGCGAACCGATTGGCTGTCCGAAAGTATTTTAATTTTTACTTTCTCCAACCCTCTTTTGGATATGATTTCCACTGTTTCCATTATGGCGAAGAGCTTCGCATAGAAAATTGTGTTAGGGATTTGTGTGCTCTAGGCCCCACTATTCCTGCTGCTACTCTTTGGAGTGTTTTGGAACCATCTGTGTACGATTTTTTTTAGTTATCATTTATCCATGTTGCGTTAGTGTTCTACTCTTCCCTAGACGGAAAGATAACCTTGTATCTCTTTATAAAATTGAGTACGGGTTCCGTATGGTCATTCGCCTATGTTATACATACTGATTGTTGAACCCTATTCAAGATTTTGAGGTGTCCAGCAAGATCTCCTGGTGTAAGTTTTTCTTTCATATGGAAGAAGTTATGAAGTTTAAATTAGCTAATGGGTTATATTTGATTTTTCTTGAGTGCCTTCCACCTACATGAGTAAAAGCAACTCACGACCATTTCAATGTTCTCTCGCAGATCTTATCTGAGACCGCCTTATACAAGAAAAGGTCCCAGCTATACAAAGGAACGCATAGTCACTTCTAGCAGGAAGTATTTACGGATCACCTGCTTACCCAGCTCTGCAGAAAAGTTTCCTGTAAGGTTTTTGTAAGCTTTATAGCGAAGTCAGGCGTTCCCGAAAAATTTCGGGTTCAGTATTAGAGAGTCTAGAACTAAGTCTGCTGCATGATTATCAGAATAAATGCTTATCGCTTGGAATTGTATTTCTTTGGTGAACATCGACTACTTATTTGAACCAGAAGGCTTATATTATTGTGAAGCTCTTCATAGAAAACTTCTGCCTCAACTCGCGCCACTTTGAGACATCTGTGAATAGGTTTACCGCGCCTTGAAATAATCGTCTTTAGTGGATTATCTGCTCACAGAGGCAGAAGTACGCCTATTTCTGGAGGGCGTGTCTTAATACGTGTTATGCGAATGTCCTCCTTGGCTGAATCTAGATTAATATTATTTAAGAGAAGTAAGGTATAGTTTATTTTATGGCTATTTGGAATATGGCTACCCAGGACCTCTAAGCCTTTATTAGGTGCTCTAGATTTGGTAGCAGATAATCTTTCTTAATGCTTATGATACCCAATATCTTCTATTTTAGTATCTACTTTAGCAATAAAGGAAATAAAAGCCAAAATTAATTGCTCAGATTATACAAAAATATAACTGACTCGACAATGAGCAAATGGTTCAATGAGTACCTCAATACCTTCTGTCAGTTAATGTGAATTTGGCTGACCAACTGATTTCATATTAACCAGAACTAGTTCTATGCAATTGAACTGGTGTCGTAGGCTCTCGTTCCTACTCGTAATGCATTATTTTCTGTTAGTTGTAAATTGCTGAACCTGGAGCCCCCAATGTCCCAGTTAGACCACTTCAGCATAGAAAAGATTTTAGAGTTAAATATTTTCCCTTTATCCAAATGAAGTTGTGAAATTACGTTACATTTTTTAGTTTTGTACAACTGCAGAAACAAAATTTAGTGAAGGGGCCAATGAAAAATCGACTTGCATTCCATTTTCTACAACCAATAAATTCATTTCAAACACCACTTTTTCAATTCTGTGCTTACACTTTGTCTCAAAACTGCCACAAGAGTTTACAAATGTGTGATTTGCTAAGCGATTGGGTTTGTCGCATTTAAGTAAATATCTATGGAAGTTACTTTGGTTCATGATAAATGCGCAACATGTTTTGAAAATATAAGTAAATACATCGAATTAAAACTTACGCGTCTGCAATTGATCTCGAAATTTTGCCACATTTTTGTTTTTGTTTTCGTTTTCGCTTTTTAGTGCAAATGTGACCGAAAACACGTAAATTTATCGTAAATTCGCAGATAAATGAACAAAACTTGCTTTAAGGCTCGAAAATGGCAAAAAATGAGGCGAGTACATTTAAATTGGATTGTAAAAGTGTGTGTGAGATGTAAAGTTTAAGATTTATGCAATTCGCATACATGCGTACATATGTATGATTGAGTAAGTTGCAATTGCTTAAACATTTGACTATTGCTTTACAAAGTTTGCAAGATGTTTGTTTGCAAAAAGTGAATGCGCTTAACCCTTTCTCTGTCAAATATTTAACTTAGTGAGTTTAAAATCTAAAAACTTGTACACAAACGAATATGAGACCATCGGAAAAAGGAAAAAAATGCTATAATGCTGAAGGAGAAGTTTTTGTTTGTACATATGTATGGATATTTTCACTCTTTGAATGATAGTAAAAATGCTTTGATTTTCACATTGTGTTCTTTTTCAATATGAAGCTATTCATTGATCAGGCGGAATTTCGAAAAATTGTCCTTCGCTTTTTGCTCTCCTTGATTGCTCAAATTATGTTTTGACAGACATCCGCCTTGCCGGATAATACCAAATAATAAAAAAAAAATAAAAAAAAACACTTCAAAATGCCTTGGATTAAGACTAAATTTAACTTTATCTAATGAAAATAAAATTTACGAAACAATATGGAGAAACAGGCAGAAATAGCTAAATTAGTTTTTTTTATGGTATATTTACACCGCCCGCTTAACTGCTGTTAAATTTAGTAAAAAAATAAACTCTGTTAAGTTTAATTAACGCCAAGCATTTCCACTAGAAGAGAATTATTTGAAGGCGCTGATTTTTGTTGACAACTGTAGTTTTGCCCCTAAAAAGCAAATATTATTTAGTCCTAGTCGAGCTCTGTTCCTTTTGATATATGCAAAGCATTTCTACAGATTCACTTAAACATCTGATTTTTATTTATGTTTCTTAATAAGGGAATATGGGACGAAAATACCTGTCTAAAGTGATTATTTTGCTAGTTTTACGTAGCACTCTTTATTGCGTTTTATATTTATTTATGCTAAAAAGAACGGTAAGTTATTTTCCGTGCATAAATTCTACTTTTGATAATAAGTTATGGCTCTGCCTATACTTAAAAGCATTCTGTAAATATCGGCAATGTTGACACAACACCGTTCTGTAAGAGAGTTTACGAGCTTTGATGCAATGGAATGGAAATTGTGTTCTTTAAGGCTCTATAAAAAGGAGCTAATAGAGTGAAATTTATCAAACAAATTAAAAATTCTTCATATCTTGAGCAAACCACAAAATTGTTTCTCTATCGACCACTTACTTGCATTCATTGGTACTTTGAGAAATTTGCTAAAAGCATTTCTTGAATAAGAAGAACTTCACTTGCTTGAATTTCTTGAAATACTTCCTTCCTTGAACATTGGAAATTAGGTTCGGTCTATAATCAGTTTGAGTATACCAAATTTGTGACAGAGTTTAGTCACCCACTTCTGGTGGGCGCAATATTTCTCAGCTTATACAGGGTTGCCGTGTGTGGTCAAATGAAACGTCTCGTATACAACGATATGATTTGGATCGGTAATATGGATGCTCTAAAACAGAAGACACTTGGTGGGGCTAATGAAATGAAGCAGTATCTACGAGCAAGCGTCATGAAAACTAATTTAAGGAAAGGAATGCGAATTTGTATCAGGACTGGGATGGTCATTTTGATATTAAATTATTCTGAATAAAAAAATTTAAGTTGTTCAATGTTTTATTTTAGTCACGTATTTTTACAATTTGTTCCTCCTTATGAAATTCAACACTCCACAAGTTGAGTGAGCCATTTTCTATTATTTACAACTAAAAATACATACTAGTTTTTAAAATAATTTTCAGATTAGTTTCTGTACATTTTTTTTAATGAAGGGAAATAGTAAATACTTCAACGTAGAATCTCTTTTGTGCTACTTTGGACTGAGTAGTAAAGTCCTCTCTCGACGAACAAAGCTAACACTCTACAAGGCTCTCATCATGACCATCCTAACGTATGGCGCGGAAACGTGGATGATGACAACATCCGATGAAGCGATGCTTGGAGTGTTTGAGAGAAAGATTCCGCACAAGATTTTTGGACCTTTGCACGTTGACAACGGCGATAGTCGCAGGCGTTAAAACCATGAGCTCTATGAGCTTCACTCCGACATAGACATAGCGCAGCGAATAAAGATCCAGCGGTTACGCTGGTTGGGTCATATCGTCCGAATGGATACAAACGCTCCGGCTCTGAAAGTATTCGATGCGCTACCAGCTGGTGGTAGCAGAAAAAGAGGAAGATTCCAATTGTACTGATTGACATAAATTTTAATTAAAAACAGGAAAATAGCGGACTCTTACAATAGAATTTAAAAAAATATGGACATACAAGAACATTTTTTTTTAATAATCCTTAAAATCGTAACGGTAAAGTTTCGGAAATCATATCTTTTAACCAAATTAATTAGAGAATATCTAAAAAATAACGTCCTTAAGTATCTGGGATAAATTTCCTGGTAACCCAGTAATTGTGACCGCCATAGACGAGTTAGTTTGTGACAACCATTCGTTGGGTACTGGGTTCAAAGCGCACTGATATTTAATATCATATAATTCGGAATATTTTTTCTAAAAGCTGCTCGACGCTCCGAGTAAATTTTCGCTACGAAAAAACTGTGCAATCGCAAAGTACGCTCACACAGCGGTTAAGACCGATCGACCAGACTTGATGAAAAAAAATCTGGTGAATAGGGTAAGCGCTCCAAAAACTCGAGCTTTATTTCATGGATTTTAGCCATTGTCAAAATCTCGACATTCACGAGTTTCACGTGAATTTCACGAATTTTCACCTTCAGATGGTCTAAAGGATTACAATAATATTCAAAATTTCTTTTTCTTCTTCTTTCACCAGTTTCAAGTAATCCAGTAACAAAATTCCTTTCGTATCCCAAAAACTGGAGTTAACACCTTCTTGGGAGATTTTTGGATACGAGCTCGTTTCGGAGCAGAAGAGAAAGGCTCACACCATTCTTTAGCGACATGCTTTGATTTAGGATCATGGTGATAGACCCAAGTCTTATCCATAGCGATGAATCTACGCATAAAATCTACTTTATCCTTTCAAAAGTGCCCGAAATGTTGCTGAGAAAGTTGCATTCGAATCTGTTTTTTTCGAGTGTTAGCGAATGCGGCACCCATTTTGCACACAGATTTCTGAAATCCAATACATCAGTCGAAACATTGCTTAAACTGCTTAATGAGATGCCTAGAGCTTCTAATAGATATATTTCAGTCACTTGACGATTTTTCAAAACGATATCCTGTATTTTGTCTATTTTCTGGTGTTGTCGCTGTTTTTGAACGTACTTGACGTGGATCGTATTCAGGGTTTATATGACTACGTTTAAATTCAGCAACCCATTTTTTTACTGTACTAAATTATGGCGAAAAGCTCTTATATACTTTCAACATGCTGTCATAAATTTTCTTTGCTTTTAAACCTTCCAAAAATAAAAATTCAATCACTGCAATCACTGCATGATACTTGATTTTTTCCATTGTAGGAAATACTGTGGCATGCCGATACTAAATGCTTGTAAACAGACTGAATTGAAACTTCACATACGTTCATATGAAGAGTGTATCAGCATAACAAAAAACAAAAAAACATTTTGACTAATAGCAATACCCTCTCTTGTCGAACCCAACAATTATTGAGAAATCTAGTATATATTTGGCAAATCCGCGAATGGGTTAAAATTGCACATTATGGCCAGTCAATTCACGGCTCCTAAAATTTGAATATTTCCTAATGGACAATTAATCACTTTCGATACCCTCTGCAAAGACAAGACTTAATAGATAAAATCAAAACACTGCAGCATATAAATGTGGGCAAATCAATTAAAGGAAATTCCAATTCAGTTTCGTTGCATTTAAAAAAAATACTACGTTAGATTTGCATAAACGTCCGCATTTATCACGACTGACAGCCAGCTCACAAATGCACTCGAATTTCATCACCTGCTGCGTAGCGTTGTCTGATTTGTGAACTGGTAAATATTCGTAAGTTTTTTTTTCAATTGATTGTTGGATTACAAGAATTTTCCAAAGATCAAATCACGATTTCTGTAATTCAGCCATTATTTTGCATACATGCCAATGTACGTATGTGTACGCTTTGATTTCATAACGTGCCAAAAAGGATAGTTGCCGCGCTGTATTTTTTAAAAGTGTGTACACTTGTGTTCACAATAATTGTAGAGCAAAATTTTGGTCATTTATAATAATAATTTTTTTAATTTGTTTTTATTAACAAAAATATAGTTCATACTGCAACAGAAATCATGTTATTAAGATTTTACAACTTTGTACAAAATTGAAGAAAATTCCATAAATTTGTATCAGAATTTTAAAATTTTTAATCAGAATTTTTATATAGCCGATTTTTGTAGCCCATTCAATTTAGAACTAATATTGTAGCAATTTAAAGCAAACAGCTAGTTAGGTCGGTGAAAGGGTTGAAGTCCTCCACACTGGCACTCCTCAAGTAGCATTAAAGCGTCGTTTTGATACCGATATGAGACCTCCAACAGGCAGATATCTACTATACAGCCAGCCAGAGCTGTTGATGCAACGGAGAAGATAGATGAGATTTAGGTTGACACACCAAGCTGTCGAAGAATGGAGTACCTCGTGACAGCTTCTGCAATGACAGTTAAATGGCAAACCCAGCTTTTCCACGTGTCTGCCGATTGTGCAATGACTGGTAATCATAGCTACGAGTTTGGAAGTTGAGTGGTGAGGAGTGCCGAGAACTGATTTTGACTGGTCTGAGAAAATAATTTTTCATCAATCAAGTGTAGTCCAATTTTGGTGTTGTGTGGTCCAATCGAGACACTTTTGGCAATAAAAATGGGAGTAAAAAAATATTGCCACCATAACATCACCGGTGTACAACATACACACATATACGAGTAGTATATCGCATCTGACCGTCAGCTAATGAATTTATGTGCAATGGATTTGAGAAAAACCTCAATAAAAATAAACGAAATTATCAAAAAAAATGTGAAAAAAAAATTAAAAAAATACTGAAGAAATATATTAATAAAAGAGGCAAATTAAGAAAAGTATGCGACCGCAAGCGTATAATGCAGTTAACATTACCTCGCATACACACACATACGCGTGCATACCTAAAATCGATACTGAACATCAAAATATTATTGAATGAATTGCAATTTGTGGACAGTTTTTTGTTACACTATTTATTGTTTTGGGGTTTTCATATACCACCCGAAGGCTTTTTGAATTAAGTTTGCTTCAATTTACTTACTAATGACACTGCCTTGTACGCCTTACGAAATAATACATTACAATGGATGAATATGACTAATAATATGTGTCTGTGTATGTATGTATGCATATTTATTATTTCAGCTGTTAATTACTTCGTGGTTACGACACTCTAGCGCGTACTTGTACGTCTAAAAATGCAATAGGCAAGTGGCAATGGTGGTAATTATTTGGTTGGTATCGATACTTTGCAGGTAATTTTTTTAATTTATGTAAGTTTTAGAAGCGCTGGTATGCATTGGAGATATTTGGCTGAGTTTGGTGTTGCGTATGAGGAACAATGAGGTGATCGTCATAATTTTGCTGTAGAAATATTTGCATATTTTATTTAGACGTTTTAATCGTAAGCCCTTTTATTATTTTAGGGGATTTTTTGCAAAAATATTTTAAAATTTAAAATATAATAAGTTTTATAATTTCGGTGAAAAAATTGCAAATTTTTTTAGTTAGGTATCCTGTATGCTTATAGCAAAAGTAAATTAGATATTGTTTTTTTCTCACCAATATTTTTAAAAACTAGTTTAAGTTTAATTAATTTTTGTTTGTTTTTAAAATCAGTCCAGCTCTTGTAAATCTTAAGACTTTTCTGAAATATTTTGATAAAAATCTTAAAATATAATAAATTATATAATTCTGGTGGAAAAACTGCAAGTTCCGTTTTTGGTGAGGAATACTTAGCCCTGCCATAAGTTCTGTTACAAGTTAAGTCCGTTATAGATATGAAATTATAATATTTTTTTATTGAAGTTAGTTTTATTTAATCATGTAAATATTATATAAAAAAACTTTAAATTTTCATTCGAATTTGCTTTTACGCAAGATTAGGTCCTTCAGCTATTGTAGCACGTACACAAAGATTTTTTGAGACTACTCTGTTGATTTTTGTTATGTCTCCGACAGGCCATGTTTTCCAATTCTGACCACAAGTTTTAATCCAATGAACTAACTATTTGACTTCCAGGGGGCCAAGGAGGGAGGTTTGTGGTTTAGTCATTGCTGGGTGGTTTTTGCCTTTTGGGCTGCAGCGGATTCTTCCTGGAAGATCCAACGTTCTCCATTGAAGAGAGTACAGCTTAACTGCTTCACCACGCTTTCTAAGACATCCTCCTGGTACACTTTTTGCCAGGTCCTAACTTCTTTTTCCCAAAAATGAAGAGATGTAACACCTTTACAAGACACTCCCCACCAAATCATTACGGAGGCTGGATGGTGGCCACGCTGATCCCTTGGAACAACATTTTTTGCGCCCTTAGAAGTTTCAGCATAGATTTTGTCATTTTGCTTATTAACAAATTTTTCAACAGTGCAAATTTTCTCATCTGTGAAAAGAATATTTTCATGGCCGTTCACCGCGTGCCCCCGAAGAAGTTGGTTGCATCTGTTCAGTCTAATTTTCTTCAAGCGCTTTGTGAAAAGATGACCAGTTGAGCGATGGAAGGCTTTCATGTAGAGGTAATCTTTAATTAGTCTTGATATGGAACTGGTTGATACATTCATTTCCCTGGACATGATTTTCTGCTTTCGGAGGGGATTTCTGCGAACTCTTTCTCGAACGGTTTTTATGGCTGCACGGTTCGGTTCGCGCGAGGACGACTACTTCTTTTTCTGTTTGTCACTTCAGACGTTTTGTTAAATGCAATGCGATTTTCCTTAGCGCCTCACTTCATTGTTAAATTTGCCACGAAACTGTGTATAATTTATGTGTACACAATGCATACGAACAAAGCAGAAATAACGGAACTTTTTCCTTCGAACAATTTGTAAAATTTTCCACAAAATTTATGACAAGACTAAGTATAGTCAAAATAAATTAGATATGTCATCTCAAGACCTTGTGGTGCCAAGGAGCCAGGGTGGTCCCTTCTTAATACATCAGTGCCAAAGACCTCAAGCCTGATTCGAGCGAAGGCGGAGCAGACGCACAGAAAGTGGTCCGCCGTCTCATCCTCTTCTCCACATGCTGGGAAGAATGAGCTGCCTAAGATGCCTACCTTTTGAAAGTGGCCCGTCATCAGCCTCCTATAGTCTCCTCTGCTTAGTGACAGAAGGAACTGTGACAGTAGGTCTGACATAACAAGTAACATCAGTTTTGCCCATCTGCAGCCTTTCTCAGCCTGGCAAGCTCGCTTGTGGGTTAGAGTAACCCGTTTACTAACCGTGGCTTTGATGGCAGCAGAAGGGAGTAGCAGAAAGGGACCTGATGCCAACTTTTTTGGCATTCCCTTGAAGTGGCGCACAACTTATTTAAATGATGAAGATTGTAAAGAGCATTTTTGGATCTTATTGACGATGAGAAGAGACAAACTACATTTCTTTGCCCTCGAAAAATTGTTAAGGTTCATAAAAAATCTTGGAAGTTTGCGGAGAAGTAAGGTATCGCCACCCATTTGTCTCTACGTATCCTTTAAATCCTACCCCTTGGCCTTAAGTGCAATAGGAAATATTTCCATTTCATTCCATCACCTACGTAAATGGGCAGGGTAGCACTTATTACAAACATATCTTATATGCAGCTTCAATATTTAAAAACAAGGTTTGAAGTTGAAAATTTGATTGGCGAAAATTTTGTGTAAATAATTACAACACAATTTCCTTTTCTGTAATTCCTAGCACTTTTTTCCTCTCTTGTTTTGTGTAGATACACTATAAACCTTTCTTTAAGTGAAATTTTATTTACCACAATAGAGTCACTATTACAAATCACAAGACATGTTTTAAAAATTGCAGAGCAATAAAAAATCCTTTCTCCTCTGTCAGCTGTATACAATTTTTCGAATAATTTTCTCTCGCTGCTGAAATTTATTTTCAATGAGAGATTTATTGGCTGTCATTTTCTTAACTATTTTGGTTTTGTTTAAATGGCTTAAGCTATAGTTGAGTAGGCCTTAGTCGGAAAAATGGTCTGTCACAGGCACATAAATAAAGAAATATATACATACACATATACACAGAAAGATATCGAAAGGAAAGCTGCACACACTGATCATGTTTACCAGAAATTTCACAAGAAATTGCAAAGCAGGCACATTTGGTGGCGCTTTCGCAACCCATTGCCACTAAGGGAATATTGTAATGTACGTGGGGTATTAGGTGAGGGTATTAGGTCCCGGCGTCCCAGCATAGAATAGCAAATAAGAATAAGTCGGTTGATTTTTAGAATGCCTTCTGACAATGCATAGAAGTGGAATGCGAAAAGCTTTTTGAGTATAAACATTAAGTAGCAAAAAAATTGTGATGAGGAGTCCGGCCTGAATCTGTCAATGTTGTGCGGGCCACTTTATTATACCATTATTATTTATTGTAGGCAGAAAGTCAGTGGCATTCAACAATTGCTTGCTGGTTCATGTGCGAGAAAATGGAAGAAACAAATTAGAGATAAATTACGTCTTGGGTGAAGTGAATGCACGCGAGTAAGCAAATGTAATGGCAAGAAATTTTCCGACGTCGTTACATAGGAAATACGCATTAAAAATAAAAATAGTTTTTTCACACAAAAAATACTCTAAAAAATAAAAAAAAATCAGTTAATTTTTCTTCATCGGTCAAAACTAAGTTCGATCAAAGCCAAGACTTTTTTTAATGGCTTTTTGGTGAAATTACCTTTCGAGGCTCTAAAAGCTCTGATTTCATTTGATAGCACAATTCATTTGTTCTCATGTAGCCTTTTGTACTGAATGTTGAATCTACTTTTGCAAGTCAAAGATCACTCGAAGATCTCTCTTCAATTTGGTTTGGAAAGCAACTTAAGTTCTATTGTCTATTGTGCGCGGTGACTGGACAGTCTCAGAAATATTAACTCGCCCATTTTCTACTGTTTTTGGGCTGGTAGTTATGTCACTGAGAGGTTAGTGCCTTTTAAGTACCTGAAAATATCAGTTCTTGATATCTTTCACATCTTCTGTTTCGGCCTTATAATACAGTATAAAATTATAATGGTTCCTTGCTGTGGTGGCTGAGAGTAGATATACAACTGGAATGGTAGGAAAGCTTTTGTGGTTTTGGTGGCTGATATGACTGCAATGGGGGTAATATTTTAGGCAGTCTTGATATTTAGCCGCGGTTTTTTTTTGTTTTTCATTTTGAATATTCATTACTATTTTTAACTGTAGCTCATTGCCTAACAAAGCCCAAATATATCCAAGTTTCGAATTCTATATCAAAATTAAAAAAAAAAATTTGAAAATATCAGCAACATTTCGCGGCTTTTAATTAGAATTTCTAAAAAACATTTAGGAAGGCAATTTTATAGCTTGAAAATTTGAAAAGGTGGAGCCAAGGAGCACCAGGAGATTTGGTGGCTCCTAAAACACTCAGGCTAAAGAGCCCATTGTATTTAAAGCTCTGGAAAGGGGGTAGATAGTCAAGGAGGGAAGGAAAAAAGTATCAGAGAAAGAGATAGGAAAGAATAGATTTTATAGCTTAATAATTTAAGAATGATAAAGTGTATGTTTCAAGTGATTGAAAATGTGCAACGATTTTTCACAATTTTTCTTTCACTGAAATACTGCGCATTTTCTCTATATACTAAATGCTGTGAATTTACTGAGCCCATCAAAGGCGTTTACAAAAAAAAAATGTTATACAAGCACTCTTTACAAAAAAAATTAAATTTTATAATATAAAAAATTCAAATCTTAGAAAAGTTTATTTCATCATATAAAAAAAACAAAAAATGTATAAAAATGTTTAAATGTACCGAAATTACTTGACTTGAAAAAACTCCATACTAAAATTTTTGTCATTGAATAAATTTCAAATTTTTTGTAGCGGCAGGCTAATCACCTACCCTGTCAGAAATCAAAATAGATTAATGAAAACAACGCAATGCTGAGTCTTGTCTAGGCCCTATGCTCCCGAGTGGAGTGAACAAGGGGGAAAAAATCCCAAATTATTAAGTTTTTAATAACATTTTTAGTTTAATTTTTTTATATTTAAGCCCGCAAATATAACAATTTTTAGAAAAATTGAGGACCATGTCCAAAATACTCTAGTCACTTGGCATGGAATCGCTCTAATTTCTTAATTTTTCAGAAATTCTTATACCAATTGAAACTTAATGTATGCATAATTTATAGACAATTTTATATATCTTTCATTTACTTTTATTTAAGCATTTTTATTTTTCAACTTCAGATTTATTTTAAGCTATAAAATATTATCAAATATTTTCTCCAACTCCTATTTATTATATTTCTGCTGAATACTCCAGCTTTTTGATTCTGTGCCTGGTTGTGAAGCAAATGTTTCGAAAATTTAACTATAAAAAAATGTACTAAATTTTCGGAACTACCGCTCTTTTCTACTTATACTTATACATCGGATTTGGAAAGTGGTATCAGGTGAGAAAAAAATTCAAAATTCGTAAACCAGTGTAGTCTATGCAAAATATCACGACTTGCAGTTAGGGTATTTTTATTTTATTTTTTAACTTTTAGACTTTTTAATCCATAACATTTTATGAAATCCGTTCCTTCAATTCCTAATTATTATATTTCTACGGAATTCCTCACGTTTTTAAAGAAATAAAAACAAACAAAAAGAAAAACAAATTTGCTGAAAGTTTTTCATTAATATACGAAAACTTGTCGTGAAATTATTTCATTGCCCATATCGGAAACACTTAGTTTTAAGTAAGCTTCCTCTACAGTGCGCAACAACAGCTGGCCAAATAGCAAACTAAAGTTTGCATTCAAAATTCGAATAGCTAAACAAATAAAATAATTTTGCATGTCTGCACTTAAAAATTCATGCAGTCGAAAATTATTCAAATACTTAACATTTTTATACTTTTATTAGCACCGGTACGTATTGAGCTGTGCTGCTCAAACGAAAGACTTCAGACACGAACTTTCCTTTCGTTTATATGAGCTCACCTGTGTGTTTCGCTGTTTCGCTAAAGCGTCATTACTTGCACAATTTGCACAACTGAAAACAGAATGTTAATGTACGATTAGCGATATGCCGACATGGCGCGGCGTTAATGACGAATGATGACAGTGAAGTGCCAGCCAACCATCTAGGCAGCCAAGCGTCAAGTGCGACACGGGGCGTTGAAAGCGAAAGTGAAATGGTGCAATTTGCTTTTGATTAGCATTCGCATTTTGTTTTTTTTTTGTGCTTCTTCGATTGCTCTCCATGTGCATAGGTATTGGCGTAAATTAGGCAAGAATAAGTGTCACGAGAGTATGGGCTTAAATTAAAAAAAAAACAAAAAAATGCACAAACACATGCACATATACATATACAGGCATGCATATGCCTAAGTACATTCACATAAATTATGCCACATGAACGCCTTAATGACACCTGTTGCTTTGTTTACATTGGGCTTGTGTGCTTGCGTGTGTGCGCGCTTTAGATTACTTTGCTGTGGCTTATGATTATTGCATTTTTTCACGTTGATTTATAAATTTTGCTTTTCTTTTTTTTAACGGTTTCCGTTTGTGTTTGGTTTATATGCTAATTTAGTTACCGTTTAGTACACCTTATAAACAATTTTGTTGCTTAATAACAGATTGCTTCTGTTTTTAGCTATTCCATAACTTTCTCGCCGCTTTGCCTGAATTTTGTAATTTTTATTTTGCAAGTAGAAAAAAGCTGTACATTACTTACATAGGTATATGGAAATAACTTTTACGGAGACATAAAAATATATAATTTTCATATTACACAATACTCTTGTGTGTTAATTGTTTTTGACGTTAATTTCGATTTTTGTTATTGTTATGAGTTTTCACTTCGTTATAAATCATTAGCGCTACATGCCAATGCTTGTTAACGGTGCTTAAGTCACTTGCTTTACACTGAAATGTTGTTTTTTCTTGTGTTTTTTTAATTGTAATTATCGTTTTTTGCTGAGTCCACAACGTGTGAATGATTTTCAGAAACTGTTTGTAAATATTTTGAAGCTTCCGGCTTTGCAACTTTACATAATTGGTTATATGTAATTGCAAAAGAAATAATTAGTGTTTTTAGCTACTAAATGAAACCTAGTTAGCTAATCAAATATTTGAGGCTGTGAAAAATATATGGAAAAATCGATAGTAACCTGTCTTGAATTTTTTACCTAATTTGCCAAAACAATTATTTTTTATATGTAATAAAACATGCAAGGGGAGGTACAAAAGCTTGCTAAATGAAGAGAGAAAAAATGCGAAATCTTGACATGTATTTATATACCTACAGATGTACATATTAGTGGATAAATATGTGCTTTTGAGTGTAGGCTCCCTGTTGCTGGTGGAATTTTCAGCAATACTTTAGCAAAGTGTGAGAAGTGCTCCTCTTAGTCGTGGGGCCGATCGAATAAGAAACAAAAGAGTGGCCACCTACATAAAAAAATAAAGATCAATTAAGTAAAAAATTGCGATATGGGTGGCAAAGTGAAGGTATTTAAAAGTATATATATATATACAAGTATATATATATATAAACTATAAGTAGTTTTTAAGAGGGTTGCCGCCTATATAAAAATGTTTTTAATAACTATGTAAAAAATTAAATTAAATATTATAAAATGTATACAGAATGCATGGGGCTTGGCCGAAAATAATTTTTGAACAGGGTTGCCATCACATACAAAATTACAATGAATTAAATATTTTAATAAAGTAACATATTACAACAGGCAACATATTACGGCTACAGACGAAGGCCATTTTAATTTCGACATATTTGTAGACAGGGTTACCACTTAACTGAAAAATGTATGTACAAGTTATTATACATATATGCAAAAAATCTTTAAAAAGTCGTTTACAAAATCGTGATGGAATTCTGGTGGGATTTTTAGCAATAATAGAGTATTGTGACAAAGTGTGACAAGTTTTGCTGTAAGGGTAAGGGCCAATCGGGTCGAAAATAAAAGAGTTGCTGCCTACATACAAAATTCAAATTAATAACTTATGTAAATTGAGTAAACAACTGTTTGTAAATTAAATAAAACATTAAAATGTGGATATCAAACAAAGATTGTATAGAGCTCGCAAAAAGTTTATAAAACGTACCACAATATTTGCACCAGTCTTCAATTCTTTTTTTCAGCTAATTTAAATTTCTAATATATTAATTTTTTACTAAAATAAGGTTCATTGTACTAATTTCGGAGAACTCGAAAAGTATGTTAAGAATTAAAAAATTTTAATCAAAATTAAAGAAAGTCAGTGACGCAGCTTTATAGCCCATTAAATTTTAGTATAATAAACAATTTTAATTGGCTCAAAATTCTCAATAAATTGAAGCTTCAAACTTTGTACAAAATTTAAAAAAAATCAACAAAATTTCACCAAAACTTCCCTAATTAAATTGTTTTTGTTTAGAATTTTAACGAAAATTTGGTTACGCAATTTTACAGCTTATTAACATTTAGTGCAACAAACGAGTTTGAATTTGCTAATAAATCCTGTTCATTTTGGGAATTTTCTCTTTAAAACAAATGCACGCCATATTTTTTCTGGAGCTTTGTTGAAATTTCATGAATTTGGAAATGGAACCATGTTTTGCATGAAATTTATTGTAAAATGAACTGTATTTTTATGAACTTAAAAAAGAAAAACAAAATAAATATAGTCCTAAGTGGTCAAAACGCTATGTCAGTGTGGTTTTTGGGCCGGCTATATGTAAGAATACTTCAGTCCAAAGTATTTAAAAAGAGCTGCCACTTCTCCAGAGATGAAATTTGTTCTATCTGCTTACGCTGTGAAAATTGAAGTTTATGTTTTTCATTTGGTCAATTGTACGCTGTCTGGTGTACTAAAAAATTGGTATCCCGAAAAAAACTATAAATTTTTATAACAAATGAAAGAATCAGAAATATTGCATCGATTAGCATTAAATTAAATAAAATTAGTAAAATAATTAAAAAACCATAAATTCCCAATCTCCAAATATGTGAGTTTTTCATGGTGTAACAACGTGCATCGGGAACATGTAATTATTGTTCGATATATTTTTCATTGAAACCAGTATGCTTTTCAATTTTCCACAAATTTATTGGTACCAAGTAAAATAAAAAATAAAATTGCGACACTACTTCAGCATAATTATTAAATTGTTTAACTTGAAACCTTTATTTAAGTGTTAGAAAAACTTTTATTTAATTGTTAGAAATAAATAATAATCTCAAAAGACCGAATGGAGGGTGTAAATATTTCGATACCACACTTGAGTACAGCAGCCATCGCAATATGTTTCTTGTTGTACAAAAGAAGCACACCGTGAGTGAATTTTCCTTATTTTTTCCTTCATGACATCTTTTAGTATATATTCGAAAGGTCTTTAATGTATGATATTTTTTTATTACATATATTTATGAGCACTCTCCGACTGTTCTTGAGTACTTGAAATTAAATTGCAAACATTTTTTTGCGCAAAATTACGTTCTCAATAACTGGGTATTTACGAAGTTTCAAATGAATAACCTTGTCAGTCAATAGTTTTTACGATCATATCGAACATTGATTCATTTAGTAATGGACAAACCTTAATTTTCATGACAAATTGCAGAAAGACGAAAAATTGCTCGCTCAGTTTGCACATAAGTAAGTGTATTAGATTTTGTGTTAGAGTTTTGGCATCTTTCTTATGTTTTGTGGTTCATTTTTCCGCCTAACAAAATCTAATTAAAAAATATACCTAAAAGAAGTTATAATCACGTAAATAATTTTATTATTTTGCTTAATGTTTTGGGCCTGGAAAAATTACTTAATCTTATTTCATTTTATTGCAATGAGCTTTTAATTTTATCTCTTTTACTGAGTTCTCCCTCTTCTTTCTATGAACCAATTCATGGGTATTACCAGTAACTCGCCTACCTTTTTTAATATCCTTTGATATTAGCATTCTTAATCTTACTTTTTAATTTTTGAGCCAGAAAATTTACGAAATGCTATATTTTTGATTAGTTAGAATGCCAATAGTTAGAGTAACTTCAGCAGCTAACGTTGGCCTACTACTAATTTATAAAAAACAAGCCGGTTGTTACCAACTAAAACTATGAGCTGCTCGACACTTTCAATTGGTTGTTAACCTACTTTATACACATTTTTCTACCAAAATTTGTAGTCAACTACTTTAGTAGTGATTTGAGCCTTTGTTTACATTTTTGAGTTTACTTCTAGACAGCTCCAACCAAAAGGTATGCGTATGTACATATGTGTGTACATAGATGGTTGTTATTTGGTAGACAACACCTTTTTATGGCGGACGTGCTTCACCAGCATGCTCTGCTTTAGTTTCTTTAACTTTTCTCTTACTCCAAAGCTTACATTTACAAACATAAAACTTCGGACATAAAACTTGCTGACATAAAAAATTGCTTTTTTGTGGCATTAAGTTTTAAAAAGTTAAGATTTGATAAGATATAATTTTATTAATTTTGAATATTCCGCTTTCAATAGAAAAAAGCTTGGAATTTATATAATTTTGTCATACTATTGAATTAAAAAATAAGTCACTTTCAAAAAGGATTTTCTTAAAAATAGTTTTACTTATAAAGTTTGGAGCTTCAGTTTGCAATTTCTAAGTTTTCCTTTTACAATTTCTTTGCTGAGAGACCAGTGTGTAAAAATCTGAATTAATTAAGATACAATGTTAGCTGGTCGATTTTTATCTTACATCTCCAAAATGTGCCAAAGATTATATACAGATTTCAGGTCGGAACTATTACTAGAAAAGTTCATTGGCCTTTGCCCATTTCTAGGAAGTTATCTTTTTTCAAAAAAAAAACAAGGGCAGGTGGTATATGGAGTTTTCCTGTATAATAACTATGTGGTTGCTTATACCTATTTACATATTGTGTATGAGTACCGCCGTAGCCGCATGGGGGCGAAATGTGCGTGACTACCATTCGGAGAATTTCGGAGAATGTGAAACACCAAAATTAAGAAAAACATTTTTCTAATAGCGGCCGCCCCTCGACAGGCAATGGAAAACCTCCGAGTTGATTTCTGCCATGAAAAAGCTAATCATAAAAAATATCTGCCGTTCGGGGTGGGCTTAAATCTGTAGGTCGCACTATTTGTGAAACCACATCAATACGCACCCCACAAATAGATGGAGAAGCTCGGCTAAATACCCAAAAAGGGTGTAGGCGCCAATTACGCATGTATGTATGTGTGTGAGTACCAATACTGGATGATAGTTTCAAGATTCAGGATTTCGTGATCCTTTAAAGTCAATATTGCGCAATCTCCTGGTTTTTTACATGACAAAAACAAAAAGCGCTTAATTGAAGTTTATTCCAAATATACTCGTATATATCCCGCTTTGAAAAAACGAAATTTTATTAAGTTGTTTTGCAGAAGCTTACTCTTCAGCCAATAAGTGATACCTGTCGAGTCCTATAACAGAGGAAACGCATTTCTGACAATTCGTCTTTCACAATTACTTCGCAAAAAATGCCCTTAACACAGCTAGCTGGCAGCGTACATCAGAAACCCTCATAAAAGTAAAGGCGCATGGGTTAATAGTCATCCTTACGAAAGGGATCATAGGGGCACAAACTATCACCTAATTCAATTCCTTCCACGGGGAGCCAGGAGCATTTCGAAAATACCTCCAGGGAATTAGCCATGATCGTTTTTCGAACATCTCAATCCGCATAGAGAGGGAAAAAGAGGTTGATCACATCTTGTTCCAATGCCCACGCTTTGCTTCGAAGCCTTTAAAATCTTAAAGGACGAAAATATTGTAGATTTTATTCAACAATAACTAGAAGCCTATGAGCTAATCAGGCACGTGAGGCAATACCTTTTGCAGTGCCGCGAAGAGAGTGGTAGATAGTGGAGAAATGTTTAGTACGTAGGTGTAGCTGTGAGGTTGCAAGCCATTCAAACTGCTATGCTTGTCTAGCAGTACTCATGAGAGTTTCTTCTTCACGGGCATCGTCCCATAAAAGTACTTTTCACTATGGAGTTCACTGATTCGTCTCCTTCTTTACGACATGTGAATGGTTTTGAAAAAGCTAAATTGGAGCTCGTCTGCGGCAACCGCTCTTTTCCAATGAATTGTAGTCCAATTTTGGTGTCGTTTGGTCCATTGGATACTTTTTGGTACAGTTCTATTTTCAAAAATGGCTCCTTGACAGAAAGTTGTAAAGTAAGCTCACATTTTCAAACGAAGAGCAGTTCTGCAAGTGTTAGTGGCGCCTCTTCTATGAATTATCTCTCCTAAGATATTCGACAGCTTTGGTTCCACTTGGTAAACTTAAGTATACTTAAGTATTCCAGTTAGAGATAACCTTAGTAGATTAGAGAGACTTTGAAGCTGGCATTTCTAAGACGACTCGAGCCGATTTCTCATATGCTTTGTCTTCATTTAACTCTTAAAGCAATATACGACAATAAGTGCCCAACTCTTTCACTTGCTTCCAGAATAGTATATTCATCTTTCTGTAGAACCAGACTTTTCCTCTCGCCACGTTTAGTAATTTTCTTACTAGTAGGCATAAATCAAACCTCTCACTGCAATTGGGGAATCCTCTTTCAGAAAGCACAAATACTTTTTAAACTAAAAAGGCACTCTTTGCATGTTTTCATTTTAAAAAAGGAGGCCTCCAGCTAAATCTTGCATCATTTGGATTTTATTACACTTTAAACGCAAACTTAGGGCCTGCCCGAATTCTTATGTATGACACTGTACATGCTGAGAAAATACATATAAATGCATACATATAACTTGCTTAGGAAAAATGCCTCCCGTTTTGATTGAAATATTCATTTTACTAACTCGTCTGCTGCGTTTACTAATTTTGTTGCTTGTCACATGGAAATACACATTTAGATTTATTGTCACGGTTTACTTACAAAAGTGTTGCAATCGTGTCATTAATTTTTTACTTACAAAAGTATGTGTCACGCACGCGTGCTTCAATGTTGGTATGCTGGTGTGTTGGTATGTATTTATGGGTTTTGCCATTCAACAAAGCGACATACATACGTATGGTGCATATATAAATAAAAGAACTTGCTGCATATGCGCTTATATGTATGTACGCGTACATGTGTCTGCACTGATTGTTTTCTACTTAATTGTTAAAACAGATGTTGTTGCTTAACATTAATTGGCTAGCAAATGTTCCTTGACTGTTTTCTTGCTTAATTTGCAAGACTTTGCGTTATAGTATTTGTAAACGATGTAAATGGCAGAGTTAGAATTGGCTGATAGCTTTTCTGTTCAATTTTCGATTACATCATCAATATCTAGTGATCAACATCAAGATCAAGTGATTAAAATCTCTGTAAAAATTTTCTATTATTCCACAAGGCAGACTGTGTTAAATAACTATAGCGCAGAGGCTTAGTGACCAGTTTAGATACCTGATTTTTTCTTTTTTTAGTTTATTCTCCTACAAAAACCAAGCTTGAAGGTTTCTGCAAAATTTTAAAAATTTAAAGACATTTCAACGAAATTTCACAGTTTTAATAAAAATCTTGAGAAAATTTTCGGATACGCAGTTTTATCTCTCATTGCGTTTTGATGTTAGAAAGAGCAAGATTCAAGTAGCTCAAAAATCTTGTTGACTTTTGACAAATATTTGTTCTTTTGTTTACTCGAAATAAGTTTTATATGGAAGGAACACCCAATACCATCAGCAAAATAATTTAAAAAATTAACACTAGTTTTGAGCTACTTGAAAGTTGCACTTATTGCACCAAACTTCAATGGATTTGGATTAAAGGTGTGAAATTTTGCGGAAAGTTTCTTGGAAATTTTTAAATTTTTGCAGAAAAAAAGGAAAAAGTAAACTTCTCACTAAATTTTTGCAGAAATTGTGATTAAAAGGTGTAAGCTGTTAGAAATTTGTTGGAAATTTGTTGAATTCTTTTTGAAACTTGCACAAAGTTTGAAACTAGAACTGATGCATGATGAATAACCCATCTTTTCATAAAGATATTTTTAAGTATATTTTTAAATAAGAAGAAAATAAATTGTCAAAAGTGGTCCATAAAAACGAATACTAAATTTATTTCACGCAGTGTAAACGAATAGGCACACGGTGTTGGGTAGGGCCAGTGCGACACAATTTCTCAAACGATGGTTACAGAAAAAAAATTTACTACTGTTAGAATTATCAATATGCGGAGTTAAATTTTATATTGAATATTAAATCGATTTTTACGGTGACACAACTTATTTCATGCTCAATACAAGGTCCTGCACTCGCAGGTGTAACCAACTTCAGACCACTCGCGCAGCTGATGCACGGGCATCAAGCATCGATTGACCACCAGGAGGTAGCATCCGCCGCAGGTAATGGTTTGGGCCGCTGTAACCGCAGATGGGCGCCCTCTAATCTTTTTCATCGAGCCTGGCGTCATATTAAATGCGAACTACTATCGAGAAAGTATTCTAGAGGTGGCTTTGAAGCTGTGGGCAGACAAACTTTTCGGTAGCAGACCAGGGACGTTTCAACAGGACTCGGCACCATTTCACGAAGCTCGAGTGAACCAAGAATGGCTAAAAAACAACATTGCGAACTTCATAACGTCCACACAATGGCTCTCAAATTCACCAGACGCGAAGCCGATGGATTATTCTCTTTGAGAGATTTTGGAGAGCAAGTTCGGAATTAAAAGATTCACCAGCCTCGAGGCGCTGAAAAAGCCTTTGTCGGCGCGTGGGCCAAAATATCTGCAAGTCAGACTCGGGTAGCTTGCGATTCACTTCTGGACCGTCTCAAGGCCATAGTCAAGGCAAAAGGTGGTCATATCGAGCAAAAGTAAATTGATTTTTTTATTTTGTATTCTTTTCACACATTTTTCACTTTGAATTGAATAAATGTAGTTTTCCAACCTAAATTTAGGGTTAATTGGTTACACTTCGAGTGCCGGACCCCTGTATATAGAAGAGTTCACTTCGAAGCCCTGCTTCTCGTGTCTTACCCTTGTAGGCAAAACTATGTATTCCAGAGGCACAAAAATATATGTTCAGAAAATTGTGTGTGGAAGTGGGTGAAATAATTTAGGCATTTGCATGCCGCCATTGTTAACGGGCGAAAACAGAGGTCATTTACTGCAGATAGATATAATTTGATGTGTAGTACATTTCGGGCTACCGATCTATTATGCCCTTTTGGCTTTACAATATCTCATCTAAGCCCAGTCTCCTTAAAAAGTTGAAGAAACATTTTGTGATAACGAATATAATTCGTGATTAAATTATTATCAAATATATTTTTTTTTAATTATTTTTTATTTTAGTTTTTGCTATTAATGTCATTGGCATATAATCATAGTTGAGGTAAGGTCGACTCTAAATAAATCGAAATAATCTTTATTTAATTGAGTACTTTTTCCTAGTCATAATAGCGGTAGACTCCCTTTTCTTCTCTAGAACCAGCTCCTAGGTTAGAGTGATGAAAAACTCTTCTTTAGCTGCTGTCAAATTAAAAGAAATTTAAATTTCTTTGTATACGGAGTGTGATTTGAAAACTAGTGAATAAATACTATTTTAAAGAAATGGAAAGGGAATCCGATTTTATGAAAGGTTCATGAGTATTAAGATTGACATAAATATATATGGAATGAATTGATTTGCTCTACTTAGACGAAGAACACGCCAATCGCCGCAATAGGCTTGACAAACCCACTTTTCTGTTTTCGATTAAAATTTCAATACAGAGAAACCGAAGATCCCGATACCGCTCTCTAACACAGGATTATGAATATGCGCCATTATATCTACTAGTTTTATGGCTACGCCTATATTTTTTCAACAATTTAGTGAAAGTTTGCACATTTGAAAATGCCACTAAACAATAGGTAACTTGTTTACATTCCTTGTATATCGTATGGATAAATCCAAATAAATTCGAAAAACTACTTAGACCTCACATTTCACTCACTCTAAATTTACAGAGGGGCTTAAAATCGGCTTACATTTTTCGCATAAACTTTTCCAAAATTTTAAAAAGGCCATGAATTCTACATTAAGTAATATACATATAATAGTGAAATTTTTATCATAAATTCTGAGCCGTAGAATAAGCTAATAACCGAAAATGAGTAAGGTGAAGCAATTTTTTCCTCTTACCTGATTTTCCACAACTTTGAAAATCTGAAACGAGAGTAAAACAGAGATTAGAGCACAACGTTTAAAAATAACATGCAATGGAACTACCAGGTGGTGCAAAGTTGTTAGATTTATGCGTTTTGCAAATGGCATCGTACGTCAGTCATATTTGACTTTTCTGAACTAGATAGCTGCAGTATAGAAACAGATAAGCAATGGAGCGCTTAAAAGTCAAGATACAGATGTCCATCAGTCAAAATAGTTTTTTTTTTATTTAGTAAAAAAGTTATTCAAAAACAAAATTGGGTGATTAGCTTTGCACCACCTTGTGCTATATGACAGTACTGGAAAATTGGTATCTATTTTCAAATAATAGCAATATATGAAGGGAATGAAATTGATTTCCAATAATAAATAAAGATTTTCAAATTTCAATTTGGTCAGGGTAATACGAGTTTTTTATATCAGAGGCAAATATCATGGATGGACTGAAGACAAAGCTCCTGCCGTTTGGTCCCTAAATATCACAATTTCTTTTACAGTATAGGGTGGGACATCTTTTATATCGGTATGAAAACATAGAATAACTTTGAAAAAAAAATTATTTGTATAAGTGAGGTATTTTTATTTGGTTTGGTCATTTACAATTTATTAAAACTATTTTTTGAATACAATATTAATCAAGTGGCCACCTTTATTAGCAATCACTGCGATTTTTTTCTGCGTTTGTCATCATCTTGTCAAGCATTTCGGGTTTTATAGCATAGATTTCGGCACGAGTGGTTGCCTTAAGCTGGTAAATAGTCTGCGGCTTACTTTAAACTAAACCTTACTTTTCAGATAATCGCACAAAAAGAAGTCCAGGGGGTTAAGTCAGGTGATCTGGGGAGATGTCGCCTCTTTTTGACACGTCCACACGTCCCGGGACTTTTCGGTGCAGAAACTCAATTGTTGCATTTGCAATGTGGCAGGGCGCACCATCTTGTTGAAACCAGTAACCGTCTAAACCTTTCTCATGCATTTGCGGGCAGACATAATGAACCAACATCCATCGATATCGGTTTCCATCAACCGCTTCGTTTTCTCGGTAAAAATATGGGCCAATGATGGTTTTAGCGCAAATGCCGGCCCAAACAGTTACTTTCTGGCCTTACAAGGGCGTTTCATGGATCTCGTGTGGATTGTCAGTTCCTCAAATGCGGTAATTTTGTTTATTCACGCTGCCAACGAGGTTAAAATGTGCCTCATCAGTCATTAAAATTTGCTCCTAAAAATTGGGTTCAGTGCCAACCATTCGAGCGACTGTTTGGCCGTATTCCAAGCGACTTGAATGGTCTATTGGCAATATTCTTTGTGTCAATTACACTTCATACGAAAACAAATTTAAATCATCCTTTAAAATGCGCCGCATTGTGGTTTCATTGACGCCCAAATGCTGAGCGCGACGATGATCAACACTGCTGGCTCCTGGGCAACGCTCTCAATAAGTTTATTGGAACGTCTTGGTCGTTGATGAACGGCATGTTGATGATCTCCTACTGTCCCGTGCTCAAAAAAAATTCGACACCAAAAGACGAATAGTATTGTCAGACGGTGCCTGTTTGCCGCGGTACTTTTTGCGATATGCGCGTTGAGTTAGAACAATAGAATGAATTTATTCGATGTATATCGTCAATATTTCAGCGCATAGTTTCGGTGTAAAGCGATCCATGGTTGAAATCGTACTGAATTGAGGTATCGAAAATATGTATGTTGAAGTCGATCGGTTGGTAAATGACAAAGTTATTCAGTGTTTACATATAAACATAAGTATAAGATGGCGCACTCTGCATGTTGAGGTTTTGTCCGTTATCGTACACCCTTTTCGAAAGTTTGAATATATTGCAGGAAAATGTTGATGTTTAACTACAAAATGTTCCACTTTCCGACAACCTTTCCTCTTCCATAATTGCTATACCACATTCTCATCTTTTTGGTCCCATTCTGCCGCACATTATTATTAAGCCATCTATTATATATCCATATATTTTTCATGAGCAAATATTTTCTAAACATTTCAAAATTCGTAAAAATTTCAACAACGTGCCAAAAATCAATTCTAAATTATTTTGAGAGATCCTCTTGCAATCTTTTTAAAATTATAAGACACATGCTTTGTTTGGACACGGGAGGATCCAGGATAATGTATATAAATAATTGGCCCTACACACTTTTTGCGTGGTTGGTTGATCCCGTCCTCCTGCCTGTGGTGTGGTTTGTGTTTTACACCAAATGGAAGGACCTGCAATTTTATGCCGCCTCTGAACAGCAGAGAGATTTTTATGAGGACCTTTTTCATGGCAGAAATACACTCGGAAGTCTTCCGAGGAGCGACCTCTATTAGAAGAAACTTTTTATATCCATTGGTGTTTCGTGCTCGGGGTTTCAATCTTATGGACTTCTGAATGATAGTCACGCATCAACTCATTCGGCTACGGCGCCCACAATAAATCTTTATTAGCTATTTTTAATTTTTCCAAAAATTTTAACAACAAGCCAAAAATTAAATTTAATTATTTTGAAGATACTCGGCTTCAGTTCCTGTCTAATATTTTACTGATTGAATTATTTAATCTAACGCTTTTGTGATAACCGATTTCTATTTTTTTTTGATGGGCAGATACGCTGACATACACTGCTGGTCTTAGGTTAGACGCACCATCGTTTTTTTTAAACAAAATCAATTATTTATTATCATGCTTGTTCTAATTGTCCAAAATGCTTTTCTTATCAAAGTGCGAATCTTGTTCGAAAAAAAATGCTGACAGCTGGTTGATTTGCGAAAAAATAACTGTACATTGGGAGATTATAGAAATTTCTATGGCAATCACACGTGTTTTCGGTTGGTCATTGAATTAGACGCAGCTAAAATTTCTTCGTATTGCGTGGACAAGTGTAAACTTTCGTATTGAAAAAATAGCAAAAATAAACAAATAAAGGGTTTTCGAGCTACATTTGAAGAAAAAAATGGGGAAAGCTGCTGTTATGAGCTTATTGGAACGTCAAAAAGTAGACTTTCTTCACTCGCAAGGACTGTCCAACCGGAGCATTGCCAAACAAATAAATCGCAGCTCCAGAACTGTTGACAGATATTTGAAGGATCTAGAGGCATATGGAAATAACTTCAAAGGGGAAAAAGGCACTATCAAAACAAGCAGTACGCCCAATTGTTAGAATTGCTTCGAATTCGACTAAATCTGCGGCTAAGATCAAGGAATTGGGTGGAGTAAAAGCAAGCCTATCAACTGTTCAGCGTACGATCAGAAATGCAGAACACCTGAAGCGTCTAAAAATCAAGAAAAAACCCCCTTTGAATGCAATACGCAAAGAAAACCGGCTTCAATTCGCGAAAGAATACATGACGTGGACTGTCCAATCTGACACTCGACTAAATGATTGGCGTTGTATTTACTGATGAAAACTCGAGTAGTAAAATCTTTTATTTCGAGTCAAAACGTTAATATCATGACCTGTCCACCATATTCTCCAGATCTTAACGTAATTGAAAATGTTTGGGGCTGGCTAACACGAAAGGTATACGAAGGAGGAAAGCAATACGAAGATAACGAAACATTAACTGCAGATATTAAACGTGCTTGGAGCGAGATTTCCTTGAACTACATAGATTCCTTGCATCATTCCGGATTTATGAAGTTATTACTAACAAAGGAGGCAGTACTCATTACTGAAATTATTATTATTTTTTATTTCAAATAAATCAAATAGTAATTTAAGTTAAAATCCAAATACTTTTCTTATAAAAATTAAAAAGCCAAAAAATTAAATTAGGTCTAAGAATAAATGAATTTTTATTTTCTCCTTTAGTTTAAAAGATACCTAAATACAGGTAAGTATATGAAAAAAGTTCTAAGTTCTAGTTCAAAATGTGACAGAATTTTTTTTTAATTTTTTAAGATCTCCAAATAGAGATGAATAATGGACAAAAAGTTTCAAGTTGGGGATTGCTTTATTTCTCTAGTAAAGTCATTTTAAAAGAGTATGAAGAAAGAATGACCCTGAAACAGATAGTCTGAGCCGAGATCTTGTTATCTGATCCGCTACGCTAATATTTTCTTACTTCTGTGGTAATATTATTTTTTACTACTTAACAGTCGAATTGTTAAAGTATTAGAGTTTTTAAAAAAGTAGTTAATAACTCTTTTATTAAGCTAGTATACCTATTTTATGTTCTATAGATCTTCAAAAATTTTATGTTCAATGATAAACTACGTTAACAAATGACAGGTGAGTATTCCATATAATGTTTTTTTATGTTTGCGATGATGGCTTTTATAACTTTATCGACAAAGATACTAAAATGTGCCACAAATACAAAAACGGCATTACCTGTCTGGTTGTCTGTCCATTGCGTTTGACTGATATAAGTCACAGTGGATGAAAATAACTTTAGGTGAAATAAAAAATCTAAACACTTTCTGTCCAACGTTCGTTCATAAAGTCTTCATTAGCTATCGTTTTCTTAAATTAAAGTTCATTTTACATTTGGATTTTATGCAAACTATGTGCATTTCAACACTTCTATAATCAAAAAGCCATATTTAGCATGATATAACAACCATTATGTCATTAGCGTTAACAAAATTGTGGCATAAGTACCAATTTTCATATAATAATGCATACTGTACATATATGTTATATGTATGTATGTATGTTGTTACACATGTATGCACATGCGCATGCATATTATCGCCCGTCGCTACAGCCACTGACAGAGTGTGGGAAAAGATTGACGCAACAAAAACCCAGAGCCAGAAGAAATGTGTAAGCGACATATCCGTCGCTGTGCGAGAACTAGTGCAATACCAAAAATGAAAAATAAAAAACTATAATAAAAAATAAGTAAACACAAATTGCAACGACCAATTTCAGCGCATTACAGCAATCGTAAACTATTTAGTGGCAAGCGCAATAAAAATGCTTATGAGTCATGTCATTTTGATGCGAGTAATTTTTTGATATGCAATTTTAGATTACTTTTGAATTTCTGTTGCGGAGTTTAAATTGAAATTTGAAAATTTTGTGAAATTTTTTGTGTGATTACTTTCAAGCCATGGTAGTTTACAGAATTACGCTCGTCCTGTCTGTTAGGTGGGCTAACGTTCACATCACGCATTTTGAAAATTTTCATGCCTTGGGTTACCAATCACCAATCAATTATTGCCAAGTTCCACAAACTCAAATAGTTGTTTCTAATTTCTCGTGCTCAATAAGGTCAATCAGAAATAGAAGTCAGGTTAAATCCTTCTCCACTTGGTCTTTCTAATACAGAAAAGGACTTTTTATGCACTCTAATGGTTCATTCAGAAATTTTTCCCAAAAAAGAAACCTCCTCTTTCTCTGACCCCAACTCGTTTACAATTGAAACCTTCCTTTCCTCTATCAGCAGCTAACACAAACCTCCTCTTTCTCTGGCCCCAACTCGTTTGCAGTTTAAACCTTCCTCTGCCCTACCAGTAAGTAACACAATGATTACTTCAGGGACGGAGCGTTCACACAAAAGAATCTTGCCAGCGTAGCCGATGAATTTTTATTCCTGTGCGATGTCTTTGCCATTGTAATGCTCTTACAGTTTATCTTTTCATTCTTTGCGATTTTCGGGTAATTTTTGTTTATCAAAATTATAAAGTAGGGAGTCACTTTTGATATGCGAAGCTTCTTGGCAGGCCATATGGGGGAGTTTGATATAGGCGTGCTGCTGAAAGCGGCTTAAAAATTAGGGAAGAGATAGTGCGAATCGATTTTTATTTCATGGATTTTTTCTTAGATTTAGTGCGTAGTGAATGTGTATCTGGTCAATAGGTTTGAGGCAAATCTGATAAGCATCAATGAGTTAGAATAAATCTAGTCTTTTGGGTATTACGCTGTACTGAAAGTTATTCTGAGATTAACCCTTTGTCGCCACTGTGTCGGCATTCGCAAGTCGTTGCCGCCAATCTGGCAGCAAGATGTCATTAAGAGGAAAGGAGAGATTTGCGGGATCAGTCGAGTTTACCAAATCTAAATTTCAGAGAAAAGAGACACAATAAATCAGTTTCAACTAATTGTGTGTTTTCTAATATCCATATATTTGCTTTAAGTCCCTAAGGGAGAAATAACTTCGTAAAGCTAAATTTGCTCCGAGTCCCATCAGAGAAATTTGCCGATCGTTATGCAATTTAATAAACCGAGGGGTTGCCGAGGGTTAATGTAATTGAATAAACTCGACTGGTGGTCCAATATAATCAAACATGATTTCCAAACAGGTAGTGGTTTAGTATCTGTCATGGTTTGAACAATCAAAAAAAAAATGTCAAAAGAATTTTTAGGAAAATAATGAGAATTTGTATCGTATAGGGGCACTCTTTGCGAAAATGAGTTAGTAATATATAAATAGAAAAGTTTACATTGTAAATTTTGTTGCTTTAGTCAACTTTTCTGAAATTTTATCCACCACTAGTTGTGCCCACAATCCGCCTACAGGTTAGTTATCTATTTTAATACCTTCGTTATACCTTTTCGGATATCTAGAAAGACAAACTAATTTTTAATATAATTTCCAAAATAGTTTCTATAAAATCACATTTGCTTTTAATGATGGGAGTTAACAAATGACGTGAATGAGCAAATTCTTAGTAAAAAATTGAAAATTCAGAACTTCATCAAGCTGTAGTTTTTGTTGTCAGGGTTCGGTTCGAATTCTCTTGTTCATTTGTACTGATTGACATACATTGTAATTAAAAGCAAAACCAAAAAAATATCGCATGCTTGAATCAACATACAAAAAAAGAGGAATTTAAAATGAAAAAAAAAAATATTTCTTAAAATAATATTTAAAATCTGAAATCTCGAAAATGACGATGTTTTAGGCGTCATGCCACATAACCAAATTAATCAGAAATTACCTAAATAATATCATCTTCAATATTTGAGATGATTTTCTCGGTAACCCTGTATGCAATATTTTTATTGTGTTATAATGAAGACTGATTCTTGGTTATCACAGTTTGCAGATTAAACGTTTCATGGACTGGGTAGAGGACATTTTAAATATTTTGAATACAGAATTAACACATTTTTGTGGAAACAGTGCTAGAGTTCTTACTTCTTCTTCTTAAATGGCGCGATAACTGCTTACGCGATTTTGGCCGAGCTTAACAAAGCGCGCCAGTCGTTTCTTTCTCGTGCTAACCGGCGCCAATTGGACACACCAAGTGAAGCCAAGTCCCTCTCCACCTGATCTTTCCAACGCAGAGGAGGTCTTCCTCTGCTACCACCAGCTGGTACCGCATCGAATACTTTCAAAGCCGGAGCGTTTGTATCCATTCGGACGACATGACCCAGCCAACGAAGCCGCTGGATCTTTATTCGCTGCGCTATGTCTATGTCGTCGTAAAGCTCATACAGCTCATCGTTCCATCGTCTGCGATATTCGCCGTTGCCAACGTGCAAAGGTCCAAAAATCTTACGCAGAATCTTTCTCTCGAACACTCCAACCGTCGCTTCATCGGATGTTGTCATCGTCCAAGCTTCTGCGCCATACGTTAGGACGGGCATGATGAGAGTCTTGTAGAGTGTTAGTTTTGTTCGTCGAGAGAGGACTTTACTGCTCAGTTGCCTACTTAGTCCAAAGTAGCACTTGTTAGCAAGAGAGATTCTACGTTGGATTTCAAGGCTGACATTGTTATCGGTGTTAATGCTGGTTCCTAAATAAACGAAGTCTTTTACAACCTCGAAATTATAACTGTCAACAGTGACGTGGGTGCCGATACGCGAATGCGCCGACTGTTTGTTTGAAGACAGGAGCTACTTAGTTTTGTCCTCGTTCACCACCAAACCCATTCGCTTTGCCTCTTTATCCAGTTTGGAGAAGGCAGAACTAACAGCGCGGTTGTTAAGGCCGATGGTATCAATATCATCGGCATACGCTAGCAATTGTACGCTCTTATAAAATAAAAAAAAAAAGTTCTTACTACCTCTACTAATTCCACGATTGATATTTTGTATTGCCACTTGGAGCTGGCGTCACACTCTCGGCATATGAAATTGGTGAAACTGAGTAGTGGCTGTTACGCTCGAAGGACGCATTAGTTCTTCGACAATAAAGTGCGGTACATGCAAAAATGTGTCAACTCATAGTTTTTGGTTTCTTATTTTATTTGCGATATTTTTTTATAGTTTTTTTGGAGAAAGAGTTATGGACCCTCAGTATATAGATTAATTTATGAAATTTAAATTATTTTAAATTATTCCCTTACCTAACTCTGTTCAGTTCAAAAGAGAATGTTCCATTTGCACGCGTGTATCTCTTACAAACATTTTAAGATTTTAAAGCACATTCGTACCTACATATATATAAACTTTCATATAAAGCAATATCTTTCTAGTGGCTACGACAGTTGCACTCTTGTGAGATCTTTGGCAAACATATCACTGCAAGAATGTGTGTATATTTTAACTGGCCGGTGCTAGCTGTCGTCGGCACACTGTTAGCCATCGCCTCCTGACTGGCAGTTAGCAGTGTTGCAGCAATTATGCATTGCAAAAATCTCACCACGACCATACATGAGCGCTTAACGCTTAACTACAACAGCAGCCATAACAATAACGACAACTCTGACAGAAGTATTGCTTGTTTCAACTGTGGCTGGTGAATTGTTGCTGCAATAGCTTTGCACTAAAATGTTCAGTTATTTCAGCTGCACAAAGTGTTGTCGTGCAGTGCAGTTGTGCATTTTTTTTAATTGATGGTATATAGAGCTAAACTTGTACATTAGGGTGCTTTACTCTGTGTAAAAAAAAAAAATAAAAACTCCTTTTCAAATCGGAATTTATTATATTTTAAGACTTCTGTTAATATTTTTCAGAAAAATGTATAAATTTACCTAAGCTGTACCGATTTGAAAGTACCATTGAGAATTCCATTATTTGAATAACATTGATAGAATATCATCTTTCAACTGAGTTCATTTCTTGGAAAAAATATTAAAAAATAAATTTATTTCTAAAAAGATTGGCTTTGTGGAGGAACTTTCACATCGGTCCAAATATTTTTCCAAAATAGTTTGGTGAAAGTTTTAAAATATAATAAATTTAATGAGACCGGTGAAGAAGAAACAATTTTTTACTGGTGAGGCACCCTAATGTCCTATATATTTAGTTTCTTCAAAACTCTTGCCAAACGTCTTTGTATGTTGAAATAAATGTAGCGTTTAAGCAAATACATGCAAACATATATTTATATTATATTTCGAATAATCGCGAACACAGAAGTTTTGTAGTGCAGTCAAATGGCATTGAAGAAATAAGTATTGAATTTGTTTGAAAAATGTGTGCTTACAAATTACTCATAGCCTGACTGGGCGGCTACACAGCGCCTTAGCCAGACTAATCGAAATGATTCGTGAGTAGCTCAAGGCCGCTATCTGTGTGGAATTTTCTACACTTCTCAGCGAATTTCTTTTATTTAGATGAATTCTGCATTTAATGAAATGTACCGAGCATGGAAAGGAAAATTTTTTTTTTTTTCTGACAATTGTTTTTTATTGTTCGGCATACTTTCCAAATCCATAAGAAGCTACGCTGCTATTGAAATAAAATAAAAAATTAAATGTTCAGGATTTGTTGAAACTATGCTTTAATGCTTTGAAATGACATACTAAAAGTACATTAGCGAAAAAAATTAATGGATCGAAAAACAAAAAAAAAATTAAAATGCAGCACTCACTTATCTTGGGGTGGAACCGGGCTTGGTAGGCTTCGGTGCTCAGGAGATCGGTAAGTAGAGGTACACCGCAAGGTGGAGTCCTCTCACCGTTTTTATGGAACGCAGTTGTAAATAAACTTCTGTTAATACTGGAATCTGTGAGCTGTAAGGAGATAGCTTACGTCGATGATGTTGTTATTGCTGTTTTTAGTAAATTTGTATTTACATTAAGAGACCTAATACAAAATGCTCTAGATATACTTTCTAGGTTGGCTGAAAAGTGTGGTCTAGGAGTCAACCCAGACAAAACACAACTCATACGAGTATTCACTAGGAAACACAGAATTCCTCAGCTAAGTTCAATTATGCTCAAGGGGGAAGCTCTTGTGATTTAGGAAGAAACCAAGTACTTGGGACTAAACATAGGAAAGCGAACCTAGCTTTTTATGCCTGTAAGAGAGCTTTAGGTAAGACCTGGGGAGTTAAGCTTAAGGGTGCTCATTGGTTTTATACTGCTGCCGTCAGACCCATACTTCTATATGGAAATTTTGTCTGGTGGTGTGCTATGTAGAAAAAAAACCTATTCTTATTTATGGAATAAGGTGCAGAGATCAGCGGAATTAGCAATATGTGGCGTAATGAAAACCACGCCATCCATGGCTTTGGACATCATGCACCATCTGCCACCCCTAGATATCTTCTGCAAATACTCAGCGGCCTTTAAGGCTCAAAGCGAGCTCATAATGGAGGACTGTCACAAATGGACATTCGACCATCTTAGACTCCTACACGGATATACCCAGTGACTGCGATTATCACTCTCCCTTTCTTTGCTTCGAAAGGAATTTCCTAATGAAAATCCCTTCTAGACTGGAATGGCTTGAAGAAGATCCAACACCCAACACACCCGTTAGGATCTACACGGACGGATATAAAATGGACACCGGTGTAGGATCAGGGTTATTTTGCGATGAGCTTTCTATTAGTGAATCCTTTAAACACCCGGATCACTGTAGTGTGTTTCAAGCGGAAATTAACAACAACAAGCTACCCTACGAGCCCTGGATGCATTCCAAACAACATCAAGGAGTGTCTTACGTTGTCGCCAATCTCTAAATGAGATGGCAAAGCAATATCGTATAATTTTGTGCTGGGTTATAGATAATCTATACACTTAAGGCAGCCGCCGTAGCCGAATGGGTTGGCGCGTGATTACCATTCGGAATTCACAGAGAGGTCGTTGGTTCGAATCTCGGTGAAAGCAAAATTAATAAAAACACTTTTCTAATAGCGGTCGCCCCTCGGCAGGCAATGGCAAACCTCCGAGTGTATTTCTGCCATTTCGGAGTCGGCTTGAAACTGTAGGTCCCTCCAATTGTGGAACATTATCAAGACGCACACCACAAATAGGAGCAGGAGCTTGGCCAAACACCTAACAGAAGTGTACGCGTCAATTATTTATTTATTTTATTTTTTAAGGTATCAACAACCTTTTACGGCTTGTCAAAAGCTGAGGATGGTTCAATATGGAGAGGGAAATGTAGCCCAGCCCCCGCGGCTCACAACGGATCCATTTCGTGTTCTAAGTGGCATCGTTGTCTCTATGTGTGATGCGGCTGCCAAACCTAACCTAGCCTAGTGTGAAATAAAAAAGCAATTTCGAACTTTAAATCTCTAGTATTAACATTTTTTGTAAAACATTTGTTTAGCAACTCTAAAATTAGAGTGAAGTAAAATTGTAAACTTTTTAATTTTTTTTATTTTTGTTTTCAACGACTATGAGCAGTTTTTTTCGACTAATCTACTGTAAGTAGCGGTTAAGTCGTTTACCCAGCTTTTAATTCGTTTTGTGTAAACTTCTCACTGAGATATCGGACTGTGAATTGTAAAGGATAATCTTTTCTTCAATCACCGATATTTCGTCACCCAATGATCGCATAGAAAATTGAAGAGTGGCTTGAATGAATTCCCTTCAAGTATTAAATAACGGTTTTCCAGCAACTTACCTTTAGCAGCTTGTAGGATGCTTATAGATAGACACACTATCAGTGCTGCCAACAGGCTATGGTCTCAGTCCCTGACCTGTGCAACTAGTAGAATGACGTGGCCGGAATGGAGCATGGGCCGCACAAATCGATTGTTGAAACTAAGGAAAACCATGAGAAATCTTCCCGGGGTCTTAACAGGGCATTGTCTGATTGGCAGGCGTGCCAGTAGACTGAGAGCGCCCTATAACGACTATTGCAGAAGCTGTTACGATATTGAAGAAGAAGATAATATAGAACACTTTCTATGCGGGGGTATGGCTCTGGATAGAAGAAGGTTCAATATTTTACGAAAAAGTTCCCTGAATAACTTGGAAGAAGTAGCCAATATAAAATTAACAAGTCTTGTTACATACGTATTAAGGCCACATGTTGGTTCAATGAGGACAATGTAGAATGAGGAGAGGGGACAGCCCTGGTGGTATCACAATGGGCCTACAGCAGGCATAGGTTTGTCAACCGACTACCACTATATGGTACCTACCTACCTTCCAGAAAAAAAATTTGTATATCTCTCACAATGCATTTTTATTTCAAATTTGTGAAACAAGCAAACAAACATTTTACTAATTAAGAATTTTTTTTTTTTTGGAAAATTTTAAAAGTTTTAAATTTGTTATTTTTTTTTAATTTTAAGTGTTTGATTAACTTCAGAAAACGCATTAATTAATTACCATCGTCAAAGCGTACCACGCAAAATTTTGGAAATTTTTTCGGATCTCTAATGACTATCAATAAGGTTAAAAATCCACTCTTCTTCTGTTCTTGTAATTTTCATAAATTTTTTATAAAACAATAATTATTTCTTCAATAAATATCTTATAAATCCAAGTTTCAAGCCTTGTTCAAGATTTATATATATTTTAATCAAAAATTTCTAGAAAAAAGTTGGGACAACGATTTATAGCCCATCAAATTTTAGTACAATAAAATGTAGTGCACGCTTGAGGTGGCTAAAAATTATCTTTGATTTTTGATAATCTTTCCTCTGACAGAGCGTAGTTGCTTTAAAGAAGGAATGCAGCCTATTTTGGCTTGAGCGAATTAAAATTAGAAAATGAAGTAAAAGTAGTCCAAACTGGTGAAAATATAGCATATATTTTATCTTGATCATCGGTATGTGTTATGTATAGGCGAACATTTTTTGTTTATATGACTTAAATTATAAACTGCAAGTGCTGTTGATCCGGCCGCACCGTTTAAAAAATGCGCATCACTGCAATTTTCTTTTGTACTGCTTTGAGAGAAAAATATAGTAATACAAAATTATAATATGTTCATAGGATGAAAAATTGGGACCCTCTATAAAATTTTGGCTTTGTCGTATCAGTGAAAAAACTACAATACAAAAATATGTTAATTTTGTTGCGCTCTTCAAAATAGTCATCTATTTCTTCGATGATTTCAGCACATAAATTGAAATTGTATTTTTCCGTAGAGATCTATTCGAGTTTGGAAATAAATAATAATCACTAAGAGTCAGATCTGGAGATTGATTGGAAGATGACGAATCAATTCTTAGCGAATTCCTCAATTCGGCAGTGTGCTTTCAATGATGAATACTTGGGTATATTGTCGTGAGCGCTGTTCAGAATGAGATATTGTAGAATCATCCATCGCTCAATTTCCTTGAGTGCGCTCAACGAAAGCCACAGTTCCTGGAATTCACCAGCCTAGGTATGGGCTTCTTTATATATGAAACTATTAACTGTAAAAAAGTGCATCCGCTTTGGTTCTTGCTAACACATTTATTATAAATATGAGAATTCTGAACTCTTTATTTGTAAAAAATTTATTCTTTGCTATTCTAATTCTTATTAGTTTTGCCAACTGTTGAGCTTCACCTTGCCACTCAACTACTTTATTATTACATAAATTAGTATGCCGCCAACTATTTTTACCATTCTTCCATTATTTTGCGTCTGTACGCCAACTCAGTGTCTGAGAAGCAACCTTCCCAGTCAGTCAACCAAATGCCAACGGCGGGTATGTGCCTAAAGTCTTTTGTTTGCTGCTACGCTTGCTAGCTGACTGATATATGTATTTGAAGACAAAAAAAAAATCCAAATATAGAATAAAGTGCTTGGAAATGACTTTACAATTAAAATTAAAATTTTTTTCCAATTACCTTAAAAAAAGGCGGAAAATCCTAACCACAACCGGATGTTGGTCTGGCATGGCAAATATTAGAAAATGAATTAAGCAAATCATTCAGCAACAACAAAAAAAGGCGACAACCTCGCTAATGGGCAAAAGCTTAATAAACTAATACATAAATAGGGCGCTGTCAGGGAAGTGTGTAAAAATAAAAAATTTAAAGAAAAAAGTTCAAAATTCAAGTCAAACAAAAACGAAAGTGAATCTGCAATTGAAGAATTGTGCAAGCGCACGCACTTATTTTCAATATTTACTTTTTTTTGTTGCCCATAAATAATTTTGTTAGCTCTATGGATTACCTTTAGTTTTGTTATTTTTCTGTGCGTTTAGTTCGTTTTCACTTTCATTGGAAATCATATTGGCACGTCCGTCACTTTGACAGTGCCAAGCAAATAGGGGAGTGTTTGTACACATACATTCATCTATTGTATATGGGCATGTACGGACGTGTTTAAGTTAAAGCAGTACTTAATACTTTATTAGAAATGAAATGGTGCGTGTGAACAACTGAAAGCCCGAGCCATGTCAAACAGGCAGGAAGAAAAGAGGTAATGGAGCGTTGTTTGGGAAAAAGGAAAGAAATTGTTTTTGTTTTTGAACTTTTAAGAACGAATATAAAAATTTCTACCAAATTAATTAGTTTCAACCGAAAAAAGTAAAGTACTGCTAAGGTTTTTTAATTAAACTTGCTTTATTTTCTTTTACAAAACAATAATAACTAATAATGCTAATGTGCTGGTAAAGGCGTTTTGACTAGTTATAGAAGTGACTACAAGTCGCTTTGATTAACCTTGTTAGAACCAGACTGCCAGCCGATCGCATCAAACCCCATTCAACCTCTCAATCATTTTCATTGCTCAATAAATCCACGTAATAAAGATATAATTGTCACATGCAGCATCCTACTAAGTCAGCTTCTCTCTTTCTATGCCTACCCAACCACACTCTCGCTTAGCTAATCAGTCAGTAATGAAATTAAGAGAAGAATAGTTGAACAGTTTTTGTCACATGGCGTTCACAAAACTCAGGACACTTTTGTGAAATTTATCACGCTCTTAAGCTTTCTTTTATAGAATTTGTAGAGAAATTGGTGGATACGGATTTAATGAAGTTAAATGTATTTCACCCCACCTGCCCATTTGGAGAAAATATAAACATGCGTTTTTAAAAAAAGATTAAAGATTTTGCAAAAGCTCAGCGAAAGTTCCAGTAACCTACAGAAGTAGATAGGCAATTCTTTTTAAATTATGGTAATTGGGATATTCGAAATAAATACAATATTATTAGATACGCTGTTAGGGCTGGGCTGTTGACGTAGACCTTCTCTTTCACATGGTCCCAAAGAAAAAAATCACAAGGTGTTAAATCACAAGATCTCGGTGGCCAATTGGGATCACCTCTTCGAGAGATAACACGGTCCAGAAACTTTTCCTGTAAAAGATCTATGATTTCGTTGCTTCTGTGGCACGTAGCGCCATCTTGTTGAAAATAAACGTTATCCAGATCAATACCATCCAATTCCGGCTACAAAAAATCGTTAAGCATTTCTCGATAGCGCAATCCATTCATTCATAACACCTGCTATTGGGAAACCCTTTACATGCCTCTGCAAGATTATAAACTGACCTCCAATTTTCATAAAAATATGGCTCAGAAGGCGGGTTGCTGGAAAGAAAAAACTTATGGTCACGCTAGTCTATTATTGCGACAAGCCCAGTTAATCTCGGTGAGGACTGACTACATCGTCCCGACGGTAACTTTCAATAGGAATTTTGCCACTCTCTTACCATCTTAGGAAGAATGGAATAAGGGATTCTCTCTAAACAACTTCGACACTACAGTCTGTACAGATGGCAGTGAAATGGATTGTGGTGTTGGAGCTGGTATATATTCTTATAGACTTGGAATTGAAAAATCTGTGCGTCTCCCTAATGCAGTGTCTTCCAGGCGGAAGTACTAGCAATTGAGGAAGCCTGTAGGGTACTAATCGCAGATTTCTCTTTTAAGGGCAATATCGCTATTCTTTGGGATACCCAAGCTGCAATCCAGGCACTGGACTCGGCTACAATAACCTCTAAAGTGGTGGAGCAAAGTAGGAATAGCCTCGCCACCTTTAGTGAAAACCATAAAGTAACCTTAATTTGGGTCCCGGGACATCGGAACATAGAAGGTAACGAAAAGGCCGATGAACTGGCAAGATTGGGATCTGCCATGAATAACGTTTTTGCAGTACCGGTATTTACACCATAGCTTTGAAGCGCAGATTGTTGATGGAGGGGCTAGACGAAATGCAAAATCAGCAGTACATTATGGCCCATCTCAAGCAATCGTTGACATTGATAAACATGAAACGACGGGACGCCTGTAGACTAACGGCAGTCATAACTGGCCTATCAAAGAACAAACCGCCAAAATGGGCATCCCTCATAACACTTACTGTCATAGTTCTAAACAACCAGAGAAAAAGGAAACAATCTTCCATTTCTTTTTTGAATGCCCTGCCATATGGAAGGACAGAACGTTAACTCTGGGCAAGCCGCTGTTCGAGAGTCTCGAGCAACTGTCTGGCTTAGACGTCAACAGCTTAATAAGGTTCCTAAACCGCATAGACTGGATATAGTCTTGCTGTAAATAACTGTTAAACAAGTTGCTAACGAGGATGTGGCAACAAAATGGTGCGGAAGCGCTAGTCGGATTCTAGATGAATCACCACTCTAACCAAAAAAACAATGGCATACCTGAAAAGTTCTAGTTAATATGTAACGTGCGGAGGTACCTACAGCTTAAAGCCGACTCCGTACGGCAGATATTTTTTATGAGGAGCTTTTCCATGGCAGAAATACACTCGGAGGTTTGCCATTGCCTGCCGAGGGGCGACCGGTATTAGAAAAAACTTTCTATCATTTTGGTGTTTCATGCACGGAGATCCGAACCTACGCACTATCGAATGGTAGTTACGCACCATCGCATTCGGCTACGACGGCGAGATTTTTGTATATCTCAAAAATTTTGCTTTTTTACGGAGTATTAGGTAGACTGTGCCAGCAAACGAGTAACACGTTAATAATTCTCCAATCATTACTTTTCTACATATTTTTGTTGTAAAATACTTTGGAAAATTATATTAATTTTTTTTGTATGTATTTTCACAGCACATTCATTGGCACATTTCTCCTACTACTCTTCTTTGGGCATTTCAATGTTTAAAAAATGTCTACGCGACTGCTGCTGCAAGTGCTTGTGTGTGTGTTGCACGCTATTGACTGCACTTCACTTGACGGTCTCATCGTTATTGCCATAAATTTTGTTGTAATTAGAAAGTATTTAAAAGTATTACTTAAATGTTTGCGCACATGTATGTGTGGGGGAAAAGACGTACACACACATGCACGCTCATACAGTCATAAAAGTTTGTGCGTGCCGGTGACATTTTGCTGTCGTAAACACGTAAGTGCAAGTACATAAATACGAAATTATTTCGCTTTTATCTTCAAATACTCTTCACCGTTTGCATTATCGATCAATGTGCGACGAACTTCATACATACACATCTATATAAACATGTGCACACATACTAGCCACTGCCTTTGATTGTAGTGGCGATTGCGCGATTTAAGTTTTTGATAGCTTCCATATGTGTCTAAGTACATACGTATGTATGTGTGCATGTGTGGATGCATCAACGTTTATTCACTTTTTATTGTGCGTTCAATGAAAAGAAATTAAATTGTTTATAGCATATTTATTAGGTAAATAATTATTTTAAATTATCAATTGAAAAATGAAAGCAGTTAATAATATGAAAATTGCGAAAGAAATGAAATGGTAAAAGTGACATTGTGCATAATTGTTGTTGTGAGTTTATATTTTGCCATGGTATGGTGTGCCAATAAACATATCAGATTCTTGCCTGATTTTCGCTTTTATTGACATTTATTTATTTATAATTTCTTTTTTCGTTTTTTGTGTTTTGCTTCCAAAAGTTTTATTGGCAATGAAAGTAAAGTGTCACGGATTGATAAGTGTGAAGTAAATGGTTTAGGTGGAAATCTTATTTCGAAAAAGAAGTAATAAATAAAATTGTTGCATTTTCTCTGGCCAAAAGAAATGAGTTTTCCCTTTGCATCCTTAACTCATTTACATTTCTACGCTTTCGCTATTTGCATTGAGCTTTGTTATTATATTTTTATTTTCGGTAGCTATGCATTTAGCGAGCAAGCATTTTGTAGACTTTCGACGTTTAGCCAAGTCAAATAAAATATGTAAATGCCCACTAAATCAAGATTGCTTTGGATGCTCTTTAGGAGTGACTACAAACCTTGGCACTTACGCCAATCTTCTTGGAATGCGAACCAACATATTTATGCATTATGCATATTTATGCGGAAAATATACATAGATATACATATGTATGTATTGTACACATGTGCATATGTAAGCATCTACTATTAACCACGGCTGTTGTTTCTACGCTTTAATTCCTATCAGTCACATTATTTATTTCTCACTTTCGCTTTTAAAACATCAAAAAGAAAAAAAATTATAAATGTGTACGTATGTATGTATGTATAAATAGGTATTTGACGAAGAAAGCGTAAACTGATTTTAGTAATTCACTCTTGTAAACAACCAAGAATTTAGCTGCGACAGAGTTTGTACGAAACTTAGGTTAAAAAATCAGTATCCCAGCATAAAATAGTAGATTTAGAAAATGCCATTTCAGCGGTAGATTTAAGATAAAAAATAGCATGAATTTAGTGATTATTTTTAATTTGAAATTTTTAGAAAAAGGTTTTTATTTCATTTAAATTTATTAAGTTTTTAATTTTTAACGAAATATGTGGGCTTATTTCAAAGTGTCTTTTTTTCTTTTACACAGCAAAAAAACCATATCACCTTTCAACCAGTTTTGACTGTTTTCCTTGCGTGTTTTAATATTCATTATTCTTGTATAAAAATAAGGCTCATTATTTAAGTAAGCCCATACAAAATCGAATTTTATACATCTACACGACATATTGTACAAGGTGGCGCAAAATTAATCACCTAATTTTGTTTTTCAAACATTTTTTTACTAAGTAAAAACTGATTGCTGAGCGACGTAAATCTTTATTTCGACCTTTACACCCACCATTGCTTGTCTGCTTGCATGCTGCAGCTGTCTAGTTGACCAGTGGCAAATGTCTCTGATGCCATTTGCAAAACTTAAAACATCTTCGAGTAGGTTGTATATCTAATGCAGGAATATTAAAGCATTCAATTCCGCATAGTTTTGCGATTATCGAAGGTTTGAGATTTAAAAATAGATAATTCGAGATCCTGAAATTCTTTGGAATTTTCTTTCTTAAATTCACATCTTCCTACCTTAAAATTCGATCGGCATCCGAGGAGAGTGCGAGGCCTCAATTTTTGTAAAGATCTATATTTGACTTTAAATTTTATTCATTTTATATGGTAAATATACTGTTTTTGTGTTGAAGTTGACACAAATTCGCGGCACCTGTGGTCTGTATATACAGGGTTGCCCATATTCGACAGACCCAACTGGCAACCCTGTATCTTTTGACAGAGACGCCAGATCGCGTCTGACATTCCGCGTTGAAAGCGTCAGTCCAAGCAGATTTTTACCATGGAAAATTACACGCCACGCGAGCGCTCCCAAATTGTTGAAATTTACATTCAAAAGAAGTCAAAAGAAGAAGAAGAAGAACAAAATCATCATGCCCGATGAGGCTCATTTCCTTTTGAATGGGACGGTAAACAAGCAAAATTGCCGTATTTACGCCACTGAAAATCCTCACGAAATTCAAGAGGTACCTCTTTACGACGAAAAAGTCACTGTTTGGTGCGGCGTTAGTGCGAAAACGATTATTGGACCGTTTTTCTTCAAAAATGAAGATGGTCAAGCTGTTACCGTCAATCAGGAGCGTTATCGCGATATGATAACCACTTTTGTGATGCCAATTATTCGTCGAAAGCGTATGAGGCAGTTCTGGTTTCAACAAGACGGCGCTCCACCACACACAGCTCGTACCACAATCGATTTTTTTAAGAAATTTTTTCCTCGCCGTTTGATGTTGAAAAATGGCGATTTTGACTGGCCACCGCGTTCGCCCGATTTAACGCCACCTGACTTCTTCTTGTGGGGATATTTAAAATCAAAGGTTTATGTTAATAAACCAATAGAAGACCATAGAAGAGCATAGTAGAGCTCAAGAACAACTCCCGTGAGGAAATAGCCGCTATTCCAGCCGAAATGTTAGCTAGAACTATGGAAAATGCTGCAAAATGGGCACAATACGCCGTACAGGCTCAAGGTGGCCATTTGAGAGATATCATATTCAAAAAGTGATGTCAACAAATCTACTTGAACCAAATAAAATGATTATTATCGTCAACAAAAAAAAAAATTGTGTTTTTCTTTGATTAAAAAAAAAACACATGGGTCCGTCGAATATGGGCAACCCAGTATTAGCTTGCCATCCCAAATTAACAAGTAAAAGTATAAATAAAAGGCTTGGAGAAGCATAAAAATTGTAAAAATCCAGTTTCACTAACTTTTACTTCAATACAAGAATATAATGTGAGATGTAAACAAAATGTAAAAAATCGAAATAAAATGAAAATGCAAAAACGGAATTCCCCAATTTGAGAAATACAAGGTGGTTCTACGTTACCCGAACGACTTGGATTTATATTCGGTCAAGGACCGTCAATTCAGCTATATTCGCCAACAACAATTGTGAGTCTAGACTTCATGTTTTCAAATTGAGCTTTACTGAACATTTCCAGCCATTAGCTTATCGGGAACTTGGAGACAAGAACAAAGTAACTCAGAGATTAGTATCAAAATAAATTTAGAAAAGCCAGCTTAAAGTAAATAAGCATCTCAAACACTTTGAACGCGTTTTTCTCGACAGAATATTTCACCAGCTGGTTGACGCGATTAAAAAAAATCAATTAATCCGATCGAGCTATTCTGCACGTAGGTCTATGTAACATAAAATATTATATGATCATAATTATTAATTAATAGTTAACCCTTTTCTAAAGAATTTTAGGTTAAAAAAGTTTCGAAACTTTCAAGCCCACCATTTTCAATTTTACTTCGGATTTTTGCCTTCGTAGTTAATGTTAGAGTCTATTCCTTACTAACAAATATTTTTTGTTTCAGATTCTCTTACCTTGAGATATTGTGTTGACTGTTTTTAATAAGCTTAACTTCAGGCAAGCAGTCCGCTGAATTTATGATTAAAATTTTTGTTTTTGTATTTGATGTGTAAAAAGCTTAAATCAATAAAATAAGTTTTAATTTGAAAAAAAAGTGAAAACTTTGGTGCTAAGTCTTAATTGTGAATATTTTAGAATACATTTCAATGAAAAAATGAAGAAAATCCTTTTCGCTAAAGGCAGCAACATCCATTCTTGCTGAGACCTTTTATTTAGGAATTTTAATAGCCATGGCATGAGAGGACAGAAACTAAAGGGAATCAAAACTCTAAGCCAAATTTTTCTTAAATCAGAAGTCAACCGAAAAGTTGCCTTCATTAGGAGCAAAATTTGCATTGAGATATTCAAGAGCACACAAATTTGACATATCTTATCGTCAAGAAAAAGAATTTCTGACACTTTGTTTTTCTGTGAAGCGCAAGCCCCAAGATTTCTACTCCTTTCAATGTCAAGTATAAACTAGACTAAACTAAAAACTAGTTAACCTTGGGTCATTTTCCCATTTGCCGAATCAAACCATGGTAAGGCCAGAGTAAAGAAAACACATATCTTCAAATCTATTAATGCCGGTGAGCAAGACCTACTGTCCTTTATTTACTTCTCTTCAAGAATAAAACGCGTTATTTGAAAGAACATGAATAGCTCACTCACTCCTTTATAGGTCTAAGAAGTCTACTGCAATGCTGCGAAGAAGATTCGCCCAGACCACTAACAACAAATCCTGCTACCCTCGTCATATATTTGTGAAAACATCAGCCATTAGGAAACTGCCTGCGCCTTCCATGAAATGATTCCACATAAATCTGAAGTTCATAGCATTCGGAAAAGGAGTGTTGCGTGAATTGTATCGTTGCCTTATATCTACCGCTTTTACAGAAATCCTGTTACAAACGCGTATAGTCAATGCCTTGTTAGAATTCTTGCTAAAAGCTATATGTTCAAGTGTGCTTGGTTTGCTTCGTTGAAAGCTGAAAATTTTGATGAAGATTTGCCCATTTTTTATAAATCTTACACAAAGTTTGTAGCTTGGATTATTATGTGCTATAGAATGAACTATATTTAAAAACAAAAATAATAATTTTAATAAAAGAAAAATTGTCAATGTATTCTTCGGGGAAAATTTTCGTGAATTCCAAGTAAACGCTTATATTGACGGCTTTAATGTCTAAAGGTTACCCCAATTAAAGATTCTGACAAATATTTTCGCTGAAAATTTTAGTTTTAAATTGTCCTATTTAAGAGAAATTTTCTGACTTTTCTTACAAAAGGGTAAATTGACCCGTAAAAGGGAAGCTAGAGGTTAAACTATTACACAAAAGTTAGCCTCGCGAAATGGTTTACTATGGAATATTGACATAACATTTCAATCGGAAATCGACTGAAAATACTTTTTCTATGACACATAAAGGTACATATGTATGACCGAAGTTGGGCACTTGTAAAAAAAAAAAACTGGGATATGCAGGACCACAACTTCATACTACAAAAATGACTTTCTTTTGATATACTCGTGTTTTCGAAATTAAGTGGTTGCTTTCCTGCGCGAAACAAAAAATTTGTTGTTGTACTATTTAATAATTACATATATGGGCCTGGTTATAAAGCAGAAAAATACCAAAATGGTAACTGTGGAACTTAAGAAATTGTAATTTATTATTTTTTCCTTTTTTTATTTTTTGCTTCATGAAGTGTGCAATAATTTTTCTTCTCACGTCTGTACATACCTCAATGAATGAATGTTGTTGAAGTTGGTTGTTGTCACAAAATCACGGGATGTGTAATTAAATTTAATATTCAGAATATTCTACCACAAGTGCTGCACTAATTTTCAGTTATTGCAACTAATTACTTTTACTTGATTCTTTAAAAATTTCACTCGCCTGCGTCAAACATATACACGCACGTGTTGAATTTGCGTTTTTCCTTTGCTAATAAATTCAATTTTTTCGCAATTTTCTTTTCAGTTTCACCTACATTAGCAAGTTGTGTTTATTTTTTTCTTCTATTTTTATCTCTTTTGTTAAAATTTTTCTACAGTTACTATTCACCGCTTTTACCTTCTTTTTCGCGCATTAATTACTTAGTAGTGGAGTTCTTCTTCTTCACCAACTTTTTGTTCCATTTGCAAGCGGCTTGCGGTTTATTTGTTTGTTTAATTTCTGCTACTTTTTTTGCTGCTGCTATTATTAATTAAGCAATCAAACGCAATCTAGCACTTTTACTAAACATTAGTTCGCGAAAGGCTTTTGTTAAATGAAATGCGAAGACTTTTAAACGCTCACTGAGCGCACTAAACGTTCGTACGCTTCGCCCCGTTGCCAATAAAACGAAAATAATTTTCACCGCGCTTCAATCGTTGAATGCTTTTCACGTTTTTGCACTAACTGCATTTGGCGAAAATTATTGTAAATAAATGCAAGGTAAGACGTCAATGGCTTTCAAGCGTGCGCGCAAATTGGTGCGGTGGGTGGCTGGAGGTATTGGTGAAATACTGGCTTAGTTGCAGATTTCTAATCCGCTTGCAGCCACTTGGACATACACCACTGGTTTTTGGGTGTAACGAAGAATCGAAAGCAATTTCGAATGTTAATTGAAAAAAATAAATTTTTTTATAAATTGCAAACACTTTATTAAAAGGCGCACGAGGAAGTCACTTTTACTGGTTTTTTGGTAATTAATTAATAGCAGTTGCCACCGTAAGAAATACTTGAATTTTAAAAGTAAGCACAAAAAATCAGTTTTCCAATCAAGTTAAAAATTGTATGTAAACTTGCAACCAGTCCATTTCTACACCAAAGTATTTATGTGAGACACTTAGTTGTTTGATTGTTCACCGCAGCTACCGTGTAGACGCGTCTGCATCGTTTGCGTTTCGTTAACAAACTGAAGATATGAAAAGCCTTGCGCCGCTACGTAAGTAACCTATGCACGCTGGAGTTGGTGGAGCTGCTGCTGCTGCAGATGTTTGCTTACCCACGTAGTTGGTTTGTTGATTGACTGCTTAACTGGCAGTAGCAGCGAGTTAATGTGGTGATGTGGTGTGGTTCGATGGTCGTTTGGTGGCTTTGCCGCTTGCCGTCTGCCTAGCCGGTTGTTTGCCATGTTTGTTTTGGTATTGCTGCTGTAGGTATGAGCCGTTGCTACCAATTTTGGTTGCGCTTAGTTGCTGTTGCGCTAAAATGTTGCCATGCTTTTATGCCACTGCCAACAGCGCTATCAACATTTGTTGCCAAGAAATAAGTGTAGAAAAGTGGTTTGTAACGAAGTCTAAATGAATGAACAAGATGTCGTATTGAAATGAGTGCGTCAATGAGTGGAACAGTTGAGTGAGGAAATGAACCGATAATGTTTATCAAAGAGCAGATGGTAGGCACAGTATGTCAGATTGTTATTAGCAATTTGGTAATTAAGAATTTATTAATAATAAATTGAGTATTCTTAAATTAAAAAATAAACAAATGTCTAATAGATATGTTGATATTGAAAATTTTTAACAATTATTAATTTTTAAATAACTTAAAAATATGTATTAATTACACAAATCTTCATTGTTTCGTGCATTTCATACATATTTTCGTGCGCTGAAAATGACTCTAGTGGGTTAACCAAAATTATAAGTATAGGCCAAAGTCTCTAGTACGTCGACTTTTTAAGAAAACTTGTAGTAAAAACGTTTTGCGATCACTTTTGCCGAGTCTGAATTTAACAGGCACTGATAGGAACCAAACATCTCTGCGGTGATATTAAAGACCATAGCTAAAAGTTTGGATTTTTTGTCCACTATTTCGGGTTTATTTTGAATTTTGAGGAACTTTCATTGTTTATATAATCAGGCACCCCAAAAACCAACGATTTGTCATTTTTATGAGCGTAGCTTAATGTAATTCTAAAATTTGCAGTTTCGTCGTAATCAAGTTTAAAGGGGTAACCCCGTATCATTCAAAATTGTAAATGTTTTTTTTGAGCTTGCATGTATACTGCGGCCGCCTTAGCCGAATGGGTTGGTGCGTGACTACCATACGGAATTCACAGAGAGAACGTCGGTTCGAATCTCGGTGAAAACACCAAATTAAGAAAAATATTTTTCTAATAGCGGTCGCCCCTCGGCAGGCAATGGCAAACCTCCGAGTGTATTTCTGCCCTGAAAAATCTCCTCATAAAAATATCTGCCGTTCGGAGTCGGCTTGAAACTGTAGGTCCCCCCATTTGTGGAACAACATCAAGACGCATACCACATATAGGAGGAGAAGGTCGGCCAAACACCTAAAAAGGGTGTACGCGCCAATTATATACATATATATGTATGTATACTGCAGGGTATTACTACCAAAATTCCACTGTGTTGAAGTAGCTTCTGTCTTACAGGTCATTTCAGGTCTTTCGGCTGGTACTTTATCTACTCAACTGGGTATCAGTAAACATTCACTGCTGATTATAGTTTCAGTTTATTGTTCTTTTAAGCAAATAAGCAAAATAAACTCTGCCGACTTGCCGGTCCACTCGCAATTTTTTCAGAGGATTCATCGGATGGTGAAAGTGCGCTATCCCTTGCTTAACTCTATTTTTCTGCGAGTCAAAGCCCATTTTGTCGTAAACTCGCATGTAAATAATAAAAATTGTCGAACGTGGAGTGACACTAATACCGAAATTCTTCACTAGATAGAATTCACCTAGCTCCAGACACATTTTTGCGGACATTTTTATTAAATTCCTGTATTTATTTGAATATAACTCGAAAAGGTAAAGGAATTCTACTATTAAACTTTCAGGGATTACTTAACTAGTAATGTCATTTTTTTGATAAACAAATTTTTTCTTCTCAAAAATTAATATACAATTTTTTTCTTAAAAAAGAAAATAAAATTTTTTAACAAACAAATTTTTTCAAAAAAAATATTTTATCCTAAACTAAAAAAAATTTAAAATTTATAAAAGACTTAAAAATAACCTAAAAAACGCTATACCAAAATATTTCACATTGAATAAATTTGAAATTTATCAACTTTTTTAAAATTTCTTCGGTTTGCTTTTTATTATACCTACTTAAGCCTACAAACTAACCGATTTTCAGAAAAATCAGCGGGAGAAACAAAAAATGAAAATCTAAAAGAGGCTTCCGTACAATTAATAATTTTTATATCTATTCATTATTCAATATTTTGGCATAGATTATTTGAAGTGGAATATATTCGGTTTTTTTATATAATTTTTTTAATATTTTATGATAAAACATACTTTTTAAAGATTATCTTTGGAAAAAATTTTATATTTTTGTTCAAAAATTTTGAGAACAAAATTTTGAGAACAAAATTTTGAGAACAAAATTTTTGTTTGTCATTTCCTTTGTTGATTTTCAGAAAAATCGACGACAAGGTCTAAAATACTTAAATAACTTCGAATCATCATATGAATTAGAGAAAAGGTTATTTAAGTTGTAACAAAGCCCCTGGGTCCACCCTACTACCCTTTGTGCAACATTGCCATATTTTCTAAAAACAATTCGCTTGGTGATACGTACAATCGAAAACACTTTGCGGTTTTCAACACGCAAATTTAAGACACGTGCGTTCTGTTGAACAAAAGACTTAAGCAACGAACTTGCCATTGTCTACTAACAAAAGTGCAACACAAATGAACCGCAGAATGAACTAATTTTCAAAACAAAACAATTTGGTGGTACTAACTTAAAGACTAAAACCCTTTTACCATACAAAATATAATAACTTGTTTAAATTGAAATGCTTTCATTTAGAAAAACTTATTAAATTTTTTTGACTCCGTGTTAAATAAAAACAAATTTTCAATTTACTTTGGTCATACTAGTTGATCGCATTATCGGTTGCATAAATATTCAACATAATATTCCCTAAATTACGGTAATACATTTTACAAATTTGGTTTTGTTAGTGTTTATGTAGCGGGTTGCTCCAAATTTTTGTCAATCAAAATGCGTTGCTGTATTTTCCGTTGCAACAGCGCGTTGGCGCTTCAAAACACCTGCACATACATGCACTATGTATATGTATATACATATGTGTCCATGTTTGTGCATAATAAAATAACACTGGGAATTTCCAACGCACAAAACAGCTGCTGCCTAGCTGCTGGTGTATTTTCTTATTACTATTAAGGTGCATTTCATTGAAACAATCTAACCAATTTAAGGCTTCAGACAATTTGGCTGTATTGTGTGATGTGGTGATACGTGTATTATGAAATTGTGGTACATAAATGCTTAAGTGATTTGTGCAGGTGATGTGGTGATGCCTTAATTATCATTAAGCTATTTGATTTAAGACGGCAGGAGAATGAGTTAGCGGTAAATAGTTTTTATTAACTCACAAACTACCAACAAAACAATCTAAATTTTATTTATCTACCCTCAGTATCTCGCAAACGTTCGTGTAAGTGGGTAGGTAAAAAGTAATGTTTCTGTTTAAACGGTTATTGTTGCACTACTACTTTAGATGACTTAGTGTTCGGCTAGTGCTCAAAATTCGACAATGCTAGTACCAAGCTCAAAAGCATTTTATAGTCCATTTCATAAAAAATGTCGGGAATTTTGCCGTCAAAGCTGTTTTATTTTATCAGTTTTTCGAATTTTATAACATCAAAATGGTCTCTAATATACCATCAAATAATCGACAATAGTTATGTACTGGTGCAATATGAAAAAAGCATAACGAAAAAATCAATATAAATAAAAAACCAAACATTATAAATAATATAATAAATAAACGAATAACATAATTTAGACATTTTTTTCAGCGCGACAAACCAAAAATGAAAATCTAAAAGAGGCTCCATATTCCAATATTAAAAATTCTAGCTTAGATTTTTTTAAAGTGGAATATTTTCGGTTATTTTTATAATTTCTTTTTTATATTTTGCTTTTTGATAAAATATAGTGTATTTTTTAAAGATTTTTTTGGAAACATTTTTTCTTTGTATACATTTTTGAGAACAAAATTTATGTTTGTCATTTTTGAAAGACACTCCTCAATTTTTTCACTCCCAGATTTTTTTCTTATATGTATCATTAATGGAATAAAAAAAATTGAAGGGAAGGGAAAGTCTGCATGGACATAGGTAGTCCTGTTTTCACCGACGGATCCAATATGGAATCTGGAATTGGAGCGGGGGTTTTCTCTAAATCAGCAAATATTTCGGTCTCCTTTAAACTGCCGAAAACTAGAAGTGTTTTTCAAGCAGACCTTCGCGATCTTGCAGGCACGAAAAATGATTAGGGTTCGCTGTTGCTCAAATTTCAAATCAATTGGTCAAAATTTGTTCATATGCTTGCGGCCACCGTAGCCGAATGAGTTGGCGCGTGACTACCATTGGGAAAGGACGTAGGTTCGCATCTCGGTGAAACACCAATATTAAGAAAAACATTCCAATTGACAGGTCCCGAACGTGAAATAAAATGTTCACCGAACTCGCCTCTCAACAAGTCCATTGTTACGCGTGCTGTATGGCATGCGGCACCGTCTTGCTGAAACCACATGTCAAGCAAGTCAAGCTTTTGCCTTTTGCCAAAAGTTGGATATCATTTCACGGTAGCACTCACCATTCACAGTTACGTTACGATTCGCAGCATCTTTGAAGAAGTATGGTCCAATGATACCTCCAGCCCATAAACCGCACCAAACTGTGACCTTTTCTGGATACATTGGTAACTCTTTCAATTCTTCTAGCTGATCTTGACTCCAAAATCGACAATTCTGCTTATTTACGTACCCATTGATCCAAAAATGAGCTTCGTCGCTGAACACAATTTTTCGATAAAAAGTGGATCTTCGGCCAACTTTCCATAAGCCCATTCACCAAAAATTCTGCGTTGCGGTAAGTCGTTCGGCTTCAATTCAGGCACCAGCTGTATTTTGAAAGGCTTCACACCTAAATCCTTTCCCAAAATTTTCCACGTTGTTGAGTAACAGAGGCCCAATTGCTGCGAACGGCGACGAATACAGCTGCGATATTTTCTTCAGTTCACACTCTACGTAAGCGTGTTGGTGGTTTGATGTCCAATAATGTAAATTTGGTTCTAAATTTAGTCACAATAGCTCGTATAGCCGTTTCAGTGGGTCGATTAAACTGACCATAAAATGGAAGAAGCGCGTGATAAACTTTTTTAAGAGAACATGCATTTTTATAATAAAATTCAATGATTTGCAAGCGCTGCTCGTTTGTAAGACGATTCATGGTTAAATTATAGACCAAACTGAAGATGTTTGACAGTGAAACAAAACACGAAACGTGCGTCAGCTGTTTAAACCATCAGTGTAAAAAGATAATAGCTAAAAAATTACACTTAGTCTTTTATTAGGTGTTTAGCCGAGCTCCTCGTCCTGTTTGTGAGGTACGTCTTGATGCTGCTTTACAAATGGAAGAACCCACAGTTTCTAAGGGCAAATTATTTTTTAAGAGGAGCTTTTTCATGGCATAAATACGCTCGGAGGCTAGCCATTGCCTGCCGAAGGGTGACTGCTATTAGTAACAACGATATAAAAACTTAGATTCAAAAAAAATGTGCTTCAAGTTTTCGGTACGGTACATATCGGACTGAGAGGCGCTGCGCTACAAAACTCTAAATAGAAGTATTTAGATATTTTCGCCAAATATACTCCTAGGAATATATAATTTTTAGACAGTAGAGCATCGGGTTTTCATATTACATGATTGTATTTTCATACTAATATATATATATGTGGTGGTGTTTAGAAGAAAAACCGAATATGTTAGGTAGTCAAAAAAACTATTTTTTTTTATTTTAATTTCTAAAGTTACCTGAACCCCTAAGTCAGTTGTGCTATTGGTTTATTATTTCCTTCTCCCATCATATATAATTGCAGCTCTCAACCATTAGTGTTCAACCAAAATCCTTCGCGAAATATGGGTGCAAGCGGACGGTAGATATGATTTTTTGAAGCATTTAAATGGCAATTGCAGCATTTCCTACAAAAATGGATGTTTTTATCTATAAAAATAATTTACAAAAACTCTCAATCTGAACAAAATAGTTGCCAAATGTATCATTTCTGCCCGTTTCTTATCATACATTCTGTCAAAAAAATATCAGGAATTGTTCATTTAAAAAGCGCGCGTTACACATATGTCTACATTTGTTTTTGCTGCAGTGTTGGTACAACTGTCCTCTACAGTCTCGCAGAGTTTGTTTTTGGTGAACTGTAGGTGTGCTCTGCTATTGTCACTATGGATAAAAATATCGATCAAAGAATTTTTCTCAAATTTTGTGTTTTGAACGAGATTTCGTATGCCTAATCATTGAAAATGTAGCAGAAAGTCTATGGCAAGTGTGCTTAATCAAAAACACGGGTCTGCGAGTGGTATAAGACTTTTGCAGAGGGCCGAGAAGTCGTGGAAGATTTGCTCCGATCTGGTCGCTCATCAACGTCTTCAACGGATGAAAACGTGGACAAAGTCAAGGAAATGGTGCTGGAAAACCATAATTTAGGTTTGAAGGAGGTAGCTCGTGACCTTAGAGTGACGAATCAATTCGTAAGTTTTTACGTGCAAACCTGTAAACAGGCGACTGAATGACGCTATCCACATGAGCCGAAACCCGAAAATCCACGTCAGAGGAGGTCAAAAGTGAAAATACTGCTACTCGTTCTCTTTGACTATCATGGTATTGTGCACTCGGAATTCGTTCCAAATGGTTCTGCGATAAATAAAAAATATTATTTGAAAGTTATGCGACGTTTGAGAGAGAATGTGGGTACGAAACGGCCCAATTTGTGGAAAGAAAACTCATGGATCTTGCGCCATGACAACGCACCGTCTCACAAGGCTCATATTTTGAACACTTTTTTGACCAAAAACTTGACAAATATCATCGAACAGCACCGTATTCACCGGATTTAGCCTCTGCCCCCTGTGACTTTTTTCCTTTTCCCGAAACTTAAATTGCCACTCCGCGAACGCCGCTTTGAGTCGATAGAGGCGATTAAGGAGAATTCGCTGAGGGAGCTGAAGAGGATCTCTTTAAACGCGTTTTAAAAGTGCTTTAATGACTAGTCTAATCGTTGGCATATGCGTATTGCTTCGAATGGAGAATAGTTGGAAGGCGACAACATAAATTTGATGATTAAATAATTATTTGGCATTTTATTCAACAATTTTCGGTACTTTTTTGACAGAGTGTAGGTATCTATAGAGTGGGCCATGTAAAATTTGCTTTTTGAATCGGCTATAAAAAAAAACTAATCAATATTTTTTCAAACTTTTTTTTTTATTTTGAAGATTGAACATTGTCATTTATGAATGAAAAATAATATCGTTCAAATGACTGCCAGGACTGGCTTTACAGTAGGCCATTCGATCAACCCAATTTTTAAGCACATTTTCGATTGTTTGGGCTCAAATTTCATGAATGGCAACTTCGATTTCGTGTTTTAAAGTATCAATCGCCTCTGGATGGTTCACATAGCATTTATCCTTAACGGCTCCTCACAAAAAATAGTCCAATGGGCTTAAATCACAGCTCCGAGGCGGCCAATTGATATCGGATTTTCGGCTGATTATTCGGTTTTCAGAAACGGTAGCCAAAAGTTCGAGTGTAACTTTGGCAGTGTGACATTTTGTAAATATCAAACCTTTAAGTAAATTGTGAACACATTTCACATGCCATTTGTGTTACCATTCTCAAAAAAATAGGTGGTTCAAAAAGCAAACGCTATGTGGCCCATCAAACGGACACGACACACGCCAATAGCACATTTTGCATCGAGGAGTATGTAGCTGGAGTGGTGTAGAAGAAACGTCAAATTGTTTCATATTTTTAATGGTTCTTAAAGCTATCATCTATGAAGAGGTTCGCTTTGATTTTTCTCATGCTATTCACTATTATTATTAAGTTATTACATGTATATATATTACATTTCTCACAAAAAACAAATAACTTTCGTGTGGAAAAACTTAAACTTATTTTAAAAAGCGTAACGTTGTCATAAGAATCACAAAACTTTATTCAAAGATGTATAATTAAAGGGTCTAAAAAAATTATTTCAATTTGATTAAATTTCATACTGTTTATATTTACGTACGGTGCAGTACGACATGACAATCTGCATTACAACCCACACCTTATAATTGGCAGTTTGTGTTTCCGCAGTTGCGACAGACTCTTTGAATAAATGACCTTTTTTTCAGTTTATTGGTGTTTTTACTCAATCAATATAAAGCCTGGTGCCTCAAATTTGTTCAATGTGTATATTTATGCTTAAGAAACCAATTTGACATTTTTTGTGTGTCGTTTCGCAACCAAGCCAACACCATGAGCTCAATCGTAGTAGCATTAAGTTTTGGCAGCCAAGTACTTCATAAAAATTTTTCAAAACTTTTATTTATATATTAATTGATGTATTGGGGTTAGTAAATAATTTTCTAAGGCCTATGATGAGGTGGTATGCGCAAACGTCACTCTTTAATTATTGACTTGCAATTGTATTGACCCAAATTGTTGCTAACGGCCAGTTGGCATTATGACGAGGCAATGAGTAAAATCAAAATCAATATGCATTTAAATAAAAGAAAAAATAAAACGCTAGCAATCACAAACTAATACTCAGTGCGAGGAATGCATAAATACTTTGGTGAATTTATACTATACAGATCAAAAAAAAAATTTAAATTAAATAATTTTAGGTTACTGAAAAGTGGCATTTACCAAACACAAATCAGCTATGAAATTTAAAATCCAGATATTTAAGGAAGTCGAAGATGTAATTATATACAAACAGTGTGGAAAGTAATCGCAAATTTATTTTTGCATTGTAGTAAATTTTGTTTTTTTTATATGTGTCTAGGTATGTAAGGACTAGGAATATACATTTTTTAAGTCCCGACGCTCTCGGGATTTTTGGGCTGCAATTTTTAATTTTTTACAAAGAATATAAAAAACTCAATTACAAAAGGATAAAAAACTCAATTAAACTGCTTTTCTGAGTCCCGAAAATCTGGTGATTATTTATCTATAATACCGGATATTTCAGGATTTGCAATTTTTTACGACAGCATTGGCTACAACTTTTTAGTAAATATGGTTTTGTTTGAATATTAGTTTTTGTTTTCTCTTTAACATGAAATGCATTACATTCGCATATATGTCTCTGCTGCAAAAGTTACACTGACTAACTCCATTTTTGAGGCAACAACGAACTATCTACTTCTCAAAGATCATGCAAGGTACCTCGGAGTAATACTAGACAGTAAATTGCTGTGGAAGCACAATGTTGAGGAAAGGGTGAAAAAGGCAAGTAATGCATTGAACGCATGTAAATGAATGCTGGGCATTACTTGGGGCTATCACCCTCTCTGATGCATTGGTCTGATACAGGGCAGTAGTTAGACCGAAATTGCTGTATGGAGCCTTAGTATGGTGGACTGCGACAAGAAAACTGATATACTTAATGACACTGGAAAGGATTCAACGACTCGCTGCTCTGTGCGTAACAGGAGCGATGAAAGCCACTCCAACGGCGGCGCTGGAAATGATACTCAGCATGCCACCTATTGACCTTATGGCGGAAAACCTGGCAGCGAAATCCGTTAGGAGGTTGGCGGCTGCTGGAGTATTCACCTGCAGAACGTTCGGTCACAGCTCAATAGGAAAGTAGAGCTCAGGTTACACAGACTACACGACTTCGTACTTTAATTGGGAGAGAAGGTTTTGCACTAAAATTGAAGAGGAGGGATGGCACAAAGGCATGAAGCCTGACCATAGAACTTTTCACATCTATACAGACGGCTCTAAAACTTTAGACGGAGTAGGAGCGGGTATTTATTGCGCAAAACTAGAGATAAGGTAGCCTATCAAGCTGTATTTTCCAAGCGGAAGTTTTTGATGTGGGGAAAGCCGCGGAGCTAGCCTACACTAGAACAAGAAAGAACTCAACAATTAATATATACGTGGACAGTCAAGCAGCAATAAGAGCAATAAGCTCATATTGTATTCAGTCCAAAAACGTTCGACGGAGCAGGGAGGCCATAAAAAGGCTAGCCGGAAACAGTAGGCTGCATATCTACTGGGTACCTGGTCACAAAGGCATTATGGGGAACGAAATAGTAGATGAGATAGCAAAAAGCGCTGTTAGACTACCTTTTGAACAAGAGAACGACATACCAAAACTGCTAAGACAGTTGAATACTTTCATTGCAAATATCAGGGTCAGGCGGCTAGGTGCTTGAGGTTCCTTAGCGTGCCTTTTGGGAATAGCCGGAAGCATTTTTCCAACCTATATCCCTTGTTTTCGTCCACTACATCAATAGCATTAAATGGGTTTTCTTCCTTTAAGTTGTGAAACTTTTCGCAAGTAATGGTCTACATTATGACATCAAAACGGCACTCTAGTGCTACTTCTACCTACTGTACCCGTGGTACTCTTGTCATGTAACTTATATTACCTACCCACCTACTATTTGGTCGGAGGCTTCTCAAACAATATTAATGTAATTCTTTCGAATTAATTTGGAACATTTAAATCTCGGAACTATTCCCGGAATCCCGAAATATATAATAACGAGATCTCGAGCACTCCGAGATCATAAATGTGGAAAAAATTGACATCCATATCATATATATGTATATTATATGGGTGCATGCTTTTTTAACGACGAGGAATTGTTGTAAGCCTTTACTCTGTTAGTGAGGGGCCTGAACCTGAAATAAATCTCCGACAAATCATATATCGATTGCAATAGTACTTCTGTGAAGTGATTTGCTAAGATATGGTTTGGCATCTAAGCTCAGTATTCGGTACCTCACTGTCGGAGTCGGTCAGGAATTCAAATTAATTTTACATTGGATCAACCACTATTTATCTACTCTTGGAAAAAGTAGCAGGAGAGTGAACACAAGCTTTTCCTGTGCTAAGTTACTAAATTACCTAGAGTGGAAAAGTGTTAAGCGATAATATCATCAGTAGTTATATTCGATATTATCTAATGGTAGGCCCTGAAAACAAGCTGCTTCGATGGGATGGAATGAAAGAAATGGATATTAGATAACTAAGTTTAAGCGACTTCCTACTAATCCTACTCCATTTTACTCCAGCTTTTGTGGTTGGCTATTTATTATAGATATATATAATATATATATATATTTATACATATATATATGTTTTCCTTTAAGTCCTTGTGGTGCATAGGGTTTTTTTCGCTATAACCCTCAGTTCACTCCATGAGTTGCCATTTCGGATTCGGTTGACCTTCACCAGTTTGTACAAGGTTTTCCAACTAAATGTCCTGCTTGTTGGAACAGGTTCCACCTTAATGTCCACCTTGTTTATCCACTTTGTTGTCGTATTTTCGAAGTGTGTGATCAATACATTGCCTTTTTCTTCTCCGCATTTCACAGGCAATCTCGACCGGATTGGTAATCCTAAGCAACCCTTAAGGGGGGAGCCTGGTTTATAAGGTCAAAAAATTCAATTTTTTTTTTCGTTTTAAGCGATTCCTAATATATTTCAGAATATTCACACAAAGTTACAGAGCCTAATTCTCAATATTTCCGTAGATACAAAGCCAAAGGTAGGCGAGCGTTAGGTAGTTACGCTGTGACCGGACAGCTATAGTACAAACTTTATCTTCTTTTCTCGACTTTTCATTTTTATGATTTCTTTGAATTGGCGTACATGAATGAAAAAAAACTAATGAACCTTTTGAAATGAATCATAGCTTGTTACCTTCAGTATTAAATTCTCTTCAATTTGAACTAACAAAATAGATTAAAAAAAATTGTTCAAGATTTTTATACCAAGTTGAAGTGAATTATTTTTTTATAGAAAGGCATTTTTTTCTTTAAAACCTCCAAAAAGTTGAAATTTTGGAATTTCTTTCAGTTTTCTTAGTTCATTTAGAATAAAAAGGTCATGATAATTAGAAATCTATTTGAATTTTTTGCTTTAGATAATAATTACGAGCTGTATCTTGTACGCCAGTTGGAAACACTTGCGTTGCAGCGCTCTACTAATTTCTATGTTAAAAATTTTTTTTCAACTTATTTTAACAAGTACAAAAATTTTTCATATTGTACTTTTTAAATGTTCATTAAAAGATAGAAAAAACTATGCAGTGCTATATTAATTTTTTCCTTAAAAAAAAAATAGCAAAGAGATGCAATTTTTAGACCTCATAAACCAGGCTCCCCTCTTAATTGCTTATTTAACGTGGCTAGAAAATTCGTAGTATGTGTCGAAGGCAGCGGTTGATGAAAATTTGAAGGCGTTTTGTGATTGTCAATGTAACCTTCTAAGAAGTGCACCCATATAGCAACACAGATTTAACGCATGCATTGAATATTTTCAGTTTCGTACCGACGCTTATGTTGTTGTTGTGCCATAGAGACGCGAGAATACCAAATGCAGACTTCGATTTGCATACTCTTTGTTCAACGTCTATGTCAGAGTCTGCTCTACGTCGACAATACTCCCGAGGTAGCAAGACTTTTCCCCCTTCTCGAACTGCTGCCCATCGGCCTCGAATGACTTATAGGTGATACTGTTGAGATACAAGGATTTGGTTTTATTGACGTCGATTTTAAGTCCAGTCGAACAAAATTGCTGTTGCAAAGACGTTGGTATAGCCTTAAGATCAGAATGGCATCAGGTATCTCAACATAGTGTTATAAAGCTTCATACATATAAGAAAGCGACTATTGTGTCCATATAAAACCTGTATCATTATATAAAGTGCTTATTTGCGCGATAACCTTAGGTCTTTAAGGAATCTCAATTTTAAGAGCCAGCACAAAATATATCTGGATCGCAGCGTGATTATGGTTACATGAATAATAATAATTCCTATTTTCACATTTTAATTGCATTAAAAAATAAATAAATAATAATCCCCGCACAAAGCTTTATTACTAGATAAACAATTCATTTGTCTCGTTTACTCTACTCTGGAAATTATGTTAATTAATTTAAATTTTTCGTAAAATTCTCAGCTTAAGCAAACGACCTTGCTCAGGTATATTAAATTTTGGAATTTTTCCAAATTAATTACGTATGCGATTGTGCCTAAGCGCATAGCTCTTCACAGCTCATTCCCAGCTCGCTTTTGTTTTGCCCAGTGAATTGCATAATTTTCTAGAACTCCCGACATTGTTTGCGTAGCTTACATACATATATTCACAGTAGGTATTTAAGCTCTTTGTTGGCTATTTGTATGCATTTGTGTAGGTGATAAGCAAACTTAATTTTTAGTGTTGAGAAAAATGTGGCTTTAAAAGTTTTAACTTTAAAGTTAGGCTCGCAAATGCGCACTGAAATACTTATTAATATGCGGCACCCACTGAAATGAAAATAATTTTTGCTTCTGGGATATAAAAAGCGGTAGTTAAGTTAAAATCTAGTTGCCTAACAAATTTTTTGGACTTTTTATGTATAAAATTGACTGCGAAAATATGAAATGGAATTTTATGTATGGTGATTTAAAAAGTAATGAATACTTTTGAAATAGAGCGAATGTCTTCTAGTAGTAGCACCTCTATCAGATGTTATACGTTTAAATGTACATATATATTTATATTTTATAAATTTCTTTCAAATACAGTTTTTTCTATATTTACTCCATAGTAAAAACCACAAATCCAAACTTCAAGCTAAGTGCAAACCTTTTATTTATCCATCAAAATTTAACACACTTTATTCAGCATTTCTGGTAAATTTTGAGTACGCAATTTTATAATCGATTAAATTTTAATATAATCAAAGGCAAGCTTGAAGTATCTAGAAATTTGTCGGTAATCTTTTTCCCTGTACAGTGTTGTTTCCTTTCCCATAAAATGAATGTACCACAGTTTTTTAAGCGCATCTAGAATTTTGTTTAATTAGTCTAAAATCCCCTTTACACTACTCAAATGAAACGAATAAAGTAAAACTTGCCGCTGAATGTATGACTTAGGTGTAGAGTCTGCTTCTTAATGCCACTGGGGGCCAAGGTGGCGCAAATGTAAACATCCAATCGGAAGATTTATAATTTTTGCAAATGGTGTCAGATGTCAATTATATAGTATTGCTCGGGTACCGATTAAATTTTACCTGTAAGGCGGAATGATGTGAATTTAGCAAAGAAAATTCCGAAATTTTTCAGGATTCCAATTTTTTTAATTTTGTGCGTAATTGAATGCATCTCCGTGCATTAGATATGCAACCTATCGAAAAATTTGCATCTTTTTCAAATGGCGTCGTACGTTAGTCATATTTGGCACTTGTGTACTAGACCGCTGTAGTATACAAACGGCCAAGCAACAGAGCACGTAAAAGTCAAAATAAAAATCTCCCTCATTAAAAATCATTTTGTTTCACTTAGTAAAAAAAGTTATTAAAAAAAAAATCAAAATTAATTTTGTGCCACCCTGTACAAACGAAGCTTAAGTTTTCAAAGACTCTGCTGGACACTTCTCTGCTTATCCTCGGGGCAAAGTTTTTCCTACTTCTAAGCGGAGAGAGATATTAATATCGACAAGAAGAATTAGAGCAGGGCTAACAACGGTTACAAGGTTTATGATTGGCTTGAGATACTTTGCGAAGGTAAAGGTTTTGTATTTATTTTTTCGCTGAATTATATTTTGCTGAAATGTTTTTGTGGTTTCATGAATAACAGTGACTTTTGAAGAGTTTAAGTCCAACAATTCTGGAACGAACACAGCTTAGCTACAAATAGTTTACTAAAAAACTAGGGAGCAAATATGCAACTTACTGGTCCTGAGCCTTTCTGTGGACTCACGAAAAGCCACATTAATGAATTCCTCAGGAAATGGGAAGAAAGGAAATTTGCTGCACACTGGCTAAATTGTGCCGGTCAGCGTCAAGCCAAACAATTTCTTAGTCCCAACAAAGGAATATCAGACAAGCTACTCTCACTAAACAGAGTAGATCTGCGTCTTTTAACAGGATACCTCACAGGTCACTGCAGCCTGAGGTATCATTTAAATAACATTGGTCTATCAGAGACCAATGTCTGCCGCTTTTGCGAAATGGATATAGAAAGCTCAGAACATGTGCTTTGTGAATGTCCTGCGCTGGGCAGACAAAGACTTCACCACCTTGGTGGTATCGTAGTATCTCCATGTAATCTTTGGAACAACAAACCCACAATAGTGCTAAAATTTATAAAAAGCCTTAAACTCTAGGGTTACAAAAATAGGTCTTGCACAATAGATCAACTCTGGTCGCAGTGCGTAATGGCCTTCTAATAATATATAATAATATAATATAAAAAACTAGAAAAAAAATATCTGCACAATACTGCCGTACAGAATTAAATATAAACACCTTTGTGTATGTAATTGATTGCTTAATCGCTTGAACAACAAATAACTTACTCGTCAACACTTATGGCCAGTTTGTGATTGATATCTGTGGCATGTGCCACCATAAGCTGAACGTAAAATATATTAGGAGGATTTTCTCTTCAACCGGTTTGACGGCATAAGTACTCCAACGACTAAACTATTGAAGTAAAAGGCGAAAAAACAAAAAAGCTAAAAAAAATGTTTCTGTTTTTAAGATTAACACACAATTTGATGCTTTTATAACGTTGCAACAGCACTAAATAAATTATTTTTACAATCATAATGAAGAGTACTTGGGTGGCAAGTAGCACTAGAAAATAATTTTTGGATATATGAAATCAATAAAATAAAATTTATGGCGAAATTACTGAGCCGATCAGAGGATTGTGTACGCGAAATGGCGGAAATGCAAACTGTTTGTATGTATCAGGTCAGTCCTTAAGTTCGTGCGCATTTTACCCATAATTTCACTTTTGTACGATTTTTGCATACAAAAAAATTATTCGCGGAATATAACGGAACTATTTATATTTTCTTTGATTCAACAAGTGATTTTAATCGCAGATAGAAGCACGAGTTGTTAAAAAATAAATGGATTCTTCGAACGCGTATAAGAGGCATATTTTATATTTTAAATATACAGTTCACATGCACCTGTTTCAGTTGGGAAAGGTTTCAAAGCTGGGAAAATGGGTTCCGCATAGACTTTCCGTCGCCTACCTTCAGCAGAGAGTGAATGTGAGTTCTCAGCTGCTGCAACGGCTTGAAAATGAACGTTTTTTGAACCGTATCGTTACTGAAGATGAAAAATGGATCCTTGACAATAATCCTGTTCGCAAACGCCAATGGTTAGATAAAGATGAAACACAAGAACCGATCCCTAGAGATGGTAATCTCAAGAAGATTCTCCTGTCTATTTGGTGGGATATAGCCGGTACTGCTTATTATGAACTTCTGGAACCAAACCAGACGATAACTGCTGATTATTATTCCCATCAGCTATCAAACCTGAATGAGGCACTTAACAAAAATCGACCGTCTTTAGTGAATAGACCCAAAGTTTTCTTTCACCTCGACAACGCAAGACCTCATACCGCAAGGCAAACATTAGGCAAGCTGAACGAGCTCGGATGGGAGCTAATGTCGCATTCACCATACTCTCCGGATATTGGGACTTGTGATTATCACCTTTTCCGTGGACTTCAATCCCATATGAGGAACAATAACTACTTCTCAAAAGAAGCTATAAAAAGGGATATCGTAGCATATTTTGGCTTCAAGGACAAACAATTTTTTGAGCAGGGAATTAAAAATTAGTCTTATCATTGGGAAGACATTGTAAATAATGAATAATGTTAAACATCTTTTTTATTAATTTTAAAACCACCCATAAAAAACGCACGAACTTATGGACTGACCAATAGTTTGGTTCAACGATGGTAAAACTATACGAGTACATGTATAAAGGTATATAGATGTGAATTCATGGCAGTAAGGTAGTTGGCCATAAAAAATGTAAATCTTAACCAATACTTTTTGCTTAGAGATGTTAATAGCGGAGAACCGTTGCCTTCGGACGTTAATAAAATACCTCCACATTTTTTTATTTTTTTTTTTGAAATTTTTAGTTAATTCTGCTTAATTTTCGTGGCTTTTTAAAATAATCTAATAAAAAAATAAATAAAATAAAATAAAAATTAATTTGTATTGTTTTGTAAAATACAATTTTATAAATATTAGGCTATGACGTGGCAGTAGTTTTAGTTGAGTTTCGAGGTTTGTGAAATTCTATTAGCGTATAAGATCACTTAAGACCACGACGGGGATCTAATGTTTATAACATTTCTTTATGTTTCTTAATTTATATATTATTAGAATATCGATATGCAAAATTTTCTTTATTAATTGCTTGCTAGTGAAGACCGCTGCAGGAGGTTAGTGTGTGATGCATTAGTGTTTGAAGAGAATTGACTCCTTCACCTACCAGTGTCTGTGAAGCCACAAATGAAGAAAATTTATGATATTTAATTTTTTAATTTAATTTAATTTTTTAATATACCAAAATTTTCAATAATGAATAAATATTTAAATATAATCTATTTTTTTAAGTTTTAGATACAGTTATCTTTTATCTACAAGGTGAAGTCCAAAATAAACAAGACTGGCGTTATAGAAATGTTTTTGGTGGCACCATCCTTTTAATGAGTTAGTGCGTTGGAAGTTACATCCCAGCTAATCTCCAGTGAAAGCTTGGTGACACTCGGTTCAGTGGAAGCGAAGTTATTGCGTCTAAAGTGTCAGTATGTTTGTGTCAACGGTACAAAAATGAGTTTCCAACAAAGAGCTAATATCAAATTTTGTTTTAAAATCGATAAAATGTTTAGCAAAACATTTGAATTGCTGAAAAAAGTTTATGTCGGTGCTTGTCTATCTCGTGAGAGAGTTCATGAGTGGTTTACACATTTCAGAGATGGTTGGGAGGACATAAATGACAATGAGCAAAATCAGCAATCACCGAAAACTCCATCAAAATTGTTCGTTAATTTATTAAAAATTAACCAAAATCATAGTTGAAATTCCTGTAATCGGAGTTGAATATCTCCAAAACATCGATTTCTCGCATTTTAGCTGATAATTTGAGCTTACGAAAGGTCTGTGCACGCTTCATTCCGCACAAGACAACTGAGGCCCAAAAATTGCTCAGAATTCAACATTCGAAAGACCTCATTGAAGAGGTGCGAAAATACGAGAACTTTCTTTACAACATTGTAACTGGTGATGAAACGTGTTTTTTCCAACACGAACCTGAAAATGAGCGACAAGGTCCGAATGGAAAGCCCCCAATGAGCCACCGCCCAAAAAAACGCATTTGCAGAGTCGAAAATCAAGTCGATGCTCATTTGTTTTTACGATTCCAGGGGAATTGTCCACAAGGAGTTCATGCCAACGGGCCAAACCGGCAGTGCAATTTTCTATCTTGGCGTTTTAAAGCATTTGTTGCAACGCATTCATCGAATTCGCCCTGAATACCGCGAAGGAGGAAGCTGGCGCTTATTGCATGATAATGCATCATTTTATCGACCCACTCTTCTGACTGATCCTTAGACAAGAAATCGCTCACTCACCGTATTCGCCTGCTGTGGCTTCCTGTGACCTCTATCCATTCGGAAAATTGTTTTGGCCATGAAAGGAAAACGGTTTGCCTCAGTAGAGGCCATCAAAAAGGCTTGTACCGACATCCTGAAGGACATTCCGGTCGATGACCTGAAACACTCTTTCGAAAGCTTGTAGATCGCACAAAACAGTGTATCGAGACCAGAGGGTACTATTTTGAATAAATAAACTTGAAGATGGCAGAACAAAGCTCCTGTAGCTCAGCATTGTTTATTTTGGACTTCACTTTGAGTGTCTTGCAGAATAGCAAAGAATGCGAAAAAATCATAAGCACAAGTGTGTTAATTTTTTTCAAGTAAAAATCATTAATCGAAAGGTTAGTTATGTAGGATTAATGAATATTGTTTTCTATTAAAAAATGGGTGTTAAACAAAGGAACACCGCCAGGGCCAAAAATTATAAAAAACAAAGGGATTTTTAGCAACTTCAAACTTGCAGTTTTTTGTACTGAAATCATCAAGTAATAAAAGGGCAAACATTTTTGCACAAAGTTTATTTAAAATTACTAAATCGGTATGTGAAGTTTGTGGATTTTTTTTAATTTTTGTATAAAATTTGATAAATGAAATTATATGGTTTTTGTTGCTCAAGCTCAAGACACTTGTGGGTGACACTGGGAACTGAATGCATGCTGAAATTATATATTTGCCATTAAATAAAAAAAAATTGTTTGCCATTCAACGCTGTATGTACAGCAGTTCTTAAACTATTCTTATTTTTAAAATTCACACAGAGTCTTGCAATTTCGTGATTAATTTTTTTGCAGAGTTATGTTTTAACAGTTGTCACAGCTCCATAGTATCTTCTTTGTATCTTCTTTGATAGGTGATAAGTATGAAAATAAGACCAAATGCCAACTTACGGAAACTCGCTCGATTTCGGAATTTCTGATTTTTACAGCACTATTTTTTAAAGCATTTACTATATTTTTTACTGAAAATTAGACAAAAAAAAAATTTAAGTCAAAATTGATAATCACAAGGGGTGCGTCGGTTTTTGTTTCTACAGGTGTATAATTGGCGTGTCTACCATTCTGAAGTGCACAGGCTCCAAGGCCCGTGCACGAAAAACGAATGGATAGAAATAGCGTTTTCTATTAGCGGCCGCTTTTTGGCAACCAATGTCAAATCTCCGAGTGTATTTCGGCGATGAAAAAGCTCTTCATAAAAATCATTTGCCATTCGGAGTCGGCTTAAAACTATAGGTCCCTCCATTGGTGGGACAACATCAAAACGTTCAAAACAAATAGGAGGAGGAGCTCAATTGAATTTAATGCACCAGAAGATATGTGTTTTGTTGACTTAACAAAAGCATTTGACCTAGTCAAACTGCAAGATGTTTTGAACAACTTGACCAAACAAGGTGTCCCGGCAGACATTCTTACCGTCATTAAAAACCTGAACTGTGATTGCAAAACAAAAATAAGAATAGTTGGAAAATATATCAACGAAGTTCCATGCGCAAGCGGAATACGACAAGGAAACTCGCTGAGCCCAACACTCTTCAATAATGGACCAAATAATAAAAGAAGTCAAGTCATTAGATGGGTATCGTCTTAATAACACGAGCATACCAATTTTATGTTATGCAGATGATTCCATATTAATTGCGGACTCTGAAGACAATTTGCAAAAGATTACTACATAAGTTTGTAGTTACAGCCAAACAGTTTAATATGGAGGTCTCCAGAGAAAAAACAAAAAGTTTAGTAGTTGCCAAGAATGCGATCAGATGCAAACTTGAAATAGAAAGGTCGATGATAGAGCAAGTTATGAAATGTAAATAATTGGGAAGTCAGAGAGAGATTGAAAGCAAGACGCGTATATACAAGACTGTATGGAGCCGAAGCACGAGCTGAAAACGCAAAAACAAAACAGCTACTTCGTGCAGCTGCAATGCAAGAAACGAGGTCATTCGTGAAGAAACTGGCGTTAATGACGTAGTGAAGTTTATAAGAACAAGAAGACGAGCTTGGAATGATCACGTTTCTAGAGCTAGTGGCGACAGAATTATCCGAATAGCGAGGGACTATGTACCATATGGAAAGCGCAGACCTGGAAGACCACCAAAGAAATGGCACGAAAGCTGGATTTCGACATCAGCGGAAGGACAATAACACTTCGTCATTTTGAATTTTAATAATATTTTGTAATCTATAACTATGTAATTGTGTGGAGAAAAACAGGTGAAAGCCTATAATAAAATAATAGGAAGAAGACGAAGAAGATATAAGGTTGTCAAAAAAGTCTTGCGGTATTTTTATTGAATTTTAAATTGTTCATAAAATTGGTTATCATAATGCGATTTAAGTCAAATATGCGCCGTTTTGTTCGATGACGAGTTCCCAACGAGATGCCAACTTCATAATGTCCCTCTTATAGAAGCTTATATATTATATATATATACAATTTGTGTATCCCTTAATGAGCTCTCATTGCAAATATGCATATGTGAATTGAAAAAAAAAAAATCAACCCAAACTTGCAAGACCCTGCATTGGCTTAAGCTACTTGCATGCTGCCATTTAATTACTAAATATCGCCACGCTTGGCTTAAATTATTTTACGCTCATTCAACAATTGTAAAGCAATGTGAGAACTCGCCGCTTGAGTGGCTTGAAAAAATAATTTTATAGACTATGCCAATCTACTTGAGCTCAATTCTTTTCTTATGCAAATTCAGCGAACTCAGGTTCTTTCACAAAGCACCATTTTATTAGCAGATAAAAAATTAAAAAAAAAAAAAAACAATAACAAATACTGCAAAGTGTAACATTTTCCGCATTTTTTGTGTTATAAAAACTTTAATATGCATTAGTTGTTTCTTGAATTGTTTTTAACACCAAATCGTTGTGTGAAAATCGCAAGCCGCGTGAGAAAAATGCAAAGTTCACAAGAAAACAAACAACAGCTGGCGGCGGCGGTGGGTGGCTGCTTGCTGGTCGTGATGGTGTGTGGCATTTGTGGCAGTTACAATACCATAGCACACACAACACGCCCGACGCGCCAGCAGTTAAGTAAATAAATACTTAGACTTGTACATGTGTATGTATGTACAATGCAGTGAAGGTCATTCATTCCTCCAGACAAGTTGTGCAGCTTTGCAAGCCGTCGGCCGACATCACCTTTTGGCGAACTCACGGCTCACGTTATTTTTCCCTCCCAAACAGTTGCTGTCTTGACGCAGATGTATGTGCGCGTATGTATGTATGTGCTTATAAATTTGTAAATTAGGAATGTTTTTTTATTATTCGTAAATTAAAGTAACAAAAAAAAAAATGATTTGCGTACATTGTTGCCGATGAGCGGACGGAGCGTTGACTTAGTTTCAATGTTGCCACAAAAATTAATTATGCTTTGAGCGGCCAAAGATTTACACATACAAAAAGCAGACATTTTCACTTAAAATAAATAAAGCTGTCTTACATACATACATACAGCTAATACATAAGCTTCACTTGACTTGCTCGCGCTAGTCTGCGTCGAGTTGAGTAGTGCAGCTTTAGTGTCACTTCTGGTCATTCCTTCCTCTTTCGACATTTTCTTACGACGACCGCAGCAAATCGATTTACTTTCTTTCATTTAACACTGTTTTTTATTATTGCTGTTTTTGTGTTTATATTTTGATCAAGTAATTTTTAGTTAGCTTTTATTTTTGTTTTCCTTTCGTGTAACCTGTTACATTCTTTGAATACAATACACGTAATTCCACATTCCAGTATTTACTTTCTATTCCACCCTGTTGGCCTAAGCTGTGTGTAGGTGAAAGTGTTTGTATATTTTTATGGTTATATGTATATAGGTATTTGTATATAATTTTCGTTAACACTATCTTACGCAATGCTTCAAAATGTGTGAGGTAATGAAGAAGCGAATACAGAATGTCAAGATGAAATGTGAGAGGAAGATCGCTAGTGGCAGTTGATTTACGGGTAAGTAAGTGATGTTGAAAAGTGATGGATAAAAATAAAGGCATATGAGTGGTGAGCGCTGAATATGATCTTACTTCACACATAAGCCAAAAAACTAGTGATCCAAAGTAAAAAATATCACATTTATCGCTTCGTAAATAAAAAAGTCCAGGACAAATTATTTTTTATTGACAAACATTTTCAATGTTTTTTGGTCCCCATCTGCTCCATATACGCTCCTTATAATTCAAACCTTTTGAAAAAAGTCAAATATAAACTGCTAAATGTTGACTTTGAGTTTTTTCTTAGGTAAATAACAAAAAAGCCTTTAGTTCAATTTAAGGGCACAGATACCTGTTAACGGTCATATTTTCCCTGATTTTTATTAAAATTATTTAAAATGAAGAAGACAATATTTTGTTTTTTTTTTCAAAATTGGCATTCAGTTTATTTATACATTAAAATAATATAAAAGTTTTCTTTTTATTTTAATCATTTAAAATGGCGTATGTACATTTAATTCTTCCAGGAACGTCGCAGCGGGGCTTCTCAATCGGCGGACATTGTAGCATCAGCGTCAGTGACCTGAATACAAAAAACCAAACATTTTTTTGTTTATTAATGTCATAATTTCTATATGAATTAAAAAAAGTGGAAAAAAATTTGCGGAATAAAATCTGCAAAAAAAACGTGAATTTTGGGGCGAATTTTCCAATTATTTTTGCTTCGAAAAAATTATTTCTTCGAAAAATTTTCGAAAACTTGTAAATTCACATAGAAAGTAATATCATAAAAAGATGTGTGCAAAATTTCAGGGAGATCGGTCAATAACTTTTCGAGTTATCGTATACGCCAATTCGAAAAATATACTTTTGAGAAAAACGCGTTTGAATACAACGTAACTATACCTCTCCCAGTGCTCGAACGCAAAGAATAGAGTCATCACGGTTGACGATCTGTAATATAGGAAATACTTAAATTTACGTTCTAAAATTTTTTTGACATACTCTTATTCACATTTTATGAAAATAAAAAATATGTTTTTTTCGAAATTTTACAGGTATCTGCCCCTTAAGCATATTTGGTACCAATCGATTTGTCTTATCGAATATCAAAAATACGTCATTTGTTGATAGTTTTGTTCTTTATCCAAGTTTTTTATTTCTCTAAAAGCTAAAAGTCGATTTTTAACAGGGATTTTTTTTAATAAAATATGCTCAGAAAAATGTTTTGAAACTTTTATTAAAAATCATAACCGTCTGGGCTTCTGCAAGACACCTAACCTGAGACTTCCCAACGTTTTTTATCAGTACTTTTATTCTAATGCGTCCTTCTGCATTATTCTACTTGAAGGATTATATTGCGAAACAGTTTTTAACAACTTCTATACATTTTTTTACAAATTCTGTAACACAATTTTCTTCTTTCAAATATTTAAAAAATTCAGGGTTTGTCTTAGCTCCCATAAAAGGTAAATGTTTTGAAAATTTTCTGATAACTTCTCATTTATACTAGAATTACGATCTCCATCCAGACCAGAGCCGAACAAAACTCACTCAATCACATATTACAGTTTTGCCAGGGAAACCTGCTCATGTGTCTGGTGGAAACAGGATAAATAAAAATTTTTAATCTAAATTACTCTTTTATTACCGTTTTCTCCCCTCCATTTTCTCGTCTGATGCGTTGTTGAGTTACACTCAGTTGTAGCCAAAGCTCTATGAAGTAATTCCAAACGAAGAAGTTAAATTCTTAATTCTGCTACTAGCAAAGCAACCCGAGGTATTATGTTAAAAACCTATTTTAAGCGTATAAATATGCCATTAAATTCCAAAAATGCTTTAAAATCCTCATAAGCCTAAGATGTGCTTTTAAATTTTTTATGAAGTGAGTTTATAAATATATCACAGTTATTGATTTACAAGTTTTGGCAATTTATGTAATACTTATTTAATTTAAAAATTTTTTTATGAAAGTATAACTCACTGTTCTGCAAGAACCATATAAATCCAAATTTACCTTGTGCAAAGTAAAAAAAAAATAATTTACATAAAAATTTCAAATATTTTAGTTAGAATTTTGGAAAAAGTCTCGAGTATGTAGAGTTATACCTCTTCGAATTTTAATATCATCCAGTGCAAGTTTCAAGTGACTGCAAATTAGCTTTGATTTTTGGTAATTTTTTTTGTTGAGGGTGCTGGGCTTTTTCCTCCATATACAAAAAATCGAGCATGTCCATACTTTGTATGGAAGAAGAGGTATGACACTTTAGCGAAACAAATTGTCAAAAACAAACTCTATTTTGTAGTCACTTAAAACTTACACTTAGTTATTCGAAAATTTAATCAGCTGTAAAACTTTATACCCATAATTTTTTTTTTAATTCTATTTAAAAAGTTGAATATTTTAATGGCAGTTTTGAAGAAATGTTAAAAATTTTTGAGCAAAGTTTGAAACTTTGAATTATATGATTTAAGTCAAGGCGCATTCATTAAGATGGTGGTGCTAGACCAAAAACAACGTTTTGTACATAGAAATGCCGCGGCAAAATAAAGTAGAAAAGCAAAGGTCGAGCTATGTTACGAAGTCGACATGGAGTTGAGCCTAGAAGAATACGACGATAGTGCGAATGGAACAACTTTCCGTAATTTCATTGTATACTGGCATCCAGATGTATACAGCGAAAGAAAAAAAGCAAATCAGCTGGCTTACAGATACCACCTTTAAGAGATTCACATTGGTTTTTGTTGTAGTATGAACCATATGTTTATACAAAAATTGTGGTGTGCTTGTAGATGAGAAAAAGTCGTAAGGGTACTGTTACGTATTCAACTTATGGTCTTTATTAAAAAGTGAAACTAACATATATTACTCTTATATATTTAATGTGCGTGTAAAATGTCGGAATCCACGGGACAATGCGTTCGACCGTTGTCTCAATTGCATCTGCTTACTCTCATACATGACACCTCTTAACACCCAGAGACGGTGTAGAATTGTGGGGCCTGTCGGTCGCGCTTCGATCTACGCGATTTTTTCGGTATTGACGAGGATGAGGCGACAGGCTGTAGATCCGTTGATTGCCCTGGCGATTGAGTCTCCGAAACGTGACCAGAAATACTTGAATCAACTTCATCAGATGATTAGATTGTGCTGACTTCGATGTCTTTGGTTGACAGTATTTCGTAGTCGGAATCTTCTGATGCCACCCGAGTTCGAAGTTTGTTGTGATGACGTTTGATGACCCTAGAGTCATTCAACCGAACCTCATAAGATATCGGCGATCCATCTCGGCCTAGTCGAATGATTACGAACCCATATTGGACTGCCTGAAATGAAAGGTTTAGCACTGACAGGGCCGGTGACTTTACCGTACACTATTTCGTGAGGTTGAATTTTGTCGAAATATGTTTTTAGTTCACGATTGAGCAGTAGCTCTGCAGGCGAGCGATTCGTTGTTGAGTGCGGGGTGGTGTGTTGGTTTAACAAATATTTAGCCAAGTTGAAATCGATGTTTATGTCAGGCTATGCTTTTTTCAAATAATTTTTGAATCATTCGCTCCACCTGCCCGTTTATAGAAGGATGGAAAGGCGCAGAACGGATGCGCCTAATTAGATTGTTTCCATAAAACTCTTGAACTCCTCAGATGTGAAAGCTGCTTCGTTGTCCGATACGAGCTCATCAGGTAGTCCATTCGTGGCGAATATTTGGCGTAACACCTTAATAGCGGCCGCAGAAGAAGTTGAATTAATGACGGCCCCCTCAAGCCACTTAGAATAGAAGTCGTTGAGTATGAACAATAATTTGCCTCGAAAAGCAGCAGCGAAATCCACGTGCAGGCGGGACCATGGGCGTTTTGAAGATTCCCAGTGGTGCGTTGTTGTTTGGGCTTGCGCGTTGCGATTTTGCTGACATGAATTGCATTTCTTCACAACGAGTTCGATTTCCGCATCGATGTTCGGCCACCAAAACATAACTTCGAGCAACGGGCTTCATTTTGACGATGCCAGGATGTGGTGCATGCAGAGTTTCCAAAATAGACTCTCGACGAGTAGACGGAATTACGGCGCGATTTCCCCAAACTAGACATCCTTTATTTGCACTGAGTTCAGTTCGACGGCAAAAGCATTGATACAGCTTATCGGAGCGGCTGATTTTGCTGGGCCACCCCCTTAACGCCCAGTTGAAAACTTTGGAGAGCTCCGGATCCTTAGAAGTTTGAGAGGCAATCAAATGTGCGCTGACAACTGGTTTTGCCGATATTTCTACCATGCAAATGTCTTCGGTCGACGTAGGCTCTGCTTCAGACAGCATTGAACAACGGCTCAAAAAGTCTGCATTGCCCATTCTATGACCAGCGCGGAGCACCAAATTGAAGTTGTACGCGCTAAGAAAAACTGATCGACGAAGCATTGAAGCAACGAACTAGTAGCGATTAGGGCAATTATTATCTTTCCCGCCCAGAATAAATTTATATAAATACGCCGTGAACAGTGTCACTAAATAGTTGGGATTTCCGAAATTTATTTATTATGTCAAAGTATGCAAAGCTATGCAATTATTGGGAAATATTCTGGAGTGGGCATTCACTTTAAAATGTGCTGAAATTCGGTTAAAGAAATAAAGCTGAAATTTAATATTTTTTTGCAAAACATGTACATATTTCGTCATCTGTTGCTGGCATGTGGAACAAAACAGATATTTTTTGGCTGCCCTGGTTATTAGTTCGTCACTGATATTACTCATACATACATACATATACACACATGCACCTGATGAAATACGAAAATACATAGCATTTTTGGTATTGTGCTATTTGTTGAATTTTGATTAGTTTTTTTATTCTGGACTCATACATTTATTAAGGTAATAAAATAACTAATTTCATTTCATTTTTGTTTTTTGTTTTTTTTTGGTTCGGCCAGTACTTTTATTTCATTTAGATTCTGTTTTACTTATTTGATTTAATTTACTTTTCACTCACATTTTTTTATTGCTATCTTTTATTACACATTCCCCTTCATAAAAATTCTTTAAGTTTTTTTGTTCAATTTACGGCTGCAACGTTTTTTTATTTTTGTTTCTTTGGTTTTCATAGCGATGAAAAGCGCTAAAAGTACAATTGAATCAAAATTGTTGCTTAAGTTAATTGGAATAACGAGAATTACCCCCTGCTGATCCTCATGCAGCAATCAAGGGAGCTAATCAAAATCATTAAATGATGACCTCTACCATACCCTAAAGCACTTCCACATTTATATTTTTACTTATGCATATATCATACATCGCAATCTTTCTATATCACTTTTCACGGTATGCCATAAAACCTGACAGGGTAAGCCCAGAAAAAAGGTAAATACGCTCAACTCAAGCTATCAACATCTTAGAGGTACTAAAGAACTCGTTTTGGGAAAGGTATTGGTACAAGTTGAGGGCACAAAAGGCTCTGAGTTCGAAATGCAAACCTCCAATTATTCCATTTTATTCCCCAACTCAGCTACACAAAAAGCGGTCTGTCGTGGAAGTCACAATTGAAGTGACCAAACGGTCTAGTTGTATTATTCAGAGTTGCATCAACTCTGTCACACAATACGCGATGGATTCTCTTCCGATAGCCTTTGTTGCAACAACGAGTGATCCAACATTTCAAAATTACATATTATTTGCGTGACCGCCTTGACGACTTCGCTTAAGAAAATAGTAACCGAATGAAAATATCTACAGAAACTCCGCCCAAATCACGCAGTTGCAAAAAACATTCTCTCTGGATATGAAAATATTTTTTGAAAAATCTATCTCTATCGATGTTGCGCGAGCTAGCAAATGCCGATATCTCATGGGACGGTTCAAAAACAATAGCCCAGAACCGTGTACGATGGAAGAATCTTGTCGAGGCTCTATGCACCCGAGCGAAGTGAACAAGGATGTAGAAAAAAAATCTTTATGTGACTACAGTTCGATACACGGGTGGTGCAGTCTCCCAATCTTTTTCCATTCGTATTGATATCAGGAACTTAGCATCGTGCTTTCTTCTTCTTCTTTGTGCTTTGTAAAGAGAAGGAGTTGTTCTACGTCCGAATTCATGTGCAATACGATTATCAAACGTAAATGATATGAGAGATTTTTCTCTGCAAGAAGCTACCGCTGGACTGTATAAACAAAAAAATCGCTTTATATGTGATGCCTCGTACCACAATTCGCCGCTAGGACAGTCGCTGCATCGCTTCCTGGTAGAATAGATTGACTTGTCGAGATTGTGTTATTGTATTGCCGATCCTTTAATATCTAGGTTAGGTCTGAGCTGTAGGGAGGGTGGGCAAGCACCGGATCCCCCATCTTGGCCAATGCAGAGGTGCAGAGGAAGGCACCACACGCAATTGCTTTTGTTCATCAGCCAAAACCTTTGAAACCAATTTGGCACACACTTTGCGCATTTCAAGTTTTCCGGTCACGATTTCCCGCACATTGTAATAAGTTAAATTTAACTCTTCACTGATCTCACGTAGACTAGCACAACGGTCAATGTTCAAAAATTCACGAACTCGATTCACATCTTCGTCTGTTTGCGTCGTCGAAGGCCTTCCAGATCGCTGTTCGTCTTCGACGTCCTCCCGGCCTTCCTTGAACGACTTGTGCCACCGTTTTACCTGAGCACTGGAAAGAGATTGGTCCCCGTACGCCTCCTTGAGTAGCCCAATGGTTTCGGTACTCGTTTTGTTTAGCTTTACGCAAAATTTGATCGAGTAACGTTGCTCCAACGATCGCTGCATTTTCGCCACTGCAAAATCCCAACACACTTTTAAAACAGCTTTCACGTGCGGAGCAATGTCGACTGCACCGCTGTTTCCAGCGAACTGGGACCGGTTTCTAGTAGAAGGGGAAGGTCCAACGATCATTTTCCCCCATCAACCGATTCGGTTGATCGCTTGCCAGACGCTCCGCGCGGGAAGGCTCATTATTATTCAAACCCTGTATTTATAGAGCAGAGCCTACTTTCCTTTTCTTGATCCTGTTTGGACCACTCTACTTACTCACATAGCTTAGAGCTGATAAAGTGGTAAAGCCTAAGCTGCGTATGATGCCTTTTTGAATCGATTTTATTCTATGGATGTTGAAGTTTGGTCATCATAAAGTAGAAAACTATGCACTACATTAGCGTACAGTTACCTACATCGTTGTTTTGGTCCTCATTCAATATCATTCATAATAGACCAGCGTAGTTTATATGCAGCTTAAATATAAACAAAGCATCAAATAAGATGATAAGATATTTTTCAAATTGATCGTAATGACTAAGCAGTATTCCTCCTTTAACACCTCGTTCCATCTCTCCACTGATGACCGCCTACTGCCCACCGCTTTATTACTTTGGTTGGTTTCTTTATCGATTACCTCTCTTCGAATTCATACTGCGTCTCGGACAGATTGATACACAACTGATACGCAGTGTGTATGTGTAATTATTGGACATCAAAATCGAAATCGAAAGTGAAATTAAATGCATTTAATTTTTGTTTTTATTAAATCCCTTATTGTTTTCACAAATCGCTTGGCATTAAGGGCTCTAACAATTTCCCTTTACATATTTGTCTACACAATATTCTCCTTTTGTTAATGTGACTTTTATGCTCTTAAGCGGTGTTACTTTTTCGGTGCAACAGTTCATTAGCATGCGTAGCATAGCATTATGCTATGCTAAGTGGCGGCACGCCAGCCACGGCTCGGCCGGAGTACATCGCATAAGCGTAGAGTTCAATAGAAATCGAATGAATTGAAGCCTAAAATAGATAGCAATGAAAATGGAATGTGTATATATGAATATTTATAACTACATATATATTTATGTGTTTATGGATGTTATAATAGTAAGCACATTAAGGTACGGCTGCGTGCCAAAGTCTATAGTGAAATGAATAAATTGATCAGACTGAAAGTGAAGAGGGAAAGCCTTAGCTTTCTGCATTCAGAAGCTCATATGGAGTAGTATCTATGTACTTGCATGGGTACGACTATGCAATATCCGGCTAAAAGCGCACACTTGTGACCGTGGGTTGAGAATAAGTCACACAATAATCTATTGAGTTATGAAATTAAATTTTCGCTTTGATTTTATTAAAATATGGGCATACATTTATGCAACAAGTCATGTAAGAATTTCCTAAATTCATTTATAAAGCTTTCTTTCTGAGTTGCATGAACTGCTTGTACATATGCACGTGTGTGAGTGCGGTAATGCGTAATGAACGTTTCCTTCTTTTAATGCTTAAGTAATAAATGTATTCCTATTTAGTGTGATTTAGCTAGCAGGAGAAACTTTTTGAATAAAAAGAACAATAATTATTGTAATTGTAAATGTTATCTAAATGAACATCTTCTTCTTGACTGGCGCGATGACCGCTTAAGCGATTTCGGCCGAGATTAACAAAACGTTGGGCACACCACGTGAAGCCAAATCCTTCTCTACCTGATCCAACGCAGAGAAGGCCTTCTTCTTCCTCTGCTACCACCAGCTGGTACCGTATCGAATAGTTTCCGAGCTGGATCATCTGTATTTTTTAGGGAAGACATGACCTAGCTAGCGTAAACGTTTCATCTTTATTCGCTGCGATATGTCTCTGTCGTCGTAAAGCTCATACAGCTCGTTGTTCCGCCCTCTGCGAGACTCGCCATTGTCAACATGCAAACGTCCCAAATCTTTCGCAGAATCTTTGTCTGAAACACTTCGAAGGACAGCTCTCATCGTTCAAGCTTCTACGCCATACGAGGTGTGTTCAAAAAGTTTCGCGAATTTTGTATTTTCGCAGGTTACGTATATTCGAATTTCGATTTTTTTGTGGCGATATGTTGGTACTCTTGTCTCTCACTCATGCCGACGAGTTCGGCCATTTTGAATGTTCAGTTAATTGTTGACAGCTGCTTTGCTTGCACGTGTTTCGGCTCGTCTTCGACTTTTACCTATTCAAAAAGATGGATCAAAGAACCTGTGTCAAATTTTGTGTGAAAAGCGAAATTAAGTGCGCTAGAAGCTACTTTGGACCAAAGCAACATTTGTCGGTGGTACACAAAGTTCTCAGAAGGCCGAGAAGATGCGAACGACGAAAAGCGTGCCGGACGCCCGAGCACTTCAAGAACAGACGAAAAAACTGATGAAGGAAGAAAATGGTATTGGCCAATCGTCGAATCACCGTTAGAGAAGTTTCTGAGGACCTAGACATATCGATTGGCTCGTGCCATTTCATTTTTTTCAATGATTTGGGCATGGGACGGGTCGCTGCAAAATTCGTACCAAAACTGCTCAATTTCGACCAAAAGCATCATCGCATGAACATTGCTAATGAGATGTTGGACTCTGTTCGCGACGACCCAAATTTGCTGCAGAGGGTCATAACTGGTGACAAATCCTAGGTTTATGGTTATGACGTGGAAACCAAAGCTCAATCATCTCAATGGAAGCTCAATGGTCGAATGTAGAAGTTTTGCTTACCGTTTTCTTCGATTGTAGGGGCGTTGTGCATCATGAGTTCTTGCCACATGGTAAAACGGTCAATAAGGGATATTACCTGCAAGTTATGCGCAATTTGCACGCAGAAATCCGCCAGAAACGCCCGGATTTGTGGAAGAACAAAAATTGGCTCTTGCATCACGATAACGCGACTTTTTGGCCAAAAACAACACACTATTCTCCAGATCTGCCCCCTTTTACTTTTTCTTGTTCCCGAAACTGAAGAGGACGACGCTACGCTATGAAAGGACGACGCTACGCTATGATTGACGACATAAAGCCGGCATCGAATGAGATAAGATTAAAAAAATGATTTTTTGAAGTGCTTCGAAGATTGGAAAAAACCTTGGCACAAGTGCATAATATCTCATGGGGATTACTTTGAAGGGGAAAAAATGGATATTAATGAATAAATAAATAACTTTTGAAAAAACTCAAAATTCGCTGAAAAGTGTTAGTTTTGTTCGTCGAAAGAGGACTTTACTACTCAATTCCCTACTCAGTCCATATAAGTACTTCTTGGTAACAGAGGTTCTCCATTGGATTTCAATTCTATTTATTTTATTTTAATTTTATGGCAAATTGTATTTTATTATATAAATCAAACTTAGAATCGGATGAGATACCTAATATGGTTGCAATGCTAGTTTGCACTTTCACCTTCGAAATTATATTTATTGTTTTGATATTTCGGGTCAGTTTGATAAATAGCAATCTTTTAAATAAATAACTATATTTTAGTATCAACGCATACCCATATTTGTTGCCGGCGGCTCATATTTCAGTTGTTCACTAATCTGCGTAGCAACCATACCCCAGACCCATACGCTTTGCTTCCAGCTTAGAAAAGGCAGAACTAACAGGGCGGTTGTATGCGTATGATATTAATATAATCGACATACGCTATCGGACTGAACACTCTGAAATTTTGGAGTCGTGTACTATAATCGGCTACTCCAGAAGCGCCCCACCAGTATTTTTTTTGCGCTTAGCTCAATTGTACTTAAATTATTAATTTGACGGTAACTAATGTACTAATTCCGTTTTATTTAGAATTGCCTATCTAGAAGGTCGGGGTCTTTTTTACAAAAATCTCTGACATGAGAAGCACTTTGGAACACAAATTCACAAACAAAAATACATCGAAAAACCCAGACTCTTAACAAAAAAAAAACCTAAATATACCAGTGTAATCAGTAACAAGGCAATAAACTTAAAAAGTAAAAAAGTAGTTAACTTTGTGTTGGGCAGTACCTTAGTATGTTAACAAATTCAGTATAGAAATATTATTGAGAAGAGCAATATGCTTAAGCTTAAGCTACTTAGACCTACGGTGAAATACTTTATATAAATATAATGGTGATAAGGCAAAATACTGTGTGGCAAACAAATTTTTTGAATATACTTTTCCCCATCTTTTTTACAGAATTTAAATTTTCCCCGCAAAATTTGGACTTCCAACCCATTTTTCACAACTCGATACATTAGAGCGATTTCATGTCAATTGATCCAAGTATTTGGGACTCTTGGAAATTTATTCAATGTCGAAAAGTTTGGTTTCTAGTTTTGTAAAGTGAAAAACTTTCGGTTAGATTCACTATTTTTATAAATTTTAATTTCTAATTTTTTAAGATATTTTATTTCAGATGATGGCGGTATATACCTTCTAAATTTTGATATGAAAAATCTTCCTTTATTCTGTGCACTTTTATATCTGCCCTCTTTGAGTACTGCCATAAAATCTCATCTCAATTTGGGCCACTAAAACAAGGAAGGAAGCCGGTGTTGCTCTGTTACGAATGCAGCAAAAAACCTGTTGTAATTTCGCTGGCAGCTGCTGCCACTATGGCAAAAAAACAAAAACTCAAAGTGTTGCACGCAAGTGTTTATTTAGTCGTTCAAATACCTGGATAGTTGCATATGTAACAGAGTTGCCTGATAAAATAAGTTGATTTAAAATACAATTGAAATTTAATTGATTGAAAAATACAACTTTTGGTACACCCTGATAAACTTAATGGCTCCAGGGAGAAACAAACAAACGACACAGCATAAATTTTGATTTTAGGGTAAGTTTTGAAATCCTGAAAGTCGCCGTGCAAAAAATGGCTTGTGCGTAACTGCCGTACTCGAAACCCGCTCTAAAGTTGTGAGCCGAAGAAGATTATTGGTCCCTCCATTTCAAAGAAAACATCAAAGCGCACATCACAAATCGGAGAAGAATCTCCGCCAAGCATCAAATTAAGGTGTCAAATATTGCACCTCAGATCAAAGAGCCTTGAAAAAAGTTTCCTTCTTGAGACAAAAACAGAGATATTGCATACTTTATGACCAAAAATGCCGAATATATGACGAGAAATGTGAAAAATTCAAATATGACAAAAAATTATATTAGCTAAGGTTAGGTTTATTTCACAGACTTTATCTCTTAGGTAACCCCACAGAGAAAAGTCCAAGTCTCGCTGAAACCATGTGTGTGTACCGAAGGAAGGATGTTCTCTCATTATTGGTACAAAATAATCGTTAAGCATGCGCCGATAAGAGATACCGTCTACACAAATTACTTGCCCCCAACGATTTTAAAAAAAAAATTTGGCCCTATTATTCCATTACTTGATAATGCACACCAAACCGTCACTTTGAGACTGTGAAGTGGCTGCCAATGTTTTAATTGTGGGTTCTGTCCATTGGGATATCACTAACGGCAATTTGGCTTATTTACACTTTCATTTGAATAGAAATGGAAATTGCATTTTGAAAGTGTACAATAGTTTTTGTGAATTCCCATGGCAGTCGTTTCTTGCGGACTATCGCGCGTACTTGTAGCAACCCGTTTACTATTTTGATTTTCTCTCGATGTCCGGCTGGGATCCAGTAGTGTATTATTTGCCTCCGAACTTGTTGTCTGGAACTTTCGCCCCCATGAACCAATTAAATCTTCACTTGAGACATTACCCAACCGTCAAATATCGACGTGGTGTTTGTCTTGATATATATCCACAGTTTCATGCCGCCTTCGAACGACAGATGGTTTTTTATGAGAAGCTTATTCGTTGCAAAGGAGCCTGAGTTCAGGCTTTCTGAGTCCATTATAAGACTAAAGATGCTCAACTTCAAGGCCTATTACTGAATTAGTATTAAGCCGTGGTAACGGCAGGATCTTCTTTATCTTTACATTTCATCGCAATCAAAGAAAAAATATTGTGCAATATGCGCTCGCACTGTTGAACTCAATTACTTTAAGTTTTTCATTTTCATCAGCCATAAATCAGAAGTACGAGTATTGATTAAATATTCAAGTTCTGGAATACAAAACGACTAATTATATAAGATTTAGCAGTACATTGAATTTTATATTTGATTGAAACAGAAAAGCGATCATAGAATCCTTAATTTAGATCATGAGTAGTTTTTTCACACTGGCTCAAAGTGTCCAAATTAGGTTATACGCGTAAATTTTAGATCACTTTGACTTCTGAGAGATAACATATTATTATCAATTTAAGCATCATCATCGTTTCGAGCTACAGCTCTGTGTGAGCTCCAGCTTGCTGAACAAAATGCCTCTTTTTCTGATTCCTTCCAGTTTTTTAATTAGAGTTTCGTAATGCCATTCTCCAGTTCATCAATCCATCTTGATCTTGATTTGATCTTGCCCTTTGCTTTCGTCGTAACATGACCGAGCCATCTGATTCTTAGAGTTTTGATGAAGCTCACAACATTCTCTGTTTTTATTAGTTGGTCCATTTCATGGGTCCATCTTATGCCCCATTCACCATTGTTGCTTTTGACCGTAACACAAAACTGGCCGGACTACAGATTTATACATCGTACGGTCTATTAACCCTCGAGAACACGTGCTATGAGCATTTTGCTCAAGCAATTTTTCATTTCGCGAAATTTTTATGTTCTATGTAATTCTGGCACTAATTGTGGTGAGTACCTTCGCTAGTAGTTGTGCTCCGTACTTTGACGAGCATTTCTTTCGATTAGTGCACGATCGGACGTGTAGGCAGACGGTTGATTTTAGAGAGCGGCATTTTGCTCATTGCGCGAGAAACAATGTAAGTATTTTTTGATTTATCTTTTTTGTTGAAAACCTCGGGTTGTGAAAAGGGTTGCTGCCCCAAACGACCATTGTGGGTACAATAAGAAAAAATAAAAAGGAAATTCCACCTCAATTTATTTCAGCAAAAGGAAGGCCGCAACCACATACAATGACTGCATTTGCCGAAAATAAGGTTCTTGTCTCTTACGTTCCAGTGAAAAAAACGAAAAAAGTTGTACTTATGCTATCATCACTTCATGCCGATGGCCAAGCTAATGGTGAGAACATCTGAGAACAAACCCGAAGTAATAACCTTTTACAACCAGACGAAAGGGGGCGTAGACACTGTTGATCAAATGAAAGGCACATATTCAGTTTCCAGGATAACCTGCAGGTGGCCAATGCGCCTCTTTTTCACGCTTATTGACATTACTGGCATAAACGCACAAATTATTTGCAAATCAAACACAGGCAATTTAACCCAGAGGAGGACGTTTCTAAAGGAAATTGCACTGGAGCTAATAAAGCCACATATTTCTAATCGACAGGCCATAAAAACTTTACCTCGTGATTTAAGAAATACTATGGATCGCATTGTACCAGCAAAAGCACCTGAAAGCCAACACCTACAACCTGGCTTTTGCGAGCTTTGCCCCAGGAGTAAAAACAGACGTTCGAAAAAAGGCTGCACTTTATGTGGAAAATTACTTTGCACGGAACACGTTAAGTACATGTGCCCATCTTGCTTCGAAAGCAACGCTAATGTCAATCTTACCGAAGACTGATTTTTGTCTTTTATTTATTTATTTTGTTACAAGGAGTTTTTTTGTTAATATACTAAAGTATGAATGTAAAATTTTTGGTTATGTCTTGATTGAATGAATTTATATAATTTTACAGTGTGAATTTCTTAAATAAACACATAATTACAAAAAAATGACTTGGTATTATAACTATGTTAAAAATGAAATGTTTAAAAATCGTAATCCATTAAAATGTTACATTCTTACATGAAGTGAGCAAAATGCTCATGCGCGAGAATCCGTGCTATCTTACGAGGCGCGTGTTCTCGAGGGTTAAGGGGTCCCGGTAGTCTAGAATTTTCAAAAAATCTGTTTGTTTTTTTTTATATTTCGAAAGCATAGGCTTTTAAAAAATTTTTGTTAAATTTTTGGAAGCTGGAAGCGTTTTAGCTGGTAGAGACAGAATCGTCACGTGGCCACTCTAAAAACTTTAAACTCAATTATCTCAAAACGAGCTAGATCACCGGGATCCGTTAAGTAGCTTTGGTTTGAGGAGTTGAAGAGGTAAGAAGTATGCTCTATTGGCTGTTTGTATTCTTTTGTCGATTGTGATACCCATTGAGTTTTCATGACTTAGTTTAAATCCCAAATATGTAAAAGTTATTACCGCCTCAAATTCATATGTTCCCATCAATGTAATACTGAGGGATAATTTTTGGGTAATATTTTAATCTCTTATCTTACCTTCTCACGGGTCAGTTTGACCACTTTTTAATAAAAGTCCGAAAGGTTCCTCTAAATAGCACATTTGGAGACTAGAATGCTCTAGGAAAATATTTATTACAAAATTTTAGTGGTAGTTACCGAAGACACGAAAGCCGTTTGTTTATTCATAACTGAGAACCAAAATTATTTATTTAGTACTCGTATATGAACAATATTTACTTTTTCTACAAAAGTAGTCAACTGATGGTGTACTTTTAGTAAATATATAGGGTCCGCCATATAACTTCACAGAATTAAAAATGCTATAAAAAAGAAACTACTCAATATTTTTCCAAACTGCACCGTCCCATACGATCGGTTCAATTTTTCAACACATTTTCGATTGTATGCAGCTGTATTTCAGCTATGACATCGCGTATGTTGGTCTTCAGTGCATTAATTGTTGCTGGTTTGTTGGCATAACACTGGTCTTTGACGGCACCCCAAAGATAATAATCCAACGGCGTCAAATCGCAGCTCCGAGGCGGCCAAACGATATCAGAATTTCGGCTGATAATGCGATCTTCGAAGATAGTGCGCAAAAGATTGATCGTAGCATTCGCTGTTTGGCAAGTAGCGCCATGATTTTCAAAGTAATGTCGCAATATTTCCCAGCGTTGTTCTTTGAGCGTATACACAACCATTTTCGTTCAGCGGAAGAATAAAACTAATTTTCTGTCAAATCAGATGACAGCTAAGTGTTACCATTCTTCAAATAATACCTAGTTCAAATCCGTAACGATAGATGGCGGGCCCTATATAAGGAACTATTTGCATTTGGTGGTCTTTGGAGGTGTGCCGCCGAGGCCGCGGCAGCCATTTGGCCGATATTTTATTTTATACGTAATTGAGGCATACCAATATTATCATAATAAAGAGAAATGACAATATTTTCCTAAAAAAAAATTGATTGATTGATTGTATTTTATTCAAAATCAACACCGGCCCTTGAAACTTAACCACCCTTTATTATATGACAGCTTTTTTGCTCCAGAAATTGCATTGAATATTATTACTATGACGATTAAAAGTAGTAATAGCTTAGAATATTTTAAGAAACTGAAGTAATTTACTTCTTCCATTATTTTTTAAATGTCCAAAGAAAACCATTTGCAATACTTGGCATCCTTGCGGCATTCACGCTCTCACAAATGTCTTCAAACTTCGTCGTTGGTTTTATTTATTTTCTCCTTTTATTCATTCCTGCCTATCTGGTCACCAGGAAGTGTTTATTACTGCTAGCCACACTACTTTCCTGCTAAGTCGATATGCTACAAATTTAATTATGCGTATATGTATGTGTGCATGTATGTACGTTGCATAGCAACTTACATTCATTTATGTACTTGTCCAGCTTGGGAAACTAAAAGAGCAATGCTCACAAATATGTATTACATATACTCGTAGATATGTTTAGAGTGTGTCTGATATTTACATTTATGCAAGCCTACATTCCCATGCCGCTGGCTACTCTTCATACGCACATAAATGTCCAACATAACATATAAGTAGTATATGTATGTATGTGTGTATGTTCTCTTATATATCTGTTTGCCCCAATCACACACCTTCTCTTGTACTAGCAGGTATGGATTTTGGACAGATGTTTTGGATTTTTGCCGCTACAGCAGAGCACAGAGTTGTTGTGTTACGCAATCTTGTAGTTGGTCTAAGGCGATTTGAGTTGAGTTGAAATGTAGGTGACTAGTGTGGCTGGCGGTACAATTTATGTGCCAAGTGAGGTGGTTATTTGGCGAGGATTAAGTGCAACTGCACATACTAAACTTATTTGTACATTGAATTGGCATATAAATTTGGTTCAAAAGAGGTTTTAACAAAAATTAAGAAAAAAAAAAAACAAGAAATCATCAGTCGAATTTTCAAGTCATTTAGCTATGCAAGTGATAATAATATGTGCAGGGTTATTACCTTGACAGACCGACAGTTTATTCCCAATTTTTATTTGGGTTGAGAAGGTTTTCTCCATTTTTGACTGAAATGATAATCTAATTTATTTTTGATGAAAATACTAAAAGAATATTGAGTTGAGTTTAAGAAGCACATGTTTAGCAAAAAAAAAAAAAAAAAATTGAGCGTAATAGAAGCCGAAATCTAGTTTAGTTTTCCCAGTGTATGTGCTAATGGAGCATACTGTGCATAATTCATACTGAAGTCCTTGGTATAAAAAGGAGAATAATAACAAAGAGCCTTAGTTGCAGTAAGAAACTGAATAGCACGCAGAATAGGCAATCAATATTGCGATGCATCATGTCAAACGCAAAAGGCAGAGAGAGCCTTCAAGGGACTTGAGGCTAATTAAAAGGAGAAGCGAGTTAGAGGGCGGAATGAGATCAGAATTTAAGATATTAGGCTATGCAGCAGTACTCATCATCAGCGACGCCATACCTATAGATTTTCTAGAGAGAAAACGAAGAGATCTATGGATCGTTAAAAAGGGAAAACGCTATAGTGGATTACATAAGCGCCCGTATTATTACTACAAATATGGCAAGCGCGCTGGGAGTTAGAAACGAATGGCAGATGGACAGCCAGACTTATACCAAGCAGAGATAAAGGGGATGACAGACAGTGCGGCGAGGTGGACTTCTATATGAAAAATGATCTTAAAGTCAAGCCCTGCGAGATCCAAAAGGGCGCATGATCTCACACCAAAGCAGCAACAAGTCAGACTTGAGAGAGCGAATGAGTTGCTTCGCTTGGCCGAAAGCGGTTAATTTCCGAACATTGTGTTTTCTGACAAGACAATTTTTCAAATTGAGCTATTCGTGAACTCTCAAAACGATAGGGTTTATTTGATTCACCGTTTATAAGAGAATTTGAGTTTGACGTCGATTGGCCACCAGGAGACAGCAGCCGCCATAGGTAATTGTTTGGGCCGCCGTAACCGCAGATGGGCGCCCTCTAATCGTTTTCATCGAGCCTGGCGTCAAACTAAATGCTAACTATTATCGAGAAAGTATTCTGGAGGTTACTTTGAAGCTGTGGGCAGACAAACTTTTCGGTGGCAGACCATGGACGTTTCATCAGGACCCGGCACCGTCTCACAAAGCTCGAGTGAACCAAGAATGGTTAAAAAAAACAACGTTCCGAACAACATAACATCCACACAATGGCTCTCACATTCACCGGACGCGATGGATTATTCTCTTTAGGCCATTTTGTAGAGCAAGGTCCGAACTAAAAGATTCACTAGTCTCGAGGCGCTGAAAAAAGCCATTATCCGCTAGTGGGCCAAAATACGTGCAAGTCCATTCAAGGCAAATGGAGGTCATATCGAGGAAAAGTAAATTTATTCTGTATTATTCCGATGTTGTATTATTTTCACACGTTTGCTACTTTGAAATGAATAAAAGTAATTTTCCAAACTAAATTTATATTCTTTTTAATTAGTTACACTTCGCGTGCCGGAACCTGTATATTCCTACAAAGTTCTTAAAATCGGAAAATTAAAATGCGCTCTAGTAAGAATGGACAGTCAATCGCACCGATAGTGCAAGGATTTTGAGTTAGTTAGCACTGTGAAACGAAACCGACTCAATGAAATGTAAAGAGTGTAGGGCAAATGGAATAAAAGTTGTTTTCTTCTCATTCAAATTTCGTTACCTGGTAGTTAATGAATGGCCTCCAGATGAAGGCAGCGTATTCCAATATAGGGCGAACCAGTGAGGTTTGAAGGTTTAAGGCTCACTAAAATCTGAGCTGTATCAGCGAATAAAAGCAAGCGTTGAATATGGCTTTGCAATAGGGGAAATTAAAATAGGCATAGGAATTAAGATTCAAAACCCACATCGAGATCGGCAATTTTAGTCACTATGCTTGGCCGAGAAACACCGACTCACATAGTGGGAAGCTGGGGAGAGGAAATGAGATTTAGTGAAAAAAGGCAAGAAAAAAACGTATATCTTTAAATGTTTATTTTTTTTATTTTATAAAGGTTTAAATAACAATAAAATTATTATACAAACTAAAAGTAGCATCGGAGGCTTTCGGCTGATCTTTAAATGTAATTTGTTTTTATTACACCAGATAGTAACGTCATTAAGATGCGGCTGACGCTTGCAGAATCTAAATTACTTGAAATAGTCGTAAGCGCTTTGAAGTCATTAGCATATACAAGAAATTTAGATTATTAACAGTTGGATATTTCAGTGGTAAAGATAACAAGTAGTAGGGGACCTAAAATATTTCCTTGGATAATTCCAAGAGACACAATGAAAGAACCGGAAAAAGAACCACGGATCAGACAGCGTTTGCAAACTGCTCGGTTTTTTTCTGATAAGACAAGTAAAGGGTGTCACCATTCAACTTTTTACTAAAAAAAAAAAAATATTTTGAATGACGGAAATCTTTATTTTGACACTTATGTGCTCCACTGCTTGTCTGTTTGTATGCTGCAGCTGTCTAGCTCACAAGTGTCAAATATGATTGCCGGAGGACGATATTTGCAAATATTATAAATCTTTCCATAATTGATTAATTTTGCGCCACCTGTTAGAAGCATGATTTGTGACGAGAAGTTGAAATTGTATATAAAACAGAATTGCAGTTATTAAAAAAGTGCTTCTTTTGAGTAAAATTATTATGGAATTTATCAAGACCGGATCATAAAAAAAGAAACAGTGAGAAGTACTATATTCGTCATAATGATGAGTCAAAACCAAACAAAAACAAAAAAAAAAAAACACAGCGACAGTCGACAAGGCGATTTAAAACAAAAAAGGTTGTTTGGCTAGATACTTTCTTTCTTTTTTTCGAGCACCAAATAAAGGATATTAAGTGAGAGAAATTTTTCAGCACAAGAGCAACACTACGACAATTTATTGGCTCTTACATCTTATTTCATAGCCCACTAAGTTCATCTCTTTAAACAAAAAACACATTAGTGCCATTTTTTCAAACTCGATAATCATCTGACATGAATCCTGGAAGGTTTTCCTGATTTTAACAACTCATGTGTTGAAGAAGAAATCACAGCAGAGCTGAAAGTGGTAAAAAATCGGCCCACTAAGCGTCTTAGAAGATTCGAAGAAGCATGGAAATATGAGGTTAGCATGATGATTACTTTGAAGAGAATGAAATGAATGGCTATGAATAATTGAAACATTTTCGTTTTGCCTACAACTTCTGTCCACTTTTTGAATATGACGCCATGAGTTTTATGTGTTGGAGTAAGCGTTAAAAATTCAGCAGCTTTGCAGTAAATTAGTCACAAAACTTAATACACTAAACCAAATTCATTGAAACGTTGTGCAAATAATAAATAAATGCTCCGATATGCTTAATTATGCAAAAAAGAGAAATTAAATCTATCAAACACAATATTAAATTTGATTTATCACTTTTAACTCAAATTTTATTACACGCGCAATTTCACTGCCAAATTAGATATTAAAATTTTGTTTGAAATTCAACAAGGAAATGAAATGTGACGCGGTTGACAAGTGGAAATAATCGTAGTCGTTAACTGTTCGACCAGCCGTTCGACATGACAAATGACACACAAACACACAAACATATAAACATACAGACATACAGACATACATTTTGCATGAAGTGAATGACATGCGAATGATTAGCAATGCTCTGGAGGGGCGTAAACTAAAAGACAGTGGAGAGAAAGACTGGTCTGCATGCAGCTGTCGTAAATTGGTACGCAAAAATATGTAATTCAAATTGGCTGATGGATTTCAAAAAAGAAAACAAAATTCGATTACATTCATTAAAAACGTGTTAGTGAGCAAATAAAAGTACGGAAAGCGAAATTTTCGAATTGTTTTATTGCTATTTAATTCACCTTGCGCCATAAAAGCTTAAGTGTGCGTGCGCTGGTGTATGCGAAATATTCAAAACTAAAATGCAAAGCTTATGAGAAATTAACGTAGGTCAGAAAACTTTTCGTTTAATAATATATGCACATACATACATTTATAAACAGGTAAAAGGGCACTCAAAAATTGAACTACAGTCTTGCGCAAAAGTTTAAGAATGCTTTAATTTGCTGGGTGTGGGTTACCGGGCAAGTCGTTCCAGATAATTATGGACGTTATTATTTATTTTGTTTCTGATTTATTTGGTTATGTGTTGTGATGTCCAAAACTTAACCGTTTTCGAGATATCCGAAATAAAACACACCGACAGCCGACAAGACGGTCAAAAAATGAGAGCTTTTTTGGCTGCTTTCATCCTTTTCTTCGAGTCAGAGCAGTAAGCAAAGGGTATTGGTGAGAGAAAGTATTCTGCGCAGAGGAACACTCAATGCATTGCTCCTACATCTCCTTTCATAGGCCACAAAGTTCATTTAAAGAGTCTTGAAATATTTTTTTTCTTGGTACGTTCGCTCTTTTTAATTACATATTAGGTCACGGATCTGAATTTTTTCTGCTTTTAGCTAAAGAGTATGCCAATTCATGTAAATCATCAATAAGATTTGAATAAAGCCCTGGCAGTTAAAAATGGCTGGTTGATAAAATTTTGAGTTTACGATTTTTCACAAAATATTTGCTACTTCACATCATTAACAAAAAAAAACAACATTAAGCAAATAAAAAAATTGTTTATGGAAACTATTCTACAGTTTATCTTATCTTTTGGAATATCATGATTGATTTCAGAACTTGCAGAAGACTTATTTTTTCAAAAAAAGCAAAATCCGGATTTTGTCCTGTTTAATTCTTTTTTTTTTTTTAATTTTCTCAGATTTTTAGGTCATCCTGAACGTGGAGTTCAACGAAAATTCAAAGTTATATAAATTTTAGTGAAACAAATTAAATTTAGTGAAACGAAACAAATTAAGTTTTAAATTTTTTTTAAATTATTTTGGTTGAAAGGCATGGCTTAGCAAAAATTTGACTTAATCAATACGACTACTTAAAAAAATCGGCCACAAAAAGGACTCTCTTTCAAAGGTGTTAAAATTATTTTTTAGAATTCTCTTTCATCAGCTTTGCCATTCATTTGGATGCAAAAACACTTTTATTAATGGTTTACATGATGGAAAGAATAAAAAGATGGCGCCTATCGTGGTCCCGTTACTTGGCTCTCAGCGAATTTGACAACGAGTTACGTGATTTTAGCTCCAGTATGGCCAGATTACCATTTTCGTAACTTGATTTAGCATTTTTTTGTTTTTAAGTCTCTGAGTTTTACTTATTTCTTCGTGACATTTTTCTGGCCTGTTCTAATCAAAATGTAATGTTTATAATTTGTAAAATATACATTTTTTAATAATTATTTAAATAGTTCACTCAGTTTTATTTAGTTTTACTTTCTTTTAACATCTGGTGGCATTGCCCGCGATTGAAGTTGTTGTTGGTGCTTTCGGTAGTCAAATCTCTCTCTCGCTACTGCAGTGTTGCCTAGCCTTGGATATAAAAACGCACTAAAATGCCCATTTAAATAAAATAAAATACCAAATTTTTATTGAGTCACTTAAAGAACTTTGTATGCGTGACAAATTGTCTTTAGAATGTGCGTTTTTTCTTAAATGTGTTATGCTTATGTAATTTATGAGTTGTTTTGTTAAGCGAGACTTTTTTTGTTATATTTGAGGTTATGTATATTAACTAGATAAGGTACTCTTTTTGTAAAAATGCCAGTATGGTTTCTTTAGTATTTTCTGGTAGTTTGTGGCTTATTTTTACAATGAATACACCTCTTTATGTCCTATGTCCCACTAAGAATTGATGACCGGAAGAAACGATTACACCTCTATGGCTTTAATCCGCATTCAGTAAGTTGAAAAACTTTTTAAAATGTGTAAAAAGGTTTTCAATCTTACGAAGAGTTGAGAGAGGGACATTTAATATTCTTTTCAAAGGAGCAAAAAATTAAATTCACACTTTCAGAATATCAAGTTTTATAAGAACCAACTAATTTTTATTAGCACTAAAATCTTCGCAGAGTGGCCTTTTTAACCTTCTTTTGAATAATAATACAGTTTTTTTTAATTTAAAGCTTCGATAGCTTTTCGGTATAAAAAAGCACTAAATTTATTGCGAAGAGCAAAAAACGTGACGTCACGTACTCTCTAATGGGCGCAATCTTCTTTCTATCATTCCTGAATGTTTTAAATTATTAGTTCTTGAGAGTAAATTCTTTTTTCTTCTCTTCACAGGCCTGAAAATTGGAAAAATATGGTAAAAATAATGAATGATTAATGATTTCCGACGTAGCCCAATCATCCTACAATAATTACCAGAACAAGAAAAATGTCCAAGAGAGTGGACAATTAATTCGTTTTATTTGGATTTGAGAAAACAATCGTAAGCAAAGTAGAAAGAATTTTTTTAGAATTTTTATCTGAAATTCTTATTCTGGATATACTGGCAAGTTCTTCAAAAACCCAACTTACCGATTTGGACCGATGGCATGATACGGAGTTGTTCTCAAAGATGGCACCAGCTGAGTACCCATATTGATTTTCAATAACGGACATAATTGAATCTGTTGCAATATCACCGTACTTCTGGCCGTTCTTAATAACATCACTGAAGTGGTCCGTTTATACGGCAAGAAAAATAGTTTCAGTTGATTTAGCTCTTCTTGTTATACACGAATCCTTAAATATTTCTCCTCAAATTCGTCAAAACGTAGTGTAAATTGTCGGCGCAGGGCCAATTAAATTAGCTCTCATTTTACCACCCACACTTTTCCATTGCTACAAATTCAAGTTTCGATGCGCTCCTGCCCATTCTGATCACTTGGATCGCGTTTGCTATATAAGTATATTAATAGTTTTTTGGCTGTAAGAAAGTGCAAACTATTGCAGCCGTTTTCGTACATTTCGCGCACTAACAGACACTGGGTGCTGTTTCTTAAAATCATTTGATATTTCAGTAGCACTTTTGAAACACTCCTTCATACTCATTCTGTGTGTAACATTGTCTGTCCGGCTTTACCATATATTTTCCTGCCGGTCCCCTTTCTGCTGGCATTATTCAAACGGTTTTCCTGGTATCTTTGTTTTAAGCAAATTTGTCACTACAGCATGATTACGAGTACATCTCACTCTTCCCGTAATTTCAGGACAAGATATCCTTTGGCTGTCTAAAGTAAATATGGCGGCTTTGGTGTCGAGCGTGAAACGTTTGCATTTACCCGACTTTTTGAGAACACAGCGTAAAATGCGTGAATACTGATTTGTAAATAAATCATTTTTCACAACATTTTCTACGATTACTTCAAAAATTGCTTTGCCTACTCAGATGTAAAAATCAAAACCGGATCCCGCTGTAAGTATCGTTTCGAGTACCGCTTGAATATACAAATATCTCAAAATGTTAAGTGATAAGGTGTACTTGGCCTGGGTTTAGTAATAAACTGCACTTCTCAATGACATTTTCTCAATGATGTTCCATGAGATATTATGTATAGTAACGAAGTGGAAAACTTTTGACTAAATACTTGATAGGTTTATAAAAGTGTATCTCATATAGGCCCATTTGACATGATCTGCGAAAGATCTTTCGATTTTTCGAAAATACTTTCGTGGCTTTGTTTCTAATTCAGTGCCTCAATCTGGCGCTAGAGACTGGCCAGATAGTGCTTTAACAACAACACAACTTACATACGTGTTCTTGGTTGTCCGCTTTTGGTAAAATCTTTCTTGATTATACTCAAAAACACAACTGTTGTACAAAACTTCCAGAATCACCACTGGCTGTAGGCTGTAAAATTCACAGATTACTTAAATTTTCTATAAAAAGCACAGGTTGGACCTAATCTTTTCCATAGAACAAATTGTTTGGCGAGACTGGTTTCCTACAGATTTTTGCTTTAGAATTGAATTCTCTTGATAAATAAATTTTAAGATCATACAAATTGAGTTACAATTTGGCATTTTAGCTTATTTAGAACTGTAGGAATCTCCAATCTTTTGCGCAAGACTGTAATTATTTAAATTATCTATATCTACACTGCATCAAAAAACTATAGCGCAGCGACTTATTGAGAAGTTTTGCCAATTTATTAGTCTCTTATTTAATTTTAATACTCGTTTTTTATAAAAATATAGTTTATTCTCCTACAAAAGCCATATAAATTCAAATTTCAACCTTTGCGCATTTGAAAATAAAAAATCGAAACATTTTTAACAAAATTTCTCACTTATTACTCAGAACTGAAACAAACTTTTGGTATGCAGTTTTATAGCACATTGCATTTTTGTATGTTTGAAGTAGCTCAAAAAGCATTTAGATTTTGCACATTTTTTTTCTGGCATTGGCGTGCGCTTTTTTCTTCTTTCTGATTACAGAGTTTCAAATGTAGATGAACAATATTTGAAGCTTTTATTAATTTGCAAAAAGTTTCAGACTTCAATTTAGTTGCTTTTATAGGACAGTGATTATATTTTCATAAAAAAGTTATTAAATTTACAAAAAAACTCGCCCTAGTGCTCCTAGCGCTATAGTTATTTAACACAGTGTAACATTGAGATTTTAGAAATAACGAAAATGTGAAACAAAATTAGCAAAATAAAAATATAAAAATATTCAGCATGGAAAGAAAGCGAAAATTTTATAAAAATTAATTCCAATTGCGTGCGTAATGTTTTTGAATTGTCTACTTGCTTCTGTTGATTTGGAAGATAATAACATCTCTCAGTTGTAAATTTCATTGAGTAAAACTTTTGTTGGCAAATTGTGTAGTTGTTATTTTAATGTGATTTGGTCAAAAACTTTATTTTAAAATGGAATACGTTGCTTTGATCTTTCATTGATTGCAATTCAAATTTGTTGTCTGAGTCTTTTGTCAATTCAAAATGAAGTTCGTTGCTTCTGTCTTTCGATTTACCGTACAGCAGCACTATTTTGCATTTTTCGCTGCTGTCAATTGAATTTATGTGCGAACTTTGCATTTCCGACTCGTCTTTGCAACTCATCGATCATTTAGCGCTTGCGGTTCCACTTGTTTTTTTTTTTTGCTTGTTTTTGTTTTCGTTTACAAAATTTATTAACAATCCGAACGTAACGCCATGACAGTTTGACAATATTAATATATCGTTAACATTGATTTGTGTGTGAAGCGTTTTGAGCTTCAGTATTGCAGAGAAATATTTATCTCAACGCTTTCATTCGCACTCTTTGGAAGCTGTAAATAATTTTGGTTAGTGTCTAATGCTTAAAAACTATTGTATTTACATATTTGTACTTTCTGAAAGATGAAGGAAATGTCGAGTTGTATGAGCAATTGCACTCTCATTACATGCATCGAATTAGATGTGAACTATTTAAGTGTTGTCCGTATTACCGAGTAACTGATGAACTGCCGTTTATAGGATATTTGAACAAATTTGGAAATTTGCTAGGGTCTATAGGGGTGATGTGCAGAATTGGGAAATGTGTTAAGTTGCAGGTTTACGTCATCGACATTTAACAGAATCGCAAACTGTTATCAGTTTCTATTGACTTACATTTTTTTTGTATTTTTTTGTATGAAAATCAATTGAAATTTCTTGAATAAAAACCAACTTTTGAATACTTTAAAAGTTATTATAAAAAATTATGATTTCCAAAACCTTAAGATGGAGAGATTTTGAATTTTCCTTCATCTATATGAAACAATTATTACTTATTTTACGATTTAAATGTTTTATCTTTCTTGAATAATGCAAAGCTGCTTTATGGCCCCACATATATTGATCTGAGACATTAACTCTAAGTAAAAGAACTAAGAGATTTCAATTTGACTGACGACGTTGATATTTTCTCACGTAAAGGTAGTACTACTTTTTGGTGTAACTTTTTTATAAATAGTTGGTTTGTGTTTGTTAATTTATCTAATTCGTTGCCCAAAAACATTAGGAAAATTTGTTATACAAAGAGACTGGTTGAGAGAAAGGCCTTTATATCGGTAATGACTTACTCAAAATGCAAATATTGGGTAGTCGAAAAAGTCTTTTCGTTTTTTGTCAATAGATTTCGTTGGACTTATCTATTTCCAGTGCTACCAATCACATTGTATCACATCATATGGTGTTAGAAGATGACATTTTAAGCTTCATTTAAAACAAAAAAAAATTAAATTCCGAGGAGTCTAAAAAAAAGTTATAGCTGTTCAAAAATGAGTGAAAATAATGAAGAAATTCGCTATATTTTGTAATTATTGTATAAAAAAAGGAAGAATGCCACGCAAGCCACCAGTGAAATTTGTGAAGTTTACGGAGACGATGCTGTATCAGTTCGTGTAGCACAACAATGGTTCGCTAGCTTCCGTTCTGGACATTTCGATGTGAAAGATGCACCTCGCTCCGGTCGACCTATCGTTGAAAAAGTCGATGAAATTATGGAAAAGATTGACCAGGACCATCACATAAGCTGCCATGACATCGCCCAGGCCCTAAACATTCATCATCAAACGGTTTTGAACCATTTAAAAAAGGCTGGTTACAAAAAGAAGCTCGATGTTTGGGTACGACATGAATTGTCTGGGAAAAATTTCATGGACCGAATTAACATCTGCGATTCTTTGCTGAAACGAAATGAAATCGAACCATTTCTGAAGCGAATGGTAACAGGAGACGAAAAGTGGATCAAATACGACAATAATGTGCGAAAAAGATCATGGTGCAAGGGTGATGAAGCTCAACAAACGGTCGCAAAGCCAGGATTGACGCCTCGAAAGGTTATGCTGTGTGTTTGGTGGGATTGGAAAGGAATCATCCACTATGAGCTGTTTCAGCCTGCTCGAACGATTGATTCTACACTTTACTGTCAACAACTGATGAGATTGAAGCAAGCAATCGAAAAAAAATGGCCAGAACTGATCAGCAGAAAGGGCGTTGTCTTCCATCAGAATAACGCTAGGCCACACACATCTTTGATGACTCGGCAAAAACTGGGAGAGGTTGGCTGGGAAGTTTTGATGCACCCACCATATAGCCCTGACCTTCCGCCATCGGACTACCATTTGTTTCGGTCAATGCAGAACTCCCTTAATGGAGTAAAGTTGGCTTCAAGAGAAGCCTGTGAAAATTACTTGTCGCAGTTTTTCGCCGAGAAACCACAAAAGTTTTACACTGATGGAATAATGTCTCTAGAAGAAAAATGGCAAAAGGGGGTTGACCAAAATGGTACATATTTGGTTTAATAAAGTTCATTATAAATATAAAAAAATGAGTTGAAGTTTGATTAGAAATACGAAAAGACTTTTTCGACTACCCAATAATTTTTCCACAGGAATCCTAGAAATGTGTAAAGTGGGGAAAGTTAAGGACTCGACTTAGGGTTATAGGCTACCTACACTGAAGGATTAAAACTAAATAATAAGGCCAAAAGTGTTCAGCTGTAGCACCTACGCCTACAGCTACCTGATTACTCCAGCATCTTTCAAGCTGAGTTAATAGCTATAAAAGAGGTTGTGTCATGCGTCAAGGACTCGCCCACTGTAGCGGTCATAGAACCCCTCGGTGCCATGTTACCTCATCAAAAGTGGCGATCGTATTTAGAGCTACTTTAAATGAGCTGCTTAAGAGGTACACCACAAACTTTGTCGAGGTCCCTGGTCACAGTTACATTTTTAGAGAATGTATTCCTAATGAGCTGGCAAAGAGGTAAACTGATCTTAAATCAGTCAATTCTGTCCAACATATGGGCAACTCTTTACCCTCCAGCAAGCTCTGTATCAGGTCGGTCTATATCGCATAGGCCAACAGTAGATGAACCACGGAACCCAATTGTGAGGTAACTAGACAGGTCTGGTCAAGAGATAATGAAAACAAGACTAAATCCCTCATCAATCTAGAACTGCCTTCCATCAGTACAGTACTTGGTATTACCATCGGGCATTGTCAAATGGTCATGCATGAGAAACGTATGGGGTTTCTTTCAAATAATCTCAATTTTTTCATAGCTGCATAGGAACGAGGAGGAGCGATTAAAACTTCATCTGTAACTGTCAGGACGCGATATCGTTGTCTAAACTATTACAATAATATTTTTGATCTCTAGTAGGCCCGAAAGCTCCGCTTATAATATTTTATCGCTTATCAGAGATACGTAGTGATTTCACGACATCAGAAAGCAGGCAAGTCTCCCTGAGCGCAATCAAGTATACATGAATAAAATGTTTACAACGGGCTTCCAGGTCTAAGTAAGCTTCTGCACATCCGTAATCTAACCTAATTAAAATATGATCAATAATATAAAGCAGTGTTATCTCTTCGGCAGCATACCGTCAATATATACTGGCTATCATGACGTAAAGAAGTTCCCGAAAATGAGGAATCAAATGAGTGCGCGAAAAAAATTCTGTTGCGGGATTTGTGGCAAGCATACAAATCTGTCTGGTTTTCCTCTTTTCAGATACTTAGAAAAAGGTTAGAGCAGCTGCCAGCATAATCTCGACTAACTGAGAGAGCTGCTGAGTTTCCCATACACTTGGACCAATAATCGATGTACCAGGAACGCTGATCTAGCTGAGGTGCTTAAAAGTGAGAGGGAATGCTAACTAGTTGCTGAACTCTATGACCGCCAAATTCAGAATGCGCATAAAGATTACTATCGAAATTTTAAAGGTAAAGAAAATATAGAGTTTATTCAGCATATCCTGAGCAAATACGTTTTAGAGTTTTAATAAATTACTTGTTCGAAGATATGCAAAGATCACCTAAAGCTCGGAATTTAAGGCTGTTAGTAATCCATACTACTGACGAAATCTTTCTTGCGTACTGCAATGGATCTCTGTGGTAACGGCGATTCGCTTTAATGTGCCTCCTTTCCGTTAATAGTGTTGTGCTTATCTTGAGCACTGCGTTGCGACTAGAAATACAAAGTTGCAGTATGCTTACTTACTATGTCTCTAAGTAAGTATTTACTTATATATTAATTGCAATACGATATAATTTCAAAATCATTATCTTCCTTTTATTGCTTGACCATTTTTTTAATTTTCTTCTTCTTCTTGCAAACACTGAATTCCGCAACATTTCCTTGTTTACAAAACTATTTCAAAATTCTTACTTTTTTCAAATCTTACCCACATATTTGCCCAAAACCCATTTTTTTATATTTTTTAGCCGCCTTCTCGTGATCACCTAATGCGCTTCACTGTTGTTGCAATTGGTAGTCCAAATAAGTAAGTCAAAATGATTGCATGATTTTTCTTTTATTTATATTTTTTTTCGCTTTAATTTTTATGTCAAAATATTGCAAGCATCGCTCTGTCTACTTCGTCAGCTGTTAACCACTCTGTCAACATGTTGCCTTCATTCGAATTGCACTCCAGTTTAGTTGAATGAATTTATTTCTATTGCGCTCGTGTATTTATGGTTTCTGGTTATATTGGTTATGTGTGTGTTTGTGAGTGGTTTAATTTGATATATTATAAATACTAATTTTTAAGTGTAGTGAGTCGGCTGGAAAAGTAACTTGCTAGAGCATCCATTCCTATCAAAAGGCAAAATTTATTTTGGGTGTTTTGTGTTTTTTGGTTTTGTTATTTCCAATGCCGCAGTGTTTCAATGAAAAGCCGTTGAGGAACGAGTTGTGCCCCGAATTGTATAATGTGGATATATCGAACTAACAGATTTGGTTACTGAAATATTTTATAATAAAAACCGTCTCATAAGTTTACATTTTTAATGCGCTACACTGAAATAGTTTGGAACAAAGAAAACTTTCTTTGTAGCCTCGCCGGTATATACGAGGTACAAAGGGAGGCGAATTTGTGGCTCGGGGCTCGTATGACATTGAAAATATATATTTTTAAATAGATATTAGATAAATTATGTTAATCAAATATGATTGCCGCTTAACGCAATGTAAGTACAAGTACACATGGGTCGGTTGGGCCATTGTAATACCATGTCAGAGAAAGTCCTTACTTTGCCTTTGAAATACATACCATTGCAATTGAGTGCCGAAAGTGTTGTAAAGGTTCGTTAAGTACAGGGCCCGCCATCTATCGTTACGGATTTGAACTAGGTATTATTTGAAGAATGGTAACACTTAGCTGTCATCTGATTTGACAGAAAATTAGTTTTATTCTTCCGCTGAACGAAAATGGTTGTGTATACGCTCAAAGAACGCCGGGAAATATTGCGTCATTACTTTGAAAATCATGGTAATATTGCAGAATGTGTACGAAAATTACGTACGGCAATGGCAAGAAGAAAAACACCGAATGAAGCGTATGTGCGTTACTTTGCGAAAAAAGTAAGAAAAACTGGGTTGCTTATTGACAAACCAACGCGTGACCGACCAAAAACCGTGCGTACACCCGAAAATACTGCTGCTGTGGCCGAGAGTGTTCGTGAATCACCAGGAACATCAGCTCACCGTCGTTCTCAACAATTGGACATTTCGGAGACATCATTGAGACGAATTTTGCGTAAAGACCTTCGTATGACGCCGTACAAAGTCCAATTGGTTCGGCAGCTGAAGCCGAGGCAGTCATATGAAAGAAGTTGTGTTCCATCATTAACCGGAAGGATTGTACTTCAAAATAAAAAAAAAACAGTTAAGAAAAATATTGAGTAGTTTCTTTTTTATAGCATTTTTAATTCCGTAAAGTTATATGGCGGACCCTGTATATTTATATGGAATCAACAGTAGCCGTGCATAGTGCTAAAGTATGTATCTAGTTTCTTGGCTTGCGTTCTGTTGTTCACCATAGTAAGATAGCATAGCCGTATAATAGCTACGATCTATACTATAAAGGTGGTATGTCTGTACGTTGTCCGCGCATCACTACGGAACGACAACACCAGATGACGTACAAATTTTTATATATTCATATTTTCACCCAATGAAGGTTATAGGCATGTTTTTATGGTGGAACTCCCTTTCCACAGCCCCCAGGCCGCGCCACCACTCTCATTTGTCACTAATAATCGAATATTTGCTTAAATTTAATCTAAAAAATCTAAGTTTTTCTCACTATTTATAGCACACTCTAGACTTCATAATCCGCATACGCTGTTCAACTATGACCCAAATGCAAAGTTCAAAAACGGTTTGAGATAGAAAATTGATAAAAATAATTTTGCTTGATATTTTTCTGATTGGGTGTTTTGCTTTTATTCAACGAGACATAGCAACGGATGCAGGGTATTGTAATATTATGGTTATTTATAAAAAATTATTTTCTATGAAATTATTGTTTGTAATTCTTTTATATACATATCCTATATCCCTCAAAACTACTCCTACGCGAGCGGGGCCGCGTGTTAAAGCTAGTATGTCTATATAACATAAAATATGATCATAGTTATTAACTAATAGTAAACCGTTTTTTAAGCAATTGATGGTTAAAAAAGTTTCGAAATTTTCAAGCCTGCAATTATCAGTTTTATTTCGGATTTTATCGTCTTAATTATGGCCAAAGTCTATTTTTTACTACAATTACTATTATTTTCAAAACCTCCTATCTTGACATATTGTGTCGACTGTTTTTTTTATAAGCTTAACTGCAGGCAGGAAGTCATCTGGATTTATGATTAAAATTTTTGTTTTTTCCATTTGATGTGTAAAATGCTTAAATCAATAAAATAAGTTTCAATATGAAAAAAAACTTGAGAAAAAAGAGAAAACTTTTAATTAAAAATATTTCAGAATACATTTCAATGGAAAAATTAAGACAATCCTTTTCGGTAATAAAAGAATAGTCCTTTTATTTAGAAATCCGAATAGCCATGGAATCAGGTGTCAAAAACCGAGGAGAAGTGATAATGAACCCCGAATTTCAAGCGAAAAGTTGCCATCATGACGAGCAAAATTTGAATTAAAAATTCAGGAGCAGCCAATTTCGACACATCTTGACGTCAAGAAAAAGAACTGAAGACATGCTTAAACTCGATATCTCACACTTTCATTTTCTATGAAGTACAAGCCTGAACAATCAGACACTACTTACTTAATTTAAATAATCTTACTAAAATCTGCAAAAGATTTTAATTTCGACTTATACTCGTTTCAATGTCAAGTAAACATTTTACAAAGAAATTTGTCCAAACAATCGCAATATTTCAAAGAGTTCCGGAACTTATCGTCTAAAACCCAACTTCTAGACAGTTAGCTTTGGGATCATTTTCTTAGATGATCAATAAAATGAAATTTACTAGCCGAGCCAATAAATTATTTATAATTTTAAATTGCACTTTCATCCATTTTGTTTTCTCAATTGCCAGATAAGTAGAAACTTGCTTGATCTGAAAAGGACTCCTTTATGTGCAACAGAAGTACATTGTAATGCAGCGAAGAAGATTTTCTCAGACCATTAATTACAAAGCCTTCCTCCCTCGTAATATATTTGCGAAAATACACAATCAGCATGTTGAAAAAAAAACTATCCACATTTTCAATGAAATAATTACTGTATGAACTCTATCGCTGCCTATTATCTACCGCTTTCATAGAAAAGAGGGGAAGTAAGAGTCGGTAAGATAAGCCCAAAGTTTATCGATCGTCTTTCTGTAGGCCTGTTTGACATAGAAAGCTTCTCTAATGTTTTTTCTCACATCAATAACAGGTTAATATCTCGAATGGGCTTGTATGTGACTGCCAGCTGGTAGAATCCGGGTTCTAAACCCACTGTGAAAATGAATCCTCAATATGATGAGAAGGTTTTTTCTATTAGCTCCACGTAAACAAAGTTCTTCCTTTCGGAGCTGTCATGAAACTGTAGAACTACGCGCACCACAACACCCAACAACAGATTATATATACATTAGGCCGGGCCGATTTGTGGGGAGGCAAAAAAATCGCAGATTGCTCTGTGAAAATCGTATTCTAGGGATCAAAATAAGAAACTTTGCCGAAGGAACCATACCTCTAAAACGAATTCTGATGTCCCCCAACTTGGGTCGAACTTTTTAGTTTCTTTTCTCATGCAAAAGCCAAAAATGGTGATATTTTGAAATGATTGTATGGGGAACCCCCAGGGGAGTTCCAGGTGGTGTGCCACTGGCATGGGTGGATCGGCCGTCCAAAGTTAGTGGGGGTCGGTCATACATTTGGACTCGATTGGAGCACTCTAAATGGGTTAAAGTGGGATTTTTCGTTCGACCCAAATTGGGGGACATCAGAATTCGTTTTAGAGGTATGGTTCCTTCGGCAAAGTTTCTTATTTTGATCCCTAGAATACGATTTTCACAGAGAAATGAGCGATTTTTAAATCGACCCGCCCTAATATTATATTTATATACATGTGTACTCTCTAGAATGACCCCCAGATAATTCGGGTTAATTTAGGGGTCAGTTCGGGGTATCTTATTTTGAGAGGAAACCAACTCGGATTATTGCACCCATTTGTGAATGCCATAGAACTTAATAAATTTTTTTTTTTTTGTGCTCTTATTTACAATGGAAGACCTTTGTTGGCTATTTGGAGATCTCCTTTGGTATCACTTGGAGTATTTTGCTTATCATAGTGGTATGTGCCGTCAACTTCGACCCACCCACATTCATTTGCATCGACACTGTGTATTAACCACTATGTTCCTCATCAAAGATATAGCCGATCAAAATATAGCTTGTTTGAGGTATGCCTTCCATGCTTTTCCTGATCGAAGCGCCCTTCTCCACATTTATCATCTGGCAATCGATTGCCAATCGAGTGATACCTATAAGTGGATTAGCTTACGCCAACTGAATCATTTATAGATGTTAAATAACACTCCCGTGACATTTTAGTAGTCTTTGCAATATAAGTTCATCCTTTTACCTGGTTTTCTTATGCAGACTACCCTTGCCACTATCAATGCGTTGGGTCACGGGTGGTCCTCATGTGGAACACTGAAGAAATAATTCCAATTTATAAGCGCTCCTGAAATCCATAAGCAACAGCACTTGTGTAAATTCCTAAATTTGATTTGAAGCTTTGAAACTAAGCAAAGTGAACACTACTCAAGGATAACCAAACGCCCGACAAACAAATAGTGAACTCTCCAATATTTCCTTCGCCTCTGTTTTTCCAACTCTTTCTTTCTTTCTTTGGTTTTATATTTATTTCTTTATTTTTTATATTTCCCGCTTTGCTATCACTCCATATATTATATATCAGTAGGTGAGCTAGTGAGCTTTGCAAATACCACAAACATAGTTGAAATTGTTGCTACTCTGTAGTTGCTGCAACTTTCGAACCAGATCTATGCAATGCTTTTCCACTCAACGTATTGATTTTGAACACCACTGCCAATTTCGCAGATCCTCACATGCATTTTCGGAAAGAGCCTCTTTTTAACCGAATTTTCAAAGCCGCTTTAATGAAAAATTGTTCAGATTTCGTTCCTTTTGCGTCCATTGCGCCAGGTGTTTGAAGTTTTAATGAATACGTACGAGTATTTTCTGTTCATAGGCATAAAAATGCATCCACCTGTTTTTTATTTTTAAATTTTTATAACCAATTTTTTTATTACTCTTAATTTTTCGTGTGCACTCAAGTGCCGGTTGTGTAATGTTGAGAAATTATTATTTCACGCTCGCGCATATGTCAATACGAATCTGCAATTAACGCATGTCGCATATAACGGCTTTGTTTTTGTTTTTGATTTAATAAAAAAATTTTATTTATATTGTTTGTTTTTATTATTATTACCTTGTAATTTGGGCGCATATAAATTGCGTTTGCGGTAAGTACTGTTTTGGTTTTTGACTTTGGCCAGTAACAAACAACTCACCACACAATTTTTATGAGGAGAGAGTGGTGTGCTGTAAATAAAATTATATTACGAATAGTGTGCAATTTTTTATAGGGTAAAACTGAAAATATTTTTTTATCAAGTGGACGGTAAGGGGCATATTAGACACTAATTCGATTTTGAACGCCAAAGTGCCGAAATGCATTTACATATATATGTCATATGGCTTATTTGCAATGTAATATAACAATTATAAGTTATATAATCATGCTAGAATTATAACTAAATTACATTGCCAATAAAAACTGTTGACCAGTTTCAAAAGTCAAATTTGTTACAGAGAAAAGTTTCGAAGGAATTATAAAGAGTGAAGCTCTCTATTAATTATGTATTACAACTTCATTCATTTGGGATGTAGACCGCAAAACAAAAAAAAAAATTGAGCATAACCTCGCACGAGACCAACACGCGCAGTAGCTTAATGCGGCAGAAGTATTGTTGTTGTTGGTGTTGCAGTACTGTTTAGTTAGTGGGCGCCATCGTCGGTAGGGCCAAGAAACATGTTTCAACGGGCTGAGTCCAAAGGGATAGGTGGGTTTAAAGTGGCATGCGAATAGGTGGCTAGGAGTCTTTGTCATACTGGTTGATATTCATGTAAGACCAAAAACATCACACGCATCCAATAGATCAGACGGATGGGGCCTGAACAGACGACCATTGAACCTTGCTACAGTTGCCATGTATAATTCAAACCAGTTATCGGTTTTAAGATAAAAGAGTTACCTCACCACCAAGCAATTTTTTTTTCCGATGGCCCAAATTTTCGATGGTTCTATGCCGTTAATGTGCCGAACTATATCATCCTTTAGCTCTTGAATTGTTACTAGCTTATCAACGGACACCTTTTCTTTCAAATAATCTCAAAGAAGGAAGTCCAACGGTGTCAAATCTCATGATCTTGGCGGCCAATTCACATCGCCGCGACGTGAGATTATGGTAGGTAGGCAGGTAAGATGGCAAGAGTACCCCAGGTACACTACAAGTAGCACTTACGTGCCGTTTTGATACCATAATGTGGACCACTACCTGTGATAGGATTTAGGGAGGAGATAAACCGTCTACAGCCATCCGGTGCTGTTGATGTAGCGGAGGAGAGAAAAGGGATCTAGGCTAGAGAATTTCATCAAGTCATCCCCAAAGGGGACGCTGAGGAATCTCAAGCGCCTAGCCGCCAGAGCCGGACATTTGTAGAGAAAGTGTTCCACAGTCTCTTTCTCTGCAGGATCCCCACAGCTTCTGCAATGGGGGTTGTACGGAATTCCAAGCTTCTCCGCATGAGTGCCGAATGGCGGGGGGTTCCCATCACCTTAAGCGTTCTGTTTATATCGTATTTAGGCCACAGTGCTTTTGAAATGGCACACGATGAAACAGACCTCCATCTGTCTTGCGGTTTCTTTAGAAAGAAGTTGTGTTGTTTCCCTTTAACGACGGCCAAGGGGATACCGATGTCTGAGAAGGGGGCAGCTGGATCCGGTTCTGCCGCCCCCTTCCTGGCAAGCTCATCGGCAATTTCATTTCCCTCTATATTCCTGTGCCCAGGAACCCAGATGAGGGAAATGTTTCCTGCACGTCCGAGACGTTTAAGTTCCTCCTTGCAGGAGTTCACGAGAAGAGAGCTGCAATATGGCAACGACAGTGCCTTGATTGCAGCTCGACTATCGGAAAAAATATTAATGTCTCCCTCCCAACAGCGATCCCGAAGCATTTTGCATGCCTGCAGGATCGCGAAGACCTCTGCTTGAAAGACGCTGCTTGTCTCCGGCAGTTTAAAGGAGACCGAGATGCTGGCTGATTGAGAGTAGACCCCCGCTCCCACTCCAGACTCCATTTTGGATCCGTCAGTGGAAACAGAGGCATCTATATCCGCACCAACTCTCCCCTCTTTCCAGTCTTGCCTGCTCGGAAAGATAGCCCTAGCACAACCCTCAAAGCACAGTTTGCGGATGGAGAGGTCGGTGCGAATATCAGAGAAGGAAGGGGAGATCTGCTTCAAAATGTTGCTATGTCCTACAGGAAGTTGTTTCCAAAGGCCAAACTCCTTCAGCCTAATAGCACTCTGAGCAGCAATGTATTTAACCTGCAGATCCACAGGAATTAAGTGGAGAATAACGTTGAGCGCAGCGGTGGGGCATGTTCTACAGGCCCCAGTGATGCCCACACATGCAGTTCTCTGCACTCTCTCTAATTTAGTGGAGTTGTAGCCCTTCCGAAGAGCTACCCACCAAACTAGGCAACCGTATGTCAAAATTGGCAGAACCAGTAAGTTGTACATCCAAAGTACGACACGTGGCTTGAGACCCCATTTTTTGCCGAACATAGATTTACAGGCGTAGAAGGCTATATTGGCCTTCTTAACTCGATTTTCTATGTGCAGCTTCCAGTGGAGCTTGGGGTCAAGTATTACACCAAGATACTTGACTTCCGATGAAAGTGTAAGACACTGGTTGTTAAGTCTAGGAAGCTTAAAAGGTGGAGGCTTATATTTTCTGGTGAATAGCATCAACTCCGTTTTGTCAGAGTTGACTCTGAGACCGCAACTGGCGTCCCATTTGCTGAGTGTAGCCACTGTACCTTCCAAAATTTCAGCCATTACTGATGGGAAGGGACCTGAGACCATTAGGACCAAGTCATCGGTATATGCTACCACCTTTACCCCACCCCTGTTTAAGCGAATTAAGGCTTCATCTACAGCTACTAGCCAAAGGAGAGGCGAGAGGACGCCGCCCTGCGGTGTGCCCCTATGTACGAATCTGGTGATTCTAGCCCCTCCTGCCACCGCATTTATTTCCCTACCACCAAGCAGGGACGAGATCCAGAGGTAGATAGGTCTTTCCACCCCTAGCCTATTTAGAGCCGTGACAATTGACTCCGCCGTAATATTATTAAAGGCGCCCTCTATGTCTATAAAGGCCGCCAAAGTGAATTGTTTTCCCTCCAGAGATTTCTCTACAGTTCCTACTACCTCATGTAAGGCTGACTCGGTAGATTTCCCTTTCAGGTAAGCGTGTTGGGCTGGAGAAAGTCTGGTTTCACAGTGCTCTCGGATGTGACAGTCGATCACTCTTTCAAACACCTTGAGAATAAAGGAGGTAAGACTTATAGGCCTGAAGTCCTTGGCCAGGACGTGGCCCCTCCTTCCTGCCTTAGGAATGAAGACCACTTTGGTTTTCTTCTAGCTAGCAGGAACGTGGTTCAGCGAGATACACGCCGAGAAGATCTTTTGAAGAACGGGAACCACCACGGTTTTAGTCTTCTGAAGCATTACTGGCATGATACCATCGATGCGTGGAGATTTGAAAGGAGAAAAACTCTCGATTGCCAAGTTCATTCTGTTGACGGACAGGACCGGTGTCAGGGACGTCGCAGGTAACCCCTCCTGCCGGTTCGCGTCTTCTTTACAGACTGGAGCAATAGAGTTTTCCGGAAAGTGGGCATCAATAAGGATTTTTAAGGATTCGCCTGCAGATTCAACCCCCTCCCCGTTCTCTCTTTTGATTAGAGTTTTACAGGAGTGGTCCTTGGATAGGATCCTGCTGAGTCTGGCCGAGTCTTTTACGGATTCGATGGATTCGCAGTACTCTTTCCAAGAGAGCAAAATCTGCGTAGCTACATAACCTCAAAAATGGGCAAAAACAGCGTTTTTGCACTTTTAGGTTAGGATATCTCAAAATCCTGACGTGATAGAGCAATTTAAGCCCCGGATTCGGATTCTGCGCAAAAAATTACTTCCAAAATGACCCTACACTTTCCTAGAACAAAACGTTGTTGACCTGTGTAATTATTAAAAGGACTCTGTTAGTATGTTTCAAATCGAACTTTATTTTAATAATTTTCGTCTATTTTACTTCTATCGATCTTAATTAAGATATAAATCATATTTTTTTTTATTGTTTTGTGTAATTTTTTATTTTACAAATTCAATATTTAATGGTTTATAAAAATGAATGTTACCTATTGTAAAAATGCGTGTATTGGTATGTATGTGTATGTAAATTGTATTGATGTATGTATTAAATCTGCCAATGTATATAAGCTAATATTCGAAGAGTATTGGTAAACAGTAAACTTGTTGGTATAATGTTGATAATTTTATATTAATAAAAATTTAATAGCATTAATAAGTGTAAAAATTTATATTAACAAATACTTCAAAAATTGTTTGATAACATTAGTAGTGTTGTGGCTAAGTATGTATCGTTCATATTTATAAATGGGAGTGAGGATTTAGGCTTCTGTACATTTGGAATTAAGGTACAACGTTTTTTTTTTTTGTAATTTATTTTGATGAAAATGTGTTTATTTTTTTCTTTGTTTTCGAATTTCAATATAACAACATTTCGAGTTGTACTCAAAATTATGACCATATTCGTGACTCTTTATTACAATACCTAAATGTTTTACTTTTTATTTTATTTTTTACATACATTTTTTTTAGTCTAAGTAAGTTTTGTTTTGTAAATTTCATGTATTTGAAGGAAGGAAGCATGAAGGCAATTAATTTTTGGAATAATTACCATTCTAATTTTTACATATTTATAAATTTCTTAGTATTTATTTAATATAATTTTTTGCATATCAGATTCATAAAATAAATTAATATTAATTTTTTTCAATAAATTGTAGCAATGATAAACGCTTTGTCAAAGCTAAAGGTAACTTTAGTGTTTTGCGTAAATTGACTTTGAAAAATTTATATTAAATAATATTTGTAGGTATATCAATTGGTGTCTATATTCTTATACAAATAGTTCGACGCATACAATTTTAAACATATATCAAAATATTATTTAATTAACTGGAATACATACATACAGTGTTTGGATACATACACACAATGGCATGGAGCCTATTACACTATCACCTCTTGCACGGAAAAATATTGTTCTGAATTATTACTGAACTTACTTAAAATTCTTTAAAAGTAAAGAATAAATAGTTGTTTAACTCAAACATAAACAATCGCAGAATTTATTAGGTTGGGGAAAAAGTTCATAGCGCTTTTATATTTTATTTTATTTTACAACGATTTGTTTGCTGTTTGGCAAAGGGTAAGTATTCATTCGATAGAACTCTTTCTGCTCTACAAAATTATGTTATTTTTTTTTTTTTTTAGTTATTTAATTTTTTATTAGTTTTGAGCCTTAGAAATGGAATATCCAGGAGGTAAAAATCAATATTTTCGACACCTGCTTTTCTTTGCTTTTCATCGAGGTCAAAAAGCTGCCGAACCAGCCCATGACTTTTGCGACCTGTATGGAGAAGGTGTCATAGGCGAGTCAACAGCACGGAAATGGTTTGACGTCGATGACATGTCTCGCAGCGGAAGACCTTCTGAATTCGATGAAGAACGTCTCAGGCCACTTTTGAAGGAGAACGATCGCCAAACCGGTCGTGAATTGGTGGGAAAAATGAGCTGCGATCATAAAACGATTCTCAATCACCTTCATTCAATGGGATTTACTAAAAAATTGGGAGCCTGGGTGCTTCAACGAAAAAAACAAACAAAGTGTCCTTCAAATTGCTTCTCAGCATCTCGCCCGACATCGAGCAACACGCGGTCATAAATAGCGCTTTTTGTACCGAATCGTCACGGGAGATAAGAAATGGTACATATACATCAATATAGGTGAAAGAAAGGTATTGAACCAAATCAATTTTTGTTTGAAGACTGAGTCATAACTAAAGGTAGGTTGTTAAAGTTAGTCTCCAAATTCGAGATATGAGCCTCCGAAACTCGAAATAGGGACCTTAGTAAAAAATTATTTAAAATTAATGTGTGCCAACAATAAAAAAAGGAAAAATATGGGTGAATAGGATTACTAATTAGTAATTTCTTTATTTTTATAAAAGAATAGGTGATTTAAAAAATTTTTTTTTTAATTTTTTAGACACAAAGTATATGCTATGCATATCAAAGAAAAGAGCATCTACTTTTTTTTAACATCAGTCAACAATTTTTAAAGTGTGAGGTATTTAATTTTATTAGTTTGGGGGAAAAATATCAATTTTTTTGCGTACCCGGAAAACCACACATACGAAACCGAAGGACTACAGGCTGATTAGCCTATCATCCTTCCTGTTAAAAACGGTAGAGCGATTGCTAGATGAGCACATCAGAGGAAAGATCAGCAACAAGCTATCTCCTTCTCTATATGCATACAGCAAAGGCAGATCAGTAGAGACAGCGCTCCGATCGCTAGTCGATACGATTGAGAAGTCACTTCATTATAAGGAATATACCTTTGTTGTTTTTTGGACATCGAGGGCGCTTTAAATAACATACCTCCGGAAGCAATTATCAAATAGCTAACGGAAATGGGAGTAAGCACAGCGCTCGTTTCACTTATAGAACGAATGGTAATCGGGCGGACGATATGCGCAAATTTGGGGAAACATCCATTAAGAAATTTCCGATCAGGGGTACACAACAGGGTGGGGTAATCTCTCCACTTCTGTGGAACCTGACCGTCAATAATTTTCTTCAAGAACTGGAAAAAATGGGAGGTAAGATAATTTCATATGCCGATGATATTGTTATAGCAATCTCGGACACACACCTTCCAACACTGTGTGATCTTCAACAAAGAGTTCTCAACAGACTATCACTTTGGTGCAAAAGTCGAGGACTAGAAGTGAATCTAGAAAAAACAGAACTGGTACTATTCAGCAGAAAACATAAAACACCTGCCCTTCAACAAACATTTTTAGGAGAAAACACCTTAAAGTAACAGAAAGCGCTAAATATCTAGGAATCAATCACAGTCGCAGATAGAGTACGCAAAGCTACGTCGGCGATATACTCCTGCGGAAGACTCATTGGGGAAAAATAGGGTTTGAAACCCAGAATGATAGACTGGTTGTACACAGCAGTAATTAGGCCAATTCTCTACTACGGTATTGCAATATGGTGAAATTCCCTGGAGAAGGGCGTGAACATTAAAAGAGTTGATAAGGTCCAAAGACTTGCATCTGTTCTTATAACCGGTGCAATGCCAACCAAACCATCGAAAGCACTGTAGGTATGTATGTGATATTAAACTTCCTTCCGGTAGACCTGCAGGCAAAGTAGATTGTGCGCAGTGCGTCAATAAGGCTGAGCACTTTAAGTAAGTGGTCCCAGATTATGGCCACGGTAAAATCCTGGATGGCAAGTTGGGATTTCCCGGACAGGTGGACCATACAGACCACTTGTCACTACAACGTTCACGACCCTCCTATCCTCGAGGGAAGAGTGGGAACGGGACGTGCTAAGACAGGACGAGTCCATCCATGTATACACAAATGGCTCAAAGCTCCAGGGCAGGGTAGGCGGATAAAGTCCGGCGCAAAACAGTCTACAACCTCCAAGGTAGCCATAAAATACCGCGCATCTCTTAACGAGATGGCTGAGTCATTTCGCCGAATGACAACATGGGTTCCTGGCCATTTTGACATTGAGGGGAACTGCAAAGCCGATGAACTAGCAAAAGTCGGTACCAAATTCACTGATGAGTACATCGACAATGATCTAGGTATACCCTTGCAAACATGTAAACTATGTACGTATCCGTGAAGAAATTGCAAGAGTAGCGAATGAAAGATGGCGTAATGAAGCCACTTGCAAAATCGCCCGACAGCTGTGGCCGACTCTCAATGCTAACCGCACGGAGCTTATACTAAGAAGAGACAATCACAGTCTTAACACAGTCAGTTATTACGGGGCACTGCCTAAACGGTAGGCACGTCCAGAAAATGGGTGTGCAAACACATGACTTCTGCAGCAGTTGTCTAGATGAAAAAGAGGAAGAGACTATCCCGCACCTTCTGTGCCACTGTCCTGCTCTATCCAGACGTAGAGTCGCCATTTCGGGTGGACAATCCTTTGATGAATTGTAATATCTGGGTTCTGCCGAAATTAAGGATCTTACAAATTTTTTGAAAAGTACACATTGGTTTTAGGAGGAATAAGGGCTAGTTCCCCCACGCGGCATCACAATGGGCCATGAGCTTGAGTGTGTCCCCCAGTGGACAACCGCTTCAACCTGACCTAACCTACATAACTATAGCATAGGGACTTATTGCCAAGTTTTGGCAACTAATTTGTTTCTTATTTAATTTTAATATTTGCTTATAAAAACTTCAAACTTTTTAATCTGGATTTTAAAAAAAATTCCAGTATGAAATTTCATAACTCATTGAATTTTGGTATAATAAAGTAAAAGTTTCAAGTAAGAAAATCGGGTAGATTTCTAACATTTCTTTTTTTGCTGAAAGACTTGTGCATTTTCTCCACATAAATGCTCGAGATTCGAAGATCACGTTACATAGATATGAAATACCATATGATAGAAAAATCTATTCGATCTCTCAAAACAACCGCAAGCCTTTTCATTTTGATGAATAATAGAATAATGCGAATCTTATATTTGTCATACTTATTCATACTTATGTATGTTGTAAAATCTGTAAATTACGAAACCATAAATATGTGCCTGGTATCCTATACGTGTATATATCGGGTGTTTTTCAAGAGCTTGAGAACTTGATCTGAAATATTATTGAAATCAATTTTATTGATTATAATTTGGTAGATCATTTCATGGCATTTATTTTTGGAACATGATATTCGGCATATGTCAGTCGCAGCTACGAATTACATAGTCCATTAGAGCAAGCCAAATTTTGATAATTTTTCTAATAAATCTTGGCTTATGGCATCAATGGTGGCTTGAATCGATTGTTAAGCGCGCTGTATGGCAAGTTGCACCATTTTGTTGAAATCAAATGCCGTCGATGTTTAGCTGATAAGTTTTGGAATCAAAAATTCAGTCAGTCAAACCATTGTGATAGATGTCGATAATTCTCAAGAACCTTAAAAAAAACCCCATATATAATTGACTGTAACATCCTTCATTACTTATTTTGGCTGCGCTTCTTCTTCCTATTTGTTGTGTACGTCTTAATATCTGGTATCCTACATTTTATTATTTTATCTCAAATTTAAATAACAACAAGTAAGAATAATAAATAATGCGTGGGGCGTTGCGATCTAAACAAATATTGCGTACGTAAGTAACTTATTAAAGAAGGCGTGAGCGTACGAATTTATATATCAATTTAGTTCAGTTTCATATATGTACATGTATATATGTATGTGATAAATGACAAAAATAAAATGTGCACACACTCAAAACAACAAGCCACGAAAACTTAATAAACATAAACTTTGGATATACATACACGCATATACAAGGTGGCGTAAAATTAATCGCCCTATCCGAAGATTTATAATTTTTGCGAATGGCGTCATACGTCAATCAGGTTTGACACTTGGAAACTAGACAGCTGCAGTATACAAAGAGACAGGCAATGGGGCGCGTAAAGGTTAAAATAAAGATTTCCATTACTTAAAATCATAAAACAGTTATTCAGTTAGAGTCCCTGTGCATAATAAAGGATCTTTCAAAATACGCGCCCAGATGTTGTTCTAAAATAAAATCAGTAAAAATGTATATTCCTTCAGGTTTCACTATTTCAATTATATGTGAAAAATAGCATCATCTAAATGCCCACAAATGCTACAGCAGCAATACTCTCAACAGAGTGCCCAATTTATGGTCTGCCAGTCTTTTTTTTTATTCTCGACAGAACCAGTTTCTTGAAATTTTTTCACCAACCTTTAAATTGTCAATTCATTTGGACGATTATTTCAATCGAAAAAATCATGAATTTTGCTATATATTATTCTTAAGGATCGACCATTTGCATAATAAGTTTCAATAATTTTAACTCATTGTCTTATCATGTAAAATTGTACATCTGTCTTCTTGAAAAATATCAAAGATGACATAAAAAGAGGTACCATCTAAGAAATATTCATTACTGACATCTAGGCGTCACTTTTGACAGACCCTTAAATCCAGAATCGGCAGTTATAGCCGAGTGCGCCTTTGCTTGGTGTATTAACTGACGGTACGAAAAATGTGGGCTCAAACACTATACCACAAGAAAAATACGAAAAATATCGATTCTTATTTTTTAACATTCGGGGTTTAACATTTTTCACTTGAACAAAGTTGGCAAATATTAAAACAAAAGTCGAATAATCAGTTGCTTGCTGCAAATTTAAGCCATTTTTTTTTGGGCTGCACTTTAAAGGCTAAATTATATGCCAACTATTCAGATATAATAAAAAACGTAAATACAAATTAGAAACTATTCTTCTAAGCTTAGTGAAAAGAATAGAAATATGAAATTCGCGTGCTTTAGTTCTGATTTACGGCCTTCTCAGCCGAACAAAAATTATTAAAATTCATTAAACTATATATTTCGCAGTTAGGAATTTTTCACGTTTTTTGCACCGAAGCGGCCACATTACTTGTAACCGGAAACCCCCACTCAAGCCGTTTTTTGGCAAAAATATTAGCATTTAAACTTTTATGGATTTTTTTTAATACTCCTTTACACCCAGCAACTTAAAATTAAAAAAAGCACTTAAAACCACCAGCCTATAAAAAAATTGTGTTTATTGTTCCACGCCTTGTGCATTATAAGAATTCACCCATCTGTGCAGGGTTAAAAAAAGGTGACTTTGATCATTTGCATTAAAATGATGAAAAAACTGTTCATACTACTCTCTGAGAAGAAATCGGAACCAAGTCCTTAGAATTAGGCTTGAATTGTTATTTTTTTGTCACTAGAGTGATAACGTCCATCCTAAGTAAAAAAAATCATCATCATAAATGATCGTGCAAGAACCCAAACAAATTTACTTTTCAATTCCCTTTGCTTTGGCAACACTATACTGCATACGCTCGTGTTTTTCTCTTTCGCGCTCTCACCAAATAAGTATATTAAATAAATGCTGAAGAGTTGCCGGCCGAGGAGATTTGAAGTGTGCTAACGATCGACAATCTATGTACTAAATGACTCAGCAGCTATGCTGACAAGAAGCCATGCATGTATGTATATGCATTTATTATTATTATATATAAACACACACATATTCCCACCTCTATTTTGTTTACGTTATCGATACGTGCCTCCACAAAATTGAGCATACATTGCCTATTGAGAAACAGCTGAGAGGCTGGAGAGCCCTGGAGGTGTGCGAGTTTTATTCACACATACGCTAATAGTTTATTCCGCGTGCACCTACGGTCGCACATATGATAATATATATTAAATTAGCTGTATAAGTAGTACTCGCATGTATGAAGAGTAGTGCAGGTGGAAGTTTGTGGAGGTTTTGGGGGCAAAAGTACATTCTATGTGCCGAGATACTGCAAAATTTGGTAGACTGAAAATGGTCAAGCGTTTACTATTGTTTTAAAAGTTTTAAGTATCAACTTTAATTTTGGTTGATTTATGATAAATTTCAAATTAAGCTTCGGTTAGAAAATTATTGTTAAAATTATTTGGTATTTTAAAACTAATTTTTTTGGCACTGTGGTTTAATTTTTAAAAGTGGTTTATTATGGACTAGTTACCGACTAGTTGAAAAGTCAGCTTTAAAAAACTAGTTAAAGCATAACATTAAGCATATTTTTCACAAAGTAGTTAGTTTAATGTGTTATTTTTCACGATTAAATAATGCAGAGGCAAGTGTGTACCGATTTAGACTCCTCCGTAAAGAGTTGCTGGGTCCGCCAGTGTGTGTGTATAACTATATATATATATATATATATTAGAGCATTCTAGGCAGTTAAGCAGCAATTCGGTATCTGATAGTTCAGTTTGCTTTTTAGCATTCAACAGTGTTGATCGTTTTGAGAGAGTTTCTGGTTTGGTATGTAAAAATATTTGTATCTAAGCGTACGTGCGTGCATGTTGAAGCACACACACGTGTACATATGTTTGTATGCCGATCTACTATCTTAACATTTTTGTGAAAAATATATGCATATGTATGTGCCTACGTCGAAAAGTTGCAGTTTCCATTGCGTAACATTATTCTAATTGTTAGCAACAACAAAGTTTATCTATTAATTTATTATTATTTGCTTGCAGTTACTTGAATTGATTGAAAATGGCGCTCCGTATTGTGTTCAAGATGCCTGTATCGAAAGCTATGGGCCAAACGTTGGTGCGCGCCATGTCATCACAAGCTGTTGCCTCCAAGAATGTTGGCTTTATCGGACTGGGCAACATGGGCAGTAATATGGTGAGCAATCTGATCAAGAAGGGACACAAATTGCACGTCTATGATATTTCAAAAGACGCCTGTGATAGTATGAAAGCCAAGGGCGCCATTGTCTACGAAAAGACCTCCGATTTGGCTAAAAATTCAGACTTCCTCATCACAATGTTGCCCAACAATGACATTGTGCGAGATACTTATAACCAACTAACTGCCGATGGTATCAACAAGAATACCATATTCATCGATTCATCTACCATTGACCCGAATGTAGCAAAAGAGGTGCAAAAGTTCATTACCGGCAAGGGTGCCCGCTTCATTGATGCACCCGTATCGGGTGGTGTTCCCGGCGCTGAACAGGCCACATTGACTTTCATGGTCGGCGGCACTGAAGAGGAATACAATATTGTCAAGCCCATTCTGGAGTGTATGGGCAAACGTATTACTCATTGCGGTGGCTATGGCATGGGCCAAGCAGCCAAATTATGCAACAACATGATGTTGGCTATTTCCATGATTGGCACTTCCGAGGCAATGAACTTGGCCATACGTCAAGGCTTGGATCCCAAAGTATTCGCTGAGATCATCAATTCGTCAACTGGTCGCTGCTGGTCGTCAGACTCGTACAATCCCGTGCCCGGCATTACACACACTGCGCCCAGCAATAAAGGCTATGCTGGTGGTTTTTCCACCGATTTGATTACCAAAGATTTGGGTTTGGCGTCGGATGTGGCTACCGCGACAAATACACCAATTCCATTGGGTGCTCTATCTCACCAAATTTATCGCACATTGAAGGCAAAGGGACTGGGCGGCAAAGATTTCTCAATTGTCTATGAATTCATGAAGAATGAGGCGAACAATTAAGTATGAAAGGGACGAGAAAGCAGGCGAGCGCGATAGTTAAGAGAGCATGAACTTGTAAAGGGCATGCTGGACTTTGCTTGCCGAAAATAGATATGCGTGTATAAGTGTTCATATACGAGTACTTGTATGAATGTTTTAGTTGTAGCGCTTCTACTTGAGTTGAAAAAAAGCTTTTATTGTGACATTTACGCATTTTACCAGATGTGCATTTATTTTAAAACTTTAATTGTATTCCTATTTGAAAAAAATTAAGTGTTGAGCATTTATTAGTAAAAATAAATAAATTAAATATTTACAAAAACAATGCCTATCTATAGTGAGAAGTAATTGGCACAGAGGCGAAGGCGCTTATAAGATATGAATATTTTTACAGAGAGTATAATTTTTGAGAGCTTTTTCTATCAGCAATAGCAGCCACTTCTCTTATCAGTAGAAAATCGCTAAATACTTTATAATACTCAGTGCAAAAATGCTTACGAGTAAGCTATCAAAAACGCTAACATCTTGCGTATGTGCTGTAGAGCTGCGTTCAAAATTTTAAGAATGGTAATACTTTACTAAATTCAATTAAAAAAGTTAGGCACTTACAAACATACCTATAAGCCATACAATATTCTATCTGCACTTCTGATGAGATACTAAATTAAAGCAGGCCAATTTATTGGAACTATTTTTATCGACAGCGTCAGTAGCAGATATGGATTCTACATAAAATTATGAGAAAAAAAGTCTATAACAGCACAACTCTAAAGTCAATTTTGAGCCCATCTAAATTTTAAGATAAGCTACACTTGTGTTCACATAGTTAGGCCACTTAATTTATTTACAATAATCGCAATATTTTTTCTTATGTTAAATTTTTTTCGTTAATTATTAATCAAAATATAGTTCACTGTGTAACGAAAACTGAAAGAATTGAAGTTACAAACTTTTAACAATATTCACGAAAATTTAACAAATTCAAAATGTTGTCACTAAAAGTAAAAAAAAATTTTTTATTTTAGAAAACTTTTGGTTATTTTAATATGGTAAAATGAAAACTTTAATGGAAAAAGTGAATGTATGTAATTCTTTTATATGTAAAGGGTGGCGCAAAATTAATCGGGTGGCGCAAAATTAACTATTCAACTTTTTACTAACAAAAACAAAATTTTTGAGTGACGGAAATCTTTATTTTGACCCATACGTGCTCCATTGCTTGTCTGTTTGGATGCTGCAGCTGTCTAGATCACAAGTGTCAAATATGATTGCCGTAGGACGATATTTGCAAATATTATAAATCTTTCCATAACTGATTAATTTTGCGCCACCTTTTAAATCGAATTAAGCCATGCAGAAACAAATGTAATATTTAACGCCATTGTACGTTTCATTAAATAGGGAATAGATGTAAAAAATAATATTCTCCAGTACAAGTTGTATTAAAAAGTAACACTCATAGTACTTCAATAAATTATTAATCTGCCTATTAGCTGAATTTCCTAGAATCGATGTTGAAAAACAAAAAAATGTACCCGTCCTAATGTATCCCTCACTCACACATCCTTTATTGATGTTGCGCTACAGCCCTATGTCAACAGCAAATGGTTTTATGAGCAGGTTTTTCTTGACAGAAATACCTCCAGAGACTAGCCAATGTCTGCAAAAGAGCGGCCGCTAGTAGAAAAAAATTATTTTCAAAACCTGATTTCATTTCCGGACCCTTAGAATGATGATGTACACGTAAAAACTCTCGAAAATAAGAATAGAATTAATGACATAGGCAATTAAAATTAATTGGCCTGAACTCTTCATCAGAATTTATAAAACACGAATTTGCTTATGAAATATGGAATAAGTACTCCGCATGCAATATTTTATTAATTCAAAATTATTTTTTTTTCGAACTGCAGGCGTTACAGGACAACCAAACTGACTTCAGTTAAAAGTTGAGTTTGATAACACAAATATGTTTAATAGTTATTCTTAATGTTTCAAAGTAGGTGTTCGATATCCATAAAAGCATATAAAGTTTGAAAGATAGTTGGATACTGGAGAGCCGTTTATTTTGTGCTGGAGATATTAAAAAAAAAAAAAAAATTAATAATTGACGCGTACACTTCTGTTAGGTGCTTGACCGAGCTCCTCCTCCTATTTGTGGTGTGCGTTTTGATGTTGTTCCACAAATTGAGGGACCTACAGTTTCAAGCCAACTCCGAACGGCAGATATTTTTATGAGGAGCTTTTTCATGGCAGAAATACACTCGAAGTTTTGCCATTGCCTGCCGAGGGGGAAATTTAACCACCAAAAACTATCTAACACAAAAACATATGACTGAACCTTTTGTAAACAGTAAAACTTATTTTTTGCGAAATCTGGTCTTTTGTGCACTTCAGTCCTTGCGCTGGTTTAAAATTTGCAACTGCAAATTGGGGGACACCAGAATTCGTTTTAGAGGTATGGTTCCTTCCGTAAAGTTTCTTATTTTGATCCCTAGAATATGATTTTCACAGAGCAATGGGCGATTTTTTTGCCTCCCCACAAATCGACCCGGCCTAGTAGTGATGCACTGACCTGTTCGGCTAAGACGGCCGCTTATAACATATACGCGAAATTCGTATAACAAATATACGAACTGTTTGTTTAGCTGAAGAAAATACGCAACACCGTCAGAGAGTGAGAAATTGAAACCAGTTCAAACTTGCCTTCTATCCGACTCAAATTGAATGGGTCATAAACGTGCATGCTCTAAATTTTTCTAGAATTTTGATTAGAAATGTTGAAATTTTGATGAAGATATGTCCAATTATTTTTAATCTTTGTATGTCGAACTTGGATTAATGTGTCACTTGTTCTATAATAACCTATATTTTTGCCAAAAAAAAAACAGATAATTTAAAGTAAAAAGTAAATAAATACATAAATACATAAATAATCACAATGTCGGGGTGCCATATTTCTTTCTGCAGGCTGTGCTTGTTATTAACTGGCCTAGAATTTTGTATGTATGTATTCGTCTAGCTTACGCAACCTCATTGGACATTTTTACAGCTATGCTATTAAATTGGGGAATTGCTAATAATTTCGTAAAGCCTAATAATATAACTTCTAACTAAATTTAAATGTCTATTTAATAAATCCATTTTCGTACAGATTCTCTTCTTCTTCTTCTTTCAGCTAACTCCATTAAAATATCACACATCCGTAACAAATCGCTTTAATATAATTAACTGACTACAATTATACATCCGTACATATGCACGAATATGAGTATATCTGTAAATACTCATAACTTCTACGTATACAAAATCTCAATTTCACATTTGTCATAAAAAAAATTAAGAATACTTAGGTTGCGTACAAGTCAAATGCGCTTCTATGTATGTGTTTAGGTATATATTTACAAATAATTGCATTAAATTGTATTCGAGTTAAATTGATTTTTAAAAGTGCTAAGCTACTGCTTGATTTTTGTAAATAGTGAGATTTGTCTGCAATAAATACATATACATACAAGTGTATAATGTATGTATGAGTGTATATTTGTAAGTAAAAATTTCAATTGTTAGTTAGTTATCAGTTAATTGCATAAGTTTGAGTTTAATTGTGTGAGCTTTGGAACTTGGAAGTGCGTTGTTTGTATTTTCATTAAATTGCTTAAGTTTTCGAAAAAACAACACTAAATTCATTTACTAATTACTATAATGAATTAATTAACTTATCTACTCGATTTTATATTCTATAATTTTTTTTTCTGATATTCTATAGTATTTTAACTATGAAAATTTGTTTAACCATCTAATTAATTTATACAAATTCCGCTAATTCGATTTTTTTACACTTTTACCGTAAGCCTTGTGCAGCTGTTGTTTCAAGTTCTCGCGACTCGCTTTGAACATGTTGCGCACGGAGCGTGTCGACACGCTGACAACATGTTGCGGCAACATGGCGGCGCTACTGCCTGCATCATTGGCTCGAATGTATTGCTGCGCCATCGACGAGTCCTGCAAATGTTGTAGCGCAGCTTCGCTGATATCTACATTAGCAATGGACTATGAGGCTTTGATTTTCTTCTTGGGATTATTGCGCGACTGATCGGTGGGTGCGGTGGGCGGCAGTTCGCGGTATTGATTCTGTAAAGAGAAAAGTGTGCTAATATTCGGAAACAAATCTAGTAAGATGCATTATTTTGAAACTTTTTGACTAGAATTCTAAACAAAATATGGTATACAAGACAATTCGGGATTGCTGAGTTGGAAACCGCACTTAGTTTTGCTTTTAAAGGCCAGAGTAAAAATTGTTTGTTCATTTTTTCTTTAAGTAAAAAGGCGAAACTTTACACGGCGTGCCTATTCAAGGTGATATCAGTAGACCAGTTGATTTGATTTTTTCTATTTGTCTTGGCTTGAGGATTGCCAAAATGAGATTTTTATTTACATTTTAATTTTACATTTTTCAATCCAATCATCAATAATGCTCTGAAAATAAATTATTTCTGCCCAAACGAGTTCAAACGCAAAAGGAAATACAAAATATACCTATTTAACTTCCTATCAACTTGAATAGATTAGCCGTGTAACCGTACTTAGTTGTTCCTTTCCTAGCTCGGAAACGAAATTCTGCATGAAATTTTTGTTTTCTTTTTGTACACTCATATGTAGGTAAATGGGATTTCTTTTTATACAGTTAAATTAAATTAAAAAGTTAAAAAAATATATAAAAACTATTTTACTTCTTTGTTTTGGAAAAATGTTATACTAAATAAAAAATAAATCAATTTTTTGAGCAAAAAATATAACTTTTACTTCGGACTTCTCTTTTTTTTAATTTTTTTTAATTCCTTTTTAACATGTGAAACTATTTTTCGCTGGTTGAAAAGTTCAGTTTTTTAGAAAACAAAATAAAAAAATTCCTTTTTATAATTTAAAATAAATTAATGTTGTCAATGAGAAAAGATTAAATTATTTGCCATCTTAGAAAAAAAAAATTAAGAAGAAAAAACACTTGTCATTGTTTAGAAAAAATGCCTTAGAAAAAGGTTCTTATTTAAAATAAATTATTCGATTTTTTTAGTTTTTAATTCTTCCAATGTATTTTGGAACATTGTAAATTTTCGATTTTTTTCTTTTGTAAAGACGAAACATAACTAATACTCGTACATTAAAAATTGCATTAAAGTTGTACTTTAGAGTTAAAGAAATTGAAAGCCCTTATTCCAATCGTTTGATGCGATGCAAAGTGGTTGACATTGTTGCTTAACATTTTAGCGTTTACCTTTATACACTTGTGGTCACATAATTAAGTCGCTTTTTTCCTTTACAAAACTTGTAGAATTTTTATAGTAATTTTTTTTTCGTTAACGTGCTTTTTAAGTATATAGTTGCTATATTAAAATCTTGTATATTAAAAGTTCGAAACTTTGCTCAGAATTCACAAAAGTTTAGCAATTCTGAAAACATTTAGGTGAAAATTTTCAACTTTTAAAATTTAGCATCCGAATATTGGTAAAACATAAAGTGACTTAATTATGCAAGGGTGGCTATTATTTTTTTATTTTATTAGTTATTTAGGTTTTATGCACATTTGTGGTTTTACTATGTAGCTGTAGTTGCCTAGAAATCTCTAAATAGGCAATGAGAAAAGCACTCGCATATTATAAATCTAATATTAAAATGTATTAAAATCTAACACATAAGTCTGAATATAAGTGTACATTAATCGTAGTATACATATATATCATTATTGACCTCAATGGAGCTCAATAATATAAGTCAAATTGTTAATAGTTAGATAATTTGCTTATTATTTTAAAAATAGATTGCAAATAAACGACAAAAAAAAAAAAAAAAAAAAAAAAAAAAAAAAAAAAAAAAAATATTATATTGTGCGGAGCACTTTGAAGACAAAATAAACTAAAAAAACAAATCAAAACATTTCTTAATAAATTTTCAAAAAATTCTAAATCTAAATGAAATTAACAGCAAAAAATCTATGGTACACTTAGGAAAATAATGTTTTCAGACCATTTTTATTTAAGATTAAAAAAAATTGTAAGTTAAATTTTTAACTTTTCAGTGTAAGTAAACTTTTCACTGTACATGTTTTTTTTTTTTTTTGTGAAAGGAAAAGTAGGGATTCGAACACAGAAATCATGAATTATTTACTGAAAAAAATAATTAAGAAAAAATATAAAACAAATATTTAATTAAAATAAAAAAAACCGTTTTCAAACACAAAACAAAAGTTTGCTAAATTTAAATTTTTCAGTGCAATAAAACCTTCCCGTGGATACTCCTTTTATTTAAGAAAAGCAAAAAGTTTAAAAGTTAAAGTTGAATGAACAAAAAATGTACGATAAGCCATGTTTTTGGATACAATTTTAATTTTTCAGTGTAAGAAAACTTTTCCGTGCAAATTCTTTATTTCATAAAAAAAATTTTTAAGTTAAATTGAAAAAAAAAACAAAAACTACATTTCTGGACCAATTAAAAAAAAATTTGATTTTTTATATATACAAATTTTCATTGAATTTTTTTATCTTAAATGAACAAATTCCAAAAACAACGTTTTCAGGCATTTTTAATATAAAAAAGTTATGTTAAATTTTAATTTTTCAGCGTAATAAAACTTTTCCGTGCAAATTCTTAATATCTTAAAAAAAATTCTTTAAGTTAAAATGAACAAAAAAACGTACGAAAAACTATGTTTCTAGACCAATTAAAAAAAAATTGAATTTTTTAGCTTTTAATTTTTTTTAAACTATTTTAGTGAAAATGAAAGAAATAACAATAAACAACCTTTTTAAAACAAAAACAAATTTAAATGTGTAATTTTAATTTTTCAGTGCAATAAACCCATTCGGTGCGAATTATTTTTACCTTAAAAACCCAATTTCATAAAAAAATTGTTTTTGTTAAATTTAAATTTTTCAGTGTAACAACATTTTTCGGTGAACTTTTTTATCTTAAAAAAATTCTATTGGTTAAAATGAAAAAAATACGAAAAGGACGTTTTTAAGATAAAAAAAATGATGTTAAATTTTAATTTTTCAGTGTAATAAAAATTATCAGTGAAAATGTTGTTGTCTTTGAAAAAAGTTATTTAAGTTGAAATGAAAAAGAAAACTTGCGAAAACCATTTCTAGACTATATTTTTTTAAGATAACATACAATTAGAATGTTAATTTTTTCAGTATAAAAACACTTCTCAGTATAAATTTTTATATTTTTCAACGGGGAAGTGCAGATTAGATTTCAGTTACCCAACCTACTTTATGTGCTATTTACTACTATTTTCATTTTCAAATATTCAAAGTTCAGAGTGGTATCTGTCGACAAACTTACAATTTGTTCATCATCTGGCACGCGTGATAGGAAATCCAGCAACTCGTTGTTGGGTATTGTATTTGGGCGCAAAATGCGGCGTGAGAATTTCATGATACCCCAGAAGAGCAGCAAGAAGCGTATGGGAATAAAATGTAAAACAACAATAGCGCCAGTCAGCAGCACCACTGCCAGCCACGTCAATTCCGGGACGGAAAAATTTAAAGTACTAAGTCGACATATTGCATAAAATAAATAAAATTCAATTATTTTCAAATCGATATTACTGTAATGATTCATTGCAATTTAATTGCATGCAAAAAATACTTTAAAACTCATACTTTTTAGTGCTTTCGCCCAACGAGGCCAGATAACCAATGGTATTTTGCACTGTCTGCGATACTTCCTGTATGGTTTGCAGACGCTCCTTAATCGATTTCTTCCCCTCCTTCTCCTTATCATCGTCATCATCCTCATCATAATCGTAATCATAGTACCCAGCGGCAGGATCATTGCTCGTACCGGTGATCATGCGCACCAGCCAGTTTCTGTAAAGCAACAAAGGCGTAAAGGCTTATGAATTTGTAAAATATATGAATGAATGCTGCGTAAACACACTTGACTATGATGAGCAACAACACTAATGGCATGGTTGCCAAATTGCCATAGACGCATGCCAATATCCATAGAGTAAAAGCAATCGCCGAACGCAACGGTGACTCCCATTCGAAACAGCTTCTGTGAATGCAAAAGTTTGAAAAAATAATGAAGAGTTTAGTAAAAATGCCAGATGTGCTTAAAAATTGTTTGCTTCTCCTTTCTTTTTTATTTACATATGTATATGTATGTTTGCGCAAATGTGTTTCAAAATAATAAATGTGTTTTCTTCTCATTGCTTACTGCACATAACGCGCCGCGTCCAAGATATTCATTATGATCACTTTCAGCCGGTTCACGTTACGCAGAAAAAGTTGCCGTTTGAATTTCGCTTCCTGCTGTATGAGTTTCTCCTCTTTCGGCTGCAATATGCGGCAAACGGCGCGTACATCATTCCAAATAACAGTCATCTCAAGGCAGATCTGTGGTTAACATTTTTTAAGAAAATTATTAAATTGATTGTAAAAAATTAGTTCAATTAAATTAAGATTTAAGTGTGTTTGGGGGGAAGCAAAACAAATTACGGCTGGAGTGATTGGAAAAATTATGAAATTTTTTTTTTACTTAGGACTGCTTTTCACTTCAATAAGTACGACATTTCAGTCAAACTGGGAGATTGTGATACACCAGATAAGCAAGTATTTTGAGAGGAATTATGAATTAAAAACAAGATTTATTGATAAAGTTACTCACTAACCGAAGAGGAATACCAGAGACAATTATGGAAGAAATGAATTTAAATATTTTTATTATATAGAAGCATGCAGTACTTTCAAGCAATACAGAAAGTCAACTGAAAAAGATCAGCGCTCAGATTGAAAGATTTTTGAGACAGCCTCAAGCATTGTTGCAAATTTTATTAGTTTATTTTAGGAGAAATGCGCTCGAATACAAAACAAATCGCAGAAATGGTTGCACTATCATCTATTATCACTTTGAACATCATCTACAATCATTTTAGTATGTCTAAGGCTAGCGCAAAATGAGTGCCAAGAATCTTAACACCTCTTCAGAAGCAATAGTTCGCCAAGTATTCGCACGCGCTTTTGAATCTGCAGACGACACCTAGATCCAATGCTATGAATCTGGTCCGAAGTAGGCGCCCATGTAGCGGCAGAATAGAGTTGCAACACAACGTAAGAAGTTCAAGGTATTCCAATCAGTTAGGAAGAAGATGAATACAGTTTTTTGGAACTCCGAAAGAATTCAGTTATGAGAAAATGTCACGCTATACTTTTATAAATACCATTACTAACAGATGATGATGAGTGCAGATTCAGCCCCCTCAGCTAAATGGATGTATGTATATTCTAAGAAATTAGGAAAGAGCTTCAAAGAACAAAATTTACTGACCATGATAAGATGTAGTCGGCTATTTCTGCCTATTTTGAAGACAGCGAAAAAAAGTTATTTTTTTTGGTTGTAATTAATAATTTTTATAAAATTTTTCAAAAGTGTATTAGACTTTTCCTTTCACTGCTGCACATATTCTTTACGCCACCCCCTACTCATTGGCCTACCTTCATATGTACGGCCTGTATCACTAGAATAGGTATAGAGCTTTGCTTAAAGCAGACTTATCGTTACTTATCGGTTTCAGAAAATGTTTGCTTATAGGAAAGATAGCTCACGAAAAATAAAGGATGGTTAAATTTCAAGGGCCGATGTTGAATGTGAACCTAAGCATCAACGACACCGTTAGACTTCTTTCTTTGGGGTTATTTGAAAGAAAAGGTGTACGTCGATAAGCCAGCAACAATTCAAGAGCTAAAGGATGAGATAATTCGGCACATTAACGGCATAGAACCTCAATTATGCCTCAGCGTCATTGAAAATTTGGACTATCGGATGGAGGTGTGCCGCCGAGGCTGTGGCGACTATTTAGCCAATATTTTATTCCATACGTAATTGAACCATACCAGTATTATCATAATAAGGAGAAATGACAATAATTTCCTAAAAAAAATGTATTTCATTCAAAATCAACACCGGCCCTTGAAACTTAACCACCCTTTATAATAGAAACACCACAAAAATTAAAACAATAGAAAATCCACAAAAGTTTGCAACAAGGCTTTTAATCAAATGCTTAAGTATTTTGCTGGGTATGCAATTTTATAGCCCATGAAATTTTAGTATTTAAAGTGTGTGCTTGAAGTCTCTCGAAAATCGCCTTTGTTTTTGACTATTTTTGGCAAGGCTATAAGATGTTACGCTAATAATTATGAAAGACGAAGCCTCCTATAGGAACTTTGTTGAATGCTTGTCAGGAGAGTCGTATTTTTATTTCCAAGAAGGGTTAAAATTATAAAATTTAGGTTAGAAGTGCAAGTAATTTTTTGAAAAACTTAAGTAAAAAACGAATTGAAATAAACTTTCTGTACTCAGTTTTTCACAGTAGATTTTGTTTTGTTTTTTTTGCACCAGATTCTAACTGCCTAACTCCTAATTAAATTGGAAATTTTGACTCGTTTTCAAACCAGCGGTAATGAAAGGTCATTAAAAAGTTCAAATAAGGGGTTAATATGGGTCTTTAAATAGACATTTTTATATGGTTTTTGTGGAAGAATGGACTATGTTTTCATAAAAAAATTATCGAAATTAAATAAGAAACAAATAAATTGTAAAAATATTTTATTATACTTTAGCACAATATTCGCTTGATTGGTCGGTTGTTTCAGGGTTGTAAACATAAATCCAAGTCTCATCTCCCGTAATGATGCATTTGAGCTTGTCCTGATAGTCTGAAAGCATTGTTTCACACACATCAACGCGACGAATTTTTTCCAAGAAATTGAGAGTTTTCGGTACCAAACGAGATTTGACTTTTCGTAGGCCCAAATGGTCTTTCAAAATGGTTTTCACAGATCCTTCTGATATTCCGATCATATCAGTAAGGTCTTTAACAGTCCACCGACGATTTTTGAGCACTAACTCCTTCACTTTATTGACGTGTTGGTCATCTGTTGACGTCGATGGTCGTCCGGAGCGCTCCAAGTCATCAACACGTTCTCGACCCTCTTTGAACTCTTTGTACCACTTATAAACATTTTTCTGCGACATGGTCGAATCACCAAATGCCTTCTGCAACATGCTAAACGTTTCCGCAGCCGAAATTTCATTCCGCAAACAAAATTTGATGGCACTTCTCTGCTCAATCAAATCATACATTGTAAAAATCGAAAAATGCACTCTTGGTCGTTTGGTAAACACAAGCGTAAATATAATACTGATAATGACATTCACATGAAAGTTGGCCCAGATGTTATTAACAGTGCTGCCAACTCATGAAAAAAATAACTAGAGCGAAATTTTAATCCCGCGAAGTTTGACAAATAAATTCACTTTACTTTTTACCTACAGTAGTATGTCAATAACTGTGCTGTAGCTATTTATTGCACTGTATATAGAACATATATTTCCGCCGTAGCCGAATGGGTTGGTACGTGACTGCCATTCGGAATCCAGAGAGAACGTAGGTTCGAGTCTCGGAGAAACACCAAAATGAAGAAAAACATTTTTCTAATAGCGGTCGCCCCTCGGCTGGCAATAGCAAACCTCCGAGTGTATTTCTGCCATGAAAAAGCTCCTCATAAAAATATCTGCTGTTCGGAGTCGGCTTGAAACTGTAGATCCCTCCATTTGTGGAACAACATCAACACGCACACCACAAATAGGAGGAGGAGCTCGGCCAAGCACCTAACAGAAGCGTACGCGCCAATTATTTATCAAGTGCATAAGCTTACGATAATTCCATCGAAAAATTCGATATTAGGAAGAAATTGTTAGAAATTAGGAAGAAACTGGTACCAACTACTGTTGTAATTGGCCCTACTGACGTTGTCAGCAATGTTATTGAAGTTAAAAAAAAAACTAAAAATAATCTTCCAAGATAGTTTTCAATATAAAAAAATCAGCTTCCAAGAAAGTTCGTAAAAAATATTATATAAAATTATGTTCGTAAAGGCTATTTGAAAATATTGGTAAATGGGTGTGTTCTGTCTATAAAATATTTAATTATCCTTATTAAACAATATTTGAAATAAATAGACTCACTTGTGGTGATAGTCCCTTAGCGCGTGCGCATAGATTTTTATCCTTCAGCGTATACCAGCGTTTCACGCCATTTTTTATTCGAAGTAATGGTATGACTAATTTTCCAAGAAATTCTACACGATGATCACGATCTTCATCATACACGGTGATTTCAAGTACTTGGGTGATGTCCTTAATGTTGCTGGGAATAAAAATTGTAAGATTTGCCAATAGTAAGATTTGAGTCTACAATTATAAACCAAGCATTGGAATGCATACTGGAAATCGATATAAAGGAAGAGTAATGATGGGGGTTCAACGGTCTTAACATAATTCGGTCGCAGCGCCCATCTGAACCCTAAAGCCACAGACATATCAGAACACCACACTCAGTTGTTTGTTTCAGAGTTGTTTGACAAGCAGCTGATACAAGAAATTCGGAATACACAGAAGTTTAGCCATAACGTAGTTGTAAAGGTATAACAGTGTGTCTCACGGGTCAAATGGAGCTCTTTATGTTTCTTATGTAACTCATGTTCTGATTGGTCTCCGATTGTGGACGAAAGTTGGTAAAAGTGGAGATTGTCTCTTCAAAGACCAATCGATATAACAACGGGCTAAGCAGTTGTTGATATTATTCCTGGCTCTCGTCAGCGAACTCAAAGAAATATCTTCTTATATCTTTGGGAAGGAGCTTAGAATGTCAGCACTTAAGAGCATAACTTGGCTCACTAGGTAAGGTTTGCTCTCAGGACATCAACAGGCAATTTGTTGCGATCCAGGGTAGGTTACTCAGGCAGGTCTTAAATACATTTTATAACTATACCCTACTATTTCAGATACTGAGTGGTCATTAGCCTTATTGTTAACAATATACTGCAGATTGAGAGCATCTGAAACCGAGAACGTGCAACTCCTGGAACCGATTGAAAGATACTGTAATTTGTATGAGTTTTATTTAGAAGAGTTAAGTTTAAATATTATTTTCTGAGTTGTTATGTATTGTTTAGAAAATATAATGTAATCCTATATTATATTTTTTTTTATCATTATATTTTTATTACATTATATTTTTTTATCAAAAATAAAACCCATTTTGTATGTAAAAGGAGAGTTTAGATGGTTAATTGAGGTTACGTGAGTTTAGGTAAGATGAATTTAGGTAGGGTGTGGTGTGACATTTTGAGATTCCCAGTATACCAAAAAAAATAACCTTAGAAACTAAGTTTTATTACTTAAGGGATGAGTTATATACTCCATCAAAAAGATAAAACTAAAAAGATAATCATTATTTTTGACGAAAAATCTAAAACTAAAAAAGTGATGAATATTTCAAAGAAAATGTTTTACATTATTGGAACCTTGTGCTTTTTATAATTGAAAATTTTTAAATTTCGATTCCTGGTTTAGAGCGAACAGATTTGCGTGCTTTAGCGTAGGAGTCCCTTTTAACTATTTTAGACGTTCTCTGCTGAAGGTAAGAGCTGGCAAATTCATCCCCCTAATGAATAACTTAGTATTTTCCTATGAATAAAATTAAGTTATACCCTATGATCAGAAAGTAACGGGAATGTTTAAATAAAACAAAACAGAGTTAAATTTCAGGTAGCTTTTTTTATCTCCTTCAAAATATGACCCTTCTTAAGCAACGCAAATGCGCCAACGTTTCCAACGCCTCCATGTACCCCTGGTAGGCCGACGAGGAGATGGCCTTCAGCTCCTTCGTCGCATTCTTTTTGATCTCCTCTATCGAGTTTTATCTCCTTCGACGAAGTGGTAACTTCAACTTGGGAGACAAAAAGAGGTCGCATGGGGCCTTATCAGGTGAATACGGTGCTTGCACGATGGTATTTACATGGTGTTTGGTCAAATAATCCAGCAAAATTTGGGCTTGGTGCAATGGCGTTTTATCATCATGCAAAATCCAAGAATTGTTTGCCAACATTTCCGGACGTTTTTGACGAACAGCATCTCTCAAACGCTTCAAAACGGATAGATAATATTATTTATTGACTGTCTGGCCCGATGGAAGCTACTCATGGTGCACTACGCCTTGGCAACCGAAGAAAATAGTCAACATTAACTTCCCGGTACTTTTTGATCAAAGGGTATATGTTTGTATGCATACAGGGTCTACTCCGGAAAGCCTTTTTTTTAATATATCTTACAATCAGCCTACTATATTTTCAGAACTTTTAAAAATATTCTCCACCTGCTTCGATTCGTCGTTCCCAATGCTACAATTAATTATGGAAGCCGACCTCAACGGGAATTCTCCTTCATTGAGGACATCAAAACTGCTTTTAACACTTTCAGCGTCCTCAGCCGAGTTCCTTTGATTATTGGAACAAAAGGAAATCTGCTGGGATGAATGGTGGCCCTGCTAGCCAGCGTTTACTAGCCACTAAAAACTATTTCGGAACTTTTCGGACACACCCTGTATTTGCTAATTCAGGGCATTACTCTCTTCAATAAGGTAATAACGAGTACTTTGTATATTTTAGTAAGAGTACTAAGTTCTGTCAGTTATTTTCTACGATTCGATCGTTACAGACTACATGAAATCATCTTCGTGGCAGTGCCGTGTATGAATATGCAAAAATCCAAGAAGTTATACTCTACTTACAATGTAAATATCTTATTCCATGTCGGCGTCAACGTCTTGTATTCCGTTTGTGTTTGCAAACGCGCATTTCCCAACTCGAGCACACAAAATGGATCGGACTTGCCACCAATGTCGGCTGCCGCCAAACCTATCGCACCGAACACTTTCACCGTCAGATGACCAACGTCACGCAAATTCTGAAAACAACGATGCCAACGATAACGATCACGCATAATTTTCATCTCGCGCGGATCCTCCTTGTACGCCTTGAGATCGGTAATGGTTTCTAGAGCAGTGGTGCCACTTATCGTCAACATAAGAAACACTTCGCCAGAACAGTCTTCAAAGGCACGCCAGATGCAATGCGTGGTTTCCCGCTGGAATACACTCAAATCGATGTTGGCTTTGCCGTAGAGTGCATTGCGATTCCACAGTGAGATTTCAAGATTTTGATCCTCATCGAAGAGATGCAAATCGAATTGCTCCAACCAACGTTCGGTCCAGGAAGACTTGCTTTTGTACTTCTCATTACCGAGTCTATACGACGGTGGTGGTGGTGCGGTTGATTAGATTAATAAAATGGGAGATAATGAATGTTTTTATAGTATATTGGAAAATTATGGCGGCAAATAAATTGTATTTTTAATTTACTTTTTTTAGTTATTGCAAATATTTTGTTAAGACAATGCAAATATTTGGTAATCTCATTGTTGGTTAAGTGCGCATGGCTAACTAACCTGAATTTAATATGTATGTCGGTGAGTTTGCTGCCATCGTCGGCCAATGGCAGATCTTTGGCTTTGACCAACAATATCGTGACGACCGAGCTCCAGATTTGTGATTTCAAACGCTTCGATGACTCGGCCAATTTGGTGTTACGCTGGAAGTGCTGCAAACAAAAGGAGGAGGAGTTGCAAAAACTTTGTTAGCCATCAGACGTTCAAGATGTTATGGATTGTTGTGAAAAATTGTGCACGTAACCAAAATTAATGAATCGCTTGTTCAGCACAAAGATCGACGGCAACAAGGTCACTAGTCAGAGTTTTGTCAACGGCTAACAAGAAAAAAAAACAAAAACTGATCAAATGAATCATTAACGCTTACAGCTGGCAGTTTGACCGACTAACTGACTAACCGACTACCAGCTGTCTCGGCATAGCTTTCCCTCCATGTGCCGTCCCTCGTTCGTATTTGTACCTCCATTATCTCGCCAAACTCCATTTGCAGTCGCTGCCGCACAATGGTTCGTTTGCGCCGAAGCCGTTGCAACAACATCTCCGACGTGCATTTAACAAGCGGCTTGTTTTTTTGGCTGTTGCTTCTCTTAAGTTTGTCCGCTGACCGAATTGCATTGTCTTTCCCGATTTTGACGCTATTCGAGCTGCAATTGAAGGTGACGCTCTTTTCCGCGCTGCTATTACCACTGCTGCCTGGCTGATTGCGTTCCATGACAGACCATCAACAATAGGCAAGGCGCAGAAAAATAAGCGGATGCAAAAAAAACACAAAAAAAGTAGCTGCTTTCGGGAAGATAATTTTTAAACAAACAAACTTCGTTCAATAATTTTTTCCTCGTTCTTTTTCTAAAATTTTTCCGGCATTTGTTACTATTTTGCAAAGCGCTACAACTTGTACCGACGTCTGTATGCTTGCGCGCAACACTAATTTCAAGCAGAACTCATTTGCTCGCTTAGTCAGCCGCTCAGGCGGCGAAGATAAAGCTTTGCCTTACAACGGCAGTTAATTCATACTCTTGCGATAATACATACGATGCAATGATACCCTGCAGGAAAAGTGACTGCATTGATACTGTAGTAAGAGTAGATGTAACAAGCAAGGAATGTTATTATGGAAATCTTTATAATTTATGTATATTAGCATTTACACTCTATGGAGTGTCTTAATTCGAGATATGTATGAGGGGGTAGGAAAGGAGTTTTACTTCACACTATTTGGTACGGCGGCCGCCGTAGCCGAATGGGTTGGTGCGTGACTACCATTCGGAATTCACAGAGAAAACGTCGGTTCGAATCTCGGTGAAAGCACCAAAATTAAGAAAAACATTTTTCTAATAGCGGTCGCCCCTCGGCAGGCAATGGCAAACCTCCGAGTGTATTTCTGCCATGAAAAAGCTCCTCATAAAAATATATCTGCCGTTCGGAGTCGGCTTGAAACTGTAGGTCCCTCCATTTGTGGAGCAACATCAAGACGCACACCACAAATAGGAGGAGGAGCTCGGCCAAGCACCCAAAAAGGGTGTACGCGCCAATTATATATATATATATATATAGGGTAGGTACTCAAAACAACTGTTAAGACTAAGTTTCAGTCAAATTGTGAGATTGAGATAGGCTAGCTAGCCTAATCTAAAAAAATTAAAAAATATAAAAAAACTGAAAATAGAAAGCATAAACTATGGACAAAATTGAGTTCGGTGTTGTGGTTAAGTTCTTTACTGAGCAAGAAAACCTACCATGGACAATTACAGAAATAATGTAATCATCTATCTACAGTCTCATTAGGAAAAACAATGACTTCTGAGAGCGATTCCATGATAAGAGTTCCAAGTATTTTGAATATTGTCGTAAAATTTTCTGAAAATTTGATAGTTTGGAGGAAAAATTGCGAAAAAAAATTTATAATTTTGATATTTATTCAATGTTAGATATTTTGGTATAGCGATTTTTAATGTTTTCGCTTCATTTGAGCATTTGAACTTCTTTTAAGATAAAACATTCCTTTTAAAAATTTTGGTTTGAAAAAATTTTTATTTTTTTGCTAAAAATGTTTAGATTCGCCGTACGTATTTTAATATAACTCGTAAATTTACGGGAATCCCACTATGAAACTTTCAGAAATTACTAAGCATAGTCCCAGCAGAAAAAACAAACAAAAAATTTGAGAGTAGATGTTTTTTAAAATTAAAAAAAAAATTTTTTTTGCCCAACAGTTTTTAACCAAAAAATAATGTTTTTTCAAAATTTTGGTTTTGGCTCAATAGTTTTTAACAAAAAATAATTTTTTTTAGCAATTTTTGTAGAGGTATATAAGTACATTTATATATGTATATAGCTGCCCATAGCCGAATGTGTTGGTGCGTGACTACCATTCGTAATTCAGAGAGAAGATAGGTTCGAATCTCCGTGAAACACCAAAATGAAGAAAAAGTTTTTTCTAATAGGGGACCTCCCCCGGCAGGCAATGGTATACCCCCGAGTGTATTTCTGCCACGAAAAAATACCCTCATATGGAATTATTAGCTACCCTTTAATTGTAGGTGGGGATATTTATAAGTCTTTACAATAAGAAAACTGAAATGTTTTTTTAAAGAAAACATAAGAAAAAATTGGTATGGATATATTTTAGTTTTTTCTCGGCAATGGGCGCTTCCTCAAGAGCACATATGCCAATGACTACTTAGAAACACTTAATTCATTAGTTCAGGATTTTATTTATTATTTCTGCAATAAATATTTGGGAATGTACAATAGTTAAATCGTTGAAATTCACTTACCACTAAACTGATTAAAATTTTGTTTCAGCACACTTTTTCTGACATAGCAAATTTTTTATAAATAATTGTTTTTCCTGCAGGGTATTTGCTCGTGCATAAATTTTAAAATATGTGACAACATATGTACACATTCGTACATAAGTCAACATTTACATACATGTGTACAAAACAATAACAATGGGAGTTACAATAATTACGCGCTCGTATCTTGAAAGCGAAGAGTCATGCTATGGGTTTTTTTTGTTTATTTCCTTTTGTGCTTCCTATGAAAATTGTAAAATTACACAAAAGAGCACGAATTCCCTCCAGCCAATGTAAGAGCGTCCCTTTACCTTCGAACTCCTCAATTCTGGGCAACTTATTGTGAACACATGATGCAAAGAATGTTTCTATCATTCTTGTTGTGAACATCGTCATGTTTTTACTATAACTATAAATAACGGGTTGGTCGTTATACGCGACTGCACTCACGCGAGTTATATCGACAAGAGCACCTCAGTTCGATCTCCACTGCAACTGCAAGGGTTTTTTGCGAATTTTTTAGATTTTTCAATTTTTCATAGTATAGTGGATTTGATGGAGGGGGTCAAAGTTACATTTTTTTAAGAAACATAGGCCATTTAATATCGTCTCCCTCCTATCAATGTAATGCTAAAAAATATTTGTAATAAGTAATGGGCCTTTGGGTTAGTACAATGCTATAAAGAGTTATAAAACATTGATTGAACTCTAATCCCAGACTTCTCCGGCCAATTGGCGTAGTTTGCTTTCAGCTTTACTCTGGATTGTTGGGAAGGGTTAGGTTAGGTTTGGCAGCCGCATCGCACATAGAGACAATGATCCCACTTAGACCACGAAATGGGTCCGCGGGGGCTGGGCTACGTATCCCTCTTCATATTGAACCATCCTGAGCTTTTGACAAAGCGTAAAAGGTTGTTGATACCTAAAGTGTATAGATTATCTACATTCGTTATGAAGTAGGATTTTAAAAATCGGTTCCTGCTTCTGGCTAGAGCTGGGCATGTGCAAAAAAGGTGTTGAATTGTTTCCAACTCCTCCTCATTTCTGCAGCTTCGATAGAAATCATGCGTGTAAACGCCTAATCTCTTTGCATGATTTCCCATGAGGCAATGTCTTGTGAGTGCCCCTACTAAGGTGCTGATTTGAAGTCTATTCAGTTTTATAATACTCTTGGACAGACGTAAATTTAGCCTTGCTCATGTTTGCCTAGCAATTTCACAGGTGTTTACGCTAATCCATCTTTGATTTGCAGAACTGATTAGTGCGTCGCTACTGAGAAGCTTACAAGTTGCGAGAGGTATCTCTATAAAATTACTTATGTCAGGCATACAGGTACCTTCTCTTGAAAATTGGTCTACCCTGCAGTTCCCCGGTATATCTCCGTGGTCTGTAACCCAGCATAAGATTATACGAAGTTGTTTGGACATCTCTTTTAGAGATTGGCGACAACGTAAGACAGAATGCATCCAGGGCTCGTAGGGCAGCTTGGCTATCCGATAGAATGCAGATATCCGTTGATGATATTCTGTTTATCTTTAACCATTTTCAGTCTTCCTGAATAGCGGTTATTTCTGCTTGAAAAACACTACAGTGATCCCGTAGTTTAAAGGATTCACTAATAGAAAGTTTTTCGCAAAATAGCCCTGATCCTACACCAGTGTCCATTTTAGATCCGTCCGTGTAGATCTTAACGGGTGTGTAGGGTGTTGGATCTTCTTCAAACCATTCCAGTCTAGAAGGGATTTTCATTAGAAAATTCCTTTCGAAGCAAAGAATGGGAGGGTGATAATCACAGTCACTGGGTATATCCGTGTAGGAGTCTGAGATGGTTGAAAGACCATGTGTGACAGTTCTCCATTGTGAACTCGCTTTGAACCTTAAAGCGGAGCATGAGCATATTGTTGGGGAAACTGAATATAATGTTTTGCCTGTTACAAAAATATGTTTGAGTAATCTGTGTAATCTGAAGCAAAAATAATTAAATTTGCCAGTCAAATACTCCGCTAATTGCGAACTATCTGCTCAATGTTCAATTTGACGCTCATATTTTTTTCGAAATTATACGCCCCTCCTGTGTTTGTAAATTTTGACACCTCTTTTTTTAAATTTATTTTTAACTAATTTTTAATAAAAATATAGTTCATGCTTTAAAGAAGGTCATATAAATTAAAATTCCAAACTTTGTGCGAATTCGAAAATTTCCTACCTTTTAATAAAAATTTCCAGGAAATTTTAGAGTACCCAGTACTTTCAATAGAAATTGAAAGTCTGAAGTGTCATTGTCTTCCAAATAAAACGTGTACGGAAACTTTATCTAGTTGATTTCGCTCCGTCCAATATCCTCCTCGTCGAAAAATTTGCAGCAAGTTGCACTTTAATGTGGGCAATCAGTCCTCAAGAGAGCTACATATAATGCAGGATGATCAGATTGAAGGTACCTTTTCCAATAGAGCTTTTTTGACAGATTACGCCTCACTACTGCCAAATTAAGTACATACCTTTTTCAGTATTCATTGACATTTTATCAGTAAAGACTTACGCCTCAACAATGTTTAAAAATCTTGCTATTGTCTTACGAAAATCAACGCTCTGTGAAAAATGTTCATCACGTTCAGGTCAACTTATGGTATTCAGCGATGAGGCCCATTTTTGGCTTAATGGCTACGTCAATAAACACAATTGCCGTATTTGGGCTGAAGAGCAGTCCCAATACGTTCAAGAACGGCCTCTACAATCCTTGAAAACAACCCTTTGGTGCGGCCTATGGGCTGGATGAATCATCGGCCCATATTTCTTCAAAGACGCGTCTGGCGCCATCGTAACAGGGAACGGAGAACGCTATCCATAAAAGACCTTTTGATACCGGAAATTGAAGCCTGCGATCTCCACAATATAGGGTTCCAACAAGATGGCGCTACTTGCCATACAGCCATACACCCATACAGCCCGTTAAACAATTGATTTACTGCGTCGTCGTTTCGGTGAACATTTTATCTCTCGTCTCGGACCAGTGGATCGGCACCAAGATCGTCTAATATCATACCCTTGGACTTCTACATGTGGGGGTATGTAAACTCTGAAAGTTTTTTGAATAAACCAACTTCTATTGAGGCATTGAAAGCCAACATTACTAAAGTTATTCACGACATACTGATCGAAGTCCTCCAACGAGTCATTCCAAATTGTCGTTTACGGATGGACGAATTACGGCGCAGTCGCGGACAACGTTTTAAAGGGATTATATAAAAAAAAATAAACATCGTGAAGGATACCACATAAAACTAATACCCAATGCCCAGTCAATATAAATTTTCGTTGTTTCATTTCAATTTAAAATTCGATACTCTAAATTTTGTACCTTTTATAAGGCTAAAATTCACATAATATGTAGATGTCGACATCGCTGCGTAGCTCAAGTTAGCTCCTCGCTATCTTTACCATCCTTTTTCCCAACACTCTCCCTAAGGTCATCACAACTAAATTCAGATGACTAAAGGCGAAATATTTTTTCCGTAGATATTAATGGGCAGAGCCTACAAGCGTGATCTCTGCCAGCGACTGAAATCAAAAAGTATTTCGTATAAAGTCAAACACTTTTGCAAGGCAAGCGCCAAAAAGTACTAAGAAGTAGTGGCTATAAATAAGTTGATCTTTCAATAGGCTAATGATGCGAAGTACTTGAGAGACATCTAAGCAGTTTTTTATATTGAAAGAGTGGTTAAGAAATTTATAGACCATTAAAAACGATAGAACTGCATTCAAGATTCAAGGAGTTAACCAGCAGTTTTCCTGCAAAAGGATGCAGAGATTGTGAAACTCCTAAGGATACTTAAAAAGTTTAACAGCCAGTAAGCAGAGTAGAAGGGGGTGGTAATAAAAAATAATAAATACTAAGCACCAAGAAAAACCCTTTCCACACATGTATTACACTTAAAATTTGTACTTATTTAAAATTGTACTTTATTTCCCCTGAATAAACCGGTCTGCGAACAAAACATACAACGAAAAAACAAAAAAAACTTAAAAAAATTGAATTAAAAATTTGTAGACCTCTGTTATATATTTTACTAGCGAAAACCCGCCTGTTCCGCTGGGCGTCTTTAAAAAAATCTAGATTAATTAATTAAACGTGGTTTTCTCTGGAGAAAAAATACTCACTTGTTGTTTGCTTGCAAATCAGATCAGAAAGTTTGAGCGCGTCGTTGTTCCGTTCTGCATTTGCATAGATGCGCTCCCCCTTACACATAAACAACAGCATCAATCGTATGATACATGCACTTCGTCGTGTACGAAAAAGCGGAGAAGGGGAAGAGAACTGTTCTATTCCCCTCCGCTTTTTTGCGTGAAGTCTGATATAAAATAAGTTCTATTTACTCTTATTAAATTTATATAAACTTTTCCGGGCGAAGGAAAAAACTGACATATATTTGCTTCAACCGTATATTTGTGAGTACACAGGTAATACGTAAATATATGAATGATATAGGTAATATCTCATATTAGCATAACCTTTCTGCAAAAAATTAAGGAAACGATCACCAATCACGCCGGCAATGATACAATGAATTTTTCACTATAACTGACTTAAGATTAACGTTTATATAATAAGCGTATATGTAACATTTTAAAATTTTTTTAGAAATTTTTTTTAATTTTTTGAAAGTACCCCGGACAAATGCACACTTTTTTTCGGCTTAATTTTTATATATATAGATGCAGTCTTCAAATTTTAAAATGTTTGCACGATATTTGCCGCATTTGAGGAAAACGCTCATGTCACCTTCGGTTTGTCAAGCCATAAGAACTTACTATTAGCACATTCAGTGTCTGCCACTAAGAATCGTACATCGTTTTTTGCTGTTTGGCCAAGCTCCTCCTCCTATTTAAGGCGTGCGTCTTGATGTTGTTCCACAAATGTAGGGACCTACAGAAATTTTTATGAGGAGCTTTTCATGGCAGAAATACACTCGGAGGTTTGTCATTGCCTGCCGAGGGGCGACCGCTATTAGAAAAAAATGTGTCTCCATTTTGGCGTTTCACCGATATTCGAACATACGTTCTCTCTAAATTTCAATTATATTATAAGAACATAGTACATATTTAAAAATACACTTATAAGTAAAAACCCCAACATTTTATTTAAAAAAAAATTTCAAAATTTTTTAAAAATTTACAAAATTTAAAAAAAATTTAGTTAGCCCTTGAAAGACAACGTGTTTTACATATTTGGAAGGTAATATTTGCCGTGTCTACGAAGTTCTTTTTACTCTCCATTTTTTTTATGAAAAGTGTAGCACAAAAGTTTGCGTCACCACTTTTAATGACAATACAGCTTAGAAATAAAGTAAATAGCGCCCAATGGCAAGAAAATGGTGGAAAAAATGGAAAAAGAGCAACAGTATTTCGATGAAAGTTACCCATTTAATATTTTTTAGAGTATTCAGTTTTGTAGATGATTTTTGCTTAGTAAAATGTAGTGATTTGGCAGGAACAGTAAGATGCATCCGAACTACAAGTCCGCATATCTAAAATTTGGACAGAATTTTTTGACAAATATTTTTGTGGAACATTTAAACGCTATGTTACTCTATCCCTTTTCCAGAAAAGAGACAAAAAACAGCCATTAAGTGGGGAGTTAGAGTGTTAAATGTTAAAATGTTGCGCAATTATTAAAGAACTGCTGAATACATACATCAGATAACTAAAATGTAGTGAATTCGTAAAAAAATTGCATGAATTGGAAATTTGACCCCCCTCAAAAGAATTCTTACGTAAATTTAATATACAAATCGCCGATACAGGCATAGCTTTTTCTTTCCCTCTTTTCTTCCCTCATGAACCAAGTTAATTTTTTTTGTATTGCACTGTGCATGTTTATAAAAAACAGTTAATTGTGTACACATTGCAAAAAAAAAAACTGCTCAATTTTCAATGAAACTCATTGTATGCATATATTTAAGTACATATGTATGTATGTATGTGATATTTTAATTTTCTTTCTGCTCCCAGCTACTAAAACTCGCTCGACTCGCCTGGCCGATCGTAGTGTAAAGACAATTACTATAGGAGATACAAATGTTCTTGTCTTTTTTCATACAAACATACAGGCATAGATACTATTCTACCTGTAGCAAGCTGGATAATATAAGCAACACGCCAGCTCGACCCTAAATATCGACTCATACAGTACGGCTGCAAATATTTATTTGTGCGGTTAGTCAATATTTTTTCGTGCAAATTTGTAGTTAAGATTTTGTTTGTATACAATATTAAACTTTCCCTGCTACGTATCTACCATATGCCGACGGGAAATAGCATGCGTAGCTGTATTTTGAAATATTCGAAATTAGATGTGTAAATACAGTAGTAGACATAAAAATTCGTAAAATAAAGCTGTTGCACTATTCACAACAGGTATTTATTTACAATGAAATTTAACAATTATTTCACGGCCAAGAAATAGATTATAAATAGAGCATAATATCAGGTCAGTCCATAAGTACGTGCGTTTTTTAAAGGTGGTTTTAAAATTAATAAAAATATGTTTAAAGTATTTATTAATCAATAATATATTTTCCTTCATTATTTACAATGTCTTCCCAACGTTTAGGCTCATTTTTAATTCCCTGCTCAAAAAATTGTTTGTCCTTGGAGCCAAAATACGCTTCGATATCCCTTTTTATAGCTTCTTTTGAGGAGTAGTTCTTCTTACTCATATGGGATTGAAGTCCACGGAAAAGGTGATAATCACAAGGTGCAATATTCGGAGAGTATGGTGGATGCGGCATTAGCTCCCATCCGAGCACGTTCAGCTTGCCTAATGTGTGCCTTGCGGTAGGAGGTCTTGCGTTGTCGTGGTGAAACAAAACTTTGCGTCTATTCACTAAAGACGGTCGATTTTTGTTAAGTGCCTCATTCAGGTTTGATAGCTGGTGGGAATAATAATCAGTAGTTATCGACTGGTTTGGTTCCAGAAGTTCATAATAAGCAGCACTGGCTATATCCCACCTAATAGACAAGTGAATCTTCTTGGGGTGAAGGCCATATCTAGGGGTCGGTTCTGGTGTTTCATCTTTATTCGCGTTTGCGGACAGGTTTATTGTAAAGGACCGATTTTTCATCACCAGTAAGGATACGGTTCAAAAAGCTTTAATATTCAAGCCGTTGCAGCAGCTGAGAACATACATTCACTCTCTACTGAAGGTTGGCGACGGAAAATGTATGCGAAACGCATTTTCCCAGCTTTGAAACCCTTCCCAACTGAACCAGGTGCCTCTGAACTATTCCATGCGTTGAATTTAACCTCTAAGCTATCATATCGACTGTCAAATTGGGCTCAGCTTCCACAAGTTCGAGCAAGGCGTCTGAGTTAAAGACTTCAGGGCGACTAGAGCGCGGGGCATCCTCCACGTCGCAGTTATTACTTCAGAATTTTGAAAACCACTTTTGCGCAGTCCTTACACTCACGGTATCCTCACCGTGAACAGTGTTTATTTCTGCAGCAGCAGTTGTTGCATTTTTACCACTTTTATAAAAAAAATACAAAATATGCCTCTTATACGCGTTCGAAGATTCCATTTTATTTTTAACAACACGTGCTTCTATCCGCGATAAAAATCACTTGTTGAATGCACAATATATCAAAGAAAATATAAATAGTTCCGTTATATTGCGCGAATAATTTTTTGTATGCAAAAATCGTACAAAAGTGAAATTATGGGTAAAATACGCACGAACTACCGACCTGATACTAAAATTTCGTTTCATGTGAAATGGCTGCCAAAATCCATAAAAAATTGCATTGCCGTGAAATATTTGTGTAATGTCATATGTTTTTCTTAGCAAAGTAGTACTCCGTTCACGTCATGAAAACACCCCATAACATGACAGCAACATTTTTCACACCACTTTAAAAGGCACATGTCATTTAAACTTGAGGACAAGCTGGCAGCTCGTTTGTGAGTGAAGTGTCGGAGTTATGGTACTCCAAATGCATGACAGTTTTAAGCGAGAGGTCTTAGTGTAATTACATTTATTTTTATTTTTTTTTGTGTCAGTACATAAGTATTATAATTTATTTAAAAACAATTTTTTATCAAAACGAGCCATTTGTCTCAAGGGGCGATGGTTATAAATTTGCAACATTCCACGGCAAATAAAATACTTAGCCCCACATTGTTTCCCATCATTTTTAAAGAATATATAATAATAGAAGTGACTGTGAAATAAATTTGATATTATTTGAATGTACTTTTATTCAGAACAGAAATCACAAAATTATTAACATTTCAAATTCATTAAAGGTAGAAATACGCAAATCTTGTAAATATTTCATGATTATGTAATTGATCGAAGTTTGCTTAGCCGCATGCATTTAAAATTACAATAAAATGTCATACATGTTTAGATAAAAAATGTGCGTATATTGTGATTTTAATCTGCTGAACTTCCATTCCTATTTATAGTCTGAGAAATTCTATTTGAAAATGAGTCAATTAATTTGCGCAGTGTTTTTATGTCTTTTACTGTTAAATATTGGTGACCATATAACGGGTGATTTTTTAAGAGCTATAGGAAAGTTTTTCAAAAAAACACACGTAAAGATCAGAAAAATTCATGAAATTTTTATTTAAATCGATAGTACAGTCCATATGATTTAATGTTAGAAGAGTATTTCATGCAAATGTTGACCGCGACTGCGCTTCAAATCGCCCATCCGCTTAGTCCAATGTTGGCATACTCTTTCCAATGTTTCGGCCGGTATCTCATATATAAATGCTTTAATGTTGTCTTCCAATGCGTTAATTGAAGCAGGCTTGTCTGAATAGACATGAGCTTTAACATAGTCCCACAAAAAATAACCTAAAGACGTTATATCGCACGATCTGGGTGGCCAATTGACAGGTCCCGAACGTGAAATGGAATGTTCACCGAACTCGTCTCTCCACAAGTCCATTGTTACGCGTGCTGTGTGGCATGTGGCACCGTCTTGCTGAAACTACATGTCATGCAAGTCAAGCTCTTGCATTTTGGGTAAAAAAAAGTTGGATATCATTTCACGGTGGCGCTCACCATTTACAGTTACGTTACGATTCGCACCATCTTTGAAGAAGTACGGTCCAATGATACCTCCAGCCCATAAACCGCACCAAACTGTGACCTTTTCTGGAAACATTGGTAGATCTTGCAATTCTTCTGGCTGATCTTCACTCCCATATCGACAATTCTGCTTATTTACGTACCCATTGATCCAAAAATGAGCTTCGCCGCTGAACACAATTTTTCGATAAAAAAGTGGATCTTAAACTTTCTTAACAGAACACGCTTTTTTTTTATAAAACTCAATGATTTGCAAGCGTTGTTCGTTTGTAAGACGATTCATGGTTAAATTATAGACCAAACTGAAGATGTTTGACAATGAAACAAAACACGAAACGTGTGTCAGCTGTTTAAACCAACTGTTTAAAAAGATAATAGCTAAAAAATCACCCTTTAGTAACTTCAAAGAAAGAGAAATATAAAGTAATTGCGCTCATTTTTTTCTATTCTAAGCAACGGTATTTCAGAAAGAGTACTAAATTTTACAGAAAGGGCCTAGTAAGCTTTGTATTCCCTTTGCTACAACAAAATTGTATTAGAGATGGCGCTATTACTACTCGCGGGTATATACAGCTCGCGATAGATTATAGCACCTCAATTTTTCGACCAGCTCTTACTATTTTTGTGTGTATTTTTTTCTTTTGAAAATTCATTATTTTTTTAAAATGTATAGCTCATTGTACTGCAAAAACCAATATGATTGATTAGCACAAGTTTAAATTTTACTTTATATTAAAAATAGAATATAAAAATCCCATGAACTTTTCGTTCCAATTCCACGGTTTTTAATGAAAATTTCAAGCAACATTTTTGATGTGCATTCATATGTCATGGTTTTTCTTGAGACCAGCCAATGTTTCCAAATAGTTTTCTGTATAATCTTCATTGCCTGGGTAATAGAATATAATCTCATAAGTATTAAGGTTCAATTACAATATTTCGAAGATTTTGTCGGCTTTTGGAATCGCTGCTTTGCCATTGTATTCTACAGAATCCGGCACCAATTAAAAAGCCATACATTTAGTTTGGAAATTTACTTTCATTCAATTCAAAGAAAAAAACGTGTGAAAATAATACAAAATTAAGAATAAATGTACTTTCGTTACTTTTCGCAAGCTGCCCGTATTAGACTTGCAGGTATTTTGGCCCACTCGCGGGCAATGGCTTTTTTCAGCACCTCGAGACTGGTGAATCTTTTAGTTCGAACCTTGCTCTCCAAGGTGGCCAAAAGAGAAAAAGCCAGCGGACTCGTGTCTGGTGAATTTTAGAGCCATTTAGTGGACGTCTTGAAGTTCGGAATGTTGTTTCTCAGCTCTTTTTGGTTCACTTGAGCTTTGTGAGACGGTGCCGAGTCCCGTTGAAAAGTCCATGGTTTGCCACCGAAATGTTTGTCTGCCCACGGCTTCAAAGCAACCTCCAGATTACTTTCCCGATAATATGTTGCATTTACCTTGATGGCTGGCTCGATTAAAATGATTGGAGAGCGCCCATCTGCGGTTACAGCGGCCCAAACCATTACCTGTGTCGGGTGCTGCCCCTGGTGGCCAATCGATGACTCAAATTCTCGTATGAACGGTCGATCAAATAAACCCTACCATTTGGGAGCTTACGCACTGCTCAGTTTCAAAAGTGTTCTCGTCAGAAAACAAAATGTTCGGAAAGTAACCTCTTTCGGCCAAGCAAAGCAACTCCTTCGCTCTCTCAAGTCTGACTTGTTGCTGCTTTGGTGTGGGATCTTAAAGCTAGACTTTGAGATTATTTTTCAATATGCGAATATTTTCTGTCAGATATTCTTTTCTTTTCCAGTTTTTTCGCCATTTGATTGGCACTTCATCGGGGATTTCGCTGAAGTCGCGTCTGCACTTTTTGAACTATTTCATGCAACGTTGCAGTCTTTTGATGATCACCACCATGACGCAATGCTACCGGTATCTTTGTAACCAGTAATGGTGCGATAAACAAAAACTTTATTTACGTTAAGGTGCTCGAGCTTACGAACATTTGCTGGATGTTATTTGCCAGCCATATATAATGCAATCTCACTATTACGTTTGAAATCCATTACTCGTGTTTACTCTCTGCAAAATGTTTCCGCGCGCTTGTAAACAATACTCTGGACTCTCATTTAGACAACTAACAGACAGCTGAAGCACGGGCATTAGCTGCGCGAGCGGGCTGAAGTTGGTTACACTTTGAGTGCCGGACCTTGTATACTGTATTGGTTTCACAAAAGGCCAAAAGTTGTTTGGTCACCTATTCTGCCTTGTCATCTTAGTCATAATCACAGTGAAAAATGTATCAAATTTTATATTTGTTTATGTTAATTTTTGAAGCGGTATAGTACAGAAACACAAAACTTTCAAAACTCTTCGCATCGTGAGATGTGGCTCAACTATTAGCTTTTTATTTCACCTAATATAACAAATATATTTGTAGAATTAATTTTATTATTTTAGTGCATTACTTTATTGCATTGAGTATAAAAATGAGTTTTTTATCAAGTGAAGAAAATTATGATATTTCATCAAATAAAATTATTATCAAGAAAAATAGATAAATAAATGAATTGAAATTAAATAAAATTACATTTACAAGAGAAACAGTTTTTAATGGTATAATAAAATCTTTATAATCACACATTTGAGTGCTTGCTGCAATAGCAAACATACTTTAATGTAACAAATTGTTATTAGTCAAGCTTTTCCTAATGGACTCAGGGATTAGTAGCAGCAAAGATACGTGTGTTTTATTTGTATAGTTTTTATTATATTTATTTCACCGATAAGAGTGAACCCTGCTGGTTAGTAGGGCACTGTTTGTTGGCCAGGCAGCTAATCTATTAGGCATACCCCAGCCTCAAAGGATGGCCTCATATAGAGGGTTTCCCTCGAAACTGGACAGCTAACGAAAATAAAAAAGAAGGAAAAGTAAAGGAGCTGAACAGTTACAGTAGGAGTGTTGCCTTTTTTAATTTTTGCAAACATTTTATTGTACGCTTTATGACAGCAATGGACAGTATCAAGGATTGTTTAAGTACTCTTTTTTAGCTGCATGAAAACTATCGATGTCGGTAATTATGGTTTGACAGCTGAGAATGGCTGTGTTCTGTGTTCACATTTCTGTTCCGTAAGGTTTGGCAAGTCTACATAAATCGTTTAACGCCAGAAAAACGCTTCCAAGTTGTGGGAAAAAAGCAAATCTGCATCAAAAATTAATCATGAGCATATTTCGCGCGGGTCTAATATGTAAAAAAGTTTTGCAGGATTGGTATTGTCTCTGATTGAAATTCACACGACTTCACTTCAATTACTTTGCCATTCAAATTACCACAAAACTGCGGAAATATCTCTCGGAAACGTTAAATTTAATTCTGCCAAGAAGACTGGGCCAGTCGATAGTGCCAACAACAATATAAAGCATGAAATTATAAATTACGTATGCATTTTAAACCGAATAAATGTACGTTATAAAAATATATATAGATATTTAATGGCAGAGGGCCATAAGTTCACACTGAAGTTTTTGCAATATACAACTAAATAAAACATGGTCCCATAAGCAAAAATACGCAGAGTGCCTACTTATTAATTTTCTAGTGTCGGAAGCGTGAAATAATTTTCCCTAAATACATGACACCCTTGACAGCGTCAAATTCAATGACAAAGGAAACAACCAAATATCTACAAAAGCCTAAAGAAATTAATTTGTGTAAATAAAACCGCAATAAAAAATATGCTGACGTAAACTAAATTAATATTTTATGTTATAGTCGACCACCAAATCAATGAGAGGAGAAATATTAAAAATGTGATAAATCTAGACACACGCAATGCGAAGTATGCACACAAAAACACACCTGTATGTACACAACAACAACACACATAGGTACTTAAAAGTACATGAAAACACAGGAACTTCGAAAATACGCCCACAATTGCTTGAAAAGTCACTCCCGCACTTAACACCATTTTCTGAGCGACTTATTTTTTTACAGCTTTGTGAATTGCTCTCGCCAGTAGCATTTAAGTTTCTTCGCTGCTCAGCGAATTTTATTCTCACACGCATAATAAAAAAATACCAAAAACATCAAAAAAGTGATAAATCACTGTCTGAGGCGTCTCTCGCGGTTCGCGTCGCATTTCGCTTGCCTTCTTCCTGCTCACTTCGCTCACATATTCATTTTCACACCAATATAATTCCCACAGATTATACCTCACTTAGCTCAAATATAAAATTTTACTGACATTTCTTGTATTTTTTAATATTTGTTAGCTTATTTTTTATTTTTAATTTTTTTTTTCTTTTTTGGATTTTCCCACATGCTCTTTTGCTGCTCATAGGCAAGTCTAATACGAATTTAATTGCAACTCACCATTTCCTTATCCTCTTGACTACGTGGCCAAAGTGTTAGATTTACGAGTATTTCACCCATTTGACGCTCTGGGTGATTCGTATCATGTAATGGCAGGCAGAGATCTTCTGCTTTGCCCAATTCCAGTTGGGTTAAGTCGATTTGTGCGGAACCCATGAAATCATCCTGCAGGCCCCAATCGTAATCGAATACCTGCAGCGTTTTAGATTGAATAATTAATTGAATAGTTAAACATAAATACACATTGAATGGAATTGGAAAACTACTATGACATGACTTAGTGCTAGCGGTGATAAATTTGATATGATAATATTAATGATGAAATATGACTCTGGGATAAGTTGTGTTAGCATTTAATAAATTTATTTGATGATATTTAATTTGTCAGTGTATAGTCAACCGCTGTAGCTGAATGCGTTTGTGCGGGACTGGCATTTGGTAGTGCCCAGGCACAAGGCCCCGGTCATGAAACAGCAAATATTATAATAGAACAAGTTTTTTTTCCAATAGCAATAGCGAGTGTATTTCTGTCATGAAAACAGCTCCAGATAAAAACGATCTGCCGCTTGGAAACGGTATTAAACTGTATTCCCCTAAAATTGTCGAACTACATACAGTAAGACGTACACTACATACTGCAGAAGGAGCTTGGTCAAACACCCATCAAAAGATGTAAGCGCCAATTACATATATGCATAGGGCGTCCGTTGGCAGAATTAGGTTTAATCAGAATTAAGCTAAATTAAAAAAAAAAATACTAATATAATTTATTAAAAAATGATTAAAAAACTAATTATTTAATAACTAAAGGGATTTCCAATAAGAGGTGTTAGTTTGATATTCAAAGAAAAATGTTATTTTTTAATATAACTCATCGGATGTTTATTTCATTATAAAGAGAAAGGTATGCCATTAATAGTGGAAAATAACATCAGGCAAACGACCACCACGACTACGTTAACAGGACCAATATCCTTTGCATGAAATTTTCCTTAACCGAATTGCAAAGTAGCTGCCCTATGCCCTCGATAGCCCCACGAATTCCATCTTTGAGGTCTTCAATCGACCCTGGGCTGTTGGCGTAGGCCTTCTCTTGCACGTGACCTCAAAGAAAAAAGTCACAAGCTGTTAAATTACAAGATTTCGGTGGTCAATTGTGATCACCTCTTCGAGAGATAACACGGTCCGGAAACTTTTCCCGTAAAAGATCAATGGTTTCGTTGCTTGTGTGGCACGTAGCGCCGTCTTCTTGAAAATAAACGTTGTCCAGATCAATACCATCTCGATAGCGCAATCCATTGACCTACATATAACACCTGTTATTGGAAAACCTTTTATTACAAAAAAAAAAAACAAGTGTGGATTTTTTTCTAATTATTTCTTCTAAATGTTGACCATTACGTCGGCATTACTCTTGGAATATGGCCTCTGTACTCCGTACCACTTATTGGACAAGTGATGTCGGGATGCCATTTACCTCGCGAACGATAACTTCTTTTAGCGTTGTATTGGACGCTGGGTTTGTTTCAGAGACTTTACTTTAGAGTTACCTCCAGAGAAAAAAGTCCATAGCAGTAAGATCGGGCGACCTGGATGACCATGATATGTCACCGAAAGGGTTTAGCAGTCTGTTAGGGAAGAGATCACGCAGTATCGTCAAGTTCTCTACCCGTGTGCGGCGTGGCGCCATCTTAATGAAGCGGAAGGAAGGTTGTTCTCTCATTATGGGCAGAAAATAATCGTTTAGCGTGCGCCCATAAAAGACCCCGTCCACAGAAATTGCTTGCGCTGAACTATTAAATAAAAAAATTATAGTTCAATCATTCCACAGCTGGGCAATGCATACCAACCGTAACTTTGGGGCGGGGTTTTAATAGTGGATTCTGTCCTTCAGCTGACCAATAACGGAAATTTTACTTGTTAACACTAACATTTTTGGTAAATGAAAATGGACTTCATCACACCCTTTATGGGGGTTAAAAAATGGCCGGAGCGTTAGGAGAAGTGTATTTTTCTAAAAGGGGACTACAAATTTTTGTGTGAAAAACTGGTGTCTTCATTTCTAACACGGGTAGTTATTGAACCCTCCTGGTGCATGCTTGCTATAAATGTAGACTACGCTATCTACAAAAGTTTACAATCTCGAGCACATAAAGCATAAATGAGACTCCCTGTCCTCATTTTATCCCTAACGATAGCCAAACTAGCGAAGTAATGGTTTGAAGGTTTCTAAGAAGTAAGAGCTTTGGGGGGCTTTCTTTAATTTGTACATTAATAAAATGTATACGAAATATCGGGCGGCGTCAATTCTGCAAAAATATTTCGTGTTGTAATATATCGAACACAACCTCACCTAGCGGTTTTCAGAAACATTTGTTTTTAAATAGGTAAGACAATCTATGAATATGAACCATATTCTGATTTTTCTAAAAGTTTCTCTATACTTGCGCGCGCTACCTGAATGGTCCAATGAAACTCATAAATCGTTTCAGATGTGGCCACAAAAGCTTATGAAAATGTCAGCGCCATCGGATGAAAGCTTTCGGAGTCTATAAACCATAAATTTTCATGTTTATTTATTGGTATGCAAATTTGACAACTTTTCCAATAATAATAATCGTTTTCCCTATTATTAACCTTAAATATCTGGGCGTGTTTTCAAATATGTAGAATGCATTACTCACCTTTATATTGATTGGCAGAAAAGGGTCTTCGATGGGCACAATGAACACTTCATCCCATACCGGATTCAGGTCCCGATGAATGGTACGTGATTTATGCAGGAGGCGACCGCCAACTTTGAACTTAACATAAGGATCACTTAGACCTACATAAATGGTTGAACGTAAAAAAAGAAAGAGAAAAAAGAGAATAATTAGTTTTGTGGTTGGACAAAGCGGTGAGTTAAAGTGCTTACAGAAATAATTATTGAATTAAATTAGATGGCGATGGATGAATATTTGTTGGCGTTTGTATGCAAGTAGATGTGTATGTATGTATTGCACTTGCGTATTACTCACCATTTTTGTCCATGGCCATCAAGTCGCTGCCGCTCTTCAGATGAACGCGTAACTGAAAAAAGACGTACTGTCGTAATTGTGCTTCCTTTTTGCGGCGCAACTCTTCCGCCTGGCGAATAAGAACGTTAGTATTGTATGTTTGGAATTAGTAAGAAGACGGTGGCAATAGTTGTGAGAGAAATTAGTTTAGCTAAATCAGTGACAATCAGTCGGAAAGAAAGTGGAAATAATGCGCGTAACGGAGAAATGCAAAGCAGATTAAATTTGAGTTAGCGCCAGCAATGCAGATGCAGAATAATTAAGAATGGCAGGATGAAAGAGGAGAGGAGCCAGCATGAGAAAGATGATAGCGGTTGTTAGCGGATGTAGTTTGAAAATATGGTGTGTTATTGTGTGATAAGGGAAGAAGAAAAATTTTAAATGTAGTTACAATCAAGTGATATTAAAATTTGCAAATTTGGAAGAGGAAGCTCAAAGCATTTGTTACAGCTTTTATAATTTTTTATTGTAAGTGCGATGGATTCGATTAAATTAAGAAATTGAATAAAAATCAAATAAACAAATTTTAAAATGGAGTAAAAGGTTGAAAATATTTTTTTCTAGATTCATGAAAATAGCCTTGATAAGTTTAGATTTAAAAAATTTTATTATAGTGATAAGCAATATTTGAAGTTTGATATGAAATTCGTGAATTGTAGTATTGAGTGATCGAAGAATTTTGATTATATCCGTAAATGTTTCTGAGAATTTGTAGGCATACGCTTACAAGATTATAAGGGGTTAGAAGTAGTCAGAAATTTCCAAAAATTGAATTTTTTTAAGTATAATATCTTCAAAATATTGAATGAAAATTTGAAGTGAATCCAACTAACACTTTTCGAGTTACTCAACAATTAACAAAAGGCGCTAGGGCGCTCCGGAATCGATAGCGAAACTTTAAATGCGTTTCTCTCAAAACTATGTTTTTTGAAGTGGTGATCACTGTAACTTAAAAACCACTTGGTAGATTTCAATAAAATTGATACTGCTTTTGAAAAACATAAAAAACTCGTGTCTGATCGAAGAATTTTTTTTCAAAAATTTCGATTTTTTTTTTAATTAATTGCCGTTTTTTTTCTCGAAAATCTGAAAAATATTGGCACAATACAGGCACAAGATTATCTGTTAATTAAAAAGAATCTCTCCAATAATAAAACTAGTAATCTCCAAGAATTTGTGATGATCACCGCAGGAAACTTCTGGAGAAACGAGCTCCACACAAACGGCGATAACTTTTACAATTATTATTATTATTTTTTTTTAATTTGGTTTAAGTCAAGTTAAAACATGATCTATTAATGCTATGTTTTTTTTTTTTGTAAAATAAAGCAATTGACTAGCAAACAAAAATTATTAAAAATCATCATTCTTTCGGGCATCTGATTACCTCTAGCCCCTTGACCCATAGGAAACAAATGGGGTAAAAGTAACTAAGAATTAAAGTTCAAAACACCCAAATAATTCGAATAAAAGAAGTAAAAAAATTTGAAAAAAAATTGTATAATTTTCAGATTTTTGCGATGTTGAAAATTGTTGCTACATCCGCGTTACCAACTTGTTTAATGGTTGTTTGCAATAAGACTATACCCAATCTGTGCGGTTTAGGAACCTTATTAGGTTGTTGAAGTCTAAGCCAGATAGTTGCTCGAGACTTTCGAACAGCGGTTGACCGAGGGTTAACATTCTGTCCTTCCATAGAGCAGGGCATTCACAGTGGAAATGGAAGATTGTTTCCTTTTTCTCCGGTTGTTTACAACTGTGACAGTATGTATTATGATGGATACCCATTTTGGCGGCTTGTTCTCCGATAGACCAGAAGCCAGTTATGACTGCCGGTAGTCTACAGGCTTTCCGTCGTTTCATGCTTATTAATGTCAACGATTGCTTGAGGTTATTGGTAGGTCATAGCGTTCTACTAATTTTGCATTTCGTCTGGTCTTTCCATCTACAATCCGCGATTCGAAGGTATTTTAGGGAAATTGTACTCTTGACTGCATCTAATGGTGTGAATACCGATTCTGCAAGAGCTTTACTCATGGCAGATCCCCCTCTTGCCAGTTCATCTGCTTTTTCGTTACCTTCCATGTTCCGATGTCTCGGCACCCAGATTAAGGTGACTTTATTGTTTACACTCAAGGTGGTGAGGCTATTCCTACTTTGTTCCGCCACTTTAGAGGTTGTTGTAGCCGAACCCAGTGCCTGGATTGCAGCTTGGCTATCCCAAAGAATAGCGATATTGCCCTTAAAAGAGAAATCTGCGATTAGTAGCATACAAGCTTCCCCAACTGCCCGTACTTCCGCCTGGAGGACACTGCTGGTATTATGGAGGCGCACAGATCTGTCAATTTTAAGCCTGTGAGAATATATACCAGCTCCAACACCACAGTCTATTTTACTGACATCTGTCTGGACTGTAGTGCCGAAGTTGTTTAGAGAGAATCCCTTATTCTATTCTTCCTTAGATGGGAAGAGAGTGGCAAATTCCTATTGAATGGTAGCGTCGGGACGATGTAGTCAGTCTTCACCGAGGTTAATTGAGTTTGCGCAAGACTGGCATGACCATAAGTTTTTGAAGTGAAACTTCTTTAGGCGCGTCGGGGGCCCCAAGGCAGATTGAAAATAGGCGAGTGAAACGGTAAGTTCGGAGCGTTACCGAAATCCGTCAAATGGGCGAGGCCAAGGAGCAGCTGCTCCTTCCCACTCTCGCCTATTCGCTCTCTCGCATCGCAAGCGCTGAACGATGTGAGGGAGCCACCGAGACACGCCGTCTCTCCCCTTCTCTCTCGAATGCCTTTCTTTCTCTCCCGTTTGCTCTATAGCAAACTACCCACGCCGTGCATCAGCCGTTCAGTAAGTGTGAAGCGAGGTTAGCATATTGCGTTGACCTGTGATTCGCACTGAACGAAGCGATATTCTTAAATTCAGTGTGTGTTGGTGAACAATTAAGTTACGGGCAAAATGAGTCAGAGTGAGACTGATGTGACGCAAACTTGCGCATCAGATGCGACTCATCAACAGATAGTTGTCTCCAATATGCCTGATGAAATACATGGCAATCCAAGGTAAATATATATTAAGTAAATATATCAAATAAATATATCAAAAAATATATCACATAAATGTACTATGAAATGCATCACGAATGAGGGATTTTGAATACAGAACCTCGTTAACGTGTGGGTTTGAATAGAAAATTCACTAAACTCGTAATTAATACACAGCCCCGGTAAATTGGTTTATCGCGTTCTTTCTGTTGGGCTCCCATGCATGGAACAACCAACTTAGAAGTTTCACTTCTACCGTGCGTGAGTCTGACAGACCCTAGATTTTTTTCTTTCCAGCGACCCGCTTCATTTAACCTAAATGATAAATTACACTTTGCATACAAAATTTCTTTTTAGTTTTTTTGCAAACATTTTTTTGAAAAAAAACGAATTCTTCTAAGTTTTGTTTTATTTAACTTAATTTTCTGTGCTCAGTAATCCCAGTAAAGTTTCATAGTGGGTTTTTTTTTACATTTTGAGTTACAGACATAGGATTAAGTACGTACAGTGAACCAGTGACAAATCAACGCAAAATACTGCTCTAGTGAAGCGTTAGGTATACGTCCGTTTGCGAGCCGATCGAGGCATCGTTACAACTGATGTATACATATACATACACGGTATTTTTCGCTGATTCGTTGTACGTATTCGAAAATAACTCGAAGAGTTATAGAAATCTCACTATGAAACTTTTATGGATTACTGAGATAAATCTCAAATAATGATGGGAAAAATGGGAGAAAAACTGAGGGGAAAGTTTTTCAAAAATTAAAACAAAAAAGTGGTTGCTATCTTCTTATACCCATAATATTAGGGGAAAAAACGATAAATAAAAAAAAATAAAATTATAAATAAAAAATATGTACATAAAATTTTAAATAAAAAAATTAATTATATAAAAAAATTTTTTTTAAAAATTTTAATACATTTAATTTCACAAAAAGAAAAATTTTTAAATAACAGAGGTTATTTCACTCTAAGAAACTGCATCCCAAAATTTAAACATGGAATAAATCTAAGTCATACATTTTTTTTTTTAATTCTTTCACTTAACATTTTATTCTACACTACCTACAAGTAAACCAATTTTCAGAAAAATTTACTGCAATTTTCAAAATACTTGCATCCCTTCACGTTGAATTGCTCTATTGTGGAACAGTAACTTAAATGCATGCAGCAGTGCTTTCTTTAAGTGAATATTTTGACTGCCACTAACTTTCCCTTCTTTCCTCATTTTCCATACTCACCTTCAGCGCTTCTATTGGATTCGGTGCTACATAATCCTCCATTGTGGCACTTCCACCACCAACACCATTGCCACCAGCAGCACTTCCATTGCCGCTACCATTCTCAGGATGCTCCTCGATACGTCCCTCCATGGAGCCACCAAAGCGATGTACCATTTGTGCCATTCTCGCCGAAGCGCTAAAATCTTTCGCCAATGGTGAACCACCTATCGTCGTGGCACGATGTCGTGGACTTTGCGTAACCGAACTGCTCTCGGAACTATAATCAGCTGCATAGTCGGTGCTCTCTTCAAGAAAATCACTGGGCGATTTACGACCACTACGATCCTTACTCTTTGCGCGATTCCAACGATGTTTCAGCGTATTGAAAAAGCCATGCGTCTTATGGAAGACACCACCACTACTGCTGTGGCCCGATCCCGAACCGCCACCACTGTGCGCTGTGGCGGCGCTTTTGGCACGTTTCGGCGATGTGCGTGGCGAATCACGTTCACCGTGGCAGTCGTGTCCATTCAATTCCGTTGCGGATTTACTCAGATGACGGCCTAGCCGTTGTGTGAGCTGCGGTGAACCATGCGGTGTGGCACCCTGTGATATTTGACCACCGTTATTCGTGTAGGTTTGGCTGTATTGACCGCTCCCGGTTGGTAAGTCTTCGCTGTAATGGATACGCGCTAAAAGTATATGAAAAAGAGGGGGAAAACACATGTGTGTATATAATAAATAGATAAATGGCTTTACGATGAAGGTATTTGAAGGTGCTGAATTATTTCGTAACAGACCTGAAGCGTTTGCGGGAAAAACAATAAATTGGAAAGGGCAAAATTGTTTGCCTACACATAACCGAATACGTATTTGACCTCTAATGACAAATCCCCGAGGGAACTTCGGCTACGAATATGCTTCTCACAAGAACCATCAGCCAGCTGTTCGGAGGCGACATTAAATAAGCAAAAAAGATGATAGAAAAACACTGTATAGTATTTTTGATTGCTTGTTTTTGTTTTTCTCTGTTTTATCATTTATACTTTTCGAAATTATGTCTCAAGCCTTTTTCACTCAATACAGGCTCAGTTCACACAAAAAGCAACCAATGTAAATGATTTACTTGCTTGTTATCTCAAATAGAGTCGAGCCCCAGACCAGTTTCGGTTTTTTTGCTTTCTCCACTCATAAATTATACTCCGTTCTGTGGTAAATTTCGTTTGTTAACGATGGAGTGGGGAGCTAAGGAAAATCGCATGGCAGTGATTGCATTGCAAAAGTGTGGTAAAAATGCAAGTGAGATTTGCAAATTGCTGAAAAAAACTTAATATTTCCTGAATGTTTGTTTACCGCACGATCTATCGTTTTTCCCAAACGTCTGAAGTGACAGACAGAGAAAGAAGTGGTCGTCCTCGTGTGGTCCGAACCAGTACAGCCATAAAAGCCGTTCGAGAAAGAATTCGTAGAAATCGTCTCAGAAGGCAGAAAATCATATCCAGGCAAATGAATGTAGCAACCAGATCCATGTCAAGACTAATTAGAGATTACCTCTACATGAAAGCCTTCCGTCGCTCAACTGGGTCATCTTTTGACAAAGCGCTTGAAGAAAATTAGACTCGACAGATGCAAGCAGATTCTTCGGTGGCACGCGGTCAACGGCCATGAAAATATTGTTTTTACGGATGAGAAGAAAATTTTCACTTTTCAAAAAGTTTTTAATATGCAAAATGACAAAATCTATATAAAAAATATTGTTCCAAAGGTGCAGCGTGGCCACCATCCAGCCTCCGTAATGGTTTGGTGGGGAGTGCCTTGTAAAGGCGTTACATCGCTTCATTTTTGTGAAAAAGGAGTTAAGATCGGGGCAAAAGTGTACCAGAGGATGTCTTAGCAGGCGTGGTGCAGCATTTGAGCAGTTCTCTCTTCAATGGAGAGCGTTGGATCTTCCAGCAAGATTTGGTTCCAGCTCATAAAGCAAAAACCATCCAGCAGTAGCTAAAGGCAATATTCCTGGGTTGATAGCCGCTGAAGATTGGCCCAGATCTGAATCCATTACACTACAGTTTGTGATCAGAATTAGAGAGCATGCCCTGTCGAAACCCTCACAAAAATTTGGGAGAGTTTCAAATAATCTTTGGTTCGAGCAGTGACGTAAATATCTATGGAAACCGGGCGTGCTGCAATAGCGGAATGGCTTAATCGTTTGAAGGCTTGGGTAAATGCAAATGGACACCATTTCAAACGAAAGTTTAAACTTTTTTTTTTAAATATTTACATTATTAAGTAAAACTGACTTCATTAAAAAAAAGTATTATTATTTCAGATCTATAACGGACTTAACTTGTAACAGAACTAACATGTAAACGAAATTTCAAATATCTGCACTGATAGGTTAGGTTAGGTTGGTATGGTTGCCCAAGGAATGAGCACACTTGGACGAAGAAAATTCGTCCTTTGTGATACCATTATGAAGGAGGTGAGGTGAAAGAGAAAGCAGAGATAAGAGCGTCAACTTGTCCCACAATATGCGTTGCCAACATGTTTTTTTGTTTTAATACCGTATGTTTTTAAAACACAGCATACCTTTAGGCTGAGTGCTGAGCCTATAAGCTTCGGTATACAGCTATTCGCTATTAAGAAAAGGTTATTCAATCATATTATTGAGCTCATCGTGGTATATTCGTAGAGTGATGTCAGTGAATCCAACAGTAGTTAAGAATTGTTGAATATTGTAAAACTTGATGGCAACCTTATTCCAATATATTTTCGAATTAATACTATTTTAAAATCCATATTCCTGATACTTGTATGTTGATAAATATTTCCTGGTATCCTATGCAAAACAGCTTCCGATATCCAATCCAACGACGAAAATGTTTGAGCAGAATTCTGCATCAGAACGAAAACATTTTTTTTCAATCATAAGCAAGATTATCGTTTATTCTCGTTTCGGTAAGCCAGAGTCGAACTTCACCTGCTTTCACGTTTTAAATACTGTATTGATCAGATAGTCTATTGTTTGGATAGGCCCATTTCCCATCAAACCAGGTAAATCCGGAATGTTGAACTTAAAAACAAAACTATTGGATATTTTCTCAAAAATAATTTTATTTGCACTTAACTTTGTATAATGTGAGTGCACATATCATAGTTGAAAATTATTCAATCTAACCTCCATCTCGTGCAATTACCTGCTCCAGCCGGGACCTGAAGCGCCCACATGCGCGAGCTACCTCCTCTTTGTTCTTTGTGGTCATCACTTCCACGATGGTTGTCTTCAGAGCGTCCTTAGTGTAATGAGGCTTCGCGCTAGCTTTTGCTTCAACTGTGCCCCACACGTAATAATCAAGAGGATTGCAGTCTGGGCTTGAAGGTGGCCAAAAATCTAGTGACCAGTGTAGGGTAGGTTGTTCTGGAGCCAAGTCTGAGTCTTCTTTGTCTTGTGAGCAGGTGCGGAGTCCTGCTGAAACACATATTCTCTTCCAGCAGCCACGCGGTCCATCCAGGGTTGCGTTTTTTTGCAGCCAAACCACTCAATTATCTCTTTAGGGCTTTTTCCGGCGCGAAGTGACTCTAGTATCGCAGCTCTTCTGACCTGCTCTAGACTCATCGTTTCACTAGCACTTACTCCGGCACTCCAATGTCAATCAGGAAAAAATACACTAAAAATATGTCCCTTTATCAGCGGTTTTAGACTTAACACTACTGTTCCAGAGCTTTCGAAATGTTTTCCGGATTTACCTCGACGGCCCTGTATGTTAGCAAAAAATATGTATCTCACTCCATTTTGCAGTTTGGAAATTTCTTCGCAAGAGAAACGAAATCACAAACACGCACTCCATTTTTATTATGAAAATATGAAGCTATGTAATAGGACTATGAATAAGTTCGTGCGGTTTTTTCGAAATTTGAAACTTTATTGACGTAAAATGGTTACAAATTTAATATTCAAAATATTGTCCATCGCTTACTACTACTTTTTCCCATCTTTCTGGCAATTCACGGATTCCCTTTGTGAAAAATTCGGTCGGTTTTGCCGCAATCCACGAATCGATCCATTTTTTGACTTCATCGTAATTACGGAAGTGCTGGTCAGCCAGGCCATGTTGCATCGATCGGAAGAGATAGTAATCGGATGGCGCAAGGTCTGGACTATACGGCGGGTGGGGTAGGACATCCCATTTGAGCGTTTCTAAGTATGTTTTGACCACTTGTGCAACATGTGGCCGAGCATTGTCATGTTGCAAAATAACTTTGTCGTGTCTATCGGCGTATTGCGGCCGTTTTTCTCGCAGTGCTCGGCTCAAACGCATCAATTGTCGTCGGTAGACATCCCCCGTAATCGTTTCATTCGGTTTCAGTAGCTCATAATACACAACACCCAGCTGGTCCCACCAGATACACAGCATAACCTTCAGGCCATGAATATTCTGCGCCGACGTCGATGTTGAAGCATGGCCAGGGTATCCATACGTTGCCCGACGTTTTGGATTGTCGTAATGGACCCACTTTTCATCGCCAGTCACAATTCGATGCAAAAAACCCTTTCTTTTGTGCCGTTGAAGCAGTTGTTCGCATGCCATAAAACGGCGTTCAACGTCTCTTGGCTTCAATTCATACGGCACCCAATGGCCTACCTTTCGGATCAATCCCATGGCTTTTAAACGTTTGGAAATGGTTGATTGATCAACTCCCAAAGTTTTTGCAACCTCTTCTTGCGTTTGAGCCGGATCTTGATCGAGCAATTCCTCCAATTCGGTATCCATGAGCTTTGGCGGCGCACCCTCGCGTTCTTCGTCTTCCAAGCCAAAATCACCACTTTTAAAGCGTGCAAACCACTTCTGGCACGTTCGCTCAGATAGAGCATGCTCACCATAAACTTCCACCAAGATACGATGACTTTCGGCTGCTTTTTTCTTCATATTAAAATAATGAAGAAGAATTCCCCGCAAAAACACATTATTTGGCACGAAATTCGACATTTTCAAGTGTGGTAAAAATATTGTTGTTTACGCTTCAAATAAAAAACTTATACTGACGTTTGTGCCTTACGACAGTAGCTCTCCAATGAATGTTTGGAAATGTGGATCGATGGAATAATAATCAAGTTACGCCATCTGTTGTAAAACCGCACGAACTTATTCATAGTTTTATTTAGTATTATATCTACAAATTATCCTCTTTTGCTGCAAGCTTGTTTCTTTGGCGGCATTTCAATGCCTATTCAATCAAGTGCTTTTGTTACTCGAGTGCCCTTATACTTAAATACGGATAAACCTGTACTTGGAAGCCTGCAATGGCACTACATTTTTGTCTTGCAAGAATGTGCTTTTGTTCGAACTACTGCATATGTACCAGTCCCATTTGGTGCCTAACCAAAATGCAAAACAATTGCTTGCACAAGAAAAAAAAAGAAAATAACCAAGAACGCTCTCACATTGACGTGGCTCTGGCTTTTGTGAGAGAAACATATGCAACCTTCTCATCCATTTCGCCTACGCCTTGTAAAGCATTTGTTTTGTGCTTGAATGGCAAGGTAGCCTATTGGTTATAATTGTGTAGGTGTACATATACAAGACCACATACAAGTATGTAAATACAGTTTCGGACACTCTAATCTGGACAAGTGCGTTGCAGTCAAACATACTAATTCTGAACCAGCTTAGTAACAACTTTCTTTGCAGCTGAAGATATTGGTTTTTTTTTGTATACTTTTCAATGGCAGCCTTGGTATCAGCATTACATTGGACATTTTGCAAACTTGCACTGGTCACGCTAGAACTAGTAGAATTTCTTCCATCAAATGCCAGCTCATAAACTAGAAGTGGTTAAAGCAGTTTGATAATAAAAGTTACCGTTACATTTCTTCAACTCTTGACTGCCCTATTGCTATTATTTTTGTAACAACTCGCGTTATTACGTTTTATTAACTTTGACTTGCGGAGGACGTTTGTTTTGGAAATTCGGGTTATAAATGTTGAATGAAATACTTGCAAGAATGAAAGGCCAACCGATCAATGTTTACATTTTGACAATTTATTAGCGATTGCTTTCAAAGTATAAAGAATATTGCTATTGTAAACACATGCTACCCTTCTATGACAGCGAAGTATGGCAACTATAAACGGTTGCCATCATATTTTAAAATCGTCAACGGCAGTGAAGGAACGAACGACGAACTCGACGGTCACTAACGCATCTACATACATATTTAACGTTAGTTTATTTTTGTGTATATATTTTTTTACGACTAAAGTATAATTTGAAAGTGAGTTTATTTTTGTTTCGACGTATCGTTGCCATATTTACATAAGTAGAAAAGTACTAAGTGCAAAATTCGAAAAAAGATTAAAGGGTGATCAGATTGGAGGTACTTTTTTCAGTAGCGTTTTTTTGACAGATCACGCGTAACTACTGTCAAACTAAATACATCATGTTTTTCAGTATTCATTGATATGTCATCATGCAAAGACTTACGCCTCAACAACTTTTACAAATCGTGTCATTGTATTACGAAAATCGACGCTCTGCGAAAAGTGTTCATCGCGCGCTCAGGTCAACTTATGGTGTATGCTAACCGTCTTAACGAGCACAGTATTCGGCAAATCATCGAAAAAATTTAAGAGAATAATTTTATATTATTGAATGATATTCGACCGATTAGACTACGTACAGCCCGGAGAGGAGAGAATATTGCGGCTGTAAATGGGAGTTTTGCCGAAGATCCGGAAGAATCGATTCGGCGCTTATCTCAACAGCTCACCCTATCTTATGGCACTACTTGGGCGTTTTTACGCAAAGATCTGGATTTGAAAGCGTATAAAATAAAGCCACTCCAAGATTTGACATCGGCCGATCTTCCAAAGCGTCATAATTTTCAAAATTGGGCTCTTCAAAAACTCACCGAAGATCCGCATTTTAGGACCCGAACTTTGTTCAGCGCTGAGACCCATTTTTGGCTTAAAGGATACATCAATAAGCGAAATAGCCGCATTTGGGCTGAACAGCAACCCGAAGCCAAGAACAGCCATTGAAAACAACCGTTTCGTGCAGCCTATGGGCCGGGAAATCATCGGTGTTTCTTTGATCCTATCTAAATGCATGTTTGACCTCGTATTCACTGCTATAACTTTAGTCAACCTATCAGTGATGGGTACTCGACAGCGTGGATCTTTCGACAATCTTCTTTTTTGCAATTAGCCTGGTTCGATTGTTGTATGCACTGGACGACATACGTCAATGCTAAACTTGTTCATAAGTTGCAGTATTTGCTGTTTTTTTGGAGAATTGATACTGCTCCAATTGGACCTTCTCGCTCAATTTCCATGCTCAAGAATTTATTTCTGGGACCTTTGTCAACTATCTGAAAAGTAGTATAAATTTTTTGCATGGAGAAAAAAAGAATGCCTTTCAGTACCTCCTCAAGTCTGGCGTTTGAAACTCTGCTTGCCTGCTTTAGGTCATACAATGCAATTTTTAGTTCTAACACACAATTGTTGTCATGCTCAAATATCTCAGATTGACTCATATAGATGCCATCTTCGAGTTTCCCGTTCAGGTACCCCATCGACACGTCGAGTTGAAAGGGTAACTCGTATTCTGCCGCTACAGCCAACACCATTTTTATTGTAGCATATCTCAATACAGGTGAGAAAATTTCGTTGTAGTTAACGCTGTAAATTGGCTGCAACATTTTGCCACCAATCTTGCTTTGTCATCATTAGAATTTGTTTTCACTGCAACATATCTTTTTCTTCATGCACGATATACAAACAATATAATTATAATTGGGTGTGGCATCAATTGCATTCATAAGATTTCTATTTGAAAGTTCACTTATGGTAGACTCTGAAAATGAATATGGGCATATCTGTTATGCCACTTTATTTTATTATGAGCACGCGATAAATTACACTAATGTATAGTTTCTTTTATTACGTTTGCATTATTTCATTTAAGGGCTTTTGAAAATAATATAATTATCATCCTTCTCTAACCTTGCACCACTACACAACTATAAGCAAATGCTGCCCGAAAACCTTTTTCATCAATTTTCGGAATTCAAACAAAATTCATATGCAAATCTGGTTCGTATAAACAGTTCGTTAACTTGAAGTTCTATTTACCTTGCCGATTTAATCATAACATCGCCAATACCCTTCGCTTTGCATAATATTTTCCCACTCCCAACTCAATATTTTCACTATGTGCTTTTATTCTGACGAATATGTTTCTGTCAATACACATTGACAACGTCGCGCAGCAGCCAGCGCACAAGAATTGCACTGCTGCCGTTCTCCTACTGCGTAAACTGTATGCGACGTCTACTTTCCTTTTCCTTCTTTGCCCTTCATAGTCAAAGCACTTGAAGTATCGCTTTCCCCTACTTTTACCGTTTTCTTTTGCTGTTACCGTGTGATTTGTTCTTTTCGTAGTTTTTATTCTAATTTTCTCGAAACGCGAATGCTTATGGATTGCGAAACGCGAATGCTTATGGATATGCTAGATTTTTTTTTATCTTTGAGCACCTGCCATATTTGTGAAGCTGTGATTCAGGGTCGTTGCCTCTACACACCAATTATTTTTCCGATTTCTTTATTATTTTTTTTTTACTAACCAATCCACCGTTTTGCTGCTGTTTCTTCCGGCTCACCCGACTCCACCGACCATAAATCTTGCAGGCTGCGTATTTGTAAAAAACAAGTGTCGTAGTTGTTCGCATCAAGATTTTCAATATTTAAATACAACTGCGTTAGTTTAGTTCACTATCTTTCCACAAAGTTACTGCACAACCAAGCGCTGGCCTGGGCCAATAACCTGTTGAATGAATACCCGCAAGAATTAAAAGCCAGACTATCAATGTTTACAGTTGGCAAATTATTAGCTATTGATTTCAAAGTATAAAGAGTATTAACATAATTAAAACAGGGAAATCTTCTCGCTATACCAGAAGCAGGCGCGTAGACAGATGGACTAACCCGGATACCTGCAAAATAACTGAACAAACGTGGCCCAATTTCAACAAATCCTGAGCTGACGAGATGTTAAGAAAACCACGAGAAGACATTTTCAGAATTACGTGAACAATAACCGGCCACTGTTCTTTGGGAGATCATGCCAAGAAAATGAGGTGGCCGTACAATATAGAATCTGAAATGAAGAAGAATCTAAAGAAACAGTCTTTCATTATCAGTGTGAGGCTTTACGGCATAGAATGCTGGGGGCATCCTCAATGGTTAATTTGAAAGAATTGCAAAAAAGTGAATAGACGGCATAGGCAGATTCATAGTCAAATCAAGATGGGTCAACTAATAAAAATCACTGGTTCTATAAGTGGTGCCTCAAAATGACATTTTTATGATAATTGGCTCTGGGCTGTTTCAATCAGAAAGTAGTAAGTTCGAAAGTCGGAAATATGTAAGTGTTGACATCATTTGTCAATAAAGTTTCTGGAATATATTGGGTATGGGATAAAGTTTCCGTCCTTTCTTAGCTAAACTTACGAATTATTTCAACAATTAAAAAATACATGATATTATGTGAAGTATATGTCATTGAAAGCTACAACTTTACTCCACCTTTCAGCCAGCATACGGATTCCTCTGACGGAAAATTCGAGTTCTTTCGACTTGATCCATTCATTGAGCCAGTTTGCGATGCTCTCGTAAGAAGTTAACCGCTCTCCACTAAGGGTTGACTGCATTGATCGGAACAGATGGTAATCGGAAGGCCTGTGGAGTATGGCGTGTGCGGCAGGGTTCCATCTTAAGTCTTTTTAAATATTTCTGGACCGATTTAGCAACATGTGGCCAGGCGTTGTCATGCAGCAAAATCAGTTTGTCATGTCTTTTTCTCCAATTCTCGATTCCAACGCATTAGCTGCAGTCGGTAATGATCGCCAGTGATAGTTTCAGATGGTTTAAAGAGTTCATAATAGATGACACTCTTTTGATCTCACTAGATGCTCAACATAACCTTTGAAGCATGAATATTTTTTTTCGCTGTCGATAGATCTGGTTCACCTGGCAGCCTCCAACATTTTCGGTGCTTAGGGTTATCATAATAGATCCATTTTTATCGCTAGTGACGACGCGATGCAGAGAAACTTTTCTTTCAATAATTGTTGTCTTTATTACTCACGTCGATTTGCCACTTTGGCAGCGTCTAAACCACTCTTTACAAGTTGTATTTGATGGAGTGATTACCGTAAATATTGATCAATATACGACACGTTTCAGCTGCACTTTTATTAAGAAATGCTGTGCTACGCAAATGCTGTTTTTTCGGAACGAACGTAGACATTTTTGGCGGCAGATGAAAAAGGATCTTTACGCTTCAAACGAATGACAACTACGGCGATCGAGACCTCACATATACACCTTCAAATCACCAGTATATTACTAGAGCGAACACAAAAATAGTATCAGCACCGGCACCTCTTTAAATTGTTATTCGGTGGTACTTAAAATATTTGGTTTTGGGTTTTTATTTTGCGAGCTCAAGCCCTTTATTAAAATAAAAATATTAAGCAAAAGATATACGAAAATTAATGCCTTCAGTAATACATCTAAGCAGTGCAAATTTTTATGACCGCATCTGTATTTTCATAAGAAAGTAATGACATCCACTCGACATACAAACACATATGCATATTTACTCTTAGGTAATAACTGCTGTTATGATAATGATGTAGTTGTTCTTAGTGGCTTGGTGCAAAATTTACCTTTCGGCTTTAATTTCTACAAAGTGCAATTTTCTTTCATTTTAGTAGTTTCTACATTATCTGAAATATCTATAAAGGAAATTTGAAATAAGCAACTTAAGTGTTCATTGCAAGGGTCCAGTGAAAAATCTATATTTGGAGCAATTTTGTAGTACACTAATTTGTTATATTTATACAATATATATTTACGTATGCAAGGGGATACTATATTTATGCACACATACACACACATATGTATATACAAATATCGTTACTGGAAAATGCTTCTTCTTCCACTTTCTAACTTGGCATGAGGCCAGCTCACATTCTAATGAGACTTGAGCATCGCTACAGAAATGACCTAAAAAGTTTTTACTTTTTAACAAATAATGGAGCGAATTCTTGAAATTTGTATGTGTTTGAAAATCTTGTTCAAAATTCTATAATTCCCTAGAACTGGGTTTTTTTAGCTTGAGATTCACAACTTAAAATTAGAAAAACACAGTAAACTAATAATCAAAATGACTTTATTGTTTTTCAAAATTATCTCCTTGGAAGTCAATATACTTCTGCATTTGCTTGAACCAATTTTCAACGCGCTTTTGCCACTCAGAAGTGGATACCTCCAATGCGAGGTGTTTAAAGGCTTCAACAGCTTCTTCAGGCGTTGAAATACGTTGGTTTCGTATTTTATTTTTGATGTTGGGAAGCTAAAAGAAATCATTGAGTGGCAAATTTGGACTCTTTAATTCGAATTTTTGAGTGTTGAAAAACTTTCTTCCGTCCGCGGATGCATGAGAGCCTGCATTGGCTTGTTTAAGGATGATTCGTCTTCAGCTTTCCTAATTTTTGGAAAACTTCTGACAAACAAATGGCTGTGTTGCACTCATAATTTAATGTTTTTAGTTTCTATTTCTCTAGTGGTACAGTTATGACTTGACCAAATTTACTGAAACAAATCGGCGACAATTTGCTTTGAGGTGCTTCTTCCACGAATAACTTTTATTGTATGAACCTCGTCGTGGAACGCCGGAACTGTCGGTTGCTGTTTAGTTTTTGGCGTATCCAAGACTGCTCGCCTGCTACGATGTCACAGATGTGGTTTGAACCTCTGCTGCTGAATTGTTTCATTTCTTTACACCACCAATCGACATGAGTACGTTTTGAGCAATTGCCAAATTATGTGGCATCCAAAGAGAACAAATCTTCTTGACGACCAATTGTTCATACAATATTGAATGTGTGCTGATACCACTAATGTGCAAGGATGCCCCTATCAGGCGATATGCCACATGACGATCTTGCGTTATCAATTGAATGCACAACATCGATTGTTTCTGAAAATAGTCTTGAAAGAATCGGTGGGCGCAAAGGAACTCGTTGTACCTTCGTTTCATTATACAGGGTGGGCCATATAGTGTTTGCTTTTTGAACCACCTATTTTTTTGAGAATGGTAACACAAATGACATGTCAAATGTGTTCATAATTTACTTAAAGGTTTGACATTTACGAAATGGAACGCTATACGCTTGAACAAAATTGGGAAATATTGAAAACCTATTTCCAAAGTGGTGAGTCTTCTTCCTCTTTTCTGATGAAGCTCATTTTCACATCGGTGGCTACGTCAATAAGCAAAATTCTCGGATTTGGGGTTTAGAAAATCCACACGTTACTGTAGAGAAGGAAATGCATCCACAACGAGTCACTGTTTGGCTTTGGTTTGGCGGCATCATCGGGACATTTTTTTTCGAAAATGAACGAGGAGCCGCGGTTACAGTAAATGGCGAGCGTTACCGTGACATGCTCAACGAGTTGTTTCCAAAAATTGAAGAGGATGACATGGACAACATTTGGTTTCAACAGGACGGTGCAACTTGTCACACTGCCAAAGTTACACTCGAACTTTGGGCTACCGTTTTTGAAAACCGATATCAATTGGCCGCCTCAGAGCTGTGATGAATGAATGAGAAAATAATTGAAAAAAGTTTTTTTTAATAGTGGTCGCCGCTCGGCAGGCAATGGCCAATCTCCGAGTGTTTTTTGGCATAAAAAAGCTCCTCATAAAAAAAATGTACCATTTGTGGAACAATATCAAGACCTACACCACAAATTGGAAGAGAAGTTCGGCCAAGCACATAACATAAGTTTTCGCGGCAATTTTTTATATATTTTTAACAACATTTTGGGGACACAAAAACGATGATATGATCCTGAAAGAATATCGTTCTCTAATGGAAATAGTGGTGACATTATTCTATAGTAGAATTTTACGAGGACAATTTTTGTGGGACGTTTTAACCCTTTGCTTAAGGAGTCTCAAATGACCTTTTAAATAGACTATTTGAGGATTTCCAGAAAAATTTTGAGCATTTAAATCCAGTATCATTTAATTCTAGTATAATAAAGGGCAATTGTGAATTGGCTCAAAAATGCGCTAATTTTTAGAAATATTTTTTTTATATGGAAGAAGATACTTAACACCGTCATGGGCACAATTTTATACGAAAGTTGAAAGGGACTACAAAAGTGCATACCCAGAATTTTATTTTTAATTGGACGAAAAAGATTGAAATTTTTATGCAAATTTATTGAGTTTTCGAAAATTTTGAGTTATGGGATTTTAGTGGTAATATCAACTATATTTTTACAAACAAATAAAAAAAAAAATATGCATCCATACATATTTGGGAATTTTGTATTTCTACATATCATTAAAACACAGCAAGTATTACAGGGTGGTCCACCTATGTAGCATTTGAAATTTAATTCGGATATAAATAAAAGACACTTGAATATTTTCCAATGAAATATTAGTTTGAAATCCATTATTTCCTCGGCAGATGGCTATCGTGATCGATATCTCGTAAAGTATCGATGAATCAATTTAAAGTTTATGCGCGTTGTCAAGATGACATTTCACACTTGTTTCATTAAGATGTGGGCTGCAGGGTGTGAACAATGGAAGTCCCCAAAAAGGAAATACGGTGCATTTTACAGTTTTTCTTTGATAAAGATGAAAATGTCAAGCCACTAAAATTGTGAAAGATATTTATGGTGTTGATACTGTAATAGTTAATTAAGTGAAATGCCGTTCAGGCATTTCTGATGTTAAAGAAAATGTCGAAGATATAGATAAAATAACAGAAATAATCAAAGTTGACCGACCAAGAGCTAAGTACCGACCATGAAACAGTTTTAATCCGTTTGTCTAAAAATTGTGCGCAAACAAAAAATGGATTTCTCTTCCGCCAGTAATAAACCTTCTCATTAAATGATGAACGCAATTACTTCAACGGCTGGCTTTACAGTAGCATATATTGAGATACCGGTACTGGCAAGAATGATAGAAACAAGAGAGTGCGTGACGTCACATTGACTGAGTTGTGCAGTGTTGCCAACCATTGCTCCTCGAAAAAAATTTAGTGCTTTTTATATATCAAAATGCGACCATTTTCAAGTTTGGTGTTTGTTTCTTTTTTTTATTTAAAGCTACCGAAGCTATAAGTTAAAAAAACTATATTATTAAACCAAATAAGGTTAAAAAAGGTCAACCTGAGAAGATTTTGTGCTACTGAAAATTTGTAGATTCTTATAAAATTTTATATTTTGAAAGTGTATGTTAAATTTTTTGCTTCTTTTAAGGTTATGCAAGAATATTAAATGTTGTTAACATTGAAAACCTTTTTCCACATTTTAAAAAGCGTTTGAATTTACTGAATGCGAATTAAAACCAAAGAGGTGTAATCGTTTCTTCCGGTTCTCAATCCTTAGTGGGACATTGGGCAACAAGAAGTGTATTCATAGTGAAAATAAGGAACAAAATACTAGAAAATACAGAAGAAACTATAAAGACTTTTTTACAAAGAGAGTACCATATCTTGTTACATAACCTCAAATATAACAAAAAACTCATAAATTAAATTGCTCATAACTGTAATACATTACATACATACTAAACATTTATTTAAAAAAACGCATATTTTAAAGTCAATTTGTCACGCATACAAAGTTCGTTAAGTATTTCAATAAAAAATTTGGTATTTTATTCTCTTTAAATGGGCTTTTTGGTGCGTTTTTATATCCAAAGTTAGGCAACACTGCAGTAACGAGATAGAGAGTTGACTGCTGAAAGGAGAAGAACACCAACAGTAACCGCAATCAGGGGCAATGCGACCAGATGTTGAAAAAAAGTAAAGCCAAATAAAGCTGAGTGAATTATTGACTATTGAATTATTATTTACAAAATTATAAACATTACATTTTAGTTAGAAGGGTCTAGAAAAATGTCATGAAGAAAGAGCTAAGACTCCGAGACTAAATAATAATAAAACCACTAAATCAAGTTCCAAAAATGCTAGTCTGGCAATACTGGTGCTAAAACGAACTCCTTGACAAATTCGCTGAGAGTAAAGTAACGGTGGGGGTACCTCTCGCAACTTGTAAGCCTCTTATTAAGGACGCATTAATCAGTTCTGCAAATCAAAGATGGATTAGCGTAAACACCTGTGCAATTGCTAGGCAAACATGGCCAAGGCTAAATCAAAGTCTGACCAAGGTTATTATAAAATGAGTAGACTTCAAATTAGGACCTTAGTAGTGGCCCTCACAGGACATTGTCTCATAGGAAATCATTTAAGGAGATTAGGCGTTTACACGTATGTTTTCTGTCATAGCTGCAGAAATGAGGAGGAGTTGGAAACAATTCAACACCTTCTTTGCACATGCCCAGCTCTAGCCAGAAGCAGGAACCGATATTTAAAACCCTACTTCTTAACGAATGTAGATAATCTATACACTTTAGGTATCAACAACCTTTTTCGCTTTGTCAAAAGCTCAGGATGGTTCAATATGGAGAGGGAAATGTAGGCCAGCCCCCGCGGCTCACAACGGACCCATCTCATGGTTTAAGTGACATCGTTGTCTTTATGTGCAATGCGGCTGCCAAACCGAACCTAACCTAAAGTACCGATGATAGGCACCATCTCTTTATTCTTTCCATCATGGGTACTTGCCTCTCAGTGAATTTGACAGAATCAGCTGTTGAGTTAACGTTTTTGAGCTTTATTCACATTGTCTTGTCTTACAAGCAATTTTTGTTCTTTCTCTCCTATTTTCCTTTATCGTCATTGTTTCTACTGAGCTGACCTAACTTTTTACTTTTGCTTACAAAACTTCTCTTTTTTGCTGCTCTATTCATCGTTCTCTCACACCACTCATCAGAAATTCCATCAGGCCAAAGCTACGCTCATGTTTTCATTTCAATAAGCGCAATCTTGTACTCATTCATTCCCACAGACATAATTTATCTCATTAAGGTACATACATATGTATCAATTAATTTTTATTGTTATTTATTATTCATGTATACTTTCTTTTCCTTTTTCATTTCGCTACTAAACCCATGCTTTTTACCTGGATGAATTTTGTTGGGCCTGCAGCAAGCACAAAACGCAGCAGGACACTTGAGGGTTTTTTTGGGCTTTTTAGGCAATACTCCGTCTGCCATACAAACGTTTAGACGTCAGCATTAAATGAGGATTTATTGGCAGACGCTATTATTTATTATTGCGTCTATGTGATTAGCATTGACTGCGGCACGACTATTAAGACGTAAAATATTAGTTCGCATTTTTCTTTTTTTTTTCATTTTTTATATGCTTTGAGTAACTTTTCATTTTGTATCTCTCACTTTGTAGGTTTTCTTATTATTGAAAAAGTTTATTCCATCATAAAACAGTTCACTGTATTTTATGTCTCTGAAATGTCAAAGTTGGCCAATAACTTTTTAAACTCTTGGCCACAAAGCTTTCAATTTATGTGCGTTTGTGAACTGGCAGGAAATATTCTGGTGTTGTGGTTATATTTATTTGTTGTTTATATTTATGTTGTATATGTTTTGGGTTCGTTGCGCATTTCACAACAATAAATCCCACTTAACGTTGCAATTTAATTTATTCGTGCACTTACATGTAAGTAGATATGTAAATATGAACTTTTTATTGCAATGTGTGCAAATTGGAGACTGCAACCGAATCGTGTGCTTATGTTGCGTAGATACTTAAACAGCCCGCGAAAAAGCTACAGCACCTTAACATTTTCAACAGTTTTGTTAACTTCTGGTTTTTTTTTCTGAAAGTTCATTGTTTTTTTTTTTATATAAAAGCTTCGCCATTGCCTAACAAAAATCATATATGTGCATATGGACGTATTGTAGGTATATATCCAAATTTCAAACCTCATACAAACCTTTTAGACAAATTTGAGTAGGCAGTTTTATAGTCTATTGATATTTATTACAATAAAGCTCAAGTTTAAAGTGGCCCAAAATTCTAGCTGATATTTGATAATTTTTCCCCTTACGGTGTTTCGTATTTTCTTCATATAAGCTGTGCACAACATTCTTCTTATTCGGAGAAAATGCACAACACCATGGGGGAAAAATTATCAAAAATCTACTAGAATTTAAAGTCACTTCAAAGTGCACTTTTTCATATTAAAATTTCTTAGTGTAAGCAGTAAAACAATCATTGGCCACATGCGTATTTGACAATTTGTATGCGAAGTGATTTATGTGTAGTGGTTTTCTGATGCTTTCCATTTCAATTCAACCGGGCTATTCGGGTCATGTTCTTCGATTTCGATGTAACTTAAATATGTTGCTCTGTGGTCAATATAATGAGACACGTATTTTTTTGTTCGCCCAAAAAAAAAATTTTTCAAGAGTTATCGGCAATTTTGTTTTTCGGCTCAAATTTGATTTTTTTTAATTATATAAGAAATTTTTTTTTTTAAATGCCCATATCTTAGTCAAAAATGAACCGATTTTAATATATAATTCTGCGTTCAAAATGATCATCATTACTTACATGAGCGACTTCATGTAGAAACAATTGCAAAAAAGTAGTTGAACATTTTTTATTTAGCAAAAAAGAAAAAAAATTGAAATTTTTTCGAAATTCAATATTTCAAAAAGTGTATTTTTTTTTTTATAACTTTTTCCAAATCAAGAGGACACCTCAAACTTCAATTAAGCTGAATGCCCAGTAGCTAAAATGAGTTGTTTTTGAGTAATGCATTTTTGAGTAAAAAACCAGTTTCGCACTTTTTGTTTTTTGCAAAATAAAAAATTTTCAACTACTTTTTTGCAACTGTTTCTACATGAAGTCGCTCGTGTAAGTAATTACGATCATTTTGAACCCAGAATTATTAAAATCGGTTAATTTTTGACTAAGCTATGGGCATTTAAAAAAAAATGTTTCTTATATAATTAAAAAAAATCGAGTTTGAGCCGAAAAACAAAATTGCCGATAACTCTTGAAAAAAATTTTTTTCGGGCGAACAAAAAAATATGTGTCTCATTATTTTGACCAGAGAGCAACATATTTTAGTTACATCGAAATCGAAGAACATGACCCGAATAGCCCGGTTGAATTGAAATGGAAAGCATCTGCTTCCATTAAGGGATTAGGGGTAGTCAGAATTTTCAAAAAATTGTATTTTTTTTGCATTTTCTTGCAATTGGATTTTTTTTTCGATATCTTAAAAATATTGTTTGAAAATTTGAAGTGAATCCGACAAATACTTTTCGAGTTATTCAACAATTAACAAGCAGTGCTCGGGTGCTCCGAAACCGATAGCAAAATGCGTTTTTCTCAAAACTATATTTTTTAAACTGGTGATCATTGTAGCTTAAAAACCGCTTTGGTAGATTCGAATAAAATTTATACTGCTTTGGAAAACATAGGGTTTTTTTCAAAATTTCATTTTTTTTAACAATTAATTGTCGGTTTTTTTCTTGAAAATCTGAAAAAAATCGCCTAAGGCCGCCTTTGGGTTTGCGCTATGTTACTGCAAAGTTGGTTCCAAAGAGCCTGAATTTCATGTAAAGAGGTACCGCGTTGATATCGCCATAAACTTGATTTCCAATGCTGAATCCGACCCAACGTTCATCAAATGCGTCATTACTGGAGACGAAACGTGGGTTTATGGGTACGACATGCAAGCCAGACATTAGTGGAGGTTTCTAAGATCAAAATATTCTGGCCGTTTTCAGTTAAAAAAGAAAGCGATGTTCACGGTTTTTAGGGATTACACAATGAGTTTTGACCAAAAGGTCAGACAAATTATTAGGACTATTATTTGGATGTTATGAGACGTTTACGCAAAGAAATACGCCAAAAAAAGTACGGATTTATGAGGAAATAACTCTTGAATTTTGTACCGTAATAACACACTATCGCCAGTGCCAACATTATACGGGAATTTTTGACTAAGAACGAAACGAATGAATACCGTCCAACAGCTATCTAACTCACTTCGTATGGCTACTTGCGATTTTTTTCTGTGCTATCGAGTCAAAAAACCACTACCTGGAACGCATTTTAACAGCCCAAAGTAAGTAGTGGAAAAATCGAAAACGGCTTTGTTGGCTATACCGAAAACAGAGTTTCAGAAATGTCCATAAAATGAGAGCTTGGCCAAATGCTGGTATAAGTGCGGTGCAGTAGTACATTGAAGGCGATAATTTCACTGTTGAGGAATAAACTTTTATTTTGAATTTTCCGAATATATTCTGGGAACTTTTTGATCAACACAGTTAACCAAGAAAACCCCAATCTTCTCTTTGCACGGTGACACCTTCTCATGCGTGTGCCTGCCTAACCAACTCATTAGATTTGAAGTTTACTACAATGTTTCTGTTTTTTTTTTTTTTTTTTTTTATGGAGATGGCACAAAGCTTTGAAAGCCGAAAAATGTGGGAGTTCTCTTTCGACTGTGACCTGGTTCAAATGTGAGCTTGGTATCGAAGTGTTCAGAAAAGACCCAAAGACTTATTTAGAAAATAGTGGTTCCCACTTACCTAACGGAATATATGTTTATCTCCTTAGATGTTGTTATGTTGCTAGTGAGTAGCTATTCGACTATTTCATTGATAGCAGCTACTTCTGCTTGGGGCGAACTATAGTGATCCTAATCTGAATTTAAGCTTAGTGAGGAGTTGATACCAACTTCGAACCTAATCCATCCTTGTGAGGGAAGTGGATGGAGAACATCCATTCGAGTCCGCGACTAGTAACCATTGATCAGTGGCTCCGGCGTTGAACTCGAAGCTTTTGTTAATCCCAGAGTGACAATAGTTTGGGTCCAATCTCATTGAGAACGAATTTTTGGTTTTGAGTTATGATTTTACTTTTGAAAACTGTTGTGCGAATAAATTGAAATATTCAATAAAAATTTTGCATATTCAACCAGAAAGTGAACAGAATTATATTGAATGTGCAAAGGACATACACAAAACTGTATAGTTGACTTTATTTCTTTGTATCTAAAATTTATTATTTATTGGCTTTGCTATATTAAAAGGTTTTGTGGCATTTTTTCGATAGTAAATTAAAATAGAAGCAATTCAAGCGGCGTAGAAAAAGGTTATCCTATTCCCCTCCCTCTTAAACTTATTCACTTAACACCCCTCCCCCTCTGGGCTGTAACTCCCCTGTGACTCTGGGCCCAATCCAACGAAACAGCATGCTTCCTGGGCCTACCGTTAGATGAGTTAGATGAGCGATCGGTGACTGCAATGCACTGTCAGAACTTATTAAACTGCTTCAACAACAATAACAACAGAGATCTTAAGGGAAAAAGAATGCTTAATATTTTTAGTAGGAGTCGTATCGTCAACTGGAGCTATTCAGAATATTGCGATTATTAGGGAAAGTTTTCGGCTGATTCTGACCCTACCGGACCGGCGCTATCTGTGGTGTCGCACTCTTTGCTAAACATTTTTCTGCAACTAATCGTAATACTATTCAATATCTCGGCCGCGACGTTTGTTAAGTTTTGACAGTTTGGCCGTGGTTTTCGTGAAATTGCGACAATGCACTACATTCAATTTCCATTGCTTCTTGTCGGGGTTTGAGCTTCATAAAGTTTTTATTTTTTATACGAAATTTTGGGGCAAAGCTGTCAAGCGACGGTGCTAAAGAGAACCCATTTTCTTTTTAATCGAAATGTTAGTTTTTAGTTAGTTTTTTTATAATCGTTTTCTCTTTGGTGCCTGATTCGGTTTTTTCCTTTGGAGATGGTTCGAAGTGTGGTGATAAATAGGCAGTGTGGACATGAATGAACCGGGGTTAGCCAGTGTTGGGAACAACTGCGATACGCTAAGCCAAGCGATCGAGAGCACCAAAATAGCCAGTGAGTAAGCGCGAATGCTTAAACTTATCGGATGTCGCCAGCAGCGACTAAAGTGCATATTCTTTCTATTAATTGATATTTGTATATTTACAAATAATTTTATTGTAGGTGTTAAGTAATTGATTATTGTTTTAAAGTAAATGAATATTATTTTCATGTACTTGGAGTAATGAAATTTTTGTTTTGCTTTGCAGTTTTCGTAAGTTTGACAAAAAAAATATAAATTTGCTTTCTTTGCTCAAAATTTTAGCCCCCATCAGAATAATTATTTCATCATTCAAAGTACTCACTAACAGCAAGGAAATGAAAAAAGTTGAAGCCAATATCGCAGTAGATGAAAACCTTAAAATTCTTTACAATTGAAATATATGTATAATATCTCGAATGCCCGAGTTGAGGATTTTAAATATTTATTTTTTATTTACAATTTTCTGCGCAAAGTTTAGCAGTGAAGTAAAGAACTTTTACCAGTCAGTTTAATGATTTTTGAATACTCACAAATTTCTCGCACGCTTTGAGTAGTTTATAAATCATTCAAATACATACAGGGTGGGCCAAATAAGACCTACTAATGTTAAGCACGAATAACTTTTTTATTTTTTGATATATTTATTTTTCTCTTTTCGTAGGTTATAATTAGATAGTTGGAAATTTATTGTAGAACTCTACCGCAAGACCACCAACAACGACTACAATACGCTATTCGTTTTACACAATTAGCCACACAAACTGATTTTTTAAATAATGTTTTGATGTCGGATGAAGCGCATTTCCATTTAAATGGTTATGTCAACAAACAAAACTGTAGATTGTGGGGCTCTGAAAATCCAAGAGCAACATACCAACATCAGTTGCACCCATCTAAATGTACTAATATATTTGGTGCGGTGTTATGGCCACTAGAGTTATCGGTCCATATTTCTTCGAAAATGAGGATGAAACGCCGGAATCGATTTCAGGAGCTTCTTACAGAACATTGATTGAAAACTTTTTGCAGCCAATGGCGGAGCAGTATACTAATTTGTGATTTAAACAAGATGGAGCAACTCCGCATACTGCTAGGCAAACTATGGACCTGCTGCGCGTAATTTTTGCCGAGCGTGTGATTTCCAAAAATTCAGATTTCCCTTGGCCACCTCGTTCGCCAGATTTGACTGCGTCCGACTTTTTTTATGGGGATATTTAAAAGACAAAGTGTATCTTAATAAACCAGAGACTATTAGACAGCTTGGCAGCCGCCGTAGCCGAATGGGTTGTGCGTGATTACCATTCGGAATTCACAGAGAGGTCGTTGGTTCGTATCTCGGTGAAAGCAAAATTAATAAAAACATTTTTCTAATAGCGGTCGCCCCTCGGCAGGCAATGGCAAACCTCCGAGTGTGTATTTCTGCCATGAAAAAGCTCCTCATAAAATATCTGCCGTTCGGAGTCGTCTTTAAGCTGTAGGTCCCTCCATTTATGGAACAACATCAAGACGCACACCACAAATAAGAGGAGGAGCTCGGCCAAACACGTGTACGCGCCAATTATTTATTTTTATTTTTTTATTAGACAGCTGAAACAAAATATTCGAGACGAAATGCTGAGCCTTCAATCAGAAACATTATGTGGTGTAATGGAAAACGCGTTAAAAAGAGCCAATCTTTGTATCGAGTAAAATGGTGGACATTTGATTGATATTCTGATATTTCATACATAATTTCCATAAAATATATTCAATGTATAAAAACAATTAACCAAAATAAATGATTATTGTAAACGTTATTTGTGTTTAACATTAGGAGGCCTTATTTGGCCCACCCTGTATAAACCGTGGGCCACCTAATGTTGAAACTTGATAACTACTGACTACTGATTGTTTTTAAATTTCAATATATAATATAATAATATCTCGAAGAAAATGCCTATACCCACAACAGAAAAAATTTAAAAGTCTACACGATTTTTAAAGCACTTCAAACCATCACTTTATTATACTAAAATCGAAGAGAACTGCCTACTCAAAAATTTTAAAAAGTTTCTGTTTAAAATTCTTCGAAATTTTCTGATTTTTGTACCAAGTTCTGGAACCGAAAATTCACTATTTGAAGTCTTTTATTGCTTACTACAACATTGCGCACATGTAGGTTTGTTGCAATTGACAAATAAGCTCCCCTATTAAAATTCACTCAAACGCCCTGTAAAACTTCACACTCTTTGATGCAAAACGCAAAACGTTCAAGTATCAAATCATTTCACAAATTAGTCCCATAAACTATTTTGACATTCTTTGCAGCAAGTCAGAAATTTGTCAAAGTTGGCTTTTGCCTAAGAGTTAATGTATGCACATTGGCGCGCTAAAAATGATAAGCAACACAGCGCACGCAGTGTTGAACCGTACGAGTACTTCGAACCGGTTGCCAGCAAAGCGCCTAAAAGACTGCTAGCAATGTACACATAAAAGTGACGTGATGTTATGATGACGATGACGATGCGCACGCTGGAATGTGACATTGAGCACCCGCTGCGATTCCCACTAAACGCCTTGCCTCGTTGTCTGACAGCTCAAATGTTGTCTGCGTTGTGTGTATGTTGCGATGTGACGAACAGCTTTCGCTCCAACAATAATTTATAACATTTTTAATACGAGTACAGATGTTCTCATTCATTCGAGTATATATATAGTGCATATAATATAATATATTGTAGCATAACTGTGGGTGTTGTATGTAGCTACTCGTGTGTTGGTGGTTGGCGGAAATTGATGCAAGTACTGCGTATTACAAATGCAAGTACATTCATACATTCACACACACATACATATATATAAAAGGTGGTTAAGTTTCAAGGGTCGGTGTTGATTTTAAATAAAATAAAATTTTTTTAAGAAATTATTGTCAATTCACTTTATTATGATAATATTGGTATGGCTCAATTACGTATGAAACAAAATATTGGCCAAATGGTCGCCGCGGCCTCGTCGGCACACTTCCATCCGATAGTCCAAATTTTCGATGACGCTGAGGCATAATTGAGGTTCTATGCCGTTAATGTGCCGAATTATCTCATCCTTTAGCTCTTGAATTGTTGCTGGCTTATCGACGTACACCTTTTCTTTCAAATAACCCCAAAGAAAGAAGTCCAACGGTGTCGTTGACGTTTAGGTGTGGTTCACATTCAACATCGGCCTTTGAAATTTAACCACCCTTTATTTACATATATGCTTAAATACTTCACTGTATGCTTGCAGTTGGTGCGCAGTGCTCATCACAAAAGAAGCTGCGCTGCTCATAATGTCGTGCAGGGACACATTATTTTTGGCGTTGGTGTTAGTTGGTGCTGGTTAATGGGATCGTCGCTGTGCCTTTCTTAAAAGTGTAACTTGATGGTATGCGTGTTATTGTTGGTTGGTGAGTGCATTCACCGTTCACTGGATGTACCAATTTCGCAAAAGTACTCGCACACGAGCCACACATGTATGCTTATATACAAGTAGGTATATATGTATAGTTATGTGAACAACTGCATATGCATACATGGGTTAAATATTTAACTACTTGTCGCCAGGCTTACTTCAATTATAAAATGCACCGGATGTGTGAAACTTTTACGACCGTAGTTTTGTAATTTTGCTATTCACACCTCAGAGCACCTGGTCGCATATGTGAATACATATATGCATACATATGTAAGGTATGTATGTTTAAGCATTCAGAGTGAATATTCACATATACAGCCACAAAGTTCTATGTGAATGAAATAGCCAGCAGGAAATAATGACGTCTTCGACCAATGGTATAAGTGGGTTGTAAGCTAACAAAGCTGCGCTCAAAGTCGACTAGACTCAAGTATCTTGTGCTGTAGATGCCTGCTTAACATTTACCAACTTTTTGAGTTACACCCAGTGATGGACTTAGCGTATAAGCCATATATCAATACTCTATAAGCCTTTCCTAATGGAAGTTGTTATGAAATGGGGCTAATCAAATTCCTTCTCTGCATATTCGTAAGCTTCGCCTGATTTGTCGTGCTACAGCTAGACTGAGAATTTTCTTCGCCAAGGCAATACTATGTACTTAGGTATACTAGGGTTGCTATTTTCATTTCCGACTTAGGAATGGAAAAAATAAAAATTTTATAATTTTTCAAAAAATACTCCGTGATGATTAACACACCCTTGCATTGTTTTTAATAAATTAACGAAGCACTTTCTCGAGTTCCGCATTCAGGGCGGTTTTTAAATTGTGTGGGATCTTACGCGAATACACCACTTTTACTATAAGCCGGTTATGCAAAATCTTATCGAAGCTAGTCTTTGCGGTTGGAAAGGCTGCAGAAATAGCACTAGCAAGGCCACCGAGCAACTCCAACATAAATATATACGTTGACAGTCAAGCGGCAATAGAGGCAATAAACTCATATGAGATTTCATCTAAAAACCTTCTTAAGACCAAGGAAGCCATAGAGAGACTGACCGCAGACAGACAGGTTACACACCTATTGGGTACCCGGACATAAGGGTAAACATAAGGAACATAAGGAAACGAAATTGTAGATGAGTTTGCCAAAAGCGCTGTTTACATACCATTCGAACAAGGAAACGACATACTGAAACCTTTAAATACGATATAAAATGGCATCGCTGCGGACTAGATAGGGGGTGGACTAATCTAGCCACATGCAAAACCGCGAAAATCATGTGCACATAGAATGCAGATAAATACGTTCGATTCGTACTAGCTCTGCCCCAAAAAGAAAGCTGAACTATCGTAGGTATGCTGACACGCCACAATTTGCTAGCGGCACACGCCTACAAGATAGGAATTGCAAACAACGATAGCTGCAAATTTTGCAATGAACTGGAAGAGAGGGAAATGCTAGAAGACCTTCTATGTTTTTGCTCTGCATTAGCTAGAACCAGATTAAAATGCGTAAAAGCTTTCCTGTATGAGAAGTTAGAATACCTCTCAGGGCTAGAGCTTCAGAGTTTACTTAGATTCGCAAAAGACGCAAACGTATTACAAGATGTCTACTACAAAGAAACGTCTAGAAAGGTCTAGCTCCATCTGGTAACACGACGGGCCAATAGGTCTATGTGATGGCTTTGAGCTAGCCAGGTTAACCTAACATAAAAAAAAAAATAAATAATTGGCGCGTACACTTCTGTTAGGTGTTTGGCCGAGCTCCCCCTCCTATTTGTGGTGTGCGTCTTGATGTTGTTCCACAAATGGAGGGACCTACAGTTTCAAGCCGACTCCGAACGGCAGATATTTTTATGAGGAGCTTTTTCATGGCAGAAATACACTCGGAGGTTTCCCATTGCCTGCCGAGGGGCGACCGCTATTAGAAAAATGTTTTTATTAATTTTGCTTTCACAGAGATTCGAACCAACGACCTCTCTGTGAATTCCGAATGGTAATCACGCACCAACCCATTCGGCTACGGCGGCCGCCAAAAGGATGCCTAAATCATGCGGTCTATCACAAGAGGATCTTGCGCAATAATTTCACGCACAGTTCCGATATTTTCTAGCACAACAACTTTTTTTGAACGACCTTCACGGAGTTCGTCGGTAAGCGAACAGCGACCACGCGTTTATGGTAAGATATGCCTAACTATGCCATGGAAATACCAGATGACATCTAACGAGTCTAGAAGTACCAAAGGCCAAATATAAAAAGTGGCGCAAAATTAATCACCCTATTGAAAGATTTATAGTTCTTGCAAATGGTTTCATACGTCAAGCATATTTGATATTAACAATATTTTTTCACTTGATTTTATTGCGTGTAGCAAACAGAAGTTTATAGAGGCTGTAATGAGCGAACTCAGTTTTTGTGCTGCTAATGAATAAATTTTCCACCCACGGCTTTCAACATGGTTTATCCATTGAACAACAACTTTTTTATTGTTTTTATTTATTTTTTTATTTGTGTTCTACCTATTCTGAAATGTTATATCATATTCACTAGTATTATTATTATTATTCAGCAAGCTCTTCTTGGGTTTGGCACGAGTCCTCGTTTACCAATTCCCCCAATTCCGCGTCCTCGAACTTTTTGGGCTGGCCAAGACGCTCCTTGTCTTCGGTGTGAAAATCACCACTTTTGAATCGTCGAAACCAGTACTCACATGTTGAAATCGACGGAGTATGGTCTGGGTAGGCCTCCTGCAGCAATTCACGGGCTTGGGCTGTATTTTTTTTCAAATTGAAGCAGAAAAGCAAAGCTTCCCGCAAATTGCGTTTCGACGGCACGAAAGTTGACATACTCGGAGCACGAAAACACTGCGTTGTTTATACTTCAGCGAAATGACAGATACTGATAAACAAAGCCTAGGGATGAAGCTTTGTCATGAATATATATTCAGTATTGCCAACGCGATAAAGTGATAGATAGCGCCATCTGTGTGTCACCTTTAAAACTAATTCAACCTCCCAATATAAAATAAATAAAATACTACTACTACTAAACGCATATGGCGTTAAAGGAAATACAACCAGATGGCTTATTGCGTGCGGCGTTTTCACACCCCACCTTACTACATATATAAAGACCGATTCACAGTTACTCTGTACATACATTACCGTTTACTTCTTTGACTAAAAATTGTTATAATATTTTTCTAGGATTTTGCTGACAAGAAATGTTCCCTTATGTGAATGAGCGGATTTAAATTTTTTTGTGAAAAAAAAATCATTGACAATCCTACGTCGTCAGAAACAAAGATAGCTTCAGTGTTGAAGTTACTAAAACCAGTGGGTGGTAGTGTCATAAAGAGGAACAAAGGTGCGTTGAGCATTGATGAGGCTTAAGGGTGTAGTATGGTTAATTCGGTGTAAAACAAGCATATTTTTCGAAATTTTTTTTGTCGACACAGTTGATTTATTCAAAATTTTAAAATTACTTCATTATAAAGTCATATTTAAAGAATATTGTGTGAAATTTTCATTGATTTTTATGAAGAAATGAGTTGGTGGCAGCGAATCTTCGCGAACGTCTCATAAAAAAGTTTTATTGCGGTGTCCCTCAAAACTCATTACTGGATCAACTAAAATCAAAAAAACCAAATTGATTTCATCAGCTAATAAAGTTTCGCAGGTAACAACGTCGAATTTTTTTTTTTTTGTTTTTTTTTTTTTTAATTTTTTAAAGCGCTTTGAAGTCAAAACACCGATTTTTCATAAAAAAAACTTGAAAACTTTGTTGTTTTAAAATATGACAAAATTTAAAAAAAAAAAACTCGACGTCATTACCTCGTGAATAAAGTAAAGAAACAAAAAAACCAAATTTGAAAATAATCGGTGCAGTAGATATGAATCTACAGTGGACACCGACCGTAAAAAAGGCAAGTGTGAGAAAAACGCGTTTAAAGATTTTCGGCAGCGTGAAATCCGGTTGGACAGGTAGATACTTAATCCTTTGTGTCTTTGTCAATTTTACTCTAATGCACTTCAAACTTTCACACAATAATCTTAAGATGTTATAGAATAATTAAAAAAAAAAAAAAAAAAAAATGAAAAAAAAAAAATACCATACTACCCCCTTAAAGAAAATATAAGAAAATAATGTTAATGTTAATAATGTTCCCAGAAAATTCCGAATACAAAGCATAGCGCGGCGAATGCGTCTAAGAACGTGATTAAAATCACATCGCGCTGTAAAATATTCAAAAAATGTACGCGTTCATTTACTGTACGAAAAAAAGTTGACAAAATTTTAAAGCTCTGTTATATGCGCGTTTCCATGTTAAGTGATCCAGGTATTCGTACATTGTCGTCAGATTTTCTAAAACTATTTTAATTTTTTTATTTGTAGGCTTGAGTATAATAAGAAGAAAACTGATTTTTTTTTAATTTAACAAGGTTTCCTTAATGCCGAAAGTTTTGGTAAAGAGCACTGCGCTCTTCGTTGCTTGAATGTTTTGATTGAAAATTTTCATTAAGCATCAGTAATTTTGAGCATCAGAAACTTTGGAAAATTGAAAAATAAATATTTCGTGCTATATAAAAAATCAAATTAAAAAAAAGCAAATGTTGCAAAATATGTAACTTTAGGGCAAACGCACTAAGTGAGCTGACTCGTAGTGTGTTTTTTTTTTTTTTTTTTTTTTTTTTTTTTTTTTTTTTTTTTTTGTTTTTTTTTTTGTTTTGTTTTGGTTTTCCGTGGAGTGTTAAAAACTTAGTATTGGCCGATCTCAAATTTCAGACGAGATTGGATGGACATGAATGTACCAAAAGCGGGAAAATGTGATCAATTTTTAAATGATGCAAAACTTTTGAAAAATGTAGTTTTAGAAATTAACGGAAACACGATAAGCACTAAAAAAATGCAAACTTGTTAAATTCCAATTAGAATTAGCAATTGATGCAATTGGTTTATATTCTCTAATTCATCAAACAATTAGAATGAGTTCAACTAATTCCCTTTAGATAATTGAAATTTTTATTCCAATGGTAAAACTAATTGCAATTTGTTGCCATTAGCAAAAAAAATTGGTTTACCTTTACAATTAGAAATCTAATTGACTTCTGCTAATGCAATTAGACATTTAATTAGCTCGAATTAGAATTATTTATTTTGATAAAAATAAATTTTTTGCAAAGAATTATTAAAGTGAACGAATAATGATGTAACTTATATCATGTAAGTCACTGGACGGGGGTGAAAGCATGCATTTTATTTCGAATATGATGCATCAATATTTGAATGATGATGATAAAATTTCCAATATATGGTCCAAATATCCCACAAATATCCAAATATCCGACTATTTTCCTTTGCGGGCATTATTAATAGTCCAAGGCGGAGTCGCTTGACTGACTTTTCCTTTGAAAAGCTAAGACATGAGTTTCTTGTGTCTGCTGTACGATAATGCTTCGCATATGCTCCTTTCACTATGAGCGCAGGGACAAGTTCTTTTTTTTTTTGTTTTTTACATTCAGCAGTAGTGCACCCTGTAGTGCAACCATTTCTAATTGTTTGCTTATTAGCATAATAAATCCGTTGTTGACTTACTCTTCAGTCTGTTAAATGAGATCGGATTGAGAGTTATTCCTGCAATTAAAAGTTTGGGTGCGATTAGAGTCTTATATGATGTGATGTGGCAAGCTTTTTTATTTGTTGAGCTATTGTGAGAAATTCGATGCATTTGGGCATTTGTGATGTAATATGGTGCATTTGTAATCATTCCAAGTATTTTTGAAAGGAATCTTTGGAGTATTTCGATGTTAGAGTTGGCTGTAGTGCCACAAAATCTATGCCGGTTTTAATATGGCTGTATAGAGTGACGACTTGTTTTTGAGAGAAACATGAGAATTTCGAATAAGTCACCAGCACAGATTTCGGATTTTGATTCCAAGTGCCTAACGTTTAGTGAATATAAGTATTTTCAAGGTAAGTTTGCTGTCGAGGTGCATGCCAAGATATTTCATAACATTATTTTGGTGTATGATTGACATTATTGAGTTTCACGGGAAGGCAAATGCTTCGGTTCAGTGTAGAATTTACTTAAACTTATTTTGTCTCTTTGGATTTTCTTCTCCAATCTTTTAATCATTGATTTAAAATATCAAGTCATTTTAGAGTCAATTGCGAGAACAGCGGTGTCAACTGCAAAAGATGATAGTCTCCTCAGTGACTGGTAAATCGTGGGTGTAGAGTAAGTATAGGATTGAGCCCATTATACTATCCTAAGGTACACCAGCTAAACTTTCACGTACGAAAAATTTAGCAAAGTTTTATTAAACATTAACGCCATTGTGTTTATTTATTTATTTATTAAAAGAAAAGCTCAAATATGTGTTTTTTTTTATAAAGCAAGAAGAAGAGCGAAATTGAAGAGTAAGAAACTTTTGTTGTTAAACCGGATATATCATCTTTAGTTTGATATCCATATTAAAAAAGGTTCTTTCAAAAGATGCGCCAAGGTGTTTTCAAATAAAACATGTAACAATTTAAAAGCTGTCAGATTTCACTATTTAAATTAGAACTAGAAATTAAAACATTTAATTGTCCAGCGTAAGTACGTCTACAGTTAACAGGAAACATTCGCCAAATATTCGATTCTTGAATGCCTAATTGTTGAGAACGTTCATCAACACTTTGCGCTAAAACAGCAATATTCTCAACACAAAGTCTAGTTGTCCCATCCTCGACGGAACCAGTTTCTTGAAATTTTTTCATCAACCTTTGGTTTTTCGACTGATTCGGCCGATTATTTCCACCAAAAAAAACTCGAATTTCGCGATTTTGTTCTTAGAGATCGACAATTTTCATAGTTGCAGTAATTTTAACGCGAGCTAAGGTGTAAAATTATACATCTGTCTGCTTGAAAGATAACAAATGGACATAAAAAAGGCACCTCCTTGGTATTATTCACTACATACAACTAGGCGTTACTTTTGAAAGACCCTTTATCGTGAAAAAAGCATAATAATTTCATAAAACTTTTTCGAAAATTTCTTCCTTTGCCACTTTAAACTTCTTTAGAAACTTACATTAATGAGAAAATGAAAAACTGAGTATACCATATGAAATCTATAGCTTCATGTGCATATGAAATGTTTCCTGGATAATTTTTCACGATGTTTAATATCCGCAAAATAAGGCAAAGTTGCACTAAATTTGAAGAAATCACAAAAAAATGTGCAGAAAGCGCAAGCGGTCACTAAAGCCAAGGTGGTTTTACGAGGCATTAAGTAATGATATTTTAAAGTTGATTACTAAATTTATATTTAAGTGTAAAATAAAAACTCAATAAACGCCTTAATAAGCCATTAAACCGTGCTAATAAAAACTGATTTTTTAGCTTGAGTATAATAATTTAATCGCCCTGCGTTTTGATACTTTAGAAACAAATTTCATTTAAAATTGCGAAAATAAATTTGTTGCCAAGTACAACTTATAAGAAATACTTTATTTATTAAACACCAAAATTCGGAAAAAATGTGTTTATCTGCAGCAACATTTCGCAGAAATAAAAGTGAAAACAGGTGTGCTCCTAATGGGCTACAGATGCATTTATGCTGAAATCCACGAGCACCATAAAACTAGAACCGTCTATTTTTGCAACTGAGTGATCGCATATGCAAAAAAATTAAGCTGCTAAAAAATTGCTGAAAACAGAGAATGACCTAATGCCAAGACAATAAACAAGCTGCTCCATCACTATGAGTACAAAGATATGTATGTACATATATGTAGAAATATGTATTTTCAACGAGACACACATGCAGTGCAGTGCGAATTTTATTTGCATGGGGCATTCCCCTACACACCAAACAGATCTGGACAGGCGTTTAGACTTGGCTGAAGTATTGCCTAATGAATTTCATATGGAAAAAGAAAAGGAATATAAATTATTACCTATGCAAGAACTTTTGATTTTGACTTCATTTTTGTGCTTTGAAAAATTCTCTATTTTAGAAAATTTGAAAATAATGTGAATCAGAAAAATGAAAATTAAAAATGCAATACGTATTCGAACATTTCTTTTTGTTGAGTTGAGTGGATTAAAACTTTTAGAATTTCGGAATTTGAGAAAAAGTATTTGTTTTCGTTTTTCTCATTTTCTGTTTCGGAAAAATGAGGACATCGATATTTTGAAAATTTCGTGATTCGATAAAAGAGTTTCGAATACTTTTTTATTGCCTTTAGAAAATTGAAGAAATGAAAACTTCAGAGTTTCGGAACTTGACAAAAAGGATATTGTTGTTTTTGTTTTGTGAAAATGGAGAATATCGAAGTTTAGAAAATTTTGTGATTCAAAAAAAAAGAGTTGCATATGTATTTCCGAATATTTTTTTAGAAAATTCAGATGGTCAAAAGTTTTAGAGTTTTTGGTGTTTTTTTTGTTTTGCTTTGGAAAATATATGATATGGAAAGTTAGCATAATTTGAGATTTGAAGCAAAAATGGTTTTGTATGTGTTTTTAGGCGGTCGCCGTAGCCGAATGGGTAGGTGCGTGACTACCATTTAGAATTTACGGAGAGAACTTAGGTTCGAATCTCGGTGAAACACCAAAATGAATAAAAAGTTTTTTCTAATAGCGGTCGCCCCTCGGCAGGCAATGGCAAACCTCCGAGTGTATTTCTGCCATGAAAAAGCTCCTCATAAAAAATATCTGCCGTTCGGACGCCGGACGCACGGCACGAATAGGAGGCCAGACACCCAAAACAGGTGTACGCGCCAATTATATATGTATAATTGTAATTATATGTGTTTTTAGGCACTATATAGATGAAAGATGTCTAGAGTCTTGTGATTAGAGAAAAATGCAATGTATTAAAGAATTTTTTTTTTTTTTGGAAAATATAGGATACGAAAATTCTCAAAATTTCTTAATTTGAAAAAAGTCCGCTTTTTGAGAAAATTGAAGAGATTTAAATTCCTTGAATTTTTTATTTCAAAATATATAGAAACGTATTCGAAAGTTTTTGGATTAGGAAAATGGAGAATATAGCGACTTTTAAAGATTTATGAATCGAAAAGAAAAAGGCTCAAAACGACTATTTTGTATTTGTTATTTTAGAAAATTAAGAGAAAAAAATTTTTTTTAATTCGGATTCGGAAAATAGAGAAACATATTCGAAAGTTTTTGGTTTAGGAAAAAGGAAATTGAATTTGAAATGAAAATCGAAAATTTAAAATTTCGTGAACAAAATTGAGGAGAACAAGATTTCTATAAATTCGAGATTCGAAAAAAGTGATACCTATTCAAGTATTGATTTTGATTTTTTTTTTTCTTTTTTTGGGAAAGTTGAGAATGTCGAAGTTTTGTAAATCTGCGGATTCGAAAAAGCAATCTAAATATATAGTTAACATATTTAATATTTTTTTCTTTGTGGTTTTAGAAAAGAGAATAAATCGGAATTTTTAGAAGTCTATGATTTTTAGCTCGAGTTTAAAATAAAAATTATTATTCTGGTTCTAGAGCTAGAAATCCCTGTTTTATTTAACTTAAAAGTTATTTCCCTATAAAAAAAACAAGAAATTTGCATTTACCACTGCATTGTTCCTCCTGTTTTAGATTAAAGCTATATTTTTAGTCAATGCAAAATTGCTATTATTGCCTTCAGAAAAAGTGTTATTTCAGCTTTAGCCCTTCATCGGCTTCATAAACTGTAAAACAGATTAGGTTGATTAGGATTATTGTCAAGGTTTGTTGATGTGCTGATTTCAAGCGTGTGATCAGATTTGACAAATTCAAAGGAGCGGATTCAATATGTTGTCAATCGTTCTTTTTTCTTAATTCCTTATCTCCTTCCAAAAATAAACAATTTGGAGTTTCCGAGGTTACTGATTACGAGTCTAAATTCTGATTTTGACCACCAAGCTGGTTGACTGGTTGTAGTGGTGATTCACTAGGGATCCATTTAACGCTTTCGCACCATTTTGTTGCCAGATCCTTGCTACCAACAGTTATACGGTTATTCCTTCACTACTGCATCCAGTCTGTGTGATTGAGAAACCTCATAAGAGTATTTACGTCTATACCGGCTAGCTCTTCGGGGTTTTCAAAGCGGTTTGTCAAGGGCTAATATATTTGCCTTCCATAGGGCAGAGCATTCACAGAAGAAGTGGAAGATGGTATAGTATATAGTAAGAAAGACTCGTTTTTGGTGCCAGATCTCCTAAGAACCAGAAGCCAGTTATCAGTGCCGTGAGTCTGTAGGCATCCCTTCATTTCATATTTGTCAATGTTGACGATTGTTGCCAGTTCGCCCACTTTCTCGCTTCCTTCAATATTCCGATGTCCACGGACCCAGATTAAGGTAACGTGATGGTTTACGCTCAAAGTGGTAAAGCCACCAGAGTTACATGTGAATCTGTAAGGATTTTTAAAACATATTCGGAAATCTTTTACATAACAGGAGTTTTGATCATTGGTTTCTACCACTGAAACTCAGCGTGTTTTACTATTAGATTACTGCACCTTCATTTAAGACTCACTGTAACCAGAACTGTTTAAAAAGATATAATAAATAAATAATATGCAGGTATGTGCATAATTCTTCTGAGTTTCTAGAATATTTTGCAAAAGTATAAATCAATGCACAATAGAAAACAGCACAAGCTGATTCTGAATGCCGTAATCGGAGTTCAACCACCACCTATTGCAGATGAAGAGCTTCAGCTTCCCCGTGAGACACGCGTAACACTGGCACAATTACGTTCTGTATACTGTACCAGGTTAAACTTCTACTTATCCAGAATCGACCCCGACATACCTAACATATGTCCGGCATGTGAAGATACCCCGCACGACACTAACCACCTTTTCACATGCCCTCTAAAACCTGCTCATCTAACACCCCTCTCCCTCTGGACCCAACCCGTCGAAACAGCATGCTTACTGGGCCTACCTTTAGATGAGCCAGCCGAAGACGACCGGTGATATACGCTACACTGACGGGGCTTCTATTACTGTTAAAGCAACAACAAGTTGACTCGAACAATTATGATTTTTTCAGTAGGTGGGACATATAAAGGGTTTTCCCATAACAGGTGTTATTTTGAATAACCCACTATTTCGGTAGATGTCACTTTTGAAGCTGTGATTTTTTGATATTTGCCAAGTAGAAACTACGTCATTAATAAAAATGGAACGATACACGTTTAAACAACGAACTGAAGTTATTAAAATCCACTATAGAAGTGGTGAAAATTTGACAGAGACGGTTCGTAAAACTCGAAAATTTTTCGGACATCGTGTAGCACCTTGCCGGACCGCAATATATAAATTGGTGAAATTTTCGAGTTGTTGGGACAAGTTAGTAATGTGAAGAATAAAATCTGTGCACGTGGCTCAAAAACAGCCGAAAATATTGCTGTTGTAGCCGAAAGTGTTGACGAAAACCCAGGTTTGTCCATTTCTCGTCGTTCTTTGAAAACGTCATTAACCCGTATTCTGCATAAATATTTGGGTCTTACGGCTTCTAAAGTCCAGTTAATAAAAGAACTCAAGCCTGCCGATCATCAAGAACGTCATGTCTTTGCTTATTGGGTCGTTGAAATGCATAAAAATGATCCGGAATTCCATCGAAAAATCATTTTGAGTGATGAGACCCATTTCCACCTCAGTGGCTTCGTCAACAAGGAAAATTGTCGGATGTGGGGCTCAAAAAATCCAAGAGTTATTGTTGAAAAGCCTCTCTATCTTCATCGTGTGACTGTTTGGTACGGTTTATGGTCCGGCGGAGTCATTGGACCTTACTTTTTCGAAAACGAAGCTGGAGCAATAGTTACGGTTAATGGATTGCGCTATTGAGAGATGATTAACGATTTTTTATAGCCGGAATGAATGGTATTGATCTGGATAACGTTTATTTTCAACAAGATGGCGCTACGTGCCACACAAGCAAACACCATTGATCTTTTACAGGAAAATTTTCCGGACTGTGTTATCTCTCGAAAAGGTGATCACAATTGGCCACCGATATCTTGTAATTTAACACCTTGTGACTTTTTTTCTTTAGGGTCACGTGAAAGAGAATGTCTACGTGAACAGAACAGGGTTGATTCAAGACCTCAAAGATGGAATTTGTAAGGCTATCGAAGACATAGGGCAGCCACTTTGCAATCCATTATGGAAAATTTCATGAAAAGGATATTGTCCTGTAAGCGTGGTCATGGGGGTCATGTGCCTGATGTTATTTTCCCCTATTAATGGCATACCTTCCTCTTTATAATGAAATAAACATCCGCTCATTTATATTAAAAAATAGCATTTTTCTTTGAATATCAAAATAACACCTCTTATTGGAAAACTCTTTATGTGAAGTATAAAAGCTAAATAGAAAACAAAGAAATTTCAAATTTCCTTAAAAAGCATTCAAAATTTATTCGGTTTGACAAAGCATGCCCCATAGATATGTATACTGGCGCACACATTACCATAATGTGAAATCATACTCGTACGTGTATAATAAACAGCAAACACCTGCCTTTATTTAAGCTGACCTTATTACGGCTGACGAGGCACAGACATTTATACCAAATATTATAAAAAATTTTAAATTAGTATTAATACAACTTTTGATTAGCAATGTGAGCTTTTAATGTTGTCTCCTGAAATGACAGAACTCTTTATGTCGTCCATAAGTGGGTACATATGTATCCTAAGTACGTACGTAGTATATATATTTATTCACAAATTGTGTGGTTATGCTGCAGTTGCGGCCACAGGTAAAGCTTTTGGCGTTCGACTTTGCGTTGTTGACATCGTTGCCAAAATGAAGAGAATCTTAGCAAGGTTGCGGTACTTGGCACATAAGAGGTTACAAGCACAAGCGGTATACACGCGTACATAGAAACATTTTTAATTTACAGTGGCGAACATCAAAAAGCGGACTCTGAAAATATTGGGTTATTTTACATTTTCAACAATATTTACTTTTTACTTAATAGCTACATTGTTTGAAAAGAAAATTATGTGTTCTTTTATTTACTTCCAACGAGTCATGCGCGACTTATGGAGTAAAATAATTCTAGTAGATATAGAAATGGTTGATGATCAGTTGAAAAAAATGTTCAAAAAGAAATTAATTAAATTTGCTCGTTGCCACAAACAACGGATGTGGCTTTTGGCGTATACCCGATTCCATTCGAGATTCGCATTAAAAAAATAGTTTTTGATAAAATGTAAAAAGAAAAAAAAACATTTTTGGGAACAGGAATAATATTTTTTGGTACAAAATTTTTGAAAAAATTTTTTTTTACGAAATTGTTCAAATTCTAATCTCTTTATTGTTTTTTAAGTAAAAAAATGTTCAGAATTTTAGTATCCTCTATTTTCCAAAACAAAAAAATATTCTCTTTTACTCAAATCAAAAAACTTCTAAAAGTCATTGATCTATCTGAAGGGTGGTTAAGGGCCGGTGTTGATTTTGAATAAAATACACTTTTTTAGGAAATTATTGTCATTTCTCCTTGTTATGAGAATATAGGTATGGCTCAATTACGTACAGAACAAAATATCAGACAAATGGCCGCCGCAGCCTTGGCGGCACCCCTCCATCCAATGGTCCAAATTTTCGATGACGCTGAGGCATAATTGAGGTTCTATGCCGTTAATGTGCCGAATTATTACATCCTTTAGCTTTTGAATTGTTGCTGGCTTATCGACGCTCACCTTTTCTTTCAAATATCCCCAAAGAAAGAAATGCAACGGTGTCGTTGACGTTTAGGTGTGGTTCACATTCAACATCGGCCCTTGAAATTTAACCACCCTTTAGTTCCTAAAAAAAAATGTCTAAGCTGAGTAGCCCTTGCAAGTTGAATAATGACCCCCATTATATTCAAAATCTGTTTTCTAACGTATTTATAAAGAAGTATATTTTATACTAAAAAATTTAGAATAAATTTAAAAAAATGTTAAAAAGATATTACACTTTAAGAGGTTATATACAGTTAGAATTTTTTCAAAAATCCTTTTTTTTAATTTTTTTTCTTACATATGTACAGTTTACTTAAGTTTACTTAAGAATAGATACAGAAAATTTAATATCGCTCGGGTGAATATTTCCAAGGTCCACGCAAATTTGAAAAGGTGTTTCAGAGTGATTGAAAGTACAAGGCGTAGCTTTAAACGCGTTTTTCACAAAATGGTGACGTCGGTGAGCAACATTACTCAAAAACGGCTAGAACGATTAGTTTCAAATTTTAACACGAGCTTCTTAAATATATTTTTTAGTAACTACTCGAAGATTTTTTCTCACCGACAGGCCGAAATTTTGGTCAAAAACCGATTTTTTTTGGAAGCCGCCTTTTTGTCAAAACAAATTATTTTGCGTATTCCTTCGATTGGTAACTAGTTCTAATATTACTTCAACGAAAACTGTTTGTTTTTTTAATTTCAGAGGATCCAGTTCAGAGATATAGTGGTCACCGTAAAAGTCTTTTTTGAGAGGAGCCTTCGAAGATCAGCTGTAGCTCCTTTTCAAATAAATATTTTTACTAATACTAAGTACAGTTAAAAGATAATATAATATGCGTACAAAATTTTTAGATCAATAAATTTAAAAGTTTTCTCAGAAAAAATTCTGAAAAAATTGCTTTTTTCGGCCTTCTTACTCTATATAACCCCTTAATAGAACTCCTTACCACAGCGTACCCAGCAGCCAGCCATTCTCAACGTACTTATTTGAGAATGATACGTGACTTATATGTGTTAGTAGTTTGCCTCCATTAACCCATGGTAAGCAAATCAGGTAAAAGTGCATAAGAATATCATATGATAGTTCAAACCAGAGATGTTAAATAATGATTAGATAATGCTAATGATTGCTAATTAACCTTCTTTTATGAAATTCTCTAATTCATTACACAATTAGAATTAGTTCAACTAATTCCCATTAGATAATTGAAATTTTTATTCCAATGGTAAAACTAATTGAAATTAGTTGCCATTAGCAAAAAAAATTGGTTTACCTTTACACATGGAAATCTAATTGACTTCTGCTAATGCAATTAGATATTTGATTAGCTCGAATTGGAATCAATTATTTTGATATTTTGAAAAACAAAAAAAAAAACAACTGAAATATTCATAATATGAATTTCACACATATATATATTACTTATGTACTACGTATATTACATACATGAACATCTATTTAATGCATGTACTAACTGTCTATTAACTAGAATGACCGGGTATATTCGCTTTCAGCAATACGAGCTTTTCAAGGGAAAAGTCAGTCAAGCGACTCCGCCTTGGACTATTAATAATGCCCGGAAAGGAAAATAGTCGCTCCACAGGGCCTGAAGTCGCAAGCGGCGTGTTGCAAAACAGTGCTATGTCCTTTAATGTGGGATATTTGGACCATATATTGGAAATGTTATCGTCATCATTCAAATATTGATGCATCATATTTGAAATAAAATGCATGCTTTCACCCTCCTCCAGTGACTTACATGATGTAAGTTACATCATTATTCGTTCACTTTAATAATTCTTTGCAAAAAATTTATTTTTATCAAAATAATTAATTCTAATTCGAGCTAATTAAATATCTAATTGCATTAGCAGAAGTCAATTAGATTTCTAATTGTAAAGGTAAACCAATTTTTTTTGCTAATGGCAACTAATTGCAATTAGTTTTACCATTGGAATAAACATTTCAATTATCTAATGGGAATTCGTTGAACTCATTCTAATTGTTTGATGACTTCGAGAATATAAACCAATTGCATTAATTGCTAATTCTTATTGGAATTTAACATGTTTGGTTTTAAAGTAGGTATATAATGGCGTATCTACAAAAATTATAAAATAAATTATTAAATATGAGGATTTGTTAAAATTTTCAATAGTGGCTACACTAAAGAATCATCTGATCTTTCCCCTGTTACTACAATTCATTCATTTTTATCAATTCGAACGACATGACCCAGCTAATGAAACTGCTGGATCTTTATTCGCTGCGCTATGTCTATATCGCCGTAAAGCGCATACAATTCATAACACCTACGATAGTCGCCCACGTGCAAAAATCTTCCGTAGAATCTTTTTCTTAAACACCCCAAGGGACGCCTCATGGGATATTGTCATCGTCCGGTACTAGCACGCCATCACTCGCAGATTCACTTGCGAAATTGGAAGTAAAGAACACAGTGAAAATGTTGGCAACATTAAAAGGAGTATTATCAGATGCGTCTCCGAGGAAGAGTGCCGCCGGGATACTAATGCACGAGTTTTTCGAATACAAGTGTAACAAAATACTAAAATGCCTTAGTATTGTATTTTATGTTGGCTTCAAAATATATACATATAAAACTAAATGTCGTGCATTAGTGCTTCATGATGCATTTTCTGTTTACTAATAGGAAAAAGTACATTCAAGTAAAGAAAAATGTACAGCTTTGCTTAAAAATTCTAAGCCAGAAAGCTTGTTTGGAAAACAATTAATTTGAATGGGTTCAACACTTAAAAAGTTATCTACTAGGTAAATTTCACTATCGAAATAGTGTTTGTATTCAAAGCTAACCTATTCAAATCTAGTGATGTAACCTTATTGACATGGGCTGCATGTCATGTAACCTAACCCATATTGAGGTAAGTGCACATTATTTTCATAGCCACTTAGGCTTGGCAACATGCCACAACAAAAAAAAAATTCATCAGATATAGTTAACAAACATCTTTCCTTTCAAATACCTACTCAAGTAGAAAATGGTCATCGTGTGGACCGCCCAAATCGCCAGTTTACATACACACCTACGTGCATAGACCATTTAAACAGGCAATTACGCAGGAAGCACTTTGACAAATTAGCTGCGACAAAATTTTAATTAACTCTCACAGTACAGTTATATCATTTTTATTACCAGTAGCTACAAATGCATTACACGTTAATCATTTGCGTGGAATTTAAAAGGTTGAACACGAAGGAGATGTATGGCCAGTTCAACCTTGAAAACGTAAAGAATTTTATATTAATTTATATATGTATGTATGCAGGAATATATTTTATCTTGTTATGTATTGTTAGGTATTTCTATAATGGAAGACTCAATGCTGATATATTTACAGAATATTTGAGTGTATATGTACATTAGCGGAGATGAAAATTCGGACAGCGGAAATATAAAAAGTTCTGTTTTTGCTGCATTACTTATTCATATAGGATTTATTGCTAAAGATACCGCAGCGCTGTAGTAAAGTTTTTGATCCTTTCTGTCTTTTTGCGTTATATTCAATAGAAGAGGTTTTTGATTTTTTCTGAATTTCTGTCATTTCCGCCACCCGAGTAGCACCTAAATACCAAGTAGTTCCTAAATCGTTGAGAATATCCAAATTAATCTCTCGAAGATGATAAAGTAAAAACTTGCCTACTTATGTGGCACAACAACCGTCCTGCACTCACTGTCGTCAGTTAGAAATCACGAGTGCTAACATATTCAGATGTGGTCTTCCCCTTCCTCGCCTTCCTTTTTGGGGTACCGTGTCGCCTTCCTGGAGCCCCTTCGTTCACACGGGAGACATGTCCATAGTATTTTTAAACGTGTTCCTATATAACGAATACAGCTCGCTGTTTCACTGTGCCCGATACTTCTCACCAAACAAAGATCTTACGGAGAATTTTTCTCTCCAAATCTACCAACACTTTCTCATCTACTATTGACATCGTCCACGCTTCTGCGTCATATAGCAGGACAGGAATTACAGGCGTTTTATAGAGAGTCAGTTTGGTCTTTTGAGAAGTTCTCTACTTCTCAATTACCTATAGACTCTTAAGTAACACGTGACGGCAAGAGTTATTCTCCGCTTGATCTTCAGGCTGACATCGTTTTTGTAGTTGATTCTGATCCCAAAGTAGACAAATTCCTTTACCACTTCGAATTTCTGGTTGTCAATACTGACATATTGTCCAATACGCCAATACGCGAATACTCTGTGTGTTTTGATACTTTGGTACTTTGTTTTGCCCTCATTTATTGCACAACCCACGTTGCTAGCAGCATGGTGCTCTTGTGGACGATAGTACTTAACCGGTTTAGCTTGGCAGTGCGAAACATTTTTTCCAGTAAAAGATTAAAAAAGTTACAGGATAGGGAATCACCATAACTAAAACTTCGTTTGGTATCAAACGGTTTGGAGAGGTTACTTTCAATTCTGACGGAGCCTGCGGTACCGCCCAACGCCATTTTACACAGCCGTATCAATTTTGCGGAGATACCAAACTCGAGGACTGGCGTAATACTATGATGGACAGTAAATACTATGATTTATTGACAAGTTTTCACAATTTGTTTATTTCTTGATCCATTTTAATCATTTTTTTATGAAAATATAGTTAATTCCTTCCTACGAAAACGAAAATATGATTCCAAGTAGCGAACTTTGTGGATGTTTAAAAAAATGAAAAACATTTTAACACGAACTCCCACTGATTTTTTTTTTAATTTTGATTATGCTGTTTTTAGTCGATTCAATTTCGGTGTAACAAGTGGCGAAAAACTCGCTTTGATTTTTGACAATTTTTTGGCTGATGGTTTCGTGATTTTCTTCATATGACATTCGACATTTTTTTTTATTAGAAACCACAAAACTTTTACGGTGAGCCGCAACAGAAGTGTTGTGATAAAATTAAATGGATGTAGACTTTAATTATAGCTAATAATAAATAAATTCGGAAGAAGATAATTTGAAATAAACAGACGCCGAGACCTAAAATTCAGCGCTTATTGGGATGCCCATCACATATGGGTATTTTCTGATCTTTTCAGCAAAATTGCAAGAAAGTTTATAGAACAAATGTAAAATTGAGTTACGTATCTCTAAATATGAACCATATCTCATGGAAACAGAAGCAGGAAACCCCCAACCGACAGCAAAAGAAGAACAAAAACAAAAACATACCAAAAATCAGTGCACCTTTTGTGCCACTCAAACGGGCAGTTTATTTACCAAAATGCAATAGGCTATAAAGCTGCATACTCGTAATTTGTTGGAAAATAATGATTAAAAAGTATAAAATTTGTGTGTAAATTTTTGAAGTTTTTTAAATTTACATAAATCTTCAAACTTGGATTCATATGGATTTTGAAGAAGAATTAACTATTTTTTCATCAAAAAATTATTAAAATTAAGTGAGAAGCGAATAAATTGCCAAAACTTGTCAATAAGTCCCTATGATATACGAGCAGTTATTTAATGCAATCTATATGTCTTTCTACTTTAACATGGTTATATCAAGGCTTCACTGTATATGTAATGATGTCATGTTTAATATGATGAACTAATAACCAAGTGCTTCATTCTCTTGTTACTAATTAAGCATGTACTTTGTATTTATAGTATATGAAAACTTAATATTACAGACAACTTTAATGCAAACGTCGAAAAGGGATAAAATGCAGAAAATAAATATTTATTCTGAATTTCTCCCAAAGGAATGCGATGCGACTGAACAACACAAGTGCACACATCAAATTACTTTCCTAGCTCCTTTACACTCACATACATAGGTATACATGTGCACACAGGCCTGTACATGTGTATGTGAGCTTGCTCATATGAACGAATACAAGTTGATGTCATTTTTCTTTTTACCAGTTTTATCACGCAGTGGCAGGATAACAAACAACAAGCCAAACAGCAGCTGGGTATACAAATGACTGCGTGCACATTTGCCAATTCCAGTGTGTTAATGCTACACAAATATGAATATGTGAGTAGGTGTCCTTTGCAATGTGGGTAATTTTGCAGAAAATATAAGAAACAACCAAAACGTAGAAACGAAAGCGAATTGCATACTAACTACGTGATCAAGTACACGAAGAAAAAAATGTATGTGTGCATGTACTCGCACATGTCGAGCAAGTGGATTTCCTTTTCGTCTTTGACGTTACTTCATGTATTCCTGCGTCTTCAGGTTAAGCGTGCGTTAAGCGGTATAAAATAATGAATATCGGTAATTGAATACTGCTGGATGTTTCTGATTTTTGCTTTTACATTTGACACACTTTTTATAATCTGCTTACATAAAAAAAAAATCTGCTTACATAGCTTAAGGAAATTTGTTGCTATAGCTGAGGGATTAGCCACGCATGTTGATTATTTTTCCACTTCACAAATAGATGTGTAGGAATGTAGGTATATAAAATAATAAATCAATAATTAACGCGTATAGGTGTTTGGCTGAGCTCCTTTTCCTATTTATGGTATGCGTTTTAATGTGGATTCTCAAATGGAGGGACCTATAGTTTTAAACCAACTCCGAACGGCAGATTTTTATCAAGAGCTTTTAAATGGCGAAAATACACTCGGAGGTTTGCCATTGCCTGCCGAGGGGCGACCGCTATTAGAAAAAACTTTTTCTTAATTTTGGTGGTCATGCACCGTTCGAATGAACTTACGCACTTTCGAATGGTAGTCACGTACGATTGTCACTCATCATGCATAAAATAGATTGAATCTTCCTTGAGCCTTTTTCATTTAGCCTGGGACTATATATCCTCCTCGTCTTGGTTCATAAATATCGGAATTTCCTGCAAGAGCAAATAACAAACTGACCAAAATTTCACTAAACAAACAAATATTCATTTTTATAATATATATCAGACGCCCCGACGGAAGAGAAGGACGATGTGACCAAAGATTCTTTCTATGAGCGCCTGGAACGCTCCTATGAGCGCTGCCCCCGCCACGACATAAAAATCGTGCTTGGCGACTTCAACGCCAGGGTGGGCAAGGAGGGAATTTTTGGTCCCACAGTCGGAAAATTCAGCCTGCACAACGAAACATCCGGTAACGGACAGAGGCTGATCGACTTCGCCGGGGCCCGAAACATGGTAGTCTGCAGCACCAGATTCCAGCATAAAAAGATTCACCAAGCCACCTGGCTGTCTCCTGATCGAAAAACACGAAACCAGATCGATCATGTTGTGATAGATGGAAGACACGCTTCTAGTGTATTAGATGTACGTACGATCCGAGGACCCAACATCGACTCGGATCACTACCTTGTTGCAGCCAAACTGCGCACCCGCCTCTGTGCAGCAAAAAACGTACATCTACCTACGCAAAGAATGTTCGACATCGGAAAGCTGCAATCACAACAGACAGCCAGAAGATTCGCCACTCGACTCTCACTCCTGCTCTCAGAGAGTACTGCCCAACAAACCGGCATCCACGAACAATGGAGCAACATTTCTCGTTCTCTACGTACCGCCGCCGAAGAAGAAATCGGATTCCGGCGAGCCCGAAAAAACAATTGGTACGACGAGGAATGTCATGCTGCCGCAGAAAGAAAGGATGCCGCCTATAGAGCCACGCTGCGATCGGGCGCAACGCGAGCCATGTGGGATCGCTACAGAGAGCTGAAAAAGGAAGAGAGACGTTTCTTCCGAAAGAAGAAACGAGAGGCCGAAATACGTGAGTGCGAAGAGCTTGAGATGCTGGCCAACAGGAACAACGCCCGAAAATTCTACCAGAAAGTTCGGCGGCTTACAGAAGGTTTTAAGACCGGGGCGTTTTCCTGTAAGAACAAAAACGGCGAACTGGTGACTGACGTACAGAGCAATCTTAAATTATGGAGGGAACACTTCTCGAACTTATTAAACAGTGACAGCTGCGCATGCCACCGAGAAAGTGAAGATCCCGATACCCCAATCGTTGACGACGGAATTGACGTTCCGCTACCCGACCATGACGAGGTGAGAATAGCGATAACGCGACTAAAGAACAACAAAGCCGCGGGCGCCGACGGACTGCCGGCTGAGCTATTCAAATATGGCGGCGAGGAGCTGGTAAGGTGCATGCATCAGCTCCTATGCAAAATATGGTCGGATGAAAGCATGCCTGCCGATTGGAATTTAAGTGTGCTCTGCCCAATCCATAAGAAGGGCGATCCTGCAATTTGTGCCAATTACCGCGGGATTAGTCTTCTAAATATCGCCTATAAGGTTCTAGCGAGCGTATTGTGTGAAAGGCTGAAGCCCACCGTCAACCAACTGATTGGACCTTATCAGTGTGGCTTCAGACCTGGAAAGTCTACCATCGACCAAATATTCTCAATACGCCAAATCTTGGAAAAGACCCATGAAAGGAGAATCGACACACACCATCTTTTCGTCGACTTCAAAGCTGCATTCGACAGTACGGAAAGGAGTTACCTGTATGCCGCGATGTCTGAATTTGGTATCCCCGCAAAACTAATACGGCTATGTAAGATGACGTTGCTCAACACCAGCAGCGCCGTCAGAATTGGGAAGGACCTCTCCGAGCCGTTTGATACCAAACGAGGTTTCAGACAGGGTGACTCGCTGTCGTGTGACTTCTTTAACCTGATGTTGGAGAGCATCGTACGAGCCGCAGAACTTAATCGCTCAGGCACAATTTTTTATAAGAGCGTACAATTGTTGGCGTATGCCGATGATATTGACATCATCGGCCTTAACAACCGCGCTGTTAGTTCTGCCTTCTCCAAACTGGACAAAGAGGCAAAGCGAATGGGTCTGGTGGTGAACGAGGACAAAACGAAGTACCTCCTGTCTTCAAACAAACAGTCGGCGCACTCGCGTATCGGCACCCACGTCACTGTAGACAGTTATAATTTCGAGGTTGTAAAAGACTTCGTCTATTTAGGAACCAGCATTAACACCGATAACAATGTCAGCCTTGAAATCCAACGTAGAATCTCTCTTGCCAACAAGTGCTACTTTGGACTAAGTAGGCAACTGAGCAGTAAAGTCCTCTCTCGACGAACAAAACTAACGCTCTACAAGACTCTCATCATGCCCGTCCTAACGTATGGCGCAGAAGCTTGGACGATGACAACATCCGATGAAGCAACGCTGGGAGTGTTCGAGAGAAAGATTCTGCGTAAGATTTTTGGACCTTTGCACGTTGGCAATGGCGAATATCGCAGACGATGGAACGATGAGCTGTATGAGCTTTACGACGACATAGACATAGCGCAGCGAATAAAGATCCAGCGGCTACGTTGGCTGGGTCATGTCGTCCGAATGGATACAAACGCTCCGGCTTTGAAAGTATTCGATGCGGTACCAGTTGGTGGTAGCAGAGGAAGAGGGCGGCCTCCTCTGCGTTGGAAAGATCAGGTGGAGAAGGACTTGGCTTCACTTGGTGTGTCCAACTGGCGCCGGTTAGCACGAGAAAGAAACGACTGGCGCGCTTTGCTAAACTCGGCCAAAATCGCGTAAGCGGTTGTAGCGCCAATTAAGAAGAAGATATATCAGATAGAAATGGAGCACCAAAAATTAGTTTATTTGTAGGCTTGAATATAATAAGAAGTAAACTGAAAAAATTATTAAAAAAATTAAACTTTCCGGGATTAGTAGGCACAGTATCAGCTATTTATAAAAAATAAGACAAAAAATCACATGTGGCAAAAAAAAATTTTAACAAACAAAGCCAACGAAAATTTTTTTTAAGTATATTTTATGTAAAAAAATTATAAAAATGTTAAAAAGTAACGCACATATATTGAGAAACTTTGGAAAACTATGTAAGAAAAATTTCAACTTCGGAAAAATCTTAAAACAGTAAAAATTTTTCAAAACACATTTTTAATTTATTTCTTATTATACTCAAGCAGATTTTTACAAGAATTAACGGCCAAAATAGTTGGATCATTTGACATGGAATAACTTTATATACGAACAAATTCTACCCACCTATGCTCATATTTTATGTAGTAAGTCACTTTGTTGGGTATTCCTTCTTTCAAGCCCTAGTGCTATCAGAAACTGAAGACTGTTAGCAATCGAAATACCCTGTTATTGTTAGAATTTTTTTAATTACATTTATTGAGTACAATCTGTCTTAACTTAATATTCAGTATTATTTATATTTATTATTTAAAATTTAAAGCAGTGTGCGTAAGAGCTCCCAGAGAAACTCGTTACGTATAATTCAGATTTTAAATCTTTGTTGTAAATTAGTTTGTCTACACTTCCTTAGTCAACGCAGTGCGTTGGTGTTATTTATTAAATTAGAGGCTCGATGATTTGCATGGATAGTAACATTCTTAGTCTAGGATTAGTAAGGATTAGTACTAAATTATGCAGCTATTATTTTATCGAAGCAGTATTTGGTACAAGAAGTTCTCGTTGTATACTTGTATGATAGTTCAAAAGACTCATAACGCACTCTACATGATTTTTGTTTCTTATATCTTTGCTCGTGATAATCGTCTAGACTTTAAGACAAACTTAAGAAAAATATTTAACAAAGCTTGCTTTATTAAAAGATGAATTTGAAATCCCCTATATGAATTTCTTGTAGTATCTAGAAGTATCAAAAGAGCTGAAAAACCTCTAAGCCAAATTTTTTATAGTTTCTTGGAGTGATGTCAGAATCGTCAGTTTTTATTTACCGTTTATGAAATACTTCACACTTTATACTTAACATTTTGCACTTTAAATTTTACGCTATAAATTTACGCCTTAAATTTTACACTTTACATTTTACACTTTGCACCTTTCCACTTCTGCATAAATAAAGCCATTTAAAGAGCTATCAAGTAACCACTTAGCTGTATTTTATGGTATTATCGTAATCGTACAGTGAAAAGCCAACCTACTCAACAAAGATTGTAGTTCATGAACTTGTATTTTCTGAAAGAATTCACACTAGTTCGAGAGCGGCTAGAATTGTACCAGTTGCAAAGTGGCTATTTACAGGTTCTTGGAGAACAAAGGTTAAGGATGCATGCAATGATGAATGAAAAATATATGTAAATGTTGGCAACTTTTTATTAGATTATGAACTAGATTATTAACTGGAAAAAATTACACAAAATCAAAATAGTTAATTAACTGATGCCACACAGATTCAGAGATTTACTGATTCATTAACTGGTATAATGCTCATGAAAAGTAAACACGCTCCAACCGTTGTATCAACATGAGCATGTTGGATAAGCGGTTGTATCATGCACAGTCTGGTTGTACAACCGATTTCCATGTTGCATGAATATGAAAATGTTTTAATTTTTACTGGGCGTAGTTAAAGGTTGTACAACATGTTGAAACGTGTATACGCATACTGTACAACCTTTCGAGTTATTTGCGCCTAAAAAAATAAAACTTAATTATTTAAGAGTATAAAAAAAGTTTTAAAATAAATTAAAATTAAGTAATAAACATTAATTAAAATAAAATTTCATCAATGCTTGAAGTCAGCAAACCATCGTTTTATTGTTGTTTCTGATGGAGCAGGGTTCCCACAACACTTGTCAAGTCATTGCTTTGTTTGAACGGTATTTTTCCCCATCAAGAAAGAGTGTAAAATTAAAACACGAAATTCCTTTTGATCCATTGTTTTACAAATAAAAAAGTAGCATCACTTTTAGCACAATAACTCACGAACTAATAAATAGAATATCATGAAATTTTAACAGCTATCTTTTTAAGGTTAGTATTAACTGAGAAAGAAGTAAATGCAATAGAACTAGTGCCATCTACGTGTTATGCCAGGGCAGTACCTAGTTTAAGTGCACGCTTACAAGCTAAATTTAACCATTAACGACATTTGCTGGAAATGTAATGAGCCGGGTTCAAGAGAAACCTTGAAACATATTCCATGCTACCTCGGTGCTCACAGCTTTGAAAGGTTAGAATCTATCTCTTATGTGGAGCGCGAGCGACTCTTCAAATTCATGAACAGTACGCGCATTTTGAGTGGTACATATTTTCGCTAAATAGGTCTCTGATCTGGTATCGCAATGGACCAAAATGGTCTCTGCATGGCTTCCGCCAGCCACGGTATAACCTAAATCTAAACCTATGTACATATCATGCCCCGGTCTTTTAACCTCATGTTTACTTGGATTTCTCCCTCCATATTACTGAGGTCAATGGCAATTTTCCTAATCTGTTTTGTAAATAAATATAAATATAAATAAATAATTTGCGCGCACACTTCTGTTAGGTGTTTGTTGATGTTGTTCCACAAATGGAGGGACCTCCAGTTTTAAGCCGACTCCGAACGGTAAATGGTTTTTTATACAAAGCTTTTTCTTGACAGAAATACACTCGAAGGTTTGCGATTGCCTGCCGAGGGGCGACCGCTGTCAGAAAAAGCTTTTTCTATTATTAGGCCAATCCATTCGACTGCGGCGGCCGCCCGTAAAAACATAGGTTAAATAAATATTTGATAGCAGAGATTTCATGATTACAAACTGCTCACTTTAAGGTTTACAGGTGTGGCACAGCAAACTACGCTATGACACTTAGAATTTCACATCCCAAAAATGTTTCAATCGCTTCAATCACTCACTCACATGGACATTACCCTACTTCAGCTGCAAAGTAAATGGGCAGTATGGTAGTTCAGATCTACTCGTTTTATTGCAGGGAATTTGCTCACACAACACATACATACACATGTAGATAATGTTGTTGTTGTTCCTTGAATTGTTTTACAAACCGTTGAGCGCTAAAGCGGAAAAAAGTACTAACAGGGCGGAAATTATCAGTTTATGGAAGACAAAAGAGTACAAGTCAAATGAGGTGACAGACAATTTGGCCACAAAAACTTACCTGTTGAGGAAGTTGGTGTTACGAAGTGTTCTGGCGTTGACATTTTGAGGTTGGCGTGGTGATGAAGTAGCGGTGAAACGGTGATGCCGTCAAAGTCACTTATGTTGGGGCGCCGCTGATTATTTCTTTGAATGCATTGTATTTACGATGTTTTAGTTTTTTGGCGTTTTCCACATAATCTATAATCCATATAATTTTAGCCTTCGTTTTCTATTCTACGATTAACTGTGACTGGCCTAACAACTCACAACTGGCACAACTTAAAGCAAGTCTAGTTGATTGTACAACTATCGAAGCTATTTTTATTACTATTTGGTATTACTTTATTTCTTTTTTGAAGTAACCCTTTTTCACTATTTTGAATATTTAAAATTTTCCATTAATATATTTTCTTTTGTTTTTGCATTTTATACCACCTTCTAAGTGACTACTTTTAACCGCCCACTACTGTTGCTTACTAAAACTATAACTAGACTCATTTCTTAGAAAACTTGTTGACACATTGCATGCCACCATGCGTCATATTGTTGGCGGACAGCTAGTCCAACCACGCGTTCGTCACTTTTACTTCAGTCGCACCTTTCATGGTTTTTCTTTGCTTCACCATCTAATTGTTGGCCTAACTATTATCACGATTTCTGTGTTGTTTTGATTTAGCCTTTCAGTTTGATGTGTTGTCATCACGCGATAATTACCACTCATAGCGATATTTTTTGCCTTTGAGCTACTACGCTGTTATTTCTTTCGTTTTCACGTTCACTTTGTTTTTGTGTTTGCTTGCGTGTTCTGAAGACAAACACTCATTGCATTTCCACCCTCTTCTTAGTATGCAAATATTTGTTTTTGTTGTCACCTAAGTATGTCAGTTCCGCTTTTTTCACCTTTGACTTTGCGTACGTTGCTGAACTTTATAATGGCTGTGAATGCTTTTCTGCTGCTGGTCGTTTATTAAACCTGGTGTGCCTTGATAGAACTGCAAGGTGTAAATGCGAGTTCTTATTGCTCCTTCTTGAAATTTAAGAACATTTTAATAGACTGGTAATATGGAGCTTTCAATTTGTTGATTGGAGTATTTCATTACTGTAAATAAATAAAAAAAAATTGTGGCTAGTTTGCTGGAATTAATTTTTTTGAAATTATCTATACTGCGAGTATAATAAAATTTTTGAGCTTACGTATCTGTATATCAGATATTGCAGTGAGTGTAAGGGAATATAAATAACGTTTTTAAAAATGTGCCTATTTGTAAGCGGTTATCTCCGAAATTGATGAACCGACCTCGCCGGAAGTTTCGCCTGTATTTATAAAAGTAAAATGATTAGGTCATAGGCTTATTTTTATTCTGAAAATATCACTCACCAGATGGCGCTGTTGTACTATAAATTATTTATAAATAGCTGATTTGGCTCAAGTTCAAAACGTATAGAAACTAAGAGAAAACAAATACTTTTTCATAAAAAATTGACGCGCTAGGTGTCACGGCTAAGAAGCTGGAGATAACCTCAATGTGTGCTCTCGTTTGTGTTACTGAAGTGCTTCGAACCACTCTTACTCTACCAATTACCGTAATACCAAATAAGATAACCTTGGCCATCTCAGGCATAACTACGGCTGCGCGATCAAAAATAATACTGAGCATCTAGCTAGCTAGCGATAAGCTTCTTAAGCTGATCCCTAGAAGCTTTGAGTTGACCCGCATTGTGGTAGCGTAACCTTTTCCATTCATATCTCCTCAAGGGAAGAGTGGACGAGGCACAGTACGAGATTTATTTTATTATCTTGAGATGGGCCCTGGTGAACCTATTGAACCTGGAGAGCTCGAAGTAATTTCGAAAGGCTGGAGGAGAAGTATTCTGCCAGGAGCTCCCCATCAAGCAAATGTTCGGACTACCACCGGACCACTGCAGCGTGATCCAAGCGGATGTAGCAATAATCAATCAAACAGTTAATTGGCTGCTCACTTGTGCAACAACTGTAAAGGAAGTAAATCTTTACTTCGACAGTCAGGCGTCAATTAGGGTCTCGGATGCGTTGGTAGTGAGCTCAAAACCACATCGGAAAACTTTGAAATTAAGCTCATATGGGTACATGCTCACGTAGCCATTACAGAAAAGTGCTCGGTGGATGAACTACCTGGATAGGTGATTTATGAAGTGGTTTTCAAGCGGAACGATAAGATTGGGACTCCATTCACTACCTGTGGTCTGCGCCTCGCGTCAACTCAGCGAGGAGTGAGGAAGTACACCAATCTGTAAGGTCGCGAGATCCTTCTGGCCACGGGTGGATCAGAGGGGCTCAAGAGAACTTCTAAGGCTAAAAAAGCCCCATCTCTCGAATTTTGTGGGTATTATTTCTAGATGTTGTCCGCCAGATATTGGTGAGTCTTCACATTATCTCGAATGTTTTTTGTAACAAACGGCTAGAGCATGACATGGAATCATCTCCCCTTAGTTGCCTTGCTCTCCCAGAGCTAAGGACTTAGGTATCTCAGCTGTCACTTCTTTGCTATACCTGTGGATAAACCTGGTTTAAATATTACTCGTCTGAGAAATTTAATGAGAATTTAAGAATCGTTGATATTGCAGAAAGCTGCAAGCAGTACAAAATAGCAAATAGATTCTGTATCTTTACCACAATGTTGAAGCTGCAATTTTGTTTGCTTTTAATTGAACTTCGTGGAGTGTATTTTTGCAAGTATTCTACATAAATTTTTGCAAAGTAAAAGTTTCACAGTATCAACTAACAAATTTAAATTTGCTTTACTTTTTACCAGGCCACCTGAAATGATGAGCAGCTTCATTAATCCTAAGCCTTTTTAATCCTAAGGAAAAAATACTTTCAAGCATTTCAGCCATTTAAAATATTTCACTTCCTTCCATCTGATTCACGTACCCTCACACGCTGTATTATGTGCGCAAAATTTATAGCCAGAGGCAATTTAAATAGCACTTAATATAATAGTTGAATTGGTCAATTGAATTTGTGTGCGCCACATGGGCATAATTGAGCACACAAGCAAAATCAATAAGCGCCAATACATATACATACGCACTCCCAGCAAATAAACACGTGCAGGGTCTAATTTAAGCAACTGCGTAAACACAAAATTCGCCGCCTCATTTGGTAAAGTCCCTTTTGATTGCTTGAAAGTAATTTATTTTACAATTTTACTATAAATAAAATAACATAAAACAACAAAAATATTTTTATAAACTTTAAAGCTCAAAAAATCGAACTGTGGATTTTGTTCGATAATTTTTTTTAATGCACCGCACATTAAAGTTTACTAAGTTATTGACTGAATAGACTCTGAGATGTGAGTAAAAGACGTTTCCTAAAAATTGCGAGTTTTCGCACCAACAACAATTTTGACTGACAGCATCAAATCAGGAAAGAAATATTGGCTAATTTGTCCTATAAATATTTTCCAGCTCCTCATAAAAAACCAGTTGCCGTTCGGAGTCGGCTTAAAAGTTGTAGGTCGCTCCCACATCAAGACGCACGCCAAAAATAGGAGGAGAAGCTTGGCCATCTAACAGAAGTGTACGTGCCATTATTTATTTATTTTTCCGTGTTGTTTAGAAATACTAGTGGTGCCGGAGTTTTAGTATTTTTAAATCCTAAAAATCTTGGCATTGTTTCCCTGCAATCTCGGGATTTTCAGGATTCGTAAATCTTATGAAACGTATGATTTGTAATCAGGAAAACCCATATTTAAAGCAATAAAATCAATCAACTTTGTTTTAGTTTGAAAATTTTTGTTTTTGTTTTTTGTCGGTAGGTAGAAAGGTCAGATGGCAAGAGTACCACAGATACACTTCAAGTAGCACTTACGTGCAGTTTTGAAACCATAATGTGGACCATTAGTTGCGAAAAAAAGTTAGGGAAGAGAAAACCATCTAGAGCCATCCAGTGCTGTTGATGTAGTGGAGGAGAGAAAAGGGATCTATGCTGGAGTATTTCCTCAAGTCTTCCTCAAAGGGCACGCTAAGGAATCCCAAGCGCCTACCCGGTCATTTGCAGAGAAAGTATCATTCCCATATTCCTTATTCTAACATAAATAAATATGTACTAAGTCCTACTACTTTCCGCTTATTGAGCAAAAAATGTACGAGATTTTTGAACTTTTTTCAACCACAAAGTACAATTGCATAGATCAATGATTTGTATCATCATCAATTAGAGTGCAAATAGAACTATTTTCCTTGGTTCTGTACAAGGTACGGCACTCGAAGTGTAACCAATTAAAAAGGCCATAAATTTAGTTTGGAAACTTACTTTCATTCAATTCAAAGTAAAAAATGTATGAAAATAATACAAAATTAAGAATTAATTTGCCGTCCAACTTTTGCCTTGACTATGGCCTTGAGATGGTCCAGAAGTGAATCGCCGCCCGAATGTGACTTGCAGACATTTTGACCCACTCGCCGCTAAAATTTTTTTTCAGAGCCTCGAAATGGGTGAATCTTTTAGCTCGGACGCTTGCTCTCCAAAATAGCCCAAAGGGAATAATCCATCGGACTCGCGTCTGGTGAATTTGAGAGCCCTTGTGTCGACGCTTTGAAGTTCGTTTTTTCTTAGCCATTCTTAGTTCACTCGAGCTTTGTTAGACGGTGTCGAGTCCTGTTGAAACGTCCATGGTCTGCCACAGAAATGGTTTTCTGCCCACGGCTTCAAAGCAACCTCCAGAATTCTTTTCCGATAATACTTCGCATTTACCTTGATGCCAGGTTCAAAGAGAACGATTGGAGAGCGCCCATCTGCAGTTAGAGTGGCCCAAACCATTACCTGTGACAGGTGCTGGCTCCTGGTGGCCAATCGTATGAACGATCGGTCAAATAAACCCTATCGTTTTGGGAGTTTACGAGTTTGCTGAATTTGAAAAATTTTCTCGTCAGAAAACACATTCTTCGGATATTTACCGTTTTCGGCCAAGTGAAGCAACTCCTTCGCTCTCTCAAGTCTGACTTGTAGCTGCTTTGGCGTGAGATGATGAGCCTTTTGGATCTTGTAAGGCTTGACTCTGAGATAATTTTTCAGTATGCGGCGGATGATACGGTCAGACATTTTCAATTCTCTCGCCATTTGATTAACATGTCGGGGATTTCGCTCAAGTCGCTTCTACACTTTTTGAACCTTTTCATTTTTATGTAACTCTTGTTACAATCAGCAGCTATATACCAAATGAGAGAAGACTGCTTAATTCACCAAAAATCAACGCCCATTATTTATTATAGTGCTCACAAAGCTGGTGTCGATTGAATGGATCAAATGACCACAAATTTCTCATCAAAACGGCCTACTAGTTGATGGACCTTTGCTTTATTTTTCAACATCTTGGATTTTATGGCATTAGCAACGTTTCTTATTTGCGAGAAAGTTAATGGGCTTAGAAAAAGTGATGGGAGGAAACATTTTTTGATCACTTTATCGAACACAATGACACTTGCAAACATCAAGAATCGTATGAATAATCCAGCCATTATTTCTCAATTCACTACTCGTGAGGCTATGGATTCATTTTTCAACAAGCCAATCGCTTCTATCCTGGGAGTATTGTTGCCAACCAACCAACCGGAGTCGATATACTCAGATCGAAAATCTTCGTCGAAAAACTCGTTTCTATTGTATTGCATGCAATAATCCAGTATGTCAGCAGCACTCAAACATTTCTTATTCATATTTCCTTGCCTTCCACCGAATCTGCAAATAAATATCATGGCATATTTTACCATAAATTTCATTGTAATCATCATTTTTTCAAACTTCTTCGAAATGGGTCGAAATCAAGAAAAAATCACGAAATTTTTTTTTTCTCAAAACAAAATATTTTCAGCGATTATTTTTGCTTCTATAAGTAGCGCAATGCATGCCAAAACCAATGAAACGGGTTAAAAAATAAAAGTATATGCCTGCGATACTCAAAAATGAATTATAATTGTGGCGCATTTGGAACATATTCCCATACGAATGCATGTAAATACATAGAGGTCCAGGCAGACCTGATGGTGTAACTTTTAAAGCTCTTTTTTTCGTCTACTTCGAGAATGCTTTTTAAAAAGTATTATCCATACATCGATAGAAAATTAAATTTTGAGAAGCTACCTGGAAGCTCTAGTCATTAGCTATAATAGAAATATGTTAAACTCACGTACAAAGTCGAAAAAGGTCTGGCCAGACCGGGTGCTCAACGGTTGGTTAAAACCTATATGGAATCTCGGTCAAATCTCGAAACTCCCGGGATTATAAAAATCGAAAAACTTTACATCTGTAGTATGCAAGCACTTAAATGTATATTTCTAAGTTAATGTAATTTATTAAAACACGCGCGCACCGGTGCGATTCAGTGCTTAGCTTCGTACTTCCACATTTATTGGGTCATTTGCAGCACTATGTTGCATGTGCGTCCAGCGAAAATTGAGAAATTGCTAGTCAATTGGGACAATAGCTGGCGGCAACAGCTGACTTGAACAGCAATAACAACTGCACTTTATTTACAATCAAATTACAAAGGAGCAATTTTCAATTAAAACGCAGTGTATAACAGCTTTCAAGTACAAGTAAACACTCAATAAAATTGGAATTAACGTTGGAGCAGTGGGGGGAAAGGAGAAGGCAAGAAAAGTAAAATACTGAAGGTGACTACGGGAAAATGAAGATAAAAATAACGAAATTTAAATGCAACATTCTCAACACTTCCGCCGTTTGCTAGTAAGAAAACGTGCGCTTGCTGCTGTGATAGGGATTACCGTGACGCACACCACGGCGTATAAGTGACGCTCGCTCAAAAATAATTCACAGCGAAGCGGTCGTAAAACTGAAGTAATTAAATTTCTAACACATTCTAAATGCATTTTTTGAATTAAAATGCCAAATTGAATGCAAAATCTTTACAAAGCCCGTAAGCGAGTGATAAGTGTAGTTGCGTGATTGCAGCGTTTTAGAAACAACAATATTCGAAATATATAATAAGATGTTACGCAAATCGAGTAAGAGTTAAGTAAAAAAGCATGTAAACTTAAAGAGAACGAAAAATCGATAAATCTCAGTCAACTTTGCTTTTCTCTCAATTGCGAGTGCATCCAATGCGAGGCATTTGATAAGAAATCCCTTAGTGGCGCATAATTCACTTGATATTAATTTTCGTACATTTCTTATCCTAGTTATGTGCTTGTTTAGCTTCAATTGATGGTTACATAAGTGGTTAGGGGCTTGTTATTGCATTCTTTTCACTCTGACTGCTCAAATTGTATTACTTCAGCTTCAACACTTCTGACACATATTTTTCTTTTTCACGCATAGTTGAGCAAATTTGCATGAATAAATATTTTTACGTTTATTAGCGTGAAAGTTAAATACGTAAAAGAGATGATTAGGAGCAAAACAAGTAAAAAAATTTTAGTAAATATCATAGTACAAAAATGTGGAAAAGTGGAATGGAAAAGTGTTGTTATAATTTTGAAAGTACATCATGAGCAACTCATTTCTATAGAACGAAATCGTGCCTCAGTTTTTTTACAGTTTTTTTTATTTTGCTTCTGATATAAGTTCGTAGAACTGCCAATGTTCCACATGGTCAATTTTGAGCAGTACTTTGACTCCCTAACTAAAGGGTCACATTAACTCCCTAGTTTCCCTTTATGGGTTAATGTGAGCACTTTTTTATAAAAGTCTAAAAAATCGTTTTTCATAAAACATTTCAAAACTAAAATGCTCCACGAAAATAATTGTCTGACAATTTTAGAGCTGGCTACGTAAGACAAAAAATAAAAACAAACTACGAGTAAGTTGAGAAAAGTACTCATTTACCCATAAATGTATACAAATACTGCGTTGAATAACTATGACACTAGAACTTATTGAGAAGTATGGGCAATTCATGTATTTTTTTAAGTTATTATTTTATTCTCATAATTTTATCAGAACCTAGAAAACCAAATAAATCCAAGTTTCAAACTTTGTATAAATTAAAAAAGTCAATAAATCTTCAACCTTTTTAATAACTTTTTTTTGGAAAAATTACGCGCATGCTTTTTAAAGTCCATGGGATTTTTGTGTAATAAAGTGAAAGTTTGGAGTAGATCAAAATCGATTCGATTTTGACAATTTCAGCGACTTTTAAGACTGATAAATATGCCATTCTTACTTGAAATTAAAAATTTGGTAATTTTGGTCCTCTTCAAAAAAGTTTAGACACGCTGGGCTTTTGAAGTTATACTTTAAGAATTAAATAAGAGCTTTTCTGTTCAAAAAATGCTGTCGTGAAGTGCAGCTGCACCAACTCAAAAGCTTCTTTGTGTCTGCGATTAGCTTGTCTCCAAAGAAGAGGTTCCAAACCATAACGACATAAATTTGCTGATGAAACCAACATATGGGCAGCACAGTAATCGGTTAGAGGGGACGTGCTATAAATGCGTAGTAATAAGCATAACGACCAACTGACCATAACTAGTTACGGGAAATGATTTTACATATTCCATCCATTGATATACAGGTATAATATTTAATGGTATGGCGGCCAAGTCTGCTTCACCTACGGTCTTGCATTAGTTGAACTATCCGTAGAACACATGCAAAACGCATCGAAAACAGACTATCTGGTTCCGAAGATAGATAGGAAAAAAGACTATGATATAAGAATACCCACAGAAAGGATTGACAGGTCAAAGGATTCGTAGATGATAGTGGTCACCATATTTATATTGACGGCTCAGAGATGGACAATGGCACTGGATCGGGAGTGTACCTGGAACAATTATCCTTAAATTGTTCCATTAGACTCGCATAGCGGTATAGCGTCTGCGCTATAGACAAATCCGCAAAGATTTTTGTTGATAGTCAAGCAGCGATCAAGGCACTGGTCACACGATCAGCACACATCAATTCAAGATGTGTTAACGAATACAGGAGGTTTCTCTCGCTTATCCAACAACACAACACCAACGATGCTTGGATTCAACAGATCAACTACAAGCGTCCTCTCAGGGTCACTGCACTATTGGCACCCTAACTAGTAGAATAGGTGTACCTCACAATGACTTCTGCAGGAGATAAAAAAGAAATTGAGTCGATACGAGGGGTGCCTTTTATATGTCGAGATAAGAGAACCAAATTTTAATCATCGAAAATCACTCTATTGTTTTTCAAAATATTCGCCATGAAGATCTATACACTTTTGCATGCATTTGAACCAATTGTCGAAGCACTTTTGCCACTCTGAATGAGGTACCTCCAAAACATGCATTCTGAATGCCGCAACCGCTTCTTTAGGAGTCGAAAAACGTTGACCTCTCAGTTTGTTTTTTACGTACCGGAAAAGAAGTCATTCGGTGCTAAGTCATGACTATACGGCGGATGACCCATTAATTCGATGTTTTGGGTGCTCAAAAATGCAGTTGTTTGAGCCGATATGTGAGAGCTCGCTTTGTCCTGGTGAAGAGTGATCCGTCTTTGGCGATTGGTTTTCCTAATTTCTTGGAAGACAACGACAACAGGCGACCATTTGCTTGGAAGTGCTTCGTGCGCGAACAACTTTTGTTGGATTTGGCTCATCTTGAAACACCCATACAGTCGATTGCTGCTTACTTTCGGGCTCATACGCGTAAATCCATGATTCATGACCTGTCACAATGTCATAGACGTGTTTCGAAGCCCCGCGATCGTATTTTTTGAGCATTTCCTTCGACCAATCGACACGAGCCTTTTTTTGAGCGATTGACAAATTGTGTGGGATCCAACGCGAACAAATTTTTTTGACAGTCAAATGTTTATGCAATATTGAATGCCTAAGATTGTCTCAATCTCACGATAGGTCACATGACGATCTTGCAATATCAGTTCGCGCACAGCATCAATGGTTTTCGGAACAGCAACTGATTTTGGACGACCTTCACGAAATTCGTCTTGGAGTGAACTACGACCACGATTGAATTCACCATACCATCGATAAACACTGGTCCTTGATGGAGCTTCATCGCCAAAAAATGAATTAAGTTCATCCATGCAATGTTGCTGAGTTAATCCACGTTGAAAGTTGTAAAAAATAATCGCACGAAAATGTTCACGATTTAATTCCATTTTTGGACCGAGATGAATCTCTTAAGTTACTGTAAACAACACAAATAGCGCTGGTATTTCAAAACGTTCTGAGTACGTAAAAGCCAGAAAATGTCAAACTTTGCGATACAGCTATCAGTTGCCAGATTGCAACACCAGGTTTGCCAAATCCCGAAATATAAAAGGCACCCCTCGTACAACACCTCCTCTGTGAATGCCCGGCTCTTCAAAGAAGCAGTGACGAATATTTTGGACATTGTTTCTTTATTGGGTGTTTGTCCGTCCTTCTCTTTCTATTTGTGGCATATGTCTTGATGTTGTTCCATAAATAGAGGGACCTACAGCTTAAGCCTAATCCAAAGGTCAGATGGCTTTTTATGAGGAGCTTTTTCATGGCAGAAATGCACTTGGGGGTTCGCCATTGCCTGTCGAGGGGCGTCAAAAACTAAAAACTAACTAAGGCTTTTCTTTTCCATAATCTGTCCATTGATATATTTACCAGATGGAGAAAAATGTATTAAAATTTTGTTTTCGAATAACTTTTGCACTAAATAAAAAGAAAAGATTTTTGGAGATGGACATCTTTATTTTAACCTTTATGCGCTCCATTGCTTGTCTGTTTGTATAAGTACTGCAGCTATCTAGTTCACGATTTGCGTATGAAGTCATTTACAAAAATTTTAAATCTTTCGATAGCGTGATTAATTTTGCGCCACCTTGTAGCATACCTACTGCATTTATGAATAATAAATAGTGCTTTCTAAATGTACTCAGAGGCAATGAGCTTCATTTCTGAACATGATTTCTGCAGTAAAATTGAAATACATCGATTTTTTCAAAAAGCAGCGCCCCAGTAATTGTTTTGAGTAATTAAAGTTTAAGATGTATAAGAGTTTGCGTAAAGATGCCAGTCTTAAGTTAAATTCCTGCCAAATCATAATAGTGGAAATTCTGACCAGTTGTGATGTAAACGATTTCCTATTTCGTTTTGAACGCTCGCCGAGTGAGGATTGTTGCCACCGTAGTTTTAGACATTAGAACAGAATCTCACTGTAAATGTGGGTGCGCCACTCTATAGGCTATATGATATTTTTGCTTCCCAACCTTTAGCATGGCACGCTAATGCTTTACTCTATCGAATTTTGTAACAACTGCAACAGATTTGATTTTCCTAGTTATAACTCATTGAACATGAAACTGAGTCGGAAATATGGAAAAACTAATACATGGTTAATAGGCTGCCCTCAAGTCGTGTGCAAAAGGGAGATCTTCTCGCCATTCCAAAAACAAGCCGTTGGCAGATAGACTAACACGCAGATAACTAGCATAGACTGACGAGTTGTTAAGAGAACCACGAGCACACATATTCAGAATTACGTCAACAATAACCGCCCACTTGCCTTTGGGAGACCATGCCAGTAAGATGAGGTAGTCGTACAAAGGTATATGTAAAAACTGCAATGAAGAAGAATCTAAGGAAACAGTCTTCACTATCACCAAGTCTGGGCGCTTTACGACATAGAATGCTGAGCGAATCCTCAGTGGTTTACTTGAAAGAAATTGTGGAAAAGAAAATAAACGACAGATTCAAAGTCATATCAAGATGGTTCGACTAATAAAAATCACTGGGTCTAAAAGTGGTGTATCAAAATGGCATCTTTGTGCTAATTGAGTATCGGCTGTGTCACTCAGGTAACACCTCCACCACCATCACTACTACATCGCAAATAATACTAAGTAAAACAAATTAGAGATGAAAACATGTGACTTATGGGGCATAGCCATAGTACTTCATTAGTAGCTTGCATGAAACAGATAAGAAACTCAAACTACTCATGGTTCTAAATTCACTAGTTAAGAGCGGACCAGTTCGGTACAAGTAACTAAAATGTACTGTAGGGTTATAAATATAAATACAACAACGAACTGAGAATACACGCAAACATTAATTTGCATAAATTTAGAGGTGAAAGCTTTGTGGCTACGGCTTTGGTGGCGACATCGAGGTTGGCTCCCATTCAAAAACAAAAAAATGAAATTAAAAAAATAAAAACAGCAACACAATGACTAATATGCAACAACTGTTGGTTGCTTTTGAAACAAGCTCGTAATACTCGCGTTTACTGAGCATAAGGCTTGACGTTAATACACAAGTACTTAACATGAAAAAGTCCCGTAATTTGCATAAAATTATAATATTTTACAGTGCACTTAATGTCTTTGTTTAAGTAATTTTTACAAACACACGGCTCATGATCCTCCGTAAAAAATCCGACACATGGAGACACTGGCAAACATAATCCAATAAATAATAATAAACAACAAGTTGACTCTGCCTTCTGAAGTTAAACATGGCAATCATAACGGAGGGCTTTTTGGACATTTGGTAAAGTTGAACATTATTTAATGCAGGTAGGTTTTTGGAGGAACATTAGATCGAGTTTTTTTACTTATTTGCTTATTGATGAAAGTCCAATTATTATTATCACGGTGCTTTTCTTTTATTTTTATAAATATGATACTGATTCTCGATGTATTTTGTGCGGTAAACACAATTCAGGAGCCCAGACGTGAGTTTTCAAAATTCAAAAAGGCGCCTACAAAACTATCGGACTATTAAGTTGATGACCCTGGTTGAACTCTCTGATTTTGTGTCCGACATATGGAATCTGACATTTTGAATTTTGAAAATTTGATACCGGATTTGTAATCATCATCCCCAAAATCCACAGAGTGGTAATTTTTATCAGCTTAGCTCATAATAATTTGCAGTTCGATCGCACTCGTTTGACCTTAAAGGCGGTTATATGTATATATTGTGTTGGCAACTAAGTAATTGCGGATTTCACTAATAGATGGTTTCAGTTGAATTTTTAGGTTTGCAGACGTAGTACAAATGTAAAACATTTTTTGTTATTTGATAGTTGGCAATTCAGCTGTCAATCAGTAAAAAAACGCTTTTTGGTCGGTTGCGTAGTTTTCGCTTGGCGTTCTTTATTTCCGTAAAGGGACAACCGATTCGCATGCTCATAAAAAGTGATGTGCTGTTTATGGTGATGAAGGCTTAAAAGACCGGCAGTGTCAAAATTGGTTTGCCAAATTTCGTTCTAGTGATTTTTCACTCAAAGATGAGAAACCAAAGCAGCACAACACGTGAGATTGCAGAGAAGCTTCGTATATCACAAACCTGTATTGAAAATCACTTAAAACAACTTGGCTATGTTCAAAATTCGATACATGGGCTCCTCACGAACTGAAAGAAACGCATTTAACGTAACGCACCAACAGCTGCGATTTGCTAAAGAAACATAATGAAAATTATCCATTTTTAAAACGACTGATAACTGGCGATAAAAAATGAGTTGTTTACAACAAGATCAAGTGGAACAGATCGTGGAGCAGGCCAGGTGAATCAAATCGAACAACATCAAAAGCTGAAATTCAGCAAAACAAAGTTTTGTTATCAGTTTGGTGGGATTACAAAGGAATTGTCTACTTTGAACTCTTACCACCCAACCGAACGATCAATTCGGATGTCTACATTGAACAACTAACGAAATGAAACAATGCAGTTGAAGAAAAGCGGCCCGAATTGACAAATCGAAAAAGTATTGTATTCCATTATGACAATGCACGGCCACACACATCTTGGGCCACTCGGCAAAAATTATTCGATTTTGGTTGGGATGTTTTACCACATCCACCATAGAGTCCTGACCTTACACCATCTGATTACTTTTTGTTTCGATCTTTACAAAACTCGTTGAATGGTAGAAATTTCAATAATGATGATGATGCCAAATCGTACCTGATTCAGTTTTTGTCTAATAAAAACCAGAAGTTTTATGAACGTGGGGTTATGATGCTGCCTGCAAGATGGCAAAAGGTCATTCATCAAAATGGGCAATATATTGCAGAATAAAGTTATTTAGTTCCATGAAAAAATTGTCTTTGATTTTCTTAAAAAATCAGCAATTACTTAGTTGCCAACCCAATATATAATTTGGGTGTATGGACGAGCTCCTCCTCCTATCTGTGGCGTGCGTATTGGTGTTGTTCCACAAATGGAGCGGGCTACAGTTTCAAACCGACTCCAAATGGCAGACATTTTGTTTGAGGAGCATTTTGATGGTAGAAATACACTTGCAGGTTTGCCATTGCCTGCCGAGGGGCGACCGTTATTAGAAAAAAAACTTTTTCTTCATTTTGGTATTTCACCGAGATTCGATCCCACGTTCTATCTGAATCCCGAATGGTAGTCCTGCACCAATCCATTCGGATACAGCTGGCACCTCTATAATATTTTTCGATAGTTCGGTTCTATCACAGGTTCAGATTCGATAGATGAACTCCAGCTATGCGTTCTTTTTCGATAGTTCTTTAGCAATGTTCAGTTCGACGAATTATGTTCATATATATATATTATATATCATAAATTCACACTAATGTCGCTGTTTATATGCATACATGAATGCATAGGTATTTCGAAGGTAACGCCCTTCATAGGGTTTGACACAAAGCTGAAAAGATGGTAATTGGTCGGTGTAAGGTCCGGCGAATACGGCGGATTCTGAAGCACCTCCCATTCGAGCTCTTGGAGTGCGGCTTTGACGAGTTGTGCAATATTGGGTTGGCTTTTCAGTCGAATAGTTTCATTCACGCGGTGTAGCTGGGTAATGTAGAGCTCCTTGTTGACCATGACATTATTTTCATTTCCTAGCGAACCATGCCCTCCTAGTCCCACCAAACACATTTCGTGATCTTCTTTGGATGAAGAACGGGCTTCAATCTCGGCTTTGGCGTATCTCCTGGAGCCACCCACTTCATTATTTGCTTCATATCGATGTACTTGATGACAGCAGGAGGAGCTCGGCTAAACACCTAGCAGAAGTATACGCGCCAATTATTTGTTTATTTTAATTGATATTTCCTAGTATATGGCTGCGTAAAGCTCACCACTTGCGGAAATGGAAAAAGAAAAGAAGGCGAAATAATTAAGGTTCTAAATTCAACAGAAACGCGCTAGTTAGACATTGATGAATTTCAACGCATCTGTTATATCTGAGTCATTATTTATGTAGCGGTGTATGCACATGTTCAATGTTACACGGGATCTCTTATATACATAAATATGTAGTTGGGAGAAGTTGCAAATTGTTTTTGTAAATTGATACAAACCTCAACAGGACAGGCTTTGCAACTCGTACACAAAGCAATTAGTCAATAACATGTCACAGTTGATGGGTTTGTCACTATTTGACACTTCGACATAAACTTTGATGTTGTAATTTATAAGAGCTTCTTTCTAAGGAAAACGTATAGTTGAAATGCACGTACATATATTGATAGTGAACTTTGCGTACGAGTGATTGCTACTCACATCACACATATGTATGTATGTGGGCAAAAAGTAAGGTGAATTTATTTTTCAAACTTCGCGGGATTAAAATTTCGCTCTAGTTATTTTTTTTATGAATTGGCAGCACTGTTAATAACATCTGGGCCAACCTTCATCTGAATGTCATTATCAGCAAAATATTTACGCTTGTGTTTACCAAACGACCAAGAGTGCATTTTTCGATTTTTACAATGTCTGATTTGATTGAGCAGAGAAGTCCCATCAAATTTTGTTTGCGGAAAGAAATTTCGGCTGCCGAAACGTTTAGCATGTTGCAGAAGGCATTTGGTGATTCGACCATGTCGCAGAAAAATGTTTATAAGTGGTACAAAGACTTCAAAGAGGGTCGAGAACGTGTTGATGACTTGGAGCGCTCCGGACGACCATCGACGTCAACAGATGACCAACACGTCAATAAAGTGAAGGAGTTAGTGCTCAAAAATCGTCGGTTGACTATTAAAGACCTTACTGATATGATCGGAATATCAGAAGGGTCTGTGAAAACCATTTTGAAAGACCATTTGGGCCTACGAAAAGTCAAATCTCGTTTGGTACCGAAAACTCTCAATTTCTTGGAAAAAAGTCGTCGCGTTGATGAGTGTGAAACAATGCTTTCAGACTATCAGGACAAGCTCAAATGCACCATTACGGGAGATGAGACTTGGATTTATGCTTACGACCCTGAAAGAACCGACCAATCAAGCGAATATCGTGCTAAAGGCGAGGCCAGACCGAAAAGAGCACGTCAAAGTCGTTCAAAAATAAAGGTCATGATGACAGTTTTTTTTCGATTTTCGTGGTGTGGTGCACTATGAATTCCTTCCGCAACCACCGTATTCGCCTGATTTGGCTCCGTGTGACTTCTGGCTATTCCCAAAACTCAAGAGACCACTCCGGGGAACGCGTTTCGAGTCGATTGAGGAGATAAAAGCTGAATCGAAGAAGGTGCTAATGGCTATACCGAAAATGGACTATTTGGCATGTTTCGGGGATTGGAAAAATCGTTGTCATAAGTGTATTTCATCGAGAGGGGATTATTTTGAAGGGGATGAAATTGATTTACAAGAATAAATAAAGATTTTTCATTTTACAACCAAATTCACCTTACTTTTTGCCCACAGTAGTACATAATATTGGAACTCAAGTGTAAATAAACTGAGGTCCAAATTTATCACTTTAAGCCATAGATTCGGTACCCCATTGTATACCAAAAATCAAAAACTTGTAGACATGTTGTTAGCACGCCTCAGTCTTCTTTAGCCCAAACAAAGTAGAGATGTAACTAGTTTTCTTTGGTCCAAATAGCACCAGTTATGAGTATAAGCATAGGCCAATTTGGACGCCACTAAATGGTTGCCTTTCTGCCGCAATAAACTATTGATGGAGTTCTCATAGCATTAATGCGGCGTCCAAGCAAAGCACACAAATGACCAACTAATTTGTCTTATTTATGAAAACAACATTTTCCCTTTATTGTTTACACATTTTTGTTAAACAAGTTTGCTTTATCTAACACATGTAAAGCTCATATTCAGGACACATGAATACTAAATGTTTATTTTAATGTAAATGCGTGTGGCATTGTTTGCTATATTTACTTCCATGTGCACCAATGTATATATAGCTAAGGGCAATCAACTAACAACAACATGCAGGCAGTCACTTCTACTAGCCTAAAGTTTTAGAAGTAATTAGCTCCCCAACTCAGGGAAATCTGTGGTTATTTCGAAATTCGAACACGTAAAGTCACAGGAGAAGTTGGACGATGTTGAAAAGAACGACTTTGATAAATTAAGGTCCTCGCCTCATTTTAAATTTCATTTTTGGGTGTTTCTTTAAAAGCGTGTAAGATGGAAACGAAAAAAGATTTTTGTTTTCAGTATTTTATTTTTTGATCTGATATATTTCGAATAAATATTGTCTTTTGCCATACTAGATTTGTTCAAAAAGTGGTCAGCCTTCAAAAAATTGTTCAAAAAAGGTATATCGCTGGCGACACACATTCCTGGACTCAGAGGTGCCTGAAAATGTTTAGTATTTTTTCGGACCATTAAAGTAAAAAAAAGGGTCAAAAAGCGGTTTTTCATCTTTGAACGTCCGCCATTTTGTAAAACTTTATTTTTTTAAGATCGTAGTTCACACGATAACGACATTCATACTGAACAAGAACCTTTTTGTCTTCTTGACTTCAAAGTTAAAGAGAAGTTGATCAATAACCATAAGTTAGCCATCAGATAGCTGGCAGAGGACATTAAAAAGAAAAGATTTGTGGGGAAAAACTCGTGGATTATGCAACATAGATAATATACCGTTACACAGCACCCTCATTATCCGTGCAATATTTTACCAAGATCGAAACTAATACCATCCAACAGCCATCGAATTCACCTAATATGATTCCCTATGATTGAATCAAAAATTAACTACGAAGAACGAGCTTTAACAGCCAAAAGGAAGTAATGTAAAAATCGAAGACGGCTCTGATGGCTATACGTAAAATAGAGTCCCAGAAATGTTCAGGAAATGAGAGCTGGATCGAACGCTGGCATAAGTGCGTTGCAGTAGTCCTTTGAAGGCGATAATTTCACTTTTGAGGAATAAACTTATATTTCGAATTTTCTGAATATGTTTCGGGAACACTTTGATCAAGGAGGTATAGCGATTTTTACAAAAGTGGCACATTTTTTGAAGAAAAGTTTAGGAAAAAAACAAACAATATAATACAAAATCAGTCGAGATTTGTTACAGTTATGAGTATTGGCCAGCCGCCGTAGCCGAATTGGTTATGCGCGACAGTCATTCGGGAGTGCATAGGTTCGAATCTCCGTGCCTGAAACAGCAAAATTATAGAAAGAGTTTTTTCTAATAGCGGTCACGCCTCGGCAGACAATGGCAAACCATTGATTGTATTTTTGACATGAAAAAGCTCCTGACAAACAACTATTTGCGTTCGGAGTGGGCTTAAAATTGTAGGTCTCTCCATTTGCGGAACAACATCAAGCCGCCCACCACAAATAGGGGGAGGAGCTCGGCCAAACACTTAACATAAGTGTACGCGCTAATTTTTGTTTCTTTTCCTTTTTAATTAAAGTTGGCAACATGATACGCATCGGACGGAGAGATGAGGCGCCAAATTTAAGGAAGAAATATTAAGATATTTTCCCACCTTAATCCTTTCAGTATGCCATTTTTCAGGTATTAAGGTATCCCCTATATAAAAACAAAACGTTTTTAAGGGGTAACACCACTGTACACGCGTAAAATAAACACGATTTTTAAAGAATTTTTTTGTATAGAAGGAAAGGAAAAACAATCACTCTGATTTGGGAAGTTATTACTTATATACTAAAATACATAACTACAAAGTTTGATCGAAAAATTTTACAAAATGGCGGCATTGGAGACATTTTTGTAATGTGGTTTCTCTTGAAGGAGCTCCGCGGCACGCAGCACAGAGGGTGCAAATTTTAATCTGGAACAAAGAAACATTTTTTTTCTTAATCTAGATAAGAATAGCTAGAGAAACACGTAGGGGATTTAAAAAATATTTATTTTTGTGGAATTGGCAAGCATTTGAAGGAAAAAACTTTATTTTGGACTAAAAAAACGACACTTAAATAATTATAAAAATCGTTTAAATTAAGAAGGTTATTATACAGACGTAGTGAAAAACCTGATTAAAAATATTAAAAATTGTTTGAGTTATGCTGCGTGCCAATTTCAGAAAACGTGTTTTGAGAAAAACGCGTTTAAAGTTTGTAAATTTGGAGAAGTCGTTAGGTAGCAGTCACTAACGCTTGGTTAAAAGCTTAAAATATTTATGAAATAAACTTCGGTAACGTATAAAACTTTTTGTTCTGTGTTTTAAAAGGTTCAAAGAATTTTTTGAGCTTATAAAAAAAAAAAATCAATTTTTTGAAATTTCTACAGTGGTGTTACCCCTTAAATCCCTACGCTGGCCTAACTCCTTAAATAGTATACGATTTGAATTCATTGAAACTGTCACGAAAACGGAAAGGGAGATTTGCGTGTAACGCTTTATTGATTGAGGCGTGATATTTATTGAGGGTTACTCAATGGCCGCAGTACATATTTTCCTACATATTTTTGCCTAAACCAGCAACTCAATCCTGCCTAATACTTTTATGAGATTTTGGCATTTAATTGCTTTATCTTTGCTCTTGTCATAAATTCATTGTATCTTAAGATATTAAATACTTAAATATTTTATGAGACATAATCCAGCGAGAAGCTCGCAGTATATTAATCGCTATACAAACATGAACACATACATGCGTAAATTTATTTTCTCATAAGCTAAACTTTGATGTGAAGCAATCAATTATCCAACACAAGAAGATGATTCGTGAATTTAATAAAATTAATAAAGCTCATCCTTTGTGAAGACGGCGACAACGCGTTTTGATGACTTCAAATATCCAGAAAGTGGCCCAAAATGAAAATAAAAATAAATGTCTCAGCTGATGGGCGTAGAAGTACGCTTCACGCCAGAGCAAGCAAAACAATTAAGTGACAGCGGCGGCAAATAAACAATTTACTGCATACAAAATAGTGAGTGAGTAAATGTCTGTGTCATGACCAAGGATACTCGTACAACGAATGCCAAACGGACATAAATATAAATCCAAAATGAAATAAAAACGTTTTTGTTTGGCTATAGCAGTTAAAGGCGCCAGTAGACGGCGACAACAAGGTTATTGGCACTGATGACGAAATGACTGTTCTACTCGGTTTTGGCTGGCTCACATGTGCACTTGCATACCATAAATATATTTGTGTATATATACTTGTAAGTCCATTTGTACATAGCCTGTGTAGTCTGAGCACATAGGTCAAGTTTGCGCTTGTAGTCAAATAATATATTTATAAATTAATATATTTGTATATACCAGTATTGGATGTGTGTGCGTGTTGTTTACACGAACGTACGCTCGTCCTCATCGATATTTTCTCTCGGTTCTCAATTATACATGAAATGGCATACGCATGTGACTATACGCCTATGTGTATAAGCTCTTGAATTTAAGGTTGCGTATTTATTGTGTACATTCATGCATGTAAAGGGTAGGACTAATTTGAAAAAAAAAAAAAACAAATAAATAAAAAATAGAACAAATAAATACTTTACAGGTCGTATATATGGAAGAAGTTCAAGAGGAACATATTTCCATAAACATTTGTTATTATCTTTATAAGGTGCGTCGCCAAAAGAAGTTGGAGTATTGCCATCGGAATCATGAAATACCATTTAAGATTTTCGCCAAAATATTTCGAAAAGATTTTCGTAAGCTGAACCGATCTTCAAATACCTGAAAACTGTGGCTTTTTATAAATAAAATTATGTAGTGCCTAAAAAATATTTTCCTCAGATAATCACCTTAAATGCTAGAAGAGTTTAAACTTCGAAGGTTTTCTTAAGAATTTAAAAAAGAAAAAAAATAAACTATTAAAGAAATCACAGTAATGAGATTTTTGGAAATTCAGTCCATAAGTTCGTGCGTTTCTTAAAGGTGGTTTTAAAATTAATAAAAAAGATGTTTAAAATATTTACATATATATATATATAATTGGCGCGTACACCCTTTTTGGGTGTTTGGCCGAGCACCTCCGCCTATTTGAAGTATGCGTCTTGATGTTTTTCCACAAATGGAGGGACCTACAGTTTTAAGCCGACTCCGAACGGCAGATATTTTATGAGGAGCTTTTTCATGGCAGAAAAAAATTGTTTGTCTTTGGATCCAAAATACGCTTCGATATCCCTTTTCATAGCTTCTTTTGAGGAGTAGTTCTTGTTACTCATATGGAATTAAAGTCCACGCAAAAGGTGATAATCACAAGGTGCAATATTCGGAGAGTATGGTGGATGCGGCATTAGCTCCCATCCGAGCTCGTTCAGCTTGCCTAATGTCTGCCTTGCGGTATGAGGTCTTGCGTTGTCGTGGTGAAACAAAACTTTGCGTCTATTCACTAAAGACGGTCGATTTTTTTAAGTGCCTCATTCAGGTTTGATAGCTGATGGGAACAAAAATGAGTAGTTATCGTCTGGTTTGGTTCCTGAAGTTCATAATAAGCAAAACCGGCCATATCCCAGACACGAGAATTTTCATGGGGTGAAGGCCATCTCTAGGGGTCGGTTCACGTGTTTCATCTTTATCTTACCATTGGCGTTTGCGAACAGGATTATTGCAAAGGACCCATTCTTCATCACCAGTAACGATACGGTTCAAAAAACTTTCATTTTCAAGCCGTTGCAGCAGCTGGGAACACACATTCACTCTCTGCTGAAGGTTGGCGACGGAAAGTCTATGCGGAACCCATTTTCCCAGCTTTGAAACCTTTCCCAACTGAACCAGGTGCCTGTAAACTGTTCCATGCGATGAATTTATCCTCTCACCGGTGATATCAACTGTTTGTGTTTTGATCGAGCTTCTCCTCCTATTTAAGGCATTGTGTGGTATTGATGTTTTACCCGAAATGGAGGGACCGACAATTTTAAGCCGACTACGAACGGCAAATTGTTTTTATGAGGAGCTTTGTCATAGCAGAAATACACTCGGAGGTGTTGCTCATAACTGCCGAGGGGCGACCGCTATTAGAAATTTTTTTTTATCATTTTGTGTTTCATGTGCGGAGATTCGAATATACGCGCTTCCGAATGGTAGTCACGGGCCTATCATTATGCTACGGAGGCACCTTTATTTCATAGGGGAGGAGTTTTAATATTTTTTACAATTTTAAAAACAAATTGGGGTGTGTATTACTGCACATATGCATACACGTTTAATATATATTTTTATCAAAATAACTCTTTAAGATATTTCAAGTATATTTAAGGATACATTTGCGAGAGACATTACTATAATTGGTCTTGCGAAAAGTAGGAAATTTTATTCCGCTGGATATAAATATTAATATTATGGAGTAATTAAAATATTGTTTCATAATTTAGCCCTTTACCTCTTTAAAATCCTTTAAAAATAAAATTGTTGAAAAAATAAAGAACTGAGTATGCAGAATTGCTACATAAAATCTATGCTTCCGCGCGCAGAGAAATTTTTTGTGGATAATAAAATAAAAATAATTTTTGTCGCACGTTGTAATAAGTCGAACAAGAAATTGAATGAAAAGAAAAGATTTTCGTGATATTTTAATTTATAACAAAATATTTTTCATGTTTTCATTTAAGAATTTTAATTTTTTTTTCATCCGAGGCTGGTGGTTTTCACCACAGATAGGACTAGCATTTTTTTTTGCCTATTATAAATTAGTTTATTAACTGGTATAAAACTGTTTCATTGCCGGTTAATTAATATTTTGTCGCACAATGCCACGCTAAAAATATACCAGGTTGTAAAATTATAAAAGCGCTACCCATTGATAAGCGTTCACTACTTATTTGTCTAAATATTTTGTAGATACAATTATTTTTCCATAAAAATGTTATTCATTATACAATAGACATCACATAAAACGTAATGATAAAGCAGATAAAATTATCCAAGTAATATACACAAACAGAATATTTGAACCACAAATATTGACTATAAATATTAAAGTCTTTAAAGATGACACAAAAGCCAAATATTTAGGCAGAAAAATTGATGCAAAACTAACCTGGAAGGAGGATGTACTTCGAAAGAGAAATGAAGTCAAAAACAGATCCAAAATAGATATCAACAACTTGATAACTATGAAAATGGATAATCTACCAAACTCGTACAGCAATCAATGCAGACGCCAAACGTGGAACTTGTTGCAAAAAGATGCCCAAGCACTTCGAAGCTTGTTTCGCAAAATCATGCACGTAGTCTGGCCAAATACAATTCAAAACACTGTGCTCTGGCAAGCCACAAAACAAAAAGCCATTGAAATTGAAATCATTAAACGTAAGTGGAACTGGCTTGGGCACTACTCAGACGCAGATCAAACAACGACATCATCGGAAATGCAGTTGAGTGGAACCCGGAGGGCAGCCGCAACAGAGGAAGACCGTCAAACCCATGGAAAACAATGATATGGATGGAGATGGAGAAGACAAATAAAACATGAAACGAAATTATTTGAGTCCCTATGTTCCATATGGGAATAAAAGGATCAAATATATGAACTAGTATAACTCAAACCTGGAAATATGGCATCGAATTATGGACTTAATAGAATAATTTGAGCCCTAGCAGATACTATAACATTTTGAAGCATTTGCTGCATCGTATTCGTCGAAATTCGCACTGAATACCGCGAAGGAGAAAGCTGACGCTTATTGTATGATAATGCACCATCTCATAGATCCACTCTTGTGACTGATTTTTTGATTAGAAATGGCCTTTTAACCATAAACCGTCTTCGCCTGATATGGCTCCTAGTGATTTCTACCTGCTCGGAAAATTGCATTCGGCCTTGAGAGAAAAACGGTTTGCGTCCGTAGAGGCCATCCAAAAGGTTTGTGCGACATCCTGAAGGACATTCGGGTCAATGGCAAGAAATACTATTTCGAAAAGCTTTTAGATCGCGCCAAACAGTGTATGGAGGCCACAGGGTACTATTTTGAATAAATAAACTCGAAGTTATGAGAACAAAGCACCTGCCGTTTCTATTTTAGCTCAGTACTGTTTATTTTGGACTTCACTTTGTATATCAGATATAATTTTTATGTGGATCTATTTTCCATTTTATGTCATATAATTTGTATCCCTCTTATGCCGTAAATGAAAAAGATATGCACTCTAAATAATTATTTATTATTACGCTTATATTTTCATTATTGTTATGAGACTTACTAAGAGTCGAAATTTTACAGATGCAATAAAATGGAAAGTAAAAACAGAATCTATAAATGAAAGTTTCAAACGTGCAAAAGTTGCAAAAGCTCGACCAATTTTATCCAGAATTTCAAAACTTTTAATCAGAATTTAAAAAGAAAAGTTGATTATGCAGTTTTATGGCCCATTGAATGTTGATATAATAAAATGCATAGTTTGTTTTTTTGCTCGCGGGCTTGTGCATTTTCTCCACACAACTTATGAACGACATTCTGTTAAGGGGGTATTCTAGTCTAGAGGCCCGAATTTCGAGCATTTTTTGACGATGAATAAAAAAAAAGCTATTGATATTTTTACGATACATTTTTTTATCATTTATTTATTCATATATTAGGAGCACACAAAATAAATTTGAAAAAAAAAAAAATGAATTTTCATGGAGTTATGCGTCCTTGAAGTGCAAGGGGGGAAAAAAAGGCAGTGTCCCCGTCGTCACGATTTCTACCCTTGTGGTCATCTGAAAAAAAAAAAAATACAAATTCTTAATTAATATGAATGTCATTATCGTATGAACCAGAAAAAACGGGAAAAAAATGTTTCCATAAAATGGCGGCTACTCAAAAAATTGAGGTCGATTTTTCTCTTATTTTTAAGCTTTCTCGAATTGTTTACACATATTAAAAAATTGGCATTTCCAGTTTTTCGAGCTTCATACGATAGAGATATATTTAAGGAATATTGATGACAAATTTCAAGCAAATCGGTTCATTAGAACTTGAGATATCGTGCCGACCGTATCGAACGAAGTAGTTTCGAGAAACACGCGTTTGAATTTCGCCGTCCGCTCAAACCAGTCTAGCTGTCGCGTCACTAAAATAGTTGTAATTTCGAAAATAATTCGAATTTTGCAAAATCCTTTTAGGGAGATATTTTTGAATACCTAAACTATCGAATTTTGAAAAAAAAAAATTTCGATTTTTTCAAATTTCTAGACTAGAATACCCCCTTAAGTATTTGCATATGGCGAAAATGCGTAACACCGTCAGCTAAATAAAACTATGAAAAATCAACTAGAATTTTGAGTTACTTTAAACTTGCACTTTATTATAACAAAATTCAGTGAGTCATAAAAAAGCTTACTCGAAATTTTTCTTGAAATTCTAATTAAAAGGTTTATGACATTTTGATGGAAATTTATTGAAATATTTCTAAAATTTGCACAAGGTTTCAGACTTGGATTTATGTATATGTTTTTTGAAGGAGAATGAACGTTATTTTTGTAACAAAATAATTGGAATAAAGAAAATAAATAAAGAAGTAGTTAAAACATGTCAATGTGTGGTGCTTTTGTAGTTTTGCAGAGGGGTGTCAATACCAATTTGCCTGCAGACTTACAACCGCCGTCGGTCGCCACTCAGGCAAAAAACGTTTTTTGTTTGCTCCATTTAAGAGTGAAACACCAATTAATCAGATTTTAAGTTTTTTAAGCTTTTAAAAATGCCTGTAGGTAAAACGTCAAGGGCCTAAATAAAGGGTTTTTCAATAAGGGCGGGTAGATGTTGAAATGGAATAAAATGGCGTTTGCTGGGTGGCTCGTAGCGCCGTCCTGCTGGAACCACATGTCGTCTAGGTCCATATGGTTCAATATGGGTCATAAGAAATTGGAAGGGCCACCAGGGCTCTACCGAAAAATGGGCGCAATGCGCGCAACGTTTGCGTTAATGAACACTCATTTTGATAATAAAGCTTTATCATTTGAACGTGCTGTTCAATCGTTAACCCTAGAATCGTAATATACGTAAATTTTACGTGTATGTCGCAAAAAAAAGTCAGTAACACTTTACCGTTTGGCGCTATCGCTACGACCTCTTGGCAGTGCTTCCTTTATTTTATTGTTGCATTAACAAGTGAATCATAAATCAGTTGTTACTTCGCGTTTAGCTTTAATCGTTCTTTAAAAAACAGTGTGTACGTAAGTTTTACGTGGTCTTGTTATTAGCGTATAAATATTTGTAAATGAAATTTATGTTCCGTGCGGTTTTCAGGAGAAATTAAAGAAAATAATGGAAAACTCAAGTCGTTGCATTGCGGATGCAGAAAGAGAAGCCCTCCTGGACAGTATTGACAGCGATGTAAGCTTTACTGAGGACAACCTTGAAGAGGAAGTTGATTTTGACAGTGACGATAGTTTGGAGGATCCAGACTACTCTCCTGAATTCCAGGAAAATACTTTTAAAGAGGAACTGATGAAAGCCGTGGAGTCCGCTCAAAATATGGCATCTGAAAAAAAAAATATAGGTCCCCCGGCAAAAAATCAGAAGCCAGCACCAACTGTGCACCTACAACTAAGTGACATTGAAGATGTATCCAGTTCTAATCCACTTTTGGGAAGGAATGGTCATGTTTGGAGTAGCAATCCAGTGCATCGTAGTAGCGGAAGCAATGGCTATGAATGGTGTTTATATTCGACCAGGTAAATATTATTAAAAGCGGATGTTTTTTAAACACTGTTATTAAAATAAAACATAAACTAGGTCCATATCCATTTTTTTATAATTCACTTTAAGAAACATAAAACTTTGTATTTTCAATAAATAAAATCAAAACAGAAGATATATAAGTTTTTGTTGAACATTTATTTTAAATTTTTTTGTTGTACGTAAAATTTACGTATATTAGCATTAACGTAGGGTAAAACTATCTTACGATTCTAGGGTTAAACTTGCCTTGATGATTTGGCATAAACAAGTGAATAATAAACAAAAGATTTGACAGATGTCACCAAAACAAAATGGCTGCCACAGGGCGCCAAAATCGACCCGCGCCAATTGAAAAACCCTTTAGATACATGAACCAGTAATCGACCATAATTCAGTGGCCAGAGGCTGTGCATACATGAAGCACGCACACATCTCTACATACATGACTCGAAGTCGATGTGAGGCTATTTATGTATTTAACATATGTTGAGGATATTCCCGTACAAGCGCGGAGCGGTCTTTTGAAATACATATGTGAATGTGCATATTTTAGTGCGTATGATGCATGCATGAATACCTGAAATTTATTGAATTTTATCGAAATATAAAGCACTTTGATCTTAACGAATACCAAATGAACCGGTGCTCTTAAATACATATTTTTTTAAATTGTATTAACTTTTTTTAAAGCGCATTTAAAAACTGTGTACACTAAAAGTAAAATTTAATCAATTATTTTCGCTAGAAAATGAAAAAAAAATAATCCTTTGACTGAAGTGCAATGACTCCATAATACATTTTTTATGGCATTTCAAATGCTGTTTATGTGGAGCTTAAGGGAACCGCACTATTGCGCGGGTGTCAGCATTTAATTGCGAAATATTGCCAGTTGTGTTGTGGCAAGTGTTGCACTTTATTAAGGCATTTCAAATAAGTGGATTCAAAGTCAAAAGCGCACGAACCTTGCAGCGAATAGTTTTCTGCGAATGTGCAGGTGTATTTGTGTTAGTTCAAAAATCCATAGACTCGCGTGTAAATCATCCATGGTTTGCATGCCATTTAGCAATTACAAATATTTGCTCAATAAAATAAAAAAGTTGTTGCAACTCAGTCATATAAGAACCGACTTTGGTTAAAGCGAAAGCGAGAAGTCAGACAAATTTTATGAACGATTTGATTCCGTTTTGCGTGTAGAGTTCCATATGGGTTAAATGAGAGTGCAGTGACTCTATAAAATTTTACAGATAATTGGACCCTTTAAAATAAAAGAAAAATATACATGTAATTCAGTTTATATGGCAACCTGTTATAAATAAAATATAAAATAAAAATACTCAACTTCGAAAGCACGAAAAAAAATTGTCAAAAATCTAACGATTTTTCAGCGACTACAAACCTACATTTTATTACACGAATATTGACTGAGTCCAAAAACTCCATACCCAGAAGCCTTCTAGAAATTCTGATTTAAAATCTAAAAGTTTTGGTGAAATTCGATCAATTTTTGAGAATTTTTATACAAAATTTGGTACTTTGACTTTTAAGGATTTTGTTATAGGAAATTTAGTATGAAAAATATTGCGAATGTTGTGTAAAGATAAATTATTAAAACCCTAATTATGTGAACACAAGTGTATATATTTTTTTGCGCGCATTAAGGGCACAGATTCTTTTAAATTAAAAAAAAAAATTTTTGTTTCATAAAATGTTAATATAGTCCTTTAAGAATACGTCAAAAAATTTTAGAACGTAAATTCAAGTATTTCTTATATTATAGATCGTAAACCGCGACGACTCTATTCTTTGCGTTCGAGCGCTGGGAGAGGTAAAGTTATGTATTCAAACTTTAGACGCGTTTTTCTCAAAACTATTGTATATTTTTCGAATTGGCGTACACGATAACTCGAAAAGTTATTCACCGATCTCCCTAAAACTTTGCACACATTTTTTTATGATATTTCTTTCTATGTGAATTTCCAAGTTTTCGAAAACTTTTCGAAAAAATAATTTTTTCGAAGCAAAAATAGTAGGAAAATTCGCCAAAAAATTCATTTTTTCAAGCATTTTATTCCGCGAATTTTTTTTCCTTTTTTTAAATTCATATATTGTAAAAATTATGACATTAATAAACAAACAATTTTTGTATTCAGGTCGCTGACGCCGATGCTACAATGCCCGCCTATTGAGAAGCCCCGCTGCGACGTTCCAGGAAGAATTGAGTGTACATCCGCCATTTTAAATTATTAAAAAAAAAAATGTTGTATTATTTTAATGTATAACTAAACTGTATGCCAATTTTGAAAAAAATATATTGACTTCATCATTTTAAATAATTTTAATGAAAATCAAAGAAAATATGGCCGTTTTCAGGTATTTGTCCTCTTAAAGATAATTTGCAGATTCTATTTGAACACCATTATATAAGTTTATTCACAGAGGTATTATTGTTGATATACCACTAACCAGCTTTTCGACGAAAGTATTGTAATCGATCCCTCAGCGCCTGATCGCAATACAGAAAAATACTTTTTTCCTCTCCACAAGCTGAAGGATGTCATATCACATTTAAACAAACTGAGATGAAAAAGTTCGGTTTGGGAGGACCTTGATAAACGTTTGGCTATACGGTTATGTAGGTTTAAACTAATCGGTCGAACTTTCTTCCGATGCAGGTCTCCTTAGCGTGCTTTTCGAAAGTAATTTTTGTATGTAGTGGGCAACTCAAGTGGGCAATGTTGGTAAAATTTTGCTGTATCCGCTGTTCCAGCCAGATAGACAGTGCTCTGTGTCTTGGAGCAGCTAAGGGTAACAGTTTTTCATATGCAGCCTGGTCTCGGGCGAAAATAGCTGGGCAATGAACCTGTCCAATCCTTATTTATTGTGCAAGAGTTTTCTTAGCAGAGAGATATTTCAGCTTATTCTAAAGACCTCGTGGCTTAGAATTTTTTCCAGAATGAATTGTCTCAGTTTATACCCTTCAAGCTTATTTGTATTCTCGGTGGAAATGAAAGAGTAGATGGGTTCGATAAATCAGAAACATGCCTGAATGAATCTATATCGGGGAACGGGATATTCTTAGTCTAATCCAAAAAGTAATCAACTTGCACGTTTTATTTAATTACAGAACATTACAGAAAAAAATACCTCCCTCCTAAATAGACCAATGGCCATTGCAACATTGATGGTAACTGCAGAGTCGATGAACTAGCGAGACTCGGCACCAAATTTACCGATGAGTACATAGACAATGACACAGGCATACCCTTATAAACATGTAAACTACTAGACTGGCGATAGGACACTGGTTGTACATCACCCTGATTAGACCCATTATTATGATACATACGCCTCTGTAGTATGGGGGAAGGCTTCAATTAATTCCAGAGTAAAACCCCTAAACAGACTACAGAGAAGTGTGTGCTTGAGAATCACAGGTGCCATGAGTACGACATCTGGTGATGCCCTTAATGGCAATCTGAACTTCTCGATGCCAGTGATAGTAGGTATGAAGTTTCGGTAGTGAAGTTTTGATCCCAGATAAAGATCAATGGTTAAGTCCAGAAAACCTATTAAGGTGATATCAGCACACTTTCTACACCGACGGATCCAAAACCAGTGATGGTAGCAGATCTGGATGGTACTTAGATGAAGACACTAAGTACTGCTACGCTACAGGACAGATGACTACGGTATCCTGTAGCTGTCCGGTGTTTTCCAGAATGAGACTTAGGATATTGGGCTCATCAATGAATCCAAGAGATTTGTGGAAGAGTGACCTCAAACTAATTCATCCATCTTACCACCCACTTTTTATATTTCCCATCTCTATTCTTTCTACTGAAATATATCCGGATGTAATACAATGGCCGCCTGGCTGGGGGGTTGGACAAGACCAAGCAAATCTAATCTAATCTAATCTAATCTAATCTAATCTAATGTAAGCTACTTCTCTTTGAGAAAATCGTACGAGCCGCGAACGAAAGATGACGTAATGAAGCCACCTGTAGAATCGCCCGACAATTGCGGCCGACTCTCATTACTTCGGTTTCGGTTATAACGGGACAATGCCTGATAGGCAGGCCCATCTAGATAATGCCTAGATGAGGATGAGGAAGAGACAATCTCGCACCTTCTGTGCCATTGTCTTGCTCTATTCAGACGTAGGCTTACTAATCTAGGTAAAATTGAAAGACCTCACTTCTGTAGAAATTAGGGATATCCTAAAATTTTTGAGAAGCACACACTGGTTTTAGGAGGGGAGATAAGTTCCCTATGCGGCATCACAACGGGCTATGAGCCTGAGTGTGCTCCACAAGACAACTGCTTCAACCTAACCTAAACAGATCAAAGGTAGACATAGATATTTAGATTTTTAGGTACTATTACGCAATCATTTTTTTATTAAAAAACTCATGTATTGAGTCATTACATATACTATGAATGTGTGGCATTTGTTAGGTCTTGTAATGAGGAGTGGGAAGAGAAACTAAAATGTTCTGCAGATCCATAGCGACCACAGTGACCGAATGGGGTTGTTCGTGACTACCACTCAGTAGAGCCTAGATCCGAAAACGAGAGTGGACATGAAATGGCAAATTATAAAAAAATGCTTTTTCTAATATCGGTTGCCCATCGTCGTATTTCCGACATGAGAAAACTCCTCATAAAATTCTCTTTCGTTCGGAGGCGGTATAAAATTGTAAGTCCCTCCATTTTTTGAACATACTCAATGCGCACCCCACAAATAGGCCCCACCTCCAACAAAGTTTGTAGGCGCCGAGTGTAATTCGGTTAAAGGTTTGTCGCGAGGGCAGTTCCAACTAATCACCTCGTCAGAGTTTGCAATCCGATATGCGATTTGAGCTCAAAACAAATAGAGTGGCTGCAGAGTATGAACGTCCGTTCAAAGGATGCTTAAGATTTCGTAATACGCTGTCCGAAAGCACTACCAGAACCTGCCAGACCGCAGTAAAGCAAACTGTCAAAGTTATCCTGACAGTGTTCAGCTGTGCGGTTGGAGTTCCCCTTTAGAATAGACATTCTTGGAAAAATCCATGTGAAAAGACAAAATAGTCAAAGCAAACGTAATCGAGAGGAGTCCGAACTTCGAGTGAAAGTAAAGGAATTTGCTCTCTTTCCAGACACAAAAATGATGCAGGGTTGTCAGTGCTCGGGTTAAAACTAAATTTCCGGACGTTAATTGCCACCCCTCGTATTTATAATCATGTTGCGTAAGATTGAAAAAGTTTCTTCAAGCAGTTTCTCTTGAAAGATGTTCCAGTGGTTTTTTAGCTTCATAGCTGTACTGCGGAGAGAGTTTTACAACGAGGAACTAACTTTATTGAAATGTTCTTCTGGGAATTGTATGCAAAAAACAAATCATGAATACATGAATAGATAAATATATGAATCCCCTCAGTTACCACACTCCAATTTTGCAGCCTTTTGCATACACTACGCTAAAGAAGTCTGCGTCCAGTTCTATTTTCTACAATATTCGGCTTGTTAATAATGCCAATTATTTTTCTCTAATTTTTTTATAAAAATAAATTTCTTGCTAGAAAAAACTGTGTAAATTATATTAATGCTTCAAACTTTTTTCGAAATTAAAAAAAAAAAATTAAAAATTTCTTATAAATTGTTAATAAACATTTCAAACTTTCAAACTTTTAAAAAAATTTCTAATAAATTGTCAACAAAATTTTATACTTTTTAGGTACGTAGTAGCTCATTGAATTTAGTTATAACAAAATAAACTTTCTTACATATACTAGGTTGTTCAACAAGTTTTGCGAGTCGATAAAAAAGATACCATTTTATGGTATGAAATAAACTTTATTATTCAGTATAGTCTCCCTGAATATCAATACACTTGTTCCAACGAGATTCCATTTTTTGAATTCCCTCCCTGAAGTGAGAGTCTGGAACGGCAGCAAAATTTGCGTTATGAGCTAATCATTTGATGAAAAACGCTTACCAGGCATGCATTTTTTTATATGAAAAAATATGGAAGTTGGTAGGGCTACACCAACGATTCGAACTTTAGTTCATGGATTTTAGCCATTGCCAAATGCTCTTCCTACACGGTGCAGTGTCCTGAAGAAAAATATTTTTTTTTTCTTTTGCAAACTGGGTCTCTTTTCACAAATTGTTTCCTTCAGCTCGCCTAAAAAGTTACAATAATATTCAGAAGTTATTGCTTTAACAGTTTAAAAGAGGAATACATGCTGTGAGACTTGGAATCACCTCGAGTCCTTTTTGCGCTGAATGTATGGAGGATGAGGTGGAATCATCTCAGCCCCTTCTCCTTAGCTACCCTGCTCTGGCGGGGCTAAGATCCAGGCATCTTGGCTCTTACTTCTTTACCACGCCTGCTGATATAGCTGGCGCTGACATTGAAAATCTGATGAATTTCATCAGCAGCACAAAGCGGTTGCCGCAAACATAGTCATCGTTCGTAATCCGCACGCTCCTCCCATCACCACCTCTTCCCGCCCTCTCCCTGCATCCCATCGCCCTATTCCTTTCACCTCACCTCCTTCACAATGGTATCACAAAGGTCGAAACTTTCTTCGTCCAAGTGTGCTCACTCCCTGGGCAGCCATACCAACCTAACCTAACCTAACAGTTCAAAAGAAATCCATAAACAAAATTCCTCTCGCATCACAAAAAACTAATGCTAACACTTTTGTGACCAATTTCTGGATACGAACTTGTATCGGAGCCGAAAAACCAGGTTCCCATCACTCTTTCGGCTCCTATTTTGATTTAGGGTCAGGTTGATAGACCCAAGTCTCCTTAATAGTGATGAATTGACGCACAAAATTCCTTTTATCCTTTCGAAAACGCTCAAAATGTTGCTGAGAAAGTCGCATTCGAATGTGTCGTTGTTCCATTGTTAGCGAATGTGGCACCCATTGGACACACAGCTTTCTTAAACCCAATACTTCAGTCAAAATTATGCTTACACTACCCTATGAGATACCTGAGGTTCTCGACGATTCATGACGATCATATGAAGAGTGTATCAACTTTACAAAAAAAAAAAAAAAAAAAATAGTTTAGTAGCAACCCCTTTTATATAGAACCGTAAAACTTATTGAACAACCTAGTACAGTATTTTTTTTAATAAACGTGAGTTTTTGAGCGGCTTCAAACTTGCATTACTTGCAAAATTTCTAAAAATTTTGATTAACAATTCAGATTTGAAAATTTTTGGGAATTTGTTGAATTTTTGTAAATTTCTTAAACTATATTTCAAAAAAAATTAACGAAAAGGACTCAACGTGACAAAAAATTTTAATATTATAGAGAGAAGAATCGAACGTTCACTTTTTTTGCCTTGTGTAAAATATTTTTAAGTTCCTTCCACATCGGCATAGCCAGCAAGTATCCCTTTGTATCGGTAAAGAATAGAAGGCAGCTACAAAGCCATGGGTATGTATGTGTGCACGTACATACGAGTATATGGGAGATTCGTAGTTTGTGGCTTTTGTGGCCGCTTCTAAAAAGGGGCTTGCTTGTTAAAGAGGATGAAGCAAAAGCATGTACACACACACTCACATATACATACATGTGTGCCGCTTTCACCACCGAAAACATTTGGCCAAACTTGTGTTTGCCGGAACTTACTCATAGGCACATATGGGCGAGTGTGCGTTCGGCACTGGCGCCATTGCGCTCTCCGCACCGCTGTCTGCTATTTTTATTACTCTACGCTAGGCTAAGCCTGACTGGCACACTGATTTTTTTGTTGTCGTGTTTTTGTTGCTGTACAATATTTTGTTTACGTAGGTTTTAGTTGTTGTTGTTAAAATAATATATTTTAATACTGGATGCCGCTTTATTGCTTGATTGCTATACACAAAGCAGTGCTACTAAATAAAAATATAATAAAACTTAGCATTGAAGCTCTTATTCGAATTCGCACTTTTCACATCCTTTAAACAGTCATGCACACATACACGCATACACATATATAATTATTTATTGCATATGTATATGTATATATATAGGTGTGTCTATACAAATCCACTCGCAGTAGCGTTCGCGTACATAATCCCGGCTATGAGGTAATTGGCTTGAGCAGCAAACTTTTGTAATTTTTGCAACACTATTTTTTTCTCACATTTCACTTGCCACTAGCCATTTGCTACTTCTTATGCATATATTCTTATTTTTAACCCATGCATGCATTTATTTCGCATTTTTTAAATACAAATTTATATTGCATCTTTACTCTGCTTACAAATCATTATTTATTTATACCTATTTATATTTTTATCACTTTTTTATTCCGTTTTTTTATTTATTTTTGTTTTTTTTTCTGTTCTGTTGTATCATACTCTGCGGCGTGCGCCTTATTTCGCCGCACACATGGCGTCCATCGAATTGGAGTATCCCTACGCTACTGACGGCATGGTTGGCTGCTTGGTTGTCCATACGCCTGCTGATTTGGTGGCAACATTGTGTGCGCGGTCAAAGCTTTCAACTTCGTTCGTATCGCTCACAGCGCACAACAGACTACAACAACTCACATGTCTACGTTCTATGTGTTCGGCTCTGATTTTTTGGCTAAACTAATTTTGTTTTTTTTTTCACTTTAGTTGTCAGCTGTGCTGGTGTTTTCGCTGGAGGCTTGCACTATAAGTAGAAGGATACTTTTATGAATGACAATAATTGCCAGCGGGCGCACTTTTATGAATTGAGAACAGATGGAGGTGCAGTAAGATCCAGCGGAAAAATGCTTAAGTTGGATGTATAGGATTTTTTTATCAATGGTTTCTTTTGTTTTTTATAAAGTAGTTGTAAATTATTTGTGTGCCGAAGTCAGTTGTGCGAAACAGTGTTTTAAATGGAAAGTATTGTAACAAATTCGATACATTCTTCAATACCACAACGAGCAGGCAAAAAGTCAAAGTAGGAGATTGAAAAAAAGTATGCGATCTACGAGCCAAATACCGTATCGAATGCGTCGACAAAGCGTTGGCTGTAAAAATTCAGTTCTCGTAATATGAATTTCGAAAATGATGCATGCGCTGATAAATCCAATTAATTCACCAATCGTCGAAAAGTCGGCACGACACATGACCACTTATGCTATTACCCATAAACTGAGGATTCAAAAACAAAAAAACATTTGGCATCATTTCAATAAGGCTGGTATCAAGGGTTAGGTACTTTGCACTACCACTAAATTGCACTACCACAATTTTTTTAGTGGTATTTAAAATAAGGGTTTCATTATCACTAAATCAGTTTATTGCATTAAATATTTCGTGCACTATGCCCAACCCTGCTGGTCGCAAGAAGAAGCTCGATGTAAGAGTGTCATACAAATTGACTCAAAATAACCTTCTAGCCCGATAAGACACCTGCTCTTCCTTCCTTGCCGACCTATTTTTATAACGTTTGGTGACAGGCCACAAGAGAGGCGTCAAATGCCGAAAGAAATCTTGGCCAAAGTGCGATGAATGGGTGCAAAAGGGTTTTATTATGTATTTAACTGCACTTGAATAGAATCATTCACTTAAGCTACATTCATTGGACCAAACATTCAATTAGCTTCTCTATTATTAGCAACAGGAAATTTTTTTGCTGGCAATCAAACCTGATGATACAATTATGGTTGATTCGGTGAAAGAAACATGATTTTATAGATTTATTTGGCGACACAGATACTCGTGGTATTAATTTATTCAGCACAATAATATTGAATCAATATTTTCCTAAAATATTCAAAATTCAGCGAGTGGCAGCGCATATCTGGAGTCATCTCGAAAATAAATTTGTTTTGCAGTGTACTTTTTTACTTGCAAAAATCTTCACCCGACTCTTCTAAAGCAAAAACAAAATCAAAATAAAAAAGTGAGGTATCTTCGGGTGACCAATTTATTTTCGGTGCCAGAACCGATTTTCGCTCAAACAGTTGGCTAATTTGTTATTGTAAGTTGAATGATTATTAAAAAAAAAACAACCTACGCTACTTGGTGAATTTTGTGAAGAAAACTTGTCAAATATGTCAATAACATTGGAGTAGTAAAGTTTGAGTTACGGCTTACGAGGACTTCAAAAAAGGACCAGTAAAAGTGAGGTATTAGATAAAAATAGCAAGGAAAATACAACAAAAGCAAGACATGGAACGGTGCGTTCACATTTGACATCAGAAAATATTGAAATGAGTTAACGGTAGTAGAAGATATGGGAATGGAGTTGATGATCTTTTATACCTAACTGTGATGAAGTACAAAGTCAGTAGTTACAGAGCAACTGAGAAAACTGCGGAGAAAACTGACGGTCAAGTGAGTTTGTACCGACAAGACAACGGGGCGTGATGAAAATGCACTCAACAGAATATTGTTGGTCATGCCTGCCTACTAGTCTGTTCTGATTAAAGTAGAAAAACGAACATATGTAGTATATTCGTTCTTGTAATAATCTACGATCAACAAGGCTCGCCAGTTACATACTTCCGGTTTATTACAAACTACAAAATTTGAGGTAAGCAATGAAATAAAATAATTACTCTGCTTTCGATAACATCAACTAAACAGTTCACAAAAAAAAAGACAAAAAAACAAAGGCCGCATATCTAAACTGTTTTTCCTAATGAACATAAAGTGGGTCCCAGGTTCAAAACCCAAGTGGCAGAAAAAGTTTTCTCACCCTTGACAGACAATGGCAAAACTCTCATGAAAAGTGATCTGACACTCGGAGCCGATGTAAGACTATATACTATACTTGTATATAAACTCGCTTTATAGGTTAACATCACTACGCAAACCATACATTTGATGAGAAGCTCGGTCAATCTACAAATCATGCATTTTTTTATTGGTGTTGTTGTAACAGCATAAACATTACCTTTACATGTTTGACGAATGCTTTTGGAGTGGCAATCTTTTGCCGGATATAATTCCGGTAACGTAGACCCGACTGTCGTGGTCATAAATCTTGGTTTTGAAGGTAAAAATTTGAAGGTTGAAATTTGAAGTATGCAGTACTTTTTTCTTTTCTAAATCTATAGCGCATATAAACCTTTTCTAATTTGCCCCACTGTTTTATTATGGCTTATAGCACTCTTGTTCTACTTTTGTTCTTACCTAAAAAACGGAATTAGACCTAATTGATTCTAACTGATTCTCTCCTGTGTTTTATTATATCAAAGGACCAGGATCACACCTTCTAGTCTCCGTTCATTCTTTACCTTTAGTAACTGAAGCTGAATGAGTGAGCTTCGTGGCTTAGTAATAAAAAGCTTATACATACATGTCTGTACAATATATACATATTTACGTATGTGAATTTAACAATGGTTGAGTGAACAAATTTTTACTAGTATGGCAACACTTTGTATTAAGGGAAAACTCTCTACTAACACACAAATCACCTTGAGAAGCTTTAACTTGCCACTACCCAACAAATATCGTGAAGCCAAAAAATCTCCAACAAATATGAATGCAGTTAAACAGCTGATTGGCGAAGCTTTCTTCTTCATGAACTTTTGAATCGGATGCGTGCCAAGCAGTGACTCCATCCATACATACCTATACATTGTACACAATCATACACATTCGCACCCTAATTCCGTACAACTGACGCTCTTTACTCTCTATTCTTCTTCCTCTCTCTTGCAAAACACCACATGCTTTCCTTTTGTGAGAGAAAATAACAGATTGCAAGAAAAGAATTGACAGTTACTGCCAACAAATAAATTAATGTCAGAGCACAAAACATACATATATATTATAATTCTCTTTTATGTGATATGCTATTTAATAATATACGTAAACAAACAAATTTTGTATTATGTACATCGAAAGAGAATAGCTGCCGGTAGATAAATTGTGGTGGCGCTTACAATTTTCGTACAACAATAAGGCGGCGTTCGACTGTGAACGATTTATTAGTTCGTTCGTTCTACAATGTATACAATTGCTTGCATATATAAAAACAACAATTTCGATTTAGAGAGAATGTTTATAGGTTAGTAAATAAACAAATTACAGAACATCTGTGTATTAACCCATTAACTGTACTGTAGTATGAGTATGCACAATTTAGGTGTCGATTTTTGTAGATAACCATTAGACTCTACAATCGCTTTAAGTCGTGATGGCATTGATTTCACCAAGTTTTCAGTTACAGCTGATGGTATTTTATTCCATTCCTCTTGAAGGACGTTTTTCAGTTGTTCCTTATTTCTAATCGGTTGTTTACGTATTTGCCGCTTTAAGTGTTTCCATAAATGTTCGATTGGGTTGGTATCCGGGGACTGTGGCGATGTTTTCAGCTATTTTCGCACATTGTATTGTATAACAGCCACTCCCTTTCAATGTTGGATGTGTGCCTGGGGTCATTATCCTGCTGGAATATAAACGTTCCTCCAAGGCCCAATTTTGTAGCGCTTTCATTTAAATTATTTTTCAAAATATTTCAATAACCATATTGGTCCATAATATTTTCGATAAATACCAAGTTTCAAATCCTGTTCGCAGCCATACATCCCCAAACCATCACAGAACCCTCTCCATGCTACACAGTGCCGGTCATATTCTTTGTATCCAATTCCACATTAACTTTTCTCCAAACTTTTTCACGGCCATCAGATCCACAGATACTGAGCTTATACTCATCAGAAAATATGACTTGGTTCCATAACGTTTGGTCATAGATTTCATGATCTTTTGCGAATGAAATCCGTTTACTCCGATTGACACTAATCACAAAGGGCTTTTTCCTAACATTGCGCCCATGATAACCAGCACTATGCAAAAACCTGTGAATAGTTTGGGTGCTAATTTGTTTTCCAGTCTCATTTTCAACTTCAGATTTCAATTTGGGGGCACTTATTATGGGATTTTTCCTGATTTTCCGTTCGACTACAACGTACAACGCTCTTTATTAGTGGTGCTTTCACAATATTTTGAACTTTTGCATAACTCCTATCTATCAAACGACCGATTTCTCGCATTGATTTATGATCCTTCTGATATTTTATAATCAGTTTTTTTAAATCACCAGAAAGCTCTTGGTGCCATTACTAAAAATGCCGCAAAAATTAATACAAAACGTACTTCCCTAAATTTTTATACTCACTTTAATTATTTCCTTTTAATAGCGTTAACTTTTTTAATCAATACGTAAAAATAAATGTTATGCTAACTGAACAATCGTTTGCTGTATACTAACTTTTGTGACATGAATTTCGCTGGCATCAACGACAAAGCAAAGCGTGGATAACGGTACCTAAAATTTACAGCTAAATTAAGGCGCATATGAAAGCTTATGCCAGTACATAATTACCATGTGTAAAATATTTTGGTTACATATTAAGGAAAGCGTTAGCGTCAAACAATTCCATAAATCAGGCTCCTGTATACTTATTTATGTTACTAACTGTACATATAAAATAGTTATTAAAACATGAAGTAGATATTATGTTAGAGAAATTTACTATTTTTATTGAAGCAGTGGGAAGTGATATATTATTTACTATACGCAGGCTGCTACTTTAATTGGCAGATGTGAATATGTGAAATCGGACTTCTACGGGCGGTTTCTGTAATTCACTTCTGAGGAAATTTTATTGAAATTTTCCCGTAATTGCATTGAAATTCTCTTGCAAGTGAATTACAGAAACCGCCCGACATTGTTTTTTTTATTAGAATAGAACAAGAAGAATTCAACATTATTATTATAATTATGAGGATATTTAATACTGCGACCTGAAATACCTATTGGATTCAGTGTACTCCACTGAGCTCAACTTTCACAATACATTTTACTATTTGTAATATTTTATTGAGTTTTATTTCCTTCCCCTTGCATCTAATAAAATAGAAAGATTTACTTCCATATTAATTAAAATCAGCTGGAAAACGTACACCCTCACTTTTTGTAGAGCATAAAAAGGCGGTAATTTTGTCTGGTCGGAGTTCGAGGAAAAAATACGCAACCTAGTGAAATTGCTGAAAGATGAGCGCTAAAATTTGACGGTCATAGCTCAGAGCAGAATAAATGCGACATCAATACAAGAAAAGAAAACCCCGTTAGGGTTTAACATTTTTAATGTCAATCGTATTCGGAGCATTTTGTTAAAAGTGTGCCATGTGTTTTATGTACCGGTATGTATGTATGTAGGAGGATGGATCCATGTGTAGAAGTCCACGCAAGTGGGGAAAGTTACTGATCGCCATTCACTTGGGAATGGCCAGGACGATTCTTCTGCATATGGTTCAAGCAGCTCACAACGGCCGGGATTAGCCCACGTATCCTCTGGGTAGCTTCCGAACATCCGTTCGGGAGTGAGCTAACGTGAGAAGGCGAAACATTCCAGGATAGCTGGTTGTGCGTTGGGTTTGGGACCCGCCACTTAAAAATCGCCCCCAATGAAAAGTGTAAAAAAGCCTCGGACGAGACCTCCCTATACTGATGACGTCCCCTGCAAACGAACTAAGGATTATAATTTGAGGGCATGCACCTGGAATGTCCGGTCCCTTAATGGGGAAGGTGCCTCTGCCCGGCTGGTTGATGTCCTCGTGAGAGTAAAGGCTGACATCACTGCCATCCAAGAGATGCGATGGACGGGGCAAGGAAAGAAAACCTAGGACCTTGCGACGTCTACTACAGCTGCCATGTAAAGGAGCGCAAATTCGGTGTCGGATTTGTTGTGGGAGAGAGACTTCGTCGCCAAGTACTATCGTTCACTCCGGTGGACGAGCGTCTCGCAACAATCCGCATCAAAGCCCGTTTTTTCAACATATCGCTAATTTGCGCCCACGCCCCGACGGAAGAGAAGGACGATGCGACCAAAGATTCCTTCTATGAGCGCCTGGAACGTTCCTATGAGCGCTGCCCCCGCCACGACATAAAAATCGTGCTTGGCGACTACAACGCCTGGGTGGGCAAGGAGGGAATTTTTGGTCCCACAGTCGGAAAATTCAGCCTGCACAACGAAACATCCGGCAACGGACAAAGGCTGATCGACTTCGCCGGGGCCCGAAACATGGTAGTCTGCAGTACCAGATTCCAGCATAAGAAGATTCACCAAGCCACCTGGCTGTCTCCTGATCGAAAAACACGAAACCAGATCGATCATGTTGTGATAGATGGAAGACACGCTTCTAGTGTATTAGATGTACGTACGATCCGAGGACCCAACATCGACTCGGATCACTACCTTGTTGCAGCCACACTGCGCACACGCCTCTGTGCAGCAAAAAACGTGCATCTACCTACGCAAAGAATGTTCGACATCGAAAAGCTGCAATCACAACAGACAGCCAGAAGATTCGCCACTCGACTCTCACTCCTGCTCTCAGAGAGCACTGCCCAACAAACCGGCATGCATGAGCAATGGAGCAACATTTCTCGTTCTCTACGTACCGCCGCCGAAGAAGAAATCGGATTCCGGCGAGCCCGAAAAAACAATTGGTACGACGAGGAATGTCATGCTGCCGCAGAAAGAAAGGATGCCGCCTATAGAGCCACGCTGCGATCGGGCGCAACGCGAGCCATGTGGGATCGCTACAGAGAGCTCAAAAAGGAAGAGAGACGTATTATCCGAAAGAAGAAACGAGAGGCCGAAATACGTGAGTGCGAAGAGCTTGAGATGCTGGCCAACAGGAACAACGCCCGAAAATTCTACCAGAAAGTTCGGCGGCTTACGGAAGGTTTCAAGACCGGGGCGTTTTCCTGTAAGAACAAAGACGGCGAACTGGTGACTGACGTACAGAGCAATCTTAAATTATGGAGGAAACACTTCTCGAACCTATTAAACAGTGACAGCTGCGCATGTCACCGAGAAAGTGAAGATCCCGATACCCCAATCGTTGACGACGGAATTGTCGTTCCGCTACCCGATCATGACGAGGTGAGAATAGCGATAACGCGGCTAAAGAACAACAAAGCCGCGGGCGCCGACGGACTGCCGGCTGAGCTATTCAAACATGGCGGCGAGGAGCTGGTAAGGTGCATGCATCAGCTTCTATGGTCGGATGAAAGCATGCCTGCCGATTGGAATTTAAGTGTGCTCTGCCCAATCCATAAGAAGGGCGATCCTGCAATTTGTGCCAATTACCGTGGGATTAATCTTCTAAATATCGCCTATAAGGTTCTAGCGAGCGTATTGTGTGAAAGGCTGAAGCCCACCGTCAACCAACTGATTGGACCTTATCAGTGTGGCTTCAGACCTGGAAAGCCCACCATCGACCAAATATTCTCAATACGCCAAATCTTGGAAAAGACCCATGAAAGGAGAATCGACACACACCATCATTTCGTCGACTTCAAAGCTGCATTCGACAGTACGAAAAGGAGTTACCTGTATGCCGCGATGTCTGAATTTGGTATCCCCGCAAAACTAATACGGCTATGTAAGATGACGTTGCTCAACACCAGCAGCGCCGTCAGAATTGGGAAGGACCTCTCCGAGCCGTTTGATACCAAACGAGGTTTCAGACAGGGTGACTCGCTGTCGTGTGACTTCTTTAACCTGATGTTGGAGAGCATCGTACGAGCCGCAGAACTTAATCGCTCAGGCACAATATTTTATAAGAGCGTACAATTGTTGGCGTATGCCGATGATATTGACATCATTGGCCTTAACAACCGCGCTGTTAGTTCTGCCTTCTCCAAACTGGATAAGGAAGCAAAGCGAATGGGTCTGGTGGTGAACGAGGACAAAACGAAGTACCTCCTGTCTTCAAACAAACAGTCGGCGCACTCGCGTATCGGAACCCACGTCACTGTAGACAGTTATAATTTCGAGGTTGTAAAAGACTTCGTCTATTTAGGAACCAGCATTAACACCGATAACAATGTCAGCCTTGAAATCCAACGTAGAATCTCTCTTGCCAACAAGTGCTACTTTGGACTAAGTAAGCAACTGAGCAGTAAAGTCCTCTCTCGACGAACAAAACTAACACTCTACAAGACTCTCATCATGCCCGTCCTAACGTATGGCGCAGAAGCTTGGACGATGACAACATCCGATGAAGCGACGCTTGGAGTGTTCGAGAGAAAGATTCTGCGTAAGATTTTTGGACCTTTGCACGTTGGCAATGGCGAATATCGCAGACGATGGAAAGATGAGCTGTATGAGCTTTACGACGACATAGACATAGCGCAGCGAATAAAGATCCAGCGGCTACGTTGGCTGGGTCATGTCGTCCGAATGGATACAAACGCTCCGGCTTTGAAAGTATTCGATGCGGTACCAGCTGGTGGCGTGCTAACCGGCGCCAGCTCGAAACACCAAGTAAAGCCAAGACCTTCTCCACCTGATCTTTCCAACGCAGAAGAGGTATTTCCCTTCCCCTGCTACCACCAGCTCGTACCGCACCGAATAAGGTCCGAGCCGGGGCGTATGTATCCATTCGGACGTATGACCACGTAGGTTTTAATGGGTTTGGCAACGTGAGGCCGAGCGTTGTCATGCTGTAGAATCACTTTTTCATGCCTCTCCGCGTATTGTGCCCGCTTCTCGCGCAGTGCTCGGCTCAATCGCATCAATTGAAGTCGATACCGATCCGCAGTGATGGTTTCGCTTGGTTTTAACAGTTCATAATAAATAACACCAACTTGGTCACACCAAATACATAGCATAACCTTTGCAGCGTGAATATCCCTCCGAGGCGACGACGTAGAAGCATGACTGAGCAGTCCCCATGACTTTCTTTTCTTTGGATTGCTGTAATGAATCCATTTTTCATCACCCGTCACGATGCGATGAAGAAAACCCTTCCTTTTTGCTGCTGGAGCAATTGTTCACAGGCGACAAAACGACGTTCAACATCCCTTGGTTTAAACTCTTAAGGACACCAAGAACCCTGTTTCTGAATCATTACCAAAACATGCAATCGGTTGGAAATGGATTGGCGGTTAACTCCTAATACTGAAGCAAGCTTTTCTTGCGTTTGACACGGATCCTGATTGAGCAATGCTTTCAGTTCAGTGTCCTCGGTTTTTGGCCTTCCTTCACTTCCTTTGAAGCGACGAAACCAATCTCGGCTCGTTGTTTCACTTAAAGCAGCATCTGCACAAACTTTTTGTAGCTCTCAATACGCTTCAGCCGCCGTTTTTTTCGAATGAAAGAGGGAAATCAACACTTCCCACAAATGACGATTATTCGGCACAAAATCAGACATTTTCACGAAACCAAAAGTATATGATACCAAAACAAAATCACTAATGTGTTGAAGCAGTTTGTTTACCATATATCTAAGCTTAGTTTATGGCGTTTAGGTTGCTAGAAACGAATAGCACACACTGCTGGCGGCATCTATTAACATTAGATCTTAGTTCCGCACCTAATATATGAAATATCACGTCATCCAAATGGCTGTTTTGGCTTCAGTGACAATGTTTCAATCAATTGGCCCAATTACTGATGACTTGGTCCAATATGTGCGGCCTCGATCTCTTCCAATGGGGTTAGTTTGCTAGGGTAGACTTAGAACGTGATGTAACTTCAGAGAAAATAATCGAGGGGCATCCAGTCGGAAGATCGCTGTGGCGAACTCTCCCCGGGAGATGACCCAGGCGTTAAATTTCTTTTTCACAACTATGAGCGTTGCCACTATTTGATGGCAGCGTTCACAACTGTCATTGGGAATTCCTGGCGAACTACTCAGATCTCTCTCTCTCTCTCTTTCTCATGGGAATAGTCATGCAAATTTTTTACCATTATATGCAATTGCATATAATCCTTAATACCCTTCCCAAAAGATTCCTTTTTTAGCAAAAAATTTAATCAAAGCGCAGTATTCGAAATATGGCAGAGTTTTTAATGTCCGTTGTTGTTGCTTGTTCCAGGCATAACTGTTAATGAAAAAATAAAAAGGGCTATTATTTAAAATACAAACGAGTCATGCAAATAGTGTTATCAGTACCGAGTTGTTGAGTCATCGCTAAGTACCTTAGTTCGCGAACCTATCAGACGCCGGCACATGCATGTATGTGTGCATTCGCATCTGTTAAGCTGTCACAAGCAAACGTTACATGAACAATCTTACCATACCTTAGTTGACCAGCCGTACTGGGTATAAAAAATTCCTGCATAACGTGAATTTGAGATAACCTTTACCTTAGCATAGCACTTACTGCCAATTATCGAATATATGTTATAACCATTCTCTCTTAACAAAATTACATATCAATACTTTCTCATTATCTTCCAAGACCCTAAATTTATTAAAAGAAAACTACAATTTGCGATTTTGGAATGAAATTCTTATCCTATATTTTAATGGCGCTCAGCAGAATATAAACACACATATGCAAACAAACAGCGACTGAAGCCGTGATTGAAAAAGCGTGAAGCGGAATTCTCAGCGAAACTTGGCGCAATGATTGATATGGCAGCTGATAATGCACCGAAGAGAGGCGATGTCGATGCCGATGTCAATGCCGAGCCAGAGAAATGCGGATTCAAATCTACGCTTGATCAGACCAATAGACCAACGAATACTTTTCGATGTCCATCAACAATCAGTCGGGATTTGTACGGATGCACAAGTTGTTGAAACGCGTTATTGGTCAGGTAGTTGGGACATTAGCGTAGAGAAGCTGTAGGGTTAAACTCAATGAGAAAATATTAAAAAACGAAAGTGGTACATAAACATTGCAAACAATAAGAAAAAACCGAAAACGAAATCCCCAACGTATATCTAATATAGAGTAGTGCAGTGTTATTGCTTTCTAAGTGTATATGTACTTGTGAAAATTGTAAAGAAAATAATTTTGTGTAAAAAAAATCGTTTACAATCGGTAAGTTGAAATATTTTTGTTGTTAATTTTCAATACTGATATTCGAATGACCCCACAATTATATTGTTAGTTAACAGCGGCTCAGCAGTCATGAGTATTTGTTTGTATTTGTATGATTTTCGAAATAATACTACAGTTATCAGACGCCCTATTCAAATGCATATGAATTTACACAGCCTTATTAAATTCAAGTGCCTGTGATGGAGGTCAATACCAAAATTGTTTCCCCGTTTAGTTTATAACACGTTTTAGCATTTGCACGCGGTAATGACATCCCGCTCTTTAAGTATTTCAGCTGCTCGCCTTCTCTGTAACTTCTGTTGTCTGTCTGTTAGCTTACATGCTTTCACTGGACTTCACATTGCCGTTTATCACTCACATGCTATGCCATCCTTTTTTTTGCATTTTTACCTCTTCGATTCTCCGTTCTCCTCAATCCATTGCTTTATGATCATTTTACTCCGTTTGTTAAATAATCATTGCTGCAAAGAGAATTAAGAGTGTGTATTGGCGATACCAGAACGGTACAGAGCTGCCGCTACAGTAGATTCGGCCGCTGGTACTGGATACCGGTACATATATTGGCTCGTAAGAGGGGTAGAGGAGAAGAGATTTTGTATAATCATTGTGTTGTGTGTTGGTGTGGAGCGCATATTGTTGGTTTTGAAAACGCCTTGAAAATTACCATACATACCTATGTATGTACTTGAATATTTGTATGCACAGTTTTGTGGCTATGTAAATGAGCATTTTATTTTGTTTTAGAATTTAATACTGAAGTTGAGTTTTCTACGTTTCGATACACTTTGATCTCTATGCCTGTTGATAATTTTCTTCTTTTTTTTCTTTTTTTTTTTGCATTGCCTTGTCTTCTTTGCAGCCGCACTTCCTTTGCAGTTTTTTGTTCTTTTTGCAATATCAAAATTTTTGTGTGTGTTATTGTTTTTCACAGCGATAAAATAAACTCTAAATATAAAATATTTTGAATTATTGCTTTTAGCAAAAATTCGCGACATTTGATTATATATTTATTTTTATTAATTACTAATTAATTTTTGTGTATTCATATTGACTAGTATTATATGTATGGATGTATATTATATATGTACTTGCAAATATTTTTATGTATATGTGAACTTATAAAATGAACTCCTTCTCACATATTCTACTTTAATGGGCAGGCTGAATCCCAGTTGAAAGAAACATTTTTTATCTTTTCATATTTCATATCAACTGTAAGCTGTAAGCTTCGAACCATCACCCAACACCGAATGGTAATCACGCAATAGCAAAAAACTGCAGCCGGCGTATTTTTTTTACGTCAAACGGAATCTATACAAGGTGAAGTCACTGGAGCAAAAGCCACATTTACGTGTATTTGTTTTTTATAATATAATTCGCTGCTTGGACGTTTAAAATTCCAAGCAGAATGTAAAAAATAAACAACAGCTACAAAGCAACAACATAAAACCAGATCACTTTGACATTCAACCCACCCAATCGCAATAAAGTACCGAGTAACAACACCTCTTAATATTCGTTTTGTGCCTATTCGAACTTAGACCAATCCAATGGTATTCAGTCCCAAGCCCAGCTAACTACGGCGGCCGCTATAACTAATTTTTAGTTCTTCACAAATGAACATGAATGCAACTATTATACGAGTATCAATGGCGATAATGATGTAAAGGTACCCCGCATGATACTGACCACCTATTCACTTGCCCTCTTAAACCCACTCATCTAACACTTATCTCCCTTTGAACTGAAGGCACCGAGTTAGCATATTTCTTGGGCCTACCGTTAGATGGGATATACGAGGACGACCGGTGACCACATCGTATTGACCAGGCTTGATGAACTGCCACAACATCAACTAAATGTTTCGGAATAAAGATAACCCCAAACAATGACTAAAGTCGCCATTTTGTTATTTTCAGAGCCGACTCGGAAAAAACTCGTCAATGTATTGTTTTTTTTTAATTTATGCGACTTTTGAACATTTTGATATTCTTATATATACATTCTGTCAAAAAAGTACCGAAAATTGTTCCATGAAACGCAAATTAATTGTTTAATTATCAAAATTTATTTTTTGCATTCAAAATAGACTCCATTCGAAGCAATTAAAGCACCTTTTAAAAGCATTTGAAGAGATCTTCTTCAACTCCTTCAGCGAATTTTCCGTAATGGCCTCTAACGATTCAAAGTGGCGGCCGCGAAGTGGCAATTATGTTTTGGGAAAAGAAAAAAATCACAGGAGGCTAAATCCGGTGAATACGGTGATTTTTCGATGATATTTGTCAAGTTTTTGGTCAAAAAAAGGTTCACAATATGAGCCTTGTGAGCCGGTAAATTATCATTGTGCAAGATCCATGAGTTTTCTTTCCACAAATTAGGCCGTTTCCTACGCACATTCTCGTTCAAACGTCGCATAACTTCCAAATAATATTCTTTAATTACCGTAGAACCATTTGGAATGAATTCCGAGATTTCGAATGCACAACACCATGATAATCAAAGAAAACGAGTAGCAGGTCTTTCACTTTTGAACGACCTTGACGTGGTTTTTTGGGTTTCGGTTCATGTAGATAGCGCCTGTTGACTAGTTTGCATGTCAAACTCATATACCTACGTTTCCTGTTACGATGCGCTGGATAAAGATTGGGTTAGAATTCACTTGCTCAATAATGTCTCTAGCCACCTTCCTCCGATGAATTTTTTGAAAGAAATTCAACTTTCTTGTCGAACAGCCACGCGTCTCATGCCCAATTGATGGTGAAAAATATTGCAAATTTATTCGTGAGACATGCTAAGGCCACGAACTACCTCTGTCAAACTTAAATAATGGTTTCCCAGCACCATTTCCTTGACTTTGTCGAGGTTTTCTTCCGTTAAAGACGTTGATGGGCGACCAGATCGGCGCTCTGCAAAAGTCTTATACCACTCGTAGATCCGTGTTTTGATAAAGTACACTCGCCATAGGCTTTCTGCAATATTTTCAATGATTCGGCACACGAAATCCCGTTTAAATCACAAAATTTAAGAAAAAATCTTTGTTCGATATTTTTATCCATAGTGAGAAACGCAGAGCACACCTGCGGTTGACTGACATAATTAAATGCCAAAAACAAGCCAATCGGCAGATTACTCTAAAACTCTGCGACACTATAGAGGACAGTTGTACCAACATTCCTTTTGTGTAACGCGCACTTTTTAAATGAACAAATCCCGATATTTGTTAGACAGAATGTATATTTTATACTTTTTTGTTCTAGAAAATGTTTTCTTAAAGATGCCTACATATTTTAATATAGTATTTTTTGAGTTTTAAAGCTTCTCGAACAAAAATATTCTCGCATTCTCCAAAATCAATTATTTTCCCACGGTAACTCTCGATCACTTGAAAATTTTTATACAAGAAAATGGATTCTTGAGCATCTAATAAAATTTACTTCACTTGCTTTCGAACAGCTAAAAAAATACCTACTAATTTGAGAGAAAAGTTAAAAAATAATTAGATATTATAAGGAAAAGTGCTCTCAATCTGATGTCTAAATTTAAAAAACATCAAAAATTAATATCGGTAAAATCTATAATATAAAATTTATTTGCACAAAAACATGTAGTTAAAAAATTCCAAGCACTTTGAAAATTCTAGTTAAGCCAAATATGTTCCATTAGAATGAAATTACGAGGGTTGGAAACTCATTTTAGACCCATGTCGTAGTTCGTAATAATAAGAGGAATGAAAAAAATTTGGTACCAGTGCGGCCGATTCCCAAAAAGCTGGCCAAAAGTCGAAAAAAAAGTTTCTAGATAGAGTTTTTTGTCTTTGGGTTGGCTACAGTAATGCCTTGAGTAGTGAAAACCGTTCATAGCAACGCCCTGTACCCTAAGTATCCTCTGTATTTTCAGTCGCAACGTGGCCTTCGTTTGAGCATCGTATTACTGTCGATGAATAGTGAAAGTTGTACACATTTGAAAGATTTTGTAATGGAGTAAATTGAACAAAACCAAATGGAATCATCTTCGGAAGGTTAGTAAAATACGAGAAATCTTTAGTACATATCAATACCTCGACACAAAGTTTTTAGCTGCAGCATTACGTAGATACATTTTTTGCAATTTTTTTTATAAAATTTGAGTTTTCAAACTGTATAGTAATACAACGCCGTCATATGCTGCTTTGAAACCTATTAAAGGTTACTCAAAAAAGTAATGGTTACTGAATAAAACAAGATTCAGCTGCTACCACTTGCTACCTTGCGACCCCGAAAACATATAAATTTACATGCATCTTGATTATGTTCTTGAATATACGCTATTTCACGTGAGGTGGTTGCCAATAGGGATGGAAGGGGGTGGATTTTCAAAATTCTAAGATCAAATTCGTAATCAGCGACCCCGACATCCCCCGAATAAGAAATTTTGAATCAATTACTGAATTTTTTGAGTTTTGGCCAGCTTTACGGGAATCGGCCGCTTTATCGTCTGCCAAACCACCCCACCTAGTATTCATAGAATATGAATTCTATTTTGTTCACTATTCGAATGAAGATCCGACCTTCCACAGAAATGAAAATTTTGGCCTTTTAGACGTAGTAAAATTAATCCATGGCTGTAAGCACTTGGATTTGTATGTATATGTGAGTCTCAGAACACGACTTGATATGTATATATATAATTGGTGCCTTCACCCTTTTTGGGTGTTTGGTCGAGCTCCTCCTCCTGTTTGTGGCGTGCGTCTTGATGTTGTTCCAAAAATGGAGGGACCTACAGTTTCAAGCCGGCTCTGAACGGCAAATAATTTTTGAAGGCGTCGATGGAAGAGCGAGAATGGAGAGTAAAATTTCAAGGCCATGCAACGTTTAGGGCATTTTCGTTCCGCGAGAGAGAAAAAAGATATAACGTAGAGGAAAAGGAGAGAGAGAAAGCTATACCTTATATATATCTTAGATACACTTTAGGCTATTTTTCCTGAGTTTTTCCTTGTGGTTGCAAATTACTAGTGAGAAATAATACTGTCTACTTTTTGGAGCTTGTTTGTTGGTGCAAGCTTGTAGGAAATATATTTTTGGTGCCTACTTTTTGTCGTTATATTTCCTTGGTGCCTACTGTTTGGGGCGTTTTTTGCCCCCATTCTTTTTTTAGTTTTTTTTTTATGCCTACTTTTTAGTGCTTATTTCCGTTTACTGGATTTATTGGTATTGCCTTGCGGTAATTTGTGCCGTTGCTGCGGTCCTGGAAACGCTGTGTTTGTGCGGGTGATAAACGCTCGTAGTAGTGCGCGTTGTTGCCACGGTTTGTGGCTGGCGTTTACCTACACCGGTCGACCCTTCTCTGTTTTTTGTAAATGTTGGCTATTTGTATTCTCTGCAAATGTTGTGAATTTATTTACTAATATACTCTTTCTCCCTCTCTCTCTCTCTCATTCTCTCTCGGGTCTCTTCCTCTTTCTTTGTCTGCCTTAAAAGTTTCACTGCTGTTATGTGTACTAAGCTACACGCACTTGTTTTTATGAGGAGCTTCTTCATGGCAGAAATACACTCGGAGGTTTGCTATTGCCTGCCGCTATTAGAAAAAACTTTTTCTTCTTTTGGTTTTTTCACCTTGATTCGAACCTACGTTCTCTATGAATTCCGAATGGTAGTCACGCACTAACCCATTCGGCTACGGTGGCCGCCATGGGTTAGAAATGAAATACTTGATAGTGGCGCTTTTATCCGAGAAGAACCTTTTACACAATCATTTGAAAAATTTCGACCATAGTAGTGCTCTTGGTGTAAATAGAGCATTATGTTAATGCAAAAAAGGTTAACTTTTTAAAGATTTTCTGAAAACAGTATCTATTTTAACTCAACTAATATACTCTGTATGTACATTACTCATTTATTTTATCTCGGAAATAGACGTAAATACATATAAAATCTAACGTGTATACATTTATTTATACAGAGTAGTCAGTCCAACGTTTCGAAATTAATTCGGCTATAAATTCGGCATGAATATTTTGCGAGGAACTCTTTTTTTTGTATTGCAAAGCGTAAACCTTTCCATGGCTAACTATTTCATTCACAGCTGGCTTTACAAAGCATATTCTGTCAAATAAATATTCTAATTTAGTCAACTCGCAGCTCAAAGCGCCCAAGTGAGCCTGACTATTCGATTTTTGAAAACATTGGGTAAAAGATCAAATATAAGAGGGGCTGTATGGTACGTAGGATGTCCTGTTGAAACGAAATATCATCTATGTTATCGTTTTCTATTAGGAAAAGAAATAAATTGGTTAGCATGACTCAGTAAAGCTTGCCAATAACTGTTACGGTGGCTTTTTGCTCATTTTCGAAAACAAATGGATCAACGATGACGCCCCCTCTATGAGAGCAAATCTACATGCTCGAAAATTCTGTTTCTCAACGCAGCCACTGAGAAGAGAACGAGCGTCCATTTCATTCACTCACATAAATTTCTTACAGCTTACTTTAAAGAATCTTCATTTTGGAAATACAATATATTTGTAAAATGTAGCAACTTTGTTCAAGCAAAAAGCGAACCATGCTGTGAATGTGTAACTAAAATTGAATTTCTTACAAACCGCACCTGTTTCCAGCTATCAAAGTCAAAAAAATGTACAGTTCAAATGCCCTGGACTACCCTGTAAACTAGTTTCGTTAATTTTATTCATACAAATATATGTATATTATTTACGCCTACAATGGCTATAAATATTTTATGTTTGCATTTATTCCGTTATAGGCTTAAAGCGCATAAAGGCTTTTTGAACTTTTCTATCGCTGACCTCATTAAACTTGGCGCCCGGCTTTCTCGTATAAATGAAAATACTAATCAAACACACACACACACACACATGCATACTCACAGCTATGTTCAGAATAATTGCAGCGCAATACATTGCAAAGTTTTGATCATTTATTTATTTGTTATCACATTTTTTTATAGAAAAGGTTTAATTATTTTTTATAACACTTTTTATAAGAAATATTTTTTTTAATTTTTAGTTTTTTATAAAAAGTAAGGGAGAATGGGGAGTTGTGAGACGGGTTTTGTTTTTGGACCCGTATTACTCAAAATCTTAATATTCTGCATATGTCAACGATGGAATCTTTAGTCAATGAATACTGGAAGCTATTGGTATGGCCTATTTAACAAAACTACAATTTTCCTTAAAATTAAAATTGTATATAATCATATAAAATATAATAATTACAAAATACAAAAATGTGGGGAGTTGTGAGACACCATGGCTTAAATCAATAAAAATGACTTATTTTAGTTGTTAGTTCTTTATTAAGATGAAAAATAAAAAAGAAAAGACAATTGTTATAAAAAAGTGTATTAAAAATGCAATGCCATCAATCTGATGATTCGCAGTGAGAACATGTATAATAACCAGTTCGTAAATTGGCGCACTTTAGGTGCACAGCTCGATCGCGTACATTGCAATGAATGGAACTGTTTCTGCTTAACTTAAAACAATAAAAACTCAAATTTAACCAAAAATTTCATGATATATGTACAAACAATGCATGAATATTGCGAGGTACTTATGAAAGATGCGTTAAAACGTCGAAAAAAACGGTGTCTCACAACTCCCCACATTTGTTGTCTTACAACTCCCCAAATCGTTTTTTTTATAAATGGCCGCGTAGTCATAAACACATCGAACGTTCATACCCAAGTGAATGTGTAAATTCAAAGCTAATAGGACAATTAATAATTTGTATATATTAACATTTGCAATTTGCTTCAACAACTGATCGAATGTATCGCAAAGCAAATGATGAAAAAAACTTACCGAGAAATTCCAAAACACAGTAACTGGAGAGACGCGTCGAATGCGTGTAAATATGACCAATGCTAGCTGAAAAGTGAGATCGCATCGAGAACACTTGTTGACACTTAAAATCGAATGTAAACAAATGAATAATGCCGAACGGTAACAATGTCTCACAACTCCCTATGTCTCGCAACTCCCATTCTCCCCTATTTATTTATTTTTTATTACATTTTTTATACAAAAGATTTATTTAGTTTTTATTGGTTGGTTGGTTGGTTGGTTTAAGGGTGACCCCGCATCGGTGCCACATAGACCGCAAGTTGGGTCCGTTGTGTTGCCCTAGAGCTCATTATTTTAAATGATTTCCCCACCTAACCGAGATTTTTATTGCAGATTTTGGTCAAAGATATTAATTCGTTTCGAAAATTTGATGAGAGATAGTTTTTATTACATTTTTTATAAAAAAGATTTGTTCAGTTTTTACTAGATATTTTACAGAAAATATTTATTTAATTTTTAATACAATTTTATAAACAAATATTTATTTATTTTTTATTACCTTTCTTATAAAAAAAAATATTTATTTTTTATTACATTTTTTGTAAAAAAATATTTTTTTCATTTTTAGTACATTTTTTATAAAAAGTATTTATTTATTTCTAATCACAGTTTTTATAAATAGATTTATTTATTTTTTATTACATTTTTTATAAAAAAATATTTATTTAATTTTTTATAAAAAGTATTTATTTTTTTTTTTTTTTTAATTTTTTATAAAAAAGATTTATTTATCTTTTATTACATTTCTTATAAAAAAGATTTGTTTAGATTTTAATAAATATTTTACAGTAAATATTTATTTAATTTTTAATACAATTTTATAAAAAAATATTTATTTATTTTTTATTAACTTTCTTATAAAAAAAATTAATATATTTATTTTTATTACATTTTTTATAAAAAATATTTATTTTTTATTACATTTTTTGTAAAAAAATATTTATTTAATTTTTACTACACTTTTTATAAAAAGTATTTATTTATTTTTTTATCACAGTTTTTATAAATAGATTTATTTATTTTTTATTACATTTTTCATAAAAAATTATTTTTTTAATTTTTAATAAATTTTTTATAAAAAATATTTATTCAATTTTTTATAAATTTTTTTAACTTTTTTTATTTTGCATACATTTTTTATAAGAAAGATTTGTTTAGTTTTTATTAGATATTTAATAGAAAATATTTATTTAATTTTTAACACAATTAAATAAAAAAATATTTTTTTTTATTAACTTTCCTTTAAAAAAGATTTATTTATTTTTTATTAAAATTAAACATTTAAATTTTTATTTAATTTTTAATACAATTTTTTTAAAAAATATTTATTTATTTTCATTACATTTTTTATAAAAAAATTTTATTTGATTTTACATACATTTTTTATAAAAAATATAGTTTATCTTCACAGTTTCAACCTTTGTAGAAAATTTCAAAAAATTTTTAAATTTTAACCGGAATAAAAAAAATCTGTTTATAGCTCATTCAATTTTGTTAAAATAAATTGCAAGTTTGAAGTAGCTCAAAACTTACATGAATTATTTAAAATACTTTAGAAAAAAATGTCGATCATTCATTATACGGAAGACAATGCAAGATACTGACAATAAAAAAAAATATTAAAAATCAACACGAATTCTTAGCCACATTAAATTATTGGAATTTATATTATCTCACAACTCAATTGGTTATAAACTACATACGCAGAATTTTTCTAAAGATGCTTATCAAAAAATTTAAAAATTCTAGTAAAATTTGTTGAATTTTTAAGTTTTGATCAAAGTTTAAAACTTTGAACTCTACGCTTTTTGTTGTATTTTTGTAAAAACATAAAAAAAATAACTAAAAAATAATTGCACATTCCAAACCGTGCAATATATCGCACTGCTATTTTCGTGAACACAAGTGCACATATGTTTGTTTACCAATATTCTAACAATTATTTGCTCTATCACGTGAACAAAATAATACAAAATTAAAATTAAAGACCAAATTCCACTTCCACTAACTAACAAATTCAACATTTCAATAAAGACTTACAATAAAAAAAATATATAGTTCTCACAAATAATTCAATGCGTTGCTCATAAATAGTAGCGATTACTGATAGTGAAATTTGCACCCACAAAAACAAGTATTAATTAATTATAAATTTTTGAATAGTTGCGCTGATAAGGGCCAGTGGTTATGCAAATAAATATGTATGCACATATATGTGTATGTGTTGTGTCTTTACTATACAGAATCTGCTAGGGCAGTATGAGTGCACATGTATGTACATACATGCACATATACGTCGGCAAAAAAAAGACAAAAAAGGAACAAAAAACATTGATCGACATGTAAATTTATGTGTCGCCAAATAAAAGTGATTTTGCGTGTTTGCTCTTTGATTTTAATCGAACAAAGCGATTACTTCATCCAAGTGTTTTTTTGTTTGTTGTTCAGAAAGCGAGGCTTTCCGTCTGCTCTCTATTTCAATGAGTCAAGTTCAGCATAAGTTGTGTCTCGCTGCGCTCACAGCTGCTGCCGTTATACCTAATCTTGCTGTGTATACATATGTATGTACATTTGTAAATGGAAGACGAGTACAAACTAAATAATATTCAGCGATAATAAAAATAGATTCACACTAGTAGAGTATATTACATACATACACTTGTAAGTATGTACATATGTACAAATATTTAGTTGTAAAGGGTGGTTAAATATTAAGGGCCGATGTTAAATGTGAACCACACCTAAACATCAAGCTTTTCTGCATTTGATTTGACATTTTTTAATCTCAGACTAATTCTATTTGAACCATGGAAAGATACACAATCGAGCAACACGCTAAAGTTATTGCGGCTTATTATGAAAATGGGCGTTCAAATCAAAATGCATATCGCGCACTTGCGTACAATTGTGCAAAAGTTTGAGCAAACGGGGTCTGTAGGAAATGTGAAAGCTCCAGTGCATGCTCGTACAGGTCGTACTGCAGAAAATATTGCTGCTGTTCGCGGTAGTGTGGTTGAAGAGCCGTCCACCGTCGTCGTGTCCAACAATTGCACCTCTCACGCTCGTCGTTGATGAACATTATGCATAAAGACTTGCATTTACACGCTTACAAGGTCCAATTGACTCAAGAACTAAAGCCTCTTGACCCTTTCAAGCGTCGCAAATGGTCAGAATGGTGGCAGGAAATGGCAACAGTGAATGACCAATTTTCGAAGAAAATCATCTTCAGTGATGAGGCAAATTTTCACCTCAGTGGATTCGTCAATAAGCAGAATTGCCACATTTGGGCGAATGATAATCTAAGAGTTATTGCCGAAAAACCAATGCACCCACAAAGAGTGACTCTTTGGTGCGGTTTATGGGCCGGCGGCATCATTGAGATGGGGAGAAAACTCCTAATCTCAGAATTGTCTGCCGTATAGACAATGACCGCTTATACAAGCCACGACCTTCAAGATATTCTCTTTTGAGAGGCTAAGCAGTTCCTTTCCTTTTTCTTGTTCATTTGTGGCCATAGTAACCTTGCTGTCACGCGCGTGTCTTCAGCTCTCCATGCCCTATTGGCCTCTTGGATAATGTTTTTCTTAATTAATAATTTGCTCGTGGGTACAGGTATCCCAAAGTACTTCTATCAGTGAGCAGTTGAAGAGTAGTACCTTTCCTGGCTAACTCATCAGGTTTAGAACTGCCCTCAATATCTTTGGGTCCCCGAACCTAAGTAAGGTTGACCTTGAATACGACACTAATACCATTTAGGGCAGCCGGCATTCCTGTGCAACCTTCGATCTCAGTATAGCGGCACTCATTAATTTAAAAAGCCGCATAATCCAAAGTTTAAAACTATGTACAAAATAAAAAAAAACCACAAACTTTTATGAAAATTTAAAATATTTTTGTCAGAGTTCAAACAAAAAAAAAATGTTACACAATTTTGGAGAGTGCAGCTTTATAGCCCTTTTGGTTTAATAAAATGCAAGTTTGAGACGGCTCATAAATTGTGTTGATTTTTGAAAGTATTCTCTTACTGGCGGGTTATGCATTTTCTATATAAAAAAATTCCAAGCACTCGTTATATGGAATAAAATGCACAACACCATCAACAAAAAATCAACGTGAATTTTAAGCCAATTACACTGCCTTGCATGGGTACACACCGAGAATTTTTCAAGAAATTCTGACAAAAAATTTTAAATTTTGATGAGAATGTCTTTATTTTATTTTTTAATTATTACATAGTTTAAAATTTTGAGTTATGTGGTTTTTATACGACGAGCTATATTTTAGTAAAAAATAAAAATTAAAATAAAATTAAAAATACTAAAGAATAGATAAATAGGAAAAATTTAAAATATGTTGCGCTGCTATTATTTTGAGCATAGTTGTATGCATTGTCATATAGTAAGCGGGGTTTTAAAAATAACAAAATAAAATAGTTAGATGTACCGACCACCAATAAGAGTTTTTACTGTTCTTTAAGTGCCATGTTAACTATCCGAATTTCGACCAGGAAGGAGTAAACGGAGAATTTCGGCCGTGGTAGAATTTAAAACTTCGCTTGTTCAGAAAATCCTCCACGAGCAGTTGCTTTATAAGATATGTATTGGAGGCAACATATTTCTATGTCCTGATGTTTTACTTACTTACTTGCCTATATGGCCGGACCACTACCCGTTACCGAATTAAGGCCCACTGTAACTATCTCACCAGGTCTCTCTGGTTTGCGCGCGCCTTCTCCAACTTGTTACACCAAGCGATGATAGCATTCCCTCGACTTGGTTCTTCCATCGGAGGCATGGTCTTTCCCTACGTCATTGTCCTCTAATTTTCCATCCGAACATCTTCTTTGCAGGAACTTCTGCATCCATACGCTATTGATGCTCTTCACTATGTCCACAACGTCGTAGCGCTTATATAGCTCGTGGTTCATTCGGCGGTAATAGTTATCGCCAACACGAAGAGGATCGAAGATTTGCCGAAGTATCTTTCTCTCAAACATCCTAGAGCTATTTTATCAGTCTGCGACATAATCCATGCTTCTGCGCCTCCTTAGTCGAATAGATGGTGCGTGACTACCATTTGGAATAGCACAGGTTCGAATCTCCATGCATGAGACACGAAATAATAGAAAACGTTTTTTCTAATAGCGGTCCCTTGTCGAATGATTTTAAATTTAAAGTTTCTCCCTAACTGCTGAGCGTAGGCGGGAATGGGCTGTATCAGGTTCGTTATTCGTACGAGTTATTTAACTGCAATGTCGCAGTGGACGGGTGATAAATGTGCGTTAGAAATCGAAGCATATTTCAAGGTCAATAATTCGTGTGGAACTGCTCGTCATACATTTTTTTCACCTTATTATATTCGACGTTTGCGGGATGCTGCAAGTGAAGATTTGACTCGTTCTTGGGTGCGAAAATAGGTGACAAAAAGCTCGGTGGCAAACAGCCCACGGTCGGGCCCAACCGGACTTCGAGAACAAATGAAAATATTGAGCTCGTTGCTAAAAGTTTGTATGATAATCCGCGTAAGTCTGAACGCAAGAAAGTGGCTGCTCTGAGACTTCCAAAAACTCGAATGTGCATGAAATATTGAAAAAGGATCTGATACTTCACCTCCTCTAAATTTAGAGCAAGCAAGCACTTAAACCTAATGGTTACAATTTGCGTAAACATTTCTGCGGGATGATGGTTTTTTTTTACATCATAATTTTTTTATTTATTTTATTTTTTTATTTTTTTTATTTGTTTTATAATATATTTTAACACCCTTTATATATATGTATGCAAAGCAAAACAGAAAAAGTTTTCTCAAGCTAACTAAACCTTGCAATGATTGTCTTTATTACTAATAAAGGTATTTATTACTAATTTTACAGTTGAGCTAAGTTCACTCAGCAGTTTTCCTACTGAAATATGGAGCTGGATTCCAATGCAGAGCAGCAGCAGCCTCATGAACGGTCCGAAACGGAAATCGAACCGGAACCGGTGTTGGAAGCCACCACCAGCGGCAGCGTGCTCTTCGACAAAGCTTATCAACTAATGGAGAGATTCTCATCCACTCGTATCGGCCAATTTGTATTGGAGCGTGGTGATCGAGTGCTGCGCATTTTTGAGGATACCGCCAAGTGGAGTTTGCCACATGGTAAGACATCTTTTGGGGAACTGCTGCAATGCAAGAGTCCAATATTTTAACTGCATTTATAACGTTTTTGTTTTACTTTCAGATAAAAAGGATCCCTGCTTGGTGCGCCCTTTGCCGTGGCTACCATTTCTTGTGCTAATCATAATCATGCGTCAATTACGTCTGGGGCTATCGCTAGTTGCTCTGCTAATTGGTAATGGTCCCGTTACGGCCCACAGTCTCGTCTACTTCATACAAACACGCCGTCGTAAGCTACGTTCCATACGCATGAACGGTATGAAGGCAATACAGGAGTGGGAGAATGCGCGCAAATCGCAGAAAAATGATATAATTGGTGATGTGATGTCCAAGCTGAGCAAGATAATTACTGTAGGTGTGTACCGGCCGCGCATTCACTGCCAACCAGCTGGTGAAGTATTTTCGGCACCTGATATGCAGGACTTGCTTCGGGTGTGTTTCATGGGAAAAATTAATGAAATATATAGAACTGCAACTAGTTTAAAAAATATTTTCTTCTAATATTTCTCACATAGCCACGATTCAGGCAAAAGCGCCCACGCGAGGATGATTGTCCTGAATCGGATTTACGTTGCAACCAATTGTTGTCGATATATGCCAATGCAAACTCCGACGATGACTCTGACTACATGCCAATTCAGGAGGAGGAAGATGCGCTCAATGAGTCTACACCATCCGCTAGCAGTGGATATAGTATGGTAGGCAAGACAAATAAATTCGATATTATGTATTTCAAATTAAAAATTAAATTAAAATAAGAAGGGCTAAATTCGGTCCGGACCGACCTTTCTATACCAGCCGAAATTTTAGCAAATAATTTAATTGAGGCTGGGTGTTAATTTTTAGAATCAAGCAAACTCATGGACCTTGAGAATTATAGTTCGGAACTTCAGATGAATTCAGAGAATTATAGCTCTGAACTATTTTTCTTCGTGGAACCATTTTGTAGCTCTTATGAAGCGCAGAATTGGTCCCATCCCCACGCCACATAGTTCTGTAAGAGAATTGGAAAAGTATTTACCTAGACAACCTGCTCTGATTTAGATAAGTCTGGACAAATGCAGAGGAACTGTTCAACTGTTTCTTTCTCTCCCTCATCTCTACAACTTCTACAATATTCATGGAAGAAAACTCCTAATCTCAGAATTGTCTGCCGTATAGACAATGACCGCTTATACAAGCCGCGACCTTCAAGATATTCTCTCTTGAGAGGCTAAGCAGTTCCTTTGCCTTTTTCTTGTTCATTTGTGGCCATAGTAACCTTGCTGTCACGCGCGTGTCTTCAGATCTCCATGCCCTATTGGCCTCTTGGATAATGTTTTTCTTAATTAATAATATGCTCGTGGGTACAGGTATCCCAAAGTACTTCTATCAGTGAGCAGTTGAAGAATAGTACCTCTCCTGGATAACTCATCAGGTTTAAAACTGCTCTCAATATCTCTGTGTCCCCGAACCTTCAGATGGATGCATGGAAATTTAGGCTTAACATAGAAAAAAGTGGACGTGGGTTTATAAATAATATTTATGTAGGATCTAAGTGAAATGGAGATCAATACGTGTACCAGGGTTGAGTAAGTTTTACTAAGTTGCTTCATATGCATTTATACAAAAGTGGGCGTGGCACTGACCATTTTTTTCTTGCATTGTATTTATTCTTTTGGGGCTCATCTTTTGTACCAAATTTTAGGTGTTTATAACGCCTTTTTTAAAATTATCGCTGGGAGTGGGAGTGGTTAAACAAGGTGAAGTTCAAAATAAACAAGACTGGTGTCATAAAAATGTTTTTGAGGCCGCCATCTTTTTAATGATTTAGTGCATTGGAAGCTATAATACATCTTTAACTGACTTCCAGTGAAAGCTTGCTGGCATTGGGTTGAGTGGAAGCGAAGTTATTGCGTCTAAAGTGTCGGTATATTGGTGTCATCGGCACAAAAATGAGTTTCGAACAAAGAGCTAATATCAAGTTTTGTTTTAAAATCGGTAAAACGTTTATCGAAACATTCGAACTTGTCAGAAAAGTTTATGGCGATGAATGTATATCTCGTGCTAGAGTTCATGAGTGGTTTACACATTTCAGAGATGGTTGGGAGGACATAAATGACAATGAACATACGGGCCGCCCAAAATCAGTAATCACCGAAAACTTCATCGGAATTGTTCGTAAATTTATCAAAAATGAAACCAGAGTTGATTATCTCCAAAACATCGATTTCATTCCGCACAAATTAACTGCAGACCAAAAATTGCTCAGAATTCAACATTCGAAAGACCTCATTAAAGAGGTGAGAAAAGACGAGAACTTTCTTTACAACATTGTAACTGGTGATAAAATGTGATATTTCCAACATGAACCTGAAAGTAAGCAATCAAAAAATCGCGTTTGGAGAAGTTAAAAATCAAGTCGATACTCATTTGTTTTTACGATTCCATGGGAATTGTCCACAAGGAGTTCGTGCTAATGAGCCAAGCCGTCAATGCAATTTTCTATCTTAGCGTTTGGAAGCCTTCGTCGAATTCGTCCTGAAAACCGCGAAGGAGGAAGCTGACGCTTATTGCATGTAATGCCCAAACTCATCGATCCACTCTAGTGACTGATTTTTTGACTAGAAACCGCGTTTTAACCATCAAGTACTCACCGTATTCACCTGATATGGCACCCTGTGACTTCTACCTATTCAGAAAATTGCATTTGACCATGAAAGAAAAACTTGTTGCGACCGTAGAGGCCATCTAAAGGGCTTGTACCGACATCTTGAGGGACATTCCGTTCAATGACCTGAAATACTTTTCCGAAGAGCTTTTAGATCGCGCAAAATAGTGTATCGAGGCCAGAGGGGACTATTTTGAATAAATAAACTCGAAGTTATCAGAACAAAGCTCCTGTCGTTTTTATTTTAGCTCAGTCTTGTTTATTTTGGAATTCACCTTGTACACCGATTTATCATCTCACGGGTTACAGTGCAGCAATGATGATTAGATTGCCAGGTTTGGCTTTTAGCTATGGTAAAAAGCGAAATTGTAAGAATAACTTCACACAATTCCGCATGATCATTTCACATGGAAAACGATTTTTAGAGATATGTTCTTTCACAGACCGTTACTCGGCTTTGAGTGAATTGGACAGAACCAGCTGATGGGCTGCCGCCACTTAGGATGTGTTTGCAAAAAAACTAAGATTTTGTTGGTGATATACGAAAAAATATCAACCAATTCCCCTTAAGGGGGTATTCTAGTCTAGAGGCCCGAATTTCGAGCATTTTTTGACGATGAATTCATATATTAGGAGCACACAAAATAAATTTGAAAAAAAAAAATGAATTTTCATGGAGTTTTGCGTCCTTGAAGTGCAAGGGGGGGGAAAAAGGCAGTGTCCCCGTCGTCATGATTTCTACCCTTGTGGTCATCTGAAAAAAAAAAAAAAATACAAATTCTAAATTAATATGAATGCCATTATCGTATGAATCAGAAAAAACGGAAAAAAAAAAATTTTTTCCATAAAATGGCGGCTACTCAAAAAATTGAGGTCGATTTTTCTCTTATTTTTAAGCTTTCTCGAATTGTTTACACATATTAAAAAATTGAAATTTCCAGTTTTTCGAGCTTCATGCGATAGAGATATATTTAAGGAATATTCATGAGAAATTTCAAGCAAATCGGTTGATTAGAACTTGAGATATCGTGCCGACCGTATCGAACGAAGTAGTTTCGAGAAAAACACTTTTGAAGTTCGGCGTACGCTCAAACCAGTCAAGCTGTCGCGTCACTAAAATAGTTGTAGCTTCGAAAATAATTCGAATTTTGAAAAATCCTTTTAGGGAGATATTTTTGAATAGTTAAACTATCAAATTTTGAAAAAAAAAATTTTCGATTTTTTCAAATTTCTAGACTAGAATACCCCCTTAATTACTATCTGAACAACGATTGATTGGGCGAGTGTGTGAAATGATTGTGGAAATTTCGGCTTGCAGTAAGTCTGTATTAGTGATATACGAAAAAAATCAAAACAACTCTCTCTCATCCTACTTCGTTGCAATCTGAACAACGACTGATTGAACGAGTGTGTGAAATGATCGTGCAGAACTCGACTGCCGAAGCTATCAAGTGACGTGGCAGCCGAAGTTCCCCCCACCATTTTTTTTCTCCATTACGCATTCTCACACTAGTCCAATCAGCCACTGTTCAGGCGGCAACGGAGTAAGATGAGTGGAGGGAGAGTTAATTTTTATATACCATCAATACAGTCTCAGTTTTGTCGTAAGAAAACCGCCGTCACATCCTCTATTACATACATTGGCACTTCTACTGATTCCTTCACATTTGTTGAGTGCCGATGCTGCCCACACCTTCTGAATTTTTTTTCACTATGAACCTAACCCATAATTCATACCCTATTTTAGTAGCCTTTATCGTGTATATCATTTTTGTGTTCTTTGAAAATATTGATAGCTAATTTATTTCTCTTATACTTAATTTTTTTTGCAGGATACTAGCGATGAGAACGCCAAAGACCTCAGTTTTACCGAAAAATCAGAATCGAAAGAGACAAAATCGCCCATTAAGAAAAATATACCTACGATTCAGATCAAAGAAGCAGAGGGTACGACAGCTCCACAGAATTCTGATTATACTGATCAAAAGCAAACAGCTTCAGCGGAAAGTGCTAACTCAGTTCCAGTGTCGCCGAAAACACCGCAGTTAGCACTTGACAATGGGCAAAAAAATAGTGAAAGTGAACTGGGCGCAGTGGGAGGAGTCGGTAATGGATATTGAATAGATAACTAATAAGTTTCGCTTTATGCTTTTGCTTACTTATGTTATGTTATATAATACATTAGTGTTTACTTTTCCACATACATGCGTACATACACTTACACTTACGAGCAAAAAAGAGCTACCGAAATTCAATTAGTTCTAAAATTACAAACCTAATGCTTAGAAATAATTTCATAAAACACAACAATTCTGAAGTAAAATTTTTTAATTAAGAATTTTTTTATAAACAATTCGAACAAAGATTGAAATGAAATATATATATACATCTGTGCAAGTTTTTAATTTTAAATCTCTACTCTATTATTGGCTAATTTTCTCATCTTTCACAGCATCCAGTTTGCTGACACGCGTTGATAGAAGATTTGAATTTTTTTTAATTTAAACTTTTTTCTGTGCACGCAAAATTACTAGCATTGTGCATTTGGTTAGTTCTGTTTGTTTTGTTTTCTTTTCTTTTGTTAAAAAAAAAAAAATCAGTATAATTATCTCTTTTGTGCCGCTCTCCCATACAGTAAAACCGCGTGAGGCTTTGAAGCCTCAAAATGAAAAGTTTTTTAATAATTTGAATGGTCATGCTGATATGCAAAAAAAATCAACACCAGGACATGAAAGCGCCGCCGACACCAAGCCGCACGTACCGCTGCCTCTGCTGAGCAATGTTGTCAACGCAAGTAATTGCCAATTTCGTATTAACAATAATTATGTTTAGAAAATGTATTTCTATCTATTTGTATATTTCAGCTTTTTGTTAACCTATAGTATTTTGTTTTTGCTTTTGTTATTCCCTTTACATGCTCAATCACTCCTGATCCCAAAGTTCCCACGGATGAAATGCTCATAGATGCTATTGATGATTGTATTGCTAATCAAATTGAAATCCCAACCAATAAACCACCACAACCTCAACAACCACCACTACTCTCACCACTTTCGTCTCCATCCTGCTCCACAGAATCCTCCACCTCCTCGTTAGCTTCGTTTGAGACCAGTTGTGATAATGATTTTGTTGACTCTGAGCGCGATGACACGCCAACACTCAATGCGGCTTCGTCGGCGGAGGACGTCTATCTAAGTCCGATCGGTGTGTGTCGTTTTTACTGTAACACTAACTTGCATGCAATATTTTTGAGTTGGAGTAAGAGCTGAATTTTTGCTTGGGTGAAATTTACAATAAATTTAATATTGACGTGTGCATTTATGTTTGTAAGTAGACCTTAATTTTTTGAAAGATTAAAATTTATAACGATTTACTATATTTTCGCTTTACCAAATTGCAATATAATAAAGAAAGTATTATTTCAATTATGAAAATTATTTGATGCTGCTAAATATATTTAAGAGTAAACATTTTTATGCAATATTTCATTTCATTTCATTTATTGCCCAAAATCATTTTAACATAGGAGTTTACAAAGTTATGATAAAATTAGATTATTTAGCATTATCCTAACATACATTTGTATTTATCTAGGAGTTTAAAACTTATTTTTCTTTTGATTATACAATAGGTTATCATTATTATTTGGAATGTCTTTGGCATAATTTTAAAACTTATTTATATTCTCCCAAAAAGGGCTTAAAAAGGAGATAACGTAAGCTAAAAAGTAACCAGAACAACTCTAACTCATCAGCTCTTTCTCCAGCACCAAATTGATCTAAATAATTTCCAGCATCCGAAATTCACACAGCGCTCGACCCTAATGGCGTATACCCTATTTTATTCTTCCATTTTTCTAAAATTTTAAATAATTTAGAGGGACTGCTATCAAAGAAGGCATCTAGCTTTGCTTGGGATCGAGAAGAAATGGTTAAATAAAAATAAAAAAAAAATTAAATAATCTTGTCTATCACTCAAACATAAAAAAACTAGGGTCTGTCAGACTCACGCACGGTAGAAGTGAAACTTCTAAGTTGGTTGTTCCATGCATGGGAGCCCCGGTTTAGATCTCTCTCCCCTCTCTCGTGTTAAATTCAGGCTTTCATATTTTTTTTTCTATATCACTGCACATAAATTTGTACTATTTATTTTTGTCCTTATTAGCTTCAAATTTGACACTTGGGTGCAGTGTTGCACTTGACGCTGACATTTCTTTGCACTTCCAATGGTATTTTTTGCCTACTTTTGGCGCGTTAATCAATTTGCTTTGATCACCGAAACGGTTGAAATGTCATTTTACAACCTTCTACTTCAACTATCGTCACTCGTTTGGCAAACGCACTCATTGTATCGCTTCGTCTCCTCCATACCTACCATCTATTTACTTCACAGCAGTTTCTTATTGCTTTCCCGCTTACACACATTCAATCGGCGCTTTATCTGATACTCACACACAGCACTCATTTGCACGGGCTATGGCTATCTATAATACCCGTTGTCGGTTGTCGATTGTCGGTTGCCTGCATGTCGCCAGTCTACTTCAATGCTTACTTGTGTGCTATATACATTTCGGCGTGTCTCGGTGGCTCCCTCACATCGTTCAGCGCTTGCGATGCGAGAGAGCGACAGAGAGAGCGAATAGGCGAGAGTGGGAAGGAGCAGCTGCTCCTTGGCCCCGCCCATTTGACGGATTTCGGTAACGCTCCGAACTTACCGTTTCACTCGCCTATTTTCAATCTGCCTTGGGGCCCCCGACGCGCCTAAAGAAGTTTCACTTCAAAAATGCAACATTTTAGCAGAGTTTTATGGTCATGTAGGGACTGATTTTGTTGTCAGACTAATATCAGTTTAAATATAAAAATCACTTACTCATAAATACGTTCTCATAATTAATAAAAAACATTCTAATAACTAAACCTTTAAAGCGATTTTCCTGAAAGTATTTGTTCAGACTATAGAATACTAAGTGTAGGTATAGTTACCATTTTGTTGTTAGTCGGCAAAATGTTGTCTAAGCCGTTGGGCACAATCGGTGTAATCTTCGGTGATTTATTGATATTAGTGGAAACATCTCTACGTGGTCCAAATACAAGTCCACCATATTTTTGAATCATAACCCGTTGTGGTGCTGACAGGTCTGTGCTGCCCAAAATCTTAATTTACAGTCAGTATCATACCTCCATAAATGAAAAATACCGGGTATCTGCTTACAAATGTACATATTTTACATTTCTGGAACTCTATTTTTCGTAGAGCCATCAGAGCTGTATTCGATTTTTCCATTACTTTTTTTCGACTGTTAAAACATGTTTTTCCTAGTCGATCTTTGACTCAATCAAGCAGTAAAAAATCGCAGGGAGCCAGATCAGGTGAATTCGATAGCTGTTGGCTGGTATTTGTTTCGTTCTTCGTCAAATATTCAAGGATAATTATGGTACTGTGCGACGGTGCGTTATCGTGGTGCATAATCAACGAGTTGTTTTCCCACAAATCATTTCTTTTTTAACTTGGGTTCTTTTGGTCTTGGTTTATTCGGAGCTCTTCACTCAGCCGTCTGATATCTGGATTACGTGTCGTACTCATAAATCTACTTATCCACGTCTCGTCTCCAGTAATGATGCATTTGATGAATATTGGATCGGATTCTGCCTTGGAAATCATATCTTTGATGATATCAACACGGCCCCTTTTATGCATGAAATTCAGGTCCTTTGGAACCAACTCGGCGCAAACCCAAATCATCAACTACAGTATCCTGAATGGGTCCATATGCAAGGTTCCACTCCTCTTTCAGCTCTCTGATGGTTAATTTATGGTTATTGATCAACTTTTCTTTCACTTTACTGATTTTTTCATCAGTTTTCGAAGTCGATGGTCTGCCACTACGTTCATAATCCTCTATGGACTCACGATCTCTTCTGAAGCGTTCATGCCACTCGTAAAACCTGTTTTCTGTAGAGTTTCATTACCGAAACAGTTTCCCAACATTTCGAAACGGAATCAGTTTTAAAATTTAATAACAAAATTTTAAAACTTAAAACAATCGAAAACACCTCCAGAGGTAGATTTACTCAAGGCGGCGCAACTTTTGCAAATGGAAAGCAATGACGATACAATTTTATAAGGAATGTTAATCACAGATGTGGCAACCTAACAAACACAACAGAACTCAAATCAGTTGTCTTAGAGCGTCACCTGGCGCTTGTTCCGGGAACTTTTTGATCATGGCACTACGCGAATACGTATGCCAGGGCTTCGCTAATGTAGTATTTTCTACTAGTTTTTTACTGATTTGCTGCATAACTCGAATTACACTATCAAAGTTGCAGGGATTTCTAAGCATAGTCACAGTTATTGAAGAAAAAATTAAAAAAAAATCTGAGGGGAATGCTTAGAAAATGGCTGAAAACATTTTTACCCAAAAACTGTCGACAAAAAAAATTTGATTTTTATATTTTTTCTAAGTACATTTTATATAAAAATTAAAAAAATAATAATAATAATACTAATTGGAAAAACTTTGTGCCAAAACTTTCAACATCGAATAAATATACATTTCTTTTAGTTTATTTCTGTTATACTCAAACCCACAAATAAGCCAAGCCTGGGAAGAATTGACGACAGTGTCCTCAATATTTGGATCAAATGAGAGAAAATCGCCCAACAGCGGGGTTGAATAATTGTTGGTTCATATTGTTGTAGTTGGTGATTAGTTTGTCATGCATCATTCATGCTTTTAGATGCTACAGTTTCCGTCTACGGTAGCTTATTGCAGCTGACCGAGGTTACATTGAATAATTTTTCACTACGCCTTATGTACACCTAAGTTACCAAGATAGTGCGTTGAAATATAGTTATTTTGGAGTACATATCGATTAATTTTATTAGTAAGTTCAGTAGTTCCGTACTGACCTCGATGACGTTGTACAAACATATTTCAAAGGTGGGTACCTGGTTGCACAAGCAGTACAAACCTGGCAGAAGTGGGATATGTGCCATGCCTACCTAAGAGAATTTATGAGACTCACGAAATTAACAGATATATTCTTCGTTGACATTTGGGGCTGCTGGTGGCGAGAGTGTGAAACCTAGTTCTCACAACAACATTTCACGCACCAGTCTGCTGGCAGTTTTACTCTAAGAGCTCGAATTAGTCGCTTACGATATCCGATTGATACATCCATTGAAGTTGCAGGGACTTATTTTCACTTTGCAGTTAGACTGCTCGAATTGTACATTGAAAAGTCTTTCAGCATCGATGAGTTGCGTTTTTATTTCAGTTATTGTATTACTAAAACGTTCTTATACTATAGCTTACGCCTTTTTTGAGGCAAAATTAAAGAACGTGAAAGCTAAACTGAAAAAGCGTTTTAACTTCATTCGAATTTAGTCTGTACTGGTCTGCGATGACTTGGGGATAATGTAGAAACTATTTGCTTTTAAAAACTTTTATTTTGACCACCATTTTTATCAATCATTAAGAGTTACCACTCTGCACCTTTTTTAACCAGAAAATTCACATCCATCCATCTGCATACACTCATTAACGTCACTGTAAAAATGTTCTTTTTATTTCTTTTAGGCTCACCTCCGAACTTCAATGCCTTAATCAACCCAATAGCGCGCAGTAACATTGTCACATTTGGTGCCACAGAAGGTAATACACACAGGGCGGCTGACTAATATTGCTACATTAAGAAACTGAAATAATTTTTTTTGTTATACATAGTATTACATTTTTATTCATTTTAAAAGAAAATTCCATTTTATTTATTTAATTTTTTTTTTACAAATTTTTTTTTAAATTAAAATATTTTTTTTTAATATTTCTTTATTAAAATTTTGTTTGGTAACACCTTTCATTTACCATCCCTGTATGGTTCAATTTGTTTATCCTCACACAAATCGTAAATCAGCTTCCTTGCACATTCACAGGTTCAGCTCCCAACGATGGTGTTGATAAACTGATGCCTAAGCCCAAGCATTTCAAACCTGAGCAAAAAACGCAAAATCAGCGGCATCAACAAAAACAATCACATCAACAACGACACCGTAGGAACCGATTTTGAAAAATGGCATTTATTTTTATATATTTTTAACATACGTATGTAGTTTAAAATAAAAGTTTGTGTAAGAATTCTGAATTTTAAAATGTCTATTAAAACCTATGAATTTCAAAGTAATTTTTGTAATTAAATATTTAGTGAATTAAAATCCACTAATGTAGTGTTTTTTAAGAGAGAATGAAAATAAAAAATTCTTTTTGTAAATACTAAGTTCTGGTCACGCTTTAACCAAAGAAATATTACTGGTTTAAAATATGTTAGGTTACGTTGTGTTGGGTGAATTTTTGTTAGGCTAGACCTGATTAAGTTAGGTTGGATTAAATAAATAAATAAATAATTGAAGCGTACACTTCTGTTAGGTGTTTGGCCGTGCGTATTGATATTGTCTGCTATTTGTGACGTGCCTCTTGATGTTGTTCCACAAATGGACAGACCTACGATTGGTTTTTATGAGGACCCTTTTCATGGCAAAACACACACTCGGAGGTTTGCCAATGCATATCGAGGGGCGACCGCTATTACAAAACACTTTTTCATTTATTTGTTCCTACAGACCCCGTTTGCTCAAACTTTTGCACAATTGTATGTGTTAAGAAGCGACCACCTTGGCTCCTTGGCAACACAAGAACTACTCAGATTTTTTCGGAGGTCGGGTAGATTTAAAGAAAATTAAAAAGGGAATCCGAATATTTTTATGTTGTCTGGGTGCTGTACTTGCTAGTCTGTACCGACAAAAAAAACAAATATTTTATGTAGTTTTATTCAAGTATTGGATATAATGTGAAAATCTATAAAGCGGCTGGGCTTTAGTTTTGGCTAATTCTGTATATTTTAAAAGCCGTCTCTCTGTATTTGCAAAGAGAACGGTTATGTCGACCTTTTGGAAATTATCATTATAAACTCAGCATGGGCTCTCCATTGTTTCAGGCAAAAAAAAGTTTATAATAATTTCTTAAAAATGGTATTTTCAAAACTTTCAGAATCCTATAGAAACTTTAGCTGGTAGCTCAGGCACATCTAAGATATAGCACACATAAAAACATTGCTGCATTGCCAATCACAAATGAGAGTGTTCCTTATGGTGCTCACACTCACCAATGTAAACGTACGCCCGTACGCCCGTATCAACTGACACGGTGAAACAACGCTCTACGATACTACGAAACGGAACAGTGGTGAGAATTCATTTACATGGGGCTCTCATTACTTTCAATGAGTCAGTTGATACGGGCGTACATTATACCCAGTGGAGAGAATTCAGAAGGTGTGGAAAGCATCAGTTCCTTATCCAGTTCTCCGGGATGAAGGGAATTAGCTGATTTGATGACGTAAAAGAGGATGTGGCAGCGATTCGTACCGGACAAAAATGAGATTGTGTTGGTGATATAATAAAAAATTAAGAGAGAATTGCTCATTTTACTTCGTTGCCGTCTGAACAACGACTCATGGGACAAGCGCAAGAATTCGTGTGAAAGGACCGAACAGAATTTTCTTTCCGTATCTCCCATAACGAGGCAGCCGAAGTTACTCTCACAATTTTGCTTCCGAAGGCCAAACTTTATAATATATCATCTGAATGCAATTCTACCGAATTTACAAACAATTACAAACAGCTCCGGGCACCACTCTCATATTTCAGAGGATTTCCGAAGGATTTCCCTAAAGATTTAAAGATTTAAAGAAGAAGAGAGAAAACATGTCGCTTGTAATAAAAGTCGATAATTTTCATTTTCCACGCTACTGCAAAATTGTTTTCGAGATACACTCATACACGCACAAACAACACGTACTATGAAGCTTCAGACTTCGACTGGAGATAAAAAAAGGCCACATCTTTGTAGAAGTATATTTACGAGTGACGCTGAATTAAATGACTGTCACCAGTTGGGGGTGAGGTACGGTACCCTAGACAGGGCTAGTTTACTGGGGCGGCAGCCCTTTGTCGGGAAAAACCCGAGTCATTCCGGTAACGTAGAACCAGCTGCCATGGGAATGTTAACCTTGGCACAATTACGTTCTGGATGCTGTAGCAGGTTAAGCTCCTACTTCTCCAGAATTGACCCCGATATACTAAATATATGCCCAACTTGTGAAGGCACCCCGCCCACACTAACCACCTTTTCACATGCCCCATCAAACCAACTCAGCTACACCCCTCTTCCTCTTGACCTAACCGGTCGAAACAGCAAGTTTCCTGAGCTTACCGTTAGATGAGCTAGACGAAGACGACCGGGGATTTTCACAACACTAACAGGGTTAAGTATACTGCTACAACAACAACAGCAGTGTCACCAGTTTATAAGTTATAACTAAATTTCCGAAGCTTAAGGGGGCATATTAGGGAAAATATTATATTTAAAATTATTTAAAATGAAGAAGTCAATATATTTTTTTCAAAATTGGCATACAGTATATTTATACATTAAAATAATACAAAAAAAAAAGTTTTATTTGAATCATTTGAAATGGCCGATGTACACTCAATTCTTCCAGGAAGGTCGCAGCGGGGCTTCTCAATCGGCGGGCATTGTAGCATCGGCGTCAGGGACCTGAATACAAAAAACCAATTTTTTTGTTTGTTTATTAATGTCATAATTTTTATATCAATTAAAAAAAAAAATGGAAAAAAATCGCAGAATAAAATGCTTCAAAAAAATGAATTTTGGGACGAATCTTCCTACAATTTTTGCTTCGAAAAAATTATTTATTCGAAAAATTTTAGAAAACTTGTAAGTTCACATAGAAAGTAATATCATAGAAAAGAAGTGTGCAAAATTTCAGGGAGATCAGTCAATAACTTTTCGAGTTATCGTGTACGCCAATTCGAAAAATATAGTTTTGAGAAAAACGCGTCTAAAGTTTGAATACAAGAGAATTCCTCTTCCAGCGTTCGAACGCAAAGAATAGAGACATCACGGTTGACGATCTTTAATATAAGAAATACTTTAATTTACGTTCTAAAATTTTTTCGACACATTCTTAAAGGATTATATTAACATTTTATGATAAAAAAAATGTCGAAATTTACCTGTAAAATTGTGTTCTTAAATGCCACACCTCTAATAACCAAGTCATAACGCTTCTTTCTATTATAGTTTTTGTTATTCCAGTTGACTTTTACAGGTATACAAAGTTTTAAAGCGACATTAAAATCAAAAAGAGTTCAAAGTACAAATATTAGCAGCACGAATGCGACCCTACTCCACCTCATCGAACTTGAATTTCATTTCACCGCATGGCGCCAAAACTATATTGCTGACATACTGCAAACCATTTTGCTCATCGGTCCAGCTGATTTTGTATTTACGCAGCATTCGTGCCAGCAACACTTCCAATTCCAACTCGGCCAAACGTCTGCCAATGCAAGTGCGTGGCCCAAAACCGAATGGCAAGTACACAAAAGGATTCTGTGACTTGGCATCATCGACAGGACGCGCCACATTTTTGGGCATTTTCAACCAACGCTCCGGTATGTATTCGCTACAACGTGGAAAAAACTTTTCCGAGTTGCATACTTCCATATTTCTCATATTCACGCCGGTGCCTTTGGGCACCTTGTAGCCAGAGAGCACCAAATCGCGACCAGTCTGCCGCATAGTACCCGATACAATTGGCGTTATGCGCATCGACTCTTTGATGCAAGCTCGCAGATAGGGTATATTTTTTAAGTTCTGTGCGTTCAATGGAGTATCACTGGTTGGAAGTAGTGTGCGCAATTCTTCACGCAAAATGTCTTGTTTCTCTGGATTTTTTGCAAGCAAATAAAGTGCTATTATTACTGTGGAGGAGGTCTGGAATAAAAAAAATTAATAAATATTTACAAAAAAGTTAGCTAATAGATTTAGTAGTCAATTATTTTTACCGTATCCAATCCGCCAAACATCATATCTATCGCCATTACCACAGCTATATTCTTATCGACACGTAAAAGTTTTTCAAACACACCACTCGCCTCTTTGTTGCCCTCCGCTTCGATGCGTTCCAGCGCGGTGTCAACAAATTTTCTGGTAATTTCAGTGAGATCATCATGCATTCGCATTAGGCGCTTAAAACTGGGCGTCTGGTAGTAAATCCATATCGATGGCGCAATATCGTGCTCGTAAGTGGACTGCAAAAACTCCGCCATGGTGTCAGACATACGCAACGCGTCGGCATCTGCCTTGCCACTGACGAGATGTAGTCGTGAATTTAGCGCCACATAACAAACGGACTCAAAGGACCACATGCGTAGTTCCTTAACAAGGTCAGTGGTCAACATGCCAGTCTTTGGGTCACGCATCACATCGATTCTATGTAAACATAAATATATAATAAATATAAATCAAAAAAGTTAATATTGGTCGTAGTTTCGTGTACACGAGTTAAAAACGAACATTCCAACTCGGTTAAACTATATATCATTTATGCACAAAATTAAGCAAGCAGTGACCAAAACAATATGATTTTAATTTGTAATTTTCTTTCATGAGCTCATGCAGTCATATGGCTTCTCCAGGTTGTTCAATAAGTTTTGCGGTTCGATAAGAGAAGGCATTGCTACTAACCTAATTTTGTTTTTTTTGTAGTGTTGGTACACTCTTCATATGAACGTATGTGAAGTTTTAATCTGTCAATTCATTTTTTGATTACAAGCCATTTAGTACCGATTTTTATTTTTGGAAGGTTTAAAAACAAAGGAAATTTATGAACGAATGTTCAAAGTGTACAAGGACTTTTCGGCATCAATTTGTACAGTAGAAAGATGGGTTGCTGAATTTAAACGTGGTCATACAAGCCTTTAGGCGATCCACGTCAAGGACATCCAAAAACAGCAACAACACGAGAAATCGTATAAAAAATACAGGGTTTCTCAATAACAGGTGTTACGAATGAATGGATTGCGCTATCGAGAGATGATTAACGATTTTTTATGGCCAGAATTGGCTGGTATTGATCGGGATAACGTGTATTTTCAACAAGACGGTGCTACGTGCCACACACGCAACGAAACCATTGATATTTTACGGTCCATCTCTCGAATAGGTGATCACAATTGGCCACCGAGACCTTGTGATTTAACATCTTGCGACTTTTTTCTTTGAGGCCACGTGAAAGAGAAGGTCTACGCCAGCAGCCCATATATAATTGGCGCGTACACCCTTTTTGAGTGTTTGGCCGAGCTCCTCCTCCTATGTGTGGTGTGATTTTGTTCCACAAATGGAAGGACCTACAGTTTCAAGCCGACTCCGAACGGTAGATATTTTTATGAGGAGCTTTTTCATGGCAGATATACACTCGGAGGTTTGCCATTGCCTGCCGAGAGCGACCGCTATTAGAAAAATGTTTTTCTTCACTTTGGCCTTTCACCGAGATTCGAACTTACGTTCTCTCTGTGAATTTCGAATGGTAGTCACGCACCAAGCCATTCGGCTACGGCGGCCGAATACCAAAATATTCTAGCAAATATTTGTCCCAAAATTTTAGGGTAGGCTACCTATGCGTTCCGTCAATATAACAGGTTAACATTTTGAAACCTCGAATCACACTTAGACGCGCTTGTCTTTCTTCTAAAGAAATTATTTTCTCGTAGTTTAAGACACTTTCGGTATTAAACAGTTGTTTTCTGTCCTAAAAAAATACCTAAATACCTACTTATCCACCAATTCCTTTGCAATGCAATCGATTTCCGGCAATTCCTCGCGCATACTCTGCATTTTCATCATAATCGGATTGATCTTCTGGCGTATTCTGAACCAACGTTCACCTTGTCTGAAAAACGATGAAAATTTTTTCGATGAAATAAAACAGAAAAAAAATATTCTCCATTCTTGCACACTAGTACAATATTTTCCTATACGTTTTTGTACCATACTGCGCTACTCACTCTGCCACTAAGCCAAAGACACCAGGATATGCGTTTGGATTCTTTACTTGTCGATAGTATTTAATGCTGCCTAGCCCCTCACGTATCGGCCAAACACCTTCCGTTCGGTACACCTTTTCGAAATCAATTGGATTGAAAGAACAAATCAGATCGTCACGTCCGAAAGAGCCGCGTAAAATGAACAAGTCGCCATAGCGTTTGCGCAGTGCTGTGTACATTTGTAAAAAATTCGCACCATATAACTTGCCTAAATGGGTTTTGAAATTATTTTTTTCACTTTTAGGTTTAATTAGTTGTAAATATAATTTACCCCCTGGTAAGAAGTCCATCATTAATCCAATACTGGATGGTCCTGGTATTTCTTTGTACTCCTTTGCATTCGCCCATTCCTCCTCTATGTCCTTATCTGCTAATTTAATCTACAAGTAAAAAAACATAAGAGATACTGATCTTATTACGCTCAAGTGGAAGTGGAAAAGACAGATTCAATTGATTTAGCAACACAATTGGAATAAAAGTAGTGTTGGGACACACAAATCAAAGTCAATGTATATTATTTTCCCTCCTTGTGGCACAATTTATTTCAAACTACTTCCAAAGTCCCAAACTCAGCTGGAGGTTCAACGTAGAGTACAGGGTAAAGAAAGCGAATATAGCCCTTTATAGGTGTAAGAGAATGTAGGGTAAAAATGGAGTCTCCAACCAAAACTATCCAATTGGTCCTACACAGCCATTGTAAGGCCAATACTGACATATGCGGCACTAGTCTGGTGGTCCGCAATAGAAAAGAAATACAACCAAACCAAGCTGAAAAAGATACAAAAACAGCGTGTGTTTTAACCACAGAAGCGCTTAACACTAGTCCTACTGAAGCGCTCTATGTACTAACTCATCTATTACCATTAGACGACTGGAAAAGCTGAACAACAAGATCGTACTGTCACAGCAAGATCCTCCTACAGGGACCCTCGCTGCTCAAAAACAAATCAAACTATGCAGTCCCCGACCTTAACTTCAAGAAAGGCTTTACGTTACGATTTCCACCGAGAGCCGAATGGGACAAAATTAAGGTGATTGAAAGGTACGATATTCAGATCTACGCTGACGGGTCTAAGATGAACTGTGGTGTGCGAGCTGACAAATTACCTATTAGGATGCTCTCGACCAATCATTTCACGCATCACTGCAACCCTTACAGGTCATTAGAAAGGTAGGAGATCATGCAGCCAGACACAACCTTCCTTTCAATCCTATCTGCAGATGCTGTTAGGCGGAAGTGGTGAAGGAAAATCTTTTCCACTACTTATTTGAATGTCCAGGACTAGCTAGGGCATAACTTCGATCTTTCGGTAAGTCTTTCTTACAGCAAATTAATGAAATCTCAGTCATCGAGAACAGTGGTAGTAAAACGGCGCTGGTAGCTAATTAGGATTATTTCAGGGCAGGAAGGCCTGCGGACACTGCAATGTATCAGATGTGCCTTTGACTGTGTGCAAACAGTTGCATGTGCCTTCCTTAACATCGAGGGGCTTTCGACAGTGCCTCTCACTCAGGTATATATCGTGCACAAGAGACGAGAAACGTGGAAAGACCCATCTCCACATGGATAGAGTCCCGCCTACAGGCAAGGATAGCTAAAAGCGTAGCAGCGGGCAGTACTACCCAGCTACAAACAAATAAGGGGTGCTAACAGGGGAGCGACATACTGCAAAGAGATTTAAACCTGACGAAGAGATGGTGTGCTGGAATGGGTCTGGACCTTCCAAAAGAGCTATTATTATTTTCACCAGGAAAAGAGTTTGTTTTTGGTCCTGGATGGCGGGGAAATCCAGGGACTAGAGCCCAAGAATCATGAGATGGATGCGCATCATGATATTAACACATGGCGCGGTCTCTTGGGTATCGAGAGCTACTCTCTCGACATTGCGGGAGCGCTAACTAAGTTTCAGCGCTTAGCATGCGTATGCATCACTGGGACGAAGCGGATCTGTACAGCTGCGATGGAAGTAGTGCTTGAGCTAACACCACTTCATACAGTTATTCAGCAATTAGTTAAGCGTACCCTAGAAGGGAATCGTGAGAGGAAAACTGATGTCAACTAAAACCATGGAATAACTGAGGCTGCAGCTCTCACTTATGATATCACTAAAGTCATCAAATTTGAATAGAAGTTCAAAATTGAACTGGACGATAAGTTCAACTGTAGTAGACCTGCACTTGAAAGAAAACTCCAGTGTGTTACCCGCACTGGTACGCAGATGGCTCGAAGGCACCAGAAAGTATAGGCGGTGGAATATATGGCCCTAAAACCGCGCATTCTGTGCCGATGGGAAATGTATGCCATCTGTCTATGTGCAGAGATAAACTTAGACAGAAATTTTCGGAATGAGTGAATTGCCATTCTAAGCGAGTCAGGTATTTTTATTGCTCAGTTCAGTCAGGAAGCGTATGACAAAACTGAACATTGGAATCATTGTGTACCATTGAGATAGCAGGGATTAGTTTAGCAAGGATATCGAAATTCCCATAAAAAGGTTATAAAAAAAATTACCACCTTAACACATTGACTGCTACGTCGGCCATATATGTGTGACACTGTACTATGCGGTTTAATCCACGTCGGACACATATGTCTGACACGACTATTATTCTCTCTCGCCATGTCACACAGCAACGATTGACGATAAATATGATTTTATTGCAATAATAAAATATATGGCTTCCCATGAAATTTCTGTTATAGTGGCTTCGGCGCAGCTCAAAAAACAATTAGAAAAATTGGTTTTGAAAAAAAAATTTAATTCATTTAATTGCAGTAACAGAAAATTGTTTACATATTATTTTTACAAAGTAGTTATACAAATGAACCCATTAAACTTGTTTGTGGTGATTCCCAAAACATTTTAAACACATGAATGGCTCTTGGGGATAATCCGGGCAATACGTGTATACTCTTTTAGCCTTCTTTCTGGCGATCTCCCTTCCTTCCATTTGTTTTATTCTGGAATAACATAAAGCACATGTTCGACGTAATTTTCTATTACTTGCACTTAGTTTTATTTTTAAAATATGAATATTGCCTGACTTTGGCTTCATTTGTTTTTCTGGCTTCTGCAAATTTAGAAGTGATGAAGTAATTTGTTCTCTAAACCATCGTATTTGTGCATTATATTTTTTCGTAGCTTTCTTGTACACTACAAAAGCATTTACTACTGATAGTCGAAGCAGATATTCTATACCCAGTTTGCGGTACCACTTCATGCCCTTCCTCAAAATAGTAGCATTAGAACAGTTCTGGTCTGATAAATCAATCCCTGCTTTTCCTTTGTTTTAAGCAAGTATGGCTATTGGCTTTTTCTTATTCTTCTTCGCCAAGCGACGTTTTGAGCCAGAGGTGTTACTGGTTGATGGTTGGTCAAGGTCAGAAGCTAATGCTTGTTCGCCATTATCTTGAGCTTCTTCTACCATTCTTGGACTGTGTTTTGTTGACAGAATCCGTACATCACGAGCATCGCGCTATTTCAGTATCATAATTCCATTTTGCTCTTCTCTATGAATTACCTCACCTTTTTCCAATTTGGCATCAAACACTTCTTTGGGCATATATTTTTTGTTTGCTCTTAGTGTACCCACAACGTGTGTATTTTGTCGTGAAAAGGAAAGTGCCAACTCATAGCTTGTATAGAAATTTTCAACGAACAGTGTTCTACCTTGATTTAGTAAGTCCTGCGAAAGTTCTTCGCCAACTGATCGTCCCAGGCCAGGATTTCTTGCGTAAACCTCTGACTTTCCTGAGTAAATCTTACTTGCCCATGTATATCCTTCTGTAGAACATAGCTTGGATAATTTTGTGCTATACTTATGGGCTTTGTTTGGAATATACTGTCGAAATACTAAGCGACCCCTCCAAGGCACAAGAGTCTCATCAATTACAAAATCCTCAGCTGGGTATAAAGTTTCTTGGTATTTTTTTTGCAACATATCTATAAGTGGTTGCACTTTTCCAGTCCTATCCCCTTTTGGAATGGTCTCATTGTTGGCGAAGTGTATATTTGCTAGTATTAACTCAAAAGGGTTCCGCGGCATTACCTTGAGCGCTACATTGTTCTTATAAATTTTACTTGTAGACCAGTATGATGGAATACTACCACATCGAACAAGACCCGTCCATAATACAAGTCCCAAGAACTTTTTCATTTCATCGCTATTAGTTGGAGTCCATTTCTTCATTCGACTTTCGCGTTTCAATTCTTTTGCAATCAGTTGTTGCTCAGCGTATCTATTTGTTTCTAATACGATGAGGTTGATTATTTCATCGTCAATAAACAAACGAAAAACATCAAATGGGGTGACACTTTGTGAGACATCTACTTGTAGGCCTGATTTTCCCGAAAAAGTAAATGTTTAGTGACGACCTTCGTATTCAGACCAGACAGCATTTATAATTTGGGGTTCACCTGCGACCCGATTTTCTTGTTCTTCATCGCTTTCTTCCCTATTCTCTTCTAGTGCTAGGCTTTCAAGAACTTCTTCTATATTATTTATGACTTCCTCATCTTCTTCACTTTCCGAAGAGTATGCAGTAGGATTATACATAGGATCCTTTACAGAGTCATTAGAGCTATAATCTTCATCTTCTTCACTTTCTGGAATTGCGAGTATTTTTTCTAACTCAGTATCTGATAAAAATTTTTCTTTTCGACATTCCGTAACTCAAATATTATCAACCAATATAACGCGATCAAGTCTTCTTGTTTACTGAGCATGTAATAAGCTTTGACTTGTTTTTGTTTGCAAAAATAACGGATTCAAACATCAAAATACATTGTCGTCCTATAACGTTGTTTGGTGTTTGTTTGCAAAAACAACATACTCCCAATTGTTTTGTTTTTGAAAAACGAAGTAGAGCTTGTATGACGGCGATGTATTTTGATGTTTAGCCAATGTTTTTGTCGTGCATATGTATATAATATGTCCGCCATGGCCCTGAGTTAAAAAAAGTCGGTAGGCGCCACGTCGAATATATGTGTGTGACATACTAATTAGTTAAAAACTGCCTGCTTCTAAGCAGAAAATATTACCAGCACTACCCTAAATTCCAATTTTGACGTCTCTGATGAGATTTAAAAAAAAAATACTGTGGCCCCAGAGCATCTTATTTGCTGAAAGTGCCTTGGCAGTCAATGTGTTAAATACTTATACAAAACCGGATCTGTAAGCTGAAAATTCTTTTGCCATTTTGTTATGTGAGGTGTAACCTTTCGTTATCTTTTGATTTCAACAAATATGGTGAATGCCGTTTTTTCTATAATAAAATTGCCAAACACTTTTTATTGCTTGTCGTCATCAACTTTTTTCCACACTTTCTTTTAACTCTTTCAAATATGCAAAAACAAAAGAAACCTTTAACAATACTACAGGGGACTACAAAAATGAACTGAGTATTAGCAGCAGAATATTGCCGTAATTGTTGCATATCTCGAAAACACCCTCCATTTCAACATCAAAGCGACTCTTATTGGATATGAATAGCGCGATTTCAAAAATAAAATATTTCAAATGTGCTCATTAATAAGCGCATTAATTTATTGTTGTGCGCGAAAAGGTTCAATGCACCCGTCACTCAACGAACAAATTAAATATACCGAAATCCGCAAGCAATACGCACGTTATGCGCTCACTGATAAGTAGCAGCTTGTTTTACTCCCATTTTAGCTCTTTTTATTCTTTTCGCATAGCCATTGGAGTGCAGTTGTACTCAAATAAATACTTATTTACCTGCTGCAGCAGCGTCGCTTTATGGGTAGTCAGCGGCCTTGCGTACGAAGAAGGTAGAATACACAGCGGTGGTAAAACATTAGGCGTTTGCAGGGAGCGGCATAAACGATTCAATTTAACAAAAACCATAGCTTAGCCGAAGGCAATTTATTTCTTCTTTTCTTTTGAGATCAATTGGTTCTATATATACACGCACACACACACTTTGAATTGGATTTTGGTTGATATGCGTCCACCAGTGGTTGCAGTGGCACTGAACTCTTCCGTCGCACTGCGTTAAACTTAAGTAAAAGCTGTGCACTGCATGGAGAAAGTAATAAAAGCAATACAATTAATATTCGTGTAAAATGGGAAGGCTGCAGAAGAAGAATTAGAATGGGAGAGCATCGCTCGTATGGAATTGGGATGCAATGGATTGCCAATACAGAGAATTGCAAAGATCTTTACGCATTGAAGGGAAAGGTACCTTTAGCACATACACTGCAAGAAATACTTATGTGCATACGTATAAGGACGCGTTTATTTTAATTTTAGTAAAGAACAAGAAATATTACAATTAATCTTTTTTTGACTTGAATTAATTTAACTTCTGGGAACGAGTTTTTTTACTTTTTTTATTTTTTATGATTAACGATTCTTATTCATTTTTTAGAAGCGTTATACCATTGTATCTTGTATATAATTATAAAAGCATACTAATAAGCAATTGATAATTTAACTTGTTTTAGGTGCATTTTAAAGTATAATCGCTACTCGCTCTCCATAAGGTCTGCTACCGTTGTGGGTTTTAAGCGTATTTAAGCTGTGGCAAATTAAGAGCAGATAAATTAGGTTGAGCCGTAAGCTCTGGCAGCTAGTGCTCCTTTTTTTTTATTGTAAAATAATAATTTATTGTTATTTTCGATATATTAAATAAATAAATAAAATAAATTAGGTTGGAAAGGAGGGGGACCCATTTATAGGCCCAGAGCCAGTATTTGGCCTAGAGAGAGTAGCTTCTCCTTTAAAGACAAAGAAGACCAAACTGGACAAATCTACTGCATTTATCGCAATCAAACCCAATGGTAAGTACGGTAGATACCTATGAAATGAGAAGTTCAGCTATTATCCATAGATGTCGCTAGGATTTTTTTTAAACCTTCCCAAATGTCTTGTTTTTTTCGTCTGTCATCTGTCAACAATGTTCAGTTCATTGTTTGTTACGTTTCATATAACAATGCATTTTTGTCGCTCTTAAAAATGATCTTAAAATGCCGGTAAAAAATGTTTCGTGCCTTCAAACTACGATTTGCGGACATCGTTGATTTTCTGTTATCAATTGAAGAAAAACGCTTCTCAAGCTCATCAAATGCTTATGGAAGCTTATGGTGGGCATGCTCTAAGTAGAGCACAGTGCTTCAGGTGGTTTGAAAAATTCCGAAGTGGTGATTTTAGCGTGAAGAACCAGGCACGTGGCCGGTCACCGAAAAAGTTTGAGGACGCCGAATTGCAAGTATTGTTGGATGAAGATGATGGTCAAACGCAAGAAATGATGGCAGAGCAGTTGGGAGTGACCCAAAAAACCATTTCCAAACGTTTGAAAGACATGGGCATGACTTTAAAGGTCGGAAGATGGGTGCCGCATGAACTGACAATGTGACAATGCACCGCCAAATCGAACAAGAGCGACCCGGGAATTGATGAGACGTACGATTGGGAACCGCTGGTGCATGGGGCTTACTTATCACACTTGGCGCCTTCCGATTATCATTTGATTGCATCGATGGGACACGCACTTTCCGAGCAGCGCTTCAATTCTCACGAAGAAGCCAACAAACGGTTCGATGATTGGTTTGCTTCCAAAGACGGCCAATTTTTTTTGGCGCGGCATCTACAAATTGCTTAAGAGATGGGAAAAATGTGTCGCTAGCGATGGCTAATATTTTGAAGATTAAATATGTAACCATTTTTTATTAAAAAAAGAAAAAAAGTCTCATTTCATAGGTAAATACCGTAGCTTTAACCTGAACGGTTTTAAAGATTGTACATAATTAAATAAGAATAATTGTAGAATCACACGAGATTTCTAACAGGGCATTGTAAATTACACTTGTTGGTTGATGAAGCCCCTTAACACATTCTGACATCGTGCCCATCACAAACGCCACAGGAGAAAGCGACACTCAATAAAATAGAACAAATACTAAAATTTATTTATTGACGACATTTGGCTTAGAGAAGTACTCTAAATAATACTAATAACAAAAAACATTTGCATGAAAAATAGTGCGAATATTCTAAATCGACGAAGTAACTTAATTATATACTTACAAGGTGACTACTTCTTTTTCTTAAATGACGTGATAACAGCTTACGGAATTTTGTCCGAGTTTAACAAAGCGCGCCAGTCGTTTCTTTCTCGTGCTAACTGTTGAAAGTAGGAAACACCAAGTGAAGCCAAGCTCTTCTCCATCTGATCTTTCCAACGCAAAGGAGGCCTTCCTCTTCCTCTACTACCACCAGCTGGTAGCGCAACGAATACTTTTAAAGTCGGATCGTTTTTATCCATTCGGGCGACATGACCCAGCCAGCGTAACCGCTGGATCTTTATTCGCTGCGCTATGTCCATGTCTCATAAAAACTCATCGTTCCATTACTCGCTTCATTTCAATCGCGAGTATATCCGCTGGTATCATGCCAGCTATAACAATAGCCTATATACAGAGAGTAAGTTTTGTCTGTTTGCCTTCAGCTTCACCGCATTTGCCCAGACTGGGGTTGCATACAGTAGGACTGACCGGTTGACTTTTGGGCCACCTATGTTGGGTAGGATCCTTGAGAATGCGGCTTGGATGCTCGCCATTTTCTCTATCGCGTAGTCAATATGCGCCTTAAAATTTAGTCGACAGTCGATCATGACACCTAGGTATTTCAGCGCGGATTGAGATATAGTTTGCTCTCCCACTCTGATTTTCATATTTTCGACTTTTTTGAGGCTTGTTATCAGAACCGCCTCCGTTTGGTGCTCAGCTTGTGTCAGCCTTGCTTGATCCAACCATTCTTTCGCCTGTTTTATCGCTTCGTTTGTTATGTGCGCTACTTCTTGTATGTTCCTAGTCACCGTCACTATTGCTATGTCATTCGCAAAGCCTATTATTTTTACTTCCCTGAGTACTGGTAAGCGAAGGACTTTGTCGTACATGAAATTCCATAAAACAGGGCCTAAGACTGATGCCTGTCATACGCCAGCAGCAACTTTATAAAGTTTTGTTCACCCTATCAGAGAAGTCGTGTAAAGTATAACTTGATTCTTATTTAAGTGAAATAAAGAGTTTTCTTCGTTTTGGGCACAGATCGTTTCATTTGGTTGATCCGATTTTCTCGTATGATGAGAAATGGGACATAATAAATATCCTTACAAAATATAAGTCCTGTTTTTCACAGTGCTTTATCTTTTATATCATCGGTAATGTAATTGCCTGCCCTCTTCTAAAGAGTATTTATTTTCACATTTCACAAAAGTTCCTGGAGCGGCTTAGAACAGTTCATGCCTCTTATGTTCCGATGCAATAAATAATGAAAGGATGTAATAAGGCTTCAAATTCATTGGCATTCGATTTTTCAACTTCTAAGCAAACTTAAAAACTTTTACTGAATAAATTATGTACATATGTAAATAATTATAAATTATTATCGCTAAGTATTTTGGTGTAAGTAAAATAATAAAATAAAAACAATAAAAATTGTGTTCAAATTGTTAATTATTTTATTACTTTATCACTTATGGGTTGAATAAAAACAAGAAACCATTGCTTATTATAAGGATAAACTACCAATTGCACAATCCGCCTCTTCAAGTGGCATAAATCTGAATTTCAAAGGTGGTTTTGGTGTCATTATTAAATTACTTATATACTGCATATCCTCCGGCGATGCCCATGACACTTTATATATCCGCAGTAGACGCGCCAAGCACGTTTCCATTTCCATTTCCGCAACGCGCTTGCCCACACACGTACGCGGCCCAAAACCGAAAGGTGCGTAAATAAATGGATTACTGCTGCGCAATTCAGGACAAACATTTTCACCCGATTTTAGCCAACGTTCCGGTATGAATTCCTTAAATCGGGGATAATATTTTTCGCTATTGCATAGAGCCATATTTCCCATGTGAATGGAGGTGCCGCAGGGAATGCGATAACCTGAAAGCACAACATCTTTTGGTACAGTGCGCAGATTGCCTGGAGCGATGGGCGTAATGCGTTGCCCTTCTTTTATGCACGCCCGTAAGTATGGCAAATTCCTGGTGTTCTCAGGAGTCAGCGGAGTTTTTGGATCGGGCATTACGTCCATGAGTTCACGTCGTAGTGCCGCCTGTTTGTCGGGATTTCGTGCAATGTGATATAGTACTGTCAAGAAGGTGGATGCGGTCTGCAAGTAAATTGAAGTGCATTAAAAAATGTTCCGAGTTTAGGGGTGTTCGGCAGAGCTCCTCCTCCTATTTGTGGCGTGCGTCTTGATGTTGTTGCACAAATGGAGGGACCTACAGTTTCAAGCCGACTCCGAACGGCAGATATTTTTTATGAGGAGCTTTTTCATGGCAGAAATACACTCGGAGGTATGCCATTGCCTGTCGAGGAGCGACCGCTATTAGAAAAATGTTTTTCTTAATTTTGGTGTTTCACCGAGATTCGAACCTGTGAATTTCGAATGGTGGTCGCGCACCAACCCATTCGGCTACGGCGGCCGTAGGTGAAGTAAAAATGTCTGAATATTTTGCGCTAAATATCGTTGGGCAGCCATAGTTTACTACATACACAGGGTAGTGTATATAGCGGTTTTTTCACTTGATATTTTGACAGTGACAGCTCTTCTATATATTTGGAAACCTTTTTTGAATTTTTGAAAATACACCACTATATGGACTACCCCGTACAGGTCATATTTAAAGGCAATTCAGAGATGAAATTATGCCTAAAAAACAAGGTCTTTGAGAGCTTTCCGTTTGCAGGTGGCAGTCCTTTGCTGCAGCTTTCCACAATAAAGGTAAAAACAGAGAAAATTCGATCATTTATTAAGTACAACCACAACCAAGGATAAAAGTCGGGGAAGGAAAAAAAATATTTTCCAATGCAAAGGCAAGAATGACCTCAACCATTCCATGCTGGTACCATCGACATCGAAATAAATTACGTTCTGGTAGGTCAATCCTCAAAGTGTCGATAAAATCGTAGAAGTTGTGTACCCTGACCAACATGTGAGCACTTACTGCATTGCCCAAGTACTGAAAAATAGCGAGGAAATCGTTTGAAACATTTGCATAAGACTGGTCTCAAGAAGCAACTTGATGTAAGAGCGCCACGTGAATTTGCGCTATGGATCGATGTGGACCGAATCGACGCCTCCAGGTCTTGGCTGAAACGGAACGTAATCGATCCGTTTTAGAAAGGAATGTAAGTAACCGGTTATAACAACATACGGTGAGGCGTCCCTTGGATTATTTGTTTCTGCAAAGGATTTTTGAACGCTTGAGCATTAGCGACGGCGAGTATCGGAGTATGAACTTTACGTCGACAAAGCGCAGTAAATAAAGACCAACGGCTTCGTTGGCTCAGCCATATCGTCCGAATGAATACAAACGCTCCGACTCTAAAGGTATTCGATGCAGTACCAGCTGGTGGTAGCAGAGGAAGAGAAGGCCTTCTCTCTATGTTGGAAAGATCCGGTGTAGAAGGGCTTGGCTTCTAGACCGCATTTCTGTTAGTACAGTAGTTGATACAATCACCGGGAACTGCCTAGTGGGAACACATGTGAAGCGTATGAGATTCACTTGTATTGACTTCTGTCGCAGCTACAGGAACGAGAGCGGTATTAAAGGCATTGAGTAGTTTCTATGCCACTGCCGAACTCTTGTCAGAATAAAACATCGCTGTGTAAACTCTCACTTTTTTGGATGTCTAGCAGACTTAGCATCCGCAGCCATTCACAATATTTCAGAGTTTATGAAGAAATTTTGAATTATAGGGGACTTGGGCAAGTGGTGTCTCAGTGGTTACCCAGGTCTAAGTTAGCACCTTCAGTGTCACCACCGCAACCTGACTTAACCTAAGTATGGTAGTTATACAAACCGTATCCATGCCGGAGGTTAACATATCTATGGCCATCACTACGGCATAATATTTATCGATACCCAGCAATTTCGCCACTACGCTCTTCGGCTCCGTTTCACCTTCCGCTTCGATGCGACATATGGCTTCGTCAACATATTTCGAGGTGATCTCGGTAATGTTGTTATAAGCGTCCATTAATTTCTTGAAACCGGGAGTTTCAAAATACTTCCACAGTGATGGTGTCATATCGTATTTAACACTTAGATTGAGAAAACGAGTCATCATCTGGGATAAAGTTATCGCATCTTTGCTAGCATTTCCATTAATCAAATTTAGACGTTTGTTTAATGCAACGTAGGAGACCGACTCAAAGGCCCACATTTTTAGTTCATACTCTAAGTCCATTTTCAGTAGACCAGTGATGGGATCTCGGCACGTTTCAAACCTGTGAGAAAAAATATGTCGATGGAAGAAAGTATTAAGAAAACAAAATGGAAAAGGCCATAACAGTTAATTAACTTATCTACGAATTCCATAGTGATTCTGTCCAGTTCTGGCAGGGCACTTCGTATGCTTGCCGATTTCATCAGAACCGGATTAATTTTATTACGCATATCCCCCCAACTGCTGCCATGTCTATTGAAGAAAGCAGATTTAAAACAAAATCATTAAGAAGGAAGGAGAAATTAAAAAACTAAAAAGGAACACGGCATTTTACTCTGTTACAAGTCCGCTGCAGCCCTTAAAGAAATCTGGTCGCTTGACTTTACGATAATAATCGAAGCTCATTAATGCCTCACGTATCGGCCAAATGCCTTCGATGCGATAAACCATCTCGAAATCTTCAGCATTATAAGTGAAAACGGTGTCATGCCGACCAAACATACCCTTCAGGAGGAAAAGGTCACCATATTTATTGCGTAGTTTTTTATTCATATCGACATAATTTAAATTATGGAGTTCGCCTACAATTTTAGTAAAGCAAAAAGAAAACAAGAAAAAGAAAACATAAATTACTAGATATGTAAATTATTTCCGTATAATGGAAGTTAGGAAAATTTTTAAATTTCAGTTTGTTAGAAAATCGACTGAGAAATTATGACAAAGAACTAACCTCCCGGTAGAAAGCTAAGGAAAAACCCAATTTTCGACGGCCCAGGTATTGATTTATATTCCTTTGCATTCAGCCATTCGGGGTCTGTACGCTCCGGAGCATTGCGGTGGATGAGCGAGTTGAGTTGTTGTTCGGTCTAAAAGAAATGTGCAGATGTATGTACAATATGTTTCTTGTAATATATGGTTATTAGTTTAAGAAGGCTCTTTTCCCATCTGCCCAACAAAGAGGGCATTTCTGTTCGGGCCGTTCCTAAGTTCAAAAAGCTTTTCACTTCTGTAAACAAATCACTATAATCGCATTAGAGTTGGTTTCTCATTTCAAAAATGTGAAAGATAAAAATTATCAAAGTTGTGGAAAGATATGTCAAAGAGGTTCTGGCAAGTTACAGCAGCAACGGGTAAGCGGCCTGCAAGTGGAGAAATGCCATTGGGAAATTCAGGAGGTAAAAAAGTTTGATAAGGGTTAGTCGATGAAAATGATGTTTGCTCATGTCATTCTGCAACGTTTTCGGAGCCATTATCTAGGGAGTGTGTATTGGAATTGGCCACAAAAACCACTACTTCTATTTGACCAAAGACCTTGTTTTTCTTATTCATTCGCAATTCACTACCGAATGTAAGTAAAAATTTAAAATAAAATTTATAAAATAAATGTTTAAAATAAATTATTATATTATAAAATAAATTTTATTTTATATTGGTTAAAAACTAATATTTACAATAAAATGTGTAAATACAAATCTATAATTCTAATATTTGAAAAAGTATCTCTTTCTACGGGTAACTCCAAAATATGAGCAATATTTTGAGCTCCAATATATTGGCATACATTCGGCAGCCATGATAACTTCTTTCTTCTGATGCCTCGTCTGGCTTCAATTTTTCCTTATAGTATAAGCTGCAGTTGATTATAAAGGGTGATGAATTTACAGTTATCGGAATTCAAATTGAATTAAAATAACGAAAATTCAAATTGATTGGACAATCTTTATTATTGTTGTGTGCATTTATTTTTAAAAGATAATCCACTTCAAATATGGGCCGCAAATGCGGTGTAGTTCGGCCATCAGCAAACACCAATTTTGAATCGCTCGCTGAAGGACTTCAGTCAGTATCTCGTGAATACCTTTAGTAAGAATACTGAACAAAATAATGTATTTAGTTTGGCAGTAGTCATGCGTGATCTGTCAAAAACAAAAAACCCTATTTTAAAATATATCTCAAATCTGATCACCCTTTACTTATAACTTCCGCATATGTGGCACAGTAGGTAGTTTTTCGGCGTTTACTGCATCTTTGAAGCCCTTTTTTGCTATTTAATCTTCGAAGTACTACAGAGTTGGAGATACGGTCGGTCCACGGAATTTTCCGTAGTCTTCTTAGTATCCACATTTCGAATTATTATAGGGAAATTTCATCGTCCAAGTTTTCATGCCACATAAGTTGCCATGCCATAACATCAAACAAACCAATCATGGCTTTCTTAGAGCACTGCTGTATTTATGAAGTGTTGTAGCCATTATTATGCGGCATTTAATTTTCATTGAATTCGCATTTGAATCGTCGCATTTATCATTGATGAAGCGCCCAAGGTATTCAAATTTATATGGCTCAAGATCAAGCCAAGAAATAACCTTCCGAGCTTTTCCATGTCACTGATTTGCTGAACGTATTTGAATTTTAACTCGAAATATTATGGGGATCCCACTAAGCAACTTCCAGGGCTTACTAAGCATAATTTCGGTAATTTAAAAATAAGAAAGCAATTTTAAGGGTGTATTTTTCAAAACAGACAAACACAATTTTTCTCCAACATTTTTATGTATATAAAATCTTATTCAAAAAAAAAAAATACAAAATTTACTCCAAAATAAATAAATAAAATCGTAACCCAAAAAATATATAAAATCATATTCCAGAATAAATAATAAAATCTTATTTAAAAAAATATTAAACCTTATTCCAAAATCAATAATAAAATCTTATTTCAAAATAAATTATAAAATTTTATTTAAAGAAAAAAACTTTTTCCAAAACCATTAATAAAATCTTAATATATTAAAACAAATATATAAAATCTTATTCCAAAATAAATAATAAAATCTTATTTAAAAAAAAAAATATTCAATCTTATTCCAAAACAAATAATAAAATCTTATTTAAAAAAAAAATATTAAATCTTATTCCAAAATAAATAATAAAATCTTATTTAAAAAAAAAATATTAAATCTTATTCCAAAATCAATAATAAAATCTTATTTAAAAAGATAATAAATCTTTTCCAAAATCAATAATAAAATCTTATTAAAAAAAAAAAATATCTTATTCCAAAATAAATATTAAAACCTCATTCCAAAACAAATAATAAAATCTTTTTTAAAAAGATAATAAATCTTTTCCAAAATCAATAATAAAATCTTTTTTCAAAATAAATAATAAAATTTTATTTAAAAAAAAATGTTAAATCTTTTTCCCAAATTAATAATAAAATCTTATTTAAAAAAAAATATATAAAATCTTATTAAAATAAAATATATAAAATCTTATTCCAAAACAAATAATAAAATCGTATTCCAAAATAAATTATAAAATCTTATTCCGGAAAAAATTTAAAATCTTCTCAAATAAATAACAAAATCTGATGCAAAAAAATATAAAAACTTAATATATTAAAAAATCTCTTTCCAAAATCAATAATAAAATCTTATTAAAAAAAGAAATGTAAAATCTTACTCCCAAAAACGAAAAAAAATATTAAAAAGTATATTCCATCGTTAAGAATTAAATGAAAATAGCTAAAATGTTACAAAGAACCAAACCGAAAATTTTCTTTTAAAACTCTATACCAAAATTATCAGCATTTAATAAATCTCAAATGAATTTTTTTTTTCTAAGTTCTTTCATTTTACTACCTTTTATACTCCAGCTCACAAATAAACAAATTAAAAAAAATTACCAACAATGTCCAAAATTATAATACTTGGCTCGCGGCACATAGAATCACTCACCTATATTTGTATTTATTTATTAATTTTTATTTCATATTTAACCGTGCGGCCAACGCTTTAAAAATTGCCATTGAATTTGTTGGTGAAAATTGCACCTTCCGTTAAATTTGGTACGAAATGTTTACAGATCGATATTATTTCGTCTTTTTTTTGAATATCCCTTCATAAATATTTGAAACAAAAAAAAACGATACAAAAAGAAACTGTGAAGTATTGGTTTTTTTAATTTTTAAATATTTATTACACTTTTGGAAGTTTTTAGACTCATTATAATAAAAATTAATTTTTTGTTTTTTAAATAATGCATAGGATATCACTTCTTGAACACTTAGGAAGAGAAGTTAAGAGAGGGGATTAAATAATATCCATCTGGAAAAATTGTATACAAAATTTACAGAAAAGCACTTTTTTATGCAAATCCAACGAAAATGTTTAAAAAGTTGGCGGCACGGGTAAATATTAAATAAAGATATACGTATATATACATGTATATATCGGTAACAAATTTTGCGGGTAGCATCAGGAAGAATTTTCTTTAAGCATCCTGGTGTATGCATTTAAATACAGAATGGGTCCATATGGTGGTTTCTTTTAAGAATTCAAAAAATTTAACAAAATTCATTTTGTCTGAGAGCAGAATTAGTGAAATCTTCCCAAAAATTATTCTACTGGACCTTCTCGAAGCATCTAAATATCTAACAAATTAATTCTTTTAGACTTTCTACAAAAGCATTAAAACGGCATTGTCGTGATCAAGTTAAAATATTAGTGTTCAGAACTTACTCTATATAAGATAAGCATTTTAGTTGTTTTTGTTGCTTTCTCCGATTAGGCCATACTAAAAATGTTGACCTAAGAATGCAATAAGGCTTTGTATATTTTATTTTTTATATAAATACACGGTCGAGTATCTTCACCCTGAGCTGAAACACTTGCGTTCTCTAAAGTAATTATTTAATAGTCACACCTAGTATATTATAAATATATATAAAGGGTGCTCTTTAGATGCAGAGAAAGTTAAATGAGAATATGCCATACAAAATGTTCTTAATCTCAGAAGAAGTAATCTAAATGAATCAATCAGGTGGTCAAAGCTAAGCAAACTGGAGCTCTTTCTGAATGTAATGACGTTTCAACAATGGATTGTGGATTATTATAGCTAATTGACACTGTTTTTTTTTTATAAATTTCTAAAAGTGTCAATTGCTTTTCCGGCGTGAGTCTATTCATGTTGAATTGGCATGCAAACTAACCTCAAAACAAACTTTCAAATCATTGTCGAAAAAAAGTTCTTGACCTCTAAAAAACAACCATTGCATATTTTCTGACTTTTTTGCTGCGAAAAGTTACCCATTTTGTAAACACCTAACCATAGAATAAATTTCTGAAACAACACGAATTTACTTTCAGCTAAAAAATAAAAAACATGAACTAAGAGTTCAAATTCCAAACGCTGGGTGAGCCACCTGTATAATTTTTTTTAAATGAAATCAGTTTTCTGATACAGAAGGATTCAAAGAAAGAAAATCGACTTTCCAAATGAATATCTTCTATTTCTTTACCTATAAAAAGAGAAATTTATACTCAAACTCATTTTTTAACTCAATCGCAACTAAGTTTGGAAGCCACTTATTTTTTTTTAATACAAATTTTAGTTATTTAAAAAAAAACAATTTTTTATTTATAATATAAAATGTTAATATAATCCTTTAAGAATATGTCAAACAATTTTTAAAACGTAAATTTAAGTATTCCTGATATTATAGATCGTCAACCGTGACAACTCTATTCTTTGCGATCGAGCGCTGGGAGAGGAATTTTCATGTATTCAAACTTTAGACGCCTTTTTCTCGAAACTGTATTTTTCGAATTGGCTTACACGATAACTGAAAAAGTTATCAACCGATCTCCCTGTAATTTTGCACACATCTTTTTTATGACATTTCTTTCAACGTGAATTTACAATTCGAAAATTTTTCGAAAAATAATTTTTTCGACGCAAAAATAGTAGGAAAATTCGCCCCAAAATTCATTTTTTTTTTCTGAAGAATTTAATTCGGAGTATTTTCCCATTTTGTTTTTAATTCATATAAAAATTATGACATTAGTAAACAAAAAAATTTTTGGTTTTTTGTATACAGGTCACTGACGCCGATGCTACAATGCCAGCCGATTGAGAAGCCTCGCTGCGACCATCCTGGAAGAATTGAGTGTACATCCGCCATTTTAAATGATTCAAATTAAAAAAAATGTTATATTACATTATTTTAATGTATAAGTAACCTGTATGCCAATTTTGAAAAAAATATATTGACTTCTTCATTTTAAATAACTTTAATGAAAATCAGAGAAAATATGACCGTTTACAGGTATCTGCCCCCTTAATAAAAAAAGCGGGTAACCCTCCTCTTGAATTGCGCTGAGCAGCACTGGACTGTTGTAACATTCTTCTGGTCCGCAACCTATACTTATTTTTATCCAAAATGAGACTTGCTTTTGCTTTCTTTTTTCTTTAATTTTTAAATGTGAAATATTCGCACACGCGTCGCATTTATTATGCAAGGGATAAATAAAAAAATAATAATAATTGTTCAGACGCAAACACAGGGTAGCTAAGCAAAAACAACAATAATAATAATCACACTGCCGGCTGAGTTCAGTGCACTGATCGCATATCATATCTATTCGTACATACATACGAATAAATTTACTTATGTATACATGTATATGTTCACAAGTATTAAAACCAATTTCGCAGATTTTATTTTGGCTTCTTTTAAGTCAAGCAGTGATAAAGAAGTCTGAAAAATTTAAATATTCAAGTAATAAAATTTTTTATTGTATCTTTTGCTTATTTAATTTACTTCATTGTTTGCATATACATTTTTTAAATTTCCTTTTAAATATAGTCTTGTTACTTAACGCTCATTTAATCCGCTTGACAAATATTTTTTTTATTTAGTATAAATTTATATGAAGTTGAAAGCCTTTTGATATTCCGTATATTACTGGGTAAAAATAAAAGCTTTTGTACGCTGCACTTTTCACCATACTGTGGTAAACAACTTAGCATAAGCGCTAATCAGCTGTTTGGTACAACAAAGCACAATAGAGATAATGCAGAAGAATCAGGTGTTATGCTGACATAATTTTCTTCTAATTTTTTTTCGTTTTTTGTTTACAAACAATTCTTTCTTTCTATTTACTTTTCTATTATTTCCCATATTTATATTGGGTGAAGCAAACAGCTCTCAACTTTTTTCGTTCGACGGTTATGTGTAATTATTCTTATGCAAGTGGCTCCAAATATTTTCTGACCATGAATGATTATTTATGATTGTGTTTAGGTTAATAAATAAATTAATTATACCTTTGTTAATAAAAGTTCGCTGGGTGTGGTAGTGAACGAGGACAAAACGAAGTACTGTTGACAGTTTTGATTACGAGGTTGTAAAAGAATTCGTTTATTTAGGAACCAGGGATAACACCGATAACAATGTTAGCCTGGAAATCCAACCTAGAATCTCTCTTGCCAACAAGTGCTACTTTGGACTAAGTAGGCAACTGAGCAGTAAAGTCCTCTCTCGACGAACAAAACTAACACTCTACAAGACTCTCATCATGCCCGTCCTAACGTATGGCGCAAAAGCCTGAACGATGACAACATCCGATGAAGCGACGCTTGGAGTGTTTGAGAGAAAAATTCTGCGGAAATGTTTGGACCTTTGCACGTTGCCAACGGAGAATATCGCAGGCGTTAGAACGATGAGCTATATGAGCTTTCCGACGACATAGACATAGCGCAGCGAATAAAGATCCAGCGGCTACGCTGGCTGGGTCATATCGTCCGAATGAATACAAACGCTCCGACTCTAAACGTATTCGATGCGGTACCAGCTGGTGGTAGCAGAGGAAGACGAAGGCCTCCTCTAAGTTGGAAAGATCAGATGGAGAAGAACTTGGCTTCACTTGGTGTTTCCAACTGGCAACAGTTAGCACGAGAAAGAAACGACTGGCGCGCTTTGTTAAACTCGGCCAAAATCGCGTAAGCGGTTATCGCGCCAATTAAGAAGAAGAAGAAGAGATATATGTAGTACCTTCCGCCCTTCTCACTACTCATCTAAAATTACATCGCAACGAAAATTATCTTAAAATTCTACTTGAACGTAATCGTATACACCACACCAAAATACTGTAAGACCAACCAAATTTCTTATGTTTTTATTATCAATTTAGGGCTAAGAATTTATATTTTTAATATTTGAACTTTTATTAATAAGTATTGTAAAAATACCCAGAAATAAGAATGCATCTCACGAAATTTAAGTTAAATATTCAGAAAATTAAAATTTATAGAATCAAGAAAGTACAGGGTGGGCCAAATAAGACCTACTAATGTTAAGCACAAATAACTTTTTTATTTTTTCGCATATTTATTTTTCTCTTTTTGTTGTAGGTTATAATTGAATTGTTGGAAATTTATTATGGAACTCTATCGCAAGACCACCAACAACGACTACAATACGCTATTGGTTTTACACAATTAGCCACACAAATTGATTTTGTAAATAATGTTTTGATGTCGGATGAAGCTCTTTCTCATTTAAATGGTTATGTTAACAAACAAAACTGTAGATTGTGGGGCTCTGGAAATCCAAGGGCAACACACCAACATCAGTTGCACCCATCTAAATGTACTGTTTGGGGCGGTGTTATGGCCACTAGAGTTATCGGTCCATATTTCTTCGAAAATGAGGATAAAACGCCCGAATCGATTTCAGAAGCTTTTAACAGAACATTGATTGAAAACTTTTTGCGGCCAATGGCAGAGCAGTATCCTAATTTGTGGTTTCTACAAGACGGAGCAACTCCGCATACTGCTAGTAGTAATAGTGGTAGCATTAGTAGGTCTTATTTGGCCCACCCTGTATTAGACAAATGTTATTATATTAAAAAAAAAACAAGTACAATTCTTGGGGTTAGTTTATAATTCGGAGTTAGTCCTTTGTTTTGGATGCTCATTTAATTATAACTTGTGAAAGTCTTCGATGCATCGATTTGATAAAGTTTTTTGTAATATTTTGATGAATTTTTGACCATTCGACATTAATCAGACTTCTAAGGCTCTTAGCGCTATCAAACTGTCTTCTATTTCTGAAAACCGATTGAGAAAGTATTTCCCATACATTTTCGATTAGGTTAAGCTCAGGGCTGCAGGCAGACCATTCTAAAAAACTAGTTTTTACGCATCCGAAAACTCTTTTGTTGCTTTAGAAGTACCATATAAACAGTTGCGGTGTTATACTGAAAAATCCACTCCTCATTGAAATTATCATCAAAAAAGTAATAAGTATTTTTCAACTAGAAGTTGTAATATAGTTGACACTATTTATTTTCGTGGATTTGAAACATATGGACGTTTTGCCTTTGACACTATTGGCTGTCCAAACCATGAAAGAGTCCCTGCCAAAATTAAGAGCCAATCTCTCCTGCTTTTGCTTCCATTTATCATATCAACACATTTGAGAACCATCTGGTCCGTCCAGATTGATTTTTTTTTTTTCATAGGATAAAATTACTATTTTCTATTTATTTTCCCAAAATTGGCACTTTTTTGCAAACAGCCATCTGACCTGATTTTGTCCTGTTCTAGACTAGAAACCGCTTGCAAAATTTCTTCCCAACAATGGATAGTAGTTTCCAAATTAAGAGCGTGTTTAATTTCAGCAGGAATATTTAATTTATTTACTCATTTATAGCTAAACGTGTGATATCCCGAATATATCTAGCACAAAGTTTTGGTTTTCTACCACTTCTACTGGCACATCCGTCCTTTTTATTCAAATTGAAGTAATGCCAAACACAGTTTTGCTTCTCTTTAATTCTGATGCAATCTCTCGCATTGTAAGGTCTCTCTCTTTCCTTACTGCTCAAATTCAGACAAAGCTTTTTCGTGGGACAAATTTTTTACTTCTGAACCAAAACAGGCACATAAACATGAGAACGAGCTAAAGCGATCAAAAGCACTTTTTATATGATTTAATAACACAGGCCGACAAAATTTAACCAACATTCAGACCCAGAAACCAGACTATATATTTCCGAAGGTTTATGATGCGCTGAATCCAAATCCGGCCTCAGAATTGCTCTATTAGTTTGAGTTTTCGAGATATCCTAACCTAAAAGTGCAAAAAACCCCATTTTTGCCCATATTTGAGGTTAAGTAGCCTTGCAGATGTTTTCTTTCACCAAAATTAAAGGATGGCATCTTTAAATACAATCCTTCTTTTTTCAAATGGCGTTTTGTTTGCTCAAATATCATTTTTTTCGCAGAGATATCGCTTTTTGAAATTTTCATGTTTCGAAATTTTCCTACACCTGAAAATCGATTAAGATAACATAGACATGATATATTCGATTACTAATTTTCTTGAATTGAGTCTTATTTTTCTTAAAATTTTGTCTCACACCATAAGTGTGCTGACTCACCACATCCCTACACTATCTAACCTTTGGGTACCGAGTCACACACAGCCCTAACCCCTAGAAACCACCCCTATCATACCGCGAGCAGGCTAACCCACATAACCGCAAGCAGGCTTTTCCACAAACTCCAAATTTACATACTATTAATCCATATATTTCAGGCCCTCAAACCCAAGAAAATTAGTAAGCGACTATATCATGTCTATGTTATCTTAATCGATTTTCAGGTGTAGGAAAATTTCGAAACATGAAAATTTCAAAATGCGATATCTCTGCGAAAAAAATGATATTTGAGCAAACAAAACGCCATTTGAAAAAAGAAGGATTGTATTTAAAGATGCCATCCTTTAATTTTGGTGAAAGAAAACATCTGCAAGGCTACATAACCTCAAATATGGGCAAAAATGGGGTTTTTTGCACTTTTAGGTTAGGATATCTCGAAAACTCAAACTAATAAATTAATTTTAGTTATCAAACCGAATTTTGCATGGACAGAGAAGCAGATATTAGTTTAAATTATTTCGGATACTTTTCCTTGTAGACTAGTGTAATTTTAAAGTAATAATAAATATTTTACACTTCTAAATTAAAAGCAATCACTTTTGGTCTTATAATTATTTCGTTTGCACAGAACAAGAATTTACGTGTTAGTAAAATTCCAGCAATAAATGCAGAATAATTTCCGTTTTAAGCTCACAATCAACGAAATTACATCGGGGCATTTTTCTATTATTGCTTTACCTACCTACCTTAACCTATCGAACTGTGTTAATGGAATTTGCAACAACTTAAATACCTACTTCACTTTCTTTTGATTATTAATTATTAAATGATTATTTATTGTTTAAAATTTACGAATGAATCGAAAGTTTTGAACGAACACAAGTCATTTACATCTCGTAAGTTTTTAAATAACGCGTCCTCTTCTTCTTCATTCCATTTTCACAAATAAGTTTACTAGAATGCGTACAATAATGAAATGCCATTCTAATTTGTGGCATGTGAGATTTTGGCAATTGAACAAGAAACTAGATTTTTAATATTGCCACTGTATACCAAAATTATGAAAAATATTCAAACATACTAAATAAGCAACGTACATAGGTGATTATAGGTGATTTTATCAAGTGCACGGTGAATGCTGTCATTGATCACTCACCGCTGTCGTATAGCCGCTGATCAGCCGTTGTGCTTGAAACCCGGCACAGCTCAGCTCTGCCAGCCTAGCAGTTCTTCGACCGGTTTGGTTCACTGCATATAGCTTTTTCCACATTCTGTTTCGATACTTTTTTCTGATCTCTTGTTTTTATTGGTCGTTTATATTTACCGTATATTTACTTAAACACATATATATATATGTATGTGTGTATTTGTAATATCTGAGTGCACAACCACCGAATTCAAGAATAACAAGGAAAATGCGATGCAGCTCCAAAGTCGCTGAAACCTGCAGCTTTACTGAATATTCAAGTAATTCTGATCTCTGCATTTAAATCATAATAAGACTGTATTTTTTTTTATAAAAAACGATTGCGAAAAAATTTTGAGAAAATGCATTGAGCAAGATAAGATATTCAATAAACGTGTAAGCTACACTGAAAAAATACAATGAAATAAAATTGAAAAACGTTAAAGAAACATGTAGAGTGAATGAAATTAATTAAAAAACAAAAACGAAAAAAAATAAGAAACACCGAAATAAATTGAAATAAAATGAAAAAAACACAGACAGAATAAAATTACTAAATAAATTAAAAAAGAAGCGGAAAAAATTAAAAAAATAGATAATGGGGAAAAATATGGAATGATATTTATTCAGCCAACATCAAATTAATTCAAATAACAAAAAAAAAATAATATAATAATTAACAAACATTGAAGAAAAAAGTAATGTATGTGCTTTATAATAAATAAAACATTACGGTTAGATTAAATTCACAATAAAGTAAAATAAAAAAATAATTACTACGATTAGATAGTAAAAAATGAGGGAAAAATAAAAACAACAAGATGAGGTGAAATAAAATTACTTATATAAAAATAAATAAAAATTAATAAAAATTAATTAATAAAAAAATAGGTAATATAATAAACTTTAATAGAAGATAAAAAATATATAAAAAAGTAAATGTAAAAATTTAATTAAATTAACAGTAAGTAAATATGTAAACAAGGGCGGCCGCCGCACAGTGGTTCTAAATCGACGAAAAGCGGAAACAATTCAATATCTTGCAAACGGATAGTCCGAATGAGCTGAAAATTGGTACACTGAAAATTCATAAAATGTCTAAGCTAAAACTAGAAAATATTTTGGAAATTCTAAATAGTTTTGAAAAACTACGGAATTGAAAATAATATTTTACAAAAACTTGTCCTTTTTCTATTATGAATAAGAATAAAAACGGATTTCAAACTCGTAAAAATAAATTGTTAACCCTTCTAACTGCTTATTTGTCAGGGTTGAAGTGACCCAAAGGTCGTTTAATTGCTAAAAATAAATAAAACTCAATTGCATTATTGTTTTTTATGTTTTAACTTATGTACTAAATCTAGTCGCAGTAGAAAAGTTTAAAGAAAATCATAATTTCAAAAATTAAGTTTAATTTCAAATGGTTTTAGTAAATATGGCGTTAATTAGCACTACTAATATTTTTTTGTTTTTGTGTTTTATTTTAAAAAGATTTTTTTATAAAGATAATAAAAAAATCATTATGAAAAGTTATTATTATTCCTTAAGAAAAAAACGAATATTATTACTTTATTCGTTATTGTTAATATCGCGTAACAAGTTTTTTGCCTCATCACTTAAAATAAGAAATTTCTTTTTTGGAGTCGGTCTTAATTTGTTGATAAAAGGGTCAGATGATAGCAGCATCATGTGCATAACATCTTCATTTGTTGAAACCCTATCACACTTTCTTGTATGCAGATTCCGATAGCGTTTATAATCCTTGTTTCTACATTCTTGAGCTTCTTCAGAAAGCGCGCCAACAGAAAATGTACAGTTTTCAATTATTTGCTTACCATGCAATAATACTTTATGTACTGATGATGGCATGTTATAACATCCATAGTTGGCGACTAACATTTTTGCAGTATCATATGCATAATTATCAAATTTACAACTATCCACCGGTTCTGTGCAGGTTATTGCTTCTAAAATCACAGCACATCTATTAATTATTTCTTCTTTAACACCTGTTATTTCAGAAGCTAACGCAGGATTGGCAAAAAATCTCCTGGATGTGTTGCCATCATTGGTAGTTCCCTTACCTTGCTTTACCATATCTAATCTAAGTCCAGTTTTCTCCGCAAATTCATTCTGAATTTGTGCTTTTCGCTTTTCTTTTATTGGACGCGTTTCGGCATTCGTTTTCCAGCACATTATTGGTAAGTTATATGCTATATGTAAAATGTATTCCATAAATTTGATACGCGCGTGTAAAGGAGACATACCAAATTTGATAGCTTCAGGATTTATAGGCCGAGCTTTAATTTTTTCTAAGCAATTCATTTGAGATGTGGTTGCGAGACATATGAAGCAAGAAGAAGATGCAGGAGTTTCGGTTACAGCTTGAGCCGTTTTGCCATCCAACATTGTAAAGAAAAACTCATGCCGAACTTTAAAAACTCGATTTCGTATATCAACAACTGAATCTTGTATTTGTGCGATTTCCGCATCTACTCTATTTTTTTCAGCTCGAATCTTTTCAGGGGTTTCCTTTGCGAATTGAAATTGGATACATCGACAATATCTCGTAGAAGAAGGACGTTCGTTTTTCCATACTACGTTGTTGTTTATTCGACAGGACAAATTTAATGGCACTATTGATGTCATAAATAGATTAGAATCACATAACTCTTTATCACCAAGTTTTTGGCTGTATTCGCATTGTCCAGACGCACCATCACAACCCCATTTAGAATACATTATTAATGATTCATCGTCAATTTCAGCGATTTCATCCTCAGTCATCGAATGAAGCAGCCGCTTTGCTGTGTGGTCTATAAGTTCTTGTAAATCAATAGACGCTGAAGTATCCGTAATTGTCATGCTTTCAGGATAACACCTTTTCTTCGCATCCAAAATCTTACTATAAGGAGGAAGAATGTCGTGGCCCTCTTTTTTTAAACCTTGTCTCAAAACTTGGTATTGGTATTTCGACATTTCCGTTTGTATAAATATAGCAAGTGCTTTGTCAGCGTCGATATGGTGCATTTTTGGAGCCTTTGTGCGTGATTTAGCAGCACTTTTAATTTGCTCATCGGAATATAATGAACGAACTTGACTTATTTTATATCGTTTAGCACGCGTACAGCAATTCTCAAACTTTTTTTGAGGTCTACCGACTCTTTTTGTAATTTTTTTTTAAACAGAAGCACACTGTACATCTAAATTGAAGTGAAAAACTCCTTCAAGCCAACTACTATACTTAGCTTCAAATTTGGCTTTTGTCCTGCTACAAGTATTCCATTTTTTATTGAAGTGTGGTAAAAATCGCTGTTTTATTTGAAATAAAACTTTTTGAATTTGAGAATCGCTGACGTTAGGGTAAGTATTTTTAAAGAATAACTGTAATTTATCAAGATCGCGATTATTATCAATGATCTTTTTATACAAAATTTTATAGGAAATCGAAAAATTTTCCATTTCAATAAAGTAATTCAATAAATTCTAATTATTTAAATAAGTATACTCGTATAGAATCTACGGAATGTTTGGTTTGTAAGAAGGAGCGAGTATTTTCCTAGTAAGTGCAGTATGTCAATGAACTTACACAAAAAAAGGTGGCATCAAAGTAAATCCAACTGCATTAATCAGAGACTGAACCCATTACAAAATGTTGTCTAAAAAGCTAAAAATTAATGTCAGGGTTGAAACTTTGATAAGATAGAAAATATTTATTCATTAACCAGTACGCAATATACTTGTAAAACAAATTATTTAAATGAAATATGAAATTAAGCAAAATGCAATTAGAAGAATGTTTTCTTGCTAATTTCGAATAAAGGCAGCTAAATTATATTTGTCGAACTCTCCAAGATAACGCTGCGATTCGCCGGTGGCTACACTTTTTAATGACATTTATTTCAACTCCTTGACTTTATTCTCAAAAACATTTTTTTATTATTCCAAATGCTACTTCGACCAGTATTTGTATTTCATCAACAAGTGCTTTTACACAGTACATAACACAATTGATTTCATCAAGATTTTGAGCTAATACGAACATTTAAAGACCTCAAACGGCCAAGGTGGCAGCTGGTGGCAGCTGATTTTACATCTATCTGATTGCGCAGAATGTACTTAATACTAAAATATAGTACTCAGCTTGGAGAAGAGTGGAGCTTTTTTTATAGACCTCCTAATCGCATACTCTTTTACATATTTTCTTTCGATTAACTGATTTATGTTCTACTAAGACCATGATAACTGGAGGAACGATATTATATATTCTATCTAAGGTACTATCCATACCTAATATAAAAATCATAAAAGATTTTAAATATTGTTCATCCAGCTAAGGAACTTATTAATCAACCTTTTATGAAAAATATTCAGAAAAACCTGCTGCCAGCAATAGTGCAACTTTGGCGATTTTTCCTGCGCAGCACATATCATATAAATAAATGAATTTCTTTTTTTCAGAAACCTCATTAAATTAGCTATTCAGAAAAAATTTTTTAAAATATTTTTGTTAATTTTCATCATTTGGAATTTTTTCCGCCCAGAAACCACTATGTAAAAGAGTATGCGATTAGGAGGTGAAACACCAAAATTAATAAACACTTTTTTCTAATAGCGGTCACCCTCGGCAGGCAATGGCAAACCTCCGAGTGTATTTCTGCCATGAAAAAAGATCCTCATAAAAATATCTGCCGTTCGGAGTCAGCTTAAATCTGTAGGTCCCTCCATTTGTGGAACAACATCAATACGCACATCACAAATAGAAGGAGGAGCTCGGCCAAACACCCAAAAAGGGTGTACGCGCCAATAAAAAAACACAATAAAAAAATATGTAAACACTTAAACGTAATGAATAGAAAACAATGTTCGAAATCAAAATAAAATAAAATAAAATAAAATAAAACAAAAAAAAATATTGAATAAATAATATATAAGAAAAAATATAAAAAGTAAATTAAATTAAAGTGGAAAATAATAACTAAATTAAATTAGTAATAAAATGATGCAAAAAATTAAAAATAACATAAACCAGAAGCAAAAAAAATATTAACGGGACAGATACCAGTAAAAATTGGAAAAAAAATTTTTTATTTTTTTTCATAAAATGTTAATATAATCCTTTAAGAATATGGCAAAAAAATTTTAGATCGTAAATTTAAGTATTTCTTATATAATGTATTGTCAACCGTGACGACTCTTTTCTTTGCGTACTAGCACTGGGAAAGGTATAGTTATATAGTTCAAACTTAAGACGCGTTTTTCTCAAAACTATATTTTTCGAATTGGCTTACACGATAACTTAAAAAGTTATTGACCGATCTCCCTGAAATTTTGCACACATCTTTTTTATGATATTACTTTCTACGTGAATTTAAAATTCGAAATTTTTTCGAAAAATAATTTTTTCGAAGCAAAAATAGTAGGAAAATTCGCCCCAAAATTCATTTTGACGTGATAATGTCTTATAATTCGATTTAACAGGCTGCACGCACGAAAAAATGTGTCGTTACCTTGCTCATTAGTGTTACCTAGCTCATTGCCGTTACCTTGCTCATTTGTCGTTACCTTGCTCATTGCCGTTACCTTGAATGAACTGCAAGCGAAAGCGCGGAACGAACGACAAAGCAAACAAAGCAAACGAACGGCAACGTTCGACATCTTGCTCTCTCCTACTTAAGTGAGCGTATATATGTATGTATATGCGCATATGTACATTTATAAATTCACGTATTTGTATTTGCATATTCCTTCTTATTGATTATTATTAATTTGATTTACTTGACGAATTTAAAATAAAACCAAGTTTGTTAATAATACCTGTTGTTTTAATGTTATTATTATTTTTTGACGTGATAACGTCTTATAATTCTATGTAGCCGGCTGCACGCACCAAAAAATGCGTCGTTATCTTGCTCATGCGTCATTACCTAGCTTGAACAGCATGTTATGTTATGTTATGTTATGTTATGTTATGTTATGTTATGTTATGTTATATTATGTTATGTTATGTTATGTTATGTTATGTTATGTTATGTTATGTTATGTTATGTTATGTTATGTTATGTTAGGTTATGTTATGTTATGTTATGTTATGTTATGTTATGTTATGTTATGTTATGTTATGTTATGTTATGTTATGTTATGTTATGTTATGTTATGTTATGTTATGTTATGTTATATTTTATTATGTTATGTTATGTTATGTTATGTTATGTTATGTTATGTTATGTTATGTTATGTTATGTTATGTTATGTTATGTTATGTTATATTTTGTTATGTTATGTTAAAGTAATTAAGTATTATATTATGTTATGTTATGTTAACTCATTCTCTATATCCATACAAAATAATTATCTATCAAACAAATAAAATTAAAATTTTCTTTTGAAAAATGCAACCATTCAATCAGTATTTTCTTATGACGTTATCAAGTTAAACTATCGTCAGTAAACCGACTTTACAGACAACCTCTTTTTTTTAAGCATTTTATTGCGCAATTTTTTTGACGTGACAACATCTTATAATTCGATGTAGCCGGCTGCACGCACCAAAAAATGAGTCGTTACCTTGCTTGAACTGCAAGCGAGTGCGTGGAACGAACGACAAATTGGCACAATCGGCCCCCGCGTTCGGAAACGTTCGACATCTGCACACCTACTTGAGTGAACATATATATGTATGTATACGCGCATATGTACATATATAAATTCCCATATTTGTATTTGCATATGCCTTCTTATTGATTATTATTAATTTGATTTACTTGAAGAATTTCAAATAAAACCAAGTTTGTTAATAATACCTGTTGTTTTAATGTTATTATTATTAATTTTTTTATTATATATGAAGGAAAAAATGTATGGTAATATTTACCACATACCTTATAAGATATGTTGTATACCAATATATGTACAGTAGGTTCTGTTTTTAGGCGGCTTTTTTTATGCGATTTTGAAATAGTGCGGTTTTTTTTAAATTACAAATGCATGTCGACCTATCGGGAATTGTACATATAAACAAGATTCTAAACCAGCTAAGCAAAAACTCATCACAGATTACATCATAAATGCTAACCCTACAAGTATGGAACCGCCTGCATTACTATCTATGTAGATCAGACGTGTACATTTCCTCAAGTGACGAAAGTGATTTTACGCCAAATCCTAAACGAACGCGCAACATGTGGGTATTGTCTGATTCTATTTCTGACTTAAATTTATTTTTCGATTCTGACGTTTCTTAAATAAAGATATAATTTTCAAAAATACAATATTTTGTTTATGCGATTTTATTTAATTATTTCAGATTCATGCGGTCTATGGAACGTATCTATAGTTATAATATGGGACTAGTGCCCTTTTTTATGCGATTTAATTACATTATTTCAGATTTATTCGGTTTTAGCACTTTTGAAACGTATCCATAGTTTTGCTATAGAACTAGTAGCTTTTTTTATGCTGTTTTTTTTTATGCTGTTTCTTGCGGAACGTATCTACCGCATAAAAACAGAACCTACTGTGCATATATAAACATGAATACATACATATACTTTGGTTCAATTTTCATAGACTAATATAGAAATGTCCTATGCGAAAACATAAGATCACTTACCGAGAAAAACGCGTTTAAAGTTTTGAGTAACAATAAAGTGGCTTTGAGCGCACACCTTCCAAAGGCTGTATCTGCGAAACTATTATTTGCATCGACTTCCAAATTTAAGATAATATTCTTCAGATGTTGTAGAAATTATTAGGCCAAAAAAAAATCGATTTTTTGAACCTGCGAAACCCATGTAACTCCTTATATTATATGTCCCTCTCTCAACTCTTCTTAACATTGAAAACCTTTTTACACATTTTAAGTGGGGCATAGGGCATCAAGAGGTGTATTCATAGTTAAAATAAGCAACAAAACACCAGAAAATACTGCAGAAACCATAACGACATTTTTACAAAAAGAGTACCTTATCTTGTTACATAACCTTAAATATAGCAAAAAAGTCGTTCTGTTAACAAAAGAGTGTCGCTTAACAAAAAGAACTGATAAATTAAATTGTACATAACCACAACGCATTTATTTAAAAAACACGCACATTCTAAAGACAATTTGTCACGCATACAAAGTTCTTTAAGTATATAGTTCAATAAAATTTTGGTACTCTATTCTCTTTAAATGGGCATTTTAGTGCGTTTTTATATCCAAAGCTAGGCAACACTGTAGTAGCGAAAGAGAGATTTAACTGCTGAAAGCAAAAGAACACCAACAGCAACTGAAATCGGGGGCAATGCGACCATATGTTGAAATAAGTAAAGCTAAATAAAACTGAGTGAATTATTGAACTAATTTAAAAAAAATTATATTTTACAAAATTTTAAACATTACTTTTAAGAAGAGAACTAAGAACTAAGACTCCGAGACTAAATAATAATAAAAATGCTAAATCAAGTTACCAAAATGGTAATCTGGGCATACTGGTGCTAAAACGACGTAACTCATTGTCAAATTCGCTGAGAGCAAAGTAGCGGTACCACGATAGGCGCCATCTCATTATTCTTTCCATCATGCTATGTAGATATATGAGTATACACAAATTGCGCTCCTCAACATGTCTCAAATATTTTCCATACTGTACGTAAAGCTTTAAAGTTGTAGCAGAGAAATGTTGTTTGTAACCGGTTGTATGGTTGGTGCGCTTACTACCGGCGAAGTAAAGCTTTGAGTAGCTGCTAAAACTTAGGTGGGTTGAATACAGGATGCTTCAAATTTTATGAAAAGCTTTTGATGCAGCACGCAAACAACGAGTTGAAAATAATCTGAAAATACATCTAATGAAGTTCGCACACTCTGTGCTTTTCTTTGTTCTTTGCTACAGATTGCAATTGAAGGAAGTTAGAGTTCAAAAAGCAGTGACTAGTTTATGCAAGAAAATAGTTTTTATTTAAATGATGTTTATTAAATAATATAAGCCCTAAAATGGGTGCATTGGATATTTCTTAAATACAGCAGGCGTCCAATATAACGAATCTTATGTTACGCGCCTAATATGTAAAATAGAAAAATTCGTTAAATCGAGTATTTTTTTTCTATCATCTTTTCAGATAAAAATTTAAATAAATCTAACAATTTAAAAAGTATATTTTGTGTTTAATTCTACGACAGCAAAAATTGTAAATTTTGTTTATTTTGTAAAGAAAGTCTTTAATTCACATCAGTTTCCAGGCTTTTCTGCCCTGGAATTTCTTACAAATCCTTTAGTAGCAAAACTTTTGGCAGTGCGACAATGTTTGATATTGCCCTGAGACCCCTTTCCTAAAACAATTGATTGTTTTCTCATGTTTAACCTCATTTGCAGCATCTTTAATATGAGAAGAGGAACGCACATCATCTTCATTTTCCCTGTCATCGGGATTTGAAAAACCATCATCACAATTTCTATCATAAATATCCGCCGTATGAGATAATTTTGATGATTCGTTAAATTGAAATTCGTTATTCCGAAAGTTTGTTATACTGCAGTGCTACGGTTCTACAATCTGCCGGTCAAATGTATGTATGTATCTCATATTTCGTGTGGATAGTAAAGAAAATTGCTCAACAAGAGGAGGGTAAAATTTCGTAAGAATTAAAAAATTACAATAAGAAAAAACAAAAATGGCTATACAGATTCTCGTTATTTTCCTGAAATTTTTTTTTATCGATTGTTTAAATCAGACCAGGGTACACAAAACGGTCATGTTTGGATTCGATGTTTCATTGTGTTTGACTAGCTGCAGATTCTATCTAATTATGCGATTCTGTATTAGAATCTTATACGTTTTTAGATAGCTAAAAGGAGCTACCAGTTTTTGAAATAATTTGCAGTACAGTTGCTGTACAATTTTTTTCTTTTTAATGTTGTGAAATAGGAAACAGTGAACAATTTTTAATTCAAAACGTTATCAATTTTTATTTACGATTTTTAGCGATTTTTATTAATTGACATACCCTTTATCCAAAAACAGACAAAAATCTCGGCCCTTTGAACTAGAAATTAAAGAAAAAAGTGGACGTAAAACCAACAATTCTGTTTTAAGTAATCTTTAGAATCTAAAATCACGAAAAGGGTTAAGTTTTGGGCGTCTTGCCATATAACTAAATTGTTCAGAAATTACCTATCTACTACTGTCCTAAAGTATCTAGGACGGCTTCTCCTGGAACCTGTATAACTGGGACGTCGACATAAAATAGAGAGTTTCAAAACTGTGGTGTAAATACAGAACTATTGGAAGAAATTTCTGAGCCTCGTTGGGCTTTCTATTTTCACAACGTGATTAGAATTGACCATTATCCAACAAGTATTTGATAAACCGAACCTACCTCAAAAACGAATATACGGCTTCTCACAGGAATACTAACGAAAATCGAAATATTGGCAATATAACCACCAGGTTCGGTGACTCCTTGACGTTTTCTTAAGATGAAGATGAGACAAAGGTCATTCATCTCTTCGTTCCTACGTCAGTTGGTTTGGAACGACCCGGATTTATAGCCGGCCAGCAGCATTCTCCATATTTGAATGTTTATGCTGCTACAGCAACAATAACAACAACAATTATACATCCCTTCCTTCAAAACAAAAAGAAAAACTGTAGGTATTTAGTTAGTTAGTTAGTTAGCTAGACCATCCCGATAAACTAGCCCTACTTCTAAATGAAGGTCACACTCGATTGAGGAAAAATAGACATATTCAAGTCAGCGCTATCCTAATTATCTCTTCTTGTACAAGCGTCCATCCACAAAGGCAACGTCTTTCAGTACGGCCTCATCGTCATGAGTGGTAAAGGAAGGTTCTAGGGAGACTGGACACTAGGCCTTTTTCGGCTTGCTCCATCCAATTCCATCACATCAAAAAAAAAAAAAAAAATTCCCCACAATCGTCGTGAGGCACAACGGAAGCTTTAAGAGAGCCTGGAAACTAGGCCTTTACGGCTCCCAGCTACGAAAAATCGAAGACTGTAAACTCGTCCATTCTGGCTCGCTCCATCCACATCTATCACGCCAAAAATAAAAAAAAAAAAACTCTTGCACAATCGACATAGGGCATAACTTAAGCTTGAAGAGAAACTGGTAACTAGACCTTTCCGGCTTCCAGCTACGATTAATCGGAGTCTGAAAATCCGCCCTTTCTAGCTCTCTCCATTCATTCACTACGTCACTTTATACTTTTTTTGAATTAATGTTTCGCAAACTAGCAATTCTGCGCTCATAGCACTGCTGACCCTATGCAAAAATGAGCCTATTGCGACTTTAGAAATTTGAAATGTGTAAGTGCCAGACAAATTAGTCTTCACTTCCGAAATGTAAGCCTTTTGGTATAGGTATGGCAGAAAATCAGACTCTAGTACTTATCGTTATTGGTATTGTCTGTCGCCGAGGTATGTACGTCCGCGATTGAAATAAAAACTTACGCTCATCACTTCCAAACTTACCTGTTTAGCTATACAACAAATTCACAAACGAATATATTTCATATATTTTAAATTACATTTATTCGCCTTTCGTGATTACTTTCATAGAGTTTTAATTCAGTTTTGTTTTTAGATTTGTTTCATATGCGCTAAACTAACGTTAGACGTTGAAATTTCATTAAAGTTAAGAGAATCAATGCATGGAATTTTACATAGTAGGTATATACTTAATTTGCTCTATAATTCTTAATGCAAAAATTATGCTGCTTTCTTAATATTTTTTATATATTTAACATTTTTTTTTATTTTCATGTATTTTTTATTTCTAATTTTTTTTTTTTAATTTTTTGCATTTTCATAGTTTCATAGGTACATTACAGTTTAGATTTTATTTATTTCTTCTCTTTTCGTTAAAACAAAAAAAAATGTTTCGGAAGAAATATGCAGCGGTTTATGAGAAAATACACACACACAAAGATAATATATTTTCAAGATTCCTTATGCTAGCTTGAAAGAGTTTAGATTTACTCGTATGTAATATATTTGATATGTATACAGGGACTTATTTAAATCTTGCACGCTTTTATGCACTTATTACGTGTATATGTATATGAAAATGTAGGAAAGAAAATATTTTTTATTATGCTTTTAAAGAATTAGATTTAGTTTTTAGTTCAAGTGTATTTTAAAAGTTAAGTGAAAGTCACATTTATAGTTTTGAGTTGGTTTTAATACTTACAAACGCTGAAGATTTTGTACACCAATTAGAGTTGTATTTATTATATGGTATGTTTCCTTTCAGAAAACGCTTGAATTTCATTTAGATTCAAATGGCCATAAATTGTAAAGTTTTTCGATTTTTTTCCTTAAACTAGAGCAAGCAGATTTAATTAATATTTTTTCTTAATAAAAGTGAAAACCTAAATTTCGCATTTTCCAGAAGCTGAACACATGTAAGCGTGATGAAAAAAGTACTGCGAAGTTTTACATAGTAAATGAAATAAAAACATGATGGCGTGATAAAGGAGAATATTCCGCAGTTTTAGTACACCGAATAAAATTTAGAACACAAATAAGTGGTTCTAATTTGTTTGCCTGTTACTATTTTTTTAAAAGAGAGAGTGATAAAAGAAAGTTATCTGTAGTTTTAGTACACATAATAAAGTTCAGAACACAAATTATAAGTTCTAAATTATTTGTTAGCTTTTCCATTTAAAGCAAGAGTGATGAAAAATAATTTTCGGACATTTTAGCACACCGAATAAAATTTAGAACACAAATTAATAGTTCTAGTTTTTTACCTGTTACTATTTTTTTAAAAGAGAGAGTGATAAAAGAAAGATATCTGTAGTTTTAGTACGCAAAATAAAATTTTGAGCACAAATTATAAGTTCTAAATTATTAGTATGCTTTTCTATTTAAAGAAGGTGTGATAAAAGGAATATTCCGAAGTTTGAGTACTAAAAATAAAATTTAGAACACAACATACTAGTTCTAATTTGTTTGCCTATTTTAATTTTTTGAAGGCCTGATGAAAGAAAATATTCCGAGGTTTTAGTACACCAAATAAAATTTAGAACACAAATTATTAGTTCTAGTTTGTTTCATTTTTTTTAAAGACAGCGTGAAAAACGTAAGTGTTCTGAAGTTTTAGTACACATAATAGAAATTAGCACACAAATTATAAGCTCTTAATTATTTGTTTGCCTTTTTATTTGAAGAAGGCTTGATAAAACAGAATATTCCGAAGTTTTAGTACACCAAATAAAATTTAGAACACAGATTATTAGTTATAATTTGTTGCCGCTTTTTTTCAAAAGATGGTTCCCTGCAGTTTTAGTACATATAAGAAAATTTAGAACACAAATAATTAGTTCCAAACTATTCGCTTGCCTTTCTGTTTAAAGAAGGCGTCATAAAAGAAAATATTCCGAGGTTTTAGTACACCGAAAAAAATTTAGAACACAAATTATTAAAACTTAGTTTTTCGCCTGTTTTCATTTTTATAAAAGACGGCATGAAAAATGAAAGTTATCTGCAGTTTAAGTACACAAAATGAAATTTAGAACACAAATAATTAGTTCTAAACTATTTGCTTGCCTTTCTATTTAAAGAAGGCGTGCTAAAAGCGAATATTCCGAAATTTGAGTACATAAAACTACATTTAGAACACAAATTACTAGTTCTAATTCTTAAATCACTTTCTTGTTTTTTATAAAGGCGGTGTGGTGAAAAGGAGCAGTCCGCAGTTTTAGTATACGAAATAAAATTTAGAACACAAATCATTAGTACTGGTTGCTTGCGTGATAAAAGAGAATTTTCCATGGTTTTAGTACATCAATTAAAATTTAGCACACAAATTATTGATACTTTGTTTGTTGCGTTTTTTTACGTTTACTTTCAACACACCGAAAATATTTTTATTCTGCATTATTTTGCTACAAAAACGTTTTTCCTTACCTAGTTTTTATTTCATATTCGGTAATGACGTATAAAAATTATAAAAAAATTAAATTTCGTTGTTTTTGCATGTTACTTAAGTAGTTGGGATATTTTGCATTGCCTATAAAATTTTAATTTGCTTACGTTTTTATTTTCAAGTACCAGTGTACAAATTTTATTGCAGGCCTAATTGGAATATTACTATAAGAGATTGTATAATAAATGACACCAAATATATAAGTACGTGTGTTGAACATTTAGAAAAAAATTTACAATAGAATTATTATATTTAATTGTATACTAATTTTCCTCCTATTGTTTCTGTTTTTTGTTGAAAGTTTTTTTGGTTTATCGTAAATTGGAAAATATCAACTAAAACTAGTTGACCGATTTTATCTATAAAATATTTGTAGTAACCTCCTTGAAGTAAAAAAAATGTACTTACTTATTTATATGTAAAGGCATTGTGCTATGATTGCCAGATAATAATTGCCGATGATAAAATTTGTTTCAAAATATTTCATAGCTGTATTTCTAATTTAAAAAAAAATTTTTTTTTTACGAAATTAGACTCTGTGAAATTAAAGACTAAAGCAAGAAAAATGTACATTTTAAATTCATCCAGTTATGGACTAAGACGGAAAATAATAATTATTTTTTATAATTCAATCAAAAAATCAACATAATAAAATTTTAGGTGCCGCCAGATGCATTTAAAACTTTAGTGGACCATGACAAAAGCATAAACCACCAAAAGCATTTGCCGCGGGTGCTATGGTTTTTTCTAATTTCTTTACTTAATAATTTTCTATTTTTAATTTAATATTTTTGCAGAATTACCTAAAACGCATTTATAGTTGTAACGGGAACATGTTTTTTTTCGTTTAAATTTAATTAAATTTTCTCGCTAATAAATAATATTGAAAAATATTCGTATATGGATTTATACATATTTTCCATAGCATCTACGAGTTTTGGTTTTCCTTCTGGTGTTGCCAAAAATTTTAATACATACATATATTTTTTGTAAACGCACATGCATGATTGGATATTTTAAATAGTGTTGTTTTTTACTTAAATTTATTGATATGTTCTTGACATGTTTTTTTTTATTTATTTATTTAATTTTTTTTTTTTCAAAAATTATGCTAAGCCAATTATTTAGTCATACCTAAAGTTAAATATGCATATGTATATACTATACTATACTTCTTTTATGTATATGTATATATATATAATCTAGAACTTAGATAAGTAATTGCTACTCACTGCCACTGGCAATTGATATGTATTGATTTCATGGTTGATATGTTTCGTTTTTCACAAATTGTACACACTCAAAAAAAAAACTGAGTATAGCATTTCTTCTATGACCTAATTTTCATATAAGCTAGATTTTACGAAATTACCTTTGGTGACTCTCAAAAACAAATTTAGAACGTTTCAAAGGCAAACGTAGATTTTTCGCTGTGGGAGTCGGTGTGTTAAGGTGTAAAATAAAAACAATAAATAAAATAAAATATAACAAAAGAAAAAATAGATGTGCTTTCTATTCAAGAACCAGGCGATCCATGCTCTAGGAAAGAACACCTTCGTTATGCAATGTATTTTGCCATCACTGAGAACTCGAAATCCAACGATTGTGTTTACACGGACTTTCTAAAGCATTTGATAGAGTTTCTCATACAATTCTACGTTACGTAAATTAGCCACGCTTGGGGTAGCCACCCTTTTTCCCGAATCCTATTTCAGGAAATACTTTTTCCTGACAACTCGTGTCCCGGCAACCGGTTTCCCGACAGATATTTTCCCGAATCTAATTCGCCGACAAATTTTTTCCCAAATCCAATTTCCCGGCAACCTTTTTCCCGACAATATTTTTTTTTCTTTGTTTAGACATTTTTATATCATATCGTTCTTTATTGTTGTGGGAAAGCATAATCCAGACTTATGTATATTCAGTTTTAAAAGAATTTCAAAAATAAGAGGCGGATGTTGAAATTATGATAGCTGAGCTTAATTTGGGAGATCTGTAAAAGCGCCACCAAAAAAAAACAAAAATGGATAGAAGTCCAAAATCGCTTGCGGTCCATTGTTTTAAAATATGAAGAATACGAAAATTCTGGCACTGTTTTCTCATATCCAACGTTATTGGCATACACTATTGCTTTTTTAAACTACGATTTAAATATATAATATAAAATAAAAAATAAATATTATTAATCTTTAACTGTCGGGACTTGCATTTTCGGAAAAAAAGTTGTCGAGAAATTAGATTCGGGAAAAATATCTGTCGGGATACAAGTTGTCGGAACACGAGTTGTCGGTAAATAGAATTCGGGAAAAGAGACGGGAATCACCCCTTGGTTTTCAGTCTGTCTTGTTTCAATCGCTGAAGCCGATAGACGATATGTGGTAACGATTGAACGTGAATGTTCGGAACCTTTCGTTGCATATTCAGGGATGCCACAAAGCAGTATTTTAGAGCCTCTTCTCTTCTTTCAATTTATTGATGTTATTAGTACCTGTTTTTCGTTTGCCAATTTTCGTCTGTATGCTGCTGACTTGAAAATATTTTCTGCGATTTCAAAAACTCAGATAATTCCTATGTTGCTATCGGAAATTAATTCGTACGTTCGCTGGTGCAGTAACTCTGAAATCTCTAAATATCAAGCAATGCTTTCGTGCTACTTTCGCTAAGCTCAAAACGTTTCCCAATCAACTTTCAGTATTACTAATACTTTACTTCAATCGGTGCATGAATTCAAAGATTTAGGTGCGAACTTTGACTCCCAGTTTTTATTCAATAGTCACATTAACTTTCTTGTAACCACTTCATACGCAATCTTAGCTTTTACACCATGTAATAGCTCGCAGTTCTCGGACTTTTACACTCTCGAATTACTTTTTACTTCCCTAGTTCGCTCTAGATTAGAGTAGGCAACATTTATCTGGAGGCCGTGTCGCCAAGAATTTGAGAGAGTTGAACGTGTACAGAAGGTGTTTCTCAAATATGCTCTCAGGTCGTTAAAAGTCTCAAATCCTATTCCTTTCTATAATTTCCGTTTGATTGAAATCAACTTAAAGTCTCTAGAGAGTAAAAGCTCTATACTCTAAGTCTTTTGTTTTTAGTGTCATCAAAGGAGAAATTGATTGTTTATCTCTATTAGGGAGCCTTTACTCTCATATTCTTACTGTATCTCTACACAACACTTACCCATTTCAGCTTAAATTATGCGCGTAATGCTCCTGTTGCCCGCACTCTCAGAGAATTCAATGAGAGCTCGAGTTCTATTCCGCTAGACTTTTCGGTGAATTTTATAAATTCCTCAACTCTGTTTTTAACTATCTGTAGTAATGCTCATATTAGCTCTAAGTGGTCTATAAAAACTGTAACTATGTTTTATACTTGAAATAAACGAATTTTCGAAGAGAAAAATAAGAGAATCAATCTCTCCTTATCTTTTTCTTTATCAATTCTAAAATTTATCACGCATTTCGCCATTAGCGTTGATATATGCGCAGCTATAACGAATTCATAATCTGTTTAAGAGAAAAGTAAATTTTGGTCCGTATAAGAAATGCCACGTCCCTTCTTCGAATACCTCCGCCTCATATATTTGAATTATATATATAGAATTAATAGTTATAGTTATAGTTATAGAAACGTTAACGTTAGACCGATGCACTCGTATGTTTTAAAATCAGAGAAACGGAACTTCAAAAAGGGGGTGCTAAAATTTTTGATGCATTGCTTTTATGGACTTATTTTTCATACATCGCAAAATTGTAAGTAAATATTTGAAATAAGAGATACATTTTCTAAAATATGATCTAACTCAAAGGTGCTATCAAACACTTTCACCCGACAGTCAGTTCTGCGTTACCCGAACGTCCGAGATTTGTGCTTATTCGGCCATGCACTGTCATTTCAGCAGCTTTTCTCTATTAAAGCCGATACAAATTAGAGCAAATAGTCACCAAAGTAGTTGTGTATACAATTTTGTTTTCCATTGCTTTGGATATGTATTTAGTTTCAGTTTGAATTTCAGTTTCGATTTTCGAACATTAACCTAAAAACAGATTTCAGAGATTTTCTTTTACTTCTAAAAATTATGCTAAACTTACTCATGTAACCGTATTGTGCTATGCTAAGCTTGAAAGGTATTGGTAAATAGTTATCTTTTTGCTATGAATTTCATTTAGATTTGTAACTATGTAATACTAAGTTTATACACACCTTTTTATTCAGCCTATATTTTGATATGTTTGCGATTGTATTGTGCGAGCGTAAGCAAATAAGTAGCTGCTTGTTAATAGCGGAAAAGTGCAGCCTGGAAGTATATTTACTCGTACATTGAAGGTCAGCAGAGTGTTGTGTAAAATTTTCAACTCATTTTGGTCTCCAATTCGTAGTTGACTACTTTAAGGCGGCGCTCCCTAGCTCGCACAAATTGTTCATTGCCTGCCCTTATCTTACATGCACATGGATATGTATATGGATTTCACTCCACTATTAGTGAATGTTCTTTGGTATTTTTTTTTTGTTTTAATTATACTAAATACATAATTTCATATAATTTCTTGTTGTTGCCTACACAAATGTATGTATAAATGTATTTTCACACATATGTCGACATACATCTTTGCTTATTTCGCGCACACATCCATGTGTGATACTGGCTAATGCAAAATCTCATCTTTTTGTTCTTCTATTTAGTATCTGCGTATTGTTTTCTAGTTATTATATAATTTTTATATTTTTATAACATTTTTTTATTAATATTCACTAAACATACTCACTTACTTGCTAAAAAATCACATTTAGTTGCTTAAAAAGTTCTTCACTTCTTATGATAAAATACGCTTCTAAAAACGACTTCGTTTTAAAAAAGGGGAGAAAATATTAAAAATTACTTAAAAACTACAAAAACATAAATTACTGTATAATTGCTTGTGCAGCTTATGCCATTTGAAAAATAGTATATTTCTCTCAATTTGGTGTGTTGGCAAATAAACAAATATTTTTGGAGTTTTTGGTTTACTTTAAAAAAAGTATTTATATAATATTGCTTTTCAATCGTTTTACAAAATTTTACCGCTTTGCACATATTTTAATATTTTTGGTAACATACTTTTCGCCTTTTCCAGTGGTGACATAGTTTGCGTTAAATTTCTTCTTCAAATTTATATGCATATATGGAATTTAATATTTTTTTCATATGCGTGAAAATATTGAGACTTCACAACGAAAAATAGCTTCTAAGTTTGCTTCTACTTGGCGATAGTCAATAGTGACTCACATAAACCAAAATTAAGTTTGTTGGTTACAAAATTTGTGTTTGCTTTTTTACTGTATTTAATTTGTTTACGTATCCTTGAACGGTATTGCCGATAAAAGGCTGAACGGCTTGCTAAAACTCGCGAAGACGTGCATTAAGAAGTACATAAAATAATAATTCGTCTCCAATTAGAACACACTGTGGACCCTAGAGGTCTAAGTGAGATCTTTGTACATATCAGCCAGCTCTACCTAACCTAACGTAACTAGTTAAATCAGAAATCTGAGAGTAGAGTTTTGAAAATTCTTATCTTTTAGTAGTAGTCAGGTGCTGAGATATTTTAAAGCAGTATTTCGTGTCAAAACAGTCGATACGATAATTCCAAGTTCGTTTTTTTCAGAAAACTGGAGTTATCCATTTAACAAGTTAGGTTTCGCTCTCAAAGTTCATAAGTTCGTGCGTATTTTACCCATAATTTCACTTTTGTACGATTTTTGCATACAAAAAATTATTCACGGAATATAACGGAACTATTTATATTTTCTTTGATATATTGTGCATTCAACAAGTGATTGTAAAAAATAAAATGGAATCTTCGAACGCGTATAAGAGGCATATTTTGTATTTTTTTTATAAAAGTGGTAAAAATGCAACAACTGCTGCTGCAGAAAAAAACACTATTCACGGAGAGGATACCGTGAGTGTAAGGACTGCGCAAAAGTGGTTTTCAAAATTCCGAAGTGGCAACTGCGACGTGGAGAATGCCCCGCGCGCTGGTCATCCTGAAGTCTTTAACTCCGACGCCTTGCTCGAACTCGTGGAAGCTGAGCCAAATTTGACAGTCGATATGATAGCTCAGAGGTTAAATTCACCTCATGGAACAGTTCACAGGCACCTGGTTCAGTTGGGAAAGGTTTGAAAGCTGGGAAAATGGGTTCCGCATAGACTTTCCGTCGCCAATCTTTAGCAGAGAGTGAATGTGTGTCCTCAGCTGCTGCAACGGCTTGAAAATGAAAGTTTGTTGAACCGTACCATTACTGGTGATGAAAAATGGATCCTTTACAATAATCCTGTTCGCAAGCGCCAATAAAGATGAAACACCAGAACCTACCCCTAGACATGGCCTTCACCTCAAGAAGATTCTCCTGTCTATTTGGTGGGATATGACCGGTATTGTTTATTATTAACTTCTGGAACCAAACCAGACGATAACTGCTGATTATTATTTCCATCAGCTATCAAACCTGAATGAGGCACTTAACAAGAATCGACCGTCTTTAGTGAATAGATAAAGGAAAATATATTATTGATTAATAAATACTTTAAACATCTTTATTATTAATTTTAAAACCACCTTTAAACAACGCACGAACTTATGGACTGACCTGATATTATAATAGACGTGTTTCGCATTGGTTGAAGGTTTTATGATGACGAAAAAAAAAAATAGTTAGATCAAAGAATTGGTATTGCCTTAACCAACCTCCACCGCCATATTTAGCGGGCCAAGCGTATTGTTCTCTCTCTTACTTACAGTTCTCAAAACTGAAGAGACCCATGAAAAGATGGAGGAGCTGAGCGCAAGGCTATACCAAAATGCACACGTGAGAAGTGCTTGGAGGAATAGAAAACGCACTGGAAGAAGATGCACTATAAGTAATATATCTGGGGATGGGGAATCATTTATAAACCATCAATAAATATTTTTCGAGAAAGTTAAAAAAGTTACTTTTCTCTAACAAACCTCGTAGATCAGAAATTTGTACCTTTTATTGAAATTTCTTGCTAGCAAAGCAGTTTGCATTTATTTTAAGGGTAGTTGTGAGTTAAGTATTTGAGTTTGAGAAATGTTTCGCTGTTTATTGGATTTGCAATTTATTCAGCCATTCGTCGTCAATGCATGGGGAAACGCTAATTCAATAAAATCTTTTTAAAATACCCTGAAATTATAAGCCGTTTATCGAGCAGCAAATAAAAAAAAAAGAATATTCACAGCAGCTCTTGCAGCATCAATTGAAATGATATATAGAAAACCAGGATTTTACAATTTTAATTTTATTTTTACTTTGCCATTTACATTTTCCGTAAATATTTGAACATGCTTCTAATGCTGGCTGGTAGTTTGGATTGGGTTAAGTTCACACATTCAAATGAGGCGAGTATTTTATGGATTTTGATTAAATTTTTAGTTTTACTTCCACATTTTTTTATTTCACTTTCTTTTCTAAAATTTATATATCCGTTATATGTATGTATGTATATAGTTTTTAAAGTTTTGCTTTTTCAATATGTTTTTAATTGTTTTTTGTTTTTTCATTTTTGTTTTTGTTAATTCATACGAATTTGATATGTTTGCATTGCTGAATACTCAACTGAGTATATTTGTTGATATGTATGAGTTTCGTTTGGTAAATGTTGTTAACATAAAATTATTCTCACGCACACACTCTTTTTCGCCTTTGGTACACAATTTGACTCTCTAAGAGTTTGTATGCATGTGCATTTATATGTATGTATATGTGTTTGATGTATAGAACTCTACATTTACTTTGCTTTTGTAAATATGTATTACGATTTATCCACATACATATAGGACTAGTATATAATATATACCTTTCACATTCACTTTAGTTTCATTTTCTTTTTTCACTTGGTTGTTGCACTTTTGCGATTTCGCTTTGACGTGTAAAAATCTTTTCGCCTCTTTAACGAAAACACAAAAAATAAATAAAAAATAAAACAAGTTAAAGTGCAGAGATTCTTCTTACATGCGCGGCAACACATCTTTATCAACACATGCGCGCTTACTCACACTCATTCATACTTAAATATTTGACACATCCATTTACATACATCAATCATTCGAAAATGTTTTCAACTTTTGCCAGCAATGCTCTTGAAGTGATGCAGCAACTCTGTTTCCCTTTTTTTAATGGGATTATGCAAAATGTATTTGCATATGTGAATATGCATGAATATGCATGCATACATACATGCGTAGAAATGTACATTAGGGGTGTCTTTAATTTTAGGGAATGTATACGTTTCTTTAATAACAAATTATACGACTTCATAATCGTTTCCTTATATAAGTAGAAGCAGCGCTCAAAATTTGAATTAAAAAATATAGTAATAAATATTTAAATTTAGTAACAAAATTTAACACAGCGAGTTCATGGTTCAGCATGAAGCCATTTATAATTTAGTTGTTTAGCTTAAATAACTCCGACACATTCTGAAGTTGTCACGTCTAATTAAACATTTTTTAGATTACTTTTAACACATATTTTTTTTTAAACCCAATTTCTCAAGTACCTTTGATGATTAAGAATTTAATTTGCTTGTCGATGAAAATGCACCCAGTTGAAAAATTTGAAATCATTTCTTATTAAATGCGCTATGGTAAAGTGGTAAAATATTAAAAAAAATAGATTTTGCGTATTAAAAAGAAAAAAAATTATATATCCATTAGGGTGTTCCTCATTAAAAAAGTGTCCAAGTTCTCAGGTTTATAGCCAATAATTATTAAGAGGGCTTAAGAACTAAGAGAACGAATAATTTAATCCAATCGAATACAAATTGTGTGCTGGTTAAAACGTTTGTAATCTAAAAACAAAATTTCTATTTACTTTTTCATTTTGCGATCAATCATTTATTTGCTGTAGGCGGTCTTACCGAGAAGTAGCTTTATAATTTTTAATTAACTATTCCTACCTAAGCAAACATGAAGACACATTTTCTTCCAATGAGAAACTGTTTCAGACCGAAAGCTGAAACTTATCAACGATTTGATTTTTCCCCTTTCCACAAGAACTAGAGTCGATTTTGGAATTTGACTGAACGTAATTATCTCAAAAAGTTGTTAGATTAGAGCGCTCTTCGAGCAAATGAATATGCAATAAAGGCAGCAGCACCTTTCAAAAACAAACACATTTTATGCTTAGTGTATCACTTGTACGTTTATATAATTTTTTTTTCGAAGAATCTACTCTTTCTATGATTTTATTTACTCAGAATGTGTTCTATATTAGGACAGCCTCAGTGCAACCAAAAACACCTCTCGATCAACTTCATATTTTTACACTTAAAAAAGTTAGAGATAGGTAAACTTTATGGTGAAAAGAATTCAGAAGGTGTGGCCAAGATCAGGCCATTAACCGGCTCTCTCTGTGTTGGTGGAAATGGTTAAAAATCAACACGACCTTCGCTCATGTTGCTTCGTTGTCAGCTGAACCATAGATGACTAGATGCGAAACTCTTTTTCTCGTGAGAGCGCTGAAAAATGTGCATTTTTTATAACATTCGTGAGTAATGCCACACCGGAAGAAACTGTGAAGGGGTATTTTTTAAACAAAAATTCGGAATTTTTAGTTTCCACACTGCCATTGAGGTTGGTGCGCGGTTGCCCAGTAGCCTTATATGACCCGTATTCATCTACATATAATAAAAATAAGCACAATCAGCATAAAATACATAAATAAGCTAAAAAATCAGAAATATGCTATATAATGATAATAAAGGAATGAACCCGAAAATGTATAAATAAATACATACAAGATTGCAATTGTTTAATATAAGAATGAAGCTAAAACAAATAACCTTTAGGTTTTTATTACCTAAAAATAGTTAAGTATGCTTGCAAAATATTTCAAACTCACATTCAATTCCCTTACCTACGCTTACGTCGAAGAGGATATGAAAAGCTTTGGAAAATTCTGCCAATTCCCTTCAAATTAAATTATTATGTTTCAATTAAATTAATTTTAAGACAAATAATTATAAACATTTCAATTGCGTAATTTCTCCATTAAGCAAAAACGAACTGTTTTCGTTAGTTATTTTTGGCGCATTTTCTCTGGCAGCCCGCCATTTCGCCTGCCAGTTGTTCAAAATCCCATACTGTATGAATACTGTCAAGTTTTGAACCGAGCTCATGGGCGCGCTCTCTCTCAAAATGATAGAGTTTCGCATCTTATTAGCTATGGCTGAACAACGGCTGATTGGGCGAGTGGGTGAATGCGTGTGAAATGAGAATTCTGCTGCTAAATTCCCTAGGTTACAGCCGAAGTTACTTTCACAATTTCGTTTTACAGAAAAAACTAATTCAGAACAGATTAAATTAAAAAAAATTTAAATCAAGTTCAAGTTTCTTCAAATCATTATAAAATGTCGCACTCACCATTTTGGAAATATTGGTCATTGCTAAGGTAAGAATGGCTTCAACGATTTTTTTTTATGGTAAGGGTTAAGCTATTTTTAATTCAATATGAAATTTTATTTTTACAATGCGCCATTACTCAAATAAAAACCATTGATATAAAATTTACAAAATATCTAAACTTTTTAAAATCGTCAAGTGAGGGCTAATATTTATTTTTCAAAATTATCATAAAATTTAACTTTTAAACTTTTGAAATTTGTATTTTGTTAACGAAAAAAAATTAATTTAACAAAAGATTTCAAGAATTACTTAAAATGAGAGCTAAAATTTTTCGAATGTAAAAAGTATATTCGGATAGTAGAAATTAAAATCTCTCAAATTAAGCACATACAGTTTTTCAAGTTCATCAAGTGCGCGTTGATATTTTCTAAAGTAATCATAAAATTTAAAATTTACCACTTTAAAACGTTTACCGTTACTAAAATAGAAATCATTTACATTCTTCAAAAAATTCAACGTTTTGTAAATATCTGCTGTATTCAGAAAAACTTATTAACAATTAATTTAGCAAAAGCTTTGAAACTAAAAATTAATAAAGCGAAGGTTAATACTTTTTTTTTCATACTGAAAGTAATTTTTCCAATTTTCGAAATTGTCATTGTTGCTTAGGATAAAAAATCAGAGAAAATCATTTGAAAGAAGATTAATAAAAAAAAAATTTTAATTCAAATGGTGGGAGTTAAAATTTTTCAGATTTTACTAAAGAAAAATGTATTAAAAATTAGTTTAATTAAAAAAATTTCAGACTTAAAATTAACGTTAAGATTTTAAATTTCACCATGAAATTTAAATTTTACAATTTTGCAAATTTTCACCACTTCTCAGATAAAAAGTATTTAAAGGATTATTAACAAAAAAATTTAAAATATTAAATATTATTAAAATATTAAACATAATTTAACTTAATATTTTAAAAATATTTCTAAAATTCATTTTGAAATTTAACTTATACCATTTTGAAGAAGTTTTACTGTTATTCAGGAAAACTTAGTAAAATTAATTTAACAAATCTTTAAAATTAAAAAATAATAATAATAATAATACGAAGGCTAGCAATTTTCAAATTCGTAATAAAATAATTTTTACAATTTTCAAAAATTCCATTATTGCTCGGGATAAAAAGTCAGGTAAAAATCATTTGAAAGGAGGTTAATGAAAAAAAATGTTTTAAATTCGAATGGTGGGCGGCAAAATTTTTTAGATTTAAAGAATATTTTTTAATTTAATGGAAAGAAAAATGTATTAAATATTATTTTAATATAAAAAATTTTGAAACTTTAAATCGGCAAAATTAAAGTTAAGATTTTAAAATTGGCAAGTTTTCATCCATAGTCAGAAAAAAGTATTTAAGGAAATAATTAAAAAACAAAAAATTAAATTAAAAAAAAAGTGAGGGTTGAAGTTTCTGAAAATCAATTTGGAAATAACTTAACCGTTTTCGTCATTACTCAGATCAAATACTTTTGAAAGAATTTATTAAACAAGTTTTAAGCTAAACTTGGACAAAATTTAAGATAACGAGCCAACGAATGTAAAAATTAAATATTTAAATTTGCCTGTTGAGAGTTACAACTTTTCAGATTCGTTGCAAGACTCATATTCTACTATTACTAGAAATTATTAAAAAAATTCTTAGTACAAAAACTTTTGAGATTTTAAATTCGCAAAATGAGAGTTAACATTTTCTAATTCATTATAGCATTTCTCCTTTACAATTTTTCAAATTTTCGCCACCATTCAAATAAAAAGTATTTAAGGGAATGATTAACAAAAAATTAAATTTTTCCAAAAAAGTGAGGGTTAATAATTTTCGAAATTAATTTTGAAATTTAACTTTTACCATTTCGGAAATTTTTCTGACTACTCAGAAAAAAAGCTTTTCAAAGAAATTATTAAAAAAATTTAAGGGGGCCTCTTATAAGTCGGTTTCAAAAAATCTATTTTTTACTACAATTGATAGATATATTATAGGAGAATATGCCCTCAAAATTGTTGAGCGGAATTCAAAGAGATTTCGGAGTTACAGGCCTGTGTGCCATCCCTCGTGTGAGTATACTGTCTACGTTCTAAAAACTTTGACCCACGTTTTCTCAAAATCATGTTTTTGAAAATGACGTGTAAGATTAAAAAAAAACCGACGAAAGTTATCGTTTCAAACCGATTATCTATATAAAGATAATTAAAATGCACAACTATTAACTAACAAAATACAAAAAAAAAATTCATTTTTAATGGTATTTAACACTTTTTTTGAAAAAAATAGCCAAAAAAAGCTCTTTTTTCAATAATTAATTTTTTCATATTTTTAGACAAGAGTATCCTATTATACAATAATATCCTAAGTCAATATTTTTCTTTTGTGTTTCAGGTGAAAACTACGACCGCAATCTTACACGTCGTTTTACTAGTGCGCAACGAGAAGCTGTGCTAGATCCCTCATATGCCCGCCTTTTTGTTTTTTTATTTATGTTAAAAAATTTTTTATTACTCTTCAATCCTACCTTCAAATAAATGCAAAAGATTATTCCTGTGAGTCGCTTTTTTCGCCTCGAAAAAAAAAAAATTGAGAAAAAACAAGGGGCCCCCCTCAAGCATAATTTTAAACAAAATTTTAATTTCGCCTTTTAATAATTGTAAACATAACTCTGATAAAAAGCATTTAAAGGAGTTTGTTAACAAAAAATTTATATTTTTTAAGTCCGTAAAATGAGGGCAAAAATTTTTTAAAGTCTTTAGAAAATTCTTTATTTTTTTTGGTTTTATAACCTATTGTAACTTTATAATGTGAATAATCAGTTTTTGAGCTCACGACCAGTTTTTTTTTTTTGAAAATCATAGACACTAACAACAATTCAAAGTTTCTCTTTTTAAGATCACGAAATTTCTTTCTAGACTTGAGCGAGAGTCGAATCGTGTTTCCTCGCTGGCTCAATAAGAAAAGTTAAAATTGAAATTTAGAAATTGAACTTAGAAATTTCTATTAAAAAGGCTTCAAAGAAAAAAGTATTAAAATTATTATTTTTTTACCCTTTCCTTAACTCTCATTTTTCGAACATTTCGAACTTGTGCTAGTATTTTGTTGACTGCATGAAGGCGAATATTCGCATGCACACCAACGAAAACAGGAGCGCATATATGTATGTACATATATTCATGCAAGTGAATGTATATATAAATGTGCTTCTACAAAAATTATCATAAAAATATAGGTATGTACGCCTGAAAATTTCCATTTCCGTGCAACAGTTCATACATCCCGTCTACCTATACGCTTGCCGACAGCGTTCACAGACACTCACACAGACTCATCTACAACACATTTAAGCTACAACACTTACATTTATGTGTGTATTTATGTATAGTTTGTAAACTGTAGATATATACACTTAAAAACATACATATTTTCACTTAAATGAAGTACTGAATTTTTAAATTGAAATTCGCAACAATTTTTGTGCATTTCGTTCTGTAGTCCAACAACTGCGATAACTCGTCTCACACACAGAGATTCTTATGCGCAAGTCATATGCCGATGAGTATGCAATTTTTCACATGCTTACCTATATATGTACATACCTGCGAAAATTAAATATATATTAATATTGAATATTTAACTTAACATTTGTTATCCCATCAGTCCTTAATTCTCAATTACAGCTACTGTTGGTCGCCAATGCCCTCCTTTCATTGCTTTACTACCCGCTTGTTTTGTAGTCAGCGATCCTCCTTAACGCTCTGCTCCTTGAATACATGTATGTGTGTGTGTGTGAGTGTAACGGATGCACCCTTTCAAGTGTCTGTGTTGCAATTGCATTTTTTACACCCATACGCGCACACGCATACATGCATACACAGACATATACAATTTCATCTGTTTCTTCGCCTCTTCACTGCTTACTCCTCCGGCCAGCCAAGATCTTCGCCAACCAATTCATAGAATCGCTGATTGTGTTCGGCAAAGAATTTCCGCAATTTGGACACAACTACAGGATCAACATGCGGATGCTTGCGTCCTTTTGTTTCGCGTAGGCAACGGTCGCCGCTGTCGTAACGTAAACAGTAGAAACCCTTTGTCTCGTTAAAATAAAAATGGCTGTTGGTTACACGATGCTCGATGCCTTTACGGTGGTAGTGGTGGCAATGCACAGTGTGAAGTTGCAAATCGAGTTGGAATTGGAATGTTGCAGTTGACCATCAGATGTAAGTAATTGCAGCGACCGCAATATGAAATTTTAATACGTTGCAGTTACCGGTTGGCAGAAGCAGGCAGAAGTGTTGGAAAAGATAGCCATGCAGGGCAAAGTGGAAGCAAAATGTCAGCAATGCGGTAGACCAAAGAATTGTATGCAAATAAGAGAGAGAATATGGAAAAAGTTAGCGGAGAACAAATGTAAAAATGTAGGTAATGTTAATTGGTAGTTTTGTGCAAGGTTTTCAGTTAGGAAAAAAATATATGAGTGCTAGTACTTTACTATTCATATAAATTAAATATAAATATCTGAAGTTACGCCAAGAAAGCGGATAACTAACTTTTCTGTACCGCACATCAGACTTGGCTTACAGGAAAAACAACGAAACACAGCAGATAGAAATTGGGCCATTACATGGGTATGCTCACATAAACTCCCGCACATGCGCCCAGAGCAATAAGTACCATATAGGGGGAGCAAGTGCTATTTAATTTCTGTGCAATTACGCAAGTTTGTGAACTAAAAAAGGCACATGCTGTAAATTGGATATTTAAAAGTTCCCTCTAAATCCGAATAGGAAGTAAAATTTAACAAAAGTAAAGCCAGTATAGTCAAACTTAAATTTTTTTAATTTCTGAAAAAAAGTGAGTTTACTAAATTGCCAGTATATCCCGCTGAGTGCATGTTAGGTTAAGTTAGGTTATATTGGCTGGCCGAAGCACCGCAGAGCCTAGTTTGGTCCATAGCGATACCGGATCAGAGTTCGATTTAAGCGAAAATATGCATCACTCAAGATGCTCGCACTGTTTAGGTATAGATTCTAGCCTTTCAAAACTGAGAGCACCTAGGTAACATAGTCTAGTTTTCGAGAGAGCCAGACAGTAGCATAGAAGTTGCTCCAGGGATTCTCTTGTACCTGGCTCATTATATTTCCTGCAAGCATAGTTAAGAGTTAAATTTAGCTTGCAAGCGTGCGCTGCAATTAGGCAGTGCCCTGTTAGTATACCAACTAAAATTCTATTGCTCCTTGCATCGAACGATATAACCGATTGAGTATACTTGTCATCATATGCGTGTCTACAGAAAACACTATCGACGAATAACTATTTTTTGGAGATCAGAGATTATTTATTTATACAATTCGCGCGTAAACCTATTGGGTACTTGGTCGAGCTCCTCATCCTATTTGTGATGTGCGTCTTGATGTTGTTCTACAAATGGAGGGACCTACAGTTTCAAGCCGACTCCGAACGGCAGACATTTTTTATGAAGACCTTTACCGTGACAGAAATACATTCGGAGGTTCGCCATTGACTACCGAAGGGCGACCGCTATTAAAAAAAAACTTTTTTTTCATTTTGATCTCTCATCGAGATTCGAATCTATGTTCTCTCTAATTCCCATTCGGCTACGGCGGCCGAAGAAGATGCTAGCATCAGTTTTTTGAGATTTGAAAGAAATTTTGTTTGTGGATTACTTACGAACTGGTAAAGTAATGAATTCTGAATATTTTTATAACCTTTTAGACCAACTAAGGAAAAAATTCGTGAAAAAGACCCAGTTTGCAAAAGAAAACATTCTTTTTCATCAAGACTGTCTAAAATCCATGAATTAATGTTTAAATTGTTTGAGCATCCATGGTATTTACCAGACTTCCTAGCGACTTCCATCTGTTTCCAGACCTAAAAAAATTATTGCGTGGAAAGCGTTTTCATCAAATGATGAGGTTATAATAGCTGTCGAAGCGTAGTTTGCAGCCCTTCCAGATCCCCACTTCAGGGATGGAATTTATAAATTGGAATCTCTTTGGAATAAGTGGATTGATGTTCAGGGAGACTATACTATTTGTTGCCCAAAATAATCAAAATTAAAAATTTGGCAAATGAAAAGTTAGGAAAAGCTCTCATTTGGGCACAATTAAAGCAATAACAAATTTTTAAATTTGAAGAAATAAAAAAAAATTATATTTTAATCATTAAAGTCGAAATTTCAAAAAAGGTTTAAACAAATTAAAAAAAAGTTTAACAAAATTTTGAGTTACAATTCAAAACAAAAAAATAACCAACTTGTTAATAATTTTCGCATACCTTTAGCATTATCTCGGAGTTAATATTTACGCAATTTATGCTACTGTATAGTAGATCATTTTCATTAAATTTCATCCAAACCAAAGCGATGAAGTTTTGGCCCTAATTACCAAGCATGAATAGAAAACTAAGGAAATTTCTTCACTTTACTTTCTACCGATAATACATTTCGATTGTGATTCGTTATCCAATTTATCTATTCGATTTGGATATTCGATGCGAAATTATCAATCAATACTATTTCAAAATATAAATTAATTGATTACACACAGATATGGCAAATTAGAGAGCGGTAAAGTTAATTAACTAATACTCGTACTACAGAAATTGGTGTTGCGATCGAATAGATATGGATTCCTTATATCCTCATAATCCTTAAGTCGTGTTTCAAGCGCAAACATTCAGCTACACTTTGTATGTGTGTATGTGTAAGTGTAAGCGCCTTATGCTTGCCAACGAAATTAATCAGAGTTGTATGCATAGTATGCAGATATTTGAATTCAAAATTACCCATAATATTACAACAACAAGCAGGATAGATGCCGAATCGAGGTTTAGCACTGTATGTATAAATGTAAGCGTAAATGGACACTAATTTTATATTTAACATTCAGTTGAATGGGAATTCTAATAAGTCAGCATTACGAGTAGATTTGATTATTCATTTGCTAATAAACCAAATGCTTCGAAGTGCTAATCTATCCAACGATTACTAATGTATTTTGCATATATGTATGTATTTGGTTATCTGAATATGCAAATCTGATTTAAGTGAATGGCATAATTATTAGTGTTATACAGGATACAAATGGTAGTTGAGCACGTGCATATATGTATGTAGCCATAACTTCCCGAAGCCATTATTTTTATTTTTTCTCTTTTTCAAATAAGACTTGGAAGACTACAAGTCAACTCAAAAAATGAAGAGGCATGCAGTTATCGTCGCTTTATGAGCAACTCACATAGAAAACTTTAATTTTCTTAAGTGTGAATATTCTTTCGTTCATAAGTTGTGTCGTGAATTGGAAGCATTAGGCGACGATGCAGAATCTGTATATTAGTAAAACCCAAAATCACGAAGAACTTTCTGACACTGTCGGATATGCAGAATTTATTAAACAAGTGCAAGCGTTCATTGACGTGGACCCTTCAAAATCAATGAGGACGCTAATGTTTCTGAAGGTCTTATCCGTCGAGTTGTCCATGAAGATTTCCGTTTTAAATCCTATAGGGTGGGCCATGTAAAATTTGCTTTTTGAATCGGCTATAAAAAAAAACTAATCAATATTTTTTCAAACTTTTTTATTTATTTTGAAGATTGAACATTGTCATTTATGAATGAAAAATAATATCGTTCAAATGACTGCCACGACTGGCTTTACAGTAGGCCATTCGATCAACCCAGTTTTTAAGCACATTTTCGATTGTTTGGGCTCCAATTTCATGAATGGCAACTTCGATTCCGTTTTAAAGTATCAATCGTCTCTGGAAGGTTCGCATAGCATTTGTTCTTAACGGCTCCCTAAAAAAAATAGTCCAACGGGCTTAAATCACAGCTCCGAGACGGCCATTTGATATCGGAATTTTGGCTGATTATTCAGTTTCCAAAAACGGTAGCCAAAAGTTCGAGTGTGACTTTGGCAGTGTGACAAGTTGCACCGTCCTGTTCAAACAAAATGTCGTCCATGTCATCCTCTTCAATTTTTGGAAACAAAAACTCGCATGTCACGGTAACGCTCGGCATTGACTGTAACCGCGGAAGAAGAAGAAGACTCACCACTTTGGAAATAGGTTTTCAATATTTCCCAATTTTGTTCAAGCGTATAGTGTCCCATTTCGTAAATGTCAAACCTTTAAGTAAATTATGAACACATTTGACATGTCATTTTAGTTACCATTCTCAAAAAAATTGGTGGTTCAAAAAGCAAACGCTATATGGCCCACCCGTTATATTATGCGCTTAACACATTTTATGTCAGAACAAACACGAGAACAGCGTGTTATTTAATCAAAACGCCTTCTAAACAAAATTAAACACCCTAAAACGTCTGAGATGTTATGATGCGTTTCGGACATCTTTCAGCAAGACTCTACTCCTTCACACAAAGCGATGGTCATGTGTTGTTGTTGTAGCAGTAAGAGAAGTCAGTGTAGAGTATATCATCGGTCGTCTTCGTCAGGCACATCTAAATGTAGGCCCAGGAAACATGTTGTTTCGACAGTTTGGGTCCAGAGGGAGAGGGGTGTTAGATGAGTGGGTTTTAGAGGGCATGTGGAAAGGTGGTTAGTGTCGTGCGGGGTGCCTTCACATACCGGACATAAGTTAGGTATGTCGGGGTCAACTCTGGATAAGTAGGAGTTTAATCTGCTACAATATCCAGAACGTAATTGTGCCTGTGTTACGCGGATCTCACGGGGAAGCTGGAGCTCTTCATATGCAGTAGGTGGCGGTTAGACTCCGATTACGGCATTCACTGGACGGGAGCTTATGAAGGTGGTAGCAGTCTCCCGGTGAATGTCATTTAATGTATGTCTTAACACCGTGCGGTCCAATAGGTCTCTGTTGGTTTTGTCCTGGATCTCATCGGCGTAGTGTAGTAGGTGTCTCCTGACGTGCCTGGGAGGCGGCTCTGGCTCAAGCAGGTGTCTGCAAGGGTGAAACCTACGGTAGCACCCTAACAGGAACTGCTTGCTGAGAAGTTGTTATGCTCCTTGAAAGGTAGCATATTGGCCTCGTTGTGCAGGTATTGTATTGGGGACATCAGAAGGCAGCACGTAGCTGTCCGAATGGCAGTGTTTTGGCATGTCTGCAGTTTTATTAACTATGTGTCACTAAGTCCAGGCGACCAGACAGGTGCAGCATAGTTTAGAACCGGCCGGCCAATTGCCTTAATTGCCGATAGCAACAATTCTTTGTCTTTGCCCCAAGTGCTACCGGCAAGCGATTTGAGGACCTTTTTGCGATTTTGGACTTTAGTGGCAATTGCGCTTGTGTGCGCAGATATGGAGAGCGGAATTGGTGTGTCATCGACTTTTACCTTGAGAGGCAGTTTGACCTAATTTGTCCAGGTGGTAAAGAGGGTCACCGTGGACTTAGTGGGGGAAAGTTGGAGATTTCTCGCAGTGGAAAAGCGAGGAAGGTCAGTGAGGTAGTTGTTCACTTTGGAGCACAAGCCATCGATGTATTTGCCCGACGCCATTATCGTGCAGACGTCAGCGTATCTCTGGTCACTGGGGGAGTTTTAAGATGGCTGGGGGAGTTTTAAGATGTAGAAGTTGAACCGCAAGGATTAGAAAGGACACCACCCTGTGGAACACCTTGCTTAATCTTTCTCTGCTTAGATGTGTGGTCACGAAAAATCACTCACGAGTGACGACCGCTCAGATAGTTGGCGGACCACCTCTTCAGCCCTGGTGGGAGTGTCGACTGATATATGTCATATAGTAGCGTGGAAGGGCTGACTGTGTCGAAAGCTTTCTCAGGGTCCAATGCTGCTAGGACAGTCCTCTCGCAGAGTTTTGGTTAAGGGGGGAAGCTGGTCTAGAGCGCAAAAAATGGGCATATTTTATGAATTTATTTTGACTCAACAAAGGAATCAATCGAAAATCTGTGAAATAGGTTTAATAATATAGCTTTCATGGTACAAATACAAAATTTTTCGTCTGAATTAATTTCAAAATGGCCGCTGTCCAGCAGTTCTCCTAAGGCGCCTTTTTTTCTAGTGGGTCCATTGCCGAAGACGTAAACTCCTTAATTTTTGTCCTGGATCAAAAAATAAAATTTTTTTAGTTTCTATATAACAACAGAAAGAGACGTACGTAGGATTTTTTCGATATTTTGTTTTTTCGCGAAATGGTGCACGTTTGAACAAAAAGTTACAATTTTCACTATAAAGAACGACATAAAATTGTTGATTAAAAAAAAAAACTATGTAATATAAATAAAAAATCCTACGTACGTCTCCGGAGAAAGGTATTTCGAAAGTATTGTCAAAATTTCGTAAGAATCGGTAAAGATTTGTTCGAGTTATGTCTTCGGCCAGTTTAAAAAAAGTGATTTCGAGAAAAACGTGTTTAAAGTTGTAAGTAGCGTTCGGGGCATACCTGCGAGGCACTGCCGTCGAATGAAAAATTTGGGCATTTAGACATTTTTGCTGGCATCCCTCATTTGGTATATTATTTCTAAGACCCTAAAGCACCTTTTAAGACAAAAAAAAATTTTTCGATTTTTTCAAAATTCTAGACCAGCTTCCCCCCTTAAGCCCGCGGTTTATCTGGACATTTGTGAGGGTGAGTGCAATGGTGGTGCTATGCTCTCGACGGAAACCATGCTGATGTGGGGCTGGTGCCAGATCGCGACGTAAGATTGGATGGCTGAACATTTCCGCCTAATTGCCCAGACCGCAATCCGTTGCATTACTTCGCATGGGGCGTAGTTGAGCGTGAAACCCGTAAGCATCCACATAGCAGAATTTCTTCTCTGAAGGCTACAAAAAATACCGTTATGGTTAATAAGTAGCATTTGATTCGGACATGCAATCGTTTATAGTCGCGAATTGAGGAGGGTGTTGCAACTAATGGAAATTTTATTGATTGATTTTATAGTTTAATAATAATTTAATGTTATGTAAAAAGTTTGAGAAGTTTCTTTACATTTTGTGCCACATAAAGTAGTAATAAATAAGTTGAGTGAAAAAAAATTCAAAAGAAAAAAATCAAAAATAAAAAATTTGTTTCTTTTTAATTTAAAAAAATGCTAAACTATCTCACTTTTGTGTCCTCTAGCGAATTTCTTAAAAACAAATTAATTCAAAAGTAAATTTCATATGTATACCAAAAAACTCTTTACAAACTTTTTTTTTACTTGAAATACTTCTTTTCCACTTTTCATTCGGTGAACAATTAATCAATTTTGGTGTTTCACCGAGATTCGAACCTACGTTCTCTCTATTCGGCTATGGCGGCCGCAATTATGTGTGGAAAATAAAAGCATTTAAATGCCCCCTATTAGAAGCTCTATAGGCTGTCTTTCGCAAATTAAAATGTTCGAGAAGTCTCTCAGACATTATTTCATTGAGTTCAGCGATCTTCGATTTGAACGTAGTATTTCAGCTTTGGAATCGTTGTTGGTTTAATCACATAGACATCATTTAAAAAAATCCCTCAAAAGTAATCTAGTGGATACCAGTTCATGTCATCATTACTTGAAATTAATCGTCCGTTGCAAATAAAAATCATTTATGTCTACTCATACAAGCTCAGCCACAACAAATCCTGTCTATAGCAATGTTTTGGACAGTCACAGCTCATTCATTTCCATCTTCAAAGCAAAATGGACTAAATATTCTACCAAAAACCACACCATACAGTATATTTTAGTGGATGTAATGATTTTTCTGAAATTACTCGCGGGTGCTTTTCTCCTCAAATGCACTTTCTTAAAATTCTTTCACCAACCTTTGCATTTTCGACTCATTCGGACGATTACTTACACCAAAAAATTCACGAATTTTGCGATATGTTTCTCAGAGAATATCAACAAATTTCATAATAAGCTTCAATAATTTTATTATTATTCAATTTCATGTAAAGTTGTACAAATGTCAAAGATGACATACTGTAAAAAAGGTACTCTAGAAATTATTCACTACTGACATCACTGATTCACAGTTATACATCGAAATTGATTTATATGCATGGTTTTTTCGGAAAATTTGTTAGGAATTTTTCAAAGAATATTCTTATATTTGCATAATAAAAAAAACAATAATTCTTACGAATATATTCGCCCTAATTGAGTAGTAAAGACCTCTCTCGACGAACAAAACTAACACTCTACAAGGCTCTCATCATGCCCGTCCTAACGTATGGCGTAGAAGCGTTGACTATGAATATCCGATGAAACATCGCTTGGAGTGTTTGAGAGAAAGATTCTGCAGAATATTTTTGGGCCTTTGCACGTTGGTGACGGCGAATATCGCAGGCGATGGAACGATGAGCAAAATCGACCAAAATCGCGCATGCGGTTATCGCGCCAATTAAGAAGAAGAAGAATGTACCTTGATACGAACTTATATGTGCGTTTTATATTATAACAAGGTTTCTGTTATAGCATGAGGACATAAATAATTACGCGGTGACAAAGGTGTATGCATATGACTTACGTTTAATAACTTTTAATAACTTTTATGTCAAATTAAAAGTGGATTAATTGCTTCAGCAAGTCATTATCGGTTCGAATGGCCGTACCATAAGGCTTCTTTGTTATTCCGAAATCATCCCCTTAGGCGTCTTTTGCGTTAATCAATTAATCAAAATTTGACAAGATGTCTATAATTTAAAAGAATGTGGCCTCTTGTTAGTACAAACTATATTTTTTCATGCTAATCAACAACTTGTTCTTTACTTAAATTCAACTCTTGTCTTGCGTTCCAACCCCACACAAGTTTATTTATGTTCGCATTCACTTGAAACCTCTTTATCCACGTAATACCTACGCAGCCGCAAATAAATTCAAGAACCATTATTGGTGTCGCAATTTCCAAATCATTGAATCGTATTAGCTGAGCAAATAGGGATAAAGTCCCGCTTATCCTTCAACGCCTATCATTTACCAATACTAACAAGAAATAATTACGTGGTGTCCCACACATCAATAGAGCAAACCAGCGGGCTCTGCAATACATATTTACAGCACATATGAAACCGCAAAGCAGATATTCCAATCGGACCATGCAGGGAGAGGTGCGCAAGAGAATACTTTTTGAAACGGTGCGCGGTGGAGCGAATTCTTTTACAAGTTAGTGACTTTTTTTAGGAAAACTAAGTAAGTACGGCGGCCGCCGTAGCCGAATGGGTTGGTGCGTGATTACCATTCGGAATTCACCGAGAGGTCGTTAGTTCGAATCTCGGTGAAGGCAAAATTAATAAAAAACATTTTTCTAATAGCGGTCGCCCCTCGGCAGGCAATGGCAAACCTCCGAGTGTATTTCTGCCATGAAAAAGCTCCTCATAAAAATATCTGCCGTTCGGAGTCGGCTTGAAACTGTAGGTCCCTCCATTTGTGGAACAACATCAAGACGCACACCACAAATAGGAGGAGGAGCTCGGCCAAACACCTAACAGAAGTGTACGCGCCAATTATTTATTTTTTTATTTTTAAGTAAAGAAATGTAATGTAATTTTCATATGAAAACTAAGAAAATATGTGCATTGAAAAATAGGCAGCTTTTTCACTTATTGAAGGGTGAAAACCTGTAGTTAATAAAAAATCTATAAATAATTCTAATTGAGCAAGAGTTGGAAAAGATTTGTGATTAAGAAGAAAGCGAATTTCATGAAGTTTGCAAAATTTTTTTTAAATTTATTATAACCGATATAATTTTTTAGAATCAGTCATTTAACTTTTAACTCCTTCTAAGCTCCAAATACTCGCAAAGTATTTGCGAGCGAAAAAATATAAATTAGAAGATGCCCATCCTTAGCAACAACGAATGAGTTTCTCATATAGCTTATGGCACAATGAGTATATCTCGGGTCGCATATCAAATCGACATAAGTTAAATATATATTTTTTTTCAAACTAAACTAAACCTATCGCATATTTTGGTATTATTTTTTATTCTTTATTTTGGAAACTTATTCAAGTTTATAGAAAAAATTAAAGTTAAGGTTGCTTACGAGAATAAACTAGCATATAAATTAAACAAAGGTGGTTTTAGGTGCCATACGACCACAGATATAATACAAAAAAATATTGAGAAGAGCGTTAACGGTATAATGAGGCACATTCCGGTAAAACCGCAACTGTGTTAAAATTTATTTTCGAAATTTGTGCTCCTTTCGCCAAATGTTTCATGCAGTGGGGTAAATTTTGTGATATTCGCGACCATCCTGCAGAGTCAACAATGCAACTTTTAATACATAAATTTGTGACAACCAGAATAGTGACCGACCTTGGAGCAACGCAAATGCCGGAAAGATTCATCAGGTGCCTCGATACTTCGAAAAATCAATTTTTGTACTTTGCAAGTTTGGCCATTGAAACAGCGATATCAACGGCTCTTATTTCTTCAAGGATGGGTGACGCTACTGGCCAGTTTGTACAGGAAACATTACATTTATTAAAGGAAAAGTTCGAGGGCGCTGTCCTCTTATCGGCAACTTGTACTGTCCACAGAAATGCTCTTAAACTAATGTAATTCTAAAGGTTCGTATGTCTCGCGTTCTTCATGAAATTGAGTCCCATTTATACGAATATTTCATTCCTTTCGTTGTTGTTGTTGAAGTGGTTAAGTACTTCTACTGAAATAATCCTAATTAGCGGCTTTAATTAAAGACTTTCTTTTAAGGATTGAAAGGTTGGTTAAGTCTGGCTATATGATCCCTTGAATTCAAAAGTGTTCCATTAGAATATATACTTACAGTGAAGCCTCTGCGGCTACTCGCTCGAGTTAATATTTCATATTTTTTAATATCCCGAAAGCTGGTTGTTTTATTTTAAGCTTCTATTGCCATTAGACATATGTGATTTACGGAGTGTTTTTCGTTTAACTATGTAGTTGATTCGCTCGCATGAGTGCCTCAAATGAAATGGGGGAAGAGGCGCGTCTTGCATCAAATGCGCCTAAAGAATGACGAGACTTAATTGACATATCAATGGACGTGAATGCTAAGTTTGTGTTTTTATAAAATATTCAGTTAGAAAAAGATGTGCTTGTATCGTAGTATACATAACACAAATGAAACTTTGAAGGCAGACAAAGAAAGAGGGAGAGTCCCGAGAGAGACTGAGAGAGAGAGAGAGGGAGGAAGAATATATATCTAAATAAATGCACAACATTTGCAGAGAATACAAATAGACAAAATTTACAAAAAACGGAGAAGAGTCGACCGTTGTAGGTAAACGCCGGACACAAACCGTAGCAAAAACGCGCACTACTCCGAGCGTTTATCACCTACGCAAACGCAGCGATTCCAGGACCCTAGCAATGGCACAAATTACCGCAAATCAATACCAATAAATTCAACGCCGGAATGGATAGCACTTTATAGTAAGCACAAGCACTAGCCAGGAAACGGAAATAAGCGCCAAAAGTAGGCACCAAACAACGCCAAAAAAAGGGGACCAAAAAATGACCCTAACAGTAGGCGCCAAGGAAATATGACGCCAAAAAGTAGGCACCAAAAATATATTTCCTACAAGTTTGCACCAACAAACAAGCGTCAAAAAGTAGGCAGTGTTATTTCTCACTAGAAATTAGCGATAACAAAAAAAAACCCAGGAAAAATAGCCTAAAGTGTATCTAAGATATGTATATAAGATATGGCTCCCTCTCTCCTTTTCCTCTACGTTATATCTTTTTTCTCTCTTGCGGAACGAAAATGCCCAAAACGTTGCATGACCTTGAAATTTTACTCTCCATTCTCGCTCGTCCATCACTTCAAAAAAAAAAATGCCAAAATTTAATGCAATTCTTGAACCACTTAAGATGTGTACTTCATTATACCGAAATTCATTGCGCTTTAAAGCAGGTTACTCAAACTTTTTTTAATTATTCTGATTAAAAAGGTTGAGATGTGATGATGATATGAAATTTTATTGAATATTTTTTTTTTTTTTGAAAATTGCGTAGAGTTTGGAAATTGTATTTAGATGGATTTTATTGAAGAAAGAGCTATACTTTCATAAGAAATTACAATATTAAATTTAAATAAGAAACAAGTAAAGTGTCTGGACTTATAAATAAGTTCCTGGGCTGTAGTTATTTAAAGAATTTTATGTATTTGCTACCCCATCTGAATGAAAAGGAAGTGAGTAAAGAAACAGGCATAAATATATTGCCAAAGCAACCATGTCCAATTGGGGTTCTTTATGCTAAACTTATATAGGTATAATGACCACGCATACATGCATACACACTTTAATCAAATTAGGACAGTACAATTAGTAAAATGTATCAACGGCAAATGTGCACACACACACACACATATACAGATAGTCAAGCAGGAAGAAATGATGTACGTAAGGAAAGTGCAATGTGTTTGATTGCGGAAGTGCGCATGGGTGTGAGTGTTAATGTGAGTGTTTCCACTTTACCGCTAACTAACGACTTACCTAAGAACGTTTCGATGCGCTTCAATTGCGAAACGGGGTCCTCAATTAATCGATCACCATTGACAACGAGTAATTGCTCACGCGGGAAGACTTCCAACCAACGATGCAAATGCAAATGATACAGAGAGATGGTTAGTGGGCGATAGGACTCATTCACCGTGCCATTGGGGAATATGGCTAGCTCCTCGAATGTTCTATGAATACAAAATGGAGGAAATTAGTGGAAGGAATAAATGTATAATTAAGTATTTAAAAATACATGTACTTATATATGTAGATAGGTGCACAATGTTACACATGTATAAATATATGAGTTGCATTTGATTATGTTACGTATACGTCATGGCTACCTGATTGGAAATGCATCTTACGTAACCACTCTACGAAGGAAGGTCAAAGTGTGCGCTGAAGGGTGATTTTGGATATGGACTGTAACTTTGATGTTTTAATACCATTTTAAATACTAAATTCTGGTCAAATCGGTTCACTAACTTTGCTGATATCGTCGAAAAAAAAGTTGATCGCAAAGAAATAATTGAGATTCATCACATGACTACATTTCTCACTTGGCATTTCAAATCAATGTGGAAGAGTTTTCTAACGTTTCCGAAGCTCTTGACTTGATAAAAAAGTATTTATAAGTGGGCTGTTCTATCCAAGCAAATTAGAGAATCAATTGAAAATGATCAGCGCTTAGTAAGATCGAGTTCCTCAGACATTCTTGAAAAAGTTGAAAAGCTTTTTTCGGAAAATGTAGGCTTGAAAATGAAAACAAATTGCAGAAATGTTTGGAGTATCAATTAATACCATTTTGAACTTTTTGTATAATCAGCTTGCATGTCCAAGAACAGTAAAAGATGAGAGCTCAACAAATTTTCAAGCGAATTTTTGAGTCTAAGTAGCGAGAATAGCATTTGGTGAATTTTTGAGGAATTATTAGTGAAAACAAAACTTAGAATTTTTACTATGATTTCAGTCACAGCAGGAATCCACAAAAAAAGTACAGTACCGTATAGGGAATTCACGGTGTAACTCGCGATTTTTTGTTTTTTTGGGACTCAGTATTCCGCTTATTAGAACAGCGCGTCAGTCTTATGGAGAAATAATCAACTATACTTTTGGAAAAATCAAAAGATGCCTATGAGGAAAAGTGAAAGGGAAGTGGGATTTGATACATGGCACAATAAAATCAAAATGTCTCTGAAATATCCAAGTTGGCATGAGGAATTCCGATATTTTTTTAAATCAACAAAATTTTAGTAACCATATAAAAGGTATTTCTGGGCAGAAAAGTTTTCAAAATACTGAAAGTACGGACCGTTAATTGTTTCGTTATGAATTCGTTTTAAATAAAATATTTTTGTAATTTTTTTGTTGACGCTTTATAAATCAGATGGATTGCCAAATGACGGAAAGCTTAGTTTCGAAACTATTGAAGTTTATTATTGATTAAATTTTTTGAAAATTTAAAACCTTTCATTTTTTAAGTCTCTCAGAGCTTGGTGCCTAAATGAAATATCTTGGTTGATTTTTTTATGTAAAAGGTGGTTAAATTTCAAGGGCCGACAAGAACCACACCTAAACGTCAACGGCACCGTTGGACTTCTTTCTTTGGGGTTATTTGAAAGAAAAGGTGCACGTCGATAAGCCAGCAACAATTCAAGCGATAAAGGATGAGATAATTCGGCACATTAACGGCATAGAACCACAATTATGATTCAGCGTCATCGAAAATTTGGACCGTCGGATAGAGGTGTGCCGCCGAGGCCGCGGCGGCTATTTGTTCCGCACGTAACTGAGCCATACCAATATTATCATAATAAAGAGAAATGAAAATAATTTCCTAAAAAAATTGTATTTTATTCAAAACCAACACCGGCCCTTGAAACTTAACCACCCTTTATAATATTCATTTGTATGTAACGCCAGAAAGTATGACCGATAATAATCCATACAATCGATTTATATCTCTTTATATATTTAAAAGTTAATTCGGTTATTAAAATTCGCCTATTTTAAACTAACAACAAGTTGACTGTAAAAATGAAGAATGTAGGATTACAGGGTTTGATTGAAAAGTAATGAGTCTTCCCGCGCGGAGCGTCTGCTGGCTGGTGGGGGAAAATGATCGTCGGACCTTCCACTAGAAACCGGTCCCGGTTTGCTGGCAACAGCGGTGCAGTCAACATCGCTCCTCGCGTGAAAGCTGTTTTAAAAGTGTGTTAGGATTTTGCAGTGGCGAAAATGCAGCGATCGTTGGAGCAACGTTACTCGATCAAATTTTGCGTAAAGCTAAACAAAATGAGTACCGAAACCATTGGGTTACTCAAGGAGGCTTACGGGGACCAATCTCTGTTCAGTGCCCAGGTGAAATGGTGGCACAAGTCGTTCAAGGAAGGCCCGACCTCGTCAACAATTGGACCCTTCATCACGACAATACACCGCATCCTCTGCACCTCTGCATTGGGCAAGATGGGGGTTCCGGTGCTTCCCCACCCTCCCTACAGCGCAGACCTGTCCACTCCGGACTTCTTCTTGTGTCCGCGCCTGAAAAGAAAGCTGAAATGAAGGCGTTTCGACTCCATCGAGGCGATCCAAAAAGCTGTGACAGCCGAATTGAACGCGATTCCGGCGGATGAGTTTAAAAAATGTTTCCTGCAGTGAAAGGACCGCTATCAGCGGTGTATTGACGCTCAAGGGTCCTATTTTGAAGAACATTAGTTGTATAAGCCAAAAGGTTTAATAAAACTGCTTAAAAACAATAAGGTTCATTACTTTTCAATCAAACCCTGTAGACTTTTTTATAAACTTAAATTTCTACTAAATAATTGCTACTTTGCCAAAAAAAAAAGTACTACACGACAGCTATTTTTTCCAAGGTAGAAAGGTAGGTTCTGAGTGAATTTTTATAACTAAATGCGTCGATTTTATTTATACTCGAAAATGTTGAAGGTTATTCGGTTGACCAAACTAAGAGCCTAATTATGTTGCGGCTAACACAAAAAATTTTATTGCCCAAAAATTTTTAAATTTTCTCAACTGCTTTGGCTTAAAGCCTGAAGTATTATCACTTAGTTTCCTACAATAAAAGAGACCTTGAAACAAATATATAATGATATTTAACTAAGTAGGCTTTTGAAACTAAATGAGAGGTGCAACAAAAAAGTAAGACACATAGGCGGTCTAATCCTAGGCAGTGCATTTAATTAACTAACTATGGTTTTAGGGCCTACATAATTTTTTATTTAATTTTTTTATGTGGTATAACAAACTTTATAAAATGCCAGACCACTGCAGAAATTCCAAAATATCGATTTCCTCACATAAAGCGAACAAACCTTGATCGATTCACTTGAAATTAATTTTTTACCACGTCATTTTAGGAGAAAGTTTTATGTAATAATTTGTGTGGATGTCATTTCACTCCATGCTGTAAGTAAGTGTTCTTAATATGTCACCATAACGTCACAATGTTTTTTAAAAGGGTCAAAGTTTCAGTTAGGATTCAGTATTAAAAAAAATGCCTACGATATAAAAATGTGTTTTTATTATTATTTATTTTTATTATTTTAAAAATGTGTTTCTTGTTTTAATTTTCGTCCCTCAATATGCAGCTTACTTCAACTATTCGTTCACAAATGGATATACATTGGTTAATTACAGTTAACTTAAGACTATGAAAACGGTCCATAATGGTTTTATCCCAATAACAACATGGACTTAATTCCATGAAAATCTTCAAGGATACAGAAGTACGACAATTTCAAAGAAACATTTCTCACCTGTTTTTGCTGGGACTGTTAAAAAAATAAATAAGGTATATCTTTGATTTTTCTGAGTGATCTCTTTTATGACAGAAATGCGCTCGGAGGTTTGCTGCCGATGGGCGACCGCATTTATATACTCGTTACGTCATATAATTTTTACCAATTAAAAACAAAAACCCAGATTTACTACTATTCATCAAATTTTTTATAAACTTTTTGCGACGGTTTTTTTTTTTTTTAATTTAACATATTTTATATTTTTCACATATTTTTTAACCAATATATCAAAAACATTCTACCTATAGTACTTACATAGCAGAAAAAAACATAGGAATTAACTTATGTATGTATGTATATAAGCGAAGGTATTTCTTGTATGTACATCGTAAATTAAAAATTGTAGACGCAATTGGGACGCAAAAAACCCGAACAAATACTATACAGACATTTTTTTCTTTATTTATCTAAAAAAGTAAATATATTACAAATTTAAATTTAGCACTTTCGGCTAAAAAACCAAGCCAATTTTTGTAGTGATTTTACATTTTTAATAAAGAATGAAGAACAGTTCTTTTTTCATTAATGTTTTGATTTATTTCATTACCCAACGAAGAAAAGTGGCTGACATGTTGTTATTTTTTCCACAGTACAATAGCCTAACCCCTTGTTTTTGAACGATATGAAGTGTTACCAACTTCACACTGCTTATATCGGTAAAACAGCTCATGACATCAACGTCAAAATTTTTCTAATGACAGTTCAATATATTGTTTATAAGCCATCAAAAGCATTTGCGTCTCAGTTTTGTTGAATTTTTTTTTTCTGTGATGGAATTCAAACGTAACAGTGTGATTGCGTTATATTTGGCTGGAAAATCACAACCAGCCATTGTTCGTGAGCTCAGTCACCTCAAAGTGAATAAAATGTTTGTGTATCGCACTATAAAACGTTACAATGATACTGGTAGCATTGCAAAACGCTATGGAGGTGGACCAAAAAAACCGCAACAACGCCAGAAATGGTTCGGAAAGTGAAGGCTCGATTCGAACGAATTCCACGTCGAAGTGGAAGAAAATTGGCCAAAGAACTGAAAATATCACAAGACAGCATTCGACGCATATTGAAAAATGAGCTTTGACCTTGAGCTTACAAGTTCCAAAAAGTACACGATCTTTCACCCTAGCAAAAAAAGTTTGGTGCGAAAGAGCAAAAGAGTTGTTGCGCTTGCACGAACGTGGCGAATTTCCTAACATTGTGTTTTCTGATGAAAAAAATTTCCCAATTAAGCAGTTCATAAACACTCAAAACGATCGTGTTTACTTGACCGAACGCTCATACGAGAATTTGAGCCTACGTATGGTCACTCGAAGCAATTTCCCATCGCAAGTAATGGTTTGGGCCGCAGTGACCGCTCATGGACGCTCTCCAATCGTTTTTATCGAGCCTGGTGTCAAAGTGAATGCGATTTATTATCGGGAAAATGTTTTAGAAGCTGCTTTAGAGCCGTGGACACGCAAACATTTCGGTCGTAGACCATGGACGTTCCAACAGGACTCGGCACCGTTTCATAAAGCTCGTGTGAGCCAAGAATGGTTAAAAAATCATGTTCCACACTTCATTACGTCCTCACAATGGCTTTCGATGGACTATTCCATCTGGTTCGTTTTGGAGAGCAAGGTGAGGACTAAAAAATATGCCAGTATGGATGCGCTGAAAAAAGCGATTAAACGAGAATGGGCCAAAATACCTCAAGATAACATTCGTGCAGCATGCAACTCATGGTTTGAACGTTTGAAGGCTATAGTCAAGGCAAAAGGTGGTCATATCAAGATAAAGTGAAGTGTAATCATTTTTGAACAGTTTTGTCTTTGAAATCAATAAAAACTAATTTCGCACAAAAAAGTTATGGTGTTTTACATAGGTAACACCTCATATCGTTCACCCTGTTGTTGAGAGAAGAAACAATTCCACATTTAATTTCCAACTCTTCCTACTTCAAACCCTTCATTCTCAAACACTTCGACCTCCCCTCGTGTATCTGTGCACCATAAAGAGCTTTTTTTTATTTTCGCTCAATTTAAATTGAACGACAACACGCGCTTATTTTATTGAATTAACAAATTTAAATGAATGTCGCGTCTACTCAAGCCATTGAAGGTGCACCAGCGCATGCTGGTGGTATGCAAACCCAACTAACCATAGCTTGACGTGGCAAATTTTACAATATTCTCCTGTTTTACATTTCATTTGTATGCAAAATAGTCAGTAAGAGCACACTTACTTCCTTCCTGTTCGGCTTTTTATTACTCTTTTCATTGCATACACTCGAGCATTATAACAAGAAAGAATTGCAGCTATTTATGTACAAATGTATGTGTAGTTTCTATGTGCCACTTACTTGCTTGCAATTTGTGCTGCAGCAGCCGCCGAACCGAGCGTTGGCGCTGTTGTATAGGAATCGCCAAAACGATTTCGTACACCTCCTCCATCGTCGTCAATACTTATGCCGCCACCGCCACCTCCACCGTCAATTGCATTATCATACACTTGTGCCGCCGCGTAGGAATTACTCGATTTGCCATATAGCGCCACATGCTGCGAGGCTCTGAAATGTTGATTCGTTGCTGCCGCATAACCTGACCCTGGTCCATAACCAGAGCCAGCTGTTTCAATTGCCCTGCCTTGTCGCCTTTGATAAGTGTTTGCGATATGCTTAGCGGGCGCCGTTGAAGGTGGCAACATCGCTGGTCCATCGGCTAGTGGCAGCGTGGCTGTTGCCGCATGGCTTCGCAATTGTGTGTAGTCAGAAATGGCCCTCGTCACCGGTTCACGTACAATGAGCAAAAGTTTTATGCTGGCATTCATGGCGCGTACACGTTCCGGCACCTAAAGGCGGATAACGGAAATAAAAAGTGAAAAAGAAAATTTTTGTGAGAAAATATAAATTAGAATTGCAAAGAATTTAAGACAGTAACGAGTATTGAGGGTAAGCGCAGATATGTGGTTGTTATGTGAGTGAAATTAATTTTGTCTTCATTGGGTTTTTATTGAACTTTCTCTACTTTTACACTGGTAGTCCTTGTTTTGCTACACGAGTTTGTTTTTCTCGGCATTTGCTGTCAATTTAATTTACAGTTAAACTTTTTTTTAGTATACTTTTAAATGCGTATTGTCCAGTTGCATGCATGTCCGATTTGCCTGGATGGCTAGCGCTTGGATATATGGTTAGGTTAGGTTAGGTTGATACGCTTGCCCAGGGAATGGGCACACTTGGACGAAGGAGGATTCGTCCTTTGTGATGCCATTATGGAGGGGTGAGGCGGGAGAGAAAGACCGATGGGATACAGGGAGAGGGCGGAGAGAGATGGTGCTGGGATGGTTAGGAGCGTGCGGATTACGAACGATGACTATGTTTGCGTCGACCGCTTAATGCTGCTGATGAAATTCATCAGATTTTTTAATGTCAGCAACAGCTATATCAGCAGGCGTGGCAAAAAAGTAGGAGCCAAGATGCCTAGATCTTAGCCCCGCCAGAGCAGGGCGATTCCAAGTCTCACAGCATGCATTCCTCGCGCATTTTGTCCTGTGAGAGACCCCACGAGATTAGAGAGCTGATATTTTGTTAGCCTCAGAAGGTCGCCCGAGCGCCTCCGGTCCACATGTGGCCAGAAGGATTTCGCTACCTTACACTTTTGTGCACTTGCCCAGCGCTCGCTGAGTGGTGCGATGCCCATCTTTCCAGAAGGTAGTCAGGGGGATCCCGATTCTCTCCCTTCGCGGGGAAATCACCTCGCATGTCCCTTGTCTGGCCAGCTCATCTGCCTCACAGTTTCCAGCAATGTCGCTGTGACCAGGAACCCAGATGAGGCTGATATTAAAGAATTCGGACGCAGTCGAAAGCGAGGGCAAGCATTCCTTGACCAATTCCGAATGCACCGTCATAGACCCGAGGGCCCTTATTGCCGCTTGGCTGTCGGAGTAAATATTTACTTTCTTGACCGTTAATACGCATTTGAGCAGCCAATCGGCTGCCTCCTTGATTGCGGCTACCTCTGCCTGGAACACACTGCAGTGGTCCGGTAGGCTGAATTTGAGTCTGATGGGGAGCTCCTCGCAAAAGTCTCCTCCGCCAACCTTTCCTTCCAACTTCGATCCATCCGTGAACAAGTTCACCAGACCCTGCCCCCAAGTGTAGCCCTCCGTCCACTCTTCCCTTGACGGAATATGGATATATACGTACATCTGTATCTAGTCCTCACCTTGCACTACGAAAAAAATGTTAGTGTTGCGCGTAATTAAGATCCACAGAGTGTACCAGTCCAAGACTGTAGCGTTAAAGTAAAGGATAATATTTGTATCGTAGTAGTTGCTCAAGTGGTCGAAAAATGAACGGAAGAAAATATTGATTGTATTATTTCCCCACAAAGCCATATAGGTATATCGCATTAAATAACGCCTAAGCCTTACTGATAAGTTCAGAGAATTTATTTATTTCTTATTTAATTTTAATAACAGTTTTATGAAAATATAGTTCATTCTGACTTAAAAACCATGGTAGGTAGATAGGTAGAAGTGGCATTCGATTTAGACAGATTTAGACAGATGCCGTTCCATTGGAATACCACAGTAGAAGTTTATCTGCTACAGCTCGTTAAACCATTTTGTTTTAAGTACAAACTCGTTAAGCCGGCTGACACTTACATAAATCCCTAAGGCCATCAGTATCATTCAAGAACGATGAACCGAAGTATCTCATAGTGACATGAGAAACTTGCAAATCTTTGAGCATATCGACCTGGGAGACCGAGGTCTGTGATCACAGCAACTAACATAGAGAAGTTTTTCCTAAGTAGCGCATTTTAGCGCCTTGCGTCCCATTTTGGCCAAACTCTATTTGTAGCATTACATGTCAGACCATCAACCCATCTCGTGTTGGCTGAAGTGACAATGCTACTTGCACCACGCAGTTTGTAGGTTGAGAGGGAGGCGAGTAGTAGTGTCCTCCCCGCTGTTTTATCTGATTTAGAATTCTCTGGTACGGTGCTATGCCCTGGCACCTATGTCAAATGGTTGCGCAAATATTTCGCCATCTCTTTAAAAGATGCCGGGAATTGCGAGCAAAGTTGCTGATGTAATGGAGAAAGTTGATGGGATTTTGGTTGGAGCACTACCACTGCCAATAAAAAGGGTACCCAGTGACCTTAACCGTCTAGCTACCAGACCCTTACATTTACAAAATGCATTTACAAAGTGTTATTTTCTGAAAAGTGCTCACAGCTTCTGCAATAGTGGCCGACCATCAGTATTCTTGGTAAAGTTTTATAGTAAAACAACCTCACAAAGAAAATACCAAATCAATCGATTGACATGAATAACAATAAGACGCGAGAAAAAACTTGAAAACCTCGGGATTGATCTGCGTAGTAACACTTTCAGGAAAGGACTTTCATTCTTTCCCGAAATATGTCAACATTTGCACCATTAAGAAATAAAAGATTTTCAACTTAAAACAGTTATTCTTTGCTATTTTGTTTCAATAATGCAGTATTGATAAATGATTCAATCAATCCATTTTTGCTTACACGCACAGGGAGCCGTGGACACCATTACAACGCGTATACCCATAGGAAACGTGTAAGTGTTTACCTCATTTATATATGCATACATATAGACGATAATTATCCGCATATAAAATCAATTCTTACACTCCTGCAAAGAACAATTTTGGCATTTGTTCAACTCTTTTCACTTGCTAGGGTTTGCCAAAAAGCCGACGTATTGCCACTCGCTGCCATATTATCGTCTTCGCTTTACAACCGTTTTTGGCAGCACCGTTAGCTGGCAATTAATTTACATGACTGCCGAGTTCAATTGGGTTCAATTTGACTGCCAATGTGTTTGCTTTTTATGACTGCACAAATGACTGTCTATGTCTGAATAAGCGGCTGAATCACTGACTGGGGCAATTGAATGGCTTTAATGGTTCACTTGTTGCCAGACATGAAATTCGCAACTTTCTTTGAAAAAAAAAAAACAAACAATAAGCAAAAACAAGATCGCTATAAAGGAATTTGTGTATTTTTTTTTTTCTGGGTTAATCTGCTTGCTTTCCCGTGCTTGTCCATCCATGTTTTAATTTACTTTGATATTCATTAGTCGCCAGCTGCCGCCAGCCAGCAGCCACAGCACTTTTATTAAATATTTTATTCAATTAAGTTGGTTGTGTAATCCTTTTGTCTGTAAAGAATAGCACTGAGCGCTTTTCACTCAAGCCTTTTCATATTTTTTAGTAATTTATTGCCATTTCACTCACTAGCTAAAACAGCCAGCCAACGGCAAGCAATCTTTAGAGTGACCAACTAAAATATACATCAAGCTGTCAGCGCCTAATTATATGCCAGACGAAAATTATACTTTATGTTAGTTTTTCATGCTTCACAAAGCAATTAAAAAGGGGTGCGCTTGAAAGCCAATTTTATGCATTCAACCTCTTTATGACATCGTCTCGCGGTGTGTGAATTTTCAGCGGTTATTGGGGTCAGCAATTAACGGGAGTTAATAATTGTATGTTGAACGTTTGCCCTTGAAACAGTAGTGCTTTTAGTATTCATCAACTCGTTGAGCATGAGTGGGCGAGTCATGATGTTTTTTTTTTTAACATTAGATATATTGGGTGGTCGAAAAGGTGTGTTAAAAAAAATTGCCTTTCACCTGCTATATCTCTTTCAATATACAAGTATATCACATCTGATAACACTATAGCTCTTTGTAAAGCGATACACATAGGGGAGAGGGCATATTCGATTAGGTTCAAGTTCGAGTAAGACTTTTTATCGAAAAAATTATCACTGATTTAATTTTTTTCAATAGAATAGAAACGGTGACAAGCCAAACCATGTTGCATGTACCTGAACAACCAATGTGACATGACATTTAAGGAAATATGAGACACGCGTATTTGACGGCTATTGACAGTGTGACAGTCCTACCAAATACATACATAACCTTCGCAGCGTGAATATTCGGCCGAAGCGACGACGTAGAAGCATGACCGGGCAGTCCCCATGACTTTCTTTTCTTTGAATTGCTGTAATAAATCCATTTTTCATCACCCATCACGATTTGATGAAGAAAACCCTTCCTCCCTTCCGTTTTTGCCGCGGGAGCAGTTCTTTACAGGCGAAAAAACGTCGTTCAACATCCCTTGCTTTTAGCTCATAAGGAACCCAAGTGCCCTGTTTCTAAAGCATTTCCAAAGCATGCAATCGCTTGGAAATGGATTGGCGGGTAACTCCTAATACCGAAGCAAGCTCTTCTTGCTCTCATTGAGCAATGCCTCCAATTCAGCGTCTTCGAAGGTTTTTGGCCTTCCTTCACGCGGACAGTCGTCAACATTAAAATCACCGTCTCTGAAGCGACGGAACCAATCTCGTCATGTTGTTTCGCTTAAAGCAGCATCTCCGTAAGCTTTTTGTAGCGTTCGATGCGCTTCAGCCGTCGTTTTTTTCGAATGAAAGAGGAAAATCAACACTTCCCACAAATGACGATTATTCGGCACAAAATCAGACATTTTCACAAAACCAAAAGTATATGATACCAAAACAAAATCACTAATGTGTTGAATTAGTTTGTTTACCATATATCTAAGCTAGGTTTATGATGTTTAGGTTATGTTAGAATCGATTACCACACACTGCTGGCGGCTTCTATTGACAAACAGCGGGAACTTAGTTGCGCACCTAATACATTTTTCTAAAAACTGGTTTATTGGTACACTTGGGTATAATGAGAATTAAACTGAAAAATTAAAAAAAAAAAATTATAATTTTGAATTTTATTCAATGCTGAAATATTTTGTATACAGATTTTTTAAGTAAAATTCTTTCAACTATTTTTCACATTTCAGCATATACTTATAATAGGTATACCTCAAAAAAAAATTTTTTTTTTACTTTTTTCGTTTTATATATATTTTTTGTTTTTATATGTATTTTTGTTTTAATATTTTAGAAAAGAACAAACTTTTCCAAAATTTTAAAAGTTGAAAAAAAAAAAATGTTTAAATGTTAAAAAGAACCGAGAATATTTCACTCTAGTTAACCAAGGCGAATTCATTGAAATTATTTTAAAATGTTCATCATACATTTTGAATTTTAATTCATTATGAAATTTTAATTTTGAAATTACCAATTTTAATAGTAAATAATACGTTTTGTAATTTAATTTTGTGCTGACATCCGAATTTACACAGCGAAAGAAAAAAAATATCAGCTGGCCTACTGCTACCACCTTTAATAGATTCGCATTGAATACAAAAGATTTTAGCATTAGGGGGACCCGGTGGTCTAGAAATTTCAAAAAATCGTTTTTTGTTGTTTTCGATATTTCGAAATTATAGTACCTTAGGAATATACTGTGAAATTTTCATGCGGAAATTCCCAAAATTATAGCTTCTACAGCTCATTAACTAAGTAGAGAGCGGCCGCGCGCGCTATACTCTAACTTTAAACTCATTTATCTCGAAATGACTTTTTTCGGCTTGGTGTTGTCAAAAAACAAAAAAAAAAAAAACTATTCAACCGAATCGGCTGAAATTTTAGTATGTTGTTCACAACATTAATGGTTATCGCCCGTACTAGAATCATATTTTTATTTCAATTATTTCGTATTTTTTTGATTAAAAAACTGAAAAAACCCGATTTTTAGAGCGTCGAATTCAAAACCGCGCCATTTTGCGAAATATGTTTTTATTTTATTTTATTCTAGTACGGGACATGCTGACTAATAATTTTTTTTCGTTTTTGTGTTTCAGATAAATAGAAGACCCAAAATGGATAACATCGCCCAGGTCCAATTTTTCGGGAGGGTCCACTTCAGCGCCATTTTTAAAATTATCAAAATTAAAAAAGAAATGTTTCACTTTTGTATGTAAAATAAGTTAAATAAACGGATTAAACAATTTGAATATCGTTTTTTATTTTTATTATTGTAAAAAAAAAAATCCTGAAAATACTCTAAATTTTCAAGCTCTATACCACCGGGATCCCTCAAATAAATCTAAAAATTCTTATATTTTGTTCAAATTTGTTTCAGTTTACCTCTCATCACACTCAAGCCAAAAAATAAATCAAGTGTCTACAATATCTTATACACTCGGATCACTTCATTTGAAACCGCTCTGTCGTGAGTTTTTTTAAACAGAGTTTGAGTCTTCAAAATTAAGCATTCAAACTCAAACTGAAAACTTGCACTGAAAAACAGGCGCTTAAAGAAGTAAATTCTAATTCACATAAATTATCCCTGCACCAGTTGTTTGCAAAAACCCACAAAAATTCTACTTTGTTTGGCTCTGCTCGAAAAGTAGAGTACTTTAAAATTTCGTTTAAGTCATCAAGAAATGTTTTTAGATCACCCATTATTGGCACCTATAAAGCTATATATTCTTGCTTCATGATTCATCAATTTATAAAATGGAATTGACAACTAGAAATTCAATTTATCGCGCCCTTTTAATATTTTAATTACAGTTAGCTGATTAGGCAGCCAAAAGGGATTGTTGCTGAAGCCCAGAGGCAATGACTACTGGCTATCGCTATTTAGTTGGCAAAATAAAATACAGCAAGCATTCCAGTTGAAATGTTATTTATAAGCATAGACAGAGCTGATAGAAATGGCAATGTACGCCACACTTAAGAGCTCATATTTATAAATCCATACTTATCATTAAATCAATTAATTTGATGGAATAATTTCCCTTGTGGTATGTGTGGAAATGAGATGTGTGGACAGCCAACATGTTTCAATTTTGCTTTATTTTTTATTTTTAGTATTTAGTCAATTCAGAAAGCGTGTTTGTTTGAAATGAGTTCCACGCATTAAAAATGATTTGAAGCAGTGTTCCGATATCAAACCTTAAAGGCCCAAAATTGTCATGGGTATCTTTTGTTGACGACTTCCGCAGACCAACTCCCAAAAAAATACCTCTGCAAAGCTAGATCAGAAGATTAGTGATTTGCTTGTGATAGAGCCGCACTTATCGTTCGTAAAGCTAAATACTTTTTAAGGTAGAGTGGTGTTAATGCCTCATAAGACACGATTCGAAGGCGTTTACGAGCAAAAGACCTCAAAATCCGGAGCACATGGAAAAAACCACTGCTCTCATTATTACGAGTACACAGTAAAAACAGACTTGCATGGGATAAGGCAAATTCAGAACGGTATTGGACAAACGTAATATTCACGGACAATTTTTCCTTTCCGACGAATAGTTACATTCTCCGGTCCTGGTGCACTACTGATAACCTAAAACTTCAACGAACTGTTAAGCATTCAAATAAGGTCCGTGTTTAGGGCTGCTTCTCCGAAAAAGGATTTGACCGTTTATTTGTGTTTACCGCCAACTTGAATGTAGTGATGAATTTTATGAATAAAATTTACCAAAAAGCATTATTACCGTTAGCATCGAAGATGTTTGGAAGAACTAGCCAACCATGAATTTTACAAAAAGACAACAATTCCAAGCATCGAAGCCGAAGGTGCATAGAGTGGAAACAGCAAAATGGGACTTATAGGTTAGATTGAAAATATTTCGGCATTATTTAAGCAAAAATTCAAGGGAAACACATTTGGACGGTGATATATTGGTTTAGGGAATAAGTTCATAGCGTTTTTATATTCTCTTTTATTTTACAACGATTTGTTTGCGGTTTGACAAAGGGTAAGTATTCATTCGATATAACTACTCCTGCTCACAAAACTATATTGTATTTTTGAGTTATTTTTTTTATTAGTTTTGAGTCTTAGAAATACAGGGTGATTAAATTGCAAGGGCCGATGTTGAATGTGAACCACACCTAAACGTCAACGACATCGTTGAACTTCTTTCTTTGCGGTTATTTGAAAGAAAAGGTGTACGTCGATAAGCCAGCAACAATTCAAGAGCTAAAAGATGAGATAATTCGGCACATTCACGGGATAGAACCTCAATTATGTCTCAGCGTCATCGAAAAGGTGTGCCACCGAGGCCGTGGCGATCATTTGGCCGATATTTTGTTTTGTGTGTAATTGAGCTATACCAATATTATAATAATAAAGAGAAATGGCACTAATTTCCAAAAAAATGTTTATTTTATTCAAAAGCAACACCGTCACTTAAAACTTAACCACCCTTTGGAATAACCAGGAAGCAAAAATTAATATTTTCGACACCTGCTCTTCTTTGCTTTTCATAGAGGCCAGAAAGCTGCCGAAGTAGCCCGGAACATTTGCGACGTGGAGAAGGTGTCATAGGTGAGTCTAAGTGTGCAAAGTTCAAAAATGACGTCTTTGATGTCGATGACACTTCCCGCACCGAGAAAGGTTTTATGAAGTCGAGTTCTTCATGAGAAGATCATGATATGTGTTTGATGGGACTGGGAGGGCGTGGTGCACTGGAAAATGCTCGAAAATATTGCTACGGTCAACGAGGAGCTCTACATTGCCCTGCTACACTACGTGAATGAGGCTATTTGACTGAAAAAACCTGATCGAGATGGTCAAATCATACTCCTTCACGACAATACCAGGCCCCATGTTGCACAAGTCGTCAAAGCTGCACTCCAAGAGCTCGAATGTGCGGTCCTTCAGTATACGCCGTATTCTGCGAACCTTGCGCCGACCAATTACTATCTTTTCCGCTCCCTATCAAACTATATGAAAGGCGTTTCCGTTGATAAAAAAAAGATGCTTAAAAACTGGCTCAACAACTTCTTAGACACCAAACCAGGCGATTTTTGGCGGAAGGGCATCAACAAACAAGGCAGTCACTTTGTAATTCGGTTATGGAAAATTTCATGAAAAGGATATTTTCCTGTAAGTGTGGTCGTGGTGGTCATTTGCCTGATACTATTTTCCACTATTAACGGCATACCTTCCTCTTTATAATGAAATAAACATCCGATCATTTATATTAAAAAAATAGCATTTTTCTTTCAATATTCAGTTCATTGTTTGTTACGTTTCATATAACAATGCATTTTTGTCGCTCTTAAAAATGTCGAATTTCGTGCCTTCAAACTACGATTTGCGGACATCGTTGATTTTCTGTTATCAATTGAAGAAAAACGCTTCTCAAGCTCATCAAATGCTTATAGAAGCTTATGGTGGACATGCTCTAAGTAGAGCACAGGGCTTCAGGTGGTTTGAAAAATTCCGAAGTGGTGATTTTAGCGTGAAGAACCAGGCACGTGGCCGGCCACCGAAAAAGTTTGAGGACGCCGAATTGCAAGCATTGTTGGATGAAGATGATGGTCAAACGCAAGAAGTGATGGCAGAGCAGTTGGGAGTGACCCAAAAACCATTTCCAAACGTTTGAAAGACATGGGCATGATTTTAAAGGTCGGAAGATGGGTGCCGCATGAACTAACTAAAAGGCGGCGAGATAGCCGAAAAACCACTTGTGAAATGCTGCTCTCCCGGTTCAAAAGGAAGTCTTTTTTGCATCGAATCGTTACAGTTGGTGTAAAATGGGTGTATTTCTCCAATCCCAAGCATAAACGATGGTATGGTCCGCCGGCCACAAGCCAAAAACAATGGCCAAACCAAATCGCTTCGGCCGCAAGGCAATGATGTGTGTTTTCTGGGATCAGTGTGGTATGATTTGGTACGAGCTATTAACACCAGGTGAAACAGTTAACAGTGCACGCTACTAACGACAATTGGCCGATTTGAACACCGAAAACGCCCAGAATATGCCGATCGGCGTCACAAAGTAATTTTTCTTGATGACAATGCACCGCCACATCGAACAAGAGCGGCCCGGGAATTGGTGGAGACGAACGATTAGTGTGCATCGATGAGCCACGCACTTTCCGAGCAGCGCTTCAATTCTCACGAAGAAGCCAAAAAATGGCTCGATGATTGGTTTGCGGCCAAATACGGCCAATTTTTTTGGCGCGGCCCAATAGTTATCAAAGCAAATTCGGTTGAATTGGATTCGAAAATGTGAAGTCATTATGGCTAATGGTGATGGCTATACATTTTATCGAATACAGTCTTTATAATAAATAATACAAGCTCTTACTATGCAGTTTATTTGAATCAAATTGGTCAAATAGTTTCCAAGTTATGGGGGTCATGCTTATATAAACTTTTTTACATATACAATTTTTCAATTAAATTATCGTGTTTTTGTTTAATTCACAGGCATTTTCAATGAATCGCAAGCAAATTTAGTTATGTTAGTAATAACAATTTAATTTTAATAAAGATTATGAAAATACAGCATTTTCACTCGTAGGATTTAAATTTTGCTATACATATATACACACATACATATTGACATGCATGATACTTATTTATTCAAGTCACCTACTCACTTCCTTTGTTGCCCATAATTCATTTATAACATTTTTATTGCCTTTGTAGAATATTTAAGTTTTGCATTTTCTATTTGCTTATGCAAATTTATTTAAATATTTGAGTATTTTAGCAAATTCCTTGCTATTGTTTGCTTTGCTTTAAGAAATAAATTATGAATCACTTCTGTGCAAGTGTACTAAGGAAAGCCTACGAACCTTGGTTAACATTCAGCTTTAATGTTGAATTTTTGCATTTATTGAAATTTTAAATTGATTGAGTTTGTTTAATTTTTCTCATTTTTATTTTTTTTATTGTATATTGAAATAAATCGAAAAATATTATATGCTTCCAATAGGATGAAAAGTAATAATTGAAAACAAGAAAACGCAAAACTTTAAAATCATGTATTTGTATGACTCTGGTTTAAAACATTGCGTATCGCACTGAGACACATTAGCTAGGAAGAAATCTGGAGGATTACCTGGGCTTCGAAATGAGCGAGGGCTTCATAGCTCAAGAGATCTGCGAGTGCATGCAGGTAACTATTTTTTACACAGAAGACTTTCGTTGCGAGACGCTTTGAAGGGTCACTATTTGTTGCAATTAGCATTGTTGTATTGCTTAAGATTTCATAAGCCATTGAAGAGATACAAAAGTTTGCCATGTGGATGAAATGATAAACAAAATGCTACATTGGCAGCAAATTCCCTGAAATTGTGAGAATCTAACATTTATACGGGAATATTTATAGAGGGAAACTGCTGGGCCGATGAGTTGGCCAGACAAGAGATCCTTAATACGGCTTCATCACAATATAAGAAGATAGCAGTTCCAAGATAGGAGACTATTTGGTCTGCTACTGGAACGATGGGCCTCGCGTCAACTCAGCGAACGCGCAGCCAGTGCACAAACGTGCAATGTTGAAAAATCCTTCCGGTCACGGGTAGCACATGGGCGCTCGAGAGAGCTTCTAAGGCTAACAAGGCTACAGCTTTCGAAGTTGGTAGGTATCTTCACCGGACATTGTCCGTTAGGTGTCTATGCGGTGAGGCTTGTGATTGCTTCAATCCCTTTTTGCAGAAGCTGACTGGAGGACGAGGTGGAATCATCTCAGCACCTTCTTCTCAACTGCTCTACTCTCATCAGGCTAAGGTTTAAACATCTGGCCTCTCATTTTTTCGCTAAACCAGCGGATATTGCTGGCTTTAATATCATACATCCGGTGAAGTTCTACCTGGTTCCTTCCCATGCCCCTGTATGGTATCACAAGGGACAAATTTTTGCCCTCGTAAGGGCATCCATTTAACCTAATCTAACCCGGCGATCACCGTAGCCGAATGAGGTAGTGAGTGACTACCATTCGGAATTCGGAAAGATCGTAGGTTCGAATCTCCATGAAATACTAAAATGAAGAAAACGTTTTTCTAATAGTGGTCGCCCCTCGGCTTCTCGGCCCCTCGCCCCTTTATACAATAACTAAATTCACAATTATTTTTTAAGAAGAATTAAAAATTAAATTTAATAATTCAGCCTTATACAATTTTGAACACTTTTTGAAATTGTAGGACAACGTGAACTTAGGGTAAATTGGATTAGGTTGAACTGGTTGATTTGTAGTCACTTATAGACCGATTCGGACCATAGCAATACTAAATGGAGCTCAATAGTTTTGTGTTTTGAAGTAGTACGGAGACAACTGTGGTGCCCTTAGATATTTTACCACTACTCATATCTACACTTGATAGATACCCATTTCTACCGTAACGGGTCAAATGACCCCACTTTAGGTTTCCTGCTTGAATGTATGAAATAGGGATGTTAGGAAGGAAATAAGAATAAAAATTTAATTTATTATAATAGAACTAAATAGTATATTAGGCATTTCTATTACAAACGCAAATAATAAGAATTCTCAATTAATTATTCATTGGATTTTTTACACATAAGTGTGTGTTTGAACATTTTCTGCAAACATATTTTTTATATTTAGATTGTGGATTTTATTTTCTTTAGAGTATCCTATTTAACACCTTTTACTTCAGTAAAAAATCTTGTCTCGAGATATTATATTTTCTCCTCTCGTTTGCTTGTATAAGATCCAGACATTTATGCCAGCTCAATCAAGGATATTAAAAAGAACTCGGAGAGGCCATCGGAAAAGCTTAGATTTTGTAGTAAATATCCTCGTCATTTGATCGGTCATGTCTACACCAAATCTGTTTTCACACGTTGGCTCCGCTGACTTCGGTAAAATTATTTTTGCTCATAGTTTCAGAAAAAAATGTACGCCCCATATGTTATTCCACAAAAAAAAAATATTCAAATTATTTGCTTCATATGCAGATCGTGCGTATAAAATTCCCATAAATGAATCTAATTTTTCTTGAGATAAACTCCAATCGGTTCCCAAAACTTTCTTTGCTTCTTCTATTGCAACTGTTCTTATATGGTTCATAATACTCTGGTCAATTATCAATGAAAATGCGGTACTAACTTTACCTTTCATTATACCATAGGACGTTTTGCATATCCTGTTGAGCCTACTTCTTGCCTGAAAGTTATGAAGTGGTGGTATTCCAGGTGTGCCACCTACGTGTATTTCTTCCCTAACAGATCCGTCATTTGCAAAATTTTATTCATTTATATCTACTTCACTTTCTTCAGAACTTGATAGTAATCTCATTCATTTTCGTCCACAACATATATTCACAATATTTTCCTCTTCATCTTGAGTATATCTGTAGATTGAAACTCATTTTCATTTGCAAGCAGTATATCTTCAATTTCAGAAAATTCATCTCCTTGCACTGCCTTGTTTGCTCAGACATTTTTCTGGGTAAAAAGTGACCTATATTATTACGAGGTGTGCTCAAAAAGTATCGCGAGTTTTGAATTTTCTCAATGGATCAAAGAACCTGTATAAAATTTTATGTGAAAAACGAAATTAAGTTCGCTAAAAGCTACTTTGCACCAAAGCAACATTTATCGGTGGTACACAAAGTTCTCAGTGTGTCGGACGCCCGAGCACTTCAACAACAGACGAAAAAATTGATGAAATGAAGAAAATGGCATTGGCCAATCGTCGAATCACCGTTAGAGAAATTGCTGAGGACCTAGACATATCGCTATTATATATTGGCTCGTGCCATTCGATTTTTTTTCAATGATTTGGGCATGAGGTGGGTCGCCGCAAAATTCGAACCAAAAGCAGCATCGCATAAACATTGCTAATGAGATGTTGGACTCTGTCCACGACTACCTAAATTTGCTCCAGAGGGTAATAACTGGTGACGAATCGTGGGTTTATGGAAACCAAAGCCCAATCATCTCAATGGAAGCTGGCGCACGAACCAAGACCGAAAAAAGCGCGCCAAGTTCGGTCGAATGTGAAAGTTTTGCTTACCGTTTTCTTCGAATGCAGAGGCGTTGTGCATCATGAGTTCTTGCCACAGGGTAAAACGGTCAATAAGGAATATTACCTGCAAGTTATGCGCAATTTTCGCAAAGGAATCCGCCAGAAACGCCCAGATTTGTGGAAGAACAAAAATTGGCTTTTCCATCACAATAACGGCCCTGCTCACACATCGTTGCTTATGCGCGACTTTTTAGCCAAAAACAACACACTAATGATGCCACAGCCACCGTACCCCTGTGACTTTTACTTGTTTCCGAAACTGAAGAGGCCCATGTAAGGAGGACGCTACGCTACGATTGACGAGATAAAGACGGCATAGAAGGAGGAGCTGAACAAGATAAAAAGAAAAATTATTTTTTGAAGTGCTGCGAAGATTGGAGAAAACGTTGGCACAGGTGAATAATATCTCATGGGTATTACTTTGATGGGGGGCAAAATAGATATTAATGAATAAATAAATATTTTTTGAGAGAACACAAAATTCGCAATTCTTTTTGAACACACCCCGTATATTGGCTAGTCGAAAAAGTCTTTTCGTATTTTGTCAATAGATGTCGCTGGATTCATCTATCTCCAGTGCTACCAATCACGTTGTGTCATATCATATGGTGTCAGAGAGGTGATATTTTAAGCTTCATTTCGCCAAAAAAAGATTAAATGCGGAGAAGTTGGAAAAAAGTTATAACTGTTCAAAAATGAGTGAAAATAATGAAGAAATTCGCTGTATTTTGAAATTTTTGTATAAAAAAGGGAAGAATGCCACGCAACCCACCAATGAAATTTGAGAAGTTTACGGAGTCGATGTTGTATCAATGGTTCGCTCTCTTCCGTTCTGGAAATTTCGATGTGAAAGATGCTCCTCGCTCCGGTCGACCTATCGTTGAAAAAGTCGATGAAATTATGGAAAAGATTGACCAGGACCGTCACATAAGCCGCCATGACATCGCCAAGACACTAAACATTCATCATCAAACGGTTTTGAACCATTTAAAAAAGGATGGTTACAAAAAGGAGCTCGATGTTTGGGTACCACATGAATTGTCTGTGAAAAATTTAATGGACCGAATTAACATCTGCGATTCTTTGCTGAAACGAAATGAAATCGAACCATTTCTGAAGCGAATGGTAACAAGAGACGAAAAGTGGATCAAATACAACAATAATGTGCGAAAAAGATCATGGTGCAAGGGTGGTGAAGCTCAACAAATGGGCGCAAAGCCAGGATTGACCCCTCGAAAGGTTATGCTGTGTGTTTGGTGGGAGTGGAAAAGAATCATCCACTATGAGCTGCTCATGCTTGCTCGAACGATTGATTCTACACTTTACTGTCAGCAACTGATGAGATTGAAGCAAGCAATCGAAAAAAATCGCCAGAACTGATCAGCTGAAAGGGCGTCGTCTTCCATCAGGACAACGCTAGGTCACATACATCTTTGATGACTCGGCAAAAACTGGAAGAGCTTGGCTGGGAAGTTTTGATGCATCCACCATATAGCCCTGATCTTGCCCCATCGGACTACCATTTGTTTTGGTCAATACAGAACTCTCTTAATGGAGTAAAGTTGGCTTCAAGAGAAGCCTGTGAAAATTACTTGTCGCAGTTTTTCGCCGAGAAACCACATAAGTTTTATACTGATGGAATAATGTCTCTAGAAGAAAAATGGCAAAAGGTGGTCGACCAAAATGGTCCATATTTGGTTTAATAAAGTTCATTAAAAATATAAAAAAATTAGTTGAAGTTTGATTAGAAATACGAAAAGACTTTTTCGACTACCATATATATAGTGACCTATATTACTATCAAAATAAAATATAAGCTGCTTACCAAAAATTCTAGCTCTTCTTACACTAAGCAGCTACTTTCAATCTAAAATTTTGATATTTTCTTGAAATTATTCTCAGCTATTTCGATTGAACTAATTTACGCAACAGTCTTTTTAGAAATGTGCAACTTACTGACTACAATGCGATAAGCAATATGACCAATAAACTTAAAAACCAAAAAGCTGATCTCCGGGTCAAATGACCCGTCGTGGTATGATTAAGCGCTAAGCGTTGTTAAGTGTTTTTTGAATAACGCAGAACATCCTCAAAGAAGATACAGTTTCACTTGAGTTCAGTTCCCTACATATCCTACATTCCGCACTGTCCGAGATTCCAATCTTAAGATAAGCTGCTACTGGGCTATGTTCAAGCTCTCCCATCTTGAATTGAATTTTTTGTCATGTTTCCTCTAGTTCATTGTATAATATTCGAATTGGCTTTGGTATTTCGTTGACAAAGTCTGAGGATAGAGAGATCACCTTTTTCGCTATATCATCTACTATCTCGTTTCCTTCAATACCCTTATGTCCTGGAACTCAATATTAGGTTACAATTCCCTGCCAACCATTCTGCTGCTTCCATGCGTTAAAGAACGATCACGGACGATGTACTAAACGGTGTAAATGCCTTAATGATTACATAACTATCTTTGTAAAAGTTCTCTTTGGAGGTGATCCCAACAGAATCACATGCTAGTTGCTGCCTCTCTAATTCCAAAAAACTCCGCCTGGAATACACTGTAGAGATCAGAAAGATTATATGACTTCCTTAAGTCTAACTATGGATGGTAGTGCTTAATCCACCAGTCATTTTAGAATCGTCTGTATAAAAATTAAGTGTATTGCGTTTGGAGCTTAAACCCTTACGCCATCCTTATTGTTTTATTTCCCCTTTAAAAATCGGAACAATATATTCTAACAAACTATATTGCTCCGGTTTATTGAGATATGCCCATAGATTCTGTATGAGAGTTCATTTCAAACTATACTCTTCCAGCAGAGTAGTAGCTAATAGCTAGTAGCTAGACCTTTGTCATAGACGCGACGTGTGTAGATTTTGCAGTCACCACACCAGAGTACCATAGGGTAGTATTGTTCTGACCGCTGCTGTGTAGTACCATTGCATCAGAGAGAAGGATATATCCCAGATTGCCCCAAGCATTACATGTGCAGAGGGCGTTATTGGCTTTTTTCGCTCTTGCATCAGAGAGAAGGATATATTCCAGATTGCCCCAAGCACTACATGTGCAGAGGGCGTTATTGGCTTTTTTCGCTCTTTGCTCCACATTTCTGTTCCACAATAGCTTATTGTCTAGTACTAGACCAAAGTAATTTAACCAAGATCATATAACCAAGTTAATCAGAAATTACCTAAATAATAATGCGCTGAAATGACCTAAATAATAATGTCCTTTAGTAATGTAGGACGACTTTCTCGGTAACCCTATATAGACGAATGATTACTGGACCTATAGAACCAACGGCAGATGTCGTTAATTAGTGTCCCTCTATCTTTACAAATGAAAGAAGCTAAAGAAGCCTGCTTACAATGATAAACTATATTTTCTTTTCAGTTCTGCTTCTTACTTGAATAGAAATTTATTTATTATTTTTTATATATTATATATTATGTGTGTATTAAATTATATTATTTTATTTATTATATTTGTTTTTTGTTTTTCTTTTTTTTTGTAAAACATGACAAAAGGTCTCTTCATTTTGATGCATTTTTTAAGGCATTTTACATCTCCACTTCAGCGTCCTCTGCACCAAATCACGAAGAGTTTGCAGAGTTTTTACTCTATATGCGATTCCAACCTTACCAATATAAGCAACATCCCCCGTTCCGTTTCTCTCAAAGGTAAGTTACTGATCAGAAAGGAAAGAGTTTTTTAGTTATATAAATATCTCTTCATTAACTACAAATCCGCTACTGCATTAAACAAATCAAAGATTTTCTTAAAAGTACTGAAAATTAAGTCCAGAAGAAAAAAGTTTGTATAAAGTTATTATTTATATCTTAAATTAAATTTCGTTAAATTTACAAAAGCATCAAGAGCAACCACTTATCAATTTATAATAGTAAAATTCTCTGGTTTAAAACGTAATGTGGCCGCAAATAAAAAAATATTAATGGGAATATGCAAAGTTTTTTCATTTTCAACTTAATTAAACAAGCGCGAAATTGCGCCAATTACACCACATTCACATTTATCAATCAATGAGTTGTCGTTGATTATAACAAGTGTACATATATGTATTTATATGTATGCAGAATGCAGAAGTGTTATATACGTGTATGTACGTCCGTGCGCGCTTTTACGTAAATACAAAATATACAATGTTCGCAATTGTGCGCCAAATAACAGAGTTGATTATGGTGAAAAGTATGACAAATAAATCAGGAATATGTGACGCTTGGGGTTCCGCGTTGATTTTAAGCGTTCACATGAGAGAATTCAAAATTATACAATAATGCCTTTGTAAATACAAGATTCATATATGCACACATACACATATGTGTGTACGCCAGGGATGTACATTTTTCGAATTTCACGATCCCGAGATTATTAATATATAATTATTAATAATATTATATAGCTTTATAGCCCCGGATGCTCGGGATAAGTCCCGGGATTTAGATATTCATAATTTTGCAGTAACTTTAAACGAGCAGAAATTTCATCATCCCAGGCCCAACACATAGCGGGCACTAGTTTTGTTGCATTCACCTCTTTATCATTGAGTTCTTACTTTGAAAAAATAGCCGTGGCATTCTATTTATTGGTTCGTGAGTTATTATGTTAGGAGTGAAGCTACTTTTGTATTGACAAAGCAATGGATCAAAAAGAGTTTCGTGCTGCTTTTTAATGGGAAGTAATACCGTTCAAGTAAAGCAATGGCTTGAAAAGTGTTATGGGAACTCCGCTCTATCATAAACAATAATAAAACGATGATTTGCTGGCTTCATTCATAGTCGTAGAGGTTCAAATGTGGTTCAAAATGAGGCAGTAACACTAGAAAACATCAATGAATCAACAAAATCGTTTTGAATGATCGAAAATTTAAGTTGCATGAGTTAGCTTACATCATAAAGATATCCGAAAAACGTGTTGGTTTTATATTGCATGAGTATTTGACTAAGTAGATAGATATATGAGGTTTGCACTTCGAGCTCATGGTCGTTTGTGCCCTCTACTCATCACAACACCTCATCCAAGGGTTGGATTGTGCGTATGTGTCCTCCTCGGGCTGCAATTGGCCAAGATATCTCAACATTCTCCGCACTATAGCGGCGTATTCTAGGAGAAAGTGCATTGGACTCTCCTAACATTGGTCGCAGAAACGGCAAGAGTCCTTAGACCAAGTGCCGATCATGTGCAGATGATTTCGCAGTATGCACTAGCTTGTGAGGATGCATGTGAGCATTCTCAGATTATCCTTAAGGAGGGTTGTGAGATTTTAAACCTCTTTTGGTTGTACCCTCCCAGTAAGGATTTCGCCTGGCATAGCCCATAGTTTGTTGCCAGCTCTTCACTTCTGAGCTTCTCGTTGATGGAGTGTTGTTCCATAGCGAGGAAGGGCTCGGGTCCGATTACAGGAAAGGCCACAGCCTCTCTCGCCAATGTATTTGACTATGAGACAGCTCTGTTCAAAGTGGTTGCTGTTGACCAAAAACAAGAACGTGTTGCAGATTCTGAGCAATGACAACGCTACATGAATAAAACTTCGAATTGGATCCCAGCGGCTACTGGCTTTTTGCAGACCCTATTTTGAGGCCAAAAATAAATCGTTCTACAAAAGTGGCATTGAAATGTTACAGTGGCGCTGAAATGATTGCGTTGTTCTTATTGATGAATAAAGCTAATTTTGTACAAAAAAGACGTGTTTTCTTTGTTAGACCCGGGACTTTTCAGCTTATGTGTTAACCCAATGTAACAATTAACCCATCCTAACATGATACAACTTGCTATACCGACGGCTCCGAGAACGAGAATGGTAGTGGAGCGGGATTACATTTTGGCAGTTACCTTCTTTCTATTCATGTTACATTTACACTAAGAAGAGCACAATGTCCTCCAGTGTATTTAAATGGTCATCAAATTCCTACTAGCGGCACAGTCAAGTACTTGAGAATGCATTTTGATCGACGCCTTACATGGAAAAATCATATTAACGCTAAGCATCAACAGCTTAAAAATAAAACCAAGAGAATGTACTGGCTACTTGGAGGCAAATCTCAACTTAGTCTAGAAAACAAGGTTAGATTGTATAAAGCTATTGAAGCCTATATGGACCTACGGTATACAGCTTTGGGGAACTGCTAGTAAGTCCAATGTGAAGATTTTACAACGCTACCAGTCAAAGACCTTGCGAACAATTGTTAAGGCACCTTGGTTTATCACAAACGAAGCCATACACAAGGATCTAGGTATTCCATTTGTTAAGAGAGAAATCTCAGTATATTCTAAGAGATACATTGAACGATTGTCAAATCATGTAAACACAAATGATATTTACTTGTTGGACACAACCAATGAAATTAGACGATTAAAGCGCAATCATGTCTTAGACTTGCCATTCCTTTAAATTTGTCAATTTAATAATAATAATAAAAAAAAAAAAAAAAAAGAGCTAAATATTAAATTGTTAAATTTTAAAACTCTAATATACCTAGGTTATAGATGAAGTAAGTTAATTTAATAATAATAATAATAAAAAAACAAAAAAAAATAAAAATAGAAAAATAAAATATGAAATTGTTAAAATGCTCCAATAAATTTTAAAATTCTAATATAAGTTATACATGATGTAAGTTATACAATTTTCGAGTAAAAATTAAATCTAATAACATAAAATATGCATACGAATTGTAAAAAGAAAAAATTCTATAGTTTTCTATGTAGTTTTGCACCAGTGTAAATACTATTCTGTCATTAGGTAATAAGATCTCTTTTGCTGAATATCTGTATTCTAAGATAGATTGCAAATAAAGTATTTCCATTAAACAAAAAAAAAAAAAACCTTCTTATGATTTACTGCTTTAGATTTATGATGATAACTGTTTTCCAATTGGAAGCCTATGCAATACTTAAAGTGGCAGGTCTGAATGTTGGCGAAGGGTGGTGAGGACATAGAATCAGGGTTTGTAGGGATAGCCAAGCTGCTTTAAAGGTTTTAACAATCGCTCGCACATCTTCAAAATTAATCCAGTAATGCAAATTGAGACTAAATTCTGCTGTATGGTGGGATGAGCTTGAACTTGGTGGTTGGTGCTCGGACACTATGGTGCTCAAAGCTGTCATTAATCAAGCTCATGGTAACCGTTGATATAGTACTGACACCAGTAAAACAACCTCGTGTTTTATGAAAAGTTCTGTCAGAGTGATCATTAGATTCCTTTTCTGACAGAGCCAAAGCGACCTGCGAGCTCTAGTAGAACTAACACTAGTCAAAATTCGACATAGTGTAATCGACGATCTACAGTGAATGTACGAGTACATCTTGTTTGGATTTATCTAGAGGGCCTGCAACGTAAGGAGCGAAGCTAAGGTTTTATGAATGCGGAATACCTGAATGCAAGGTGAGTTTAAGGTTTATAAGGAGGTAAGTTTTAGGTCGCTGTAACCGAATGGGTGTGTGCGTGACCACCATTCGCAAGAGCGCAGGCAATGGCAAACCCCGATTGTATTTCTGCCACGAAAAATCTACTCATAAAAAACGCACGCCATAAATAGGAAGAGTAGATCGGGCGATACTAAAAACGTGTAAGCGCCAATTATAATATGTTTATATATATGGATATAATGGTGTAGGAGGATAATGATGGTGCAGATTATATTCGCTGTCATCTGGCTTTCGCCAAATTAAATGTGAATGAGCTACATTCCCCTTGTCATACTCTTTTATCATAAAATATTTATGAAATTAATATGTACTTACACAAGCACTTTAGTCTGAGTTAAAACTCTAGCAAAGCTAATCAAGTGATTAACGGTATATGCATCATGTCTATAATCATATACTCGTACAACTTCAAAACTCATCAATCAAGCCATCAAAATAAACCTTTGGGAGTTGAATGCATGCATTCAAAAACTTTCACACAAAATAAAAAGTTAATAAACTCACAATCGACTAAAGTTAGCAGGCTGAGTTTGTGCGCATGCTTAGTTTTAGTATTATTGTTGTTGAAGTTCATGCAACAGCTTCGACAATAAATATTAATAATCGCATTAATGAAGATTTATGACATTTTCAAAGCTGCTAAGTAAAACACAGCAGTTTTGCAGGAATGCAACCGCTCTGAGGCACCCCACAGCACTTGGCTACTAGCAACAGACAAAGTTTGTCTGCAAATTTTGTTGCTGTTTTTATACCAGCGCATTTGTGCCCAAGCGCATTTTGACCAGTTTTCGTTATTCCAATTTCATTTACTTAGTATCTATTAATTTTTTATAAAAACCTAACTCATTATAAAGTAAAAAGTATTTAAACCGTTCCTTCAAACTTTGTGAAAAAATTATGAAATTTATGCAAATTTTCACCAAAATTTCAAAATTTTTGATCAGAATTTGTAGAAGAAATATGCAGTTCTATAGCCCATTGTTTTTAGTGTAATAAAGTGCAAGTTGCCAGTAGCTACAAAGTAACCTTGAATTTTAACAATTTTTTTCGGTAACAGTGGCTCGCATTTCCTTCCATGCAAAGTACACTCGAAATTTTTTACACGTAAGAAACTAGAGAAAAAATTAGCCCAAAAACAGAAATACAATGCAATAAAGAATTTAAAAATGGGCAAAGTCACGTTTTTTTTTGGATACATGCGTGTGCCTCGTTATGGGCTTAATAAAACATACCAAAATTTGATACACGTATTTTTCCCTACCTCATTCAGATACGACATAAATTCTTATTATTGGGGTCGTACAAAAATCACGCCCACTTTTTTTATATGCTAAAACTAAAATTCAGCCCGTCCATGTCTATGAGTTTTCTCTCATTGTCTATGAGTTTTTTTAATTCCAAAAATTAACAGTGGCCCTGCTTACGAGTACTAGTCACTTTGCCTTAATTTATTTTTTTGTTATTTGAGCTTTGAAATTTCATGGCTGTCACGCCACTTCTTCTATGCTGCATAAATGCAAGAGCATGCAACAAAGTTTAGACATTCGCTAAGCTGTAGCGTTAAGCTAGTCACCGCTTGTGAAATTACACGCTGACAAACACACTCACGAAATGAGAAAGTGAGTGAGCGAGTGCAGAGCATAGAAAGAGCATAGCTAGCGCACTTACAGGCGTTGCAGCCAGGGGCTGGTGAGTTGGTATCATGACAGAATTTTATTATGCCACAACTTGGTATTACCGCACCAACTACTGCTAGCAACATGCAACAACGTTTTCTACTTTGCACTTTAATCAGCTCATCAAACTGACATTCTACATATATTTGCTTGTACACTCAGACTACTGACTGACTACTCGGTTTACTAAACACTCTTTGATTGACGCAGCAACACTCCCCGACACTCATTGCTTTCGGGTGTAATGAGATAAGATTTTACAGAAAGTGCTTTGTTGCAGTTATGCACGCATTCGAATGCGTTTGAGTGCTTGTGCGTGGACGTGTGCGCGCCCTTGAAGAAACTCTATGTAAAATCTTCAATCACTTCCGTGGCTTCATTTGATGTGAAATTTATATTCTTCATCTTTCAATTTGCCTGTGATGGATAAGAATATTTCAAATGCTGTCAGAGTAGCTACAAAAAATAAATGGAAATTCAACATCACCATTCTAAGCCACGGCATGAGCTAACAATTTTCTTTGTGGCATGCAGAGTAGACACAGTTAAAGGGGAGCGTTTCAATTTAACTTTTTCTCATCGCAAATTCATGGCGTGTGTAACTAATTCAGAGAAATTCTTCAAAATGAAATATAAAGAGGGGTTCGAATGGGTTTCATATCTAAAGCTCAGTATGTGAGTCATAAGTAAAGTATTTGAGTAGATGTGTTTTGTGTAGATAGAAGAGTCCACATATTATTTTCTTCTTTTATTCATATCATATTTGGAGACTTGAAGATTATTCCCGATTGAAATCTTGACAAAGAATCAGCATCATATCTCCGGGGAATGAAACTAATTTCTCCATGCCTGAACAACCTTTCAAAATATATCAAACTTATTCCCAAAATCAATGATGTGTAGCCCAAACTGTGCGTTTATTTAAGGTTAGGTTAGGTATATCTGGCTAATCTTAGTAGATCTCACATATGTAGACCACAAGGGTCCGTGGTGCTATCAATGTTGTTGGAGTCGCGTTAGACATAGTTTGTGATACATTTCTTGGCGAATTATATGTAATAAATAGTTTAAACTTTTTTCAGCAATATCCTTAAGACATGGAAAGTATACAAATCCCCAGCAGTTGCAACGAGTTTTGCTTTGAGTAGAGCAGTGGCAAAGTAAGTGCGCTTTCTTGCCCCATTTTTGCTGCATGATATGGAGGCTGACAACGTCCCGTCAGTACTCCAAGCAATATTTTACATTTTTTCTTTGCAAGTGATAGAACAAAGTTGGTTGTTTTCACGTTGCACGTACGCAGTATTATTCTGGCATTCCTGTGGGCGGTCGATGCTTTCTATTTAGACTACGCTTCCTGAGTAAGTTACTCGTCTAGCTCCGTCTTCAAAACTGAGAGCGAGGCATATTTGTTCGACGTACTCATCCTAGGCAAGCGGTTGCCTCTCATTTCCCTCTCTCTATCATTTTCCTCTATTCCCTTGTGTATTGGTACGCAATAAATTGTGATCTGTCTATTCTCGCGAGCTCGTCCATTTTGGACCTACAGTGTTGCACGTATTCCGAGGTAGTCCTTGCAGCCATTATTGCCTTAATAGTAGCCTGACTATCGATGAAAATGTTTGTGTGAGTGTCGAGGGGAATAAATTCCAACGCTAATTTAGCTGCTTTGGTTGCAGCATAGATTTCAGCTTGAAATATGCTACCTCGATTAGAAAGCCTGAAAGACTTTTGGAGATCAAACTGCTGGCATTTATTGAAAAGTGACCCATTTTTCTTTGTAAATGCTTTTGGAAACGCTATTTCGGTCACCGATAAGAACTACATAGGCATGACAAACGATTTTCTCTGGCTGAAAATTGAACATGTAGACTTGAACAAACTTTTCTTTCAGCAGGTTGGTGTGCTATGCCTCATCACCCATGCCACAATCGATCAATAGATCTTTTGAGCGCCAAAGCCGTCTCGGCGATGTCCATTGACCACCATGGAGCTACAATTAGATGGCGTTAATTTTTTTCTTGTAGAGTGCCTTGAAGTGCCAATATCAGACGAACAATCCATTAACGAGGCATGCCTTTAAGGCGATTATAGAGCAAGCTATTGATGGGATAGAGCTGCAAGCCGTCACCAAGATTCGGAAGACGGAATAAGCTCCTGCGAAGCCTGTCGAGGTAGTCGTATGCATGAAGTCGTATTTAAAAATATTGGAAATGTTTGCCTTTTTGAATAACCCAATCATATGTCGAAACAAATGGTTTCAGTGATTTAAAAAGAAATTGCGCTATGGATCAGCCTTGTAACTTACTGCCCTTTTCTTCATAATACTTTATCTTGACATAAATATTTGATGTATTTATTTATTTTATCTACCGAACATAGTTTACAGACTAAAACCTATAAAGTTGATAGCTTCTCCCATTTCCGCTAATGCCGAATAATTGCGTCAGTGACTCATTCAGCCATATGTCTGAAGATACCTTAACTAACTCTTTGTAGATAAATTAATATTCGTCGGCGTGTTTATAATCTGTTTCTGAATCCTTCTCCGTTTACTATCCCAGCTGATTCTTTGCCTCTCGCTATCCATCTGTTTAGTTTCAGTGCAATTCTTTAGTATCTCTCTTCTCCTCTGAACTCGTTTTTGATATTTTGTGTCTTTCCACTGTATCTAAAGAAGAATTCAGACCCTCTTAGTGTTGCTGCTACCGTTTTTTTTAATCAAATAATCTACTACCACGTTTCTATATACGACTTTATGGTCTGGAATTCGGTCGAACTTGCCACTAATGCGTTTTAATTCTCTATACTCGGCTATCAACTTGAGCGTCCCCCCAAGTATAGTGGAACTCTTTTCCACCTCTTTATTAGGATACGAAAATGCCAGCACTCAATGTAAAATAATAATAAAACTGCGTCCAACTAGGTCTTGCAAATAAGACTGCCTTACTGGGTGGTATTTTGGATTAAAAGCTGAGTTATAGAACTGAGTCACAGTTCTTCGAAAGTATTCCTATCGGTATGTATAAATGCAAACGATCTGCTGGCAAAAGGTGAAATCTGGGCACCATTACTTGCCGCTGGAAGTACGCGGCGAGCGCTAGACCTGTGCTTTCAATATGAGGCTGCCTTGTCGAAGTAGAAACAGTGCATTCGTTGTATGGAGAAAATACGTAACACCGTCAGATAAATTAATTATAAAAAATCAATTAAATTTTTCAGTACCTTTTTGTGTAACTTTTACACTTAATCTTTTACACTTAATCGTACTAAAATTTAATAAGTTATGAAACTGCATGAAAAACATTTTTCGAGACACTCGAATTAAAAGTCGTAGAGTTGTTCTAATTTTTGTATAAAGCCACAAACTCTGATTCATACAGCTTTTGTTAGACAACGAGTTATATTTTTATGTATATTATTAAATAATAAAAGTTCAAAAACAGGAAAGAAAAATAGTCAAAACTGGTAAAAATGTTGATGTGCTATTGTCTTTCACGTACTGCATGTGGCTTTCAAAGCTTCAGAGGTTTAGAACCGACTCTCTCCTTATTTTCGCCGTGGTCGAGTGGGTTGACGAGTGACTACTAGTTGATTGATTTTGGGTTATATGCCCTTTGTAGGTATAAAATATCAAATGGGGACTTTTTTTAAATGGCCCAAGAACGCTTTTCTTCTGACCAGAAATTACACAACTACCGAACCTTTCCAGGCCATCAGCGTGACAAATGCTCCGCTTGGGCTGATATTTAAGATATGCGCAAATAACACCGCACAACATAGTATCGTTGCTACATTTGTTTTGATAATAAATATTAATTACAAGAAAATAAATATTCCCGGAAAAAATTTGCATCCTCTGAGTAAATGGCTAAAATCTGAGTGGCTCTACGAAAAATAGTGTTTTAATTTTCAGTCCATTTTGTCCATTTTGAATTAAAAATTGTTTACTTCTTTCATTCAAATAATTATTCTTTCTACATAAGTTGAGTACACACACCCTTCCGATCAAGCTTCCCGCCCTTTGTGAATAATTGCTTTATTTGTATTAATTCAATTTTAGCGCTGTAATGGACAGTGAAAACAATAGCAGAGGAGCCGCTAGTACTGGCAGATGATTTTTTGTGTGTGTTGGTGCATACACATGCATACTCATATATATCTAAATATATATTATGTATGTATATACATAGATACCGTGCAGGGAAATATTCAATAAGGAAAAAAATTCTGTGAAGGGACGTCCTAAGTTCGATATGAAGGAGAGGTAAAGCCCTCATTTGTTTTTCGTTTGTTATTTTACTTTAGTTGACTACACTGGAGCATGCTCGTAACTAAGTCAATTGGAAATAGTTGTACCTACTCATAGCCGGATAATCAAACTCCAAGAGAGTTAGCTTCACCTCATCGCAATTTTTTTTTTTTACCCTGAGTTAAAGTGTAATTTTTGTGGTCAAATCCGACTTCAGTATACTTTAAATATTATTTAAAAATAGAGTTCATATAGGTTGTCAAAAAAGTATTGCGGTATTTCCGCAAGCTTGTCTTTGCAAGCGCGTAGTTCTAGTTGTATTCGTCGCATTGGTTCACGCTACAGCTTTTTGGAAAGCTCTTTTCACGTGCTAACACGTGTTTGATTAATTGTTGTTTGCTTTTAGTCGTTCGTGAGTTATAGCGTCGCAAACATGGAGCAAAATAAAGAGAAAATACGGCATATTTTACAGTACTACTACGATAAAGGCAAAAATGCATCTCATGCTATCAATAAAATTTGTGCAGTTTATGGACCCGATACAGTTTCCATTTCCACCGCACAACGATGGTTTCAACGTTTTAGTTCTGGTGCAGAGGTGATCGAAGATGCGCCACGGTCCGGAAGGTCTGTCGTCGAAAATTCCGATAAAATCGCTGAATTGATCGAAAGAGACCGGCATAGTAGCAGCCGTAGCATCGGCCAAGAGCGAGGCATGAGTCATCAAACCGTTATAAACCATTTGAAGAAGCTTGGATTCAAAAAGAAGCTCGATGTATGGGTGCCACACGACTTGACGCAAAAAAACATTTTTGGCCGTATGGATGCATGCGAATCGCTCCTGAATCGACCCGTTTTTGAAGCGGATGGTGACTGGCGATGAAAAGTGGGTCACTTACGACAACGTGAAGCGCAAACGGTCGTGGTCGAAAAGCGGTGAAGCTGCCCAGACGATGGCCAAGAATGGATTGACGGCCAGGAAGGTTCTTCTGTGTGTTTGGTGGGATTGGCAGGGAATCATCCACTATGAGCTGCTCCCCTATGGCCAAACGCTCAATTCGGACCTGTACTGCCAACAACTGGACCGCTTGAATGCAGTACTCATACAGAAGAGGCCATCTTTGATCAACAGAGGCCGAATTGTCTTCCATCAGGACAACGCCAGGCCACACATATCTTTGGTGACGCGCCAGAAGCTTCGGGAGCTCGGATGGGAGGTTCTTTTGCATCCACCGTATAGTCCGGATCTCGCACCATGTGATTACCAACTATTTCTGTCCATGGCGAACGAGCTTGGTAGTCGGAAGTTGTCCACAAGAGAGTCCTGTGAAAATTGGCTCTCCGAGTTTTTTGGCAATAGGGAAGCGAGCTTCTATAATAGGGGCATTATGAAGTTGGCATCTCGTTGGGAACTCGTCATCGAACAAAACGGCGCATATTTGACTTAAATCGCATTATTATAACCAATTTTATGAACAATTGAAAATTCAATAAAACTACCGCAAGACTTTTTTGACAACCTTATTTCTTTTTACATACTTATAATAAAATTTAGTGTGAAATTTTTTGCTTTGCGCTTTTACTCTTGAATGATGGGTTTTTCGAACTACTTTTTAAAGACTTACCCGAAAGTTAATTCAAAATGGCAGTTAAAGGGTTCAAATGCTCTGCAGAAATTTTAAGCGTATAATTTTATTAGGACTTACCGAAGTTGAATTTCTACTAATTAAGGGAAGTGCAGAAGAAACTTTAAAAGAATGAGAAATTTGAGCTAACTTCAAATTAGGTATTTTACGGTCATTTGGCAGGATTGAGTGGGGAGATTTTGTTGTATTCGCATATCAATATCTGATGCCTTTAAACTCTGTAACCTGTCACTTAGTACTTTGTTTACTCTGTTGTCTGTAATATTCCAAACACTGGAACAACTTAGTCAAGCTGTACGATAATTTATGTAAAGCTGGTAATTGTGTACTTTTAACATTGCTCTGACTCTATCTTATATATGTACTATATGTATAGGGTGTTTTTAGCTGAATGAGAACTATCGATTTCGATAACTATGGTTTGATAGCTGAGAATGCCAGACTGTGCTGACATTGCTGTTCAGTAAGGTTTGACCAATAATCATGAGCATTCATGCAATTCATAGACTACTAAAAAAATTTCCTTCCGAAATAAGGAAGGAACTGCCGTTACGGTGAATGGAGAGTGCTTTCGAGCCATGCTATCGGAAATTTTATTTTCAAAAATTAATCAGCTTAACAACAAGATGGCCCAACTTGCAGTACAGCGCGCTTAACAATCCATTTATTGTACTATTTAAGCCACCATTATTGGAAAAGGCAGTCAAAAATTGGATTGCTCGAACGAACCATGTATGCCGAATATTATATTCAAAAATTAAATGCTGTTATCTACCAGATTATAACAAAAAAAAAATCACTCCAACAATATTACAGTTTTGTGTTATCATATTAAGTTCTCAAACTCTTAAGGAACACCCCATATATACCCTATGATCAGAAAGTACCTGGAATGTTTAATTTAAACGAACTGCGCACGTGAGAACGGGTCCATATTTTTTTCTTATGTTGGTAGGACTGTAAGACCCACATCTGTCACTTTTTATACCATCGTGCAAGCACCGTATTCACCTGATAAAGCCCCGTACGACTTCTTTTTGTTTCCCAAGTTGAAGTTACCACTTCGTGGAAGGAGATTTCAGTCGCTAGAGGGGATCAAAGAGAATGCGAAGAAGGAGCTGAAGGCCATCCCTTCATCATTCTACCAGGGGTGCATAGAGGACTGGGTAAAACGTTGCCAAATGTGTGTTCCTTCAGACGGGTCATATTTTGAACGAGATAAAATATATTTGAATGAATTTAAGCTATGTTTTATTTATATATTTAAACATTCCCGGTACTTTCTGATCATAGCGTACATAATAGCGACACTGCAGTTTCTGGTATTCAGGTGCAGCCGTTAGTTTTTTGTCTTAAAGGCTTATAGTCAAGCGATTAATTACATTTCAATTTGGTTAATTTTGTGAATTTCATCCAGAGAAAGCGTTAAAAAATATCAGACCGCTCACTAAGCATTACTCCCCGCCTAGCAAGCACCCGACTCAACGCTAATTATATTAATATAATTTTTTTTAATTAAATTCTTTGCTAATGTAAACTTTTTAGGCAGAACTGTAAGTAATGCTAGTTTTTTGAGGTAGACAGAGGGTTAAAGAAGAACCCCAACATTTTTCCATAGTATTATTTTTTAAATTAAATAATTTACTTATTCCAATTCGGCTGACGAAAGACATTGACTACTTCACATGCCGTGGCAATCGCATAACACCACTTTTGTGATATGTGAGATGTGTGATTATATACATAAATTTTATTGGTTCCACTCTGAAAAAATATGCCATTACCCGGAACTTGAATACTGAAATGCTTCTCAATTGATGAAATCCACTTAGTTTTCAACCAGAAATTTATTTATTATAGATTCAGATTCACTTTCCTGCAGGGTATGCACGTAAATAAACACAATTTATGCACGCTATCACTAAGCCGTTCACTGCATCCATTCACTTTGCGATTTTTCACATATTTTTTTTATTGTTTCGACGATGTGTCCGAGATTACAAGCCGCTACTTTTAAATATGTATACAGCTATTTCAAAGTTGTTGCTGCTGAATTTCATCGCTATGCAGCATTTACTGCGAACATTTGAAATTCTCTTTTAACTGAATTTTTGTGTACTGTGTAATTTTCTGTAAATACCCTTTCCAACTCAGTTACAAGTTACTGCCCATCTCATCACCCTCATTCACACTAACTCATTCGCTCACTCTCGTCTCGGCCCTCTTTAGCAACTCATACACACCAGTTATATTTCTATCTCACCCATTTTGCTCTGTTGTCCAGTTAAGTCAGCTATTTTCCTTTCATTTTTAATGATGCATGCAACAGACACTTTGTGAATACACACATGCATAGACACTTACGCACACACACCTATGGCGGAAAGTGCAATTTATCCCTGCAGTTAAACTTACTAGCTCTAGACTGGCGACTGACAGTTTTCTTTGCAGCTGGAGTGCGTGCTCTATATTTTCCCAATGCTGTCAATTTTTAGCATGGCGTTGTCCTACGAAAAGTCAGTTGTCAGTTTCGGTATCAGTATTTTACTGGCTGATAAACTAGTTTATAACTGACAAAAAGTTAACTAGTTCAACATTTATATTCGTCTAGTCCGCATTGAGTGCATCCTTAACGTTTGCAGCACTCTTATTTATAGTAACAGCAGAATATTTGCTCGCCATACACCAATAATAAAGAATTTGGAACTAGTAAAATTGTAGTCACTTTCGAACTAGTAAGACTTTTTTCAGCTAATACCAGTGCATGCACTATCATATTTGCTGTATGGTCTTTTACTACAGCGATAGTATGCAGGGCGCATATGACGGACCTTGCACTCGTTCAAACGCGCATACATATGTACATACGTATATATCAATATATGAAAGTTTGTGCTGCGGATTGTGGAAAACTGTTGGTCAGTGCATTTCAAATGCTTTGCTCGTTCTGCTCATCTCACTTTGTTCACGCTCAGATTTTACAGATTGAGACTACAGTTTCGTGTATACTATGTACGAATATCGTATATGCTCGCAGTTTAATTTGCAGCTTTTGCACCCAGCTTGGCGGAAAATACTTTTAATTATAAAATAAAATATTAAAATATGGATTTTCAACAACGCACATTCATAGTAGATTGTCAGTTAAAGCGCAAAAGAGCCACTGAAGGGTAGTTGGGAAAAGTGGTGCGAAAATATTAAATAAACCAGAGCGCATGTAGATTCGTACGGCATTTAGACATGCATACAAAATATAATGTTTCTAAACATCGCAGAAGAAAATTGCGATGGTGTATACCATTTTGGGATGCTCATGCAGTGATTACTGAAATGTACGCCCTGACGACCGCCGAAAGTTCACTCTGAAATCTCGCTATCTAACACCTCGATTGCTATCTGAATTCTCGGAGAACTCCTGTTGACTGGGTATATTAAGTATACCCTATGATTAAAAAGTTCCGGGAATGTTTAATTAACTTAGTTCTTCGGTTTCCAAGGCGTAGTGGACCATGAGAATCTTCCATCGGGCCAGACAGTCAATAAAGAATATTATTTATCCGGTTTGAAGCGTTTGAGAGCTGTTGTAAGTCGCAAACGGCCGGAAATGTAGACCAACAATTCTTGGATTTTGCATAATGATAATGCGCCATCGCACCGAGCCCAAATTGTGCTGGATTATTTGACCAAACATCAAGTAAAGGCCCACCGTATTCACCTGATATGGCCCCCCAACTTGTTTTTCAAGTTGAAGTTACCACTTCGTGGAAGGAGATTTCAGTCGATAGAGGATATCAAAGAGAATGCGACGAAGGAGCTAAAGGCCATCCCTTCGTCGACATACCAGCGGTGCATGGAGGACTGGGTTAAACGTTGGGAGATGTGTGTTGTCATAGACAGGCCATATTTTGAAGGAGATAAAATAAATTTGCCTGAAATTTAAATCTGTTTTGTTTTATTTAAATATACCCGTTACTTTCTGGTCATAGGGTATGTAAATAAATGACTTTAGTGAATCATATCTCTTGAAGTATATGTCGCCAAGGTCCGTTGCCGACGGGTCATAATATATATACTTAAAGGTGACGTTATGCATAAAAAAATAAGTATTATATCCGACACGGTGGTGAAATATAAATAGTTTTATAGGATTTTCAATACCACTGCGACCAAGGTGAAAAGTACACCACCGCTTAGTCCAAGCGGAAAATTCTCCACTCACATTCCATTAAGATGCAACATTTGGAGACAGAGTCTGGCGAACCCGTTCACAAATGGCTCGAAGTTATAAGGAAGGGATGGCGGCCAAAAAGAAGTATTCCACGAGGAGCTCCCCATCATATTACTGAATTTCTGAAGTTCCAAGCAGAGGCAGCCGCATTCAGAGAAGCAGCTGATTGGCTACTCACTTGGGTATTAACTGTCTCAAAAGTAAATATTTACTCCGATAGCGAAGCGGCAATTAGGACTCTGGGCTCAATGACGTTGCCCTTGAAATTGCTTTACATTCAATAGCATCTAAATTCTCATAAGGCTTATCTGGGTACCAGGTTATATCGACATTGCGCGAAACTGCGAGGCTGATGACCAGACAAGGACCCTTTGAGGTAGTATCCTAGCAAAAGAAGAGGCTTTGAATCCCCTTGACCACCTGCGGTCTGCTGAAAGGTGGGCTTCGCGACAACTCAGCGAGCTCCTAGCCAAGTATGATACATAAACTTCTAAGTTCGCGAAATTCTTCCGGCCATCGGATCAGTTCGGAGGAATCTTCTGAGAATGACGAAATCTCAGCTCTCGAGTTTCGTGGGTGTCCTCACAGGATTTGTTTTTCCTTGTTCACTCCTCTGGGGAGCATAGAGCCTCGACAAGACTCAGTCTTGCGTTGGTTTCGTTAATATGTTTTGATTTATGACAGGCTATGTGATTAGCCTGCCGCTACCAGTCCTAAGTAGTGGGAATGAACACATGTCGTTGCTTAGGAAAAATGCCTTCTTACTGCTTAAGCGCCATCTGTGTCTCACATTTTTCTGACAGAAGGATCGCACAGATGGTTGAGGACTTCCTAAATTTCGTGTGTCTGCGCTATTACCGCGATCGCCCGCTTCCTTCCTGGCCCCACTGCTGAAATATGTCACTGCGTGTTTTCTTTGTTTTTTGCTTGTTTTAGCAGCCACAATGCAAATAATGCGCGCTATTGTGCAGGAGTTAGGAAGGAAAGGATAAGTTTTTGGGGTTGAGGAATGGAATTGGGGGAGTTTTTTTTCCTCACAGGATACTATATTTTATCGCAGGATACTATCCTTTTTTACATCATTTTTCCGTCAGCTGTGTGGGGCTAAGACTTAGGCATTCTTTGTTATGCTTTAATATTAAATTTCATCAACATTATAGATCCGTTAGCACAACCTTAACTCAGTAATCGTAATTTCACAAATAGTCAAAGCCTACTTTACCTTCCATCCTATTACTTTCCTCCACCTTACTTACTTTGCAATGGTATCAAGATTATTGTTTCGAATGAAACAGGAAAAAGTATAGTAAAGATAAGGTACCTATACTCTCGTTAGCCTATAGTCGAAAATGTTAGTAAATTCATCTAAATCGTCGAATCGAACCGATATTTGGGCAATTTTCCCACTGCTTAAGAACTGGTGATTAGTGACCGCCATACCCAACAAAGTTTGTGCGTGACTACCAATCGGGAAGGTTCTGATTCAAAATCTACTGCAGGTATAAAAGAACAAAATGATAGAAACGGGTTGTCCTCCCTCTCTGCAGGCAATTACAAGCCTCTGAATGTATTTGAGCCATGAAAAAGGCCCTCATAAAAGAATATCTGGTGTTCAAGGGGGGCATAGAGCTGTACATTCGTCCACATGTAGAAAGTCATTTTGACGCACACCAAGAGTTGGAGATTGACTTCAACTGCACACCCAACAAAGGATAACAAAGGATGTTCGGTTCAAATAGTGGCTCATTTTTTTCTTAAATAGTTTTAATAAATTTTTTATGAAAACATAGTTTATTCTCATACAAAACCATATAAATGCAAGCCTCAAATTTTGTACTAATTAAAGAAATTCCACAAACTTTGGTTCAAATTTCATAATTTTTAATAACATTTGATTTTTGACAATTTTTCCTTCGACGATGTTGTGCATTTCCTATATATGTCAAATGCATATTTTTTTGTGTGGAAGAAAACAAAAAAAAATTCTGTAAAATCAACTCAAGCTTACACTTTATTGTATCAAAATTCAATCGGCTATTAAACTACATAATTACAATAAATATTTCCAAAAATTCTGGGTCAATGAGTGATAGTTTGGTGTAAATTTGTCGATTTTTATTAAATTCGCAGTAAGTTTAAAAGATGAATTTATATGATTTTTTAGTGTAATGAACTAAAAGTGAACCTGTCAATAAGTCCCGTGATATAGTTATTTAGCGCGGGGTATATAAGAACAGAAGAAAATAGTTTTTTCTAACAGCGTTCGCCCCTTGGCAGTCAATGAAAGGCCTCCGATTGAATTTCTGCCGTTAAAAGGTCCTCATAAAAAAATATCTGCCGTTCGGAGTCGGCTTAAAAGTCTAGGTCCCTCCGTTTGTGGCACAACATCAAGACGCACACCACAAATAGGAGGAGGAGTTGGGTCAAACATCCAAAAAAGGTGTATGGCAATTATATATATAATATATATATATAAAGGGTTATTCAATAGGTGCGCTTCAACTTTTTTCCGATAGGGAGGGCGAACGACGCAATATTTTTTATTTTTCGCTTGTCATTTGTAAACTTCATTAGTATACATTTCTTCATGGAACGCTACACACTTGAGCAACGATTGCAAATCGTGCAAATTTTTTATGAAAATAATCGTTCTGCTACTTTAAGAGCATTACGGCCATTTTATGGTCCATTTAACAAGCCGTCCCCTTTTGGGGTTATGTGAAGTCATTGGTCTACAGTAACAAGCCGGCGACGATTTGTGAGCTCAGACCCAATATTGAACGCGAAATTGCTGGAATTTCGGCCGATTTATGCAAAAGAGTGGTCGAAAATTGGGTTCAACGATTGGACTTCGTAAAACGTGCACGCGGTGGTCATGCAAAAGAAATCGAATTTCATACTTAAATGTATATGTTCAAACTCGATAATAATAAAAAAAAATTAGTTAAAAAAGTCAAACCGTTTGTGTTTTATTCAAAAAAGTTCAAAAGTTGAAGCGCTCTTACTGAAAAGAAAATGCATATCTATATGGTAACCCGCTTTTGGTTCAACATTTAAATCATCCAACATTTAAACTACATATTTACTAGCGTGTGCCTTCGCACCAAAGCATGTGAGCGTAGCCATTCTTGTGGCAATTAAAACGATTCTTGTGAATTATTCACTCATCAAAGCATATGAATTAGCCTAATTGCATAAATTTGCCTGTTATTTGCGATCCCAAAAGTGTACTTTGTTCGATCTTTTTGGTTGTATGATCAACGACAAAGCTCTTAGTAATTTCAGTCAATCATAGCAATATATTTCAAAGCAAAAGATATGTGTATAGACTTCATTCAATAATTCTGCTTTCCATCTTCCACATTCGTCTTAATATGTACACTTAAGTAACTCAGGATACTATTTATTTACAACAAATCTATAATAAGCCATACAAAATAAAATGTTCGTTGTAATTACTTGAGAACTAAGAAAAGTTATTGCACATTTTTCCACAGCGTCGCTTTGCTAATGAAATGCACAAGAAATTATAAGCAATTAGAAAGTTACTGCTTACCTAAAGGAAACTTCTTGCTAATTGAAAGTTTCTTAAATGAAGGGACAGAAGGAAAGTAAGAAAATCGATTGCTTTAATTATCAAACATCAAAATAACTTAATGGAACAATAAGCAGCGCAGAGGGAATAGCAATAGCAATAGCAGAATATGCAAGTATTGAAGCGGAAAGGTGACACAAAGCAGCAACAAAGGTGTTGTTAAAGTATACAATTAACTAGATATTTCACCATATAAAAACTTCACCTTTGCACATGCAGACAAGAAATTATAGATCTAAATATACCAAGCATATTTTATAGATTTTGTATGCATCTATATCGTAAAAGTGAATGAAATATCAAATGAGAAAACTTTTTTAAAGGTAATAAAGCCAAATTTAAATCTAGTTCTAGACTACAACTTGTTATATTATTATCCTTATACGGACACTGAAATGTCATATAAAAATGCTGAGACCCGTAAAATTAATTTTGGACCATAAATCACGGAATTGGTGTTCTATTTTTCAGTGTCGGGCAATTTTCTTAAAATATTTCGTTTTCCTATTTGCGTAGTCTTCTAAGCGATTTATTGATATTTTTTTCTTTTCAGAATTTTATGTTATATGCTGTTTCCAAGTTCAAGCAACAAATAATCAACATAAAGTTTAAAATTTAACGCTACTTAAGTAAGCGATTTCGACAAATGTCATTATAGTTTCATGTTAACACTTTATTTTTTTAACAAACAGCGTAACCGGATTTTTTTTTAATTTTTTTAGCTTTCCTCTCTCCATTGAAGTGTCTGGTAAAAAACAAAAAATATATTTTTATTAGCTTTCAAACGAATTTATTGTATTTTCGTAAGACATAAGACATCTACATCAAAATATATATATTAGTTTTTTTTAGTAGCACCTATGTACGTAGTGAGTCAAGAGAAAAATAGAAATTGCTGCCATTCCTAGGACCTTCAGGTTGAACGCCAACTTTTAGGTCGTCATGAAATAAGAATGAGTCTTAAAATCTTATATTCCTATAGCCTTTTTAATCTATAACAGAATACCCTGTAAAACAGAAATTACGAAACTAGAACCAGAAGTGGATCGATAGTGCCATGCAGCGAGATAAGCAACAACAAAATTGGCGATACCAGGCAAATAAATGTGCCCAAAGAAGTAGGCATTAAACTAGTTTGATAAACGATGAGGCCGACGGGACCTAATGGGGTGGTGTCGAAACCAAAAAAGAAAGAGGGAGAGCCAAGTTGATGTCATTTTCGATGGGCTGTATTTGAAAAGCAACCGAAGTAGAGGTTAACATAAACTGGCTAGCGACGATTTACTGAACCAGGTGGAGGTCGGGACTTGCGGAGTAGATGGTTTATTTGAGTTAAAGTGTCAGACTGATGGATATAAGCGTTCGATACCACCTCTTTGTAGCAAAAATCTAACAATCCGAGTCGTTACTTGTTACTTAATTTTTACAGGGTGTTACATCTTATGCTAGGGCGTAAAAAATGAGAAAGTGTAATTAATTTACTTACAATTACCTTCAAAAAGTGGCTTGCTGGGGTATGCCTTTTGACACTTTGAAAGTTCGGATTCATAATAAATGGAATCCAGTAGACATGGCTTCAATACAAAAAGACTTTTGATGATTAAACTTTTCAAGCATAAAACTTCTGGGTATGTATTATTTAAGCCCTTTCATTTACAAATAGTGTGGCTTTACGCCTGGAAAAATCACAACCGACCCGATATTCACAACACGGCAAGTCTTGAAAAATACCCATGAAAGGAGAATCGACAAACACCGACAAACAAATGCCGCAATGTGTGAATTTAGTATTCCCGCAAAACTAACACCGCTTTGTTAAACGACATTGGGAATGACTTCTCCGAGCTATTTGATACCAAATGAGGTTTCAGACAAGGGGATTCGATGTCGTGTGACTTCTTTAATTTCATGTACGAAAAAATCGTGCGGCCCGGAGATCTTAATCGCAGAGTGGACAATTGTTGGCGTATGCCGAGCATAATTACATCATCGACCTTAACAACCGCTCTGTTCGTTCCGCCTTTTCCAAACTGGATAAAGAGGCAAAGCGAATGCGTCTGGTGGTGAACGAGGACAAAACGAAGTACCTCCTGTCTTCAAACAAACAGTCGGCGGCACCCACGTCACTGTTGACAGTTATAATTTCGAGATTGTAAAATACTTCGATTTTTTAGGAACCAGCATTAACACCAATAATAACATCAGCCTGGAAATTCAACGAAGAATCGCTCTTGCCAACAGATGGTACTTTGAACTAAGTAGGTACTTTAGTAGTAAAGTCCTCTCGCGACGAACAAAACTAAGAGTGTATAAGGCTCGTTTGGCACAGAAGCGTGGACGATGACACGTGCGATGACGTGTTTGAGAGAAAGATTCTGAGTATCGCAGGCGATGGAACAATGAGCTTTACGACGACATAGACATAGCGCAGTGAATAAAGATCCAGCGGCTACGCTGGCTGGGTCATATCGTCCGAATGAATACAAATGCTCCGGCTCTGAAAGTATTCGATGCGGTACCAGCTGGTGGTAGAGAGAAAGCTTCCTCTGCGTCGGAAAGATCAGATGGAGAAGGACTTGGCTTCACTTGATGTGTCCAACTGGCGCTGGTTATTACGAGAAAGAAACGACTGGCGCGCTTTGTTAAACTCGGCCAAAATCGCGTAAGCGAATTCAGTATAACAAAGCGCAAGTTTAAGCTTTTATGAAAAATTTCGTACCCAGAAATTTGCTAAAAGCTCTTAATAAAAATTCTAAATTTGTTGAGATCTTTTTTAATTTTGTTAATTTTTTGTGAATTTTAAAGTACACGGGTTTTCAATGGAATAAACTACAATATATTTTTATAAAAAATTTACGAAAAGACTTTACATTGAAAAATATTGCGAACATTGATTTAATTATGTGAACATAAGTGTATAAACTAAGCAGTTTTATATTATTAAATTGAAATGCCTTTCCAGTATAATTTTCTAAAAAATCGGTTTCTCCCTCATTTTTTCCTGGATTCTAAATCTTTGGCAATCACATATTGATTCAATCAAACTGTCAACCGGTAACTCACTTCCCATGAAATCCTTTGCTTTAGTTTTCGTTAGCCTCATTATATTTATATAATCTTTAGTTTTCATCGAGTGCGTTAAACTATTGCTTTTTTTTTTTAATCATTAAAATTAACTTTCTTACCTCTGGCGATACGAAGTAACTCGGACTTTTTTCGATAGTAATTTGCCCACGAAATGAGTGCGGCATTTTCTTGCGATACCACTCCAAACCCTTCATATAGTTCTCATCACGATCAAAGAAGTGCACTTCACCACCAGCCTTTTGTATGCGAGGATGCAGGTAAAGCATTTCTAGGAGAGCGCGCGTGCCACACTTTCGAACTCCAATGATAAGCGCCTGAAAGTTATAAGCAGAAAAGCGTCTATAAATAAATACCTAAGAAATTGCGCCACGAGAAATCCAAGTTTCAAATTACTTGTTTTTCACTAATAAAAAATTCAAAAAAGTTTCATCACGCGATAACTTCATTTATTCTATTGGTTGAAATTTTTAAGGTAATTAACTAATTGAGCAAATAATAGAGCTTATTTTTAGGTTTAAAATTTCTTTCAAAAATTAATTGTATTTCATTAGTATCTGTATATACATATATACGAGAATATGACCGTTTACTTGCAATACGAGTACCTACCTGTGGCAATCGTCGGCTGGTCTTTGGAAAATGAACGCGGTTCGATGGAAACACCATTGGATGACTAATCTGATTCGAGGAGGGCACTGCGGCTAATGCTGCTGCTGCTGCCACTGCTGCCGCAGCGGGTTTAATGAATTCAGGTAAATGATTGTTGTTGTTAATGCCACTACCACCACCGCCGCCACCACCGCCAGCGCTGCTCAGCAAACGTAATCGATGATGTTCGGTAATGGCTTGTGCGGCTTGTATATTATAAACAGCGCTATCGTAGAGGACATGAAAGGTGAGAAATAGTGATACTAACATAACTGTTAGAAAGACTACAGCTAATTTCGGACGGGAAACACCAACAACCAATATGCAGTCGGTGTGTGAGGCGTCAGGCCCTACTGGCCGCATCGCAGACTTTGGTAACCATCTACAGAAAGAGAGAGAAGAAAATGTATAAGAGAGAGATAGAAATAGATGATATTAGTTAGATAATGAATTAAATAAACTAAATTTATTTGTATAGGGAGTTAATAAAGTAGAACTTTTTTTAAATATTTTAATTTGAGAAAAAAAGTTTCTTATAACAAAATTTGTTGCCAAAGATTTATTAAACAATGGCTCAAGCGTTTCCTAAATTAAATTAGAAACAAGTGGGCGCGCACTCCTCAGTCTTGGCGATCTTTCGAACTATACTCATCAGAATCCCTCTTTCAAGCAGTGGTCTCAATAAACAAATAAATGCGGTTTAGGTTTATGTGCCTTTCTTCTGGTTGTAGCAAGTCGTGATATTTACTACTTCTTTGCTCTAAAGCACCGCATCTTTCTGGAGATAGTTCACAGAATCGACAAGAATTGTTACTCAGAGTCAATGCCAGTAAGTATTCTCAGTTTGTTATTATGGAGGTTTATGAGTTGTTTAAATTTCTTCTGATTTTGCCTTCGCGTAAAGGCTTGGACTGGTTGGTGTAGCTCCACAGTTTGGTGGTAGCGTAAGTCTCGTAAGGGATTTGATTGATTTGTTATATACACACTTACGCATGTGTGAGTGTATGTACTTTCCCCTACTATGCTTATAACTTAATAATCTAACCTATCAATCTAAAAACGCATTAGTGTATTATGAGTGTCATTAAAATTTAAGTATACGTTTGCGATTCCAAATGACAGCCGTCAAATCATCAGTTAGCGCTCTCACACATACGCATGCCTGTGAATGAATGGCATTCTTCTTATACCATGCAGAGCGAAATATAGTACCGCTATATGTATATATATATATATAATAGTACATATATAATTTGCGCGGACACCCAGTTTAGGTGTCTGGTCGAGATCCTCCTCCTACTTGTGGCGTCTTGATGTTGGCCCAACAGTTTGAAGCCGATTCCGAACGCCAGATATTTTTTATGAGGAGCTTTTTCATGGCAGAAATACAGTCGGAAGCTTGCCATCGCTATTAGAAAACACTTTTTCTTCATTTTGGTGTTTCACCGAGATTCGAACTTACGTTCTCTCTGAATTCCGAATGGTAGTCACGCACCAACCCATTCGACTATGGCGACTGCCTTATTACTTTACTATACTTCATTTAATTCCTCCGCTTTAACAGATTATATGCTTAGTACTAATGAACAGTTTGGCATTCGACCTCCGCAGTATTAGTGCAGGGGCTAACATTAGTAAAAGACTAACCGTTTGCTCTCTTTACCTTTCAGTAGGTCCCATTACTTTCTGTGTCATATCCACTGGTACGATTTGTAAATTTCTTAATAAATATATCTCGTTCTTCAATTAATTCTCACTAATGTATGAACTTTTAGATGTTATTATTAATCAAAAAATTATTATTTTTCCAATATTTTATTGTTTAACTATTTTCTTATTATTTCCTATGGTCCCAGGGAGAAACGAATGGTCACAACAAATTCCTTGAATTCAAATCCATTCAGATCTGTTTGGCGCCAGTCTTATAGCTTCATTATAGGTTGAATTCATGGCGAGCATTTCCAAATCCAACAACCGTTTTCAAGTGTGTGTTCGATTGCCTTCCTCGTCTACGGTTGCCTTTGGGCTATGTGGCTGTTGTTAAGTCATCACATTTCATCGATTAATGAAAACTTGCAGTACATTTGTATCGGCCTCTGTTGCATTCCTCGGTTCACAGGCCTAGAGTAAAGATGATTTGACATTAAAATCAAAGATTCTCAGTTTCGGGTGTTCCGAAATGTGTAATGTTTTCCAGACTGGACGAAAGTATTGCCAAATGTTGCTAGAGCTTTCCTAATGTGGTTTTTGATGTCTTCGGCTGAGGCGCCTGACACCGAGATGATACTGCCCAAATATCAAAAAGATTGTTGCACGAATAAACCGCATGACAAAATGTTAAAACTTTATTTTGAACGAATTAAGGGGACTGGTGATCTGACAGTGCTATATAGTGGTCGCTATGATCTTGGAGTTAGACGACGCTACACTACTTCTCGTACAGTTCTCTGAAGTTGCGGTCTATGCCTTGCAAGCCAACATAACCCTTTGTAGCTCATTAAACAAATTAAGCCGGATCTATGCCACAGAGTCAATGAAAATTGGATCTCTCGAATTCGTAGCACTATTCGAACCCACGGTGAACATTCGAGCGTTGTAATATGACATACCCGAGTACAATGGCATACGCGTCGCTTTCAAATAAAAAAGGTGGGTAAATACCCCACGCACAGCTTATTGCATTCCATTTCAGTATTGACTCGCCTCCTGAAATCTCAAATCCATTTGGTTAATTAATTGCGTTTACGTGTGCGTTCATTGATTAGCATAATTAAGGACATTCGGGATTTAAATGAAATATGTGGTTTAAAAGCACACGCAGACACAAATTGATTTGCTTGCAAAGGGAAGACAGATTACGAGTTCTTTATTGCATCTATTTGCATTGTATTTTGATATCGACAAAAAGTATCAAATTGTGGTTTGGGTATAATTAATTAGGTAAAATTCCAATTTCACAGATTTCGAGCAAATCGACGACACTTCAGCTATAAGCAAACAAAATCGGAATAGTTAAATTAAATTTATTTATTGTATTATAAGCGGTATAGCACTGTTGTCGGCAGTTGGCAAAATATTTAATAAAATCATTTTAGACCGCATTGTTGAGCCAATAAATAGTAAGCTGTGTAAGCAACAAGCCGGATTCCAGCAGTACGGTTCCTGCATTAGTAGCATCAACACTATGCGAGTGATAATTGAGCAATGTATTGAATATAATACCACACTATATATGACATTCGTGGATTATGAAAAGGCATTTGACTCTGTGAAAAGAGAATACATATGGGAAGCCTTAAATGGGTTAGGTATACCGAGAAAAATCACAAATCTAATTAGAAATAGCTACAATGGTACGAATTGTAGAGTTCTTCACAATGGAAAGCTCAGTGAAGCTTTCAGTGTCACTACTGGAGTGCGACAAGGGTGTATCTTGTCCCCTTTGTTATTTATCGTTGTAGTGGACTGTATTTTTCAAATATTTGACTTTGTAAACCGTGGAGTTATCTGGAGAATGGGCACCAGTCTCGAAGATCTGGAATATGCAGATGATGCCTCCTTTGCGTTGGAAAGATCAGGTGGAGAAGGACTTGGCTTCACTGTGTGTCCAACTGGCGCTGGTTAGCACGAGAACGACTGACGCGCTTTGTTAAACTCGGCCAAAATCGCGTAAGCGGTTATCGCGCCAATTAAGAAGAAGAAGAAGAAGACGTACGGCAAAAAAATATGTTTTTTTTTTTAAATATATCGAAAGCGGTTGAGTGTGGACCTCATGCCATATACAAATTTAATCCGAAATTTTCTTAAAGAGAATGTCCTTAAGGGGTTATACGCAGTTATGACTTTCAAAAAAATCGATTTTTTTTATTGCATTTTTGTAATGTACATATATTCAAAAGTATACGCACGAAATTTGAAGTAGATCTAAGCAATACTTTCGGAGTTATACCTAAATATGTAGAGATGCCTCGGCACGTTTTAAGGTAGGTATTGAAACTTTAAACGTGTTTTTTTCAAAACGGCATTTTTCAAGTCGGTGTACACGATATCTCGAAAACGGCTTGTTTGATCGGTCAACCGTTTTAACCCAATCTTTAAAGATACATTTTCTAGTAATTAATCGTTCCTTTTGTAAATCTGATACTTATTTTCCATTTTATAATCAATTTACGGCCAAATTTTAACGTAAAAATCGAAATCATTTCTTTTAAAAGCTGCCATTTTGTGAAAATTCACTATTTTGATTAGCCGAACGATTAATTACTAGATAATCTAATATATTAACAAAATTTGTTTGGTTTTTTGATTTCAGATAATCCAATCCTGAGTTACGATGTACACCGTAAATCGTCTTTTTTTAAAGGAGGTTCCAGAAATCGCCTGCAGCGCGCTCTATAATCAACATTTTCATAAATAAAAAATTTTGTTACGTTCTTGAAGGATGCTTTTATAACCGCCAAAAATTTTCAAATTAAAATATTCTGAAGTTTCTTCAGGATAAATCCTTGACAACCCGTCTTTTATTTGCTTCATAACTGCGTATAACCCCTTAAGTCTGTAGGAAGACTTTCCCTGTAGCACTGTATAGATCGTTCAAGCACTTCGTAAGATATATGTACGTGTAGGTGCGTGATTGAAAGGGCTTTAATTTTTTGTTTATGGCTGAATAGCGGTAACTTGAGCCAGCAGGCGGTTCTACATAGAAATTTAATAGTAGCATCTGGAGTACAAGGATATTTCAGAATTCGTAAACGAGTGTTATCAATACAAATCAATAATAACCACTTAGTGCGAGCACAGATAAAAAGTTGAAAATTGGTTGAGTAGTGTAATTCTTACTGTAATATTTTCAGTCTGTAGGATAGCATTTCTAGTATAAAGAATAGTTCATATAGTAAAAAAAACCTCTTGCACTTCTTGTGTTTTATATATATTTATTTAATACTATAAAAGTTTTAAATTTGTATTACCCTGAGCTCAACGCTTTTATTATCCTTACTTTGTTTTCTACAATCAAAGCTCGAGCGCGAATAGGTAGTGCGTAGATATGTGTAGTGTATAGTTACAAAAATGACTAACATTAAAATTTACAGTTTCTTTCAGACGACAGCGAAGCTCATTACCTTTCCAAACACACCTACCATGTAATGATTTTAAATTACTTTATATGAAAATGTTGCAAGATGTGACGCAGCTCCCACACACATCCACCCGCAATATATAATTCCATAAACTTAATTACATAATTTTCGAGGCGAAGGTTTTCACGCACACGTTCCCATGATGTAATTATACGGGCGTAAGTACACATACATGTATGAGTGAACCAGTGAGATGATGTCGGCAAATGTGTTTATGCAATGCCTGATACTCGTATGTGTATGAGTATTTTGTGGGAAAACACACGCACATGCGTGGATACATTTGACTGATGTCGAAGAACAAAAATCACCTGTGGCGACAAAGCAACTGGCAATTAGAAGAGCGACGTGCAGTGGAAGCTTCAGCAAGCAAATGCAGCGCACTATAAAGGAAACAGCGAGGGAGAGACTAAGTGGGAGAGAGAGGGAGAGATGGAGAAAAAGGAAAGAAAAGGAGTGGAGAGTGGTAAAGACTACTTGAAGGCAACACAAAACTGCAGTACCTAACCCATTATTTTTATGTATGTGCATATAAACAATTCCTGTAGCAAGTGCCCTATGCCATAGATGAGGAAGACAGGAGTGTTGCAAGTCCTACAAGTCTCTCAAGTTCTACTCGTACAAGTCGAATGTTAATGTGTATGTGTCACTGAAAATGAAGTTGTTCGCGCCTGCATAACCTGGCAAGTATGTATATATCTGACGGTATGTGACAGTAAAAGCATGTGCCACATACTTATATGACACTTATGCAACGCAGGCACATAACCCGATGCACGTGCACACATACCTAATACTTAGCATTCCTGCACTACAATTTCGATTTTCGTTCTTGTGGCCACAAGGAGTTTAAAGGAGCGTACAGCAACAACAACAAGAATTAATAATAATGAAAGCATGAGAATAAAGCAAGAAATGAAAATGAGAATGAAAAGCAACAGTAAAAGAAAAAAAAAAACCAAAACAAAACTAAGAGCCAGCAGTATTGTTGTTTTTATTAATGTTGGCAAGGAATACCCAAGCAGCTATTTGTCCACAAATAGAAGAGAAAAGGGAGAAAAAGAAAAAGTATTAAAGCATAAAAGAAAGTGCTGGTGCTGTAACTCCTTAGCTCGTACATACATACATCTTTTTTCAGTGTGCGTACGCATAATTATGCATGTATGCATGCACATATATATATGTGCACGAATGTACAAGCATTGTCGGTTACATGAAAGGGTTAATATACATATTTATGTGCATACACATTTATCCAGCCAGGCACAGCACTTACAACAATGCGCCAGCTCTTAGCAAGCAGCAATGGGAACACTGCCGCAGGAGACTTGTCGATGTTCTCCTAGTCGCGTGTCGCACAGTGCACGAAGGGTGGTTCAAAATTAACAAAAATATGGCATATACACAATTTTTAAAGAAAAGTGATAAAGAATATTTGTGCTGAGATGAATAAGAAAAAGAAATATTGAAAAATGCACTGTATTAAATAACTATAACCCTTCAACTTATTGACAAGTTTTCAGATTTTTTTTCTCTAAATTATAGTCTAGTTCTTTTAACTAAAGTATAGTTCCAATCTTCTACAAAAATCCTATAAGCCAAGTTCCAAACTTTGTGAAAATTTAAAAAGAATTCAATTTCCGCTTCTATCTTAAACTTGTGAAATGTCGAATTTTCATAAAAAATCGAGTACTCAGTTTAATTGCATTTTGATTTAATAAATTAATTTTTGTATAATAAAGTAAAGGTTTCACGATAGTCGGTGTTTTAATTCAAATAAAAAAATTCGAGCCTACCAAAATGTACAAAGCCGTCAGCAAAAAAAATGCTCTAAAATCCATGCAATTTCGAGTTCGAAATTTGCACACCATAAAACTGCATACTGAAATTTCTGATTAAAAATTGTGAGCCCCGCCTCCAAACTTTGTACAAAATTTACAAATATTTAACAAACTTCAAATAATTTTCTTCAAAATTTTCAACTTTTTAATCAGAATTTTAAGGAACCTTCTGGGTATAATAAAGTTGTTCCAAGTGGTCAAAAGATGTCATTAATTTTTAAGATTTTGTTTTACTGACGTCGTTGGGTGTTTTTTTCACACGAAAAAAATGTTGAGCAGTTGATACATTCCAAATGCACCCAACCGCGCAATAGAAAAAAAATTGTGAAAAATCAAAGTGATTTTTGAGCTACTTTAAATTTGCATTTTATTGTCCAAAATAGAAAGTACCATAAAACTGCATACAAATTAGAAAAGAAAAAACTGATTAAAAGGTTTGAAATTTTTATGAATTTAGAACTTTATTTTTAGTTTGCATAAAACTTGAAACTCGTATATATATGGTTTTTTTTTTAGAAGAATGAACTATATTTTGATAAAGAAAAATTGCAAAACTTTAATTGTTTCAAACATATCGTCAAACTTTTCAATTGATTCTAGTGTAGGCAAAGGCCTTTGCACAGGATGCCTTTTTTCAAAAAATATAAGTTTTAAGTTATTTATTTAAGCTATTATGTAGCTTTTCTAATGCAATAAAAAAACATATTTTCATAAATACCGCAAACATCTTTTTGCGCCGATCTTACGGCATGTTTTTAGGTTTGGTCAGATTAGTGCTTCAAAAAAATTTCCAGATAATTACTTTAGAACAGTAACTTTAGGAGACAGGTAGCCCATACATTCAAGCTGACTTGGAAATTTGGTACCCAGATGGCGGATAGTAGGATTGATGCAAGCATTGTAAAACTTTGTAGCAGAGAATACCTTCGTAGAGGTAAAACTTCGAAGCGCAACTGTATCTCGTCAGACAGCCGGGGAGCCTTATATGACCTCGCAGTCTCACACAACACAATCCAAACTCGATTGTCCTCAATACCGTGGAGGTAAGAATCACCGCCTTTCTGGGCCGGCTACTAGAACATGCAGGTCATCACGGCAACGAATAGGCGGACTACCTCCAAGGACCAAAACCTCGTTGCGGGCTTACCAAAACCTAAATGTTAAAGACAAGAATCAAAATTTGATTGACTTAAACGTCGAATAAATCTTTTCATCACTCACTACCCCAATCACCAGTCAGAAAACGGAACGGACTTTATCGAGCATCAGTAAACATCAGTGAGTAAATGGTCACCGTTACAAATAACACAGGCCTGCGAAGTCTCGCTTTTTGACAGTTTCTAAAACCGCTATGGGTGTTTCCTAAAGGTTTTTTTATGCTGAAAACAAATATGACCTTGAAAATGCTCCAGCACGTCAGGATTTTTGGCAATTTGAGGTTAAATAGTTAAAAATGCAGATTTTGGCCATTTTTAAAATTTGTTTTAAGCAAGGTAAAGTTTTTTTTAATTTTCCACAACGGCATCGCAAAGTACTACTCTTCAGCTGTAAAATCCATTTTTAAAAATATTTTTGCGATTAATATAAAAAAAGTTATACTATTTTGAATTCGCCTTTTACAGGGGCGTTAGAGAGTTAGAAAGGTTGAATTTGCATATCTGAAAGTCTCCAATTCAAAATAGAATAACTTTTTTTATATTAATCGTAAGAATATTTAAAAAAACGGACCTTAAAGCTAAAGAGTAATACTTTGCGATGCCGTTGTGGAAAATTAAAAAAAACTTTACCTGGCTCAAAAAAAAATTTTAAAAATGGCCAAAATCTGCATTTTTTGATATTGTAATATTTCAGCAGAAATCGTCCACAGAATTCTTATTGCCAACCGCTACTATCTTTCGATGTCTCATCACCTAAAGAGTCGTCTTCTAAACAGAAAAGAAAGAGTTAACTGAGTTCAAATGGTAGTAAAACGTGGATAAGCAAAAGCTGATGATTTTCTAGAGGAGAGTTCTGCGTAAAAATTTTGGTGCGATATGTGATAAAAATGAGTGGCGGAAAACTATATGCGCACTCGGCTGTGATAACCACAATCATGATCAAGAGATTGAGATGGGCAGGTCACATATTGCGGGCTAACACGAATTACCCAACAACAAATACTCTTTGGTAAATGTAGACAAAGAGGAAGGGACCGCCCGCCGCTTAGATGGATTGACGGTGTAGAAGAAAACGCAGGCTTATTGGGACTTCAGGCATGGAAGACACAGGCACGAAACCGAGACAATTGGAGGTGTATGCTTTGTTTTATCTTTGGAATTACAGCAAAAGAAATTCAAGTGATATTTTTTGTGTCACATGTTATTAGTAAAGAAACAGAAAGCCATACAAAATTTCATTGATTTAGAATAATTTGGCTAATTTCTTTTATTTTTAGCTTTTTGCTATGTAATATGAGTATGACACACTGTGCTTGCCATGAGTGGCGCCACTCTCAGAGTCATAGTTATCAGAAGCTGTACACAGCACTAACTTAAGTGTCGGTACTTGCGCCTCTGTGCCACTGTAGTGGTGACAACCGCCAACGTCATTGCACTGTAATGGAGTCACCCAATTTAGTTGAGCCGTAGAACCGCTAGACCAACACACATGCACACATTTGTAAGTGTGTGCATATGTATATACGTAAATGTCTAAAATTTAACACCTGATAGCGTGAAGAAATTGTGTCTGCAGAAAACCGTCACCGCAGTCACACCGCGCCACCGTAAATCTTCTGGCGCTAATGGCGTTACTTTGAGCTCGCTTAGCCCTCTATTGAGGCTAAGGATGCAACATTTATTATGGAATTAATTAAATATTTAAAGCATGTTTTAGCAGGAAGCCATGGACGGTTGCTACTAAGAAGGGGCGCGTCGAACTCAAGAAAATATAAAAAAAAGAACAGAAATGGAAACGACCACGCCAACGCATTTAGCTGGCATCGCCACAAATACCCAACATACCAAAGTGGGAACAACAATCACTTTCACTTGCATTATTACTACAATTTTTTATTCTTCTTCTTGCCATTGCTCACTTTTCACTTTTAATTTTACTTGTTCTAATATCCAGTTTTAGCAGGCATTTTCCTTCGTATAATACACACATATTTGTGAATGTTTGTGCTAGCCTAAACCTTGCCGCATGTACGCTGTGACACATTAACCCAAAAATTTTTGCTCTGATAGCAAAGTGCCTTTTTAAATTGAATGCGCACTGGAATGCATTGAAAAATTCTAAGATTTTCGAAGCTTTTTTAAGCAAATTAAAAAGTATTTAAAAGAAAAAAACGCGGTTAAAAAGCTGAGAAGATGTTAAAAATTAACATATCGAGCAACTCAACATCACTTACATATCGAGAAAGTTAAGTATATAATTCAGCTCAGTACATAGAAAATAGAGCAATAAAACCCACCGAAGGTATACAATGCGTACAACAAATACAATACATACAATGCACTTTTTTAGTATTCAAGCTCAAAGCACTCCTAACTTTCGCTTAAATACTGTGTTTTTACGTTTTTTTTTATTGCGTATCGGACGAATTTTACTGCGTTTATAAAAGTTTTTTCAACGAACTCCAAGTGCATTATTGCTAACCAGAGATAGAGACTCACAGCAAACTGCATCGAAACTGCAAAGTGCTTCATCAAGTGAATCTCGATAAGCCAAGACATACTTAAATTAAAAACAGAAAAACTCAAACCAAGCAAAGTAGCTAATAAAATAAATATATTACCGTGAGTGTGTTACGTTCTCCGCCTTGTGAGAGACTACGATCCACAAGTGAGACGAAAATTCTTATCCCGCAAAGAGTACCGCTACAAATCGAAAATTCTAACTCAATGCCGCGCACGAATTTAGCACAGAGCAGATCAAAAACAGGCGAGTTAATACAGTCAGTTCCCACAAGCTTCAATAACAATATGCGCTCTGCATTATCGCCATGGAGCGCAGAGAGCATAAGTTGTGTTGATTATCATATCAGCAGTCCCGTATACTCTGAGCACAACTGGTATGCCGCCAATTACCACAACAAATTCATCAACAACAACTTGTTTAGCCATCTCTTCAAATGCTACAACAACAACGATTGCATCAACAGAACTACTTCTAGCGAACCGTGCCTCTACTTAATCAGCTACACTAAAAAAGGTCGCAACATCAGCTATCAGTAAGACAAAAATTAAAGGAACATCAACTCTGAGTCAAAGTAAGCTGCCAAATTACTGGCTGAGTGGGATGTCTTCTGCAAACAAATTTGTAGCTTTGGACTTGGATGATGGAGAAGAACTTGCTGAAACTGCAAACAGTTGGCAAATTAAAGATTATCTCTCGCAAAATGACAATAAATACAATAAAGAAAACAATAATAAGCATCTGCCATTATATTTCCAAGGTGTTGAGTATATTAAAACATTAAATAGTGCTTTAAATGAAGTAGCAAATGGCAAAATTTTAGGAAAAAATGAAGTTCGCGTTCAGACAGACAATTTACGAATATATTGGGTTGGGGAATAAGTTCATAGCATTTTTATATATTTTTTATTTTACAACGCTTTGTTTGTTGTTTGGCCAAGGATAAGTATTCATCCGATAGAACTCTTTCTGCTCTACAAAACTATGTTAATTGTATTTTTCAGCTACTTAATTTTTTATTAGTTTTGAGTCTTAGAAATGGAATACCCAGGAGGCAAAAGTCAACATTTTCAACATCTGCTCTTCTTTACTTTTTATCGAGATCAAAACGCTATCAAAGCAGCCCAGGACATTTGCGACGTGTATGGAGAAGATGTCATAGTATAGAAATGGTTTGAAAAGTTCAAAAGTAGCGACTTTAACGTCGATGACATGTCCCGCAGCGGAAGGTTTGCCGACTTGACGGAAAAAATAAACTGCGATCATAAAATCATTCTCGATCACCTTCATTCAATGAGATTTACTGAAAAATTAGGAACCTGACTGTCTCACTAGCTAACGAAAGCGCACTAGCCTATCATTCTAAGAGTCGTTGGTTTGAATCCGATCACGGGCAGGGTACTGCGCTCTTCCTATTTACCGCTTTTCACGTCTTTTAGCTTGGATAATAATTATTTCTAGTTTTTCGAAGTACCTTCCTTCCCAATAAACAACCTAAATCCTAAAAATAACTAAAATAAAGCAATAGAAGCTTTTCTCAAAGCTGTTACACTTGCGCGCCGTTAATGCAGTCACAAGTAGAGAGCTGTTACCACCGCCATCCACCCTCTACTTCGACAAGCTGTACAGGGAGACACAACAAGTCCATGAAGTAGCGCTGCTCTTAGGCAGCAATAGATTGCAGTCCATGCCCTAAAATCTACAATAGCAGACTAATCACCTACTTTGATAAAATACTTACTTCAATATTACAAGTAACCAATACAAGTAGCCTCGGACGTACGATTGCTCAGATGATAGCATCTAATCGCGTACGTTGGAGAGGCTTTTTAGAGGCCCTATGCTACTCAAAGAAGTAATCAGGAGAAAGAAAAAATAATGTATAGATCTAGTTTTGCATATATCGAAGAGCTCCGATAGTACTTTAATTGATTACAAGCAAATGAGTCAAAAAATGTAATTTAATATTTTTCTCCAGCTAGCTTTTTCTGATCAAATCACTACGAACCGCTTTGAAGGCAAGTCCACTCTTCTAAAATAATAAATTGGTTCTTGAGCCCGATTTATAGCTCACTGCCTTGCGAAGTCAGTATCCAGTCAAAGTATTACATTTTCCCGCGCGCTGCTGCCACAGTTGTTCCTGTTACGATCTGCTTGCATAATCAGGCACTTATTACAACATACAACACTATCGATATTATCTTACACGCGTTAGTTACCTCAACTTGCAGGAATACCTTACTGGTGGATTTCGCAGAGCACACTTCGACTCTAACCAGCAGGCCATCATTCTTCCGAACACGTACATATAATATATTATGCATAAAAGTTGATGCACGACGTTGCGCTATGGAAAAATAATTATTCTTTTTCTCTCAGGAAACACTACAAATGACGTGACACATGTACATTAATAAATGCCTTTTTGTTGGTGTGTCATAATATTTTGTAATATTGTTACGCGATAAGTTAAAGAAACTGGTTAAGCTGAAATCTTGTGTAGGTACAATTCACTTGAAAAAAACATAAATACCATGTATGTGGCTTTATGGTATTAAATTATTCGCCGCCGAAACTTAAATTTATTATGGGGCGACAATTCTCTGTAGCAACGTCCACTTCATTGAGGAACGAAAATCGTTAAACCAAATTGAATGTTTGCACAATTTAATACTACCACAAAAAACCTGCTGCGAGTATGCAAAACAGGTAATAAATATAAATAAAATTACCATTATAAGCCAAGCAATTTATATACACTCATTTAAGTGGATAATACACAAAAGAGGAGAAACATTATCACAGAGGGCAAGTAGACAAACTCAATGCCATAACAGACTTCGCACTGATGCTAAATGGATGCATAATCAGACATTTGTTCAAGCCGAAAGGGTAAAATTTGAAATCTTCTACATAACAGTGCCCAATTTAAGTAAAAAAAAGTTATAGTTCAGCTCATTTTTCCAAGCCTTTGAGAGCTTTTGGCACATCTTCAAAGACATGCGCCTCCTGGTGTTATCTTGATGGAACAAAACCCGCTTCCAATTCAGCAGTTCTGATGTCCTCTGGTCGAACACTCACTTCAAACTGCGCAGTTGTTGAAAATGGGGAAAAGAATTTAGTGTTTGGCTCGTTGTGGAAGGCGCGCAGTGGATGATGCTCTTCGAATCCTTCCAAATACATTCCAAAACCATTTTGACGCAAATCTTAACCTTGACGAATGCTATTTGTCCACAATCTCTGTCTGCTGTTGTTTTTGTATGTGAATCCATTTTCAACTTGTAAAATTAATTAGCGTCAATACGTGTGACACCAATGTATCAAGCTTCTGCTTAAGAATAGTCTTATGAAAATGACCCCGAACAGATATGTGGCAAATTTTCAGTTTCCTGGCAATGGAATTAGTGATCGCATATGAGTTAGATTCGACGACTTCTAAGATTATGTCAACATTTTCGATGATTGGACTACCGAAGCGCACTCAATCGAAGTCGATTAAGTATCAACACAGAATCGTTCTAACTGTCATTGTGCTATTACATGCCATGCCACAGGTTTACAAATACCCAATGAGTTTTTTTACCCAAGGACCAGACCATACAAATCCTATGTAAAAGCGGCTGTTGAATCCGAAAATTCACATACATTTTTCTCTTGTGTACTTTTCGAGATATTACCAAGCAACGGTTTTGGATTAAAAAACATAAGATAGGACATGCCAAATTTGTTACATCTAGGGGACCTGTAGCCGTTCAAAACAAGTGATACATCAAATTATAGGTAACTAACCAATTTCTACATTTAACATTAAAATTACATTCTTTCATTAAAATTATACGTTTTCAAGATACTTACAAAGTTAAAAGAAAAGAGACTATTTTTCAAAAATATAAAAATTTTTAATTTATTTTATTAGAGATATTTAATGAAATGATTTTCCAACGACAAAAAATTTGTTTACTTATTTCTAGAAACTATCATACTGAGATAAAAGTTTCCAATAAATAAAATAAAATAATAATTTTTCATTGAGAATAAAGTCAATGTTAAGTAAAGCTTAATAAATTCGCGACTCGGAGTCACTGTTTTGCAAATAAAAAAAATTTCTGTTTCCTTAACTTCGTACTTCACATATAAACGTTTAGTTTTAATCAGTTTAAAGTAGGATCAAAATATAAGACACTTAGTAACCCTTATTTTATATATCACCTGTTTTCATCAGTTAATGGTTTGCTTTAATGATCTAACTTTTTTCCTTTAATCCGAAACTGTAATTTGTCGATATATCGAAAACTACACAAAAGAAAAAAAATTTCAATTTTCTGACCCACCGACGAATTTTGCAAAGGAATTACATGGTCTGGTTCCTGGGTTTTTGGTTGTACAGTAGTGTACTTTATAGAGTCTATAAACACCACAAATGTGTTTATCCTCCTGCTTACAATTTTTACATTGAACCTAATGCTACTGAAGAATGTTTGAATTCGATCTTTCTTAACTCCAGTTCGGAGTGGTGGAATATACCAACGAGGCTTCCTCAGACACTAAACTGCCAAATACTTTTTTTAGAGGAGAGTGATACCTTTAAATGAAGATATAATCCGGTACAATATATTAAATAAGTAACTACTTAAACATCGTGTAGAATCTTAGAATGTTTTAAACTTCTAAATGACGAATCTAAATGCTACAAAGTGCACCTTATTCGGGCGTCTTGTTAGGCTCGTTGTAGAAAGCTCGCAGTGGATTATGGAATATAGCTGGAAACAGCGTGGCGGATGAACTTGCTCGGACCGGTACAACACTCGATCTCCCGCCGGATAAGACGCTGATACCCATGCCTATAGCCACTTGTAAATTACTTATAGACAGGGCAACCATCACAACATGCGAACTAAGCAGACAGACATGGCCGTATTGGAACAGCGGTCGATCGAAAATCTTGTTAAGATTTAACAGAGAAGCTATAAGAAAAACAATAGGGGTATTAACTCGTCATTGTTTATTAGGCAGCCACGCTAGAAGGTTAGAACTCCCGTACTTCGATTATTGTAGAAGCTGTCTTAATACAAACGAAGATGAAACAGTCAGACACCTTTTATGTGAGTGTGAAAGCTTAGCTATGAGGAGGCTGCGCACTCTTGATAAAGCATTTTTAACCGATATAGCGGGCATAGCGTATCTAAAACTAACGAAGCTCTGCTCGTTTATATTAAAGCTACCAGATGGTTTGAAATGGTTTGAAAAGGCACACGTAGGGTAAGGATAAGCTCCAGTGGTATCACAATGGACCTGCGAAAGGCCTAAGTGTGTCGCTACAATAACCACCCAACCTACCTACCTACCTACACATTGTGAATTTTGATTCATTACAGACGCCTAGCGGAAAGTGGTTAGAGCTTTCTACTTGACCTACTTAAGAAATACGACGTCGATGGCCTGAAGAGATGACTACTGCTATATTACTTTTGGGCAAAAAAATTTTTTCGATCGGGTAATCGGACAAAGAATTAATAATATAATTGAGAATATATAGGTATGTGTTTGTTTAACCGAAAATCTGTAAGAGCTATGACTTGACTGCCACTGTCCTATAAAATATTACTTTTGCGCTAGTCTAAAAATAAATTCGATTTACTTCCGAGATCTCTATTACATGCCCTGCACACATACATTTAATTCTCTACTAGTGCAGTAGATGAGTGTTCTCGTTACCAAAATATTGCGTGCAGCATAACTTAATCAAAATTAATTGTGTGAAAAGCTTGAAAAAGCTGTTGTGTGCCACCTTTTCTCCGCTATACCTTTTTTTTTTTGTTTTTTTGTTTGTTTGTCGTTTTTTCTTTATGCTGAGCCTTTATTTTGACTACCTTTGGTTGTTTTGTAATTCATAGCTGTTGTCTGATGATATGCATCTCGGTTTAGTCGCTAGTGAAATCAGACGTTATTTTCAGGGGCACACCAAAGTAAACCGGAGAAATAAAAAATATTTTATACCCTATTATGCCCAGTCGCACAGCGTTATTATTTGGCAGCCGTTATGATAAACATTGCTTAGAAATTTTCAAGAGATTTTGAACATGTTGTTGCCTGGCTGATGTGAATTGATCATCAATAATTTGGCTTTGGCGCCAATAGAATTCTTTCTTCGAATTTTTAACTACGGTAACCATACATATACCGAATTTAAAGAGGACATTTAAAGCGCCCTTGATTAAATGAAGCTAAGCAGTATGTCAAAATGTATGTACATAATTAGCACTTACACCCTTTTTGGGTATTTGGCCGAGCTCCTCCTCCTATAATGGAGGGAGCTGTAGTTTTAAGTCGACTCCGAACGGCAGATATTTTTCATGAGGAGCATTTTCATGGCATTATGTGAAGTATGTACCATTGGAAGGTATAACTTTACTCTACCTTTCAAGCAGCATACGGATTCCGCTGACGAAAAATTCGACTTCTTTTGACTTGATCCATTGATTGACCCAGTTTTCGATGCTCTCGTAAGAAGTGAATCGCTCTCCAATAACGGCTGACTACATCGATCGGAACAGATGGTAATCCGAAGGTGCAATGCCTGGAAATACGGCAAGTGGGGTAAAATTTTCCAATTCAGTCCCTCTAAATATTTCTGGACCGATTTAGAAGCGTGTGGTCTGGCGTTGTCATACAGCAAACTCCAGTTTCTCATGTCTACCGTCCCATTTCCTCATTCGTCCATTAGCTGCAGACGGTAACGATCACCAGATGGCCTGTGATGGTTTCAGATGGTTTAAGGAGCTCATAGTAGATGACAAACTTCTGATCCCACCAGATTCATAACATAACCTTTGAAGCATGAATATTTTTTTTTTGCTGTTGATGGACCTGGTTCACCTGGTAGGCTCCAAAATTTTCGGTGCTTAGAGTTATCATAATAGATCAATTTTTCATCGCCAGTGACGACGCGATGCAGAAAACCTTTTCTTCTCTGCCGTTCAAGAAGCATCTCACACGTCATCAATCGTCTCTCGATATCCCTCTCCTTCAATAAATGTGGCATCCAGTTACCTACTTTCTGGACAACTCCCGCAAAACATCCGATGAAGCGTCGCTTAGAGTGTTTGAGAGAAAGATTCTACCGAAGATTTTTTGACCTTTGCACATTGGCGATGGCGAATATCGCAGGTGATGAAACGGTGAACTCCATGAGCTTTACAACGACATAGAATAAGGATCCAACGTCTTCGTTGGCTGGATTTTGTCGTCCGAATGGATACAAACGCTCCATCTCTGAAAGAGTATTCGATGCGGTACCAGCTGGTGGTAGCAAACGAAACGGCGTTGTAAAGATCAGATGTATTTCTTGACTTACCAAAATGAAAAATAAAAATAAAAAAATAAAATAAAAAAAAAAGATCAAACACTCATATCATTTGAGTAAGATTATGCAAATTTCAAGATTAAATAATTTTCGAATATTAATTTATACTTGAAACGCCTCTGTTTAATTGAAATATGTATTATTTATAAGCATTACTAGAAGAGAAGATTTTTAATATTACCTTCTCCTTCCTATTAGTAGTTAGAGACTGCAGGTACTGTATACAATAGTCACGCACTACCCAATTCGGTTACGGTGGCCACGACACAACACAATCTAGTTTTAAAATTCAAGTCCACATTATTTATCTTGACATTAGATGTGCGGTCGAAGAGGGAAAAGCGGGTGGATATTCTAAGTAAGCGATTAAGCTTAAATTAAATGAATCTACGGATTTTTCCATTTTAAATTTTATTTCCTTAAATGTTGGGAATGTATCACAGAAATAATGTTCAAAAGGAGTTATTGAGAAAAATTAAACATTAAAACACTACGAATTATTTTTAAACAAGTATGTAACAAGAAAAATTTTAGTTTAAAAATTGTAAGCACAAATGTTTTGACGTGATAATGTCTTATAATTCGATGTAGCCGGCTGGACGCACTAAAAAATGCGGCGTTATCTTACTCATGCGTCGTTACCTTGCTTGAACTGCAACCGAGGGCGCGGAACGAACGACAAAGAGGCACAATCGGCCCCCGCGTTCGGCAACGTTCGACATCTGGCTCTCTCCTACTTGAGTGAGTATATATATGTGTGTATATACGGATATGTATATAAATTCAGATATTTGTATTTGCATATGCCTTCTTCCTGTGTGCATGGTAATGAGCCATTTCTCTGTTGAGAATAGGACGATGATAGGAATAGCAGGAAATGATAGTCCAAAAATGGTTTATGTAAGCACTAAATCGCACGATCTCAGACTTCCATAAAAATACTTTAGTTATGTAGAAAGAAAATTGGGTACTAATGTCATATCTAAGTTGCTTGTTAATCAATCTTGTTAAGTTTTTTGGGAGAAACTGATATCTTTCAATAATGTTATGTAACGTTAAAAAAAGGAAAAATACATGAATGTAACTAAACAAAATTTCCAATTGTTCTAAGGTCTGAGGAAGAATTGTTTTACTACCCACTGATGACAAAAGAAAAGAAAAAAAATGGAAAGCTTTATTTGTCCTCATTACTCCATTTTATATTTTTATTGAAATAAAACTCCATATCCTTACGAAAGCTTCACAGTTTTGCACTCTAGAGATTTAGCCCCTTAAGCTGTGCTTTGAATAAATTGTCTGCATTAAATTTTATAAATCCCATGCACGTAAAATATTATTTTCCATCACAAAGAAAAAAAATTAGGTTGTTTATTTTCACACATTTTTAACTGAAGCACTTATATTCACCATTATTCACGCTCATTATTTTCTTTAAGTGTAAAAATGTTTTATGCAAATTTTTGCATTTTTCAACTGCTCAATTCTTTTGTTTATTTATTTTTCTTTATTCAACTTTTGCTCCACTTAACGGCCGTCTGGCATGTGAAGTGCACATGAATTTTGTATTTAAAAGCGATGAGAAAAAAAACACATGCACATAATTTTTCTAACACATCAACGAATATGCATACATATATCGGCAACACACATACACACAAACGCAAGTTAACCCAATTTTAAATGTGTCTAAATTGCGGGTTCGCTCGTTAAGCCATCAAATAAAAATAACTTCATTTGCAATTGAGGCCTTTTTTTTTGCCAACCCAGACGGCGGCGACAACGACAAATACATAGCATTAAAAAGGAAAATGAATTTTTTGAATGTTCGCCACATAAACATTTTTCACACATACCCAGAAATCCATATATACGCGTATTTTTTTAATTTATTTTGTCTGCATTATATGTAAATTTCATATATAAAATATTTCATTATCATACTAATCAAATAGCAATACATTAACGAAGGTTAGCGCTAATCTCATGCCACTCCATATTAAGGCCTTAAATGATATACAATAGCAGGAGTAAAGAGCAACCAGAACAAGCAGTCATGGGGTGCATCGTTAGACAGCCAAACATGCAGCCACACGAGCGCAACGGCGGCGCAAATTGGTCAATGCTGGCATGGTTTGTTCACGTTCCGAACAATAATTAGAATATCATAAAGCTAATACTAACCACTAAGCGCATACGTTGCGTATGAGTAACATTTCACGCACATACGAGGTACACGAGGTGGTGCAGCACGGCGTATGAGTTTTGCAAAATTGCCAGTTTGCCTTATTGTTGTAATGCTCGCAATATCTTACTTATTTTGCTTGTTCATGAACGCCGATGTTATTGTATCGTGGAGCTGTTAATGGGATTATTACTGTATGCACGCGCGCGTGCAGAGTGCGTGTATGTGTTTGTTTGCGCAATAAACAGCAACGATTTATTTGACAGCCAAACGCACACAACCTACCCCGGCACAAGGCATCGTTAAACAAAATTTTATGGCAAAATATGCAAATTTCGCTGACATAAGAACAGCTGGCGAGGATGATCTCACACATATGCATTCACATATATATGTATATGTATGTGTATGGGATGAAGGCACGTTATAAAACAATAAATTTGTTTACACATTTTAAAAAATTTTTTTCGTCAACTCACCATCAAAATTATGCTTCTTCAAGGCTGTAAACTTTCCATATCTCTAATAAAATTAAAAATCCGAAGGGGCTCAATCACATAGAAAATCTGTGAGGGGATTCTAAGAGAGCTGTACATATTGCCAAACCGAGTAACAATCAACAACTTTGGGAAGTTTTTAAAAGTGTGTGCCTGAAGATTCCGAAGCAGCGATGTAAGCAATTGGTGGACTCAATGCACCGCCGTTGTGCCGCCGTAATAAAAAATGGGAAATTCAACTAAATACTAGTTACAACTTTGTATCTGCAAACTTTGCCAATGCAGTTTTTCTTTAGTTTTTGGATAAACTTGGTCAGAATGCATTATTTATATGAGCACTGCCATTTCAATGTTAAACTAGAATTTCTATTTTTTGTTATAAAACTTTTTTGTTTTTCGTTATAGAATTTCAATTTGTGTTCAGTTATAATAAATAATAGAACAGTAATTCAAAACAATAATAAAAACTTTGTAATCAGATCGAAGATTTTGAAAAAATTTAATATGTTTTTGGTAATGCTATTTTCGTGTTCGCAATTGTACGTACACTGGCGTGCATAACTAAATGGATAAACATTTTTTATATGTCTAAATTGATTGTTGAATTTATTTTTTTTGAATATTTCCTTTTGACAAATAATATTCATAATTTAACCAAAACCACATAAATCCTACTTTCAAATTTTATACAAAACTTTTTCGCAGACGGTGTTGCGAATATTCTTGTAGAATAAATTAATTTATATACGAAAAGAAAGTGCAAAATACAGGCATTAAACAGATTTTGGTTGGTCAACCCGAAGTTAACCGCTCAAGATTTACACTTTTTACTACTATTTCATGAGCCATACCCAAAAAAAAATTTTTAAATTTAAAATAAAAGGTTTAAAATTTACATGCACAATTTTGGAAATTTTGCATGGGGTTTGAAAACTCGATTTATACGATTTGGTCAAAAGATGAGCATTATTAAAACAATAAAATAATATTACATAAAATTTTAAATTCTAACCCGAAAACCATTGTAATATTAAAACAAAATCACTATGCATGCACTTCTCTACTCGCCAGTGTGCACACAGATATTCTATAGTACGTTTGATACATTCCATAAACAAATATGTATATGTGTTGTTGCGCGACTAAATATGTGTGTATGTGTGTATGTATACGTATGCGTATGCTTATATGTCGATACCACTAGCTCCCGCTATATTATCGTTGTTGCTCTAGATGGCACTTTATCGCTCTCTTTATTGCTTTTGAACACACATGTATGTGTATGGATACACACACACTCACGTTATAAAAATTTAAGCTCAACACCAAAAATATAGCGAGCACCTCGAGTATTCCGCATTATCTTAACTCCCTTTCATCCCAAACTTTTTATTGTAATGCCTTTCTTTTCGCTTGTAAATGACATTATCGAATCGGCATTAAGCTGCCTATGGTGCTAAACTCATGTGAATTATTTGCTTTTAATGTATCTATTGTCAGATTAAGTAGAATGTTGATTGGGGCTTTGCTATGCGCAAATTATGCAACCTAGCCATAAGAAGAAGAGGAAGAAAAAGAAGAAATAAAGGCGCATTCTAATATCCTCGAGGTTTAATTCTACAAAGATAGAAGATGGCAAATAAAATACTATAAATTGCCAGTAAGTGACAGCTGACGCGGAAATGAAATTAGCTTCACGTCAAACTTAAAAAGACATCGAATGTTTGCATATAAAATATCAGTAGCGGTTAAACTGAAAAGATTTACAGCTCTTATTGCACTAAATTTGGACGAACTTTCGCTAAATTTTCTCACCCTGTTGAATGATTATAATCGAATTTACATTTTTATCAATTTCTACATATATATATATATATATATATATATATATAGGTATATGTACGTAAGCCCCTTTGGGTGTTAGGTCGAGCTCCTCCTCCTATTTGTGCTGTGCGTGTTGATATTGTTCCACACATGGAGGGCAGATATCCCGAGACTAATTCCATCTCAACAGAGTGTATCTTTCCTGGCTTCCATTAAACCAATTTTAAAATCAATGATCAAAAACAATAACAATTGTATTAGCGAATTACTTCTAAATGACACATTCAACGAAGAAGCTAATTGATTTTTAGTTATTGTAAAATCTAACGATGCGGAATTCGAGATTTCATTAAATGCGCGAAGAGTTAAAGCAAAAGATGCATTGGTCTCGAAATTCGATTTAAATTCTTCGTAAGATTCTCGCCGGAATAAGAAAATTAATGCATTGCAAAAGAAGTTAAAAAAAAGGAAACGATAGACTCGACCTTCTGCACTCAAGCGACTTAATCCAAGTAATAACGAGCGGCAGATATAAGAGGGAAATGGGAAATGGCTATTCTTGTGATAGGCAATTGGTGAGATGTTCAAATAAATGAAGCATATTCCAACCTAGATTGAAAAAACTCGGTTATTGCAACGTGTAAGGATTTGAGAAGTTTGAGCTATTGCATCTAGCAAAACTCAAGATCCAGTATGGTTTTGACATAATATTATTGATATGACTTGAGAGTGAAAAATTAGATTCAAAATGCATTAAATAACTGCAGCACAGAGACTAATTTACGAGTTTTTCCACATTTTTTTGGCTTTTAATTTTAGTAATATTTTGTGTATGAAATATAGTTCACTGAGCTGTGAAAACCATATCAATCCAATTTTCTAACTCTATGCAAATTTAAAAGAGATTTCAATTTTTGCTTATCTGCATTTCAAACTTTTTGGCCAGGATTCAAATCAATCTTGGATATTTAACTTAGAGTATGTTCAGTTTTGATCTAATAAGGTGAATGCTTCAAATTATTGAAAATTTTCGGTGATACTTGATACTTATCATCGCCCTATGTTCCTTGTAGGAATAATAATTAATCTTGCCTTAAATTCATTAACAAATTTTTCAATGCATATGGTGAGAAGAGATTCGTAGAAAAAAGTCCATTATTTTTGTTCGTATGCATTGTCTATTCAAAAGTATACCCAGTTTGTGTGGCAAAAGTTCGATTGAAATTTACGGATTGCTTAAAAAACTTAATATTTAGCGAAATGTTTTTCCAAACATTTGAAGTGACAGACAGAACAAAAGTGGTCGGCCTCGCGTTGTTTTGAACCAGTGCAGCCATACCAGCCGTTCGAGGAAGAATTCGCAGAAATCCCCTTAGAAAGCAGAAAATCATGTCCAGGCAAATTAATGTACTGACAAGATCCATGTCAAGACTAATTAGAGATGATCTCCACTTGAAACCCTTCCGTCACTCATCTGGCCATTTTTTGACGAGTCGCTTGAAGAAAATTAGGCTCGAGAGATGCAAGCAGATTCTTCGGTAACTCGCAGTCAACGGCCATGGAATATTCTTTTCACAGATTAGAAAATGTTCATTGTTGAAGAAGTTTTTAATAAGCAAAACGACGAAATCTATATTAAAACTTGTAAAGACGCAAAAAATGTTGTTCCAAGTGTTCAGCGTGCCCACCGCTAGCCGTGGTTACAGCGTTACATCTCTTCATTTCTGTGAAAAACGGGTTAGGACCGGGGCAAAAGTGTACCAGGAGGATGTCTTAAAATACGTGATAAAGCAGTTGAGTAATACTCTTTTCATTGGAGCGCGTTGGCTTTTCCAGCAAGATTCCGCTCCAGCTCATAGAGCAGAATCTACCCAGCAGGGGTTATGAGACAATATTCCTGGATTCATAGCCGCAGAAGATTGACGGTCTTGAAGTTCAGATCTGAATCCATTGGACTAAAGTTTGTGGTAAGAATTGGAGAACATGACCTGTTAAAGACCTCACAGAAATTTGGAGAGTATTAAATAATCTTTGGTTCGAGCAGCGACGTCAACATCCATGGGAACTGTGCGTGCTGCAATAGCTGAATGGCCTAATCGTTTCAAATGAAAATTAATTTTTTTTTAATATTTACATGATTAAATAAAACTACGTTCATTAAAAAAGTATTATAACTTCATGGCAGGACTAAGTAAGTATGCATACCGCAATATGACATTTAAGTTTGTCAGGTGGCAACCTTTATCTAATATATTTTTAAAACCATTCATTTGATACCTTTTTTGCTACATTTTATTTTATTGTTAATTAATTAAGCAGTAAATCTCTGTCGCTCATTTATAGCCACACGTACATATTTATGTATGCTTATACGAATATATGATAACAAAATCAGTAAATATTTATGTTCATATGTGCTTATGCACCGCATTACAAAAATCTCTGAAAAATATTTTATATACTCACAGAATATCCAAAGGCAATTTCACCGAACAATCACGCAATGATGATTGATGTTGCCGTTGTTGTTGGTTTTGTTGGCTTTGTTGTTGTTGATGATGCGACTGATGGTTTTCCTGTTGATATAATGAATGCGACGTATGATGCAAATATTGTGGCTGTTGTTGGTATTGATACTGGTTTTGTTGTGACTGCTGTTGAGGCTGCTGCTGATAATGATTGTATTGATGACGTTGTTGTGTACTGTGATATTGTTGTTGTGGATGTTGTAGGAGATGTTGTTGGGCTTGCTGATATTCATCCGTATCATTGTTATTGTTGTTATTGTTACTATTGTTATTAGTGGCGCCACTGCTTGCGCGTCTTTTAGCGGCGGTCATCAGTAGAACGGAGAGTTGGGCGCAACTTTTGGTGGGGGAGAAAAGTATAAAATGGTGAAATTTTAATCTCTGCTGCTGAAAGCGAGTGGAATTGGAGCAAAGCAACAGCCGGGACGGGTTAAAACTTTTTCGTTCAAAAATTAATTATAAAGTTTCGGGCGATGAGAAGAGAGGACCTTTTTGTTCTTCTCGCACTTTTAGTTCGAATTAAACGATGTGCGGAGATTACACTATTAAATGACACTTAGTAGATATTTTACCGTTTATAAATATATTCGTGCCTTCCAGAGCTTTCGTGTTAATGCACGCTTTATTTAGTTTTAATATCTAAAGGGTAGAATCGGGATTAGGCATTCATTTGAATTTGGTAGTCTTTAATTTGTAGAGACATTCGCCTGTTTACCATTATTCAATAGGGCTTTTATTTTCTAATTAAGCTTTAGAGTTTTGTAGTTTTCTCGCATTTTTCTCTGCTGAATATAATTCAGTTGCTTTTTTTGGGTCATTAGTTTAATTTATTTTCGCATTTTTTCTCCTTAAATTTTTTTATTTTATTTATACGACTTTCACGCTCAATATTTATTTAAGCTGCCTTCGTCTCTTGTGAGCTTTTTATTTTTTATAGCCTGAAAATTATGCTACTTACGTCTAAGCCCTAGCTTAAAAATTTGGGCTACTTTGTTTTGAAAGTTTTGTTATTTTACAAATTTAATTTTCAAATGGCATTCTTTTCAAACTTCAAACTTAGCAGGTAAGAGCTTTTAAGCTCTATGCAGTCCTTAACTTTTTCAGCTTTCAAGCTCTTATTTTTTTGGAACGGCATTCAGTTTGCTTACTTCATTTTAGTCTGCCATATTCCCAAGCTTGCAAAGCTTAAATTGCTTGGGCTATTTTTAGTTGTTTAAATATCAGCTTTCTTGGTACGCTGGTTATGATAATTAAGATTAAGGCTTTTTATATTCCAAAGGAGCTGCATATTCATAATCATACTTAGCTCACATACCAACTGTCGGATAGCAAAGGCGTCGAAGCTTTTTAAAGATCTTATTAAAGCGGCTTAGTGAGCTTTTTTTAATTTTTTGGTGTTGCTGAGTTAAAATACCCGATCGAACAAGTTTAAAGCTCGAATATTGTTGAAAAGAGCTGGCGTCAAGTTTTGTATAAATTTTATTTCTTTGTTTTCAAACCTTGTTTTCAACTTTATTTAACCTTATTTTTAACTGCATTTCCGAATTTTGAGCTCCAATACTTTTTGGAATTGCTTCACTTGTAAACGAGCTGCTTTATTGCTCTAACCGATTATTTTTGGCAGCATACACATAAAAGCTTTCCCAATAGAGTTACTATATTTCCGTCTATTGTTACACATTTCATTGGCATTTTAATTTCGTAAACATATCAATTCAACCCAAGTGCTCTGCATTAACTTTTTGTACTCGCAGCCAAAAGTCCTTTACTGAATTTCAATTTTTCGAAGTACAGAGAAAACTTCCAAAATCCACTGGCTGATATTTATATGAAAGCTTTCTTTAGGCGTCTTGCCTCTTGTTATTGCTAAACTTTGCACGTCACCTATCATAGTTGGCATTGTTTAGTTGCACCAGCGACGAGCGAGTTACTTTTACATATAGAAAATTGTTATTATTTTTCGAAATAATGTTGCAACATCACTTTTAGTTGTTATTGTCGTGGTTATTGCTGTTAAGCGCTTCGCCGATTGAATGGCATCACTCTACACCGGAACTTAAGTGGCCATTTAATTTCCGTCAACTATTTCCGCCTTGCAGCAAATTGCATTAATGGCAGCAACAGTCACAGCCACAACCAACAATGAAAATTTGCTGTTGAATAGAAGAGCCGCGAACGCTTTTACTGATAACATGAGCTTAACGCCGCACACTTATGTACACACTGGCACACACACGCGCAAACAATCGTAATCTCACTTACACGCACTTGACTAATAAACGCGTATTTATATATATGTGCGTGTGTATGTGTGTCTATTGGTGTTGGATGCGCTGAATGCAGTATGTGGAGCCCGAGATTTTTCTGCTTTGTCTTCGCAAATATCTTTGTTATTGGCGCAGCTGCTTTGAGTTACATATATTGTTGTTATTGTTGCGCGCTTTGCGCAATCAACTACTTAGTTGCTCTCCACTTGACGGCAATGGCGGTAATTTTGCTTAGCTCTTGCCCCCTTGCTAGTCTTGCTGCCTTGGCTGTGCGCTAAGGTTAATTGTTGTTTTTGTAGTTACTTTTGCAATTGTTGTTGTTATTGCTGTTATTATACTTGTTGTAATGTATGTTATTGAAGTCGTTGTAGCGGATAATTAGATTTAGCGCGCTTCCTTGTTTTCCTTCAAAGCGCCGACTGGCTTAGCGGCTACATGCAGGTACTACATACACGAGTATGTTTGAATGTATGCGTATTGCTTTGCAAACTCTAAGTTGGGCATACACACACAAAAATCACTTGCTTTCGCTCAACTCTACAGCAGTTCAGCTCCACAACTCTTCAGTTGAGTAAGCATAGGAAGCGTCTGAGTGGAAAATCTATGTTTGTTGTATTGTGCTGCTCGTTCAGCTAAAGCGTTGATGTAATTGCTCGATATGCCATTGTGTATTTGCTGTTTTTGATTTTTGTTAATGTTGCTGGCGTTGCCTTTGTCAATGTGACTCCTAATAACTGCGCATGCCACAATAGTTGCTATTCGTATAACAGTTGTTGCCACTACTTCCCTTTTTCCTGCGCTATTATGAAGTTCTTTCTAGTTTTCCGCCACCGCTGCTTCCTCTTTTGCTATCTCTGCTACTTTTTTGCTTCCTTTTATTACTTCAGTCACTTTGCCGCTGCTGCTGCTGTTGCTGTTGCTACAGTTATGCCATACTCATGCATCTTCTTGTTGTTGCTGCCGCCTTTGTTAATTATGACATGGTTTCGCGCTTTATTTGCGGGACTCCTCGTCGATTTATGGCGTTGGTGCCACGGCTGTTTTAGTGCTGCTCCTTCTCATAAGTGGTTGTGGTGACAATACTTGCTCTCACTTTCGTGTCGTTGTTGTTGTTTTTATCACTTTTCCCTATTATACCTTCTGAAAGTCGCTGCAAGATTTCCGCTCTAGCGCTTCCCATTTATGTTGTCACCCTCCTCTTTTTTGTTGTATTTGCTGTTGCCGTTGTTGCAGTAGATACTTTGCCACAACTGCTTGTTGCAGCTATTGTTACTTTTATTAATACTACTGATACCTTCTTTCTCGCTCTAACGCTGTAAGTCCGTGTCATTTGAATTCAATTAGAATTTGTTTGCTTTTTCGCTGATGTGAATGCTTTTGTTTCCTTTTAAATTATTCTAATAGCGTTTGTTGTTTTTGTTGTACATTATTATGCGCTGCAGCAGAGGAATAATTTTTTATTTGATTGTAGGTATGTAAATGACATGGATTGTGTGAATGTGTGTGTTAAGGTGTTTGACTTAATAGAAATGGTTGCTGTCGTTGTTGTTGCTTTTGCAGTTGATTGCAGCTATTGGTGTTCCTTTTTTGTACTTTGCCGTAAAGTAATATTATTTTTTTTACTCCTGCTATTATAGTTTGCCGTCAAAGTAATGTTATATTTTTTTTTTCTTTTACCTTTTTCCCCCCTTGCAATAGCGCTCTTTTGTGTGCTATTGCTGATATGTATGTATGTATTATAATTGTTCACTACTGTTCGAGTCGAAATTTAAATTCGCACATTAAGTTATAAAAAAATTCAATTTGTTTTTTGGTGTTTTATTTTATTTTATTTTATTTTTTATTTTTGTTCGCCTGTTAACCTATTTTCCGCATATTGTGGCACCGTCGATATGTTTTGTTGTATTTTTCCCCGCCTTTGTTGTTTTTCAGCTTATAATTTCAATTGGTCGGGTTGCAGTTCAATTAGTTGCGAGTTCACATAATTCGCTGAAAGTTTAAAGCAAAAGAAAAATATTAAAAGCCACTAATAGAAATTATTTCATTAGCAGGAAATCGAGTATGAAATCAGTTTACAAAAACATTAAGGGGAAAGTTATTCAAACTTTTTTTCAAATTAATTTAATCTTTTATATTTATAAATGCATTTTTTTCAAGCGTGAGAGTAAATTGTGAGACCAACGGGAAAAATAGACGTAATTACGGGTTTTTAAATGATCGTTGCTTTAGGTCGAATTTCTATACCAGCTCGACTTTTAAATGGAACGTGCCATTTTTCCTTAGATAAATGATTTTCTAATAACAGCTATCATTTTGGAATGGATTGCGCTATCGAGAGATGATTAACGATTTTTTATGGCCGGCATTGGATGGTATTGATATGGACAACGTTTATTTTCAATGCAACGAAACTTTTGATCTTTTACCGGAAAAGTTTCGGGACCGTGTTATCGCTCGAAGAGGTGATCACAATTGGCCAACGAGATCTTGTGGTTTAACACCTTCTGACTTTTCTCTTTGGGGCCACGTGAAAGAGAAGGGCTACGCCGTTCAAAACCTCAAAGATGGAATTCGTGAGGCTATTGAGAGCATAGGGCAACCACTTTGCAATTCGGTTATGGAAAATTTCATGAAAAGGTTATTGTCCTGTAAGCGTGGTCGTGGTGGTCATTTTTCTGATGTTCTTTCTACTATTAACGGCACAACTTCCTCTTTAAAATGAAACAAACATCCGATCATTTATATTAAAAATATCATTTTTCTTTGAATATCAAAGTGCCACCTCTTATTGGAAAACCCTATATTTATTATTCTTAACCAATAAATACAACGTTATGACTAACTAAGCAGACTACATTTAAATTACCTAGAATTAATGGTTTAACATGAAGTGAACACGGCTCTTGGGAATTAGGAATATTAATCCATCTAAAGTTCGACTTGAAGACGCATTCAATTGCAATAGGATTTGATTGTACTAATTCAAAAGATGTCTACATGCCGAAAACTGTGAACTGTGAATATAAGCGTGTTCTGCTCACTAGCACTGGTCTGCTAACAGGATCTCCTAAAATATTAAGGTCCTCATCTCATTTGAAATGGTGTTTTTGGGTGCTTCTTTAAATGCATGTAAAACGGAAACAAAAAAGTTTTTTATTTTTATTTCCATTTTTTATTTTCTAATCCATTGTTAAAAAATATTAATTTGCTTTTGGTCATATGACGTTCGCTCAAAAAGTTGTCAGCCTTCAAAAAAAAATAAACTATACATATATACATATAATTGGGGCGTACACCGTTTGTGGGTGTTCCGCCGAGCTCCTCCTCCTATTTGTGGCGTGCGTCTTGATGTTGTTCCACCAAAAGTAGGGACCTACAGTTTCACGCCGACTCCGAACCGCAGATATTTTTTATGAGGAGATTCGGCTGTTAAGTTCGAAGCAGTGTTTGAAGCAATTTCAGCGAGACCCAAAGGAACTTTTGCATCGAGTTGTCACCATTGATGAGACTTGGATTCATCATTACACACCAGAAACTAAGCCACAATCAAAACAATGGATTTCTCCCGGTGAACCTGCTCCAAACAAGCCGAAGACAGTCCCATCGGCCGGAAATAATATGACGACGATTTTTTGGGATGCGAACGGTGTCATCCTCATGGAGTTTTTATACAAAGGCAGCACGATCACTGGATAATACTACAGTGAGTTATTGGTCCGCTTTTACAAACAATTGAAGTAGACACGGCCACATTTGGTGAAGAAGAAGGTGCTGTTTCTCCACGATAAACCACCAGCACATTTACCAGGAGTTTTTACCGCCAAACTGCATGAATTTGTGACGCATCCCCCGTATTCACCCGATCTCACTCCGTGAGACCTTTTCTTTTCCCCTCTTCATGCTAGGGTACGCAAAAAATACATTTAGTTCAAACGGGGAAGTCGTTGCCGAGACAGAGGCGTATTTTGGAGAGTCCGACAAATCCTATTTTTGGAGGGGTTAAAAAATTACCGAGGCGTTAGGAGAAGTGTATATTTATAAAACGGGACCATATTGAAAAATATTAGGTGCGCAACTAAACTCTCGCTGTTTGTCAATAGATGCCGCCAGCAGTGTGTGGTAGTGGATTCTAATAAAGGGCCCACCATCTATCGTTACGGATTTGAACTAGGTATTATTTGAAGAATGGTAACATTTAGCTGTCATCTGCAGCAACAATTGATGCACTGAAGACCAACATACGCGATGTCATAGCTGAAATACAGCCGCATACAATCGAAAATGTGTTGGAAAATTGGACCGATCGTATGGGATGGTGCATGGCTAGCCGAGGCAGCCATATGAATGAAGTTGTGTTCCATCATTAACCGGAAGGATACTTCAAAATAAAAAAAACAATTTGGAAAAATATTGAGTACTTTCTTTTTTATAGCATTTTTAATTCCGTAAAGTTATATGGCGGACCCTGTATAACCTAAACGTCATACAGCAAGCATAGACACATGGTAAACAAACTGTTTCGACACATTAGTGATTTTGTTTTGGTGTCATATACTTTTGGTTTTGTGAAGATGCCTGATTTTGGGCCGAATAATCGTCATTTGCGGGAAGTGTTAACGACCGTCCTCTTTCATTCGAAAAAAACAGCGGCTGGAGCGCATAGAGAGCTACAAAAAGTTTACGGAGATGCTGCTTTAAGCGAAACAACATGACGAGATTTATTCCGTCGCTTCAGAGACGGTGATTTTAATGTTGACGACCGTCCGCGTGAAGGAAGGCCAAAAACCTTCGATGACGCTGAATTGGAGGCATTGCTCAATGAGGATCCGTGTCAAATGCAAGAAGAGTTTGCTTCAGTATTAGGAGTTACCCGCCAATCCATTTCCAAGCGATTGCATGCTTCGGGAATGATTCAGAAACAGGAGACTTGAAGGAAGGGTTTTCTTCATCGCAGCGTGATGGGTGATGAAAAATGGTTTCATAACAGCAATCCAAAGAAAAGAAGTCATCGGGCAGATCATGCTTCTACGTCATTGTGGAACCAGTTGGTATTATCTATTATAAACTGTTAAAACCAAGCGAAACCATCACTGGGGATTGATATCGACTTCAATTGATGCGATTGAGCCGAGCGCTGCGCGAGAAGCAGCCACAATACGCGGAGAGGCATGAAAAAGTGATTCTACAGCATGACAACGCTCGGCTTCACGTTGGTCTAGCTGACCAGTAGTTCCATTCATATGAAGACATCAAAAAATGTCTTGATCCGTGGATAGCCTCAAAAGATGAACAGTTTTACCACGACGGTATACGAGATCTACCAGAAGGATAGGAAAAAGTAGTAGCCAGCGAAGTGCCATACTTTCAATGACTCAATTGAAACCATTTTTCACAATAAAGTTGTATTTCCATAAAAAAAACAGCGAGCAATTTTTTTTTATATTGTGTCTTCATTTCTAACACGAGTACTTATGGAACGCCTCACGTATATAAACATACAACCCAAGCTATATGGTCATTGCAGTGCTGGCAAACGATCCCTGTGTTTTTTAACTGAATTTTAATTATTTAGCTCTTTTGGGACGCTGTAGCCGATAAGGGGCTTCACAAAATACAGGGTGGCTGATGAATTTTGCTACATTAAGAAACTCAAATAACTTTTTTTTTAGTGTATGGAATTCATTTATTTTTTTTTTTTCAAGTTGAAGGTCATTAAATTTTATTAAATGTAGCTTAACTAGTTTCAAAAATAATTGAATTTAAATGCCCCCCATGCTCGTTGACACAAGTGCGGCATCTTAGTAAAAAGTTGTTCATTGCTGCTTTGAGAGTTGCGACAGGAATAGCCGCAATGGTTGCCCGAATGGATTGTTTTAGTTCATCCAAATTTGTTGGCTTTGTTTTATAAACTTCTTGTTTACATAAATCCCACAAGAAAAAGTCAGGTGCAGTAAGGTCAGGCGACCTGGGGGCCAACGAAATTCGGAGTTTCTTGAAATCAGTTTATTGGGAAATTTTCGTCGCAACTCTGTCATAACAGTCTGGGCTATGTGAGACGTTGCCCCATCTTGTTGAAACCACACAGAGTTGAAAGGAATTCTCTTTCGGCGTAGTTCTGGAAAGAAAAATTCTTTCAGCATTTTCAAATAACGGTCTCCAGTAACCGTAACGGTGTGACCATTTTCTTCAAAAAAATAAGGCCCGACAATACAGCGTGAAGAAACCGCACACCACACTGTCACGCGAAGAGGATGCAATTCCGTCTCGTGGAGTATTTGTGGGTTAGAAGTACTCCATATTCGACAATTTTGTTTGTTCACATTGCCGTTTAAATCGAAATTGGCCTCATCAGACATGAAAAGGCAGTTTAACATGTTTTGGTCTTCTTCCACCATTTGCAGGATCTTCTGGCAAAATTCCAAGCGAATCGGCAAGTCTGCTGCATTCAGTTTGTTAACCATTTAAATTTTGTAGGGAAATAAGTCTAAATCTTTGTGCATTATTGTTTGCAAAGACTGTCGGCTGACACCAAGTTGAGCAGATAAGCTTCTTGTTGAAACCCTTGGATTGCTTTGTATAGCTGCAGCTACAGCAGCGATCGTTTCCTCCGTCCGAACTGATGGGTTTCGATGATAAGGTCTTCTTGCGACTGTTCCTTGCTCAGCAAAATTATTCACCAGTCTCATTATGGTCCATCTGCTCGGGGGATCGCTGCCAAACATCCGCCTGCACTCTCTCTGTACCAAAACTACGGACTCCAGTGCGTGATAGCGGCGGACTATCCAAATTCTTGTTTACGTGTCCCAGTTATCCATTTTAATAAATTTTAAAGATCAATCTGCAAATTAAAACAAAAATGGAACAGATAACTTACAATAAAAAGAAAAAAAGTTATTCAATTTTTTTTTTGGTAGCGGCTTTCATCAGCCACCCTGTATAATAATGATTCTAATTTAATATACGAGTAAAAATTGTAGTAATAATCAAAAATGTCGTAACTGTTAATCAAGATATTGTCTATTGATGTTCATATGTTTTTTCGTAAGTTTAAAAGAATTTTTCAAATACTTGAATTGAGCCTTATTTTGAGTAATTGCCACAGCATGCCTCAATCTCATTTGGCAATAACAGTTCACGCACAACATTTATTTTTCCAGTACCGTAACCGATAAATTTCAGAGAATTTGTCCTGTAATGGAACTCGATCACGATTGAATTCGGTAAAACAGAGAAACACACTGCATTGAGATGGTAGTTTAGGACTAAAACCCAAAGGGGCAGATCTGCTCATTTGGCTTAATTGGCTTAGTCCATGTCAAAAGTCATGGTAAATCAATGTAAGATTTAATATCATCTGAATGTGCTAATTGTATTCAACAATGCAAATAGCAGTGGGGAGAGAAATGGTACTGAATACGATTACCATTAGAAATATCGAGCTTTCCGAAGAAAATTTCGTACTTTAAGTATTAACAAGAAGTTCAAAAATTAAAGTCCCATAGGAAATGTTGGAGGAAATCGTGAATTGAAATTTAAAAACAATTTATTCAACTATAAAAACAACAGCACATTTTTGGTGATCCTAATCAAATAGCAAGAGCTTACACTCCAGTCAAAAACGAAAAACAATAAAAAAAACAAAAAACCAAAAAAAAAACAAAAAAATAGTTGTATATTTTTTACATCCTTTTTTCATTATTTTTATTTCTTAAAAATGTCCATATTCGATTTAATGAAACACATTTCAGAATTGGCAGAATATTTCATTTGATTTTCTTAATTGCAGATAGAAAGAGAAAATACATAGACGAGTAAGTTTATATTTAATATCGACAAATACTTTAAACGATTTCATCAAAGAAATTGCAAAAATACTACGTAAGTGCCTCACCCCTAACTTAATTTTGAACCGGTAATTCTCCCAGTCACAAATGCAGTTATACCAACAACCATAACAACATATTGACTGAGTTCAAATTGCATTTGCACCAAACTGCCTTTGCAGCTTGTTTGTTTCACTTTCCGTATTGCCTGTTTCGCTAAGTTCTTCCTCGTATTTTCCTTTACGCGCACCAGTACAAATATACATAGGTACATGCATATCAGTATATATGAGCACTTGTCTAGATCTGAAATCAATTTGATTGTAGCACCGGACTTCGGAGAAAGTAAGCGGGAGCGGGAAAAATGAATTCAAGGCGCCATAGACAATGCATTTCCGGCATGTCTGTGGCACAACTGTAGGCAGTAATAGTTGTGCATGTGTAGGTGCTTGTGAATAAGACAAATGTGTATATGTATGCCCACATATGCTTGTTTAAGTTCAACAATCGTTTTTTGTGTTTTTTTTTTTTGTGTTTTGAATTGTGGCCAGAGGAACAGATATGGTGTCTTCCCCACTTGTGGAATTCTTTGGATGTGTGATGCTTTGCTTACTTATCTCCTTCGTTTGTTTCTATGGTTGTAGGCATTTTGTGTATTTTGTAACGTATTAATGTTGAAGCATTGAGCAACACCTTCCTCTCCCTGTGCCTCTTTCTGTTGTTCTATTTTTTTTCTTTGTTCTCGATGCTTTCAGTAAATGCTTATCCTTTGTTATCCTAGCTCATAAAATGCTTTGTTGGCATTTCAATTGGAATGGATGTACACGTATTTGTAGGAATTACTATAGACATGTTTACCAGTATCCATTAACATTCTCAAGCACATGTGTGTGTATATGTGTATGCTTGATATTCCCAGCAGAACTTGGTATCGTTTTTTAAGCAACTTTTGAGAACTTTCCTCCAACTAGGCAATTAATAGCCATTTAATTCGATTGTTCTGTGTAAATGTACTTTATATGCTCCCATTCACATTGCATGCGTCGTGAAAGCTCTTTCGTGAGCGATGTAGAAGGAAGTAAAAAATTCCGCTTGATATACAGAACGAAAACGGAAAAGTATTCCGTGCAGAATCATACCGTAAACTGCCTAAATGAGTAAGGAGAGACTTATCCCCGCGGGCCTCCATATTTGGCTTGAGTCGCCACTGGATCTTGTGGGGCTACCTCAACATTTGAAAATACGGTCTCTAAAGTTCTCCTCTTTTTAAATAAATCTAAATAACTAATTTATTTTCTATAAAAAGAGGCTTTATGCAGAGCAGTAAAGCCTTTAAAAACCATGCCATCTTAATGGTAATCATCTGAAAAAGCACATATCGCTTATTGCAGAAATGACCTTTATGCGTGGCGATATCTATTAAATACGACTCATTAGATACAAATATATCGAAACTTTTAATTAGAGGAGACTATTAAATTGAAAACTTTGAAGCCGTTTTTCTCGACATTCCGGTCTAAGAGGAAGTTATGATGAACGATATTTTAATTTGTATTTTAAATTTTCAATAACATTGGAATGATTACCAAAAAAGTTACTGGTTAGGTAGGAAAAAGTTATTAATCCTACTCCTTCCTATTAATTATTACAGTTCACTTTATCAAAAGCCTCCGATTGCACTATGCAATACTCATTTTTTCAAGTTTTCTGTCTAAATACAGTTGTAGGGGCCAATAAGCTTTCAAAAGTAGTTAATCAATTCGCAAAGATATGCAAAAAACAAGTCATCAGCCATATGATTTGGACTCAAAGCCTCACACGCTATGTAGCTAAGCAGTTCCCTGTGATAATCAAAAAACAAAAATTTTGTTGACTGGTGTAATATCCCCAACAACGTGTTCACTTCTCCGATATATTCAAAAAATAAAAATTTTGTTGACTGGTGTAATATCCCCAACAACATGTTCACTTCTCCAATATATTCAAAAACAAAAATTTTGTTGACTTGTGTAATATCTCCAACAATTTGTATTCAGATACCCAAAAACTAAAAACTTAGCTAATCACTTTCCAGCGTTAGCTCGAAAAATCACGTTCCGGTGCCAAAATCACCTTGAGTATTTTTTCTGCATGTCGACGAAACGACAAATAAAATTCTAAACACTAAGAAATATTTCACTATTTAAAGTCGGTCTCTTTGAAAAAGTTTTAAAAACAATGAATTTCTAAGGCCGCTTGAGGGATAAAATATTTTAAAAATACTTTACTAGGGGCCTTTTAAGACAAAATCTGCAAAATACCGTCTATAGAACTTAAATAACAAATACATTGAAAGTTCACCAGTTCCGCTTAAGATATGCAACACTCCTTAATTTTCCTTCACAAGCATCTACGTTGCGATTGAACAAAGTTGGTACTTGCAATTATCGGTAATTCCGTTTTTATGTGCCTTAGAAAATAGGTTTCGCCCTCTGAATTACTTATTCAGGGTGTACAGTAAAAACAAATTTCATTTATGGTTTCAAAGTCATAAGTTTTTTTCAGAGTTAAATTCTCTATAACTTTCTGACTTCTATTTAGTACTGCTGGGTTCTTTCATTTTGGATGCGGAATTACTATATTGTTTTTCGTTTTCAGTGGAAAAAAGGTCAAGAATTAGTATGAACCAACTTTGAGTTAAATTTTTGGACTTGAAATTAAAAGTAATATCAGCAAGCGCTTAAAGCAGTATATTCTTTCCCATATAATATTGTCCAATTTCTAAAATATATTAATCCAATTCAGGTACCCGTATCGCTGCAATTCTATTTCAGCGCGCTCTCAAAAATCAAAATTAATTATACAGAATTGATAAAAGATTTATTAAAATTGAAGTTCCATGTTATTTCATAGCAGCCAGGTTACTGTAAGGCATATCTTTTGATAGGAGAAGGAATTCATAAGGAAAAAACCAGAAATCAGTATGGTATTGAACATTTCAATGAAAATTGATCTATTAATTGCGATCCTATCACATTAAGAGATATATATAGAATATTACCAAAAAGTTTATAATCATTTAGAATAATAATTTACGATATAGATCTTGGTAAGTTCTGGTCGTTAATTTAAGTTAGCCTGGTGTATCAGTGTATTTAGTTTTAAATATATTTAAAGTCAGTCAACATATCTAATCTCTCAAAAACATAATGAGCCGATTTCATAAAAATGTTGCACTTCTTCAAATAAGGTTCCGTGGTGTTGAAACGATGGGTATTTTTATCAAAACTAACTTTACAAAACATTTCGAAGCGCAAGTTATAACAAATAATACTTTTGTACTGAAAATTATTCGAGTTTTATTAATTTTTTTCGTAAAACGAATCTAGGTATTAGGAGTCACTCATAGCCGAGATGTAAATGGAATGCTTGCTTCGCTGAGAGGAGCACAAAGTAGCACGCAGCAAAACTTTCATGACATCAGTTCGGTCCAGCCGGTAATTCCTGGGAGACTTATATATGTATAAGTATAGTATACAACTTTTTATTGATGCCAGTTTTATTCAAATGATATTAAACCAGTTTCTGCCTAATTTTCAGATCCAGAGTTTTTCTAATCTTTCTTCTTGGTCGTAGTGGTACTGAAAAATGCTTCACCAAACACAATATTGTAAACAACTTTTCTTTTAAACGTAATATATATAATACCATAACCGACCTATATGGTCTACGTGAGTTGCTACTCTAAGATCGGCTTTTAAGCCGCCGTAAAATATGGGACCATCGTAAAAATTTGCTCCCTACAGACATCTAGCGAGAAAATGTCAAAACTTTCCACTTTGCAGATGAAATGATAAAAACTGAATTCATATCATAGTAAAATATGAAAAATATTGATAAAGGGATAAATAGACACTTTTCAAACGACAGAAAATTTGGTATACTAATAACGAGAATATTGCTGCGCTAGAGGATATCAACGTGTTGCATATCTCATCAAGCAAAACCTTAAGAGCACTTAAGGAATCTAAGCAGTAATCTGAACTAAAGCCTGGACTTATTCACCCATACGGCTCAATGAATTCACAACTTGAAAACAACTCTCGCTGTAAGGGCTTTAAAGCAACTAAAAACAGCAGTTTAAATGTCAACATGCAAACTAGTAAAGACATCATTGTGCACCGAGCAATTGACCGTTTTATGTAGTTTTTCGAATTCCAGCATTACTAACTAAATTGTTGTCGAAAATAAAGACAGAAAGACAATTCCAGCATTACTAACTCAATTTTTGTCGAAAATAAAGAGCAAAGAGCGCAAGGTATGCTAAACAATTCTTTTATTTTTATTTTTTGTTCTTGTTGTTTAGCAGGGCAATGAAAAATTAGGTACAGGCAAACGATGGATACTAATGGGATAAAAATCTTTTCTTTCGTTATAAATTAGACTCTTAGTTGACCTGCTCCAACTGAAATTTGAAGACGTAAGACTTAAACCCCTTTATATACTGACAACTCTGAAAAGAGTCCGACCCACAAACAGAATATTTTTCACGCTCTGGCTGAAATATGTTAGGAGCAAAAACCATCGGAAAGCTGCTGAAAAATTGTGTTGACAGGTTTCGCTAATGCAGGGTTTGCCGAGGTAAACAATCGAATAAAGCTTTATTTTATGATTATAAGCAAGGCTTACTCTTTTTAACAAATCAAAAATTATTAGAAATCATTGAATATTAAAAGGAGTTTATAGCGCTCATAGAAATAAGAAATCAAATGGTTTTTTAGGAAGGCAAATATTATTAATTTTATTTGGTAGGCCATTCAGCGTTTGGAATTGTATTTAATTCGCTTATAAATACAAGATACATGAACACTTTTTAACGACTGTTTCTTAACTAGAAAAAGTAAACCTTGTAATTAAGTATTTGCTCTTAACAGCGCTACACAAAATCTTGTCTAGTGAGTGTCGAAGTTCTGATTTTAGAAAAAAAAATATAAAAAACCAAGAGTATTTTAGCCGTCTCATATTTGCATATTATTGCATTAAAATTTAATGCGCTATAAAAAAAAAAATAGATAAAAAAATAGTTCTAAATGGTAGGTTGAACACCCTTTCCTAGTACCTTTATTTGCATATTTTTCTCATTAAAATAAGTGGAAATTTCCAATTGATGAATTTGTTTTAGGTAACTTTAAACTTTAGTCCATTTTAATCTATGTAAAGTGACACCTAAATGTCAGTAGTAAATAAATCCTAAACGTTAACTTTTTTATTTCGTCTTTGACATTTCTCAAGTACACAGATGCAAAATTTTAGAGGATATTACAACCCACTAAAACGGATGTCTAAACGATGTCATTTTTCACATATAATTGTTATTTTGAACAAACCAGAAAGAATCTTAATTTGTATGTGTATTATTTTTAAACAACCACCAGCCGCTCCTTTTGAAAGACTCTTTACTTTAAAGTTTGCTGCTGAAATTTTGAATCAAGTACATATTTATAAATAATATATCTACATATATGCGCATACATATTTTTGCATCAAAACATATCAGTAACTGCGCGAACATATTTCTAAACAAAACTAGAAATTATGTAAATCCCACAAAGTTCAATCGAAAAAGCACTAAAATGAAAAATATATAAAACCTGTAATGCCAGACTTCGCACCAACACAAGAACAAAAACCATTAAGAAGACACCAGCGCAGACAAATTGACAAACTTTTCAAATTACTGTAGATACTCCCACATACTTATACACTTATTCGTATATCCCTTACTTATACGCACACTGACGCATTAATAAAGTTCTTAAAACAAAGTAACAACGTACATTAAAGTTGAGTAAAGGTTAAAAAAGGAGCAAAATCTACTTACACCACCCAACTCTGCTTCATGTCTACACTAATGGTGAATTTGTTTAGTGCGACTCTAAAAAATGCTAGTTGTCAAGCGGATAGTTTAACAGACATCCAACAACTGCGGCTGTTGGCATGGCACCAACGTAATCACTTAAGTGCACGCAGCTCCCCTACTAATTCCACACGCACTCCTTCGCTCTTTCACTCTTTGCGTAACCATTCCTTCTATGTAGAATAGCGATGTTGACTGCGACAGGAGCTGCTGCCAGCTGTCTACTGGCCTGTTATGTGCTATATCATGTTGCGTATACGCCGTGTGTGACCTTTAATGAACGAGACGCGAGTCAACAAATACAACAATCACATCATGCGCATATAAATGAATATACAAATCGGCGCAGACAAAAAACTGACGCATGGGTGAACACACTGGCACACACACGGAAAAAAATCAGAATAAGTTTGCTTAAATCTTTTCTTCATATATGTGTATCTGGTACATCCAAATGAATGTTCTTCAACTCGCAGCCCGACGTTGTTATGTTGTCACATTCTATACAAAACCACCCCATTGTTCACTCCAAGCGGTTGGTAGTCTGTGTTTGCTTCTTTTCGCCTGTTTCATGTCCTTCACAGCCGCCAATTATTATTGAATACTGCGCGCCGAAATGTTTGCTTGATTTTTATAGACAAAACGCGTTTGGGAGCAAATGCTTTGCTTTAATGCACAGAGATTCAAAGCCAAGAGGGCCAATTTCGATAACTGCTGTAGTGAAATTGTAGAAATATGAGTGAGGATCTAATCTCCAGGCAATATAAGCCTCGCTTAAGAAGCTCTTAACTTTATTTTTAATTTTTTCAGTAATACTTGCCGTGATCGGCTCACTTACTACCAAAAAAGTAGCACTGAATAGTTTTGTTCCACAGTATTTGGGAGACTTAATTTAACTCTTTCAGGCCCTGTGCATTCATCAATTATAAATGTTGACTGAATTTTTAAATATTCATTTATGTGTAATGTCGGAAAGCGTAACCGATATTAATAGTTTGAACGTTGTTTTCTTTTATCTCTTTAGATATTTATATATATATATAATTGGCGCGTACACCCTTTCTGGGTGTTTGGCCGAGCTCCTCCTCCTATTTGTGGTGTGCGTCTTGATGTTGTTCCACAAATGTAGGGACCTACAGTTTCAAGCCGACTCCGAACGGCAGATATTTTTATGAGGAGCTTTTTCATGGCGAAATACACTTGGAGGTTTGCCATTTCCTGCCGAGGGGCGACCGCTATTAGAAAAAACTGTTTCTTAATTTTTGATCTTACACCGAGATTCGAACCGACGTTCTCTCTCTGAACTACGAATGGTAGTCACGCACCAATCCATTCGACTACGGCGGCCTCTTTAGATATATACCATAAGTAATGCGTTATTTCGGTCATTAAGGTATATTTATTTCAGAATTTTTTAATATTCTAATCTAAAAGGGAGGCATGCAAGCAAGTTGAAATATTTTTTTAAAAGAACAGTCTGTCTAATGCAGGCGCAACTCCAGCAAAACTCCAACCTAGAGTTCCGTTACAAAAAAAGATTTGTTTGTGACAAAGCCGAATTTATCGTTGTGTGAACGTTTACGAGCAAAAGTTCTCAAATTCCGGAGCACATTGAAAAGGCCTATGGTCTTAATATTAAAAAAAGACATGTATGGGTTAAGGGAAATTCAGAACCGCAAAGGGTATACGTAATAATCATGGATCAGTCTTTGTTTCTTGTCAAATGGTTGCATACGTCGGTCCTGGTGTGCTGCTGAAAACCGACAACTCAATGAACTGTTAAGGTCCGGAAAGGGGTTTGGCTGTTTATTTGTGTTTACCGCCAATTTGAATGCAGTTTCGACGAATGACGCATTATTATCGTCAGCTACGAAGATGTTTGGATGAACTAGCCAACCTTGTATTTTACCAAAGGAAAATGATCCGAAGCCGAAGGTGTATGGAGCGGAAACAGCAAATTGGGATTGAAATTTTGGAAAGGCTTTGTTGTCAGTTGTCTGATGCCAACAATATTGAAAATGTTTGCGCAATAGTTAAGGAAAAAATTCAAAGAAAAACCAATATGGAAGGTGAAAGAGTTATTAAAGCAAATTTTGTTGATTTGGAGCCTCTTATTTCCACAACTTGCGCGGAAATTAACATCATTGATGTAAGGCCATTATAGTTAATGGCGGTTACTATAAATTATATTGAATATATTACACTTAATGAATATAATATTATGAGCTCATACAATGCAATTAGAATCAAATTGGCCAAATAATCTCTCAGTTATGCCGGTGAGTCTTCCATTAGGCAGACTGTAATTAAAATTAAAATTTAAGTATACTAAATAGTGTTATTTTAGGTGTTCAGTATTGCAAAACAAAATATTACACTTGCATTCTACGGAAGGCTTTTTTTGTTTTCCTCGGAAGAAATTGTTTTGAGTCAATTGTTATGAAATTCTCAATCATTTTATGCAGATTTTTTAAGCTTAAACTATTCTCTCATCTGAAGTGATTTTTGTCTAATTAATTGTTATTAATTTTCTTTATAACAAATTTTATTATTAAACTCGATTTTTGAGAGTACTTTCCGACTCACGTAAGTTTTAATAGTTTTACGAAATAATTTTAGCGAAAATCTTAAACTATAACAAATTGTATTATTCTGATGGAAAATAATAGAGTCGTATACTTATAGAAACTCATTCCGATACTTTAATAGCAACTGAAAATCAGTATGGCTTAGTTGGGAGCACTATTTAAATAAAGGTTTCATAACCGACTGGATTTAAGAGACCATCAATAGGCCACTTTGGCTGATTTCAGAGAAGTATTGTTTTTTTTAAATAAAAATAAAAACTTAAAATACAAAATGTTCATATTTGCCTCGCTTAGTTTTAACGAATTTTTTTTCATAATATACCCACAAGAGTTTAACCCTTTCGTTCCTAATTGAGAATTTCCCCTTGCTAAGGATAACTACTTTTTTTTAGTATTTTTAGTTATCGACATTGTTGGAAACAGATCCAATTCCAATACGACTCTGGAATATAGCTTAACACAATCGTTATATTGTACAAAAGCCTATTAGGCTCTTCGCAAATGGTTTTTGTTCTTATTTCAGATATTAAAAAAGTGCGTGTAGCGTAGTGCACAGAAGTGAAACTTTCCAGGCATATAAAGAAAGAGGGAGAGACCCGAGAAAGAATTAGAGAGAGAGAGAGAAAGAATATAAATCTAAATAATTTCACAACATTTGCAGAGAATACAAATAGACAAAATTTACAAAAAACGGAGAAGGGTCGACCGGTGTAGGTCACAATCCGTGGCAACAACGCGCACTACACCGAGCATTTATCACCCGCATAAATACAGCGATTCCAGGACCGCAGCAACAGCACATATTACCGCAAGGCAATACCAATAAATCCGATGCCGGAGAGGACAAATAGACATCAAAAAAACGCCAAAAAAATTGGGTCCAAAAAACACCCCAAACAGTAGGCTCCAAGGATATAACGCCAAAAATTAGGCACCAAAAACATATTTCCTGCTAGTTTGCCCCAACAAACAAGCGCCAAAAAGTAGGCAGTGTTATTTCTCACTAGAAATTAGCAACCACAAGGAAAAACTCAGGAAAAATAGCCTAAAGTGTATCTAAGATATAATATAAGGTATAGCTCTCTCTCTCCTTTTCCTCTACGTTATATCTTTTTTCTCTCTCGCGAAACGAAATGCACAAAATGCTCAAGACATGCATTGTTTTCTTATCGTAAAGGCTGATCAGATTGTAGGTACTTTTCCAACTGGGTTTTCTTGACAGATCATTGGTGACAGATCATTGACAAGGTGATTGGAAGATACGACTTCGAAATCTATACTGATAGTTCTAAGCGGTGCAAGAGTAGCTATCTTCTCAGACAGTCAAGCAGCTATAAAGGCCTTAGACTCCAACTCCATTTCGTCCAAACTGGTGTTACAATATAGAGAGGAGCTGGAATTGCTTAGTCATTGGCTTTAAATCACTCTGATATGGGTTGCCGGTCATAGGAACATTCGGGGCAATGAGATAGCGGATGAGCTAGCAAGAAAGGGCTCGACACCAGACATAGCAGAGGCGGTGGCAGTCTCCACCCCACTGAACACACTAAAAACATCCATTGCTTCACACTATCATGCTTTAGCCTAAAGAAGATGGAAGCAACTAACTACATGTATTACAACAAAAAACACATGGCCGTCATACAAAATCCAAAGGACGAATGACCTGTTAGGATGTTCTCGGCCCAACATCTCACGCATCACTGCAACCCTTACAGGTCATTGGAAAGTAGGGCAGCATGCAGCCAGACTCAACCTCCCCTTCAATCCCATCTGCAGGAGCTGTCAAGCGGAAGGGGCAAAGGAAAGTCTTTTCCACTATTTATATGAATGTCCGGGGCTAGCTAGGGCACGACTCCGCTCCTTCGGTAGGCCTTTCCTGCAGCAAATTAAGGAGATCTCAGACATCGACAAAAAGGATTTGCTGTTATACTTGGACCTCACTAAATGGATCTGACTGGAAACAAAAACAAAAAAGACATCATCACATGAGAAGGTGGTAGTAAAACTGAATACATAATTTTGTTTGTTTTAGTATTCATTGACATTTCATCATGGAAAGACTTACGCCTCAACAACGTTTGCAAATCGTGCAATGGTATTATGAAAATCATCGCCCTGTGAAAAGTGACCATCGCGCGCTCAGGCCAACCCGAAGCCATTCACAAACATATTCATTGAAAACTACGGTTTGGTGCAGCCTATGGGATGGAGGAATCATCGACCCTTATTTCTTCAAAGACGAGGCTGGGGCCAATTTAACAATGAATGGCGATCGCTATTGCGCCATGAGAAAGGACTTTTTGATGCCGCAAATCCAAGCTCTAACCAAAACAGCCAGTGAAATAATGGATTTACTATATCGTCGTTTCTATGAGCAATTTATCTCTCGTCTCAGACCAGTGGATTGGCCTCCAAGTTCCTGTGATACCATCCCTACGAAAATTTATTTGTGGGGGTATGTAAGGTCTATAAGCTTTGTGGATAAATCGGCTTTGATTGAGGCATCAGACCAACATTACTCTAATTATTCACGAGATACCGACCGGAGTTCAGCTGCCGCCAATATTTCAAAGGGATTATCTTTAAAAACTAAATCCCAAGAATTGCTCTACCCAAAAATAATTTTGAATTTTCGTTGTTTTATTTCAATCTAAAATCCGTTACCTCTAACTTTATCAGCCTTTACCTTATATAGCAGAATATAGTGCTGAAAAAAGAGTTTTTTACGTTTTCGAAAGAAGAAAATATCAGATATTTATACGTTTAGCGGTATTTAAATAAATTGAAGAGTAAAATGTCTAGGACTAACGCCAAAAATGTGTTTTATTGCTTTTGGTGTTTTATTACTCGAACCCCGCAATTAATAGTGACAGCTCGAAATGGATTTTTGTTTGGGTTTTGATATCTGATGTTACTAATGCACGGTTCTTGTAAGTACTTATCGTCAACTTTGAAGCTTTAGCGTGACAGCCACCTATGATTACTCACAACACAACTTCAAGTTCGCTATTCCGAACAGCACCGAAGGGCAACTATGATAATTTAACCACTAGAAAAGATAAATAGAATAAAATCAATGCTTGCAACAGACATTGAACTCAAGTAAACTTACATAATAAACCAAAATTACAATTAGGTGCAACATACATAGAAATACATATTCATAGCGTATTCCATGTGTACGCAAATATGTATGTACCTTTCAATACGTATGGGAGCTAATAAATTATATGGCGATATATAATTAAATCGAAATTAAATAAATATCCATATTTGACAACACTAACTTAATAAGAGTATCTTGTGAAAAATTGGAACTAATATTGTCAGCAAACAATGCATACCACAAACGATAAACTTGTAGACCCAATTTATTACAATCAATATAAACGTATTGCACTTAATATTGCATTATAATAAATTAATAAGACTTGGATAAATACAGCACTTGGGGGTTTGTAGTGATTTACGTTCTATTAATCGATATTATAGCTCTGTACTTGTATACATACGGATTGGTTAGGATTGTGTATTACCGCCCCTATGGAATTTTCACTACTTTCAAGAAAATGAATACTAAAAATACCCCTAAATATAAGTATCTACTCGGTAATAAGTATAGCTTCTTGCTAAATACAAATGTATAAATAGCACAGCATAGCGAAATACTTCAGAAAAACTTTCACAGGGTTTGTGTGAAAGAATGTGCAGGAAAGTCATTAGCGCACTGACTCCCTGCAGTTAACTTCGATGTATATTACGACTACACCGTGTTTTCTGTCTTTTAACTACAAGGCAGTCGTAAATTTTTTATACATAGCTTATCAGATATGATACACATGCACGTACATACGTCTTGAAAACAATTGCCTATTATACCAAAACAAAATCGTAATTCTACGCCATTGTCAGGGAAGGCTACACCACCTGCTTTGAAGGAAACGATTTGACATATTTCATTTTTTCAATTATTTGAGTGGTCAAAATATCATCTAAAACTGATATAGAAATGGTAATTAATTCTAAAATTGGAAATGTTTAAAAAATCTAAAAAGAAGTTAAATATTTTTTTAGGATTATTTTTTCCTATTTGACAAATTTTTTATCGAATTCAATACACTGAAAATTAGTTCTCCAATTTGGTTTTCGCATATATAGGGGGCTTCAATAGGTGCGCTTCAACTTTTTTCCGATAGGGAGGGCGAACGACGCAATATTTTATATTTTTCGCTTGTCATTTGTAAACTTCATTAGTATACATTTCGTCATGGAACGCTACACACTTGAGCAACGATTGCAAATCGTGCAAATTTTTTATGAAAATAATCGTTCTGTTTTTCAATTGGCGCGGGTCGATTTTGGCGCCCTGTGGCAGCCATTTTGTTTTGGTGACATCTGTCAAATCTTTTGTTTATTATTCAGTTGTTTATGCCAAATCATCATGGCAAGTTACACGATTGAACAGCACGTTCAAATGATAAAACTTTATTTTCAAAATGAGTGTTCATTAATGCAATCGTTGCGCGCATTGCGCCCATTGAACGCCCTTCCAATTTCTTATGGCCCATGTTGAACCATATAGATCTAGACGACATGTGGTTCCAGCAGGACGGCGCTACGTGCCACACAGCAAACGCCATTTCATTCCATTTCAACATCTACCCGCTCTTATTGAAAAACCCTTTTTTTTTCTACTAAAAAAAATGATTTTGAGTAATGGACCTTTATAATTTTTTCTGTTAAGTGGATGTAAGTGCTGATGTCAATTTGTGCCCATTTTATCGCATTTTCCATGACTTTCCGTAAAATTGCCAGTGATAGAATATTCTCCTTGAGGGGTTCGATTGTCTGAGACTTGTTCAACTGTAGAATATTCTCCTTAAAGGCTATGAAATTCTGATACTAGTTGACCTAAGTCCGCGAATTCAAGTAGCCACATAGAAAGAAATATAGGATGATTAAATCAGGTAATCTTGCTGGCCAAACCAAATCACCAGCATGAGAGATTATGCGATCAAAAAACGACTCCTTTACAATATCTATTACGTTTGTTGAAGCCACGTATTTACCAAGTTCGTCAGTCGGAATTCATCATTCAGTTCCGGCTGTATGAAATCGTTTATCATAGCCCAGTAACAGTGACTATCCTGGCGATGACGTCTTCAAAAAACTGTGACCTAATCAGTCATCCAGCGTGAACGTCGCCCCACACAGCGGCTTTGAGTGGATGTAATGACTTTTTGTGCATCATATGCGGATTTTCATAGCCCCAAAAATTATGGTTATGCTTATTGATGTAACCGAACGATTATTGGTGAAAAAAATTAACACAATTATTCCACATTCTTGCGGAATATAGCGCTCCATGGCTTATCTCTTTTTATGCTGCAACTGTTTAGTTCACAAGCGTCAAACACGGTTGACGTACTAGATAATTTGAAAAAATTTTAACATCCTGCGATAGTGTGATTAAGTTTGCGTAAATAGTTATTTTAAAGTTAAGTTAAAGTAGGGGTTTTTAAAAGTTCTAAAATTTTTATATTATTAAAATTTAGGTGCATAACCTTGCGTTTTTTTTTTCTCGGAATTTAAGATCGTATTTGAAAAGGGTAATTAATTATTCTTGCGCATTATTTGTAACAACTTTTTCCCATCTTTCGAGTAGCTCATGACTTCGGCGTTATCAGAACCTCTCTTCTTTTGAGATCATCCATTAAACGATCCATATTTCAAGCTCATCATAAGATCTAAAACGCTAGTGAGCCAGCAAGAACGATCGACGCCGGCCGTTATTCCGATAGAGAGTAACTTTGTCGTGTCTCTTGTGAAAATACTTGCATTCTTTCTTCAGTGCTTGGGTTAAGGGGTTAGGAGTAGTTAGAATTTTCAAAAATTTAATTTCTTTTTGACGTTTTCTTAAAGTATAATATCACAAAAATACTGTGTGAAAATGTGTAGTTAATCCAATAAATACCTTTCGAGTTATTCAACAACTAACAAAGGGGCTCGGGTGCTCATTCAAGAGAGCACGAACTAGCTGCACGTATGAAAGTGGCAGATAATCGCGCTAACGAGAACACTCCAGAAAGTAGAATGCTACGTAGGCAACAGCAAATCGATATTTTGGAAGCTGCTATGACGGCTGAAGAACTATTATTTGGCTCAGGAACAGATAAAACAGTGTAAGTAATAAATAATTCGTATAACTCAAGATAAATCGATAGGAAAACTTGAAAAGCATTTTTTTCAAAACCATGTTTTTTGAAGTTAAAAACCGCTTGGTAGGTTTCAATAAAATGTATACTGCTTTTGAAGAACATAAAAAACTCGTGCCTGATCGAAGTTTTTTTTTCAAAAATTTCGATTTTTCGCGTCGGTTTTTTTTCTCGAAAATCGGAAAAATAATTCCTAAGGCCGCCATATTGTTAATTTTGAAAAACAGCTTCGATCAGGCACAAGATTATCTATTAATAAAACTTATTTCTCTTGTCCGATTGGTTTTAGATGAGTCTCCAAGGACTTGTGATGAACACCGCAAGGGACTTACGGAGAAACGGACTCCACACAAACAGCGATAACTTTTACAAAATTTATTTATAATTTTATTAATATTTTTTTTTTATTCTGCTAAAGTCAAGTCGAAACATGATGTATTAATGCTATGTTTTTATTTTTGTAAAATAAAGCAATTGAATAGCAAAAAGAAATTATTGAAAATTATCACTTTTTCGAACCTCTGACTACACCTAACCCCTTAAACGGATTACTTAGAAGTTTTCCAAATATTCTGATTAAAAAATTTGAAATTATGGTGTGAAATTGCTTAATTTTATGTGAATTTTGTACAAAGTTTGGCACTTTGATTTTTAATGTTCAATGATCTGTGTTTTTATAAAAAGCTAAGGAAAAGTATTTCAAGTAAGGTAAAAAATAAAGCGACTTCATTCTGTGTGTACATAAATTACGCATGACCGGTTTTAAATCCGGAAAATTGTATCGCAGAAGCAAAAAATGGATTTAGTGGTGATGAGTGGTGATACATAACCTGAAATGTGGACAAAAATCATCTTCTTGAACTTTTAAGCCGGATAATCAGGAATTCCAAGGGATGGGGTTACTCTGGGTATGGATTTTGATTCAGTATCAAGCTCGGAAAAGTGGAGTATATTTCTTTATTACAAATTTATGTCAGCCTTTTTTTTGAAGTGCATTTTGTAACTATATCAATTATTTCATTCACTCGTTACATTAATTATTCACAAATTTTAACAATTTGTTTGTTTCTTAATTAATTTAACTTTTTTATGAAAATTAGTCACAAAATCCTCATTTATGCACTCTCAAAAGTGGCGTTGACCTTTAATTTTATATTCTGACTGTGTTTTTCTCCATTTAAAAAAATTTTGTGTACTTGTTATATGGAGTTATATGTACTCCCACTCGCTGAAGTTTGTCATTGCTAGCGGAGAGGCGACCGCTATTAGTAAAAAAAACCTTCTGTTATTTGGTGTTTAATGCCAAGAGTGAATTTCGAATCAAAGCCCAAGTGATTGGTAGTGACACACAAATCTATACGATCACGGCGATTTTCAATAATTCTACATTTTTTTAATTATCAAAATTATGAATTTCGGCCACTTAGAGGGATTTTGTGGCACACTGCGGTCCCTTTTTTCCGTTGTTTTTTCTTTTTTTTTTGCTACTGCAAAATTCCTTATTCCTTGCATAGCGTAAAATTGAGTTCAATAGAACTACCACAATGACTCAATAATAGGGCCGAAAAATGGGAAAAGATGATGAATCAAATGATAAACATTTGTTTAAAAGCATTTATTACAAAGAGTTTTCCGTTTTCTCAAGTCTGTAATTCAATCTTTACTCAGCGCAATGGTTGCAACATTTGAAAGCTGCTTATATCGAGTTTCATGCAATCGTGTTCACCTTCCCTCTTACATATATTTACATGTGTATATATGGTACAAGCATGCATACATGCATACATACATATACTTAGTATATTTTTACACTCGTACATTGCATGCGAAAGTATTTATTCTCCTTCACACTATCAGCCCATCGAAAATGCAAAACTAATGTAAGCAAATTGAAATTCAGCTCGAGTACAAGCCACAAGCAGTAAGACAAAGTAACAGCAGCCCAGTGGCAACTGCAACAAACCAACAAAGTTTTCGCAAAGCAAGTCTTGCAATGCAGACAAGCGTGAATGAGTTGAAAGTTATGGTGGCAGCAGCAATTGCTTATGCGCAGAAGGCGATCTGAAATAGTCGTGCAAAGTTGAATATAGTCACAATGTATGCGTACACATGCATACCCATACATACAATATTTGCGTACAGCGGCTAAATGTCCATGTATGTGCATAGTCTTAGCTGCATAAAGTATACTTTCTTGTAGAAATGGCTCCCAAAGTAGCTTCCAAGTGCCGCGGCCATTTCAATAATTTCTTAATTCAATTATCAAGTTTCTATTTTGTTACAAAATCTTGGATGTGGCGACGAAAATATGTATGTAAAATAGACCACATGCACAAAACATATTTCGTTGTTGTTTCAATAGTTACTTCGAGGTGGTTTCAGGACCGAATAATTTTACTTTTAAGTTACTTATAAAAGTGGCTAAAAACTAAATACATAAAGCTCACCTATTTTGTATATGATTTTGATTAATTGCTTGCCGCGTAAAAGTACGGACTAAAGCTAATGAGAAATAATATACAGAAAGGCCACAATCAATAAGCTACGATAGCTTGGATGGGAGATGCTAACGCCACTGTCGTCTAGTTCAGACCTGCCGCCAAGCAATTATCACCTTTTCAAGTGTTTGAAAATTTTTCTTTATGGTACCAAACTGGTTGCAATGGAGGCTTGTCGTAAGATTCATAAGATTCATTCCCGCTGTTTTTTGATGCTTCGTCCAAATTTAAAATAATTTACAGAAAAACTAACAGTGACGGATAATGGACCAGCTGTGCCACGAACTTAATCTAATCCCGCTTTAATATCTTCGGAAGTTCTCTTTTTATAAGATCTGATTCAATGCTTTGCCTTGTATTAGCGACAGTTTCAATTAAAAAGCAGAATAAAAGAAATGAGTCATGTTTTTCGATTAGCATTAGCACTTAATATGGCTGCAATTTGCAAATTGAAGCTTCGGAGGTATCTTCTTCTTTATTTGGAAATTCTTAATAGAGAATGTAAGCAAAGTAAGAATGTAGGAATTTTCTTACTGCCCCTTAATTATTTCTATACTTCAGTGAACTATCAAAGGAAATTTCATCGAACTGTTAAAGCTGTGCCTGCGTTGGTCATTGAAAAAGTCCGTGTAAAGTCAGAGAGGTAGGACTACTGGCGCATATCGAGGTCATTTTTAGTTAGTGGCATCTCCTAGAAAAATACGCAACAAGGTTTAGCCAGATCGATAAGTTTCTTTGTGCTTCTCATTCGTTTGAATAGAGGAAATCGTGTTATTTTCCTTCTCCATCACGGCAATGCATCGGCTCACGTCTCAGCAGTTGTAGTCGTAAAATTAATGGAAATAGGGTTCCAGCTCATTTAGTATCTCATATTTTCTCCAAACTTGGCCCCTTCGGATACTCCGGAATACTATTTCTTCCCCAATTTGAAGATATTGCTGTCGGGAAAAAGAGTTTATTCAAACGACGCGGTGACTGCAGAAACGAATGGTTATTTTTCAGACCTGGACAAATCCTAAGTACGTTAAATCACTAGCCCTGGACACCAAGTTAGAAATAATGTCAAAGTACAAAATTTGGGTTACTAACAATTTTGCACCCGCATGCCTCAGCTTGATTTTATGTTTCGAAATGATTTCTTATATCGTCCCCTATGTGCTCATATGCTATTATTTTTTTATTGAATTTTTGGATTCTCCATCGTCGATTTTATATGTGGTCAAAATTTGGTCAAATTCTAGTTCCACAAAGTTCGTCAAAACGTCAGTCAAAAATAATAAATATTTACAGACATAACGAGATTTGAGGGAGAGCTACTTTCGACAAAAAGTTTGAGACTCATTTTCTCAAAACGTCAAAAAATTTATAGGCTATTTTAATACTAAGGGGACGATATTTCCTCTTCTTCTTAGCATCACAGTCCTTGGTGAACCATTGCTTTATTCACAACGTTGCGCCGTCTGTCTCTTTCTAAGGGAACTTCCTAGTATAGCGCAAATAGGTATGCCACATGCGTCGAAAACGACGTTTGTTTTCTAGGAGCAGATGAAGGTTAAGAGTTTATATTCATATTTAATGGCGCTTTTTCTTATGGAAGATTTTAACCCAATATTTTTTAGCCGTCTACATTACGTTAGCCGTTATTTTTAAAAATCCAAAAAATGTTAAGTTTATGGAGTCGATTTTTAAATTATTCACAAAAATATTGTATATATAAATACGAAAACTATAACGGTACAACGTGCAGCTTTAATTTGCTCATACTGCTTTAGAGATTCCGGGCAATAATTTTTGTATTGAAAACTAAACCTTAGATGTCAGAAACTTGTACTCACAGTTATAGCGATCATTTTGTGCCATTACGGAGGGTACAGGCTTAAACATTTCACTTTTATGAGCTTTATAAAGTGTTGGTCAAAACTGAAAGGAAAGTAAGCGTTTGAGTGAAATGTGAACGAATCGTAACATTTTTGAATAGCATTTGCCCTTTTTCTATTTGGAGTAAAACGATAAAAAAAAAATTCAACTTTAATTGCTTAAACAACTTTTTCTTTTAAACAAATTTTTGGTTTTTTCATACCTTTCAAATATTTTAATTAAAGGCTTTCACGTAATTTTTTAAATTTAAATTTGTTTGTCCCAGTTTTTTTCTTTTGGAAATTTTCTTTCATTAAAGAGTTACGATCTTCATTTTCTTCTCTGTAGGTAAGTAGGTGAAATGGTTGAAGTGCCCGTCTGGCACTCCTCAAGTAGAACTAAAGCGCCGTTTTGATACCATTATGAAACCTCCAACAGGAAGATATCTACAGCCAGCCAGAGCTGTTAATATAATGGAGAAGATTGATTGAATTTAAGTTGTCGCACTGCCTCAGGCTGTCAAAGAAAGGAGCGCCCAGTGACCTTAGTCGGGCAAACCCGGACATTTACAGAGAAAATGCTCTACAGTCTGCTTCTGTGAAAGGTCCCTACAGCTTCTGCAATGGGCGTTAAATGATAACCCTAGCATTTTTGCGTGTGTGCCGATTGTCCTGGGACTGGTAAATATAGCCACGAGCTTGGAAATTGAATGGCGAGGAGTCCTATGGACTTTCTGAATCCTTCATATATCGTATTGGGGCCAAAGGGTTTTCGAAATAGCACGCGAAGAAATGGAGATCCATCTTTTCTGCACTTTCCTGAGATATAATTAGTGCAGTTCCCCTTTAACAACTGTCAGGGGGATACCGATGGCCGGGTATGAAGTCTCTCAGGCCAATTTAGTCCCCTTCCTGGCAAGCTCATCAGCAATTCCCCTCTGTATACGCACTAAATTTTAAAGGCGCCATAGATAAGTGGCATTACAAATCAGTTGTGCGCAACTTCAGTGTATGAAATTATTTCTTCCAAACTATATTTGGATATTTAGCAGTTCGCCGGAAGAACTAGTTCGTCTACATCTATTTCACTTTCTTGAATTTAAGTTTTTAAATTTTTTTTTTGCATTTTTTTTATTTGATTTTTTAAATGAAGAACCTTTCAAGAATATTCTGTGAAAATTTAGTGAATCGGAGCAAAACTTACAAAGATACAGCCATGTAAGTGTTGCTACCTACCTGGCTCAACCGCGCGCCATTTGTACTTTAAAGCGTTTTTCACACAACTTACGTTTTCAAAGTCGGTGCCCCTCATAACTTTGAAACTACTCACCGATCCTTTTGAAATTTTGAATACTTTTTCTGTAGATGTTTTACAAGGTAACGCCGAAGTTTTTTTCGAATTTGTTGATACTTTTGTTTTTACGGTAACTAATTCAGCGACCGAAATCGTATTTTTGACTTTAACGTGTTCCCAAAAATCGAAAAATTTTTAATTTCAAAAAACGCTCTCGGCGTTACCCGGAGAAAACGATTATCTAACGAAATAACTTTGGTTTTTTGATTTCAGATGATTTAACACCGAGTTATGAGGGGCACCGCAAAACTAATTTTTTTTGAGATGCGTCCGAATAATTTCTGCCATTGCCGTATTTTTAAATATTTTTGGATGAAAATTTCACAAAATATACTTCAAATGCTATAGTTTCATGTAGTAGAAGATTTGACAAATAAATTTTAACTGTGTCATCAAAAAAAAAAATCATAAAAATGTGCCTTTTTCCGTGAATTAACGTTACCACCCCCCTTAAGTGAAGGCACAAAAGCTGTTTTCGCTCGCGAGCACTAGGGCGGGGCATATCTGTTATAAAGAGTATATTTTTAGTAACTATTTTTTGTTTTTGTATTTCCTACAATACATGTACATAAGCACACGTATGAAATATAAAAATAAATACATTTTTTCCTACCTTATCACCCTCCTAAAATTATTTTACAAAAACGCCTCTTTCAGACCATCTTTAGTTCCAACCTTAAGCCAATTGCTTGCACGTCTAAGTGAAAAGCTCAAACCTAAAAGTAACTCCTTTCATATCTATGTGAATCTTTTTCTACAATATAGTCAAAAGATGCAATATTCTTGCTCCTTTCACTTTTGACTGTTACAAAGTTTTCTAATTAAGTTTAGTATAATTTGCTGACTGCTGTTGGTTGGCAACGGCAGTAAAAAATTCAATGAAAACTTACAGCAGCAGTGTGAACTTAGAATTTTCTTGCAAAAGATGACATTTTAATATTAATATAAACTAAGTTGTTGAGGATTATGAGAAAGTAAAAACTTTTGAGCAAAAATTTGTATAAAGTTTAAAAACGCTGGAAGACACGTTTTATTTTATAAAAAGTAGCAACTAAAAACAAAACCAAAAATATTAGTGTAATGAGTAAGAAAGTTATTTGAAAAATCTTTCAAGCTTTTAATTCTATATATTAAAAAACTGGTAAGGAGACGAAAAAATTTATGTCATTTCTTATTATAGAAATTTTCATTAACAGAAGACTACACCAAATAAAAAAATGGCAATGTTATGCTGTGTATTACAACCTTTATTCTCCACTTCTTTTCTACTTTTTCTCTTTATTTTTTTCTCTGCTTCTTCACGATCCATGGGGGATTTACCAGGTATAAAGTCATACTGAAAAGACTCAAAAAATACCTTCATGGTCGGCGTTTGTCTTTTACATAAAACGCACAAAAGAACCTCTTACATCACGCGACGAAACGATAGCACATCAATATTTTGATAAGTTTTGACTATATTTTTTTTTTTTTTTTTTGTAATTTACAATATTTTCGTACAAAATTTTAAATTTCTAAATATTAAATAGGTTCATATGATTATTTAATATTACTTTACGTAATTTTCCCACAATCAAAGAGAAATTAAAGGAATAAAAAAGGAAATTGCTTAAGTTGTCTCTGGCGTTGGTTTTCACTTACTTCGACCCAAAATTTGTACACATTAAAGGCCTGTTGAGGTTTAGTGTAGTGAGGTATTATAGGTTAGGTTAAGTTGACCTGGCTGGCTGAAAGCCATCACATAGACCTATTGGTCCTTAGTGGTACCAGATGGAGCTTGACCTTTACACTTCTTTGTAGTAGACTTCTTGTAATAAGCCCGCGTCTTTTGCGAATCTAAGTAAGCCCCAAAGATCTCATTCAGAGAGACGTTCTAACTTCTTATATTGTAGATCTCCTAGCTATTTCACTCGGTTTCTTCTCTACTACAGGACATGACTAAAGAAGGTGTTCTAGAGTTTCCTTCATTTCCTGTTCATTACAAAATCCACAATACTCGTTGTTTACGATTCCTACCTTGTATGCATGTGCCGCTAGCAAATTTGTTTTTCATTTCGGTTTTGCAACTGGCTAGATTGTTCCACCTTCTATCTATCTATATTTTCATGTCCGCAACAGCCTCATTGCATATCGTATTTGAAGCCTTCAGTATGTCATTTTTATGTTCACGTGGTTCAATGTAAACAGCGCTCTTGGCAATCTCATCTACAACTTCGTTTCCTGCAACGCCTTACGTCTGTCTGCCGCCAGTCTCCCTATGGCTTCCCTGCTCTTAACAACTTTTCGAGAAGAAATTTCTGATGCGTTCATTGCCTTTATCATCGCTTGACTATCAACGTATATAATTAGGTTAGAATTGCTCGATGTTTTTATTTCAGAAAATCATTCACTCGGCAAATCATTCCTTCGCAAAATCATTTATGATTGAAAAGTTTGTAATTAATGATTTCTTGAAAACAATAGAATAAGTGGACATTGTTGAACTATATAGTTAACTTTATAGTTTTAATTTGACAGCCATGTCACTAATACAGCGAAATTGAGGAACTAAAAACCCGAACTTTTTCTCCCGCAATTGGCTCTTATAAGTACACGTTAATATACACACCAACAAACCTGGTCATGCTAGCGGCCGCCGTAACCAAATAGATTGGTGCGTGACTAACATGGAAGCGCACGGTTTCTAATCTCCGTGCACGAAATACCAATTGATAGAAAAAGTTTTTTTCAATAGCGTCCGCCCCTCCTTTGCAAATATCCGAGTGTATTTCTGCGATGAAAAAGCTCCTCATAGAAAACTATCCACCGTGCAGAGGCAGCATAAAACTATAGGTCCTTCTATTTATGGGAAAACATGAATACGCACACCACAAGTAGGAGGAGAAGTTCGGCCAAATACCCAAAAAGGGTGTAAGCGCCACATACTTCTATATGTAACATATTGCTAGCAGACGTGCAATTACCAATGCAATCGCAATTGCATTACATTTGTACAGTTGGAGAAGCGTGACGTTGTTGCCGCTTATCAGAATTCAACAGCTCCACTGGGAAATTATATTTTTCAATTTGTCTATCGGAAACGAAAAGCAAATAAAAAAAGAAAACCGAATGCAGGCAACGATTGCAAGCGTAAGTAGTTGGTTGTGTTTATTGTTGTCGTTGTAGCAGGCACTGGCCTGCAACTACTAAGATAGGTAGAGATGGAGGCATTTTAAGGCCATGCTATTTTTTTCTTCTAAGTGTTTTTGGTTGCTCTTTATTCTCAGTTCCTTGTACTTTTTTTGTGCTTTTGTTTTTTTTTTTGTTTTTGTGCATTTGTTTTTATATTTTTATTTTTCTACACTTGATTTGGTGTTGTAATTCATTGCTGTCAGTTGAAAAGTTGCATGCTTAAATGTAATTTGTGGTCACAGGCTATGAACTCTGTCTGTGGTGTAGTTTACTGTTTTTCTTTTACCGTTTAATAACTCTTTCGACGGCGTATCCACTCGACGTTGATGTTGTTTTCTTGCCCTTTTTCAACACATTTCTACTAACGGGTATGCGTTTCCGAATGTTATTGTCATGGCTTTTTCACAACAACTACATAAGTACATGCGCATACCAGCGCCAGTTACAATTCAAAGCCGTTTAGCTGACTCTTCAATATTGTGTATGGGTAGCTGAGGTTACTTATACGCCACCTCATACCTGCAGACATGCAAAGCAGAGCACAGAATTTCAATATCCAAGAATTCAGAAATAGCTACAATTGCAATAAAAAAATATTTAAGTAAAAAAAGTTGTATTATTGTTAAGAAAAGGCAAGTCATAAAAATTAGCGGAAGATTTTCATAATATAAAAATCGATTTAGGAAGATTTCCAACAAAAACAAGAACAAAAAGACATTTAACTTCCCCAAAAACAACACGGAAAATAAAAATATAATGCCTATAGCTGATAGCTAGAAAATCGGCAGTAAAATTACCAACACCAAACGCAACTCGAATTCGGCTGGCTACGAAAAAACTGAAAACTTCCGTTTAGCCGCCAGCTCATCTAAAAAATGTGTGTGCGGCGCCACCCTGCATTGCTGCAGAAGCAACTTTATTGTTGGCTTTTATCTACTAGGTTTTGTGTGACCATGTGGCTTAACCGCTGCTCCTGGAATCCCATTTTATTTTTCTTTTTCAGCTGCATGTGCTTTTTTTTGTTTTTGTTTTATTTCTACTTTTTGTTTTTATTTATCGTTTCGCTAAATTTTGCATTTTTGCATATATTTTTCATCTACCGCAGCCATTGAAAGTTCATTGTATCGCGTGATTTAGCCCGCTTGCTTTTAGTTTCCCTGCTTTTTCTACTCGTCCACCAGTTCTCTCTGCTTTTTCTTTTCTTCTACCGCATGCCAGTTTGCCTACTAATATTGCTCGCTCGTTTGCCCGAACATTTGTTGCGTGACTAACGATGCAAGCAAATAGAAAACGTTAAAAAAATATAAATGAATGAAAATACTAAACAGCAGATACGGAAACTAAAACAACAAACTAAATATAAATAAAGGTATTGCCATGGTCGCCCCGTTTTAGTTGACTCATTTCCTCTTATGTCACGGTGCAAATGACCTCTAAAATTTTACGGAAGCTACGGTCGAGAATTAAATATAAATAGAAGCTTGCCTTAAATGTATATGGGTTTTTTCCACATATATATATATTTTTTTTTTATAACTTAAGCGTACAATTCCTCTTGTATTATAGCACATTTTGCATTTCATAATTAAAGAACTGCATAAAGAAGATAACCACAATTTTAGACGTTTATTTGCATACTTAATTATTGTACCTTTAATATTTATATATTTAATGGAATGGGAGCAAAAGGCAGGAACTGTGACAATAACTGTAATAATTTATTGAAACCAACCTCCTGTCGCTCACAGGCTTCCACTGAAAAACGCTAAGAACCGTAAAACAAAATTTCAAAGTCACTTGACAAGTTGGCATTTTCATTTTGTGTGTCTCCAGGTACGGTATTCATAGTGAGTAAAATCGGTGTGTGGTATGAGTTTCAAAGTGCCACAATACGTGCTTTCTTTAAAATTTAATTTTTTTGGTTTGCCAACTACACTTTTTCTGCTTTTCCTAAGTTTTGACTAACCATCCTAAGTAATTAATTGTGATTTTTACTATGTCTTCAGCATCTGGCATTTCTCATGGCGTAATAACAAGGACCGCCAAATATAAAGATCAACAAATGATGTTAATGGGTTAAAAATGGCACTATGTGACAGAGAAAATACACTTTTCCGAGATTTCTTTGTTGAGTGATAACTATTTTTGAATAAAGATAAAACTAATATTTGCTTTTTGCTACCATATAAAAAACTTCAAGCAATCACTTTATATGGAAGAAAAGGAGTCACATGTCAAAAAAAAAAGAAACTTGTAAAAATTCACTGAATTGAAACTTGTCAATTATTATTAAAATTCAGTGGACTATAAAACTGCATATCCATACAAATCTAAATAGCGCTGGTTATAAAGTTGAAAGTTTTGATGAAATTTTAATTTTTTTGTTTTTTAGTTTTCTACAACGTATGAAAATTTCAAAATTTTTCGTAGTATGAAACTTTTTTACAAAATATGAAACTTCGCGTTATTTTGTTTCTGTAGTACCAAAATTTTTTTTTTTTTAATTTCACGACCTGCTGCATATGCGAAAAAATCCCAGGGATACGAATTAATAGTAGTTTGGGAGTATAGAGAAGAGACGCTATCCTGTGAGGGAAAAATACTATACCAAGATTTTTTAGTAACTTCAAACTTGCACTTTAATTACCATAAAAAAATTCTGAAAAACCAAAACAACTTTTGAGGCACTACGACGAGGTGAGGAGGGTTTTCTTTCGATGTCTGCAATTTTATAATTAAAAATTATTCAACTAAGTTATTCGTTACTTAGAAAACCAACTAATGGTATCACAAAACAATTTTTCTTTATACTCGTAAATATGTGCTGTCCTAAAACAAAAACTACATAAATCCAAGTTTAAGACTTCGTTCAAAATTTGTCTACATTCATTTAATTTCCACCAACATTTCACACTACTTATTAAGATTAAAACAAAAACCCAAAAAATGGGTAGCCAGTTATATAGCCTACTTAGTTTGATAATTGTTTTCCTTTACGGTGTTCTGCATTTTAGGCATTTAATGAATACACGAAATCGAGAAAATACGCAAGGGAAAAAACTATCACATTCACAAGGAGAATTTTGGGCTACTTCACACATTCATTTAAATTTAATTTTATTTAAAAATTTAATGAATTATAAAACTGCGTACCGAACTTTTTTTTATGTCATGAGGAAGATGGAACGTCACGATGAAATGGTGCGAAAGATGTGAGTCAGAGGTGGGTGACAGTTCCAAACGAGGGAGAGCTTTTTAGTCTCCGGACATACCATTGCTGCGACGTCAGTTGCGATGATGCATTAGGCATTTCAAACCCCCTCATCTGCAAAAAATTTCAAATTTTTATAAATCTTGAACCAAGTTTGAAACTTGAATTATTTGGTCTTGTTTGGTATGGGTTTCAAAAAAACAAAGTGTAATAAAAAAATATTAAAATATACATATATATATTACATACCTATGAAATGAGCCTTTTTGCAATTTCAAACGTTTATTAACAAAATATGGTTGTAAATTAAGCGACACATATTTTCCATCTCTCAGGCAATTTGTGGATGCCGCGCCAAAAAAATTGGCCGTCTTTGGCCGCAAACCAATCATCGAGCCATTTTTTGGCTTCTTCGTGAGAATTGAAGCGCTGCTCGGAAAGTGCGTGGCTCATCGATGCAAACAAATGATAATCAGAAGGCGCCAAGTCTGGTGAGTAAGCTGGATGCACCAGCGGTTACCAATCGTACGTCTCCACCAATTCCCGCGGCGCACTGTCGCATTGTCAGTTGATGCGGCACCCATCTTCCGACCTTTAAAATCATGCCCATGTCTTTCATACGTTTGGAAATGGTTTTTTGGGTCACTCCCAACTGCTCTGCCATCATTTCTTGCGTTTGACCATCATCTTCATCCAACAATGCTTGCAATTCGGCGTCCTCAAACTTTTTCGGTGGCCGGCCACGGTCCTCATCCTCCCTCTAAAATCACCACTTCGGAATTTTTCAAACCACCTGAAGCACTGTGCTCTACTTAGAGCATGTCCACCATATGCTTCTATAAGCATTTGATGAGCTTGAGAAGCGTTTTTCTTCAATTGATAACAGCAAATCAAAGATGTCGGTAAATCGTAGTTTTAAGGTACGAAATTCGACATTTTTAAGAGCGACAAAAATGCATTGTTGTATGAAACGTAACAGACGAAAAAAACAAGACATTTGGGAAGGTTTAAAAATGATAGAGTCAAAACGTGTAAATATGTGGTGATTTTAATTTTTAACTTCAATAACGGTTTCCCAAGTTCTATGTGAAATTTCACAGCAATTGCTTTCATCATTGACATACTTACCTAAGTACTGGTTGATAGTGGCTAATCCGATTGGCGCAAAGTAACAAAAAAATAGGAATATCGTATTAAATTAAAGTTTTTTGTTTAAACTGAGAAAAAAAGTAGGTGCTGATACAAGTGCAGACTGTTCCCAAACTTTCTTCAATAACATAATTTCTGGTCCGCTATCCCTTTTTCTACACTAAATAGAGAGCAAACGGCGCAAAGGCTATGGAAAGTTTTTTTTATGTATGTTGTTGTTGGCAATGCAGATGCACCAAAAGCTGAGCGCATGGCGATAACGATGAGGAAAGTGGTAATAGCGAAAACTACAAATAAGCGCAAAGTAAAGAGGCGATAAGAAAAAATATAAGGCAGGCTCTTCGAATTGATGAGGACAAAATAAAAGAAAATAGGGTGAGAAGCCAGAATGTGGGTGATGCGATATACATTTACCTTTCAGACTAAAACCATAACAGTTTTTTTTTTTTTTTTTTTTTTTCTTTAAATCTACCCTATCACCGAAGAAATCTGAGTAGATCTTGTGGTGCCAAGGAGCTAAGATGGTCGCTTCTTAACACATCAGTGCCAAAGATCTCAAACCTGATTCGAGCGAAGGCGGGGCAGACACACAGGAAGTGGTCCGCCGTCTCATCCTCCTCTTCACAAGCTGGGCAGAGTACACTGCCTGAGATACCCAACCTTTCCATCATCAGTCCAACCAGCCGTCTGCACTCCCCTCTGCTTAATTACAGAAGGGTTTGCGACAGTCGATCGGACATGACAGGTAAAATCAGTTTTGTCCATCTGCAACCTCTCTCAGCTTGCCAAGCTCGCTTGTGGGTGGTAGTTACCCATTTGCTAACCGTGGCTGTGATGGCCGCAGAAGGGAGTGGCAAAACGGGCTCTGGGCCAAAGAAGTTGGCCTCAGAGCCCATCTTGGCTAAGGAGTCAGAGGTCTCGTTACACGCGATACCCACGTGTCCCGGGACCCATGTCAGCACCAGGCTATTATGTCTACCGACATAGTTCAACCTGGATTTACAGGACTTGACTACCCCTGACGTGGTTGGAGGGCTGTCTAAGGCCATAAGCGCAGCTTGGCTGTCGCTGCAGATACGTATAGATTTGCCTCTCCATCGTTTTTCCACAACAAAGTTCATCGCTTCTTGAACTGCATACACCTCCACACACAGACGTATGCATTCCAAGAGCAAAGTGCAGTTTTGTCCCGCTGGATTCCACGTAGACCCCAGGGCCGGAGCCATGCTCGGTCCTGGAGCCATCCGTAAAAATGCGAAAACAGTGTTTGCCGGGCTCATTTTCTGAGTCTTCCCACAACTGAGCCTCTGGTAGCACTACACTGTATCTCTTTTCAAGTACGACTCTTGATGGCATGGAGTCAAGGGGCATGGAGAGAATCGTTGGATCGATGTCCATGCCTTCTCTGTGTTCCAATGCCGGACAAGGGCCGTACCAGTTCCCACTGTGTTTCAGTCTGCAGTTACTGCACCATAACAGTTACTTTAACGTTTACGAATATTCACCTTCAATTTATTGATTCACTAGAAAAAATAGCATCCAGATTTATTGGCATGCAACTGTTGATATGCAAATTCAGTAAAGTAACTTGCAATTTGCAATTACTTAAAATTGCTCTCTAATTTTGATGTAAATTTGTTAGAGTCTCAATTCTGAATTTTACATACGCTTCTAATTTTCGGAGATTTTCTACAAAGTTCTGTATAATTAAATGCAAATGAAATGCATTCGACAGCTTATGATACAAATGTTTAAATTAAGTAAATTGGAACAACTATGGCAACAACTTTTTTTCAAAAACCTCACACACAATATTCGAAGGACAAATGAATTTTACTCAGAACAATAAAAGCAGGCAAACGCTGCTATTTACATACATAATTCGGGTTGCCATTTTAATTTACTGTGAGAGCGGAGTGGCCGTATATTAATATACGTATGTGAGTACGTGATTGTCAGTTGTGGCCAAAAGTTTTACACTGCACAACAAAATTTCGTTTTGCTGGTAAATATTTGGTGAAGTACAGAGTTCTAAGCATTCTCCGCTAAGAGCTTCATACATGCAATGCATCTGTATTAATTACAAGGCTATTTAAAGGTGACATTGCACTTAAACGTAAGTTGTTCAATAGTATTGTGTTTGGAGAACCCAGTTGCTTGCTATGTGGTGTTTTCAAATGAAGGCAAATACTGCAAAACCTTGACAGATTTTTCAATATCACAACGACGAAGGTAGAAAGTTAAAGTCGGCGGAAGAAATGGTGGACTGGTAATTCGCCTATGCAATTTCGAATGCAATAGCAAAGCTGTGATTTTATTAATTCTGTTCCGGTAATATGAATGTCGAAAATGAGGCGTGCCTCTGGCAGTTCATTCGTCAAAATAGAGACTAAAATCATGGAAAGCGTCGAGTCAGAGCGGCATCTGTGGATCTTAAACCGAAAACCGCTGGTCTTGGTTTAATTAAATAAAAAAGTGTCTCAAGAATTTCACGCAGAAGAACTTGTTGAACCGAACTGACTTCTGCTTTTTTGCAAACATTTAATGAAGAGCTTGTATTTAAGGTGGATGATAAAAGGCAATGGCTTTTGTGTTATTGTACTCTCTGGAGAACCACATATCCATCAAATGCAGACTATTTAACTGTACATATGAAGGCGGCGCACTATTAGTTTGGGGAATAAGTTCGTAACGTTTTTATATTTTCTTTAATTTTGCAACGATTTGTTGCCTGTTTGGCAAAGGGTAAGTATTCATTCGATAGAACTCTTTCTGTTCTACAAAACTATCTTAATTATATTTTTGAGCTATTTAAGTTTTTATTAGTTTTAAGGCTTAGAAATGGAATCTCTCGACATTTTCGACACCTGCTCTTCTTTGCTTTTTATCGAGGTCAAACAGCTACCGAAGCCCAGTTCAAAAATGTGAGTTTGACGTCGATGATACGTCCCGCAGCAGAAGGTCTTCAGAATTCGATGAAGAACGTCTCAAATCACTTTTGAAGGAGAACGTTCGCCAAAGCAGTCATAAATTGGCGGAAAAAATTAACTGCGATCATAAAACGATTCTCAATCCTCTTCATTCAATGGGATTCACCGAAAAGTTGTGAGCCTGTGTGCGCCACGAACTCAACAAAAAAATAAAGATGTCTCAGCATCTGGCCCGCCATCGAGCAACACGCAGTCTTAAACTGGGTTTTTTGTACAGAAGAGCCACGGGTGATGAGGATGGAATAGCACGGGTGCCTATACATCAATATGAAGCATTGATAGGAGTAGAGAGGAAGGTTGCTCCAAGAGATACGCCATAGCCGATAGTCAAGCTGGATCTTCATCCAAAGAAGATCATGATATGTACTTGGTGGGACTGGGAGGGCATGGTGCACTGAAAATGCTCGAAAAACTGCCACGGTCAACAAGGAGCTCCACATTAATGAGGCTATTCGACTGAAAAGAACTGATCGAGATGGTCAAATAAGCGTGGGATAATAAGATAAATGGGAGTATATATATATATATAATTGGCGCGTACGCCCTCGTTAGGTGTTTGGCCGAGCTCCTTCTCCTATTTGTGGTGTGCGTCTTGATGTTGTTCCACAAATGGAGTGACCTACAGTTTCAGGCCGACTCCGAAAGGCAGATATTTTTATGAGAAGCTTTTTCATGGCAGAAATACACTCGGAGGTTTGCCATTGTCTGCCGAAGGGCGACTGCTATTAGAAAAATATTTTTCTTAATTTTGGTGTTTCACCGAGATTCGAACCAACTTTCTCTCTGTGAATTCCGAAAGGTAACCACGCACCAATCCATTCGGCTACGGCGGCCGTGAGCCTAATTCAGGCTCGACGTGCTTGGTGTTCTTAATTAAAGTCGATCTCAATCAAATGAACATAGCTTCGTCGAATTTTAGTTTTTTTTTTTGTAGAATTTAACACACCTGACTCAAGCCGGAATTTATACTGTGGAATTTAAGAAATTGAAATTTTTATATTTAACTGTTACATTATTTTATTTAAACTTGAATGTTCTTATTTTTCACACAATAATGTACCAAGTATGTAGACTAGTATGCCAGGCGTTAGAAACTAATGCACGTGGTTGGTTTTAGTAACAGATACACACACACCCACATATCTTCTAATGTGTACAAAATTCGCTAAACAACATGAAAGCCCTTTGCGAATTTGTATGCAATGCATCCTTGTGCATTCACCTTCGTCGAAATGATTAAACTTCTTGCAATTGCACTGAATGTGGCCGACCGTGATGCAGTTATACTCCTGGAGTACACACATGCATGAAAGCATACCCTGCGTGAAAGTGCTGGCAACACCTGTACCAGCAGTTAGCATCGTGGTACTCTATTTCTGATGGAAAGTTCTCCAAAAATGTATTAAACAAAAACTTTCCTAAATTCACCAGCAACTGATATGAAGCGAATATTGTTGAGTGTCCAAACTCTGGTTAAGTTCAGCAGTTAGGAAACAATTGCTTTGCCTGCAGGGTAGTTGAATACGAGCGTGTATGCACTGAAAGGTCATTTCGTAATTATTTGCTTTAACTTTTCGTAGCCAAGGTGAATATTTCTTGTGGATCCTTGAAGAAGTTTCTATGTAGCTTTTACTTTAACTTTCATTTCCATGTACTGTACACACGAGTACATAGATATGCATTGTTGTAACCGCTTGTTAGCTATTAGGTATTGCATTATATAGCAAACGTTGTTATTATTGCAGCTTTAATTTAACAAGCACAGCCACGTAAAGGTGGCCAGGCATGCTCCTGGCAATGATTAAGTTTTATGTTATGACGTTTTGTAAGGTAAGGTAATGCTTTAATTGTCGATTTGCATTTAATAAGAGATAAATAATGTATGTAAATTAAGTTAAACCCATCTTGTATTTATTGGAAGATATTACTTTCATTAGTGGACGTAATTAAATCATATTTTTCATTTTATTTTATTCGGTATGCTTAGTCAGCTTAAAATTTCCTGTTGTTGCATTAATCATTTATAGCATTGGCTCTGCTCCTAATAACCACAGAAACAACTGGAAGAAGTTTATGTCTCTAAAACTTCCATAATTGAAATGGAAGAGTTCTAACTTCGCACGAAAAGGTGGAATAAATCAGTCGAAATTAAAACACTGAATAGGCCTACTTCTGTATGTATCTGTGAGCTATACCAGTATGTAAAGAACAGTGACGTAAAATATTATTAGGTGTACAAATAAGTTTCTGCCAGGTTTCAACAACAACAAAAAAAACTATTATGAAAGAATCTAACGTTGGCTTTTATTCCAAGTAGTATCCCAAATATTAGCTCCTACTTTTCTCGTTTTTCTGATAACATTCGGAAGCTATGTCCGAAAAAGGTCTTCATTTTTTGAAGCTATCCGCGCATCGGCCCAATTTGATATCTGAATACAATGTAAAGTGCTGCTCTATCAGGCTATGCACCATCGCTTGAAAAATGTGTTAATCGGAAGCTGAAATATCTAGTGAATACAGCGGGTGAGGTAGAACTCAACTACTCAGTGATTCCACAAAGGGTTTGATCGGCGTCACAACATGTCAACAAGTAAAACAGCCATGCGACATAACAATTTTGTACAGTCTGGAGTAGTAATGTCAATTGTGAAATTGTGTTTGGTAGTAAAAAAAAAGTGTTAAATTAAAAGTAAGTTAAAAGTTCTTGCAAATGATGCTCACTCGGCAAAAAATTGTACATTTTTGCACAAACCACTCTCATGTACAGCCCGCGAAAAACTACAGCACCAGAACATTTTGACAAGTTTTGACTATTTTCCTTCCGCTTTCCTAATTTTCGTTATATATTTTTACGAAAAATATACATAGTACAATATAAAATATACATAGTTCAATCTACAAAAATTGGCATATAAATCAAAGTCTCAGACTTTGTGCAAAATTGATAAGAACTCGAAAAATTTTCATCAAACATTTCAAATCTCAAATCAAATATTTTATTCTGAATAAAAAAATGTTTATAACCCATTAAATTTTAGTGAAATAAAGAGGCAATTTCTTAAGGCCGGCGGGCCGATTAAAAGGTCAAAAAAATCGATTTTTTTTTTTCCTGAAATCAATAGCTTAGATATTCAAGAACATGAGACACAAATTTTCAGAGTTAAATTCCAAGTATTTGCAGAGCTACAGAGCCGAGCGTAGTGCGGCGTCGAGCAACCGTGCGCTTATTGTTGTAGTGTATTGTTTCTGTGTACGTCTCTTTGAAGCGCGTTTTCTCGGCTTTTCATTTTCACGATTTTACCTAATTTATGTACACGATTGCAAAAAAACTAAACGAGCTATCCATTTCACTCAAAATGCGTTATCTTCAGTATTGTTTTCTCTTCTATGTGAACTAAAAAAAACATCCAAAAACTTTTTTTAAGCGACTTTTTTACCCAGTTGAAGAGTTTTTTTTCCTTGAAAAACCACTTTTTTTTCTACCTGCACCAAAAATTCGAATTTTACGTGTTTCTCCCAATTTTCTTAGTTCACATCGAAGATAATTACATCAAAATGAATAATCTTTTTTTGTTTTTTGTTTTCAGATGAAAATTGCAAGTTGTATCTTGTACAGAAGTTGGATACTTCAGTGGCAAGGCGCTCTGGGAATCTATTGATAACTCGGCTTACAATATATTGTTGGAGATTGTACAAATTTTTTTTTTTAGTTCGAATATATATTAAACTATCCCCAAAACTTCATTTGGCTAATTGTTTTTTTTCTCATCCTACAACGCTTCGCGAAAACTACTGAATTTAGGACATCTAATTGGCCCGCCGGCCTTAAAAGAGAGTATAATTGTTGGCGTATGCCGATAATATTGACATCATTGGCCTTAACAAGCGCGATGTTATTCTTCCTCCTACAAACTGGATAAAAAAGCAAAGCGAACATGTCTGGTGGTGAACCAGGACACCACGAAGTACCTAGGACTAAGTAAGCAATTGAATAATAAAGTCTCCTCTCAGCGAACCAAACTCACAACATCCTAGTTTATGGCGCAGATACTTGTACGATGACAACATCCGATGAGGCATCCCTCGTAGTGTTTGAGAGATCTGCGGAAGATTTTTTGACCATTGCGACGGTGAATATCGCAGGTGATGGAACGATGAGCTTTACGACGACATTGAACAAAAGATCCCGCGGCTTCGTTGGCTGGGTTCTGTCGTCCGAATGGATACAAACGCTCCGGCTCTGAAAGTATTCGATGCGGTACCAGCTAGTGGTGGCTGAGGAAGAGGAAATCCTCTTCTAAGTTAGAAAAATCAGGTGAAGAAAGACTCAACTTCACTTGGCGATGACTGACGCGCTTTGTTAAACTAGGCGAAAATCGCTTAGGCGGATATCAAGAAGAAGAGGAAGAAAGGGAAAATTTTTTTGTGTCAGTATATTCTCCTATAGTTGATTTTTTCTTTGCCGACGCATTTTTTCCATATAAACAAAAATGGGGGAGCAAATGTATGGAGCAAATGCACAACACCGCTAAAGGAAAAGCTTAGTCATCATAATCAATGTAATTTTTGAGCGACCTTAAACTTACACTTAATTATAGTAGAATTTATAGGGCTATTAAACTGCGTACCTAGAATTATTTTGAAAAATCCAGTTAAATTCCAGTGAAGAAAAGTTTGTATAAAGTTTGAAATTTGTATATATATTTGTTTGTCAGGCAGCTATTCTTGCGTGAAAATAATAACGAAAATCCACAAAATAAACAAAATAAAATATTCTACGCCAATCAAAATGTTGGTGTGCTTTCGTCTCATGCGGGTTCTAAAATCACATAGAAATCTGGCTTTATACCTGTCACTTGAAATGTTCAGACTTTCGGCTTATTGATCGAACGGGATTTCGTATCAACTCTATAAGTAATACTTAATCATCGAGTTTGCTACCTAAAACGATTTTAGTAGGAAACATGTTTTTTTGTTTCACCAGCACTAAAACCAGCACAAAAGCATAATTTTTCCAACACTTTTGTCCACACTTTGCAAAACCAACGCAAATACAAAATACTACTTTTTGAATGACTTTTTAATGTTTGAAGTTTCAGCAAGTTCTGATAGATTTTATCTTTTTTTTTTTTTTGCTACATATTCCTTACTGTTGTATTCGCCTTCTATTTGCGGCGCAGAAAACCTCATTTTAGAGAAAGGGTGAATTTCTAAAGTCCTAATCAAATTTTGATCTTTAATCTTTGGAAACAACATATAATAAAATTCATAATTTTCTGAATAGATATATAAAAATAATGATTCTCTTGGTGTAATACTTGACCCGAAGCTCCACTGAAAGTTGCACATAGAAAATCGAGTTAAGAAGGCCAGTATAGCCTTCTACGCCTGTAATGTTCGGCAAAAAATGTGGTCTCAAGCCACGTGTCGTACTTTCGATACACAACTTAGTGGTTCTGCCAATTTTGACATACGGTTGCCTTCAGATGAACTTGCCAGGAAGGGGTTGCCAGAACCGGTTTCAACTGCCCCCTTCTCAGACATCGGTGTCCCCTTGACCGTTGTTAAAGGGAAAGAAAACAATTTCTTTCTAAAAAAAGCGCAAGACAGATGGAGGTCTGTCTCATCGTGTGCTATTTTGAAAACACTATGGCCACAATATGACAGAAACAGAACGCTTAAGGTGATGGGAATCCCCCGTCGTTCAATTTCCAAACTCATTGAGACGTTCACTGGTCATTGGGTGATGGGTACTCATGCAGAGAAGCTTGGAATTCCGTACAACCCCTATTACAGAAGCTGTGGGGATCCTGCAGAGAAAGAGACTGTGGAACACTTTCTCTGCAAATGTCCGGCTCTGGCGGCTTGGCGCTTGAGATTCCTTAGCGTGCACTTTGGGGATGACTTGAAGAAATTCTCCAGCCTAGATCCCTTTTCTCTCCTCCACCACATCAACGGCACTGGATGGCTGTAGACGGTTTTTCTCTTTCCAGGTGGTGGTCCACATTATGGTATCAAAACGGAACGTAAGTGCTACTTGAAGTGTACCCGGGGTACTCTTGCCATCTTACCTACCTACCTAGTGAAAATAATAGTCCGAACGAGTTGAGAATTCAAAGCTTGGTCGAAAAATTTCAATAAACTGGTTCTGTCGAGGCACGCCTTTTTTTTTTTTGTTTTTAGTGGGTGAGGTAGGGTTCAAAATGTCGCCTTTGCACTTACAGCAACCGTCGTCTACTGCGTCGCGTATTGAGGCGCATCTTTTGCAACCCCTTTTTGTCTATAATAGGAGTTGAATGAGACCATAAACTTGGAAATATTTTGACTCCAGCACTACCTGGAGGGTAACATTTTCTGGATTAAAAATGGCCCCAGCCTATTCTCGGGCAGGAAATCTCACCACACTAAAAACTCATAGTCCTTAAATTAAGTGATTTTGGAAATCAATATGATTACGGAAGGCTGGAGCTGGAATTAACTAGTTTGAGACTAGTGTAATGCTTTTATTTAAAAAACAAAAACATTTTGTTCAAGTCGTGTAATAGAGCAGCTTTTTCCATTTCCACAACGAAAAACATTGGCATTTCCAAAAAAAATGTTATATATTGCGTTTTAATTTATTGCGCTGTATGCAATGTATTTTATTAAGGAAATGTGCTCAGAGATTTTAAAAGTATGTTTTTTCTGTTGAGCGATTCAAATGGTAAAATTGCATACATGCCTACACAAGCCCTTTCATATTTCAATTTGAGGTAAAAAAATTTGTGTTTTTAGGGTGATGGCAAATCCCTTGAACGCACTTAATTTTAAAATGTTGCTCATACGCTCTGCTGTCCCTCAAGAGCAGCAATTATGTAGGTACGTAAATTTTTTCGTGCATCAAGTAGTTTAAGTTATCCACAATATTAATCATTAATATTTATGTCGTAAATACAAAATTTTACGTAATTTTTTTCAAATTCAGAAGAGTAATACATTTTCATTCACCCGCAAATATTAAAACATTTAATTATGCATGCAACATTTGTTATTTTCCCAGCTGAAACGGGCTGATTGATGAGCAAAAACACTGGTATGTGCCTCAAAAAATTGTTTATTGCTTTTGTAGCAACTCAATAAACTTTTTATGCTTTTTTATGAGTTCAATTCGGTAAAGAAAATATTGATTTTAATATGCACTTAAATTGTAAATGATGTTAATGCAATTAAAAATTACCAACATTGTATTTTTTGAAAGCACGCGATGTATTAATTTGTGAAAAAATAGAATTTGGTATAGTTGAAATATTTTGTAAGCTATTTGGATATTCATATATGAACTTACACAGATATGCATATACAGTTTAGATAGGGTGGAGTGATTCCAGCTGGGAAGAAGCAGCATACTTAGACGATATCACAGATTAGTTAGCTAGTCACCCTTGTTAAGTAGATATTTAATTTAGATTGACACAGTACAGCAATCTACATTTTTACAGCAAAATCCCTTTCAAAATGTGAATATGCATAAGTTAAGATAATTTAGATAGTAAGAAAAAGTTTGGGGCATACTAGGATAGGAATGGATAGGGAAACAAGAAAGTTGCGGACTGAGATTGTTGCGTGTTCTGTAAGCAGCTAATACCCGTATAAAAAAAAAATAAATAATTGGCGCGTACACTTCTGTTAGGTGTTTGGCCGAGCTCTTCCTCCTATTTGTGGTGTGCGTCTTAGTGTTGTTCCACAATTGGAGGGACCTACAGTTTCAAGCCGACTCCGAACGGCAGATATTTTTATGAGGAGCTTTTTCATGGCAGAAATACACTCGGAGGTTTGTCATTGCCTGCCGAGGGGCGACCACTATTAGAAAAATGTTTTTATTAATTTTCCTTTCACCGAGATTCGAACCTACGACCTCTCTGTGAATTCCGAATGGTAATCACGCACCAACCCATTCGGCTACGGCGGCCACTAATACCCGTATAGTCTTATAGTTTCTCAGACGTCTTATCTTTACCATAAGAAGGCAGATTAGCTGTGATTAGATGAGTAGCTGCTGAGATGATTTACTGTTATCAGTCATCATACCTAACGGAATCAATTGATATGCAGTTAACTTTAATGTCTCTCTCATCTAAGATCCATGGGGAGTTAAATCTACACTGTTAAGCTATTCAGTCTAGAGACGGGCGATAATCTAAAATAAGTTTAGAGTTAAATATAAAGCTTTACTTGTAGCCTAGCTATCACTGAAGATTAAAACATCTTCTCCTAATGATTCTATTCGCAGTTGCTCTGTAGTCTTCATAGTCGCTGTAACTTCCGCCTGAAAGACGCTGAAGAAATCTGGCAATTCAGAGGTGCATTCCCTGACACGCAGTCAGTTTTTACTATGACTTCAGTACTTAAGTCTTCAGAATAAATTCTTACATATAAAGTTAGAGTAAATAGGAGCTCGAAAGTGTCTGCAAAAATCTGTATTAATGAATATGAATTTCGAAAAATCTTTTTACACATACATTGTTGATATGCTTAGAAAATATTTAAAGGAAAACAAGTTTAGTTAATTTTAATACCCAGCTGTCTAGATGAGCCCCTTTGAAATACGAAGCTTCAACATTTCTTTTAAATTTGTCTGCAGAAACTTTTCTTAGAACTAGTTGTTTTATTCTCATGCAAATAAGTTTTATATTTATCTTAAGAACTTTTTTTCACATCTTAAAATTGTTATAGGGATATCAGTCAGAAGGAATGCCTAAAAACAAGAATTTTCGAAAGTCGGTTTCTTTTATACTTCTTGCACTTTATATCGAAAAAAACAGACTTTGTTCCTTGATCTCACTGCAAAATAAAGTATGAATGAAAAATAAGAAACTTAATTGCCTTTTCTCGAATCCTCGCATCCCGGCTAACTGCGGAAGCATAAAAAATCTTGGACGAATACCAAGGCGGATTTCGCCCAAGTCGATCAACAACAGATCAAATCTTTATGTTAAAGCAAAATCTTGAAAAATGCTATGAATGCAACTTAAACGTACGCATCCTGTTCGTCGATTTCAAACAAGCCTTTGATAGTATCCTCCGAGACAAAGTCCCAGAAGCGCTCTCCAACTTGGGTATCAGCGACAAACTTATTCAGCTGGTCATGGCAGCACTAACTAACACCACTGGAAAAGTAATTGTACAACAAGCAGTGTCAAAGCCCATCGAAATCTCCTGCAGCGTAAAACAAGGCGACGCGCTTCCCACATCTTTATTTAATCTCCTTCTTCACTATGCGATAAAAAACGAAGTGAAGTTTGGAAACCTTTTTAGTTGCTCAGGAATAACAATCGCGTACGCGGATGATATCGCAATAGTGGCAAGGAACAAAAGATATCTCATTGAAACCTTCTGTAATATTGAATTTCGTGCAAAATCAGTAGGTCTTAGAATAAATGAAGGCAAAACTAAATATCTGAAGGTATCCCGCAGCGAAGAAAGACGAAGTCCTGAAAACATCCAAATCGGGACATTAACCTTTGAAGGTGTTCAGCACTTCAAATATTTGGGAGTGTTAATAAAAAATGACAACAGTAGTTAAGACACAATACAAGACAGAATAATGGCAGCAAACAAAGCATATTACGCCCATAGAAAATTGCTGAAGTCCAAACTGCTCACACATGAATGTAAACTCCGCCTCTACCAGTCAATAATACTACCGGTGCTGTCCTACGGCTGCGAGTGCTGGACATTGACAAGCAAAGACGAAAGTAGCTTAAGAGTTTTCGAACGAAAAGTACTCCGAAGGGTTTTTGGCCCCATACGCTGCAACGATGGAACGTACCGAATACGCTACAACGATGAGTTGCTAAACTTATGCCAGGGGGAAGACGTCGTGAAATACATTAAATCCCAAAGGCTTCAATGGTTAGGGCATACTACGCGCATTTAAGACAGCCGCCCCCAAAAATCTTTTTTATCAACGAATTGCCTAATGACCCGAGCCCGAGGACGTCCAAGGTTAACCTGGCTTGACCAAGCCATAGCCGACCAGAAAAAGCTACGAGTTAGGAACTGGAAATCTGTTGCTATGAACCGTGCAGATTGGAAGAGGATTGTGGATGAAGCTACAGCTCACCCTGAGCTGTAATCGCTACTTGATGATGATTCTGAACTGCTTTCAATACGTCCCGTTTTGATTTTCTAACGAATTTTCCATATATTAGTATAAATATTTATGATTTACTTCTTATTTTGACTCAAAACTATTAATACACGGATTTTCAAAACTATAAAACAGAAAATAATGTGAGCTTTCGGATTCAGAAACCGATTTTACATAGCAATTAGATCGTCAGGTGAAGTAAAATCATTAATTATTTGTATACCTATTCAATTTCAGAAGGTTTTCGAATGTCTTTAATAATTCCCTAATTTTTTGAATACCCGAAAACCGACCATTTGTGTAAATTTCTTGCCATTAGCCAAATTTCTGACTAATCAGAAAAATTCAAAAAGTCGTTAGCTTGGAATTCCAAATGCTGGTAGACCCCCCTATGTATTATTTTTCAATAATTCCTCAATTTTTTTTAGCAAAAACAGACCAGTTCTGTAAATTTCTAGTCATAAAAAATTAATTGTTAAATTCCATAAAATGGTGAATCACCCTATATATTATTTTTTAATAACTCCCTAATTTTTTCAAGCGTATGCCGAGCTATTTTGTAAATTTTTGACGATAAACAAAAGTTGTGACAAATCGGATAAAATTAAAAACTCGATAGCTCCAATTCTAAATTTCTTAATAGTTCCCTCATTTTTTTTAAGCAAAAGCCGACCTCTTCTATAAATTTTCAGCCATACACTAAATTTTTGGTGCAACAAAAAAATTCAACAAAATCGATAGCTTAAATTCTAATCGCTGATTAACCCCCCTTAAAAATTAGTTTTTAATAATTCCCTAATTTTTTCCAGCGAAAACCGACCTGTTTTGTAAATGTCTTTCCATAAACTAAATTTCTGGCAAATCACGAATCGCTGGTGCACCACCCTGTATAAATATATAAACATTTGCGTATTTATTTTAGTTCATATTCGTTTGAAAATAAGCACATAGAAATTTGGAGCTCTTATTCCTTATTAAGCCTTGAACTACACGCCTTACTATCCTGTCAAATTTACTTGACGCATTCTAAAACCACTCACAGCAGAGTCCATATCATGACCAAACTTCAAACGTTAAAATTTATTTGAAACATCGGAATAAACATGTAAAGAACATCAAACTAAATCGGCTAAATTGTAGTGTACAACGCAGAATTACAGAAGCAAATTTATATTTACATAAACATATAAATAAACCCCCCAGTCCTCGCCGCAAAGCATATCGATAAAGAACAAAGCTATAGAATTTAACAGTGTTACAACTTGCTTGTGGCACGATTTGTTATTGCCGCGCTTATTGATGATCAAAGGCTTAAGCAGACACCCTCTTTCCGCTTTCTATTTGCCACACTATTTCCACAACTATACGCTGGTATGCCACCTTATCTTTCCTAAAAACAAAACGAAAATTTTTTTATACATCGCCGTCGGCGCTAAATAAACGATAGCGTTGCCGGCTACTTGAAAAAGATTGAATGGATGGATAGGGATGGCCGGTAGTGTAATAGCTAGTTATAGTCGAACAACTGCATGTATGTATGTATGGGTGCGTCCATATGTATTTGTGTAAGCCATATTGTGTATCACCTCCGGCTAAATGCTTGCAGGGCAATGTTGAATAGAAATAAAAATGAAGCGTGAATAGTGAATAGTGAAGTTATCTGCATGGCTGCAAAGGATATTCTGCGAAAAAGTAGGCGGAAGTGGGGTGAAGTAAACGAACATGCATATAACGCAATGGCAATAATAAATAAAGTAAGTGCGTCGCTTGATTGCTAACTGAAATGTGTTGAAATGTATGTTAAGCAGGAACGGTTGATTTTGGTGATTGCGAGCAATTGTGTGCTCATGTGAATGTATGTGTATGTGGGTGTATATGGCGGTTTGCTGGCGCGCCCACAGGGAATCGATTCATTTTTGGTTTTATTTTTAAGTTTTTATTTTTATTTTCATATAAAGTATAAAAGCAGCACTTTTGCGGTTGAATTGAGGGGAGAATGCGTTTGACCTATTTTTTTTTTTTTTTTTTTTGGTTTTTTTGGTTTTGGCTTTTGTCTGCTGTTTATTGTTATTGAATGTTTTTGTATTTCATTACACAATTAAGTAAATTATTTATGTATGCTCTAGGAAATTTGTTTTTAAAGGGTAGCGAAATTTATGATGTGATTGGTAGTGCTTGAAATGCGCAAAAATAGGAGTATGGAGGAAAAGTAAAAAGTTTAAAATGGTTAAATTTATCTTTCAGATTAATCGATATGAACAAATGGATCCTTTTTGTAATCGAAAGCTTATGGTTTTGGTTGTAAAGTGAATTTAATTTTACAAAGCTTATTTTTTAATTTTATAAATACACTTGGGAATATATATATTTTGGATTGTCAACCCAGACTAGTTTTAAAAAATTCAAAAAAAATATCAGTCCAACGGTTAGACGCGATAGAAGTGAAACCTTCCGTAAAACAAACTGAGAGAGAATGAGACGAAAGCAGCATTAGGAGCGGGATAATTATAGGATCATTATAATATTGCTATAAAGTTCATATTTTATTTTCTTTATTTTATTATTATTCATCCTCAATGTTTTCAATTTCAACAAATGATACGAGTGGCTTATGATAGCTAAAATATGATACAAATGCTTTGGTTTCGATGTTGTCAACATATTTTTGAAATACCGCGTCAATTGTTGATTTTGATCGTGTTGTCGATTCAGTGCGATTGTTACACGTTTTTTAATTGAATGTTGTATTGAGAAAGTCAATTAAAGGAACCGCTGTGTCCAATGCGAAATTTACGTTAAAATCGCCACTTAAAATCATTTGAACTTTATCGTAATCTTTTCTAAGTATCCGCGATACTTCTGGTGTATACTTTATTAAATTTTCGTGAATGAATTCCGTGATGCTATTTATTGATTGAATCTGTGAAATATAAATTGCCACAATTAAAACTGTTTTTCCATTGCTCAATCTGGTTTCGCATGCACATATTTCCCCCACTTTAGAGAGCTGAACAGACAGTAATTCTAGTTGCTGTGCATTCAGATCTATCTGTGGAGTTACAATACGAGCACCGTCATTTTGATTGTGGTATATTGCAACACCGCCTGCAATTGCGGTAAATATTTAAAAATGAAAATATTTACGAATGTAAAAATACGGACGCAATACAGCACACGCGGTTGCTATTATGAGCGTCGTAACGCGTATATTACACAGACGTACTACCATACACACAAACATTCGTAGGACGCTTAGTCTAAGCAAGTATTAGGTAGTATAGTATAGGTATACATAATGCCTTCTCGCTCACCGTGGCTCCGTAATACGCAGGCGCGCACACATACGTACTAGCATACATACAAACATACATACGTATGACGCTTGAACTAAACACCAAAGCAAGTAATAGGCAGTGTAGTATGCATACTACAATACTCACTATACTAGCGTGGCTCAGCAGTACGCAGCCATACACATATACGTATATCGACATATAACGCTTCGTAGTGTCGCTTTTTCGTTTCATCAAGTCTCAAATCACTCCCAACGATTCTAAAAAAGTTTTCACTTCAAAAATCAGGCATGTGTATCCGTAATACTTAAGACCTAAAAATAAAGACAAGATAGGAAGAAAAGATATATAAGAAAAAGCAGGAAGAGACGGCATTTTACAGCTGTCCTGATACACAATATGAGTATCTGTATTTTTCTTCGACAATTAGTTATTCACATCATTGAACTCGCCATGAAAAAACGATATTATTCGTATTCATATATAGAGTTGTCGATAATATTTAGTTATTTATTTAGTAAATCTAGAAATACTAGTTTTCTTACACACTCCATAGACTAACAGTGTTTGTAAAAGTTATATGTACATATTTCGCGACTAGACTATTTAAAAAAATTATTGAGTAACAATTTGAAAGTTGAAAAGTTATGAGCAAAAAACTTTCAAATCTCTAACCCGCTCTAGAAAAAACAAATAATTGCTCCAAAGCTTTTTTGAGGTATGTGAAAATGTATGCGTTCTAAGAATATTAGCGAATCAACTGCCGATTTATAATGTCGAAAATAAAGTAAAATGAAAGTAAGCTTCTTCTACTTTATAAAGCTTTTAAAATTGCTAAAAGATCTTAGGAAAAAATTAAGAAATTTCTTTTGAATACGTTCAAGCCTACTATGCGGCAAGCATAGAATACGATATGGCGATGATGAAATTCAGATGACTAGAAATTTAAAAGTAAAAGAAGTAAAAAAAACGTTAAATTTTAAGGCCTGGTGTTCAATGTAAACCACACCTAAACGTCAAGCTTTTTTTGAATTTCATTTTTACATTTTTCAATCTCAGACTAATTCAATTTGAACCATCGACACACAATTGAGCAACGCGTTAAAGTTATTCAGGCTTATTATGAATACGGGCGTTCAAATCAAAATGCATATCGCGCGCTTCGTGATTTTTTCGGTCAATTTAATCGTTCATATGTGTGCACAATCGGAAAAATTATGCAAAAGTTTGAGCAAACCGGGTCTATAAGAGATGCGAAAACACTAGTTCATGCTCGTACAGCTCGTACTGCAGAAAATATTCCTGCTGTTCGCGATAATGTGGTTGAAGAGCCGTCTACCTCAACTCGTCGCCGTGCCCAACAATTGCACCTCTCACGCTCGTGGTTGATGAATATTATTCATAAAGACTTGCATTTACACGCTTACAAGGTCTAATTGACTCAAGAACTAAAGCCTCTTGACCCTTTCAAGCGTCGTCAATGGTCAGAATGGTGGCAGGAAATGGCAACAGTGAATGACCAATTTTCGAAGAAAATCATCTTCAGTGATGAGGCAAATTTTCACCTCAGTGGATTCGTCAATAAGCAGAATTGACACATTTGGGCGAATGATAATCCAAGAGTGATTGCCGAAAAACCAATGCACCCACAAAGAGTGACTGTTTGGTGCGATTTATGGGCCGGCCGCATCATTGGGCCGTATTTTTTTTCAAAATGAGGCCGGTCAGGCAGTTACTGTGAATAGTGTTCGCTATCGTGAGATGATAACGAACTTTTTATGACCCGAATTGGAAGACATGGATGTGGACAATATGTGGTTTCAACAGGACGGTGCCACTTGTCACACAGCTAACGAAACAATGACTCTTTTGCGCGAAAAATTTGAGGGCCGAATAATCTCACGTCGCGGCGATGTGAATTGGTCACCAAGATCATGTGATTTGACACCGTTGGACTTCTTTCTTTGAAGTTATTTGAAAGAAAAGGTGTACATCGATAGGCCAGCAACAATTCCAGAGCTAAAGGATGAGATAACTCGGCACATTAACGGCATAGAACCTCAATTATGCCTCAGCGTCAGCGAAAATTTGGACCATCGGATAGAGGTGTGCCGCCGAGGCAGCTATTTGGCCAATATTTTGTTCTGTACGTAATTGAGCCATACCAATATTATCATAATAAAGAAAAATGACAATAATTTCCCAAAAGAATTATATTTTATTCAAAATCAACACCGTCACTTAAAACTTAACCACCCTTTATAATTGACGCGTACACCCTTTTTGGGTGTTTATCCGAGCTCCTCCTCCTATTTTGTGGCGTGCATCTCGGCGTTGTTCCACAAATGGAAGGACCTACAATTTCAAGCCGACTCCGAATGGCAGATATTTTTATGAGGAGCTTTTTCATAGCAGAAATACAGTCGGAAGCTTGCCATTGCTCGCCGAGGGGCGACCGCTATTAGAAAAACATGTTTCTTAATTTTGGTGTTTCACCGAGATTCGAACCTACTGAGGTATCTCTGAGTTCAGAATGGTAGTCACACACCAACTCATTCGGCTGTGGCAGCCGCCCAATAAATACTTGGATTACTTGACATGAAATTACTCTATTACTTTTTCAACTACATATTTCAAAAAATTCAACACTTACTTGTAAAAATGAGCTCTTCAATTGAAGAGCAAGTATTTTTGCGACAACTTTTTTTATTTTCTATAACTAAATAAGAATACCATCTGGTTTACTAGAAATTTAAATCATTTCATATTCTAACTATTTTTCAATGATTTCATCTTTTCACCATTCAGCCAACTATGTGCATCCATCGCATTAAATAGAAACCTATTCAAGTGTGAAATATCTGCAGCCTAGTCGTATAACAAGTAAGTGAGTACAGATCTATCTACTACAATATATTTGCAAAAATCCTACACGGAATACTGAACGCACTGTATTTAAACTTTGACCCTCATGAACCTGCTTGATTATTTGACAAACTCCAATTGACAAACCAACAAAATTATTTAATGAATATGACTGTAGCAATACTATGCGTAGTAACGTTGTAATTCCTGCACAGCAACCTCCTCCCTGTGGTGTTAAGTTGGTAAGCTCAGTATGCAATGAAGAGCATGACATGGCTGATGTGTCAAAAATATTTGTTAGGTTAATTTCAGGCGAATTCTAGTCAAATGCCAGATATCACTCATACTACTCGGCATGTTTACATACTTACACACTCTTGCCCTACACACATACAGAAATGCATATCATATTTATACAAAATTCTATACGCATGGGTACACTACTTGTTGTTTGCATACAAATGTTTACATAAAAGCGTAAAGCTTACAAAGATATGCCTGTTTTGTGTGTGATTATTTTGTATGCTAAGTAACACACATACAGTTAAACATCTATGTGGTTGCCTGTACCAAATTTTAGTTATGTGCTTTTGTTTCATTTTTGATTGCCCAAATTCATGTAAATATAAGAAAGACACGTTTCTGTTTTAAATTAAATTTGCCTCTGGTGTATTGATATTTATTCGAATGGTTTGTTTTACTTTTGCATTGATTTGAGACATCACATCTTACTTATCACCGACATAGTTGTTGGTGGAAATATTTGCTCAAAAATGTATTCTAGGGTGGAGTGAAAATGTCGGTGCAGACCTACGCAAAGTTGCAGAAATATGAATGGAAGATATCATTTGTCTCATCGTGTGTTAGGAAATACCACCACGTTATGAAAAAATTTACAAAGTTTACTTTTTATATTTTATTGTAATTTTGTTACGAAAAAATGGACAAAATCCCCTTTTCTATTTCATTATATAATATATTTGTTATAAAAAAATGTACAAAATTTCCTTTTTATATTTTATTGTAATTTGAGGTTGACCAAATCTTCTGAGAGTCTTGACTTATACTGGCCCTTTTCTAACGTATCAAGTAAAAGGTGTCGAACGACAACCTCACCCATATTTGGCTTGCCAGAAATATGCAAATATGTTTCAAAGGTGGTGCTATTCGTTCACTGGAGCAAGCCAAATTTATATGGCACCTCTTGTGTGCAGGAATTAATTTAAAAATAGACATTCAAAATGAACGAAAAGCCATACTGATAAGAAGCTGACTTGGGAGACACACGTTTCACTGAAGGTGAATCTCGCATTGAGGATGTTTCAGCCTTTGGTAAAGTCTGGGGTCTGAAACCTTCTGTGGTCCTATAGATATGCACAGCACTTATCAAACCAATCATTACTTACGCCTCTGTGGTCTGATGGCGACGGAGCGTGGTTAAGTCCACACTCCGGGAATTATACAGGCTGCAAAGAAGTGTATGTATATGCATTACAGGTGCCATGAGTACAACCTCAGGTGTTGCCCTAAATGCTATGCTTGATTTGCTCCCCTTGGATCTTAAGATACACCAGGGAGCAATAAAAGCAATGTGTAGACTCCATAAATATGGTTTCTGGCAAGAAGACGGAACTTCGGAATACAGAGGAATCTTTAAGATGCTGACTAGTATCCACTGTGTTTGGCACCTAAAGACAACCTGATACCCATAGTTTCATTTCGAAGGAAATTTGATATCAGAGCAATGGATCAATGCAGAATGCATTCAGGGAGGTTTGACGGATATTTTCCTTTCCTGATAGGTTCTCGAATGAAATAGGATCTGGAGCCGGATGGCATTTAAATGATAATAATAAGTATCTCTATGCTATTGGGGAAATGGCAACTGTTTTCCAAACGGAAATTTTTGCCATTCTGAAATTAGCCGAACGGGCAGTCGAGGTAAGATGGAGCGGGAAACAGATATGAATTTTCAGTGACAGTCAGGCTGCACTGAAGGCCCTGGAGAACGCGCAGCAAACCTGAAAGATGGTTCAAGAATGTAAGAAGAAGCTAAATTATGTCACAAAACAGAGCAGGCTTGTACTTATATGGAATCCAGGACACTTCGGTGTTCAAGGAAACGAGATTGCCGATGAATTGGCCAATCGTGGATTAACAGTTCCCCCACAGCCAATAGCCGGAATCAGTTCCGCAGAAATCATGAATTGGATCAGCGATTATGTATGCAATTTACATAAAGAGCGATGGTCAAAGGGTTTTATGACAAGTCCGATCAGGAAACTGTCATACTTTCTACTAAAACTTGGAAGGAAAGACGTTTGGTTGATGGTCGGCATCATTACAGGACACAACCCATGGGGTCAGCATATGATCACCATTGGAATCATTGAGGACCCAATATAGCTGTCTTGCTTAGAGGAAGCGGTTAGCACTGAGCACTTTCTCTGTTTATATCCTGCCTTTGCTAGATAGAGCAAGGCTACGAGTTTTGGGTTCCGATGTCGTGAGAATGAGTAATATTCGTTCTTTAAAACTTTAGGATATTTACAGATTTGCCAAAGAATTTGGAAAATTCTCACAGGACTAACTATATCTATCTCTGTGTCTATGCTTTCCTATCTCCTTTTCTTATACTTTTCTTCTTTCCTCCTCGACTACCTACCCTCTTTCCAGACCTCTAAATACAATGGGCTTTTTCGCCTGAGTGTTTTTTGACCCACGAAATCTCTTGATGCTCCTTGGCTCGACCAATTCAAATTTCAATTTTCATTCCGAGCACCAGTGAGTCTGCGCTCATAGCTCTGACAAAATTAAGCTTGTGTAAGTGTTTCATGAGTTTCTAGGTGAGCTCGTTTATTTATGTATTTGATCTTGATAGCTGTTTTGTTAAAGCACACCAGTGTAGTTCAGCTAAACACCCTTGGGAACCCTTGGAACGAGTCGCTCTTATATGAAGAGTCTCTTGTTGTTTGTTTTGTATTGCATTACTGAAGTATCCACGCACTGAATGCTTTATATTTACCATTTCATTAGCCCTGTGAGAGATGTAGCAATCAGTTCGCCAAATTTAACTTGCCGCTGATGTGAAACACATTAAGCTGAAAGTAATGCGCCGCCTCATTCGAGTTTCTAGCCAAGAATAGAAGTATAGTATTTCAGGCCTTATTAATCAGATCTTGCGTCATGTGTCTTCTATCTGCATTCTAAAATAAAATCTGCATTAAAATAAACCAAATTTGGTTTATTTCAGCTATGAAAGAGAAAGTGGCATTCGTACAGCTCACAATGTTATCATAATAAGATAATATTTTCTGAGCTCTGGCTAAGATAAATTATTATTGTCATACCTTTACAAAAAAACAAAAAAAAAAAAATACACACACAACCACAAGTGACAATCCATATATTATATTTTCGCTCAGCCTTAATGTCTGTTTATGTGTGTAGTATCATGGCAAAGCCATCTCAAAAGCCGCACGTGACCACAGAGCTCCAATATTTGTGATAGTAGAAAAAAACATAAAATATTGGCACATGGATTTAGTCAACATAGAATTTTTTTCGCTATTTACAAAGCGTGGCCTTCAAATAATCAAAAATTAGTACATTTTCGGTAGAGTTTTCTCAAAAAATAACGACTTTCGGTCTAATTTATTCAAAAAAATAATATTTATTAAATTATCTCATCATCTTAACCGGAAATTTTTGTATACTAGTCGATTTTAATATCTCGTGATTTGTCATTGTGTTGCTCAATACTCTTTCTCGTAAGTACATTACGTCTTCATGACAGTGTACCGCACGTCATATATTTGATATTACTCACAAAGAAAATTCCGATAAATTTTCGTGTACATTTTTAAGTTTTTAACGAAGCACGTGACAAAGTCCAGGAACTTTTTGTGGATTACAAACTTTGTACTTAAAGTAGCAAATATTTGTGGCAAAAAAAAAATGATTTATCGAAATTGAAACTGCTACACAATTGACTCACATTCGTTCACTCCTACTACTATAACTAAACTGCAAGAAAAAACCTAGCATTCTCAACTTATATCTACACATTTAACTAAAAAGCGTTATAAGCTCAACCCAAGCCCAAGCTGAAATCGCATCACGCTCGAATGTCAGCAATGCTGTCACTTTTAGGACAACTGCAATGTTGGTACATTTTTTATTACAATTCACTTTCTCTACTACCCTTTCGCCATATATTACGTATTTATATTATTTTATTAGCGAAATGCAGTAAATTTCGAGCTTAATGCCGTAAGGACTCCAACCGCGACCGCTGCTACCAGGCGGCATTAAACGCGCAACACATGAACTAAAGCGAATTTGCTGCCCTTCATGGGGTCCACTCCAGTAACGATGCTCTGGTTGCCCTCTATGAGTGGATACGACTCCATTGCACACAAATTTATTTAATATGGAAAAATATGTGCAAGCATATGGGATATATATGTACATACATACACATGTAGATATAGATTCCACTTGGATGACGATCAACGACGAGTAGTAACCGCGCTTTGCAGCATCTCTGTTAGGGAGTGAACTTTGTAAACTTTTGACCTCAAAATCCGGTCACACGTTTCAGTTGAACATTGCACTCACACATATGTCTGTGTACATGTGTATATATCAGCAGTTGATTTAGTTGTATGTATCATACGTACAAGCGTATGACCCAGTGAGCAGGAATATTTGTTTAAGGTTCGATAGCTAGTACGAAAAAAATATTTAAGAACTGCATGCAATGAGAGAGATTTGAAAACGCGTCTCCCTGCAGAATACAATTTCAAATTTCGGGAGTTTAGGGATGGAATAGCAGGTTAACCAGTATAAAGATTAATTAAAGGTACATAGTTACATAAGATCACAGCCGAAAGAGTGGAGTCTTTGGTGAAGCCAGAACGGTAAATCAGTTGGAAGTTCACTTAACTCCTTTTGCAAAAGAAGATACGAACATATAAAGAGTTATCTAATTGATGCGCTCGTACCTGGACAGTGTATATGGCAGCAGCCAGTTTGGTGAAGCTTCAGTTATCAGATTTAGGTGGAGTACGTATTTAGTCTTGATATTTAACCAAGAAATGTTACTCGATTCAATAACTCCATTAAATTGTAAAAATGTATTATCACAGCGTGGCTGCTGGAAGAGAATATGAGTTTCAGCAGGACTACGCACCTGCTCACAAGGCAAAGAAGACTAAGGCTTGGCTCCAGAACAACCTACCCTACCACTGTTCACCAGATTTTTGGCCACCTTCAAGCCCAGACTGCAATCCTCTTGATTATTACGTGTGGGGCAAGTGATGACCACAATGGACAAAGAGGAGATAGTTCGCGCATGTGGGCGCTTCAGGTCCCGGCTGGAGCAGGTAAATGCACGAGATGCAATTTACATTGAATAATTTTCAACTATGATGTGTGTACTCACGTTATACAAAGTTAAGTGCAAATAAAATTATTTTTGAGTAAATATCCAATAGTTTTGTTTTTAAATTCAACATTCCGGATTTACCTCGACGGCCCTGTAAAAAGTAAGTTATGATTATTTTTGTATGTGTGAGCCAATAAAGGATTAAAAATGTATGAACTAAATGCAGCCTATGAAAATTAATATTAAAAGTGTTACCTTTTTTACTTTAAGAATATTTATAAAAGTTAAAATTTGTAGACTAGTGTCATCCCAGCTCACGCGCTTCATTAAAAGGTAAGGAATGTAATACATATTTTCGTATGCAGCCTATGAAATTTAATATTAAAAGTGTTACTTTAATTTAAGAATATTAAAAATGTTAAAATTTGTAGACTAGTGTTATTTAAACTCATTCACTCTTCTCTTTTTCCCTATGTCCACACTTTTATGTACACAACTGTATGCATACTCGTACGCTTACAGTATATGACATTGCAACGTGCCCTTTTGGTTTGTGTTGTTGTAGCAGTATGGTCAAAGCACTACACAAAATTTAGTCATGCACAGCCGCTGCATTGAGTGAAATTATTTATTTATGCAATATTTTATGCCACTGGAATGGATATTGAATGCACACTGGCAGCCACTTTGTGGTTCCGTATGAGCATTCACAAACTTACATAAATATAGAAATGCCTATATAAAAATATTTAGTAGTTGACAAAAAATGTTTTGTAGAAACACAAATATCATTGAGTACATACAAATAATACGTGGAATAAATTATGTATTCATACATAAAACAAAAGCAGATATATTAGGCCGCTTTCCAAGTCAGAAAGCTATTTTACAATAGCATAGCTGACTATGAATCGAATGAGACCCAGTACGATTTTTTGGGGCCACTTTTTTTTGCAAAAGTATTTCGAAGTAACTTAAGTGAGAAATTGGTTTATTTCAGTGAAACTTTTCATTAACAAACGTTTATTTGATGCACTTATCGTATTTATTTACATTGTGGGGGCTCAACTGGTCCTCTTCAACTGCTCGTCTTTCCTCTTCACCTTCTTCGTGCCACCAGCCTGTGATGCGCAGCGCAATTACAACTAAAACACAAATATATATCTTCCTAAGTCATCCTCTACATACATACGAGGTCTGTTCAATAATAAGGTGAATTTTCATTTTTCTCAAAAAATATTTAGTTACTCATCAGTTTCTATTTTATCTCAATCAAAGTAGTCCCCCTCAGATATAATACACTTGCACCAGCATTTTCTCTAATCCTCGAAGCAGTTCTGATATGCATTTTTTGGTATGTCCTCTCTCAACGATTCTATTTTTATCTCTACAATCGTCACAAAACGCGTCATGGGCCTCTTCAACCTTGGGAACAGGAAAAAGTCGAAGAGGGCCAAACGTGGTGTACAGCTGCTTAGGCATGATAATAGTGCGTTAACCGCTTTATGCTGCTCAAGGTAATTCCAAGTCTCACTCAAGGTAATTCCAAGTGTCAACTTCAGAAGGTTGCCCGTACGCCCCCGATCCACACGTGGCCAGAAGGATTTCGTGACCTTACAAGTTTGTGTACTTTCCCAGCGCTCGCTGAGTTGGCGCGAAGCTCATCTTTCCAGGAGCAAACCGCAGGTAGTCAGAAGGATTCCAATCCCCTCCCTTCGTCGCTATGATCAGGAACTCTGATGAAGCTTATGTCAAAAAATTCGGACACAGTCAAAAGTGAGGCCAGGCATTCCTTGACCAGTTTCGAATGCACCGTCACTAACCCGAGGGCCCTTATTGCCGCTTCGTTGTCGGAGTAAGACCCATAAATATACTTTCTGCTGAAGGACGTATTTTTGGTCAATTAATCTCTCAGAAGCAAAGATGAGCGAGCAGGTGCATGATCATGATGCAAAAGCCATGAATTTTTTATCCACAATTCCGGGCGTTTTTTTTTGTGTTGCATAACTTCAAGGTACTAGTATTTATTTACCGTAAGACCTTGTGGTAAGAACTCCTGATGCACTACGCCATGGTAATCGAAGAAAACTTGACATTTGATCGAATTTAGAACGCTCTTTCAGGTCTTGGTTCTCCTGGACTCTTCCATTTGGACGATTGGGCTTTGGGCCATATACCCATGATTTGTCACCAGTTAAGACCCTTTCAAACCAATCTGGACCATCGTTGACGTCATTCAACAATTCCTGAGCGACGCTCACGCGACGTTATTTTGGGCCAAAATTCAGCAATTTTGGAAGGAACTCACTGCCACACGCTTAATTCCCAAAAATTCCGAAAAGATTGTATGGCATGAACCAACCGATATGCCAACATCTTCAGCAACTTCTCTAATTCAAATTCGACGATTTTCCAATTTCAGTTAACAATTTTCTTCACTTTCTCAACATTTTCATGGGTTGTTGAAGTGCTGGGGCATCCAGAGCGAGCGTCGTCGTTCACATCTTCTCGGCCTTCTGTGAAAAGATTGTACCACTTGTTAATATATTTTTGACTCAGAGTACACTCACCGTATGCCACTGTCAACATTTCAAGTATTTTTGAGCACTTATTTCCACTTTTTATACACAATTTGATGCAATTGTTTTGATCCATTTTTTTTCGATAGCAGAAAATCGCTGAACACGCAATTTATTTGCGAGACAAACAAACTAAAGATTTTATATTGCTAAAACCATGAACATAACTACCAGACGAGTGTACCAACATAAACAAAAAATATAAATTGCAAGTCGAATGTACGTAGCACGCGAAACTAGAAAATTTACTTTATTTTTTGAACACACCTCGTACGGGCTTCCTTATTAATTTATTATTTATGTCAACTTTTATATAAAAAAACTTGATATGGTAGCAGCTCTGGTCAAAAATATTTCCGTGTTTCGGTTAAATTTACCCGAATTGCAATATTTAATGTTCGGAGCAGAAATTTCAGACCTTACAATGATTTCGCATATTTCACCAACACAACACTTCAGACATAACCCATGAAATTCAAGGATAATCTATCTTTCTATAAGTGACAGATTTTTGAAAAATATAATGAAACAAATAATTCTTTTTGTGTTACTTTGTGGTTCCCAGGAATGCTTACAGTACTACCCTAATTATTACGTATAATTCGTTTGAGAAATAGAAATCCATTATTTTCTCAGTAGATGGTTGTAGTGATCGATAAAGCAATTTGAAATTTATGCTCGCTGTCAAGGTGACATTTCACACTAAGAAAATGTTTGTGCTGTTTTTTGTTTATTTCATTCAATTGGGTCAGAGAAAATTCGCTGAAATTGTGAATGATGTTTATGGTGTCGATACCATAACAGCTAATTACGTGCAATTCTGATTTCTTCGATTCCGTTCAGGCATTTTTGATGTTAAAGAAAATGTCAATAAAATAACAGAAATGCCTGAAGTTGACCGTCATGTTAGTAGTCGTGGCATCGTCCAGGAGCTAAAAATTAACCATAAAACAGTTTTAAAATATTTGCCCAAAATTGTACGAAAAAATAATGGATTTATTTTTGCCCAAATTAGTATATTATATTTAAAGAAAATGTTAAAGACAAATGTCCAGCAATACTGATTAAAGTGTTTCTATAAGTTTAATGATTTTCGTTCGATACCCAAATATGTATTTGAGTATAGTGTTGCATAAAATTTGACCTCAAGTTTATGATACAAAAGCAATCAATCAGTCAATAAACAGCTCGTGTGGCTCTCAAGTTCGAATTTTAATACCATTCTAAAAACTCGTATTTATTGATTTTCACTAAGGCATTCAAATATTGAATACAAGCTAATGTGCACACATCACTTTATTGACTATATGTATGTATATATACATCTACATATGCACTCTTCTATAGTTATTATTATACGCTGGCACTTTCCAAACCACATCCATAGGGATGTGTGATCAATAATGGTAAAAAGGCATCGCTGCAGGTGGCTATGTGTTTGTGTTTCTCTTTTCGGCTTTGAGTGAGCACACAAAATTAATATTAAAGCCCTTTCGCATAAAAATATATTTACGGCGCTGTTCATAGCGTCAGTTAGAAGAGTTTCACGAAAAATAAAAATTTCAAATTTACTGAAAAATTCGACAGTTTAATTGCTGCGTGCCAGCGCACAGCACTGAATTAGGGGGCGTATTTCGTTCAAGTTTTCGATCGTCAACCCAGTTGATTTATTATTTTATTGAGCAGGCGTACATAATAATATGATACATATATGCCCGCATACATATGTATGGTTATAAATCAATACATTCCGCAATCGACTGCAGTCATGCGCTCAGTTTGTTGTAAAAATAATAGCAGATATATTGGGATACTCAAATGGCATGCATGTAATTGGCCGTAGACTTTAGCGGTAGGAAATATGTAGTGTTGGCAACTTGCAGCCAATTATACGAGTACAGTCATTTGTGCAAGTGCATGTGAGAAAAGCTGATGCAGACTATTATGAATGTTAAAATTTTATTCGATTTTAACTGGATTGAGTTGTGGCGCCAAAATGACGCCAGGTCTATTCGTGAGAGAGTTTTTAATAAATATATATATATGCATATATGTATATATAATTGGCGCGTGCACCCTTTTTGGGTGTTTGGCCGAGCTCCTCCTCCTATTTGTGGTGTGCGCCTTGATGTTGTTCCACAAATGGAGGGACCTACAGTTTCAAGCCGACTCCGAACGGCAGATATTTTTTATGAGGAGCTTTTTCATGGCAGAAATACACTCGGAGGTTTGCCATTGCCTGCCGAGGGGCGACCGCCATTGGAAAAAACTTTTTCTTAATTTTAATATTTCACCAAGATTCGAACCGACGTTCTCTATCTGAATTCCGAATGGTAGTCACGCACTAACTCATTCGGTCACGGCGGCCGCCCAATTAGTAAACACTATGTAGATATTTGTATGCTATAATTAACCAAAAATGTAACATAAAAAAATAGAAAAACATTCTCTTGGCATTATACGATGAAGCATTTATATAAAATTATGAAAAAAAATGTGCGCTTTTAAATAACGAAGTGTCTGCCAAGAGTATTTCTTTTAATCATTAACTTTAGTGCTTTTTGAAAATTAGGACCCAAAAAAAAAGTTTGTTCTCAAATGCTCTTTTTAATATTTTTTTCTAAACTTAAATTCAAACTACATATACTTGAAACATGAAATAGTTTGAGATAATTAAAGTTCTGAGTGTGCAAGTACTGAACATACAAGAACGTACAAATTTAAATGCACTGAAATGGGCTCAAGTTAAGACGTATAAAGACTAAATCGGTTCGAATGCCTTTGAAGATGTAGCAATTGGCAATTCGGCTCTTTTCGTTGCCATACTCAAATACAGAAGCTCGGCGAACTTTCAGTCCAATGAATACTTTCGAAAGCAAAATTCAAGACCGTTTACCTCTTCTTTCAGCAATGTATTGTTCCCTTTGAAACATGTGTTAAAAATAGGTTGTTATTGTAAAAATAATTTGAAAATATTGTAATACACAATTTGCTACTTGTTTAATTTAAAGCTTTTTCTCGCACTTTTCGTTTGAAAATCGTATTCTAATAGTTTACGTATGCTATTGTATTTTTTATCATTTTTTAGTTACACGGTAACCTTGCTACAAAATAAAACTCTCCTAACACCAAACGTCTAAAATGCACAACGTAGTAATTTACTCAATTTGTTAAAATAATTTTCATTTTTTTTCGCTGTTCGTTTTTATGGTTTTTGATGTTGGTATTTAATAGCAGCAACTCTGTTCAGAAATATATTTCGAGTAGAGCTTTCCTTAAGAAATTTGGTAACAATATTCTAATACCTCTAATGGCATAAGATCTAACCTGTAATCCTCCAGGTCCAAACGATAACCCATATTTCTGGAGCCGGTTATGATATCCCAGTGAAGGGACTACAACATATGCCATGTCAAAATTTGAATACCACCGGTCAAGTAGTTTCTGAGTCAAACATAAAAACAAACATGCATTGCATTTTACATTTATGGATAGAGTTGTAATGAATTCTCGGTGAGATGGAACCAGTGGGACAAATTCGAAAGTAAATTTCATTTCACTTTATTTATTTATATCAGTAGTACAGAGTAAGACTTAGGTCTTTCAATAGTACCTCAACATTATTATATACAACTAGAATGATTTAACTTGAAACTTTCTTAATCTGAATCTTTATATCGGTTCATTAACAAATCAATCCAATATATGTAACTTGTCACGGAAAGCTTAGGCTCCGACTCTGACTCTGGCTCTGGCTCTGGCTCTGACACTGACTATGACTATGACTCTGACTCTGACTCTGACTCTGACTCTGACTCTGACTCTGAATATTACTCTGACTCTGACTCTGACTCTGACTCTGACTCTGACTCTTAAACCTAATCCAAACATAGTTGCTTTAATATTCAAGCGGTATAAAAAGGTGAATATTTTAGGACTGGGTAAGTTTAGGTTTAGTTAAATGGTTAGCCATGCAGCGTCCGGCTTGGACGAAAAATCAAATTCCTTCTTTGTGATACCATACAGAGGAAAATGGAAAAGAAAGACCAGAACAGAGGCGAAATAGGGTGAGAAGAGAATGACGAAAGAAATTTTTTCACATGGGAGAGTATCTAAAATAATATTAACTTATGCTTTAGTTGCAATTTAAACTTAAATTTTCACTAAGAAATTTATTGCTTTAATTCAAGTGTGTAATAATTCTAATAATTAAAAAAAAAATGATTTTTTCAGTTAAATTTATAAGGGCATTTCTCCAATGTCGAATGCGACATTCGTACGCATTCAAAGTGAAAAAAAACATATACCAAAACATTATTTTATTTTGACAAAAGGCGAAAGCTATAGCACTTGATTAGCACTATGATTGGTGCTAAGGTTGTTTTTGGGAAATTGTTCGTTTTCAAGATAATTACAAAAAATCAAGCCATTCGCATGCGACAAAAACAGAAGTCGCTTTCAAAGCAAAAAAATCAAACACTTTTTCAGCGAAACCTGAAGAAATATATTAATGCGACTAATTTTTAAATGATATGCATTGATGTATCTTAATAATGCTTTTTATTTTATTCAAAAATATTAAGTAGTTTATTTTTTATTTAATTTTAATCACTGTCGCACGTGACATGTCGCATGCGACATTTTGTTCCATCATACTTTTTATGTTTATTTTTTTACTTTTTATGTAATTAGACATGCAAAAGATGATTATAAATGATTTTTAATATATTCAATATATTTATTTTAACAACCAAAATTATAAACTTAACAAAATATCTTCAATAAAGAAAAACACAAATAAGTATATTAATCTTATATACTATGTAAAAGCAAAGAACGGAAACTAACTTAACTGAGAATAGTATTACTAATGTCAAATAAAGTTCTTTTAATGGAATATGCAGTCCTAGCTGCTTCTAACTGTTGGCCATCGCAACAAAACGAATGCAACTAGGATATACCTGGAATATTTTTCACTTCCTTCCATTTTTCGTCCAACTTATAATGAAGAGACAAATTTTCAATTTGAGCAGATGGCATAAAATACATTTTAATTCCATTTGTGTTGTTTTGTGCACATTGATAAAACGATAGTGCATCTGGTAAAACAACGTTTTTAGATTTTGTTATTTGCCACACTTTTCTTTTAATGACGGCTCCAACTCCATCAACGGCTCCCTTTCTGTGAGAACTGGCATTACTAGTCATTAACAACGCTTAGCTACTAATTTGCCTTCAATTATAATGGCGTCTTTCTTTCCTGAAGCTTGCACACTAATATTATCATTCTGATAAAAAGCATTGATGGCATTAATTAGGCTTTCTGGTACGGTTCTGTTGGATTGGTTAACGTTTTTCTTTTCTTCAAACTGCTTATATTTTTTTACCAGGACTTCAAGAACTTTTAGCCTTCTGTGCATGTCTTTTGGCATCGCTTTCTCCACTTTTTTAACAGTTTTCGCCAAGGTTTGTCTACATTCGTAAGATGCATTTCGGCTTTGACGTGCATATGACATTCCATTTTCTAAGAGTTTTTGGCGCCTCTCTCGTTGTCGTATGCGATTATATTTCCGTTTTTCTTGAGTTATATCTTCTTTGCCTTCAGCCAGTGCTCTCCACGTTTGTCTAGCTTTCCGCATTCTTTCCTTGTTTCTTAATTTATAGTTTTGTAATTTTGTTTCATCATCCTTTAACCTTTCTCTCCACCGTTTACAGTTCGCCTTATTTTTCTCGCCACCGTTTTTACTCATCTACATTAAAAAATTGTATATTTTGTATTTACATATGTATACTAATAAAGATATTTTCGAACGAAAATTTATTTTGAATCTGTACATTTTACACTTACGATGTCGCACGCTACAAGCTTTAAATAAGTAAAAAGGGCAAAGCGCTGATTATTTTCCAGCAAAGTTTTGTTTATTTAATTAGCAATAAAAATATCTATTTGCTACTAATATTTGATGCAAATTGTACAAACACCTTCGACTCACTGATAACAAATGTTCTTTTTCAATGTCGCACGCGACATCGAGTTATACAGAAATTATATAAGTTATTAGTTTCTCTATTGAAAAACCAAAAAAAATATTTTTAGGAAGCCGAAGCTTCTTTATTACACAAAAGCAACTTAATAACTAACTCGAAATATATTTCTTACTTCTACTTATTCTACGTAGTCACGTTGGTTGACAGGTGACTTCTATTGGTTGCCAAGATAGTTGCGCATGTGGTGTCGTATGTCCCTGTACTCGCGGATGTGGTGTCGTATGCCCGTGGGATAGCGACTTATTTGTTGGTCGCATGCTTACGCAGCGTTGAGTACTGCTGTTGTATGATTATTTACATATTTATATGTGGGCAGTTTTGGAGCCCAATTTCAGAGTATGTGCCATTAACTCCTCCCCCTTTAAAGTATGCAGCGTCCTCGTTGGATGTCATTTCATTTGTAGGTACAGTGGGGGCTTCCTTTGAACTGCTAGCATTGACTTGAATGTTAATTCTCATTTTCTTCCTAGAGTTTAATTTTTTTGCGATCATGGTGGCCAATAAGGTAATCAGTGATAGCGTGATTATCGAAGAGCATGTGAAAATGCTTATTTTGTATTTCAAGTTGACATCGTCTATTTTTTGGATGTTCGCTATATTGAGCTCTTTCAAATATTGCAAAGAAAGAATTTCCTCGAGGTTTGTTGTAGAATTTGTCGATTTGGCGATTGCTGGTAAGGGCTTTGCAAACAGTTGATTCTTATTAACAAAATGTTTGCCTTCAATTGATAAGCTTGAATTATCGTATTTGATCAAAAATGTACCATTCAGATTTATTTCTTTGTTGTCTGTTTTTAATGAGCCATTGTAACTATTGATAAATAATAATCCGGGCATTATTTCTTCTATCGTGGGCATATTGTGACTGTTTATAAGGGTGCAGTTAGATGAATATCCTTTTAAAAGGTTTGGGATGCAGGTGGTCAACGTGACTTCTTTTATGCTATTTTGCTTACATAAAATTAAGTTATTTATATTCTTACAACTATCTCTTACACCAAATATTTCTTTGTTACAAATTATTAAATTTTCATATTCAAGCTTGATTGCTTTATGGCCTTGTTTTACAGCTTTGATCTTTATTAATTTGCAAGATTCTTTGCTTGTTAAGGGAAATTTTACAATATAAACAATGGAAGATAAATTTGATGCAATTTTAACATCACTAAATTCAATTGCTTCGATTAAATTTAAATAAGGCATATTTTGTTTTTCTAATGTTTCTTCAATTACAATTAATTCTTCGTTAGATAATATAAATGAGTTTACAATTCCTGCTTTTGCCCATTGTATTGAGTAATCTATGTTTATTAAGTCTTCTTTAATGAATCTCAATTTTCTTTCAATATTTTTTTCTATTTCTAGTTTAAGAGCATCGTCCGATTTGATTTCGGTTAAAATTGTGTTTGAAAGATGAGTTAAATTATTTATTCTTTCTAAAATAGATTTATTTATTACTACTTGTTGGTTATTGTTACTTATCATATTATTTATTTTATCGTTTAGTATTTTAAAATCTTCATGGTCAGGGGATCCAGCAAGCCATTTCCAGGCTGTGCCAAGTGATTCAATTGCTCTTTTGACTTTCCTGGGTTTCAGCTGGTATAGGAGGGATCGGATAGATTTTTCTTCCTGGGAAAGGAATGGGTAACTTCGGCTTTTCCTAGTTATGTCATGTTCTATTGTGGCATGTATGTTATTGAGAAGGGAGTCATACTGGTCGAGGTCAATAGTGTGTATCAGTCGATATGTTCCGGTTTGAACCTTCGCGGTTCCTGTCTCTATCATTACTATGGGACTAGTCGTATAGTCCAAAATTTGGGTTTCCGCATTGCAGGAGGCAAATAGGATCCTGTAAAAGAAGAGAGTGATTTTACTTTTTGATATGGCTTTTGTGAATGGTGCGGCCAGATTGTGCCAAAATTGTGTTACCTTGGTCTTCTAGTACTATTTCTTTTTTATATCGGGGTGTCAGTTTGCTTCCTAGTCTTTTATCTATTTTCACATAAATAACGTCGTTATTGTTGTATGTCCTGAACTCTGTCCTATTTTTGTTATGGAGTCGTAAGTCTTTTTCCTGTTTATTTTTGAGATTTTGGACATTTTCTTCTTTGTCCAATGTTATTGGGTTTGGTCCTATTGTTCTCCCGAAGAATACTTCTACAGGTTTACGTTTGGTAGTGGAATGAATGGAATAGTTATACTTGAATATGGCTCTATGGAGGAGGTCCTTAAAGTCACTGTGGGTGTTTTCTGCTTTAGTGCAACGCATCACTTCGGTAAGTGTGGAATGAAATCGTTCTATTTGTCCGTTTATAGAACTTTTGTATGGAGGAGTTTTAAATATTTCAATGCCGTATTTGTTTTCTAGCATAAATATTATAGGGGCTGCGTTTAGGGATTTTTCGTTGTCCATAACTATATTTTCTGGGATTCCGAATGTTGTTAAGAGACTTCTTAAAGGGGCCTTTATGTCTTCCGTTGCTCTGGAGCGCACAATTTTTGCTTGTGCGTATTTAGAAAATTTATCTATTGCCGTTAGCACTACTTTGTTGTTAGTATAGTACAAGTCTAAATGAATGATATGACCTGGGTAATTAGGAATTGGAGTTGGTTTCAGGATAGGATTTACTGGATGTCTCTCATATTTATTTTCTAAGCAAATTTTGCACTGTTTTGTAATTCGTTTTATTTTGGCGTTCATTTGTGGGAAGTAACATCTCTCTAAGAGTTGGGCTTTATTTTCTGTGGGATTGCGATGAGCTCTATTATGCTCGTTGATGATTTCTGTTTCCTGTTCTGATTCGTTTGTGACATCTTTAATGAATTTTCGGGTATAACGTACTTTGTACCGGCTAAAATGGAATTGGTAAATTGTTTGTATCTTCCCTAAGGTGTTGTCTTCGGTTTTTATGCAATTTGTTACCGTAGGGTTGAGGTACCTTTTCAGCAATGTGGTAAGACTTTCTTCTGTAAAGTCTCTTTCAACAATAATATGTCTATGGTAGGTGGGAAAGGGTAATTTAAATTGGTATGAAGAGGTTTCGCCAGTAGAAATAAAAATTTGGTTTTTAAATGCATTGATAGGTGCGTCTGTATACAGTATTAAATTTTGGGCTGAACTTTCGTCACTATGTTGGGTTGCAGACAAGGAGTTTATTTGTTGTGGTGGTCGAGAAAGTGCGTCTGCGACAATGTTGTTACTGCCAGGTTTGTATTTGATTTCATAATTATATTCCTCTAGTATTGATTTCCATCTTTTTAGTTTACTGTTAGTATTTCTGCTACTGAGTGAGTATGTCAAGGGTTGGTGGTCTGTGAAAATTTTTACTGTGGTTGAACCATACAAATAATTTCTAAAGGTTTTTAAAGCCCATATTATGGCCAAAAGTTCCTTTTCATTAGTTGCGTAGTTCTCCTCGGTCCTTGTGAGTGTTCTGGAAATGAACATTATGGGTTTACCACTTTGCTCTAGGACTGCTCCTATGGCGTGGTTTGATGCGTCGGTTGTCAAGTGAAATTCTTTTTCAAAGTCGGGGTATTGTAGCATGACATCAGAGGATGTTAACGAATTTTTTAGTTTGTTAAACGCTTCCATTGCGTTATTGTCGAGAGAAATTTTTATTTTAGCTGAAAGATTTTTGGACATACGTCCCTCCTCGCCTCTCAAAAGTACCGTCAGGGGCTTGGCGAGTTTTGCGTAGTCTTTAATGAAACGTCGGTAATAACCGGAAAATCCTAGAAAGGATCGAAGTTCTTTTATAGTTTGAGGCGGTGGAAAATCTAAAATTGCTTTAACTTTTGCTGGATTTGTCTTTATTCCATTTTTGGAGACAACAAATCCCAAAAACTCGACCTCTTCTTTGAGAAATTCACATTTATCCAATTGAATTTTCATATTAGCATCTTGTAGGGTGCTGAAAATTATTTCCACGTTTTTTAAGTGAGAGTCTTCGTCTTTTCCGAAAATTATTATGTCGTCTATGTATACAAAGCATATTTTGCCGATGTAGTCTCTAAGAATATCATCTAATGCTCGTTGGAATATAGATGGCGCATTTTTAAGGCCGAAGGGTAGTCTGGTAAATTCGTATTTACCATTGTTGACTGAAAAAGCTGTCTTCACGATATCGGATTCAACTAGGGGAATCTGATGAAAGCCACTTTTCAAGTCGAGAACTGTAAAGAATTTGTTCTTTCCGAGTTGTGAAAGTACTTCGTTCGTGTCTGGGATTGGGTACCGGTCGGGTATTGTGATTGAATTTAATTTGCGGTAATCTATTACCATTCTGTATTTTTTTGTGCCAGATGCATCTGCTTTCTTTGGCACTATCCAGATGGGAGAATTGTATGGGGATCGTGAAGGTCTAATTATTCCGTCTTCAAGTAATTTTGATATTTGCTTTTCTACCTCGTCCTTGAGGGACATTGGGTATGGATAGTATCTGGAATATACCGGCTCCTGGTTTGTAGTTCTTATTTCTGCTTTTACCGCGGTAGTATACGTTAATTTTTCATCCGGATCAGAAAAGAGTTCTGGGTATGAATAGCATAAATTTCGGAGTTTTCCCGTTTGCTCGTTCGTAAGATGGTCTGACCTTATTTCGATATTGTTTACTGATTTTGATTTTTGTTGTTTAATGGCTATTTTCCTATTATTTTTTATTAGCATGTGATTTTTTGAAGTAAAAATTACGGCTTCTAATTGTTTTAGGCTCTCATTACCGAGAATGCCGTGAAAGGATTTAAGTGTGGGTAATAGGAAAAATTTAAGGTGTTCGTCTTCTAATCCGAAGAGGTTAATAAATGTATGGTGGGTTATCTTAACGTTTCCTCCCACTGAGGTTGCATAAAAAATTTCCTCGTTGGGAATACGTTTTTTCGCGAGGTTTGGTTGAACGTAATTCTTATTTGAACCTGTGTCAATTAAAAAATTTAGAATTTTCCCGCTACCGTCCTTGCATTGGAAATATGGTAGCGTAGAATTTGTTAGCCTAAAAAATGAATGTCGGAGAATTCGTATGAGTTTTCCTCAGAGGGGCTGTCAAGGGAGTTGTTATCGTGTGCAGTATATTGGTTGTAATAGTCCTCGAATGTCTGTTCATCTGGTTCGTCAGGTTGCTGTCCTACGCCTGTATCCGTTGTTTCTATGTTATTTATCCTGTTTTGCTTGAAGGGTTGCCGTATTTGATTAGAAGGAGTTGTGGGCCGTTTTCCGACAAGGAAGTTATTGGTCGGTCTATTCATGTAATTCACGTTCTTTGTCCTGAGAGATTGGTCTATGTCCATTGGGACTGGGGGTTTTGGTTGGGTGGGTCTTGGTGGAAGATTGTTGAACTGGTTGGGTCTAGGGGGTTGTTGCAGAGCATAATTGGGATTTTGAATGTTCGAATTCTTTGGGTATTGTTGGTGTTGGGGGTATTGTTGGTGTTGGGGGAATTGTTGGTATTGGTGTAGTTGGGAAAATCGGGTAAAGGTAGGGGTTACTTGAGGTAGATGGGCAAGATGCGGGTAGAATGTCTGATTGGGGTTCTTTCTGGGTGGCAATGCGGGTCGTTGCTGATATGGCATCTCAAAAATTGGTGGTGGTAATGTGGGCCGTTTAGGCAAGCCGTATTGTTGGCTGTTGGCATGTGCTGCCCTGAAATTTTGATTTTCCAGTTTGATGCATAAATGTAATGCTTCAGGCAGATCAGCCGGTTCTTTCATGCCGAGAAGTCTCGATAGATCGCCTGATAGTCCTCTGACAAAGGTGTCTAGTGCCTTGTCGCGGTATGTGTGTGTGAGGACACGCATGCATTCTTCGCTGATTTCCATGCAGGATATTTTATTTAATATTAGTGAGAGGTGTGAGTAAACATCACCATAAAATTCTTGCACGGATTTCCGACCTTGTATTAAGCAAGTCATCTGGTATTCAAGTGTGCTGAGATCTCTTTTATCAGCATAATGCATGGTAAGGCATCGAGAGATAGCCTTCCAGTTAAGCGGGGTATTGTAGGATTCTAGAGCCGCGTCAGCACTGCCTACAATTTTATTACGAATTACATTAAGGATGCCGAAATATTTCGGTGAGCCTGCGCATGGCTCATAAATTCTTAATATTCGTTCAACACTTTTCTTCCAGCTGCTGAACTCGGCTGGGTTTCCACCAAATTCTCGCAAGGATCTAACCACGTCGGGTACCTTGTCCATGTCAGAGAGGTTATTCCTAAATCTATCCTCGATCATTTGATCGACCATAGGTTGTTGAGTTGGGTGCATAGCATCCCGAATCATTTTGTTTTCGTCCGTAGCCAAAATTTCTTTCATTAAGTCCTTTATAATGTTCCTGATTTCAGGAGTTGGATTAGCTAATTGTTGGATAGGGTCGCCATTGGGTTGTGGTGGCGGGGGTGGGTTAATGTTGCCTAGCATAGAGGGTCTTATTAAATTATTTTGAGTCATTTTAATTTATTTTATTTTACACTTTTTCGCTAACTAATTTAATTTAACAATCTCTGGAGGGTCCCTTTTGTGGTGAATCGCAGAGTTGTTTTATTATTATCCTAAAGATTATTTTTATTTTATAGGCTGTACGAGCCTGTTGTTCATGTAATAATAAACTAATCACAAAAGAAGTTAGATCTTCACTTTTGAAAAAAAGGGAACAATTTTACTAGCTGTTAGAGTTTCTACTTAAAATAGTATATTTTCTTTTTCTTTTCTAAATTTCAATTAATTACTTTAATTTCATTAGTTAAAGATTCACTTGAGATTAAAATTTTTAATTATTAGATTTGCACTGTATTAAAATATTCTAAAAATTATAAGAAAATTTTACTTGAGCACTTAATTCTAGTCTTACATTAGTAGTCCCGCGGCTAACGAAGCTGGTAATCCTTTTTGCATATCGCTACTATTGGTAGTCCTCGCTGGCTTATTTTGCGGGTTGGTGGTTGTGTTCCTCCGAGCTCTACCACCGTATTTAAGGTTCTTGTCCAGTGCGTTGGGGCGCTTCCTTAGGGCCACTAGTTCTCCGCTAGAATATCCGTTGCAATGGGGCGCTTCTTTAGAGCCACTTATTTATTGTAGGTATACACTTTTGCAACGAATCGCGAGGCACTACTTGAGGGCCTTTTACAACTTGCGGTGAACTTAACGCGACTGGGCCGTTGGGCGCCAGTTATTAGTTTCTCTATTGAAAAACCAAAAAAAATATTTTTAGGAAGCCGAAGCTTCTTTATTACACAAAAGCAACTTAATAACTAACTCGAAATATATTTCTTACTTCTACTTATTCTACGTAGTCACGTTGGTTGACAGGTGACTTCTATTGGTTGCCAAGATAGTTGCGCATGTGGTGTCGTATGTCCCTGTACTCGCGGATGTGGTGTCGTATGCCCGTGGGATAGCGACTTATTTGTTGGTCGCATGCTTACGCAGCGTTGAGTACTGCTGTTGTATGATTATTTACATATTTATATGTGGGCAGTTTTGGAGCCCAATTTCAGAGTATGTGCCATTAACTTATATAAAGAAAAAATTTACCGTAATTGGCAATCGCATCGTTCCTTTTACATTTTTCTTACATTCTTTACATATAAACCGAGATTTAAAAAAGCAAATGTCACAGCATAATATATCTCATCAAGATCATTAATCAAAACAAAACATGCAACAGAAATTTTTAAAACGGAAATTTTGCACTGGTTCGATTTTGCATTCGAATATTTCAAAATGTGGTTTGTACAAATGTAAAATTTGTTTACATTAGTTACATTTAATAGATTCCCTATAAAAATATGTTAAAACAACATAATTTTATAGACTTTGAATTTTTTGGCTTCGGTTGATATTTCTGTGGAAATACCCATATATAATTTTTCATGTAGTTTTAGTTTTATTTCTAAAACTAACTTGAATTTATATTGAATCTAATTTTATTTTCGAACTTATTTCCTTACCACTAATTTACAATTTTCCTATAATTTTATATCCGATTACACTTATCCCAACCACTATTAGTATGCCAAACATCTAAGCATTCGTATTTCATTTAATGAAATATGGAAATTTATGCATGTTGACCAATGATTGTTTCGCGATGGAGACCGCCACCATAGCGTATACGTAACCACAACCAAACAGCACTAGCTCTACCAGGTACAAATACACATACAAACATAGCAATGTGAATAATCACGCTACTCTGTACATCCCATTCCACCTTTAATTATATTCACCTGAAATATGCAGAGTGAAACAAAACACCTTTTGATGTGTACAAATACATATATTTATGTATGTACTTCTGTACGAGTATCAGCGATTCTATTTGTATGTCCCTGCTCTCCCATGTACTTTCAAATCCTGTTCGTCGCTCCACTAGTTGTGAATATTTCATGTAAACAAAGCATTTGAAATCATAATATCTGATTAGAAACAAACCATAGCGGCGTACCTGATGGGATTTATGAATGTACATATGTATGTATATGCCATATATACAATATAAGTGTAGTTATTAGCCAAGTTTATGAGTTGTTAATTACCCAACATAAAGTATGAACATACAAAGGCATCATCTTAGCCAACAGAAGTTGAAGAGTATCAGCAAAAGCCACTCTCAAAAATGTATAATATGAGTCTAACTACGTGCTATTACTTGTTTGCTAACGTATACTTGAGTCACATATTCAAAATGTATACCACAAATTGGTCTAGCCTCGCCAACAAATTTCTTTTGTGTTTCTTAATGTTGTTCTTAAAATACGTATAATCGAATATGTGCATATAAAACTAAAAGATCTAGGCACAAAAGCGCAATTCTTAACTCTAAACAGACAAAGTTTTCAAAGCTTTTCCTATTTAATGCAATAACTTTGCAACATAGCATTTCACACTTTAATTTTTTAATACGAAAATAATACATAAAAACAATAATCATACGCATAATGAGTTCACTGCAGAGCAAACAGCATAAGTCAGTTGCATCACTGGTTTTTGGTTCAATGACCGAAATGCCGACTAAAGTAAGCCAGTAGCCAAACATGTGCGGTATGAGTTTATTTGTGCTAGTGCATTGGTGATATAATATTGTACAATATATACTTACATACCAGGGTTCATATATGAATATTTGTAAACAGGTGAAAAATATTCTTATTACTGGAGGTATTTGCTCACATAAATATATATAATTGTATTCACGTTTCCTTTTATAACTTTGCATGTATAATTTCGGAGATTTACCTGGTAGAAATTTTCGGAGTTTTATACGGTCTAGCATTAATTACATACTAAACATTCCGTGGGTAAATACTAACTGAATATTGTTTATAAAGTAGACAATTGTGGGTTAAAGACAAGGCGATTTCAAAATTAATAAAAACATGTAAATACAAAACATAGTACAAGAATTGTATACATTTTTGTTGGAACTCTCACAGACATGAAGCCTGGCCATAGAACTTTTCACATCTATACAGATGGCCCTAAAACTCCAGACGGAGTGGGAGCGGGAATTTACTGCTCAAAACTAGGAATAAGGCAGCCTATGAAGCTGCCAGACCACAGCAGTATTTTCCAAGCGGAAGTTTTTGCTATGGGGAAAGCCGCGGAGCTAGCCTACACTAGAACAAAAAAGAACTCAACAATTAATATATACGTGTATAGTCAAGCAGCAATAAGAGCAGTAAGCTCATATTGTACTAAGTCCAAGAATGTTCGACGGAGCAGGGAGGCAATAGAAAGGATAGCCGCAAACAGTAGGCTGCATATCTACTGGGTACCTGATCACAAAGGCATTATGGGGAACGGAATAGTAGATGAGATAGCAAAAAGTTATGTTAGACTACCTTTTGAGCAAGAGAATGGCATACTAAAACCGCTAAATACAATATACAACGAAATGGACGACCACATGAAAAGGCTAGTGGAAGCTAGGTGGACTAACCTGACCACATGCAAAACAGCATAAGTCATGTGTAGAACTAACGACAAAAAACTGACTCAATTCGTACTTACTACACACTCACACGCGAAAGGACTGCAGAACTATTATAGGCGTGCTAGCAGGTCATAATCTATTGGCTGCACATGCGTACAAGATAGGGATTGCTAACACGGGCAAATGCAGAAAATGCAGAGAGGATGTTGAGGAAACTTTAGAACACCTTCTGTGCGTTTGTCTGGCATTATCAAAAACGCGAGTAAGATGCCTGGGAGCCCCACTCACTGTTTGAGGGTCTGGAAGATGTCTCAAAAGCGGAGCTCACAGTCCTACTTAGATTCGCCAAAAGCGCTGACATCCTACATGATGTCTACTTTAGGTATTCATAGAGGTCGGTCTCCATCTGGTATCGCTAGGGGCCAAAAGCTCTATGCGTGGCTTATTGGCAACCAGGCTAACCTAACCTAACCTATTGGAACTCAAAATCGCTCACTTTTCTGGAACAAATTTAGCAAGTCTCACAATTTTTTTTTTTTTTGTTTTGTAGTGAGTCGAAGTTACCAATTGTGGTCATACAAATTTGTATATCGTTTTTTGTAGCAAATTTTTAAATGTGAATGTCCTGCAGAAAAATTTTATAAGCATTATTTTTTGCAGATATTTCCTCCATCTATTTTTATGGTTTGACCTGACCTAATATATTTTCTTGAAATGATCCAAAAAGTTTCAAAAGTGCGCAAAACAAGAGACTAGCACTACTTACTGCTTGGACGGTTATTCCCACTAGAAAATTTGTGTTACGCAATTATTTAAAAAAAATGGCATTGTTGAAATATTACATAAGACATAGGAATAAACAAAGTCACAGAGTAAGAGCTTTTTAAAGAAATATTGTTATGGAAATACTAGGGTTGCTTTTAAGATTTTTCATCTTTGAAACACTACGTGTGATGAGTTGTAATTCGAAAAGTTTCGTATTTTTTAGTATAAACTTACATATAACGTTTTCGCATACGAGCTTTGCTTGTTCTTTTTCAGTGAGTTGAAAAATTAATTTCAACCAAAACATGGAATTTAGTTGAGAAAATTTTCGTGTGCTGAATTATTTCTATTTTCGACGTGGAATAGCGAGAGAGGAGTGCGCTGATCAACTTGCTTCAACTTTTGGCGTTGAAGTACCACGTACACGTACTGTGAAGCGCTAGTACAACGGGTACCAACGTTCCACCGTAGCCGTCGGTCCTTGCAGGATTAAACGGTTGTTGTGGCAGAAGCAATCGATGCTGTGCTTCAATTGATAACGCAAGATGCTCATGTGATTTAACGCGAAATAGAATCATCCCTAGGCATTCATAGGATCAGTACACATCAATTTGACTATTGCCCGAAAAGCCACTCGTGTCCTTTGGCATAAAGAATTGCTGAAGACTCAAGGCACATCTATGACATTGTAACGGATGACAAATCTTGGATAGGTCTATTAAGCATATGAACCGGAAACAAAGGCAGACGGTCAAAGAAAGTGTCGGCTTTCCTAGACAAGCTAATCTAAGGAAAGTTGTTCGCGGTCGCCTGTTTCTTTCCGAAAATCCCATTGTGTCACACCTGGGCTACTGGAGAAACTTAAAGCTCTCAAATCTGAGTGGTGCACAACTATCTGTATGCCAAAACTTTGCGGAGAATTAAAGAAGACCAATCACCCATGACGAACCAGCTTTCACCAAGCTGTCACGTATTGGCTCACACAATAGAGTTTTTGCATAGTCAAAAGATCGAATTAATAGGCCGTCCACCAAACAGCCCTGCTTTAGCACCTAGTGTTTGTTTTTCTTTTCAGCCCGAACATCAAGACATCAAAAATAAAAAGTGAAGTAGTCTTTTTCATTGCCTGAAGAAGCTTTTGAATTCTTTAAACAGCTCGTTTCGAGGTATTCGCTTCTGAGTGCTTTGAAAACTGATTCAAGCGACTGCAGAATATTTTGAACAACAATAAAGCAATTTTCATTATTATTTTACTGTGTTCTCACCAATGGGCGCAAAATACAAAAGGCAACCCTCCTTTAATGAAACCTCATTCGGGTGCCTTGGGCCCGGCCGGTAGACAATGGGTGAAATAGGAAATTTGGGGGCCAAAATATTCTCAAAAAATATTTGCTAGAGAATTGTGACGGTGACTGAAGATATAAATTTACAAAAATGCTCACGTGTCGGCCGCCATAGCCGAATATGTTGGTGAGTGACTACAATTCGAAATTCAGGGAGAACATTTGTTCTGCGTCAAACACAAAAATGAAGACAAAGCTATTTCTAATAGCGGCCGCCCCTCGACAGACAATAACAAACCTCCGCGTGTGTTTCTGCCATGAAAAAGATCCTCATAAAAAAACTAAAAATCACCTGTTTGGAGTCATCTTAAAACTGTACGTCACTCCATTTGTAGAACAACATCAAGACGCACGCCACAAATAAAAGGAGTAGCTCGGATAAACACCCAAAAGGGGTTTAAGCGCCAATTATATATAGGGTGGTTAAATTTCAAGGGCCGAGGTTGAATGTGAACCACACCTAAACGTCAACGACACCGCTGGACTTCTTTCTTTGGGGTTATTTGAAAAAAAGGTCGCTAAGTCGATAAGCCAGCAACAATTCAAGAGCTAAACGATGAGATAATTCGGTACGTTAACGGCATAGAATCTCAATTATACCTCAGCGTCCTTGAAAATTTGGACCATCTGATGGAAGTGTGCCGCCGCATACCTAATTGAGCTATACCAATATTATCATAATAAAGAGAAATGACAATAATTTCTTTAAAAAATTCTATTTTATTAAAAATCAACACCGGCCCTTTAAACTTAACCACCCTTTATATATATATTATATAAAATTCTAACTGAAAATACTATTCTAATACTTTTTTCATAATAAACACAAAAAAATATCCTTTATGACTAAGCGAGTACAGTTATAGTCTAGATTTTGTTCCTCAAAAGTGCGCTGTACTTACTGTACGAAAAAATAGTATGGAAAATATAATTGTTTTTGCTTCTGAATTTCAAACAAATTTCGAAAAAAATTACAATGCATTGAATTTTCTGTCCATTAGGACAGTAGTAAAAAAAATATATTTGTATAAGAAAATAATTAAAATTAAATGAGAAACAAATAAATTGTCAAAACTTTTCAATAAGTTCTACAGCTATAGTAATTCACCGCAGTGTATATATTAGATGCACAACTAAGTTCTCGCTTTTTTTGATGAAAATACAACTTTATTATGAAAAAATCGTTACAAGTGAATCATTGAAAGTATTGCCCATCGCCGGCTACTACTTTTTCCCATCTTTCTGGTTGATGTCGTATACCGTCGCGTTAAAGCTGTTCATCTTTTCATATAAATGGAACTACTGGTCAGCTAGACCAAGTGCCATCGATCGGAACAGGTGATAATCGGATGGCGCAATATCTGGAGAAAATGGCGGGTGGGGCAGGATTTCCCATTTCAGTGTTTCCAGGTAGGTTTCAATGGATTTGGCAACGTGAGGCCAAGCGTTGTGATGCTGCGGAATCTCTTTGGCATGCCTATCCGCGTATTGCGGCCGCTTCTCGCGCAGTGCGCGGCTCAATCGCATCAACTGAAGTCGATACCGATCCCCAGTGATGGTTTTGCTTGGTTTTAACAGTTCATAATACTTGACTTTCTCTTGTTTGGATTGCTGTAATAAATCCATTTTTGCCGCTGGAGCAGTTGTTCACAGGCGAAACGTCGAAAAGACGATGTTGAACGATGTTGAACCCTGTTTCTGAATCATTCCCAAAGCATGCAATCGCTTGGAAATGGATTGGCGGGTAACTCCTAATACTGAAGCAAGCTCTTCTTGTATTTGACACGGATCCTCATTGAGCAATGCCTCCAATTCAGCGTCTTCGAAAGTTGTTGGCCTTCCTTCACGCGGACGGTCGTCAGCATTAAAATCGCCGTCTTTGAAGCGACGGAACCAATCTCATCACGTGATTTCACTTAAAGCAGCATCTCCATAAAATTTTGTAGCTCTCGATGCGCTCCAGCCGCCGTTTTTTCGAATGAAAGAGGAAAATCAACACTTCCCGTAAATGACGATTATTCGGCACAAAATCAGACATTTTTACAAAACCAAAAGTATATGATACCAAAACAAAAGCACTAATGTGTCGAAGCACTTTGTTTACCATATGTCCAAGCTTGGTTTATGATGTTTAGGTTATGTTAGAATCGACTAGCACACACTGCTGGTGGCATCTATTGCCAAACAGCTGCATACATATTTGCTCATGAACTGCTAAGGCGTCAAGACTAGTCGGAACACATGCCGATTTACTGTGGGGTACAGTTCATAAACCTTATGGTGAAAGCAATTTGTGTGAGTAAGCGAAGAATAAATACATAACTACAGCAATCGTACTGAAGAGCGAAGAGTGCAGGGCATAGTGGTGTAAAAAAATTTAGTAAAAGGGTAAGCCGTCAAAGGAGAACCGGACCAAACTGTACTTCTGCCACACTTTTATTCAATTTTTATTATTTTAATTTTTTGTTTTTAAAGTATAAATGAAAATAAATGGCGCCTGGCTGTAAATAAACGTGTTTTTTATTTAAATGTTTAATTTTTATTTGACTATTTGACTTACTGACTGGTTGAAACCTACAGCGAAATGCATGCAATGAGATGCCCAAATGTTCGTGTTTTTAAAAACTTGATTCGTAAGTACATTAAATAACCTAACCACCATAAGACGTATGGCAAAAGCGCGAATTTTAAAGAATTTGTCGAATAAGTTTTGGTAAAATATACAGGAATAATTTTTGCTCAAAGCTCAAAACTTCTTAAATAAATATGCACACTTTATGCACACGAAAACTACTGAAACAGTTGAAGTAAATTCATGGGGCATAAGTTTATTGCGTAGGTAACAAAGACTTCACGCTGTAATCGAGAAACACTTGGGGTATCCACTTTTTCTAGTTGCATTATTTATATAGTAAGAGATGAGCAGGAATTACGTATTTATGTAAAAAAATGTATTTTCCTTTTCCCTTTCATTATAAGATGGATACGAGGTTGTCGACCTAGTTTTGTAGTTAGATTAAATTGGTTACATTGCTTGATATCTAAAACTTAACCATTTTAGAGATATTCAATTTTAAAAACTATTTAAAAACAAATATTATTTCTTTTGCTTGTACTTCCACTTATTTTTAAATGTTAGTTCAAGAGTTCGATTTTTTTCTGTTCTTAGATAAAGTATCATCTCTCGATAGCGCAATCCATTCACCGTAGCTGTTGCTCCAGCCCCATTTTCGAAAAAGTAAGGTACAATGACTCCGCCGGACCATAAACTACACCAAACAGTCACACGTTGAGGATAGAGACGCTTTTCAACAATAACTCTTAGATTTTCTGAGCCCCAGGTCCGACAATTTTGCTTGTTAACGAAGCCACCGAGATGGAAATGGGTCTCATCACTCAAGATGATTTTTCGATGGAATTCCGGATCATTTTCATGCATTTCAACGAACCAATCAGCAAAGACACGACGTTTTTGATGATCGGTCGGCTTGAGTTCTTGTGTTAACTGGCCTTTATAAGCCGTAAGACCCAAATCTTTATGCAAAATACGGTGTAATGTCGTTTGTGGAATGAACGGCGAGTAATAGACAAACCTGGGTTTTATTCTTCACATCACTAACTTGTCCCAACAGCTGGACAATTTCACCAATTTCTGTATTGCGGTCCGACAAGGTGCTTCACGATAACTCAAAAATGTTCGAGTTTTACGAACCGTCTCTGCCAAATTTTCACCATTTTTATAGTGAATTTTAATCATTTCAGTACATTGTTTAAGTGTGTATCGTTCCATTTTTATTAATAGCGTAGTTTCTACTTGCCAAATATCAAAAAATGGCAGCTCCAGAAGTGACATCTACCGAAATAGCGAGCTATTCAAAATAACACCCGTTATTTTAGTATGGGGTTAAAGTGACGTTGGCCCGAAAAAAAAAACGCTTGATGATGTTTGCAGATGGTTGCAGAGGAGTTCAACGTAGAAAATGGTAGATTAAAGGAAATGGCTTAGTACTAATGACATTCTTCATACAATGTGTCGTCCCTTATGTAATCGGATATCTATCATATTCTAGAGACAATAGGGTACTTGAGCTTGATTTATTACTTGAGGGATTCGTTGATGGCGCGACACACCAGAAAGCTATAGACAACACAAAACAGAGCTCTAAGTCATAATTATTTTGCTGCTGTAAAAATAATCGACAGTGTAATTTCATACTATTAAACTTGATCTAATTTTTACAACGGGTACCTGTCAACCCATTACCCGCTGTCCGCTACAATTATGTTCAAGCGCTTAATTCATATTTGTCTTTAAAATTAATTTCGATCATTTTGCTACCGCCCTATCATCCCAGCACCGCACATCTAAACGTTCATATTTCATTTAATCAAATATTGAAATTTATATATGTTGACCAATGATTAGTTGCGATGGAATATGTGTATCGCCACCATAGCGTATACGTAACCACAATCAAACAGCACTAGCTCTACCACGTACAAATACTCATACAAACATAGAAATGTGCATAATCACGCTACGCTACACATCCCATTTCAGCTTTAATTATATTCACCTCAAACATGCGGAATGAAACAAAACACCGTTTGATGTGTACAAATATATTTATGTTTGTACTTGTGTACGAGTATTAGCGATTCTATTTGTATGTCCCTGCTCTCCAAAATACTTCCAAGCCCTTTTCGTCGATCCACTAATAGCAAATATTTCATGCGAGCAAAGCATTTGAAATCGGTTTAACCTTCACAATATCTGATTACAAACCTACCATGTAGTTAACTGCTGAAATTTATGTATGTATTTACATATGTATATGTGTGCGCATGTATACATTATGCAAAATTTATAACCTTTAAGTTTGTTTGTTTTGATGATTTATATGGTTCTCAGGATGTGTGTATAATTTCCATTAAAAATGATAATTCGTAAATGCCGTGCAGACAGGACAACCACACGCCAGTACATTTGGCCTTGTGTGTAAACATGTCCTTGATTTTCATACCATATTTTCAGAGTCATGCTAGCACGCATATCACACCGTATGCGGTCGGATGCGTAAAAGCCACCACTACTTCATATTAGATTGATTTCTTTGATCAGATTTTAGAGAGTTTAGAGGGTTAAATACTTCATTGAATGAAAAGGAAAACATTATTGGCAAAAACTAAATCTGTAGTGACTCCAAACACCAAAAGGTTAATAATTTTAGAGCATTCACTCTTAAGAAGAAAAAAAAAACAAAGCAAACATAATAATAGTTCTTTTAAGAGTGAAAAATTGTAAAGTACTGAACATTTTCAATAAAAGCTGATTCACGTATAATCTTATGTTGAGTTTTTTTATAAGCAACTTTGCCTCTGTTATTTTTCAAAGATGCTAGGTTTCAGGCTAAGTTCTCGACATTAGTGTAAATTTTTGATTTTCTGTTTCAATTCGAAAAAACTGACTCTTTGAATGTAATATCATGAGCTACTGAAAACGCGTGAAACCATCAAACCAATAGTCCAACACTAAACGCAATTAAAAGTATTGAGCAGGACACCAACGGAAAAGCAACCACATCTCCGGGAGTCTCATAACGAAGCTATTCTCAGCCATGATAACGCTCGGACTCAGAACACGGATGGAATGAGGAGATACTTTGAAGCTCTGAAGTATAAAGCCTTTGCTCACCTGTAAAAGGTGAAATGAAAATGACAATAAAGCGCCATTTGCTCACCCGCCATTCACCCTAGCCTTTGTCTTTTCGAGTATCATTTATTTCAATTGAGGAAGCATTCTCTGGCTGCTCAGCACTATCGCTCTTATGATGAAGCAAAAATACAGATCAATACAGTGAATAGTTTTCGGGTGCGGAATTCGTACGCTTATCGAGAGAGTAAATATGTAATAACATTTTTAAAATAACATCATACATTTTGAGTAAAAATAAATAAATTTTTAATAAAAGTCTGGTTGTTTTGATATTATTTGCTTAGATTCACCAATTCTCAAAGTAGTAAAGCTATTTTGACATAGTTCCATTTTTATTTTTAGGCCTAGACATTTGTGCAGTATTTTAATTAAAAACATTCCTCGCTTAATTCATGCATTTGCTTATTTTAATATCTGTGTAATCTGCGGCGCCTTAGCCACATAGTTTGATGCGTGGCTACCATTTAGGAGTGTGTACGTTCGAATCTTCGTGCTACTGCAAAATGATTTAATGATAAAAACATTTTACTAAAAGCGAACGCCCCTCGGTAGGCAATAAAAGTCTATCCATTTGTGGAGCAACACCAAGACGCTCACCTTAAACAAAATTAGGAATTAAAGCTAAGGCGGCCTCGGTAGTCTAGCCTGCCATCCCGTGGGTTGTGGGTCCCACGTAAAGCACGGTCCTCGCGCTTTTCCAAATTTACCTACTTTCCTAGTTTCTATAAAAAAAAATTAATTCCTCAACCCCAACAACCTTACCCCTCCGATCCTTACTCCCGCACAAAAAGTCAGCGCATTACTTGCATTGTAACTGCTAAAACAAGCCAAAAATTAGAGAAAAAGACGTAGTTACACATTGCATCAGTGGCGCCAGAAAGAGAAAACGGGCAATCGCGGTAATAGCACAGACACACCAAATTTAGCGAAGTCCTCAACCATCTGTGTGATCCTTCTGCCAGAAAAATTTGACACACAGGTGGCGCTTCAAGCAGTAGGCGTTGTTCCTAAGCAACGACAGGTGGGCATTCGCACTACTTAGGACTGGCAGCGGCAGGCTAATCACCTACCCTGTCAGAAAGCAAATAGATTAACGAAACCAACACAAGACTGAGTCTCAGGTTTATTTCAATAACTGTTACAAAGAAGACAAGACTTTATTTTTTATAATTATTTCCTCTAAATTTTGACCGTTACGTCTGATGCACTCTTAGAATCTAGCCTCCGTACTCCTCCGTACTTCTCGCTGGAGAAGAGACGTCGGGATATCATTAACGTCGCGAACGTTATTTTCTTTTAGGGCTGAGATGGTCTCTTAGTTTGTTTAAAGCACTTTACTTTTTGGGATATCCTCACAGAAAAAAGTTCATAATGGTATAATCGCGCGATCTGGATGGTCAGGATATGTCACCGATCTTGATTCAACCATTACTGGTAGAAAATAATCATTACTAGAAATAGTTCAGCGTGCGCGGATAAGAAACACCGTCCTCAGAAATTGCTTGGGTTCGACGATTTTCAAAAAAACATGGTATAATTATTCCATGCTTGATAATGCGCACCAAAAAATAACTTTTTGAATGCAAAGTGGCCGTTGATATTTTAGTAGTGGGCTCTGTTCTTAAGGTGACAATAACGACAATTTTGCTTATTTCCATTTCCATTTGAATTTAAATGGACTTCATCACTCTAACAGATAGTGCTTACCGTACAAAATCGCTCCAGAATTGTGCAGCAGAAATTTGTATGCAAATTGTAGTCATTAGGCTTAAGCGCTGGCATGGTTTCAATTTTGAAGACATAATCTTTCTAAGATCTTTGCTCAAATTTTTCATGCACTATAGTTTTTGAAAGTACCAAGGTAGCTGCATGCACTGACGTAGATCATCGCTCAATATTTTAATTTGTTCTCGATGTCCGTCTTCACTGAGAGCGTTACGTAAACGTCGAATATTGTAACGTGAGCAAAATCTACAATAAGGAAATGCATACGAATCAACCTTAAAATACGCTTTGATTGCAGGTTCAAGTGGTTCACCAGTCCACTGCGACATCATGACAACTTAAACCAGACGAATAATTTACTCTTATCCTCAGCGTAAGGGATAAACTTTAAATATAAAACCTTATTCCGCCACCGGGTACCCTGTACTTTGAACACTTCGAATGTATTGTACCTAAGAAAGAAAAAAGGTACTTCAGAAAGAGTCAAATGTACAGCAATGTAAACAAAGCACGCCATCAATTTCTTTCTCGTGCAAACCGGCGCCAAAGAGGGGCAGTAAGTGAAGCCAAGTTTTCTCCATCTGAACTTTTCAACGCAAAGTATACTTTCCTTTTACTATGCTACCACCAGCAGTCCTTGCATTGAATACTTTCAGAGATGGAGCGTTTATTTCCATTCGGATAACACGACTTATCCAACCCTACGTCTATGTCACCGTAAGGCTCATTGTTCCATCATCTGCGGTATCCACCGTCACCTATGTGTAAAGGTCCAAAAATCTTGCGTAGAAACTTTCAATGCTAATAAGGGTTATTTTCATGAAGGCGATTCCCTACGAAATGTCTATTATCTGACTAGTTCTCTTGTTGATCGTTTTGTAACTAGTCCAATTGTAGTTACTTTCGAACTAGTATGCATTATTTTATCAAATACCAGTTCATGAACTAGAAATACCTAATGTCTACCCTACCAATGGCGGTTTAACATTCTAATCATAGCTCAATGGCTTTTATCCGAGCTCTATATATATACGTTTGACTATGAACTCAATAAAATTCAACAAAAGCAACATATATATTTACAAACAATTACTTACTTTGTACGCATTCATTACTGTCGTATATGCAAATGTCAAAAAATATTATTTTAGGACAACAGCAAGAAAACCAGTGCTGAATAGAATAAAGGTTTGCTCAACTAAACAAAGCAACATGAGCATAGCATAGCATAGCATAGCTCAATGAAAAACAATGAAAAAGTAGGCAAGCAAATAAAAAATAGTAATTCGACGCTCTTTGTGGGACCAACATGCAAAACCACTTGGTAATAAGTAAATGTATATGTATGTAGACATAAGACCGCGCCATCAACAAAACAACACACGGCACTTAAACTCTTAAACTCCAACTAACTAACTATGGAGTTTCCATTTGTTTAAATTATAGCCAGAAGGATGCTATCATTTGCTAAACATTGTTTTTGTTGAGGTGGCAGGCTCGTTAGCTGCTGAGGGTCAGCGGTCACAATTGTTGCACCTACATACTGCGCATTTAGGCTCGCACTGAATTACTGAATGTTGCCTAGCGGCACTATGTGTTGGGCCAACCTTACCATAATAATCTACGCCAACCCTACATTTGGGGCCACTAAATGACTCTCCTGGTAATTTGCCTTGAGCACGCAGATATTATTATATTTTCGGTTTTGCCTTAACATTAGCGTGTTTACTTACATATACACGATTTTGTGCAATTTCATCTAGCGTTAGGATTTCGGTTTCAGTTCTATCTTGTTTTCTCATTGTTTACTAAATATTTGCCTAGTCGGTAAAGGTATAAAGCGCTGCTTAAATCGGTATAAATATGTGTGCGTGTGTAAGTAAACTTTTAAGTACAAATATTTTTTAATATTTACGTACATTGGGTTGCTTCACCATAAAAAAGTCATAAAAAAAAGAAAAAGAAAAAGAAAAAAGGGGAAAAAAATAAAGGAACAAAATAATGAAGGCAACCACAAACCGCACTTTTTTCCAAGTGGATCTATGATACATTATTGTATATCTCTTAAATGTTACCAAAATATTGCAAGCTGTTCAAATTATATCTAATTATAAATTCGCTCATGAAGAAAATTAAGCTACTAACGGCTCCGCGAACTCAATAAAATATTTGCTAAAATGGCAAAATGCTTGTTGAGTGTTGGACACAAATTTTTTGCCAAAGTTTGCAAATTCATTATATCAGACTCAATAACACCTGAATTTTTTCCGTTTCCTCTTTTTCATGAAATGCTTTTTGTTTTGCTTAAAATTTATACTTTGGTGTTTTCGGCGCTAATTACAAGTCTAACTGAAAACTTTTCAAATCCAAAAAATTTTCGAAATTAATTCGCTGGAAAAATGGTTTCGAATTAGAGCTCTGAATGCAAATGAAAAATAATGAGTCCAAAATGCCACACTTAAGGACTCTAAAATCAAAATCCTTACGTATGGTAAATTAAATATTCATTTGGAACTGCCCTATTGCTTTGTGACTTATAAAAAAGCTTTGCATTTTCTAATGCACGCCAAACTTCTGAAGTTTTCAGATTTGACAATATGAACGATTTTTTAACTTAACTCTTAACTTTTCTTCCACATCTATTTAAATGACTGAGCTTTCAATTCGAATCGTCGTGGCCGTTTTTCGCCACCAATTATAACCATTTTATCATTGGCGTCATTACCCCAGTCAAAATTTTTCTTCCTTTAGAGTTTTTTGTTCTCGAAAGAAGCATCCATAACGGCGATATTGGATATCGTTTTGTTGTGCTGGTGGGTAGATTCAGCTGAGGTCATTAAAACGCAGTTTCGCCATTGAATATTGATTTAGTGGAGTAAACATTTTTGGCTAATGACCTGGTAATCAATTTTGGAACTTTATATTGAGTAGATGGAGCATTTTTTATCACTCAACTAGGCGTTTGCCGAAGAATAAGATTTGATTGATTTACAGTTGATTTATGGCTACAGATACTATTACGAGTTATTGCCGTTTAAAATTTAATTACAATAATTCAATGCTTGCACTGGAAATACAGCATAATTCTAGCGCCAGTGATCGGAATAATGTCCGGCGAACCTTGGTGGAAGCTCTTGGAATGAAAAATATAAGGTGAGAACCCTCGAAAGGGGGCTGGCTCTTAGGCTGACACCCTGTTATCGAAACAATGACTTTCGAGTCAGAAATAAGCATTTACAGGTGACTGATTCCATATTAAGTGATTCAAGTGTTTTGGACATTGTAATGAATTTTTAATAAATCGGTTTATTTGTAGGCTTGAGTACAATAGGAAATAAACTGAAAAAATTGCGCTGTAAAAGACATTTGAAGCAGGCTTTTGAAACGCTGGGGCTTGCCGCACTTTGTCAGTGAACTGCCTTAAAGCTTTGAGTGACCACCTTGTAATGAATTTTTTTGTAAGCATTAATTTTTTCCTGTAACCCACACCTCGTACAATACTGGTTCGCTAACCCTTGTATCTGATATGCCCTAGATGAAATATTATATTATTTATGAAACTTTCGACATGAATATTCAAAGGTTTGCCGATTTCTATTTGCGCGTTCAAATACTCGCGAAATGTTTCATTTGCCTTCTTTATGCGACTTCTCAGCTATGATAATAATACTTTTTTCATTCATTATCAATTTCTGTTGACGTAACTTCCAACTGACTAAAGTGCGTTTAAGCCTAATAAGTTATTTAGCTACCCTTTTAATAACTATTCGCCGTAAATGAATTTTCGCACATTATTCCCACAGACACCAAAGCATTTCCTCCGAATTCATTTACATGTTGTTGAGCATCAACATTATTACCACCACTAAACTGCCTCAAATCTACACCTACGATTCGAGTCTATGGCGGCAAATAGTTCAAAGTAACTGTATCATTTTAAATGAAGCCATTCCAAAGATATTCGTAATTTATTCTGCCACAAACGTTGCATGAGAAATGCACAAAAATTCAAATTTCCAACCCATCGGCGAACAGCACGGCAAAAAATTTAAATTCCATAAATATCAATAATAAAATTATATCCACGCCACCGTTTACTGGTGAAATGTATGTTCACGTAACTAAAGCCAGGACCACCGCTTGTCAACGTTGCGTAGCCGCCTTTACCGTTTGTGTATTGATCCTGCACTTTTAAGTACGTAATTGTGGCGGGTTTTGGTACATTCTAGAAAAATAAAATGAAAACAGAAAAGTTACTTAAACTTCGCACTGCACTCATTTTCGATTTACACACCTTTTGCTCGTATGTATAATCACCCGTCTTCTTTTGTAGAACTGCTGATTTAGAATAAATCACTTCACGCGTCAAATGACGATCGCCTGGCATGCGCGCACCCATTTCCAGATTATGACTTGCTGGGCTATCTGCTGCTCGAGCTAGAGCGCATAATGTGATAAATGTGAAAACGTATAGCAATTTCATTTCGTTGTTGTTGTTTTTGGTATTGTTTATTAGAAAGAGATACGTGCACAGTTAGCGTTCTTCAAGTTAATTCTGCGACACTTAATTGCAAACTGATCGCAAAAGCCAAGTATCACTCCAAGTACTTGGCTGAATAAGTTTAAATACAAACACACATGTCGGGATAGGTAAATATAAACACTTGCTCATGGATAAACTAGGTAAACACGGCTAACTTCGAGATAATTCTTATCGCAAGCGAAAGCAGTTGTTCAAACAGATTTTAGTTTTATGCGTCAGTTGCGGAAGTGGCGACGGTGCATAGTATGACGGAGCACAGTGCTGCGACTCCATACAAACACTGGACAAAAATAGAAAAGGGTGTTGGAATTTCTTGAAGCTTTACTTCTAAAAGGATAACATCGCAATTTCATCAGGATTTCAAAATTGAGATCGAGTTTTCCGAACCGATTATATATATATATATATATATATATATATATAATATATATATAATAGGCGCGTAAACCCTTTTGGGTGTTTGGCCGAGCTCCTCCTCCTATTTGTGGCGTGCGTCTTGATGTTGTTCCACGAATTGAAGATTTTTTTTATGAGAAGCTTTTTCATGGCAAAAATGCACTCAGAGGTTTGCCATTGCATTTGCCGTGTATTATTCGGTTTCTGAACTTAAATTCTCAGAGGAGGAACTTATAATTGCTGCAAAGAGTTTCATGCTATTACCTATTTCTTCATCTTCAGCAATGTATTGCCTAATAATTATATCGGAACCCATTGATGATTAGTTTTCTTGTTTTAAGTACCTTCCAGATGAAACTAATGGATCTGGCGAAAAAAGAGTCATTATAAATAAATAATTAAATGTTTATTGGTGTGTAATCTTCCAGTTTTTCGAGCGTGAGAAAGTCGATATTTTTTTTTTAAGTTTTTGTGTGAATTTTCTTCAGGTAATAAACCTGCCAAAGCACGTTAAAACAAATATTTAGGCAAATGAATAAATAAATAGATTAGAAAATTGTACCTATTGGTAAATCAAAGATTGCTCATAGGATTTATTTCGTTTCCATAAGAGATGACTTTTAGCAACGGAGAAGACTTGTAAACATCTAATTTTTCTAAATTGAAAAAACAATGAAGGTCTTATGACATTCACAAAGCTTTTGCGTATCATAAAAGTCGATAAACGAAAAAAAAAACGAGAAAAGGACGTACAGGCACTCTTTTAAAATTAAATATTTTTAAAATGGAAAAAGGCGGAGAAAATATTACCTTCCCCTAGTAATAGAGGAAATTTTAGAAGGCTTTAGGAAGTTTCTTTGTGTCTCGAAATTTTTCCAATTTTGAGGTTTTAGCATCTGCAAGCACGAATTTACACAAATATTTGTTTTTTATAATTTTTTCCATGCTGCATATATTTTTGGGTTCATCATATTTATCTGTATAAAAGTACACAATACAAATGTATTTTTAACAAATTTCTTATAACTTTTATATGCTAAGTTCGAAAGTAAAATGGTATGTACAAATTACTTGTAGTTTGAGAGGAAACTTAGAAATTTTTCTTCATTAGAGGTTTAGCTTTCAAATGATACCAAAAAGTTCAGGTTCCAAGACTTTGCATGTTATCATTTTCTATATCCTCATTGCTTAAGATGTTATTATGTTTATATTACATTTTATATTAAGCCACTAATAGCATCGAGAATAAACATCAAGCATTTCGTGTAATTGCAAGAGGTTCCTAACTTATCAAAAAACAGCAAGCATTGTGAGATGTGGTCATCGAAGCGGTTGGAGGGTTCGAGTAAAACTACGCTGCACTCGCTCAATTCTATCAGAGTGCCTAGCATAAAATGGATTCCAGGTAATAGAAGCATATTCCAACAGCGTTTTCTTAGTATGGGTTTCTTTAAAAACTCTCGCAAGACGACTTACAAAAACTAAAGTAAGGAGTAAAGGAGTATAACGCAATTTATATGGTTAACAAAAGTAAAACCTGAGTCAAAAAGGGCTCCTAGAACCAAATGTTTTTCAACAGTAGAAAATTTGAAGTGTAGGATCGAATGATTTGTGGCGAAATGATTTTGAGCTTTCGAAAGGGTCGCATAAAAACATTTTTTTAATGTTAAGCGATAACTTATTTTTGATACTCCCCACATTTAGATTGTTTAAATCATTTTGCAGTAAAGGAACAATTGACGAGTATGTAATTTTACTATAAAGTTTCAAGTTATAGGCGTAAAGTACGAATTTCAAACGCTTAAAACAAGCTCCAATGCTGCCAATGAAGAGGGCAAAGAAGAGTGCTCCCAGAATACTATCTTGAGTCACACCAGACGGGGCCACAAAGGGGTATGACTAATTACTTTAAATTTCAACGAATAAAATTCTGTTACCGAGATAAGATCGTAGCCGCATTAGAAACATTGAATGGAATCCCGACCATTCAAGCTCGAGCAGTAAAATATTATGTGAGACTATATGAAATACTTTCGAGCACGGGTCGCTGAGATGCAATACTCGTAGACAACGTCAAGTTGGTAGCTGTGAAGCGAGCACAGACAAAACCATGTTGATTTGGTTCAATTATTTCTTTAATTCAAAAGAATAATTTATCTTTAACCCCTGTTACGACAAGTTTGAAAAGATTGTTAAGTTCCCCTTTTTTTCTTTATTTGTACTTGTTTAATTTTTTTTTTTAATTTTTTTTTTTTATTAACCATTTTTATTCATCCTTTAGAAGCGTGTATATAAAAGGATACTAATAAGCCATTTAAATTTGATTTGTTTTAGAAGCATTAGAATCAATCATATAATAAAATATAAAAATTTAATTTGTTTTTAGAATCATTTTAAAATATAATCGCTATTCGCTCCCTATAAGGTCTGCTACCGTGTGGATTTTAAACGTCTTCGAGAAGAATTTTGTCGATTTTGGATGCTGTATCGTTGGTATAATTTTTTAGTCGCTATTTGTGAGCTATAGGAAATTGCTTCGCTACTTTCTTCCTTCCTTATCTTATGAAGTGATATTCAGAAATGAAAAACTATAGGTAAATGGAAGAGAAAGTCGTTGAAGCCAAGTAAAGGAAAAGTTAGTTATGAAAAAAATGAGAGAAACGGCTTTCTAAATGTAAGATTACAGCCTAATAAACATAGTTTCCAAACGAAGAAAATTTTTGAAATATATTAAAAATCAGTTTTTAAAACTTCTACTTTTAAAAGCGAAATATTTATATTAGGCAAAAATGGAACATTGTGAAAAACCTTTCACCGCCTTTTAACTCGAGATTTTCGATCTCAACTAAACTTAACTCCTTCATTTTTAATATTTTTGACCACGCGCATTACACTGTACGTTGAAGGCAACAATTGGATTAATTAGTTGCTTGGTTCCTTTTATTAAATTTTAATTTTTTTTCAGTTCTCCACAATACCTATATCTCATATAGCTTAAGCAAATGCTACTGCTGATTAAATACTTTTATTATATTAAAGAATTTTGCAAAGTCATAAAGGTAAGTATAATTCATAGTCAACTGAGTAATGATTATGACTCATTACAGTTCACATATTAAAGATAAATGAGATCATTTTTATAACTCGCGGCTTCTCTGTGAGAATTTAAATATTATTCCAAATTTATAAGTAAAAATCAAAGTCCTTAACTTTATACAAGAAAATTATTTAAAAAACTGCTTATCCAATTTTGCAACTTTTTATCAGAATTTCTGTAAAATTTCTGAATTACCCCCTTTTTGCGTATTTGGCTGAGCTCCTATTCCTATTTGTGGTGTGTTTCTTGATGTTGTTCCACAAATGAATCGGCATACAGTTTTAATCCAACTCCGAACGGCAGCTATTTTTTATGAGGGGCTTTTTCATGACAAAAATAAACTGAGAGGTTTCCCTGCTGAGTGACGAACGATTTTAGAAAAAATGTTCTTCATTTAGGTATTGCGCGCACGGACTTCGATTTGTAGACACGCATGAACCCATTCGGCGGCCGCTGATTATTAAGCATATTGCTAATAATTATTAAACAAACCAAAAACACCAAAATAATTTCGATGAAGAAAATCCTTTCGCAACAGTATTGACAGTGGATTGTCAATTTTGCAGGTAATCTGCCATATGTCAACGGGTAGATTCATTTTGTGGATTTGTTTGTATATATACATATTATATGTATATCTGAACGTATTTTTATTTAACACATATCATACATACTTGAAGAGAGACGTACCTTAAGGAGACCAAATTTTTCTTATAAAACACCACTCATGCAATGTCATTTTCATATTTCAACAGTTCAACATTAAATGAATTTATTTTACCATTTCCATCGATAAGTCGATATTCAGCCAAATTTTTTTTCATTGTGGCTATACAAATAAAAGCATAAGGATAAGAGGAAGCCAGCCCAACTGCTCATACGTGTCTCATAAATGCTTATTTAACTGTATGAGTTTCGCTATGTGTTGTATGAGTATGCGTTTTATGTGTATGTGTTGTGTGACTGTCTGCTGTTGTGACCCCCCAAACTGCACAAAAGCAACGACAAAAAGTTATAGGAACAAGCTTTCAATACCGGAAAAAAGTTGAAAAGCGCCGCAGGATAATATGCGAAACACAACGCTCCAATACAAGAACACCCATACACATAAATAATGTATTACACTTGTAAATGTGCGGTTTTCGCTCACACATTTGAGTTTACATATTCATACCAAATAAGTTAAATATGTTTGAGTAAAGCACACATACAAACATGTAAGCTGAAATCTAACATGTCGACAGAATATGCGAAAAATATTTGCCATAAGTATTATGAGTATATGTGATTGGGTATGATGTGTGTGTGTCGACGACCACTCGAATGTGTATCAAATTGCGCATAACCTCAAGCGGCAACTACATACATATGTATCACTTATGTTATGTATTGTTATGCCACTTTCTATTTAACAAGTTAAATACACAGTATTGTGCAAAATTTAAGAAATGGTTTTTATTGGGTCGTAAATGAAATTTTTTCTCATATTTGTAATAGATTGTAGATCGATGTCATCGTGTACCGGAAAATTTATCCAGGTAAAATTTTATATGCACGAGAATCTAAAATTTTCTAGAGTACTGCGGCATACTCAGCTTTTAATTTTCTCATCATTTTGGTTTTTTAAGAGGCTTGAGAACTCCAAAGTACCAAATTTTCAAAAAAATAACCTTAAATAACAAATGGGCTGAAGTCCCGGCCTGGCGGCCGCCGTAGCCGAATGGGTTGGTGCGTGATTACCGTTCGGAATTCACAGAGAGGTCGTTGGTTCGAATCTCGGTGAAAGCAAAATTAATAAAAACATTTTTCTAATAGCAGTCGCCCCTCGGCAGGCAATGGCAAACCTCCGAGTGTATTTCTGCCATGAAAAAGCTCCTCATAAAAATATCTGCCGTTCGGAGTCGGCTTGAAATTGTAGGTCCCTCCATTTGTGGAACAACATCAATACGCACACCACAAATACGAGGAGGAGCTCGGCCAAACACCTAACGGAAGTGTACGCGCCAATTATTTATTTTTATTTTTTTTGAAGTCCCGGCCTTAGCACATAGATGCCACCAGTTTTATTACATTTACCTCTTTTTCAATTAGCACTAACCTTAGTAAAACAGTTGTTAAAGTTTCATAATATTCTATTCATTAATTCGTGAGTGATTGTGCTAAAAGTGACGCTACCTTTGTTATTTTTAAAACAATGGCTTAAAAAGAATTTTGTGTTTTAATTTCACACTGCTTCTTGATGGAAAAAAATGCCGTTCAAGTAAAGCAAATGCTTGAAAAGTGTTATGGGGACTCTGCTCCATCGGAAAAAATAACGAAACGATGGTTTGCTGACTTCAGACGTGGTCGTAGAGACACCGATGATGCACAACGCAGTTGACGTCCAAATGAGGCCGTAACAGAACAAAACATGAAAATCCACAAAATCGAATGATCAAATAGCCAAATTGCGTGAGTTAGTTGACATCGTAAAGATGTCAAAAGACTGTGTTGGCTTTATATTGCGTGAAAATTTGACTATGAGCAGAGCTTTCTGTTCAAAGTGGGTGCCGCCTTTCCTCATCATTTTGTTTCATCAAAACAACGCGCCGTGTCTCAAGTCAATCAAAAGAATGGCAAAACCACTTGAATTGCGCCCACATCCACAGTATTCGCCAGATTTGGCTTCCAGCGACAGGCAATAGTCACAGACCTAAAAAATGCCCTCCGGTAAGAAAGTCGGTCGAATGAAGAGGTTGAGGCCTGTGTGAGGTACAAAAGTGGTATTTAAGTGTTAGAGTGGATCCGGAATGATTGCGTTGTTCTTGATGGAAATTTCGTTGATGAATAAGACTAATTTTGAACAAAAAAAAACGTGTTTTCTTTGTTAGGTCCGGGACTTTTCAGCCCATGCGTTACTTACACCCAGTCTATGGTATTAAATTGAGTTTCAAACGAAAGGAGATATATCGAGCTATCGAAAATTTTGCTTCACCTTTCCCCAGGGCAAACGTGGTACAATAAAGTAATTTAAAAAATGTATGTATCCTAAAATACCTTAGAAATTTCCTATTGAATTATTTTAAAAAATATAAATGTTCAAGATTCGTTCTTCTTGTGTTTTTATAAAAACGTAAGAAATAGATAGTTGAAACTCCCTTCTACGAAATAAAGTATATCTCTGTTTACGTTTACCCCTATAAAACTTAAAAAATTAAATTGATGAAAAAATTAAAAAAAATGACTATGCACCATTACTACTTAAAATCTGTAATTTCACGTACATGTGATATTTTTCCTGGTTATTAAAAAAGAATTGTGTTTTGTCACACGGTGCATTTTATAAGAAATTTAATCTTCGCATCTTTTATACCCTGTTCCATTCACAATAATTCGTACAGAGCGAATTCTCGTATGAAGTCTAAGAGGGCATTAGATTATACCGAATGAGAGCCAAGCTGCTTTCTCCATTTGGGTGAGTTCGCATTGCGTTCGTAAAGCAGGCGCTTTGATTAGCTCTGTGTCGCAAAAGCGACCTACATGAATCGGTTAACCAGAGCAGATGCGCAGATGCCCTCGCTCTCTGTAGTGGCTCATGAGGACGTCTGAAAAACATTCGCAGTTTTTTCATCAACGATTGATAAGTTGTTTAAACCAGCTTTTGAGACTATACTCACCCAAGAAAGACACTGTTTTCTTTACCTCATTAGGTAATAGCAGAACAGTTCTCCTAGCTTATTGCCTTCTTTATCAAATTACCTAGTGGCTCATTGATTCACCGCCACACTTGTTGCCTTTGATGTTTCAGGGGGTATCATATCTGGAAAACCCGAATGTTATTACAAAGTTGATTGGAAGTCTAGTTAGCCTGTCCAAGAGGCCTGAGTGCAACTCAACTGTCACATATGATAACTCTATGCTCCACACTCAGATAGTTTCACTATTAGTTTATTTCTGAAAGCAAATATGGATATAAGATTCTTCTCACTCACGCCTTCTAACGTTTCGAATAGTCACTATACTCCTTAGAACCGTAAAATAATTGTTTTGTTTTTATTGCAGAATAATTCGACAGCCGTGATGGATGGTGCATCATGAATTACGCTACAGATTTACCGATCGTCCGACTCCAACTGAACAAAGGCTACAGCGGTTAGCCGCTCACCTCAAAGATTATGAGGCAACACGAGATGCTTCTAGGACTGGCCGGCTCCGAAGTATCAATTTTGCTGAGAATATCTGAGCTGTGGCAGAAGATGTCGCTGTGAAGACTTGAGTATGAGGAGACAACGTCTGAGGCAATTTGAAGCATTAATCAGCGGCATTTACAAATACAACTACTTCTTATGGGATTTTTTTAAGTAACAAGGCTTTATCAATAAGTCTCAGACTCTTGAAATCCTCAAAGAGAGCATCCATTAAAAATCCTTGTATCCATCGCCGAAAGCTCCGACAGGAGTTTGGAGAATGCAATAATCGGGCTCATGTGATCATGGGGCCGATATAATTTCCTCATCTTAATGAAATAAATTAAGATATCAATTAAAAGTAAACCAAAAGTAGACTTAAAGTTGTTCATTTACAAAGCAGACATTCAGCCAAAAGCTTTGGAAGACTATTTAAAACCAATGTTAGAATTCTTGCAGAAATATTTCAGTGTACTTTGTGATTTAGGTCAACTCTGAACTTTTCCTTCAAATTGATAGATTTTTAGTATTTAGGAGTCGAGCAATCAGGAATTTTAAGACCATTTCTTCCGTTGACCGTGATAATATCACTTTCCCTTTTTCAAAACATTCCCTAATCGTATTCAAGTTGGTTTATTTGAATGTTCTGTAACGAAATGTGGTGTCGTTAGTTCGATAATCGCACCCCCTGCAAGCGGCCACTGGAGTTTGGCAAGTTATCGCTAAAAATGTAACATTTTTTTAGGTTAAAAAGTTTTTTGATACAATCGTGTCACTTTTGACCACAATCTATCAGAACATGTTCCATCAACAATCCTGCCAATTGCCGTTCTTAAAACAACTCTGGGCACAACAAATAATGCTGGCCGAACGAAAGTGAAGAAACCAAGTTTAGGTTATGGAAGAAACAATTCAGTAAAGGAACACAATGGACGCGAAAATTTTTAGCAAACATGGCTGCGGTCATTACGAGAACTACGCAGCAAAGGAATAGTGACATAACTACATTTGTTAGTAAATTACAAAAATGTTAGGTCGGGGCATACTATATAGTCCTCACTGGATAACTGCTCTCTTTTTAATGCTCGCAACGAAGTACTTGTCGGCTGTTCCGAGGGAATCAATGCACTGACGGTAGAATATTTAGTATGGACTTAAGTTCTACACTATCGGATGCAGTCAAAATTAACAATTTTTTTTTTTTATTTTTTATTAATTTAATTTTATCAATTATTTTTTTTACGTATAGAGTACTAGACTAAGTAATTTTAAGTAAATATAGAAAGCACACAACAACTAAGAGAAATACACACAATTTAACAAAGCAAAGTCTCCAAACTATCTCCACTTTCCGACAATAGGTCGAACTGATCAAATACCTCATTGTCGGCCTAAAACATCGATCGAATGGTTAATTTAAAAAGTAGTTGGTCCTACAGCGAGGAATACGAAATACATTGCATGACCTACAATCTCGTGTGATACAATTAGAATTTATTAACTCGAATAAAAAAAATGTCTGTTAATACAATAAGAGACAATATCTCTAATAAACATATGGAATAAAATCTCCCAAGCATTTCTTATGCTGGTGGCCCGAGTTGAAACCATCTACTTTTATATGGTAAGTCGGCATCCTTAGAATTGCCCGGAATTGAGAAGATCACTAACAAAATTGTAGACTTTTCAATGTAAACAGATCCTGAAGTTCAGTTACTTATTACATCGTTACTAAGCATCGACCTTGATTTGGCCACCATAAAGTCTAAGTAATTTAGAAATTGAATAAAATACGTATTTATGTATATATAAGCAATAAGTGATCCGATTCTGATTGACGGCGGAGATTGAATTAGCCGAGAGCAGTTAGTAGAGAGCAGTATGAGATTTGGATATTTCAGTTTAACTTTGAAACGAATGAACTAAGTCAGCAGTTAGTATGCGGGAGCCGCGCAGAAAGGCATTCCTAATTATTTAATTTCAATATAAGTGAATGATGAATGATGGCATCATGTCTATGTTCCTGCTGAGCAAGCAGTGAGTAGACTATTTTAGGGCGGCTACAACTCATTGTGTAAAATTGCAATTCATTCCAGCATCCACCCGTAAATTGCACTACTCATTTGTTCTAATTTCTCGTGTTGAAACTGTAAATCATGGAGGTAGGTTCTCGGTGAGGTCGATCACAAAACATGTTTTGCAATTTAATTTACTTTTGCTTTATTAACAAGTTCCCGCCACTTAATTGCGAGTATCAATAATCAGTTCTGACATTTCTGTCAGTTAATTCTACGATTTGGATTTGCGCACTAAAAGCTTACTGTGCGCTAATAAACAGTCCAACATCTTATCATTTGGACAAGTTTTGAATATTTATTTATTAATTTTAGTTTTTTTTTAAACATAAGTCATTCTATAATAAAGACAATATTAATCCAAATTTCAAAAGTTTTTTTTCAAGTCTTATAAAAAATTCAAGTGCAGGTTTGAAATCGATTCGAATTCTTATTGATTTTTGACAATTTTTTCCTCTGCGGTGTTGCGTATTTTCTCTATATCAATAACAACACCGCCAAGGAAAGAAATTATAGAAATAAACTGGATTTTCTGGAGGCTTTAAACTTACACTTTATTATACTAAAATTGTGTAGGTTATAAAACAGCATTCCTTGTGGGGTTCCCAGTCTCCCATCGGACTCGTCCCCAGGTGGCGGATAGGGGAACGCTCGGCAGATGTGCAGGGTAGGTGGGGAATAAAAAAAAACGCGGACCAAGGACTGAGCGGCCCAGAAACAAATAGCTGTTCCGGCCAGCTATACCAAAGGTGACAATCCCTCCGCGTGGATAGGAATTCTGGGCTAACAACCTATTACTTCTGAATCGAATAATATTACTGAAGCAAAAGGCACTATGTGCCCACAAGACGGGGCTAATGCAATTAATTATTATTATTATTATTGTAAAACTGCGTGCCCAAATTTTTTTAAATTCTGATTAAAAATCTTGAAACTTTGATGAAAATTATTCCACTTTTTCCATTTTTGTAAGAAGCTTGAAAACTGTATTTATATAGTTTCCTATTCGACAATGAAAAAACTGATGACAATTAAAAAAGAAATAAAACAAAAATCAATAAAATAGTCAAAATATTGTGATGCAATTTTTTTCGCGTGCTGTACATACATATAGGTATGTACAAATACTTTTGTTATTTTGGCATTTATTTATCGCACACATGCACGAAAACATTTCTTGATATTTGTGTGCTCAATAAATGCAATACTACTCGCATTGAAAAGCCGTTGGGTAGATGGCTAACACTACATGCACACTTACATATGTAAGTATGTATGCCAATGTTGTTTTTTAGTATATAAAAGGATTGTGGTAATGCATTGAAATATCCAATAGTAAAACATTATTGCACTTACATACGTATATGAGACAATCATAAGCTAAGAGCAAATCCGTTGAATCTTTTAAGGGACAAGATTTTTTATTTACTTTCTTGGCGGTTTCACTTGAATAGAAGCGTTCACTTGAAACATTGCTTTAGGGAGATGAATGAAAAAAACTATATATAATAGAACGGAGGTGTATGAAACATGGTATATTATAATCCAAAGTTTTGATATGAAATAAAATGCAATGGCATTTTATAGAATGTAATGTGGTGGTGAGTATAGACAAATACTGATAGCTCCTACCCCAGATTTCATATTGGACCTATATAGCCATGGTACGAATAAACCCTATCTCTTCCTATGGCTCTGTGATAGAGTAACCTCTTCTCAAGTTGTAAAAAATACCTTAAAACTGCAAGCGTCTTAAAACTGCATTAACGAAGTACTAATATTATATTAAGCGATTTAAAGTCAGAACTTCTTTCTTTTCGTTTTCCGTTTGTGAGAAAAATTGAGGCCCGACTTTCTATCAAACTTTTTCACTTCACCCAATGGCTTCTGATTTTATGATGCTGCTGTTTTGTCAGTGGTTTCAGTCATTTTCACATATTGAGTAAATATTTATATAATATTTGGTGAGTAGTAAGTTAAAATGCTTTGAATATTCAAACTCTTAAACATTCAAAGTTATAGACGGCGGAGCATTTGGTCACAAAACAAAGGTGTCTGTCCCTATGAGTTGTCTTTCAAGTATTTTTCAACCAGAAGTGTACGCCATCTACTTAGGCGCAAAAGTTAATCTAGAAGTGAAACTAGCGGATTGCCATTCTGAGCGACAAAAAGGCTGCACTGAAGGTCTTGTCATCTTTGAGTGTCCTTGAGTGTACAGAGAGATTAAATCTATTAGAGACGTAAAATCACATTTAACAAATATACATAACAGAGCACAAATGTTTACCGGAGCACGAGTTATTGGGTGCTTTGCCCAAAAAGGCGGTCTTGAAACTAATAGAACTCGAATCCTTCCTGATTATGTGTCAAGATGGCATCATAGAAGAGCCTAGAAGCAAAACTCTGAGACTAAGAGACTTATAGTCGCACCAAACCAAATCCTTACTGGGATGAAGTATCCAAAAAGATTTAAACATCTCATAAGCTTCCATAAAGACAAACTGAGAATGCTTACTACTAAAGCATTTTCCAAATATCACACCATGTTCTGCCTAAAACAGATCTCGAAAAAGCAAAGATATTTGCTCGTCAGTATTCTGGCCCCATGAAATCGAACGTTCTCCAAGCATTGCTCAAAAGGTAAAAGATACCCTAGAACAAGCGCACCAGCTAGACCCACCCAGAAAACATTTCTCGAAAAATGAAGTTAAATAAGTGATAAAGAAAAACTTAAAGAAGAACGGCCAGTGAATATGACCTCAGAGCAGGAGAAGTACTGAAACAACTTACCGAATAAGGACTCAATTTCTTTACGTGCATATATAATTCCATTACATTCCCTAGGTCTGTTCCCCATCAATGGAAAGTAGCTCAAGTAAAAATGATCCCTAAGCCAGGAAGAAGCACTGAACAAGTCGAATGATATCGGCCCATCAGCCTATTGCCTCTAAAGTAATGGAATCCCTTATGATACCTATAATTGAAGACCGAAACATGCAACATAGTACCATCGAACAGGTACAGAGACTCATAAATAGTACTTACAAAGCATTTCAACAAAAAACAATAATGCACAGCGGCTCTTCTCGACATATCTCAAACCGTTGATCACATTTGGCATGATGGCTTCCTCTAAAAAATAGAAAACACTCTACCGATAAATTGTTACATATTTATTAAGTCCTATCTCGAAAATGGATATTTCTTTGTCATAATTGGCTCCCACCTCAAGGTGGTCTCCCAAAACCTGCAGAAAGGACTTGATTAAATAAGTCATTGGTTGAAATAATGACGCATTATGCCAAACGAGACAAAATCTTCTCAAGTCACTTTTACACTAAATCAAAAACTTCCCCACCCGTTAAGCTCAATAATACAAAACGTCAAATCATCGTTGCAAAATATCTCGGCATGTATGCAAAACACATATTTTCACCAAACGGAAGGCTCTATGAATAACTCAGAAGCCTATTTGGGCTAATATATTGAAATTCACATGTTTCTCTCGAAAGCAAGCTCTTTCTTTACTTAGCTATCTTGAAACCTATTTGGACAAATGGTATTCAACTTGGGGATTCCGCCGCCCCTTATTATCTCACAAATACTCAAATTCATCGTGATCTCAAAGTACCCACAATAATTGAAAAAATAAGAAAATATGCCACATCACACAACACACGACTCCAATCGCACTTAAGTCCTCTCCTCACAATAATAATTGCAAATACCATACCCTTCATCAGACCAAAGAGAAAATCTAGAAAAGACCTGATATGATAATACATTAGTCTAAATTAGTATGTATCTTAAAATTAGTAAATGGTTGCACCACTCGGTGTATTCCATAAATGCTTTTCTCTTAAATACATTAAATTGCTTTAAGTAAAAATCTTCCTTAATGTTTAAAAAACAGATCGCAAAATGGACAAAAAAATTGTATTTGTAAAATTACTATAATATAGTATTATATGTAACCCGATCTCAAATGCCTTAAATAATAATGTCCTTAAGTACCTCGCGGTAACCCTGTATAATTTTATTTTAATATAAGATCAAAAAGTTTACTCACTCAGCAAAATGTGCTTTTTTTATACCTATTTTGAAAAGCAGCTGAAATCGCATTTATAGTATTTTTTATTTTTAGATTTATACAAATATAATACACGGGTACAACAAAAACTAATAACCCTTTCCAACTAAGCCAAGTCTACTTAAACTACTTTGCACTCTTGATTAAAATATCAGCTCCATGATTCTTTGCTTATTTTGTTTATTTACTTGCCTGCCATAGCAATCGCCTTAAGTCGTAATTGTTTTCAGTAAACGTCTTTCAAACAGCTCTTAATCCACTTAAATACCCCTCTACCACACTATCGCGATGGCTTAAAGAAATTGACAACAATATTCGCTAGCAGTACCGAAAGAGAAAAGGTTGTGGGTAGGGTTGAAAAGTGACATTTGGATACATGAGCCGACTAGAGGTGGAGAAAGGAATTTTAGCGCCAGAGGTCACTAAAACGTAAACGAACTTAAAATCAAGATTCCACATATTTTAAAGTCTTAAGCGCACAAACGCGAATAAATAGCAAAACACTTTTCACTTGCATTTTAATCTTGACGCTACAAAGTGGACATGGGTATACTTTAAGCTTATGACAGTGGGCGTTAAAAACGATATAAAAGCGCGTGATGGCTTTTCTGTAGCCTTTCGTTTGTTTCAAAATTCAATAAAGGCATTTACAAATATTATCATTACCCAGTGATTGAATTTGTTTAATTTCACGGATCGACAAAATAAAACCCTTTCCAAAATAATAAGATTTCGGCAATGGATTCTGGTTGAGGGGACAAAAAGAAATTTAATCGGCAATTTGGAAATGTAACAAATAAATCTTTGCTTAATACAGAAATTTTTACTTTATCTGGAGCTTTCTTATATCTACTGAAATTTTACCAAAACGACTTTTAAAAAACATCCTAGAGAAATTAGCATAAGCTTAATCAATATAAATTGAATTTGGGGTTTTGGTGTATAAAAGACTAATCTTGTGAAAAATATGCTTATGGTTTAGCCCTCTATATACCTCTGTTATGAGTTCTTTTTCTGGCCTTTCTAAAAATGAGACAACAAAGTTATATCTATTGAAGAGTTAGAAGGTTAAAAAGCTCAACAAAACTGTTGCCGTTATTTTGTACATATGTATAAATGCTGAACTTATCATATATCTGAAATATGAAGATCACATTCTTTCCTATGCCGATTTTCCATAAGAAAAGGCAAAAGAGAGAAAGCTTTGTGTGCTATACTTAGCCTATTTACGTGGGTATTAAAAGGGCAATGCCCAATAAGAAAGGGGCCGAGCCATCCAAAGTTAGTAAAATTTAAATTCTTTCAAATAACCCCAAAAAAAGAAGTCCAACGGTGTCGTTGACGTTTAGGTGTGGTTCACATTCAACATCGGCCTTTGAACACCCTATATTGGGTGTTTAGCTGAGCTCCTCCTTATATTTGTGGTGTGCGTCTTGATGTTGTTCGTCAAATGGAGGGGCCTACAGTTTCAAGCCAACTCCGAATGGCAGGTATTTTTATGAGGAGCGTTTTCTTGGCAGAAATATACTCGGAGGTTTGCCATTGACTGCCAAGGGCCGACTGCTATAAGAAAAAAATGTTTCTTAATCTTGGTGTTTCACCGAGATTCGAACCTATGTCCTTTTTAAATTCCGAATGGTAGTTACTCACCACCCCATTCGGCTACGGCGGCCGCTAGCTAGAGATATGTACTTATATATTGGAAATTCGCCGAAGTTACCACGTTATCTAAGCCTAGGAAATCACCCAACGACCCACTCTTACAGGCCAACATCTCTGTTACCAGTAATGTTGAAGCGTTTTGAAAAAATAATTTTAAAACGCCTACAGTAAGTCAACTATTGAAAATAGACTTCCATTCATCATATCGAGTTCCATAAAAAGCGTTATGGAAAATAAAAAAATGAATTCAGCCGCTTTTCTTGCTGTATCACATCCCCTCGACAAATTATGGCACAAAGCGCTCCTCCAAAAACTCAAGCTCATGCTGCCAGCACAATATTTCGAGGAACTCTCATCGTATCTTAATACTATGTACTTTTGCGTGAAATACGCATACATATTCGTATCTAAAAAATATAAACACAGGTGTTCCACAGTGCAGCATTTTGGGTACTCTGCTATATCTACAACAGCAACATTTTCGGATGGGACTTTCGAAAACGCAACAAATAAGCTACAAGAACCTAATTGGTGGAAAATGGAAAGTAAAGCAAAACAACAGCAAGTCAGTTGTTCCTAAAAAAAACAAGTCAATCTTCAACGAAGCATCGATAATCCCATACATCGACGAAGCCAAATATCTCGGCATAACACTTGATGCCGAACTGCCCTGAAAAGTTCATATCAAGAAAAAACGAGGGGAGCATACTTTGAAATTAAATAAGCTACAGCTCCTCATTAGTAGACGCTAAGGCTTATCAAACCGCAACAGATTCCCAAACCTCACCAAATAGCCAAAAGTAGATCACCTCCATTCAACGCCTGCAAAACAAAATCCTGCGGAGTATAGCAAACGCGGCGTACTATATAAGGATTAGCCACGTTCATCGTGATCTTGACATACAAATTGTGAGTGAAGTAGCAAAAGAATTTGCTATCGCTCACAAACAGCGACTAAAAAATCATGTCAACGATGCAGCATCCATCCTTACTTCAGCTGAGTTCTTCTGAGTTCTTCGAAGACGTCTAAAACGCACAACAGTAGCAGAACTTGTGGACAGCGAGTAGCGATTATATTTTAAAATGCTTCCTGAAACAAGTTAAAATATCAAATGAGAATTGATTATATCCTTTATATATACGAGGTGCAATTGTACCACAAAGCCTAAGAATAAAAATTTTTTAAAGCAAATATTTATGTCGATTTTTTTAAATTTTTCAAAATGTTGATAGTAATAGGAAATAATTGAAAAAATTGATAGTAAACTGATATTAAAGATTTGAAAGTTGTATAACAACTAAACATAACTCCAATCGGTTGATTAATTTTTGATTTGTTATAGTTTAAAAATTTTTAATATGATTTTTTTCACACATTTTGGTGCACAGATACTCCTTTTTTATGAAGTTTATGCAATAATTGCCAAGAAGAACCTTTGCAAAGGGACTATCTTCAAAATACAAAAAAAACCATGTGCGAATCGGAGCAATCTGTAGACAATTAAAAGCATACACATTTCAACCCTACACAATTCGGAATTCCATTTTATAAGATATTTAAACTTACTGCTTTTAAATTTTGTCATTTAAGTAAAAAGAATTCAAATTTAAAGAAAATACTTTCTTTTTTTTGGCACTTTGGGTACAAAAATGGTAAATATTAAAACATTTATAAAAGTAACGGTAATTTTTTAATATGCAAACAAAAAAGTTTTTATTTTTTTATTAATACAGGCCAAAAAATATGTCAGAAAAGATGAGGTCATAGAAATAAATACCATTTTAAGCAAATTTCAAGGTGAACGTAATCCCCCATACTTTTAATTAATATTTGTATTTCTAAAAAACGGGAGTATCAAAACATAAAATTTTGATCAGGCATTCCAACAATCTGCGTTAAATAACTATTGCACCAGGACTTATTGACAACTTTTAACAATTCATATGGGTCTTACTATATTTTCATAAGTTTTTATGAACTTATAGTTCATTCTTTTGCTAATCCCATATGAATTCAAGTTTCATATACTGTAGAAATTTAAAAAAAAATTAACAAATTTTAATCAAAATTTCACACTTTATAATGAGAATACAAAAAAAAAAACTTCGAGTGCGCATATTCGAGCACATTCAATTTCAGTGAAACTTTCAGAGTAAGAGTTTTAAGACGCTGAAAGATTTCACTGATTTTTGGCATTTTTTCCATTAAAAACAAATGTCATCACAAACAAAACATACACAAAAGTGTGTAAAAAAACTACGAATATGTAAACAAAAGTACGAGCTATTTGAACCATTACAATTATTGTGCTAAAATTACAACCCTTATTTCAGCATTTTTCATATAACGGACTCGCTTTTCTGCATTAAAACAACGATGCCACGCAATAAGTAATTGACGTTGGCAGACATCTAATTTTTTATTCGCCTAATGATTTTTTTTATATATCTCGACGCTTCATAAACTCTTGCTCTTCTTAATAAGACATCAAAACAAAAATGATGCGAACGTCACACGGATTTCACAACTCACGACGATGGGATTAATATTAACTATGTGCAGTTTGTATATTCCAGACTAAAGCACTTAACTTGAATTCCAGCCATATTTTAAAACAACTTTAAGTACACAATTTATTTTGTCAATGACACCTTTCTACCTTCAAGTTCGTCTACCTGCGTCTGGTGTTTGTACACCATTGTCATTGTCATTGCTTTCACAACTAGAAATACTTTTTTTGTTATTATTTTTTCATTCAACGTCTGTTGGTACTGTGTTATTTTCAACAGTCTCATCCACAGCTGGGTTACGTACACCAAATCGCATTCAATAGATAGAATTATATTCTGGTTTTACACTCTCAGTTATCTGCTTCAAGCCTTTACAATATTTTCTCTGTTCTCTGTTGACTCGCCTTCTTATTGTGCTTTTGTATTGTAGAATCTAACGTTTTTTTATTTATTTATTGTTTTGCTACTTGAGCTACTGCTCATTTTAGCGCGCGTCATGCTGATTATGCCGGAACACGCTTCGTTTCTTTTTAATGTTACCAATTACATCAAATTCCATTTCGCCCTCATTCGCTTGCCACTCTCCCATGCGCTAACTGAACGCCACCAATGCGCTTTGCACGCGCTTGTTGTATTTTCTAATAGGATACACCTCTTCACTTTGCACTCTCCCCATTTTAGCTTTCACTTAGTCACATTCATTGTGTCATCATCAGTTGTGCCATTCGTTCCATTTTCCTTTCAGTCAATTCATCACTCACTTTCCCCCGCTTGCTATACCTACGTGTAATACTTCTTTATTATTGTTGCTGTTGACATTTTCGAATATACCTAGATCTATGGCGCGTAACGTCACGTGAAGGGCAACAGCTGCTGGCGATATACTTGTAGACTCGTATTCATTTTTACGCATTTATGTTTGTTGTTATTTGCCGCCAACAAAGTGAAGTGGTGCGTCAATGGTCCTTGACTCAACTCAGCACGTCCACTTCACTTTTACTTCTTGCTCTTTACTTTTGCTCACTTCACTCACTTCACGTTCAGCCCTTGGTGGCCCCGCAGCTCGCTGCCACTTCAATTGCATTTAATAAGACTTTGCCGGAGTGTTAGTGCGTTTCGTGCTTTAACGGGGTGTTACCTTTATTAGGCCACACAAGGTCAACTTAACTGGTGCACAGTCATTTAATCTACTTCAAATTATTTTTTAAATTACTAGTAATTGCAATTTTATTGCCCGAATTTACAAAAATTTCCGAGAGTGCGATGAAGATGATTTGATGTACAGAAATTCACGAAAGTGGCGAGAGTTTTTGGTTGCCATTTAGTTCTTTGGAGGTGTCCTTAAACAATTTTTTTGCATTCGCTTCAAGGAGCACTTTTCGTTCGGTCAAGTATCATGCGAGTGGGATGACATAAGGTACGAAGGCGAGTCACAGTACAGGCATTCATAGTTAAGAGCTCACCTGTGTCTGTCGCATCTGCAAATGATCGTTATCTCACTATATAACGTTTGCTCAAATAAAACACTTCCGAATCCGATTAGGCTTGAAGCGCGCCACCTAACCACAACTTTCCATTCCATTTGGTGACAATCATGGCAAATATTTTAAGGACTGAAATGCACCTGGGAAGTGTCACTGTCTGTATGGTTGATGTCATTGTGGGAGCAATAGCTGTCATGAAGAATTTTCTTTTACTGCTATTGGCAAGTGTCTCACCAGAATCCACACTAAAGCAAAAATTCTTCAACTTATAGCTAATTTGCGAAAGATACGCATAAAATTAAATTGGTCGAAGAAAGTATGTAAGAAAAGCATACGCCGTTTGGCGACCCCAAAACCGACCTAATTTTATAGAGTACCACGGAAGATCTCCAAAGGTTTTAAGCCTGAGACATTTATATAAATTGAGTTTGCTAAACTTATAAATGATACCCTTTTCCGACCTTCTGAATGTTTATACCAGTGAAGATCAAAAAGAAGATGAAGATGCCGATCATCTAATTGTCGACGACGGAGTAAGCGTCTCGTTCTCCTGACTATGACGGCATACGCATAATAATAGTCGGCTAAGGAACAAAAATGCTATGGAATTCATCAACTCAGCTATTCCAGAATAGAGGCAAAGAGCTTGTAGATGCATCACTACACTCCTACGAAAAATAGGTCGATTATAAAGGGTTTTCCAATAACAAATGTTATTTTGAATAACAAGTGCTATTTCGAGAGATGATTAATATTTTTTTATGGCCGGAATTGGATGGTATTGATCTTATTTTCAAGAAGACAGCGCTGCGTGCCACACAAGCAACGAAACCATTGATCTTTTACGGGAAAAGTTTCCGGACCGTGTTATCTCTCGAAAAGGTGATCACAATTGGCCACCGAAGTCTTGTGATTTAACACCTTGTGACCTCTTTCTTTGGGGACACGTGAAAAACAAGGTCTACGCCAACAGCCCAGCAAATTCCGAATGGTAGTCACGCACCTACCTTCGGCTACGGCAATAATTTATAACAAAAAACAGCATTTTTCTTTGAATATCATAAAAACTTATTGGAAAAGCTTTTAGCAAGTGGAAGACGGTTGTGGATGCGAAGCAAATATATTCCAGAAGTAACAGTCTTATACAGGTCTTTATAATTCGAACCTAAGCGTACAAGCCCCACCATTTTTCTTGTTATTGCAATTGAGACTGGAACTGCGAATAATATAATAATCTGAAGACATGACGGGTAACGCAATTTTTTGTCAACGTTCGATAAGTGAAGAAGCTCTTACTGAGGATCTCGAAAATGACTAAGTAGCTTCTCCTGGGAAGTCTAACACCGCAGTGAACTATTGGAAGCCAGGTTCGAAGCGTACTTTTTGTGAGAGTTCTAAACAACGAAAGGAGGTAGAATCATTTTTCCGCTTCTCTGCGAATGCCCCCGTTTCAGATTTTTGGGATACCACAGCCTCACCAATTTAAGTTCACTTTTGCTGTGGAGGCAGATCACCCATAAATTGGTTAGGTCCGTTACTAGATGGAGTTTAATAGTTATGCGTTTTGAAAGAGCCAATCCGCATGGTGCCTGTTTCTATTGCGAATATAAAGAGACATTTTCATCCCAATGCTGAGATATCTTCCAATCCATAAAACGGTATTACCTTCAGCTATTTTAAGCGTGTTTTGAGCAACGCAGACATATACTAAGGAGATGCTATATAGTTTCCCTTGTGCCCGAGATTCCTATCATATAACCATACGTTGCTACTGGGCTATGTCCCGTCAGAAAGCCTATCACAGCGATAAACTCGTGTTAAGGATAGTATAAATCGAGTACGACTGCGATCATCAAGATCTTAGCATTCCTGCATTCCAGAGTACAGATTCTCTCTTCTTGTCCTGTATAATATTCGTATTGACTTTGGTATTTTATCCAAAATCCAAGGATAGAGATACCCCGTTCTTCGCTAATATCTTCTACTATGTCGTTCCCTTCAAGCCTAGGTTAGAGCTGAGGAAATTTTCTCTGGCAACCGAATGAACTTCCATAACCACCAAGTGAGTCAAATATTTTTGAGACTAGCCTGTTTAACCTCACCCAGCTCTCACAGTGCACATCGACGTTGGCAGAAGAAGACTATATCAGACTACAGAAAGCCGTGGCTTCATTTCGAGTTTCTAATAATTCCAACAATTGATGTACAAAGAAAAATTGGTTATTACGAAGAGGAAACGACTAACGTACATTGGAGAGTTCGGTGAATACTGCATAGATGGTTCCTGCATAACAATGAAGGAAGTATTCAAGTTTATAGGATACTTTATTATATTGATTCTTATAACTAATTTCTATTTGCTTACCCGCTTCAAAAGTCGACTTAATTACGTTTCAGAGAAAAATTGCAGTATTCAAATCGGTTCAAAAGATTCCTTAGCGTCAATTCATGCAGCACATATCGAGCTGCTTCTTGAGACGAGTCCAAGTTTTTACCTTGGTCGTAGTAGTACGTAAAAATATAATGTATAAAATTTCCTTTTTTTAACTCCATTTTGAAGCACAAGTGACTTCATCAAGAAGAAATTAAAACCTAGAAGTCGCATCTTCTAAACTATCAAATTTCTATAAACCAACCAACCCTGTCACCTACGTTTAAAAAGTTCACGATTATGTAACTCAAATGTCCATGACTGGCACGGCTAGACAGCATGCTTCAAAACATAATAAACGGAAATAGGTAAACGTTACGTTCACTTCAAAGTTTCTATTAATTTTCTTTTTCAATTTACCAGCGCGGTTGTTGGCACTAGAAACTCATTGAACCCAAAGTCAATGAAACCACTTGAACTTTTATGTTGGGCAGCAAGCCAAGGAGGTACGGCATAACACAAGTCACTCGAAAACAATAAGTACATATGTACGTAAGTATATGGATATTCAAACACACAATTTAACAACATATTTGAATTTAGAAATTTTTGTTTCATTACAGCAACTCGTAACGCTCGATATAAATATTTAATAACTTTCTATTGTACAAATTTTGCTGGATTAGTGAAATGTGAATATTGTAGTAAAATATGAAATTTGTCTCTCAGGTAGGTACTTGTAAACTATAGCGCGTTTCATATGTAGAGCAACAGTTTAAAATCACAAGTTAGAGGAAAATCTTCTCCACACACTGCTAAAGGATTGAGTCATCTATATAGTCTGTTATTATAACGCATATAAATCAAGTTAATTAAGCTCAAGGCAAGCAGATATTAAAACTCACTTTTGATTTAATCATTTATTTTCATTCATTCATTTGGTCAATTTAGGAAAACAACTTGTCCTACAGCCTACATACAACTAACAGGGTTCGTAGGAATTACATATAAGTATATATATGATACATGTTTCGTCACTACTTAAAAAATTCATTGGGTTATAATTTGAACTCACATTTAGATAGCGCTAAATCCAATGCCAAAGAACTGTAAATCTGGTTAAATTCATTTAATTTTCTAATCAAAGGTACTTTCGAGACATAAACAGCTCTAATTCGCTATAGGAAGAAAAAATCATTACCTCGAAGATTTTTTCGAGGTATGTGAAAATGAATGCGTGAAGGCGAGTCAACTGTCTCGTTTATAATATTGAAGTGAAAGCATACTTCTTCTACTTTGTAACAATTTTAAATTTAGTAATGCATACCTTGCATTATATGAAGGAATCGGATCAGTGCATTTCGAAAATCTGAGCGCAAAACGAAGAAATTTCTTTAGAATATGAACAATCTATTGATGTGGCACTGATGATATGGCCTCCAAATATAGAAGGCATACTCCAGCTTGGGTCGTACGAGCGAAGTAAATAGTGACTTAAAAGTGTAAGGATCCGTAAAATCAGAAGCAAAACGCCAAATGAAGGCAAGTGTAGAATACGATTTGATGATGATAAAATTCAAGTGATTCAGAAACCGAAAAGTAGAGTCAAATACTACTCTCAAATCTGTAATTACATTGAAAGTAGCGAGCTCTTTAAGGCCCTCGCCTTATTTGAGAAGATATTTTTTGGTGTTTTTTAAAAGCGTGTAAAATGAAAACGAAAAAAGATTTTTTATTTTTATTTGCAGTGTTTTATTTTCTGATCTATTGCTAAAAAATAAAAAAATTTCTCTGGCCATACAAGATTAGTGCAAAAAGTTCTCAGCTTTCAAAACATGGTCTTCACAAGGATAATGTACGCGGATATAGCCGGTTCTATTGAACAGATGTTGATTACATAAAATTTAAATGACGTAAAATTTATATCATTATCCTATAAACTACGATCAAAAAATGGTAAAAAAACGGATTTTAATCTGTGAAAGTCTGCCTTTTTTAATTAATTTTTTTTTTAATGATCATAGTTCACGCGATAATGACATTCATACTTAACAAGAACCTTTTGTCTTTTTGATTTAAGAGACCTGTGAGTTCCGAAATGCGTATCGCCAACGATACACCTTTGTTTGGAAGACCATTTTTTGCCGGCGACCGCCGTAGCCATTCGAAGAACGTAGATAGTCACAAATAGGAGGAGGAGCTCAGCCAAACTCCTAAAATAGGGTGTAAACGCCAATTACATATCTATATATATTTTGTTTATCTAAAGCTGACTTCTTTTTGGACGAGCCTCGTATGGCCAAAAGACAATTTTTTTGTTTTCACAATGGATTAAAAAAATTCTGAAATTCTAAAAACAAAAATAAAAAATATAAATATTGGGTAGTCGAAAAAGTCTTTTCGTATTTTGTCAATAGATGTCGTTAGAGTCATCTATCTCCAGTGCTACCAATCACATTGTGTCATATCATGTGGTGTTAGAAAGGTGACATTTTAAGCTTCATTTAACCAAAAGAAAATTCGGAGAAGTTGAATAAAAGTTATAGCTGTTCAAAAATGAGTGAAAAAAATGAAGAAGTTCGCTATATTTTGAAATTTTTGTATAAAAAAGGAAAAAAGGGAAGAACGCCACGCAAGCCACCAATGAAATTTGTGAAGTTTACGGAGACGATGCTATATCAGTTCGTGTAGCACAACAATGGTTTGCTAGTTTCCGTTCTCGAAATTTCGATGTGAAAGATGCACCTCGCTCCGGTCGACCTATCGTTGAAAAAGTCGACGAAGAGGCTGGTTACAAAAAGAAGCTCGATGTTTGGGTACCACATGAATTGTCTGTGAAATATTTAACGGACCGAATTAACATCTGCGATTCTGGTAACAGGAGACGAAAGGTGGATCAAATACGACAATAATGTGCGAAAAAGATCATGGTGCAAGGGTGGTGAAGCACAATAAATGGTCGCAAAGCTAGGATTGACGCCTCGAAAGGTTATGCTGTGTGTTTGGTAGGATTGGAAAGGAATCATCCACTTTGAGCTGATCCAGCCTGCTCGAACGATTGATTCTACACTTTACTGTCAACAACTGATGAGATTGAAGCAAGCAATCGAAAAAAATGGCCAGAACTGATCAGCAAAAAGGCCGTCGTCTTCCATCAGGACAGCGCTAGGTCACACACATCTTTGATGACTCGGCAAAAACTGGGAGAGCTTGGCTGGGAAGTTTTGATGCATCTACCATATAGCCCTGACCTTCCGCCATCGGACTACCATTTGTCAATGCAGAACTCCCTTAATGGAGTAAAGTTGGCTTCAAGAGAAGCCTGTGAAAATTACTTGTCGCAGTTTTTCGCCAAGAAACCACAAAAGTTTTACACTGATGGAATAATGTCTCTAGAAGAAAAATGACAAAAGGTGGTCGACCAAAAGGGTACGTATTTGGTTTAATAAAGTTCATTATAAATATAAAAAAAATGAGTTGAAGTTTGATTAGAAGTACTTATTTTCGTAGACTATTCCACAAAATTTTCAAGCAGGCTTCAAACATGAGCTGTGTGTGACGCCAATAAACGTCAGACAGGGAACTAAAAGCTGTCTTATGGGATAAAGAAGAGTGTGACATGAATTGTATATGAAACAACACCCATACAACGCAAAGTTTTAAACTTTATAAAAAATTCCCAAAAACTCATCGAATTTCACACAAATTTCAAACTTTTTAATCTGAGTTTCTAGAAAAATTTCATGTATGCTGTTTTGCTGTTCATTGAGGTTTAGTAAGTGCAAGTTTCAAGTGGCTAAAAGATTACGTTGATTTTTGACTATTTTTTGAGCTGGCGATTTTTGTGTTTTCCTCCATGTTTCTCGATGTTTTTTTATATGCTTTGTGCTCTTATATAGTTTTTGTTCTAGTATAAACAATGGTTTAATAGAAAAACAAATTTCAATTAAAAAATAAATAAATAAAAAGTCAAAACTTGTCAACATGTGGTGTAAAATTGTAAACTGACGCTGACATTACGTATAGGGTTATTCAATAGGTGCGCTTCAACTTTTTTCCGATAGGGAGGGCGAACGACGCAATATTTTTTTATTTTTCGCTTCTCATTTGTAAACTTCATTAGTATACATTTCATCATGGAACGCTACACACTTGAGCAACGATTGCAAATCGTGCAAATTTTTTATGAAAATAATCGTTCTGGTGCTGGTACTTTAAGAGCATTACGGCCATTTTACGGTCCATTTAACAAGCCGTCCCGTTTTGGGGTTATGTGAAGTCATTGGTCTACAGTAACAAGCCGGCGACGATTTGTGAGCTCAGAGCCAATATTGAACGCGAAATTGCTGGAATTTCGGCCGATTTATGCAAAAGAGTGGTCGAAAATTGGGTTCCACGATTGGACTTCGTAAAACGTGCACGCGGTGGTCATGCAAAAGAAATCGAATTTTATACTTAAATGTATATGTTCAAACTCGATAATAAAAAAAAAAATTTATTAAAAAAGTCAAACCGTGGCGCAATTAATTTCGGCGGTTAGCGTGCAAATGCTCAACTTTCTTTTTCCGTTTTGCCTCCCGAAAATCACATAGCTAACAGACAATATAACGCACTTGAACAGATTTGTGTATACTTAAGTGTAAATATATATTTTTATTGTTAATATATCCCATAATAATATGACTTGATGACCTTTAATTTTATATTCGGTGGGCAACTACATTATTTACCAAAATAAAGTAAATATTTGTACACTAACGACAAAGAATGATTTTTCCTTGGTTTTTTTTTGGTTTTGTTTAATAAACAGAATGACTGTTGTTGTCTTTGAGCAAATAGTTTACTAAAGAAAGTTTTGTCGAGGATACAAATTTAATGGCGACGAATTTATTATGCTTAATCAATCATAATATATCTACTAAAGTGGTAGACATACATGTGTATATTTGGACGTGCCACAAAACAACGGCAATGGCGCATATATAATTCATTAACATATTTCGTTATTTGTTTGTTTTTTGTTAAAATGAAAGTCTTCGGGAAAAACGCTACGAACTTATTCATCAACCTAATAGTAGATAGAGAAATTTTCGGTGTAGGTTATAGACTACTTACTACTGAAAATATTACTCTGCCGGTGGCGCTGTGATCCAAAAATTTTTAAAAATCTCATTACTAGTCCGTTTTTGCTTATATTCAAACACTTTTTCAAAAAAATTGGGTTACTAAATGGCGCTTGGATGAAAATATAATGCAAGATCGTAGTTGTGGTCCATTTTTTTATTGAAATTCAGGAGGTACATTACTAAGTGACCCTTGAAAAGACAAGTACTCTGTTGACGTTCTGTCGTTAGTGAGAGTTCACATTACGCGGTGTCTATACAAACTCCAATTACATCTACAACAGAAAAACTTTCGCAACCCTGGTTGCCGGCACCAGTATTAAAAAAAACAATGGTACATTTTTAAATATACAGACCAAAATAAATATTTCTATATGGATACATAATATATAGAAATATATGTGCATAATTGTGGAAATAAAAATGCTAAAATTAATTTTTTAAAACTGAATTGTAAGCCATTGAGTTGGCAAAATTTAATCGTCAAAAGCGAGATGTTAATATGGTATTATAAAAATTTAATTGTAGAGCAGACAAAGGTATATAATATGATTGTTGAATAAGAAAAAATAGTTAAAACAATTCTAAGCAAAATAATGTTTCATATATTCAAGAAGGGTGACCCAAATTTGACCAGTAACTGCAGAGGAAATTCATGCATGAATTGTGCGGCTAAAGCTCAAAGTAGAGATTCCATACCATAGCGACATACTGGTAACCTTAACCATAAAATTAACCATTACGATATTTATATTACAAATTATTGATGACATAGTCATAAGCAGCTGATATTTCCATATACTATCACATTTGTGCAGTTAGAAGTGCAGAAACTAAGAAAAGATAATAAGTATACCACAATGCAATACAACGCAACACCATGCAACTGGTTATGGTTACGGTGAAAAACCAAAATTCAATTGGTCTCTATGGTCATGTTTATATCTAGGGATGGCACCTCTAATCGATTACAGTGTTGCCCATAAGTTGGTTATGGCACTTCTATTTTGAGCTTAAGGTACTGATGAGAATAACAAATAAAAAGTTAGAAAATTGGGTCGAATAATATAATATTATATATTATCGGAGTTTCAAGCAGGTTTCAGAAAAAACTTTTCAACTGTGGAGACAATATTTATAATTTGGCATCCATTGAACACTCAAAATTCAACGAAAACAAAAAAGTATATCATTTTGTGGATTTCCCCAGAAAACCGTTGCTGTATAAACTACTTCAAATGAGTAGATCAACCAAAATCGTCAATTTTACTGAAAATATATACCAAAATGGCTATACGATCAGACAAGAAGTGTCTGATTATTTTGAGACTGGCACAGGAGTGAAGCAGGGATATTTGTTATCACCATATATAATATCAGCTGCGCGAGCGGTCTGAAGTTCGTTACACCTCGAGTTACGGATCCTGTAACTATATACAGACCACTGATATCACTAAATATTTACTTAGGTACTCCCTATTTCCTATTTACTTTTGCTATAGTACATATCACTCCATATTTACTTATTCCCTATTGTACTCATCTTCATACATTGGTACACTACATTCATGTGTATGTGCGTATAGATGGAACTAATTTTGCTGTTGATGTTACCGCTAAATTATGAAATTTTACTGCAAGGCACAAACTGTTATATTTTGATGTGCACATTCACACTCGTGCATATGATTACTGTAATAAATCAGAAGACTATTTCAGGAGAAGCAACAAAATAAATCAGTCCTTCTTCATTTCAACTTGAAGTATTCCGTTGTTTCTTTCCAATTAGTCACTGATCGGTAGAAAAGCTTGCTGTCCACTAAATATAAATCAATCTTTAAAATTGAATTGCGGAAATTTAATTCTCAAATCTAAATACTCAAATTTGAAATCTCAAAAATCAAATTTGAAATTTCAAAATTAAATACGACAGTTTGAAATGTCTGAATTAAATTCGCAAAATTAAATTAAATGTGAAATTTTAACTGCTTCAATTATATTCAAAAAACTTGAAAAGTCAATATTGGAATATCAAAATTGAGCCGACCAAATTTAATTGTCAAAATAGATTCGAAAATCAGTTGACAAAGTTGAACCACAAAAATTTAAATGCCAAAATTAATGTCTAGAAACTGAAATGTAAAAAAAAATTAGGAAATTTAAAAAGTCAAAATTTATATGTAATTGACTATCAAAATTTATTTTCACAATTTAATTCCAAACAATTCAATCTCACTATTATGTTATCAAATTTGAAAGTTCAAAAGTAAAATTACAATGCGAAGTTTTTTTTAAGAATTTAATTATAAATTTTCAAGTGTCAAAAAGTAGTTGTCAAATTTGAAATGCCCTAATTGAAATTTCAAAATTTAGACCACAAAATTTATTTACCAAATTTATTCGTAAAATTTTAAACGGCAAAATCGGGCTGCCAAATTTTAAGTTTTAAAATTGAATTGCCAAAATTGGATTATCACTATTGAAATGTGAAAATTGAAATGTAAAATATTAAATGTCAAAATCAAACTGTCAAAACTTAATTGATAGATACGAGGGGTGCCTTTTATATTTGGCAACCCTGGTGTTGCAATCTGGCAACTGACAGCTGTATCGCAAAGTTTGTCATTTTTTGGCTTTTACGTACTCAGAACGTTTTGAAATACCAGCGCTATTTGTGTTGTTTACAGTAACTTAAAAGATTCATCTCGGTCCAAAAATGGAATTAAATCGTGAACATTTTCGTGCGATTGTTTTTTACAACTTTCGACGTGGATTAACTCAGCAACTGTCAAAAAAATTTGTTCGCGTTGGATCCCACACAATTTGTCAATCGCTTAAAAAAAGGCTCGTGTCGATTGGTCGAAGGAAATGCTCAAAAAATACGATCGCGGGGCTTCGAAACACGTCTATGACATCGTGACAGGTGATGAATCATGGATTTACGCGTATGAGCCCGAAAGTATGGGTGTTTCAAGATGAGCCAAATCCAACAAAAGTTGTTCGCGCACGAAGCACTTCCAAGCAAATGGTCGCCTGTTTTTTCGGAAAAACTGGATATGTCGCAACCGTACCACTAGAACAACGCAGAACAGTAAATTCTGAGTGGTACACAACCATTTTTTTGCCAGCTGTCTTCCAAGAAATTAGGAAAACCAATCGCCAAAGACAGATCACTCTTCACCAGGACAATGCGAGCTCTCACACATCGGCTCAAACAACTGCATTTTTGAGCACCCAAAACATCGAATTAATGGGTCATCCGCCGTAAAGTCCTCATTTGGCACCAAATGACTTCTTATTATTCCCGTACGTAAAAAACAAAGTGAGCGGTCAACGTTTTTCGACACCTGAAGAAGCGGTTGCGGCATTCAGAATGCATGTTTTGGAGGTACCTCATTCAAAGTGGCAAAAGTGCTTCGACAATTGGTTCCAACGCATGCAAAAGTGTATAGATCTTCATGGAGAATATTTGGAAAAACAATAAAGTGATTTTCGGTGATTATAATTTGTTTTTGTTCTCTAATCCCGACATATAAAAGGCACCCCTCGTAGTACGTACATGTACGTTAAAAATAAATTGTCAAAACTTAAGCGTAAAATTTCATATGTCAGAATATCGAAATTGAAATATCAAAACTGAAATGCTATGAAATTCAAAATTTAAATGTCAAAATTTAAATTCAAAAACTCAAATGTGAAAAAGTAAATATAAAAATTAAGCTGGCAAGAGATAATTCTTGATGAATTTCAATAAAAATTGCCATGTCAAACTTTGAGCCATTGCCGAAACTAAAATTACGTTTTTCCGCCTCTCATTGAAATCGAGGTGACAAGGAGCTTTGCAAATTTGGAACATTTTAAAATTTTTGTATAAGTTATGATTAAAATTCAAGCAATGTGTTCTGAATTAAGAAAATTTTCAGGATAACGATAAGCTATATTACGACAAAAAAAAAAATCCTTAAAGACTCTTGTGCTTACATATTTGTTTTCTCACACCATAGAGATGTGACAAATTTAAATAATACAACGGATTGTAAAGAGCACATGTGCTTGCGTTGAGAAGTATGTTTCGTGCACTGCTTTATTGATACGTTGGAAAATTTGTGGGATGCATGGGCGTGATGGGAATTATGTATGAACCAAGTAAAGGGCCATTAAATTTTATTAAATTTTATACCCATAAGAGAATTTCATTTATGGTTAACAATGAGAGACACTCATTCATTTAACACACACGCGCACACGCACACACAAGCAAATGAAAGCAAAAGAGCGCGCTCGTTCATTCTTGAGTAATGCGCTTCGCATATCTGAAGCAAATGCTCATTGCTATGGAAGTAAGTAAGTACATTTGCAAACTATGCCCTCAGGCGAATGCACTACAGAACATTTAAACAACCGCAAGTGGTCATGTAAGCGCCACTCGCTATAGCACACAAACGCATTCTGCACATGCGTTCATACTAAAGGTTACATATTATCACTTGAATGCATGCCATTTACCATTACACATGTTTCTATGTGATAAGAAATGACGGCGCTCGCCTTATATACTCCGCAAATGTCACGCTTCACCCTTCCTTATGGAGTTTCACTTACGCAGACATATTATAACTGTTTACACATTGTCGCAAACTACAATATTTTACTCTTCAAGTTTTCCCTTTTGTCCACCATTTCACATTCGTTTCCGCAACACTCACATGTAAATTCTTTGCGGAAATACGCGTTTACAGGCCAGCGCATACAAATGCAAGTGCGTGAAACGGAAAACGAAACCAAACAGACGTATGTTATTTTTGACAAATATGCTTTATGCCAACTCCACTTACACCCTTAAATTCACCCTAAGTTTCGCATGTGCAATTAAATATTAAGTGAGTATGTGTCGTATGTATGTATATAAATGCATCAACAATTTTAATTTCGTTAGGTAACGCTTGTTTATAGTTAAAATATGCCGGCTCCACATAAACATATGCGCGTATAAAGTAAACAAATGTCAGTGAACTGTCAACCTTTTAGCCCGTGTGTGTGTGGGTATGCGTGTAAAATGTAAGATTATTTATGCGTAAACATTTAAGCAAAACTTCTAGCTGGTGACTTTTTCATGCCTAAATACTACTGCCGAAATATCGGTTCATCGTTATTGGAAAAAGGGGCGTGGCAACGGCCATATATATTAGAGCTTTCATACTGTTCTTGTCTCTGGGATTGTTCAGGCTAAGATATTGGAATTATAAGGTCAGTATAAAGTTATTACAATAAAATTCCATTCTAATACCGAAAAATGGGAATAACTAAGAAGAATCAGAAGAGGATTCACTCCAGTCTGACAAACTCAATACATCATTTGAGCCAAGTATTTATGCCATATCAGACTAATAAAATTGTCCACAAACCTATTATCCTTGTTTCATATTTTTAAATCAATTTCCAACTTATACAGACCGTCAAAAAACTAAATAACCTCCACATTTTGACCAGCTTGGCTATTTTTCTTTTATTTTTTTATTTTTTAATTTTTATTAATATTTCATAAGAGTATAGCTGATTGTCTATCAAAAGCTATATAAATGTAAGACCATTGGGGGTGTAGAACTTTCAAAAAATCGATTTTTTTTTATATTTCGAAAGCAAAGGCTTTTAAGAATATACTGTGGACATTTTGGAAGAGTATTCCCAGTATTTTCGATTCTACAGCCATTTTAGCAGGTACAGTCAGATTCTTCACGCGGCGGCATCAATGGAAAATATTCACTCTCAAAACTTTAAAATCAATTATCTCAAAACTACTTTTTTCCGCCTGGTGTTGTCAAAAATAAATAAAAAAGTATTCAACAGAATCGTCTGAAATTGTAATATGTTGTTCACAACATTAATGGCTATCGTCCGTGCTCACGTCATATTATTATTTCAATTATTTTGTATATTTTTGATTAAAAAACTGTAAAAACTCCGATTTTTTGAGTGTCAAATTCAAAACTGCGCCATTTTGTAAATTTTTTTTATTCTACTACGGGACATAGCTACAGTCATACTGATTAATATTTTTTTTAGGTTTTTGTGATTCAGATAAATAGAAGAGCCAAAGTGTGCAAGGGCCGTCAAGGTCCAATTTTTCGGGAGGGTCAGCGCCATTAAAAAAAAATGTCATTTTTGTATGCAAAATAAGCCTAAAAAATGTTTATATCGTTTTTCATTTGTTTTTATTGTTAAAGAAACTCCTGAAAATACCTTAAATTTTCAAGCCGGGACCTCTTAACATCAAACTTTACATAAAATATAGAAAATTTGCATAAACTGTTCACCACGATTCCATGTTTTTTCTTTTCTTTTGAGTTTCTAAACCCAATTTTGGTACACAGATTTATATTAATTATTTACATTTTGAAATTAAATTAAATTTTAGAATAGTAAAGCGCAAGCTCGAAATAGCGAAAACACTCGTTCAGTTTCACAAGCTTTTCCGGGACAGTGTCGTGTAATTTCTCCATATAACGAATGATTACGAAAAAAACAGTGAAACTATTTTTCGACAACCTCCAACTTGCACCTATTATATTATTATATTACAATTTTACAAGCTGTAAAGGTTAGATTAGGTTAGACTGGTTGGCAATAAGCCACGCATAGACCTTTTGGTCCCTAGCAATACCAGATGGAGACCGACCTCTATGAATACCGAAAGTAGACATCATGTAAGATGTCAGCGCTTTTGGAGAATTTAGGCTGTAAAACTCAATACAAAGAAAAATTCTGGAAATTGCAATTAAAAATCGCTGAGTTTTCCTAATTTTTGTATAAATTTTGAAATTTAGATGTACATGGTTTTTCCTAAAAAATGAGCTATACTTCTATTGAGCCAAATAATAATAATAATTTGAGTGTTCAAAAAAAGAAAAATAATCAATCTTGGACAAAATATAGCTTTGAAGTTAGAATTTAAAAAATGCAATAACGCCAATTCTCTTCATTACTAATCTAATCGGGCACAAGTGCTTCGACAGGACGATCCTAATTAATGCCTATCTCAAGAAGCTCAACCCAAAATATCTTCCTCCTTCGTTTTACGAAAGTACCGCTCAACTTTGTTGAGCTGCCGACACTTTGCCGAATCTTAGGAAAAACGGCTGGTCGGTGATATGAGTCATGGGTCGTAGGTTACGAAAATACCAATATTTAATCGTCAGTACAAATGTTCGTTCAACCCTTAGCATTTTACTGAATGAAAACCACTTTCAACTACGAAACAGGTCACGAGAATAAATTTCACCAAACAAAAGACAAATAAGAAAAAAATACTAAGTCTTAATGAAAGTGCCAGTAAAATATTTACTAGTGCAAGAGATGAGCACCAACTTCAGTATCCTCAGGTATCTTCAACTAAGTTCGTGCATTAAAAGCACAGTGAAACTTTAGATCTAATATATTATTTGCAAAATTCATAAAGTTGTTTTTATGAGTTGAGACAGAGTTTTATGACCATTTGACACATGCATACACACACAGCTGTCAAGCAAGTAAAAGTATCTCTACGAGCAGCAGTATTTTACCGGAACGGTTGCTGCCTAGCTGGTTGATTAGATTACGTGAAATCAGCTAATTCTTCGGTATGCTGTTGCTCAGTAAATATTCGTAGCGACTGATGACTATCGTTGATGTTGACGTAAATTACAAACGCTGTGGGAGATATGCACATGATGAAAGTGATTGGCAGAATGGGAACATAAAATGCGAGCACTATGAAATTTACTACGGTGGAAATTTTAATATTTAAATCTTGTTTTAATATATTAATGTAAGTGCTGTAGTAGTTGCGATGGTAGTAGGTACTAAGCAGGAGTTGTGTAGTAGTAGTGGTGCAAAAATACAACAAATAAATAAAACTTTGCTCATATAATAAAAAAACATATCTATAAATGTTAGTTTTATTCGATTTTCCGTAGGTTTTTGGCAGTAACCCCAAAACTACCTAGAAAGCAGTTTTTTGGCTATGTCTCGGAAACGCTTGGAAAAATAAACCAAACCCATTTTTATGCTCAGCGAACTCAAATTAGTGTAAAAGACCTTCTTTTTACGAAGTTTGTTATGTTTATAAGTTTATATAGAGAAGCCACAATCGAAGCTCAGACGATGCCATGGTGCACATCCAAACTGGTCAATTCCTGTAAGAAGGAAATCACACGTCTGGGGTGTCTAGGTAACATATCTCTGATCTGGGTTTCAGGACATAGGAACATAAAGCGAAATAAACTTGCTTAAAAGCTTACCCAGAAGTGGTCGATTGAATTGGTCTCTGATCACCTAGCAGGTCATTTGCACGCCCATACGGTTTTTAAAAGAAATTGCACAACTTATTTCTCATAAAAACGCAAAAGAAATGGTGTTCCATCTTGATAACCCTTTGGCTCCAATACAATAGACGCAGGACCCTGAAAGCCCTGGAGCATGCGCACCATTCAATTTCCAAATCTGTAGCTGTGTTTACCGGTCATTAAACGATCAGCACACACGCAAAAAATATAAGTTCACCATTTAATCCACATTGCAAAAGTTGGGTGGACCTTTCAGCGAAGGAAACTAACTCTTGACTACTTCCTCTGTAAATGGCTGCGTTTGTAGGATACACAATTAAGGTCACTGGGTGCTCCTTTCTTCGAGAGGCCTGGGACAGTGCTCAAACCTATATCCCATGAATCTCCTCCAATACATAAACAGCTATGGCTGGCTATTAAATCAACGCTTTAGTGCTTATTGGAGAGTGCCAGTTTGGTACTTTAACCATTTCACCTTCCTACATATCTAATTGTATAAATCAAAACAATTTTAATCCAAATTTCTTATTTTATACAAAAATTAAAAAAATTCCTTACATATGGAACAAATTTAGAAAAATCACCAGAATTTTTTATCAACTTCAAACGTGCACTTTATTATCCTAAAATAAAAAAAAAAAAAAACATGCGTAAAGTATGGCGTTTTTATAATTTTTATATAACGTTTAAACTTGAATATATATGGTTTTTGCTAGGCAATGAGCTAAATTTAAAAAACTAACTAATCAAGATATTTATATGACGCGCTACCGTTTTTCATGCGCAGAGCTGCGTTTCCTTGGTATTTTCTAGCTTTTCTATAACAACTTGATATACTCGTGCTTCGCTGCCATCCATTTATAATATTCTTCAATTACTTAGTTTTCAGTTAAAAATAGCTTGTGAAATTTAAAATTTTCAATTTCATATTGTAATGCGGATACTGCTTAGCCACAATATCAATTCAATTAGTGGTCTCTTGTTTACGATCTTTCTATCTCTTAATTTTCTTTTTTCTAAATGACTGGCTTGCATGAAAATACTCATGAATTCTATATGAAGCCGAAGAAGCGAATGGAAATAAAACAAAAATATTCTCACATATCTGCCAAAGAAATGTCAATGGCGCATGCACAGAAAAAATTGAAAATATCCCAACGGGATATTTAATAATACTAAATATTTGGATGGAACTGTGCATCAAAAGTCAAAAAACGGCAAAAAAGAAATTATTCAACATCAGTTTTAAAAAAATTAATAACGCCCAGTCGCAACTCAAACTAAAACCGACTGTTTGCTGTTGGTGTCATTAACTCTATTTTCTGGTTTTAAATTCTAACCCCACACAAACCTTTCAACCGACTTGCTCAGCAATAGTTTCTATATCTTTTTCTGTCTCATGTTCCTTGTAGGTATATATCTTCCCAACTTCATTCCACAAAATTACTCCCTGTAATATCACTGTAAGAGCTTAATTCCATATTTTTGAGTAATCCATTTATTTGATTCAGTACCTCGGAGTCCTTGTCATACGCGCTAAAATTTCTTAGAATTATTTTGATAATTAGGGCTTAGTAAACCATTCCATTTGTTTATTATCAGGCTGGTAACTCTGCATATCAAAAAATTAATTAAACTCAAACTGAGAAGTGCTTCTTATTCCAATTACTACCGAACAAACGAATTGCTTTCGAGGCACTATACTGATAAAATTATATTCAATCTTATTTTGAATTGCAAAAACCAGCATAAAAGGAACAGCAAACTGTATCGTTTTACTCCTCAAATTAATGCACCTGTATCTAGCAGGTGACAACGATAGTTCATCCTGGGTCACTATAGAAAAGAAAAATGACAAAAACAATTCGCTTACACCATTGTTTTTCTGCAAATTACCCACTTTCCTTTACCTGTACAAGCCTGTAAATGCCTTTTAGGGAAACACATTTTTCTTGGTACTCAGAAAACTGTACGACATCGGTTTCAACCTTTACTCAAGTTGTCAATTAACGATTCACGATCTCGTATATAGTTTTCCAGGACCAAGAAGATATGATAATCCTACTTTTTATTGTAAAGTCTGAAGAATGTGGAGGATATGGCTGACTTCCCATTCACGAGTAAAAATCACATCCGGAACCATGTTTGTTATATGAAGCCTTGCGTTTTGCTTTTCCCTATAGAACATCCGGCTAGTCGAAAAGACGGGAAACCCTCTTTGACCTGTTCTTTCACAAACAGTGAAAGGCCCAAATTACCCAACTACTTTTCTTGCAGTACCCGCACCCTTTTTATTTAATTTGGAGTTGAACTCGAACTAGAACTATTCTTTGCCAAGTAATTCTCCGAAAATTATGAGAATACCATCATCCTTCTTCTTACTTCACGCGGTTTTACGCAATTTTAGCCGAGTTTAACAAAGCGCGCTAGTTGGTTATTTTTCATGCTGACCGGCGCCAGGTAGACACACCAAGTGAAGTCAAGATCTTCTCCACCTGACCTTTTCAACGCAGAAGAGGCCTTCCTCTTTCTCTACTACCACCAGCTGGTACCTCACCGAATACTTTTAAAGCCGGAGTATAGCCGGAATACAAACCCATTCAGATGACATGATCCAACCAACGTAGCCACCAGATCTTTATTCGCTGGGCTATATCTATGTCGTCGTAAAGCCAACGTGCGAAGATCCAAGCATCTTCCGCAGAATCTTTCTCTCAAATACTCCAAGGAACGCTTTATCAGAGATTGTCATCGCCCACGCTTCTGCGCCATACGTAAGGACGGGCATGATGAGAGCCTTGTAGAGTGTTAGTTTTGTTTGTCGAGAGAGGACTTTACTACTCACTTGCCTGCTTAGCCCAAAATAGCACTTGTTTGCAAGAGAGTTTCTACGTTGGACTTTAAAGCTGGCATTATTATTGGTGTTGATGCCGCTTCATAAAGAAACGAAGTCTTTCACTTCGAAATCATAATTGTCAACAGTGACGTGGGTACCGATTCACCATTTGGCCCATTCGCTTTGCCTTTTTATCCAGTTTGGAGAAGACACAACTGACAGCGCGGTTGTTGTCCCTTACTGGACATGAATATGAACAAGTAAACTCCTATTATGTTTTCATTTAAGGAAGCCTGCCTCCGCCGAATTCCTTCGATTTCCTGTCTGGTTCTAATGCTTCTTGCTTTGTAGCAGATTGAAATTATTCGCTCAGTTAAGTCGTACCAATACTTGTTTAAATTTATAATTTGTGCAAAGTAAAACACCTCATAGTTAAGTTTTGTCTGGCATTCCTGAATGCGAAAAATAGAAAAAAGCTAGTATCATTTATTAATATCACGATCTCATATGCTGTGGCGTTCTCAGGTACTATTATTTAATTTGAAATAAGTATCGTTTCTTAATTTAATTTCATTTTCTGAATATTTACGGCACCGGTTAGGTAAGGTTGAGTATGACATATTTAGGTCTGAATAGTCTCATTGAGATACCACTGGAGCTCGTCCTATACACTCCTGAATCTTCTCTGAACCAACCTGTTGGTTTAATGAATTTGGTAATTTCGGCAACGTCCGAGGAAGTGTTCCATGGTTTCTTCTTCCTCAATATTTTGATAGCTTCGACAGAAATCATTACATGATATCCCCAGTGTATTTGCATGCTCTCCAATTAGACAATGCCTTGTCATATTTCTCGTATCCTGTCTCCTAAGATTCAATACCGATTTGCTGCGGGCGTGCTTCCATTCAGAGCAAGTTTAGCAAACAGATGACTGCCTCCAATGGGCCTTAACAGCATTTATTGAGTGTTTATCTATAATTTGTACATAGCTAACGGAATCGGTATTAGTAAATTATCAGAGTGCATATTTAGTGCTCTCTTTCCTTGCAATCCCACCTGCTTTGCAATTACCCTTTATTTCTATGGTCTGGTACCCGGATCAGGTTTATTCTAAAATATTACAATACTTCGGCATTCAACTACCATTTTTGACGAGTGTTTTACTGACTCCAGTGATTTCAGAGCTGTCCGACTTTCCAGATAAATATGTACTTACACCTCGCTCGTAGAGGTCTCTTCCTTACGAGCAAAAAGCTACCTCGTATGGTTATAACTTCAGCCTGAAATACACTATAGGGATTAGGCAAGCGAAAGGAAGCACGGATGGTAAGTTTTTCAAAATAAATTTCTTCACCTACCCATTCATCATCATTTTAATCATCCACAGTCCTCTTTTGAAGGAAATATTGTGCTAAAGAGCTTATTAAAATTAAGCATTACACTGCTACAAAAATTTGTAGTAACTGGAATAGTGGAAGATTTTTTGTAATTTAATCGAATGCCTTTCATTGAATGGTTTTACGAAAATAAGTTCTCTAAGCAACAGTTCTGACTTCGCAGCTAGCGTACTATGTAAGTCAATTGGCAATAAGTATGAATTTTCGTTTTAAGTATACATTAGGTGCTTCCTTGGTAGTGGTTCCGAAGGCTCCACTTATACATAGTCATACTACTCTTTGAATACGAGTACAGCCATAAAAAGAGCCAAACGATAGAAAAAGTTGTTTCTCGAGCGGTTGCCCTCGGCAACTTTTGTATTTTTGGGCTAGCTCTCAACTTGCTACACTGTGCAACCATTCCAAGACTTATGACTCAAAATTCGTCAATTATTCACAAGGCGCGTTGTTGCCGTCATTGCTGCCTTAATCCACACGTCATAGTTTTTACGTATAACATACATATGTATGTATTGTATTCTTCAACGCATTATATATTCAGAATTCGAATTACACTCACACTGCATCATTCATAATTTATAGGTAAATAAACATACAGACACAACAACAGTTTTATGTACGTAAGTTTGTAAATGTGCCTTGTTTTGGTTCATATAAAAATCCATTTACTAAATTATTTCAAAATTACCACAACCCCAGGCGCCATCCATTGTGTCGGCCGAAGACTGCAGGTTTGGTATTATGAAACTATGAACTTTGTAAATCTTTACTTGGTATGAGACAAAAAAACTATGAACTTGAACTTTTCTGTACTATATAAATTTATTGCGAGCAAGTTGGCTTTTTGTCTTGCTGCAGTGGCAGGTTAATAATTAATGCGTGTTTTGGTGCAGTGTCACCGAGTAGTTACGTTCAATAATATTTATTTACCTGCTGAAAAAGGCATATATATGAGTGCTTACGTTTCAGCAGAAATTATAGTCGGTTCACTGTATTATACAATATATCTGCAAAATTGTTTGCCTCCTTGCAATTGTGCGCTTTGGCGTATGAGTGGCATTTAGGCGTGACTTCTATAAAGTTGAATATGTATGGATGTGTTCATAGACAATTCATAAGGCATATATCAAGGTCATTGTAAATTTACAGACTACTAAATACTAACTTTAAACCACAGGAAAAATCGATTTTTTCAACGCAAGTCGAGCGTTTTGCGTTAAATGTCTTTAGGGAGTCATATCTCACGATGTACGGGTATACGTCGCTTAGGGTAATGATATGCGGCAGTTTCAATATGATATCATTTGTATTTGGAAAGGCGAGTTTTGTATACAGTGCCCCAAAGTAGAGGCAAAACAAGAGATACGTGCAATATATTATTCAGCGCCACCATGACTAAGGTAAAAAGTTGGAGAAGGCGGCCAAAAACAATCGTACTATTTATTCTAACGAATGCAGTATAACTGTGGTAGTTTCAAGGACTATATTCTTGTAATATACAGCATTTTTAGTGGTGGAAGAATCCCAACTTAGAATAAAAGAGCTAAGCTCATAAAATAAGCCCCCAAATCTTTTTTGATTCCCAGGTAAAATTTTTGTATTGTCACAATCTATTAAATCTGAAATTTTGTTTTCTGGAACAAGTGAAAATAAGTGCTGAAATTTGTATCGTAGCCAAATATATAGTTTAAATTATTATAGTCAAATTTCACGAGCAATAATTTTTTATACCTTTTTAATCCATATTTCCCTCACTAAAAGGTTATTTTTCTACTCTAATGGGCCTTATAAAGTCTAACTAAAATAGCACGTGGGTAGTTGCTGCAGAGTTAAAATGGAGATATTTTCACTGGAGGTATTTTCTAGCAAAATCTTGACGCAAATAATGCCACAAAATTAAACAATAAATATGGTCCCTTGATATATGCAACAACTACCGGAAACCAAATACTACTCCTATGAAAAGAGGGCATAAAAAAGTGGTTGGATGTTTTATTTATTTTCTGCAGACTTTTTGTATTCTTTATATAAAGTTTTTGTTTAAGAATACCCCTAGTCCCTAGCGAAATTTTCCGGCCAATATTTTTTCGAACATTTTAACCCTATAGCGGTCACCCACTAATATTTTATTTTTACTTTATACCCTTTAGTGAGACCGCTAAGAGATTAAGATATTCCACAAAATTATTGTCAGTGATATTTCGGCTTATTCTTTGAGCACTCAGGTAAAAAATTCCAAACATAATGTACATAGTGAAATCCAAAATAAACAAGACTGGCGTCATAAACTTTTTGTTCATGGCGCCATCTTTTTCCTGAGTTAGTGCGTTGGAAGTTACATCCTAGCTAACTTCTAGTGAAATTTGGTGGCATCCAGTTCAATGGAAGCGAAGTTATTGCATCTAAGGTATCAGTATGTTTGTGTCATCGGTACAAAAATGAGTTTCGAGCTAATATCAAATTTTGTTGTTTACCAAAACATTTGAATTGACGCAAAAAGTTTAAGGCGATGATTGTCTATCTATTTGTCTATTCATTAGTGCATTTACACGTTACAGAGATAGTTGTGAGGACAAATGGCAATAAACATGCGGCCCGCCCAAAATCCGTAATCACCGAAAGCTCCATCTAAATTGTTCGTAAATTTATCAAAAATTAACCGAAACCATCATTGAAATTCATGGAATTATAGTTGAATAACTCTAAAACATCGATTTATCGCATTTTAACTGATCATTTGGTTGGACGAAAGGCCTGTGCACAATTCATTCCGCACAACTTAACTGAGGACAAAAAATTGCTCATTCGAAAGACTTCATTAAATAGGCGAGAAAAGACGAGAACTTCCTTTACAGCATTGTAACTGGTGATGAAACGTGGTGTTTGCAACATGAACCTGAAACTAAGCGTCAAAGTGCCGAATGGAAGGCCCCAGACGAGTCACCACCCGAAAAATCGCGACATCCTGAAGGACATTCCGGTCAATGACCTGAAACATTCTTTCGAAAAGCTTTTAGATCACGCAAAACAGTGTATTGAGACCGGAGGGGATTATTTTGAATAAATGAACTCGAAATTATCAGAACAAAGCTCTTGTCATTTTTATTTTAGCTCAGCCTTGTTTATTTTGGACTTCACCTTGTATATATAAGTTCTTATGGTTCCGCGCGGGAACAAAGTGCCACTTAATATAGTTATAAAAAAACATTTACTTGAGCGTGCGAAACGGCTTAGAGGATTTACCAGATAGCTCTAGGTTTTTCATCCTGAGCTGGATGTATTCCACCCACAGATAATGATTCTGTACTTACGGCCCACGTCAAATATGATTCATGCTCTGCTAGTCTAATCATTGAAAACGTCGATCAAACCATGGAAATCAAACTGGCAAATGAGCTCTTAATTCAACGCTAGCCTCAGGAAATTGGTTATCAGTTCGACAAAATAGTCAGGTCTCACAATTTGTTTTTTCCAACCACCAAGTATCATAGTTGCTTATTTTTTTCTTATTCCTTTTTATTTTTTTTTTTTGGTTTCTTTTGTTGCGTTAATTAATCTTAATCTTTCCTTTTCTTGGTTTTACAATTTAAAGTACCGACTTCGCGTGTTTTGGGATGCGATTTAGCTTAACTTATTCACCTAAGTTAGGTTAGCTAGTGATGGCTGATCTGTAAAATCTATCTGATCTCACCTTGATCCTTAGGGTCAATTATGTTGTCAGTGCTATGTATCTGGAGTCGAAGATAGCGTTTTATGTCTTCGCGAGTTTTAGCAAGCGGTTCAGCCTTTTGTCAGCAATATCCTTGAAGGATGTAAAATATTTTGCACTTAGGCACATTTGTCGCGTCTTACAAAGAGCGGGGCAGTAACAAAGTAGGTGTTAAAAAGTTATTCATATAGCTTAATTTGAAAAAGTACTTTTTGAAAAAATAAATGAATAAAATAAAATAAAGTAAAATAAAATTTCATAATTGAAAATTTTGAGTCTGGTGCGATAAATGCCAGGTACTTGAAAGATTCAAGGATACATACATAACAAACCCTAAAATGGTAAAAAATTGTAAAATTCGACCACTGGTCGACACAAGTATCAAAATGTACAATTTAATTTGAACAAATATTTACCAAATTAATTTAAGCAACACAAAATATTGCAACTTCTTTGGTTTTAAATATTTTGCAAACACGAACACATTTTCCACCATGTAAAATGTTTTCGCTCGCAATGAGAAATTAATGTAAGCAAAACATCTCACAAGAATATCTAAATGGACCCCATGCAACACTAGCAAATAAAGCTAAAAGTTTTGTTGGGATAATGTTTCAACAATTCAGTTCAATTAGTGACTGTTGTGATAGATAATAAATGCGTCGGCAATGTTTACATTGTCAGAGCGCTCATTTGTAGAGCAACTTTTGCTAAACTGAGTTGACACAATTTGTTACCTCTCTTCGTGAGCATGTGCGGAAGTACCCACATAGGAGATATACAGTAGGCCATACAAGTTTATAAGTTATTTTTGTTAAATGTGTTCTTTCAATTAATAATAATTCGGTAATTTTAGCAAGTATACCTAGAGGCGCATACGACATGAATCACAACACTCCCACTCTCACACCACAGCATCCGCATATGCGTTATAAGTGTTGCTGAATGTATGCAGCTAGAATGTTGGATGGTGAAAATATTTGGCAGCACTTAAGCTTAGCTAAATCAACGCGGGCATTCGCAAGTGACAACACTAGAAAACAGAAATTATAATAGCTTTGGTGTCACATGTAAGCGCAGAGGAGTTTTTTTTTACCAGCTGCAAAGAGCCTAGAAGTTGTGTTTTTAGATTTCAGCAGCAGTAACAGCAGCTAAAATGTCCTTAAGCACGTAGCAAATAAAGCCAACGAAACACTGAAATAATCAGCAACCAACCGACTAGCTATCCAAGTCACCGGTTGACTGGCTGACTGACTTGTCACAGACGTTACTCCAATTTAATTCTGTCACAAACACACCAGCAATCAAAACACAAACCATTTCATTTATACGTGTATACATACAAATATGCACTTACACATATTTGAGTGTACTGTACGTTGCAGTGCCATTCTATCATTTGTTCGAGTGGCTTAGTTTGGACTATAACCCTGCAGTCAATGGTAGAAGTTCTTGTACAGTTTGCTTTGCAACTAAAGCAGTTAGTTTTCTATTTATATTTACTATCATCAGCTTGTACTTTTAACCTTTTAGCTACTCCGTAAACTCTAAAACAAAGTCTCGGCCAAATGCAAAATATTTACTAAGGTTTTTGGTTGGCAGATCCAACCTGGCGAAACTTTTTTTAATTTGTTACTTTTTGTCAAAAATGTACACTTTGGAGTTTTCGAAAATTGAATTTTTAAAACTCAAAATGTCAATAAAATTTTTCAAAATTATTCAGAAAAATGATGGCTACTTCTTAGTCACAATGAAACTCAAAAATATTGGATTAAGGCATCTCAAGGGACTCCCAAAGGACAAAATTAGGGTGTTTATTGGTATTCTCATAGGTCACTGCAGATTCCGTAACCATCTACGCAGGCTCGGAGCATGCCCGAAAATTCTATCTTCTTCTCGGATGCGTTGGGATAACTAGAAAAAGAAGTAGAAATCTCAGTCTGGTACGGCTAGAAGAAAGACACATTTACCACGCCCAATCCAGCACCAAAAGTTTATTGACAAAACGAAGTATGTATTTTGATGAGTAGAGGGCACAAAAGGTCGTTAGATCGAAGGGAAGCCTATTCCTTGTTATTTTCTATTATAATGGATCTAAAATAGAGGAATCAGGAATCTCAAATACCAAATCATTACGTTTGTCAAATTAAATTTGTTTTCGAAGTTGGTGTATAATCCTGGACGCCGCCATAGCCGATTGGGTTGGTGCGTGACTACCATTCGCAATTCACAGAGAGAAGGTTGGTTCGAATCTCGGTGAAACACCAAAATTAAGAAAAATATTTTTCTAATAGCGGTCGCCCCTCGGCAGGCAATGGCAAAGCTCCGAGTGTATTTCTGCCATGAAAAAGCTCCTCATAAAAATATCTGCCGTTCGGAGTCGGCTTAAAATTGTAGGTCCCTCCATTTGTGGAACAACATCAAGACGCACACCACAAATAGGAGGAGGAGCTCGGCCAAACACCCAAAAAAGGTGTACGCGCCAATTATGTATGTGTATGTGTATAATCCTGGACAAGTAAACAGAATATATTTTTTCTTATATAATTTCTCCCAGTTTATAGAACTTTCTAGAAAAAGATAAATAGATCTGGAAAGTAATTACTCAGAACATTTCAAGTTATGACTATTTTTGTCGGTATGCCCGAGAGCTGTTAAAGTGTTAAACCTTAGCAATGATCTACTTAACACCAATTTTCACCATCCGCACCTGCATTACACCAGTTAGCGAACTAGTTCCCATTTTCATCAGTATTTCATTGTACAGTTGTATATTGTATAGAATAAATTCGTAGTGAGGAGGTAATCCTCCGTTTTTACCGAAGATTTACCGTTGCTGTTTACAACCTCTTCCTAACTCTCGACCAATTTGTTGATGTCATTCCGCCAAAAATAGCATGGTCTGGTGTCAAACAATATGTTGAGTCAGTTTTTAAGTTAAGTTTGTTATCGAAGCTAATGCCCTTCATATAGTTTAGGCAGGGAGCGAAAAAGATGGTTATCGGTCGGTGCAAGGTCCGGAGAAGGACCTCTCATTCGAGCTCTTGGAGTGCGACTTTGACGACTTGAGCAACATAGGGCCTGGCGTTGTCGTGCAGGAGGGATTTGACCATGTCGATCAGGTCATTTTATTCGAAATAATAATAAAACTGATAAAAAATTAAATAACTCAAAAATACAAGTTTTTTAGAGCAGAACGAGGTCTATCTTCCCAAAAAGCAAGCAAATCGTTGTAATATAAAATAAATATAAAAACGCTAGGAACTTATTCCCCGACCCAACACTATGAACTAGTCAGCCTCTGCACCAGTTTTATACCCATTAATGGACTAGTTCGTAAAAAACAGAAACTCTAGTCTAATTTTTGGCGAAAATCACCAGTTGATGAGTTGAAAAAAAACTTGAAAAATGAAAAGTTCCAATATAGCTTACTATAAATTAAAATATTACCAAACGATGTTTATTATCTTCAAATTTGTTGGTCAAATTAGTAAATTTTATGTACTTAAAAAAAGTGGCGTTTTTCAATATTATAATTATTTTTCTTAAACTAAATGAAAGCAGCTTGAAATAAAAATTACAAAGTAAAGCACATCAAAAATAGAAGAAAAATACTTTTTCTTTTTCATACAACTCTAATTGGTCACTTTTCAATTAGTAAAATTCTAGTCATGCTCGGACTACTAAGAATTCTTTCATCAGAAACCAGTTCTTGAGCTAGAATGTGAGCGACTATGTACATGGATATGCATATTTTGGTAGGTATAGCTGTCGGCGAGCGTGTGTATATATGTATAGGTAAGTATTTATATGTTTATACAGTCATACATATGTCTATGAAGGTACCGTTAAGCACACAAGAAGTTCATTCACTCACCAACACTAGCATTTATTCGCTATTTTTAGATAACTCTACGAGTATGCCGTTAGGTAGCACATACACTCATACGTATGTAAATACTCTATTGCCTATGTGTACACTCCTTATTTTCAAGAGCTTTTGTCAGTATGTCTGCTAATCCTATATCCGATCACCTTTTATATATTTGCTTCTTCCTTTGAAGTTGCCTACATGAACAAATTTCGTGGAAATTGTAAGCCAACTAAAGTAAAGGGTACAGAATTCCAATTCGGTCGGAAAAGCAAAATGATTAGGTTCTTCCTGCTTTTTGGTTTTTTCATCATACTAAGCAGGACCGAATCAAGTATTTCTACTAAGATAGCTCGGGCCCTAATTTTATCTTTTTCAGTTGTATTCCGCAATTTTTCAGACTTTTATTGTTTAAGATAGAAAGAAATAAAGCTGCAACAGTTTTGGTAATTCGGTGGGCTTGAAATTCGAAAGAGACAAATAATTGAACCACTTCAGTAACTTTTAATTTAACCCATGCAGAATATTTTCCTTTTTTAAATTCTATGGAATGTAATGCTTAATCAGCTTGAACCATAAAGAAAATGAGGCCTCAAAAGATTGATGCTTAAGCAAACGGAATGTTGCCGCAGCCCCCGATTAATTTGTTGCAGCGTTCACTTCGAGATGTGTTTAAATAGTCCACTTATTGTAGCGTAAGCGTCCTCTGTAGTAAAGTCGAGCTTGTTCTCTTTGCGAGTAGATACCGAATATCAGGGGTTACTCTACGAGTGCTAAGCGGCGTCTATTTAAGCTTAAACTAATTAACTATCTGGGTGCGAGAAAACTGCATGGGACAAAAAATATAACTCAGCGCTACGAGAAGAATTTTATAGCCGTGTACACTTTTAATACTTATAAAAAATGTATATATTTTCAAGCTACAGCCAAACTATACAAAGCTGGCAGAGTGATATGTCTGTTAATAAATTATCATAGATTTTTCAGATTTATGGATTCCAAACAATTACATCAATAAAGATTTTTCGCATACCAAGTCACAGAGAGGACAAAGGATGGAGAAGAAAGGATGTCGGAGGTTGCCCTTAACTACCTGTGAACTACTTCTGAAGAGACGAGCTACGCGGAAAACAAAAATCGTTAACCCAGTGCGCTAGCTTCTAAGATATATAATCACCTAAGCATGAACTCTTCAGCTGCTCTGTATTGCCCAGACAAAAATTTACTTTTTAATTCCGCCTGCGGAGATAGCGACCTGAGAGATTATCCGTCTGATGAATCTTATAATCAGCACGGTGCATTGTCTATAGCCACAACTACTCATCGTTTGGATATCACCCTTCCCTTCCTGCATCGCCTTCCTTTCTTCAATGGTACCACAACGGACGGACTTAAATTCTCATTCGAATGTTTTCTCTTATCCCTGGTCGCATCTAGCTAGCATGGACCTCGTGTCATAGACATATAGAAGTAAAATTTATTTTCAATGAACTGATGCAAAAAACAGAAATATCTATCCAAAGATTATTTCTAAAAATACTGCATTCATAAACTTTATTAAACCTCAAAACTAGTTAACAGAGTTTGGGTATAAAGTGAAGCTGATGTGCGTGGGAATTAAAGTACTTGACGGATCTTCTATTCGAAAGTCATTTTAAGGCAGCAGATTTCATTTATAAACGTTTTCAAAAATCAACGAGATTTTTAAACACTCGAAACCAGCTTTTTATTACCCCAAAATTCAATGATCTCCAAAGCTGCATACTCTAAATTTTCTTAAACATTATAATTCCAAATTTTGAAGTTTTGACTATTATTTTTTATTTTTTTCGTTTTTATTTTAATTTTAACAAAATTTGAAACTTGGATTTATATGGTTTTTGTGGGAGAATAAACTAATATTTTCATAATAGGACTATGAATAAGTTCGTGCGGTTTTTTTTTCGAAATTTGAAACTTTATTGACGTAAAATGGTTACAAATTTAATATTCAAAATATTGTCCATCGCTTACTACTACTTTTTCCCATCTTTCTGGCAATTCACGGATTCCCTTTGTGAAAAATTCGGTCGGTTTTGCCGCAATCCACGAATCGATCCATTTTTTGACTTCATCGTAATTACGGAAGTGCTGGTCAGCCAGGCCATGTTGCATCGATCGGAAGAGATAGTAATCGGATGGCGCAAGGTCTGGACTATACGGCGGGTGGGGTAGGACATCCCATTTGAGCGTTTCTAAGTATGTTTTGACCACTTGTGCAACATGTGGCCGAGCATTGTCATGTTGCAAAATAACTTTGTCGTGTCTATCGGCGTATTGCGGCCGTTTTTCTCGCAGTGCTCGGCTCAAACGCATCAATTGTCGTCGGTAGACATCCCCCGTAATCGTTTCATTCGGTTTCAGTAGCTCATAATACACAACACCCAGCTGGTCCCACCAGATACACAGCATAACCTTCAGGCCATGAATATTCTGCGCCGACGTCGATGTTGAAGCATGGCCAGGGTATCCATACGTTGCCCGACGTTTTGGATTGTCGTAATGGACCCACTTTTCATCGCCAGTCACAATTCGATGCAAAAAACCCTTTCTTTTGTGCCGTTGAAGCAGTTGTTCGCATGCCATAAAACGGCGTTCAACGTCTCTTGGCTTCAATTCATACGGCACCCAATGGCCTACCTTTCGGATCATTCCCATGGCTTTTAAACGTTTGGAAATGGTTGATTGATCAACTCCCAAAGTTTTTGCAACCTCTTCTTGCGTTTGAGCCGGATCTTGATCGAGCAATTCCTCCAATTCGGTATCCATGAACTTTGGCGGCGCACCCTCGCGTTCTTCGTCTTCCAAGCCAAAATCACCACTTTTAAAGCGTGCAAACCACTTCTGGCACGTTCGCTCAGATAGAGCATGCTCACCATAAACTTCCACCAAGATACGATGACTTTCGGCTGCTTTTTTCTTCATATTAAAATAATGAAGAAGAATTCCCCGCAAAAACACATTATTTGGCACGAAATTCGACATTTTCAAGTGTGGTAAAAATATTGTTGTTTACGCTTCAAATAAAAAACTTATACTGACGTTTGTGCCTTACGACAGTAGCTCTCCAATGAATGTTTGGAAATGTGGATCGATGGAATAATAATCAAGTTACGCCATCTGTTGTAAAACCGCACGAACTTATTCATAGTCCTATTATAATAATTATTAAACTTAAAAAACGAAAATGTTTACAATTTTCAAAACCCTTATAAGTTAATCCCTGTGCTAGATTTATTTAACAGCAGTTTAAATATAAGGTGAACTAAAAAAAACCGAGCGCTTTCCACGAAGGGAAAGTCTGCAGTGCCTCATAAAAACAACACCAGCCTAGAATGGGAGATTCTCACTAATCAAGCCAGATAGCAAGCTTTTATTACCTCTTTCAGCATTTGCAAAATTTTCTTTATGGTAAAATATGGCTTCAAATGAGACTTATGCAGAAATATTCGAAAATGTTTTCTTGACTTAATATTTCGTTAATATCTGATATATAATAATTACAAATATTTCAAAAATATATACAAGTATATTCCTAAGCCATCCCACCTTATTGTATTGCCAAGCCACTTAACCAAAGCCAGCAGTAAAAAGATTGACATTTTGATTAGCACGAAAAGTGAGCAGCAAAAGTCAAGGTAACTATGCTTTATATAGATTCTTCAGCGAATGCATTTCCTTTCCTCATTTACGCTTGCTTTATTTCATTCGATACGATAAATTAGTTTACTTTCATCGCTTTCTCTTCCCACTGATTCGAGAGTTTTCCAATTTTAATTATCGCTCATTCGTATTGCCTGCTTAAGACGTCAAGAGCAGGCGTAAACATTCGCCCACAGGCAACCACCCACTTCACCCAATCCACCACCTCCCCCTCTTAGCGAGCGCTTCAAATGTAAGAAATTAATCACTTAACTGGGACACTGGCTTTATTGCATTTTTGAGTAGCTTGCTCGAATAGCCAAAGTGGTAAAAAATGTTCAATTAAAAATATTTTTTTGTTTCCTCTCGCAAGCGTTACTCATACGCCCCGCGAAGTGGCAACGGCTCATAGCTATTGTCGCCTTCTGTTCGACCGTGAGTACCTATGCATGTGCATGGCAAAGCGACCAAAAAAAACTATACGAAATGTCAAGGCGAGCAGCTAAAGAATACAATAGCGAGAACGAGAAGCTACAATAGCGCTGACGTTGAGCCGCGTTCCAGAGAACAGCTGCTTAACCCATTTCCGGCGTTATTGCAGCTGTAAAATTGTATTTGCGCAGAAAAATTTCTGTGACATTTTTTTAGTTGCCCTTCTCGTTGGCGGATCACAAATTGTTGTTACATTTTCGTTTCACTTTTTTTACAATTTTGTTTTCACGCTTGACAATTGTAAAACTTCTGCTATTCTTATGAAATTTGAGCCTGTTGTAAATAAATATGTTTTTGTAGCTGTAACTGTTGTTGTTACATTTGCCACGAATTGCTTTTGTTGACGCTGAAAACCGTCGGTGTGGTAGGGTGAAGGCCAAGTATAATGTTATCGTGTTCGAAAACTATTTACTAAAAGAAGTAACGGTATAAAATGTCATACGAAAAAGGAGAAGCGCAAAAACGTAAAGCGAAAGCGAATGCTTCGAATGGTTGGGGAAAGAAGATTTTTTAGTGAGAATTGGTGAATGGAGCGACAATGATTGAAGCTAAATGATAGTGATGATGGTGGGTGCGCATTTGAGCAGAAAAATGTTTGTCATACCAAGAAGAATGCGGTAGACGCTCACATCATGTAGCGAGCTGCAAAGACACCGCCGCACCAAGCTGAACTAAACGTTGACAGTGGCAATGGCAGCAAAGAAAACTTTCAATGGCACTTTCACCCAGCCCGACGATGAGGCAGTGGTAGCATTTCAGCAGATGAACGACAATGTATCGTAATAACGATGTAAACTGGGTGGGCATAAAAATCGGTTAAGGTATTAAGTTGTATTTAAAGTGTGATTGCATAATTTCTGTCATGAGCGACATAAAGGGTATTCCAGAAGTGGCGCCTAGGTGCCAGTAGTGAATGACTCCTAAACGATCCCTTTTTTTATGTTATCTTTGACATTTGCCAGATAGACAGATGTACAATTTTAGACGATAGAAAAACGCGTTAAAATGATTGAAATTTATTATGAAAATAGTCGATCTTCAAGTACAACTTTTCGCGAAATTCCTGATGACTGGATCGAAAAAATCATCCGAATAAGTTGGCAATAGAACGGTTGATAAAAAATACAAAAGGGCGATTTTTAGCTATTATCTTTTTAAACGATTGGTTTAAACAGCTGACGCACGTTTTGTGTTTTGTTTCACTGTCAAACATCTTCAGTTTGGTATATAGTTTTGCAAATCATTAAATTTTATTATATAAATGAGTGTTCTGTTAACAAAGTTTAAAGTCGAAAAATTGTGTTCAGCGACGAAGCTCATTTTTGGATCAATGGATACGTAAATAAGCAGAATTGTCGATTTTGGAGTGAAGATCAGCCAAAAGAATTGTAAGAGCTACCAATGTATCCAGAAAAAATCACAGTTTGGGTTATGGGCAGGAGGTATCATTGGACCGTACTTCTTCAAAGATTCTGCGAATCGTAACGTAACTGTGAATGGTGACGCTACCGTGAAATGATATCCAAATTGTTTTTGCCCAAAATGCAAGAGCTTGACTTGCATGGCATGTGGTTTCAGCAGGACGGTGCTGAAATGGTGTGAAATGGAATATTTTAAAAATACAATATTTCAGTAACTGATATGCATATTATGATATTGAAGAAAGACCATTACTACTATTATGTCAAAAATGGACATGTCCTTCATCAAAGCCAGTGCACACTTTGCGTTTGATATGGCTTATTATATCTAAACAAATATTGGAACCGCACACATTTCCTTCCTACGGTTTGTCCTTGAAAAGGATAGTTTACATAAAAGCTCAGATATATTCAAAAATTCGATCTACTAATTATACCATGCAACAAAATTCAACTTTTATGTTATGCAGGAAACATTTCACATGCACGTGCAAGTAGCTGATATCTTTATTTTCTCGTGCGTTATGCTATTTATTGTAAATTAATTTACTATAAAAGTGTATTAATTAGAAATAATCATAACAAATATTAATTACTAAATATTATTATTAATAAATAATATACATGGTCAGTTTTTCATTTTCCGACCCATTAATCTTCCAAAATTTAGTGTCTATATGTAGCATGAATACATTTGGATGTGAACTTCAGAGATATATTTGCCTTAAGAGAAATAATTTTAATTCATAAGAGATTCATTAGTAATATTAATCTGATTTGTTTTTCTATGCAACTTAAAACATCTTTAAAAATTTGAGCATGAAACTTCTCGCCTTTTGTGACTACATCCTGTTCTATATATGTATTTAAAGCTTTTATATAATCCCTAAAAATCCTATTAAAATTTGAATTGTTAAGGAAATGAAAAACTTGGTACGCAGCATTATTATATAAAGCGTCTAGTTTCGTATACCTCTTAAACCTACGCTGGCTAGCTTTTACTGTCGCCCCTGTCATATTTATGATCATCCCTTTATAAAGGTTATTTTTCAAAAATTCCACCGGATAACTTGCATAGATGGAATAATTTGAAGCAAGAATAACTTTTATAGGCGCGCTCATTAGTATAAGTATTTAATTCAAGAGCTGCAAGGGCAACGGCTCTTTTTGATTATAGTAAAAACTTAATTTTTATAAGAGTAAAATTTGTATCCTTGTCAACGAAATTCAGCAAACTAAACACTTCAGGAAGCACGTTTCGTCTGACAACGGACACAAAAGATACGAATATACTACTGTGGGCAAAAAGTAGTAAGGTGACTTTGGTTGTAAAATGAAAAATCTGTATTTATTCTTGTAAATCAACTTCATCCCCTTCAAAACAATCCCCTCTCGATGAAATACACTTATGCCAACGATTTTTCCAATCCCCGAAACATGCCAAATAGTCCATTTCCGGTATAGCCATCAGCACCTTCTTCGATTCAGCTTTTATCTCCTCAATCGACTCGAAACGCGTTTCCCGGAGTGGTCTCTTGAGTTTTGGGAATAGCCAGAAGTCACACGGAGCCAAATCAGGCGAATACGGTGGTTGCGGAAGGAATTCATAGTGCACCACACCACGAAAATCGAAAAATACTGTTATCATAACCTTTATTTTTGAACGACTTTGACGTGCTCTTTTCGGTCTGGCCTCGCCTTTAGCTCGATATTCGCTTGATTGGTCGGTTGTTTCAGGGTCGTAAGCATAAATCCAAGTCTCATCTCCCGTAATGATGCATTTGAGCTTGTCCTGATAGTCTGAAACCATTGTTTCACACACATCAACGCGACGACTTTTTTCCAAGAAATTGAGAGTTTTCCGTACCAAACGAGATTTGTCTTTTCGTAGGCCCAAATGGTCTTTCAAAATGGTTTTCACAGATCCTTCTGATATTCCGATCATATCAGTAAGGTCTTTAACAGCCAACCGACGATTTTTGAGCACTAACTCCTTCACTTTATTGACGTGTTGGTCATCTGTTGACGTCGATGGTCGTCCGGAGCGCTCCAAGTCATCAACACGTTCTCGACCCTCTTTGAACTCTTTGTACCACTTATAAACATTTTTCTGCGACATGGTCAAATCCACAAATGCCTTCTGCAACATGCTAAACGTTTCCGCAGCCGAAATTTCATTCCGCAAACAAAATTTGAGGCACTTCTCTGCTCAATCAAATTAGACATTGTAAAAATCGAAAAATGCACGCTGGGTCGTTTGGTAAACACAAGCGTTAATATATTACTGATAATGACATTCACATGAAAGTTGACCCAGATGTTATTAACAGCGCTGCCAACTCATGAAAAAAGTAACTAGAGCGAAATTTTAATCCCGCGAAGTTTGAAAAATAAATTCACCTTACTTTTTGCCCACAGTAGTACGACTCAGTCTCATGTCCACTTAGTCCAGATTTTGTGATAAGGACTCAAGGTCTCCAAGCTAAGCTTGGAGATCACTAAATAGTTCCATCAAGAACGCAGAGGTATAACTATGATATCGAACAGTGCACAACGGTTCTTATAAAAATTATTAAAACTTTAGGAGAATATTTAAGGTAGCACGCATCGCATGTGATAATCAATTTTTTTATTCAATCTTTTACTTTATTTGATTTTTTAATAAATTTTTAATAAAAGGATAGTTCAATATTTAACAAAAGCTAACCGAATCAAAGTTAAAAGTGTTGAACGAGATTCAGAAAGTTCATCAAATATTCTAATATTATATTGCGAAATCTTTCTACTTTAATTTTAGAATTGTTATGAAATGTTATTTTTTATATGAATAAATGAGTACTACTACTAATGTGAATTTGTACAAAAATCTTCGATATGCAGCCCATTCAACTTTTTTCATGGCGTTGAACTTTTCCTCTATATGAAACACTTTTTTATATTTTATGATTGTGTATTTTCTTCGTCAGTAAAAAAATTGTTAAACATCAACAAAATTCTTGAAAATTTCATAATATTTTACATAAATTCAATCGACTTCGAAACTGCGCACTCATTTGCGTACATGCATTTGCTAAAACATAAAATTCGCTTTTATTGAAATTTAGTTAAAATAAGATTAAAAATATTAAATTTTCAAATCCATAATCAAAGGTGGTGGGTGGTTGTTTTTCTTGGGGTCTTATTACGGCATTTATGGAGCGAGGACTTGTGAAGGTAGCAGCTCTCTACCGATGAGTATCGCGTTAGGTTATCAGTATCAGTGGTTCAAATACATAACAACAACTAACTAATAAATAAATAAAATAAATTCCCTTAAAAGCCGAAAGAAGGGTTCTCCTTGAATAACGACTAATTTTTCAGCGGCCGAAGTCTATTGGTGGCATATACATTATTAATTATGAAGAAATCTGTTTGCGGTGGCTCAGTTTGTTAACAGCCTACATAGTCACCCACCAACCGATGTAGTCTCTGCCGCTTGTTTAATTTATTGAGCCTTGTGGGTCAGCAGCCTCAATTAATGAGTCTTGCACTTAACAGAAAAAGCTTGGATCAATATTCAACTAGCATACGCCTACCGTTTAAAATATCGGAAGCCTTATGGGAGGTGCAGAAATGTGGTAGCTGAATGAAATAATAAACAGAGAGTGCAACATACTGCACGCTTGGAGGCGAGAAGAATATTAAGCGTAACCCACTTGAACACCCCCTCATGCCAAAGCTCCAACATTCCGCTTGCCCACCGAGTTTCACATTTCGTTAAGCTGTTCAAGTTTTATTCAAGCCAATTTTCAAAATTGGTTTTTGGTTTTGCTACACACTCAGCAGCTTAAAGTTGAAAAACAAAAAATCAAATGGAGCACGTACATTGTTCGATTTTTAGGTTGTCAAAAGTTGTTGGTAAAGTCACAACCAAAAGGAGTAGAAAAAACAAGCAAAGTACACGCAAAACTTTACAGTATTTTTTGCGCTCTGCGGCGAAATGTCGATCAGTTTGCTAAGCCAGTTATGATGCAGTAGCAAAATATTTTTTTTTTTTTTGCAGTTTTCCTATTGTTTGTATTCTAATCAACAACGATTGGCAAGTAGTTTTTCCGGGATTGCAAATGTTGTCGAGTGTGCGAAAAGCACAACAGCGTAGAATTGTTACCGGATATTTAAATGAGCTCTGGCTGATTTAGCTCGCTCATTTTATGATACGGTTTGTCCCATCCTCCCTGATCGGTATTTCGTAAACTTTTATTTTGCGATAGCATAGTTTGGCATTTATCTACTTGTTACCAAGGTTCCTGGTAGGAAAATATGATGGCAACAAACTATTGTCGCATAAAGCAATGGTAAGTGCAAAATTTTTAATAACGATTTTCTTGTCGAAGACAAATATCCAGCCTTTGTATCGTTTTTTATAATTCGGTGTAGGTAGTTGGTTGGTTGATTGATGTGGCGGTTGTTGCCAACTCGATTCTCGCTTAAACGCTTTCTTTTTTTGTCAAATTTCGTAATTTATATCTAAAGTGAATGCAGCAATGCAAGTTGGATGGGTGCGGTCCAAGTTGGATCGAAACCACTCAGAGCGGTTAGAAAGATAAGCAAATTCGATACATTCAGCAGTGAACTTAAATAAATGAACCTCCCGAAAGCATGCCATTCTACTATATTTCCACACATTGTTGGACAACCGCAAGATAAGTAAGCGTAGGAAACGCACGCATTAAAAGAAGTAAGCAGCCTAAATAAGTAACAATTCAGTAGCCCTTGCGGAAATCATAGGGGAAAATGGCGCGCACCCTCAGAAGAAGAATTGCATAAAGTACTTGAAGGCATTTGCAAAATTTCAATATTGAGGGAAATTTGTTTTGGGATACACCTTGAAGAACAAGTAATATATATATGTTAGCAAATTCGTATTAACATAATTACGAGGCACATAGAATAGCACTTGTTGCAGGTTTCTAACTAACTATTTATTTCTCTTCAAGGACACATGTAGACTTATGCTCCCATAAATAAACATTTCAGCGAATTTATTTTAAAGCGCATGTTCGGAAGTCTGAATAAGGAAGAAAATGCTCAACATCGTATGCAAAAAAACTCCATACTTTCACTTCATTACATTAAAAATGCATGGGCTGAGTATTATAATGCGTACTCAAACGTTTTCTAGAAATTTTGATTAAACATTTGAAAATTTTGATGAAATTTTCTTAAAATTTGCTAAATTTTTATATTTTGTATAAAGTTTGGTGCTCTTAGCTTTATGGCTTTCGTAATACAATGAATAATGTCTTTATGAAAAATACTGGAAATAAATGATGTTGATGTTGTTCCACAAATGGAGGGACCTACAGTTTCAAGCCGACTCCGAAAGACAGATATTTTTTTTTTTTGAGAAGCTTTTTCTTGACGGAAATACACCCGGAGTTTTGCCATTGCCTGCCGAGGGGCGAACGCTATTAGAAATAAAACTTTTTTTCATTCTGGTCTTTCAACGAGATTCGAATCTACGTTCTCTCTGAATTCCGATGGTAGTCACGCACCAACCCATTCGGCTACGGCGGCCGCCGTACTGTAATATAAAGTATAAACCATTCTCAAACTTATACTTATGTCCACTTGTAAAGATTTCGTACATAAATTGCCTTAATCAATATAAACAAGGTTAATAATTTTAAACAAGAATATAAGATACAATGTGCCTAGTTGAGCTCTCAGCATCTGTGACTAACATGTGCAATATATTTCTGTGAAAATGGTAATTACATACTAAGAAAGTTTGCACATTAATCATTAATAAATGTAAACTTTCATTTTTTGATTATTAAGAAATAAAAAAAAAGCTTTCTACAGATAACAAATTTATGGGGTATAAGATAAAAATAGACGATACAAATTAAAAAACTTAATATTACATACATAATTTATTCGTTTTGTCACAAAAATTCTTAGCATTTAATGTCTTCTAAAGCTTTATAATCTTCGAAAAGCATACTCATATCGAATATAAGTTAATTTTCTCTAGGTTAGAGGATTTGATAGATTTATCTGTAGCTCTGCGGGATCTGTGATATAATATCGGTAGAGCCTCATCATTTTCCAACAACTTGTTTTTGCCAAGATAGATAAAGGCCTCAGGCTGATAAATCTTAGTTCAAATCTTCGTAGTGTAGAATGGCCCATCCGTGCGAATGTTCATATAGCAGTTCAAGCATCTTTGTATGTGGGAGCTGTTAGTTCTTTGGATAGTTGGCTAACAAACGATCCCAATTTTTTTTTTAGTCTTCTACAAGGAACTGAGTATGGCGAAAGGTCTCTAAATTTACATACGTATGTGGTGTACTGTTTTTGAGTTAACGGATTTTCTTGTATATTATCGGCTAACAATAGGAGTTTCCTCCCTTCTTTTCTATTCCTGTTTCGTCTAATTCACGAAATTTTACACAATGCAATTCACAAAAATTCCTAAATAGGTATTGTATGAAATTCCTTAATCACTAAGATCCTAAACGATTTGATTTGCGCTGACGACATTGTTCTTTTCTCAAGTAAACAATCTCAACCGCAGCTCAAACTGAATGATTTGCGTGGCCACTCTTCAAGGTACTGTCTCAAAATAAATACTAAGAAAACGAAATCAATTAATATTAATGCTACCCTGCATAATAATATTGACATTGCTGGCCAACAGATTGAATAAGTTGAAGAGTTCTCGTATCTTGGCACGATAAAACAAAGCAAAAGCAACCTTTGCGATGCTCAAAAAAGTGTGGTACTCCAAAGCAAGTTACGTAGGAAACGAAAATATGTTTTGTTAATTCTAGCATGAAATCGGTTACACGGGTGTGAATCCCGGTCAATATCAGTAGAGATTGTTTTTAAACTCACACCTTTGTAAATCGATGCCTCTGCCACACGTTTCATAGCCAGAAAACTAGGTAGCGAACGCAGAATTGCACAAAAAGTGCAATAAAGTTTCAATTGACATCAAAGTCCGTAAGAGGAAGTGGAAAATAAGCCTAGTAAATAACAACGAGGGCTTAAAAGTTGAATACACAAGAACATAAACGCAAGGGTAGACCAAAGGGATCCTGGCGACGCAGTCTGCATAATGAAATAACGCGCAACGATCTTACCTGAACTCAATTGAGGCAAAACGGAAACGATAGAAATAAGTGGAAATCATTAACTTTGGATCTGTGCGCCATATAATCGGCGCTTAAGCAAGCTATATAAAAAATAGGTATTTCGGTCCGCAGAGTGCAAAGTTTAGTTAAAGTGGCCATGTTTTTTTTTATTTTATGTAATATTTTGACACTCTGCATCAAGCCGTAATAAAGTCTTATTAAGAAAATGAAAGCCGCTGTGTAAACTAATTTATTCTTTAAAACTGGAGAAAACTATTAAAAAGCTGCTAGAAGAATTAAATACTATTTATCCTTATCTATTCTTGGCAGGTTTACAAAAGTCTGAACGTAAGCACAATAGAAGCCCACAGAAAAAGATGAAATGAATGATATATAAACTAATAAGCATGCAATTTTTGCCATATTCTTTACATTTTTTTTTCCTTCTAAATGAGAACGTCAAACCTGACACATTTTATCCCATTTCAAATTTTCTAAATGACAGCAGAAAGTTTGCACTACTTTCTCACCAGCACCCTACATGGTTCGCCATTTAATACATGTGTGCATGTGTGGTAGAATGTATAGCTGTATGTATGGGTGTATGTATATTTTCTTGCCCTCAGTCGTAAAGAAAACTAAATATTTTATACCCAGCCCATTAAGGGAAAGGAAACAAGGCAATACGCAAGTCGAACACAGCGGTCAGCTTGAAAGCTACGCAGCAAGCTGTCAATCCAACACTCCAATTAGTTGCCCAAAATTGATCAGATTTTCAAAGTTTTATGCAAGCTTTTGTTAAGAAAGTGAGGATATAAAAACGTTAGTAAACGATATTGTAATCTTTGTATGCACCAAAACATATGTACACATATACATACACAATAAATATGTTTGTATGTATATGAATTATGCGAGGTTGAGTTTGCTATTGGGTGTTTTTTTAGATGCATGGGAACTATCAACATCGAAATGGAATAGAAAGAAAAATGGTAATGACATTTCTGTTCAGTAAAGTTTAGGAAGCCATCAAATTGTGAGCATTTACTTAAAAAAAATAAATCTGTTCGCGAAGTTCATACCGCATTGGTGGCATCATCGGTCCTTATTTCTTTCGAAGTGAGGAAGAAGCTGCCGAAAAGGTGAATGGCGAGCGCTATCGAGCCAAACTGGTTGAATTTTTGTCCCTAAAAATTAAGCAGCTTAGCATCGATGACAACAAAACAGCGCAACTTGCCATACATAGAGCACTTAACAATCGATTTATTGCAATATTGACGCCAAACGGCCAGATTTATAGGAAAAGTAGTCAAAAATTGAGGTAATCGATAGATACACCGGGTAACTCATAGCCGCGGCGGTCATATGTCGGATATCATATTCGAAAAATAAATGCCATGAAATTAGAAATACCAAATTATACAATATGTAATAAAAGAAATGCATTTTAAAAATGTTGCTGTTTTTTATTATAATTTTAAGTTCTCAAACTCTTAAAAATACACCCGATATAAGGCATTGTCATTTTTATTGCTGCTGTTGTACCTTATTAAAAGTTGTTTTGCTTCTAACCAATTCCAAATTGAAATATGAGAATTGTTGGCAAAAGTTTACATTTAACCTCAAGTTTAATGAAATAAATGTACTCATACTGCGCACATTTGTATGTTTGTGTATGGTTAACATATCCTTACGTATTTAATAATACAAATATGAACACGCAGGTAAAACTAAAAGTTTCTTTTTTTTTTTTTTGTGGGCTATGGCAACAGCTTCCTTTCTGATTGAAAAAAGTTTTGTGGTTTAATTTCTTGCATTTTCGAAAGTTTCCGTAAACATTTTATTTATGGAATATTTTTCAATTTTATTTTCTGCGCTTTATCTTAAATGCAAAATGTGGTTTCGTTTTACCCCAAAATAATCTGTCACTAATCTAATCCTTTCGCCGTTAACTTGATTTTAAACGAATTTGGTTACGTTGAATTGAAGTGTTTGAATGAGATAAGGCAAGCTCGGAGAAACGATTCCCAGTAGGCTGTGTCACAACTCGTGGCAATTAAGCTGCAAGAATTTAGTTACTACGCAATAGCCTGCTAATACTCAGTCAATTGTAACTGCAAGCCTGGAAGGAGGATGCTTTACTTTAGTTTTAAATAGGGAACTAGTTTTTCGAGTGTTATTTTTTCGCTCTTGTTTTGCGAGTTGCTAATTTTTCGTGATCAAGAGTGTTAATTACTTTTTGGGCTTAAACTTTTTCATCAAAATTAATGAGTTTTATTTTGTTGATCGATAATAAACCCCAAATTAGGTTTTGAGTTTGATTTATTTCTTTTTGCTAGAGGATCGAAAAACTCAAAGTGAAACACCTAGATGCTCAACTAAACTGACCCTGTCTCACCTGAAGTCGGTACCTTAAGTAAATAAATAAATAAATAAGCATCACCTCAACTAGCTCCACCGCAACTTTGCTTATACACGCATAAATACTTAAAGATTATTTCTTACTAAAGGAATTCATTTGATTTTTATTTAATCACAATAAAGCGTTTTTCAGTAAGAGCGCTTCAACTTTTTTTTTTTAATAAAACACAAACGGTTTGACTTTTTTAACTAATTTTTTTTTTATTATCGAGTTTGAACATATACATTTAAGTATGAAATTCGATTTCTTTTGCATGACCACCGCGTGCACGTTTTACGAAGTCCAATCGTTGCACCCAATTTTCGACCACTCTTTTGCATAAATCGGCCGAAATTCCAGCAATTTCGCGTTCAATATTGGCTCTCAGCTCACAAATCGTCACCGGCTTGTTACTGTAGACCAATGACTTCACATAACCCCAAAGAAAATAGTCTAGAGGCGTCAAATCACACGAGCGCGGCGGCCATTCGACCGGTCCATTTCTGGAAAAAAATGCGCTTACCGAACTTACTCTTCAACAAATCAATTGTAGCGTGTGCTGTGTGGCTTGTGGCCCCGTCCTGTTGAAACCACATGTCGACTAAGTCCATACCATTCAATTGCGGCCAAAAATAATCGTTTATCATGTCGCGGTATCGATTTCCATTCACAGTAACGTGGCGATCGTTCTCGTCAACGAAAAAATATGGGCCAATTACGCCGCCGGCAAGTAAACCCCACCAAACAGTGATTTTTTCGGGATGCAACGGTGCCTCATGAATCACGTGTGGATTGCTTTCTGCCCAGTAACGCATATTTTGCTTGTTGACAAAGCCATTGAGCCAAAAGTGAGCTTCATCACTGCAGATGATTTTTTGGAAAATCATGCTCTTAAAGTAGCAGCAACAGAACGATTATTTTCATAAAAAATTTGCACGATTTGCAATCGTTGCTCAAGTGTGTAGCGTTCCATGATGAAATGTATACTAATGAAGTTTACAAATGACAAGCGAAAAATAAAAAATATTGCGTCGTTCTCCCTCCCTATTGGAAAAAAGTTGAAGCGCTCCTATTGAAAAACGCTATACATTTTGATGAAAACATAGTTCATTCTACTACACAAATCATGTCAACCCAAGCCTGAAACTTTGAACAAATTATACAAGAATCCAAGAAATTTGTATTTAAATTTTTGAAAGATTTTGAGTATGCAGCTTCATAGCCCATTGCACTTTGGAAAAAAAAGTGAATGTAAAAGTAGCTCAAAAATCGCATTATTTTTTTATAAATTTTGCCGATGATATTGGGTATTTTCTTCCATGTAACGAATAACTGTTGCAACTTCTGGTACTGCATCAAAAATGCAGCCTTGTCGCTGCACTTAATAGAATAATTTCGGAAGTTTATCAAGGGTGATTTTACTCATGGGAGTAACGTTGGAGTGTAGAGTTATTGTGTAGTATTTTAGTAAAATGTTTATTTGTTTGTGTTTTAATGGCATATTCTCTAACTTTACTTGTTACCCCTCTTACACAGAAATAACATTGCGTTCTAGACAATGGATACCTTCAATCTCAAACAACTCATGAACTTTTTATAAGGACATGTTGAGAGATGTTTGGCCGAGCTCCTCCTTTTATTTGTGGTGTTCGTCTTGATCTTGTTCCACAAATAGGTGGATCTACAGTTTCAAGTCGACTCCGAACGGCAGATATTTTTTTTATGAGGAGCTTTTTCATGGCAGGAATGCACTCGGATGTTTGCCAATGCCTTCCGGTCGCCCTATTAGAAACAACTTTTTCTTCATTTTCGTCTTTTACCGAGATTCGAACTTACGTTCTCTCTTGATTACATAACACCATGCAATAAAAATCCTTTTTTTTTTTTGTTCCCCAGGACAAATTTCCTATGCACCTGAAACTATGGATTTTATGTATAAGTATTAGTGTTGCACACTGAGTTTCTCAATTCCTCATCAATTTAATGTTTCAAAATAACTTCAACGTTTTAAAGGGAAAACTCATTTGTTTAGTCCATTGCATAGACTTTATTTCATAAGCGGAAATCCCATCTGTTATATTCAGGGTATATCAAAAGTCGCGCCCAGATGTTATTTTAAAATAAAACATGTCATAGTTTATATTCTTTCATGCTTCACTATTTTCATTCACAATACGGCTCCTAACTATTATAGGGGAAAACTGGCGTCATTTAAATGTCCACCATGAGCACGTCTACAGGTAAAATGTACCAAACAGTCAATTCATGAAAGCTTAATAGTTGAGAATTTGGAGATATCGATTAAAGATTATTCAGCTATATTCTCAACAGAATGTCCAGTTTTTGGTCTACCAGTCCTTTTTCTATGCTCGACAGAACCACTTTCTTGACATTTTTTCACCAATCTTTGAATTGTCGACTCATTCGTATGATTATTTCCACAAAAAAACACTACATATTTTGAGATATGTTGTTCTAAAACATCGACGATTTCTATAGTAAGTTTTTCTATCGAGTAAAATTATACATCTGTCTACTTGACAAATTTTGCCCAGCGGTAATTCTTAACTGGAATCTAGGGCACACTTTTGAAAGACCCCGTAGAACAGGATAAAGGGATCGCAAATTATAAGTACAAGCATAAAGGGATCGCAATAGATATAGTCATATGTATATCATGATGCTCAGAATGATGAGAGGAGCAATTTAGCTACGACTGTCCGTCTGTCCGTTCGTCTGTCTGCTCGTCTGGCTAAGCGTATGTTAACTTCAGTGAAAATTTAAATATTTCTAGTTTGGCGCTGCCAATTGACAAAATCGGTCAGTAACCACGCCCTTCCATGTAACCTTCATTTTAAAAAAAATATATATCTCTCATAAGTTATACAAAACTACTAAATTTGTACCAAAATAATCAGCCAAGCAAGAAGTCATATGACGCAAATTAAATTAAAAAAATGGGCGATACTCCACCTACTTTTGGAAATTTCGTAAATCTCGATAATGACGAATTCCAACTCATACCCACGTGGTACACGTATTGTCCACGTCAGGTAGACCTGCTAAAAACATTATTGAGATGTGATCAAACCACGCCCACTTTTTCATATGTTAAAAGTTAATTTCCGTCCGTTCCTTTGTTCTTGCAAGCAATAACTTTCATTGTCTATGAGTTTGTTTGGTACGAAAAATTAACAGCCTGCCCAAAATAATTTGTTTACTAAAATGTGAGCAAGCCAAATTTTGCACCAGCTGCCTCTGTTCTTTTTTTTTTAAACACAATTTTTTTCAATTTTTTGTTAAATTTTTGTTGCCTGTTTTTCTTTTGTTTCAAGCAATATCGTATCCTACGGGAAATACTCTTCGTGTTTGTGTATTGCAAATTATTTTCATTTACATTGGCTAGCTCAGAGCTGTGGAAAAACACGTGCATACCACACTTTTTGCTTTTACCGGAATAATCAACAACTTAAACAGACAAGCATTTTGTGGTGGTGCACCTGACATTTCCTGCTTTCATGTTTTCCATTTTTTTGTTTGCTGTTAAATTTTAACGCCACTTTTCGATACGTTCAGCGGTACGGCAGCGGCCTTTTGTTTCCTGCTCTCAGCTTATTTATATTTTTTCATTAAAAAATAACAAAAACCGCAAAAGCAACCACAACTACAGCAACAATCCACAAAATTCACGCTGCGTGTTACATTAGCCGCATACACCTGGCCAAAAGACTTCAGACAACAGAAGAAGTAACGAAAAGTGGCAAGTATTTAAGAGTTTTGAAGCAATTTCCGGCATCTTTGTAACACTAATTTACGCCTGCGTTAAGGATGCACCTTATCGCTATTGTGCGCTTGTGTTCGTCTTTTTTTTAAGTGCACATAAATTGCTTGCGCAGAGGTGGTGTGGTCACAGCTGCACGCCGCAACGAGTGGCCCTATTTATGTCTGCTGCTTCGCTTTTTTACCATTTTACTCACACACACATGCATACTCGTACTACCCACGTACTATGCACTATCATTTACTCCTCTTTTTGATTGCAATTTTGCATTGCTGTAATTTTCTGTAAACGTCATAAAGAGAAGTTGAAGTGAGAAAATTAAAAACCAGACAATTTTCTTGGCCCTCCTTCTTCAATTACAAGAACATTTCTATTTAGCAGCTCTCAATTCATCTGCCTCTTCATGGCTTTGCACAACCGCTGTGATGCGTTACATACATTCACATAGATATTTCATTCATAATTCAAAATACAGCTGAGAATTTGAGGCCTTCATTCTCAAAATGGCAAACGTTTCTGCTCATATATGCAAATTTGTAAAGCATACTAGAAAATTAGAAACTCAAAAAAAGCACAGCAAATTATAAGTACAAGAATGCAACAAAAGGCAGCTAGAGGGTAACGAAGCGAAATTCTTAATGAAAGACTGCACACAACAAATGGCCGGCAAGCAGGGTCGAATCTCGGCCCAAGACAAACCAACTAAATAATCAGGGAATGCCACCAGCCAGGCATATCTAATTTGCCAGCTGGGCATTGTGAGTGAGTGTGGCAGCAGAATATACAGCAAGCAGGAGGCAATCAGTTGGTACTTGTAGGCCCAGTGAGCCACCCCAAATACTAAAGCAAGCTAACTGGAAACACCTCCCTTTCTTCAGGCATCCTTGCCGCTCAGAGTCAGAAGCAAATAATAGCTTACCAACCACAAATGTCTGCGATTTTGTACAAAATTACTCAAAGCTGAGCATATTTTTTTCTTTCTCCCCACCACTGCCTTTTCTGAAGCCACCTGCCGTTCTTGTACACAACTAATGAGGTTCTGTGTGATGCACTCAAGCATCTAACAACAAATTGCTTGCAATTGGAGCATAGTTAATTATATTAAATTTATTTTAAGCGGAATTCGCACTGTTGTAATGGATGCAGTTTGATGTGAATATTTATTGTTCTGTGCACTTTGGCTTTATGGTCAATGGATAAGTGTAAATCAGAGTGTAAGTGAAATAGTAATTATGCTTCTGCTTCTGTAGATTACCAAACGGGTACTTAGAGGGGAATCTTATGCATATATCAAGCCGAAATTAAATGCTTTTAATTAGCACGGCGGCCGCCGTAGCCGAATGGGTTGTTGCGTGACTACCATTTGGAATTCACGGAGAGAACGTAGGTTCGAATCTCGGTAAAACACCAAAATTAAGAAAAACATTTTTCTAATAGCGGTCGCCCCTCGGCCCATTGCCCCAGACGTCGAAAAAAGGAGCACCCAGTGACCTCAATTGTCTAGCTGCCAAATCCAAACATTTATAGAGAAAGTACTCAACAGTATCCTTCTCTGGAAGGTCCCTAAAGCATCTGCAATGAGATTTCCCTAGATTTTCCGTATTTGTACCGATTGCCCAATGACCGGTTAACACAGTTACCAGGACTTTCTGAGTCCTTCATATATTGTAGTTGGGCCAAAGGATTTCCGAAATAGCACATTAAGAAATGGAGCTCCAATTTTCTTCGCCTTCCTGGGAAATAATTTGTGCAATTTCCCTTTAACAACTGTCAGGCGGATCCCGAAGACCGGGTACGAGGTCTCTGAGGCAAATGCAGTCCCCTTCCTGGCAAGCTCATCAGCAATTTAATTTCCCTCTAAGTTTCTATGTCCTGGATTTGATCTCCTCCTTACAGGAGTTTACTAGTTTGGTTCTGCACCATGGCGCCGTCAGATCCTTGATCGCGGCTTGACTATCGGAGCATATGCTAATATCTCCCGCACTCCCATGTTTCCTAAGCACTTTGCATGCCTGCAGAATCGCAAAGACTTCTGCCTGAGAAACACTAGCGATATTCGGCAGTTTAAAGGAGATAGATAAACTGGCTGATTTAGAAAAAACCTCTGCTTCACTCCCGATTCCATCTTAGAGACATCAGTGAAGCCAAAGATGAATCAATCCCATCCTGCCTATTTGAAAAGATTGTCTTAGCACGACCTACAAACTCCAGTTAGCACATAAAGAGATATGTTCGATGTTCAGAGAAATTCGGTGTTAACTGCCTTAAAATGATACCATGCCTCTTGAGAGATTGCGTCCAGAGGCCAACCTCCTTTAACCTGATTACACTTTGAAATGGAAATAACGTAAAAGTCGATAGGAAGTAAGTGCAAAACGACATCCAGGGCAGCACTGGGGCAAGTTTTTCATCCAATACATGCAGTCCTTTGCACCCTCCTTATTTTAGTGGTATTATAGCCAGGCGTTAAAAAATGGCGCGAAGATCATTTGTTTGGATATTTGGCCTATCTTTGCTGTGGGTATTGATGATTTTCTACAGATGGAAGGGCCTAGAGTTTTATACCGCCTCGAAATGGTAGATGGTTTTTCTGGACGAACTTTTTCGTGACAGAAATATACTTCAAGGTTTAACAGCGGCAACCCATTTCACTTGGTGTTTCATGACCGGACATTCGAAACATTCCGAACGGTAGTCACGCACCAACCACTCGACTCAAGCAGCCTGCAGTTTCAGCTACGGGATATAGTTTTATACCTCATTAAATTTTAATATAATAAAAAGCAAGTTTCAAATAGCTCAGAAATCGCGTTGACTTCTGACATTTTTTTTATTTGCATAATTAACAGCTAATAACCGGTGACACAAGCCACGACTTTCGAGATGTTCTCCCTTGAGATGTTGAACGATTATCCTGATCGTTTCTTATCTTATTTACGGCCAAATCAGCCTGTTTGTAACACAAGTATTTTCTTCTTTGCTATAGGAATTCCAATATTGCTTCTGTTTTCAATCAGTCGAAGATTAGTACCCTTTCTGGCTTTATTATACCAAAATTGAATAAGATTTACAGCAGCATACCAAAAATATTTCCAGAAATTATTAATAAATAATAGTGATGTAAACTTTGTGGTATTTTTCCAATTTTTGCATTAAATTTTAAAACTCATGTATACAAAAATAATGAAAATTAAAAACAAACAAGAAAAAATACTCAAATATGTTTCTATTTTTCACGGTGTGTATATGCACGCCATTCTGCCCATTTCGATTTTACCTATTCTAAACAACAAACTTTTAGAAAAGACAATTATGCCACATCAGTCCGAATGGAAAACTAATCAACTGAAATGTTTCTAAATAATTGGCTATTTCATTGCGCACTTCTTTTAAATTTATACATTCCTCCAATTACATAATCACAAATACACTAAAGCACCACTCACTCACTTACTGAACGACGCTCGCAATTGCTCATTCTCAAAGCAGCCGATGCACACTGCGTATACTTAACTTTTAATTACCCCAAAGCAATACGCGACTAACAGAAGCGCTATACACATGCCAACAGTCAACACTGATGACAGTCGTCATCAACGTCGAGTCATTGACATAGTCTGTGCTAATATTTGTTAAAAAGTGTGTGCGCGTACGTAAGCGAAGTTATGGCAGGGAGTGAAGAAGAAGAAGAGTGGTATGGCAAGACGGAAGCGGAAGCAATGGTCGGCCTGTGAAGTGGCTCTGTCTTGAGGGTATAGAACAACAAGCGAGCTTAAACTAAAAAAACATAGACTCGAAAACATAAAGAAAGCAAAATAAATGATGAAACAAGCAAATAATACTAACTAGCAATGAAAACCATTAAATGCTAATGAAAAAAAAACCACTTTGTAAAATACTTTGCGTTGGCGATTAGTAGAACAAACGAAATTAATGACAGCCGCGCTGTGACAACGGTACGAAACAAAAAAAGTTAATGCTAACAAAAACGTATAAATACAAATAATGAAATTTTTATTTTGGTTTACTTAATGGAACTTTGTACCGAATTTAGTCATCCCATTTGATTTGATGATGATTTGATATGTATAAGTATATATACAGACGCGGACAAAAAATGCGAACAAGGCTTCTAAAATTCAACAATAAGGCACCTTTTTAATAACAAACACATAAAATAAGTGAATTTTACATCACAAATGTTTTTGATCCATTAAAAGGCCAATTTGAATGCAAGTAAAAGTATGCCGACGGTTTATTTTTTTTAAGATCCCACTGTTATCAAAACAAAACAGTAACAGGTATCAAACGAAAAAATAGTTCGAAAATATATTTTAAATACAACAAAATCCATACTTTGTTTCAACTCGGACAGTACCGCGAGTACAAAATTACATCCCAAAAATTCTGATGACAGAAAAACCCCGAAAGTTGACATTCCTAATGCGGTATATTAAAACAACCATCGAAACGAACCAAATCAAGAAGAATCTCTCCGAACTTAATGTAAACTCAAGATCTGGAAAGTCTCCCGCCAGATATATCTTGAAGAAATGTGAGAAAACCAGCTGTGTACACAACATAACCAAAATATTACGTAGCAGAGAAAGTTATTTAAGAGCCCATCGCCCTTAGACTCGAAAGCCCTTTAGAATTCAAAGAAAAATGTATCATCGAAAATTGGATCAGAACAGCTATTTGAAGACTGGTAGTGCTTATTTTTCGCACGGCGCCCAGTTGACCATTCGATTTCAAAATCAAAGTGCTATAAAAACTCTTCTATTGCATAATAGGAGACAGTCTTTATAAAAAACTAAGAAAGCGTCCACAAATTTTCCATGTCAACTCCATAAGTAGAATTTATACAAAAATGTTTGTACGCAGTTTCTTCATCATCATAATCTTCTTCTATTTCTTCTTCTTGATTGGCGCGATCACCGCTTACGCAATTTTAACCGAGTTTAACAAAGCGTGTCAGTCGTTTCTTTCTCGTACTATCCCGCGCCAGTTGAACACACAAAGTGAAGCCAAGTCCTTTCCTCCCTGATCTTTGCAACTCTGAAAAGGTATTCCTCTTCCTCTGCTACCACCAGCCGCTGCCGCATCGAATACTTTCAGAGCCAAAGCGTTTGTATCCAATCGGACCATATGACCCAGCCTATGGAACCATTGGATATTTATTCGCTGCGTTATATATTATATCGCTGCCGCCGTAGCCCAATGGGCTCCCACTCAGGAATATGTATGTTCGAATCCCCATAAATGAAACAGCGAAATGATAGAAAATAGCGGTCGCCCGTCGTCAAGCAATGGCAAACCTCCGAGTGTATTTCTGCCATGTGTAGATCCCTCCGTTTGTGGAACAGCATCAAGACGCATGCCACAAATAGGAGGAGGAGCTCGACCAAACACCTAACAGAAGTGTACGTGCCCATTATTTATTTACTTTTTTATGCATATGTCGTCAAAAAGCTCATACAGCTCATTGTTCCATCGCCATCGCTAATGTGCAAAGGTTCAAAAATCCTCTTTCTCTCGAACACTCCAAGGGACGCCCCATCGGATATTGTCATCATCCAAGTTACTACGCCATACGATAGGAAGGGCGTGATGAGATCTTCATAAAGTGTTAGATTTGTGCGTCCAGCGAAGACTTTAATACTCAATTGTCTACTTAGTCCAAAGTAGTACTTGTTCGCTAGAAAGATTCTCCGTTGGGTTTCAAACCTGACATTATTATCGGTGGTAATGCTGGTCTTATAGATAAACGAAGACCCGCGCAATCTAAAAATCATAACTATCAACAGTGCTGTAAGAGCCGAAACGCGAGTGCCCACTGTTTGTTTAATAACAGGGGGTACTTCGGTTTGTCCACGTTCAGACCCATTCGCGCTGCTTCTTTATTCAGTTTGGAAAAAACAGAACTAATAGCGCGGTTGTTAAGATCGATGCTGTCACTATGAGCGGCATATGTAACTGTACTCTGAAGTTTAGTAATTTAATAAATTTTAGTTCAATAAAATGCAAGTTTGAGGATACTAAAAAATGGAATGACTTTTTATTATTTTTGTTTCAATGACGTGGCGCATTTTCTACACATAAAAAAAAACATATACTATATCTCAAACCTGGATTCATATGCTTTTTGTTAGACACTGATCCGTACTTTCATCGAAAAATAATAATCAACGTCTAAAAAAATGTAAATATTCAAAACTGGTCAAAATGTTAAGGTGCTACCTTTCAAGATCAAATCAAGGTCTAACAATGTTTAGCTGTAGAAAAAAATGTATGAGCTGTAAATTATAGATATGTTAAAAATACGAGTATAACACTTTAATCACGTAATGATAAAAGATAATATTGTTTACTTGATATTAAAGGGTGTGAAGAGAGTCCGATATACTTATATACCTTAGAAGAAATATTGCAGATGCCGAGCCTGTCAACAGTTTAGCAATAAATATCATTTCTAGCTACTCACTCGTGATATCTGTTTGGTTTTTTTTTACAATTTTGAGCAAACCTTCGCAATGCCCCATCACCAATGAAGGCATTAATATAAAGGTTTATTTTTATATTCGTCATTAAGCAACCTCAGATGAACAGGATATTCGGGTAATTGACGAGGGCAAACAGTCTTTTGTTGAAGTCATGATGAAAGTGTGAAATATCACTCATTTTCGAGCCTGCTTCTTATTTTTCGTTTAGCGCATGCTACTCTTTTTAACCGTAGGCCCATTGGGTATGATTGGGCAACATGGCGTATGAGTAATAGCTAGATTACGCAACTTATTGCTATTTTTAAAGAAATACCTATATGCGTACATATCTACTTAAGTTACTTCAGAATGGCATGTAATCAAAATAATTATGCAGAAAAAAACTTGCACGCCGACACGGCATAATTTTGGGTGTTAAGCAAATATGTACATATGTACATACACATATATACGGATGCTTACATTTATGAATGAGCACGTATATGAAAGCAACTACGCAAAATAAAGTAGTCTTCCACAATTTTGCAAATCTAGTGAAAGTACAGTCATACTTACAAATGAATGCGTATGTAATAATATGTGCATGTGTAACAAACATGCATGTGCGCCTAAAACGCGGCATAATGAAATTATTATTAACTTGTTTTTATGCCCAGACAGATAGGTAGAGTAAAATAAAATGCGCACTTGCAGCAATTCCGCCAATTCATTGCATAAAAACGTCTGTATACAAGCAAATTATGAAGGCACAATGCCACCATAAAGTGGAATCTCTGATTTATTCATAAACGACTGGCGGGTGGACTTCCATTAGCGGAAGAGCAGCAGGCAAACTTTCAAAGCATACTTTACATACAATAAAAAAATAAGAAACTGCACAAAGAAAGTACAGTAAGGAGTAAAATAGAATAAAAATGAAATGGCTTAAACAAGGAGAAAGCAACCCGTTATACACACGAGGGTAGGTTCCCAAAAATTTGGTAATTACCAGAAAATTTAAATGAGAAATGTTATATTTGGCCAAAACTTCAATTTAATATGCACAGCCTGATGGTCTTGCGCATTTTCTTCTTGATACAGAAATGTTTCTCACCATGGCATAGACAGCCAAACACAGCAGGTCTGCCAAAAGCAATTTAAGAAAAAATTCACTCGTTCATTCATTTTTAGGACAATCGGTTAAAAACTGTTTAAGTTAAATACCAATCGTTTCAAGGAGTATCGATTTCAAATAATTTTAATATATTAATTTAATTTTTTATATATTGGCTCGGGGAATAAGTGCATAGCGTTTTTTGATATTTTCGTAAATTTTCTTAAATTTTGCAACAATTTGTTTGTTGTATGGCAAAAGGTAAATATTCATTGGATAGAACACTTTCTGCTCTACGAAACTATGTTAACACGTTCGCGGACGTGAATGCTATAGCATTCATTTTTATAGTGATGCAAAGTGACGTGAATTCTACAGCATTAAAATTTTAAAGCCAAGTTTTGTTCATTTGATTTCATGTATATTAACTTTAAGCTTTGTAATTAATATACATACATTTTAAAGTCATCACTTGATTCATTAAGTACTTTCATATAACAGTTAAAATACGATGTCCTGACTACTCTTATAATATATGTATAATCAGATTTTGGATATTACAACTAAAACAAAAAAATTAAATAATTGGCGCGTACACTTCTGTTAGGTGTTTGGCCGAGCTCCTCCTCCTATTTGTGGTGTACGTCTTGATGTTGTTCCACAAATGAAGGGACCTACAGTTTCAAGTCGACTCCGAACGGTAGATATTTTTATGAGGAGCTTTTTCATGGCAGAAATACACTCGGAGGTTTGCCATTACCTGCCGAGGGGCGACCGCTATTAGAAAAATATTTTTCTTAATTTTGCTTTCACCGAGATTCGAACCAACGACCTCCCTGTGAATTTCGAATGGTAATCACGCACCAACCCATTCGGCTACGGCGGCCGCCGTAAAACGCTACAAACGCTACAAAGAAATATACATTTTGCTCGACTACTTCATAATTATCTACACCTTACACTTGCGCCCTACAAAACATGATAGACTTTGAGGCAGCATCGAAGATTTTCATTTCATAGTTCATATATTTTAGCCAAGTTGACTTTTGATTTGGTTAGATTAGCACATTTTAAACTGTAGTCCCGCGTTGCGTGTATCATTGTTTGCAAGTTCGTCAGTGCCTCAGCTAATAAACAGCACAAGGTCGTCAGAACCATCAACAATTAATTTAATTATGGTATTGCCTTTTACCTCTTCTGGAAGAACATCATTTAGATATAAAGAGAAAAATGTAGTACTTAATAGACAGCCCTGTCTTATACCTTGGTTTACCAAGTATGATTCTGTAAACTCCACAAATTGTAAAACGCTGACCATCATAATTCGTATAGAAGGAAATGCTCAACATCGTATGCAAAAACATTTTTTTTAAATCAAGGGGATTTTTGAGCAATTTCAAACCTACGCTTTTTTACTAGAAATGAATGGACTATAAAATTTCATATGTGAAAGTTTTTTAAAAATTAAAAAGTTGAAGATTTGATTACATTTTTTTGAAGCTCGTTAAAATTTTGTCGATTTTATACAAAGTATGGAACTTTGATTTATTAGCTCACTCAATTTTAACCCAACGCTGAAACCACCGATTCATTTAATAATCTTGCTATGGGGTCTTCACGTTTCTCAGCTTCACTCACCGATGACTCTATAACATACCACACAGGCCATTTCTGGGAGTGACCTTATTTACGGACCAGAATATTAGGCAACATACTATTGCTCTGAAATAGAGGAAGTCGCTGGTGTATGCTTACTGTCGTTTCAGACACGCTCACATAATAGTAACATATCAAGCAGGAAATCAAACTTTTTTTTATTACAAAAATATCGTAGCCTTTCCGTCCACTTGATATGAGCGCCTAAACTGCCTAAATATTTGACATTTAACTCAGAATTCATTCTTTCTTTCCGTAATTAATTATTTATAAATGAAATTTCAGATCTGAGGTAGCACTGTCACCTGTTCTCATTTTCAGAAACTTGCTAAGCACCCTCGCAAATATAGAAACACACCATGCCGCACTACATACGCGAAGAAGCGTAGAGGAATTTTTGCATCATAACTTGAATAACGCGTACATACTTGTGCACATTTTCTTATGGCCATGTGCAAAAAATATACACAAAGACTTAAGTAATGCCTCCAGCGGTTATACCACCTGAGCTTTGAATTGTGTACACTCTATCCTAAATACGTTTACAACCACATTTGCTTAAACTCCTAAGCGACTATCCAATATTCACACGTACTTTCCTGCCACACACACACACACACACACCAACAATGTGTAGGGTTGCCTTTGTTTGTGTGTATGTGCGGCTTGCAATAAAATTGTTTTATGAGCTCCAACAAATTTTCTGTGTTTCTCATACCGCTTTCCTTTTAGTTGGTAAGTGGATTTCTTTTTCTTTCACTTTTGTTTCTACGGGTAACTTTTACAATGAAAACCATCTCAAACCTTTTTCCCTTTATTTCCGCACCTATATTTGGGCGCTTTTTCTATTGCCATTTTCACTTCCTAATTTTTCCTTGGTTTACTGTTTTTTACATCACTTATCATTATATGTTTAGTTCACTGGAGTTCCTTTAAAGCGCCACTTCCTTTAAACAGCCACCCAGCTCACAAAGATATTACGAATATCGATCAGACACACTCACATATGTGTATGAAATTAGGTATCTGTGTGTATGCTTTGAATGAGAGTCTTTTACATGCAAATCTTCTAAGCAGCCGCTTCAGACTGAAAAAGAGACTAAATATTGTAGTTAGATATTGAATTAAAGGTTTCTCAATTGAGAGAACTCAAAGTCATGCAAATTTAGAGCAAATAAAACAAATTTCGGTGGAGATTATGTGCACCTATTGGCGCCAAGTCTGCTTGGCATGCTTATAAATACCCGCTAAGATGAAGACGTCCCGCGTTTTTGCCAGAGCAGTTCAGTAGTTCAAATACAGTTCCCTGGCCTCCACCTCCCTCACACCTCTGCAGACACAAAAACAGTAATTTAAGAGTAAGTCCATTCACTGGTTGTGCATCCTCAAGAGGGCATATTTACTGCTGGTGCCCACAACACCAAAAATGGAAGAACGATCTGAAATTTAGATCTTATTTCATTGAACTTCTGAAAGATCTGTTTCATCATACAAAAAAATGTCCGTATTTGAAAAAACTGGAAAATTATATTATTATAAATTTTTAACAAAAACATGTTTCCATTTTTTTCAACTGTTTTCGAAAAGCACCGAAAAATCCTGGAAAAAACAGTTGTTTTTTTTCTTTTAGACCGAAAATTATTTGTTTTAGAATTAAAAAAAAAGACTTGCACAAAAAATCAATAGTTTGCTTCAATACGTATCAGAAAACGCTCAATATTTCCTTTCCCAATGTAGTTGTTTCTCATTAATAATTTTAAGGAATTAACAAAAATTTAATTTTTTGTGTCCTTTATTTGTTTATTTGAAAGAGCAAATATTTCCACTTTTTATGAATCACGATTTCATTCATGTAGCTGCTTCATCTACTTCGCAGGTGCGCATCTTATTAAACCTGTTTTTCAAAAGCTTGGTGATGGTTTATGGCCCTATCTTAATACATAATGAACCGCCCAGTGTTTGCTTGATCGCGGTCCTTCACGGCGCCCCACAAAAAAACCCAAAGACATCAAATCGCAATTCCAAGGTGGCTAAGTGACATCGCCGAGGAGGCTAATAGCACAATTAACAAACTTGGCGTGCAAAATATCGATTGAGGCATGGACTGTGTAACGCGGCATGCTGAAACTAATAGTATAGTATAGTCCATATATTTCGCCCCAAAAAAGTCATTTAGCATGCTCCCCGTAGTGCTTGCCGTTGACCGAAATGTGGAAACACCATTTACAAAGAAAACAAAATGCCATTCACTGAGGATGCATTGGCTTCTACCAAAACATGTGCGAGTTTTCCAATCGCGAGATGTAGCAGTTTTGCTTGTTAACATAGCTGCCCGGTTAAAATTGCGCTTCGTCCGAAAATATGATTTTTCGAACTAATTCGTTACCCATTTCGAGCTCTTCTAAGACTCAGAATTCCCAACATTGTTCAGGCAAAAAACAATTCGTTTCGTTCCGCGCAGAGAGGAAAAGAAAATATCACGAAAATCAAAAAACAAAGTACAGAAGAATAGCTTTTCCACGTTGCATCAAACTTGAAGCGATGAAGTTGGTAAGCTTCATTTATACTTTGTAAGATTTTTAGCACCAGAAATCAAGTCTGCATGCGAGAAAGAAGTATTCAGTTTATAATTAACTATTCATCACTTACCAATTTAGCTGTGTTGATTCCTGAAAGTAAATTGAAAGACAAATATTTAGTACAATAATGTTCAATTATTTCTTAAAGCATTTTAATTCAAAAATAAATTTACAGCAAATAATCTATATTTAATCGTACATGAGTTTAAAAAAATTGTTATTTTGTCTTTACTATCATAATGTCTGAAGGAACCGAATTCGATAAGATTCAGTGGGCAAAGGAACTTCCTGCGAAGATTATATACCGTATTTCTTAAAAAACTTCTCTCCAAATAGCGCTGACATCAAAATATTTCCAAAAAATTGTAACGGTGGTCCAATTTTGATCATATCTAAATCATATATATGCAATAATTAATTATATTTGATGAGGGCAAATATTAAGCCAAAAAAGGCCCCCAGGTAACGCCTGTTAGGGGGTTTTGAAAAGTTCTATTTTTTGGTCTGTCTAAATTTATAACATATGTTTTTCACTTAAGTGAAAAATAAATATGTATCCCCCACCAAGAGGTGTACGAGTCGGCATATTGCGATGGTCCGTTTTGATTGAAATTCTAATGTTCATGAAAAGGGTATTTCAAAAGACGCGCCTAGATGTTGTTTTAAAAGAAAACTTATACAAATTTAAATTCTTTCAGATTACACTTATTTTCCATTCAAAATACGAAATTATATAAGAAAACTGGCATCTTTTAAACGACCACCAGCTCTACAGGTAAACCCCATCAAACCGTCGCTTCATGAGTGCCTAATTGTTAAGAACGTTGAGATATCGATACTGAAGGTTGTTCAGCAACATTTATGCTACAGCAGTAATATTCTCAACAAAACGCCCAGTTTTTGATCTATCAGTCTTTTTCTATCCTTGAGAAAAAAGCTTCTAGAAATTGTATACCAATTTTTGAATTCAGGGATCATGCAGACGATTATTTCCAACAAAAAAAATCGAAAATTTTTCGAAATGTTGTTCGACCACTTTCATAATAAGATTCAATAATTTTAACGCATTGTTCTATCGTGTAAAATTGTACCTACCACTGAGACACTGAGATCCACATTTGAAGAAAAATTATAATCTAACAGAACTTGTGGAAATTTCTTAAAATCGCATCAAAAGTCTATGGAAAGATAGCGTCTGTTAGAACGTCAACAACAAAAAAACGTTAAGTTCTCAAAACTAAGTAACGTAATACGAACTTGTTATAGTAACTCTGCTCCTCCCCTTCAGTCTGTTGACGAGATCACAGACTTTGGAGTAATCTCTGATGAGCTTAAATAAAATAAATAATTGGCGCGGACACTTCTGTTAGGTGTTTGGCCCAGCTCCTCCTCCTATTTGTGCTGTGCGTCTTGATGTTGTTTAACAAATGGAGGGACCTACAGTTTCAAGCCGACTCCGAACGGCAGATATTTTTATGAGGAGCTTTTTTATGGCAGAAATACACTCGGAGGTTTGCCATTGCCTGCCGAGGGGCGACCGCTATTAGATGAGCTTATATGATTCAAATCATTGCTATTGATAGAATTAAGCATATTCAAAAATTTTTCCTTACATATTCCTTTTCCTTTCCCTTCTTCCTCCCATTTGGGACTTCAGGTTAGTCCGTCGACAACAGAAGGACTATTCTTTCCTTGCCGTTTGATTATGGTTTCGTAAGTGGTATAATTGATTGTCCGGTATTACTGCTAGATATCCAATATATTATTGCTCCGAGAACACTTCGTTTTAATTTTCCTTTTAACGAAAAGACGCTAAGCATGAATTACGCAAGAAATGCCTAGTTATTAATTTCGTGAACTCGACACGATTTCGACTTCTATTATGCCTGATCTTTCTCTGCCCAAGAATGTATTTTCTAAAGTACTACATTAAATTTTATTTGAGTGTACTTAATTATAAGTTATCAGTTTAGTCAATAAGAACCTTTCTAGTTTATTGACTTTTTTGAAAATAAATAAATTATTAAAATAAAAATCTAATAGGTCTATTTATAAGTTCGTGCGGTTTTACAACAGATGGCGTAACTTGATTATTATTCCATCGATCCACATTTCCAAACATTCATTGGAGAGCTACTGTCGTAAGGCACAAACGTCAGTATAAGTTTTTTATTTGAAGCGTAAACAACAATATTTTTACCACACTTGAAAATGTCGAATTTCGTGCCAAATAATGTGTTTTTGCGGGGAATTCTTCTTCATTATTTTAATATGAAGAAAAAAGCAGCCGAAAGTCATCGTATCTTGGTGGAAGTTTATGGTGAGCATGCTCTATCTGAGCGAACGTGCCAGAAATGGTTTGCACGCTTTAAAAGTGGTGATTTTGGCTTGGAAGACGAAGAACGCGAGGGTGCGCCGCCAAAGTTCATGGATACCGAATTGGAGAAATTGCTCGATCAAGATCCGGCTCAAACGCAAGAAGAGGTTGCAAAAACTTTGGGAGTTGATCAATCAACCATTTCCAAACGTTTAAAAGCCATGGGAATGATCCGAAAGGTAGGCCATTGGGTGCCGTATGAATTGAAGCCAAGAGACGTTGAACGCCGTTTTATGGCATGCGAACAACTGCTTCAACGGCACAAAAGAAAGGGTTTTTTGCATCGAATTGTGACTGGCGATGAAAAGTGGGTCCATTACGACAATCCAAAACGTCGGGCAACGTATGGATACCCTGGCCATGCTTCAACATCGACGTCGGCGCAGAATATTCATGGCCTGAAGGTTATGCTGTGTATCTGGTGGGACCAGCTGGGTGTTGTGTATTATGAGCTACTGAAACCGAATGAAACGATTACGGGGGATGTCTACCGACGACAATTGATGCGTTTGAGCCGAGCACTGCGAGAAAAACGGCCGCAATACGCCGATAGACACGACAAAGTTATTTTGCAACATGACAATGCTCGGCCACATGTTGCACAAGTGGTCAAAACATACTTAGAAACGCTCAAATGGGATGTCCTACCCCACCCGCCGTATAGTCCAGACCTTGCGCCATCCGATTACTATCTCTTCCGATCGATGCAACATGGCCTGGCTGACCAGCACTTCCGTAATTACGATGAAGTCAAAAAATGGATCCATTCGTGGATTGCGGCAAAACCGACCGAATTTTTCACAAAGGGAATCCGTGAATTGCCAGAAAGATGGGAAAAAGTAGTAGTAAGCGATGGACAATATTTTGAATATTAAATTTGTAACCATTTTACGTCAATAAAGTTTCAAATTTCGAAAAAAACCGCACGAACTTATTCATAGTCCTATTATAATATTATTTTATATATATTTTATATTATTTATCTCTTTATTTATTTATTTATTTATTTACTTCTTTATTTAGTTGTTTTTTTTTATTTACTTATCTAAGATTGTGGGTGGATATGTAAGACGTTGAGTTTTTAAATCATTCGGAAAACCAATCATCCACTTTTGTTTTTAAATAACTTTTTTATTACATACAAAACAAAGGTTTCGAGTGAAGGAAATATTTATTTTGACCTTTTCGCGCACCGTTACTCGTCTGTTTGTAAGCTGCAGCTGTATAGTTTACAAGGGTTAAATAGGATTATTATGGCACCATTTGCAAAAATTGTAAATCTTTTGATAGGCGGATTAAGTTAACGCCACCTTGTACAAACTTATAAAATATATTATAAAACTGCAAAATATCTATATACAATAATAAAATAGAATTAACAAGGTCTGGCAGGCATCAACGTCTGATTAATTCTTACTTTTCCACATAAATTTGTTTCTTCATTAATATTATGTGGCCATCAAAACTAACTGATTTAGTAAAAAAATTATTTAAAAACAAAATTGGAGGTTTAACTTTGTGCCACATTGTAGATGAATATACAATTTCTCGCCACAAGATAATCAGATATGTTGTATTCAAGAATTTTAGTTCGGCAAAAAGATATCATTTAGGGTCACAGACATAACGTCTAACTTTCTTGAATACAACATCACTGAGACGAGGCAGAAACAAATTTGGTATACGTGCTCAGCATACGTAAAATGAAGCCTAATTAGTTGAACAACTAACTTTCTTATTATCCCTTATGATGTAAACGAATCTAAAATAGCATAAGAAACTAAGAACTTTGTTTATGTTTGCAGAACAACGCAGCATAAAATTCATAACAAAACCTAAATTTCTTACCTCATCAGTAAACGTATTGCCAATACACAGTCTTGGAATTCCAGTAACCGCGCTGATGCACAATACGTGTGACTTAGCAGAAATTAGGGAAAGCAAATTATCACAGGCCCATTGGAAAATTGCCGCTATTAATTTTAAATCCGCAACAACACCTACATTACTGGACAAATACAACTAGATGTCATCAACTTGAGGGTGAACGTTGACGCACTGGCACACAGAGAATACAGCATGGACAAGGAGACTTAACAAAAGTCGCCCAAGGATAAAACCTTGCGGCACATCGGAGGCAACGATATCGGCGGTATTGCCAGTCACTTTTAGACAACTTCTTGTAAGGTATCCGAAAATCCCAAAAAATATCCAAGCTTTTTGCAAAGACCTGATGACTTCATGACCGATTACCCAGTAAAACGCTTTAAAAAAATCCAGAAGGCCTTTTTCCACTCTCTTGGAAAATACGCCATTATGAAGCGGCGATTTACTTATATTATGTGTGTTAGGGTGCCCAGAATAAACGGCAACAGAAGTTTCATAAGCCCCGAGTATATCCCATTCACCTATAGAATTAAATATGGCAGCCATGGCACATTTTAAAGCTGCTGTCGCTAAATAGCTTATCGATAAGAAGGTCGCATAGACCTATCGAGTAAAGTTAAAATACACCCAAAGTGTAAATGTGTAAGTGAGTAAACGTAGAAACGTTATAGACAAAAAGAAGCTGGCATTGAGTCCAACAGATTTTGACAACAGTAAGCAGCCAGTGACTGTAATAAAACCCGGATTTTGCGCGATTGATGTTTAATACTGCGGGATGGATGGATCACGGCGGTAGTGGCAGCTAATCCAACTGCCGCAAAAAGGGTTCAAAGTAATACCAAGTCTAACAGAATAAATTGGTGGGCAGCATAACTGGGCCAATTTTCTTCCCGTATACTTGATATTTTAAGCATATTTTATTGTAGTGGCTGTCACTACCGTTAGTCACTATTAATTAGCCTTCAACTATCCATGCAAATCGCCACTGACTCTGAGTCGATATCTTCAACAGTATCGCAATCAAATTTTTCTGCATCCAAATGAGAACTATGAAGTAATGTAATTGAGATCCGTATGTGCTCCTAGAATATTTAAGTGTCTACATCTGAAAGTGAAAACTTATTTTCTATTTCAATCGTTTCCAACCATCGTGGCAACCAACTCAGCTACTAATCGTCACTAAATGGAGTGAATAAGTCGTTCAGTTTTTTCTTTAAGCATACATATTTTGCACTGAATTTATGCAGGATTCTGTGAGGGGATGCTATCTTTTTCAGAATCATAAAGCACACCTTTTACTTTGTATTCGATCATCGTTATATTGATAGAATTTAAAAAGTCAATGTTTTGCTGAAAAACATGCATATTTCACTGCTCGCTTTAAGGAGTGGGTTTTGAGACGCAACTTAGAATTGCACTTTATTGCAATGTGCACTCTTCATGCACTCAGCAGGGCTGCAGCTGGACTTAAGGCTACGGCTGCATCAATACTGCAGTAAATTTCAAGCTGAGCTAACAGCTATAGGAGAAGCTGCGCTGCGGAATCGATCACTATCTGATCTGACACTGAAACTCTCTACAGAGTAATTCTTCGGACTAAAAAAAACTTAGGTAAGAGTTCTATAAATTAACTGAATAAGCGGTACACCACAAGTGTTGTCAGAATCCTAGGATACAGAGAGATTCTTGGAAACTTCATCGCAGATGAACTGGCTGGGATGGGAACTAATCGTTAATCACGGGGTCCCTCATCAATCTTGGCCGACCTTCCACTAATACAGTGGTTGGCTTCAGCACCGGGCACAGCCTAATGCAAACACATGGGAAGTGTATAGGAGTTAATGGTTCCTGCTACTGCTTCAGAAACGCGGAAGAAGTAGAAAGTGTTAAACAATTCCCCTACCACTGTCCCGCTTTTGCCAGAACACGATATTGCTTTCTAAATTTATAATTTTTTGCTTGGCTTTCTTGTTGTATATTCAACAAGACTCACTACAAAATATTCTCCAGGACCAAAATTTGTAGTTCAGAAAATTGCGAATACTTTCTACTGTTTTTGTTGTTTGATTTAATTTGAAATTAAAAAATTATTGAGGGCATCGACAACAACAAGTCTCTTTCTAGCTCTCAACCACTTGGCTGCCTTTTACAGTAGCTGGCAAATTTATTGTTTGTGTAATAAGCTGCATTAAAAAAAGCAACAATATGAACACAATACACACATGCACACATTAACACATACCTATATAATCGCGAACTTGAGCAGATAATTGAAAATGAGTTGCTCAACCAATTGATGGGTCGACTAATCGAGGATATACTAGAAGCCAAATAATAAAGTAGATGAACTACTTACCGCAGCATAAAGCTAACAAAACATAAAGCACATGGAACATACGTAGGAGCACAAGCACAACATGAGCAGAATGTTAAAATATAGTTTCATAAGCAACAAATAATGGCGGAGCAACATTTGCTTTTCAACATACGGAGTAGGTACAGCAAAGGCGGAACTTGGGAGCTTCTATTATTTATTATATGCAATTGTTATTGTTGTGGCCACTTCAACTATTACTTCACTTCATGCTTCACGATGCAGCACTAATTTGACGCGACGTAGTGCGCAACAGCATTAGCATCGAACGACGTGCATACGTACTTACATAAACTTACATGACTTAAATATTAAACATGTGAATTACTTCTTGTACCTACCCTGTAGGAAAATGAGTACGAGTGCCGAGTGTGAGCTTCTAACTGATGAGCTAGAAAATTTATTAGCTTTAAATTTAAAGCCAAGCGAACACTTACTACCGTTCCCAAGAATTGAAGATTAGATATAAACCCCTTTGAAATCATTTAATTCATTGATGAAAAGTGGGTAACAAACGATAATCGCCAAACTCGAATTAACAGTCAGAAAGTTTATGCTGTGTGCTTGGTGGAAATGAAAGGAAATCATCACTTACGAACTGTTCCCATTGGGCCAAATGGTAAACTTGGAGCTCTACTATTGAACTGGCCAGAGATAGATGCAGGAGAACGCCCAAAGGAGTCAAAATTGCCAAATAGGAAGAGAGACAAGAGAGATAGTGGTGACAAGAACACGAACGGCTCAGAGAACGAAAACAGCTGGACGCACATCAAAAGCAAGCCAGTTAAGAAGAAAGCAGTAACTGAGCCACCCGAGGCTGAACGCGCACGTTATTGCAGGTACTGGAAACATGGCATACAGTGACACTCTTAGAATGGTCAAAAAACAATGATGCTCTGAAAAAGCTTGGCAATGATGTTGCGGCAAAAGGCAAGTTTCTGCTTGAGCTTAAAAAGAGGAACTGGCAAACGAAGACGTATATCAGAAGGAGATTAGCAAGCTGCTAGGTGACCAGGCGCAAATCAAAGTCCGAACCCATGAGAAATTGGGGAGATGGCGAGGCGATACGAGCACAAGTGAACGAGCCAAACCTGTTTAGTGAAAAAGCAATCAAAAATGTTAGACCGCCGTATGAAGGCACATAAACAGAGTTTATAAGTCTACCAGCACAGAAAATTAAGATCGGATGGGTGATATGCTGAATAAGAGAAAACCTGGACCTGAAGAGGTGTTAGAGATGGCTGGAGTATGGGCGCCTGGCAAGGGAACAATTATCATCGTTTGAAGCATTTGCAACATTGACCTCACCAAGGGCTAATTAGAGAGAGGGGGCACGTATAGATGAGCACTTCTTCAAAAGCGAAAGTAAGAAATTGACTTTAAAACTGTCAATTAATCAGATGGCCCTAACTATCAAAAGTTCAGAACTTCATTCTACTTCTTCAGTAAATTCGTTTAAATTTATTCCAAATTCCTTCTCTGTGACTTAAATAGTTACTGATATATTGTAATAAACCTTAATCCTCCGTTAGGTACCCGGGCCTGACTATAATTTTTCAACTTTAGACGTAAATTTAATATATTTCTATTAAAGCTAACGACTGAGCTTCTAGGTAGCTTCCTAAAATTTTATTTATGAATATAACCTTTTGAAAATTATCATCGAACAGGAAGAAAAAAAGCCAGACACAAAGTTTTAAAAAAGGTGTCCAACGGAGGGTTAAGACTAAAACCTTTAAAGAATAGGGTAGATATTTCTAAGGAAATGGACCGTGACTTCTAGCATCCCCAGATTCTGAACGGTGGACATGGTTGAACTGCAGTTGCTTGCATCATACAATCCCTAATACAGATCAAACTTACGAATATTTCGTAGACAATAAATCTGGCGTTCTATAGGCAATGCATTAAATTGGTACAGGGACTTTGACAATTTATATATTTGTTATTTAATTATGATCATTTTTTGTGAAAACATAGTTCATTCTACTACAAAAACCATGAAACGCCAAATTTCAAAAAATTCTCATAAAAATTTCACATGTTTTAATCTAAATTTTTAATTAAAATAATTTGAGCTCCTAGTTTTGTACTAGTTTTAAGCACCTCATAACCGTTTTGCTTTTTTCACAAATTTTTTGTATTTGCTGGCGGTCTTGTTAGTTTTCTCCTTATAGGAGGAGATCCTTTCGATATTTTTTAGGTGGAAGAAAACACCTAATAATGGTAGCAGTACAATTGTCGGACGCGTTTCGAGCTACTTTAGGACGCTTTTTGAGCTACTTTAAGGTTATTGTAAAGCTGCATACTCGAAATTTTTCTAAAAATTATGATTAAAAAGTTTGAAATTTTAAGGAAATTTTCCTTCACTTTTTTTCATCTACACATGGCATGAAATTTGGATTTATAAAATTTTTGTAGCAGAATGAATTGCATTTTTAGTAAAAAATTTTTGAAATTAATCAAGCAACAAATAAATGCTCAAAAGTTGGGGAAAAGTCCCTGTGCTATAGTTATTAACGAACTGTATTCAATTAATATGAACCATCATCTAACTAAATCAGAGTATGAATATATAATGGAGCCACAATCGGCTTTGACACAGTCAAACACTGAAGACAAATAATCTGCTCGCGATATGTAGGAGTAAGTAGCGAAGTGGTTCGCAATGGGCAAAATCGTACTGTTACTTGGCCGAAGTTGGATTAACTAATTCAGCTTTTCCCTGGACGGTATGTCTTATCTGCAAAACATAAACATAAATATATATATATTATATTTGCCAGCGCAACTATAAGTTTATGCTCACTCTTGCATACGTATGTGTTTTGCATATGGCGCACATTCCCTTCACTTGATATGGCAGCTGCCGAAGTTGCCAACTTTGCTAGGCTTATAACCGCAAGTACGCCAAGATCGCAAGCTTGCTGCAACCACCCGCACAAACTCTATAGGTACATACGATTGTGCAGCTAAGTAGTTATGTGTGTGTGCATGCAAGTTGTTTTTGTGACCGTCATTGTTGTTGCAAGCGCTGTAGATTAGCATTTATATATTTTATTATTTTTGTCTAATTTACGTTCAACTCCCTTCAGTTGTTGTTGCTGTTCCGCCTGCTCCGTACTTCTGCAACATCAAACTTAAATGGGCGGAAATGAGTACTGAGCTGCTGCACCCATCCAACTTTTGATTAACGAAGGCGCAGTGGAAGGAGAACTCTACTCTACTTTCATTGAAGCAGCCACTTTGCCAACTCGGCTGTATTGCTATTACCAACCGCAAGCTTACATATGCACATGCACATACCTGCATACATAAATATATACATATTCGCATATGTAAAAAGCTTAATAGCTGGCATGTAGCGTATTTTCTCTCACAAGTGCACACACACCTGCACACACCTTTTACTTCAATTGATGGCTTACATTTTACTTTGTTATTGGGATTATTTAATTTTAAACATTTCAAAAGTATTGCTCACTTCACCCATATATGTGAGTTTTTGCATGTGAATGCTTTCACGTTCATGCGCTTTTATGCTCGTGCTTGTACGGTGAGTGCATTCCCTTAATTCTACTGTTCATAAAATTGTTTTTACACTTTTTCTCATTTCGATGTGCGATTTTCGCTGATTCTTTTTCGTTTTGGCTGTTATTTTTTCTGATAAGTGGATTTTGTGATTTACTTAATTGAATGGTTTTATTTGAAATTAAACTTACAAAAAATATTATGAATCGTTCGTCACAGCACTGAAGCTGATTAGCTGTGCAAAATACTGCTCTCGCGCAGGGCTAACATATATACGTATACAGGCCCCGGCACTCGAGGTGTAACCAACTTCATACCGCTCGCGCGGTTAGTTGGCTAAATGACAGTCCAGAGTATTGTTTACAAGCGCGCGGAAGCATTTTACCGAGAGTGAACGCGAAAAAAGAAAATCAGTAATGGATTTCAAATGTAATAGTGTGATTGTGAAGGGTATATTTTGACCGCCCTTTCATACGAAAATTTGAGTCGTCGATTGGCCACCAGGAGGCAGCACCCGCCACAGGTAATGGGTCAGGCCGCTGTAAGGATAGATGGGCGCTCTCCTGGTGTGTTCAAAAAGTATCGCGAATTTTGAATTTTCGCAGCTTACGTATATTCGAATTTCAATTTTTTTGCGTTGGTACTCATGCCTCTCATTCATGCCGACGAGTTCGATCATTTTGAATGTTCAGTTAATTGTTGACAGTTGCTTTGCTAGCACGTGTTTCGCCTCGTCTTCGATTTTTACCTATGCAAATGGATCAAAGAAACTGTATCAAATTTTGTGTGAAAAGCGAAATTAAGTGCGCGGATGCATTCCGAATGTTGACTGCGTCATATGGAGACGCTACTTTGCACCAAAGCAACTTTTATCGGTGATACAAAATGTTCCCAGAAGGCCGAGAAGATGTGAACGACGTAAAGCGTATCGGACGCCCGAGCACTTCAACAACAGACGAAAAAATTGATCAAGTTAAGAAAATGGTATTGGCGAATCGTCGAATCACCGTTAGAGAAGATGCTGAGGACCTAGACATATCGATTGGCTCGTGTCATTCGATTTTTTTCAATGATTTGGGCATGAGATGGCTCGCCGCAAAACTCGTACCAAAAGCAGCATCGCATAAACATTGCTAATGAGATGTTGGACTCTGTCCGCGACGACCCAAATTTGCTCCAGAGGGTTATAACTGGTGACGAATCGTGGGTTTATGGTTATGACATGGAAACCAAAGCGCAATAATCTCAATGAAAGCTGCCGCACGAACCAAGACCGGAACGAGCGCGCCAAGTTCGGTCGAATGTAAAAGATTTGCTTACCGTTTTCTTCGATTGCAGGGGCGTTGTGCATCATGAGTTCTTGCCACAGGGTAAAACGGGCAATAAGGAATATTACCTGCAAGATATGCGCAATTTGCGCGCAGCAATCCGCCAGAAACGCCCGGATTTGTGGAAGAACAAAAATTCGAAGTTTTAATCCGACTCCGAACGGCAGATAGTTTTTTATGAGGAGCTTTTTCGTGGCAGAAATACACTTCGGAAATTTAGTCACATACCACCTCATTCCGCTACCATAGGTATTCGTATATTACGTCTACTTGCGAATAAATCGAGACCTCGCCAAGGTTTTTTTTACTGGTTCCCCGTACGTATTTGAATATTGTTCGAACGGTTATGGGAATCTTACAATGGAGCTTTCTGAAATTATTGAGCACAATCTCAGCTATTAATGATAAAACTACGAAAAGAGACCCTGAGAGCCTGTTTTTCAAAACTAATAAGAAACAAATTCAACAAATAAAATAAAAATATATACATATTCTCCAAAAATTGTTTTTTTTTTGTTACTTAACCAACCAATAAAATATAATATAAGCCTCAAAGGGTTCAAAAATCGCCTGCATTTTTGAAGAAATGTTCTGCTGACGCTGTTTTCTTCCATTAAAAATAAAGGTGGAGTAGGCATTAAATGGAGAAAATTCACAAGAAATTATCAAAAATCAGTGTGATTTTTCATCTATTTGAAACTTGCCCTTTATGATCCCAGAATTTTATGGTCTATAAAACTGCATAAACGAAATTTTTCTAAAAACTCTGAGTAAAAAGTTTGCAGTTTTGATGAAAATTCGCGTAGTTATCAAAATTTATAAAAAGTTCGAAACTTTTCTAATTATTTTTACCGAAGTTGATTGTAAAAACTTGGAAAAATCAACTCTCTCAAACTAGTTTTCGTATGGTCACACAGGAAAATAAAATAGTTTGAAAGCAAATGAGATAAAAACCCCAACAGTTTTATTACCGTGTCTGCCTGCACCTTAATGCACAACAAAGTCAAAGCAAATAATTTGAGATTAAAATCAGAGCAATACATATTTATATTATTCTGCCATTTTCATTCTGCTCCAACTACCTTCCTATTGCCTTCCACTGCCCATCCCATATTTGCTGATGTCATAGCAGCAGTAATCGCCCGAAAAAGGCAAAAGTCACGCTGTCATAACACGCAGAGGTTATTTCTATTCCTTCCTCTAACAATCTTATCTTGCACTTTCTCACCATCTCACCTAAATTTTTGGCTAATAATAAAAGAATGACCAAGTGAGATTTCTGGTGTTGTAAGCAACCAAATGCTTTGTTTTATCTGCCAGGAATGGCAGCAAGTTATGCTTAGAACTAATTCTCTTTTCTCCTGTTCTGTTGGTATTTTTTTCGTTTGGTACAATAACAAATTTGTGTTGGCACTTTCGAAAATTAAGCGCCCCAAAGCGGTATATGGTTCATTTACTTTTAGCTTTGTGTCCTCTGCCCATTTTATTCCAACAGATTAAGTCGTTTAGTACGCCACGCACATACCAACAAAATCATGTTTCTAATTTTCATATATCACAATGAAAATCTTGCTACGGACAGAGGAAATAAAGAACCAAAAATATATTTAGACAGCCTAATAAATTGCGCAAAAGCTAAAAGTGACAGAAGATACGCGAAAATTGTTGGAAGAAATTAAAGAAAAGAGTAAAAATAGAATATGCCGAGGAGATTTAATTGAATGCGATTACTTTTGCTTCTTACTTACTTTACTGTAATACTATAAATGAGGAATGAAGGTATTTAATAAGTCTGGTACAAACTGCATGATGCCAATACCCTTTATTTTTAATTTTAAGTATTCTATCAGAATTATTTAAAATCTATAAAATGTAAGCCGCGCAATGGCACGAATGATAGTTTAACTTTGCTGATTAACAGTGATCTCACATGGAACACAACTTAGCCATATAGTGTTAGCGATAGATTTTATAGAACCGTAGACTTCAACATCTACTCGTAATGCATTTTTTCGAATTTTAGTAAATTATTAGTCCTCTTGTCCTCAATATATCCCAATAATGATATAAACACAGAAAAAAAAGTAGTTCACTCTCGATCTGCGAAATTCTGCTGGGCAATGGACCCACATTGCAAGCTAGACTTACTAACGCAAAATTCATCTATGTTAGATCTGTATGATTTTCATCACCACTAGCATTACCTTAATACACACCTGTCAGAGCCAAAAAAAATATACGCATAAGTGATTAATTTGACTGCCAACTCAGCTGGTTCAGCTGCAGCATAGATGTCGACTTAAAAAAGAGATCAAACAAACTGAACAGCACAATACTCCCATTCTTAAAATAAATTCCCGGCCAAATTGCAGCAGAGTTTAGATAAATATTCGTTTTAAAAACTTATTGAAACGGGATTTTAAAAATCGCTTGATTTCAAAAAAAATAACAAGTACTCAAAATTGAGCGTAATAAAAAATCTACAAACAAAACAAATTCTGTTTTAAGCCACTTTCAGAATGCGTTGCCGACTCCTAGAAAGCCTTTATTATAAAAAATGTATACGTAAAATAAGTCAGGGCTTTAAAAAATCGCATAGTCTACAAAACTTAAGAATTTCCGGCCACTGTTATCGAACGCATAGACATACATTGCGCTCCTCGGCTTGGCAGATGATTTTTTTTTTTTTCTATGAGTAGCATTTTCATGGGGCACTTCCGAATGGTAGTCACGCATCAACCCATTCAGCTACAATAAAAAAAAATGTATAGTCAATCGAAAAGAGGTTTCGGAGCAAACGTTGTTGGTGAATAGAAATTCTACCGAAATCTGGAATAAAATCTACATTTTTCTAGCCTTAAGATTCTCCGATTAAAAACAAGTATCTTAACAAAAATTGTTAACGAAGGGATATTCTCCCGAAATAGACAATAAACTCTTGATTTTTTTAAGCTTATCGCTAAAGCTACAAAAACTATTTCTAGAGGCTTATCATCTATCAAAACAAACATTTTTCCTGGATGGCATTATACTGGAATCCGCAATAAAATTTACATTTTTACTAGGCCTTGCTTGCCTGGTTGTGGCAAAAATGCAAAATAGTTAGGGATATGGTACGACACTACTAATTGGGCCATTAGTTTCTTCCGTGCAGGAGGTGTATGTGTGCCGTTTGAACAGAAGTTCTTTCCATCTTACTTTATTATCATTTGAAGTTGGCTTGCGAAGACTTTCTTCAAGCCACAGTCTTCGTCTCGAATATGGCTTCCTAACCTGCCAATCAAAATAGAGGCGATATTACATTGAGGGGTATACTCTCAAGATTTGGATGCGGTTTTTTGTTATTTGGTATTCCGTTCTCTCAGTCTCTTTTAAGAGCCAAAAATCCTAAAATTTCTTGCAATGACAATTTATTATTGTTCCTTTCAGGTTAGATGTAGAATAGATTTGGAATTAAAATTTATTGAAAAAACGTTCACTACTAATCCAAATTACAAAATATCATCTTTTTCTCGTGAAAAAAAAAAAACAATATGACCATCCAACATTACCAGTTCGAGAACATTTTCAATACCTTCAACTATTTAAAACGTAATATTAATGCAAAATATTAGCGTTTTTAAATAAAGGAAAAACTTAAAAGAAATTTAGGAAAATCTTTTGTTTGCATAACTGAGAATGAGTCCAGGGATTCCGGTATTATGCTCTGAAACTCCGGGATCGAAATACACGCTCAGAATTCCTTGTGCACTTTTAATTTGCGTTATGTTTTTAGCTGATTTAATATAATACAGTCTCCTTTTCTCGCAAAAAAAGTCACCTATTTCTACGACAACATTACAAAAACGTGCCACAAAAACTTCCTATGATAATTTTTCACATTTCATATGAGAAAGGAACACAAAAAATACATCCCTTCCACAAATTCAATATTTTATATAGCAAAATCGAATGATTTACCTACATTTTTTTTTTTGTACAAATAAAAGTTTTCACACAACTATTTTCCCGAAATAAGGTATATTAAAATTCGCTGGACAACTCACTGCCTCAGTTCCACTTTTTGTATAGGACTGAATAAGTTGAGAATGAGTTGAGTGAAACATTTTGAAAAAATTTGCCAAGAAATAACACGAAAATTCGACGGCCCTAGCTAGGAGTGGAATAAATCTAATATTATTACAAGACAAGGAGACGCTGTAGAACAGTAATAACTCGAAAGGCCGTATCCCGAAATGCCTGCATTAAGAAATACACTAATATTAAAGGTGTATTGTTCTTCAAATTTATAAAAGTTGTGATTGGGATGAATACCGGAATTCCGTTTAAAAACTCCTCGAAATTAACCACTATCTCTGGTGTTAGCAGCTCTAGTACTGACAAGGTTTTTGCCAACAAGTGCTCATATAAAATAAAAGCTTTAGACAAAAAATTTAATTGAGGCATTTATAAAAAATATTAAATTCAAACTTCCTATTTAGATGGCTTAAAGCTGAAGTCAAAAATATGTATGTTCATTATATGCACATATATAAAAATGCAATCTAAAGATGTGAGCTGTAACTGACAGCATGACAAAGCACGGTAAATGTAAGTGACAAGCAAACAAGCTTGCGAAAAAAATTTAAATATAAATCAAGAAATTTTATCGAAAAGTCAAATAAGTGTAAGTGTAGATAGTCTAAAAGGTTTCAACTCAGACGCAATCACTATTATATGGCATGTCTCGTCATGGTGGCAAATGACATAAGAAAGCAATTACAAAGCGGAAAACTAAATACATAAAGATTTTAAAATTAAGATAAAAATTTAAGTGGCAAACGGATGCACATAAACTTTAAACACCGAAGTTATTTACATTTTCAGGCAAATAGTCAAGGGGCTCACACTATTCCTAAGTATGTATATCTAAATGCAAACTCATGCGTGAATTTCTTTAAATACTTGTTGAATTGAAGGGTTCATTTTATAGTTTTAACGAATTCGTTTATGCTTTAAGAAATCAATAAATACTGTAAAATTTAAAAGCACAACTGTGTGAATCATTTTTGATTCAGAGCTGATTGCTATGATTTCAACGCAAAACTGTTTCAAATTCGGATTTTATTTATTTATCACTGCTCAACATGTCGTATACGCAACTTGCCCTCTTTTTTTTGCTATTTTGAATAATTTAAGTTGAGTGCTGATTCACAACCAAATTACTCCAATTTCAATATATTTCAATTTTTTTGGAAATAAAAATGCATAATTTTATTTACATTGCTCTTTGACTAACAGCTTATACCGTAAATAATATTACCATATAGAATCAACATAAATTTGAAGAGTCCGTTATTAGCAGAAAATAAGCATTTTAGCAGAGTATGAAGCAGTGCGAAAAATTTGTCAAATATCAAACTAAATTTTATATTATTAACTTAGTGATACCAGATAATTTTGTTATGTAGTGTCAATTCGACTTTTTGTTTAGTAACCAGGAGAGAGAAGTAAGTTTTAAGCCTGAAGCTGTTCTTCCGGTGAGGTTATGAGATTTCCAAGTGAGTTTCGAGTCCATATGAAATCTAAAATTCTCATCAATTTCTATTCAATTTCGTTGGAACTATGGTAGCTGTACCATCGGCAAATGTTCCGATTAGAAATTATATAGGCATATAAGACGAAATTTTTTATCAAATATTCCATTCCGTAAAACATGGTTGTCATTTTGTATACACCCATGGTGTGCTCTGCGATTTTCACAATGGATAAAAATATCGAACAAAGAATTTGTCTTAAATTTTGTGTTATGAACGGGACTCCGTGTGCTGAACCGTTGAAAATGTTGGGAGTGTGCTTTATCAACACAACACAAACACGGGTCTACGAGTGGTATAAGGCTTTTGCAGAGGGCCGTGGAAGAGTCATAGAAGATTTGCTCCGATATAGTCGCGCATCAACGTCTTCAAGGGATAAAAATGTAAGCAAAGTCAAGCAAATGGTGTTGGAAAACCATCTCGTTCCAAGGGAGTTGAATTTCTTTCACGAAATTCATGGGAAGAAGGTGGCTGAAGACGTACTTGAGCAAGTCAATTCGGACAGAACCTTTATCAAGCACATCATAACAGGTAATGAAACGTGAGTATCAGAGTTTGAATGCAACCCAGTCAACAGGCGGCTAAATGGCGCTATCCACAGCGGATAAAAAAAGTCACTTTTTCCAAAACTTAAATTGTCACTCCGCGGACGCCGCTTTGAGTCGATAGAGACCATTAAGCAGAATTCACTGAAGGAGCTGAAGAAGATCTCTTCAAACGCGTTTAAAAGGTGCTGTGATTACTGGTCTAATCATTGGCATATGTGTATTCCTTCGCATGGAGCCTATTTTGAAGGCGACAAAACAAATTTCGATGATTGAACAATTATTTTTCGCTCTATTGAACAATTCCCGGTACTTTTTCGACAGAATGTATATGAAGTAGGGAGAATTAAGAAGCAAAAGCTTCATTAGATTTATTGCAGATGGTTAACACTATTTTTGGAAAGCAATACATTTTTTAAGTGTTTTCGTCTAATGGAAAAAGAATTTGAAAGACGTATGGAGTAAATAAAGAACTAATATTCAGACGCAATGATCCGATACTTGGAGAAAAACTCAGGTGTTAAGTTTCAAAATCGGTTAATGACAAATCGTACTCCTTGGTCTCTGGCAGATATAAGGCCATTTTCATATTCAGTTTTCTGTTGCTTTTTGTTTTTGGTATTTTGGATCAATGTGATGAACTAAAGCCTTTCCATAAAAAATAAAAATTATCTTCTTGACTTAAAAGATTAATTTAAATATATTCGATTTGTTAGTATGATTTTCGTTGTACTAAAATTAAGTAGAATTCTTTTCTTCTTCGCCAATGAAGCGCGATAACGGCTTACGTAATTTTAGCCGAGTTTAACAAAGTGCGCCAGTCGTTTCTTTCTCGTGCTAACCTGCGCGAGTTGGACACACCAAGTGAAGCCAAGACCTTCTCCCCCTGATCTTTCCAACGCAGAGGAGGTCTTCCTCTCCTCTGCTACCACCAGCTGGTACTGCATCGAATACTTCCAGAGCCGGACCCAGCCAACGACATGACCCAGCCAACATAGCCGCTGGATCTTTCTTCGCTGCGCTATGTCTTTGGCGTCGTAAGTCTCATACAGCTCATCGTTCCTTCGCCTGCGATATTCGCCGTTGCCAACGTACAAAGGTTCAAAAATTTTGTGCAGAATTTTTCTCTCAAACACTACGAGGGATAACGGATGTTGTTATCGTTCAAGCTTCTGCGCCATACAATAAGACGGGAAAGATGAGAGCCTTATATAGTGTGAGTTTGGTTCGCCGAGAGAAGACTTTATAACTCAATTGCTTACTCGCTTGTTGGCCAGAGGGATTCTACGTTAGATTTCCAGGCTGACATTATTATAGGTGTTAGTGCTGGTTCCTTAATATACCAAATCTTTTACGACCTCGAAATCATAACTGACAACAGTGACGTGGATGCCGATACGAGAGTGCGCCGAGTATTTTTTCGATGACAGGAGGTACTCCGTTTTGATTACCAAGATTTGGCGTATTGTGTGGAACTCTCAGAGATGTAAAATACGGAGCTTACACAACTGCTGTCTAGTGCTGCAAAAATTTAATTGAAGTTGAGTGATTCAAAGGTTACAATTACCGAGAAACTGTTTAAATAAATATGTTTTAAAATGAAAAAAATAAAAACGAAAACAGCAATGCGAAAGAAAAACAGCTATATTATTTATTGTTCCTAGATATTTATATTATACTCACGATTTTTAATTTTACAAACACATTAAAAGTTAGAGAAAACTGAAATCTCTGAAAGGAGCCTAAGCAATTAAAAATTTCAATGACCGAGTTGATTGTAGCATTAAAATGAACTACTTAAATACTCGATTACCACAATCCCACCGCACGCTTCAATATAAATATATGTAAGTAATACATAAATTACGTATACGCCACCGCACACGATTTAAAAATGTTTCCGCTTTATTATTACTGCTGGCATCAACTACGCTAACCTAAGCGCAAACAATAACTGGTAAACAATAATGGAGAAATGTATGTATGTAGTATAAAAGGTAATTATAAGCCATTAGCCTGCAAATACTCGCATTATTGGTTGTCGGCATTGAATGATAAAAATACATTTATACACTTAAATAAATGTATATAAATGTGAAAATTATGGTATGTTTCACACGCTCTCGATGGAAGTGAAAGGGCCAGAACCAGTAATTGTGGCATGTTGCCATTGGTCATGTTGAGCGAGTTTTATTGTTGACTGTTTATTTGAATCGATTATTGAGTTATATACTGGTTTATTTTTATTGCATGTGGTTTTCTGTAAGCTGAGATTGAATGCTTTTTCGGTATAAGAGTATGTGATAAGTAAAGTTTTGGTTGGCTTGGTTTGCTCCTTTTTTAATCAGTTATATAGTGCGGCAATAATTTTGTTTCAAGAAATTCATGGCTGTTAAACTGAAAGATACAGTCGATCACATGGTAAATAGCGGGTACGACACAGAGTTCTTAATATTTCATGAAAGAATAATGCAGACTTATCTATAAGATAAAGCCAGAGATCACTAACAAGGTCTTAAGAAATTGCCTTGATTCGATGCGTTACTGTGCCTTAGTGGATTCAGCCATTTGAATGAAGGTATGCATGGTAATTAATTGTAGATATCACGTTTTCTAAACAGGCAAAAATCAGTGTAAAATATTGAAAGCTTTTTACCTCATTTTTAAAGATAAGCTATAACCACAAGTTCTCTAATTTTGGTGGGTAATTGTTGAAATAAAATAAAACAAGCTAAATACAAATAACATAAGCTTTGATGGATATGTATTAACGAAATTTTGTGTATCTTTTCAGTATCGAAGGTTCCGTATATGCCGCTATATAAAAATATAATTTAAATAGGTACCCTGGCTCGATTTATAGAATCGATATTCTATGTTCTCAGGTTGATCAATAGCAAACGTGATGTTCAGAATGGGATAAGATCAGAAAATTTTACTAATCCTTGTATAAATTTCAGAGACACTTTTTGTACATATTCGTTCCCATCGATTAAAAATTTATGGTATGGCCACCAAATAAAGGTGGCGTATTCCCCCCTGGAGCGAACGAGTACAGTTAACTGCTATTTCAGGGTATAAGGGTATGTAAAATTTTACCTATTCCATCGTACAAAGCCTAGCCCAGAATATGATTTTGATAAGATGAACTTAATGCGTCTATTAACTGAAAACCGACTTTCTAAAGTTACACTAAAATCGTTCGATTCTTTAAGAGATTGAAGTAGAATATTAGATATGCTACGAGTATCAGAAGTATGAAAAATAATAGGCATTTTCGAAAAAGTGACATGACAGCATTTTTTTTAATTTAAAGAAAGTTAAGATTTTAGACACCACATCAGGTGTGCTATTTATGCATATAACAGAAAATTAGCAAATGAGAAGAAATTACTAATGTCATTGGAGAATAACACAAAGTGCAACAAGACCTAAAACACTTTCCTGAGGCACCCAGAGCATGCAATGAATGTTTCAGAGGGTATATAATCAATTGTGGCCACACAACGCCTTCCGCATAAATAGGATTTAAATCGTTGCAGGAAAACACATGTAAAACACAAGTGAAAACAATTTATATAATAAAATGTTAGGAGAGACTCTGTTGAAAGCTTTGGAAAAACCCGAGTACATGCAGTCGACTTGCTGCTCTGCTGGGGAGGCTCTAATGCAATACTCACCATGGGGAAATTATACACTGGGGACCATAGAATAACAAATCCATTCTGATTGCACGAAATTAGGCTTTTTGGGGCAAAGAACATCTTTTCTTTGACAATGGTTGCAAAAAGTTTAGAAATTGTTGAGAGTTTAAAACTGGATCGCTAATTACTTCCTACATTGTTATTACCACTCTACTGGATAAATCCGTCAGAATTTCGGACAAGTTTTTTTAGTTTTAGGTTTTGAATTTGCACTGACTTATTAGCATAGACTTGCAGCGTGAATAAGTAATAAACATATAATAACAAATAAAACAAAGATTATAAAATTCAGTCGCGAATATATTCAAATGTATTCAAGCTTTGCGCATATTAAAAAAAAATTGAAATATTTTCGCAACTCACACTTCCTAATCAGAATATTCAGAAAAATTTCAAGTATACTAGTTTTACAGCCCATTAATTTTAGTCAACTTAAGTTCAAGTTTTATATAGCACAAAAGTCGCGCGTAGATTTTAGAAAATATTGATGTTTTGTATAGCCATCTTATGTATTTTCCCAATATAATGAATGTTCGAAATTTTTTTGCAGGGAAGAAAGCATCCAACACCATCAGGAAAAAGAATCCAAAATAATCAACCCGATTTAAGACACTTGAAACATGGGTTTATATCAAATTCAATAGGCTATGAAACTGGATACTCAAAAATATTCGCTATTATTCAAAATTAATTCAAATAATATTTTTTTTTTTTTAATTAAAATTAATGATATATTTTTTTAATATTACTGTTTTATTAAAATTTAATACTTTAATGCACTTCAAAATGCACCACAGATAAAATGTCTAGTTCCAACAGAACTGCAGGTAGAAGTTTTCTAAGATCGGTTTCCATGCCAAAAAACACTAAATTCTGAAAATTTGAATTTCAAAATACAAACAAATTTCTCTATTTTCCAAAATAAGAAAGAAGTTCTCGCATATACACTTCGTAGGTACACTTCAAGTAGAACTTACGTGCCGTTTTGATACCATAATGCGAACCACCACCTGTGAAAAGATTAAGAGAAAAAACCGTCTACAGCCATCCAGTGCTGTTGATGTAGTGGAGGAGAGAAAAGCACTCTAGACTGGAGAATTTCTTCAAGTCATCCCCAAAGAGCACGCTAAGGAATCTCAAGCGCCTAGCCGCCAGAACCGGACATTTACAGAGAAAGTGTTCCACAGTCTCTTTCTCTGCAGGATCCCCACAGCTTCTGCAATAGGGGTTGTACGGAATTCCAAACTTCTCCGCATGAGTACCGATCACCCAGTGACCGGTGAACACTGCAATGAACTTGGAAATTGAATGACGGGAGATTCCCATCACCTTAAGCGTTCTGTTTCTATCGTATTGAGACCATAGAGTTTTCGAAATAGAACACGGTGAGATAGACCTCCATCTGTCTTGCGCTTTTTCTAGAAAGAAATTGTGTAGTTTCCTTTTAACTACGGCCAAGAGGGCACCAATGTCTGAGAAGGGGACAGCTGGAACCGATTCTGCCGACCCCTTTCTGGCAAGCTCATTTCATTTCCCTCTATATTCCTGTGCCCAGGAACCCAGATAAGGGAAATGTTTCCTGCACGTTCGAAACGTTTGAGTTCATCCTTACAGGAGTTCACCAGAAGAGAGCTGCAATACGGCAACGACAGTGCCTTGATCGCAGCTTGAGTATCGGAAAAAATATTAATGTCTCCCTCCCAACAGCGATCCCGAAACATTCAGCATGCCTGCAGGATCGCGAAGACCTCTGCGCAGTACGAGTATTGTATGTTTATTATTCTTAATAAAAAACAACGTTAAAAATGTCTGCCAAACCAGAAATGTATACATTTTTCTCCGTTTCCCACAAAAAATTACAAATATATATTTATGTATGTATGCTATTGTTTCGTACACACATTTACACACCTTCAGCATAGTTTAATTACTCGTTCGCTTGTTCAAATTTGGCCGATTTCCCGTTTCTTTGTTTACAGTTTCCTTCTTGCTTTGTTTACTGTTTCAAGCATTGTTCGTTTGACTTTCAATTTCGTTGCCTTTTCATTATGGCACAGCAAATATTATATATATACATATATACATTTATGTATTCTGCAGTCAAACCTATCAGTTCTGAGTAAAAGTGGTTCATTTCCTATGCTATTTAAGTGATATAACTGGTATTTTTAACAGTTGTCGGCCTCTGCATCGATGTTATACCAGTTAATTAACGAATTTGTAATGAACAAAAGAAGGACATAACTGACTCCATTTCCATTTATATTCGTCCAATTGCCATTGCGTGCATCCTTATTCTTTAAAGCAGCTCCATTTATAGGAACAGGAGAATATTTGCCAACAGAAAACTATTTAACGAACGAATTAGTGCTTCATCAGTCTGTGACCAGTTAGTGAACTAATTTATAATATAGCCATCCCATATCAAAAGTAACCAAAGTGGTAAATTCCTGCACATGGTCTTCGATTTGACAAAATTCATGCTCAAACTGACGAAAATGGAGTAGGAAAATAAAAAATCAAATAAAAAGGTACTAAAATCTTATATAAGTCAAAATTTTCTGGTACAATTTGCATAAATGATGTATTCCTGAAAAAATTATAAGTCAGGTAGTACCTATTTCACTTTGATTATCTTATAACTTTTTCCACCTATTAACTTTTTGAAGGGCACTACCAAAATTCAGTTCCATATGCACAAAATATTTTCGATCAAACTATAATCGTCGAAAATATTGGAGAGTTACCTTTTAAAAAAGATATTTTCCCATACACTCGTCCCTTGAAAACAGAAAATCCTTTAGATAGTATTTACATATTTTCTTCAACTAATTCTTTTTGAACGACTATATTATTTTCGGAAAAAGAAATCCAATCCGTAAACTTTACAACTTTGTTTAAGATATTTCGGATTGTCCAATTTGGATCAAATATTCATCTTGATATAATTTCTTATCACTCAGGAAGTTTTTCAATGGCAGAAAAAGGTGGTAATACGAGGGGTGCCTTTTATATGTCGGGATTAGAGAACAAAAACAAATTTTAATCATCGAAAATCACTTTATTGTTTTTCAAAATATTCTCCATGAAGATCTATACACTTTTGCATGCGTTTGAACCAATTGTCGAAGCACTTTTGCCACTCTGAATGAGGTACCTCCAAAACATGCATTCTGAATGCCGCAACCGCTTCTTCAGGTGTCGAAAAACGTTGACCGCTCACTTTGTTTTTTACGTACGGGAATAATAAGAAGTCATTTGGTGCCAAATGAAGACTTTACGGCGCATGACCCATTAATTCGATGTTTTGGGTGCTCAAAAATGCAGTTGTTTGAGCCGATGTGTGAGAGCTCGCATTGTCCTGGTGAAGAGTGATCCGTCTTTGGCGATTGGTTTTCCTAATTCCTTGGAAGACAACTGGCAAAAAAATGGTTGTGTACCCCTCAGAATTTACTGTTCTGCGTTATTCTAGTGGTACGGTTGCGACATGTCCAGTTTTTCCGAAAAAACAGGCGACCATTTGCTTGGAAGTGCTTCGTGCGCGACCAACTTTTGTTGGAATTGGCTCATCTTGAAACACCCATACAGTCGACTGCTGTTTACTTTCGGGCTCATACGCGTAAATCCATGATTCATCACCTGTCACGATGTCATAGATCGTGTTCCCGCGATCGTATTTTTTGAGCATTTCCTTCGACCAATCGACACGAGCCTTTTTTTGAGCGATTGACAAATTGTGTGGGATCCAACGCGAACAAATTCTTTTGACAGTCAAATGTTTATGCAATTTTGAATGTATGCTGGCCCCACTAATGCCTAAGATTGTCTCAATCTCACGATAGGTCACATGACGATCTTGCAATATCAGTTCGCGCACAGCATCAATGGTTTTCGGAACAACAACTGATTTTGGACGACCTTCACGAAATTCGTCTTGGAGTGAACTACGACCACGATTGAATTCACCCTACCATCGATAAACACTGGTCATTGATGGAGCTTCATCGCCAAAAAATGAATTAAGTTCATCCATGCAATGTTGCTGAGTTAATCCACGTCGAAAGTTGTAAAAAATAATCGCACGAAAATGTTCAGATGAATCTTTTAAGTTACTGTAAACAACACAAACAACTCTGGTATTTCAAAACGTTCTGAGTACGTAAAAGCCAAAAAATGTCAAACTTTGCGATACAGCTGACAGTTGCCAGATTGCAACACCATTGTTGCCAAATCCCGACACATAAAAGGCACCCCCAAAGGCCTCTCCTGTTGGCCAATTCTGGCCGTTTCTGGTCAATCGGTAGCTTCAAACAATCCAGTTGTTGGCAGTTGTGCTTGGCCATACTAAAGCAACTCATAATAAATGATGCCTTTCAAGACCCACCAAATGTGCCACAGTTTGAGCTGTCTCATCACTATTGTCGTATGTGACATATTTCTCTTTCCCAATTCCCGTTCATTTAAGAAATGGGTTGATTTCATTCCATTTAGCAAAGGCTTCGCAATGGAAATTCTATCCATCATGTTTTTGATGTTAATTAGTGTGGCATCCAAACGCCGAGCTTCTTTTTGATTTCAGCTTTGCGCAAATGGCTTAAAACTATTTTGTAGTCCATATTTAGCTTCTGGGTGATGCTACGACTACTAACATGCTGGCCAACTTCAATTATTTCCGTGATTTTATCGATATTTTCAACGATGGCCCTGCCTGTGCGAGGTGCATCTTTAACATCAAAAAGAATTGAACGGAATGGACGAAACCAAAATTTCCAGTAATTCCACATTAGAACATCGGCACCATAAACACCATTTACAATTTCAGCGGTATGGCCTGCGCTTTCGCCTTTATCAAAGAAAAACTGTAAAATGTACTGAATTTTCTCTTTATTGATTTCCATTGACTGCAACTCACAACTGAATGAAACGCACGCAAAACAGCAAACGAATTTTTTCAGTGTTAACTGTCATCTTGCCAACGAGTATAATCTTTCAATTGTTTGATCGATACTTTACGAGATATCGATCACTACAGCCATCTATCGAGAAAATAATGGATTTATTTTTCCTCAACCTTATAATTCATATTGTTTCAGTTAGATAAACGCAGTAAAAATACCATCTCAAATGTAAAATCAATGCTCTAATGTACATTAAGTCTTGTTCGAAGACAAAGCAGTATTGAGTTTGATTTTACTAGCATTAAAAAAAATGTCATTTAAACTTTTATTTACTTTTGACTAACTTTGACAACTTCAATAAATAATTGAAAGAGAGACGGTCAGACAAGGTTCTTGATTATGTAATTATTCCACCGAATATGATTTTATTTTTAGAAATCACCTATTCTGAAATTATGTGAAAGTCACAGCATAAAAAATATAATATAAGAATAATTATTTTACCCACAGCTCTAATTGATCATTTTGCAACTAGTGAAGTTATAGTCACTCACGTACTAATATGATTTCTTGCAGCAAATACCAGTTCATGAATGAGTGTTAGCTACATACATACGCACATATTTCAAGTGCACATATAAATGCACGTGTAAATATATTTAACATTTCATGCCTTGTTCAATACTTGTTAGCACAATTCTGCGTTTTTATGCTTCTCTTTGCTATTGCTATTACTTTTTTGTTTACACGAATATGAGTGTGCAGGAAGTGAAAGAATATGCTTGAAAAAGTTTTCCTTTCAGTGAACAACTGCAAAAACCCAAAACAAAATTGAAAACTTGATATGGTGTGATTTTATTTTGTTTTGTAAATTTTTAATTGAAATGATCATTCGTGTGATGTGTATGTAGATTGATTTTCGACATTTTGTTTCTGTAAGTATGCCTGCGTGTGTACGCGTATGTCCAGTATGTTGGTGATATTCCTGTTAATTAAATGCTTTTGTTTCATGTAGGGTCAGTAAAAGTCAATCAGTATTACTTTTATTCAGAAATTCAAAGATTTTTATTCACTGTATGAGAAAACACATACAGTCTCAAAAATATAGCTCTATATTTAATACAAAATAACGAACACAGGAACGGAAAATTCAATAGCAGTTAATATTCATTTATTCTTCTTCTTCATTTGCCTGATCCGAATTTTAGCGCTCATACAACAAATAATTTATCTAATATACTTATAGTAAAGTATTTGGCCGCCGTAGCCGAATAAGTTGGTACGTGACTACCATTCGGGATTCGCAGAACGTAGGGGCGAATCTCCGTGAAGCGGTCGCTTCCCGGCAGTCAACTGCAAGCGTCCGAGTGTATTTATGCCATGAAAAAGCTCCTCATAAAAAATATCTACCGTTTGGAGACAACTTAGAACTGGAAGCCCTCCATTTGGAGAACAAAATCAAGACGCACACCACAAATAAGAGGAGGAGCTCGGCCAAATACCCAAAAAGGGTGTAAGTACCAATTGTATATATATATATTTGGTATTATTACACATTTGGTAAATATAAGTTAGATATCACCACCTTAATCAAAAAATGCTCAGAATATATTCTGAAAATTCAAAACGCAAGTTCATTGCAATATTGCCTTCAAAGTACTTCCCATGATACCGCTTGATCCAACTCTCATTTTTTGGATATTTCTGGAGCTCTATCTAAGCTATCTATGATTTTTCCATTACTTCCTTTCGGCTGTTAAAACGCGTTCCCCGTAGCGGTTTTTAACTCGATCAAGCAAGTTCTTCTTCTTGTGAACATCTCATAATGCAGAAATAATAGACCTTCTTAATAGTCTGATCATCTGACAAAAATGTATGGTACAATACCGTTGTAATCCCTAAAAATTGTGAGTATCGCTTTCTTTTCTGACTGAAAACCACATAGTTTTTTAGTATTAGTTCATTCGGAGCTCTCTCCTCGCTCACCTGATGTCTGATTTCCGTGTCGCACTCATTAACTCACGTCTTTTCTTCAATCTCCAATGATATATTTGATGAATATTGCATCGGATTCAGCCTTGGAAATCATCTCTTAGGCGATAATCGTGTTTCTTTTTTGGGGGCTAACTTCCAGCAACACGATGCAACCCAAATGATTAACTACAATATCCTGAATGGATCCATATGCAAGGTTGAACTCCTCTTTCAGCTCTGGTTTAATCTGACGGCCTGCCGCTTACATTCGTCATCCTCGATGGACTCACGATTTCTTCTGAAGCATTTATGCCACTCCCAAATGGCTATTAGAACTCCATTAACGAAACAGAAGAGCAATCCGTGGAAAGGTCGTTAAAAACAGGAAAATGGTTGAGCCTAATCACCTCCTCAGCACTTATTTCATTACCTAAGGACAAAAGATTAGCCAGAAAACCATTTAGAATTATTTTCAGAGGACCAAACTCAAGAAGAATTACTTTGTATGGCTGGCACACGAACTGATATTCTGATAATAGATGATAAAAAATAGAACACATACGAAAACAATAGTCAAAGGTCGTGGCCAAATTGAAGTAAGCCAGTCCAAAAATTGCGAGAGTCCGGATTAATTAACCAGCAATAAATTAACCAGCAGTGTTGCTGGTGATATTCGAAGTGAATCATGCATTATGAGCTGCAAATACTCAGTACGTACCTCTACTATCAGCAACTGAACTGACTACATTGGAACAACTGTTCAATCAGAAGAGGTCCGAATTAGCGAACAGAAATGGTGTTGTGCTCCATCACGACGAAGCTAGACCACACACATCTTCAATCGCAAGTGAGACGCCCGAAGCTCTGAGGGCTTCTTGAACGTTCTAGCGCATCCACTATATGTACCAGATATGCCACCAAATGTGCAACATTTTCTTTATAGTAATAAACTAGTCTGCCGAGAGAAACCAAAAATAAGGTAGTCAAATTGTTTAATAATGTAAACGAGGGCTTCTTCAAACGCAAAATTATTTGAAATTAGTAAGCATTGGTACTTAGCAAGCAATGGCTAAATATTTTCAAAGAACATTGGTAATATTTCATTTAAATAGAATAAAGAATAAACTTAACTCTGTCAACTTCATAGTCAGAATAAAGCGAGGAACAGCTAAGAATTTTTTTCATCGCCGAATATAAACATCGATTACCCATCCATGGGTGGGTAATATCCAGTTTTCGAAAAGAAGATTCTGCCATGAAAATATTTTTCTAAAAACCCAGATGTTAACATAAAACTGTAGATATATTGGTAGGTAGTACAAGGCCCGTTTTAGAGCACATACACTGCGAGAAACAACTACAGCACAGAGGGTTATTGATAAGTTGTGGCAATTTATTTGTTTCTTATTTAATTTTAGTTTTTTTCATGACAAAATTGTTAATTCTCCTGCAAAAAACACATAAATCAACGTTTCAAACTTTGTGCAAATTAAAGAAAAATTCAAAAAATTATCATCAGCATTTAGCACTTTGTACTCAAAATACTTAAAAAATGTCTGGTATGCAGTTTTATAGCTCACTGAATTTTGATATAACAAATTGCATTAAACAGTTTTTTGTGGCGAATGCGAATTGTTATTGCTAAGTCAGTTGAGATTTCTAAACGGAGATTTGTGCTAAATAAAAGGACAATGTTAGTGTGGTTTCCTTTGTTTGGAAGTTCATTCGAGTACCATAAAATAGTTTTGAGGGGTTTTGTGCAATATTTTTTTCTTCCGCTGCCTCTCTTCCATTTCTTAAATTTGGATCTCGTGCTGCCTCATTCCCGCATGCATCTCGATGCTTGTCATCAGCCATCATGCAAACTATGCTTAAGCCAATTTGAAATTGCGAAGAACTCAATACATGCCACACCATGATAAGTGGATTATTAACAAAGTTGCTACATTCGCCCCATGCATATAGCGCAGCCAAAAAATACTGCAAATGCAAAAAATCGCATGGCTAAATGATCGCTGACTTACGGGAAAAGTATAAAGAGGTTAAACCAGTCAACGCGCAAAAAAATGCATTCACTATGCTACTGAACTTAAAATGAATATTTGCAATAACACGTTTTAGCTCGAGCTTGCCACTGCCACTCTAAGACCAATGGACTTCATGTCAAACGTAGTGTTTCCTTATTCCTTTATTGGCGTAATGCAAATTTCTCCATAGCGCAAAAATAAGAATAGTATTTGCTGGCTCAGCATCGAGATTGGCACAACGGTTGTTGGCGAAAAGCAAATGTCAGCTAATCCCAGAGTAGCAACAGCAGAATTTCGCACTCGCCATGCCTCAGTGCAGCAACTCCGTTCGCTATAGTAGCACTATGCATTGTTGCTTTTGCAACATTGCAACTATGCAACATGACAATATATTGCAAATATTTTGCCACAGTTTGAGCAGAGCCATTCTGCTAGTGCCGCTTGTGTTGAAAGGCGGAATGTGCAAGCCGTCTGTGCGGTGCTGGGAGTAGTACGAGCATTGCTTGCCTGCTGATGGCTGCTAGTTGATGTTGATGACTATGAGAAGATACGCCAATTTAGTACGTTTATCCAGTGGACGCAATGGCGAGCATTTGTTGTTGTTAACGACGATGTTGCAGGTCATGCCGCAATCGCAGATGGGTGCTGGTGAAGCATTTTTTTGATTGTTGACTTTCTTCTTTTTTTTGGAGTTTTTTCTTTGTTTTCTTTTTGCCGTGCAATGCTGCTGATGCAAATTGATGCTACGCCGGAGATAGTAATACTTTGATTGTTGTTGCTCTGCTACACTGCTGCACTGCATTCCCGTCAATACAGAAATATGCAGGTTGAGGGCAATACTCCTAACAAAGCAAAATTGTGCACCCAGAGACTGCTACATTTACACTCACCCACCTTGCCACATAGGTTGGTGTGCTGATGACAAAATAACGAAAGAATACCTAGGACGTTTGTTTTGCGTTCAATTAAATGAACTTTTGTGAGCGGCAATGCATCCAATCCTGTTGCATGTTGCAAGCAACTAGGTACCAAGTACCAAGTGTATAACTGGACGTTCGGGCTGTCAGCTTGCCCGCGGTAAATTGAAGCCGAGTATTGTGTACATGAAAGCGGAAACAGTTATAGTGGAAATAATAGCAAGACTTGCAAAAAGGAACAAATCTGTACGGGAATTCACTCAGGGTATGGGAAGTCGCAGCTTGTCAGTGATTGCAACATTTTGCTGCATAAATTGGACTTTTCCTACATTTTGTATCGTTTTTGTCTACAGCTGTAACCGGTCAAAGAGTTTCCGCATGCACCTATATGCCTAACAATATACATAATAGGGATGTAAAATTTTTGCAGTTTTTCAGGGTGTCGGGGTTTTCCGGATCTCATTATTTAGAAATTCACTATTTTACAACAACTTAACTCGAAGAAATTGCATCAATACTGTTCGATAAGCACTCATATCATATAATAAGGGATAAATAAATGTTTAGCTTGAGAAAGAAACGACTGGCGCACTTTGTTAAACTCGGCCGAAATCGCGTGAAGAAGAATAAGAAATATAATTTTTGATCTAAACTGAGCATTTTTTCATTCATAACAAAATGGAAGGCTATAGTTAGATTTGTATGCATAGGACTATGAATAAGTTCGTGCGGTTTTTTTTCGAAATTTGAAACTTTATTGACGTAAAATGGTTACAAATTTAATATTCAAAATATTGTCCATCGCTTACTACTACTTTTTCCCATCTTTCTGGCAATTCACGGATTCCCTTTGTGAAAAATTCGGTCGGTTTTGCCGCAATCCACGAATCGATCCATTTTTTGACTTCATCGTAATTACGGAAGTGCTGGTCAGCCAGGCCATGTTGCATCGATCGGAAGAGATAGTAATCGGATGGCGCAAGGTCTGGACTATACGGCGGGTGGGGTAGGACATCCCATTTGAGCGTTTCTAAGTATGTTTTGACCACTTGTGCAACATGTGGCCGAGCATTGTCATGTTGCAAAATAACTTTGTCGTGTCTATCGGCGTATTGCGGCCGTTTTTCTCGTAGTGCTCGGCTCAAACGCATCAATTGTCGTCGGTAGACATCCCCCGTAATCGTTTCATTCGGTTTCAGTAGCTCATAATACACAACACCCAGCTGGTCCCACCAGATACACAGCATAACCTTCAGGCCATGAATATTCTGCGCCGACGTCGATGTTGAAGCATGGCCAGGGTATCCATACGTTGCCCGACGTTTTGGATTGTCGTAATGGACCCACTTTTCATCGCCAGTCACAATTCGATGCAAAAAACCCTTTCTTTTGTGCCGTTGAAGCAGTTGTTCGCATGCCATAAAACGGCGTTCAACGTCTCTTGGCTTCAATTCATACGGCACCCAATGGCCTACCTTTCGGATCATTCCCATGGCTTTTAAACGTTTGGAAATGGTTGATTGATCAACTCCCAAAGTTTTTGCAACCTCTTCTTGCGTTTGAGCCGGATCTTGATCGAGCAATTCCTCCAATTCGGTATCCATGAACTTTGGCGGCGCACCCTCGCGTTCTTCGTCTTCCAAGCCAAAATCACCACTTTTAAAGCGTGCAAACCACTTCTGGCACGTTCGCTCAGATAGAGCATGCTCACCATAAACTTCCACCAAGATACGATGACTTTCGGCTGCTTTTTTCTTCATATTAAAATAATGAAGAAGAATTCCCCGCAAAAACACATTATTTGGCACGAAATTCGACATTTTCAAGTGTGGTAAAAATATTGTTGTTTACGCTTCAAATAAAAAACTTATACTGACGTTTGTGCCTTACGACAGTAGCTCTCCAATGAATGTTTGGAAATGTGGATCGATGGAATAATAATCAAGTTACGCCATCTGTTGTAAAACCGTAACGAACTTATTCATAGTCCTATTAATACTTAGCGTGAGCTCTATAAAGAAAGCTAAGCTGTGTTGAAATACCGTTGAAGCGAAAAAAAGTACGGAAATGTATTTTGCGGTTGAAAAAATGTATATATTTTGAATTTCGTAAAAATTTGAGTAGAATGCGCTTAAAATGGTTGACTTTAATACAAGGGGGCGCAAAATAAATCATCAAATATTTTTTAATAAAGAAAAAAATGATTTCGACTAATAGAAATTTTATTTTTCGGTTTTTTAAGGGGGAACACCACTGTGAACGCCAGAAAATTAAGTGATTTTCATGAATTTTTTTTATAAGTAGAGAGGATTATTTGAGGATCGGTTTATTTAACATATATATTCAGCTATACCGACACAAATTTTTATTAAAAAATATTAAAAATTACAACTGTTATTAATATTAATGCAATGCCGTCATAAAAAACTGATGGACCCTGGTGGCCACGATACAGCGGTGAAAAATCATCTGAAAGCAAAAAACCAAAAAAAGTCTTAATTTATACATCAATAGCTATCGTCATACGTGGCAGTTTTTTTTTTATTTTTGCTTTTTATTTTATTTCTTTTTTTTTTAGAAAATGGGGCAGGTTTGCAAAATGAGTTTGTGGTTTTACCCTTTTTTTGTTTTCGAAAGGCTTGGAAAAACTTTAATTTTTGGAATTTTTATAAACGACTATGTACGACTGTAGCCAATACATGTACAAAAAAAATTAAAATCAGTTCATAAGTCTTCGAGAAATGGAGGCCCCCGTTTTCAGAAAGGTCGTTTTGAGAAAAACGCGTTTAAAGTGTTCATTGGCCGTTGTAACTCACTACCTGCACTTATTGTATTGAGTATAATTTCGTCAATTTTCAAGATTTTAAATAAATTTTTTTTACATATTTCTAAATATATTCACTTTAAGAAAATGGAAAAAAACAATTCTTTTGAAAAATCACACTGGTGTTCTCCCTTAATAAATTTTTTACTTTATAAAAAAACGATTGTGAATAATTGAAATATTTATTTTGACCTTTACGCGTGCCATTGCTTGCCTATTCGTATACTGTAGCTGTCTAACTCGGAAGTGTCAAATATGATTGACGTCATTTACAATCTTCCCGTAGAGCCACCTTGTACATATGGATATATATTAAAATAAACAATCAAGTAATTCAGAGCAACTTCTCACAAGAGAGGCATATAAGTGCATAACACATGGGCAGAAAAGTTCCGAGCCTAGCAAAGAAAAAAAAATTTTTTATTCAGAATTGATTGGGTTGCTCTTGATGGAAATTACGTTGATGAATAAGGCTAATTTTGAACAATATAATGTGTTTTCTTTTTATCTAGGGCCAGAACTTTTCAACCCATGTGGTATATGCATAAAATGATTTTTATATTAAGAAGAAAGCAATAACAAAAACGCTCAAACATACCCATATTTACTAAATATGAAAGTTGAAGTCAATGTTATTGTTCTTGCTACAAAAATGGATTTTTCTAACTCCCTTTTATCATCATGAAAAATTATAAATCCTGAAAGTAACAATCTCGAATTTTCGGGAGTGTCATCCCTATCATAGGCTCATACTCTTGTGTACGGCAAGCAGGCAAGCGAATTTCGTTACGCACAACTTTGTTATCATTGCTCTCATTTGAATTTTGACCGTTACCATTTGTTTAACGTTGGCAGCGAAACCCTCACTGGAATGCACATATACAAGTACATACATGCAAAAAAAATTGGAAGCGAGCTGTACTTGTGTATGACTTTATTCCAAGTCCTTAAACCGTGAATATGTTACACATTTTCCTGGATATTTGCTTAAGTTGAATATTTAATCAACTGATGTCTGCAATCTATATCTCGTCTGGTTATCAAGAAGTTAAAGCGAAAAATTTCTGTTTCGAATTTGTTACCAAAATATGTGTAATTTGTACCTCATTTCCAAATGTGACAGGAATTCGTTAATAAAAATGTTTGTCTCTATAAAAAAAACGAAAGGATTTGCTTCAGCTCACGGTTAACTTTCATGAACAAGTTTTCTGGTATACACATTCATGTATCTCTTATGAGATCATTTCCAAATTTTTGAAAAATGTTTTTAAGTCACTTTCTTTAAATCTCATATATTCCACAATCATCCTATTATATCATCAATAACGTCGTCTAACCTGTGGATGAGATCAAAGGCCTTGGAGGAATTTTAGACTCTAATTATTCATTTTCAAGTCATATCAATTATATTATTTCAAAATCATACTCGACTTAGGCTTTGTTAGACGTAACAGTTCCAACTTCTCAGATCCATACACGATGGAATTAGTGTTTACCGCGTCTATTTGATCTGAGTTCGAATGTGCTTCACTTATTTGTAGACCGTATCACGAATTTGCTATCACAAAAATAGAATGGGTACAAAAAAATATTTCTGAAATTTTCCCTAAGACCTTTAAAATTTTCTGTCCCATATCTCTCTTATAGCTCCCGCGTTTTATTAATTGGATTAAAGTCGCTTTAGTGCAGAAAGTCGATTCTATAGCTTTCTTTTGAGATTAATTCAAAGTGACATTGATCGTGAATTTCTTTTGCAACGCATTAATTTTCGTATTCCGGCGAGAGCTTTACGAAGCCCTTTATCTCAAGATATTCAAAGCGAATTAAATGATGCAATAGCCGCCGTAGTCGAATGGATTGGTGCGTGACTACCATTCGGAATTCGGCGAGGACGTAGGTTCCAATCTCTGTGAAACACCAAAATGAAGAAAACATTTTTTCTAATAGCTGTCGCCCCTCGGCAGGCATTTTAGTATTTGATGCACGGAGATTCGAACCTGCGTATAGTACTACTTTTAATCAAGTGGTATTTTAGTTTTGATAATGAAAGCAAATCACTCACTATCAAACAAGACGCAATATGGCTGGCACTGAGTAGAAAGGAAGCTCCCGCCAAGATAATCCGCCTCATTAAAGCCCTATACAGGAACTCCGAACTGGCAGTGCTTCACGATACCAGCGATCCATTCCCCACCATAGCAAGCGTAAGACAAGGTTGTCCCCTGTCGCCCCTTCTCTTCGCCATCTTTCTTGATAACGTCATGAGCCAACTGAACCCTGCACAAAAAAAAGCAACGAATGGAGTTTCACCAGACATCTTGAGAACTTGGACTTCGCCGATGACATCTACCTCCTCTCTCACTTACTCTCTGACATGCAAGTGAAGGCGGACAAACTTGTCGCGCTGGCACGCACAGGCGGACTGCAGATCAACATCGCGAAGACCATCCCGGCTTTCATGGCAGATGGTGGAGCAGATGAAGATGTCAACTGCAGGCTAAACAAAGCAAGGACGGCATTCGGACGACTGCACACAGAATGGGGGAACTCGCAAATATCCAGTCATGCGCGAAGCTACAGAAGCTACAATCTTTCGACAACAAATGCCTCTGCATCTCTTCAGAATATTTTGGCCAAACACCAAGACACTGGACTGGAACCCACAAGGCAGTAGAGGTTGGAAGCGACCAAAAAACATTTGGAGAGTGTCGATGTTGCGCGAACTAGCAGATGCCGACATCTCATGGGACGGTGCAAAAATAACAGCACAGAACCGTGGACGAAGGAGGCCCTATGCTCTCAAGAGGCGTGAACAAGGAAAAAAAAAGATTTTAGTTTTAGGTCGTTTTATTTGTTATTCTATTAGCGACTGAATAGAAAAGAGACTTTTGTAGAAAACATGTAGCGCGCAAAGCTTTTAACTTTTTTTCCCGAGTAGGATTTTTGGGAACATTTTAACCTCCTAACTCCCCTATTTATGCGTGTACTTGACTCTCTTTTAAGTAAAGTTCAAAACGTCATTTCAATTGTCATTTGAGGACCAAATATTTTGCAAAATTTGGCCTAAGACACAATAGCCGCGACACTTAGCAATACAAGAGGAACCTGCTATTCAAGCCCTTCACTTCATATAAAATAAAAACTTAAACTAGGAGATCTTGCTAGACACATCAATATATTATACAGGGTTGAATGACCACACGGGAGCCCCAAAAATAACTCGCAAAAATTGTATAAAGATTGATCCAAAACGCTCCAGAAGGTAGGAGTAGGAATAGTGGAGCCTAGAGAATACAAATCTTTAACATTGAGTGCAGATACTACAATTTTCCATGCGGACCTTTTCGTCATAATGTAAAGTAGAAATCAGCAAAGAGGGTTCGAAAAAATAAAAATTAAAATGCTTTCGGGCAGTCAATTAGTCCTCAAGGCTTTAAATAGCTTTGCGTTCAATTTAAAAGTACTTAATGAGTGTAAGAATGCACTGAAACAACGGGCGACACTTAATCAGATTCCTCTGACTTGGATACAGGGATATGAGGGGCACGAAGGAAGCGAGAAGGCAGCCTTTTATGCCAAAAAAAGGCGGTGGTGCCATTTATTAGACCAACTCTATTTTTCAACTTTTATTAAACCTACAACAGGAAACTAAAAAAATGGATCCAAATAAACCCTAAAAGCTACTGGAACGGCACAAACTGCCTTAATCACTCCAAAACGATCTTCAACTTTAATACCAACAGCACAAAATCTGCTCTAACCCTACACAAGAAGAACCTCATATTACTCTGTGGAGCACTTACAGGCCACTTAGCCTGCTCTAAACATTTCAATGCAATAGGATTATCTAGCACTAGTTTATGCAGGTTCAGCTGTGATGAAGAGGAGTCCATGGAATACTTATTCACAAATTGTGAAGTATTAGGAAACTCCCTGCTGAGGAGCTGGTTTGATTCCTCGCAATACTAAATAACTAAAATCAAGCACTTAGGGTCACACAATAAATCGATCTGGTCGCCGTGCATAAAGACCTGAGCCTAACCCCTACAACCATTACCAATACCAAGACTCACGTGAGCTCGACCGAAGTGGTAGTAGTAGAAAAAATGTTATAGTTTTGATTACTCTGATTTTTCAACATTTTATGCGCGCCTTCGAGCTCGACCAAAGTGATAGTAGTACAAAAAGTGTTATAGTTTTGATTGCTCTGATTTATCGACATTTTATGCGCACCTTAGAGACTTAGACTCTTGCATTACCTGCGGTGTTTTTTTGTAAAAATTACTTTTTGAAGATAATTCTATTTTAAAAAAGTATTATTTTCTAATTTAACTTCAACTCCTATTTCTTCAGTACATTCTGGACTTACCCTTAAAAGGCAAAGCTAACTGCTAAAAGTATGCTGAACAGTGTTGTTGTGTATTAAATCCACTTCAAAGTGAGGAACAGGATAATCAGTACAGCCAATATATCTTTTCCGTCTTTAGATCAATTTTTACGGGCTAATTTTGTTTTCGCCCTTCTGTTTTTCTGGTAAGTATATTTTAACGCCCCAATCAACGTACAGGGATACGCAGTACTTGCGGACGGGAAATGAGCGATTGAAGTAGTAAATAAACATAAAGATAACACGTGGATAAGTGCAAAAAGAAAGAACTGCATTCAAAATGAAAACAAAATTGGATTGATTTGAGTACCAGGGTACTCCGGTGTGAGGTTTCAAGGGGTTATTTATTTGTTTATATAAATAGTAATATACATAGTAAGACTAAGGTCTTTTAATAGTACTGCAACAATATTAGAAACAACTGGAATGTTTTTAACATACAAGTTTCTTAATCTAAATTTTACACCAGTTCATTTACAAATCAATCCAATATATTTAACTTAACTATAATAATAAGAAGAAAAGAAGCAGTAGGAAAAGAAAAGAAGGATTTAGAAAAGAAAAAAACAAAAGTCGTAATTCGAGGTGAAAAATTGGGAAATTTTCAAAATATTGATATTCCTTATTTTATAACATGTCTTTTTATTCGATATAGAACGGCGAAAAATATTTTATTTCAGTCAAACAAAAATCAGTAAATATTAGTCCAAATCTCTTCGGGGTTTAGTGCCCAAAACATGCCAGTAAACATGCACTGAATTTCCATTCAAAGTGTGCATTTAATTTGAATATAATAAAGGAAATCGAACGTCAGTTACTTAGTAATCCAATCTTCGCTCTTTCATAGCAAATGTCATAGTATTTATAAGCCGTACAGCCTGTTCAGCCTCCAAAGCCTTAACCAATGGATCCCTTTCAACATTTTCAAACTGTTGTTACTAATTCAAACCCTGCTTTAAAGCCACTAGTCAAACCTGTTGAAGATAGAATAAGAACTAAAAGGGTTTTTTGACTCCGAACTTCAAAAGTACTAGCAACATAATTTCTTATTAACTTCCGAATGTTCTGTCAGTTAGCAGTTAGTTAGATAGATATACGCTAACTTGAGTTAGTAGAAAAAATACAACTATAAAAACAGGTAAACATTCAAAATTTACTCAGCTGCATACACTTCATAGATTGTAATAATATGCGCACACGAACCCAGATTTACGATTACATATCTAAGTTTCGTTTGCATGTATGTGTATGCCGGTATTTGTTCTGCCAGATTTAAATAAACCGTTAGTGATACTGTGTATACCGGCACGCACACAAAATCACAAAAGCAAAGGAGAGCAAAGCAAAAAATATTTTCTATTTTCCATGATTCGTTACTATTTTGTCTCTGTGCAGATGAGTAGATGGCTCTCGCATACATACACACCTACATACCTATATGGTCATGAATTTATTTTATCTCTCCGCTTCGTTCAGGTTGCGCTCTGCTGCATTTGCAACGCTTACTATTCGCTAAAGCAAATGATGTTTTTATTTTTACCTACATTTTTATTTTACTTTTTTACGTATTATTCAATTTTTTTTTTTTTGTTTCGCTGTATTTTTTCAGTTTATTTGCTATTTTATTTCTTTATGCTGTCACATAGGGAGCACATAAATCAAACACTAGATTTGTTCTGCCAGTGACAATGCAATTTCGTGTTTTTTTTTTCTTTTCTCTTATCATTTGAAAACATTTTGTTTTCTAGTTGAATTGTTTTTTTTTTTTTTGTTTTTGCAAATTTTTTTTATCACATACGTATCTTTGAAATTTTTGCATTTTACTTGCACATTACCAATTTTAACACATTTCACGTTTCTCTCTTTTGTATCAAAATGAAATGAAGTCTATTTTTTGACGTTCATTTTCATTTTACGTATTTTTGGCGACTGTCTACACCATTTTCTCATCGCACTTTATCGGTGCTTTTGCGTCACATTTTCATATTTTCAGCACAGCTTCATTCCTGTGATTCTGCAAATTTGTTTGAATGCGATTTGTGCAATTTACTTTTAGCTATTTTTTTTATGTTATCTTGCAATTGTTGTTGCATTGAATTGGCAGCGAATTTTCCATTTCGCATGCGGCAAAAATTGAGTTTCCTACAATAGTATTATGGAATAGAAATGTAATAAATGATGCACAATTGGGAGTTAGGAGTGAATAGATAAAGTTTACTTAAATTGTTGCGTATACGCAGTGGAGACTGTTTGTAGAGCTCGCTGCACATATGATAGAGGTAAAAAATATTATTGTGTGTGTTTGTAAGCTATTCAAATTTTTTTATTAACAACCAACTGGTGATAACGAAGTGCATGAGTGTGTGTTAAGAAAATGGGATTTTGCAACAGCAAATTTGAAGTGTGTATAGTAGGGCGGGTCGATTTAAAAATCGCTCATTGCTCTGTGAAAATCATATTCTAGGGATCAAAATAAGAAACTTTGCCGAAGGAACCATACCTCTAAAACGAATTCTGATGCCCCCCAATTTGGGTCGAACAAAAAATCCCACTTTGATCCATTTAGAGTGTTCCAATCGAGTCCAAATGTATGACCGACCCCCACTAACTTTGGGCGGCCGATCCACCCATGCCAGTGGCACACCCCCTGGAACTCCCCTGGGGGGTTCCCCATACAATCATTTCAAAATATCACCATTTTTGGCCTTTACATGAGAAAAGAAACTAAGTTCGCCCCAAATTGGGGGGCATCAGAATTCGTTTTAGAGGTATGGTTCCTTCGACAAAGTTTCTTATTTTGATCCCTAGAATATGATTTTCACAGAGCAATGGGCGATTTTTTTGCCTCCCCACAAATCGACCCGGCCTAGTGTATAGACATTCGGGTAGTGATTTTGGCTATTGTACAACTGACACAAATTTAGGTATATATGTACAAGTATATGCAACACATCAGCATACAAGCTTCCTGCAGGGAAAACCCAAAGTAGTGAAATAAATTTGTGGTTCACCAATTGTGAACTATGTTTCCACTGAAATTGTGCGTAGCGACCTCTGATCTGATGGTTTAACAGTGACAAAAAAAAATAGTATGCGAAACAATCACCCTTCGCACATACATACATATGTATGGTGACAGTGTTGCCGTGGAATGACTACTCATTCGTTGGCCGAAAAAGTGATGCAAAGCATATTAGTCCTTCTTTGACAAGTTTAGGACAAGCTGAAAATTATCGAAAAAGGAAATGCAGAGCGCATCAGATCTCCCATGTCGTATTTAGTACTACTTATAGTACTTACCAATTTATGGAAAGAGGGATGCAGGCGTACCAGTTGTTCTCTGCGAAATTTAGTACAAATTTAGAACTAACGAAAAATAAAAGAGGCGTTTACAAACATCCGGACTATCGAAAAAGGGATGCAGAGTAACTTTCGGACTTAGTACTAATTCAGTACTATTGGAAAAAAGATGCAGAGTATACTAAATACCATCTGTCAAATTTAGTTCTTAGCCAAATCTATTCAAAAAGGAGCGCTTAGTGCACTAAGTCCCATTTGTCGAATTTGGTACTATTTCACTACTACCGAAATAGGGCTGCTGAGCATTAGTACTAATTCCAATTTAGTACTAATTCAGAAATATCTAAAAATGAACACTTATAATACCAGAGCTCATCTGTTGTTGTTGTTTAGTACAAACTAGTTCAATACTAATGAAGAAGCAGCATCCCATCTTCCGCATTTAGAACTACCTTCGAATTATTGGAAAAACCTGAGGAGCTTATAAGATATATTCTGTCGAATTTAGTACTATTTTAGTACTATCCAAAATGTACCAATTTAGTACTAATTCAGAAATATCTAAAAACGAACACTTATAATACCAGAGCTCATCTGTTGTTGTTGTTTAGTACAAACTAGTTCAATAGTAACGAAGAAGCAGCATCCCATCTTCCGCATTTAGAACTACCTTCGAATTATTGGAAAAACCTGAGGAGCTTATAAGATATATTCTGTGGAATTTAGTACTATTTTAGTACTATCCAAAATGTACTTAGTTAACAATGTACCAGTACTATCGAAAAAGGATCCCTTAAGGAACAAAATCCATTTCTCAAATTCGGTACTACTTCAGAACTATCAAAAAAGGTTGGCTTAGAGTATTGGATTTCGACTGTCAAATTTAGTACTACCCCTGAATCATGGAAAAAAGCATTTAAGCATACTAGTTCTTCGTTCTATCGAATTTAATGCTCATGCATAACTCTAAAAAAAAATAATCAGTGGTGAAAATTAACATTTGTCTGGAACAACCACGAGTAAAATTCAACAGCTACTTTTATGGATTGCGCTAAATTCACTAAAAGCTAAGCAGTTCGAGAATAATGAAATTTTCTTCATTTTTCCTTGTACACGGAAAGTATATATATTTCCACACTTTCACATTCCGTTTAGTTCATTAAAAATTGATTTGGAATTCTTAATAAATGAAAAGAAACATTAAAACGTGGTAGCTCTTCAGCGTTCGTGGAAAGTATGAGCCAAGGCAAGCATACCAACTAAGCAAAAGGTGCTCAGTTGGTTCTACCTTATCAGTTTATATGCAACTGAGTACTACTAATAGGTCTCAAAGTTATTATGATAGTATCCAGCTATCGTTTCCAGCAAACTTAACCACCTCCGCTATTCAATGAGATCGCCTAACGCTCGCTCACATGACTTAAGTCAAACATGTCTGAGGTACCCTCAATTATGGCGAAGATAACGCCAACTTTATGTGTGGGTACAATATCTAACAAAAGTTGTGAGCGCTATTTCCATTATTTTCTGAATCAGCGAAGTATTCTCTGGCGAATGCCCGCCGACGAGGACAACAAACGGTAGTTTGAATAGTTTCTGAAAATAGTTTTTTTTTGTAGTGTTTTTAATGCAAAACAGCTTTTAGCTTTGCATGATTGCCCACCGTGGTGATCACTATTAGTTAAAAATATTTAGCTCCAGATTTCTTGAATTGAAGTAGAGAGGCAGTTTGGTTTAGATTTGGCACTCGAAAGTGTCTCAATGGGATTCCATGCCAGCCTTACACTCTCGCCACGTGGTTAACTTTTGAGTGTACTATGTTTTGCACATTATAACTATGTAGCAGTTGCTTTCCTGCATACCTGTTGCTTTTACTCTTTCTCCCTAATTCACTAATTTTTTTTTATTCCTATCGCTAATGAATGAAAGTAAAGAAATAGCTAAAAATGTAAGCGCTGCGTTTACAGTCCACATATGCCTAAAGTTTAGGAAAATCTGTACCGATTCCCGTACACTATATTCAAGAGGTAGACAGGAGAACTTGTATCCATAATTGTGACACATTGCAAGGCGCTAAATGGCGCTAAATTCGCCTTGCATTCTTTGCGCGTAATTGTTTCGTACTTTTAAGTTCACATTAATGCTAAAGCGTAATTTTTATTCGAATATTGTTGTTGAATTTATATGCAATGCACCACTCTTTCTGGGCTTTCCTGTAAGTCTGTCTGTTTGCTACATATGTATACGCATATTATGTAGGATTTTGTACGTGACGTCAGCAATTTCTCTCTTGTAGCTAAATTTGATCTTCTGCCTTTGACTTAAGCCATATTAGCCCTCATTTATAGATTGACTAGTTGCTGAGTAAACCTCAGAGTTAGCTTAGGTAAATACTAAACATTCAATGGCTAGGCTTTTCGAGCGAAAGCAAATTTATTCAATAAATTTATAACTCAAGAAACTAACTAAAATTTTCAAAAGCAAAGTTTTTCCATAGAAAATTTTGTCTTACTCACGACGGAGCAGCCAATGGGACAATGAGCTGAATATAATGATTTTGCATACCAGTATGCAGAAGTATTTGAAATCTGGCAACCAATAAATTTTTGACATTCTCCTGCGGCTGTAAGATATGAAGCCTTCGAAATATTTTAAATTTTCTAAGCTCGTTACATGCAGCTAATTTTTTCGCCATATCAGGCTTGCTATGCTAGCTTTGGCAAATCTGAGTTTTAAATTAATAAACCGCATTTATAAAGTACGAAAAATATTTAAAAATCTCACAAAAAAATATTAAGAAAAATTCACAAAAAATCTTTAACTTCGAAAACTTTGCATATATTAAAACAAACTCAACATTCGCTCAGGTATGCTTGTCAGTGTTCATATCAAGAGGTTTTTTCGATTTTTAAATATATAATATATAAAATGCTTTCACAATTTCTCACCTGCACCTGCACCCTCTCTTAGGCAAAACAATCAGCCTGTGTTGACTAAGAAAGCTAAGCTTGCAACAAGAAATAAATTAAATTGCACGCTTTCTACCCCACTGAAAGGAATAAGAATCGAATTGATTGATAGAAGGCCTTAAAATAAAACAAAGTAATGTAAAAGAATTTCCCAATTTTAGACATGATAAATCGAAACAAAATTTTTAACACTTTAATGCTGCATTAGTATAAATGTCCCATTCCCAAAATTAATCTGATCAAGGTCACTTGGTTTATATTTCTGTAGAAAATTCTATAAACTCGGAGAACTATTTAAAGGATTTTTTTTTTATCTATTATAATTTTTTATTTATATTGCACATGTGAAAAATGGAGAGTTCCCCATAAATCTGAAGGTAATGATGCAGTTTCCATTACAAATTTAATTTTACAAAGGTGTCTCTAGTGAACCTTAATCAGCCATTTTAGATCCAGCCTTTTAAATTTCCAATGTGACTTTATATTCGGAAGTAGCTACCCCGAAATAACTTCGGCAAAGAATATAAATCAAGTTCAACTAATTTTTAAAATTTGTTCGCCTCATATTTGATCCGTAAATTTGGATTTTGAAACCCAATTACTTATATTCCTAAACAGCAGTGTCGAAACTCACAAGGATTGCATTTTTGATAAGTTAAAAATAAATGTCACAATACTGACACCGCCGTTTTGAATTTGTCAACTTATACCACAAACTTGAATTACCAAATCAAGCAAAACTTTAATCGCTTTGAATTAGTTTGTCTTATTTTCTAGCAAGCTTGCGAAGCCCTTATGGGGTTAAAAGAAAAATATTATGTTAATATGTACAAGCTTACAAAACAACAACATATTTGCTCATGTCTTACTAAAAAATTCCCCCAAATTCTAAATCCCCCAAAGGATTGGAGGCAACCAGCTAAACATTTATTTAGTCCCTCATTTTTTTGCATGCCAATCGTCAATCCTTTCTTAAGAAATTCTTTTTAACAAATATATAAAAATAATATCAGAATATAAAAACAGTAAAAATTAAAGGTCCAACCGCAAAAAATCACTTACTATGCTGTCAAAGCTTTCTTTCTCAATACAATTGTCAATAAGGATTTAGTGAGGTTTTGAGGTGGGCAAAACCCACGCTAATTCGAACGGGTTAGAGTGTGGTGAGCGACAAAGCAAAGGGGTATTTTGGTGCACACGAAATGATAGACTTAACATTAAGCCATTTAGATTTTTTGAATGTCAACAGCAAGCAGGCAGCAAGGCTAGAAAACAATAACAATTGCGTGAGTAGGGAAATAAGGAGAAGCGTAGATAAGAAGTAGGGCCCGCGTTCTCGCCTCATTCAACATGCGACCTAACAAAAGAAAAAAAAACGAATAGAGGATGAACAAACCGACGTGACAGGCGGCAAATCGGTTAACAATAAATACCAACATCTGCAATAGAAAACCAAGTATATATTGGAAGACAATCAACAAATCAACAATGAAAGAAGGACAAAAAGGGAATGATACACCGACCGGTAGTAGAAGAAAGTAAATGACAACCGCAACGACTTAAGCCCTTCGTTGACTGACATTGCACAGCATTCGTTCTTTATGTTTTGAATGAAAAATATAAAAATTAGAATGCTTAGCAAACTGTTGGATATGCAGTTTTACAGCCCGTTTTAAAATAAAAAAGTCTAAAACTTTTAGTATAAAAAAGTGGAAATTTGTAATCTTTAAAAAATCGCGTTGATTTTTTAAATATTATTTTGTCTACGATATTGAGCGCTTCAAGCCATTAAATCACATATTCGGAACCCTTTTAATTAAAGGGTTCAAAATTTTGTTGATAATTTTGGAAATTTGTTCACCTTTTTTCATTATTTACCAAGTTTGCAATTTTGATATTATAATTTTTACTATTTAATGAACTATATTTTTATTTAATTAACGAAAAAAAATGTATCATGCAAAATACTTCGAACACTGCAAAAAGATCAAGTGACTTAATTATATGTTAGGGTGGTCGAAGAAAAAGTTCCAGTTAACCCACAGAATTATGGAAAAAAGACACCACTTCTTTTTACCTTAAAATTGGTTAACTTTTTAAAATGTAGGTAGAGCTTTGAATTTTTCCATATATTTTACGTTGGCCAAATAAATTTAATTAATAAAAAATAAAATTCTTAGGTTAGGTTTCTGTGGCGGTCGGCTTAGAGTAGCTAACTTACTTAGGCCATGTAGGCACGTAGTGGTACCACTGTATAGCACGGGAACCTTAGTGTTTATTCCTCTTTGGAACCATTTGGACACTCTTATGAAACGACGGATAGGTTTTATTCCAACGCCGGATAGTTCCGTAGGAGAGTCAAAATATTATTTTCCTAACAACCTTAGCTAGGAGTAGAGAGCTTTGGCTGGACAGTTACGAAGGAAGTGTTCTACTGTTTCTTCCTCGCCTCTAAAATGTCTGCTGTATTCATGAGAAAATACTCCTAGCCTGGAAGAAGGCAGGCACTCAGCCTTTAGCAACAGCCAATGACCGATGACACAAGCCACGACTTTCGAAATGTTCTCTCTTGAGATGTTGAGCAATTTGTCTGACCGTTTCTCATCTATTTACGACCAAATTAGCTTAGTTGTAACACAAGTGTTTTCTTCTCTCAAGGAGCTATTGACCTCCTAGAGAAAATTGTTTTTTATTCTTAATTTGCAAGTTGCCAGGCGAATTCCAATATTGCCTCCGTTTTCAAGCAGTGGAAGATTAGTATCCTTTCTAAGTATGTCCCGCAACCCATATAAGGCTAACCTTGAAGGCGATGCTAATATCATTTAGAGCTGCTAGGCATTCCTGAGCTTTCCTTGGTCTTAGTATAACTGCCTTTGTTTGATGGCCGCCTAGTTTTTGTTACGACGTCTGTGTTAAGGTGGTACACAGTTACCTGCTGTGTGGCTAATACTTTTGCCTAGTAGGCGTTACAGTAGTCCGGAAGTCGGATAATTCTAATCATAATTCTTTTGAGAAAACTCCATAGCCTACTTTATTTTCTAGCTGGGTTCCATTCATGTAAAAATTTAATTTCCCTCTTTTCCATGGTCTTTGAGCTTGAAATTTTTACAAATAAATATATTTTAATTGAATAACAATATGTGCCCTCGGAACTCCTTAGTAAAAGAAGTTCTGATGCATATTTCTTTTTATATTTGTATTAACTAAGTATCTTTTTCAGTAGTTCTATATATTTGCTCTTGAAATTTTTCATACAGAATTCTGATTACTTTCAAGAAATGAGAGATTAATAGACGGGAACTTATGGACAAGTTTTGACGATTTATTTGTTTCTCATTTCCTTTTAATGAAAATATGGTTCATTCTCCTCTAAGCCTTATATAAATCCAATTTTCAAATATTATGCAAACTTAAAAGGAAAATGTTCGAACTTTCATCAAAATTTTACACTTTCATATAGAATTTATATGAAAATGTCGGGTACATAATTTTATAGTCCACTGAATTGAAAGTGCAAATTTCAGCTAGCTGAAAAATCGCGTTGATTTTTTACAATTTTCTTTTTTTCAGTGTTGGGTGTTTTCTCCCATTTTAAAAATATGTCGATTCTATTTCTTCCATTTTCCATACCCAATTCTGGGGGTAGGAGCATGAAAATTCCAAAGACTTGATTTGCTTGTGCATTTTTTAACTACCCTAATGTACGAATATATTTGTATTTCTGTGTATGAAAACCGTCGCACAAAGCGTTGAATATCAGTGTGGCAGTGTGGGACTTAGCTTGAGGCATACCACAAAAAAAACCACTCTTCGCTTTTCTTTGCACTCACCTTAAATATTACTTGTACCTAGCGAAAGCGAAGTACCACACTAGCTTTCTGTGAAGCTTTACGCAGCCATTCAGCTCTAAAGAGTTAAGCTATGGAAAAATATGCATATTTAAGGAATTCAGTAAAGGACAGTGGGACGCGCAGGTTCTGCTTTCTACCCTGAAAAAAATATGTGCTTTTAATTCAATACCCATGAATACCTATCATCCGCCCTTAAGGAACTGTTTCTTCGTTTATCTGGCAAGACACTGGGTGTATCAGCAGGAGGTGAGCACACAATTGTAAAGATGTGGGCATTTATGTTAAAATAACATATACTAAAAATTAAGAAAATTTCCATAAGCATGGCTCAACAAATTGGTATGGAATCTCCTAGAAAAAGGCATAATTTCTTTTTTCACTCATATTTCCAAAAGAAAAGTACACTCTCTGCTACAAGGAATTGCGCTAAAGCTTAAGGCATAAACAAGTTGTTTGGCTTGCAGAAGAAAAAAATTAATTTATATCAACATCAGCAGCAGCATCAGCTAATGCTAAGGCGAGAGTAGCAACAAAACCAACACAACCACGCAATCAGGCATCGATTTCGAGGTCGTCTTAAATAAAATGCCGCAGAACACTTAACTTTTCGACAAACTAATGTAATGGAATAAGTGAGTGGCGCAGAAGTAGGATAAGAAAATGGGAGGGTGCGAGGCAAAGTGCGATCCAATAAATAAATGTACAAAAATTCGATTTTCTATAATACTTTAATGCTGTCGCTTCTTCTGAACTTTAATTTCTGTTTTATAATTGGAAGAGTGTGCGAATGCGTATATGTCTGGCTGATATACTCGTATATAAAATTCAGTAATCAGGTAAAACTTGGGTCCACAAGCATGCTAGTACATACATACCTTAATAGGTATGATATCTTTAATGTGCAGATACAAGAGATTATTGGTACTGCCTACCAAAGGACAAAGAAAATGTGTACGCCAATTCTATGCGTACACACACGCATGCTATATACTCATAAGTATATGTATGTATGTATGTACCCCCGCTAAGACCAATAACCGGTCATAAGGAAATGCTACAACAAAAACAATAGAGAAATACTAGCTAAAGAAGCGCAAGAAACTGAAAATTACAAGGATCAACTTTGCCTTTGCCTTTGCCTGTGCTATTACTTCATTGCCATTTTCGATTTGACGCAGTGAGCCTTGGCAAGACCGCTAGCCAGATAGCAGAAAAAGCACAGCTCAGTTGGTCATTTTTGTTTGGTGTTAGCTTTCCAATGCTAAGTAAAGAAGTGAAAGTGAGCGAAGAGCCAAGTGGGGAGAAATGGACCGAAGAAAACTCATTGCGATTACTGGTAATGAACGGAGAAAAAATCAGAAAAAACAAGAAGAAACTATATGGCTACATCAAAGGCGCCAGAAAAAATAATAGTAAAATTGTGGTAAAATTAGAGCAACAAAAAATTGCTCGAAAATTGAGAAGAAAATTATAAATCTGCCAATATTACACTGATAAGAAAAACACTGACAAGAAAAGTTTAATTTACAGCAGCTGCTCTCAAGAGTAGAGGTAAAGGAATAGAGGTAAGTAAATAACGCTATGTTGGCTCATAAGCGCACGCACGTACACGAATACATGCATAGATACACTGTAGTCAAATATACGTATTGTAAACTACCTCGCAACTGGTATGAGTCGTAGATCCAAGTGTTTTATTTTTTCCCACAAGCAGCTGGTATTTCTTACGTGGCGACGGCTTACGGGACTACTGATGCCTCAGATTTCGATCAGACCAGTCTCATACTAGTTCAAAATATACACAAAAATACTAATCCCATCCTAGTCCGTAAAGATAATGGACCAAAACCACTAACTTGGAATTAAAATTAAAATCGAAATAAATTCATTAATACACAATAAAACATTTTTATTTAGCCGCATTAGATTTGTTAATAATACTTGCCTTACATTTTCGAAAAAGAAAGGAAAAATTAATGTTTCAAAATTGATGTCATATTAATAGAAGTGGAAGATTCGAATACAATATTTAAAACAGATATTATAATATTTTGTTTATCTTTCCTTCGAGGCGAGGTAACCCCTCCTTACGGACACCTCTATTACCTCCCTTGAGCAGAATCGTTCTACTAAGTATATATTGCTCAAATAATAACGCAGACTACAGTATCAATACCTCTCTATCCAAGTTTAGGTACGTATCCGATAGACTGTTTTATCTGCCTCTATTCTGGACTCTCCATCCAGTGCGAATTTCTTGCCATTCCAATCTTTCACAACCTACTTTATTGGGGCTTTAGTTAGCCTACAAATGGGTTCCGGCCCATGGAATTTGGAAGTAGCACATAAAAATAAGTTATCATCCTTTGAGCGGGCACCTGACTATGAGTATCCGCGCAGCATAAGTTTCATTGTAATTGAATACGTACCTGTTTTAAAGGTGTTGTAAACCTCAAGTAAAAACTTATTAAAAGTCAAATAAAATAGGCATGAAAAAATAGTTTTGCAATTGGTACACATCTGGTATTTTCGAACTAGTACGATTTCAGCCAGGAAATTCTTGGTGTAAACGAGTATTTTGTCTGACTAATTTGTTGATTCACTACAGGGTACCATTTGGCTTATACACCCATACACACACACACATACATAACTACCCTACGACTTGGAAACGCATATCTCGCATACACCTGTGTTCATAATAATAGCAGCACGACTTATTGCACAGTTTTGACTATTTGTTTTTATTTAATTATCTTTCTTGTTTTATAATAAAAGTTCCAAACCTTGTAAAGAGTGATCAGATTGAGAGACTTTTTCCAATAAGGTTTTTTGACAGCTCATGCGTGACTACTGTCAAACTAAATGCATAATTGGTTCCAGCATACATTAAAATTTCATCATGAAAAACCTACGCCTCAACAACGTTTACAAATCCTACGTATTACGAAAGTGTTCACCCTAATTGCTGAGATCCGAATTGCATTCAGAGATGAAGCCTATTTTTGGCTTAATACCTACGTCGATAAGCAAAATTGCCATATTTGGGCTGAAGAAAGGTGAAATCTTTCAAAAACAATCATTACATCCATTAAAAACAATCACTTGGCGCGGCCTATGGATTGGAGAATCGGCCCATATTGTTTCAAGGACGAGGCTGGTGCCAATGTAAAAGTGAATAGCGAACGCTTTCTTCGCCCCAAGAGGAACGACCTTTAGACGCCGAAAATGGAAGTCCGTGATCTCTAACAAGACGGCGCTACTTGCTTTACAGCCTGTGAAACAATGGATTTACTGCGTCGTAGTTTCGATAAGCAATTCATGTCTTGTCACGGACCAGCGACTTGGCCACCAAAATCGTGTGATATCACACCTTCGGACTTATATTTGTGGGGATATGTAGGTATAGTTTAAAAGCTTTGTGGATAAACCAGCTTCGCTTGTGGCATTGGAAGCCAACATTACTAAACTTATTGACGAGATACCGACCACAGTCTTCCAGCAAGTCATTCAAAATTGATTACGCAGCAGTTGAGGCCAACATTTGAAAGGGATTACCTTGAATGGTTCTACACCAAAATAATTCCGAATCAATTTAAATTTTCGGTGTTTTATTTCAATTTAAAATCGGCCAAACACCTAATAAAGGGTGTAAGCCAATCATATGTACGTCAGCGTCAAAATAAAGTGTACACCACATATTCTTAAGATTTGACTATTTATTTATTTATTTTCAAATTTCTATTATTTTTTTTTTTTTATATATAGTTCAACTACAATAAAACCATATAAACTAAAGTTTCGAACTTTGTATAAAACTTGTAAAAATTCGGCAAATTTGGATCAGAATTTTAGACTTTTTACTTAGAATTTTTAGAAAAATTTCGGTTATCTAGTTATATAGATCATTCAATTTTGGTATAATAAAAAGCAAGTTTTAAGTACATTCAAAATTGCACTGATGTTTTACAATTTTTTTAGGAAGCGGTCTTGCGCATTTTCTCTATTCGATAAAATTTTCTTATATGGAAAAAGCATCCTATACCGTCAGCAGAAAAAGTTGTCAAAAATCAACGCAATTTTTGAACTACTCGAACTTTGTATTTTAGTATACCAAAATTCAATAATCTAAAAAACTGCGCACCTGAAATTTTTCTATAAATTCCTAATAAAATTATGAAATTTTGCTGAACATTTGCAGAATTTTTATTCATTTTTTGTTAAGTTCGAAACCTTAGTTTGTATGGGTTTTACTTTAGTACGCACCATATTTTTATAAACAAATAATTGAAATTATAAAATAAGTAAACATATAGTCACAACTTAATAATATCTGGTGTACACTTTATTTTGACACTGATGGTATATACCCAAAAGTGTTATGCATTTTCTTTCTATAAAATAATATTAGAAATTAATTTTAAAAAAATAGTCAAAACATTGCATTCTGCTGCGCTGCTATTACTGTAAACGCGGGTGTATTTACTATACACAAACACAGAAATACATAGCTTCCCTTCGGTGCCAGTTTTCGCACCAAAAAGGTCAGAGAGTATATTAGGTTTACCTAAAGTGCGATATGCCAGAAGTTGCAAAATTGTAGTAGTGGACGGCACAAGAAAAAACGAACAATTGAAGCAAATTGGAATTCGAATTTCATGCTAGAAACCCTGCTTCCTACCTTTAGGCACTAATTAAATGCTTCCCTTTATGGAACCATCAATTAAGGGGTTTAAGTTTTTGCGAAGAAAAATTTGAAAACAAAACCCGTAAGACAATCAAGATGAAAGCAAACTTAGAACTTCGTGCAAGCAAACTTATAGGCGCACAACGAGGTAATAGCGTCCATAGAGGAGTGCTAAAAATGCACACAAATTCAATACAGCTTGGAAGAGTTGCATTAAATTTACCCTGGCTTCGTTGTCTTAGCGGAGTTTACAAGCTCAGTTAGCACTTAACGTCGTTTTCTTAAGTCCACTGCTCGGCATTACTACTTTATATTATTTTACAATATTACTATCTCTTTCTTCTGCGCCTCCTTCTTCTGCTTCGTTGCACTGTCTATTCTGTTGTCAGACAAAAATAAATATTATCGTAAATTTAAATCAGTTAAGCATAATAAGAGTCTCAATTTATTAAACTCACACAGTTGCAATCAAGTAAAAGCAGCTGCGCTCGTGATTCTCACTGTGTGTGCGTGTATGCGTATTTTTGCACGCGAGGACCAAGAAAAGTAAACTGGTCAACCGCGTGCAAGCATGGGGCTGATACTGGTTGAAAAATGTGCAGCGAAATGGTCTATTGTGTGGGAAAAAAAGAAAAACGAAGGAAGTTAAAGAAAATGAGAGAAGACTGCAGAATAGGGAGCAGAAATAGGCCACTTTGTAAATTTTTCGCTATTAAATTTGCAAATATGCGCGTAAGCAGAAAAAATTAAAAAAACAAACAGAAGAAACTCGTTAGGCTACAGAGTTGAGGAGCAAAGATAAAAAATAAAAGGCAAAAGAGTGGAACGCAAATTTGTAATACTACCAGCAAAAAGTATAGTATGTGAAAGCAAGAAAGCGATAGTGTATTTGTAGTGGTAATGTTGCTTAGTCTACAGTGGCGGTTATAAAAAATTTGCAATCTCTTAGAAGGCCTTCCTTAAAAACAAAAATATTAAACAAAATTATTTCTATCAATTTAGGCTTTTCTATCAATAGCTGAACAATTTATACGGTGTATCAAATCTAGAGTAAAGTGTAAATTGGTGGTTATAGGAAAATCTAAAATTGTTTGTGTTCAATTCAAGCTTATTTGAAGTCTGTTCGTGGGCTTAATTTTTTATCGCGATATATAATTGGAATACTCGAAATCAGCATATTTTCTCGTTCCGATAAATAAAATGATAAAATATCAGTCGGTAAGTTAGGGGCTACATTTGGTGATATTAACCCTACGGCCAATCACCAAATACTTTACTTTCAACTATCTTCGGAGTTCTTTCTGGTACTTTTAAAATTAAAAAAAAGAGTGGACTCTCGTAATGAAACACAGAGGAAGTTTAGAAAAACTCACAAACAAACAATACTGCTATTTTTGCTATTAAGCGGTCCCGCTGAACTAGAAAATTTTGGGTATTTTCAGGAACTACTTGAAAGAAAAAAAAATTGACAATAATTGAATTTGAGACTTTAAAAATCGGTTTTTCTTTAGTTTTTTAATAAAAAAATACGAAATAATTGAAGTAGTAATGTGATTCTAGTACGGGCGATAGCGATTGATGTTCGGAGCAACATACTAAAATTCCAGACGATTCGGTTAACTATTTGTTTTTGTTTTTTTTTTTGACAACTTTAGGCAGAAAATGTCGTTTCGAGATAAACTTTATAAGTTTGAGGTGCAGGAGCACGCGGACCGCTCTCTACCTAGTTAATAAGCTGTAGAAGCTATAATATTGGCAATTCCCGCTTGAAAATTTCACAGTATATTCTTAAGATACTATACTTTCGAAATATCGAAAAAACAAAAATAGATTTTATGAAATATATAGACCAACGGGTCCTCTTTAAGCAGAAACGATATGACGCGTAAATGTTACCGCATTTCTAGTTCTTATAAAATTTCATTGGTGCCAAAAAAAAATGTTATGCGAAAGTAATGGAAAACTTTGAGTCATTTTTGGGGCCCTTTGTTCATTTTAATGAATTTCCTTTTCTAACAGCTGGCAACCCTGTTTACAACTATATTTGAAATACAGATTTTTCATACCGACTTCGTTTGGGCCCCATATACTAATCTTTCAGTTAACTTATATATTAGATTACATTAACAATCCTTTCAAATAAGTGGTAACTATCTCCAAAAATATTTTCTAAAATAACCCATACATATATATATAATTGGCGCGTACACCCTTTTTGGGTATTTGGCCGAGCTCCTCCTCCTATTTGTGGTGTGCGTCTTGATGTTGTTCCACGAATGGAGGGACCTACAGTTTCAAGCCGACTCCGAACGGCAGATATTTTTATGAGAAGCTTTTTCGTGGAGGTTTGCCATTGCCTGACGAGGGGCGACCGCTATTAGAAAAATGTTTTATTAATTTTGGTTTTACCGAGATTCGAACCAATGTTCTCTCTGTGAATTCCGAATTGTAATCACGCACCAACCCATTCGGCTAAAATAACCCGGCCGCCTAAAATAACCCATACCACACCAAATTATACCGATTAATTATTATTAGCTGTTTCATTTATTAAATTAATTTTGGAAACACGTGGCAACCATATTCGAATATAATATATATTCAAAAAACAGAGTTTTTAATAATTTTTCCTTTAACGTACATACTGTTATATTTCATAAATCTTATTATTTGCACTCAGTCTTAAATTTTCGAGCAAGTGGCAACCCTCTTCAAAAATATTTTCGGACCTAAACTCTTGCTTTTGTACACTATTTGATGTCAATAATAACATACTATAAAATCAAAACGATCGCGTTTTATTTTCTTAAGAAAAAAAAATCCTAAAAAAATATCTATAAAAAATGAGTATTTGACCAGACTACTACCTTAAGAGATACTTTTGTAGTAATGTTATATTGAACTCATTTATTTATATTCTTTTTTACTTTTTTAAAATCTCTTACTTACTTACTCTTAAAAAAGTAGTTCGTTTTTCAATTCAGGTCATAAACCATCTGTGCGCAAATATTCACTCACATCTGATCAGTCGTTTTGGCATAATTGAGTTACAAACTCACAAGCCTAAAAACTGAATATTCGTGTCCACTCATGTAGAAAAAATGTGTTTACAAACACCGTTCCAAATATTCTCAGAAGAAAACAACAAAACTCCAAAATTAAAGCATAGTAATAAGTTTGCGTTTCACGTGAAGTGGCCATGAAAATCCATACAAATTGCATTGCCGTGAAATACTCGTACATTCAAAATTTCACCTATAGTTTTCAGTTCACGCCGTGAAAGCACCGCATAACATACCAGCAACATTTTTTCACAGCCATTTAAAATTGAGCAAATCTTACAACTCGTTTGCGAGAGATGTGCATGGGTTCGAATACTCCTAAGATATGGCATTTTTAAGCAAAACGTCTTCGCAACGAGTATGAGTAAATTTTTTTTAATTATATTTTTCTCTGTCAAGATATATGTATGCGTGTTAATTTGTTTAAAAACACTTTTCTTTCCAAAATTTCTCTTTTGCTTCTGGGGCAATGTTCATAAATTTGACATTTCTTCTCATTTGATAATCAATGTTGCTAGCAACATTTTGCGACAAATAAAATGTACGTTGATGATAAAATTTCACAGCTATGAAGTTAATACCAGCTTTAAGAGATAAAGGTTTTAACACTAGATGTTTAGCAGAGTTGAGTTCGCTCAGTGTCCACAAAACCCAAGAAGAAAGAAGATTCGATTTGAAAAACCCTGGAAATAAGTTTTCCACATGACTTGTGGTCTGAGCGGTATGGTCATGATAGTCAGAAGCGAGTTATAGTTAAAGCTTTCCGAAGAAGTAATGAAATGTATTTGGTCGCTTTGAATTAAGGCGAAATCTGTGAGTTTTTAACACATTTTTTTCAATAAGAAAAAATTCAAGTCCAAAGTTAGAATAACATTCAAGCCCCGCCATTTTCAGTTTTTTGGATTTCAACCATTATAAATCATGCCAAAGCGATAAATCTACGGATTTTTTTATACATAAAAAAATGTGAATGTAGTAGTTTTTCATATAAAAAGCTTAACTCTGTAAAATAATTTTTAATGTGAAAAAAGTTGTTGAGGCAGTGTGAAAACTTTGGCAACTTCTAGTAGCCATTTTCGTAGCTGTCGGGTTCATCAGTGAAAAAGCAACTATTTTGTTTGTAATATTATTTGATGTCAATGTTCATGCATAAAAAGGTTAAGTCAATAAAGTAGATTCTAATACGAAAACAGTTTTTTTACGAAAAAGTGAAAACACAGGTACTAATCACTTTAGAAGGTATATACTTTCAGCAGCTCTGTTTCAAATGAGCGCAAAGACTGATCTCAACATAACAGCATAAAAGACTTTGGCGCACTTCGAAAAAGCTTGTATGATGTATTTGCAACAAAGATGGCGCAAGGAATCATGAATTCACTTGGATTTACATTTTATAAAAAAATTTCCAAAATATGTAACAATTAATGCACAGAATGCTCCGATTTGCACAGGGTTTTTTGCATTTTGAAACTGATCTCTGCTTAAAAGTTCTTTTCCACATAATATGCTAGGAAGAAGATGGGGTCTTCAACCTAAGTACACGTTATGGTTGTATATGGCGGTTATACAACAAATTTTATCGTATGGCTCGGTGTTTGGTGGGAAGCTCTAGAAAGAAAATACAACATCAAATTACTTAGCAGAATACAAAGATCAGCCTGTTCAGTAGCAATCGGTGCAATCAGATTATGTCCTACGGAGGCTCTTAACACACTGCTACACGTTATCTCGGTAGATCTACATATCAAGAAGATGGAGACCATGAGTGTATTCAGGTTAAATGAAGCGCGTCGCTGGAAATAAAAAAACGTATGATCAGTCTATTATTTTGACGAACTCAGTATAAATCGCAGAGGTCTGATTATATCATCCCGAGTGTAACATTCAATCGAAACTTTGCCACTCTCGCGCCATCTCAGGAGGAATGGAGTAAGGGATTCGCCCTCAATAACTTCGACACTACAGTCTATACAGATGGTTCAAAAATGGATTGTATGTTGGAACAGGTATATATCATCAGAGACTTAGAATTGAAAAATCTGTACGTCTTCCTAATACTTGCATTATCTTTCAGGCGAAAGTGCTAGCAATTGGGGGAGCTTGTAGGTTACTAAGCGCAGATTTCTCTTTCAAGAGCAATATCGCTGTTCTTTCGGATAGTCAGTCTGCTATTCAGGCACTGGATTCGGCTAAAACAACGACTAAACTGGTCATCCCTCACAACACATAATGACACAGTGCAAACAACCGGAGAAAAAAGAAACAATCTTCCATTTCCTCTGTGAATGCCCTGCCCTAAGGAAGTACAAATGTTAACCCTGGGCAAACCGCTGTTCGAGAGTCTCGAACAATTGTCTGGCTTAGTCGTCAAAAACCTAATAAGGTTCTTAAACCGCACAGACTGGATATAGTCTTGCTGCAAAATCCTGGTTGGATTCTGGATGAATCCCCACTTTAACCAACCAAAAAACCCAGCCACAGTCAGGGCTTGTCTATAAGTAAAAAAATAAGTGAATAATACATATGTTATATTAAAAATCATAAAATTAATTATCAAACTGCAACAAATGAAAAACTACTCAACCGATTTTAGTACTATTTTTTAAACTTTGAAATATTTGCCAATGCTCTGCGTTGATCAAATTTATCATTTATTTTCTATTAACTCTACAATTTTGAAAACAAAAGATACATTAAAAAAATCAGCATGCTGAAATTGATGAAAAACGGTTGCTCTCTGATTTCCATATCTACTGATTTGTTATTATGTTGCTTACTAATCTTACGTACATATATATTTTGTCTTAACGACACAGCGCCTATGCCGGGAAAGGTATAAATTAAATATATAAAGGAACTAATCTACAAATATTTCAAAAGATGAGCACCACAGAAAGAAAGAGAGATTCTTATACCTGAAGGATATTTCCTTCCATCATTGCAAAATCATATTCCTAATTTCACCCAACGACCAAAGCACCTTGAGACTTTCTTAGAGGTCCTCAGTGGCCGGAGTTCTAACATTTCTATCATTGGATCAGCACGAGTATCTTACAAAGTAAGTAAGATTTTCAATTATAATATACATATCGACTTTTTAAAAGCCGCAAGAACTAAATCAAAATTAAAACTTCAGCTAAAATAAATAGTACTTCCAGGCATTCGCATGCGTGTGCGATTTTCTTATATTTCAGATATTTATAGCCACCACTGTAAGTTTTTTCAGTTGACCTTTTCTTCTCCTTGTTAGCCTCACAACTCCTACGGCAATTGAAAGGTTTCTCATTTCTGCAATTGACAAGCGAAATGAGATAAGAATGTCTGCAGACAAATTGTCTGAAATTGCTAGCGGACAATGAAAATATTTCTTCTATGTTAATGACCTACAAGTATGCAAGTAAATTTATGCAAATGGGGGAATTCTTTCTACTGCGAGCAAATATTTAGATCAAATGACAGCATATCTTTAACTGTTCGCAGAAATCAAATGAACTTCATTAAAATAAGAATTCTGCAAGAGAGATAAATATGCAAAGTGAATGGAGAGAGGAATGTAAACCTTCGAACAAGTCGAAATTGGAAACTTAAAAGCTGTTCTACGTGCAAATTAACAGGCAGTTTGACAGATTGGGGAGATGTCTACATAGCAGTGAATGACTGTTTGTTCGTCGTATTTATCAGTGTGGGGAACATTGTGGGGGGAGAAAAAGTAAATTAAAATTAAATTAAAATTTCAATTACGCATATTTGCATTATTCATCAAATAATATACATACATATTTATAGCACAGAGCGATAAGGACGAAAATTTTTAAACACGAAAAATTAATACACTCGCTTAACTGGAGCTAAATATATGTATGTAGTAAAACTGCATTTTTTTTCTGACGTCAGGATTTGTTCTAAAAGGACTTCCAAAAAAAACTTTCAGGGATATGATTAATTAAGAAAACTATTCTAAGCATTCAATACCATTCTTCTTTAAAAAGTAATTAATCCATAACATGGGTATAAAATAAAAGATGCCACAAATTGAAAAATAAATTGAGATTAAATTGTTTAGTGCACCAGAACCACCAATCGGTTTAAAAATATCCTTTTAAAAGTTTATCCTTGAATATCCTTGAAAATTTATGATGGTTATTTTTGAAAAAATAGGTGTTAACGACTAAAACCTCCTAGGCAGGTAGATATATGAAATGGTCTGACACTCCCCAAGTAGCACTAAAGCGCCGTTTTGATACAATTTTAAGACCTTTAGCGAGTAGATATCTACAGTCAACCTGAACTGTGGATGTAATGGAAGGGTGGGATTCCGATTGAAGCACTGCCCCGAACTGTAGAAGAACAGGCCATCCAGTGATCTTAACCGCCAAGCTGCCAAACGCGGATATTTACAGAGAAAGTGCCCTTCTTTGAAAGGTTTCCACAACTTCTGCAATGGGGATTAAAGGATAAAACTAGCCTTTTTGCGTAAGTGTGCGGGTATACTGGTCGTCCAATGGCCGCTATATTGCACTGGGGCTAAACGGTTTCTGCGCTTCCCTGAGAAATAAGTTGTATAATTCCCGTTTAACAACAGTCAAAGAGATGGTAGTAGTCGCCGGGTAAGCGACCTCTAAGACCAATTCAGTCGGCCCTTCCTGGCAAGCTCATCAGCACTTCAATTTCCTTCTATGTTCCTATGTCCTGGAACCCATATCTGAGAAATGGTATCTGCACACTAAAATTATTTGATCTTCTCCTTATTGGAGCAAACGAGTTTGTATCTGCATCATGGTGTCGTCAGTATCTTGAGCGTAAATCAACTTTCATCGAACTAACATCCCTTAATCTCATCCTTTAACTTTATTACTTTTCAAAGAATTTGATAAAAAAAATGTAATACTTCTCCTTATCTATACCATAAAGGTGAATGTCTATACGTTGTCCGCGCATCACTACGAAACGTAAACATTTTTATACATTCATATTTTCACCCAATGATGGTTATAGGCCTGTTTTTATGATGGAACTGCCTTCCCACAGCCCCCAGGCCGCACCACCACTCTCATTCGTCACTAATAATCGAATATTTGCTTAAATTTGATCTAAAAAATCTTAGTTTTTCCTATTTCTCACTATTTATAGCAAACTCTAGACTTCATAATCCGCATAAGCTGTTCAACTATGACCCAAATGCGAAGTTCAAAAACGGTTTGAGATAGAAAATTAATAAAAATAATTTTGCTCGATATTTTTCTGATTGGTTGTTTTGATTTTATTCAACGAGTCATAGCAACGGATGCCGGGCATTGTAATATTATGGCTATTAATAAAAAATTATTTTTTATGAAATTATTGTTTGTAATTCTTTTATATACATATCCTAAATCCCTCAAAACTACTACTACGCGAGCGGGGCCGCGTGTAGAAGCTAGTAAACTATATAATGTAAACATAAAAGGTATATCAGCACGTGAATAATTGTTTTTTAAGGTCTGTGCATTTTCTCCATTACAACGAATGTAAAACGGTTTTTTTTTTGTTTTTTGATATAGAAGAAGACACCACGTCAGCAAAAGTCAATTTGATTTTTAAGCTTGTACTTGCACTTTACCAAAATTTACCAGACTAAAATGTTTGAAATATTGTTCAAAATTTTTTACATTCTTTTTTAAATTTTCCCACAGTTTGGAGTCTGGATTTATGTGTTTTTTGCAGGAAATGAACTTTTCATTAGAAAAAACTAATTAAATTAGAAATTAATTAAATTGTATTTCTTTCACTTCTATATATGATACTTTTCCCATTTATTTGATACCTATATAAATTTTCTGCATTTCGCTGAATTTTTTTAATCAATTGTTTAGTTAGTTATACACAACACCTCGATTTACGTCGTTTCCTTCTACGTTTTTTCGCAGTTGACTCGCTGCTTAATTAGTACTAATTTTCACTGTGCGTCGTTAAACTTTCGAGATTTCGTTGTTTTGGGTTCGAGTCTTTATTTTCTTTTTCTTTTTTTTTGAAATTTTTATTTTTTTCTAAAAGATGGCAACATTTCCTTTCTAAGCAAAAATCAACGCAATAGTTTTATTTGCACTTTGTTTTGCTAATTTTAGCGTTCAGTCACAATTACGTATTGTGTTGTGCTTTTTTTAGAAGAGAATAATAAATTTATATAAATTTTTACGTGCAGTTTCTGGTTATAAAAAGGGTAAATATTTTTCCAATTTATTTATTGGCAGAGTTATATATTCTTTTTTTAAATGCACCTGTAATTTTTTTAGCCAAATGAGGAGCGCTGCTGGTAGAATTACTACATATAAAAAATAGAAAAATCTTTTAAAAACTATATATGTATTTAGAAGTTATTACCTTCGATGAACATTTAAACTTCTTTGGATAAGAAACGCCTACCATGCTAGAGTTTTGGAAAGAGTTCAAAATTGTGAAAGCCATGGAAATTATTTCCGGTTCATGGGAGGAGATTAAACCTTCTTGCAGGAATGGTGTTTGGCGCAGAGTAATCCCTGAATGTGTTCACCGAATATGCGCTGCAGAAGTTGATGGTACACCATATATTCGTCATTAAATTTCTAATTTAGTTAGAGAGTATAATTTTAAAGGTATGGAGGAGACTTCTTCTTCTTAATTGGCGCGATAACCGCTTACGCGATTTTGGCCGAGCTTAACAAAGCGCGCCAGTCGTTTCTTTCTCGTGCTAACCGGCGCCAGTTGGACACACCAAGTGAAGCCAAGTCCTTCTCCACCTGATCTTTCCAACGCAGAGGAGTCCTTCCTCTTCCTCTGCTACCACCAGCTGGTACCGCATCGAATACTTTCAAAGCCGGAGCGTTTGTATCCATTCGGACGACATGACCCAGCCAACGAAGCCGCTGGATCTTTATTCGCTGCGCTATGTCTATGTCGCCGTAAAGCTCATACAGCTCATCGTTCCATCGCCTGCGATATTCGCCGTTGCCAACGTGCAAAGGTCCAAAAATCTTACGCAGAATCTTTCTCTCAAACACTCCAAGCGTCGCTTCATCGGATGTTGTCATCGTCCACGCTTCTGCGCCATACGTTAGGACGGGCATGATGAGAGTCTTGTAGAGTGTTAGTTTTGTTCGTCGAGACAGGACTTTACTGCTCAGTTGCCTACTTAGTCCAAAGTAGCACTTGTTGGCAAGAGAGATTCTACGTTGGATTTCAAGGCTGACATTGTTATCGGTGTTGGAGGATGGTTCCATGTGTAGAAGTCCACGCAAGTGGGGAGAGTTACTGATCGCCATTCACTTGGGAGTGGCCAGGACGATTCTTCTACATATGGTTCAAGCAGCTCACAACGTCCGGGATTAGCCCACGTATCCTCTGGTTAGCTTCCGAACACCCGTTCGGGAGTGAGCTAACGTGAGAAGGCGAAGCATCCCAGCATAGCTGGTTGTGCGCTGGGTTTGGGACCCGCCACTTAAAAAGCCCCCCCAATGAAAACAGCAACAAAGCCTCGGATGGAGGAGACTGGCATAAATGAATTGCTAACCTCGCACAACCAAGAATTCTCTAATGAAACCTATGGAATTGCAATTTATTAATGCTGGAACAACTGGAATTGCAATTTGCTAATGAAGAAGATGACATTGACCGTTCAAAAGAAATCTCCAAAGAACAAAATTTAATCTCCAAACAAATTTCCAAAGCGATTTGTTTGATTGACGAAACTATGGAAATTTATTTTTAAAAACGATCCTGACAGCGGAAGGATTTAAAGTGTCCCAGGCGGTAGCTACGAATATCAGTTGCTGAAATAAAATTTATTTTATGTTGAAAAAAAAGCTGTCAGCAAACATTGGACCAATTTTGTATGAAAGAAAGACGGCTTACGACAACAGCTACTATGGATACATAAATTTTAATTTTGTTTTTCATAAATTAATTGAATAGTTATTTTTGCTTTATTGAATACGTTTTTTTTTTTTTTGGTTTTATGTACGTATGTTATAAAATTTTATATTATTTTGAAATGTCTACTTTGTTCAATTTTCTTTTTAAACAGTAGTATTTTCGGTTTGCTATAGTAATCAGACGCAAAGTGAGGTATTCAATACCTTTAAAAAAAGACATAATGCACAAAAAGCAGGTGTGCCACATTTAGCCATTAATTTCGACAGTATATTATTATTTTTTTTTTTTGTGAAAAATTACACCAGTTGTTCAAGTAATAAAGCTATTTTTTCTTAACAAATAGCTCCACAATTTTTTTGAATTTTCTTAGTTTAGTTTTTAAACATTTAGTGTCCGAAAAGTTGGTGGGCTCGATGGCGCTAAAATTTCAATGCTTCGAAGAACTGATAACACGGCGTAACAGGGATACAATTGCAGCTATTAGAGCGTATTTTAGTGGAAATATGTGCAAACCTAAGCAGTTTATATGCGATTTGCTATGTACAGGGCAGTGGCAGAGTAAGTGTTCCAGAGTTCCTCTCGCGTTAACTTCGTGACATATTGTGCATGTATCGTTCTGCACTAGCTTGAGTTTGGCCGCGTGCGATGGACGTCATATACATCGTTGTCGCCACTACAAGTTTACACTCCTACCTGGGAATAGATAAAATACAGTAGGTTCTGTTTTTATGCGGCTTTTTTTTTATGCGGTTTTGAAAAAGTGCGCTTTTTTTTCAAATTAAAAAATGCATGTCGACCTATCGGGAATTGTACATATAGGATTGTTCAATAGGTGCGCTTCAACTTTTTTCCGATAGGGAGGGCGAACGACGCAATATTTTTTTATTTTTCGCTTGTCATTTGTAAACTTCATTAGTGTACATTTCATCATGGAACGCTACACACTTGAGCAACGATTGCAAATTGTGCAAATTTTTTATGAAAATAATCGTTCTGTTGCTGTTACTTTAAGAGCATTACGGCCATTTTACGGTCCATTTAACAAGCCGTCCCGTTTTGGGGTTATGTGAAGTCATTGGTCTACAGTAACAAGCCGGCGACGATTTGTGAGCTCAGAGCCAATATTGAACGCGAAATTGCTGGAATTTCGGCCGATTTATGCAAAAGAGTGGTCGAAAATTGGGTTCAACGATTGGACTTCGTAAAACGTGCACGCGGTGGTCATGCAAAAGAAATCGAATTTCATACTTAAATGTATATGTTCAAACTCGATAATAAAAAAAAATTAGTTAAAAAAGTCAAACCGTTTGTGTTTTATTCAAAAAAGTTCAAAAGTTGAAGCGCCCTTACTGAAAAACCCTATATAAACAAGATTTTAAACCAGCTAAGCAAAAAGTCATCACACATTACCTCAGAAATGCTAACCCTACAAGTAGGGAACCGCCTGCATAACCATCTAGATCAGACATGTACATTTCCTCAAGTGACGAAAGTGATTTTACGCCAAATCCTAAACGAATGCGCAACATGTGGGTATTGTCTGATTCTATTTCTGACGTAAATTTATTTTTCGACTCTGACGTTTCTTAAATAAAGATATAATTTTCAAAAATACAAAATTTTGTTTATGCGATTTTATTACATTATTTCAGATTTATGCGGTTCTTAACACTTTTGAAACCTTTCTATAGTTTTACTATAGAACTGGTAGCTTTTTTTATGCTGTTTCTTGCGGAACGTATGTACCGCATAAAAACAGAATCTACTGTATATTTTGTAGGCCTGACATTGTGCCTACGTGGCATGATTTTCGCGATCCTGCGTGGGATGGTTCTTTTCCATCTTGAATTCGCTTCTTAAATCATTGCTTCATCGACATGAAAATACGGCTTTATGTTTGGTCCAGTATGACTTAGTTCACATCAACAACCGCTTCTTTACCTATCTAAATTCGTTCCCTTCACGGTGTATTCTAAGCTGTTGGAAGGACCCTGATATATATAAATATTTTAAACACTGTTGCTTTTGTAGTATTCCTCCAAATATGTGAAATATTTAGTATGCTTTTACAACAATAACAGCCTCAATTATAGAAATGAAAATATCCAATTGGAATACAAATAAAATTAAAGACCTCAAAACTAGAAAAATTTAGCTACTGCATTTTTCTTTGCTTCATACACAAAACTTTAAATTCCAAGTAAAAATTCATATTTCCAGCTTTTGTCTGCCCAGCAATCGTTTTCTTTCATACACACAACAGCTTTCGATTATTTTCAAATCCAACACTCCATTCTTCTGAACAGTGAATTTATTTCTCACGCTACTTGCATTTGGTATTTTTAATGGTGCACTTAATCTATGTTCACTACAAGTGCACTTGCACTTGCCCTTTATGGAGTATTGCATTTGCATGCACTTCCCTTACGCGTCCTCACCCCCTCGTTCACACTCTTTGTACTACAATTGCCGTATACTGCGAGTAGTAACAAATTGCCACATAAATCAAAAACAAAGTTGATTCGCGCACAAAAGCGCAGACAGTGAAAAAAATACGAGTAGAGAACTGTAAAGTGGAAATAGTAAAAGTATACACAGTGGCAGGCATAAATATTCGGACACGGAGAAAATTGCTTTTTTTGTTGTAATACCTTTTTATAGGCGATGCTGTTTTTTATTGCGTTTTAAACTAAAGCCATATGAAATAAATAGCTCCTTAATCAATTTTAATGATAAGGTATATTTTTTTCGAAACAGTGCGTTTAGTAGTGCTCTGCTTAAAATACAGATAAAGGAAGTAATGCACTTTATAATAAATTTGATATAAACTTAACCCTATGTTTTATTAAAGGGAAGTTTTTGCAACTACAAAAACACATATTAAAAAAACAAAATACTGATCTGGTTTTAGATATATCTAGAACATTCTTCCGAAGTATTAAAGTAATTAAGGTAAAACATTAAGAGCAGAGGAGGTCTTCCTCTTCCTCTACTACCACCAGCCAAGGTATCCGCTGGATCTTTATTCGCTGCGCTATGTCTATGTCGTCGTAAAGCTCATACAGCTCATCGTTCCATTGGCTGCGATGTTCGCCATTGCCAACGTGCAAAGGTCCAAAAATCTTGCGCAGAATCTTTCTCTCAAACACTCCAAGGAATGTGGATGGAAAGGAACGGATGTTGTAATCGTCCACGCTTCTGCGCCTTACGTTGGGACAGGCATGATGAAAGTCTTGTAGAGTGTTAGTTTTGTTCGTCGGTAGAGGACTTTACTGCTCAGTTGCCTACTTAGTCCAAAGTAGCACTTATTCGCAAGAGAGATTCTGCGTTAGATTTCAAGGCTGACATTATTACAGGTGTTAATGCTGGTATACGATAATAAATATACGAAGTCTTTTACAACCTCGAAATTATAACTATTAACAGTGACGTGGGTGCCGATACGCGAGTGTGCCGACTGTTTGTTTGAAGACAGGGTACTTCGCTTTGTCCTCCTTCACCACTAGCAGAACTAACAGCGCGGTTGTTAAGGCCGATGAAGTCAATATCATCGGCATACGCCAACAATTGTACGCTCTAATAGAAAATAGTGCCTGAGCGATTAAGTTCTGCCGCTCGTACGATCCTCTCCAGCATCAGGTTAAAGAAGTCACACGACAGCGAGTCGCCCTGTCTGAGACCTCGTTTGGTATCAAACGGCTCGGAGAGGTCCTTCCCAATTCTGTTGGCGCTGCTGGTATTGCGCAACGTCATCTTGTAGTTTTACGAGGATACCAAATTAAGACATCGCGGCAAACAAGTAACTTTTCGTACTGTCGAATGCAGTTTGAAGTCGACGAACAGATGGTTCGTGTCGAATTCCCTTTCATAGGTATTTTCCAAGATTTGGCGTATTGTGAATATCTGGTCGATTGTGGACTTTCCAGGTCGAAAGCGACACTGATAATGTCCAATCAGTTGGTTGATGGTGAACTTCAGCCTCATGGATAGGCAGAGCACTCTTAAATTCCAATCGGTAGGCATGCTTTCATCCGACCATATTTTGCATAGAAGCTGATGCATGCACCTTACCAGCTCCATGTTTGAATAGCTCAGTCGGCAGTCCGTCGGTGTCTGCCCCTTTGTTGTTCTTTAGCCGAGTTATCGCTATTCTCACCGCGTCATGGTCGGTAGCTTCTCATTCTCTGTGGCATGCGCAGCTAACACTATTGTTTCTTTGAGAGGCTCGAGAAGTGTTCCCTCCATAATTTAAGTATGCTCTGGATGTCAGTCACCTGATCTATGATTCTCGCCATACCAACTGTTTTTTCGGGCTCGCTGAAATCCGATTTCTTCTGGGGCGGCGGTACGTAGAGAACGAGAAATGTTGCTCCATTGTTCGTGCATGCCGGTTTGTTGGGCAGTACTATCTGAGAGCAGGAGTGAGAGTCGAGTGGCGATTTTTCTGCCTGTCTGTTATGATTGCAGCTTTTCGAAGTCGAACATTCTTTGCGTAAGTTGATGTACGTTTGTTGCTGCACAAAGGCGTGTGCGCAGTTTGGCTGCAACAAGGTAATGATCCGAGTCAATGTTGGGTCCACGGGTCGTACGTGCATCTAATACACAACATTTAGCATTACTTCCAATAAAAACTATACTTGAAACTAATTTACTTATTATTAATTATGGATATAGATGGAGGGTTTCTCGAAACATATTGAAGCACTTTTTTAAGGGGGGGGTAGGGTTTAGCGCTAAAAAAAAAACACTTTTTTTTTTAATTTTTTACAGAAATATGGCTTAAGATACTTTAATAAAATCAGTTGTATACTATTGTACATCTTTTCAATAAGTTTTTAAAAAATATTAATAATAAAATATTGACAAATAAGCCCATGACAGAGTTTTTTTGGAGATATGTTTTTCGAGAGGTGCTCTGCGGTGCCAATCGCCATTCGTCGTAGAATCATCTGAAACTAAAAAAAGCGAATTTTTCAGTTAAAGTATGACGTAATGCTCCCCCCTACATTAATAAAATTTTTTTTTTCATTTTTGTAGTTTTGGTGGCAAAAAAACGTAAAACGAGCATTTTTGGCGAAAAATTTCGCCATATTTGTAAGTGAAAAACAACCTTAAAAAAAAAAACAGTGTAGGGGGGAGGTATTTTTGATTTAGAAAACGTGTGCCAAATTTGAAAAGAATCGGTTGAATAGTTTCGGAGTTGTGATTGGCACCGACTTTTAAGAAGTCGTTTCGGGAAAAACGCGTTTGAAAAAATGACTCTGAGAAATTATCGATGCTCCGCATTCGAGGTAGAGTGCCTACAAAGGCTATAACTTTGAGAGTTCTGCTCCGATCCACTTAAAATTTTGACACAACATTCTTGAAATGATTTACTATAAGATGAGTGAAGAAAAAAAATTTCGATTTTGTGACCCTACCCCCCCCCTTAAAGTTAAGTTCGACATCCCTTTTTTTTTGGTTTGAGAGGCTCTTAACATATTCTGACAGCTTATGCGGGGGGAGGGGCATTTTTTAATCTGTTTTCTTTTTTTGGCGACTCGTTCTACTAGGAAGCAGACTACACTCCCACACACATGCATAATGGCTAGTAAAACACATTTGGAACGAAGAACTGATGTAAGATTTAGTGGCACTTAAGCCTTCTTAGACCAGTTATGTTGGACATAACATAAAAACTATCAATGAATTTAAAAGTATAAACAAAATCAAATTCCTGAGCGAATCTTGCTGTAAAAAATTAAAGCCCTCTGCAATTTATGTGATGGCAAAGCGCTGCCGCCGGCGACAAAATCAGCTCTCAGTAAAAAATATATACAAATCTTCTTTGCAAACGCTACCTCACTTGCACAAATGCCTGGAATATTGCAAACATGATATTTAAACTTTGATAATATGAAATTTGGTAATAAAATGAGTAATTGCAACTTCATCTATTCGCTTTTGATGCGAATTTCATTTTGGTTCTGCTTAACTGAGCGAAATATTGCGACGAATATCACCCGACAGCATTTCTCCACCCGGCGAAGTTCGCTGTAATATTTTAAATGCGACTTTTTCCTTGATAGCGGATACATTTACAATTTTTAAGGGCTTCTCGCAAAAGACTCATTCACCAATATTTCCGTAAATCTACGAACCATCTGTGAATATAGCTAGTCGCGTTTTCAGATATTGATCTCTACTGTGGAATGCAATGTACGACGGGATTGTTAAGATTGTGATGCCAACAAACGTAACTGTGGTGGGTTATGCAGATGATATTGCTCTAGTGGTAACTGATAAACGTAACGACTGCTTGAAGCAGGTGTGCAATGATGCCGTTGCGAGAATCCAAAGGTGGTTGAGCAACGCTAACCTAGAGCTGACAGCGCAAGAAACTGAGCTGGTCCTTATCAGTAAATGTATGCGGAGCGAGAGCCTCACTATATCGCTTGGAGGGCATGGCATTGCATCCCAAACATGGGTAAAATATCTTCGAGTACACAACGATGAGAAGCTAATTTTCAAGGAGCATCTAAAAATAACTAGCAACAAGGCAATATGAGTGAATAACGCACTAATGCTTATGCTACCAAACGTTGGAGGACTCCAAGATAGTAGAAAGAAGATTTTTTCAATGGTTACTGACTCTATTTTCTTATGAGCCGCCCCAGTATGGTCAGGAGGACGAACGAGACGTTCAAAGGAGGTGCTGCAAGCCAACAGACTTAGCGCGCTCAGAGAAGCATGTGCGTACAGAACAGTATCTGATGATGCATTCGATGCACTATAGAGAGTAAAGTTCCCTTCAATATACGAGCAGAAGAACTTAAGCGACTTTATCACTCACGTGGGCACAAACCAACATCTGAAGCTAAAATAACCGAGCGTGAACATACGATAAAGAGCGATGGACGTATAAGTTGATCCCTAAACTAGATGAATGGATAAGTAGAAAGCACGGCGAAACGGATCACTATTCAACCCAAATCCTCAGCGGACGTGGCTTTCTTGCGTACCTCCACCGTTTTAATCTAGCAGATAATTCGACTTGCATAGAGTGCCACAACGATGGTGAGAGTGCAGAACACGTGACTTCGCCTTGCGCCAGTTTTTATGAAGAGAACTCGATCTCGCAAAAGTCCTCGGCGTCGTCCCTACACCAGAAAACCTTGTAACGCAAATGCTAAGCTCGAAAGAGGAGGAGTAAAACAGTTTACAGCAAGGACCCTAATAAAACGGCGAAACTTAGAATGGAAGCGCAAAGCGGAAGCAAAGCGAATGCAACCGATATAGAATACCCAAAAGATGCCCAGATGCGCCACCCAAAGAAGCCATAGTGAAACAGATCTTCTGTGGGGCTGACTGTATTCACGAACAGACGACAAGCTCGAACGCGAATGATATTGCAATTTTCCGATGCCCCATGGGTGACAAACCAATGGACGCTGTCGATAGCGTACAACCCCAATATGCAATTAAGAGAGGAACCTGGACGCAGGTAGCTGGTGTGTCTAAAAGGCATAAACACGGCTCCACCTTGATTAGATTACTTTTAGCAGTCGCAGTGTGGAAACAGCCGAGAGGGGAGGAATGTTATAGGGTTAGTGAGAGCATGCACCACATACCACTGGTGTGACGACACCTTTGAAGATGTTTCTGACATTTTCGATTTTAACCTCGTTTGCAAACAAAGAAGATCTTGATCTGTGTATATCATTTCTCTCTTCGAAAATAAGATGAACTCTGTCTAGAGAAGATTAGCAGATATCCTGTTGTCAGCTGTCCACTTAACTACCAATTCAGGTACCCCTACGCAAAATCATACAGAATACTCAAAAACTTTACTCTAACAGAATAACCTGGAGGTGCCTCTATTCAGACGCCGACTACAGTAGAACATGTGGGCAATGAGCCTGATAAGCTTAGTTTCAACGACAAGTTTTTCCAAGGAAGTTACAGTATCCTCCTTTCCATCAATAAAGACACCAAATGCGAAGTTATTAAAATGAGTATGAGAATTTGAGCTGGCATTGGTGTGCAGCGCAAGCTTTTTAGCAGCATCGATATGGTACAGCGAATTAAGCGCCAATAACTCCGCTGCCGTTGAAGTATTCGATATGGTGCTTCCTAGTGTAGACAGCAGAAAGAAACAGTCTTCTCCGCATTGGCTTGCTATTTCCCATATTCCAATATTTATTTCCTTCGATGATTCCTTTTGCATGTTGCTCCATATATGTAAGTAAGTAGATATGCTATAATGTCCTTAACTACTTATGCATTAAGGGCAATAATATGATAGTTCTTTTTCTTTCAAAGCAAAAAATAAAAAACATGTTGCCTTTTACTCATTTGTTGCATGCGTATAATCTGTGATTATTGTATTCGCCTTCACCCAATTTTGTAGACGAAAAAGGAAAAATAAAATAAAAATTTAATCAAAGAGAAAAAATGCACATACAAACACATTACTACTTTGAGCATACAATTTCCAACGTACACTCACACACATTTGTATGCCTTGGCCTAGTCATCGTGAGTACATGCGAGTGTGTGTATGAGTGATCACATGTGTCCTCCATGACGTATACGCAATCAACAACAACGCTTGAGTGTTACTACGCGCTCAACGACAACGACAAAAACAACATCAGCGGCATGAACATGAGCATGGGTCGTGTAAGTGACGCCGTCATCATCATCTCCTCGGCGCTATCGTCGTCGTCGTCGTCGTCAATATCATTGTCGCCCTGTTGATGTTGGTAATGGTGGGGCTTGTAAGGACAATGTATTGAGAACGGTGGCATTCGCCGCATAAAATCAATACTGCCGCCTCTGCAGCCAACGCAAAGGAGCATTGTCGCTGCTTTTTGCTGTTTGCCGTTTGCCGACTCAAGGGCACTTACTCAATGCCCACATGCTTGCACACACGCACAGGCTTGCCCACCAGTAAGACTTTTTCGGCAGAGTATTACAGAATAACCATGTTGCAATATAGTAAGAATGGAACCACGCAAATATTGTTGCTACCCTCAGCCTCTATGCAGCTTTTTATTATTGCTTTCACTGGAATGCAAGCAATCGCTACACTTCTGTGTGTGTGTAGGTATGTGAGAGTGTTAATGCGAATGCATACCTGTGTATGTGTGTATGTGGGTGGGTGAACATAAAGCTGTATATTAGCTGATATTTGCGTAACGTAAAAATATCCTTGAACTGCACATTACGCTTTCAATGTTATCCGCATAAATAATGCAGATTTCATTTGGCATTTTCCATATTACATTGAGACTCTAACATCTACATATATGTATTTATATACGTGCATATGTATGCCTGCTTAAGCTTCCTCCTCCTTTACTTACTTGCCCCTTTGATATTGTATTCATTTTTATTAACTGAAAAGAGAGGAAGCTGAATGGCATCAATTGCTTCATAAAAGACAACTTTAATTCAGCAGCCATATCGGGTGTGTAATCAAGGCTACATAGATTTAAAGATGGATTGGAAGAATTTAATTTACATGTGCAAAGATATTAAAAAAGGGAATCTGAGACATAGAAAGGATTTCACACACGTAGAGTGGGAGTCGAAGCTGAGGTAAAGGAGGCAAGAGTAGTACAGAGCTTATATAGGGTTATCGGGAAAGTGGGGAAAAGAATAATAAAGAAAACATGAAAGAACAGAATTAATATCTTCATGGAATGAGGCTACTTTTAAAAACAAGCGTCGTGAATAGTAATCTAAGCTTAAGCATGAAAATTTGCATCAGACATAAGAGGCAGTCATTTCGAGAAAGTATTGTATTGAAAAAAAGTTTAAATTTGTAAGTCTGTTGTTTTAGGTGCACATTTTTAAAATTTTGTTTCTTCTTTTGAAATTTTATTTATCGTCCACGAGTTGAGCCCGCAATCCACTTATGAATTACTCCGTCAATATAAATATTACGGGACCGGCACTCTAAGTGTCACCAATTAAGAACGCCATAAATTTAGTTTAGAAAACTATTTTTATCCAATTCAAAGTAAAAAATGTGTGAAAATAATATAGAATTAAGAATCATTTACTTTTGCGCGATATGAGCACCTTTTGCTTTGGTCTATAGTCTTGATACGGTCCAGAATCGAATCGCAGGCTGCCCGAACGTGATTTGCAGGTATTTCGGCCCACTCTCGGACAATGGCTTTTTTCAGCGCCTCGAAACTGGTGAATCTTTTAGTTCGGTGCCGAGTTGGCTTGACTTGGTGCTCCTATACACTCCCCGAAATTATTAAAAAGGCTCCACATATTAACAAGTTTTTATTTATTTTTTAATTTAAATTTTTTTCGCACTTTTTATAGAAATATAGCTTGCTCTATAATAAAGACCATATACATAAATCCAAGCTTTGTACGGGATTTATCATATAAAAATTCGACCAATTTTCATCAAAAACTCAGATTTTGCTGTCATAACCCAATAAATTTTTTGTTGGAAAGCGCTCAAAATTGTTGTTATATTGCGTACAATGTGCAACACCTTCAGAGGAAAAAATTATCTAAAATATATGAAAAAAAAAACTGTTGCAAAATCTCGATCTTTCCACATTATTTTCGAAATGAGCCTAATATTTTTCCCGCCTTTTAAGGGCTTCTGGCTCATAGTGCACTGCCACAGCTCAACGAATGGTTTCACCGTAATAAAAAGTATATTTACCTGTACTTGACTTGCAGCCATAGTAACACACCGAGCTAGGAGTGTTACCGTAAGAGGGGCATTCTGATCCTTTTTTGAGAGAGTTTGAAAAATCATACATTTGTAAGATTGGTAGAGGGTTAAAATGTGCTGCAAATTATTTTTCGGAAAATTTCACTAGGGCTGTTCTCAAACAAAATCTGCAAAAAACACCGAGTCCGTCTTAAGATATGCAATATTTGTTTTCATTTTTTTTTAAGGAATCTACGTTGCAAATGAACAGACGGCGTTTTGTCAGTAATTGTATTTGTTAGTGCTTTTAGTGTGTTAAAAAGTTTGCTAGATATTTAATTATTTATATTAATCTACAGTTCAAAGTACCCTACAGACTACTAGTTCAGACTTAAACACAAAGTGGCTCAAAATTAATCACCCCATAATGAACAAGACAGTTGCAGTATACATATAAACGAGCAATGAAACGCGTAAAGTAGATAATATTAATATTTCCACCTCCCAAAATAATTTTTTTAGTAAAGAAGTTATTCAAAAACAAAATTGTACATTTCATTTTGTTCGGAATTTTCTGAATTTGCATAAGTGCTTAGCTAGAAGAAATAGTCATGCAAAAACATGTTTCTCTCTTATTAATTGTTGTTAATGAAATGGTATATTTGACTAAAGTTGTAGTACTAAAACAGCTTTAATTTAAATTAAATAATTTTCATCCTAAGCGTTCTGGATTTAAGTAACGTACTGTACAACACGGAGGAATAAATGATTGGTAATGATGAGCAACAAGTGGCTATGTTAGTTGGGTTAGAACAGAATCTTATGCCACAACGTGGTGCCAAAGCGATAATCAATCTATTGTTCAGCCTTCGCTCTAAAGATAGATGAAACCAATTAGAGATCGCCATTCTGTTTAACTGCTGCCACCGTTCCTGTAACTGACTCATCTTTTACTTTAAGAGTTTAAAGCACTTGCGTTTATCGAAAGTCAATATTTGGTTCCCAAAGCCATTTTTATATGCGAAAGAGTAGAAAGTATAGAGAGAAGAAATGCAATAATACATTAGCAAATATGGAAATCAGAGAGAAATCATTTTCTAAATTCGTGTTGCCTACTTTTTCTAGCTTAAGGGGGCAGATACCTGCTAAATCTCCAAAAAAAAAATTGTTTTTTCATAAAATGTTAATATATTTTTTTAAGAATATGTCAAACAAATTTTAGAACGTAAATTTAAGTATTTCTTATATTTATTATAGATCGTCAACCGTGACGACTCTAATCTTTGCGCTCGAGCGCTGGGAGAGGTTGAATTTTCATCTATTCAAACTTTAGACGCGTTTTTCTCAAAACTATGTTTTGCGAATTGGCATACACGATAACTCGAAAAGTGATTGACCGATCTCCCTGAAATTTTGCACATATACAATAGTTTTTTATGATATTACTTTCTATGTGAATTTAGAAGTTTTTGAAAATTTTTCGAAAAAATAATTTTTTCGAAGCAAAAATAGTAGGAAAATTCGCCCAAAAATTCATTTTTTTTAAGCATTTTATTCTGCGATTTTCTTTTCATCTATTGTTAATTCGTATAGAAATTACGACATTATTAAAGAAAAAAATATTTGGTTTTTTGTATTCAGATCACTGACGCCGATGCTACAATGGCCACCGATAGAGAAGCACCGCTGCAACATTTCTGGAAGAATTGAGCGTACATCGGCCATTTTAAATGATTAAAATAAAAAAAAAAATGTTTATATTATTTTAATGTATAAATAAACTGTATGCCAATTTTGAAAAAAATATATTGAATTCTTTATTTTAAATAATTTTAATGAAAATCAGGGAAAATACGGTTGTTTCTGTATCTGTCCCCTTAACTCGCTGAAAGGATATGGCATATAGCAAATATACACACAAAAGCCTTTTTTTTGAAATATGTTGAGTTTTGTTTCTTTGTTTGTTGCAGTTTGAAAATAAATTTAAGACTTTTCAACACAAAGACATACTTTTAACTTGAATTAGTTAACTTATTCTAATTTACTCTAATTTAACTTTGTCTAATTTAATATGATTTAACTCAGTTAAATCTACTTTCTTTCAAGGCAATTTAGTTTAATTTAATTTAGTTCCATTTATTAAAATTTAATTTATTTTAATTTAATTATATTTAATTTATTTTAATTTAATTAATTTTAACTCAATTTAATTTATTTTTTAGGTTATATGAATATACATATATATATTTGGTGCGTACACCCTTTTTGGGGTTTTGGCTCCTCCTCCTGATTGTGGTGTGCGCCTTGATGTTGTTCCACAAATGGCGGGACCTACAGTTTCAAGCCGACTCCGAACGGCAGATATTTTATGAGGAGCTTTTTCATGGCAGAAATACAATCGAAGGTTTGCCATTGCCTGCCGAGGGGCGACCGCTATTAGAAAAATGTTTTTCTTAATTTTGGTGTTTTACCGAGATTCGAACTGACGTTCTCTCTCTGAATTCCGAATGGTAGTCACGCACCAACCCATTCGGCTACGGCGGCCGCCGTAGATTAACTTGTTTAAATTTAATTAATTTAGTTCTAGTTTAACTTATTTTAATATAATTTGATTAAATTTTCAGTTTTAATTTCTTAATATTTTTCATTTCATCATCTCAAACCGCTTGAGCCTTTTATTGTGTGTAAGTAACCCTTTTGCATTTGCGTTTACTTTCGGTCATTCTCCAGTTTTTGCATACAATTTTTCCTCCACTACTTTCTTTTCACCTTTATTCTTTTTTATGTAAACACTTCCCTACTTCCTTTACTACTACTCTAAGCTGCTACCTCTTATCCTGCACAATAATTACACACACATTCACACTACATAGATATCTAAATCTGTACAGCTTAAATTTTCAAGGCTAAAAGTGCGTTTCGTATTTTGAATTGAGTTCTACACTCTCACTGATTTGCTCAATGTTTCCTTCGCTTCGCTCACTAACTCAATGACTGACTTACTCACTCGCCGCCCTACTCACGCCTACTATTACACCTACACACACAGTTGCATTTTAATGGTATGTGCGCTCTGACAGCTACTTAGTTTGTTTGAGTGTAGTTGAGTAGTGTTGGCCAAATTTCGTTTAAGTCAAATATTTTGCACATTTTAGCTTTTGGTAAGTGTTGACATTGTTTTGAATGTCTTCCGTGGTTTCAGATTTCAGGAAATTTGCTGTAAGTGGTGTTGAATTATTTTCTATGAGACTAAGTATACGGAAGAGATAATTTTATTAAGTACAGAAATTAAATATTTTAGCAAACATTGCGATGAGGCTTGGGATCTTTTTTTAGTTTGGAATAATGGGAAAACGACATATTATACTAGGAAAACTTACTGAATGAAATAATTGTATCCCATGTATTTGTTGATATTAAATTTATAAATAAATGCGTATGTTTGTTAAAAAAATGCGATTTTTTTCGAAAAAGATTTATTTAATATTATCTACTTTGTTCCCTTCAAAGCAATATTTCGCTTTTTGTCAACAATAATTTCGTTTTCTACTTGACTGAGTGTATTTTTCCCATTTCAGAGCCAGATAAAATGCATAACACGTCTAGTTTAGAAATCAATTTTAATAATTTTCTTACCTATTCCACATCTAACTGAGGCTTAGACTTTTATTTCATTTTTGTATTCCAGATGATTACAGACTTTTTGTTAATTGGCCCGGTAATCCCTTACGCGATTTTGACCCAGCTTAACAAAGTGCGTCAGTCGATTCTTTCTTGCGCTAACCGGCGCCAGTTGGACACACCAAGTGAAACCAAGTCCTTCTCCACCTGATCTTCCCAACACAGAGGAAGCCCACCTCTTCCTCTGCTACCACCAGCCGCTACCGCTTCCTCCATTAAAGACTACTAATGCATTAGATCTATTAAGACCTGTTTAGTGAAGATAGAGGCTCTGATTGTTATCGTACCTTATTAAGTAATGTAACGCAAATCTTCATGGAGTTCATTCCGACTCGACAAAAAAATGTTATAAACTACGCTGACATACTAAGAGTCTAAAAAAGCTAAAAAATATACCAAAAATATTTACCCTATATAAACGAGTTTAATTGCCTCAATAAATTTCAGTGTAATAAACATATTCTGCAATATCAGAGTAATATTATATAAAGAGGAACCCAAAATCGTTTTGGAGCTTCATAAACTCGAAAAAACTTATTTCTGATATTCCAGTATCAATGTTTCTTAATGATATATCTTAATGAAATATCAAATGCGGCTTTAGAAACTGCCAACTGATTTTTTTCTTCCTTATAGTTGTGGATAATTCTAAATTCTGTGCATACGTCATCGTCAGGTATTCCAAAAGAAAGTATCATATTATTGGGCCCCTATCCTTCATTTTGTTTATTAACGATATTTCTCAATGCTTTGTAAATGTAGGGTAAAATATGTTTCTGTTACAGAAAGATCTATATAACCTTCACTGTAGGTGTAACAAAATCGATGCCTTTCTGCGTGAGCAGACCTAATCGATTACTGGTAAGCCCAATCGGCTATGCGGCAATCGAAAAGACTCATAGGTTCAGAACGGGGCATAGTTTCCACTAATTTTTCTGCATACTCTACCGGAAATGACCTCCAAATTTTCCGAATTTGTCGAGAAAATTGATTTAAATTACATGGCTTGCGTCTGCGAAGCTGCATTTTCACCAGAACCCACACAATTTCTATGGGATTTGCATCCGGTGACTGAGTTGGCTAATCTAAAGTGACAACTCTGTTTTACGCCTTCCACTCGCTACACGCTCGACTCATATGTTTCGGATCGTTGTCCTCTTGAAGGATCCAGCTTTCATTGTTCTTGATATACTACACCATTCCTTAGCAGATGGTAACAAAGCCTTTTGATATATTTTCTTCATTTTTCAGCATTTAAATTCTCGGTAAATAAGAACAAAGTACCGAAACGTTTCTTAGAGAAGCACCCCCAAACATGGACCTTGACGGGGTGTTTAACTGGTGGAGGCTGTCCAGGCGTGTTTGATGCTCGGAAATGCTCAGAAGGAGGATTCATCAGAAAAAATTACGTTGCTCCAATCGCGGTCCAAATTTTCCTTCGCCCATTCCAAACGTTTTTCAACATGTTTCGCACTCGACATTGTTTTTTCCAAAGTACTTCGATATTTCAGTTTATTGGCACGCAGGTGCCTGCGAATCGTTCCGTAAGATATGTCACACCGTTTGCTTTCAATTTCACAGCAGCTCCAGCAAAGTTGGATCTTTCGAGAGCAATGCGAGCATCTTTTTTCGTCTTTTTCTCACTTCCGCGATCAGGAAAATCATCAACGTTAACGACCTTTTTATAGCGATTTATCCACTTGTTTGGATCCTTTTTCAGGCAAACATAGAAGAATTGCCTCAAAGCTAGATTCGTAAACAGCACTAATTTCGAAAGGCCACTCAATTGAAGACTAAATTTGACAGGCAGCTGTCTTTTTACAAAAAGCATGAAGGACTGAGGTGCCCTCTATGTCATAGAATAAGAAACAGTACGCTCTGATTTTTTATTTACGTGTAACAGTGACCACGCTCTTATGTAACATACTGTAGATACTAGAGTTTTTAAATATTTCATTGCGTAGAGACTTTCTTAAATGAGTCATTGAAAATTTTATTTAAATACATATTACTTATTTCTATTAACAATTGTATAGTCCATATGAATTCTAAGCCATTGTCTTGAATAAATATTTGAAATAATTGAAGTACTCACAAAGTAAAATTATTTTTAAATAATATTTCTTTTAATGTAAAGTAATTACTTGTGACTCTCGCGTGACACTCGTACGTGGCAGTTACTTTAACGCGGCAGTATAATTTGACAATGTTAGTCTTTGGTAATGATCAGATTTTTCACCTTGTTTCTACCTTTCCATACACAACTATGATATTAGTACCCGGTCTATTGAAGTGCTTTGTCGCTGGAGATAAGCAGACTTTAGTCCAATTCAAAGCGAAGCTTATATCCGGCGAAGCACTGCCACTTCAAAAGCATTAACCTAATTTATGTGAAGGGATACCGGTAAGGAATATTCGTCCATAGCCTCCAGAATAATACCTGCACGGTACGATGAAAGGTTTCGTTTTATTTCTGATTTATTTTTGTTTTTTTAGAATATTTAGAAAGTAAAATATACTATTACACTGCAAAGCTCTCCTTTCTTAAAGTGAACTCTAGAAGGTATATTTCGGATCTTGCAGCAAAGCTTTAATTTTACACAGCGATTTCCGTCCATGCAAAAGTGGACACACCATTGCAGGAGTTAATAGTCAGGTCAGACTAAAGCAAACCATCTATCGCCATTTCAAATACAGTACGAAAAAAGAAGGAAGACTATTTCACTGTTTCGCTGGCACTCAGAGGTGCCGAACGACGATCAGAAATTTTCATTAGTTGGTATAAATACCTTTGATATACGGAAAAATACCTTCGATATTAGGAAAAACATTTTCAAAATCATCGACAACTCTGAGCCAATTCAAATTTACATTTTTCAAATTTAATAGACTATAAAACTGCGTATTTACTTTGAAATTAAGTTTGAAATTTTGATGAAAATTCGTCGAACTTTTATAAATTTTACAATAAGTTGTAACTTGATTTCTACGATATTTGTTGTAGAATGAACTATACTCGTATTTTTATTAAAAAAGCAAAAGAAGTGTAGTCAGCCTTGTCAAAAGGGGGGGACTATGATTTTTACGAGTGTTGCATTTAGCAGCCTATAGTGGTATCGAAAGTGTTAAAATAAATATATACATAATTGACGCTTACATACTTTATGGTCGTTTTGGATGTTTCACGGACGCCATAACCGAATGGGTGGGGGCGCGACTACCATCCAAAAGTACACAGATTCCAAACATGATACACCTTATGATAAAAAAAGTAGTTTGCTAATAGCGGTCGTCCATCGGCAGGCAATGGGAAACCTCAGAGTGTAGGTATATCTGCCATGAAAAAGTCCTCTTAAACCATCTACCGTTCGAAAGCGGCAAAAAGCTGTAGGTCCATCTACTTGTAGAAAGGGTTAATACTTAAATTAAAGAAGAGGAAAAATTTGAAAAATCGGTTTTCTTTTTTATTTTTTATAGCATTTAAATGACTATTTTGCTTAGCAGTGTATATTTGGAATAAACTACTCTCAATTCTTTCTTCAACGAACTTTAAATTATGAAAATCGTCTGAGGTTCAGCACGGGTATTTAACTACTTTATTTCTTCATAAAAAATATACACCAACCAATTGCATATCTGTTCTGAAAAAAAATTTAAAAACGGTTGATTAAATATTATATTTCGAATTTACATATTTAAATATTATAAATATAAAATTACGGGTTGGTATATGTTTCAATTGTGCCTAAGTTCAAACCAACCCTAACCTTCTCACCTAACGCCGTTCACATTATAAAAGCTTTCCTAAACAAAGTGAACAACGTACCACAGAAATGCTCAAAATTGTGTCCAATGCTGTGTGTGGGTCTATAAGGACTTGCTCACACTCAGGTGCTAAATATTTTGTGCATTTTTCTCCCTACAGTGAAGTGTACTTTATAAAACGAAAGCAATACGTCGCGCTTATATTAAAATTTTCAAATATTCAGCCGAAATTTTCACCGGAAAGAAAATAAATTTACTCCAATTGGACAACGGATAAAAATATATTAACGACAACTTTCAAAAGTATTTACGCCATACCAAAACAGTATTTCAGAACGGAAAAAGAGAACGCTTTTGGAAATGTCTAGATGTGCATGTTAGCGCATCTGAATCTACCAGCGTTATTTTGAGCAAAAGTCATTCACACTGCGAACTATATTAGAAATAGGTGCCCAACTAAAGTTCTTACAAGTGAGGTACCGTTGAAACTTTGGTCGGGGAAAATCCCAATAGTTGTTCATTTGAGACCATTCGGTGCTAAGTGTTACGTTTTGATAAAAAACAAACCAAGCGATAAGTTTGACCACCGGTTGGATATTCCAGTGAAGCTAAAGCTTATCGACTCTGGCTTCCTAAAAAGCAAAAAATTCTGTTGAGCCGCAATGTTAAGTTTTTGAAAAAATGTTTCACCAATCTGATAACGAGAGGTAACATTTTAAAATAAAATTGGAATGGAAAGCGGTTAGAAACGAAGAAATTTCTGAAAAATATATCAGTGAAGCTGCATCTTCATTGTCGAAATCGAGATACGGCAGAGATAGGCCGAGACTAATGAGCATTAGAGTAAGGGGACGACCTCGGAAGATATATCAAAAGGCGGTCCGTAACGCAAACGCACAAGCGGATGACGGTGTGTCAGAAAGCCCTGAGTCACATTCATAGTTCACTGAACAGATACTGTAAGTTGTTACTTCAGGCAACTGCATGCTTTGGAAAAATTGCATATTTCGATACAAAATGTTTTTTCATTGTCTATGGATGGAATAGGGAATACATTTTTTTCGCTTTAGTTTTATTAATTTTAATGACTCCACTTATTTGCAATTATGCCTGTAATTAAAAGTAATTTATGACTCAAATTTTGGAATTCTAAATTAAAACAAAAAAATCGCAAACGTAATTTGACCTAACTTCAATATACGAAATTTCCGTAAACTAAATTAAGTAACTGATACAACTCTATAGCATTATTAATTACGCCATAGCAACCAAATCTATAGAAAAGAGTTTTATATCCGCAGGGAGTGTTTTATTTATTTAAGTATACAAGGAATTTATTTATTTAAGTATATACATGGAAATGGGGATCGTAAGGGACTTAGCGGCATTATAAAGAGCCCACGATTTTTTACGGCTTCAGAATTAACTATCTTAGAAAATCTGAAGAGTAATAAATATTTCATTCGATATAAGATGATGCCAAAGCCCATCATTGGACAAATACTCATTCCGGATTTTGGAAAGCAACTCCGGGTGGGAGAGCAATTGAGTATAAAAAAATGTAGACTGAAAATGTAAAAACATAAATATTCAGATAGAGTGGAGTGCACTCGAAGTCCAACAACATAATCACTCACTGGAGAAAATGTTGTGCTTTATGTGAACCTTAATTAATGCTAATGGAGAACTTCTAACTGAAATATTGTAAAAATTTCATTTGGGTCAATAGAATTGTTAGTTTTGATTTAATCCAGCTCTTTCACCTGGTAAATGAAAAAAAATGTAATATACAGCTGGCGAAAAACTGACAGCAACGCAACTTTTAGGTCAGGATTGCTTACTATTTTATTTATTTTTGTTTTTTGGAATGTTCATTAGTTTTTAATAATTATATAACTCTTTCAAAATTCAAATTCCAAACTTAAACAAAAATTAAAAAAATGTCAAGAATTTTTCGTCACAGTTGCAAGGTGTTTAATTAGAATTTCTAGAAAGATTTTTGGTACGCAGTTATATAGCTTATTAATTTCCAGCACAATAAAATGCAAGTTTCAAATTGCTGAAAAATCCAAGTTGATTTTTGACGATTTTTTCTCTGACACCAATTAAAAAAAAACCGTAGTACATTTTATGCTCAGAAATTTTATACAAATTTTGAAATTTAAATTTATGTCTTTTGTTTTTGATTTTGTTTAGTTTTTGTTTATAGTCTAAAATATTTGTTTATAAAAAATAATTAAAATTAATTTAAAAAAAAAATGTTGTCAAAACCTATCAGTATTTAGCATTCGCTCATTATATCTATAATATATCGCAAAATGTGTTGGTAAGCGCATAACTCAACAACGCATGGACCAATATTAACAACTATTATTTTTAAATGTTCCCAGAAGTCCAAGGATGGTTTTTTTTGGCGAGAAAAATTCGAATAATTTCCGGGAAACCCTAAAATAGCCCTTTTCTTTTTCCCATATAAATATTGCGCGTTCGGGTGTGTACGTGTTCGCGTTGGAGGATCTAATGCGTTCACACAAATGTGATAATATCGTGAACCCGATCAAATTGAAAAGTCAAAAAATGTAAGAGCTATAGATCTGATTGGCCTCGTAATATTTTTTCTCTTGCTTTAGTTTCAGAACGCGACATAAATTACATCAGTTTTCACGTCGTTGCATCTGTCAAACAAACCGCGTTAAAAAGCATTTATTATCTTTAATAATTAGTTTTGATTGTTTTCTATTGGATCTATGAATTTGGATTGCTCTCATTGTAAGGCATTGCAATACAAAAATGAAGCCAGTGGATTGTGTTGCGCAAATGGGAAAGTGAAATTGATACCATTGGATCCACCACCAGAGCCGAGTACAATGGCTTGGTTTCAGGAATAGGACCAGATTCCAAGCACTTTTTGTCAAATATCCAACAATATAACAATTGCTTTCAAATGACATCATTTGGGGCAACAAACGGAGTTCGGGAAAATTTCATGCCAACTTTTAAGGTATGTATTATAGCAGTTAATCATTATTATTTTAGTGAACAAAATTTCCTGTTAACTAAGTAAAGATGTATCATTAACCTTCAGTTCCCTAATCCCCAAGAAATCTATTACTTAGTCATAATATTATTTGGAGATTCAGTATTAGCAACACTTTTATTATTTTGAAACACAATATAATTGTTTGATGATGGATATTATTGTAGTTACAACTAATTATTACATATTCACATACCTAAGCATATCAATTATTATGTGGTGATTCAAATTAGGAGACAGATATACTTTTTAGGAACACATATTATTTTTATTTGGTCAAATCATTTTTTTTTTAATTTACAAATACAAGGCCACATATATCATAGAGCAGGTTCACTGTTGCCAGTGTCAGATAGCAATTAAAAATTCCTGCAAATTTATTTCATTGGCAATTCACTACAAGAAATTGATATGCGTTGTTTAGAGGTACATTGTAGAACAATTACAAACTTTATTTTATGAGCACAATCAATTGATTATGTTGTTTAAAACTGCGATGGATCTGATGTCATCTGATAATCAGAAAATTGTAATCAGAGCTGATAAAACACCTGTTGGCCAACATGCAAGACGTTTTAATGCACCAACTACTGATGAGGTTGCTATCGTTCTAGTTGGAGAAAGCTTGGAATCCCGTGATATTGTTTTACATCGTCGGAATGATCAATCGGTTATTAACGCTATGTTAATAATAATAATAATAAATAATTAATTTCTCTAAATTAATTTCTCTCATAAATATTTGTCACCTTTAGGTTCACACTATCCCTTTAAATTATTTTTCAATCAGGTTTGAACCTTAAGTTCCCCTCTTAATTTGAAGCCCTCTGGCAAACATCCCAGTCGGGGTTTTTAGTGGGTCCCAAAAGGGTGGCCAAAGTTCGTGGAAGCGAAGATACTTAGGTCACCCAAGCTGATCCTTTTCTTTAATTCTCCTGAGCAGAACCGTCACCATGATGATAGAGCGGTGTGTGAGGGCCAGCAGAGTAAAAACGTCTTAAGGTCGAAATATAAACTGCCACATTTAAAATCTATTTGTCAGAACGAAGTCTGTCGGGTCCACTAGTATTTAAATAAAAACAAATATTGGCATACAACAATATGACAACTCGCTCGCCTGAAAACACTTGCAGCTTTTCGACAAAAAAAAAGAATTTGCGATGAAAAATTTATATTTCACAATTTGCTTTCCCAAAATTCGATTCAGTTTTGCTTTTTTAATGATATTTTTTATAACATCACTTTCTTGAATTTATTTTATGTGTGTTCGAGGTCGATTGAATATTAAAACAAAAATTTTAATTATTATTTATTTACTTTATTTATTTATCTGCCGTTACTTCGACCTCAATTTGAATCGTCTTCAGGAAGTCCACCAGCACACTTTGCTAAATATTTGGCGGTCATTACAAACAGTTTAAATCACGTAAATTTTTTTATTTTAAAATTAAATTGAATTTTGAAATTGAATTCCTCTTTATGCATTGAAAAGCTCTAGAAAGCCATGATGGAAGCATTGCATATTTTTTGGGTTGCACTTTATTCGTTTAGTCACTATTGAATGAAAAAGTTTACCAAGCTTTACTTTGCTATGCAAATTCAGTCAAAGCAGGCAACTGCATAAAAATACAGTACTATATTTTGATACGTAAAAAAATCCAAAAATTGTGCATCAACAAACACGCATTGCTTGAGGCAACTAAAGGCAAAGTATGAACAAGAACCACCTAACCGCAAACCTGCCGAGGCAACAAAAGCGTGGCTAGTTGTTGTTAACAAGTGTGACACTAACTATGTAGCACAAAGTGCCTCAAAGTCTGCGCTTGCCAGGCGCCCAAGTCTCCTTTATACGAAACGCCGACAGCTGTACAGCTGATGCTACTTTTAGGGTTCGAGGTGCAAGAGAATTTTCCGAAGGGAAAGTGCAAAAGATATTTGCAGCAAGTAATTTCGGCGCCTCGAATTTTAAAAAATTTTTTTTTTTTTTTGTTTTCTCTCCCTTTTTTGTACTACTTCCTATTTTTGTTACGCTTTGTAGCCAATTTTTTTACATGTTTCCTCTTTTTTATTTGTTTCGTTGCTACTCACCTTTGTCATGTCGAGCGCACTATACCTCTCCAGTTTGTTCTCGCTCACGCACACATACATGAACACTGGCACACAGACATACACACCCACGCGTACAATTGGGGAGCAAACTTTAATTTTACCGTTTCTTTTTAGTTTGGTGTTTGTGATTTTTTGTTTTTTATTTTCTTTCTTTTCTTTTTGTTTTTTGTGAATTACGTTTCACTTCCTTTCGTTTGTTTCGCTTTTATGTGGTTTATTTGCGTTTGTTTTTGTGTTTTTTCTCATTCACTTGATTTTCCGTACCTTTTTGTTGTCATACACCGTTTTGTGCGGTACGCGTCGCGTCACACGCAAGTTGACCTAGTTTGTCTTCTATTTTTGTGCAGCTTTTTAAAAATTCATCTCAATCAGCGCGTTGCATAGTTTTTGGCACACCGAATGGCCTTCGAAGCGGGTATTTGAAGAGGGTATTTGAAGGCAACTTAATTGTTTTAGTTGCAGTGAGGATGTCTCAGCAGAAGACGAAGTCCAAGTCCACGTTTTGGTTGTTGCTTTGTTGCGAAAGGCGCCTAATAGTATGCTATGCTTAGCTGCGTTCGCGGGACTCCTTCGCAAATTTTGCTACATTTCTTTACTTCTTTAATGCACACATACATAGATATTTATTCTCTTGCACGATTTTTTTTTTTTGCAGTTTTGTTTTTGCTCGTGTAGCAGTTTCACGAAATATCCTAACTTCACATTAACTTCGTTTTTATTTCGATTTCATTTCACTGCTTTCGCTTTCACTTTCGTTCGTCGTTGCTGCACGTTGTGCGGGTGTAGTAACGTTTGTGGACGTGAGCGTGTATGCGACCGCGCTTTTTTCCTCACACTTTTCCTTCCTCTGTGTCTGCTTCTTGCATGCCGCTAGCTCACTTTTTGCGATTCGCCTTAATTTCGACGCGCGTTTTCAATTATTTTTGTTACTCTTATTTTTTCTATGCATTTGTTAGTGCGTTTTTGTATGCCTGTGTGCCCTTTTTTTATCCTTTGGCCTAATTGATTGAATAATTTTTACTCGTCCTTTACAACCCATGAAAAAAACAAGAACAAATCACACGCACACACCCGAATGCACTAAGCAAAGAAAATGAAAACATATTTGTTTTTTTACTTTTTATACATAACCAGGTCTGGTTTCACGCATCCGATTGCATATTTTTAGGCGTTTACACATATATCTTATTAATTTCACGTATGTTTTTTTTATTAATTAGAAATTAGCGCTACAAAAAGATTACAAAAATATTTCAACAACTTGTCGTCGCAGAAAACGCGTTAAAACCGCCACCGACCGTTCGATACGGAAATTCACACATTTCTGAATGGCGCGCGAGCTGCCCGAGAGCGCAATACCCAGCAAGTTAAGAGTATCGCAACAATCGGTTTGAGTGGAATGAGGAAACGAATGAGTGTGTAACCGAGCATAGAGCATAAAACGGCCTTGCTGTGCTTTATGCGCCGGCTGTTCAATACAACGCCATTTACGCGCATTTCACTCGACTCAATTTGCACACAAAATAAGTAAAAAAAAACATCACATAATTTGATTGAGAGCGTAGCCGCCAGCGCCAAAGCCTACACGCTCGTACAAAATAAATATAAATACAAAAATAACAAAAACTAAAGCTGAAAGTAAGAATGAAAATCGTTTATTGAAGCCAGCTGTCTTGTCTGAAGCGTGGCCAGGCTAGCGGCTCATCACATCGCTTCATGACTTTTTGCCCACTCATACACACAGCGCCTGATTGAAATTACAAACAATACATAATATCCTTTTTGTTGTTGCAACTAATGCCGCGTTGTTTTCTTGCTTTGTTCTGCACGCTAGCCCGGACGGGGAATATTTTGATATTATGGCTGGCTGATAGCGCTTTAGGTGGTTCGCCCAGCTGGCGGGGTGTGTACTGGGACAGGTTGAATGTGAGTGGCAGAAGGTGGCACGGCTATTCAAACGGAAGAGCGTTGTCTGTTTTAAAATAATTAGGGATCCTGCTGGTGATGAGTGAGAATTTAATTAACCGCCAAATTAAGCAGAAAAACTATGCAATTTTTGTATGAATTAAAGAATTCTTTAGCAAAGATGGCTAAGAGATAGTCAAAAGAGTTATATAACAGATTGCGTACTGCTTCACGTAGCAGAGACAGGCTCAAATTTGGAACACTATTTAATGCCGATGGATCACTCGACAAGGAAGCCTATTTTGCACTATACCGCAGGCCAAAAATGATAAACAAGCGGTATAGCAATTATGAAAAAGGAGGCGGTGTAGAATATTGGACCACCTGACGTTTTGTCGGCAAATATTTGAGTTTTTATTATTTTATTTTACGATAATCCGATTTTTACGGTTGATCAAAATAGTTTGAAAAAAATTATATAAAATTGCATTTCCCATTCGTCGTTAAGAGTATATACCAAAATTTAATGGCGTATTTTTTATAGAATATTTTAACCCAAAATTTCTTAGTCGCATGGTTCATTTTGACGCCTATTTTGAAAAACCTGAAAAATATTAATCTTGTACGGTCGTTAAAGGGTAAAGATATTGCACAAAAATGTTCTTCGGAAAATTTCAGTAGGGGTCTTCACAGACGAGAACAGTGTGCGATCTCCGACAAAAGTACACCATTTTTTTTTCTAATGTTGTTAAACCCATCGTACTCTTCTCCAGCTCATTATAATATAATTTTTACATACACATAAAACTCTGCAAACAAAAATACTTTTCGCCACCATATTGCCTCTGTTAAAACACATATAAAATGCAATAAGTTCGGAAAAAATAAGTTACACCTCTTTTTCGACCAGAACACCACCATCTAATATTTAATGAAGGCTTAGAATGATTCTAATAGCGATCGCCCCTCAGCAGCCTTGTCATTGGCTGACCTGCAAAAGTATTTTCGTCATGAAAAAGCTCCGGATAAAAGATATCTGCTGTTCGGGGTCGGCTTAAAACTGTAGGTCCCTCCACTTGTGCAATTACGTCAAGACGCATACCACAAATAGCTGTATGAGCTCGGCCAAACACCCGAAAAAGATGTAAGCGCCAATTATATATACAGAGTGCACTCCTAAGCGGACACCTACGAAACAGAAAAATGTGTCCGTTTAAGAAAAAAGTGTAAAAAAAGTTAATAATACGCTATGGGTGGGTTAAGGTGCTATGGAAAGGTCTTTCTCTCAAGATAAACAAAAATTTTAATAATTCTTAAGAATTTGTGGTATAGAACGTGTCCGCTTAAGATAGGCGGGTATAGCTGTAATATCTATTGAAAGATGAATAATTTTTAGTTTTCAGCATCTGGTTTCGATTACTGTAAAGGCAAAATCAAAAAATTCTGGAACAAAAGTTTTTTAGCTTTGGAAAAATGTTTAATCTTTTATTAAATCAAAGATAATGAAGTTCGCCGCAAATAATTAATTTTTTTGAAAATAAATTAACTTTTTTATTCCAAACTTTTATTACCAAAAGATAGAAATTTTAGCGAAAAATACAAAGATGTAGTTTTGCTAAAAAAAAATATTTCAGTTTCTCCAATGGCGTCCAGTGGAAGTTTTTGAAAATTTTTCATTTACGAAATAAGTCCACCCTCCATTCTTATTGACACATTATTGATTATTTAACTTATTTAAAAGGGCTAGGCCACCGTAGAAATTTCAAAGGACTCTGTGGGAATAAATTCCCAAAATCTGCTGTTTTGAATTTTCGTGTAAGCCCTCTTGGTACGATGTATGCCGGATCTGAATAACAGGATCTAACAGGGAATATAGTAAAACCGTCTAACCTCTAATCAACAGAAGAATACGTCAAAAATATAATGATTTTCAAGGGTTGAAGAATTTTCTCTAATTCAATAAAATTATAGACTTGGATGGTAGACTTTTAGAAAACAAAGTGTTACAGAGCAAATAAGACTTTTTAAGATAAAAAATTTCGAAACTTTCTAAAAAAATTCCAAATTTTTCATAAAAAATATTATACAATATTAAAAAAAAAATTTTATTAAAGTTGTAGAGCAAAAAGGCTTTTTCAGATTAACAAAACCTTTTCTAAAAAATTTTCAAACTATGATTAAAAAAGTTTTCAGAAATTTTGATTAATGTGATAGAGCAAATAAGGCTTTTTCTAAAAATTTTCAAAATTTTCATTACAAAAATTAAATACTTTTATAAAAAAAATTCATTATTTTCAGTAAAAAAAAGTTTAAAAAAATTTGGATTAGTGTTATAGGGCAAATAAGGCTTTTTCAGTTTAATAAATAAAGGGTGGCTAAGTTTTGAGTGCTGGTGTTGATTTTGAATAAAATACAATTTTTTTAAGAAATTATTGTAATTTCTCTTTATTATGATAATACTGGTATGGCTCAATTACCTATGGAACAAAATATTGGCCAAATGGCCGCCGCGACCTCGACGTCACACCTCCATCCGATGGTCCAAGTTTTCGATGACGCTGAGGTATAATTTAGGTTCTATGCCGTGAATGTGCCGAACTATCTCATCCTTTAGCTCGTGAATTGTTGCTGGCTTATCGACGTACACCTTTTCTTTCAAATAACCCCAAAGAAAAAGTCTAATGGTGTCGTTAACGTTTAGGTGTGGTTCATATTCAACATCGGTCCTTGAAATTTAACAACCCTTTACTTTTCTAAAAATTTCCAAATTTTCCTTAAAAAAATGAAAAACAAATTTTGATTAGTGTTATAGAGCAAATAAGGCTTTTTCCAATAAATAAAACTTTTCTAAACAATTTCCAAATTTTCATTAAAAAAAGTTAAACATTTTTTTATATTTTTTATTTAATTGTATGTAACTTCGGCCCGATTTTTCAATTTTACTTAAAAATTCACCGATTTACCGCAAATTATTGATGACTAGTTTATTACTTTCATATTAAATGCTTGGTATCTTCGTTTGTTATAACCAAAAATATTAGCAAATCGTGCCTATTAGTTCTGCATGACTTTCCTTATTTTTTTGATATTATATTCTTTGGTATTTCTCAACTGCTTTAATACCTTATTAGCTGTTACTAGAGATATATAAAAACTCTTATTTTCTCGCAATCATTCATTCTACATTCACTGTTAATTTTATGCGTGAATTTAAATTAGTTTATCGTTACCTCATTTTTGGCAATTTACCCTATGCTGAGATAATTTTCCACTGATTAAACATACCTTGCACACACGCACATCTTCCTCCACTGAACAGACCATTCCGTTTGCTTCAGCGAGAATCTCTTTACACAACCATAAAACTGAAATCCTTAAACAAAAACTAAAAAATCTCTCGACCGTATTGCGCATGTGCCTCCACTCATATTAAAATTTCACTCAATCATTTTTCGTGAATCGCCCACAGCGAGATAACAGACATGCCATACACACTGCCTACTACGAGAAATATGAAGGAAAAATCAAAAGGTAATACGAATACGGTGTACTGCTGTAGGACATGTGGTGAGTAGAGGACTGGGCAATGTGTTGACTCCCATACACGGTAAATGTCAGAGAATGTCACTCAAATATCGCATGGGAAAATATGAACAGTCACGTGACACTTTGCGGCAGTCGTCACACATACCAGCGTCCTATGTCGATAGCTGCATCTGTTCACACGATTCGTTCGGCATTCTCCATCGCAAAGCTCTGCTCTGCTCAACTAAACTACTTGAGTGTTGACACGAGTCAGTCAAATCACATGGATTTCCAGCCATTGTAGGGTTACAATAAATGGCATTGCAGCGAAGTTGACGAGTTCAACGAGAAGAGTAAAATAATGTGATTAGAGACCGTAAAACAAAAATGATGACGTTGTGGAAAAGATGACAATATACATATAAAATATGCATTTGGTTGAGGAATATGTGTGCGATCTAAATATTGATTGGAAGCGTAGAATCTCAAAGGACTTGCTTGTAATACCTACTCACAAATATTATACGCATTTCTCTCTTTTGGTATCCTTCGTCTATTATAAATATCTGCGCTCCTGTTGAATCAGCCAACCATTACACCATTAGTATTTTTTCTACGCTGTTCTGCCACACAAAATGCCTACACGTTTTTTTTTTTACACAATCACAACATGCGCCCACTTCCGGTTTGGCTCACATGCCAATGTAAGAGATGTAAGCGTATATTGGCCCAGCATCTGAAGCATCTGCTAAGCAGTAATTTCAAGGCATATTCAAAGAGAGTACCTACATACACACATATATAGTTAAATAGCTCAGCAGTCAACCTGAGATGTACGTGCATACATAAGTACGTGTAAGTATATACTCGTATACGCCTACAGCGTAGCGCTTAAATGTCACAGGTGAGGGAGTCAACTGGCCAGAATACTCGTACAAATTCTTTTATATCCTAGTGTATACAAACATTTTAATTTAGCGTTAAGTTCACGGCCGCACAAATTCAAGTGGAAAATTTGTTTGGTTTTGCTTCGGTTAACATGAAAATTCCTTACATTTCAGCGAATTCCCTTCATTTTTACGGCGAGTTGCTTAATCGCTAATTAAATTTTAAGGGATTTTTTTCAACTTCACAAATTTTTCATTCGTAAGTTTGTGTGAATATGATTTGTGGGCGTAAAATAGGCAGCTTAAAGCCTTTCAAACTTTGTAACTACAAATTTTTAATACCTGTGCGTGTGTGTGTGTGTATATAAACTTACCTTCATTATACAAACACCTCGCGTTGGCGTTGAGTTGAAGGGAAAAAACAAAGTTTTTTATTTTCTAATTAGTCATGCATCCGCAGTTCTGTACTTTGCAAGAGTTTTTATATTGTACAGACATATAAACATATATATTTACGTACCTATATAAAATAAAGTCGCAAAAAATATTTTGGAGAAAATTAAACAAATTATAAATAAATATAATATATGTGTACACATTCTGTAGAAAAAATATCTGGAATCGTTCATTTAAAAAGCGCGCGTTACACATATGATTAAATTTTTTTTGCTGGAATGTTGGTACAACTGTCCTCTATAGTGTCGCAAAGTTTGAGCGTGATCTGTCAATTAGCTTATTTTTGGGATTTAATTATATCAGTCAATCGCAGGCGCGCTCTGCGATTTTCACTATGGATAAAAATATAGAACAAGTAATTTGCCCTAAATTTTGTGTTTTGAACGGGATTTCATGTGCCGAATCGTTGAAAATGTTGCAGAAAGCCTATGGCGAGTGTGCTTTATCAAAAACACGGTTCTAGGAGAGGAATAGGGCCTTTATAGAGCGCCGAGAAGTCGTGGAAAATTTACACCGATCTGGTAGCCTATCAACGTCTTCAATAGATGAAAACGTCGACAAAGTCAAGGAAATGGTAAAGGTAAACCACCATTTAAGTTTGAGGGAGGTAGCTCGTGACAGTAGCGTGTCTCACAAATCAATTCGCAACATTTTACATCATCAATTGGGCATGAGACGTATGGCTGCTCGACTCATTCCAAGAGAGCTGAATTTCTTTCAAAAAATTCATCGGAAGAAAGTGGCTGAAGACATACTTGAGCAAGTGCATTCAGACCCAACGTTTATCCAGCGCATCATAACAGATGATGAGACGTGGGTGTATGAGTTTGGCATGCAAACCAGTCAACAGGTGGCTGAATGACGCTATCCACATCAGCCGAAACACAAAAAACTACGTCAAAGTCGGTAAAAAATGAAAGTCATGTTACTCGTTTTCTTTGATTATCATGGTGTTGTGCACTCGGAATTCGTTCCAAATGGTTCTACGGTAAAGAAAGAATATTATTTGGAAGCTATGTGACGTTTTAGAGAGAATGTGCGTAGGACACGGTCCAATTTGTGGAAAGAAAACTAATGGATCTTGCACTATGATAACTCACCTTCTCACAAGACTCATAGAGACACTTTTTAGAATAAAAACTCGACAAATATCATCCAACAACTACCGGATTTAGCCTCCTGTGACTTTTTCCTTTTCCCAAAACTTCATTTGCCACTCCGCCGACACCGCTTTGAGTCGATAGAGGCCATTAAAGAGAATTCGCTGAAGGAGCTGAAGAAGATCTCTTCAAACGCGTTTAAAAGGTGCTTTAAGGGGGTAGTATGGTTAATTCGGTGTAAAACAAGCATATTTTTCGAAATTTTTTTTGTCGACACAGTTGATTTATTCAAAATTTTAAAATTACTTCATTAAAAAGTCATATTTAAAGAATATTGTGTGAAATTTTCATTGATTTTTATGAAGAAATGAGTTGGTGGCAGCGAATCTTCGCGGACGTCTCATAAAAAAGTTTTATTGCGGTGTCCCTCAGAACTCATTACTGGATCAACTAAAATCAAAAAACCAAATTGATTTCATCAGCTAATAAAGTTTCGCAGGTAACAACGTCGATTTTTTTTTTTTTTTTTTTTTTAAATTTTTTAAAGCGCTTTGAAGTCAAAACACCGATTTTTCATAAAAAAAACTTGAAAACTTTGTTGTTTTAAAATATGACAAAATTTAAAAAAAAAAAAACTCGACGTCATTACCTCGCGAATAAAGTAAAGAAACAAAAAAACCGAATTTGAAAAGAATCGGTGCAGTAGATATGAATCTACAGTGGACACCGACCGTAAAAAAGGCAAGTGTGAGAAAAACGCGTTTAAAGATTTGTGAAGATTGTGAAATCCGGTTGGAGAGGTAGATACTCAATCCTTTGTGTCTTTGTCAATTTTACTCTAATGCACTTCAAACTTTCACACAATAATCTTAAGATGTTATAGAATAATTAAAAAAAAAAAAAAAAATGAAAAAAAAAAAAAAAATACCATACTACCCCCTCAATGACTGGACTAATCGTTGGCAATTGCGTTGTGAATTGCTTCGAATGGAGCTTATTTTGAAGACGACAAAATAAATTTTGATGATTAAACAATTTTTTTTGCGTTTTATTAAACAATTCCCGGGACTTTTTTGACAGAATGTATTCGAGGGCACCAAGTCAATATTGCATGGGGAAAGCCTACTAGATGAAAGTATATATATTTAAAGATCACTTGAAAACCATTATGAGGAAAACGTGGTAAATTCATTGAGTATATTCCCTCAAATATTTCCTCTCGAATAACCCCAGTTGCGATGCTTACTATTAAAATACCCACACAAAATCTACCGTTAATTCAAACTAAAAGTGTTCTTCATCCCTTTTTCTAACTATTCCAAGGTTCTGAGGTATTTGGTCCACCAGGAAAGTAAGTACTAAAAAACTTAAATGATTTATGGTCAGTGCAGGTTATTTTAATTCCAATATTTTCAACTATTTTTGTATTAGAATAATATTTATGATATTGAATTCATAGACTTTTTAACTAATATGGTAACCCCACCACCTACTCCAATTTCTCTCTCTCTCTATATTTACGCACACATATATAACTAGGGTCGTACAACTTTTCAGAATGCTTTAATTTGATTTCATAATGTGTCCCACAGCATTTAGCATCAACTGATATATATTTAAGGAAATGGCATTACCTCTGTTCTTTTCTTTAAACACTCTTTGTCATTAACTATCATCTCATTTGAATTCTACAGGGCCTGGCACTCGAAGTGTAACCATTTAAAAAGGCCATAAATTTAGTTTGGAAAATTTCTTTTATTCAATTTAAAAGGAAAAACATGTAAAAATAACACAAAATTAAGAACCAATTTACTTCTGCTCGATATGACCACCTTTTGCCTTGACTATGGCCTTGAGGTGGTCCAGAAACGAATCGCAACCCGAATGTGACTTGCAAGCTTTTGGCGCGTGGACAATAGCTTTTTCAGCGCCTCGAGACTTGTAAGTCTTTGACCTCCAAAATGGCCCAAAGAGAAATATCCATCAGATGCGCATCCTGTGAATTTGAGAGCCATTGTGTGGGCGTACTATAACCATTCTTGATTCACTAGAGCTTTGTGAGACGGTGCCGAGTCCTGTTGAAACGTCCATGATCTGTCACCGAAATGTTTGTCTGCCCACGGCCTTAAAGCAACCTCCAGAATACTTTCCGATAATATTTCGCATTTACCCTGACGCCAGCCTCGATGAAAGCGATTGAAGAGCGCCCATCTGCGGTTATAGCGGCCCAAACCATTACCTGTGGCGGGTGCTGCCTCCCTGTGGCGAATCGATGACTCAAATTGTGATGATTCGTATGAACGGCCGGTCAAATAAACCCTATCGTTTTGGAAGTTTACGAATTGCTCAGTTTGAAAAATTTTCTAGTCAGAAAACACAATGTTCTGAAATTGACCGCTTTCGACCAAGCGATCAACTCCTTCGCTCTTTCAAACCTGGCTTATTGCTGCTTTGATGTGAGAACATGCGTCTATTGGATCCTGTCAGTTTGAGATCATTTTTCAGTATTCAGCGGAGGTTACAGTCAGATATTTTCAGTTCTTTTGCCATTTGATTGGCACTTCGTCGGGGATTTTGCTCAAGTCGCTTCTTCACTTTCTGGACCATTTCACGTGGCATTGCAGTCTTTTGATGATCACCTCCATGACGTTTCGTGATGCTACCAGCATCATCAATTACTTTAAGATGCTCGAGCTCACGAACAATCGCTGGTTGTGGTTTTCCAGCCAAATATAATGCAATCACACTATTATGTTTGAAATCCATTACTGATTTTCTTTTTTCGCGTTTACTCTCGGCAAAATGCTTCCGCGCGCTTGTAAGCAATACTCTGGGCTGTCATTTAACCAACTAACGGCTAGCTGATGCACGGGCAAGCGGTCTGGAATTGGTTACACTTCGAGTGAGTATTCAAGTGCACTCATATAAATATATGTGAAACACGTATAGATTTCGGAAGATTTAGGAGCAAAATAAAGCAAACAAGTATATCTGATATCAAAAAAAGCATGATATATACATTTTAAAAAATCTAAGTTTTCAATTTATTAAAAAATATCTGATATCCTATCCCAAAGCAATTTTCAACGACCTCACCTGTAAAATACTCACCAATTCACACATTAGCGCATATACAGAAGAAGAATGCAAAAATTTCAGTTCATCAATTTTTGCTGAAAATGTACAGGTATGTAAATTAAGTTCCCATTAGATAATGAGAGAGCTGGCGAATTTGAAAAAAATAACAATTGTGTAATATAGTCTAAAATCCGATAAATTACGTACACACAAAGCATAGCACACACGTCTAAAGCAAACATGTGCAGAAATTTGCATATGGCAACATATATTCCCGAAATTGCAAATGTGAATTTTTTAAATCGCCGCAAAACACCAAAACCAAAGCGCAACTCAATAGCTGCCATACCTATGCATTTTGAAAAACAAATAGACAGCAGTGGAGATCATTTGAAATCGAGCTGTGGTAGTTAATGCAAACATAGCACGTGCACACCTACATACAGGCATGGCTACTTACATTAATCATAGGCAGGGCTTTAGAGCTCAAATATAGCACGCATGTGTGACCAACGCGCGCATAAAATAATGCTCATTAAAAAGCAAAAACGGCTAAAATTGAGCGGGAATATGGAATGTAACTGAGGATGTGCAAAAATATATGCATACTAACACAATGGCGAATTTCAAGTTTTGTATAAATGGAAAGAAAAACTTCAATTTAAAACAAAAATGTAGAATCGCTTTATTTTTTGAAATTGATTATTCAGATGCTCTCCCTCAATATTGAGGCCGATAATGCGGCTTTTATTTTTGCGGCCTAAGATAATTACAATTGCAATAAAAATCGTAGTTTTATATATTTTTTATTTCTCAGTATAAGCTCTCTAAAGTGAAGAACACGCGTTATTATGATACCTTTATGCCATGATAAATATTATTTAATTTTCTTTTCTAAAAAGTATACTGCGGCCGCCCTAATCTCACTCTCAACCGAAATCTTCGTCTTTAAAACAGCAAAATCTTCTTGAAAGCTAAGTTCGGGCAGAAAAATGAGTGGTAAATTTTTTTGAGTTCCGTAGCTTTTAAAACATCCCACAAAACTCAAGCGGTGTGAAGCGGCGTCTCGTGTTGCAGAAACAGCACTCCACTTGCCACGTCTCTTAAGGATGACTGTCTCACTTGCCTGATACATTAGCTTTTTACTAGCCATTATTTGTATGCAGTTCCTTTAATAAAGTAATCAATTACTAAAATTCAGTCAAAATCCACTTTAAATCCAACCAAATTACTTTCAAATATAAAATAAGTTACTTTATTGTACAAATTACACTCTGTGACAAAAACCAAATTTTTTGAATATATGTAGCTACTTTTCTCCTCATTTGAAGATGTCAAAGTGAAGTAGAAAAAATTGTACTTATTGCGCCGGCTTTGGGCCTATGGTCCCAATAGTTTCAGTAACAAATTTTAATGAGGAGCGATAGATTGTTAGCCTAGAGTCGTCTCCCTGCGCACGATGGGGCTGCCATCTTATTTTTCGCTCTTGGGAACAGCATTTCATTCTTCTGTTTTCGAGTTAAAGCTCATTGAAAGGCGGCACTTCTCTGCCTTATCGATGATGGATTTGACCTTGTAATTATTATAAAACTATACAGAGCCCACTGCCCAACCTACTGTGGCTGTATTCACACCCACTTGGTGACCGATTGTTTGTTAGGAAAAACTTATTCGCAACTAACCTCCATATCTGCATGCAATCCAGTATCCGCAACCTGTGACCCGTCCGATAGCCTACAGATCAGAAATGATCTGTCAAGCTACCAACTGCACTGCTTACTCGAAATTTTGAATCGACCCTCAAAATGCGGATTAAGAGTCTTTGTGTATTTGTATTCAATGAAAAAATTGTGTATGCCATTCAAAATGAGATATTTAACTGCTTACAGTGGTATATAAAGTGTAGGTATATCTTAAGGAATGCCAGTGTAAGAAGGTAAAATATAAGAAAAATTGTAAATTGTTGGAAAGTTTTTCATTAGAATGCATTCGTTGTTGCCTTGTGCATACCTATACCATTTTCACAGACTTTCGCCCCTAAATGCCGTCCTAAAATTTTTCATAAGAGCGATACATTTTTCAGAGACATTTCCTAACAAATATTCGTTGACATGGACCTCCTCTGGATGTTGAACAGTTCGGTGTATTCATATTTCCCCAAATTTGGTCCACGCTCGCTGTATTGATCTGAAACCGATACGAGATCATGCAAGCTTAAAGATTATTTTGATCCCCTTTGTAAATATCTCTCTTTTAATGTTTACTTCTATTCAAACCTTACGGCAGTTCGCTCTCTGTTGTCGGAACAACCTGGATTTACACGCAGCCAAGGGCTGTCACTTAAGAAGCTTTCTTCAAACATTCCTTTGATAATTGTCTAAAATGTTTCTGCTGTTACAACAGCAACTTTACTCCAATCGCACCCCAACTGTTGCTGAGCCTACTACAAATGCTTCTTAACGTATTTTTCACTTAAGAGCAAGACTGGAAAAAAACAAAAATCAAGATATTCCAAATATTGTAGAATTGTTTCGAATATTTGTAGATATGTCCTTAGTCATAAGTTCTGTTACAAGTTATAGATATGAAATTAGAATACTTTTTTTAGTAAAGTTGGTTTTCTTTAATCAAATAAATATTAAAAAAGAAGATAAATTTTCATTCGAAATGGTCATCATTTTCTTGTACACAAGCCTTCAAACGATTAAGCCATCCGCCGATTATTTGAGACGCTACAAATTTCTATGAGGTTTTCGAAAGGCCATTTTCTCCAATTCTGACCACAAACTGTAGTCGAAAGAATTCAGATCTGGATTTCCAGACGGCCATTTTCTGCGACTAATAACCAGGAATTTTGACACTGCTGAATAGTTTTTGTATTATATGCTGGAGCGGAATCTTTCTGGAAGATCCAACGCTTTCCATTGAAGGGAGCGCTGCTCAACTGCTTCACCACTTCTTCTAAGACAGCCTCCTGGTGCACTTTTCTCCGATCCTAACTCTTAACCTTTTTTACAGAAATAAAGAGATATAACGCCTTTACAAGGCACTCCTCAACCACGTACCACCGAAGAAGCTGCTTTCCTCTGTCGAGTCCAATTTTCTTCAAGCGCGTTGTTAAAAGATGACCAGCTGAGCAACGGAAGGCTTTCATGTGGAAATCATTTCTAATTAGTCTTCACATGGATCTGGTCGAAGCATTTATTTCGCTGTACATGATTTTCTGATTTTTTACTAGTTCGAAACATGCGACGACGACCACTTCTTTTCCAGTCCGTTTGCGAAAAACGGTAAACAAACATTCTCGAAATATTAAGTTTTTCCAGCAATTCGTAAATCTCATTTGCTCCTTATGGTAGAACTAAGTACAAATATCCATTTTTGATTTACAAATTTTTAAAAAATATTTCTAAGAATCACATTTCGATTTTTCATATATCGCTCAAAAAATGAATTCATATAATAAAACAAGTTATATTTTTTTCATCAAAAATAAAACTGATTTTTCGAGTGTTACTTTCTCGCTTAGAAATAATGATTATTTTGTGAGTTGTTATATTTTATATTTTTTACAGAAAATAATCGCTATTTTCTGAATTTAAAATTTGCCATGAAGAATATAGATTATCTTTTGAATTTTATTTATTTGAACGATGAAAAAACTAGTTTCTTGAGCATAACTTTTTCTCTCAAAAATAAAAAATAGTTTTTGAGTTTTATTTTTCGGCTGATCAAAAACTCAAAACTTCACTCCTCACCTCAACTTATCTGAAGTCACCTCACCTCAACTCTCGTTATACCTATTTAAAAAAAAAAAAAAATTGGCGCGTACACTTCTGTTAGGTGTTTGGCCGAGCTCCTCCTCCTATTTGTGGTGTGCGTCTCGATGTTGTTCCACAAATGGAGGGACCTACAGTTTCAAGCCGACTCCGAACGGCAGATATTTTTTTTTATGAGGAGCTTTTTCATGGCAGAAATACACTCGGAGGTTTGCCATTGCCTGCCGAGGGGCGACCGCTATTAGAAAAATGTTTTTATTAATTTTACTTTCACCGAGATTCGAACCAACGACCTCTCTGTGAATTCCGAATGGTAATCACGCACCAACCCATTCGGCTACGGCGGCCGCCCTATGTATTATATGTTATAACTATTTATTATTATATATAACCTATTTATTGTATATTATACCTATTTATTGTACATATATACATAAAGTGTGTTTTAAAACTATGGCCCAGGGATTTATTTCAAAATAGCGTCCCTACATAGGTTGCCAAGAAAGTCGTGATAGATACTTGAGGTCAATATTATTCAGGTAATTCGTAATTTATTTGATTAAATGACAGGATGTCCGCAACATAACCATTTTCGAGATATTCGATTTTAAAAAAGAACTCTGTTAATGAATATGGATGCGCATGCCATTTTAAGATTAAGATTAATCGGAAATTACCCAAATAATAATCTTCTTAGATATCTTGGACGATTTTCGCGGTAACTCTGTGTAATAAAACGCGCGAAACTAACCAGGTCAGACAATTGCTATGTTTTTTTTTAATTTTCTAAAGTTGCTTTTATTCAAAATCTTTTAGATCCGCGCTTTACATATTCTGATACATCTGACACCGCATACATTACTTATTTTTATATATTTTAAATTACACTTAAAAGTTATGGAAAACGCACATACCCACATGCATACATGCCAAAACAATCAAAAATGTACAATAGCTACATCTACATCACTCATACGCCATGTATAACCATCAGCACAAAATCGCATTGCAATCATAGATATATTCATTCATATGCGTTTTCTCTCAAATTCTGCTAGGCGGCACTTTACTATGTAGTGACAGCATAAAAGCAACATTTTCCAGGCACGAGTATTCTAGGTAATTTTGCAAAATTCAACCAAATCGATTTTTCCATTGAATAATGGATGGCTGCGCGGCTGACTGCCTGTTAGGATGTTGATGGCGTTTACGAATGCGAAATGTTTCATTTCACTTGAAATGAAATCAAAACAAAGTTTATTTACATAACACAGCGTACTCACATCCATCGATATAGATGTATGCATGTACACGACCAGTATTTGCTTAAAATTTGGATGTTGCTTTTCAGTGTCATAGATTTTGTATGCAAATCGAAGCTGGTGGCTAAGCCGGAACGCATAAAATCACTCAGTATAACATCACAAAGTGTTTTACACCTTCTATGCCAAAAAAAACTCTAACATTTTATGACAAAAGCATGTGGCGACATTTTTTTTCTAATTTCTGATTTGGGTGAACGAGAATGACAATATTTGTATAGTAACTACACTTACGCTGAATTAAATGAAAAAATTAGTATAACTTTAACTTGATGTAATTTTCATTAATGAGGTAAGTGAAGGAACTAGTGAGAGAATGTCCAAATAGCCAAATTCGCAAATAAAAAGAGAAGTTAGGTTGTTGTCACAAGAGGCATAGTCGAAAAGAGAATTGGTAGCCAACAACTAAAAAATATAAGCGAAACTCTGTAAGTAAGTCAGCTAAGCATTTGATTCTGTCACATTCTTCCTGAGCCGAGCACTGGTAGCACGATACGGGTAGTCTTCTATATTCTCAAAGCCACCTTCTTTATATTAGTCTATCATTGTCTTACTGGGAAATAAATGTAAATTACTTTTAATCGCCGAACAAAAAATGGATTTTAAACAAAGACCTAAGATAGACGTTGGTGCCAAACCTGGTAAAAAGTTGAGTGAAACGACCGAAATGCCTCAAAACTCAAATAGTTATGATTTTCTTAGAAAATTTACGAGTAGCATACACGATTTCAAATGGGCAGAAAAACATTTGGTGAGGATGAAAGACCAGGCTAGTCAAAACACCGAAAAATTGCGTGATTTCATAAAAAAATAATAATAAATTGAAGTTACCTTAGGCTAGAGATCCAGCAGAAAAGATTTTCAAGATTTCATGTTATTTTTAAAATATTCATCTTGGAAATTGAAAAGATTTTATTGTAGTCAAGTTTTACACACAAAATTTTAAAACAAAAAAAATTATATCGTCACCATTTACCGCACTCACCAAATTTGTCATCTTAAATTGAAACCATTCAAGATGTGTGGCCACTATCTTAAAGAAATTTTCCAAGCAGGACATCCATCAATATCCTTCAATAATGTGGAAAATGTGTGTCGAAAATGAAAGCCTGACTATTGACTGACAAAAAATATTTACCCCAAAATATACACAAGATGTTCAAATTTCTTCTTTGAAGATTTTTATATTTTTTATATTTTCATACTTTATCTATGGGTGGCATAATATTAATAAAATCTCAGTGAAAATTAGGGTTCAATTAGTAGCCGATATGAGAAGAAGAAGGTAAAATACTAACAGGATATGGAGTATGAATTATTTATTTGATTTTCCAATCATCAAATTATGTGAATTCTATTGATAAAGGGTGTGAGAAATTTAATTAAATAAATATATTCTTCTTCGTGAATTCAACCAATGGCGAAAACACAAGCATTGGAGTGGTACAAAGAGTTTAAGATGTTCGCTAATTATTATAATAACAACTAGACAAAAAAACTCCATCCCTAACTGACAATATATTTCTTCAAGCCACGAAAATCGATGAAAAACTTTTTTGAATGAAAAAATTGTTTTATCAAAATTTTTATTAAGTTTTTTCCGTATTTTAATCGTCACTTAGTTTTTGTTTCTAAGTTCAGTTATGTTGCTATTAGGTATGTTGAGTTCAAATTGTAGCATTTTTTTTTTTAATTATGCATTATATTGTAATATCATTCATAGCTAATACTGAAATATAACTTTTGGTTGTCGTGTTATTCTTCTTAATTGGCGCAATAACCGATTACGCAATTATGGCCAAGTTAAAAGTTTCTTTCTCGTGCTGACCGTTGCCAATCGGACACATCGAGTGAAGTCAAGACCTGCTCCACCAGATCTTTCCAAAGGAGTCCTTCCTCTTCCTCTGCTACCACCAGCTGGTACCGCATCAAATATTTTCAGAGCCGGAGCGTTTGTATCCATTCAGCCGACATGATCCAGCCAACGTTTTTCCGCTGGGCTATATCGATGTCGTCGGAAAGCTCATACAACTCATTGTGCCAACGTGCAAAGGTCCGAATATCTTCTGTCAAGTATCTTTCTGTCAAACACTCCAAGGATATTGACATCGTCCAAGCTTCTACACCATACAATAGCTCAGGAGAGCCTTGCAGAGTGTTAATATTGTTCGTGGAGAGAGGACTTTACTACTCAGTTGCCTACTTAGTCCAAAATAGCACTTGTTGGGAAAAAAGATTCTACGTTGCTTCCTAGATAAACGAAGTCTGTTACAACTTCGAAATTATAACTGCCATTAATGACATGAGAGCCGATACGTTTACCACCAAACCCATTCGCTTTGCTTCTAACAGCACGGTTATTAAGGCTGATGATGTCATTTTGTACGATCTTATAAAAGATTATGCTTGAACGATAAAGTTTTGCAGCGCGCACGATCTTTTCCAGCTTCAGTTTAAAGAAGTCACACGACAGCGACTCACCCTGTCTGGAACCTCGTTTGACATCAAAGGACTCGGAGAGGTCTTCCCAATTCTGACGCCGCTGCTGGTATTGAGCAACGTCATTTTGCAGAGCCGTATTAGTGTCTACCAAGAAAAAAGCTACTCATACAAAATATCTGTCATTCGGAGTCGGCTTAAAACTGATGATCCCTCCATTTGTGGAACAACATCAAGGAACACATCACAAATAAGAGCACGAGCTCGGCCAAAAACCCAAAGAGGGTGTAAGCGCCAATTAGATCAGGGATCATAGGTCCGAAATGCGCACCCTACAAAAGTGACTATGAATAAGTTATCGTTGTATGAGCTGGCGAGATTCTAATTAAGAAATTCCAATCAACTGACAGGAATATTGGAATAAAAACGGGCATATTTTATTCTCACCTCTCTTTGAGAGAAACCGCCAAACTTCTAGAATGCAGCATAGATAGGACCGGGATCCATGCATCTCAACAAACCTAGCAAGCAGGGTGACTCACGCTGCTTCATAGCTTTTTCTTTTTTGCTACCATCCGTAGTAACTAACTCGAAAAGAGTTAAAAATATTGGAGAACTTCGCTGGAGCTCAACGTTAATCTGCTCTGTGGACCAGAGCATTGCTGGGTTCCAAGAATATAAAAACCAGTCGAGCGAAAGTGGGGTCATAGGTTGAGAATAAGGCTAGAGCAACTACTAACAGCAGGCAGATTATCGTCTGCTAAATATCGCGTGCTCTTTGGTCAACAAAATACAGAGAACTTACTAAGTCTGTCAAAAAAGAAGACATGGCTTCTCATGCGAGTACTATAGTACTAACTGGACTATTGACTACATAGGAAAATTAGCTATTCTGTGTAAGCTAGTTTTGCCCACAGAATACCGCTAAGATTATTAGCTTGTCAAATTTTTATGACTTGAATTAATTCCGCGTACGCTTTCAAAACCATAAATTTTACGATTAGTATGAAGTAAGCCACTAAAGCACTTGATTTTTATAGCACACAAACAAAAATGCATAGACGTATGCATGTATGCATATATCATATGTAAAGATACAAGCAAAAGGCACCAGGGTACGTCTTCATAATAATGCGAGTGTACTCTGGTCACATTATGGTTTGTGTTTCCTTCCTTTTTATTGTTGTTGTTTTAGTAAAAATTGGAACCCATAAACATTTAAAACCATTTACAAATCCACAAAGCAGCTGGACATTTATGGAGAATAAAAAACACAATGTTTCTAAGTATGTATGTATTTATGTGTACAAATTGTCGCATGGATATGTATAGGTATGTACTACATCGAAATATATGCCATATAGGGGATTGACAAATTATTAAGCCCAGTTAGACCTTTTATTATTTCCTTACCGTAAACAAGTTTAAAAGCTTTTCCCCAGCACTCGAGGCTTTCTTAAAAGAAGGCACCAGAATTTCGGGTATTTCTAAATAAAAAAACACTTTTAATCAAGTCCCTTTCGCCAGTTCAAGAAAGAAAGTAATAGTGAAAGAAAACACATAACACCAGCACGAGTAGGAAAGTATCGAATTTCCGCCTAAAAAATTAGTTTAATGGTGCAGTATATCACTTTCCAAGTGAACTGTCAGCCAGAAGTTGGCAGTGGAACTCTGGTTCTGTGAAAATACCTCAGTTGACTATTAATGCAATGAAGAAAAAATGACTCGATTGGATTCATTAACGGCACTAGCTGAGGATTGACTACTAGAATAAGTTTTTTTTATTGTGATTTTAAATTACATATTTCAAAATTTTAAAACCTACTTACTCAGGCTTGCTTCTCAGCTAAGTCTAGCCTCGAAGTTCTAGTTGATAAGCTTCATTAGGCGACGCTAACTGTATCAGAGAAAGGGTAAAACACCCTGCTAGAGTAATGGTTTGTATATTTGTCAGGAGAATACACTCCTCATCATACTTATCATACTAATTTATACTTCATATTCATTCACTTACTAACGCAACGTCAACCGGCCGGTGACATGTTGGAGCAGACACTAATTTGACTCAAGTAGCGGAGTAGATTACAAATAAATAAGGGAAGTGTAATTAATATTGAAATAAAGACGATAACTGCTCTTTCTCGTAATTTTTTCCGGTGTAATTATCAAATCACCCAGACGGATATAAAGAGGTGATAACCGACAAAGTAAGGTATAAAAGTTAATTAATGTTTGACATGGCCATACCAGAATAGCAGAAGTTGTCAAACAGTGCATAGAGAGCGGGGCGAGGTGTATAAAAGTCATAATTCAGGTGAGCATAAATGTCGTTAAGTACTAATTTGTACTAAGTACCACACCACAAATAGGAGGAGGAGCTCGGCCAAACCCTCAAAACGGGTGTAGGCGCCAATTAATATACATTTTTGAAGTATATTGTATATTTCTTTTTCGTATAACGGTACTTATGTTGCATTCCACATAATTGTTTTATATTGGGTTGGGGAATATGTTCATAGTGTTTTCATATTTTCTTATATTTCACAACGATTTGTTTACTGTTTGGCAAAGGGTTAGTAATCATGTCGATAGAACTTTTTCTGCTCTACAAAACTATCTTAGTTGTATCTTTCAGTTATTTAATATTTTATTAGTTTTGAGGCTTAGAAATCAACGTTTTCGTCAACTGCTCTTCTTTGATTTTTATTGAAGTCAAAAAGCTGCCCAAGTCTCCCGGAACATTTGCGACGTGTATGGAGAAGGTGTCATAGGCGAGTCTACAGCACGGAAATGGTTTGCAAAGTTCAGAAATCGTGAATTTGGAGTCGATGACACGTTCCGCAGTGGAAGGCCTTCTGAATTCGATGAAGAACGTCTCAAATCACTTTTGAAGGAGAAGGTCACAAAACCAGTCGTGAATTGGCGGAAAAAATGAACTTCGTTCATAAAACGATTCTCAATCATCTTCATTCAATGGGATTTACCGAAAAATTGCAAGCCTGAGTACCTCACGAGTTTAACGAAAAAAAACAAAGTAAATTGCTTCTCAGCATCTTACCGGCCATCGAGCAACACGCAGTCGTAAACTGCGCTTTTTGTACCAAATCGTCACGGGAGATGAGAAATGGTGCCTATACATCAATATGAAGCAAAGAAAGGAGTGGGTTTCAGGAGATACGCCAAAGCCGAGATTCAAGCCGGTTCATCATCCAAAGAAGATCATGATAAGTGTTTGGTGGGACTAAGAAGACATGGTGCATAGGAAAATGCTCGAAAAGAATGCCACAGTCAACAAAGAGCCCCACATCCCCCAGTTACACCGCGTGAATGAGACTATTCGACTGAAAAGACCTGATCGAAGTCATCAAAGCCACACTCCAAAACCTTTCACCAACCGATTACCATCTTTTCGGCTCCCTGTCAAACCATATTACATAACAAAGAGGTTCTTAAAAAATTGGCTCCACAACTTCTTTAACACCAGACCATGCGGTTTTTGGCGGAATGGCATCAACAAATTGATCGAGAGGTATAAAGAGGTTGAAAACAGAAAACGGCGAGTATATAATTGATTAACTTTCTTATTCTTTTCTTTATTTCTCATTATTTTTTGTTTAAATAAAAGTATTCGGTAAAAACCCTACGAGCGTATCCCCCAACCTAATATTATTTAAAAAAAAATTTCACCTAATTTAGGACTGATACCATACAGATTTTTATGTTTTTTCTAAAAATTTCTTATAATTTTGTAACCTACACTGTGCCAAATGTACGTGTAGACCAATGCCGTGGCCAAGTGGGTTTCGCACATGGCTTATCTATGTATAGTAGGTGCTGGGGTCGAACTTCATGATGAATATGAAAACTAAAACATATAGAGAAAGTTTTATCTCAGCAAGAATGACATAAGAACCAAATGTTGATGACTTTTCCGAGCGCGCCTTAAAGCGAGTGACGACAAAAAAACAAGATAAACTGATCGTCCAACTTTTTAAGCGGGACCCATCTTTGCGATTACGCCAAGCACGACCAGTTCTTGCTAAAAAGGGAATATATGTGAGTATCAACACCATCGAATGTCGACTGAAGGAGACGAACATATCCTACCGTCCCACATCATCATAACCACTGCTCTCAGAAAAACACATTGAGAAATAACAAAACAAGAAAATGACGTCGCGGTATTAGACTGGCCTTCCCAGTCCCCAGACGCCAATGAAAATGCGTATCTTGCCGGAAGGCCAACCAGTGATTTAAAGCAACTTGTGCGTCAAGTTCCCAAAATCTGGTCCTCTTTGTCGACGAGCTACGCATAAAAGCTGGTTCAAAGCATGAAGAAGATGCCAGGCTATACTCGACAACAATGAATACTACACGGCTTACTGAGTAATTGCGACTCATAGTTTTGTTCATACTTCCATGTAAAAGAAATTTAAGTATGTATATTTTATATTTCATGAATAATCGCGGTTTCTTTTCTCTGACACAGACTGCATATATGTTAGTACTAGGATAATAAAGTTTAAACTGATCCCGAGATTTTCGACATCTCATTTTGTAAACCCGAAGTCTCAGGGCAGTCCCGATATTATAACGTTTTTGATTTTGTAAAAATTTATTGTTAAAAAGTGTTTTAAATCAAAACATTAGCAACAACTGCCTGTATAAAATTATTTTAAATCACTGTTTGAGATCCATACGAGAATTCCGGTATTACAAAAGAAGTTCCCTGTGCCAGAAAATGCTGTGCGCCAAATGATTGAACAAGATCGTCATATCATATACCCGGAGTTTGATGAATGTTTGGGCATTACTGTGACAAGCATCAATAGAATTTCGCACGTAATTTGCTAAAAAAATGTGATCGCGTTGGCTCCCAAACAATTTCAAAACGCCCTCGAAATCCGACTGGAAAAACTGCTTCAAAACTTGGTTCGAATGAAGATAAAAGTGTACTGATCATCATGCTCATTTTTCCTTTTTTAGGCCAGAAATATAAATAGCTACTCTCATATAAAATATCTTTAATCCTAAAGTGCATACATATACATACCCACCCAGGTCGCCCAATCTCACCCCTATGGACTTTTTCTGTGGGGATATCTCACAAATAAAGTCTATGAAACAAACTGAGCAATCATCTGAGCACTAAAAGAAAATATTGTTCACGTGATTAATAGCACGTCGACATCACTTCTCTAACGAGTTGCATGGAGGCCAAATTCCGAGAGTGTATCCGACGTAACGGTCAACATTTAGAGAAATAATTTATATTAAAAAAATGAAATCCAAAACGATTGCGGATTTGTAATGGTTTTTGAAATAAACTTGTATCAATAGTAATTTTTTTTTAATTTAGCTTTTAATTCCTAATTCTGCTACCAGACTCACTTTATTTATGAGTATGAACCTACTCAAGTAAAGTATGGACAAAATAGAAGCTCACTGTAATGAGTGCACTTGGTCGTGAGTTTATAAATCGCCCTGAAACGTGAATCTGAAATGAAAAATGAAAATGTTGGGAAATCAAGTTTGAAAGTTTATTGCTCTGGGAAAATTAGAAGGTTTAGTTTCTGATACAAAAAGTAATTTGTGACGCCCATGTCCGCAAGGTATTCTGGGTTTTTGGTATAACATCGAGCATCCAAAGATTAATTAAGTCAACCCAGTATTTCAAAATTATGGAATTAATAGGACTATGAATAAGTTCGTGCGGTTTTTTTTCGAAATTTGAAACTTTATTGACGTAAAATGGTTACAAATTTAATATTCAAAATATTGTACATCGCTTACTACTACTTTTTCCCATCTTTCTGGCAATTCACGGATTCCCTTTGTGAAAAATTCGGTCGGTTTTGCCGCAATCCACGAATCGATCCATTTTTTGACTTCATCGTAATTACGGAAGTGCTGGTCAGCCAGGCCATGTTGCATCGATCGGAAGAGATAGTAATCGGATGGCGCAAGGTCTGGACTATACAGCGGGTGGGGTAGGACATCCCATTTGAGCGTTTCTAAGTATGTTTTGACCACTTGTGCAACATGTGGCCGAGCATTGTCATGTTGCAAAATAACTTTGTCGTGTCTATCGGCGTATTGCGGCCGTTTTTCTCGCAGTGCTCGGCACAAACACATCAATTGTCGTCGGTAGACATCCCCCGTAATCGTTTCATTCGGTTTCAGTAGCTCATAATACACAACACCCAGCTGGTCCCACCAGATACACAGCATAACCTTCAGGCCATGAATATTCTGCGCCGACGTCGATGTTGAAGCATGGCCAGGGTATCCATACGTTGCCCGACGTTTTGGATTGTCGTAATGGACCCACTTTTCATCGCCAGTCACAATTCGATGCAAAAAACCCTTTCTTTTGTGCCGTTGAAGCAGTTGTTCGCATGCCATAAAACGGCGTTCAACGTCTCTTGGCTTCAATTCATACGGCACCCAATGGCCTACCTTTCGGATCATTCCCATGGCTTTTAAACGTTTGGAAATGGTTGATTGATCAACTCCCAAAGTTTTTGCAACCTCTTCTTGCGTTTGAGCCGGATCTTGATCGAGCAATTCCTCCAATTCGGTATCCATGAACTTTGGCGGCGCACCCTCGCGTTCTTCGTCTTCCAAGCCAAAATCACCACTTTTAAAGCGTGCAAACCACTTCTGGCACGTTCGCTCAGATAGAGCATGCTCACCATAAACTTCCACCAAGATACGATGACTTTCGGCTGCTTTTTTCTTCATATTAAAATAATGAAGAAGAATTCCCCGCAAAAACACATTATTTGGCACGAAATTCGACATTTTCAAGTGTGGTAAAAATATTGTTGTTTACGCTTCAAATAAAAAACTTATACTGACGTTTGTGCCTTACGACAGTAGCTCTCCAATGAATGTTTGGAAATGTGGATCGATGGAATAATAATCAAGTTACGCCATCTGTTGTAAAACCGCACGAACTTATAGATAGACCTATTAGCTCGTTCATGCTTCTGGCATAAGGAGGACAATATTATATGAAATATTAATTCGAATATCCTGCTTTAGATCCTACTTTTTTTTCAAAAGCTGTAAGTCTTTCAGAGCGCTTTTTGTAAGTTTCTCTTTTTCCGGGAAAACACCAAGAACCAAATTGTTGGGCCTAACTCTTTGAAGATGGCCCGCGCACTCTATACTCTACTGTGCTGTTACAAACAAATGCCTATACTGTTGTATATTGAATGCCCCAGGCTTTGCCAGCGCAAGGCACTTAAAGGTTTATGCTAGTCAATTTTATTTGCCAGTAGAGCTATGGCTTTTCTTTGTTGCATTTATTGTTGTTATATACGTAGGTGTGTGTGTAGAAACGCACTCGCCTGACATTAACACCGCCATGAAAGTCAATCGAATCGTCGGGCATTAAGTTAAAGGAGCTTGGCTTTAAAACAGCAATCATTGCGGGCGTGATAGGCGAGAATGGTATTGTATATAAATGCATCTGTATGTTCCTGTAAGTGTGCTTAAGTGCGTGACAGGGTAATAAAAAATAACAATAATCTTTAGGAAAATAACACAAAATCATGTGGGCATTTGGTATGCAACAAGAAGGACGAAGAAATCGTAAATTACAATAGAAACCTTCTGGGGCTAAAATTAACCAACTCAGCTTTACATATGCTTATATATGTATACATCTGTGTATGTGTGTATGTCATTAAGCATGTGCAATGAAAGAGAAACAACAAACGAAAACAAGAATAGAAAGATAATCACCATAATGTGGAAAAGTAATCAAATTGTGTAGAAAAAATGGAAAAAGAAATCATATTCTGATAGCCTCGCGATAAGATTCATTGTCGCATGTCGCACAAATAAACAAAGAACATTTGTAATCGAACAACTACAACAATATGAAACGATACGCGTATCATTCATACATACAACCCGTCGTAAAAAAATACGCATTAGCATTAAAAAAATTTGTAGATCGTAAAATTTATAATGGCGTTTAACTTTTTTTTGTTCCTATTATCATTCTTTATTATTTTTTAACGCTTTTATTAAAAGTAAGCTGAAAATCCCTTGCTAACAAACGGAAATGGGCTGATGAATTGAAAAATTTTCCAGCAAATTACAATATTTATTTAAAAAATAATGATGCTGTAAAAACTTGGGGCACTGAAAGCGCGGAATTAACCACCATAAAATAATGTATTGAAAGGAATAAAAGATTGGTGGTATCCTGCCGTTGCCGTAAAAACGGATGCAAGTTACGTTTATGTAAATTGAGAGATTTTTTCGAAAATTTCTGTTATTCCCACTAGTGTACGAAAAACTTGTCGTTTTTTATAACAAATCTAGAATGAAATATTGTCGCTTCGAGTGTAACTCGTATGGGCGAAAGGGTACTCAAGAGTCAACCCTGGCAGACATTGAACAGAAATAACGTGTAAGTCTTTTTCTGCATTTTATATCAGTTTTTTACATCCTTAGCAGGCGAGAGATAATATATCCTGTTACTGGATTTCTGAATTTTACTGAAATTAATTTTAATTTGCATCAAAATAAAACTTATTTACAATAAAAAAATGCTTTCAAAAATGGACAAAAAGTTCTATTATAAGGTTTATATGGTTCATAATTTTAATTAATTTTTTCGGGTCAACAGCTCAGGTACAACTCAGACAACATTAAGTCCATTGTACTGATCTCGGATTCCCTTTTATTTTCTTTAAATCTACCCGACTTCCGAAGAAATCTGAGTAGTTCTTATGGTGTCATACAGCCAAGGTGGTCGCTTCTTAACACATCAGTGCCAAAGGCCTCAAGCCTGATTCAAGCCTTACCCTTTGGATGAATATTTTGTTGCTGAATTTGCAGTAAATTAGAACTCTCAGATAAGGTAGGTAGGCAGGTGAAATGGTTGATGTGTCGGTCTGGCACCCCTCAAGTAGCACTAAAGCGCCGTTTTGACACCATTATGAGACCTCCAACAGGTAGATATCTACAGCCAGCCAGAGCTGTTGATATAATGGAGAAAATTGATTGGATGTAGGTTGGTGCACGGCCCCAGACTAGCGAAGAAAGGAGCTCCCAGTGACATTAGTCGTCTAGCTGCCAAATCCGGACATTTACAGAGAAAATGCTCTACAGTCTCCTTCTCTGAAAGGTCCCCGCAGCTTCTGCAATGGGGGTTAAATGGCAACTCTAGCTTTTCCGCGTGTATGCCGATCGGCCAGTGGCCGGTAAAAACACAGCTAAGAGTTTGGAAATTGAATGGAGAGGAGTCCAAAGAACTTTCTGAGTCGTTCGTATATCGTATTGAGGCCAAAAGGTTTTCGAAATAGCACATGAGGAAATAGAGCTCCATCTTTTCTGCGCTTTCCTGAGAAATAATTTGTGCAGTTACCCTTTAACAACTGTCAAGGGGATGCCGATCACCGGGTAGGAGGTCTCTGAGGCCAATTCAGTCCCCGTCCTGGCAAGCTCATTAGCAATTTCTATGTTCCTATGTCCTGGAACCCATATTAGAGAAATGTTACCTGCACACCCAAGAGAAATCTTAGATAAACATAAACAGAATTTTTTTTTTTTTAACGTTGTTTGCCATTATGAAGGAAATTTCTTTTCGTAGAGCTGAAAATATTCAGCTGGCTTCTTTAGTTAGTGCTTTGAATGCTAATAAAATGCAGCTTATTAAAAAATCTGATACTCAAAAAACTAAAAATCGGTCAATGCAGGCAAAACTTAGCGATAAAAGTACTAATATATCAATGTTATCGTTAGACATTTTTTTAATTCATTTCATTTTTAAAATTAAAGAATCAGTTGTAAAATTAAAAATTAACTATATTAACTTGAAACCAAAAATTGTGTTATCTTTTCGAACCGCCAAACTTATTGTACAAGCTAGTATATGCCAGAAAAACGTTTCAGTAGAGGTTACGAATACACAAAAATGTCATTGTAAGCGTCGCCGCAATATTCACCTTTCCACAAATATTATATTTTTGAAGTAGTCCCAGTCAGTAAGTTTGTTTGAAAGGGAGATATTGTGTGTAATTGTTTTAAATTCCTCTCCAATGGTGAGAAAAATGGGTCTGAGTTTAGTTCGACTCCATCTTCAATAAACATTAGGTTTCTCGGAATATATTTTGTAACAAAGAAATCGATTAAATCGGGTGTTTAAGACGGCTCTGTTGGCCAATATGTTGGATTACCCGTAGAGATAATATTACAGCCTAGTTATTGGGAGGCATTCAATAACTCGCGGCCTTTACTAGTTGTTAAACGGGAGCCCCAGTTTACATGTTTTGTGTTGAAATCAACGCCAATCACAAATCTTCCTTTATGTTTATTTAAAAAAAATTTGTATTGATCACATTTAATATTTTGTCTTGGTGGACTATATATGGATGTGATGGACAAACTCGTATCGTTTAGTTTAATGTTGATTGGAATTCAGCAATACTAATCTTATCTTCCTCATAATGTTCTAAAGATTTTTTTACCAAAATGGCACTGCCTCCTCTAGCATTATTTAGAGGACGAGTAGAACAATACATAAAATAATTTCTGAAATTGATGAACATTTGCTTTGTTAGGCGAGTTTCTGATATAAGACAAATGTCGATTTCTCTGTTTTCAAGAATAAGTTCAAGTTCCTCCTTTTTCTTCATGATTATATTTGCATTCCAGGCCATAACTTTCACGGTCGTTTTCATGTTTTTGATTTTTTGGTGTCTTGCTTTTGTTCAAGCTTTTCAATTCTTGCTCCTTTAACTTCCACAGAATTTGTTCAAGAGCATTGGATTTGCTTGGTACGCTGTTGTTAATCTTTTCAGATACGACTTCTGCGAAGCTTCTATCTGGTACAACAGTAGCATTTACATTAAGAACTATTTTTCTTGTGTTGTGTTCGTTTCTATTTTCGGTGCGTTTATTACGCAGTTTTTGCAGATGTTTTGCAACTTCGCATCCTCGATAAATGGCTGGATGGTTCTTCCCACAGTTACAACACTTAGGCGGTATGTACATAATTTTATATTTAAATAAATATAGTTCAACGACAGTGAGACCAGTTTTGATTATTATTATTTTTTTTTTTTTTTTTTTTTTTTTTTTTAAATTTGTTGTAAAATTATGGTGCACTCAAACACTAATACCATATAATTCCAGAATCAGGCCCACAAGTATTAAACAAGTTTTATAAAAATTGAACAAAATATGGTGATTCTATTATATTTTCTATAAATTTATCGCCGCTATACTAATGTTGGATGTCCCCTTATTTTCACTTCGTTATGAGTTTTTAATAAATAGAAATTTTTTTGTGGAAAGCACAACATACATTATTTTCTTTAAAGTACTTTATTAAATACAGAACTATGGTTCTAACTGAATTTTCCTACAGAATATTAATAGCCTGTATATAAATTTTATATTATTTTATCGTACAGAGTTTAAGAAATACAAAAATATGGCCCAAAGGAAATTAAGCTGCTTAGAAATTTAAACTTTTTACCCAAAAGAATACTGCAATGCAGAATTTTTGGCCGCTCCCATTTTAGGGTTATATGGTCATGTTTTTGTTCCAAAAACGCCTGTTGTAATTAACAGGCGATGAAACTTTCTCTACCGGCTCTTAGTCCAATGCTTACTACCAAAAAATATGTAGTTCTTTCTTTACTTTGTAAAGAATTTCTTTACTTTGTACAGAAATGTTTCTCAATGTAACAATAACAATGTTCTTATTTTTATTATCTTTCTATCTACGCAAAGTAAAGTATTAAATTTAAAACTTTTGTAAAACTAATTTTTCACTTTAAAACCATACCTCCGAGCATTTACATTCTATTCTTGCACTGGTTATTACAGCAAAGCAGCTATCTCTCATTTTATTGCACGCAATTATTTGTTTTTGCTTTGTAGCTGTAGTCATAAATAAATTTACCACAGGTCCTGCAATTAAAGTTGTCGGAGTAATACCAAAGCACGTCCAAATACTTCATTCATACAAATAATAAATATACGAGTATTGTAATATCATCTTCCGTTTTGTTTGCCATTTACTGGTTCATGCCACCACCCTTTATTTGTTGCATGAAAATAATCCCAATAAATTTTACGAAAATCTTTTTTATGGTATTTTTGTTTGTGTTTTTGCTTCCTGCCAAATTTTACTGGTTTCTACTGCTTGGCCATATTGATAAAAACGGGCAGCAATTGTGTAACTGTGTGAGTGCTACCTTTTTTGCTCAACTCTAGTTGCGCCGTTTATATTTGTCGTTCGCACTGTTATGCTGGTCTTTGTGTAGGTAAGTTGTCTTCATTTGCCGGATGTGCAGCTCCCGAATTTGATTTAAAAGCAATAAAACCACCTGCGAGCAGCAATGAAAGTCTCGATAGTGTGAGTGCAACAGACAACAATACAACACCCACTTGTTATAGGTATTAGAGCTGGAGGCTGACTGTTGGATGTGCAGGTTCATGGCACGAAAGGTGGACATGTCTACGTGCCAAAACAACAATGTTAATAGCCATTGCATTGCGTTGCGGACAGACGTGTGCACTTAATGTGAAAATTTATATGTATATGTATTTGTTTGCCACATTTTAGCTGACAGCGAAAGTGTTTTTATTAAGAGACGGACAAAAGATTGTGGTGCGAGTGAAAGTGTTTCAAATATTTCCATATTTATGTTGGTGTATGTGTAATAAGCTTAAATAGTTGAGCATTTTTTTTTTTTTGTATTTGCGTGTATGTATAGTTCTATTCATTTCCTCTTCATTTTCTCCTACTAGCTGTAACTGCTACAACTAAATTCCACAGGTGTCTGGATAAGAAGCATTGAAATACGTGCATTTCGGGCTGTACGAGTATTGACTCCTGTATACACTGTGATCAGCGATAGACCATGTTGTTGTTATTGTTGTTGTTGAAGTGGTTGAGTATTTCCCCTGATATAATCCTAATTAGTGACCAGCACCGTTTTACTATCACCGTCCTCGTACTTTTTTTTTTTTGTGTTCTAAGTCAGATCCATTTAGTGAGGTCCAAGTATAGCAGCAAATTCTTTATCTCGATGCCTGAGATCTCATTCATTTGCTGAAAGAAAGGCTTGCCAAAGGAGCGGAGTCGTGCCCTAGCTAGCCCTGAACATTCACATAAGTAGTGGAAAAGACTTTCCTTCGCCCCTTTCGCTTGACAGCTTCTGCAGATAGGATTGAAGGGTACGTTGAGTCTAGCTGCATGATCCCCTATTTTCCAATGGCCTGTAAGGGTTGCACTGATGCGTGAGATGTTTGGCCGAGACCATAGTAACAGATCATTCGTCCTCTGGATTTTGTATGACGGCCATGTGTTTTTTGTTGTAATACATGTAGTTAGTTGCTTCCATCTTCTTTCGGCTAAAGCATGATAGTCTGAAGCAACGGATGTTTTTATTGTGTTGAGTGGGGTGGAGACTGCCACCGCCTCTGCTAAGTCTAGTGTTGAACCTTTTCTTGCTAGCTCATCCGCTATCTCATTACCCCGTATGTTCCTGTGACCGGGAACCCATATCAAAGTGATTTCAAGCCAATGACTAAGCAATTCCAGCTCCTCTCCACACTGTAGGACTAGTTTGAATGAAATGGAGTTGGAGTCTAAGGCCTTTATAGCTGCTTGACTGTCTGAGAAGATAGCTACTCTTGCACCAACTTCCTTGTAGAGTTTTAGTGATTTGCATGCTTCTCTGATCGCCAACAGTTCTGCCTGGAACACGCTGGCATAGTCAGGAAGACGAATTGACTGAGATAGGTTGAGCGGCTCCGAATGGAAGCCAGCTCCCACACCACAGTTCATCTTAGAACCAACGGTATAGATTTCGATATCGTATCTTCCAATCACCTTCCCTTTGATCCATTCGGCTCTCGGTGGAAAACGTACGGTAAAGTATTTCTTGAGGTTAAGGTCGGGGACTGTGTAGTCTGATTTGTTTTTGAGCAGCAAGGGTCCTTGTAGGAGAATCTTACTGTGACCGTACGACCTTGTTGTTCAGCTTCCCATGTCTCTGAGAGTCGCGATTGTTTTGATGTGTAAATCTAATGGTAGCAGATGAGTTGGTACATTGAGCGCTTCAGTAGGACTGGTAGTTTAGATACACGCTGTTCTTTGTATCTTGTTCAGCTTAGATTTGTTGTATTTGTTTTCTGTGCAGGCTACTAGTGCCGCATATGTTAGTATTGGCCTTACACTGGATGTGTAGGACCAATTGATTAGTTTGGGTTGGAGACCCCATTCTTTACCTAACATTCTCTTACACGTGTAAAGTGGTCGATAGACCATATGTTGGCACTACTCTTTTGAGTGTCTTACAGATTTTATGACTTTTTATATAATTAATAATAACTTTTTTATAATAAATAATTTTTGCTATTGGCGTCATCCGTCAATCACTTGTGAATTAGATACAAACAGGCAAGCAGTGGAGTGCTTAAAGGTAAAAATAAAAATTCCCATTACTCAAAATAATTTTTTTTTTTAGTAAAAAAACTCATTCAAAAACCTAATTGATGATTAACTTTGCGCCACCTTGTATAATTAATGTGCTAGTGCTGTGAAATCACTATATTTCTAGTTTAAAGAAAAATGTCTTCTTTTTTAATTCAAGTCACCCGTTTTATATGCGCAATTTCGATTTTTAAATCTTGACCCCAGTTTCATACTTAGAGACCCATAAACTATTAGAAACGTAATTTTCATATTTTTTTTTTTGTTATTTTGCTATGACTACAGAGTCTAGCATAAATAGCAGCAGTCCATACTGTACCCAAATTGAAGGAAGATTTTGTTTATCTCTTCAAAGTGGGTAGGTAGTTGAAATGGTTGAAGTACCAGTCTAGCACTCCCCAAGTAGCACTAAAGTTTTGATACCATTTAAGACCTACAACGGGCAGATATGTACAGCCAACCTGAGCTGTTGATGTAATGGAGAAGATTGATGGGACTTAAGTTAGAGCACTGTCCTAAGCCGTCGAAAAAAGGTGCACCCAGAAAAATTTTTTTTCCCGGCCCACTCTACTCTACAGGTACATTTTTCTAAAGTGCACTTTCGAATTTTTTTACATGGAAGAAAACGTCTAGCACCGTCAACAAAAAAAAGTAGATACTTTATAGTAACTTGACGCTCGCACTTTGTTATTCTAAAATTCAATGGGCTATAAAACTGTATACACAGAAGCATTCTAGAAGTTCGGGTTATAAAATTGAAGGTTTTGAAAAATTTTATACAAAGTTGGAAACTTTGCATTATATAATTTTTGTTAAAATATGAACTCTATTTTTATTAAAAGCATTAGTGGTGTATTAATAATTTTGCAACAGCTGTAGAAGAAGAAATCGTAGGAGTACGAGCTAATAGTGGTTAAGGCAAATACATCTAAGTGCATATGTATAAGCCGGTGTATGCCATTCTGGGTGTAAATACTTAAAATGTGACTTATAAATCCAAAATGTGTTTGTCTCTCGTTGGTTTAATTTTGGGATGGTCTTTCTTCTTCTCTCTAGAATTTTTTACTATCTTAGCTCCAATAGCATTTCTTAAGTTTCCATTCCACGCAGATTTAACTTGACCTGGGTAGATCCCTACTAGAATTTTGTACACTTGTTGGTTTAAGATCTTTGTTGCTTTTTATTTAAAAAATGTCATAATACTTTAAAAATTGCATACTCAAAGAATACAAATAGAAAAAACATCTTAAGGCTTCTATTTAAAAATGTTTATATATAATATATAACGGGTGGTTAAGTTTCAAGGGCCGGTGTTGATTTTAAATAAAGTAGAATGTTTTGGAGAAATTATTGTCATTTTTCTTTATTATGATAATATTGGTGTAACTCAAATATCGGCCAAATGGCCGCCGTGGCTTCGGCGGTACACCTCCATCCGATGGTCCAAATATTCGATGACGCTGAGGCATAATTGAGGTTTTATGCCGTTAATGTGCAGAATTATCTCATCCTTTAGCTCTTGAATTGTTGCTGGCTTATCGATGTACACCTTTTGTTTCAAATAACTCCAAAGAAAGAAGTCCAACGGTATCAAATCACATGATATTGGCGGCCAATCGACATCGCCGCGACGTGAGATTATTCGGCCATCAAATTTTTCGCGCAAAAGAGCCATTGTTTCGTTAGCTGTGTGACAAGTGGCACCATCCTGTTGAAACCACATATCGTCCACATCCATATCTTCCAATTCGGGCCATAAAAAGTTCGTTATCATCTCACGATAGCGAACACTATTCACAGTAACTGCCTCACCGGCCTCATTTTGGAAAAAATACGGCCCAATGATTCCGCCGGCCCATAAACCGCACCAAACAATCACTCTTTGTCAGTTCATTAGTTTTTCGGCCATCACTCTTGGATTATCATTCGCCCAAATGCGGCAATTCATCACTGAATATGATTTTCTTCGAAAATTGGTCATTCACTGACACCCGTTTTCATAATAAGCCTGAATAACTTTAACGCGTTGCTCTATTGTATATCTTTCCATGGTTTAAATTGAGTTAGTCTGAGATTAAAAAATGTTCAATAAAATGCAGAAAAAGCTTGACGTTTAGGTCTGGTTCACATTCAACATCGGCCCTTAAAAGTTAACCACCCTTTATATAACCATAGAACAATTTTCTATTTTGAAAAAAAAAAAACAATTTATATGCAATAGGTTTTATAATATTTCTGATAATTTTTATCTATTTCAAGGTAACGCAGAAATATAATACTAAGGTAATACACAGCTAGAGTAGCCCAACTCTTATATCTGCATACATATACATATATACATACAAGCAACTTGAGTAATCCCGAATTTGGTACCCGTAAGCATTCCACTAACTTTTAAATATGTAAGCCGTATCTAGAAAATATGTAGGTTCACACCTTTCACTACATGTAAATGGCTGCCAACAAGCGAATAGATAAGCCAAAACAAAACGCCTGCTTGTTTGGTCATTCACACACCGGGGCACACCCGCAAAGGTAAATGTTCGCATACATTTTATTTGGTCCTTAAAAAAAACTAGAACTCACAAAAAAGAAGCAAATAAATTTCCACCCATAAAATGGCAGCAAAGTGTCAGAAACTGAAAATCTATTTGTCGCCCCTGACCTGAAAAATGTGTGAACAATAAATTTCTGTCGCTGTGACTGAAGTTCCGAAATTGAACGAGTGTGAAACTGGCTAGCTTGCAGCAAAAGAAAAAACGAAAAAAGCTTGCTCACGTGAGGAAGTATTAGTTTCTACGGAAAATGTGTGTGTGTGCGTGAGTAATGTGCATATTTTCGCAAACAATTGTCGATATTTGTTTATACACTTGTGCGCATAAGCGGAAGAGGTCGAAAACAGTGGAGAGTTAGTTTATTTATTTGTTTGTTTACGTGCTGCTGACATAGCCAACTCGTTCTTTGTTATTTTTACCGAATAATTGCTATTTTGGTTTTTTGCTATAGCTTTTTTTAACCCGTTTTTACACGTTCAAAAACACTAGCCGCTTTGTTAGTACCGTTGTTTTTCTTTCATTTGAGCACGCATTTCCGTTGTCGATAAATGTGCGAATTTTCAAATTTAAAGGATAAATTTTTTTTTGTTTTATTTACTAAAAATTGATTTTTTAAACTAAAACATAAAAAATAAAATATAATAATAATAAAAACTGAAAATATAAAACTCAAAAATACTCAATCCTTTTTTCTACAAGTTGGCCCGTATAGCCTTTGGGGTTTTAGTTATCGACTTTCTGAGAAATAAAAAAATAATAAACTGAATAAATAAACAAAATATAAAATTTGAAAAATAATAGCAAAACTATAAAAAATTAATTAATCATACAAAAAATAAATAAATAAAAATAAAAACAAAATTCAATGAAAAACATTATAATACTTGCAAATATATGATTTTTTATAATAAAGTTAAAAAAGAAAAATATTATAACAAAGGGCTTTTTGTAATAAATTAAAAAAACATAAGTTAACAGATATTAAAAGAACTACAAAATGTAACAAAAAGTTACACAGTTGTTTTTTACCAAAAAATAAAAAAATATAATAAAAAGCTTTATAATTGAAAAAGTTTTTTTTATTATAATAAAATATACAAGCACAAACTAAGAAATATTAAAATGCATAAAAATTTCAAAAAAATGTTCTTTTAAGAAAGCAAAGCAAGAAAAAAGATAAGTAAAAAATATGAAAATTAATAATTTAAAGGTTAGGAAACAATGGCCCTAATTTTTTTTTTATAATAAAAAATAAATAAATGATTGGCACATACACTTCTGTTAGGTGTTTCGCCGAGCTTCACCTCCTATTTGTGGCACGCTTCTTGATATTATTCCACAAATGGTGGGACTTACAGTTTCAAGCTGACTCCGAAAAGCGAAGCGTTTTTTAAACGATTTTTTCAAGGCAGAAATGCCACTGCCTGCCGAAGGACGATCGCTATTAGACAAAACGTTTTCTATATTTCGCACTCCCCAATTAAAAATTATAAAATATTTGTTTATTTAAAACTATAAAAAATAAGAAATATACAATACAACTTGAAAAATAATAGCAAAAAATAACATTTTAATAATAAAATTAAAAAAGAAAAATATTGTATTATGAAAAATATCATTAAAAAAATGTAAAACGGAAAAATGCTTCAAGCTTCCTGTAAAATTAAAAAAAAAATTTTTTTTAAATATGAAAATTTGAAAAACAGCTGCACAAAAGTTGTTTTTTCATAATAAATATTGCGGCCGCATCTCGCGCAGTGCTCGGCTCAATCGCATCAATTGAAGTCGATACCGATCCCCAGTGATGGTTTCGCTAGATTTTAACAGTTCATAATAAATAACACCAACTTGGTCCCACCAAATGCATAGCACAACCTTCGCAGCGTGAATATTCAGCCGAGGCGATGACGTAGAAGTATGACCGGGCAGTCCACAATGCGCTTCAGCGGCCGTTTTTTTATTGAAAGAGGAAAATCAAGACTTCCCGCAAATGACGATTGTTCAGCACAAAATCAGACATTTTCACAAAACCAAAAGTATAATATACCAAAACAAAATCACTAATATGTCGAAGCACTTTTTGTACCTTATGTCTAAGCTTGGTTTATGACGTTTAGGTTATGTTAGAATCGACTAACACACACTGTTGGCGGGAGCTATTGACAAACAGCGGGAACCTAGTTGAGCACCTAATAATATATACATATTGTATAATATATAAGAACATCATTAATTTAAAAAAAATATTAAAGTAAATAAAAAAATTAAATTTAAAACAGTAAAAAAGATTGCAAAAAATTTTCTATTTTATAATGAAGTAAGGTATAAAATATATTTTTAAAAAATTTTTGAAAAAAATCAAAAAAATATAAAACCTGAAAAATATTTCAAACAATGATACAGATATCTCCATCAAGCATTTGGAATTTTAGCTAACCACTTTTTGGCTTCGGCAACTAAACTCATATCAGTGATATTTCAGAAATTTATGCTATGTTCCCACAACATGTAATTCGTTCTATAAGAAATTCGCTAAGTAATTCGCGAATTACAATGTTTGAAAGAACTAAAAGAGAAAAACAAACTTTCAGTATCGAATATATCTCAAAGCCATTTTGTTGCAAAATCTGAGAAGAAGGGCTTATCAAAATCAACAAAAATTCTATCAAAAAGGTTAACTTCTTTCGAAAAAAAAAAAAATTTAAGAATATTTTATCTTAAAATTAAAAAAAAATGTTAAAACGAACCGAAGGAATTTCATTATAAAAAACTCTATAACAAAAGTGCATAATTTTCAAGAGTATTAATTCTTACTTCCGAAGTCTTTAAGTTTACTTCTTATTACACTCAAATTGGAAAAATTCACGAAATTACCAAAAATAATTCCGTTTTTCAACAAACAATTTCAGTATGTAGCTGACCAATCTAACTAAACTATCGGCCGTTAAAAATATTTGCAGTTTAAGATAAGCGCAATAAGCGCCTATTTTTCAGTATTTCTATTATTTGTATGGTTTTATTTTAATTAATTTTTCTTTTTTTGTTGTTTTTTGGTTTATATTTGTTTCTCTTTCTTGTAAAATAAATTTGAATTCCTCTTTCTGGGCTTATCGCCGATGCAATGCTTATCGTAGTCAATATCGCACGAATAATGGAGTTTGCATATTATCGAAGCGAAAGCCTTGCATCAAGTGTTGGATGAGCAGCAACCACTCTAACTAAAGCAGCATTTTTAAGTAAAAAAAAACACATACACAGAAAACAGCACAACACAAATACTAAGGCAGCCACACAATTTAGCAGAATAGCAGTGAGCTAACCTGCATCGTCTGTGATGAAAAGTATACCCTGAATCAGTGGTGGCACCTTTGCAGTTTGACGCTTGCATTTTGCTACATCCTTCTATAATATTTGTAAACAAAATGCTGTTGCTGACATTTACTGCATTCCATTGCTACTTTCGCTGCAACTGTTAGTTTATTCATTTTGTTTAAAGTGTTGTGCAGCTGCTTCAGCGCATATAAACATCAACACGATCAAGCAGGAGCGCGTGGCAAATACTTCATGCAAGTTGCATTTGTGGTTATAATGTACCGACTTCACTTTGCTCCTAAATAGTTGTTGGTTTAGGTGCACCGGTATTATTCACTTTTGTTATTGTTATTACAAATGTTTTTGTTATTGTTTTGTGCACATCACTTAGGTGGCTTTTGCATAGTAACATACATTGTACAGCCTGCCTGAGCGTATACGTAACTATTAATATGCTTTGGTTAATGCGGAAAATATTCACATTAGGGTTATGTTGATTTTTTTACTTAAGTTATTATATATGTGCATACATATATATAACAACTTCTCACAAAATACTATCTTATATTTCTATGGATATGTAACACTTGCAATTTTCTGAAAATATTGTACGAATAATTTATTTTATAGGCTCTTTTTTAGGCGAGATAAAAATGCAAATGGCTACCATTCCTATGGTGCTCGAGATGGACCACAACTTTTCAGGTTTTTTATCATGAAATTAACCGTAGAATGTAGCCTTAAAGTCTTTTTAGATGATAACACAACACCTTTTATGAAAAAACAAACATTTTTTTTGCGTATGTTTGTAACCGATAAACTGAAAAGTAGCCGACGGATTGAATAGAAACTCAAAGGGTAAGTTTTCTTCGAGCCAGCCAGAAAAAAATTACGAGCTTTTAGATGGGTAGAGCCGTGTCGCGCTGTGGTCGAGATATCTCTAAAAACCTTTTTTGGGGTCCGATTTTGCTCAAATTCTTAGCATGGATTAGCTACACAAAGAGAAATATTTTTTATTTAAAGGAGAAGGAAAGGAATCAGACAGGTAGTAGAAAAGTATGATATTTAAACCCGCAATATCCGTAGGTGTAGTGAGAGCCCAGGTGTATAAACCTTTGCCTGACGAGAGTAGGGCACCTGGTAAGAAGGTGCTGAGATGATTCCGCATCGTCCTTCGAACAGCTTCTGCAGAAAAGACTTGAATATTCCCCTCCCAACTCTTTCATCCAGCTGCAAGATATACGTAAAGCGTTTTACCAGACCCTCTCTCCAACTGTTGCATCCTCAACGAACTCAACGAACTCAAAGCCCGCTTAAAAAGGAACCATGCTGAGCCAGCATTTTGCTCTGAATTTCTCAATTTTTCTTGGTCTCTTTTTTTAATTTAGTCCGAGTGGAAGTACGGAGAAGTTAGTGGAAGATAAATAAACTATGTAAGTAAAAATATATTTATATAAAATATTAAATCATTGGAATCCGTCAACTGACTCAATGAACTGTTGAATTTTTGCGATAGACAATTTTTGCAAGCGTGGACTTAATACCCAGATTCCGATATATTCAAGCAGTCCCTCTGAATCGTATTGGAATTGGCGGCTCTAGATGTGGAATGTGTGCTTTCTGGTAACTTTGAATTTTGAAGGCGTTGAATATGCCCTAACTTATAACTTTAAACACCACAACCGAAGACAACCTTAATGCTCATCGTGCATTCGTCTTGCCACAGGTGCCTGTTTTTCACATTACGCTGCTTTTTTCAAGCGACTGTCTGAGTTTATGCATTAAGAACACTTGTGTTTTCTTGAAAGTATCTTGCATTTTAAAAATTTATTTTGCGTACTCTCACTTTTGGCGTCACTTTATTTTGGTTATTTTCGGTCACGTGCATACACTTAAATTATTCCCATTCTCTGCAGTTACTACATTTCGCATAAATTGCGTCATCTTATTTCACTCTTTTTTATGAGTGGTTTCACCTTTTTGTTTTTATTTTTTTTCTTCTTTTATTATTTTTCCTCCCATATTCCTTTCCTTAGCCACAACTTTGTGAAGTGTGTGAAATTTGTTTTTTGTTTTTTTTTTTTTTGTTTTGCACTTTCACGCTATTTCCGCGCTTGCACCAAATGATGAATTACACGAATTCCACGAACTCCACGAAAATCACTTGCGAACTCAAGCACTCATACACTCATACACACACACGCACATATCAACTTCATATTTCATTTTTAATTCCATCGCCTGCTTGTTCGTGAAACCCGTAAATTGATGCTTCAAAGACAACATTCAAATTGAGGAGACAGGCTGAGTGTCGTGTTGTCGTGGTCGTGGATTTGGTGTCTACATTCGCGGCGCATCAATCAATTGTCATGCCCGGAATTTCCATTACAGCTCCGATTAAGTTTGGGATTCGGTTCAATTTGCATCTTTGAATTGAATTTACCGGTAAAATGTAATTGAAATAGCTCAGGACGATTTTGCGGGAAACGTTCATTTCTAATGAAACGGAAAATTGGAGGAGGCTGTCTGTGAAAAATCGCCTGTTGGTGTTGCATGCAGCATAAGCAGCAATTTATGGAAACTGGATTTCATAAATTGAAGTTTACATGGCGCTGCCGGTATAAACAAATTTTAGATGAATTGAAATTGTTGCAATAAAAAAATTTAGAAATTATTTCTTGTTTTGCTTGAGTTAATTGCCATTTTCGCTTGGCTTTTTAGTCAATTTGCTTATGTAGGGGCGTCAGTGATAATCAAAATATGGAAAATCGCTGTTGGACTTTCGATAGCACAATTAGAGTATTTGAAATACAAATAACTACATAGATTTTTCTCTGGTAATCAGCTATCAATAATGAAAAAGTCGGCTAGTAACATTTTCAGCAGTTTATAGCACTGGATAGCTGTGATCCAGCGGACAATGTTGGACAAATTTTATTTGTGAAAACAACTAAAACTTTGCGATTGATAAATTGCTATAGACAATTGACAGTTGATAAATTATGACTGTGGAAAATTACCTACAATTAGCAATTAACCAATTGTTATTTTTAGTGCTGAAAGTTAACACTTAATCAATTGTCATTTTTGATATGTTGCAATTAACTATTAGTTAATTTTTAGTTATTTAATGAATTAAATTGAAAACTTACAACTAAAAATAGGTACCGCAGAAGAAAAAATCTTCTAATCATTTTAAAAAATTTCTGTATACAATTTTTTTTTTAATATAATTTATTTTTTTTTAATTTTTATTTAATTTTTCTAATTTTCGTTTTTTTGATAGATGATAACCATCCAAAAATTTGTTTATCAAAATTGTTTCAAGCAGTGGGTTGGGTACTAGGGATGCCAATACTAGCGGAAAATGTTGAGCTGTAAATTTCCGAAAGTTGTAAATCTCTAGAATACTGCAACTTTGAAATTTCGGGATATAAACTGAATAAACTAATCCCGAAATTTCCGTCACCTTAAAGATATCGGTATCCCGTGTCGCAGAATTTCGGGAACTTAACTTTTTAAATAAGCGGCAATCCTATTCAAAAATATTTCTAAATCAACCTATATTTTGACCAGTCATCATCATCATCATTGAGTATTACAACCCGAGGTTGGTTTTAGCCTTCTCTACGATATTCTTCTAGGTTTCGCTATCTCTTGTTAGATATTTCCAGTTGGTTACTTCAAGCGTTCGTAGGTCTTCTATTATGTAGTTCATTAGTCGCATAGCGCGTGACTTTTACTTCTCATTTGCATAGGGTTGTGCTGCATTATAGGTTTTTGAGTACGCGTGTCTTCTATTCTTAGAACATGTCCAATCCACCTTAGGATTTGCGCTTTGATGAATTTGACAATATCCTCGCTGTGCATAAATTGGAGTAGCTCTTCGTTGTTTCGTATTATGTAAGCACTCTTTCGTTTAGCCTGGAGCCATCTTCGGACACTGTCATGGACCACACTTCCGTGGCATATGTAGAAATGGGCCTTACTTTTGTTGTATATATATTCAGTTTGCAAGTCCCAGATAGTATCTTCGATTTGAACAGGTGCCTATGGCAGCCGTAGCGAAACGGGCTGGTGCGGGAGTACCACCTAACAAAAGTGCATGCGCCATTTTTTTATTTTTATATGCCCAAGGTGTGTTTTGCAGCAATTATTCGGTCCAGAATGAAGTCTGTAGCGCGATTGTCGTTTGTGATTAGGTCGCCTAAGTACTTTAAAATAACAACACCTTCAAAACGGTTTGACTTAATGTTATGTTTTGCGGCCTTCTTCTCTCAATGCCTCTATATAACACCATACGCTTAGGTTTTTTTTATTCAACCACGAGCGCAACTCTCCTGCTGTTGTCTCTATGTTTTCGAATAAGTCGTTAAGGAGTCTCGGGGGTTTAGAGCTCTTAAATTTAGGATATTTTTAGAAATTTTTTTTAGAATAAAATTTTATATAAATTTATTTAAATTTTCGTAGGCTTTTTATTTAACTTCTTTTACATATGAAAATGAAAAAAAAACAAAAAAATTAATAAAAATGTATTTTAATAATTTAAAAATTGGCGCCGAAGTTGACCCTCCCGAAAAATTGGTCCTGGACGGTGTTGTCCATTTTGGCTCTTCTATTTATCTGAAACACACGAACTAAAAAACTTATTAGTCAGTATGACTGTGGCTATGTCCTTATGTAATAGGACTATGAATAAGTTCGTTACGGTTTTACAACAGATGGCGTAACTTGATTATTATTCCATCGATCCACATTTCCAAACATTCATTGGAGAGCTACTGTCGTAAGGCACAAACGTCAGTATAAGTTTTTTATTTGAAGCGTAAACAACAATATTTTTACCACACTTGAAAATGTCGAATTTCGTGCCAAATAATGTGTTTTTGCGGGGAATTCTTCTTCATTATTTTAATATGAAGAAAAAAGCAGCCGAAAGTCATCGTATCTTGGTGGAAGTTTATGGTGAGCATGCTCTATCTGAGCGAACGTGCCAGAAGTGGTTTGCACGCTTTAAAAGTGGTGATTTTGGCTTGGAAGACGAAGAACGCGAGGGTGCGCCGCCAAAGTTCATGGATACCGAATTGGAGGAATTGCTCGATCAAGATCCGGCTCAAACGCAAGAAGAGGTTGCAAAAACTTTGGGAGTTGATCAATCAACCATTTCCAAACGTTTAAAAGCCATGGGAATGATCCGAAAGGTAGGCCATTGGGTGCCGTATGAATTGAAGCCAAGAGACGTTGAACGCCGTTTTATGGCATGCGAACAACTGCTTCAACGGCACAAAAGAAAGGGTTTTTTGCATCGAATTGTGACTGGCGATGAAAAGTGGGTCCATTACGACAATCCAAAACGTCGGGCAACGTATGGATACCCTGGCCATGCTTCAACATCGACGTCGGCGCAGAATATTCATGGCCTGAAGGTTATGCTGTGTATCTGGTGGGACCAGCTGGGTGTTGTGTATTATGAGCTACTGAAACCGAATGAAACGATTACGGGGGATGTCTACCGACGACAATTGATGCGTTTGAGCCGAGCACTGCGAGAAAAACGGCCGCAATACGCCGATAGCCACGACAAAGTTATTTTGCAACATGACAATGCTCGGCCACATGTTGCACAAGTGGTCAAAACATACTTAGAAACGCTCAAATGGGATGTCCTACCCCACCCGCCGTATAGTCCAGACCTTGCGCCATCCGATTACTATCTCTTCCGATCGATGCAACATGGCCTGGCTGACCAGCACTTCCGTAATTACGATGAATTCAAAAAATGGATCGATTCGTAGATTGCGGCAAAACCGACCGAATTTTTCACAAAGGGAATCCGTGAATTGCCAGAAAGATGGGAAAAAGTAGTAGTAAGCGATGGACAATATTTTGAATATTAAATTTGTAACCATTTTACGTCAATAAAGTTTGAAATTTCGAAAAAAAACCGCACGAACTTATTCATAGTCCTATTAATATACTAGAATAAAAATTAAATAAAAAATTGACAAAACTGCGCGGTTTTGAGTTTGACACTCTAAAAATCGGGTTATTTTCAGTTTGTAGTAAAAAAAACAATTTAAATAATAATATGATTCTAGTACGGGTGATAGCCATTGATGTTGTGAACAACATATTAAAATTTCAGACGATTCGGTTGAATAGTTTTTTTTTTTTTGACAACAGCAGGCCGAAAAAAGTCGTTTGAAGATAAATGATTTAAAGTTTGAGGTACAGGAGCGCGCGGACCGCTCCCTACCTAGTTAATGAGCTGTAGAAGCTATAATATTGGGAATTTCCGCATGAAAATTCCACAGTATATTCTCAAGAGGGTATTTTGGTCTAGACGCCTTAATTTTAGGTATTTGTAAAACTAAGATAAAAAAATGAAAACCCGTTTTACTATCCATTTCTTTTTATGGTTTTTATTAAGATTGGAAAAGTACAAAAAAAAATTAATAAAAAAAAAAATAAACAAATCGTGGAAGTATAGACCGGCGGATTGGGGACTACATAAACAACAATGCTCCATGGTTGACATGATTCCAACCCTTGTAGTGATCTAAAACAAACAAATTAAAAAAAATTTTCGTTAGTTAGAATGTCGCTATCGGATTACGCCAAATCAAAGAAAAACTTGAAAAAAAAAAATTTTTTACCCTCTTTTTTAACCTTTTCAAATTTTTTAAAAATACTTCAAGCTTAAATTTTTAAAATCCGAGGCAGACGCGATAGACAAATGTATAATAAAAAATTCGTATCAAACTTCAAAGTGATCGGTCAAGTAAAACTTGAGATATCATGACGACCATCTCAAAAAACGTGGTTTTGAGAAAAGCGCGTTTGAAGTTTGAGCAACAATTCCAATAGAATAACTTAGATCATTAAATTTACTACCCACTCTGGATTAATCGATATCAAAAAAAAACAAAAAAATCGATTCCTCGAAATGTCTAGACCTCCAGGTCCTCTTAAGGTAGCGCTTATTTCGAACAAGAAAGGTGATGTCGTCCGCAAAGGAAATTATTAAACTTAACCGATTTAGTTCGTTTCTTGAGGTGGTAAAGTTTTTAACCAGTAGTAATTCCAAAATGAAAAAATCGGCTAAGTACATTTGGCGTTTATAGATAACAACAAATGTTTGTTTGTATGTATGTGCATTAGGGCGGGTCGATTTAAAAATCGCTCATTGCTCTGTGAAAATCGTATTCTAGGGATCAAAATAAGAAACTTTGCCGAAGGAACCATACCTCTAAAACGAATTCTAAAGTCCCCCAATTTAAGTCGAACGAAAAATCCCACTTTGACCCATTTATAGTGCTTCAATCTAGTCCAAATGTATGACCGACCCCCACTAATTTTGAGCCAGCTAGAATATGATTTTCACAGAGCAAAGGGCAATTTTTTTGCCTCCCCACAAATCGACCCGGCCTAATGTGCATACATACATACGAGTACAAACGCACATTATGAAATACAGTAATCGTTTTTTTAGCAATAAGTAATATTGAATTGTTTCATTAATTAATGCAGATTTTTTTTAATTTTTTAGTACTTTTAGTTGAACTTCGAGCTTGTTCATAGAACAATTAAAAAAGTTATTTGCAATTACTGTTTTAGTTAGTCCACGAGTTGATTGAGAAATCAATTAATTAACCCCAACTCTGTCAGCAATGTAATTACTCTTTGTTGTCTTAACAAAAAAAATTAAATTAATAAAAGCTCAGTTAACTAGTTATTATTCACATAAACCTAACCACAATCAGTTTTTTTCCTTTTGTGTTAAATTACACATTACAGTATTTCGACAAAAAATTTAAAAATTTGAACGTAATTGAGTCACATGAGTTGGCTTAAAGATAATTAACTTTTTGTTAGGTAGGTCACGATATTCAGTTTATTTTAGAGCTAAGTACAGCAAAACTAATCCAGATATTTTCTATCAGCTCCAAATTTTTATGTCGACTCATTAGGGGCGCCATAACATTTATTAGGGGATTAAGGCGAAGAATTCGCGAGGAGGTCCTTCAACCCAATGAGCTTAATAACATAGTTTGGTTGAGCTATCCAACAATTGTCAATTCACTTAACTGATCTTGTATTCATATTTGGGATAGTTTTAACAAAGATGAAAATGTTGTTTTAACTAAAATTGAATCGCCTCTGCTCCGCTGTTAAGACAAACGGCGCCAAGCATTAGCAAGTGACGAATAGATTAAGCAAATGCTGTAAATAAATATAGTAGCGCTGGAAAAGAGCCGCCAAAAATTACATTTTCTTACACAATTCATCATTTGTTAACGACAAAATTGGCGTTCCGTGTCACAACTTAGACGAAATATTCACTTATGGCAACAGAGCCATGATGGTCGACGAAATACGGATTGAGCTTTCAAGTGCGGCAATGAGAAACTAATAATAAATTGCATGTATCAGCTCCTACGAAGAATACCTTTGAACGAATGCATGTCCGAATTTAAGTGAGCAGTGCCCAATTCACATGAAAAGTAACTCGGCAATCTGCACGAATTAGAGGTGAATCGGATAATTAAATGCGTATTAAGAACACTCAATGAGCTGATTGCGCCTTGTCGCTTTGGTTTTTTATCTTTTAGATCTACGGAAAAAGGATTGATGAACGTCTCTTTGTCAATTTTAAAGTATAAAATCTAGAATCTTTTAAATTTGGAAGGAGCTATCCGGGCCGCTTACTATTAGACGAGTTACCAGACAGCCCCCTATACAGTATGACTTCTTTAAACGGAGACTTACTTGCTTACTTACTTCTACTGTTTGTGACATCCACTTAAAGAAGCGCCTACTTCGTAAAGAAAAATCAAGCGAGAAACACCGTGGTTGGCGAATTGGCACTTGGGACGTTGACTTATTCAATGAAATGATGTGAACAGCCGTTTACAAAGGATCTGCAAATGCAATGGCTTTTAAGATAATATTTAACATATCGCACCCTAAATACAAAAGGGTCACAACTCAAAATGTACTTCTGCTCAAATATGAACGAGTCGTTATCAATAAAACGATCCGCGGATGACATATGGCAAAAATAAATTTTTTGTTTTTTGGTAGGACTGTTATAAGCTTACAGGGCAAATTTCAGCGTGATATGTCACATAGTTTGTTTTCTGTGCTACTGTAAACAAGTCAAGCTCGAGTGTGGAACATTTTGAGTTGTGCCCCTTTTGTATTTAGGGTGCGATATATAATATCACCGAAGTCTACACCGAAACAAAAAAAAGTGTACTGATGGAACGAGCGCATATAAAAATTAAGAAAAGAATGTATAGAAGGTGTTTCCAAATAGAAAGAGGATGACCTCTTTTTCTGGAACATATAACTTTGTATACAGCAGCTCGTCACTCGGTTAAGGTTGCTATCAAAGATAGCAAACGTTCACGGAATCTTAAACTGTGTAACGAGGTGGAGAACAAGACATGGGACACAACGTACAAGATTGTACAGAAAACTCAATGTCGTTAAAGAGGCCATCCCAAAATATCCTGTTATTCTAAGAACCGTAATAGATTCACTATTTCTGAGGCAAAGAAAACTAGTCTCATCAATTTCGTGGAAACGGCATAGCTCATTCAAGAAAGTAACTTCTGATAAACTCCTGGAAGCTGCCGAAAATTTCGAGTCCCAAATCTAGTTTTGAAACTGACCATCAATAATTGGGCGCCATCGTTTGTGAATATATTTAACGAATGCATACCTGAGGCAACTTTTCCATCAATTGGGAAGAACGCATGTTTTGCTGTCAAAACCCAGTAGAACTCCCTCAAAACCTTCTAGCTACAGGCTAATATGCTTTCCCGACTAAGTAGAGAAAGTTTTAGAGCGAGACTTATGCAACCGCATAAGAGATCCAAGCCAAAGGAGATATAACCGATAACCAGTTCGACTTTAGGAAAGAAAGATCCATAAGTCCCGCCTTAAACACAGCTGCTCAGCTGGCACTAAACGCAATAAGCGGTGTTCGTTGGCTCGAAGGATTTAAGAAATGCAGCTTAATAGTAACCCTGAATATCAAAAATGCATTCAACGCGACTAATTGGGCAAATATTGTCGATACACTGAATCGTATGGGAGTATCCTTCTGTCTAAGAAGACTCATACGAAGCTACTTCCAAGTCCATTTGTTAGAATAAAAAGCAAAAGCATATTGTCATAGGCGGTGTCCCTCAAGGTCCCTTAGAGTTATCAAGTAAAGAGAATGCATACTCGTTTTTCAGAACACACGATCTCGTTGCTAATTCAATTTTTTTAAACTTTGATTTTAGGTAGTCCAGGGCCAGGTAGTCATGGGCCAAAATTAAAAATGTCAGTCTTGAAATCCAACAGAGAGCAAAAAGCGTTATTCCGATACGAGCAATTACGAGTAAATACTCAATACTTTGTTTAGGGTCTGAGTACTTATTATACTTTTTGACGTGATAACGTCTTATAATTCGATTTAACAGGCTGCACGCACGAAAAAATGTGTCGTTACCTTGCTCATTAGTGTTACCTTGCTCTTTAGTGTTACCTTGCTCTTTAGTGTTACCTTGCTCTTTAGTGTTACCTTGTTCATTAGTGTTACCTTGCTCTTTAGTGTTACCTTGCTCATTAGTGTTACCTTGCTCTTTAGTGTTACCTTGCTCATTAGTGTTACCTTGCTCTTTAGTGTTACCCTGCTCATTAGTGTTACTCAAAACTACTGGACCGATTTTAAAAATTCTTTCACCATTCGAAAGCTACATCATCCACGAGTAACATGGATTATATTTTATTTTGGAAATAGGGCTCGAGATATAGGTCAAAACGTGGACCCGGGTAACCTTCGGATGTGTATGTGGAATATGGGTATCAAATGGAAGCTGTTGGTGAATGCTTTAGTCCAGAGTATTTTTCATGCCGCTCCGTGACTAGGGTCTCGAGATAGAGACCAAAACGTGGACCCTAGAATGTGTTTGTACAATATGGATATCAAATTGAAGCTGTTGGTGAATGCTTTAGTACAGAGTATTTTTCATGCCGCTCCGTGACTGGGGTCTCGAGATATAGAACAAAACGTGGACCCGGGTAACCTTTGGTTGTGTATGTACAATATGGGTATCAAATGAAAGCTGTTGATAAGTGCTTTAATACGGGGTAATTTTCATACCTATTGATGACTAGGGTCTGGAAATATATGCCAAAACGTGGACCCGCCGTGTCTTTGCACCGAATTAAACCAAACTTACACACATTGTTAATTAGGTATTGAAGATGGTTTCCGTATAGTTTGGATACCTATTGGTAGATAGGGTCTCGAGATATAGGTCAAAACGTGGACCCGGGTAACCTTCGGATGTGTATGTACAATATGGGTATCAAATGAAAGCTGTTGGTGAATGCTTTATGATATGTTATGTTACGTTATGTTATGTTATGTTATGTTATGTTATGTTATGTTATGTTATGTTATGTTATGTTATGTTATGTTATGTTATGTTATGTTATGTTATGTTATGTTATGTTATGTTATGTTATGTTATGTTATGTTATGTTATGTTATGTTATGTTATGTTATGTTATGTTATGTTATGTTATGTTATGTTATGTTATGTTATGTTATGTTATGTTATGTTATGTTATGTTATGTTATGTTATGTTATGTTATGTTATGTTATGTTAAAGTATATTATGTTATGTTAATGTTAACTCATTCTCTATATCCATACAAAATATCTATCAAACAAATAAAATTAAAATTTTCTTTTGAAAATGCAACCATTCAATCAGTATTTTCTTATGACGTTATCACGTTAAACTATCGTCAGTAAACCGACTTTACAGACAACCTCTTTTTTTTCTTCAAACTTAAGACTAATAAGTGATGTTAAAACTAAATGACGCAATTATACTTATATCGTTCTAATACCGAATACCGCTTTCTAATATAATGATAAATAAGCATTGCTGTAGCAAATAATACAGTTTCCAGCCAAACAAACATACGCAATACTCGTATAGTCATACAAAAGCAAACCTTAATATGGATTGACAGCAACATAAAACCACTACTAAGCGCGGTATTAAAAATTCAGTTAGCAGCTTTCAGCATGTCAGCCAGCTGACATCATTCCACTATCACTTCAATGCAATAGACAAAGCCACCCTTTTTGTGAGTGTTTGCAAACACATATACATGCATATAATAACTTCATGCTGCAGCTATGCTACAGAACGTGCAAGTTGCAGCTGAATGATGGAAGCTGAAAGCATACTGATTGAGGTTAGAATGTCAGTAGAGATTTGCTTTTTTTTCTTTTCGCGGTACCCTATTATGTCCAATTGAGAATTGAGAGGGAGAAAGAAGTGCGCTTTGTAAATGAAAGAGATATTAGGAAAAGAAGCCAATGCTGAGAAATCAGTGAATGAAGCAACTGTAAATACATTAAATATAAGTACACACGTACTTAGGGACGTGCACGTTTCAGGTGTTAGCCAATGGTCACTTTGTTTGCTGTGTATGCGTAACATTCGAAGGTGGCTTACAAATGGAATACATACATATATAAATACATATAAATAGATTCGTGTGTGATGAAAGTACTCGTAAATATTTGAAATTGGAGAAAACAAACAAAAACAAATAAGAGCCAAGGCTATACACTTTTTCTGCTTAAATATATAATTTTACGCTATATGCGCTATACTCCATTTTTTATGCTCTATGCGATCACGTGCGCATACCAACAAAGCACTCACATGCTCCATTGTGCTGCATTCAAGTTGCATTCTGTGCCAGTTACGTGCTTGTGGCACACAGATGTCCGGTTTCATGAGCTGTCCACCAACAAACAGAATCGCAAATGTGTTTATGGTGTATGTGTCTTGTTGCAAGTGGCATGTGGCATGCTGCATACGACATGCAAACGTACATTCGACACTTTGACGCTTTTTCTTTTGAATTAAAGTGCATTTGCACTCAATACGTGGCTGGTGGACATTAGCTTCAATAATTTGTATATGCATTTCAACAATCCAATATTTTATACTTGTATATCAAGTAAATTTTCAAGCTTTAGTGGTCAAAATTTAAAGTTTTAATTAACAGTCGTCTATATAGAGGGAGCTGATTTCTTTTCAAAAAAATTTCATTATGTTTTTGTCTTTATTGCTTCAAAAATTATCCAGAAATGCCGCTTTGTATGATTTATGGCAGAAAATTCAACAATATTTACATAACATCATTTGCGAAAGAAAATAAAGTCATAAAATCTAAATAAATGAAGCTGCAAAAAAATTAAGTGAAGGAGATAAGTGAAAAATAAATTTAAAGGGCGTGAAAGTTAAGCGAAAAAAAGAGCTACTAAACTTCGTAACTTCATATTGCTTTTCTGATGCAACCCTGTGGTAAGCCTTTCAGTGCCTGGCTAGTGCAGCTCTAGTGAATTTAGTACCTTGGCTAGTTAAGATTCCTTCTTTCCATATAAGCCTATGGTATGTAAGAGATGTGGTCGCCGTACCCGGATGGGTCGGTGCGTGGCTACCATTCTTAAGTGCGTAGGTTCGAATCTCCGTGCATGAAACATCAAATGATAGAAAAAGTGTTTGCTAATAGCGGTCGCCCCTTTGCAGGCAATGGCAAACCTCCGAGTGTATTGCTGCCACGAAAAAACTCCTCGTAAAAACTATCTGCCGTTCGGAGTCAAATTAAAATGGTCGAATTAAAATGGGGCGACCATTTGTGGAACAACATCAAGACTTTCACCACACATAGGTGGAGCAGCTCTATCAAACACCCAAAAAGGTGTAAGCGTCAATTATATATATACCGTCAGCGTCAAAATAAAGTGTACACCACATATTGTTAAGATTTGAATATTTGTTTACTTATTTTACAATATAATTTCAATTATTTGTTTATAAAAATATGGTTCATAGTAAAATAAAACCCATGTAAACTAAGGTTTCGAAACTAACACAAAATTTATAAAAATTCTGCAAATGTTCAGCAAAATTTAACAATTTTTACTAGGAATTTATAGAAAAATTTCAGGTACGCAGTTTTGTAGATTATTAAATTTTGATATAATAAAGTGCAAGTTTTAAGTACATTCAAAATTACACTGATTTTCGACAATTTTTTTAGGAAGCGGTCTTGCGCATTTTCTCTATTCGACACAATTTTCTTATATGGAAAAAACATCCTATACCATCAGCAGAAAAAATTGTCAAAAATCAGTATAATTTTGAACTTAGTTAAAACTTGCACTTTATTATACCAAAACTGTAAAATGTGTACGAGGTGTGTTCAAAAAGTAAAGAGACTTTTTAAATTTTGCGGGGAATGTGCTATCAATGTTCATGAATTTTTGAACACAATTTTACAGTTTCAAGCGTATAGCGTATTTATTTTGTTTTTAACAAAAATACAATAGTTAGGCGTGCTCTCTGCTATCGAAAAAAATATTTGAAAAAACCTGAATTTTTTAGCCAAAAGTGGCACTATAATCATGTCTCAACACACCGTACTAACCGGCTTTGACCACTTACAATGTTTTCTTGTTCCTAAAACAGAAAATACCTATGAAAAGATTGAGTTTGCCACAATTGTAAAGATCAAGCCCTCTTAGGTCAGAGATGTTTTGAGTATTGGCAGTAGCGTTGGCACAAGAGCATTCATTATAGCTGATCGAAATTACTTTAAAAGAAACAAAGTAGATATTGATGAATAAATTTTTCACGTCGCAAATTGACGATTACGCCAGAGCGATTGGTATGCTATGCCTCCGTTTATACAGCCGAAGCTGTAAGAATCCTTCATGGTGTAACCTTCGCTGAAAACTCTTTACTGAAAGCAGTTTTCACGGACAGCAAATCAGTCATAATGAACACAATGAACAAGACGCACATCATCTCCTGTACCCGGAGCAAATTATTAAAAAACAGCGACCGCATAAAATTTATGTGGGCTCCAGGCCATGCAGGCATAAAAGGGGACAATCTAGCGGACGAACGGGCTAAACTCGTTGGGAAAGAACCGCTTACAACTTTCGACTATATTTCGAAAAAAGACGTACATTAATTTATATATCAGAGGCACTATACACACAAATGGTCACTTCCCACCATTATATCGTAAATAGTCCAAACAGGTTAAAACTAAACTACCCATTGAATCTCCGTTATCAAATCATTTGTCCACCTTCGACTAGGGCACACAATCGCCACACATTCATACGTTTTCAATAGTTCCAGCTCTCCATACTGCCAACACTGTTACTCATCATCTTTAACGGGCAGCCACCTACTCGACGACTGCCCACATTTTGAACAAATTAGGAAAAGTATCTTCCGAAACCAAATACCTTCTACGCTGTTAAGAACTACTTCCTCGGGAAATATATCAAAATGTCAGAATTTCTAGTTAAATCAGAATTGAAAAAATTGATTTGATATTTGCTTCTCTAACATAGTTACTATATTTTAACCATAGTCTTAATTAATTAAGTTTTCTAGTCTCACTTTTACAAGTAAGACCTCTAAGCTAACTATGTAAAGTAATATACATCAGCGGGCCGAAGGTCCTAGCGGCCAGTGCTCCTTTTTTTACATGTATGAATAATTGTATTCTTATTTCACGTCTGTAAATAAATAAATAAATAAATAAAAAATTCACCATACTTTTTGAACACATCTCGTATATATTATTTTCCACGGTGGTTATTAAGAAAGTGCCCATTTTTCCTTCGTTACATCCGCTTTAATATATTTCGAACTAGTCCAAAACGATGTACTTGATAACTAGTACGCTTTGATTATTTATTTCAAAAATTCAGAACTATTACTAAATACGGCCGGCATTCTGTGTCTCTAACAGTAGTTCTGCATCAGCATTAAATTCGATAAATTAAATATATGAGTAGCGAAACTGTGACTTAGCTCGCGCTACTGTTGCCACCACATTACCGAAGTGTCAGAGCATTGGCACATCACTTAGGAAATCCTTAGTAGAGATGTAATTGTTTTCACGTGCATTTTTGTAAATACATAATTTATAAGGCAATCGGTTGTTTTCTCAGCACTTGACACTCACGAGCTTCGAAGACAGATGTCGGTACTTGAGTGACAAATTGGTTTACTAATGGCAAAATCGCGATAGTTTTGAAACAGAAAATGTTTGACTAATTGAGTTTTCTACTGCAAGAAATGTCTCGTACTCAAGTGTATTATTGTTGCTAACTTTTTTTTACGCAAGCTTCCCTTAATACTTTTTTCACCTGTAGGTAAGAGAAATTAGCGGTTTTTGTTTATCATTTCATTTGGCTGGTAAATCTCTGAAACTCCATAATGATTTATGAAGTGATAGATTGAAAGCAGGGTCCCAGGTCTCAATGCATTGAATAAAATTAATTGGACCCATCACATTGGTGACGCAAAAAATATCAGCCTATTTGAATACAATAAAATTATTTCATTTGGTGGTAAATATAAATATTTTTCTTTCCATGGTTTTCCCAATGTAGAGGTAAACGCTTCGGGAATGTGAAAAAAACTTTTCAATGTTTTTGCCGAATAATTCCTAATGCCGTCAACGTTGTTTCCAAAGTAAAGATCTGAACCGTGTAGCACCTCCTCCTAAAAAAAAATCTATATGTGATGGCAATACTTCAAGAAACCCGGAATTAGAAATATATTAGCCGGCTCCGAACAAGTCGGCTACTTACGTTACTACTACTAACAGCCAAGGAGTGTGGAATAGTATCGAGAAGGCGCAATAGCCACTTCCCCATTGTCCCTTCAAAGAATTGCGATCAAAGTTTGAAGGTATTTCCGTACAAAATTCGGATTGATTCAATAGCCAGCCGATCGCTAATAACGTGTCTACCACAGCTATAGTTCTTATAAAGAATATCTGATTGATCTGTACTTTTTTAAAGAAGCCCGCTAGCCTTGACTGGCGAAGGGTACCGGACCATATTGAATGAGTTCCTAATACTGACGCTAGATGAGTTTGAGTGGGAAGATGCCTGTATGTGGTACCAGTTAGACAGTGCGATCACCGCCACAGCGCGACACCAAGCAAATTTTAAAGAGCACCTTACCAGGCCGTTTAGTTTCTCGATTAGGGGATTCTGTGTGGCCAGCCAGATCACATGTTTTGACGACCATAGAGTAGTTTCACTTTTCATGAGGTTCCTTAAAGTAACTGGTTTATGTAAACATGTCGAAGATACTTCCCAACCTCACGAATAACATTTTTCAAGAAAACAAACAATCAACGGAAATCTTAACGAAGGTGATGCAAATTTCTCAAATTTCAAAGAGTGCACTTTTAAACGATTCAACAATTTTTATTTTTGTCCGCAGCATTTGTCATTTGCACTAACGATTATGTTATTCTTAAACTAATGTTACGTAATACTAAGCAGCCGAGCAGAGTTACAGCTCTATAAATATTAAAATAAGACGCAAAGACAAGTAACAAAACGGCATACCAAGTCAAGCTGTTAAATTAAACTTTTGGTGTTTTTCAATTATATTAGCATAAATTGACTAAAATAAAATAATTGTTTATTTAAAATTAATGTTTACTGAATACTTTTTGCACATCTGTTGCTTTAGGATATCATCGACAGCTCCTAAAAGAAGCCGTGCCACAGCCGAGCAGCTCAATCAAAAATTTCTTTTAGACCTTGCTGCTCTGCTTGGATCATAAGAAACCTCACCTTTGCGAAAACATGGAACAGTAGATTGCATCTATTAACTGACGTATGCTATGGCAAATGGACGACTGTCTCGTTGATATTCCCCATTGCTCATCTATGGCAGCTAAAACCTAGTAACATAAAAGCAGAACTTAAAATTGAAGACGCTAGAAAATATAAAATTTATCTCTTTTTCAGTTAAAAGCACTGTTATTCTGGAACCTCTAAGTTGACTGCCAAGCCATGAAATTAGTTCCTCATCCAAGTTTGGAGTTAACTGGAATAGTTTTTGGAGTTCCCCTGCAGCCAAATGAAAAAAAGTGTCCACATCTCAGAGTGAACGTCGATTCATTGTTCGAGAGCTCACTGCCCCCTCTCCACGCGATAAATTATAAGCCAAATAATTAATAACCTTTTGATAATGTAATTTTACGATTTTGATTAAAATCACTAATTCTTATTTCGTCGTTTGATGTAAAATTGTTGCGGTTAGTTTGCGATAATGGACTTTGGTTAACAAGTAGATTTTGCCTTATCAACTTTCGTTTTGGAACAGGTAAATACCAAAATCGTTAAAATTATTGTTAAAAATAACAATGCGAAATTCGTTAAAACAAGTTGGTGGATTCCATTTTGGGTAGCAGTGTGAAATAAGCGATGGATTGAATTTTAGAAACTTCAAAAAATTTAGTTTATGACTTGAAACGGTACATGGTTATAGTACTTTGAAAATTTGTTTGTAAATACTGCAAACGAAACTTTTTGCCCGATCTTACATTAAAATATAAGGGAAATCAAATACAATCTTACTATTGGATTAAAGCTTTCTTAAATGCATTAAACAAAAATACGTCTGTACAAAAATCATTCTGCCATGTATTTATTTTTTTATTGCTTTCACAAACATTGCAAATCATAGAACCGAATAGCAATCGCAATAAAAAATAATCCACTTTTTAACTCCTACGTCAATTTACCGTGATATAGTCAAACATCTTTGTTATATTATTACGTACATATTTATGTATGTACATTAGGGTGCATCACTGGTCATACGAAAAAAAATCGGTTAAATATTTTCAACGTAATAAAAAATTTATTATATTATTACGAAGTTGTTAAGTTTTCTCCAATAAAACGTTTCACAATAATTCCTCTAAGTTCGTTCACTGTATATATATATATATAATTGGCGTGCACACCCTTTTTGGGTGTTTGGCCGAGACCCCCCTCCTATTTGTGGTGTGCGCACTGATGTTGTTCCACAAATGGACTACGACTAATGACTACCTTCCTCCATTGCAGGAATGGTACCTCTTCTGAACGCTAAATCACCCTGAAGCCTTGAATCGCTTCCAAAATGATTCCTTGCAGGCGATTGGCCAGTAGTTTCATGTAAAGCTGAGGAATAAGCTAATAGGAATTTTTTATTTTTATTTGGCGCTTACCAGTTACATTTCGCAAGTGGTCCTCCAGAGAGCAGTTAAATTTTTGACCATTGCATCCGATGGCGAGTGCCAGGGTGTTATGGTTTCTTAATACCCAACAAGCCCCACATCTGTACTAAGTACTACTGACTCGAAATTTCATCCTTGGCCTGAATTCAACTCAATAGGTACTCCAAACCTAGTCACACAGTCCACACTGGGCATATGGAGGGCACACTTCTGCAATTTACTTGCTGGCGATGACGCACACAATTCCGCCCTATTAGAAGATGACCCAATACCACCAATCGACGATAATTTGGACGCTCCACCACCTAGTCATGACGAAGTCAGAGTTGCCATTCAGCGGCTCAAGAATAACAAAGCGGCTGGCGCTGACGGCTTGCCTGCTGAAATGTTCAAGACTGGCGGCGATTTGCTGATAGGGAGCATGCATCAGCTAATCTGCAAAATATGGCTAGCAGAAAGCATGACCGACGATTGGAATCTCAGTATTCTTTGTCCTGTACTGAAGAAGGGGGACCGGACAATCTGCACCAACTACCGGGGCATCAGTCTTCTAACCATCGCTTATAAGGTCCTGTCTATCGTCCTATGTGGAAGGCTTAAGCCGTTTGCCAACACACTGATCGGGTCTTATCAATGCGGCTTCAGACGTGGTAAGTCCACCATAGACCAGATCTTCACATTACGCCAAATCCTGGAAAAGACCCATGAAAAGCAAATCGACACCCATCATCTCTTTGTCGACTATAAAGCTGCGTTCGATAGCCCGATAAGGGATTGCCTGTGCGCCACCATGTCTGAGTTCGGTATACCAGCGAAGCTCATACGGCTTTGTAGAATGACGTTGAGCAACACAATCAGCTCCGTTAAGGTAGGAAATAACCTCTCCAAGCGATTCAATACCGTTCGAGGTTTCAGAGAGGCGATCCACTGTCATGCAACCTCTTCAACTTCGTGATGGAAGGGGTGCTCTGAAAAGCAGGTGTTCATCGTAATGACACTATTTTCTACAAATGTGTCCAGCTCCTTGCGTACGCCGGCCACTGTAAGCGAGATGTCACCACTGCGTTTTCTGCTATCGAAAAGGAATCATCACGAGTGGGTCTGGCGGTGAACGAGAGTAAAACGCCATAAAGTATATGCTGTCTACTAACGCGGAACACACGGCGTGTAGGAACGCACGTCATTGCGGACAACTATACCTTCGAAGTCGTGCCAGAATTTATTTATCTTGGCACCGCCGTTAACAGCAACAACGGTATCAGCCTGGAGATCAAACGTAGAATCACTCTGGCTAATAGGTGTTACTATGGGCTAAGTAAGCAATTGAGTAGTCGAGCTCTCTCTCGCATGACCAAACTGACACTTTACAAGACGCTCATCATACCCGTGTTGCTTTATGGCGCAGAGGAATGGGTAGTGTCACAAAGCGATGCAGCCGCTCTTGGGGTGTTGGAGAGAAAAGTTCTTCGTAAGATGAGCCGACATTGACGTAGTTGAACGCATCGCCATCCAACGCCTGCGTTGGCTAGGGCATGTCGTGCGTATGGTTGAAGAAGCTCCAGCAAAGAAGGTGTTCGAGGGCGAAGTCCAAGGGAGCCGACACAGAGGAAGACCATTGCTCCGGTGGAAAGACCAGGTGGAGGAGGTGCAGCGAGCGTGGTGTACAGAATTGGAGAAGGCGCGCGCGGAGCAGATGCGCCTGAAGAGAGCTAGTGAGGTCGGCCGTAACTCGGTAACGGGTTGTTATGGCCACCTAAGTAAGTAAGTAAGTAATTTTATTTATGACAAAGGAGGTAATTTGAAATCAATCGAAATATTTTGGTGAAAATCTCAAAATATAATATAGACTTTATAGTTCCTGTGGAAAACCCACAACTTTTTTGCTGAGGCACCCTAATGTACAAACATTTATATGTTAAACCATAGACTCTACAGAGGAAAATATATTTATATTTTTAGCCGAAAATTGTTGTTTCAGCCGCCACATGTGTCACATAACAAAATTTTTATCACCACACGACGCGGCACGGCAAATGCGAAAATCCCCTGTGGCTCACTACAGTCATTCATCCTGCAGGCTGTAAGCCAAACAAGCCAATCAGTTATATACTACGTAGACATGCCTGCGCGACTTCATACATGTATCTGAAGCCACAAGTGAATGAGTTGCCGGTGGATTGTTTACACAAGTCATAAAAGCTTGAAAAAATACAAGCAGGAGGGTTGTAACTTTAAATCTGTTGTACCTGTGATTAAGCACAATACTATAAGACGTCGAGCACGCTACCAAGAAGGTGGGGCTAGATTTAAACATAAAGGTGTACTCTACGGCTTTTAAGCATTTTTCCCCGATAAACCACGAGTCTTGACGATAATTCTATTAAATTCTTATTTAGAAAAAATTGCATACTTTTTGTATTGATGACTTAAAAAGAGATTTTGAGGAAATTTCGATGGAATTTAATCTTTGGTATACAATAATTTGTAATATGAAGTCCAAAGAAATACCAAAGGCCATTGATGCATTGCCGAATGTGGATATCATAACAACTTGCGAGTATGAAAGCTCATTTTCACTAATTCGTCAACTTAAAATATATTTAAGAGGTCAAAGTCACAGGATTCGTTGAATGCGCAATCACATTTTTACATTCACATCTTCGAGGGTTGCCTATAATGGCTTCCCCCAGTAATGAAAATATAGTAAAATAATGAACAAGATATAAATTTACAAGAATACTCGCCTGTCGGCCGCCGTAGCCGAATGGCTTGGTGCGTGACTACCATTCGGAATTCAGAGAGAACGTAAGTTCGAATCTCGGTGAAAGACCAAAGTGAAGAAAACGTTTTTTCTAATAGTGGTCGCCCCTCGGCAAGCAATGGCAAACCTCCGAATGTATTTCTGCCATGAAAAAGCTCCTCATAAAAAATATCTGCCGTTCGGGGTCGGCTTGAAACTGTAGGTTCCTCCATTTGTGGAACAACATAAGAATGCACACCACAAATAGGAAGAGAAGCTCGGACAAACACCCAGAAAGGGTGTACGCGCCAAATATATATATATAAGTTAGCGCATTGCACACTTGCAAAGCTAAAACAGAGATTTGATGATTCCCTTGAATCACTCCCACGCTACTGGCTGTTCGTAATTAGATCGCACAGCTTACTCCTACGCCTGCCCGTCTTTTGGATTTTGCAAATAAACAAATCTTACAGCGGTCAAGCTGATCATCAATTTACGTACGTGACTTTTGGCAGCTTGAGGAATGCAGCTGAGAATGCATTCGTACCAACATACAAACAAAGCTGCCGGCGCAACTACACCAACACAAACTCAATAGCTACACCGCAAGTAGGGATTTAGGGTAGATTGTAAGAATATAGTTTTTAGTTGAGATTGGAGTTTAATAAAGAACGGTCGAAAGTTGAGATTGGAGTTTAATAAAGAACGGTCGAAAGTTGAGATTGGAGTTTAATAAAGAACGGCAAAAAATAGAAAAGTGGCGCCCAACTAGCAGGACAACTGAACCCAACTAGCAGAATAACTGAACCCAACTGGCAGAATAACCGAGCCCAACTAGCAGGGCAACTGAACCCAACTGGCAGAACAACTGAATCTAACAACGAAGGATACAATCAACTATTTGTGGAAACGAAGGAAACCTGCACGGCAGAAATGATTGCAATACGTGAAATAATAATACTGTAAGTAATTGTTCGGTTTTGATCCAGTGCAATTAAAGAAAAGTTATATAAAGTTTTTGTAAAGCGAAATACCTTCGGCTCTTTCTTACCTTTTTTTAAAAAAAAAAAAAAAAAAGCAAAACAAAATTAACATGAGTGTAACTAGGGAACAGGTAATAGAAATTTTAAGACAACAAAATGAGCAAAATAAAAAAGAATTAAAAGCCCAGTTGGATGAAGTGATGCAAACTCTTCGGCGCTTAGAGCCGCCATCCGCGGAGAGTTACATTCCCGTGGAAATAAATCCAACTGTGGTCGGGGGCAACACAAATATGGATTTAATAAAATCTATACAAGAATTTAAGGGGGATACTGCTTCTTATCCGGCCTGGCGTTCCGCAGCAGAATTCGCCATTGGCTACTACAAAGAGGGTTCAGAGCAATATTATGTTGCCATGGGGATATTTAGAAACAAGATAGTAGGCCCCGCAAATGCAACGCTCGCTTCCTTCTCAACTGTTTTAAATTTTAAAGCTATAATAGCTAGATTGGACAAAGCATACGCGGACAAAAGACCGCTACATGTTTTGGAAACAGAGCTCAGCGTTCTGAGGCAGGGAAGTTTGTCAATCTGCCAATATTATGATACGGTAGACAAGCAATTAACACTCATAACAAATAAAAATATAATGACTCATTCAAACAATACGCAGCTTGCCGCCGCGCTCAATGATAGAGCTAGAGAAAACGCATTAAGAGTTTTTATTTCTGGCCTAAAGCGGCCGTTATGCGACATTCTATTTTCTGCCAATCCTAAAGATTTGCCTTCTGCACTGGCTACTGCCCAGGAGTTAGCGAACAACCGCATGCGTTATGATTTCGCCAGAACATTTGCGGTTAACAACGTAGCAACTACCACTAGCCCAAAATACCACAATAACTATCCTGGCAATCCCCAAATGCTCAAGGACACCCCTACTCCAATGGATGTAGACCGCGGATCCTCCGCATTCCGACGTACAAAACAGTCCAACCAGAGTTATAGAAAGGGAAATGCCGTGGGAGGGCACCCCAAAAGGGATGCTAATCAATACGTGAATAAACGGGAGCACAGAAGGGGAGATTCAGTAAATTCACGGAAGCCGAAAGTGCAACGGACCAACCATTTGGAGACAACCCCAGAGGTGGATCCACAAAAGAAAATTACTGTGGACCGTGACAGTGATTCGGATGTCGAGATCGCTTCCAATTTCGCGATGGAAGACGAGGTTAATTTTTTAGTATAAGGTCGCTCCTACCTTACATTACCAAGAAGGCGTCGGAGGGGCAGGAGCTTAGGTTACTGATTGATACAGGAACTTCAAAAAACTATATCAAAAATTTGAGCTTCCTAAAGGGAATTATCCCTGTGGAGAGACAGTTTACGGTCAAAACTATAAACGGATGTAATCTCATAGAAAAAAAATGTAAGGTTTTCGTTTTGGGGAAAGTCTCAACTTTCTTCATTCTTCCTAATATAAAGGGCTTCGATGGTATAGTGGGATACGATTTCCTTAAGGAGATAGAATCTAAAATTGATACGACATCCGGATACTTATATTACGAGGGTGGTAAGGAAAAATTAAATAACGTCAAATGTGAGCAAGTTAACTCCATATATTTGGACAAGGACTCGGTCCCAGCTCTTGTGAAAAACGAGTTTGACTCTATGATTAAAAAGAATTTTAAGGCCTTTGCCGAACCTAACCGCGCTTTGCCATTTAATACTAAGGTCAAAGCTAAAATTCGTACCACTTCCTCGGAACCAATTTACACCCGATCTTATCCATACCCGGTTTCGGCGGCAGGATTCATTAATAAGGAAATAGAAATACTGTTGAAAGAAGGAATTATCCGAAAATCTAATTCGGCGTATAACTCTCCGGTCCATGTAGTGAATAAAAAAGGCCTGGATGAATATGGTAAACAAAAGCTCCGCATGGTAATCGACTTTCGAAAATTAAACGAAAAAACGATTGCGGATAAATATCCTATACCAGATATTTCTACCATATTGGCAAACCTGGGCAGTTCCAGATTTTTTACTACTTTAGATCTAAAGTCTGGATTCCACCAGATAATCCTTGAGGAGAAGGACCGCGAAAAAACAGCCTTCAGCATTAACAATGGCAAATACGAATTTAATAGATTGCCATTCGGGTTAAAAAATGCGCCCAGTATCTTTCAACGGGCTATTGATGACGTCTTGAGAGACGACATTGGCCAAAGTTGCCAAGTTTATATGGATGATATAATCATCTTTTCAAGGGACGAAAAGTCTCATATTCAACATGTCGATAAGGTACTGGGGAAGTTGGAAAGGGCCGGTATGCGAGTTTCAGCAGAAAAGACTAAATTCTTTAAAGATAAGGTTGAGTTTCTTGGCTTTATTGTCTCTCGAAGGGGGATAAAAACATGTCCAAATAAGGTCAAGGACATAATCGACTATAGGAAGCCGGAAACACTTCGAGCATTACGCTCTTTCTTGGGTCTGTCAGGTTATTATAGAAGGTTTATAAGGGATTATGCGTCTATCGTCAAACCATTAACAAAGTATCTTCGGGGGGAGAATGGCCATGTGTCATCCCACAAGTCCAAACACACTAAAATAGTCCTTGATGACGAGGCCATTCAAGCATTTAAAAGGGTAAAAAGCATTTTGGCATCGGAAGATGTTTTGCTGTTTTATCCGGATTATGACAAAACATTCGAACTAACAACAGACGCTTCCTCTAGCGCTTTAGGCGCGGTCCTCTCCCAGAATGGTCGGCCCATTACAATGATTTCAAGAACATTATCAAAAACAGAGGAGAATTATGCAACCAACGAGCGTGAGCTCTTGGCTATAGTGTGGGCCCTTAAAAACCTTCGACATTACTTATACGGTATTAAAGACATCGTAATATTCACAGACCACCAGCCTTTAACTTTCGCTATTTCGAACAAAAATCCTAATACAAAAATGAAGCGATGGCGTGCGTTCATAGAAGAATTTTCGCCTAAATTTGTTTATAAACCCGGCAGAGACAACGTCGTAGCAGACGCTCTGTCCCGTCAGTTTTTGAATAATATGACTGATACAGATACTACAGCACATAGCGAGTCATCGCTCTCAAACACAATTAAAACTATCCAGTATCCAGTAAACCAATTCAAAAGACAATTCATTTTGACGAAGGGGGATCATTATCACCAAAGTACAAAAATAATTTTTCAGAAAAAAATTCGTTATACTATAAATTACGACACAATAGTAAATTTGTTGCATAATCTTAAGAAACTCGTAAACCCTAGCGTTACAAACGCTCTTTGTTGCGATCTTCCGACACTATCAGAGATCCAGGGACCTCTTGTCGAAGCATTCCCGGGGGTTAAATTTATTCATACAGAAAAATTTGTAATCGATCTAACGAATCCGAACGATCAACAGGAAGCAATAGCAACGGAGCATGCCCGTGCCCATCGATCTCTGTCCGAGAATTTTAAGCAAATTCTATCAGAATACTACTTTCCCGACATGAGGAAAATGCTCAGGTCAGCTGTATCAAATTGCAAGATCTGTCTGGAAAATAAATACCAAAGAAAACCACCAAATCCGGAAATTGGGAAAACTCCAATCCCAGAGCACCCAGGAGAAATTCTCCACTTAGACATTTTAATTACTGGAAAGCAGCTATTCTTAACTGCTGTTGATAGGTTTTCAAAGTTTGCAATTGTTAAACCTGTTATTTCAAGATGTACCATTGATATAAAAGAAGCTTTATTAGAGGTATTAGGTATGTTCCAAAACACTAAAACAATTGTCACAGATAACGAAAGAGCGTTTACTTCAAATTTAATTAGAAACATGCTACGCGATCATTTCTCCATAGAACAGTTTTTCGTACCCACCTTACATAGCGAAAGCAACGGACAGGTCGAAAAGTTTCATTCAACCCTTTTGGAAATAGCCAGATGCGTGAAGGCACAGCAGCAGATAAGCGAGGTTAAAGATCTGATTTTGCTTGCTGCTTACAAGTACAACAGAACAATTCACTCGGTTGTAGATTCGAAACCAATCGAAATTTTGCAGAACTGCCCAGCGGAGAAATTTGGGGAAATTAGAGATAAATTAATAAGAGCCCAGAATTTAGTATTGAATAGATTGAATGAGAAAAGAATAACCAAAACATATCAGCCTGGTGAAAGGGTGTTTCTTCGACGAAATAAGCGATTGGGAAATAAATTTGAGAAGGTGTTCGTGGAAAAAATAGTAGAAAGAGATTTAGGTACAACAGTACGGATAGAAGGCAGGAAAATTCATAAAAGTAATTTACGATAAAATCAATTTCAGATTGCCGCTTGCCCTAGTCTTCGTCACTAGAGCCAATTTAATTGACTACACCTCCTCACAAGTTATCACCATCCCTCGGGGAAATGTGGCTATTTATAATGAATTCATTTACCTCGTGCACGCCACCAACCTAACAGATTATCGCCAGATAGCTTACGAAAGCCGATGGTTCACATCAAAATCAAAAAATCAGGTAGTGAACGAAAATATTTTGAAACAGCAAGGTGAGGAAATACTACACATAATTCGCACTTTGGAAATACCTAAGAGAATTGCAAGGTCAATAGATTTTCTGGGGTCCGCCCTGAAATTTATAGCCGGTACCCCGGACCACGAAGATTTTGAACTGCTCTTGACAAAGGAAAGCATACTAATAGAAAACAACAATAGGCAGATTAGAATTAACTCCGATTTACAAAATAGAATTAACGAAATTACCAACCTAATCAATACACTTCGCGGAAATCAAACGGATTGGATATTAAAAGACGAGGAAACATTGCTCTGTGAAAATTTGGTAAGAAGAAATAACCATATAATCAGCCAACTAAACAGACTAGCACTCTCCATTGTGTTGGCAAAAAGTAATATCATAAATCCACTTATTTTGGATGACGAAGAGATGGATCAAGCGTTCAATTCCGAACAATTACCCTTTAGTTTAAGTAATTTACTTTTAGTATCTAAGGTAAAAATTTTGCAAAGTTCTGATGTTATTTACTATATTCTTAAGGTTCCTAAGGTTACAAATTTCTGTCAATTCCTAAAAATCTATCCTGTAGTCCATAATAATAGTATCGTAAAGCTAGAGACCACGCTTGCGGCAAAATGTAGCGATACGTTTCAACCACTCGAGAACTGCAATGACACTCTGGTAGCTAAAGTGTGCAAACCGGCTCACTCAGATTGCTTGGGTCAGATGCTAAATAATAAGCAGCTAATTGTTCATCAGAATCGGCATATCACATACCATCAGTTCAAAAAATAGAAGAGGGCATCATTATTCTTAACAACGTGCAACCAACGACAATATTTGATCAACGAAAATTGGAAATAAGGGGAACGTATCTGCTTCTTTTTCGTGACTCTATCACCATAAATGATACAACTTACGTGGTAAAAAGAGAACCGACTTATATCCAACCACATCCTCCAAAAACCGTATCCATTAATTACTTGGAACACCATACGAGTTTGTCCCTACCATATTTGCACCAAATTTATATCGACAACATCTCTCGCATTCACGAATTGAAGGAGGGTATATCTGTTCATCGTAATTTGTTCTGGACGATTTTTTCTTTTCCTCCATTATTATTGATCGCAATAGCAATTTTTTTCATCCACCGCAGAAACAAATTAGCAAGTAATAAAGTAAAAACTCAGAGGGCAGTAGAGGAAATTTTGGCACGAGTCGAGGACGGCTCGTCTTAAGAGGGGGAGAAGTTAGCGCATTGCACACTTGCAAAGCTAAAACAGAGATTTGATGATTCCCTTGAATCACTCCCACGCTACTGGCTGTTCGTAATTAGATCGCACAGCTTACTCCTACGCCTGCCCGTCTTTTGGATTTTGCAAATAAACAAATCTTACAGCGGTCAAGCTGATCATCAATTTACGTACGTGACTTTTGGCAGCTTGAGGAATGCAGCTGAGAATGCATTCGTACCAACATACAAACAAAGCTGCCGGCGCAACTACACCAACACAAACTCAATAGCTACACCGCAAGTAGGGATTTAGGGTAGATTGTAAGAATATAGTTTTTAGTTGAGATTGGAGTTTAATAAAGAACGGTCGAAAGTTGAGATTGGAGTTTAATAAAGAACGGTCGAAAGTTGAGATTGGAGTTTAATAAAGAACGGCAAAAAATAGAAAAGTTATATATATGTATATATAATAATGGCTTCATTGTTTTTCAAAGTCAGTACTCGTCTGCATTCACTCGAACTAATTTTCAAGGCACTTTTGCCAGTTAGTGGTGTATACCTCTAAAACGAGTTGTTAAAAAGCTTCAACGGCTTCTTAGGCGTTGAAAAAAGTTGATCTCGCATTTCATGTCTGATGTTGGGGTACAAAAAAATATAATTAGATTTGACGCACAGCATTGATTGATTCTGCCAAAACAAACGTTTTTGGGTGACCATAACGAAAAAAAATCGAGGGTCACGTTAGAACTCATTGTACCAGCGTTTCACAGTGGGTAAGTATAGTTCTTCAACGCCAAAAGTCGAAGTAAGTACATAAGTTGAATAATTCACTCCTGTCTCGATAATTCACGTCGCAAATCGTAATAAACCATCACACGAAAAGGGGTCATAGGCGAGCATATAGCACGGAAATGGGTTGCAAAGTTCGAAAATGGTGACTTTGATGTCCTACAGCCGAAAGCCTTCTGAATTCGATGAAGAACGTCTCAAATCACTTTTGAAGGAGAAGATCCGCAAACCAGTCGTAAATCGACCGAGAAAATGAACTGCGACCATAAAACAATTCTCAATCACCTTCATTTAATGGGATTTATCGAAGAATTGGTAGCCTGGATGCCTCACAAGCTCAACGAAAAAACAAAGCAAGTCGCCTTCAAATTGCTTCTCAGCATCTCGCCAGACATCGAGCAACACAAGTAAAGGAGTGGGTGGCTCCAAAAGATACACCAAAGCCGAGAGTCAAGTTGGTTCTTCATCCAAAGAAGATCATGATATCTGTTTGGTGGGACCGTGAGGGCATGGTGCTTTGGGAAATGCTCGAAAAGACTGCCATGGTCAACACAGAGCTCTAGATTTCCCAACTACACCGCGTGAATGAGGCTATTCGACTGAAAAGACCTGATCGACATGGTTAAAAACTGGCTCAACAACTTCTTTCACACCAGACCAGGCGGTTTTTGGCGGAACGGCATCAACAAATTGGCCGAGAAGTGGGAAGAGGTCGTAAACAGCAACGGCGAATATATAATTGATTTACTTATTGATTATTGATATACGTATTTTTTTTTGTTTAAATAAAAGTCTTTGATAAAAACTAGGAACTTATTCCCTAACCCAGTGTCATGTATGTATATATTACAAGATAAGCTTCATTAGGAATTATTGCAGGTATTGTGCTTTGTTTAGAATTTTTTCTGAGACTATTGCACGAACGCTTACCAAAAAAACTTGGGCGTATATACATTTCTTTTATTATTTAAGCTTCCTGCATTCACACTCTAAGAAACGTTGAAAATGCTCTATCCAAAGTCGAAATAAATCGCGTTCATATAGAAGAAGAGCGAAGCAGAGTCTGTAATTGAAGTTGCGAACGCGTAGTAGTGTTATTTACTCGCTTACGTTTCAAGTAAACAAAGAAGGGAGAAGGAGGCGAAGCATATTCAGCTCGTAAAATAGCGAAGCAATAGATAATATTTTGTTATAATTTGTGCTTCAACTTAAGAGAAATCGCCAAATATGCGAGTACTTGAGTTATATATACGGTCAGTATTTTCTTTTAATATTTTCGCTTTTAGCTTGACAAAACTTGAAAATCACTTGATATTCGACAGCTACGGAAAAATTGCAAAAAAAAATTTACTTGGGCCGCATTTAATACCAACAGAGACACATCTACACGCACGCTCACGCGCGCATAACTACGAAAAATAATAATATTCTCAATATGGCTCATGGCACTTATTCCTTCAATTATTTACCACACATACATATATTTACAAGCGTATATTTTAAACATGTACAGAAATATATTTTAACCTACTAATTCGATTGTCAATTCCATTGAGTTTGCTTACAATTATCGGGTGTTTTTTTAGCTGCATGAGAACTATAGATATCAATAACTATGCGCTCAGAATGGCAAACTGTGTTCATATTTCTGTTCAGTAAGGTTTGGCAAGACATCATGAATCGCTTAACGCCAGAACACCGCTTCGAAATTTTGGATCTCATGCTTCATTGATAACATGCCATTATATTCTGCTCGTCTCATGCTTACAAGTCTCTAGCCGTTATAAATTCATAGGTCTATATTGCGTCTGTCCTTTACTCATAACTTTATCACTGGAGTCATATTTTGTCCCAACTTGTTGGTAAGGATTCGATTTAAATTTCCCCAGCAATCTCTTAGGAACCTCTACTTTTTTATAATAAAAACAATTAATTCCAGCAATATTTCTTTTGTGTGTATTACTATTTTAAGTTCCAAGCTCTTAAAAAACACCCCATATAAGTATGACGTAGTTAATAAAGGTGATGTACGTTGCCAGCTTTCTTGCTCTAGCTTTACCAAAATATCAAGCGGAAAAGGTCGTGGAGCAGGCCAGGTGAACCAACTCAAACAACATCAAAAGCTGGTATTCATCAAAAAGGTTTTGTTATCAGTTTGGTGGGATTATAAAGAAATTGGCTACTTTGAACTCTTACCACATAATCAAACTATCAATTCTGACGTCTACATTGAACAAATAACGAGCGGCCCGAATTGACAAATCGAGGCAAGGCCACACACATCTTTGGCCACCCGGCAAAAATTATTGGAGTTTGGTTGAGATGTTTTACCACATCCACCATATATGTAGGTATGTAGTGCTGGTCGTCTGATTACTTTTTGTTTCGATCTTTACCAAACTCCTTGAATGGTAAAAATATCAATAATGATAATCGTATCTGAGTCATTTTTTTGCCAATTAAAAACCACAAGTTTTATGACCGTGGCATTATGATGCTGCCTGAAAGATGGCAAAAGGTCATTGATCAAAATGGGCAAACATTACAGAATAAAGTTATTTAGTTTTCAAAGAAACTTTTGTTAAATGTTTAAATATTTTAAAAAAATATTTAAAAAAAACATTTAAAAAAATAAAGCCTAATCGTTATTTTTACTTTTATTTTACTTTAAGGGGTTATATACATTTGTAAGGCTGAAAAATCACGTTCTTTTCAGAATTTTTTACAAAGAACGATTTTATTAAACAAATACAATTTTTAATTATTCAAATAGTGTCTACCTTAAAGTTAACTATAGCATGTAAAGTTAGTGAAAATATTGAAGTGCAAGGCTCCTGCAGATGATCTCCCAAGCGTCCTTCAAAAAAAAGCGTTCAGCGGTGGAGAAAATATGTCCGGTTTGGATTATCTGAAATCGAAAAACCAATTACATTATTTTCTTGGATTGCTAAAGCTAGGTATTAGTCGAAGGAATAGTCAAAATTTTAATTTTTGATAAAATGGCGGCTATAGGAAAAAAAAATCGAATTTTCTACAAAAATTGTCGCGAAAAATTGCCTAAAAAATATAAAAAATAATCAGAATTCTTATTCCTTCAATTATTACTTGGAGGTTGTGTTAAAATTTCAAGACGATCGGTTTAGCCGTTTTTGAGAAATCGTGTCCACCGACTTCGAAAACACTGTTTTGAGAAAAACACGTTTAAAGTTTGAAAAGCACTTTACATAGGGTAAAAATTCTCTGAAACGCGTTTTCAAATTTGCGTGTAACTTCGAAAATATTCACCGGAACGATATTAAATTTCCTGTGTGTATTCTTAATTATATGTATATTAAGAAAATAAAATAAAAACAAAATCGATTTTTTGAAAATTCTAACTGTATATAACCCCTTAATTGATGCTATTCTTTGGTTTACAAATTTGATTTTTCTTTCGCCGGGTACATTCGGATGCCAGCACATAATGATATTACACACTCTTATCGTATGTTTCTAGCTTCAAATGAATGTCTGTTCCATGCAGTTCGTCCTTTTCTTATTCTTTCCGTGAGAAAAAAGTGACACTTTATATTGCTTTCGCTTAATCTTCCTCTTCACAAGCAAGTAATTTCCCTTCTTTTTGTTTGTATATTTGTTTACATTGACGTCACAGCGAATGCGGAAAGCACAATTTTATATTCTACCACTCATTCATGGTACCCGTTGAGGTGACAACCAAGTTACTCTCACTATTTTGCTTCGGATGGCCAAACCTGATAGTCTATCATCCTTGTGTAGGAGAACTACAGCACAAAAAAAAGAGGATTAGGTGTAGCACAATCAGAGTAGAGTAAACTAATTATTACAAGGCCTGTTCACTCAACTAAGATTGTTCATAGAACTCCAAACAGGAATTTAAAAACAATTTTAGTTAATGCATTCAATTAAAAAATACATTTCCTTTGAAATATAGTATCGTATTTAATTCAAACATTTTTTAAATTTTTTTCCAAAAACAGTATTTGCTCCTTTTTCCTCTAAGACACTTCCTTGCAGCTTCATCTCCAAAAGTATATTAAAAGAATTCCTATTTTCGTCGGCTCACTCCATAACCTTGTCAAAGAATGTAAAGGTTCTGGCGCTATTATAACATATATTTCGTTCAATTCTTAATTTTTTTTCACCCTATTCAGTAGAAATGGTGATGTTTCCTCGAACGACGAGCTCAGATAAGCCGGGGTTCATTCAGCCCTAGCTGTGCCGTGATTAAATAGCTGATTTCTAACAAAAAATGAAATACAATTTTCGTTTGCCAAGTCTTTAAAATAAATTGCTTTAAAAAGCGCAAGCAAAAGCTCTTGCTTTGCTCTTGAAAATTTAATTGCTTTGAATGTTGCCGCCAAGCAACACTTCTTTTGTGCACATTTTATTTGATTTCATTCCAAAATTTCCGTCTATGAATTCAATTTCTGTACATTTATACATGCATAAATATGTACGTATACACAGCAACATAGCGCAACACAGATTTGCAGCGCTTCACCAACCAAACATAACCAAACGAGCGCTGCGCACGTTAACAATTTTAATTTTGCGCCCACTCGCACGTTCTAGCGAACGTTAAAGGTCAACAGGAAAAGTAGAAATTTATCTATTACATAATATTTGTGTTTGTACATACGTTTACATATGCATATATGTACACATAGCGCATAAAATCTGCGTACACCCTTCAAATATTTTTAAAATTATTAAAAACTTAAAATAAATTTATAGTTAAAAACATACAATATTTTATTTATTTATTCTTTCATTACATTTTTAAGTTACAAAACAAAATAAAATAAAATAAGAAGATTTCTGACTTTATTGTTTAAATAACGGTAATAACATGTAAATATAGCAACGAGAAAGTCAGCGTGCAGTTTGTTTCTTTTAATAATACCGTTACTTTATTAGGAATTTTTGCGTTTTTGCGCAGTTTTCATTATTTGTTATTATCAGGTCAGTCCATAGGTTTGTGCGATTTTTAAAGGTGGTTTCAAAATTAATAAAAAATGTGTTTAAAGTAGTTATTAATCAATAATATATTTTCCTTAATTATTTACAATGTCTTCCCAATGTTTAGGCAAATTTTTAATTCCCTGCTCAAAAAATTGTTTTCCTTGGAGCCAAAATACGCTTCGATATTCCTTTTTATAACTTCTTTTGAGGAGTAGTTCTTGTTGCTCATATGGGATTGAAGACCACGGAATTGGTGATAATCACAAGGTGCAATATCCGGAGAGTATGGTGGATGCGGCATTAGCTCCCATCCGAGCTCGTTCAGCTTGCCTAATATTTGCCTTGCGGTAGGAGGTCTTGCGTCGTCGTGGTGAAACAAAACTTTGCGCCTATTCACTAAAGACGGTCGATTTTTTTTAAGCGCCTCATTCAGGTTTGCTAGCTGATGGTAATAATAATCAGCAGTTATCGTCTGGTTTGGTTCCAGAAGTTCATAATAAACAATACCGCCCATATCCCACCAAATAGACAGGAGAATCTTCTTGGGGTGAAGGCCATCTCTAGGGGTCGGTTCTGGTGTTTCTTCTTTATCTAACCGTTGGCGTTTGCAAACAGGATTATTGTAAACGACCCATTTTTCATCACCACACCTTTCGCAACTGAACCAGGTACCTGTGAACTGTTCCATGCGATGAATTTAACCTCTGAACTATCATATCGACTGTCAAATTTGGCTGAGCTTCCACGAGTTCGAGCAAGGGGTCGGAGTTAAAGACTTCAGGATGACAAGCGCGCGGGGCATCCTCCACGTCGCAGTTACCTCTTCGGAATTTTGAGAACCACTTTTGCGCAGTCCTTACACTCACGGTATCCTCTCTGTGAACAGTGATTATTTCTGCAGCAGCAGTTGTTGTTGGTTTTTACCACTTTTATAAAAAAAATACAAAATATGCCTCTTATACGCATTCGAAGATTCCATTTTACTTTTTAACAACACGTGCTTCTATCCGCGATTAAAATCACTTGTTGAATGCGCAATATGTCAAAGAAAATATAAATAGTTCCGTTATATTCCGTAAATAATTTTTCGTATGCAAAAATCGTTAGAAAATGAAATTATGGGTAAAATACGCACGAACTTATGGACTGACCTGATATAATTTACGCGTTAGCGAACTCAGTTGCACATTTTATTTAAAAGTAGTAATAATATGAAAACATGGAAACCAAACAAAATAAATTATAAATAAAATAAATTTGAAATTAGACTAGGTTAGGTTAACCTGGCTGGCTGAAAGCCATCACATGAACCTATTGATCCTTACTGTTACCAGATGGAGCTAGACTCTTACGTTTCTTTGTAGTAGACATCTTGTAATACGTCTGCGTCTTTTGCGAATCTAAGTAAACTTTGGAGCTCTATCCCCGAGAAGTATTCTAACTTCTCATATTGTAAAGCTCCGAAGCATTTTAATCTGGTTCTAGGTAATGCAGGGTAAGAACATAGGAGGTGTTCTAGCGTTTCCCTCTTTTTCAGGTCATTGCAAAATCTACAGCTATCATTGTTTGTAATTCCTATCTTGTATGCGTGCGACGCTAGCAAATTGTGGTCTGTCAGCATTCCTTCGATATTTCTGCTTTCTTTTCTAGACAGAGCTAGTACGAATCGGACGTATATATCTTTATTCTGTGTATACAGGATTTTCACGGTGTATACAGATTATTCCACCTCCTATCTATCCGTATTTTCATGTCCACAGCGATGTCTTTGTATACCGTATTTAAAGGTTTCAGTATGTCGTTTTCTTGTTCGAATTATCTGTGAACTGCACTTTTGGCAATCTCATCTACAATTTCGTTTCCTGCAATGCCCTCATGTCCGGGTACCCATTAGATATGCAACCGTCTGTCTGCAGCTAATCTCTTTATGGCTTCCCTGCTTTTTAGAACATTTTTAGATGAAGTTTGCTGCTTTTATCGCAGCTTGGCTGTCAACGTATATATTTATTTTGGAGTTGCTCGATGCCTTTCCGAATGCTATTTCCGCTGTCTTACCTACAGCAAAGACTTCTGCTTGAAAGATACTACAGTGGTCAGGAAGCTTAAATGGCTGCCTGATGCCTAGCTCTGCGCAATAGATCCCTGTCCCTACTCCGTCTACCATTTTCGAGCCATCATTAAATATACTATTAAGAGTATTTGGGTTATGTTTCATTCCTTTTTTCCATCCCTTTTCTTCTATTGTTGTTCGGAATTTCTTCACTCAATTGCATTTCGGAGTCAGATAGTCTGTTTGGACCCTATAACTAATGCCTATTGAGCTATGTCCGAATGTTTTACAGGTAAATTCGTCAGTCGCGCTGAGTCGTACGGCGGATTTAGCTGCTAGACATTCCGCCCCAATATCAATCGGTGACAAATTGAGTATTCTTTCAAGCGCTGCCATTGGAGTAGTTCTCAACGCACCTGTTGTGCAGAGTGCACCAAGACATTGAATACTTTCCATAGGCTTTCTATATGTCGGTTTTCTTAGCGCACTCCACCACACCAGAGAACCGTATAGTAATATTGCCTTTACTATAGCTGAGTAGCACCAATACATTATAGCAGGAGATAGACCCCATGTAACTCCCAGCATCTTTTTACATGCGTATAGTGCGTTGTTGGCCTTTTTCTTCCTCTCTAATATATTGGACTTCCACGATAATTTGCTATCCAAAATTACTCCAAGGTACTTTGTGTGGTTTTTAAGAGTTAGTTCCAAGTCGTTTAGCTGCGGGGGTTGCCAATAGGGGATCTTGTACCTTCTAGTAAAAAGTATCATATCCGTTTTATCAGCATTTATTCCTAGGCCTGCCTGTGTTGTCCATTGGTGCACTGCTGCGAGTGTATTATTCATTATATCACTCACGGTGTTTAGGTATTTGCCTGTCACTAATATGGCTATGTCATCTGCATATGGTACTAGTGTCGATGCCGTTCCTTCAAATTTCTTTAGTAACTCATTAACTGTGAGTAGCCAGAGAGGTAGCGATAGAACACCACCCTGTGGCGTACCCTCGCATGCTACTTAACTAAGTTCAGCTTCGTTCCATTCCGCCCTTATTATTCTACAGCCTAACAGATTCTTTACCCATGAATAAACAACGGGTTCTGTATTCGTTGTATTTAAGCCCCTTAAAATGGCTTCTCTCGACACTTTGTTGAATGCACCACTAATGTCTAGAAATACTCCCAAAGCATTATCCTTGTACTGTAGAGCTTTCTCTATGACTAACACTAGTGAGTTTAACGCAGTCTCTGTGGATATGCCTTTAGTATATGCATGTTGTGCCTTAGACATAAAGTATGACATCCTATTTTCTCTGATGTGTGCGTCAAGTCCTTTGAGAATATTGGGTTGTTCTTACCCTCGCTCATCTTTTGGAGCATGGCTGGAAAAATTCCGACTATGCCTGGATTGTAATAAACTATTCCTGATGTTTGCTACGTTATCTCTCAAGTGATCTAAGTAGTCTATGCATCCTGGAAAATGCGTAGTGACTAGATCTTGTAGTGATTCTTCACAACTATCAGTCCAGTCTCCGTTAGTTTTGCGAATTAAATTCGGCGTGGTGGAATGTTTCCTGAGCCTAGCCGCTTCGTTTGTACTTTTTATACTGCCACTAAAGTCTTTCTATGATTCTGTTTTGGCCCTACATACCTCTTTCTTATATGTTCGTCGTAGATCGTTATATTCCTCCCAGCAGGATTCATTGTCGGCTGCCCGTGCGAACTTATAGAATTCTAATACACTTCGCATTTTTGATCCCAGATCCTTGTTCCATCAAGGTGGCTTTGATCTGCGTTTTAGAAATATTTAAAAAGAAAAATAATTATGAAAATATGTGAATGGCTTCTGAAATATTGGCAAAGTTATTGGGAGAATGTATTCCTCCGTTCTATGCCTAGTAAAGATTTCAAGCAAATCGGCATTTTAACATCTAAGGCCAGGTATGGGCATCCAAGAACACTATCGGCCGCAGCATAATCAATATGGCAAAGGTTAACCCTCGAATTATTTCCTAAAAAAAAATTTGAAAACGTTAGCCAACATTTAAAAAAAATATTTGTACTGAAACTGCCAGAAAAATTTTACAAAAAGCTAGATACCATGGGCAAGGGCGGTTCAATAAGTACCCATGTTTGATGACAGAGGGCGTTCCTGAGGGAAGTTGGTGTTAGCATCACGCGCTGCCATCTATTAAATGGCGGCAAAACAAATTTAAGACTGATTGATGGGTTAGTTTGGATCTGGCATCTATTCGAGTAAGACGTGTTTCGTGATTCAAGATGGAATCAGAGCAGTATCGTTCGCTAATGCGCTTTTTTTTGGATGGAAATAAATGCGAGGAGATAAAAGCAAAGTTGGATGCTGTCTAAGGGGTCGCTTCGCCATCTATGACCACAGTTAGATATTGGTTCAACGAATTTAAACGTGGGCGAACATCCGTTTTTGATGAGGAGCGACCGGGACGCTCGGCAGACGTGGTTACCGAGGAAATCATTCAAAAAGTGCACGACATGATTCCCGCTAATCGACGAACGAAAGTGTGCGAAGTAACTGAGGTCATAGGTATACCGATCGGAACGGCTATTAATATTTTAAATGATTGGCGATGAAAAAAATGTCTCCCGATAAGTGCCGCAATTGCTCTCAGTGGACAACAAACGTATGCGGCTGTTAACTTCGAAGCAGTGTTTAGAGCAAATTAAGCGGGATAGGAAGGAATTTTCGCGTCGAGTTGTCACCGTTAATGAAGCTTGGATACATCATTACACATTTGAAACTAAGCAACAATCATTCTCATGGATTTCTTAGAAAAAGAAAGAACGATCACTGTACAATACTTCATTGAGTTTTTGGAACGCTTTCAGAAAAAATTTCGATCAAACGAGGAAGCTATCGCCGAGACAGAAGCGTATTTTGGAGATCTCGACAAATCCTTTTTTTTTTTTGGAGGGGTTAAAAAATGACCGAAGCGTTAGAAGAAGCGTATCTTTCTAAACGGGGACTGGGGAAAAAAAATGTCTTCATATCTAGCATGGGTACGTATTAAACCCCCTCGTATAGTCGATCGAAGAAACCCGTTTATTTCACTTGTTGAACGGGCGAGAGCGCATTGAATTTTCTAATAATAATATACAAAAGTAAGCCTCCACAGTTTTGGAAGCATGTAATTTTTTCAGACGAAAATAAATTTTGTACTTTTGGGATAAAAGGTCGTCAAATTATTTGGCGCAAATCAGGAATTGCTCTAGAGATATAACATCTTGTTGGTACAGTCAATCGGATATTATTGATCGGATAAATGGGATATTTAAACATTAAACAAAACAAAAAACAATTTGAAACAGAGTGCCGAAAATTTTAGCTTATCAAGAACGTTTTGGTCCCAACAAGATAACAACCTAAAACACAACACCGATGTCGTTAAGCTTTGGCTCTCGTACAACGCTCCAAAACAGGTGAAAACACCCACACAATCGCCGAATCTCAATCCTATTGGATATCTGTGGGATTTATTAGAAAAAAGAATTAAACAATATGAAATAACAAGTAAGGAGGCTTTGTGAAGTGTTATGGGGGCAAAATGGGCGAAGATTACAACTGAGGAAACAGAGAAGTTAGTAAACTCAATGCGAAACAGATTGAGTGAAGTCCTTAAACATCGTGGCTCTCCAACAAAATATTATTTTTCGATTTTTAATATTAATTTTATTTACATGTTGCTGAAATTACTTACCGTTTTGTAAACAATGACTACCGCAGTAGCTGAATGGGCTGGTGCGTGACTACCATTCGGGAGTGCGTAAGTTCGAATAGAAACAGTTTTTTCTAATAGCAGTCACCCCTCGGCAGGCAATGCAACCCTCCGAGTGTATTTTTGCCATGAAAAAGCTCCTCATAAAAAATATTCGCCGTTCTGAGTCGGCATGAAACTGTAGGTCCCCCCATTTGTGGAACAACATAAGAACGCACACCACAAATAGGAGAAGGAGCTCGGCCAAACACCTAACTGAAGTACACGCGCCAATTATATACTTTTATTTTTTTTTATGTACACAATGAAATGAAGAATCTTTTTGTTTTCTTTTGGTTTTGTAACTTAAGAATGAAATAATAATGAATGAAAGAATAATAAAATAAAATACGTGTTGAACTATAAATTAATTTTGAGTTTTTAATCAATTTAAAAATATTTGTGAGTTGTACGCAGACTTTATGGACTATGTGTACATAGTACATGCAAATTTGCATATATGCGTGTGTTTTATCATTGGTTTCCCAACTCGTTGCGATCAACAAATTTCAGCTTTGGCGTAAAACTTTTGCTTTCTTCTCGTAGCAGTTGGCGCGACTCCAACGAAACTACGCGACGTGCATTCCCTTTTGTTATGCATACACGCTGGTTGGCATGCTTTTTAAATTTTTTCTCTTATTCTTTGACTATACCTGTCTTCTTGAGCACCAAAGTTACGCCTTAACGTGCTTGAGCAGCCTCGAAAGCGCAATGAGATAAGAGATTATTTCGCACGTAGGCACGTTCAACTTTCGTTATCCTGACTGGCATGCCTTGTATTGCCACCGACGCAACGACACTTCCGCACATTTGGTTATTCGCAAGTATTTGCGTGCCTGGTAAACAGTTGTTTGTTGAAGGGGCACAGTGTTTTACTTTAGGAAAGCTGCTGAAGCGCAACGTAGTCAACCTATTTTCGAAGCGAAACAGCTACTGAAAGGTGTTATGGCCGAATCGCTGTGAGCGGCTTAAATGATCGCCAAGTTTTGATTAACTGCCAAGAAAGGTTTACTGTGGTTTAGAGAGATTGGAAGAAAATAATAAACAAATTATAAGCAAGTTCGGTTAGGTCAATCAATCAGTTCGACGCTCTACGGCGTTAAATAATTGACCAGATTGAAGCAGGCGATTGACCCGAAGCGTCAAAAATTAGGCAATAAAAAGTTGATTGTTTGAGGATGGGCAGCTCTATAGCATATGCCGCACTATACAGACCTGCCACTAAGCGCTTATGAGCTATTGAAGAATTTCCAAAATGTTCAGAGTCTTGCAAAAATGAGCTGGTCAAATGTGTTACCAATAGGGGTTCAGCGGATTGTTCTTCAACAATATACGGATCTAATGCTGGTAGGCAAATTTTATGGGACGTTCAAGAGAATCGATTTTACAATTTTCAGCACTTGCTCGGGGGTATGTTGGGTTGATTTTTACACTCCTACATATAATGCAGAACGATTACCGAAAACTTGTTGAAAGTATGCTTTCAGAACTTCAAGACGTAGTTTGATCATTTATCATAATTTGTCTGTTTAATTATTTATTTATTATTATTTTTTTTTTGCTTCATTTTTTTTTTATAAAAATATAGTCCATTTGTAAGAGGACAGATGCCTGTAAAATTTCGAAAAAATTTTTTTTTGTTTTTTTTTCATAAAATGTTAATATAATCCTTTAAGAATATGTCAAACAATTTTTAGAATGTAAATTTAAGTATTTCTTATATTATAGATCGTCAACCGTGACTACTCTATTCTTTGCGTTCGAACGCTGGAAGAGGTATAGTTACGTTGTATTCAAACTTTAGACGCGTTTTTCTCAAAACTATATTTTTCGAATAAGCGTACACGATAACTCAAAAAGCTATTGACCGATCTCTCTGAAATTTTGCACACATCTTTTTTGTGATATTACTTTCTATGTGAATTTAGAAGTTTTCGAAAAAATATTTTCGAATTTTTCGCTAATTTTTTCGCTAATTTTTTTCCATTTTTTTTTTTTTTATTCATATAGAAATTATGACATTGATAAACAAAAAAAGTTTGGTTTTTTGTATTCAGGTCACTGACACCGATGCTACAATGCCCACCAATTGAGAAGCCCCGCTGCGACCTTCCTGGAAGAATTGCGTGTACATCCGCCATTTTAAATTATTAAAATAAAAAAAAAATGTTTATATAATATTATTTTAATGTATAAATAAACTGTATGCCAATTTTGAAAAAAATATATTGACTTCTTCATTTTAAATAATTTTAATGAAAATCAGGGAAAATATGGCCGTTCAGGTATCTTTCCCCTTAACAACGGCCATATTAAACCCAGTTTGAAATTTTGTACAAAGTATATGAAAATTCGACAAATTTTAAGCTTTTCGGGGTTTGAATAAAAAAAAAAACAAGAATGGAATACGACTTTTATAGTCCATTAAACTTATTTATGTTTTCAGTTTTTTACATAAAACTGTATACCACAACAAAAATAACAGACCACTTTGATTCGCCAAGTGTTATCAAGTGGCAAATAGATGAAGCAACTGGTATTCATGAACATATATTTGTAGCACTGGAGAAGAACTGCCCAAAATTACATTTGTTTGGAAGCACTTAAGGGTTTTAGTAAGACTGCGGAGACATTTGTTGTTTCAACTCGTTACTTGTGACGCTCGTACTCTCCCAGTGCTCTCTGTGTTCTCGTTCTTCTTAATGTTGTTGTTGACTGTACAAGAACTAAACAATTGCAGGATGTGTGACGACGGGGAAACCCAAGAATGATAGAAAGAAGATTGCGCCCATCAGAGATTACGTGACGTCACGTTTGCTGAGTTGTGCAGTATTGCCAACCATTTGCTCTTCGCAATAAATTTAGTGCTTTTTTATACAGAAAATGCGAAAATTTTGAAGTTTCGTGTTTGTTTCTTTTTCTTTTAATTTAAAGCTACCGTAACTTTAGGTTAAAAAAAAACTCTATTATTATACAAAAGAAGGTTAAAAAAGGCCACTCTGAGAAGATTTTAGTGCTAATGAAAATTAGTTGGTTTTTATAAAATTTGATATTTTGAAAGCGTGAATTTAATTTTTTGCTCCTTTTAAGGTTATGGAAGAATATTAAATGTCCCTCTCTCAACTCTTCTTAAGATTGAAAACTTTTTACACGTTAAAGGCGTTTGAATTTACTGAATGCGGATTAAAACCATAGAGGTGTAATCGTTTCTTCCGGCCATCAATCCTTAGTGGGGCATAGGGCATCAAGAGGTGTATTCAGAGTAAAAATAAGCAACAAAATACCAGAAAATACTAAAGAAACCATACTGACATTTTTACAAAAAGAGTACCTTATCTAGTTACATAACTTCAAATATAGCAAAAAAGTCGTTCCCTTAACAAAAGATTCTCGCTTAACAAAAAAAAACTCATAAATTAAATTGTACATAAGCATAACACATTTATTTAAAACAAAACGCACATTTTAAAGACAATTTGTAACGCATACAAAGTTTTTCAAGTAATTCAATAAAAATTTGGTATTTTATTTTCTTTAAATGCGTTTTTATATCCAAAGCTAGGCAACACTGCAATAGCGGGACATAGATTTGACTGCTGAAATGAGAAGAAGAAGAAATAGTTGGAAATTAAAAATGTAAATAAAGCGAGAAATGTCATATTGGCTGATAAGAAATATAAAAAAGCTTATATCACACGCTTTATTGAGGTTCTTACTATCACAATTTTTCACTGCACATTTCATTTTTCCTTATTTTTCACTTATACACTTCCACGAATTATCTTATTTTTGCGTAAATATTCACTAAAAAGTTTGGTTAATTAACACACATTTCAAAAAAGAAACGAATATTCATAAACATCAACAATAACCGCAATCATGGACAATGTGACCAGATCTTAAAAAAAAAGTAAAGTTAAATAAAACTAAGTGAATTATTGAACTAATTTTTAAAAACTGTATATTTTACAAAATTAGAACATATTACAAAAATTTCATGAAGAAATAACTAAAACTCGGAGACTAAATAACAAAAAAATTCTAAATCAAGTTACGAAAATATTAATCTGGCCATATTGGTGCTAAAATCACGTCACTCATTGTCAAATTCGCTGAGAGCAAAGTAACGGAACCACGATAGGCGCCATCTCATTATTCTCTGCATCGTGGGCATACCTCATAAAACTAAGATAACTCATTATTTTAAATGCTGCTAACTTCCTTTCAAGAGAGTCTCATTAGACCGTGTTCATACATATATGGAGACTTTTGTTGTAATTTTATGGGTTTCCCCCACGATGGAAAGAATAATAAGATGGCGCCTATCGTGGTCCCGTTACTTTGCTCTCAGCGAATTTGACAACTAGTTACGTGATTTTAGCTCTAGTATGGCCAGATTACCATTTTCGTAACTTGATTTAGCTTTTATTTTTTGTTATTTAGTCTCGGATTTTAGTGCTTTCTTCATGACATTTTTCCAGCTGTTCTAATTAAAATGTAATGCTTATAATTTTGTAAACTATACATTTTTTAATAATTATTTAAATAATTCACCCAGTTTTATTTAGCTTTACTTTTTTTTAACATCTGGTGGCATTGCCCGCGATTGCAGGTGTTGTTGGTATTCTTCTACTTTCGGCAGTCAAATCTCTCTCTCACTACTGCAGAGTTGCCTAGCTTTGGATATACAAACGCACTAAAATGCCCATTCAAAGAAAATAACCCAACAAATGTTTATTGAATCACTTAAAGAACTTTGTATGCGTGACAAATTGTCTTTAAAATGTGCGTTTTTTTTTAAATAAATGTGTTATGCTTATGTTACAATTTAATTTATGAGTTTGTTTTGTTAAGCGAGACTCTTTTGTTAAGGGAACGACTTGTTTGCTATATTTGAAGTTATGTAACTAGATAAGGTACTCTTTTTGTAAAACTGTCAGTATGGTTTCTTTAGTATTTTCTGGTATTTTGTTGCTTATTTTTACAATGAATACAACTCTTAATGTCCTATGTCTCACTAAGGATTGATGACCGGAAGAATCGATTACACCTCTATGGTTTTAATTCGCATTCAATAAATTCAAAGGCTTTTTAAAATGTGTAAAAAGGTTTTCAATCTTAAGAAGAGTTGAGAGAAGAAGATTTAATATTCTTGCATAACCTTAAATTGAGCCAAAAATTAAATTTGCACTTTCAAATTATCAAATTTTATAAGAGTAAAAAAATTTTCATTAGCACTAAAATCTTTTTTTGCTTAATAATATAGTTTGTTTTTTAACTTAAAGTTTCGGTAGCTTTAAATTAAAAAAAGAATCAAACACGAAACTTAAAAATTTTTGCATTTTGGGTATAAAAAAGCATTACATTTATTGTGAAGAGCAAATGGTTGGCAACACTGCACAACTCGGCAAACGTGACGTCACGCACTCTTGATGGACGCAATCGTCTTTCTATCATTCTTGCATCGCTTGCTCTACTCAAGAGTGACTCAAAAAGAGTGACTTTCATTAGATTTTAAGGCGTATGTTCCCAGCTAGACCATACTAAGGGATTTACAAATACATAAGCAAACAGTGGTGAATTCACGCTACAAATGCAATAACATTGCTCATTGCTTATGAATGTGAAAGCGAGATGGCTTCTAATGTTACTTAATATGTGTACAAGTGAATGTGTCAATTATTTGTCAAAAATTGGTGCCACCAAAGACATAGAAAACAAGTTGAAAAACAAGGAATACCTCACAGCAGTGATGATATGAAAAAATATTACAAAGTTGAATATAATTTGTTGTATTCACATTTTTACAGAAAATGTACTTGTATCATGTGAAAGGCGGTAACGGAACCATCGGCGGGGTTTTCAAAAAATTGAGTTGTGTACTGTTTCACACGCTTTTAGAACACTGTACCTCAGCAACTTACTAAATTCGAAGCCGCACGCTTAACACGCTCCCAATTACTTTGTGTACTTCTGCAGCCTTGAATGTCAAGTGAAACGACCGCCCGAACAGTGATTTCGAGATTTTTTTTGTTTAACCTATTACCTGCACATAGCGGCATATCGAGCTACATACATTTTTACACCCGAATAGGTATAACTTAGGGATTTAAATACAATAAATATGAATGTATATGCCCTTTTTGCATACATAGACGTATATTAGGGCGAGTCAATTTTTCTTCAACATCATTCCTAGTAGATTCGGATCAAAAGTCTATTAGAGCGTAACTCTAAAGGCAATTTCGAGCCCCCATATTGTAAAGGAAGCTATTTTTAATTAAAATGAAATGAACATAAAGATTAATAAAGGGTCTTTCAAAAGTAACGCCTTGATGTCTGTAGCGAATAATTCCTGGACTATACCCTTTTCTACAAGTATGTCATCTTTGACACTTATCAAGTAGACAGATGTACAACTCCAGACCATAGAGAAACTTGTTAAAACTATTGAAGCTTATTAAGAAAATAGTCGATCTTTAAGAACAACACATTGAAAAATTCGTGATTTTTTTGGTAGATAAATCGTCCGAATAAGTCGACAATTCAAGAGTTGGTGAAAAACTTTCAAAAAACTGGTTCTATCAAGCATAGAAAAACAACTAGCAGACCAAGAACTGGACCGTATCTTGCGGCCGTAGCGCAAAGTATTGCTGAACAACCAACATCGATATCTCGACGTCCTCAACAGCGAGTCATTCATGAAGCGACGGCGACTGTTTGGTGGATTTTACTTGTAGACCAGCTCGTGGTGGAAATTTAAATCATGTCATTTTTCACATAATATGGAGCAAAGTATTGAAGCCTAAAATAATCTAATTTTTTAAATGTTTAATTTCCAAACAACATTTACCCCCTTTATACTTATACTAAAGTATTGTAGTATAAACATCTTTTTTTGTTTGTCTTTAAACTTGAAAATTTTTGAGACGAAGAATTTATTTTTGATACTAATTTTTTATTTAGAGAACCCCAAAATGGAGCTACAAAGTAAATTATTGTAATTGTCAAATATTTTAGTATTTAGTAATTGAATGCATGTATATTAGTTTTTTTTATATGTAAATCGAACTAAAACCTGTAGGAAACCAAAAACAATTTGAGTTTTCTATAATTCGAAATTTTATTTAGAATTTCGTTTTTTCAACTAACAACGTATCTGAAATTACTTTGATTTTAGGTGTTTTCTACTTTTAACATGACGTGTCTATTTTCTGCCTTTTACTTTCTTACCCTCTCTATTTTCTTATGAAGAAAATTGCCTTTAGAGCAATGCTCATGGTGAAAAGATTTTTAGAAGAATGCTATTTAGCAGATCGTTATTCGGCTCTGAGCTAATTTGGCAGAATGAGCTGATAGGCTCATGTCACTTGCAATGTGTTTAACAAACCTTAGCTTGTGTTAGTGATATACGAAAAAAATCTGCCAATTATATTCTGAACAACGACTGATTGGACGAGTGGGTGCCGAAGTTCCCCTCACTATTTTCTTTTTTACCATAGTTAAATAGCAAACCTGGTAATCTATCATCCCTGAGCAAAGCTCTATTGAACTTTTTTTCTTACAATTTAATGTACGAAAAAGTCGTTCCATGCGAATTGACTCGCCCTAATGTACATACACATGAATGAATATCCCTGTATATATGTTGGTATAGCAAATAAAAGCGCAACAGCATGAAAGTGCAAACTTCATGGCCACAACCTTAACTTTTGCTTCTGCTTTCTATCTCCGCCCCGTTCATTGGCCTTACATAATATTTGTTCTTGAGGAAAGGATTGGTAGTTGTTTGCAGATTTACAAATCAAATTTTGCATATGACTTTTACGAATTCGTCCTTGAAATTTCAACGTTTTTCGACTGCTGTTGCCATTTCGCTAAGATATGTATGTGTATGTACATATGTACGAGTATGAGTTTGCCGGAGCTCTGTTTGACTGGCTACACATACAAATAAGTATGTAACCAAATACATTTTCAGATACTTATTTTGAATAGATTTTTATTTATTTCATTTTATCAATTTTAGCTGTAAAAGCTTAAGAGGCAAGGGGCACCTAACTACAACAGCAACAACAAATTGAACGAATAGAAGCCCGTAGGCGTCGTATTATTTAAGTATAATAGTCATACTCGTATTACAATAATTGAAGACAGGCATCTATTGATTTGTATTTATGTATATCTAAGCCTCATATTACCTCAACGAGTTAGGTCACAGAAAAATTAAAAAAAAAAAACGATTTTCTTCTGAAATTAAAATATGCCTTAATACCGTAAAAATTACTTACTCGAAGGAAAAATTTCTAAATACTTCTATTTTAGTTTAGTTTATGAAAGGTGCTATGAACGATCGTTCTCTAAATATTTTTATTTTATGCGCCACCTCAGTGGCCTAGCCCCATAATTTAAATCTGAATGTCAACAATTATTTTTATATACATATATTTTTCATAAAAAAGTTATCCCAATGTAAATGAGGGCAAGATTATTCAGTCGAAGCAAATTTTTCAAAAGCTTGCTAACATTACCTGAACGCTTAAATGGTCATTGCAACAATGAGGCCCAATAAAAATGTATATAAACCTTTAAGTTATAATTTAGAATATTTTTTTTTTGTATATAGTAACAGTTTTTTATGTTTCTGCTATTATTTATAAGGAAGTTTCTTGTTCAAAAACTTAATAATTCTCCATAAAATATTTTTTTGACGTGATAACGTCTTATAATTCGATTTAGCCGGCTGCACGCACAAAAAAATGCGTCGTTATCTTGCTCAATCGTCGTAATCTTGCTCATTCGTCGTTATCTTGCTCAATCGTCGTTATCTTGCTCATTCGCCATTATCTTGCTCATGCGTCGTTGCCTTGCTTGAACTGCAAGCGAGAGCGCGGAACGAACGACAAAGAGCGCAATCGGCCCCCGCATTCGGCAACGTTCCACATCCGGCTCTCTCCTACTTGAGTGAGCATATATAGGTATATATGTATATACGCATATGTATATAAATTCACATATTTGTACTTGCATATGCCTTCTTCCTATGTGCATGGTAATGAACCATTTCTCTGTTGAGAATAGGTCGATGATAGGAAAAGTAAGAAATGAAAGGGGGTGTTTTGAGTGTAATGTGTCTTGAAAAAGGCAAATCGATAATGTTGCCTCTTAGTGTTGTTGACTTATTAACGTCTGAAGCACAATCGATCATTACATCAGTATTTTCTTATGACGTTGTCACGTTAAACTATCGTCAGTAAACCGACTTTACAGACAACCTCTTTTTTAAGCTTAAATTTAGATGTGTTTTAGATTTGCGCTAATAGATATGCTCTTAAATTTGAAATATTGTTGATAACTTCCCTATTTACTAAATAAAAATTGTTTCCAAACATAAAATTTTTGAGGTTTTTAAAACAGTCCCGCCAAACTGATCACAACTGATTGTCCTGCTTAACTTAATGTAGCTTCATTTGAAAATTCGCCTTTGAAATGAACCCTGCCAAATATTGTAATCCGTCTTCTTGAATCAATTTCATCAATCTATGCACATAAATTTTTTTTTTCTTGTTCACTCCTCTCGGGAGCATAGGGCCTCGACAAGACTTGTCTTGCGTAGGTTTCGTTAATCTTTTTGATTTCTGATAGGGTAGGTGATTAGCCTGCCGCTATCAGTCCTAAGTATGTAGTGGGAATACTCACCTGTCGTTGCTTGGGAACAACGTCTTCTTACTGCTTGGAACGCCATTTGTGTGTCGCACTTTGCTACCAGAAGGATCACACAGATGGTTGAGGACTTTGCTAAAGTGGTTTTTCTGCGCTATTACCACGGCTGCCCGCTTCCCTTGCTGGCGCCACTGATGCAATGTGTAACTGTGAGTTTTTCTTTGTTATTGCTTGTTTTTAGCAGCCACAATGCAAATAATGCGCTGACTATTGTGAGGGAGAAAGGATGGAAAGGATAAGTTTTTGGGTTTGAGGAATGAGTTGTTTTCTTTTTTTTCGATTTCGTTGTTCAAAGTTGTTCTACATATGACACACGACTTGCTTGGCATTATTGTTTTCTGATTCAAGCAAAGTTTTTCAATTTTATAATTTCGGAGCTGCAATCGGTTGCGTTTTTTTTCAAGTCACATATTGTAAAATTTGAAAATTAAAAAAATTTACATAACAAATCTGCCGAATAACAATGCTGCCTGTATTCAACACAGACTGACTTCCTAAACTGCGCTTTGCAATTTATCACTGCGATGCTAGAATCACTACGGTGCAGTTTTTAATACCACTGCGATGCATCTTAAAATCTGTGATGAAGGCCTTGCGTTTGTGAGGTGTATCAACAAATTAATGCATGGCTTGAGCAATTTATTATTGATATTTAACATCTTATTTTTTCTTACTAAGAAAGAGAAATAATTTAATAAAAAAGTTTGTGGTAACGCTATTCAAGAAATACTTTGTAATTAAAATGTTCTCAATCATAATCCGGGTGATACCCACATCCAAAAGCCAAAATGAACAACAGCGTCTAGGTCCAATTTTTCGGGAGGGTCAACTTTAGCGCCATTTTTAAAATTATTAAAATTAAAAATTTTTTTTTTCATTTTTATATGTAAAAGAAATTAAATAAAAAGCCTGAAAAAATTAAATATCGTTTTTTTCATTATTTTTATTGTAAAAAAAAATATCTGAAAATACCCTAAATTTTCGAGCTCTAAACCACCGGCGGCCGCCGTAGCCGAATGGATTGGAGCGTGACTACCATTCGGAATTCAGAACGTAGGTTCGAATCTCGGTGAAACACTAAAATTAAGAAAAACATTTTTCTAATAGCGGTCGGCCCTCGGCAGGCAATGGCAAACCTCCGAGTGTATTTCTGTCACTTTTGCAGTTCCGTTATGAAAATTTTAAAAATTTTTTAGATTTTTTTGAATTTGATAAAAGGTTTGAAAATTGGATTTATATACGAGGTTTTTGTCATGCAATGAACCATACTTTTATAAAAAGAAATTAGGAAAAATATTGGGTATAGGAATAAGTTTCCGCTCTCGTAAAAAAGGTGTTGCTGCTGATACTATTTTTGTGTTCGCTCTAGTAATATAATCGTGATTTGAAGGTGTATATGTGAGGTCTCGATCGCAGTAGTTGAGATTCATTTGAAGCGTAAAGATTCCTTTTTATCTGACGTCAAAAATGTCTACGTTCGTCGCGAAAAAATAGCATTTGCGGGAAGTCATGCTTCTGTATTACCTTCTAAAGAAAAGTGCAGCTGAAACGTGTCGTATATTGATCAATATTTACGTTAATCACGCCATCCATCACGACGTCCATCAAATACAACTTGTAAATGTGTGTGAAGAATGGTTTCGACGCTTCCAAAGTGGCAATTTCGACGTGAGTGATAGAGATCGCAAAGCGGCGCCGAAAAAATTCGAAGACTCTCAACTACAACAATTATTGGATGAAGACGCATGTCGAACCCTTGATGATATGTCTAAAGGTTTGGATCAACCGTCGGTAAGCGTTTGCACGCGATAGGAACGGTTTAGAAATCAGGTGCCACATCAATTGAAGGAGTAGGATATCGAGAAACGTTTGCTGACAGAACGGCAGAAAAGAAAGGGTTTTCTGCATCGCATCGTCACTGGCGATGAAAAATGGATATTTTATGATAGCCCTAAGCGTCGAAAATGTCGGAATCGGACAGTAGGCAGGACAAACTGATTTTGCTGCATGACAATACCAGGACTCACGTTGTTAAATCGGTCCAGAAATATTTAGAGGGACTAATTGGGAAATGTTGCTCCACCAACCTTATTCCTCCAAAAGAACTAGAATTTTTCATCAAAGGAATACGTATGGTGCCTGAAAGATGGAGTAAAATTGTAGCTTCCTATGGCATGTATCATGTATTAATTAATTGTTTAAATAATTCCTAACTTTGGCTAAGAAAGGACTGAAATTTATTCCCATGAAAAATATTTCGAATATTGTAAAAAGATTAAGTGACTCAATCATGTGTGCTCAAGTGTATATAATATGCATCATAATACGTATATATTACTGATGTATCAACGGATAATTGAGTACCTGTGGTTAAATTGGAAAAAAAAAGAACCAATGATAATATTTTAAGTATATACAATTGTACTTTATTCAGTACTATTAATTTTTAGGAATACAAAAATACAATTTTCCGATTTTAAGTACAATTTCAACATCAACAAGTTTTCTTAGTAAGATTTGATTTGAGTTGGATAAGTACTCGTATTTATTTCTCAACAAATTTTGAATATGTAGGTATAAAATACAATAACAACATAACATTTCCATAAATCAAAAGAAAATGTTGAAAAGGCTCGGAATAAAAGCATGTAGCTCTCTTTCGCAAGCCAAAGCTACGAACACCCTAACCAATTATTTCTCTTTTAATACTCGTTTAATTCTCATGGATCTTAGTAATATACTTATATATTAATTTACCTTATAACGATCCTGATGAAATGAGTTGATTGACCAAATCGGATTATGTATTTATGTCGAATGAAATTTTTATTAACGAAATGTAGATATTCTCAGTGGTCTCATTATTACTTATTTTTATTAATGATTAATTTGATTTTAATTATTAATTAACTAATATATTTCTATTCATTGATGAATTCACCGTTTGTGTTGCGTATAGGCAAAGGCAAAACTTTGTCATCTATCTCTTATTTTACTTTCATTAATATTTGAACGTCCATGTAAGTACATACATATGCAATCTCGAAGCTCTCTGAAATATCCTGCAGGTTAACATTACTGTTGTAGTGAAAATTTAGCTAGCGCATGAATTCAATTTATGGCTTTTGGTAAACACATCTGTAAGGAATTATTCGTTATAATTTTTTTACGCATTTATTTTTTCATAAAGTAGAAACGCTAACTCCTCCCAGAGTGCAACATCCCTGGATGGTATCCGTGTGGATAATAGTAATAATAAAAGCTTTCAGCAACAAAAAATGCAATATAAAAACGGCATCAATGTACTACGAGACAAAAAATAAGAATTAGCCTAAAGATAGAAAGTAGTTGCAAGACTAGAAGCAAAGAGACTATTGCGAATATGACATTGACTACAATTAAAAATGTCGAAATTTACGGTGATAATGTCAGATATATAAATTGCGCTGATGCTACCATGAAAGCATCAGTAGCAACATATGGTCAAGTAAAAGTTTTACTCTAAACTACTTTAATTTTTCAAGGTTGCCGAAAGCACCCGGCTCCCTATTAAAAAATGTAATCAAATAAAGGGTGTTTCAATTGGCGTGTTGATTTTGGCGCCCTGTGGCAGCCATTTTGTAAATCTTTTGTTTATTATTCAGTTGTTTACGTGAAATCATCATGGCAAGTTACACGATTGAACAGCACGTTCAAATGATAAAACTTTATTATCAAAATGAGTGTTCATTAACGCAAACGCTGCGCGCATTACGCACATTTTTCGGTAGACGTGGTGGCCCTTCCAATTTCTTATGGCCCATATTGAACCATATGGACCTAGACGACATGTGGTCCCAGCAGGACGGCGCTAAATACCACACAGCAAACGCCATTTTATTCCATTTCAACATCTACCCGCCCTTATTGAAAAACCCTATAATAATAAATTGAAATACTATGTAGTTTGAGGAAAAAGAAATCCATTATTTTTGCGTACAAATTTTGCCCAAATTGTTTAAAACTGTTTCTGCCTTAAACCTCTGGACGATGATACGATTACTAACATGCCTGTCAACTTCGATTATTTTTGTGTTTTTATCGACATTATCGACATTTTCTTTAACATCAAAAATGCCTAAACGAAATGAAACCAAAATTGCACGTACTTACACGGTCCGGCGTGTAACCAATTAAAACTTAGTTTGAAAAAATTACTTTCATTCAATTCAAAGTAAAAAATGTGTGAAAATAATACAAAATTAAGAATCAATTTACTTTTGCTTGATATGACCACATTTTGCCTTGACTATGGCCTTGAGACGGTTCAGAAACGAATAGCAAGCTGGCCAGACAATGGCTTTTTCAGCGCCTCGAGACTGGTGAATATTTTAGTTCGGACCTTGCTCTTGAAAACGACCCAAAGAGAAGAATCCATCGGATTAGCGTCTGGTGAATTTGAGAGCCATTGTGTGAACGTTATCAAGTTCAGAACGTTGTTTTTTAGCCATTCTTGGATCGCTCGAGCTTTATGAGACGATGCCGAATACTGTTGAAACGTCCATGGTCTGCAACTGAAATGTTTGTCTGCACACGGCTTCAAAGCTACCTCCAAAATACCTTCGCATTTACCTTGACGCCAGGCTCGATGAAAGCGATTGAAGAGCGCCCATCTGCGGTTATAGCGGCCCAAACCATTACCTGTGGCGGGTGCTGCCTCCTGGTGGCCATCGATGACTCATATTGTGATGGCTCGTTTGATCGGTCGGTCAAATAAACCCTATCGTACGAATCGATCAATTTGAAAAATTTTCTCGTCAGAAAACACAATTTTCGGAAATTGATCGCTTTCGGCTTAGCGAAGCAACTCCTTCGCTCTCTCAAGTCTGACTTGTTGCTGCTTTGGTTCAGAAGATCAGAGATCATGCGCCTTTTGGTTCTTATAAGGCTTGTGATCTTTTTCACTATGCGGCGGATGCTAAAGTCAGATATTTTCAGATCTTTCGCCATTTGATTGCCACTTCATCGGGAATTTCGCTCAAGTCACTTCTTCTCTTTCTGAACCATTTCAGGTGACGTTGCAGTCTTTTGATGACCACCTACACGACGTTTCGTGATGCTACCAGTATCATTGTAACGAGTAATGGTGCGATAAACAAACATTTTATTTACTTTAAGGTGCTCGAACTCACGAACAAACGTTGGTTATGATTTTCTGTTTGGCCGAGCCCCTCCTCCAATTTATGGTGTGCGGCGTAATATTTTTCCATTTGAAGGATTCTACAGTTTTAGCCGCCCTTAAGCATCAGATTGTTTTTTACAAGAAGCTTTTTTCATGGCAGAAATACATTTGGAGGTTTGGGTAAGTAGAGGATCGAGGGTAAGCCGCTATTAGAAACCACTTTTTCTATCATTTGATGTTTCATGCCCGGAGTTTCTAACCACAGAACTTCCGAATGGTAGTCAAGCACCAACCCATTAAGGCTACGGTCGGCAGAAATTAATAAAGTAACAGTAACAGCAGGGTGGGGTCCTTTCGCGCCTACTTTGGCTAGTTGCCATTGACGAAGTTCCGATAATGCGAATTAGGGTGGGGTTAAGGTAGTAGCATACGCCGATGACTTGGTCCCAATGATATCGGGACCGTTTCCCTCAGGCATGACTGAGATTTTGGAAAGGTCACTACTGGCTGTACTCAGTGGCTGGGTTAGCACTTGTGGTCTACAAGTCAACTCTGACAAAACGGAGCTGGTGCTATTTACCAGGGTGAACGGTTAACTCTTTCGACTTACGTATCACGGAGTGATACTTGACTCCAAGCTTCATTGGAAGCTACACATTGAAAATCGGGTAAAGAAGGCCAGTATACCCTTCTACTCCTGCAGATCTATGTTCGGCAAAAAATCGGGACTCAAGCCACAGGTCGTGCTGTAAAATGTACAACGCAGTGGTTTTGCCAATTTTAACGTATGGATGCCCTAGTCAACTTTCGAAGAACACGTTTCGATGAGTTCGGGTAATGGACTCCGAGATGAGTATCGCTGATAAACTGTAGCTCTTTATGTACTTTGCATTTCGTTATAGAGCCTGTACATGACATTATTCAAGGTATATCATACACTTGCATGATTGAATTATAATTGAATCATGATACACTAGAGATTTATGTACAAACGATTTTTTTTTTAATTGTAAAACGATTTCCCATTATTCGTTGGTTGCTAATTGAAGAGCAAAACCGGAATTTTTTTCATACTCACCCATGCAATGAAAAAGGAAATGTACAAAATACGTGCATATATGGAAGTATAGGGACCATTGGAGAGTAACCACAACGGAATACCCCCGCAATAGTAGAACGGTGATCCCAAGTTCTACTGGGGAGTAATAATAATATTTCATACGCGCAAGAGGACTCGTATTTTTTGTCCAGCAAATCCTTTCATAGTTTTATGGCGTATTTCTGCTGAGATCACATTTCTATTGCCCACTATTTCCGAGCACTTACATAGCTTCATATGCATGTAGGTATGCCCATAAGTGCATGAAACTATCGCTATTTGCACTCATATACATACACATAGTAAATGTGTTGTTGCTCGCGTACATTTATCCCGTCGGTGTGCTACTGGCTCTACTTGTTGTTATTTTGTCCTCACATTTTGGTTACACTCCATTCGCCACTACTTTTTAATATCCACTATCTCGTCCTCTGTCACTGTCCATGGCAACTTCTGGTTGGTTTGTTTGGTTGTTTGTATTATGTATTTATTTTAAACCCACTTTACTTGCTCGCAATTTTTCATATTTTTCCCTCAACATTTATCGTTCCTGCCTTCCTTCGCAGTCAACTCCATCTATTAGTGAATATTTAATGAATCACATACTTCAGCAGCTGTACCATGCTTATACATACTCGTACATACATACAAGGTACACTTAATATTTTTAACCAACTTGTTGACCACGTCCTTAAAGTGTTTTAAATGCTCAATTCACTTTGAAACGTTTAAGCTCTTTGCAAGTCATTTGTTGTTGTCATTTTTATTTATGTTGCATTCGCGGCAAATAACTTAGCATTTTTGCTCAATGGACTATTTATACCATAAGAACTAGAGAGTTGTGCTAATTTGAATTTATTGAATTGATGTCAAGGCATATGGAAGTTTATTTTTTCAAATTTTGCTGTAAATTAAATTTTTTAATGAAATATATTCTTTAGTTAGATAATAAGAATATTTTTACTTAAGCGTAGCAGCAAACGCCGCGAGACTGATGAATCTTTTAGTTCGGGCCTTGCTCTCCAAAATGGCACAAAGAGAATGACCCATCGTATGTGCGTCCAGTGAATTTGAGAACCATTGTGTGGATGTTATGAAGTTCGGAACGTTGTTTTTCAGCCATTCTTGGTTCATTCGAGCTTTGTGAGATGTTGCCGGGTCCTGTTGAAACGTCCATGGTCTGCAACTGAAATGTTTGTCTGTCCACGGCTTCAAAGCAACATCCAGGATACTTTCGCATTTACCTTGACGCGAGGCTCGATGAAAGCGATTGAAGAGCGCCCATCTGCGGTTATAGCGGCCCAAACCATTACCTCTGGCGGCTGCTGCCTCCTGGTGGCCATCGATGACTCATATTGTGATGGCTCGTTTGATCGGTCGGTCAAATAAACCCTATCGTTTTGGGAGTTTACGAATTGCTCAATTTGAAAATTTTTCTCGTCAGAAAACACAATGTTCGGAAATTGACCGCTTTCGGCAAAGCGAAGCAACTCCTTCGCTCTCTCAAGTCTGACTTGTTGCTGCTTTTGTGTGAGATCATGCGACTTTTGGATCTTGTAAGGCTTGACTTTGAGATCATTTTTCAGTATGCGGCGGATGCTAAAGTCAGATATGTTCAGATCTTTCGCCATTTGATTGGCACTTCGTCGGGGATTTCGCTCAAGTCACTTCCTCACTTTTTGAATAATTTCACGTGACGTTGCAGTCTTTTGATGACCACCTCCATGACGTTGCGCGATGCTACCAGTATCATTATAACGAGTAATGCTGTGATAAACAGAAACTTTATTTACTTTAAGGTGCTCGAGCTTACAACAATCGCTGCTTGTGATTCTCCAGCCAAATATAATGCAATCACACTATTACATTTGAAATCCATTATTGATTTTCTTTTTTCGCGTTTCCTCTCGGCAAAATGCTTCCGCGGTATGAAGGTGGTTAGATTTCGAGTGGCGGACCCCGTAAGTAAGTCCAACGCTCGGTTTAGGCGCGATATAGTAGGGTAGTTGGAAGAAATGTCGTTAAAATCATGCAAAATTTTTTGAGTCGGATCGACATGCCGCGGCATATGAGCGCTTACATCATTACACATAATTAATTAAAATATATTAAATAAATATATAAGTATAATTGGCGCCTACACCCTTTTCCATAATTTATGTGGATAAACAAACATAAATTATGGAAAACGGATACGGACCGACTCAATAGTTCAGCAATTCTTTGTTGCAACGTAACGAGGTCAATTACATAGTCAAATCCACTATGGGCGCAAAACTCGATGACTGGAAACGGCATGCCAAACCCACCGATAGCTTCTATCGAATCTGGCCTAGCACCATGTGATGATCACCTTTTAAAAGTTAGGTTGTAGCGATTGCCCACTATGAGATACACTCAGACCCATTGTGATACCACTCGCGGACTTAACATTTTCTCTCCTAAAACCATTGTGAATCGTTTAGAAACTTTAGAAAATCTCTGATTTTCATCGTGCTGATATCTCCTAACTCAATTAAAAATTGTCTATCTAAAATGGCGAATCTAAGTCTGGACAGAGTAGGATAATAGCACAGAAGGTGAAAAATCGTCACTTCCCCTTCCTCAACTAGAGAACTTCTGCAAAAGTCATATGTTTGCGCCCCCAAAAGTGATTTGTTTGCATATTAGACGGTGCCTGGTTATAACGGAAATTAGTTTGCTAAGACTATGTTCATGTCTGTAAAGGCCATTGTCTGTGTACTCATTAGTCAGTTTGGTGCCAAGTATCACTAGTTCATCTGCCCTACAGTTCCCAGCGAAGTCGAAATGGCCACGAACCCATGTAAATTTTGGATGAAAGGACTCAGCTACCTTGTTAAGTGATTTCATACTGGCTTTAAAAAATTTCTTGTTGGTGTCAGAGTGGTTTGTGAATGCGAGCTAATCAAGGTTTTTTACGCATAGGGACGTTGTATCTCAATAATATTTATGTCGAATCTAAATGGTATATTTACGTATAGTATATGTATGTCTATAAAACCCTTGTGTACAAATGCGCACGGAAATCATGCAAAGCGAATTTAAACACTGTGATACCTATTCAACGGTATACAGAATCTAAAGGTGGCGCCTTCCAAAAACCACTGCTTTATTTTTCGCGCCATGAGTTGGAATAATACAAAACAACGAAAAGAAGAGAAATTACTTTGTAAATTTTTGACTTTTAAATTAAATTGACGTGTTAAAATGTGAAAGGACAAGTTATAAAAATGGAAGTATTTTGCAGGCTTTTTGCGTTTTTATGCCAATGACGACATGGCGGCAAGAGAATGTTTTTTTTTTTAACCTCAAGGTACACTTCATTTGAGACCACGCACAGTCAGTATTGTCTTAATAAACTGGACTAGCGAAACAACACGCCTTTTTATTAAATTTGCCCTGTGGTAACGTCGTTTATTATACGGCGTTGCCATTCTTTTTTTAGTCTCAGAGACTCAGTAGATTTTGCTCTTGCCCTTTTAGAATTTATTACTTAATATGTTTAATGAATTAAAATGTGTAAGCGCGAAATTCTTAAATGTACTCTAAAAATAATGTTTTAATATTCGATTCACACGATTTTTTTCGAAACGTATTACGTGTATGTATATATGGATGAGTCCAGTTATAATTTTTAATTTAAAGATAAGCAAACAAAGTACCAAATATGTATAACAGAGCTACATCTGCCACTGGAAGAATTTCTCTGTTAAAAATATCGCAACTGTTTATTTATTAAACTTATATAAATTTTACTTTTCAATGCTAACATATTTTTTTTCTTTTAAGAAGCCAGTCGGTCATACTCAATTCAAAAATGGTATAATCCGCACTTTTAACGAATGCTTTCTCCCTCAGCGCCGTTGCACAATACCAGCGGCGTAGCCCTTTGTAATTTTGTAGCGTTACCAGATGAATAAATTATTGCTCGCATAACAATGCCATTTTTTTTATTTGACTACAACTTGATGTATTAAATTATGTATTAAAATGTATTAAATTAGTTAAAATAAACAAAAAAAATATTTCTAATCTACCGTGACCAACTACAGTTATTTGTGAAGCTTGTTGTCGATTTCATTTAGCCAATAAAGCTGGCTACACTAGTACCTCTGGCAACAACATTTATTTTCCACGCTTTTTATGTTTTTTTGATTCGTTTTTCGGGTTGCGGTTCTCTTTCATACTCTTCAATTTTGCCAATTTCATATTCGCCGCCGCCGCTGCCTGCCACTAGTACGTCTGCGTCTGCAGGTCAACGCCTGGAAAAACTTTTAAATATTGTAGAAAAGTACCGAAAATAATTAAAAAAGTAAAGAATTACGTGCCGTGAAGTGCAGATAGTGTTGGTGACAACAAATAACCAGTAAGTTTGACGCTAAATCTTGGAGTGTTTGTGCAATTGGTTGGTGCGAAAAAATAAGAAAAAAACGCCAAAGCAATAAAAAAGAAGAAGAGTGGCTGCAATAAGCATCACAAGGGGACAGCATTGCAAGCGTTGTTGCCAAAAGAAGGCGTTGGATACACACAACGAGGAAAGCAGTCCAAAGCCAAAGGTGAGGAAAGCAAAAAGCCAAGAGCTGGGGCGAAGTAAAGGCGAGAAATAAAATCAATTATTTTGGGAAGGGGTAAAACTGGTAAGTATTTGGTGAAGAAATCGCTCGTAAATTCAGTTTATTAATTAATCGATAGTTATAACAATTTGTTTTCCTTCACATTATATCCACGTGCTATATAAGTTATACCTAGCTGCGTATTTTGTTCCCGCTTTTATTTCGCAACATACCGGTGTTGATAGCTTGTGCACCGACAACTTACATCCGCACCGGCGTTTCAACATTGATTTTTCGAAGCGTTTTTTAGAAAATTTGTATTATTTCGTGTTAGGAAAATTTTGCCGCTAAACTGTTTTGACGAGTTGAGTATTGCAATATGGGTGCGTACCTATCCGAACCGAAAACGGACAAGGTGTCTACGGACGAGTCCAATGATATATTGACTATAGGAGCCAGCTCTATGCAAGGTTGGCGCAATAATCAGGAGGTAAGACAGAAAAAATAACATTTGAAGTTCAAACGTGCCAATATTATTGTATTATATCATAGGATGCTCACAATTCCATTTTAAACTTTGATGTAAATACCTCATTTTTTGCCGTTTACGATGGTCATGGAGGGGCCGAAGTGGCCACCTATTGCGCAGATAAACTACCACAATTTCTCAAAGAGTTATCTTCTTATAAAGATAGTAAATTTGAAGAAGCATTGAAAGAGGCATTTCTGGGTTTTGATAAAACACTGTTAGAACCGCAAGTGGTTGAAATATTAAAAGTACTTGCCGGAGAAAAAGGATTTGATGGCGATGATAGTGATGCCCATGACGATGATGAAGATTTTGAAGACTTGGCTGAATTGCATGAAGAAAGTCATTTACCGTTAGATGAAGTATTGGAAAAGTATAAAGGCGGGCCATCTATGCCATCTTTAAAGAGATTAAAAGATGGTGCATCTGGCGCAAAGCCACAATCACCATATTTACGTGGGAGGCGAGCAGCAGCAGTAATAGCCGATGCCACAAATAAAGCTGTATTGGATCCAGATTCTAAGCCACAAGGCTCATCTACATCAGCTGCGGCTGCAGCATTATCCACTGCAACCGGACCGAGTTCTTCACACAAACTTAGTGCATGCGCTTCTGGAGCTTCATCATCGAAGACAATTTCTATCACTCCAGAATCAGGCCCAAGTCCTTCGATTAGTGGCAATATATCTAAAATGGACACCGAAGAACCGGAAGAAGACTCTACAGTTAGTAGCAGCAGTTCTAGTGGAAGTAAACCCCATAATAATAATAATACAACAGATATAGAAATAAGCAAATCTGAAGACAATGTGGAGAAAACTTCAGCAAACGGACCTATGGCTTCGGCAGCAACCAATATTGATGTTTGCCCAGATTCGTCTCACACCAAAGAGGTTGAGCAGAATGGTAGTGTATCATCCTCAGAGAAAAAAGCAATCAAAAAACAAAATTCTCCCTTTGCTGATATGGACACAACCGTTTCTGGTTCAAATGATGCTGCAAGACGAATACAAAATGGTACCATTGGAAGTACATCATCATCTGCGGGAAACAAACAAATTGCTGGCAGCGCTACAATTACATCCACCAGCAAGGATCCGAAAAAGTCTAAGAAAACGGATGTTAGTGGCGAAGACGAATCCACCGATGATGATGCTGACTATGAAGGTAGTTTAGGTTATTTTGATTAGCCTTAAATATCATAATTTTAATTTATATACTTCATTTCATCAGAAAGTGCAGAAGAAGGTGAAACTAGACATGGCTGGGTTTACTCTTCAGAAGACGAAGAAATTGAAGAAGGTGCACAACATATATATATCTTACAATATAGAGATTACTATTGCTTTTTTATCTTTTTTAGCTGAAAATTCGAGTGCATTTTCGTCGGATGAAGAAAATGAGGAAGAAGAGGGTATGTTATTTAATTGTAGAAAAAAATGTTTAATTCTTTATATATCTTGCCTTCGTTTAGCAGAGGAGGATGAGGAAAGCGCACTTGCCAACGATCAATTCTGTGCAGATATGATAGAGGAACCTGGCAAAGATAGTGGCTGTACTGCTGTAGTTGCACTATTAAACGGTAGGGACCTATATGTAGCGAATGCGGGTGATTCCCGTTGTGTAGTGTGTCGCAATGGAAAGGCAATAGACATGAGCTTGGATCACAAACCAGAAGATGAAGAAGAGTCGGCACGTATCATAAAAGCTGGTGGTCGTGTTACTTTAGACGGACGTGTTAACGGTGGCTTGAATCTTTCACGAGCTATTGGCGATCATGCCTACAAAATGGTAAATTAAAAAATTGGTTTCAGTGGAAATTTTAAATGAATAGCATTCAAAAATTAAATAGAATCTGGAACTGTCCGCGGAAGATCAAATGATATCTGCTTTGCCAGATGTGCGAAAACTTATTATCACACCAGAGGACGAATTTATGGTATTGGCTTGTGATGGCATTTGGAATTATTTATCCAGCGAGGAAGTAGTCGATTTTATTCGTCAACGTTTGAAGGACGATTCCAAAAAGATTTCACAAATATGTGAGGAGGTAAATTGCTAAGAGTTTTCATTTACACATTGTACAGGAACAATTTCTTTAACACTAATTTGTTTAACCCTTTAGCTCTTCGATACATGTTTAGCTCCTAATACCATTGGCGATGGCACGGGCTGTGACAATATGACAGCAGTCATTGTTCGTTTTGAATCTAAAATACTAGACATGCCAACTAAAATTAATCCTGACGAAATAGTGCTTATTAAGGATATTGTCGCTAAAACCTCTCCCATCGATGCCAGTGCACAGCAGAAAGAACAGCAATGTCTTAAACGCGCGGCTTCTCCAACATCCGATGAAAACTCCAGCGAAGCCGATAATGCAAACAAAACCAAACGCTTGAAGACTGACGAGGAAACTTCCTCAACAACAAATGCTATAAACAAGGTCACAGTTGAGACATCCACATCCAGTAATAATGATACCGCAGCTAGCAGCAGCACTTCAGAAGCTGCGGCAGCGGTTGCGAGCATTACGGAGCAAAAGGATTGCGATAGCAACACTACTGCAAGCACCAATGAAGAAGTGGATTCCGACAATATCGCAGAGTCGTCGACGTAAATCTGTAGTATTGCGTTTATTTACAAATGAAATTTGTCAACAACAACAACAAGCAGCAAAAAATTGGACTGTGTAGATCCAATTTTCAATTGGCTCCAATTATTAATATAAAGAAAGAAATTGTATGTTCTATTTTTAAGAAAATCACAAAGCCTCGTCTACAAGAAAGTTCATATATTTCACAATGGCTAATAGTAAGATTTTAAAACGATTTAAGGAAGATTCAATATCCCGTTTACAGTGAATGCGCGTAATACCTTTTGTACGAAAAAATTTACCAATCTCATAGGAACAAGAAAGAGCTGCAACATTTTCTTTCAGCGAAGGATTATTATAATTTATCATAAAAATAGAATATTAATAAACTAAGTTCTCATTAGTGGAATTTCTTTCAGCTCTTAGAGTGAGAAACTTAGTTACGGAAACCGCGTATATTTGATTTGGCATTTTGCACACCTACGAAACCACCGGTAAATAGACCAACAAAACGTCATTACCGCGCTTTGTTGTTGCATATCCGTAAGCAAGGAAAGAATGCACGGACAAGTGTATTTTAGTATGGGTAAAATAAAAACGATGTCGATGCAGCAATGGTTTTCATGAAATACACATATGGCATATTTTGTAAAGCAAACTACAGATAACTCGTACATACATATATACAAGAAGGCATAATTTTAATTAATTTACAAAATTCTATATACAATGAAATGGTAAATAAAATGAAATAAAATATCTAGTATTTAAATAAAGTAAGGTCCCAACAGTTATAATAAAATGTGTATTCCTATAAGTGTTCACTTGGGTTGGAAAGTATTTAAAAGTCTAGAATTTATTAAAACTTGATTTAGGTAAAAACACTTAAAAACTTCTAAATTCAAGTTGTAATGGTACAAGAATTTGTGTTCATGTTGATCTTTGAATTTGTGGTCATTTGATGCTAAATTCAATAGCGGAATGTGCTCTCAACATTTTTAAAAATAATGATTTGAGGTATCAACAGTATAATGCAAATATGAAATTTCGAATTGTGACTACAACACCCGATTCCGAGTGTCTTGGCAACCCAAGACATTGCAAAGTTTTTCTTTTGATAGAACCTCTCAATAATTCCTCTGACTTCGATCACTGGATTGCTAATAAAAGTCACAAACTAATGGCAACACTACTTGCTTGCTTTATTGACTCACACTAAATTTGAGACTGATTACTTTTCGCGCATGCAACTTATAACGGGTGATTTTTTAGCTATTATCTTTTTAAACAGTTGGTTTAAACAGCTGACGCATGTTTCGTGTTTTCTTTCACTGTCAAACATCTTCAGTTTGGTCTATAATTTAACCATGAATCGTCTTACAAACGAACAACGCTTGCAAATCATTGAATTTTATTATAAAAATGCGTGTTCTGTTAAGAAAGTTTAAGATCCACTTTTTTATCGAAAAATTGTTTTCAGCGACGAAACTCATTTTTGGATCAATGGGTATGTAAATATGCAGAATTGCCGATTTTGGAGTGAAGATCAGCCAGAAGAATTACAAGAGCTTCCAATGTATCCAGAAAAAGTCACAGTTTGGTGCGGTTTATGGGCTGGAGGTATCATTGGACCGTACTTCTTCAAAGATGCTGCGAATCGTAACGTAACTGTGAATGGTGAGCGCTACCGTGAAATAATATAAAACTTTCTTTTGCTTTTTATTTTTTGTGGGGCTATGTTAAAGCTTATGTCTATTCAGACAAGCCTGCTTCAATTAACGCATTGAAAGACAACATTAAAGCATTTATACGTGAGGTACCGGCCGAAACATTGGAAAGAGTATGCGAAAATTGGACTAAGCGGGTGGACCATTTGAAGCGCAGTCGCGGTCAACATTTGCATGAAATAATCTTCAGACATTAAATTATACGGACTGTACTATCGATTTAAATAAAAATTTCAGGCATTTTTCTGAACTTTACGTGTGTTTTTTTGAAAAACTTTCATATAGCTCTTAAAAAATCACCTTTTATAACTGTTATTACTCATTAGATGGGTATGTTGTCCCATCAAGTAGCTCATTTCTTAAAATACTGCGGACTTGAAAGTCCTTCCTTGGAATGAATGCAATTCAATAGGTACTCCAAACTTAATCACCCAGCTCTGCACAAAAACCTCACGAATGGTTTTGGCCTGTTGGTTCTGTAGAGCGTACACTTCTGAAGTAGTATTGGGCCACTTGCTGAAGTAGTATTGGGAGAGTAGTTGTAGTATCTTTTGAAAATATCTGAAAAACAGGCAGATCCATTAAAGGTAATTTCTTTTGAACTTTATGTAAAATAATTTAATTATATTTGTCCATTGGCATTTGTCGAGTGCAGAAACCGTAGAAGTCGCGAAACAACAAACAGATTCTTTAAAGGTAAATTATTAATTGTTTTTGCTATTTTATAGTAGATCCTAGCCGAAAGCAGCTCTGAAAGTGCCCAGGCGAATAAAATAATGGCGGAAGCATTAGCCATATTGGGGGTGGAATAAAAACTACCGCGGAAGCATTCAACAATCGAATTAATTCCGCAGCTCCATTTTTTTTATGTGCAAACAAACCAAATGTTTATCTTAGTACCTGGAGTTACTTTAATGTTAAGTAACGTTAACTAAGCCAATTAAAATTTATTGTTTTCGTTTTTAATTATTATTATTATTGAAATACTGAAGTTAAAGACTGAGTTATTATTATTGAATCTGTAGGTAGTTTTATTCTGTAAAAGGTTTTAACAATAAATATGAAAATTTCTTAATTTTATATCCGAGTTTACATAAATGTGTATGAGACAGGATTATAAGCACTAATTGTGTTTATGTCGTTCATAACATTCAACATAAAGGCAAAATTGAGAATTTAATTAACTTCGCTTTTCAGCCGAAATCGCTGTTATTCTGGAACCTCTAAAACGACTGCGAAGCTGAGAAATTAGGTCCTCAGTCAAGTCTGGAATTAAACGAAACTTTCCTGCAGCCGAATGGAAGGGTTTGTTGACATCCCGGAGCCAAGGTCGATCCACTCTTTGAGGGTTCGCTACCTCCCTTCCACGCAATATCCCATTAGCCAAATACTCAAAGGACATATTCGCGTTTTTTAATAAGTTTTTAAGTCGCGTTTTTTTCATTTCAAAATTTTCATTTAAACTACTAATTCTTGTTTTCTCGTTTATTTAACCACAACAAAATTGTTGTCGTTTAGTTTGCGATAATCGGCATGTTAACCAAACACTTGATTTTGACTTATCGATTTTTGTTATGAAATGGGTTGCTGATCGGTAAAATTGTACGTTCCCATAATAAAGTACGTTCACATATGCATTAATCAGCAATAAATCCACAAAATTAATCTACCCGTTCACATATGGCAAATAAGCTGCAAAATTGACAATCAGCTGTCAATACTGTTGTGAAATTGTTTTTCATTGAAATTGCTGAAGTTGCGAAAAATTCTGACAGCAATACGCATTCGAAATTCGATATTACATTTTATAATTAGCAATAACAGGTCAAAGCGTTTATGGACACACGCTTTTTCCTGTGATATGAATGCATAATTAATAATATTTAAGAAACATTTTATTAGAATTAAGTCTACAAACCTGTTTTCTTTGCCGGCGTCAATTTTATTTAGTTTTAACTTAAAGTTTCTCCTTACATTCGTAATAGTGATTATCGATAATACAGGGCTTTATGTAAAAAACTATGGTTATAATCTAAGACTATTTTATAATCTCAGATTTTGGGAGAAAAATTTAGAGAAATACGAAATCCCGTTGGTAGTCACGCACCAACTCATTCGGCTACGGAGGGCGCAAATAGCGAATTAGATTTAGATTTCAGGACCGTGTGATTTACTTTCTTTCTGAAAATTTTATGAACTGAGAATCATGGCTATTATTATATATTTAAAAAATTAAATAAATTAAAAATTTCAGTTTCAAGCACTAGCAGTTGAAGGCCTAAACAATTTTTGTTGTTGAGATATAAAATTCTATCTTACCAAGACCAATTTAGATCAGTATCCCAGTTCATGTTATTATTGAGTATGATCGTAGATGGAGATTCCTTCCTCTTTTGAGGTTAATTCTTAATTCAGTAACTGAAATAAAACAGGATTTGCAACATATTGGGTCACATACTGAAAATTTTTCCGGTCTTCAATCAGCTAATCAAGAATGGATACCGCTAAGCCGCTTTCAATACTTACTTGCAATAGGAAAAGCTGACATTAACTTGTTTGACCAGATGGCAGTCGGTTATATGTACTCAAAAAAATATTAAAAATTCCTCATTTAGATTTAACATAAGTATTATTAAGATCGGATGAAAATCATGCTCACTTATAGCCCAGACAGACGGTGGCATTAATCGTTTTAACAACTTAATTCGGAATTCAATGTGTAAAAGCGAAACGACTCCTCACTTTTCGTTGACTTCTTTAGTCTCTCTAAATATAATATATTTAAAAAATTTATTTGATACATCTGGCAACTACGAAGGAAAAAAGAAACTGACTTAGGGCTATCGTTGCCACTTCAGAATTTTTTTTCTGCCAAAATTGGTCCAGCCTATCAAAATTTGATTTGTATTAAAAGTTTGAGTTAAATAAAAGAAAACATTTTATTAAAACAAAAATTAAATAAACAATCAATTTCATTGACTACATTATTATGGACCTTCAAATGTATTAAATAAGTTTATATTGTATTTGTACAGTATTTGCATAATATTTTAGATATCAAGTTTAAAAACAATTCATTACATTTAATTACCTGTCCATAATTCGCCTTCATTCGCTCCTGGCTGACTTAAGAACGTTTAAAAACGTGCGAACGCCACGAATTCTCGCAGAATTGTAATATTGGGCTTGCCAAATTTCCGTCTTACAAATTATCTTACTTACTTTGACATTTTGTTTTCTTTTTATTACATTTCTTTAAACACAGGACTGTTACATACATAGATATGTTAGAAATTTTCGTGGAGAAAATTCTTAGATTTTAAAAAATAATAATTAATGGCTTTGCCTACCAAAAAAGAAAAAAACAACACAATAAACCAACCAACCTACCAAAACTTAGTTTTAAGAAACCCTTGGTAATGAAACCGAATGGCAACGCAGGCAACGGGACCAATGCGAATTCATTAAGCGAACACATGTGGCAACTACGTACAGGAAGATTTATCAACTTGGTGAATTTTTGGTGTTTTTTTGTACTCCTCGCGGATAAATATTTTAGTTTTCAGCTAAGCAGAAGCATATATTTGAGAGGTGTACGTGTTCCATATCACAAAAGCCTCTATAAGAAGTACCTGCGTGTTAACCAGTGGATGAGTGTAGATTGAAAGCGCTTAAAGAAGTACATGCTAAGCCTTATTCGTTCTTAGATTTCAGTGAGAAGTGTCGCCAGCTCATTTCTCCGGTTTAAACAGTCGCCAAAATTGATTCAGTCGCAATATTAACGTCGAGCACCTGCAACGCCAAAGATAGCGTTTGCAAAAGCTCTAGTGGCGTTAGTTTAGTGCCAAGTGGCAGTGGGGCAGTTGGAAAAGTTCATTTAGTTCCTGGGCCAGGACTAGTAGCAACAAGTAAAATGTCGGGCGATCAGAAAACTATTTTAAAGGGACACTCATCACAGTATGTAAAGCTGAACGTGGGTGGACGATTGTATTACACCACAATCGGAACGTTGACGAAACACGATACGATGCTAAGTGCCATGTTCAGCGGCCGTATGGAAGTGCTTACTGATTCCGAGGGTAAGTGCGAAAAAGGAACAAATGACTCGGTTGAAAGCAAATTTATCTCCCTCTCAATCGAAACTAAATGCTTTGCTTGAGCTTATTCCAACAGTTGTAATTTTAACTACGATTTTAATATCTTCAACTATAGGCTGGATTCTAATCGATCGCTGTGGCAATCATTTTGGTACAATACTGAACTATTTGCGCGACGGATCTGTTCCACTACCAGAATCCCATAAGGAAACATCAGAATTGCTAGCCGAAGCTAAATATTATTGCATTACTGAATTGGCCATGTCATGTGAGCGAGCACTGCTGGCACACCAGGAACCAAAACCTATCTGCCGCATACCCCTAATCACATCGCAAAAAGAGGAGCAACTCCTGATAAGTTCATCGTCAAAACCTGCTGTCATATTGGTAGTGCAGCGTCAAAACAATAAATATTCTTATACAAGCACATCAGACGATAATTTGCTAAAAAATATCGAACTTTTCGACAAATTGTCTTTACGTTTTAATGAACGCATACTATTCATTAAAGATGTCATTGGACCTAGTGAAATTTGTTGCTGGTCATTTTATGGTCATGGCAAAAAAGTAGCTGAGGTGTGTTGCACCTCCATTGTTTACGCCCCAGATCGCAAGCACACTAAAGTAGAATTTCCAGAAGCGCGCATATATGAAGAGACACTACAAGTACTTTTGTATGAAAATCGTAATGCACCCGATCAAGAATTGCTACAAGCAACATCATCAGTACGCGGTGCGGTGGCTGCGCCCGGTATGCAACAGTACACCAGTGACGAAGAAGAAGAACGCACAAGCTTAGCGCGCTTACGTTCAAACAAACGCAATAATCCCACATGATTCATGAAGCAATATGTGGGATGACAACGCGCCGCGCTTCCCTAACTTTGGAGAGATGTAAGCGGTAGTAGTGTGTAAATCGCCAAAGAAAGATAATGTTGTGAGGATCGAAAACATCCCAGCGCTATTAAATGGTTAAAGGCAATGTTAATGAAGATTAGGAAAGTGTGATCACAATAAGATCGCAAGTCAAAAACACAAAAAAAAAAACTGATGCTAAATATGATTTGCATTGCACATATTCTTAAAATATCCAAATTATGTGCTTGTCATGTTTGGCTTGTTATATACAAACATTTTTTTATAAGACAATATTCCGTCACTTATCTCACCACATAAAAACACATTTAGAAATGATGATGTGCTTCTTAACTGTCGTGCACGCTATAGTATTAAATGCATACATAAACATTCTTTAATCAGTTTGTAATTTATAATGATTTTTTTTTTTAATTTCTTATTTATGCAGTTGTTTGATTCCAGTGCAAAATTGTTAAGTTGCTTGGATCAAATGTGAAATAAAACACTTTGTAGATTGTAAAGCATTGCTATTTACGTGCAAATAAATAAATATAGAAGCAACAATGTAACAAAAACAAAAATTATTAATATTTTAATACATCGTTAAATGCAAAAGCGTTAAAGACTATAATGCAATAGATCAAGTGCGAACGAAACTGAAATTATTCTTCGTTGAAGTCTAACCACCATACATACTTAATGTATGGGTTGGTTGAGTCGTGCATGTTTTATTCAATAGCAAAAATTAAATTAACGAAAAAACAATTTGTAATCTGCTACATGTATTAATTATAAATAAAATAAATATACACTATTCAAAAAAAAAAATCTAAATTTTTAAAAATAGTACATCTTGTGGCAAATGTTTCGTATTAATAAATATTCGACTACATGATACTCTAATTTATCATTGCCCATGTCTTTCAAACGTTTGGAAATGGTTTTTTGGGTCACTCCCAACTGCTCTGCCATCATTTCTTGCGTTTGACCATCATCTTCATCCAACAATGCTTGCAATTCGGCGTCCTCAAACTTTTCCGGTGGCCGGTCACGGTCCTCGTTCTCTACGCTAAAATCACCACTTCGGAATTTTTCAAACCACCTGAAGCACTGTGCTCTACTTAGAGCATGTCCACCATAAGCTTCTATAAGCATTTGATGAGCCTGAGAAGCGTTTTTCTTCAGTTGATAACAGAAAATCAACGATGTCCGCAAATCGTAGTTTGAAGACACGAAATTCGATATTTTTAAGAGCGACAAAAATGCATTGCTTTATGAAACGTAACAAACAATGAACTGAATATTGTTGACAGATGACAGACGAAAAAAAATAAGACATTTGGGAAGGTTTAAAAATACTCCCAGCGACATCAATGGACTAATAGCTGAAAGTCTCATTTCATAGGTATCTACCTGGTATATTCGACTACAAACTACTCTAATTTATCAATGAATTTCTAGAAATATTATTTGGGATTGTGATCACATCTGTTTCGATGAATTTAATCGATTCATTATGATTTTCTTTAATCGTCAAATGCAGTTTCAAGGCGCAAAAATGATTTTGAGTTATGGAAATCTATACTTTGACCTTTACGCGCTCTATAGTATCCATTGACTTTTGTTTGTATGCTCCAGCTGGCTACTTCACAAGTTCCAAACGTTGACGTATGACATCATTTGCAAGAATAAATACATATATAATTGGCACTTACACCCTTTGGGCTGTTTGACTGGTCATTGGGCCTGCTCTTTAGCATCGCCTACCGAGGGGCAGCCGCTATTAGAAAAAACTTCCCATCAATTGGTGTTTCATGCACGGGGTTTCATGTAGTCACGCACCAACCCTTTCGGCTTCGGCGGTCGCAAATCTTCCGATAGTGTGATTAATTTCCTACCATCTAGGGTGTCACCTTAGTTGAATTTATCGTGAATGGTGCTACGCAACAATTTCAACTTTTTTGTATGACCTTCTGTTGGTCAAGAAGAAAAAGTCGATTAGCAGATTAGTTTTTTGTTTCTTGTTCTTTTCAATGTCAAAGTGATCTGTTCTTTTGTAGGATTGAAATTGTGGCATTCGAACTACTAAATTGCGAAATCAAAATGTAATACATATGTTCGTGCAACTTTTGTTTTTGTGCTACAGCTATCACCTTGTTCAAATTCGCCTTGATTTTTGGTGTATTCTCATGTATGTGAGAGTAAAGTAAAAAAACATGTATTTGAATTATATTTTGTCATTCGTTTTTGTAAATAATATTAAATAGGCGTAAAAAATTATTTTTGGGGTTTTTAGCGATGGCTGAAAATAAAAAAACAATAGGAGGAAGAAAAGGAACATTGCCAAAAATTTAATTTTTTTGCGAAAGTGTTGTATGACCATTTAATGGAAAAATTTAAAATAAGAATGAATTCTTCTGAAAAGGAGTCTGTTATTATCACTTTAGACGGTTTTATTCCTGAAAAAATAAAGACTTTAGTAGGACACAGTGGTGATAAATGAAATTTAACCTAGCGTTCGCTTGGCTGTGACATTTTTTTAAATTAGATTCTAGTTATTAGAATACGTTGGCCAATTCTAGAACGGGTTTAGCTTGAAAACACTCGTGTTTGGGAGGTTTCCGATGCGCAAATTAAAAAAAAAAATTAATACTCTCAATACAATTTTTTTAAAGTGTCACTTCAATTCAAGATCAAGCGTAATTTTGTAATTTATTTTTCCGACCCGTCTCAAAATTGCGGCCAAGCCCGCTCCGAGTTCATCGTATTCATCTTGGAGAAATTTGTTTGAGACGGCATCTTTTTCGTTATTATCGTTTTCATTTCGCTTCCCAGTGGCGGTTAATGTCGATGCTATTGTATTTTCAATACGAACTTGTGCATTTAGATCCATTTGTTGCTGCAAAACAAAAATATATATTTTTTTCCTTTCCAGACACCATACGCACCACTGTTACAGAATGGATTGATATCGCAACTGCATTTGAATTTTACATGAGATGCAAGTCGCTATTAAAAAAAAAGTAGCTCTGATTACTATGATATAATGGGATATTAGCCAGTGCCAATTATAACTTCATCTACTATATATATTAATACGGAGAGCAAATTTTTGTCGTACCTTTTTTAGTATTTATAGTCAGAGAAAGAAGTTGAAACATATACCAATGGATAGCATATGTGGAGAAGGTTTGCACAATGTATTAAAATAGATATATAAGTGAATAGGTTCAGGTAAAATTAATAATTATAATTCGAAGGTATTGAGGTAAGCCGGTGCGTATGAGTACTGCCCAGAGGTGAGTGCAACTTGCTGAGATGTTACGTATACCACAAGGCAGATTTACATGAGTATGTTTTGGCATAAATTAATAGTTGTTAATGATATCCCAGATTTCATTTTAGAATTATAATGCAAATTCTGCGCGTATTAAGAGACTTACCCGCGCACCAAGAGATTTCAATGAGATATCGAGTTCTATTCCGCTTGACTTTTTGGTGTGAGGAAAGGAGGTTTTGAATTTTTAGATTCACTTTTCGCTTAATACAGGTAAAATGGGATATTTTTCACATTATTTTACTACATCTATTCACATATATCATGTACAAAGTTTCAACATAAGCTATCCATTTATATATGTTTCAACTTTTTTCTATGACTGAAAATACTAAAAAAAGGAATGACTAAATTTTGTTCTCCGTATTTATATAACTTCGAATAACGTCGAAATTTCGACGTACGGGCGATCCTAGTTTATATAAACATAGGCGTTAAAGGATTAGCTTCAAGTGGTGGTATATTTTATGCTTGCAAATTAAATGAATAACTGCAGAATAATCAACTGAATATTCCACATGATCGTGATTATTGATTACAGTTGCTGACGCATTTCCATTATAAACGCATATGCAACAAGAAATTTAAAAAGACTGGAAGTAGATTTTACAATAATTATCGTTTATCTCGATTTAGACGAATTATTGAAAATGTCTTCGTATAGCCTCTGCCAAGGCGAATTGAGTACTATCTTTGAACGTCTGGTAGACTCAGATATTTGAGCCGAACTTTCGAAATTGCTCGAAACAAGTACAAACTATAGTTTCGTATGCGTATATACATATGTTCATAATCTTATCCTTTACCTTGTATATTGATTCAGAACAAATGGAGTCTTTAGACCTGGCGAATAGCATCTTGATTCGCCTGATGTAGGGCCCTTCTCTAAAGTTGAAGCGCATGAACAAATCCATTATTATAAGTAAATGGGTTATGAAAGAAGAACAGAATTTTTCGTTGCTATAGTGGTTTCGTGCAACTATTCATACCAATACTTACAACTTTCATGTTTTCGATGAATGCACATTGTGTCAGTCCACTGGACAAAAAGGACAAATTTTTAGCAAAACGCCACGGCTTCACAGTACATCCAGCACTACCACTTTTCTGTATTTTTCGGATGTTCTTTTGGTATGTTTGCTTCATTGAGCGAAATCTCAACTTTACTTCTTCAGCGGAACAACCAAGCTACTTCGATTAATGTACGTTTCTTCTTTTTGTTGTTCATGTAATCGGCATCACATTTTTTCCACAATAGTGGATAAGCCTGGTGGAGTTCGAATAATATGATATATTTTTTGTCGGTCCATTTCTACTGATATTAATTTTTAAATATTCATACCAATTCGTTTTCATGAACAATAAGTATGTGTATGTACATACATATGTGAGAATACTTACGCCCAACGCGTCTAATTTTTTTTTTCTTTTCCAACATCCATTACAATATTTCACTTGAGTCAAACATAAAATAAAATTTTTTTTTTAAAAATAGACAAAAAATTTAATTTCAATGCTTGAGAGTGAAACTTGAAGCATATGAGAGCTAAGAATACTAGAGAGTATGTAAGAAAACTCTCACACATTGTTAGTATACTCCAACGAAGACGAATTGATACAAAGTGATAGCAGTAGAACAGCTTGCATGTTTTTGTTTTTGTTGTGATTTAGTGGTTTGAATTTCAAATGATCTGTTGTTTTATGTGTTTCTTTTCATTCTGATTGAAAGTTTGATACTCAAACAACCAACTTAATAAACAAAATGCATGTAAATTTTGTATGTATATGTTCTACTGCTATCACCTTGTATGATTCCAATCATGAGGTATGTGAGGTGAGAATGACACTGAATTTCTATTTTCATAGAAATTATTGTCATTTTTATAATACACATATGCATTAATCGCCTATAAATCCACCAAATTAATCTACCCGTTCACATATGGCAGATTACCTGCAAAATCTTCAATCAGCTGTCAATACTGCTTTGAAAGGTTTTTCTTCATAGAAATTATTTTGGTGGAATATATCGGTGTTTTTGGTTTCTTTAATTATTATTAATGATATGAAGAAAATACAAGTAGAAGGAATAGTTAATTTAATTGCGCAATTGGCTGCTAATAATAAACAGTTGAAGGAAATCCGTATGCGACGTTTACTGGGGTTGCAAAAAATTATGCCAGTAATACGCATTCGAAATTCGATATTACATTTTATAGTAAGTAATAAGAGGACAAAACGATTATGGGCACACGCTTTTTTCTGTAAAATTAATCCCTAATTAATAATATTTAACAAAAATTTTATTAGAATTATGTTTACAGACCTGTTTGCTTTGTCGGCATCCATTTCATTTAGTTTTTATTTTGATGTTTCTCCTTACATTCGTAATAATAATTATCGATAACTCAGAAAACACAGGGTTGTATGTCAATAAGTATCGTTATTATCTAGGATTATTTTATAATCTCAGATTTTATGATTTTTTTTTTGTGGATTTTGAGTTAAGCGCGAAGAAGTAGATCATCTACTTATATGTGAACGTATTATTACTCACTTTACGGGAATCAAACAAAGTCCAAGAAATATGTCAAAGTAAACATAACTGTGTACAAACAATTTGACGACGGCAGGCGTCGGTAATATTATATAAAAAAAATGTATAATTAATAGGAATAAATGAAAACCAGCAACAGTAAAAGAATGACTATAGAACAAGAATATGTATACATATGCTCATTCAATATCTTAAGAAACACCAGGTGTTTGCTGATGATAAATGTGGAAAAAGTTTTCAGGTAAAATATATTATTTAATCTTTTTCTTAAGATTCTTCAATGACATTGAACAGCGATATTTTAAATGACTTGTTAATTTTTATTAAATGTATGTATAACAATTTTTACTGAGGTTGGAGACTCATTTAATTTTAAACCCGTAAAGGTTTTACATTGCTTAAATCCATGAAAGAACATTGAATTACGTTTATTTAACATATTTCATTAAAGAACTCAAAGAAAATTGAAAATTTAAGGTACGAATGACGTCACGGTTAGCAGCTATTTTCGGAGACAAGTGGTGGTCACAAAGTGCCACAATTAAATTTTTTCTCTTTGCTGACTAGTATATGTTAACAATAATTTATTTATCAATAATAATTCATTTTAATATTTCTTATGATACTCGCTTTTGTATTTTATTGTAGTGTAGTTAGAACACAATTGCTATTGTAATTTAAATAAAAGTTAGTTTTTATTATATGAAGCTTTAATTTTTTGTTTGATTTTGCTTGAAAGAGTTGGTTATGTATGTAATGGTTTTCACTTCTCTTTTATTTAATAAAATACATTTTAATAAATTAGTTATATATGTATATATTTTATTTAAAATTATATTTTATGTATGAAATAATTTTTAACTGAACATTTTCCCATATTTTTAAATTACATTATTAAAAATAAATAAAAGGTAAATACTATAATTGTACAACTTAATTAAAAACTTCACTTCAAGAGGTGAATGTTGCCATTTCTAGTTGGTAACTGATTTACTAGATTTTACCGCAAGTTCGTAAATGTTCTGTTGCTATGGTAATTAAAGAGAGTAAACAAATGAAAATTAATCGCAAATGAAAAAATATATAAAAAATTAAATAACTCTCCTGCTTCGCAATATGAACAATAACCATTTTTAACAAGAAAAAAAAAAAAAAATGACGGACGAATTACAGAAAGCTGGACTCTACATTGACGATATCTATCGCCTGCGAGTGCAAGATCCAGCCATTGCCAATGAAACTAACGAATTGCGCGAGGAGTGTTTGGAATATGCTAACAAATTGCAAGATTTCAAGAAATATGCTGAAGATTTTCACAAACTCATAAGCGATTTCGCTAAAGATGTGGAAAAAGAGAAATTGAGAGCTATAGGCACACAAAATCTTCTCAAAACAATTGCCAAGGAACGACAGGCCGAGCAGCTGGTCTACCAGGTGAGCAAAATATAATATTTGTGTAGTGCAACGTCTATATGTACTAATATTACTTCTATTTTAGAGTAAAATTCATGAGAAAAACATTGAATTGGAACGACTGCGTAACGAATATCAGTATCTACAACGCATCGAGTCTGAGCAGCAAGAAATTATCAATAATTTTTTATTGAATCAGTGAACGTCATAAATATGTTATTTTTAATTCAAAACTTATTTATTAAATATAAAATAAAATCTTACAATTTGAAGTATTCCTAATCCCCTAACACATTATTTGTCTTATGTTTTGAACGTTCTTGCGATAACAAACGAAACTACATAGCGGCAGATTTGTTTTGGAGCAATTATACACCTTCGGTTTGCCACATCCCACTATTCCGCACAGCTGCACCTTGGGTGGTGAGCGTGCCACTTGTGCTGCCAGTGGAAAATCATGTTCGGCAGGCAACAATATGTATGCACCGTCTAATGTGTTGCGGTATGTAACCATTGGTTGTGTCACTTTAGTTGATTTGTTACGTGTTGCATTGCGCTGTTTACTCTCTTGTTTTTTCAGCAACCTTTCCATGGTTTTCTTCTTATCTTTTTCACGTTTTTCATCTGCCAGTTGTTTCCGTTTCTGTGACTTAAGCTGTGCCTTCTGTATATCCTCTGCTGTTTGTGGTTTTTCTTTCTCTCGATAACCATTCGGCAAGGACATTAGCAGTTCACCGCCTGGTGAGGGCTCTTTGTCCGTATTACGTTCATACATGGCTCGTTGACGTGCCGTCATCAACTTGGGATCTTTCATTTTTTTCAGTTCGTCGTCCATTTCCTCCAATTTGCCGGACTCAATTGCTGTCAACCAGCGCTCTTCTTCGCTGGATGTACTGCTATCGCGTCGTTTCTTCGATTTCTTATTATTCGTAGCATTTGCGCTAGTGTTTGCACTTGTTGATGCTGTTGGTGAACTATTACAACTGGGAACGGTTGTGGCTGGTTGTTTGGATGTAGATTTCTTACCGCTGCTTGAGACGTTTCTACTGCTACTTGTTTTAGGTGGAGAAAGGACAGGAGAGGTAGGTGTAGGAGTGTTCGAAACTTCTTGTTCATGGTCAACAACATCGACTACATCAATCATTTCAGTGTCATATACAATTTCTTCCTTTAGTATGACAGGCGTTGTAGATGGAGAAGACGCCACAGCTGAAGTGTTTGGCGTTTGCGGAGGCTGGATGGCAAGTTTAGGTTTTTTGGCTCGCCTATGCTCTCTGTGGTCTGTAAAAATTTAATGTATTGTAGGAAAAATACAATATTAAAGTACTACCTTCACGTTTCCCCATTTTAAGATAAACAACTCTTTCCTAAAAAATGTACAATTTTTTTTAAGATCACAATGAGCATGCTCGACAGTTGTTTTTTGGAAAAATAAACAGTTTAACAAGGCGAATTTACACAAGGTGATTTCGGTCCATTGACAGCAACATTTTCGTGTATATTTTTATGTAATTTGTTACTTTGAATGTCAATATTACCATGAAATTATTTATAAACAAGCAAGGCAACAATAAAGAAGCAGGGCACTTTGACACTCAAAATAGCAAAAAAAAATAAACAAAACAAAAAAAAACAGCTTATATACCGTGGTCACCTTGTATGGATGCGCCATGCAAACAGCTGTTTGCAGCGCAATCTGCAACGCAGAATGATAATACTCAATTCGCCTTGATCTGTAACCGAGTCGGATTTATTACAAGTGATGAATAACGTACAAAAGATTTGAAGATTTGTCCTGTTTACATTCGTTTGCTTACCTAGCCATATGTGTGCAATTCATAATTTATTGTTGGTTATTCAAATAATATCTAAAGTGAAATATAACAAAAAACATGAAATGTGCGTGTTGGGCTTGAAGTTAAAAGTTAAGCGGGGACGCCTTGCTTTTTGGAGAATCTGATGGGGAACTGGAACAATGTATGCTGATTTTGACGTGATGGAATTCAAAACGCAGAAACAAAACGAACGTACGCTTTTACTTATATACGGATATCATCACAATTTCGTAATGACTGTAACATAATAAATACAATGGCGCAAAATCTGTTTATTGCTCATAATTACGAAAGGAAACATGTAATGATTATAATTATTATTTTACATGCCTTGATAGCAATGGAAAAATGATCAAAAGAAAGTTATATTTTAAAATGAAATAATATATAATTAAAAGAAATATTTTTATTTTGAAGATTGCATTTCTAAATGCAACCCTGGGATTACGCTCTCATGCAACCGTGTGTAGCTATGTGCAACGGTTGCAACCCTACAACTTAAGGCGTGAAGTTGGCTGCGATTTTCTTTTCCTTTTCTCTGAACGCTGCTAAAATGAAAGCCAAGGGACAGGTAAATTTTCCCGAAATTTGTTTAATTTTCGTTGAATAATTAACATTTTGCTTAAAACAAGACACCATAAAACGAAGTTTAAAGTGCTGTGCAAAAGTGCTAACTTGTTAGCGAAATAATAGTTTTTAAAAATGCAATTTTTCTGTTTTGACTTCCAACGTGCTCATACGAGCGGTGAGAAGTGTCAGTTCCAATTCGACACGATACTTTGTAAAATGAATAGTGCAGGTTTTGCAGTAAATTTACTAAGTTGTAAGCGTTAGCAATGTTCAATATTTGTGACTTTAACTCGTTGACAAGAAATCTTACTAAATGAATTTTTATTAGCATTTTAAATTTGGCTGTCAAAAATTCTGATCTAACCTCATTTTTTGTTTATTTCCATAACCAATGTTTGATATTTCTTATTTGTTCATTTCAGTTGAAAGAATACGAAGTGATTGGCCGCAAGTTGCCAACCGAGAAGGAGCCACAAACTCCTCTATACAAAATGCGTATCTTTGCCCCGGATAACATCGTGGCCAAGTCGCGTTTCTGGTATTTCTTGCGCCAACTGAAGAAGTTCAAGAAAACTACTGGTGAAATTGTGTCGCTTAAACAAGTATATGAAACTTCCCCAACCAAAATCAAGAATTTTGGCATTTGGTTGCGTTACGACTCGCGTTCCGGTACACACAACATGTACCGCGAGTACCGTGATTTGACCGTTGGCGGTGCAGTGACACAGTGCTATCGTGATATGGGTGCCCGTCATCGTGCTCGTGCCCATTCAATTCAAATCATAAAGGTTGACTCAATCCGAGCCAGCAAGACTCGTCGTGTGCACGTCAAGCAATTCCACGACTCGAAGATCAAGTTCCCATTGGTGCAAAGAGTACACCACAAGGGCAACAGGAAATTGTTCTCATACAGAAAGCCAAGAACCTACTTCCTGTAAACTATGGGTGACTTATTTTTTAGCTTTTTGATTTAAAATAAAAAGAGAGTCATTAATATCTTGACTGGTGTAAAATAAAGTGAACTTGTTTGTACTGAATATTGTAAGATAGTGTTATTTAAGTAATGCAACGAGGAATACGGTGAACATTCTACGCGTATTTGCATGTTTGCATATTTATAAGAATAGTTGTTGGCTAATTGTAAACATATTATGTATGTAGCGGCATATAATGCATTTGGTTTAAGGGATGGAAGAAGTAGATTTGTCGCGAGCATTTGAAATATTCCTTATAATTGAAATGATACCTGATCTTTAAGGGGTTATACGAAGTTATGAAGCAAATAAAAGACAGGTTGTCAAGGATTTATCCTGAAGAAACTTCAGAATATTTTAATTTGAAAATTTTTGGCGGTTATAAAAGCATCCTTCAAGAACGTAACAAAATTTTTTATTTATGAAAATGTTGATTATAGAGCCCGCTGCAGGCGATTTCTGGAACCTCCTTTTAAAAAAGACGATTTACGGTGTACATCGTAACTCAGGATTGGATTATCTGAAATCAAAAAACCAAACAAATTTTGTTAATATATTAGATTATCTAGTAATTAATCGTTCGGCTAATCAAAATAGTGAATTTTCACAAAATGGCAGCTTTTAAAAGAAATGATTTCGATTTTTACGTTAAAATTTGGCCGTAAATTGATTATAAAATGGAAAATAAGTATCAGATTTACAAAAGGAACGATTAATTACTAGAAAATGTATCTTTAAAGTTTGAGTTCAAACGGTTGACCGACCAAACAAGCCGTTTTCGAGATATCGTGTACACCGACTTGAAAAATGCAGTTTTGAAAAAAACACGTTTAAAGTTTCAATACCTACAGTATCGGACAAAACATTTACAGCTGCAATGATGCCTTCAATTTATTTTTTGTCATAATGTCATTCTTCACTCAATTGCAATTCAATTTCACGCTATGGATACTAGAGCATCTGAGTAATATTTTCCAAAAAATCTTTTCAAGATCCTTTCCTTTTTGTAGCTGTATTTAAAAAAAAAATTAAATTATCTGGCAACTATGAGCAACAAAACAATTGCAACCTTGTGAGCTTAGCTATATAACGGTAAAAATGCTTGAGCTTGGTTTTGTTTTCTAACTGTTCTGAGTTTAGTTTAATCGTGTCAATTTGTGAACATCAGTTTTGTGCAGAATTTGTGGCGATAACACAATTTTTTTGTAAAGTTGAGTTAAATGAAGTAATGGCTCGAAATAAGTTCGGTGAAGTATTACGCGCGCGTGTTGGAGATGAATATAACAAAGGAATGACCCAGAAAGATATATCCATAAAATATAATATTCATAAGTCATCAATTTTTCGAATTATTGCGAACTTTATAAAAAACAAAACTATTGCGGTGGTGCATCGAGGAGGCCGACCAAGAAAAACGGATGAAAGAACTGACAAACTGATAGCGAGAGAGGTAAAAAAATATCCATTTAGAAGTGCCCCCCAATTGGTAAAGGAGCTTGGGTTACCAATCAGCTCAAAAACTGCCAGTCGTCGCCTGGCTGAAGCTGATTTACGGACGTACCGACCAGCAAAGAAGCCGCTTATTAGTAAGCGTAACCAACAAAAACGATTGCAGTTCGCAAGGGATCGCATAGATTGGCCATTAAGCAAGTGGAAAGCTGTTCTTTTCAGCGACGAATCCAAATTTAATTTGGTCGGAAGTGATGGCGTATCCTACGTTCGACGTCCACGTAACAAGCGTCTTCAAAAATCATACTGTGTAAAGACTCTTAAGTATAGTGCTTACATTATGGTCTGGGGATGCTTTTCTGCTGCTGGTTTGGGACCACTCCATCGTATTATGGGCATAATGGACCAGTACGTTTACAGGGACATTATGGAATCGGTAATGCTGCCACATGCTGAGTGGGAAATGCCTTTGAAGTGGGTCTTCCAACAGGATAATGACCCGAAGCATACGGCGAAGGTCCTGAAATCATGGTTCCAGAGGAATAAAGTGGACGTAATGGAGTGGCCCCAACAATCCCCAGATCTTAACCCCATAGAAAACCTATGGGAAATAGTAAAAAAGAGAATTGATCGGACTAATGTGGCAAATACTGACCAATTTTTCCAAAGAATCCTGGAGGCATGGAGAAATATACCAAAAACGATAGTTGACAATTTCCGCGACGATGCAGAGCTGTTATTCAGAGCAGTGATTTTGCCACGAAATACTAAGTTTAATAAAAATAGTTTACTGGTTTCCTTTAGTTGCAATTGTTTTGTCTTATTAGATACAGGTGTTGGACACATTTGATTTTTAAATTTAAGATATGAACTGTTGAATTTGAATAAATTTGTTTTATTTACGTAAATCAACATCTTTTATTACAAATAAAGTGAAATTAACAGGTTCCAAACAAATAACGGCTGAGCAATCGAAAGTTTTCATTGCCCACATTTTAGTTGCAAATGTTTCGTCCGATACTGTACCTTAAAACGTGCCGAGGCATCTCTACATATTTAGGTATAACTCCGAAAGTATTGCTTAGATCTACTTCAAATTTCGTGCGTATACTTTTGAATATATGTACATTACAAAAATGCAATAAAAAAAATCGATTTTTTTTAAAGTCATAACTGCGTATAACCCCTTAAGTGAATACCACTAAAAAACCGCACACTTGGGGTTTTCTTTTCTTGGATCTGAAATTTCATTTATAAAGAAGCTGAGTCAAAACTGCGGGCATTTAGGCAATTGAAAATAACCCTCCTTTAATTTTAAGCTTTTGGGAACCTATAAACTGGTTTCGCCAAGGAAAAGCCGAAGTGCTTATCTGGAAGATTGAAGAAGAAAATAATAACGTAAATTTTTCGAGACTAAATGAAGTTAAAAGCTAAACATTTTGATGTACTAGCTAAAGGGCAATCGGTTGACTGGTGTGGGATGGCTACTTCAAATGCACCGAATAACGTCGTTACCATCTAAAACATTGTGGAACTGGGAGATAATGGAGCCCGTTAAACTCACTGGTAGGCAAATTATATTGCTCCCTACATTTTTCAGCTTTTATTATACCGTAGATACAAAGTACTGACATTGGCAAAACTACTTGTTGAATATTGTAACTCTTACCTAACCAGACATCGCTTCCGACATTCTGTTCTCAGCATATGTCTCTCTTAAATCTAACATCGATTTTCCTTCGGTCCAAACCCCTCCAAATCGTTCGTTTTTTGCTACCGTTGCAGGATATACAGTAACAGCGACTACCGATGGGCTAATTGATCCTATTGGGTTTGAAAAGCTGATACAACAAAACCAAGCTTTTGTTCGAGAGTGAGCTAATGTTGAAGCTGAAGTTTATGTTTGTTGCGGTTGCCAAAGACGACTCACTCCCATGGCAGCCGGTTCTACGTTACCGGAATGACTCGAGTTTTTCCCGACCACGGAGCTAACCAGAGCAATACCACTTCCTCCAGCTTCTTTCATTCAAGCCGTTCATTGGTATTCAAGCTTGCCAAATGATATTAGGGCACAATTTGTGACAGAGCAAATAGGTGGTTCGACACTAAGAGGACAGCTGGTATGATTAATAAGATACTTTGGCGACCGATGCTATTTCATTTTCGCGAATTAGTGCTCGTATATTAACTTTAATGTTGTAGTTGTTGTTGTAGCAGTAACTTTGCCCTGTCAGTGTAGTGTAAATCACCGGTCGTCTTCGTCTAGCTCATCTGACCGTAGGCCCAGGAAAATTGCTTTTTCGACAGTTTGGGTCCAGAGGGAGAGGGGTGTTAGATGAGTAGGTTTGATAGGACATGTGAAAAGGTGGTTAGTGTCGTGCTGGATGCCTTCACATGCCCCAGTAAACTAGCCCTGTCTAGTGTACCGTACCCCATTAACTTGAATAAAGCTGATTGGGTTGGCTCCGCGGAATTCACTGAGGACAACTTAGCCACTCTTCCCCTTCCCACTGATATGGGTGTAAGCGAACACGCTTTCCCTAAAGTGATCGCTGCAACTGCGGTTCGCTTCATTACTGCTGGAAGACTTCAAGACATACGTCCTAATTTCCCAGCGGAGCAGGCGTTTTAGCAAACGAGCGTGACCAACTACGCCAGACCGATCCTGGGGATATATTATATATACATATATATATATAATTGGCGCTTACACCCTTTTTGGGTGTTTTATCGAGATCCTCCTCCTATTTGTGGTGTGCGTCTTGATGTTGTTTCACAAATGGGGGGACTTACAGCTTTACGGAGCTTTTTCGTGGCAGAAATACATTCGGAGGTTGATATTGGCTGTCGAGGGGCGACCGCTTTTTTTCATTGTGATGTTTCACAGAGATTCGAACCAACGTTCTCTGAATTCCGAATGGTAGTCACGCACCAACCCATTCGGTTGCGGCGGTCGCTCGAATGAAGGGTCTTAATTTGGATATTCGGCAACTGGTAATCCAACATAAGCGAACTAAAAAGGTAGAGTGACCTGTAATTTCATCTCTGGTGTGACTAGGCTTTGGATCCTCGCAAGGTTCTTGTCGAACCCGACCAAGCAAAATGACAGAGTGGCAAACACTTTTGCAGTGCACCGCTTGCTTTCTCCAGCGATGAAGTACAGGTAGAAAACTAAAGCCACTGGCCCCAACGATATCAACATACTGATGTTGAAAAATTTGGGCCCGAAGGGAGTCTCTATTACGAGACCCGCATACAGACGCAATTGTAGTGCAAAAATGCTAGCCGTAGCATTTGGTCAAAAGACAAGGAAATGTTGCTTGCGACATTAAAGCAATTGGTTGGCCGGATGCGAATTATGCAACGCAAACTTGGTAGTCGTCTGGTACTAGTGATTGGAGTAAACTCCAAATCTGTCAGAATACTACCATCAGGACAACCACGGGATGCCTCCTGATGTCTCCTATGCAACGTTTCCACAACGAGGCTACTATGCTTGCGGTAAGATGCCCAGTAAGCAATTCTGGCTGAATTACAATTCTTACTGTGTTAAACTCCATCTCTTTCTTCTTCTTATTGATTGGCGCGATAATCGCTTTCCCAACTTTGCCCGAGTTTAACAAAGCGCAACAGGCGTTTCTTTCTAGGGCTAACCGGCGCTAGTTGGACCCGCCAAGAGAAGCCAAGTCCTTATCCACCTGCTCTTTCCATTCAGACGACATGGCCCAGCCAACGTAGCCGCTGGATATTTATTCGCTGCGATAATCGCTTTCCCCGACTTTTACCGAGTTTCACAAAGCGCGCCAGGCGTTTCTTTCTAGGGCTAACCGACGCCAGTTGGACCCACCAAGAGAAGCCAAGTCCTTATCCACCTGCTCTTTCCATTCGGGCGACATGGCCGAGCTAACGAAGCCGCTGGATATTTATTCGCTGCGCTGTGTCTATGTCGTCGTAAATTTCATACAGCTCATCCCACCATCGCCTACGATACTCACCGTCACCAATGTGCAAATGGCCAAAAATCTTCCGCATAATTTTTCTCTCAAACACTCCAAGGGACGCCCTCTCGGATATTGCTAGAATTGGCCATGATATATTCATATATTCATGCCCCCTTGCCTTTGCACCCAACCCATTGAAACGGCATGTTGTCTGCGCCTACTGTTAGATGAGATAGACGATGACGACCGTTCGTTACACCGTACTGGCAGGGCTTGATGAACTGTTACAGCAACAACAAAAAGAACATGGATTGAAACTGATTGACTAAATTTGCAAAATTCTTTCCCAGCTTCCCCATACACACGTCTTTGCAAGCTAATCAGTTACATTTTTTCTTGGGTTCAACGGGGAACTTTCATCCAGATCGAAGCGAAATTCCTGCTACTACATTTATACTTACAGTTTGCCTAATAATTGAAGAAATCTATTTGGATATTTTCCGTAACAATTTGAAGCGAAGTGTGCAAAAATTTTAACTCACTGATCCAGAAAATCCAAATGAATTGTTATTCCAATTATACCAACGCTGGGAGAGGTATAGTTACGTATTCAAACTTTAGACGCGTTTTTCTCAAAACTATATTTTTCGAATTGGCGTACACGATAACTCGAAAAGTTATTGACCGATCTCCCTGAAATATTGCACATATCTTTTTCGAAAAACTAATTATTTTCGAAGCAAAAATAGTAGGAAAATTCCCCCCAAAATTCATTGTTTTTTAAGCATTTTATTCCCGGATTTTTTTTTCCATTTTAATAAAAAAAAATTTCACTGACGCCGATGCTACAATGCCCGCAGATTGAGAAGCCCCGCTGGGACCTTCCTGGAAGAATTGAGTGTACATCCGCCATTTTAAATGATTAAAAAAAAAAAAAAAAAATTATATTATTTTAATGTATAAATAAACTGTGTGCCAATTTTGAAAAAAATGTATTGACTTCTTCATTTTAAACAATTTTAATGAAAATCAGGGAAAATATAGGCGTTTACAGTTATCTGTACCCTTAAATTAATATTAATATTTAACAACTTTAATAACAAATTCTTTTAAAGGCAAAACATAAGAATTCTACTCGGGAGGCGATCTTTTGTAAATTTATGGAAAATTGTAAGTTACTGCGTGTGAGTTCGTAAATGGCGAAAGTGGATGCTCTGTGGAGGAATATTATATTAAAAGCTGTGATCCTCCGCGAAAGGATGTGTACGGCTGGCAAAAAGTAAAAACAGTTTGAAGAAAACTTCCTTTTGATTTTTTTATCTCGTACTACGCCATCTTTAGCTTTATTCAACGAGAGAAAATATATTTTTCTAAAAGAATTAGGATGCGTACAATAACTTTTGTAAACGAGCTACATTCCCATGACTATATAACTACCACATTTTTTCCGACAGCCTTTTGAAAGCCATTAGTTGTGCATGTATAGATTTTTCCTTTAAATGGGAAGGAACAACGTCTAATAACATTTAAAAGCACGCGGCAGGTAGGTAGGTGAAATGGTGGCACTCCTAAAGTAGATCTGATTGAGGGGATTTAGGTTGGCGTACTGCCTCAGGCTGTCAAAGAAAGGAGTACCCAGTGACCTTAATCATCTGGCTGCCCCACTTGGACATTTATAGAGAAAACGCTCAACAGTCTCGTCCACTGAAAGGTCACCACAGCCTCTGTAATGGGAGTTAAATGGTTAACCTAGCTTTTCTGCGTGTGAGCCTGTCGGGAATGGCGTGAAGTCCCCAGGACTTTCAGCGTCCTCCATCTATTGAACTGGGGCCACAGGGTTTTCCAAATAGCACATGAAGAAATTAAGCTCCATCTTTTCTGCTTGCTTTGCACAATTGAATCATAAATGCGATTTCTATAAGTTCCTCGCCCATGCGTCAGTAAGCGGGGCCAAACATATTCGTAAACCTTTCTAGTCATGCTTAAAATAAAGGATGATCAATTTAGAGGTATCGGATTTTAAATTGAAATAAAACAACGAAAATTCAAATTGATTGGGCAATCTTTATTATTTCTGTATAGAACCATTCAAGATATATAACTCCTTTTAAATGTTGGCTTCAACTGCGGTGTAATTCGGCCATCTGTAAGCGCCAATTTTGAATTTTATTTCGCCAATAACTTTAGTAATTTTGGCTTAATGACTCAATCGAAACTGCTTCATGAAAAAAACATTTAGACTTTACATACCCCACAAATAAAAGTCCAAAGGTGTGGTAACACACAATCTTGGTGGCCAATCCATTGGTCCGAGACGAGAGTTAAATTGCTCACGGAAACGACGACGCACTAAATCCATTATTTCACGGGCTGTATGGCAAGTAGCGCCGTCTTGTTGGAACCAAATTTTGTGGAGATCCCAGGTATCAGATTTCCGGTATCAAAAAGTTTTTCATGGCGCGATAGCGGTCGCCATTAACTGTTACATTGGCGCCAGTTTCGTCTTTGAAGAAATATGGGCCGATGCTCATAGGCCGCACCAAACGGTTATTTTCAATGGATGTAATGGCTGTTCTTGAATGGCTTTGGGCCACTCTTCAGTTCAAATACGGCAATTTTGCTCATTGACGTAGCCATTAGGCCAAAAATTGGGCCTTATCGCTGAATAAAATTCGGGTCCTGAGCGCGCGATGAACACTTTTCACAGATCGTCGATTTTCGTAATACATTTGTACGATTTTTAAATGTTTTTGAGGCGTAAATCTTTTTTAATAATGAAATTTCAATCAATATTGAAAAAAATATGTATTTAGTTTGACAGTAGTCACGCGTGATCTGTCAAATAAAAAACCTCCCATCTGATCAAATTTCATAATCACAATCTGATGAATGGTTCGGGCGTACATAAACTATACAGAAACAAACAAAATTTAACATTTCTATATAAGATGATGACTTAGGTTAGGTTACGACCAACTCACTTAGACCTTACAGCTCCATTGTGATACCACTGTGCTTCACGGGAACCCCATTTACTTTCCTTCGTGGAACCATTTTGTGGCTCTTATGAAGCGTAGAATTGATCTCATCCCCACGCCATCTCTGTAAGAGAGTTGAAAAAGCATTTTCCTAGACAACCTGCTCTTATTTTAGCTAGGGCTAGACAATTGCTAAGGAAGTGCTCAACTGTTTCTTTCTCTCCCTCATCTCTAAAACTTCTGCAATATTCATGGGAGAAAACTCCTAGTCTCGAGAAATGGCTGCCAAATAGCCAATGGCCGGTTATACGAGCCACGACCTTCGAGATATCATTTCTTCAGAGGCTAAGCAATTCCTTCGACCTTTTCTTGTTTATTTGCGGCCATAGTAGCCTAGCTGTTACACATGTATCTCCATCTCTCCATGACCTATTGGCCTCTTGGGTAATGTTGTTTTTGATTATTAGTTTACTCGTGGCCAAAAGTATTCCAATGGTATCACTGAGTATTTGAAGAGTAGTACTTTTTATGGCTAGCTCATCGGCTTTACAATTTCCCTTAATATCTCTGTGTCCCGGAACCCACATAAGGCTGACCTTGAATACGGCGTTAATATCATTTAGGACTGCCCGGCATTCCTGTACAACCTTCGATCTTAGTATAGCCGCATTCATTGATTAAATGGTCGCCTGACTATCCGAGAATATACTTACAGTTGGTTTTGTTGCGACATGCTTATTTAGATATGTAGTCACTTCTTTTGTAGTTAGGACCACTGCCTGATAGACGCTGCAGTAGTCTGGTAGTCGAACGGATAGTTCCAGTCCTAATTCTTTCGAAAATACTTCATAGCCAACCTTAAGCGTCTAGCTTGTAACCATCTGTATAAAAATGTAATTCCCCCCTTCTCCATGGCCTAGGTGTCTGTCACTCCCTTCTTGACGGTATACTCGTCTTGAAGAGCCTGTCGAAGGTGAATCTAGGTATAGAATAGTCTATTTCTTGTTTGTGACTATTCAGGGAGTGCAAAATAGAAGCGTGGCAAAACCACCGGTCTTTCCATAGCGCCATACTTTTTAGTCTGAGCGCCGAGGCGGCGGCCACGTGTTTCCCTACCAGATTTAGTAAACTAATTAGCAGTTCCAGCGCTCTGTTTGGGGTAGTCTTTAAAGCGCCAGAGATGCATAAAAAAGCTGTTCTTTGGACCTTAATCATGCGTAACTCGCCTTTTGAGAAGATGACCACCATAAAAATATTCCATATATTTAGTATGGCCTAACTTCAGAAGTATAGAGCCAATGTGTAAACCGAGGTGCTAGTCCCCATTTAATACCCACCGCTTTTTTGCAAGTATATAATGCAACGTTGGCCTTCTTTATTCTTTCCTCAATATTAGGGTTCCACGTGAGTTTCCTGTCTAATATGAGTCCTAAGTACTTGACATTATCTTTCTAAGGAATCTCCACACCCTTAAAAATTAGCGGGGAGATTATACGGAGCTTATGTTTCTTTGTAAAGAGAACTATTTAAGTTTTTGCGGGACTTATTCCTATTCCCCTGCTCTCAGTCCAGCTTCTAAATGTGGCCATCTTAGAGCGCAGAATATCCATAAGGGTGTTAGGATATTTGCCTTTAACGGCCATTGTTAGGTCATCTGCAAACCAGGGTCAGCAATAGGGAGTTTACCGCCAAAATCCCAAGAAGAGGGGAGAGGACTCCACCTTGCGGAGTGCCTCTGCAGATCTTGTTTTTGACGAGTATACAGGGTTTGATTAAAAGGTAATGAGCCTTTCCGCGCGAAGCGTCTGCCAAGCGATCAACCGAATCGGCAGGTGGTGGAAACCGGTCCCAGTTCGCTAGCAACAGCGGTGCAGTAGACATCGCTCCGCGCGTGAAAGCTGTGGCGAAAATGCTGCGATCGTTGGAGCAAACCGAAACCATTGGGCTACTCAAAGAGGCTTACAGGGACCAATCTCTGTCCAGTGCCCAGGTAAAACGGTGGCACAAGTCGTTCAAGGAAGGCCGGGAGGCGCATGTCGAAATCCAAGGTCAAAACCATGCCATCATCTTTTTCGACTCTCGATGCATCGTTCACAAGGAGTTTGTACCTCCAGGAAGCACTGTAAATGCGGCGTTTTACAAAGAAGTGCTCCTTCGGCTGAAAAACCGCGTCGCCCGGGCTCGGCCCGACCTCGTCAACAATTGGACCCTTCATCACGACAATGCGCCGGCGCACACCATCTTCCTCTGCACCTCTGCATTGGCCAAGATGGGGGTTCCGGTGCTTCCCCACCCCCCATACAACCCAGACCTGTCCCCTCCGGACTTCTTCTTGTTCCAGCGCCTGAAAAGAAAGCTGAAGGGGAGGCGTTTAGACTCCATCGAGGCGATCCAAAAAACTGTGACAGCCGAATTGAACGCGATTCCGGCGGATGAGTTTAAAAAATGTTTCCTGCAGTGGAAGGACCGCTACCAGCGGTGAATTGACGCTCAAGGGTCATATTTTGAAGAATATTAGTTGTATAAGCCAAAAGGTTTAATAAAACTGCTTAAAAAAATAAGGCTCATTACTTTTAAATCGAACCCTGTAGCTTCTATCAGGGCAACAACGTATGGTTAAACTCCAAAACCTTCTAAAGAATTTACTATAGCATTTGCAATTATGTTGTTGACGGAAAGTTAATGACTTACTCAAATTTATTTAAAAATTAATACAAAATCTATAATATAAAATATTTTATTTTAATTTATTCAAATCTCATACAACAATAATATCATTATGACTAAGTGTATATAGGTGTTATTCTTACAAAATTATACATTTCCAGTTGCCACAATCTTTGTACCACACATTACATTCAGTAGTAATACAAAACAAAACAATTTCCAACCCAAATACATTTTTATTTGCTTAGTAACTAAATAAAAAATACTTGGAAATCCGACAGAAATAGAACTAAATGAAAATGAATTAAAACAAGGACCATACAATTTCTGATAGAGCACTTGAAAATTAACTAGACAATGCCGCAAATTCATATTCATAACGAAATTGGTGGCATATGATGACCACAGCGTGGGAAACCGTGCGGAACTGGTGGCCAATCCTGTGGTGTGCCAACTTGGAAAACCATATTCATGCCTATGACGATGTGAAATTGAAAATGACAATGGAACAACCAAACACCGGGATTATCGGCACGAAATCGCAACACTGTATAGCCATTATTTGGTACAGCCACAGTATCCTTCAGCGCTGGCTTGAGAAAACGGCGTTCCAGCAGGCCACGTCTGTCCAAGTCTAGTGCATGCTGCAGATTCATACGTTGTAGCTGCATGTCTGGCGAACGACCCATACCCAGCACCACAAACGGCATGCCATGCAAATGAAATGGATGACTGATATTTATCTGTTGCACCTCATCGACCAGCACTATTTCGACGACAGCCCCCAGTGGTATGTCCACTTTGTGTACACACTGACAATTCTCACCGCATTTGGCAGGACGATTGTCGCTGTTGCAAAACAACTCTGGTGGTATTTCATCATATTGGGAGAGTATTGCGGATGGCGCTGGCACATAAGAGACCTCATCGATCAGCGAGACCAAGTGATCGGCATCCGAAGCAACTGTAAAGCGGATAGTATATAGTAGGCGATTAGTAAAATTATGGCTAAAGGCGTGCCGGGGTAGAGAGTGGATGGAGTTGTAGGTATTCATTTATTTATTTTCTTTGGCACGAGTATTTGAAATCTTGTACAGGAATGGATGGTAATTTTCGTGATATTCTTTTTTATTAAGTTGTGTTTTTGCTTTTGTAATTAATTTTTCTAAATCATACATGGACGCATGCTAATATGGGATTATATTTATCATGTATGTAATTGTTTTATGTAGGCATGTGGAGAAGAAGCTTCAACTTACCGGATATGTTGGCCCTGCGTTTTGCTCTTTTTTTTTGGTTTTTTTTTGTAAGTTAGTATGCGAAAATTTTCAATTTTTATATATTTTAAATAAAGAATTAAAATAATTTAGTAATTAATTACAAGTATCACTATAGAAAAGTCAATTACAGTGAATCTAGGTAATACAAATACAAATACAAGTACAAATATCTTACATGAAATATACACAAATACAGAGTGAGTAGCAAAAGTATTTCATTACAAAAATACATATTTATATCTACAAATACAATAATACAAAGTGTGACTGAGTGGGTGAGAGAGTGAACGAGTTATTACGCTAAAACTCCAAAAAAGTATAAACACTTTGAATTTTGAATACAATAAAATAAAATAAAAATGATATGAATTAGCAGTACATTGCAGCGATTTGACTAAGTACACAAATAAATTAACAAGTAAGCATATGAAACAAATATAAGTATTTATGTATGTAAGTATGCATGTAAGTATGTATGGACTCTTGCAGCTGATCCGGCGGAAATGTGCTATTTACAACAAACAACAATAGAAGTATACTGGCACGCCCCCACGCACGCTTCACGACGCTCGTTTTATCATTTCGGATGCAGTTTCTACGTAGGCACCTTTGCTACCACATCATCAGTCCCATCCATCCGTGGCCTTTCAAAAGTACTTGATTGGTGGCAAATGATCGCCGCAACGTGGAAAATTTGGCGGCACCGGTGGTAGATCCTCTTGCGTGCCTATATGAAATACTAAATTCATGCCAATCGCAACATGAAAGAGAAAATGGCAATGGAAGAGCCAAAAGCCTGGATTGCTGGCACGAAACCGCAGCACCACATAGCCGTTATTAGGCACAGCGATAGTGTCCTTGAGTGTTGGTTTGGTGAAATCGCGTTGCAGCATACCCAAACGATCTAAATCTAAGGCATGCTTTAAATTAATCTTTTTGATTGACTGATCCGGTGAGCGTCCCTGGCCGACGACATAATACGCAGAGCCATGCAAATGGAATGGATGACTTAGATTAGTTTGTTGCACTTCATCCACGAGCACCACTTCCACCACAGCGCCCAATGGTATGTCCACTTTGTGTACACACTGACAATTGTTGCCGCAATTCGCCGGACGATTATCGCCGTTGCAGAAGAGTTCCGGTGGTATGTCTTTGATTTGCGAAAGCATAGGTGACGGTGGTGAGGCGTAGGAGATTTCATCGATTAGCGATATTAGATGATCACCGCTGGGAGCAACTGTAATTTACATAGGAGGGATTTTTGTTTGTGTTTTTGGTTTTAGGTATTAAATATTGAGTTAATAAGTTTGGAAATTATTTCGATGTGGAGAGGTACATAAATGCATCTTTTGCGCTTGTTTGAAGCGCATCGATCCACAGACAGCTGAAAACTTTCAATTAACAATGTTGATTTTGATTTTGTCAAATAATTTACTGATTTTACTTTTGCATGCAAAGGATGAATGAAAATTTGGAGAATAAAAATATACTTAAGCAGCGAACAAAATACATAGTACATATTGAGGTGAAGTATCAACGATTTTTCAGCCTAAACCGACGGTGGTGTTAATCGAGATTAACAAGTTAATGCGCGGAATTACCTCAGGAACTAAGTTCAACTAATGAGGAGGTCGCTGTAAGTGCGAAGGAATTTCGAACCCTACCTCACCCAACAACAAAAAAAAAAAAACAAAAAAAAAAGGTTTAATAATCATAATTTAAACGGATTAGGGGGATTTTCGATGTCAACATTGCCCAAAAGCGAAAATTAACACCAATTGGGTATGAAAAATGATGAAAATTTTAAAGAAAAGTATTAGAAAGACTGGATGCAATGCTAGTTTGCACTAATATGTTTGAAATTACATTAATTGTTTTGATATATCCAGGCAGAGTGTGAAATTACAATTTAAATTTTTGTAAATAAATCATTATTTCGTAGTATCAGGGCAGTTAATACCCGCGTTTGTTGCTTGTGGTCCATCTTCTACTAACAAAACTATTCAATAAGCAAAGCAGCTGTTTACTAATCCGCTTAACAACCGCCTGTTACACTACAATTTTAATCAGAATTAACTGCGCCGGTAATCGCGATTAACGCCACTGTCTGCCTAGGCTATAAAACTAGCAGTAGGTGCTAAGGTTGCCGCTTTGGTAATTAGTTACCAAAACTGTTGACTTTTGTCCCTTTTGGTTTGTTGCCCAGCTAATTATTTGCAGTCAGTGAGATTACAAAATATTTTGGTATTCAGACAAAAAAATTAGCTTTCATTGTGAATATGCCAAGGTGAATGAAGAATAACATAAGTATTTGCATTTGTCGAATTAATACCCTCAGTGGCGGATTTACACTAAGTGCCAACGGTGCCTGCGCACAGGGCGGCAGATTCTAGAAGGGCGGCAAAACTAGGAGAAGAAAATTGAAAAAAAAAAAAAAATTATACTCGAGGAGCGGCGGGTATTAGGGGCTACCTTAGGGAAAACGCTTATGGAGAAAATAAGAAGCTGATCTCGGATTAGTTTCTAATAGTCAGTGAAAGTTTAGTCATTCATCTATGCGAGAAATAATTGTAAGAATAAAAAAAAAAATAAATAATTGGCGCGTACACTTCTGTTAGGTGTTTGGCCGAACTCCTCCTCCTATTTGTGGTGTGCGTCTTGATGTTGTTCCACAAATGGAGGGACCTACAGTTTCAAGCCGACTCCGAACGGCAGATATTTTTATGAGGAGCTTTTTCATGGCAGAAATACACTCGGAGGTTTGCCATTGCCTGCCGAGGGGCGACCGCTATTAGAAAAATGTTTTTATTAATTTTGCTTTCACCGAGATTCGAACCAACGACCTCTCTGTGAATTCCGAATGGTAATCACGCACCAACCCATCCGGCTACGGCAGCCGCCGTATAAGAATATAAAAGTTAATTTCTGAACGTTAATTATACGTTCCTAAAAAAAGTGTTTTGGCCCACATTATCCGACAGTGTCGGAAATTGTGGGAAACCAAACCTTTTATTGAAAAACGTTATGGTTTTAATGTATAAAATAACATTTTTACTTAAATTACGTAAAATCTCTCGAATGCATTAGTGTGTATGAAAAAATGAAGTATTTCTTTTCATATATTATAAATAAATATGATTCGAGTGACAAAAACTGTTTTTTTGAGAATTACTTATCAAACAATGTTCATTCATGATAATTGTTGTAATTAGTAGTTTGTTTGCAATTCCATCTTCAGAAACCTTCGTACACACAGAAATAATCGTTATCTATGGTTATATAATACGTGGCCCACAATACCCGCCAGAGCGATTTTATTCATTGACTTCTTTAGGCCATAAAAATTGATTTTATTCGCAATAACAAAAATATTTCGAAGTTGGAGAGAGTGCGGTTAGCTCAAATGTGGCGCAGGAAAAAATACATCACTCATTCGATTTTGTATATTAAATTGTTAAAAACTGACAGTCCTTCTAAAACAAGGTTAGAAAGCAGGTGCATACAGTAAAGGCATTCAAATACTTTTTTATTGACAAATGTTCTTAATAATACATAGATAACCGTATTGATGTAACAAAATATTTTGTCTACTATGGCAAAATCATTGAAACTCCGATCTTATTCGAGGAAGATGTAACTGGGAATGATATAACGAGACAAGAAGCTAGAGTACTGAGGATTCAACTAGAGAGACTTGAGATAACATTCATGCACATTCTTTGACATTTTTTACTATCACGATTCCACGCGGTTAGTAAAAGATCACAGAAAGTTGAAATCAACATTACTGATGTAGTTAATGACTATCGTGGACTAATAAAAGTAGCAGCAGATACAAGAATATCAGACGACTGTTTCGAGAAAAAGAAGAAGAAAGTTACAAGCTGACGAATCAAGAGATAAATACCTTCAATATCATACTAGACAACGTTGATTCAGAATTGAGAAAGAGAAACCAAGCATATGAAAGGTTATACGAGAAATTTCTAGTGATTACTAATTTTGGAGGTTTGAATTTCAAAGAGCTTCGTGAAAGATCGGAATATTTGAGAAACCTTGAGATTTCATTCACTGTCGAAATGATTCATTTTCACGCGTACTGTTCTGAACGAAAAATAGAACGTAACTCGCCATCTGACCTTCTGAAACTTCTGCGGATGAACGAGTTATACACTGAGTTTCCAAATGTGGAGATAGCATATCGAATATTTAACACATTAGCGTCAACAAACTGCAGCGCAGAACGTTCATTTTCATGTCTGAATAGAGTAAAAAATCATTTGCGTTCAACAATGTCTGAAAACCGCCTGAATAGTCTGGCTCTACTGTTCATTGAGTCTGATTTACTTGAACGCTTGAATTGTGACAATTTAATACACCAGTTTGCAGTACGAAAAGCCAGACGTGTTCGCATTTAAGCTGATGTGTAAAAATTTGATCTCATAAAAGCAATCATTCCTTTTTTTGCTCATCTAATAAAGATTGATAATATGTTTAAGTAAGTATGCTGTTATACAGATTCAATTGGATTCTATTTTTTAAGATGTACTACTATATTTTATGCTATTTATTACATTTTCCTGGCACTTAATTTATAATTAAGCAATAAAAATTTTGCTCAACAATAAAAATTGAAATATATCAAATATTATTCTATAATCTGTTAATTGATGCATAAAACTACCCAAAATTTGTTTTTTACACCTGTTTATTGTATAACGACTATTTTTTGTACTATAATACAAACACGCACACACAAATTTAAAAAATTAGGGCGGCATTCTTAATGGTGCACAGGGCGGCATTTTGTGTAAATCCGGCACTGAATACCCTATGCTTTATTAAAAAAAATAATCAATTTTTATAGGGAAACCCAAAATTATATTTTAATTTAATTAAAAAAAAATTGAAATTAATTTAATTGAGGGAAATTAAAAGAGGGGATGAAGCAATATCGATCTGTAAGCATTTTATACTAAATATACGGAAAGCAATGATTCAATGGCGGCACGGGTAAATATTAAAAAATAAAAATAAATATAAAAAATAGGAGTCTCACTGTTTTTGGCCATAGAGCAAATTTAGGAGGTAATTTCAAGAAAAAAAGTTTTTTCTGCTTCTCAATCCATTATTAATATGTAGGCATGCATACATATGTATATCGTAACTTTTGTTTTTAATAAAACATTACAATAATGTTTCGAACTTTTCGGTAACTTTTTTTAGATTATTTTTAAAGGTGTGTCACTCATTGGCGATTTGCTAACAGCTTGGAGACTTGCGAATACAACAGAAGCCTCTTATGTGGAAAACTGTCTCCGGCTATACCCAAAAGGACCACTAAGGAACCTCAAGCGCCTAGACGCCCGACCCGGACATTTGCAAAACCTCTTATTACATATGTATTTGGCAGCACTGATTTAATTCAGTGACAGTTGACAAGAAAGAGAGTTGTGAACGAGGTCGGGTAAATATATGTATATACAGGGTAACCAGTTAGCAATGATAGCTTTTCAAATTTGTATGCTTCGTTAATTGTCAAAGTTGTCAATGACTGTGAAGTTTTGCCATTTCATTAAGCATCGTTTCACGCTTGTCGAATGCGTGGAAATTATTAAAAAAATATTATTAAAATTCAAGCTCAGTGTTCACGGACAATACTAATTTTTGGCTCAACGGCTAAGACAACAAACAAAAATTGCAAGTTGTGTATTGCATGGCGACATTATCGGATCTGATTTCTTTAAAAGTGAGGAACCGTTTACGATACATCCGAGATGGCCCTGCATGCCATACAAATGATGCAACTCTCGATGTTCTTAATCAGGAATTTGAGGACTTAAGTATTAACCCATATTGTCATATATGTAGGTATGCCTGGAAGTACCGAAAGGAAATTGGTTACAAGCTAAACTATTATAAATAAACTCGACTAGGGTTACTCTCGTTCGCGTTATTTGTTGTTGCTTCCTATAAGCATATGGGAAAGACGTGAATCGAGCGGGACTATTAGTGTTTGTACAGCAAAAAAGTTCACCATATAGTAACTTGAATAAATTATTGTTGTTGTTGAGTAAATTATTGTTTGAATTAATATTGAGAATCATATTTATAATTAAATATAATGCAGGTTGAGTTTGGAGGTACGACCTAAACTTCAAATGCTTTTAGGCGATTTTAATTTATTTTTAAACTACACCTCTGGTCTCACGCAGCGATATGGGAACTCCTTATAATAAAAAAATTTAAATTTTGAATGACGATCACAAAAATTTAATGCCGAATTTAGATATCAAATTGTTAAATCCCTTTTGATAAATTCTATAATAATAACTCTGAATTTCCATTATAAAATCTACTTTAATTAAGCACTACTTAGGTTTTCTCTACAAATAATTATTTGTAAATATACCGCGAAAATCTATTCTGGTGCTTGTAAGGGCAAATGAGCAAACGAGTAGCAAAGAGCTTTCCCCAATGCATTTGGTTGGTGTTAAGTGCCAATCTGTTATTCTGTTCATTTATCAAATAATCCAATAAGGATTCTGCATGACGAATTTATATAAGTTGGTAGCAGTAGTACAAAAAAAAAAGTATTTTGTTTTTAAAATTTAGTGGTTTGAATGTCAAAATCAGCTGATACTTTTCACGAATTCCACGAATTTTCGATGAATTCCAAAAATGTCCATCGAGTTGTAAACAAAGCAGATCACTTTGACACTCAAACTGTCAAAAGGAGAAAAAAAAATCAGCTACCTTACTATATGTATATGAATTCGCCTGGAGATTCGGATTTCTCTTGGTAGAAACTTTTTTTAACTAATCGATATATACATACGTAAGAAGGCGACTAGAATATTCGTATACAAATTTGACTGCTACTAAATTTAATTTTTAGGTGACTAAGTACATACATATACATAGTACAGTATATGCACATACATATGTACATAAAATCGTATGCATTTAATTTTATTGCTGCAAATCACAAAAAATATATGAAGATAGTTTTCATTCATGCGTAAAGCTATTTAAATGCAAACATGCAATTTTTACTAAGAAAGTAACTACCTTTTTACATAATTAGGGATGAGGAAGAGGACATCCACAACTTACCTAAATATCGGTTGTATGTGTTGGCAATAAAGAGATTCTTCACATCGTAAACAAAGAACCGGAAAGGTAGAAAGATTTTCACATCAGGTCGCTCGACCAGAACGCCTTTGTCCACAGGTCGGGCATTTTTCAAATTCGATACGCACACCGCGTCGTTCCGCTTCCGATTGCAGATAGCATCTAGAGGGTTCATCACCTATACAAGGGAAGAAAAGAAAGAAAAGGAGAGAGAAAGAGATTGGGAGGAGAAGAGAAAGAAAGAAAATTAAAAATTGAGTCGAATTTTTGATAAATATTTTATTCTAAATTTTCCCAATACAAATAATTCTGCTGAAATATAATATATTAAAACTTACTAAGTGAAAAAAAAATTGGGTTTCATATTTATTTATTTTAATATGAAATTTATACTTTGTTTCGGATGTGAATTTTTCGAAGAACCGAATTGGCTTTAAGCTTTACAAAGCTAATGATCGCGTTAACACGTTGACTACTCATGCGTATCAACGGTGGTATCAAATAGCTTCTGCTCAAAAAGCACCCGAATTTTTTTATTTAAACGAAAACACAAGCACGCGAGTGGTACAAAGAGAGATATATAAATCGATTGGAAGAATATTTGGTTGGTAACCAGACCACTTTACCAAGAATATAATCATATCATCATCATAGTTCCTCGAGCACCGTTGCAGAGCATAGGCTCAAAGTAAAATTTTGCTTTTACTTGCTGTCATGTCAGCTTTTTTTGTTCACAGCTTTTACTTCACTTTCGATGCAATGATACCATAAGCTCCTAGGTCTGCCTCGGTTCCACTGACCATGGGGATTGCAGTCTAGTGCTTGCCTGCTGATCTCCGTGCCTCCCTTACCGAGCTACCTCCACTTGCGCTTTCTGATTTCTTGCGCGAGTGGTTTTTGTTGACATCGTCAGTGTAAGTCGGCGTTCGATATCCATTCGTCTGACCACCAAATGTGGACGATGTTTCACATGCTGCAGTTTACAAACATTTGCAGCTTTTGAATGGTTTCTGCAGTTTCACAAACATAGAGAAGGACAGACTTAAGATTTGAGTTAAAGATTCAAAAATTTGGTATGTACGCTAATTTGTTTGGCCAGCCACACTGGTGGGTGATTAGCAAATACGTTTCTTGCTTTCTGCAGCCTTGTGAAAACATCAACTTTTGCATCCCCTATCTGCCGTGGATTCGCTTTTAAGATATTGAAAGCCTTACAAGGTCGTTACGTTTGTTTTGTATGTTATAACTGATCTGCGCTGAGAAAGCAATACTATATCGTCGGCAAAATCTAAATCTTCAAGGTGTTCCCTTGAAATAGGGTGATATAAAAATCCCCTTCTTTCCACATTGTCAATTGAAGTGGTTAGAATTTCATCAATGACGACTAGGAAAATAAGCAGTGACTAGGCCTTGCCCCACGCTGGCTTTAGTTCTCATAGGCTTTTATAAGATTCCCTCATGCAACATTCGGCATTCAAAAATCTTGTATCGCGCCTTGATTGAATCGGCAATCTTGTCAAGGACTGCTTTCCGTAGAGAATAAAATACTCTCCCCTATTTAAGTTTGGGTACTCTCACACGTGGAGTTCGCAGGTTATAGGAATTCAAAAGTGTAGTAAACAATACATTATCTGGGACTAAAGCATTTTTTGAGAGAACAAATTCGTCAAAAAGGCCAGATCTTTGGATAAAAATCATGATTTTTCAACACAACAATGGACCACATCACAAGTCCCTCATTGTGAATGAACTTTTCGCCAAGAACTCATTAAATATCAGCAAAACAACTACTATATTCACTTCATAAGGTGTCCGCTGATATTTTTGTTTTTTCAAATCATAAATTCCATCTGCGAGGTTTCAAGCAATGGAAGACAAATAGGAGAATTCACAACGAGCACTGAGGTTGATTTCGGAAAGTGAATATGAAAAATATATAGAGCTACTCGCTGTACTTAATTTGAACAATTCGGTCGAATTCGGGCACTTCGTGAATAGAAGATATCTTTGCTCTGAGCATCACCGGAGCGTTAAAAATCAACATTTTTCAATAAAAATCCAGGCGAATCTATTAAAGGTGGTGTTTCTAAATCGGCTGAGTTGTTTTTTTTTTCTTTCGCCGTGTTCATCTGGCTGTCAGCTCAGAATGAAACCAGGCAAATTCATTATTTGTTTTCTAGTTTCTCAATACTTTGCTCCGACAATCAAACGGACAGAACATTGAACCATTTTTAATGAATGCGCCTTGATAAAAAATAAATATAAATAATGTGCAACTTGAAGATATTTGTTGCCAATATAATCGGTTCGGGCATACATGAGATCCAGTTTTCTGTAAATTTTTATTTTATTTATATTTTCTATTATTGCCATTCATATCTCTGGTCATAATTACACTGGTGGTAAAATTTATGTTACCCGAATAACTGAGCGTCGCGACGCCATGAAATTTGCTTTTGGGGACACTAAATTTATGTGTGGGACTTGCAAAGTGTGGACATTGGAAAGTTATAACCATTTATTTAATTTTTTTTAATTTTTATATACTACAACAAAAATCATATAACTTAAAATCTCAAACTTTATACAAAAGTTTAGAAAATTATTAAAATTTCATCAAACCCTGCAACTTTTTAGTTAGAATTTTTAGAAAAATTTCGAGTATACAGTTTTAGAGGTTATTAAATTTTATTATAAACAATGCAAACTTGAAGTGGCTCAAAAATCGCGTTGGTTTTAGAAATTTCTTTCGCTGGCGTGGTGTGCATTTTCTCCATGTATAAACAAAATTTCGAGCATTCGTTATAGGGGGAAAATGCATAACACCGTCAACAAAAAAACAAAATTATCAAAAATCGTATTTTGAGCTACTTTAAGTTGGCACAGTGTGCCAAAATTGTATGGGCTACAAACCTGTATACCTAGAATTTTTCTAAAAATTCCTACTAAAAAATTTGATGAAGATTTTAATTACACTAGTCTACAAGGAAAAGTATCCGAAATAATTTAAACTAATATCTGCTTCTCTGTCCTTGCAAAATTCGGATTGATAACTAAAATTAATTTATTAGTTTGAGTTTTCGAGATATCCTAACCTAAAAGTGCAAAAAACCCCATTTTTGCCCATATTTGAGGTTATGTAGCCTTGCAGATGTTTTCTTTCACCAAAATTAAAGGATGGCATCTTTAAATACAATCCTTCTTTTTTCAAATGGCGTTTTGTTTGCTCAAATATCATTTTTTTTCGCAGATATATCGCATTTTGAAATTTTCATGTTTCTAAATTTTCCTACACCTGAAAATCGATTAAGATAACATAGACATGATATATTCGATTACTAATTTTCTTGAATTGAGTCTTATTTTTCTTAAAATTTTGTCTCACACCATAAGTGTGCTGACTCACCACATCCCTACACTATCTAACCTTTGGGTACCGAGTCACACACAGCCCTAACCCCTAGAAACCACCCCTATCATACCGCGAGCAGGCTAACCCACATAACCGCAAGCAGGCTTTCCCACAAACTCCAAATTTACATACTATTAATCCATATATTTCAGGCCCTCAAACCCAAGAAAATTAGTAAGCGACTATATCATGTCTATGTTATCTTAATCGATTTTCAGGTGTAGGAAAATTTCGAAACATGAAAATTTCAAAATGCGATATCTCTGGTTAGGATATCTCGAAAACCAGAGCTGATAGAGCAATTCTGAGGCCAGATTTGGATTCAGCGCATCATAAACCTTCGGAAATATATAGTCTGGTTTCTGGGCCTAAATGTTGGTTAAATTTTGTCAGCCTGTGTTATTTTTGTTCATCAAATATATAAGCAAAAGTTAAGTTTTTGATTTTTTTTTAATTCCATACAAAATTTTAACTTTAAGTTATGTAGTTTTTAATGTAGTATGAGTTATATTTCAATAAAAAAAAATAGAAAAGAAGTAAATACATAAATAGTCAAAACATTACAATTTGTCGCGCTGTTATTATTGTGAACACAGGTGCATTGGTCGTATGGGGGCAGTCAACCTATTAATGTGAGCTGCTTGGGAAGTAGGTACATACTTACCTGTGCTAGAGTTTGAACTATTTTTTTCCACCTACAATTTGAAGTTCAAATTTACATAGTATTTACAACGTAAGTATTTACATATAAATATCTTTTTTAAAACTATTTGGTATTTTATTTAATTTTGTTACTGTTAAATAATCAAAAAAGTGCATAGATAAGCTGTGCATAACCAAGACGTTAACATTTTAACTAAAAAAATTATATTTATTTATTAATTTAATTATTTTACAAATATATTTTTATTACAATTTGATCCGTTTATACAAAGATTTTGTTGAATTCTTTTAAATTTATAATATTAAGCAAATATTTATGTAAGAATAACTTGGTGCTTTGCTGTTGTGTCATTGCTATTTTTTTTGGCGATGGTACCGGATTTAGCGATACTCCCATCTAAGCATCTCTCCAGGTACATACAGTCGGTGTAAATATTTTACAAACACGTCTATAATTATTTGGTTATATTGTATATGTGAGTATGCATGTATGTATGCCTGTTAACCTGAGTATGCGCATACTTATTTCTATAAGTATTTGCATACGCCCATAGGTTTAGGTGCATACTTTTAATACTATTTCCATATGTGTGCATGTTATTATTGCATATTTATTGGGGCCGTAGCAATGCTACGGGCGTAACTTAGATATTTACTATAGAAGTCTAGTGCGAAACTGAAATTCAAAGAAAGCACATTGTGAAAGTTTTCTGAACAATTTCGGCTCTAGTATCGCTATCAGTTTCAATGGTAGCTTTCGGTGTTCTACATACACATGAACAAACAAAATTGTAGACTTAGTTATATATAAAAAAACAAAATTTTTACATCCATATTGAATTATTTTTTCTTTTTTACATTTAAGCACTACGTTTATTAAAACAAAAGGAAACATTAAATAATTGACAACAAATCAAAGGCAAGAGAGCAGGTAAAGGATATGGAAAGAATTTGTTTAGAGAAGAAGGTACTAGAAAATACAAATAAAAAATGAAGCAACTTAATTATTTTACAGTCATCTTTAAGCTTAAAAACATATGTAAAAACTAAATAAAAACGGAAGTGGAAATAATTACAAAAAGGAGCAGCATAAGCTGGTTGTAGGATTGGTGTATAGGTATAGGAAGAAAAACAAAAACAAAAACAAAAACAAAATAATAATATTTATCATACAGTTTGTAATTATGACTGCTGCGCACAAATCATCGTCGCGCTCGCTCAAATCGCTCTCTTATCCCGCTTTCACATCCCTTCTCCGTTTTAATGCAAGGGGCCTCGTTCGTATCACTTCTCCCACTCGCGATCGCTTTTCCCCCTGGGTATGTGTGTGTGTGTGTACGTATGCCTGTCATTCAGCTCTAAAGTGTATTTGTGTGCGTGTTACGCAAGTCTTATGTTGGGAATTCTTGTGCATTAGTAAAGCTCATAAAAGCACAATATGGTTACTTTTGTTGTTGTTGCTCGTAAATGGTTGTTTGTGGATTAGAAATTTGTTGCTCGCTCAAGTACATACATAGGTACGAGGCAATTAAATTGTGCTTTTAATTTTATTCGCTTCAATTATTTGTTGATTTTTTGAGCTTTCAGAAGCTTTCTCATTGAAGTCTGTCTTTCGGTTATTACGAATTATTTTTTACCAATCTGTTCTATTTAGCTATTTTCTTCTAAAGCTTCTGTTTTTAATTATTATTATTCTTTTTCTTTTGCTGTGTTTGCTTTACATTTTTTAACGAAAACTGTGCCTTTTTCCGCTTTACTTTTCGAGGTTCTTATGCTTTGTACAAAGTACATTATTTATCATCTCTTTTGTGGCTTGTTTATACATATTAATATTTTTACTATATTTTCCTTTCATTTTCTATACGCTAGAAGAAGTCTAGAAAGAATTTGGCACCTTTTTAGGTTAGTTTATGTTGTTAGTTAATCGGTATGGGCGCCTTGTGATCGCCACACGTTGGAAAACCTGGTGGCACTGGTGGCAAATCGGCATTTGTACCAACTTGCAATATGAGATTCATGCCGATCGTTATGTGGAAGAGGAAGTGACAGTGGAAGAACCAGAAACCTGTTGGAAAGAAAGAAGATGAATTAAAAATACAAACAATTTGATGGGGAAAATCTTTCAAATATGCACAAAAGCGAGGTGAATTCGTGCACGATGCGAGCAGTAGTGTAAAAAAGTTACATTCGTAATTAAAATTTTAAAATCCGCTGACTACTTTGTACGATTCCACGAATTTCAATCAGTATGTAAACCAAATAGTTTACTTTAACATTTAAACCGAAGGGCGAAAAACAAATCAGCTGTTCTAGTAATACAAAGCTGTATGAATTCGCCGTGCTAGTTCGAAATTTTAAATAATACTTTCAAATTGTTAATTAATATCGAGAAATGTGGTTCGTCCATTCTCAGCACATCTGATCCAAAAATGTACTATCTAAGTTAAAGTGGAGCATCAGCAGAAAAAAAAATAATCTGTAGTATCTTCACACTCTAAATATGATGTACACAGTGGATAAGTATCGTACATTTTCGGGAGGTCGCTCAACTTCTTCTTTGCGACCCAATTTCCCAAATTTCTTTGCAAAAAATCCTTTTAAAGGTCCAAGTGATACACGATGTTTATGACAGAAACTGTCACAGTGTAGGCTCATAAAGTAAGGAGTTTTGTAGAGGGAAGCAGGAAGAAAGCTTATCAGCTTACTACACTAGTAAGAAAGCCTGTCGAAGTAACTGGACACTGTTATAAATATGGCACCTACAGTCATAACCGATTTCGGATAAATAAAGGTAGGCAGCATAAGGAAATGGAAGTTGATTTTGATGCTAGTTCGGATTGCATTATTAGCTGGGTACATTGCACTAAGATTTATACAAATAAATCGACTTTGAATGAGAGAATCTTGTGGATAAAATAAGCTGGAGACCTATAGATTATGTAGTCAAACCCGCTGAGAGCGATCCCAGCTGTGTTAAAAGCAATAGGATTCCAAATAGTGAAGTCCGGAATATTGTGAGTTACTGATGTAATTAGAGCACCCTAAAATCTTTGCCTGCTGTATTGTCCAAATTGGCAACATTGATAAGATGCTCAAGCAGGGCTCAAAAAGAGTTTCAGCAGACATATCACATATCACATATTCCTTCAACCCTCTTCTCCCAAAGAGCGATTTCCAATTAAGTGATCTAAGTGGTTTGGAAATGATCATAATTTTTTCAGAAAAGTGGATCATTTGTAAGCTTGAATATATTAGGAAGTAAGCGGGAGTTTCTGAGTTTTATTCAGTGTTGAAAGTTTTGGTATAGGGGCTTCTTAAGTGAAATATTTTCGGTTCTTTTTTATTATTTAAAAAAAGATTTTGGCTTGACTTTTAAGGAAAAAGTATACCTTTTTTACTAATTTTTTTATTAAAATTTTTTGGGAAAAATAATTTTGTTGGCCATTTTTAAAAGACCACCCACCTCAGAATTTTTTCTTACTTTTTTATTATTCGCTAAGATTATACTTTTTTTGGGGTGCTTTTTTTTAATTACAAACAAAATTCTTCTTCTTTCTATATGTAAAATATATAGCAAATAAGGATATTTTATTTAAAAAATTAAAAATCCAAATTAATGAAAATGTTAGAAAAAACCGAAGGTGTTTGACTTCACAAAACTGTACCATAAATTTCAACATCAAATAAATCTGAAAATTGTTTCCAGTTCATTTCTTATAATACTCAAATACACAAATAGACGAATTCTCGGAAAAATGTTGACCAAAATTCTGGGAACACTTTGGCATAGAATCGCTCAAAACCCTTTTTTGTTCTACCTCCTTTTTACGTTTAATTAAAACAGCCTTTTTTATAATTATTTTTATTTGAGGTCTGCTTGTATAGTGCACAGTTTTTCTCAACTGAATTATATCGAACGTTTGAACCTTTGCGAGAATAACAACTGGTACAGTGGTAATCAAAATTTCAATTGGGCTCTTAGTTCCTGCTTCATATCTACTGTTATAACAGAAAGCCTAGTTAAAATTATGGTTTCATTACTCTCTTCAAGTTCGATTATTTACATGAACCCCTATCAAATATTATCTCAGAGCAAGGGTTGAATGATTTTTAACGCGCTTAAATTTATGAAAGAAGAAAATCTAAAGGTCTTACTTGCCAACTGCCAAATGATCTCTTGAAAAGCTTTTTATGCAACTTACCGGGATTGTCCGCTCTGAAACGTAAAACAACATAACCATTATTTGGCACTGGTATCGTATCCTTTTGTGGAGGCAAATTATATTGACGGTGCAGCAGACCGCGTCGATCCAAGTCCAAAGCGTGTTTTAAGTTAATCTTCTTCACACTGGTGTCGGGCGAGCGACCAATACCGATGACGCTGTAACTGTAGCCGTGCAAATGGAATGGATGCGACAAGTTGGGTTGTTGAACTGTATAAATGTTTGTGGGTGTGAGTGGAAGAGAAGATTGGGAAAATGTAGTTAAGAGAAATTAATATAAATAAATTTAATATAGGTATGTATTGATATTTTTTTTCACTCTTCGTTAGGGCGAATATAGATTCTCGATGCATTGCGTATAGTTTATTTCATAGGAAGAAAGTTTTATTATTTTCTTAAGTTTTTATAGGAAGAAGAGCAAAGTAGGAGAGTAAACACAATTGTTTAATAGCTGAATATATCCTATTAGGTTTGATATCCAATATTAATATCATCGACTGACCGTAAATATTTAAAACAATTTATTAAAACTTTATTTGAAACTTAAAAGTTCGTAAAAAATAAAATCTATGGTTCCACATGCGGTCAATTACAGTTAAATTTTGGACTAAAAATATATTTTTTTTTTGGCATTTAGATCACATAGCTTTTGGTGTATTATTATTTGAGTGTGTAATTGATAAGTCGTGGAAAAAGTGAAAAAAATGCCGAACCATAAAAAATAGGCGCATATCATAAAACTAAAATTTTTATTCTATGTCACAAAAACAGCAACCTTTGCGAAATTAGTGCCAAAGTTAGATTAAATAATGTTATAATTTCTCTTGAAATTAATTTCAACTGTCAGGCATCAAAAATATTACTTTAAAAATATTCTACAATAATTAAAGGCTATTGGAAACTTTGGAAACTCATTTAAAAAATAAATTACTGTCTCTACCATACGCTTTATATTGTTTTTGGAATTTTATATTAAAATATGCTTAAAAATATTTTCGACATAGATTTAAGATGTGCAAAAATAAAATGAAAATTGTGTGGATTTTTGAGTGTCCAGATTTCAGTGTCCGCTAATGTATGTACGGTGCACAGTGTGCATCTGATTAGTAACCCGTTATTTGAACCAGTTTTTCCTACTTTTCTGTTTTGTTTTTTAATTTACATTAATTTTTTATAATATTTTAGTTCATTCTACAGCAAATATCATATAAACCAAAGTTTCAAACTTTGTGGGATTTATAAAAATTCTAACAATTTTTATCAGAATGCTAAAAAAAATTGGATACACACTTTTATAGTTCATTAAATTTTAGTGAAGAAAGTGCAAGTTTAAAGACGCTCAAATTTCCTTTTGATTTTTGCATAATTTTTTCCCCTAACAGTTTTGCGCATTTACTCCATATAAGAAATTCGCGTGCACTGGGACTATTTTATTTATGAAATAGAAAGACTCTTACTTCTCTCTTTGGGGTTATTTAAAAGAAAAGGTGTACGTAGATAAGCCAGCAATAATTCAAGAGCTAAAGAATGAGATAATTCGGCACATTAACGGCATAGACCCTCATTTATGCCTCAGCATCCTCGAAAATTTGGACCATCGGATGGAGGTGTGCCGCCGTAGCCGTGGGGGCGATTTGGCCAATATTTTTTTTTCTATACGTAATTGAGCTATACTCATATTATCGTAATAAAGAGAAATGATAATAATTTCCTAAAAAAATTGTACTTTATTCAAAATCAACACCGGCCCTTGAAACTTAATCACCCTTTATATGGAAAAGGTGAAAAACATGAGCTTAGTAGCCAATTCGGTTAAACGGAATATTCAGCTGAGCCCCGCAAGTGGATTTAACTGCATTAATCTAACTACTTTCTCGTATAATATTACATACTCATACAAGGTGAAGTAACGACACATTTCAATCGAAATTTGCGGTTATTCTGCTACAAAGTATCATAAAAACGGCGATTAGTTATTTGAATACGAATTGTTATTACCTCATATTTTTCTGCAAAAACACGGGCTAGGTTTAGTGCAGCACTGATCTAGTTTCAAGTTTTTCGCCGTTGCTTTTGTAATTAAAAACAAAAAAAACAAAACCAAACAAAACAGTTTTCTCTGCTACAAAAATAAAATTAGTGAGAGCGCTGTGCGCAGCAGTGCTTTAGTATCGGAAATGCCCGAAGGCGTTGGAGTTTACGAACGCGCGCATTAATGTTATTTTGCTTTTTTTATGTGCCGCAAGCTTTACTCACTTTTACAATTTTTTCAAGTTTTTGTTTATAAAATCATTTATTTGAAAATTTTCTCACAATTTACAATTTGATTTGCTGATATTATAATTTTACCATAAACGTTAATTTACGCTGAATATAAAATGTTGGCTCGTGGGTGCCGTTGCTGCTGAATTACAAATTATATGTACATATGTATATACATACATACATACATACATAAAGAGATACAATACTCATATACGTATATATGTATATTTTATAATATTTCCACAAACTATGCGGCACCGCAGCCTTACGATTGTTTGCATCCGGTTGGGAGGCACCTGGCATGGCTGCAAGGCACTTGGTTTTTGCTTATCATTACGATCGATTTTTAGCATTAAATTTGTAGCTACACGTATTTTAATCGTAATAATGTAAGATTTTGAAAAATATCAAGCGATCAAGGAGAGATAGAGAATAGGTGCAACAATTGGCTGGTTATTTGGCGGATGGATAATTTGAATTCGATTACTTGCACAGACTCGCGCTAAGTTTGACGTGAATATACAACTGTGCGCGAAATTATGGGTGAGACTTTGATGAAAGAAAACAAATTAGCAAAATAAATGTATACACACAATATTTTAATTCTTGTTTTGTATTTCACACTTTTTTTTATCTATTTATCTATGGTTAAATTTTTGAGCCAAATTTTCATCACTTAAGTAACTTAATTTTTCAGTAAATAAAAGTGTTTTCAATAAGTTCATAATATAACTTTTGTAGAGCTGAATTGAAAAAGTTTCGAATTTTAAAAATATCAAAATCATCTATTTATTGCGCAAAGATTCTTCCTGCTTGAGTTAATTTATTTCTAATCTATGGGCATATTCAGCGTGCATTGTTATGAGAAGCTTACAATTGCTTTGCAGATAAACTTTTTTTTGTGAAGAAATTAATTAAAGCTGCGAAATTATCAAACTTTCATAATAATTGGCACGGCGGCTGCCGTTGCCGAATGGGTTGGTGCGTGACTACCATTCGAAATGCAGAGAGAGAACGTCGGTTCGAATCTCGATGTAAGATCAAAAATTAAGAAAAAGTTTTTTCTAATAGCGGTCGCACCTCGGCAGGTACTGGCAAACCTTCGAGTGTATTTCGGCTTGAAACTGTAGGTCCCTCCGTTTGTGAAACAACGTCAACCCAAACATGGTGTACGCGCCAATTATATATATACAGTAGGTTCTGTTTTTATGCGGTAGATACGTTCCGCAAGAAACAGCATAAAAAAAAAACAGCATAAAAAAAGCTACTAGTTCTATAGCAAAACTATGGATACGTTTCAAAAGTGCTAAAACCGAATAAATCTGAAATAATGTAATTAAATCGCATAAAAAAGGGCACTAGTCCCATATTATAACTATAGATACGTTCCATAGACCGCATGAATCTGAAATAATTAAATAAAATCGCATAAACAAAATATTGTATTTTTGAAAATTATATCTTTATTTAAGAAACGTCAGAATCGAAAAATAAATTTAAGTCAGAAATAGAATCAGACAATACCCACATGTTGCGCGTTCGGTTAGGATTTGGCGTAAAATCACTTTCGTCACTTGAGGAAATGTACACGTCTGATCTAGATAGTAATGCAGGCGATTCCATACTTGTAGGGTTAGCATTTCTGATGTAATCTGTGATGAGTTTTTGCTTAGCTGGTTTAGAATCTTGTTTATATGTACAATTCCCGATAGGTCGACATGCATTTTGTAATTTAAAAAAAAAACCGCACTATTTCAAAACCGCATAAAAAAAAGCCGCATAAAAACAGAACCTACTGTATATATTCTTTATAAACTCCCATAGCTCATACAGTAATATTATTGAGACCGATTCAGTGGTAGAGCAAGGCGAATTGAGTATTTAATGTGACGCCATTAAAAAATCGTTACTTTATTTTTTGCGATTTTGACAAGTCGTCAGCTCCCTTCGCAATACAAAACAAACAAACAAAAGTAGGTGAAATTACATGTTTGTGAAAATTCAGTGAATGACTTGGTAATATTGTGATTTGTGGGATTTGAACTAATCAAACTAATGAAAACGAAGTGCCGTGTGTTAAATTGTGAATGTACAAATAAATATAAAGCCTTCAAATGCAGTTTGTTTGCATTTTTATGCGGAAGACGCCGTGGCTAGAAAGTATATGTGTGTGCGTATAGTTGCTTGTGTTTGATTGTTTCCATTGCCTTCGTCTACTCTTCTTTTTCACAAACAAGTAATTACTCTTCCTTTTGCTTCTTTATTCATGTTCACGGCGAACTCAGAAGGCGAAATCTTCTTCTCTATCATTCTAGGTGGTAGAGAACAGAAGTTAGAAGTCACAGCCAAAGTATATTAAACAAGGTATTTTATTTTCGCTTTTGGTCCCTATAATCAAAAAATCGATGAACAAAGACTGCCACCCTACTGCTGCTAACTGTTTAATGTGCCTTGACACTGGCGCATAATTCAACTAGGGATGTCTCTAAAAACCATTATTTTTCAATCTTTTTGAAGTGAAACTTCGTAGACGTCGATGGACGAGCGAGAATGAAGAGTAAAATTTCAAGGGCATGCAACGTTTTGGGCATTTTCGTTCCGCGAGAGGGGAAAAAGATGTAACGTAGAAGAAAAGGAGAGAGGGAGCTATACCTTATATATATCTTAGATACACTTTAGGCTATTTTTCCTGAGTTTTTCCTTGTGGTTGCTAATTTCTAGTGAGAAATAAAACTGCATACATCTTGGCGCTTGTTTGTTGGTGCAAACTTGTAGGAAATATATTTTTGGTGCCTACTTTTGGCGTTATATTTCCATGGTGCCTACTTTTTGGAGCTTTTTTTGGTCCCAATTTTTTTGGCCTTTTTTTTTTTGGAGCCTACTTTTTGGCGCTTATTTCCGTTTCCTGGCTAGTGCTTGTGCATATCATAAAGTGCTATCCATTCCGGCGGATTTATTGGTATTGCCTTGCGGTAATTTGCGCCGTTGCTGCGGTCCTAGAACCGCTGCGTTTGTGCGGGTGATAAACGCTCAGATTAGTGCGCGTTGTTGCCACGGTTTGTGTCCGGCGTGTACTTCCACCGGTAGACCCTTCTCCGTGTTTTGTAAATTTTGTCTATTTGTATTCTCTGCAAATGTTGTGAATTTATTTAGATATGTCTGCTTAGAAAGTTTCACTTCTGTTATATCTACTACGCTACACACACTTTTTATTTTTTTATTTTTAATTTTATGGCTTATCAAATACTACAAAATGACTACTGATGCATCTCCACATGTAATCAGTTTGTGCAGATCAGCTGTCATTTAGACTGACATATATGAAACATATCAAAGCAAATTTTAATTTAGTGTGGGAATCCGGCATAATATGTATATCAAATGATTATATGTGGGATGCCGTTGCATTGAAGAGCTAAAATAAAAAATTGTTTTTAAAAAGATGCCGAAAGAAAGTAAACAAGTAAAAAATACAACATTTTGGATTACACCGATTCTAGTACAAAAAAGGTTTCCATGATTGGAAGCAAATAAAACTCACACAAATAAAATCCGGAAAAAAACAGTTGCAAACAAACCACAATTCTGCGCCTTAAATTGTGGTGCCGCGAATAATATCAAAATTAGCTGTCAAACCATTCAACTGGCAGTTCATGCCAGACAATATTTATCAAGATATTTATTACACTTAATGTGGAATACACAGACTCCATTGACAATATATTTTCTGTTATAAGTATCAAGACATAAACCTTTGCCTGTTATGATTTGGGGTAAGTGTCGCTCGATAGCACAAATTTTGAATTCGAATTTTTTTTCTGACCAGAAGCACAATTTTTCGAAAAACTTTACCTAAAAACAATGTAGAGACCTACAGTTTTATGACGACTCCGAACGGCAAATGGTTTTTTATGAGGAGCTTTTTCATGGAGGAAATGCTCTCGGAGCCTTGTCATTGCTTGTCGAGGGGCGACCGCTATAAGAGCGCTACCAAACGGATAAATTTCTCGAAAAAAAAGTTTGTAAACGGCTTGAAACTTTGAGTTATATGGTTTTTGCTGTATTTTGAACTATAATTTTTATTGTATAAAAAAGTAAAAAAAGCTAAATAAAAAACAAATAAATAGTCAAAACCTTGCATTATGTCGCGCTGCTATTACTGTGAACACAGGAACAGAGATTTTTTACCCCCTCCTTTTCTTAACTTAATATCATATAAATTTTGAAAGAAGTTCACAATATTACTCACCTTCATCAACCAGCACAATTTCCACAATCGCATTCAATGGTATATCGATTTTATGGGTACACATACAATTTGGTCCACAATTCGCGGGACGATTATCGCCGTTACAGAATTGTTCCGGATTGATTTCATGGAATTGTGAGGTGAGTGGCGCTGGTGGCGACAAATACGAAATCTCATCGATCAGCGAGATGACATGATCACCAGTTGGAGCAACTGCATTGGTAAAATAAAAGCGGTATTTATTTTTCTGTTCTTGCAAGCAAATGTGCCAAAATACGTGTGAGAATCTTTGAAACATACCCAAATAACGATTGTAGGTGTTTGGCTGGAACAACTCTTCGGGACGGTAAACGTAGAAACGGAATGGCAAGAAGATCTTGACGTCGGGCTTCTCTGCCAAAATGCCACGATCGATTTCCACAGCGCTTTTCAGTTGACTAACACAAACAGCATCGTTTCTTGGCGCATTGCATTGGGCGTCCAATGGGTTCATGACCTTTGGTTTCGTTGCATATGTGTGTGTTGTATCCAATTTGCACGCGTTTAATTTGTTTTTGTTTTTATTTCACGCATTGTTTTTTTTGCATAATTCCATTTAGGGTAAGCATTGAGGGGTGCATTTATTTACATTTGTGCCATTTTTGTAATTCAATTTTTTGGGGGTTTTTTTGCCGGGAGGTTGGTTTTTATATATGTATATACAAAATTTCACATCAAATCGAGTATGGTTTTACAAAAATTTTTAAAGTTGGTTCCAAACGTTTTGTTTATATTGTTTTAAATTTTGGTTGACGATTTAAGATGTGAAGTCATATTGGAGTTTATGCATTTTTGTTTGGGATGGTTGATTGGTTGGTTGAATGGTTCATTGTAAAGAAAAATATTGGTAAGAAAAATTTATTAGCAAATTCACTATACAGCTTAAGCAAGAAAAATCAGTAAATTTTAATTATATACAATATAAAAATAGAAAAAAAATAATAATAATATAAATTTTGCAGCATTACAAGAACTCAAAATTGTGCGCTTTAGGTTAGGCTTCAAATCAGAGATGGTAAAAATATAAGGTAAAAAAACAAGTCTAAAATCAATAATTCTTTTCTGACATTTATTTTTGCTAATGATTTTGACATTCTTTCATTATTTTGCTGGAACAAGGTAGAATAGCTGATTGATTTTTTTTCAAATTGCATCAAAATTATCAAATTTTGTTTATTCATTTTGACATTTTAATGACCCAAATGACAAAAAATATGCAATTTTTTTTTTGTTTTAGCACTAGTGCCTGCTAAAAAGTAAGTATTTTTAGAAGAAATAAAATTATATTATACTTGGCAACTAAATTAAAAAAAAATCGCGCGCAGCTACTATTTTGTTTTTAACCACGAAAGAAAAAATATTTTTTTTGCGGTAAAATTTTTTGCCTAGATTTTTTTTGTAGTTTCTTCAATTTTCTATAAATGTAATAAACAGCGCATTTACTAACTATAGTGCAGAGAGTTATTAAAAAGTCGTGCCGAACTCTTAATTTTTGTATTACAAATATACTTCAATCCACTTTAAAAATCATCTTGTATAAATTTAAGTTTTAGGCTTTATGGGAATAAAAAAATGAAATAAAAAAATTTTCCTTAAAATTTTGAACTTTTTAATCAGAAGCTTTAGAAAAATTTGCAAGCATGCTGATTTATATTGAATTGAGTTTTGGCGCAACTTCCAGGTGCAATAAAGAGCAAATTCCAGTTGGCTCAAAAGAGACCTTGCTTTTTGACAATTTTCTTTGTTGCCTGTCTTGTGCATCTTCTCCATATAACGAATGCTCGACATTTTGTTTTACATGGAAGAGGACGTCCAACATCGTCAGCAAAAAAAATTGCTCAAAAATTAAATTAATTTTTTAGCTCCTCTTACTTGCACTTTATTCAATTAAAATTCAATGGGATATAAAACTGCATGCTACAAATGTTTCTAAAAATTCTGATTTGAAAGTGTGAAACTTAAATGCAAATTTGTTGAATTCTTTTTTTGATTTTTATAAATTTTGAAAATTGGTTGTGCGTGGGATTTGTAGTAGAATGAAATGTATTTTCCTAAAAAAACCTATTAAAATTAAACAAGAAACGAATTAATTGTCAAAACTTGTCAATCAATTTTTTTTATCAACAAATTTGCTAATAAATGCATCCAAACAACTACATACAGACATTACCACTCGTCCGGCCTTCTAAGAATCCCTTGTCAAATAGCAGTACTTTGCAAACAGCAGTACTACTCAAAAAATATAATAAATAACCTCCAACTTGCAAACCTATATAAAATCATGATCTTCAAGTATTTGATGCAGCGCTGCAAATCATATATTAATACTATTTTTCATACACATACATATATACAATACAATATTTACAAATAAACGTACAAAACACACCTGCGCTTAGCCATAAACCAAAATTATAAATTGATTATAAATTTGTTTATATATAAAGTGCTACATATATGCGACCAGCTACGTACTATTTATATGCATTTGGCATTTGTCTTTATACCAAGCCGTTGCAAATGCCACAATTTTCACAATTGCAAATGCTGTACACATATTTTTTTGTTGCAATTTTTCCATCTATCTTTTTACAATATTTGTTTAAATAAATGTTATTGAATTTATTTTTTGCAACTCACGTTTTTTGTGTGTGATTGCAGGCACAAATTGGTGCGTGATCTTATGCATTTCGAGTAAGCCAATGTGGCTGACTGGTTGGCAGGAAGGGGCAGTGAAGGGCGGGTGGTTGTGAAACACAGTCACACAGGCACCAAGCGTTGGTGGTGGTGGTGGTGGTGGTGGGGAATTGCAATGTCTTCGACTTACCAGGCAAACAGGCGAATAGACGATAGGCGTATAAACAATAGCAGGCGCATTTTCTTGGCTTTAGAGTATTTTCAAATATTTTCGGTTTTTTTCTTTACATTTTTACGCTTTTGTATTAAGGCACTTTTTTTATTTTTTTTATTTTTTGTTTTATTAATTTTTTTTTATTCTAGCACTTGCTTTTATGCGCTTACCAATTTTGGTCCATTATGTGTATATTTACCATACGAATACAAAACAGTGGCAGCAATTGTTCTTGAGAACTATTTACTAATACCTTTGCATTATTTTATGTATCGTATTTACAAATTGATTGGCATAAATCAATTATATGCACGTTTACAGATATATGGACATACTGGAGTTGTACTATACATATTTTGCGTTTTTTCATGTATATTTTCAAGTAATCATAGAATTCCATTTTGCTGAATGTCGTTTGTACTTTGAGGGCCACAGTTCGTATTTTGGTTCTTTGGTGATTTATGGTTTTACCTTTACCATTGAACTAATTTAACTTAATTGCTTAAGCAAAGATATTTGCTAGGTAATTTTCTCTTCATGTAAAATTAGTTGGTGGGAGTAACATGTGCTGATTTATGGGCTATTTCGTCAAACACATTTTATAGTTATATATTTTCTAATACGTGGACTGGCAGTTGAGTTCCGGGTACTGTCAACACTATGTCACTCAAAAGCATATGTCTGGAATGGCATTGCCTTGCTTGAGTTTCAATCGAATTTTGATGTATAGGGTGGCCTATCTAGCGTTTGGAATTTGAATTACTGATCTATTTTTTACTTTTACAGCCAATTAAAATTCGTGATGTTTCACAAACCTAGTTTATGCCTAGATTATTACATAATACGCCGCTTCTAGCCTGAACAAAAAGCACGCTCAATGAACTGGTTGAAGATAAGTATTTTTATCGAAAACTATGTTTTTAGCAGAAGTTTGTTTTCCTCTCGGAGGCTATGTTAATAAACAGAATTGTCATATTTCAGTGCCGGAAAGTCCACATCTTATCATAAATAAGCTGATTCATCCACTAAGCACTAAGAGTTACTTTTTGGTGCAGATTTTGGGTGGGCGTCATTTTTGGAGCATTTTTTTTAGGAATTGAGCAAAAAACCGTCGTTACAGTCATTATCGAGCATTACTGCGTTATCGTAACCAATTTTTTATCTCTTCAAATTGAAGGGAATGGTACGTAGATGGTATTTGCCTGCAACAAAAAGACGCTAAGTGCTCTACAGTTAACCTTAAATCGGATTATTTGCGCACTGCCTTCGAAGTCGAAGTCAATTGGTCGACTAGAGGGCTGCAATTTCACTCCATTGGATTATGTCTTGTGTATGACCATTAAGAATAAATATTATGCCAATAATCCATACACGATTCAAGTGTTGAAATATGAAATCAAAAGAGCCGTCGTTGGGATAAGTGCAGAAATGAGAATCTACTGAAAAATTAGGTTGATCGAATGTGTTACTGTAAGGTCGTCCGTTGGAGATATTTGAATGAAAGTGTGTTCCTTGTTTTATAATAAGGCCTTTTCTCTCTATTAAACAAAATATTGAAAAATATTCATTAGCCTTTTTTTCATTTATAGCTGAATTAAATTACATTGCACTCTCTCTTAAGAGGACACCTAAGGGACCGAAAAATGTGTCCACTTATAGGAGGTGTACGCTTATGAGAAAATTGTAAAAAAAGTTAATGAAATGTTATGGGAGGGTTAAAATGTTTTGGGGGAGTTGTCCGCAAAAGATTAACAATTTTAAACATTTCATAAGGATTTGTGGTATGTACTGAAAAAAAATGTTCATTTGTGGAAGGTGTCCGCTTAAGAGTGGTGTCCGTTAGGAGAGAGTAGACTGTATAATTTAAACGCTAGATATACCCTGTGCAAAGTGGGAAGGTCAGTGATATTAAAAATTCTATCATACAAAATTCACTTTTGCTTAAGTCTAGCGAAAAATAAGCCATGAATGTCAGTTTTGAGTACAAAATGTTTCTACTAGCCCTAACCTCTACTGATTTGTACTCCCGCTATTCCTTCTCATACATGTACACCCTGTTGCAAAATTATAAACATACCACTACTTTATTACAAAAAATATAGTTCATACTACAACAAAAAAAATGTAATGCAAAGTTTGTAAAAATATTAAATTTTTTTTCAAAATTCCATCAACTCTTTAACTAGAATTTTCAGATTTTTTTTTGGTATGTAGTTTATAGTCTATTAAATTTTAGTACCATAAAGTATAATTTCTCAAGTGATTACAGAATAGCGTTGATTTTTGACAATTTTTTTTCGCTAATGTGCCACGAATTTTCTTTTATACAAAGTAAATGCTCGAGTTTTTTTTATATGAAAGAAAAGACTTAGCACCATCGAAAATAAATTGCCAAAACCCACCGCTATTTAGTAGTCATTTGAAACTAACTGTAAAATTCAATCAACTATAAAATTGCATACCTTGATAGTTTTTAAAAATTCTGGTTAAAAAGTAGAAAGCTTTGATGAAAATTTAAAAAATTTTGAAAAATATTTTACAGAATTTGAAACTTTGCGTTATATGGTTTTGATTGTAGTATAAATTATATTTTTATACACAAAACAAAAAAAAAAATAGAGGTGTATTTATAATTTTGAAACGGGGTGTATATGAGAAGAATTTGAAGGGTATGAATTAATAGTGATAAGCAAAAGTTTATTAAGAAAACCCCCCACATAACAGTTGTCAATGTGTGTTCACACCTTTCTGGTTTTGTCCGAGATGGTGAATTGTTAGAAATAGCTTTGACTCAAAACTGTCAACGAAAAGGAATTTGAATACAAGCACAAAACAATTACAGAATTCTTTCTATATCTCTAAAAAATAAAGGGAGCAGCAGCACAACTTTTTGAATATCACTTAAGTATCATAGGAATGACACAAAAAAGACTAACATTTACCCAGCCTTGAAGACGCCAAATTTCTGCATGATTATCCGTTCGGAAACTCAAGCGAACTGCCACATATCTCTTAACTCGATGACAGAGTTATTCGCTTTTTATGTGATTTTAAAGTACCTAAGATTGTAAAATACCAGATAGCGAAAAGACAACTGCGCTTGTAAGAACGGGCTGGCTTTCAGTGACTGGCAAGGAAGGAGGTAAAACATGCCGGGTGCCTACCGCAAGCTGAGGGCAACACAGTTTTCGAATGTTCTGCGGACTTATTTATATCATCTTTTGGGGCTGGTATGAACCGCAACTCGGATTTTAGTAACAAATTCACTGTAAATTTAGAACATTACCCAGCCATGTTGAGAGGATGTTTTTATGAAAAAAAAAAATAACTAGAAAATAGTAGATTGGCTGATATTTGGCATGCTACTTCAAGGCACGTTCGCAATTATTGACTTATTTTAAATGTTAATAAAATGTTAAATAAAAAAAATTATATTTTTCCTCTTGAAAAACTTTGTATGCCATTAGGTACGGCATGTGGCACCATTTAAGTGTCTTCCAGGATTTCACACGATGCAACAAATTTAAGAGGTCCACTTTTCAAAGACTCTGTTGCACGGATACCGGCTGGAGTTAAGCCATGACCTTGATTATACGAGTATTGTCATTGGTATAGATTTGTGACTTTAGAAAGCTTTACAAGGAAATTATTGCAGTGTCAAGTAGTGCAATCTCAGTGACTAATTCTGTGCTACGGTGGCACTGCTCAATTGTTTAACATGACGTCAGCTTGTCAATATCGCAACAGCTTGACAACATCGACCCACTCTTATTGGATACCCCTATACATAAGAATATTAAAAAGTGTATATAGAAAAACAAAATTTAGTTAGCTGACTCAAGCTTTAATTGGCCTTTTGTTAATCTTTCTGAATATTTATCTTTATGAATATTTGTTATTAGCTCAAATGATCATTGGAAATTAGTTGTTGGTAACCTATGATTTGCTCAGTCTTACTCCTATTAGTCCAATTTTGTTATAAAAATTATAACAATAAAATATGTGCTAACCATTGTTACGATACGGATACTCAAGCCCACCATTATTTTACATTCACACTCGTTTACTTATTCTTTCAAAATGCTTTTTTAGTTACTTTCAGCGCCGAGCCGGCTGGCATTCAGACCTAGACACATATATACGTATGTTAGCCAGCGTAGATGACGATCGGAATTGTGTGAAATCATAGTTATCTGAGTTGAAAAACAATCACTTAGTACAAAATACACACTCACACACACATACGCACATAAGGCACGCTTTGAGTCACGCTGTCTTTCATAAGCGCACACAGTCAGTTATCTGCTATATAAGCACATATTTGCATGTATGCCGTCGCAATGGGAACAAAAATATGCAAATAAATTGTTAAAGGCTATGCCCTGAATGGACACTACATTCGTGAAATATTTGTTGTTATAGTTTTTATGATTTTCGTATCTTTTGTTTTTTGCTTTGGTTTCGTATCGCAGAATATGTAATAATACAAAAGCCGTTTACTTACCACACCCTGTGGTATGCCGACATCATAGGTTGGTGGAGCCGATGCTGGTTGATAGGGGCCACGAGCATAACGCAAAATACCCAACTGTTGAGCGCGACGAATGCCACATTCACCCAGACCGCGCACCTGTATCCAGTAAGCGCCGACAGGTTGATTGGCATTGATAATGAAGTCATAGCGTTCGCCTGCAATGCGGGGGTTAGCAAAAATGAATAAAATGAGTAAGATTTGAAAGCAATTGTATGCATAGGAAAAATTTTGAAACTGCAAAATACAATAGAAGCTAAACTTTTTAAAGAATAAACTAATGTGAATTAAGTAGAAGATCATACTTGACAAACTAGGAAATATAAAATAGATATTTTCAACTGAGGAATTATTTAATTAAAGTTCTTAAATTAGATTAAATTAAACGTTGGTTTTTTCTCGAATACTATTAAATTGCCTTTGCATTCTTTTGCTGCTAGTTGACTGTTGTTGTTGTGGTTATTGTTATTTATTGCTTGTGCTTACTGAAATAGTTTGACCCTGATATACTTCATTTAAAATGACTGCGAATTTTAAATTCTTACAAATTAGCAGTTGATCACATCCAAAGATTTCTGATACATAAATAATTACACCCGCTCAATAGTGGTTCGATTGCTGGCACCTGCTCATGTAAAAATTGCGGTTTTTGTTGACGTAGTAATACAATAATTAAGAAAGACAATAATAATGACAAATTGAGCGGAGTTGCTTGGCAAGTGAATGATAAAATAATCGATTTGACGATAAGTTGCATTGCTCTTATTGACTTACAATATTTCATAGAATACAATGGATGATGTCTAACCTAAGCGCATTTGTTTTGGCACGCATTGCTGTGTAGATCTGAGTAGAAAGAAATGAATTGTTTATGAATTTTTAAAATGAGGACTCTGGGTGTTTAAACGTTTCAAGTAGTAAATTACATGAAATTAATTAATTAAATCAAAATTATGTAATAGGACTATGAATAAGTTCGTGCGGTTTTACAACAGATGGCGTAACTTGATTATTATTCCATCGATCCACATTTCCAAACATTCATTGGAGAGCTACTGTCGTAAGGCACAAACGTCAGTATAAGTTTTTTATTTGAAGCGTAAACAACAATATTTTTACCACACTTGAAAATGTCGAATTTCGTGCCAAATAATGTGTTTTTGCGGGGAATTCTTCTTCATTATTTTAATATGAAGAAAAAAGCAGCCGAAAGTCATCGTATCTTGGTGGAAGTTTATGGTGAGCATGCTCTATCTGAGCGAACGTGCCAGAAGTGGTTTGCACGCTTTAAAAGTGGTGATTTTGGCTTGGAAGACGAAGAACGCGAGGGTGCGCCGCCAAAGTTCATGGATACCGAATTGGAGGAATTGCTCGATCAAGATCCGGCTCAAGCGCAAGAAGAGGTTGCAAAAACTTTGGGAGTTGATCAATCAACCATTTCCAAACGTTTAAAAGCCATGGGAATGATCCGAAAGGTAGGCCATTGGGTGCCGTATGAATTGAAGCCAAGAGACGTTGAACGCCGTTTTATGGCATGCGAACAACTGCTTCAACGGCACAAAAGAAAGGGTTTTTTGCATCGAATTGTGACTGGCGATGAAAAGTGGGTCCATTACGACAATCCAAAACGTCGGGCAACGTATGGATACCCTGGCCATGCTTCAACATCGACGTCGGCGCAGAATATTCATGGCCTGAAGGTTATGCTGTGTATCTGGTGGGACCAGCTGGGTGTTGTGTATTATGAGCTACTGAAACCGAATGAAACGATTACGGGGGATGTCTACCGACGACAATTGATGCGTTTGAGCCGAGCACTGCGAGAAAAACGGCCGCAATACGCCGATAGACACGACAAAGTTATTTTGCAACATGACAATGCTCGGCCACATGTTGCACAAGTGGTCAAAACATACTTAGAAACGCTCAAATGGGATGTCCTACCCCACCCGCCGTATAGTCCAGACCTTGCGCCATCCGATTACTATCTCTTCCGATCGATGCAACATGGCCTGGCTGACCAGCACTTCCGTAATTACGATGAAGTCAAAAAATGGATCGATTCGTGGATTGCGGCAAAACCGACCGAATTTTTCACAAAGGGAATCCGTGAATTGCCAGAAAGATGGGAAAAAGTAGTAGTAAGCGATGGACAATATTTTGAATATTAAATTTGTAACCATTTTACGTCAATAAAGTTTCAAATTTCGAAAAAAAACCGCACGAACTTATTCATAGTCCTATTAGTTTCTAAAAAAAGTGAAATAAACGCTGCAAAATTATAAACACAACACAATTTTTTTTTATATTTTATAAAAATATAGTTTTTGCAATAACAAAAGTAATCCAACGCAAATTATAAAGTTGTTTACAATATTTTAAATGCTTTTTCAAAATTTCACCAAAACTTTAAATTTTTTAACCAGTATTTTTATAATTTTTTTAATCTTCTTCTGGAGCATTTCTTTCGCTTGTAGTTAACCATTGTTGTGCTTCGCCAAAAAAGTCTATACATACATTCTGCTGATACTCGTATAGTTTTTTTGTACTTTTGAAATATCTAAAAATTTCAGATTATTAATAGGTACCTTGCCAATATAAACTAGCGCAGCTTGACTTGGTAAATTTCTGCAAGTACCTTTTGCATTAGAAGGAACGAACATTTAATTAGAGGCCCCATTATTTATATAATTTTTTGGAGGTTGTTCCACCAAATTCATAATACACCGAAACTAAAAATTTATTTTTTTGGATTTTTAGGTAATTCTTTTCCGTAATTTCTTACTGATAGAGGTTCAGTTTAAAAATTTAGTTGAGCTCATTTCCTATAAGAAATGGTGTCTTCTGTATGTTCTTTTTCAACAATAATTTTCTCAGCAATGGTAATTTTAAAAAATGTGACAAATAAAAAAAAATTTCCCAAATTCGCTTCACATGATAAGATAAAAATAATTTTGATTTATATTCGTCCTTTCGCTTATGTACGAGAATATATTTGTATATGAGGCATGGGGTGATTTTAAAAAATGTGACAAATAAAAAAAAAATTCCCAAATTCGCTTCACATGATAAGATAAAAATAATTTTGATTTATATTCGTCCTTTCGCTTATGTACGAGAATATATTTATATGCAAAGAACGTCCAGTGTACCAGGTTAAAAACTTCATTGCTTCAATGCTTTTGACGAAATTTTGTGAAAATGGTCTATTATACAGTAGAATGAATTTTGAAAAATGGGGACGGAATATTTACTGGTTGCTGAAATAAAGGTTCAACATTTTAATTTTTTGGCAAAAGCCTTTCTTATTTGAATTGTAAGTCAAATAGTGGTCAATATAATAGAAAGCAAAAGAAATGTTCAAAATTTAAGAAAGAGAATTTAAAAATTTTTCTAGTAAAAAATATTTTAAAATTTATTTTCAAATTGTTTTGAATTTTTAAGAGAAAATAAAGTATCTGTTTTCTAAAAGTAGTTTTTCGTACTTTTCAATTGAAAAGTTAAAAAGAAAAAAAATTTTTTTTGTAGTAAAAGTTATTTCATTTCCTTTTTTCCTTCCTTTCCAAAGTTTATTATTTCTGATTACTTTTAATCATGCGAAAAAGTAAGCGTGAAATTGCTCTTTTAAAATGATATCGAACTTTTTATAGAGCGACAAAAATATGATTGATTTTGGTGGCCAATAATGATGTGAATAAAAAGTATGATTAAGTAAAATTAAAAGTTTTTTTATCCAAAGATAATATCTTCTTTTAGAAAAATTTAGATGAAGTTACTATATAAAATAGATAAAATTTTTCATACGTTGCAATTATGTATACTCGTATATGGTGGTCGGAAGTGCGCAGGTTCGAATATACGTGCATAAAACACCAAAATGATAAATAATAGTGAAAACAATTTTTTATAATAGCTGTCGCCTCTCGGCAGGCAATGAATTTCCGCCATGAAAAAACTCGTCATAAAAAATATATCTGCAGTTCGGAGTTGTCTTAAAACTGTAGGTCACTCCATTTGTGAAACAACAAGACGCACACCACAAAAAGGGGGAGGAGCTCGGTCAAACACCCGTATATTTTATATAGAAGAGACACAACGCTTATGCCGATACATCTAAAACCACGCAGTCCTTTTTCTATTTTCGACAGAACCAGTTTCACGAAATTTTTTTACCAACCTTTGAATTGTCAACTCATTTGGATGATTATTTCCACCAGAAAATCACAAATTTTGCAATATGTGCTTTTTAAAGATCGATCATTTTCATAATAAGTTTCAATAATTTTAACGCATTGTTCTATTGCGTAAAATTACACATCTGTCCACTTGACAAATTTCACAGATGAAATCTATGCGACACTTTTGAAAGACCTTTATACTGAATATAATAGTGTGCCCAAAGAGTGAACCTTGAGGAACACCATGCGGGAAAGACTTTTTTTGGGGTTCCCTCCTCATACATTTTCACCTTAAACTTTTTTGGTTCGAGATAACTTTGAAACAATTTGAGGCAGTCTCCTTTATTCCAACATGGCTCATTTATTTCAACAGGGCTGCGCTGTGCTGAGTTTTTTTGAGACAGTTATGTAACGGGCTTATGAATTTTGCAGGAGTTTATTAATAGCTCAACTTTTTTGGTGATTGAATTACGTCATATTTTTGTACTATCACCTTTTCTAACTATCATTTCATTATTATTTTTAATATAGTTATTTTTTGCTATTGCACGGTAACTTTCAGGGTTAGATTTATTTTCCATATTATAGATATTTTAAAGCTTTCCGGTACGTAAGATAGTTGTAGAATAAGGTTTATAAGTGTCGGGATTACAGGTATTAGCTCAGTTATGTCATTTTTTAAATCTTTAGATATTATTCCATCGGATACAGGAATTTTTCTTTCCTTTAAGACCGCTAATATATGAGGATATTTCACTCTCATTAGTTTTAACTGGAAAGCAGTGTAACCTACCAAACATCCTAATGGTTGTATTGCCTTGAATCATATAATACTTTATACTTGCAGTTACTTTTTCATATACCGCTTTATTTTGGAAACATTTTCATATTCTTCCTATCCTCATAATCTGTCTTACAGTTGTACTGGCAGACCAACAACTCTTTGGTATCTCTCAGTGTATATGATTTCTGCCTGCTTTTGCAATTTCTTAATTTTTTTGTTTTTTTATCAACTAAACTACTAAGGTATTAATTGACTTTGCGCAATTAGCACATAATTATCCACTAAGTTGTTAAGTTTACAAAAATAATAAAGTTCAAGAATTAGTTAACCCTGTGCAACTTAACACAGTAGTAAAACAAACTACTTTAACAAGTTTTCTGTACCAAAGTAGTTCTGTAGCTGTGAACAAGTTTTGTTGTTGTTAAATTATTAGATTACAAGTGACACTACTCATTAATGCTTTGTTAACCTTAAACACATTTGCTTAAACGAAAACAGCATTAAATTTAGTTAGCAAGTTTTTTACTAAAAAAAAATTAATCGTTGTTGCCCTGAGCTACCTTCGAAGGATAATTGATATTTTTAACTAACTCTTTAGTACAGCAATATTTCAGGTGCAACCATTCTTGACTCTTAATAATTGGCGAACAAGAGTGCCAATATTTTATGACGAACGCGTATCAAATTTTTATGTTATCAGCATCTACATATTCATCTTCTTCTTCTTAATTGGCGCGATAACCGCTTACGCGATTTTGGCCGAGCTTAACAAAGCGTGCCAGTCGTTTCTCTCTCGTGCTAACCGGCGCCAATTGGACACACCAAGTGAAGCCAAGTCTTTCTCCACCTGATCTTTCCAACGCAGAGGAGGCCTTCCTCTTCCTCTGCTACCACCAGCTGGTACCGCATCGAATACTTTCAAAGCCGGAGCGTTTGAATCCATTCGGACGACATGACCCAGCCAACGAAGCCGCTGGATCTTTATTCGCTGCGCTATGTCTATGTCGTCGTAAAGCTCATACAGCTCATCGATGGCGATGGCCTGCGATATTCGCCGTTGCCAACGTGCAAAGGTCCAAAAACCTTACGCAGAATCTTTCTCTCGAACACTCCAAGCGTCGCTTCATAGTTTGATGAAATATTTTTGGGACGGTATAGTAGTAAGCTCCACGATGGCTGTAGTATGGAGCCAATAGGAATTTTACTTGCATGATTTTCATGCCATAATCACATAAGCACAATAAACGGTAACAAAAGGACGAGAAAATTGGGAAAGAGTGGAGGTTTCCTTAACAGATCCGTTGCAGTGATACTTTCCCGTCCGTTTGGAGTAGTAATTAAAAGTGAACTACAGAGAGTGCTGAATGAAGATGAAATCCGCTAGCACCTACGAAAATTGGAGACAAGTTTGGCTCTACTATGGCAGGTCAAACTTAAAAGAACTTCAATAAAAAATATTTTAAGACTAACAAACACAATTGGCAGGGCGTTTTCGTTCCCGCAACATTCCGCTTTACATTACCGAAAACGATCCGGATTTACACCAAAGAACATCTCTGTCTAAAATTGTCACTTCCTACAATAGCCGGCCTTTATTATCTCTGTGCGTGTGCAGGCACACAATAAACACCAGGCATAAGGCTGGTTCTCCAAGTTGATTCTAAAGATTTTAACAGCATTAGTGCCCTCTAATTATTTAGTTTGTCTTTTTTATTTTGTGAGCTCATCATCGGTTTAACAATAAAACAAAAAATCAAATTATGGCTTTTATTTATTTGTCTGTTGATATTTGAACCTCAACTAGAAGTCATCACCTAGAACTCTTTACTTTGCTTGGTTTGTTCTTAAGGAGATTTCCAAGTTCTCCTTGACTTAGATAAGTATATTCGTCAATAAGTCGCGGAGATAATAGTGAATTTGAGGTAGATAATAATGAACGAAAACATCTAAAAAGGCACTTTATGCGATTTACTGATATCTATACGATATATTTAGTTGACGTTGCTACCAACTAGCCAACCAACAGCAGTAAATATTTTATCTGAATTCCGCTGCTGCAAGAAAAAGCTGTTTGACTTAAATGAGCGCTTATTCCTTAATAACTCAATTAAAATATGTATGGCTAATAATTTATTAACCAGCTTAATTAATTTTTCTGCAGTTAAGTTAGTTAGTGGCCTCAATTAATGATATTTATAAAAGTATGCACTTAATTATAAATTATAATTTAATAATTGATAAGTTGTAAAACTCAAAAGACTTAAGAAGCGAACCTGCAGTATATTAACTCCGACAGCATAATTTAACACACAGACATGTGAGGCTTTCAAAACCAATTCATGAATTGAGAGGCACAAATAACATAAAATCCTATTTTAGGTATGAAAAAGTACGCATTCAGAGGAGGCGGGAAATAGTAATGTAATTTATGTGTGATTAATTTGCCATATCGGCACACCATTAGTAAGTTGGTTTCTTAATGAAAACTTTTGATAACTATTTAACATTTTTAATATCACATTTTGTTTTTTCCAATTTAAAAGCTATACAAGAAATATTTAACCAATTTATTGGATTGCTTAGAGCTAGTATTGTGCAATTGTCCTGCTAATGATTACTACTAAGACTTCTCTGGTGGAGTTGGCATGCGCAAGCAGGGAGTCACTGGCTTTTTAAGGCTTCTAGGCATTAATAGCTAAAAGCTCTGAGGCTATAGCTATATAATTAGGAAAGCAACCAAAAAAATCTCTTGTGCGTAGCAGACCCTCAAAAATGATATTTTGTGCTGAGTTTGAACATAAATCTCACTCAAATAAAACTGGCAGCTCCTCAAAATAATATTTTTTATATGAAAAAACTAAAACTCCGAAAACTTTATAGCAATCGAAAGTAATGAATAAATTTAATTTAAGCAGAGTGAGTAAATATTTTAAGGTTTTATAGCAAAAAAAAAAAAAAAAAAAACAGTACACCAATCGGTTGCACCGTTTTTGATTTGTTGATGTTTGAAAATTAATTTCATGATTTTTCAACACTTCTTCTTTGGGACTTAATGCAATTTATTATAAAAACAAACCTCCAAAGAGTTGAGCTTCAAAAGTCGGGGCATTATCTGCATAATTACCAGGGAATATATATATTTAGAAGAATTAAATTCATGCTCAACAACAATTCTTCCTCCTCAAATAAAATATCAAAAAATATTATCTAACGCTACATTAGATGACTTCTGCTAATCTACGTTCAAAAATTTGCTTAGTATTAGCAATTCGTGCTAAATGTCAACACAGGCTTTATTTGCTATTAAATCTAAAAACGTAGAGAGATGAAGAATATCTCTTCCTAACTATGGGCTAAGTACGCAATTGAATAATAAAATCAACTCTTGACGAACAAAAATCACATTTTCCAAATGGTTTTGTATGGCGCAGAAATTTGGGCTGGGATGACAGCTCCCTCACGCGATGGCACTGAGTGTGGTAGATGAGTTGTGTGAGTTGTACGCAGCCATGTGCATTGTGCAGCGAATTAAGATTCAACGGCTTCACTGGGTAGGTGATGTTGTACGATACGGATATAAACGAAGCGCCTCTGAAATTATTTCATATGATAACCGAGCATGGTAGCAGAGGAAGAGGAAGGCATCCAGTACTCAGTGGAGAAGGACTTGCCTTTACTTGACATTTCTACTTGTCCTTGGCTAGCACGTGAAAGAAACAACTGGCGCGCTCTATTGAACTTGGACAAAATCGCTAAGTTCTGTACCAATAAAGATGAAGAAGACCACGAAATCGGAATATTGCATTTCTTTGTGTGTTCTAAATTTTTCTTGTCACAAATAGTATCCATTTCTGCCTTCTTTGATAAGTTGTAGAAATAATATTGCTTGCACGTTTATTCAAATTTGGCAACCACCTCTTCTTATACTTAAATTCTAAAAATGATGTGGCTTCTTTATGTTCTCACAATTTTTAAATAACAATAATTTTGTTAAATATTATTTTACTAAAACTATTTTCAAAGCTTTCGAATGAAAGTCTACATATATACTTTTTTTATATAGTGCAATAACACCTGCTTTAATTATTCGACCATTAGAGCATCTGAATACTGGCATAGTGTGAAAAATAATCACACAATTTGCCCAAACCAGAGCATGGTTTCCTATTACTCGACTATCACTGCAACCTAAGCAACCAAAAAGTAGTAAAATCAATTTGCTATTAACCCATGATATCGCATAGACTAAATGCGCATGCAGTTTAATTACGAGCCACTTAATTACGATTAATAATATGCAGTATATGGAAAAGTATAATACTTTCAGGTTCATAAAAAGTCATTACGAGTATGCACTTTTCATTGCGGCTATGTGGAGCACAATACAAGTAGCGGTCGTGGCTGATCAGATGATTGGTTAGAAAGTAATCAACCATTTCTTTTCAAAAATCCCACTACAAAAAAAAAAAACATTTGTGGAAAAAAATTATATAGCAGATAAGATAAAAACCATAAGAAAGCAAGCCTGGCATGATAAACGCCTGCTGTATTATTCAAAAATTCGATTTGCGTTTGGGATTTCAACAACTGATACAGTGGATAATTGTTAAAGCGATTATGGGCTTAAAAAGCAAAAATTTAGAAAAATGAGATATTAAGAAAATTTAGAGCTAGTAAAGGCCTGTGTGTGCATATTCACGATTACGTGAATGCGTTTGAATGCGCATTTGTGGTAAGCTAAAACAGTTGCCTTTAGCGGGGTTTTTATTTCAATCTACTTAAAGTGTATGAAGGTGACTTAGAGAAAGTAAATTTTAAACAATTATTATAATAATAAAACATAGTTGTATAAGAGGCTTTGTCAGATTTAAAAAAAAAGAGTTAATTTCATAACTTTGTGATCTCTGAAATCTTCAATATACTCTTTTTTTGAGAGTTTGTTAGCAATCTCAATGGCAAACAGGGCCGGTACGCAGAGTATTCTAATTTGACTGATCTTTCCAAGTATGTTCCACTTACTAAAAATGTCTATCACAAGTTTAGAGGAACTGATGAGATCTTAAATTCTCATTCGAGGCATTGTTGTTCTTTTTATTGGGATTGTTTTTACGTGGCGAGATCCAAAGGTAGTGAACAACCAGAGATACTGGCTAATTTCACCATCTCACAATAGCTCGCTCCCAAATGGCTGTTCGGAAGCTAGCCAGAGCAGACTTGAGTGAAAACTGGAAGTTGCTGAATCATATATGTAAACAGTCAATTAAAATACAGAATCCATGTTCTACAAGAGCGTGTAATTACTGACGTATGGCAATCAAATCCACATCATTGGCCTTTACTACGACGCTGTTCTTTGGTTCTTTAGTTCCTTTTTCAATTTGTTTAGAGAAGCGAGCCGAGTCTGGGTTGCGCAAAAAATCAGCGCTTTCACGCCTTTGCAACCTCGTCACCCTTGACGATTATACTAAATCTAAAAAAGTAGAAGACTTCATCTACTTGGGAACCGTCATCAACAGCGATAATCCGTGGAGAGTACCTCTTCCAAACTATGGACTAAGTAGTCAATTGAATAGTAAAGTCAACTCCCGACGAACAACAATCACACTTTTCAAATGCTCTTGTATGGCGCAGAAGCTTGAGCGATGTCCACAAAGAGTGTGTTCAAGAGCAGGATTTATGGGGCTTTGCGTGTAGGCGATACATGTTGAATCGAATTTCCATTTGTGAAGCTTTGGACAAACGGTATAAAATCGACTCATTTTTTAAACGGATAGTGACTGGGGATGAGAAATGGGTTACCTACCATAATATTGTGATGAAGGAGCAGGCAGGTACTACTACGTATTTGGTGAGACTTGAAAGGAATCATTTATTATGAGTTGACTCCGTATGGCCAAGCATTAAATTCAGATCTCTACTGCGGACAACTGGTTCGTGTGAAGCTAGCGATTACCTCCGTTTTCTCCCAATGCGAAACTTCCTGAGTGGTAGGGAATTGGCATCAGAGAGGCATTATGAATTTATCTTTAAATGGCAACAAAACGGTGAATATTTGACCGAAATAATGGATTTCTTATTCCCCAAAGTAAAATGTATGAAAGCATTAGATGAAGAAAGTACTAGATCATTTTTGTAACGCTTCCTGTATAGATCGTGATGAGAATAAGGCGCGTAATAAGTCTAATATATAAATAATTGGCTTATTAATACACATTAAGAATGTTATTATAGCTAGATTTTATTTATATATACGACTTAAGATTTTTGATAAGTCCCTTGCTATACCAACTTGAATACTCCGAAAAATTTTTGATTACTGGGACCATTCGAAAAAAGCTCATTTAAAATTTTCGCTCTACTATTATTTAGAACTTCTCTGTCTCTTGCTATTTATGACATTTAATTTAATGCTTAACTACAGTTAGGTTTTTAGAAAGGTACTAGTCTTCAACTGCTAAGCGATAGAAGTACCATTGGGATTCCTATGGCCACAAGCAAACTAATAATTAAAAACAACATGGAGAGATGAAGGCACTTGCGTAACAGCTTGGCTATTGTGGCCGCAAAAAAATAAGAAAAAGACAAAGCACCTACTCAGCCTTCAAGTGATTAGAAATTTTCTTCCATGAATATTATAGAAGTTGGCGAGATGAGGAAGAGAAAAAAACACTTGAGCATTTCCTTTGCCATTGTCGAGCCTTCGCTTAAATTAGAGCAGGTTTTCTAGGTAGATACTTTTTCAATTCTCTTACGGAACTGTTCGGCGTGGAGATTGGAACAATGCTGCTCTCCCTAACAACTACAAAATGGTTTAAGAAAGGGAAATAAGAGAGGTTCTCGTGTCGCACAGTGATATCACAATGGACCTGTAAGGTCTAAGTGAGTTGGTCGTACAGACCGACTACCACCATAACCTAACTTAGGTTTTTGGTGAAAATAGGAAAAAACAATCAATGTTGAACGACATTTTTGCAATTCTGAAGTATAAAAATAAGAACAACCCTAATGTGTGCATACTCGTATATGTATAAGTTCCATTCACCTTTATGCTGAACTCACTCTCCCGACATCTCAACGTGCACCACATCGCACTGTATTTCCATGTCTGTAGATAAACGTCACAAATATACATATAAATATGAAAAAGGTGTACCCAAGCTATTCACGCCCTGAGTGACTTTTTAGCCGATAATATTTCGAACTAATACAAAGTCAATAATACAACCCAAAACTAAGCATTTGTTTACTTCTCCTGATTCTAAGCGGCTTTTGCTGGGTTATAGTGCAAATAAATGGCATGTTTGTGTGCCCATATGCCAGTGTGTGAGTGTATGGCCCGAACTTGTCTGCGAATAATGCAGTTTCATGCTGTTATTTTAATTTATTTATTTATAAGTAGGTGTGTGTGTTAGTTTATGCTTTATTTTTTTACAGCCAATACGCTCGTATACCTATGTAAAAACTAGTGCAGAGCGCTTTTCTGCTGTTGTTGTAAATAGTTTATTGCGTCTGTGAATTTATACTTTATGCTTTAATTTATTTTTTATTTCTTTTTGTGGCAAATGTTATGCTGTATTATGCTGCTAGTTGTTTTATTCATTTTGCTTTCAGCGATTTCCTGTTTAGTTTAATTTTTATATTCTTGCTTATATTTGCTATTTAACAAGTTTCATCATTAATCGAAGTCGAAGTTATTACTCATGGAACTCACACGCTGCCAAACACTAATAGATACACACACTGGTGATGCGGAGTTCAAGTACAGGGTGCTGCATATATGCACCCATATTTAATTGTGAATTTTTAAGTGTTCACCACCTTAAATGGCCAGCGAGAGCGAAATTACGCATTGCACTATTTATGATTAATGATTTATATTCATTAAAAATGAGTTTCGTGCATTGTAATGCCCATAGAACTATTGAGATTCAGCCCAAAATAGGCGCCGCCGTGCGGCATGACTGACCAATCATTCTGACAGCCAATTATTATGAGCATACATTTGTTGGTAAGACAAAAGCAACTAATTTTATGCAGAAAATCGTAACAACAAATAAACAGCAGTCAACTAGCGACACTAAAAATACGCAGTAATGACTTAAGTAATCAAACTCGTACATTTTGCTCAATTATTTTTGTTTTTCTTAATGTATTGCTTTTCTTTCAGCCTACCCTCAACTGTTGCCGCTTACCTGAGAATGAAATAATCGTATTCACATCAACCGGTTGCACTGGTTCACCATCGGTGGAAATCACTGTCATTGTATGACCTTCAATCGTCACTTGCGCCGGACACACGGATGCGAATGCGTTAATCATACGGAAACGATAGCGACGTCCTGGTGTGATGGTGAATATTTCCAATGGTGTATTTGTCATGAAACCAGTATTGGGATCACGGAATTGGCCCTTGCCGTTGATGAGCACCGATTCGGGATCTTGACCAGTGTTGACAGCCAAGCGACCGGGATAACGTTCGGCAGCATCCTCATGCAACCAATCGCTAATTAGCATTATGTGGGTGGTCAAATCGAAGTCGTACAAATGTGAGTTGGGATCCCGTGACGGCGGCTGACGTACCACAATGCTGCCATAGATACCATCTAATTTCTGCAGACCGTGATGAGAATGCCAGAAGTGAGTGCCTGCATTGCCGGTCCATTGGTATCTGTAAGTGAAATTTGTTAAAATTTGTGTTTTATATTTTTACCTTTAAGTGAGGAAGATTTTTTATTGATTTTGTTCTTTGGTTTGTTGTGTTACTTTTTTTGGTGTTTTTTTTTTTTTGTTTTTGTATAGTTAATTTGTTTTTTGGCTTTAGATTTTCGTACTCACCTGAAAGTGTTGCCCTGCTGTATGGGACATTGTGTTACGAATGGTACACCATCGTAATATTGTGAACCTCGCTGCCAGATGCCGTGCCAATGTATTGTGGTCTCCATGCCCTCCATATGATTTTCCACATCGATAACAACTTTGTCATTTTCACACACTTGTATACTGGGGCCGGGTATCATACGATTCACAGTGAGTATACCACGTTCAACACCATCGGCGAGAACGCATTGACAGTGACTCCAGACGGTGTTGGTGGCATTGGGTGTGCACACCTGGCAGGCGCTGTAAAATATAAATAAAAAAAAACAGGTAAGTTTGAATTTATTTGCTGTGAGCACAAACGACTTAAGGCACGAACCTGTGAAGGGAGGTAAAAAAAAGTGCGTGGAATAAGAGAGAGAAAGGCATGAGATATAAAAAAAAATATATATTTTTGTTTTTATTTTCGATGTATTCTACTTGAAGCAGGATTCTTGAGTCATATTATTCATAAGGATTATTTTTAAAAATGAAAGAAATAATAAAAAACTAAATAGAAAATAATAAAGTTTACAAAGGAAATGTGTGCGTGGACACTTGAAATAGGCACAAATAATCAATGTAATTTCGTCATCATCATTCTACTTTAAACATAATGCGCATCTCATATTTTAATAAGGTTTATTTAAAAAAAAAAATATAATAATAAAAAAAGATTATCATGTTTTAATAAGGATTATTTACCATATATAAAAATAGTAATAAGAAAATAATACAATAATTTTTTTAATTAAGAAATGTATGTGAAAATAGATTTATGCCTATTCGATTGCATTTCATCAACATTATTATACTTCAAAACGTAATACGTGTCTCATATTTTAATAAGGATTATTTATAAAAAAAAAATTTTAAGCCATAAAAATTTTAAAATAAAAGAAAAGTAGAATAAAAAGCCAGAAAAATGAAATGTGTTTAGACAAAAACCGAAATAACCGATTTTATTTTATCATCATAATTAAATCGGGCGCTTTTTTATTCTGTGAAGAAAAGAAAAAAACAAAAAAAAAAAAATATAAAGCGTTTTCCCATAAGAGGTGTTATTTTGATAATCAAAGAAAAATAATGCTATTTTTTAATATAAATGACCGGATGTTTATTTCATTATAAAGAGGAAGGTATGCCGTTAATAGTGGAAAATAACATTAGGCAAATTACCATCATGACCACACCTACAGAACAATATCCTTTTCATGAAATTTTCCATAACCGAATTGCAAAGTGGCTGCCCTATGTTCTCGATAGCCTCAAGAATTTCGTCTTTGAGGTCTTGAATCGGCCCTGGGCTCTTGGCGTAGACCTTCTCTTTCAAGTGGCCCCAAAGAAAAAAAGCCTCAAGGTGTTGAATCACAAGATATCGGAGGCCAATTGTGATCACCTCTTCGAGAGGTAACTCGGTCCGGAAACTTTTCCCGTAATAGATTAATGGTTTCGTTGCTTGTGTGGCACGTAGCGCCGCCTTGTTGGAAATGAAAGTTGTCCAGATCAATACCATCCAATCCCGGTCATAAAAAATTGTTAATCATCTCTCGATAGCGCAATCCATTCAGCCTTAACACCTGTTTTTGGAAACCCTTGTATAAGTGCTAAATTTGAACTATAACAGGAGAGCAAGTGGTTAAGGGTTTCATAGTTACATTTGTGTAAAAGGAGCATACTTCGAGTACATTTTCCCCTGCACAAAGTAAAGTGCAGTACTTTGCCAATCTACGCGTAAATGATAGATAATAGACGACGATGCCTTCTGAATTCCAAAAAAAAAACATTTTTCAATTCGTTTGCAATACATACATCGAACTTCATAGGAGGTGCATTACCCTGCGTGGTAGTTGTAGTTGTATTGAGTCACTAAGTAGTGCAAAATATTTAATATAAAATGCCCAGTTCCATTTATCTACCTCAATGCTTCATTCTCCGAAGTTTTTTCTTTCCATTTAGAATTGTATCCTTAACCTATCGGTCTCTCATTTGGCTTTGCGTAAGTTTCAATTAAAATTTTAGTTTTGTTTGGCCTTAAAAGCTTTGTTTCTTATGGAATTCCTGACCTACATAGATGCAATAATACGTATATGTCTATATAAAATAAGTATGTGAGTACAACAACAAGCTTACAACTGAGTTATACATTTTATTATCGCTTCTTTTGCTACTAATTTGCTTCGCCAATAACTCGGTTAAAATTTGGTTTGCATAATCAAAAATAGTATTACATTTAATGAAATAACTGAAGTAAATAACACCTCGAATTTCTTTAATAAATTATTATTTTTACTGGCACTTTTCCGTATTTTTTGTGCACAAATAATGGTAATTAAATTGTTGAAAAACTACCAGACACATAATTATGGCGTTTCATGCACTACCGCACAACAAAGTTGCTGAGCGATTTATATCAAAAATTTAATTGAAAGTGGCGAAACTTGTTGGTGCACAAAGGAGGGAAAATCGACTAGCTCATTCAGCAAATTTCAAGCAAAAAAATGAGCTACATAAAATGTTAATATAAGGAAAAGACATTATTTGTTTTGTACTTCTTTACACGGCTAATGGCTTACAGTTCCAAAATGAAGTTGTGTTTCTGTATAAATAATTTTAAAAACAAAAAAAAAAAAAATATTTAGTTTGTGTTTGAAATATTTAACTGGAATGCTGTACACAAATTGGACGCATAGTTTTAAAGTTGTTTTTGAGTTTTCTTATTTTTTATTTCATTTTTAATCCGCATACGTGAAGTAAAGGCTTGAATGATGAGATGTATTCGGGAGATTTTTGATTTCGATGGTGTTTATTTTGCTCTAAAATTTCCACGTAAAGTGAAATCCTTAGAACACAAATTTTCTCCTAAGAAGTAACTTTTCGAAATTTGGAGTTTTTAATAAAAATACAAAAATATATTTAGTTAATACTTTGAAATATTTTATTTATACTTTAGTCTCATAGGGTAGAAGGTAGAGATAGCATCTTAACCCGTAAGCAGTCGGACTTCGTATTGCACGCGTTAGCTGAAAGGACCTGGTTCTCACCCAAAGCCTAACTTTTCGCCTCGGTCTCCGACTCCAAGCGCCACATCCTGGATAACCGTGTCGAGTCATGGGCTAAACCTGATGGAGGGTATCTGTTCTTAGCCACCACAACCTACTTGTGGTCTTGGGTCAGACAGAGAAACTGCACGATTGATGTAGTACAATTGTGTAAGACGAATTGCAGCAAATGAACCGACAGGCCGACGGTGTAAGCTTCATAAACTGCGACAACTCTAAGTCCTGGAGCCGTTTTGTTAGGCGAAAAGGCTACAGGTAGGCGTGTGTCTCTAGGTTAGGAGCGGCCTTTAAAACACTACGACCGATACACAGGCCTAAGCTGGCAGCCCCAGCAGAGGACTCGGTTGCGTGGCCAAATCAGCTGCCTATTTAAAATTTACTGATTATTGAGTTGTTATAGGAGTTGACTAAAAGGGAGCTTCAATATGGCGACGACAGGGCCTTGATTGTAGCTTGACTTATGACTTACTCTCAACAGAGGAAACCCCGCTCGAACTCCATTTTCCCTCTTCAATCCGTCGGTGAAAACAGAGGTATCTATGTCTGTGAGGACTCTCTCATTCTTCCAATCCAATCTGTTTAGAAATACTATATAGCCCTAGCACAACCCTCAAAATCCAGTTTGCTGATGGAAATATCTGTACGATCCTCCAGAGGCCAACCTCCTTCAACCTGATAGTGGTCAGAGCGGCTAATGGATTGAACTGGGAGGTTAACGGGAAGTAAGCGCAGAATGACATTAAAGGCGGCAGTGGGACATTTTTTCCACGCCCCTGTGATGGCAATACATGCAGTTCGCTGCATCTGTCTCGCTCCTCTTTAAATTTACTAGTGAATAAATTTGAACTGTGCCTTGGAGAAGTCCCTAAAACTAGAGTCTAAAAATAAATATTGCTTAAACAAAGTTAAGTAAAAAAGGTCGAAAATTTAATGCGTATAGGCAAGTTCATTTTTATTGTTGTATCCATATAGAAATATGTATGCATATTTTGAAATTGCTACTCTGTTAGATTTTATGAGTATTAAAATGGGCAAATGGAGGTGGCTAACGACTGACTTTATATGCAGGCTCAATAAGACATGTGCCGATAAAATTTTGTTGATATACCTTGGTAGGTGTAAGAATCTGTCTTGCTTTACATTCAATGTTCACCACGAATGCAGAAATAGAATGGGGAGAGAGGAAATTATAAGGGGAAATAGGCAAAGCTCATGTAAATCTTTCCAAAATATTTTTGCTGGAGTCTTAAAATATAATAAATTGTATAATTCAAGTCGAAAAAGGGGCAACTCTTTTGGAGATAAATCCTAATATGTATAAATCTATCAAATTTTAAGAAAATGCTTCTTATTTGTTTGGCTGCATAAGGAAATTTGCCTACGATGTCACACATGTAAATACCGCAAATTAGTTAGAAATTTTATTCATTGTTTAGATGTCATCGCAAAATTGATGGAAATACTTTGAATGAAATTAAAAGTTAATGCAAAAAAATGAATTATCGTATGACTGATATAATAAAAACAAATCATAAATTCTCTCAACAGTGGCTGCTTCAGCAGTTTTGCCACCATCTGCGGCCTCAGGCATCATGTATGTAACCACCATCAATTGTCGTATTGGTATTGTATAAACAATCGTGGGAATTTCTATGGCCTTTTATCACAGAAGTCTTCATAGTACAGCACATGTCCATATAAATTTACGTACTACAGATACATACCCTGTAGGGAAAATGTAAATTAAAAAGAAAATTATCTAGCTTTTATGTCAATTTCTCTTGTGAACTAATAGGACTATGAATAAGTTCGTTACGGTTTTACAACAGATGGCGTAACTTGATTATTATTCCATCGATCCACATTTCCAAACATTCATTGGAGAGCTACTGTCGTAAGGCACAAACGTCAGTATAAGTTTTTTATTTGAAGCGTAAACAACAATATTTTTACCACACTTGAAAATGTCGAATTTCGTGCCAAATAATGTGTTTTTGCGGGGAATTCTTCTTCATTATTTTAATATGAAGAAAAAAGCAGCCGAAAGTCATCGTATCTTGGTGGAAGTTTATGGTGAGCATGCTCTATCTGAGCGAACGTGCCAGAAGTGGTTTGCACGCTTTAAAAGTGGTGATTTTGGCTTGGAAGACGAAGAACGCGAGGGTGCGCCGCCAAAGTTCATGGATACCGAATTGGAGGAATTGCTCGATCAAGATCCGGCTCAAACGCAAGAAGAGGTTGCAAAAACTTTGGGAGTTGATCAATCAACCATTTCCAAACGTTTAAAAGCCATGGGAATGATCCGAAAGGTAGGCCATTGGGTGCCGTATGAATTGAAGCCAAGAGACGTTGAACGCCGTTTTATGGCATGCGAACAACTGCTTCAACGGCACAAAAGAAAGGGTTTTTTGCATCGAATTGTGACTGGCGATGAAAAGTGGGTCCATTACGACAATCCAAAACGTCGGGCAACGTATGGATACCCTGGCCATGCTTCAACATCGACGTCGGCGCAGAATATTCATGGCCTGAAGGTTATGCTGTGTATCTGGTGGGACCAGCTGGGTGTTGTGTATTATGAGCTACTGAAACCGAATGAAACGATTACGGGGGATGTCTACCGACGACAATTGATGCGTTTGAGCCGAGCACTGCGAGAAAAACGGCCGCAATACGCCGATAGACACGACAAAGTTATTTTGCAACATGACAATGCTCGGCCACATGTTGCACAAGTGGTCAAAACATACTTAGAAACGCTCAAATGTTTTTTTTTTAATTTTTTTTTTAATTTTTTAAATAAATGCTTACTGCTTCAGTAATTATTTGCCATAATTTCAAGTCGATCACTGTAAAACTGACAAAATTATGGGTGTCTGTTGCTCCAGGGCGGAGCAAACAATTTATTTATTACTTATCTAATTTAATATTTTTATGTTAATTCTAGTTCCAAGTTTAAAACTTGTATCAATTAAAACAAAAAACTTACAAATTTTGAAATTTTTAATCGGAATATTTAGAAGTAAAAACCTACGTTCATTTTTGACAATTTTCATTACTGATGCTCTGGAGAGTTTTCTTCCACATCCACAAAAATGGCCAGCACTCGTTTGAGTTTTTTAGCGAAAATCATTTGCATGACGTTCAAGTGCTTCGAAAAATTGTATAATCGAAAAAAATGTCAGGGATACCTCGAAAAATACCTACTTTAACAAATGATGTTGATGGTTTTGTTTCAAATGATTCTGCTGCGAGTTATGATGTATAACGCAGAACAACTTTTATTCGAGACGCGTCCGGCGATTCATCGTCACTCGGCCAATTTCCAGTATTTTGCAATGAAAATTCAGCAAAGTATTGCTCAAATGTTGCAATACTGAAAACTGACTGAATAAATAGCACTCGCTGTATCGCAAAGAAAAAAAAAAACAAAAAAAACATGAATTTTTAGAGAGTAATCTGTTATTATGCGCGCAGTAACTGAAAGGAATTTTGCAAGTCTCTAAAAAATTTTGAGGAATGATTGATTTTTCCAAAGCTTATTTAAAGTTTTTGGAAAAGCTCGTAACAAATTTGAAGTAAATTCCATGCTTTCTGAAACTATGAAATTCACAATTCGGAAATACTTTAATACTTTTGAGGATTTCTGAAATACCACTCAATATTGGCCATACTTCAAGCTTCCGAAGTATTATACTATTGGAAAAGCAGTACAATCATTTAATATAAGTCACTTCTCATCAACTGCTATTTCAGAACCACTAATTTTTCCTGCGGTGCCCACACCTCGTGGCAAATAACTAAACACTCTCACTTTTTACGATTTCATACGCTCACTTAGTTGCGGCTGATGTGAATTTCTATGCGGCGCCATGTAAATGCGATTATCGCGACATGCAACCAAGCATGTACCCATGTTTATATGTAGGTATGTATGTATTTTGCTTCTCAGCGATTTTTCTTGCTTATTTACATACCTTTGCTTTTCATTTTTTCTTTTCTACTTTTCTATTTATGCTCTTCTGCAGTGCTGAAATCAATGTGCCATAGCCTAAGTTGTCGCGTTGAGATAGTGTCTGAGGTGATTAGTTTCGATTCTGCCACAAGTGGCGACAACTAAAAAATGTTGATATTTGCTATTGCTAAAGCTGCTGCCACGTTGTTGGTACTGTGCGTTAACGGCTTATTATGTCTGTTGCTTATTTGATTGCATGGCTCATTTTGCTTGGCGCTTCAATATGCCATTCATTATTCTGTAGTCATGCATTGTGTTAGTGGCTTTGGTTAGAAATGGTATAAGAAAAAAAATAATAATAAAAAGCCACAAAAAAAAAAAACAATAAACTAACATTAAATATAAATCTAGCTGCAACTTCAACATTTGAATAGTTTTCGTTGCTGTCTAACTATTGTTTATTGTCTTTGCTTACTTTGCCGGCTATGCTGATTGTTTGCATGCACTTTCTGTGCTACGCTCGCGAATTGTTATGCAGCTAACTTTGTAATTTTATTTTCTCGCGGTATGTCAAGTATTCATCATTGTTGTGACAGCATTGTATCAAATGCCGGCAAAAATTTTCCTTGCGTCTGCAAATTGTGTGATAATCATCAAAGGATTATTAGGGTTGTAATTTTTATCGGCAACTTTTTCACTACTCACGTTAAAGTCTGCACTTTTTGCTTACAAAAGAAGAAAGTTAAACTATAGAATTGAATTGAATTATAGAATTGAAGCAAAACAAAACTATTAGATTAAAATGAAGTGGTGCGAACACTGTTTCCGCTAAACGAAAGTAGAGAGCAGAAATCATAGTAGGTATGAACTTGGATGTCTACCATGACTAGATTTTCACATACAAGTATACGAGTATGAGCGATTCCATATTAAGTGATTAAAGTATTTAAGGTATTGTCGTCAATTCTTCCAAAAATGGTTTTATTTGTAGGCTCTATACTCTAGCCTACAAAGAACAAAACTGAATAAATTTTTTTTAATTTGATATTTTTGAGATTTATTCAATGTTGAAAATTTTGGTTTAGAGTTCGTAAAACATCTTCGTTTTTTTATATTTTAATATTTTTTTTAAATTTCTTTGTATTGAAGGTACTTTAAAAAAAATTATGGGAAAAACATTTTTTTTTAATATATAAAATTTTTAAAAGCTATTTAAATTTTTTTTAAATAAGATGCAAGTTAAAGCAAAAAAAATTAAAAAATATTAAAAATTGAAATTGTATTTTATAATTTCCGGACTTATTTAATATTGAAAATTTAGGTACCGACTTTTTTAAAGTGAAATATCTTCGTTCCTTTTTAAAATTTTTAAATGTACTTTTTCAATATTTTTGAATAAAACAGCTTTCGCACTCAAAAAAAAAAATATGGGATAGAAATTATTTTTGTTGTTTAATATTTTTAAAAATAAAGGATGGTCAACTTAGAGGCATCGTATTTTAAATTGAAATAAGCAACGAAACTTCAAATTTCATAAAAAATTATGTATTTAGTTTGACAGTAGTCACGCGTGATCTGATCAAATTTCATAAAAAATCATGTATTTAGTTTGACACGCGTGATCTGGCAAAAAAAAAGCTATTTGAAAAAATACTTCCAACCTGAACACCCTTTACCTCTATCTGTATTTTAATGTTCGTAGCGACGTTTTTCTTTCACTTGTTTGCTCTAGGTATTTGAATATAAATAATTCGAAAACTTAGGCGAGTCCCGTTGTGAAGCTTTCAGCGATTACTGAGAATAGTCAGCTATGAATGAAAAAATAAGACGAAAAATCTGTGTGTTTTTCAAAAATTACAAAAACTTAAAAAAAAAAAATTAAAAGAACCGAAGGTATTTCACTTTAAAATGCATCGTAGTTTTCAAAAATAATAATTCTCAACAGTTTTTAATTGTTTTCAGTTTAATTCCTATTATACTCAAGCTTGAAAACAGACCAATTTTTAGAAGAATTGACAAAAGTCCGACATACTTGGATGACTTGACATGGAATCCCAAATATCAATGATGAAATGAATCTCATTTACATATTGTTCCAAACGAAAAAAGCATATGGTGCATGTATACTTTTTGCTCTTAAGAGCTGAGAAGATTGAAACAGGCGATTGAACAGAAGAAGTCAGAGACTCCCGTAAAGGGAAAACAAATGCAACTTATTCTAAGTTTTTTCAGAATTCTTTGGACTTTATACAATATTAAGACAATATGGAGTTGAGAAGTCTTTGTTTGCACATTTACATATGTATGTATTTACAGATTGAACAAAATTAGTGATGAATTTTGTTTCGGAATAACTTCTTCTGCTTTGTTTTTTTATTTTTTGAGTGATTCAAGCTTTATTTTGACCTTTACGCACTCCATTGCTTGCCTGTTTATCTACTGCAGTTGTCTAGTTCAAGTCTCAAGAGCCAAAAATGATTGATGTGCGATGCCATTTGCAAAAATTACAAATCTTGTACATTAGATTGAGCCGAAAGTCCTCCGATATTGAAAACTTATGTTGAGAGGATTTCAGCATCATACAAAATGTTTTTTTATCCTTCTAAAAACCGCCGAAATGGGGTTTTCATTAAAACTTGGTTATTTGGTATTCGATTTTCATTATTCTAGTCTTAAGGAGTTCTATATTTCATTTTTACGTAATTTTGAGCTCTGAATGGGTTGGTGCGTGACTACCATTCGAAAGTACGTAGCTTCGAATCTCCTGCATAAAACACCAAAATGAGAGCAAAAGTTTTTACTAACAGCGGTCGCTCATAGGCAGACAATCCCTAACCCGCGGTTGTATTTCTGCCATAAAAAAGCTCTTCATACGATTAAATATAAATGCCGCTCGGAGTCGAGTTAAAACTGTAGACCACTCCATTTGTGGAAAAACATCAAGACACATGCCATAAATAGAAGGAGGAGCTCGGCCAAACACACAAAAAGGTCGTAAGCACCAATTATGTCTATTTATGTATATGTACAAGATATCCTCTTGGCTTCATCAATTTCTAGTACTTTAAAAACCATCACAAGTTTTCTGTGAAACTGTTTTGCTAAATCCATAAGCCAAAAAGGTTTATTTAATGCGTCTTTATGGTAATGGTAATAGTTGTTCGGGTTAGGCTAAGGCCTGAATGCACTGCGACCAGATTGATCTATTGTGCGCCCCTAATTACTTGATTATAATTATGATATTTAGTATACCGAGGAATCGAACTAGCTCCTTAGGAAGGAGCAATTGCAGGTGTTCCTCCTCTAGTAGGTACGAGCTCAGGATTCTGTGTCTCCTGTGGCCTAATGCCTCACAGCTGGTGATTAAGTGTTCCATAGACTCCTCTTCATCAGAGTAGAACTTGCATAATCTTGTACTAGATAACCCTATTGTGCTCCACAGAGTAATCTGAGGCCCTTTTTATCTAGGGTTAGAACAGATTTTGCTCTGTTGGCATTGAAGTTCAAAAACTTTTTGGAGTGATTAAGGCCGATTGTGCCGTTCCAGTGTTCCCTGATTTTAGTTTGGATCCATTTTTTGGTTTCCTCTTATACATTATTTTTCTTAAAGCCGATAAATGGGGTTGGCCCAATAAATAGCCCTTCTGCCCCTTTTTTGGCATATAAGTCTGCCTTCTCGTTTCCCAATACGCCATTATTAAAGACTCTTAAAGGCAATATTCATGATAAAATTTCATACAATTTTTCTTTTCAAATAATTTAGATCAACTTAAGCTTACATTAAGAAAGCGCAATATGTCATAAAAGATACATTATGACATTTAGAAATAAAACAGCAGGTGGTCCAATATTTTGTAGCCACCTATATTTCTTCACAATGGCTCTACCACACTCCTGTCTTTTTTCATTCCAGTTGGGAGCCCAGTGCTATTTATCTTCACATATGTATATGTATGTATGTATATAATAGCATGCAGCTGTAGTATACTTACGCGCCAAGTACGGTATAGAATTCCATTGTAAAGTGATAGTAGCAAATACGTGGCGGTTCACCTTCACGACAGGCGCGCGCACACTCATCTGGTGCCGATAATGTTGGATTGCGTCTCAGTTCGGCGGTGGCACTGGTGGAGAAATCTAAATGACGGAATGGGGACTGTGGATTTGGATCGACTACGGTGTTCGAAATGGTCGGATAGCGTGCCGTATTGAATTTGGGCAAATTGCCACGCGAATTAAGATAACCACTGCCAACGCTGAGCGTATTCACCACTCCACCGCTACCTAAACTGTTGCCATTCAACGGAAGCGGGCTGGGTATGCTGGCGCCCAGTGAGGGATGTGTTTGTACGACGCCATGTGAGGCCGAGTAGAAGGGTGAATCCAATGGCGATGAGGTGACAATGCGTGGTGTAAATAGCGAAGCGGCGGGTGTTTGATCTGGAAGAAGAGTAAAAAATAATAATTACTTAAAAGTTTTTAAAATGTGGCTATTTAAGCTTATTGTTATTAACCATATCAAAATCGAAAAAACAAAACTAAACAAATGGCTTCAAAATATTCAATCATAGTAATATCTCTAAGTAAAAGTAAAGTGATCTTTTCATCTAATGAAATATTTTTAATAGAAATCACCATTAATTTTTTGCACTGCTTAAAAGAAGAGATTGTGGTCATTTCTGTATACTTTTGCAGTAAATCAGCGCTATAATAAATGAAATGACGGGAGTAAGTGGTTACCTATTGGATATATAAATATTTAAGGAAAATATGGGATGCCTACATAAGATAGTATACATGTTTTGAAATTTCAAAACCAAAAAAAAAAACAATATTATAACATTTTTTTATGTGTTCGTTTGTTTCTCATAAAATGCATGGAGAGAAGTGACCTTCCTATTTTGTGGCCTATATTCATTTTTTGGCTTAGGAAAGGGTAAGTTCTGCTCTCTTATTCAAAAAGTAGTGGAAAGACAAAGAAGATCATACTGCTACAGTCTGCAGGGTTCATTGCAATCAAACTCAGTAATGGCAAGCTTTAACCTAAAACTATTTAAAGATTGAATGGTTTTAAATAAGAATTATTTGGAAATCGTTATAGGAATCGTATATTTAATTATCATCTTTTTAACCTGGGAATATACTCCAATGTGTAGGCTCTGTAGGGCGGAAAATGAAACCACCAAACGGGTGCTGACATCGTGCTCAGTACTGGTGCATAAGCAAAAAACAACAGTTTGTGCCAGAGGCAGAAATAAAATATTAAAATTTGTTGAGGAAACTGGACTCAGAAATACTTTGAGTCCATGAAGAGCGCACAATAGATCTATCAGGTCGCAGTGTTCAGTCACCTCATAACAATAATACCAAAATACAATGATTTATATAACACAAAAAGTATTTTTTTTTTTAATTTTTAACATCGAATCAATATTTGTAGGGAGTTTGAGTGTTTTCTGTTAAAATGTATTAACAAAAAGAAAAAGAATACTCCAGGATAAATTTTGAAATTGGGGCTTTGGGTAACAACAATAATATTTTTAGGACTGCTCCATGAAAACTATCTCTTTGGAAATTTAAAAAAAAGTATTACAGTACTCATATTTGTGAAAAGTGTTTCTTTGTTTATATTTTAAGAAAATACATGATTTATATTTTATAAAAAGTAATCTTTAATTTTTAACATCGAATCAATGTTTGAATGGTGTTTGACTTTGTGCTGTTAAAATGCCTGCAAGGGTACTCGAGATTATATTTAAAATTTGGTCCCATTGAGAATGCCTCTTTTGAAACTCGGGAAAACCTAGTATTTTTTAAGTGTTTACGGTTTTATATAAAATGTATGAAAGTATAAAATGTATATAAATGAATTATAATTCACGCAGATACTTTACTTCTAGGGGTGGTGTCCCTGAATGGTATATTTTGGTTTCCATTGCCAATTCACCTTTGTGGTCATAAACGAAGGTCTAAGTATATCTCAACTTCAGTCATTATGTATCTAATCATCGCCCGTTAGTCAAATCATCTCTTTAAACTTAGGAACGCGATCTGTTTTTGCTTCTCAATAGCTTTGAAATCAAATGAGGTAAGACGTGACCGAGGCCCAAATGGTATTTTAAAATTGTTGGAATTGATCGACGCCTAGCGATATCACAGGAATGATGAACTGGCTTAATAGAACACCCATGAGGCGGTGTCTTTGGTAAAATAATGTGAGAGTTTCCTTTATTGGCTGTGTTCTACTCTTAAATAGGTGAATCTCGAGGCAGCTCAGCGACCGCCGACACGCGAAAGTTTGAAAACACTTTCGGTCACGTTTGGATCGGAGTTAGTCGATAGAATGTCTAGGGCTATTTAAGCCGTAAGTCCTTCAATGGTTAGAGGCGCAAAAGAACATTGCATGATCAGCAATTACGAGGTGAGACAGGGATGGTTATGGTGGAGAATGTTCCGGGCGAATTATCTTAGCAGCTGTTACTTCTCCGCATCTAGACTTTCGGCTAACGCTGCTTTTTACTTCTTTGTCTGTAGAGCTAAATATAGCTTGCTGCTCTGCTTTTTCTTTCCGAGTTCTAAATTAGATATGACCGAATACCATACCAAGCCTTTGGAGTAGCACCAACCAAACTCCAATGCAAACGGAGGTTCTGAAAAGAAAAAGGGGCTCTTAGAAGAGAATGGTAGACCTTCGCTGACCTGAAGAAGGAGTATAGAAACGGATATAAAGAAAATCCACAAAAGCTGGAACGAGTTGAAGAAGATTACCTCTGATAGAGTCGAATGGAGGAAGATTGTTGTGGCCCTTTGCTTCTTCGCGGAACGGTAGGAAATTATATGGATATTTGGGCTCTTACTTTTTAACTCCGCCTTTGTTGCTATCAGCCTTCAATATTAGCTGACTGCAGAATTATGTTTTTGTTAGCATGCACCATTTTTTATTTGCTCTCTCTTTCTAATCGACATCATGCGAATATCTACTGTGTTTGCTTCTTCTTTTCCTAACCTCTCTTGCGATTTAATTATGATATAATAAACGATCTTTTTGCTTGTCCAAGTGAGTCTTTCATCTCTTCTGGGCTATCATATCATCTGAACGGTTGATGCGGCATGAAAAAAATTGGAGCCAGGCTACTGATTATCAACGGATGATTTTGAGCGCTTTTGCCTTAATTTTCTTGATGTGTTGTTCAGTTAATGCTTTGGAAATCAGTTATTATTTTGGAACAGGTTTGTAGCACAAGCAAGTTCTTTTATATCAAAGCGTTTTTGGTCCAAGCCTGGTCACGAAATGTCTTTTGCAATAACTTCAATATTTGTGCAGCAGAAAACTCATTTCACAGCAAACTTTAATGTAGCTTTTTTTAGCTTTCAAGATTGCTAATAAATAATCTAAATCTTGAATTTGAAAAATTGACACAGTATTCGACATCAGAAATGCTTCGAAAACTCCTAGGTGTACGTTTTAAGCTGGAAATATTAAATTAAAAAAAGTTGCCGCCATTTTGAAATTTCCGATGTTGACCACATTATGGATTAAGGATCTTTAAAAACAAAATCATTGATATTAATTTATATGTGAAACTGCTTTATTCTCTCGAGACTTTACCATTTCTTCATAGTTGCAATTATTGAAAATTATTAAAAAATTGCCCGTTTATATTAGGTTCCCAAGTTCCTAAAGCTTTTTACAAAAAATATACATCAGAATAGAATATAATACAGCCTGATTTGATAAATTTGGGACTACTTTTGCAGTTGGGTCAAATAGGCCCCAGGGCATATACTGAAGGGTTAAATTGTAAAAATTATGTTCTATTACTTTTGTAATCTTCGATAATGTTTTTTTATAATTTTATTTTACGAAATTATTCAATACAAAAGTTTCCAATAATTGAATTATTCTTACCATTTTAATCTGGTATGCCTTCATGCAACAAGGCAATTAAATTTTTTGAAAACCGAAACTATGCAAATAGCAAACAATTGCTCATTGTTCGTTACTTCCTAGCATTTTGGCTTTAGACCATGCTAGTCAATATTAAAATTTTTATTTTTAATTTGCGTGTCATTGCCGGCGTGAAAATCAGCACGAGGCAGTTTACATAATTCCGTTTGTTTTTGGAGCATAAAATTAAACGTACAAAACTTTGGCAATGTGGAAAAAGAAAACGCAACAATCGAACTGAATATAACAAATAATGCAACAATAAAAATTACTAATAATTAGATATTCTAAATTTAGAAAAAAATATGTATGTTAAATAAGAAAAAAAAATCGCCTTGAAAATTTAGACATAACTAAGCAAGAAAGTATTTTTAAAGTGGTGGTACCAGCTGGGCAGAACAGGGCCAGGCCGAGCAGTGCTGAGGTTGAGCTATTTTGGGTTGGGCTGCATTTGCTTCGTTGTACAATTCAGTCACTGATTAAGCTTAATGAGCTAAACTCTAATTATAATTGAAACTATTGAGGCGGCGATTCTTTTGATATTCTTTCTGCAGTTGAAAAAAAAAAACTTATTGAAAAAAAAAAAGATCTAATACTAATACAAGAATGCATAGATTTTAACGAGTGAATGCCAACATTTTTGTTTTGAAGACGAATGCGTAGTCTAGAATTAATTTATTATGTCAGATTTTTCAATAAAATGTGATTAAAACTCCTAATAAAAATATTTTTCGCAGAAGTCTTTTACATGTTTTAAATTTCAGACCTGTGTATGCACCCTTAGAAAGCTTTTTTTATTTGGAAATTTTGAAATATTACTGTCGAAATGCTGAGCCCACCACACGGGCGATGTATTTATGTATACTTGAAAAAAAAGAAGAAAACCGACCTCATTCGATTACTTCATACGACAAAAATCAATTTTTTTGTTATCCAATAAATAAAGCATCCAATAAAAAATAATTAAGTATATAATTTTTAATTTTCTCTTTCTTTAATGTTTAAAAAAACCTTAAGGAACATTCAGAACAAATTCTATCCTGTATCATTGTCGAACGTATTCTTCGTATTCTCAACACCTTGCTAAGAGCTAGAGCAAAATTCTTTTTGTGGACTTTGAGCGCGGATGGTTCCATGTGTAGAAGTCCACGCAAGTGGGGAAAGTTACTGATCGCCATTCACCTGGGAGTGGCCAGGACGATTCTTCTACATATGGTCCAAGCAGCTCACAACGTCCGGGATTAGCCCACGTATCCTCTGGGTAGCTTCCGAACACCCGTTCGGGAGTGAGCTAACGTGAGAAGGCGAAGCATCCCAGCATAGCTGGTTGTGCGCTGGGTTTGGGACCCGCCACTTAAAAAGCCCCCCCCAATGAAAACAGCAACAAAGCCTCGCATGAGATCTTCCAACACTGATGACGACCCCTGCAAACGAAATAAGGAATACGATTTGAGGGCATGCACCTGGAATGTCCGGTCCCTTAATGGGGAAGGTGCCCCTGCCCGGCTGGTTGATGTCCTCGTGAGAGTAAAGGCTGACATCACTGCCATCCAAGAGATGCGATGGATGGGGCAAGGTAAGAAAAACATAGGACCTTGCGACGTCTACTACAGCTGCCATGTAAAGGAGCGCAAATTCGGTGTCGGATTTGTTGTGGGAGAGAAACTTTGTCGCCAAGTACTGTCGTTCACTCCGGTGGACGAGCGTCTCGCAGTAATCCGCATCAAAGCGCGATTTTTTTAACATCTCGCTAATTTGCGCTCACGCCCCGACGGAAGAGAAGGACGATGCGACCAAGGATTCTTTCTATGAGCGCTTGGAACGTTCCTATGAGCGCTGCCCCCGTCACGACATAAAACTCGTGCTTGGTGACTTCAACGCCAGGGTGGGCAAGGAGGGAATTTTTGGTCCCACAGTCGGAAAATTCAGCCTGCACAACGAAACATCCGGTAACGGACAGAGGCTGATCGACTTCGCCGGGGCCCGAAACATGGTAGTCTGCAGCACCAGATTCCAGCATAAAAAGATACACCAAGCTACCTGGCTGTCTCCTGATCGAAAAAAGCGAAACCAGATCGATCATGTTGTGATAGATGGAAGACACGCTTCTAGTGTATTAGATGTACGTACGATCCGAGGAGCCAACATCGACTCGGATCATTACCTTGTTGCAGCCAAACTGCGTACACGCCTCTGTGCAGCAAAAAACGTACATCTACCTACGCAAAGAATGTTCGACATCGAAAAGCTGCAATCACAACAGACAGCCAGAAGATTCGCCACTCGACTCTCACTCCTGCTCTCGGAGAGCACTGCCCAACACACCGGCATGCGCGAGCAATGGAGCAACATTTCTCGTTCCCTACGTACCGCCGCCGAAGAAGAAATCGGATTCCGGCGAGCCCGAAAAAACAATTGGTACGACGAGGAATGTCATGCTGCCGCCGAAAGAAAAGATGCCGCCTATAGAGCCACGCTGCGATCGGGCGCAACGCGAGCCATGTGGGATCGCTACAGAGAGCTGAAAAAGGAAGAGAGACGTATTATCCGACAGAAGAAACGAGAGGCCGAAATACGTGAGTGCGAGGAGCTTGAGATGCTGGCCAATAGGAACAACGCCCGAAAATTCTACCAAAAAGTTCGGCGGCTTACAGAAGGTTTTAAGACCGGGGCGTTTTCCTGTAAGAACAAAGACGGCGATCTGGTGACTGACGTACAAAGCAATCTTAAATTATGGAGGGAACACTTCTCGAGCCTGTTAAACGGTGACAGCTGCGCATGTCATAGAGAATGTGAAGATCCCGATACCCCAATCGTTGACGACGGAATTGTCGTTCCGTTACCCGACCATGACGAGGTGGGAATAGCAATATCACGGCTAAAGAACAACAAAGCCGCGGGCGCCGACGGACTGCTTGCTGAGCTATTCAAACATGGCGGCGAGGAGCTGGTAAGGTGCATGCATCAGCTCCTATGCAAAATATGGTCGGATGAAAGCATGCCTGCCGATTGGAATTTAAGTGTGCTCTGTCCAATCCATAAGAAGGGCGATCCTGCAATTTGTGCCATTTACCGCGGGATTAGTCTTCTAAATATCGCCTATAAGGTTCTAGCGAGCGTATTGTGTGGAAGGCTGAAGCCCAATGTCAACCAACTGATTGGACCTTATCAGTGTGGCTTCAGACCTGGAAAGTCTACCATCGACCAAATATTCACAATACGCCAAATCTTGGAAAAGACCCATGAAAAGAGAATCGACACACACCATCTTTTCGTCGACTTCAAAGCTGCATTCGACAGTACGGAAAGGAGTTACCTGTATGCCGCTATGTCTGAATTTGGTATCCCCGCAGAACTAATACGGCTATGTAAGATGACGTTGCTCAACACCAGCAGCGCCGTCAGAATTGGGAAGGACCTCTCCGAGCCGTTTGATACCAAACGAGGTTTCAGACAGGGTGACTCGCTGTCGTGTGACTTCTTTAACCTGATGTTGGAGAGCATCGTATGAGCCGCAGAACTTAATCGCTCAGGCTCAATATTTTATAAGAGCGTACAATTGTTGGCGTATGCCGATGATATTGATATCATCGGCCTTAACAACCACGCTGTTAGTTCTGCCTTCTCCAAACTGGATAAAGAGGCAAAGCGAATAGGTTTGGTGGTGAACGAGGACAAAACGAAGTACCTCCTGTCTTCAAACAAACAGTCGGCGCATTCGCGTATCGGCACCTACGTCACTGTTGACAGTTATAATTTCGAGGTTGTAAAAGACTTCGTTTATTTAGGAACCAGCATTAACACCGATAAAAATGTCAGCCTTGAAATCCAACGTAGAATCTCTCTTGCCAACAAGTGCTACTTTGGACTAAGTAGGCAACTGAGCAGTAAAGTCCTCTCTCGACGAACAAAACTAACACTCTACAAGACTCTCATCATGCCCGTCCTAACGTATGGCGCAGAAGCGTGGACGATGACAACATCCGATGAAGCGACGCTTGGAGTGTTCGAGAGAAAGATTCGGCGTAAGATTTTTGGACCTTTGCACGTTGGCAACGGCGAATATCGCAGGCGATGGAACGATGAGCTGTATGAGCTTTACGGCGCCATAGACATAGCGCAGCGAATAAAGATCCAGCGGCTTCGTTGGCTGGGTCATGTCGTTCGAATGGATACAAACGCTCCGTCTTTGAAAGTATTCGATGCGGTACCAGCTGGTGGTAGCAGAGGAAGAGGAAGGCCTCCTCTGCGTTGGAAAGATCAGGTGGAGAAGGACTTGGCTTCACTTGGTGTGTCCAATTGGCGCCGGTTAGCACGAGAAAGAAACGACTGGCGCGCTTTGTTAAGCTCGGCCAAAATCGCGTAAGCGGTTATCGCGCCAATTAAGAAGAAGAAGAAGGACTTTGAGCGCGCATTTGATAACATAAATAGAAATCACTACAAAATAACGAAAACTCTATACTGATGCAGAGAGCTGCGTCTGTTTTAAAGGAAAGGATAGCGAGAAATTAGGAATAGCAGAAAGAGTACGTCAAGAGTCTCGTTTTTCAGTCTTCAAGAAAACTGATCGCGAAACCCTGGATGGAATTCAATGGAATCCCTTTCAAAACTTTGGCAACTTGGACAATCAAGATGCCACTTATTCCCTATCTCACTGACTGCATGGCACTAAGAAGAAAGTAGAAGCCCTTGTTGATAATCCGGGGTTTGTGGGCGTAAATGTGAACATGGCAAAAACACAACATGGAGGCACCGTTGATAGAGTCTTTAACCATTCGGCTGTATGACAGCACTGCGTTAATGGCTGAAGTTGAGCAGTTCACATATCTGGGAAGTGTCATAGTGAAGGACGGAGGTGTGCAGCTTTCATGATTTTGTAAAAGATTTGGTACTCCCATGTTTTATCCCGGAAGACTAAACTCAGAGTCTTTAATACAACCATGAAACCTGTTCTCCTGTAGAGATCAGAAACTTGGGAGGTGACTGATGTGATCTGCAAGAAACTACAAGCTTGCATGAGCAAATGCCTCCGAAAAATCTTTCGGATTCTTTAGCCCATTACCATGACAAATGAGAATTTTCACGGTTTCACAAACAAGAACGTAGCCCAATAATCAGTAAAGAAAAGTTACGTTAGTACTATAGCAACATAGCACACATTTGAATGGAGTCCACAAGGGAAGAGAGTTTCTGGTCGCCCAAAGATGAAGTGGGTGAGGACGATACGGGCTAAAAGCGAGCGATTCGGTGGAATCAAATTAAGAACTATGCGTATGATAGAAGCAGTTGGAAGAGATTTGTTTTCGCCCTATGTTCCATGCATTTTTGTAATGACCAACTGTAATGACGTTTGAGGAATGCCTAATTCCAAAGAACGACGAGGAATGGACAAATCTGGGTTTTTTCAAAACACTTTCGGCTACAACTGCAATATTTTCGACTGTTCTTGAGCGACGTGCACAGGTTTTATTCTTCGCATCACTAACTTGTCCCAACAGCTCGAATTTTTTCACCAATTTCTGTATTCCGATCCGGCAAGGTGCTTCACGATGACCCAAAAATGTATTAAATTATTGCTTTTATTTATTTGCTGATGTTTTGATCAGAATGAGGAACAAATGGCTGTGTCTGATCGTCTGAAGATTCCTGAAGCATTTGTTTATTAAGTCTTTCCTTTTTTAAGGCGTATGCACAAATTTAAAGCTGCAAATCCTGAAGAATTTCATGAAAAAATAAATTTATGCATTCTTTAAATGGAGAAAATACGCAATACGTTCAAAGGAAATACATATAAAAAATCTAGAGAATTCTAAGTTACTTAAAACCAAAATTTGATAAGCTAAGCTATAAAACTGCATACCAACATTTGTTTTTAAATACTAATTAGAAAATAATTACTAATTGTATATATTTTGAGACCCGGATTTATATGTTTTTTGCTAGTTTGTTCTAATGAGTTATACATTTTTATGAAACAATAAAGAACATTCTAAAATGTAAAAGAAGTTAGCCAAAACTGGTCGAGATGTTGATGTGCTATCAATTTATGTGGATTGTAGCTTAACTGCCGCATTTCATTATAAGCCTAATAAGTTTTATTTCACGTCTCTCACAGAAATTGTGAAACTTTCAGTCCACATTATGGGGAATTTAGGTAAAAATCTCGCTATACACTCTAGTACGATCAATTTACCGCAAGAAGTGAAGTCTCCTGAACATTTCAATCGGCGGAGCTTTATCGATTGGGCAGTGCAAGAGCTCTATGTTATGCCACTATGTCATGGGCCTAAGGAAGTAAAGAAGAAGCAAATGTTATGCAAATGACTTTTACTTCCTTAACCATTTCATCATGTATTGATACCTTATAGTCGTTCATCGACAATCTCTTCCCATAAAAACCGCAGGGAAAGGCGGCACTCCCCTCGTTGTGTTTTTATATGTTGCAAAGAAATGTGGAACTATCACTTTTTTAAAAGTTGTAGTTATGAATAGGTATAAGTATTATTTATAAATGAATATAGTTTTGCTTTCACGCAGAATAAAGCGAGCCTATACAGCTTAGAAAGTAGTGACATAAGTGTCAAACAAAAGGAAAAAACAAACGAAATGAAAATTTTACACAAATAGGTTTAACAGCAAGGCGATCAAGAAAAAGAAACAAGGCACTAAAGCCTTAACTTATTACCCGCAGCGTACACACATACATACACACACACTGTTGCTGCTTGTGCAAACACCGTTTGACGAATTGCATGATAGCCAACATTAAATCCTTGACATTGACTGATGAAAATAACTATCAGTAAACACTTACGACTTAAAGTGTTATGCTAGTGCCGCTTTTGTTGTTGTTTTTTCAGCGCCTGCTGTTGCTGCATGCGGTTTAGAGAAAATGTTACACAGCGACTCATGCCAACCACTGTACCACAACAACACTAATACATATTATGTTTTCTAGATTTTGCCACAAGAAAACAAAAAATGTAAAAGAAAAAAACACTTTCCAATTTGTCTACAGAGCAGCTCTACCAGCTCAGCAAATATGTTGCTAACGTTTGTTTGAGTTTAATGTCAGTCAGCAAACAATTTACATGTACCATTAAATCGCACCCCCTTCCGCCACATCAAGGCAAACAATCGTTGGCTGCTGCTTAACTGTCTATTATTTACAACTGACTGACCTTTATGGTGCATGCCAGTACTAAGTGTTGTTGTTCGTGGTGGTATCACTTTTAGTTGTGCTTGTTGATGTGGCAACAAACAGAAGAATGCAGATCTTTTATGCTAATGTTGTTTTTATTTTGTTGTTGCTACTGTTGTTATCCGAAAACCTTAAGATGGGTGCGCCTTTTCTAGCCCAACTTAAGATAAATGCCGAGTGTAGCAGAACAATTGCCAATCGATTGCCTTTGCACTTAGCAAACTTTAAAAGCAAATAGTACAGCTAATTTAATGTCACGGCAATACATATGCATATACATAGTATGAAGTATGTATGTATGCACGAATGTAACTGAAGCTAGTGTTATTATTGTTGTTTATAATTTTTATGGCAGAACTTTTCAAGCATAACCTGGCATAGCACCTTACCGCATATGACCGCCGTTTAGCTGCTTCGGAGGAACCGTGGCAGCCTCTGCGGACAATAATGGCTCGTTAAGTGTTCGCATGAGTGCATAACAAAAGAAGAAGTAACAAAAAAAAAGAAAATAAATAAATAATGGCAAAATCAAAGTTCGGGCGAAACCGAAATTTGTACTTATACCCGGTGCACATTTTAACTTCAAATAAACCTTTTTTTAAGGAGGGCAACTACAGGAGCTGGTAGTAAAACGAATTTTTCACTGCAAAGCTAGTTAGTTTTATTAGTTAATAATAAAAATTAATAGTTGGTTATTCAAGTGTATGCTTAAAGCTTCTTAAAGCGAAATTCAAAGTATCTATTTTCTTCGCTACAGGCGTTAAGGTCAACTCTTTCTGATTATTGACAGTTTACGTAGCAGTTAGGAAAGTGCGTCACCAGATAGTTTCTTTTAATGGTTCTTTTTTCACTTATCGCACAATGTAACCCGTCAGCTTATCGTGGGTAACGAGAGCTCTGACTCCTTAGCTAAGATGGGCTCTGAGGCCAACTTCTTTGACCCAGAGCCCGTTTTGCCACTCCCTTCTGCGGCTATGGCAAATGGGTTACTACAATCCACAAGCGAGCTTGGCAGGCTGAGAGAGGCTCCAAATCTACTAAACATGACAGGTAACATGTCCGATCGATTGTCGCAAACCCTCCTGTCATTAAGCAGAAGGGAGTGCAGACGGCTGGTTGGACTGATGCCGGCCACTTTCTGTGGGCGAAGCACATGGAAAGGGTGAGCATCTCAGGCAGTGCACTCTGCCCAGCTTGTGAAGAGGAGGATGAGACGGCGGACCACTTGCTGTGCGTCTGCCCCACCTTCGCTCGCATTAGGTTTGAGGTCTTTGGCACTGATGTGATAAGAAGCGACCATCTTGGCTCCTCGGCACCACAAGATCTACGCAGATTTGTTCGGAGATCGGGTAGATTTAAAGAAACTTGAAAGGGATTCCAGTGTAGTACAATGGACTTAATTAACAAACTAACTAAAAAAACAAAACCTCACAGATTTGACAAAAAAAAATATTTTTAAATTACATAAATTCTGGAAATAAATAAATAAAAATGTTCAATCTTAATTTACTTGAGAAGAAAACTCAGTTTTCAAAATTAGAAACAAAAATAGAAAAAAAATTGTTTTATTTTTTCAGTAAAAAGAAATAAAAAAATACTATTTTTTTTTTAAGTAAAAATAAATTCTTCATGATTGAATTAAATTTTGGAAATTAAAAAAAATCGTTCTTAAATTACTTACAAAGTAACTGAATTTTGGGAGTTAAAAAAAAATTTAATAAAAAAACTTGATCGTCCTTAATTTACTGCAAAAGAAAACTGAGGTTGGTAAGTTAAAAAAAAAAAATTGAAAAAATTTCTTTTTTAAATAAAAAATTAAAATTAAAAATAAATTTAATTTAAATTTGGAAATAAAAAAAAAATAATTTTAAATAAAAAAAAACAAAAAACAGTAAATTTTATTTTTTTTATATAAATTTATTTAAAATTAAATTTAAAAATAAATGTTTCGTCATTAAATTACTTACAAAGTAAACTCAATTTTGGAAATTAAAAAAAAAATTTAGTTAATATAAAAAAATTATTAGTTTTTTAGTTACTTACAAAGTAAACTAAACTTTGGGACTTAAACATTTTTTTTTTTTTTAAATTGCTTACTGGATTTTTTGCAGAAACACAACACATCAGCAGAACTTCTTGTTTCAAACTTCTATAAATTTTTAAATTTTCAGTTTAAAATTAGTTTATTTATTTATTAGCAAAATATTTACAAATATTAAGACGAAAAATGTAATTACGTGCTAATCCTGAACTTCGCTAGCGCTGCTAGATAAACAACAGCTCAAAGTTTAAAGTTTCGACAAAAAAAATTAAACCAAGTTATGAGATGTATATAGCAAACAGAGTATAAATGGTGGGCTATCTAAGAAATAACCGTTATGTGAAAAAAGTTATAACCCCCTGCGCACTAATGCGCCCGGGTATAAAAATCAGCAGCGGTAAAATATCAGTGAAGGCAAAAGCAAATAATCCATGCAAGAAAATAATGAACATACATATAAATATGCACACACAGATAGAAGAAGAGGAAAAATGAAGTCTATGTAAAAAAACGCAAACAAATACAGGTAAAAAAACTATTATAGTAAATTGTTAAATCGCACCTTTCAACGCAATTAATAAAGTGGATACTCATAATATCATACTAATTAAGTGGCAGTCATAAAAGATTGGTTTAAAAAAAGTTTTAAAAGAAACAAAATTCGTACTTTGTAGTGTAACATAGCTACATAGCACACTCATACACATATATAATATGTGCAGCACATCAATATACATACATACAAGTGGTAAGGAAGCTTTTAAGTGAAGCGCTCTATAAAAGAACTATTAGTTTCATGATGCGATTAACTTTTGTGCTTTAAAATGTTACGGTATTTCTTTGGATTACAACTTTTGTTGCTAATCTATGAAAAAGTGTTATATTGATTAACACTATTTAGTAAAATAAAAGTAATAGAACGCGAACTTTTCGAAAACTCTCAGATTCTCGGCCCTTATAAAAACTATGGAAAATAATATTTCAGAACACGAATATCAACAGAAAAGGTAATATATTAAAAAAAATTTGATTAAATTAACGTGCCGAAAAGTATATATTCCCTAGCTTACTTAGAACAAAATTGTGTAATTAAAATACTTATCCAAACACACACGAGAGTTGCTGCTCTCTATTTCATCATTTAGTAATGGAATTTTCAATAAGAGTAACCTTGCCCTCCATGCCCATGCAACAGTTGTATGCAACAGCGCAGCAATTTGAAATCGTTATAGCTATTTATGTTATACATTCAAATGTTCATACTAACAAGAGAAATGTGCGATTCCATGTCAAGTGATTGAATTATTTTAGGCTTATGTTACAAATAGTAACTTCAAAAAGTTTTGAAAAAAGTTTAATAACTTTAAGAATTGTACAATGAAAATGTTGGTATGGGGTTGTTTTTAGATCCAATAGCGTGAGTTATTTTTAACGTTTCTACAAATATGTTTTTTTTTAATTTTTTAGAATAAAGTAAACTTTTTTGGTTTACAATTTTTGGGAAAAATATTTGTTTTTACGTTTTGAAAACAGCCCCTCAGATTTTTTTTAAGTTTTTCATTAATAGCTGAAATTATGCTCGGTAATACCTGAAAGTGGCAGAGGGGTGTTATGCTTCACTGTACATATTTGAATATACCTGTAACTTAAAACGTTATGGGAATCTCACAATGAAACACTTAGTCTATTGATGAAAAAAATGGAAAAATATCAAGTGGTGGATGTTTTTCACAAATGATAAAAAAATTTTGTAAAAAAATGTATAACAATTTTTTCTATTTTTTTCCAAAAATATTTGAGAAAAATTTAATTTTTTTCCCAAAACAATTATAAAAACGTTCAAAGCGTTTGTGCACAGTTAATATTGAATTTAAGGGGGGAAACCAGTTTAGACTGATACAAAAAACGACTTTTTTTTACATAAATTGTTAGTATAACTACTCAAGATTATGTGGTAAAAATTTTAAAGCAAAATACGCATTATTCCCGATTCTATGAGCACTTAAGTGTTAGCGCGCGGTAGTTAGAACGGAGCTTTTTTCTTGAAACGACTTTTTTTAAACTGGTGGACAGCTCAAAAAGTTATCGACCAATCGTTTTGAAATTTTTTCGGAGTATTTCTTATTCAATTGTAATTCATAATTCTGGGATTAGGTTATCATTAATTATATTTTTTTAAAATTGATGAAAAAATATGTTATGAAAAAATTATATTCTGTTCAAGCGCCTCAAAAACATGCACACATTTATTTTATCACTATTAGGTTCATATTCTTAGGAAAAATGTTGTAAACGAGAAAAAAATTGTTGTTGATTACTGAGAAAAATTGCAACTTCACGAATGCCCACCAGAAAGATACTCGGATGGCGATCGTCCATGGACAGCACGCTCTAACGCCACTATTTCCGGCGAAAATGGCTTGAACAAATTTAAAAGTGTACTTAAAAATATAAATAAAATACCCTCCGAGTTTAAACGATTTCTGATTGTTCCTTCCTTGCGCAAAAAACTCACGACAAACACCAAAACTTCGGCCTTCTAAACCAGTTTCCCCCTTAAGAAACTCCATACCAATATTTTCAACATCTAGAAACATGAAATTTTTTCCAACGATTTTTAAGTTTACTTCTTTTTATACACAGAACTAAAAGTAAATAAGTTTTCAGGAAAATTTAAGTCCATGTTCGAAATATTTGCATTATTTCACATGGGATTTCTAAAATAGACTAAGCAATATCTGCTCATCCGAGCTCCTTCTCCATAAATATAGGGCCTACAGTTTCATGCCGTCTCCGAACGGCAGATGGTGGCTTGTTAAGCTTTTCTCGTGACAAAAATACAACCAGATTAATTTGAGTGAAAATTGAGATGTCCGAATGGACTGAAATACTCGCCTGCCCATAAAAATATGAAGCATGTAAAAGCAGACATGTTCTTATTTATTTGAATGATGGATTTTGCATATCAAGTAAGGTCAGGCTCATAGTTCATTGTGATACCATAAGAGGAACTTACTCTAAACTACTTAAACCCCATGTGAACTTTTCAAAAATTCAAAAACTCAAATAATATTCTTTATGGGTAGAATAAATATTATTTTTCGTTCGAATATTCTTTTTGGCTTGGCAACTATTTTGAAATTTTCTGGCAAAAATTTTAGTAGTACATCTTAGTCCGCAAATGGCTTAGTTGAAAGAACTTTTGAGCTTAGCAAAAACTTGGCTCAAATTGATCTACGAGTATAAAAAGCAAATGTAGAGGGTTAAAATGTTCTACTAAAATTATTCTCGTCAAATTATTCTCTGATAATCCTCAAGGATATTCAAAGATAAGAACTTTAAAGCACATTTTCGAGATATTTTACCACAGAATGACTCGAAAAAGTAGATTTTTCATTTGTTATGTCTGTACCTAATGACTATTTTTTAAATTTTGTTGAAATTTTAATTCATTACTTTTATTAAATTAACTCAGACGTTCTGAGGGAAAAACTAAAAATGCAAATTTATTATGTTTGAGCTCAAGTTTCGTATGAGCATCGATTTGGTTGGCGAACGGTGTTAACTCTTTTAAAAATCTTGTTTTTATGGATTTTCAATACACAGCTAGGACAGTCCTACAGTTTTCTTATAGTAAAGAATATAGCACACTGTTTCTTTAGTAGCCTCATGTTGATATGGGGTTTTCTAATAACAGGTGTTATTTTGAATAGGATTGCGCTATTGAGAGATGATTGACGAGTTTTTATGGCCGGAATTGGATGGTGTTGATCTGGACAACATTTATTTTCAACAAGACGGCGCTACGTGCCACACAAGCAACGAGACCATTGATATTTTACGGGAAAAGTCTCCGGACCGAGTTATCTCTCGAAGAGGTGGTCGCAATTGGCCACCGAGATCTTGTGATTTAACACCTTGTGACTTTTTACTTTGGCGCCAGGGTCGATTTAAGACCTCAAAGATGGAACTCCTGAGGCTATCGAGGACATAGGGCAACCACTTTGCAATTCGGTTATGGAAAATTTCTTGAATTTCAAATTGTCCTGTAAGCGTCATCATTTGCCTGATGTTATTTTCCACTATTAACGGCATACTTTCCTATTTATAGTGAAATAAAAATCCGATCATTTATATTAAAAAAATGGCATTTTTCGTTGAGTATCAAAATAACACCTCTTATTGGAAAACCCTTTATATTTCCAAATTGTTATTGTCAATAAACACCGAATGATAGAAAAATTGGTTTTTTTGATTAGTCAATGGCTAAGTTTATTGCTGAAATGAAACGGCATCTTATAAAAACCGTATCCCGTACATGGGCGAAATAAAATTGCAAGTGCTCCATTTGTGGTACAAGATCAATACACATACGACAAATTGGTGGAGAAGTTCGGCCAAGCCCTTTACAAAAGAATGTCCCCGCTAATTATACACACTTGCATGAAAGCCCCATAAAAAGCAAAACAAGTGTAACCCAAATAAGACGCCCAATGCCACTTTTACCACAACTGTCAAAACTCATTAATAATTGATTACAAATTCAAGTTCATTTCAATTGAAATGTACTCAACTTGCAAATCAAAGCCTTTGAACACTTTCCCTTTCAAAATGACTATGCCAATGCTAAGCAGTTTTTCAAATCATAGACAAAAGTTACTCAAACAAAAATGAATATTTACATTACACTATTTGCAGCAACTATTTACATACAAACAACAACGCCTACATATAAAAATGTCAAGAAGTGAAAAATTAAAAACTCAGAGGAAAATTTAGAGAAATTATTACAAGTAGAGCGAAAAGTGCAAAATGCGGTATTTTCCAGCATTGATTTCGCACAAATACATTGGTAGATGATTTTTGTATGCACTCGCATGTAAGTGCTTTAGTCCTGTAAAAATTCACAGAGTTTGTTTGCTCAGCCGTGACCACCGAATACTGACCAAGCTCTAATGCCAACACAATGGCATGTCAAAAAAAAAAGCGATAAAGGTAGTCGTGCAATACAGTTGTAGGCTATGAAATCAGTGAAGTGTTGGAAAAGCAGCGGCAAGAAGTAATTGGTTTGACAAACAAGTGCAACTGTGCGCTTTACAGATTTTGTGATATTTGTTTATTTCGATTTATAATCAAATTCTCCAACTCTTGCTTTTGCTCATTGCGACCTACGTACATTTTACATTGTATTTTACATCATTTTATTACTTCAGTGTTTTCTTTCTCTTAGTTGTACTTCACATAATATTTCAGCCATAATTTGTTTTTTGTTTTTGTCGTTCACCACCCTCTCACTTTATGGCTGCGAAATGTTGAGGAAACATGCAAATATTGCCGTATTGTCAAGTACCTAAACCGCTATGCTGTGACCAATTCGAGTTGCACTCAACGCTGACAAGGTTAATGTTGTTATTATTATTATTATTGTTATTTGTTGTCTACATTGTGTGCCTAACAGCTTTGTCATACCTTTGCAATGTGTGCTGGAACAAAACCGTTGATTACCGTATTTACCACTTTCAATTTGAACACCACAAATGCCAATACATTTACAGCAACGAGAGTGAGTAAGCATTCGAGTCAGAGAGTGAAGTGAGCGAATGAGCGATTAAGTTAACTCACGGTTATAACTGCATATACGGCATGCAATGAGGGGCGGGATTTATTTTGCATCAATTATTTGTGCAATAAATGTGTTTGTCACTATTTAAGTATGTGTAAATTTCATAGCTGACAGTTGCATTTATGTACAATATTATTATTATGTATTTGTATGTGACGGCGCTGTACTTTCTTTGTCCATCCCTTCGCACAGTAAGTTCTGGTCGCTTTGCATGACGCTTCGCAACTGACTCTGTTTTCAAACAGTTCTACCTAATTTTACAATTTGGGCGAATATATTGCCATCTCTGTTCCTCATATTCACTTAACGTCCTACGACCAGACCTTACTCAACAGTAGAGCCCTTCTCTTTCGCTCAACTGCAGTGCATTATGAAACACTAGCGACAACAGGTCGCCACAGAAAACCGTACGCTATTGTACAGTGGTCAAGTTAGCTCAATCTACGACACGGCCTTCCTGACAAATCACACGTCCTCGTGTGTTGGCTTTTTACTATAATGCTCCAACCAAAACGATAGAATTTAATTATCCGCTACACATTTGGGAACAGGTATTTTTATTTAATTCACTGCTTCACGGCTTACAAAATACACGTCTAATCAACTACAAGTCTCAAATATCTTCTTATTACTTTCATAACAATACTTTATCATATTGAGTTTAGTCTTCTTACCGAAAAGCTTTTTTTTTTTGTTCTTTCTTTTTTTTTCATTAACAAAATGTTTTCAACTCCTTTACATTGTCAATATATTGTTGAACTTAACATTTGTGTAATTCCTTTTACACATTTTAAAACATATTTCAAAGCATTTGTGTAATTTCTCTTATACTTTATAAAACATATTTCAAAGCATTTGTGTAGTTCCGTTTACACATTATAAAACATATTTCAAAGCATTTGTGTAGTTCCTTTTACACATTGCCGTCTCGACCCCCGCCATAACACTTCTCTTCTGTTATGGTGCGGTCTTCATTTTCCCTCTTGGGCATCAGGCACTTCTTCAATCGTGCTGTCTTCATCTTCACCTAATTCTTTAGTTATATGATTATTTGGCAAAGCTCTTAAAAATTCATGAGAATATTTATACGTTCGGTTACTTGTCAGTGATTTTAGCAGATATCTATCTCCTTCTAATACTTCTATTACCTCAAACGGACCTTTAAATTTTGGGTCAAGCTTAGTTTGGTGACGTTCTTCATTCTTTAACAATACATGGTCACCTACTTTATGTTTCTTAATCTTTGCTTTGTTTCTATCAAATCTATGTTTTTCATATCGCGCATTATCATCCATATTTTGTTTAGCTTGTTTTCTCAAATTTTCTCTGTCTACCTTACCATCGTCTTCTTCATTTATCGGCAATAAGCCAAACGGTCTAGCTTCCTTACCAATTAGTAACTCTAATGGGCTAAACTTAGTCACTCGATTTGCCGTGCAATTCATTGCCAGTTGAACGTCAGCTAACGCATCCTGCCACGATCTCTGACTGGTTTCGACAGCGGTCAACATATTTTTGAGCGTACTCATCACCCGTTCGACCTGTCCATTTGCCCTACTCGCGCCGGTAGCGATCAAATGTAAATTAATTTTTTTGAGACAAACAGAATTCGCGAAAGCCTGCACTCGCAAAACTGCGACCTTGGTCCGCTATTATCCGAGTGGGCAAGCCAAATAATGATACGATCGATTTAAGGGCTTTAATACAACTTTCAGTATCTATATTTAACGTATGGTAGAAAAAAACAAACTTCGTGTACGCATCTATTAAGACGATGACATATTCTTTCAGGTCATTTTTGCCGCTCATTTTACCAGTTATGTCAATATGTATTGTGTGCCATGGTATATCTATCTTGGGAATAGGATGCAACTCTGCCTGCACTTTTCCAACAGGCGGCTTTGATAATTTACACGTAATACAATTTTCTACAAATCTACGCACGTATTTGGACATGTTTTCGAACCAATAGTAACCATAAACCTTATCCAAAGTCTTTTCCCATCCCAGATGCATGATTGATTCGTGAACGTGATTTATAACTGCCCACCTAAAGGCTCTAGGAATTACCGGCAAACATTTAGTTTTACCGTTTCGTTGTATTTTTCTATGCAATATTCCTTTTCGCAGTTCATATGTTCTCAATAGATTTTCTGGCAATGCATTATTTCTCAATTTCGTTGCTATTTCCAGTATCTCAGAATCACGCTGTTGTTCCGAAACCAACCAATTGTCGGTTACCTCAGTTAAATTAATACGCATTTCAGGTATTTTATTCAGACCCTTATTTTTCTCAGGCACTGGATTCCGGGAAAGAAAATCAACGTGAGCCATTCGTTCGCCTTTTCTGTATTCCAAATCAAAATTAAATGATTGTAAAAACGCCCACCACCTATGCACTCTCGGCGTTAAATCCAATTTGGTACGACTAGCTTTCAAAGAGTTGCAGTCAGTATATACAACAAATTCACGTCCCTGCAAATAATGACGAAAATGTTTGATAGCGTTAACAACTGCTAACGTCTCCAGTTCATACGAATGATATCTTGATTCGGCCGGAGACGTGCATTTGCTGTAATACTCTACAACATGGGGTTTATTGTCAATTTTATGAAGCAATATCGCTCCATAGCCAATCGAGCTAGCATCTGTATGCAACTCTATTGAGTACCGCGGATCAAATATGGTCAACACTGGCGCCTGGGTCAATACAGTTATTATTTTTGATCGTATCCGCTCATGCTCTGGTAACCAGACAAAATCTGAGTTTTTCTTTGATAAAAGGAGATACAAGGGCTTTAGCGTTTCCGAAAATTTTGGAACAAACTGCCGGAAGTAGGAAGCCAAACCTATAAATTGTCTTAATTGCGATACAGTTAAGGGAGGCGGCAATCCGATTAATGCTTGAATTTTACGTGCATTTGGCCTGATTTCTCCGTTTCTTATTTCAAACCCGAGATACTCTATACTAACTTTGAGAAAGGAACATTTAGTGATGTTGAATGAAAATCCCGCCTTACTTAATGTTTCTAGCACTGTCCGCAACCGATCTAACGCTTCTTCCTTGGTTTCAGCTATCACCAATACATCATCGATATAAACGATTGCATAGGTGTGCGCTAAACCTCCTAACGCTTTTATTATAGCCCGCTGAAACACAGAAGGGGCATTTTTCAAACCAAAGGGCATGGTCAAAAACTCGTACTGGCCTTCAGGCGTTACGAAAGCAGTTCACTCGATTGAATTTGCGTGTACGGGAATCTGGTAGAAGCCACTTGCCATATCTATACACGAAAAATATCTAGCACCGCGAAGCCTGGCAATCTGGTCCGAAATAAGAGGCAACGGATACCTATCAGCAATTGTATTCTCATTCAATACACGATAATCTACGCAAAGACGATCGGTGCCATTTTTCTTTTTAACTAACATCATGGGGCTGGCGAACGGTGAGCAGCTTGGGCGAATAATATTTGAATTTAGTAATTCGTTAATTTTACGGCGCACGTGACCTTTCTCTTCCTCACTAAGCCTATAAGGGCGGCGTTGTACTGTCTTTTGTGGATCTATTAGTTTAATTTCCAACTGCCCTGTGGAAACTCGAGTCTTGGGAATTCCGTCAATAAACCAATCAGAGTAACGCTTTAGAATATTCGTCAAAGCCGTCTTATCAGACTCATTTAGATCGCTATCAAATTTTATAGCGTCTTCATAATCAACTAAACTTAAAATGTTCACTCTCTTTGTTTTATGAATTTTAAATTTATCAGCGTCTATTGTTACGCCGAATCCCTGACTAAGAATTTCACGACCAATCAACACATCATATTTCAGAAACTTATCCATAATTACATGCAACAAAATCTCAAAGCAATATTGTTCAACATTTATATTACATAAAACTTGCTGTGTACTACAAATTGAACCGTTATTTATACCGTTCAGTTTTACAATATTATTAATTCTCTTTCCTTTAAATTTACCAACAACACTTTCCTTGACCAAAGAACATTCGGCTCCTGAGTCGAAACAAAATGGAATAGACTCACCGGATAGAGTTATCATTCCTGATGGTGGTGCCACTGTGCAAATATCTACACGCTTCTCATAGCTTCTGTCGTTTCCACTCGATCGGCCTTTTGGACAAACGGATGCGAAATGGCCAATTTCTTCGCACTTAAAACACTTAACATTTGATCGCTCCTTCACTCCAGATGTACCGCTGCCGCTGTGACTCTTTCCTTTGCTCTGTCCTCTTTCCAAACGCTCACGACACTCAGCATATTTGTGGCCAATCTTTCCACAGTGGTTGCATTTCACCCGTGGCAGAAACTTGAACTTCTTACGTTCCGGACCCGTTGGGTACACATCGTCATCTGAATTACGCTTCGTAAAAGCGTGAGCTTGTAGTTCTTGCTGTAGCTCATTACGAGTTTTCACATTATTAGTAAAAACCCAGCGTAACAGTTTCTTATCAACTTGCGCCATGTGAGCTAACGTTACAGATACAGCGATCTCTTCCAAATCTTTTGTTTTCCATTTTGACATAAGCAGCGTGACGATGCGGCTGCCATATTCTGCGAAGCCTTCTCCCATTTTTGGTCGACCGTTCAAAACGTTTAGTAGAGTAGCAGCAGACGTCTCAACTCCAACAAAGCGTTGAATAAACAGCTCCTTAAACTGAGTCCAAGTGATACCGGCAAAGCATATCTGTGAAAGCCATTGTGAAGCGCTGCCTTCTAGCGCCTTGCTTAATGCTATCACTAGGCCACTACCCTCGAGCACATTATCCGCAAAAATGAGATCAACTGTTGTACACCAAGCTGTGGCGTCCGCTCCAACACTATCGGGATTGAATTTTGGCAAGGTTACACGTGCTGCTTTTTCATCAGTTGCCGGTGCCCTTTGTGTCTGCAAGGTTTTGATTATTTCCAGGAGATTATGGTTTTGCAATTCCAACGCTGTTAAATATGAACCACCAGCATGATCTGTAGGCAAAGCAGATCCCACTTCTGATGACGGCGCTGTACTTTCTTTGTCCATCCCTTCGCACAGTAAGTTCTGGTCGCTTTGCATGACGCTTCGCAACTGACTCTGTTTTCAAACAGTTCTACCTAATTTTACAATTTGGGCGAATATATTGCCATCTCTGTTCCTCATATTCACTTAACGTCCTACGACCAGACCTTACTCAACAGTAGAGCCCTTCTCTTTCGCTCAACTGCAGTGCATTATGAAACACTAGCGACAACAGGTCGCCACAGAAAACCGTACGCTATTGTACAGTGGTCAAGTTAGCTCAATCTACGACATATGCATAAAGACTTAAAGTGCTTTCCCTAATGTATGTGCGAAAATACTATTATCCTTTTTTACAATATTTTATTGGCGCTCGTTAAATAAAGTTAGGCATTAGAAAGACGTTTCGGATTTTAGTCTCGGCACTTGATACTTTTACACAACTTTCAGTTGGTTCAATGCGTTGTGCAATTTAATCCTTGCAGTATCGGATTCTGAAGTTTACAAGGTCACTGAACTCAAATTTGGGTTTAGAATTGCAAACATTTTAAGGGGGGAGCCTGGTTTATGAGGTCTAAAAATTGCATCTCTTAGCGATTTTTGTTTTAAGGAAAAAATTAATTTAGCACTGCAAAGTTTTTTCTATCTTTTAATGAACATTTAAAAAGTATAAAAAATTTTTGTACTAGTTAAAATAAGTTGAAAAAAATGTTTAACATAGAAATTAGTAGAGCGCTGCAACGCTGGAGTCTCCAACTGGGATGGATTTCTAATTATCATGATTTTTTATTCTAGATGAACTAAGAAAACTGAGATAAATTCCCAAATTTCAACTTTTTGGAGGTTTTAAAGAAAAAAATGCCTTTCTATAAAAAAAATTCACTTCAACTTGGTATAGAAATCTTGAAAAATTTTTTTTAATCTATTTTCTTAGTTCAAATAGAAGAGAATTTAAAACTGAAGGGAACAAGCTATGATAAATTTCAAAAGGTTCATTACTTTTTTTTTCATTCATGTACGCCAATTCAAAGAAATCGTAAAAATGAAAAGTCGAGAAAAGAAGATAAAGTTTGTACTATAGCTGTCCGGTCACAGCGTAACTACCTAACGCTCGCCTACCTTTGGCTTTGTACCTACGGAAATATTGAGAATTAGGCTCTGTAACTTTGTGTGAATATTCTGAAATATATTAGGAATCGCTTAAAACGAAAAAAAAAAATGATTTTTTTTACCTTATAAACCAGGCTCCCCCTTAAATGGCGCTTGCAATATGGGTATGGTAAATCTTTTAAATGAAACCAATCTCTATGTTTGTTAGTTGAAAAGTTTTTCAGGTATCAATTATTAAGAATTTGAAACTCAAATCACAAAATTCTAAATGGCGCATTCCATATGGGGTACGGTGAAAATATTAGTATAGCCTCTCTGGAGGAAAATTGCTATTAAAAAAGTTATTCAGCTCACCTTTCACGAATTTAAGACTCGAATTCTATAACCCTAAATGGTGAATCTCTATTTGCATAATCCAGAACTAGTAATTTCAAGGCATAGCAAAGATTGTAAATAATTCTCAAACAAAAGCATAATTCGGGGTTTTATAGAAAAAAAAGCAAAAAAAAAAACCAAATAAAAATATTTGTCGCAGCTAAAGCACATTAAATATGTAGTAGCACCAAAATATATAAACAAAGATTAGCAGTTTAAAGCAACTTTAAAAAACTCGAAAATTTAGAGAATAAATAAATTTAAAAAATGAAATAAAATCAGTTATTCTATTCCTACTATCTATTAAGCCTACCTTGGTCAGGGCCAAGAATTTCCAACAGAAGTTTTGTTTTTGAACTTTAAGTGAGAGAAATATTTCATTTTCAACGTGAATTACATTGATTGAGCAATAAGAAATACAGATATTTGAGGAGGCTTTCTTTGAAACTGTTTAATGCTGTCACTGGACTTGTTAATATTTTCTGTTGAAAACAAATCTCAGTGAACAACGGAAAAAACCTAACGGCAAAAAAAAAATAGTTTTGTTTCAAAATTTTGGTCTTTAAGTAATTGTTTGAATATTTCCCTTAGAACTGTCGTTATTTTAAAAACCTTTAAAAATGTTGATAAACATTTTCTAACTCTAAGGCGAAGTGCAGCTAATTCCGTTCTTTATTTTTTCCTTTTTTCTTGACTCTTGTCTATAATGGTTATATTTAAATGTAATTCCAGTCACAGATTTGAGTTCAAAAATCGTATAAACTTCAGGAATTGGGATATCAAAATCATCTGAACTACTAAAAAATTTTACTGCAAAGAGCTAAAGTTTTTGGTCCGCCATATTTGTATGCCACGTTGAATTACGCTGATGGCTTATAAAGTTGGCTTCATCAATCTAGTTGAAAATGTTTTTTAAACTATCATTCATTTTCAAGACAAGAAGTGCCTGTTTACCGATTCAGCTTTAAATCAATAGCCCTGAACTCTTCGTGCTGTTAAAATGACAACCTACAAAGATGTCAACGGCAATGAAATTTAATTGTAATAGGAAATTTGAAGGTTAAGTGTTTGACACATATTTATTGATTTTTTCTTTAAAAAAAATATTTTCTAATAAATTTGAAAAATTTTAGCGCCAAACCTCATTATTTAAATGCCTTGGGAAGCGAAAGAATGTCAATTAAGGCCAAGTCTCTAAATAATGCCAAAAACGTGCGTTGAGTTAACAACTTAAATGAGTTCAGAACTTTTCTCTAAGTCTCGTTTCGCTACGCGTTTGGTAGTGCTGGAAAATAGCTGCCAAAAATTGCATTTGTTTGTGAAAATAGTGAGTTATGCTATAATAGTTTAATGAGGTATAACCATAGCAGGGAGTCTTGCTTTGTTGTTGCTTTCACATGCAAATGTTTCGTCAAGTGAACAGCGCCTAAAGGTAGCGAGGAGAGAAACTGCGAATCGAAGGCGCCTCTTCTTACTGTTACAACAACCATCATATGAAAGAAAAGTCCTTAACTAGAGTATGATGAATTCGTCTTAAACCTTATAAAGACACTTGTTTTATACAAGAACAATAACATTCTGCTTCCAAATTCAGTCGGCAATAAGCAAATAACGCTTGGCTGTGGGACGTATGCTGCTGTAGTATTTCCTTTCAGTCATGAATTTTTTATTTTTAATTTATATAATAATATTAATAATATATAATTTATATATATTTTTTACCTGCAGCAAAATTAAAATTGTGAGTGCTTGACTATTAAATAAGCTTTAAGGAAACATTTTACCAAATCTCACTTCAAAAAAATGAAAAGAAAATTCTAACAATTTATTATATATTTACAGTTAAATTATTAAAGTAAGATATAAAAAGGTAAATTAAGTATTTATATACAAGGTGGCACACAATTAATCACTTATTTAGTTTTGGAATAACTTTTTTACTAAATAAATAAAAACAAAACCAAAAACGGTTTTTTGTGATGGTTTTTTATTTCGACCTTTAGGTCTTAGGTGTTTGATGCACAAAGCCATTTGTAAGAATTATAAATTTTTAATATTTAGCCTTGCAATCAGTGATTTGAGAATTACTATTGAATTAGTATAGGAAAAAATTAATTTTTTTGTAAATTTGGTATGCAATTTTTACAAATCGATATTATTTTACCTCCTCTTTTAATTTTCATTCACAGATGTAAAAAAAGTACATGCCTTATTAAAAAAACTAACCGCTAAAAACTCTCAAAACCTAAAAAAGGTTGAAATGTAAAAATATAATTTTTTGCTGGGCGCAAACGTGCGCTAAGCTCGGAGTAGCGGCTAAGAAGGTCATCATTTTGAAACAGGCAAACGACCAGTAGTAGTTAAAAATAGTAAGAATTGCCGACTAGTACGCATGCTAAATTCCAACAAGACAACGTTAGGCTGCAAATAACTTTAACGACGCACCAGAAGCTCCGAGAGCTTGAACGAGAGGTTCTGTCTATCATATTCTGTATGTAGGACAGATCTAGCACTAAGCGATTGCTGTCTTTTTAAGCATGCGCCAAATGTTTCTTGAGAGTGCAAAACTGACCTCAAGACAGGCAAAAATGAGAAAATGAGCTGGTAAAGTTTTTAGCAAAAGGAATGAGAAGATTTTCAAAATCATAAAAATTATTGAACAAAATTGCGCATATTTAATCCAATTTGTTGCGCATTTTATGTAAAACTATGATAAGTTCATCGCCAAAATAAAACGAAAAAATGGTCAGACTTTTTATCTTGACCTAATACAAAAACAAAAAAAAAAAAATTGAATCAAATTTCAGTCTGAAAATGTTTGCACTGCCCTACCACTTTCACTGAGAAAGTTAAGGTTTTCTTTTACTTTTAACTTAAAAAAGCAAAACACAGCTAAAGAAAAGAACTCAAACGTACATACATACCTAAGTTCTCACGTGATTGTTAAATTATACGCGTTGAATGCAAAGTTCTCTCACGGCGTTGAGAAATGATTTACCTACAGTACATTTTTTACAATCGCATAATTTTATCTTTGAAACGGAAGCAGATTTGTGACAGAGCAATAAAAAATTCTTTTAATAATAGCAATGAAAATAGTTAAATAACGGTTTCAGCAAAAACACGAGATCTTACATTTACTTATACAATTAGCAAGAAGACAGCTGTTTTACTCCAATTTACGCGCAACTATGTATGTAAGTACGAATGTGTGTTTAAATATGTGCGAACATATTTCAAGCACAGCTGCATTGAAGCTTTGCTTTTTGTGACCAATTTGTAGGCCGGTCACGTTTGCCAGCACAGCTGATGCGCTTTCGTTGTAAAAACCGACCTCCGCCAAATACTTACTCGCGTTCATCTGTATGCTTGTGTGTTTACACGCTTGTGTCAAGTTTAATTTACGAGCTTGTACAACTGAAATTTACGAGTGTTTTTTTTATTATCATTCGGAAGCGATGTTAGATTATAATAGGTATTTTGCTGCTGTTGTTTGGCAATGTAAATGTCCACGATTTGATTGCTTTCAAATTAGCGTAAAATGTAGAGCGACGTGTGCGCGTTTGGAGCACAATTAAAATTTTAATGGAGATTGCGTGGTTAAGATGGGAAATCAAAGAGGAAGATTTTTTTTGTTGGTTTGTTTTGCTTATTTTATGTGAATTTTGAAGAATTTCTAAAAAAAAAATACGCAAAAAAGTTTAAAAGCGCAAATGAGCGGCAGTTCAAGAGCTAAGGTTTATTATAAAAATGAAAAATGTTGCTTAGAGACATAAAATCTATGACAGTACATGAATTGTCTGTATAACAAATCCAACGTGAAAATATTTGTCTAGTTGTGGTAGTTATTACTAAAAGAAAGATCAGCTATGTGAGCAAGTCATTATTCTGCAACTGAAAACATGATACATTTATATCCGGCAATCTAACGGTGGGGGCCGTCATAGTGGAAAGGGTTTATGCGTGATTGCCATTCAGTAGGGTCTGTGCTTGAAATCCGCTGTTGACATGAAACATGAAATGATAGGAAAGATTTATTTCTAATAGCGCTCGCCTCTCGACAGATAATGTAAAACCACTGAGTGTTTTTCTGCCACGAATAAGCCCCAAAAAAAAAAGCCAACTTCCGCTCGGAGGCGGTATAAAAATGTTAGTAGTCTTCAAAATTTTCTAGCGGTTTCAAACTTGCACTTTATTATAATATATGGCATATAAAACTGCATTTTCGAAACTTTTTTTTAAATTTGCTTTAACAAGTGTAAAATTTTCTCGAATTTTTGTAAATTTTGTAGGAAGTTTTTCAAACTATGGCGTTTATTAAAGAAAATAATTTTATTTAAAAGATGAAAAAATAAAAAGTCAAATCTTGTTAAAATGTTGAGGTGATGATATTTTTTTCGCGTACTGTACATGTGAATATAAGATTGAAATATTAAATTCTTATATTCTTCTTAATTTTTTTGCTTTATTTCAACACTTAATAGCTTAATTAACGCACTTAAAACTATTAGAAAATTTATTTCAAATATGTTTTAATAATTCCTTAATTAAAGAAATCTTTAACTGAGTTGATAAAAAACTTCACCAGCTAATTCTCAAAAGTCTCTCTTGAAGTGAGTTTTGTGCTATCAAGAAAACTTTGCAAATGAGTGAAAAGTTGATAATTGCTTGACGCTAGCACAGGACTTTACAGTGAATGTGTTAGAACTTCCAAGTGCACAGGGACTTCCGGTGTTTCGCTTAAGATGTGTGCTGCTTCGACATTGTCTTGATGAAACGAAGTTCACCTGCTGCAAAATGGTCTTTTACTGACTTTTGGTAGAAGGGAACAGCTCTTAAAGGGTGATACCCTCAAATTTTTACGGCTGTTTTTCTCCAATGGGAAAAATTGATCGAATTCAATAAGTTTCAGCAAAGAATCGCAAGCGTCAATTCGGTGCGAAATGTTCTTTTGCGTGAATTCGTGTCGGACCCATACACTGAACTTCTTCTTGAGACGAGTCTAATGTAGATATACCCAATCAATTAACTGGCTAATCTTCACTTTCTAGGCGATGGAGTTAATGTTCACCGAATCCACGATTCTCACGATTTTATTTATGGTATAGACCAAATCGCTCCTATCAGAGTGTGTGTCATCTTCAACATTCAACTTAGTTACTAGAACGAAATAGATGGAATCACAGTTTTGCTACTGTGGTCGATATTATATTGGTTCTTTAAACAGCACAAATGTTTTTTGGTTGTCTGCTCCGATTTATCTTATGTGTATGTATGAAATTTTCTCTTTTTTATCTCTATTTTTGAACTCTATTACATACATACAACTGGTTTAATATACCTGCCCAAATTACTCGTAGATTTGTTATCATAAATCGTTTTTTTATTGTTTTATGCAGAGAAGAGTGACCTCCCATATGAGATATGACAAATAACTTCTTCCGCTAAGTCAACATTGAAGAATAATTGAAATGAAAAAGCTCTAAATACCTTCATACTGCTTACTTTCGAATTAAATATACGTAAAAAAAGTTTTTGTGCACTTCAAAAAAGTGAAAGCCTGACAAAAGCTATTGCACTTTGTAATTTAGCTAAAAAGTATAAATAAAAATAAAGAATGGCTAAAGTAGAAATTTTTATTTCAAACTTAAATCAAAAGCACTTTCAATATCATCTACGTGGTGTGCACAAGTTAAGTTTTTGTTGCTTTTGTCTATGTATAAGTATGTATATGTGATCAAGCGACCACCAGGCAGTCAGCAGGTCACAAACGAGCTATGTCAAGCAGGGCAGCTAATAGACAATTACGGCGCTAATGGACAACGAAATTGGCGAAAAAAGCGTGTGGAAATGTAAAATGAGTAATCAACTGAATTTCTATCAATCAAGTCGACGAAAAGAGTTTACAATGTTATATTTACAAATGCATATACATACTCGTATATAAATATGTATGTATATGGGAGAGTGTACTCATATCCAATAGACCGCTATCAACTGCATTTCCATCGTTGATCCATTAACTCCATACACACTTCAGAAAACCGAAATTTCACATCAGCACCACGTCTACCCTATCAGATAATTGAGCCACAACTAATGATTAATTTGGGGAAAATTGTAAAAAAGCCGAAAAAAGAAAATTTCTGCTTTCAAAAAGCCCCTTTTGTGAAGCTATTAAAAGTATTTTTTTTTATAATTTTTAAAGTGTATTATTAGTTTGAATCACCGTCCGCCTTCTAACCTGTCAAGGTTAAAAATGTGCATTCACAATAAACCTCGTTTTTTGTTATTTCACTGAAGGCATGAAAGTGAAAATTATTTCGAATACTTATTCCACCGCTTGCTTTCTTTTTATTACAGCCTGAACTTGACCGTTTTCGTCCACTTGCGGCCACTAAACGCTAAAGTGGTCAATTAGGGCTTAATTCGAAACTCATTTTGCGTAGACATTTTTTTAGTATGGCCAATCAATCAGCTGTGAAATTAGTGTAAATCGATTTGCCGTGAAAATATCTATACACGAGGGTGTAAGCTACTAATTTGAAGGCTAAGGAAACTCTCGAATTAATTGCAAGTTAAAAGTTAAAAATTTGAAGAGTGGGTGTTTGGAGTTTTGGATTGGGTTTTTTAATTATATTTTATGGTGTGTAGCAGATATTTATTTTAATACCATATTTTGCATATCAAACTGGTAAATATGCAATTCTTGCTTCAAAGGCTACTGAAAATTGTTTTTTTTTTCAATATACACATTTTTATTTCAATATAGCCTTCATTATTCATACATAGGCAGGTATTTGTAGCAATTACAAGTAAAGGCTTGCTTTGATAGCTCTTGCGTGTTGGGTGGCTTACAACAAAATTTTCTGATAAATATTGTGGTAAAGCATTTTAGTACTCAAATGCCTTATTTAGAAGGAACTTTTTTTTGTAAAGGAAGTTAGTAAATTCTAGTTTGGAACATTAAAAATAATATTTTTATCTAAATTCGCCTTTTAACACTTTTGATGCACAATAAGTGAATTCTATGATCAAAATAAGGAAATTTTTACTAATTGCAATATGAAAAAAAACTGTGGGACGTGCTGGGCTACAACTTGGTTATACCAAAAGGGTCTAGTCATGATGTAGTTTTAGGACTAAACGTTCGCTTTTCACTTTCAATAAAAATATTTATTTATTTTTTACTGGGTAATTGTGGATTTTTCATTACAACAGTAAAATAAGGTAAACTTTTTTTTGCTTTTTAAATTTGGGTGGGATAGTGTTAATAGTTAGATGGTCCAAAAAAGGGTTTTTGGTTTTCTTAAGCACCCCTTCAATTGGTTTTATGACCAAAAATGAGTCTCCTATATTTTAATTTTTATTTAATATTTACCCGTTTCGCAAACGCTTTAAAAATCACAATGTTTTAATTTTCCTTCACAACCTCCAAAAATGATGCCAAATATGAAAAAAATCTTAAACACTTTTTTACCAAATTTACGGAAAACTGCGTTATTTACTATGCACTAATAATTTTTGAAGCGTTTGTGGCACGTGTAAATATTACAATAAAGAAAACAAAATATATTACAAATTAATTTGTTTGTCCCTAGAACAAATTTTTAATTGATGGCATTAAACAATGCAAAAGATGTCTCTTTAATTTGTACTGAGCTCATTAAAGTTTTCTGATCCCAGCTCATCTTACACATCCCGTTCGCTATTCACCAACTTGAAGCCCTTAGAGAGCAGAAGATCGATACTTGACCTCTCGTTTGTTTTCAACGTCAATAAGGGTGACATTAATTGCTCATTTCTGCTTCGAAGTGTTAAATTTCTTACGCAAATCATTTTAAAATCCAAATACTTTACTTTATTGGGAATAAATTTGCATTTTAATTTCAACTAGCATCAAAAATAGATGACTTCTTAGAGATATGAATTAAAATTTTGTGGAAAATATTATAAGTATTGAGCACACTATTTTTTATATTCTCCTTACAAGCTGCAAAAACGACCCAAATGTCAAGGAGGTTATATTTTATTACTATATTTTCGGGCGAGTTTATTCTCGCAGTATTTCACATGAAATTACTAAACATGCGGAGCGTGCACGTAAAAGATGGTGCGAATAAAGTAAAATTGTGTACAGAAAAAATACGCGAAACATTTGTATGTATATTTTTTGTTTTACTTCACTATTGAACACAAGAAAGAAATTTAGATTCAAAAATATGTTCGGTACTTCCCTGCGACGCCTGTCATCATCACTTGCATAGTTAATGCAGTCACTTTCTCGGCTGATGGTTTCCATTTTTATGGAACTGATTTTTGATTTTTAACAAAGCCTCTTATGGATTCAACATAAGATGTATTTTAATCATTACCCCATAACGCTTTATGGGGCGTAGCTCTGGACAATTTGATGGATTACTCAGTTTGGAAATGATTTTGACGAGTTGTCTTTTATACCAAGTAATTGCTTTTTTGGTGTTTTGCGAGGTATAAAGATTCGGCCAAAATAATACAGAACCTCAATGCGGCTTTGAAAATAGTAGAAAACGTTTCTCTAAGCATTCGTTTACGTACATCTTCTGATTTAGCGAACAAGTGGGAACAAAAATTTCACTTCGTTCTCCATATGAGCAAATTTGGTTCTTTTTATATTATTAACTTCTCTGCATCTTCCCTTTACTATCCGCTACACAGAACTGCTACCCGGTAATTGCTTACAGTCACCCTTCATATTTTGTAAGCAATTATTTGTTTAATCAGCGCGCTCGACTTTTTGCTTCTCTTTGCTTCACTTCATTTCTGTTTGGCGCTTTTCGTACCTTAATTGACTTTAGCTGAGCATCTTTTTTGTATTTTCGAACATGAGGTAGTGAAGTGGAGAACTTTTGAGTCATATCTCGCCTAAGGGCTTTCGATTTTTACTTCAAATGGGCTTTCACTGATATCGCAAGATTTTTGTTCACTGTAAGAGTTTTTTGCCCAGAACCCTTTACCCGTTTTTGTATCATTGAAGTACTAACTCCGAAAATGGTTTGATACACGTTTTCATGCCCATGTTGGATTTTCTCATAAGGTGCGCAAACCTTTGTTTCTTCTAGAGAAACATTTTTTGATAATATTCTTCTAGATACTTTTCAGCCAGTAAATGCCAAATGGTAACATACACTGAAAATTATTTAACAAAAGTATGTAAATATTTATTGAAAAATCAATAAAAAAGAGAAGCTTTGCAGCTACTTTTTATACCACTACTCAAATTACAGTAACTCTAATGCCTTTTCTGGCATCGAAGAAATGGTCCGTCGCCATATTTATCAGATGTGATTTCTGGTTATATCCAAAAATTAGGAAAAATTCCAAACTCACCAGCCGCCCCATAAATCCGGTTCAATTTATGTATAACTTTTTTCGCATTTTCCCAAATGAAGCCTTCACTTTCAATTGACCTATAAAAAGGAACAACAGCTCCGATTTCAGCTGGACACAATTGCAGTTTACAACGGTATCACTTTCGCCATGCCGCTGCGCTGGTTAACTGGCTGTTGAAAGAGTAACAAAGGCCTTCAGCGACTTGCTAAATTGCAATTGAATCACTCAGTGGGGAGTTAGAGATAAGCTAATGAAGTTACAATGGTCAGTACCCACCCCACTGTTACTTCACTGCCGCAACGCGCACTTTGTAAGTACATTAAACTTTTCGCTGTAATTTTATTCATTCCTACCATTTATCCTGCCGCTTTGACTCATTTCATTTTCATACTTATTATAAGCGCTTAGTTCCATTAGGCATGGTGAGCCAATACGCAGGTTACGAAGAGAAGAAATAAACAAAAAAACTCAATTGCTTATTTTTAATAACATTCGCTACTTTTTCGGCCGCATTTGCTGCTGCTGCTGTTGCAGCTATTGCGGCCGCTGTTTATCTACTTAGGAGCCATAATGCTTTTCAGAGTCTAACAGGGCTCATAAAATTCATCGAAGTATGTATTTGTCTTTTTATTAGGCTGGCACTTTCCTGGCGTGCGCCACAATTGTTTCGATGATTGGCCGCTGTCGTCGCTTACTCTGCGATTCCTGCTTGTTGCCCTGTAACCGTATACATACTTTCGCATATGCATGTGTGTGTGAGCGCGTAATTGCGTTTTTGCCTATATTTGGCGTTAGCGCAAGCGCAGCTGGTGCCCACAGTGGTCAAACGCATGTACATACTCTGCCACGTTCCCTTTACCCTTCATTCTCCGGTAGCAATGCGAATTATGTCATTGCCTCAGCTGTGGCTTTTATAGGTACGTTTTGGATTTTCAGTTTTTTCTCTTTTTTTTCTTATTTTTATTTGAATGAACTTTTTCAATAGTGTAAAGTTATGGTAAAGGTTGATTGAGTTTCATTGTTTAGTTACACTTGCTGTTATTTTTATTGCTGCCACTTCTGTTATACGAAATTTATTTGTGCTCTTGTTTTGGCGTCCAGTAGCCCAACTTTTGCTCTCCTTATATCATAAAATAACGATGAAAGCTGAGTGGGAAGTGTGTATGTGGTTATTGCTTTATGGTTTCTTTTTTTGTTTTGCTTAACTTTCAACTTTGCGCATTTGTTACGTTTGCAAAATGTTTGCTCTAATTCTTGCATTTTACTGCTTTGCTTTCGTTTTTTCCTCTTAATTTGCTAATTTTGTTGCTTATTTTATGTCTTATGTGCATGTTATATAAGTGCTTTGTTTCATTTATGAATTTGAAAGCGTGAATGGCCTTTGCAATTATTGAAATTTGGTGTTTTGTGCACAATCAACGTATTATTTTATTGCCATGTTTGTGCCTCAAGTCTTTGGTTTATTGATGCGGATCTTGAAGTGCTGGTTAAAGCATTCAATTTCAAATTTGTTTCTTTATCATTGGCAGGAAGTAGAAGGAGGTATGCTTGGTATAGAAGCCGTTCAACTAATTTTTGTTTTTTTGGTGGGTGAGGTAGGGTGTAAAATGCCTTGGCACTTACAGCGACCTGCGTTAGCTGCGTCGAGTGGTATCGCCAAAAACAATCTCTCGTTTCCTTCAAGGAAGACTATTATTGTCTTTCAGTAGTTGATATATTTAATAGGCTACTTCTTCGTAGTTAATATGTTTAAATAAACAATGGCTTGTGAATGTATTATCATAATATAAATTTACTAAAAATCAGTGGCGACTGTTTTTACATAGGTAAATTGGCAGGTTTTCTGTAACTGTACTAGAAAACTTAAATATTCATTCCTCTTCGTTTTTTTATATCTTATTATTCTTCAGCAAAGAACATTATTAATTTCTTTCTCATGCAAACTAGCATACATTTTGACGCATTAGTCAATCAAAATTCTGCTTTACTTAATATTTTCAATATCTTCGACCTTCCTCTGCTGCCACCAGCAGGCATCACATCGAATACTTTTAGAACTATTCGGCAATGCCATAGCCAGCTTGGCCACTGGCTCTTATTCGTTATCTAAGTCTATGTCACCGTAAAGCTCATACAGCTAATTACTTCATCGTCTGCGATATTGACTGTAGGTTTTTAAATACTCGCATTTCACTGAACCTTTCTTTGGAGCACTTCTCAGCTGGACAATAGGATGGGAATGATGAAATACTTAAAATTGGGGTGCTAGTTAATTAGGAGGAACGATATCAATACCGAGTTCCCTGAATTCTGGTATTTTACTGATCCTGAAAACTCCGGTATTACCTATATTAGCTCTGGTATCCCGAAAAATTTTAGTAAAGTAAAACTAATAGAACTGGAAGCTTTTCAATTTCCAAAAACCCTGTTTTAATTTAATTTATTTGCTTTGAAAGTCTAGTTTTAAAGTTTTCATAAAAAATCAGGAATGTTTGATGAGTTTTATGGAAAAAAATAAAAATTATTCCTGAACGTAATTTTTTTTTCACAGAAACGAACATAGTTTTTTTGTTTTATTTTATTTTTTTGCGCAGACTCATTGCACCAGACCTCAACTCAACTCAGCCCCTCGCCATTTTATACAGCTAATTGAGAAGTTCTAACAATTTTTTGGGTTCTTAGCTAATTTCAATACCTTTTTTATGAAATCATTCATTCACGTTTATTTTACTACGAAAATTGTATAAATTAAATAAATCATAAATCTCAAAATTTGGGTATGATTTATGAAAGAATTCAAATAATTGTCTTCGATTTCTTGAACATTTTAATGAGAGTTTCAAGTTTGCAGTATTGTAGCTGATTTAATTTGAATGAAGTATAAATTTGAAGGGGCTTAAGAATGTGAGTGAGTTCTTTCAGATACAGAGTATTGATTGTTTTCTTCCATAAAAAGAAAGCTCCGAATTTTTTTATTAGTCTTTGTGCCATAGTTCGGTGAAGTTGAGGTGTGGCTCAAAAACTTATTTTTATTTCACAGCGAAAGAATAGAACTCGAAAACAAGTTTTATTTTTGATCAAAAAAATTTATATAATTTATATTTTCTGAGCAATATAATAAAAGTCAGAAATTTATTGTTCCCTTTGATCGTAAGCGTTAAAACCTCAAAATAATGATTACATAATGTATTTTCCCTTGAACTTTATACAATAATTTTGAGCCATCTCTTCGGTAATTCTTAACACTAAGGAATAGTCAAACTGCGAAATAAACGTTATAAAAGGACATTTAAGATGCATTTGCACGAATAATGCGTTGAGGGCGTAGATAATCTGAGCACAAACATCGAATTGTATGGGTAACGAAAAATTATTAGAATTTTGTTGAAAATTACACAGACGACTGATTGGCTTCTGCTTCAGGTGTGATGGAAGTTATTTCTATTGCATTTTTGCTCGTAATGTAAAATGCTCTTCTATGAATGGAAGATCTTTAGTGCAACCTTAACATATACAAAGTGGCGCAAAATTAATCACCGTATCGGAAGGTTTAACAACATCAAGACGCACGCCAAAAAACGGAGGAGGAGCTCGGCCAAACACCTAAAAAGGGTGTACGCGCAAGTTATATATATATATATGTATCGGAAGGTTTATAATTTTTTTAAATGGCACGGTAGCTCAATGATATTTGATATTTTGTACATCAATGATATTTGACATTTGTGAACTAGACTGCTGCAGTATACAAAGCACTGAAGCACATAAAGATCAAAATAAAAATGTTCGTCACTCAAAATTAAGTTTTTATCAACGAAGAAGTTAGTAAAAAAACAAAATTGCATGATTAATTTTGCGCCACCTTTTATGTAGATCGTACCCAGTATTTTACTTAACCTTTTCCTTTTGTACACTGACCTTTCAGAGTAAGTAAGAGCTTCTTGAAAATACCAAACAGAGGGATAGCGAAATTCCTAATCAAACTGAGATGGAAGGAATTGACTATAATTGCTAGTTGCTTGATCACGGGGCACAAAACATAAGGCCATTCTACTGGTACAAACTACCCTTGCACCTTTCCTCCAAAGCCCATTCCCTACAATTCTTTCATTGCAAATGTTATATATCACTTGAAAATAGTTATCCTTAAGAGGACGAAAGTGTTAAATATCTTTTTAAGTACATTCATCCAAGCAGTAAAAGTATGAGAACTCGACAGCAGGTGCAAGCACAGGTATAGTCATCATTTAGAACAATAAATTTCAATCAAATTGGGTAAACCAAAAATAAAACTAATAATTATAACACTAAACAGATTGCGCCCACGCCCAATAGCGTATTTTAAAACTATTGCTTAACATGCTACTATTCTTAGAACAGCTGAAGACAAAGCGTTGAAAAAGAATGTCGGAAATCGATGTCCGTACCGCACCTTCAAAATGGTTTACTACATGCAGGCATCAGTATACATACGTCAATACAACTCTTTATGTGACTAAACATAATTTTTCTGGCATTGTGTTGGCCATATGAGCTCAATAATGAATATCATACGGGTGTGTGTGTGTATGTGTTTGTCAGGGCTATGCACAATGTTTGTTCTTTACATGCAGATATTGCCATTTCGACATGACTAGGGCAATCGTGTGAAAAAATTATTAAATATAATTATTGTCACATATGTATATGCACATACATGCATACATATATACATACATTTAAGTGCAAAATCCCCCAACTGGAAATTTTGGACGATTTTCATAGTCTTACTAATGTAAGTATGCCTTCGGAAAGCACGAAGAATCCGCGTTTTAGAAAAAACTTGGACAAGACGGTATACATTTTTTTTGCTTAGGAGATAACCAACTTTAGGTAACACACAAAATTAAATCCTTCATTTCATAAAATATTACTAAATCAAAAATATATTTCTAAATTTCTGAGTGGCTAAGTTAGGGTCTGCTTTTAAGGGCCACAAAATTCTAAGTGATAATTTTTGTTTAGAAATTTGATCAATTAAGCTTAATTAATGTTCATTATTTTTCATATAAGTCCATATATATCTACTTTTAAACCTTATATAAAAATTGGAAAAATGTTTTACCAAATGACAAAGTTTTCATGCCAATTCTACGGTTACAGGCTGCAACCTGTAGTTGAGGACATGCTCTAACTTGCCGAAACCATTATGTATTTTACTTTTTGCTCTTTTCCAGATAAGACATGGACAACTTCAATTTAACTCAAGAAATGAAGAGTCATTCAGTTATCGTCGTCATATATGCAATTTGCACCGATTTAGAAATCTCTAAAGTGTGCCCAAATATGTCCAAAATCTTTTGCAAAACACCAAAAACACACGGAACATTCTATTATTGTCCAACATGCAGAATTTATTTATTTTACTTATTTATGAGGGTCTCATCTGTCGAGTTGTCTATAAGGATCTCCGTTATAAGTCTGACGTTATGGGCAGAAGGCTCTTTATGTCGGAGCAAACACGAGAACAGTGAGTTAAAAGATATTCTAAACAAAATAAAATACCCTGAGGCGCCCGAGCTGTTATGCTTTTTTGCGACGGAAAATATTTTGACCAATACCAAAAACTCAACCGCAGAAATAACAGATGGCTATGTTGCAATCCTACAGACGTTCTTGTTGTTATTCACAAGAAGTTTCCAGCTACTGCATAATTGACGCTGAAAACAATAAGCATCATCATAAGACCATTTCTCCTCTGAGTTGTGATAATTATGAATTTCGAGCACTTATAACTGCATACCATACATTTTTTGTAAATTATAATTAAAAACCATACAACTGGGATGGAAAATTTGTAGAATTGTTGGACCTTGTTCATAAAATTTTAAAATTGAATTTATGAGGTTTTTATTAGAGAATGAGCTATACTTCTATAAGAAACAATAAACGTTGGGAAAAGGATGCAAATAGTCAAAACTGTTCAATATTTTAAGGTGCTGTCACTTGACCCGGCGTGCAAATCTGCAGCATTTGTATTTATCTTAAAGCTTTTTGACTGCAAACAGATACAGAAAATCTGTTCTTGAAGCCCCTTTAAAAATTCAACTCTGAATTGCTTCGAGTCGAATTGGATTTAAGCACTTTGTGAGAATGAGAAGCTTTAAAAATTAACCATGTGTCTTAACATACGACGGGGCAAATACGATTTTGCACGCTTACTTCTGGCATTCAGAACCAACTAACTGCAAGTTTGGCAACAGCGATTTTTACCATTTATTTAATTTGTACTTAATTTTTTTTATTAAAATATAAGCCACACTACAACGAAAGTTAGATAATTCAAAGTTTCAAACATAAAAAAATTAAAAAAAAATCATCTAATTTTGAATTTTTTAGACCAAATTTTTTGTGTACATATGGTGGGAAATACGCAAATCGAACTTTCAGCCACTTCAAACATGCATAGTATTATCCAAAACTGCATACTCGGGATTTTTTTGGAAAATTCTAACTAAAAAGTCTGAAATTTCGCTGAATTTTTTTTTAATTTTTTTAAATTTTGAGTAAAGCTTGAGACTGTGAATTATCTGATTTTTGTTGCAATGTGATCTATATTTTTGTAAAAAAAAGCTAAAACATATAAATAAATACCTAAATGGTCCCAACTTTGTAATACGTTGCACTCTTATTATTCTAAGTGCCTCGATATATGCATATACATTAGGGTGGCATGAATATATATATTTGTTGTAATATGAGATATATTTTTATAGAAAATTTAACAAAAATTAAATATATACTAGACATTTTTCAATATGTTGAGTAGTTATTATTTTGAGCGCCACCGTATTCAAGAAATTATTTTGATATTAAGACTTGGTGTGGGTTATTTCACCCCCTTTTCGCATAGCGAAATTAGTGTTCACATCTAATTACTGACTTTGATACTCCACTTTGTTAGGTATTCTTCTATCAAGTTTTGCTCCATTTGAAGTAATACTCGTATGAAGATACTGCCGGAAATTCAACAGCATGCGTCACCACTAATATGCCATTTGATACTCCCAATTCCACTGTGAATGAACCCAGCACAATATAACGCCTTGCGGAGCTTCAGAATTGTAGGAACTTATGGCAGAGGCAGCACCTTGTTATACCACTTAGATACGCCAGTATTGGGGTATGCTTTCAGAGGGGAATAATGAGTGTCCCGAGTGCACCCAAACAAGCGACCTCCTCTTCTGTTGTACCTCATGAATTGTTCTAGCCGTGGAATTCATACGCCTCACCGCTAAAATGTCAACTTAAGATTAGAGTCTGTGCTCACGTTGAAAATTATCTTTTTAGAATTTCTACATAGCTTTAAAAGTCACTTAAAGTTTTATTATTTTCTTCAACTTGATAATTCTTTTCTGTTGGGAAGCCAATTTATCTTTTAGCATTAATTATTAACGTTGCACTGTTGTAATTTAATTGTCCAAAAATCAGTTTAAGGTTGCGCCTAATAATGTGTGCTTGTACCCACACTTATTGCACACATGCATGCCTACACACATATACCATATACATATAAATAAAAAACAATGGGTAATCAGCGCAATGGAAACAAGAATATAATCATTTGTCTATTGCTAAAGGGCGCCACTCTCAAATTAGTACGTTGCACGTGTGATTTCCGTTGCCGCATACGTCGTCGTTGCATTCGGGTACATAATAAGTTTGATTGTTATTGCCAACACCGATGGACGGATGGGAAGTATAGACAAACGGATGGGTGAGGGGCACATGCCCTGCACTGCATAGTGTGTGATCTGTGTCGCAATGTGAACTGCAGCAGTGCTGCTGACAAATATACAAACATAAAATTAAGAAGAAAAAAAGAAAACAAGCGCACTTAACGGTGTATGCAGACAAAGCACCAAAAAGTAGCAAAAGCATTAGATTTGCATGTGAACTCGAACTCATTGCATAATTTGCAAAATATAAATACCTGTGTATGTTTGCATACCAGCTTGTTTTGTGTGGCATGCAATGAAGTCGAGAGATCTTTAACCACTGATAAACAAATTACTTTAAGCTTCTGTGAATTTTATAGCTTACATCACATTGTTGTTGTTGTTTAAGAGTGTTTTGTTTATTACTAAACATATTTATATATGCACGGTACATGTAATGTGTATGCCCATTTGCATATGTATTGAATACAGGGTACCTCAAAGGGGGTCAATTGCGACAGATTCTGTTGACTAAATATGTTGGTCAATTAAAGGAATGCGCGTAAAATAGCATTACTTGTGGCCTCTAAAGTGATTGCACGGAAAATTGGTAAGGAGTGATCGACTCGGAGGTTATTGATTTTATGATTGTACTGTTATACGACTTAGCTAATTCGGTGGTTCTGAAAGACCCAGTGGTTTACCTAATTTTACCCAAATATTATTGTAATTTATCTCGAGGTGTTCTAAACTGCAAAGATTCAGCTCATATGTGAAGTTAGTATTGTTGTACGAATGTGAAACATGGCTGGTTACTAACACCATCACACAGAGGCTACAATTTTTCGTCAACAAATGCCTCCGCACCATTCGTAGAATATTCTGGTCCAACACGAGGAACTCATCCTATGGCAAATCAAACGCAGAAAGTGGCGAATACCCATCACACGCTCAGAAAACCCCCAGATAGCATCACGGCAATGGCACTGGTCTGGAACTCGCAAGGCAGCAGAGGTCGCGGTTGGCCAAAAAACAATTTACGAGCTAGCAGATGCCGACATTAAATGAGACGGCGCAAAAGCAGTAGCCTGCATTTGATTTACATCCCCTAACTAAGTTGTTTAAACCACTTAGATCTTTTTAAAAAGATAAATAGTCGCTCCAGTGAGATATTTGGCACGGCTACTTTAAAATACAGGACCTTCACATATTCATGTTACTCCCCAATTTCTTCTTCATCGGTGGAAGTTACTCTCAAGGTAAAAAGATAAGTTTAGTTTTGGTACAGCCTTATTTTTTTCTTTCAAGTTACGCCAAGAACAAACACTTGGCGCACTCACTTTTGCTGTCCATTCATTCTGGCTTCTTTGCAGAATCTATTTAACCACCACATTTACATCTCGTGTATAGGGTGTTCTTAGTACTTTCTCACATTCGTCACAAAATTTATCCCAGTAAAAATTCCGTTTCACAACTTGTATATTATATCTGGGCATTCTCACAAGAGCTCAATAACAACAACAAGACAAAACAGTAAACAATACCTTTCAAACCTAATAAATTGAGTGCAAAACTTTGAGCGTCTTAAAAGCTGGTCATTTGTAGAAAAAACTGAAAAAACTTAGCTTAACGTACTTGAGGGCCTATTTTAGTAATTCGGGTAAGAAATGTGCAATGAAGATGATATTTAACTGACCTGAAACTTGCAGGTTAAAATTTCTTTCCATAGTTAAAATCCATTTTTCATTATTAAAATTTCTATGTTTGCCCATTAAGGTTAACGTTCCATGCACTCATTTTTATTTAACAAAATTTGTCTAATTTCTTGTAATAATGAGAAATTTAATTTAAATAAAATTTGGAAAATTTCTATTTTTATTTTTAATTCACATTTGCTCATACAGCTCTTAACTTTCCACATTGTCTGCAAACAACTTTTACACGCAACCTACCGAAGCAGTTAATTTGCTCAGCCAAAACAACCACATCAAATCGCATTTTACACTTTTGGATATTTAATTGATTAGTTACATTGCGTTGAAGTCAACGATTACTTGCTCACCATCAATGGAAACTAGAGTGGAGTGACAGCTGTCAGACTGAAAAAGTGTTTATGGTAAAATCGTGCGAAAATAAACAGGGCAAAACAGAAAACTTCTATGCCAACCCAGCGGGTGTGAAGGCTTATGGAAAGAAACTTATTTTGCACTGCTAACGAGTATAATTGGAAAAATACTTAAGTGGATAAAGTTGACAAAATAATTAATATTTATAAATAAAAAACTGCTGAGGCAAAAGAAAAAATGTGTTTAAAAATTAAGTAAACAGGTAGAAAAAGACAGCGCAGATTTGACAGGAAATATTTCAAAGATTTATAGCAAACAAAGAGTGCCTTAATCGGTTGAGCCATTTGTGATTTGTTACAAGTTCAAAATTAATTCTATGATTTTTCCACACTTCTCGCTTACAAACAGTTTATGTAATTTATGTCAAGAAAATCTTCGATGGGCGACTAGTTTCAAAATATGATAATCGTGTGCAAACCGGATCATTTTGTGGTGTGACACGAGAAAATAAAGCCTAAAAACTTCCTGGTGGAAGGGTTTCTTTCAAATCGTAGTCATACCTAGCAAATTATTTTATTTATAATTGGCACGTATACGGGTGTTTCGCCGAGCTCCTCCTCCATTTGTGGTGTGCGTCTTGATGTTGGTCCACATCATTTTCATGGCAGAAATACACTCGGAGGTTTGCTATTGCCTGCCGAGGGGCGACCGCTATTAGAAACATGTTTTTTTTAATTTTGGTATTTCGCCGAGATTCGAGCCGACGTTCTCTCTGTGAAATGCGAATGGTAGTCACGCACCAACCCATTCGGCTACGGCGGCCGCCGTAAATGCTTGGTGTAATATTTTTATACACCGGCTATCGCTTTACACTTTTCAAAGTCATCGATGTGAAAAACTTTGGCTCTCAGATTCGACTTAATTTGCTTAGGTTTGGATTCCGTACGGGGATCCCACTACCTTGACTGCTCTTGTGTCTCTGGTGTGCCTTGATGAATTTATTTTTCATTTAGGCACTTACGCCTATTATATTTCGGAAAAGTACGACCCTCTTGTCAAGTAAACTATCCAGATAGGCGTACGATCTACATCGCTGACAAACCGCTTCTGCAGCTTCACCTTCGTGAAACGAAGAAGATTCGTAAGGTTGAGTTCATCTCATATTCTGATCATCATCACACTGTTGTGCATGGCCGCCAAGGGAAAATCAGAGTTGAATACGTTGAGAGTTGTACTCTGCCAGAGATTCGTCGGTATTCACCATGATAATATAGGAACATGCTGAGATTAAGCTGCAAGCTTCGATGAGAGATGACGCAAATATGCTACTGCCGGAGCATTAGCTTTGAAAGTTGGGCATTAGAAGCTCAGTGTCTTTTAGTCGGCAGGTTCCTACCACCATCGATCCTCTCTACAGAAATGCGAACTTGGAACTTTTAGATCCAGTTTAGTACAAAGCTTATCAGAAGCACTTGCAAGAAAAAGAAGTGGACGTATAATGCGTGGTTACTCCGCATCCAGAATTATATAAACTGTTAGAGATACAAAATATAAGAGTTTGCCAATGTTTTATTAAACCAAGAAAATGGTAAAAGTGTAATCAATTAACTACTTACGAACAACTGGTATTTACTTAGAATGGATAGATTTACGAAATGAGATAAAACGATTGGTGCGTGCATACCTGGAAGTGGAAGAAAGTTGAGAGAATGTTGTTAATTATTGTCTGATTTATAGGATAGTAATAATAATAAAAATTAAAGCCGAAAAATTGAATAATCATAGCAATAATAATTATCATAATAATAAAAATAATAATTCACTACTTTTGGAATTTTTTCGACCAGACGAGTGCTATGAAATTCTTGTACCAAATGTTCTTACTGATGAATTCAATATTTAAGTTTAAGCTAAAATTTTTAATCAATCCTTTCATGATGTCTTGGAAAGAGTAAACCCTATTACTCAAGCAAAAGAGCCTTTTAGGAAATGTGGTAACTACCCCTGTCACCTACAGCATGCAGGCCACAGCTTTCATACCTTTGAAGCTGTAGTCCTAAGGAAAACACTGGTGACAAATAGCAATCATATAATAATTGGTAAGCTGCAAAGACTCATTGCCTTAAAACTCATATATCGAGCGAATTTCAGATGCGATTGAGGTTATTCTTTCAGTTTTCAGAAGTCTTCATTTATGGCGCAGGCAAAGCAATTTTTGGGCTATGGGAATCTAACATTCGAGAACAACCCACTTAAGCAGGGTTGTGAAGTGAACATTCGACAGCAGTTTCAGGCTGGACCTACAACGATAACGAGGCGGCACTTTTTTTTGTTGAAATCAGTAATTCGTTAAACGGTTTGAATTTCTCCCATAGCATTTGTTAGGTGTACTCGTAGAAAATGCACAAGATCGCTAGGAAAAAAAATATTTATCGTACTCGAAATTTTTTTTTCTGCTTAAAAAGTGTGAAGTTTTAATGAAAATTTCTTGATTTTTTTAATTCTCACAAAGTTTAAAACTAAGATCTACATATATGGTGTTTGTTGAAAAATGAAGAATATTTTCATAAAAAAAATTAAAGGAAAAAAATAAATTGACTAAACTTGTCAATAAGTCCTAGCGTTATAGCCATTTAATGCACAATAGATTAAAGCGCTCATCAAATATGAAAATAAGATCTGCAACAAAAAAAAATTCTCCCTAGTGAAAAATTTAAAAGCTCAAAATATGATCTGATAGAAAAGAAGGAGCTCCCTAATACCCAATAAGGGTGCAAGTGCCAATAGATATAAATATAAATATACGAGGAGGGTTCAATAAGTTAGAAATGAAGACACAATTTAAAAAAAAAAAATTTTTATTTATTTTTCAACACAGTCTCCTTTTAGAAAGATACACTTCTCCCAATGCTCTGGCTATTTTTTAACCCCTCCAAAAAATAGGACTTGTCGAACTCTCCAAAATACGCCTCTGTCTCGCCGATGACTTCTCCGTTTGAACTAAATTTTTTCCCCGCGAGCAATTTCTTCATGTTAGGGAACAAGAAACACACGCAGAGAGCCAGATCGGGTGAATACTGGGGGTGCGGAAGCAATTCAGAACCTTCTTTTTCGCCAAATGCGGCTGTGCCTCCTTCAGTTTTTTGTGAAAGCGATCAAATAACTCAATGCAGTGTTGTCCAGTAATCGTTCTTTCGTTTTTTAAAAAATCCATGAAGATGACACCGTTCGCATCCCAAAAAATCGTTGCCATGACCTTTCCGGCCGATGGGGTTGTTTTCACTTTCTTTGGAGCAGATTCACCAGGAGAAATCCATTGCTTTGATTGTTGCTTAGTTTCTGGTGCATAATAATGAATCCTGGTTTCATCAACGGTGACAACTCGACGTATCGAGCGTATCCACTTATTGTCCATCATAAGAAATCGCGGTTCTCATCGAGGCGATAATTTTTTCTTTGCCAACTTCTCATGTAAAATATTAATTGCCGTTCCGGTCGACACACTTATGGACTCTGTTACTTCGTGCACTTTTGTTCGTCGATCAGCGAGTCATGTCGTGCACTTTTTGAATGATTTCCTCGGTAAATAGCGTCCTAGTCGCTCCTCGTCAAAAACGGATGCTCGCCCACGTTAAAATTCGTTGAACCAATATCTAACGGTGGACATAGATGGCGAAGCGTCCAAATAGACAACATCCAACTTTGCTTTTATCTCCTTGCAATTTTTCCCATCCAAAACAAAAAGCAAATTACGAACGATACTTTTTCCATCTTAGCGAAAATCACGAAACACGTCTTACTCGAATAGCTACCAAATTCAAACTAACCTATAAATCAGTATGTAATTTGTTTGAAATGTTTTGCAATCGTTTGATAGATGGCAGCACAAAATGCTAATACCAAATTCCCGCAGGAACGCCTTCTGTCATCAAATATGGGTACTTAGAAGGCGGTGCACTCTTATATATATGTAATGTTATATGTCTCTAACCGAAGATAAATTTACATAAAGTGCTCACTTACTTACTGTTGTTTCGATTTTTAGTGTACGAATCTAGAAAAGAGATAAAGTTTTTTACATACTGTCACGGTGTTAAAAGAAATCTCAGGACGTTATGAAAAACATGGCTGCATCAAAAAACTTCGGAAAAGTGGAGTTTTGTGCTTGTGTCGAAATATTAGTCGGACTTTATTGACCTTTCATGCTTTTTGTATCAAAGCATCACGTTCCCCATGTAAGCTCTACTCTTTTTTTCTGAGCGCTAGGGCTTCTAGATTGCTGCTGTTGCATTTGTTCCGCTAAGCCTAGAAAATTTCATCCATTTCTGCATCGCTACTTTTTTAAAGCTTTTGCCAGATAGCGGCCCCATGCAAGCGTATACGCTTGTGATTTTGTTGCTTAAAAATTTGAATAGAATGGAAACCAGCTCAAGGAGATTGTAAATTAATGGCTTAACAAGACATTTACCAAGACAGAAAGTCATCTAGCAACCTAGCGCATGAGAATCATAACTGACCATAATGAGCGTATTCTACAAAATAGTTACGAGTATTTGTATATTAAAGCAACAAAATACGTGTATACAAAACCATTTTGTTGCGCAGACCAGAACTTTACTAAAATTTAGCCAAATGCGTACGCTTCCATTGTGTGAGACCATGAATATGTCAGCCAAGCCAATTTCAATTCACGATGTGTTGTTTCAAAATCGTATGGCCCTGTGATCAGATAATGCCATAATCAAGATCATCATCACGTAAACTTGAAATGATATTCCGGCATCTAAAGAGATTAGTGATGTTGTTAAAAGCACAACAACAAAAGTAGTAAATTAATTTATGGCATTATAGAATTTTATTGCGATTTACTAGCAAGAATTTATTAAATAAAAATGATTACTATAAGCATATTAAGTGTGCTTTATTAGCCATAATTATACCAAATATCGTGAGTGTTGAAATCTCCCACCATCACCACCATCTTCGGTATGGGTGATATAATTCTGCATTTACTTTGCATTCTTTTTGCTGACTGTGTGCACTACCTTGCCGTGGTAATAAAACCATTTCAATGGGTAGCTAATTGCTGGAAAATAGCACAATCAACAAAGTGAGCAAAACAAAAGAACTTGCAGCCATATGCACACATACATACCCATATATTGAAAGAATTGCAGATAGAAGGAGTCTTTTGATCAAACTGCAACGGAATTAATTCTCAACAATGTTTTGGACCGATTTGCCATGGGAGAAGCGTTGAAAATAGTCAATCACGCGAACTAATACAAAAGCAAATGCTAATCGCATAACAAGGTGCTACCAAGCAAGTGAAATAATATTCATGTAAAGTTGGGTAATCAGAATCAGAATTATTGTATCTATTACCTAGTTGGAAATTTTGTGCTTAATGTTAGATCAGGCGCAATAAGAAAAAACTGATATACTTGATAACACGACCTTAGCGAAATGAGCTTACAGTCTTGTAGTGACTGTTGTGTGGCTGAATGGTTGAACGATATTATTGTTGTTGTAGCAGCTTACTAAACTCTGTTTAGAGTGAACAAATTATCAGTCGTCGGTCGTTGATATCATCGCAGGGCAGACACATTTAAAGTGGCACAAGAGGAAGAGGGATGTTCGTGGATTTAAGGTGATTAATGTCAAGAGAGAGCAAGAGACTGGGCACCATGCAATGAAGGTTATGATGGCAAGGAATGCGTTACTTTTAAATTCTATGCACCAGAGCAATTTGGTGGGCTCTCCAAAGCTTAGATGAAGGAAGTTATCAACGATTGGAATGACATGGAATTCATACGACACTGGATGGAAGAAAATAATTTATCCTTCCTTCTAGAAAAACATTGAGTAGGCTGTGAATCTGAATGGAAAGGACTTACGAAGAGTTCTCTTACTGGATACTATACAAGACATTATAATCTCCTTTCTCATTTCAGGCACGATGTTCTGGACATCTGCCGTTTTTGCGAACTGAATAAATAGAACTCCAAAGAAGCTATAAAAATGAAACGCCGAAGCACAATTTACGCTCATCTGCAGCTCTGGCAAGGCGAAGATTCTTACTTAGGTGGTGCAAATCTAAATTCATTGATGAATGTAGCCTCAAGCCAAAAAGCATGAAGAGGTACTCAAGTTCATAAGAAGCCTCCAATTACACGATTCAGTTCAATCATAATAAAACACAATAGAAGCGCAGCGCATTAAAAAAAAAATAAATAATTGGCGCGTACACTTCTGTTAGGTGTTTGGCCGAGCTCCTCCTCCTATTTGTGGTGTGCGTCTTGATGTTGTTCCACAAATGGAGGGACCTACAGTTTCAAGCCGATTCCGAACGGCAGATATTTTTATGAGGAGCTTTTTCATGGCAGAAATACATTCGGAGGTTTGCTATTGCCTGCCGAGGGGCGACCGCTATTAGAAAAATGTTTTTTTTTTATTTTTTTTTTTTTATTTAATTTTGCTTTCACCGAGATTCGAACCAACGACCTCTCTGTGAATTCCGAATGGTAATCACGCACCAACCATTCGGCTACGGCGGCCGCCGCAGCGCATTGTGGACAGATAATACGAAATAATAACAGTAATGATAAGGTCGATTCGTGATAGGTAAGTGCTTAACCTGCTTCTGAATGTAGTTGAGCATGAGTTTGGGGGTTTCACGTGGGCAGCTCAGCTACCTATATGTGCTTTTTGAGCGGTAATCCCTCTTTGAATATCGAATTTGCTATACAAATTAAATTAATTTTTATAAAAATGTTTGGAAAATAGATTTTCTTCAGGCATATTAAAAAACTAGAAAAGGGTTTTCAGTAGGGGCATAACAAACTTACGCAGCGTTCGATAGGCGAATATTTGACTCTTCAAATAATGAAGAACAATGTGCTGGGAGATCTCTTTCATGACTAATAAAGTAAAATGGTGTTGGTCATTTTGTTATGTGATTCAAGATTTAAGTATTTTGGACATTGTTGTACATTTTCCTGAAAGTTGGTTTAATTGTGTATTTCAGTGAAATAGGAAGAAAATTGAAACAATTTTGATATTTATTCAACGACGGTAATTCTTGTTTAGATTTTTAACATTTTTATAAGTTTTTGAGCATTTTACGTTTACTTACTAAAAACATTGTTTTGTTCCAGATTGTTAAGAAAAAAATTTGTTTTTTTCCCCATTTTTGAAAAATATCTACCATCAGATTTTTTTAATTTTTAGCTATGACTATGCTCAGTGATTTCTGAATGATTCGTAGTGCGATTCCCATAACTTTTCAAATTATTTTAAAATGTGTACTGCGAACCAGTAAAAGATCAATGCAAAATACCGCTCCAGCGAAGCGCTAGCTTTGATTGAAGAGTCTTTGGGGACATTCATTTTTAAGCATAAATGTACACAGAATGTCATTTCGTTTCTACTACTTATTGTCATACTGCTGTGTAGAAAATCGGATCCGATTAGAGATTTATGAAATGTGTCGTTTTTCGTTTGACCAAAAAAAATCAAAATTGGCTGCCTAAAGCTGTTATTTGACTATTTTAGACTATTTTGGGTATTATACCGTTAGAGAGGAATGTGATGCGAACCTTCTAGAGACGGACCTTCTATGAGGCGAAATATGTAATCAAAGTTGCCACTGAAAAGTTGGGTTGACAGAATATGCTACCGTAAAGCAAGCCTTGGAAGTTATTTACTTAAAGAAAAAAGAACATAACTACATACATCTCTGGTATATGATCTAGTCATAGACTGAATAAAGTGAAATTAAAATTGGAATTCAAAGTCGATAGAATAAAATTCTATTCTTAGCATGAAAAGTTTATGTTTCATGGCTATTTCGAAAAAAAAAAACACATTTATATATAAACATATATATTTATATAATTGTTATACCCTATATCGGTTGTTAAGCAAAGCTCCTTCTCCTATTTGTGGCGTGTGCTTTGATCTTATTCCACAAATGGAGTAACCTACAGTTTTGGGTCGACTCCGAAGGTAAAATAGATGTTTTTATGAGGATCTTTTTCATGAGCTTTTTTTACACTCGGAGGTTTGCCATTGCCTGCCTATTAGAAACAAGTTTCTCTGCCATTTGTTGTTTCATGTCCGGAGATTCAAAACCGCGTACTTCCGAATGGTCGTCACGCACCAACTCATTCGGCTGCGGCGGCCGACACATTTACTATATATGCCAATTAAATTAAGTTGCTAGATGTAACACCCTGTTTGAAAATAAAAATGAAATACTAATTATTTTCTAAAGCGTTTACTCTGAAACTTCATTTGTTATAATAAATCCTATTCTTCGGCGACTTTGAACTATGGCCATCTTCATTTGCATCAAAAACTTGAATCACAATTCGGAGTAAATGGGAATAATCTAAACCCATAAAGGTTGCATGCGTCAGAGTATTACCGTGGTTAGACAAGTTTCATTCATTTACTTACTCATAATACTAATTAATCAGATTCGGGGAAAAAGAATGACGCATACAATTTTTGATTGATTGGAATTAACAAATTTAAATTATTGATAATGCTTTTTTACAATAAATAGTCTTAAAACTAAAGATTTTTCTGAATTGCGGTCACTTCGTTAGTACACAAATATATTCTTCTTCTTCTGTCAAAATTGAAAATATAGCAATGGCCGTCAATATTAGAGCACCTATGGGCAAAGCCGCACTTTATCTGAAGAAGCTGACTATGAAGATGACTATGAAATAGAACTTTCTGACTGTCGACTAAAGCAACCCACTCCCGCATGGGTATATTTTTCTGTGTATTCTTGTATGTGTTGGTCACATTTTTATGTGCATATGGGTGTGTTGGTATAGTTTAAATGCATAAACTCATAATTAAGTCCGTTACGAATCGTATTAGTGTCGCGTGTTTGAGAGTATTTCAATGAAATTAAGGCAGTCAGCGACTATACAAATACAACTAAGTACTTATAAGATTGCTCGCAATGTCAATCTATGAGATTACGCTTATAAAATGCGCCAACATGGAAGCTATATTCGTATGTGGATGCAACTATGCAATAGATTTGGCTTCTTGAGCTTTGATTTATGATTATATGTAATTTTTATTTCAATGCATATTTAGGATGGGCTTGATTTTTTAGACACTCAAATAACTTTTAATCATATGAGTATTGCTAACAAGCCAAATATATGAATAACCGAGAAAAGCTTGAAAATACGATTACATGCAATAATATACCTAACATGCCTACAAGTAGATATACAGTTGCGGATGTAAGTCTTTGACCACCAAAAATATTGATTTTACTGAGCTACATTTTTGTTTGTGAAAGTTTTAATAACCTGTTTTTTTATTTTTTTTTATTGGAATAAAAAGCAATGGATTAGTGAATGGCTGGAGTATTTCCTAGCACTAAGGCAATATTTATCGCTCATTGCATTTAATGGTAAGAGAGAGAATTTAAAGGAGAGGAAGAGGCAGTTGTTGTGGAATTCATTACTTTTCTGCAAACTTCGCAGATTTTGTAAGAATCTTATCAGCTTGTCAAGAAAAAAATAATGTAGCTCATCTATTCTCAATACATCCTATCTAAAAATTCACCATCTAAGTCTGGCGACAGTCGAACAGCGGTATAAAAATGTTCTGTATTATCCTTATTCGCTAAACAAGAACTACACCGTGGTTCGTTGAGGGTGAAGAAGCTACCAATAAAATCAATGGCTAGCATTTTTGCGCGATGCTAACCGATTTTTGTTTCCCCAAATTTAAGAGGATGCCCTAAACGACATTTGAATCGAATACACGGACTAGGATATGTATCCCATAGTCAATCTAACATTCTATCTTTCATGCCCTATCTTTTTCTTCTACTCAATTGGCCGCGTAGAAGCTGCGAACTAACTATACTGAACTATTTTTGTATGATCGTTATGAATAAATGGTACACCAACCATCTAGAAATGATTCAAGAGTTGAAAAATGAAATCGAAATTGGCATTGGTGAGTTAAGCGCAGGAATTCGTGGAAATGTACTGAATAATTTTGTTGATAGAATCGGGTACGTTGCGGACAGCTGTGGAAGTGCTTCAGACGACTGCGGTTTTTAATTAAAATTTTATTTAAAGCTATATTAAATTAGATGTCCAAGCGCTATATGTATCTTCCTGGCTTCAGAAAGTACCTAGAATTGCTCAAATAAATGGAATTTTTCTTTCTGGCACTTGTGCGCATAAATTTCGTCGAGCCGAATTTAATCCGTATTAAATTTTTATCATTTCCATTAAAAAAATTAGCATGGATAAAATTATCGTTGGCTTATGAGGACTTAACTATGCCGAAAACATAAGCACACGCACGATTGAAGTATCATAACAAAAATCGCACTTCATCGATGTGATCAAACTTTTAAAAGTAAAGCCTGAGTAAGTTGGGTGTGAAAGTAAGCCTGAGGCTGTTACTGTTCCATTTAGTAGTGCTCGCTCTCCAACACAACAATAGGAAACGCACCAGCCAATCATTCGCCTATTACGTTGCATACACAGCGTCGACCTCCTATCCTTACCAACGACATACTGTCGAAACCCAAGGCTTAGATTTGAGTTCGTTTGAATCACTTATTTGCTGTAAAATAAAATAGTATGCTTTTCTTTCTGTAGCGCAAAAAAAGGTATCTACCCTGCGAATTTTAAATCTGCCCTTTAAAAGTAAGAGTTTTACGTGTTCATATATTTATGTTAGCAACTGTTCATACTTAAATAAATATGCATGTGCTCGTTTATTTACTTGTTGCAGCAATGCCACTGCACTTTGTGACCTTTGCGGAAATTATATTTCATGCGATTTATTTGTGTAAGTGATTATAGTTGACGTCGTGAGTTTGGTTGTAACAATTCTTTGGCATTTGCATGCGCAGTTTTCATGTTGTTGTTTATGTGACGCGATGAACGACTTCATTCAAGTATTTGTGGTGTGTATGTGTGCGTGTTTATGTAGGCGTGTTGGCCTGAAAACTAGCAAATTTCGTATATTTTAAGCAACTGCAGTGGGAATGTGCATGCACAAAATTATACACGTGTATTTATTTACATATGTATGTGTGTATGATATATTTTCGTTCTCGAATTTTTATATGTTTGGTACTCGTACAATACATGGATATGTTGACAACCTGTGTTGACAATAAAAGTAGCGCGACATATTGCAAAGTTTTGATTAGTTATTTATTTCTTAGTTAATTAAAATTTTATTTTGAGAAAATGTGCTTTATATACTACTACCATATACTACATTCCACTGCCTTATTTAGAGACGAAATTGAGGCCCAATTACATTTTTTTTCAATTTTTTTCAAGTAACAATGTTTGAAAGATTCAATTTTGAAAAAATAATGTGTTTCTGCCAACGCAAGAATATTAGGAATTTTTGATCAAGAATTGCGCAGAAAAATTACTAAAACTAAATGAAAATCATTAATCCACTATTAAAAAGATAAATTAAAATTATAAGAATTTTCCGATACAAAAATGCTGCTGCATTGTAATAATTTGGCTTTTTTAAGCCATATTTAAAAAAAAAACTCTTGCTTAACCAATTTTTAAGGCCCAGTCACCGATTGACCTTGTGTGAAAATAATTAAAAGTTGCAAAAAAAAAAATATCATAATTATTTTATTATTTTTGCGATAAAATAATCTTGATTTATTGTGCCCAAAGATGATAGATTCTGAAATGTTTTCGCAAAGTACTCTAAATCCAAACGTGACTACTGAAATACGTGATGAATGCGAATAATTATGCAAAAAAAAAAAACCAAAAATAAATAAAAAATAACTAAAACCAACAAAACATACCAACAAGCTGCGCTAAAAGCTAAAAAGATTAAACTCGGCTGCTGCCTCCTATCTGTGTTTTTTTAGCATTACTGTAGCAATAATAGAATAGCTGTTGCGCTTTGGCTGCAACATTTGTGCACTTGTTGACCAAAAATGTCATGAACAACTTTTCCTATTGACGTTTGCCGACTTATGATGTTGTCAAAGCAAGTGGCAAAGAGGCAAGGCATCGTCTGTAATGCACCAAGTAGTCAAGCCAAGCCAAACTGGTTGGCCAGTCTGACCAAAAAAATTAAAATTGTGTTGCATTTTCATATCTGCCGCTATTGCTATGACTTTTGCCATATAGTTACGAGTAATAATTGAATGAAAATACGATTTTTACAAAAGAAAAACTGCATTACGATACATTTTTCTTCTTGTTAACCGCATTAGCGTTGTGTGCCATCGTTGCCCACCACGTCCAAAGACTGCCCAAATAGATAGGTGTCGCTTATGGTGTGAAATACATATTCAACACAACCATTATGGGTGATAATTTTTTGACTGCATTTGTATTTGCAGTTTTTAAAAATTATTCCAATGGCGCCATTGTGCGCAATAGCGATTGAAGCGCATGAAATTCTTTAAGCAGTTATTTCGTATTTGTTTTTCTTTTGTGATTTATTGCAGTACTTGTAGTAAACACACACTGATTGTATTTATTAGAAATTTCAGATCATTTATAGTATATAGAATTCAAGATGAACTGGTGTATGGAGTTGTGTGAGCAGTAAAAAAAAGTCGGTGACTATTGCACGAGTCTGGTAGAACTTCATAAAGAAGTTACATGGGGTAGTGCCACACCTACCTAGAAGTTTTAAACAACTGCAATGCCAATTTTTTCGTTACATTTGTATAAAAATATAGTTCATACTACAACAAAAGCAACAAATTTTAAAGTTTCAAAATCTCTGTTTTGCTGACAGACTTCTTCCATAAACAAGGAAGAAGGAAGGTTTGTAGGGAAGAGAATGCAGAAACTTACAGAAGAATTACTAAAAATTAGCACGAATTTTCAGTAATTTTAAACTTGCTCATCGTTACGCTTGAAGTAAATGAGCTATAAAAGTGCATAAAGAAAACAATTTAAACGTTTTTATTTAAAAGTGAGGATCACTGATGAAAATTTCAAGTTCTTTGTTTTTCAATTTTGGTATAGGTTTAAACTTCCATTTATACAGCTTGCATCATAGTTAAATCTATTAAGGTATTTACAAGAACATTGTATGGCATAAACTGTAAACAACTATAATTGTATTTAGGGTATTTGAAAGCTACTAAATAAGCCATATTATGAGATTTCACTCAGTTAAAAATAAGAAGTTGTAGTTTCGAGTCCCCTAAACATTTATTTCAACGTTAAAAACTTTACGGCCGAAGAAAAAATGTAACCCTTACAACATCTTGTGAATCACCTATATGTTTTTATACAAAATTAACGGAAAAAAGTAGCATAGAAAGTACTGCGAGCAATGTAAAAAATTATGTCAAAACTTTTTTGATAGACTGTATTGTATGCCAAAATTTATCTTGATTGTGTTAGGGTGTCACAAACAAAAGTTTTGTGAATAAAGTTATTTTGGTGCGTTCGAAAGGAGCGAAATAGGAAAGTATAATAATTTCAATCTATTCGGAAATCGCAACTATGTTTGAGTGGAAGTTAGTAGACCTCACATAGTTATGTACACATGCCGGCCATAACCGGCGCTACCCAGCCAGCGTCATTCTATCACGCTCAACTCAAATAATCTGAGCATAACTACTGCCCTCTTAACTGGTCTCAACTTAGCTAGTATCACCTGAATGAGTCTCAAACTAGCTAGTGTGACTTGAAATTGTCTCTGAACTAGTTTCAATTTAACTAGTTCCTCTTTAACTAGTCTCAACTTAGCTAGTGCCCCCTTAACTAGTTTCAACTTAACTAGTTCCTTTTTAACTAGTCCCAACCTAGTGCCACTTGAACTAGTCTATATTTAACTAGTCCCAACTTAACTAGTGTCAGCCTGACAAGTTCCTCTTTAACTAATCACAAATTAGCTAGTGCCACTTTAACTAGTCTATATTTAACTAGTCTCAACTTAACTAGTGTCAGTCTGACAAGTATCTCATTAACTAGTTCCTTTAACTAGTGTCATCTTAACCAGCATCTACTACTTTGTGCTACCTCAAATAGTTTCAACTTAATCAGCCTTAAATAAGTTAGTGAAGCTTAGTTTGGCAAATTAAGTTTGCTGCTGTTTCAGATATTACCACTTTCACTTAATACTTTCATTAGCAAATATCATTTATGTGTGCTAGAGAACGCGAGAGATATGGTAACGCAACTGTGTAAGATTTCATGGAAATAATCTAGAAAATTAGTGACAGCATATCCACTGCCGCATATACGCGGTAGCCGAATGGGTTGGTGCATGACTACCATTCAGAAAAACGGAGAACGTACGTTCGATCCGCCGTGTAACACCAAAATTAAGAAAAATTATTTTTCTAATAGCGATCGCACCTCGGCAGGAAATTGCAAACCTCCGAGTGTTTTTCTGCCATGAAAAAACTCCTCATAAAAAAATATCTGCCGTTCGGAGTCGGCTTAAAACTGAGGTCCCTCCAATTGTGGAACAACATTAAGACGCACGCCACAAATAGGTGCCAATTATATATATATATAATATATATATATAATATATATATATCTACCAGTACATATGGTACTGCAAACCGAATTTGCATGGGTGTGTGAGGGACTGTACAAATTTGCATTTCTGGCCCTTTCAAAAAAATGTGTCTAATTTTGTGAGTGAATTCATATTTGAGTATTAAGGCTATCTATTGTAAAAAGTGTTTCCAGGAAGTACTTAAGTGAAAGTTCGGCTAAGAAAGTTGTAACAAAATAATTTAACAATAGATTTTCTACTTGATATCAGTAGCATACTCTTATTTGAGGAATTGTGAAAGTGATAGCATAAATCATAATAGTATACCTTTATATGAAGGATTGTAAAAGTTAAGGTTTTGTTTAAAATCGACCACTCTATTGACATGCTTAGTATTAGTGCATTAGTCAAATATTAGCATTGTCATAGGGTCACTTCGCTTATAACACAAAGCCGAAACACTCTTTTTTTCAAACACAATTTGTCTTGTAAGTTTGTGTCTTATAAGACGCATTAAATATGCACAATTGTTACCGATTTACTTTACATTAGTGAATAAATATTTTTTTATACTAAAATATCACTCAAACTGTTAATGCTACTAATGCTTTCAAATCTATTAATGCATACATACTGAAAAAATTCCACTAAACACTTTATGCTAAACTTATCATATACATAAAATTACTATGAAAGGCAAGAAAGTCAAAATATCTAGTCATAGTTGAATAAACGAATATTTTCATAATCATAAATTCAATAGAATTAGGAATGAATGATATATTGAATGCCAATGGAGTTGAGCATGCGTAAACACATTCACAATCTTTACACATGAATAATATTTACAGCTATTTGCAGTCGAAAATTTACATTTACAGTGGCGAACTGTACTTGCGGTAAAAAATAAAATATGCAGATGTGTGCCTTCAGTATTTAAATAACTGAGTTTATCTTTCGAAGAAGCGAGAAATAATTAAGTTGAGTTCACACTTTTTGTCGTTTATGCGTTAAAAAATACATATTTGTCTATAAATTTAAGCCTAGTGCCTTTGCTCACCATACTTACCATAAATGTCTCATAAACTTACAACTTAATAAGCCACGGCGCTATATGAATGCGTCATTGTAAGTCAACCGACAGGCAGTCAGCCAGAACAACGATTACTACAACAACACATACTCGTATACATACCATCCAGTAAGCGATGAGTACAGTAACATTAAAAGCTGGTGCTATGTTTTAAATTTCATGCTTACCTACGGACTAGTGCCGGACTAGTGCAAAGCAGCACAGTTGATACCTGATTCCATTATCATGGAAAAAAAACGGCTTAATGTAAAAAAATACGAAAAACAGAAAAAATTTATTGCTTAAAAAATTCAAGTTTTCAAAAGAACAAAAAATCCTTCGATCAAGTATTAAACAAAAAAGTGTTCGATCATGTATCAAAATGCTGTGTAACTTTCAATTTATTGAGTCAGTAGTCGTAAATGACCTATGACTAGAAGCACAAAGCAAAATCTTCTAAAATTAGTACAGGAAAAAGAGATACATTATCCGTAATAAGCTATTAGTAAACTCTTACAAGAACACCGACTTAGAGAAAATCAATACAATTTTATTATCAAAGTTATTCAATTCAATGAGAGTTCTTATCCCATCCATGGAATAGTTTATTTTATAGGCATCAATAAAAAATCTATTATGTCACCGCAGATTTTTTATAGGAAATTTTAATTTTATATATTCCAACAATAAACGACACTCAATGTAAATCAATAAATCAAAGAAATTTAGTTTAATCCCTCGAGTGCATACTGCGTTATAGTGGCCATCGACTTCGAAAAGGTACTTTCCAAAAAAAACGCATTCAATGGCAATACGATTTGATGAAAATCTTTACCGCAGCTCAAACAGGTTTTTTATTAGACAGCTGCGTGAAAGTAGTATATATTAATTTCTCCGCTCTTCTTGGCTGTTTCTTTTAGATTTTATAGTCGCATGTTTCTGAACGAAATGAGCTGCATGACGGAATTGAAATCGTGAAAATCATCATGTGAAATTTCATAAAAGCTCAGGTAATTGTTTCACATTAGACCTTAGGTTTTAGTCCATAATTGTCGAGAAAATTCTAAAAAAACCATTTATTTTTTTAATTCTTACCGGCTTTCGACCTTCTCGCTAATGCTTACATAATGTAACCTAATGAGTTGACTACATCTTTTCATGTAATCGATAGGTGGTTCGAATCGCTATGGAGCAAATTTTGATTTGTGGAATTGAACAAATACAACTTTGTTAATTCGAATTTTAAACTTTAGATACAGTAATTTAAAAATATATAAGTAAGAAAATAAAAATTATGTAATTTATTCTTTGTAGAAAAATGGAATACGAGAAATACAGGTAATTTAAAAAAGGATTTTTCTGGGCAAGGCCTACAAAAAGTTCCTGGAGGGGGATCTTTTTCATTATTTAAGAGTACTTGGTGACTTATTACAAGTGTGAGCAGTAAGTTTCAGTAAACTCGTTTTATTTACCTTTAAAATATCGCCGACGATTCAATCGGGGCAAAATATCAACTATGATGAAAAATTAGTTTCCCAACGTGAGTAAGTTTTTCACTAAGCAAAAGCAAAATGGCGCAGGTCATTAATTAATAATTTCATTTTTTTTACGTTGACTCTTACTGACAAGAAAAAATTATGTATAAGAGGCATAGTCTAACTAGGCAAGATAGAGAGTCGATAGAAGATGAATAAGCGCTCGGCGACGTTCTCAGGCATTTTTGAGGGAAAGTCGAAAAAAATGTGTCATTTGAAAATGTAAACAAATCACAGAAGTAGTTTAAGTATCATCTACAAGTATTTTGAACATGCCTCGTGATTTTCCTGATATGTTTAAGATCAGCGCAAGCTGTATATCGAGAAATATCACATTACCTCAGAGGCAACAAGGCTATGATGACCGAGCCACTGTGCCAACTCTGCAAAAGATTGTGCGACTATTCTCTAAAAAGAATATCCCGGGACTAGTCTACATGGGGTAGAATTGCGGTTCTGAAGGCAATGGTTCTAGTCCGCTCTCGCGATTGCAAATTTTTCAACTTAAAAGAAATACAAAGTTACCTTGCAATATTTGAGTAAAAAAAGAAAAAAACTGAAAAAAATGTAAGTATTATATATTTAAAATGTATGAATACTTAAGTATTATAATTTTAAAAATTATTTGAACGAAAAAAATATTACAATAGTAAAATTGTATGCCAAGATTTGATTTCCGGGCCACATGTCTAGTAGTTTTGTACTACCAGCCTTTGTTAATAGTTGAGTGAGATAAATCTGAATTTCGTTGCTCATAGATATGAAATTCGAAAAAGATTGGCTCACTTCATATGCGGTCGAATACAAAAGGGTACAATAAATCCTTTCATATCGAATGCTCAAAGAAAGGGAACGGTTTATTTGATATAAAGAATTCAAAAGTAGCCGTATTGGCGTCCTCATTTCTGACTAATCTCCGATATATACCAAACTATTATTGCAAAACAACCAGTTCAGAACACATTACAAAGCGACGCAAAAGGTACCTATTACTATTTTTAGGATAACGCCATGTAGAAGTAGACAGTTGAAAGCACGTTTTGCGCTAGTTCATTTCACAGCAGGGTATGTACGACACATACATACATACACACAACATCTGTCTCCATTATATATACGAGTACACCTGTCAGGCTGAGTGCTGAACTGCCGGTGGATATCTGTGTTTCTGAGTTTTTTCATCTCTATGGCTTTCAATGTGCTGTTGTTGCTGCTTGCCACTTCTTGTTATTCGCTGTTGTTACTTATTTATCATTGTTAAGTGTTGCTTTTGTTTCTTTGTTGTTATTTTTTGGGGGACTAACGTTTACACCTCCTCAGCAGCCACTGATTGCCGGCATATATGTAAATTATGCGTATATTTTTCCTGCGTGCGTGCTTGTTATTTATTTTTCGGCTTATTTTATGCGCTGCTGTCGTTTTTTGGCAAATTTTTCACCTGCGCCCCTCTGTTTTTTCGTAAGTCTTGGCGCACGCATAATTTGCGAATAGTTGCTGCTTGTGCTTTGATACAGACTAAATTTGTGCAAATATATACATTAGGATGACTCAAAAATTGGTTTTTGTCTTGATATAACAGCCTTCATTTGTTCTTGGTATGAAAACATTGGTTTCTTTTTTGAGTTTTATTTAGCCAACGCTTCGGAAATTATCATTGAATTTCCAGTAGTAAAAACGTATTTTTCCGTAAATTTGATATAAAATGTTCACGCATCGATATTATCTAATTCGCTTTTGTAATTTCTCTTCACATACCTATGTACAAAAAATTATACAAAAAGAAAAAAAAAATAAACATGAGTACTTTTTTAATTTTTAGTGTTTTGTTTTTTAACTTCGGCTTTTCGTGGTCTCTGAAGCAAATTAGGGAAATTTTTTATCAAATAAAGCATAGGGCATAATTTCGTGGACACTTGTGAAGCGAAATTAAAAGAGAACTCCTAGAATAATATCGTCGCGTAAAAATTGTATACTAATTAAATTCACGGAAAAGTGGTTATTTTTCTATGCAAATTCAAGGATAATTTTCAAAGTATTGGCGGCAAATATTAGATGAAGAAAAAGAAATAAAAAGAAGTTGTATCGTATTTTTGGCCATAGAACAAATTTAGGAGGCAGCATCAAAACAAATTTTCTTTTGAGCCATCCTAATGCACATACTCTTCGTACTCGTACACAAACAACTTAAATGTATGCTTTAGTTTTTGTGTAGTCATTTCGATGGCTTGTTGTTTTTTGTTGCTTGTTTGCCTTACATTTATTTCTTCTTTATTTATTGTATTGATAGGCCACTTATTTCTGACTGCTGTTACTGTCATCAGCTACTGTATGCTTGTATATTCGCCATGTTAGTTTACATATACATATACGAATGTGCTTGATCGCATGTTTGGCTATGCGTTGTTGTCTTTGGTAAAAGCTGCTTCAAGTTCAAGTTCATAGCTGCAGGAGGTTGCTGTGCTCAATCGTGTTTACATTATTTTACATTACACAGTGCTTCAATTTCATATGTATGCGTGTGTATAGGTATGTCATATCGTCATTTGAATGTAGGTACTCGATCAAGTTTGTCATTTAACTATTTGTAATGGCTGTTTGGTATTTTCTGGCTTGAAACTTAAATAGCGTGTGAATTTATTAAGTTGCTCTTTGCATTTATTTTACTCACGCCTTTCGATAAACAAAATAAATTATTACCTGCTTGTAATTAAAAAGTGACATTACAAGCTGAACAGTTTAAGTTCTTTGATTTACATGTTCGATAAATATACATGATTATTATATAATACATGAATGTAAGGCAACTTTAATATTTCCCACGCAAGAAAAAATCGATGCTGAAGAAAGGACCATCAGTTGTAACAATGGGCGACAATATGAAACTTTTTCCAAAATGATAAAGTTTCGCCATATAGGTACTAATGAAATTAACCCTTAAAAATATTTTCCGTTTTTTACTTATATAGAGAGATGTTATAGACGTACTTACGTAAAAATGTGTGGATAGCAATATAATATCTGTCATAGAGAATATGAAAACTGAAAACAGCACATACATATATCAAATCGAACAAAATCATCAGTTCTAAGCTACCAATTGCAACAGGTATACGACAAGGCGATACTTTAAACCTCATCCTATTCAATACTATAATGGAGGAAATCATTAATGATGTTAATGACGTAACACACCTTTTAATATCTCTAACAATGAGGTAAAAATATTATGTTAAGCAGACGATACAGTGCTCTTGGTGAATTCAGATGATAATCTTCAACGGTTACTATATTCTTTTGAAAAATCTTCGTAAAAGTACAGCATACATATATCCATATCAAAGACGAAATCATTAACAATTTCAAAGGACCCATTAAGCTGCAAGTTAGCCTTATATGGCAAAAGCATCGAGCAGGTCATGGGATTTAATTACTTGGGCGCAAGAATAACATCTTCAAAACATATCGTGGATGAAGTGCGAAATCAATCCGCAAAGGCCGCACGGGTGTGTGGGTGTTTACGCGATATTATATGGAGAAACAAAACAATGAGCATCAAGAGTAAAGTTCGCTTATAAAGGGTGATTTTTTAAGACGTGAAATTCAAAAAAATCATGCACTTTTTATTTAAATCGATGTTTGAAAATTATTTCATGCAAATGTTGACCGCGACTGCGCTTCAAATGGTGCATCCGCTTAGTCCAATTTTGGCATACTCTTTCCATTTCCAATGTTTCGGCCGGTATCTCACATATAAATGCTTTAATGTTGTCTTCTAATGCGTTAATTGAAGCAGGCTTGTCTGAATAGACATAAGCTTTAACATAGCCCCACAAAAAATAATCTAAAGGCATTACTATGTATCGCACGATCTGGGGCGCCAATTGACATGTCCCGAACGTGAAATAAAATGTTCACCGAACTCGCCTCTCAACAAGTCCACTGTTACGCGTGCTGTGTGGCATGTCGCACCGACTTGCTGAAACCACATATCGTCCACATACAAAATACGGCCCAATCATGCCGCCGGCCCATGAAACGCACCAAACAGTCACTCTTTGTGGGTGCATTGGTTTTTCGGCAATCACTCTTGGATTATCATTCGCCCAAATGTGGCAATTCTGCTTATTGACGAACCCACTGTGGTGAAAATGTGCCCCATCACTGGAATGGAAGAAGCGCGCGATAAACTTTCTTAACATAACACGCATTTTTATAATAAAATTCAATGATTTGCAAGCGTTGTTCGTTTGTAAGACGATTCATTGTTAAATTATAGACCAAATTGAAGATGTTTGACAGTGGAACAAAACACGAAACGTGCGTCAGCTGTTTAAACCAACTGTTTAAAAAGATAATAGCTAAAAAATCACCCGTTATAAGGCATGCATTAGGCCAATTATGACATGCTTTTTTGCTTTTTTTTAATTCTTGGTAAAAATTGCGAAATTTTAAGGAAAATTGGTCGAATTTTTATAACTCTTGTATATACATAATTGGAAACTAGGATTGTTTTGCTATTTGTTACACAGTGCACAATTTTTTTATAAAAAAGTAACTGAAAGTAAGAAATAAATAAGTAAAGAGCCGAAATTTGTCAATGTGTGTGGCCTTTATAAAAATTTCATGGGGTGTAGTCATACTCGATAATGAAATCCAAAGAAGCGCCAAGTAAAAATCTTTTACGTTCCTATGAACGCGTAGCTATACAATTGCTTATCCTGCCAAGCTCAATTTTTCAAGCCCAAGTCGATGATTTCTTATAGATTTTCTCGGCTTAAATTCATCGTTCATCTTAAGTTTCATTGTTTCTGAATTGTATACAAAACATCATACTTTAAAGAAAATCCACAAATAAAAAAATGAAAAAATGTCCAATGGGGCTTAATCCACTCAAAAGTCATCTCTTTAATTCGCTGCGTAACAAGGCGTGCCTTTCTGCTTACACCAAATGTTTAAACTTTACATGATTGTCCATTAATCAGATCTCTCATTTTACCTTGCCAAAATCAATTTGTAGTTTTACTAATCTTTTAATTACCGTGCACGAGGTAAAGTTTTTTTGATATATTCTCTATTCGAAATTATTGTTTCATAAATTTAATTTAATGAGTAAATAAGTAAATATAATAAATACCTAAATAATTAAGTAATTGAATTCAGTTTAAAAAAATCTTATAATATAGCTCCGTAACTGAAATAACATTTCCAACATAGGTCGTTTACAGTAAGAATAAGCTATTTGCTGGGATTCCCCAGGGGACAGTCTGTGGTGCAAGTTTGTGTTTTGTATTTAAACCTGACATTCCCATCTTGCAGAAAACAGTCTTACCAAAGTCTGATCAAACAACTGGCAACTTATCGAGGAGCAGCTGGCAATCTGGTGTATGGAGGCAAGAAAAGCGAAGATAAATTTAAAAATATCGGTCTTACAGCAAAATCGATTAATTTTTCGATTAAACTTTTTTCAGTGGAAGAAGCGCCATATATCTGCGGTCCCTGCAACAGCCGTCTAAGTGCCCAAAAGCAGTAATTTATTTACATATACCAACGTCTTCTCCTAATGAAACTCAATATATATTTCTTAAAATGTCTGCCCAGGCTAAAATATTCATGAAAATGTTATAAATAAAAGTATATATGTATATAAGCTTCTGTGATATACAAAGTTCTTTTTCCCAAAAGCATGATTCTCGGCTTAGGCGATTACCTCTTTTGATATCCCACGTGGATGGAGGAATGTGGGAAAATACATTTAAATTATCTAAATCTACATTTAAGCCAATTTATCTGGTTAACAACTTGATAACACTGTTTATTGCCAACCGAAATTCAATTTTTTTAGCTTTGAAAGTTGATTACATGAATTTACATATTTTCATTAGCCCAATGAATGGCTGTTCTAACCAAAGGCGCCTTTCAACATAATGGTTATTATAAATTATTCTGGGTGTGTGCGTAGTTTTGTGTTATAATTTTGTGTTTACTAATTGCAATTGTAATTTGTAATAATGTTTTTCATTAGTTCTGCAAGCGCGACGACCTTGCAATACAAAAGACTTTGTCTAACATACCTGTAAAAATATGCATACATACATATATGTACATACACATATGTATCTATACGAGCTTGCTATGATAATTAGTTTGAGTACTAAAATATGGATATCGATGAAAAATCAATCAAAATTATTTTTTACTGATATTGCCACTTATTTTTTTGGAAACTAATAAATCGATAACAAAAATATAGCAATTGCAAAAAATATATATAAACATGTGTTAATGTTAAGGAAAATATATTTTTAAAGAAAAGAATTAAATTAAATCCAAAATTCAATTGGCGGTTAGGTTTATGGGTTATCAAACAAGATGCGTTCAAAAGATGAAAGAAAGCTTTAAAAGTGTTATTTACAACTTAAATGCCCAAATATTTAGTTGGCACTTAATTTTTATGAAAGTAATAACTTTTTAATTAACTACGTTTTTGAAAGTCCCTTCAATCGAAGATTATTTTGAAGAAGATTGCAATTTTTTTTTATTAAATAAAAAGTCAATAATAGAAAATATCTATATTAACTTATAACACCAAATTTGGCTTTTTCAAACAAATACACGCTGATGGGTGGACCTCGTCGTGACGTAAGAGTGCGTTTAGATTTGAATTCAGTAATGAAAAATCGTCTCTCTAAAATGTTACGTAAAATCTTTAAGAAAAATCGTCGAGCTTTCATTTCCGATTAACTAAGAAAAAATCAAATATTTCCAAATTTTCAAAATATTAAATTTTCGAATTAAAATTATATTAGAAAAATTATCTTACAAAAAAAAAAGATTAATAAATTAACAAATTTTTTGTATTTGAAAAAATTGTATAGAAAACATTTATTTCGTGTCGTCTTAGACTGAAAACTATGTGATTTAAAATTCAAAGAAAAAATATTTGTGGAAAAAAATTAAAAAAAATGTGAAGAAGAAAAGAAATGGCTAAAAAAAATTTTATTTTGTTTCCTCTTATAGAAAAAAATTATTTTGTTTCCTCCTAAGCCGAAAATAATGTGACTCAAAGTTCAAAAAAAAAAAATAACTGAGCAAAAAAATCAAAAAAGTATATTCCAAAAATTTGTTTTGCTTGCTATTAGACCGAAAATAATGTGACTTCAAATTCAAAGAAAAAATAATTCCGCAAAAATAAAAAAATAAATAAAAAAATAAATAAAAAAAAATTAGAAAAAATTTATTTTGTTTTCTTTTAGAGCGAATATAATGTGATATAAATTCAAAGAAAAAATAAGTGTGCAAAAAAATCGAAAATTTTAACCCCTATATCCCAAGATTTACCCCAAGATTTTCTCACCCCATTTGCACGAGTTATACTACTCCATGCGAGTACTACAGCATCTCCATCAAATCATGCATCTCATTCATCTCCATCACAGAGTGTGAAGGTTAAGCTTCACGCACACTCCCAAACACAAACTTTATGGAGAGCATGCGTCACTCTTGCATTAGTTTCGTTATTCCCGACATAAAACTGGTAGCTGTTTTAGTTAATTGGGAAACGACCACGAACCGAACATAGCCCTGCCGAAACCTTTTGAAGTTACATTGTTTATTATTGCTACTAACAATACATATACATATGTATGCACGTACTCAAATTAATGTTACCTTCACAAAAAATCTAAAAACACAAAAAAAACAATATTGTATTTGTTTGTATAAAAAAAAACTTTAGAAAGTTGTTGCACGTGTGCGTTCGCTTGGTACAAAAAATTAAGGAAAAACATAAAATGCATAGTTCACAAAATTACAAGTGCCGATACATACAAACATTGCACACCGCGCACTTGCACCTTGTCTCAAACAAATAAACAACGCTAAAACACTTATACGCCGCCCAATCCCTCGCCCAGCTATGAACAACTTGACCTGCAAAACATTTTTATTAATAATTTGCCGCCAGAGCCACCACTGCTTCTTTTGTTCTCTTTTTTTTCTAGTCTATCAATCTGTCTGCATGTCTCGCCTATTCGTCTCCCCCTCCTTGATTATTATTTATTACTGTTTTTTGTAGTGTTTTAGTTTTTTGCTTCAGTTTCATACACTTACTGGTTTGCGCTGCGTAATTGAAAATGCTTCGCTTAATTTGGCGTTTCTACACGCCTTTTTCACTCTTTTGTTTTTTGGCTAATACTCGCATTTTGGGTATTTTTCTATATTATCGAATCGATGTTTACAGTATGAAGGTAATGCATTCATATGTTTATGTGCAGGAATACTATATGCACATAGTGTATGGATGTGTATGTTTGTCGGTTTGTATGGAAATTGTCTGTAATTCTCAAGGTGAACACAACAAAAACAAAAATCATAAAAAAGCTGGCGCTGGAAATGCCCGTGACTGTTATTTTTGGTCGAATTTCATGTTAGAAACTAGTTTAAAGTTGGTCAATTACATCATTATTGACTTAATAGTTTCTGTACAAATATTCGCAGAGAGGAAATGGAATTGCAAATATACTTACAATATTTTTAATATAATAGGTACAGCAGACAGCAACAATTTTTATAGTAAATATAATAAATTTAATAAAATGACCGATAATTCGTGAAACCACAGTTGCTGAACATAAACTTCTGTTCAATTATTTTTTATTTCTTTATTTTTTAAGAAAATATCTTTGCAAATTTGTAACTCTTCCTAACCAATTCATATAAGCAGGACAGGATAGGGTGGGCAATACTCTTCTTCGTTGTTCAATGAACATCTCCAAGAATTGAATTTTTTAATATCTGATGATTGTTTTATGCAGAAGAATGAAAGTGCAAAATTTCTGTATCAAGAGTTTTCCAATATTCTCATTTGCTTAGATAAATTTTTCGAAAGTGATGTATGTCGCTATTAAAAATCAGGTATCAAATTCAAGGAAAATTTTACAAAAAAATGTATCGCTTTTTCTATTTTTATTAATTCATCGTCGAGAAACAACAAAACAAAGAAAAAAGATCAAAATTTTCCAAAACCGACCCCAAACTCTTTAGGTAGCAAATTGGTGAATTTAGGTGAACATTTTTTCAAAAAAATATCATATGTTTCATCTATTTCTCATTAAAAACAAAAAACAACTCAGCTCCAAGTGTCCGAATGAAAATTATACACAAAAAAGTCTGTTACTCTACACCCAGATAGAAAAAAGTAAAATTTATCAAAAACGGCTAAACAGTCTGAAGGTGGCAAATTGCGGCTCCAAAGAGACCGAATGAAAAATAATATCTATACTATAAAGGTGAATGTCTGTAAGTTGTCCGCCCATCACTACAAAACGACATAGTGTTTGTACACCAAATGACGTACAAATTTTTATGCATTCATATTTTCACCCAATGAAGGTTATAGGCATGTTTTTATGATGAAACTCCCTTCCCACAGCCCCGAGGCCGTGCCACCACTCTCATTCGTCACTAATAATCGAATATTTGCTTAAATTTAATCTAAAAAATCTTAGTTTTTCCTATTTCCCACTATTTATAGCACACTCTAGACTTCATAACCCGCATAAGCTATTCAATTATGACCCAAATGCAAAAAAATTAATATAAATTAATAAAAATAGTTTTGCTTGATATTTTTCTGATTGGTTGTTTTGATTTTATTCAACGAGGCATAGCAACGGATGCCGGGCATTGTAATATTATGGCTATTAATAAAAAATTATTTTTTATGAAATTATTGTTTGTAATTCTTTTATATACATATCCTAAATCCCTCAAAACTACTACTACGCGAGCGGGGCCGCGGGTTACAGCTAGTATAATAATAAAATAATAATACTAATAAACAAATTATCAGGTTTTATTCTAATTCTTATTTATTCTTTGTTCAGAAACATACATAAAAAACGAAAAAAAATCAGATCTTAAGTCGCCGAATGAAAATTATACAAAATAAAACTACTGTTTTTAATCTATTTCGATTTATTCATCCTTTAGACAGAAAAAAATAAAAATGATCAAAAACTACCAAAAAGTCTAAAGGGTCGAATGAAAATTCAAAAAAAAAAAACAAAAATACTGTCAGGTTTTATTCCATTGCTTATTTATTCACTGTTCAGAAACCAAAAAAAAAAGTTGTTTACTTAGCTCCAAAGTGGCCGAATGAAAATTTTAATATACAAAATATATGTTTTTTCTACCACTTATTTATTCATCACCCAGAACGAAAAAAAAATGATCAAAAACGACCAAAATGTTTAAGGATGTCAAATCGCAGCTGCAAAGTAGCCGAATCTAAATTAAAAAAACTCATATTTTATTCCATTTCTTATCTAACATCAAGCAGAAATCCAAAAGCAAAAAAAATTCGAGTTTTCAAACCTAAAACAAAAGGTTAGCATATAGGCATATAGGCCAATAATGCTGTTGGTCCAAAAATCACACAAAATGCTCAGAGTGCATTGACTTTTTACGACTACATATGAGCTATCTGAGTGATTCGCCGTTATGGTTTTGCTGTTCCAGAGCACATATAGAGAAGGCAAATCGGAGCACATATTCCTATTAGGCCAAATAAGTGAATAAGCTTAGTTCTTCTGGATAATACATCTATCATGGAAATAACTTTATCAATATTTTTAAATGTTGGTACACCTGAACAATGTCACCGTGTTGTTAATTTCATAACCGACTCCTTTGAACGAAGGGAATATTGTTCAGCCGTATTTTTGGATGTACAAAAGGCATTCGACAAAGTATGGCATCAAGGCCTGTTATATAAATTAAAAAAAATACTTCCTGCACCATTTTATCTAACACTAAAGTCTTACCTCACCGAAAGATCATTTTACGTTAAGGTAAATGAAGAAATAACTGATATTAGATACATAAAAGCTGGAGTACCACAGGGTAGCGTACTCGGTCCTATACTTTATACGATTTTTACATCTGACATACCCGAAACCGAAAATGTCCTAATGGCTACATACGCTGATGACACCGCTATACTAGCTTCAAGTCCGTCCTACGCTGTACAACTGTGGGGAACTGCTTGCAATTCTAACATAGAAATTCTGCAAAGATATCAGTCAAAAACTTTAAGGCTTATCACAAGTGCACCCTGGTTCGTCACAAATAAAGCCATACATACTGATCTAAAAATTCCCTTTATAAAAGATGAAATTAAAAAAATTACCACAAAATATTTACAGAGATTAAGTTATCACGATAACCCGCTAGCAATTGCATTACTTGATGAAACTAATGAAATTAATAGACTTAAAAGACATCATGTATTAGACATTCCATTCAGAACCTAATAGATAAATCTAATATTAAAATGTATTAAAATCTAACACATAAGTCTGAATATAAGTGTACATTAATCGTAGTATACATATATATCATTATTGACCTCAATGGAGCTCAATAATATAAGTCAAATTGTTAATAGTTAGATAATTTGCTTATTATTTTAAAAATAGATTGCAAATAAACGACAAAAAAAAAAAAAAAAAAAAATGTTGTGCAAGACATTTTGTTCGCCTTCTGCAGGGATACTTCTTCTTATATATAATACCGCGTTTTCGCTACTTGAGTATTGTGAGGATGAATAGTTGTCAGAACAAAAATAATAAGTGAGCCTGCCATAGGACCGCACTCTATTTACATATATCACACATACTCGTATATTTATGTAAAACTCCTTTTACACATTAGGTAAATTTTTAGTACTTTTCTTTGATTATTCAAAGATAATTTGCCTAGAAACCATTCACTGTTTAAGACTAAGAATTGATCTAAATTAAATGCCACTTGAGATGGTGTAAAATCACTTGCTAATCTAGGCATACGACAAGCCTTTGAATGGCTCTAATATCAGCGTTGCTGAACACATTCTCATTGGTCTTAATGGTAGGCATTTCTAATTGGTACATCTATACATTAATATGGGTCATTTTTTAACGGAACGATCTTTCTCAGCATCTCTTAAGCTATTAAGGAAAAAGTCAACTGGTGCATAGCCACAATGTTAATTTGGGGACCCCAAGTGTGGCAATGTTTCCGAAAATTATGTGTTTTGCAAAAAGCGAAAAAATTTAGTTTACTAAATATTTCTGCGTTTAATTTTTAATAGGCAATTTTTGCACCTCTTAAGTACAGACTTACGAAATTTAAAACACTTAAAATTTCACTAATTGAAAATTACGTATGAAAATCCCAATGCATTGCCTGCACGACAGTCTCAAAGTTCAAATGCTTCGTTCAAATCGTAAATTTAAAATTTTGCAAATGAATGTATAAGTTGAATGCTTCTTTAATGCATTTTGAATGTAACGAATGCATTTGCACGCATCCTATAACATAAACACTGATTACTCTACTACTCAAAAACGCATTAAATAGCGTGTACCACTACAAAACAACGGTAAACAAAAGAAATATGCGCGAAATTTTGTCAACAAATTATTTTGCGGAAAAATATGCAAAAATGCTTTGAAATCGTACCCATGATGCTGCTGAAAAATCCACTCACTTCACGTTGCTTACTGTCCTCTTTGAACAACAACTTTCAATGTTCAAAGCATCTCCGATTTTCCCATAATAAAATATTCCGAAATTAGATGAAAGTGTGCATAAAACTAATTTTACTCCCACCACCATTATCATTAATATTGAATACAGACTGTGTGTGACCAGCTGCTGGCTAAGGAGGCAATGACCACTGTGTGCTTTTTTTTAGGCTTTACTTTTGTACGCACATCATAACTAAATGTCAGTATGACAAAGTAATTTTTATGCGCTGGTGGGTAAGTCGCCTAATTTGCAAATCGCATGACAGTAAATGCGGAAAAGTTATGGACACAAGAGGATTGTTGATTGGTCAGTCTAGCAATAAATCCTAACAATAAAAAATTACTCACCGTGGATTGAAATGGATTAGAAAGGAAGCAAATTAAGAAAAGTTGACTATTAAAAGAACTACAAAGAAAATTTATGAATTACCCCGCAAGTATTTGAGATATTTCTTTGCTTCAAATGGCAAGGTTCATCTCTTTGCTTTGGCTGAATGGACTTACAAGTATTCGAAAAAAAATGTAGGAAGCAAAAGCGTTGTATCAAGAAGGTTAAAGTAAAAAGAGGGTACAAATGTAAACACAAAAAACAAAAAAAAAAAACAATAGAAAATAAAAAGGGCCTGCGTTACAAAAATAATAAAACAAAAAAACCTACTTACAAAAATAATATATAAATACAAAAACTATAAAGTAAGTAAGAAAATATAAAATTAGTTAGAAATTTAAAAAAGGTAAACAATGGCACAATCGCAGTAATTTAAACTGTCTGTGACTGAAAATGCCAAATAAATTGAACCAGCCTTTAGTTGGCTCCACCCATCAAATTCCGAAGTTGTGACGGTGATCGATTATGAGCAGTAATGATGAGTGATAGTTTTTGTCATTTTTTGGGCTTGCAAATATTTACTTTTTTTTTATTATGTTACAAAAAAGAAAAGTTGATAGATAAAGGTAGGTAGAATAATTCGATCCAACCTGCTATGGATGAACAGAAGCTGCAAATTTTGAAGTCAAGTAATATATTTTTAGCTTTAGCTATCCAAGTCACCGGCAGCCTCCCAAAAACGTCAGCATATATGAATTCCTAGGCTTAACTAGTAGTCCGCCAGTACAAGAAATAGTAGTTCCTTAAGTGTTTCAGGCGCTTTAAGGGCTCGACTGTGCTTGGTCATACCATAATTTCTTGGTTTCTCCTTGGTCATAACATAATTTTTATATTTTTTTGCAATTTTGATTTTTTTTTTATTAATTAATAATGTTTCCGGAAAACTAAAAAGTTATTGAAAAGGTGTTGCTTAAACACAGATCCTTAAAGTATCCAATATTCCCCTTCATAAGCGTCCTAAAAATGATATCCTATGCTTTATTTAAAAATAAATGTTAATTATTTTTTATATTTAACAATTTCAAAAAAATGTTTTACATAAAAAATGTAAAACAGAATGTAAAAAAAAATTGTAAAAATAAAATAAAAACGAAACTTCTGATTTCGCTTTTTTTACAATTTTTTTAAAATCTGGCCAAAAATTTCGCTTCACAAAAGTCCAAAAAAATTATGTGGTGTGCTTTGTTTAAAGAAAACTGTAAATTATGATTTATAGAATTTCAAAACAAAAATTAAAAACAAAAAACAAAAACAAAAATATTAATTTTTATTTAAATAATTTTGTTTTATTTCAAATATTATAAAAAAATAAATTTTTTGTTTATGGAATTCTTTTTTGCAAATTTTTGTAGAGAATTGAATTTTCAAGCGCTGGTATTGGCTAATTTTTTTGACCTTGGAGCAAATTTAGGGAGCAGCATCAAAATAAAAAAGAGCAAGAAAATTGTTTTGAGCCATTCTAAGCGGCATGCATAGCTTCCATTGATATGGATTACCCTGCAGCTTGCCCTTGATTGCTTAAGATTCACAAAATTCCACTGGTGAACTTTGCTGGTCACACCCTCCAACTGTGTCGAGAGGACTGAAATATGGGCTGCTCGGGTGCCAATCTGCAGTAAAATAAAAGTTAGAATATTCTGCTGTAACCACTCTTGGGATGTTTTAGCTTTTAGAGCTGGTGAAGAGTCTTGTGGAAAGTCCCACTGTTCTTATGCATTGAAGGGGGTTCGCGATAAATGCTTCACCTGGCCTTCCAAGACATCTTCTTTGTTAATTTTTATTATCATTGGAAAATATTGGAAAATGTCCTGGAAAATACTAATAAAGTACCACTGCATGAGGTACTCCCCACAAAACCATTACGTATGCTCTATTAATGACCTTCCAGAACTTTTGGTGAAATAGTTTTTTACTTCCTGCAATATTTTTGCATATCTTCTGTCATTTTTATATTAAAACTATCCCCACAGTAAAAACCGACCGCCTACAATCTGAACAAATGAAGATCGTAGAGAAAATTGAAAAATTGAAATTTTTTTCCAGAGTTATTTCTACGGTTGCTCTAGTTGTATCTGCTAACTCAGGCTTCTTCGGGCAAATACTGTGCGACCCAAATACCTGCTCTGCTGACCTTACCAACCTGGTGCAAGCGTTTTAAGCATTTGCGCAAGATTGGCTAAGAGTTTGAGTGCTAGAATTAGTTTCTGTTATTTCTAGGACATAAGAGATGGTAATATAAAATATGCGTGACTACGGCTGGATGCTAATTTTCAAGTAAATTTCGAAAACTGGACATTTTTGTCGATTTAGATCTAAAAATAAAAATAATAAGAAGTCATTGGTTTAAACAACTTCTCAACTGTTTGACAATCATTCGCTCTCTTTCGCTTTTCCACTTCCGCCCTTATAACGAGGGTGTTTTGCTTTGGAAGCTTGAGAGTTCCAAAGGATAAACAAAACAGAGAAACTGTTGGAATGAATTTTTTTATTATAATCTGGTAGATAATTTCGTGGCATTTATTTTATTTGATTTTGATTGGATTTTGATATCCGGCATATATCCGCCGCGGCTATGAGTCACCATTATATCAGTTAAATTTTTTTGTACTTTTTCCAGTAAGATTTACTCCAATGGTGGCTTGAATATTATAATGAATCGATTGCTAAGCGCGCTGTATGGCGAAGTGCGTCATCTTTTTGGAACAAATTGTGGTCGATGATTAGCTGATTAATTTTTGCAAAGAAAAAATCCGGCCCGATTGCGCTCGCCATTCCCTATTCACTCTTTTCGAAGGAAAGAAGGACCGATGATGGTGCTAGTGTGTAAGCCCCTCACAAATAGATGAAATGCTCTATAAACTTAGAGAATCAGTTTTTTTTTTCAAAGTAAATTTCTCCAATTCGGAAGCGTTGTTCTGGCGTTAAACAATTCATGATGACTTGCCAAACCTTACTCAATAGAAGTTTGCCATTCTTAGCATTCAAAGCATAGCTATCAATATCGATAGCTGTCATGCAGCTAAAAAATACCCGACACATAGAGAGATAGGTAGATAGATACCATGAATTAATTTAATTACTTTTAAGTAATAACTAGTCCGACAGTCCAACAGCGGGCATTGATCCTAAATACTACAGGCCAATAGCTTGCGTGTTGTAAGTGTGTTTAAGCGGTAAAATTAAGTTATGTGAATTGGAAATTGTTATGATTTCAACATTTATAAAGCGAGCAAAACAAAACCAAAAAGTGGATTCATCAGCTGACTGAGGCAGATGAACCGAAATGCGGGCAATTATTATGGAAAGTGAATATCAACCGAAAGAGAGCGAAAACAAAACCAAAACGTAAAAACTAATTAATAGTTGTAAAGAAGAGTAAATGAAAATTATAAAAATGTACGAAATGCAATAAAGCGATATAGCGAAAGTGCAGCGTCTTGTATGCCATAAACAAAGTGGTGTGAAGTAATTGTGCGAAGAGCAAGCAAATATTTTACAGTTTCGTGCGAAATAAACCTTTTTTAGTTGTGAATTCTTTTTTTTCGCTTTAAACGTGTAGGTAGTTTTTGAATGAAAAACTAACCAAATGGAAATATTTGCGTAAATTTATATATTTTTGCTTGCAGTTGACTAAATAAAAACTATCTTAATTTGAGTAGTGAAATGTTTAAGTGTTTTGTTTAACCAAAAATAGGGAAGTTGCATAACTAATGTCCCTGCTTGCATTCGCTTTGTGTATGTATCTTTGTATTATATTTTTTATTATTATCTTCAAAAAAAGTACAAAGAAAGGAAAATACATACATAAAGAGTATCTAAAAATAGCACAAAGTCCGTCAATGCACAGTAACAATTTTGTTTTCATTATCTACCTGGTCATTGACAAGTGATTTAACTTATATACAAATACAGTCGTTGGCCACTAAATTGTGGCCAATGACGTTCGAAGGCTGCAAAGTGGTAAAAACTTACTAATAACCACTTACGCGATTTTGGCCGAGTTTAACAAAGCGCGCGAGTCGTTGCTTTCTCGTGCTAACCGGCGCCAATTGGACACATCAAGTGAAGCCAAGTCGTTCTCCACCTGATCTTTCCAACGCAGAGGAGGCCTTCCTCTTCCCCTGCTACCACCAGATGGTACGGCATCGAATAGTTTCAGAGCCGGAGCGTTTGCATCCATTCGGACGATATTACCCATCCAACGTTGCCGCTGGATCTTTATTCGCTGCGCTAGGTCTATGTCGCCGTAAGGCTCATACAGCTTGTTCTCGTTCCATAAATACTTTATAAATACATAAATAAATATATATACATATGTAGAAAATTAAATTTTTATCACCGACCATAATTCAATGGCCTTGGAATGTATGTAAAGTGCACATAGACGATGCATCTCTTATGTGCGCCTGTATAACTAAAGACTTAGGAAACGAACTTATATGAGTGCAGGGGAAATAGGTATGCGAACAATTAAAATGTGCTCATGCTTTTTGACGCTGCTACATACGATTTGTATGTCTGCATGCGTGTGCTTAAATCTAAATACAATTGCTAGAGTTATAACTATAAAAAAAAATTTCGAAAAATTTAAGTGACCAGCTTGTAGTGGTAAAAGTTGTTTGATAATAAAAATTATTTAACCAATTTGAAAGGATATCAAGTGATTCACAATTGCCATTATTCTAAAAATTGCACAAGTTAAAAATATTAAGTAATAACCGGCACAGACTACTAGCTGACTTCTATATGCGGAAATTAAATAGTCAAGCGTATGCATAAGTGGCACGCTGAAGGGGTTTCCAATAAGGGCGAGTCGATTTTGAAATGGAATGAAAGAGGCTTTAAATTACTTTGCTGGCATAGATCTAGCTGAACGTTTAGCAATGGTTTTCATTATATTGATTTTGAAGGCATCAACCCTATTCGGAAACCCTTTACATACAATCACACATAGCCATGGTTGAATATATATTTAGTAATTACCAAGTGTGGGAAATTGTGTTGGCGCGTGAACGTGAGAAAAATTGTACCGGATTTTAATAATTAGATTTCTACTCTAGTTTCACTCAGCAGAACGTTTCACATCTACATACACATATATGTAACACATATAGGTACGTTTCTACAATGCACACACTCAGGCTAATTTAAATATCTACGTTTTTATTTGTTAACTAAGTAATTTAATATGAGCTTATACATATGTACGTGTATGTTGTCTATGCGGTAGATCATTAAAGCAACTAATTGAGCGCATAACTAAATGGTGTAAAAAATTGATAATATTAAACTTTAGACCATATCGAATGCGCACACACGCATTTGTAGTGCAGAAATATTAATAACTGGCTTTTTATAGATAAAGTAAAGAATATGGAGTATTTCTGTCGATTATGGTGATACGCCTTGAAAAAATTCGTGCCTTGTATTATATAGAAATTCAAGTTATTGAATAAATGGAGGTACTTTGTTTGATATACACTTGTGATCACATAGTTAGTTTACCTCTTCTTCATGCAAAAAGTTTTCGTTTTTTCTTTTATACAATTATGGCATATGTTAGGAAATCTTTTATATTGAAGAAAATTAACCGATTTTTGAGCGAATCTAAACTAACACTTATTTTATAAAAATTAGGTGAACTAAATTTAATTGCATACCCAGATGTTTTACAAAAATTCATATTAAAGGGTTTAACATTTTATGATACATTTTTGAAGTGCATTTTTTTTTTATTTTGTGCAAAGTCTGGAATTTCGATTAATAAGACTTTGGTAATCCAGTGAATTATGGATTTATAAAAATTTTATGAAAAACATTTAACGTGAAAAATTATTTGAATACTGTTAACAGTTGAAGTGACTTCCCATAAAAGATTAACAATTTTGTTGATAATTCTATTAACTTATAGTATAATTTCTTAAATTTTGCGCATGTTTTGGAATTGAGATTTATAAGACCTTTGTACTGCAGTGTACTACGGTTTTATAAAAAATTTAGGTAAAACAGTGAACATGAAAAATATTTCCAGGGTTTTTTTCAGTATTGACTATAATATGGAGTATACTGAAAAATATTCATTTTTCAAAAATTTAGGAAAATCGTTTTTACGTAATTTTTGAAAAACTCGCATCTTTTTATTATTATTTTTATTTAAAATTTTTTTTTTCGACCGCCGTGACCGAATGCATTTGCGCGTGATTACCATTCTAGAATAACTGAGTTCGAAACCCACTGTTGGTATGAAGTATCAAATGATAGAACAATAGTGGTCGCCCTCGCTGGAAGATTTCTCATAAAAAATCATCTGTCGCTCCACAATGGACGGAATTATAAACTTTGTGGCATAAAATAAAATTTAAAAAATATTTGGTTCCTGTGCAAAATACTCAACTACCGTAATATAATATGAAAACTTTAATACTCCGGCCATCTGTAAGTGAACACCAAGCCGTGCATAACAAATTGGAGGAACAAAGAATGTAAGCGGAATTTGTACACAGCATTTAATAACTATCCTTTTTGACATCAAACCAGGCTTCAGAAAGGGTGATTCGCTGTCGTGTGACTTCTTTAACCTGATGTTGAATAGGATCGTACGAGCCGCAGAACTTAATCGCTCACGTACATTTTTTTATAAGAGCGCACAAATGTTGGCGTACGAGTATGTCGATGATATTGACATCATAGGGCTTAACAACCGCGCTGTTAGTTCTGCCTTCTCCAAACTAGATAAAGATGATAAAAGACTTCGTACTCTCTTGCCAACAAATGCTACTTTGTATTAAGTAGGCCAATGAGTAAAAAAGTTCCCTCTCGACGAACAAAACTAACACTCTACACAATATGTCCTAACGTATGGCGCAGAAGCGTGAACGATGACAACATCCGATGAGGCGCCGCTGGGAGTGTTTGAGAGAAAGATTCCGCGTAAGATTTTCGGACCTTTGCACGTTGGCAACGGCGAATATTACAGGCGATGGAACGAAGAGCTGTATGAGCTTTACGACGACATAGACATAGCGCAGCGAATAAAGATCCAGCAGCAACGCTAGCTGGGTTATGTCGTTCGAATAGATACAAACGCTCCGGCTCTAAAAGTATTCGATGCGGTACCAGCTGGCGATAGTAGAGGAAAAAGAAGACCTCTTCTGCGTTGGATAGATCAGGTGGAGAAGGACTTGGCTTAACTTGGTGTGTCCAACTGGTGCCGGTTAGCACGAGAAAGCAACGACTGTCGCGCTGTGTTAAACTCGGTCAAAATCGCGCCAATTAAGAAGCAGAAGAAGATTTGAAAACTATACTACTAGTACTTATTGACAAGTTCTCTCGTTTTATTTGTTACTTAATTAACTTTAATATTGTTTTATTAAAATATAGTTCACGATCCTACAAAAACCATATAAATCTAAGCTTCAAACGTTTTACAAAAATGTACCTATAAATAAATATTTGGCGCGTACATTTCTGTTAGGTGTTTGGCCGAGCTTATCCGCCTATTTGTGGCGTGCGTCTTGATGTTATTCCATAAATGGAGGAACTTACAGTTTTAAGCCGACACCGAACGGCAGATGTTTTTTATTAGGGTCAAAAAGTTTTTGGTCAGAATTGTTAGAGCAATTTTGAGCTTGCAGTTTTAGGGTTCATTAAATTTTAATGTAATAAAATGCAGGGTTCCGGTGCTCGAAAATCGTGTTGATTTTTGCTATGTTTTGTTCTGGCGATCTTGTGTATTTTCTTCATATAATGAATGCTACATTTTTTTTATATGCCCATAGTAACTACCTTCTTTGTTAAATACTATCTTCTCTAAGACTTGAGGTCTCAATAGATCTTGCGGTCTCAAGATAGCCTACCCTACAGGTCTGTTAGAGTTGTTTCCAGTTGAAAAAAAATACATAAATTATATCGAAGAATAATTTTTATTATTACTTATTTATAGAAAAAATCTCAAAAGGAAAACATCGACGCTTTATTTTTTATTTATTGCTTACAAATTTACTTTAAACTATGAAAAATAAGGAGAGTGTCAATTCAATAAATTTAAAAACCAATTTCATCTCAGCAAAATAAAAAATTGTTTGATTGAAGTTTTTGATCCTTCCAATAAAAGTTTTGAATTTCATGAAGTACAGTGATCACCAGAATTGAAAACATAGTTTTGAGAAAAACGCATTCTAAGTTTTCATTTCGGCTACCGAGGCTACAAAACCTCTTCACTAACTGACGCATACCTTGGAAACTACTTTATTATTTGTCCAAGTGACTTGAAATTTCATCACCAAAAAATATTTGCGAAACGTTATACCATCATATACATCAATGAGATGAAAAAATCAATTTGCTTGAATAATCCCATTAACCTTAATCCCTTAAGGCAATAAACATTTGATATTTAGTAACTTTTCCTCGAGCGTTTAAGTCCTCATAAATAGATTCGTTAACTGAGTCTTATGGGGAACAGAAAACTATAATATTACGAAATTGCTGTAATATTAGGCTCCCACAGTAAGTACAACCAATTAAACGGCAGCCTAAAGCTTCATAAAATAATTTAAATTATTACGGTTGAGTTAATTGAAATGCTATACCGTTTTATCTATTCCTACATAATAAGTCATACACTTAAGTGAGTACTTGTGCAACCTGTTCAATTTCTGATAACCAAATGGCCAGTTACTTTTGCGACAAATAGCATGCGACAATAAAACACTTCCACTACTGTTGCTTTCAGAAAAATAGTTATATGTGGTAAAGCGGATGCATAGAAAAGCATTAGGAGGGGTTGGGGAGGTGCATGTGCTAGTGTGTGTGCTGCGAATAAATAACCAAAAAAAAAAACCAAATAACTAAGCCACATTAGAGCACACGCCAGCAAGTGCGCATAATTTTAGTGGCAAGTGTCGGCTGATCGCATGTAAGCCACACACAAAGCTGCTTGCTACAAATTCATATCTGTAGGCAAACTAGCGATTCTTGAGTGTGATTGTAGTAGTTGTTATGAACACATTTTTGTTGAGGCTATGGCTATGGTGATTAAGCAATTGTGGCGACAGTTTCTTGTTGCGCCTTGGTGCACTGCGGGTGAATGGCTGGTTGCTTGCTTGGTGCGTTGTTAAGTTTTTCCCGCTTCTATAGATTTTTTTTTTAGTTTTTCTGTTTGCTAAACGCAGAACCAAACAACTGGGTAGCGTGTCAACGAGGCTTATTTATCACAAATAATGTGGTTTAATTAAATTGTACGACATTGCATATGCATATGTGTTCGTGTGTATGCGTGTATGCATGTTTGGTTCTCAAACATGCGTTGGGCAGAAAATGTTGCGTGGACTGAATGATGCGAAGGATTATGAAAAATAACTAAGGCTGTTATTAAATAAATAATTATTCGTATGCATATTAGGGTGTACCTTGGAATTTTTGTAAATATTGAAGTGTGCGGACTTGAGTTTAGATTTTTCTCCAATTAACCGGTACTCTAAATTCGTTAAATTAATTTCTCCCTGCACACTATTTTAGCTGAATTAAAAAAAATATATTATAAAAAATTTTCCAAACATATTTTGCTCCGCAATTTTATCCGCTCAGATATAGATCTTTTCTATAAAAATAATAGCGCGACATATTGGAAGATGTTGATTATTAATTTTTTTTTTATTTAATGCTTTTTATTTCTTAATAAGAACATAGTTTATACTAAAGCAAACATCATGACGCGCACCACAAATTAGGAGAGGAGCTCGACCAAACTACAATTAAAGGGTGTTAGAGCCACTTATATATGTACACTTTCAAAGTTTGTACACAATTTAAAAATTTTTCAAACTTTTTAACAGAGTCCTTAGAAAAATTTCGAGTAAGCAGTTTTAGAGTCTATTGAATTTCGCTGTAATAAAGTGCTCACAAATCTCGTTGGTTTTAGAAAATTTTATTTTGCAGACAGTGTAATGTTTTTTTTCATATAAAAAAATTTGAGCAATTCTTAATAGGAAGAAAGTGCATACAAATTCGGACTACAAAATTTTAAACTTTGATGAGAATTTTGAACTTTTGAAATATTGTAAAAAGTTTCTAGCTTTGTGTTATATGGGTTTTGTTGTAGTATGAACTAAATTTTTATAAAAAAAAAAAATAAAAAATAACTAAAAAAATATATAAATGATCAAAAAATGAAATACATGAAATGAGAAGCAAATAAATATGGAATGCTGCTTATACGAACTCAACTGTATATGTATTTCTTTGTAAATTAACTCAAATGCTGTTAGGACAAATAACTATTTAGTAAGCCTTGGCAAACTTTCGCATTTATTAAGCTAGAGAGTGAAAAGCCTCTAGAATATCCTTGAACAGATTCTTCTATTCTGGGGTAAATGGACTAACAGCTATCAACTAAAATCCAGTTCCATTTAGAAAAGTCTTCCTTATTTCTCTCAACCATATTCCTTTAGTATGAAAAAACGCTCTTAAAGTCTTCCTTATTTCTCTCAACCATATTCCTTTAGTATGAAAAAACGCTCTTAATAAATCTCAATTAAAATTAAAATTTCCTTTCGAAAAAATCCATTGACATAATATTTTAGTATCGGGAAAATAGAAGCAGAAAACTCACTAAAATAAACGAATTTCCTCTCAAAATGTTCTAAGAACAGTCGTAATAGGCAGATTTTCAATGCTAATATTCCTTTGGACTCACTTATTCGCAAGATTCCTGAAAAGCGGGGAGGAAGATTTTACTTGAAGAGGTTACTGGATTAAAGAGGAGATTGGTATGGTTATGCGATTTAGTATAATGCACAAGTAGATAAAACATATTAACAGAAAACATGTATAAGTAGTTTTGATTTTTGTGCTAATACAGGGAGTAACTAAAAAAATTATACTTTTCGTTTCTAAATCCGAAATCTTAGTGAGAACTTCTGGCATCGAAGACTCCCAAAAAAAAAAAAAAAACCAAGTGTATGAAATACACAAGAAGCTTAGCTAACCAAGTTATTTGATGCATGCAGTGGTTTAGACGGAAGAATTTTTTCTCAGCCCGTGGACACACAAAAGGAACCAATACAAATTTTTTTCGAAGTTCTTTTTATCTGGTTATTTTTTAGAAATTCCCGCTATATGTTTCTTTAACAATTTTAAAGGATCTCAAAACTAGAGACTTAAGGTTTCCCATTTATTTTTTGACAACTTCATTGCGACAAATTTTAACTACAATACAGCTATTTGAAAATCGCTAAAAATTAGAAATTTGATTTGATCCCTTAATTTTTTCCTCTGGTGTAGTTCATCGTAAATTTCTAGTAAATAAAAAAACTTTGAGGTGCTAAAAATTTATTATCATAAATTTTAATGCCAATGAAACGGTGCAAATTCACTAAGAACGAGCAAAATTAATTGAAAAGAAAAATTGTTTTTTCGCTCGAATTTGCTTCTTTTTATAATTCCAATCTAAATAATATCTCATAAAGTTACTGCATTCCAAAAAATATAATTCCAATCCAATCCCTTGTTTTATAATTCCAATCTAAATAACGTATCATAAAGTTACTGCATCCCAAAAAGTATTAAGTATCAAAAATGTTCGAAAAAGGCACACCCTAATTCATATAAGCGCATGCAGTACTCGTAAAAATTGCTGCGAAGACATAAAAATAAGTAAGCGTACGCGCATTTTTGCTTATCTTTGATTTTTTTTTCATTCCTAGTTTATTAATTGCTAACCGTTTTCAATGTATGTGGTAATATTGGCCCGAATATAACGGTTCGACAACTTTTGAATTTTATATTGAATTGCTATTCAATTAGTATCGTAAGTTTCCTTAATTACGCTTAATTGAAATTAATAAGATGATTGATTTTAATAAAAATATGCAGCAGTTATGCTGCGATTTATTTCGTACTACTTAACTATGCAGTAAATGCAGTTAGACACCTTTTTAACATACAAATGTTCGTAGCTCATAAAAACATTTAATTGCTAGTGGGGTTTTTTTAATTGAGATTATGTTTTTCAATCGAATAAATCTATGAGCGATTTATTGAGGTCTTCATAGGCGATTCAGTTGTTGTTCGGTTCACTCAATTTGTGGTGTGCGTTTTGATGTTGTACCACGAATGGATCACTTATAGTTTTATGCCGCCCCGAAATGGTAGATGGTTTTTTATGATCAGATTTTTTGCGGCAGAAATCCATGGTTTGCCATGTACCGCCAAGGGGCGAGTGCTATTTGAAAAAACTTACCAACAGTGGGTTTCAAAGTCACGCACAAAGCACTAAAACTCAGCAGGTGGAAAACAAATTTTATGAAGATTCTGTATAAAATAGGGTAGTGTAAAGTAAACTATCTAAAAGTTCATCTCCTAAAAAGTAGAAAGCTTTTAGAATTATTGTTGAAAGTTTAATATTTACATTATTTGTCATAAAAATATAGGCTGATCTTGTCGATAAATATGCTTAAAGTGACGCGCATAACTGGGTGCATGATGATTTCTTTTTTAAGCTAGAATTCTTTTGCTATTTCTTTGCTTTTAAGTATTGCTCATTTTTTAACCAAAATCTTATAAATGCAGTTTACAAACTTTATATGAAAATTAGATATATTCAACAAATTTTCATGTACATTTTGAACTTATAATATTAATCAGAGTCTATATATAATATGTAAAATGTTAAGGTGCGACTTGAATCCAAATCCATTTATATCATTTTCGAACTGGCATCCCTAGTACAAATAATAACTCACAAATGGCATAAATGTTCAGTAGAATGCGGCCTAGTAACAGAGCAGAAATGCTGAAGAAAAAATCGAATATAAGCGCAATGTGTGCCTAAGCGTAATAAATGACGGAAAACAGCGCAGCATGGCAATGTGCGGATGTCAAAAGGATAGTTGACGCTATAAATTAGTCAGTGAATGCCGTGCGCAGAAAAAACTAAAGAAAAGGAAACATTTTATTACAAGAGTAGAAACGTTAAATATTCGGATAAATCGAAAGCGTACTTATTAGAGATGTCAGTCCCGAGATTTTACGTTTTTGGGACTTCGGGATTTTTGGATTTCAAAATTTTTTGTAATCCCGAAACTCATAGGCTTGTAATGAAGATATGGCGGCAGAAAAACCTCTTTTTACAGCAAAAAAAATCCATATTGGCTTTAACTTTTTATCAAATTTATATATTTATGAATGTTTGAAGGTTTTTCTTTTAATTTTCTTTTTAATATAAAAATATAAAAGGCACAATAATTTAGTTTTAAATCCCGGTATTAGTTTTGTGATCCCGCTATTACAATAACAAGATCCCGAAAGCCCCGGAACCTTAAAAACGGGGAAAATGTACTTTTCTAGTACATACGTAAATAGTAGTACATAGTAAAAGTCTAAAACAAAAAAATTGAAAACAACACCAAAAACACGAAACTTTAACAAACTGCGACCTGCATTGCTATTGCATAATACTGCATGCAGGTAGAAAAAGGAAAATAATGAAGTAATGAACTAAAAAGTGCACAGCCACCTTTTGCTTGATACTTTCAACTAAGTGTACACGAATATGTAAATACATACACATACATACATACATATATTCATACATACATACATATATTTAGTACACTATAGTTCGCTAGTATTTTAGCTTTGTATTTTTTTCGTAAGTTTGTTGTGACTGGACATGCATATTTCTTTAAAACCACACAGCACAGCACTGCTTCATGCTTGCACTGAATAAATTTAATTCGGCGTGAGCCCAAAAGGCACTGCCGCAGGCAGAGACACGCTTGTAATGTAGCAAAGCAAATAAAAAGTTAATAAATAAATACATAAAATGGGGGAAAAGTGAAAAAATAACACAAAATAAATAAGAAATAAAATGTAAGCCATCCACAACTATGCAAAAAGCTAACACCACCAGCGGTTGCAAGTCAAGCCACTAACTCAGTAACTCACTTTGCCGGAATACTCGTAGACTAACCTAGTCTCACAAAGCAGCTACTCAGACACTCAAGCACTCTGCCACTCGCACTAGTATGCCAATCAGCCAACCTTCCAATCGACCAAAACCAATAATGAAATCGAATATTTCAACTCTTTTTTTATGTGTTGCACATATTTCTTGCATTTTTGCATTTTTTTATTGCACTGTTTGCTGTTCTTAAACTATAAACAATGTACGAGTATAGGCGCATGCTAAGAGCCAATAGATGAATAACTAAGGCAGCCAAGACAGCAAAGGCAGCCAAGACGTTAAAGTCGGCAAAGGCGGCAAAATGTTGCATGTGGCATGTGGTAAGTTGTTGTGGTGATATTGTAGGCAACGCACGTATGTATTTGGTACATGTGCTTGGCATAAATTGGCTCCAGCTTCGGTGGCGGTGACATGCATTGACGACAGGGCATAGCCATAAAGTGAAGAAAAAATACAAAAAACTTAGAAATATCTTAGTTAAATGAAATAAAAAAGAAATTAAAATTTTAGCACTAAAAAGGAAAAACGGTATAATGGTGCCACAATTTAACTGAAGCAGCCAACTAAGTAAATTGTGTTGAACAAAGTAGAATTTCCGAAAATTTTAATTGACACTTGATGCGATAAATTCGCTTAAAATGTTTGGCGTTGCATTGGCAATACTCGACATGTACTAAGTACATGAGTGTGTGGGAAAAGTAGGTGAGACGAGTTCAAATTGTAGATAAAACCAAATACTAATTTATCATGGAAACATAGGAAGTGCATTAAATATTGCATGTACTGCAAGTGATTTGTGTTAGACGAACAAAATTTAGTTTTTTGTAGTCAGATTGCGAAATTAGGAAAAGTCTACTGGTTTTAATGCAACTCTGCGTCTGCAGGCTGTAGCGAAGTGACGAGATTTGATAATAAGAAAGTAATTAACAAATTAATTTGAAATAAAGTGCTGCCGAAAGTTCCTCTTTTAACTTTATTTGGAGCATTTTTGAAACCCTCTAAGGCTTCTCAAAGCTTGCAGCTGCAAGCACTTGAAAATAGTAGGAATTTGTTTACCTGAGTAAACTAGCGCACAAGATGTAATTCGTAAAAGCATGACGGAATAGAGTTACATGTAGGCAGAAGACAATTTTTAGAAATATGATAAGTGAAAGTATTGAGCAGTATGCTGAAAAATTGTTGGAAATTCTAGATTACTTCAGTTTTTTTATATTTTAATTAAAATTTATATTTATTTATTTATTTATTAAAGTCAATGGAGTATTAAGTATGTCCTAACACGGTAATATTATAATTCAGATAGATTATAAAATTGACACTAAATAAGTAATATTTAAACAAAAATTTCTGAATATCAAACAAATTATAATTTTGTTGAAAAAATTCTAAAGTTCTTTAAAATGTCGAATTTTGAATTTGTTAATTTACCTGAAATCTTAAAAACACGTTAGACTTTTTTTGTATTATAATTACTTATTATGGTAGAGCTTGTTTCAGTAGTGAAAAGAAAATATTGTTTTTTATAATTAAATATTTTGATGATTTTAAATTATTTATCTGGATATTTTATTTAAAATACAATTAGTTACTTTGACATCTTAAAGCTATGTTCGGGTATATTTAATTAGTTATTAAAAAAATTGATTTTATCATAATTAATTTTTTTTATATATTTTAAAAATTATTTGTTAGAATATTTTTTTATTTATTAGAAAGTTTCATTATAATATTTTACTATTACTTATTTATAAATTATTTGTGAGAATTTTTTATTAGAATATTTTTATTAGTTACCTTGACATGTTTTTTTTAGAATTTTTTATATTACAATTACTTATTATTCTAGCGTGTTTTTTTAATTAGTTATTAGAAGAAATTGATTCTATTATAATTCATTATTTTTAATTTATTTTTTAAAGTGTTGTATCTAATTACTTCTTAAAGTTTTGTACTTAATTATTTATTAGAAATTTTTGTGTCCTCATGAAATTGAAATTTGAAAAGGCCTAGCCAAGGAGGACCAGGAGATTTGGTGGCTCCTGAAACACTCAGGCTAAAAAGCCCATTGTATTTAAAGCTCTGGAAATGGGGTAGATAGGCAAGAAGGCAAGGAGAAAAGTATCAGAGAAACAGATAGGAAATAATAGGGACAGAGATAGGGATAGTTAGTCCTGTCAGAATTTTCTAGATTATTTGGCAAATCTGTAAATATCCTCCAGTTTTAGAGAACGAATATTACTCATTCTCATGACATCGGAACCCAAAACTTGTAGCCGTGCTCCAGCAAAGGCAGGACACTCACAGAGAAAGTGCTCAGTGCTATCCGCCTCACTGGGTCATCAATGATTCCATTGGTGGTAATATGCTGATCCCATGGGTTGTGTCCTGAAATGATACCGACCATCAACCGAACGTCTTTCCTTCCAAGTTTTAGTTTGTTTTTTAATTATTTTTGGGTGTTGAATAGACGCCGGGGTACAAAAGTGTCAAACACGTCATGGTTTGGTGAGAAAATTGGCAGTAAATCGTACCAAGCGTTGTTTTTGCCTCAACTTATGTCAAAAGTCCGGCGTGCGAGAGGTGGTACCGAGCCACACACAGCCCTAACCCCTAGAAACCACCCCTATCATACCGCAAGCAGGCTAACCCACTTAACCCGTGGGTTAGATAGTGTAGGGGTTTGGTGAGTTAGAATAAGACTCAATTCAAGAAAATTAGTAATCGACTATATCATGTCTATGTTATCTCAATCGATTTTCAGGTGTAGGAAAATTTAGAAACATGAAAATTTCAAAATGCGATATCTCAGCGAAAAAAATGATATTTGAGCAAACTCAACGCCATTTGGAAAAAGAAGGCTTGTGTTTAAAGATGCCATCCTTTAATTTTGGTGAAAGAAAACATCTGCAAGGCTACATAACCTCAAATATGGGCAAAAACAACGGTGTTTTTTGCACTTCTATGTTAGGAAATCTCGAAAACCAGAGCTGATAGAGCAATTTTGAGGCCAGATTTCGATTCATCGCATCAAAATCCTTCGAAAATATATTATATAGTCCGGTTTCTGGGTCTGAGATGCTGTCGGCCTGTGTTATTTACGTAAGCGTTAGGAATATTTATTTAAAACCTGGGATCAGCTTTCGAGTACTAAAGAATGTTCTTGATTTTGAATGTAATGAAAAATATAATAAAACAATACAATTAAACTCTACTAGAGCATATTTTCTCGAAAATTGATTAGGCCAAACTTCTCCTAAAACTTGAGGTTTTCTTCCAACATACTTTTATGTGGCTTCCTACAGTTTTAAGTCATCTCTGACGCCGTTCTCTCTGCCTGCTGTTAGAATTTTTTGATACTTATTATCATTGGAAATGTATAATGGTATATGCGAACAGTTGCTCGGAGTGGCTATAAACTTTTATTTTACTATTTCTTTAAATTTTACTTCTTATTGAAAGCTCAAATTATTTGGGCTTCAACTGAGTGTTGCAACTCAGCCCGTATCATTGTGTGAAAATCTATGCAAACAAGTAAAATATGGCAGCAACGTGTAAGTGTATACACATTCATACAAACATTGTGCTGTATGTAATAAGTGGGGTATACGTGCCACTTATTTACTTACACTTTCCGTGACATATTTTGCGGCAATAAAATTGAAAACTGTGCTACTTTTAAATCCATAACAATTTTCCTTTAGCCGCCATTAACTGCTTGGCAATTAAACAGCATTGTCCGTCTATTGAAGAAGTAAACAACAAAGCGGTGATGTAGAAAACAAGAAAAGCGTTTGCAAAAAAATGCCACAAAAAGAAATTAAAACAAGAAAACAGATGTCGCATTAGCCAATGCGGTAAATAGTTATGTGCGGCACATTAATAGTGGCATACGAATATATGAATTTGATTTCATGTGTGCTTGTGTGTGATTAAAATGTGCTTGGCTTGTCTTGCGCTGTTGTCCAAGCGCGAGTATTCATTTCGTATGCTGCTCAGCTGCTGCTGTCACATGAAACGCATTTTGCGCATGCAACGGCCACACTGCCATTAATACACAGGCACATGTTCATGCTTCATGTATGTGTGTGTGTCATTCATAGCTTTGTGGCATGCCACTGTGCCACCATTGTAATAAAAACGCTGCGTCTGCTGCATGTTGTCGCGCATGGCGGCGATATGCTTCACATTGGCTTGCCCAGAGCTTTTATTATCTGGCATTTTACGATGGCACGTTTCAATTGCACGTATAGTATGTATGTATGTATGTATGTATGTACATGCATACTACATATGTACAAGTGGCAGCTACTCGCACGCTACTGTACTGCCATTAATATATGTGTGTGTGTATGCGTGTGCTTGTTACACTGACCTAGTATTTTGATTTGCATTACGATTTCTTGTCACTGCTGGCACTTGTTTGGCTATTGCCATAGTTTTATAGTTTTTTGCACATATATTTTTGACTTGCCTTGTCCAATACTTTGGCTTCTGTTCACTTGCTCCATTGCCGTCAGCCTCTTTCGCTCTTATTGCCATCGCTATGCTAGTGTGCCACCTGTGGTGGTTGTAAATGTGTCAAATTTTTTGCGGCACTTCACAGACAAACAAACTCATTAATGTCACTTAACGACTAAATACTTAAATTGCCGATGTGGAATTAAATGTGTAATGATACAATTAATGCTGTATTATTTATTTGTTTTGACTCAGACATTTTGATAACAGTTTTGAGCTTTTTTTGGTGATGCCATTTGCTGGCGATTTATAGGTACGAGTAACTGGCTAAAGCCAGGACGTGCGTTGTGGGAACGCATAATTTAGAGACTGATTTTTTCTCCTAACTATTCAGAATCATCCGTCCTGCTAGAATAGATGAGGCTTTTCTCTGAGGTTTCTCTCTGCCCTTGAATGCCCCACAGCGAACAGGGAATAGCAAACAGAAGAAAACATTTGTGAATACTTTCGAGCCAAAAGCTAATGTAAAAAAATATTCGTTGTAATAAAGCGGTAAACTTGAAGAAATATGAAAACGATAAAACTTCAATAATAGTATTGCAACAATTTATGCCAGATAATATTTTGAATCACAAAACTTCCATGCTCTACAACAAAGCGACTACATGTTAAGTTATTAAATTAGTTTTAATATTATTTTTGGCATGGGAATTAGGTTGAAACAATTCAAACAAAAGGTAATTTTGAGATTTATTTAATTTTGAGAATTTTAGTTTGGTTGGAGGTTTTTAAAGTATAAAATATGTGGGTCTTTTTGACATTTTTAAATATTTTTTAAATTTTTTGAAAAAAACTTTACTTTTAAAAAATTTTTTTTTGGAAAAAAATAATTTTTTTTTGAAACTTTTTTGTTCCATTTGTGAAAAGCACCTCTCTTCAGATTGGTTTCTTGTTTTTTTTTTTTTATGAGGCTATGCTTAGTCTTCCATGAAAGTTTCGTACTGAAATTCCACTAAAAAATCAGCAGTTAAATTAAAAGTTGTGTAAGTAGCTTTTTTTCTAAATTTTAAAGCTCCTACCCATTACCATGTTTCTCAGAAGGACAAAGGAATAGGGAATATTTTAATCATGCTTTAAAAGTTTGAAAGAAATTAAACCACAAACGCTTCGGAAGTTGGTCAAAACCGATGGAATGTGGAAGCCAATGTATGTACTTACATATATAAATATTTAGTGGAGTAAAAATATCTCAACAGAAAATCAAATGAACTTCTTAGTAATTATCATATTTTATTACTTACACACAAAGAACTTGTTTGAAATTTGCTTAAATGTTTATAAAGATTGATCAACATTTGCTCCAAAACATACCTGGAAATAAATCAGTTTAAGAAGAAAAAATTAGTTAATCTTATTTATAATATAATATAATCATAAATATAATAGCATAAAAAATATTTTATTTATTTACAATAGCAATGATACCGAAAAACCCGAATATAATTCAATTATGGTGAATTTCAATTTTATAAGTTTTTTTTCGCGCGTACAAGAAAATTTTGAGTTTTTGAAGCCTTAAATTTGGACAAGTAAATGCAGCGAAGGTGTTTTCTTGTGTCTTTTGCTTAATTAAGGGAGGCTTGATTTGCTGTCTGGGTAATATATGACTAGCTTATATGGCTAATAACACTCTTTTTTCGATGCATCGAAGGTCAGATGCATGTTCCCTCCTTAAAATCCTTTTAACCTATTCAAAATCTACTTCAACAAGATTTGTTAACCTCATATTTTATTCAACTGATAACAGCCGAAGATATGTGGGACTCGACATTTGCACACTTTTCGACTCACCTGCTGTGTGGGAGTCTCATTGTTTCAGACACAATGTTTTTTAAATGTTTCTTAAGAAATCCAGGCCTTTGAAAATCCTATAAAATTTAACATACATGGCCACATAACAGCGCTCCTCAATCTGTAAAAGTGTTAAATTTTTTTTCCCCCGCGCTTAGAGGAAATCTTGGGAATGAGAAACAAGACCAATAAAAAACTCTGAAAAACTGTAGGGGAAAACAGTTATGCGTTTTTGACGTGATAACGTCTTATAATTCGATTTAGCCGGCTGCACGCACGAAAAAATGTGTCGCTACCTTGCTCATTTGTCGTTACCTTGCTCATTTGTCGTTACCTTGCTCATTACCGTTACCTTGAATGAACTGAAAGCGAAAGCGCGGAACGAACGACAAAGCAAACAAAGCAAACGAACGGCAACGTTCGATATCTTGCTCTCTCCTACTTAAGTGAGCGTATATATGTATGTATATGCGCATATGTAGGTATATTAATTCACATACTGGTATTTGCATATGCCTTCTTCCTGTGTGCAGGTAATGAACCATTTCTCTGTTGAGAATAGGACGATGATAGAAAAAGTAGGAAATGAAAGGGAGTGTTTCGAGTGTAAAGTGTCTTGAAAAAGGCAAATCGATGATGGTGCCGCTTAGTGTTATTGACTTATTAACGTCTGATGCACAATCGAAATTGAAGATATCTTTCATGAATTTGATAAATGCTTCGTCATTTTTCACGTTTGTGTAAATGTAACTTGACTTATTCCATTGCAATTCCATTTACCTCCTCCTCTATATCCATACAAAATATCTATCAAACAAATAAAATTAATATTTTGTTTTGAAAATTGCAACCATTCCATCAATATTTTCTTATGACGTTGTCACGTTAAACTATCGTAAGTAAACCGACTTTACAGACAACCTCTTTTTTTTGCCTAAAGTCCAAAATGTTCTAAAAATTATATAAATGGCTTTAAATAACACTTAAAAATTTTCTCTCTATGCTGCAACCTCTTAAACGAATTTTTAACAAATCCTTGGCTGAAGGAATATTTATCGATGATTGGAAGCTGACTTCAGTCACTCCAATTTACAAAAGCGGTAATAAAAGCAATATTACGAATTATTAACTAATTTCAAAATTACCTGCTGTATCTAAACTTTTTGAATGTGTTGTCAGAGACAAGTTATATTTTAGCGTAAAACGTCTGATTAGTTTTAGACAGCATGGTTTTGTAGTTGCAAGATCTACGTTATCTAACTTATCCGTGTTTTTCTGAAGATTGTAACACAAGCTCCCAGAGGGGTTGTCAAACTGATGCGATATTCGCGAATTTCTCTAAGGCCTTTGAATAAATCTCCCCAACGATTCTAGTAACTGAATTGGCATGTCTCAGTTTTCATTCAACTTTCCTTAATCCTATTAATAAAGATTCGTTCCTATTTAATAAAGAGTTTCAGTACTGTAGTCATCGATGGAGTTTCTTCCAAACAATTTATTGCCACCTCTGGTGTGTCTCAGGGTAGTATTTTGGGACCTTTGCTATTTGTTTTGCTTTTTAATTATCTCTGTTCGTGCATTTCTTTTGCTAATTTTCTTCTCTACGTTGATAATGTAAAAGTTTATACCCAAATAAGGAATTCTAGTAATTCAGCCGTCATCGAGTCTGGGGCCTTATGAATCGTCTATTTCTTAATATTGTCATAAAAGCACATTTTCTAAGCTTCAAAACCCCCTTAATAAATACTTATTATTATATTAATTATACATATCTTGCTTCGTCAAATGTGATAAAAGATTTAGGAGTTTTCTTTGATACCAAACTCAATTTTATCAGACACTTAAATTATGGCGTTTCCTATTAATTTGCTGTGCTCGCTTTTGTAAGACGTCATTCATCGCACTTCACTGACCCATGTACTCTTAAGGCATTCTACTCTACATTTGTTCGGTCTAAATAGAAGGAAGGCGTCATTATTTCTTGAATATAAACTTTTGAGTTAAGGATGGACTTAAGGTGGTCAAAGTGAAATTTTACAGATTATTTTTATACGGTTTCTATAGCTATGCCAATAAGCCTTCAGAAAACCCCACAAGAAAATTTCAAGCGTGGTCAAATCGAACAAAACTTGTGGGTGCTGTGGTGCTGCTGATCGATCATACAACCGGCCTTAATGATTTCATAATTTCATTTAATTTAAACAAGTGCTGAATAATAAACAAGACATTCGGTAAACGCCATCATTGTTATATAAATCTTTAAAATTTAGTTGCTTTAGCAAATACTCAATACTCTTATTTTCGTTTTTGTACCTGGTCTAGTTTAGAGCTTGCAATAGTTGTTTTTCAATCATCCGTAAAGCCTTCGCTGGGTGCCTTAGTTGTTGAAGTTATCAAAAAATTTGATTTATAAAATTACTTGCTGACTTTTAATTAAAATTATAGCTCTATAAAATAACAACCTGAATGTAACAGGAGCAAGTACAACAACAATAAAAATAAAAATAATACAATAGAAAAAAATAGAAATAGCCTAAACCTTAAAAAGCTAGGCAACAAACTCAGTTCAGGATGACAATAAGGCGAAGCCCAGTAAAAAGTATGCAATAAAAAGAACAATATAACACTTTAGTAGCGACGGAGCTATTGAAACAGCAATTCACCATTTGCTAAATTGGCAGCTAAGTAGAAAATCATAATGGAAATCGATTTAAAAGTGCAGCAATACAAAAAGTTAATAGCAAAAGTGCAAAATTTTTATAAATAAGTGTTCTCTTTAGCAGCCACCGTAGCCTGTAGTATTTTATTGGCCGCAATGATTTTTGGGTTTAAGGTCTTTGCTTGCTCACCTTAAGCTTTGACGTAGTTTTTTGGATGCAATTAGCTGCACTTAAGTAGCAAAGTGTTATTGTGAAAAGGTAAGTATATGGCAATTTGTTTATACTGTGTAGTCTCAATGTATGCGTGAGTTTTGTTTTTTAGTTGCATTTTCCAATCATTTATGCTGAAAACCAAGTTGCACATTAAGTACACAAGCACGCTGTTTAAGTGGCAGGCGTGAAATTTTCTAGGCAGTGGCAATTCATGCGAACAGTTGGCGTTTATCTTTTGTTGCTTTACACCATTACACAGAGCAACAAAATTCAACTTTAGTTACATATAAGATGAACATAAAATCATAAGAAGAAAACAAGTGAATATAGGGCTAAAATAAAATTACACGCGTCCAGGCGACTGGACCCCTTTGCATTTTTTGGGGCAAAACTTTTGTTTAAAAAATTGAGTACCTTAGTAATTCTGGCAGGATATAGAAACAAAGCGAATGGGTTTGGCGATGAACGAAGACAAAACGAAGTACCTACTGTCAACAAATCAACAGTCGCGCAATCGCGTATCACCGTTGACAGTTATGATTTCGAGGCTAAAGAGACTTCGTTTATTTAGGAACCAGCATTAACACCGATAACATTGTCAACGAAGAATCTCTCTTGCCAACAAGTGCTACTTTGGAATAAGTAGGCCAATGAGTAGTAAAATCCTCTCTCGACGAACAAAAGTGACACTCTACAAGACTCTCATCATGCCCGTCGTAACGTATGGCGCAGAAGCGTGGACGATGACAACATCCGATGAAGCGACGCTTGGAGTGTTTGAGAGAAAGATTCTTCGTAAGATTTTCGGACCTTTGCACGTTGGCAACGGCGAATATCACAGGCGATGGAATGATGAGCTGTATGAGCTTTACGACGACATAGACATAGCGCAGTGAATACAGACAGCGGCTGGGTCATGTCGTCCGAATGGAAACAAGCGCTACGGCTCTGAAAGTATGTGATCCGGTACCTGCTGGTGGTAGCACAGGAAGAGGAAGGCGTCAGGTGGAGAAGAACTTGTATTCATTTGGTGTGCCCAACTGGCGCCGGTTAGCACGAGAAAGAAACGACTGGTGCGCTTTGTTAAATTCGGTCAAAATCGCGTAAGCGATTGTCGCGCCAATCAAGAAAAAGAAGAAGAAGAAGAAGAAAAGGAAGAAGAAAAAGAAGAAAAAGAAGAAGAAGAAGAAGAAAAGGAAGGAGAAGAAGAAGAAGAACCAATTCTTGCTGGAATATTTTTGAAAAGCTTTTGCTTTTTAAACAAAGTAATGAAATCATTTGGTTATAATGTCAAAACATGACTTATTTTTGGTTCAGGGCAAGAGCTCAGAAAACTAAATGGATAGCTCATTACGAACAGGCTAAATGAAATCAGTTTTTAAATATTCGAGTATGAAAACAACAAAAAAACAAGTGTAAAAAAAAAGTTGATTATAATTTTAAATTAATTTACATAAAAAATTAGTTGTTTTGGATCCACCAGTTTGAATTTCTTGAGACTGACTTCAGGTTCGTAATCAGTAACTCAGTTAATAAGTTTCTAAGAATTCAATTGATTTTCTTAAAAAGTCGTTTCTCATCGTGGATTCATCTTTTGAATTTTCTAAAACTTATTTCAGGTTCGCAATCAACAATCTAAAAAAATTCCAATTACCAAAATTGAAGAGAATTCGAAAAAAATTTAGTCCACGCTAATTATTCGCCATTTCAAATGTTTGAAAACTGAGTTCAGATTTGTTATGAACAACCTAGAAAAACCTCAATTTGTAAGTTTTAAGATAATTCGAATAGTTTAAATAAAATTTGGCCTACACTAGTGTATCCATCACTTTGAATTTGGAAAAAGTGGTTATAGATTTGTAACCAGCAACCTCGAAAACCCGCAAATAGCAAGAGAATTCGGTAAAAATGAGTCCACCCTACTGGATCCACCATTTTGAATTTTTAAAAACTGATTTTAGACAAGAAATCAGCAACTTTGACAGAACCCAAAGAATAAGTTTCAATAGAATTCGATTAATTTTAAAAACTGTTTTCAGACAAGTCAACAACAGCCTAGAAAAACTCCAAAAACAAGTTTTTAAGAATTCGAATAATTGAAATAAAATGTAATCCGTCCTAATGGATCCGTTTAATAGCGGTCGCTTCTCGGCAGGCTATGGCAAAACATCCGAGTGTTTTTCTTATCATCATTTTTTCGTGGTAGTTAAAATATGGGCTTGATTTAGTGATAAAATCTTCAGTTTTCAGTGCTTTGACAATCCGCTTAATGCATTAATTATTTAGCGCAGTATGCCCAACACTCATATCTGCTATGTTTCGGTGTTTCGGCGAGCTCCTTCTCCAATCTGTGGAGATTTTGTTTCACAAATGGAGAGACCTACAGTTTTATACCTCTATCGACCAGTAAATAGTTGTTTTTTTTTTTTAGAAGCTTGGGTTTTAATGGTAGGAATACACCGCCTACCGAGTGGCGACCCCTATTAGAAAAAAAAACTGTTTCTATCATTATACGTTTCCTCTCCATCCGGCTATAGCGGTCGCCGCAAATGAGTTGGTCTAAGCAAAAAATGTAAATTTAAAATGATATGTTTTTTTCCTCTACTAAAGAAAAATGTGTAATTTTTTTTTAAAATGTGCAAAATCGTGTCAAACAGTGTTATATACAAGTTCATAATTGGACAGAGGAGCGGCAATGTAAAGACTAGTTGTGTTTAGATACACACAACACAACAAAAATATTTGCATAGTTACGAGTTAATTTTGGTTAATTTTCTTTAACTTAATTTAAGCATTTAAATTTTGAGTATTTTCATTAAGTAGCGTTGGTGTTGGCATTGCGCACCACTTTATCGAAATACCGGCCCACCTGTGTGCACATGCAAAAATACACACACACACAGACACACAAATACATTCCTATCTATTTAACCAACAGATAATAACTTTTCTGCTGCACTGAGTGCATTATTCCATTCATTTATTCAAAGGCAGTTTATTTTTAGCAAAAGCGTTGACATCAGCGTCAGCATCAACGTCAGCGCCGACGCGTTTTTATCTTAAGTCTTTAGTTGGTGGAACAGCTCATTAGCATGCAAAGTTGCTCAATTGTTTGTGCCGCAAAAATTGCAACTAACAGGCGATATATCAACTTCACATGCAACTAGTCTAGTAGTAAGATACACTTTTCAGCTATACAGAGAGGCTTTGAGCTGCTTGGCAGCTGTCTGTCAACACTTATCTTTTTCTTGTTTTTGATGAAATATTAAATTAAACATCTATACAAGCTGCATGCCATTCTAGCTAATACCCGCACATATATTATCTATGGAGTTACACCTTAAGCGGTTAGTAATAATAAATTATGCTATGCAAATCCTTTTCACTTCACTTTGGTGCCATTTAAGTGCATATAACGTCGTGAAAACCGACCTACACCAATGAGCGAATACGAGTAATTAACTGTAATTTGCATATACCACTTTAATTTTTGTCAATAGATTCAATTTTGTTACAGTTTAAACCATTAGTTCCACCGGACTCTCCCTTAATCCTAATTGCATGTTATTTGGAGATACTCTTTGCTTGATATATCCAACTACTACGTACAGCTACACACCCACTTAATAACTTTTGCATTAGCCAGTCAATTTGCTGTCAATATTTAACTTCTGTAAATATTGAAAAAAAAAAACGCAATAACCGAATGAATTGGTGCATGATTATCATTCGGTAGTACGCAGGTTCGAAACGTTGGGCATGAACCACCAAATGATAAAACAGGTTTTTGTGTAATGATCGACCCTCAGCAGGCCATGACATACCCCAAAGTGTATTTCTGATATAAAAAAGCCCTTCTTAAAAAAAATTATCTACCATTCGGAATCGGCTGAAAACTGTAGGCGTCTCAATTTGTGGTAGAGCAATATAAATACGCATACTATAAATTGGAGGAGCAGCTCGGCCAAATACCCAAAAAGGGTGTAATAAATCGAATGTAAGAAAAGTGTAAGTACAATAATATATTAGTTTTACGAATGCCAGTGTTGATTGAGGGGCAGGACCTGGTGAACTTGTTCACGGATTGTTAGAAGTTGGAAGGAAAGGTTGGTGGAGGAGTCTTTCGTGAGGAGGAACCCATCAGACTCAAATTTAGGTTACTGGATCACTGCAGTGTGTTCCAGGCAGAGGTAGCCGCAATCAAGGAGGCAGCTGAATGGTTGCTTACATGCGTACTAACAGTCAAGAAAGTAAATATTTACTCCGACAGCCAAGCGGCAATAAGGGCACTCGGGTCAATGACGGTGCATTCGAAGCTGGTCAAGGAATACTTGACCTCACTTTCGACTGCGTCGCAATTCTTTGACATAAGCTTCATCTGGGTTCCTGGTCACAGCGACATTGCGGGAAACTGTGAGATGGATGAGCTGGCCAGACAAGGGATATGCGAGGTGATTTCCCCGCGAAGGTAGAGAATTGGGATCCCTCTGAATACCTGCGGTCTGCTCCTAGAAAGATGGGCATCGCGCCAACTCAACGAGCGTTGGACAAGTACACAAACGTGTAAGGTCGCGAAATCCTTCTGGCCACATGTGGACCGGGGGCGCTCGGGCGAGCTTCTGAGGTTGACAAAATATCAGCTCTCGAATCTCGTGGGTCTTCTCACAGGTCACTATGCGCGAGGAATGCATGCTGTGAGTCTTGGAATCACCTCGAGCCCTTCTTGCGCTAGATGTATGGAGAATGAGATGGAATAATCTCGGCACCTTCTCCTAAGCTACCCTGCTCTGGCGGGGCTAAGATCCAGTCATCTTGCTTCTTACTTCTTTGCTGCGCCTGCTGATATAGCTGTTGCTGACATTAAAAATCTGATGAATTTCATCAGCAGTACAAAAGCGGTTGACGCAAACGCAGCATAGTCATCGTTCGCAATCCACACACTCTAAACTCACCCTCCTAACCATCCCACCACCACCTCTTCCCGCTCCTGTATCCCATCGGTCTTTCTTTTTCACCTCACCTCCTTCATAATGGTATCACAAAGGGCAAATTCATTATTCTTCGTTCAAGTGTGCTCATTCCTTGGGCAACCATACCAACCTAACCTAACCATTTACGTACATATTATTGAATTTATCAGTTCTTATAAATGCCAAAAGCGAACTTACGGAAAATTTGAAATATTATAAAGAAATCAAAATATCAAATCAAAACTAACTAATGAATCAATCATTATATTTTCTAAGTTTAAGTTTTTGGAGATGCTCGCTGAATAACGAAAACTGATATTGCACAAATTCCAAAGCAAAAATTAAAGAAAATGCAAAAATATATTTTATTTTACAAAATCTATAGTTTCCTTGTGTGGTGGGGAACTTTACACAATACCCTTGACTTGTTTGTTTAAAGCGTGCAATTTCTGTTTTGGTGCACATTTAAGTTTGATATGAATGCTTAAAAAATCATTCGGTTCGCTTAAATCAGTAAATGCCATTTTTCTTTTAGTCGCAGCTCATTTATGTCTGTCATCGATAGAGTTATCGCGTGCTCTAGATCTAATTTCTAGTTCGTGCCAGCCAGCAAGTTGGTTTGCTTGATTTTAAGTTCTATCCAACGATAGGCTGCCAGCTGTGTCAGCTAAGCAAATATTGGTGCATTTTTATACGAACTTGCTTACATTGAAACAGATGCGAAAAATTAAGTTAAAAAACAAAAACACAAAAATTATAAGTTTTTGGTTATTTTGTCTTTATTTAAAATGGTTTATAGCAAACAGAAAAATTTAACTATCTAGAAGATTTCTTAAGTTTACTTAAATAAAAAATAAAAGCATGGAAGCAGCTTATAGCACTGATTTTATAATATACTTTATACTCCTGTGCGGAAGAATTTGCCCCATTTAGTATTTCCAAACCCGTTTTGGTGGAGCAAGAAAAAACAAATGTTTGAGGCGATTTGTTGAAATCAATTAAGTCTTAGTCATCCAAAGAAAGTAAGTTTGCCATTATTTTACTTTTTTATTTGTATTTTATTGAATAATATTATTTGACACATATTCGCACTACTTTTTTTGTTTTATCTAAGCAAACTTGAAGTGGTTTGTTTGCGCTTAGGTGGCTCTTTTCTGCCCTTCAGTCTAGCCTAGGATTTATGTGTTATTTGTTACCGACAGAAACTAGAAATTTTATTAACAAAATTAATCAACTTTGCCATTTCGCTAATTTGCAAGTAAATCTAAATTTTTTGAGAAGACAAGACTCTTTAGCATAGCAACAGTTATTCCCGTTTATAACTCATTTTTGTTTCCCTTCTAAAAGTAAGAACCAGTTTGCCGGCAAGTAACTCGATTGACTAGAAATCAGTTTTAGATTTACTAAAATGCACAATTATACACCAACATTTGAATAATGGGTGTCTCAAAATGATTGGTTACATAACACTTTCGCATTTTTTTAACAGTTCGAAATTTTATTGAAACCACTTTTTTCATGACAAATCTAATTTTTTTAATTCGGCTTAATTTTTGAAGAAAGAATGTGTGGTTAGTGTTGTAACTCTGACGATAAAAGAGGGAAATATCGCTGGAGTGATAGCATACCATATCTGCCTTAGTAGTTAATTGGCGCGAGGAAACCGCAGATTATTGCACTTCTCATGGATACATCAATGCTTCCATAGCTTAATTGGTATAATAATTTCGAATTCCCAAATAGTTTACACAAGTCAACTGTTTGTAACACCGGGCGGCAAAAATCAATTTATTTTATTGGGTACGGAAATAAGTTTCCGCCCTCGTAAAAGAGGTGTCGCTGCTGATACTATTTTTGTGTTCGCTCTAGTACTGCATAACTGGTGATTAGAAGGTGTATTTGTGAGGTGTCGATCGCAGTAGTTGAGATTCATTTGAAGCGTAAAGATCCCTTTTTATCTGACGTCAAAAATGTCTACGTTCGTCGCGAAAAAATAGCATTTGCGGGAAGTCATGCTTCTGTATTACCTTTTAAATAAAAGTGCAACTGAAACGTGTCGTACGAGTATATTGATCAATATTTACTGTAATCCATTTATGGCTCCATCAAATACAACTTGTAAATGTGTGTAAAGAGTGGTTACGACGCTTCCAAAATGGCAATTTCGAAGTGAAGATTGCGAAGAGGCACCAAAAAAATTCGATGATACTCAACTACAAAAATTATTGGATGAAGGCGCATCAAGATGAACGCTTGATGATATGTCTAATGAGTTGGATGTTGCCGGTAAACGTTTTCTCGCGATAAGAATGGTCCAGAAAGCAGGTGCCACATCAATTGAAGAAGAGGGATATCGAGAGACGTTTGGTGGTGGTGTGAGATGCGTCTTGAATGGCAGAAAAGAAAAGGTTTTCTGCAACGCCTCGCCGCTGGCGATCTATTATGATAATTTTAAGCGTTGGGAATGTTGGAGCCTGCCAGTTGAACCAGGTCTATCGACAGAAAACAAGATTCATGCTTCAAAGGTGTCATCTATTATGAACTTCTTAAACCATCTGAAATCATCACTGACGATTGTTATTGACTGCAGCTAATGCGTTTGAATCGAGCACTCAAAGAAAAGCGGCCAGGACGGGACGGTAGACATGACAAACTGATTTTGCTGCTATGTTCATAGGCCGATGAAATTTTCATGCATTCTTAATTATATAAACTGTTCTAATACAGTCAATCAGGTTGTACTGTCTCTAAGTGCCACTTAGTTAAGTCGTGATATTTGGGCGTTAAGATCTTCGCCGTCACTTCAACCCAATCTGAATTATTCTAAGCCTCATCACTTAGACTTCCATCGAAAAGCGATTAGTTAGTACACCCACTAGTAAGGGGAGTTTGCGACTTTGCTAGCCTTAGAATCCTTTTCGAGTACCTCTAATTCACATATGGCCAGAAGCTTCTTGCCATCTTATCTATCAGGGTTCTTCTCTATATCTTTTGAGGCGTTACTAACCAAGAGTAGGCCCCTAATAGCCAATGTTTTGCTTGCTACCATGAAACTTTTATAGATAAATACGTTTCTCCTCCATTTTTTAAGTTTATAAATATTTTATTTTTATAATTGTTTATAAATTCATTCGATTTATTTGCTAGTTCACTAAAAACGATTTGAACATGGAAGCTATGAGAAGTTTAACCAAAAAATAATTAAAAAAGCATGTTTACAAGAAAAAAGTTTTTGGTTCATTGCTAAGAAGCTCCCCATCTCTCAGCCAAGGTAAAAATGGTAGGTAAACAAAACAAAAAAGAAAAAACAAATTGTCTATCGTTTTATCGTTTTACTTAAGTGTGAGAGCTGAATTTGAGTTGTTGTGAAAGAACGGTATTGCTACATGTGAATTTAACTGATACCAGTTTTTTGTTCCCATTACCAGCTTTATCACCATTCGTTACGCTAATGCACTGAAATAATGATGTCAAAATCATTACGCTTCATTAAATTGTATTAACATAATAATAGCAAAAAATAACAAACAAAAAATCACACACGCATGCGCAGTTGAGTGACTGGTTTTAAGGAAATAAAATGTGGGTGGCTGAGGGTTGAGTCATATCAAAGTCACCGCACAAAAGATAGCCAACTCACTTATTGTTACACTGGTTTATTTCAAAAAATGAAAATACTTACATACAGAGAGATATACATACATACATTTATACATACATATATATCCACATACGTATATTGTACATATAATTAAGTTATTTTATTTTTTATAATACTCCTACAATTTTTCATGCAAAGTTGAAAAAATTAATTTTGTTAGAAAAACATAGCCTATTTTATTACAAAAGCCCCATAAAATCACAAAAATTTAACAAATGCAAAAAATTGGCATCAAGGTGTTCAACTTCATAATTAGAATTACTAGAAAACTGCTGGGTGCGTAATTTTATAGTCCAGTTAATTTTAGTTCAACAAAGTGTAAGTTTGGAGTAAATCAAAAATTGCGTTGATTTTTTTAAATTTTTTTCGCATTCGATTTTTTTTTAATTCTCAATATAGGAATTATTTTTGCGCATAAAACATATGCTCGGAATTCTTTTGTTAGAATTTAACGGGCTATAAAACTGCGTGACCAGAAGTGTTCTAAAAATTTTGACTAAAAATTTGAAAATTTCATGATAGATTTTTGCGAACTTTGTACGCACTTTTCGGCACTTTGATTTTTAAGGACTTTTTTATGAAATGAACTATATTTTTTTAAATAATTAACGAGACAAATTTAGCATGAAGAATATTTCGAGTGTGGTAAAAAAATGAAGTGAGTTAATTATTTGAACACAAGTGTATATACACACAGACGCATTCTTGGTGCACTGTACTGAACGATGACAATTACGTTCGTAATTGTGAACAAATAGCCACAACTGGTAAATATTTCAGCGTACTTGCGTACAACATTGATTGTTCGAATGATTTATTTTTTATGGTTTATTGATATTTAAATAAGCGAAAGTATGCGTGCGTTCATGTGTGAGTAGCACACTGCTGACTTCAGTTTGGAGTTGCAATTTCACATATGAGCGATTGAGATATTTTTGCTACACTTCAATTGGTGCAATTTGCCTTTTTTGATTTTGGTTTTTTTTTATTTGGTTTGCCATGCACATTCCTTCGCTAACTTACTTTCGTATATTAAATTTTATTTTTTTAGTTTTTACTTTTCGTTTGCACTTGTGCAATATTCAACTAAATTTATTTTATTTTTTCTGCAAACGTTTGCGTGTTTTCTACAAACGCTTGGCTGCTTGATTGAGCAGCAGCAGCGGTTCGTACTATTGACTAACAAGTACCACCCAATTTACACCTGCAGTCATGGTGAAAGAAATTTTACATCATACCTACTCTCTAATACTGGAGTATATGCAATACCATTACGAACCTGTATGCATGTATGTGCGCTTGTTGATGTGTATCTGATTTGGGGATTTCGTGTTTCGAATTTGCATGTTAAGTAATTGCATTTGTTGACAAATTAATTGTTTAATCTATTACACATTGCTCTACAATGTCTTTGTTTCAGTCACCGAATTCGCATGACTTAATTTAGTCAACGACAAGTTTGTGTCTTCAGTCATTTGTTTTGCATGTACTGGGTCGAATTTAATGATTCATTACTTACATTCACTTTCATGCATGTGTGTATGTAAATATGTTGGTTTACATGTAGGTTATCAGTTACCATGAACTTAATTGAGTTGTAAGCAAGATCTGTTAAAAAAAACGAAAAACGAAAACAACACTGCGAGTTTTGTTGGGGAAGGAGGGTTTTGTATGATACATTACTGAATCATCGTAGTTGTTCGTGTGTGTACATGCAATACAGACACAAATTCGTGCAGTAAGGAAAAGGCTATATCAGTTCGTAGTCAATGGCGGGTTGATGGGCGTAGAAGCTATGGAGATCCTTCATTTGTAGGATACTATTGCGGTGGAGCAAAAAATCCTGACCATTTCTTGCAAGTTTTCTTTAGTGGGGATAATTTAAGTATTTATTTAATCAAAGAAATTACATTCTTGCAAATTATGAACAGCACAAAGTAACCTTAAACTACAATAATTACATGTAATATTTAAAGAAAATTAAGAAACGGAGCTCAAGAGATAAAAAAAACTGCCTTGGAACCAAAAAAACAGAGGAGATAGTATGACTAACAGCTTTGAATTCACGAAGTGATCGAGTGCTCGATACTTCACTGTGCTCAAATTTGCAGCGTTTTTTGGGCAAAAGATATGATAGTTGATTTAACTTAATTTGGGCCTTTTAAACTCAATGGTGCCCTCCGTTTTGTGAGATTAACTTTAATTTTAGAGCTAAGGGTGTCATTTGAAAAGTGCGTGCAAAAATAAAAAAATAATGACTTGCTTTCGGTAAACCCTTTTATTCTTCGACATAGCCTCCTTTGAAGCTTATACACTTCGTCCAATGCTGTTCTAATTTGTAGACCACTTCTGAACAACAGGATTTGTCAAAGTCTGAAAAATAGCAATTCGTTTCTGCAATCTCCTCCTCGTTTGAATAAAATATTTCTTCCGCCAGAAATTTCTTCAAATTCGGGAACAAATAGTAGTCCGGGAGAGCAGAGTTTGGAGAGCAGAGAATATATGTGAAACGAGTTGGAACCCTAATTTCATTAATTTTGCAACCACAACTGCTGATGCAAGAGCTGGTGCGTTGTCGGGATGCAAATGGAAAATCACTTTCTCAATTTAAACGAGTGCCAAATACTAAAAAATATACCAATCTGGCTGAAACTTGGTGTTTGTTCTTCCAAGAGATGCTACTAACTAAACATAACCTTATACGCGTCAGCAGTGCAATGTGTTTGACTTTGCATGGACTTTGAAACAGCTATCGTAACTGCCATTTTTGTAAAGAAGGTTACTGGTGACGAAACGATAGCCAGAAAGGTTTTGCTGTGTACTACTGTGAGTTGCTTATGTTTTTTCAACCAATTAAAAAATTTTATTGCTGACCCAAAATTTACTTCAAGAAAGGCTTGCGAGAATGAGCTGGTGAAGTTTTTTACCAGAAGGATGAAGGAATTTGAACGAAGTCTCATATATTTGTTCAATGTCGAAATAGGGATAAGTAAATATTGGAACTCCTTATTTAATTTAAAAGATTGAAACGCTTCATAGCCATATTTGTATATGAGTCATTTTTTAAATTGAAGTTTAACTTATCATTATGGAGTACATATACATCTAAGAATTATTATAAAGGTTATTCAGAAGTTTGAACTATCTACTTATTTAATTTCTAGTTGCCAGACCTACAAATTTTCATCAAAATTTCTAAATTTTTGATGAGAATTTTTTGAAAGAATTTGGGTATGATATTTTGTAGTCCAATAAATTGTAATGCAATTAAGTGTAAGTTTGAAGTACTTCAAATTATGGTTCATTTTTGATGATATTTTTCCCGGAAGGTGTTGCGGAGAAAATGCGAAGCATCATCCCGAGAAAAATTATTAAAAATCAATGAAAAGTTGATGGGATTTGAACGTGCACTTTGTTATATTAAAACTGAATGAGCTATAAGCCTGCGTTCCGTTTCTTTCAGATGCTCTGACTTGAAATCTTGTTTGCAACTTTGATTATTTAGGTATTTTTTATAGAATAAACTATATTTAAAAAAAAAGTGCATGTAGCGTGGTATGCATAACAGAAGTGAAGCTTTCAAGGCAGAGAGAAAGAGGGAGAGAGGATGAGAGAGAGAGAGAGAGAAAGAATATATATCCAAATAAATTTACAACATTTGCAGAGAACACAAATACAAAGCACTACCCAGGAAACGGAAATAAGCGCCAAAAAGTAGGCACCAAAAAAGAAAACGCCAAAAAAATTGGGACCAAAAAACGCCTCAAACAGTAGGCACGAAAGAAATATAACGCCAAAAAGTAGGCACCAAAATTAGATTTCCTACAAGTTTGCACCAACAAACAAACGCCAAAAAGTAGGCAGTGTTATTTCTCACTAGAAATTAGCAACCACAAGGAAAAACTCAGGAAAAATAGCCTAAAGTGTATCTTAGATATATTTAAGGAATACCTTTCTCTCTATTTTTCCTCTACGTTGTATCTTTCTTCTCTCTCTTGGAACGAAAATGCCCAAAACGTTGCATGGCCCTGAAATTTTACTCTCCATTCTCGCTCGTCCATCGACGCCTAAGAAGTTTCACTTCAAAAATTAGTTAAATTCAAAAATAAAGAATAATAAAAACAATCAGAACTGGTCACTTTGTGTTGCCTATATTCTACATAATTACGAAGGGTTTACATGGAATAGAACAAAATAGAGGTTTGCATATCAAACTTAAGATCTTTTGGCCTTCAACTTCAAAAATTAGTTAAATTCAAAAATAAAGAATAATAAAAACAATCAGAACTGGTCACTTTGTGTTGCCTATATTCTACATAATTACGAAGGGTTTACATGGAATAGAACAAAATAGAGGTTTGCATATCAAACTTAAGATCTTTTGGCCTTCAACTCGTCACTCGACACCTTACCCAAACCCAGTTTCTTCAATAAACCTTGGGTGAGCCTGGGTCGACCTGAGCCCATGTGCCTTTCTTTTGGTCATACTCGGACCTATACATATATACATATATATACATAATTATTAATGATCAATGCAAACTTAACTAAGAATATTTCTGAATTAAAGTTATTAAAAAATATTTATTTTATACAAATTTGCACAAAAAAAAAATATTGAACAGCGAACGCGTGAAGTATAGCGTTCAAGGAATTTTGTTCAAAAAATGAATAAATATTAATAGTTAAATGCCAACCATTGCTTATATCTGATAAGCAGCGCAGGCTCTTTTTCGTCACAGTCAGGGCGTATACTGAACCGATAGTCGTTGCACTCGATATTCATTTAAAGACATTTGAGTATCACATAAAAATTTATAACTTTTCGCCAGCTGGTGTCATTATCCGCGTAACGCTGCTGGCTACCAAATTTGCTTTGGACAAAATGCTGCCCAATTAAGTTTTTATCCCCTTCAAATAGTTAATGCCAAGGGATATGCAACATACGCAACAAGCGACCACCAAATAATTGTAAACGAAGTACCTATGCACATACATATATAAGCACATATACATATATATGAGTAAATGTCGGCGCAATAATTTTTCGCTAACGAAGTGGCAAATGCGAATGCAAATCGTTAGTACAGCTACAAATAATTTCGAATGCTCATACGATGTTTTGAACAAATTTCAACAGAAGTAAAAAATCAGGCAAGTAGCAAATAGACACAGTGGGCGGTAAGTACCACACACAACGTGCCACTATTTAGTTGAGCGAATGCAATGGCTGTGTTAGTGTAGCATATAGGTTTTTAACGACACTTATTCTAAATTACACAATACTTGCTGAAAGATATGGCTGAGTTGGTTTGAATGCAGGGTGATTTTCTTGCTGCTTGTTTACAACGGCTTGATCAGGCGGCGTGTAGTGAGCGCCTTCGGGGTGCTTAATTGCCCATTTTACTTCAGTGTGCAAGCATGTAGTTGTGTGTTGAATTAGAGTCTCAAATTGTGTACATACCTGAAAAGGAGTGAGAAAAAATAGGAATTAGATTTTTTAAAGAAAAATGAAATTCTGCAATTTATGTAAAAAAATTAAGTATTTGGCTCAAACAGTTATAGAAAATTGGAAATAAAATGATTTGTGTGGAAGTGAATTTATTTAAATTTGTTGAATAATTATACGCATGACATTTCGTGTAGTTATGAAATTCATTTTTTCCCATTTTATACTATGTAATTGGCCCGTTTTCCCTCTAAAGAGTTATATGACGCTCTGAAAAGTTAATTACTTCTCCTGTAAATATTATTTAGTAGCAAACACTCTCTAAAAAAAAAGACAGCCTCTGGTTGGGGGAAACATCTTTTTTAGTAATTCATTGTTTCTACTCTAAAGTGAGCTTCACGAAAAAATTAAAAAAAATAATGTTGCTAAGCGAATTAAAGGTATTTCTATATATAGTTTGATGCGGGTTACCACCTAGTTAAAAATTTTAGTTTTACATATGTATATATATGAAATTTCAGCAAATTCTCCCATTATGAGTACCAGATAAAAGGCATACAGAAGTAAAATTTTTAAGAGGGTTGCCACACATGTCCGAAATTTTGAATAAATCGGTATTTTCATCAAATTATTTTTCGTCACGAGTATCAAATTATACGTAATTTTGTAAACTTTAGTCCCGTCATATTTTCTTTACCGGGTTGCCTCCTATATAGAAAATGTAGCCCATTTTAATATGTAAGTTACGATAATAACCGAAATAATAACGAAAATTCGTGTCCAAGACGTCTGAATAATATAACTTTATGAACTCTTATACTAATCATTTGGTTCAGAAAGTTGCATCTGTTTCAATTACTAACTATTCAATGTTTTTTATGTATTTGAAGGATCTATCTATTCACAAAAATGGTGTACTCATCGGTTGTTGTGAAGTCTACAGATTTCTCTGTTGCGACTGCAAATAAGTCGTTTTGTTAAATAGTTTAATTTTATAAGCATAACACTGTTAGATGTTCATACCTATAACTTAATTCATTCTTGAGTACCCTTGGCAAGTATATGGAACCATTTCGCCGAGCTTTCTGCTTATCCATTCATATATTTTGGGAATCAATTTATACGTCCATCGTTCTTTAGAGGAGTGATCCCATCTATTTTGCCACTTTGCTATCGTATGTTCGCGCTCGGTTATTTTATCTTCAGATGTTGGTTTGTGCCCACATGAGTGATAAAGTCGCTTAAGTTCTTCTGCTCGTATATCGAGGGGAACTTTACTCGCTATAACGCAGAGGGCATCATCAGATACTGTTCTGTACGCACATGCCACTCTGAGCGCGCTAAGTCTGTTATTTTGTAAATGGTGATTTTTTAAGAGCTATAGGAAAGTTCTTCAAAAAAACACATGTAAAATTCAGAAAAATGCATGCAATTTTTATTTAAATCGATAGTACAGCCCATATAATTTAATGTTTGAAGATTATTTCATGCAAATGTTGACCGCGACTGCGCTTCAAATGGTTCCGACAGGTCCCGAACGTGAAATAAAATGTTCACCGAACTCGCCTCTCAACAAGTCCATTGTTACGCGTGCTGTGTGGCATGTGGCACCGTTTTGTTGAAACCATATGTCATGCAAGTCGAGCTCTTGCATTTTGGGCAAAAAAAATTCGCAAAATTTTTCACGTTGTTGAGTAACAGTGGCCCAATTGCTGCGAACG